>NW_020874292.1:26436787-31436787 GCF_003935025.1 Abrus precatorius | reverse complement strand
CCAAAAGGTATTTGTCTTCCAAGTGGGTAGATATTATTTCAATGGCCTAACGTTTGATGCTTGGAGCAGGGTGGTGGACCATTGTCATAAAAAAAATAAAAAAAAAAAAACTTTTTCACAACACATGTGGGATATATAATTATTTTATGTTTTGTGCATTATGTGGGGCCACTGTGGCATTTTTTAATATAAAAAGGAGGGCTAGTCCGTGATCATGCACTAAAAGGAAATCTAGTTGCCTTGGACTAGTAGTCACCTAAGAGAAACCAAAAGGAAACATAGCCTAAAGCTATTGAAAATCAACCAATAAAAAGGCTCCTAGTTGTACCGTGTTCTCTCAAAGAAACATTAATTTATTCAAGCGTTACAAAAATGATGAAGATGAAGAGCACTCCTTTCCTTTGACTCATGTCTCATAATATGGGTCCTACTCCTTCTCCTTCAACCCTTTCAATGCATATGCTTCATGTTCCCAGCTGAACCTGTCCCTTTTCAATAATATACTCAAGTGTCTCAGATGGATTCAGACACATAAAAGGGCAAAATAAATTTAATTTTTAATAAATACTTTTTAAAAAAAATAAGTAACATGGATACAGGCCCAAAAGGGCAAAATAGTAATTATCCGTATCGAAATCGAACTAGGATAGGATCTCTTGAGGATAGAAATATGTGGAAACACACCAATAAACAAAGTGCAGCATTAAACACGGTCTGGTCTCGTAGGTCCAATGGAATCTTGGGAAAATGACAGTAGAACGATTTTGGTCGTGGAATACGCGTCATCATGCACGTTATCATCAAAATAAATTAAGCTCCAAGAATCTCATAACTATATTATTACGTGACACATATAATGTTTATCAAAATATATATGTTAAGGTACATTACCAAATGAATTTTATTAAATATATCAAACACGATGAAACCAGTATATTAATCTATTTTGATCAAAATAATTTTAATTTTTCAATAAGTATCTTGTATAATAATCAGCATTTGCTTCAATATATAACAACAAAACAATGCTGATAAATAATCTTTAAAAAGTAATTGAAGAGTTAAAAATATATTAAAAAAAAACAGTTGTCTTTGCAATTTACTTACACATGTTTACCGATAATTTTTTTTTATTAATTACACAATCAATATGTTAAAGGACTCGTTGACAAGAGAACAATGCAAGATGTTTTCGTTTCACCACTGGGCTTTGCATCTGTGCTGTATCGTTTACATTGTATTACATTTGCTCTTTCACCACTGGACTTTATCACTGTCTTTTGCATTATTTTTGTCTTATTTTATTTTATGTATATTATTATTACGTTATATTTTTTAACAACATTGATTAAGTGAAGTAAAAATAAATTGTAATCCTAAAAAAATATTTGGTAGAAAGTATCTGTGAGACATTTTTCATTATATCCTTTCAATTTTACTATAATTAATTAATACTCAATTATTGTAATTAAATTATGATTCTTCCGTTTGAATTTTTTAAAATAATTAGAAAAGTGTTAAGTATTCTGAATTCTAAAAGTATAATTTTATTTGTTTATATTATCATTTCACTATATTAATATTTTTCTTATTTTAGTTAGTAAATACAACAAAGTAAAGTTAATGAAAAACTAATATATTTTATTAATTTTTAAAATACTTCTAAAAGATTTAAATCCCAGATACAAATAAATTCTCACAATCACTTCGCCACTTATGTGGCTATCAACGAAAGGTACCACTGGAAGTTTGAGCAAAAGGCAAAGGTAGAAATTCGTGAAGTTATAAGAATGGAAAATAAAACACCAGAGAGGTCACTTTGAGCAAAGATAATACACTAAATAATGTCTAAACATACTTTTGATTCATTCTACATTTTCTTTAAATCTTATCACTCACCTTCTTAATCATCTCAAAATACTACATATGCTTTAAATATTAATTTTTAAAGTTTTTTATTCTTATAAAAATGTAAAGATATTAATTTTTTAATCTTATTTTTTGGAATTTTGTTAAGTAAAAAAATTAATATGATAAAAATATATTTAAATAAATATAATAATCTTCTTTAAAGTTAATAATGCTTAGTTTTTAAAAAAAAAATCGTGAAAAAATTGTAACACAATAATTATTTTGAAATTGATGTGTTTTTTTGTTGTTGTTTAGTTTGTTTAATAGTACATAGTAATAACTGTATAGCATGACCATAAACCTCACTTTCAATAGAGGAACAGCTAAGGTAGACAGTAACACGGGTTAGGAAGATACTAGTGTGTGGAATGATCATGATTAAATAGTTAAAAGTATAAGTTATATATTTAATAACACTAAGGTTTGTTTTTTGTGATTTTAAATAATAAATTAAAAATTATGTTTTTCTCTTATCTTAAAATACAAACTCATCTTTTTTGAAAGATTAACGTGAGTTATACTTTAAAATTTTAATATAAATAAATACCTTAATAGAACTTAACAATTATGAAGGTGACTTTCAATGATATTTTATATTTTTATATAATGCCAAGTAACGTAAAAAAAAATTTGTTATTATTTCAAAATTTGGAAGGTTTTAAGTATCCTTATTATTAATTTTAATTTTTTATTTTATTTTCAATGATACAAATTAATAATAAATGTTTAGAATTTTTCATCAATCATGTCAAGAATTATAGCAAGAGAAAAAGATATTTAAGAGGTTAAATCATTTAAATTAAATTCATCACCCTAAAATTTTAAATATATTCATAAAATATAATATATTATTTATTATATAAATTAATAAAAATTTCTTAAATAAAAATAATAGATAAACTATTTAAAATATATTATTTTATATATTTTTATTAATTATTAAATAAAAATTTAATTTAAACAATTTAAAATTACAATTAAATATAAAAAATTATAATTAAAAAGACTAAAATTACACAAAAATCAAAGTAAAAAATTTAAAATACAATTCAGTATAGATAAAATAAAATTAAATACAAATTATATTATATTTTTTAAAAAGAGAGTATATATTTAATTTAAATTTTTTAAATAAAAAACATAATTAAAATATATCTAAAATAATATAATATAATTTACTCAAAATTATTATCAATTAATTTCTTAGCTGGCTAATAATCTCAAAATTCAATTAAATTATTAAGATAGTCATCACCGTCGTAATAATAATAAGAAAAAACAAATATTACTGAATATTTTAATATTATCTATTGAGAATTTTAAAATAATTTTTTTAAAAAAATAATACACTATATTTATGACTTTTAATACATTTTTTATGTTTAAAATATTTTTATTAAATTTAATTTATAAAAATAAATTTATATTAAAAATATTTATTATATTAAATATAAAAATGTTATAAATATTTTTCTTATTATATAAATGCTTAATTTTATTCGAAAAAAATTTTAAACTAATTTTTTTAACTTGTGTTTGAGAACACACATTAAGAACATATATAATAAGATTTTAATGAAAATTACATGGCATCACAAGGCTAAATAAATTGATAACATTACATTTTATCTATTAAATAAAAACACATTCTAAAAAAACCATATAGTTTAGATTAATTTATATATATATATATAACCATTGCCTTTAAAAGTATTTTGTAAAGTATGCATGAGACTGATAGAATCGATTTTATTTCGAAAATGGATTCGTAGCTCTTAAATAATGAATGAAATAATGATGAAATTAATTCATAAAAAATAATTCTAATAACCTTTAAACTAAACCAGTAATTAAGACAGAGACTAAAAAGAAGAACAGCGATGAAACGTGGTTTGAGAAGTGATGAGAGTTAGAGAAAGGGTTACGTGACAAACCTTGCTGCTGCAGCAGAACATGGAAATGCTTTGCAATAGCACTTGTAAAAGGGTCCCACAATGCAACAGGGCTCGTGCATGTCACGGGATCTATGATGCGCCGTCAGAACACAATCACCACAAATTCATATTCTCTATGGTTCTCTCCTTTTGAGATTGAGAAGCATTGCTCTTCTGCGTTAGCTTTTCCTTTTCCTTCTGCTTCTCCTCACAGCCTCAGCCACATCCACAGCCACAGCCACACACTCACCACCCTCCCTCTCTCACTATGCCTTTCATCACTTTCTTCTTCATCTTTTTCTTCTTCTGCTGCCTCTCAGCTCCTTCTTCTGTTTCCATGTTTTCTGGTAATTTCTTCTTTCTCTTTGCTTTTTCTCTTCCATTATTATATCATAAAGAAACTGAAATAAAAAACAAAGGAAGAGGTTGTTGAAGATGTGCAAAGATACCTTTTTTCAAGATTCAGATTCCGTTTCCATTATGTTAGCACAAGATCTCTTTTTTCTTCTTTCTCTCTCTCAGATTTCGATGCAACAGAAACTAACAGAGCCCAGAAAAGGCATGCATACCCCCAACAAGCGCCACCTCAGCTTGATGACGCTTGAGATTTTTCCGTTTCTGGCGTCACCTTAGTCTCTCTGAACCAAACAAAGACTCTTCTTTTTATAAAATATTCATGTGGGTCCTTCTAGTTCTTCCTTCATCTTTCATACACTCTCTTTCACTATGTGTGTTTTCCGGGCTTGTGTTGGGGTCTGAAGCTGACACCCCATTAAAAAATAATGGAGTTTGTTTGTGTGAGATGAGGAAGATTAGAAAAATTATGTTTTTATGTGTTTGTAATTTTAGTTCTCTGAGAGTGTTGAATGGGTCAATTCATGACACTTGTTGGTTTACTTGAAATGTTTGTGTTGAAAATGATAATTAATAATTAAATAATCTGACGGGGACATCTAAGTTGCTTGTTTCTGACAATTGAGATACGTTTCTTAGTTGGTAATAATAAGAATTTGTGTGTGTGGGCTTAATTTAATTTTGAAAAGAGGAGAAGAGGAAAAAGGAAGCATTAATTAGCTTCCCTTGTTGATGGTTGTGATTGTGTGAGTGTGCTAAGTATCTATTTGAAATGAGTAGGTATTGAAACAGGAGATTTAGAAAAAAGAGATGATTTGTTTCCACAGATTCTGAGAGATGAGGCAGTAGGAAGGCTTATTGAGCTTGGGAAGGTATTTAAACTAAACTCAGCTTTACTTTGTTGATCATTTTTTAGTTATGTTTCTACTATTGTCCTAATGGAGTGTATCAATTGAATTTCTGCTCTTGACTTCAATTGCAATGCTCCAGATTCAATTTTATGTTTTTCTTTGCTGTTTTGGTTTACAGGAATGTCTGTAAGTTTTGAAGTGTAACATTTTCAGAAATTTGCAATCTAAATTGTTTATAATTGCTTACACTTCACTGGTTATTCCTATCCAGTGGCTGGTGTACCATAAATTGTTTATTCTTGGAAGCTGATGTTGGTGTTGGATGAACAGGTGAGTGATGCAAGTGGTTATCTTGAGAGGACATTCTTGAGTCCTGCATCCATGAGGGCAATTAATCTTATTCGTAAATGGATGGAGGATGCTGGTTTGAGAACGTTAGCCTTCTAACTTCTTCAACTCTGAATAGTTTTTCTGAAGGCTTGACTGATGCTAATGTTCTTTCCAGTTGGGTGGACCAAATGGGAAACGTACATGGTCGAGTCGATGGTGCAAATGCAAATGCTGAAGCGTTGTTGATTGGCTCTCACATGGTGAGGTGTTTATATCCTCAATTTATTTAAATGAAATTGAACCTTTCCTTGACAATTAATGAAAATTTTAGTGATGATTCATATTAATGATGGATTCTAGGACACTGTTGTTGATGCTGGGATGTTTGATGGATCACTAGGAATTGTCTCTGCCATATCAGCTTTGAAGGTTATGCATGTCAATGGAAAATTGCAAAAGCTAAGGCGCCCGGTTGAGGTTTGTGAAGTAACTGATAAAGTTTGCAATAAAACAATACTGGTTTATCCTCACTGATCTCTCTGATCACTGATCTATTGATTCCTTTTATCATAATGATGTGGGCTGAGAAAAAAGATTGTTGAAAAAGTTTCCGTGGAAATGTTGGAACTATGCTACTTGTTTATGGATGTCATCTTAATATTGTCTGTACTCTTAATCTTGCAGGTTATTGCATTTAGTGATGAAGAGGGTGTCAGATTTCAAACTACTTTCTTGGGCAGTGGTGCTGTTGCTGGTATTTTACCTGCTACAACATTGGAGATATCTGATAAGAGGTTTCTGCTACAAACTTTCTGGTTCCATCTATAGTAAAATTTCATGTAATCGGTATATTTATTCATACACCTCTTTCAGGGATGTAATGATAAAAGATTTTCTTAAGGAGAACTCAATAGAAATTACAGAGGAAAGTCTTTTACAGCTCAAGTATGACCCAAAATCTGTTTGGGGTTATGTTGAGGTATGAAAAACATTTGTGTTCTTCATATACAGTGCTGTTTAGCTCAATGATTTCACCAATGTAGCTCATTGTGTATTTATTACATGCTGCAGGTTCACATTGAGCAGGGTCCTGTGCTAGAACAAGTTGGTTTCCCACTTGGTGTGGTTAAAGGCATAGCTGGGCAGACACGATTGAAGGTAAACAAATAATATTTGCTGTGGTGTGTTCTAATGCATTCAGTTGCATCAGTCTATCATTATAAACCACTTATGTGAACCCAACAAGATATAACTGTTTTCCAAATAGTCTTGCAAAGTGCGCTTTAGTTTTTACATTCATGTGAAGCACATTATGCGAACTCTGTCACCAAACTACATTTTATGACGTGGTGTATCTAAATAAAATTTTCAGCATCAATATTTGTGAAAGGTATTTTCAAAAACAGAACTATATGCATACTGATTTTGGTATTTTTATTTGTATAATGTATGTATTGCTATATATACTTGCTTGCCTGTATATACGTTGATTTATAATTAAATAACTGTGCAGGTTACAGTTAGGGGCTCACAAGGTCATGCTGGAACTGTTCCAATGTCCATGCGTCAAGATCCTATGGCTGCTGCTGCTGAACAAATTGTGGTCTTGGAAAGCCTCTGCAAAAATCCTCAAGAATTCCTTTCTTATGATGGTCATTGCAGTGATTCATCAGTGAAATCACTTTCAAGCTCGCTTGTTTGTACTGTTGGAGAGATATCAACATGGCCAAGTGCCAGTAATGTCATTCCTGGCCAGGCAAGAGATGAATTTCTAAAATGTGGCTGACCCTGGAGATGTCAAAGTGGGCATGCTGTTTTTCCTTTCTTATTTTGGGAGTTGGTGCTCATGGTGACAATGCATTGACTTGGTGTAGGTTACATATACCGTGGATATACGAGCGATTGATGACCTTGGACGCGAGGCTGTTATCTATGATTTATCCAAGCGGATTTATCAAATATGTGACAAGCGTTCAGTTTCCTGCATTGTGGAACACAAGGTACGATCTTTATTTGGTTTTTTCAGTGTGTTTGGAAACACGTTGAGAAATTTGTAAACATGGATCCAATACAGAAGCTATGACTAATATAAAAGCTACAAGTGCATCGAAGTAAACGTAGATTTATACTCATTCAAACGTGAATCTAAATACTTGTTATCTGAATTGTGCAATCAATGACTTTGTTGTGTTCACCTCAGCACGATGCAGGTGCTGTGATTTGTGATTCTGATCTGAGTTCACAGCTCAAGTCAGCGGCTTATTCTGCACTCAAGAGGATGGAGGGTGACATTCAGGATGAAGTGCCAACCTTAATGAGTGGAGCAGGCCATGATGCAATGGCAATATCTCACTTAACAAAGGTTTGTATCTTTGTTCTTTATGTAGATTTTGATATGTAAATTTACCCTTTAGAATATGACAGTGAATGACGATTTGAGCAGGTGGGAATGCTGTTTGTGCGCTGTCGCGGAGGCATAAGTCACTCTCCACAAGAACACGTGCTAGATAATGATGTTTTGGCAGCTGGTTTAGCAACCTTGTCATTTCTAGAAAATCTATAATAACTGTGTAAACGAATAAGTAGGCATTATAGCTTGTAATTATAGGTTATTTATTATTCATAATTCAACTGTTTCTTTAGTTGCTTGAGTCTCCTTATAGTTAGTGATGTACATTTGTACTTGAGTTTTTGGTTATCTTTATATCACGAAAAGGGCCCCAAATATTTGTGCATGTTCTTTACTAATGTCACATTAAACTAAACATGCTGCCAATGAACGAATTAAAAGAAGTCTTTGGCCACATGCATAATTTTAAGTATTGAAAGTTAAAAAAGATTATCCAATAATCAAATTTGTTTTACTTGTTTTTTGCGGTCTTTCTAATTAAAAAATGACATTAAAAAAATCTTTTTTTGAATAAAATTTTCTTAATTGTCAATTCTTCTTGCCTAGTTGTGCTTTAATTGGAAAATGAGGGTTCTTCCCGACTTGATCCTAGCACTAAAACTTCATCTGAATTCTTGCCGAGTAATTACTGTTTGGTACAAAATAATTTCTACCGAAGTTGTAAGCTATGTGACATGACCATTCATGTGTTAGATGACCCAAATATTGGTGGATGAAGTTTCAAATTTAGTGGTCACAATAAAGAAAGAATATGGGTGTAAGCTCATTCCTTCTAGCTTTTGTCAAAAGTAATTCGTATCTTCCAACATTATTTATTATTGAGATACTGTTAACTTACAAGCTGGAATCGAAAGTTCAAGTGAGGGTGAAGCAGAAGGCTGCTGCATTCATAGAATCAAACCAGAAAGAGGTTAAAGTAGACATCATTAGGTGCAATATGCTACACGTAGTGCCAATGCATATTTCACTCGGACTCTATATTTGTGGCACGTAGGAGTGGCATGCATAAGCTAAGTGAAAATAGAATACCATTTTATCTTGTATTTGGATAAGGCATTTCTGGGCTCTAGATAGCAACGTGTGTGTCTGTGTGTGTGTTAAGAGAAAGCGCGAGCACGCTGACATAATTGTGCTTGTAATGGTTATGATGAATTTAAGAGTATCATACAATCGGAAGGAACGTTTACAAGGAAAAATAATAATACTTCTTGAATTGTTGCAGGGATAATGGACTCGTATCCAAGAAAGTTAATTTTTAGCACATCAACTGGGTGCCAAATTATTTTACATGACTTATTTTATAAAAATTTTAATTTAATAATTTGATTGATAATATTAAATATTTATAACAAATAAGTATATTAATATTTTTAAATATGCAATGATATAAATACTTAGTTAATATTATAATTTATAACAAAATTTTCTCGACTTAAAAATGAACAAATTTCACACGTAATAACGAGTTTGTGGTGGCAATTTGAACATTAAAAATCCTGCTCCTCATTTTGCCCTCAAAATTCGTTGAATCTGATATTAATGAGCGTTTCAATTCAAGTCCAATTTCTTCATTGACATACAAAGTTGTAAACTACATTTTGTAGCATTCAATAATAACACCTTCAATTTCTGCACTGATGGATAAATTACAGTTTATAATATTCAACTAAACATGCATGCCTTTGATATATACAAATACTATTAACGAATATTTTTATTAAATTTGCACTGCATCATTTTTGGACAAAAAATATTAATCTGGATATAAAATTTATAGCATGTTTAATTTTTTAAATTTAATAAACGTAGATTTATGTTAATATAAATTATAATTTTCACATTAAAATATAGTTTAACGTGATTTTAATAAGATTATTGAAAACCAGCTGGGCTAGGCATTAGGAAAGCATATGGAACAATCTCATGTCGTGAAAATTGCATAGATACGAGAAGAGACAAAACGTGATTTCTAAGGATAAGGTCGCACACAACGGGGAACACGTATAATATAATAATAAATGAATAAATAGTTTTTAAGTAAACATAGCAGCATATTTTTATTTTTTTATTGGTTAAAATTTATTAAAAACGATAAAAAAAATTATATAAATCACACTTTTTATTATTTTAAATGTAATATTCTTAAAGGGTTTTGGGTTGTGTTCTGAGGCCATGGTTTTGGGTGTTAGCAAAGCGGTATTTGTCACTTTAACTACTTCAAAACGGTTTTTCAGTGAATACCGCAGGACAACGCGACCATGGTTTTCTTTCATTGTAATTTTTGCATTTTCATCCTTTTCTTTTTCCTATTTACACAAACCATCGTTATACCATTTTCATCCCTCACGTTATGTTTCATTGTCATTACTAGACACCGCTATTTCTTTTTCACACACCTAACTAACTAAGGGCTCTTCTTATACAACAATTTATAAAAAATGTTATTTTTTCAATTTATTTCAATAACTTTTTATTTGACTTATTATAACTTTTTATATATTTTAACAAGTTTTAAAGTCAAATTTATAGTATAGTTCGTTGTGAATAAATCATGAATGAATAATATAGAAACGTGCAACTTCATGAAAAAATATATTAAAATATCTTTATCTTAATATTTAATATTCATTTTGTTTTATTATTACACAAATATAATTTAATTTGAATATGTATAATAATTTGTAATTGATCCGTATCTTTTCGGTGTTAACTGTCTGTTATGTTTCTTTTATCTAAGACAGACAGTTAATACAAAAAAATTAGATTATTTGTAAATTAAAAATAATATATTTTCTTAATATATATATATATATATATATATATATATATAAGACGTGATTTAATTTTTCTAATATATTGCAATGACAACAAAATAATAAAAACATGCATTTGAAAACAATTTCACGTATCAAAATTGCATAAGAAGTAATTTTATATATAAAGATTATATTTAAAATAAAACTTTATATATACAATATTAGGAAATAAATATGATATTTATTTTTAAATTATATGGTAAAATGAGAATTTAATTATAAATTTAAATAAAAATAATAACATTTGATGCCTGTATTAAAAAAATAAAATTTTGTTTAAAATATAAATTCTCATTAAACATATTTCTGTATCAGTGGAGATTTCCAAATATCAGAGACTTAACTTAAAAAGGGTACAAATGCAAATAACGACTAGTGCGGGGAGTATAAATGAAATAGGTGGCTCAAGATGCAGACAAGAACGTGAAACATCCCATCAATAATGGTTTTTTCTGCGTTAAATAACCGGTCTTGTTAAGCATATAAAAAATAATATTATTACATTTTTTATATAATAAATACAACTTATATTCTCGTTTTTATTTATTTTAAATGCTTTTATTTTTATTTATATAAAATTTTAAGATAATATTAATTGTTATTTTTTATTAATGTCTTTTTGTTCACATAAAATATTTATATTCTTTAGGTTGTTTAAGAGTAAAAAAACCATTAATAAAAGAAATTTTTTTATATCTTTATTAATTAATTCTAATAAATTATTAAATTTATTGACTTATTCAAATTTTTACAGATTGAAAAAGTCAAAATGGATATATTAATGTCTTTTCTAACAAGAATTTCTCACATTTAATTACTCAATCTCGGTTTTTAAAATTGAGGCTAATACTTTCATTAAATTATAAATTATCATGTTGTTATGTAAGATTTTTAAAATTTTTAAACAAAATAAAATAATATACGATACAAATAATAAATCATAAATTTTATTAAAAATTATATTATTGAATGTTATTAATTAATTAAATTATGTGATATTTATAATTTTTAACTACAATTTATGCTATATAAATCCTATTGAGTGTTGTTAAGCATATTTTTATTTATTAATATATTTCATTAATATATTATTGTTTACAAATTCTAGGTATAATAAATAAAATATTTATATTACTTAAAATTAAACAGAAACCAACTAATAAAAATAAATTAAAAAATCTACTAAATAATTATAATAAAATAATTAAATTCTTTAATCTATGATTTATTTTCTTAACAAACTATCTTTAATCACAATAAAAATAGAAAAAAAATTGGATCTGAAAATGTTATTAATGTACATTTTTAAAATATTTTTTAATTTCTTACCCAATACATTTAATGTAGTAATTAATAGGCATGGAATTAATAACTATTTATGAACGAAAAAAAATCAAATTTTTTATTATTTAAAATTAGTTTTTATTTTTTATAAATTATTTCAATTAAATTATTTAAAATATATAATATGTAAAATTTAATTTCAATATATTAAAAGAATATTAATTTTTTTTTTCTCTTACAACTATAAATAAGAAAAATAAATTGGGGTTGCTGATTTCCTGTTAAACGCAAACATTCTGGCTTGAAAAACAAGGAAACAACTTCACCGTCTAAAACCTCTCTCTCTCTCTCTCTCATTCCTTTATTTTTGTTCCTATGGGTTTGTTACTGTGCTTCCAATGACAGTGTAGCTGAAGCATCTTCTCCAACATTTCTGATTTGGATACAAAGCATCAAGCCTTCTCGCTTTTGTAAGCTTGTGGTACGAACGAGATTTATTTCCATGTCATCGTTAGAATTTGAATCTAACTCTCCTGTATAGGGTAATAATAAAAATATATATATTTTTTATAATTTGTTTTGTCGCTATTGACCTGAACACACTGCAATAGTGTATGTGTGTGTATTTTCCTGGAATCCTTTTGTGTGTGTTTTAATGCTGCATGTCTGTCTGAATCGATCTTGCCTATGTTGTTGCTCTGTAGTGTTTTGTTCTGTTCTAAATCCCATTCTTGTTCGGCATTTTCACCAATCTGATAGCTGTGTGACCTATGAGTACTCACTTCTTGTTGCGACTTCTGAGCTGGTTTAACCTTGTTGATTACACCAACTCCAATTTGATTAAAATCCATTTATGGTTTTACTTTTATTTTTGCTAGGTATATCTGGAACTGGAGATAAGAATTTGGTGGTTTTTTGGATTCAGAAGGGAACATCCTTGGGGTTTGTGTGTTTGCTAACCAACCGGTGAGTGAGAGGGTGGGTTGATTTCAGATTCAGGATTGTTGTGATGATACATATTAGAAAATAGATTACATCTTGGAATTAGTTGCTCGTGCTTTTCCTTTTTGTAATTATTGTTAGGTAATTGCTATGGCCAGTGGCGGATGTTGACCAAATATTTTAAGAGGGTAAGTGCTGTTAACATATGACTATGTGCTCAAGAAAAAAAATGGGGCTGGAGGGAGGAGGGGGGGGGGGTTGGCTCACCCTATTACCAAGAAGATTCACCACTGGCTATGGCATTTCTCTTTACCTTATGGGTCTTACGTAATTAAACGGTCTGTTACAGAGGAACTAGTACGGGTGTGTAGGAGATATTCTCCATGTCGTTAAGCTAATTTATGATTTGCATTTCGCTTGGCATGATTGTTAATTTTAACTTGAGAGTTGTAGCAGACAATGTGGTTTTGTGATGTTGTTCAAAGATTATCTTCATCATGAGAAATGCATGTCAAAATAAGATGTCCCTTAGGTTGCCAACCATAAATAAGGTTCATAAGTGACATTTGTCGTATAGTTTCTTGATTATACGACGACCAGTTAACTTTCTAAAAGCTGTTTTTGATTACCTATTTTTCAAAGATGTAACTTAATGCTATCATTGAACTTAAAATAACGAATTACCTATTTTTTAAAGATGTAACGTAATGCTATTATTGAACTTAAAATAACGAATTACCTATTTTTCAAAGATGTAACGTTGAACTTAAAATAACGGCAAGTGTTGACTCAAAGGAATATGTCTAATCTGAAGATCTTGTTTAGGTCTGTACATGGTAGGTGTTTGCTAGACAATTGAACATTGAGGTACCTATAAAAATTTATAAAAATAAATTTGAACAGAGGCAATATGATATTTCACCATCTAAGAGTAAATTCAGCACCTTGCTATTGTTTTACAACATTGGCAAATTGTTGGATGTGTTAAATCATTTCCACTCACAAAATGATTCCAATTCAAGATCTTTTTAATATCCCTTGATCTATATGTTCCTCTTTCATTCTGAACCATGTTACAATTATGGTTTAGTGGTTTCCTTATATTTTCTTCACATGTATAATAGTCCTTGTAACATTTATGGAAATATTTTCCTCTGCCATGATGAACACAATTTCTTCAGGGAAGGGCATGTGTGCTGGTATGGTGCTTTATAATCACTGGTAGCCTATTGAATCCATTTCTTTTTGTTTTCTGATTGCAATGCACATGTCTATGACTTTAATCATATTTAATATCAGACTCAGGTTTTGTTTAGTATATCACTAGTTTAATAATTATTTAAAATTTTCTATTATGTGCTATAATATCGTTTTGCTATGCCAATTTAACCCCTTGCTCTTACACCCTCTTTTACTTGCAGCCAAAAAAATTACCAAGCCAATTTCTTTCCAACTTAACAAGCTAATTTTGGAATCATTTATGCAGGCTTTAATATCAAATGTGAAGGAGTTAAATACTATACCCCATTTGCTGGTTCCTTGCAATTTATGCTGGTATTGTTGTACGCAAATTCTTCTGAACAGTCACATAGCTAACTAACGGCCTCTGCTTTGAAATTTGTGCTACCATGTCATTAATGGCTAGACTACGCTGTGTCACTATAGATGTTACCGGTACCCTAATGGCTTACAAAGGGGAGCTTGGTGACTATTATTGCATGGCAGCCAAATCTGTTGGCCTTCCATGCCCAGACTACAAACGTGTGCATGAGGGATTTAAGCTTGCATATAAGGACATGGCAAAGAACTATCCATGTTTTGGGTACGCAGCCAAAATGCCTAACATTGTGTGGTGGAAAACCTGTGTGCGAGATTCTTTTATCAGGGTAAGTTTTCTGTAAAGTCATTACTGTGGGTGTATTAATTGTCAAGATAGCTAAATTTTGATATTTACATGGGTGCACAAGAAAAGATAGCTTATTTAGTATGGCTCTAAATTTGTCTTCTGCAACAATGAATGTACCGAACTAACAAATATTTAACTCCCATCTTTGTTGATGTGTTCATCCTTATTAAAAGCGATCAAAATTGAGCAATGAGTTACAGATTCATGATATTTACAATCCTATATGTGAAAATTCATGAAAGAGAAAATTTGTTTTTCTGGCAGGCTGGATATGATTATGATGAGGAGACATTTGAGAAAATATTCAGACGCATATATGCCTCCTTTGGTTCATCTGCTCCATATACTGTCTTTCCAGACTCTCAACCATTTCTTAGATGGCTACGTGGACAGGGTCTTAAAGTTGGCATTGTGAGCAATGCAGAGTATCGATATCAAGATGTAATTCTTCCAGCTTTGGGTTTAAATGAGGTAAATTTCCTATGACTTTCCTAAAGTTTGCTACCAGACTTACAAATGAATATAAAAGATAAATCAACATTTACCATTGTCAGAGAGACCACTTAAACACATAACTATGAAGTGACATAATTTCACATTCAGAAACATCTGTGTGCGCCAGCATTGTTGTGCAAAAACACACTTAACTGGTGGAAATGTTAAGAGAGAATGGTGCACTTTCATTTTGAAACACTGATTATTGATTTATGATCTATGAATTAGAATGAAGAAAATTTTGTTGAACTGTAGTATTTTTGGCTCTAAAATGTACTACTCAATACAAGCTTTCAACGTTTTTCTGTACATTTGTTATGTGATTATATTAAGACATGTCTCTACACTTGTGCTGCTCGAGACAAGAATGTCTGATTGTAACGATGTTTGATGATGCAGGGATCTGAGTGGGACTTTGGTGTGTTTTCTGGTCTTGAAGGTGTTGAGAAACCGAACCCAAAAATTTATGAGATTGCACTTGAGAGGGCTGGAAACATTGCACCTGAAGAAGCTTTACATGTCGGGGATAGCATGCGCAAAGATTATGAGCCGGCTAAGAGCATAGGGATGCATGCGCTATTGGTGGATAGATTTAAGACACCAGATGCTGTGGAGTGGAGGAAATCTGGTGCAGTTGTTCTTCCTGATCTGTTGGCAGCACAAGAATGGCTGTCTTCGCAGAAGTCAAATTTATAGAGAGACTTTTTTTGCTCAAGTAGTATTTGAGTATCAATTTTCCCCTCTAATGATATTACTGTGACATGTGATGTTTCTCCGGGTATCATAATAGCTTGTGGCTGAATATTCCTCTGTAGAGCCATATTTGATAATCTGATGACTGAGAGTTAAATTCTGATGTAGCTAAAGTGTAACCTTTGTAATACAAATATATTCAAATGTTACTTTCTCTTCTTTGGGATTCTGGCATCTGTGGTTTTCCCTGGTTACTTGGTTTCCCAAGTATTTTACTTTACCAGTGGGAAAAGAGACAAGCATATCAAATTCTTTTTAAGTCACTAGTTTAGTTTAGTAATGAGGGATTTGAATAATTTGAGATCATGAATCATGACCTCATATTTTTTGTCATATTTCATATAAAGTATTCAAATCCCTCATTTTTTATGAGATCACGAAATTAACCTCCACTTTTGATTTCTTTGCCTGATTTTTGGGTCCATATCTGCTATAAATGAGGCTTTCTTTTTTTATGGTCAAGGAACTAGAGGATTTTTGTGCGGGATGCAGAGTCATAGACCTAGCATCCATTAAGCCCAATAGCATGGCTGGGTACTGTAACCCAAAAAGAAAAATCCATTGGGATGCTGCACCTAACACGGAATGACCCATTATCACCCTCGTTCTACATTCTTGCCAAGACCTTCCATGAACTCAAATTCATGATTCATATGGCCGTCTTTGTCTTGCAGAGTAAAAGTTGTAAAAGTCCTTTCATCGTGACGTTATGTATGGTTTTTCTGTCGACTACTTGCTTCTATTTTTTTATTTAATAACATAGTTTTAAGGGTTGTGTTTGTTTTTGGGTCTACCTATCAAGCCCTGTCATTTGTAGTGACTAGTTTGAATGAAGACAAAAGAATATTCACTTCAATCCATGAATTATTACGTGAATAATTCTTGTTTTATTTTAAGGTAGATTAATATGAATAAAAAAATTTGAAATAATAAAAATCAGAAATGATAAAAACATAATATTTATTAGAATTCTTGTTATTGGTAATGTACTTTTTTAATTTAGATCCATGGTCAAGATGATTTGATGTCATTTATGAAGCATGGCATCTTTCAATTATGCTGGTGGCCATGCTAATTCAATTATCTTGTTTTGCTGAATTTGGCAATCGATTGTTTTTAGAAGCAATTTTTATTTGGGGAAAACCTTGAAACGATCATAACTATTTGGACCTTCGAAAATGGTAGCGTTTAATAGGCTGAATACCATGATTCACCGTCAAATATTTTTCCACATCGAATCTTTACTAATAAATTTAGTGTTGGATGAATTTTGAACTTGGTTTTGAGTGATTTTAATTTTTGTAAATTTAACTTAAATTGAATTTGAAGTAAAATAATTTATATTTAGAAAATTTTATCCTAAAACCGAGCTTATAATAAAATTTAACATACAATTTTCAATCACATGTAAGAACTATAATTTTTCCTCCTCTTGCTTTTAGTCTGATTTGGTTTTAAGGTCAAAAATCAACGTGCGTGCGTTTAAAACAATCAAACAATTTATCTTCACACAATGACATCTATCTTTGATTATTCTTGCCTTTGGCGATGATAAAATAGAAACACAGCATGTATAGTAAATATAAATTGATAACCAACACAATATAAACAAATATTAATACTTTCTTCTTCTTATATTATTTCCCATCATTTGAGGTAACGTTTACTTCTTTTTAAAAAATATTAATATTCAAGTGATTATGATATGATTTTTTTTAAAGGTCTTTTATTAAAGGAGTTGGAGTGTAAAGGTAAATTATTTAAACATTAAAATTTAACTTAATTTGTGATCTTAACTTCAAATTTAAGTAAATACAAATATGTCAAATACGTATATTTCATATGAAAATACAAGTTAGTGAACTTGCCGGGGGTTATGTTTTGAAAGTGTTGCTCCCATACAAAGACAACCAAGACGTACAATGGTGTGATAGGATTGAAAGTGTTGCTCTCATACAAAGACAACCACGTCGATGTTCATAGTCTTCAATGGTGTGTTTGTTGACTTTTTTGTTTTTGAAAATTGCATGCTCCATGGGACAGGGAATGATGAGAATCAGTCGAGTTTTCAAATCATCAAGTGCCCCCAAATGGACATCCTACACTGACACCATCCACATTGAAAGATAAAAATATACCATTGATTTAAATATAAATCACCGTTAATTCTTAATTAGGATGAAAATTGATAAACTCTAGAATATCTGTCTTAGTAGACAAATTAATCGAGAATACCACATTAAGATTAAATTATTTTTTTAAAGTTTTGTTTTCTTCAATTTTTAAATACCAAACTCATATTAAGATACAAAATATTATACAAATTTTCAATTTCTTAGTTAAATTTCTTTTTAAGTGTTATAATTTTTTTATTTATCTATTTATTTCTTTTTCAGTCCTTCAAACAAGTGAAAATATTTTTATTTTTATTCATCCAAAAGATATATCATTTTTATTCTTTTTTTTTTAATTTATATCCTTGTTTCATTCATCTTGAGGAGGGTCGTAAATTCCACACTAACTGACAAGATAATTTAAGACACTTGGAAGGACCAATTCTTTACTTGAAAATAAGATATCTGCTTGTGTCCTAACCTGTCATTCACTTTCATATCCGCCTTAGGAAATACAGAGTTTTTGAATGGGGTCCAAAAGAGGCATGGATGAGGCTGAACCACAGAAAAGTTATTGGAGATTTAGCAAACAAGATTTCTTACCAGAAGAGTCCTTTGAAAGCTGGAACAACTATGTTTCTGCTCTTTCACAAACATGGTCAAGGTTCAAGGACCGTTTCTTCAGCAGATCAGATGAAACCACTGAGACAGAAGAGCTAAGGAAACAAAGTGAACATGAAATGAAACGTTGCCTCAACTGGTGGGACCTCATTTGGTTCGGTTTTGGTGCAGTGATTGGTGCTGGAATCTTTGTGCTCACTGGTCAAGAAGCTCATAACCATGCTGGCTCAGCAATTGTCTTATCCTATGTTGCTTCAGGCTTTTCAGCAATGCTTTCAGTTTTCTGCTACACTGAATTTGCTGTAGAAGTTCCATCTGCTGGAGGGTCATTTGCATATCTCCGAGTTGAGTTAGGAGATTTTGTTGCTTTTCTCACAGCTGGGAACATTCTTCTTGAAAGCATTATTGGAAGTGCTGCAGTAGCAAGATCATGGACTTCTTACTTCACAAACCTTTTGAACCGTCCTAAGGATTCACTGCGCATTAAGACAAATCTCAAAGATGGGTACAATTTGCTGGACCCTATAGCTTCTGCGGTTCTTATTATTGCTGCAGTGGTTACAATGATCAGCACAAGGAAAACTTCGATACTCAATTGGATAGCATCTGCAGTGAACACTGCTGTTATTATATTTGTGATCATTGCAGGGTTTATTCATGCTGACACATCAAATTTGACACCTTTTATGCCTTATGGGGCTAAAGGGGTGTTTCAAGCTGCAGCAATTATTTATTTTGCATATGGGGGGTTTGATAGTATTGCAACCATGGCTGAAGAAACCAAAAAACCATCAAGGGATATACCGATAGGCTTGGTTGGGTCAATGTCCATGATCACAGTGATTTATTGCTTAATGGCGCTTGCACTTAGCATGATGCAGAAGTACACAGAGATAGATACAGGTGCTGCTTTCTCAGTTGCATTTCAGAAAGTGGGAATGAAGTGGGCAAAGTATGTGGTAGCTTTTGGTGCATTGAAAGGAATGACCACAGTGCTTTTGGTAGCTAGATTGTCACAGGCGCGTTATATAACTCACATTGCACGTGCCCACATGATCCCACCTTGGTTTGCTCTTGTACATCCAAAGACAGGAACCCCTATAAATGCTACCCTCTTGATTACCATTGCAAGTGCCATCATAGCTTTTTTCTCTGGCTTGGATGTGTTATCAAGCTTGATATCAGTGAGCACACTCTTTGTGTTCATGATGATATCTGTTGCTCTTCTGGTGAGGAGGTACTATGTGAGAGGGGTCACACCAAGAGAGAACCTGTTAAAGCTTGTTATATCCTTGATGCTCATTATTGCTTCCTCAACAGGAATTTCAGCTTACTGGGGGCTTAGGCCTAATGGTTGGTTTGGATACACTCTGACTATTCCTGTTTGGTTCCTTACAACTCTTGGGATGTCACTATTTTTGACTCAGCAAAGGGTGCCAAGAGTTTGGGGTGTTCCTCTTGTGCCATGGTTGCCATCTATGTCAATTGCAACAAATATCTTCCTCATGGGGTCTTTGGAATCTGAGGCCTTCATAAGATTTGGGGTGTGCACCATGGTAATGCTGATCTACTACTTTCTCTTTGGCCTCCATGCAACCTATGATATGGCTCATCAACACGAAAAGATGCAATCTAAAGTTGACTACACAGAGACCATAAAGAATGCAGGGCCTTAGATAGTTGTACTCTAGAATTTGAACCCAATTCCACAAGTTACATGTAATTCTACGTGTTATTTTAGTCCTTGAATGCATAAATAAGGGTCTTATTACTGAATACAAATATATTAGCATAATGATCTTAATTTATTTAGTAGTCGCAGCAGTCGTTTTCTCTAATGGCACATAAAACATATATTATGCAGGGTGCTACAATTAGCAAAAATGCAAATCTACATAAATAACCGAAAGTGGATCAAGGTTTGATGAAAAGGATGTCTATATCAATGTTTAGCTTTATGCTTGGTTAACATCCGTAAGAAATGTTCCTGCATCATTAACAAGTTGCTGCCACTTGGTAATAAAATGCATGAATAGTATTTGAACAGGAAGTGTACTTAATACCGAATTCCACCTCCCCTACCCATTAGAAATTCAAAACTTAAATTTAACTTTCTAAAATCTCCAACAAGCCATTATAATAACGAAAATACTCAAATAGACAAAGATTAGGAGATTTATCATTTATACATAACTATTCACCACTACTTCAAAATTGTTTATAATGAAAAAAAGCGTGCACATTATCATCGATTTATCTCTTAAATGACGGGAATACTATTTGATTTTTAAAATAATGTGATTTGAACATCACATAATAAAAAAAAATAACAATTTATCCAAAAGAATTATCCGAATCTTTAAATAAAATAAACGTACAATTTATTCCTTAATAATGTATTATTTTTCTTGTTTTAATCTCCAGAATTTTTCATGTATATTATCAAATTAATAGCATATTTACCCTAACAAAATTATCAATTTACTTAAAATTCATTTTTTCCAAAATACACACATCCACACACACCAAAAAAAAAAAAAAAAAAAAAAAAACCTTAATCATCTAGCAGTGCCACCACCACAATTCGATAGAGTAGCACTACATGTTTCAATGGAAATTTGACCCTTTCAGCAATGAAAAAGCACGAACTTGAGAAGACAACATAACTAATCGTCTCCGACAAGACGATAACAACAACATTCTCAGAACTATAAACTCCACTCGCTGAGGTAGCCATTACCTTAACCAATCCAAACTCCACCTTTTTGGGTCGATCCATGCTATTCCATGCCAAAGTGCTCTACCTCTCCGATTAGGCTTCTCACACTCTCTCTTCGAACAACTCTCCATCTGGGTTTCTCCCAAACCCTAACACTTTCCTCTTACTCTTCTGCTTCCGATGCCCATCAACCCCTTTCACCTCAAATCTTCAAATCAGGTACCAAAATGGGTTCTTACAAATTGGGTGATTTATCTTTCTACTCCCTCATTGAGAATTACGCCTCTTCTTTTGATTTTGAGTCCTTGGAAGAGGTTCTGGATCAAATGAAGCGTGAAAGAAGAGTTTTTATTGAGAAAAATTTCATCATCATGTTCAAGGCTTATGGGAAAGCCCATTTACCTGAAAAAGCTGTGAACTTGTTCCACAGAATGGGGTGTGAGTTTCAGTGTAGGCAAACTGTGAAATCCTTCAATTCTGTTCTCAATGTGATTATTGAAGAGCGTCTTTTCAATCGTGCTTTGGAGTTTTATTCTCGTGTTACTGCATCCAAGAGTTTGAACATACACCCAAATGCACTCACTTTTAACTTGGTGATTAAGGCCATGTGTAAGCTTGGTTTGGTTGACAAAGCTATTGAAGTTTTTAGAGAGATGCCTCTAAGGAATTGTGCTCCTGATACTTATACATACTCTACATTGATGCATGGTCTGTGCAATGAGGGTAGAATTGATGAGGCTGTTTCATTGTTGGATGAAATGCAGATTGAAGGCACGTTTCCTAACCCTGTTGCGTTTAATGTGTTGATCAGTGCACTGTGTAAGAAGGGTGACTTGGCACGTGCAGGCAAGCTGGTTGATAATATGTTTCTTAAGGGTTGTGTTCCGAATGAAGTGACTTATAATGCACTTGTTCATGGGTTGTGCCTTAAGGGTAAGTTGGACAAGGCGGTGAGTCTCTTGAATCAGATGGTGTCGAATAAGTGCATGCCTAATGATGTTACTTTTGGAACACTTGTTAATGGGTTTGTCAAGCATGGTAGAGCTTCTGATGGGGCTCATGTGTTGGCCTCCTTGGAGGAGAGAGGTCGTCATGGTAACGAGTATGTATACTCGTCCCTTATCAGTGGTCTGTTCAAGGAGGGAAAATTCAATCATGCAATGCAGTTGTGGAAGGAAATGGTTGGAAAAGGATGTGAACCAAATACTGTAGTGTATAGTGCTCTTATAGATGGTCTTTGCCGAGAAGGGAAGCCAGATGAAGCAAGGGAGGTACTATTTGAGATGAAGAATAAAGGTTATTTGCCCAATTCTTTCACTTATAGCTCCCTAATGAGGGGTTATTTTGAAGCAGGTGATAGCCATAAAGCTATTCTTGTTTGGAAAGAGATGGAATATAATAGTTGTGATCATAATGAGGTTTGTTACAGTGTGCTCATTAATGGCCTGTGCAAGGGTGGGAAGCTTATGGAGGCCTTAATGGTGTGGAAGCAAATGCTGAGTAGAGGAATTAAATTAGATGTTGTGGCTTACAGTTCAATGATTCATGGCTTTTGTAATGCTAACTTGGTAGAACGTGGCCTAAAACTTTTCAATCAGATGCTTTGTCAGGAGTCAGAGTTACAACCAGACGTGATCACATATAACATACTCTTAAATGCTTTTTGCGGGCAGAATAGCATCTCCCGCGCTATTGATATTCTAAATGTTATGCTAGATCAAGGCTGTGATCCTGATTTTATTACATGTGACATTTTCTTGAAAATTTTAAGAGAAAATATGAATCCACCTCAAGATGGGAGGGAGTTTCTAGATGAGCTTGTAGTTCGGTTAGCTAAGCGACAGAGAACAATAGGTGCTTCCAAAATTATAGAAGTGATGTTACGTAAATTTTTACTGCCCAAAGCATCTACTTGGGCAATAGTTGTTCAACAGCTCTGCAAACCTAAGAATGTTCGAACAGCCATTAATGAATGTTGGAGCAGGCTATATTGCTGATATCTTGTAAGACATGCTATTCAATTACAATTTCCTTGAACCTTAAAAACTCTGGATACAGGGATTCTTTATCAAGGTCCTCAAGCATAAATGCATAATGCCTCAAACTTCCAGAAGGCAGATACAATGATACACGCCAGATACATAATTTTCCTTATCCTAATTTCATTTTGTGTGCGCGGAGATGTTGGTGTGAGCCAAACAGGTGACAAATGATTATCGCACCATTTAACCACTGCAGCTGTCTAAACCTCTCACTTGCTTTTGTCCATTCAAAATATTAATGTTATGCAACTTACGATGGTGATCAGAATCTTAAAACGGTAAAGTGCTCAACTATCATATAGTCAAGTGTATTTGTACTGGGCTCAGTCAAGGTTATTGATTGTGTATGCATGTTACAATTTCTTAAAATGCTGTCTGAAAATTTGGCCAGTAAATAATTTTATACAACTTGCAAGTATTTTACAGATTGCAATTGTGCAAGGCAAATGAAAGTAAATGATGATGAACTAGTGAACTGGATTGCTACTGATGCCAACATACAGAAGTGTAATTTTCTTTTGTGGGCATGTGCGGAGTCCATACATTGCTTTGTCTCTATGTGCAAAGGCAAAGAATGAAAGGGTGATTTTCTCATTATAGTTTTCTCTCTCTCAGACCCTGCCATATCTATTCTTCTTTGTAATTTGCTTGTTTTCCTTGCTCCTTTCCTTTTATATTTGTCTGGCACCCTGGGTTTAAAAAAATATCCAAGTTTCTTAGTGCTCGTTTGGTTCAAAGTTTAGTAGCCTTGATTTTAATAAAATTGATTGAAGCATTGAATGTAATTGATATACACGTATAAATTAATTTAAATCACACATTTTTATTGGAACGTATGCTTTTCATTAGAAAATGCAAGAATTGATTTTGTTAACTCCTAAATATCACAGTTGTAGATTTAAATTGAGTGGGAAAATTGTGGGGCTATGAGTGATGATGCCAAAACGAAAGTGATAGTAATTGTTGTTTATTCGATCATTTCATATATATATCAAGTTTCTTAAACTTCCTCTATTCCAGTAGTATAATCAGAAATAAGAAACCTTTTGTTGATACTTCATTCTTGATTGCTAATAACTTTTTTGTTAATCTAATGTATAGCTTTTGGCTTTTTACGCTCTGATTCGCATTATTAATTCCTTGAAGCATGATAGAGGTATGATGAATGTTAGGTTATTGTTTTGCACTTATTGTTAGGTTCTTGTTCTTCTCTTATCCAACTAGACCAGTGCAACAAAATTTTCAGTGTTGAACCAGGGTAAGCTTGTACGAGTGGATGAATATTGGAAGGGTTATTGGAATAAATATGACAAAAATAACTAAAACCATCTTTAGCTAGTTCCTTTTTAGGTGTCTCTTTGATGAGCCATGCTCAATGGCCTTAAATTTTCATTTCACAAACTTCTCTCACTTCAACTGGAAGCAATAGAAATGTAAAACATAATTTCCTGATAACTTCTGGATCTGTTACTTAGTACATTGAATCCTCTATCAAAACATTGTCTTTTGTTGATTAAATTGGTTTGATCTTTTATTAATTAATGTTAATATATTGGTAATGATATACTCTTCTTCAAGTAATGAATGACATGCACATTCTTTACCCCGGAATTCGTATCCCTTTTTTCATCACTTCTTCGTCATGGATTAATGGGGTTTTCTCTGCTTTTATCTTGTTCGTTTAATTGTGTCAAGACTGCTATTTATTTGTCCTGCTTTATAATTTCCTCTTTTGTTCAAAACTTAGTAACATATAAATATTTATTTTGTCATCTTATATTATACTATCTGACAGGATTTCAATTTGATTATCAATTATTAGCGGATAATTACAGAACAGGGCCTTGACTTGGAAGAGTTGAACCAAAGGCTATCGCTGTTGAGTTGGTACGGCAGAGTAAGGCATCTACTGAAGGCTAGCAATCTACAAAGGGTTTCTGTAAACTAAGTAACATTTTTCATTGATGAGCAAATTTTCTTCAAATTGCATTCATTGCCTCTACTTGTTGTGAGGACGTACCCGTTTAATTTTTAAAAATTCTGCTACCGTTTAACATATTTAAACTACTCTTATCACGCTCTCTCAATCACAATTGCTCTCTATTCAAGATAAGAAGATAATCGCACCATTGTTTGCTGCGGATTAACCTTTACATCATCTGGTCACACCAGCAATACTCAATCCCTCTCTTCAAAGTACCTTCACCTCTATTTTATATGGTTCAATGCATCTGCTATCTCATTTTGATAAAAAATATTTTAAAATATATAACTTCTATTTTTATATTAATTAATTAATTTTACAACTAATTTTATGAAATAATTTCAATTTCGATAACTACATTTTTAACTTTTATTTT
Organism: Abrus precatorius; assembly: GCF_003935025.1. Classification (NCBI taxonomy): domain Eukaryota; kingdom Viridiplantae; phylum Streptophyta; class Magnoliopsida; order Fabales; family Fabaceae; genus Abrus; species Abrus precatorius. The sequence goes on along the minus strand of NW_020874292.1, from coordinate 31,410,945 downwards.
TTAGCTTTGAACTTATCTATCCACTAATATTATCAAACACACCCTTCATTATTACTTGAGTTATTTGATGACATTAGGATATAATTGTTAACTAGACATAAAAAATAAATCGTTAACATAGGTCTGAAGAGACAATAAAAAACTAATAAATAATATTTTTTTTAAAATTATAACATTTAATGAAAGGAAGTTTTATAATATTTTATAATTTTAATAAAAAATTATTATACTTAAAATTTTTATCATATAATCTTTAATACATATTAAAAAAATTGATTAAAAAAATAAAATATTTACCAACTCAAATTAAAAGAGAATATATTAATAGTAAGGACTATTTTATGGTAAGAAGTATACTAAGCCGAATGTAGATGCATTGATAATATTTTTTTAATAAAAATTCATCACTTTTGATTTCTTACGAAGCATTTGCTAGTCTGTTCCATACCACGTTTGGAATGTTTCCCAAACGTAGGGAATTGGCGACCCAAATCACTCTGCTCTTTGATAGAATACACGAGTTGATGAAACTAATGTGTTTAATATCTTTCGAAAATCATTTAAAAATTACTTCTGAAATTTAATGTTAAATTAATTCTAAACATATTTATTTCCAAAAATAAAATTCCTGAAATCACAATAAAAAAGTGATGCAAATAGCAATTCCCTACATAGTTTTTACACACTGTTTCTGTTTAAGCAGCAGCTTCAACAACAGAAGAGACCTTTCGGAGAACATACACAGGATCTCCAACCTCAATGATATTACCATTCCCTTCAGCTGACAAATCCTTCGAATTCCATACCAAATTCTGGCCAAAGTAGATCTGTAGAAGCACTTCACATGTCATTTCACATCATTAAACCAAAGGAATGTTCATTCAAAGCTTGATGACTCACCCGGCCTTTATTATTGTGATTTGGCCTTATGATTTTTCCTGACCTAAACTTCGATAGAGTTATATTTGGTTCAGGTCCAGCTTTTGCAGTCTCTTGATTGATTGTAGGTATCTGATCATACAAATGGAATCAATCATCCCAGTTAGTAAACAAGACTATGTGCATGGTTGGTTCATCTTAATTTGAAACAACAATTACTTATTTTTGCTTGCTTCCTGAGAGAAGTTCTGAAAAATAAGCAATTACTCTTCAAATTTTCGTGTTTCCAAACATGCACCAAGAAATTACAGGAAAAAGTATATTTGCATGTGTACTAAAATGTGCATATTATCCATGTGATAGATATCTGTGTAATACATGCAATTATAGTGTAGTGAGAAGACAAAGAAACACACAGAGCATAAAGGAAATTACGAGGTAGAACTTTTCACCTTACAACGGTAGCACAGTTTGACACCGAAAAATGAAAACCTGTTTATCTTAATGTCAGTCCATATGTCCTCAGAAAATGGTTCACAACCTTCAACAAGAATACTGCACAATGAGTCACCCAAATGTCAATTATGTGATTTAACAATCCATTAAGATTTCAGTAGCTTCTGGTCTGAATAAATAACAATGATTATAAAATAATATAATTGCAGTAGACCAATACACATTGAAAAACCAATACTTGGGTCTAAAGCGATCAATAGGTACAGGCTCCTTCAGCTGATTGTTTAGTTCATCCAATGATTCCTGAAAATCATAAATGACAAATAATGAGTATAGATTCAGCAAATAAGAAAAGTTACACTTCATTTTCCAGCTGGATTAACCTGAGAAGCAAGTAGGAATTGATAACCATCAGTGAATAAGGTCTGCTGTTGTCCCTTAGCATAATCAGGATCCACTGGTCTAGTTTCAGAAGCTGCATTTGGAAACATTGAAGAGGTTTGTTCAACTCAAGAGTAAACACATTTTATTATGTATGTATTACTGGAAATAATCTGGTTTTTAAGCCAAATTTCCCATACAAGATATACACTAACACAGAGTTTCTCCCTAACAAGGAGTCTCCTTTAACACGCAACAAACATTATCATCCTGTTTGATTATTTGCCTTTTGGAAACACATGCTTTGCAATTGATGAAATGGAGTTCCAAGGAGTCTAAAACGCAGAAACAAACAGGTCGTAAAGCTGTTCAATGGACAACAACATTCCATATCATGTACATATAAGACACTAATACTAAACAAACACTGATAATTCAGGCCAAGTGGGTCTCAGTCTGCCTCTTATACCCTCTCACAAACTTTCCAAGGCCTATTAAGGTTCATCGTAACTACATGGTTTTGAAATATTATACTGGTCAGAACATACGTTTAGTATAACAAAAAATTAACAATAATATATAAATGAAGAAACAAATTTATCTGAAAAACCTTATTCTTACTTAACCATAAAACGGTGACTCTCATTGACTCCAAGAATCATCTAAAGTTTCAAATATATTATTATTAAAACACAACACTACATTAAACAATTTTACACAATAAGAGTTCAAGGTTGGAAGGGTTCATGAGTTAGGAGTGGAAAGTCTGAACTTTTAGTCTTACCATAACCCGGGAAGTAGGGACTGCAAATGCAATAGTTAAGTTATGCTCATTGTCAGTCAAGATACTAAGAGTAAAAGCATATCAAAAGAGTTTCTTTCCTGAATATGGGTGATGGGGTCACAGTGGTTGCAACATGCCTGGCGGGACATCTATCTCCAGCCACAGCAGCTGCTAGCAACAACAGCCACAGAGCTGGTGACAGATAACCGGGTTGGCCTGCCTTGTCATTCAAAACCAAAAGAAGAGAGACAACATAGCAGAAAAGGAATATTAAAAATGGCCAACTCTCATTCACAACATAATTGGTTTTATTTCCATGGATCATGCTTGACTACTATATGCGTTCAAGACGATTTAGCATGTATTCATCATAATGAATCGATGCATTTTGATATACAATGCCCAAATTTAATCCCAGCGATGTTCACATGTTCTCAAAACAGTTATATTTCTTAAACAATTCATTACATGTTTAAGGTAACACATGTAGATATTTTCGTTGTTCTCATTATCTCAAGGTTTCATAATTTTTCAAAGACCTACCAGTATTGAAGCGGACCAGGCGACAGGGTTTTCCTATATAATCCGAGAACCACTGTGATGCTTCAGCTCCCTCATCCCAGGCAGACCCAGTCCATTCCCATACTGAGACACCATCTGCTACTTCGTTTTGTTGTTTACTCAAAGAAATTTTGAGAGTTTGCATCCCAGGTGCTTTCACCACTGTTATGAAGTAAAACTTTATATTCAGTTACTAAAGAAAGGAAAAAAGTGATAATGAAGAATGTGCAAAGCAGAAGTTCGTCAGCATTTCAACTACTGTGTTTTTGTTTAAAAATTAACAACACGGGGAAAGCATCTGTCAAATGAGAAATAAAGTTTACACACCATATTCAGAACAAAACACATAAACTGAAACTACAAATCATGTTAAAACTCCATAACATATCAAATGAAAGCAAAAAAAGTGATCACACAAAGACATCCGTATTGGCCAAGTATATGGGGTCAGAAAGTATTCCTTATAACGACTTGGGTTAACCATAAATGTCCAACGTTGTAAAGTTCATTCTCTAGTTGTCCGCTCATGAATGTGAGGGGATGTAAAGAAAAGATCCCATGTTAACAATGAATATTGTCAAATAACTACTTATAAAGACTTGGACAATCCTCCCTCTTGAGCAAGCATTTGGGACTGAGTTAAGCCTTGTCCATGTTCAATTATACCAAAAACAATAATGGAGCACACACAAGAAAGCGTGTAAATCAAGTCAAGAGGGTCCAGCATCAAACTCGTATGCAGAATGCAGAAAACCAATGCGAAAAGCATAGAGAGAGAGTGCAAGATAAGATCTTCTTATAATGGTTTAACCAATGTGAACTAACTAGTTCCCAAGATGATTCATTTGATATTTTCCACTATCAAACCAAGCTTTGTTGTGCACATCAAGCTAAGGCATGGCTGTGTTGTGCACATCAAGTTAAGAAACAACAGGGTGCCACTTATCCTACATCAAAAGACATCTACTTTCTCTTGGATCAAACAATATTTTGAGGGTCCTTTAAGAGAGATGAGTGTGTCACATTGCTTCATAACAGATTTTGATGATTCTTTATGAATATTTTGGTAAAAACAAGGAGGCTGAAGTTTCTCACAGTATGCATGTAATAAGCTGAACCAAACACTCACTAATAATTTCTGATATTTTTTTCTTAAAAAGAAGAAAAAGAAGAAGCACAGGTGCCAATCCATATCCATATAATAAAGAAACTAACAAAAAATCATCATATGCATGAGAAGCTTATTATAGATCAAGAAAATGTAATCTACCAATGCAGGAATCTTGTGTAGGTTCCCAATCTTCAACAAAAGCATCAGGTGGCAATTCAACCTCAACCAAAGCAAGCTTTGGCTCAACTCTTTGTGTGAGTGCCTTCCCTAAGGAATTCACCAACATCCATTGTCTATCCCATCGAAATCCTGCCACATAATAATATTACAAAGTATATACATTCAACTAGAAACAAAAAAGAAAAAAGAAAAAATTGAATAAAAAGCAAAAAAAAAAAAAAAAAAAAGTGGGTATGTATTTGTGTACCATATGGAGTGAGAGGAGCATGAGAAACAGAAATTCCACGGCATGACTTAATTGGGTATATGAAAATGGCTGAAACTTTAGCTGAAGGTGTTGTTGGTGCTGATGCCGTTACTTCCATTTTGGTTTGGTTATTGAGCAACCTGAGCAGTGTCACTAGTTTAAATACCTTAATTTTATGTATATACTAGGAAATTTTTGCATTTTCGGGACCAGCACTTGGTTCTAACCAATAATTATCTTACACTTTAATATTTTAGATATGTATAAAAATGTAAGTAGTTGATATTAAGTAATTTTGAATTAAATTTTAAATATTTTATTTATATATATATATATTAAAAAAATTTGCATATTTAGGGACCACAACATAATCTCAACCAATAATTATTTTACATGTTAACATTTTAGATACATATAAAAATATAAGTGGTCAAACCTATTAAATTTTAGATCACATTTTAAATATTTTACTTTTTTATGTATATGAAAATTTTTTCATTTAGAAACCACTGCATGGTTCCAACTAATAATTACCTTACATATTAATATTTTAGATACGCGTAAAAATGTGAATGATTGAGATCACATAATTTTAAATTACAATATATATATATATATATATATATATATATATTAATAATTGCTTTACACATTAACATTTTCAATAATTATCTTATACATTAATATTTTAAATACGTATAAAAATCTTAGTAAACGAAAGTACATGGTTTTAGATCATATTTTAAATATTTTACTTTTTATGTATATATTGAGAAAATTTTTCATGTTCATATTTTAGACACGTGTAAAAATATGTGTGACGAGATTACGTAGTTTTAGATCTCAAAATAATTTTTTATATGTAAAAGTTAGTAAGATATAATGTTTTAAATAAATTATAAAAAATATGAATTGTTAAAACTATAAATTATTATGGCATTTTTTATATTTTAAAATTTTTTATTATTTTTTAAAAAATTGGTACTAACGATTTTCAATTTTTAAAATTTTATTGACAATTTTTTATAATATTTTAAAAATTATCATTGACAATTTTTAAAATCCTTAATTTTTTTATTCTTTTATTAGTAATTACACGAAAAGTTATCTATGACAAATTTTTAATTCATATTTTTATAATTTTTTAAAATACCATATTTTGATCTCATGTGTTGCATCATCTGTGGCACAAGAAATCCACACGTGGCACCTCACTTTGCAAGTACACACTTATGAAGACACGTTACTTTAGATAAGATTTTTTTTTGTGTGAGAGAGAGATCAATATGAGCTTTCTTTTTAAGTTTTAAAGTTTCTCTACAATTACAAACAAAATTTTATGTATTTAGTAAGTTTATTTTCAAAGTGATAAGGTTTTCTAATTATAGATAAAAATTTAACTTAATGATTATAAGTTATTAAGCTATTTTTTTTATTTTTAACAAAGTTTTTAAAATATAAAATTAAATACACTTTTTTTATTTTACAATTAAATATAATTTTAAATAAGTAAATGATTTTAAAATATATTTTTAATTAACATATTTAATTATAAAAACTTATTTTAATCATTAATTTTTTTCATAATTAATGCATATTTAGTAAAATAATATTTTTTCAAAAAATATTATTTATTAAAAATAAGTTTAATAAAATAAATGATTTTTTTGACAGAGTAATCTTTCTTTAGCTAAATAATATTTTTTTTTATAAGTTTAAGACAGTTGCTTATTGAATGCTCGAATTCTAAATCATCAGTTAAGGTAGAAAAATCCACACGCTTTAATGCTGTGAGGATATTAGTTATAGAATTAAAAACATTTTTTTTAACCAAAAATATAATAGTGCTCCATCCTTTTTAATACTTTTTAATAAGATGCAAAAATATATTTATATTTATATTTATAATTAAAAAATATTTATTGTATTAAAAAGTTAAATTTAATTAACTTCAAAAGTCAACTCAAAATAGGAAGATTATTTAAGTTTTACATTGAATATTTTTATTATATTTATAATCAATATAACCCATCTTAACATACTATTTCACACTTCAGAATGAATATTCAATGTGTAAAATTAAACATTTAAGTGTGTCCAACATTAAAATTAAATAAATTATGATACTATATTAAAATTTTAATTCAATTCACTCTTAAAAAGTAATTGAAGAAAATATGAATATTCAAGCCATAGAAAACAAATATTTGATTATATATTTAATCAAAATGACATATTTTAAAATGTTACATTCTCTCTCCGATTTATTTTTTAAAGCATATTAAATATAATCAACAATAAAAGAATATTTATAATCAGTGATGATGATTTATTGTTCCTCTTTAATACGTTTTTTAAAGTAAATTTAATAATATAAAATATAATAATATATTATATTAAAAAAATATATTAAGTATGATCAATAATAATAAAAATATTCATAACCAAATGAATTTTTGTTGCATCCTTTTTCTACGTTTCCTCAATCAATTTCTTTTCTTGTATACCAAAATCTGTACGTTTCTTAAATTAAATGTTATAATTGTAAAATTCAGATGGTAGATATGATGATGTAAGAGAATTGAATTTCTTTTTTCATTAAAAAAAGAGTACCATCCATTCTCAGCAAAAGAAAAGGAAAACACGCAACCAGCTAATAAAATTATCCAAGATATTTTTTTTTTGTAAAAAACAAGTAATTATTTTAGTTTTTAAAAATTATTTAATAAAACGCTTTAATTTTTATATTTAATGAATAAAAAAATAAAATATTTATACTTCTAATATTGAGAAATTATTTAATATTTTTTTTAAAAATAAATTAGGCTTGTTGAATTTTTTTAAGAACTAAATTAAATATTTAATATTTTAAAAATTATATTCATATTAAATTCTGACACTTATTTTATCCATTTATAAGAACTATAACTTTTATGAAAATAATAAATTCAAACTACGACTATTATTTTCCATAAACAGTGAGTGATACATACATCAACTTGTCAATTTACGACCCAGCTATAAAGATCCATCAACTTTCAACCTTGGTCCAATTCTTTGAACCTTATTACATGAAAAATTATTTATTAAAAAATGAACCCTAGGTTTGAACACTTTTTGCTACCTCTCAACATTTTTTCAATGTTTCTAATCCCAACTTTGTTAAAGTGACTTGTTTTAATTGGCATGTCATATATCTTATGAAAAGCTGATCATATTACTTAACAAGGATCCAAAGCAAGATAAAGTGACAATTCAACTGAGAAAGGTTTTGTCTATAGCTCGAGGGAACAACATTTTGGTCACATATTACAAGAGTGATTGAAATTGATTGCTCAGCTTTGGAGGCATGCATTGTTTCTATTGAATATCACTGATATTTAATTGTTTGACATGGATGTGTGAAGGGTCTTCATCACCATCCCAAGAAGAAAGAGTAGTCAGATATGGTACGTTGTGAGGTGATTTTTAGTGGGCTATAGGTAAATGTGAAAGAGATGTCCAGTGTTCAATCTTACTATTTAATTTTATTAAAATGTATTATTTAATAAAAATTTATGATATATATTTGATGGCTGGGATCTGTAAAGCATCTCTTTTTGTATTGACATAGATCATAATCCTCCTTTGAAAATATGTCATTAGCAAATGAATTAGAATATAAAAATTTATTAAATTATGAATCTAGCATGATAAATTGAAAACTTATAACTTTGGACAATCATACAATGAATCTTGCTTACTTACAATTTAAAAGAAGTGTGAAAAACGTGTATGTCTACATATAACATGTAAAATGCAATGGAAATGATGTTGGGACAACAAAAGAAGAAGTGATAGCAAAATAAGATTCATTTTCTTCTTCTCATTTGTCAGCTGGAGAATTTGAATAATGCATACATTGTGTTTAGTCTACAACTACCCACAAATGCACCCAAAATTCAAAACTCAATTCAAACATGGTTTAATCAATAAAAAATCATTTTATATTTATAAAAATTAGTACATTTTCAATACGTTGCACAATTATTATTAATTTAAATTTAAATTTTAAAAGGGAAAATCAATTATTTGATTTTTTTTTACAAAAAAATTGTTAGACAATTCATTTGTGATAAATTACGGTGGGGAACACATGAAGCGTACCACTACATTTGTACCAACCGGTCAATCAATAAATAAGGATCGTTCATGGATTATTATTTTAAAAGATGATTGAGATTCAAGATTCTTCATACTTTCCAAAATTCATAGGCAAGTTTTTACTTTTGTACAACCTGTTTTTATTGATTGTACTATTTTCTTTGAAATTTTGTTTCAAAATATGTTAAATATTCTTTAAATAATTTAGTTTTAGAATGTAATTTGAAAATCACTTTCAAAAATATAATTACTAAATCATTTCAAAATTAGATTTTGACTAGTTTTTAAGCACTCTTCTAGAACTTTAATTTTAGAATATATTAAATTCTCTTTTAAAATTATATTTTTAAAACGGTACAAAAAGTAATTCCTAATAGACTTGTGTTTTATAAAGTTTGTTTTATTGTAGCCTTATAAATGTCCGTACACACTTTGGTTTAACTTATTTAAGAAAATAATCACTTTACAATTTATTGAGAAAGCTGTTAAAAGATAAGTGATTATTTTCCAAAATTAATCCTTCCCAATCAAGCACAATTGCTACAGATCCTGCAGACACAGTTCATGCAGCTGCTTCCGTAGCAGAAGATACATTTTGGAGAACATAAACAGGATCTCCCACTTTAATGAATTTTCCCCTCTCGTTAGCAGAAGAATCCATCCAGTTCCACACCATATTCTGACCAAAGTAGACCTGCAGAAGCATTTCACATCATTAAAACCAAAAGAATGTTCAATCAGAGCTTGGGCACATAATGCCTTACCTTGTTTTTATTTGTTGCATTTGGTCTAATGACTTTGCCAGACCTAATCTTCATAAGAGTTTGAGTTGGTTCAGATCCAGCTATCCCAGTCTCTTGATTGATTGTGGGTAACTGACCATAAGATACAGCATCAATCATGAGTCTAACCTATTTAATCAAAATGTACATGATCCTGGACACTGATCTAGGCTACAAGACTAATAACATATTCAACAATTATGAAGTTTCATCTAGTCTTGTTTGATTTAGAATGATATGAAGATGACCACGACACAACCACCACCATACTCTAATTGAAAGTATTATTCCTTCCTTACTTCTTTATCTAATGAAAGGCTCACAACAGAATTCAAGTTCTGCCCACCACCTAAGTTAATCTATGTATGTCATATTGGTACGAGTTAGAATCTAAAATTGTTAGCAGAAATCATCTGGTACTTGTTACAATGGAGCATAATGATAGATAGGAAGTTACAGAGTAGAACTCTTCACCTTACAACGAGAGCACAGCTTGACACCCTGAAATGAAAACCCGTTTATCTTGATCTCTGTCCACAAGTCCTCAGAATATGGTTCACAGCCTTCAACAAGAATACTGCACCGTGAAGTACCCAAGTCTCAATTATTTGATTTAATAATCCATTAAAGATCAATTCAGTATCTTGCGGTCAAATTAGTAATGAATTTTATGAAATAATATAATTTAAGGAGTTGACCAAAAGACATTGAAAAATCAATACTTGGGTCTAAAACGATTAATAGGTAAGGGTTCCTTTAGAAGTTTGTTTAGTGCATCCAATGATCCCTGAAAGCCATAAATGACAAATACTGAGTAAAGAATCAGAATATAAGTTAAATTAGATTCATTTATCAACTAGACTGACCTGAGATAATAGTAAGAATGGATAACCATCAGAGAAATGGGTCTGATGATGTCTCCCAGCATAATCAGGATCCACTTGTCTAACTTCTGATGCTGCATTTGGAAACATTAAAGATGTTCATCATAATTATAGGGTGTAGTAAGATTAAAGTGGAAATTTATTGTAATTATTTATGTCATTCAATGCACTGATGCCACGATGGGCTCATGGCCCCATTGTGCATTACATACTCAGGGCAACACTGTAGTTTGGTTCACATTATATTAAACACATTTACTATAACCAAAAATAACAATAATATATACATAAAACAACAAACTTATTTGAAAATTTTCGGTCCTACTTCATTAGTTAAAATCTGAAGTTCTGAATGTATCAAACACAAAAGACAACATCAGACACGATGAAAAGTTCAAAGTTGGAAGAGTTTATGAAGTAGGACTTTAGGAGTGAGGAGTCTGAACTCTTTGCCTTTACTATAACTCATTTAGAAATTAAGGACCTACAAATTCAATAATTAAGTAGGAACTAAGGACTTAGAAATTCAATAGTTTAACTTTTGCCTTTTTCAGTACAGGGACTAAAATACCAACAAGATTTATTTTCTATACATGGGTTACAGTAATTGCAAAATGCTTGGCTAGCCATATTTTGCTAGCCACAGCAGCTGCTAGCAATGGTAGCCGCAGGATTGGTGGGAGATTACAAGGCTGACCAGCCTTATCATTCAAAACAAAAAAGAAAAATGGGACAAATAAGTAGAAATGTGCTCATCTTAATGAATCAATGCAATGCATGTTGATATACAATGGCCCAAGTTAATCCAAGCAATGTTTGTGTGCTCATCTTCACATTTTTTGTTCTTCTCATAATCTTATTCAGTTATTCTTCAAGGTTTCATAATTTCAAAGACCTACCACTGTTGAAGCGGACCAGTTGACAGGGTTTTCCTAAATAATTTGAGAACCACTGTGATGCTTCAGCTCCCTCATCCCAGGCAGATCCAGTCCACTCCCATACTGTGACAGCATTTGTTACTTCACGCTGTCGATTACCCAAACAAACTTTGAGAGATTGCATCCCAGGAGCTTTCAACACTGTATTATGAAGGTAGTGGCACTTGATATTTATTAAACAAAAACAAAAGCATTCATGATCATGAAAATTGTACGAAGCAAAAGTCATCAGCATTTCAACTACCGTAATCTCTTTTCAAAATAGAGAAACACAAGGAAAGCATCAATCAAAGGAGAAATGAAGTATTTTATTTTCATAAACAATGAACTCGCTAAGAAAGTGTTGGAGTGTTGGATTGCTGTCTCATAAACATTTGAGAATGCTATGGCTTATTCTACAGTTTTCAATGCTATGAGACAGCAATCCAACAAATTGATGCTATGATGTCGACACTCTACAGAAAGAAGAGAAGGATACAAAAGTAGAAGATAACAAATTCTCAAGGCAGAAAAGACAAAAAGGAAAAAAGCCAGAAAAAAAAATCAAGAACCTTGAAACAACGCATGCCAATCCCTCTGAATATCTAACAAAGACACCCCCTCCCCGCCAAAAATGAAGTTTAAACATCATATCCAAAACAAAATGCAGAAACTGAAACCACTAATCTTGTCCAAACGCCATAAGATAACAAATGAGAGGAAAAAGCTGATCAAGCAAAGACATATCCCAGATGGGCATAGCATATGGCCAAACTACTTCTTATAATGACTTGAGTAATCTTCCCCATTTGAGCAACGTTTTAGGGGCAGAGAATTGAATTGGGCATTCAAAAACTATTTAAAAAATTATCATATGTTGTGAGGAGCTTATGATGGCTTAAGAAAATGAAATCTAACCCATATAGGAATCATGCTTAGGTTGCCAGTCTTCAAAAAGTGCACCAGTAGGCAGTTCAACCTCAACCAATGCAAGCTTTGGTTCAACTCTTTGAGTGTATGCCCTTCCTTGGGAATTCACCACCATCCATTGCCGATCCCATTGAAATCCTATCACATAATGATATTACATTCGAGCCAGTTTGAAAAGGTTTATTTAAAAGTCTCGCAAACTCTTTTTAACTTATTTCAATAAGCTTCTAAATGAAACGAATATTTTCAGCTTATTTCAACAATTTCATAGTTAAATAGACAAAATAAATCATCGGTTAAAAACAGCTTAATGAATTAGCGTTTAATCAAACTGTATATCCAAATCCTAAAGATTTGTTTGTATTCCACTGGAAACAAATCGAAGTGTGAAGTGTTAAAGAAAGAAAGATTACCAGCAGGAGTGAGGGGAGCATGAGAAACAGAAATTCCACGGCAAGACTTGATTGGGTATATGAAGATGCCTGAAACCTTGGCTGCAGGTATTCTTGGTGCTAATGTTGTAATCCCCATTTTTGGATTTCTCTGTCTCACGTTAGAACTACGCAGAATCTTATTATAATAAGGATGTTCAGTATTTTAGTCAAAGACAATTCATGATTTTGTTTAATAAGAATATAGGATGAAGATTTTAATAAATCTAACTAAGTACAGTGTCGAGTGAGATTGAAGAAAGTTTTATATTGGATATGAATTCACAAATTGAGCCATGGATAATTGGTAAGAATTCATATACTTAATATCCTAAAATTTTGGATTGAATCAAGTGTCAAATTTACGTGTAAATGTTTACCGAATATTTTAGCTTCCTGCAGATTACTCAACATAATTTATATTCAGTAAATAAATTTAATATACTGACAAATTATGAGAATGAATGATTATTTTCATAACAATATGAAAATTGTTATCTTTATCAGTATTCAATAATATTCAATTTATGCACGTCTCCTAATTTTCTTTACAAATTATCCAGTTAGCAGATATTTTCGATAGTTATAATGCAAGGAAATATTTATCTCTCTCATCCCTATGTTTTAAAAAAAATTATAAAAATATGAATTTTTTTAAAAAATCAGCGGTGTCAGTAATAATTTTTTAGTATTTTTAAAAAATTCATAATTTTATAAATTTTGTGTTATTCTGTTAACACTTGCACTTAAAATTGTGATTTTGAAACTTCATATTTCATAATTAAAAAAAACCGTATTTTTTGTATATATAATTTTCAAATGTTTCAAATGTATACAACATGTTATGTTATGTGTTGCATTCTCTATCAGTGACAAATTGAACAGTAATGATGTACGATATTTTATTTCCAAGAGGGAAACAGAGAAAGATAAATAGCAGATAAAGTATCCAAAAAAAGGAGTGTTATTTAAAATGCACTCACATCTTAGCCTTACCCAACTGCCCCTCCCTTATCCTTCTTCCCTCCAAAACCACCCTCCACCAACCGCCACCGCCACAGCCACAAAACCCTGTTCTCCTTCCCAATGGATCGACCTTCTCCGCTCCCAAGCCCAATCCTCCACCACCTTCCGCCAAGCCATCTCCACCTACGCCGCCATGCTCGCCGCCGCCGCTCCCCCAGACAACTTTGCCTTCCCCGCCGTCCTCAAAGCCGCCGCCGGCGTCCATGACCTCAACCTCGGGAAGCAGCTCCACGCGCACGTCTTCAAGTTCGGCCACGCTTCCTCCTCCGTCGCCGTCGCCAACTCCCTCGTCAACATGTACGGCAAATGCGGCGATCTCGACGGGGCTTGCCACGTGTTCGACAGAATCTCTGAACGAGACGACGTGTCGTGGAACTCCATGATAGCCACCCTGTGTCGCTTCGGGGAGTGGGACCTGTCCCTGAAGTTGTTTCGGTTAATGCTGTCTGAAAATGTGGACCCCACTTCGTTCACTTTGGTAAGTGTGGCACACGCGTGTTCGCACGTGCGTGGCGGCGTGCGGCTCGGGAAGCAAGTGCACGCGTACGCTTTGAGGAATGGTGATTGGAGATCATACACCAACAATGCTTTGGTGACTATGTATGCAAAATTGGGGAGAGTTGAGGATGCGAAGGCATTGTTTGGTGTGTTTGATGCTAGAGACATTGTGTCTTGGAACACTCTTATTAGTTCTCTTTCTCAAAATGATAGGTTTGAGGAAGCGTTGTTGTATTTACACCTTATGGTTGTTGATGGGGTTAGGCCAGATGGGGTTACATTGGCAAGTGTTCTACCTGCTTGCTCTCAATTGGAGATGTTGAGGATTGGGAAGGAAATACATTGCTATGCTTTGAGGAATGAGTTTTTGATTGAAAACTCGTTTGTTGGTAGTGCTTTGGTTGACATGTATTGTAACTGCAAGCAGGCTGAAAAGGGTAGGTTGGTTTTTGATGGGGTCTTGAGGAGGACGATGGCGGTTTGGAATGCTATGCTTGCAGGTTATGCACGGAATGAGTATGATGATCAAGCCATGATGCTCTTTGTTGAGATGGTTTGTGATTTGGAGTTTTGTCCCAATGCCACCACATTGTCGAGTGTTTTGCCTGCTTGTGTGCGTTGTAAGGCATTTTTGGACAGAGAAGGGATCCATGGTTACATCGTGAAGAGGGGCTTGGAGAAGGATAAGTATGTGCAAAATGCACTAATGGACATGTATTCTAGAATGGGAAGGATTGAAATTTCAAAGAGGATATTTGGGGGCATGGACAGAAGAGATATAGTGTCTTGGAATACGATGATCACTGGCTGTGTTGTCTGTGGGCGTCATGATGATGCACTTAATCTTCTGCATGATATGCAAAAAGGTCAAGGAAAAGATAGGAGTAACACATTTGGTGATTATGAGGATGATGAATGCATTCCCCTTAAGCCTAATTCAGTGACTCTAATGACTGTGCTTCCAGGTTGTGCTGCCCTGGCAGCATTAGGTAAAGGGAAAGAGATTCATGCTTACGCTGTTAAAAAAATGCTGGCAACTGATGTTGCTGTGGGAAGTGCATTAGTTGACATGTATGCAAAATGTGGTTGCCTAAACATAGCTAGGATAGTCTTTGATCAAATGCCTGTAAGAAATGTTATTACCTGGAATGTTATTATCATGGCTTATGGGATGCATGGGAAAGGGGAAGAGGCTTTGGAGCTTTTTAAAAGAATGACAGCTGAAGAAGATGGCAATAGGGAAGTAATAAGGCCCAATGAAGTGACCTATATTGCCATTTTTGCTGCTTGTAGTCACTCTGGGATGGTGGATGAAGGCCTTGATTTATTCCATACCATGAAAGATAACCATGGGATTGAACCCACCCCTGACCTTTATGCTTGTCTTGTAGACTTGCTTGGCCGTTCTGGTCAGATCGAAGAGGCATATAAATTGATCAATACAATGCCATCCAATATGAACAAAGCAGATGCATGGAGTAGCTTGCTTGGTGCATGTAGGATCCACCAGAATTTAGAAATTGGTGAAATTGCGGCAATGCACTTGTTTGTCTTGGAGCCAAATGTGGCTAGCCATTATGTTCTATTATCTAACATGTACTCCTCAGCTGGACTTTGGGACCAGGCAATGGATGTACGAAAGAAAATGAAGGAAATGGGAGTGAGAAAAGAACCTGGTTGTAGCTGGATTGAGCATCGTGATGAGGTTCATAAGTTCTTGGCAGGGGATGACTCACATCCCCAAAGCAAAGAACTCCACGAATATCTTGAAACTTTGTCCCAAAGAATGAGAAAGGAGGGTTATATACCGGACACTTCTTGTGTCCTTCACAATGTTAATGATGAAGAGAAAGAAACGATGCTCTGCGGGCATAGTGAGAGGCTGGCAATAGCTTTTGGCCTTTTAAATACGCCTCCTGGAACTACCATCATAGTTGCCAAAAACCTTCGAGTTTGCAATGATTGCCATGTTGCCACTAAAATCATATCAAAGATTATGGACAGGGAAATCATTCTTAGAGATGTTAGAAGGTTCCATCATTTCAGAAATGGAAATTGCTCTTGTGGGGATTATTGGTAAAAAATGAATAGTAAAAAATTGATTCTTTCTAATTAATTCATCTCAACCTCCTCCTTCTCTCCCTCTGTTTTTTCTTCCTCTCAACTCCCATTTTCCCTCTCCTTCATGGGCGAGAAGTTCAGTTGAGATCATGTATCATTGCAACTGGATAGTTACATAATTTGGATAGCTAACAATTTGGAAAGAAATTCAACGTTGTATCTGCTGAATCCCTGATGTTGTCTTTCGTATGACACATTAACATCAGTACCTCATATCTGAAATAATCTATAACAATTTTGCTTACATCCTTTACTCCACAAATTTTTTAGGTGGCCCTAAGTTGGTTAGAATAAATAGTTTGTTTGTAGATTAATTACTTAGAGTCAGTTAGTTGAGTGGGGACAATTAGAAGAGATAAGCATGTTCCCCATAAATAGGAAGAGAGGACTGAGGAGGAAGATATCTTGTGAATTGAAAGAGGATTGGGGTCCTTAGGCATTGGGAGAGAACAAGGTCTCTCGAATACCTGGATTGTACTGGAGTTTGGTATAATAAAGATAATCTTTCCTCAATATCCGATAGAGTTTCTATCAGAACTATGCAGTACTTTGCTTTTTGGAACAGAACGTTCCGCTGTGTTCAGTTATAACACTAAAATTGGTGTATGTTTCCGCTTGAATAGTTCCATTAATTATCGAATTGAAGTGAGTCACTTTTTTAATTATGTCATGTTCAATTATCTTTTCTAAAATACATCAATCATAAAACAAAATTCATGTTACATTGTGTTTGGTTTTAATTTGTTTATAGGACACTACCTTCGAGTTTTTCGCTTATATTTTTTGTATAATTTTTTTCAGGTTCGCGTGTTTACTTTCACAAAAAATAATAAAAAATTGTCATTTGATTTCACATCAAATTTAGGGCTTTATATTTTTACTTTCATGGAAGGAAAACGGATTTATGTTGTCTTTTTCCAATTGAACTGTCTGAGTCAAGGTTAAACCATTGAATTGATATCTCAGGCCTCTGACCAGATTCATTTCCAGTCTGGATTGGGGGGGGGGGGGGGGGGAATGTAAACCATAACAAATGAATGACATGCAGTCCATGGATAAACATTATTTTTAGTGACACAGATTACAGTTATACAGCAAAGTGACAAAATTTTCCTGACTATTCTTCAGTTAGAAGATTGGGATCAAAACAGTATTTTCTCTTGATACATCTCCAATGCTTGGATGATTTTTTCAATGAACAATTTCCTGTGCAATCTATACCTGCACATGTAGCATTCACAAAAAAAAAAAAAAAAAAAAAAAAAAAAAACCTATAATTAGGGGGTTTAGGATTTAAGATGTTACTGAAAATAAAATTAAAAAAAAAAAGTAGCAAAACTGCTAGATGATGTAAATTTGGCATACTTAATTGCAGCTTCAAGTGTCCTTGTAGCATCTGTCATGGAATCTGTGGTCACAGTGTGTAAGCGAAGCATTAGCTTTTATTATAAAATCTAAGTCAGCTAGAGATAGAAGAGTAACACAATATAATATAGTATCTTTTGGTAAATTTTTATCTTATAATAATTTTATACGGTTGAGTCCATGCTTTTGTGGATGGACTACATGACTATTTTATAAATATCAGGTGATGCTTTAAAGAGCCCCACTATACAAGTGGTTGAGCTTTTTGCCCATTGGAATCGTGTAACTGACTCAAGATGCATGCTTGGTGCAATTAAAATTTAGTGAACTTGCCGGGGTCAATGGAGGCTCGATTGATCAAACTCTAGATAGAACCCATGAACCTAACTTAGCAGATATAATTGTAATCATGTAAATTTGTAGCTCCAACTCAAAATGGAAGTTGTTTTGGTTACATTGATCAACTGACTCCAGGACAACCAGAATATCACCCAAAATATTTTCAAGTTAAGGCATAAGTAGGGAGGATCTTTCAATGTTACAGTTACATCACCTCACAAGTGTGTACTCCTATTACTGATATAAAAACATAGTAAAATTAACAAGCTTATGCTAAAAGAAAGTGCAAATTATACCAATTTTAGGAAGATATATATTATCAGAAAGCAAACATATTGCAAAATACAATTATTTATTCACAATCAGTTCCATGTTTCTACGTTCTTGTGCAACGATACAAACATCATTACCTAGCAATTTCTGGTCTTGTTTAGAGGTTGTAGCAAATTCTGCAAGCATCTTTTGGCATTCGTCTTGCAACTCCTTCACAGCCTTTCTTTCCACACTAGGGACTGGAGGCACGTCCCCATCTGACCAAGTTGGCAATGTTCGTGCTGCAGCTATGACTGCTCCATTGACAAAAGTATCTCCAGGGTTTGATAGACGATCTGTTATAAATTTCATATTGATATGCTCAATAATGCCAATTTGAACATACAAAAGTGTAACGAAGCAGATTCCAGAAAGAAAATTCAAATGTCCATACTGTTATGGTAATACTCTTCAGGAAGGCCAGATATATTGAAGATTGACAGGAAGGAATCCAAATGAATACGTGCATTTCCTGAGAATTTGATCACATCCCAAGGATTCTGCAATTATAAGCAACTCCTAGAATTAGAACTACATTTCAAGATTCAATATATCTAAATACCAAACATGAAACATATATAAGTTTACATGAATTGTTCATCACAAGAACAGCAAAAGAACAAAATCACATAAATACATCAAAGAAGCACCTGCATACGGACTATTTTGCAGTGACCATGACCATGAACAAGTAATACAAGATACGAGACGAATTTTCTCAGGCAAATTAGGTTGGATCTTCAGTGGATGGGGCATCAAATCTAGGATACTGTATCTGTGGGAGAAAGTTTAGTGTATTTGGTGCTTTTCTATTTTCACTTTTAGATGATATGTCTTTTTCAGTGATACATGCTATACATACACTTCAACTGCTGCTTTTAAACAATCGGATTGCCAATAACAAGAGTAACATGTAATTTCCATATACCAGGTTTTGAAAGCATTAAAGAATGAAGAGTCAAAAGATAAGATGTCGTTATCCCTAGAGAAAATGGATGCTGACTTTCATTTGGCTTTTCAAAATGCTGTAGGGAGAGAGGAGAGGCACTTATTTATTTTCAATTAAAAAAGAAAAGGATTGAGCCGAATACAATAAAAAGATACTTTTTGTATATATTAAAAATACTTATTATTTTTCTATAGAATACTTATTATTTTTATATATATATATTGTAACAGAACCCACCACAATAATATTTTTTTTTAGGGCGATAGTTTTGAAAAGACAGATTACCTATCTTTTCTTGAAGAATTTCTTGGGAATCTTGCAAGAGCCAATCGTTCTTTTTTCTCTGACAAATGGTCAGAACTTCATCTAGGTTCGAATCCTACTGAGGGAAATTGACCACATTAAAATTACCTTCTAGGAAGGTCTGTTTGATATCCAAAAACTATTCAGCACGGATTCCTATTTCTCAACGATATCTCACGACCAAGACAATTGGTTGAATCCCGTGAAACCATTTCATAGAAGTTCATTGATATCCTCTTTTTATAAAGCAAATCGACTTCGATTCTTAAATAATCGATATCACTTCTGCTTCTATTGTAATAAAAATGGTGATATTGTTCCTCCATTGATCAAGAATTTCGATTTTTGGGAAGTATCATGGTCATCCAATAATAAGGGTTTCCTTTTTTTCAAATGAAAAATCTTTTTGGTAATAGTAATTATGGAAAATGGTAAGAAAATGATCAATTCTTACTACAAATCAAATAATAGGATTTCTCAATGGAAAAAAACGTAGATGAAAATTCTCAGTGTACATTGACAAATTATTGAAAGGAGTGGCTCTTTGTATGACAATATTAGAGGGAACAAAGTGAACACTCGAGAGTTTGTCAAGAGAACTTAAGCTCAACTAGAAGAGAGAGAAAGATTTTTTTCTCTTTTCCCCACCAATGGGATTTGTCATGGTCTTCAGTCCAGTCATATGTACAGATCGTAAGAGTGCTTGAACTCCAGTGTGCTAACGAGGGACAAAGAGAATTAGCAAAGAAATTTTCACAACAGTAGAGAAAGAGGAATAGGTAAGTAGGTCAAAGCAAGAAGAATTAAATTAATTAGGAAATTAATATCATGTTTTTGGAAAGGACCCTGAATACCTAACCAAAACTAAAGCGTAGAGAGGACTCCTTTTTGCTAAAACACTGATTAGATTTTGCTACATGGCTTAAAAGTAAAAGACAAGGAAATCTGATGTTGTAGTTCCACAGTCATGCTCCAACTTTTATATAGATATAATAGATGGTTGACAATGGCATCCATGATGCTTTTCTTTTTATTCCCCTTTATTAATGAACATTTTCATGAGCTTCTCTTGCAATAGCTGAGGGTCTCAGCCCACAAATATTCAGGATAAAGAACCAAAAAATATAGAACATTCCTTTCATCAAGATTTAAAAGGAAAGAAAATTACCACAGGCGATGAAAATCCATATCTTTGCATGAACATGTCATTCTTCTGCGAACTCATGTAATTGACTGTCATCTGTTACAATTTTGACACCATAATCATGATTACATGTCCCACAATGAATACAAATTACAAAGAAAATAAACAAGAAAGGAAATATTTTAGTTTCACTAACATAAAAGCAGTTATGCTTTAAAGTCATGTTAACCAATCTAATAAATAGATTGACTAATTAATAATTTTCAAGCTTAGGAACAATAAATTTCTATTTCCATAATATTGAATATAAGTACAAAATATGAAGATATAATTACACAAAAGCTATTGAAAGAAGTTGTGACATAAGATGCTTGACATTTTGAGGAAATGGTTGTCTTCTCAACTTCAATTTCTCTTCTTCTTTTTTTTTTCTACTCCTTGTTCTAGAGGTTTTTAGCAGTAACAAGGAGTTGTGGACTTTTGCTCTCTTTTGTTGTTTTAGATGCATATATCAATACAGTATAAAATGAGAGTCTTCAGAAGGAAATTTTTTACCTGATTATCTTATCTATATGATCCTGTTTTCTAGCTTTTGTGAGTATTTTTTGGCCAATGGGTGGTCTTGAGGTTTCTTTAGCAAATATGCAAAGCAATTGTAGAGCCTTCTTGAGCTAATATCGCCTTTATTTCTTTTTACATTTCTTTTTTCTGTTATTTTCATTTTTTTCTCTTTTCTGGGTATCTTTAGGAGGATTATTCTTTTATTTTTTCTGTTTTTCTTAATTTTCTTACTAAAGTCAATTGTTATCACCCTACACCTTGGAGAGCATTCTAGAACACTATGGAAGTTTCTAGAATTCAATAACATTCTAGACTGAGTACATGTGAAGCAATGAGAAGTAAAGGTGCAAATGGCTTAGATAATTAGAGTAATGAAAAACAAAGGTTGTAGAGCCATCACCTTGCATTAGGTATAATCATCATATCATTAAGGAGGTGGAGCTCTTATAAATAGGAGAAGTCATTCTATGTACAGCCATAGTGAGTATGCAAGGTTCCTTTGTACACTAGCCTACATTGAGAGTTTGGCATTCATTTGATATACACCCTATCTGTCTATATTTCTCCTGCCTTGTGAGATTAATTAATGTTACAAGACATAAAATATATCTACACTTAGTAACATTCCCTAGAAGCAGGGCATCAATAAAAATGCATATTATAGAAATCTCAGAATTTGAAGAATGAGGTTAAAAAAAGAATGGTATTCCTTTCTGAACAGACGATACAACAATGGGTTATAAATTCGTCTAGGATATAAATGCATTCCTATTTACAATAAATAATTAAGCTAATGCCAATGCAATAATAATAATTAATCCAAGACACTTTAATACAATTTGTTATTTGAATAGAACTCTTTCCTAGGATATTTAATTGAACACATTTTTCATACAAACATCAAATGGTTTACCTCATCTCCCTTTTTAATGCGCTGTCCAGCATTTGTAAGAACCTCAAGCATCCTGTCCTTAAAACGCCAATGGAAAAAACAATTTGGCTCAAATGAATGGTTCAGCATGTCTGAAAAAATAAGACTAAGTTAATCAGCAAGCTAAGTTAAAAAAAAAAATTCTAAGTATGTCATTTTTCGCTTCTGCTCAAAGTGTTTGATGCTTCTTTTTTCAGTGCAAAAAAAAACACTCCATGTATAATTTTATGCTACTTGTTCATCAAGTTTTAATATTAATGAACATCTCAAACGGGGAAATTTTTTTAGTTCCCTTATAATAATACATACTCCTATTACAATTGTAACTTTTTGCTTCGTATGATTATTTTTTGACAGTTTTATTTTTAAATAAAAATAAGGAATTTTCTAAATTTAGAACATTAATTCAAAGGGAGTAAATCCTATAGAAGTATTGAAAATTTGCTCCAAAAACAAATAATACACGTCATCAGAAAATAGAACTAAAGTAAAATTATGAAGATAAAAGATTCATCTAATTATATCATGAGTAAATAAAGGTATCATATCTAGTCAGACTAACTAAGGTGAATGGATTCACCAGCATAAGGAATCAGCATATTTGCTTCTTGATTTAGAGCACCAATTCTCATCTGCATGTTAATACATCGTGACTGTGCAACACTTACAGCCCAAATGAACCTTTGAGGATCACGAGCAAGACACTTTATTTTAAGGGGTGCAGCACTGTGCTAAACGAGATTAACACAATTTGTTAAAACATAATAAGTTTTAAGCATAACGGAAGACTAACAAATTCAACAAAGACAATTTGCTCTATACCCAGTTATTCTCCCAGAATTCTAAGGCTCTTTGTTGCTGGTTTCTCATAGTTGAAGCAAGACGGGGATCCTGCAGCTCCAAAAGTTCCTCCTGGTGATACAGATCAACAGATGAGATATCATAAAACCGTTACTAAAACTATTTTAAGTTCCAAGTTCCAGAATGTAGTGATTCAAATGCATGTAAGTGTATAGAACAAAATCTTTAAAATTGCAAAGGACTCCAGACCAACACAAAACATGTAAGATATGTATCTTGTGGTTCAATGAATATTTATATAGTTATCTTTGAGGTTTTCATTATATATACATGCATACATACATATATATATATATATATAACCTACAATGACTTGAGTTACAGCTTACAAACATTGGCAGAGGAAAGTTGTTAAAGTTAGTCAAGTGCTATCCATAAAGTAAAATAAGTTGCTAGCTGATTTCTTCCAACCTAATTTTTGTACAACCCAGTCAAATATCTTAAGGTAAGAACTAAGAACCAAGTAAAGTAAAAGGTCTCTTAAATCTTCGCAGAACATCAGAAGGACAGTAGACAACTTGCATGTCATAAAACATATTACTAAGAATAATTAATTTTCACAGTCTTATGATCCAACTTCAACATGGAAATAGCACATGAAAATATTTTGAAGGAAAAAACTTCGAACAATTAAACATCTATTACATACATGATCTCCCTTGTATATAAAGAATTGTCCAGTAATAAGTTCAAAACAGGGATACCCCTATCCAACCAAGGTAACTGATACAGAGACCAATTTGTTTTTTACACACCTCTGAGGCTAGAAGTAAGCTAGTGCATTCATCTGCACTGGGTAAGAAGTCGCCATACAATTGCCAAAAGTTGTCTTCACAGTCAAACGCAAATAAGAGAAGGCATGCTAACCTTAGGTCCCAATCTGTCTGCCACAAAGATTTGCACAATTACATTAAGCAGATGACCAGAAGATCTTTTTACTTTTTTAGCAGATACGACAGTTAAAACAAAGGGTGGCACGTAGTTAGCATATGTACTTCTCATGAAAACAACCAAGCAAATTGGTTATATCTTATGATGAACTAATGAACTTAGAGGAGAATTCCAATTACCTCTGGATTTGTCGAGTTGATAATATCAAATATTGGATGATCCATGGGAATTATATCAGGGAAAAACATCCATGGGAGCTTCTTGCTTATGGTTAACATCAATTCAAGAGGAATTTCCATTATAACCTGCCCAAATACATCGTTAGGGAAAACATCCATGGACAACTACTTTGAATAAAATCATAAAGTATATTATACAAATAACTAAGTAAAAAATCCTATAAGTTGACTAC
Source organism: Abrus precatorius (assembly GCF_003935025.1). Taxonomy (NCBI): domain Eukaryota; kingdom Viridiplantae; phylum Streptophyta; class Magnoliopsida; order Fabales; family Fabaceae; genus Abrus; species Abrus precatorius. The sequence goes on along the minus strand of NW_020874292.1, from coordinate 31,386,546 downwards.
ACATGCAATCATTTTACAATGTGCCACCTCCAGCAGTCATGAAGATTATATCTAGCAGAATGTAAGGGGAGTACCATCACTTGAAGCAATGTTAAAGCTACTCACCCTTTCTCGGCGAAGAGGCTCTACATCTTTGGAAGCATACACACCAAAACCATCAGGCCCTTCCTTAAACTCAACTCCATAAGCTCGCACACTTCGGACATAACCAATCTTGTAGAAATCAGGATCTGCAGGCTCCAACTACAGGAACAAACAAAATTAACAAAAAGAAAAGAAAGAAAAATCTTAACTGAGTGTCTCATCAAAATAGAAGACCCTTGAAGAATTCATCCAAATATCAAAATTAAGTATTATGAGCATAAAAGCACATCATCAAATTATGGAAACAGCAGTCGCTCTACCAGATTGAGTGTTATGAACATAAAATCGCATCAAATTATGGAAACAGCCCGCACTCTAACATGTTGAGTGTTGTGAACATAAAAGCACGTCAAATTATGGAAACAGTGTTACTTACAAACCATCAAAACAACAACCAACCAGTAAACAAGTGCGAGGCGAAAAACCAAAAAAGCAAAACAAAAGATTTTTACCTCAGAGGATGATGATTCTTCAACTTGGGGAGGCCGAAACAATGGAAATGGGGGTGCATCAACCAAAGCTTTGATGGGTGGTGCTTTGTTTCGAGCATGAGAACCAAATGAGTAAGTGGGTCGGCACAAGAAGCCACTGCGCGAACCTTTGAACTGTTTAGAAAGAAAACAAAGTTGGGAAGAGGTTCAAATAAGGAGACACAAAAAGGATGGGAAAAAAGGAAAGAAAAATGAACCTGGGTGTTGGAGAAGAAGGTCTGGGTTGGGTGATAAAGAGGAAAAGAAGCCATTGGAAATTGAGAATGGAAAATTAAAGCATGTGTTGTTGTTGTTATGTGTAGCAGTGTGAATAGTTATGCAAATCCAAATGACAGAACAGAGTGTGGGTAGAGTAGAGTGACAACGTTATCCGGTCTGGTTTTCGATTCCAGCAGCATAGGTCATGCCACTCCTTCAAAATATATCATTTATGAAAATTTTTATTTCTTGTTTCAAATATTTTTTTTAGATCTTATTTTGTTAACACACTCTCTGCGTGTTTTTTTTTAAGGTGTACTTCGTCCATTCTTTTTCATCAACTTTATTTTATAAAATTAAATAACTATTAATTTTTATAACTCTATTCTAAATTTATTCAGTAACAAATTATAAAGAATTAAAATAATTAATGCCACCTCTAATTTTGTATAAAAATTATATTTTATATTATTAATTTTTTTTAGAATTTTGTTAAAGATAAAACTTCAGTATTTTTAGTGTTGTTTATTAATTAAAATTAAATTTTTACTTGGATAATATGTTATAAATTTAAATATAATTTTTTAATTAAATATAATTAATTTTAATTAGTGAACGATATCAATAGTATTTAAATAACATATAAATTTTTATTTTGTTGATAACTTTAGTTTGAATTAATAAGATGGGTTTACCCAATCAAGTCAATTGGATTGTGTTTAACAAAACATAATTCTTATACTTTAATTTCTGAGTTTTAATTAAATTTGGATGTTCTATCTAATCAAGTCTAATATAAGTTAAATATAAATAAAAAATTTAAAAAATAAGTTTTGTTAGGCTTGAACATTATTTTTTTATGTTTTAATTATATTTTTTTTATTTATTAAATCATAAAAGATCATTCTAGACTCGAATCGCTCAATTTATCAGCCTTAACTCTAAAAATTATTTTTAAATAACTAATAATATGAAATTTTATTGAAAAGGTAATAAATGTGATAAATATTATTTTTAATAGAATCTTAGTATTATTTGTTGCATAAATCTAACTTTATTAGTTTGAGTTAACAAAATTATTCATTTTATATTCATATTTATTATAATATTTGCATTAATACAAGATTGATTTACTATTCATATAAAGTGAATATATTATTACTTAATATATAAATCATTAATGTGGCTATTAATATTATGAGTATTTTTTAATATAATAATTTATAATATATAAATATTTGTTAATAATATTAATAATTGATGATTTGTTTTTTATATAAAAAAATATTAAACATTATATAATAACTTATTTAGAAAATTCAGAATACCATTTTTTAATTACTATGTAAAGCATCAAACGTCACAGGAGATAAGAAGAAATGCCTATTTTTAAGTATTCACCCTTAGACAAGTTGTGAATGAGTATACAAATAATCTCTTAAAGTAATATTTTGTTAATATTTAATATCTACAGATTTTTTTTTTACAATCTAGTTTTCAATCCTTTTTAAGAATTAATTAATTCTAAAAGTGTTAATATATACCATTGAATCTATAAAATATATTGATTTTATTACAAGTTTTTTTTTTTTTTTAAATGTCAAACTCTTTAAAATAATCGAATCTGTTTGTATATTTTTGTTTCAAACGAAATTGTACTATAATAGTCTGGTTTTTTGTTCCTTTCACAGAACTTCCCTTCTAACTTAATTTTGAGCATACTCCATTTTAGAGAGTAAACAAAAAGGCTCTTACACTTGAAAATACGAATGATGAATGATATTATTAACAACAAAGAAACTTTTCCCATTTGGTAATAATGAACTACAATTAATTAGAGGACGTAGTGAGCAATGCTCTTGTTATTTTTGCAACTATTATTCTATATGGTTTGAGAATTTTCTAAGTTCACACTTACTTTACTCACTATATTTTGTGTAGTGCCTTTGTTTTGTGAGGTTTACTAATTGAATTTGTGACACTCAAAAGTATAATGGTTTAAATAAAATACTAATGTTAATAATTGTCTTAAGGTATGAAAAAATATTAAAAATTGTTATTAATATGTTTTATCATAATTTCTAATATTTTCAATCAACATCCTAGACACTTAAAAGACAGCATCAAGATTCGTATCCACGTGTAATATTGTGTACCGTATTATTAGTTAAATTAAATATTGTAATGTGTCTTTTTCTACAAACGAGTAAATAATAATATTAATTAATAAGATTTTAAAAAATAGTAAAATTTATGATATCTATTTCAGTTAAAAAAGATTATTCTAATTATAAATATACTAAATATGTAAAAAAAAAAAAATTATGTGTGCGTATGTGCGTGGGGAGTGTTATGGGTTAACACAGATTCAAATTTAGAATCATGAACATAAAGTCTATTTGTTTCGAGTAAATTTTTACATATCTATTAAGTCTGAATTTAATTATTATCCATAATAATTAAAAGTTGTATTAAATCTTGACAAATCCGAATTGAGGTATATGAACCTACTCATGAGGTAGGGTAGGGGAGGAGAAAGTTTTTGTTTCTTTTACTCTAAAGGAGATAACTTTTTCAATATTTATATTTTTTTTTTCATTCATAGAATTGTAACCTAGCTAGTGATATGTGAAACTACTTAAATTTGGATAATAAATAATTGTTTTAAATTCTCAAAATACAAAATTAAAAGCCTCTATTATTTTTACTCTTTGTTTTTTATTTTACAATAAAATATTATAATTCAATATTAATTATTAAGCTAATATTTAATAATATATTAATGTCATTGATTGTCTCATATTTTCTTTATTATGAATAAATATTAATTGAATAAAATTTTATTAATAATAAATTAATGTCTTTAATTTATTTTTTAAAATTATTAATTAAAGACAATTTTCGAATATATATAGATAAAAATATCATATATAGATAGATATCCAATTTAATATATTTTAAATATGTATCGTGCCCGTTAATTATGAGTCTTTAATAATAGACAACTTGCTCAATACAATTTCATTAATTTATTTTTTTTGGTATTTTAAAATTAAAACTTTGGCGTCAGTGACATATATTTTGATTATACAAATTCATTGCACCAAGTTAGCTAGCCGTTGGGGCAAAACTGTTCTTCTCTTTTATTTATGCACTCACCCTCTACACTTTTCCATCTCTGTCTTCTAATTAATTATTATTATTATTATTATCTTGGTACACATGGAATTAATGCTCTGAAAACCACCAATATAAACTGTAATTTCTTTCCAATTAATATTTTCTCAAATTTAATATCATTACGCACAATACATATCACTTTCCATAAACTCCTCTATGATTTCCTAACCTTGTTAAAGAGGTAAATGCGTATATATCTGGAAAAACAATTAAAATTTTTCTCATTTACAATCGAATGCAAAATTCAATGGCAAAATTTGCTACATTTAATTCAGAGATATGAAGAGGCCGGGCATATATAAGATGCCCAACGAAGTCAGGATTCTCACACACAGAACAGAGGCAATTAGAAAAGAAAAAAACTTCACTCTTTGCAGGTGCCCTTTTTTTAAGCTTTAAAAACATGGATTTTTCAATGGAGAGCTCTCAAGGTTTTAACAAGGATCAAGATAGTCAAAAGTTCAATGAGGAAAAGCCATCCTACAACCTAACTTTTGATCAGCAAGGGCAACTTGAAGCGTAATTTTCTTGCTTGTTAATAATATTCTTCTTTTGTATTTATTTATTTTTTTCATATTCTTTTTGTATTTAGTATTTAATTTCTGTATCAATACACTAACATCAATTTGAGATTTTTGTCTTCATTTTTTTAAATAAAGATTTTTCGAGCGGTGCCCAAATCCAGACGAAACCCAGAGAGATCAATTAGCCAAGGAGCTTGAGCTTGAGCCGAAACAAATAAAGTATTGGTTTCAGAACAAGAGAACTGAAACAAAGGTGATCATGTATTTGTTTTATAGTATATATAATACACATCATTCAAGCGAGTATTACAAGCATAGTTAAGTAATGCTGATCATGTTTTACTTGTATGATATCGTAAAAATTAATCGGGTTGAGTAAGCATATAACATTGCAATTTGGATTGGAAATAAACTAAAGAATACAAACTTCTTGATCAGTGTACTTGGCTCATCTTTTGGGATGCCACTCCTCTAGAAGAAGGACATGGACTTAGGAAACTTTTAGAAGATTTTATTTGAATCTACAAAAGTGACTTCTAACCTTCCTCTAAATATTTTTTCAGTTTATGTAATTTTATCAAGTACAGGCTCTTATTTTATAAAAAAAAATATTGAATAAGTATTTAGTTAACATATTTGTCCAAACATACTTTAATATTTAAAAACCGAGCAAGTAGTTTTGCTAATTTGATTGATTTTCTTTTGATGTGAATCATATATTTAATTAGCTTTATGAAGTGTGACCGTGATCGAAGGGCTACAATGGTTCTTTTTTTTTTATGTGTGTGAGAATAATTTTATATATTCATGAGTTATTTTCAGCATATTTCTAATCGTTCTTGTAAAGTTCATGGAAATACAGATGTCTCTCCCTGCGTCACAGGCTCCTACCCTTGAAGAGGTGAACCAAGAGAACAATAATTGTGATTCTGATCAAGCTGATGCAACTTTGAATGACAATGGAATCTGCGACCCAATGAGTGGAAGTGAAGAATCTCCAGAGATGGAAAAGGCACAGATATTAAAGGTTGCAACTGCTGCTATGGAAGAACTCCTTAGGCTTACGAGTGAACCCTTTTTATGGGCCAAGTCTTCAGATGATGTAGGATTTGTGCTCATTCGTGAAAGATATGCAAAAATGTTTCCCAAGGTTAACGATAGTTTGGAAGGTCCAGATACTCATGAAGAGTCTTCAAGAGATTCAAAAATAGTGAGGATTGGTGCGATGCAATTGGTTGAAATGTTTTTAGATTCGGTGAGCTTTCTTATAACACTTGATAAACACTATCCTCCTTCTTTTATATTTAGATAGATAGCATACTTTGTGAGGATTTGATTTCTTTATATGAGAAAAGTGTACTTTAAAAAATAAAATGTATTTACAACTGTTTATACAAAAATCAACGGTTAAAAATTAACAATTCATTTTTTTATTAATATCTTTTTATCTATTTTATTCTCTAAAAGACATTTCTTCACTATATCAGTCAAAAAGCATTTGTAACGAATCGTATAGAAGATTTTAGTTTATTATTAAGAATTTTAGGTTTTTATTGGATAACGGGTAGTTTAGAATTTCAGAATTTGTTTCAAATATCAAAATAAACAAATCTTCGTAGTTTTAGTGTAATTCATTATTTATCCTCACTCTATACTTTTGTATAATTGTAAAAAAAAAAATAGAAATTCACATTTTTATTTTTACATATTTCTTTTTTATTATTTTTTTAAAATTACATTCATTATTTATTATAGTAATAATAATAAATATGAGAGAGAAAAAAGAAACTCTTTTTTTTTTACTAGGAATAGGAATTTGGTTATTGGTCCATTTTCAGTTTGTACTTAGTAATTAGTAATATTCGAATGAAACAAAGATTCAGAACAATTAATGTAATTCTATTTCTAGATTTGTATATATATATAGCAAGCTTAGAAGTTAGTTATAGCATCAATCATTGAAGTCAGCAAACATATTTTATCTTTTACATCACTTCATTTTAAAAAGAGATAAAAAAATTTTGTAAATGAATAAATTCTCTAAAATAAAAAGTTTACTTTATAGTCATTTCACCATAAATTAGAAACCAAGTTTGCGTTTTATTATATATATATATATATATATATATATATATATATATATATGTGTGTGTGATAAACGTATATAATAATTCCTACTTATCTTCCAAAGTTTTATAATTAATTTTAGTCACCAGAATATGATACTCTTTCATTCCAGGACAAATGGGTCAATTATTTCACACCAATCGTTTCAAAAGCAGAAACAGTCGAAGTGCTTGATGCTGGTTCGTTAACAAATCGAAATGGAGCCATGCAAGTGGTATATAATTGCATGCAAATATTACTTTATCTATGTTTCCTTTAATTGCATATATGGTTTATTTATAGACATATGGTAACTAAAGATTATTTTTCCCCTCAGATGTACGAAGAAATGCACATTCTTTCACCTCTATTGCCATCTCGGACATTCTTCTTCCTTCGTTATTGTCAAGTAGTTGGTGTTGGCGTATGGGCAATAGCTGATGTGTCACTTGATTCCTTTGGAGGGCACGTTCCTCATTGTTCTGCTAGGAGGCTTCCCTCTGGGTGCATCATCCATCAACTACCAAATGGGTCTTCCATGGTATTTATAAAAAAATTTAGAGAAAAATACATGTCTCAAATTTTGAATGTGAACACCGTCATCTTTATGGATGTAGCACTCAGTTTAATTCAACCACGTTTTTAAAAGGATAAAAAATATATGAATAAATATGTCACTAATGATATCAAAATGCTAAACATGTTTTGGGAAGAAAACTTTAGTGATTAAAAAGTTAGGATTTTGCACTTCTTATGTAGGTATTTGTGCACATTGCATGTATAAGAGAAATGGGAGATGAAATAATATGTGTTGAATAAGGTGTTAAATTGAACTCTACAACTATAATTGTGGCTACAATATCAAGGTTTTGGAGGACTGTGCAATTATATCATGATTCATGACCACTATTAAGCATGGTTGCATCAGTCATATATATTTGTCTACAACATTAAGGTGTTAGAGGTCTTAATTTGCAATCACTACAATTGTAATTTAAGACCTTGATATAATAGGTGTGATATGATAGAAAAAGAAGAGAAAGATTATGAAAAAAGTGCAAGGAGCATTAAAAAAACAAAGGTTGATAAAAAGAAATACATTTGTTTTGATATTTAATAATGGCAACTATAGTAAGCTTTTATGATGAAATTATATGCTTTATTCTAGGTTACTTGGGTTGAACATGTGAAAGTGAACGATAGGATGCAAACAAGCCCCCTCTATAGAGATCTTCTTTGTAACAATATTGCGTATGGAGCAAAACGGTGGCTTTTGGCACTTCAAAGAACGTGTGAGAGGTTTGCATGCACTTCATCAATTGAAAATTCACCCATTCATGATGCTGAAAGAGGTTACTATCTATTGTATCACTTCGCTACCTATACATTATTTATATTCAACTCTTTGATCCATTTAATATGCTATAGCTAATCTATGTCTTCATTTGTTCAGCGATAATGTCAATTGAAGGAAGGAAGTGTGTCATTAACCTCTCTAATCGAATGGTTCAAAGCTTTTGTAAAATTTTGAAATCACGAAAACAGGATTCTACACCATTTCTTGAGGAAAACAAGAACGAGATTAAGGTTTCCATTCGCATGAACACAACACCAGGCCAACCGCATGGCTTTGTTGCCACTGCTATTACTTCCATTTCGCTTCCTGTCCCTCCTCATAATATTTTTCGCTTCCTCAATAGTACGAAAAGACGACACAAGGTTAACAGATTATACAATCTTTATTTTGATTATTCGAACGTAAATGTGTGAGTGCATGCATGCAAGTGCTCATGTGTGACAGTAAAAAATTTTATCCTTAAAAAAATTATGATTTTATTACTTGGTCATCTAAATATTGTGAAATTTTTCATTTAATCTCACTCTTTGTTTAGTTTTCATTATGAATTCTCATAAAAGAATTACAATTTTTTTAACCTTGCATTACAAGAATGATATGTAGTTGTTATTTCTCTTACACGCAGTGGGATGTTCTTTGCTGTGAAAATCGAGCGGCTGAGATTGCGTACATCTCAATTGGTGGAGCTAATGCTGCTAATCATATTTCATTTATTCAGGTATATATAATTTTACCATCCTTTTTATTTGATTAGTGTTGTATTTGAATATATCATATATGGATAAAGCACGTTCTTAGTACAATGGTTGCAATCCACATGTCATAGGAAAAATAAAAGATCAAAGGAAAGCGTCTTTCACATTCTTAAATATTGTGAAGCTTATTGTCAAATATGCAAGTTTATTGGGTATATAGTGTAGGAGATTACTATACGCATAAATTAATTTTACACGTTCTCCAACACGTACGGGTTTAAACTCGTCTTCGTTCTTTTTAGAGATGTTGCTTCAAATTAATAGATTTAATTAAACTCACTATAAGGAAATATGAATATATTAGATAATGCATTTTAAAGCTTGTTTGATCATAAGATGAAAAATAATAAAATATAAAAAATAAAATAAGATATGTTTTTGTTTTATTTTGCAATTGATACATATTAAAATAACAAATTAAATAGATTAAGTTATCGTATTATGTTTATAATTTTAGACAAGATTTTCCCCACAAAATAAAATTTATAAGAGTATATGAGGGGTAAACTTATTATATTCTATTAATTAAATAAATATTCAAAATAAAATATCATGTTCAACAAATAAAAATAATAAAATGTAGGTTGATCAATTAAGTCATATGTCCCATAAAAAAACATTTCTTTAATTGCTTTAAAGTGTATAGCAGAAAAAATAATTTCGCTTCAATATATGTGATACTGAATTTACCTTTTAGAATCTAATAAAAGTCATTGTTATTAATTATTTTCATAAAAATAAATTTAATGAAATTCATTACTATATTCATGTGGAGCAGACTCTCAATGCAAGAGAGAGCAACGTGCTGGTTTTTCAAGAAAGTTACATAGATTCTCTGGGATCATATGTTGTGTATGCTCCAATTGATGTAACAAATGCAAGAAGGATTGTAAATGGAGAGGGCTCAATGGTACATATTCTGCCTTCAGGCTTTCTAATATCAGGAGATGGTCGTGAAGTTGCTGAAACTTCTAATGGTGGAAATGCCAATCGATCACGAGGCTCGTTGTTAACTATTGGTTACCAAATACTGATTTCAAGCAAACCAAAAACTCGACACCAAAATATGGAAACTATGGAACTTACCAGTCGACTAGTCATCTCAATAGTTGAAAAGATTAAGAATGCTCTCAAATGTTCCGATTAGGACTAATCTTTTGGTGAGGCATTTTTGCTATTAGACTCAAGGATATTATCCATGGTTTTAATTATAATAAAATAATTCAAGGATCTATACAGAATATTTTCCATATCGAATTTTGAGATACGCTCACAGAGCTGTGAGATTTATATTTTGCATTGAAAAGTAGGCCAAATCTGTAGCTCTTTTGATAATTTTCTATTAATAATAACTTATATTTATTCATTTAGTCGCACTGACTCAACTCTGATAGTATCACAATCTGCTACTTGAAATTGGGAAGTGGAGGATGCTTCTGCATGTTTTCCCTTGCACCCTCGAAAGGTCAAAATCGAGTAAGATCTTTCACTTATAAACGAAAAACCATTGCACCGACTGCATTAATATTTTGGGTAATTTCAGCGTCATGATGGAACAAATAAATGGGGAAGAACTGCGCCAGTAGGATTTTTATGCCCCACATTGGTTAGATTACTCATATATTATTCTTTATAGTACATCTGACATGGAAATTAGCCCGCCGAGTTGGGCAGCTCCAGCTTGTAACCCATGTGGGGGCAACAAAGTAATGGAACATGGTTCTGGCTTCGCTAGGTTGGGCTGTTGGGTACGCCATGTAGGCCTGCCCGTTCCAAGTTGAGAGTAGGCCCATGGGCCCATGGGATCTAATCGAAGGCATGGATTTCAAGGGCCCTAAACAAGAGGGAACCGCGTGAGGCTGTCTTCACAGAGCAGCGAACACCTCTGGCTCCTAACAGTGGAGGGATTACAGGTCTCTGTACTTACAGCCCAATACGCCTAGTGGTCCTTGCCGTTTGAACCATTACTTTTTTTTTTATTATTCACGTGGTAACTTTCACGATTTTGTGTTTCAAAATTACACAGACTTTACATTTTCCCCAATTTAGTTCAACTTAAAAGCATTTTCTAAAATGATATCGCTTGTTCTGTTCTTATTTAGTATTGGCAAGCCTTTGTATCAATGTCGTCATAAGTTGTACTCCAACATCACGTGAATCCTTATACTGTATCTCAGGTGTGCATTTACATCTCAAAACAGTTCTATTTACAAACTGTGGAAACTGGAATTTACTCTATTCAGAAAATTTCTGTAAGCATTGCAATCGTTCACATAATTATCCTACAGTAAAGTACTCATCTTCCTTCCCTGTCCAATGCATATATCCAGTCATGTATATAATCCATCTCTCGTGGAATTCAACTAGGTAACGAGTTTCCTTTTACTTCTTTTAGCTTATTATGTATGTCTGCGAGCAGAATGCAGATAACGGCAAAATAAGAAGCTTGTTACCGATAAAATGAATCTCAAATCAGGCAAATCAATGGAAGTTGAAGAAAAAATTGAATACCTTTGTATTACACTGTGCCTTGTTGTCGTAAAGGCTGAGCTTCGGCGTGAACTACATTATTTTGCTGGTCTAGTGGCATGTACTGTGACATGATAGCCATGATCTCCGAGTCCATGTAAGACTAAAAAAAAGTAGACAACGGTAATTAGATATAGTGCTAATTTGAATCTTCATTAACATGAATGATGTGTGCATTATCTGTAGTTGAGAATGAGTTAGACTTACCCTGAGCCTATATTTGTAAAACACGTAACCAGCTAGACCAGCACCCACAACAACTGCTATGACCACAAAAGCAAGGAATCGTCCAAATCTTGAACCGCTTCTTTCTGCATGATAAAAAAGAAAAATTCTAATAATTTAGTCTGATGAATTTGAAAACATAGTTTAGTTTTTAATAGGAAAAGGATAAATTTAGATGTTTATATATGCATTCTTTTTAAAGCATACTACATGCATAAATACAAGAATGTGGCAGTAACTCATCTCTCTCATGCAGATCTGTATAATGCACTTTTGAGTTCATATTATAACAAATCAATCTTTTGAAAAAACAATTAAACATGTAAAGACCTAAGTGCAATGACCATTTAGTGTATTTTGAATGAATCCTAGTCATTTGTAGAATTAGGATTGGAGTATTATAAAATTGTCAAGGTTTTCGACTAAAAGTTTAGTTCACTACTAGTTGCTTCACCACTTTGAAGTCCACGGGATGCCATTCATCTATTTCTCATATAAGAATCTCTGACTATAATATCTCACCAATACAAACATCTTGTTCCTTTATATATAGAAGATTTCCCTTGCATTTACATTCGTAACCACCCCAAGTGTCCTTGCAGCTGCAGCCATCACACTGACAAGCACTTCGGTCCTTACATTCATCAACATCTGAATCAGATCAAAAGAGAATTTTTCAGATTGATTAATATTTTTGCAAAACTGATCATAAAAAGAAAATAACAAAATGTTTTTAACTTCCATGACGGATGCAAATATTACCTTCACATTTATGACCATCCCCACGAAACCCAACTGGGCACTGACAGCCATTTACCTGGGACTCCTTTATACAAAAGGGAATTCAGTTAGCCTTAAGGGATGTCACAGAAAGTGGTAGAATAAATTTCAATAACCAGAAAACATAAAAAGAAAAATGAAGATTAGGTTATGCAGTACTGAACTGAGCATGCAGAGAAAGTTACTCCATTTCTTGTTTCCGACCAACACCCACCATTGTTTATAGAACACCTTGCAGGCCCAAAAGCTGTCAAAAATACGAAAAGAATAAACATCTCAGCAAAATCATGGATAGGACCATATCACTTTTGAGTACAGAAGGAAAACAGGTGTCTTCTTATTGTGGACCATGCAAAGACATTATTTTTATTAGTTTTGTTCAGTCTAAATAAACATCAACCAACTTTAGAGATTTTGAATGTTATAGTAATTTATTCCACAGCACCCATACGTAATAATGACATACAAGGCTTTTCAAGGAGAAACAGGTGACTAGCTTGAATAACTCAATACTACCAATGTTGAAATGGGGATTTATATCTTTCAAAAGTTTTCAGTAGAAGTAAAATAGCAGCAGCCCAATACCGAATTGTCATTATTCACAAGATATTAGTAGTATCTGAAGAATGGATAGACCTTTTGCTCATAACTTAATAATGGACCTTTTTATTACGAAGACAGTGCTTATAAAGTGAAAATTACTCACATACTGACTAACAAATAAATAATAATTTTTATAAAATGCTCAACTGGGATTCATATTTCGTTTTCCTATTTTCCAAAGTAAAATGATCTAGCCTACTAATAAAAATGTTTGGGGGGAGTGACTATACTGATCTCCATCCACACTATGTCCAAGTATCAGTAAAATTGCACTTATATTTGGGTTTGAATTACAGTATGAAACAAATTTTCTCAATTGTTTGACATGAAAATTGCATACAGGACGAAATCCAATACCTATCTTGTTTTATGAGAAGAGAATAAATAGTATTGTGAAGTTCTGAAATAACAGGAAGGGAAAAATTCTTAAATTGGCGAGGCATACCCACACATGATGTATAACCATCACCCTTGTACTGAACCCCATTAACAACAGGGCACTCGCAAACTCTTCCCCTGAAAGTATCCTGACAAAGTATAAAGGTATAAATTGCAGCGGATGATAAGTAGACACTCATGGACTGTGATATGTCCTTTGATTCTAATTGTGAGAAAAAATGGTAACAGAAATTCCTTATGGATACCTTGCAAGCAGTTATGTTAGCATATTTGTCTTGCCAACATCCTCCATTTCTTTCAAGACACTCGTTAGTCTCAATATCTAACAAACTCAAACCAGAATGTAAAGATTAGAATATCAAACTCACAATATACTTTTAGAAATAGAAGAATCTATCATCAGTGAAATTCGTATAGTAAAATATTAAGCCCGCTAACCTCCGCTTAGACAAACCGAAGGTTCAGTAGTCTCCTTAAATCCAGAACATATTGCCTTCAGTACAGCAGTTCTCTCCAATTTCCCTTTTGACAAAAAAATAAAATCTTCAGAATTCTGACATACCAAATATGTTCTAGTAAATGATTGTTGATGTTGAGACATAACATATATATATATATATATGCACTACATTACACCAAGGACAAAGATTTTGAAATTCAGTTAACCAAACAACTGAAATAAAAAGGATAGATTCAAGTAATATACAGACAACGAAGGAATAGAAGATGACCACAGAGAAGCAAAATTAAATCAGGGAGAATCTAAACTTCGCCCGTCTGCATCAAGTGAGAAAGAAAACCCAGATTTTTAATATTATAAAGGGATCGGGAAAACCTTAAATTCATAAATAAGAATTAGGGTAAAGCCAGATAATGAAACAATATACTTCTATGAGCTTTTATTATTTCTCTGAAAATGAAACAAGTCTTTTCATATTAACAAAAAACGTGTTCCATTTATGTGAGGAAAGTGATCATGATGGTTGATGCTGCTCTAGTTACAAGACAGAAGCATCATCTAGTTGAAAGTAAGTTCACGGGTCTTTTCAGTTGCCAAGCCAGTGAAACATAAAGAACCGAAAGATATAATAGTTATAGATTCAGAATTTTTAATATGATAACTGGATTTTGACAGCCACATTCAATAATAGAATGCACATGCCTCACATACACATAGTTGAAGATCAGCAAAAGCATGGCGTTTGCAATACACTTCTGAGAATTCAAGCAGAAAATCTATTAAATGGGTACTTAAGTAACTAACCTCTGTACTGGACATTGTTTATAACCAATGTTGGCAAGATAGTGACATCACCACGAGATCCTCTCCCAATCTGAATATCACAAATGTAACAGAAGTATATAAATTATTTAACACAAACAAAAACCAGTCCTGTAATCAACTGGATCTCATGTTTCATTTTACATGGTACTATTAGATGGCAGTTTATATTGTTTTTAATTTTAAGAAGACATAGAGTAAACACTAAAAACATGTTTTATTTTATTTTATTTTTAAACAGTTTCTGTTTTTTAAAAAATAAAATATAGTACTAAAAAAAAATCAAACATGCTCTAAATATTTTACCTGAACTTGTTGCTCACTCTTTAGCACTTCATTCTCCACGTCCGCTTCAGGATCACCCATGCATTTCTTAATTTTCTCAATAGGCAGATCTGTAATATTCAGATAAAACTTTAACAAAAGAAGAGAAAACAACAGAATTCATGCATAGCAATATTAAAAAGAAGTATTTACCTAAAGATTTCATGACATCATCAGCACAATCTTTGCTGTATCTTTTCTCCTTCATAGAACATCTGACATGGAAATCCGTCACATAATCCCACCAGACCCACGAACGGTTGCTCTCATTGGCAACTCTATGGACACACAGCTGCCTCAAATTTTCATATACGACATCCTTCCCTTCATATCCCTCTCCAAAATCTTTCTCTGGATCTGGGGCACAATATCTCCCGCGGTTAATACATTGAGACTTGCACTGACTGCTAAGAACGAAGGGCTGAGGACAAAACCAAGTTATATAGTGTGGAGTGAATAAGGTATAACCACCCCTCTCAAGAATCTGAGCATGACCCTTAAAATTCTTCACAAAATTCATCTGCTCGTCACAACGAGCTCCACATTCATCATTGCTGTTGGTCCAGAACTCATACTCAACTCTGTTATCAGGGTGAGGAACTGACTCTCTCCAGTCTATTCTAAGCAAAACTTCATCTTTGTTATTTAAAGATTCCTTTATCGTATCACCAAAGGATTTCTCTATTAGAGCCGATGGAATTTCAATCTTCTCTATGTATCCATCAGCATCAGAGCTCTCCTCAGGAGAATCCATGGTTATCAGAGACTCCTCAATGCTATCAGTCACCAAAACAGCTGCAGCTCCAGCCAGTTGGGCATGCCAAACTTTCAAGGCAAAATAACACTCTACAAGAATAAATAACTTATACAGTAAGCATCACAAAACTTGGATTCAATAAATTCTAATGAAAACGGATGCTTGAGGCTTCTTATTAAAGATTTTTCTGATCACGTGAGGAACTTTTTTTTCACTAAAACTAGCCCTTCTGTTGACTTTAGGATTCATAAAAAAAACCATATAAACTAAATATATATATACACACACAAAGATAAATTATGGATATACGACACTTTAATTGTGGGACAGAGGGATACACAATATTTTCCTTCCGTGGAAACTTTCATTTTTCTTCCTTTTTTCGCGGATTACAGTAGCCTATATATATATATATATATATATTCCATTTTAAAAAATATAAGAAATTCGAAAAAAAATAGCTGAAAAATGCAAAATTAAAAAAAACGATCAATCAACCGATAAACCTATAATCAATAACTACTTATATTATATCATACACAAATATAATAAATCTCAGAACACTCAAAAAAACGAAAATCAGATGTTCACATAGATAACGGTCAAACAGCTATAATTAGGAAGGTGAAAAAAACTCAATCAAATAAAACGAACGAACGAATTGAGAATACAAAGTAAAAAAAAGTCAACGAAGAGAAAAGATAGATAGGTACCTCCACGATCAAGGAGAAGAATAGTTGGACGATTAGAGCGAAACTTGAAAGGCTTATCGCCATCGAAGACTTTGCAACCGTGAGAGTCTTTATCAGGATAAACGACGGAGCCAACGATGAAGCCTCCATAATCTGGAAGGCCAAAATTACCGATAGCGCCATCGCGCTTTGTTCTGAGCTTGTGCGGTGAGAGAAGCGCGATGCTACTCTTCTCCACTACGAAGCGTCCATCAACAAAGGTAAAAAGGAGCAAAAGGAACAATCGAAAGAGCGTGAGAGCCATGCAGATGCAGGGTTTCACGGTTTGTTGCGGCAGCGAAGAAGAGAAGAGTAAGAAGAAGGACGCGTGTGCTGCAAGAGATTGCAATTGCGAGTGTGGGTATTACAGGTGGAATGTTTTTGCATATAGAGAGAGAGAGAGAGAGAGAGAGATATGGTTTATGGTGCGGAGGTTTGTGTTTCGCAATCAAGCTGTGACGTAAAGCGAAGGTAAACGACAGGTGAAAGGAAGAGGGAGGTGGTGGACGGAGTCAGGGGAGCTAACTTCATAAACTCACACCCACACATTCACGCTTTTCTTTATATTCTTCATTTTTATTTCCATCTTTTTTATTGGAGGGAAATTTTTATAATCGTTTATCTTTTTTTTTTATTTTTTTAACCATATTTTTATTCGTTATTGAGTTAATTTTGTGAAGTAAAATTTCAAGGACTTATTTGATGAAATAAATATAGTATCATTTCTTTTTCTTAATTTATTTCTTATAAAAAAAATAATTACGTATGTAATATATAAAAAAAATGTGCTTGTTATGATTTTTTTAAACTTGACTATATATTAAATATTTTTTCTAAATTATATTAAAATATTAAAAAATATTTATATTTTTTAAAAAATATAACACTAATTTTAATTATTTCACATATACAAGAGTATAGAATTATCTTTTATTTTATATTATAAAAAAAATAAATCACAGGTGAAATATGAGTTTGAACTTAAAAAAAAATAGAAAGTGGTAGGGAACTGATTTTCTTCTTGGCTTTAGAAACTCTCTTTCTTTGCTATTGTTTGATCTTGTTCCGTTTTGTTGTGTGTTGTTTTAGAAAATGAATGAACTGTTATTGTGTTTTGGAATTTTAGCCATAGTAGTACTAATAGAAGAAAGAAACTTAACAAGTTGACGAAAATATTTTTAAGATTTTATCAAAGATTAGTTCTTAGTTTATAATTTCATGTATAAAAAGAAGGGGTTAACTACTTTCTTCATTTTTGTGCAACCATGAGTATACTACCACGGGAGTATCTTATGACTTCGAAAATGCAAGTATGCGCATCTTAATTATTGAAAACAATGGCAATTGCAGAATATGAATAAACAATATTAATGTAAGGCAAATATTAAGACCCTAATTTATATTAACTTTTCAATAATTTTTATAAGACTACAAAATTAAATTAAAATTAACTTATACTTTTATATTATTTTAAAAATTATTTAATTTGACAAGACATTTACTTATTATATGAGTAACTTTAGTTTATTTCTCTTAAGAATATTTTTATAAATATTATGTTCATTAATTTATTTATTAGTTTAAGAATTCTCAATAAGAATATTGGGCCTATTAAATTTTATAAAATTTAAAATAATTTAACCTTTTATAAACAATCTTATTTTAATGTATCATTTTTTAAATATAAGTAAATATCAATTACAAGACTACATGTTTAATTTGTCTAAAATTTAACATTTATAATTATAACTATAATAATGCATAATTTAAAGGTATAATAAGATTTGATGACTATAAAAAAAATTACTAACCAAAAAAGTTAATTAGTTTTATTCTTTAAATAAGACGATCACTTCCCGTTTAATCTTTTAAAAAATTAATTTTAAATTTACAAAAGAAAATTTATTTATTTAATCTCATTTTTTTATAAATATTCATTTAAAAATTTATCTAAAATTGAGCCTAATTAATATTTTAAAACATTATTAATAAACTCAAAATTAAAAGTTTTTTCAAAAAATATAATTAATCCATTTTTACCATAAATTTTTATTTATTGGTTTTTTAACCAATCCCAAATAACTAACAAGACCCATATTTTACTTTAAAAGTTAAAATTATTTAATTATTTTTCATATTACAAATGCCTAAGTTTTTCTGCTTTGTATGTAACATTTGCATTTTGTCGGTATTAAGAAGTTTCATAGAATGTTAAAGTAGTATAAGTTCCAAACGATGAAACCAATAATATATGCATTGATCAAAGGCAAAATTCTCCCCAGGATAACTTTTTTTTTAATTGACTTAGTCTATCTTGACAATGAAGCATCATGGATATTTCCGACTTGTACAATAAATACACTAATGAAAATTCTCATCAACTTTCCTTTCCTTGTCCTTTTAATTTGAGGAAAATTCTTTTAATTGACAATGAGGCACATCGGTTTTGTGGCATAATAATATAATATTGTGAAAAGGAAACAGATTTTTTTTTTACTGAACCCTAAACTACATGAAGAAAAAGAAGAAGAAAATGCAAAGTGAAAAATACATGCTCTAGATTTTAGTATAATTCAATCCCTTCAGAAAAAATTATATGAAACATTTTTTTGACAAACACACAAAATTTTAATTAAGAAATGAGAAAATTCTATTTATTTATTTTTTTCAGTTTTAGGCCAAGTCAATGAAGAAAAATAGAAAACAGAGGAGGCTTTCTATGGTCGTTAATGGTCCATCTTAAAGACTTCTAACGGATAGTCAATGCAAGACGATGATGCTGAAAAACCCACCTTACAAGGCACGTTGAGTGCTTTAAGGGTACAAGACTTTGCAATCTTGATTTTTTTTAACCAATAAGTATTCAGTATACGACATCACATTTGTATTTTTAAATCATGTGAAATATAAAAATATTAATTAAAACTATAAAAAGTTATTAAAATTATGAAACAAACGTGAGCATTTTGATTTAAGTCAATTCTAAGAAATGAAAATGAAAATGAAAATAAAATTATAGTACGATAACATGATTATTTAAAAGATGATAAAATAATTTTTTTTAATGTTATTAAAAATAATAAACTATAGTTTAATATATGATAATGAATTAACTAAAACCGCCACATGCATGATGCAAGTGTATACGTCTATATATTTAAAATACTGGTAAGAATACCTTAGCACAAATTAAAAATCAGAGGAGCATAACACAAGTCAACTGCATGGTAGTTTTTCCTGCCAAAATACATGTTATAAAATAAGGCACAAGAAGGCCCATATAGAGTAATGAGATAAAAAAAAAAAGACAAATAATTGAAATTGGTAATAAAAGAGCATTACATATATACGAGGGACATTCTAAATTTCTTTCTGAATTTGTTGTTAATCCTAGGTTAGTAAATAGTTGATAGTTAAATATGTTAGAGTAATTAATATTTCTTTATTTTTTAATATATATTAAATATTTTATTTTTAATATATATTAAATTATATTCATTGGTGTTTATTTAATTTTAAACACGAATCAATTGATTGGTCGGGATAGGAATATTTCAAAACTCAACCTATTGAGTTTTTGGAACTTGGTCTGATCTCATATTCCAAGGAAAAGAAAAGAAAAACCATAAAAATTTGTCTTATTTAATGACCTAATTTTAATTAAGGATGAGTTCATATCAACCTTCGCACACACGCAGAGAGAGACAGATATACAAATTTGACTGGTTGGGTGAGTTCTATTTTTATATATTTTTTAACATCTATTAAATATAAACAAGCAAAGGGACAAATATCACGAAAGCTACTTTTGAAGAATTGTTTCAAAATAATTAAATATAACGATTGATTGGTTGGATGAGTTATAATGATTTGAATTACTTTATAATTTTGCTTAACTCACTTTTAAGTTAACTTATCCGATCTTATTTAAACTTATTCTCATATACAGAACCATCAACAAATTTTCACAAGTTTATGAATGGGTTTGGTTTAAAGAAATAGCCAAATAAAAAAAAAACTATTGTCATGAAGTATAATTAATCCAAACTCATTTCATAAATATTGTTATTAATAAATGTAAGTATGATTCAATTATATTACTACAATAATCAAAACATTGTTAATGGCACTAGTCATCAATGTTGGTTAGTAATTGAATGTAATGGTAATGGGTTTTAATGACCACAAATCATAATTGGTAGTAATTTGTGATGGACACAGTGATAGTAATGACTAAAGTTAGTTGATGAGTATAGTGATAATAATAGGATAGGTAAGTTTAGAAATATGGTGAAAGATGTTTTGTTTTATCGTGTTCACTCATGATAAAAAAAAAAAGTGAGTATGAACATTGACTAAGTATATAGAGTTTAGTATTATATTAGGACTATGTGTTGATAAAAAAATTATAATAATAATAATTTTACAGGTTATGAAAATTTACATAACTCCACGTGCATATTTTTTATATTGATAGCGCTAGTTATCAAAAGAATAGTGATTTGAATTACTTAATAATTTTGTTTAACTTACTTTTAAGTTAACATAATTTTTACAAGTTTATGATTCAGATCAGTTTAAAGAAACAGCTAAATAAAAATTATTGTCGTGAAGTATAATTCATCCAAACTCATTTTATGAATATTGTTATTAATAAATACAAGTATAATTCAATTATATCGCCACCATCGTCAAAACATACATTAAACAGACATCCCTAACACCACATTTTATCAATGTTGGTTGGTGAATGAATCTAATAACAATAAATATAAATCACACTATTTATGAAGAACATAGTAATAACTAGAATTGGTTGATGAGTATAGTAATCATGACATTTTAGAGAAGTTTAGAAGTATAGTAAAAGATATTTTACAGTGTTGACTCATGATAAAATAAATTAAATTAAGTGATTGAATCTTAACTAAGTACACAGAGTTTTGTATCATGTTTATAATCATATGTCCATAAATAATAATAATAATTTCATAGGTCACGAGAGTTTACACATTTTCACTTAGAAAAGAAAAATAAATATAAAAGAATGAAATTTAAAAATAAAAAATTATTTTGTTTACATCTCAATTATTATTCTAGTATCCACTAAAAGTTATTGATATCCAATTCAATTTAAAATTTTATACACTATCTATAAATGGCTACTTTATCTGGTGTAGAAACAGAAAAAAAAATTATCAAAATATATTTTTTAGCAGAAATGTTTATTTATATTTTTATGTGTTTATTATCAATCTGTTTAAGTGATTTTTATTTAAAATACTCCTATTATTAATATAATTATAAGAGAGAAAATAATATTGAAAGAAAAATTATAATGGACACATAGGAGTAGTAATAAACATAAACTTTTATTGCATGTAAAGTGTGTGGTTAGAACTAGGGCAATAAGTGTGGGTTATTTTTTTTCATTTTTGACATATTTTTATTATTAACTGTAAAAAAAACATATCACATGATTTTTGTTATTCGATGCAAGATATTAAAAACAAGAAGGAAAATAAAAATCAATTAGCGTGTTTAATTTGTAATTATAAAAATATCAATTAAACATTAAAAAAAAGAAATAAATAGAGTATGCTAAGTTATCCATCAATTGTGAATCATATTTGATTAAGGAATCCACATATGATCGACCCTCGTCCCTTAAATGCTGAAAACGGACGGTTATTTTAACATCACACAAGACTACTATGGCAATAAGATAACATTTAATTAGTTCATAACGTCATTGACGATAGGTCGTGATTTGCACAAGGCCTGTAATGGAATTAGCTTTGGCATGGTGATCCCTTTGTCCTCCATCATATCAAGTTTTTCCTCACTTTCTCGTTCCCATTCGAAGCATTGAATTAATAATGCCATAGTGAAGCCCACCGTACGTTGGGCCAAGCCCAGACCAGGGCAAGCCCTTCTCCCCAACCCAAATGCAATTAACTTGGTCACCTCTCCTTCCTTTTCAAATCTCTCAGGCTTAAAACTTGTGGGGTCATTCCAAAGTTTAGGATCTCTATGAATGAGCCATGCATTAGTCAACACTATAGTGTCCCGTGGAATATTGTATCCTCCAATAGTACAATCCTCTGAAGAATAATGTGGTAACAATAATGGAGCAGGAGGATGTAATCGAAGTGTCTCAGATATGATGTTTTGAAGGTATGGGAGTTTTGACAGATCTTGCTCTTGTACTAATCGTTCCTTTCCAACGTGAGTGTCTATTTCATCTTTTGCCTTCTTCAATACTTCAGGGTGGTTCAATAATTCAGACATTACCCACTCTATAGTCACAGCTGATGTGTCTGTTCCAGCTAGAAGCATAGCCTGTAACTCATTTCAAATCAAATACCATATAAATTTCACAAAAATATATCAATGCCGCACAAATTGATTTGCAAACTATGCTGACACAGTGGATTAAAATTTTTGAAACTCCATTTCAATTGGTCTGTACCGGATCCGATAGCATGTAGAAGATTTTTCCGGCTTGATAAGACGTGGTCCTAATTTTGATGTAACTTGTAACGAAAATAGAGTTGGTGGTTAAATTTTAATAAGGTAAGGTACTATTTAAGTTTTATGCTTATTTTTCAATAAGATATTAAAATTTTTAATTTTATCTAATATTTATGTAAAAGATAAATCATTGAGGTGTAAAAAAATTAGAATACAAAATGCTTACGTTAAACAATAATTCAATGAATGTCTTTGTCTTTGACCATAGCATAGACGAGTGCGGATGGACCGTACGTGTCATAGGAGAAATGCTTCTTCGACATTTTTTAGTTCTGTGGAGATACTTTTCGACCTTCACGTGTCTTAATAATTATCAAAATTTTGTCTTTTATATTTTGGTTTTCGGGGTAAGTATTGAATACTACATGTTATTCTAAATGTTTAAAAATTATTTGTAAATAGTAATATGTATAAAAAAACATTAAAATAAAATATTTTTCTAAAAAAAAAAAAAGAGTCACTGCGCAATGATTCAATGATTAATTAATAATGAAATAATAGCACAAAAAATATTTTAAAAAGTTTGATTGATTACCTGAATAAGACCTTTGATGATGTGATCAGAATAGTACTCAGGCTGCGACTCACTGAGTTTCAAGAGGTGATCAATCATGGTGTCAGCACTCCCATGCTTCCCACTTCGGTGCTCCTCAATTAGACCCTGCAAGAATGCATCAGCTCTCTTCCCAATCCTCTTCAGCCTCTTCTCCAAATCCTCAAAATCGAACAATCTTATCATGATAACATCAGTTAGTTACGAATACTGAATCTGTTAGTTTGACCTGTTATAACAGATCAACAAACAGTTAGTTACGTCATCATTGATACGGTACCTGAGGAGTGGCAAGAAGTCACTCTTGTTGTTGGCGCCAAACAGAGACAGCATCTCCGTTATAATTTCCCTGAACTGCTTAGCTTCCTCAACGTCCGTTACGTCGATGTCCTCACCGTAATATCTCTTCCCCGAAATCATCCTCATCATGGCGTTGAACGTCATCTCCGTAAGCCTCGATCTCAACTCCACCTTGGTGGGTTCATGACACGTGGCGTCCTGTCCAAGTTTCCAAATTAACCGCTTGGTCTCGTCCCTGCGGATTCCCAAGAAAGAGTTGAGGCGGTTGGTGGAGAGGACGTCGATGGTTGTAATGCGGCGGAGGTTGCGCCAGTGGTCGCCGTAGGAGGCGGAGCCCAAGGTGGTGTAGTTGTAGAAGATGTACTTGCCGGCAATGAAGCGAGGGCGGTTGGCTAAAACGATGTCGTTTTTGGTGAAGCATTCTTGGACCAATGAGGGGGACGAGACGACGACGACGAGACGCGAGCCGAACCAGAGTGAGAGAATGTCGCCGTAGGTTTGGGAGAGCGCGGAGAAGGTGCGGTGGATTGGTTGCTTGAGGTGGTGGAGGTTGCCGATGATGGGGAGGGTTGGTGGACCCGGTGGAAGGTTTCTGATCCTTCTTGATTGGATTTGGAAGAAAATCTTAACGGTGCAGATGAATGCAAGGGAGAGGATAGCGTAGTGGAATAAGGGTTCCATTTTGATTTTGCCTTAGTAGTGCATGTAGTTGGTGAAGTAGTAGTTATATATAGTGGTTTCAATTGCATGAGTGAAAGTGTGAGTGGTCAACAATGGAAGCAGCCGGCATCTATTTCGTATCTTAACAGGGAGTTAGGTCCTGGGGAAGAAAAGAAAAGGTTCATCAGTGAGTTCGGTCTACAAGCAAAAAGAAAGAAGATTATTATTATTTTTTAATTTTAATATTTCAAATAATAAATCATAAATTTAATAAATTCTTTATTTATTTTTCTAAATATTATATTTTTAATTAAAATAAAATATTACGTTTTTTTCCCTCGAAATTCAGCTTAAATATACCTTTTATACGAAAAACTATACTTTATATTTGTGTGTGTGAAATGGGTAAAAAGAAAAGAAAAGAAAAGAAAAGTAAAAAGTAGAGATGTGATTAAAAAAAAAGGTAGTAAATAAATCTAAAAAAATAGATGTAAAAATATAAATTTATTTACGTATAGGTCCTGATTGCTGCTTAGTGTTTATTTGAAAATAATATTTTAAAAATACGTGCGGTTAAAAATTTTAAACAAAAAAAAGTATAATAACATGCAATAATATTTTTCAAATTTGTACATATTAGTTGTTTTTTTCTATGTTTGCATAACTTAAATGGGAATTGCATTTTTTTTATTAGAGAAATGTCATATCAATATTATACTAATTGATTGTGTTTTAGTAAAAAAGAAAAGAAAAACTACAAAATAAATATTATACTAATTTATTTGAAAGAAAGCGGCGAGAATACTATGCACTCTGTCAATTTTTTAATTTGACTCATCTAAAATCTGAAGGCATTTTAAACGATAAAATAGTAAAGAATAATAATCATTAATAAAAAATAAAAATGAAGATTTTAGTAATTTCATCATTTATTTTATAAATAAAATATATTATATTACAATCTTAAATACTAATTCTTCAATTAATAATTATTATTGAAGATCCTTTAACTATGTTACTTTACGTTGGCGTATGTATGTTTTTTTGTTAAACCTTTATGAAGTTAATATGATTTAATTGTACAGTGAATAATTTAGATTTTAAATATAAAATTTTATTGTTCATGTACTAAATTTGACAACACAAATTTCAATGCAAAATAAATTTTGCATTGAACAGTATTATCAAGATTTTAGTGAAAGTGATGAGTTGGGATGTCTAAAATATTATACAACTAATTGTGATCGTTGAACGCATGAAATCATTTTCACCAAAAATTGACGGACTAATTTAAACATTCGTTTAAAACTTGGCGATGGTTTATCGTTTATCGCATTCATAAAAACAAAGTTTTCGATTCTTGTCTTGCAATCACCCAACGGCTGTCATAAATTCATAACAAAGTTTGAAATTCACTAAATAAAAATAAAATCTTCATAAAATTAACTTAAAAATTATCATTTTATAATCAGTTTCTATATAAATCATTTTATCGTCTCTACACTGTGCTTTCCTACGTCAATGTATGACAAGCATTCAATAAAGTCAAATATTGTAATTGGCATGCCTTAGAAATCACTCAAATATTGGAAAGCACTTACTACAAAAGCAAGCATCGATATGTCAAGCAAACGATAGTGTGGGTTGCTTGCGTCGTCCCCAAGAATATTGCTTCTTTTATGAGAAATCGATCTCGAAAGTTTCAACATTTGAGTTGAAAATTCGTCTAATATTTCGTCAGCTCAATATACAACATGTGTTCAGCACCAAGAATTAAGGGTTAATTTATATATATTTTTCGTAAGTGTATGGAAGAAAAAGACATATCGATGTATATTCTTTTATAAATTTTATAAAATATGTATTTTCTTATTTTAAAATAGTCTGAATAGGAAAGTTTTATAATTAAAAAGTTTCAATAAGTTGAAATTAATCTAAGTTGAACCCTATATATATATATATATATATAGAAGAAAGATCTTCTTACATCCAGATTATAATTTATTACTTCATTAGCCATTAAATTTAAGTTAAACGAAAGGTTCAAATTAAGTATAAGAGTTTTTAGACTTTAAAAAAATCTTGCTCCTATATATATATATTGTAAAGAATAGATAATATATATATTTAATTGGTGTAAAAACTGAGTTCTATTATTGATCTCACAGAGGCTATTATATAGCCTAGAACAGAAACAGAATACATAAAAATAGTTTCACATATGACTATATGACAATATTAAAAAACAAACTGATCCTATAAACTAAGATTTATTAAACAAACTAGAAATAACTCCTAACAAATAGTAAAGACCTTTTCATTTCCTCCCTTAAACTGATTGCAATATGTAGTAAGTTTACTTCAACAAGATCAAGCATCCATATCTTCTTTCTAAGTTTCTGGAAAGCCTCAAGTTTTAAGGCTTTAGTCATTAAATCTGCAACTTGTTCCTGAGTTCCGTAGTGCACCAACTCAATTTCTCCATCTTTCACAAGATCTCTTAAAAAATGAAAACGCACACTAATATGTTTACTCCTTCCCTGCATTACTGGATTTTTTGAAAGTTTAATTGTTGAACTATTATCACATAATAACAGTGCTGTTGTCTTGAGAATGAGTTAGATTTCTCGAAACTCTTCTCGTCCACATTGCTTGACAGGCACTGGCAGCAACAGCCATAAACTCTACCTTTGTACTTGAAAGAGTAACAATTGGTTGTTTCTTGGACATCCATGACACTGCTCCTAAACTTAACAAGAACACATAACCAAACGTGCTTTTAGAGTCATCTTTATCTCCTATATAATTAGAATTTGTGAACGCAAGCAGATTTTCTTCCCTTTCTTTCCTGTAGAATATCCCATAACTAGTAGTTCCTTTTAAATATCGTAAGATTCTTTTAGTAGATTGCAAGTGCAACTCTGTTGGTTTGGACATGTACTTGCTAATTAAACTCACATTGTACATGATATTTGGCCGTGTAGCTGTCAGATACATTAAACTACCCACAATTTGCTTGAAGTAAGTGTCATCCATCATTGCACCATCAATATCTCTGTTAATCTTACTACCTGGAACAATTGGACTTTTCACATGTTTGCTTTCAGACATTGCAAACTTCTTCAGAACATCATTGGCATATTTCTGTTGACACACAAAAATTTCTTCTGATTTTTGTAAGACCTCAATGCTGAGAAAGAATCTCATCTTCCCTAAGTCAGTCATCTCAAAAGTTTGCATCATAGATTTCTTAAATTTAATCATCATACCCATGTCATTGCCAGTATAAATTAGATTATCAACATAGATGCTGACAATCGCTACTAGAAAACCGCTATTTACAGACGGATTTTTAGTTTTTATCTTATTTTTTTTAAATTTTAAAAAAAAATTGTCTGTAATACAAATGGATAAAAATTCGTCTATAATTGCGGTCCGTTGTTGGCCTGCCATTTGGCACAAAGTATTATAGACAAGAATTACAAACGAATTTTTTCGTCTATAATTTGAAAATGGGAGAGAAATTTGGAGCGGGAGTTACAGATGAAAAAATTCGTCTGTAAATATTGTCGTTTTTTACTGACTTTTTAGCTGGCAATCTGTAGACAAAT
Source organism: Abrus precatorius (assembly GCF_003935025.1). NCBI lineage: Eukaryota > Viridiplantae > Streptophyta > Magnoliopsida > Fabales > Fabaceae > Abrus > Abrus precatorius. The sequence goes on along the minus strand of NW_020874292.1, from coordinate 31,358,503 downwards.
TTTTCTGTCTATAACTGTATTTGACAAATTTATAGACGAATAAATCTGTCTATAATTAAACTTTTAAAATGCACTGTTTTATTAAACCATTTACAGATAGATTTTTCTGTCTATAATGTGCAAAACACATAAATTCGCGCCTCCTCCTTCTTCTTCTTTATTTTGCATAATTTCCTCTCTCTCTTTAAGAGCTTCAGTTTTTTGGCCTTTGCGAGTGATTGGAGCATCTATTTGAAAAATAATTTGCATCATTGTGTTCCTGGTACAAAACTGTAACTTTTAATCAGTTTAATTTTTTTATTTTTTGATGTATTTTAGAGACTTAAAATTTCTAATATAGAATTGTAGGATTGGAGATTGTATGATTGGGGAGAAGGGCGTAGAGGTCCTTCTTCGAACCTGATTATTGTGTGTTGTGGAATTGTTTGTGCTTGCAGAGTTTATAGAATATGCATGTTGTGGAGTTATAAGATGATGTGCTTTAGAACGGTTTAGGATTGTAATGTGTATATTTTTTATGTATTGATTAATAGATTGTTACATAATATATATATTGTGTGTAAAGAAAATTTAGATTTTTATATTAAGTACGTGTAAATAAATATAAAGAAATATTCATATATTAAGAGATATTCTGCCAAAATTTACATTAGAAATTTGTCTTCCTCCACCACGTCCACAACCTCGGTATGATCCTTTTCCTCTTTCTCTTCCTATGCCTCTATTGCTCTCCAACGTGAGTACTTGCTCATCATCTCGACTGACTCGTTTGAACTTTTGCTCATGGACCACCAAAGAGCTTTGAAGTTCATCAACGGACATTGCTTCTATGTCCTATGACTCCTCAATCGAAACTACCACATAGGTGAATTGAGCTGCCAAGGTTCGAAGTATTTTTTCAACCACTCTGGAGTCAGGCATATTTTCTCCATTGCTTCTCATTTTATTGGCCACTGCCATTACTCTAGCAAAATACTCTGTGATGGTTTCGGTGTCCATCATTTTAAGCACCTCAAACTCCCGTCGCAATGCATTAAGCATTGATTTCTTCACACGTACATTTCCTCCAAATTTGCATTGCAGGGAGTCCCAAACAATTTTGGACGTGCTCCTGTCCAAAATATGTTCGAAAACTGATCTATCGATGGCCCTAAAGAGGTAATGCTTTACCTTGTGATCCTAAGTTCTGGATTTCTCCAATTGCTCCAATTGTGCATTAGTCGAAATAGTGCCTGCAACAGGCTCCTCAACACCAGTCTTGACCAAGTTCCAGAGACCTTTGGCACGGAGTAGATTCTCCATCAATTCACTCCAATGGTCATAATGCTGACCATCAAAATAAGGAATTTTTACGGAGAGTTTCTCGTTGTGCATTATCAGAAATTTCTATCTTCACAGGTAAGTTGCGACTTACGTATCAAGCCCTAGTGAAGGCTTTAATACCAATTTGTAAGGAATAAATAATATATATATATATATATATATATATATATATATATTTTAACTGGTACAAAAACTGAATTCTATTATTAATTTCACCGAGGCTATTATATAGCCTAGAACATAAATAGAATATATAAAAATAGCTTCACGTATAACTATGTGACAACGTTAAAAAACAAACTAATCTTATAAATTAGGATTTATTAAACAAACCAGAAATAATTCCTAACAAATAGTAAAGACATTTTCATATATATATATATATATATATAAGATTTTACTAACTCTAAATTTATCTTTTTCTGCCTTACTTCTCATAATAGAACGTTTCACGTGTCGTTGACCTGCGAAACTTTATTATTATTAAGAAATAACTAATGTTTTATAGGGATTATAATTATTAAAATATAATAAATAATAAATTTTATTTTAAAAAACTTTATTTAATAATAATTTTAATAAAAATATCATATATAAATTTGTATTATCTACAACAGTATATAGGTTTGAAAAATCATACATAAATATCATTATTGGATCTTTGTTTTCATGGCGGCTATATGGCCCTTTCGTTAATGTTGATGGGGTGGGCCTTTCTACTGGTCTTACTTTTAAAGGGTTACGTTGGTGTTATTGATAATGACTTTCCAATTAATAGTCGACCGAATAATAATAATCATAAATTCCTTTAGTTTTGCAGTATTGGTTTTAGATAAATTTTTTATGTTGTTTTCTGAAACAATTTTTTCTACTAACGAGTCAAGTAACGATTCTGTCCGCAAATTAATAATAATAAAAGAACATGGAGTTTGGATAACATTTCATCAAGAGGAAAGACTAGTATAAAGTATGTTTGGTAAGGTATTTTAACTGACTAAAAGTTTATTTTATTAGCTAAAAACTTACTTAGCTAAAATAGATAATTACTAGCAATTTTTTATGTTACTTTGATTAGCACTTCTTTCAATGTTAGTTTTTTATTAAATTTTATTAATGTATAACAAGTTAAACTATAATAACTCCACATGTTCGATGGCACTTTGTCATTAAATTTTATGGCTTAATTAAGCCTAAATCTTATTACAGTACAACAAGTATAAATAAATATTTATTTTTATAATAAAAATTATCACAATAATAATATAAATTAATTTATATCATCTTGTTTTATTTTAAAATAAGAGTAAAATTAAAATTTATACTTTATTAAAATATATAATTACCAAGTTTTAAATTTTAAACTAAAAATCAATGATAACTTTATTTGTTATTTTTAGTACTAAATTTTTGCATATATAAAGATTTAAACTCAAAACTTTACTTAAAATATACTGAGCTGCTTGACAATCGTACTAATTTTTATTAATTTTAAATAGATATTTTTTTAGCTTTTATATTTTAAGTTTAATCTTTTAACGAACTTTTTATTTTTCAACAAATTTATCCTTTCTCTTGAACAATACAATATATTTTGCTTTCCCAACAAAAAATAAATCAAACGGTGTCAAATTTCAAAGCTTGAGGTTGCCGAATATCAAAACAACATTAAAAATGGTAGATTTAATTGTATGGAAACAATTTTACTCTTGGTTTGATTCGTATTTATTTTTTCCTTCTTTTATTCAAAAATATCATTTGCAGCATTGAAAGACATAATCCAATTAATCTATTAGGGTTGTTGGATATGATCAAAATGAGGTTATGGTCTTGGTTTAATCTCTCATTGGGATTGTTCTTTCTCTAAGTAGTGAATTAGCCTCTACAATATATTAACCTCTGGTAGTAATTAAAACTTTTAATGCTCTGTTTGTAATTAAAATATTGCTTGTACTCCGAAACTTTCAATATGATAATGGCATTCACTTTAGTGGCAGATTTTAATGCTTAGATTAATTCTTTTATAAGATGTGAGGGATAAGTACTGAAGACGATTTGCATGCCTTAAGTAGGGTTTTCTTTTTTTGTTTAAGTATATCAATTTCCAACTAATCGTTCTCAGGAGGACGATTCTATTATTATACTGACACGTGGTGCAAGTTATTTTTTTATCTCCTGATTTATTATTGTGCCGTGGTTATTATTTAATTTTTCACTTATTATATATATACTCTTCTCACTAGCAATTGTAATTGACGTTGTAAGAGCAGAAAAAGATATTTGAGATTAGTAAATTTAGTTATTAATTTTTTAATATTTATCTATTATTAAATTTAAGTATTGTTGTAGTTATTAATTAAATATAAAAATATTAAATTTGTGTTTAAAACAATTTTGAGAAGAATAAGTGTAAAAATTATGTAAATCAGGATGCACAAGTAAGTAATAATTTTTTATATTATGTAACAAATATGACACGTTTAAAAATTAAAAAAATATATAAAAATAATTAATATAACCGAATGAAGTATAAATAGTTATTAAAATAGAGAAAAAATTATAAAATTTTGTATTTATAATTTAAATATGAATGTGTTAAGTTGTTATGAATAATAAATTTATAAAAAATACAAATGTAAAAATGTAATAAAATAAAAGTGCATGTAACATTGCCGTGTAATTAATATTGTTATTTAGAAAATATTTAATTTAATTTATAGAATATAAAATAATTAACAAATATAAGTAAAAATAATGTCATTATTTAATTTAGTATGGTAGGATTAAACTAATTAATATAATTTATTAATTTTTTACGTTGTGTTATTAACAATTTAATAATAAATATATGTTCTAATTGAGTAATATAATTTTTTGATGTAAGATGACTGATTTTGTTATTATTGTATATTGGAATGGTTGAATATTTTTAAGTAATGAGAATGTTACGTTTGAAGGAAATAATAGAATGATTAAGATTGAATATGAAATAAATTTGGAGACATTGAAAAGAAATATTCATGCTAGACTGAAATTGTCTACTAGTCAAGTTATATATAGATTGATTTTACGATTTTTAGTAGACCTAATTGTTAGACAATATACAATTATGATATATGTGATAATGAAGATATTGATTGCATGTTAAGTCCCTTTTTTACAACAAAATCAAAGAAGTGCAATTGAAATATATGCAGAATATTATATCTGGTGAGAGTTCTTATATTCAATCACAAGGTGTGGATTTAAATTTATCATGTTCACATGACAATATTTTTGAGGTAGCGTAATTTTATTACTTTGATGATAATTTATATTTAATTTTATTGTAATTATATTTACCTAACAATAAATGTCATGGTGATGTAGAATGTGAATATGAAGATGAGGATCTTGATGACAATGAAAATAAATGAGGTGATCTTAAAGAAAGTTCATCTGATTATGATTTGGATGGTGCAATTCATGCGAGCTTAAATATAAGTGATAATGTATGAGAAGGAGGTATTAAGTACATTGAAATGATATAATATGTTTCATTAACAAAATAAAATAACTCGATATAAATGGAATTAAACCTCTAATGACACGTCTATCAATGTTTATCGTCATGCATAACTCTATACAAGAAATTGAAAGCTGCTCCTCCTCGGCCATACTGCCTTGTGATGGTGAAATCGTCAAGTAATGATAGGTAACGAACTATGACCCTGCTACTAAAGTAATCTGTTAGCATAAACCTTCCAATAAGCTTCAAAATATACGCTATAGCAAATTTCGTTAACTAAAGCTTGTCATGATTATGCATGATAATGGGAGTGAAAATGTTGATTTAACCAACTAAGCTTTAAGTTACTCCCCACAAAAGCCTTCGGTGATGGTCTAACACCTAAACTATCTTCAATTATCTGTGGTCAATTACCTCATAGCTGTAAATACTGGAATCCTATGAACCCAAAGACCTATTTTCGAAGTCTTAGACCTTCATCTTTTAATCAATGTAATGATTAAATGCTTATCTAATGAAAATTTAGCAAGATGAGCAACTCCAACAAAGTCACCTATCTCCAAATGAGGTAAAATCTCTACTGGAATACCGTCTACGCTAGCTAGCTAGTATAAGCTGACACTTCCTAACCTTTAACATTAGATATTATCGTTCATTTTAAATGTATTCAGAGACATGTATACTTTGAAAATGCAACAAAGATGAATCTTCTGACACAGGATTGATTATAATACCTTCAAATGAAGATGAAGTCATCCAAAAAATTTAAAATATATATTAGCATTATTATGTCATTATGAATATATATTTAAAATAAACTATTAAATTATACAATTTGTTAAAGTACTAATCATACAATTTTTAAATTAAATTTAGAAGAATATAAAATTCAATATATAACCTAAAGTTATTATAAAAAATGATAACAACATAAGAATTCCAAGTTTTGATTTTTAATGATTTTTACGTCTCACATAGAATACTAATACTATTTTAACAAAATTGTTTTCTTTCTAAGTCTAATTAAATTTCTATCATATATATGTATATTAAATTTTAATGAAACTTTTTAAAATAATAGTTATGCATCAAAGTATCAAAGTATTAATAGCAACTTCTAATCTTATACTTACTATGTAAATTATAATCATAGTGTTATTAAAGTATCAATCAATATTCTATTTTACGCTGCAAGAATTTATAAAATTTAAAATAACTACATTATGACTTTATTAACTTTTAAATTTTTAAAGTTTATAAATTTATTTCACTCTTGATACTTTGTTTATATTAATACAAAGTCATTGTTTTATTTCAGTTTATTACAACTTAAGAAATTTAACTTATGTACATTTTAACTTTTTTGTTTTTATTAAATATTTTATTCTTTTAATTCACTCTTATTATTAATCAATACTAATAATATAATTTTTCATACTTTTTCATCAATAGCAAATTTATTTCTAAATGTATTTAGCTTATTATCCTATAAATATAACTAATTAAGTATTTTAAGCTTAATATATTATGTTTTAAATACAGTTCTACATTTTATAATATTTTTACTATCATTAAATTTTTTTATTAAATTTTTTTGAGTTCCCAAATATAATATAAAATATATCAACTAATATATTATTCAATTACAATTGTACATTTATTAATTTTTTTTAATATCATTCAATTTTTATATACAATTTTTTGCATAATAAATTAACAAATATATCAATCAATTGCAGTTTAGAAACAAAATTTCCATGAATATACAGTTACTAACAAACACGTGCAGAGCATATATATAAACATTCAATAATTTATTAATAAATATAAAATAAATTATAGAAACAGTCAAAAAATTTGAAAAAAATATACAACTACATTTTCTACTTATCATATGGATACCGACAAAAATAGTATTTCACTTCACCACCAACAATCCTAAAATTCAGATACAAATATGTTTGAGTTTTCCTTACAATTCAACAAAATATCACTAATTTCACAAATTAATTTTTATCTTTGGATTTCTCATATGATAATAGAGCAAAAAATCAATTTCTTTTGAAATTTTTTTCAAAATTGCGTAACGATTCTTTGAGGCTGGCATTAATGGAGAAATGACGATGGAGTAAGAAAGAAAAAAGTCGTTCGCGACACTGGTTCCAAGAAGACACGTGTCAAAATTTTGGCTAGTAGTGCCCATGATAAGATAATAGGCCAGTCTGTATACATAACGCGCTTTCTCTCTGACCGTCCATTTCAAAAGTCCATCGTTCATATTTGGTCGACACTCGTGTACCTATGATACGTGTCTAGTGTCTTCTAATTTGCTTTGATACTATTTATTATTATTTTTAAATTTTTTTTGCCAATTTTTAAGTTCCACGTGTCACTTAATAAAAAGGTATTAAATTATATGATAATCCATTAAATAATAATAAATAATAATAAAAATACTATAATCAGTACACAACTGATACTTGTGTTAGCATAGTAAAAAATTGCATCAGATAATTAGTTTTAAGTAATTATTTTGAGAATTAATTTTTAAATATATATTATTTAAATAAAAAAATATTTTCCTTTTTTGCTTTTGAAACAAGAGTGATGATTAGGTTCAAACTAATAACATCATACAGAATTGTCAAAATATTTAATGAAAGCGAAATTTGATATTGTGTAGGTAAGCAATAGTTTATTATTTTAAAATTTGATAATTTTTTTTGTTTTGCTTTTTTGTGTATTTAATTTTATTATTTTAATTCTGAAGCAAGACAAGTTGATAACGGTATGAAACTTTAACTCTAAATCTATTTGAGAATGATTTCATCAATGAATTTTATATTCTAAACAAGAGTAATTTATTTACAAGTAGAATGTTTAATAAAATTATGATCTTTTATAATTTGTCACATTTATTTTTTAAAATTAAAATTATTTGAGAATGATGTGGAAATTTTTACTATTTACTTATTTTTATTAATTTTATTTTATGGTTCGTGTTCGGCTTGAAACTCCAGTAGTCTTTAATTGTTACTTTGTGATTGGGCCGAGTTTTCGTCCTTCTTGTCAGCATGTCAAACAACAGCATAAGTTTTATGATGGATTTATTTTTCTTTTATCTTACTTTCTTTGTCTTCTTTTTGTTTTGTTTTCCCTTTTTGTATCACCCACAGTTTTTTTGCTTATCCCCAATTCCAAACATGTAACTCACGAATGAAAAAGCTATAATAATTCTACTGAAACTTACAAAATTTAAAAATATTTAAAAATAATTAAAAACTTAATGAAGAAAAGTTACAATTTTTGTCTGTCAGAAGTTACAGAACATATACTATTTTTAAACAGAGAATTTCAAAATGAGCTCAGAATTATAGCGCTACTTCTATTAAGTTTCGTATTTAATTTTTGTCACAAATTTATTATTGTCCTATCACAGTTGCTAACTTGCTAGTTATATTGAATCACCCAAAAATGAACACTTGACACTCATTTGATAGGTATGTGTATGTGTATGTGTGTGTGAATTATAAATGAATATAATATATCCACCATTGCACGTTACAAACATTATCCATATATTATTGGAATAGCACTAATTAAATACTGAAATTAATGCTACACACTTGAGCATAGACAGATCAACACACGACTCAAATTAAATACATTATTCATCATTACACCAAATGAATCTTGCTGACGAGAGGGCGAGCTTTACACATGGCCATCAATGGAGTTAACTTTGACAAGGTGAACCAATTTTGCTCCCTCATATCAATCTCTTCCTCGCTTACTCGTTTCCAATCAAAGCATTGAATCAATAATCCCAAAGCCAAACCAACGTTCTGCATAGCCAAAGTTTCTCCGGGACAAGCCCTTCTTCCCATTCCAAATGCGCACAACTTTTTCTCTACTCCTTCTTCATCAAATCTCTCGGGTTTAAAACATGTGGCTTCATTCCACACTAGGGGATCTCTTTGCATGGCCCAAACGTTAGCCATCACTATTGTGTCTCGTGGAAAGTTGAATTCTCCAACAGTGATGTCCTCTGAAGACAGGTGTGGTATTGCTAGGGGTGCAGGGGGATACAACCTAAGTGTCTCAAGGATTATTTTCTTAAGGTAAGGAAGTTTTGGAAGATCTGACTCACTTAACAAGCGATCTTGTCCAATGTGAGTGTCTATTTCATCTCTTGCCTTCATCAATACCTCTGGGTGGTTCAATAAATTCGATAATGACCACTCTAACGTTACTGTTGATGAGTCTGTTCCCGCGAAGAGCATGGCCTACATTGAGAACAAAACTCTTTGTTTATTTAATGATCGGTTGTGCATAACGTGTGGTGGAAATAGGTTGGATTAAGATAAGCTTTGGAAGACTTCAATTGGTGATTTCAACGTTTAGAATTCCAAGGCTAATCTTTGAGTCATTTTCAAGACATGATTTATTCTTTTCACTTGTATGACTATTTAAAAGTCTATTTTGAAATATTTTTTTTAAATATTACAAATAGATATATTTTTAAGATTTATACTGACAATAATACATCATGTTAATATTTAATAATTAAAGTTTTAACTAAAAAATATTTGTTTGTATATTTGTACTAATAGTTTTAATTTTTATTAAAAAATTATTCCAATAAAAGATAATATAATGTTAAATTATTAGTATATGACAGTCTTTTACGGTAACATGCTTAATATATTTCATTTCAAGTTGTGTGTTAGATGAAACCCTAAACAATACTCAAAATAAAATAATTACCAGAGCAAGTCCTTTGATGATGTGATCGGTGTAATTTTGGGGCTGCGATTCTTGAAGATTTAGGAGATGATCTATCATCGCATTTTCTCTCTGTTTCTTGTTACGTTGCTCATCAATTAGAACATTCAAAAACCTATCAAATCTATCACCAATACTCTTCAACCTCTTCTCCAAATTCTGAAAATCGAACCATCTAAGAAATGGCAAATAATCGGCTTTATTAGAAACCCCAGCGAATTGCAGCAACTCAGCCACCATCTCTCTGAATTCCCTCGCTTCTTCAACATCTTTCATCTCACTCTCTTCACCAAAATATCTCTTTCCCGATATCATCCTCATCATGTTGTTATACGTCATATCATGGAACATGGAACTTAGTTCCACTCGCGCAAACTCCACGCGCGAGTGCTTCGCTAACTGGTGTATTAGCCTATATGTTTCGTCCTTTCGGATTGGGGCGAAGGACTGGATTCGTTGAGTTGAGAGAACGTCGAGGGAGATGATACGACGGAGGTTGCGCCAGTGTTCGCCGTAGGAGCACGACCCTACGGTGGTGCAGTTGTAGAAGATGTGTTTTCCTGAGAGAGAGCGTGCGCGGTTTGCCAAAACGACGTCGTTTTTGGTGAAGCATTCTTGGAATGCGGACGGTGACGAAACGATGATGGCGAGACGGGAACCGAACCAAAGGGAAAATATGTTGCCGTGTTTTTTGGAGATTTTATGGAAAAAGCGGTGGAGTGGGCGTTCGAGGAGGTTGAGGTTTCCGATTATGGGACGAGGTGGTGGACCTGGTGGAATGTTTTTGTACTTTTTTCTTTGATAAAAATGATTCAAAGTGAGAAGAGATACGAGGAAAAGGAGAAAGTAAGAGAACAAGGGGAAGATCTCCATGGCTGATTATTGCTTTAGCTTGAGATTATGGAGAACTGACTCTAAAATGTGAAGTGATAGTGTGTAATAATGTAGTGAACAGAGTTTCGGAATTTGATATATTAATTAATCTTCACGATGGCTTCAAATTCAAAGTCATGACACAAGCTCTTTCGAAAGTCAATATTCAAATTTCAAATGTTTGAACAACATAATTAAATGAAGAGAAATGCTAATAATATAATTTTATTATTAGTTAAATTTTATTAAAAATTAAAAAAATAAAGAGATAAATATTATTAATTAAACAAGTAAAATTATATAAATTTTTTTGTAGTTAACATTATTTTTTTAATGTTATTTAAATAGCTATTAAAGTAATTAAAAGGAGACACACACACCTAGTCCAAGTCAGTTTGTTTATTTTTCTTCCCCGCATGCATTAATACTCAATTAGCGAAACACAGAAACCTAATTAATTATCGATTTATTTATCTATATCTAGTTATATACAGAGAATTACTCAGATAAAAAAGAAGCACTCAATTGCCATTAAAATTTTATCATATAGTGGTGGCATAATGCTAATTAAGAGCTATCCAAGTCTTAAAGAGCACAACTCAATTATGTTCTATAGGTTGAATCTTTGGAAGGAAGCAATGTGCCAATGTTAGACACAGATACAGGAATAAATGTATTAGTTCTATTTCTAGCTATATGGACCAAATTTTAATGTACCATGTGGTTGTCCATTTTTGAGATACCTACCCATCTAAGCCAATCTGTCTACACCCTTGACCACTAAAAAAATGAATTGTATTATTCCTTGTTTTAATAAATTTTTTTTTGAATTTTTTTAATTTTTAATTTTTAATTTATTTTTTTATTATTATCATATTAATTTTTAAATTTTATATAATTGACATTATTCTCAAATACTCTCGCAATCGTTTGTTTCACATTTTACATGCTGTTAACTAATCAATTATTTTATTAATTGTTAAGATTGACCAATTACATACTTAGTTGATTTATTTAAATTTTTTATTAATCAATTCTATTTTGCTGGAGAGGCAGCCCAAATTCTATAATTGCTTATTGAAAGCGATTAACAACGTGAAAAGAAAGGCAGCTTAGAATAACTGTGACCTAAAAAGAAATTAACGAGTAGTTATGAATCCATTAAGTTTACTTTAATTATAATTATGTGTTCTATATAATGATAAATGGATTATAACTATAGTTATAGATACAATATTTTATTTACTATTAAGTATTTTTTAACATATATTCAATGACAAATGATAAAATATTTATAAAAATAGGATTCAATGTATTAAAAAAATACAGAATAATATCAAATATTATAAATTTTAATAAAATTTGATTGGATGAAAATCGATTATAAAATTAAAGTAAAAAGCCAAACTATGGAATCGAGAACTGGAAACTTATTCCGCCGCATGGCATAAAATCGGTGACGTTATTCTCAGTCCCAAACCTCAAACCTTTTCAGCATTGCGTTTTTCCGTGTCTCGCTAACAAACCGGACGCTGTTCAGGTGGTTCTCTCCGGTTCCGAAGCGACGCAGATATGCCGCAAGCACGAGGTGGAACAATTTGTTCCAATCGCATTCCTCAAAATCCTCTGTTTATTTATCCTAATCCTAATTCTTAATTAATTAATTAATCACTAATTAACGCTAATGGACTAACTGTGTTCTTTGTGACAGAGCTTCCAGGGTTCTACTATGACCCTGAGAAGAACAGGTATTTCCCCATCAAAGGTCCAATTCCTGGTTCTTCTTCTAAGACTAAAAACCCTCCCCTGAAGTCACCTCAAATCCCTTCCAATCAGGTATAGTATTTGTAAACCCTAAATGTATTTACCTATTGGATTTTTAGGAATGGAATTCTAAATTTGATTGATTATAGTTACAGGAAAGGAGTAGGAGTTGTTGTAGGAAGCTTAGAAACACCACTTCTAAGTTGCTTCTTGCTAGGGAGTTAGATGGTCATCATGTCATTGCTTCTCGATATTGCAAGAGTAGCTTCACTGAGGAATTCCGGAAAATACAAGCGTCTAAACCTACAGTGTGTTGTTGATTATTTCCTTCCACGATTGTTTTTCTTTGTCATTTCGAATTTTGAGTGTAATGTGAGGTTAATTTTGCAGGTGTGGAAATATCGGGGAACTGATAAGATAGGTATTAGTGCTCTGGAACATTTACGTGTTGATGTGCAGACGTTAGAGGGTCAATCTGAAACTGATGTTTTATTGACGGGCAGCATAAATGGCTCGTTGAGGTAACTTGTACATGTGTATTTTCTATTTGCTGTTGTGCTTGCTTGCCTTCTTTAAGGCGATTGAGGTCGTTTGATGCAATCTCTAACCTTTGCGATTGAATTGTGAAATGCATGTACTCATGTCTTATAACTTGTTTCTAACTATTTATGTAAGTGAATCCATCTTTGTATTATTTTATGATCTCACCACAATGTATAAAATAAAATAATAAGGTTTTGCTAGCCGTGTAAGTAATGGTTAAAACTGAAATGTTTTTTTATTGAAAAATGTAACATTTACTGTTTACTAATGCATCCCTGCCATAATTTCCAATAAAATCTTTTTGTTTATTGATTCCTTAAAAATGCCCATAGGGTAATGGATAGCTAAACCTAAATAAATAAGCTCATCCAAAAACACAAAACAGGAGTGCTAGCAATGCACTTTCTTAAGCATTCTTTCTTATTCTTTCCAACATAAACTATTATGAGTCAACCTCATTTCAGAGGAAGTGGGAACTACTTCATTCATGACTCCCAATAAATTTTAACTAATAATAGAAAGTATTTGAAAGAGTGAGTTGTTTGCATTCTTGCACAAAAATATTTGTGCTTATTATGTTAGCTAAGTCCTTCCAAGGAAAAACCTACCTGTCTGAACAGAAAGCAGGAATTAAGTCTGTAATTGCAAATTAGATCAATTAGTACAAAGCCTGGCTCAATAATTAATAAGAGATCCTGAGTTATTATCATAGGGAAAGAGGAATTAGATATCCTCCCTTCATTACATATTGAAGATAAATACGTAGCTGAGTAACAGGCATGTTTATCATCTACGATATTAATAGTACAACTAACAGTCAATATGTGTATCTTAATCAACTGGTGCATATCTTTTGACCTTGACATTATATTATTCAATATGATTTTCCTTTTTGCTTTACTCTTAATTTGCAACACTGTCCTAGTACTCTAATGGACAACTGATATCATTTTACCTCAATACTTAATAAGTACTTTGATGGTCCTGCAAACTAACTGGATCAAGCTGGGCACTTGAACCTAAAAAATATTGATTTTTGTTAACTTTGATGTATAATGTTGATTACTATTTACTAGTTGTTGCTTGTGAAGTTCGGTATTCGCAGTTTTTCTGAAGTTGGAAGGTTTGGACAATATTTTGATGGTGGGATAAAATGGATGCCTGATTGTATGAAGAATTATGTTAAAGAGAAAACAATTGAGCATAATGTGGTGCCTGGGCCGGTTTTCAGACCTAATGGAGCTTCACTGCTTATGTCCTCCAGAATTTCTTGTATAAGATTGGGTCCAAAATGCACTTCTCATGCTGTGAATGATGGTCCTACAGTTGGACATGCATTGTATCCTTTTTCTTTTTGGTTGTTTTTTTGTCATTGCTCTGTATGCGCTATATAGATATATAAATATTTACATTGGGTCATATATGGTCAAGACTTGAGATTAAAACATTTAGTCATATGACCTTCATGTAGCTTCTAATCTTTGATCATCCTTGTGACAATGGATTACAAATAGCTCTCCTCTCTCTCATAATAAAGTGATATGCTCTAGTTTATATTTTAATTACTTGTTCAGTCCACTCCATCAACAATATTGCAAGTTTGATACATTATATTGCACTTATTTATGATAAATTGACCTTGTAGTGAAAGGTCTTAACATGAAAAATAGATTCACTACTTTGGGATCGGAGACATCTGGTGGATCACTTTATACTCTTGGTCTTGTTGAACCATTAGATCTTGGGCCAGATATACTGAACACATGGAGCAGACTAGAGGAAATTGCTTCTTTCAGGTGTACACTTTGGACTGCAGAATATGATTATAATAATCATCGGGCTATAATAGGCAAGTTATTCTCTCTCTGCTCCTTCCTTCCTTCTCTTTCTCTCTTTCACACACACACACACACACACATGCACATGCACCCACACTCAAACAGGCGCATGCATGCTATGATGCATGTGCTTATAGCAAATAATGTTCAATTCAAATACAACCACATGACATCATGTGTGGAATTTGTACTTAACAGTTAGCATTAGCTCATGGTCTTGGAAATTTGTTATGTCTCATGGTCGCTTATTAGGACTTCCCTATATAGCTTTCAACCCAGTTCAGTTTGATTGTTACCAATTGCGTCGGCTGTAAGGATAAATAGTTTTAGGCTGTAACATATACCCAAATTTTTGTCAACAATTTACAAGAATTCTGGATTATTGAGATACTATGTTTGTTTCTGTTCACTGTTCAGATTCATTATATTTTGTCACTTTTCACCCCATTATTATAGAAAATACCTACTTAATCCGTTAAATCTCTTCACTGTTTGACTTTTGGCTTTTAAAATTTAGCTACGTGGAATAATCAAGTGTAAGTAACCTGTGTCAATATGGTTGTGAATGATCTGTTTTGCTTCTGTTGCTCCTGTCTCTTTTCTGCATTTGGCTTCTATATATTACCAGATTAAGATATTGAAAATTGTGCATAGGTAATGATTTATTAACGAAAAGTCTTGGTAGTTCATGAAAATGACAGTAGTGATCTAAACCCTCTTCCATGAGAAATATCAGAACAAACTTCTAGAAATTATGAATTTTTCCCCAGTTAATTTTTTATCTAATCTTTTGCAAGATATTCATTTGTGTTCTTAATCATTATTAGGTACAAATCTGGGAGGTGCTTCAGTGGATCTAGAAACTGGGATGACATCATGGTTTTTGCGTTGTAAAAGTGATGTTTTTGCACAACAGATTGTTAATTCAGTAAGTTATCTCTTTTTTATTCAAACAATGGTATGGTATTCCTAGTAAAGTACTCCCCATGGAGTTTTCTTTCAATCAAATAAATCATTACAATGATGAAAAGCTGAAATGTTCATCATGTCTTCACAAATGAAAAATGTTATGGTAAAATTATTTATCAAATTCATGAATACGAACAAAAAATTTATCTAGTGTACATAGCTGCTGGTATATGTACTTTTCCTTATATCATCAATCACTTGCACTACTGTTATTAGATACATTGGAAATGAAGGTGGAATTATTTAATTGTTGATCACTCATTTTGAAAGACATTACAATAAGGTTGAAAGTGAAATATTGTGCTTGATGTTATAGAGAAAAGGAATCCATTTTTAGCAATTAGATACCATCTTAACAAAAAAGGGTGATGTCCCACAATAACTTTATATTCAGAGGCTTACGGAGGATGAGTCCCACTTGTTTTGCATTTTTTTGGGGGGTTATATATCTAGTTAGGAACATGGAGATAAGAAGCATTTGATTCTGGGGATCCCAGGTTAAACAGGATTTGTTTTAGGGACACATTTGATTTACTAAAGTTGGCAATCTTTTTACATAGTCTCTCTTAGCTGCCAATCTCTATCTTTTCCAATGGACCAAACCATTATTTTCTCTCTCTAATATTTTTCAACAGTTTGGAGCAACTTTTTATGAATTAGTTACAGGTGGTTTTGGTAGGAAAAGGAGGGAATTCGTTAGAAGTTTATTAATGTATTGCAAAGCATCCATGCTTGTAGTTTTCACAATGCTTCTTTGTCCTTAGAGATGGAATTTTTTTCATGGATTTTATTTGGTGCAAAACTTTTGCTTTTATTCAAAGGGTATTCCTAACTTGTGCTGAGAGACAAGTTTTATTGCTCCGATGATCTTATTTATTTATTTTTTTAATTTCTTTGTCCCAGACAATATCTTATCCTCCCGTTTACATTTTATTCCTTTTCTATTTTTATAATTTTTCTTCTTTTATGCACATGAAATGTGGTATTTCTTAGTGTCTGCCACTTTTAAGGTTTTCATTTTTTTCCCACAAAATCATGTCATATCTTTTGTCCATGTTATGAGGTTATTATTGTTAATATATTTTTCTTGTTGCAGGGAAATGTGATTTTATGTGGGCTCAGAAATGGGGCAATTGTCACTGTAGATTTTCGTGAGAAAAGAGAAAGGTTCTCTGGTAGACTTATTACACATCGAATACCTTATACACCTTCAGATAAGAAAGTTGGAGGTTCTAATAAAGAATGGTTCAAGGTATTTTCTTTGATTCAGATATTAGAATTGAGTAGAGGTTAGTGAGACAGATGTCAAGAACAAGCAAAACATAACATAATAAAATATTGTAAAGAGATTTGAATATGTAAACAATTGTAAACCTTGATTTTAAAATAATGGGGCAAAAACTGTTAGAATATCTATTATAAGGAAAGAAGGTGAAAGCTAAGAGTTCCCTATGTGTGCCAAGTGACGTAGGCTTGCTAATACTTTCAAAGCTTATTTCCAGATTTGACTGCAGAGGCAACAGACCATTATGATTTGATAAGTTTTCTTAAACAGTGCTTCCACCAAGTTGTTTATTGACAATAATCACAATATAACCACATAAATTGCATTGAATATATATTTTGTAGCTCTTGTTTAATATTGCATACCAGTGGCATAAATGTCAAACCAGCTAATCTTTTCAGATTCAAGTAGGGTTTTATCATAGATCTTTGCTTACGGATCCTTATAGTTTCACCTACTTTTAATATTCTCACTGTAGCTGAAATTTAAGAAAAATTGTAATTGGCTGTCTACTTTTAGTACTTGAGGAGTTGATTCAAATTTCGTTGTCTTGGTTAACATTTTGCATGTGGCAATGGCATCATTAAGCTAAATTAAACATTTTGGTAGGAAATAAATATTATAGAAAATAAAACTAACTCTTGTTAAGCTAGTTACACCTGATTTACTGTCACTAAAACTATATCTTTGTAAACAAGTTCTTTAAACACTGAATGAATTTTACGTTTTAATAGAGTCTGCTCCCATTTACCTATTTAAAAATTTAGCTTTTATTCCTTATTTATTGTTAAACATCCTTTAGTGGATTTTTGGGTCTTTTGTGAATCAGAGTTTAGGCCCCCTGTATAAATATCTGATTTGATGGAACTTGTTATTTCTTGCATTTTGATGGTATTTTTGTGATTGTTGTAACACTATAGCTTTATCTGTTGTTGATATGCTTACACCCCTCTCCTGTTGCAGCTCACTGGAGACATATATCCTTCTCATACCATTAGGATGCCTTCATCTATATCCTGGTTAGTCAGCCGTTTCCCTACTAGTTGTCTAGTTGACTTACATCTTCCTTGATTGGAATATTATAGATTTCAACTGACTATTTCGTGTAATTTATTTCATGTGTTGACACTAGTTTGGTGTCACTTCAGTTTGATGATCAGTACTTCTTGGCAAGCTCAATGGATGGATCGGTTAGTATATGCTATAAGGAAAATTATTACCTATATCATTTGTGTCTTCTCTTACATGTCATACAATGCTAATAATTTG
The DNA here is from genome assembly GCF_003935025.1 of Abrus precatorius. Lineage (NCBI taxonomy): Eukaryota > Viridiplantae > Streptophyta > Magnoliopsida > Fabales > Fabaceae > Abrus > Abrus precatorius. The sequence continues at coordinate 31,340,349 of NW_020874292.1, read as the reverse complement.
CAGCAGAACCTAATTATTTGGCAGTTGGGTGAATTTATTCCTAATATTTTAATTGAAGAGAAACTATTTTAGTAGATCCTTTTTCAATTGAATTTCTATTTTCTCGAGTGATTTATCTTTACTTTACCCCCTAGGTCTTGCATCCCCTAGATAATATGGTGATTGATATAAAATAAAGGCATTGCAAACACACAAACCATTTTTTGCTGACTGCAGATCATGAAAAAAATTACTTCTAAATGATCTGTTGTTGTCCTTAGATGAGGCTCTATGATCATCGACTACTCCATAGGGGTGCTGTTCAATCTTATGAAGGCCATGTGAATTCTCATACTTTCATACAGCTTGGTGTTGATCCAGCTGAGAGATTTGTTATGTCAGGTGGATGTTACTTCAGTGATTTTTATTTTATTGAGCATCCTAGAGTTTGAAAATTCTGACTTTGCCATCTCAGGTGGAGAGGATTGCAAGCTACGTTTGTGGAGCATCAAGTCTGGTGAACTGCTTTTTGAGGATAAGTTCGCCGATTCAGTTCTCTCCACTGTGTGCTATAGAACATATAAAAGTGGTGAGCACAATATGCTTTTGATCTTTCTGCTTTCTATTTATAAATTCTATATTTTTATTGTCAGCTGATTGCTAATTTTAAACTGTATTATTTGGCTGTATAGGTTTTAAAGCAGAGGAGGAAAACAGATACAAGCATGACTCTTCTTTGGGTGCATGGCTTGGATCACACCAAGGACTATTTTATATGAACTGGTTATGACAGTGAATGGCCCTGCAGGCTGCAGCAATAGCACCTGTAGCTGCACCTAGGAGATAATGTTTTATATGACCAAGTTTGGATACCTCAAGAGCCCATGCTCAATGGACTAGATGCGCGCAATATCTGGTATATAACCTTTTTGAGGTGATAGTCTGCTTGCTAACGCCCCATGGTAATGGAAAATGGGTCTTTCTGGACTATCAGGTTGATCTTGGCATGAGGTGATTAGGTAGCTTGTAGATATTTAGTGAAATTCCCTATTTAAAGGCTTCATACAGGATTAGAGTTGATACTAACACATAGTAGAGATGATCCATTTCTCTGTAGAGATATTGCTGTTGAAGTATTTACACACAATGAAAGGTTGGGGTGAAAACCAAAAAATATAAAAAATAAAATGTGGTTGTTATGGCGTTTTTGCCCCTATGTTACTATGTTGACCTTGTACCTGTACTGTGAGAATCTTCAGATGCTGGTCAGCCATAGTTGTACTAGTGTCAACTGTGGTACTGTTAATTGGCTCTTATTATTAGCGGGTTATTTAAGCTTTTATTTTTTTAACGAATAACTGAAAAAAACAAATGGGTTGAATCTCAGGCAGTACCGTAGTTGTGCTGCGAGATTAAATGTGGCGTGTAGGAATGAATTTTGCAATTTTATTTAAATAAAATATAATAATGTTATTTTTAAATATAAATTAATAATAAACAAAAAAATATTTTAAGAACTTTCATAAACTTTGGTTTATTTATATTAATTTTTATTTTGAATAGGTGAAATAAATATCGACGTTGCTTGTATATGCTTGTATAGACATAAGGTGGCAACCCTAAAATAAAATGAAATCTAAATACTCTATTGCACTGTTTCATTTCTTTTATTGTCTTGTGATGTCTTTCCTAAATATTTTCGGGTGAGATTAAATTTTATTTGTGAAAATAGGAGTTATCCCCTTTTTTCATTACTTTTGTTTAATAATATTTTTAATTCATTTGTGAATAAGAAGAAAAATAAGGGATCACGCTTCGCTTAACTTTGAATTGGTTGGAACTTTGAATAGATTTTAGTAATCAGGGGAATTAGACAAAAACTTACTTTGTTGTCAACATTAACCCTAACATTGCATGGTTAAATCAACTTCAACTTTAAAGTTAAGTTAGCGATTACAGTAAGAGTAAAACTCAAATTAGTCATGAGACTTCATATTGGTTGTCAATAGATTCTGAATATTGTCCTTCAATGTTTAAGTTAGATATTTTTTTTAAAAAAAAATTGCTTTGATCCTCAATTTAATCTAAATACTTGTTATTTCAAGCTAAAATAGAGTAAATTGATAATAATAAAAAAAGTACTGAGTATTTCTTAACTAACCGTAAGAGAGTAAATCCTTGTAACAAAGAGTTCATTGAAGTAAATTTTATATCTTTTAATAAAGTGACATAAAAGAAGATAGAAAAGGAGTGACTTTTTCGATCACCTCCAAAGAAGACATAAAAGAAGGAATGAGCTAAGCTCCTTTTTCTGGTATCCATTAAAATGTGTAAAATTTTTTACACACACAGAACTCAATAGCAACTATTCCAACCACCCCATAAAACTAGGATAATGACTACATGTACTAACTAATCAGCACTAGCCACACCACTCTAATCACCCCATGCACAAAGAAATAAATAAATATTGGGCTTACACTAGTGTTTTTTTTTTTTTTTTAATACTTAACTAGAAATTGAACTTGAATTAGTCATGGTAATTAAGGGACCCAACAATATTTCAAATTTTTAAAGGATAAAGATATATTTTATTAATGAAAAAGAAGAGTATTTAGTCTAAGTTACATAATGAGTTCAACAGACTAAAAATATTTGAAAAATTAGTGTTACAGACCTAGGCTCAAATAGGCTAAGCAAAAGCTGAGTTGCAAACTTATTTTAATAGTCCGTAGTTAGTTTTAAACAGGATAAATTACATTTTTCTTTCTTAGTAGACACTTAAAATATAATCTCTTTTTCTTAACACTAAAAACAAACATTTCTCTCTTGAGAAATTAACACGTGTTACGCTTTAATTTATTCAATGAACAAGCATCTTAACGTTATCGGTATCTAATTTTATTTATACGAACTAGTGTATTAATAAATGTGATAATCTTCTTCCCTTTCATTTTTTTCTCGCTATCATTCTCAACATTATCATTGGCTTTCATTATTGATTTTGAGACTTTAAACGATGATTTTTTTGAATGAAATTCTAAATTAAGCTGATAGTAGAGGAGTTTAAAATATCAATTTATTTTATGAAGTCTTAACCAATAACATGAAGTTTATAAACCACTCCAAACTGCATGCTCATCCTCTCACCTTTCTTTGTTTTTCAATACATTATTTTACGAGATTGACATGCTTTCATGATGTAATTATATATATACATTTAAATCGTATCCCAAAATTTACCCTTTTAAGAAATCAGAACCCAAAAGAAAAAAAGAAAAAGAGAACAGATAAATCTTGAATGAAGATGAGGAATAATTAAAAAGGAAATCTAAATAGCCAAACAAAGAAAACAGTCGTGAAAAGGAAAGCTGTCAAGGCACTTTGATTGCTTTTGTCAAAGCAGGTTATAGCAGTTCTTTTGATATCTTTCTGTTTGACAAACATTCTCTAGCCAAGTAGCCATACAAAGCTTTTGAGTTGAGTCTTTGGTAACAAATTAAAGTAACTAACTAAAGCGACAAGACCCCTTGAAAACAAAAGTGAAGGCAAAATCATGTCTCAGTGCCTACCTACCTCTCTTTTAGCTTGGTTGCCTAACATGAACCTACACAGTTTCATTATTTTAAGATAAAACAAAAGTTTAAATGTGATGGGACATGAAGCAGTGAAAAATGTTGAATTTCTTCGAGTGTGCGTACATCAATTAAATTTAACAATGAATTTAGTAAATGGTACTTTATCATAATGTTTGGAATGTGAATGTTTTTCATTCCATAAAATGCTAAAAGATAATTTATTATGATTAACACTATGGAATCTTGGTACATATATCCCAAAATTTGAAATCATGATCAAATCGGCCACAAATATCTAAACAAGCAAAGCAAAGAAAAAGGACCCAATAATTAGTCCAAAACAGTTTGGTAATTTCGAAAGATAAACAAACAAGAGGGTACTAACAAGAAGAAAGAGACACTAGATTTATATACATTTGAAAATTGGATCAGCTTGTAATGGTTTGTTTCAGTTATAAAGGAAAGGGACAAAGGATACTATGGGAGTGCAGAGAAATTGATGAGGATATTTTGGGTAATGGAGGATGAAGGATATTGACCCTTCAAACACTGCTTTGAAGGCCAAATCCGTGTAACTTTTTCACGCAAAACTATGTGAGGGATGTTTCTGTATACTTTTTTGAACCCCAATTCTCCTTTCATTATTGTGTGCAATATGCAACTCCTCGTCGTAAGCAAAAGACCCCTCCTAACCTTTGTTACAATTTGAATCATTATGTCCATTGGAGCATTACCAATTGGTAGATGGATGCCCTTTTGTGATCAGTAGAGGGTTACTTTATAGTTTATTTTTCCTTATTTTTGTTAGGAACTTCAGTTACGTGTTGAGGGTTCCATTTTTGTGTCTCAATTTTCCGTTTACATCCACATAAGACATCCTTAGAACCAAAAACAAAGAGAGGTTTGATTGCCTGTCCAGATAAGATGTCAATGGCTTCCTATTAAATTAACATTTCTAAAAAAAAAAAACAGTAATTTTTCAGGTTTGATTTATAAGATTCTTTTGATTGAATCTTACAGATTAAATTATGTTTTTGTTTTTATAATAAACCGGGCAAAATCTCAAACAACAAAGAAACCGATTTAATCACCCTCAGAAACTAATTTCATAAAAATGTTAATGCATTAATTTTTTTTTAAAATATTACTCACATTCTAAATTTATTTTTACTTAAAGTTAAATTCTATTATCACTTTAATTATTAAATGAGAAGTTACAAAATAATAAATTTATTAAAAAATAAATATTTAAAGAAATAATAAATATTTCAAAAATTTTAAAAAGGATATTGTTTTAAAGACCGTTAAATTCTTTCAAAGGAATCTTATAAAAAAGAATAGAGAGTATTTATTTTGATTCCTTCAATATTTCCTATTTCCATTTATAAGTCATTTATCAAATTTCTTCAATGTCTTTGAGAAAGTTAGAATTTACATCTCACCAACAGAATTACATATTGTGGCGTCACTTTATTTAGTTTGTATAGGCATGCCATTAATTTGTTATTTCAGCCTTTTATCGCAAGACAAGCCTAATTTAGCCTCTAACTGATCAGATGATCTAATGGGGATTAATTTGGCTGCATTGGTGTAAAAATAAATACATAACTGAGAAGATGAGAATAACATAATTATCTTCAATAGGTTTAGTTTTTATTTTAAAATTGTAAAATTTTTCAATTTAAACTATATAATCATACACGAATGAATGATAAAAAATAACTCTCTTATCCTGGTGATCACTCCAGCTATATATATAAGAGAGTAAAGAAAAAATCATGATGACTATTCTAAAAAGAAGCAACAATATATATACATATATGAACAAAATGATGACTAGAAATAGATTCTCATGTACACATATCCTCATGTTCAAATGATTGGCACGTGTGGTTCAGTTTCATGACAAAATATGAACAAAACTGCACTCCGATATCAAACTGCATGCTTTAAATCCTAGCACTCAAATCAATTCTAAACAAATGGAGAAAAATGAAAAACAAAATAATAATAACAATAATATATAATAGTGAAGACAACATAAAACCTGAAAACCACGAACCTCTGAGTTGGTAATATTAATCCTAATTTTTAATTTTTTTTGGGGTGGGGGATTCTACCCTGATATTGAATATTTACCTGTTTGAAATGGGGTTTGGACCACTTGGGACTTCATGCTCACTAGCATTGAAAATCTTGTTTTGCCATTGAAATGGAGGCCGTGGAGCTGGAGAGATTTCTCCTTTAGGACCCTTCAAGAGATCATCAAGAACATGGGTATCTTTCGCAGTTTTTGGTGTGATATTTGTCTTGGAATTTTGTGTACTTTCTTCTCTAGCTGAAGCAACTATTATGGTGTCCCTTTTCTTTACGCCATCTTTTATAGAAGTTAAAGTGGAGAAGCTTCGTTCTGGGATAGCCATAGCAAAGTGAAAGGCTAAGAGCAAAGAGAAGAAGAGGGTCATGCAAGTGATATAGGGAAATGTTGCATCAACAGCCATGCAAAACGAAGTGCCTTATAAAAATCATCCAAGATGCACTCAACAAATTTGAAAAGAGTATGTATATATGTGAATTTGTTTTTGAAGCTGGAAGTAACAAGTAAGTGTTCTCAGGAGAAGTAAAGGTATCTTAGGCTGTAGGGTTTATATTGTATTAAAATTATAAAGAAGTTCAACTCAGAAAGTTGAAGAGAGTATATGAAAAGAAGAAAGCAGAAGATTGGTGAACCTCTCCCTTTGACGATGTGTTAATTGATTGTTAGGTACATAGCTTTATCTATATGTTCTGTCGTATTGAGCAAGGTTATGAAAATACGAGTTTCTAGCACCAATGGTTACTAACAACCAATAATAATAAGTTACATCATAATTAATAAATAATTATATTTCTTAAATATACTAATCCAAGTTTAATTTCTTGTCATATTTATGATAAAATATTTAAGTCTTATGTATTAATTAATATCTTAAAATATTAATAAAAATAATGAATAAAAATATTTTATAAGAAGATTACAATGAAAGAACATTAAAAATTTAGTTAAAAGAATTTTAAGAATACTTTTAAAAATATTTTTAATTTAAAAATATATAATAATAATAATAATGATGATGATATTTGTCTGTTATCATATGTATTTTTTTTTTATATAGAAAACAATTATGGTTGAGCCAAATAATATCTCTCATGAACAACAAAATTCTTCCTCTAAATAACAACAATAATATGTAAAGACATAGGTTACTATTTTGTCAAAAAAAAATGTTAAGAAAAATAAAATCTTCCAAGAAAATTTATTTAGATGATATTATTCTTGAAATATATTAGTATTTAATTGCCAATTAAGATATTTTGGCATATAAAAAGTGAAGACAAATAAGAAATCTTCAATTAATTTTTACAGTTGGGATAAATGAAGAAATTCAGGTTGAGCCAAAAGTGGGATGAACAGAGTATGGCTACATTTTTTTTCCCTTAACAAAAAAGTATGTGTGAAACTCAAGACTGAAAAGAGAGAGAAACATGGTTAGGTTGGTGACGAATCACGATGTATAAGACAGGGAGCGCGGGGTCAGAAGGAAATAGCTACCTTTGAAGAGCCCCACACACCGGAATGAGTACAGAGCCACACACTTGAGTTAAAGAAGTGTTTGAATTATGGGAAAAAGCACAAAGATCACCACTCACCAGTAAAGAGAGAAGAAAGAAGAAGAAAAGGACCAGAGAGAGAACATTAATCTCCAACTCTATGCTTAAACTTGATTCCATAACCCATTTCTCCTAACATCACTTTTTCTGGGAAATTTAAGTGTTTAATGCACAGGCAGACCAATTACTCACCAAATATATGCTCTATGATGAAGAATATGATTAGAATATGAGTTTCAGATATATTCTGTTATTTCAAGATCAATAACAACAGTTACACAATACAGATATTTATTAAAAAATGACCATCATATTAAAACTAAGTTAGTAACTTGCATATGAGAGATAAGTGAGTGCTTAGTTGACATAATTTTCAATAAATTAAAAATATTTTTTTGTTAAGCAACAAATTAAAAATATTAAAAATTAATAATTAAAAAATGTTTATTATAATTACGATAAAAAAAATTGCATTTATTTTGTATAAATAAAATTAGAGGTAGTATTTTACTATTCTTTTATATTGATAAGAAATAATTATTAATATATTTTGTTATTAAATTTTTTATACCATATTTAGTATAAGATGTATGCTAATAATATAAATTCAGTTGCTGATTTAATAGTTAAAATGTTAATAATATTTTTTATGATTGAATTAATAACTGAATATTTGTTAATATTTTTTACTAAATATTCAGTAATTAAATAATTTGTAATCTTCTAATTTATTTTAGAAAATTAAAATATTTTAGATCTTATGTTTCAAATACAAATATAATGATACTCGAAAAATATGATAAAAAATAATGATAATTATAATTTAAAAAATTATAATAACTTAAAAAGTTAAAGAATAATAAAGTATAATATTAAATAAACATGATAATTAAAAATTAATTAATGTGATCACTTCTTGTTCTTATTACATTAAAATTTAGATTACAAAATTACAAAAATAGAGGTGAGGGGATATTTCAAAATTTATGCAAATAACATTTTGCAAAAACCAATGCATAGTTAGGAGATGTAATATTGCACATAATTTTTTTAACTACCCAACTTTAGGGTTTTTAATTTGAAAGGGTTGAAAAAAAACAAAAAAACAAAATGCATTTCAACCTTCTAATGTTTCCCATTTGGCAAATAAACGTGGAGAGGAGAGTAAAAGAAGTGAAAAAGTAACGCTTTTATAAAAAAGAATGCAAAAAGTGAATCTCATTTAGAAAAGTAAAATGTATTACACTTTTGAAAGGTATGTATTATGTGTATCACTTCTTTGGTATATATTGGAGATTAAGGAACGAAGAAACGTGATCGAAGGGATGCATGTTGTCAACGTTGTATATAAAGTGAGAATGAGAATAGTATATTGATAATTCAAATTAAGTTAAATTAATTTTCTCTTTATTAAAGAAAACATAGGACTAACAAATTAATTTAACTTTAAAGTTATATTATTCATTTTAAAAGTTATACATAACTTTTTAAAAATATTATATATATATATATATATATATATATATTTAAAATTTTAATCATTTACAGCAAGATTCAATAGTTGAGATTATTAGTTCTTTTATTTTTCACATAAAAAAGTAATCTTATTTAATATTATTTTTGTAGGTGTGTTTAATGAGTTGGCACTTTTAACGTAAGAGTGAAAAGAATAACCTTTAACAATACAATACAACGATAATGAATTGTTCATAATAATAATAATAATAATAATAATAATGTATATTAACACTCATGTTCTTTCCTACTTGAAGGACAGTTATTTTAATAAGTTGTTTAGTATATAGTTTATCAAAATAATTTTTTAAAAAATTTATTCCAATTATGTTTATATTATAATTTATGTCATAAGGAGAAGAATTTATTAAATAAGTACTTAATCAATATGTGTTTGAATTTATGTCTAAATAATTGTAAGTTCACACTTAATTTAATACTACTAATTATAACATGAGGAACTTATCCAAACAAATCCTAAGTAACTATATAAAAATACTGACCACACTAAAAGATGGACATCTGACACTTGATTAGCCACAAGTCATTCATGTAACACTAGTTAAAGGAATTATTTTGTGTCAAATAGTGAATAATATTTTGATTTAGGTTATGGTCCAAACTACTTGATCGTCACAAAATCAGTAAATGAAGGATCACGGTGAGTAATGATCCAAGAAAATGTGGTGCTGTTTTTGCAAAGAAACAATCCTGACACCCAAGTCAAGGGGCTATTTTAGCATAGCTTGGTCAATTTAATGTCACCAACCTAATCACTCCCTGTAATCCCCTTCCTAATGGAGTAGTATTTGGCTCCTGCTCCATCCCACTCAAAAAGTTACAAGAATATTTAGTCTAGTTTTTGTTAATATGAGTACATGATTTGACTTCTTTAAAGTAAGAATAGATCTTAATTATATTTAAAAGATGTTTTAATTTAAATCAATTGATATTTTAATTTTACGAACAAGAATGCAACTTGGATTCTAAAGAACATGTTATGGAAAGAAAATTTGATTTACAAGACAATATTCCATTTTCTCCCAATCAGAAGCAAACGTAGAAATAGAAAAAGAAAATAAAACTAGAATAGGGATAAGGGGATAAGATGAAAGGAAACCGAAATAACATAATAAAGAAAACAGTGAGTAAAAGGAAAGCTGTCAAAGCACTTTGGTTGCTTTTGTCAAAGCAGGCAAACATTTCTTTTGTTATCTTTTTGGTTTGACAAACATTGCTATAACGATACTTACAAAGCATTTGGTTTGAGTCTTTGGTAACAAATTAAAGTAACGAATTAATAAAAGTTATGAGATCCCTTAAAACCAAAAGTGAAGGCAAACTTATGTCTCAGCGCCTTGCCTCTCTTTTAACGGATAAAGGCATTGATTTATGAGACTTGCTGATCATATATATATATATATATATATATATATATATATATATATAGTATTTTAGTAAGTTATATTTTAAAAACTTTTAAATTCTTTTTACAAAAAAATAGGTATTTTGCTTTCAAGTATTCATGATAGCTAATTACTTGCATTTCTTTAGCAACAATTAGAGTTTTATAATTGTTTTATTGAACCCCAAAAACAAATTCACTCATTCTATTAGTCTTCTAAAAGGTTAATCACGTGTAAAACTCAAGTCTGGAGAAAACCAAAATAAACATGAATATCTTGCCTTATTTCATAATAGACAGTTGTTTTAGCTTGAAAATTCTTAATTGAAAATGCATAAGTTTCGTGGAAACACATAAAGATTTATTAATATGAATAATAATCTCTGTACAGTTCATTTTTTGCTGTAGAGATACAAAAAAGACAAACATAAAAAGAAAAAAAGAAGAAGAAAAATCGAAAGATGTGATAACTAATGATACGATAAAAAAATAAAATGGAAAATAACTAAAAATATTATAAAAGTATATTATTGTTATTCTGGGAATTAGGACTTAAAAGAGTAACAGTTGAGAAGTCTAAGTACTAGCATCGAAGATCTTAGGGATGATTTATCCTATATTGAAGTCCTTCCAAAGACCTGCATCGTGGCTAATTTCGAGATCTGATTGCAGTGTTTCCCATATCTTTGTAATAAGGTGGCTAATAGGTTGACCAATTTTGCTGAAAAACTAGTGATATTAGCGTTTGGCTTGAGGACCCACTAAGTTTCATTATACACTTTTAAGGTGAGATGCTAGGGTTTAGTGAAAGTTATCTTGCTAGACAAGGAATTCTGAGAATATAGGGTGATTCTAACGTTATCTCTTTATTTGTAAAAAGTAAATATAATAATTTTTAATTTTAACTGTTGATATTTGTAGATATAAAATGAATGACTAAGATTAATTGGTGAAAAAATTAAAAATTAAATTGGGTAATAAAATATTAATGAAGGGTAAATAAGTAAATTGTCACTTCACATTTATCTTTTTCTTCTTCATCTCTACGACAACTTCTCTATTTTTCATCTCTCTCATTTTCTTTCAACCTCCTTCATTCTCAGATTTTTTTTTTATTTAAACTTTAAAATTTGTTGGATAAAATTAACTAAGATGATATTTCTTATCTGTGACTTCCTTTATAATTTTCTCTGAATTACATGCACCACCTTATCAATCTGGGTTCTAATGAGACATGGCTGGAAGAACATGAGACGTGGTTGGTGAAAAATTTGAGAAAACATAATGAAAAATATTCAACAGAGACAAAGTCAACCCTCTTTTAATTGTTTAACCGAACAAATCAAAACTTCACAAGTAAGATAATCACTTCCTACAATGCTTGTTTTGTACTTTCCACCCAGCGAGGTCATTCTACTTCACATTCAAAATATTTTAAATAAATACCCAACACTATTTACATTAACTATCAAAATCGATTTAGACATACATTAACTATCAAAATTGATTTAGACATCCACCACATATAGAATTGATGTTTTTTTTTAAATATAACTCATCATTTTCTACATTGGCTCTATAAGTAATCTATGTTCAAATTTATTTCTTCCCATACGTCACTTTCAACATCTAATTTTCAATAAACTCGATGTACATATATATGACCCATATATATCCAAATTTTCTAAGTTGAATCTTAAAAGTCAAGAAGAAGATGAAATGTGGTCGAAAAAAGCAAAAATAAAAAATATAAACAAATTTTTTTAAAAGAAATGCAACTTTTTACATTAGTTTTCTCAGAAAACTGATGTAGAATGTCTTCTTTTGTTATAAAATATAACTTTCTACATTGAAGCGAATTAATGTAGAAATTTATTTTTTTACGTAGCTATTTTAATATCAGTTCTTGTAAAACTGATGTAAAACATATATTTTATTTAAAGAAAACATAACTTTCTAATTTTTTACATGAGTTCTATGGAGAAAATCGATGTAAAAAGTTATTTTTTACGCAATTACATTAACATCGATTCTCTCATAAAACTGATGTCGTAATTTAAAAAAAAAAAAACACAACTTTTTATATTGGTTCTCTATAAAGAACAAATGTAGGATTTTTTATTTTATTTTTTGCATAGCTACTTCTACATAGGTTCTCTAGAGAGAATTGATGTAAAAAATAAAAAAAAATTTAAATGTCATTGTTTTTAACGTTATATACGAAAGTGGGTATATGCTTTGATTGTTTGCTTCTTCATTGTTCCATTATGTTAATAAACATAATAGCGACTTGATATCCATAGAAAGTGGAAGAAAGATGTCATTTTATTAGTTTAAATTTTTCTGTGTTAAAATTCTATCATTTATGAATTTTTTAATAGTGCTAATAAGATGAGAGTAAGAGAGGAAAAAAAGGAAGAAGATGATGAATGAAGAACATAAATAAGATTCTAAAATTTTAATATTTTCCAAATTTTTTAGTGTTATATTTTTCTAGATAAATGTTCAGCCATTTAGAAATCCTTTACAAGATCAGAATGAAAGAAGAAGAATAAGAAAGAAAGAGATAATTATATTACTGATTTCAGAATCTGTATATTTTGTGGTAACTGTATTGAGTATTGTCCAACAAATTATGTATCAACGAATATAAAGAGTATAGAATTTCACTAGTAATCGTTACGAATTGAGAAAAAATAAGAATATGAATTACTAATATATTTTTTTTTATAAATCTAACTTAAATAACCAGTTTCCTATAATACAATTTTAATCATTTGATTAAAATCAACTATTTACAATATTTAATAACTTTTTCAAAAGTTATTTTTATCTTACTTTTTACAAAAGAAGAGAGGATGTTAGAATCACCCAAAAATATATTTCATCCTACAAATTCAAAATACAACTTGTTATGATTAAATTTTTGTAATATTGGCAGCTTTAGGCCAAAATTTGAAATCGTGATCAAAGGCAACTACCAATAGAGTTTCCAAAAATAAAATACTGCTCATTTAGACAAATAAAGCAAAGATGACCCCAATAATATACTCCATATCCGTGCTTGTTTCGCAATATTACTATTATCTTTAACAAAAATGCGTGGTTTGATTTTATGTATCTGATGGATATGATTAAAGTTGGTTTATGTGGTTTGGTTTTCCTCTAAATTCAATAGAGTTGATACCTTTTTTTCATATTGGTGCATTAGTCCTCTTAATAGTATGAACACTGTTGTTAATTATTTATGATTATTAATTAATATGTGTATGAAAATTAGAATATGCTATTCAATATTTTTTTGCCTCTTGGCAGCAATGATTTCATAAAATATTTATATATAAAAAAGATTAAAAGAGACAAAGTTTCACACATATTTTTAATCAATTAAAATTATAATTATTATTAAAAAAATTAAATTTACATATATAATCCTCTGAAAGAAATTAAGGAAGGAGGGTAAGGGTAGGCTAGTAACCCCAAAATACATCCTTGTCGGCAGTTTCATGTGATAAACAAACTAGAAGGTACTATAAAACAAAAGGAAAGAGACACTGGATATGATATTTATATATACAGAGAGAAAGAATCAGCCTGTAATTGTTTGCTTGATTTTTGAAAGAATGAGACAATTAGTACCATGAGAGTTGCAGAGAAAATGATTATAATATTTTGAGAAATTGAGGATTAATGATATTGACCCTTATTTTTGTTTCGACCATTGGATATCACACTGATTTGGATACCAAGACCCAATACCGTTTTCAAGCAAAATTATGGAACTCATTTCTGCTTTTTTTAAAAGGTATAATAAATATTTATTTTTAAATACTTAAAACTAAGCTTCAGAGAGTTGATGGTAACAATTTTTGTAACCCCAGTTTTCCTTTCATTATCTCTGCCTCGTCTTACACGAAAAACATAAAAACCATTGCAATTTTGAGTCATTATGTCGTTTCCCTCAGCGTTTGTATCCATTTGATTGGACCAATGTGCCCACCTTCGGTGCCCTTTACAACCAGAGACAGCAATCACCTTCTCATCTAATCCTTTTAATTAAGAAACTAAACATTTAAAAAAATAAAAAAGACCCCAAGTATTTTGTTAATTAATTGACTAATTGCAAATAACACTAAAGAAATGGATTTAATTGAAACGAAAAAGGACGTTTACATTTATCAGTACCACAATGTCTCTAGTAAGATTATTTTCATGAAAAATATTTATCGGAAATGATATAAAATAGCATACGATGCAAACATTATCCAATATTATTAAGTTATAGAGTAAAGATTAAACTGTATTCCTTTCAATCTTGACCTTCTCAATACGTCACACGTATAAAAAAGTAAACACTACGGAAATTTACCAAATCAACTATAACTTGGATAATATTTGATTGTTTGATGGATTAATTAGCTAATAATAAAACTCATTTTTTTTGCAATTGTCCATGAACTAAAAGTTCAGTGGAAAGAAACAGAAAACACGTATGATTCATAGACGGATAGAAAGGAGCACAAATATGATGGCCATTCTGAAAAGCAGCAATTATGTATCTAAACATAATGATGACTTCAAGTAGAATCTTAGATACAAACATATCTTCAGGTTGAATGATTGGTACGTGATCAAGTTTTCAGCGTCAACTAATAATATGAATAGACAGTACTGCTCTAATATCCTTTTAAGCCCTAGCACTCAAAATTAAACCTTTGTAAATGGCCCAAAACATAATAAAGAAATAAACAGGGAAGAAAAAACAATTAAAAATCTGCAAAATTATAAACCTCATTGGAAGTAAGATCAATATTATTTACTATTTGATTTAGTGCTTGTTTGGAAATAGATTAATTTTACGAAATAAATTTTAAAAAAGTAATTTTTTTCTGATAAAATAAGCCGACCACACCATTATTTACTAATTGGAAATTAATCAAGTTTGGACTACGAGGAACTTTATGCATGTGAAGTGTTATTGCATGGTTTTAAGATTGCAGGAACTTAATTTGTATACATTCAATAAATTTCTATAATTTTCTGATAAAAGAAAAGTTAAAGATTTCGTTTCACCTTCTCGGCACCATCTTTTATATAATACGTTAGTTGAGAGAAACTATGTTTGGGGAAGGCCATACAATTTAAGTGTTGTGCAGAAGAAGAGGTCAAGCAAGTGATAAGAGGGAAATGCATCATCACCAGCCATGCAAAACGAAGTGCAAATTATCCAAAAAGCGTCTTGGTAGCTTATTAATTATCATAACTCAAGATTCTTGAGTTGTCTTACTCCTATATTCACAAAGGAATAAAAGTCACGAGATTATCACAAATAAAAATGAAAAAAAAAAAACAAATGTGGACATTTTATTAAAGTAAAATTATAATTTTTATTTTTAGAATAATATAAAAATACTTAAGCCATATCTAAGTTTTCCTGATAAAATAATGAAGGACTAATGTTTTGATATCACCGCAATTTTGAAAGTTTTTAAAACAACTCTCATGCTAAAATTTATTTTATATAATTCTTTAAAATTTTCAAAATATCATTTTTTTTACTTTAAGTAATTCAATTAAAATTTTATTCCAAACTAGCAATTCTAAAGAAAATTCAATAAACTCCGAAACCTACTCTACATTTTTATACTATATCCCATTTGTATGACAACTTTACAAAGAAACATAAATAAGTAAAATTTGGGGGTAGTTTAAAAAAAATTAATTTTGTTTTTCAATTAAAATTAAAAATTTATATTTTCTAATAAAATATTTACATTTAATATTATCATAAATTAATTAAGATAAAACTGTATTTTTAATTAACAAATATGACTAAAAATATCTAAGAAACTGCACTTAAATTTTGTCTGAATAGAAAAGTTGGTAAATAAAGTGAAAAAGATGGAGGTGCATGTAAATGAAAAGGAAAAGAAAACATAAACAAAAGTGCAGATTAATTGATTTAACAATGTCAAAGTATTAGGATGCACGAAAGAAGAAACTGGAAGGTAACATGTTCCAAGTACAAAGTAAAAGATAAAAATGGAGTAAATCAATAAGCATTGA
Source organism: Abrus precatorius (assembly GCF_003935025.1). NCBI lineage: Eukaryota > Viridiplantae > Streptophyta > Magnoliopsida > Fabales > Fabaceae > Abrus > Abrus precatorius. The sequence continues at coordinate 31,324,155 of NW_020874292.1, read as the reverse complement.
CAAAATTGCAGTTGGTCCTGATTTCTCCTTCATCCTGGTCCGTGAGAACTTCAACAATGCCAAGCTTTCCCATGGACACCGCAAATTGGTGCTCAAAAACATTGGGAGTGGCACTTAATGCAGAAACAAGAGGTGAAGTCCTTGGATCAGCATATAACAATTGATCAGTAGATAACAATCCCATTTTCTTCTTAAGATTTATGTAGTACACATGGTCAAATGTCTTCGGTGTTGTAGCATCAAGGTCCACATACTCTGAGGCCCATCTACACTTCCTTTGCAAGAAGTTAACATACTTTGGATCTATAGTTGGGTCTGGTTTGCCAGTTCCTTGGTAGTTGTACAGCCTATATTGAATGGATCCACATGAACTCCTTCCAATAGTATGAGCCCCTAAACACAATCATCACACACGCATGTATATTGCAAACAATTAGTGGAACATTTTGAAGCAAGTTGGGTAATATTACTAATAAACTATATAAAGTTTAAATTATAAATGCTTCATTTAATTTAAGATTTTATCAATATTAGTCTTTAAAATTAGTGTAAAGAGTTCAAGATTGACAAATTTTTATTAATGAAGAAAGTATATTAATCTGCCTAAAGACTAATGTTAATATTTTTAAAAATTTATTTACCTGAGAGAACAACTAAGTCAAGCACACTCATGCCCTTGGATTGGAAAAACTCAATCAAGGAAGTAATATTTTCATGGCCCATAGGCACCATTTCAGCTTCCTTAGCAATGGAAACCTTGCCATCTTTCCTACCATAAGGAACTGCCCAATAGGGTCCACCCAACTCAACCGTGGCATCCCTTGCAGCAGCAGTTAGAATGTCAGCACAAGACACTGTCTTTGGGCATTGTTTCTCAAGTTCTGCCTTTATATCATCCACCACTTCGAACCCTCTCAGTGTCTTGCTTGCCTGTGCTGTCCTCTCACTTCCATCATGGTTCAACAGAATGGAGCCATCACATCCCTGCATGAATAGATTAGTCCAATTGAGTATAGTGCCAAGTTATACATATTGTTTGGCAACTTTTCTTTTTTGGAGAATTGAAAATTTTCAATTTTTTTTAGCTCACAAGATTGATTCTAAGACATGAATTAATAAAATTAGACTACTTTTAATTCACTCTCAAAAGTTAATTCAAGAAAGAATTATTCAAATTTGATAAGAAATATTATAATCACACTCCTAAATAACGTGAGTTACAAAATATGAACATGTCTATAGTTAAAGGGTGATCATTAAAAAAAATAATAAAATCAACCAACTTTTAAGCTATCATTTTCAAACAATAATTAATTTTTAAAAATTCAATTTTTTTAAGAATTAATTCTACAAAAATCTAATACAATAAAGGCTAATTATGTACCCTGACAGAGCAATCATGGAAGTGCAACCTCAGGAGACTAGCTGCTAAAGTGTAGTCCTTCTGAATCCATTCTATCAATTTGCTGTGTAGAATTGATTCGAATTGGGGACAGCTTTCACGGTAGTGACCAAAAGATAGGAGATTGTCCAAGTTGGTTTCATATATTGTTGGGACTTGGAGAGTGAAGACAGTATCATCATAATTTTCATGAGGTTGGGCTATGGCTGAAACGATGTAAAGAGCCAAAAGAAGAAGCAATGGGAGGAAAGAATTAGACATGTTCACTCTTAGTTATTAACCTCAATGACACCCCAAATTGGTAAGGCTTCCAACTAATGAGGTAAGTGTGAAACACTTTGTTCTGTGTCACATGTCCTTGTGTGCACATTAGACGTGTGATTGGTTTATATATAGAGAGGAAGATTTTGATATTGTGATTATATTAATAGGATGTGACAAACGTGGGAAGAACAAAATAGTGTGCGCATTAGACATATATGAGTAGTTTATATATAGAGAGAGGAAGACTTTGATATTGTGATTATATTATTGGGATGTGACAAACGTGGGACGCACAAAAGATAACATAGATGACATGTTAGCATGTTCCCTTGTTTTCTCATTTGTTGTTCACCCTGGAAGCCAGCATGATTCTTCTTTAATCGATATTTCTCCCATTATTTGTCATGGGCATGGCTGGGGAATGAGCATAATTGATTAATCATCATCCTTTGAGTGTAATATGGTTTAATGCATTCAATTGATTCTGTATATTTTTTCTGCAACGGTTTACGTTGACCAAGTGTTTAATAAATATTATCAATTAATAATCATCTTTGATTAAGTTTTTTTTCTTTTTATTTAATTATTCATTTACAGGTTGATATAGGATAGTTATTTAGTGGTATAATTGGCACACATTCTTTGATTCACTCAAGTTAGTTATTACTCAATTCTATAGGCAATCTTTATGAGTGATTCTGAATATTTGTATAAAGCAACACTATTGTAATTCATTTTTCATTGAATAAATGAGAAGTATTCTTCTGAGATGGTATCAAAGCTCCTAAGGGAGTTCTAGTAGCTAAGTGGTTTATCAATACGAATATTTCGTTCTTTTTCTTTTTTCATCTTCTCTTCTCTCTTTTTCTACTTTTAACAATGGTGGCTACCCAGAACTCCAACTATAGCGATTACCAAAGCAATACGTCCAATCCTTTGTATCTTCACCCCAGCGAGACACCATCACAAGTGTTAGTCACCTTGCAATTGAACGGCATGAACTACCATGCTTGGGAAAGAGCTTTGAAGCTCACCCTTCTCTCCAAGAACAAGCTAAAGCTTGTGGATGGCAGCTTGATTCCTCTGTCATCAACGGACCCCGTTTATGGTGCATCTTGGTTCATAGATCCATTGATGATTCGAGCTACAATCAATTCTATGGATCGACCAAGCATCGGAGGTGTGGAAGGACCTTCGTGATCGTTTTTCACAAGCGGAAATGTTTAAAATTTCTGATTTTCAAGAAGAAATCTATCATTTGCAGCAAGGAGCAACCACTATGAGTCAATATTTTACTTGGGATGAGTTTGAAAATTATAGACCCGTGATTTCTTGCAAGTGTTTGATACCTTGCACATGTGGAGCAAGTGAATCATATAAAAAGTATAGGGATCAACATTATGTTATTTGTTTTCTCAAAAGGATTAAATGAGCAATTCTCACATGTGAGGTCTCAAATTATGCTTCTAGATTCCCTTCCTTTTGTAAACAAAGCTTTTTCTCTGGTTGTTCAACAAAAAAGGCAAATATCTACTACCGGGGTCATTGAGTCCTCCTCTGATGCAAAAGCATTTGCAACAAATTTAGATTAATATACTGTTGGTAGAGGTCGAGGCAATTTTGAAAGGGATAGGGGTCATGGTATAGCAGGAAGAGGCCAAGGGACTTCCACAAAATTGTGCGCTTACTCTGGAAGGAACAATCACACAGTAGACACTTGTTATTTTAAGCACGGTTTCCCGCTGGTTATAAGCCTAGACCTAAGAATGCAAATGCTATTATCTCCAATGAAGCTTGTATTTCAGAAAAAGACTCTCAAAACCAGCCAGGGAGTGTTGTTCCAAGCATTGATTTCATACAAAAGTAATATCAAGGTCTTCTAAACTTTGATCTCTTACATGTTGACATTTGGGGACCTTACTCCACCACTTCTATTATGGGTTATAAATATTTCTTGACCATCATTGATGATTTTTCCGGTTCACGTGGATTAAACTAATGAAACATAAAAGTGAAACCAGAGACATTTTGTTACTTAGAGACACAATTTGATGCAAAACTTAAGACAATCAGAAGTAATAATGGACCAGAATTTTTAATGATAGAATTTTACCTTGCTAAAGGCATTTTTCGTCAAACTACTTGTGTTGAAACATCTTAACAAAATGGGGTGGCTGAAAAAAAGCATCAACACATCATAAATGTCACCAGAGCCTTGATGTATCAGGCTAATTTACCAAAATCTCTTTGGTCATTTGCTGTCATACATTATGTCCATCTCATTAATAAATTACCTACACCTTTATTACAAAATAAGTGATCCTATGAAATTCTTTATGAACAATCACCAAATTTTAATCACTTAAAGGTTTTTGATTGTTTAGCTTATCCCATTACTTTGGAGCAAGGTATAAATAAGTTTTCCCCAAGAGCTAGAAAAACAATTTTCATTGGATACAAAGAAGGAACTAAGGATTAGTTGTTGTATGACATTCAATCTAGAAAAAATTTTGTCTCTATAAATGTCATTTTTTATGAAACTTCTTTTCCTTTTCAAAGGGAGGAAGCATCTAACATGACTAATTTCTTTACACCAAAACCAACCTGTCAAGGTTCTTTACCATTTACCATATATGTTGTTGCTGCATTACAAACCCCTAAACCTGAAACTACTTTAACTCCAAACAATGACACATTACCAGCAACTCATGCTCCATCACATGCTGCACAATTGCCCATTAGAAAACCTACAAGACAAAAGGCAACAACCAACCTACTTGAGAGATTATCATTGCTATCTATCTGCTGCCAGCAACAGTGATTTGTCTTCATGTATCTCCTCTTTAATGACTTATTCTTTATATTCATTTCTTTCTTGCCATAAATGCTCATCAAATTATAAGAAATTTTGTTGTTCAGTATCGTCCTTGATTGAACCTAAAACATATTCTCAATCATCTAAATTGGATTGTTGGAAACAAGCCATGAAAATCTGAGATTAAAGCTCTTGAACCAAATCATACTTGACAAATAGTTGATCTTCCTCCTGGAAAAATCCCAATTGGTTGCAAATGGGTTTATAAAATTAAATATCATGCTAATGGTAGCATAGAAAGGCATAAAGCTAGATTGGTTGCCAAGGGTTACACACAACTTAAAGGAGTTGATTACTATGACACATTTTCTCCTGTAGCAAAGCTCACTATAGTGAGAGTTATTCTTGCCTTAACGGCTGCCAAACATTAGTTTCTTGAGCAATTGAATGTTAATAATGCATTTTTTCATGAGAATTTACATGAAGAAGTCTACATGACTTTGCCTCCAGGCATGGCCCCTCTCATCCCAATAAAGTTTGTAGACTCAAAAAGTCATAGTATGGGTTAAAACAAGCAAGTAGGCAATGGTATGCTAAGCTTATCACAACCTTACTGGCCCTTGATTTCAACTAATCTTCTGCTGACCATTCACTCTTCATCAAGCATGCAAGTGTTTCCTTTACTGCCCTGCTAGTATATGTTGATGATATAGTTCTTACATGGAATGATTTTGATGAAATCCAATTTGTTAAGGGACACTTGGATACACAATTCGGTATTAAAGATCTTAGCCATTTTTCGTTATTTCCTTCGTCTTGAAATCTTAAGATTTTCTTCTGGTATTCTGGTTAACCAAAGGAAATATGCCTTAGAATTGTTGGATGAAAGTGGTATACTTGCTGCCAAACCTTCATCCACTCCTATGGAGCCTTCTACTCGATTAGTTAGCTCAGGAATATACATGTATCTGATCCTCATGCTTACCACAGATTTGTTGGCCAGTTAATGTATCTTATCATCACCAGACCAGATCTGACTTTTGCTACACAACATTTAAGTCAATTTGTCTCTAATCCTATGGTTTCTCATCATCAAGCTGCCATGAGAGTCCTTAGATATATCAAGAGTTCTCCTGCTAAAGAGATTTATTTTGTAAAAGTTCCTCAATAATTTCATCTACTTTTGCTTATTCTGATTGGTGTTGTTGCTTAGAAACTCGCAAGTCCATCACAAGCTATTGTGTTTTGCTTGGTTCATCACTGATTTCCTAAAAAACCAACCACAGTTTCTCGCTCTTCATCAGAGGCTGAATATAGAGCTTTTGCAGCTCTTAGTTGTGAACTGCAACGGCTGCAATACTTACTGATAGATGTACAAGCTCCTCCCACAGCTCCAATTTCTGTATTCTGTGACAATCAATCAGTCATTTACTTGGCTCATAATCCAACATTTTATGAGCGCACAAAACATATGAAGATTGATTATCATGTCATTCGAGAGATGATCAACTCTGGCCTTTTTTATTTACTTCTCGTTCTTTCTTTTGCTCATTTGGCTGATATGTTCACTAAAGCCTTTCATCCAAAAAATATTGACACAGTGTGTTACCAAGCTGAGACTTTTAGATATACATAGTTCAACTTGAGCGAGGTATTACTAATTAATAATCATCTTTGATTGAATTTTTTTTATATGTAGTTATTCATTTACAGGATGTTATAGGATAGTCATTTAGAGTGGCACACATCCTTTGATTCACTCAAGTTAGTTATTCCTCAATCCTATAGACAATATTTATGGATGATATAATTTAGTAAATTGATAAATGATATAATTTTTAAGAAAAAATTATTATTTAATGATTGTTAGTATGTAATTTTGAATACATGTTAAAATATTATTATAAAAAAATAAAATATTTATTTTTAAATATATTAATTGTTATTTTTTATATTTTTATGATATTTGTATTCATAAATCACTCATCCGTTAATACTATTCTGATACTCTTTTGCATAAAAAAATTAATTTATTAAAACTAAAAAAGGAAGTAATGTGTCAAAATTTTATAATATATTTTAATTTTTTAATAATAAATGGTCAAAATAATAACAGATATATTAAATGAATGAATATATTTACTTATATTTTATTAACAAAAATTACAAAATAAATAGAAATATAAAATAAATATAATAATTAATACGTTTAAAAATTAGTCTACAGTAGTTGTTGTTTCTTATAAAATAAGTCACTAATTTAATTATTGAATACTGTAACATTTCTTGAATATAATATTAACAAATTTTTCTAACATATAGCATTGGCTGTTATAAGAAATTATAGTATTTAATAATTAAAATATAGTATTTAATATTATTAATATATTAAATTATATTAAAAATTATAATTTTGAAGATGAATTTTATTCCAAGTTAAAAAATTTCAATTGTGAATTTATATAATATAAATTGTTTTATTAATTTAAATGAAATAAAAATTTATTTAATAAAAACATAAAAAAATATCAAGAAGATAATAAAGAAGAAACAGCAAAACTTTTTACTTAAAAACACTGGTAGAATTTTATATATGAATAGACACAAACAAACCGAACGAGTCCAAAAAAATTAGCTTAAAAAATTTTCGATCATTAATTAGGACAAAAGTAACATTATTGAGTGGGCAAAATGAAAATACAGAGAACCTTTGGAGTAGCAAATTAAACATGGTTTACAGCAAACAGCATGCAATCAATCAGAAAGACGAAACGCCACAAAAGGACATCATGGTTTGGTAGATCAAACCAATAAGCTTGACAAGAAAACAATACTATATATATATATATGCAACATAAATTAAATTGTTCTTCCCTTTGTAGTCATGCAGAGAGTTCTTTAATCTGCTACCATGTCTTATCTTTTGGCTATATATATATATATACGCGTTGCTTGAGGAATTGTACAAAACCCAAATGTGCAATGGAATCGAACAATTTACGTGGCTAGCATGGGATATATGGCAAATTCTTTGTGGGGACTCCATTGACTTTGCAAAGCATGGAAAGTACATAATTCCAAAATTCCTAAACTCAAACCAACAAGTTTTATATAGGGAAATTGAACTGCCTGCTTTCTCAATGGGGTCTCCTCCATGTTCAATAAGAAATCATGCAGAGTAGTATACTGTGCACACATTCCATTATCCACGTACATTTTTTAATTAATTAAATTTCAAAAAATAATTGATCTGTAAAATAAATACTTTGAATTTTTTAAAATTAAATAATAATAAAAATTATACTCCTGAGAATACGTTATTAATATTTTTGGTCAAGTAATATAAACATAATATTATTTCTTTCTGTTGGTTCACCCAACCACTGTATCATCCTTCTCTAAGCAAATATCTTCGTAACTTCACGTATTCATCTTTATCTTCTCTGTGTCACTATATTAGTTCTGTTGTATAGCACACTCACATCACAAGATTTCTATAATCTCTATGACATTTATTAACTCATTTCTTTTTCTTATATTTCCCATGCTCTTTTTCCTGAACCCCCAGTTTGACTTTCTCAGCATTAATTCAGCTTATCTTATCTACCTTCAATGACAATAGTCAATGCCTTAATGGCAAATATTGCTATTGACTGACACAGTTGCAGTCTCTTTTATTAGTCATTGATATGCTTTGTCAAGCTATACGCAGCTGATACCAACTCATCTCCACTAATGCATGCCATGCCACCATGCATGATGAACTTATCAATATGCTTACACATACACACTTCTATAGAACCATTCACATGAATGATGATGAATCCTTTTCTTCTCAATATCAAAAACAACCACCACCGCTTCCCAACCTACACCTAACACCATAAATTTGCAGTTGTCTTCATCCGTATCTCCGTATTAAGAAGAACAAATTTGCAACCAAACAATTGAACCTTGTAACTACGAGGATGAAGATTTCAACACTTGGATTTGTTTTTCTTTTTTGCTTACTACATCTAGTCCTTTGCCATGGTAACTTAGACAGTGAGGGCACTATGAGAGTGCTTTTGGAGGTGAAATCGTCGTTTTCTGAAGACCCAGAAAATGTTTTGAGTGATTGGTCAGAGAACAACACAGATTACTGTAGTTGGAGAGGTGTGTCATGTGATGATGACTCGGAGCAAGTGGTGGGACTCAATCTGTCCGAGTCATCACTCAGTGGGTCAATATCATCTTCACTCGGTCGTTTGCAAAACCTGCTCCACCTCGATCTCTCTTCTAACCGCCTCAAGGGTCCCATTCCAACTACCCTTTCCAACCTCACTTCATTGGAATCGCTGATTCTTCACTCTAACCAACTCACAGGTCACATTCCCACCGAGTTAGCCTCGTTACTGAGTCTCCGAGCTTTGCGAATCGGTGACAACGGACTCAGTGGAACAATTCCCGCCTCACTTGGGAATCTGATCAACCTTGTCTACCTTGGTTTAGCCTCATGCAGACTCACCGGTCCGATTCCACCTCAACTCGGTCGACTCAGTGAGTTGGACAATCTGATCCTGCAGAAAAACGAGTTGACTGGTCCGATTCCGCCCGAGTTGGGGAACTGCTCAAGCCTCACCATCTTCACTGCTGCCGAAAACAAACTCAATGACTCGATTCCGAGTGAACTGGGTCAACTCAGGAAACTGCGTGTTCTCAACCTTGCCAACAACAGCTTAACAGGGGAGATTCCGAGTCAACTCGGTCAAATGAGTGAGCTCAAATATCTAAATTTCGTAGAGAACAAGCTTGAGGGTAACATCCCAATGTCTTTAGCTCAACTGGGTAACCTTCAAACTCTTGACTTGTCCATGAACATGCTCAGTGGGGTGATTCCAGAGGAGTTAGGCAAATTGGGTCAGCTACAATTCATGGTTCTTTCTGGTAATAAACTCAGTGGGACCATTCCAAGAACCATATGTTCCAATGCAACAAGTTTGGTGTTCTTATCGTTTTCAGGGAATGGACTTAATGGTGAGATACCAGCTGAATTGGGTCAGTGCCAATCACTGAAACAACTTGATCTGTCCAACAATTTTCTCAATGGATCAATACCTACTGAGGTTTATGACTTGTTGGGTTTATCTTTTCTTTTGCTTCACAACAATAGCTTGCTTGGTTCAATCTCTCCCTCCATAGGGAACCTCACTAAATTGCAGACACTTGCATTGTATCACAACAAGTTGATTGGTGCTCTCCCTAGAGAGATTGGGATGCTTGGGAAGTTGGAAATGATGTATCTTTATGATAATGAGTTATCAGGGAAGATTCCTTTGGAGATTGGTAACTGTTCAAGCTTGCAAAAGGTTGATTTCTTTGGGAACCACTTCAGTGGGGGAATTCCCAGCACTATTGGGAGGTTGAAGGATTTGAATTTCTTGCATATTAGGCAGAATGAGCTTGGTGGTGAGATTCCAGCCACACTTGGTAACTGTCATATGCTTGAGGTGCTGGATATGGCAGACAATAACCTCTCAGGTGGCATTCCTGCAACTTTTGGGTTCCTTAGAAAGTTGAAGCAGTTCATGCTTTACAACAATTCTCTTGAAGGTAGTATTCCTCACCAAATGATAAATGTGGCAAACTTGACAAGAGTGAATCTTTCAAAGAATAGGCTGAATGGTAGTTTGGCTGCATTGTGTAGCTCTTGGAAGTTTCTTTCTTTTGATGTTACTGATAATGAATTTGACAGTGAAATACCCTTTCTCCTGGGGAATTCACCTTATCTTGAGAGGCTAAGATTGGGTAACAACAAATTTTCTGGTGAAATTCCAAGGACATTGGGAAAAATCACTGAGTTGTCATTGTTAGACCTCTCTGGGAATTCACTTACAGGACCAATACCAGATGAGCTATCTTTGTGTCATAATCTGGCCTCCATTGATTTGAACAATAACTTTCTGTCCGCACACATGCCATCATGGCTTGGAAGTTTGCCTCAGTTGGGAGAGCTTAAGCTCTCCTTCAATCAATTTTCTGGGTCTATTCCACTAGCCCTATTCAAATTACCAAGGTTGCTGGTTCTTTCCTTGAATAACAATTATCTTAATGGAAGTCTCCCAGGTGATATTGGTGATCTTGCATCCCTTAATGTCCTCAGTCTTCACAATAACAATTTCTCTGGACCAATCCCTCATGCACTAGGTAAGTTAAGCAATCTTTATGAACTCCAGTTATCCAATAATAGCTTTAATGGTGAGATACCAACTGAAATTGGAAATCTCCAAAATCTCCAAAGCATTTTAGACCTCAGTTACAATAATCTCTCTGGTGATATCCCACCTTCACTTGGCATGCTATCAAAATTGGAAGCACTTAATATCTCTCATAATCAACTCACTGGAGAAGTCCCTTTAGTAGTTGGTGAAATGATGAGCTTGGAGAGGCTTAATATCTCATACAATAACCTTCAAGGTGCATTGGATAAGAAGTTCTCCCGCTGGCCACAAGAGGCATTTGAAGGGAACATTCATCTTTGTGGAGCCTCTCTTGGGAGCTGCAAGCATCGCGGTACTTCCCACAAGAAGCTATCAGGCTTAAGTGACACAGCAGTGGTCATAGTCTCTGCCATTTCAACTTTAGCTGCAATTGCACTTCTAGTACTTGCAGTGAGCATCTTCTTGAAAAACAAGCTAGAACTTTCCAGGAAAGGCAATGAAGTGAATTGTGTTTTGTCCTCCTCTTCAACACAAGCACGGCGATCATTGTTCCCTCTAACTTCTCCTGGAAAGAGAGATTTCAGGTGGGAAGATATCATGGATGCCACAAACAATCTAAGTGATGAGTTCATAATTGGTTGTGGAGGTTCTGGAACAGTCTATAGAGTTGAATTCCCCACTGGAGAGATTGTGGCTGTGAAGAGGATTTCATGGAAAGATGATTATTTGTTAAACAAAAGTTTTATAAGAGAAGTTAAGACTTTGGGGAGGATCAAGCATAGGCATCTGGTGAAACTGATAGGTTGTTTTAGCAATAGAAACAAGGGAACTGGTTGGAATCTGTTGGTATATGAGTATATGGAGAATGGGAGTGTATGGGATTGGCTACATGGAAAACCCCTCAAGCCAGGTAAAGCAAATGGGTGCCTTGATTGGGATACAAGGTTCAAAATTGCTGTGGGATTGGCTCATGGAGTGGCGTACCTCCATCATGATTGTGTGCCAAAGATCATTCACAGGGATATCAAATCCAGTAACATTTTACTAGATTCCAAAATGGAGGCACACTTGGGAGATTTTGGACTGGCAAAACCACTCATTGAGAATCAGGACTCTAATACAGAGTCCAATTCTTGTTTTGCTGGGTCTTATGGTTACATAGCCCCAGGTAATGATTGATCATACTCCTGACTTGAATTATTATTTTTCTCAGTTTTTCTTTTTTGGTCTAACTGTTGACAATTGAATTAAAATTTGCTTGTATTTAGAGTATGCATACTCAATGAAGGCAACAGAGAAAAGTGATGTTTACAGCATGGGAATTGTGCTTATAGAACTTGCTAGTGGTAAGATGCCAACAGATGCAGCTTTTAGAGCAGAAATGGACATGGTGAGGTGGGTGGAGATGCTCATTGATATGCCAGACACTGCATGTGAGGAGTTGATAGATCCTGAGCTGAAACCCCTTTTGCCTGGTGAAGAGTTTGCTGCTTTCCAAGTGCTTGAGATAGCCATACAGTGCACAAAAACTGCACCACAGGAGAGGCCATCATCACGCCAAGTATGTGATCTTCTACTGCATGTAGCCAACAAGAAGAAGCTGGACTTTGAGAAGCTGAATTTGGATCATTACTAGTTATTTTATTTCCAATAGATTGAAGATAAAGGAAGGCATGTTGTATGTGCTTGATTTCATTTGAGAAATTTTAGCAATTCAACAAGCACGTTTTAATTAAACATACTCCAATGTTGAGATTTATAAAGAGAAATATTAATATATATAATGGTGACTTGAAAATGTAAATTTTCCTTTTTATCAGATTAGTATTTTATGTTTTGCATCCTTTTAACATTTTTTTTTATGCCGAAGACTCTTGGCTATATTTAAATTATTGTCAACCTCCAATGGGGGATTGGGAGGTAAGTTGATTGCTTCAGTTAGGCTGCCTTTTCTTTTCTTTTTTCTTTTTTCTTTTCCCACTTTATAAGAAAATGACTAGTTAAAACAACTGCATTAATTTGCTAAGAGATTGTTTGCGTAAGAAATTTGGAGGTAGGGGGAGAATTTTTATTTATTTTAAATAAATATATTTTAATTTAATAATTTTGTAAAATAAAAGATATAAAATAATATATTAATATAAATATAATGTATTAATAATTTATTTACGAGGACTATGTTATTTACTCCCTAAAATGATAGATATTTGACTATTTAATTCAAACTTATTTTAAAATATTATACCTTAAAATTATAGACATTTGTTTATTTAGTTTTTAAAGTTATGAAAGTATTATTTTAGTCTTTAAAATTATATGTATCTATTAATTTAGTCTCTAAAATTATGAAATGAAATTTTTTATCTTAAAATCATCATAAATAAACTATTTTTGTTTCTAAATTTATAGGAACCCTCAGTTTAGTCTGTGAAAATAGAACATAATTTTCAATTCTTGAAATTCTAATAAAAACTTGTTACTTCCATTAATTTTCTATAAAATTTATCCAACAAAGTATTAGAAACAATAAGACATCATGCTTATATGACTACCTATCTTATTAAATAACATTATTTTATTTTATGAAAAAAATAGGAAAAAGATGTGTTGCTAGCAAGATTATTGCCTTTTCTTTCGCTTCAACTTTATTTTAAAAATATAAGTTTAAAAACTCTTACACTCAATATAAATGTTTCATTTAATTTACATCTAACGATTAATAAAATAATAAATTATAATCTATTAAATATAAGTTAAATAAAAGACTTAAATCAAATATAAAAATTAAATTTATACTAATATATATATATATATATATTACTTTCCAAAATGTTGCAGCTTTATGACATACATGAATCATATTGACACCTACCTTACAGTTCATTTTATGGTAATAAGATGATATTTTATATTTTACTTTATTTAATATTTATCCTATGGGCTAATTTTAATTTTTTTTAATTTAAATTTTATTTTATGAAAAGAATTTAGTTATAAACAAGATAATATAATTAGTTAGATTAATATATCAAATGTAAAATAAAATAAAAATATTTTTATTTTTATTTAATTTTTTATCTTATCTTATAACGAGCTCTTAATATATCACATTAAATATGTTGTTAAAAGAATTTAATAAAAATTAATGAGAAAGATTAAAATGATTAATTTTTAATATTTTTTTATAATTTTAGAAATTAAATTGATAAATATTTATAATTTTAGAGATTAAAATGATTAATTCATAAAAATTTTAAAAATTAAAAGTTTATTTCTAAATATAAAAGATTAAAATAAATAATTTTTCTATAATTTTAAATACTAGATTGATAAAAATTTATAATTTAAACAAAATAATATATAATTCTTTATTTATTGTCAAAGATGATATATAATTTTATTAATTCAAAATAAAAATTTATTTTCTCTCTCTTTCGAAAACTCTCCTTGAATAATCCCTAACACTTTTATTTGAGAGTTTAATAAGAAAGAAAAAATAAGTATCTAAAGAATATATATAAAAAGAAATTTTAAATTCTTTTTTTATTTAAATGTCAAACTCACCTCTTTTTTATTAAAAAAATTCAAAGAATATTTCAGTGCACATCTAAATTTTTTTAAATTTTTTAAAAAAATTTAAATAAAAAAAAATTCTTTCTTATTTAGATGTTAACCATTTCTAAAATTAGAAAAACTAAAAAAATAAACCAAAAAAGTTTTGGATTACATTTAAACACTTTTAAGCCTTTTTTGTTTACTTTAAAAAAAATTCAAATAAAAAATTTCTGTTAAAATCCTTTTCCCCCCCTAATTTTAGCCTGGAAACAGAGCCTAAAATGTTATTTTTGTTTCAACCATCCCAGTCCTTTGAAGAAGAAAGCTCAAACTTCATCTTATCAAAGTCTAACGAAATTTAAAAACATTAAATAACTCTTGAAACAAAGTTTCAATATAATTATATTCGTAGTCGTAGAAACGCTTGTATATAGGTCGATTCTTCAATCAACTACTTTTTTTAGTATTTACAATTATTATATTGACTTAAATGCATTCTTTAGACATTATTCACATTATTTATCAATTAAAATTAAATTTTTATTTTAATATTTTTTAATAATAGTAAATATATATTTTTATTGAAATAAAGCTATAATTTTATTTACTAAACAGTATACAAATAACAATATATAAATTTTGTCCCTATTGTATATTATCGATTATAAATAATATTATAGTTAATAATCGACTAAGCTTTTACGTACGGTAAAGTTATGATTTTTGAGACTAAATTCATTAGTATTTATAATTTTAAGAATTAATTTGATATATTACTAAAAAAATTCATAAACTTTTTAATCTAGCTCCTTTAAGTAAAGAGAATATATCTGAAACATAAATTACATTTAAAAGTAATATATATCATTTAAAATATTATTATAGTTTGTGAGTAATATTATTGTTAAGAGTTAATGTCAATAATTGCTTAAAAACATTAACACCTAAAATTATAGGGAAAAATTAGTAATTTGATTATTTAATTTTTTTTTTAGTTTTAAATTTGTATTTTTTAAAAATTTAGTAGTCTAACTTTTACTTTTATCTTAAGTTAGTTTGTTTTTATCTCAACTTAGCGACTTAGTTAGAATGTTGTTAAGGCTCGTCAAAAATTACATTTTTGAATTAGATAATTTTGATCCATCTAATTCTGTGTACATGGTATGAAATGCAACAAAATTTTATAACTAAGTTGGCACGTAAATAATGAGTAAAAGTTTCAAAAAGTTGTGTTCAAGTTAAAATATAGAGATTTAATTATTAAAGCAAAAATGGGTCTTCAAAAAATGATTCAATTTAATCAATTTAAAAATACAAAAAAATGATATGTTGATCAAAACTTAGCATTTAAAAGAATTCTTCAATCAGTTTCAATGATCATTTAATGAAAAAGAAATAATTTTTTTTTCAAAATTAGACTTTGATGAAAATGATTACTAAATTTATGCTTCAATTTCTATTTTAACCAATAAAATGACCAAAATTTTTAATATATTGATCAAAATATAGTGTTTAGGGACCTCTTCAAATAATTTTAATAAAATCTTTGAAAAAAATTATAATGTCTGACAAGATTCTAATGGATTTAATCATATTATAATAAAATGAATAACTTGAAATGAAAATAAAAAAGTGAAGGTTAAATTGAAAAAAAAAAAAAGAAGATAAAATTGAAACGTAAAATAAAGGTAGAAAATAAAAATACTTATTTTTCAAAAAATAAAATAAAAAAACTATTAAAATTTCAACTATTCATTTTTTTAATCAATGATTACAATTTATTTTATCTTGAAATATCACCTTCTTAGTTCTTATTTAAAAGAGGTTAATTTTATATTTATGACTGGATATTCCCACATACACAGTAATTGGGTAAAACTTTCTTCAACCTAATGACTGCAAAGTTCAAAATTTTGAAACTGTTAAATTTATGTTTATATAGAGCGAACTTTCATTGCAACTAATTAATGTTGTCAAATGATATTAACTATATAAAATTAGTTTATGTTATTTACAAAATCTACAAATTATTTTTTTTCTACAACATGGCATACCCTAGCAATTACTTTTAATTAATGTAAATTCAAATTCAAATCGTTGAACAATTAAAACTTACACATATAAATCAAAGAAGCTACAAATTAATGTTCAAATTATTGCGCTATTGAATCATACACGTAAATATTAAAACTTACACATATCAATCAAAGCAGCTACAAATTCAAATTCAAAATCAAAATCATCACAGAATCGATCCTTACCTGAAATCTAAATTAAATTATTATTTCATAATTAAATGTTTATCATGATATTTCAAATGTCACGTGACTGTATTAAATTCTCTTTTTAAATATAAAATATAGGTATTTGTATCTTTCCTGTTCATAATATACTCTATGGCTTGATTTTGCAGTAAATACGATTTCTATGTAACGGTTATATGCTAGATTTTATTTTATTTTTTTCTAATTCAAAATTAAAATTTGACATTTTAGCAACTTTTTAGCTTTAAAAGAAGTAGAATAAATGTTCATTAATATTCATTTTATGAATCACCGCTACAAAAACTGGAAAACGAAACTTTTATTTGTAGAAAATATATATTATACATAGTTCAGTAACATTTTTCTTAAGTTCAAGTTTTTTTTTTATATAATTTTCTTTTGTTTTCAAAGACTTTTACTAGAAACACTGAAATAACATTTTTTTTATTTTTACTATTTTATGTATAAATTTATAAAAAATGAAAAATAGACTAAAAAAATTATAGTAATTTTGTAATTAAAAATGAAAATAAAATATATTTTTAAAAATCAAACAGGTCTTTAGTAACTCAATTATAATTAAATTAACAAAATACTAAACAACATGTATAGTTGATAACGTGACAAAAATAATATTATATATAATATAATATATATTTTTTATTTTATTTTAATTCTTAAAATTGTTATCCATCATATATTTTAATCTTTAAGATTGTTATTGAATTAAACATTGTAATCTTTTATTCTTAAAATATTTAATTTACTTATATTTCTTTTTCTTTATTCTTTCATTACTAAAAATTAGTTTAACAGACTTTCATCTACATCCTTTACTGATGTTAAAATCACTCCATTATTTCTTTTTCAATTTAATCAAATCTAAATTTCTCAATTGAGTCAACTTCTCTAAATTTATCATTCACTCACTCACTCACTTTTTTTTCCTCCAAAGAAACACACCTTTTGTAATGAATCAAACATTCTAATGTTGTATATTACATTTAACACCACATGATTCATAGGATGAAATATAATATTCTCGTCTTTTTCACCATTTAAATATACTATTATCTTATCAAAATGACATATCTTATAAATATTTTTATGAAGCATTAATATTTTTTTATATAACTTTGCAATCAAGGTGTACTTGATGTTTAACATTTCTAACCTTTACAAATTTCTAATAGACTTTGGAAGCTCTGAGATTTTAGTATTTCTCAAACACAAATACCTTAAGAGGAGCAATATGTAAATGTTTTTAGGAAATGCATTTAAAGGAGTTCTTTTTAAATCAAACACACTATATAACTTGTTAAACTTGAAGTCAACATCGGATGATAAGAAAATATCATTTGTCTTTGTCTTTACCTTATCATAAAAATATTAAAAAATATTAATAGTAGACTAATGACATCAACTTGGTCGTTGCAAAAAAACACAAATGGTGACCAATGATAGTATTTTCTAGTGATAACAAATGAAGAAGAATAAGAATAATAAGTAAATAAAATATTTTAAAAATTAAGGACTAAAACATTAGTAACAATTGTAGAGATCAAAATATTAGACAAATAACAATCTCAAAGATTAAATGAAATAAGAACACATCATAATATATATGATGTTATTTTTATTATGTAATTAATCATACATATTATATAAAGTGATATGTTATGTCATGTAAAATATTTTATGTTTATTAAAAAAAGGGAATTTAATTCTATTAGATTTTATTTTATATTACATTATCACGATTGTATCATGAAAAATTCAAACTAAATATAAGAGAAGAAAACTTAAGTGATGCCTTTTTAGTCTTCTCAGTTCAGGTTGAAGTTTCATCTCCGTCTTAAAACAAAGTTCTAATTTTAATTAATAAATAATATAAACGGTATCTAATTTTTAAGGAAATTCCAAATTCCTAACTTCAGTTTCTAAGATATTTTTCAAGTAAATAAGAAAATGTTTTGTTTGTGATAATTAAAAGAAAAACTAAGTGATACGAATTCGAATTTTGTCCCACAAAAGGTGCCATAAAAGGATGGTGGCACCAAAATATAAAAACAATCTAATAGTAAAAGGGAAATACAAAACCATTTAACGGTTCACAGAAACAGTTGGTAAAAAGAAAGTGAACCCATTTCTTTGATAATTACAACCTAAAGGTAGAGGAAAGTGGAAAGAATCCCAAATTGTGTAGAAAACAGTGAATCTAGAAATGAAAGATAAAAAACGGTGACAACTAAACACCCCACTACTGGTCAACATAATTTGGTCAACATAATGTTAAAGGAGATGGTGATATAATAATGTAGAGGAAGAGGATGACGCTCTCTTTGCTGTATTTTCTCTTTCTCTTTCTCTTTACTCAACGACCCCACAATCTCAACGGTTCAAACTCAACGTCTCACTCACTAAATCTCATTCGCACTGTTTTATTTATATAAACACTCATCACATTCTAAGCTTTGGTAAGCTTCGCGTGTTGCACCCTTCTAAGAACCTCACACCTTTGTTCCTTTCTTTCGACAACAAAAGCGCTTCTTCCAATTTTAGGCACAGCCCAATCTTCCAATTTAACCAACAAGGACGAGGAAACAAAACAAACAACGTTAATTCTTTTTTGTTGTCACAACCGTTACACAAGACGTCTAAATATAGGCGACGAAAACGGGCATGGGTTAATTATGATTTGAAGAGCATTTATAGCCATAAACTGCTCCTTCCTTTTAGTGTAAGAACGATCGTTTCTCCTTCATCTTCTCGTCCTCTGCTTTACACTGTTCTGTTTTTTCTTTTTTCTTTTTTCCTTGCGTTTGAGCAAAGAGTTCTACGGTGAAGAGTTTCGTGACTTTGTAATGTCTCAGAATTCTCCACCCCTTTCCCTGAAATGGGTTGCTATGCTTTCAGGTTTATATAAAACCTCGTGAAGGTTTGAACAAACCGAGAGAAGAACTAGAAGCAGACAAAGCAGAACAAAATGGCATCTTCCCAAGTTGTTGAAATGGCTTCTTCTTCGCCCTTTGGTTGCGTTCTGAGGGACCGTAATCACCGCGATGGATGCAGGGAAAGCAACGTGAAGGCCACGCATGCCGCATTCCAAAGGAACATCAAGAACTTTGTGATGGACCACATTAACACGTGCATGTCCATGTCTTCTGACTCAACAAACGAGAACACCAACAATACTCACATGAACAACAATGGTTCATGGGTTTCAAAGGCTCGTAAAAACCGCAATCTCCATAGGCTTCATTTCAATAGAACCAACCATGACATCAACAATGACAAGGATGAAACCTCGTTGGCTTCATTGATTAGCCCCAGACACTCGCGCCTTCTTGATCGATGGGCTGCAAGACAAGCTCGTGAAATGGTGTCAACATTGGAGAATGAGGCTGAGTTATTGTCCATGAACAATAATAACAATCACAACAACAATAACGGTGACATGTTCACAAGGACTTGCAATAGTTCTAGCTCTGATGAGCCCTCCTCAGAAATCTCAAACCTTGGTGCATCTTCCCTTGTTCAGATATGGGAGAAGAGGCTTAACCAATGCAATGGCTCTAAACCAATAGAGAGGATTAGTCCCAATGCTGCAAGTGCTTCTAGCAACAATGAGAATGCGTCCTCTGTGGAGGAACAATGCATTGATGGGCCACCGGTGAATGAAGAATCTTTCCCTGATTGGGAATCTGATAAGACTGGACACAGTGATCAATCTGTTTCGCCACGTGGCAGGTCATGCTCTCCGGAGAGTGACAGGGTCAGTGTTGCTGACATAATCAAAAAGCTCACTGCTACAAACCATAATCAGAGTCCAACACCTTCTTTTGGTGATGACAATGAGAATGAAGTGTGTGGTGGTAGCAGCAGTGTCACAGGTTCTCCTTGTAGAGAGCGAGAATTTGGTGGCTTCACACAAGAGCAGTTAGAACATAAAGCTTTTCCTCAGATGGTTACTTCTTCTCTTCGAATTCGAGGTCGCCGGGCGTATAATGATTTGCTTATGCAGTTGGAGCATGACCGTTATGGGGAGCTCAAGAACCTGGCAGAACGTGGATCAGTCTCCAAGTTCACACACAGAGGTCGCATTCAGGTAAAAATGAAAACAAAGGGGTGGTTACTCTTTGTTTGTTATTAATGACAATGTTATGCCCGAGTTTCTTAAACAAGTTCTGATTGTAATTTGCTTTGTATGCATAAATGCAGTCAGTGCTTCGACTTAGATTGTTACAGCGTGGTGCGGCAGCTAATGATCCACCCAGCCAGAAATCAACAGCATCTGAAGTCAACAGACAACAACAGGGATCAGCAATTATGCAATTAAGGTTTGATAATTTCCACTCAAAAGTCAAGTTTCTTACTCCTTTCGTGATCGATACTCATACTTTGAATGAACTCTTGTTTTAGAAAGATATTTAATGACTTCTCTGGTAGTCAAGACATATCCACACCAAATGCCTTGCCGAAAAAAATTTGTTGAATTTCATATCATGGTAGTGGCAAGATGCATTAAAAGAGTATAATTATAAATGTCTGAATATACTTACTCATGGACTATTTATTTGTCTGAATTCCAAAACTTATAATTTCATTCCATAAAGCCAGATTTAGGCTGGATAACATGAGAATTGAGAAGGGTGTAAATGCACATTTGGATCAAGCATTTCCTTTTATATGCACCGGTTCTTATTATAAATGTCACCAAGATGGAAACTCGTAAATAAACAATTTCTGCTATTTTGGCCCTTAAACCCATCAGCAGTTATCATCCTTGTGAAATCTAAATTTAGGTTTTTCATAACATGAACACAGCAAGGTTCATCATATTTAAGTTCTCCTGTAGGATATTAAATGACAAATGCTTTTATAAAATGCAGGGAAAGGTTTAATATTGGGGTTGAACTTAGAACTACAGTCCAGGGAGAAGTGGCTAGCCCAAGAAATCCTCATAGGGAGATAGTGAACAACAACACACAATTGGCTAACTTTCCCTCCACTGATCAACTCAGCAAAGACACAAGCAGCCAGACTCCTCATGGAATTGCTAATCACTCTACAGAATCCACACAAAAGTCAGTGTCACACACTGCAGCATATCATAATAGAGAAAAAGCTCATCCAAGTTCAGATGTCATGTTCCAAGAAACAAGTTTTCAGGCTCAACATCATGAGCCCCAAGAAACCGCTGAGGCAACTACTCCCATGACTGATTCAAATCTAAATGAGACAGATGATAGGGTAGAGACAAGCAACAAACAGAATGATATGGCTAAAAGCAGTAATGAAGAGACAGTAAATGAGGAAGAGGCAAGTAACCGCCGGTATGCTGAAATAAGTTATGAGGAGACAGTAGAAGAAGAGGATGTAAGCAATCAGAACTATGCTGAAAGCAGTTATGATGAGATGGTTGAAGAGGTAGAGACCATTGACCAGAATTATGATGAAATCAATTATGACTGGATCAGTGAAATTTCTAGGCCTAGGAGCTATTGGGAAGAGCGCAGGCAAGCATGGTATAGAGAGATGCTTGACAATGATTCTCATAATGAGGATATACGGAAGCTTCTTGAAAGGTATGTATTTTTCTGTTAAATTCTTTCAACTATTTCCTTGTATGTTCCTTGAATATAATATTTACATAATGAATTATAACTCAAGAAAATGTTTTAATATGTTCACTGTTCTGAATACAAGTATATTATGCTTCCAGACAAACGGTGTCAAATTTCCTTTCTAGTGACTTCCGAGAAAGAATGGATAGATTGATGGAATCTCATAGGGGAACACAAACACATGTAGTCAATAGTTATGATAATCATGAGGAAGACAACCAAGGGTTGATAGTATTTTTACAAGAGCATTTGCATAATGCGAGAGCTCCTCAAGAAGATGGAAGAGAGAGCGGGGAGGAAGAAGAGGAGGTGAGGATAAATCAGGATGGGGAAGAGGAAGAAGATGAGGAGGCAGATGAGCAGGAGCATGAACATGAAGAGGAGCATGAGGGGGAGAGTTTGATAAGTGGTTCATATCATGAAGTTGGCAAATATTCTAATCAATCCTCATCGTGGAGTTTCGGGGACAATGAAGCCGGTGATGAAGATCTTGATAGAGATGCTTCTACATCCTCTCCTCAACCTTATCAATCTCAGCCATTCTATCAGGATAGTCGGCGATGCTCTTCGTCCACCAATCATCATTCTATTGTGAGTTTCTGTTTACGTTGATAAATATATCTGAGTACAAGACTCTTAATCTCTTACTGATTACAAAACTTCTGTGCTTACAGGAAATGGAACTCATTTATGATTTGAGAGGGCACATGGATCAACTTTATCATGAGATATCTGAGCTCAGGAAATCAATAAAGGGCTGCATGGATATGCAGATGCAATTACAAAAATCCATGAACCGGGAGGTTCACACAGGTTTGTGCTCATTTATAAGAATTTTTAATCATGTCAATCTGATTGTCATAGTGCAAAATAGGCAGTACACCATTTAAGAAGTTCAGGTTCTTCAATATTCTTAGAGAATTCCAGAACAAATGAAACAAGGTGCCCATATTACCACACTGGCGATGTCAGCTTGAATTTCTAACAACATTAATTTTCTGGATTAAATAAATAAACTCCTTACTCTTTCATGCATAAAATAGTTTAGTTTCTAAAAAGATTACTATGTTGAGTTGAAATGCAACCGTTGTGCAAGTTAAAAAAAGATGTCACTTCACCATAAGGAAAATCAAATAAATTTGTCTCATACAAAGTTTCCTCTTTGGTTCACTTCTCATGCAAGCGAATATGCCTTTAATTGCATACCAATTACAAATGTCTGTCTCAGTAACTTTAGTCATGCAATGTATTATATAAAACTCCATTACAGTTAAAAATGAAGAAAAGAAGCCCCATAACAAGGCTCCAAAGAAAGGCAACTGCTGTATTTGCTATGAGATGAAAGTTGACTCGCTTTTATACAGGTATTTTCTTCCGAATTCTTCCAAATTATTTATTTTCATTTTAAGAGCAAAGGAGCACTCATGTTATCACCAACTTCATTACAGGTGTGGACACATGTGTACGTGTCTGAAGTGTGCCAATGAGTTGCAATGGAACAGTGGAAAATGTCCTATTTGTCGAGCTAAAATAGTCGATGTTGTTCGAGTATATGTTGACGATTAGCCTGTCTCGGTGGACAGACTCTAGAGGACTATCTCCTAGTCCTGATACTTAGTGAATTGCTAAGACAACAATTTGACATTATATGTCATACGACTTTCTCCTTTTTACATATACTTTCCAAGTATATGATTTTTTCTGGGGGAGATTCGTATCACAGACTTCAGTGTAGATCTTGATAGTTATAAATGAAACTTTTTTTCCTGCTGATATATGTTCGGTATAATTGTATTACAAGGACTTAATAAAAACACAGACAAACTTAAACACACAAATATTTTTGGCAACATGTCGGCTTTGTGAGAAGTGGAATATGTTGCTTGAGGTAAAAAAAGGGGGAGAAATAAAAAAAAAATGTTACCAACATTAGTTTTTAACCTCAGGCAAATGGGGATGAAAAAGCCAATATAATTCCAGACTACTGTTTAATGACGTTTATATATATATATATATTATTCGGAATTTTTCATATATATAAACGCAATCTAATAGCAGTACACAGTTGAAAGAACAAGAAAAACAAGACAAAAGAAAAAAGTTGTGTAACATTACTTGTCAATAAAAGCATATGACTTTCCCTTTTCCACGTATTTCGTCTGCCCACCAGTTTAACCATATGACTGTGTTGCCTGTTGCGGGTAATCAAACATGCGTTGCTTGCTTCAGAGATGAACATGATTTACACCATTTACAACTATCATAAATGATTATCTGCCGTTTTATGAATGCTTGGTAGGGCAGAAAGTTAAAAAAGTGAAAAATGGTGTGGACGTGTGGTATAATTGACCTGTTATTTAAACATATAAATTTGATTGGTTCCCTCATTTTCATTACTTCAATTTATTTTATTTTATTTTCATTTTTACTCCAATTAAGTGGCAGTTTTTTCCTTTTTAATTTAAATAGCAATTAATGAATTGCAAGGTTATTCCAACGAAAGAAAGAAACATATTAATTCGTCTAGAAGAATGAAAAATCCTGAAAACTGCATACTTCATTGTAATGTAGGCTCCTCAAGTTTAGGATAAACAATCTAAGATAAATGGGTCGAGAAATATTGCTAAAAAAATTTAACGGACAAGAAAATTCATGTTAATTGGGGGGTTGGCCATGGAGATCAGAAAAACCTCTGCAATGATATCTGGGTCCAACCTCCAATAGACTCACGGTGTTAGTACACCTGTTACAAAGTCAAATATGTAAATGTAATTGACTCTATTAATTATCAATCAATTATTAATACCACCTCAATCTTACTCTTAGAACATGAGAATTTTGCTAATGTAATATATTTATAACATACTTCTGTGTTCGGTTGGGTATATTCAATTCGCCTTAATGAATCAAATTTACATGAAAACGTACATGAATCATCTTACAAGCTGGACAGTACCTCGAGGTGACCAAGGTACTAGCTACCTCATGCGAATATCCAATCAACTTAATCTTCTCCTATCTATACGATCAATTTAAGTTTTGTTTTTGGTCTGACTGTACAATCAATTTGACTCACGAATCTCACTCGATCCAGCCTTTTGCTTTCTGTCAATACTGGATCTAGTTAATGTAACTGATCAGATCAGCCACAGCAGAGCCCAATTTGATTTCCCAAATTCTATAAGACCTTCTCGTAACATAATGAACATATGTTGCCCAACAATGTGCCCATCCTATATACGCAATCATAAGAGGAGATGAATTGCTTACCTCCCTGAAAGATATCACTATTAACATTGCATATGGCCGAGCCAGGTGTATTCCGATGACCGCAAGGGTTACTAGGGAATCAGTAAGAAATTACCTTGGTGAATTAGTGGTTAAATATTTGCCATACGATACGATTGCTTATTGTAAATTTTTTGTTTCAAAGAAAGTCTAAAAGCTGCATGTACGGCACATGCAGCCAGCCCCTCACAGGCTTTGCTTGAAGACTACGTATAATCTCGTACAAAGGCTATTGAGTCCACACATAATTCATGCTACAACTACAAGAAAGAAAACTTAACAGTGGATAGACTTGCAGAGGATGGCCCGAATGTATACTGTTTTTTCAGCTTTACTCCCTCCTTGTCAGACATGGTTTGTCCACACAAAAGAAAGACATAGTAAATGACCATAAAAGAGGAGGACCCTATAACAAGGGACATAAATACCAGTACCATGCAAGATTGTGGATTCGCTTTGGGTAGGAAGCCTTTGTAGATACTTGGTGATGTACAACTAGGTCTTTTTTTCGGGTAAACAGCCGCTTCTTTTGTCAAACAAAAGGTCCAAGAAAATGCAATTGGAAAATATATCCCTTAAAGTGGTAAAAAAAATCAAGAGAGCTGCTGAAATCGGAATAGATAATTTTTTGGAACTCTAGAGTGCAAATCCATACTTGCACGGCCGAGTAAAACTTGTGCCAAGCATCACTCAAGAGTTCATTTTAGATTCTGGCAGCTCTATTACTGTATTAGGTTCCTTATTCTTCCATGTAAACCTGAACTGCAGTCTCAGCAATCATCACTCACTTTAATTTTTGACTTCCAAAACTTTCCTTGATCTCTGACTTTATAAAATATTATTAAATATCATTCACTTGAGTACATAATGCCAATGAAAAAGAATAGGTGAATGAAATTTTGCAACAATTTTATGAAAGAAAAAACTAAAATAAAAATTCTGTAAAGTCAAAAATTAAAGTAAATATTTACAATGTAAGAGACCAAAGTAGAAGTTTCTCCATTCCTATCATCATCTACCACATATATATGTAGCTCTACCCTGACCATAGGTGCCATTCATGATAAAAAATATGACAATGCTAACTCCAGCCGGTACCTGGCTAGTATATCAAACCACTAAAATGTAGCCACTTTAACAACAACTATCATACTGTTAATAATTTCTTAATATTTGAACAGGGAAAGAAGCTATTATCATTCTGTTCTTGTAGCCATTCATGAATTTGACTTCCCAAGTACAAATAGGGCAAATGCACTCAATGCTTATGTTTGTGTAACACAGAAGATTAGTGGCTGAGAACTGAGAAATAAAGAATACAAAATACAAAGGATAGGTAATCGTTCCAACCCAAATTAGTAAAACACAAAACAGAAACATACGGTAGATGCTAAAGCCTTCCCATCATTATAAGTCTACAGCAGAAAATAAACACCAGAAGAGTAGAACATCCCTATCAGTTTGAGCAATAGTCAACCTTAAAACAAGTGACTCAGTCCATACTCCAAACTAACACCAAAATGCAAGAAGTTCAGGTAAGATTTGTATGATAATATATGCTATTACAGCATATTTTCAGGACAACCATCAAAATTTATGGAGTTAAATATGCAGTGTCAAGAAAATACTTTCCTTGTTTGCACTACATAAAGCAACCAAAAATAAAAAGAAGCAAAAACTTACTCTTTTAAGAGGAGATGATTAAGGCAAGAATTGCAACCGGTTTTTGCACTACTTATATCAAATCTTCCAATCATAGAAATGGGTAATTGAAAAATCTTTCATTCTAACTCTTTCTGTCTTTCTCTTCTAAACTTTTGCATGTGGTGGAAATCAACCCAAATACAATTAGAGGACCCATCCAAAACAGGCAACACCAGTATTCCAAAGAAAAATAGTTATAGACCAAGAAGCCTGTGGCTTACGGTGATTCCAACTAAGATGTAGGTGGCAGGACATTTGGCTTCAGCATGTGCAGACAAGACAACAAAATTCTGGTTTTAAGACAAAAGTAAAAGAAAATGAAAAAAAAAATGCTGATAGAAGGGGAAAAACCCCTTTAAATAGATTAAGACAACACCAAGATGCTTCTTTGCCCCTCTCAAAACCAGCTTCACACAACCGGCATCATATCATCTCCACTAATTTTTCAATATCTAAATAAGTGCAGCTTCATGCTCATTGAGAATCTTAGATATTTACGGGAAACAAGCTTGCAGCAGAACCCCCTAAACTTCATATTTCAATAATCTAAGACCAGACCAGTTTTTTAGTCCTCAGTTCCACAATTCAATGCATTCAGCACATTATAGGAAATGATAACAATCCCAAATTTGTTGACATCAAATGTAATGCCTTTCATCTTGCAAATAATTATATGATATAACTCGCACTATGTGACATTATTTCCAGATATGCACCCCAAATTACAATTTAATACTTGTATGTAATCCACATCTGTAGTTTAATTAATAAAGAAGGAACTACCTGATGGTCATCTAGGTGTAAGCAACAAGCAAAGCAAGCAGCCCAAACTCCTGCACCAATGAAATTGGCCACTCCGCAAGGCACATTCAATCAGCAAAAGATCACGTGCGCAACACCTGGCAGGTACTAACACCTAAAAGGGTTTTGATAACAATACGAAAAGTCACACTGAACCAAATTCTGAAGCAGAAACTTATGTCTAAAACAAGATAAAAGCTTACTTAACCAACTCTTAACACGATGGTCATTGTCATTGGACTTCATTATACATCAAAATACAAGGCCCTTCCCCTACAGGGAAAAACAATAAAAGCAGAGAAACGGCATTGACCTTCATAATAACACTAATTATTAGATCAATGGCACAATTAACATTGACGATCTTATAATAAATGGTAAAGAAGCAAAAAAAAAAAAAAAAAAAGGAAAAGAAAAGAAGAGGCTGCATTTGCAACCTAATAATGCAATTAACCGTGTACAGAAGGGTGGAGGGAATCAAAACAAAACCCCACAAAAAAATAATAATAATAATTGTAATCTTACTTATACCACTAAATACAATAATCCTATACAGCAAAGAACAACTACAACAAAGGATCGAGAAGCACCAGCTTGAGACCGCACATCTTCGCGAAACCCCGGCGGCGACGAGAGGTGCGAGGGTTGGCCATCGAAACCCGGCGAATTCTCCGGCGGGAGCGCGTCATCATCCGGCGGAGGAGCACCATCGAGAGGCTTGGCAGACACAATAGGATTCCTGCCGAAGATCTCTCTGGGCAACAGAACCTTGGAGACGCCAAAAATGGCGACGGGATTCTGATCGAAAACCGTCTGCGTAACGGAGGCCTGAACGATGCCTGTGTTGATGGCGACGGAGCCGTTAACGCGGGAAATGTTGAGTGTGAAGCTGCCAGCGCCCATGGCCTCAGTGGCAAGCGTTGGTTGAAGAGGGTTAACCACGGATTCAAGAGAACCGAGAGGGTAATAGGAATGAAGCACGTGAAATTTAAGAACAACGGCTTTCTTATCGGCGGGAAGGGACTGAAGCGCGACGGAAGGAGGGAGATCGGCGAAGGCATCGTCGACGGGGACGAAGAGAGTAATTCCGGCGCCGCCTTCGTCCGCTTCGAATTCCTGCACTACGCCGGAGGCGGAGAGCATGGAGGCAGCGACGTTGAAGTTGTGGCCGTCGATTAGGGCTTTGGTGATGTTGAGGACGAGGTTAGGGCGAGTTTCGGAGGCCATGAGGTCGAAGCCGTAGGGAATGAGGAGAGAGTTGACGGAGAAGATGGTAATGTTGTATGGTAGGGTTTTGACGAGGGAAAGAAGAGTGGCGTTGGAAGGGGAATAGGGAGCGGGTGAGTGGATTGAAACGACGCCGGATTGGGGGTCGCGAGTGATGTTCACAGAGCCGAAGTCGTCGGTGGCGCGGCCGGTGGTTTGGAGGAGTGTGGTGACGAGTTTGCCGGAGGGAGGGAGGGAGCGGAGGTCGGACCATGACAGGAATTGGAGGAGGACGTGGTAGCGGAGGACATCAGCGAGGGCGGAGGGGGAGAGGTGGTGGCGGACGAGGTGGTCGTCGGAGGATAGGTAGGAGTTTGGGACGGCGAGGAGTGAGAGGGAGGAGCGGTGGGAGAGATCGGCGGCGAGTGGCGTCGCGGAGGAGAGTAGGGCGGTGAATTGGGAGAGGTCTGGGAAGGTGGAGAGGAGCGCGGTGAGGTTGAGATTCAGCGATAGTGTTGCTGGTGGGGTCAAGAGGAGTAAATAGAGTATTGTTCTGAGGGTAATATGGGGAATCATTGTTCCCCCCGATTCAGAATGGGAAGCCATTGTGGTTTCTCTTCTTCAATGGGATTGGATTTGGGGGGTTATGTGACAGATTTTGAGTGAGCGAAGTGTGAAGTGAAGTGAAATGAAGTAGTGAGATGAACGAGTGAGCATGCAAGCTGTGAATGATGAGATTAGCACCGTGGGGGTGATGCAATGATGATGTGGATTGTTAGTGTTTTAGTGTTTTCCATTATTCTCTTTTTTTTATCCCATATTCCGTCTTCTTCCCACTCAACTTGCTTTCCGCTCTCTCTAATATGTGTTCCTGGGAATTTATGACAACTACCCTTAAATATAATTACCTAATTCCACTCTCCTCTCAGATTATGCTATTTCACATTTATATGTCATGGCATGAAATTTATCATTCATACTGTAATTTGATAATATTCAATGACGATTTGTCTCTAATGAATTACTTACATTCTTCTATAAATAATAATGTAACAATTTATTAGCAGTTTATGATCAAACTTTTCGTCGTGTAAACATTTCTCGTCTATCGTTCATCATTCTAAGTAACTGCATGCATTCGTGCTAATTTAATTATTATAATGTCTTTTATAAGTACATTTTTTTTCTAAAGAAATAAAACTGTACTTTAGTAGTTATAAATATAATGGTTATTAAAAGATTAACAATTGAAGTTTTCAGGAAAATCACAGTTTATTATATATGTATTTGTATTTCATTAAAACTTTAATTGTTATTTTTTAATCAAACCTAAATTTTATCTTCCAATATATTATTTTATATTATAGGGATCAAATCTTACCGAAAAGAAATTAAATAAGACTTAACTACACTTTGATCTCTTTAATTTACATTATATATAATTTTAATATTTCAAGATATTTAAGCCTTTATTTTTTAAATTAAGCATATATTATTTTGTATACCTAAAAATTTTAAATTATTATTTTTTATTTAAATATTTAGAAATTTATCATAGATTTAGAGTTTAAAATAATTTCAAGATTTTCCACTATTTTATTTAGAAGGAATGAATTAGATTTACACAAATATAATATAACAATACTTTATTCTACATTTGAAGTGAACCGAATATTGACATGACGATAAGTTATAAATCATACACAAATAATGAAATTATATTAATTTTTAATGCAAAATTAGATATAATTTTATTTAAATTAAAACTGTGTAATAAATTTTATTTTTAATAGAAATATATAAATTTTATTAAAATTATATAAAATTATCAAATTTAATTTTGCTTATAACCAACATTGAAAACTAAAATAAAATTAACATAAAAATATTTTTTTAATTTGTTTCTTATTAATAAAACCTAATCTTTAAAGAAAATATAATAAAAACAAAATTATAAAAAATTCTGTTGAGTTAATGTAGCGTGTGTAAGATCCAAGATAACTTGTATGACTCTTCTTCAGCTCTCTTGCAGAAAGCTACGCTAAATGCGCCTCCAAAACAAGAAGCTCTCGGGAAACATTTTCTGGATATCACAGGCAACGAACATTCTCGAAGGATCAATGATAGAAAATGGAACATGCCATCGCTTCAAATGCCCCGTTTGGCTAAGAACAACAACTCCTGAGAAATACCAAACTCATATAGTTTATTCGCAGACAGAACCATGTATTCTAGCTGAATGAGAAGGTATATCCACAAACGATTTTAACCCTGCTTTATTTCTCATTCAGTTATTCCAAACAACGTGCACGCTTGTTCTTTATAGATTAAATTAATTGTTTGGTCCCGATCTTATACTATAATTAAGAATTTTGCACCTCTTTATTTGATTGTTCATTGTTCTCTATACAACTAATAAATGAAACCATGCACATGTTAATTGTTTATAGAAAACTTAGCATCACCCTAATTACTTATGTTAACTGTTGCCTAGTTTATATCTACTGCAGTTTAAGTGACAGTTTCTCTCTTCTTCAACAGTGGCGAAATCGCTTCTTCATTTTCGCTTGTTTGGCTGCAATGTTTCAAGCACAAAAATAGCTGCTATATGGGTGCATCTGTAACATGTCTCAGTAATAAGAGAAATTTTAGTAGTGATGATTGTTTACCAGTTATTAGAGAACCTAGTACAAGTAGAAATGCTCCTGATGACCGCTCTAGAAAATCGGGTTCACTCGGTGGCATGTTAAAATACAAATCCGCTGAAAATTATCCAGTCCTTCGAGCAAGCTGCCTTCAACACTGGTTTAAAAAATGGCAAACACTTAGGAGAAACAAATTGACAGCTAGCACTTTTGCTGCTGCAATTGGGTTTTGGCGTCGTCGAAGGGTTCAGCTGTGGTTAGAGAAGCTTGGTGCTATTGAACCGTTCTCTGGAAACCTTGCCACCTGTTGGAGCAATATCAAAGAGGGGGATGCACTTGAAAGATACAAACTGATTACTGGAAATACTGTGTTGTTTCCTGAATTTCAGGTCTATGATGCATACCCAGAAGATAACTGGCTGGCTGCTTCACCGGACGGTGTTATTGACAGGATGGTGTATGAGTTACCTTCTCGTGGAGTACTGGAGATAAAGTGTCCATACTTTGACGGGGACATAAGGAGAGCTTTCCCTTGGTCTCGAATTCCAATTCACTACATTCCTCAAGCTCAGGGTTTAATGGAGATTCTGGGAAGTGACTGGATGGATTTTTATGTTTGGACTCCTAATGGTAGTAGTCTATTCAGGTTGTATCGTGATCCAGAGTATTGGGATGTAATGAAAATAGCTTTATCGGATTTCTGGTGGAAGCATGTCCAGCCAGCAAGAGAGTTGTATCGTAGTAATGATGTAACAAATCCCCTTTTTCAATTAAGATCAGTGAGACCAGGTCGTAGACATGAATTGTGTACATATATAGCTTATAAAAGCAAACACATTGTTGATAATTCTAAGTTGTTGATGCGGGAGATACATGGGAAACTGCAAAATTGATGTCACCAACTGTTAGAGGAGCGTCATTGGAGCAGTAACAAATTCTTTATTATAGGTTCCATGATATTTGAGAGGTGAGTCTGTGTCAATATAGTTTATGAATAAATTGATTTAGCTGAAGAGGGATGACATTATGAAGTTGTTGTGTTGGTTTACAGATTTAAGGAGTTGATTGTTAGATGTGATTATTTGAAGCTGGAGAGTAGAGAGGGACAAACTTAACAGGTTATAAAACTTTACACAATTGAGAAATCTGGTACTGAGAAAGAGGAGGGTTTGACTACAATTATATCTCTTATTCTCTACAAAGAAAAATTGTTAATATCTTGCAGGCTATCTTCCTGCATTCATCAGTACATTAGTTCTGTTGGATCACTTTTCTGTTAACACAATAAAATGATCCGATACTTGAAGTGAGTAACATGTTCATAATAACAAATATGGATTTACATGCTATGAAGTCCAATTTGAGGATGCGGGACTCGTTTCTTTTTTATTCCTCTCTGGGGTTGCTTAAGACTAAGACTCTTTCTCTTCTCATTGTCTAAGTGACCCAGTTCCTTAGGCTTCAGCAAGGTAATTTTTTGTAGACCTACTGAACTTGAGTCATAGCTTCCATTGTAATATTTTATTTTGATTGACTGTTAGCTAGTTTGTTCTGTATTGCAATTTGCTAAGGATGCTATCTATGAATGTTTGGAAGGCACAGAGTTGTCTCTTATATACTAAACATGAAGTAGTAAATGTTTTCCCTCTTCTGGTGTGTTTGATATATAACCATTCTAGTGCCTTCATCCAACAGCTTAAACTTTTAGGAAGTGTTGGTTCATGGCATGGTGTTAGCCCTTCCAATATGCTTAATATTACCATAACAACAACATGGTTATTCACAAAGCGAACACTCAACCAAATGCTGATTATAATTGAGAATAAAATATCTTGCTGCTGACTGGGTTGTATATTTTTATTTTGCAAGCAGGCTTAATTGAACTTCTTTTGAAGTTTCAATTTCTATGAATAACTCTCTTTTAAGTTACTTTGTTACCCACTTCTGGTCAGCATTTATATGCTTGTCTGGACTTATGACAGATTCCTATGCTTATAGATTTTAAACCCTCATTACAAGTTAAGACATGAATACAAGATTGTGAACTTGCTTCGTACAAGTCTTTCTGCAAATATGAAGTCAATGGGTTCTTAGGCTTTGTGTCTAATACCTCTGATTTAATATATTTTCTCATAATTAAGTTATTCCTTAGAAGCTTTTGCAAAAGAAAACTCTCAGAAGTATCTGCGAAGTTATGATTCTAACATCTTTTATATATGACTGCTATAGTTATATCCTCGGCTGCAATGCTTGATGCATCTATAGGATCTTTAACTAATATTTTATTACGGGTAATCTTATAGATTGTCAGATATGGGGTGTCAATATGCTCGGTATGGCTTACAAGTTTGTTGTGTTTGTTTTTATCACTGTCTTAGTAATTTTCTTGTTGCCAATTGTAATTGTTGCGTTGCCAGTTTGCCATGTTTCAAATCTCAACCTTTTAATACTCAAGGTGGTCTCCAAGATTCCAACCATCCAACATGATGTTTAGAATATGAAGCTTAGGTATGTTTGTTTCACATGTGGTCAGATATTGTCACCAAATTTTTATCCAGGTAGTTAATTGTGTGATATAGCATGTCACATCACAGCAGGTGCCTGCTGCATGAAGTCACTCGTGTCACATTTTTGTGTCCTGCAATTCCCACCCATGATTGTAGTCAGTATCGTGGATCTAGATCACAGCCACTATGATGCACGGGGACAAAACCCTTCTTTGCCACTGATGTCTGAATTTTCCAACCCCTTTCGTTTTACATATTTTTGTGATTTCTCCTGTCTCTTTTCCAGAAGAATCACAACAGGGTATGAACCTCTTCTTCCTCATTTGACGCAAACAGAGTCAACGTCTGACCCCACTGCCCGCTGTGTTCTTAGTGATTTGCTCTCCGATGCATGTCCAGGTCTCTGTTCTTTCAAAACCTGCTGTTAGTACCACAATTTTGCTTTCATTTGCTCAGATGTGACCTTTCTAAGTTAAACATTGTAGCTATTTGGAATTTCTCCTCATTTAATGAATTTAATGATTACTTCAATTTGTATAACAGGACATTTGGGGTGATTTGATCAGTTCCTTGAGGTAAAATTGTAGACAAATCGTGCTCATTTTCCAATTCTGATTTTGTTTTCTTAAGGTGGCTAGTTGAAGGATTAACAAGTTAGAGATGGATATATAGGGTATAGAGAGATTTTAATTTCACTGCTATTTGCTGTAGAGAATACTAATTTAAGACGCTACTTGGAGATCTTCTTACCCTTCATTCAGGCTTTTAAGTGGTGTCCTTCGGTCACTTAAAATGCCATGAGATTGGAGAGACCATTCGAAGAAGAGATGAGAAGGGTTGTTTAGGATCTTGATACAAAGCACTATGCACTTTGTAATACTCAGGTTTCAGTATATCAATGAGGTGGTTGTGTATTGCATGTTTTAGTATTAAGTTTATTGCCTGCTGCAAATTAATACGGTTTGGTTGTAGAATGCTTATGATCAATCATTAGAACACAATAAAATATTGTGTTCAGTTCTACTTTACATGGATTTAAAGATGTCACTCATGCTGATAATTTGAGTTTTTAATTAATTCTAGGTGCTTCTTGCCTGTAAAGGAACACTTACTGAAGGAAGGTCTAGAAATCCTTATCTAAGGTGGTATTACTTTGGTTCAATTTATAAGAAATAATTACCAATAGTTTTTTTTTTGTCTAAAATATAAGAAATAGACTCATTTTCAAATGCATTAATTTTAATTTTTTTATATTTATTTATTGTAAGATTTATATTAATAAGGTACTCACCTTTTATATGGATAAGTAGACACATTTATTCATTTAATATATAAGATAACAATTAATATTATGTATATTTTTAGAATAGAGTAAGAAGTATGATAAATAATTTGTTAATCTTAATGAATTAGGTGCTTATTTTTTATAAATAAAATTGGACTTAATATTTATTTAAAAGGGAAAAACTTTTGATGTTTTGTTGAGAAAATGTGACAAGTAACACGTTGTGATAGCATTTTTTATGGTCATAATAAATTTTTAACTATTTGATCTTAAGCTATTTTTTATATATATTAAGACTCGTTGCAAGATATTTAAAGAATCACGGTTGCCTGCATTAGTTTTGCGGGAGACATTGTTAGCATCCCTCAACTTCATTTTATGGATAATATCTAAAATATATGCAAAACGATAAAATTGCATTCATGCATGCATGCATATATATATATAATTCAATATGGATTATTTGTTGATTTTCCTTAAAGCGAATCCCTTATACACACACAAGTAAGTGTTTTAGGTATTGCATGGGAAGAAAAAGAAAATTTTCAATATAAATAATTAATCTTGGGTTAATATAAAAAGATGTCCTTAACATAAATTGAAAGTTTAAAAATAATTGAAATTTAACATTTTTAAAAATACGTAAAATGTGTTCCATCAATAATAATACCATCTATCCTTAGAAGAGAGTATATTACATGTTCTAACATTTAAGAAATATGTTTATAATCTTTATAAGTCCTTTGGTTCTAGTCTTCCTTTCTTGCATTTGGTTTTGAATCGCTTTCCTATTCAAATCATACAATAATTTCATTTTCTAAAAGCATGTATAGTTAGAGTAGAAAAAGGAGGGGGAGCATAATTTCCCTTATCCAAGCTTTTTGATGTTACTATAATTATAAGGATAGATATGTTGTCATAGAAAGAGATAGGTTTCAACAATTGTTGAGCCCATTTTCCCACATGCTTAGCCCAAACTTAAAACCCATCTCAGGCCTAAAGTTGTTTAACCCAAATCAGGCTTGGCTCCGCTTTGGATCAAAGGATGAGTCCAAACGGTTGTCCCACTGTTGAAGAGAGGCTAATTTTTAACAAATAATAGCACATGAATTAATGCATCATTTGAAAAAGAAAGAAATAAGGGTGAAACTAGTTGAACACAACGAACTGTATAAAATAATATAACAGTTCAACATGTCTTGAGTCTGGATCAAAGTGCCATTTCCCTTCATTAGAAAATAAAAAACACACAAAATGTTAGATTCATTAGGATGGGTGTTAGGATTCAATCCCAAAGATGCACATACACTTACAGTAATAGTTAGTAACGAGAGTTAATTTAATAAGACTCGTTACAATTCATTCATATTAAATGTCAAATTTATACATTTATATTATTTAATAAACTTTGAAGATTTAATCAAATACTATATTGGACACCATAGCATTAAAAACAAGGTTCCGAAAGATGCGCAAAATGCGTAAGAAAACTTCCACGCTACTCAGAAGAGAGGAGGCAAATCAGTAATAATGGTTATGAATAGAAAATTGAAAGGTAATAATCCAAACAAGGTCCCACTACTAATGAAGTTCGAATATGGGTTACATGTGTATGGAGTAATTCGTGCCTACGTGGCAGAAAGATAATACGTGGCAGAATAATAAGAAATATTGCAAAATAAAAAACATTGGTCCCCACAAGACACCGCATAGGTGTATACTAAAAATCAGAGATACTCATGTCTACCCAAATATTATTATTCAGTATTTTATTCTATAATCTAACTATAGGATATATTTTGTGGGAGTTACACAACATATTTTAGTATTATGATAGGCTTCTCAACATAAATAAGAGTTATTTTAGTATTGTGTACTCTAAATTATCCCACATTTTAGAAAAAAGATTGAGTTTTGGTTATAAATTAAAAAGCAGTTTTTAGAGTTTTCTCTTACTTGGGATGAGAATGAGACATGGAAAGTAGAGATCTTTACAATATTTTTTTTTCATGCACATAAATGGCGAAATTAAAACCGAAAGATGGTGATAAGAATTCTGAATTCCTTCTGATTACACCGAAACATGTCGGTGAGAAATATCTCTTTAGTACAAAAAGAAAATTACAATATTTTTTTAAAAATAAAATAGCTTAGTTAAACTGAGGCCGCTTCCAATTATTTAATTCAACTTTAATTGCTTTATAAATTTAAGCTTTCATTTTTCAAAATTTAAGATTTTTTTATTAACTCACGTAACTTCTTTAATATTGAATTTTAAAAAAATTTTAAATTTTAAATCTTAATATATTAAATCAAATTAAAAATAGTTAAGATTACTGTAATTTAAATTTTAAATTTTAACATTTCATATTATTAAAGATGATGTGTCTTAAGTTTAATAATTTAAAATTATATTTAATTTAATCTCATTTATTATAGAAAATAATTATTATTAATAATAAAATAATTTATCTTTTGTAAAATTTATTTAAATTTTAAATTTTTATAACATGTCTTTAAATTTTCATTATAAAGTTTTATATAATTTTAAAATACTTATATAATATAAAAAATGTTACTTATTTAAAATTTCTACTTTTCAATAATTGATTGGACAGGTCGAATAATTGGAAACTGAATCGATTATGAACTTCTTATACAGTTCCATTTAAATTGATCGGAAGATATAAATACGCTTAATTTCATGAATCTCAATTTTTAAGGTTTATTTTAAGTATATAAAATGATAATTTATTATAAAAATTAATTATATTCATTATATTATCATAATAATAAATAATTTTAATAAAAAATTATCATATTTTACTATTTATCTTCAATATTAAGAACTCAGTTTAACATTTTTTATAATTAACTTGAGTTTTACGTATTTGATAATTAATTAACCAATTATTCCGAATTATCATAAGAAATACATTATTTTCATACTTTTTTTATAATATTAATAATATTTTATCTTATTTCATAATTTTTATTTCTCTTTTAAAAAATTGTATAAATATATTATTCTCCTACAAATTTCTTTCATTTTTAAAATAATTATTACAAGTCAAGCACATAAAAATCATCATAATTTAATTTAACTTATAAGCATAAAAAATTAATTATTATGACTAAAAGATATAAAAAGAGTCCAACTGAAAAGAATAATATTACTATTAAATAAAAGAATTTCATGATTTAAAAAGCATATTAAACTTTAAACATATTAGTCTAGTCAACCTGGGAAACAGATAATAATACTAATTAACTGAAAAAGACTATTAGAGATTAGATGTGTGAAAATAATTGAATAAATTCTGACAAATCTCAGAAACAATTGAAAATGAATGTGGACACATGTCTTTGACATTGGAAGACAGACAAAGAGGGCAACAAATGCTTCATACAATAAGTCATTTTTGCTGTCCCCACAGGCTGCCACGTGTCACCACCTTTTCAGAATTTTCTTTGTGGTCCTTTTTGGGGAGTTTTTGCAGTGCCTTATTATTCTCTCTTCATGGAACCAACAAGTCACTGTCCTCTAATTTTTATGCCATGGACCACTTAACTTACCCTATAATAAATTTTTATGGTAGTGAATATAGAAATAAACAACGAGTGAATATGCAATCATTTCATTCAAATAATTTATCCCCCAAAAAAATTGCTAAAGATTGTATCACATGATGTGTGTAAAAAAGTAGTATACATACATTAATGTCATGTATTTTAAGCCACCTTAATGCATATTTAACATTTAGTGAAAAATATATGCGTATAATGTATTAAAGTTATCACTTGTAAGTTACTCAATGCAATATCTCCTTAATTGTAATGTAGTTTAATATAAGATAATATATTCATTTCACTAGAAAAGAAGAGGTTAGTCACTAAATTTCTTCTCGTTAATATAATACATAGATGACATAAATTTTTCAAAAAAATTAATATGTAAATATATATATATATATATATATATTTAATCAAGATAATTCTTATATTTTTTACTCACTTGCATATAATTTATAACTTGCACTCACTCTCACTCACTCATCTGCCCCACCCTCATAGAAGGCAAGTGAACACCATTGAAGACAATGCCTTTTCGGTTAATATATTTTGGGAACATCTTATATATTTTTGTATTAATCAACATTTTTTTTTATTTCTACATTTTGTGAATTATATATACTTCTTTTGACCCCACTTAAATCCCTCTCCCATGGGTGAAGTGCTTCCTTTTCGTGAATTTTGTGCTACCTAGTTTGAATAATAATAATAATAATAATAATAATAATAAAAGAAGTAAATGCACCACAGAAGTAACCCAAAAGAAAGACAAATGGAAGTTTTTAATGTTATGAAACGATGTGTGTAAACTGAAAAATGAGAGAAACTAGGCGATAAAATACACAACGAGGAAATTAAATGCACCACATAAAGCTTGTAGAGTGAGTCCATGCATCATCAAATAAAAGTCAGAACATACATTTTACTTCAGGTCCTATCTCATCTACAATTTTCACATTTTGTAGGGACTGTGTATACAAGGCATTGACTAAGAAGAAAGGATAAACAAGAGTTAGTTAAGAGCTATCTACATTCATTGCCAGCAAAGATAAAAACAAAGCTTACCAATTAAGCTTCGCTTAAACCTAACATGTTTTACGAATTAAAAGCTTAGGCCATTTTTAAGGCTTGGTTAAAACTTTTTGACCTCTTAATCATTTTAATGGCTTACTTTATATTAAATAAGCCATCAAACTAGTAGACAATAACACTTGGAACAAACTAGCATAATATTGAACAAAATCACAACGTAACCAATTGCATTTTATTCATCCTCTTCATGAAATCAAATCATTAGGGATAATATCAAGTAATGAAAAGCAAGGATCAGTGAGCACAAGTGGTTTATAAGCTCTTTTTGTTAATATTTTTTTTTTATTAAATCTTTATGATATCTTATCTTTATTTCAAAATATACAAATTCTTACTCTAAATAAGAAAAAGATAATAAATCAAAATCGAACAAAACTGTAAATAAGCTCTTTTCATGATAATATAAAACTATTTTACGATATATATTTAAAATGTGTTTATAATAATTTTTTAAATATTCATTTAAAACATAAGATTTCATAATAAATTCCATATTAAAAACATTCATGAACCAAATTTATTATTTTACAATAAATATAAATATTAAATATTTAAAAGTATAATAAATTTTGTTCAATTTCATAAAAATCAACAGGTAAAGTGACAAATTTTATAGCTGCACTAAGATCACTCATGAGACATGGAGGATCCTTGACATGAAATGAAGGGCATGACATTTTAAATGGAGGCATGGAATTGCATGCTCTGTAATTCAGCAATAACTAGCAAGGAGACATCTAAGCCCTACAGTGGTAGATTCCAATAAACTATTATCTTTTGATGATGCTATTAGGTTTCTAAGTTGGCCTAGTTTGAAACATAATTCTACCTTACAACAATACATAATTTAGTAGTGTATAATTTTTTTCCTAATAATTTGGCCTTGCATCTGATTATGCTTGTTTGAGTTAAACAGTTGTTAAATTAATTTATGAAGGAAATGAGAAATTATTGCATATTTTGAACTGCTTCAATTAATTGGAGAAAGTTATAAATTTTCAAAGTGATAGAAAATATAAGATTTTTTTTTTCAGGATTTTACAAAATTTATCTTAAATATTTACTTTCATAAATATTTTAAAAAAATTGGTAGAAGTTGGATTGATTTCAACAATTTCTTCGCTTTCAAATAGAAAAGCTATCCATTTAGAGATATATTTAGTATTTAGTGAATATACAAACAAACAAACAAAATTCTGTAATTTCATCAACATTTAAAAAAATCAGGTATAATTTTTAGATATTTTTTTTATATATTTTCTAGAAGAAAAAAGAGCTACAAATTAAACTTGGGAGATGTCAAAGGGTAAGTTGCAATTATCAATCAATCCTTTTACATTTTTTTTAGTTTGTTTTTTTGGGGTAAAAAATCAATCAAATTCCAAATCTCGAGGCCGTAGAGCGCAACATCTTATTGCCTAATTGCAGTTGCCATTTCCTTTTTCGCGAAAAAAGCTATTTTCTTTAAAATTGTTAGGTTTTTCTTTTTCTATTTTCTCTCAGACAAGAAGAAAAATGTTCCTTACACGGAACTTAAAAAACCTAAATAACTCAAAATATATAAAATATAAACCACATTATCATTAAGAGGTAAAAATATTATCAAGATGAAGTGATATTCGTACATGTTATGCGTATATCAATCTCATTAACAAATAAAAATGTAAACAAATAATTTTTTTAATGTACATCTAATCAAAATATCACACCATCTAATACATGGGTGACATTATTTCATCAGTTTAAGTTTTTATGAAAACATTTGATATAACTTATAATTTTTTATATTTAATATTATATTTGAAAACTATGATTTAAAAAAAGTGAGAGAAAAATTAACCAAGGGTTAAAGGAGTGAGATGAAATGGTCCTAAGATTTGTTGACACTTGACACCCCAACGGTGGACAGCATCGACCCTATGTCGCATCCTACTCTTAGCCACAAATTACTTAACGGTAACAAATACAATGGGAACCGATTCATCTCTCAAAATTTCTTTTTTCCTTATTTAATAATAATAATAATAAATGATAAATGTGGATGAGACTAGGGTCCTCCCTCCTCCCCTAGCCGTACCCAAATTACAATAACTTTTTGATAAAAATAATGTAATCTGTCTCCTTTCTCTCTTCCCAAAGATAAAATATTTTTTCTTTTTCATGAATCCTTTTCCCCACGCTAAGCTCACTGCTTCCTCTCTCCTTCCTTTGATTATGCTCCTTTAAACTCGGTTAAAGCAAAACCATTATTTGCCACCCCAATCATAAACACAGTTCATTAAATACCCACTCCTAAGGTCTTTCTCATTTATTTTTCTAAATTGCAATTAACAAAATCTAATCCGAATTTTTTTATTATATCTATTTTCTATACACATTAAAAAATAATATTATTACTACACCTCATTTAATTTTTAACATCCATAAAGAACAAATTTAAATACAATATTTTTTAAAAAGTAATATTTTATTTATTCCTATTTTGATGCATCTAGGATTGAGCCATAAATAAATCCCCCATTAGATGTTTAGCATCATATCACAGTTGACAGAGCTCCCTCAATCAACAACTAACAATTACATCGCAGATACATGAAAACATATCAAGCGTAATTCCACGTTTACAACCACACTCCGTTTATAAGCCCAAACAAACCCTCTCTCAACCAAAAACCCACACATTCTCTTCTTCTCTTTCTCTTTTCTCTTCTCCTTCAACAATGGCCAAAGAGAGAGAGAAGAAACTCTACGTAGCTTTACTCGGAAACTACGCAGCAGAACTAAAGCTTCTCCTCACAACCCTTCTTCTTCTCTGCGTCGTTGCAACTCTTCTTCAGTTCCTCCCTTCTCGCTTCACCATCTCTGCTTCCGATCTCCGAGTTTGCATATCAAGAGTCACCCAAACAACCCCTAATGCCACTTCATCGACTACATCGTTAACATCACTACCCTCTGTTTCTCTCCCTTCTCCACCACCACCACCGTCACCGTCACCACCACCACCTTCACCACCACCACCCTCACCACCTTCTGAACAAGTCAT
Organism: Abrus precatorius; assembly: GCF_003935025.1. Lineage (NCBI taxonomy): Eukaryota > Viridiplantae > Streptophyta > Magnoliopsida > Fabales > Fabaceae > Abrus > Abrus precatorius. The sequence continues at coordinate 31,280,884 of NW_020874292.1, read as the reverse complement.
CGCCGGAGGAATCATAAAACGCGCTTTCAACCCTTACGGTTCCGCAGCTTACAACTTCGTAACAATGGGTGCATACAGAGGAGGCCTAAACACGTTTGCTATCGTTGGAATCTCTTCAAAGCCTCTTCATGTCTACGCTAAACCCACTTACGAGTGCGCCTGGGTTTCACTCGCCGGCGAAAACTCCTCCAAACCCGTCACCACCGTCGGCTACAAGATCCTCCCTGACTGGGGCTATGGTCGCGTCTACACCGTAGTTATCGTGAACTGCACTTTCTTGGAGCCTCTCAATGTTGACAACGCCGGCGGCAAGCTCGTTCTCTTCGCCTCCACCTCCGGCGGCGGCGATGCGAGCCTCAACGTCACCGACAGAATCGAGGTTCTCACAGAGCAACCGGGAACTCTAGATGCTTCGTTGTTCAGTTCAAAGCCTAAGTACGATTACTTGTACTGTGGTTCGTCTCTGTATGGGAACCTTAACCCACAAAGGGTTCGAGAGTGGATCGCTTACCACGTGAAGTTTTTCGGGCCAAGGTCGCATTTTGTGATACATGACGCAGGTGGGGTGCACGCGCAGGTTTTGGAGGTGTTGAAGCCGTGGATGGAACTTGGGTACGTGACTTTGCAGGATATAAGGGACCAAGAGAGGTTTGATGGGTATTATCATAACCAGTTTATGGTGGTTAATGATTGTTTACATAGGTATAAGTTTATGGCTAAGTGGATGTTCTTCTTTGACGTGGATGAGTACATTTATGTGCCACCTAAAAGTACTATTAAGTCCGTTCTCGATTCACTCTCCGAGTACTCTCAGTTCACCATTGAACAGATGCCAATGAGTAGCAAGCTTTGCCTTTCCGCAGATTATGGCAAAACCTACAGGTACATTCTTCTTAATTTTTTGTATTTTGTTGCCCTTTTTTTATTTATGTTCAGCATGGCTCAAATGGGGTTTGCATAATGTTTTGTTCCGTTTTAATTCTAGTTGGTCTTTTGTTAATTTGTTGGGTTAATTTGGGTGTTTGTGTGGTGAGCTACGAAATTGAAGAGCAAATGAAGTGAGATGAAAGAATGAAGAGGTTTGTAAGTGGATCTGTGTTGGATTTTGAAGGGGATCAATTCGGGGTTTAGTTTAGTTTAGTGAAGTGAATTTTGAATGGTTTGGAAAGTGTAATGAGCATTTACTCGGGTAGGTAGTTTGAAGAATCAAATGTGATGTCATTGGTTTTTTCTCATGTTGTGTTGGTGTTTGATAATATGGTGGATCTAGAGTGGTTGAGTGCTGTTTCTTTCCCTAGCGTGGAAGGTGGGTTGATTGATTTGGTTTGCACGAGTTTAGAGTAGCCATTCCTTTGGACAGGTAAAGGTGTGGTGGTGTCTTAGAGCTTTTTTCTAGGGTGATTTATATCTTATTAATTAACGCACCGTTTTAACTGTTAAAAATAGCAAAATGGTATTGTTTGTTGAAGAGGTTTTTAATGTCATACTGAAAATTCAGACAATTCTTTAATTCAGTCACAAATGTCCTTTTTGAGTAAGGTTGCTGTGCTGTGCTGCCAGCAGTACCAATTGTCAACATCATGCTAATTCTGGTAATCGAAAAAAAAATAAAAATCAGGGAGCGTGTTAAATTGTGATGATGATCTTCCCCAAACGTTCACTTTGCATTGATTTTTATTTTTTATCTGAGATTTAGACCTGTGCATCCTGGTCCACAAGTGCTTTGATTATGACGGATTTGTTGGTTTGCACTCAACCCTTTCTCTATTCATAATAATTACCATTTCCCATTTTCACCGTCCATCAACAACAGTTAGATCTAGCTGTTTTGTCCAATTCAAGTGTTTGTATGTTGATTTTTGTTACCATACACTGAACACAGAAGGAGGGGTGATTGTGTTTGTGGCTTTTACAGTTAGTTTGATAAGTACATATGCCACACTAGGGACACAGTTGTCAACCATGTTGTGTGTAACATCGTTATTTTGTGGTGAATGTTATGTTGGGGGGGTGTCTCAAATGGTGTGAAATAAATTTCCAGGAAATGGGGCTTTGAGAAGCTGGTGTATAAAGACTCGAAGAAAGGGATTAGAAGGGATCGCAAATATGCAGTGCAACCAAGGAACTTGTTTGCAACTGGGGTTCACATGTCACAGAACCTAGCAGGAAAGACGACTCACAAAACTGAAGGGAAAATCATGTACTACCATTATCATGGAACCATAGCTGAAAAGAGAGAATCATGCAAAATGCTTTTGAATCAAACAGAAATTACCTATGACAAAACCCCTTACGTGTTGGACACCACCATGAGGGACATTGCTGGTGTGATCAAGAAATTTGAGCTCAAGATGATTGGAAATAGGCTACAGAAGAAGACACGGCAATGACGCTGCCAACAGGACAAATCTCTTTATTTTTTTATTTTAAACTTTATAATAATTTAACTTGTGGTAGAATAGAAATTCATTGAGCGGTTCTTTTTTTCTTTTCTGTTTGATAGTTTTTTTTTTATTTCGTATATTTACAGATGAGTACATGAGCTGTTTCATTCTTAGTGTTTCTTTTGTGTTCACTATTGTTTTTTATTCTTTTCTTTTTTACATTTGTAAAAAAAATAATGAATAAAGATGAATGGTTCAATAATGTTGTCGGTGTGGGGCATGATGAGGCATCCCCACCCACAGTGACAGACACCATATGGAGGGTGGCTATTGTGCCCCTCTTGGCTGTTGCTGTGCTGGTGTGTGCATCTTTTTTTCTTATTCTATTTTCGATCCCCCCATTCTTTAATTATTTTCTGTGAAAGCATTATATTCCTTTCTTTAATTTGATGATGAATCCTAGCTCTTTCTTTGACCCTAAACATAATTATGAGATTATTTTTCAGATTTAAAGCACACTTATAATAATAATATGAGGGAAATTTGTGGCACGTCCCTTGAGCTGGGAATAAAGCTTTCTAGTTATGCTTATTTATGGAGTCTATACCTTTATGTATGAAAGGAAAATTCTGTACTGTTTGTCTCATTGATTAAAGGGGTTTGCTTTTGGACAAGTCAAAAGGGCCATGTGGATGACATGAGTGCTCTTTCTCTTATCTAATAGGACATGGCCTAATCATTAATAGCTAATTATTATTTTTTAGATTTTAAGTGTTTAAATTATTTATAATATAATCATCTTACATTTTAAGGGGTAATTTCTTTTGCATCTAAAGTTCAAATTGTTGTTATGCTATAGAAATATCAAAATTTACCGGAATACTATCGAGTATTTCCTGTTTTATGTTGTGTTTTAAAATTTCATTAAGTTTTTTAAAATTATAAAATTAAATGTATATGACCAAATTTAAATATAGATTATTTGAAAATATTTAACACTAAAAGCACTCTTACAAGTTGTGTAAGTAAATTTTATTTGCATCTACTAGAGAACAGAAAATCAATGTGAACCAAGATCAATTACAATAATTTTAAAAATGCATATTTTTTCAAAAAATTTCTTATTCATGTTCAAAAGATAAAAAAAATTGTCAATATAAATAATAAAAATATATTTGGATTGACATTATAATACGTTAATTTAAATTGATTTTTTAAATAATTTAATTTAATTTAATTTTATATCTTAATTAAAGATGATAAAATTGGCAAGTTCGATTAATAGTTTCTCACCAGTTTACTTACTTATTTCTGCTTTTTAGTCGGTCAAAATGTATTAAAGTATGCTGACTTGTCAATATTTTTTTAATATAAAAACAAAAATATTTTTATTAATTATTAATGTAAAATTATTATTTAAATATCTTTTATAAGCTTTTATTATTTATATTAATTTTAAGCGAATCAATCAAATCTACCAATCTACTATCTTGTTGATCTACTTCTAATTTTATTTTATTTTATTGCTGACTCGCTAGCTTATTAACACACTTTTAAATAGGTTAGAATAAAATATTTTTAAATAAATTATAAACTCGGTCAATATAGTTATACTTAGTAACAGCAGCAATGCCATCCACATTTCATATCAGTTAAAATGATGCAATGGGCACGTTATATATATATATATAGATTTTTTTATATAAGTGTAAATTTAAAAATTCTTATTTTTAATTTAAATTTTTTATTTAACTCAAATCTAATGAATTATAATTTATTATTTTATTTATCATTAAATTTAAGTTAAATAAAAAATTTAAATTAAATATACAAATTTTTATACTTATTCAGTGTAAGAATATCTTTAGCCATGGATATATAATGTTGCTTATGAGGTTACAGAATTACTCGTTTAAGAACCAGTTTCAAAGATTCACACTTAAATTCTGTGTCTCAAAACACAGGAAAACGCGTGATCTTATATAGAGCCCTGAAAGGTGTTCCGAAAAAGAGAAAAATGAATATAGATATCATTGGAGAAATATTATTTGATGCATTATCAGTATAAACTTTTACATTTTCATTTGACAGTAGACTATATTTCATTCGATGGATATGTCATATATTAATAAAATAATAGTGTAAAGTTTCACATCAAGAAAGAATTACCTACTCAAACTATATACTTGACACGTTGTGAGTTGGACAGGGGTCTCATTTGACCGAGTCCATAGGGAATTTAACCAATTTAATTGAGTTGGCATGAATTGACATAAAAAAAATTGAGTTGGCATGAATTGATACACCTAGTATTGTTAATTTATCGTTGTTGAAGATTCAAAAGCTTAATTTTTCTTATATAAAAGTGCTTATCTTTTATTTCATGAAGGATCGATGTCTTAGATTTTTATCATATCATTTTAATACTTTTTATTATATTGTTTGATGTAATTTGTGTTACCGATAACAACATATTGAAATTATAAAAGATTCACTTCCACGGATCGCTTGAAATACGTGGCTTTAGCAGAATCTCAGCATCTGTTATGTGGGGTTGGTTGATATCTTTTCGTTAGGACCAGGAATGACTACATGCAATTACTACTGGCGTGACATCAAAGAATCAGGAAAATAAGAAAGCAAAATTTTAATAATAAACATTGCCATCAAGTAATTATTTTCTCTTTTCTCTTTTTTCACTTTTCATTCATATAAAACAGAAAATTGAGATGCACATAGAAAACTGCAAATTAAAAAGCATAGTCTGCTAAATGATAACGTGGTCCATGGCCATCTTTTGTTTAGGCCAAAAAGAGGGTCCTACATGGCCATTAGCATGCTTTATTTTGCAGTGTTGAAAAGTCTGTGTGTGTGACTATGTTGAAGGGCAAGCTGTGAGGTATCCAATATCTTAGCCAGCCGACACATGCACATAATATGAATCAATGTGCTATATCTAAAATTAGGCTTCAAACACTAGTCAACAACTGTGTTCCTTCCTTCACTACCTTTTTATGTTGGAATTTGAAGCCTTCAACTATACTCTTTCTTTCTTTGCCTTTCTTCATCTCTTGATTTCATAATTGAATTTGGAAAAGATAACCCAGACATATTTATGTGTCAATGTGATGAGAGTTTCCTAGAAGGTGTCTCACCATTATTGAAATTCACTAATGCATATAATAAAACCTTGATAAATTTGTATACTATATAACCTATATGTGATAAAAAATTATAATTCAGTTTTACTTCAAATTAAGAAATATTATATTGTATCTTGTTAAAAAATTGTAAAATAAAAATTACTAATTTTAGCTTGTTGCGAGTTAATGTAAAATGGGTAGGAAGAAAATGGCACAAAGGGACAAGATTGTTGGGAAGGGGACAAATGAATGGACCATGATTTGCAGAGGTAGCACGTCAAGGAAAAGAGCTGGCAAAATTGAAATGGGAAAAAGAAATTCATTTAACAAATCATCTAATAAATCCAATTTTTCTGTTGGTGGTGTCGAGTTTATGATGCATTTCTCGAGTTTTCTTCTCTTGTTCCTATGGACACCAAGAATCATAAAGTAAAATACTACTTCCCACTCTTTACACCCAATAGAAAGGGACATTGAAGAATCAATGATGGGAAAGTTCCATTATTTAAATGCTCATTCATAGCCACCATATGTTCATTATTATCACTGAATAACATTAGCATTAATTCAAACACACAAAATAGCTACTCTATATGAAAATAGTTTTTTAGCAAGAAGCATCTCTAGTATCTTCCTTGCTAACCAAACTGTGTAGGCATTATTTTAATAAGAATACCATATTCTAACATGGCATGCCATTAATTGTTTTTCCTAGTTATTTTGATTCCTTACTCTGATTAGTGGGCGATGTGGGGTATGTTATTTTTTGTATTTACGTCTACCTAAAACACACATTGTAATCAAAAGTAGTAACCAATCACTTAAATCCAAACAATCCCTCAAAGGGTGTTTCTGGAACAATAATAAAATATTCATTAAAGTGGATGCTAGATTTGACGGTCCCTATGTTATGAAATTTAAAAAATATCAATAATTTACAAGTTAGCTTAATGTTTATTATGCACATGAACTAGGCATCAAAGAATTAAATAATCCACCGTTTTATTGTAGGAGTTTTTATAATTGAGGCTGCCCCAGTTTAGTACTTCACAAACTTTTACTTTAATCTGCAACCAGTTTCCAGCTACTGACACTTTTTGCCATAAATCTCCTCTCTATTGGGTTCACATAGATGTAATGAATTGGAAATGTGGATAGAATAGTAATAAATTAATAACTCTGACATCACACGGTTGAATGTTCAGTTAAGCTGAGACCTGTGAAACCCATTGGGCCACACTTGTAGATGCACATAAATCAGTGAAATTCATTCTTTCTTTATGTTTCTTTTGGGTATGAAAATAAGTTAACATTCAGAAGAGGTTCTACCCACTGCATTATGCTTAAGGCCATTTCTACACATAATATTTCAGTGCTTGTTGATCCCACCCTACTGCACTTCACTGCACAGTTTATATTCTAGAGAAGTACATAAATTTAATTGGTTAGGTGGGTCTGTTATTCCCATCACAATTGTTCATATCCACCTTATTCAAGTGTTTCTGGTAAGGACAATTATGTAAAGTAGAGGCAGGTAAAAATCAATTGTTAAGGACAAATACTATTTACAAAAAGAAATTGTTCATTCTGAAATTCTAATTGAAACAACTGTTTACATTGCATTATTTGTGTACCCCCAAAGGCTATCTTTAATTTTGTGTATTGTAGAATCAAATACATTGGGACTAATTTGTTGATTCAAAACTTTGATTTTGACTCTTGTTTATGTTATTAGACTGGCTATAAATAAATTCATTTGATCCTTCCTTGTTCTTTTCCTTAGAATCTAATACAATGTGATAACAGATTAAAAAAATGAATAGATGGTTATAAACAAGTTATGCTAGTCTTTCACGTCCTTTATTGTTTTAGACAAATGACTTTAAATTTAGCAAAAAGTTAAAAAGGTGTGGAACACTACGGCTATGATAAACCTAAACTTGGATGGAACCTTCCCACTTAGGACCTCCTCAAAAGATGATGGTACCGAAGACCTTTAATCATTGAAGCAATGAAAATGGGACTATTAAAGACTTGTTATTATTATTGGAAACCAAATAGAACCTACATTATTTGAAAGTAAATTATAATTTGTCAAGAAAGATATAGACAGTTTGATACCAATAACATAGTTTTTTTCTTGATTAATGGAAAGAATAATTCCACTGGCCAACCATATAATCCTTTCTTTTTCTATTTTGTCTGCTCTAGTGTGTGCACTTTACCATATAATTCAGCTTCTTTGGCAGCCACAATAATAGGAGAGGTGGTTGGTTTCTCAAATTCATTTTCTGGGGGGTTCTTCTTTTACTTTCCATGCCCTCTTTAAAAACGTTTATTTTATGCATGCGGAATCTCTATCCAATCCTCATAATGTTATTAATGTGTGTGTTCGAAGAGAACAAGCTCAAATTTTTCTTAGTTGATTAGTGTCATGAGATTAATTGGTAGCTGATTATGCCAAGATAGTTATTAACAATGGATTGGAATTAGAAAGTTTTTTTTTTTCTTTCATGCTTTGCTATTTCTAGTTGGCTGGATCCAAATGAAACATAATTTGTGAATGGGTTATAAACTGGAACTTTTGAAGATTTCACCCTATGCAAAATTAAATGTAATGCACGGTTCTTATTTTGTTTGTCTCTGTTTATGCAACAGTATTATCAATTCTTCTGGATGGAGAGAAATTCTTGGGTAAAATCTTACTTTGTGTACCGATAATTAAGCTTATTTGATAATTTTTTTTATCATAGAAGATTTATGATCATAAATTGGTTTATAAAATATATTGAAATGGATTAAACAATATTTTGGAGAGTTATACTAAAAAATTGTTAAAACACTAACTAAAGTTAATTTAAGTAACAAACAACTTAGTATCATTTAAGTAAAATTTTGGATTCAAGTCATTGTATATACAAAAAAAAATTTAGTGATAAACTCATTCACCATATCTAGATGCGCAATTCAGGTTATATTTAAATTAAATTGGGTGAAAAACTAAAAACAAAAAAATTATAAAACTATTTTAAAAAATTATTCATTCAAACACTCTCTAAACAAGTTACGAAAAAAAATATAAATGATTTAGAGCGAGTCACTAATAAGAATTATTAAAGCAGTGAAATAAAAACACATAACAAAATAGCTAAAGATGAAGGTGAAATGTTTACAATTTATTTGACACTCCACAATATATATTTTTCATTTGGTCAATTAGCTTCCAACGATTAAAGTAAATTATTAACTCTGAATTTGTTAGGCAGATTTTCTTCTATTTTTGTTGCCTTTTTTTTCCGTCAACATTCTATTTTTGTTCAAATTTTCTTTTGGGGGTATTTATAGAGTCCAAGTTGGAAACGGGCCTGAATTTTTACTATAATGCTTGGGACCATGTGAGAAGCCCATTTGAAGATTTCATTGGACCTTGAAGTGACTACTGCCTGCTAGGGAATACGGCTGGCTGGCGTGGGCTAATTGGGCTTAAATGACGACACATCAACGACCGAAAGAGATTTGACAAAAGAAGAGCCCGATACAAAAAAACTGAGGCCATATTAATTTTTCCATAATATGATAATTTTTCATAATTCAAGGACTAAATTTTCATCTACTAAATTAAAAATAATTTATAAAATTAGAAACTAAAGTGATAAATTGACTGAATAACTCATGTTACCGTATTTTGTTATTCAATCTTAAAATTTCTCTGATGAAGACTAAAAAAATGAAAAAGAAATGTACGAAGTTGGTGTGGAGAAAAACGTTAAGGGAATGAGGTTGCAAACAAAAGGGCTTGTCTCGCAGTCTTTTTTTAGTTAGATCTGATAAAAGATATAATCTAAATCAAGATAAAAGAATATATATATATAGAAAAATTAGCAAACTAATCACTTAATTTTTTTAGGGATATTAAATTTATCTATTTAAATGTTAGATTAAACATTTCGATGAATAGATTAAATTTAAAATTGTATATAATTAAAATATAAATAAAAATAATTATAAGCTTATATACTTAAATTTTTTATTATATTTAAAAATGTATATGTACGATTATTAAAAAAATCTCATGATTTAATGATTATATATGATACTCTTATTCTTTAAAATAAGTGAATATTCGATTTTGTTAACATTGACCAATTTTAAATGATTATAAATAGAACTTTTTTAAAAAAACTATTTATCATATTAAAAATATATCAAATAAAAAATATTTTTTAAGAGATACTTTTACTTTTATAACTAATGTTAACAAATTCAAATCAGTGTTTTAAAGTGTAGTTCACAGCCAAAATTACTCTCACAACATGAAGATTTTAATGATCTTAGCAATCGCATTATGATCACAATTTCGATCACATGAACCCATTTATCAATAAATTTTGACAATGTAAAAAATTATGACATAACCGCAACCATGATCAAAACGGAAATTTAAAATTGATATGTTTCAATAAGAAGATATTATTTATGTTTCAATATTTTTCAACAATATATCAAAACATGAGAAATTATCCACACTTGTGCAAACATGAAAAATGTTTTGTATATCATTTGGGAGTACATCTTTAGATGTCTCCTTTACATTTTGAGTGTGATTTGAAAATGCGTAAATATATTTGATAAAAACTAAAATCAATTGTACAATGTGAATTTGTAGTATTGATCCATTGTCTAAGAGAAAGGTTGATGTAATCAGGAATCATGCATCATCGCCACCGCATTTCAACATTATAGAAGGCAAATCAAAGTAGGAACTGAAGGAGTCATCTTCAAAACTATTTTCTTGAACTGTTATCCCTTTACCTTGTGTAACCCCGGGCTTAAGTTCAAAGATTTCCAAAGAAAATGTGCTAGACATTACAGGATCCACTGAATGATCCATTTTGATGCCCCCTTTACTTGCTTTAACTTTCTTTGCTTTTCCTAATCCTGGCAAACACATGCAAAGGGCATTAACTTTGAATCCAACATCTTCCATTCTCTTGCCACTATCTTTGGAGAAGCTTCCTTGATGCATGTTATCATTTTCTACTTCCACTGCACTCAGCCTAAAATCAAATTCATCTGGGGTTGCATGAGTTCTTCCTTGGTTTTTTGGCACTGACATGCTCCTACATTGTAGATGTTGTTTCTTTTGGCTCAAGTTACTCATCTTACTTGGTGATTCTAGGCTCTGAGGCAATGAGCTAGGTGGAATTGGAAGGGTGCAGCTCAAGAATTTGTGTTTTGGTTTCTTCAGTGATAGTGAATCCACCACAATATGCATTTCTTTTTGCACCCGCATGTTGGATTTTTCCATCACTGTTAAAAGGAAAAGATATCTGCTTCAGTTTCAATTGGTTTTAAGTGGTGGTGTTTTCTGACTGTAATAAGAGAATTGAACTATTTATAGAAGAAGAGGCATAGAGTGGTGTTGTTTCTCTCTGTACAGCCGTTGAGATTACTTTTTAGTTTGGTATCCATTTTTAGATATCAATTAAGATGCTTTGGACTCTTAGGATCAGTTGACTTTTTTGTACATTCACATCCAAAATTCCTGGCCGGCATTGTACTTGGATTGGATGATTGAGACTTGAGAGAGATCAATGAGGGAGCCGGCAACATTGGTAATTTGTGCATTAATTTTATATTTGGGTTGATTGACTTTATTCTGAAATAGTAATAGAGGAATATAAGATGCATGCATGACATTCTTAAATAAGGGGGCAAGTGAATCACAAATTAAATAAATCTTGTAACGTGCATACTTCAAAGTCAAGATTCTCATAATAGGAAGCAGACAAATATAATATAGAACTAACCATGACGAATATCAAATGGCATCATACCTTTGCTTGCAAGATGTGAGTTTTAACCATTGGTTAGAAAATCAATGATTAGGTCTGTGATAAGATTCTATAAAAAACTAAGAAGTTGTCTAAATACACCTTGATTTTATCTTTGATGGTGATAACTCCTCACTGTTCCCTGAAAAATAATGTCAGGGACATTTTGATCCAAAAAAAAAAAGTAAATAACCTGAAAAATATAAAAATGAGACACTTTTGTTCTTACTTTCAATGGATGAAAGGATTAAAATGTCTCACATTTATAATTTCGAAGGACTATTTGGTGACTTTGTTTCAAGGACTAAATTGGGTCAAGTGAAAGTTTCATGGACTAAATTATGATTTACTCTCGGTTTTTTAATCACTAATATTTGCAGCGATATGATATGAGGATCCATTCCAGCATAGGGGAATCTGCTGCTGAATGTTTCTTTGGTAGGCAAGCTAAATGTTTCAAGAAATAAGCATATGGTATAAGAAAACTGAAGCAGATGTGTCTTTATAATCCGCATTCGGCAAAGGTTAGCGTGCATTAACTACTGACAAACTTTCTGTTGCTTATTATTGATATCTTAAGATGCTTAATGAGTGTCATTCCATATGTATAAAATATCAATGCTACCATAATCAAACTTAACTCCGTTATTCACTGTATTTATATCTTTGTTTCTTAGTTTCTCTTTTATTCCTTGCTGTAATTTTTTCTTGTTTTCTCAAAGATATACAAATTTCATTGATGTTGTAGGGAATTTTCTCTTCTATTTGGAAACAAAAAATGATATACTCGAATATAGTAACGACATATCAGGGAAAAATATAAGTAATTTAAAGGTAATGTCAATTTGAAAAAGAAGCATTTTGTAGTAAACAAAACTCATTTACTCACACTGTTTATAATTTATACACTAGAATTTTTATTGTCTCTATTAAATATTGTTCATATAATATTATCCGTAAAATAAATGCAATTCACATGTTCGAAGAAACAAATTTTGCGTGGTTGTGACTTGTGAAACCAATTTTAACAAAACACATCTTGGTTGTGTAACCGAAATGTAAGTAAAAATCGAAAGTTGTCTTAACTTGATATTATTACGACAGATTATACCCTTGATTACAGTTTAATAGTTTCATGCATGATGAGTAGGGTAAGGTGATCATTTATATCACAATTCACAAACAAAACTACCCTCCATTTTCCCTTTAAATCTAATTAGTTAACAAGTAGGCTAGCACTTGCTAAATGAGTGTGCGGATTGCAGAATTGGACACAAAAGCAAGTATTCATTTTTCGTATGAAGGTAACAAAATCAGCTACAAATGAAGCTTTATGAGTAAATATTTTTATTCTAAATTCCCTATTTCATTGTCAAGCACTTTGTGCTGCTGCTAAGAAGGCATTAAAATCTTCTCTGGCTTTTCTCAAACGAGGAGAGATGCAGGATGCTGGGGAGGCAGGGTATGATGGAGAAGAAGATATGGAAAACCGAACATGGCGAGGTGATGCATCAGATTTTCTAACACTGCCTCTAGTGGAACCATTCTTCAGAACCCCTTTGAGGTCTTTTTCAAAGACAAAAGATGCAGCAACTGGCGAGTACACTTCACTAGCACTGCATTTGATCAACTCTATTGGAAGATCAAAGTAGGAGTTGGTGGAGCCTCCTTCAATCTCATTGAATATTGCTGCAGAAGCCCATGAACCACATTCAAAGTTTTCCAAGGAAACTGTCCTAGATATTACACCTTCCTTTCTTGTTTTAACTGGCTTTACTTTACCACCAAAGCCTGGTAGATAAAGGCAAAAAGCACTGCATTTAAGGCCATCATTTTGTGTTTTCATGTGCTTATTAACACTCTTGGAACTTTCTTTGACAGCTTCAATCCTGGACAAGTCGTCATGGTGCCACTTATCATGCTCCATTGCACTTAATTTACTCAACCAGTGATCAAATTCATCTGAGGGTGCACATGCTCTTCCTTCACCACATGACTTGCTCTTCCTTAAGTGCATTTCTTGTAGCAGATGCTGAAGCTTGTAGGTTAAGTTAGTAGCATGACATTGTGATTCCGGGCTCTCACTTTTTGATTTCTTCTTCGAAAGAGCCGAAGCGAAACGAGGCGATGAATTCGCCGAATTCGGGAGACTCATGCTTAAGAATCTTGGTTTTGGAGGTTGTAGAGTTGGAGGGTGCAAAATGGTGGCTGCTGAAGTTGTGGTGATTATACTTGGCAGCATGGTAGTGTCATGGTACCCTTGTTTAATAGGATAATTTTTTAGTGAAAGTGGATCCACCACAATATGCTTTTCATTTTGCAAGCACTCCATCAATGAAATTCTTGGTTGCTCCATCTCTTTTATGTGAAGCTACTATGTCTTTTGATAAGGATTTCTATATCAGAAACTCAACATGGACTTGAGGAACACCAAAGGGTAGATAACTGCTTATATAGGAAATGGATAGAATGTAAAGAATGAGTTAACATAACATGCCAACATGACCTTTTCACATCTTAGTCGTGATGACCATGTTCTTTGTATATTATAGTTGATTATATATTTTTCCCCGTAGGTATTAGCTGACTTTATATAAGATAATTAGATAAGTAAGAACTTGAAAACATGGTCAATTGTTCCTGTTATTCTTAAAATACATAGCACATCCATGACTTGAAATATTAAGTATTATTATATCACAACTTGAGCTTTGTACGTGCTGGCATCAACCAAAAAGAAATCATATGTCAAAGCATAAAAAAGAATATAGGGCCAAATATCATGAATAATTGATACCAACGTACATTTAAGATTAGAAAATAAAATATAACAAGCTACAATTCAAAAAATTCACACAATAAGAATTTTTACACAATACTTTTTTTATATAAAAAATACATAATATGATCTATTTAAAATTACACAGTAATAGTAAATGTTGTAATTTTTAATAAAATTTTATTATTTATTATTTTAGTATAACTGAGTGTGTCCTTAGACACATACTTAAAAAAATAAAAAAAAATAATAACAGTTTTAGATTATTTTTGTAATGCACTTTAAGTCACTAACAATGAATACAGTCTTTTTGCATTGCAGCCACCTGAGGATCAAATCCAATGTGGCTTTTGTTTTTGCATAGGCAGATGTGATTGACATGTTCTTCAATTCTTCTCTTCTTTTCTTGTCTATTATTTAATTAATTAGGAATGCACATATCTTGTAAAATTTGCCTTTACATCACACATAATGGTTTTAAAAAAAATATCTCAAAGTTGAAACCTGGGTTCACTTCTGACGTGGACCCACCTTAAGTGGGCCCACACTGCCAATTGAAGCTGAAACTGGCTACTTGCCATATACCCCATATTGTTATTCACACTCATCCTAAGATCTGAGGCAGGTTAAAATGAAGTGGGCTGGGCTACTTTTGCTTTGGAAAAACATTGTGTTACTTTAAGAATTTTAAGGTCTGACAAAAAACTTAAAATAACCCCATCTTTATTTATATAGCAAAAGTTTTACTCATTTTAAGCTTTTGGAATTAGCTTTTGAAAAGAAAGAAATGAAAAGAGAAAATTGAAGAGCTTGTTTGTTTCTATTTTCTTTTTTAATTTTTTAAAATTATATTTTAAAACAATTTAAAAAACTGTCATTTTAAAAAATAAAAAAAATTAGGTTAATAAACAAATTTTATTTTACTTCTTACTTGTAAAAAAATTATTTTTAAAAACATAAAAAAATAAATTTCAAGCTTTTTAATGAGAAGAAAATATTTTGTAAATCTTTCAAAATATTTTCATATTTTTAAGACTTCATTTGAGAGTTAATTTTTTTAAAAAGAAGAGATAAAATTTATGTGATAATACTACTTGTTTCAAAGTTATTATAGTAATACTAACAAATAAATGCAGAGTAACCAGTGTAATATTTTAATATTTTTATATGAAAATAATTTTATTTATCATCACCATTATTATTAATTTTTATATAAAAAATATTTGTTTAGAACGATAGATTGGAAACATTATTTTAAATTCAATCTATTTTTAAAAAATTTAAATATTTATACATTATATTAAATTGAATTTATATTTATTTTTTTAAGGTATCAATTTTATATATTATTACAAATTTAATTAATATTAACTTAAATTCAATTTCAAAATTTTAACATATGGCATAAATCATCTAATTTTATGTCACATCATGTTTTTCAACTAGTTTAATAATTAGTGTCATTATTAGTAACTTTTATTCATAAATTATTAAAAATTGACAAATTATTATAAGATAAGTCTTGTGTGAAAGTAAAATATATATAAATTTTTCAGTTAAGTTGAGAATTTTTTTATATTATAGTTTTAAAAATTGAATTTCATTTATCAAATATTTGAAATTATTTCTTCAGTGTTAAAAGAATCACATATTTGATATTATAATTTTTTTTTCTCTTTAAAAAACTATCAATTAAAATATTAAATAATTTTTTTACCAAACACTTTAGATATTTATATCAACTTTACTCCCTAAAATGTTCTATATATTATAAAAGTTTCTTACCTCACTTTCTTTCTACTTAAATTTTATATCATTATTCAGTTTCATTATTTTAAATTACAGTAAATGTCTATTACACAACACAAAAATATTTTCTTTTAATTTCTTTTTAAGAAATAAATGCCATATAACATAATCCTATGTATTTAAATGTTGTATTAGATTCTATCAACTGTGAATAAAGGAAAATAATCATAAACTCTTTATTAAATATGTATAAAAACATATTTTGCATTCATAATATTAGAATAGAAGACATTATATATAGAACTGTAAAAAAATTCATCAAAATTTTATAGACTAAAATGTCCATTTGATTAGGGTTAAGGTTAGGGTCAGAGTTTTCTTAGCAGATTTTTTTTAAGTTTTAATTTTTTTAAGAGAGATAAATATAATTTTTTAACAAAAATCTAGCTAACTATACGTGTTTCAACTCTTAGTTCCACAAATTTAATAAAAATCTAGACAATTATTTAAAAATTTGGGAGTCTTTAAAAAGGATTAGGATTCAAGTCCTAACATTAAGTAAAATTTAAGAATGTTTTTAGGATTTGACTAATCTGTAAATATCATTATTCTGACCCATATATTATGAGTTAAATAGTGCATGACTTAATATATTGTTTTTAATTAATATAGAGACAGAGCTGGATTAATTATTTTTGGGTTAGGTAGGATTGGCTCCCAGGCTTCAGCCCTTTCTTATAGCTCTAATTGTATAAGAAAAAGTAACTATCTAATAATACTTAAACCAATAAAAACTGATTATAGATAATAGAGTTTTTAAAACATTATTGTTAAATATGGATAGAAATATATTATATTTACTTTATATAAGTAAATATAATCAATTTAATAATTTTAAGTTTAAGTATAATCTATTATCTATTATAAATTCTTTATTAAGTCTAACGTGACTTTCTTAAAATATTAATTTGAGTTACTAGTCTTTTTAATAATCTTATTTCGTATTAAAATTGTTAATAAATCATTAAATATCTTTATAAGTAAATTATCAAACTATTTAAATAGATATGTTTATATAAAAATCATAAGATTTGTATATAAATAAGTTATAAATAATAGTTTAGTACTTTAGATATTTGTAATAATATTATATATTTTTATTTATTACTTTCAAACCATATATTTGATTTGAATAAGTAAATTACTAAACATATAACACACAATTGAATAAACATTAATCTACAAATCATTAAACAAATTTAGTAACATAAATTTTTATACTTTAAATCAACTAAATAAAATTTACACTTAAAAGTAGCAAAAGCAACAAAAGAAATACACAAGAAACATTATTATTTTAAAATAAATTATAAATATATTAATAAAAAATATTTATCAAAAAATAATAATACAAAAGACTTCTACGAGCGTTGTTCTATCTTATATAATAAAGATACTTTTCAACTAAAACAAAAGAATTATAATATATAATTTAAGATTTTATTTATTTTAAAATTTAATTTAATATAATATTATAATTTTTATATAAAATTATTTAATATATTATTATTAATTTTATAAATCTTAAATAAGTTATTCAACTAGGTCTAATAATTTTTTTAAGTTCAATTTGACTTATTTAATTAATTAATTTTTTTTAAAAATAAATTAAATCTATTACTTAATTAGATTTAATCAGACTAAACTTTAAAAAATTTAAGCAATAAATTCCTATCAAATAAATTTATATTTATCCTATTCTAAAAATATACTTTATTAAATATTTGTAATCACATAAAAATATGCATAAGAATATTTTTTAATTAGTATTTTTAAATGTTTAATAATATTGTTATATAATAATATTAATATAAAGTCAACTAAAATAATTATAATTGTCAATGTCAAAATAAAAATATTAAATTCTACTTTTTATTTCTGAAAAACAAATGTGCACAATTTTAGAATAATTATATTTTTTTATTATTGTGTGTATAAAGATTGATATGAAAATATTAAATATGGTTATTAAATATTTTAATTTACATAATAATAAATAATAAATAATTTTTATCACAATTAAATAATTTTATTTAAATATAAATTTTTTTATTTATCTTTTTATTGTGTGTTATAGGTATACAATATATATATATATATATATATATATATATATATATATATATATATATTAATAATTAACATCGATACATGTTTTGTGAGCACTAATTCTTGAAAGAAGTTATTTTTAAAAATTTCTTAAATATGAATATTTTAAATTTTAATTCTTTTTTATCATTTAAAGCAATTTTTCTATATTAAGTATTTTTTTATTTAATATTGACTTTTTATATTTATTTTTGAATTAATTTTTTCTTTATTTAATTTTATTTAAATATTTATATTAATAATTATAATTTTTAATTTTTAAATTTATAATATATTAAATTTAAAAATAATTATATGAAATATATTTTATTATTTATTTATACTTTTTTATTTAATTTAGATATACACACCAAGTGTATGAAAAAAAGGGTGAAATATCTTAAGTATAGTTTGATTTGCTTATGCACTTGTATGCACATTAAGAGGCTCATTGGTAAACATAATTAAATAAAATAATTATAGGATAAAAATTGAATAAAAATATGTTATGATAAAAGTAAGGAAAAGTAATAATTAAAAAAAGAATATACGAGTAGTTCATATAATTTGTGACCTAAGTTCATGAGTAAATTAAAATATTTCTATATATTGTGATTTATGTATATACTACGACCTATTCTTCTATTCTTGTAAAGAAATGTCATTTTTGCTTTTAAAACAAAAGTATATAATGACCGATAAGGTACAATAATAATTTTGTTTATTATAATTAACTAAAATAATAATGGCTAAAGTTTAGGAGATAATAGAAAAATTAAGTTTATGTTATGTTATATCTTACTATTTGAGATAAACAAAAAATAATAAAATAATATATAAATTATTTAAATGAAAAGTTAATTTTTTTAATCAAAATTAAAACTTTTAAAAATATTATTATTTGTCCTTTTGAAAATGACATATTTTTTATAAAATACTGAAAAGTGACATAAAATATAAGTAAAAAATTATTTTCATAATATTTCCTAACACATCTTTTAGAATAAAAATTTAAAATTTAAAATTTAAAAATAAGACAAGATTACTTAAAGGCTATATGCATTATATTTTTTTTAACCTGAGCAACAAAGAAACATGTAGGTAGAATTCAAGTGATTATCCTGAAAGTTGACTTCTGGAGTTATAACTTGAAAGTTGGCTTAAATTTTCCGCAATACAACACCGACCTTGCACAAAAACTGCATACCAATCTGGCTAGTTTCTCGTCAAAGTGCTGCCTTTATATTTCAAAGTAAGTACTGTTCATCAATTGAGGATAAAGTAGTCAAACTCACTACCCAGAACTCGGAATAACAGTTTAAAGTCATTAATTTTACATTGAAGACAGAGCATTAGAAAGAAGCTTCCCGATAAAGTTGATGAGTTCTCTTCGGGTATTCCTCCACAAATCTCTCTCTCTTTTTAGAGACACGCGTTTAAATGTTTAGGGTAATTTCTTTTAAAATAATGTTATTATTTTTACTAAAGTTTACATGTCCTCAGCTTCAACAATAATCTATACTAAATTATAACAATAATTACATATTAATTACTAGCCAATACAAGTTCATTAGAGAAATCATCACCAATATCATCCTACCTTGTTAATTTAGCCAATCCTCATATGGCTCAATACTATTATTACATATTTTCATTTATAATATTAATCATTTTCCATGTTACCATAGTTGAAATCAGACTGTACAAAGTTATATAGTCCCTATAAACTATTTTTGAAAAGTTCTGTGCTTACATAATATGGATTTATCTTATAAGTTGATGTTATTATGATTAATAAAAATAAAATTACTACAAATTGTAAATGAGGTGTCTAATTGTTGCAGAATGCTCATAAATGCCTTTGTCATCAATTTACCATATCAGATGCATTTAAGATGAAATCTCTCCAGTATAACATTAAATATTAATACCATGATGCCTAGATGTTTATGAGTATAATATGCCTTTGCTTTAGGAAATAGATAATATATAAAACCCCGTGAGTGAAGTGTTAAAGTTTAATGCTTTTATTTTCTTTAAAAGGGACTATATAAAAATCATGCCATGTAAAACTTCACAGGCATAGAACCATCACACCTCGAAAGGTTCACGTTAATTTAACTTTTCTAAAATGAAAACAATACAGGTGAGTTTTTATTAATTTAAATTAAATATTCCACAATTTAATTTAAATTAAAGTATATAGTTTTATTTTATCACTTTAGATAAAAAATTTATTAATTTTTTATAATAAATATTAATTAGTTTTCTAAATATATTTAAAAAAAGTAAAATAATCATTTTTATTAAAAAATATTATTAATGCACCTCCTTCATGATTTTTAATACATCTTAATATAATTTTTAATAAAAAATTTACTCTCTTGATTCTCTAACTAATGTTATAATGATATAAATTAATAATTTTATTTTTTTAATCACATTTTCCATCTCATCTTTCTCCTTCTTTCTGTTGTTATTTATTTGTTTTCTTTCATTTCCTTTTGCCCATTCAATATAAGTGAGATGTAACATATTATTATCGCCCCTTTAGTAGGGCAAAACAATCTATATACAACAATAATTAATTTCATTTTAAGTATATAAAATCTAAAAATTTAAATCATACAATTCTATATAAATTGTCAAAATTAAAAGTTAATAGTCATACAATTATTTTAAATTTTCATATACATTTTTTAATATTAGTAATTTAAGTAAGATTTAATGATTTATATTTAACTTTTTACTTTTTACAATAATCAAGTATTTTTAATTGAATAATTTTTTAAAAAGAAAGATGATTTTTTGTGAGAATATAAGATGTGACTGAAGTTTAAAGTTGATCTTGCTTAGACAGCTGTATAAGGATATTTAAGATTTACTTAAATTTAATTTTAATAATTTATTTATGACTATGTTTTTTTACACTTTTTCATTTACAACCCTTAATTAGATAACCATAAATGTTTTTTTTTTAAAGTACCAGAAATGAATTTTCAAAATTAGATTTAAGGGCGTGACTGTATCTAAATAGATAGATTTACTTTGCAAATAAAATCTCTCTCCATTTTCAATCTCTCCTCCATGGAGGCCAAATCACAAGCCCCACAATTGCATCATCAGTCTCTCAGCATGACCCCCCTCCCCCAGAATGAAACAAGCGATATTGAATCCACAGATCAACAAGGTACGGAAGAATCACATCCAAATCTACCTTCATTATCCGCAGACAACAAAAATCAGGTGCATGAAGATCAAAAGTCAATCACCAACAAGAGGTACATACCCCTTTTGGTTCTTAATTACCTAATGCTCTTTGTGGGTTCACTCTCTTCAAGTTTGCTCTCCAAGTACTATTTCATCCACAAAGGTTCAAGCAAATGGGTCTCAACTTGGGTTCAGTGCGCAGGTTTTCCTCTCTTGATCATCCCAATTTGTCTCCCATGTATCCTTAAATACACCAAGAGAAAACCCTTCACTGATTTCAGTCTAAAGATGTTTATTTTATCAATTTTTGTTGGTTTTATGTTAGGCCTTAATAATCTTTTGATCTCATGGGGAGTTGCATATCTCCCAGTCTCAACCTCAGCACTTGTCTTGTCCTCTCAACTAGTTTTCAACCTCATTCTCTCAGCCATTATTGTGAAACAAAAGATAACCTTTTCAAACCTTAATTGTGTCATCCTTCTTACCCTAAGCTCCATCATCCTTGCCTTAAATTCTAGTCACGAGAGACCAAAAGGGCTCACACAAAAGAACTACTTCATTGGATTCTTTTGCACCATAGGAGCAGGTTTGTTATTTGCCTTGTATTTGCCAGTGATGGAGAAGATTTACAAGAAGGTGTATTGCTACGAAATGGTGATGGAAATGCAACTCGTAATGGAGATTGCAGCTACAGCATTAGCCACCGTAGGCATGTCATGGGATGGAGGATTTTCTGAAATGAAGGAAGAAAGTCAAAGGGTATTTGATAAGGGAAGCACAGTTTATTGGGTGACAGTGATGGCTAATGTGGTGACATGGCAATTATGCTTTATGGGCACTGCAGGAATGGTGTTTTTGACATCTTCACTAACTGGTGGAATTTGCATGACAGCATTGCTATCCATGAATGTGTTAGGAGGGGTAGTGGTGTACAGAGATGCTTTTGGAGGCTTCAAGGCTGTGTCAACTGTTTTGTGTGTATGGGGATTTTGCTCTTATGTCTATGGGATGTACATTAAAATGGTGCAAGAGAAAGCTCGAATGAGGAATAGGAGTGAATCTTCCGCAGAGTTGATCCCTATTGGGAACCGTGGGGTGATTCATTGATAGGATAGTGGTACTAGCTTCTTAATTGCCAAGTTGGTGTAATTAATAAGTTTGGTTAAGATTCAATAGCATGTTACTTATAGTATACAACTTAGACGCGTGCTTTAAGTATTTTTTAATTTAAATTTAAATTTTATTTCCAATAATTAGATTAATGAATGTTGGCATTAAAGATGGACTGGCTTCTTGTCTGTGAAAACAAAATAACTGGTTTCTAAAATGCTAAAATTATCACTCAGACACTCAGTGTTCTATTTGTATCGTAACGTGTGTTAGATACTACTTCTTTCGATTTTGTCTGTAAAATATAATTATTAATATTTTTATCTTAATTGTAAAAATAAAACTATATTTTTAAATATATTAATTGTAAATTCATTTTTATATTTATTGTGAGATTTATTACTATCTATATATTAATATATATATATATATATATATATATTCATTTAATTTTTTTAATGTATATCTATGGATACACAATAAAAATTTATGTATAATAAATTTATTAAAATGTTAATAAATTAATAACATTAAATGTTACAATTTTTAATTAAATTATTTTTAATTTCTCAATATGTGTCACCAAATCACACTGTACTGATAATCATTATCTAATGTACTCTTTCTTGTTTTTTTATAAGATAATTTTATCTAAATTACACAAATCAACAAAAGTAGTTAAACATATATAGATTTTTTATTTTTTAAATTATTATAACATAATAATTTTACATTTATTTATTATTATTATTTTGTTCTCATTAATAAAAAACAATTATCTAATTTATTAAGATTAATAAAGGATAATTATATATCATGAATTTATACTCTATTCTAAAAACATAAGACATCTTTAATGTTAATTGGTAAAATTGATGTCTTATATATTAAATTAATAAATACATTCAATTATATAGGTAAATGTGAGCATTTTATTAACACAAATTTGACCATAAATAAAAGTATACAAATAATTTTAATTTTAATTTTTGCTAATAAGTATACAAATAATTTAATAACAAAAAACTCAACCATAAATATAAGTTTTTATTTTTTTTATGATTATAACAAGAAAGTATTGGTAGTTATTTCTAGAAATAACTTCTAATCTCATTATCAATATTTATGTACCTTTGTTAAATATATATTTAATTTTTTTCCTTTACCAAAAACAATTCTATCAACTCCATTTATTAAAAATAAATAAAAAAGACATAATAAATATTTTATAAAAAATATCTTTAAAAATAACCATTAAAACTTTAATTTATAAAACAATGTCTTATTTAAAGAAACTCAATGTTTTTAAAATATATCATAAAATTCTGAAATATATTTATTTTTATTAGTTATGACGAATTATTTATTTATTTATGATTTAAAAAGTTAAGAAAAAAAGTTACATCTTCAACCATTAATTGAAGTAACTCCGTATCAGAATCAAAAATACAATACAAGCACGGTAGACATTAATTTTTAAAGTAAAACTTTAATTATAAAATATTACTAAAAGAAGAAAACAAAATTTATATTAGTATAAGTTTAAAAATTCTTACACTCAATTTAAATTTTTTATTTAATTTAAATTTAACTGCCAATGAAGTAATAAATTATAATTCGTTAAATTTAAATTAAATAAAATTCATTAAGTGTAAGTTTTTAAACTTACGTAAGATTCTGTCCAATACTAAAAATATGTAACAAAATAACTTACTATATTCAAGTATTGTCGTTAGAATACATTCTTTTCCAATTTTCATTTTTATAAACGCAAATTCTTGTTTATCTTTGATTATTTATGCAATTAAGGAGCACTTAATCCTAGCCAATCGACTTAATGATGATATCTTTGTATACCACGAAGAAAGGTGATAACTTCGTAATCACTATCGATATTTTCTGGGCTGGTAAGTTGATCTAAAGTTTGGTATAACTTTGTTATCCACAGCTTTGGTATCACAGGGAATCTGTTGCTTAAGTTTACTGGGATTTGATGACCCAAAGAAAAAAAAATTAGTGGGGTTTTTAAATAGAGTCACGTATAGCATGTTTTAGAATCACACTAAATCTCTAAGAATCTTATAAAATCACGTTAAATGCTGAAAATTATATTAAACTATATTTTAAGGTAAAAATTATAAACCATATAGTGTTAAAATAAACTACACTTTGAGTAGATTTGATACAAAACTAAACCCATTATCAGTGATCAAGTTCTCTGCCTATAGCTCTCTTGTGGTTTATGCATTGTTGTAGGTGAATGTGTATTAAAATTTTTATCATTTTTTTAGTCTGAATCTTTTTAGCGTTTCGAAATTATTTAAGGGCTTAATTGTCAATGAGAAATTGTATTGGCATAAATTTTTTATAAAAAATTAATAGAAAAAAAAGAAAAAGAATGAAATAAAATAGTTGATCTGACAAAGAAAAAAATATTATATTTTTAAAAATTTATCGTATAAGTAAATAATTTTATTATCTATTAATTAGAATGGACTAAAAGGATCCAATTAAAAGGATTATACTTATCAATCACCTTATTTTTATTTACAGGCTCAGATAAGAAAAATTTCCACCTAATTAACTGAACATATTGGCACATTTTGATCAGTTTGATTGTATCAATAGTAACACGTGGAAATTTATTAAATAAAAATAGTAACACGTGAAAAGAAAATCAAACATGATTAATTCCTCAACATAGAGTACCCTCAACATAGAGTACCGGTGCTTATCCCAGTGAAAAGTAAGGTAAAAATATAATGAAAAATATACATTATTTAAATGAGTTAAAATTTAAAAAAATTACTTGTTTAAATAAAAAAGTAAGAGAATAAACAAATAATTAAGTCATATTAAAAATTTATTAAAAATAATTTTTTTATAAATTTTTAATAAATATTTATTTTAAATTTTTTTTTATCAAATTTATAATATATAATATTATTTAAACCCTCCTCCTTTCACGGGGAGGAGAGAATAGGTCTAACAAATTAAAAATTCCTTGTTTTTTTCCCTCTATTCATCTGAACCTTGTCCCATTTCCTACCCTCCTCACATTCTTTCCTCTGACCAAACGGAACCTTGATAAATACTTCATTTTCAAGAGTCCCTGAATTGTTAAAAAAATTTATCACATCAATTTCTAGAGTTAATAAGCATTAATAACACTTAAACATAATTGTTCAGGTGATATGTGAAATACCAACTTAATATGGTAGTTATCACTTAAACTAATATTATATGTTAGACAATGGATATTTAAGGTAAATGAAGGAGAACATGATAACACGATATATAATTTAATTCATTTGTTGTGCAGCCCTTAGCAATTTATTTTTATATTTTTAAATTAAATTTTTAATTTTTATTGTGAAGGGTTAAAGTATTGAATTATTTGATATGATAATAGGAAATCTTTTGGCGTAATAATAATTTTTATTTGTAATAATTAATTTAAAATGATTTAAATATATAAAAAAAATATAAGTAAAGGTACAGTTGAAGAGATTAATAATGACTTTTAAGTTAATAAAAAGAATGGAAGAAAATTCAAAATAACATTAGAGAAAATTATTTAAAGCAATCTCATAATAAATAATACCTTAAAAAATTAATTTTTAAAATATATAATCATGTAACTGAATTTACTCGATAGAATAAAACTTGATTATTATTATGATGCATATTGCTCAAAATTCTAGAGTAACCAATGGAAGAATACTTCGGTGTAATTATTATTATTATTAAATAGTTAAATCTCACTGAAAAATATTTGTTCATACCTTTTTCCCTTGTATTCACAAAACCAGTTTTTTTTTTCTTCATTTTTTACATAATTAATTACATTGTTTTTCTTTAATTTTTCAATTTTCTAGTACTAATAATATTTGAGAGAACAAATACAATTTGTGAATGAACATTAGAGAGGCTCTGATTACTCAACACCCCGTGATATATATATATATATATATATATATATATATATATATATATATATATATATATATATATATATATATATATATATATATATATAGCTGTTACCTGTAAAGTACAAAATCTTTTTTTTTTCTCCTTTCCTTTTCTTTAATCATTATTGCGCTCACAAAATTAGCTCACAGATTGAACTTTTACTACGAGCTCACAGAATGCTTGCGGCACTTTTTGTCCTTTCCATATTTTTTCATGACAAGCTTTAAAGTTTAATACCTTAAAGAAAAAATCTTTGATAAAGTGACTTATGAAAGAACTTGTTTTTTTTTTGTTAATAAATTCGTGAAGTTGTTTGATATAATTTTTTTGGGTACAAGTTGGTAAAACTGTTTAATAAACACAAATATAAAATATATTTATAATTTTTGAAAAGGAATTTGTAGTTTTTAAAAGTCATGAAAAGTTATTTCAGCTTTTAGCTTATTGAAAGCTAACTTTCAATTATAAATATGGATGTTAATTATAATTTAGTAATATGTATGTATGGATGTATAGAACATGTTGTAAATTTATGTTTATTTTGGTTAAAATGTTATCATTTAGTTTTAAAAGTAATATATGTATGGTAAATAAATAATTAATATTTTATTATATTTTGTTTTGATTAAAAAAAAGTCATATCTTTATTAAATAAATAAATAAATAATACAGGATTATATCTCAAATTTTACTTGAAAGCTTTTTAAGACAGATAACTAAACTTATAAATATTTGCTATAATTATTTTGTAATAATATTATGGCAATTTAAAATGATAAGAGAATATGTCAATATATAACATATACATATATAAAAAAAAATAAATATAAATCATCATTCATGTTCTAAAGGAAATATTGCAGAGTATGAATAGCGTTTTTTCTTTTTTTTTTTTTGTGTGTTGAGCAGAGTATGAATAGTTGTATACATTTTCATGAGTAGCAAATATCATGGAGTATGCACATGTTATTGAGAAGGGAAGGAACACTGGAGTAAGGGGACGTATGAGAGAATATATAATTCACATGCAAAATTCGTGAGTGTTGATATTATTCTCCAGTCCAAATTGAACAGTATGCTCAAAGCCCATCCAAACTAAAAAACAAATATCCCTAACTTAGTATGCGTTTGATTTAATGTTTATTTTAAAAAAATAATTACTTTTAAAATTAAAACATCTTTAAAGATACCTTAAGAGTGTTGTTTATTTTATTTAGCACAAATTAGAGGATTTTTTATTTAATAATTATGAGAATCATAATTCATAAACATGTTTAAGTTAGAAAAAACTAGAAAAACTCCTAATAAAATTAATTTAAATAATTTTTAGATAAATTTCACCTTAGAAAGTGTACACACATTGAATGAAGAGAAAATAAAAAATAAATTATTATCCCTTTTTATATTTTATAAAATAATATTAAATAAAAAGTATAAGTATATATATATATATAATAAATTATTCATATTATATTTTAAAATTTTAATAGTCTTAAATAATTATATTAATAATATATATTAAATGAATGAATATATTTACATATATAATTAAGAGGTGATTATTTTATTAATACAAATATATTGATTTCTTCATTTGTTTTCCCTTTAGAAATCTCTCCTTCATTCATATTTTCTAATAGATTTCCACCAAAAGCTCTCATTCTTGTGATCAAAACTTTTCCCTTTTCCAATGGCATGTTAATTGTTGTGCATTCCATGGCGATTTTTCATCATAGAGGTGTTCTATAAACTCATTCATAATGTATTTCTTTTTTCCCCAAAGCCATCTTTTTCCTTTTCTTTCTTTTGTTAAAGATGGTGAAAGTAATTGTTCAAAATAGCTGATGGGAAAAGGTTTGTGAAGTAGAGAATTTAATCTCGTTGCCATGCAATTTGCAAGGATAGATAAAACCCTTTATATATAGCTGGTAGGGATGGACTTAGGTTCCAGTGGGTGTGTTGTTAGTCAAGTTTAAAGAATGAAAACTTAGTCACTTGTGAATCATCTGAGTCATTACAATGGTGTTTGAGATGTCACTTATGTACTGATTATTCAATTTGTTTATATATAAGTTCAACTAACCAATTTAATTATAAAAGTAGTAAATAAATAAATATGTTGAATTAAATTATCATTTATTATTAAATAAATAGTACATTATTTAATATATTTTATAATTCAAACGATCAAATAATCTAAAATTTATATTGGTTGAAGTACAATAGGATAGATAGGGAGTGCTTGAGTACTTCATTCAGCTGGCCAATGTTCTTAATCTAAACTCACAGGGAGTGAACATTGAATTTAAAGTTACTTTGGAAAAATGATAAAATCAATTATAAACTAAATTTAAATTATAAAGTCAGTTTTTAACTAATTTAAAAAAGATAAATTAATTTAACATTTAATTTATATAATTTAATTTTAAATTAATCTAATCCATTCTCAACCTTCTATTTTATATACTTAAAAAGGACAACATTTTCTTCCAGAGGCGTATAGACTGATTTTGAAGTTGTGTTCATACTCAACTTGACCTTGACATGCAACATAAAATCACGTGGGCATTTCTACTGAGGCTTATTTGTTTATGTTTGGAAATCAAATTTGCAAACCAAAACACACATTTTAATGAAAATTTATCCAAATATGTATTGTTAGCTTGTGAGAGGCATGTTTTCAAATAACCTTCAATTAAACTTTCTTTCAAGTTATTTCCCTCCTATGTCACCAAAAGGAGAATTAATTAGGTAAGTTGAACAATCATTTTCCTTCCACTTAATAAGTCATTTATATGATGTTGGCTAATTTTGTTCATTCTTACCATATTGGTCTTTTCACATTAATTCTTTCTCATCATCCTCATGACTGTCCTGTTTGTTTTCAAATATATGTGTCTTTCTGACCTTTTCAAGATTATTTCAAAAGTTTTTTAATTACATTCTATCAAACAGTTATGTTTTTACTATTAATAAACATGTAAAAATTATTAATATTTATTGATATATCACATTAAACAGCATGCATGATATTAACATAGCATTAAAATAACTTTGTTTTAAATTTAAATAAAATAAATATTTTTTCCTTAATTAAAATTTTTGACCTTATCTATAAAAATTGTCTCTTCTAAAAATGTCATATTTAAGAGCAATTTTTGTCTCACTAGATTTCTCCAGCTTTGCTAAAAGCTCTTCCATTTGTATCACATCTACCTTTTCAATTTCAAGCTCTTTCAATTGATTTATCATCTTACTTCCTTTTAATGTGTTACTTTTTTTTTTTTACTAATTTATTAATTTCTATATTATCATGTCTTTCAACCCTTGATTCAATTGCCTCCTTGACAATCTATTAAGGAAAACATGACTTAAAATTTTCAATAAATTTAGCATAAATTGAAGCACGCACTTGCAACACAATAAAATAAGAATATATTTTTTCTCACAACCAAAATGGTATAAATCTAACTTGAATATTGTATAGTTTTTTTTTTTTTCAAATGTCTTATAATATCAGTCACAATTAAGCAACTCAATCTTTAACATAATGCGCATCATTTCACTCATAATAGATGTATTTATAAATCTAGAGTTTGGATCTTGGTCCCATCATGCATTGTTTTTGCCTTGGAATATCTCTTTCGTCCTCAAAATATATCCTAGATGAATGAAGAGTCAACTAATTAGTTTACTTTATATTTCTCTCAACACACTCAACAAAACAAAGTCATTTTAGTAACATGTTGACATTACATATATCATTTAATGTCAATATCAACCAAAGTCAATGTTTCTTACACATTTAAATAGACTACAATTTGAGACAATTAACAAAATAATTTTAAAAAGTAAAAAATTAATATACTTGAATTATACTGTCTTTGTAACTAATTTATAGGTTTATTTTAAATTAAATATTTCACTTTTTTTTTCTGTAAAAACTTCTTTTCTTAGTATGATGTTCAAAATATGAAATTCTTAAAAAATTTTGTGATTAATAAAAATAAATTTGTCATAAAATTATACATCAAGTAGGTGACTAATTATCTATGAATTCTTTTTTTTCCGTACACTAATGGTTGATTATTAGTGCGTATTATTAGTAAATCATGATATATTATTACTCAACAGCATCATATTATTAATGCATGTTTGTAATATTTAAATTAGTTTAAGTTTAATTTAAATAATTACTGTATCAAAAAAGATAATCTTAATTCTTTTGTTTACGCATAATTGAGTTCATGATCACATGCATTACAGTGATATCTTCTCAATGTAAATATTAATTAATTGGATAATGTGTATCTCACATTCCTTATGTAACGTGAAAAGAGTTTAGGAGATAAAATGAGACAGAAAAAATAATAAATAAAAACATATAATAAATAATGTGATAAAGAATATAAAAAATAAAATTAAGTCTCTATTTTTTTGTATAAATATTTTTTCTTTGATTTTACAAATAAATTTGATGAATTACAATAAATAGTATTTTTAGGTTTTTATAGTAAAACTATTCTTGAATTAGTAAAGTTAATTTAGATTTAACTTGCACTTAATCATTTTATTTTTAAGGATGAACCCACTCTACTACATTAACTACAACATTTGAAGAAGTTAAAGTTCCTTTTTATTTCTAAGATGATAACAAATCATCAAAATTTAAGGATTAGCCCCGTCTGTGTTTTTTAAATGACATCAATTCTAAAGTAGCTGCTTAGATATTTTAAATTTATGAATTATAAATGCTAATATTTTTTTAAAAAAATTACACATATAAAAATGGTTTTAATTTAAATATTATTAAACAGTACTAGAAATGTCAGTGTACTTTAATTTTTTTTAAAAAGTATCTAAAGTTTTATTACCTTAATCTATGTAGTTATCTTTAATATTACTTAATATAATATAATTTTATTATTATTAAAAATAATTACAAAAATTAAATTATGAAAAAATTAAATAAATTCGTACAATAGACGAGCATAATAATTAATTTATATATATGAATTATTTTATTATATTCTTTAATATAATATATCTTTATTATTATATAATATAATAATAGCAATAAATTTTTAAATATATCTTTTTATATATAAATTAAATTATTATTTTTAATTTTAAAATAAGATAATTTATGAAAAAATATGATCAAAGTACGTTATACGAAAAATAGGGATCAACCAAATTTATTAATTTTCCAATTTTCCAGTGGTCCACTGTGCTTATAATAACCAAAGTAGTCGAAATAACACTACACACGTAAGAATAACATCAAATACAACTTCACACCTAGAGATGACAGATGGTTCTCAATGAAGCTGACAAGCAAGGAAAATAGCTGAATAACTTCAACTTGATCGGTTTCAATTAAAATGCCAACAAATACAAAGCTGTGTTCCACTTTAGAACCTTCATGATATCTTTTCCTCCATGGAAGTTACCCCATCACTGCCCCCCGCACTTCATCATCATCATCCTCAGTCTCTAACTATGACCCCTTGTGTCAAGAACTACACCAGTGACATTGAACTCATTGATCAAGAAATTTGTGGAGAAGAATTAGCACATCCAGATCTACCATCTTCCATGGACAAGACAACAATGCAGTTGCATGCAGATCAAAAGTCTTGCACTAACAAGAGGTACATGCCCCTTTTGGTGACTAATTACCTTTGTCTCTTTGTTGGGTCACTTTGTTCAAGTTTGCTCTCTAAGTACTATTTTATCCACAAAGGTTCAAGTAGATGGGTTTCAACTTGGGTTCAAACTGCAGGCTTTCCTCTCTTGATGATCCCAATTGCTCTCTCTTATCTTCTCAATTTCACTAAGAGAAAACCCTTCACTGATTTCACTCCCAAGATGTTAATTTTGTCCGGCTCAATTGGAGTTGTGCTAGGATTAAACAACCTTCTCTTCTCATGGGGAAATTCATATCTTCCTGTTTCAACATCAGCCCTTCTTTTATCTTCACAACTAGTTTTCAATCTTGTCCTATCAGTGATCATTGTGAAGCAAAAGATAACATTTTCAAACCTTAATTGTGTCATTCTTCTTACCTTAAGCTCCATTCTCCTAGCATTGGATTCTAGTCATGAGAGACTAAAAGGGATAACCCAAAGGAACTACTTGATTGGATTTTTTTGCACCATAGGGGCGGGTTTATTGTTTGCCTTGTACTTGCCAGTGATGGAGAAGGTTTACAAGAAGGTTTATTGCTATGAAATGGTGATGGAAATGCAACTCATAATGGAGATTGCAGCAACAACATTGGCCACAATTGGCATGGCATGGGATGGTGGGTTTTCTGAGATGAAGACAGAGAGTGAGAGGATATTTGATAAGGGAAGCACAGTTTATTGGGTGACAGTGATGGCTAATGTGGTGACTTGGCAACTTTGCTTTATGGGCACTGCAGGAATGGTGTTTCTGACATGTTCATTGACTGGGGGAATTTGCATGACAGCATTGCTATCCATGAATGTGTTAGGAGGGGTGGTGGTGTTCAGAGATGCCTTTGGTGGTGTTAAGGCTGTGTCCACTGCTTTGTGCATGTGGGGGTTCTGCTCTTATGTTTATGGCATCTACAATAAAATGAAGCAACACAAAGATCCAATTAACAAGAAGATTTCTGAGACCTCCTCAGAGTTGATCCGCATCGTGGATCGAGGTGGGAATTTTTGATCTATATATTTGCCTTTCGTATATTAGCTTCTATATGTGTTGTCATCTTCTTATAATAAGCTAGTTTGACTTGGACTCGAGTAACTTCAATAGTTAATTATATGTCAGTGTTGATATTTTCCTACCCATGTATATGTATGTATCTTATCTAGACCTAAACTGTTGTTATCTATAAATCAACTCTTCAATTAATGACCATTGAAGCATAAAACGTAAATAGAAATATAAGTAAACATTTTTCAACACGTTATTTTTAACATTTTTTATTATTAATTAAATTTTATAAAATTATATAAGAGACTCATTGAAAAATGCTAACCAAAATATTTCAATATTTACATCCACCTTAATTTGTAAAGTCTAGTTACGGCTTATGTATAACAGTAAGTAGTTGTGAAATACCACATTTGGATATATTCGGTATATTAATAGTAAAAGGGGAGAGCGATTAGCATAATTAGTAATTTAAGGTTTGATGAATTCATTACAAAATATTAGACTCGGTATTTTGCTCAAGATAATAACAAAAGATGCAGTCCTCTCTGACGTGCTTTTCATTTTATATATTTTTTTATGTAGACTTTTATTATATATTATATAACTCTAAAAAGTTTTAAACTTATACTTTAATCAAAATCACTTTATTATAATGTGCTTAGTTCAGTAGCAAGATGTTACTGAATTTATGTGAAAAAAGAGTAAATCATTAGATATTGTTTCTGAATTTTGCAAAAAGAGGTTGCATGGTCCCTTCATTATTCCCATCATTTTTTTTTCTAAAAATGAAAAAAATATTCTTAAGTTAAAATACTTTTAGTAAAGATAAATGAATTTTAGAACGATATACTTTGTTTAGAAACTATTTTAGTCACCCAAATATATACAAATGTGATTGGTTCTCTGATAGATTAATAAATATATCTATGTAGCCCTTTAATGCAAAATTTTAAGAAGACCATTAATGTAGAAAATTGACGATATTTATATGTGAATATGCAAATAAATGTTATTGCTTATTTATAGAGAGAGTCTTAATAAATACATGTGAATCAAATAATTTAAATTAATTTTTTATTAAATTTTAATAATTTAATAATTTGTTTCAAATATAGAATTTTAAATAAATTAAATACTAAAACTAGGTGATGACTACCATAAATTAGTATACATAATTTAGTAAAATATTTGTTATAATAAATTTTAAAAGTTATAGTGTTTATACTTTAATTTTTAATAAAAATTCATAAATAATTTTTTTTAAGTATTATATATTTAAAATAAGTCTTTTAAAAATATTTTTTTAAATTAAATATCTTTTAAAAGCATAATT
Organism: Abrus precatorius; assembly: GCF_003935025.1. Taxonomy (NCBI): domain Eukaryota; kingdom Viridiplantae; phylum Streptophyta; class Magnoliopsida; order Fabales; family Fabaceae; genus Abrus; species Abrus precatorius. The sequence continues at coordinate 31,246,529 of NW_020874292.1, read as the reverse complement.
GTAATAGTTACAAAATTATTATTATTTTTACATATAATTCAATTTCATTCTCTTAAAATCACTTCCTTTTATATTTGATTCTAAAGGTAGTTCAATATTATTTTTTGTGTGTTTTTAACAATTAATTTGACAAATTTAGTGACTATAATTAAAATTTAAGTGATAAAATTTGAAAAGATTATTCAATATAAGAAATTTAATGAAATCAAGTAATCTTCGCTTAGAATAATATTGTAAAAGTTTTGTTCAATTTTTTATTATCCTATTTCATTTCATCCTTATTTTTTTCTTCCCAATAATATATAAATATGTTTTTTAAATCTAACAATTTAAATAATCATACTCTCTGAGCATTGTCATATTTTGAATTGTGATATCTATAAATGAAATCAATTAAATTTATAAATATCATAAATTTATCTCAATTCTTTTTAAAACGAACAATCTAGCTAGATTAAAATAGAGGCAATGACTAAAAAAATAAGTGATTGAATACTAAAAAATGTAGAAAAATCATTTTTTATAACTTTTGCTTAACTTAATTTTATATAATGATAAAAATATAAATTTTGTCAATATTCGTTTAAGTCATAATAATTTAACTTAAAAAAAATATATGATACTCAATCTTAACTTAAGTAAAACTTTATTTACTTAAGCAAATATTAAAATATTTTGTGTGGCTTAAGTAAATTAATGACCGTTTAAGCTATATTTATTAAGTGAACCATTTTTTTTTAGAACTTTTGCTTAAGGAATAAAAATATGGCTTAAGCAAAATTTACAAAAATTATGCACAGCAAATACAATCAATGTACATAGAGAGCATGAGAAATATCTAAAAAAGGCATTGAAAAATTTGTCAATACTAAAGTTTATTTTCTTGATAAATTAAATATAAGAATGAATGTGAAAGTTTTAATTTTAAAAATTATTAAAATGACATTCAATATTTTATTTATTTAAAAATTATTTTTATTATAAATTAAAACATGTGAATACATATCTTTTTAAAATTACCACCGGATACAAGATTCAAACAAATACAACTTAAAAAATATAATAGAATTTTAAAGATAAAAAATAGAAGATATAAAATAATAAAGTTTGAAAGTTCAAAAACAAAATTTTAAATTTTTATAAAATATTAAATTATAAATATATAAAAATTAATATTATTAAGTTACATGTCGAAGATCTAAACTATTTATATATTTAAATATATATTTAATAATTTAAAAATAGTTATTCGTTTATAAATTACTTATTTTGTTAACTTATGTTAGATTGAATAAATTTTTTAAAATATTAAAATAAATATTTTATAAAAAATTAAAGATATATTTAAACCATCTGAGTATCTACATAAATTGAATAATAGCGTAAAAAGATTACCTTGCACTGTTTCATGAAAACAACTATACCTCTTTCTTTTTCTTTTTTTTTTCCTGCAAAAAAGAAAAGAAAGAAAGAGATGGCAAAAGATATTGGGCTACAAATTAAAAATTGATTAAACAAAAATATGAATTTCAAGGCGGGCTTAGCCGGAAATAAAAATGGACCGTGATTGATGAGCCCAAAAGGCTCAGCAAGGTGAAGTTTTGGCGGGAAGGCGTTCGTTCCCTTTCTTCTTTCCCGCCAGAGAGCGCACCCATTTGGTTGGAGTGAGACGAGAGCTGAGAAGCTCAATTCCAAACTCAGTGGTTAGGGTTCCGAGTTTGGTGTGAGAAGAAGAAAGCGGAATCTGCAAGTGAATAGCGAAAATGGAAGCATTCGGCGGTTACTTGGTGGACGAGAAAGCCGTTAGGGTTGAAAACGCCTTCTTAGAATTTCTCAAAAGGTTCTCTTCTTCTTCTTCAATGTCTTCTTCTTTTCATTTTCGAAGTGAATAAACAATTAACTATTGTTTGAGTGTATTTCACAGCTTCAGATCCGGGCATCGTAGCGAGCTTCATTACGAAGCGGAGATCGAAGTAATGGGAGCCAACGAATCCAACACCATGTTCATCGATTTCGACCACGTCATCAGATTCAGCGATCTCCTCCAGCAAGCTATTTCCGATGAATATTTGAGGTTTTCGTTTTTTTGTTTGTTTGCTTTTAAAACCGTAATGTTTCTTATAATTTTGGGGGCATTGAGAATTGTTTTCTGTGTTGATGATAGATTCGAACCTTATTTGAAGAATGCTTGCAAGAGGTTCGTCATGGAGCTCAAGCCAACCTTCATATCTGATGATAACCCTAACAAGGACATTAACGTTGCCTTCTACAACATTCCAATCATTAAGAGGTCTCTGCATTTTCATTCCAATTTTCATTCACAATTAACAGTTTGTAACTTGTTAGTTGTACCTAATTTCATTCACAATTTTCATTCCAATTTCAATCAGGGATAAGCTTTTAATAGTATTCTCAATGATAGGGTTCTCAACGATATTTAGCGAACTCTATGTTTGTGTGTGTTGCTCACCGATGAACTTACCCACTTGCAGGTTAAGGGAATTGGCTACATCAGAAATTGGAAGGCTTGTATCTGTGACAGGAGTGGTGACCAGGACAAGTGAGGTTCGGCCTGAGCTCCTCCAAGGAACTTTCAAGTGCCTGGAGTGTGGTGGGGTTATAAAGAATGTTGAGCAGCAATTCAAGTATACTGAGGTAATTATTTTGAGTTTTGATTCTTGTCATACTTATCAATATCATATTATATATGTGTTTTTTGGCATATATTATGATTTTGTGGTTATTTGTCATCAGCTGTGTATTTTGGTTGCTATTTGACTATTCCTATTCTGACGTAATACCACATTGCAGCCATCAATCTGTGTAAATGCCACCTGTAACAATCGAACAAAGTGGGCACTGTTGCGCCAAGAGAGCAAATTTGCTGACTGGCAAAGGGTAAGAATGCAGGAGACATCCAAAGAGATACCTGCAGGTTCTCTGCCTAGGTCATTGGATGTTATTCTTCGTCATGAGGTTGTGGAACAGGCCAGGGCTGGTGACACGTGAGACTTCTCTTGCCCCATATTTCTTGAACTACTCATTATAGATGTGTTTGCTTGTCAGAATAACCAATCACATTCTGTCTCCTTGCAGGGTGATTTTCACAGGCACTGTAGTTGTTATACCTGACTTATTGGCATTAGCTTCTCCTGGAGAAAGATCAGAGTGTCGTCGGGAAGCTTCTCAGCGCAAGGGTGCTACAGCTGGGAATGAAGGTGTGAGGGGCCTTAGGGCTTTGGGAGTCAGAGACCTCTCCTATCGTCTAGCTTTTATTGCCAATTCTGTTCAGGTTTGCGTTTGTTTTTTACGGCTACTTATTGGTTTGTTCATGTGACGCGATGTTGATTTTGTGATTGGTGTGGTTTTTGAATGATATCTTTCAGATTTGTGATGGTAGAAGAGAAACAGACATCCGGAATAGAAAGAAGGATGCTGATGAAGACGATCAGCAGTTTACTGTAAATTCATGATGCTCTCCATCTGTATGCATAGATATTCATGTTGATGTAAAAAGAGCTGTATTTTTGCTTTAATTAATAATTGGGCATCATGTGCTATTTTCAATCGCCTCAAAAAGCTACCCATTTTAGGTTGGTTGTTATCGATCTCTTATATGTAAACTGGTTTGGACCTCTCCGTTCATTTTCTTTTTCTTTCCATCATTTGTTGCAGTTTTAACCTGACTAATTTTCTCCACTATGTACACTACACAGGCATTATGTTTTTGTCAGTTTTCTAACATACATCTGAGAAAGAATAATTGACCCAATACATGACTGGTTGATTTTACAGGCACAGGAACTGGACGAAATTCAACGAATGAGGAACACTCCAGATTTCTTCACCAAACTTGTTGAAAGCATTGCTCCAACTGTTTTTGGTCATCCAGATATAAAGCGAGCAATTCTTCTTATGCTTATGGGTGGTGTTCACAAATTTACTCATGAAGGCATCAACCTAAGAGGAGACATAAACGTTTGTATTGTTGGAGATCCCAGCTGTGCAAAGTCTCAATTCCTTAAGTAGTCCCCTTTTTCTTCTTCTTTGGTTACTTTATACTGGTTTATGCAAATTGAATGGTTATATATGCTGGTTTATCATTTCAGGTATACTTCAGGCATAGTTCCAAGATCTGTGTATACATCTGGGAAATCATCATCAGCTGCTGGCTTGACCGCAACTGTTGCCAAGGAACCAGAAACAGGGGAATTTTGTATTGAGGTCAGTAAACTGTTTTTTCTGTACTTTAATGGATATGTGAATTAATTGTCCTCTCAATCAAGCAGCTGGACAGGTTGCCCAGGCAGATATTTTTTTGTCATTTGTGTTTTACTATGGCGTACGTTTCTATGTTTTAGTGAATTTAAAATGTTTGGTATGCTTATTGATGTTGCAATTAGAATTTGCATTTAGCAACTCATATGGTGTAGCATATAAACTATTTATGAAACTTAACTCACAGATACAGTCTGAGTAGGGTATAAAAGATCTGCGAAGGATAGAGGGTTCTAACATGTTCGGGTGTTTCATCTTTATCTGATATTGTGATATTTGCCTTAGTCTTGTTTTCTTGAATGTTAAAGAACTTGTTTTCAGGCTGGGGCATTGATGCTTGCAGACAATGGCATTTGCTGCATTGATGAATTTGACAAGATGGACATTAGAGATCAGGTAAGAGACGTGTTTTTTGACTTGTCTCTCATGATCATTAATTGGCAAGTATCTCAATGTTTGATTGGATTGAAGGTTGCAATTCATGAGGCCATGGAACAGCAGACTATAAGTATCACAAAAGCAGGAATACAAGCAACACTTAATGCTCGTACTTCCATTCTTGCTGCTGCCAATCCTGCTGGGGGACGATATGATAAATCTAAACCACTTAAGGTAAGATGTTCTGGTGCCTGGTCACAGCTATTGATTGCCTTGACATTAAATACAACCTGGGCTAATTGCTATATATATATATAATTTTTTTTTTCAGTATAATGTGGCTCTTCCACCAGCTATTCTTTCAAGGTTTGATCTTGTATATGTTATGATTGATGACCCAGACGAACAGACAGATTACCACATAGCTCATCATATTGTCAGAGTCCATCAAAAGCGTGAAGGTGCTCTTACACCAGCATTCACTACAGCGGAGCTGAAGCGTTATATAGCTTATGCAAAAACTATTAAACCAAAGGTTAACGACTTGTTTATAACTTTTGGATCAAGTACTTTCTTGAATGGGGATAATTTTGCCTTCGTGCTTCTTTCTGATGTAATCTGATTAATGCAGCTCACGTCAGATGCCAGGAAACTACTCGTGGACTCTTATGTTGCTCTCCGTAGAGGTGATACAAATCCTGGGACTAGGGTTGCATATCGTATGACAGTTAGGCAGTTGGAGGCATTGATCAGGCTGTCGGAGGCCATTGCTCGGTGTCATTTGGAAAATCAGGTGCTTTAAGATTTCAGAGGCTTATCAGTATGCATTTGTTGTATATTTTCTTTCTGTGGACTAAAGAAGATTTTGTATCAGGTACAACCTCGTCACGTTCGTCTAGCTGTGAAACTGCTGAAAACTTCCATAATAAGGTACGAAAATATTTCTTGCATTTTTCAGTTTTATTTTGGGAACTAGATTTTGGTGATAATTGCATTTTACATTTTGATCCGCAGTGTGGAGTCCAGTGAGATTGACCTATCTGAGTTTCAAGAAGAAAACCGGGATGATGGAACCGGTAATGGTGATGAAAATGACAATAATAGAGATGCTAATGGTCATGTGGGAAACTCTACAGCTCAGCAAGCTGCTGGAACTGATGGTGAGGTGTCTTTTACCCATTTTACCTTGAAATCATCTACTTTATAAAGAAGCTTAATTATTCGTTGGTTTAATTATCTTGCAGGAAATCCTGGAGATGGGTCTAAACCCCAAGGGAAGAAACTTATTATAAGCGATGAATATTTTCAGAGAGTTACCAGGGCCCTTATCATGCGGCTTAGACAGCACGAAGAGACTGCTATGCAAGAAGGTGGTAACTTAAAACCATCTGTTATTTGTTATTTAACATTTGAACATCGAGAAAATTTAAATGTTCAATTAATTAAGTTTTTTAATGGACCCTACACATGTATATTTTACTCAGGTTCTGAAACTCTGAATACCACTTGACTGGTGTACAAGAAGATTTATTTTTATAAACTGACTTTTATCCAAGGATAGTAGGAGTGTCCGACGTTATTTATTATTACCTCTGGTCTTTTTTAAAAGAAATAAAATGAATTTTTTTTTATTATAAAAAATATGATAGATTTAAAATGTATTTTTTTATTAGTATTATTAAATATATAAATTGCTTCATTTTGTTTATTGTAAAAATAACTTCTAATTCTTTTTAAAAGAAATAAAATGAAGTATTTTTTTTTTATTATAAGTAATAAATGATAAATTTAAAATATATTTTTTTTATTAGTATTATTAAATATATAAATTGCTTCATTTGTTTCTTATAAAAATAACTTGAGAGAGTATATTGAAAAGTAAATTTTATGTGAACTAAATAATTACAGGAACTGGTTTGGCTGGGATGAGGCAACGAGACTTGATTCAATGGTATGTAAACCAGCAAAATGAGAAAAACAATTACAGTTCCATGGAAGAGGCAGCAGCCGAAGTTTCCAAAGTTAAAGCTATTATAGAGGTACACTTTTTGTTTTACATCCTCCAAAAATTTAACAGCTTCTCAGGCATGTTAATTATATCAAACGCTTGTACCGCAGAGTTTAATTCGAAGAGAGGGCCATCTGATAGTGGTAGACGACGGTAGGCAAGCAGCAGCAGAAGCTGGAGGTGCAGAGCAGTCAACATCGGTATCTAGAAATGACCGAATTTTAGCTGTGGCTCCTAATTATGTCATTGATTGACAGCCAAATGGTGAAAAGAATTTGGAAATTACTTTATTTCTCATTCCCAATTATTGCAATGACTTGATGGTTGACTTTTTCGCGTCTTGAGCTGCAAAGTGGTTCCTTATCTGATGAGTGAATTAGTTATGCTGGAATGAAAACTGAAAACTGATCAGATAACCATGAATCATCTGTTTACTACTGAAGAGAGTACATATTAATTGTCAGAAGCTTGACGATGTCCGTAAATTAGACTTTGTATAATGTATTTACGCTGATGCTGATTGAGTTGTATTAATTATTTTTAAATTTCTATTGAATTTTGAGTGTTTGACCTATCAAACTTATTTTTATTAATGGATAGGTTTGTTTCATTAAATTAAAATTTAAAATGTTTAGTAAATAAACAAGTTATTTTAGTCTAGAGGTCATAAGCTTCTAGTTTTTTATTTATCTTTTCTATTTTAATATACTTTCTTTTTTATTGTGTTTTTTCCAATCTTTATGCATGTTCTTCTATATTTCTTGAAGTTTTTACTATCACATCTCGAAGATTCAAAATATCATAAGTTTATTAAACATACAAATTTTTAATACATTCTTATACTATTTTATAAACACACACGTATATCAATTATTTTATAAGTATATTTATAAGATATTTTTAATTCAGCATATTAGTTTACAAATATTTAAATTTATTGCTAAATTTACTACAGACTTCCTTTCTTAACAATATTTTTAAGGAACGATTCGGCCAGTTCCAACCGTTTAACAGATTAAATCTGTCAGGAAAGTAATCCAGGCCAAATTTTGTGTTATTTTTGAAAAACCACTATGCTTTAGTTTCTTCTTCGTGAGTATTACTAATAAACCTAACCACACGCGATTATTTAAGTTTGATAACCTTTAATACAATCATATATAAATATACATATTTATTTAATAACTAATTTCAGTATATACGTGTCTGCGCTTTATTTGCGTAGGCTATATTGCTAACCGAGAATTTTTTTCAACGTATGAGGGACAACTTTATGGTTTATATATATGTATATGGTTGTGCGCATATAAATAGTTATATCTATATATAGTGTCAATTTTTAATTATTAGTCAAATAACAACCCATTGCTCATCAGACCTGTTATACGTAGTTAAGTACGTTACCTAATTATTTATCTGCTACTTTTTTTAATTTTTCGAGTTACAACTATTGTTACATAAAAATTTGGATCCCTTGGTTTTGAAGAAGTAAGAGTCAAATTTTTCACAGAAAGAAGAACAAAGAATAGAGAGTGGAGTATATACCTTGGATTAGAGGGCTTCCTGGATAGATACCTTCAACTGCAGTCTACGTTTCAAATCAGTTTTTGTCCACACCACACAAACTGGCAAAGTGTTTTATTTTTCTAATCATGTTGATTAGCTAGCTAGTCCAAACTCCTAACCCCGCTTAGTCCAACCCTTAATATACAAACAATCTTCATTTCTATATTCTAAACAGAAAAGGGTTTGAACAGAATAGAAGTCACTGTGGGCGTGATTGCAGAACCAGCTAAGCCATGTGCCAAGTTTCATTTGAGAAACCAAATTAAACACAAGCGCATTTTTGTCCTGAACAACACCCAAAACATAAATGATAGAGCCAAATTATGAGTTACAGATCAACATCAGAGGTATTAAAATCTATAAAATTAATAAAATGATAGATAACATAAATACAAAATGAAAGGGACCCACATCTGATATTTGCCACCTATGGAATAAGTTGATTGCCAACTGTCATTTCCCCCACAATATGTTTCATTCGCTTTTATATCCCTATGGTTCCCCACATAATTACCACCAACACCTTGTCTTTGAAGCATATCAATCATATCTCCTAGACCTAACTCTTTTAAAATACTTGTGTATTTACATTTTTGTCCTTGCTTCATCTTTGATGTTAACGTGTCATACTAGTTGCATGGGCAGACAGAAGATGGCTGTGAAGTAATTTAAGCAGCACTGTTTGGCTGGCATGAATGGGCAAGCGGTCATGCACGTAATTAGGTTGGAATTTGAAGGCTTGTTTGGTTGTAACTTGGAAGTTTGTATAGTGTGTGTGCTGGATTATTGGTGCCTTGAGAGTGATAAAAACTCGATTTATATATGTGTTGTGTGTGTTAATTTGGAGAGACAAGTGGCTGCAACACTTGCATTGAGTTCGACTTTGATAGTTTGAGTTTGAATATTATAAGTTAAGGTCCACGAGATAGATAGATAGATAGAAAGAAAGAGATTTTGAAACACAGATGGGATACTGGAAGTCTAAGGTTCTTCCCAAGATCAAGAAGGTTTTTGAGAAGAATAGTACTAAGAAAGCTGCTGCTGCTGAGGCCTCGAAGTCCTTCGATGAGTCTAAGGTTTCTCTTCTCAACTTTCTTAACTATGTACATATTTTTCAGTGTTTTCTATTTAAACTTATTTTTATCTGTTAGAAAAGAAGCAGTAGTATAAGGGAATATATATTAATTGCTTTGGTGTTTGGTATATAGGAGGAATACAACAAAGCCTTCGAAGAAAATAAGATTGAACTTCAAACTAAAGTAATTGAAATATACGAGGCTTCATCAACTGAAATCAAGGTGAGAAAATTTAAATATATGTATCAGAATTGAAATGAATAAAGAAAAGTTAAGAACCCACCAATTAATATTGGTTGACATGGCCCTTGTTAAAAAATTTCATCATCTTGCAGGGTTTGGTCAAAGATCGCAATGAAGCTGGGCTAAAGAAGAACACCGCAGCAGTCCACAAGTTCCTAGAAGAGCTTGTTAAAATTGGTAAAGTATTAATTTATAGTCTTTTTTATCTATCTGAAAGTAGCAACTCGGATCTCTATTGTTTTAAAGACAAAACTTAAAAATAAAAACAATTATTAACAAATGTTATTAAATGTACTTCTACCATAAATTTTAATAAAAGGTTTTTATATACTGATTCCATGATCACTGATAATTTATTTATATGTACTTCAACTTAGTACCATGTGAATATATTTCAGATTTCCCTGGATCAAAGGCAGTATCTGAAGCATGTTCCAAGTTTGGACCAGCCTCAGTTTCGGGCCCAGTTTTCTTTGTTTTTGAGAAAGTATCAACTATCATAGTTACAGAAGAGAAAGTTGAGGCCCCTCCTACAGCAACTAAAGCAGAAGAAGAAACAAGCACTGTTCTAGAGAGAGAAATAGTTGTTGAAGAAGAGAAAAAGGAAGAGGAGAAACCACAAGTAACAGAAACAACTGAGAAAAAAGAATCAGAACCATCTTCAGAAGCTAAGATAGAAGAACAACCAGCTGAACCTGTTGCCTCAGATGCTAAAGAAGAGAAACCTGCTGAACCAACTTCAGTAGTTGAACAAGCAGAACCGCCAAAGCCATGATATCTTCAATCTGAATAGCACCTATAGTTGCTGGTTCTTGAAGATGCAAATATACGTGTATCTTTAGTTTGCAAATACTCAAAATTGTTACATACCAATCTCTTATTCTTTTATTTTTCTGTGATTATTGATTTGTGTTTTTGCTTAGTTTGATGTTTTGAGATTTGATAATTGATGTGCATGTGAATGTTTGTTGTGGATCATTCTGTAATTTTCATTTGCAGTTTTTAAGTCAGAGAATTGTGAAGTGCATGAATCATTATTTTTGTTCATCGAATCCTTAGTGTATGTTGTTACATTTAAAGATTTATCAGTTCCATTATGGTAGTCCTGTACTTTGGCTGGATTTTACATTTATTTGCTGCTATGTGTGGGTTCACTTTACTATTAAGTATTGATTTATTATTATTTTTTACATACAACAACAAATTGATAATAAAATATTAATAAATAGTAAATATTTATTAAAATCATAGTATTTAATATTATTAATATATTAAATTTTGTAATTTTAATAAAATTTACTTATATAAATTCTGATTATTTACTTTTTAGATATATGGAAAATTGTTGATCTATGTACACTACACAATTACAGAGAGCACACACAAATTCAGGAAAAGCTAAATAACATATTTGAAATAGAACGCAAGGATATTTTTATTTTTAAAAAAATAAATAGAAAGAGTTGTAAGCGCCTATTTAGAAAAGTATACTATAAGATAAATATATGGTGTAAAAAATAAAAACATCTATATATATCACATAAATACAAAGAATTCTTTAAAAATCTGACATATTATCCTTTACATACATGCCCACTTACAGCACTTTCTTTTAACCAAGTTTAATTAAAGTCATAAATGATTTGAAGTTGAATTATTATTATGCATACTTTTAATTTAAATTAATATAAAAAATTCCAACTATTTTTGTTCCATTATCATTTAAATTTGAAATTTAAGACTTTTTGGACTTTTATTATGTTTAAGTTAAAAATATAAAAATGTTTTAAAATAGTAACAAAACAAATATATTTTTTATTTTATATTTTTTTGAAATTTTTATTTGTATTTTGACTCTATAAATTTTTAAATTTAATACTTTTAATTTTTAATAATTGTCAAATAATGAGATAACTAGTTAAAAAAATTCTACAGGGTCAACTTTTTGTGTAGTTAAATGAGTGAAGGAGATCAAAAGTGTTGAATTTTAAAAAATCAAAATCTCACAAACTTATAGGGATAAAAATGTTTAAATATTTTAAAAATGTATATTTTTTATAATTTAAAATATCATTAAATTATTTTATTTATAAGTAAAAAAAAAGTTAGGGTTAACACCATTCATATTAAAATATAATTTAATAAATAAAATTAGTATATATTGTTCATAATATTATCTATAATTGTAAAATCATCATTTTTAATATTTTAAATTATGTTCAACATAAGAAAATAATCATGCTATGGATGTAAAAAAGTTTCTGAAAAGAAATAAAAATATTTCGAATGAAATAATTGTACAAATTAGAAAGAAAATAACTTGAAAGAGATTAAGACAAGAAAAAAAAAAAACAAAATAAAATAAAATGATAGAATACAATATTGAATCCAAAATAGATATAACAGAGGTCATTTTAATGTTTATTTACCTACATAATTTAAGAATTTAGATCTTTATGTCATTGAATAACATGGTATCATAATATTGAAGAAAAAAATGATTTTTATTAAAACAGAATTTATCATGATTGGTCCTAGAATTTATTATTCATGCTGCATTATTTTTCTATTTAACATGGTTATATCACATTATTCAACTACAAAAGAGAATATAAATATATAATATAAATAATAATAAGTTTTCATATATGATATTTTTATTCTAATATGATATAAATATTTATGTTAATGATATAAATATTTATTTTTTCATTCATATAATGCAATTTTTTTTATGATTTAGATATGACTATAACTGAAGTTAAATATTCATCCCAATATAATCTGAATATTTATCTATGTGTTTAAATATTAATATACTTTTCTTGTAATTACACTATTAAAAAAAATTTATTTTTCTGAAATAAAACATAAATAAAGCACTTCCTCTTTTTGTTGTTTTGATTTTTTTAAGTTTTATTTCAAAAGTTATATTATTTTTAATTTTCAATTCTCATTGATTTTTTGAAAGAAATTTATTGTATAAAAATTAGTTGGAGTAATATTAAAAAAAGATACAGTACTAGCTGGTACGAATATAATTTCCTATTTAACACTTAACTGGTTAATTATCATTTACTATTACGGGTTTCAATTTTTTTCTTCCATTGATTTTTATTTTTATTTTGTACTTAAATCTAGTCACATTAATTTTGTGCTCATTTCATGAAAAATTTTATCAACAATTCTTGTGCAATCTGTGCACATTTTTCAACTGCTGTTTCTCTTAAGGATTTGATTCTTCCATATTAAACAAAATGTATTTTAAAAGTTAAATTATATTAATAATTATTGATTAAAAAAATGAACAATTAATTTTTCAATAAATTTATTTTAAATGCATTAATAATGTAAAGATTTTTTTATCCTAATATTTTTTAATAGTAAATTATCATATCAACAAGAATATTATTTTTTCTAATAATTAATATAAAATTATATCCACAATATACTTTAATTAATTAACAGTATATTTACATGGATGCTGTATCAAAATTAAAATATTTTTAAATTAATTACTGTAATCACATTTTGCTTTATAAAATATATTTTTTTGGTTCTAAAGAAATCAAATATATTATTAAAAGGCACTTTGCTGGGTGACAAACACTTAGTTGTGACAAATAGCACTGTTCTATTATCAGAAAATCTTGTTTGTATCGCAAGTGGAAAAAAGTTTGGAACCTAAACCATAGGTTTCATGCATGTAAATTGAAAAATCAGAGTCAATGGATCCAACATTTGATGTTGCTGCTTTGAATAATCCTAAAGTCACAGAGGACGATTTGAACCGTTTTAGGTATTCTGTCTATGAAATTTCCACGCAAGTTCAAAAGGTTATTTCTTTTTTCATAATTCAAAACTATTTCTCTCTCTCATCTCACTGTTCATATGTCTGTTAAGAGGAGCCGATGAGTTGGAATATCACTCACACGTGTGGATGACATTGCAATTCTCTTTTGAATTTCTTGAGATGCTAAATCTTGTTTTTCTTTAAAATTTTTCTCAGTTGAAAAATTGTTGAGTCTGATTAATATTCTCATCGTGCCATATAATAGAGATAGTAATATTTTATGCCTGTTGAACCAAATTAGACTCTTCGTATATGAATTCACCGGAATATTTAATCAGCATTTTGATAATTTGTACGATATAACTCTTTTTTTAAAAAAATTTAACAATTATTTAGTTTGTTACATATAAATATGAAGTTAATTAATGGTAGAGAATTTGATAATTTTAATGTCTTTTGTTAATTGTTCAGCCTTTCTGATTGTAATTGTGCTGGCAAAGCTCATCCAGGGGTGTTAAGTTTGGATTCAAAGCTGTGACCTCTTTTATTTTATTTTTGCTTTTAGATTTTTTCTCTTGTTTATTTATCTGTCATAGTCGAATTGAGGGTGCAACATACTTTTAGTTTGAAAAATTGTACGTCTTCTGATTATGGTTCTTTTGAACTACAAAATCTGATACTGTATAATGGTTCTTTTGTCAGATTTTGGGAGGATATTTAGTAGGAACGAAAACTAATAATTTTATAGACCTTCTCTATACTACTTATGCTGTTTTCTTTTCTCTCATCCAATGTTTATTGTCTTTAGGGTTCTAATAATATTGCCCGAAAATTTTACTTCAGACAAACTAAAAAATTGATCCAAGATTTTAGCTTCAGTCATTTCTTTTAAAACTAGTTTCATTGTATAAATAATTCCCAACTCTTCACCATAATTGTGGAGAGTTTATGCATTCCTGCTTTCTCTGCACCTAATTGTAAGTTTCCATTGTAATTTTTAAATTGCACACAGGTTTAAAGGTGGAATTGAACTTCCCTTTCAGATCCTTGCACGGGCATAAATCAGCATTTTTTTTTTCATCTTATAAATATCTCATTTGATTCTATGCCATCTGCATTCCAATTACTGTGATGAGATTTCTTTTCGTTAGAATACACATTATTGTATAAATGAAACGTGTTGGCTTTTTATCAATGTTTATGGTCTAGGGAATGTTTAATATTTTGTTAAGCACAAATTGCTGCTATGCATTATGAGTTTATAGTATTATAAGTTTGAACTTGAAATTGAGTTAAAAAAATTATTTGTGTCATGTCTTGCATGTAGCTTGAGAAGCAAGTTACTGAGGTTGAACAGTTCTACCGTTCCACTGATGTTCAAGTAAATAGTGCCAAGGACAAAGGGCGGGAGAAGCATCTTGCTGGCACTAAGAAGCCACAGCATGGTGCTTCAAGTAAGGAAGCTACTCCTTCAGACACAATGCAAGAGCTCATGCGCCAGTTTTCCCTTATACTGCATCAGGCAAGTGCTAATACCTTACAAATATTTTTATTATTTCAGATGTCAATTGTCTGACTAAGATGCAATCATGGACCCTTTTTAGTGGTACTGAGCATTTTCAGTGTCTCAAAACTGAAATTAGAGTAGGAACTCATCATCCTACTTTTATCAGTAACCATCTTTATTGAATCTTTTATCTGCCTTCAATGGTAGCATCATTGATTGTTTTACTATTAATTGGCTTTGTGTGCTCCTTGGCCATATGGGCTTGTATTGAAACTTGAAATTTCATATTTCCCTATACTAAGTTCAGATTATTCATCCACGTACTTGTCATCTTGCCTATGTGGCTCTATGAGGCTCCTCTTGACTGTGTTATAACTTGCTTGCACCTGGGTACCAGTGCAGTTACTAATTTATTGGGCTTTCTTTGTTGCATACCATCTATTTACCTGCCCTGCAACCTGAATACCCAACTAATTTCTACTTATTTTTTCACTTGTTTTTGTTAGTCTTGATTTGAGCTTTTCTCCCATTCCTAATGTGGGTCTTACGGGGGCTGGGAGGGGCTCACTGACAATTTTGGATTTCTTATATTATACTTGTTTCTTCTCTTCATGCCATTAATGTAAAAAACAATGTATTTTAAGTTTTGCTCATCAAATTAAATGTTTTTTGCATTCTCCCTCTAGGATTTTATTTAGCTTTTTTTTTCACAAGTACTTTAACTTTTTTTCGTTATCAATGCAGTTTTACTTAGTTTTTATATTTCTTTTTTTCTTTGTGTTATTGTCATTTGTCACTCTATTTTCTCTTAGCATGTGTCACTAATCAATTCTGTCAAAAACTTAAAGTTTCCCAGCTTTACACAAGGTAATATAATCAGACATTATTTGTGTAATTGGTACAGAAAAAGTACACTCCTACAAGCTTTAGTTTGTTTTTATCTAACCATGGCAATTTCAAGTTTTTGAAAAATTGAAGACCATGAATGTACTCTCACTTCTAATAATCTTGTTTAGTTTTATCTTTTACTTGTTTTATACATGAGGAGGTTATTCCAAGGTTTAAATGTACCATAAGATTTTCTGTTCATTTTAAGAGTCAACAGGCATGAATTACACGTTAGTAATTATCAGTTGGTACTGAGTACCTGTTGCCCGCTGCAAAAAGCTTCTATGGTTGACCTGATGGCCACCAGTTGCCTACATTCTATCACCTTCCAGCTATATTTACTTAATTGTACATAAGCAAATAAATTGTTGTACGCTGATTGTTTATTTTCTTGAAAGGAATATCTTCTTACTTCTATTGAGAATAATAAAGCAGAAGCAGTAATTGCTTATCTTTTTCATTATTTAATTGAATAACCTCCTGTTTTTCTGCTGAATCTTTTAAATTGATTGCACCGAGTTTCCTGCAGAAAATCAATGACAATACCTTTTGTTTCTTCTCAGATGACCCAGCATAAATGGGCTTGGCCCTTCATGGAACCTGTAGATGTTGAAGGTCTTGGACTGTATGACTATTATGAGGTATTTCTTTTTCTTGATCTAGACTACAGATATCTTATTCATATAAAGTACATTTGAAATCATGTTTGAACTTAAAAGCATGTATACTTGTACACTTTCAGAAAATAAATATTGTTTAGATGTTTTGCTTGGTTAGTGTTAGTTGTCTTTTATATCTGAGTTATTTGTTTACTATTTTCTTCTAAAAATTTTGTTTAATTTTCTTCCCCTAGATTATTGAAAAGCCTATGGATTTCACTACGATAAAAAGAAAAATGGATGCTAAGGATGGTTCTGGTTATAAGAATGTACGGGAGATATATTCTGATGTCAGGTTGATTTTCAAGAATGCAATGAAATACAATGATGAAAAGAATGACATCCATGTTATGGCAAAGACATTGCTGGAAAAATTTGAGAAGAAATGGCTGCAGCTTTTGCCTAAAGTTGCTCGTGTGGTAATTTGTTTTTCCAAAATATTTTCCTTTCTTCTGCATGAATGAAACTTTCTAATAAACAATTTTGAAGTTGCACATATGGAAATAGTAAAATAGTAGTGATTTTAGTGATCCTATGTCATATTTAACCATATGTCCATTACCTTTCATATTTGATTATCTCAGGAAAATGGACTATTAAAGGAAGAAGCACAAGTGCAGTTGGAAACACAGCTTGCTCAAAAAGCCACTTATGCCAATATGGCTAGGGATATAAACGTTGCGGTTGTTTGAATATTTTCTTGTTACAGTTGTGTTTAAAATCAATTGATTTATGTTACTTAAAAGTATATCAGATGGTTAATGTGTTTGATTACTTGCTGTGTCAGCTGTGTGATGTTGATTTGAACTTGAATAGACTCAAAGCAATGGTGATGGAAAAGTGCAGGTTTGTGAAAGAGTCATCCCTTATTACTCATTTAATTATTTTTACCTGGTGATCAAGGTCAAACTGCAATAAGTATTATATGCCATCTGTTTACTGTCTTGTCTTTAACGTTGAAGTTTAAATGTTATTAAAATCATAAGACTACCAATTATCAACGAGATTAAAGTTTGTATTTGGAAATACGTTAAAGACCTATTAACATGAATACAATGCAAAGGCTACAACTATTAGCATTAAAGTAAACTTGAATCCATGATCATTCAAATGTAAATCTTAACACGCACTAATTTCAGAGAAGGTTATTGAACAAGAAGATTTGATGAAAGGTATCCTCCTTCTTGGCATTAGCTTCCCTGTCTCACTCATGCTGTCGAAATATTCTGTTATTGAAAGATAGTGTGTCATTCTGGTGTTCTTTGTGGTTCATTGGTTAGGTAAATAAATGTTTTTCGATTACATTTTTTTGTTTCTAAATTAACTATTAAAAAAAATTGTTTAAGGTTCAAGCACAATTCAATCTAATTAACACTTCATACAGGTAAAGCAAACAAATTCTGATAATATTTGAGACTTGAGTATCTTTAGCCAATTATACTGCTTATGAAATCATTAAATCCTTTGTGTTATTTAGACTGGTGTGCATACTCATGGAGCTGTACTGGATTTTCCTATAGCTAGATTTGCATAATCAGGGAATACACACACATACATTTCATTTACAAACTGCAATAGTGTTGAACCCTTTTACCCTTGTATGGTGTATGAATGGCGTACCGTTTTTTAAAGTCACAAGGACTAGTGCGGATAGCAATATATTATTTAATCAGTCAGTAATAATTGGTTCACAAATATTTATCTTTTCATAATTTGATCCAGTAAGTACTCATGACCTTGAGTTAGGTGTGGTTCTTTTTATAGGTCCATAATGTGGCATTGTTTTGATTATGCTTATTTTGCACTGATTCTGTTGGCAATATTGCAGGAAACTATCAACTCAGGAGAAACTGGCACTTACAACTGCTCTCAGCAGACTGACTCTTGAAAACCTCACGAGAGCATTGCAAATAGTTTCTGAGAATAACCCAACCTTCCAACTTAATGTTGACGAAGTCAACCTTGACCTTGATGCCCAGGTTTATCATTTTATCCTATAGCTAATAATGTTTGTTGTCATTCTTTTTCTTTAAGAGTAATATTATTTATGCATCAAATTTTTATGACAATATCTACGAGGGAGAGAGAGGAGAAGATAAAAAAGTGTATGATTATGTAATGGAGAGAAATAAAGAAAAAAAAAAAGGAAGGGGTAAAATTTTGTTGTATTTATATTAAGATATATTTAATTTTTGTTGATACTTATTTACAAACTAATCTTATATTTAAAAAACTTACATTTTAATCTTTACAAAGTGTTACGTTTTTTATTTGTGACTATAACATCATTAAAATGAATGGTAACTTTTTCTATATCAAACATAAATTTACAAAACATTCGCCTAAATTCAAAAGCATAAGTTTTCTAGGTTGAGGAATTCAATTGTAAATTAATATATATATATATAAACCTTAATAATATTCTCCTTTGTCCATCTTATCCGAAGTTTTTCTTGTATAACAAATGCTTTCCAGATACTTAGTAAATTTGCTAATTTATACAGAGTGACTACACTCTCTGGAGACTAAACATCTTTGTGAAAAGAGCACTGGAAGATCAGGAAAAAGCTGCCCGGGACATAGTTGTTAATGACAACGATAACATTGAAGACAAGAAAAACAACAAAAGGAAGAGATTGTGATCCCTTTGTTTCGTCCTTCACATCCATATAAAGAACTAAGAAGCTATCTTAGCTTTGATTGAGCAGGATCCTCAAGAAACTTCTTAATAATTTGACAAAATGCTATGAAAAAATCGTTTACAATTTTATTAATGATTAGAAAAATATTACTTTATTTTTGCTTTATTTTCATTTCATAAGATTCATTGAAAAAATGGTGGAAACATTTTATATTTTCACCTTCTCAAATAACGCTGAAGCTCTAATTTGAAAATAATACTAAAAATACTTACAAAATTGTAACCAGTATTGTCCTATGTAAACAACAGTTGAAAAACAGGTTTCGCCAAATGAAAAAACAAATTTCTAGACACTTGATTTTGGAAATTCCTTAAAATTTAGTAAATGGATAACTTACAGCGGCCAAGGACACATGTCAACTAACATTATAACATAAAGAGTAATGATTAGGGATGATAAGGAATAAATTATCCGATCAACACTCATAAAATTGACTCGCAACAGGTTAAGTTTTTATTTGTAACTTTCTCTTGTTTACTTGGCAGAAAAAAAATTATGGAATGAATGTTAGAATTTTTTCGTAAATTAGTGTGAGCTACAATCAAATGTGGTTTCTTATATTTGTCAAAAAAAGAAGAAGAAGCTAATATTATGATACTCAAGTTAACTGATAATGTGATTAATTGATAAAAGACTTTAGACACTTAATATTAATATATATTAAAAATAAAGTAGGCCTTAACTTAAAAGCATGTGATAGAAAGAATTAGAGTTAATATTTTATATATTTGATTAGGTCTCTTTTATAGTGATTGACAAGTTAATAATTATATGAGTTGTTTCACAATTTCAACTATCAAAAATTGTCTTTTGAGAGTGTGACTTATGGAGAAGGTCTAACTTATCACTTCTTATAGAATTGAGAGATTGAGTACCACGACTTTCATACAAAAGTTATGTCTTTAATAAGTAAATTTAAAATTTTATTATAATTATTATTAGTATTTCTAATTATTTTTGGTATTCTATTTTTATATAGTCTCGTTTGAATAGTTTTTTACTTACAGTGGACCAATTTGGAAAAATAAAAATTCAACTCACTTTTAATTTTTAGAAAACTTTTGTAGATGCTTTTGTAAAATTTTGGTCAAGATAAAAGTTTCATTGTTTATTTAATTTAATTTTATATCTTATGTTTTCTACTTAGTTCAAAGTTCTTTTATAGGCATAATTATTTTACTTTTTTAAATGGATAAATTTTGTATGCAAAATAAGAGGTTGAGAAATTTAATATAAATATTTATGTTATTCAAAATAAAAGAATACATATTCAAAGATATAAAAATATATCTAATTATATTTTTTATAATATTAACATAAAAATATATTTACTAATAAAGTAAATCATAAAAGTTATTTTTTCATATTTTTAATAGAAAAAATTATTTACTATTTTATATTATTTAACTAGATTAATACAATTTAATTATTACATTGGTAATATGAGATTAAATTTTTTTAATTTATTTATATATGACACATATAAAATATTTTTCATGCAGATATTTTTTAAATAAAATTATATTAATATTTAAATCATTAAGTGAATTGCTAAAGCTAGTCATCGAAGCTACCTCAAGAGGTCATTTAGTGGGCATATCCCACAAGATGTCTATTGTATAAAATCACTTCAAGAAAAAAATCATTAATAGAGAAGAAAAAGTTATATACAATTATTGCAACAAGCAATTGACAGATAGAAGATCAGATGAAACAAATTATTTGCATAAACATTTTCAAACTTGTAAGAGGAGGCCATATAAGGATACAAGATAATCAATCTTATTAAGAGAACAAAAGAAAATAAACAGATCATCTCCTTATTTGATTAGTTATCACTTTGATCCAGAAAAATCAAAAAGAGATATTACTTTTATGATAATAATTCATAAGTATCCACTTTCTATGGTAGACAATTTGGAGTTTAGAGTATACTCTGAAGGCTTCCAACCTTTATTCAAGGTTACTAGTCGAAACACAATAGAAGGTGACATTATCAAAATCTATCAGAATGAAAAATTGAAAACTATGAGAGTCTTAGAGAAGATTGGAAGTAGAATTGTTTTCACAACAACCATGTGGACAACTAGCAATCAAAAGAAAGAGTTTATAACCATCATAGCTCACTACATTACTCATGATTGGAATATGCAAAGTTGTATATTGAGTTATAATTTTTGTGATCATTGTATGATATATTTATTTTCTATTATTTGCATATAATATTTTAATTATTTCAATGTTTATATATATATATATATATATATATGTATGTATAAATTCATTTTTACATTAATAGATTTGTACATGTGGAATATCCACACACAGCAGAAACCTTGTCTAAAGTGTTGGTTGAATGCATGCTAGATTGGAATATTGATAGAAAGTTATTTACTATTACTTTGGATACTTGTAATATAAATGACTCTCTTGTTAGTTTGTTATTACAAAAACTTGATTGATCTTCTCTTATGCTTGATGGTAAGTTGTTTCACATGAGATGTTATGCACATATTCTTAATTTAATTGCTCAAGATGGTTTAAATGCCCTTAGAGATAGTATAGAAAAAGTTAGGAATAGTGTTACTTTTTGGACGACTACACCTAAAAGAGAACAAATCTTTAGACAAACAATACGTCAAATCAAAGTTTCTGTTACAAAGAAACTTATACTTGATTGCAAGACAAGATGAAATTCTACTTATTACATGCTTGTTGTTGCATTGACTTATAAAGACGTTTTTATTCATTTGAAAACAAGAGAGCATATGTATAGATGTGTCCCTACAACAAATGAGTGGGAAATTGTTAAAGAAATTTGTAATAAATTAGAAGTTTTTAATCGCGTAACTGAGATACTTTTTAGGACACAATATCCTACAACAAATATTTTCTTTCCATTTGTTTGTGAAATAAAATTATCTTTGCAACAATGACAAATTTGTTCAATTGATGCTATTAGAAATATGGCTACAAAAATAGTAGCCAAATTTGAGAAATATTAATTTGTTATATATGAAATCATGGGAATTGCCACTTTTTGGGATCCAAGATATAAATTGAAGTTGTTAGAGTACTTCTTTTCCAAGCTTTATGGAAGTTCATCTTCTTTTCCAAACTTTATGAAAGTTCATCTTATTTTGAAATTAACAATGTGAATAAATTATGCTACTTCTTTTTTAGATTTGTTTAAGCAAAAATACGCAAGAAGAAGAAGATATTTCTTTCTCTCCCGTTCATCCGGCTCCCACCCAGTTTCCTTCTCTCTCTCTTCATCTAGCTCTCCTCTCCTCCCCTTCACCTTCACTCATCTCTCTCCCTTTCTCTCTTCATTCAGCCATTTTTCATTCTCCCTATTAGCCTTCTCTCGCTCACTTGTGCTCCTACCCCATCTTCTTTTCACATCTCTTTCTCTCTTTTGCTTCTGATTTTTTTGCCACTTTTTCTGACTTAAGCTAGATTCGCTTAAGCAATTTTTTTTAACTTAAATCAAAATTACTTTTTACTAAATTCACTTAAGCGAAAACAGAAGTTTTACTAATCGAGACTTTTAGTCACTTTAGTAATATTAACATCGGCTTTTCATCGCCTTGTAGTTTGTTTTTGGGTTGTTGTAGAATCGTCCTTCTCTCTAATAATAATTAATAATAGATACCTTTAACAAAGAGAATCAACAAAGCCATTGCCCCATACAATCAACAAAGAGAATTTGATTACGCTTAGGCAAGCTTTATGCATTATTTTTGTAGGATTCGATTGAGAGAATTTCAATTTCCTTGAACAAAAACAAAACTGTTCAATATTGTTATAGCGTAAATTGGAAAGAATTTAGATCCATTCGTTGGCTACATTTGAGCTTACAGAAGAAAAACGTGATGAATAATGCAATGCACCAAAAGACATGTAGATCAGGGAGGAGGCATTTTAATTATTATTCAATGCCATTCATTATATTAAACCAATATTCCATCCTTGGTTACCTTGCAAGAGTCAATTTAGCCTTATACAACTTCAATAGTTCATCAGCTTCCTTGTCATGACAATAGATAAACTTATCCAAGAACAGCTTTTCATTAAACTGAAAAATTGCACGCAGGCTCATCTCCTTCATCTTCATCAGACCCTTTGACTTCAAAAACAGAAAAACAGAACCCCTTGGAGTGATCCTTTTTCCCAAGCTCATAGACAACACCACGGGATACCTTGCAGCATCAGAAGCCTTAAAACCCAACTTGTTCACCAGAAAATCCATAATATCCTCAATCTTACTT
The DNA here is from genome assembly GCF_003935025.1 of Abrus precatorius. Classification (NCBI taxonomy): domain Eukaryota; kingdom Viridiplantae; phylum Streptophyta; class Magnoliopsida; order Fabales; family Fabaceae; genus Abrus; species Abrus precatorius. The sequence goes on along the minus strand of NW_020874292.1, from coordinate 31,223,160 downwards.
TCTGAAGTGGCCATACAGAAAGGATGCACTCTGAAAGCAGCTAAAATATCATCATTACTCCAACCCCATTTTCTATAAACACATTCCTTCCTTGCCCATGTGGACCTACTCAGACCCACCTTCAAATGAGCAGCAACAATAAATTGCATCCTCAAAGGGTTAAACCCCAATTCCTTAACTTCTAAAACTGACTCCTTAAACTTCTTAGGGGATGATTTCAATGTGCGTGGATAGTACTCCACAAATCTTATAACAAGTGATTCAGGAACCCCTTCTTCCCTCAAAGTTTGGAGATTTAACCCTGAAACCTTTGCAAAGTCACAAAGAATACCCGAATAGCGAACAACGGTTTTCATGAACTTGTGCTGAGACTGAAACATGTTGCTGAAGTAACCAAAACAGGGAATTATCTCTCTCTTCAAGCTTCTGCAGAGGATAATAGGGAAGTTACTTATGATGTTGCGTATGTCGGAGTCAGAAAACCCTTTGGACTTCAAAAATTCGATCCTTTGATACAAATGTTTGTTGGGATTGGTTCGAAGGATATCTGGGACGCTTCGAACGATTCTTAGGGCCTTGGTTTGCGAGAAACCTAGGGTTTTGAAGAACTCGATCACGGTGTCAGGTTTTTCGTGCGTTTCGAAATTCATGTGTTTGGAAAGCGATTCGGCGCGGTGCGGGGAAAATCCACAAGTCTCGATGAGGTATGAGGCTGTAAAAGAGTTTTGTTTTGAATGGGTGCAGAGGAATTTCGGAGAAAGCCATGGCCATGGGTGGTAAACCAGTTTTGGAGAAACGCTCCTGCTTAGAAATTTTAACATGGAAAAGGGTGTGAGAAAATGGAGTCGAGTGACATCACCAATTTGGGAACACTAACATGTGCTGTTGGGATTGCATTCTGCAGGAAACCCTAAACCATTTCCCCCCTTTCTTCTGGTTCGTGATTAGGGTTTTAGATCACAAGTACTAGAAAGCACAGCCGTTCCAGGCGGGGTTGAGCTAAAACGACGTCGTGGTCTAGAATTGAGCAGCGGGTTACTGTGTCCTGTTCACGCTTCTCTGCGAATTAATTTAATTGTTAAAATTATTAAAAATTAGACATTTTAATTTCTAAAGTTATAAAAAATGTCGTATAAAAAGGAAAATGTTTTTCATTATTTTCTTTTGAAATAAAATTACATCATTTAATATTAATAATATGAGTAGTACGTTGACGCTTTGAAACTAAACTTATCACAGTTAAAATGTTATTAGACAAATTTGACAGAGATTAGTGGAAGAGGTTGATTTTTTATATATATAATTTTAGAAATTTAAATTCTTTATCATAGTTTCAAAAATTGAATTGATGGGTACTTATAATTTTAAAAGTAAAATAATTTATTTACGACAGTTTGATGGGCTAAATTCTTTTAATAGTTTGTTGATAAGTCCATGTAAATTTAAGAATTAAAATATCATTTATAATCTCAAAAATAATCCTTTTTCATAATTTTAAAAATTAAATCGATGAATACGTAAAATTTTAAGGAATAAAATCACATTATTTCTTCTTTTGTAATTCAGAACGAATTTTACACATAAACATGTAAACTGTTGTTAAGATTAATTTAATTACTATTGTTAATGATTTAAAATTAAGTTTATTAAAATATAAAAAAGAAGGGTGCAGTTTTCATAGGAGAGCATGTTTCTAACCGAGATTAGCATATAAGAAATGCTTCAAGTCATAGAATGCAAGGAATAGACAATGATTAACTCAAATGGTACAGGAATAAGCTTATTGTGGTATAAGACATAAGAAAAAATCATTGCGTAGTCAGAACTAAATCTAGACATGTTACAAAAATGCATATGTGTGACTTATTTATTTGTGAGACCTCTATTGTGACTATTCAAAATTTTCTGAAGACTTGCCTAGTAAGTGTTCAACACAAAGCCAAAACCAACCCAAGGCATCATTTCCACACCTTTGCTACCAAAACTAGCCTTTCTTTAAAACATTTGCTTGTCAATGCAGATTTTTCCAGCCTAAACAGGAATGGGGTTTGGTTTATTCTTTGACTCTATCTCCTCAAACTCCACCCAAGCCATCTGATTGCATTGCCTGCGTGTGTTTTGGATGTGAATAAAATACTATCATAGCAAGGCTCCTAATACTCCATCAGCAAGGTACTGTGTATTAATCAAAATAAAATAAACAAGGTAGAATGTAAATTTTAATCATGCCCGGTTTATTACAAATACCAACCCCCTCCTTTTCCCAGAAAAGGAAAAAGAAAACTGGCACAAATAAAAACGCTCTAAGGTGGCATTAACTATTTGAATCGCAATCTAATAACCTTAGTTATAGCTAATTCAAATTAGAAAAGTGCTAAATTATTAGTAAGGTTCTGTTTCATATTTGAAAGATCAAAGGCATTATCTGACCCAATTAACAATTACATACAACGTATTGCAATACTTAAGTCAGCAAACGCACTTCATCGTATGGCAAACCCCGGGTAAAAACATTTCAAGGTTTAATATTACCATTGTGAAAAGATAATTATCAAAAGCAGCAAGTATATGATATAATCTTTCTTTCTTTCTTTCCCAGGAGAAAAAAGAGAAGCACTGCACCGTGTACAATCGATAGAGCACCACTCAACCTCAACCAACAAAATACTATACACACCTTGCAATGGAAGATCCAAAAAGTGCAAAGCCAAAAGACCATCTGAAATGCAATCATCCCGTCAAACCTGAAAATTAGACTAAACTTTCAATTTAGTCCTTGAAATTGTTAACATTCAACATTTAATTTATAAAATTGTAAAATATTTATGAGTTCTTAATTTTTGTCTTTATCAATTGCTTTAATCTTTTGAATAACACATTATCAACACACAATATCTATAGAACGTTAATATATCATGTTAAGTAATAAGTATGAATGTTGAGATGATAAAAAAAGATGTCATTTTACTATTCAATTAATTGTGTCCTTATTTTGTATTTTACGTTTACATTTTAAAAAAAAACAAACACACAAGCAGATTATCATGCCTCTTGGTTATAAAGGAATTTGTGTTTCGAATCATGAATTTGTAGTGTGTGATTAGTTGTTTGTGTTCTCAACATCTACAGTAATTTTTACTAAAATTTTATTATGGAAAAATAGCTAGAAATAATTGATATGAAAGTAAAGAGGGGTAATATAAACTGCGTTTTCTTTTTGTGTTTGTGATATTAGCTTTTTGGTTTGTTATATATTTGCTTCTATTCTTAGAAAATACTGCATTTTGTATGCTGTAATTTGAAATAGTTTCGTGGATCCGGTGTTTATTATCGTAGGTTAAGGATGCTTTGGGTATTGATTATTGAAGTTGTGAGGCTATAATTGCAATTATTTGCTATCAAGGTTGGACTATTGTGTCCACTAGTGCTAGAGTTTTTATTTTTCTCGCCTTTTCTTATCATGTATTTCATTTTGTATTGATATTAAATAGATGCTAATTGATGGAGTTTAATTTAATGAATGATACCAATAATGTTTTTTTTTTTTAACAGTTAATAGAGACCTAAAATATGAAAGAAAAAAAAAACTCAAATTGGTTTGTAGGTTGTAGAGTAGTGTAGTAGTATGATTTATTTGACTTGACTGTTTTATTTTGGTTTTATTAATTTGACTACTTATATTGGTAAGGGGTAAGGCTACGAGTACTTGACTATTTTTGTTTTGGGATGCATGCTAGAGCAATTTTATTGCTATATATTTCAAAGAATGACAAGGTTGACATTAATTTAGTTTCTAAAAGATAGTTGACACAAATTTAATCCTTGAAAAACAAGTTAGAAAGTGACATTACATTGGTATTTCGGTCACAACTCTTTAGCAAGTTTTGCATGACAATTGACATGGCAACTGCATGTTTATGCCACCTTGGCATCTATGTGGATATCTCCGTCAACAAATTCATTCTCTAAAATTAAGACTTCAACACAATTTCCTTTGTCAAAAGTCAAGAAAAATAGTAAAAACTCAAAATTATAAGGCTTATGACTTCTATTTTGTGATCAGTTTTGGCTCTTGAGACTTGCATTTTTGTTCGGGCAAAGCTATAGGATGGGGTTTTATAGTAGAGAAAGGAATGAACTATGCGGGAGTGAATTGAGTTTTTAGTCCATGTAATCCTTGTCACAAGGAATTGAAGATTAGAAGGTCAATTATGAGTGGTGACAGCTTTGGCTAGGTATATGAGATTTTAGCTCCTTTACAAGTGTTTGCCATTAGAAAGAACTTAGAAGGTTTGGTTCAAGTAGGAAAGGAGAGAAGTTGAATTGGGAGATGAAAAAGACGTTTACATGAAAAATTGATGTCATCTTATTTTTAGGGACTAAACAGATGTCAAAACAATGTCATTTTTTTTTACTATCTCAACGTTTATACTTGTCACTTATCATGTCAGTGTTACTTTACTATCCGCTAATTATGTGTTTCACTGAACTAAAATAATAGATAAAGACAAAAATTAAAAACTAATGTGTACTTTTGAAAATATCAAGACCTAAAATGACCAATGCTAACATTCTTCAGGACTAACTTGAAAGTTTTGTCCCAAAAATTGTGCAATAGCGAGGCTACACGATACCTTACATGACTATTATTTTGATATCCTTAGATTGTGTTTAAATAAAATAATTTATAATTACTATATTGTATATATTTGATTTTATATTTTTTAAAATTTCCCGTCAAAACACTACTAGTTTTCGACTACGAGATACCGACATTATTCTTTAACAAGAACCAAGGATTAAGGATAAAAAATGAGGTCTTATTGTTTGACTTCAGTGAATTTCATAACTTGGATAGGTGTTTTAATAAAGCTTCACAGTTCATGTTGCAATATCTGCTATTTTCATCCTCTTTCGACAAACATAATCAACAAAATCATTGCATCATACAATCATTTGAAAACTAACTTTAAAATGGCAGCATATGCAACTATAATAAGACTGCAAGAGAGAAAACCAACGCTGAGTTTGACCTGAATTGAAGGATGGAAACAATGAATATAAAATGCAACAAAGAACATGAAGATCAGGGAGTAGGCACTAAAATTATCACCCTGCAAGACTCAATTTAGCCTTGTACAACTTCAATAACTTATCAGCTTCCTTCTCATGACGATAGATAAACCTATCCAAGAAGTACTTTTCATCATACCTAAAAATTCTACCCAGGTTCAACTTTGTCACCAGACCCTTTGACTTCAAAACAAGAACAACAGAACCCCTTGGAATGATCCGTTTCACCAAACTCATAGACAACACGACCGGATACTTTGCAATATCGGAAACCTGAAAACCCAACTTGTTCACCAGAAAATCCATGGCATCCTCAATCTTACTTTCAGAAATGGACATACAGAAAGGGTGACCTCTAAATGCCACTGCAATATCATCGTCACTCCAACCCCACTTTCTATAAACACCCTCTTTCCTTGCCCACGTGGATCTGCTCAAACACACCTTTATATGAACAGCTATAACAAATTGCAACCTCAAAGGGTTAAACCCCAAATCCTGAACTTCTTGCAGTAACCCCTTAAACCTATTAGAGGGTACTTTCAATGTGCGTGGAAAGTACTCTACGAATCTAATAATAATTGATTCAGGAACTCCTTCATCCTTCAGATATTGGATATTTAAAGCAGAACACTTAGCAAGGTTACAGAGAATACCGGAATAGCGAACAACGGTTTTCATGAACTTGTGCTGAGATTCAAACATGTTGTTGAAGAAATCAAAACAGGGAATTATCTCTCCCTTCAAGCCTGCACGGAGGATTGAAGGGTACCCGGTTATGATGCAGCGTATGTCAGAGTCAGAAAACCCTTTGGACTTCAAAAAATCGATTTTTTGCTGCAAAATTTTGTTGGGATCGGTTCGAAGCATTTCTGGGACGGATCGAATGATTTTTAAGGTATTGGTTTGCGAGAAACCGAGGTTGTTCAAGAACTGGATCACGGTGTCTGGTTTTTCCCGCGTTTTGAAATTCATGCGTTTGGAAAGCGATTCAGCACGGTGTGGGGGAAACCCACAAATGTCGATGAGGTATGAGATTGTAAAAGACTTTTCTTTCGAATGGGTGCCGATGAATTTCAGAGAAAACCATAGCCATGGGTGGTTTTGGGAGAAAACCGGTTTTGGATAAGTGTTCCTGCTGAGAAATTTGAACATGGGAAAAGGGTGTGAAGAATGGAATCAAATGAAATCAACAATTTGGGAACACTATCATGTGGGTTGAGATTGCATTATGCAGTAAATCCTAAACCCCCTTCTCCTAGTTCGTGATTAGGGTTTTAGCTCACAAGTACTATAAACGCCCAACGTTTCCAGCCGGTTTGAGCTAAAACGACATCGTGCTGTAGAATTGAGCAATGAATACGCGCTGCTGTCTGTAATTGAAAGAAGAGAAGTGTGTTTTTGTAATTTCATTGAGAGCCGATAAATAAATAAGGAGATCTATATAAATAAAGAAATGTTAAAAAATATGTTTTTAATATTTTTTTAAAAGAAAAAAAAAGTTATATTTGCTTGCAGTCTGATTTTGCCAAGATATTACGAGGTGTAATTTTTACTTTAAATAAATAAATATTGCTTTATTAATTTTCAATTTACGATCAGAATGGGTGATAATCAGTTGGAAAATTGTAGGATTCTTGAAGAATAATTTAAATAATAAGTTCGTCAGTGATCAAAATTGTTGCACATTCAGAAATATAGTAACAAAAAAAATCAATTTTATTGAATCACAAAACGATACTGAACTGTGTTATTGATCGATGCCATAGACCATGTACATACTCTAATCCTCAAATAAATAAATAAACAACCATGTATATAATAATAATAATAATAAACGAAGCAGCTTCGGTGTTCAATTATGGATTTTCTTTCTTTTGTGTAAAGACTTTTTTATTATTTTTATTTACATTAGGTAGTGTTTCGTTATCTCTCCTGTAAAAGTTTTGTACTAATCTGAGAGGGGAAAAAACTATAAAACTTAAAATCTTTTAAGAGAATCACATGACTTTAAATCTTGTATCTGATTTTAGTTTTGTTATATTCAATATTCAAAATCTAAATTATATTTAAATTTAAGATACACGCTTACTTTTTCTATGTATCTATTGTGAACTATTATAATGCTCCTGTAGTTTAGCATTTTCATCTTTGTAAATATTATTGATCTTTTTAATCTACGCTCTTCTGACAAAAAAAAAATCATCTATAATATTCAATACAAGAAGTAAAAAAAGGTTGATCCCATCAGCGAAACCGTTTCGTTCTTTCAAAGGACGAAGAGGGTCTTCTCGCATTTTAGTAGTACTTTATAGTCACTTCATAATTTACAATCTAGCATCAGTTTTGGCATGTACTTCCACATATCATAGGCTATAGCCACACACTGCGTCAAACATCAAGGCATATAACAGAACTAGAATGTACGTGTGCAAACTGCAAATTATAAAGTGGGTTGACTTTCAATCAAAACCAGAGCTTTGTTTTATAATTATCAGTTTTACAAAACTATAAATAAATATAGTATCAACAAAAACTAGGAATAGAATAAAAAATATAAAAAAATATTAAAATAAAATCAAAATAAAGGAGGGTTGAAAAAAATGTGTTTTATCTGATCCAAATTGAGTGTTCACAGTAACAATTCACGATGATTCCCTCCACCATCACATTATGAAAGAAACTAAATTTAAAAAAAAAAAAAAAAAAAAGATTATGGTATATGTTGGAGCTCATTGGAAAGGTCAATTGAATCAAAAGTTCCAGCACAACTTTGCATCTGCGACTCAATGTTAGTTGTAACTAGCAAATTTGGGTGAGGAAAAAAACTGGCTAAAAAACTTTTTGTTCCAATCTTCTATTTCAAAAATCAGCTAGTCCAAATCAGATCAGAATTTAAACTTCTGTTTAGGCTTTTTCATCACAGCACAGCCAGGGTCCTCAACATTCTGCAGCAAAACAAGCCTAGTTACTTAAATTGTTAAAATCTCTAAGAAAATAACCAGTCACATAAAAAAATAATAACCTTTCGCTTTTTGTTTTTCTTTTTTTCTTTCTTCTTCTTTTTCTTCTTTTTGCGTTCCTTTACATCAGACGGTTCATTCTGCTCTTCTTCACTAGATTCCTATCAAGATTAGAAACAACTCAGAGAATTTGAAAAGGGCAGATATATCAACAACTGTCCAGACACCATTAACAGTAAGCAAGTACCTTAGAATTAGAGTCACCAAAGGAATCCACATGCCGAATACTTCTTTCTGAATTAGAAGTACCACCTAAAGTTGCGGGGAATCATGAAAGAATACACTTAACGACTGTCTCACAAATTCAATTAAAGATATGGATAAAGAAACTAAAATAAATCAAACAGAAAAGCTCATGCCTAACATTGTTGAAAGCCAAAAGGAAGACATAAGGCTTAAAAAATAATATGTGCATGTTGTGGCTCTAATCTGGTGCACTTTCGGTTTACCTCCTCATGCATGTGCGCGAGTGTTTTGGACTTGAAAAAATGATTTTTCTAATATGTCAAGGGCACACAATAAAATCTATATATAGTAATTTTTTATTAAAATCACAAGATATCACAGAATCTAATGCTATGATTTTCAATAAAAAAAACTTTTTGTTTGTTGATTTCTTATTGTGTGTCCTTGAGACATATTAGAAAAACCTTTGAAAAAAATACTCTCATAATTACTAGCTCCTTGAGAAAGCTAGAGTGTTAATCATCGCCAGTTGATGTCTATCGGTAAATTCTATTTCTACTAAAGTAATTCCTCCTCCAGTCGATATATTTGGTTAAATAGTGGAAGAAAACCACTATTTTTTTTTTGCTAAACATGACCAAGAAGATAAATATTATATGCATCAAAGTCACAGCAAAAGCACACATTTGATGCAAATAACAGCAGTGATGAAACTTGAATTGCTCATATCATCAAGTAATATATAAGTAATCAAATAGTACAAAAATAAATTCAAAATAAATAATCTACTACACACAGAGTCTTTCAAAATAGGAGAGAGAGAGAGAGTTGAATGTGTTACTTGAATAGACAGTTTGTTTGGCATTATTGACAGCAAGTTGAAGGAAATCAGGGTTAATAGATGTTAATCCATTAGGGTCCTTCAGCTTCCTCTCCAGAAACTTTGCCAAAGCTGCTGCTTTATTCGTTGCTAAGGGTCCACCGGGATGAGCTAACCTGTCATCAGAATCCACGAATCCAAAATTCAAATCATACCCACTAAAATTGATGGGATGAGAAAGCAAACTGTAAACTCAAAATTAAAAATTTAATCATGGGGATAGTAGTGAAGTGTGATATTGAAGAAGAAAAAAACCCTAAAAAGAGGAAGAAGAGAACCTGGGTTTGGAATTGGAATGTGAAGGGCGGGGAAGAGGGGCGAATTTGCTTCCGCGAAGTGCGCGTCTTTCATCTTCTGTCAGAGTTTCGATTTCTTTCGCCATTTCGATTTTTGGGAAAAATCTCCGATGTGTGCGTCTTTTCCTTCAAATCCCAATTACCCTTTCTTTCTATGTTCAATTTAATTTGTTGAACATTCAAATAAATATTTAATTAAATTATTTTTATTAACGTGATATAAAGTTTATAATCTTTGAGTTTATTTTTAAAAAATTACAAATATTTTTTCAATTTAATAAACTAAATTAGAACAATACCCACGTGCTTTTCACATGGAAAGAAAACCAATAAAATAATAATTCTAAGATATACATTTAAAGAAAGAGCAATCAATGATTGAAAAATAATTTTATTATATTTTTATCACTCAATTATTTTAAATTTAGAGGCATAACATAAAACTTAATTAGTTTACACTAGTCTCTAACTGTTGAGTTGCTTTGATTGTTAATTCTATTGAATTTCACCAAAATGTTGATTCATGATCATGTTGCTGCGATTTTTTTTTTTATTTCATATTTTCAATTACTTTCATGTTGGAGTATTATTAATATAATTCTTCAATATATTAATTACGATTAGTTAAATTTTTTATTAAAAATATAAAATTTTAAATAATACTTGTTAAATAAAAAAAAGATTTATATAATTTTATAATTTTTAATAAATTTCAAATAATAGTAAATAATGTGTTAATATTAATGCAAAAAAATTTAATGTAATTTATAAAAAAAAATCAAAAGTGTGTTAATAGTTTAGACTCATCCTAGTGCTATTTTATTTACATATCAAATAAATATATTAATATAAAAAATTAATGTAAATTTTAATAATATTTTTCTTTTTTAAGATCATATATAACTTCCATTAGAATTATGTTTTCTAGTTGAGTAATACTATTATGAGTAATAAAGTTCTATCTTCAAATATTTTATATAATTGTATTTCCTAAAATTGAAGTCAAAAGTGCATTAAATGTCTATTATTTTTATTATTTTATATTTGTCCACCTTTTTTTTTCATTTATATGTTATATTAAAAATTTGAGTCAACATTCTTCAACATGAAAATATTTTTCATTATTTTACTTTGTCTTTATAATATATAATTTTACAACTCTTTTCGATCCTTTTTATAAAAAATAAAATAAAATATTTTTTTATTTCTTATTATAAAAAATAAATAATAGATTCAAAATGTATTAATTGATAAAAAAAAATTTATATCTTTTTTTATTAATATCTTTAAATATACAAATTACTAACTATACTATTTAATATCATGAATATTTTTAGAATAAAATTTATATTTATAAAAAATATAATACTTAATTATTTTCCTTGATTTTAATAATTTAATTTTTTATTTTTTATAAAAAAAACTGGAAAGAGTATTATTTATATATATATATATATATATATATATATATATATATATAGAAAGAGAGAGAGAGAGAGAAAAAAAATAAATGTAAAGATATTTTTTAATTTATATTTTTAAAAATTTATGTAAATTAAAAATGCCTATTCAATTCACCCTATACTTGATATTTATTACTTAAATTATATTTTAAAATTTTTCCAATTCATCACCAAACTCGTAATAATGCATGTTTGATTAAATTTTAATAGAATTAATTTTTAGAAAAAACTGATTCCAAATCATTGAACGAGATTCAGATGTGTACTAAAATTTGCCATGAAACGTGCGTTTTCCCATCATAAATTGCAATAAATAAATAAATAAATTCTAACTTCAATACAAATAAAACGTAATTTTCATTTGTGGTTAGGTTGGAGATAACAACTAAGGATCAAGGATTGTTAACCATCAAATATGAAACAACAGTATCTCAACCTTCATCCTCATTTTTTTTCCCTTCAAACTTTGTATCTTCACAGCAGGGAATGGTTACAGAAATTGTGCTTCCCCACCTTGCTGGTATCTATATGAGGTGCACAATACATTTGAAGACTAATACGAATGGGGAGAGATGAATAAATTTTGAGCAATCAAATACTCTGAATTTACAGGCCTCTTTCTTTAGCCTAAAATCTTAAAATGAGGCAACAAAGCAAGAGGCCAATCCAATTGTATTACAATGAAATGAGATAAAATCACCGTGTAAAAAGCACTGAAATCAATCTCCTTTGAATGGCTGGACAAGTGATGGTGGGCTAATTATATGTTTAACCATTGTAAATACCATTTTACTTCTCCATTCACCAATCCAAACTAACCGCCAAAGAAGAACTTGAATATGTCACTCAATGAAACAATGCCTTCTACACGCTTGCTGCCAGCTTCCACAATAACAAGCCGCCTCACACCTGGATCCAGTATTAGACAGCATACAAGTTTCAGCATCACAATCTTTTAAAATGAAACCAATACATATCTAGAAAAACTAAAGCTTTCTGCTAAATCAAATTAACAGAAAGCATAGAAACAAACCGAATAGCACACTAGTAACTTCTAGGCCACAACTTGAACACATAACTCTTCATCGTATATTGACATTTCATCCACTTGGTACCCAACTCTATTACCAAAATCTCAAGAAATAGGCAAATAGCTTATGCTATCGGAAAAAAAAATGAAAATTCTTATTACAAACTTAAAGACTAGCCTTAGATCCACTAAGCAACTTCTTATTTTAAACGAGTATTTAGTCAATTTTCATTCAGTTTTTGAAGTCTAAAAGGAGAAAACAAAATGCCAGGCCACTAGGGTTAACACTGCTTGTTACAAACGTACCTCCCTCCAAGCTTGGTACGATATCTTAAATGCTACGTCAATAATCTATAAATCATTGGGGATAAATTAAAACACTGCAATCTTCAGTATAACTGTAGGAAACCATGGGAGAGTTGCCAGAAGAAGGAAAACTAGCCCAAGGGCAAAGGTCACAGGGAATTGGAATCACATTGTCAAGCATGGTACACAAAAATAACATAACTCTGGTATATACAGTAAAATACTTCTCTACTCTCCAGTCTCCACACAATAAAAAATTAGGGGTACAAGTCTACAAAATAAGATATTGCTTTCAATCAATATCGGAATATATAAAAGAATGTTAACATGAACTGATGGCTAACCCAGGAAAAAACGAAAAGAAAATCTACAGAAGTAACCTTGAGTGAACAATCTGCCCATCACATAGTTTACATAGAAAAGGAAACTGAAAGCCATGCTTCATAAAAAAAAATTAAGGAAAGCAACCGCACCTGGATTTGCCAGACGTTCCATCACTTTATGCAGAGGATCAGAACCCAAACACATCTGACATCTTTGACTTCTAAGCTCATAGGGACTATATGCATCCTGGCCCAACTGCAAAGCCTGGAGAATAACACATGCAAATCAAACATCGATCACAATAAGAAAAGCACTAAAAAAAGGACCTCCATATTAATATAAAAGATACAGAGTGCAACCTTAGCTTAGACTAACTGACAAGGACACTGACATTTATATTGCTGTTTAAAATGATTTTTTTTTTCCAAAAAGAAACAATCTCAATCAACATCAATAAAGACAAGAAGAAATGAAAAAAAAAGAATGCAAGAATCACATAAATATTGACACTTGGGCATTTAAGTTGCAAGTTTTAAAAAAAAAGCCATCAACAGCGACCAATGAAAGCAGCAACCCCATCCTAGTCTTAAAAATGCGGCAAACAAAACCATTTCTAAACATTACGAAGGAACAAGAAATCTTCAGGAAATTCATAGTAATACAAATGAATAACATAAGCACTAATAACAAATTCACTGGCTTCAGTCAAAATGAGAGCATGTCACAAAACAGTTAATTCTCATAGTTTTGCCTGCATTTAAAGAAAAATTGTTGAATTTCTGGTCCACCTACTGTAGGTAAGCAGCTGTTCATTTAGTTTTTGCCAACAAGAAAACTACATGCACCACTCAGTGTGGACTAAAAGTGAGGGCTCAGTATAATCGGCAGGTCTTAAGTTCAAACCTCCCAGCTGCAATCTACCAAAAAGACATGCTGCCAAAACATAGTCCACGATATCAGCTCATCAGTCATGATGGAAGCTTTCAAACTATTGGCACTAACCACCATAAAGCTAAAAGATTGACCTAGATTTCTTATATTTCTAGTTCCTCTACCTAACCATTGATAGCAATTATAACTTACGATTCATTAGAGGTTGTCTACTTTTACCAACACCTAAAATTAAGCCATAAGCTTCAACAGAAAAATGCAGGCCAATAAGGAAGTCAACTCTTCATTGGCAAAAGTGCATATATATAGATATGTGTGTGTGTGTGTGTCTACACACACACACATATTAAAAAATGTTAAAATCAATCCTTCCTACTGATTTTAAACATCCAAAATCATTCTTATTGAAAAAGTATTTTGTTACATCAGAAATGTGTGAGTGCTATAAATATTCTTTCTCAATAAAAGTTTCTACTTTTAAATGTTAAATTCAGTCCTAAAGACTAATGCTAACAAAACTCACACCACATACAGATGCACATTACCTTTCCACCTCAAAAAGCAGAATGCCTCAACTTGGCATCAATAACATTAATATACGAAGAAAATGAGAAAATCAAACCTCACATCATCTGAACACTCCTTCTAGTCCTATTTAAAAGACACCTTTTAGAAAGTTTTAGTGGTCCTTATTGTAAGTCACTATAATTCTTATGAAGTATTGATTATTTTTTCATTATTTATTGTTAATAATTTGAGTTCAGAGAAACTTAAACTAAAACCAACAAAGGTAAATGTTAATAGTAAAATTAAGTTGAATGATATTAAATGAAGATAAAATTAGCATATTTGTGCCATTTAAAAAAAAATAATTAACTTTAACTACGTTTCCTAAGGTGTGTCTATTGTCATTCCTATTTAAGTTATTTCTGTCTAAAATACCTTTTTTTTTCTCTCTCTAATAACCATATTAACAATAGGGATATTTTACACCATAAAAGATTTAAATAGGAGTGACAATAGACACGCTTTTTATAAATCTATGTAATTCAGTTAAAGTTATCTTATAAAATGACTAAGGGTAAATAAGAATCTATATATCATCAGTAATTCAATATGAATGTTTGTTGTGTGTCATCCACTGTAAGCATTCAACAGCCAATAATCAAGAAAAAGAAACATATGTTAAAAACTAATTGAACATACCAGACTGAATTATTTTAAGAATAAACGAAATATATTTCAACAATATCAAAACACTTTTTGGTTCTGCATGATGCCAAACCAAACATGATTTTATAAAGGAAATTTTATCAGAGAAAAAAGTGCTAAATAAATCTCCTGATTCTGAAGATAATCCTCAGTTAACCCCTAGGCTAGTAGGCTCGACAAACAGCTCAATCAAATTCATGAGGAGATGAAATCAAAATATATTTGTATTTTTTTGTTTTCAAAACATAGATTGTCAGCAGAAGTTTATTGGTTTGCATAAATCAGAACACTTACCTGATGAACAGTCATTTCATCAAGATTAATATGTGTATATGCTCTGTCCTTCGCCAAAGCCGTTATATCACTATCAACAAAGAAGAGCAGGGTAGAAATGTGAGAATCTTATAAAACCCACTGCAAAGATTGAGATGCTAAAAGGACAATTTAATGCTTGAACCACAGATTGAGACTGTATAGTATCTCAAACAAAGTATCTTTAAGTATAATAATTATAAGGACATAAAACACAACAGACCTCCGACAATATATATCCAATAATGAGTCGTTATCGTCAACTATTGGTATTGAACTTACTTGGGCTGCAAAAGCAAAGGAAAGAAGTAATGTATGTAAAATTAAACTCATGTCCAAAGCAAAAAATCTTTTGTTAATTTGCATGTTGACGCATAAAAAAAAAAAAGAAGGTATCACTCCATAAAATTTATGTTTTCTTTTGATGATTAATTATACATCAACTTCCTTCTAAATACGAGACAGTGCTCTCTATCATCAGCCTAATACCTCAAAAATATAATAGGATACCAATTTCTTCATTCTTTCTCTCTGTTGCTTTTCTTTTCGATATAGTATGTTCAAGGTCAGACAAAAAAGTTCACACCTTGAACTAATAAATTTAGGGCTGAAGCAAGAGAAGCAGATGGTCTCAACATTGCTAGAGGCTGCCGATTTGATTCCCCAATTCTGGGCACCCACGTGCCCACAGGTATCGCACTGATTGGAAGTTGAAGTACAGGCAATGAATTAGAACAATGCCTGAAATACCTACAAATGCCTGAAAATCAATTTGGTGAGGATCAAGCACACGTAATAACATTATAAAGAAAGCTCTCATTCAATCTCACATTTTAGTATTCCTGAAAGTGAAGCAAGGTGTAGTAACTGTGGAAATGAACCATCTTCAGAAGATGAATGGATAACAGGAACAGTTGAAACCTCCTTTTGCAAGATCTTCATGGCAATGTCTTTCAGATTATCATATGGCCCTGCCTGCATCATAAAAGAATATGCAAAAGGATGTCTGACATAGTGAGCTAATAGAAAAGTGGGCCAATGAAATAGACAGGTAACTTTAATCAAAGCATACAATGATAATCAGTTAAAAACTATTTTTATGATTGGGAACACATTTATACAAGCCAAGGCCAATGTAGATTTATGGGAAGATTGTAAAAGACAACTCTCTATGTCTAGAAAAGTAACATTCAAGATCCTCTGCCTTATGTTCCATGCATTGAAAGTCAATAGACATTTGGTATTCAAAACAGATTGAATTTAACTTAATGATTTAAAAAAAAAGAAGTAAACAGGAATAATGAAGAAGCAACAGCCTTTTATTCATCTTTCTTTGACAAGGATAATGGCCAAAGCTAAGTAAATATATATGTCAACTTCTTCTCAATCTGAAATAACAACAAAAGAAAATGGGATGGGCAGTATAGAGTAAACTAGTAATAGTAATACTAGACAATTTGAAATCCCAGTATGTTGCTAATATATACCCAGTCAACATCATAGCATCATTACAGTGGCTTTTAAATTTAGAGAAACAAGTATCCTTCCATTTACATATGACACAATATGGCATATGATCCCTAACTGCTCTGCAAAAGGTTCCCAAAATATACTTATTTAGATAAAGTTGACAATAATTTTAAAAAGGTATAAAAGACACTCATTTCCCTTAGCTGTGCAGACATGCATTCCTGTTTTCTAATATCGGCACATAAGTCAAGGCAAGAGATATCCTGTGTAAGCTTCAAAATGATCTTCCGAAATAGACCTCTTTGTGATTTCTTTTTTATTTATTCATGCTAGTAGCAGACACTATGCTACATCTAACCCCATTAACCTGTGTAACCCAGAGATAGAAATTAAAAAATAAAAATATATACAAACACACAAAATGATAATTAACTCAATCTGCTCATTATACGCATAGTATACAAGCATCTTCATGAATATATTACAAACTATATCTCCAAGTAGTAAAAAATATGAGCCTTATGGGATAATAAAGCCATATAAAAACACATACATAGATGAATCGTCTTGAAAAGGCACTTCCATGACCATTGTTTTGTCTATTTAGATATGACTTTCCTTCTTTCCAAGCTGATATGGTATGTGTTTCAAGCTCCTCTTCTGTCAGATTGGACCCACGATTCCCCAGCTGAAAATAGGACGATTAAAAGTTTCAAAAAGCATTGAAAACTACACACACATGAGAAAAGCTTTCTATTCAGAAATCATGCCAATACAAAGATAAATCTTAAACTAATGATACCTCTATTAAAATAAAAATAAAATATGAAGTACACACCTCTCTTAAAATTAAAATAAAATCCAAAGCGCTAAGAACACCAACAAATTGCC
Organism: Abrus precatorius; assembly: GCF_003935025.1. Classification (NCBI taxonomy): domain Eukaryota; kingdom Viridiplantae; phylum Streptophyta; class Magnoliopsida; order Fabales; family Fabaceae; genus Abrus; species Abrus precatorius. Next base: position 31,205,803 of record NW_020874292.1, on the reverse strand, counting down.
CCTTGCAGAAGTCCCAAAGTGGAGCCATGTAAATTCCCTGTAAATTATCCAGATAAAAAAAAAATTGCATATACAAACTTGTAATCAGCGATTGATGTAGACATGATAACACTGAAACTAAGAAAGCTATTATATATTATGGAATAAGGAAAAGACTTTAAAAATCATTGTCAAATCAAAGCTTCTGAAACAACTGGTTAAATTCCAGAGAATAATTCAAAAGCATGAGCAAGAGTCATTTCTTACCTATCTCCCAGAGTAAAGTCATGTAAAATGATATGACAGTAATTTAACATGTTTCAGCAAAATTATTCAATATGCTAAAAGGACTCTGGAAATTTCAATTTCATCTAAGAAAAAAAAAGAGCAACCTGCTCATGCAGTATATGAAATGCCTGTTTCACTGGCAGATCAACATCCAAAGCAACAACCTGTGGCCAGGAGTAGTAAATTAGTATATTCAATTTTGAGTCGGCGATCTGTAAATTTGATGAAGAAAATCAGGAATCCAATATAAAGGGTCAAGGAAAAACTTCCAAACCTTGCCTGACTCAGGAAGCAATTCGTAAGCTGTGTGCGTAGACAGAAACGCAGAAATACGCTGACAGGAGATCTGTAGATCAGCACCTGATATACTGGGCAGCACCTCACCCAATGTACCATCAGTCAATCGAACCTGCTTTATAAGTAAACAGCATATTATAGTTAATGTCCGAACAATTAAATTTCAGATACAAGTAAACAATAATATAATTTCAGGCATGAACAGAAATCATATTATAAGATGCAACGGAACAAATATGTGCAACTTGATATCGTAAGTTACCAGGGTTATGAGTTACAACAATAAGACCATCACAAAGATTATATTTAATTTCATCCCAAAGAGAAGACTCTATAGACCTACATGGATCAATACTTCTGGATCAATGGCCTTAACAAATAACATCTAAAATAAGTATAAAGATTCTCCAGAGTCCAGAGTCTCAAGACAGATCATAGATATGACACTATTCCTTGAAATTTCATTCACAAGTTCAACATAGCCAGAAGCCATCATTCAGAGAGCAACTATGTTGCTAACAATAAACACAAATGTCAAGGTATGACTAACTCATACCATACGGCGAAAAGCCTCATTATCCACATCCATGTTATTTGCAGAAGCGATGTCTGGGGTTAAAACAGGCATGTAGTTAGGATCAGTAGCCAAGAAGACAGTGTTGACTATCCCGTACTCTCCAGGTACATGAGGTTGATGTTCATCATGCCGCCATTCTCCATCAACAAAAAACTTGAACTGCATTCAAATAACTTTACGATAAGTATCCACTACCAAGAACAAAGGCCAAAACAAAATAACATTTTTAAAAAAATAATAAAGCTAAATGATGAAACAGGAACTAGCATTTTAAAAGTCTGTAAACAACCTCAACACCATTATCCCACTTCACTTCAATATCAAGATGATTTTATGTTAAACCTTGCATTTTATATATTTGGCTATTTAACAGTAATATATGTTCAGTCAGTATTATGTTGAAGTGCTTTGCCACCAAAGCATCTCTCTAAATAACTCCCAATAAAATTTACCTGTTCCACAAAACCGGAAAACCGCAAATACAATGTAGAGAGACTGAGAAACTTTTACTCAATTGTCATCAAATACCTAACAAAATACTGGTCTTTTACCTTACTAAGATCCCAAAACCAAAAATGCACACACCAGTTAGTTTGAATAAACTTCTCAACAAGTAAAAAGTACTTATGGAGTTATGGGACAAGTATATAAGAAGGTAAAATTACTTGAACTTCTCTCAGAAGTTAATTAAGTTATGCACCTCAGCTTTTGAAGAAGTTAGATGAAAGAGCTTATAAAAAAGCAGAGGTGCACAAATTTATTTTACCGTATGTTAATTTTACTTCGTTAGTTTCTTCTCCTATACATGCTTATCGAGTAGCTTATTCAAACAGAGCCTAAGCCAGTAACATAATCATAAACTGACCTGATGGTAACCAGGGGGCAAATTATAAATAACTTGAAACACAGTTGGGCAACCTTCCACTGGCGACATTGGTAGAAGCTCAGTCCACCTTGCAGACAAAATTTACATTAAAAGGAAAAAGAAGAGACATAAGCAACACTAAACTAGAGCATTCTAGCAAAATGAGAATAAGATGTTCATAATGTAGCAATTAACAAAATATGCACCGTGTGAAAGAACCACAGAGAAATACACTCCTTCCTCCATATGGCCACACAAAACGCATGGGAATTAACACTGTCCCTGCAACACCACCCGCATCCCTTGCAGAATCCATGCTGTGACTGAACATTCGACCTCGAATTGAGAGTGCTACACTGAGAATACCCTCCACGCACCACTCTTCATCGCAGCTAGTTAAGCTCTCAAGTTGCAAATTCGAGTAAATGTCGCACCAATTCAATGCACTACGAAGCTCAGATTTGAAAGAACAAAAAAGAATCCACCCCAAATCAAAAACCCACTTGGAAAAAAGGAAAAAGCTCAGATTATGATGCTTGATTCGACCGAAAAATCAAATACAGAATGTGCCCATTTCTCCCTGCAACAGAACCGACGAATAAATTGAAGCGGGAACAAAGATAAAACACTCCTAATTAAATTTGCATGCAACGAATCATTTACGAGCACGCACAAAACCCTAACCCTAAATTGAAGAAACCTACCAAATTCAACCTGGAAGAGCCACGAATTTGGGAAAAAAAATCTGAGAAAATCAAAGCACAGAAAGTCTCAGAGGAAAATGGAGAAAAAATCGAAACCCTATTGAAACATCAGAAACAACTTGTTTAGAAAACCAAGAGATTTATCCTTGAAGGGAAAAGCAAAACAAATAAATAAAATAAATTTAAATAAAATTCAATTAAAAAATTGGAATAGAGTCAATGAATTATTATTTTGAAGGTGCTAATTGATAAAGCGAAAATTCTGAGAGTAAGTGTAAAAATGGAAAAATAAAAGTGGAAGTTAAACTGTAAAAGGCATCACATATAAAGTGCACGTGCGGTTCTGTTATCTGATTGCGATGTGATAAAACGGTTTTTTTTTTTTTTCAAACACGTCATTTCAATTTTCGAATTTTAAAGGTAAGAAGTTTAAATTCTTTTTCTTTCAGGTGTGATCAGAGAATGTAATAACAACAGTAAGAAATAGTAAATTTTATTAAAATTATGTAATTTAATGTTATTAAACAGTAAATTTTATTAAAATTATAATATTTAATGTTATTAATATATTAAATTGCATAATTTTTTTATTATATATATTTTTTATTTTGTGTACTTTTACCTACATGTTAAAAAAATTAAAAAATATTTTTCTATTTTTCTTCATTTTATCTTTGACAAATATTTGCGAAAATGATAAAGATAATTGAACTATATATAAATATAAAACGAAGTTGAGTTTTAAACTTAAGATTAACATCAAACTAATATTTTACAGCTTAATTTGAAAAATTTTGTTTTTATTTATTTTTATATAAATTTTAATTTAGAAAAAAAAGTAAACTCATATTTATTAAAAATATAAATAAAAAAGAGGCATAAAAATAAAATTATAAAAATATATATTTATTATTAGTAAAGATTAAAAAATTAAATTAAAGAAGCAGAGTGATATAATACATATTTGTATAATATTATGACGTATTGTGAAAAAAGCTATTTAAAAATATAATAAAAATGTAAATATATTATAAATGTAATTTAGTTAGGTTTTTTTTTAATTTCACTATTAAAAATTGAAATTGAAATTAAATTTTAAAAAAATATTTTTTATTTGATTTTGGTTTAATTAATTTAAATTTAATTTTCATGTTAATTAAACAGTTTAAGTATATTTTGGTTTAATTTTAATTATTTATAATCAATTAATTCTATTTAATATATATATAAATAACTTTTTTATTAAAAAAAATACATTACTTGTTATTTCTATTTTGTTTTGGTCTAGACCTCCACTGAAAAAAGAATCTATTCAAGTCATATCAAAATTCTTTTTGATTATTATGTTTATTATAAGTAAGAAAATTTAATTTATTATTATGACTATAATAAATATAATATAAATTTAAATCACTAGTATATAATATATATATATATATATATATATATATTATTTTTACTATTAAATGAGCTTAAAAGCTTAGACTAAATAAAATTACTTAAACAATCTAAAGTTTAAGATTTTTAGTGAATTTAGGTAAAGAAAAGGAACTAAAAGAGGGGACATTTATTAAAGTATGAGATTGTTTTAATAAAATTTAGACTTAATTTAAAGAGCATATCTACACACTTATTACTTTCTTTTATCGTATGCCTAAACCTAATAAAAAAGATGTATTTTAAAATATTTTTAATAGCATTATTCAAATAAAAAGAAAGATGATTATAATTTTAAAAATTCAAAAGTTAAAATTAACTAAATGACTTTTTGTGAAGTCTAATTCAATACAGATTATTTCAATACTTTTATGTATTACAAGCTCTAAATCAACTAATAGTACCCAAAGTTCTACTTCTAACGGAGAGCAAAAAATCGAGTCTTCTATAGAATCTTGCATCAATCCTTCCATGACTTTGTCTAACTAAACTCCAACTTCCAGCTCATTCTAACATTAAGTTTTAAGTGATTTGGAAAAGGAGAAACCATCAACATTAGTATATATTTTTTATAAACACAGAATGTGATTCATTATTATCTTTAAATAAAATAATTTTACAATTTTTTAAATAAGAATTTTTTAAAATTATTTTATTTTTCATCACACACTGTGTCTTTTTTAAGGTTAAGTATTTAATTTTTATTTGAATCTTTAATTTTTTATAATTTATCCTTTATTTCTAAAAAAATATTTATCTTTAGTTTAATTTTATTAAATATAATAAAATATTTATTATTAATATTGTAAAAATTTCTTATTATTTATATATATTTTTATAATATGTACATATTTAAAGCCTAAAATTACTAGGTTGGCTTTATTTTTTACTTGTTATGGTACATTCCTGTTTGAATGGGTGAGCATGGCTCAATTTAAATTTGACATGCATGTGTCATTAATATTTGATTTCTTATTATTTATTTTTTGAATTCCATTTTCAAATAAATTCTTATTTAAATATTAAGATTTGTCCTAACACAAAAAGTAATCACAAGAAAAAAAATTATACATTTTGCACAAAAAGTAACTACGGGTAAAATATTATTACTTAATTAGTATTGAAGTATTTTTGACTTTTTTTCCCCTTTTCACATGTTTTAAGGCATATCTAAGAGAAAAATAAAATTAGGGACATAAATAATTAAAATACATTTAACAATTATCAGTTAAACCACATCAACAACATATACTCATATTTAGTCAAATATAATAGTATGGTATATTTTTTTGTGTTTTTATTTTTGGAGTAAAATATATATTGCACCTAGTTATTGTAAAATTATTAAAAATTAATGTTCATTTTTTTTTAATCGACATGAAATGCCAAATATCTCGAGGGTTGATTTTGTGCTTCATACAACTAGTGCTAACTATTATCCCTATAGCTTTTGCCTATTGTATAAAGATACCTAACTTCAAAAGTGAACACCCTTTTTTACAATTTTAAATTTTGTGGTTCTTGTTTTTTGAGTTTTCATAGATGTAATATTATTATAGTGTCAAGAACCACAAAATTTGAAATTGTAAGAAGGAGTGTTCACTTTTGAGGCACATTTATCACTTGAAAGTGTTTTGACAGACATAACATCAATAAATATTTATGTCAATGCAAAAAATGGTGTTATTATAAATTGTTTTACTTTTAATCATAATTATTAAATTCAAATTAATTGGGGAATCAACTCATCCATGTGGTATCTCCATCCATATTTGTGTATACCAAATATACTCATTGGAATCAAATATATAAAGACAACAGAGACCAAATCATATTTGTCGTTTGAAGCCTAATTGTTGTCATTCATCAACTCACGTAGATGGACATGATTATTTTCTCTCTCTTTTATTGTGGTTAGGGGTTGCCACTACATACATGAAATAATGATATGGAGGATGAGGTGGAGTTGCGATGCCAAATGTTATTAAAAGGAAGAATTGTAAACTGGGGTCAAGTAAAATAGACATTACAAAATGATATGGAAAAGGCTCAGATTGAGTTTATGTCTATTTTACTGTTTGATAGGAAGGTAATAATACATGCTGCCAACATATTTCGTCTTGGAAACAAAACAAAATGGTTGAACAATGAAGTTATATTCTTTCTTGATAGGCTAGGAAATGATAATTAATTTTAGACCATCAGAGAAGTGTAAAAAGTGTGAAGGAATTTTTGTATTATATAATTGATTTAAAATAACTATACAAAAATAAATTTAAACCTGTAAAACACTGTCTTAAAAAATTATTTTGATGTAGTAAACATTTTTTCAAGATATAGCTGACCCTTCTTAGCTTAAGACCAAAGTTACAAAAAATTAATAAAATATAATTTTATAACCAAAATAATAAATCATAATAAAAGAAAAGTTTATTTTTTTATATTACTTTTTCTAAAATATATAAAGTATTTTGATCATCATGTAATTGCTCATACATGTAAATATCAGTGACAATAATAATTAAATAAAAATAATAATTAATACATTTTTTAAAATATAATTATTTTATTTTTCAATGTCAAAACATATCATAGAATCTATTATAAAGCAATAAAAATAGGAGATTTTTTTAATTCGTACAATATTGCACATGATAAATTCTAATAAATACACCACTTAACTAATTTGTATTAATTATTTTATCATGATTAAAAAAATAACAAAGAGACACGCAAGATTTATATTCTCTTTTATAATACTATATTGACGTTAAAGCTTTGAGAAAATAAAAATGCATATAATCGCATATAATTAATTTGTTAAGAGAGTAGATTTCTAACAAACTAAATAATGCATATTTAATATACGTATTTGAAAAACAATTACTTATTTTGATTAGATTTTTTAGATAATTTATTTTAAAAATGTAGTTACATCTTTAAATTTAATGCTATATATTTTGGTATATTTAGAATAGAAAAAATTATAAAAAATATTTTAAAAGGAAAATATACAACTCATTTCATTGTGCTAAATAAGTTTAGGAGAAGCATATAAAAAAATGAATAAAAAAAAACATGTATATCATATGATGATGCTTTTAGTTTTTTTTTATGTCAAATATTTTTTTAATTTTTATTTCATCAATACTTATTCTATTCGATTTATTAAGTAAGACTTGAAATTTATGTCAAATAAATAAAATCACAATACTATAGTTGATAAAGTTTGAATTTACAACCTCCTAATTTTTCAAATCACACACTATTAATTCAATATTAATGATTTAAAAAAATTACAATAAAACAATTTTTTATATTTGTTATATAATTTTAAGTATTTTTAAGTCTAATAAATTCAAGTTTAAATTAAATGAATTTATGAATAAGCAATTACAGGAGAAAAAATAATATAACAATAAATAAAACATTTTTATAAATTAAAATATAACATATTTTTTCAAAGTTTTAGATAAGTTAAATAAAACAACTAAAATGATAAAAAATATAAAATAATTTAAATGTATCATAAAATATGATTCATTTTATTATTTAATTTTTTAGTTTTATAATTTTTATTAAAAAATTGTCTTAATTAAGTTTAAGTAAAAATTAAATACAAACAAAAATTAATTATTTCACTAAAATATAGATAATAATATCAATCTTAAAATATTTTGAAAAGTAAGTATTATTTATTTTAACAAACTAACTGAAAATATTTATATAAAAAATTTGGGAGTTTCAAGTGATATAGAAAAAATCACAATTTTCAAAAATAAGACAAAGTATTTACATGTTTAAAATTAATTAAAAATTGATCAATTGTAAAAAAAATCTATATATGAAAATTATAAAATTAACATAATAAAGTCTACTTAAAATAAATAATTTACCTAGATATTTATTTATTAAATTATCGTATAAAAAACTTATTTATTTAAAAAAATTAGTTTAAAACTACATTAAAAACTTATTCATCTAAAATTACTAATAATATTATAATTATCATTATTTTATTAAATTTTATATTCTTATCTTAAAATAATATATTTAATGTCATTTAAAACCTTAGATTCATTAATTTAAACAAGCTATTGGAAAATAAAATTTTAAATAAAAATTTAGTCTGTAACAAATTATTAAAAAGGTTCATATAAACCTAAAAAGGAATTTATTTATTTCATAAAATAGGTACTTTCCTAAAATTAAAATAGCAAAAAAAAATAAAAATTAAAAATAACAACGCATGAAAAGGAATTAAGAGATAATAAATCAAATTATTAATTATCAATAATTTTTTTTAAATGAGACGAAATTGGGTTAAACAAAATAATTAAAAAATTGATACAAAAAGCCCAGTTTTTCTTTCTGTTGTGTGCAGACATCAAAATATTGAGAGAGGAAGTGAAAGATTTGGAATCCGTTTTGAACTCGCCGTCAAAACTCATTCCAGTAGCAACTGACCGGTTTCACCGATCTTCACCGCTTTTTGTCATTCATCAGATTGTGGGGTTCAAGCCAAAAAATTGAATTTTTAATGCAAGTAATGATTTTTATTCTGGTTTATATGCTCCTACATCAATGAAGGGTTGTTTCATGGCATGATCACTAGTATCATCGAATTTTCCTTTTGGGTTTTTGAGGGTTTCGCGTTTCCTTCGCTGGGTTGGTGTTTTTTTTTCTTTTCAAAATTGTTTTTTTGATTTGGATTTTTTTTATGATAGTTTTTTTGGGGGTTTGATTCAAGTGATGCTGGACTTCCGGGAATGTTTCAATGTGATAGGGTTACTATTGGGGTTCTGGGGTTTGGCCTAGGGCTATAAAGTTTTGGTGGGTGGTGGAGATGGAAGACAATACTGAGCTTGAGGAAGGAGAGGCTTGCTATTATAAGGATGATGATGAAGGCAACATTGACCTTGATTCTCTCTCTTACATTGTAAGGGTTTACTTGAATGTAATTTTAACCAAGTTTGAAAATTTCCCATTTGAATGTGCTTGGTGTATGGTTTGAATGATCAATAAAATTGGATCATTGTGCTTTCGTTGATCATGGTGTTTAAATTAAATGTAACAATGTATTTGGTTCCTAGAGGAAAATGTGAATAAAAATGTTATAGAATTTTTGGACTAAATCAATATGATACAAGCTGAACACAACTATTGGCTATTGGACTTTATATTCATACCTAAATTCTTTGTTAGTGGCAAAGAAATTTGATCATAATGAAGTGATTTAGAAACATTATAGAAATCTTGAGTTTCTTGTGTTTTAACAAGCATAGTGAATCTATCCTTGAAAAATTCCAATACCTATGCATATCATGAATTGATTTTGTGTGCTTAATGAACAATGATTCTCTACATGTCTATTCTGATGTATCATGAATGAATAATGTAGGTTACTGGTTACCAAGTAACACCACAATTATCATCAATTACTAGGAAATAGGTTTTATTTGCCACACCATTAATTCTTGTGCGTAATGGTATTGATGCAAGTTAATCTTCTAGATGCTCTTATATTGTTGATGCTATATTTTCGTGCATTGTGTATTTTGTACTCTGAGAAAGTTAGCACCAACAGATCAAAACATAGAATTAATGATAATTCTTAAGTACTTTTTGATCTTCATGGTGCTTTCTGTTGATATGCTTTATATTCCTATGATCATTGTTGATTAATGCCTTTTTTTTCTTTGAAGTACTCTTGGTAAAATTTTAGCATGAAATTATTAGGACTAATAAATTTTTCTCCTGAAGGATGAGAGGATTCAACATGTTCTTGGTCACTTTCAAAAGGACTTTGTAGGTGGTGTATCTGCTAAAAATTTGGGTAAGTGGCATAATAAAATTCAAAGCTTGTATTGAGAAATGAAAAAGCCGTCTTTGTGTCGATGAAGTGATGTTATCAATTCAAATAATATTTTTCAGGTGCAAAATTTGGTGACTATGGTTCCTTTTTACCAACCTATGAGCGCTCCCCTTTTGTTCGGTCTCATTCAAAGACTCCACAAAGAAACCACAGCTCACCAAAATCTACTATCAATCTCCACATGGAGGTATAGGCATATAGGAAATTTTTGTTTGTCTATTTTACTGTTTGATAGGAAGGTAATAATACATGCTGCCAACATATTTCGTCTTGAAAACAATACAAAATGATTGAGCATTGTGATTTATATTCTTATACAGGCTATGTCTCATAACACAAAAGCACCTTCAAATGTGCCTCCTCTTGCAAGGCATGAAAATGCTTCCCACGGTTCACATTCATTTCATGATTTAAGAGCAACTTCAGTGAATGAATTAGTGGAGAAAGATAGAGGTATTTCTTCAAGTGATATAGCTGAGAGGTGCACTTTGAAAGATGATACTACAAAAAAGACAGGGAATTCAACTGACCAAAGAACACTGAAGTTTCGAATCAAAATGAAATCTACTATCTTAGCACAAAAAAATGCTGAAATTTACAGTGGCCTTGGGCTTGATAACTCTCCATCTTCATCAATGGGGAATAGCCCTGTGGAAAGTGAAGGCATGCAACCTGTATCTCAAGAGAATGCTGAAGATTCTCCAATTGGCATTGTTCAGGTAGGGGACCATTTCAATTTCTATACCGTTTAGTTACATTAGAAAGATTAAAGTATTTACTTATTATTTGATGACATAGGATATGACTTCCTTTCCTATCCCTGGGGGTGTTCTATCATCACCTCTACATGAAAGTTTGCTCTACTTGATAAAAAATGAAAAAGTTATTAGAAACATCAGATATATGTCTTCTCTCAACAGTCAACAAGATCCTTGTTCCATGTCGACCGATGAATCAGATTCTTTTGTGGGTGATTGGCATTTGAAGAAGAGGACAGTGAGAATAGTGAGACAAAGTGATAAGCTATTAAAATTGAAACATATGAATGGCACCCTGTCTGAGAATGATATGACGTTGCATACAAAGAAAAGGTTAGGAAATAGAACACCAGATCATAAGGAATTTTTCTCTAATGAATTGAAATGGACACCTCTGTCAAGTTCAATTTGTGATGCTGGTGAAACTGCCGAAGTCACTACTAAAACTTCTGAAGCCTCCAAGGAGGTTAATGAGAATGGGGTGCAAGGCAGAATGGTTTCTGTTGAAGCATTGAAGGAGGAATCATTGGAGTCAAGATCTGGTCAGGATTTTGCGAAAATTGAAAAGCAAAATGCAGGAAATGGTTGTATGAAAAATGTTTTGGAGTATACACTGGAAAATTCCTGCAAGGATAAGTCTGCTGACCCTATGAATAATGACAAGTGTAATACTTACACAATTTCCAATACGGTTGAACGTGATGCAGTAAAACGTAAGGTCGGTCAAAAGCCTGAGATCCACCAGAAGGTGATGGTTGTAACTGAGCGGAAGAATAAGTCAAAAGGTGGTCAGAGTCCTGGAAAAGCAGAGGCTGTTGCAAGAAAAGATAGCTTTGATGGTACTTATAATGCAATGGTAACTGATAAAGGGAGAGCTGGCTTCACTGTTACTTGTAGAAGTAAAATGAATAAATCAAAGTCACTTAAGGACAATAAGTTCACTGATAGCAACAAAGATTCATTGAAACAAAAAAAATCAGAACGTAAAGTTGACAGTCTTGCTGGTAGTGGTGCAATAAAAAACATTAACATTTGTAATAAAAAACAGAGTGTATTTGGGGCTAAAGTAAAGGAAAGACTGAGTAGCAATAAAGTGGCCAACCAGTTGCTAGCTGGGTCATGCATAAAAGATGCTTCAGGTTCACTTCCCATTGCTGGAAACAACCCTGCTCCTGAGATGATTCCATCAGCTGTAGCAGCACCTCAACTTATTGCTGAGGATTGGGTATGTTGTGACAGTTGCCAGAAATGGAGACTTCTACCTACTGGAATGAAGCCAGAGCATCTTCCAGAGAAATGGTTGTGTAGCATGCTAAATTGGCTGTAAGTTGATTGCTCATTTTTGTTGGAATCATGCATGACCATATATTATGCTTGGTATATGCTGAGTATGCTGTATTATAAGCAATAATTATGGGCTATCTTGAATGATATACTGATTATTTTTGCAATTTCTTTTATTTCTCCTTGTTTGTGCTCTTCGTATTATTATCCTCTTCTCATTGTACTCTGAATATGTTGTTAGGCCTGGGATGAATTCTTGTGACTTCAGTGAAGATGAGACGACAAAGGCACTTTACGCCTTATATCAAATGCCAATTTCTGAGGGTCCAAACAATATGCAGAGCCATGGTGCTGGAACTGTAATTGGAGTGAGCTCTACAGATGCTTTGCAATATGGCCTACATCACAAAATGTCTAGTTCTGATGTGTTGTCTGATCGAGGAAAGAAGAAACATGTTATTAAGGAAAAGACAACGTCAGGAATTAATAATGACATGGTTCAGCTCTCAAATTCTGCAAAGACCAATACTCAAGTATCTAGGAAAAATAGAAGCTTGAATGACATGAATCAACATCCTGCTGACTTAAACCCAACAAAGATGAGTTCTTCTAAACACCTTAGCAGGTTTGGCAACATGATTGAAGAAAAACATGTGCCTAAAAAGAAAGAAAAGCAAGTAAATGGAGGTATGTCATTCATTTTAAAGTTGATGTATTATTATTTCAGATTTATTATTTCATGGTTTTTGAATGAGCCTAGTGGTGTCATATGATTTATGTAGCTGACCTCACCTAGTGAGATGTGATTTGGTTGTTGTATTTATTTTTGTGAGTAAGCAATTATATATATTCTTAATTTAAATTGTCAATGTTTTCACACATTGGCAGGTGACAGAAAGCATGTTAAATTGAAGCGTAAGATGGATGCAGATCAATGTAGATCGGGAACTCCCAAGAAATCAAAAACTGAAAATGGTTGCTATGCTGATAAACAACTGAATCCTGGCACAGGCCTTGAGAAGGTGGCTCTAAATTCTACAAATGGTTTGCCAATGAAAGCTAGTCGGAAGGATATGAGGAAGTATGATGAGTATTGTTTATCTGAGGATGCACAGGACAGATTACCTGTAAAGAAAGAGGGAGATCAGGCTCAGGCCTTGTCTGGTGGTGGGTCCTTGGATGTGAAAAACAGCAGTAAAAACGGTTTAATGAAAAAAAGGAAAAGGAGGGACTGGTTGGATGATGAAAAGCATAACAACTCATACTCCTTGAACGGTGATAAGCAGCATGGTGAAGAGGGCAATGCAAATGAATTTAGGAAGGAAAAGAAGTACAAAATTTTCAATAAAGAGGCAAAATCAGTTACTGAAGGTGATGATAAATTGAGTAAAGGTGGGATGAGGCAAGTTTGCTTGTCAGGCAGTAGGGACCAAAATACTGTTGGGACAGAAGAAAGGCTTGTTGATAAATGTCAGCAGCCAAAGAAGCTAAGAAAAAATATTGCATCTCATCAAGCTTTGGATGGAACTGATCAATTGGGCAAGGATTTGGGCTCTGGACATCTTTTATTGGCAGCAACATCAAGCTCTTCTAAAGTTTCAGGGTCTCATAAAGCTAAAACCAACTTTGAAGATGTCAGAGGTTCGCCTGTAGAATCTGTTACCTCGTCACCTATTAGGGCCTCCAACTTGGATAAGAATATTTTGGTGGTGGGTGACACTTCAGTGAAAGATGATGCTACAAAAGGTGGTCTCTCTTCAGTAGGTTCCAGGAGAAGTTCAGATAATAGGGAGGGAAAGCTATCAGTAAAATTGAAGGAGGGTAGAATTTCATACAACTTACATCCTGCATCCCACAAATTATCTTCGGTGGAGTACCAGGTTGAGGATGCTAGAGATAGAACCAGGATCCAAGCTAAACATTCTTCTGAACCAAAGAATAACTATTTGCTTGAAGGTGGTGTTCATGTTGAACATGGCAATTTTCCAAATGGTATACGTCATGAGGAGAAAGTAAACAAGGACAACCAGGAAAGTGAACTTTCTTGTCAGAAATCTGGTAAGGTTACATCACTGCACAGCAAGGAAAAGGACAGGTCTGGTTCTCGTGTTGGGGCAGATAAGATGACAGTTTCAGTTTTGGTGACTGGTTATTCCAAAAATAGTGGGAGTGGGGGGTATGATTCAGCTGTTGATCCTAGTTATCAAGCATCTGGTGTTGAGACAAGAAGTGATGCCAAATATAGTTCTCCCAAGTCTAAATGCAAAATTGACAGTATTAGTCAGAAAAGTGCTTTAAGACATGGGTCAAGCGAAACAGGAAAGCAAACTAAGCCAAAATATAGGGACTTAGAGAATTCAGTTTTGAAGGTGGATGCTCAATGTAGCACTGATAGACAGACTATCTCCCAGCAAAACCTGACTTGGGATTTTGAGGAAGAAAACAAGGCTAATCATGTTAGCACAGAATCAAGAGATGGGAAATCCAAAGTTCTCTCAGCTTCTGTGGGTGAAGTAAAAAGGGAAACATTAAATGTGGGTTCTAGAACTGTACCTCAGTATCAAAAGGGAGGCATGTCTAAGGAGCAGCAATTCCATGTTCCTGGCAATAGTGATTTAACCAAGTTAACAAGAAATTGTGCTGATGTTAATAACAGTGTTGGAGGTAATTATAGTTCAGGAAATTTTGCACCTGATCACAAACTCACTGTGTCAAGTCCTTTGAGAACAAATTCTAACCAAAATGTTTCTGACACACTGGAAGAGGCCACAAAACTAAAAGATAGTGCCAATCATTATAAGGTTAATTGATCACTTTGTGATTCGCTTCATATCTTTTGATTGGATCTAGCAACTTTCATTTTCTAACTGATGGTGTTAACACTTTTTACTTCATAGAACTCCGGGTTTGATTTTGAAAGCAATGAGACTTACTTTCAAGCTGGTTTGAAGTTTCTACATGGAGCATCTCTTTTAGAGAATTGTTCCAATGAGAGTAGCAAGCATGGGGAAATGAGTCAAATTCAGATTTATGCTACTGCAGCCAAGCTTTTCAAGTACGTACAAAATTCTGAAGGTCTAAGCAAATTTACTATTTTTAATGATCTTAATTTTTACCTTTATTTATTTATTCATCAAAGTTCATTTTGAGGGAAAAAAAGGTTTGAGAACATGCAATTTGGTTGTGAAAAAATAAGGCTGGAAGTGAGTTGAGTCATTTTGTAAGCCGGCTCTCATCTTGGTTCTTTAACAGCTCAACGAACAGAAATTTTGTCTGGTTCATCAATGAGCTTAGCTGGAGCTTTCAGATCTCATTAGCAAATGTGGTGGCCCAATATATAAATACAGACATCTTTTAGTAATGATGATGATGATGATGATGCTTTTTAATTAAGAAATCTAGGGCTTGTAATGACAATTTAATTATAATGGATTTTAAATAATACATTTTATTTGTAATGCTTGTAATGAAGTTGAACAACGACAATAGTATAAATGTTGTTCCAATAAACGACATTAAAATTTGTTGCACTTTTATCTTTCTCTTGAGCTATATGTGTTAGCTTGCCTTCAATCATTCAAATTCAATGCCTTGAAATGTTTTCAGATCCTGTGCCCATGAATATGAAAATCGCCAAGAAATGGCAGCTGCCGCTTTGGCTTACAAATGCATGGAGGTGGCATATATGAGAGTGGGTTACTGTAAACATTCTGCTGTGAGCAGAGATCGAAATGAGTTGCAACAAACTTTTCAAATGGTTTCTCAAGGTATTAGAATATACATGCATTTTTGTCTTCATGCTTGTTAGGCGTTGTTGTATATGATGATTTTGCTATGTTTATACTTGCATCCTTCTTCCACCAATGAGTACAAAAAATTGCATGGTATCTATGCACATGGTGGAAAGGGGAAAGCTAGTGAGTAATGAATTGGTTCTTCTATATTCTAAAATACTAAAACTGATTTTATCCAAAAAAGAAAATTGAAAACTGATTTATGAATATGATGTATCTTCCTGTTTTGAATGAAATGGGAGCACATGATAACATCATTTTTCATTGTCTGGGGATCTCAATGCGATAAGCTAATGGAGTGTGTTAGATTTAAAACCATACATGATTTTTTACAAAATGGGATTGTTGGTTCATGACATGTTATTAAAAGCCTCTTTGACTCGGTGGTCAAAGTGTTAGATTCTTGTGGCTCCCCATTCTTGTAATAAAATGTGAATTCCACCATGAATTAAAATGAGTCTAGATTTGTCTTCCTTCAAGTCCAACCACCGAAAAAAGTGCTCTTATGCAAAGGAATGTGTTATATATAAATTCATTCATGAGCCTTCTTCATCTAACTGCTCTGGTTTATGATGGAGTGAACACGACATACTTCAGACTTCAGATAGCTTGATGGCCTCATCTTTGATATTAGTTGTGTGATGGACTCATTCATGCCTTGATCCAAGTCATTGATGTATCACTGCTTTTTTATTCTGTTGTTTAGGTGAATCTCCTTCATCTTCTGCATCCGATGTGGATAACTTAAACAATCAGGCAGCAACAGATAGGGCCACTTTGCCTAGGGGTACTAATACTCATGTTGCTGTCAATCAAGTCATATCTACTCGAACTCATCCAAATTTGGTCAGGCTTCTTGATTTTGTAAGTTTTAATTGTTGATAAACATTATGTTCTATTTAGAAGTTTATCTAGCTATGTTAATCTAAGGGTTTATTGATTGAGAATAATAGCTGAAAATGTAACTTTTTTTTTTGGATAGATGTTTGAGAAAAAAACCAGGATGCATGTCTGCTGTTTTTGCCATGCAAGAGTAGTTCAGACTTCTGTCCTTTAGACAATTTTCTATTGCATGCAAGATCTTGTCTTGTACCTAATACTCCTAGAAAGAGTGCTTCTGTTATATGAAAAGAAATGCTAGCATCACACTCTTCTGAACACACTTTTCAGTATACTTCATATAATTGGTCTATTTGTTACAAGGTCAAAGTTCTTGTCTCGTAAATTAATGATTTTTTATAGTTAGACTTTTTAAAAAAGGGACCAATTTCATGAACTGTGGCGAAGAGTATGCTTGTGTTGCTAACATTTCTCTTCATATTAGAATCATGTTGTGTTGAATGTTGTGCAGGCAATTGTCACTGACTCACTTAGAACTTTTTAATGTGATGTATGTTTTAGTTTTTGGTGGACAGGTGGTGGTAAACTTTCAGGGTTATAGCCTTCTTTCTTTCTTCACCTTAACCACTTATGTAGTCATTTCGTTGTAGGCACAGAATACCAAATCTTAAGGATGGTTATGTATGTCCATTATTTTTCAAGAAGAGTTGGGTGAAAGTATTTGTGATTTTGCAGACTCAGGATATACATCTTGCAATGGACGCTTCTAGAAAATGTCAGAGCACATTCATGGCTGCTAATGTGATCATGGAAGAAGCACGGAATAAGGACTGTATAACTTCTATTAGGAGCGTTGTCGATTTCAGCTTCCAGGATGTGGACGAGCTTGTACGTCTTGTTTGGATTGCTACAAAAGCCATAAGTCGTGCTGGTCTTGGTGGTGGTAGAGATTAACTTGATCCTGTATATAATGTATTTTTTTGGTTTTACTTCTCTACTGAGATGGCATTGTGAAAGGAAGGGGAGCTAAGAGATATCTACCTAGATTGGCACCTGGAAACCTGGTAAGATGGCAGGTTGAAGGCGATCTATTACCCTTGTGTACATTTGTACAAAAGTGATTGATTAGAAAATTTTGTGACGTTATTTCAATTAAGTTTTTTCTTAATGTGGGTAGGGGTATAACACACACCCTTAAATTTTATGGGTTAGAAAGAGGGATGGGATTCCTGGCTGTCAAGTGACACCGGATGGATATTATGTTAGTTCAGTGCTACATTCTTTGCTCCACTGACATGGAGCCCCGGGAACAACAATATAGAGTCTGAAAATATTAGGCAACCATTTTTGAGGGCTTTGAATACTGATATAGTTAAAATAGGTCCATTGTTTATGACAAACTCTCCTTTTATGTTATCATATCAAAGTTTTGAATGAAAAGAAATTGTTGCAGATAATTTCCTCGTGTGTGTGTGTGTGTGGGTGGGTGTGTGGGTGTGTTATATCAAGTATAATTTGATGCTAAACTACTGTTTTACTAATATTTGATTTATGTTCAAGTGATTGCATCTTCTAAGTTCCTCCATCTATGTTTTGTTGGTCATATTGTTTATATTTGGGATTTGGTTGACTTTTTATGGCAAGGCTAAAGTGTTGGCCGTTTGAGGTATCATCAGTATGTGGGCAGGGCATCTTGTGAAGAAATATTAGCTAGGAGTGAGTTACCTTGCTTATCCAAGCTTTGCAGAATTTTCCTATTTTGACTGGTTTGAGAGTTTATTTCTTTTAGTTTTTAATCTTAACATAGAAGTACTCGCTATCATTGGATGACATCTTGTTACATAATGAAAATCTTGTTTTGATAACTACCTGAAGACTCAACTCTTAATAAAATGACAAAGCATGATTGGATAATAGTGTGATAGTCTGTATTAGAATTAAACTCTTACTTTTTTGGCTGGTAGAGATGGTCTAATCCAAAATTTGTTAATGTTGTCATTATGTTCGTTTAAGTATTAAACTACAATAAATAGAGTTATAGTTAATTTAATAATTTAAATTTTATATTTTTAATTAATTTTGTTAAATATAGTGATGATTTTTTTAAAAGAATATAAGTAAGTTAATTACTCTATCTAAACAACAATATTTAAAATGAAAGAAATTTAATTATTTTATAAAAAAATATTATAAAATAATAAAAATTTGAATGATATAATTTAAATTTTTTAATTACCTCATTCAAATACATCCTAAAACTGGAGTAGCAGAATTTTTTCTCTTCTGTATTCTCTTTTTCTTCTCTCCCCTCAAAATATTTGAACTAAACATAAAAAGAATATAAGCATTTCTTTTCTTCCCTCCAAATCCTACCAACTTAATATTTGTATAGGTGATGATGATATTTTGACCTAATAACTGCTTATAAAAAGTATCTATCAAATTTTGTAGACATAGGTGCAACTATTATATTTTACTTATACTTGCATAATATGTTTATTATGTTTTATTGTTTTTTTCAATAATTATTGAATTAGTTAGATAATTATATTGGTAATATTTTATTATTATAAATTAAATTATCTTTAAATTTTTTAAAGCAAGTTATTATATACTTTACTTTCAGCGAATGAACTTTTTGTATTATTATTTTTTATTATTGTTATAATTATATTAACTTTAATATTTTATTAATTTGTGAAACAAACTTATCATAGAAGATTACATTTTAATTAGTTTAAATGTAAATAATAAGTCTAGGATATTAAAGTTATCTATGTGGTTTTTTTTTAAAACATGGATAAAAGATATGCATTATAATTATAGTCTTATTCATTGCGATTTTGTTAACATAACTAACATTCTATTTTGTGTTTTTTTTTAAAAACTTTTTTTCATGTTTCTTTTACATGTTTGAGAATTTTCACATGACTAATCAGGATGCCAAGTTTGGATTGACTCATGAATATAACTTTATTTGTTTTAACGTTGAGGGAACATTAACTATTGCTAAGAAAAAGGATAAAAATTTCAATTTTTCCTTTCCATCCATCATGTTTGGAATGTTTCACTTCAGCAACCTAGCAAATATATATTTTAAAACATGTTGAAAAATATGAAAATATAAATCTAACTAGTATTATAATACTTAAATGTCATTAACTTAATTTAAACATTAAGTTCATGAATTACTGGGAGAACTAATAAGTCATTAGTTAAACTGCTATATAAATAAATATTAAAGTTTGCACGTATATATATATTATGTGAAACAAACTTGATCCGGTCGTTATGGTGATTATGTATAGTTCTTTTGCACATAACTATATGGGTTTGATTATTGGTATTGACTTCTAGATATATCAATATCCTCTGGGAAATCTCGCATCAGTTGAACCTGGTGCTCGAGAGAGTGGAACACCATATAAAAGGGACTTGACCATCTTCATTTAGAATATACATAATTAGTAGTCTTTTGTAGGTGTGAATGGAGCATCTTTATCAATTGTTGCTTGCAAAACCAACTCTATAGATATTCTTTTGTAAGCTTTGAGTTTGAGTTTGACATGAGTGATCATGTAAAAAAAAACATCTAACATGTTAGACAATATTAATTAGTAAACAAATTAATTCCTATACTTTAAAAGTTTATGAATGTCTTTTAACTTTTAAATCATTTAATTAAATCTTTTTGAACAAAAAAAAAAGAATCTTTAATCATATTTTTATGTTAAAGTTTCGTTAAGTGTAAATACTTAATTATAAATTTTAAAATAAAAATGTAGCTAATGACTTAATTACAAATAGATAAAATTTAGGAACATAATTACAAAAGTTTAAATTATCGAAAGTTATTTAAAACTTTACAAAGAGTTCAAGAGCCTATAGAATACCTTTAATCCATGTTACCTTAACGTTCCTCACTTGAAAGTAAATGAAACATTAGTTAACTTGTTCGTTTAATATGCTATAAGAGGGCTAATATTATTTTCTAACTTATTTCTTCATTCTTTGATTCGTAAACATTACTTAATTCACTTAAACCTCTAATTTTGTACTTTTGATGAATACCATTAACATTTTAAATAATTTTTAAAATGATATTTTAATTGTTTAGATAATCATGAATTCAACTTTGTTAACTGGAGGAAGGTTAAGTATGACTTGTAGAAACATATTATAATTTAAATTTTAAAAAAATGATTATCAAATAGCAGAGATCGAACCTTATAATGATGAATGGTAATGGAAGTTAATTGTACCCTTAACAAGCTTTATTTGTAATGTTTATTGTTTCAAATTTAAAATCACCGCCGAAGAGAAAAAAAATATTTGATTACTAACCTCTATTTAAAAGAAAAAAAGAGTCATACAATTATATTTGAGAAAATATTCTATTAAGAAAAAAAGAGAGTTATGGATTATAATTAAACAACCTTATCAAGAATGAGTTTGATTAGTGAAAATATTCTATCAAAGCAAAAACATAAGTTAGGATTATTAAAAACCTTATCAAGAATAATGTGTTTGACTTAAGTACGGGTATTCCTTTTCCTTGGGTTTTGTGCAAGTTGAGAAGAATAATTTGTTTCATTCGTTGTGTCATTGTATCCGTTGACATACCATTACCTAATATATGTGTTCTGATACTTGAGTCTCATTCATTGTGAGTGATTGCATCCTTTGGTACATACCATTCTATAATATATTTTGTTTGACTTTTAATATGTAACTTTAGTGACTTTATCATTTAACTTGAATAATTGTTGTAAAGCTATAAGATTTTATTGTGTTTATAATTGTATAATTGATCTATTTAGTAAGAAGTATTATATTCAAATTTCATCATATTTCTTAACCTAATGATTACTAATAGTTATAGATAGCAAACAGAAATTAATTTTGTGTCCTTTAAATTTAGAGATACCTTATGATATTTAATATTAGACCAAAAAAAAACTTTGTTTATTTAATTATCTTTTGGTAAGCAAATAAAAGTCACGAATCGCGAATAGAAATTGGTTTTGGGTCCTTAAATTTAAAGATATTTTATGATCTTTAACATTAGGTAAACCAAAAACTTTATTATTTATTTATCTTTTTGTTGGAACTTGGAAAGAAGTATGATAGAATAATTGCAAAGCATATCTGTTGACATATTAATTATTTGATGTCACCCTGTGCATAAAATGTTACATGAACAAAAATAATTTCAATATATATATATATATATATATATATATATATATATATATATATAAAATATTTTCTTGGATATGTAACGATCCATGAGATCTTAACAAATACATAATGATCTTAAACAAATATACTATCACTTATAGTCTGAATGGGATTTAATCCTATAACCTATAAATAAAAGTTTCTTTTCTAAAGAGTTGATGCACCAGGTATATTATCACTTAAAGAAGATTCTTATAAATAAGATATTCTTCTAGTGTAAGGTTTTCTATCAGTTAACATAGTAAGTGTAAACATATGAACAGAAGAGAGGATATGTTAATATATGTAGTGGAAGATTAAACCTTTGACATTGACATCATACGAAGGATAAATTCAAATAATTTTCTCATTCTAAAAAAATGTTTTTATAATCTACTAATGGATTTTCACCAATAATATTCATTGACTTTTATCTGTCTAATATGTGCCATGTAGATAACAAATTTCATCTACCAACAAAAATATAGGATTTAATGTATATTAATATATTTGATTTTTTTTTTAACAAAAGGTCACTTTTTTTAAAAAAGAAAAACTCTTAAGAATCTGATAAATAAAAACTAAATCAAACCCAATTAATGTACCTTAGCAAGATTTCTCTCACACACAGATAGTGGTGGAGCTAGAGGGAAAAGCTGCAGATTTTTGTGGAGTGCATGCTTTAAAGGTCAACAAAAATATATTTTCTTAGTAAACTTTCATATTTCGAAAAAATTTTGAGGTGACTAAAGTCCCTCGATCCATTGTTTTAATATATGCCACATATACAGGAATACTATTGCTACATAACAAAAACTTTTGGTAAAACTGTTGAATGCGAACTACTTTAATTGATTGAATCGAGAAAAAGAAAATTAGACAGATTGTTAATTAAAAAATAAATAATAAAATAATTTATATTTTATTATTTGATTTAGTTTGGTTTTTTATTTTTATGTTTGTATTAATTTTCCTATTCCACATTCATATAAATCCTAATCTAAAAGTATTTTTTATTCTTAAAAATATTAAGTTTATTTTAACTTGTTACTCATAATTTGGACCAAGATAAAATTTATGATGAAATTTGGACAAATAAGTTTCAGAATAAAAGAAAATTAGGGAAATCGGTGAAGATGAGGCACATCCTTCAATATATAGTTTTTGTGAAAAGAGGTAATAACAGGTTTAGGAATCAGCATTTCTCTTAAATGATGAACCTAAAGCTTACATAGACTAGACCTTGACTTGTAGAGTAGCCTATTAAGAATTAATAGTCTTACTCCTTAAGAATCTTGTAGTGGCTAGAAATAGTGGAGGAAATAATCTAAATGATTCGTACGTAAAGCCACAATAGGAAGCTTGAATTTCAAGCCCTTTCACTAGCAGGATAAGCACTCAATTTGTAGAGACTAGTATATTAAATGAACTGTTTAGGGATAAAACCAAACACAAAATCTTCATTTTTAAAAGTTTACATTTTATAATACATTTACCTAACACTGATATTCCTTAAAAAATGAATTAAAAAAAAATTAAAGACGAGTTTATATATAAAAAAAATTGAGTGAAGAATCTCAGTTCATTTACTTCATTGTTTTATTTTGAACAAAAGATACTGAATATTAGCATGGAATCATTCAAATTCCAGATTGACGTTTCTTTTTGAACTTTAGCTCAAAGGGATTATCATAATAAAGGATTCGCTCGTAGTGAAATTTAAACTTAACAGATTCGACAACCACTTGTTTATTAAGAATATTAATCTATTAATTGTTTTTATAGTAAGCTAATCACATATCTTGGTGAATAAATCCTTCTTTGTTTTTTTTTTTAATGTATAGGCTAAGTCTTTCAAGTAACTCGTGGCTTAACTTTTGCTAATTTCAAATGGTTGTGGTTCGATAATAGAATTTTAGTGTCAAACTTAAAGGGGGTCGTTGATTACACCAAATAATTGTTAAATCATTCTATAAGTTAGTAGAGACAAAACTAAAGCTCCCATTAGAGGTGTTCGAAATTCTTGTTTTACTAATTCTATCTAACTAAAACTAAATTGATTTTGACAGATTGAAATTTTAAAAGTTATACATGACATGTTTGAAGACGAATTTGGATCGTACTTCTAATCATCTTAATTCAACTGGTGTTTCATGTGTGTACGTGTGATAGATTATATACACACACGTTTTTAAAAATTATAAATTCTTTAATAATATTTTATACAATACGATATTATAATTATATTGATATAATTTATTTCAATTCTATAATTTGTTTATGTATAACAATGTTAAAAGTTTGTATATTATCGACAAAAAGAGTAAATTCAAATTGAAAAAATAATCCTATCAAAATGTGTCAATTCGGATAAAGATGATCAAATTAACTACCCATCCTAGTCTAAATTATAGAAATTTCAACCTTTTAGATTACTTCTTGACCAAGTATCCATTCACTTCATAAATAAAGGTTTTCCATTTTTTTTACTCACACAAGAGCACAAATACCATTTAATAGCATATGAAATTTATTATAGTTCTAAAACCACATATAAGATATATCTTTTCCCCCCTAGTTACGTACAGTTTCAGTCTTGCTTACTTATAAAATATCATTTATAGAGTCATCTACGACTTCATTCATGACTATTGAATAGAATGATTATAGAATATCATTTGATCTTTAACAAATATGTGTACCCCTTTAATTTGGTTTCTCAACTTTGTAATTTTATCATATGACTTTTTAAGTATTTTAACTAATTTGAATTAGATTGATCTTTTGGCAAAAAAAAAAAAAAGGAATCAATTAAATGTGATATATTTCAAATGTAACTATATAATTTGACTGTAGAAGTTTACTTTGATTTAAAGGAGTATATTATGTATTAAAATAAAATAGTATTTAAATTTTATAAAGTTTTGTAAACTTGATATATTTTATTAGAATTTTCAATCTAAAAGTTATATTAAAAAATTTATTTTTTTAAAATTTATTAAAAATATATAAAAAATTATTAAACTTAATTTTTAGAGTCGAGATAAATATCTAATAATAATAATATTTAAAAAAAACATAAATTACTAAAATTTACATCTATCGTTAATGAACAATGTTAATACACATTGGAAACATTGTTTTTAAAAAGATTTTTTATAATTGGAAATTCACTTAAATTCCACTAAATTAAAAGATGTAACTCTCACTTTATTTAATAATTTTACCGGACTTTGAAGCTGATTGTTTAGCATGAAAGTTCACTCGAGAAAATTTCTCCTCTCACAAAAAGCGCCTGGATCGGAAATTAAGAAGTAGGATAATAGTTATACAAATAGAAGCTTTATCCAATAATAAATAAATGTTGTAATACTTAAACACTTGGATGTCTCATTGACTTACATGGGAGAAAATGGAAAAAGCAAGTAAATGGTTTATTCAGGAAGAGAAAACTAACTCACCTCTGTCAGTTTATTATGCCCACAAGTAGTGGATTATATTGATTGCACTCCCAAAGGTTAGGTTAAAATGTGTTAATTGATTAAGGTCTCACGTTAAAAAATTTGAAGAAAAAAATTATAAAATATAATAATTTATTATAAGAATAATTATGTGTTAGTTAGGTTTGCTATCTTGTTAGTATAAAAATTATAAAAAATTGATTTGCAATTTTATCCTCTATACATCAAATAATGGAGAGGGGTCTCTTTTTGGTGTAATCTTTGAGAGGTTTTATCCTCTTGATATTTATTTTTTTGTGGAGATATTTCCATTTCAGTAGACACCAGACAGTAGCATGCGCTGAGTATGTATATCCTTCAGTGGCAGAGTCCACAGCAGATTTTGTTTGTTTTTGTTTGTATCATTGCCAAGACAAGAAAACTTGTGGGACTGAAAGTTCGCATGTTATGGATGTCTGTAACAGCTTATGCATGTCATGAGTCATTAATAAATAGTGATGCATGCCTCAGCAACAAGACATGCATGATGGAAGAAAAAGTAGTGGAGGATTTAAACATTAGAGGGTGGACAAATGCACCATGACAAATAACACTAGATTTGGTCTGCAGAATGGGGCCATTTTTCTTTGGGACATTTGAGAATGGCCCTACAGCTAGTCTTATATCACTCACATAATTTTTCTGTAGCTTGTAGGGTAGTATGTACTGTGTACCATTTGTTATTATTTATCTATTTCATTGTTTATAATATACTATACAGTAGATGGTCCTAATTTTTATTTACATGTACCTTTTTATGCTACGGTTGATGATATCATACATATTAGTTAATTAAGTTGACATAATTTTGTGGCTATAAATATTACACATGCAGTTACATGTCATTCATTTGATTGATCAATTATTTTACAAATCAACAGCATGGAAACAGAGTCGAGCTTTTAATATTGTTAAATTGTGGCACTAGCATCCCTCAGAAGGAAAAGGACGTGGTGTCTGTTACACCACTTGCCATGTGCACTTCAATCGATATTTTCTCCCTTTTGGTAAAAACAAAAAACAAACAAACAAAAAAGACATTAGAGAAGAGGTTTGTGCTTCTTAAACTGAAGTGATTGGTGAATAATTATTCTGGTGTCACAATTGATGGAGTCACAAAAATGCACCAAATGTCCATAGATAAAGATTTGAAAGCAAAACCAATCATCCATAATGGCATGTGGAAGTTTGGTTTGATGTATTTTTGGTAGCACTATAAATCTCACTTCTCCAACTTGCATGTTAGTCACAACTGCATGCCTCCTTGCCACCAAACAGTAAATTTCAATTTAAGGTTAAAGTGTGTCACCAGCTACAAATAGATTTTGCATTAGTATTTATAACCTCACTTAATAAGGAGGAGTGATGGCAATTAGAATTGAATCTAAGCTTTTAAAACAAAGAACAATTCCTATTAGCTATGTTGGTACTATAAATTTTGCAAGGGTAAATATTTATTTTTGTTCGTGTTTTATTCCTTTTTAATAGAAACATAAAAGAGAAATAGACATAGGTTATAGTTATTAAGAGAAGGTGCTCAATTTTTTTCACTTAATGCGTGTGATTATTTAGTAATTAATTCAACTAGGACGTGACAAGTGACAACTCATTTAGGTTTTGACATGACAAAAATAATGCTAATGAGGTGACTATTGCACTAATGTTACAACTAATACTTCAGATTTAATAGATTATAAATTTAAATATGTTCTTAGTTTTAATAGATATGACTTTATTTAATTTGACTTTTAATTTTCTCATTAAATTATAATTCTTATAAATTTTAAAAATTATTCTTATAACCTAATGAAATGTGTTATGCATCTATTTTACTACAGTTAACGTGATATATGACATGACATAATTAAATACGTGAATTTCATAAATAATAAAAAATATTTTAAAAAGAAAAAATAACATTTTTTAAATGATCAAAATAAAATAAAATCATATTTGCATGAATTAAAAAGTATGTTTTATCAAGATTATAGATGGATGTGTTTGATGCGGGTCCCTGTGAACAGCTCTTTTAGATTTTGTGATAGTAATGCTATTTACGCCAAATTACAATCACTACTGCACATAATACATACATGATATAGCCTTCAATTAAAAGGTTAAAAAATATTTGACTAAAACCTCATGGATTCGTGTGTCAATTATGCATAATTATGACATAGTATTCCATAAGTAACAATTGTTTTAACATTTTTTTTAATGTAATTCTAAGAAAGTATATTAAAAATAAGCATATTTATTATCTCAAATTTTTATAATGGTTTAAAATATTTAATAAAATATATTTAATAATTTTAACATATTCCTTAATACACGAGAGAATTAAATTATATTGAGATAAATTACACTCATTTTTACACTATTTAATAGTTTATTTTTAAAACTAACCATTAAATTAAAAATTCTAATTATAAAATTATGTTTATAAAATTTACTATTTATTTAAAATTATTTAATATCTTATTCGTACGTATCAAATTTATCATAATATATATTTAAAATAAAAATATTTTAATTTTAATTATTTAATTAATTAATTTTAACAAATTTAATACAAATAATTTAAATAATATATAATTATAATTCAAATGATTAATAAATCATTTTCTTTATTAAATTATTGATAGTATAAAAGTAAATATAATTTTAACGGCGTCATTTTATCCTCCAATAAATACACAATAAAAAAGTCAATTATTTGCTATGCAACGTCATAAAGGTCTAAATTCTACTATAAATACATGCTTGGTTGAAAGGGTTGAGCATAGAGTAATCACTAATCAATTTGAAGGGAAAACTGTGAAGCTCCAAAATTCAGTTTCCATGCCTCCAGTACCCATAAATGTTGGGCAAATTGACGATGTCCAAGAGCTGAGAAAAACTAAGCCAAGGACAATTCCTCATAGATTTGTACGAGACATGACAGAAAGACCAACAACACAAACTACAACCCTTTCCCCACCATATAATGACATGCCTGTCATTGATTTCTCTAAGCTTACCAAAGGGAACAAAGAGCAAGTACTCACTGAAATTTTCAATCTTGCAACTGCTTGTGAGGAGTGGGGATTTTTTCAGGTACATACCATTTAGTTCCTAAGCTACTAATATTTGAAAAATATTTACAGTTTCATTTACTTATCATATTACAACAGCAACAATAATAAATTCTTATTTCCTGATTGAAGGATGATATAATACTATTGAACTCGGTGAGAAATTAATTTTTTCGAGATATTATTTACTTACCATGTTACACATATATTTTTTGTAACATATTCTTTCATGGAAAATAATATTTAGTATGGTCATTAGGTAATTAATCATGAGGTTGACCTCAATCTGCTGGAGGGCATAGAGAATCTGAGTAGAGAGTTTTTCATGCTACCTTTGGAAGAGAAGAAGAAATACCCTATGGCTCCAGGCACAGTCCAAGGGTATGGACAGGCTTTTGTTTTCTCAGAGGACCAGAAGCTGGATTGGTGCAACATGTTTGCTCTTGGAATTGAACCTCAATATGTTAGGAATCCAAATCTATGGCCAAAGACACCAGAAAGATTCAGGTAACATAAAATGGTATCGCCATATATATATTTGATTCATTTATTCCGATGTTTTTATGTTGGTTAAAAAACTTGAACAAACACTCATGCAGTGAAACAGTGGAAGTGTACTCAGAAGAAATAAGGAAACTGTGCTATGACCTGTTGAAATGCATAGCTTTAGGCCTTGGCTTGAAAGGTGATGTGTTTGAGAAGATGTTTGGTGTAGCAGTGCAAGCCATAAGAATGAATTACTACCCAACATGTTCCAGACCTGACCTTGTTTTGGGTCTGAGTCCACATTCAGATGGAAGTGCCCTCACTGTGCTTCAGCAAGCAAAGGGAGGCCCGGTGGGACTTCAAATACTCAAGGACAATACATGGGTTCCTGTTCAGCCAATTCCAAATGCTCTTGTTATCAACATTGGAGACACAATAGAAGTAAGATCACTACTGTAATTAAAGTATTTATTACATCAGAGATACAAATATGTAATAAATATATTTTTAATAAAAATATAATAAACCCTTTCTTTTGTCTTGTCTACAGAAATTTTAGTTAAATAACAGTTAGTTTCACTAACTTCTCTTTTTTGGTTTTTTTTTCCTTCTGGATTTGATTCTATATTCCATTATGCAGGTTCTTACAAATGGAAAATACAGGAGTGTGGAGCATAGAGCTGTGGCTCATGAGGAGAAAGATAGACTCTCAATTGTGACATTTTTTGCTCCTAGCTATGAAGTTGAGCTTGGTCCAATGCCAGAATTTGTGGATGAAAACCACCCATGCAAATACAGAAGATACAATCATGGAGAGTACAGTAAACACTATGTAACAAACAAGTTACAAGGAAAAAAGACCCTGGACTTTGCCAAGATCCCAACCAAAAACCTAAGCTAGGAAGGCCCCCTTAGTTCCGCAACTAGCTAGTAGTACTATAATTAGACTATGTATGTGTGTATATAATTATCGACCACATAAAAGTATCAAGATCAAGCTTCTGTATTCTTTTTAGTTAAAAAATAGGCAGAAGAATTAGTTGGCTGATGTAGAAGAGTGTAAATGTGGGTCATATACAGATGACTCACTGAAATTATTCTAAATATGTATATGCTATCTTTCAATGGAAACTGATGACATCTTATACTTTATAAGCTTTATTAGCATATTGTGTTGCCATGTGGGCATTAATGGTCTAAATCACATAAAAAGCTAAGAATAAAGTGGAATTAAGTGTCAAGACAACTATTCTCTATATAATATTTTTTATGATTTCTTAATTTGTGTAAATCATGCATAATAAAAAATTAATAACTAATAATTTATTATTAAAAATATAATATTTATTAATATTAATGTATTTAATTATTAAATTTTATTATTTTTAATAAAAAATTTAAATCTAAACTTACAAATTAAAATAAAAACATATTAAGAAGTAGACATTCATGTGGAGCACTTCCACGCAAATATATAGTGGAAGAATCAAACAAGAAGGGGACAAAATCATTGATTGTCTTATTGTTCTTGAGAGGAGAGCCTTTTTCTTTGTGATCAGAGAGAAGGGTGGCCCACAAGTCATTTATGAATGTCTTAGTTGTTCATATAATTGGATGGAAGCACCAACCGTGCAAGTTGTGATGGTTCACAGTGATTCTGAACTGAAATGACATTTGAGTGCTTTAATTTGACAATGAATTAAACCAGCTTAAAACCATAGCTCGTTTTTTTTAACATGTTAATACAAGTGTGAAGTGAGGCTCACAGGGAAAGAGGATGCACTTTAATTGGTGGCAAGACAGTTGTTCAGTCAAAAATAAAGGAAGGTGGAGTTGGGTGGGATTGTACATTAAGCCCATGCGTGTCGCTAGTGAGTTAAGCAACTTATACATTATGTGTTGTAGAGCAAAGGTTTTAGGCATTAAAAGTTGCCTAACAAAGGTGCAACATGAAAAATGAAATTTCAATAACTAAGTGGACAATAAAAAATTATATCAGCAAAATACAAAGCTTAAGGTTGTATTTGGATGAGACATTTTAAAAATTTTATAATCCATGTCTTTAAATAGTAAAAAATAATTTTAAGCATCTCTTATTATTACTTTCATATCTTTTAGAATTTTAAAATCCACTTTCTAAATACAACCTTAACCCTATATGAATATGACATGCCATACTCAAGTAATTTGAATAAACGATTCGGTTTTTGAATCATTATCTTTAAGAAATTTGTTGACAAATTAATAAATATTTAACCATGCATCTTTTGAGACCCATCCTATAGGATGATTTTCAAATATTTAATTCTTCTTCTAAACAGCCAAAACACATATACCCATTAATTTATATCTGTTCCATTAAAAAAAATAACATCTCAATAAAAAAAAATAGAAAGGCTAATCATGAATGTTAAATTTTTTATGATGTTATTGACGTGTCATTTTTTTTAATTTCAACAACAGACAAAATGTGCTAATAAAATATCACGTCACACCTTAAAACTTTAACACATTAGATGTATGCATCCTTCTATTTTTATAAATTATTTAACTTGTCTATTTTCTTATGAGGCTTAAATATATTTCAGTTGATTTATATATTTTTGTGAGTTTTAGTATTTAGTTTCTATTACTGATGTCATTTATTATTAAGAGGTTGGCAAGTGTAAATTTAGTTAAATTATATTAGTGAGAAGGGATAAAAAAACTTAAAAAAATGTAAGGAACAAAATAAAAATAAACTTGTTCAGAAGGACAATTTTTTTTTAAAAAAAAAGGTAGAGAAAAATATATTTAAACCTTGTATGATTTTATAACCTTTTCTTGCACTTGACACTCCTAACGGAATGAATAAGTGATTTGAATCCATGAATAGCTTGCATGGCTCGAAGAAGATTATGAGTTACATATAGAAAATTTTACTTGTCATTTAAAATCTGAATTGTCTCAGGCAAAAAGAGAGATCCGAGAGAAAGGAACATCATTTTTAAAATCAATCGTACCAAACTAAACTAGGAAGTGGATCTTACCCAACTTGTGGATTCACAATTTTACGAAACGTGTAAAGCAAAGCCAGTTTTTAAAATTATTTTTGGCCCTTTAAATTGGCATGAGGAAATCATTCACGTTTGACTTGAGGTCATCACCCCGTGTATGAGGAACGTGAAAACAATAGCTAGCCCTATGGCTGCAAACCTTTACCCACTACAAAATAATTGTGCTTACGCAAGGTTTTTTTATTCCTAGATTCACAACGTGAATTTACCATGATGTTTCATTTCACACTATTTTGAGCAAGAGTACCATTGCACTTGAAATTTGAGGAAGATGAACTCTGCTACTACAAGTGGACGGGTCCCATTGTCCAAATTTGAGGAATTTTGCACGTCACATGACCCAACAATGATTAAATAATTTGTAGCATTAGAAGTTTTAGACTAAGAATAACCGTTGGAAAAAAAGAAAAAAAGAAGAAGAAGTGATTAATCCCTAGAAAGAATATTCACGTTTATCAGAGAAATTTGCCAATCTTTTCATTCCTTGTTTAGTTAGGCAAGCGAATGCAGCCGTTTATTTTGCTTCATTCACTTGAATTTGACACCAAATTGTTATTTGACAAGTCCAAAATATTAGTTGAATTTGAACCACTTTCTAGTCATCTTCAGTGGCACTTGAAAACAAGTGATTTTCTTCTATATCTTCCCCACCTCTTTGTGTTCCCTAGAATTTCTCTACTATTTTCTATTACGGCTTTTCGAAATAAATTTTTGGACAATGAGAATTACGGTTTAGACCTTTGCGATTTATCTTTAATCGAGAGAATTATTTGTAAATGTTGATACAACGCAATATCACGGTAAATCTGTATACTTGTAATTAAAGTTTTTAAGAACAATAACTTATTAACCTCTCATACTTAACGCATCTTTTACATTAAACAATAAAAATACGATGATCAAATATAGATTATGCTTCGTCAATATTAATTGAGTATCTCATTTCAAGAGTGATATCAAATATCTCATTCAACATTATCCTTTTTAGCAACATTTGTATATAGAATTACTACAAAAAAATAGCTCATTTATAGCAATTAAATTTAATGATTAATAACAGATTTAACCGTCTTTAAATATTTTTTTCAGTGTTAAAATTGGTGATATAAAATTAAATTTGTGCCAGTTTTAAACTCTCCACTAAATTTTTAAATTTGTAGCTTTTATTTAATGACAATTTTAAACTATCACAAAACTTTGAAATTCAAATTTCAGATACAGGACAATATTCTATTTTTTGCTTTCACACTTTTTTCGGTTCTTATTTTCTATTCAGTTTTTTTTTTTGCTATTTAAGTTCACATTCTATTTATTTTTTAACATTACAATATATATATATATATATATTTATATATATATATATTATAATTTATAGTATAGAGTCATTGAAGAAGAATCATTTTTAGAGAAAGTGAAAAGGATAAAAGAAGATTATCGAGGTTGTTACAGTTAGAAAAGACACTTTGACGATGATGACAGTAGTAGAGAGAATGGTGGAACTCAAATGAGGCT
Organism: Abrus precatorius; assembly: GCF_003935025.1. NCBI lineage: Eukaryota > Viridiplantae > Streptophyta > Magnoliopsida > Fabales > Fabaceae > Abrus > Abrus precatorius. The sequence continues at coordinate 31,172,257 of NW_020874292.1, read as the reverse complement.
ATGGTGGAGATAAATAGTAACTTTGAGTGAGTGATAAAAAATGGAAAAAGGAGTAATATTTTTTATATTGTTATCATAAACTAACACTAAATTTTGCATTTTTTACAGTAATTACACAAAATTGCTGCTAAATCTCATATTTTTTACAGCAGTTACTAAAACCGACATTAAATGTTATTTTTAAAATGTTTTAGTAGCTACTATTGCTGACCACTACTAATAAACCGACACTAAGTGACGCATTTCTTGTAGTGAATACTATTTTTTACTAAATTTTTCATATCATGACATTTTCTTAAAATGTTAAAAGGCATAAAAAATTACCACTTTGATATTATTTTAATGTAAAATATTTTTATAATCATATTAATATCAAGTGAATTTGTATAATGCTAAATAAATATTTTCATATTTTTAATTAGTAAATTATAATAATTTATTTAAATAATTAACAATTTAAAAATAAAATATTACATTTTATAAATTTCTTCCACAATTTTTTGTATTATTATTTGAATTTTAAAAAAATCAGTATAATATTTAAAAAATCATATAAATTTGTTAAAACTAAAGAAATGTGAGTACAATTTATCTTAGTTATTCGAATAAATAAAACTAACTACCCTTAAAGTTTGTCTATTTCACACTAAACTCTATCCTCCCTTAAAAATTGGAGTCCATCTCATTAAACTAACATTTCTATAACTATCATTTAATTAACCAAGTGTTTTTTATTTTGGTAAATAATATATAACCTTTGGAGTTTGGAGTCTCATTTAACTCTGGTAAACAGTTAACTAATAGCCATTCCATTATAAAAAAAAACCCAGTTCAGTTATTGGTCACGGTGATGTTAGGTCTCAAGAGGCATTTTTTAAGGCACACTCATTGAGGTTTAAAACGGTGGTTAATAACTGTTCCTACACTATTCTTCCTCTCATCTATTTCATGTGTGAGTTAGAGAGAAAATTTGTAAGTTATGTCTCACTTTATATTAAAAGTACCATCATCAATTTGGTGTTGGTCTAGAGCGGTGTGGTTGAGATGTAGTCTTGATGATGGATCGGAAATGTTATGTACTCGTGCTTCAGAGAGTGATGCATGAAATGAGGGTGTAACTAGCCAATTACTGAAGGTTAAATTGGAGAACACACTAAAGATTAAGGAAGCTAATTAAGTTGTTTGAAAAGACAACTCTTACACTTCCAGAAAATACATTAGTTGAGTGAAAACTGCTGCAGTAGAACTAATTTAAAGCCAAATATTAATGTGTTTAGACTCTAGATTATTATGGGTGAATTAATAAACAAAAGTTCGTGGGTCCTTACGAATTAAGTCTCTTACAAGAAGGGATATGATGATTTGTCAGGTTGTATCATGAATATCATACTCACTGCTCATTAAGGGAGAAAACGTGTATCCAGTATTTTCCTGATTGTTTTCACGTTTTATGATAGAACTATTAAAGTTTTCTAGTTATATACATTATTATTTAATGGCGAGTTTTATGATAGAACTATTTAATAAAAAATTATTGGTTTAAAGTAATTTCAACTTGCACAAATGTAAAACAATCGCTCCACACAGAAATTCAAAGCCTTTCCAATTTTCACCCAAAATAACTTCCCATTGGCACACAACAGACGGGGAGCAATATTTATAATTATGAGGGATGCACATTAAAGAAAATGCTTAAGAGGATAATCTCATGGAGTCATGTCTTAGTACAAGACATCCAAATATCCGAAGATGTGAAAGCAGAGATCCATTCCCTAAGCACCATAATATCAAGCATTCACCGGAAGAATATATATAATAAAAGGCGACAACCACGACGAGCGAGAATCTTGAAATCCTTGAGATACTCATTCACTTGATGGTTTCGAAGATGACAATCAAACTACAATTTCACTGAAACTAGAGTTACACGATTCCTATTTTCCTTTATGTGGGTGGGAGAAATAATTAACAGACAGGCATCAACTCAGTCATCATATGGAACCGCGGCAATCGAAACAGAGAAAAGAAGTGAAGGTACCAATGAGCTGGACCTACTTATGGAATTGATTACAACTTCTCCAACATGAGCACACATCTACAGTAGTAACCCATACCTGGATATGGAGGCAAAATGTACAAGCACTCGCAGCTCCTCCTTCCAAGGAAATTATGGAGGGACTGATATTTTGCGTGTTCAAATATGATCCTCTTGTTTTGCTATTTGTAGCAACTGCAGAACCACTTCATTTGCAAAATCGTCTAGACCAAATCACGCCAAGTACCTGAATAAATTTGCATTATCTTTGTCTCTTTCCAGGTAGTCTCGAGAGATCAAATCTTCAATCCGCTTCTTAATTGCCTTAACATCAGGCTGTGCAAATACATTATTCCATTTCAACTATTCAGGATTTGATAAAAACGAACAAACATCAAATTATGTTAGAAAAGGGGTAAAATACAAACCTTAAACATGCGACCTAACTGCTCAACACACTCCATAACTAACTGTTGGTAATTTAAAACTTTCCGACTCTTCATAATACGCACAATTGAGGCATCAATAGCATATCTTCTGTCCTTGTCAACATCCTCAATTACTTTTTTCTTCTCATCCACAGGAGGAAGAGGAATCTACATGACAAATTATGCGTCAGTCCCACTCAAAAATCAGTAAGTTGGATAGAGAAATTAAGATAGCCAAGCAAATAGACAATACTTTTTAACATAACTGTACCTTGATCCTCCTCATTTTGTCCGTAAATTTTGAATTAAATTCAAAATAATCAGTAGAAGATACTGTTTTCGTGCTTGGTTCCTTGTTAAGAATCTTGTACTTGGCACAGGACAACGAATGGAGCAGTCTAATAACATCATCATCAGATAAGTTTAACTGAGTCATTATCTCTGAATAACTCAGTCTATCTGATGAATTAAAAAGAAGCAATGCCGAAGCCTATTGAAAAGTAAGAAACAACACTGGGTAAGTACAAAGAAATCCATACCAATATCTGTAGACTAACAAAAATGAAGAAGCAATGACATTATAACAGATACACTTCACCACATAAGAAGCGTGTTGAAAGAAATACAAAACCTGATAAGTTGTTACAATCAGCTCCACAGTTTTTGGTTCGAATTTCCCACTTATGTTGCAGGTACCCAAGGAATAAATCCAAGTAAGTTTTCTGTGCTTAGTTTTTGTTTGATAAAATTCCTTGAAAACTTCAACACATCTAACCTAAAATATATAAAAGAAAGGTGTTAATTGTAAACCAAAATGAACTAATCTAGGTTAAGTCATATCAAACTCTCAGCATGAGTTCTGAACAGTTAATATCAACAATATCCAGATATACCATTTCTGCTGGAAGATTGAGGTCAAAAGATTTGTAACTAGGCCAGAAGCCAGTTGTCAGAACTGTAACTGTCAAATCTATTCCAGGGTCTGCATTAGGATTATTGCTTAAATACTCCTCAAAGCTTGTTTGGTTCTCCTTTGCCAGTGTCAAATCTGTAACCTGGTAGAAGCCACAAACAATCAAGTTTCTTTTTCCATTCTACTGAAATTAGTTAAATATAGTATATCAGCTCCATTTACAAAGACTAACCATTCCTTCCATCTTTGAGGTAAATTGACCACCACATTGTTGCTTCAGTTTTGTCAAAATACTTCTCTCATGGTCATCATTGGCACTCTTGTCAAAAAGAAGCCTCCGAGCAAGTTTTTTCCTGCAAATAATCAAGCATAAACATGAATGGCTATTCTTCTGCAAGCACCTTACATTGGAGGAGAAAAAAGGAATTTTGACATTCAAGCTACAGAGAACAGCACTTCAATGATGAACTACAACTATATCATCAATCATGTCATTAAGATTCAAAGTTTTTACATGATAAAATACAAAGAAAGTTGTAAGGCATGAAAAGCAATCAAAACCATAAAGGCCAAGACCAAAGAGGATACGTTTGGTATCCATATTACAAAGTTATAAAGCAGGGAAGAAATTTTCTATCTTCACTCTTTATAAAAGTTGTCCGAAAATAGTCCTTGTCTTGTTGAAATATTTGAAAGATAAGGTAATATAAAGTTTTGTATATGCTTATATAGGTAAATATATAAAATTTAAACAAATTTACCTTTCCCAAATAGTTACAATCCACCTTCTCCCCACTTCCTTATACCCCCACCACTATCTCGATTGGTCTCCATTTTAACTATAATTTTATCTAGCATTTCATGCATTTCCCAAAAATAATCATTCACCTTCATGTTGCTTGAAGGAAAAATAGCAACAATTTTTATAAAAGTGGCAATTTTTATGAAGTACCCTTGAGAAACATTTCTAACAAAATGCTCATTTCCTTTTCTAAGCACTTTTACCTGTAAAATTCAGCAAACAAATCCTTGTCACTAATATAGGCGAGCAATTTGACAACCTGCAAATGGAACAAAAGAATTCTCAGTTTCAAAACTACAACCATCACGTTCATAAAAGTATATGAAACACCTAGACTGATGTATTGCAGACCTTCTCTAGAGTTTCTTCAATTGCTTCGTCACTCAATTTTTCACTTCCCCCTTTCTTAAGAATATTATCACAAAAAGTGGCAAGCAGTTCAGCACTTGAGCTTCCAGCAACACCCTTGTTGCAAAAGATTTCAAAAGCCTCCTTAAGAGCCTATAGGATCAAAACTTTTAGATAACATATTAATTCAATGTAACAACTTCAAAGTCATTTTATGATCATAACCTTGTGGAAAAGAGTGTGATTTTGGAAACAATCATTTACGTATGCCAGGTACTTGTCATGAAGTTCAATCACCTTCCGAACAAAAACCTGAAGACAGAGACCAGTTTCAGTTTTCAAAAATGAACATATTACCATTAAAATATAAAAATGAAAAATTAGGAGATTACCTGCTCCTGTACACCAACTATATCCTTTTTCTCTGCCTGTAGACATTTAAATTAAAAGGTCAGCAGCAAAATTAAATTGCTCCAAAAGAATGGCATATTTCACAACTTGATTAATAAGATATTTGGTCGTAAAATGAGGATATTGATTTTAAACTATCCTCATTTTAAACGACAGTTTATTGATTTCTATCTATATTTGAAAACATCCAGATTGTTTCCCCTACATGTCACATGGCAAGTCCTCTGGCAATGTAAAACCAATCCACATACAGTGTTAAGATAGGTCGATAAATTATAGAACTTCCTTAGTTACAAATGTTGCACATCATCCAGCAATAACACCAATTCACATATACAATGTGTTGTGATAGGTAAATAAGTCAGAGTCATTTGGTTCCAACTGTTTACATAGAAAATATTCCTAAACACATTTCCATGTCATAAACATTTATTTGCACACCTCTAGTTGTAAATGAAACATTCAAGATGGTGTTAAAAAATTACATTCTCCTAGCATCTGAACACATAATATCCCATAAATTCATTGATGATAGTCATTTTTCATGACATGATACCTGAACAGAATGGGTAATCTACATTCTACTGTACATCAAAGTTGAAAACTATAATTTCATCTTATTTATTTACAAACAGTTCACCATTGAGAATTTTAAACAGACTTCAATAGAAAAGACCTGGGATTGAAAACCAAGCATATCAGTATTTCCTTAATTATTACAATAGAGAGAATAATCCTCCCAACCAGAAATAAAGAAAACTAAGGAAAAATACCTTTCTGTTACTAGCTGCATCTTCAGCCAACTTCACCAAGGCCATACCTTCAGCAGTGACATGCTGTGTTGTGGAAGGAGAGAAACCATCTTATTAACAAATCATGAAGAATTAAAGGAGAAAAAGACAAGATCCCAATTTTAACTGACATACAGAAGGAAAGGAAATAGTAAATGTATGTTCAATGTCACAACCTGCTTAAATATACTGGAAACAGGATCTAAGCCTCGGGGTATTTTAGAAAAGAGCCTGAACATCCTCGACAAGTCTTCAACCTAACCGATTAAAAGAAAACATAAGATTATGAGAATAAACTTAAATAGTAGTAGGATAAGTTTAAAAAAATTGTGAACATCGTGAGTAGGATAGATTTTAATAGACCTTGTCGTCTCTAAGTAATGCATGACATCCAGAATGCTCTTTTTCAAGGAGTTGATTTGCATATACAGATAACAGTTCATGTTGAACTTTCTAAAAGAGAAACAAGGCAGAATAGTTTAGAAACTAAAAAATGGAACCATAAAAAATCATACTATTTAACAATTGTTTTCTTCAAGTGGCAGTATTCCAACAAAGTAGAAGACCAAATAGCAGAAAATATAGCAAAAAAAACCTCTAATAACTTTGGTTCACTACTAGAGTGCAAGTAATGGGCAACTCTATCTTTCTCCCGTTTTAAGCATTCCTCAGCCTGTAATGAAAGACACAATATCAATCAGAAGTCATACAATATTGTACACAAAGAAACCAAGTTACAGGGAACACCACAAATAAATAATACCTTGAGCATATAATCAGGACAAGAATCTTCTAGGATCCAGTTTGAAGCCTTTCGAGAATAATAAGCAGAAGTGTCTTTGAGCATGGCAGCCTCAAAATCATTCTCATAGTGGTCCATTTGCCCCATTCCAATTTCAACAAATATATCTAATACATTCTTCAATAGAGCTCGGTCAATCTGCTCTCCTTCACGCTCTTGATCAATCTTTGAACAAAAAGGATAAGTTAATTAATCTACAATTTTTGTAAATATTGAAATTCTTGTATGATAAGAAAGAAAAAACATACAAGAGAAATTACTGCATCTCTGACTTTCCCGTTTAGTTCCTTGTAAACCTGAAAATAATGAAACTCATATATTTATCTTGTGATAAAGCAGCATTAAAATGAAATCAAAATAATAGAAAGCAATCTAATCAGCAGTAGCACAATAAATCTAGTATGTATTTTTGAGTTCTGAAACAAGTAAGAATAGCCAACAGTAAAAATTGACACAGCATCATCTATGGTTCAGTTGAAAAATTGTAATATTACATCATTCAAGGTATATTGTAAAATTACCAAATCACGGAAGCAAGTCAGCCCAACTTCATTTAGTGGTGGAAGAGATCTCCGAGCAATAAAGTAACGGTCCAAATAGTGAAAGAAACGAGAAAGCCACCTAACCATAATTTTATGGTTTGCCCACCTTTTCACAAGCTCTCTTAGCATAAATTCATCATGCTTCTCTCTCAAAGAAGGTAACACCTGAACCAAAAAAGTGATTCTACTTTGAAAGAAAGAAAAGTTGAGAACAAAATTACTAACAGATAAAACTGTCAAAGTAATTTAAAACAGACCTTTAAAAACTTTATGGTCAAAATGTACTCGAAATTAGATTTCACATGACACCCCCCCTCCCCCCCCCCCCCAAAAAAAAGGATCATAGAATATGTCATCTATCATAATTGATGACTTAAAAAATGTAATATCCAAGTTTCATAGAATATATCATCATCTATCATAATTGATGATTTTGAAAATGTAATATCCAAGTGTCAGCCAGATCTTACTTTTAGGGAGTTTAAAAACAAGAGGGCATCTATATAAGACAAACAGGACCTATCAATGTTGGGATTTGGCTCCATAAATTGAGAGATCCACTTTAGAGGAAAAAGTGATACCCACTGATAGAAAAATCAATGGTTGAGATTGTAATGAAATGCATGCACATGTAAAACAAACTATAATATTGTTTAAATATACTCCCTTAATTTTTTTCATTAACAGATATAACTCCTTAGTTTTACTTCTACAGTGAATCCCTCACTTTAGTGTAGTCAATTCCCAAACTTTGAGAATTCGTTCAACCATATCGATAACAACTTATAAGATAAACATATGGACTGAACATATTTTTTAAAAAAAACTCTGCATCAGACACCCACACTGATGCAAAGATAACAGCATTGCACAGTAATAATTGGAATAGCAAATATGGCAGTATTATTAATCATGTAAGAAAATTCAGGTAACATGCAGGAAAATCTCAACATCACAAGTAACTGAAAAACAAAAAAGGAGCACACAGAGCAGCAGCTCCTCATAATGGGATGATACTCCCAATCAACAATAGCAGAAAAAATACTGTCCTCCCTACAGAAAATGCCCTTCACACATATAATCCTCTCTTTGTAACTGACTTGTTGAAATGGCTCCCTAGTCACCAACCAATTCACTGTTTTTCTGGAAAATTCTTCTCCTTCTTCCTCACATAGCACTTCAACTCTTTTGGTCCGTTGTCATAGCTAAACCCAAGATCCTTAAATGGGGCCTGTGTATCACACACACACAGAGAAGCTACAACAGTGCAAAATCCCTTTTATTAAACTAAATGATGTCATTTGAAGGGTCAACCTATTTACTTTAAGTAAGTGCTAAAAGACCAAAAAACAACATCATTCTGTAACTTAATGCCATACATTCATTGCCAAGAGCACACAGTAATATGAAAAGGAAGTCACATAGATCTCTAAACTTTCACTGTATTTCCTGAGGCAGATACCTTTCCAGAATACACCTTCTCAAGGGTGAAGGGTTTAAAAAGAAACTGCTGGATATGGAACCATAGTTATCAATAGTGGCCTGTGTAGCGGAGCCATCATTTCAGTAAGGAATGACCCTCAGATCTGCCTAAACAAAGTGTTTCTCTGTCATGGATTTCCGCAGGGCAATAGCACTGCTACAAAGAAATGAACTGATTTCCTCCTTTGCCCTCAAAATGGTACAGTTGAGTGCTCTTTAAGTGCAAATCAGACATTTTACCCCTTTTCAGAATGCTTTGAAAACTCTAACGGCCTAACCCACTTTTTTCCCCATGTTTTTCTCTTCCCCTCCTCTCTCTTGTCTCTGTTTTGCTCCCCTTTCTCTGTTCTGGCAAAGCCACCCATCTCTGGTGGCTTTTCAGGCAATCTCCTCGGTTCTGCAGTTCAACACTGCTGTCTCTGTGTTGTTCTTCTCTGTTTATTTTCCTTCACTTTACTTGTACATTTTGCTAAAATCTAATTTGCTGTAACTTTATGGATGGAAAATCAAATCACCCTAATATGTATTCTAAAAAATTTGAGACATTTCATAAGACAATGATTATAACACAACTTGTCAAGCCTTATCAATTATCAAGTTTTAGTTCATTTCATACATTGAGTTTCAAAGTTTTAGTCCATTGATTTTCATATGTATTCTAATATGCATGCGCACACACACTGTGTCATACATTAATTAGAATCTCAATTTAATAGATTAACTAACCTTGCCACACTCAAGCTACTTTTATTCTCCTTACTTGGAAGTTTAAAAATTGATGGATAGAAAGGGAATGCAAGGGAACCATTAGCAAATGATACCTTTTAAAAATTGCAATAAGGGAAAATAGCTATGCTATTATTTTGAGATTGAATGTTCCAAAACATATTTTAGGGTGAGGCATTTCACAAGAATTGGGAAACAAAGATTAAGTTACACTCTTTTTCACTTGTTTAGGAACTTTCAAAATTAAAACTACCAAACCCTCTGAGAACTATAGGATTGATGCAGCACATTTTCCTAAAAGGAAGAAAAGATATGTCATTGGTATCATCATGTACCAATGTTCCTTGAGCATTGGACACAACACAATCAAAACCAAATTACACTCATTATTAAACCTATGCACTGCCGAGCAAACTCTGCTAATGCTCTTCCTTTGGGTCTCCATGATAGGGAAGAACCTAAAGCTATTTGTCATAGGATCATTCAGGATCTTATATGGGCTTCTTATCCCTGTAGGATGCAATTGTAGTAGGGCTTTGCCGTCCTTTCAAACCCCCACCCCCAAACACACACATAAAAAGAAAAGGCAAAGAATATTAGCGGTATACAGATTATTTAAGTGCTTATTTAATAAGCTATTTTTAAATGACGGCTTATACCAAAAATTTAATGATAAAGCTTATTAAGATAAGCTGAAAATAGCGTACAAGAGTCATAAACTATTTTCTATAAGTTATTTGTAAGCTCTTCCAAACAAGCCCTAGATATGATACTGATAGTAACCAAGTATTGCCCTAACAGGAAAGTAGCAAACCAGTAATCACAAAATAATGCACTAAAAAGAATTTCAAATTTATTCGAAGATTCAAACAGACAAACAAATCATATCCAAATAGTGGTGTTACTCACTGTTGATACGATGTACTCTTCAAATGATTCCCTGTACTTGTCGTACAGTTGTTGGGAATAGTCATGAGGAGGCTTTTGAGTGCACATATTGTATATGGTCCTGCAACCCGATTTAAGGAAAAGAAGATTCCAGAAGGAAATATTGAATCAACTCAAGCAGAACGAATTTACTTAGACGCAAAACTCTTAGTGCATGTCTGAATTATCCAATTACGATGATAAAAAAAAATAACGAAAAGATTTCTAACAGAGATTTAGAAAAATAATCAATTATTTTTCCAAAAAGACTGTCTTCCAAACATATACTAAGGACTGAAAATGCAATTGTAAACAACAAAAATAACACATAGATGGATACGTGTATAGCATCATATAGTCCTCAGAACTGAACTGAGGCTCAGGCAGTCCTTCTAGAATGTTCTTCAGCTTCATAATTCCCTTCTGCATAAAGTCCCATCCTTGTTCTAGGTCAATAGTCTTGCGCTCACTCATAGACATTCCAGAAAACTAAATTTCAAGCTGAGACGCCAGAATCTGCAACCAAATGTTCATAAACCCTATCAGAAAAAATCCAAACTTCAACCAAACAATTAAAAAGCATTCCCAATTCTAGCCAAACAATTTCAACTCTCATCGAAGGAAATCACGGTAAAAAGCACAGAAACCCCCCGAACTAAACCTAAAACTGTTCCAAAACGAGGTAAATGCAAAATCACTCATAGATTTGCCCCAATCGAATTAGACGAAACCGCGAGGGCAACAGCTCAATCCATCTCCAACATCGAAATTATGAAATCCGCTGGCGAAGAAACAACGCCGTGGCGCTCGGAAAAGGCAAAGATAGAAGAACAGAGGGAGATCAAGGAAGTGAGATTGGGAGAAGAAAAAGCGCGTTACCGTGGAGAGATGAGAAACCGTTGGCGTTGGTGAGGAAACGAAACCCTAGAATGGTCGAAGGAAAATCCAGAAGGAGGAAGAAGATGAGCGAGTTCTCGACAACAGAGAGCACCGAAGGGTAAAAGGGAAAACTAGAAGGAAATCAATTACCAAATTTTGATTATGTATTTGGGGTTTGGGCCTTCTAATTTCTAACTTCTTACGGATTCAGATCTTCTTATTATAAAATAAGAAAAACAAGTATTATTTTTTTAAAAAAGTAACTATTTATATCTCGGCTTAGGAGCGATACTTGGATGATAAATAAATAGAGTTTTTTTTTTTCAATAATTTTTATTATTTTATAAAGTTAGCATTAAACGAAAAGAAATATATTTATTACCTTGAAAATATAAAATTATTTCATATTTTTTAAAAAATCATAGACATAAAAGATAAAAATATAGAGTTATTAATAAATAAAGTTTTACTTACTGCTTTTAAAAGAAATAAAATATAATTATATTATCAATTACAGTTACACGTTGAAAATATTATTTTTTTATAAAAAATAAAAAATTAAATCATCAGATTAAATAAAGTAATTAATTTTATTATATTTTTTATAAATATAAATTTTATTTTAAAAGTACCTATAATATTAAATAATATAATTAATAATTTATATATTTAATAATATTAATAAAAAAATATAAAAAAATTTAGCAATTAATACATTTTAAATTTAACATTTATTTCTTATAACAAAGATTAAAAAAATATTCTATTTTATTTCTTATAAAAATGACCGAAAGAAGTATATTAAATTATATTATATATATATATATATAAATTATTATATAATATTAATTACTTTTTATCTTCATCAGAAAAGTTAAATTTAATATTTTAATCTTATCTAAATTATAATAATAAAGTCATATTAAAATTATTATAATATTTTTTAATTTATTTAAATGTTAAGTTCTATTTTTAGTCTATATACATATTTTTTTTATTTTGGTCTCGACGTAATTTTTTTTATTTCAATCCCTCCCGTAGTTATATATATATATATAAACTAAAATAAAAATTATATTATATATAAAAATTAAATAAATAAATATAAGATAACAATATTATAACAAAGTGAGAATTATTTTTTAAAAATTATTTAAAATTTTATTTACAATTTTTAAAATTAAATTAAAAACATAATTTACTCAAATTAAAATAATATTTAAACTAAAATTCTATGTTAAGTCAGGATAAATTAAGACATTAAAGAAATTTTTAAATAAATAAGTTCATAAATGATATATTTATGATCAGAACTAAATTTTATTAACTATACTTGAGAAACTTTTTATAAAATAATATACATATGTGTAATAAATTCTATTTATTATTTGATATATTATATTTATAATATTAACTTTAAAATATTTTATAGTTACCTCTATAATCTTTAAAATTAAAAATTAATTAGAATTAAAAAGTATTAAATAGTGGTGAAAACACCCGAAAATGAAGACAAAATAGAAAATAGTTGTGCCTTTGAATAATTTTAAATATTTATAACATTCTCTTATCGTTTATTCATACGAAAATTTGTTAAAAATACATGTTTTAATATATTTTTAGTTATTGATTAAATTTTACTAAATATTTAAAAATTATGTGACTTAATTCAATAATTATAATTTATAATCTAATATTTTTTATATTTTTATAATTCTTAAAAATTTTAGGTAACAAATAAGAATGTTTTAGAGAGTATTTTTCACTCATTCTTTCTCCATAGCCTTAGTCAACAAAAATTAACGATCATCTAAAATCAAAAGAATACGCTAAAAACAAAAATTTAAAGTTAACCTTATATTTATTAGAGTTAAAACAACTTTTTATAGTGAACAAATAAGATTTTTATACTTATCGACTTAATGTTTATAATGAAAAAAAAAAGACGTAAAATATAATTCTAATTTATACGATAAATTAAAGCCCTTTTGGTAACATTTTGACATCTCTTAGTTGGTAGGAATGAGATATATAAAGCGATATCTCCCACACTGCATTATTATGAAATTTAAGATGGAAAGAACAATTCTTACTATAGTTGCTTATGATACTTAGACACGTTAGTTAATCTTAAAAGAAAAATACATATTTAGAATGTGTTTGTTAGTCAATACATTTTTAAGATTGTCAGAGTAGTTTCACTTGACACGTCTATAAGTAATTTTATTAAAAATATATTGCATTTTATATCTCACTTAACTAAGAATGTAAAATTCATTAAAATTTTCAATTTTATTTTCCAATAAAGTCAATTTAGCAATTTTTACATCATAAGAAAGGGAAAAATTAATGGTATTAATAAAAATGATAAGTGATTTTTTTTACTCATATAAATATTGTTCATGGTATCTCTATTTATAAATGTTAAATTATCAACCTCCATAATTTTAAATTAGCTTAGAACCCATTTTTCTAGATATTTACTCACTAACTTTTTGTTTTGTAAAAAAAAAATCATATATATATATATATATATGTGTTTTTTTCAACTTATATTTGTTAATTATTTTTACTATTATCATTTAATTATTATAATGTATGGATACATAGGACACTAATTTCTTCTGCAAATAATATTTAATAAAAAATATTAATTAATTAATTTCTATGAAGTCAAAAGCAATAACTTAGTAATAGAAATCAAAATTAAAAAGAATAAGGGAGAATAAAACTCACTTCAAGGGGAGAGTCTCCCTAGAAGACAAATGTTAAAATTAATAAAATTTTTGCTAATTGGTTTCTTAAGTTTTTTTCAACAAACCATCTCTTCCTTTTATATAGGAAGACTTAGATAGAAAATGGAAACAGAAGTACAATTATAATAAAATACATCCTAATTGTTCCTATTAGGGAAGCACTTGTCTTCGAATCTCTACTTTGAAGTGATGACGTTCTTTTGACTGTTGCTGATATGGCTTGACGTGGGGAGGATACCTGCAAAAGCAAGATGCTGAAGTTAAGATTCGATTCTAAACAATAAGTACTATTTAATATTGAAAAGTTAACCATTTACCTGTACTTTCTACCTTCCTTCTATAAGCAATGATATGGGCTTGCTGAGTCAACCTGATTTTAACCCTTTAATTAAGGTAGATAATGATCCGTTAATTACCTTTTAATCCTGACATGAAGTATTCGGCCATGTTAGACCGAAGGAGTATTCGGTTACCTTCTCCTATAAATAAATCTAAAAAGTGAATAAGACTGAAGAGTACCCTATTCAGTACACTAATAAACTCATAATCAAATATTAGTTATAACAAAATGTACTCTAATAAATATCCATAACAGATATATTGTGTAAATATGAACAAACAAATACCGTGGAAGAATATATATATATAGTCTTTTGATCGAGTATAATCTTAATGACATATATTAAGTGTAATTGGTTTTAAAATTGAAAGATGATATAATTTAAATATTTTGTAATATCTATACAGATTTACAACAAAAAATGGTCCCTTATTTATACGTAAACGAACGAGTGAATAAAGTATAGTGAGGTAATGAAGAGTGTGTTGAGTGCCATGAAGAACGTGGAAGGATGAGGTGATGAAGGCACAATGAAGTACATGTATGAAAGGATTGTTGATAAGATTCTCTTACGTGAAAAAGAATAAGGATTGTTTATATTTATGTTCGTGAAGATGAAAGCTCGTTACCGAGGTAATCTTATTAAAACCAAATGACAGAAGTAATGAGGGGGTTATGTGGTTTTTGCTAAGGAATAAAGTCTAAAAACTGGTTGCTCTCTTGCCCATTTGTTTTTTTATTTTTATTTATTTATTTATTTATTTATTATTATTATTATTATTATTATTATTATTATTATTTAATTGTTTGTTGGACTTTGTTTAACTTTTAGAGTTGGGCCCAATTATAGATGGATCTTAAGGCATGTAATACAAACCCAACATCATTCTATTAGATATCTTTTTATAATAATTTTTCTTAATCATTATTCTAATTTTCACATGTTTCTCTAATAAAATTTATGATTATTTATAATGCTTGTCCAAGTAAATAATGAAATATATATATCCAAGCATTATATATATATATATAGTTATTTGTTCTTAGATCATAATTTTACTTGATTATTATTATTAATTTACTATTAGTATTTTTTATTTTAAATATAAGTTTATATACATTGTTTGTTTTACAACATTATTTTTTTAATATTAGTTTCTTATGGTTTAGAAAAAAATATACTATTTATATTAAATACTTGTATGTTCTCTTATATCGTAAGTATTTATCATTATTTTTATAATTATTTTAGGCATATTTGTGATATTTTAATCAGGATGAAGATTAAGTTACTCTAAAAGTAACTCTTGTGACTTTGACAAAAGTTATTTCACTTAATAATTTTGTATAAACAATAAATTTATCAATTAAATAAATTAAAAGTTATTTTTGAATAGATCAAGGTTATATAAAAAAAATCAATAAAAAATAATTGATAATTTATTGAATAAATTTAATTTAATGTTTAGTATATATTTTTAAAAGATAAATAAATATTGACTGTAAATTTTATACATACAAACACTTGATTCTTGTAAACTTGGTATGTGCTAGAGTTTTTCTTCTTTAATTGACAAGAATGATCAGTGTAGTATGTGCTTGGTTTATAGTTTACTTTTAAAAATAATTATTTATTTTTGTTAGCTTCTTAAAATAGTTTTTGAAAAATAAATGATTATTTGCTAAAGAAAATCTCGCAAGCATACTAATAGAGTTTTTAGCACAGTTTATTACGACGTAAACAAGGTTTTGAATACTATACAATGACCGAATTCAGTGTCAATGTGCCGCCATTTACGTTGAGAGTAGTTTTCTAAACTTTTGTATATGAAGTTCGAGTGATCCCTGTTCAAAATTAATAAAGGTGGTGAGAAACTTAGACAAATTAATTTTATTATTACTGACTAAACAACTGCCCCAGCGTATATAGATTAATTGTATTTGGCTGTGGTAATTTAGGTAGATATTATTAACTTATACTGTAATAATATCAGTTAATACACAATAGAGAAAGTGTGTGTTTATATAAGTGGTGATACATGAGGAAAATGAGTTGCATCGATAGTTCATACATATATCATCAACTATATTCGATTGCATGATATTGAACCTATATGTAATCTTATTTAATTTTCTCTTTATCCAGAATCTATAGAGTCTACTGTAAAAGATGATGGTGTTTGCATAATTAGCATGCTATGTGCTCATGAATTATATATAGGGAACGGTGTCTGTGAAATAACAAATAGGTAATGCGTGGATGGTGATTAATAAATGTACTTATTAGGCCTTAACTACTGAAGCAAATGTAATTCCGAAAAGTAAAGCAATTAATGTTGATCACTTTCAATAAAGAAAGGATGGACAGTATAAAGATGCAAAACAGTATGCAATATATTAATAGAGGTATAATGGGGCTGCATATTTGAAATTAAAGTAGAAATTAACTACACTACTCTACCCTTACATGCAATTGTTTACAAATAAGCGAGTGGCGTGGTGGGCAAATAAAGGAAGTTTATTTTATTTACATATTGTAATTTGCATATTAACTTCTCAAAATTAGTTGGCATCACTGATATTACCCGAAAGCAAGTGATAGTAATAGTATGGTCTTTCTCTTCCTCATAATTACAACTACACTTGAAATGAATGAGACAAACTCTTTTTTTAAAGGCTAATTTATTAAGAAAAATATTAACCTCAATTTTAAAAGCTGGGTTTAAATATTTAAAAATAATATTTTTTATTAAAAAATATTTACTATATTTTAAAAACTTTAATGTGATTTTTTTTATAAATTATTATTATTGTTGTTGTTGTTTAAACTCAAGCATAAAAATCAAGATTATCAAAACTCATTTATTAATTATCGCAGCAAATACTTTTTTCCTCGCCTATTTAATTATCCTCCTATCATCTAGCATTATACCTACAATGATTAGTTGTACCATTGTTATTCATAATAAAAAATAAATAATTTAATTTTTATATATAATAAACTAAATCTATATTAATAAACAGAAGTTATATTTATAAAATAAATGTTTATTATATTTTTAGTAAAAATAGAATTTTATGACAAAAAAAGAAAAGAAGATTTGTACATAAAGAAAAGGCATGCATCTTAAACTTATATATACTTCATAAACATAAATCAGGGAGAAAGAAAGTAAAAGAAATCAGTCTCAATTAAGAGAAAGCAAATAAACTTTCGATATGGTTTTTCAGGATATAACCATGCATAAATATTTTAATATTTGGTGGACGTATTTCTCGACTCACCATAAACATTAGAGAAAGGTCATAACAAAATGTAGTGTACTTTCCACTTTTTTTAGCTTTTACAATGCACTATAAGGTTCATCAAAAAGTTAATCGTGGGCGTGGAGTTTGTGGTCTTTATTGGAATGCAATATCTCATTATTAATGCTTAGAACTTATTAGTTTTTGGGCACATTGTCACACCTAGACCAACCAGTAAGGTTGCTTTCTAAGGCAACCAATTCGTGCCAGACACTTGGTAATGAGTCGTTGGCCATGGCAGAGAGTAACCTTCATTCCCTTGGTTTTGTTCTACATATAAACCCCATTCATTAGATCGTTACCCCACAGAGAAGAGTGAATACATTGCCAGCTCTTTGATCCTTCATTAAAGGAAATAAGAAATTTAATTTTTTAACGTATACTTAAAGAATATATAATAAAACTTTATACATAATTTTTTTATTAACAATTATACAATATATGTGTTCTTAGACTCAACTAAAAAGACAGTTAATATTTTATACTTTTTATAGATCGCCACTTTTCAACATACAAACCATTGTGATTGGTTGATGCTGCCTGGATTTTCGTCCTTGATTTCCTGTGAGAGTAGGTTCAATGCAACTTTCGAATAGAAAGAAGAAAACAAGAAGTAGAAAGCGTTATTTATTTATTAATATTGAACGGTTTTTGGAACCCTAGTTCCCCCTTATGTTTATTATATGACAAGGTAAAATCTAAACACCATAATCTGCTTTGTGGGAGGGAGGAGAGGGAAGGTGGTTTTCAGTTGTATGTTAGACACAAGACATAATGAATATAATAATAATTTGAGTGTGGTAGAATTTGTGGTCCCAACTCTTAAAAATTGCGAGTTAATGAAACCCTACCTTAGTCTAAAGCTTAAAAAATAACTTATTAACACCCAGTGAATTAGGATACTAATTAAGTATTAGTTGATGCTTACATATACACCATGTGAAAGAAACCCTAAAAAGTAACTTTTCACTCGTTGTTCGGCGACGGCGATGCAGACTTCAAATAAACAAAACAGTAAACCAGAATCTAAACAAAGATGAAATCAAACTTAAACTTAGATCTTACAGGTTAGTACAATAATTTTTGAAAATTCATGGAAATTAATCTTGGGAATTCATCAGAAAAAGAAATTAGCAAGTTGATTCCAATATTCTCTTCTATGGAACTAAGATCAAACTAGTGATTTACCACCCCAAAGCTTTCTGGCTCCTTTGAACTTTGCTTGAAGGATGAATATTCCTATTCTTGAATCAAGAGCTCTTACTACAGTACATACTAGATGAAATTATCATCAACTAATTACTAAACAGCTGTTGGGAGCACAGAAAGTTTAATTTGTTATTTGAATTGTAGAGAGAAATAAACTTTAAAACTGAATGATCTGCAGAATCATGTTCAAGATCGATTCTCAGATAATCAAAAAAGCATGCAAATCTGCAGTCAGTACAGAAAAGAAAATTAAACACGCAATCAATTTTGTTCTTCATCACTCAATCAAATCCCACTAAGACAAGAAAATCATTACATTATGCCATCCTCAGAAGCCTTAACAGGCCTTATAATTAATCACTACAATTCACTTAGCATATATATGTATTGGTTAAAACCTAATACCTCTATTGCGCAATTTATATAGTTCATCCTTTTCTTGGGGGCTATTATTCCCTCTCTCTTGATTTACCTTGTGATGATCTACCTCTAATTCTCTATATCTATGCAAGTACCTTCTCATGGGTTCTGCATAGTCATCAAAGCCAAGTGTAGTCAAGGCCCAGCAAATGTCATCACCATTCACAGTCTTTCTCCTTTCCTTTCTACACTTCTCCGAAGCTTCACTGGTCACAAAGCTTATGAACTCCGACACACATTCTTGCATTGTTTCCTTCGCTTCCTTCGAGATTTTTGCATTCTGAGGTAAAATCTGCTTCATGAGCCGTCCAACATTGGCTATTGGCAGCATCCGGTCCTGTTCTTTGATACCATCATAACCATTGTCGTTTGAGGAACTTCCTCCAATGTTGTCATCCATTTTTCCGATATCCCAGAAACTCTTTTGACTATAATAGACTCGGAATCGAGGTCTCAGATCGAATCCCGTTGTATATATAGACAAATATTGCGTACATATGTTGGGCACGCTCACTCGCTATGACACATTAAATTGTTAAGTTATGTGAGTACTTGTGTCTTCTTAATTGTTTAATATGACACGTTATTTATTACATGTGAATATGTCTGATGCTGTGTGGAATGTAAGGGAAATACTTAGTTTAAAGATAATAACTTACAAAATGAGGCTTTTAATGTTGAATTGTTAAATTGAAAAACACTAGAGCAGTACCCAAATATATTAAAAAAACATGATGTAGTACTTGCAATTTTTTAAATTTCAAGTCTTTATCTTTACGATTTCTTTCAGAGAACAAAGACTCTTCTTTCTTAATGATGAAATATTAAATAAAAATTTAGTAAATAATAATTTTTTTATTAAAAAGTATATTATTCAATATTATCAAAATGTATTGAATCTTGTGATTTATAAAATAATATTATATATAAATTTGTGTTGTATCTCTTAATATTAAAAAATCAATACATGTATAGTACTAACAAGTATAATTTCTGTCACTTGAAAAGGACTAATACTTTATAAGTAACTTGATTAATCATATATAATAAACCCACGAATTAAATAAGTATAAAACAATGCCAACCCGGTCGGCTACACATATAAGTTGGGTCTGATGCTGCTGCTCTCATTCTAACTGAGTACACAGTCATTTTCTTTGCAAAATTTAGACGAAGTCCAACTCAAGAATCTTTGATTTCATTGGCTTGAAAGAACTGTAAGTGGATGCTTGGAAGGCTTTTTGGGACGGTTGAAAAGAGTGAAAATGAAAAATTAGTAAGAATTAGCTCTTGGAAAGCTCCAAGATGCAAGTCAGTTTGATAGGTATTATTCAAGATAGAGAATTACATATAAAGGAACAAGTCCACTAATGAGCTTATATTAACATGGTTTAATAAATGATTAAGATTTTTAAGTGTGAGGGTTATATTATTGCTGTTTGTCTATAAGGTGGATTGAATCCAACTCAACCACTGAAAAGAAAAGAATGAAAAAAATAATTGAAATGGAAAATAAATAAAAATAAAGCAAAAGTAGAGAAACGTGAAAAATATAATTTGTGTGCGGGGTGGCGTACAAGTGATTAATTTAATTTAAATTTTATATATGTTATAATGAAGTTTACGTCATTCCCTACGACAGCAAAGTAATTTGATTTTTAAAATAAGCATTTATCGTTTGGTCGTGGGTTCAATTGCAGTTTAGGAGCTGTATATGTGATCGATGAGCTCCAAGGTTGTTGGGAGTTTTGCACCTCATTTGCACATTGAAAATGAAAAGTGGTAGACATCATGGCCAGGTTCGGTTGGGTTAGCAAAATTATAATTTAAACTGATTAAATAAATACAAAAAATTGTGTTTTTTTTTCATTTAAGTGTTTAATATAGACTGAATTAATTAACTCAATTAAATTCAAGTTGAGTTATTGAATTTAGATCCAACCTCAAATATTTCACTCTAGTAAAATTAACAAGATCTTTATCATTTTATTAAGATTCACGGGGAAGGAAAGTTTTCTCAAATTCACATTGCAACTATACATATAACCTTACTATACATTGGTTATTAAGTCTTTGTTCAACGCAAACAAACTCCTGTTTAGATTCAAATTGAATTTGTCTGTAACTTAAGTAGTCCAACTGTGATAAACACATATGTTTATCATTTGATATTTTCGACAAACATCAACTTTATTAAATTTGTCCTAATATAATATATATATATATATATATATATATATTATATAATTGACAATTACAACGTTAATGTAAAAAATGACAAACTTACCTCTAAAATCATTAATATTTATATGAAAAGATATGCGATTTTCATGTGTTAAACTTTTAGTCTAGTTAAAATCTTTCTAATTTAAGCTAGCGTTAGATTAATTTTTGCACTTATATTAATAACTTTCATTCACTTTCAAAAACTTCCATAATCAAGCATTTTAGTCCCCTCAAGACTTAAGTATCGGAGCATTTGCATATTAAAAAATTATAAAATATAAAGATGAGGTGAAGAGTATTTAACAGTCTTTAAAGCTCTTACACGTTAAAAAGCTTGTAAACCGTAAATCTTGTTTAATTGATATAAAAATTCGGGCTATTCCAAGAGTCAACGGTTCTTTCTTTGTTGTGGTCATATTATACAAGGATTACGTTGCAGCTCATGCTTTTTAATCACTTTTTCAAAAGGTATGTGCATAGCCGTAAGGTTAGACTAAAATATAATCTAATAAATACGGTATAGCAGAGTTTTAGATAAAAGTTTATAGAGGCTTTTTTTATGTTTTTAAAAAATATTTTCTTAAAATAATATTTTTTTAAAACATATTATCTGTCTGGAGCTTTTTTTTATCACATCAGCACCTATTTCGTCTACCGTATAAATGAAATTAATTTTTGAATTATGTTTCATCTTTAACAAGAAAGAAATTACACGATTGTACCACGTGTCATCGTCTAATTAATTTCATCTATTACATGAACAAAATTGACAAGATTGTGCCATATGTCAATCTAACGATAAAAACTTAATTCAGAAAAAAGAGAATTAATACATCTGAAAAACATAATTATAATTAATTAATAACAATTATTTCTACATTCAATATTATTAAAGTAAATGTCATTGCAAAGATAACCACTATAAGTGCATTTAGAAAACATGTTGTAGCAGAATAAGTGTATATGAAAAATAGATAAATAAATGTTATTGGCAAAATAACGGATATAAGTGCATTTGAAAAACACGTCATAGCAGATTAGGTGCATATAGAAAATGGGTAAATAAATACTATTGAAAAATTAATTAATTGTTTTTGAATAAATAAATTACTTTAATAATATTAAATGTAAAAATGGCAATTATTAATTTACTGTAATTATTTTTTAAGATACATTCATTTTTTTCATATTAATTAAGTTTTACAGTTGAATTAGTACGACACGTGATACAATCTTATGAGTTTCGTTCGTCCTTATAATAGATGAAATTAACTAGAGAATGACATGTGGTGCAATCGCATAATTCCATCAATGCTGAAGATGAAACATAATTAAAAAATAAAATAAAAAGTTTGTCTGTGTGGTAGACAAAATAGGTGCTGATGTGCCAAAAAAAGATCTCAGACAGAAAATATTTTTTTTTAAAAACTATTATTTTAAAAATATTTTTTAAAAAACATAAAAAAAATAAAAGAGCCAGTTTATAGAAGTGCCGGCTATAAGTGACAGGGTAAGTCCAAAATTTATGGAAACCTTTATTAATAATTAATTGAGAAATTACAATAGTATATTTAACGTAGCATCTTCATCTAAAAAATAACAAATTTATGATTTGTTTTATTTATATAATGCTCATTATGCTTTATCAACATGAGATCACTTCACCTCTCACATTAAATTAACATAACAGAATAAATATATCATATGTAATAGGAGAGTTATAAACTTCTTTTTTTTTACTAAGTATATGTTTCATATGGTTAATATGAAAAGTACATTCAAGATCATATGGTTTTTAGCTACTAATAAAAACAGTTTTACCTTTCATTTTGAGTTTAAGCAAAAAACAGAAAAAAAAAACTTAGGTGATGAAATCTCTTCAAAGATTACTTGATCTTGAATTCAAACTTTATAAATACCTTTTTGCTTTAATTTTAGTATACCCTTTAATTTACTTTACGCCCTATGTCTTTAATTTCTCTTGAGAATAAATAATAAAATGGATCTGTCATTATATGAACATATATCATTTGTTCAATATACAGTTATAATCCCACCAAGAGTTGTCGATTAGGTTTAAGATTTTATTAATTATTACAGGCAAGTAGATCTGCATTACTTACATCCGTCCTATAATTATTTGCGTCCACACTCTAATGCTTGGCCAAATAAAATTAATGGTGGAAGAAACTAATCAAAAGTATGTGTGAAATGATATTCAAGTAGAAAGTAAGCCTTGAAATTTGAAACCTATTGACTAAAGAATCTATTTTGATTATTAAGAGACGAGCTTAAAATTATTCATACTATGGTCTCCCCTCCTTTTATATATATGCAGAAAAAATTAATTATCAATATTTTTTATCTTTAATGATATGAAATAAAAAGTTATTTTTTATACCTTTATTTATTATTATATACGTATTAATAAAATATACAAATATTTTGTATATATTTATTTATTTATTTTAATATATAAGTCACCAATTTATTCATATAATTAATTTATATTATTAATTTTTATTAATCTTGATGAATTGATTATTTATTCTTATAAGAAGGAGTAGAGGAAATACATTTACTAACTTTAATATTCAAGATTGGGCTTAAAAATATAAAAAATAGTATTTTTATTTAAAAATAAATAATTTTATATTAAAAATAAAAAATATATTTTTAATAAAAGAATATTACTTTTAAATGCAAAGAAGAATTAAGATTAATAAAACTATTATATGCATTCTGAATCTCATTCGACACACTTATTTGCAAACATGTTCCCAAGTTATCAGACTGACACATGTAAATGACTAAACTAACATTTTAGTCTTTGAGACATTTAAAATATCACATTAGTTCACAATTTCCTTCTCTGTTCTGCATTTTAGTCCTTGACGTTCGACCCCGTTAAGAGTCCATCACAGAAGGCTGAACTGTCACGTTAAGTGCTACGTCAGAATCCTTGTTGGCATCAGACGTCGTTTTGGAAGCTAGCGTGACAGAGATAATTGCAAAACGGTGTCGTTGTCATTGAAACTCCTTTTGCTCAAATTGAATCAAACATATCAGAATATATATTGCGCCTCTGGTCTTCTTTCACCATTAGGGTTAGGGTTCATGGTTGCAATTGGGTTACTTGATTTTGTTGGGTTTCTTCTATTCCTCTATTGTTGGGGTATCTTGCTTCTATTATTAGGTTCCTTCCTTCCTTGCATGATTTGGGTTTCCAACACTTTATATGGCTAGTAATAGCAATATAAGCCCTTTGATGAGTTCTGCTTCAAGGTCATCATCAGAACAAAATAAGAAACGAAATGGCAAGATTTGTCATTGTGGGTTGAAAGCAGCTGTTAGAATTTCACAAACAGATGCTAATCCTGGAAGATTGTTCTTTGGATGTCCCAAATATATGGTAAATAAAATTAATTTATCGTTGTATTCAATTGTCATTTCTGATAAATTAAATTAAATTACTTCTTATACATGCTGTAGGTTGGTGAACATTGCAATTATTTTGGATGGGTTGATAACAAAAATAGCATGGAGGATAGGTATAATGCTGCTAATTATTCAACCTCTCAAGTAACATCTCCTCTTACAAGTGCAGCAGCTGTGAATGAAGAATGGATGAAGAATTTGGCTGCAAAAATAACATATTTAGAGGCTAAAATTAAGAAATTAAAGTTGTTTGTACAAATTATTTGTATTTTGATGTGTATTGTCATGTACTTTGTTGTAAGATAATGATAAAATTTTGTTTTAATGTTAATAAAGAATGCTTTTGTAATCATTGTTGACCCTTATTTCGTTTATATTTTAGTGAAAAAAATTGATGAATAAAAGAATGAAACAGAGTAATTTTTTAGCTTGTTCTGTCAGGTACTGATAAGTGATAACTCTGTACATAGCAAATAATACATATGCCATCTCAAGATGTGTGATAGCAATGGTTTATGTTTGCAGAAAAATATCTATTTGTAATTGGACAAGTAGCAGTAAATTGGAGGCTATATGAATTTGCAATTTAGAATGCATTATAAGTGGATCAAATATGTGTGATTTGAAAGGAAAGAGGAAAGTAGTGAAGAAAAAAATATTGTTTTTTTTTTCATTGAACTCTTTTATCATTTGATAGATGGCATATTGACACAGATAGATTTTTAAAGCCATTTTAAGTCATAACACTTCAGTAGAAATAAATCATTGAAAAGTTCTCGCCAAAGAAAAGTTCACAACAACCATAAATATGCCTATGCCTTCTCATTCATTGTCTTTATTGTATACATGTTTGCATTGAATTGTGAGATGGTGATGTAAGTTTTTAACAAAAAAGGTATATAATTATTTGGAACTTGAAATATCATGATTCTCATATGAACGAATTGACTAACCTCTGTCCATCGTTAAAGAGACAAATAAATCTTGATGACTTTTCTTCTATGTAAGAGAAAAACCAGTTTCTGCCTCCTTGTACCTATCATTCTATTTTCTCTACGTTATTGATGATGAAGGGAGAGAATACGTTACAGTAAGGAAGAGGACCCGTTTCACACGTTCTTAATCATAACTGTTTCAATCACTATTTCCATCAAACAACAATTATTTAAAATTTATGAAACCGCTTCTCATTTATTCAATTACAATTTAGCCCTTAATAATTAATTAATTACTTATTAGACTTTAGACAAGTCACATGCTCCTCACATGAGACATTTAAAGTCTTACATTCTCCCATTTGGCTCATGTGACATTATCCAATATCATGGTTTAATAAATAAAAGATTAAATCATCATAATGCGCATTGTCATGACTAAATCATTTCATACATTGAGTATATCATAAATCATAATTAAGAATAAGAACTAATTTGAGTCATGGCGGTTGTACATCACTTTAACCGACATATTTCCTTCCATGTACTACAAAATTAGTCTTCTCCTTAATATGACCAGTAAGTGAGAAGTACAAAATTGGTCAAACATAATATCTTGATTCAAGACGGTACCTGTTTACATCATCACAATACAATCATGCATGCATATAAGAAAACAGATAATCAGAAACATATCCATAAGTGAGCTCAGAGTATCAAGTGCATAATACATAAAATGTAATCATTACATCTAACAATCATCATAAACAATAATGCCCATATTTTCAACATGCTCAATAAATGTCTTGGGCGGCAACCCTTTTGTCAGAGGATCAGCTATCATAAGGTTTGTGCTAATATGTTCTATTGATACTCTATGTTTCTGTACTTCATCTTTCACAGAAAAGTACTTAAGCTCCATATGCTTAGCACCCTTAGAGTACTTATCATTCTTAGAGAAAAACACTGCTGCAGAATTATCATAATAAATTTTCAGCGGCCTGGCAATACTGTTGACTATTCCAAGTCCTGAAATAAAGTTTCGCAGCCAGTTAGCCTGAATTGTAGCCTCAAAACATGCTACAAACTCAGCTTCTATGGTAGATGCAGCAACAATTGATTGCTTTGCACTCTTCCATGATACCGCTCCTCTAGCTAAAAGAAACACATAGCCAAGAGTGAACTTTCTTGTATCCACACATCCAGCAAAATCTGAATCTGAATACCCAATCACTTCAAGGTGATCAGACCTTCTATATGTAAGCATGTATTCTTTTGTTCCCTGTAGGTATCTTAGAACCTTCTTCGCAGCTTTCCAGTGATCCAATCCAGGATTACTCTAGTATCTTCCCAACATCCTAGCTGCAAAGCTTATATCTGGCCTGGTACAGGTCTGAGCATACATAATACTCCCAACAACAGATGCATACAGAATTGTTTCCATCTGTTTCCGTTCCAAATCATTCTTGGGACATTGTGCGAGACTAAACTTGTTTCCTTTCTGAATTGGAACGGGTGATGCTGAACACTTTTCCATTCTAAATCTCTCTAGTACTTTATTGATATATGCTTTCTGAGACAAACCTAATAGTCCTTGTGATCTGTTACGGAATATTTCTATCCCTATCACATAGCTTGCCTCACCCATATCTTTCATTTCAAAGTTACTAGAAAGAAACTTCTTAGTCTCATATAAAAGACCAAGATCATTAGCTGCAAGCAAAATATCATCAGCATACAAAACTAGAAATATGAACTTACTTCCACTGACCTTTAGATATATACACCGATCAATAGTGTTTTCCTTAAATCCAAAGGATACAACAGTATCGTTGAACTTTAGATACCATTGACGAGAAGCTTGCTTGAGTCCGTATATTGACTTCTTTAATTTGCACACCATGTGTTCCTTTCCTTCAACTGAGAATCCCATTGGTTGATCTATATAAACGTTTTCTTCTAAATCTCCATTGAGAAAGGCAGTTTTCACATCCATCTAGTGTAATTCTAAGTCATAATGGGCCACCAGTGCCATGATAATCCTAAAGGAATCCTTTCGTGAGACAGGTGAAAATGTCTCTTTATAGTCAATGCCATCCTTTTGAGTAAAACCCTTAGCAACAAGTCTGGCCTTGTAACGTTCAATATTACCATGAGAATCACGTTTGGTCTTGAAGACCCACTTACAACCAATTCTCTTACAACCTTCTAGCAATTTTACAAGATCCCAAACACCATTCTGTTCCATGGATTCTAACTCTTCTTTCATGGCATCTAACCATTTATTAGAATTATCACAACTTATGGCTTGTGAGAATAAAACTGGATCATTATCATTAATGCTTAAGTCAGCTTTTGAGTCCTGTAGTTATACCACATAATTATTTGGAATAGCAGGTCTTCTTTCTCTTTGAGACCTCCTTAATGCTATTTCTTGTGGTTCTTCTACAATAGGTTCATTTTGAATCACTAGTTCAGTGTTATGTTGCTCTTCTTCATTATGTTGTGGTGTAATAATAAGAGGAGCAACAACTCTATTGCTAAAAACACAAGTCACAGGAACATGTACTCTAACTTCTTTAATTTCCACATTTTGTGGATCTGTACTCCTACTGATTTCACAATTTTCAATGAACCTAGCATTTCTAGTTTCAACAATTCTTGTACTATGATTAGGGCAATAAAATCTAAACCCCTTAGACTTTTCTGGATAACTAATGAAATAACCACTGATAGTTCTTGCATCCAGTTTCTTTTCTTGTGGATTATAAACCCTTATTTCTGCTTGGCAACCCCAAACATGCAGGTGCCTCAAACTAGGAGTCCTACCAGTCCAAAGTTCAAAAGGTGTCTTTGGAAGAGCCTTACTAGGAACCCTGTTTAACAGATACATAGCAGTTTTCAAGGCATACATCCGCAAAGATAAGGGTAAAGAAGAATTGCTTAACATGCTCCTAACCATATCCATTAATGTTCTATTACGCCTTTCCAATACACCATTTTGTTGTGGTGTACCCGACATTATGTATTGAGCACAAATACCACAAGGAGTTTAGCAAATGGACCTGGATGTTGTCCAGTTTCATCATACCTTTCGTAATACTCACCACCTCTATCAGACCTAACAACTTTCACCCTTCTGTCTGATTGCCTTTCCACTTCATTCAAGTAAATTTCCAAGGCATCCACTGCTTGAGATTTCTCATGCAGCAAATAGACATAACCATAACGGGAATAGTCATTAATAAAAGTAATAAAGTATCTCTCTTTTTCGAAAGAATTAACATCAAAAGGTCCACAAATATCAGTGTGCACAACTTCAAGAAGCTGGTTACTGTGGCTCCTTTCTTTGTGTGTTTTGTTTGCTTTCCTTTTATACAATCCACACAAATATTTAGGTCAGTAAAATCCAAGTCTGGAAGGACTCCACCTCTTACTAGTCTTTCCATTCTTTCCCTGGATATATGGCCTAAATGTCTATGCCACCAGTAAGCGGAACGTTTATTCACTAAACTACGTTTAGTGCCAATGCTATGATGCAGAGTTAAGAGAGTTTCAGCATACAAACCATTTAAATTTAATTTATATAAACCATCACAAAGAGTACCAGTACCAATGAGATAATTATGTTTAAATAAACTAAAACATCCATTTCTAAAATTAAAAGAGTATTCAGTAACATCAAGTTTAGATAATGAAAATAAATTCCTAGATATACTAGGTACATAAAGAGTTTCCACTAAATCTAAATGATGTCCAGTGTCAAGAATCAAGCGATAAGTCCCGACAACTTCCACTGGAGCTTTCACTCTATTCTCCATAAACATGAACCTTTCATTTGGGTTTATGGCTTGGATCGAATGGAATCCCTGCATTGTGTTAGAAACATGAGTTGTACATCCAGAATCAATCCACCAAGTATTATGTGGAACTCCAGTTAAGTTTGATTCATAACATACATAAGCATTGAGCTTACCCTTTTTCTCAAACCAAGCTTTCCGTTTCAGGCAATTCTTTTGGAAATGACCAGATTTTCCACAGAAACGACATTTATCTTTATCATTATTCTTCTGGATTTGTGCAGAGGCCTCATTAATCTTCAATGGCCCTTTACCCTTATCATGCTTCTTTACAACCTTCTTTCCAGCTCCTTGATGTCCTTTATGGCTCACGTAATGGACTGAATGACTTCCTTGATTCTTTAGCCGTATTTCCTCCTGAACTAACATATTGTGCAATTCATGCACATTCCATTTATCTTTCATGGCATTATAGTTCACTTGAAATGGCCCATACTCAGTCGGTAATGAGTTAAGAATAAAATGAGCAAGGAAGCTTTCATCCACAATCATGCCTAAGGACTTAAGCCTTGCAGCAATGTTCGTCATTTCAACAACATGCTCATGCATAGTACGTGAACCATCAAACCTCATGTTGGTTAGTGTACTCATTAATGTCCCAGCAAGAGACTTGTCAGCTGTTTGGGAGCGCTCTTCCATATTTTTCATAAATTATTTCGCACTTTCAGTTTTGGGAAGAGCGGTCCTTATATTTTCTGCTACACTCATTCGCATGAACATCAGGCTAAGTCTGTTTGATCTTTCCTTTCCCAAGCTTTATAATGGGTCTTTTCTTCATTGCTGCTAGTATTAGTAATATGAGTAGGCTTCTCTTCCTGAAGAGCAAGATCAAGGTTCAAAACACCAAGATGAAATTGAACTTGTTCACTCCAGTTAGAGAAGTTAAGCCCATTAAAAACTGGCACAAACGAAATGCTAGAGTGCAGAATATTGGGAACATTTACTGCATAATTAAAACATACATAGGTGTTTTGAGACATAAATACGCACACTACACACACAAAGCATTTTAATATTAAATGCATACTAATGTTCTCCTTTGGGTGATACATCAAAATACATGACATTTAATGATGCTAATAATACATAATGAATTGGCAATAAAACATGTACCAATTAGAAATATCTACTACCTCTGGGTATATAAATAAATTAATGGCACATACAAATTACTTACAATTATTCTCATTGATTATAAGAACAATTAATCAACCTTTGGGTGATACAGAAATGTCTCATAATAATGAATTTCAATACATACCTATAAGCCAATAATAATATATTTAGCATCCATTATTCTATAGGTAATTAAAATGAATCATCATTAATTTGGAATTAAATAAAATTTATGAATTTGATCACTTTGGTGATTAACAAAATTCATCACATACTATAATCCCAAAACAAATTGACTTTCAATCACAATAATCATATAATGAACCTTTGAATTATACAGCAATCAGCAACTAGTAATTAACGATTAATCAATAATGGAAATATACTGCTATTGGCAATCAATTAATTTCATAAACAAATTCCAGAACTCTTGCCAATCAATCAAATAATTCAGTCAGCGTCTCGTAACCACATACTTTGAAGCCTCACAATAAATAATTATAATATGATTATTGTACAACACATTGAAATCGGCAATCATTCAATTGTATAATTATGAAATCATATTGCGCATGCCAATTAACATACAAAGTAAATTCTATTATTTCAATGCCAATGAAATACATGTTACGCTGAGCAAAGGTCATCGACATCGATATGCGACAATTGAATGGCTAACAATGCAGATAATAATATTTTAACAAATTATTTGCCATAAAATTTCGTGCAGCTATACTCGAAAAATGTTGATTTCAAATACACAATCACAGGTTCAGGTTTATACGTGCAGCGAAAAATTAAAATTCTCAATTTCAAAATAAGGGTTTATAAAATTGGGAAAATTATTTATGGAGAATCACAAATTTCACAACCTGATGCTCTGATACCACATGTAAGTTTTTAACAAAAAAGGTATATAATTATTTGGAACTTGAAATATCATGATTCTCACATGAACGAATTAACTATCCTCTATCCATCGTTAAAGAGACAAATAAATCTTGATGACTTTTCTTCTATGTGAGAGAAAAACCGATTTCTGCCTCATTGTACTTATCCTTCTATTCTCTCTACGTTATTGATGGTGAAAGGAGATAATACGTTACAGTCAGGAAGAGGACTCGTTTCACACGTTCTTAATCGTAACCGTTTCAATCACTATTTCCATCAAACAGCAATTATTTAAAATTTATGAAACCACTTCTCATTTACTCAATTACAATTTAGCCCTTAATAATTAATTAATTACTTATTAGACCCTAGACAAGTCACATGCTCCTCACATGAGACATTTAAAGTCTTACAGGTGATTGATCTTGCACATTCCCATACAAGGTGCTTCAAGACTTTATCTTTCCATTGCTTACAGAAATTTTGCCATAGATGCCACACACAAAACCTATGGTGTGCACCTGCCATTACTTCTTGCAAAGCTAAAATCAAACCTTGCAGTAAAATACGAAGTTCATTTTAGTCCTTAATAGAATAAAAATTATGCAATTTAGTCTCTAACTGATTTATTATTAATGAAATTAAATCCCTACCAATTCTAAGTATCATAGTAACATCATCCTACGTAGATGTTTACCCTCTTGGAAAGAACCTCTGGTGCTATATAAGCTGGAGTTCCAACAGTTGATTTGGGTCATGAACTAGAGATTGACCAACCAGTTTTTAGCCAAGAACAAAATTTGGGATGAATCTAATTAGTATGTACTGATTTTGAATTTCTTATTAATATAAAATAATAAATTGTACTTAGTACCCAATTTTGGCTTAAAAATTATAAAAATATTAAATAATAACAACAACATACAAAAATGATTAAAAATAAAACCATTCAATGCCTTAAATTGTTGGAACCTAATTCCAATCAAAATAACTATTCCAAATAAAATATATCCAAATGACACAAGTCTTACATAATACAAACTTGTTACATAAAAAATAATGAAAACAAGTAACATAATCACAACAACTCATTCTGCAGTCCTAATTCCAGGTGTTAGCATGAAATGTGCAGCTTTTGCAGAGTCATCTCCCTTTTTATTTGGTGAAGATGGTGGTGGACTTTTTTGTTGAGGTGATTTGGGAACATTTGCAGCAGATGAATTTAGGCCTAATTCTACCTTTTTTTTTTCTCGTGGTACTGCATCTGTTGGCCCTTCTTTTGTAGGTACAGTAAAAGATTGTTGTGTTGGAACTTCTTCTGCAGGTATGGTGATGGACTGCTTGCTGTGTTGAGTTGTTGTTTTAGGCTTGAGAGTATTCCATTCTTTGCTTTTTCAATATAGGACAAGTCTGTTTGTTGTGGTTTAGAACTCCACAACATGAACACCTAACATGTGGCAATTTTCTTTTCAATTTATGTTTCTGTGGATTCTCAGTTGTTTGCTTTTTTTGTTCATCTTTCCTTCTTTGCTTCTTAGGTCTGCCTGCAGTCCTCTTAATAGTTGGTGGTAGTGGTGGAATTAGCTCACTTTTCTCCCAAAACTCTTGACTTTGTAATAGTTGAACATGATGTTCATAGGTTGCACGACATGCTTCAGTTGTTAACCATCCATGGCAGTAATCTTCTGGTCTCTCATTTTTATATGCTATTGCAGCAATAACATGCATATAAGGCATACCTGTAAAAATTATAAGAAAAAAAAAATCAAACATTATATATGCTGCATATTCATATAAATTTAACACATAAGTTATCATATAGAATTAACTAACTTGTTAATTGTCAAAATCTACAAGTGCATGTGTGGCTGTCCAAGTGAACAACAACCTTAGTTGTGGATCATTGCACTTCAAATTTATGAGTATCATCTTCACCTATGATAGAAGTTTAGTTAAGACAAATTTAATGTTATATTACTAAAAATTATTAGAAAATTAGGATTATGTTTACCTGCCCATATTGGTGTCCACTTAATGCTTTGTTGTTTTAATTTCTCCAACCTACTTTGCTGTATAGGAGGCAACTGACTTACATGGTCTTCCAACTTCAACTTATTAGTACTAATTGTTGTCATGATGTAGCATCAAACTTCTTCCAGTATTGTTAATATTGGTTTACACCTTGCATTTACAATCTTTGAGTTGAAGACCTCACAGTTATTGTTACAAATGTTATCCACATTTGGTTATTCACTAAAGTATGCCTTAGTCCATGCCTCCTTTGGCCACTTGTCTAAGTATGCTCATGTCTTCTCATTCATTGTCTTTATTGTATACATGTTTGCATTGAATTGTGAGATGGTGGTTGATCTTACACATTCTCATACAAGGTGCTTCAAGACTTTATCCTTCCATTGCTTACAGAAATTTTGCCATAGATACCACACACAAAACATATGGTGTGTACCTGACATCACTTCTTGCAAAACTGGAATCAAACCCTACAGTAAAATACGAAGTTTACTTTAGTTCTTGATAGAATAAAAATCATGCAATTTAGTCTCTAACTTATTTATTATTCATACATCCAACCTTAAAGTCATTTTTGCACCCAGCAAAGCATATATACAATCTTTTAAACTGCAGTGGACCTTCAACTTGAGGATCAGTTTCCATTTTGATAGTTGAACCTGTATTACTTCTCAAAAGTTCCCCACAATAGTCCTACAACTTTCCAAATTGTTCTTTCTCACTTCCCTCTACAATCTCTCTTACATTAACCATTGACCTGTATATTTTGGTATCTTCTATCTGCACACCAAATTTCTTTTTAAAGTACTCAACTTCAGAATGTTTCATATTAGGGTGTTTCCTTAATTTGATAACAAGCTTACCTACAACCCAATCTTGTGTTGCTTGTTTGTTTTTAAAAACCTTGCCATAATTGTGTTCACTGAGAAAAGTCTTAATCTGAAAGCTATGTGTGACATTATTTTTTGCACAATATATTTTCCACTTGCATTTTTCATATTTACACTTAGCTCTTACTCTGACTTTGTCATTTTTTACCCACTTTATTTCTCTTCCCATCTGAATTATATAATCATTAACACCTTTTTTGAAAGATTGTAAACTTTCAAACTCCATTCCCAACTCCAAGTAAACATTTCCAAAATTTGCAAATTCATTAAATTTGGAAAAAACTTGTTTGTTACTATCTTCATCATCTGAGTTTGCTGGAGTTCTTTATTCTTCAGACTTCTATGAATTTTCAGAATGCTCTTCTCTTTCTGGAGTTTCCCTATGACTCACCTCTTCTACATCTTCTATGCTATTATCAGAAAGTTCCTCATGTAAATAATATTCTTCATCAATATAGGTCATTTTTTCTTTACCTTTTCCTTCAGTTTTTTTTGCCTCTTTCTCTTTTCCTTTTTCTTTTCCCATTTTTTTTTCTTTTTTTGTTTTTTCTCTGATGTAGCAGATTGAAAGTTTTCTTTCATGGCTCCAATTCGCAAACTTCTTCTTCTTATTTTCTCAGCTGATTTATTAGAGTCGTCTTTTCCTTTTCCTTTCCAATTTGCTTTGCCTTTGCCTTTTTCTTTTGTTGTTTCTTATCAACTTCTACTTGTACTTTGTGGACTGATATTCTATCTTCAACTTATAATTCTTCAGTTGTTACATCTTCAATTTGTAGTTCTTCTATTACTAGTTGTTCAACTAGTACTTCTTCTGCTGCTGGTTGTTCAACTTTAAAACCTTCTTCCATTGTTGGTTGTTCAACTTGAATATCTTCTTCTATTGTTACTTGTTCAACTTGAATTTCTTCTTTCATTGCTGCAATATCACCTTCAGGACCTTCCAACATTAGAATTTCACTGTCTTCAAGCAATTATGGTGTACTAATCTCATGCTCATAATAGACATGCATCTCCTTTCTATTCTTCTTAGCAATAGTCACCATTTCCAACACATCAGCATCATATTTTAATAACTTCAAACCTTCATCAAACTCTTTATCAAAGTCAGACCAAAATATATTTTTTATGTTAGTGAAATACCTCATTGCCTTGGCAAAGTTTATGAAGCTAAAAATATCTACCATATCTTCATGAACATCAGTCCAAACCTCAATTTTATCCCACTTGTACTCCTTAATTCCATTTTCTTCCAAAAATTTTCCTCTATAGTGAATGTAAAACTTAATTGTTTGCGTTTACAGAGAAACAATTATAAAAAAAGTCAGCAATCTTTTGCAATTTTAAACTAATTTACTGAATAAACAATGAAAGTCATGCATGCACATGAAAAAATGGGTTAAACCATGCAAAAAGGGACCACTTTCATTAACATTATCTTCTTTAATTTTAAAAATTAAAAAGTTGTAAGAAACATAAAGGGACCACTGCCTACCAAGGACCACTTCCTACCATCCCTTGTTGTTTTTTGATAACAAACAAAAAACATTTTCTAATAACCACGTTCATATTGATTAAGGAGAAAGAAAACAGATAGGATTCGTCGTCCTCAAAATATTGAACAGTTAGGGTTCTTTGTCCCTAAACCAAAAAATTGACTCAATGAATTAAGAAATTTTTTTTTTTACCAAATTCTCCATCTGTTGGCCTTTGTTCCACTACAATAAACTTCAATCTTGAAATATTTCACCCTCAAACACAATTACGAATAAGAATTTGGGTGAGAGAGCTTAGACTTAGGGTAGTGTTCTTCGACAATAATGAGAAAATGTTTGATTCAATTTGGGCAAAAGGAGTTTCAATGACAATGACACCGTTTCACAATTATCTTTGTCACGCCAGCTTCCAAAACGACACTGTTGTTGCCAACAAGGATTCTGACATAGTACTTAACGTAACAGCTCAGCCTTTTATGACGGTCTCTTAACAGGGTCTAACGTCAAAAACTAAAATGCATAACGGAGAAGAAAGTTGTGGACTAATGCGATATTTTAATTGTCTCAGGGATTAAAATGTTGTACTCAAACTCTTTCAGAGACTAAAATACTAGTTTAGTCCATGTAAAAACATCGTACATTCTTATTCTTAGTCATTGAAAGAAACAATGCATTACTAGTACTCAAGTGACATTGCCTGCAGCTGCAATCCTTTGCCCACCCCCCTAAAAGGTTCAAAGTTAGAGTATTTTAATTAGAATATAACTTTTTTAATTAAGATAGTATAAAAGAAAAACATTATTAATAAAATAGCTAAATATCATTTTTTAGGATCACATATAAAATTGAAAAACAATTAAGGAACTTGATCATTTTAAATGGAGTAGTCAAAGAAAATAACATTATTAATAAAATGGTTAAATTAAAAAAAAGTAGTATTTTCTAAAAGAAATACATTTAAAATAGATAGAGAGAAAGGTAAAACGTGAAGAATCTTGTTGTATATTAGTAGAGAGAGACAACAGTAAATCTTTAAAAATTAAGAGTTCCCATAAAATTTAAAACAAAAATGTATGAACCACCAAAGGAGTTCATGAAATAGTGTAAACTTGGAACAAATTTATTCTGATTTTTCGTTCTTTACGTTTCTATGTCCTTTCCAATGAAAAACAGTTCACATCTTATGTTGCAAGCTAACAAGCTTTCTTGCAACTTGAATGTGTCTACAAACAGTACACGTTTAAGAGGTTTACCAAAACTAGATCTGTGTTTCAAAACTAAAGCACCAGACTAACTAGTACAAGTAAGAGATTAGCTATGCTCATACAAAGCACTAAATTGTTAATGAGGTTGTAGCTCAGTTACAATCAGTCTCAATCCCTGAGACATGGGTGTGATACATCAGGAGTTTTGATTTCCCACTAGTAATCCGTAGTCCATACTCAGATGTTTGCACCCCTATTGTAAAGGATGGCCCAGTGCACCAAGCTCCCATTATTTTGGGTGAGCAAAGCGGCAGTACCTGCAACTCGAACATTCAACCAAGTCAGGAGGCAGAACCTTGCCATTGCACCAAGGATCACCCCAGTCCTGCACCAAGGATCACCCCAGTCCTGCAACAAGGATCACTCCAAATACAATGGTTAGTTTATATCATTTGGTACTCCCAATGTGCTTACCAATTAGTATTGAAGCTTTTCCCAATGTCTATCAACTAGAGAAGTTGCCTGCATTACTTATTCACCTAGGACAAGTCAGAAGGCCAGTGCACAGCCAGCCCCACATGGGCTCTAGGGCTATGGCATGGTGAGATGTTAGGATCCAATTGCAAGGTATGACACTCGTGTCTCACATGGGAAGTATAAAATTTTTGTACGAAATTTATAAGGCCTTGGGCTCTCTAACTACACTATATAACTTTTGTGGGGTGGTTCTTATCAGGAATATAAGGGGAGGCATTCAGAATTTTTAGAATTGGAACACTGAACAATTGGCTCAGTTTGTGAAAGGGAAGCCCATGGAAGGAGATTTCTCTTCTTTTATGTCCGGATTTCATCCTCTAATAACAGATTCATTCATGTTTTTTCCTTCTTACAATCTATTCTTCAATTCTAATTTGTTGGTTCATAAACAAATTTACAATATTAATTTATTTTCCCCATCTCCAATGAAAGAGCTTATCTCACATTTTCTCTATCCTACTGAGTCACTGACACAACCACTACACTGCAAAGAATGACAGCATTTCTTCAAATGCTTGAATTATGGAAGTTTCTTCCCCAAAGGTCAAAAGCCTCTTTCAAACAATCTTTCTCAAAGGAAGAAAATAGCAAGTCAGCTAAAGTTTTGCTGTGATCAAACATGATGAAGGGACTGCAAAAGTGAACCAGGAAGTAATCCTCAGTTACACTTATATATCTCAAGTGACCATACAAACTACAAAAGTAAATTGTTCTATCTAGCCTACAAGTGTTCGATCACTCAAACATTGACTTCACTTGACACTCCAACAGCAAGGAATAAATGAAACATGGACCTTGATATTTTTTAAACTCCATAATGGTTAAAGAGCTTTGATTGATATCCTTGTCTATCCTCCCTTCGTATCTAAGCTCAAAGACCAAAAACATTTCAAGTTGAAATCAAAACCTAAAAATTGAGGATTAGAAGGACTAACTGAAAAATCTTCCACATTTATACTCAGAAAACAAGTATGATGAATTCATATTCGTACAAAGGCAACAACAACCGCATGCCCGTGTCAGCTAAGTCACAAAATAAGCATTGAATATTTTAACAATTTGTACTCTTGCTTCAATCATTTATGAAGCATTGAATAGTTGACATAAGTCACACCTGTAATGAATGAGAATTGAAAAATGCAAAAATCAATAAGCATTCTAACCCAGCAAAGTGAAAACAATTAATCTAAATCAGTCGCAATTTAGACAGGAGTAACACTAGTATCTGAATAGGATGGAGAAGCATAACAAAGCTAAACCACAAATAATTTGTACCAATTAGCTAACCATTTGACAACTGCTAGATGCTACACCACCCTCCCGCTTTCTTTAAGAACTCATTTTCCCCTGGTACAGCTTCAATAATTGACACGTGTCCTCCTCAAAAGATTTCACATATTTCTCAAGAAACACCGTTTCAGAAACCGCAAATGGGGTAAGCAGGCTGGCACTCTCTTTTCTCAAACCTTTTGCAAGTAGATACTGGACAACAAAAGCCCTTGGAATGATCCTTTTCTCCAAACTAAATCCAAAAATCTCAGGCTTCTTAGCAATGGCCAAAGAGTTCCAACCTAACTGATTAACCCAAAATCCCATCACCTTATTAATTTTACCCTCAGATGATAACATGATTAAAGGGGCTCTCTTAAACACATGAAGAATCAATTCTTCAGACCAACCCCAACTCTTGAGGGCGTTAACTTTTGCATTCCACCGGGATTTGGGAATAACCTTTTTGGCTAGCAATGCAATCATAAAATTTGACTTGGAAGGATCAAAACCCATTTCCGTAACTTCATCCACGACGCCCCTCATGTTAGAAGACAATATCACAGAAAGCCTTCTACGTAACAACTGGGAAATGTTTGAATCAGTGGCTCCAACATCACGCAATAATCTCACATTTTGTACAACACGGTCAGTGCCAAAGAAATGTCGACAAGCGAGAATAGAATAAACGGTTTCCTTATCAGATTTAAGGTACCTTCTCACGCATTCATAGGTAGGGATTGTGCTTTTCTCGAGGCTTGCGTAGAAGATTCTGGGGCTCCTATTCACCAATTCAACAACGTCTGGAATGGAAGTAACTTTAGAGTGTAAAAATTCAATCTTTGGCAAAACCCTTTTGTGGGGATCGCAGGTAAGCACATTGGGTGCACTTCTAACAATGTTATTTATCTGATAGTTGGAGAATCCGTTGTTTCTGAAGAAGGCGATAACTGAATCGGGCTTTTCAGCGGTCTCGAATTGAACTAACTTGGAGGCCTTGAGAGCAGTTTCTGGTGAGAACCCACGATTGTTTATGAGGTATGAAACAGTGAATGAATGTTGCTCTGAAGTGATGGAGCTGGATTTCCAAGAGAATGTTGATAGAAAAGGAGTCCATTTTGGGGTTGGAAACGGTATTCTTATGATTCCTTCCGGACGGAGAAGAAGGGATTTGAAGAGTAGGCAACTCATCAGGGCAGTGAAGTGAAGCGATTTCCTGACTCGGAAGCATGAAGATAATTAATATATTAGAATTGAAGAATTGTCATTAACAATTTTTGAAATTAGCTAATTTTATTTAAAAAGTATTAAATTTTATATTTCTGTGATTTTTTTCGAAATCTTATATTTTAGCATATAATATTTTTAATTCTATACTTAAATTAATTCAAAGGAAAGAAATATTTTGTTCTATTTGAAAGGACATCATGTGCGGTGACAACTTAAAGCCTTTCATATAATTATAGGGGTAGAAGAAATTCAAAATAATAATTCTAGCATCGATGCAAAATCTAGTTCTTCGACATGGGCATAGGAATTCCAACATAATAATTCAACGAAAATATCAAGTGTGCATTAAAGTAAGGCTTTATTGTAAATACATTAAGAAAGGTATTTTTGGGCTTTTTTACACAAATAAAATAAAAAAATTATTATTCCTTAAATATCTTAAAAAAAAATTACATAAATATCTTAAAAGTACATATATCAGAAATCGATTTTAATCGACTTTCGTTTTGAAAATTTTTACACAGAAGTCGATTTATTAAATTTATAATTTTTTATAATGGAGTCGATTTAAATCGACTTCTATTATAGGTTTAATTATTTTTATATAAAAGTCGATTTAAAT
The DNA here is from genome assembly GCF_003935025.1 of Abrus precatorius. Classification (NCBI taxonomy): domain Eukaryota; kingdom Viridiplantae; phylum Streptophyta; class Magnoliopsida; order Fabales; family Fabaceae; genus Abrus; species Abrus precatorius. Next base: position 31,131,397 of record NW_020874292.1, on the reverse strand, counting down.
CAACTTTCATTATACTTATAAAATTTCGATTTAAATCGACTTTCATTATGCTTATAAAATTTTTTTACACAAAAGTCGATTTAAATTGACTTCTATTTTATTTTTAAATTTTGTATATAAAAATTAATTTAATTCAACTTTCATTCTGGTTTTAAATTTTATTTACACATGATTCAATTTAAATTAACTTTCATTCATATATGAATATATTTTAGAAAGAAGTTAATTATAATTAACTTTATAATGCATAATTAAAGTTGATTAGAAATAAGTCTATTATAAATAAATAAAAATATATCATTTGATGATAAAAAAATTTTTGAAATTAAGTGTGGACATTAGAGTGAGATGATACCATTCATTAGCAATCGCTTTGCACCTTTGTTCTTAAACTTTACAACAAATTTTGATACAATGACACAATGTACTGCACACAGTATGCATGATATACTGAAAGGATGTCTCTCATTCCTTGTAACTTTTAGAGCTAATTTGATTGCATAATAGGGATCGGGTTGGAGCTCGACAAGAGCAAGATAGGAAACTATACAGTCGACGACTAGCAAGAATAAGGAAAAAGATAGTAAAAGCTCAAGGGATTCATTATGAAGGCAACTACTCCAGCGAAAGCTATCAATTAAAAGGAAGACCAGGTAGTGGTAGTTAACCGAGGAGGGAGCAGCTCATCCGTCAGAATTAGCTCTAAAAGTTATCATGCAATCAAATTAGCTCTACATGTATTTAGGTTAGTAGGTTACAACTTAGGCATCCTAATAAATTGCTCATTTCATTTCACTTCAATCAAACATCAAAGGTGTGCTAAAACAATAAAGGCGTTCCATGCAGTATTTGTCCCTTCAATTTGCATTATGAAAATACCATGCACTATACATGTATTTACAATAAAAAATAATAATTTATAAATAAATAATTTAAGAACAATTTGGAGATTAAATTTAGGTCCTCTGGATTCTTTTATGTATGTTATTAACGTAACAACGAAATGGACGTCGCACAATAAACAATTCAGCAAGAACAGTGAATAGTAAATACGTAAAACAAAATCAAATGTGAAAATTTTACACAACGTATTGAGCAAGAACTGAATTACAAAAACGCAAACAAACTAAAAGAAACTGGAATTGAAATGCAGAAAGGTAAATATGCAAGAAAATAACGTATGACTCCTAGTAATGAACAACAATAGTCGTATATCTCCTTGTAATTGGTGTCTAGTGCGGTGCAGGGTTTCAGCTTTCAAAGAATTTTAGGTGCAGTGTCTAGGTGCAAAAAGTCGCCTTCTTGAAAATGAAATTTTAGAGTATTTATAGGCAGGAGGACCATCGTAGTTCTTCTTCTTTGGCAGACACTTCTTAGTAATTGCCTTCAACTGCTGATGCCCATTATCTATGATTACTTGTGATCATCCTGTCAGTTGAAGTTTTTTTTTATAACTACTATTACTCACGATTTTTCTTCATTTTATTAAACCTTCGTCTGCTGGTAACTGTTGGTAATCGCTTTTGAACCTTGCAATAGCTTTTGAATCCTATCCGAACTTTTGTTTTCTATCTTTCGAGCAATTCTGGGAAAAATCTAAGAGGCTCGTTTAACATTATGGTCTTGGAATATTTTTTCCTTGACTTCTCTTTTTGACTAATTATAGGGGTCTAAGAGCTCGTCTTAATCTTGTAGACTTAGAATATTTCCACTTCTTATTCCTGTTTTTCGAACAATTCTAGAAGAAATTTGGAGAGCTCAGTCAGATTTGTGAACTTAGAATATTTTTTTACCACTTTCTGTTTTCGACACATTCTGGACATCAGGTGCTTGAAAACCCCTTAAAAAATTCCTCAAAAGCCCTCATGTCTTGAGGACTTGGAATAATTTCTTGTCAGTCCTATTTTTGGAGTAATTTTGAGTGTAAGGAACTTGACAACCCTCCAAAATGCCTCAAAATAACTCTAGTTTTATGGACTTAGAATAATTTCTTGTCAGTCCTTTTTTTAGCAATTTTTTGGGTGTAAGAGACTTGACAACCCCCTAAAACGCCTCAAAATCCAATTTTATAGACTTAAAATGATTTCTTGTCAGTCCTATTTTCGAGCAATTTTTTGGGTGTAAAGAACTTTGAAAAACTCCTCAAAAATACCTTAAAAAGACTTTCAATCTTGTTTTGATCAATTTTAACTATTCTCAGTCCAAGAGCTTCACAAGCTCCTCAGAAAGCCTCTCATTTTGTGGACTTAAAATATTGAGGGCTCTCTTCATGATTCCTCAGAAATCGCCATTTCCAGCATACAAAGGCGCTTCTTAAGACCCTCAAAACTCCTCAAAAGGTAGATCCTTCAATATGATTTTATAACTTAAAAAATTTTCCTTATCTCAAACAACATGTTTAACCATGATACAAGAACAGTCTCCAAGAAGCAATTAAGTAAATATTTCCTCAAAAAATACATGGTAGCAATCTGTTAGGTAATATATTGTTTAAATAGATTACTTAGTTAACCCCATTAGTAGTTAGTTAAAATAAGTTAGTTAGTTATTTATCCATTAACTGGTTAGGTAGTTTGAATAAGGAATGTTGCCTATAAATAAGAGGGGTGATTAAAAAAGGACACAGACGTCAGGTGATTTGTTGGAGAAAATTGGGCTTTTATGGCATTGGGAAGTGCAGACACTCCAAGTTCTGCAGTCTGTTTTGTAACTGGGATTCATTTCTAATTCCTCTTAATAAGAAACCTAGTCTGTATCACAAACTGTTCAAGAATTTCCATGGTTTGATGGAACATATTCAATAAGAAAATGCAGAACAAGGACAATGGTAGTTAATTTGACAAATAAATACCTATGATATTCAAACCTGATTCCACTAGATCCAAATCAGTTTAGCCAAAGGATAAAATTATCAAGCCACAGCCAATATGTGACAAAATCGAGTGCAACATAAGACCTGACTATGATATTATCAATACTGGGCCCATAAGTTTCTGTAATTTTGGCTTACACAAAAATCATAATCACAATTAAAACCACAATTAAAAACCATTACTCACAAGTCCATTAACCTAGAGTGAGAGAAATAATACTATCACAAAATTACTCTAGGCCAATACATGCAATGCAAGATCATTTGAACTTTACATTTATTACGGACAAAGTTTTAGGCATTTGTAAGACTGATATACATCACAGTAGTGAAAAAAATAATGAAATCAACACCAACAGTGGTCAAAGTTTGCAACCAGTTAGCTAAACTAGTTCTAATTGTGCTCTAGACCATACAAGCATTAAATTGATGAAGGAACAAGACCAGTGATGAGACCCTTGAGCAGTTGAGCCAAATGTAGTGGCTGATGTTGAGGGCCCAACAGTGTGAGCATGTAAAAGTTAGACCATGGCCCCAAGATATGGAAAATATAGACCAGACGGGGAAAAACAGAGACATGCGGAGGAGCATTACCGGGAGAAACAGTTATACTGAGTGAAAATTGAGTGGAACTCATGGGAAATGTAGAGAAGGGAGGCGGAATGAAAAGGGAGAGGCCGTGACTTTGAGGGCAATGAGGAAATTAAGCTAATGGGGATCGGCCTTGGGGTTTTGGCCAACTCATAGGTTGGGACTATATGATTCTTCAGTCTTGGAGCCAGTACTCCTCGGTACGTAATCGCTAGGTCAACTATTTCGGAACCAGACCTTTTGAGAGAAAATTCAAACCAAGACCCTTTTGCAGGGATCACAGGAAAGCATCTACAGTCCCTTTCTAAACTCAATGACCAACCACCCTTCAAAATATTTCAAGATCAAAGCAAAACCAAAAAAGTAAGATTTACTAGTACTACTACTAAGAGCTAAAAGACCAAACAATAACAGTACGCCCTCGTCAGCTATGTTACAATAATCAATGGATATTAAAGAATTTGTAATCTTGCTTCAATCATTTATGAAGCATCCAGCAGTTGACATACATCACAACTATAATGAGAAATTAAAGAATGCATCAATCAGTAAGGGTTCCAACCCATCAACATGAAACAATTTAGTTAAATCAGTCCCAGTTTGGTGACAATTTAGACAGTTTTAACACTAGTATTTGAATGGAATGGAGAACCATAACAAAGTTGAATCACAAGAAATTGGTACTCATAAGTTAACCACACCCAGATACTGAACCATCCTCCCAAATTTTCTTAAACACTCATCTTTTCCTGGTATAGCTCTAATAATTGATGACTTTCCTCCTCAAAACATTTCACAAAATTTTCAAGAAACAGGTTGTCAGGAATAGTAAATGGGTTAAACAAGCTGGCATTCTTTCTTCTCAAACCTTTTGCAATCAGATGCTTCACAACCAAACCCCTCGGAACAATCCTTTTTCCCAAACTATATCCAAAAATTGCAGGCCTTTGGGCAAGGGCCAAAGAGTTCCAACCTAATTGATTGACCCAAAATTTCATCACCTCATTAATCTTATCCTTCGATGTTAACATAACCATGGGCGCCTGCCTAAACGCAGAAAGAACCAATTCTTCAGACCAACCCCAGCTCTTAAAGGCATCAACTTTTGCATCCCACCTAGATTTGGAAATCCCCTTTTTGGCATGCAATGCCATTCCAAAGCTTACCTTAGAGGGATCAAACCCCATTTCCTTAACTTCATCCAAGGCCCTCCTCATGTCACCGGTCAAGAGAATAGTAGGTCTTCTTCGTAACAAATAGGTGATGTTGGAGTCAGAGACTCCATCTTCAAGCAACAATCTCACATTTCGTTCGACAAGTTTATAAGATAGGAAATTTCTACCAGCGAGTATACAACCAATAATTTCCTTATCAGATTGAAGGAACCTTCTCACCAATTCATAGGAAGGGACTATGCAATTTTCGAGGCTTGAAGAGAGGAATCTAGGGCACCCAGTCACCAGTTGAACAATGTCAGATTTGGTAAGACCGTTGGAGATTAAAAATTCAAACTTTGGAAAAACCCTTTTGTGGGGGTTGCATGTAAGCACCTTGGGTGCCCTTCTAATAATGCTATTTATCTGAGAGTGGGAGAATCCGTTGTTTCTGAAGAAGGCGATTACTGAATCGGGCTTTTCGGCTGTCTCAAATCGAACAAGCTTGGAAGCCTTGAGAGCAGTTTCTGGCGAGAAGGCGCAATTGTTAATGAGGTATGAAACGGTGAATGAGTGTCGCTCTGAAGTGATGGAGCTGTATTTCAAAGAGAGTGTTAATGCAAATGGATTGGCTTCTGGGGTTGGAATCGATGCTCTTATGAGTCCCTTCAGATAGATAATATGGGTTTTAAAGCGTTGGGAACTCAACATCTGAGCGGCGTTAAAGTAAGAGTTCTATGCTTCGATAGGGTTGAAGCGCGCTGTGAAAAGGAGCTTCCGAGCTTGTCTCGGGGGTTACTTGTGAAGGCGAGTTTTGAAATTGAGAAAACGAAACGTAAAATTTATATTTTACATAAATATATTTAAAATTAATATTTTTTTAAAAAAATATATAAATTAATATATTAATAAAAATTTAATGAATAAATAATGTATTGTTAAGGCTAACTCTAGGTTTAAATAGAACAATAAAATTTAGGTTATTAATTAATATAAGATTATTAATTAACTAGCGAAAGATTTCTCTCCATCTTTTTATAATTCTAAAATAAACAATTCATAAAAGAAAAAAAAATCATGATTGATAAATATTCTTATCATGTTAGGACGGACTATTCCTACTGTCCAATAAGTAAATATCCTTGAAGGTTTTGGAGTTTTTATTTGATAGTTTATCTATGTCTATATTGGATTAGTTGAGGATCAAGGAGCCTAAAAGGAGGTTTATTAAGAGATAGGTCATGAGAGATTCTTTGAGTGATAGGGTTGAGGTCAATTATGTCTTATAATCATTATTATCTTGCAGTTCCTTCTGTATCCTAGACATGGTAAGCAGATAATCAATTATATCCATACTATTTTTAGAGTGATTATTTTTTTCTATAAAAAGGTCAGGAAGATCCCTAGGTTGAGGTACCTCACAAGCTGATTTTTCCAAATTTGCAGGCTTAGATTAGGGATTTAGGTTTGGAGCTTTTCTTTGGAATATTACTTTTAAGGACCAGTTTATGCTGAGAAGAAACATGATAAGAAGGGCCATTAGTAATAGATCGAGAAGGGATAGAAAACACATGAGATGTAGAATGTCCTTCAAGACCATTCTCTTGCATAGGAGAGTGCAGATCTGCCAAGGAAGACACTAAATCTAACTTGACCTTCTTGGTACTTCACTTCATTAGGTCCAACTCTTCAGTTGAACGTTTTTCTGCTTTAGAGTTGTCCATTTTGTAAGGATCTACAAGATTAGAGGGAGATGATGAACTGGTTGGAGAAAATCGTCTTCTAGGGGCCACTGCGCAAGGGGGGCGAAGAGGGTGAGAGCCCTGGAATGTGTTTCTTAAGTGGAGAGAGGGATGTTCTTGGAGAATTCGTGAAAGCTACGTCAAAAGCAAGTACATGACCGTCTTCCTCTCATTTTTCTTTCAAAAACTCTCTCAAACATATCTCAAGTGATACTAATATGGAATGACTAGAGAGTATCCTTAAGATCCGATTACTTTGTTGTTTTGGTGGACATGATTAACATTAATCATTTATGCATATTTGATTGAAATTACTCTTTTATTTATATTTATTAAATTAAATTTTAATTTTTTATTTTTTATTTTTATAAGTTATTTATTTTTTATTTTAAAAATATATAAAAGTAATTTAATATTTTTTAAAAAATAATATATATAAAATAAATAAAAAAGGTAAGAGAATAAATTTAAAATATTTTAATGAAAATAATTTTGTTATTTTTTTCTTTTTTAACTTAATCATATTATAATAACATATAAATTAGTCCAATAAGATAAGTATCATAATCAGTCATATTTTAAGAACTCAACAAACATTTAATTAAAAGCACATATAATATATTATATTATCTTATTTACTCTATTCATGCCATCAAACAATTTTTAGTTACTCAAAATTAGACCATTTTTCAAACTAGGTGCCACATCAAAATTCTGAGTCCGTCAATTTTGAATTATTTACATTATTGTTGATTAAAAAATATATATTTATATGTTTATTATAAATTGTACTCTTAGCACAATTTAGATGTAAGTCTTCACTAATAATATAAATAATTCAAAACTTACATCATATGTGAAATTTTCTTATACAATCACCGTCATAACATAAAAAAAAAATTTATCAAAATTGTATAGAATAAAGTATCTTAATAATCATTGAAAAAAACAACCTTGCGAATCTGACTTTATAAAAGTTTATTCAATTGTTTATTTTATATTTCATTGCCATTTTGCATAAAAAAAATAAAAAAAATAATTTACAATAACAACAATCAAATCCTATTTCATTAAATAAGTTACATAACTCACACTATGTTATTGATTTTGATAAAAAATTAAATTTTTAAAAATCTAATTAATCAAAAATTTTCATTTAATAACTTAATTTAAAATTTTTTGTATAATAAAATAAAAAATTAATAATTTAAAAAATATATATCCATGATTTCACTTTAAAGACTTCCATAAAATTTCAATTTAAAAAAGAAGAAGCAATAACAACATCAATAAATAAATAAATGAAGTACTACTTCCTTTTTATTTATTTATCTAGAGATAGGAAAAAAAATGTGTTCTAATTTATTTATCCACATGGCTAAAAGCCAAACACAATATTGAATGTTATTTTTTTTTATCTAATATATGTCTTTACTCAAATAGAAGTTCTAAATACTAATTATTTATTTAAACGTTAAAAAACTCACCAATAAAAAATAAATTAGAAAATTTATTAAATAGTTTTTGAAAATTAATTAATTTTGTAGTTTGTACAATTTTTTCTTAAATAAATGAGTAAAAACAAAGTTAATATGTATGAAATCATGCAATGTGAAGTAAAGGAAGGAGTGTGCTTTTGTTGACTCGCACTCCTCTAAAAGATGCTAATTTTAATAAAATTAATGTATCCAAAATTACATGCTTTACAAGTTTTAATAGAAATGTCAAAAAGAACTTTAGTTCACGAAAAAATCTTATTCAATCCTGAAATAATTTATTCGACCCTACCCTAATTAAAAAAAAAACTTTAAATTGATTAACCTTAAATATGTGATCAGAGTGGAGGTATACATAGATTAACTTTGACCTTAAAAACACTCCAAAATTATACCTTAAATTAAATTAAATTAAATTAAAAAATCGTTTATACTATTTCAATTTTGAATATAAGATATCATGAATATGTATATTGATATAGATAAAATTAAGGCATGATATTAGTTAAATTTACAGTTATAAAATTTTGTACATAATTATCGATAATTAGATTCAGACTTAATATTGTTTGATAGATAAAAATCTTACTTATTATAATTTTTTAAGAAAATATATTAAATTTAACTTTTTTAAGGCAATTAAATTTAACTCTCATTATCATCTTTGATTGACTCCTTTCAATTTAATATATTTCTTTTAATCTTTTGTCAATATTTCTACAATGTTTATGGGCCTGCACTTCAGTGGCTCAACTTTACATTTTGGAATCAATAAATGGATATTTTCTTTTCTTGATGTTCCGGAGCAAAGAAAGCATTTCTTCATATGATATTAATGCATTGTCTTGGATATTATCATTTGAGAAATGTTATATCTTTTATAATATGATTTTATTTTTTTATATATTTATTCAAAATATTAAATAAAAATAAAATACATTTTAATGTCTTAAAAATATAAAAATATCTAACCCTGTCTTTATTAAAAAATTAAAAACTAATTAAATATTTTATAAAAGTAATTACAATTGGCCTTTATCAAATTTTTTACATGTTTGTCTTGTATACAATACTTTTATGGTAATTTTTATGATATTTTAAAAATTAAGAGAATATTTTATGCCCTTCATACATAAAATAATTATTAATATTATATTAAATATGTATAATAAATAGTGAAAGTTAATAATCAGTCGTAAATATTTTTTAATTTTTAAAATACTAAAACAATCACATCATCAATTTAAAGAGAAAATAAAATGTTATTTATATTTTACAGAGTGGCAAGCATGTACTTTTATATTATTATATGTCATTATTATATTGAAGAGTTATGATGTTGAGGGGAAGCTATGGAAAATATATACCAGACGGGGAAAAACAGAGACAAGTGGAGTAGCAGTACAAGGAGACAGTTATAGCATTACAGGGAGAGACGATTACTGTGAGTGAAAATTGAGTGGAACCAATGGGATATGAATAGGGAGAGGACGCGACGTTGAGAGCTGAGAGGAAACTACACCAATGGGAATCAGCCTTGGGGTTTGGACCAACTCGTAGTTTGGGACTATATGATTCCCCAGTCTTGGAGCCAATACTTCTGGAGTTCTGGTTACTTACTCCCTAGGTCAACTATTTCCGAGCCAGAAGCACCTTTTCGGAGAAAATTCAAACCAAGACCCTTTTGTAGGGGTCACAGGACAGCAGCCACAGTCCCTTTCTAATCTCAATGACCAAAATCCCTTCAAAATATTTCGAGATCAAAGCAAAACCAAAAAAGTGAGATTTTCTGGTACTACTACTAAAAGCTAAAAGACCCTCTTCATGCATATTCAAAATACAGGGATGTTTGAATACATATGCTTACGAAGGCAACAATATCAGCATGCCCGCACCAGCTACGTTACAAATAATCATTGGATATTAAAGAATTTGTAATCTTGCTTCAATCATTTATGAAGCATCCAGTAGTTGACATTCATCACAACTATAATGAGAATTGACGAATGCAACAAACAATAATGGTTCCGAGTCCCGACCCATCAAAATGAAACAATTTAGTTAAATCAGTCCCAGTTTGAATGGGATGGAGAAATCACAAGAAATTGGTACTCATAAGTTAATCACAGCAGATACTAAACCATCCTCCCAGATTTTCTTAAACACCCATCGATTCTTGGTATAGCTTTAATAATTGATGACTTTCCTCCTCAAAACATTTCACAAACTTTTCAAAAAACAGGTTTTCAGGAATAATAAATGGGACAAACAAGCTGGCATTCTTTTTTCTCAAACCTTTTGCAATCAGATGCTGCACAACCAAACCCCTCGGAACAATTCTTTTCCCTAAATTATATCCAAAAACTACAGGCCCTTTGGCAAGGGCCAAAGAGTTCCAACCTAATTGATTGACCCAAAATTTCATCACCTCATTAATCTTATCCTTCGATGTTAACATAACCATGGGTGCCTGCTTAAACGCAGAAAGAACCAATTCTTCAGACCAACCCCAGCTCTTAAAGGCATCAACTTTTGCATCCCACCTAGATTTGGAAATCCCCTTTTTGGCAAGCAATGCCATTCCAAAGCTTAACTTAGAGGGATCAAACCCCATTTCCTTAACTTCATCCAAGGCCCTCCTCATGTCACCGGTCAAGAGAATAGTAGGTCTTCTTCGTAACAAATAGGTGATGTTGGAGTCAGAGACTCCTCCATCTTCAAGCAACAATCTCACATTTTGTTTGGCAAGTTTATAAGATAGGAAATTTCTACCAGCGAGTATACGACCAATAACTTCCTTATCAGATTGAAGGAACCTTCTCACCAATTTGTATGAAGGGACTATGCAATTTTCGAGGCTTGAAGATAGGAATCCAGGGCACCCAGTCACCAGTCGAACAATGTCAGATTTGGGAAGACCGTTGGAGGTTAAAAATTCAAACTTTGGAAAAACCCTTTTGTGGGGGTTGCATGTAAGCAAATTGGGTACTCTTCTAACAATGTTATTTATCTGAGAGTGGGAGAATCCGTTGTTTCTGAAGAAGGCGATTACTGAATCGGGCTTTTCGGCGGTCTCAAATCGAACAAGCTTGGAAGCCTTGAGAGCAGTTTCTGGCGAGAAGGCGCAATTGTTAATGAGGTATGAAACGGTGAATGAGTGTTGCTCTGAAGTGATGGAGCTGTATTTCAAAGAGAGTGTTAATGCAAATGGATTCGCTTTTGGGGTTGGAAACGGTGCTCTTATGAGTCCCTTCAAGTAGAGAAGATGGGTTTTAAAGCGTTGGGAACTCAACATCTGAGCGGCGTTAACGGAAGAGTTCTATGATTCCAAAGGGTTGAAGCACGCATTGAAAAGGAGCTTCCGAGCTTGCCTTGCTGTCAAAACCCTAGGTGACCCCAACAGAGGATGACTGGGAGTATACCTAAATTACCCAAAATTGGGCCTTTCTTCGGAAATAGGTGCGACATCGAAATTGCGATTGTTGATTAAAACAATATATTTATGTGTTTAGTGTAAATTGTACTCTCAGTACAATTCAAAAGTAAGTCTACACTAATCACAGAAATAATTTAAAACTTAAATGCGAAATTTGAGTATACAATCACAGTAATAATTGTATAGGACAAGATATTTTAATCATATTCAAAAACAAAAAACAACCTTGCATTATAATTATTTTATGCTTTATTGTCGTTTTGTATAAAAATTAAAATAAATAATATTTATAATAAGAACAATCAAGTCTTACTTTATTGAACAAAGTTAACCGCAAGACTCACCCAATGTCATTAATCTCAGTTAAATATTAAAATTTTTAATAACTTTATTTTAATTTTTTTGTTAAATTAAATAAAAAATAAAAAAATAATTAAAAAAATCCATAATTTCACTGTAAAGCACTTTTGTAGAATTTCAATTTTAAAAAAGAAGAAACAATAACAACAATAAATAAATGAAGTATTACTTCTGTTTTTATTTATATATCCAGAGATTAAAAAAAAGTGTTCTTATTTATTTATCTACGTTGCTAAAAGTGAAACACAATAATGAATGTTATTTTTTATCTAATATTATTTTACTCAAGTAGAAGTTTTAAAGACACTAAATAAAATATTTACACTAATTAATTGTTTAAACGTGGAACAAACTCACTAGTAAAAAAAATTAGAAATTTTATTGAATATTTTTAATAAAATAATTAATGTTTTAGTTTGCTTTATTTGTTCTTAAATAAATGAATAAAAACAAAGTTAATATGCTATGCAGAAAAGAGATGGATAATACTTCAAATATGAAATCATGGCATGTGAAGTAAAGGAAGGAGTGTGTTTTTGTTGACAAATACTCCTATAAGAGAAGACTAATCTTTATAATTTCATGTATCTAAAATTACAAGCTTCACAAGTTTTAAAAATACAAATTACGTGGAATATGTTTTTCACTACACCAAATCCAGTTTTAATCATAACCGTCAATTTTTATATTTACTAATTTTTAAATAAAAATTATTAATTTCAGTGGTTGAGATCCTCTGTAGTGATTTCCAACTAACGTGTGTTTAAGTATGAAAAGATTAAAATGATCATCGGATCCTTATATAACTGAAAAATATACTTAAAAAAAGGTAGAACTCATGCATTTTTCAATAGTATTTTATCGGGAGAGTTCAAAAATTACTTAGAAATATACGTAAAAAAATATTTATTAGCGTAAAACCTAAAAAGAAAATCAAAAGTTTGAGTAAATGAAACATTTCAATATTTTTTTAATGTAAAAAAAAAGATACAAAATAGAGAGTGAAATAAAAAATGATTGATTATTTTTTATGATAGAAGTAAAAAGGGGAAAAACATAATTTAACATATTTACCAGTAAAATCATAATTTTAATGACAAGGATCAATGTCAGCTTCTCCCAGCTTCTGACTGAAATTCAGAAAGAAAGGATTAGACATTGTCATAATATAAAAAATTAATTTCAAAATCTCATAGCTTTAAAGTTAACACTACAACCATTAAAGCTTGTCTAATTTGATGGTAGAAATTATTTCTAATATTGGTTTTCGAAAGCGGTTTTGGTTAATAAAAAAAGGAATATCAACATCAATGAGGATGAGAAGATCCATGAACACAATCCAAGATTGATCTCAAATCAACTTTATTTGCATAGAAAGTGAGGTGAAACTAGCCTATAATCTACTCAAAAGTAAATACCTACAAAAATCTTTATAAAAATTAAATTATCAGTGCTGAAACGAAGAACTCTGGCCATGTCCTTACCTTCAATGTGTACAGCGTTCAAGAAATGAAGATTGTGAACTCGTCAACTAAGTGCACACCTCCAAGGGAGAATCCACACACAACGACATTTCCAACCAAAGTAGAGTCGTTTGATTGAGTAAGAATCATTAGTATAAATTCCGCACAGAATCGTCAATGTAGTGAGATCCAAACGGATCATTTGAATTTGGGGTTTAAATGTTTAATGGTGGCAGAAAGGGGGCTGTGGATTTAGGTTTTGTAATGAAGACAAGACCGTGATCATGACACAATGTTGATGAGTGGTATAAAAGAAAAAGATATAATTTAGCTGATCCAAATTATTTTTAACAATAGTTAACTGAACCAATTGATGGGGGAAAAAAAAGCAGTTCAGTTTAAGAAATGAATTCAAATGGTTTGGATATTTTAAGAGCGATTTGGTTTGGTTCATGAATTAGTCCGGTTTCAAACAGTGTTTTTGCACACCCCTATGCAACAGAAGCTTTTCTCTTGGAGGTGAAAGCTTCATTTTAAGAGGAAGAAGCACAGTGAGCCAACTAAGTTTTTTTCTTGATTAAATCTGTTGAAGAAAAAACAAAACTGAAGTAGGAAGTAACCTACTGAGCCTTGATTAATAGATTAATATCCTCTTAGCCACAAATCTCAAGTGACACATACAAACGACAAAATTAAATAGTTACACCTAACCTATAATGATGTATTCGAAAGCTATTGCACCAGCTAACAATCTGAGAAACACCTGTTTGATCAGTCAAACTTAGTCTTCACTTGGCATTCTAGTGACAAGAAATAAATGAAACATGGATCTTGATATTTTTAAAACCCACAAAAGTTAAAGCAGCTTTCATATCTCCACCTATCTTCCTTTATATATAATCCAAATGACGGAAAACCCAAAAAATATATTAAGTCACGAGCCTAACCCAAAAGTTGAGATTTACTAGGACTAATAAGTAAAAGATCCTCCAAACACAAGGATGGTGAATACATATTCTTACGCAGGCAACAACAGCAAGCAGTGTTACAAATAAGCATTTGATATCAACAAATTTGTTCTCATGCTTCATTCATTTGAATATAAACCATCGAATAGTTGACTTGACATACATCACAATACCATTGGGAATTAAAGAATGCAATAACCAATAAGGGTTCCAACAGATCAAAATGAAACAATTCAGTTAAATCAGTTGAGTTCAGACAGGGTTAATGGAACATAGCAAGCATGAATTAGAGAAATTTGTACTCATAAGTTAACCCCTTCATAACTGCCAGATGCTGCGCCATCCTCCTTTCTCTCAAACACTGTAACCATTCTTTTTTCCTGGTACAACTTTAAAAGTTGACACTTTTCCTCCCTAAAACATTTCACATACTTCTCAAGAAACATCTTTTCAGACATAGCAAATAGAGTAGACAAGCTGGCATTCCTTTTTATCAAACCATTCGCAAGCAAATACTGAAAAACTAAACCCCTGGGAATGATCCTTTTCTCCAAACTATATCCAAAAATCTCTGATCTTTCAACAAGGACCAAAGGGTTCCAACCTAACTCATTGACCCAAAATTTCATCACCTCATTGATCTTATCTTTGGATGCTAACATACAAAGGGGCCGCTTCCTAAACGCATTAAGAACCATTTCTTCAGTCCATCCCCATCCCTTAAAGGCCTCAACTTTTGCATCCCACCGGGATTTTGAAACACCCCTTTTGACCTGCAATGCTATTGCAAAATTTAACTCGGAAGGATCAAATCCCATTTCTTTAACTTCATCCACGTCCTTCCTCATATAACGAGACAATATAATAGAAGGTCTTCTGCATAACACATAGGTGATGTTGGAGTCCTTGATTCCATCATCAAGTAACAATCTCACATTTTTTACAACAAGATCATGACCAAAGAAATGTCGACAAGCGATTATACAATCAATAGTTTTCTTATCAGATGGAAGGAACCTTCTCACCGATTCAAAGGCAGGGATTATGCTGTTCTCGAGGCTTGCGTATAGGATTCTGGGGTTGCTATTCACAAGATCAACGATGTCAGAGTTGGAAGCACTTTTGGAGCGTAAAAATTCAAACTTTGGCAAAACCCTTTTGTGGAGGTTGCATGTTAGCACGTTTGGTCCGTTTCTTATGATGCTATTTATCTGAGCGTTAGTGAATCCGTTGTTTCTGAAGAAGGCGATTACTGAATCGGGCTTTTCAGCGTTCTCGAATCGAACAAGCTTGGAAGCCTTGAGAGCAGTTTCTGGTGAGAAGGCACAATTGTTAATGAGGTATGAAACGGTGAACGAGTGTTGCTCTGAAGTGATGGAGCTGTATTTCAAAGAGAGTGTTGATGCAAACGGAATCGCTTTTGGGATTGGAAAATGTGCTCTTGTGAGTTCCTTCAGAAAGAGAAAGGATTTTAAGCGTTGGGAACTCAACATCTGAGCGGTGTTTAAGGGTGAATTCAAGAGTGTAAAAACATATGACGAAAGGAGGAAACACTCCGTGGTGATTTGGAAGCGTGGAAGGTGACACAGCTAAGCGAATGAGAAGGAACACATTGACGAAATTTTTACAGAAAAATTATTAAAAAAATAAAAAATACTTAAATAAATTCATTCACATTTTATTTATCGAAGTAGACTCAAACACTGTAGCAAAAATTTGCAATTTAGAATTTGATTTCAGGTAACTGAATTCTGCCTCTTTTTTTTTATTTTTAAAATTATTTTTATATTTTTATATAATAAAATAAATATTATTATTTAAATTAATTTATATTTTGTTAAAATAAATATTTATAATATTTTATTTTAATAAATATTTATAAATATTTTGTTAATTATATATAATAAACTAAATTTTATTATTTGAATTATGTTTATATTTTTATATTATTTTAAAATGAATAAAAATAATAATAATATTTATTTAACATGTTTATTAAAATTTATTTTACATAATTAAGATAATAAATAATATTTTTAGAAAATAATTATTATTATATTTTTTAAAAATAATTAAAATTTTTAAATAATAAGTATATTATTTTAGATAATAATGTTAATGTTTAAATTTTTATACTTAAAGAATAATAATTATATTTTAAAAATTAAATAAAAATATTAAATATTATTTTGTTTATTTATTTATTTAAATATGTAATTTTGACTTAATATTTTTAAATATTAGTATGATAAAATGATATTTTGAATAAAAAATTTATTTTAATTAAATTAGTTTTTTTTTAAATGACATTATTTAATATTATAATTTTTAATATCCTAAATCTTAAAACTTTACTATTATAATTTTTAATAAATTTTATTTGAGAATAAAAAATTTATTTTTAAAAAGTAAATAAAATATTAAATTATAAGTTAATTATTTATACTTGAGACAAATATTTTAAAATTAACGTTTTCATATTACTAAGATAACATTGATGAAGACAAAGTACATTAACAAAGATGATAACAAATTCATAACAATATTAATAATTAACTATCTCCGTAATTGTTGCTTTGAGATTTCAGAATGAACTTGTGGAGGATTTGGATCATCATGAAGGTCTAGTTATTGGAATGCATTTGATGAATTACCAGGTTCATTAGCAAAATATGGTTGGTAAAGAGACTACATGTAAGTTTGTGCTGAAGATAGAGTTGTAAATTCAACTTCAAATAAGTTTGTAAAAAAATTATCTGATATTATTGCAAACGAATGTCTTGTATTAATTATGTTTGCTTCTAGCATAATGTTCAAAGAAATTAATGCAGTCTCGTAGTACGACAGTGTAGAAGTCATACAGATTTCAAATGTGTTGATAGTCCTTAGTTGTTGGTCTCTTCTCCTTGAATCTTGTAGTAGTGGTGGCACATATATGATATAGATGATATTGGCAATGTACCATTTCATGTATTCTTATGTGTGACACAACGGGCCTTGCATTAGATGACCCGTTATTGTCAACTCACGTCTATTGTTCTATATCTCGATCCATTGAACATTTCTTGTAACCTAATTTTCATCCTGTCTTCCTCTCATGTCAATTTTGTGGAGGTCATTCAAATTATTTGATAGAGAAGAAACTTATTAGAAGAGACGAAACTGTAATTTGACTCTATCTGTTTGGTGCCATTCAACAATTGCAAAATAAAGGATGGCGGTACATGAAGTTCACAGTTGGACATCTCTATATGTTTTCATAGGTATTGATGTTTGCAAGCCTTGATATGGTGCCCATAAAAATTACAAATAAATTTAACTTTGTTACTTAAGATTATGTGTAAAAGATAAGAAAATAAATATGAAGAGTTACCTGATTGGCTTGAATGTGATCAAACATTGATATGCACTCCACAACATCATTATGCGGTTTATTTTGAAAGTTTAATACTCTACCCTCGCTTCATCTGCACATGATAGGGTATGTTGGTGGATTACTAGAAATTGGCGCAATATATGACATGCGATACTATGCCCAGGACATTAACAGTGATGAGCAACCACTCATTATTTTGCTACCAACTTCTGTGGCTCTGCACATTTTCTTTTACAGTATAGCTAAATAAGCAGAACCCCAACTATATCGTCTTGTTCTTCTAAGATTAGTTAATAAAGCTAAATACATAAGATGTACTTTGTTACCTGTTTTGTCAGGCATCAACTTCAATCAGGTGTAGAATTATATGTTACATTTGCTACAAATTTAACCCAGCCACCACAACGTTTACCTTCATCTTCACTTTACCAAACTTACGAAACCATAAATCTATCTTTTCCAACATATGATATGAATTTTGACCTTCAGTCCTACACACAATTTTTAACCGGTCCATTTATGGGTCACAATGAAATACCCTCCAACCATTTGAGCAAACCTTACCCGCTCAGCCTCTTGAAGAAACCTCGTTGAAGAACACGCTGTTGTGTGTCTCCCAATCGAAGTATTTGATCCTTCTAGGGAGGACAAAAATAAAATCCTATCTCAACAATAGGATGATGAAGAAGACTCCCTCCCACTTCCAAATATTCCACCATCACAATCATTACCATTATAAAACCCAGCTCCATATTTTCTAGACTTTTCTAGTCAAATACAAGAACATGACCCTGAGTTTGGCCATGTCCTTGATCATGAAATGGTAGTGTATCCGCCTAGAATACTATTTGTTGGTCAGCGCTTCCTAACAAAAGAACAAGTGCAAGACGCCATAAATAAATTTCACATTGTCAATCATTGTACTTACAAGGTGAAGATGTAAAGTACAACTAGGCTTGTCGTGGAATGCATTCACAACGACTGTGCCTAGAGATGTGGCGCTATATTGCGCACTAAAGAGCAACACTGGGAAATAATAAAGCTTAAAGGATGCTAGACACGTGCTTTGATGAATCCACATTTTATTGGATTTTTACTTGTCTTTTCAGTGTTCTTTAATAGAAAAAGTAGACTTAGAGAGTGTAAATAACATAGAAACATTATTTTGGTCAAATATCATAGGTTTCTTAATTTTTGGTCAATTTATATTGATTTACATAAATATAATTTATAATTTTGACCATTTGAATAATTGTGCAGGGATTTTTAGACTTATTTCATGGATTTTTAGCATTCGAGAAAGTTTAAGTTGAAAGTGAATACTTTGGATTCCATAGTGAACACTACAGCAAGCTAGATCTAGAAGGACAGACCAAAGTGATCACTCTGATTCCATAGTCGACACTACAGAGACTCCAATATGAAGAGGTGATGCGCGTAACTACTATGACCTATAGTAGACACTCTAGGGTAGACCAAAGTGATCACTCTGATTCCAAAGTGAACACTTCAGAGAAGGTCAAAGTCACCCAGATCTGCGTGTAACTACTATGACTCATAGTAGACACTTCAGAGAGGGTCAACAGCATGGTGATCTGTGCGTAATCACTATTAAACTATAGTAGCAACTATGGGAGTGTTGCGCGTCATCACTATGAACCATAGTAACTACTATGGGCGAAAATCTGTGCAATATAAATAGAACTTTAGAAATTAGGGTACGGAGCTTTTACACACTTTTAGCTTCTTTTTCCATTTTGGGGAACACTTTCAGAACTTAGGTCATCCTTGGGTGATAGCCAAGGACCAATCCTAGGATTTGATTCACATTTATTCTTCACTTTTCTTTAATTTTTACATTGGTGTCATTGATTTCCCTTTGTTTTCATCTTAAATTTATAAGACTCATCCTCATAGAGGATTAAACTTTCTTGTAATCCTTAATGAGTTCATGAATTCTTGAATTCCTGGGTATGAATGTCAATATAATTCCCTTTCCTTTATGAATTTATATTTTTCAACTCTTTGAATTGAATTAATGGTTGAATGAGGGAGACATTACTTAATTAACCCTAATTTATTTTAATGAAATTCTTAACTTGGTTTTAAGGTTAATTCTCGCTTGTTGAGTTAACCTAAGTCAGAGGAAGAGGAAAAATATTGAATCTTGAGAGGAATAGGGATAGAATCACATGAATGAACTAAGGATTACTACATTTCATTGATTGAACTCATTGATTTTATCACTTACCTTTACATTAAAATTGGAATAACACAAAAACCCTCTTTTTAATTGCTTTCATAGTAAATGTTTACAACATATTCAATGTAAGTTACCAACCAAAGTCATTGAAGACAACTGAGGCTTGCATCATAGACTACATAAAAATTTTGCATATTTTGATGAGATTGGCGACAAATCTTTTTGCAAACGAAAATCGTATCATCATGCTTCCACACTCATTTCACAGGATCATAAGAAGTTGGGATCACAAATGATTTCTCAAATCATTCATGAAATTATTAAGACTGATTCATCCACACCCATCGCACCATCTTAGCCCACATAAAGTCCACAATGGGTTGCACAATCATCTATAGAAATGAATGGTTGGGAAAATAACATATCATTGAAAATATCTTCAAAAATTGGGATGAGTCATACTATAAGTTACCTAGACAGTTGCTTGCAATGCAACTATATGTTTCAGGCTTCATCTGGAAATTGAGTACACAACCGGCATACAAGGGGTGGTTTGCTTGACAAGGGGAATATGTTCTTTAAGAGGTTGTTTTGGACCTTCAAGCCATACATTGATAATTTTGCCTTCTGCAAATCAATTATTCAAGTGAATGGAAAATTTTTGTATGGCAAATACAAAGAGACTTTATTAGTGGCAATTGCGCAAGACAGCTGCAACAACATAATTTTCATTGCCTTTGCTGTGGTTGAAGGTGAAACTAACGATGCATGGTTCTTTTTTTAAAAAAACTTAAGGAGGTACGTAACCCCGCAAGAGGGGTTGTGCCTCATTTTGGATCGTCACGAGGGCATAAGAAGTGCATACTCCAAAAATGGAAGTGGTTGGACAAAAAATAATTCTATCCATGTCTATTGCATTAGACATATTGCACAAAACTTCATGTGACGATTCAAAAACGCTGCACTGAAGAAAGATGTCGTCAATATGGGTAATTTTAATTTTTTTTATGTACTCTATATTATTATTAATATTTTATATAATTGCTTAGCTAGTTATATTAATTTAATTTGTAATCTTATTTCCAGCATATGGGATGATTGAACCGAGATTCTTTTACTATTACAACATAGTAAAAGATAATAAACTTGAAGTTGCACAATGGTTGGACAACATCTTAAGGGAAAAATGGACATTAGCATGGGACAACGGACCACGCTAGGGACACATGACAACAAACCTAGCAGAGTCAATCATTCAGTCTTGAAGAAAATCAGAAACCTACCAATTTGCTCCATAGTCATGGCAACATACACCCGTTGCAATAAGTTCTTCATTGACATAGGCAGGGAAGTAGATGCAATGATTAATGCTGAACATATGTACTCAGAGGTTACAACTAAGGCAATTCAAGATGCACAGTCAAAGATGAACATTCATAAAGTCATCACAACTTTGACATCTACATATCTCCGGTGTATACCTTACAACAAGTTTCTAAGGTATATGAAAGTCACTTTGGAGAACTCAGATACGAAGACTATTGGTCAACTTACACACGTCCAACTTTGTGTCCAAATCCAAAACTAAAAAGAACTGAAAAGGGTCGACCCAAGTCCAAATCCTAAACCCTAAACATTAGAGAACAACAAAGTTAGACAAAAAAAATGTTCTTATTGTCACACCCCTAGTTACACAAAGAAGACATGTCCAAACATCGCTCAAGCTTCTAGTTCCTGCCATTGATTTATGTTATTGTTATTATTTTAAAAAAGATTAATATCATTTTTAATTTTATAAATGTCATTCTAACTTTTAAATTTTCAGTATTTGAAGTTTATATTAAATATATAATTATATATATAATATATCTACATAATATTATTTAATTATGTTTATTACCATTAATAACATATTAACGTTAAAAAAAATTTTTAAAAGTTGTCATCAATGACCTTTGACTCATAAATTTATTTTAAAAAATATTGCTTAGCAAAAAAATATTAATAATAATTTTTAATTAGCGAGGTTATAAATATCGCAATCCTTGTTGATAGCAAGTCACTCATAAAAGATTTTGAAGTATTTCTTAGTCTTATGTCTCTGAATCTTATGTTTGTTAGAAAAAAAAAATGAATGCGTCAATTATAGTTTATTTTAATAGTAAGATTATAGCAAATACGAGTGAAGGTGTGACATTTACATGCAAGAAGCCAACATATCCCTATATTTCATATGATGTATCATTTTGAGATTTAAAATATTAGCTTTCTCAATGTATTGAAGTTTCGTTTCTAAAAATAGTGAAAAATTTTATGTATTAATGTCTAGTCTCGATATTTGACAATTTTATACAATATCATATAATTCCAATAGCTAACAATTATGATGTTCAACAAATATTTTAGATATGTTTGAATCTATTAGAAACTTGTAAATATAGTAACTGTATATTTTCAAATTATGTGCTCTTCTTTAAAAATTGGTATCGAGAGCCTAGAGAGGCAACCCTAATCAAATTTTTTCCCGGTGGACCCACTGTTCACCGGTGCCCTTTTCCTCTGGTGCTTCTGCCACCGCCTGCCACTGTTTCAGTGTTGTCGCCGTCTGACCTCCGATCACTATGGAAACCCCGCCGTTGTTAGATCGGCCAAACCCCGCTGACCGCGCCTTCATTGGTGCCCTCACGCGCCACCTTCTTTCTCCACGCGTGACAGTGCGTTTGGCGTCCTTCCCTGCCGTTGACTAGGGTTTGGTCGTCCCTTTCTTCTTTACCTGTATCCGATCTCGGTTAGTTGTTTTGACATCTATTTGCCCTTGTTTTGCCCTTTTTTTATTGTTGTTTGGGCATTTTCTCTCTCTTCTCGTTGACCGATGGCTGCCTCCAGTACTCCAAAAGTCGACAACCAGATTTTTACCAACCATGTCACTCCACCTCTCTCTTCTGAGCAGTTAGATAGTAAGCACTACTCCTTCTAAGCTTCTCACATTGAACTTTAGCTTGTTGGTCAGGATTATGAGATACATCTCACCCAAACAACAAACAATGTCTCGGAGGCCGACCGTCCTCTGTGGAAAAAGGTTGACGCTAAGCTATGCTGTATCATCCGAGTCACCATTCACCTATCTCTTTGTGATGTCTTTCGCACTCACAAAACCTGCAAAGCTGTTTGGACACAAGCTCAACAACTCTTTACAAATAATTCTTGGTAACTCTACCAAGTTTGTGAAGACCGACTGTCCTTAGTGCCCATCGGATTAAGGATCTATGTCGACCTATCTTGGCTCGGTATCTAGCCTTCTTTGTGAGTTCAACGAATTGCTTCCTCCCGTTGCCACTCCAAATGCAGAACTTGACAATCGTAATAAGTTTTTCATGTCCTTAGCTCTATACGGTTTGCCCCCAGAATATTCTTATGTTCTTGATCAAATCTTGGGGAGTCTCATAGAAGCTACTATGGATAGTACCTGAGCGACCCTCTTTCGTGTGCCCCCCAAATCCTTCGCTGAGCCTTTGCTTCCGACTCTTATTGACTCTTCGGCTTTGGTTTCTCGCAACACTAACCGACCTCCATAGCGCAAGGGCAGCAAAGGACGTCCCTAGTGTGATCATTGCCACCAATCGGGACACACAATTGATAAGTGTTGGATTTTACATGGTCGACCTCCTCGCACTTCCCAAGTGGCCCAAAGTTCTGTGTCTCCTTCATCCACTTTTGCTCTGCCGTTTGCTCCGGATCCACATCCATCACCTTCCTATGACGATTTCCTGAAATGGTATGACGATCTTCAGGCCTCCAGTTCCACTGCTGCTGTTGCACACACTGGTAATTCCTTCGTTGGTCTCTCTCACTCTTCAGGTCCTTGGGTCCTTGACTCTGGGGCCACTGATCACATCACTGGTAATAAATCCCTTTTTTCTTCTCTTTCTACTTCTGGTTATTTACCTTCTGTTATCATGGAAAATGGCTCTCAAACTCAGTCTCAAGGTGTTGGTGTTGTTCATCCTCTTCCTTCTCTTTCTATTAACAATGTTCTTTATGTCCCCGGGGCTCCCTTTAATTTATGGTCCATTAGTCAACTTACTCGATCTCTTGATTGTGTCATCTCTTTTACCAAAAATTCTATTTCCTTGCAGGACCAGAGTACGGGAAGGACGATTGGCTCTAGATGTGAGTCCCATGGCCTCTATCAGCTCAACAAGTCCTCTCTTATTGGTTCAGCAGCAACGTTTCCACTTCTGATTCATGTTCGATTAGGACATTCAGGTCTTGATAAGTCGAAACAACTATACCCTAGTCTTTCTAAGTTAGAGTCTTTGTCTTGTGAGTCATGTCAATTAGGCAAACATGTTCATAATTCTTTTTCTAGTCACACTATGAGTCAGCCTTCGTCCCCTTTTATTTTAATTCATTCAAATGTTTAGGATCCAAGTTGTATTTCCTCTATATGGGTCTAGATATTTTGTTACTTTTATAGACGATTTTTCCCGTTGTACTTGATCAAAGTGATAATGCACGTGAATACCTATCTACTCAGTTTCAGACCTTTATGTTATCACATGGTCTATTACATCAAACATCTTGTCCTCATACCCCTAATAGAATGGAATTGTAGAACGCAAAAATAGGCATCTATTTGAGACCACCCGAACTCTTCTTCTCTACGCTTATGTTTGTCATTAGTTTTATCTACTAATTTTGTCATTTCGCATGACCAACTAGCAGATATATCTACTACTATATTAGAATTTATTAGAATCTTGTAAATATAGTAACTGTGATGTTTCCTAAAACACACATATTCAATATTTTCTCTTTCAACAAGATATATTAGCAACGTCATTCTCTAAGTGGTACTATGAAGTTGTATATTGTTTTAAAAAAATAACGAGATTCATGAAGAATATGCGAGCATCATGCTAGACACATAGATAGAATAGGAACACAATAACCGTGAAAGTGATGACAATGACTTTGAAGGAGAATATCAAAGTGATGAGGATTTTGATGATGATGAGAAGCCCCATCTGGTTAGGCAACATTTATTAAGAAAGTCATCCTTCATGCATGACTTAGATCTTAATGCTATGAATGCTTCTGAGTTTCCAAATTATACAAACTTAAGTATGTGAAATTTTTAATTACGTCAGTGAATATAATTATAGTTCTGTTAATTAATTTATGTTCGCTATTGGTAGGTAACATTGAGATAGATGGTAAATTATATGTTGAAAGACAATTTAATGACAAAAA
The DNA here is from genome assembly GCF_003935025.1 of Abrus precatorius. Classification (NCBI taxonomy): domain Eukaryota; kingdom Viridiplantae; phylum Streptophyta; class Magnoliopsida; order Fabales; family Fabaceae; genus Abrus; species Abrus precatorius. The sequence continues at coordinate 31,106,483 of NW_020874292.1, read as the reverse complement.
AGCTTAAAACACAAATAATAAAGCATTACAGTATATCCAAAGGAGTGGACTAAAAAGCATTTGAGTTAGAACCAAATATATTTTATTGCAAATATATAAAGTATGGCATAAATTATAAGTGGATTTTTTGAGCTAGTTTCAAGAAGAATGAGTTTTTTTTTAAAATAAAAAATATAACGATTCACATACTTTTACTATTAGAATGATTTCTTAAGATTACAGAAAGTTGGATATGAACATAATTACATAATGTATGAAGTCAGTGGTAAAATTTGATCATTCTTTTAGAATAAAACTAGTGATTGAGGAGATTCAGTCTCGATTTAGGTACATGATAACTTATCGGACAATAGGTTGGCAAAACAAAAGGTAATTTAAAAAGTATTTGGTCAATGGGAAGCGTCATTTGAAACTTTTCCGCAATGGTTCGTGGCAATGTATGATGCTATTGAGGATTTGTTGTATAATTAGATGCTGCAAAGGGTTATCACAATAATGAATTGGTTCCCAATGTTCAAATGTTACGTTGAGTGTTTTGGAGTTTTGTTCCTTGCATTAAAGCTTTTCGACATTGCAAGCCACTTGTGCAAGTTGATGGGACACATTTAGCAAATACAAGGGAGTTCTATTAGTAGCAATTGTACAATATGAAAATCAGAATATATTGTTGATTGCCTTCGTTGTTACTGAGGGTGAGACATCAGGCTTGGCATTCTTCCTTGAAAATTTACGAAACTATGTCGTTACTAAAAATGGCGTTGGCATTATTTCTGATTGTCACAAGTCAATCAAACGAGCATGACTCAAAATTTGTAACACCTTAATTTAATTTTAAAATAATAAATTTTGCAAAATGGGAAGAATAAAATTTTCATTTAAGAATAATTTTCCAACACAAAGTTTTATCAAAGAATTTCAAAATAATAAGAGATTACAAATTTATATCAATAACTACTATAAAACTAATCCAATTACATTAAAATTTTAAAATAAAATCTCAGTCCTATAGCAGTTTCATCAATCCCTTCACAGAGCCCAGTTCTGATCGTCTTGGTTACCTGAAAAATAAATGAAAGGGTGAGTACTCTGCACTATCCAACACATACAAGCATAGAGACTCGCCTTACATACTCAACATGTATTTCTCACATATTCTATCTAATTATAGTCAATCATAAGCAACAGCTTCAAGCAATTCATTTCAATTCACAATCGGTGCCCTCGCTGCACTAATAACATTTCATACACATATGTGCACTTACTGCACATAGCTACGATCACAGATTCACACCATGGATGGTCGTCGGTTACCCCCGCATCACGGATACCACATATGTGGTCATAAGTCGCTCGGCAAAGGTGTTGGTCAGAGGTCTAGTCAGAAGGAGAGTGTGTAGCCTGTTGTGCATCCACACTCACTGTTGGTGTCACCATCACTCTCTCTTCTCTGAGGTATTTCTACTGTCCCCATCTTTCATACTTTCAGTGTATCTCTGAACCATTCATAGCACATTCACAACTGCATTTATTATGCCTCATTCACACACATTTCAATTGCATACGATATTCATATTCGTACACGGCACACAGGCACACAGGCCCACATTTATTCACATTACATGGCACATATGCCAACATTCACCCACATCACACCTAAGCATTTAATCCTCATTAGACTTCACCACACTTAATTCATATTACTAAATCATTAACTAATGGCATGTCACAATACACTATCACCCACAATGGGTTCAACCATCTCATCACACATCACATTCCATTCAAACATATAATAATTTCTATCAACACACATTTCTTACCCTCTATCTCAGTCACATTGAAACATTTAGCAAGATAATTGGTAATCAAAACACAATGAGATAGGGTAGAGTCTCCCCTTACCTCAAATTGTAGACCCACACACGAATTCAGCCCTAGGAAGTGCCTCCCACGTGAATTTCGTCTTAAATATATAGAAGAATTCCATAAGAACCAAAGGAAACCAAGAGAACAGAGAATATGGATGAGAAACCAAAACCCTAACCATTAAAACTCACCTCCAAGTGTTCCTAACACGAATCCAACCTTCAATCTAGCTCTCAAATGGCTTTAGAGGCAATTTAATCAGTAAAATAGGGTTTTGGGTCCAGAGAATCGACGAAATTTTAAAGAGAGGAATGGAAAAATAAATTTTCAAACCCTAACTCCCTTCAAATACTCCTCTAGTCGTGACACTCTCGCTTCAGCGAAAATTTCAGAGAAAACTGCATCCTGATTTCTGCAGAATCTTGCTATAACAAGACCTTTTTGCTACAGCAAGACTGCACCCATAATTGCATCTCAAACTATCGCTCTCTCGCTGCAGTGAGAACACCCTGCACCTTATACTCAACCTATTTCAACAGTTCAGTATAGTCAATCTCGATGCACAATCAACATCCACATTTATCATATACGCACACACATACACATATGAGTTTGAAGTATACATGTGTTTGTTGCATCTGCATATGTTGTTGCACCTCACTTTGCATCCTCAATACCACATTTTTCTCTATCTTCTTCATTTTCTTGACCCACTTCTTTCCTTTACCTACTATACTTTAATCAAACCTAAATACAAGCACACATACTAATATGAATATCTTTTATTTTATATTATATAAATTTTTAATATAAATTTTGGCAGAATTTTCCCTAATGCAAAGAGAGGAAGAAGAACGAGAAGACACAATTTTCATTTAATTCGCACATTACAAATAAATTTTTCCATTTGTAATATTTTGTATCAAATAATGGGCCATTTATAAAAGGATTTCACACGCAAATTGTTTTAGTCTGTATTATAGATGAATTTTTCAAAAAATAAAAGTTGTGATTTACGTGTTTCTAGTAATATTTGAATTGGTAAAAGTTGTAAACGATCAAAGGGACTAAGGGTTTCAATTGAGAAGGCATGTGGTGGAAACTCAAGGTTACATGCCACCTAAGTATCTTAGAGAATAGTTTAATTACTCCAAAGATGGAAGTTTTTGCATTTGGAGTTGCGATTTTAGAGGTTCTCTTGGGAAGAGAAGTTCCATGATGGAGAAAAGAATGGGAAGCACAGACATAAAATTTTCTTGTGTAATATTTTTGCTATTTTATTAATATTCATTCTGATTACAAAAATGAAATTTAATATTCAATTGTCATCACAAGAATTTGGATTCCAACAAAAACAACACAAAAAAATTAAAGAAACAGAAATGCAAGGAATACACTTCAACTTATTTTTTAATAATAAAAAATTAAATATTGTTATTATTCAAAAATAAATATTATTTTATACAAAAAAGATATTTAAAGTGATGTGAGAAAAATAACTCAAGGAATATATTTTATTTAAGCTTATTTTGAAATTTTATTTTTAAATTTATCCTATTTTACCAACAAAAAAAAAATCGATAGCAAGAGGGTGGCGTAATGGTCGTGGTGTATGCCTCTTGAACCCCACCTCATCTTCCTCAATTTCTTTCCTTTCCCCCTGTAACCATTGTTGTTAGTTCTTTCAAGAACTCCGCTCCAACAACAGCTCATTTTCCTTCCTTCTCCAACACTAAGTCTCTCATTTGCTAGATATTACAATGAAAAATTCGTTGAAGATATGAGAGTGAATAATGATCGAAAACAACTACTAATGATGGATAACTATTTATATCAGTTATCAACAAGTTAATCATATATGTTTAATTGTTCTAAAATTTGTTTAGTGATTGGAAAACTTTGTGTAGCATCCCTCTTTCACATTGAAATTAATTTATATTTAACACTAATATTATTAAAACATAATTAGCAAAAATTTGTATACTTTGGATAAATGGTACATTATGTGAACACGAATTAGAAAACTTGATGAATTTACAATATTTCTTCATCAATATACAAATATATTCTTAACACAAGATTTCTCTTTTAAAATGAATGAAAATACATTAAAGATTTATACATCTATTTCATAAAATTTTATTATATCAAAGCAGTTCCTTTCCCACAACTCCTTGATGAGTATGATCCTAGAACAGATCATCCATCTCTATTCCTTCTATTTCAGTACCTGAAACATTTCAATAAGGGTGAGTATTTCCCGCCCACTAAATTTATTTTAGTATATCTTAACTAATAATAATGATTAGAGTCGTAGCCTAATACTGTATTCTAATTCATTCTCATTCAAATACATGTAGTCATACAATCATTTATCAAACACATATAACATTTCACTCATTATACATATATTTCTATGCTGACCTGTATGTTATTATACATGTATCATACCATTTCAATTCATGTGTCACGATACATTTGTCCCAGTAACACCCGTTGATGTACTACAACACACATACCATAACAACATGAACTGATCTGCTACGATACATATATCATATCATACATATTCTTTACCACATCTTATCTGTATCACTTTTCATCATAATAATTGCCCTTGGGATCCCTTGAGGACTTCTAGCATAGATAGCTGCTGGTTGGCCGCAACATTACGGATACACGTGTGCTGCCCTGACCCCTTTTAGCAAAGGTATAGTCAGGAGCTTCGTCGGGAGACGAGGGTATGGCCTGTGAATGTTTATTTTCACTAATTTATTGTGCACCCTTTTCATTGTTAACATTCACCATCCTCATTTCTCCAAGATTTCCCAAATCATCTCCTTAACTTTATACCCCTAGTGTATCGTTTTACTATCTATACTCATTCTCTTTTTCATTCTCAACATTTCTCATTTCACATTCTTTATATCAATCAGCATGTCATGATTCATGAGTCACAATTTATATAAATTCATAGATTACAATATATATGATAACACACCTTTTCGATGTGCTATAATTTATATCATAATCACTCCGTTTCAATTTGCGTGAACTCATGCATTATAATCACACCTCATATTCTTTCTAAATTATATTCTCATTTCTCATTCATACATCACATACTTTCACTTTCATTCAACACTTTATTCATTTACATAATTCTACCAGTTTAACATGTAAAGTTGTCATACAAAGTCATATCACGCAACCAATACAAAATATCAAACTTATCACATAGACTACCACGCAATATCACACCATACAATCAGTACAATATGCCGAGGGTCGAACACCTTCGGACTCAGCCCAGCTCATACAATCTCAATATGTAGTCTCCTAACCTAAAGTTCATTATAGTATATCTTTTATTACTTAATTCATATACATCTTAAGGAACTCAGTTTTAAAATCTCTTAATACTACTTAAGCCCATATTTTCCCTAAAAATCTGATATTATTAGTTTAAAATAAACTCTAAAATACACCTTTGTCATATGATACTATCAAAATTTACAAATCTTTACTAAGTAAGATACTCATATTTCTCGAAGAACCACTAGATCTATATATACATATATAACTATAGCTAGAAAATACTCTCCTTACCTGATAACGGTTCCTCCAAACTAGTTCTCTGAGTGATCTACGGAGAGATTCCACAATATTCATGGAGATATCTTCCAAAAAGTAAGGTTTCCTAAGTATTTTGAGGTAGAGATCTTAACATGAGAAGGGAACCGAAGAAAAAGAATAAAATAGAGATTTGAGCTCTGAGAAACTTACTTAGATCGGGATAGAATCGGTGGTTGAGCTCAGATCTGGAAGAGATTTGGAGTCCCAAAGAGTTTCCTTTAGAGAGAGAAAGGAGAGAACGAAGAAGATGGAGAGAGATATGTGATTTGATTGAAAATGAAGATTTTTGGGTGAGAGTTTTTTAAATATCTCTCAAACTCGCAACTTTCTCACCACAGCGAGAAGTGCTCGCTACAGCAAAAAAATTAGAAATTTTCTTCCTTTGTTGTCTGTCATTCTAACTACAGCGAGAGAGTAACATTCTCGCTATAGCGAGAGATTGTAGCTATAGCGAGAAAGCTTCAGAATGTTCCATTTTCACTGCTTCATTTTCGCCACAGTAAAACACTTCATAAAAAATATTTTAAATAAGTTCTTCATCTCCTACTTTCTCCTTCTCTCCTACTCCTCCTAGAATTGCTCCAATGTTACATGAGATGTTATGTCCACTACTACATCCTCCTGTAACAACTTTATTTTTATATTCCACATTACTCAATCCAACACTTCCCATCAATCACACGTAAAAAAGTCAAAATAGCAATTAAACTAATATTTGTGGCATTTTTTACTTCATATATATGTATTAGTGTAAAATATATCTAATTACACCTTCACTCACCTACTATTTGGATCCAATTAAGCTTCGTTGAGCTTCATCAACATCATAACTATTTTTATGTCCATGTTGTCATTATTTAAAATAAAAAAAAAACTCCACACAATAGAAAAATGAAAATAAAAGAGAATGAACAAGAAAAAGATGGGATGAAAGAGAAAGGACAAGATGTAACTTTTAAGAAGATATTGAATAATATATATTTTATAAAAGAAAAAAATTAAAATATTTATATTTACAACAAAAAAGTATTTATTTAAAACATTTTAAAAAATTAAAAAATCAAATTGAAACTTTTGAAAGTTAAGAAACAGTATATATATATATATATATATATTGGTGTGGAGTATGCTTCTTCTTAAGAAAATACATAATAATAATCGTAATACACACAAATTATATGCTGAAGTTATAGATAAAAATAAATTTAGAGTATTTATTTTAATAATAAAAATAAAAAAGTACATCAGCAACTTTTAATTTGTAATTCTTTCCAAATTATTCTTTTGTCTTTACAATTTTCCTTTCTAAAACAAATTTATAAAAAAAAAAGGGCGGTGCACCATAAAAAATAGATTAATTTCTTCTTAATTTTCTTTTACAATTATTTCGTCTGTTTTCTTTTTTGTAGTTTTTAATTATAAAAAAAAATAAACCTTTTTCCGCGTATATGTTGATGGGAAAATATAATGTATAGAAAAATATCCAATAAATAAGCTCTAGATTGAATTAGAAAATCGTATGGAATATTGTTGGTAAATTTACTTGTCGATTTATGTCTCTATGTAGATTTTCCCATGTGTTTGTTTTGCCAGCATAAAAAATTTAGGGTAACTTGTCTTTAGTTATAAAATTTCCTAGTTTTATTAGTACAAATATGAAAAAATAAAAAGCGTCTTTATAAAAAAATTGTTCATAAATAAAAACCTTAAATCACAAGAAAGATTTCATATTTTTCAAGTGAGCACAAGTTATTATGAATATCATAAAATATACAAAATTGTCTAATTATATATGGGTGTTTCAACTTATATGGTATAAAAATTAAATATTTAAAAGGTGACAAAATTATAGAAATGCAACTGAGGTTGGTTTAGTGCAAAAAATTGGAATTATAGTTTAGAATTGTTATTTTAATTTCAATTCTAATTCTAATTTTGTAAGGATAACATTTTTTAAAAAATTATAATTTATATTTTGAGTTGTACATAAAAGTAAGGCCTAGAGTTGTCATGAAATTTAATTTCTTTTTATATCTTTAATTAGAAAAAAATTGTGAGAAAATTTAAATTTAAATAAAAAAATTTAACTCAAATTATAACAACATAGATGACAACATTAATTGATAATAACAATAATAATAAAAGATGGTGGCAATGTAATATCAACTAAAACATTTTAAATTATGATTCTAAGAATAGGTATAAAAAAATAACTTTATTTTAATTGTGTTATAGAATTATAAAATTAATTCTCAAAATGTGGATTTAATTTTTAAAAAAAATCCACGTGATATAATTAAAATTTTAAGGTTAAATTTCAATTTTAAATCTCAATCTTGTGTTTAATTATATATCAAATGATTATTGAAAACTATCCTATATTAGTACAGTATCTAACATAAATATGTATTTAATTTGACTAAAATGTGACACAATTATTAATTAAGAGTTTTGTTAATTTTAATCTTATGATTGAATTTAAATATTCATAAAGAAAATTTTTTTATAAAAAAATATATAATTATTATATTAAAATTATAAAAGTATAATAAATATTTTTTTAATAATTTTTTACTATTATTAGCTGCTTATTTTTAAGTTTTTTTTTTAACAAGAGCTATTTAATGTATTCAAACTTTTTTAAGTTATATATGTTTGTTTTCACAACAACTAAATTACCACAAAATTTTTATCAATTTTTTAAATTAACTTATTGGATAGGCTTGCATTCTTTTGTAGCGGTTGCAAAATTCAAGTGAATTCTAGGTCATAATTTATTGTATCCGTTACAAACACTTACATACTATATTAAATAAAAATTTAAAATTTAAAATTAAAAAGTAAACAAAAAAATTCAAACTTCATTTTAACATTAAACTAAAAAATAAAATAATTAATTAAAAAGTGATGAAAAAATTTAAAAAAATTAAAAATTAGTTTTAGAGAGATATTTTAAGTTAGTTAAAAGTTATAGGTTAAATTATACATTTAATAACACATATCTATGAACTAGTCTTTATACTTAAAAAAAAAAAAAAAAACTTACATTTTCGTGAAAATTTTGTTATGTTTTAATCTATACCGTTATAACCATGTTAATGATAAAAATGATTAAATCATAATAAAATATTTGTCCAAAGATTAAAATGTTAATTATTTTAAGTATAAAGACTAATTTATAAACATGTTAAATATAGAAACTAAATATGTATTTTAAATAATTATAATTTTTTAAAAATTACATAATTTGAAATTAAGTATCCTAATTAAATGTTTGTAAAACTTTTTTAGGAACCAGGTTGTATAATATACTCTTTATAAATTAATGATTGTAATTTATCTAATATCTTAGAGATTAAAGTGAAATTCTAGACTCCACTTTTTACATGTAGGATATTAGTGTCTTTTCTAAATAAAATATAACTTTACTATCTATTAATATAAAATTAATAGTGATAGTTGTTCCACATGCAAATGGACATAAAATACTCTTTTAATTTATAAGACATGAAAAAAATTACCTATATTTTTAAAAGTATTTATGATATTTGATATGTAAAATTACACTATTATTCAAAATTTTAAAGAATTAAATTTATTACATAAATAAATTTGTAAATGTTTTATCACAATATAAGTAATTAATTCTTATTATATCAACTTAAAATTTCATTAGTAATTTATTTTACTAGTCTCTCCATTAATTAGATAAAATAATAGACATATTTTGCCTCTTTTTTTTCCTCCTATTACACCGACTTAAAAAATACTAGATATGTCCATATATTTTTTAATTGTAATAAAAAATATTTATCATATATGATTTTTTCTTAGTATTTTATTAACTAAAATTATTATTATTTAATTAAGTTATATATTTACTAAATCAATAAATTTTATTAATAAATATATATGATATTAAATCATAAATTATATTTGACAGCATTTTTTAAATTCATGATTCTTTTATCTGGTGACTCATTTTATTTTATTTTCTAGACAAGTTCAAAAAAAATAATATTTTGTGTTCATTTTATTTTATGTTAAAAATCATAATTATGTTGAAAAATTTTGTCGTTTGTACCAAGTGAACTATGCAGTACTGTTTATTATCTTTCTCGTGCGGTACTGGTCATCATCTTCCTTAGCAGATTTCTAACATAATCTCACCTCTTTCTCTTTCATTTTATCTTCATCTTCTTGTAACTAACATCAAACTCTTACCTTCAAATCTCAAACCATAAACAAATTAACTTTCTAAATACTCGTTTTTATTTATGGCAAATATGAACACAAAAACTAAAAGAACCTTATTTTCAGACTGTACTTTAAACTTTTAAAACATAGTATTCTTGTTAAAGAAGGTTTTGGAGACTAAGTATTTAAAAAGTTAGGTTAAATATGGTTTGGAGTTTTGGGGTGGGTGTTTGGTGTTTGGTTAGAGGTGTGTTAGAGATAAAGTCAAAAATCTAAAGAGAAAGACGATTACTTGATACAGAAAATAACAAAATTTTTTAATTGAATTAATGTTTTTAACAAAAAAATAATCTATTAAAAATATTTGTAAAAGTTAGAAGATTAAAGTAAATTAAAAAAAAATAAAGGATGAAATTAAAATTTATTTTAAAGTTAAAAAACAAAAACACTATTTTTTTTAATTAACATTTATTTACGAATTAACTTCTATATTTAAAAATAATTAAAATTTTAGTTTTAGTATGAATATTTTATTACATTTTAGTTAATGTCATTATAACATCATTAGCACCGTTAATAACAAAGACCAAAATATAAGAAAATGTTCTTCTGGGACTAAAATATTACTTCCTTTAAGTATAGAAAATATTTTGCAGATGTATGTTAAAACTAAATATATAATTTAACCAATTGTGCAAAGGTATAAAGTATTATTTTATTAGGTTGTCTTAAACTTGTATTTCTATTTTTTATTAACTGAGGTGACGAAGTTTTCTATTATGTGTAAAGTAAGAAGGTATCTTATTATGTCCAATTTCATTTTAAACAATAGAAATATAAACTATTTTTTTTTATAATAATAAGAATACATAAATTAAAAAACTTTGAAACGTTACATATTAATAAATTTTAAATAATAACATATTTTAATATTAAATATAATGATAAAAAATTATCTTATTTAAATTTTATAAAAATAAAATAAAAAATGATAAATTTAAAATTTAAAAAAATTATTTTCTAATAATTAATTATTTATTTAAATATTATATTTAAAGCTATCATTCTTATACGTGAAAATATTAAATAGAACCTTACTGTTTATTCATTACTTACAAGACTAAAACAAAAAAAAAGTTATAGAAATTAATTATTAATATATATATATATATATAAAGACTATTTACTTATTTAATCTATTTTTTTTAGTTTTTTCTATATTAAAAGAAATTTAAAATTAATCTTTTCACATCACAAATATTTTTTATTGGAAACACTTTTTTTCTTTGAATGTCTACTAAAACACTATGATAAAAAAAAATAACTAATCCTTTGAAGTACCCATGATTAAAAAGACTAACAATACTTTGTTTAAGAAATAGTACATATAAATTATATATAAAAATAATTTTAGAACATTTATTTTAATAATAAATTTATGCCATTAAAATATTTAAAAAAACTAAGCTTTAAATGATAATCCTGTGAAAAGTTTCCATTTTCTCTTTCCTGTTTTTTTTTTTAAAATTAATAAAGGGGCACCATCAACAATATATGAATTTTTTGTTGATTTTCTTTGACTAGTATTTCTTGTCGTTTTATGGTAAAATTCAATTATAAAAAATCTTGGTCACCGTTTGTTACATATTTTGGGGCATATTTTGATGAAAATTAAAGTGTTTTATATGAAAAAAAGGTATGAAATTTTGTAGTTAAATTTACTTGTAGATTTATATTTTAATGTAGATTTTCCTATGCGTTTGTTTTTCTTGCATAAAAATTTAACAGTAAATTATATTTAATTCTACTTTTTTTAACTATCTTACAGGAAAAAAAAAATATCTTTATAAGAAAAGCTACGGTAAGTAAATATGCAGGAAATAATTTCATAGGTAAATACAACTACGGGTTGTATTGGCCATTGGGGCATGAAATTGGAACATAATTTAGAATTGTAATTTCAATTATAATTCTAATTTTAATTTTGTAAGAGTAAGAACCGATTTCAAATTATATATATATTATTTTAGATTGTGTAAAAAATTAAAACAGAATTATTATTTCAGTTAAATTTAATTATTTTTTATACCTTTATTTAGGATTGATTGGGAATGAAATTTTTTGAAATAAAAAAATTGACTCAAAGGCAGCAAGAACACCAGTGGAACAATGGCAGCACAAGGAAGTGGTGAAGACAATGAAAACAAGAGTGACAGGAGTTAAAAAAAAATGTTAATAGTAATGATAATAACAATGAGAATATTCAACTGCAGTAATAACAATAACTTTAACGGTGATGCTATTAAAAAAAACAATGATAGTAGTAGAAACAACTGTAAAGGTGAAGATAGTAACAAAAAACGATAAAGTAGAGAAAACAATGACACATAATAAGGGTGATGCTTTAAATTATAATTTAAAGAATAAAGATTAAAAAATTAAAAAAATATATTTAATTTGAATTATGTTATAACTTCATATAAATATTTCAACTCTAAAAAAACTTATTAAGAGATATAATTAAAATTTTAAGCTCTAATTCCAATTTCGAACTCCAATCTCATTTTTAATTATACATCAAATAAACATTAAAAGTATTTCTGATGATATAAACATGTATTTAATATTGCTACTACACGACACGGTTATTGCTTAAATGCATTCAAACTTCTTAGCTTATATATATATATATATATATATATATATAGTTCACAGCAACCAGAACCCCCCACAAACCTTTCATCAATTTTATGAATTGATTTATTAGATTGGTCCGTTTCTTTTGTAGCTGGTGCGAAAATCATGTGAATTCCTTGTAATAAATAAGATATATATTTTTATAATAAAAATATATATAATTTATTGTATTAGTTACGCACACATACATATCCATTAGATATATTAAAAATTAATAATTCATTTTCTATATTTAAAATTTTAATCTTTTGCAATATTACGTACCCCTTTTAAATTTATTTTTAAGAAGACATTTAATAATTAAGCATTAAGTAAAGTCCATTTATGGATTATCTATTCAATTTTTTCTTAAGGTGAGATTAATCAAAATAGTATCGTTAAAGTGTGATTGAATTTTTTTTTTACACTGCTTAAATCTGATCACCATATTATTATTGATTGTTCTAGACACGAGGTTTAAACATGGTTAATACTTTGTTTTTAAGAAGACATTTAATAAAAATATACAAGAATAAAAAAAAGTATAATAAATTTTTAGCTTTTACAATTTCATTTTTAATGAAAATTAAAAACACAGCTTAATTTTTAATCTATTACCTCAATTAAGTTTAAGCTTTTGGTGGATAGAAAATTAACATTATAATAGTATCCCTAGTCACTGTAATGCCAATGAAGGTTATAAAAATAAAGTCGCCCATTTTAGGCTTAACAATGAATACTTTATAAAATTGATTTTTTTTTAATTCAAAATAAACTCATGTCCACAGATATACTTTGAAAACTTAATTTAATATAATCTTGAAAAACTGTCGATAATACATTTTATAAAATATAATAAAAATTTATATCAGTAAGTAGTTTTTAATTAAACTTCACAAAAGAGTAACATATCTAAATATTATTAATAAATTAAAATACAAAAATACAAAAAATTTCACAACTCAAATTGGATATAACTTGGGGGCAAAAGTTTAATGGATCATTAACCAGGGTAAGTTAACCTTTGTTGCTAATCATGGAAAATTATTTTCTATGCATATAATAAAACAGGATGAAAATCTATAGAAACAGTCCACATAAAAGTAACCTTTACGCGCTGAGTAACTGCGCGTGATACATGAGTCCCCCTGACCCTGAAAACGGACCAGACCCCATCTATCTCTCAAAAAATACTCTCTCTCTCTCTAAACTTGTACTTATTATTCTTATTAATACTGAATATTTATATTTTTAAATCCATATTTTTATTTCTCTCTTTCTTTTCTATAAAAATATAATTTTATATTAATTTTTAATTGTAAAATGAATAAAATAAAAAGAAAAGAGACAAAAGAGAAAGAAAATAAGAAAATGCAATGAAAAAATGTAAAAAAACAAATATAAAATATAATTTTTTTACCACATCATCTATCATTTTTTTTTCTTCTTTTCTTTATTTTCCCATCCATTTTATATCCCATTTTAAGAATATAAACAAATAATTTAATATTATTTTTTTATGTATTATATATGTTTTCTTCCTTTCTACCCACTACACCCCATCTCTCTCTCTCTCTCTCTCTCTCTCTCTCTCTCACTTTCTCTCTCACTACATCACAGTCTCCCCTCCAATTCAGCCATCCTGCCCATGAAACCTTAGCTTCCTCGACGCAGGTACAACTCTCTCTTTCTCTTTTCCTCTCTTCCTCTCTCTTTATATAACATTTAGTTTGTTGTCTATGCACTCGGCTTGTGTTATACATATGTGTGTGTCTCAAAGACTCTACTTCTTCACGTTTTTTTTGTTTTTAATCCGCTAACTCGTCAATCGGTGTGTAACCATGAACACCCTTTTTCACAGGCTAGCTTCTTCACGTGCTTCAAGGCTCTCTCTCTCCTTCTTCTTCTTCTTCAATGGAGGTAACACTCAGAATCTTCTTTTGTTTATTTTTTTTTCTTTTTCCTTCGGTTATGTGGCCTGCCGTTTTGCTTTGTTTGCTGGCGTCCGATTTTAATGTACTTGTGTTCGTGTTTTCGCAGTTGGTTTTCGCGTCAATGACTTGAATTTTCTGGGATCACGTTGGATTTTTATTTATTTATTTTTATCTAACTGGGAAAACTGGGTGCCTGTGCTTGTCTGTTTCTTGTGGTTTTGTTTCTTGTCGTCACGATATCTATTTTTATTTTTTTATTTTTTTTATTCTCTTGGTTGTTGCTTGAGCCTGGTTTCGGGTTCTGAGTGTTGGTGGTTTTCGTAAAGATCGTGTTGGTTCTGGACTCTGAGTGATGTTGTGTTTAATGGCTTGTCATGCATTGGTGTTAAAAGTCTTCGACTTTGGATGCCGTGTTGCTCCTATTTGGGTTTTTGGGTCAGAAAGTGGATCTGATTCTTGTTTCGTTCTGAGTTTGCACTCGGGTGTTCCTTGTTCTTTATCTCTCAGAAATATTTCAACTTGAATTTATGATTTTATATACATATATTATTTTTCTGTGTGTGTGAGTCGAGTTGGCGGCGCAAATTTGGAAAAGTTATTTTTAATTTATATTTTTGAATGATATTGTTTAATTGGGGACCTGTTAGTATCCGGAATTTTTTTCTTTTATGAAGCGAAAATAATAATTTTGATTTATTTGAAATTGATTAGATTTTTTGTTTAATGAAAATTTTATAATTTTAAAATTTAAAATTATTCTATTCTGTTGAGATAATCAAAATTAGAAATGTAATCTATGGACACAGCACTGTTATCCTAACAGCTTTTGTGTCTGTTTTTTCAAAAGATTATAAGGCGTCCCCACTTACTTTTAGTGAAGGACTAATCCTGGGTCAGATGTGGGCATTTACCCTGCTTCTTGAGATGTTTTTAGTGAGATTTAAATCTCATTTACACGTCAATTTCTACGTTAGCTTTGTGTGTATTTTAAGTTCACTAGTGAAATTGTTCATTGGTATAATTCTCATTGACATGACGGTTTATTTTCATGCATATATGACCATAGATATCTCTGTACCATTAGAGTCCTGGGGCTTTGTTTAGCTTACTAGCATGTATTTGGTGATATAGATTTTTTTATAAATAAGATGTGATATTTACATGTTTTTTATTCTTAAATTTATTTATGTTATTTGACAGGTGGACGCAGTTCATGTTAGTGGCTCAAGAGAACAACGTTGTTGTTTTAATAGTTGTGGTGGTGATCCCAAAACAACACCTAGGGTGGGTGAGGAGTACCAGGCTGAACTTCCATCTTTAATGTCTAAGTCTGACTATTGTTGGTCTCAAAACAACTCACATGATGCAAGAAGCTGCACCTCCAATGAAGGGCGAATCGGCTTACCAATTCCTCTGTTTTGGACCAAAGATGAAAAAGAGGATAATCAGCATGATCAACTTCAACATGCATGCACGTCAAATGATGTTGTCGGTGGAAGTACGTCGGTCAATGAAACGCATTTGGGAGCATTGGAAAATTCCAACGTTCCACAAGAAGCAAACGCTGAGGTGCATGAGGAAAATAAACGGAAACGGTACTATCTAGCTCCCGGTTCTTCAAGTGACACTTGGACTGAAAAAGAAGAGGCCAGTTTTACTCTTGGTTTGTATATATTTGGGAAGGTCTTTGATAAACTGAAAACATTCATTGGCAATAAAACAATGGGGGATATAATGGCATTTTACTATGGGAAATTTTATAAGTCTGGGAGATATCTTCGATGGCATGAATGTAAGAAGAAAATGAGAAGTAAAAAGTGCATTTATGGGCAAAAAATTTTCGCAGGACCAAGACAACAGGAGCTTTTATCTCGTTTGCTACCCAACGTGTCAGAGGAATGCGCGCGAAAACTACTGAAGGTAATTATTTAAACTCTTAAGTTTATGCCCTCTTAAATCCATGCAAGCCGACACGTGTTATCTTACTTAGGTCGCATTATTCACGCCTCAATATCTTTGCATCACTGCATTAATACAAATATCCTAAGTTTTGCACGTTGCAAAAATCTATAATGTAGTCAACCAATATTTTGTTGGTACATGTTTGATGTATTGAATCATGTGTCAAATAATATCCACTTAGGAATTTCTTGATGTTGACTGTTAATGTAGTGCAAAGTGGTTACTAAATGTAAATCTTGTTTTATAACCATTTTCATTTCCTTCAATATGTGTTTGATTAACATGCATTGTCAAGCTAATTGAAATGTTCATCGTGTCACCATTTTTTAACTTGAAAATTTGCTGCATCATTATAAATCCTGATAAGTTTTTGCTCTTTGAACCTCATTTGCATGGCAGGTGTCCATGACATTTGTGGAGGGGAAAATCTCTCTAGAAGATTATGTTTTAACTTTGAAGGCTGAAGTTGGGCTCGATGCTCTTGTTGAGGCAGTTGGAGTTGGTACTGAAAAAGATCTTACAGGTTTCCCTGCTGATTCTGTGAAGTCCACTCATGCACATCCAAGTCGCTCTGATGGCAAGAATTATGCCAAGCTTACACCTGCTGAAATAATAAAATTTCTAACAGGCAATTTCAGAGTGAGTAAAGCTCGATCTCATGATCTCTTCTGGGAAGCTGTTTGGCCTCGTTTGCTTGCAAAAGGTTGGCATTCTGAGCAGCCAGGTAGTCGTAATACTTATGCTGTTTCTAATAAGCTGCCTCTACTCTTCTTTGTCCCTGAAGTTCAAAATTTTTCAAGGAAACTAGTGAAGGGCTATCACTATTTTGATTCTATTAGTGATGTCCTGCACAAAGTGGTTTCATTTCCTGAGCTAATTGAGATTGAGACAGTAGCAAATAATGGCAACACAAGCAAGGAAGGAAATGTGAGTACAGAAGAAGCAAATTTGAACCAAGAATGTTCCCCGGCTCAGCAGTGCCATGGCCATCTCAAGCTGCAAGCTCCAGATTTCAATACAGGTCTGAAGGAGTTCACTGTTGTGGACACAAGTTTGGGTAGTGAAAGGGTGAGAGAACTGAGAAGGTTGCCAGAGAGAGTATTGAAGGCTTCTACTTTTGAAGATGGTTCTCACAAAGAGAATAATTCAAAGGACAAAGCAAAGGAATCTGGCTTTGCTGATCGATTGTGCTTGGGTAAGGGTAAGGCTAAAGTCCCCATCGAATTCCCCGTTGATGAGGAAGACCATTCTTACATCAATGTTACAGAAAATAATCCTTCAAAGGACGTGTTTTCAATAAGAGGCATTATTTCTAGTTCTACTAATCCATCTCCTGTCTCCAAGGCCCAGAAGACAGACATGTTGAGTAACATTCAGAGAAGAGATGCTATGAAGCTCCAACCATTACAGAATGTGGCACCTGATGGCAAAAATGCTGTAGTTCCTCCTCTTACTAAAAGAAGGAGGAAATCAAACACCCCTTGTCGTGCAGAGGGGAATTTCTACAATGCTAAACTCTTCATTGTTCCAGAAGAGAGACAAGAGGTGGCAAGTCTCAGTGCTGACAATTCAAAACCAATTGAGAATGCGGCTGCTAGCAACTTTGTGCCTCCCAGAGTGAACCAAGAGAAAGCCAATTACAGCCTTTTGACTCCAAAATCCAGTGAGAATGCTGTTCCTCAGCAACCTCCAACTGAGGAGAAAAAATTGCGAGCTCTTCTTCCACCCGATGAGAACAAGACATTAGCAAATTCTCCTTCAATTCCCAGCAGAGAAGTGGTTCTTTCTAATAGCTCTTCTGGTATTAAAGATCAATATGTGATACCCAAGCCAAGGCTCATGATTGACCTTAACATACCTGTTTCAATGGAAGATGAAAATGATGAACCTTGTGTAAATGAAGTGGCTGAGAGGCAGCAAAACAATGCAGAAAATGAATCAGATGATTCTAGTGTTGAAACAATCTCTGAAGATTTGAATCAACCTGAGCCTCAGCCTGACGTGAACACTAGGAGGAAGAGCACAAGAACCCCAACACCAACACTAAGGTGGCTGGAATCTATAGCCTCAGAAGATCATCTAGAGAAAAAGGAGAAGCGGAAGGTAAGGGAGGCCTTGAAACCTCTCCGATGCACGCGTCCTAAACTGGATGGAGAGACTTCTGGTAAAGATGAGGCAAATTTCGGAAATGTGGAAAGAGCAAATGATGCAGGTGGCGGCAGTGGCAGTGATAACAATGGTAATTGATTTGTACAGGTTTCAAGTCTAGTGAAGGATAGTGAGAGGCCAAGTTTTCAAGTTCCTGGAAGGACTAAGCATGAGGATGATACTTCTTTCTGCCTAAGCCCTGAGAATGTTGATGACTTGTTTTCAATAACTTGAGATCACATGAAATGAAGAAGATAGCAGCCTTTATAGTCATTATAGTGGTATATCATATATACTTGATGATAGATACAAGCTTCTAAGGAAAGCTTTAGTAATATACAATCAGTGCAAGAGAAGGTGCAATTAATCTTCCTTGCTTATGGGGTAGGAGTTTTATATTTTGTTTTCATTTCCTAGTAGCAGTGTCATTCTCCAATCTCAATTAAGGATTCTGAGACTTTAATAATCCCCCTCCCATTTCATATGATTACTGCTGTTTTTTTCTTATTTTTATTATTATTATTATTATCATAAAAATAAAAAATATAGTTGAAAATTATATTTCTTTGTCCATTGTATTTTTAGCACTCGCGTTTCCTATGCTGTTTTGCTTTAATTTAACCATGCATTGTTAGTTATCTTTGCTAATATTTGATGGTTTAATGAAGAGGACAGAATGAGATATATGACTCATGAGGGTTATTATAAGTGCTCTCACTACTTATATTCTAAAGGTTACAAACCTTGGAGCATGTGGTTTGCGAGTTTCTTTGCTACACTTCTTCAATAATAGAAACAATAACTCCTCACCTGCTTTTAATACCATACAATTTTGCTTAGAAACATAATTCTCTAGCATTAAGAACTTAAAAGAAAAATTTTCTAACTCCTTTTTTCAGTACAAAATCTATAATATTTAATGCTAATAAACAATCTCAAGTTCCTATTTACTCCCAAAGTTACTTCATCCAATGAATGCATTGAACCCAACTAATTTGATGATTATAGTCTTAATACATTCATTGAGAATATTTTGAAAACATTTGATACCATATTTGTGATTAATTTTTAAAAACATCTCGAACATTTAAAGCACAATGTTTTTCATCAATGTAATTTACTAGGTTATTAAAATAGAGAAGCACTTTACCAGGTATAAAAAAAAATAAAATTGAGTAAGTTACATTCAATGATCATTTTAAAAAAATGAATATAATATATATTCATTGTTGACTCATTTATTTCACCTATACATCTGTTGACTTTTAAAGATAACATACCATATAAAAATAAAACTGACGTATATCAATTCTCAACCCATTTATTTCAGTCATACATTTATTGACTTCTTATGATAAAATATTTTATATTTTATAAAACTTTAAAATTAAGTATACTTCATGAATTTATTTATTATCTCTCACGTAGTATTATATTATCTTGACCTACTTTTATGAGTGTGTGTAAATTAATATTTATATATAATTTAAGAGTTATTTAAAGCAAAAAATAATTAGAAATTTTTCTGCACAGAAGTACTCTGGAAAGTTAGTTATCTTTTTAATTATACCAAAAGATTTTTTTTCTATATTAAGCATTTATTTTTCAATTTGATATTAATTTGAAATTTTTATAATTCTTGAATTAAAATATTTTTATTTTTATTTAATGTAATAAAATATCTATTATTTATAATTATAAGAACTGTTTTTTTAAAAGTTTATAAAATTTATTGAATTTTGAAATTGTCTTATCATATATTTTATAGTTTCTTAACCAATGTTCTTAGTGTAAAAAATTTGATTAACATTTCTCAAAATTTATTAATATATTTATTTTTTACTTATTTAAAAGTGTAACTTACTCCCAAGTAAAAATATATAAGTTATGTATATTGCACATGTATCGCACAAACACAAATATTTATTTGTTTTAAATTACTTTAACTTTCTTTCATTTTATTTTATTATACAAAATTTTATTATTTTAAAAATATAAAAAAATTATACATAATAAATTCCATATCTTTAAAATAACAAGCAATATTTTAAATTTATTGTAATAAAAATTTAATAAAATTTAAAATTGCATATTACTTTATTATTTTATCTTAAATTTTTTATAATTTGAGTGTATAAGTATTTTTGTGAAGTGGTGTCTTCTCAAAAAAGTTTCTATACCATATATATACATATTGTTTAATTAGGGACCTTTAGTATTTGTGAATTTTTTTTAATAAAACTAAATACTGTATGTAAGATGTTCTGTATAATTTAAACTTTTAGTGAAGAATTAATCCTTGAAATATGAAGTTATATTTGCTTTAGAGTTATCTATTATTCTTGTATCCGTAGTTAAGTTGGCTGGTGTAAATTTTTATTTTAAATGACAGTGTTTAAGTGAAAACCCTTTAATAGTTATAGGTATTTTTTTTATATATTTTTTTATTTTAAAAATATTTTTTTAGAATGATTAACATGAATATTACATTATTAACTTAAAAAAAATTTATTTTGTTTTAACAAAAGATCATAAGGTGTTTCATGTACTGCTAGTAAATCAATTATGGGTGAGGGGTGTAGCCAACCACGTAGGCTCTTGAGATGCTTTGGGTGAGATTTGAATTTCTTTTACAAAAATGTTATTTTAGTAATTTATTTTCCAAAAGGTCATTTATTTAAATTTTTTACCTTATTTTTAATTTTTTATTTATAATTATCACAATGAATATTATTTTATAAATTTATGAACTAAAATAACAATATTATAAGTAAAAAATTAAAATAATAAATGTTTAAAATTAATGAAAATAAACTAAATGTTTATTCATATAAATTTATTTATTTTTAAATGTTTACATAATAATTTATATTATAACTTATTTTTTAGAAAACATAATTATTGTTTATATTTTATTATGAATAAAAATAAATTTAAAATGCATTTATATGTTACGTAAACTATATTATTTTTAGCATTAAAATGTTGACATTTGTATTACATAATATTTGAATAAACTGAAGTTTTTAATATGAATAGTGCAAAAATTCTAATTTCCAACATATACTTAGTTTTTTTTATTCCAAAACTCCTGTTTGAATAATTGGAAGACATGAAAATGATAATTGTACTGGTTAGACCCAACAATAAACACTTTATAACATGATAGTTTAAGTTTCATTTTAACAATATTAATTTTAATAGTAAGACAAGTTACCTATAGTTCGTATTATTATCTTTAAAATTTAATTTCCTCTTTATTATATGCTTCAACGTTTTTAGTCGTTTTTTTAAGTTTTTAAATAAATATCAATTATAGAAATTTTATGTTTTACTAAATAATTTTTTTATTATATATTAATTTTAAATAAAAAATATATTCATATAATATTATTAATTATTACTTTCCATTTTTTTTATAAATTACAATATCTTTTACTCTTTTACATATAATTTTAAATTATTCATTTAATATCTCATGTTATAAAAAATTATAAATTAATAAAAATGTTATAATTATTAATTATTGTAAAAAATATTTATATTTTTGTATTATAAGTTATATTATACATTGCACACATAATGTACAAGTGCAAAAATTTATTTACTTTAAATTAATTTTAACTTTTCGACAATTATTTTTTGTTTAAAAATTAATGTTTAACAGAAAGATTTAATGAAAATATTTTTTTATACTTAGACAATATTTATTTTACTTTTTAAAAATAATTTTTTTATTTTTAAAAAATATAATATAAAATTTTGATATCTTTTATTTTTTAAAAATAGAAAACCATTTTTTAAAAAAGAAAACAAACATATTTTTAGTTTTTAATTTCTCATTTTAGTCAAAAGATTATATTAATTTTTATAATATTATTTAGAATTTAATAAAACTCATCAACTGTCAATAAACATTAAAAAAAAAAAATTTCAAAAAAATTTTAGGGCCACCATAATAAAATCACTAACATAATAAGAATATGTATTTCTAAATATATAAAGACAAATTTTGGCATATCTTCCTGCCTATCGTTTTTTTTTTTCCACTAGTTTAAGTTTTGTAATTTGAAGAAAATAAATTAATTTAATTTCATCATTATAAGCATAATTTTTAAATATGAATATTAAATTTAAAATTTAAATTACAAAAATTACTTTATACTCAAATTTTAAGTTTAATTAGCAGTGAAGTATTGATAATAATAAAAAAATATAACAATAATAAATTATTAAACATGCAATGAAAATGATAATTTAAATAATAACAAGAATAATGATGATAATAACATAAAATTATAAATTATAAATGTATAAAAAAATATTAAATTAATAATAAAATTCACATGATTTTTATTTTTTTTAATAAATTTTAATTAATAATTGAATTTATATTTAAAAAATATATTAATTAATATTAATAATAGTGATAATTATAAATATTATAACAATAACAATAATATGGTGAAGTTTACAAGGGTAATAATTATTAAATTATAATAGTAGATAATTAGTTAATAATAATATATAATTTATAAAATTTATCAGAAATAAATAATTTATTTTATAATTAATTTTTTTATGTTTAAAATTAAGATAAAAGCTAATTTAAAATTAATTGAAAACTAACTTTACTGATACTATTTTACTTTAGCTGAATAATTTTTATTTTAAAATTTACATTTAAATATAAAAAAGTGAAAATTCATAACAATCCATGTGGGATAAATTTTGGTACCTTTGGTGTGTGTCTAGCCACGCCATTTTGTCATATTCCTCTCTCCCGGGAACCTTCTTTCTTAAACCTCAACACCAACCAGCCACAGGGCTTTGCAATGCAAACTTTTCTCTTTTCAAAATGGAGCTTACACTAATTATCATTAACTAACCAATCTCAGTGGGTAAAGAGAACCACAATACTGCATTTGGCATCACACTCACACCACAATCATGGGTCAGGCATTTCGTCGTGCATCTGGGAGAATCCGTGCAGCTTCCGAGGCTGACCCATCATCCTTGTACAAACCAAAGACCACAGTTGATCGCCGGCCAGAGTCCAAGGCCTCGGAAAAACCGAAAGTTGCCGAGCAAGTCTTTATTGACGCGGGTAACTCTCTCTCTATGTTGGGAAATTAGGGTTATGTGATTGTGAAAAATTTTGTTCCTTTAACGTAATTTCCTCCAGTGAAAACTGAAAATATCAGTGGGAACCTCAATAATCAAGGTATCTATTAATGGTTATCTCTAGACTGGTTTTGATATATTCGGGAATTCGGAAGTAAGCCTGAAAGATGTGGGGCGGAGGGAGGTGTTTATATGCTGTTTAGTTTGAAGTTCTGGATTTGGATTTGATGTTTTTGCACCCAATAGGGATTGGTTGTGCGTGCTTACTTCACCTGAAAATGGGGGTAATTTGATTCTCAACATGACAAATGATAAATAAATGTTAGAATTACCTGGAATAATAGAGATTGATGAGTTTATGAACATGGAAATTGATGAGTCCCACACTGAGTGCTTCCTTTATCAAAACGAGAAAACTAAAAATAGTGAGAGAGCTCCTCCTACCATCCTGATTTACATACATTGTCACGGGACAACAGTTACTCCCGAAGTGGCTAGGAGCAGGAGTCTTTCGGATTAATAACAGGATGAGTCAAACCTACTCATTATGGCACAACCTAATAATAATAACTATAAAATCATATTTACTAATAATAAAGTTATCACAAATAATCCCAATAACAATAATTAATTAGAATATGAGCTAAACAACATGGTTCAATATTTTGACATCTAATTAATCTAGAATTAAATTAAACCTATGAAAAAAATTATTTATACCAGTTCACATACATAAAATATCCAACAATAAGTGGAGTGAAACACAGTTTCAGTAGTTTTAGCCCCTCTTTAATGGTAAGAAATTGAGCTAAAAGTCAATTTTCAAGTGATCATTCATTTCCACCCTATCTAGTGATAACCAGGGAACGTCTTATGGACTCTTTGGATTCTGAAAATGTTTTTT
The DNA here is from genome assembly GCF_003935025.1 of Abrus precatorius. Lineage (NCBI taxonomy): Eukaryota > Viridiplantae > Streptophyta > Magnoliopsida > Fabales > Fabaceae > Abrus > Abrus precatorius. Next base: position 31,082,036 of record NW_020874292.1, on the reverse strand, counting down.
GTTGTCATTTTCTTTTTTTAATTATAGAAAGGCTACCTTTTTTCATGTTTTTTTGAAGATCTGTAAATGAAATAGTGAAAACAACTTTCATTGTTTCTACTATTTATTAATTACTAGTAAAACAAGAAAGTGAAAACAAGAAATATTTTCTCATCCCAAACAATGCCTAAAGTCTTTTATCCCATTCATTTTCATTCCGTATTTTCCATCTTGCCTGCCAAACATACCATTAGATTTTGTGATTTTACTAGCTGTGGCTGTTATTTTATATATCTATGTGTGTGTGTGAGGCTTCTCGTCATGTTAATCTGTATATTTTTGTAAAATGCATGCATATGTATCGCTTATAGTTTTGGTGTTTTGTGAGGTTTTATAATGCTACTACTATATAGTTCATTGTGGTTGATTACACTGTTATTTGTTCTTGGCTTAAGATGATCGTCCTAGAGTTAACATGGACAACATCCTGGAAGACAGAGATCCCAATTATGACGCTATGCTTGGTAAAATGGTTGGTAGAATTACATCAAAGCCTGGGGGAAAACCTGAGATGGGAGAGGTGAGTTTATGTCAGTTGTTTTTACCCCTTATGTAAAGCTAATGCAGATATGTCATTATGTTGTGTGTAATGTATCCTTATCCATTTCAATGTTTACATCATAGAACCACAATTTGATGTTGTATTACTCTTCACCCTTTTCTAATGAAACTGTATTATTGAATGTTGACTACTATGAAACATTGATCTCTATATGCTGGCAGAAAAAATGGTATTTCGGCATTGAAGATCTAGGAAATACTGTTTTTGCGAATTGAGTTGATAATCTCCTAGAGTCCTATCAGATGAAAGGAAATCTGCCAAAATAATAATATCTTTGACTGTTATGTTATGCGTTGATATTTTGCTTAAAATATAGTAATATGCCTTCACAAATCTTACCACTGTTCATCATCAATCAATTCTAGCTTTATGATTTCTGCCATCTATTTCCTGACTGTTTGGTTGATGCTATGATTTACACTATACGCAGCATGTGCTTTGATTAGCTTATTTTTGAGATCACTTTTTTCAGATTCCCAAGAGAGCTTTTAAAAAATTAATTCTCAAAAATAACCAGTTACAAATGACTAATGCTGATTCAATGGTCAAAGTTTTGCTTTTAAGCTGTAGTGCATGTTTTACATCAGACAAACTCATCTTACAGTCAGACAATATTGTTACAGGCCTTCTTGGTTGAGAAGTATAATAGGCCTATGCCAAAATTACGAAACACAAAGCCAGATTCTGGTCATTATGAGGAAAGGCCAGTTCCTGCTGGCACTTTGAATGTAGCACAGTTGCGCCGTATCATGCTCTTGCATGAAGGCAAGGCTGATGATCACGATGGGCCTATGGATGCTCACCAAATTGCTGAAAAGTTTCAGGTCGACGTTGTTCAGATTCAGAGAATCTTGCATTTCTTATCGCAACCTCCAGAAGGAAGCAATAAAGATAAGAACGAAGCATCAAGATAAATAGCTTTACCAGCATTGCAAACTTGTTCCTGCTGACAAAAGGCCTTTTTCTAAATGGATTTGAGGGGTGGACGAAGTCTTGCCTATTAAGAATGGTAGGTCAACCGAAAGTTGTATGCCAAAGGCCATGACCTCAGGTCTTTATTTACTTGTAATTGACTGTATTACGAAGTGCTTGTGCGGCTGGATTTTGTTAGGACATAGCGATATCAACAGTTGAATTTGTCACTCTCACGGAAACTAACTTTGGAGAGAGTTGCAATAAGGGCTTTGTAACCCAACAGTTGAGCTTTTGCTCTTTTTAAAGTGCTACACAACAATCTTCATTCAAGCCTCTACATCTATTAAAATAGGAGCAAACTGGTTTTGGCTTTGCAAGTTACGCGTGGGTTTGTAGTCTGTAATTTCTTTAAAATTTGCGGACGGTTAGACTTGTTCCCAACAGGCGATTCGTGTGCTCAACGTACCTGGTTGAGCTCAAGTTTTGTGTGGAACAATTACGTTAAATAAATTCATTTTATTCAATCACCTATTTCCTGACCAATGAGGAAGGTTAATCTGGATTTTTTTGCAACAGCCAATGAAAGAACCTTCTGTGTTCATTATCACAGCAGCAAAACAAGTAAATGCAAATGAGGCTAGAACCTTGTATGTTTCTGTCCTACTGACAGATCGATACCATTTTTTTACCCAAATCATGATGAATGCCTACAGCATTTGCAAGCTAAAAGCACAAAGCAAGTCTTGACGCCATCAGTGACCAATTTCATTTGATAGACTCTGAAGCAGAAAACACGATTACTGATCATGTTTAACTCTTGCCTTGCAAGTTCCAGCGGAAGCTGAATTCTAAAGCCCAGAAAACGTCCAAGATAAAGTGCAAACAAAAAAAAGGTTTTTTGACCATTTAGGATAAATTTGGAATTTAAAATCACGTTAACAAGAATAACCCCCTCCAACTGCTGATGTTCACCATTCAATAAAAGTAAAATAGATGTTACTATGCTAGAATTAGCTTTTATCTTATAGTCCATCTTAAAAGAGGATTATCTTATCCACTACTGCTATCATTGAAATAAATCATCATATACCTCGTGTTTCCTATCCTTAGGGAATTAAGTAAAAAATAATAAAATAAAAAAATGTAAATCTCTCCATCACTTCCCTTCTATGAAGTGAAAAAAATCAAGTCAAAATAGATTCCAGCCACTCTGATGTCAATTCATATGCAACAAAAGTTGCAGCGCCAGCTGGTGCAGCTTTTACAGTTGATGGGATTATACCCTTATATAGACCAGCCCAACCCTCCATTTGTAATATTCGTTTCATGGCGTCAAACATATTGCTGTATGCACGATGTTCAACCCGAGCTCCATATCTTGGATGTCTTTGTAGACCTTCAATCTACAGCAAACAAAGAATGATAAGGACACCATTAATCAGCATGAAACATGGACAAATTCACTTGGTTTTGGAGGATTTTTTTTTTTTTTTTCTGTTGTAGGGGTGGGGGGAGGGTTCAGAATTATTGTAAAATCTACCTGAAATCTTTTCTTGACGACATCAAGAGGATGACAAACGAGCTTGGCACATGTTCCTGCTGCCAACCCACACAGGAAAAGCTGAAAACTAGAGGGACTAACTTCTGCAGTAGTATTTGAATATTTACGTTGGTTCCACACCTACAATTATCCCGCATAATATTTGGATATCAGAGAATTGCTCACTATCATTAAAGTAAAGAATTTGTCAGCTCTGTGAACGAGTCCAACTATACATCTTTATATTATATTGCAACTTCAATGAATCAAATTTGCACTGAGATACTTCCATGAATCCTTTTCTCTTTGGCTACTTTCAAATTATATTTAATCTAGCTGAAAAACAGACCTAAGACTATCTAGGTATTGAGGCATGATTAGGGTTGATCGCTCACTCAAATTTACATTTAATACAAAGTGCTGTATTGCCTCTGCTGTCAGCGCAGACTAGTGCAAAAATAGTGACTGGCACATATAGAAGTTGATAAATGTTTGTCTAGAAATCCACAATGGCAAATTATGTAACAGGGAGGATAAAAATTAAAAAGTGACATTGAGACTTAAACATGTTGAAAAAGTGAGACACAGTAACTCTCATAACAAGAACACATCACAACAGAAGAGCATGAAAAACTTATTGATGCATCTTGTGTCATTTTAATTATTCTATGGAAACATATTAGCAACACACTTTAACACATCGGTTAAAATTTACTAAAACTCACAATAACATGCAGGTCCCACTCCTTACAAGACAAGTCTTACGTTATTTCATGAACCTCAACAAATTTCAGCCAAGAGAAAAAGTGTCTTCTATAACCAGTTCACTCAATGAAAATTGCAAAACAAGGGCACAAAACAAGGCATAGTATGCTAAAATAACTGGTAAATGTAATGCACAATATAATAAGACCAACAAGTTCACCTTACAATGGTTTCACAACCAAATGATATCCAATACATGTAGGGAATAATTATGTCAACCAAAAATATACAAGCTAAATAGGACTGAAATTTTACCATGGTCCAACGTTTAAAAGTATCATAGGTGCCAAATTGTAAGCCTGCATATGGTATGATCTCAACTAGTGTTGGTGACAATCCAGCATACAAGCCTTGGAAGCCACGAGCTTGGAGAATATCAACTAATGCTGTCCTCATGTTTGGATAAATCTAAATGATGGGAAAATATTAGGCATAGAATAGTTACAAAATTAACTCAAGAAGCACAGCAGCTTCAAACAATGCACACAATGTTAAAGTTATATTGTCAAGAGCCAGCAGAGGGTGCTTTTCCCCCACAACTCTTCGCAGAGTGAAACAAAAATAAAAAAAAGAACATTTTTCTGAAGTCTTACACTGAACTTGAGGCTAGGGTCATAATCTATATTCTATACAACCATATCAGCTATTAAGATCTAAAATAGAACAACCAATTATTGTACCTCATTAATGCCATTGCAACTAACAGCCCTGCTGTGATGCCCCTATAGACATTTGATCAGCAAATTTTAGGGTTTAACATGGTTTCTAGACCATTAAAGCCATACATGACATGATGATCTGACAAATTTCAATCATTCTGTGTGTTCCCCTCATGATATGATCTGAAATTTATGTGAAATGCCATTAACTAGGCATAAAGGAAGCAAAGGTGAGCACCCCCACCCAAAAATTAGTAAAAAGGAATTGTCAAGAAGCAACTATACAAAAATCTCTCTCCCTTATACAAGTGTCCTTTGGGCTTGCAGCAGGGACATGCAGGGACCCACCAATCTTGTATTTGAATGAAACTTTCTTCTTTTTTAGAAGAATGGGGTAGGCAAGGATTAAATTCCAGACCACTTGGTCATAGTGATTCTCATACCATGTCATGAAGTAACTACACAAAGCTATCAAGTCGAAACACGCAGGTGGATGGTTTTATATCTAACATCTCTAACAAGAATGAACAAAAAAGCACAACATCAACAAAATCTTTCATGCACAAAGGACTGAGAAAAAAGGCAAAAATATATGGGACAGGAGGAGTGTGTTTAAAAAACATTCCAACAATTTCCTTCACTAACTTCCTAACATTAGTATACATTACAGCAATTTACTTCAAAGCTGTCTAGTAACATTGGCCATATTTTATATTGCTTATACCTTCGGTTCACCCTGAGAAGCTAATATGGTTCGGAGAAGATCAAAGGGATATGACCCTACAGTAGCTGCACACCCAGCCAATGCCCCACTCATATAGGATAGATATGGGCTCAAATTAATGTGATTCTCTGCAGCAACAAAAAGTAAAGAATGAAAAATTAAACCTGGAACAGGAATGCTTAAGTAATTAATATCTCTAAAGTGCACATGGACACAGGTTCTGATCTGGCATATAAACAGTGTACACATCATTTAACTACAGACAGCATCCTTTCCTAAAGCACCTTATTAAAATATATTAGAAAACTGTACAAAATCAATTAGTAAAATAAAATTGAAATTCAGAACTATCATGTAATGAGTTTGGACCTACATATTTGAAGTTTTAAACATTTTAACTGATAAGTGATAAAAAAAACCCAACCTAATTCTCAACAAACAAGCTTAGTAGACAGACACCTAGGAGATAAATCATAAATTCAATTTGCTCATCAAGCTAATATGTTAGGTCAATGAATAACAATTGATATGCAAAATACCTGTCTTGGAAGAACCAGAGGCAAAAGACTTCAACTTGTGTAAAACAGTAAATTGTATAGCTGTATATGGCATAACCATGAGCAACGCTGGCACATTACCCCGCCAAAAGCCCTACAATATATCAGATTAAAAAGGGTAATACAGCATTTTCTCCAGGAAACTTCTGCAAGGTGTTTTTAAGAATTCAAGCACACTATCACATATACTAATTTTACCAACAGCCAATTAGTACCTTCTCAAGTCTATATTAGAAACATAGGCAAATTACTAATAGAAGGAAGTAAAGTAGGATGGAAAAATAAAAATATTATAAAGGCTGAGTTATTCACTTATTCTACCTGTATTCCTTCTTCTCTCAATATATCTTTGCTTGCTTGAAGCATGCCTGTATATTTTGAGGGTGTAGACAAGTCCTTGCGTAGTAAAGTCCATGAAGACGTGGGCTCTAGTTGAACCTATCAATGAATGTAAACAACAGTTTATTTCACCTCACCTCTCACCTTGATAATAACGAAGCCAACAATGAAAAGCCATGAACTTGGGTACCCAAAATCTCATGCAAAACATAAGAACATAAAAAACTAAACACAAATCCCAAGTAAAATTATGTCAATAACGGAGAAACACCTTATAAATAAAGTGAACTAACGACCGATCAATCACCAAAAATGAATTATTATTATTATTATTATTATTGAATCTATAATAATAGGCCCTTTGTCAAAAAGCAGAAAATATTACAGATAAAAAGAATGAGTATTTTGCAAAGTAGGATAAATCTCCGTAGAAAGAAATTGATAGAAGGAAAACACGATCGGGTGGGAGAGGACACAAAAAGTTACAAAAAAAAAAAAAGGTAGAAGGAGATGAAAAAACACAAACCTGAAACCTAATCTTAATAACGTCGAGGGGTGACGTAACTGTCCTTGATATAGCGCCGGAAATAGCACCAGCAGAGGAATCAATCAAAGCCCGCTTCAGCTGGCTAGGTTCCTCCCCCATTGCCACTAACACCCCCTTTCCAACTATAACCTGAAACATCACATAATTCACAAATATCATAAACCAAAAACAACAACAATAATGAAGTGATAAGATAAAAGATCAGGGTTTCCATCAAAATTGGTAACTGAAAAGGAAGTACCGGTGAGAGAAGAGGGGCAAGGAGGCAATGGAGAAGGAAACAGACATTAGAGAGAGAGAGAGAGAGAGGTAATTGAATTTGTAGCCGCCTTATTAGATTGAGAAGATTTGGGAGCGGCCACTTTTCCCGTGTCTGAGGCTTTGCAGGAATTTAGCAGAGTCCCAAACAGAGAACAGCTAATATTATATTATCAATAAGAAGAAAAACACGAGATCCTCATTTTCTCTTATTGTTTCAAAAAATTGAACGAGTTTTGATAACATTTATAATTGGACAGATAGATTCCAGGGATGAGATCAAGCCCTGCTTTTATTCTGTCTCCCTCAGTGCGCTTCGTTTCCGTTTATAACCTTACAAATTTCTCATTTCCAAAAGTTTCTCCCAACCATGCTGCTAAATCGATCAATAATCTAGCTTTTCAAATTTTTCCTTTTTAATTATATATGCATATACAAGTAATTTTTTAATATTAAGTTATGCGTATAAAAATATTTAAAACAATATACCTTGAAAGAATTATAATTTTTTAATATTTATTGTGCATTAGTTTAGCACTTGGTTTTCGGCGTTGCTGGTTTAAATCTAATGGCATATGATTCAGTGTAATTCCAATATAAATGTATGTCATTAAAAGAGTGTTTAGGGACTTCTTTGTTTCTTGTTTTAGCTTTAAATATTTAAAAATTGCATTTTAAAATTATTTTTAAGAAGAAAATAGAAATAAAATTTATGTTAACAACTTTATTTTATTTAAAAACTATTTTTAAAATCAGAAAAGTCTCTATTTTTGTTCTAAGATTGACTTGCGCCGTAATATTGTTATACATATTCCACTTAATGTCCAATAAGTAGACTTCTTTGGTTGAGTAAAAGGCAATAGGTTTTTGACAAAATCAAACGATCCCAATGCATCTTTAGGAATAAATACAAAATAAAATAGTTTTAAAATACAAATTTGTATCAACCAAAATATTTATATCTTTGAACAGTTTTTGGCATCTTTGAAAAATAAAGATCCTATGAAACCAGAATGGTAAATCAGCATATTCAAGAAAAGAGGAGTAAAAGAAAATCAAACGGATTGGGACTGATATCAAGGAAAACACACACTAACACCTTTTTTACCCTTGGTATAATATTCTCTTTTTTTATGCTATAAAATAATTCATGTGATATTTTAAAAACTTGAAATAATTAAGTAAATAAATAAAGACTTGTAAGAGAATATGAACCTGTGATGATATATTGGAGAAACAAGAATGATCAGAGACAGGGCAAATACAATCTTTAACGATCTATTGGTAGCATGTGATGATGACTCTTCAAGATTTCACCGATGCCTTTAATTTTTACCCCCAGGTAAGTAGAAGATGACAGAGGGAGCATGAAATTGAGAAAATAGAAGGAAAATTATGTTCATGTTTTAAACACAATTACGAGATAAAATAAAGTGTAGAAAATACATAAGTAACTGATTTACGGCCGACATGGAGAAGAAAGTCAATTTTTTCCAAATAAAAAAGATCATTTTAAGATAAATCAAAAACAAATAATTTTGAATTCAAAATTTGAAACAACCAAATATTTTAAGTCTAAATTAACCTTGTGCGCTTGAAGTGTGTGATATATCAAGTCTCACCTAAGTAACAAATAAAATATTAGATAAGAGAAATGTATTTTAAATTTGTTAAAAGTTTTGATTGGGAATCTCGAAAAGAAGGGAAAAAAAAGTTAATAAAAAAATCTTAAATGAGAAACTTAAACATATAAATTAAAACTTCAGAGAGTTTATAAAAAATGTTTTCAGTCTGAAAATTCACAAAAACTAACTCTTAAATAAAATTAGAAATATTTTAAACAAATGTCTAACAAGTTTGTAACTCCCTAAGATTTTACAAGTCTAAACTAAAATATATATAGATTAAAAAAAATGCGAGTCACAATCAAGATTTCTTTTTAGATCAATGAGTTATTTAAACTTAAACCCATTCAACTTTTTTAATATAATGAGATAAATATAATTATTTAAATTATCAAGACCCAATGGTAAAAAAAATTGCAAGTCACAAATCTCTCTCCCTCGTTTTCATAATACTAATAAAATAAAATAAAATCATTGTCAAGACCCAGTGTTCCTTTCCTCCCCCTCGCTACTCTTTGGATTAAAAATTTTTAACGTGTCTCAGTTATTTTTATTTTTATTTTTAATACATTTAAATATATATTTTATTTTTTATAAATGAAAACACTTTCTCTGTATATATAAGAAAAAATATGTTGTTTATATACATTTTATTGTAGTACTTTATATTTTTTCATCCCATCTTTATACCATACACCATGCATATGCAATTTTTTTAATAAAAAGAAAAGGACAATGTATATATTGCTGGCTCTTAGAGGTCTCGAAGGACGAGACCACTGACAACAACCTCTCTCTCTATAATATTTATATTTAAAATATTTTTATAAATTATATATTAAAAAATTAACGAATATTTTATTCTATTATTTTATTTTTAATATATAAATAAATATCATATTTTAAATAATATACCTACAATTGATTAAATAATATAAAAATATGTATAATAATATCAGTATAATTATGCGTGTGTGAGTAAAATTTCAGTTGGGCTTCCTCTAATACATTATTAGGTAATAAAATTTTGATAGTTTAATTATTCAATTAAATGGTATTATTTTAATAATCACAGATGAAGTTTTAAATAGTTTTAATATTAATATGTATGTTATATTTTTTATTAATTTGTACTTTATTTATATCTTCGTGTAAATGATGTTAGACCTGTTCCAGACTTCCAGTATTGAATCGTTTATAACTTTTGGCCTACATCCTTTCCGGTGTCACTTTAAGGATTTTCAATTTGTAAATATATTTTCATATATTGTCGATAGTGCGTTACTTTTTATTAATTTATTTAAGAAAGGAGATATCTATAAACCTAAAAGAATGATGTGCAAATAAATAACATGAAATAAGGAAATGAAAAATTAAATAATATAAACGTTAGTTATATAATATATGAACATTATTTATGTTATTAAATTTTTCCTCTCTTATTTACTGCACGTGTAAATTAGTTTTTTTCCTTTGGCGTTATAAATTATTATTGTTGTTCATCTTTGCTTTTGACTCGTAGGTAATTTTATTTACACTTAACACCGCAAAATTATAAAATATCCTTTTTACTCTAAAATTGTCAAATGTCTATTTTTTTGTCTTTATTATCATTTTAAATATTAAAATGACTGTCATTTAATAATATTGAAGACTAAAATAATTGTTATTTACTAATTTTAACTCCAAGAGTCATGAATTAATTCAGGAATATAAATATATATATATATATATATATACTGTTTAGTAAATAGTTTATTTAATAAAATTAATTATGAAGCTATACAAATAGATTAAAAAATATATTAACAAATCACCCAAAATAAATTTATTAAAATAAGGTTTTTTCTTACAGATGTATCATAACCCATTGACTGAATTATAAGAAGATATGCTTTTAAAGTTAAACTAACATCGTTAAATTTAAATTCATGTTAAATATATATATATATTTTATTGTTAATTTGTTTTCTTTTCAGTAAATTGACCCGGCATCAATAGACACTATTTCTCACATACCAAATTTTGAAAGAGAGGGAAAAAAAAAGAGTTTCTTTAGAGTCTAAAAAGTAATGGTTATCTTCGTGTGAATCATATTAAAAGAAGTGTATGATTGTTGGTTATCTAGTCACACACAAAACTTTGTCGAAATATTTGTTTTTTATTTTCAAAAGTTTAATTAAAAATAAAAAGACAGACATGTAAGAACATGATAAAGAATAGTTGTAATTACACTTATAAAAAATTTAATTTATGAATAAAGACAATGTTAGATATTTTTATATTTTAAAGATATTAAAATATCTTATAATTTTATTTAATATTTTGAATAAAATATATAAAAAATAAAATTATATTATAAAAGATATAACATCACTCAAATGATAATATCTATGACCATGCATTAATACCATACCATGTCAACAGACGTTTTCTTTGCTCCGGAACGTCAAGAAAAAGAAACATCCATTTATTGATTCCAAAATGTAAAGTTGAGGCACTAAAGTGCAGGCCCATGAACATCGTAGAAGTAATGACAAAAAAAAAAGGTATTTTAAATTGAAAGGAGTGAATTAAAGATTATATTAGCGTTAAATTTAATTGCCTTAAAAAAGTTAAATTTAATAGATATTTCAAAAATTAAAATAAGCAATATTTTTATCTATCAAATTAAGTCTGAATCTAATTATTATAATTATCAACAAAATTTTATAATTGTAAATTTAAATAATATCATGCTTTAATTTTATCTATATTAACATATATATTCATTATTATTTAAATTAAATTAATATAAAATATTTTTAATTTAATTAAAATATTTTATTACAATAGTTTATAATTAAAATTCAAGTATCCTTAAATATCCTTCAATTAAGTTATATACTACATTTTTAATCAATGTTTCTTTTATTGATCTATAATTGAAATGTGCCTAATTTAAACTTTGAAGACTTTGCCGGAATCCATCTATCATCGGACTTAATAATCCGAAAAAACTTTTTCACGATAACGAAGCACTTTTCATGTAATGAGTAAATATACTGTCACTTCAAAATATTCATTATTATTTTTTAAAATAATATTTATTTAAGATACTTTTTATTTGTTATTAAATTCATAATAAAATATTTAAATAACAATATAATAAATACTCCCTCAATACATCTCTCTCTCTCTCTCTCTGTGTATATATATATATATATATTATTTTTATTTTTTTTTGTTTCATATAAAGTACATTCATCAATAGGGTTATATACAAAGAGGATGCACACTATTCCATGAAAAAGGTCATTTTATATGAAATGAGAAAAGTAAACGTCCATCATACAAATTATATATAAACTATTAAGATTTTTTTTTTAAGTTGCATAATTACCTTAAAAAAAGTCCTATGACATTTTAAAAATCACACAATTGACATATTTTAATCTTAATAAATCATAATAAAATATAATAATATATATTTTTTTCCTTTAACTACTCATTTACGTAAAATCGAAGTATTGGATACAATTCATAGTTGTGGAAAGATCATGCTCGAAACATAATTATGAGCCCATAATTTTTAAATTGATAAAACTAAGGATAAATGAAGGTGATAAAGCTAATTATTTCCCAAAATAATAAAGAAAAAGTAGTGAATATTATCTAACAAGACCATGCTCGAAACATAATTATGAAATTGTTTGCGGTTCCTCATCTAATATGCATTTTTTACTTTGAACTTTCCTTTGCCTCATAAAAAGTATTTGACAAAACATTTTTTTAATAAATAAAATATTATATGTTACAAACCTTAATGTACAATTAATATTGATTTCAGAATCGTAAAATATTCCAATTCTCTACATGGGTAATATTTTTATATTACAAAATATTTTAAAAATTTACAAGCAATTTTATTTATCATGCCACAAACACAAACCTAGAAATGGTGGATATAGAGTTTGGGATAGTGGTCTGAATTAAATTCTAGTGGTTACAGTAGAGGTGCAGTTGGGTAAAGAATTGACAACTATTTTACCTGTGCCCGTGGGTATAAAAATTGAACAACACAAATTTGGAAAAGGTTATAGTTACTTATTTTGTTTCTTTACATGCATGTACTGTTTCTATTTGTTGTCTCTTGTGCTCATTTTTTATCAACTTCAAGCAATGTTATCATGATTATCAATCAGTATATTCTTTGTCCGTAAAAGTAAAAAAATAAAAATTGTCATAATAATTATAAAACAAATAAAGAAGAAGAGACTAAACTTCAATTGGCAAAATATAGTGAAAAAGACTTGAGTAATAGCAAAGGTGAACAATGCATTCACAATAAGATTGATAGTTTGTTAATCTTTAAGATAACATATTTCATATCAAATATCATGATAGACTTCATAACTAAGCATAAGAAGCAACATATACACAAATAAAAAATAAAAAAAGATTAACTAAATAACTCTTCACCTTTGAGTCTAAAATTTATAGCAATCATAACTCTAACTGTAATCTATAAGAAAAATGTCATAAATTTTAGGTTAATCATTCTTATATTAATATATTTAATCACAAATGCATGATAGTTTTAAAAATTTTAATTTGATATGTATTTTTTTACCTGAGAAATTAACATTTGAATTCCACCTTTAAGAAATTATATTTTTTTGTCTAAATTTGTCAATGATAAAAATGGAAACAAATGTGACAATTGTATTAACACCATTAATAATAAATGCATACACAAAAGAAGCATTATTACCAAAGCCAAAAGTCTTGAGAAGAATAGGTGCATAAACATGACATTAATGCAAGTGAGTTGTTGGAAAAATAAAATGAAGGAACAAAAATTGATTTGAGGTCTATATTTTAGCTTTAAAATATTATTTCATGGATTGTCCACCATTTTAGTTGCCACGTTAGCATCCACGAGTTCTTAGTATTCTTCATCAGTATTATTAGTGTCACAAATTTTTTTGTAATATGGTCTTAACATTTTTATGTAGGCTTTTTTTAATTATAAAGTTAGGTATGTCATTTAAGAAAATAAATTTTATAAGCAGTATGATTATCGGAACAGCTCTATTATCTAAGGAAATTATCCATTTTATTTTTGTGCTTAAAAATTGCAAAATTCATAAAATTTGCAAATAAGATGGCAATTGAGTGCTTATTTTAACCTTTTTAAAAATTTACGTGCCTTAATATTATCAAAAGTTTTAAATATAAAGATATATAAATAATTTTTTATTACATATCTAACATTTATTCCCTTATGGTTGAGTCCAAGGTAGTTTGATAAAATTTTATATAATCAATAATAACGTTAGTAAAACATTTTTTAATATTATTTTATTGATTAAAATTTATAAAAATACAAATAAAATTTATTAAATTAGAACTGTAAAATATTAAATTAATAATAAAAATTATATTTTTAATGTTTTTAATAAAATTTAATTTATATATATATATATATATATATATATAAAATATGAGTATCAGATGCTCTAAAACGATAAATTTTTAAAATAATAATAAATAAATAAATATCAATTATTCTGTATAGTATTAAAATAATAATAATAAATATAAATATTAAATATTATATATTATATGATAATAATATATTAAAATAATATTAAAAATTTATTATTATTTTATTTTATTTAATATATATAATTTTGATATATGTCAATTTTTAGTGTTGTATTAGAGATAGATAATTTATTAAAATAATAATAAAAATTTATTATCGTTTATATATCAATGATATTACTGTTAAATTGAAAAGAAAAAATACTAAACAAAAAATTAATTTTAAAATATATCTATCTTAAAAAATTATTTTTAAAAGATATTATTTAAGTAAAAAAAAAGCCATAAAACTTAAACAGGAATCACACTGTCGATCACATTACATCATATTTAAAAATTTTATAATTAAAAAAAAAAAACAAGCATATGGTTACGTGATGATTCCATTTCAGAGCATAAAGCATAGAAGAAGTTACGTTCTTATTGGGACATGCTAAATGCGGTCAAATATGCTTCCAGTTAAGAGGCCAGTGCCGCCTTTCTTAGTGTCCTTTGTTGTCAATGCAAGTCTGACATGGCTCCCAATAACCTTTTTTTTCTCAATGTTCCAATTACTTTCAACTAACCTTTTCAATATGCCTCATTCTTTTAAGTTCAAAATCTCTCTTACATGTTTTTAATATCTCTTTAAAGATATATAATGTATACCAAATTTTTTTTCAAAAAATTCATCAATATATATATATAAAATAAAAAAAATATACAATAAATTATTTTATTGCAAAGTATAAAATTTAATATATCAATTAATATAATTTTTTTAGTAAAAATACTATTTATTAATTTTATTTAAACTCAAACTAACATGAATTAACAAACTAGGTGGTATATAAATGAGTGAATTTTTAAACTATTAAATGTATTTAAAAAATATAAATAGTTTAAAATTTTAACCTGTAGCTTAATTATAATATATTTATTTTTTAATATTTCATAAAAATTTATAAATTTATTTTTTAAATTTTCAAAATTTCTTAGTTTATTCCTTCATAACTTGTAATCTTTTTTCAAGCTGCATCACTTTTGTGTATCTTCTATTTAGATATTAATTATAAAAATTATATACATATATATATATTTATGTAATTTTAACTTATAATAAAATATTTTTTAAATTAATAGATTGTTGAATATCATTTTATAAACCATATTTGTATGAAGTGAATAATTTTTAAAATTAAAATCTCTCACAATTTTAATTTATTATAAAAATAAACTTTCATATTAATAAATTTTAATATCATTTTAAATATTTTTTACGTCTTCCTTGCACACTAGTTGCATTTATATCGAATAATTCTTACAATTTTTATTTAAGTTATTTTTCTCAAACTTAAAAGAAAATTGAATAGAAAAAAATAAGTCAAGAAATTTAGTTCATTTAAATTAAATAATTATGACTTAAGTAAAATTAACTGAACTTAAATTAAAAATAATAGTTTAAGAGAATATTAATAAAATTTATATCTTCATTGCGGTATAAAATTAGTTTAAATAAATATAATATAACTTAAGTGAAAAATATAAAGAATAATTTTTTATATTTTTTAACATTTAATTATGTCTTTTTAATTATTATTTTTATTTTTATTTAACCAGATTATTCATTTTAAAAAATATTGGATGAGTTACATAATATTTATAAATTTTATTAATTTTATTTATAAAAATTATTATTGAAATCATAATAATGCAAAGATAATAAAGTTATTTAAATTTAGAAAACATATTAACACAGTAATATGTTATTTAAGAAGAAAAATAAAGAAGAATTGAACAAAGTTTTTACTATATTATTTTAAAATAATATTACTTAATTTCATTTGATTTATTATTTTGAATATCTTTTTTAAATTTTTATTATTTAAATTTTAATCATTAAATTTATCTAACTTTAAAAATAAAGATAAAAAAATAAAATTGAGAGGATAAAATTAAATTTCATGTGAATAAAAAAAATTACCTTCATAATTATTATGATAAATATCTAATATTTAAAAAATTTTAATATATAAAACTTCTTAAAAATTAAATTATAAATATTATAACTTTAAAGGTTATTTTATTGACTCACATTAATTATCAATTTTTATTTGTATTTAGATATATATCAAAAGATAGAAAGTTTTAAATTTTTTTCAATTTTTGTTTGTCGTGAGGTATTTTTTTAGCTGAAATGTGAATAGTCCATGTTCCACCATGAGGTGCCGCGTACATCCCGCGTTGGTTTTGCGGATGAAGATGCGCGTGGTGGAATAATACATGCACATGACACGTAACTTGGCGAAGTGCATTACATGCTCTTACGAAAATATCATTAGAATGGAAAGTTACCCTTCCAAGCTAGTTGGAGCTACATAATTTTTACAACAATCTTTCGTGAAATTTTAAACTTTTAATCACAATAAAAGACATCGGGGTTAATTAAATTACCAAAGTAGTAATTAAAATTGAAAACAATCAATTCCAACATAAAAAAAAAAACCACACTTGTTTTTGTTTTCTATTTCTACATTTATTATATTTTAGTTAAACATTATAATAATTAAGCATGGATCCATTTATGTATATAAATATCATTGAATGTATATTATTATTTAATGTTATATTTATTCAATGTATAACATATTTAATTTTATAATACAACCAAAAATTAACAGTCTAATTAAATATTGTATTCATTAATTATAATATTTTTCTTCTACGAATATATTTTAATATTAATAAAAATGATTAAAAACAAGTTATCAGTAAACAAAAAAATATATTACAGATTTAATATCCCAAATATAAACAAAAAACAGTATTAATAATTTGACTTTTATTGTATAAAATAAATATATTTTATAAATATACTTATGATAAAATAAAGCTACAGCATTTGACAATTATTTGACCTTATCCTCAGTAAGACAAATATTTTTCTTACAAACTTAACCATATTTATCTAAACAAGATAAAATTAATAGACAATATCTGTGTTAACGATGAAAATATGGATGATAAAATGAAAAAAGTAATATTATAATGTGGATAAAATACTAAGGTAATATAAATGAAAACAAAATGATGTAATCAGCCAAATTATTTATAATACATATGTAAAATTAAATAATTTTTTTTCCTTTTCAGAAAAAATTCTATCCAATTAATATTTGTATTTATTTATTTTTAAATGTAATTTTTGTTTAAAAAGATAAAGAAACCCAAGTTTAAAAAATATTACATAAATACCCTCAAATCAAGTGCCAAAAATAAAAATACTCCAACACTACCTTGTTTTGAAAAATGTTAATTACAGTGAAAATACTTAAAAATTAAAAAAATACTTTTTTTTTGCTGCAAAAAATAAAAATAAAAATCTTGGCCTAATATGAGGACATATAAAATGATATACATGATCATACAAGATAAGTTATTTGTAAGATATTAATATGCTTTTAAGTAAATTGCACCTCTAAAGAATACGAATATTTCCCATACAAAATTTGGATACTAAGACATTGTAACATAAATTTTTTTATCACGGGGTGAAATATTAAGAATTTAATAAAGTACAATAATACAAAATTTTCTGAATATAATATTTAATTATAATATTTGCGTGCTGAACTAAGCTGTAATAAAACTAATTATGGTTACAATATTAATCAAATGAACCACAGTAATGTCAACAACATTAATTAATGCAACAATGATTATATTGTGTTAATTATGGTAATATGTGTAATTAACAATAAAGCAATTATTTTAAAATACAAATCTAAAATCACGCTAAAAGTATTTATAATAAATTTGAATTTAACACAAATTGAATTATTAACACGCCAATTATATCTGGCAATAAAGTATCTGTAAACAAAAAATTAAATTAACCAAAGAAAAAAAAAAAGGAACCGCCTTTCCTTAATGGAGTATATCACGAAAAGAAAACGATAACTGTCAACTTGAAATATATGGTAACGGCGAAGTTACGCGTCCAGAAATAAGAGCACCCACCTGGAACATTCCTAAATTTCATCTTTTTCCTATAATTTCTCAAAGTTATATATATTCATTCATTCAATTTTCATAGACACATAATCATCAAGATTTAACCCCAAACCAAACCCAACAAAAAATCTCTCTCTCTCTCTCTCTCATGGAATTCAGAACCCTTGAACTCAACATCATATCCGCAAAGGACCTCAAAGTTGTTAATCTCTTCTCCAAGATGGACGTATACGCCGTCGTTTCACTCGCCGGGGACTCCCTTCACCCTCAAACTGCCAGGACCCACGTCCACAAAGACGGTGGCTCCAACCCTACGTGGAACTTTCCGGTGAAATTCTCCGTCAACGAATCGCTGGTGCAGCAGAACCGTTTATTCCTCGAGGTCAAGCTCATCTCCGACCGTACCCTCGCCGGCGACACCCTCATCGGCACCGTTCACGTCCCCCTTAGGGAAATTATCGACAACGCCGGGGACGGGGGTTCATTCCGGCAAGTCAATTACCAGGTGAGGACTCCATCCGGAAAATCCAAGGGTTCCTTAAATTTCTCCTATAAATTGGGCGAACGCCTTGCCGCTCCAGCGACCAAGGCGGCGCCGGAGCCGGTGATGGCTTATCCTCCTCCGGCGACGGCCGCAGGGTCTAGTTCGGCGCAGTATGGAGCGCCGTACCCTCCGCCGCCGCAGCAGCACCAATATCCGGCTGGATATGGGTATCCGCCGCCACCGCCGCCTTACGGTGGATACCCACCGGCTCAATCGGGTTACGGCTATCCGCCGCAAGCGGGTTATGGGTATCCACAGGCTCAGAAACCGAAGAAGAATAAGTTTGGAATGGGGTTGGGGGCTGGGTTGCTTGGTGGTGCCTTGGGTGGCATGTTGATCGGAGACATGGTATCTGATGCTGATACTTATGATGCTGGCTATGATGCTGGTTTTGATGATGCTGGTGGATTTGATTTTTAATTTTTATTTTATTTTGTTGTTGCTTTTTTGGGCTGTGAAATGATGTTTTAAGAGGTTGGGCTTTAGTATTTGTCGAAGTTATCTAATTACCTGGCTGTATAATTTTTTTTTTTCTGGGATAAATTATATAACGTGTAGGCTTTAGAATATATTCCGTTTTTAAGGGTGTGTGTGTTTATACGATGAACGATGATGATTAAATTGTGTGGCCATTTATTCTTTTGTTCAATTGATCTGGTGATAGGTTTGATAATAAATATGATGGTTAAGTTGATCTGATGATAGAAACAATGCCATTGCAATTACTGGTTTTCTACTTGTATCGGTTCCTGAATTGCATCATTTTTATATTCGGGCAAAAACATTTTTGTAAATAATTTTTTTATTTAAATTAATAACATTTGATTTGTATATGATTTTATATATAATTAGTTTTATTTTTTGGATATATTCATTTAAAAATATATCATAAATAAAAAATACAATTCTAAAGGTATTTCTTCAAGTGGTACAAAAATCTTTTTTCTTTTTTTCTTTTAAATTCTCTAAACAAGAAGCTATAGATTTGACAAAAACATATTGGGGTAAAAATAGATTTACTCTCACTAGTCTTTTTTAGACTTCTACAAAACATTTCAGCAAAGAAGTAGTAGGTATATAGTTTTATTTTAATTCCTCTTTAACTACTGTGATCATATCACTTATCTCTCTTTAATTTCTCTTGCATGTAAAAGACATTATAGAAAAATTACGAATAAAGTACAATTATTCTGTCTTTTTCTTTTGGTATAATAAAAAATATTCTGCCTTTTTTTTTAATTATTATTGTATGCATGGAATATATAAGGTAGAATAAAGTAGTGGGAGAATCCCTTGATATCTCGAATTAAAAATGTAGAGAATGAGGGAATGATTATCCCACTGTAGTGTTAAGTTGGCTCCCGGTTCGGTAAACACTCATAAGAGACTAAACATATTAACCCACCAACACAAAACCTTTGATTCGAATCAAAGCCATATCCATTACAATAGATGGGGAATATTACCATTAGAAATTCGTTATTAGAGAAGTTCAATTCTCAACTCTGAATGGGACATTGGAATTAGAGAGAAGACACAGTGATAACTGTGTGATGAAGTATGTCTGTTATTGCTGAAATATTTATAGACAAGCCCAAAGTATTGTCAATGCCAACTTCATTGAGTCACAAAACTTTTTCTCTCGCAAGTGTTGCATAATCCGATAATAAAGGTAATCAAGGTTGATGGTGTTTCTACTTCCACAGCCACTACCAATAGATTTGGCTGCAGGCCACTACTGACAAGAACCTTACCTTTCTAACGTTGTTTAGTTTAAGAAAGAATTTAAAAGAATTAGCGGAAAGCAAACATAAAATTATAGTCTTTCATCTTATATTTAGAATTGACTATATGTCATAAACATGCAATCAAACGAGTTCTAAAAATGATGCTGAAGAGGATAAAAGAGAAATAAAGAAGAGATATTTTATGTAAGGGCAAGGGATAAATTCTTAACCTACACAATTTTGGAATGTCGTTGTTTCTTTCTACAAAGTTTAAACATCTCTATCAAATTTAAAGCTAAACAATTATTGAAGGATGCAACCAATTAAATTAAATTGGTAGCCATTTGGCAATATGCCATCATGGTGACACCATTCTCGAATTTTTTTAAAGAGTAATAACACGTTTTTTTTTAATTCTAAATTATTAATTAATTTTTTATAAAATTATAAAAAACTAGGCAAATATAATTTTATAACTAATAATATTTATTTTAAAAGAGTATATCAAAAAATGTTAATATTGCTCATATATTAACCTACGAGAAGTACATTTATTGCGCATCCGGGGAATCGAACCCCGGTCAGTACCGTGGGAGGGTACTATGATACCACTACACCAGATGCGCTTGTCATTGCACTGACTCGTAATATATTATAATACTGTGAAAAAATAATAATCTATAGGCACTTTTTCCCCTCCATTCGTCCTTTTTTCATTTCTTGCACAAAATATTCTCGCCATTTTTTTCTTTCTGGTTTGAAACATCATGATACCTACGCCCAAATCTATAATTTTTTCCTATAGTGTTACAGAGAATAAGTTCATATATACAACTGTATTTGTATATTAATGCTTTGGTTTTGCATTATAATACATATAAATTTATCTTACTTTAATGTTACTGTTCTAATTTTTGTGTTATATTTATATTTACAAAATTTTTAATATGTTTTCAAACGAAGATATTATGTGCCCATAGTTTCTTTAAAATAGAAAAAACAGAAGAAAAAAGACCTAACTGGTTAATTGTTTAAACATATAAATTAGTAATGATTTTTTTTAAAGAACATATGGGTACCAAATAAATGTTAAATTCATTACTAACTAATGAATTGTTTTATTTAATTTAAACTACAAATTATTTTATTTCTCAATACATTGAAAACCTTAAAGTCTATTTCTTTAAGTTTAAGAATTAAGTTTAGGATACTAATTTTACTTCTCCTAAAATAAATGCTAATTTGGTGTTTCCTAAGTTAAATTATTCTTATTCAACTCTTAAAATTATGTTCAAACTATCAAATATTTACATTTGTTTGACTGGATTTTTTTATTTATTTATAAAAACATTATTCATTAAAAATTTTACATTCTTATAATATTCCTAATAACAAAATAATTAATTAACTTAACTAGTGTGAGAAATAAATATAAAATTTTACTTAAGATTTATATATAAAAAAAGAATTTAAAAGCGTGTAAAAAATTATAGAAATTTTATGAAAAATAAAATTATTTATTCAATTACAATTATTGGCTGTAAATTTTATTCTAATATTAATTATAATTATAAATTTTAAACAATTGCTAAAAAATTTAAATATATTTTAATTACTTTTCAAAGTTTAAACAAAATATAGTATTAGTGTTTGAAAAAATAAAAGTATGATGTCATTAAAATAAAAGAGCTAAGACAAATAGATAAGCTATAATCCATAGTCTCTTTAGAGTCCCCTTACCCATGAGTGCATTAAAGATAATCTTTAATTCAGGATGATTATAGTTAGATCTATTGAAATAAATTACCTAATTCAATCATAGTTTATTTGAGCCACAAATATAAAATTAATTTAAACTTAAATTTTAAAGCTTAAGTTCTAATCGAGTCAATATATTTTGTGAATTATATTTCTAACATATTACGGCTGCAATAATTTGAATTTCACCGCTAATTACAAAATAAGGTACATTAATAATACAACAACAATAAAATTTTATCTTATTAAATAAAGTCAATTACATAAATTTCATAATATTATTAAACTCAATTAAAATAATATCTATTATTAATATTTTTAAATAAATTTGTTACTTGTATTTTTTAATATTTAGGGTTTTTTGGTTGGACATATATATAATCTTTATTTTTAACGACATATATACATATGTATGATTTACCGTTTTTTGGTCGTGATATATCTCTACCTTAATCAAAGACTTGGCAATGCGGGCTTTAGTAGACAACAATATTCAGGTATGGCCTTTATAGAATGGCCCAAACTAGACTGATCACTTTTTATATACAGTGCTTCCTTAACCCAATAAGGAACTAGGTTTAGGTAGGATTCTAGGCCCAAGAAAAACACCAAAAAAGAAAGGTTTAGTTGGAACATTGCTCGACTCATATCAACTAGATATCATAAAAAATTAGTTTTATATTATAATTGGGTCATACTCTCATACTGTCCTAAATATATTATTTATATTTCATTAAAATTTATTTAAAATAAAATTATGCTTGAACCTTATTAAGTATTAAGTAAAATTCACAGTATTTAACAATAATTTTTAATTAATAATAAAATGCATATTTTAGGAAGTTTGATGAAAAGTATATTATGATTATTATTACATTAGAATAAAACTATATTATCAAAGAAAATAAATAAAATAAAATAATAAAAATCAGAAATAATAATATATGGAATAATTCTACGAAGTCAATAATATTTTATTTATTGTTATTATCCACATAACTTAATAAGGAAGTATTAAACAAAAATATAGCAAAATTTTTTTATTAATTTTTTATCCAATATTCTTTCATTATCTACATAAGATAATATTTTTCTTTTTTATCATTTTATCTTCAAGCAATATGATATGAATTCTTATTTTATTGTACGTCACACGTCAATGTTAATCTTAAACGTGAGCGAAAAGAAAATTAAAAAAATAAAATTTTAATACATTAATTTATTTAAAAATTTATATATTAATTAAAAAAATTAAAATATACAATGGCATAGAATATTTTTTTATCTTTAAAAATTTATTCAATAACATTTGAAGAGTAAAAGTGTATTCAGATAAATGTTAATAAGAGAACAAAATATCATTTATTAGAATTTAGAAAATAAAAAGGTGGGCACACATGGACAAAATGTCAAGATATTTGATGGGTCCTCTAAAGTTAGGTGAAATATTCTGTCTCTTTTAGGTAATTATGCAACTTTTAAACAAAGTAATTTTTTTATCTAATAAATATCTGTAAATGACAATAAATTTATCTACATTGGCTCAACATGTTCTCACACATCTTTAGATAAATACACCACAATTTTTTTTTTATTTATTCCGGTAAATACCTAATATTCGTCTCCGTTCTGTGCCATTTCACAATTCACAAGCTTACTCGTATATTATTAATACGTTAATAAAAAATATTAATATTTGATGATAAGTAACTAATAATAACAATATTTTAATAAAAAAATTATTATATTTTTATAATTTTAATATAATAAATATATCTTTTTAAATAAATTTGTATATATAAATATTTAAACTAAGTCTTAAGATGAAATTAAACATTAATTAATTATAATATAACGAATAAAGTTTTAGTTTATTCTTCAAAATTATGTATTTTACAATTTTATAATAGAATAAACAAATTTATAAACATTATTTATTTTTATCTTTTTTTAAATGACAGTAAAAAAAAAATAGCTTTTTATAAAGTTAAATTCTCTCATATACCCTTAAGTATTAATTTTATTAGATTTTTTAATAATCTTTCTCATACTTTATAAATCATGTATTAATTAAAAGGACATACTTTTATTATTTTAAAATTATAAAGAGTATGTAATATTTTTTTATTCAATAATTATTCTCTGACAATTACAACTAAATTACATTCATTGCATCGTGCAAACGTCTTGGCATCAAATTGTGCTATGAAATTGCTATCTGACTTTAGTATGATAGATGAATTTGATAATAGTTATTTTTATACCGGTTTGTTTATCAGTAGAAAAGGAATATGGGAAGAAAATTCTCTCCTTAAAATGGGATTATGAGAGAATTGATCCTACATTCCTTATGTTTAGTACTTTATTCTCAAAGTCCCTAATTTTTTTAATCAAAGCTAGTCTCAAGCCTAACAATATATATTTAACAAGCAACTCCCTTTGCTTTAATCCACTTCTTTTATATCAAAAATTCCCTCGCCCTTCGTTTCTCGCCCCATTTAGAAAAATTCTGATATCTGACCCCTCTCAAAAACAATGTATAACTTAGTAAAACAAATCAGATTTTCATTTGTATTTTTTTTTCAACTCGTAGTAGAAAGCAGAATAAATTCATAACTAGGCGGGGCCTTAAGATGCTTGCAAACTGTTAGATGATCATTTGGAAAAATCACTATTCCTCTTTTGAGGCCAATTAATGGTAGAGGAATTTTGTTTATTTGCATTATTTAATTTTTCTTGTGTAGGGATTCTAATTAAATCAAATGATGCGCAGCTATCGGTGTATCACAATAATGGGTATTTAAGTTTGTTCGTATAAAGTTGTCTCCCTTCACTCAAGGCATGGCATCTTTATGTGTCACATCTAAGAAATCTACTAAATGGGTGGCTATTAAGAGAGTACCACGCTTTTGTTAATCCTCACTTCTTCTTTTTTAACCAGAGGGTATATATATATATATATTAAATTGAAGATTACAATTTCTCTAAAAATTTTTGTTGAGTTCAATAAAACCAATGACATCATGTTTTAAATATAGGTAAGAGGTGAGATTGTTATATGTTGTTGGAAATGAGATTAGTGATCTAAGTTTGTCTTTACACCAATAAAATAATGGTAAGTGGTAAAATGTGTACATTATATGACAACGTTGGCTTATTATATAATCTCTAATGTAAATCATGCTCCTCCAAAATACAATAGCATGACTTGACCATAAAAAGTTCTAAGCCCCGTGGGGCGATATGTATCTAATATGTATGGTATTAAGTGTATAAATATTTTTACTGTATTGAGCTTTAGATCGACTATCTAACCCAATCTAGACATTGAACCGCTAATGACTCAAGATAGCTGAATTTCAACTTTAAAATATATTTCTTTAATGCTATGATTTGGCTATAAATGATATTAAAATGTTTAGATTATATCAATAAAGTATATTAATTTAATTATACTCCACACATTATTAAGTCTTAATCAAATTAAGACTTAATACATGTTTCACTAAAACGTAGTTTTAGACAAGCAGAATCCGGTCCATTTTAGTTGAATTAAATCAATAATTAACCTGCCTAAACCTCGACTCTAATGTAATTATTGGTGATGTTTGGTAAGAAAGCAACCTATTATATGACGCAAAGTACTAACCAACAACTCCTTTTGGTGACTATAACCATTCGTTTAAAAGGAGAGGCTAATATGGAAAGATATATACATAAAGTATGCTGATACGAGTAAGTATCTTGTTTTGTTAAATATAGGACTAAGATTTTGGCTTTTTCTATGGGACAATCACATGGGCTTGTTGTATACATGTGTTGCGGGGGGGTGTTTTCCATCTGCTGTGGAGCCAACTCCTTTATGATCCTCAATGTTACATGGGATTAAAGAAGCATGTTTATAAAGGTTGTTGTTTTCGGGCTAAGCATATGTTCTCCAAATAACTTTATTGCACAGATAAATATGGGCAAAATCTCAAAAGTAATGGGTTCTGTTGACATAGCTTATCAAGAAAGCTCGACATTGGATTTGGATGTTGAGATTATTGTCTGAGGTCGACACTTATTGTGAGTGTTTGACACAAGTTTTAGTCATTGGCCTAAATTGATTTTATTTGTGAAGGGGCGTTTGGACTTTGAAAGTATTTTTACTGATTTTATTTTAATGAGTTTTGTAGTAAATTCTCAACTAATATACATTTTTTTTAAATAAACACTTAATTATAGTATTTATGATAATGAAAAAAGAAAGAATAAAAGCGAATATAATATAAGCAATGGGATCTTGTGGGTTATTCTTAAAAAATAAAAGATATTTATTTCCTATAAGATAACAGCCGGGATTCATTGGAAAAAGAGGTGTCTTGTATTACTTTGGTACCTAGCTAGCCATCACCTGCATCCACTGTGAGTTTCGTAGTGTTTGTATATTTGCTTAGAATTTATAGGAGAATTTAATCATATGAAGTTCAAAGAATGGAATTATATGGAGTTATCAAGTATCGACTAATTGATGGAAGATAACAAATTGAAGACATTCACGAGTGGTCCAATGGGCATAAAAAAGGAATTTAAGCTAAAATGACTAAAGGAGAAGCCCCCATCAAAATCTTTGTCATGATAAGGCAAATTAATAAAATTTTGGCCAGTGTATTTAAGCATCACAGTCACAGGACCGTGTGGCACGAGGAGGAGATGGCTAATTGATGGTGAGTCACGACCATGGTGTTGGGTTAAAGAGAATGTGTACCCTAAAGGCCTACAACTTTGATGGCTCACCTTTGATTTGGTTGGGTGAGATAGGTGTTGGAATCTAGCTCCACTTTTATTCACTCTCAAGTTGTTGTGCTAGCTCCTCCATGCAAATTTCTTCATCTTCCAGAAGATTGTATTACTACGATCCTTATATACACACACACACACACACCAGTAATATCATGATTTTAAAGGTCTATCAACATTGCAGCTATATCTGTTGCATTTGATCATAATTGTTCACAATATCATACTTTTAAAGGCATATCTGTGATCATGACGGCATCTGTAATTTAAAACGTTGTATATATAACACACATGCATAATTTGCAAACCACATGTAATTGATTATGCATGTTATGAAAACCAAATTAACAAAAGTTATGAAAACTGAAGTCAAATTTTATATACATGTTCATAGCAGAAGACAATTTGAATAGGAATAAGACACTAATTAATTAGTAATGGATTATGCACGTGTCTTAGTAGTTACTACTATTCTTAAAGAAAATTTGGATAAATTTCGATTTTAATAGATTTACAAGTTTACAAACAATTTATAAAAATAGTTTTTAATTTATTAAATAATCGTTTAGTAAGGTGTATCTACATGCATTTTAAAGTTTTTTTTTTACACTAAAATTGATTCTCTAAGAACTAAAAAAATAAAAAATATGAAAGCATCTCGTAATTTATATTAATAATTTAATGCTCATTGATTTAATTTTTATTAACTCTGCATTGATCACTTGAGGGAGAGACAAACCGAGACTTAGTGGGACACCAAGTGATGAATGGAGCTAGATATTACAAGTTCAATTTTATTGGCATTATCAATCCATCTTCTGTCGATCCTGCTGGGTGAATATTAGAGTTAGCTTTCACGAGGATTATTAGCCACGAGGGAAATGCAGATATCGAGTACAATAGCTAGCTATATAGTAAACACGAGCTACCTAATCCATTCCCTATAAAGCTGGAAAGAAAGCTGCAGAAGGATATGGTTCATATATATAGTCATTTTCAAAACGATTTCAACGCAAGGATTAGATTTATGGGGAGAAAAAGTTTATTATTCCTTATTATTATCCAATGAATACGCAAATCATTGGTAATATCATACAAGGCAAATACTGATCGATATTCTTTGGATGCAGTTCAAAAAAATTCAAAATAAAAATAAAAATAGATTAATAATTTTATTTCATAATTTGTAATGTATTTTTAATGTATAACTTTTAATTAAAAAAATGCCCATGTTAGGTAAATTGTTTGATATATATAACTTTTAAGTGTTTGATCAGTACTTTAAAGATACTAACTAATAAGGGTGGCTATTTGAATAGTCAACACTAGTTAGGCAAATTCCATAAACCCTTTTACCGAAAGTAACATTTAGCAAAGACAATTAGGCAATATAAACAAAAAGAAATGCATGGAAAGCCTTCTTAATGAAAATCATCAACGTTATTTTCCACACCTAACGATCAGAATTAATTGAGATCAATTCCTTTCATTTTTGGTCCCCACCCCCACTATGCACTTGATATCCTCCCCACAAACCATAGGAAAACTTTTTCAAAAGAGCATATTATTCACTTGAGTCTCCCGTGCCACGAGCATCCTCCTTTCTTCTTAAAGAAATTTATTCCACAACCACATTCAAGTCCAATTTATATTTCCCCACATTCTCTCACACATTTTCCTTCACCAGCGCTTGATTATACAAATTTGTCATACTATTAGATTATCTCTTGGCCTTATTAGTCTCTGCCAATTAATAATGAGCTTAATTAATTTGCTGCATTTCTTGTGAACATTTGCTCGTGTCTATATATCTTTGTTTACATTATTATACAACTAGCCTAGTAATTATGCAGAAAGTGGCGTCTACATTACATGTATGTTCACACACTCTCCGACTATGTTTCTAGAATAACAAGTTTTTCTTCAAAACAAAAC
Organism: Abrus precatorius; assembly: GCF_003935025.1. Classification (NCBI taxonomy): domain Eukaryota; kingdom Viridiplantae; phylum Streptophyta; class Magnoliopsida; order Fabales; family Fabaceae; genus Abrus; species Abrus precatorius. The sequence goes on along the minus strand of NW_020874292.1, from coordinate 31,053,178 downwards.
AAAGATTCTCTACGTGGGGCAACAATACTTTGGACTCCGCAAATGGTTAAGGGAATCAGGATTCCCCTCAATCCGATTAAGACCGAGACATATGAAATCATCAATACTCAATCAACCCTCTCTTCAAATGTATACTTACTTGACTTAGTACTCTCTCCCTCTGGGTCCCACCTTAGCTGTACTCACATCCGAATAGTGTTTATATTACACATTGGTACATAATATGTAGAATAACTAAAATAATGATTGAAACAACCTTACCCATCTTTTCATTTCACCACTATATATACACAACACCCCATACTCCTCTCCCCAGCTTGCATTACACACTCATCTCTACACTACATCATCATAACAAACACTCAAAAACACACACTAACCTATTCTCTTTGTTCTACCTCTAGTTCTTGTCTTGTAGTACAAGAATGTCAGGGGTTTGGGTTTTCAAGAACGGTGTGGTGAGGCTAGTGGAGAACCCTGGGTCAGAGCGCAAGGTGTTGGTTCACACAGCAAGCAATGAGGTCATTACATCCTACGCAGTGTTGGAACACAAGCTGAACTCACTTGGGTGGGAGCGTTACTATGATGACCCTGACCTTCTTCAGTTCCACAAGCGTTCCACCGTGCACCTCATATCCCTCCCAAGGGATTTCAACAAGTTCAAGTCCATGCACATGTACGACATAGTGGTCAAGAACAAAAACTACTTCGAAGTTAGGGACATGATGTAGGCACATGAAAACAAACAACCCCTGCATGGGACAGGGTACCCTGCTTCCCGTGTGTGTGTCATGACCTCTTTGTGTACCCTACAAAATTGAATTCTTGGAGACTAATTCCTTTCCTTCTTCTGATTTGTGTACATGTGTTGGTTTGATTTTGGATTCGTGGCCACGGAGGGCGTGTGTCTATGTCTAAGTGATGGTGACATTAATTTCTGTATTATATGAGTTTGTGTTATATGATTAATATTTGTGTATGTATAGAGTTACTGTCTCATTGGAGAATTGTGAAGCCTGAGGAGCAGTGGGTAGCCATCATTTGTGTGTCGTGCTGTAAATCTATGTAATCATTCTAATCAAAGTTTGAGTTTTCCTATACTCGTGTGTTAATTATTCACATTGGGATTTGCTTTGTGTGTTTATCTCTCAGAATATTAAGTAGTTAGTTAGTAATATTATGGGATGTGTTAAATTTTCATTAGAATTTGAGCTATATATATAACTCATTTCATTTCCTTGGGGCTCTTTTTATTTGACTCATCGTCCTTTATAAAATATATTTCTTAACAGATAATTTAATTTTAGAATTTTGACGTTATAAAAGTATTAAATAGGATGTTAAACATGAAATGGGTAAGAAAGAGGAGGGAGGGTGTGCATGAGGAGATATGGAGAGAGTCACGTGTGGGGAAGGATTGTTGTCAAGTTGACTTTTCCCATTATTTAAGCGAACAACTTTTTGGTGCATTGGCTAAAGCCCCAGTCCAAGTAAGCATGCCGTATCCCACGTGTATGACATGAGGATTGGCTTTATAGAGCACACATGACCCACCTCATCTTGTAATTTTTCTTAATAAGATATCATAAAAATTTAAGTTTAATTGTACTTTAATATCTATATTTTAATTTATGAATAATTTTTTACTTTTATAATCTTAATTATTCACATTTAATTTTTATAATTTTTTAATTATTTTATTTTTCCCTCTCATTCTAAAGTTGTGTTCAATAACTAATAAAAGTATAAAAAATAATATATCATTGATTTTATAAATTTATAAAGTAAAATATATAAAATAATAAAATTAAATAAAAAGTCATTAATTATATTTTCTATATTTTATTTTTTCTAGAACACGAGTATTTTTTATAATAAATTAAATAAGTGAGGCCACTCTGAGTAGAAAAAAAACTCTTAAGTATTTAATACAATTATGGTTAGAATGAGAGTTCATTCCATACGATTTTTAGCTTGGTATAATATTGGTGGATGGATTATCAATGTCTTGGATTAGACTCAAACTCTTTTGAGTAATTGAAAGATTCAAGAACTAATTTTTACTAAAAGTTGACTTTTGAGGTCTTGTCAAATTTCATAAGTTAAATTAAAATACATAATACTTGTAACAAAGTATTTGTGAAATGAGTTAAAAATTGAAGAGATAACAACAAACAGAACCATAACCAAACTTATTCTTGAGAGACAAAGTAACTAACATGGCGCGACTCTAGATGTTATAGTGGGAACCCATGAGAGGTTATGAAACGAGAGCAATACCAAGGTGATCAAAGTGATGCAATATCAATGGATTAATGGGATCTTTTGTTGCACCAATAACAAAGAGAAGCACCATTGTAAAATAGATTTCTCTTGATAACAACTGTAAGAAGAGAATGAGTGAAAGATAATTGCTTTCATTGGTTTCTCTTGAAGGAGAAGAAATATTTATAGAAGAGTATAAGATAGTTAACAACGTCTTGAATTATTTAACAAAATTACAATCAAAATTATTATACCTATAATAGACATTGATTATGTATAATCTTATCTTTACTGAATTTAAGTTCGTTCTCGTAGATTTGATAGCAATCCACTAAATTAATCAATTATCAATTTTTTGATTAATTAGTTTTTTCTACTGTTATTTCAAATTACTAATTCCTTTGTTAATTTACATCAACTACAAGATGACAAGTATGGAGGGATTTAATGAGCTACACCAATCCTTTGACCTGTTCCTAAATTTAAGGAATTAGTGGAAGAATATTATTATTATTATGTATTTATTTAAATAGGTGAATATAGTAGGCTTATAATGCTCTTTAAATAGCATGAGTCTAGCATTTTAAATACCATATATTATCATACGGTCCATATCTATAGTTCTCCTAATCTTAAATTGAGAAATATTATCATTAGATATATTTCACATGCATTATAATTTGATACCTTATCGCATTGTGTTTAACTTAGATGAACAAATTTATCTGTAATTTTATATATTATTTGATACATCTTTGCTGAATATTTTAAATGTTATAATAATGCTTATATGTTATTAATTTATAAATAAGTATCTAGGAACGTCTCATTTTCATTAAGAAACTACAAAGGATGAATGGATAGAAGCATTTCTGATCAACATAGTATCGAATCCCTCCATTAGAAATGATTTGGAAAGCCATGGTGCATTTCTTTGTTCTGTCTGCATTGGAAGAATCTTTGGTTTGTTTGTATATTGTAAATCTGCCATACCGGAAAATAATTGTGCTAAGATGTTGCATTCATTGGACCGAGCAATATGTGCCCCCCCCATATGTTGGAATTGGATCACAATTCACAAAGGATCTCCAAAGCGTGTCCTCTCCCATCCTTCAATGCCCTTCTCAACCAATTGAAAATGTTCAACATTTAACTCAAGGATTCCCTTGGAGATATGCTGCTAATTAAACAGAACAAAAGAAAAGGCCATGAAATCGAAGCAAGACAAATTCTACATCTTCAATCATGGCAAGGTGTGCTGTGCTGTGGTACCTTAAGCCCATTCTGTTCCTGAATGGGCTATGATGCTCTTTTCATTGAGTGGTCAGTTTCTTCCTTTACGATGAGCAATAGGATCAAGTCAAATGACCAAAAACAAAAAGGATCAAGTGGTGGAAAATATCAGAAAAAGCTGTGTGTAATAATTATTTAAAGTTAAATAAAATTAATTTTAAATTATTAAATATAATTTAAGTATGTATAAATTTATTTTTATTATATATTTTATTAAAAAAAAATTATTAAAAAAATGCAATATTAAGTTTTTAATTGACTTATGTCTTATCCGCCAAGAATTGGAAAAATTAATTCCCTTTGTCTTCTAGTGAATTGCCTTTTTGACTATACCGAACCAGTAGACCTTGTGTCTTGTCATGAGCTTGTGAACATTCTCTTCAATGTTTGTGAGTTTAAAATTGTTATATAGATAATATTTAAATTTGAGATTTATATATTATTTTACCTTTATAATTTATTTCAATTTTGATTTTGGTCTTCCCGTTTTAAAAAAAAAAAGTGGACCTTAATTTCTGTCTTAAAAATTACTGTTAATTTTTAAAAACAAAAGAACTAAAAAATATGTTTGGTGTGAACTATTTTCTTTCTGTTTGTTTCTGAAACTGGTTCCATAATTATCAAATCAATTTTAAAAACAATAATACAGAAACTGCTTATCCCAGTTTTCTAAACTTTTGTTTTTCTCTTCTAAGCATGCAGCGACAAATGTATAAATAGATATACTTATTAATGGTATTATGGTAATAAGTGAAATAAAATTTCATCACTCCCATATTGTAAGGGAAATAAGACACAGCAAGTAATGGACAAAGAATTCAATTGTTTTGAAAGTTCCAAACATTTTCATTTCAAACAAGTTTTTATATTCATTTTATTTTCAAAAAGTTATCTTCAACAAATTCTTAGAACAATTTTGAATTAAAAATAGAATTGTTTCAAACAAGTCCTTTCTAATCCCTAGACTTTATTTATATTTAGGTTTTTATTCTGTACCTTTGTTTGACATTGATTCAAATCTAAGGTTTTGGGGTATTCAAACTTAGTAAGTGAATTTTAGTTTTGTAGGTTATGGTTGAAAGTCAGAATTCCAAATTTATTAAATATTATATAAACTTTCTTCATATATGATAAAAAATTCTCTTTCTCTCTCTAGAAAATGCTGAGAAGAATTCTAGAGGTCTCACTCTATCATTATTGGATTGTTTCTCAATGGAGTACCTTCAATCTGAAGCCAATGCACTAATGACCTCCTTCACCTTTGAATGAAGTTGCTGCAGGGTTTTGATGATCAATTTTTGCACCTTACTTGAGGCCCTAGAACTAATAATAATCGATAACGCATGTTAATCCCACTGAGACGTAATGATAGCTTTGGTGTCACAACATAGACACCAAACCACGCTGTCAAATTGTATTACTTGCAATCTTGCATATCAACGTAAAAAAAAAAGTATTAATTGCATATCAGTAATGTTATTTACACAATTCCTCCCAGAAATTTTAAAACTCTCATTATCACCATTTTATTTTTCTATATCTTTCTTTCTCACAAATTCTTTTATCAGATTATTATCTATCTCCTCTTCATTTACTTAAGGTCTATGTCATTTCCCCGTGTAAACATCATAAGCGAGACATATTGACTTCATTAACTCAGCTTCATTCCTTCCTCCTTATAGACTCCATGTTCAAAGTTTCATTTAGTAACTATTTCAAAAAGGACTCCTATTTTCTTGGGGAGGAAACAAGTGATTCAGAATTGACAGAAATTAAGTTCATAACATTTTTGTATATGAAGTTATGAGGGAAAAACTTACAAATGTATTGTTTGTAGATCAAACAGTCCATCACATCACATGAATATGATACACAGACATTTCCCTCTCCCTATATTGAAGAATTTCCAAGAACATATACATCATTATCAATCACCAAAGAAGGTGGGAAATCTCTTTCCAATTGCCAAACTCCCCCTTCTGAGTTGATTTTCTTGCTAAATTGTCCACTTAAACATAATTTTCAAAAACCTATACGGAAACTTTCAATGATTGCTAGTTTGTACAATCAAATCCACCACAAATAGAAAGCCAGATAACCAGGACCAAAAACAACAAAATTCCAAGAACAACCAATTTAATTTTCATGTTCTGATACCACATCTTCCGACGGACTTGTGTTCCTTGCTTTCTGAAATCTTGAGCCTGAAAAATACGAAATCCCTCAGCCTCAGAAAGCACAAGTTAAAAAAGAAGCTGTCTTAGTCAACCAATTACTTACCTGTGAGCGCAATGTCTCTGTCTTGTCTGCAAGAATAGTTAGATTCTCTCCTCTATCGATAGCCTGAAAACAAATATAATGAACATAACCATCACAATCGATGCATCCTGCTATTATGAAACTTCAAATAAGGCAACTGTGTAGAGCTATAGTAATTGATGCAAGCACAACAATACAAGGAAAAATTTAATGATCATACAGAACATAATAGGTTCTGATTTAGTCACTGAAAGTTTTAAATAATGGAATGGAATTTTATTGTTCACAAACAGTGAAAAATGACCATTTAAAAGCAAATAGTTCTAAAACTACAAATTTAAAGGAATAATACTAAACTGTCATAGCTAGTATCATTAACAATACTGGCAGGGAGAGGAAGAAGCAATTATTGAAGTATACTGCTTGTCCAAGTATTTCACATTGTTTTATAAATTTTCAGTTCTCTAATTTTTCTGAAGAAGTATTTAGGGGGGACGCAGAGTGAAAGAGAACTTTTCTTGGACACTAACCAAAAGTTGCAATAAAGCATTCTGCAAATAAGCATAGCAATCATCACAGAATCAAATGCCCCCACCCCCACCGCTAGATTCATATGTCAAGAGAGAAGAGAAATTGATTATACCTTAGGCCAGGATGCATAGTGACAACTGCAAAAGAAAATGACTGAATAGCAGGAAAGAAAAATCCAAGCCTTACTCCTATACAATACAGTACCTTGTCTATATTCTCTAACATGATACTTTTAACTTCTGAAACTTGAGCCTTCACTTTTATTAGCTTTTCAATCTCTTCAGCATGATCAATGATATACTTCATGTGCTCTTTCATAACTGGTCTGCAAATGTGCACCCATAGTCCCATATTATTAAACTTTTCATGCATTATACAGTTTTTCTATCCAAGGTTCAAAGAAATCAGCAACATCATAAAGGATTTAGAAAACAAAATGAGTATACCCAAATTCCTTGTTCAGACTCTTGGCAACAGCTGTATCTGCTTTTCCACCACCATATCTTTTCTTAAAGTCAGCTTTGACACGTTCAAGGAAAGCAATAGATATCTGCTTGCCAACAGATTCCTTGGCAACAACACAGTAAGCTGTAATTTACAGAAAGCCCATTGGTAAAGCATTAATCACTCATGGTACTGCAACTCAATGTTTTTAATCCCAGAAGTTGAAAAACAAAACCACCAAATTTCAAACATGTTTACATCTAGAGGTAGCATATTTTGTTTTCTTAGCTATATAAACAAAAAATTAGGCATTATTGGAATTAAAAGCTTCAGAGTTTCCAGTCATGCAAAGACCTCACTGGCCATGTAATACTATTGTAACCTAAACCCAACTTAGGAACATTTACACAACTTCACAGCCACAAGATTAGGCCTTGTTCACACTCTTTTGCATGACTATCCACAAAGGAATGACAACATGATCAGATATTCCACATAGATCCCTGATTGCTGATGGACAAGGGCACAAAGTGACAATGAAGTGAGGTGTTCCTATAAGGAATGCATCATTTAAAAAAAAAAAAAGCAATCGGCGTTTGACCAAGCCCAAGGCCATCGTGTGAACAGTGTAGGTGTCAACAAAGGGCAAAATTAAACAGTCATACCAGACTAACAAAAAAAAACCTTAATTTAAACACAACAACCCAAATTCCGCCTCTCTCCGATCATTGATTGATTTCATTTCAGTAATGAAACGAAAAAAGAAAAACACAAAATTTGGTAAGAACCCATAAAAAAAGTAAACAAAACCCACCAGGAAAATTAACTCCAAATGCAAATAAAACCCGAAAGATGAAACCTTTATACCCACTTAAAGAGCCCCCATAAAGTCACACTGTCACGTCCATTTTAAAACTAGATCCAGCAACTACCAATTCAAATTCCACTTTCACCTTTGGCTTAGTTCAGACAAAACATGTGACTCACAATAGCAATGCATATAAGAGAAAAAAGAACATTACCATAACCATCTTCGACAAGGAAATTGAAGGTGTGGTGATCACAGTTGTAGGTGAACTTGTTGTTGGAAGAGGGAAGTTTCTGAAGACACTGAGCTGCAATGGCAGGAAAGTTCCCAGTGAACTCTGTGTACTCTGCTAACACCATTGTCCCACGAGCCACGAAGCTATATATGAACGATTCCTGACTCATCGCTCTGCAACTGAGTCCACTCGGAACTCAAAGAGAAATTCACGCCTTGCTCTGCTTGTAGTTCTCTGCATCTACCGTCAGCATTTTCTAGGCCCCGTTTTGTTTATTCTTTTTTTCTCTTTGCTTTTTTACTTTGTTATGAAGAAAGAATTTTCCTTTCTCCCCGGCAAATTAAAGAATCACAAGTTTATTAAGGTTCTTTTAGAAATAAATTAATAAATTAATTTATGTCGTTTATTCCTTTTTTTTTTCTTTCTCAAATAACACTCAAATCATAGTCCACCAAATGAAACCTCTTTGCTTCATCTGAAAATAGAATTGTTTGAAAAGAAAATATTAACATCGACTAAAGTTTAAGGAACTAATATAAAAATGTGTTTAAAAAATTACTTATTATGCTTTCATAACTCAACACAATGAAAGTATTATTTTTTTAACAAATTTTTTATTTATAAATGATTAAATTTAACTCTAAGAATTTAAAAATAATAAAATTTTTATTTTTAAAAAATATTAATGAGTATTATTTAGGTATTTTAACGAATTTCATCATATTAAAAGTGCCATTGATACACACCTATTGTAATTTTAAATGCATTTTAACTTAATTTTTAATAAAAATTTAATATTTTAATTTTAAATTTGTCTAAATTGTTTTATGAAATAAATAATTTCATCTCAGATGAATTAATAAAAAAATTTCTAAAATAATTGAACAAATATAATTTATAATATAATGTTTTATCTTCATTAATTCATTTAAAATAAAATTATTTATACCAGGAGATAATTTAATTTTTTTAAAATAATTAAAAAAATTATTAACAAACTTTTTAAGAAAAATATTAATTTCAAATTTGGATTTAAATTTAAACCATTAATAAAAACAAAAATAAAACTTATTTAAAATATAATTATAATTTTATAAATTTTAATATAATAAATAGATTTTAAATAAAAATATATTACTTTTAAATGCTTAAATTTATGACAAAATCAACAATTTCTTTCAAATAGCTTTGCAAAATGCGTTTTGTCTATTTTATTATTTTTGAGCTGTGATTATCGAATTGTCTATAAATTATGCGTCGTTGCTTGCGAGTTTTGACTGTGTGTCAAAGTATGAAATGAGATATCCTACACGATTTTTTTTTCTTTCGGTGGAGTTTTAATTTAATATTTAATATTGCTTTTACGGCAATATTTATGATTAAAAAAACAAATTTAATAAAAGTAAGTATGTTATTATGATTATTAAAATGTTATAAAAATTGTTATGATTAAAGTAAAAAAAACAAACGCAGGAACGAGGCCAAGCCTCTGCCACACTTGAGTTCCTTTATGAAGCACACAAACTCGCCTAATAATTACTTGTATGCATGCTTGAATCTATATATATATATATCATTATCACTTTAATATTATTTTTCCTTACTTTCCTTTTAATGAAAGTAAAAGTAGTTCTCAAGACAGATATTGTATCAATTATCATTAATTCATTTATTTGGGTTTCTTAAATTCGGACTTTCCACTTTTGTGTCTATAGGACAGCATAAAAAATTTAATGTGAAGTGTGAAGTACACATCATTCGTAAATATTAATATATATTATCAAAATAAAACTTTAATTATAATTAAAAAATACTAAAAAAAATACTTATAATATTGTACATAAAATTTGGCTAAATAATTTATGAAAATGTTGATAAAATAATAATAATAGTGATGATGATGATTTGTCTATCCTATCTATCATGCTTCTTTTTAATCCAAATTTCTTTTATCATTACTAATTGAGTATTGTTGTTGTGAAACTTGTATATTTTCATTCCCTTGAAAAAAACCCGTTAATATTATTTAAATATCTTTATAAAACCAAAGGCTGGGCCCAACTTAAGGTGTACTTTAGGAATTTTAATACACCATTAAACCTATAAATAATTACCATTAGTACAAGGCATGACAATGGACGAGTGAGGTTAAGAAAATATGACATAGAAAACATAATATGATGAAATTATAATATCCGAGGAGTATTAGATGGTGTGATTTTTTTATTGTCAAAACTATTTTTCTCTTTTTTTTGTTTAATCTTTTTATAGACGTCGTACTTAGCCACTAAATTTTTATAGCTAATTAGCATTTTTTTGCTTAACAATAGTCAAATTCAAATAATACATGTGCAAATAATATTAATTTCATTTTGCTCATTGTGAATCTTACATTGTTCTCGTTAAAATTCTAACATTAATAGTCTCAGCCAAAATATATTGTCATTGAAATCGTGATCAATGTTCTTTTGCAATTCAACAAGAATTTGGAGGTATAACCTCTCTTTATATATATATATATATATATATATATATATATATATATATCATTACCCTTTTTATGAATTTTATCAAAGTAATCACGTTTGTTCTCTCATTTAAGTCACTTTTTTCATTAATTTTCTCGTTGTTCTCACCTTCTTCGTTCTCTCTTTCACGTCTCTACTTTTTTTTAAATGCCTTATATAAATTGATTTAAATATTGTATTGAAATATTGGTTTTGTAATCACTTAACAAAATTTTGCAGAAAATTTTAAATTAATTTGTAGTGTTGTTCTTTCTAGTTTGTCAAATTGATTGGAGTTGCAACTTATTAGTGATAATGTGGAGTGCTTAACATAAAGTTTTCTTCATTTGTAGAAATCTAGGGGACAGAGGTAAAATTTGAAGGTTCTCAATTCAAGAATATTTAGCATGTTCATGTTATCTTCAAAAAGGAAAATAGTGGAAGAAAAATATATAAAAATGAAAAATCCACTAATTTTTTCTAATTGAATTTTTTTCATCCTTCATTTTTTTACCATGAGAAACAAAAATTAAATCTCGACACCATAAAAATTCATAGAAAGCTATTTAATATATCCCTTTTAAATCTTCACAAAATATAAAATACACTGTGCAACATTGTTTCAAATAATGAAAAGGGTAAAAAAATGTCCTACGGATATTTTGATGAAATAAAAAATATATCTTGATTAAAAATATAAAAATATTCGTATTTCTGCAATTTTTTAATAAATAATCTATGTAATTTTAAAATCATTTTAACATGATTTTTTTAATAAAACAATCATTCATTATTTATCTAATGCTTCAGGAGCATTCACTAATAAAACTTTCAAATAAGAGAGTAAAGATCACAAAAGTTTAAAACTTCTTTTTAAAAAAAAACTAGAGGAAAGAAAATGGAAGAAAATAGCAAGTAGTGTTAGTGGTATAAATGGCAATGCTGGTAGCAAATTTCGATATCCCGCCCAACGGCATCTCCTTATACGTGAGGTTTTCAAAATCTGAGCTCGTTTGTTGTCTGTTGGTGACTTTCATTTGATTATAACGTTGTTGTTTCCTTCTAGACTTGTCTACTACTCGTGTCACCCCAACCACAATACACGCACGCTCCAATTCAAAAACCCTAGAAGACAAGAAAAAACAAAAAAACCCAATTCTCCGATCCCTTTCTCAATGGCTACCCCTGATTCCTCTCTTCCTCTCTCCACTGTCTGTCTTCTTCTCTGCGTTTCATCATTTTTCAGTTTCTACGTTTTACCGTAATCCTGATTCCTTACTTTTCTCTTGTTCCTTTTTCAGAAGAAGGAGAACATCACTCCCATTTCCTCTAAAATCGCGGTGCAGTATATGAATTTTATATTGTAATTTTATTCGTTATGATAAAACATCATGGAAATTCCCACACCTAAACCTTTTTGGCATTGTTCTCTTCTCAGGAACTTAACGAATCCAGATCGGAGCTTCTCGGCAGAATTCAGAGTTTGAAACTGGTGTCATATATGTTTTTTAATATTTATTCTTATTTTACCTTTTCATATTCACGCTACTGTTTGTTAGTTATGATGATTCTAGCTCACTTTTTGAACCTGTTTTAGTTTAGCTCACTGTTGCTTATTATTTTTAATATTGTTTATTTATGGGATCTGTTTCTAGGATTTGCAAAGTTGGAGGTCTAAGTTAGATACCCAAGTCAAGGTCTATCGCGATGTAAGTGACCACGATTAATCTCAGTCTGCAAAACACTGCATTTTGCTTCAGAGTTTTGTCTGAAGATGTTTATGCTTCATATCTCTAATTGCCTGTGTGGATGTTGGGTATTTTCAAAGATGATTTATTGTTATTGTTATTGCATTTGAGGTTATATAATAGATTGACTTGAAGAGTTTTTTTTTCTTGCTGTGGTTTTTTCATTGTAATCTGTTTTGCTTGTTATTTCTTATCAAGTAAAGGACCATTAACGTGCGCATAAAATAGCCTGTGTTATGCATTTTGTTGTATGATGAATTTCTTGCAAGGCTCTGTTTGAAATAATTGTCTGTTTTTAGTTTTTAAAACTGATTTTGAAAATTATTCTAAAAACTTGTTTCAGGTGAGTTTTAAAAAATAAAACAAAAATAAAACTTGTTTGAATGAAATAATTTTAAAACCATTTTTTCTCTTTTTAATTTGAAGAATATCTGCGTTAACTAAAATCGTTATAGATTCATGTTAAAATTTGATTCCATAGGCAGAGATTTGGTACACATGTATGTAGTAGTGTTTTGGGTTGACTGGGAAGATGACACTGTTGAGGTAATGGTTGAAAAAAGGTATGGATATAATTTGGACAAGTCATGGAGGTGACAAGAAAGCAAAGGAAGCAAGAAGACATTTGGAAAACGAGAAAACACATTCTCAATACATCTTTGATTTTTTAGTTTTTATAAACATGTTTACAAATTTTCTTTTTCCAAAACAAAAACTAAAAACTACCATCAAACAAGATTTTTAAATTTTTTATTTTTAACAAGTGAAAATGGTTTTTGAAGACGAGTAATTAAATAGGAACTGAGTTTCCTTTTCTTTGTGTGTGAGGACTCATGTATATTGGTGAACCATGCATGTTTATTTGTTTATGGGTTGTTCATTTACATATACACGTAATATCTCTTGCTTTTGTGAGGAGAATGAACTCCATTTGGCTTTTCTTATGCCAAATCTGTTGTATCAAAATGGAAAGCTTCTAGGCTGTAATTGAAAATCCTTCACCTTCATTGGTGTCATCTTCATATTGTGTAAGACTGCATTGATTTTATCACTGTTATAACTGCTAAGATCTCTTGGGAAAGGCTGTTTTTCCAAATAGAAAGATAATAAACTGTAGTGAATCAGTACTTTTAGAAATGCAATTGGTAAGTGCACCGTAGTGTCACTGAAAGAGGTGCTATAGTACAAATAATATATGCATTTTACATTACTGCTTTATAATATGATAAAAGAAACCTGCAATTTTGCAACATCTGCTGCAAGTGGTTCATTCTTCAAATCCTAGAAACAGTTTCTTCGTTTGCAAAGGGTTAACCCATATACATCTATCTTGCCAGACTCCACAAGGTGGGAACCTCATGCATTGTGTTGCCTTTTTAGTTGGACAGAAACCTATTTTTCGGCTTTTAATCCAAAGAGTTGAGTTGACTAGAAACCTTTAATGATATTTTATTGTGCCAATAAATGGACATATACATTCCATGTATTTGTTCTGACTACCCTCGTGGATGGAAGGATTTTCCATGGACCATGGCTTGTATTTATTCTTATTTTGTGTGTTTCATGTTAGGATTCATGTCATTCTTAATGTGGTCATAAGTTAACCTCTTCAGAAAAAAATAATGCTAAACTTGAGTTATGGAGAGAGATTTTAAAATTTAAGAGTTTTTGTTTAAGTAAAAGTAAGACAACGTATATATTGTACTTTTTAGTCAAAAACAAGATGAAGATTATACATTGAAAGTTAAAATTTGAGATGATATTATATTACAAGTTTCCAATTTTAGGTACTTAGAATCAATTATACCAAATGATAGAAAAATTAAGAAAATGTTACTTCTAAATACAAGTTAGACAGTTAAAGTAGAAAAAGACATTAAAAGTCATTTGTGACCATAAAGTACTTATCAAGTTGAAAGGAAAATTTTACATTACTAAGGAAAAAAGAGAGTGGTAGAAATGAAAATGTTAAGAGAGATGAGTAGACACATGAGAAATGATAAGATATGATAGTATACAAGAGAATATTGGAATAACACTTATAGTTAAAAAGATGATTGAAAAACGTTTAAGTTTATTCGGTTATTTGTAGAGAAGACCTTTGGAAGTGTCAGTAAAAAGAGAGAATTGTATGACTCTTAGTTTAATAAAGAAGGGTTAAGACGAAGTAATTATAAGAGACCTTTTGATTAATTAAATTTTTGAATTTGATTTTTCATCGAGCTCAATGTATTGTATGATCCATGTAGTCTGACCTCATCTAGTAAGATAAGACTTAGTTGTTGTATGGTAGCTGAACTCTCTTACAACTAGATCTGATGGTACTTTATCTTTATGTATGCAGTATATTTGTTGTTTTGCAATTCTTGATGCATTTTTATGGTTCATGCAGGAGCTGTCAGAGCTTAAGAAAACACTTAACGTAGAAGTGGAGCAACTTCGGACAGTAAGTGTGCTTTTGACTTTTTCCCCTCTTTCAAATTGATTTTGTTGTGTTAAATTTGTCTATGAAAACAAAACTAGGAATTTCAAGATCTGAGGACTACCCTTCATCAGCAACAAGAGGATGTTACTGCTAGCTTGAGAAACTTGGGGGTAAGTCTTTAGGAGCGTCATTTTACTCTATAATTTCTGGGATTTTGTTTAGCGAAAATCACTTTCCCATCTACATTTTACTTCAGTTATTAATTGTACTAATATCAATAAATGCATCGCAGCTTCAGGATGCCTCAGGAGACGTTAAGCAAGCTCAGTCACAGGAGACCAAGATTGAAGAAATTGACAAGGAAGAGCAGCAGGTGTTACCCGAAGAGGATAATAACAGCAGCAAAGTAGCTGAAAATTAAATGTTGTCTTCAATTGAGTGTTTTCTACTAGCAGTGTACACCCTAGAGATGAATGACTTAGTGCGTGTTTGTATTAGTTATTTGATTTCTTTGCTTACTACTTTTGGGTATATATAGTACGGGACTCAAATCAATCAATGGTAAATTTTCGTTACCCTACCATATATGTCCACGATATTTATTTGTATAAATTGTGCTATCCTTCATTTGCTTTTTATGTATTTAACTAACCCGAAATAATTGTTAGTGCTGTGAAGATCAACCAATATAAGAGCGTCTTGCTTTTTCTCTCCGACGAAGCTTTATGTTACAGAAGTCATTATTGTAGCATAACTGCTATAAGAGCTATTGAGTCATCCAACAACTAAATTTTGGTTGAAAATGTAACTTTTTTCCATTAAAATTCAGTTTAGTACCAGTTGGCCTATAAATTTTAGCTAATAATTAAGAATCTGTTAAAAAAGAGTTTACACTGAGTTGCTAACATTCTTCTTTGGTTTAACATTATACTCGTTTTAAAGAAACATTCAATTTCGATTAAATGTTCAACCAACCACAGCTCATTGGCTTGTGCGTGGTGTAGGGGGTGGGTTTGGTTCACATGCCATTTAATGTACCTTGGAGACACTTCTAGTCATTCATTTTGTCTATGGTCTTACACCCAGCGCGAAAATTGACCTGATTTCTTTCAATATTTAGTCAAGGAGAATCTAAGAAGTGATTGTAGATTATTACTAAAAAATAGTGTTAAGGTGAATCTTAAGGGTCAATTTTAAAATGATAATTTTATTAATAAAAATATTTACTATAGTTAAAATACAAAAATATAATATTATTTTTAATAAATGGTTATTATTTTTAAATTCTTAAAATAAATTTTAAAGATCAAGAACGACGCCTGAAGTTAAGAGCATTATTTAAAAAATTTATTTGAAAGGTACTATCAATAACTTTTTTTTATATAATTTTGAATATAATTTTATCACATTAAAAATATAAATATAAATATGATCAAATTTAAATAATAAATATTATAATTAATTATGAGGAGTTATTGTTTATTGAAAATTATATTTTTATTTTTTAAACATGACTATATCATATTATTTAAATACAGAGAAATTCAAACCCTTTTTCCAATAATTTTTTAGAGGAGTCATTATTTCTTAAGACGTGAAATTAAAGTTCTTTGTAGTGCGTGTTTAAAAAGTTAGAAAAATTATAGTAAACCATTTAAATACGTTTAAATAAATTTAATGTTTGATAAGTCCTGTGAACTTGAATTTTAATTTATTTATTTGATAAGTCTTTTTTTAAAGTTACTATCCACAGTTCCAAACTTTTATAGAAGCCTTATCCGACTTGAAAACCTAATTAAAAGCTTCTATTACTAATTGGTACTTTTAGATATCAATTAATATATTAATAAATAATTTCTTATTAAAATTTATATTAAAAGTACAATAAAAAAGATAAAAGTACATTAACAATACGTTTTAATAAATTTTTGTAATGTATTAACTAGTATCTTAAGAGACACTAATTAACATTTAAACTTGGATTTAAATAGACTAATAAAGTCATGTAGACTAAACTATTTAAACTTTTAAATAGATTAACAGTTATATAATCTGAAAAATATTATAATAAAAATTGATTATTATTGTTATTGTAAGTAATACATTGTTTATATTTATTTAAACAGATTTATCTATTAGATTTAAACGATTCTACGAACTTATAACTAAACTTTATTTAATAAACAGTTACAATTTTTGACGTGCACTAAATCAGATTTATCTATCTTGTTTTCATCGTTATTTTGATGACTGGTTTGTTATTCAGTTTACTTAGCATATTACCATTGTAAGATCATTAACAAGCTTTCCTCATGCTTCGGAAAAGAGCAATTTCAATGAGAAATGAATCGATGCCATTGTACCACCTCATATTTGGACTTTTCGTTTCTCTGTTTAAGTTTTTTTTATTATAATATGCTATTAAAATATCTACGATATTAAACTTTTATGAAGTTATTAGGATCTTGATTTTCACTGCCTCGTTTTTTAAATAAAATTTGAATGTTAACTCATTATAAAAAGAATTAATGTATTAATATGTTTCTAATTTAAAGTCCCTTGTAGAAAAGAACATGTTAAAAGATGTAATAATGTCATTTCATTCAATAATTTAGGCTTTCAAAAATATACACAATCCTGAATCCCCCCAATTCAAAACCTCAACAGTAGAGAAATCTTCTTAAACAGCAATATCAATCACAAATATCTCTGTTTTGGTAAATAACTATATATTTTGAGGTTTTGTTTTTATTTTTTAAAGAGAAAGACTAGAAATGTGTTCTTTAGTATATATTTTTATTAGTAAAAAATTATTAAATTGAGAATAATTCTATATAGTTTTTACTAAACTTTAATCTATAATTTAAAATATATTGAGAGTAAGATTTTTCTTTTTCAAATTATCTTTTAATAATATAGCTAGAGAGTGTGAAAAGCAAATTTTTTTTAACTTAAGATAAAATTACTTTTAATCAAAATTTACTTAAAAAAATTTCGCTTAAACGAAGAAAATAACTAAAGCTTTCTGCAAAAACTGCAGACGATCCGGGTTCGGAGATTGTCAACTTTTCTCCAAATGGTGTCGTCGTGAGCATTACTTGAGGGTTTGGTCCCAATGTCATTCTCAGGTGAAAATACATGACATGCTGATTTTCCTCGTGGGAAGCTTTTGATGTGGCACACAGACACAGGAGATGGAAGAACACTGTAACCAGTGTTCAAGGGGTTATGTTATAATTTGGTCATCTGGCAGTGGCAACAACAGAGAGAGTTCAGATTAGTCATTTTCTCCCCTATATTTTGCTGCAATCACTTCCATCAATTTTCTTATTTAAATTATTAAAAATTAATATTATATATAACTCTTTTGCTTTTTTATATATACACACATCTTAAAAATACATTATACGGTATAAAAAACATTTTTAAGTGTCTCATTTTAGTCATTTAGTTGTTTATAGAACATTTTTCTTTCCGAAGAGACTAGTCTTGTCTTTTCTTAGCAGTAAATTGGGTCAAGTTGGGTGAAATAAAGTGATTTTTGTTCAAACCAGAAGCAATCAAGGGGCCCCTTTAGTTCTCCTTAATTGCTACGTAGGGCATATATATTCTTCACTTCCTCTTTAACGACAGTTTTGGCTCTTTTAACTTGTCCCAGAAAAAAAATAGGAGGGGGGGGGGGGGGTGGATAAAGGCTAATTCCTACTAATACCACACCAACTAATTTAAAACATCAAACTATACAAATTAGTTTAGTGACACCCAAAAATAGAGGGTGTTTTTATATTTATTGTGATTTTTAATTAGTTAATAATATAATTTTGTTTGCTGGGTGTAAATTAAATTTGAACTCCTTTTATATACATAATAACATAAAAGAAAATGGGTGGGGGGGGGGAGGTCAGACTCAAACAGTCATAAAGGCCTGAAATTTTGTTCCCATGCGTTTGTTCGTGCAAGGGATTTGATAGGTGCTTTCTCAAGGCATACTGTGAAGATAAGCCAGTCCTAATCCAACTTAGGTCAATAACTGAGAATAGTCTACACTGTAAATTATAGAATCTTGAACAATGGTACCATCATCCATTATAAATATTATCAAGTGTCAATTAACGTAGTTAACAAAGTTGCAATAAAGAATCTTATCTACATGAATAACAAATAGCTTCCTACAACAACAAATATTTAGCAGAAGAAACAAAAGCCTAGTACATCTATAAGGGACAAGAAAACATTGAGAGGATAGATAAAGAAATGAAAAATACAAAATCAAACTACACGAGTGTCTATAAAAATAACGCAAATACTAACTAATATACTGATTAAAAAAGTTTTTTAAAAAATTACCTTAAAATATTATTAATATACTTTTTTCATAATTTTTAATAAAAAATTGTACTTTGAATTTCTTGACCAGTTACAGCAAAACCATGAAAGTAAAGCAAGGATCACTATTTTTCCCAAGCATCCCACTTTTAAAATAGTAGTCACCAACACCATGACCTGTTTACACAACCTAAGAGTGAGTAAATAAAAATGTAAGAAGGAAGGTAGAATGATGCTGAATGGCAAAATAATGCATTAGCACCAGAGTGTCCTTCTGTCATTGTCACATTATACTTTGATAGCCATCCATCCTTGCCTGTACACTTTGCTCCCCAACAGAGTGCATACCCCTCAAGTACATTCTTGGCATTTTCCTTTTTTCTCTTTTTTTTTACTTACCCCACACTCCCTTCTTCTTTCAACTTCCCATTCCCTTCAATTCAATTCCTCGCTACCACTTTCACTTCACTCTCTCCAATGGATGCAAAACCTTCTCAACTTGTTTCACAACCTTTGACGTATCAGGTACTACCCAATTTTCCTTCATTAAAAAAAATATCTATAAAGTATTCAAATTTATCTTTTTTAAATCAACTCAAACTCACTTATGTTCTTTTCAGACATGGTTCTTGAAAGTTTCTATCCACTGTGAAGGTTGCAGGAGGAAAGTGAAGAAAGTTCTGAAGAGCATTGATGGTACTACAACGCTTCAACAGTAGAAGGAAAAAATGGCTTCCAATATCAACTCTTTCTGCACACTTTTTTTTTCTCATGCATGAGTAGATTGCACTGTTATTATTATTATTATCATTATTATTATCTCCTTTTCCTTTTTTTTCTGAGCCTGCAAACAGTGCTTTGGGTTGTTGAGAAGAGAATGTTGCACTTTGCAGGTGTTTTCACAGCAACAATAGACCCACATCAGCAGAAAGTAACAGTCACTGGAAGTGTAGGTGTTGAGACCCTTCTCCGAAAACTGGTCAGAGCCGGAAAGCATGCCGAGATATGGCCGGAGAATCTCGACGGCAAGGGGAAAATCACCGGCAAAGGTGAGAAGAACAAGAAGAATGAACAAAGAGAATCAAAGAGCTTGGAAAACAAGGGAACTGAAAATAGTGATGCTAAGTGTGAAAGCAGCGACTCAAAGACCGGCGACAACTCGCCGGGAAAGTCTCCGGCCGTTGACCAGGTTTCGCCGGAGGGTGGTCAGGGAGAAGGTGGAGGAGGGGGTTCTAGTAAGAATAAGAAAAAGAAAGGGCCAGGTGATGGCAATGGAAGCAGGGGTGTGGGTTCAGCAGCTAGTGGTGCACCTGCACACACTGGATTCCAGTTTCAGAATCTTGTGGGCCAGCAAATGGGCCAAGTGAATCTCAGCCCTACACGTCAGCAATCATTCTCGTACCCAGAATCTGGTTATTATCCTCCAATGTTTTATGTTGCCACTTATAACAGGTTATATCCCATGGCAAGAATTGGTGGTCCTTCTTACTATGTTCCATCTTCACCCTACACGTGTGCAGGCCTAGACCAAGATAATAATTATTTTCAATCTGCACCGTTGGTTTCCTTTGAGATCTTCAGTGATGAGAATGCAAATGGGTGTTCCATTATGTAAGGACTTGGAAGTACTTTGTTTTTGTTTTTTTCTGCCTAGCTTGGTAATTTTGCAATGATAATTTTGTGAGAGGGAATGTAGGGGTTTGCACTTCAGGTATCCCTAAAGTTGAAATGTCCGGTGTTATCTTGCTTTGGTTATGGACCAAATTGTAAATCATGGCCTAATATGGCACCTTGGATAGTTATATGTATTTTGCTTTCAGTTTTACAAGGAGATTCTCTGATGGTAACATGAAAAAGTGCATATCAATATATCACCATTAACTGTTATTAATGGGCTCATATTCCCTTCAAGGTTTGACTGCATTGTGGAGGGATAGGGATCTCGTATCATCAAAATCTATGCTCATTTGCAAAAGGGTAAAGCCCAGTTGGAAGATTACCATGTGCAAAGCACATATTTTTTAGGAAAGTTGTTCCAGCAAAGTTGAAGCAGTAGAAAGATGCAATGGCTTTGGACAAGTGTACCAAATTAGTACTTATTAAAGAATATTAAAACTAATAAATTAAACTTTTGTTAAGTTATAATTAATTTATATATTTCATCTTGTATACAAGTTCTATCATTTTAACTTTTTCAAAAGTTAATTTTATTTTTTTAGAAGAGTTTTTTTTATTTAAATTCAGGCAACAAATGGATTGTAAATGTGATAAATTAGAGGTTGTCATTTGCTGGTGATGATTTAAGTAATGCATTTTGAATAAAGCAGATAAAAAGGAAAAACTAAAAAGTATGGTGGGGGACACCAAATTTCATGTGGGTAGAATTTGTAGCACACTTTCTGAGGAAGGAAATATCAAATTTATATATGAAAGACTACAAAAGGCAATAGCAACATCACATAACAAATTCTACTCACACTTGGGAGTTAGGAGTGCAGAATTTTGATCAATAGAAGTTCCATGATTGATGCTAAGTTTGGATGCATTGTTTTTGAGACTTGTTAATGTGGGTGGAACAGAAGTTTAAATTTGTTGATAACACTTTATGTTGGGGGCTAGATCAACATATAATTGAGATAATCTCATCTTCTAAACTCATAAATAATGATTGTTAAAAAACCAGTGATCGATGAATCGATGTCTTTCCAGTTAGAAGAGCTTTTCTCTTGATTTGAATTGTAGAAAGTGTAATGAACAATCTTTTATAATTATTTTATAACTGCAAATGATTCTTAATCTAGCGCCTTTTTACATGGTTTAAAACTTGGATTCATTATCGTCGCTACAAAATAATCCTAATTCAATACACGTGCCTAAGCTACACATTAGGATTATGGAATTGAAAGATATACCCTAAAGTTAGTATAATAGTAATTGATTTCGTACTTTAATTATCGCAATTATTGCAATGCAGTGTTAGTTTGATTTAAAGTTGAATAAAATTAATTTTAAATTATCAAATAAAACTAAAATGTGTATGAATTAATTGGTATTTTGTTTAAAATATATTTTTAAAATTATTCAAAATATAATAATTTATTTGTTTGGGATGATTTTTTTTGCGTCAAGATTGAGACTAATTAAAAATATTTTTAAAAAATAAATTCAATATCATATACAAAGTAGGGTATACCCTTACTTTTTTTCTTCTTTTTTTACCTTTATCGTGTACACTATAAATGTTGTCTTATTCTTTGTGAATGAAAAAAAATTTATCAATTACATAAGTATCCTTGTAAGAGCTTCGTTTAAGGAAAAAAAGAAGTTGTTTTTTAAAAATAAAAAAGTTTTTTTTAAAAATAAAAATTAAATTAAATTTTATTTATTAACATGAGTTTTATTTTTTTCTTAAATATAATTTTAAAAAATAAAAACCAAAATAGATATAAACAAGTCCAAGTCACCACTCAAACTCATTTTAACAAGAGCATCTCCAATTAGCATATATAATAATATATTTTAAATTTAAAATGCGTATTAAAATTTTTAAATAAATTTGAGTTAAACAACTAAACTCATTAAGTAAATTATATTCTCAACAAATTGTTTTATTTCCTCTAATTCAAGTCAAAGTACATGTCTTATTAATAACATTTAATCCATCCAGCAAGAAAAATTGCTCACTCTTTAATGCACAAGGAGATGTCTTAAAAGAAGAAAAAAAAAGTCTTACTCCTAATATGGGTGAGACTTTCTTCTTCTTCTTCTTTTTTTTAAATTTTAAGTGTGAGTCTCCCATTTTGGTTAGATGACATTTATAGGACATGTGAGTAATGAAAATATGAGAGAATATCATTAACTATATATGTGATACTTAAATTTTTTTAGTTAGTATTATTTCCAACATAAATGATATACATGTTTTGTGTGACAGAAAATTATTCCAAAAAGATAAATTATTTTATTTTATATTTTTGATAAATAATTTTAAAACATATATTTTAGCAAAAAAAGTCAAATTAATTTAAATTATGTATTTTTATTGAAATACATATTTTATATTTAAAAAAAATACTAAAATCGATTTTATAACTGAGAACAAACAAGCCTGTAATTATACAATCTTTTCACGAAAATTACTACCCTTATCATTGAGTAACATCTAAATTGAGTGAAAATTACAAACAAGCTGTAGTAGGCCACACTTTTATGTCTTTTGGATATATCGTTAAAAAATTCAATTATCACATACTTTTAATAAAAACTTGTAGCTAAAATTCATTTTAATGCATATTTCATTTAAAATCAATTATTTAAAATGTATTCTATCAAAATGAAGTCTATTCATCTATAAAACAATCAACCCTTAATCTTAATTTGCTTGTTGACTTAGCATGTGTCTAGTTAATTCAAAAACGCTATACTGTGTCCATTAAGATTAATGTAAATCTATGATTCAGAGACCTAAAATCAAACACGCAACTAAAAAACCATTGCGAATATCAATGAAAAAAAGTACAAAATCATCAAAAGGAAGGAGCAATGTATCTTTTTTAGTTCATTGTCAGAAGCCTGAAGGCCAAGAAGTTTCTTTGGTTTTTTCTTTTTCTAATTTTCCTTTTTCATGTTATGCATAGTGGACAAAAAAGAAAAGGTTATGCTTAATAAACACGCATGCATGCATCGAAGTGAAAAAAAAAACAGCTCAATTGGACAAATTCCATTAAGGATGATACTTTTAGGAAACTAAATAAAAAGCATCCAAAGTTGCAAACTCATATACTCTTTCTTATTAAAGAATTTTATAATAATTCACAATGTTTAAGAGGCTGGGGCTACTTAACGATATTAATTAGTTAAATATAAATTTTAAATTGATATTCTAAGATTTTTAAGTGCCTAAAGAGAGGTCGATCATAACTTTCGAAGTAAAAAAGTTACCTTAAGAAATGTTTCATCATTTTCTATCAATAATAACGACTAAAAATAATGTTAGACTATACATACACTGCGCGGGTAAATCCCAAAGGCAAAAAGTGAAGCACTTTATTTTATGCATGCCTAAAATTAGATTCTTTTACATCTTTTCATATACTTAAGCATGTTTCTCGACTCAACTCAAATATAAAGTAAATAAACTCGTAATAGAAGTATTAGAAGTGACAAACGAACTCTTAATTTAAATATTTTGACTTCTTTTCTTATGTATTTTATTTTCAATTTTAATTAAATATAAATTATTTTATGTATGTTTTTCAAATAAATGCTAAATTTCACTGATATACATCACATAATACTAAGAGACATCTGACGTTGATTTGGCTTAGAACGCCAAGACCATATAACAAATGCATTTCTCCAATTCTTGTGTTCAAACAAAATGGTGAAGCTACATTAGTACTTTAAAACTTTTAAACATCAAATCAGAGAAACTAATGATTCTAAGTTCTAAAATGTCATATGTACAGTGAATATCAAAATTTCCTAGTAAATACTACTTGACCAAAGTCTCCACTGAAAAGCTTCAGATGCAAATTTTCTTTGGTCAGTCTCTAGATGCAAGTTGATGCCTTTGAAGTCCGGTGATTCATCCCAAGGATTATCACAATTACAGTCACATCATCATGGTACTTCCTCCTTCTCCCATCTGGAACATTAATCAACTCTTCCATGCTGAAACCTGCAAGAGAATCACTTACGTAACCAATATTAAAACAATATAGGGTGTGTTTAGATACCAGATTAATTAAATATTTATTCAATATGCTCTTTTTACATGATGATTTATGCCATAAATTTAATTATAAAACTTATTAAGATAAACTAAAAATTCTTGATAAGTTATTTTAATAAGCTTTTTGGTACAATGTATTAAAAATAAGTTAAAAAGAGTTTATAGGAATTATAAGCTATTTTTGCTAGTTATCCATAAGTTCTTTTAAATCGGCTCATAATAAATGTATATTCATGCAAATAAATTTAAATTTAGCATGAGGTCTTGAAAAATGACCTGCAGAATCAGCTGCTCTTGCCACTAGTTGCTCAATAAGAAATTTTGCTGGATCACCCGAAGGATTGTTCAAGATATAAGACCCCACAAGCTTTACTGCTTCATCATTGCAGAAGAAGTCAAATAAACCATCACTCGCAACTATAACAAATTGATCAGAGTTTGAGATTTTATGCACATTCAGCGATGGATCAGTATAAATATATGGCGGGCTTTTAAGATCACGAACTCGAAGAATTCCCATCAGTGCATCATTCAGATTTTTCTGTGGACCAAAAAAAGAAGAAAATAAAGTCTGTTCTTTGGTAGGACAAATATTTTATTCTTTGCAATTATTGGTTTCATGAACCAGCAAACTCAGAAAATGCGTAACACTTCATCCACTCACCTTAGCTTGGATAATAATGTATAAGTATATTAAGTATCTTTGTTTTTGCTTTTTCAAAAATAAAACTAAACAAAATTTTTTGGAAATTTATTGGCTAAAATATAAAAAAGAATACCAACCTTTTTCAGGTAGCCAACTCCAAAAGCACGGGTAACCTTCAATTTTCCTTTCACTTTCCCTGCTACAATGGTTTTAGGATCATCAGGATGACTGGCAAGAAGCCGAGCTCTTTCCGCTTCATTGTCTACAGTATGATTATCTGTAAGCTGAATAGCCTTCAATATCTCATTCTCATTCATTCTTCCGTCTGTGTTGCGTGTTGCCAACACTGCTCTGCTGTCGCCTAGATTAAGTGTATACAAATCATCACCATGAAGAAGCACAAGTAGAACACAAGATCCAACAGAAACTAAATCAGGGCGCTCCTCCATTTCCTGCTCAACCATGTACAAGAAATCATTCTCAACCTGATTAAGAACATGTTGGAGGCCATCAAGGACAGTATGAGAAAATGATTTATGTGATGCTTTGGACTTGGCAGGTGGAGTACCGTTTGCATAACAACCAATACTAGAATTGTCGTTTCCATTAAACATTGATGGAGATTGATGTTCCTGAAGAATAAGACTATCATCCAAATTATATTGAAAGGATCCACCCATACCCACATTGTTAGAAGCATTAATGGAATCAGGTTCCGAATCCCAGTGTAACATATTAAAATAAGACGCGATAGTGTCATAAAGGGTACCAGCAAGAAAGTCGGCTGCATCTCTCCCATTAAAGCCATCATAAATTCCACAGAAGAGCCATCCATTTTCTTCAGAACAAACTGCTTGAACTCTATCTTCACCTGCAGCTCCTCCAGCAACTTGAACTTCCACGGCATTAAGAAAACCGTCACTTCTGGAAGGTGGACTCATGGATTGTAATGCACAAGGGTCATATTCAAGCATATTACTTGGGGTGGATGGGCTGCAACTTAGGTTTGACAAGATACTATGGATAGAAGATGATAATATTTCCAACTTTGGAAGACTTGGCGAGGAGGGTACCTTACGAAATGACTTAGGAGAGTCCAAACATGGAAGGATTTCTTCTCCTATCACACCATTGCAGATGTTCGTGTTGGCTAGTGTAGCATTTGCGCTTAAGCCAGCACCGGATAAGCAAGTGAAACTGCTTGCTCTACGGATTTCAGGAAGGATTTTGCAGCCATTGGAAGCCTTGCAAGGTATACCTCTACTGCTATTGCATTGATAGCCAAAACTTATTTTAAGTTCAGCTTCCGGACTAAGCATGCTTATCCCCTGGTTTAACAAACACATTATCAAGATCACAATTCACAGGTATTTAATTCTAAAAGATAACTTTCAGCAGCATATGAAACGTAATTGAATGGGATCAATACACACACACATACACAGACGATCAAATTTGGTTTTAATTAAATTTAATCCAGACCATTCATGTAAGATTCTATGGTCAAGATAAAAGTAATTTTATCATATTGAAAGCGCATACAAAAGATTTTCCAGGTTGTGGAAAGAGGGCTCAAATCATGTACTTAATAATGCAACAAAAACAGTGTTCATTCAAAAAACTTTACAGCCTGCACCAAATATAGAACTAGCAGCAATCAGCTCAGCAAACAAATAAATGACAAGGTTAAAACAAATTAACTAGAACAAAAACAAATAGCATTCAAACAATATACCCAATTTGAAGGGAAATTTTCAATCTTGGAATAGATGGCTCAAATAAAAATGACAAAAAGAAGAGCAAAATCTTTTGAAGGTAAAGATTCCAGGGGCTTCTTCAAGCCAGCACTTCTTACCAAGCTCCCCAAAACGAAAGAAAAGACATCAATTGATCATCATAAATCAACCAAAAAGTTCCCTTTGTAAAGTAAACAACAAAAATAAAAGAGGAGAGGCAAAATTCTTGAAACAATGATCTTGTTTCCCTGCTTCAAATCTCTCTCTTTTACACTTCACAAATCACAATGGAGCTTCATGGACATTGAAAATTATCATGACACTTAAACCACTGATACTAACGTGAGAGTCTAATTAAACAAAACTAACACTCAGAACGCGCGCATTTTGCATCAGTTCCAACTCAGTCATTCTTCCACCTAATTAAAAATTAAACAAAATCAAAACTTTAACTCGGATTTTCAATTGGGCACTTTAAGTACGGACACAAGAGCATAAAAGCAACATTTTAAAATTATTTTCGTAAAACCCACAAGAGAGAAAGACACACACATGACAAAAGAAACACAAGGCACAAGAACTCCACCAGCACAAGTTATGAAGAGAGAGAAGAAGAAAAGGAAAAGGCGCTTACGACTAGATACAGTTGGGAGGAGGAAACAGAAAGTGAAGAAGCTCAGAATGTAAGTATAAACAGAGACATGTAATGAAAGGTAATATATGGAATATAGAGAGAAGAGAAGAGGGTCAAAGAGAGAGGTGAGGAAGCATTGCAAAATAGATATGAAAGGAAAATGGCGAAGAATGAGTGTTGAAAAGAGATAGAAAGAGCGAGGTTGTTGGAAATTCGGATGGTAGAGAAGAGAAGAGTGTGTTTCTGTGTGCAAATGTTTACATGGCTCACATTTCGGTTTATCAAAAGCTAACTCTTCTCGTTCCTCTTTAATTAAACCTACGTACGCCCTTCCTCTTCTTTTTCTCTCTCTTCTTTTCTTTTTTTCCAATTTTCGCTTCTTTCCATTTCCAAAATTTATAAATCTGTTTTATTAATGCATGATTTTTTGTCCAGTGTAACAGAATATGCCTGCAGTTTCGGGTTTATAGTCAAATCTTACTTGCACTTCATAATTGTCAATTGCTAGTCCCAAAATTTAAACAAATAACAACATTTTAAATAGATAATAAATGCTTGTTTAAACACGCATATTAAGATGTATAATATTTTTATTAAAAATTATAAAATATTATAAAAACAATATATTATAATGTCAAATGCTATAATTTTATTAAAAAAATATCACTTTAAACACATTCTACAATCCACATTGAATGAATGCATTGTAGATACAGAAGACAAAATTTAAGTTATAATAATTACTTTTAAAGTTCCTTATTTAAATGATTAAAATTTATGTGTTTAAAGGTGCATTATAAAAATTTGAATGTATTTATTGTCACTCTTAAATATTTATTATTATATTATTTAAGAGCTCATTGTCTAAAATATATTTTTTCTTTTCCATAATTATATTAATAATAGGAGTATTTTTTAATAACAATTACTTAAATAAGAGTGAAAATAAATACATGAAAATAAAAATAAATATTTTTTAAAAACTATTAAATAATAAATTTTTATTAGCAACTAGAGAATATCATAAAAATTAGATATTGTCTATATTTTCGTAGTTTTAACAAAATAAAAAAATCATTTTAAAAATAATATATGATAAGAAATTATTTGAAATTTTAAAATTAACATAAATATTTATAAA
Source organism: Abrus precatorius (assembly GCF_003935025.1). Lineage (NCBI taxonomy): Eukaryota > Viridiplantae > Streptophyta > Magnoliopsida > Fabales > Fabaceae > Abrus > Abrus precatorius. The sequence continues at coordinate 31,024,446 of NW_020874292.1, read as the reverse complement.
TAAACACATCAAAGACAAATATATAAAACACAGATGTTAAGATAGAGGTGTTAATTATAGTGTAATTATATAATGTCTTACGAACAATTATTTTAAAGGTAATAATTAAGAAATTAATAATATATAATATTTTATTGAAAATTATATTAAAAGTGTAGTATAAAATGGTGTTCATAATATTAAATAAGAAAATATGATTTATTTTGTATTAAAATATAAAAAAAAACTTTAAAATGTGTACTTGTTAATGATTTTTTTATTCGTAAAATCTATTTAATAACGTGAAGAATCATGTGTATCAACGTTTACACTAATCTTAACGCAACTATTTAACTATAAAATAATTTCTTTATTTGTAAAATTTATTCAATAACGAGTTATGTGTATTTACGTTTACACTGACATATCTATTTAATTATGAAATAATCACAAATATAATACGAGAGGGGAGAGGAATTCTATTAATTCCCTTTGTCTTGTAAATCATATTCATGTAGCGTGTTTAATTAAAATATATAATAATATATTTGCAATGGTTACTAATACTTAACAACTATTAGTTATCAATCCTTCTAGACAAAAGCTATAGTTTTACCAGCTCTAATAAATTTATTCTACTATTTTATAACTCGACCAAGGCTATAGTTTTACCAATTCTAATATTTTTTTCTCTATTATCTTATAACTCCATCAATAGCTCATTGATTATGACAATTATACTTCCAACAATTAAATTTTAATCGGTTATCAAATATGATTAACAATGAATCATGTTATGTTGCTGCCTTATTATTAATATTTTTAGTGCTAGTAAATAATATAATAGTATTTCATTTTAAAAAAATATTATTTATGTGATAAAATAAATTCTACAATCTTAATTATCAAATAATAAATTATTCTTAAAACACTCATTAGTGTGTGACTCGTAGATTTAATATTAAGCTGGTAACAAATTAATAACTATTAATTTATTAATCAAAGTTGACATTTAGCAAAACTCTTCACTATCTTTAAATAGCATGAAGTAATTATTTTACTTTCAATAATAATTAAAAAATAATAATATAACATTTCCTTCTATCTTCTAGCTCTCAATTAACTATATAGTATGGTATAATCTATCAATATCAATTTATTATGAATGATTTAAAGAAAATTCATTTATTCTTTCATTCAGTTACTCTAAATCTTAATTTTAATAGAGTTCAAACTTATTACTTATAGTTGATTAACTCTTTAAATTATCATTAATCCAACAAGTATTTAATTATATCCAATATATATTCAACTATTGTTCTATAACTAGATGTTTATAATTAAAATATAACAAATAATTTTTTGGTTACTATGAAGATTAATGGCCAAACACACGACACACACACACACACACATATATATATATATATATATATATATATATATATATATATATTAATAATGAAATCTATTAATATTCATTTAATGAATACTATCACATTATTAATGTTTTATTTATAATAATTCTATGATAAACAACAGTTTCGATTAAATTATGAGAGACATGTTTTTCATTTTTATAATATTTATTACGATAACAAGTCTTTAATTTAATAAAAAATCTTTATCAAATAAATTATTATGTCAAAATCGTAAATATAAGATAAAGAAATAAAATAATACTTTATTATTATAATTAAAATAGAGTACATGATAATTTTGAGGCTTGAACATACACATTTATTCTCAACAAAAAGTTACTTTTAAATTTTTAAGTATAAAATAATTAAAAAATATAGAAAATATATTTATATTCTAAATTATTAATTAAAATAAATATTTTATAAAATCAATGGTTAACATAAATAATGTTGGATTAAACCAAAGATTTATTTTTTTTTAAATACTCTTAATATAACATATGACGTAACTTTTTTACATAAACAGTATTGTACATAAAATTAATATTCAAATATTATTTTTAAAACTTTTTTGTATAATTGTTGAAATATTCATTGAAATACTATTTATTTTATACCATTATAATCGTATTTAATATTATTATTGTTCTTGTTAAAGATACACTCGTTTTCTATAATCTCCATTCTTGTCTTTTGATGTGACATTTTTGTAGAATATTTCAAATTCTTCTCTGCTGTGATGTGAGAAAGAATACCTGCAAAGACACTATAGTGAAGTCAGTGTTAAGTATAGAACAATAAATGTTATTTAATATTTTGAAGTCAAAACCCATTTACCTATGCTTTTTACATTCCTTTTATTGACATGATATTAGACTATTGGGCTTCATTTTTCAACATTGTTTTATCCTTCTTAATAAATTAGATAATTAGTCATTTCTTTATTGATTATCGACTATTAATCTTTAACTTGCTTATTAATTTATTTTAATATAATTAGAAAGGTGTTCATCTTGAAGTTAGGCCAAAAGAATGTAAGTACCCTTTGTCTTGAAATTAGGGCGAGGGGTATGAGTACCCTTCATCCTGATTTTTAGGTTAAAGAGAATAGGTAATCTTTATTCTGAAGTTAAGCTAAAAGAGTATTCAAATTTTTTTATATGGTGATGACCAAATAGTATCCTATTTAGTATAATTACTTTTTATTTTGATAAGTTTCTCTTTAAATTATAAACATCAATAGGTGAAAAAAAAATTATTTAAAAACTGCATAAAAAGACATAACTATTTAAAAATAGATGTAATTTAAAATAAAATTTTACAAAATACTTAGGACTCGTTTATTTTTTGTTTTTCAAAATATTTTGTTAAATTAAAAAATAAAACTTGTGCGTTAAAATGAGTTTTTAAAAATAATTTTTTTATTTTCAAAATTTGAAACTAAAAAACAAGAATAACAGTAAGATGTTTTGATTTTTTTTATTATTTTGTCTTAAAAAATTTAAAAATTAAACTACCAAACATACTTTATTTTCATTTTTTTTCTAACACCATTTTTTAAAATAATTTTAAATATAATTTTTAAAAAATCAAAACAAACAAACTCTTAATAATCTATTAAATAATAGCTGACATCATAACTTGTTAAATAAAAGTAGGTATCAGAAATCTCTTTCACTTCTTTTATTTAATTTATTAATATTGTAAAAGTTTATTGAACAATCAAAGTAGTGGAATAGAAAGCTGTTGGCTCAACATGTGTAGCTGCTGGTGAATTGAATATGGCTCCACATTTTGATACCCTTTTTACAATTTTGGAGTTTAAACTTTTTTTGTGCCCATTTGTTTCCTCAAGAGTTTCTTTTGACCCAGTGATGTTGCTATGTTAAATATTCAAATCCAAATTAGATTTTTCAATATAAATTATTTTCTTATTAACAATGAATTAGAATGAAGTTTATTTTTGTATTAGCATATGTAAATATAAATACTTAACAAATTTGTATTCGTGTGTCTATATTAATCTCACCATTTAAATCATTTAGTTCTGTCACTGTTTATTGACTTCGATGATTTACAACTAAGAGGAAATTAAGAGCAGAAAAATTTTATGTATATTATGTTGATCCAGAATATTTTCAAGTTAAGCTGAATTCTCATTTCATTCGGAAAATGAAAATTATTTATCCATGGTGATAGAACAAAGTTTCGAGGAAACCAGACAGCATAAATCAACCGAATCATCAATAACGTCAAAAATATCTTTGAAAAGTTGTGGTGGGTGTCTTCCCTACCAATCAAAATGTGTCAGAAAACAAGACAGAGTCCACCAAGCTAAGATGTGGTGCACAATGTTACTTGACCCAGAAAGACATTAGCAAAAATAAAGAAAAAAGCACACATCAATGGCATTTAAAAAAGTTATATTAATAATTTAATATAGTATTTATAAAATATTTTGTTAGAAAATACTTTTTTTGGTAAACCGATTCAATTAAAACTTAAAATTTAATAGCGTTTTAATGGATTAAGTCAAATATTGATTTAGAATGAATAAAAATAATAATAAGTAAAAAGTAAAAAACAGTAACTTAATAAAAATAATTAAATAGAATAGAATAAAATAAAATCTCCAAATTAGGCATGCTGGTTTACATTGATCAAAGTGACCTAAATATTTTTGGTAGGTAAAGGTTTGGAGCACAATCATTACCATCAAACACTTAGGTTTAATCATCCTCAATTAATATAGATTCATTAAAAAACATGGCACAATTAGACATTATTGTCCTTTTCAAACTTGTTAATATGACAAGATACGGCATTCACTTTGCTAGCATGAAATGCACAATTATTAGGTACACAATCGACTAAAAGGCCTACATATACCATTTCAATGTCACCTAACCATATATATAAGCACATTATTAACGTAGAAAACTACTCTCGGCTGTGTTGAAATTTATGCACATTTGATTCATTTGAACACCGAAATAAACACATACTTTATTTGCTTACATCAACTACCTCTGCATCTCCAATTTGAATACTCGTGTAATCCTTCACATTCATCCATGCATTTGAGCTCTATTTGCACAACACCCATGCTCTGTTGTAAAAGGTAGAATTTGGAATTATAAGTAGAATCGCACGAATAACAACAATAGTAGTGGAAGTCATTTAACCCACCTAAAATATTATGTTCCTGAAGGGTTGATAAGGATTTACGCTTCTAACGTTGATACAAATTTAGGAAGAGGATTTTTGAGGTGTCCAAAGTTAAGAGTAATGTAATTAATTTTGTGTGTGATGATAAAATGTTTTGTCTAAATTTATTAATTTATGTCTATTTAGATTGGAATTTTAGTCTTGTCTATATAGATGGATCCTCTAGTAAATGAGTGTTCAAGAAATGTCATAACTAGGCAACAAAGAGCAATTGACAAAATGAAAACGCAACTGAGGTTATAAAAATATTATATCATCTTTAATTATTTGATCATCATAGTCTTGCTATCATTGATTAATAGGAGTTTCAAACTATTTTCAAATTGTTAAATTGAAATGAAAAAATTGAAAACTACTTAACTAAAAAATTAATAAATATATTTTGCATTATAGTTTGATTTAATTTTTTTATTTCTGTTAATTTTGAACTAAACGATATTGCATCTATAATAAATTTATATTTTTTTTTATTAAATTTTTTATAAAAATTATTTTTAAATTTTATCATAATACTGTATAAATGTAGGGTATACATATTCTTTTACTTTACTTTTTCACTTCTCTCACTTAAGCATCCTTTTTTTCTTTTTCCGATAAACAAATTCATCGTTCTTTTACACTTTTGCTCACTTAATTAATATTTATTTATTTTTTTAACAAACAGACTTTGATTAGGCTAATTATAGTCTAAATTTAAAAAATAGTCTCTATAACCTGTCATAATATAATTAAAAAATATGGACAGAAAAAAATATAATTATAGATCCAATGTAAAATAATTTAAGTTTATGGACATAATTAAAGGACAAAAACCTTTTAAAAATTTAGAAATTGATAAATTAATTTAACTGTGTGCAATTCAGAGCCTTGAATTGGGCTTCAATCAAGCCCATGTTTGATGAATTTTTTTAAAGAAAAATCACCGCTTATATTTTTTGGCCAAAGAAAAATCTTATATTTATAATTTTCTTATAAAGTTAAAAAAAAAACAATTATTTTAAAAAATTCGAATCACTCAATATCTTGCTACTAGTGATAAACCGAGTCTTTCTTCAAACCCATATCTTTAAAATACAGATTAAGAATTCAAAATTATTTGTAGTTAAAAGCTACAAAAGGTATATTAATAGCACTCTCTTAAATACTTCTTTTCTGTTAATGTTTTAAATGCAGTGGTTAGCAATTGTCATAAACTAATTTCTTGAAGTAAGCAAATTCTAAGAATTTGCCCACTAGGAATCTAACAGCACTCGACGGACTGCGCCAGCAGTTCACCGTCCACACCAAACCAAAGCATGACTCGCCATCAAGCGGGTGCATAGTGTATAAGTGAAAATGTTGTGATGGAAAGTTGCACCCAATTCCCTGGGAAAGTGTCTCTTAATTCCATGAACTTGATCTTTGAGAAAATCCGGTTATGTAGAATCGAAAGCAACGCTTGCTCACGCAAATGGGGAAGCCAGAGGACCATTTAGAAAAAAGAGTACCATGCGTCGAAGACCAGTGGAGCATATAATACAAGTAATTTCGAAAATTCCTTCAAAGATAGTATACTAAATACTATTTTGGGCTGAAAAATATTGCTAAAATGCAAATTGAACTTTTATACTCCACTATTTAGCATCCAAGCATGATACACGAGTTTTGTAGATGCCCAGTAGTTACATGCGTCAAAGCAAAATGCCTTGTCAAAGAACAAAGAAATTATCATTCATCACTGATTTTCTTTGGAATTCAAAGATTTAAGTTGCCCAAGGACGAACCATTCACCAGGATCACTATGCCACATGGTTTTAACAACAACAATACCTCGGAGCAGAACATTCTGTTTATATTGGAATTCAAATATTTAGGATATCAAGGGCCGCCACCAATGCAATTATGCACCAATCATCAGGACCAAAGGTCATATAGCCAACAGCAGAATGACCTTTCGACTAAAACATTATGCTTTGTCGTCAAAGAAAATCTTACACAAAACCACTATAACATAAAATCTATGAACGGAATATGAAAAAACCGAAAATTCATCAAGGCATTGTCAAAAAACAGTCAAAGAGCAATTTTAGTTGAAGGTACGAACAGAAATTCAGAAAAAGTATTGATCAAAATTTAGATCATAGTACTCAAATATCTCTAGCAATAGTAGAACTTAATACATAATAGAGAAGCAAACTATCATAAGCATCTACTGTTGCTTCACTTCAACCTTCTTCTTTAGCCACAAGCGATCTAGTGCACTGTCAGCATCGCCCTGGAAACCAAAAGAGAGAACACAAATCAAGAGCTAAGAAATGTAATTTTTAATCAGGATGCATCAACACAACATCTAGGTAATGTTACAGACTGTGAGGGACCTGAAAATAATACCAAAACATAATTTCCAATGGTCATATAAAACGCAAACAAACTCCCAGAATCATGCAATCTATTCCGTGGTTAATCCGATTCAGTTTTCTTTACTACAAAATGATAAAAAAAATGGTTTGATTGAGGAATTACCACAAAACCAAAATTTTTGTTAAATAACTAGAAATACTAAGAAACCGATTGTTCTTCCAAAATTCACAGACCCCACCCCAAAAAGAAAAGAGAAAGGACAAACACACGGTCAAATCCGTTCAAGTTGATGCTAATTCTAATTTGAATTTTAATCAAAAGATCATGCAATCCAATTGAAATATATATAGTTCATTAACCACAAAATCAAACAAGTTGGGAATGCGAAGCAAAAACCACAATTAAGCCTAGATCAACATTACAAAAACAAATACAAAAAAAGAGGCATACTTCATATCATTACTAGTGAAGTAAGGCAAAATTCGAGAACAATAGACAACAAAAAACCCCTAAATGATAATTGAAAAAAGGACCTGAGCACGAATGAAGCCACAGAGAGCAAAAGTGGAGAAGTGGCCATTGTAAACACCATTCTCATCCAAATGCCCAATGTTAATCTGAACCGAGGCATGGTCCTTAGCAGTTATCAATCTGTTTGTAGCAGAACTGCACCGTATATTCAAATCAGTTCAAATTCCAAAACTCAGCAATTAAACCACAAATTTTCGAAAATTAAATACAGAAAAAAAGGGATAGAAGGATTAAAGTGTATACCACTTCCTAGGAATGTAAAGCTCAGTGATCTGTCCTTCCTCGTTCTGCATCTTTACTCCTTCACAAAGTTCTATAAACCTGAAACGGATTACGATGAGGTAACTATAAACGCTGTATGAAACCCTAAGAGGAAGAAAACAACAAGAAACGAAGGGTTGAGAGAGAAGGCGCACCAGAGAAGACGAAGATCGATCGAAGTTGAGAGACGCAGAGGTGAAACTTAGGGTAAGACGATTATTATAAATCCCCAAAACCCTAGTTTCATTCTGAAGTTGGGCTAGGTTTCAAATTTACTTTTCTCAAGCCCAACTCTTGATATATGGCCCAAGTAAACAATAACAGAAACTAAATGTGACCGACAAAAAAAATAAAAAAACCACCACAAGAACATCTCAAATTATCTTCCACCTACGATTGAAAAGTTTAAAATCATCGAACGAATGCATAAAATATTTTAAACTGTATTTATAGAATTAAAAAATTAATAAACTAATTATAAAAATAATAAAATATTAAAATAATTATGATGATAACTTAACAAATTTAGGAATTGAAGCATGTTGCTGAATTAAATTCTCATTATATAAAAAATATTTTACCATATATATATATATATATAACATAAATATTTATTTTTATATAAAGATATTAATACGTTTATAACTTTACCAAATCTTGCAAAGTAAACATGTATCCTATGATTCATTTATCAACACAATTTTATGAAAAAAATTATTTATATGCTATTTGTGTGGTTTAAATATGAATTCACAATATTCATGACTTTACGGTAATATGGATATATTTTTTCTTAAAATAAATATTAATATACTTTTATCTAAAAAATTTTAGCTTTGTCTGAAGTAAACATTTTTTAATATAATTATATTATTTATAGATTTTTATTTATCTAAATTTTTCATCCTTCCGTGTTATAAATATTTATCCATTTAGATATTGTTACAATTTTATGTTAAATAATTTATATTTCTTTCAACTATGATTATTTGATTATGAAGTATTTTGTGCATTAGTAAAAGAGAAATAATGAGACGTGACAGTAAGAATAAAAAGACACTATGATAGGAAGAGAATGTGTAAATAGATTATCATTCATATGTTGTTTTTTATTTTTATTTTTGTGATAACTAAATATTAGTTGCTAAAATTAAAGGTTGTGTAATTAATAAATTAAAATATCTTAAGAGTAAGATATTACAAGTTATTGAATGTCAGATGGGTTACCATTAAGTGGGCCCACGCTGATTTGGTAAAAAGAAAAAAATGGGCCCATGCTGCTGTGGTAAAAAAAAAAGTGTGTTGTGAAAGTTATAAAACGAAAAAAATAGAAGTCGTCTCGAGAGTACAAAAAAAGAGAAGTCATCTCAAGAGAGAGTACGAGAGAGAAAAGAAACCGTCTTAAGAAAAAGACAAAAGATAGCAACGAAGAAAAGTTACAGTATTGATTGATTGGTTTGTATAATGTGTGCATTGAATCTTGATATTGTTGTAATTTCTTTTCTTGTTGCTATAGTTGAATACTCGTTGAGTGTTTATTATGTTGTTATCCACTTTACCGGTGAAGTTTGTATTGTGTTGATCTCTGGTGGTTCCAGAAAGACTTGTGATGTACCTATTAAATCTGTTAGTGGAGAATTTTGCTGGACTAGGTCCCGTGAGTTTTTACCTTTCATTCAGGATTTTTTCATGTTAATAATTTTGGTCTTCTTGTTTACTTTCTCTATTATGTGTTTATTATCAATTACTTGAAAACTGTGTTGAGCCAATTTTAATTGCACAGTGGAAAAAGAGAGATCCAATTTGCTTCCGCGTGTTACTATTATATTTGATATCTTTCCCAACAACTAGTATTAGAGCTCTTTGGTTGGAGTTCTGTTTTGCTTTTATAATGGGTGAAGGTCAATGGTCAAATTGGATTCTATCAATTACTCTATATGGAAGTCCAGAACGGAAGATCTGTTATTTATAAAGAATTGTATGATCCTATTGAGGGTGATGACACTAAACTAGTGGATAAGACTGAAGAGGAATAGAAGAAGATTAATCGGAAGACAGTTGGTATTATCAGGCAATGGATTGACAAGAGTATTTATCATCATGTGTCTAGTGAAACTAATGCCCACAACTTGTGGAAGAAGTTGTAAGACATGTTTGAGTCTAATAATGCACAAAACAAGACATTCCTAATTAGGAAGTTAGTAAACATGAAATATAGGAATGACTCCTTGGTGGTTGAGCACATGAGTAGTTTCCAAGATGTTATGAATCAGTTGAATACTATGGAAATTAAATTAGATGATGAGTTGCTTGCCTTGTTGTTACTTAGCTCTTTGCCTTGCCAGACAGTTGGGAAACACTTGTTGTGTCCTTAAGCAACTCAGCTCCTAATGGGAAGTTGACATCTAAAGTAGTGAAAGATAACCTGCTGAATGAAGAAAAAAAGAGGAAAGGCTAGTTCATCTACTCATAATGAAGCATTGGTGTAGAGTCACGGGGAAGAAATCAGAATAGAAAGTTTCACAAGTCTAGGGGTCGTAGTAAGTCAAGAAGGAAGTCAAGAACTAGAAAAGACATCAAGTGCTATCATTGCAATCAGATGGGACACATGCAAAGAGAATGTAGAGTGCTTAAGCGAGAGATGAGATCAAAAGAAAAATATGTTGATAATAGAGATGAAGATGACACTACTGCAATTGTATCTGATGGTGATATTGTTATTGTTTATGATGATAATTCTATTAACTTTACATGTCAAGAATACGAATGAGTTATTGATCCTGCTGCCTCACCGTAAGTATTTCATATCTTATATTGCTGAAAATTTTAGGCATGTGAAAATGGGGAATCAAGGGGTAAGCAAGGTTGTTGCCATGGGAGATATTTGGTTGGAGAGTAATACCAGATGTAAGTTGCACTTGAAGAATGTTAGGCGTATTCCAGATACGCGTCTTAAGTTGATCTTAGTGCAAGTACTTGATGAAGATGGATGGTGATATTGTTGTTGTTTATGATGATAATTCTGTTAATTGTACATGTCAAGAATATGGATGAGTTATTGATTTTGCTGCCTCACCGTAAGTATTTCATATCTTACTTTGCTGGAAATTTTGGGCATGTGAAGATGGGGAATCAAGGGGTAAGCAAGGTTGTTGGCATGGGAGATATTTGGTTGGAAAGTAATACCAAATGCAAGTTGCACTTGAAGAATGTTAGGCATATTCCAGATACGCGTCTTAACTTGATCTCAGTGCAAGTACTTGATGAAGATAATTACCATAGTGTCTTTGGTGATGGTAAATGAAAGTGCACCAAGGGGACCTTAGTGGTGAAAAGAGGAGTGAAACAAAATACACTTTATTGGACCTCAACAAAGTTGTCTACAACTGAGGTGAATGCGCAAATGCATGGGTCACTTGAGCGAAAAGGGACTTGACACTCTTGCGAGACAGAATTTGCTCCTTCCTAAAGGTACTTCTCTTAAAACTTGCTCTCATTATCTTGTTGGTAAACAACATAGAGTTTCTTTTTGCACTTACCCTCCACATAAAAGGTCACATATCTTAGATTTAGTTCACACTGATGTTTGCACTATGGATGCTAGATCCCTTAGTGGTTGTTCTTATTTTGTGACTTTTATTGATGACTACTCGAGAAAAGTGTGGGCTTTTGCTTTGAAATCTAAGGATCAAGTACTTACAGTCTTTAAATATTTTCATGGAAGTGTTGAAAGAGAAAGAGAGATTGTTAAAATCTGTTAGAGCAGATAATGGTGGTGAATACAAGGGTCCATTTAAGGATTACTGCAAGGATCATTATATTAAGCTTGAGAAGACAGTTCCAAAGACTCCACAACATAATGGAGTTGTAAAGAGAATGAACCGCACAATTAATGAGAGGATCAGATGTATGCTCTCTCATGCCAAATTGCCTAAAGCCTTTTGGGTGAAGCAATGAGAACTTCAGTTGACTTAATCATTCTTTCTCTTTCAGTTCCTCTTAACGGTGATGTTCCTGGTAGAGTGTGGAAAGGGAAAGATGTCTCTTACAGTCACTTAAGAGTGTATGGCTGCAAGGTGTTTGTTCACACTCCAAGAGATTAGAGGTCCAAGCTTGATGAAAAGTCTAAACAGTGCATCTTCCTAGGTTATGGTCGTGAAGAGTTTGGTTACAGATTATGGGATCTAGTTGACAAGAAAGTTATTAAAAACCGAGATGTTGCTTTTATTGAAGATCAAACCATTGAAGATATTGATAAGAATAAGAAACAAAAACAAGTTATTCATGGGTATGATGCTGTACCAAATCCTCCTACCAGAGCCACCAATAACGGGGGAGATGAGAATGCTGGTGTTGATAATGGAGGAAATGAACTTGAATCTCAACCAGTTAAGTCAGATCAACCAATACTACCTGTAGAGGTTCAACTGAGAAGATCTACTAGAGACTGTCATCCTTCACAAAGATACCCTCCATATGAATATCTGTTGCTCACTGATGGGGAAGAGTTAGAAAGTTATAAAGAAGCTATGTCACATGAACAGAAGGATAAATGGAATAGTGCCATGCAAAATGAGATGAAATCCTTACATGAGAACCACACATTTGAGTTAGTAGAGTTGCCTCCTAGAAAGAAAACACTCAAGAATAAATAGGTGTTCAAGTTAAAAGCAGAGGAGAATTGCTCATAAGCAAGGTACAAGGCAAGGTTGGTTGTGAAAGGTTTCAGTCAAAAGAAAGGCATTGATTTTGAAGAAATATTTTCACCTGTGGTCAAGATGTCTTCAATCCGAGTGGTGCTTGGTTTGGTAGCCAGCTTGAATTTAGAGATTGAGTAGCTTGATGTGAAGACAATATTTCCTCATGGAGATTTGGAGGAAGAAATGTACATGGAGCATTCTAAAGGTTTCATAGTCAAAGGCAAAGAAAAGTTTGTCTGTAGGTTGAAGAAAAGCTTATATGGGTTGAAACAAGTCCCAAGGCAATGGTACAAGAAGTTTGAATCCTTTATGGTAGATTACGGGTATGCTAAGACTTCTTCTGATTATTGTGTATTTATGAAGAAGTTTCATAATAGAAATTTTATTATTCTCTTGCTTTACGTGGATGACATGTTAATTGTTGGTCATGACATGAATGGGATTGAGAAACTCAAAAGACAAATGAACAAGTCCTTTGTAATGAAGGATTTGGGCCCCACAAAACAAATTCTCGGAATGAGAATTATTCGAGATAGAAAGAATGGTAAATTATGGGTATCGCAGCAGAAATATATTCAGAAGGTGTTGGAGACGTTTCATATGAGCAATTTCAAATTAATTTGTACTCCACTTGCAAGTCACTTCAAGTTAAGCTCCTTGCAGTGTCCTACAAGCGAAAAAGAAAAAGAAGAAATGTTGAAGATTCATTATGCATCTGTCGTTGGTAGCTTAATGTATGCCATGGTTTGTACAAGGCTTGATATTGCTCATGTTGTTGGTGTTGTTAGTAGGTTTCTCTCTAATCCTGGTAAGGAGCATTGACAAACTGTGAAGTGGATTCTCATATATCTTAGAGGTACTTCTAGAGTATGTTTATGCTTTGGGAGTGATGAACTTGTGTTAGATGGGTACACTGATGCAAATATGGCTAATGATGTGGACTCTAGAAAATCTACTTCTGGTTATATGATATTCTTGTAGGTGGAGCAGTGTCGTGTCAATCAAGGTTACAAAAGTGTGTTGCTTTATCTTCTACAGAGGCAGAGTATATTGCTATTACAGAGGCTGCAAAAGAACTCTTATGAATGCAAAAATTTCTACAGGAGCTAAGTCTTTCTCAAGAGAAGTATGTCTTGTATTGTGATAGTCAGAGTGCAATCCATCTCAGCAAGAGCTCGACTTTGTCGCCCATAGTGGTTCCCCTCCGCCTTTGGTGATTGAGCAAACAAAGAGGCCTATATCTATGCCCCTTAATGAATCGAATGGTCCTTCGACCCCTTCATTTGATTCCGACGGCCGGCATAGATCTCATGAGACCCGCCCACTATTACTACGAAAAAAGCCCTGCCTTTTTCCTTCGCTACTAGGAGAGTAAGCTACTTCTATTAGCGCCGGACCTTGAGTCGAATTGATCGTGTCATGTGCAACGTCCATCAATGATGGTTCATTAATGTCCATTGATTTAGACTCCTTCCCCCTTCCCAACTACGAATAAGATCGAGAGGAGCCCGAAAGCCCCAAAAAACCAAGAACGAAAACGGAATTCGATTCACTCCCCATTCTCTCTTAAATAAAGCTCGCCCTCGAGCCTCTTTGATGGGCAGGTCGGCCGGGTCTTTCCCTGTTGTTCTGTTCCCGCCACGAGAAAGACGCACAGAAGAGGTATGCCCAGCGCGCGGAGGATCCGTTGAGAGTGTCTGTTGTCTCGGTAGGGAACTTTACGATCTTTTCCCCTATTGTATTGAATAAAAAAAAAAAAAATAGGTCAGTGCTACCTACGACCCTTTATTGTTTGATCCAATATTGACCAGGGACGAGCCCTCTCTGTCTATAGTTCTCTCCTTTGTCTATTATATTAATGTCTAGGAGTAGGAATTTTATTGTGCTTTCAATAGGCTACATGTCTCTTGCTTTAGTTAGTTGAAGGCTTCTGTAGGCTGGGCTGGACCAAAGGATCGTTCTCCTTTTCTTGAGCGTAAAGGATGTCCCACTTCCAACCTGTAACTGACTTCAATCTGTCTTAGTTGGTTGACGCATATATCTCTTTAATATGTTTAGGATTCAATCCAGCCCCAAGCGTACCTGGAGCTACCCTGTTTACCGGATCCAACCAACGATTAGAGGTATGCCCGTCCGGTGTCGGTCCCTCAAAATCTTTCAATATGGCGCCGCTTTCCAGGTGGCACTCAGAAAGAAAAAGCGGGATTCAAGCGATGGGGCCCTCCTCACCTCTCCCTACCCCTTTCTCACAGAAGCAACCAAAGTAAAGGTTACTTGCTATGAGAAAGGCCTTCCTTTCACCGCTCAATTAAATGGCGAAAGATTTCATGTCTCTTTCACTGTGCTACTTTGGACCATCTCAAGCCAAAACAAAAGCCAGCTTACGCGCTTTCCTTTCGGTCAGCTGCCCCCGCATAGGGTGCTTTATTTATACATAATAAAAAAATACATGCATCAGAAAAAATCAAAAGAAAGTCAATCTACACGAATTCCAGGCAATAGCTTAGGGGAGAGGTAGCCCTATAGAATAGAACGCCTATACTCCTCATTGATGAAATAGCGATAGAATTCTCGGTAAATGTCGGATTGCCTATCGTGAACATTCAAGGTCTAAGCACATTTAGGTTCGTTATCATTGGATAAGGGATGCACTAGCGATGAAGCAATTATCATTGGAGAAAATCCACACTGATGAGAATTGTTCAAATATGATGACAAAGACTCTGCCTGCTGAGAAATTGGAAAGTGGGTCTTGTTAACTGTTGCTCCACTTGATTGTTGAGGGGGAGATTTGTGTCACCATCAAGTGGGCTCACACTGATTTAGTAAAAAGTAAAAAAGTAAAAAAATGTGTGTTATGCAAGTTACAGAGACGAGAAAAATAGAAGTTATCTCGATAGTACAAGAGAAAAAGAGAAACTGTCTCAAGAGAGAGTACGAGAGAGAAAAGAAGTCGTCTTAAGAAAAAGACGAAAGATAGTAGTGAAGAAAAGTTATAGTATTGATTGATTGGTTTGCATAATATGTGCATTGAGATCTTGGTATTGCAGTAATTTCTTTTCTTGTTACTATAGCTGAATACCTGTTGAAGATTTATTGTGTTGTTATTCATTTTACCGGTGAAGTTTGTATTTTGTGTTGATCTCTGGTGGTTCTAGAAGACTTGTGATGTACCCATTAAATCTATTAGTGGAGAATTTTGCTGGACTAGATCCCGTGAATTTTTACCTTTCATTTAGAGTTTTTTCACATGAATAATTTTAGTCTTCTTGTTTATTTTCTCTATTGTGTGTTTATTATCAATTGCTTGAAAACTGTGTTGAGCTAATTTTAATTGCATAATGAAAAAAGAGAGATTAAATTTGCTTTCGCATGTTATTATTATATTTGATATCTTTTCCAACACTGAATAACATTTTATTTTTTAAATTTTCTTATTTATGAGAATCCAAAGCCAACATTATAAAATAAAGTTCATTCACTAATATTTGATTTTATATTAACTCATGATTCTAGTATATCAAATAGTTTATTTGCACACTTTAGTAATTATAAGAGATTGCATTGTAAACATTGAGAGTCTAAGGTATATGAGACTAAAAGTACAGGAGGATAGAAAAAATTTTCCTCCAAAATATAATGATGTGAATAGCTTAATTTCATTAAAGCATTAAATATCATTTTATCTTATAAAACGGACACCCTCACTCTAAAAGTAGAATCATGGAATGATTTTACTCATTAAATATATTTGTTAATTTTGAGAAGTTAAATCATTAAATTTAAAGTTATAATATTTTACCCTCACCCATCAAGAATTTTATTGTAATTTTATAAAAAGTACATCACATTATTTATTAGTTAAAATTTATTAAAAATTATAAAAGTACAGAAAATATATTAATATAATAATAAAATGTAAAAAATTTACATCATTTATAGTTAAAATTATATTATGTTTCACAAAACAGGTTTGCATAATGAGAAAGGTATTCGTCAATAGTTTAGTTGAAATAAGTTGATACTTTACAAACTTTAGTAACAATTTCCAAATAAGGAATATGTTTCCACGTTATGTACTGGCTCACATTCATTTGTACCACATTCAGGTTTTTTTCTTTTTGGTTTTAAAACTATAATGATTTGACACATTAATGTAAGTTACTAAAATGTCTCTTTCCTTTTAAAACCGTTGACTTGAAACATGAAAAAGTACTATGCAGTGAATAATTTACCATTAATATTAGTGATTGATATTTTAAATCATGCCCCATTATTACTCCCAAGCCAAATTCTTAATTTAAACAGTTTCCTAATTTTGCTCTAAAGCACCCGTTTACCAATTTAATCTCTATGATTACAATTGTTAGAACTCTTCTGTACTTTGATCCCAAAAAAAGTCTCCATGGCTTCTCAAACCTTGCATGAAACAAAGAAAGCCCAAGCAAAGAGAGCAATACGTTCCCTTGCAATAGGCATTGCTGTCCCTTTCACCCTTACATTGACCATAATCATCCTCTTTGGTTCAGGCCGCAAGTACCACCGCTTCGCCAAGCCCTTTTGGTTCGCACCACTTTGGTTCATTCACTTAGCCACGTTGGGTTCATCTTTGTTCATAGGTCTTGCGGCTTGGCTTGTGTGGGCCGATGGTGGGTTTCAAGGGGAATCAGATGCAATGTCCCTCTACATAGCTCATATCTCTTTAAGCATGGTGTGGCACCCCATTGTGCTTGTCATGAGTGCATATTGGCTTGCCTCAATTTCTTGCCTTGTCAACTTTGTGACCCTTTTTTTGTGTTACTTGAGGTTTAGAAAGGTGAACCCATTTGCTAAAGATCTAGCCAAACCTTGCCTAATGTGGGCTGCATATCTCACCCTAATTAGCGTCAAGCTAATGTTTCTTTGATTACATTTTTGTAGTTCTTAATTACTTTATTGGAATCAATACCCACTTAGATTACCAACGCGGTCTCTCTTTTTTCTTTTTTGGAGTTGGGATTGTAAATAGTGTCATTAAAGGAAAATATCCAAATTACATAGATTTTGAAGATTGTTAGGGACGCTTTCCTATCATACGGAATCGTGAAAGGAAGCTGCTAGTATAGCTAGAGTATTAGCCAGTTTGTTACATTCATGAGTTACACATGACAAAAAGGTTAATTCTCTAAATGATTCAGCTAAAATAAGA
Organism: Abrus precatorius; assembly: GCF_003935025.1. Taxonomy (NCBI): domain Eukaryota; kingdom Viridiplantae; phylum Streptophyta; class Magnoliopsida; order Fabales; family Fabaceae; genus Abrus; species Abrus precatorius. Next base: position 31,006,798 of record NW_020874292.1, on the reverse strand, counting down.
GAATCATTGATTCATTACTCTGTTTATATATGTTTTAGGTCTATCTTTTTTTAAATATTTTAATTTTAATCTCTTAATCTTTTGTTTGTCTTTAATTTTTCTAGCAATGACGCTAAAGAACACAAAAAATTTACAGCACGAAAAGTATGAATTATCTCTGCATATATCACGAATTAGGAGACCCAAACCAATGCTGATATTTTTAAGGAAGAGAGAAAATGTAGAGTTTTCATCGATAGACTATTTTTATAATTTAAACATGTTTTTACGGGTTGTTTTCAGGGATTTTGTATTTCTCATGTGAGTTTGAATAGTTTCCCTTGGGGTTCATTCTTCCAAGTGTCTACATATTACTATCTTGTGTAACATATGAGATCTAATGAGCGTAAATGTTGTTTGAATTGTAATAAGAAATGTACATAATTTCTTTCATGTAAAACATAGAATCTTGCTGCATTTGAATAGTAATGAAATAACATGCCTACAGTGAAATTAAAATCGTGATGGGCATGTTGCATAGAAGTTCCTTTTAGTCCATTGCTAAATAGATTGATAAATACGCCAAAGGATAAGCTTTCTTCCTCCTCTCAAATGAGAAGATTAATAATTATCACGAGGAATTCATACCCAACGTATTTATACAAGAGTCAAATAGATCTAATTATATTTTTCAATTTTGAATCAAGCACTTGAATCGCATCTGGCAAGTGGAAGCGAGACAACAGCAATGTCCCAAAATGTCGGTCAAGATGGACAAATATGGGTATACATATGTTTTCAAACAAACAAGTTATCATAAAACTTACCAAAACATGAATGGGTTTGAAAATAATATTCCCCAAATATTAGGTAAGTGTCGATAATATATGTTAAGTGTGTTTATTTTTATAATGCATATTTCAATTTCAACCTTGGTTGAAAAATAACATTATTGTTGATGTTTGTTACATTTAAATTTTATTTTATAAATAAAGATGAAAATAGGTTAGATGTAGACTAAAAGTTTAATGCTTAAACTCTTCAAAGTTTAGTATAATTTTTTTTTAAATTTAATTAATTGAATAGGTCATATTTAAGTTAAAAATAAGTATATTATATTTCACATAATAACCTATTTAATATTTATAATAATATATTAAATAATTACATATACAAATATAATATAATAAATTTTAAAATAAATAAAATTTTAATTACTTTTTGTAAGGTTTAAGAGTTACTCTACTACATATCTTCGAAAGAGGAGAGTACTATTTATTGAAGTCTTTATATTTTTATTATTTAATTTATCTTGTATACATAACATTGAATTACATTTGTATTTGTTACATTATTAATGATTTTTTATTTAAATCAAATATGTGATTCAATAGTGATAAGTAAAAATAAATAATTTTATTATAAATATTTAATATGTTAAACTATTTTTTTATAATTTATTTAGATGTAAGTGTTATGAAATATATTTATTTAAATAATTTGATAATTTATTTACACAAATATTTAATAATCAATTAAAAATATTAATAAAATTATTTACCATAAAAAAATTAAAACTTTCCTCATTCTGTCACTTTTAATAGATATTTTGATTGATTAGTAATAATAATGATACTCATTCTTTATTTTATATATAAATATAAATTTTTTTAGGAATTTCTGATTGAATTTCTTCTTTTTTATTTGTCAATCTAACAAAAATGGATATAAGAGATGTTATATTTATGTGTTCATCAAATAACAAATTACATGTTTAAAAATATAAGACAATTTTATTAATTTTTTTAATCTAATAAATACATCATTAGATTAATATTAATGCCATAATATTTTCTATTTATGTTATATACGTTATTAAAAAGTTTAATAGATCAAATAATATTTTTAAAAATATTATATTATATTTAATAAAAAATTTATGACATATAATATAATAGATCTGATTTATACTTTAAAATTACTAAATAAATTGAATTTACTTATATAAAATTTAACCCATTTACACTTTTACTTATAAAATTATGTTATTTTAATAGTAATATTTAAAATGATTTCATGGAATCAATTCACTATTTATGAAAAAAAGAAAAAAAAAAGAGATTAATCATAAGCTGATTAATACATGCGATTCGTATTAATTAAGTAAATCGAGTAATACACTATAAACGCTTCAATATTTAAATTTTATATATCTTAATATCAATTAAATTGATTATTTATCTAAGATTATAAAAAAGTTATGTATTCAAGGCATAATTTTAATATAATATATAAAGTTAGCTTTATATTTTTTATTTTATAATAAGTGTGGTCATCTTATACACTTTCTGTTCAATTATTAAAATATATTTACTAGTAGTATTTTATCAAAGCTATCATCATAAATGAAAAAAAAAAGGAATTTGTTACAGATATTCCTCAGCATACTTCTTTATAAAGTTGGTATTCATTAACATAGACACGTAAAGTAAATTTCTTTTACGTAAAAATGTTTTATTATTTAAAATAAAAGAACAAAAATTGCATCATCATGAAAATATATTAATATCTAAATTATATTGAAAAATATTTACATAATTTTTATTTTGGCAAAATTTAGTTATTTAAAAAATTTCCTTTAAATTAAGTTGTAGTACCAAATCTTACAAATGTTGACATGTGAGATAGACAAGCTGAGTTAAACAAGGATCACAAATTCCTTAGAAACTCGAAAAGGTTTATCAAACAACTAATGAAGATCTAAGACAACAACGTTCCCGGTCAATAATACTTAACTTGTTTGAAAACTTTTTAGCCCATGATTGCTGCCGATGTTAGAGAAAAATTATTTGAATTTGTAAGCTGGTCTGTTTGACCTTATAAAAATAAATAATACTTAAATTATTAAAAATATATTATAGGAAATATAATAAATTTTAGCGAATAAAACAAAAAATTTCGTCGTAGTAGCTATTTGACACCTCATAGGCATGGATTTCCCTGTGGTGGAGTCCATCGATCACAGCTTCCACCCTTGTTGATTTGATGCTTGAAAATTGAAACCCCTGATTTAGAAACCAAATCCTCTCTTCATTTTTGAAACCATAGGCATTTATGAGCCATACCACAGGTTTCGAAAACGATAACGACAAATTACAATGACGAAGCTCAGGAGCCAAATGCCAACTTGGAATGCAATGTCCCCACAAGGCCCAGGCTATTCTTAGCTGTATTTTTCATACATGTCACGCGCTATGTCAATTAATGTCAAATTATTTAGCTAGATTACACGTTTAAAGATCGGAAACTAACTACTAATTAATACATATTTTTATCAAAATCATGATGATATTACGTTGAAAATTATGAAAAGGTAAGTTATTAGTTTTTTTAAATTTATTTTTTTTAGTTTCTATTCTAAATTTTTTAAAAGATTGATACACAGAATTAATTTTGGAGTAAATATGTGAATATTAAATAAATTTATATTTTTATGAAAAAAATAAAAATAATTAGTGCTTATAATTCTAAAAATTAGAATTAAAATAAATATGTATTCATTAATTTTGACTAATCCTTTGAGCGTAAAAAGTTAAAAGGCATCCAAAGTCACAGAAATTCCATGGATCCTTATTTTCTTAATTATTTTATATATACCCATATAAAAAATACATTTGAAAATAGAATATTTTGGAAAACAGAAGGTTGTCCTCCACCGACAAGGCGTCCTGGGACACATTTTAGGACTTAACCACGCGATTACGCGTTCCCTCACTCACTCACTCACTTTCGTTATTACATCGCAGCTGAGCCAATCGGCGTCTGAGTAATCACCTGAGTCCGCTTGTAGCCCGAGTCAACTCAGCGAGCCACAATGCTGGAGCGTTGCCTGGGAACTCGGCGGGTCCGTCAGATCCATAGAGCGTGCCGTCACAGCACCGTCACCTTCCTCTGTCTCTTCCTCACCGTCATCGTCCTCCGTGGCACCATCGGTGCCGGAAAATTCGGCACGCCGGAGCAAGACTTCAACGAGATCCGCCAGCACATCTCTGCCGCCCGTGCCCGCCGCGTCCTTGAAGAATCCAAACCTGACACTGCCTCCGACACCACCTCCACCAACTACGCCACCTTCGATCTCTCCAAGATCCTCGTCGACGAAGACACCGGCGACGAGCATAAGCGTGACCCTAACGCGCCCTACACTCTCGGCCCCAAAATCTCGGATTGGGACCAACAGCGCCAACAATGGCTCCGAGATAACCCTGATTACCCGAATTTCATCGGATCCAACAAACCACGGGTTCTGTTAGTAACCGGTTCATCGCCCAAACCGTGTGAAAACCCGGTTGGGGACCATTATCTTGTGAAATCGATTAAGAACAAGATTGATTATTGTAGGGTTCACGGGATTGAGATATTCTACAACATGGCTCTTTTAGATGCTGAGATGGCAGGGTTTTGGGCTAAGCTTCCTTTGATTCGTAAACTGTTACTGTCTCATCCTGAGGTTGAGTTTCTCTGGTGGATGGATAGTGATGCAATGTTCACCGACATGGCTTTTGAAGTGCCTTGGGAAAGGTACAAGGATTACAATTTTGTGATGCATGGGTGGAATGAGATGGTGTATGATGAGAAGAATTGGATTGGTTTGAACACTGGGAGTTTTCTTTTGAGGAATTGTCAATGGTCTTTGGATATTCTTGATGCTTGGGCTCCAATGGGTCCAAAGGGGAAGATAAGGGATGAAGCAGGGAAATTGCTCACTAGGGAGCTTAAGAATAGGCCTGTTTTTGAAGCTGATGATCAATCTGCTATGGTTTATTTGTTGGCTACTGGGAGGGAGAAATGGGGTGAAAAGGTTTACCTTGAGAATGCCTATTACTTGCATGGGTATTGGGGGATTTTGGTGGACCGTTATGAGGAAATGATCGATAATTACCACCCTGGACTTGGGGATCATAGGTGGCCTTTGGTTACTCACTTTGTGGGGTGTAAGCCTTGTGGGAAGTTTGGGGATTACCCGGTTCAGAGGTGCTTGAAACAGATGGATAGGGCTTATAATTTTGGGGATAACCAGATTTTACAGATGTATGGGTTCACTCACAGGACACTTGCTAGTCGCAAGGTGAAGAGAGTGAGGAATGATACAAGCAATCCAATTGATGTCAAGGATGAACTTGGATTGCTTCATCCAGCTTTCAAAGCTATCAAGCTTTCATCTTCTTCTTGATGATGTTGATATTGGTTCCTAGTTCGAGATTCCTACTACTACTGCTAGATATTCATTCATCACGTCACTATAGTGCTGAAAATTGTAATCTTTAATTTATTTGGATATGTATCAGTTATCATTGTTTTAGTATTATTGAGTTATATTGATCTCTTTGGAAAGAACAAATACCCTCCTCGTTTGTGTCTTTTGCTGGACTCTTCCGATGGTCCATTTTGTGGATAAATTGATTAATGAGAAATTGACAATAATTCCCTTCTTTATTGTTATCTAATTTTGATGTACTTGCTATGTCTTTGCTTATGTGGTTAAAGGGTCGTGGAAGGAATCTCTTGTTAGTAACAACTTCATCTGCTTGTGACATATGGAATCTGTTTGATAGTTTGGACCCGTCTTGTAATGGGATTTCGCTATAAATATGGTTAATTAGAATGAAAACTTGAAGCTTTTCGTATGTTATGGAGATGGACGAAGTACCAGTTAAAGATCATCATGTCGATGCACCCTCTAATAGTTTTCAAGATTATATTATTCTTAACATTACCGATATTGACAAGTTAACTTGCCAGTTACGTGGGAACCAACAGTGTTGCTTTGGAGAAAGCTTACCAAGGAGACATTGAATCCGAATGTGTACTTCTCAAGCATAAACTTTTCTATAGTTCTATTCCATTAATTATATTTTCGAGTTTGGTGCACAGGCATGCACAAGTGGTTGCCACACATCTTGCAATATAACATGCCGACTACTCAGTCTGTTTTTTTTTTTTTTTATTAGACCCTTTAAAGACTTTTTGTTATATTCAATACAAGACTCTTTACAATTTTTAAAAATATTTATTATTAAAATATTTATTATTATTTTTTATATACTTACTCTACTCAAACATTGAACCTTGCTAATTTCTCAACAATATGTACAATATTGAGTTTGACTTTAAATAGTAGTTAACTTAAATGTACAATTAAATTTGCAAAAATTAATATATTAACTAATTTTGACAACTTTTCTTATTTTGTGAAAGGATTTCATAAAGAAAAATGCTAACGTGTTTTTAAAGCTTTGGTTAAGAAATAAAAAAGTAAAAAAAGTTATTAAAGAAGCATAAAAATACACTTATTATTATATTCTTTAATGTATTTTAATTTGTTTTTTTAATATAAAATCATTATTTATTAAATTTTTAATTAATTTCTTATGATCTTGGTTAATTTTTATTTTTTTTATAAATAAGAACCAAATATATTACTTGGAAAATTTTGAAAACAACATAACAGTTTGAATAGACAATTGATCATATATTCTAGTGTTACCAGTTGTATCTCTTTCTAAGGATTTTTGACCAATCTGAATACTCATTAATTTGACAAAATGCTCAACATACTCAAGTAAATCACTAATTTTGCTTGTAAGTTCATTGTTGAGGATTATGCATTCTCTAAGAAGATATTTGACCAATTTAAGTACACATTGATTTGAAAAGATACTCAACCGATTCAAGTAAAACATCGATTTTTTTAAAGCTACTTTGTATATCCTCAGAGAAGATACTTAGGCAATGTCTTCAGATAATCTTTATCATTAATTTTGTCAAGTCAATCTCCCACAAGATCTCAACCATTGAATTCATCTTTTGTACAAAAACACAAAAGGAAGGGCATGTAATGGATGGCTGAAATCTTTGCTGTAAAAAGATGTTGGAGAGATTGAAGAGGATCCAAATAATTGGACAATTCAAATTCAAACAACTGTCGCCCTTTCACTTAGATAGTCGATTTAGTTGAATAGATTTGATCAATTTGATAAAACATCACATTCTTATGCTCATCAATTTTAGGATTTCAAACATTTTATGACCTCCAGAAAGTTAATAAATGAAACATTAGATTTGTAGCAGTTACATTATTCTTTTAATTAATATCCTTAAAATATTAGTCAACAAGACGTTCAATTTAATAATTTTATTTTAGATTGATCTAAAATAATGGACAGCCCTAGCTTAAACATTTAATGGGTTTAGAGTAAAAATAAATTCGAAAGTCATGTTAACAAAGTATGAGAAATGGTTACATGATTTAAGGCACTTGAATTAAGTAAAAATTATATAATTGATTAATGAATAATGTAGCGTAGGAGTAATTTAAGTGTAACTGGTTGAAGTAAGATCAGATATGAACAGCATAGTAGATTTTGGAAGAGCAAAGGGGCCCACAAGAGTGGAAAAGGAGAGTGCGTATACGACGAAAATCCAATTCCACTACCTTGCGTTGCACCAGAAACGACCACCGTTCATTCATTGACTCCGTCTAGAGTATGGAGTAGAGTAGTGTACGACACACAGTAACTCCGCACCCTCCTCACTCATCCCTCCAACGCACACAACCGTACCCTGAAACCAACACACACTCGCACACACACTATAAAACCCCAAACCTGAGGCAAAGTGAAACTGCTTCCACATTCATCAACCTTCTCTCTCTCTTTGGCGGCTCTCAATTCCTACAAAACTCAAACCCTAGTTCCATTTAAAAAAAAAAAAAATTCAAAATCATATACACTGCATACACTTATCTTGAGTTTATCATTCACAATATTATTAATATCCATACATACACAGTCACACCGTTTTTTTCATTTATAATTTATATAATAACTATACATATATATATATATATAAATAATAGAGCAAGACAAAGATTGTTGTTGAGGTTGGAGGAAGGAACGATGGTGATGGAGGATTCTGTGGCGCAGAAGAGTAAACAGCGAGAGTTCGCTTTGGCATCGGTGTGTGAGGTGTCTTCGGTTTCTTCTTCTGCTTCGCCGGGGGTTGCGCTCTTCACCGGTGAACGTCTTCAAATTCAGGATGAATCTCAGGAGATTGCTCTAAATGCTGATCTTCCACCTATTCAGGTTTGCTTCTTTTTGTTTGCTTAGCAACTGCGCCAGAAACAGACACAAAAGTAAATAGATTGATTATATTATATATATATATATTTTTTTTGTATTTATGAGTTCATTCAATGATGAAATATGTAGCAGATGATGTGTTGGTAATTTGATGTCCTTGTTTTAATTACTATATATTAAAATATAGTGTGTATTTATGGTTTACAGCTATTCAGATTAAGTCCTGTCAAATGGGTTTGCCTGGTGGAAGGGACTGATGCTGGCAAACAGGTACAAATGCTTTATCATTTATTGCTAACTCAATTGGTATTGTCATTATTATTATTATTATTATTATTTGGTGTTTAAAATATTTGAGCTTCAAAGAATTGGTTTTATGGACTTGCTGCATTCTATGTTGTTTTCTGTCTTTTGATTCTTTGCTCTGTATGTTGATGTTTGTGCTCTAGTGAGGTGTGCATGGTGCTCTGTTTCCTTGCTTAATTTGTTGATGTACTGCCAAATAGTGATGTCTTTTAACTGTGCTATTTTTGAACCAGACATCATATTCCAGGGGAGTCGCTATACAATTTAGAAATGAGGAAGAGAGTGAGGCCTTCCATTGTGTATTCCAACAATGGAAGAAGGAATTCAATGTTCAAGGTGCTGCTTTGGAAATTTGTTAACCTTGTATAATGACATTTTGCAAACTTTGTTGATTTTGAATGCTTCAGGTCATCTTTAGTTTGCAGAATGGCATTTATTCACAAACTGAATATTGTTTCTTTTTTGGTGCTCAACAGTTGTGTTGGTTTTGGATACATGAAACATAGGGTGAAGGAAAGTAGCTATTTTTCTCTCACATATTATTAATTTATTATTATTTTAAATTTTTATCATTGAACCTATTTTTAGATTTTCTGGACAGTTAATGGATATTTAAAGAACTTGTAATGCTAGTTGGTGCGGGTAGAACATTGCTTTACAGATTCAATGTGTAACAGAAGAGCTTATGATATTGTATAATTAATTGCTTAAAAAATAGTTTCTTATTATAGTAATTCTGATGTTGCATTGGATCTCATTGTAGTTATTATTCTCTAGGTAGGATTGGTTGTGTCACAGAGCCTTCTTTTACGTTTTTCTTTTTGCAGCTAGCACCTAAATTGTTATTTGGAGACAGACTCTCCCATTAAATAATTTATATTTGTTGAAGATTTTTCATTTTCAACAGAATTCATGATCATCATCTCCACAGTCATTTGTTAATTGTAATTTTCAGTGTTTATTTTGCTTGCTGCTGCAAATGTATTTTCACTTCATGCATGATTACATTTGTATATTGGTAAGATAGGATATTTATTTAATTACATATTTGATTGTTTTAATCCAGGCGGAAACTTGCCAAATGGAACTTATGTAATAACATCTAAAAGCAAATTTGATGAAAAAATAGAGTCATCGTCCGCAAAAATGTATTTTCATTATTATGGACAACTTCTGCATCAGCAAAATATGTTGCAGGACTATGTGAGGACAGGTTACACCTAATTGTATCCTAGTGTTTGTTTATTTATTAATTTACTTTGACATATATATTTGCTGAGGAATTCTTGATGTTCTTGTTTTAGGAACCTATTATGCTGCAGTTATTGAGAATCGTGCTGATTTCATAGGTCGTGTAGTAGTTGATGTTGGAGCTGGTAGTGGTATTTTGTCACTATTTGCTGCTCAGGTAACCCAACACTTCAGTCAGCTAAGTCTATTTGTAAATTTAGTATCATATACTAAGTATGATTTCTTCTTATTAAGTGAAAATTCCAAGTATCTCCCCTGCCACCTACTTCCTGAACTTAGTATGAAGTCCATGTCATTCCTTTGCAGGCTGGTGCGAAGCATGTTTATGCTGTGGAAGCATCTGAAATGGCAGAATATGCACAAAAACTTATAGCTGGGAACCCAATACTGGGTCAACGAATTACAGTGAGATGTTTTTCTTAGTATTCTGCATTTTAGTCGTTGTTCATTATTTATCTGATCATTCAGGGCACTATGTCATGTAATATTTATATATATATATATAGGTTATTAAAGGCAAAGTTGAGGATGTTGAATTGCCAGAGAAAGCAGATATTCTGATCTCTGAGCCCATGGGTAAACTTCTGTTCTACTTGTTTTGGTCAATTTAGAGAATGATGCTGATATTCCATGCATATGTTATGTTACATTTTTGTCCATAAATTTTTCTGCTGCTGCTTTGTCGTCTTGAGAAAAAAATGTCCTAGTGTTTTATGGAAATTGGCATTTTATAACCATGTTTGTAATTTATAAGTCAGGGAAATCTATATATTGTTGTGCAGGCACCCTGTTAGTTAATGAAAGAATGCTGGAGTCTTATGTCATTGCCAGAGATAGGTTTCTCACCTCTAATGGGAAAATGTTTCCTACAGTGGGAAGGTACTTTGGAGCAAACTTTCTCTCCCCCCTGCCCTGCATTTTATTGTGTCAGTGTGGGCACTATTAAGTGAGATTATGATGATATGATTCTATGGAGCCAAGTTATTGGGATAATTATCATCTTCCCTTTCAAAAAGTTATGTATATTACATTGGATTTTTGAATTCTTGTTGCAATATGATTTTTCAAGATGCAGATTCTTGTTCTAATGCTAAGTTTTTGTGCTTTTTTTATTTTTTGGTGTTAAAGCCACTGCAAGTCTCAAATGATTAGGATTTTAGTGTTTGCATCCCCCAAACTGCTGACAATTATCTAAGAAATTTTGTCTATTTCTGACTTGAATTTATTGCTTTTGTAGGATTCACATGGCACCTTTCAGTGATGAATATTTGTTTGTTGAAATTGCTAATAAGGTGCGCAATTATGTGTGGGGTTACACTCACATGCCCATTCATGTTTATTTCTGCATCTTGCACTTCCTTGATCTATCTGGATTATAATATGCAAAAGACCTTCCCTTACAAAAATAAAGAAAAGAATTCCCTTTGGCTTTGTAGAATCCAAGGTTAACTGTTGGTTTCATATTTTTGTTATAGAATTGTATCATTATCTAGCATTGTTTATGTACAAGAGAAATCATCATTGATTCCTAACTGTTGTTTGGTCTCCATCCTTCTTGAGCTATACTATTCTTTTTTCTTATTTTGTCTCCTTGAATTTGGTGATTGATATTGTTGTATCTGTTCAGGCCCTCTTTTGGCAGCAACAAAACTATTATGGTGTTGATTTGACGCCCTTGCATGGGACTGCGTTTCAAGGATATTTTTCTCAGGTATCTTTCTAGTCTGGTCTCCAAAAATGAAATGAAGTATTCTAACTCGTTCATTCCTACAAGAGTGAGATGTATTTGGAGCTTCCAGCATAAATTGTTTGTTTGGTCCCCTTTATACTGGGAACAGGTTAATTTGACATTTGCTTTCACTCTATTATGCGATAAGTTAAAGCTTGGAATCTTTTTTTTTTTTTGTTTTAAATTTTATTAATGTTTTCGTGCTTCTGGAGGATATAAGGCTAATACTTTATTTAGACATTAGTGTGGACATAGAAATGCATAGTGATGTTTGAATTGACCCTTCACCTATTTTATATGCTTTTCACTTGGTCTATTTGCATCTTTACATTTCGTGCTGGACTACTGTTTATTTTTTCCCTTGTCACCTTTAGTTATGACATACTCCCCTCTCATTTTCTTACAGTTTTGTTTTGTTTTTTTTCCTGTACTTCTGTAAGCATTCCATTTTGTATTGCACCTATTTGTTTGTTGTAACATAATTGGGGTTTTGTCAAAAAGTTGGAACTTTGGATTTATAATTCTCATAGTAAGCTGGAGGATTATATTGTACACTTTTCAGTTGGTCTTCAAGCAGCCACATTAGGGCCTCTGTAAACAAACTTTGAAGTCCTTATTCCCTCTAGTTATGATACAGTACTTGTGCTTTGTTCTCTGCCGTTTCCTTTTTTTATGTTGTTTGTGGTCCTGTTGCATAGTAGCTGACCTCACTTATTGGGATAAGGCTTGGTGGTTGTTTTTGTGGTCCTGTTGCATGAGTTCTATGTGCTGCAGTAGTTCCAAATAGATTTCTAAACTTGTTATGGCAATTAATGGTGCCTATTGTAGTAAAAATGGTAGAATGTCATCTTAGGTGATTTAGATATTTGTGGAGAATACTGTTAGAAGCCCCATCCAGGAGAGTAGATCAAACGCAGTGTAGTTCCATAGCTAGAGGTAGAGGGAGACTGATAAAAGCTACGGGTGAAACCATTTAGAAAGATTTAGAGGTCAATGGTTTGTTTATAGACATGATTTACGGTTGAACAATGTCATTTGATCCATGTAACCAACTGTACCTGGTAGAAAAAGGCTTGGTTATACATGGCGCCTTGAATAGTTGTTAATAGCGCCCTATTTGATCCATGTAACCAACTGTACCTGGTAGAAAAAGGCTTGGTTATACATGGCGCCTTGAATAGTTGTTAATAGCGCCCTATTTGATCCATGTAACCAACTTTACCTGGTAGAAAAAGGCTTGGTTATACATGGCACCTTGAATAGTTAATAGCGCCCTATAGCGGTGTGGCCGTTGGCCGCCACTGCTGCCACTTTGCGGGGCATTTGGCATGTCGTAGCGGTTGAGGAAGTTTGTGGCAAGAAAAGGGATAAGTTTGCGTTGCAAAGGAGGAAACCTTATTCTATTTTTTTTTGTAAAATGCACCCTTTTGATTATTTTTAAGGGTAGAAAGGTCATTTACTCTTTATAAAACATATATGTTGATTTCATCTTCTCCACTTTCTCTCTCTACATCAAAAGTCTGAGCAGCAATCAACATAGCGGTTTCTCCCCTCACTTGCTCACCTATTCTATTTCGCCGGAGAAATCAGCTTGTCCGAAGGCTCAGCTGCTCCATTTCACTGGAGGAATCAGCTTTTCCGGTGTCTTCTCTTGTATTTTGTTCACAGGAGAAATTAACTTTTCCGGTGTCTCTGTTTTTCTGTTCACCGGAAAAATAAACTTTTCTAGCATCTCCTCTGTTTTTCAATTCATTGATTACTCTTGCTTCGAGCTCTGTTTTGCTGCTCATCCTCTGCTCTGCTGTTCAAGCTTTGTTCACTGATCACTCATGCTGTAGTGTTTTGCACTTTTATTTGGAATGATGATTATGTGATTAATTTTGAAAATTGTGAGCATTTATACTAAAATTCTGTGTACATAACATATTATAAATTTTTAACTAGTGAGCATCTCGCTACATGCTATTTTGCTATTTGCTGCCATCCTAGACTAACAACTATGGTGCCTTCTCACCGTGATTTGGCATTTTTCTTTGTGAGTTTAGTCTTACAATTCTTTCAATATCATCTATTTAGTATTTTGAGTCCTTTTAAAATCCTGTAGACAACAAAAATTGCGAAAAACAATAAAAATGTTTGTTAACCTTTATTAATAGCTTTCTGCCTCTGGATTTCTTATGGGTGTGTGTCGTTATGATAGTCTTTATTTGCTGGAGTAAAACTAGACCTTTGTGGTTACTAAAATTTATGTTACGGTGGACAAATTTATGATGTATTCTGTGTTTTTTTGCCTCTTCTCCATGCAGCCTGTGGTGGATGCCTTTGATCCAAGGTTATTAATAGCTGCTCCTATGTTCCATGTGATAGACTTCACCAAAATAAAGGTTCGCATTAAATCATTAACTATATTTTTGGAGATATGCATTTTATTTGGTAATGTGGTTTTGTTGTTTTATTTTCTGGAGATCATATTGGGTGACAAATTCCACTTTTTCATGAAACAAGGTGATCTATTTTGAAATCATTTTCATCCTAGCATTTTACCTAATGCATTTCCTATAACAGCATATTTCCACTATTAAACATTTTAAATAGAAGTTTGTCATTTGCTTGTTTGCATTCGTGAGTTGTCATTTGAAAAAAGAATTCTTTGAAACTTGTATTTGCAAAGTCATGTTTGTTTTGGGACTGTTTTGTAATGGGTCTATTTCTGGTCAGTAAGTTGGCTGTTTTCGTTTTGGAGTTATGTTGTTTTGATGTGTGGAATAAAATTGCCCCGCAATGTTATCAAAATAGGAAGAAGAGCTGTATGAAATTGACATTCCTCTAAGATTCACAGCCACTGTGGGTGCCAGAGTACATGGATTGGCATGTTGGTTTGATGTACTGTTCAATGGAAGGTAACCAATCCTCTTCTACTCGTTTGATCTTGTCTGTCTTGCAATTCATCAATTCGTTGTGGTTGTTCCTTAATTTGTCACAATTATTCCAAATCCACAGTACTGTGCGAAGGTGGCTTACCACTGCCCCCGGTTCACCTACAACCCACTGGTATCAGTTACGATGTGTTCTCTCGCAGCCAATTTATGTCATGGCAGGACAAGAAATTACTGGCAGGATGCACCTGATTGCCCACAATGCTCAGAGTTACACAATATATTTAACATTGTCAGGTTGGTAATTGTTTTTTTCTTTTCCTTCTTATTACTATATTACATCTTGCACCATGCGGTTGATGAACAAATTTCAACTTGCATTTAGCTAAAATGTGGGGGCCTGGTGCTGAACAAGGAGGAACTCTTCAAACATCATCGTGTAAACTTGATCTGAAAGAACCTTACTATAGAATGTCTCAGCCGCAAGCTTATGCATTAGCCCAAGATCAGCAACCTCAACCACTTTTACAGTCACAGGTATCAAATTAATAATCAGACATCTGTTTCTCTTTCCATTTTTAGTTTAAATTTTATTGTTTTACACTTGCAGAGTCTGTTAGTTGGAGTCTTGAGGCGTGTTTGTGTGTGTGTGTGTGGAGGGGGGAGGGGGGAGGTTAATTTTAGGAAATTCTGATGAATATAGTTTCAATTTAGGATGAAGAATTAAAAAGAAAGTGGGACATTATGGATATTCAAAAGGTTTAATGATCGAAAATACACTAACTCTATTATTCTTAAATATTGACTCCCAGTTTTTTCCTTAATTGGAAATATGTTTGGGAGAAACTCCTAAAATGAAATTCTTTAAGATTTAAGAGAAATAATGCAATCTAATTTCCAGAAAGAGTGTAAATAGCATTTTTTTCCCCGTTTGCTGCATTAGTGTTTTCTGTGACAGTCAGTTTTCTTTGACAGGATATACACATTCAATCTCAGGATTTGGATGATACTGAGATAATGCAACAGCCTTCGCCTAATTCATGTGCTCAGATTGACTCCCTCATGCAGAATGCATAATTTGATGAAATCTAACGTTTGCTTCTATTTGTAACATGAATCAGCTAGTTGGGGTAATGTGTCCGTCTTTATTTGGACATACAGCCCTTGCCTGTAAATTAATCAACATTGCTTTGCTATCTATTTATTGTGTGGTTGTGCTGCAGTTCCTGTATTTCAATTGCATCGTAATTTATCAATATACCAACTTAATTTAAGTTGAAGCCATGTTGCTTTTAAATGTAACTTGAAATGGTTTTCAAATGGAAATTCACCAATACGAAATGCTTGAAAATTTTATATCTCACTTTCTCTGTCAAAATAGCTTCTTGAAGGTCCAGAAACATCTATTTTTAGCGTCTGAATTGTTGTCCAATCAATGATTTTATTATATTTTCTTTTTAAGGAAAGTATCCTTAATTAAGCAGGGTATAATATGCACTAGAAGAAAGATATTGTATAAACTACTATCCAAGATTCTGTTTAACCTTCGTAAGTTGGTCATTTAGAGAGGCAGTGTTATCAGCTCAACATTCTGAGTGGCTGATAGGTTGGAAGAGCATCGTTATAAAATTAGTCAGGAGGGATGGAGTGGAATCTAGCCTGTGGCTCGTTGTGATCGAATAGGAATCACTTTGTCCTGAACATGACTGTTTGTCTTCAAGATAAGTATTGCACCACCAGGGTGAATAGTTGCAAAACTAGGTTATTAGTACCACCAGTATGCTTTGTTATTAGTTCGCAGCACACAGATTACATTATGGGTTAATAATGTCGGGCAACTGAGCACATAATTTCAACTTCAGTGTGTGATCGATCATAAAGGAGTTACAATAATTTCAAATTATCTTGTGGGTCACGAATTTGTTCAAACACATCACATTAGTTGAGATCTAAAGGAACTACACACAGAATGGTTATTGGCAATTCACAAATTAGCTAAAATGGTGAATTTTTTTTTTGCAAATTTTTTTCATTGTTAATATTATTATCCACCCATATAACACCACATCATTGAATCTCTATCATAATTATTTTCTTACACGGGATAACATTTTTTTAAGGTCACTAGAGTTCTATATACCACAGAGCCAAATCCTCAGTGGCAACATACTTCTAGATGATAGTACAAAAGGTTTGACATGGTGTAAAGAGAAGCTATATTTCTAAGATTTTAATTAGAATGTATCAGTATATTAATTTATTTTTCATTGTCGTCTAATTATGAATTATCATATCATTAAGAATCATTAATTTTTGAAATAATTATTTTAAAAATGATATTTACTGTAATTTTTAATTAGTTGACGGTATAAATTATGCTGAGAGTGTATTAGAATTAAACTCTTTCTACTTCGAAAAAAATTGAAGTTGGAATACAAATAAAGTTGCTTTTACTTAAATCTTAACTGACTGCAGCTACTTCAGGAGGCATCTGAACAGCAGCAACAACAAAGGAGCAGCTGCAGAGGGAGGGTAGGATGATCTGGAAATGAACCTAGCTAGCACGAATATGCCAATCCACACACTCTTCCCTTGAATTAGGCATTCGTCATTATATGATATATTTACAATATTCAATGTTCAATGAAGGAATAATCTCAGCCTGTATATAATTAAACATGCAAGAACAGCTGAAATAATGGGGATAACTGAACTTTCAAATATTGTGTGCATAACAAGATCCACAGGATACAATTATAAAATGCCAAAACAAAAGCTAAACATGTATCTGGAAGATTGGCATGTACCATCATGAGATAAATTAACCACAATATCACAAAACAAATTATTTTTAACGCCAAAAGCCTCAAGGCTAATTTCTTGATTTTTCACTCTATTCCTTAAGCCTTAAGGCTAATTTCTTGATTTTTCACTCTATTCCTTACACTTATATTTTTCTTCATTTTTTTTATTGTATTTATAGTTTTTCTCTCTCTTTCTTTTCTAACCTTTTCTTTCAAAAAGATCAAGAATCATCATTTTTCTTATTTATAATGAAATTTTTATTTGTTCCAAAAATACAGTTACACATTTTTTAAACCTTTATATATTTAATAAAAGTAAAATGATTTTTTTATCAACTAAGTTATTTTTTCTAATTTTTATATTTTTTATATTTAACATAGGTATTTTTACTGATCTGTATTAAAATTATGGTTGAATTTTTATAAACAAGATTAAAATAAAATCACATTATTTATTATTCATACATTCCTACAGCTCTTATGAAAGGAATATACATCATAAAGCAACAAATTATGCCGGCACCGTAGAAGGATTATTATAATACTCAAACAAAAATCAATGAAATGTGATTTCAACATTGCTACTCATGAAGAACCATGAGCATTTCTCAAAATAAAGTTAAATTTCTAAACTCTCTGCCTTGAGCTATGACTAGAGAAAAGAAAGCTACACAACAGAAATACTCCAATTCTAAGGCTTAACTATCTTCAAAATTGAAATAGCATGAATTGGTGGTAACTTGGATTGGCAGAAGCTCTGCCAAAACTCCATCTTCTGTTCCACATCCTTAGTGAGTGCCTCATACATGGAAGTTGCAATACTTCTAGCTGCATCTCTTGCCTCTGGAAGTCTATCATTCAGTAAATCCACTGCCACTTCTATCAGCTCAGTCAACCCAAACTCCTCCATTTCTTTAAGCCCCTGATAACATTAATATACATGACTCACATCTTATAACAGTGCATAAACATAAACAATTAAACACCATCAACACAAAAGAAAGACATCACAGTTCAAAAGACTTGCAATGTATACTCACCATCTTGGAGACACAGTTGGAGAGAGAAATTGCAGCCTTAGCCCTGACTCTTAGGTTAGTGTGACTCACATAGAGCCTTAGTTTCTGAAGCAGTGGAAGGGGGGTCATGGAACCCACCATTGAGCCAAGAGCTCTATCAGCTTCTTCACACACAAACCTTTTATCTTGAGATGCTTTCAGCAGAAGCTGCAGCAGCTATTGAAATTCAACCAAACAACACAATCCAACCCATTAATCAATAGAATAAAACCAAAAACATGATGTATTTTACTAGATAACACAAAAGGAAATTGAGTCCAAGTACCAAGCCATCAAATGCATCAGAGGTGGAGGGGTCAAGCAACTTGTCACCAAAGGCATTGAAAATATCAGAAGCAGCCATGATAGAAGTTTTGCACAGAGCACTCCGAGGGTTCTTCATTGTCTTTGCCACCACCAGCACAATTTTTCCCCTGGTCACAATTTTACACCATAAATTTCAATACCACCCATGACTAAAATTCAAAACTTGTGAAAAATATAGACATTTTTTTTCAGAAAGAGAAAACAAAAAATATCCCTTACAAGATGGGGAATAGAAGAGAAGAGTGGTACAATGCGAAACGCCTAGCATCATTCAGTGACTCACAGACCTTGGTCCAATTTTTTGAATCCAAATCTTCAATCAAGCTCTGCATTTCCCAAGATTTTTAGATGTCAATGATTGAAGGGAAAGGAAAAAAATGAATTATTTATGGTGGGGATTTGCCAAAACTTACCTGAATCTTAACTTCAGGGTCCGACATGGGTTTAAGGTTGTCGGAGGAGATATAATCAATGGCGGTATCACTAGAAGAGGGCAATGGAACTTTGTTTTCATCATTCAGAGCACGGTCTTGTGGTTTTTGGGTTGCAACGGCGATCTTGGGTTGTTTTCTGGGTCTCTCTGGGGTTGTTGGAAGAGCGTTATCGATGGGTCTGAGAGCCATGATGAGTGTTACAGAAAGAGATGTTCAATGTATAAAAATCGTAACTTTAATAGCTTCAAGTTTTAAACACAAATTTTGAATGAATCAGAGTGGAAAGAGACGTTGGGCATTGCCGTGTAACGGTAACATTTATAGGTTGAAAGTGAAACGTTGCCTTCCCCTTCGAATTTTTTTAGGAGAATAATACAATTTTTAATACATTTTAACATTTTATTTATTTATTAATTCTTTAAAAAATATTTTTAAAACCCTAGTTAACAAAACTCTAATAATATTGATTAAAGATTTAATAAATCATGACTTCTATTAAAAGTTATATTAAGATTTATAGAAGTTTTTTTTAATAAACAAATATTTTTTAATTTTTAAACTGAACTTTTGATTAATATTCTCTCAATACTGATGATGAGATTTAAATTATGTTTGATTAGACAACTTTATTTTTTTTTGGTTAACGAGAACTTATATATAGTTTGATACATGTGCATAAGAGTAATGTTTTTTGTATTCTTAGTAAAGAAACTTCTATATATATATATATATGTGTGTGTGTGTGTTAGTAATATATAATATGCTATAATTTTTTTTATAAATAATGAAACTCATATAGCATAATAATATGAAACCTCATTTTAATAATCAAACATAAATCTTAGTTTAGAATGAAAATCCATATCAATGCTTCACAAAAATGGAAGACCGCAAGAGAAACTTCATGAAAATGTGAAGCCAAAGCTTAAAAACAAAAATCAAATATTAATGCTAAAAATGTTTAAAAAATATATTTGATTTTCAAAAGCACCTTTTAGCCCTCAATTTAAGTGAAAAAATTGTCTTTAAATACTTTAATATTTATTACCTTATTTTTTTTAGATGATGAAGAAAAATTTCTCTCAATTTTTAAAAAAAATTAATGATCACTTACAAATGAAATTGAAAAATATGGAACTCATAACATTCTTTCACATATCATACATTAGGAAACCAAATAAAACATTATTAATAATTAAAACAATTTTAAATATGCCAGTACCTTATCATTCATGTAATTTTATCTAATAACTTAAATTTCTGGCCTGTTTGTTTACTTTTGTGAACCGAGGATACACGATTACTTATACGAATATCAAATGTTAAGTTATAGACGATACATAAACAAGCAATTAGATGATTGGTTCACGATGTCATATCTCTTGGACCAAATAACCTAGTGTTGAATCCTTATTACCTTCATAATTATTATAATAAAAAGGTTAAATTTAGTGTCTCAGTATGTGTTATTTGAGTTTTTTTTTTCTATAATTTGGAATTTTTACTTTTATTTAATATTAAAAGTGTAGGAACTATGAATTGTTGCATGTTTATGGGTAACTATATTTGTCATTGATTTTTTGAATTAATAGGTGGAATTAATGATTTTCAGCTGCAAATTTCTTATATTTTAAAGAATGTTAGTGTCCATTAAATTTGCGAGTTTCTGCTTTCCAATTTAAAGCCTTTTCTCAAAATTCTTGAACTTCATTCCCCAAGCCCCAACACTAGTGGCATTCTGGTATTGAATAAGATCTTTTCTCTTTCACTGGATTTGAAAACAACTTTACACCATTTCCTCGAATTTAGCCTTTCGTACTACTGTTACTACCTATTGCTGCTGCTACTGCTATTTTCCCCTTATGCTCGGTGAATTCCCAACTGGGTTTAAAGAGTGTAATCCGAGGATGTGCACAAGTTTGTTGATCTCCTTATGGAAGGTACAAGGACATCAATGAATCACCATATTCATCTTGGATGAGTTTACATGTCGTGGGATGAATAGAAATTATGAGTTTGAACCTTTTCAGCTATACAGGCTCTTAATAATGAGGACCCTCAGGAAAGGTGTACCATTGGTAATGCTTAATTTGACGTGCACCAAAAGGGTGTCCTTGCTTATAGCCAGAGAGTAGTCCTTTTCTTAAGACAAGGGATTATCAAAGTGGGTAAAATTTCTTTTAACAAAATATTTTTCATACTCATTTCCAAGACCTTGATAATGTTTTGATGCATCATAGTCCTCACCTTGTTACTGATTAAGCACAGGATCTCTATTTTATCCGGGTTCTTATTTATAATGTTACTGCATTGATGTTTCTTCACAGTTAGAAGGTAGGGATTAACTTGTATACACAGAAGGGTTAGCATGATTCTTTTGGGATTAAAAGAAAGTTTGGAATCATATTCTGCCTTTAAAATTTAAATACTTTCTTTTGGTAACATAAATGGTTGTATAGCACTCACTTCTCAAGTGGATTGCTTATTGCTTTTAATGGTAGTATGGCAACTTTTTTAGTGGTTATTATTACTTATAAACAGACAAGCATATGGGCACATGAGCTTGTATCCCATAATGTTAATTATAAACCTTCTATAGAATTATCCTGACCTAGCAGTATGTCTACTACTACTCCATTTAAGTAATTTTTGTATAAAATATATATGTTTTCTCCCTTATAATCATATTAATAATAAAAGTGTTCGCATATTTTAAAAAAAAAATACGAGTGCAATAGACAATCTAATATTTAGATAGTATTTTGAGCTACAAATGTATGTCGGTGGCGAACTTACCAATGTCATTTTTGTTTATTGTCTCGTTCTTTTTGTGATTTGTATGGGAGACAAGTCTACCTGCACTCACTAAGGGGCTTTTTAAACTGACCTAGAGCATGACAAGTTTTGATGCATGAGATAGAAATAATCCCTAAGCTATGGTAGTTCTATCATTATTGTTGAAATTTTGAGACAATAGTATCACTGCTCTCTTCCATTAGTTTTTTCCCCTCAGGGTACATCCTTCCATCCATCCATTGATAATAAACAACATTTTGTGATAATACAACCTAACCTTGTAACATTACCGTGGTAAACTTGGCAGGCTCACTCAGGTGGCTTCCTATCCTAGATATCATCAGACTTAGGTAGGTTATCCAGCTTCATAGTACAAAAAGGGTCCAGAAAGGACCACATTTGGATCTAGTAATTGATCCAAGCTAACCTCCAAAGCTACATTAATACCCTCAGTTGAAATTGCAATCCAAACAACTTAGTAGCACATGCAAAATAGTACAGCATATAGTAGAGTCCCACTAAATTATAAAACTTGGAATGTATTGCAGAGACTTCAAAAGGAGAAAACTCCTCAAAAAATTGGCGTATGCCGCTTATAGTGGCGAGCACACGGTATTCTTTAGTAAAAGGCGAATGAATAGTTTGCTCTGTGCTCACCACACGGCTCCGTGAGTTGTTGAGGAAAGAGCTTTTACTATTTATAGTCAAGCAGGGTATCTTCCAATTAATACACTAATCGATGTGGGCTTAGTTAGAAATTGAGACACATGAGCACACTTGTTCATCTCTTTCTGTTCTGTCAATTGCGGTGCCCCCACAATCTAGAATTTGTTGTCACAACCCCTCCTCATCCACACACTAGGAATGCTTGCTTGTTTATCTCACTTTCTTATATTTTTGTACTGTAGTCTTGTTATATCTCAATCTCATAGCAAATGAGGAAGAATCAAATTGACCTTAGCAGAAGCTTGCTTCTGCAAGAGGAGACGAAGACCTGTAGCTATCTGGTTAACAAAGTGCAATAACCCCACAAAATATATGCTTAAGACTTTGCTTATAGTAGCATCCAAAGTTTCCTATATGATTTGGATTCTTCTTGAGGCACCTAAGCTCATTATGAAGACATTCTGGAGAACAATGAAATTTTCTTTCAAGTGTTGTTGAAAAGAATGTATCCTGCTTGCCATTATTATTCATAAACGCAAAGTTTCAACTGTTAGAGAATCAGCTGGAAACTATAATCAAATAATTTTTTGAATAATGAGCACATTTTAATCATCTAAATTGTAGGATAAAAACAACAAAATTCAATGGCAAGGAGTAAGCATTTCTTGAGGCAAATTCGCACAAAATATATTACACATGGTGCTTGATCTTATTTTACACGTGGGAAATTCGTGCATCTGATTGATTCTATGGGTAAGACAATTAATATTTAGTACAATGGTTTTATTAAGTCAAACTAGGATGCCTAAACTTGCAAAAAATAGTTAATTAGTTTATGATATGAATCAAATTCTCTTGGAACAAATGGAGTTAAATCGTTGTCGCTTGCATGCAGTGTTAGAGACAAAAGAATATAAAGTTGAAATAGAATGAGAATTAGAATCCCAACGATGTCAATGGAAGGTAGATGGACATCAATTAATCAGTATATTTATGAATAGAATTAATCTGTTTAAATCTTCGTGTGTACAGGCTTTTAATGATAAGGACCCTTAGGAAAGGCTAACACTTGGTAATGTTTTTATGTATCAAAATCCTAGTCTTTGAAATTGTAAATTAAAGTGCAGAAAATCTCTATTCTCATGAAACTTACTTTTTAAAGTTAGTGTAGTGTTATTTTCGGATCCGAATTGTCTGCAGTTCTGGCGGGAACTGCAGGATGCAGTTTCCCGTTCGCTTAAGCAAATTTTGATAAAAAATGATTTTGACTTAAGTTAAAACAAATTTGCTTAAGCCAGAAAAATTAGCTTCAGCAAATTTAGAAAGAGTAGCAAAAAAATCAGAAAAAAGAGAGAGAAAGTGAAGCTAAGAGGGAGATCAAAGATGGGGATAAGAGCACAAGAGAGTGGAAGAAAGCTAATATGGAAAAGGAAAAAGGGCTAGATGAGGAAAGAAGGGGAGGGGGATGAGTGAGGGTGAAGGGAAGGGGAGGGAAGGAGAGCTAGATGAGGAGAGAGGAAGAAGAAGATTGGGTGGAGTTGAAGGAATAAGAGATGAGAAGGGGAGGAAAGAAGAGACTGAGTGAGAGGGAGGTAAGAAGAGGGTGGCTGGATTGGAAGGAGAGGAGAAAAGAGGGAACCGAAGTAATGGAATGCAGGAAGATTCGTTTAAGCAAAAATAAGCAGAAAAAAGAAGATGTTGCAGTGTATTTTCACTTTTGCTTAAGCGAATTTTTCTGGCTTAAGCAAATTTGTTTTAGCTTAAGCCAAAATTACTTTTTACTAAAATTAACTTAAGTGAACGGGAAACTGCAGCCTGCAGTTCTCGCCAGAACTGCAGGCGATCCGGATCCGTTATTTTCTCAACGCGTGTAAGTAGATTAACTCTTTATGTTTTGAAAAGAATATTCAAAATTATATTATGCTTTTAGATATGAAATACTTTATTTTGATAATATAAATGTTGTTGTCACCGACGGAGGTTAGTCTAAGTGGCAAGTGGTTCGATATTGTTTAAACAAAGTCTTGAGTATGAAATTTTATGTATGTAAAAAATTTCTAATAATAGACTTGTTTACCACATTTAATTGTAATTCTTTATTTTTTTTCTCAAAAGAAATCTTTATCACATGTGGGCTCATTATACAAATTAATGAAATAATTCCTAATTATTATTAATAAATATGTGATGGTTCCACAATATTGTGCGTATTAGGTTTGGTTGGTTAGCGTAGTTTGATGAGCTATTCAATATGTACGTCCAATGTCATCACAATAAAGATCTTTAATAAAAACAAGTTTTATGAATTGAGTGTTCCAAACAAGTTTTCGGAAACGAACCGAAGTCGTCCTGCACGTGGAGCTCGCTCTTATTTTTATTGATAGGTTAAACTGGCAAGACATTTAATACACTCATTGGTTGCAAAAATAATCCCAACTCAGTACCATACAATTCTAACTCTTCCCTAATGCAATGAAATATTTTTATTACTTACTATCGACAACACAGACGTTGCACCAGAGAATGGGAAAACAACGTCTTACCAGCTGTTTATAATTATTTATTTAAAAGGGATACTCCCAACTCCCAACGAGAAACTAAATACATCATTATCAGGGTGATTTTGCTGTCCTTCCTTTTCCTTTTGCTATCAAAACTAATAGAATTATAAAAGTAAAATTATTGAATAAACAAATTATAAATCAACAAAAACTGTTAATTATATTCTATATTAAATTGATGGTCAGAATTAAAACAGAAAAAATAAAAATTTAGATGAGTAATCTTTATTTGTTGTTAGTTATAAAGTGTATAAAAGTAAATTATTCTCATATTGTTGAGTCTAAATAATTCAAGTTTTTGGTTTTATAGTTAATGTTTCCTTCCAAATATAGAAATTTCAACGTTGTTAGTATTATATTATAAATATAGAGTACCTAGAATGTTATATAAATATATAATTTTATTTTATTAATTATGGCACTTAAAAGATTAAAAATTCACGTCCCGCGTCATTAATTCTAAGAAGATGAAATGTCGTTTGGAGAAGATAAAAATTGAAGAAGAAATGTTACTTTGTATCACATCATAACTTGCTACGTCATTTTTATTCTGTCTCCAATCATCAACTATTAAAATTATTATGAATGACTCTTTCCAATCATCAACTATTAGAATTATTATGAATGACTCTTTATACATCAATTTTCACCTATAACCATCAAAGAACATGAAACATGATTAGGAGAGAATGGAAAAAATGCTACTTTCTACATCAATTCTTTGATAGGATTGATATAAAAAGTATATTAAAAAAGAAATGCAACTTTATACATTGTTTATTTCAGACATAAAAAGTAGTAACGTAAAAAATATTACTTTCTACGTTTGTTCTACCACATAATCAATGTATAAAGTAATGAAAAAAAATTTAAATGTTATTATTTTTAACGTTATAAACTTCAAAAAGTCATAACTTTTAATATAGAATTTAAATTTATGCAAATTCTATGTTCATTTTATATAACTTTTTAAGATTTGTTCAATAAAAATAATCAAAGGAATTTAGAAAAACTAAATTCTAAAATTCTAACATTTACATAGTTTTTTGTCAAAAAACTATGTCATTCGAAGTTTTTGATAGTGTTTAGTTGCATATTCACGTAGAAAAGATAGAGAGTGAGCAAATTCATATTATATGAATGAGATGAAAATAAAAAAAACCACACAAATACATATATAAAATTACCAATTTATCTTTTTATAAATTTAACTTTAATTTTTAATTTTCTGTTTCATCGTTAATGATTCAATCTTAATAAATAATTTATAAATTTTTAGAAGCTTTTAAAAAATATCTTAGGAAGAAAAGTAAATCACTAATCTATTTTGGATTTTAGCAAAAACTTGTTATTTTGTAGTTCAGCACCTTGTTTTCACTTAGTACACTGTTCGATGTGGGTTTTATTTCGAAGCTGAACAAATGAGCACCCTTGCTCTTCTCTTTCCTATCTATCAGCTCTAAAAATGAGTTTTTGGAGTGCTAACTTAAACAGTGATTAGTAAAAAATCACTTTGTAACTATATATTTAAAGAACAATTCTCTATTAATCGCTCTCAGATTTATACTTTTGAGAGCGGTTCTTTGTTAACCGTTTTCAAAACTATACTTCTGATAGCGGTTCTTTATTAACCGCTCTTTAAAGTCACACATTAGAGAGCAGTTAATAAAGAACCACTTTCTAAAGTCATTAAAGTTTATAAATGAAACACGCTTAACACATTTCTTCTTCTTAGCTAACAAATTGGTCTATTTTACTGTAAGTTATGTTCATCTTCTTTACTCTCTTATGTTCTCTTCTCTTTTTCTGTTAGCTTGCTCTTTTCGTCTTTTCTCACTAACAAATTAATTTTTTTTTCACATATGTATATACCTTTTCATTCTCTGTTATCATGCTTTTTTTATCTTCTTTGCGCTAACAATTAATTTTTTTTTTCATATTTGTAGGTACCTCTTTATTCTTTGTTAGCCTGCTCTCTTCATATTTTTGGGCTAACAAATTGAGTTTTTTTTTCCACATTTGTAGGTACTTCTTCATTCTCTCTTTCTTTCTCTCTTTCTTTCTTTCTTTCTTTTTCTCTTTTGTTAACGGTGAATCATCCATTCTCTCTTTCTTTCTTTTTTCTCTTTATTAACGTTAAAAATTATCCTACTAATTTATTCTTTTTTTTATTTGGTTCATACAGATGTGAGTTATTTGGTTAATACTAAATGTATAAACTCAAGATTCAATTTTGATTTGTGATAAAAATGAAAAAAACTTACAAAGAAATCAATTTTAAATTTTGATTTAAACGTAATAATAAATTAATTTTGCTTTGCAGCAGAAAACTCAAAAAGAAACTAATTTTAAATTTTAGATTCGCGGTCTACATTTATACTTTGTAAAGCGGTTTTAAGATAGCGCAAGATTTTAAAACAGTTCTAAACGCTCTCTAAACTCCTTCATTGCGCATCAGGATGCTTGATTGTTCATCTCATTTTCTTATTTTTGCATTACAATCATGTTAGAGTGTATCTCAATCTCAAAGCAAAGGAGGAAGAGGAAAATTGGCCTTTAACAGAAGCTTGCTGCTGCAAAGAGAGCAAGACCACACAATGGTTCAAACTTTGTTAATAGTTCTTCCAAACTAACCTATATCATTTGGAAATGTCCTCATAAAAGAATGTACCCTGATTGCCATTATTAGTCTCAAACGCAAAGCTTAAATTGTTAGAGAATCAGCTGGAACCTAGAATCAAACTATTTCTCGAATTCAATAGCAAGGAGTGCTGTAGAGCTTCAGTTGTTAGAGAACCAGCCCTACAGACAACGAAGCATTTCCTAAGACACAATGACAAAAAAATATATTGCACGTGGGACTCGCTAATACTTAGTACAATGGTTTTGTTGGGTCAATGCGACTTAGGAAAAAAAAAGTCAAATTATTATATCAATCAAAATCCAAAAGACCGTGGGGCATAGTATCAACTGGTATAGGATTGTTTGAGTTTAAGATTTTAAATTTGAATTCTACAAAATTAATTATGTTAAATATTTGAAAAAAATAATTTTATTATTTATAATAATTTTATCACAGGATTATCTCACTTAGATACATAGAATTTATAAAATAAAAAATTCCTCTCTGTGAAGAGTTGTTTAGCACTCGCATTTTACTTCAAATGGGTTGTTGATTGTTTGTAGTATTACTGTTAGTACTAATTGATTGAACTTTGTGATAACAAAATCACTGCTTGCGTTCGTTAGCTTTTAATTGCAAACCTTCTAACCTTGCGTGGAAGTATTGTCATGCAGTATCTTTATAGATATACTCACAGCCGTTCAAAAAGGAGGCCACTAAGTATCTGTTGGAAAATATGTTATAATTTTTTAAAATAAATGTAAATTTATATCTATTTAAATGTGAAACTAAACACCCTCTAAATTATGTGTTTTAAGCTTTCTCTTTTATTAAAAAAATATTTTTATTTAAATATTATGTATATAATAAAAAAATAATATTAAAAAAGTTGAAGTTAAATTAAAAATTATTATTAATACTTATTTATTAAAAAAAAATCCTTTACTTATTATAGTTTGGTTTAGAACAGTTTGATGTCTCTGTATATACAAATGAATGCAAAGAGACAGAGATAATCATTAGCCTAAAGTTGTCATATTCTGATGAAGTTATCAAAATCAAGCTTTTCTACAGAACTCCGACTATAACTGAACAGCAAGAAATTAACCCCCAAAAAACTGTTATCTTGTCACTATTTCTGTATTTGATATTCATAGAAACGTAGAAGAAAGAAATGGGAAAACAACGTCTTCTTCCCATTCAGCCGAAAAAGTAGAAAACAAGACAAGTTTTTATACTATTTCACTCTATTTAATATTATTATATTATTCAACGTATTTATTTTAGTCATATAATCCTCTATTTATAAAAAAATTATTTTTTTCACTTTTTCATACTTTGTTAATACCAAATAATTCAAGCTTATTCATTTTTATTTTTAAATTCTAAATTATTTCTTATATATATATATTAATTAAAAAATGTATTTTATTATGTAACAGATTCTTTTAAATTAGGAACCGCAAATTAAAACGATAACTTGTGCTGTCTTGTTTTAAAAAAATATTAATAATATATTTTGACACAGTTTAAATTATTGATTACTTTTTTTAAATAAAAAATTATGTAAATTTTGTTTTATATTCTTATATTTCTAATAAAATTAAATAAAAAAAAATATAGTTTAAAAAAGTGTGTTACTTACACATAATGTACAATTAGAACCAACCAAATTGCATAAACTGCGTTCCTATGAATTTCTCCAAGCGTTCACATATATTACTTCGAACATTTACACTTACAGGGCTTGTCGGAACGAGTGGTGAAGTGTAAACGATGGGACAACCCCACAATCCTTTTATGCTGCTAAAATAACCTTTATGTCGGCTTATGAATTTTTTTTTTTTAAATTAGAGTTTATAAATCATATCATCATATTATTGTCATGAAAATATTTGGTTATTAGAATAAATTTTACCAAAAAAGAAAAAAGAATTGTCAGAGTAAAGTGTTTTAATAAAGACAAATAGATATATGTCCTAATAAAGTTTATTCACAAAATAAATAAAGTACAAAAATTGCATGTTGAATGTGAATAGTATTATTTATTAATTAAAATTAATATTTTACATTTAAATTTTGATTATAAATAAAATATTTGTTATGGTGCTCTTAAAATTAAAAAATATTATATAATTTTCTTAAATAAAAGATGATTTTTTAATATTTTAAAAATAAAAAATTATTTATTTTAAAATAAATTATTAATCTATTTAATAAAAAAAGTAGAATATTCTTAATTTTAAAAAATACAGCAAAATTTATCATAAATAAACCTCTTACATGTAAAATAATTTAAACTGTTAATTCTATATGATAGATAATAGAATTAATGGTATAATCACAGCAAGCTCCATAAATTATTACAGAATAAAATTTTGGTGAAAAGGCCGTGGCACATGACAGTATCCCAGTAAAGCGAAAGCAATATAATGGCACAAAATATAGGACATGTGGTGCTCGCTAGTTATTTTAATCTGAGCAGATGCAGATTCGTGTTTCGATAGATTCTGTGGACAAGCAGCAAGGCAATATTTAGGACAATGATTTCAGTTCATCTGATTTTGTGTTGAAAAATTAATACCATTTAGTCAAAATGTAGCCTAATGCCAATCTGTTTTTCTTTTCCCCGTTGAGATGCTGACACTTTTAGTGTTATCCAAATAAACAGGCACATATATATATATTCTTTCTTTTTCATTAATAATTAAATTTTTTTACATTATCATTTGAACAACTTTATAATAATAATAGTTGAAATTTATATCTACAATGCCTTTCCATACACTAAAATTGAACCCTATTATATATTTGATCCTTAATTAAAGTCAAATAGTTACTCACTCATAATTTTGCCGATTCATAAATATCTGCAGCAATCTTAAAAGCAACCAGAACACGTACTGCCATCCATCGTTATTATTATTTACCATTGAGGATTGAGTTATTATTATTGAACAAAAAGACAAACCGTTATTCTTTGAAATTTCAAACATCCACAATGATAAATAAAAGTCAAGATCTGATTCTAAATGTTTAGACTAATGATTACTAGCTAAAAGCAACTTTTATCCCTGGTGATGCCTACATTTCACTTTACTTACAGTGACACATTTTTAATTTCAAAGTTAAGAAAACTTATTTTAATTTTTTTAAAAAAATTGAGTAATTATATAAAATATCTTAAAATAAGTGTTTTGATAAGGTAGGCGCACAACTAGAAACATGACACTGGAAAATAGCACAAGGCAAAAGAACAACTACTTGTAGTTCTAGAAGCGTGGTTCGCATGGACCTTATTTTATTAGCATTAATGATCCACCCCACAAGCAAGCCGAATTTAAAAAATAATACAATTCCTTTCACACCACACTAAATGTCAAGACCCCACTCTCCCATTTTCATATTTCATTCCACCTTTCTTGTGTTCCCACATCGTACCCACCAATAACCCAGTTTTGTTCAATCACTGAAGCATCATCGACATGCTTCTTCGTGCATCATCATCATCATGTATGAGCTCTAGTTAGCAGGTTACACTTGCACCAATTCATCATAAAGTAATCTTAAGTTTCATGAGTGTAACATCATACCCCATATCATATCATTTGAACTTGAACATGTCTTCTTCTCTTTCCTGGCTCACCTCACCCTCATGTTCCCCTTTGGCCATAGATTCATCTTCTTCTTCTTCTTCACAACTCTTAGCTCAGTGGTTAAGGTTTATCTTCCTATCTCCATGTCCTCAGAGACTTATTCTTTCTGCTATTGATTTTATCTTTTTGGTCTTCCTATTAGCCTTTGCAGCTCAAAAACTCTATTCTCGGTTCACTTCCAATGTGAACTCTACCTCCACCGTCACCAAACCCCTTTTGCAAGAAAAGGATTCTGACTACAAAGTTACCTTGTGGTTCAAACTATCCTTCTTGGTGACCACCCTTTTGGCCGTAGCTTACACGGTTCTAGGCATCTTGGCTCTCACACAAAGCAACCTTGCTTCATGGAAACTGATAGAGGCACAGTTTCGGTTCTTCCAAGCCGTAGCCTACATAGTGATAGTGATTCTATTGGTTCACGAGAAGAAGTTCAAAGCTTCAAAGCACCCTTTATCATTAAGAATCTATTGGACAGCAAACTTGGCGATTGCTTGCTTGTTTGCTGCTTCAGCCATTGTTCGAATGGTAACTGTTGATGAAACAAGATTGGAGCTTAGTTTGAGAGTGGATGACATATTCTCATTGATTAATCTTCCATTATCTTTGTTCCTTTTCATAGTATCCATTACAGGGTCATCAGGGATTCAAGTAATCAGAATATCTGATGTAGTAGGAAGGACAAATCAGTGGCTTTCCAGCGATAGAAATTTGAGTCCTTATGCCTATGCCCCGTTTTTCTCCAAAGTAGTGTGGTTTTGGATGAACCCTTTGCTGAGTAAAGGGTACAAATCACCCCTCAAGCTTGACGATGTTCCTACACTTCCTCCAGGGTTTCGAGCTGAGAAGATGTCCGAAATCTTCCAAGGCAATTGGCCAAAGCCAGAGGAAAACAGCAAGCACCCAGTTGGACTCGCATTGTTTAGGTGCTTCTGGAAACACATAGTCTTCACAGGCTTGCTTGCATCTATGAAGCTTGCAGTTATGTACGTTGGTCCAACGCTTATTCAGAGTTTTGTTGACTACACCTCGATGAAAAACAGCACTCCCAGTGAAGGTGTTTATCTGATAGCTATCCTGTTTTTGGCAAAATCAGTTGAAGTCCTAAGTGTACACCAATTCAATTTCCACTCGCAGAAACTAGGCATGCTCATTCGTTCCAGCATCATAACATCAGTCTACAAAAAGGCTTTGAGGTTGTCAAGTTCTTCAAGACAAGCTCATGGAACTGGCCAGATTGTGAACCACATGGCTGTTGATGCACAGCAACTCTCAGATTTGATGATGCAGTTTCACCCCATATGGATGATGCCATTGCAAGTTGGTGCAGCTTTGGCCCTTATCTATAGCTGTGTTGGCTTGTCTGTGCTTGCAGCACTTCTTGGAACTACCGTGGTTTTTCTCTTCACTCTATTTCGCACCAAGAAGACCAATACCTTCCAGTTCAGGATTATGAAGAGCCGTGACTTGAGGATGAAGGCAACAAATGAGTTGCTTAACAACATGCGTGTGATTAAGTTTCAAGCATGGGAGGAGTATTTTGGCAACAAAATTGCGGAGTTTCGCAAAGCCGAGCATGGTTGGATTGGCAAGTTCTTGTACTATTTTGCAATTAACATGGGGATTTTGTCCACTGCTCCCTTGACGATAACTGTTCTTACATTTGGAAGTGCAACTTTGATGGGGATTCGTTTGAATCCTGGCACTGTGTTCACAATAACTTCAGTGATCAAGATTCTGCAAGAGCCTGTGAGGACTTTCCCTCAGGCTCTTATGTTGATTTCTCAAGCATTGATCTCTCTTGGGAGGTTGGATGAGTTCATGATGAGTAAGGAAATGGATGACAATGCAGTGAAGAGAGAGGATAGTTGTAATGGTGACATAGCTTTGGAGATAAAAGATGGCAAGTTCTCGTGGGATGATAAGGATGGGAACGTGGCTCTTAGTGTTGATGAGTTGGTACTTAAGAAAGGGGACCATGCTGCAATTGTAGGAACTGTTGGGTCAGGCAAGTCTTCTTTGTTGGCTTCTGTGTTAGGGGAAATGTTCAAGATCTCAGGAAAGGTATACTCTTACTTTGGACTTGCATTTTTGTCCACTACCAAGTTAGGTGTCTCTTGTTGCATTGAAGCATAGTTGCTGGTGCATTATTGTGTTCATAGATTTTTTATTTATCTCTCTCTTCATACATATTCACAAATTTTGACAAGGCCTCAAGCATTTAATGATATGAAGAGAGAGAGACACAATTTTTTCACATGATTATGCTATTGCATACATTTTTTATAACCATAATATGGTTTTAGTTATTCATCAGAATTAGCAGAAGCTTTATTGGTTGTCGATGCATATCTGAATCTCTTTTAAACAGTGAAATTGGTTGCAGAGGCTCTTCAACAGCACATTTAAAAGAATTTTGTCATTTTATATGATCATTACTTTCTTTTTTATTCTAATCTCTTAAATCTTATAGGTCAGAGTTTGTGGGAAAATTGCCTATGTAGCACAGACATCATGGATTCAGAATGCAACCATCCAAGATAACATATTGTTTGGTTTACCAATGAACAGAGAGAAGTACAGGGAAGTTATTAAAGCATGCTGCCTGGAAAAAGATCTTGAAATGATGGACTATGGAGACCAGACTGAGATTGGAGAACGGGGTATTAACCTCAGTGGTGGCCAGAAGCAACGTGTACAACTTGCTAGAGCTGTGTACCATGACTGTGACATTTATCTCCTTGATGATGTATTCAGTGCTGTTGATGCACAAACAGGATCATATATTTTTAAGGTAAGAAAAAAACTACAAACATTGCCGCAGAATAGCTTGAGTTACTTCAACATTTTTTAGTTTTGAGTGATATAATATTTCTCGTAAAATTTAAGTGCAGGCTCAATCCAAGAGTGTGTGAGAGAATGGGCTTAAACTTGATCCATCCATTTGTCTAAAGGAGAAAAAACTTAAGATGTTGTTCTATTGGTGCTATTCGTCCTATTTATCACCTAAAATTAGAGTTTTGTTTCAATAAAATATTTATATTATATGTTATCGCAAATTATTGAGGTTAAATTACCTAATTTTGATTGACAAACAAGTAACAACACTAACAATACTTAAATAACTGCACCTAAGTTTTGTCCTTGTCTAGAAAGTCTTAACAATTTAGACTAATGACCCTCGTATTCATGTACTCATCTTGTTGCTAACCTACTAATGTAGACAGAGTATCCCAACTTGTTGCTATAGAGAATATACGTAGAAAGAGGAAACCTATAATCACATCAAAACCAGGAAATATTTTGCCATAACCATTGGATCAATCGGCATGACGTTGCCTTCCATTATAAATTAATTGCCTGCTATAATACAATTACAAATAATTAGGTTCCTGATTTCTTTACCTTGTTGCAGGAATGTATCATGGGAGCTCTCAAAAATAAGACAATTTTACTTGTTACCCACCAAGTTGACTTCTTGCATAACGTTGACTCTATAATGGTACGTATACATATACTCACAAGTCTCTCACACGAAAGTGTTTGTCTGTTAATGATGGTTCAATTCAATTTCATGTAAGTTAAGTTATCTTACTCAGTGACAGTACTCATTAATTAGTTGGTATATATATTCCATCATGCATTACGCATTCTTGAATCCTATTATTCTACCCTGTTATTATAAGATTTATTTTATTGAATTAAGCATAACTTCCGCTTCAAAGCTCCTGATTACATGTTCTGCTAAAATAACCTTAGCTAGTCTTTCAACTGAGCACATTTGCTTGTTTTTTATGCCAACATGTAGGTGATGCGAGATGGAAGAATAGTGCAAAATGGAAAGTATGATGAACTTCTCAAGGCTGGTCTGGATTTTGGTGCACTTGTGGCTGCACATGAATCCTCAATTGATATTGCAGAAACAAGTGATGAAGTTGGTGTTTCTTCTGCTCAGTCTCCAAAATTGGCTCGTATTCCTTCAAAAGAAAAGGAAAGCAATGGCGAAATGCAGGCTCAAGATGAATCTAAGTCTGATAAGACTAAAGCAAATCTCATTGAAGAAGAGGAAAGAGAAACAGGCCGTGTGAACCTTCAAGTGTATAAACATTATTTCACTGAAGCATTTGGGTGGTGGGGTGTTGCACTCATGCTGGGAATGTCTCTAACTTGGATTATATCTTTTTTGATTGGTGATTACTGGCTAGCAATTGGAACTGCAGAAGATTCTGGCGTTTCTCCTCCTACATTCATTATTGTCTATGCTGTGATAGCAGTTGTTGTTTGTATTGTGGTCATGTGCAGATCACTCCTATTTACATATTGGGGTCTGAAGACATCTCAAAGCTTCTTCACTGGAATGCTTCAAAGCATCTTGCATGCACCAATGTCATTCTTTGACACCACTCCTTCTGGCAGAATTTTGAGTCGAGTGAGTTTAAACATCCTTTTTAGTGTTAATTTATGTTAGTAAATAGCATACTAGTTTTTCTAACCTACACAGCAATACATAATAAGAACTATAACTTATATACAGTAAGCTTTTATTGAAAATACAGAATTTAATACGATTCCATTAACTGATACTATTAAATTATATAATTTTTAATAAAAACTTACTATTTATTAATTTTTTATTATCTACAATTCTGCATAAGTTAAAAAAATTGACAATATTTACTAGCATATTCTTTAAATAGTAGTGTTGGGACTTACTATCATTTTTCTTCATGAATGTTTAGGTATCGACAGATATACTTTGGCTTGATATATCAATTCCAATGTTAACAAACTTCGTAATGGTCGCTTACTTCTCATTAATCAGCATCCTCTTTGTCACATGCCAAACTGCTTGGGAGACTGTCTTCCTCTTAATTCCACTGTTTTGGCTGAATAACTTTTATCGGGTATGATATGTCTACTTACCCTTATTTGATTAACTAATTATGATTTATATTTGAATTTTGGTAAATAATGCAGAGACTTGTCTATTTTTAATCCTTTCGAATATCATGTATTTCCTAATTCTAAGAAGTCACAGTCTAGTCTTTATAAAATGTTTTCCCTTTCCATAGTAGTCTTTATGTTATTCTCCAAATTTTGTGTCTATTAAGTACCAGTTTGCTTATTTCATCTAAATATTAAGAGTCTTTTTTTATTTAGTCTCATAAATATTATTATTTTTAAAATAGAGAACCAAATCAAAGATTTATATTGTTTAGAAGAATCAGTAATATATTTAGTCATATTGTATCACATGATCTTTGTGCACAGTTGGTGCAGAGGCCTTATTGAACAAAATTTCTGGTGCTAGTGCATTTTGACACATACTTTGTCCTGGTTTGCAGAAATACTTCCTTGCATCTTCTAGGGAACTGACTCGACTTGATTCTATCACAAAAGCTCCTGTGATACATCACTTTTCAGAAACCCTTGCTGGTGTTATGACAATCCGTGGCTTCAGAAAGCAGAGCGCATTTTCTCAGGAAAATATTGACAGAGTCAATGCAAGTCTACGGATGGATTTCCACAACAATGGTGCTAATGAATGGCTTGGTTTTCGCTTGGACTATATGGGAGTTATTTTCCTTTGCATATCCACTATTTTTATGATCTTTTTGCCAAGTGCTATCGTGAAGCCAGGTATACTCCACTTCATGTTTTGGCTTATACCAACTATAATGCTAAAACGGGACATCATAATCGATAATCAATCCACTTTTTTCATAAATTTTATTTTGGATAAAATACACTAATATTCTCACTTAGTTTTATCCCTTCTATATTTTTTTGTCACTTAACTCCTATAATGCTACATATCACTTTATATATTGACAAAAAGAAATATTGCATATGAGATGTATTAAAAAAGCATGAGACTACATAGGGTAAAGCATAATTTACCTTTTATTTTATAAGATGAAAGAATTATTTATAAATGAGATCTCATGCATACTTAACATTTAGAGATAAATATTACTGATCAAGAATTATTCCACTTGTTGCAGAATATGTTGGTTTGTCTTTGTCCTATGGCCTGGCTCTCAGTAGTCTCTTGTCATTTACCATATCTATGACTTGCTCTGTTGAGAACAAAATGGTTTCTGTTGAGAGAATAAAACAGTTCACCAACCTTACGCCAGAAGCTCCATGGAAAATTGCTGATAGGACTCCTCCTGAGAATTGGCCCAGTCAAGGCAGTATTGAGTTGAATAATTTGCAGGTATATATATAATAGTCACAAACAGCTAAATACACTGTTTTCAAGAAAATTAATCTTGGGGCAAAATGTTTGTTTCAAAATTAAAGATGCTAAGCAGCATGAAAGGTTGAAATTAAGATATGTACAGATGGTACATAGAATTTGCATACATAAGAAAATATTTGAATTGAAAGGAGATTTGATCAATTTTTTATGCATAAAAATGTAGACATGTAGTGCAATTTAAACTTGATTTTTTTTTTTTAAAGTAATGGAACTGATGAACTTCTCAGAGAGGTTACCTGTCAGTATATAAATTTTAACTATCTAGCAATTAAAAATCATCATAGATATGACTTTTAAAATAATTATTACAAAAATTAATAATGTTTTGATGGTGGTGAGCAGGTACGGTATCGACCAAATACTCCTCTAATTCTGAAGGGAATATCTCTCAACATTGAAGGAGGAGAAAAGATTGGTGTTGTTGGGCGTACAGGAAGTGGGAAATCAACCCTTATCCAGGTGTTATTTAGGTTGATTGAGCCTTCAGCTGGGAAGATAATTGTTGATGGGATCAATATTTGCACTGTGGGCCTTCATGATCTTAGGTCTCGACTTGGAATTATTCCTCAAGAGCCTGTCCTCTTTCAAGGAACAGTAAGAAGCAACATTGACCCTCTTGGACTGTATTCAGAAGAAGAAATTTGGAAGGTACATAATTTAAGTATGTTTTTTCTTTAAGTTCACAATCCTCTTTGATTTTATGATAATGTATGTGTGCACTAAAAAAGGGAAAACTAGAGTAAAAGAAAATACATGTTATTTTGGTATGGTTTTTTTTATCTAGACTTGAGTTAATGATTTCAGCTTCTCATAACTAATAATAATCTCGCTGTTTAATTTTGTTGCTGCAGAGCCTTGAACGCTGCCAACTGAAAGAAGTTGTGGCTTCAAAGCCTGAGAAACTTGAGGCTTCAGGTATTAACTCCTCTCATAAATCTCTCTTTAATAGTTTAGTTTTCTTGACATGTGTCAAGGACACATTAAAAATCTATATATAATAAGCTTTTATTGGAAGTCATATGATATCACAAGATTCAATGCATTGACAATATCAATTGATATAATATTCAGTATAAAATTACTATTTATTTATTTCTTGTCGTGTTCTTGTATACATGTTCGAAAAACTATTAATAGATTAGTCCAATGTGGCTAAAAAGGATTGCTAAGGTATTTTTATTGCTTTATGATGTTTTACCTTGAGTTGGTGACAATATGGGTTGACATAATTTACTTTACTATTCCTTAGTGGTTGATGGTGGAGACAATTGGAGTGTGGGGCAAAGGCAATTGCTATGCTTGGGAAGGATCATGCTAAAACGCAGCAAAATACTATTCATGGATGAAGCTACAGCATCCGTTGATTCACAAACTGATGCTTTGATACAAAAGATCATTCGTGAGGACTTTGCAGAGCGTACAATTATCAGCATTGCTCATAGAATACCAACAGTCATGGATTGTGACAGGGTTTTGGTCATTGATGGAGGTATGATTTTGTTATTCATGCTTACTAGCTTCTGCATAAGGAACTTACTTAAGAATAATAATCAAAGTCACGTAAAGTTACCTTCTCAATTACTAGTTAAAATTTATTAAAATTATAAGTAAAAATTATTGAATTAAGAGTAAAACAAATGATTTTTTATAAATTTTCAGCTAATAATAATTAAAAGTGTGTTAAAAAAGATGTTATTATGGTTTCTCTATATATTGCTTCTTTTGTGTGTCTATATTTGGCCACTTAAAAAGATAATACACATTTTAAAATATATTAATATGCTTAATTATATTAAAATTATCTTTAATTTCTTATATAACTTCCATCATTATTACTTTCTTATGTATACTAAGTGTACAAAATATTTAAGAATTAGGTAAAAACAAAAAAATAAATATCAATTAATATTATCTTAAACTTTTAAATAAATTATTAAATACAAAATTCATTTTAAAATAGACAGATAAAAAAAAATATTTTTCCAAAATTCAAAGAAATAGTTCAAGGGATTTTCCCTTCAATAATGAGTTGTGGGGTATTTGATGTTTTTGACAGGTTTTGCAAAGGAATTTGACAAGCCATCACGTTTGCTAGAAAAGCCTTCACTTTTTGGGGCATTGGTTAAGGAATACTCCAATAGATCAGCTTAACTACGGCTGTTTGCTATTGCTTGGATTCTAACCGATGACACAAATAATGTACTAAATTTCCAACATGCGACAACAAAGACGAAGGCACATGTCTACAGCTCCAGTTATTGTTGTGTTGTAGATCAATTTTTTGATGCTTTAATTTGTCTAGGATTAAATGTAAGAGAATTTAAATTACTTGGATATTGAAATCTAGTTTGCCTGCAATTATTTTTAAAATATATATATTATCTTGACGTGACTATTCTCTCTCCCTACCTCTACGAGAAGCTATTTCAAAGCAATTCAAGCATGAATATTGACCTTCAAAAACAATTATTTTTTTTAATACAATAGAGTATTTTAAGTACTGTATAGATAATTTTAATTTAAATATTTTTATAACAATACAAATTGCACATTTAAAATTTTTTTAATAATTATACATGATTCATTCAAATAAAAATATAAATAATTATGAATTGTTCTATCATTTTTTTTTGTTAGTTTTGTTTCAAACATTAGATAAGATAACTATAAGATTATATATTTTATTATACTAATACGCACAAATATAACAAATAAAAGTATATTGTATTCTTAACATACTCTATCATTCTATCCTATCAAATATAGCCTTCATTCTTCTTTTTTATAATTGAAAACCCAAAATTTTAATAAGATAAAATTTAAATTTTAATGAAAATTAAGACAAAAATACTCCACACCCTTTCTTTTTTACTTCCTTACTCTTTTTTCTTTCGTTTTTTTTTTTTTTCTAACTTAACAAACTTAAAGTTTAGAAGAAAGAAAAGGCCAAATTTTGAATTTTGTGTTGGATTTCTACAATTCCAGAAAGAGCCAAAAAAACATAGATTTGTTTAATTAATAAATTTACTTCTTCTGTGTCAGAAGCCAAAAATATATTCAGTCACTGCAGCAGAAAGGCTGAGAGTGAACATAATACACGCAGGCCACCAATTTCCGTGCGTTACTGCACTGCATGTCGAATCGTACATCCAATCGAAGTCGCGCGTTTCGTTTAGGGTTTTTCCACCCCTCAGAAAAAAAACCCTAATTCCCCAAATTCACGTGCTGGACATGATTGTTCTTCTTCTTCAAAATCCCTTAGAATTTGGAATTCGAACCGTAAATGGGTGTCATGACTAGTAACCGTAAGCGTCCCGAAGAATGCATGAACGTTAATCACACCAATTCTGATTCCCACAGGAAAAAACCCAAATTATCGACCCGACCCGTTTCTTCCTCGAACAACGTCGTTTCCCGAATTTCCCGGTACCCGGAGACCAAGTTACCGTTGGCGAGGGAGGTTCACGCGCCGTGCAGGCCCCGAAAATTCGAACTTTGGAGGTTTAGGGCTAGGGCTAGTGCCGGTGACGACATGGGCAACGCTCTATTCGGAAATTACGAGAAGGCGAAGTTTTCGGCATTGTCGAAATGCAAGTTTTTGTCGCATAAAGGGAAGGAGGTGATAGATGTGGACGCAGAGAGTGAAGAACCTCGATTCCGGTCATACGAGGTTTCGGGAGATTCGAGTGTGGAAGAGGTGGTTGCGGTGAGTGATGATGATGATGACGATTTGGGTGACAAGGTTAGGGTTCAGCAGCAGTCAACGTCTTCGTTGGATTCAGAGTTGACCAATGGGAACTTGAAGGTTGTGAGTGGTGGAAAGGTGTGGGGTTCTGAGATTCATGATCTTTCGAGTGTTCATGTGTATAAGAAGTTGCTTGAGGCTGTTGGGAGGAGAAGTGACTCCATTAAGAGGTTGGATTTTGAAATTAAACTGAATGAGAAGCGCAGAGACACTTATAATTTGTTGCGTCCCAAGAAGGAATCAGTGGAGGTAATCATGGTGCGTTGTTTAACACTTACAAATCTTGTTTTTCATTGTTTGGTTGTTTAGGCCTTGTTTTTGTTACTGAGTGAGTGATATTGTAGTGGTTTGTTCTTTTTTGGGCCATTTTTTATTTATGGAAATGTTTTTTTTTTTATAAAATGTTCATTTTGTTTTCATTTTATTTCTATCTTTTTGGGGGGCATGCATTTATTTATGGAAATGTTATATTTTTGTTATAAGAAAGTTCATTTTGTTTTCATTTTATTTATATATAGTTTTTGAAGTTTTTTTTCTCCAATTGTATTATGGATTTTTTAAAACGGGAAATAAAGTGAAATGATGTGGTGTTGATGAAATTATTAATGAAACAAAATGGAAACGTTCAATTTTTATTACTAATGCTTAGCAGTGGCTTGGGGTGGTTGGTTTAGGAATGAGAAACAGGCTAAATGTTAGAGTAATTTACCCATGTGAAACTATGGCTTTCAGGAAGTGCCACATGAGCCTTTTGTCTCACTTACAACTGAGGAAGAAGATGAGGTTAAACGCGCCTTTTCTGCCAACTGGTATACTTTGATGATTTTGCTTTATGTCAGTGAGAAGAGTTTAATCTGTATTGTAGCTTATTGAGGGCTTGCTTCTGCAGGAAGAAGATTTTGGTTACCCATGAGAGTTCTAATATTGAGATCACAGGAGAAAAGTTTCAGTGTCTTAGGCCAACTGCATGGTTAAATGATGAGGTGGGCTTGTTTGCTTATTATTTTTTAATCCTTTTGTTGAGTTACTGAATAAGAGAAGAATTTGGTACCTACTGTTCCATGTTTTGACATTGTTGTACCATTGAAATTCAGTGATGGATTTACCTTTATTGTGCAGGTGATAAATTTATACCTTGAGTTGCTGAAAGAGAGGGAGCAAAGAGAACCACGGAAATTTCTGAAATGTCATTTTTTCAATACCTTTTTCTACAAAAAGGTAGAATACCCTTCACATGATTTAGTGTTGACTTAGAAAAACAATTTCCTCCTTCAGATGACTACCGTTGTTAAGGAGAGGAAGCCATTTTCCTTCTCTTGAAGCAGTCTATATTGTTGACCAATAAAAGACATTTGAATTTTGTTTCAAACAGGAAACTGTTCATCGATTGATGCTCCAAAACCCTGTATGTGTATGTGCATAGATGTGGAGAATGCTAAGCTCCAAACCTCTGTGATCGTGTGTAGTTTAGCATTCTCCTTATTTAGTTGGACCAAAAAAATCTGTTCAAGGTTTTGGACTCCATACTCATAGTAGTGAGTATTTTAGTCTATTTCAAGTTACATTTATTTCCTGATAATTCTCTATTTCCTATATCTCCTGCAATTGCAAACTCCTCTATAATGAAAAAACTAGCACCTTTTCATTATCAAATGCCTGAAAATAGACTTCATATTTTATCCTTTTTCTAAGATTTAAATATGCATCTCTGATGCTAACTTTGTCACATTTCCTTGTGAGGCACAAGGAAGAACAAAAGATTTCTTCATTCACCCAGTTTTTTTTTTTTTTAAATCCTGACTTTGAGGTCTGTCGTTTTGACACTATGCACCTAAAACTGAGTCTTGATGGAGGCTTCCCATTCAATAATACTGCAGTAAACCTGGCATTAATAAAAATCTGGAATTTACCATATTAAAAATTGTTGAACTTCATTAAATGCATATTTGGTTCTGCAAATTTTGAAGAAATAGCCACTTATTTTTGCCCACTTCCTGTGAGAACTTTTGGAAAGAAAAAAGCTATTATTTTTCCAAAATGATCATTTCCTGAGCAATAGCATACTATAATGACTAAGTAAAAAAATTAGAACTACCTTGTTTACCCATTTTATACCACGGTGGTATATTTAACTCCTTTTTAATATTTTACAATCTCAACTATTGTATTGTACTCAAATTGCATGTATACAATGCTCATGAAACATTGCTTTAAAATGAAATTGCTTTTTATGGCATAAGCATCTAAAAGTTGAAACTATACCCTGTTTTATCACTTCTAATTTAGCTTTTTGGAACCTTAATATGCATGATTGGCATGGAAATTATGCATAATTAAGTGATTAGATTTATTAAAAAGCCTATTCTATAAGGAGTATTAGATGATTTAGTTATTGGTGTAATCATGTCATATTCATTCCTTAGGGCTATCATGCCTCTGCCATTCTTTTAATAAAAATTATAGACCTAACCCTTTAAAATGTTATTTTGTACCCCCAGAATTTATATTTTAATTCCTCTACTGGATGTCAGTGCCATTGTTATATTTATGTCAACAAATCCTAAGTCATTTATGTATTTCATGAAATAAATGGAACCCCAATGACGTGGACCCTTAATATTTGGATTAATCTTTAGTGCTTGCTACAGTACTCCTAAACTTGAGGGAATATTAAATACTCTCTCTAGATTATACTAATATATTAAAAGATATTTATGTCTTTTCTAAATATACCACTAACTCTTACTAAAATCAACGGTTATGATTGTTCTATATATAAAAGAGCATAGAATACTTTTTCATTTCTCAGAGCACTAGAGAATTTACCTTAATCTTTCCCCTTTCCCCTGTTCTGTTTCAGTTTCACTAGCACGGTTTAGAAATAGCACTGTGCTTCAGCCTAGTGCTTCTCTACTTTAATCTATAATTGTCCAAAATTTATCTGTTACTCTATTGCTTTTGATGGCAATTTCTTTAAGTTTGACACTCATTAATGTAATGAATGTGACACCTCCTCCAGGACATAAATGGTAAGTATGGGATGTCATACATATGATATGGATTTTATCTATATTTGTAATTGTGATATTGGTCAGAAATTTATTCTTTTTATTTTGAATGTTATTGCAGTTAACTAGTGGTAATAATGGTTATGAGTTCAAGTCTGTCAGAAGATGGACGAGCCAACGGAAATTGGGATATGGTCTACTTGAATGTGATAGAGTAATTGTGTTGGAACTAATTTTTCATTTTTCTTGTAGCCAATTGAATTGATTTTCACTTTTCATACTGATCTTTTACCTGATTTATTGTTAATACCAGATATTTGTACCTATCCATCAAGAGATACATTGGTGCCTGGCAGTTATCAATAAGAAAGAAAAGAAATTCCAGTATCTTGACTCGCTGAAAGGAAGGGATAGTTATGCGCTAACAGTGCTGGTAAAGTTTTTGGTCAATGTAGTTTAGCTGTAAATTCCATATTCCAAGATGTATAATAATTAAAGGATATTAGAAGTAATGAAAGTTGGAACTTTCTTTTTTTTTTTTGGTTTCATTCATTAATGTTTTTATACAACATAAAT
Source organism: Abrus precatorius (assembly GCF_003935025.1). Taxonomy (NCBI): domain Eukaryota; kingdom Viridiplantae; phylum Streptophyta; class Magnoliopsida; order Fabales; family Fabaceae; genus Abrus; species Abrus precatorius. The sequence goes on along the minus strand of NW_020874292.1, from coordinate 30,962,003 downwards.
TTGTAGTTTGGTTTGCTTCTTTTTTTTTTCCCTTTATTATATCTCTTGCAATGTGGGAAGTTTTTGGGCCTAAGATCACGCCAAAAGGCGTAGTCCATGGACAACAGGTGAATATTCCTGTACTACCCTTTGTTGGTCCCGAGGGACGAAGGAGGCTAAGTTAACCGAAAGATGGTTATTGGTTATAAAATCTTTTTCTAAAAATAAAAATTATATAAATCAAATCATATTCTATATATTTCTATATATAAATATATGTATTTGAATAATATATATGAATAATATAAATTTGGATAATAAGAAAAATGTTATTAAAAAAAAAGAATAAATCTTAGAGGTAGATATTATTTATATCTCAAATGTTGCTTGTGGATTAAATTTCTGTTGAATTTTAAAACACACCAAGCACTAGTTGCTTTGTCAACTTGGTTGTTGAGTCAAACATAATTGTGATGTGTTTGATGGGTTTAAGATCTTTTTTGTCTATTTAATGTCCCAGTTATTGACAACTTATGTAGATCAACGATAAAAAAATGCATCTTTAATACCTTGGTCAAGTAATTAACAATAAAATACATGGATTCCAAAAGAAAACAAGCTGTTACATTTGTTGACAGGTAGCATATAAAATGATTGAAATGAATAAAGTTGGAGATAAAATAAAAAATTTATAATATTAGAGAAGCAATTTCAGTCAAGGTTTCACATAAGATCAACTTAAAGAGAAATAGAAATTAAATTAACTGATAAATTGGAAATAAAATAAAATAAGAGAGTTAATCTAATTAGCAAATAAACTATGATTATTGCTTAAACTTCTGCACTTTGGAAGTTTGTCTGTGGTATAAGTTTAAACATCTAACAGATAAAAATGATTGAATACACTTGGTAGATTAAGCGAACAACAATGAAAAATAAGGAATAGAAAAATTATATGTTAGAAAAACAATTGCAGTGGAGGTTTGGCATGAAATCAACTTAAAGAGAAATCCAAATTAAATTAATAGGTAAACTGGGAAATGAATATAAAATAAGAGAACTACCAAATTAACAATTAAACTGTAATTATTGCTTAAACTTCTATACTTTGGAAGTTTGTCTGTGGTATATGAATTTAAACATTTAACATTTAGATAATTGATTTATAATTATATACAATGTAGATATAAATCTGTTCCTTTAGCATGCAGCGGATTTATTCCTGCTAATTTTAAATTTGAATTATCTTCAATTTCAAGCTACTTTTTATAGCAACAAAATTTGATTATGTGATGAAAACTGTGTGTTGCTTTATGGGTGTTGTGAATTGATCTTGTTTTTTAAATTTTAACACACCAAATAATTATAATTTGCTTTGGTCAGGTGCAGGCCTTTGTCTTGCCTTTGGTGCCTAAGTGTGCTTTACACTTTGTAAAACACCAGAGGTAGCCATTGTGGCAAGCATACTGACGTAAGATATTCATGTATTACATTTGGCTATTGTTAGGTTTATCTAATGTTTGCCATTGATGTCTCCAGGCTAGATATTTTGTGGATGAAGTAAAGGACAAGACTGGAAAAGACATTGATGTACAAACTTGGGAAAAAGAATTTGTTGAAGACCTTCCTGTGCAGGAAAATGGGTTTGTATTCTGATCCGCAAATCACTTTATGAGATATCATTGATATATTGTTTTAGAGAGCTATTCCTAGGGCCTTACTTCATGGAAGTTTGAATATTTCTGTTCCTCTAAAGTTAATACAATGTCAATCAATTGATAATAATTACTGGTATTAATGTGCATAGCTCTTGTTCACCAAAACTTGATAGTATGGAAATGCTCTAGAGAGTTTTTTCAGTGGAGTAATTGATTAATTTAGGAAACTGAAACTTGATCATGAAATGGATTTGTTGGACAAAAGCTTTCTGCATTGAAAAGAGATATTGTAACCTTTTTTATCTGCATTTTTGTGGAAGAGCTTCTCTAATTTGAGCTTGGAACTTGGAAGAGATGAAAATGAAATATTTTGACATCAATAATTTCTACATTTCTAGTACCTGAGTACCTGCTCTATTTTTATTCCTTACTTCTTCTCTCATCCTTTGCACGTCCCAAGTTGTTAGGATTGGTTGCAACTCTAAACAATTTAGCAGCAGTTTTGTCAATTATTTTCTAAACAAAGTTTCTTATATTTGAACAGGTTTGATTGTGGAGTGTTCATGATCAAATATGCTGACTTCTATAGCAGGGGCCTGGGGCTGTGTTTTAACCAGGTAGGATATGAAGTGTTTCATTTGTAGCAGGAAAAATTATGCCTTTATTTTCTATATATTTTCTGAAATATTTTCCTTTTTGTCAAGTCTATAACTAGTCATTCTTGTGTTCAAAACTCCATAGCCATACATCCGTGTTCTTTAATTGCTTGAAATATCTTAAATTCTTTAAAATTGGTAATCATTGTACATTGTACATGGTATGACAAAATTAATCTAATACCAATGTTTCTCTTTCAGAACTTTCTTTAGCACGTTTGATTCAGCTTAAATTTGGGAAAATAATTGCTTATTTTTCAAATGCCTCTCGGAAAGTTACAATTTTTTCTTTAAAATAAGGACAGCAGAGAAAGCCCCTCTTTTTTGTTAGAAATGTTTACATCATTTAGAATTGAATTTCTCATTCCATTTGTAGGAACACATGCCTTACTTCCGGCGTAGGACGGCTAAGGAGATCTTGAGATTGAAAGCTGAATGAGTAAAGAAGTGATTGTCCATCAGCATTCCAATACTTTGTCATGGATCTAGGGTTTTTGGTATAAGAGATTTGAAAAGTCATTAAAGTCTAATTGGCAGCATTTGTTGATGAAGGATATCCTTCACATTTGGCAATGTTTTAACTCTTAACAATAGCCATTGTAGAGTTGCAGCACTTGTTAGGTTGAATACTGAACAGACTTTAGATATGATCATGGTGTTTGGGTACAGCTTGTGGGTAGTGTAGAATGCAGTAGGCTGTATATTGGTATACAAGAGTGATTTATTTATTAGACGAGGCATAGTTTTACGGTTGAGGTGTTATTTTTGTAATGTTAATACCCCCCTCCTCTTTCTATTCTGGTTTGCTCAATGTTATTGTTTGTTCCTGATGCCATGGGAATTAAGAGGAAAGAAAAGAGTGATAATTTCATTGGTTGTGATTATGTCAAGGTTTACGTGATATGGCTGTCCAGTTTATGGTTTTAGATTTATCTCCATTAGTATAAAACTTGCCAAGTCCATTTGTACATCCAAAAATATACGCAATAAGGAGTAAACTTTTGGTTTGGTTCTGAAATTATAAGTATTACTGAAGTATTTGATTTTACAAAATTTTTAAATTTGTGAAGTTTGAGATTAAAGTAAATAGCATTCAAATTTTCGAGGACTAAATCAGAGGTTTAACAAAAAAAAAAAATTGTAACCCAATGTAATAGATCTTTCTCAAGTGACTATTTGCCATTACTGAGTTATATAAGCAAATTTATTAATATAAATTGACATGTACTTCCAAATTTAACAATTACACCTGTTTTCACTAAAGGGAATGGATTCTAATTCGTTTTAGCTACTGTGCTCTTTCTGAAGCAACTTAAACGAGCTCATATTACGATTAATGGAAAGAGTTCAAATTTAACCACGTTTTCGTGTCTCGCAGTATGTATAAATGCACAACCCCCCTCTTGAGAAATTCTCCAGATGATAGAAAGAAAGAAAAAAAAAAAAACATAAGTTGGGAGGGGATTTTATTTTTTGTATCCGCATCATTTTATTTATTTTAGCCTCAACCTAAAAATTTTGGGGCAGCTTTTCTTTTTTTAACAACGGGGTAGATAACCTACATAGATTACATCCAAATTTGCAAAGGCATGAGGGGGCCCCAAAATGTCACACAAGGGCATATACATGACATGTAAGTAAATTCAATTAGAATACATCCAACAAAATATTTATTTATATCAAACAAAACCTTTCAACTATATTGCTAAAAAACAAGATAATACATTACAGATCACATTCAATAAGAAAAGTAGTCTGTTATTAACGGGGAACTCTTTTCCCACTTAGAATTTCTTGTTCTTTTAGTCGATGTTGAAATCTTGCAAGGCGAGCTTGAAGACCCACTAGACTAGCCGCTTTGCGCGAAAGTACAAAGCTTAATTGGGTTACATAGTTATCAATAAGGCTTCCCGGTTGGTCAACTTCTGCCAAAAGTTTCATTTCCTGAAAACCAAGAGCAATACAAGATGAGCACCAAAAATGTCTACAAGTTATCTGAAATTTAAAAATTCTAATATCTTTTTCTATTTCATAAATTTTAAAAATTTAAGGAAACAAAAATAAAAGTACAAAACACACTAGTTCATGTCAAGGCGCTAATTTCTAGTTTCTACTATGGGGCACAAAAAATATGGATACCACAGCAGTACAAAACTCAAGTCGTAAACGGATAAAAGCAATTAGAAATTGAGTTTCACAATTAAATGTAACTTAAACAAGAGCATGTAATTACTCACTTCACGAACAATCTCCATTGTATCCTCAATTTCTTTCCGATGAGCAGCAATTAGTGCTTCTTCCTCCTGCAAAAATACAAGAGTAATTTAAACAGATGGCATAAACAAGTTTATATTGGTGAAGAACAGGTAGTTCCACATATTTGACAAACCTCAAGAACTGCACTTATATTCCCATCAGGAGAAGATTCTGCTTCATAAAGCCTGGATCCTGTGGTAACAGTGTTATAATTCCCTGCGCTCCGCTGCTTCAAGCTTGTAGTGAAGTGATCAGAGCCGTTGGCTTCCCTTTTCATCCAGTTTGCAGGTCTTTCAGAGATTTCATCCTTTGATGCAGTGCTGTAACTCCCTGTGCTCTGCTGCTTGGAGCTTGTAGTGAAGAGATCAGAACCATTGGCATCCCTTTTCAACCAGTTTGTAGCCCTTTCAGACTTTTCATCCTTAGACACAGTGCTATAATTCCCTGTGCTCTGCTGCTTGGAGCTTGTACTGAGGAGATCAGAACCATTGGAATCTTTTTTCATCCAGTTTGTAGGCCTTTCAGACTTTTCATCCTTAGACAGAGTGTTATAAGTCCCTGTGCTCTGCTGCTTGGAGCTTGTAGTGAAGAGATCAGAACCGTTGGCATCCCTTTTCATCCAGTTTGCAGGCCTTTCAGACCTTTCATCCTTGGACCCTTTTCTGCGTGGGGGAGACACTTTTTGCACTTTCTCATCTGTATCACTTTGTGAATAGGAGTTCATCTTTTGACTGGTAGAGTCATTGTGAGAGCTCTTCAGTTCGAACCTCTCCCTGTCCATTGAACCAGAAGCCAAACCTTTTTCCTCTCGCCCATTTAATGGGTAATTTGAAGAAAAATTCAATGGCTGTTTGTCAACAGAAGCAGTAGAGCTGTACAAAGAATTTTCCTTTTCAACAAATTTCCTGCCCATATCCATTGCTTTCTCTAGACGTTGATCATTAAAGTCTTCTGCACCAGAACTAGCTGGAAGGGATGATGCAGATGAAACCTCCTTGTTAGTTTGTGGTACAGGATTTGGGACCTGATCCTTTCTAGGATTACCACTTTTGGATAGACTTTTAACCCTGTCCACATTATGACGGAACAGTTAATATTTGCAAACATGGATAAAAAGAAAGTGAAACTAATGTCAGAGCACATAACAGGGCGACACATACCGATCTGCGTATCTCAAGGTATTAAGTGTGTGTTCACAAGACCCAGCACCTGGAGATATACAAGAGATCATAACAGTCTTTGAATTACCCACAAAGGAGTCACGAAGCACTTCTGTAAGTTTGCTTCCCCGAAATGGAATATGGATCTGGTCATTATCTAAAGCACGAATGCACTCCTTCAATGCCAGAAGGCTCTTATTAATTTCTGCTCCTTCAATCCTATAGCAGAGATGCGTAAAAATTACAGAGTGAATTGATTTGTTAATAAAATAAAAAGTGATTGATATGAAGGAATGGGAGGCCACCAAATCTTGTTTTCAGCAGTTACATCAAAACAACATACTAAAATTGAGATAACAAGTCTCAATGTTTGTCCATTTGATTTATAAAGTAATCCTTCATTGTGCTATTGGGTAGTGCTCAATTTACTATATTAAAGGTAGTTTGAAATTCAAAAACATCAAAGTAATAACTAAAATTATAAGAACTGAAAAGAAAAAAATACATACATAATTTACTTTGAAGTGTACATTTTATATGTACACTATAATATCAGATATAAAATCAGTAGCTATAAAGAAAGGCTTAAAAGAAGTTTGCTTTCAGCCAGAAATATTATCAAATGGAATCAGAACAAATAGACAGTATCATACACATTCTTTAATTAAAAGGGTTGAAGTTTCTTACTACTGTACTCATATTTAAGATAATCATGACAAAGTTGAGTACGAAAGTCAGTAAAAAGGAAAACAGAGCTTTTATCAGCTCTACAGAGATTTTCAATACAGCTTAATATATGCACCCGCAAATTCAGATTATGCACCAAATTGTCTAAATGCATTGTAATGAGGTGTTCAAAACTCTTCAAGCACAGAGGACAGACAATTCAAGAAACCACTATCAAGCAGTTGATTGGTCAAGAGTTTGAAAAATTCAGCGAATAATTTAAATGTAGAAGTACCGTGTCTGTCGATCATTATCAGTAGTGTCAGCACCTCGTTCGCTTCCAGCAAGATCAATAAAAGAAATTTTCCCCACAACCTTCCCATTTCTTGCCTCATTCCCATCATTGTTCCGCTTGTTCTCTTTCACTTCATTGTGCTTCTTTACAGCCAGTTGTAAGATAGCATGTGACCTGGAAGACTCCTCATTAGCACCAGTGGATCCTGTACTTCTTGCAGCATTTCCCTTTTCAATGAATTCTTTGACAATTTGTACATCAGAAACTTCAAATTCTTGCAGTCCTACAATGCAAACTTGCTGCCGTCCATCCTCCCTCATACACAGTTTCCTATTCAGAGTAATACATACAGCCATTCAGTAATATTTACATCCCTATACAAGCCCAAATAAAGAAAAACGAATGCTTGATGTATGATTAAGTTGTGGTGTGACCCTTGTTATTAGAGCAAGTGTTTATTAAAGTAGTTGAATCCTTGACACAAGCATTAAAAATGTTGTCTCCTAATTAAGATCAATATCCATTTATAAAGCACTTCTAACAAAGCAAACACAATGGCTTAAGGACAAACCATATAGCTACACTTTCATCAAATGCATTTAAACAATACCCCAGAGTATTCATATAAAAATCGAATACCCACTTTCTGTCACTAAGAAGATCAAAAAGCTTTCCCCCGTATATCTCAAAGTAGCTAAGCCACAATTTAAATCTCTGATTCCGATAAACTGGCTGATGCAACTGCCGAACAAGGTCTTCCGCAGCTCTGAGTGGTAAAGGTTGCATAGTGTATGTTTTGCCACTTCCTGAAAGCAAAGCATTATTAGCATCAAAACAATGAATGCAAGTGATGGAGTGGGTATCTGAATGGGAAATGAATGAACGATGATGCAAACAATAACGAAGTCAGCTTTGTTGACAAGGAAAATTTTCAAGGATACATTTAAAATCTTCAATTTTAAACTAATTGCATCTACCATCAAGTGCAAAATATCATCGCTATCTAGACCAAAGCTATCAATATCTTCCCACTCTCTCAAATGCTAGAATATATAAAAATATTGATTATATCTTAAAGTATCTTATAATATCCTTTTACATCAGTTTCCTATTTCCTTGGTTTTCCATATTTCCATATATTTCATGATTTGTCTTCCTATTTAGCTAGGATGATTAGTATAAATAAGGCTTAGTGCTTTAGATATTATAAACACATCAGGTCATATTGTAATTATTCAAGGTTTCCTTTCTCTCAATTTCCTCCCTATATACCTAAAACCTCATAATTTAAATAGCAAATGAATATTTTACATATCATGAAAATTTTTGAGATGTTAAATATATAGGCCTATATCATACATGCCACCAGCCAGGACCAACATTACACACCCAGAAAAAAGACAAAGAACTGCATTCTTTTCTTTTCTTCAACAGGCTCTAACACTGATGTTGTATGGAACCAGTGATGAAGGCTATAAAGTATAAACAAACTCCTAAAGTTATACAAGAAAAAAAACACATAAATAGATAATATGAAAAACTAAAAGATTTGAAATGTGATACTGGGTACTGATAGTTTGGTACTAGTACGATATTGATAACATACAAAAAAAATTCTCACCTGTCTGACCATAAGCAAAACAGGTAGCTTTGGTTCGCTGAAAAATTGTAGGAATGATTGGCTCAACTGTAGTTCCGTATACCTGTTATTATAAAAGCCATCACACCTTAAATAAAGCAAACCAAGACCAAGACAGAGACAAACATTCACTTCCATATACCTCAAATACCAGAAATAACAAAGAAACCAATAGATGATAATATCAAGACAATTAGCAAATATCCTACTAGGAATTAATATTAACAATATAATTTAATCTTAGATAAGAGAGGCCTTACTTCATCGTTGGTAACATGTTCATCAAGCACAGCATCAAAACAAAACTCATGCTTCTCCACATAAGCCGTCAAATCAACCTTTTCATGGTAGAACAAGCAATCAGATTGTTGAGCAGTAAATAAAATGAGAACATTAATATATAGATAATTCAATGAGACAGCATTAATTCAACCTTTGAACTGAATATAGTTAAAAATGGAATATTGTGCTGAAATCCAATATCTAAACAAACCTTTAGTTTGGGTTCATGGACTGTCAAATATGCATTGTCAGATACAGTTACAATGTCATCCTCCTTCTTAGCAAGCTCTTTCTTGTTTAAAGGTCTTTTGCGTACCTAAGACGTCCATTAAAAAGGAAATTTTTCAAAAAATTATTGAACTAAAAATAATTACAAATCTCCCTCAAATCTTAATGAATCAAAATTGCATTTTAACTATCAAGGATCTCATGCACAGCATTTTTTTAAAATTAACTAAATGTAAGAAGTTATAAATTAAAAGAAAAATATTTAACCAATAAATTGTTTGAAACATTAAACAAGTATGCATAATTTACATAGAATCTTAAAAATATATATTAAAAGATAGTTTATACATACAGTATGTAGTATTAATTAAAAAGCATTTAAATTAAAAGAAAAAAAAAAGTTAATGTGTCATTCTTTAGGGAAATTAAATCACTCTCAAGAGAGTATGCCCTAATTTAATATATAAAAGTGGATTTGAAAGTAATTAATATGAAAGTATCAGTAGCTAAAATATTAAAAAAAACAAAGGAGAGAAGTCAAACTCCCAATATGTACTTTCTACTTGTTTTCAATGCATAAAAGATGAAGTTGTGCATGTAGAAGATAGGTTACTTGAGTCTATAAAATTTTGACATACCACAACTTTAATCTTAGCAACATTATTTTCCCTGGTGCTATTCTCTTTTTCATTCATGGGTAAGGAAATTGATGCATCAGGATCTGCTTCCCCACTTTCCTTGCTGTTTATTGGATTGAAATCGTCTTCAAATACTCTAGTATCACCAGGCATGAAGGGTGATGGCTCAAAAGGTTCTGAAATCACATGCTGATAAAAGGGAAAAAGAGTTAAGGCTAACAAACACATGCAAACCCAAATCCTTACACACTACTATTGCAAGAAAGTTGAATAAAATGCAGGACTACAAGGGACCACAGAGAATAAACATGCACAATTAAAATAATAACTGAAATAAAAGTGCTAAAGGTAAAGGTTCAGACATTTAGAATCAAGTTACTGTCTACATTGAGGGTTATACTTATATAACCTAGGATTTTCATCATCACCCACACAGATTGCTGCATAAGATGATAAGAACAGTTGCAAAACTTTTCATGAACTGCTAAATTGTACTTGGTCAACTTTATCTGATACATAGATGACAAAATTACATGTTGAACATATTTTCTCTACAAACTGTGGTAAACTAAGTCTATTGTCTCATGTGAATGATCAGGCCACTATGGTACAAAACTAACGAATCATCTTCATACCTCAGACAAAAGCTCTGTATCATCCATAGCATGAAGATCCAAAAGCCCGGCTCCAAAATCACCCCTGAAATCAGGAGAATAAAACCCATCGGACGCAGCCACTCCACCTAAAGTTTGGGCAGTGGGAGTATATGGCTCTGAACCAGATTCCCCATTAAAATTGAGGTTTCTCATCAACTTTAAAAGCCTCTGCTTCTCTTCAGCAGACTGAGCTCCATAACCCTACCACAACATCACAATCATCCAAGTCACCTCATAAACCACCACACAAAGAAAAACCAACAATATCTGGCAAATTTGACCCATACTACACTCAATTCAAGCTTCTAGCAAAAATAAAACGATACACATGACCACCCCTCAAAATGAAGAACAGCTCAAAATCCAGAGAGTATTTATATAACTTACAAGCAAATACTACAAAATTCCAACCTACTCAAAACCTTCATCCAAAACAGGAAAGACCTCACGACACGCATAGTCAACCAAACTCCCCTTTCCCTTTGTCAAGCAAACACCAAACAGAAAACAAACAAACAAATAATAATAATAATAATAATAATAAATCGTTCAAGCAGCAATAGTCTGATATGCTAGTCAACACCTTTTAGGTTTCAAAGTCTAAGCAAAAGAAGGAAATGAAAAGCTAAGTGTTACTGTTATGCATGGAATCATTTCAACTAGCAGAGAAATTAAAGGAAAATTAGAGAAAATGAAAATCGAAGAGGTTGCCGTTATCATAATAGGATACCTGCATGAGAAGGTTGGGGAGGAGTCGATGATCGATGGCGGTGGAAGCGAGGGGAGAGGCAAGATGCTGCAAGCCGGCAGACTGCAACCACCGCGCCATGACGGCGTCGCCGGCATCGGCGGCGTGGTCCAAGAGAGCGGCGGCGGCGGCGGCGGCGGCATTGCCCTGCGGCATCTGGCCACCGACGTGGCGCTGCGAACGTCGTTGAGGCGCCAATTTTCAAGATCTGTTCGCACGCGCTTCGCACCGAAACAAATCATCAAAATTAGGATCACAAATGAAAAATGAAATGTGGAGAAAAAAAAAAAACACAACGAAGCTCACGAGAATAACCTGAAAGTGTGGGAATTGAACAGAGAATGCAACGACTCGAGATCTGCCAAAGGATAGCGATTCAGATCTGAAACCGAGTTCTTCCAACGAGTAACCACACACAATACAAAATGACGATTATGGCAGAACAACGAGAATTCACGAAGAAGAGAGAGAGAAAAAGAAACCCTCTGAATACAAATTTTGTAGATTAATTAAACCTTAAATATCATAATAATGTAATAATAATCACTATCATCATCTCATATTTTCAAAACTATAAAACGGCTATGTCGAAATAAGTACGAGTATGGATTCTCAATTTAATCAAGTGTTTATTTAATAAATATTTTTCTATTATAAATTTATTTGAATAAATTAAAAATAATTTATTTTAAAGAATTGTTTTTTTACAAAGCTTTTAAAAGGAAAGAATAATATCTTAGATAAAGAAAGTCGTGACTCAACGTAACTCTTATATAATTTTTTTTTAAATATCTTTATTATTAATTTAATTAACAAATCAAAACAGTTTAACTAAAAATAAATAAAATAAGGGTGACAATAAATAATTTTAAAAAAATATTATTAAAATAATTTTAAAGAATTTATGATGATCATAAATTTTCATAAACAGCTATCAGCTAAAACGCTAGTAAATGACTAATACGCCCTCTCTTTAATTCACCAACAACATGCATAATTAGACATTATGAATCAAACAAACGCACCTCAAGCATATACTTTACCAAATCTACAACTATATTCCCATGCATTTTAATTTATTTTCTTTTGTTCATTTTTTGTATAAAATAATACAAATAACACAATTTTTAACGTATTTTTTATAATACATATTTAATTATTAATTAAAATTTATTAAAAATTATATAATTTTTTTTAAAATTAATATTTTTCTCTCATATTTTCTAAAAATTGTTAATAATTTTTAATTAAAAGGGTGTTTTGTTAATGCTCTCTTATTAAGGTATTTGAGACAATTGTTGTGTACATTTAACCATGTGTTGCTAATTGTGTGGGTATACAGGGATTAGTTTTCTTCGTAGAAGCAACATTAGGTAAATTATGTTTTGAGTGATTTCATCCTCATTGGACAGTCTTCTGTCTTGCTGATAACAATTGTACTATTGCATGTCCTATTAGAATTTGAAGCGTATGGTAATTTTTTGATACAACAACAATGTTATGGCCTGTAAAAAGTACATATAAGTGTCACATGAATTTTATGAGAGGAATAAACTCAACCTAAATCTTAAAGCAAAAGATACAACTCTGTTCTGTTGTACCCCTCTCCCTTTTCTCTATCACGTATCACGATTTCCCCCTTTTTACATTTAAAATCTAATAAACACTATTTCATCCGCTGCAAAATCAAGTATCAAAGTTTCTAAATTTATAGGATTTCAAGGGTGAGCTAAATGGAGGTGAAAAGTATATTGAAGCTTCTACAATGTTTATTAAATACATGTCTTTTGATAGTGACAGACACAGAAATGACAATAATCTTTCTCTTTTTGTAAAACATAAGTTGTTATTACTGATTTTACACTTATTATGATTATGTCTTTTAATTTAAACGAGATGTTGGATTAGCTTTAAGATTATGATTGATTGTTGTATTAATTCAAAATAACCATAATTGCGGGACGTGACAGGACAAGTAGGTTGTGAATATTAATAATACTTTGATTTGATCATGGTAGTGTTGCCCAAGGTCAAATTGAGCAAAAATCAGTCTCTACTGGTCCCATTGCCAATTTTAACACGACAATGCTTTGGATTTTTTTCCTCTTGATTATCATAGTTGCTGTTAATATTCAAACAAATAGATCAATATTTCCTCAAAAACAGTTTGGATGATTCATTTTATAAATTACGTAATTGTAGTTTAAAACACTGAAAAATTTTAGAAGTATTTTATTTTTTATTATAATCTAATCAATGAGAGACCACTATTTTTTCTACGTCACCTCTTATAACATTTTAACAAAAAAGAGAGGTGAAAATAGTTATATTTAATATGGATGGCAGATCAATAAAAATTGTTGTTAATATAAGGTCGTTTTTATAATCTGGTTATTTAATTTTTCGGCTGAGACATTTATGAGATATCAACTACATACACAGAGAAGGGGATTGTTCCACCCATGACTTCTTTCATAAGAAGTTTTATTAGGTTTAAGCTTTTGGAATGGTTAAGAGGTTAACATAATAACTTAAACTCCTCACTTTCCTTGATGTACCCACAAACAAAATATCCTAATCATAAGTTTCACAAAAAATAAATATTTCTAATATAATTTTAATAATACAAATATTAATTATCACAGAGTATTTAGTTAAGAAATTAAACATAAAAATATTATTAATACACTTTGATCATAATTTTAAATACTTTCTAAATGTAATCTATTATTTTTTGCTTTCCATTCCCGTTCATGTTTTAAAAAAGTGTAATTGTAAATATTGTAAATACTATATATATATATATATATAATTCTTTACCCGTTAGAGCTCTCCAAGGATAAATACAGGATAGTAGCGTCAAACTATTGAACATGCATTTTCCTTTTATTCACTTTCCTCTTTTGATGGATTTGAGAGTAGATATATTGTAAAATGTATGCATTTAATTCTAATGGGAAATGTATACTAACTTGTTAAAAGGAAAAGTTTTCATTTGGACTTTTTTTGTTCCAAAAATGTATGGAGCAGGAATCCAATGGAAAGGGTACTGAGTTCATTTAGTAGCTAGTAGTTAATTTCTTATGTTCCTTAGGTTCCATGCCTCCATGATCCCATCACTATCTAACTTGGGTGCTAGATGCACTTGAATGGTCCTCAATAGAGAACACAATGAATGCCATTATGCCATATATGTTGAGGCTGCGTAATCGTAATGTAAAAACCAAGATTTTTATCTCAAATTACTTACAAGCATTTATGAACATTTGGTACAAGTAGGTGTTACCACAAATACCCAATTGGACATTTTAACCAAATGTACGATGGACAAACCCTTGAAGCATTTCAAATAAGAGTGTACCACAAATGATGATGACAACACTACATTCTTAATAAATATACTTAATGCTGTGTTTTTTTTGGTGGGTGGTCCTCGTGTGGTATTAAGATTCCTAATTTGATAATCTTTTTACTAATTTGGAGGGGGGTCATAGAGAAAGCTAAGATCATATAAGATACCCATGAAAGTTTTCTTGGACGACGCATGTGTTTTTTCACTTTCAGCATAAAATGTGGGTTTTTTATTATTATTATTATTATTACTCTCAAAGAAACAAATAAAGAAAGAACACAGAAAAAAGGGTGTCTTGTTTTGGTCACCCCGTGGCCCATATGAATGAAGGAGAATGACGCAGATGAATTTCAAAGGGTGACAACTTTTTTTGTTTTGTTTTTAAATTCCCCATTTATTGAAAAAGAAAATAAAAAGGGGAATCCTCTTCAATTATGCCTAACTTGTTGTCATACTTGCAGTTCACTTCTTGTTTGACAAAAGTATTTGCTTTTGCTTAAAGCATGAGAGAATAAAGATCCAACGATTAAGTAGGAACACAAATTTGAATTAAAGACCCGTCACTATTTTGATTTTTCTTGACCAAATTAGCTGTGCCATCCTTTCAAATTAAATGTACATAGTGAACACCAACACCTCTTTTTCAACCATTGAAGTTGGTAACATGGCGTTGGACCCGATTTTGTTTTAAAATTTGAACTATTTTAATTTAATGAACACCCTTGTGTTTGTGTGAGCTAAGAAACAAACTAATAGAAATCCAATTATGTGAAGAAAAAAAAAACAAATTTAATTCATTCATTTTAGTTCGTCAAGGTGACTATGTGGTAATTTGTTTTAGAGAACTGCTAAATAGTTCCATTTTTTTTCTTGCACGAATTCAAGAAATGCTTCATGTCTCAATATTTTGGTTTAAATAATAAAATAAAAAATAAAAGAAATTTTGACAGAAATCAAAGGGTGTATAACTATTTCGTCACTTTTTTAGTTTTTGGTACAGAGTAGAAATTTTCTTAGTTTTAATGTTATAATCAATTTTTAACCCACAGAAACCAAATTTATGGTGATTATCAACTATATACAAACAGGCTAATCCAAATAACACTCATGTACATGTGTTTGTTTGAAGGTTAAAGGTATGATAAAATTGTACAAGGTAGTGAAAGGCATTGCTCACATAGTATGAGTTACACACTTGGTTTGGTATACATTTTTCACTTTTCTTTATACATTTAAAGTCGTTATTATAATTTGAATTTAATATCATAGAATTGTTATGAAAATTTGATTCTCTTAAATTATTAGACAAACCTTAAATAACTTACACAATAAAGATAAACATTGAAAGATAACATATTTATTGAGACAAAAAATGCTATTATTATACCAATTTTTTTCCTAACTATTGAAGCTAAGCTACTGGCACCATAAATTTGCCAGACTTGTTCTTTCTTCTTTTTTTTGGGTCAACCATAGACTTGTTCATGGTACATTATTATCCCTTACCTTCTATGGTGATTGTTAATAGTGTGAGTGATTGCTGTTGGGCCATATGCACTGTCCTGTAATGAATGACTGTAAATAAACTTAAGCATGTGCAGCCATCAACTAGTCTTTTGCCATGGAATATGCTTAGAAAAGTAGTTCAAGTCCAATTGTTACATTTTCCTGAATATGTGTATGATGGCAGTTTCAGCTATGAAGAAGAATAATTGGCCCAATATGACAAAATAAGAATATAGGTTTGAAAAAATGGTGTAAAAGTAGATGTATTCATATAATGAAACTGATCAGTAGTGAAATACTAGGATGAATGTAATGAGATTTCAATGTTGGCTTAAGTGTACCTACAAAACGCACTCATTCTCAATTTATACTTTTTGAAAGTTAGATGGATTAGTAAGGTTTGACCAAAAATATAAAAAGATGGATTAATAAGGGCCTTGATTCAATTACCAAAGAGAGTTCTTGAAGATATGGTGCAATTGCAAATACGCATCAAACATCAACCTTATTTGAATGAGAGATGAATCAGAATATAAAGAAATGAAAAAGATAAAAAAGAATGCGTGAATGAAAATAAAAGAGAAAAAGGTAGTTTTTTATTTGTTTGGATAAGTGAAAAAAGAGTTAAAAAAATAAGTAAAATGTATAAATAATAATAATAATTTAACCATAAAAACTTTTTACTCTATTTTTGTATATAAATTTTTTTTAACCTTTATATGTTTATATTATGTATAAAATGAAGAGTAAAATATTATAAATTACAATAGTTTATCTAAAATCAAAAGTAAAATATTAAAGCAAACTTAAATAGAGTTATTTTATTAAATTATAAATTCTGTCACAAAACTCTCCACTTTCTAAGATTTGTAAGAAAAACATGATACATTAACTATTAATTATAAAGAGTTAGATATTTTAAAGTTAAATTAACAAAAATAATCAAATTTGAAATTAGTCTCTAAAAATTTACATTACTTTTATGAATTAAATTAAGAGAATTAATTATTTAAATATATACTCAAGATAAAAAAAAATTACTCAGTATCATTGATAATATAACATAATATTGTCACACCAAGTTACTTCTTTTATTAATAGTGCGCCTCCTAGCATAATGTAAACGTTGACATTTATATGTTAAAAATATAATATTAAAAAAATTAAGTTAGAAATTTTAAAATAATAATAATAATAAATTATACCTAAAGAGGGGGAGAGATATGAGAATCTACTAAGACAAAATTTGAACCTTTTTCATGATGCATATGTTTTGCAAGTTCTTATCATTAAGCTATTACTAGAAGAACATAGTTCCTTTTCTTCTAAAGTTGTCATTCAATGAGAAACTCACAATCTTATAATCTTGACTTGTGGATAATCTAAGTCAATTCTCTCACAACAATCCAAAACAAATATTATACAAATATAAGGTAATAAGTGTTATCAGTGTAATATGCGTAGATAACATTATTCATAAATTCAAAGACAGTGTTTGTTTGTAACAACTTTCAAATCAATAAGACATGTATACTTAGTTAAAGAATATTTCTACCTTAATAAAGGTCTATTTTACCCGTTTCAACTAATAATTTGATTTTTTATAATATCTTTGACACATTTGAATATATTATTTTTAAGAAAATTTCATATACTGAATTTGAAATTGACAAAAAATATTACATGTAAAATACAACTTGAGTAGTTAAAATTTACTATTATAAGATGTAACCAATAGAATTAGTGAAGGAATAAATACTAAAAATATTCTTTCATAGCAGACATTATACGTGGCGCTGATTCGTGTAATTAGAATAATAATAATAATAATTATTATTGATCTTTAAATTAATAACACAAAATAAAACTGAAAACAAATGATTAACATAAATCAAATATGAGTAAAGATATATTAAATAAATACAAACTACAAGAATATCACTAAAATTATTATCAGAAAAATACATTGCATAGTTATTATTATTATTTTTAATCAAAATATGGCTATTAATTTTATGAAAAGAAATAAAGAGAGTCCTAGATGATTTTTTTAATAAATTATTAAAAATAAATTTAGAATAACTAATATCTCTTCAAAATTATTTTCTAATAATTTTAAGGATAGCATGTGATTTATATAATAAATTTTACCTAATAATTTTTTTTATTGTTGGATTTAAATTGGATTTAAAATTAGCAAGAAAAGGAAAGGACAAATTAAAGAAGAATGAATGGTAAGATAACATTACCCTTGAAAAATATCTTTTATTTAGACTTCATTTTAGATTATTATAAAATTACCCTTGAAAAATATCTTTTATTTAGACTTCATTTTAGATTATTATAAAATTATTTTTAGTAATTTCTTTAAAAAACAGTGAGCCCTCTCTTTGGTCCTTTTCAGAGTCCATAATCATGCAATATCTTCTAAAACTTTATTTGATTGCGATATCTAAAGTTCTATTTGGTAGTTAAATTTTTCAAAAAAGTTATAAATAGTTATCCTTTTTTTTAAATAAAGAAAGAAAATTTATAAGTTTTTTTCTGCCATTCCCTCTCCTCAACTCATGCTTTTTTTTTCTTCAAACCTCTCCAATTTATTAGAAATTCAGAAAAAAAAGACATCGTAAAAAACATGGCAATTCTTTGAAAATTCTAAAACCCCTTTTCTAGCTAGTTCTAAAATGATAAGGTAAATCTTTATTAAAAGGTTATAATTCCTTTACCGTTCTTAAATCCCCAGTACCCCCAGTACAACGATGTTAATTATTTGGAAGCAGAAGAGTAACGATAAGTCCACTTGGAAAATTACATAAGCTTGAATAAATGCCTGTGTTACTCAACATTTTGTCTTCAGCGTCTTGTAGCAGTAATGTCGCACTTGATAAAAATTAATTAATTTTAGCCAAGTTATGATGGTGACAAAAGTTGCATCCCCGAATAAACCCAGTTTCATCCACAACCATGTCTCGGTCTCTCAGACATCACAAGCAACCATACATTATGACAACGTAAGCAACCGTATCATGTAGGGCTCTCCATGTATCAGCACGAAGGTTCTTTTGCTTCTAAAACCCAATCCCCATAATACTGTGATTTAGTCAAACCATTCTCTAAATTAAAATTCTGAAGCGAATTGGAAAATATGACGTTCTGTGTGGACCAAAAAAATAGTACTAGTACATAAACCTAGGTCCTCATAAGAGACCAATGGAAAACCCTTCACAAGCACGACAAAAATCATAAATAATGAATTCCAACCCATCGATAATTAAATTTGATGGGAATTATGATGAAGCACAAAGGGTCTAGCCATTAAATCAAAATACCAAGTCAGATTCTGAAGTAATTTCGTACAGACTGTAAAACAAAACTAGATAAATTGAGGGTAGATAAGTAGTGAAGTGCGTCGCTTAGCACTTCACCTCCTTTAAAGCATGTGCAAAGTACAGAAATGTGGGATCAGTAGCACCGTCCTTGTAGTAGGCTAAGACCAAGCAACCATCATCATGCATGCTCTCCCCAACAAAGCTGTGCATAAAAAAAGAGGTCAACTCAGTGTGCATTTATTTTCTTAAGCATAAAAACAAATTATATTAACAGATAACACAAGCAAAAAATTACAGAAAAACATTTAATCCATCAAAGTAGGTGTAATAAAAGTAGCACTCACAACTGAAGATCCTTAATCTTGGAGAGCAGGAATTTTGTTGCTCCCTCAATGTGCTTTTTAAACAACTCTTGTTTCTCTCCCTCAAGTTTGGGTGTCAAATTCTTGATAAACCTCTTCATGAAAGTAACAAACTGCTTCTTGTCAAAAGCAGGTTGTTCCTGTAAAAATTAACAAGACAATTATTCTCTGAACTTCAATTAAGACAAAAAAAAATAAAGAAAATGTCCACACCAAGGATAAGAAAAAAGGTGTATGGTTTGCCCTAACCTGAAGTCTGAATGTGTCAACAATGTCAACAACCTTCACAGCTTGGTCATCAACACCCTCATCTTCTCCACCTTCAGCAGAAGGGTTTGCACCAATGTTTACCTCAATAGCTCCTTGAACGACCCACTGCAGACCAAAAGTAAACAGTTTTTAGCCTGTTGGCCACATGCAACCAAACCACTTCAAAATATGAATTCAAACCATCTTATAAAAAATGAAGTACTAAAATGATGTGCTAGGGATATTATGTTAAATGAACATGAATGAACAGTATTCAACTAACCTTTCCCTCAACTTCCCACAACAATCCATTCTCAATTTCCTTATAAGGAAAGGAGTCAGAGAGAAGCTCATCACCTGCACAGGGTAGCACATATACGCCAATGTTACTCCATGGATTTAACTATTACATACTTGACAAACATAAACCAACATATATATATATATATATATATATATATAAGGATAAAAAATGGCACAAATAAGACACCTTCATCAATAATAAATAATAATTTATACATCATACATAAAAACATCAACCAAACAATCGACCTAGCTGGTATGTTAGATAAGATTTTTAAAACAACATGTAAAACACAAACCGTAAATTACCCCTTGTTTCACTGGAATCGTAATCACCTACCATTCAAAGGCCATATAAACATGCAAATAGCATTGACTAGACCCTTACCCGGAAAAAGAAATCAGAAAATTTTATACTAAATCTGAGATAATCATTTAAAAAATATAATTAAAATCAATAATCAAAACGCAATAAAGCACCAGCATCATCCAACCTGATACCAAGATGCCGCATAACAAAATCAGCGCATCTTTTAGCGTTGTAATTAGTGAGCAGGGAAAACAGAATAAGAAACTACTAGTGATAACACGAAAAAATACATTCACATAACTTAACTATAATTAACGAGAACAAATAATCAGATATGTCTGCAACATACTGATGTCGACCATCAACAAATTTAAATCGAAAAAGAAGAGTTCCAGATCCAAATAAAAAAAAAGTTCAACACCTAACAATCAGATGCGTGAGCAAAATCAAAAGCGATAGCAACAGATCGGCGAGGAGTAGTTAGTTTACCTGTAAGGAGGTCCTGGTAAACCAACATGTTCGCAGAGTTTCTCTCAGATCGCTCCGAATAACAGGGTTGATGGGGTGAAACAGGTGCGGAGCGACGAGAGAACAAGGGGGTTTGATATTGTGCGTGCAACTCCTATTTATAACCAAGGGTTTCGCCCCTCGGAAATTACCCTCACACCCTTCCTCTTTCCCCGAAATATCCATTCACTCCAACTTCACATTTTTTTTTTGTCTGGGCTTTCACTCGGCCCATAAAACCCAAAATTTAACACTGCACAACGTTGTTTTGAGCGGGAACCTAAAAATTCAATTGGGGGCACACTGTAAGAGAGTGTGAACGTGACACAGACCACACCATGGAGATGGAGGAAACTGTATCTCGCGTAGTGTCTGAGCTTGAGGATCACCGTGGAAACCCGCAACCACCACCTCTCTCCGAACAAACTCTATCAGATCTTCAACTTCTGCTCAACCACTCTCTCTTAGACACTCTCTACGATGAGCTTTCTTCTAAGTCCCTCTCTCCCTCCACTCTTATCCCTCCCATTGCTTCCGCAATGGACTCTTCCCCTTCCCACCACTCTCTCCTCGCTTCCAACGTCTTTCTCTCCCTCCTCCTCTCACCAAACGCACCCGTTTTCACCCTCTTCACTCCCATCTCCTTCCTCTCCTTTCTCCGCTCCCTTCGCCGCTCCTTCAAAACCCGCCCCCAACAAAGCCCAACCCAAGGCCCGGCCCACGACGCCTCCCATAACCGGAAAAGAAAGCGCACTGGGAGAGCCCGCGGTCCCGCCAAAAATTCCCAAAACGACGACCATTTTGGAGACACTGAAAGCGACGTCAGGGTTTTGCTTCGCGTGTTGGAGAAGCTTGTGCTTGTCATGGGTTTGATTCACCTGGATCGTTTCCCCGAGATTCTCAAGTCTCTGGTTCAAACCGTGGTTGAGCTCCCCGTAATGGCGCTTGAATCGTGCGCCAACGCCGCGCATTTTAGCAAGTTGCTTAACCTGTGCTCGCGGGTTCTGAGGGAGGTTCTAAAATCAGAGCACGGAGAACCTTCTAATACTGCTTCTGAGGTGTTGAAGTCGTTGTCTTCCCTCGTTCTGATGCCTAAGTCGCAAGCAAGGACCTTCGCTCTTGGATTTGTGACGAGCCTTGGTGGAGACTGTGATGGTGTGAAGAAAGCGCTGGTTAATTTTCCGAGGTATTTGGCGAAGAAGGCGCCGGAGAAGTCCGAGCCTAGAGCCTTGGCTGTGGATTCCATCATGGAGGTTGTGAAGGTCATGGCGTTGGAGGATCAAGTTGCGTTTGTTAAATACGTGGTGAAGATGGCGCAAGGGAAATCGAACCTTAGGCTTTTGGCAGTTGATCTTGTTTTGAATCTGGTGATGAGCTTGAAAGATCCGTTGGGCGTGGATTCGGAGAGTGAGGGGAATGAGCAGTGGGGAATTTGGTGCTTGGAGGCTTTGGTGAAGCGTTGTTCTGATGTGAGTGCAGCTATTCGAGCCCGGGCATTGTCGAACTTGGCGCAGCTGGTGGGATTCCTCTCCAAGGATGGTAGGACTAGTGTGGTTTTGAAAGAGTTTATGGGGTTTGGAAGGGTTAGTGAAGGAGATGTTGAAGGTAGAATGAATGATATGCTGAGGAGAAGGTGTATGGATGATAAAGCAGCGGTGAGGAAGGCTGCATTTCTTCTGGTTACTAACTTAACTGCTCTTCTTGGTGGTGCAATTGATGAAGTGGTTCTCAAGACAATGGGCATGGCTTGTTCGGATCCGCTTATTAGCATGCGGAAAGCAGCAGTTGCAGCTCTTTCCCAGGTAGTTCATTTACGTTTTAAAAGTTGTAACTTTTTTTGCTGTGTGTGTACTATGTTGGATGCTGTGCCTGTGGAAGGACAGCAAGGAATGTTGCAATATTTGGTGACATGGAATTAAAATTTAGGACATGATGATGCAAAGGCTTTTTTTTTTTAATGAATAGCTGCATAAGAATTTTTTGTCATGAGAACTTTTGGGGTTATCTGTGGTTATTGTGTCATTGTTGGCATCTAGTTTTTCCATAAATGGATATGAATAGAAAGATTATAATGCAGGAAGTTTTCATCTGCACCTTGCTCTTCGGTCAGGCAGCTTTACTGTGTTGCTTTTTCAGCTAACTATTTCTGCCTTTGGGCTGAGTAGATACAAATGAGTTACATTCTTAATGTTGCTATGTTGTTATATTGAATTCATGGGGAGAACATAACATAATATCAAATCACTCTGATAAATTTGTTCCATTGATTAACATAAAATACCGAGTCTCAGACTATATTTTTCAGCATGAAGTTGCTATTGTTAAATAATGCCTTGTTGCATTAGGTGTATGCTATAGATAGATGCTAAGATTGTACAGCGTTTATCAGATTCTGCCTGAGATGATTTGAGGAATTTGGTGTTTAAAAATTATTTCTAAATCTTAGAAGTCGTGTTTCTCACTAGTCCCCTAAGATGTCTTCTCTTTTTACTTGGTTCCTTTTTACTTCAACAAAATGTAGGCTTTCAGAACATTCTCTGCTGAAACAGTAATAACTGAGTGGTTACATTCAGTTCCACGTCTAATAACTGACAATGAATCTAGCATCCAAGAAGAATGTGAGAACACGTTTCAAGAACTTGTTTTGGACCGGATAGCTAGAGCTGCATCTGCCACTTCTTCGTTTGGTGAATCTACGTCTAATATAAAGATGAAAGGAAAAGGTATAGACAAAGAGATGGAGATGCTTTTTCCCAACGGAATTCTGTACCTACTGAGCAAGATTTGCAATGGAGAAGTGAGCCCTTGGGTGATGAAAATTTGCATGAATCTGGGCAAAAAGAAACGCATCAATCACAAAATTGTTACTGCACTTCAAAATATAATCAGGGCATCCGAGTCCATCTGGCTGAGCCATGCCATGCCAATAGAAAAGTGGACTGCCCCACCTGGTGCTTGGTTTCTTTTGTCAGAAGTGTCAGCATTCCTTTCAAAAACAGTGGACTGGGAGTTTCTTCATCATCATTGGCAGCTTCTTGACAAACATGAAGTGGAAGGGGAGTTCAAAAGTCCATCTGTACAACGAAATGAATTTGAAGAGGAAGAAAGCATAGGATGCAATGCCGTTGCCTGGGCTAATGACCGAGTTTTCCTCTTACAAACAATTTCTAATGTTTCTGTGGAGCTACCCCCTGAACCCGCAGCTGATTTAGCTCATAGCTTGCTCAAACGGGTAGAAGAATTCAATATGCATTCAACTGAGGTAATCATTACACAGTATTATTGATCGAATTTGTCACTGACTCTTAACACTAGTGCTGCCTTTTTCATTCTTCAATGTCTATTGGGTTATTGCGAACGTGAGATGAGATATTGTTGTTAAACTTAAACATGATTTTACTCTTCCTACCAGATTTAGAAGTTTATAGTGCACTTCCTGGGGGTGCATCTTTCTCTTGATTATCATCCTTTGCATTTTGTAATTTCTTAACACATCAAATATTGCTGTATCCAATCTGTCTGTGACCCCAATTCTCATGGGCTAGGCAGAAGGTTACCTAAAAATTAACACGTCTGTATGGTCTTTTAAGCTTTGTATAAGTCCTTTCAGTTCTATTTCTTGTTCTATGTCAACACCAACATTGTTGTGAGTGATCCATGTAAATGTATTGACAAATTTTCCGTTAGTTGCCAAAGGCTTAACACAAGTTTTATGTTGTTCTATGTCAGGTCTTGGAAATTTTGTACCATCTGAATCTTAAGCACTTACTATTTTTACTTTCCTGCCCTCACAATGTATTAGAGAGGACACTCTATTCAGCATTGTTTTGTAAAGAATATTAGATCGATAATCATCTTAGTTTTTTAAGCAATCAGCAAGCACTCTATACCTATATATCAGACGGTCTTTCTTACTAGATTTGTCTTAAATAGCTAATGGAACAATTGTCCTCATAAGGTAATGTTGGTAATCCAGATGAATGAATGACAGAATCAAGATGGACCAGTTAAACTGGGAAATATAGAGGTATAATAGAATGATAATAGCCAAGGAGATCATTCATAGACTTAAAAGTTATACTATATTGAATTGTGTATTGTGCTTGGTAGGTTGATGCTCATTTAAAAGCTCTTAAAACATTGTGCAAAAGGAAGGCTTCAAATCTCAAGGAGGCAGAAGCATTAGTCTTGAAATGGATCCACCAAGTTCTCTCCAAAGCTTCTAAAATAATAGAAAAATTCATTTCAGCAAATTCAGTACAAAATATTGAAAGTAGCTTTTTCACTCCACCTAGAAGTGGGATTAGCAAATGCAGGAACTCAGTAGCAATGTCCAAATCATTGTCAAAAGCAGTTACAGCAATTTATACAATTGGGTCTTTAGTTATTGTTTGCCCATCTGCTGATATGAGCACTGTAGTTCCTCTATTGCACACTATCATCACTTCCGGGAGTTCTGGTCCCAAATTAAATAAACTACCTGGTCCTGCAACCTCTCTACAACAAGAAGCTCCTTCTTTTTATATTCAAGGGTGGCTAGCCATGGGCAAGCTTTGCCTTGCTGATGGGAAGCTGGCAAAGAATTATATTCCTCTGTTTGTCCAGGTTGGTCCTGTGATTTTGACTGTTTATGTCATGCCTCATGGACTGTTACGTGTTTTCACGCTTCCTACTCAAGATATATTCTGTTTCGAAATATTTTTTCAGGAGCTTGAAAAGAGCGAATATGCAGCTCTTCGCAACAACATTGTGGTTATGATGGCAGATTTTTGTGTTCCATACACTGCTCTTGTTGATTGGTAAGCCTTGTTGATGCTACTTTTAAATGCATTTGAGTTTTAAAGAAGTATAATAATGTAATAGTGCTCTTTTACATGATAAGGGCATGTCATGCTGTAAAATATAAACAGAGGAGTAACTTTTATTTTGCACCAGGGTAGAAGTCCAATCTTCACAAAAATGAAGAATATACATTTGAACAACGTTAAGTAAATATTCTTATCGATATTTGAAGTTCTAACTTTCTTTTTCTGGAAGTTTTTAGTTACATGACAAAGATTACGAGATGTCTCTTAGATCCGTGTGAACTTGTGAGAAGGCAAACATTCATATTGCTCTCCAGATTGTTGCAGGTATTTTTTTTTTCTTTTGCTTTGATGACTTACCTTCTATTTCACGGTTGTTTTCATTTATTTCTGTTAAAGAGGAGGGATATCATTTGCTAAAATATAACTTTTTTTTCTAGAGGGACTATGTGAAATGGAGAGGAGTGCTCTTTCTTCGGTTTCTGTTGTCACTTGTTGATGAATCAGAAAAGATTAGGCAGTTAGCTGATTTTCTCTTTGGAAATATTTTGAAAGGTTTGAAGCTTTCCCTCGATAATCATACATTTATATAAGTTGAATATGTTTGTTGTTGGACTGAACTATTGTGTTTTTGTCAGCAGTAAAGTCTCCTCTTTTAGCATATAATAGTTTTGTTGAGGCTGTTTTTGTTCTGAATGGTTGTCATGCCCATAATGGACATCGTGAATCCCATGGTTCACAAATGGAAAACCAACCCTTTTCCATCAGGTAAAAGGGGCCCATATTAGCAATTGGTATGACAGTTATTTATTTGAGATGTGCTTACATCTAGTCTGCAACTCTGCATTGTTCTTTGCAGGGGTGGTGATGAAAAGTCAAGGTCTAAAAGAATGCACATTTATGTTTCTTTACTAAAACAAATGGCTCCTGAGCATCTTCTAGCAATCTTTGCCAAGTTATGTGCAGAAATTCTAGCTGCTGCTTCTGATGGTATGCTTAATATAGAAGATGCAACTGGACAGTCTGTTCTCCAGGTATTAATCTGTACTAGCAATGTTCACCAGGTTGTCGTTAATTCTTCCAAGTATACTGCATACATACATATGCAATTTATAATGCAAGTGCATCTGAATATGGAGACAGCAATGCCTTCGCTATCGTCTTATTTCATTTTTAATTAATGTTTAAATTGTTAAATTAATGTTGTGATCAGGATGCATTTCAAATTCTTGGCTGTAAAGAGATACGTGCCCCATCTGCTCGTTCATCATCATCTGAGTCAGCAGACAGAGAGGAAGAAGGGGGAGAAAATGGATCTGCAGCTAGAGGAAAGGCTATAACCCAGGCAGTTAAGAAAGGCCTTATCCAAAATACAGTCCCCATCTTCATAGAGTTGAAACGACTATTGGAAACCAAGAATAGTCCCCTCATAGGTTCTCTCATGGAGTGCCTCCGCATCCTTCTCAAGGATTACAAGAATGAGATTGATGACATATTGGTTGCTGATAAGCAGCTACAGAAAGAGCTTATTTATGATATTCATAAATATGAAGCAGCAAAAGCTAAAGCAGCAGTTGCTGAGGCTGTAGGCACCAAGGCAAAATCAGATGCAAATCAATCACTTGATGCTTCTAATAATTTGACCAAGACACAAGGACAAATGGTAGGACAAGGTGACAATAACGAGTTTCCAAGCGACTCAAGATTCGCTTCAGCATTGGCAGATGCAGCAGCTGCAGCAACAGCTCGTTCTGTGCTCAGGGAAATAAACAAGGGGACTGGGACACCTTTGCTTAGTTCTTTGAGTGTTCCTAAGGTCAAGTCTCGTAATGTTGTGTCCAATTCCAGAGATGTTAAGTGCATGGATGTCATACAATCTTTAAGGAAAAGACAGTCTTTTGATTCTGATGAAGAAAATTAACACCAAAATGTATTTTGAATTTTAGATTTCCTTGTTCCATGCACTCTTGGAGCATGAAAGACTAGTCTTTTCAGACAAGTGTGGGGCACTTCGCTGAAATTTTAGGGAGGCACATAATGTTAATATTTTTTTTTTTGTCTAAAGTAAATTGACAACTATTATATATTTTTTAAATTTTTTGCGAAAATTAAATCACAAATAATACTTGATTAATAGTAATATCTTATCATTCTATTTGAATAATATATTATAAGTATTTTTGAAGATTTTTTTAATTAAAATTGATCTTTTAGTTTAGTAATTCAAGCAATAAAGATTAATATACATTATTAAATAAAAATTTTAATTTTAAAATGTTAACATTAAACATCCAATTGACGAATATTCTCAACTCAAAAACATCGAATAACATTAGACCTAAGTTTAATAATAATTTAAAATATTTAATACTTTTAGATAGATGTTTGCATTCCTATTTCCTACATCGAATCCAGATTAACAGTGCGTAGAAAAACCATTGAATTAAATTGATACTTCCGATACAAGAATGGCAACGAGAGCTCTGAAATTGATTGGAAGTGTGTAAGCGCATTTGCTACAAGTTGCTGGTTCCCTCTCTCTCACACACACCAATCCTATTTAATGCTCACTAGTCACTGCCTCGTGTCTCTTACTAAATATTCCTATTAATCCCTCCCTTTCCTTCTTCCTTCCAATCCCTAATTTCCTTCCACCAAAAAACACTTGGCAATACTTTCCCAATGAAGAGCCTGTTTGGATTCTTAATTCTCATTTAATTATTTACGAATTTATGTTTACTTTGATGTTATTAATTATAGCTTCGCAGTTGAATCTACGTTTATAGGTCAACGTGTGTGTTTGAACTCACGTTAGGTTTCTGAGTTTCGAACCTCACTCAAATGCGTTACTGCACGAGTCAATAACTCATATTCTGAGTTAATTGAGCGATTCTCTTTCGCGCCATGGAAGGTAACAAGGACGAAGCGTTGCGCTGCGTTCGCATCGCCGAGGACGCGATTGCGTCAGGGAACAAAGACCGTGCCCTCAAATTCATCAAAATCGCGCAACGCCTCAACCGCGATTTGCCCCTCGAACCCTTGCTCGCCATGTGCGAACGCCTCGATTCTCAGTCGTCAGCCTCGTCCTCCGACGGAACCTCTTCCTCCGCCAGAGGCAAAACGGCGAACCGTACTTCCCGAAACGACGAGCGTTTTAACGGAGAGAGGAATTACACGGAAGAGAATGTTCAGTTGGTTAGGGAAATTAAGAATAAGAGCGATTACTATGCCATCTTGGGATTAGAGAAGAGTTGTTCTGTTGAAGAGATTAGAAGAGCTTATAGGAAACTGTCGTTGAAAGTTCATCCTGATAAGAACAAGGCACCGGGTTCTGAAGATGCGTTTAAGAAGGTTTCAAAGGCTTTTAAGTGTTTGAGTGATGATGGTTCGAGGAGACAGTATGATCAAACGGGAATGGTTGATGAGTATGAATTTAACCAGCAGAACAGTTTCCGGCGCCGGAGGCGGAGGAGTACTATGGGGCACGATATTTTCGAAGATGAATTTGATCCTGATGAGATATTTAGGGCATTCTTTGGACAATCTGATGTGTTTGGGAGAACTCATATTTATAGGACTCGAGGGATGGGGAATCATCATAGGCATGAGTTTCAGGCTGGAACTGGAGGAGGGAATAATAATATTATGCTGTTGATTCAGCTCTTGCCGTTTTTGATCATTTTGCTGCTTGCCTACTTACCATTTTCGGAGCCGGATTATTCGTTGCAGAAGAATTTCTCGTACCAGATTCCAAAGACCACTGAGCAGCATGGAGTTCAGTTTTTCGTGAAATCGCAGGCGTTTGAGGATAACTATCCGAAGGGAAGTCCTGATCGGGAGGCTATTGAGGACAATGTCATAAAGGATTACAAAAATATGCTGCGGCGTTATTGCCAGGTGGAGATTCAGAGACGGAGTTGGAATAGGAATCTGCCTGTTCCTCATTGTGATAAGCTGCAAAACTTTGCAGTTGTAGCCTGAAGGTATTTTTATTTATTCTCTTTATTTTGGTCTAGGATGTGTATAAATGTTGCTAGAATTGATTTAGTTTTTTTAATGGATTGAAATAAGTTTTCTTTTAATTGTTCTTTATTGGATTCTTATACCTTTGAACACAATAAAATTTTTAATACAACCTTCCCCCCCATGTATACTATTGCTTGATAAGTTAACTATTTTTCTTCTCTTATACCTTTGAACCTAAATGCAGTTTTAATACAAACTTTCCCACATGTTATATCCTTGCTTGATAACTTAATTAGCTGTATGAGGGAAGTTTTCTGAGGATAAGAGAAGAGAAATAGTTTCGATGCGTGCTGTCCCTGACTTCCAGCATTATTTTACACTTTCTGGAATGTGGTGAGCTTTGTTGCTTGTTGACATGACTATTTTATCCCTCTAAATGTTTAAAATTTCAAATTAGCTTATACCGGTGAAAATGGTCATCAAATTTACTGTAAAGTGTGGAGTCATTAGATAATCATGATTTGTTTAGGTGCATTATTCAAATGATTTTTCATATTGTCTGCAATTATGGTATTCTTCAACCAGGTCTAGTTTGGTTATTTTAAAATTAGATAACAAGATCAATGTCCTGTGCCTTTAGTTTGCTTTCTGTTAAAATATTAGGAACTCGGGGGCTATTGTTTGAATGGAGGTGGAGGCAGTGTAGGGCATTTTTTAAATTGAGTAAACATTCTCCTTATGCGAGGATTTTTCTTTTTTCTTTTTGAATGGGAGGGAAAAAATGAGATCTTATTATAAAAATATTATTCTATAACCTTTCAATCATTCGATATTCATTTCTAATTTTCTACAATCATTTTGAAATTCATTCAATTTAGAAATGAAAATTATCCCTCTCCACATTTCCCCTTATATCTCTTCTATCCAAACATACCATTATGTTTTAGGGTTCTCACAATGTTAGCAATCCTATTTTCCTACATTCACACATGACCTGGTGGAATATAAGTATACAAAAGGTGTTAGTGGTTTGTATCTAATGCATTTTGTGCACAATTTCTCTCAAATACATTGTCTCAACTTTCAACACGGTGCAAAGAATATTCATGACTCTCCTTCCTGTTGGCTATGCCCAACAGTAGTGACTGTTAGCTTTTCTCCAGCATGTTTTTCCTTTGCTAGTGGTTTCTGTCTTTGATTCTTCACCTTCCCAGTTGGTCTCCACAAGATACATTAATCTTATCAATGGAAACAGAGAGCAGTGACCTATTGGCACAGAAGTCTCAGCAGAAAATCTTAGCCATCTCCCTTGTCTGGTTGCCTTTGGCCATGCTCTGGCACATGGAGGATGCAGGAGCAAGGCCTCTCTTTTCATGGGTGATGAACAGGGACACCTTATGTCTGATGTTTCTGGTCAGGTACTGACCTCAGTTCCAGTTTCAGCCACTCCTCTGGCATCCTTGGAACTGCTTGACTGTCTCTCCACCACAACCCTTGTTTGGCTTTGTTCCTTTTTTGTTTGGGCTTGCTCCTACATGAGTTTCTCTGGTCATCTCTGTTAAACTCTTCGTGTCTCCTTGGTTGCGGGGTGCCTATGTTAATGCTGTGTTTTTCCTATTTCTGCATCAGGCACTGCTTGTGACCTTGTTTGATTGCTGTGTTTTCTTCCAGCCAGAAGCTGTGATAAAGTTAATGAGTTAAACCAGCTTCGATTTTTATCATTCTAGCAGTCTACTACTCATATGGTTAAATATCATTTCAGCCATGTATTACTCCTCTGGTTGTGCATCATTGTAGCCATCGTTTTGCTGTGTTGTCTCTGTAGTATAATGTATAGAAAGCTTCATTTTTCTTAGTTATCTTCTTCCTTGTTGTTTATTGCACCCTTTACAGTAAAAGGTGCTTTTCTGTTACTAGCTGTAAATGTAGTATGTTTAGGTTAAATCATTAAGGGGCAATGTTATATTAATATTTACTCATTTCAAGAGTCTTATAATGCTTATAGTCTTAATGAACTGGGTTTTTCAAACTGTAATAAATAAAACTAGTACTTGACAACTAACATAGATTGATAATGTAAATAGATCTAGTACACAATTTTTCTCAAAAAGTTTTTGTCGCATCACTTTCCTTTTGTTTTCCTTTGTATTTAGCAATGCTTTATTTGGTTTCAAGTAGAAGGAAAAAGAAAGGAGCTGCTTAAGTGGAAAAATTACAAGAGAAAGAAGCGAATTGTTTGATATCAAGATAGTTAAAATCACAATTCTACCTAGGATTAGGAAATAGTTAAAATTGTATATTTTTGGAATCATAGCACGAACTGAAGATCCATGATAGTCAAAATTGCGATCTTGCATGTACATCAATTATTCTACAATTTTTAATAGCCTCGTGCTCTGGAATGCAATCCGGTGAGATTGCAAAATATTGTCACATTTACACTTAAAATCCACTAAATCTTGCAATTCACTAGGCCGGTTAGATGAAACTGAAAAACCCATTTTCCTAAATGACATTTTTGGCTCTTCCAGGCTTGTGGGTCTTCCTTATGAATTGATTGGTTTGGTGGTAAGCAAACTAAAATTGGATTGGACTTTGGTTCTTCTTTACATTTTGGTTCTTTTGTTAGTATGTCGATATATGTTTAAATAGTGATATATTTATGATAACATTGAAGGGTAAATCTGAAGTGAAAGTGCCCACTACTAGAAAGCAAATCATTCCATCCAAGTTCGTGTGGGTTGGGCTGTTGTGGGACATTCTCTTCGGATTCATTGGTTGCATCCCTTCTGTTCTCTAACCTCTGATGTCAAATGTTCTGTAAACCCCATCCCTTTTCCCTTTTTTGTAAGTTGTATGGTCCCTGATTTGCCGTTACCCATTGGATATTTTATAATTCTTAGTTTCTCCCTGATTATGTTACGTTGCCAACTTGTCATTCCAAATCTACTTTGTCCCTGTCCTATGTTTTTTATTTTTGGAACTTCTGTTTATGGTTCCTTGACAGGGCGTGCCAATTGCAAATTCTCAACCATGCCTCCTCTCATCAAAAGTAAAAGAGAGTGAATAAAAGTCCTCAGAAAACAATATATTATTAGATAAGAGTTTTTGATGCATAGTGCAGGATCACTTTTATTTCTTTTAGCACTTTATGCTGTACTTTTTCACAGTTCTTTTTCTGTCCTGTCCTTACCTTGCAGCAAAAGTGGCTAGCTGGAGTAATTTTTACTTGGCTTAAGGAAGTCTTGCATCAGTTGCTGAGCTTTTGTGCACGTTTTATTCTTCAGGATATCTAATATATCCATGGGAGCAGCTGCCAGTTTAGTGCTGTGCTCTTGCTGTGAGAAGTTTTTGATAAATATGCTTAGAAATGTGTTTATTATTATTGTCGGAGGTATATTTTGATGGGATTATCTATTATGTTATGCACAATCATTAATGATGCAGAACGTGGCAGCAAATAATTACACAAAAGGTCCTAAGTATCAGCAGTGGGGCATTTGAATACAAGCTCATGATCCGAGTTTTCTAAATTACTCGAGGGTAGCAACTTATATTCGGTTGAAGTAGGCATGTTACTTGACAAAGGAAAACAAACTATCGCTTCATTTCTAGTGAGTGAATATTATTACGTCAGTTAAGGAAGCCATGTGATCATCCGACAGAATTTGATTTTCGATGTAGGTTTGAGTTTTCCTTTCCTGTCTGGTAGGAGTATTACTTTGCGTGTGATTGGTGATCATATTTTGGCATCTGGAAACACCATTCCACTGTCAAAAATTGCCAAAAAGGGAGAGTTTAGGTATTCTATTCTTGCTCACTGGTAAAGTTTCAATCATCTGTGATGCCCTTTTCTGGATCAATTTTCAATATATGAAACTCTTGAATGCTTGGGATGTGAAAAATGAAAAATAGGATGGCTTTGGATTTTATTCCCCTCTCCTTTTAACCCATTCGATCTTTAACCCTTTTTTTTTTTTTTTGGCCTTTGGGGGAGGGGAACTGGAGGAGGGGGAAGGGATTTGGGAATTTTTAAGATTTAGGACTCGAATCCTTGTATATATTCTTCTAGCTTTCATCAGGCGGGATTTGTGGGACTTGGGTTGAGGGTTGAGATCAAATACATTTTACAGTTACTTAATTCCTTCTTAACGTACATCCGTACAAATCATACATGTGGATTATTTCGAACAGATGACACATTGGAGTCTTTTTTTTTTTTTTTGTGGGGGGGGGGGGGGGGGGGGGGGTTGGTTTCTAGTTGGATTAAAACGTTTTTACCTGGTGTTTCTTGATGTTTGTTTCCTGAGGGCTAGGTTAACAGTAGACGTGTTTTTTGGAATTTTTAGTACGAGTAGACTTTCGTCTTTTACCTGGTCTCTGTTAGAATCCTCCAGTAAAAGTTATTGGGAAGCACATGGGTAGTGTTTGCTTGAGGAAAGCACAAGATAAATAGATAATAGGCTAATTGCATCTTTTTTTTCTTTTTTCTAACTTTGGAAGAGTTGGGGTGGGGGAGCCTGTCTGTTGGTACAACGTCTTTTGTGTGAAGAAGATTCATTAACTCTAGTGGATGATTTTGCATAACGCGTGACTTCAGATGAGAATTGCGCAACACAACCGCAGAGTCGCATACCATAATGTGTAATGCCATAGCAGTAATCAGCAATCAATCTAAAAGTGATACACCCAGAGGAAGGGTGTAATACCTGCTGGTATGTTCTCGCTGCCAGATAAACAAAAAATGTGCAAATAAGTTTTGGTGAACTGAATGATTTTTTTTTATCCGTCGAGTTTTATTTTCAAGATACTATTCTAGTTAATATGTAATAAGCTAGGAGAAATTAGAGAGTATTTAAAGTCAAACTCGAACGTCATTTGTCAAATTTGTGCTGTAGTTCAGGGACCGGTAGGATTTTATTTTTCGGTTGATAATGGGGAAGGTCAGAATTTGTCTTGGTAGAGTCGGACAAAGAATGTAGATAAATAAATACGAAAAAATTTCAATCATCAAATTAACTGCAACAGCGATATTTTATTTTTATAATAAATATATACCATATTGTTTATAATTTTTTTTTCTGTCTTTTTCATTCATCGCATCATCTATCTTATTTCATATTTTTACCTGTTTATTATCTGTCATAATTGGAAAGTAAAACTACACAACCTTTATTGTACAAAAATAATTTCGCAATGCAACGTATGAAAAAAAAAAAGTTTTCTTTCTTCGTTAGGTCATCTTCCTTCCATTTGACGCTTGCTCTATGCTTCCAGTTTCACTTTTTATTAAAAAAAAAAATACATGTTTTTAAATGACTTTGTTTCATTTTGCAAAGGAAGGAAGGGTCCACTGTAAAGTGTAAGTCTAGGGAATGCACACAACAAACAAAGCGTCATAAAAGAAAGAAAACAAACAAAAAAGTTTGAGAAAGCCACGGCCACCGCACCACCATGCACCGACACATACTCAGGCCTGGCAAGATATTAAACACCCCCCCTTTACTTTTTCCCATGTATTCACCCAAACGCATCTTTCATTCTCCACTGTTGAAAGATATATCCAATTCACTTTTGTTTTTCAAATGGTAAGACAATATTTTTTCGCTCGTTAATTACGGTAATTCAGCTATTTTATCTCAGCTCTCTAGTAAGGTGGTTTGTCACATGCATCATAAATACTTTTTGTAATACTTTTTTAGTATTTTATTTTAAATTTGATCTAACTTGATTAAAAAAAGAGTTTTCCGTTTTCTCAACCGGCACCATGGCCTCTAACTAGCATCTGGCGATAGCCAGATAGATATTTTAGGTGGAGAAATTATATCAGTACAATGTTTTATACAATAAAATAAATCACATTATAATAAAAATGTTATATAAATAATATATTTCTTCTATATATTGAATTTCAAAACTAAGAGGTTTGTGCGAGCAAGTACTATAATAATAGTAAATATACAAGATGAATGTTTTTAACACATTATTTGTTATTAAGATGAAAAGGTATGAGTTACATTTTTATTGAATGAATTTCATTTATGATTTCATAAATCTCACTTAAATCTAAAAGAATGTAAAAAGAAGAATGTATTAAAATCATCTTATTAGCATTTTTTTTCTACAATTTGTCCCTTTTGAAACCTTCTCATTTTTTTTTAACTCATCGATGTATAAATCCATTGCCAAATCCACAGCTTTCCTGAGATAAACTTGTCAAAATTAAAGTAAATAATTTTACAAACCAGCAACTATCTACTCAAACCCGTGTAACATTCCAAAGTACTCTCAAACTATATATATATATACTCTTAAAACAAAGAAATAACACATACATATATTACATTAAGTTACATGTAACAACAATAAATCAAGACATTAATTGGCATTGCATGTGAAGTAGGGAGATCGAAGAACGTTGTTGAGAACTCAATCAGCGGAATCAACGTGGTGGAAGATGGAAACCCTGTTGTACAAAAGGATCAAAATGATGATGAGTAAGAGGGCCACACCCACCGGTGACCCGCTGAGGCGGTGGATGGTGTTGGGTTCACCGGTAGAGAACATGGCAGAGACGAATGAACCACGTTCTGAGGAGAGAAACTGAATGGTGAGAAGAAGTGCAATGGGAAGAAGAAGGAGACCCATTGGGCTCAGCAGCTCAGAGATTGTTTCTGTGATGGCTTCTCCAACAAGGAAAGGTCCTATTACCACTATGCTTACCACTATTGCTACAAGGATCCCATGCGGTGCACCTCCACCACCCTGTTGCTGTCTTTCTTCTATCATCTTTGGATTAGATTGATGTTGAAGATGGAATTGTGTTGGTGTGTGATTTTGTAAGCAAGGGTTTAATTGGGTTGTACCATGTACACTAATGAACGTGTTGTGTTGTGTCCATTTTGTGCTCTATCACTGTCTCGTGGAAGGAAAATGTTCAATATCCACCCCACACAGCCGTAGAGAGAGAAAAAAAGAAAAGAGGAGATCAATGATAAATGTTACAAGTATTGTAAAGTGATAAAATAAATAAATAAAAACTATGAAATGAGAGGTCACATGCTTTTTTTAATGTTTATCATTAGTTAAAATTGATTAAAAATATAAAATTATGAAAATTTTACTCTAATTTAGTGAGTTACAATTATAATTTTATAATTATAAATAATTTTTACCTAAAAATGAAAAGTATATTATAAATATTTTTAGAAAATAATCATATTAGAATGTTTATAAATAAAATTGGTTATTTAAAGAATATTTTAATTGGAATAATTCTAAACTTTACTTTTTGTTCTTGCCTGTCTTTCTAATTATTTAATGAAATTTATTATTTTTTATGTTTAAAAATAATGAAATATGTTTTATTTAATATTTACTTTATAAAATAAAAAAATATATATAACAAAACTCTTTCAATCTTTCTTTTAACTGTGATTTGTGTGGAATGAAAATATGATAAACTAAATATTTTGTTCCTTTAATTTTAATTTTTTTCTTTTAACTTTTTTATTTTGATATGATCTTTTAACCTTTTTATTTTATTTAAATTTTTAAATATTAATCAAAAATACTTTTTACTGATTATATCTAATTTCGTCAGTCAAATAAAAAAATGATGATCGAATATAATTAACGGATCTACATCTTTTTATATTGCAATCAGTAATCTCAATTATTAATCTATATTTTTTATTAAAATAAAAAATAAACTAAAAAATTATAACGAAACAAGAAACTGTTAGATAATTAATTTGAAACAAAAAAAATAAAATGAAAATAGTAATTAGGTCTAACTATAGTAATTAAAAAATAAAAAAATATTATAACATTATGTCAATAATTTTTTATTCTAATTTCTTAATCTACACATTTAAAATTCTAATTGAGTTTACGATATTAAATTTATCATAGAATAGACTTATATTGCATTTCTATGTTCTGTAAAGTGACAAGGAATATAAAAAACAAAAAGAAACAAATAGGAGAAAAAATAAAGTTGTATTTCAATCACTTTTATGGCGTGGTCTCAAATTCTCAATCTCCTCAAAATGAGTGCAGAAGGAAACATGGCTCTGCAACAATATCGAGAATTTGGTTCCCGCGGCTTCAAATTCAGACACACAACACACAGGTTAAATAAGTTTGATTTGGATAAATTTTTAACTGAGTATTTAAGAAAAGTTAATATAAAAATATATTTTTAAAATTTTAAAGTGAAACATTTTTAAAATATATATATAAGTTAATTTTAATTTATAAATATAATATGATTTATTATTTAATTTTTTATTCTTATAAATATTTGTTAAAGCTTAGCCATAATAGATTAATTATTACAATTAAAGCATTAATGATTGATATTGCTAGGCAGAAGTGTATGCATGTACTAGTATCTCTCTTCATAATTGATTATGTTGGAGTCAAAATTAACTACTGGTTACATTAATACCCACTCGATCTTATCATATTTTTCAGTCGAAATAATAATAAGTAGTTGATCTGTGCATTGGTCAATGAAGACATGCAAACAATGCACTTTATTTGACAGAAACTATTTGATAATTAAGACTGAAAATATATATACAACTGTAAAAATATGATGAACCATTTAGTGTATGATAACATAGTTATTTGAGTTTTTTTGTTAACTTCTGTTATGGCATATATATTTATCACTGAATCAATCAATAAATATATACTGTATTTATTATTCATGTCCATTTTAATACATGTGAATGTTATTATATACATTTATAATTAATGACAAAATCAAATGGTAGATCCATTTGGCCTTTAACTAGACTCTTGTTTTCTTCCTTTTATACAAGTGAAGGATTGAAGTGACCAGCTACCAAATTCTTGATCTTCAGCTAACAGTTATCAGTTAACAACCATTGAGCCAAACCTTTTCTTTTACTGAGTAATTTTCTCTATCACAATTCACAACTAGAAGACAAATATCTTTAAATACTATAAGTATTTAGAATATATATATATATATATATATATATATATATATATATATATATATTAATAAAAGATCAATACTTGTAAATATAGTTATGACATATTGTAAGTATGTACTAAGACATGTTTCGTGTCGAGTATTATATGCATATTTTAAATATTTTTAATTAAATTTTGTAATTTTTTTACTTGAATACTAATATAAATCAGAATATCATAATAATTAAATAAATAAACTATTTTATTATGTTTATAGTGACTTATTCTTATTCACTAAAAAAATACTTTTAATCTTATATTAACTTAAATTAATCTTATATACTAATTATAGTCGCGTCATTTTCTATAAATTTTAAAATTTATTATATGTTCATGTCCATTATATTATATTTGTGTCACATGTATTAGTACTCTTTAAGTTAAGCATTTGAATTTTTGTACCATGTCACAAACAAACATGTGGAAAGAGTGCAATAAATGGTTTTTGTTTTTATTTTTATTTTTCAGTAAAAAGGTAATCTTCTTTCAAAATTATTCAGCTAATATAACTTTTGAAAAAAATAATGAAATTAATATAAGTAATAACTTCTTTATTCTAATAAATTGATGACCGTTTTGAACATTAATTTTTAATAAAAAATTCGTAGTAGTTAAAAATTATCTTACCACACATTTATACGTAGAAATAAACAAAGTAAGTTCTAGTCCAAGTTACATTTTAAGATAGTTTACGTGGTTTAGGTTAGGGGACATATTTATTTTACTACTCTTAAAATTTTTTAGAATATTATATAGGAAAAATTTTCAATCAATAATACTTAGACACATGTTTAAATAATAAATATAATAATATATATTTTTTATATCTTATCACATATTTCTTTTTTATTAATATAATTTTTTAATATGATATTCATAAAAAAATTTCAAAGTACTACTACACACACCAATAATGTATTAGGATAAAATATTAAAAAATATATTGTTAATATTACTCTTGATTAAATGCTAACACAATATCATAGTTCTTACTTTTAAAAGTACTACAGAATATATTATTCATTAAAATTTATAAAAAATTATAAAAATGATGTAAGTTTTACTTTTTTTTATTTTTAAATTAATATTTTATGTCTTACTATTAAGTCAAATATGATTTAATTAATTATGTTTCTTTTAAGACCATTTAATTATGTCTATGCTGAGTTAACTACAATTTATGATTAATTAATTATCTCCCTACTGCCTAGCCTAGCGTGTATACATTTCTCCTGTTGGAACTTCTCAATGCTCAATAGCCAAATAAAATAAAATTGCATTTTCTAACAGTTCTTTAATATTTATGCTAAGGTTCCAATTTGATTATTTGAGTGATGCCAAATTGAACTTTGGATTTACCCAATAATTGAATCAATAATTACTAATGGGATCGCGAATTGTAATAGAAAGAACGCTCGTGAATATATAGAATGTCTCATTTAATCATGATTTTCCATATTCATGAAAACAACCCAAGAGTTGTATAATCATACACGTAAGTTGCCACTCTCTGCTATCATATTCCTAGTTAGAGAAAATTAATCATTGATATCTCATTAAACTTTATCATAAATAAAATAAGATTGATTAATGCTAATTGGTGTTTTTAGGATATTAATTAAAGTCTTCAAGAATTTTAAATGATTTTTTTTATTAATACAAAATAAAGTATATGGCAGTGTGACAGAAAAAGTACATGGCGTGTTCAGATATTTGGAAATATATTTTAAAAAATTGTTTAACACTTTTAGGTTTTCTTTTGCAACTTATATTCTTTTTCTTTACTGCTTGTTTTCTTCTGAGCTTAAAATCTGTCTCATCTGCTTGTTGAAGTGACATATATATTTTTTAATCATCTTGATCTTAGAATGATCCTAATTTATTCTATGATAAACATCCCACACCTAAGTCCAAACTCTAGCTCCAAAATTTCCTCGATGTTATAATAAAAGTAATATTTTAATATTGATCAAATTACTATTTTAATTATATTTTTTATTTTGATTTAATCATCTATTTTTTATTTTATTTGTTTATCTCTTTATCTGAATTTAATTTAATAATTTATTAATTGAGATGGTAAAACATATTACAATTAATTAATTAAATTGAATTAAAATAAAAAAATTGATGACTAAATCATTAATTCAACCTTATTCAACCTTAAACATTTTCACCAATGACTTGAAATTCATAAAATGATAAGCATTAATTATTTTATTAAAGTTGATAAAAGAATTATTAAATTTGTATTAAATTTTGAACTCTATTATGAGTATCTATTTTTATTTAATC
Organism: Abrus precatorius; assembly: GCF_003935025.1. Classification (NCBI taxonomy): domain Eukaryota; kingdom Viridiplantae; phylum Streptophyta; class Magnoliopsida; order Fabales; family Fabaceae; genus Abrus; species Abrus precatorius. The sequence continues at coordinate 30,921,149 of NW_020874292.1, read as the reverse complement.
TTTAAAATATAGGTTTAAACTTTGCTCAATTCATTTACATTTTGACGGGAGTGCTTAAAAGAGTTTAAGAAGGACTTATTTTAGTACTTTTATTAAAAATAATGATAAAAATTGACTTGAAAAAAATTATGGATCTATCAATGTTTCTAACAATACCTATGTTAAACTCATAGTTATAAAGTTAAAAATAATTTATAATTTAAATATAAGACATTTTGTGTTATTCTAATGCAACAAATGTTATAAAAATTATTTATTTATTTTATAAATATACTAATTTTATTTGAGATAAAAGAAATGACTGAGAAAAAACTGACAAATTAATATCAAATACACCTTAGTGTGAAAGTAAAAATATGTGCAAATTTTTAATTAAATTGAAATTTTTTTCCTACTGTGATATCGAACATTGATTTTCACTTCTTACAAATCTAAGCCTCTTCACATTATAGGAGAGTCTTATATTTAAAATTATAATTTTATTATTTATTTATTTATTTTTCTCTAAAAAAATTACTTAATTCAAACTTAATAAAAAAATAATTTTATAGATCAAAGTTAAAAATTTTAAAGTTAAATTAAGTTTAAATTTTTTAATTTAATTGACTTAAATGTACGTGTTAAGCTAAATTAAAAATAACTTATTTTAACAAGTTACACTAAAAGTTTTATTAAAATAAAAAAAATAAATTACAAAAAATATAAATCATCTAGAAACTCTTCTAAATAGATCTTAAATCTTTGCTTTTATACCTACAAATCCTTTAAATTATTAACAAATATAATAAATATATATATTTTACTTAATACTTACTTTATAAAGTTATTATAATTTTTTAAGAATAATTTTTAAATACTTATTAACATAAGTGAACGACTATGAAAACTATCAGCAAAGATATAACAATTATTTATTTGAGCATAATTTATCATCTTAAATTGAAATTATAGTATACATAACTTTGTTAAATATTCAAAAATAGATTTTTAAATCCTGTTTTAGCCTTGCTCAACTCTTTTTACCAAGAAAAAAATATTATTAATGAATTTTCTTTAATGCAAAAAAACTTGTAGTTTTTAAAACATAAATTAAATTTGCAGCATGATATATAGATGGGTAAGAAACCAAGTTTTGGGGTCCAATAGTATGAATGGTGTGAAACAGAGACAGTTCCTTTACAGTGTTATTCCAACAATTGAATGCCTTTCTTCTCTTCCCAACTGTCATATCCTTTTCAAGACAATACAAAATACGAATACACAACATTCTTTCTCTCCATGTCTGCTAATTATCCTAAAATCTTATCCGAAAACAAAGTGTATGCTTTTACAAACATGTTAAAAATTTTGTAAACATGAATTTAAATATACACAAAGGTTCTAAATACTTTTTCATTTTAACAATACATCATATAAGTTTATTTATTTAATGTAATAATAAAATTACAAGTTGTAATGGTACAATACAAAGGTGTGAGTATTGTAGAAATGTTCACTCGTGAATAAGCAGAATGTTGCAGAGGAATGGCAACAAAGAATGATTATTGAGATGGAAATGGTCCAACTGTTCAGCTAATGATGAAATTCGTTCTGACAGGTCAACATTGTGGTATCTGTGGAGCCACGAGCGCACAGTTGTCAAAGAATCAAAGTCTATGGCAGTTCCAGCTTTGGGAGGGAACTCACTCCAATACTTCCAACTTCTAAATTGACATAACAACTACTAATGTTTCAATGTTTACTGTGCCTCCACTTTATTCTCAATTTTAAAGTGAGTCAATATCTATTTAGTTTTTTATTTTTGATAAACTTTATAATCAAATTCTTATTATAAATTCTCGTATAATAATATATTGAATTGTTAACCATAATCCTAGATCCAAATTAATCTCATGACCCTCTTAATTTACCTCTAAGATAGACATTGTTACAGATTTTCCCTAACATTTCAATGTCCACATATAAAACTCCAGAAAACTTTATCTAAAGATACTGTGATTTATACAAGTCCAAAGGCAATCTTAGAACAGTGCCATCTACGCTTTTGCAAGCAATGTCAAAGTTCATTGATTGTGATTTGAATATTTTACTTTTCTAGCACAAGTTTGTTTTGTTACGTGGGTAATCAAATCAACCGCCCCAAACCTAGCCAATGTCTACCACTTAATTATATTTTTTAATTATATATGATAAATGTTTATTAAAAAATATAAAATAAAATATTAATAATATTAAGTGTTATAATTTTTTATAAAAATTTATTTTGTATAACATTTTATCTCGCACAATGTTCATGTTAATTTTTTTTAATTTGTAATTTTAAGTTTGAATCTTTAATATACATATATTAATAAGTATTAAATATTTTAAAAAAGAGTTTCATTGTTGATAAATAATTTTATTTAATATTTAGAAGATATTGATAATTTAAACAAAATAATTAACACTGCGAGGAGCAAATATTATACCTAAAAGGAAAAGCTAATTTTCTGTATACAATATTCTTGGCGTGTACTAGATTTCACTTCTTTCCTGTGATGTCTGTCTACAGCACAGCACAGCACATAAATGATAAAACACAAGCTAATCATAGATTATACATATACTACGTTAATAAACAAGAGTATGTATGAGCATTTAGCATTATAAGAGAGGTCGGCAATGAAACGTAAAGAGAAAGAAAAGCCATAGTGATAAGGTACACGTGAAGTGGAGCACTATAATGCTAGTGTATTAGACCCTTTCCATCTCAAGGAAAGACAACGGTCTCTTTTTTGTCTGAAAGCAATAGAAGATTAAAGGGGCCAATTAAATTTGGAATCTTGCTGAAAAACAGTCACGGGAGGAAACAGCTACAAGGTGCAAAACCTCTACTCATATAGAGAACTTGCATTAACTCCTATCTCTTATTCAACACCAAAGTACTCAACTCAATAATAATCACAAGACTCCCATTTCCTCCTAATTGACATCATCTCAAGACTATGAGATGATGGACCTCAAATACATGTGGGTGCTTGTTTCAATCAACAGGTTCATTCTTGACACCTTGGAAAATGAAAAAACAAGGAGTGCTCTAAAATTGAGATGCACCTCCAAGTTAAGGATTCAAAAGCAGGAGTTTTTTGAGTTCTCTGAGCAATCAGTGTTGTCTAATCTTTACTGGGGTGTTGATAGCATTGAGGCTGCAATTCAAGCACAACAGCCGGAAGAAAGATCTTTTAGGCTAATGAATTCAGAACAAATGCTTCAGGTTCCAGCAATGCTTGATGAAGAAGAGGTCACAGCCACAATTCCAAACCGTTACTTGGTGTGCTGCTCCTACTTTTATCTCTCAGTGGTGAGGAAACTTCAGGGTGATGAATGGCAAGCAGCACTGCATTTTCTACAAGCAGTGTTGGTCTCTCCAAAACTTGTTTGGACTGAATTTGCATCGGAACTCTGTGAGAGTCTTTTCCCACTATCAAACATACCCAAAAGGCAAGAAAACAATGGCCATAGAAGTTTGGAATTTGATTCTTCCAGGACTTCTGAAGATGAAATCAATGAAGCAGTTAGGGAGATGGCAAGGAGGTACAAGGAATGTTTGGTCTATTACCAGGTCATGCTTTATGGAGAGACTCCATGGTGGCGCAGTTATTGCAGCAAACAACAATCAGAATGTTCTATGTAAGATTAAATCCTTTCTGTTCCATAAAACTTCACATTGAAACAATACTCAATAAGGGGAAACTAGGATGTTCTGATGTTCATTAGTTTGAGGAAGAAACTAGAAACTAAAACCTGAAAATGCAGTGTTATTTTCTGTGACAGAGAAAATTGTTAGAACATTTAGGAAAATTCCAGTTTCTATTGACATGGACAAAGGTTGTAAACTATGTAATACTGGCAAAGACTTGTGTTAACTCAATCATGAGTACAAGAATTTTGGGTCCAGGCATCCAACTACAAATAGATTCTCACCCTCAACTCAACTAAAACTCTCAAAATGGATGCAGTAAAAATGTAAACCACATGAAGTTCCAAGACTTGAATACTTTGAGAACTATACTCAGAGGGTTATGCTTGGATTGATGGAAAAGGATGGAATGGAATGATATTAGGTTCAATTGTTTGAGTTGTTTAAAACAAGATGAAATGGAGTAGAACATGATGGAACAATAGAACATATTCCGTTCCATTCTAATAGCTTGCTTTTTCTTCCCCCACTATTTGGAGGTTATGAATGGAACTACCCTTTTATTTTTCCCATTCCACCATAAAAATATCCAAACAATTGAATGGTAATTTTATACCACTTCATTCGATTCCATCTCATTCCACTTGCCATTTGGTAATTAATAAAACAGTTCCATCTAAAGCATCTTTCTAAGTTCTAATAATACTACCCGAAAGACAAATAGTAAGGTTTGAAGAGAAAAAAAATTGCAGTAAATTTTAATGGTTTAATATGTTGAAATATGTTGCACATTTAGTGAATATAATAAAATTATTTCAGTCATAATCCATAGTTGTTTTTCTAAGAAGTAATGACAAAATACTGATAAGAGAAGAACATAAAGATAAATGAATGGCAAGAAACATATAAGATATTATTTGTTGAAGACAAGACATTAGATTTTGGAATATTACTGTATCATCTAAAAGCAACTTACCAATATGGACAGGGATGTACCAAATACCAGCTATGTATCTTCAGCTTCAGTTCAACATGAACCAAGATTAACAACTTGCAATATGGTAAGCTTTATTTTTATTTATAATGTTCTATTACTGGCATAACTAATTCATTTCATTTATACACTTCAAATTTTTACATTATTTATTGGTCACTAAGAATGTTAGATCATAGATGCATCACCAACTTCTCTTTTTTGTTCCCCTTTTATTTTCCCTAAAATTTTTGTGATATGAGGATGCAGTATGAAAAGGTTCATCCACTTGATCCTCAAGATGTGAGGCATACAATGGAACAAGAATCTAAACAATTCATGGATGTTGCTGAATATGATCACAAGAAAGCCCTCAAACAATTTAATTCATTTAAGTATCGTAGCATAGAGGACCAAACAATTTCAAGCATCAAATGCTTTGAGGATATGTTGAAAGAAGCACACACTAAAACACCAGCATTATTGGATGCATGCTATGAGGATTTTAGAGACAAAAGGGACCTGGTAAACTATCAAAATATTTCTTGTTAACATAACCTACTTAAAATATTTTGTTGCCAAAATTTGTTCTTATATGCAAGACAAGTATATTATATAGGACTCTGAAAGTGAATGCTATGTTACTAACTCATTTCTGATCATATTTAGGAAAATGTGGATGACCGAAATTTTCCAATAAGAACAACAATAACAAAAGCAGATGATTTACCACCATTATATGACCGGTTGGTCCCCCTAACAATCTTAATGCCCGTATTTTCTTTGTTTTTCTCCAGCTTTATCTCTAATATGAGCCTACATTAGGTAACTTGATATTACTGACTTTCACAGGAAACTACATCAACACTCTGGTTTGACTCAAGCTCCTCATTATCCAATGCAAGAACAGTCATTGGATAAGAGAAACATAATTAAGATTGATTCTAGCAGATTTGACAGGTCCATAGAAGATGTTACTTTATCTATCTCAAAATACAGAGATAAAACAATAAATACTTATTTAAATTGTCATGTAGAGGATGAATTCATTGACGAAGTAGGGCAGCCACTAAAATTGCATCTCTTTGATCATGTAACCTTTACATCTACTTGCAAACATAAACCAAGCCAGAAAAATCATGAAGAAAGCTCTGAGATGAAATCATTGTATAGCCTAGGAAACTTTGATGAAGTTTGTTCAAATTCCAGAAGATATTCCCTGCAGGACCGTTCAGGAATGACTGAAAGGAGAATTCAAGAACTACAATATTCAGAGGCATTAGGAAAATGTGATGAAGAATATACTGTAGACATTGCATCCATTTATGAGAGTTTGATTAGTTCATCAGGTGCTACTTATGCTTCCTTGAAGGATGTGATTTTGGATGAACTGTTAATAGTTATCTCTACTTCTAAAGAGGAAAGAAAAATAAGGGCCTCAGTATCTATTCTGACTACAATAATTTCAAGGAACAAGTCAATTATAGAAGATGTCAAGAAGAAAGGTTTGAGGTTGTGTGATCTGGCAAGTGCTCTTAAACAAAATGTCCATGAAGCTGCAATTCTAATATATTTAATAAATCCATCACCTATAGATATAAAAACATTGGAACTTCTGCCAATATTAGTGGAGATTGTGTGCACTTCAAATAGTTACAAGAATAAGCCAGAGTCACTTCTTCTGACACCTCATGCCGCATCATTGATGATCATTGAAGAACTAGTAACTTCTTTTGACTATGCCACAAATAACATGCATTTGGCCACAATCAGTTCTCCTCACGTTCTCAGTGGACTTCTAGAAGTTGCCAGAAATGATAATCTAGACGAATTTTTCTCTTTGACCACCATTCTTATAAAATGCATACAGTTTGATGCACAGTGCAGAAAGTATGTGTCACAATTCACTCCACTTGCTCCCTTTATCCACCTTCTGCAGTCAGAAAACACCCGTGCCAAATGCATGGCTCTTGAATTTTTTCATGAAATCCTTTGCATACCACGGTATATAACACTGCAACCAAATCTTTATTTTTATTTTATTTGAATATAATTGAGTAGAATTTTTAGTATATATGTATTTAAAAATTGGATCTGATGCTTTGTTCATATATTGGTTGTAATCCTTGTCCAAGGAGTGTTGGGTAACCATTTTTCATTTTTTTTCCAGATCATCAGCTATTAATCTGCTGCAGCGTATACAGCAAGAAAAAAGCATAAATATTATGCAGATACTAATGCATTGTGCCTATCAATTACAACCTGATCACCAGCTTTTAGCAGTAAACATTTTGCTTCAGTTAGACACAATGGTAATTTTTGAAATTCAGAAAAATATTAGTATATAGGTCATGAATTTCAATCATAAAACACCTCCAATAGAACAAAGATATTACGTAAGTATACTAAATTCCATTCCATTTTGTTAATTTACATGAGGTTCATTATTAATAATAAACAACAATATTATTTATCAAAAGAAGATATCACGTGAATCCAACATATTAGAAGTTTGTAAACTTTGTAAATGAAGTCACTGACTGATACATTTGGCATAACACCGCCGAAAAAATATCTTGTTCTTCAAATTGAAACTACTCAAAGTTAAGAAACTTTCTTGTCATGAAAATCTTGTACTTGGATATATATAATTGGACCAAATGATTACATACTAACAAAACAAATTTATCATGCAGAACTCATCTGATAAAAGCTTGTTCAGAGAAGAAGCAGTGCAGATCCTTCTCAGGGCAATGGCATCTCAAGAAAGCTCAGAGCAGATATTATCTGCATCAATTCTATCAAATCTTGCTGGTACATATGCTTGGACAGGGGAACCATATACAGCTGCATGGTTGCTGAGAAAAACAGGCTTGACCTCACACTACCACCAGAATATGATAAGAAACTTCAACTGGTTGGATCAGAGTCTACAGGTAAGCTTCCAAAGAGGTTTGTATGTCAGCAAGTTCAAAGTATATGTATGAGCAGTGCAGCATGCACATAAGGAGATGAATAAATTTCATAACATGCAGGATACCAGCATAGATTTATGGTGCAGTAAAATTGCCAAATATATCATTAGCATTGGGGATTCTGTCTTCCATGCTTTAGAGAGGGGTCTAAGAAGTAAGATGAAAATGGTTTCTAGAGACTGTCTTGTAACCATTTCATGGCTTGGATGTCAAGTATCAAAAAACCCTGACAGCCTCAGTTATTCTGCATCTGAGAGTATACTGAGTGGAGTTGAGCAATTTCTACATCCTGGGGTGGAGTTGGAGGAAAGACTTCTAGCATGTCTGTGCATGTTTAATTATGCTTCTGGGAAAGGTATTGTGATCACCATAGTTTTAAAACAAAGAAATTTAAGAATGAATGAATGATGGGGTACTTCATGATCAAGAATATCGATTTCATCAACTAAGTTAGACAAAAAATTTTCATGCAGGAAAGCAAAAACTAATGCATTTCTCAGAAGGAGTAAAGGAATCATTGAGACGCCTTTCAAGTATAATTTGGATGGCTGAGGAATTACACAGAGTAGCCGATTTCTTGCTGCCAAACATATCAGTGAGTACTCATTCATGACTAAGTTGTGATACTTGCTTCAATATTATATAAGTTAAGAACTTGTGTAAATTTTACATAACTCCATCCTAGTATGAGTAACCAAGAGCTTTAATTCATTGCATGAATATCAAGACAATTTTAGGACTTCTTTGATGTCAAAACTATGTATGCCAGCAGGCTAAGATCAACTTCATGGGGATTTGTCATGGTCAGCTCAATTTTAACTCGCAGTATAAGGACTTTTTAAGCCAATAAAGGGAACAGTTTAAGGATGCAGCATTTAAGAAAAATTGGTCAGGCAGTGGATATGGAGAATAGACTGAAGGTTAAATTATAGCTATTGTGAGGCAAAATGAACATAGCAAGGATTAGAAAAGGACTACCATATAAGTAAATGACTCATGATGTTGCTCTTAGGAGCTTATTCTTGATGTTCTTGCAATCTTGCTGCCTATTTATTTAGCATAACTAGCACTAACTGATTTATTTTGTGACATCACCCAAATCATCATGGTGGTAAGAGCAGCGTATTTCTTGTGTTCACACACAAATCCTTGAGGCAGGTCGCAGCTTCAGCGTAGCAGTTTGCTCCCTCATATACTTCAAGGGGTTGCTGTTCAGTGGATATTCAGATGGATCAATAAAGGTAAAGAACACATGATTGCTGATTGATGTAGTTATGTACTTTTTTTCAAAATCTATATACTAGGGGCTAAATCATGTTGATACTTGATACATGCTTTAAATCGTAAAAAAAGTAAGTCTTGCTGGAAATACTAACTAGTCAGTTGAGGTGTAATTTCTGTTTGGAAAAAGTAAAACTACTGTATGTTGGTGAATTCAAAAAGGTTTGGGATATTAGGGGACACTCAGCCAGTCTTGTATGGGACATTAAAGAGCACAAGAAGTCTGTGACATGCTTTTCACTTAATGAACCATCAGATAGCCTTTTAAGCGGATCCGCCGATAAAACTATAAGGGTAAGGTTTAACTTATTCCATGGCCACTACTTTCTATTCTCTACCAAGATTTCTAGTAACAAAAATGAACTGATTATCTTACAATAACATGCATAAAATAGGTGTGGAAAATGATCCAGAGAAAGCTGGAATGTGTTGAAGTTATAGTATTGAAGGAACCAATTCATCATTTACGTGCACATGGTGAAACAATTTTTGCAATTTCTGAAAGCCAGGGACTAAAGGTGATGCTTCAAAACTTGCCATGAATTCTGCATGTTGCACTGTAAAAACAAAATCACACACTTACACCACCAAATCCTTTCTAAAACCAGCTATACAGAAGGTAATGGGGCCTTAACATTTGCAGCTAATTAACGAATCGAGAGTGATCAGAGATATCTTCAAAGGTAAGCATGTGAAGTGCATGGCAATAGCTCAAGGAAAGTTATATATTGGATGCACAGATTCGAGTATACAGGTTAGTTTTTTTGTTGTTTGACATATATTCTAGTATCAGTAAAACGCGGGGATGACATGATGCTTTGTTTTAGGAGTATTCCACAACACACAACCGTGAACTAGAAATCAAACCACCTACAAGGAGTTGGAGGAAGCGAAGTAAGCCCATCAATGCAGTTGTAGCACATAGAGACTGGCTCTATAGTGCAAGTAAGCATGTTGAAGGCACAACATTCAAGGTGAGAATTATAACTCATCTTAAAAAAGCTTTCTTTGTCATTACATGGATGGATTATAACTCAGCTTTAAAAAACTTTCCTTTGTCCTAACATGGATGGATTATATAGGAGTGGAAAAGAGCTAGGAAACCCAAAGTCTCAATCCTCACTGACAAAGGAGATAACGTGGTGGCCTTGGAAGTGGTTGAAGACTTCTTGTACCAAATCTCCAGCTCATCACCGAATAACATTCAGGTAGTTAAATGATTTCATGAAAAACTATCAATTTAAATCATGGATGTGCAAAAAAGCTGACAGGCTCTACAAGATAAATTTGCTATTACCAAATCATGTACACAAATATATACTATTTTGAACCATTTGCACCAATATGATTAAATGGAAAAAAATAATAAAATCTGACAGACAATTAAGGGTCATTTGGTATCAGGTAAAAATTGAGATAAAAAATCAGGATCAATTTTCATCCAATATTACCAACAAAACTGATCCCTAAATTTTTCACCTTCATTTTTATACCATATCTAAACTGAGCCCATGCGAATCTTTATGCTGCAAAATTAAAGTAAAATCTTTACCCCATACCCAATTTTAAATAAAAGGACGAAAATTAACTGCTTAATTTGAAACTAACTTCCCAAACCAGATCTGGTTGAGAGGAGCACCAAAAAAGTTAGGAAGAATATCGGCTGGAAGCAAGATAACAAGCATCCTCGCAGCCAATGACATCATTTTTTGTGGTACTGAAATGGGACTAATCAAGGTGAACACAACTCATTTGATCTCTTTGTACTTATTTATTTCTATAAAAACAATGTCTAGTTATGACATTAACCTCATCCTAATTTCTCAATTATATAATCAACAGGGTTGGATCCCTCTGTAGGAAGAGCAACTTGCTGTTTGTACATACATATCCTTTCAAGTTCAACACTTTGGCCAACTAGTACAACAAAGTGCCTGTCTTGCAGTCATGTGATGCCATTGCCAAACCTCAATGTGAAGGCTCAAAAGGCTGCAATAAATTCACCTGCCAAAGGCTTAAGTACAAACTTTACATCAAGAATTACTATAGTACATATGTAAAAATATACATTTTGAGTGAAAACCAATGTGAATAGTCGTTGTCTTTAATGTACAGGAAATATTGTATATCAAATACCAAGGTGTTATTCCCTTCAACCATGATTTTGCAAATTTATAGCAAGATATTAAAATATATTTTATGTTTTTAACATAATATATGCATGAACATTTCATTTAATGGTTACTTTATAAAGTAATTGAATGATTATCGAGAACATAACCAGAAGGATATAGCAAATCTCATTCCTCTGTTGTGAGATGGATCCTTACCTAAAAAATTAGGTGAAGCAGAAATCAATTTTCGCAACATAACAAAATACAAATCCATTTCAATAATGCAGGTACTTGGGGTATATGGACACGACTAGCAATATTTTTTGCACAAATATATATTATCAGAAATAAAAAAAATTTGATCATGTACAGATTATATACGACCTTGTAAGTCTATTGCATTTACATGTTTTTATTTTATTTTATTTTTTTGTTTATGCAAGTAAAAAGAACATTGGAAAAACTATAAATGGAAAAGATAAAACATATACAAAGCTATAACTCACAAGCCAACATGATTCAGTGTTAAGTTCGAAAATAATAATTCATTATGATTGAGTTACTCATCTTACTTGAATCATGATTTGAGTTAAATTAGACCAAATCAATTTAAAATTTTAATAAAAATTATGATATAATTTAACTATAAGATTATTTTATTTCTTAGATGAGATACATGTATTATAAGTCTATAAAAATGAATTTTAACTTTTTTATCATTATTAATCAACGACGGCGTTTAAATCTCTCCTACTATCTAACAATGAAATATAAATTTTTAAAAAATTATTGAATATATATCTAAAAACTTGTTTTTATTTTAAAATTTGTCCTCTATTATTTTTAAAAATAAGAATATAGATTATAAAGAAATATAATATTTTTTATTTTACCATGCATTAAATTAAAAATTTAGAATAAAAAAATGTAATAAGTAATTTTATATTTTTATTTTTAAATCTTAATATATGTACTTAGTATGGAAAAGTTTTTTTAAAATAATTTTTAACACACTTACATAGGTTTTATCAAATATAAAATAAAATATGTATAATTTAATAAATTACAAATAAATATCTCTTAGTAGCTATTAGCTAAGAATAAAGAATAAACGTATGTTTGGGATTTTAAAAAAAACTATAATTGTAAAAAAAATATATACAAAATTATATAAAGCAAATTATCATTTCTTTAAGATAAGCATATAGTAACTAAGAGTAATATTATTAAAAAATAGAATATCTATCTATTTTTTATATTTATTTATATTTATTTTGTATATAATATAAAATTGACTACACCTATTTGTATCTATAACAAAATTTATAATTATTAACTACTTATTACTCCATACAATTATAACAAAATTTATAATTATTAAAATTTAGAAAGTTTAAATTCATTTCTATACTTGCACATATTCTATATATTTAAAACAAAATTTATTATTCTTAAAAGTCAAGATTAATAATCACTTCTACGTATAAAAGTTAGAATTTAGAATCACTTCTATATATAAATAATAAGTTTATATATTATTTTATATATTTATAACAAAATCTATAATTATTAAGATTTAAAATATTTAAAGTCACTATAAAATATATTACATAAATAAATTTATTATAAATTGTATTAAATTAGAATTAATTATAATAATTTTTATGAGATAAAAATTAAAATTATAAGTGATTCATATTTATTATCTTTAAAATATATTTAAAGTAAGTTTATTAGAATTTGATGATTAAATAATATTAAAAATGACAATAACAAAATTACTATAAATAATATTTAATAAAAAAATTATTAATATTTTATGTATAAAAAAATTTAAAAAATCATTGTCAAATATTGTAAATAGAAAAAGAAATATTGATTAAACTGTAAAAAATATCTTTATAAAAATTTAATGAAATTCTTGAATTATTTTTAATTAAAAATAAAATTATATTTTTGGTTTAATTTTTTTAAATTTAAATTATATTGATTTAAATTATTTTAATATATTATATATTTAAATATATATCTAAAATCTTAAAATGTATTTTAAATTAAAAAAACTACACTTACATGATAAAAAATAAAAAAAAATTATTATCAAATGTTAAAAATAAGAAAAATATATTAATTAAAGTGTAAAGAAGTATTTTTATAAAAATCTAATAAAAATTCTAAATTATCTTTTAATTAAAAATAAACTTATATTTTTATTTTATATTTTATTTAAATTTAAATAATATTAATTTAAATTATTTTATTATTAAATAAAACACATGTATTATAATATTTATTAATTATTATAAAAAGGGTACTCTTTTTTTGGTTTACGAATAAAAGTCCAACCTTTGTGTTTTATATGTTCGAAAGAGTGACTCTGGTATTTTTCAGTTGGGGTTTTTTCTGTTGCCTGATTTACCATTTCGTTCAAAGATAGCGAACCCTACATGGATCTTCAACCCGCAGAGCCACAGTCCCTGAAGAAACTAAGCTTCAAATCCATCAAGCGTGCCCTCGATCTCTTCTCTCCCGTTCACCGACAACTCGCTCCTCCCGATGCTGAGAGGTTCCTCTTTTCCCCCTCTTTTTTTTTCGTCTCATATACCAAAGCTCATTCTAATTCATGCATCACTTGGCTCTTACTTCTTCTTCTTCTAATGCAGCAAGAGAATACGCATTAGCCACAAGGTTAGTTAATCTTTAGTCATATTAATCTTAATCACGAGGTTTGTAACCATTTTGCCTTTGAATTTTTCTACTAAAACCCCAAACAACAAGATTGAAACGTACTTTGAATTTTTTTTCGAGTACATTCAAGGTTTCTTTTTGAGTTATGCTATTTGGTCTGGAGTGAAAATTAGGTTAACGTGGAGTATGGTGGAATCAAAAGCACCACTAATCAACCTCCTCGTCAAGTTGTTTCTGCTACACAGGATCACACTCAACAAGCAGGGCCCTCTAGCACACTTGCGCTTCCTGGTACGACTCTTATAGTTATTATCTTGGTCCTATGTTATGTGGTTAACGTATAGCTTCTTGTTCATTGCCATTGTCTTCATTGTATCAGTATGATTGTAATGCTGTTGCATTGCGTGCTTTTTAGGAGAGAAGAGTAACTTATGTATGTATATGGTCGAAAGAAGAGTGTCAGAGACTTACTCCTTTTAATACACGCTTAGTTATTGGTTAAAATTTATTAAAAACTTTTAAAGTATGACAAAGAATAATTAAATCAAAATTGGAAATCAATAAATTAAGATTGACACTCAATTGGTTTTTATAATTTTTAATAAATTTTAGCTAATAATTAAAAGTGTGTTAGAAAGAGTATTCTAGAGAGTGTGTTCCTGATATTTCTCTTTTTTGAACTTTTACTGTATGCTTTTGAGGGTGAAATGTATAGCCATATGCTGAGCTTAGGTATCGTGTCATGACAATTCATTCCTCCATGGCAAGAACTGTAGAAGATAATATTCCAGATTTGAAATTGATGTCCTTCTTGTATGATTTGTATGTCGTGGCTTCACTGTTAGAAATTGTTACTGACAACAAACAATTTTTAGCTTTAGATTTTCAGAATATCAACTCTTGCTGTACATGCCTTTATATAACTCTTGAATCTTGGACCTATGCACTTTTCCTTTTCCTCATCTGTGGTATTTTGATTTTATGATGTATACATGTTAGGTGTTTAACTGTAAATAGTTGATATCCCTCTTGCTTATTATGCTGTTCCCTGTAGATTTTTTGGTTGCCTAGTCCTCTTTAAAACTCTGCCCTGAACCAAAATGCCCCCCCCCCCCCCCCTTTTTGAATTTTAATGTGCTATCTTTTCTCATTTTTTTTCCATGTAATAATTCTACAAAAATTAAGAGAATCTGGAATTTTTTCTTATCATATGACAGGTCCTGGAGATTCCAAGGATCCCCAAAGAGGACCCCAAAATGCTTTGGTTGTTGGTCCATCTATGCCATCCACAGCTCCGTAAGTATATTTTCCTCCATTTTCCTTGAAATTTTTTGCATCTACAATAATGAGATTTCTTTACGCACTAATAATCTGCTTGATTCTTGCTCAACAGTTTATTTTTGGTTTTTCCTACTATTTATGATCTTATATTCTCTGACATATTAGCCTATATAACAGTTAAGATTTGAATCATATATACTGCTTGCAAAATTTTGTAATGATTCATTCAGTATTTTCTATTTTAAAATATGTTTGAAGATCCTATTTGTTTTTCAATATAATAAACTATTTACAATGTCAAAAATGATGGAAGTTTGCTAATCTGTAACGTTTTATTTTCAAAAGAAAAAATGGATTCTGTGCCTTAGAAAATATACTGTTCCATTTGTCTTGCGTTCTGATTTTTGCTTGTAATCAGAGATTTTAATCCAATTTCTTAAAATCTCGTGCATTAAATTCCCTGCCATTGTTGAAAGGGAAGCCATAGGTTGCAAGATTGAAATATGAATTGTGACAGATACAGCATTCTGGTTCTTTTGTTTGAATACCAGTTATTGAAGACTGATGGTTCTTATATTTTTGTTACTCTACAGGAATGATATTGGCTTTCAGAGCAAAAGTACAGCAGTTATTTCTGCCTCTGGTTCATCTGAAAGGTTCGAGCAATGCCTTTTATAGTTTAAAGTGTTTCCAAGATGATTTGTGATTTGTAGCTGTGACTGTTGCATTATATGTTTCTAAAGGTGTGATGCCCATTTTGTTGGTTCTATACACTATTTTGTCTTGTTTCTCAATATTGTAATGCATTTTGGCTATGTGGGATTGTATTTATATATTTAGGATTGACATTATGTTGGCATTAACATTTTGACAAACTGTTATGATTTATGATTTCTATTTTACAGAAACTTATCAACATCTGCTTTGATGGAAAGAATGCCAAGTAGATGGCCTCGTCCTGTATGGCATGCACCATGGAAGAACTACAGGGTGAGAACTTTACCTCCTTTTTAATTATATTTAATGATGGATAAAAAAGTAAAGAAAAAGTGGATAAGGCTTGGTTGTTGATGATGGATAAGTTGCGTTAGTATTTGTCATTTTTCATTCTCAAATTGTGAACCAAAACAAATGTAATTGGGCATGTTTGGAGCACTAGCTGGTAAGTTTAGCTGCGGACCTTAGCTTTGTCCATCATAATGTTACCCCAATTTTTTTACAACTAGTGCAAGGATACCTTGGACAAAATTCTGGTTTGTACAAAAGTTCTGTTGGATAGCACCAAATATTTTGAAGGCATCTTAGAGCTTGTCTGCTGCTGTGCTTTGATTATTTATTGTCCTTATCCTAGTAAATGAAATATGGGTATAAATGTGCTCACTTGAGTTTAATTAAAATTTGAAAAAACATTTTCTAAGAAAAGTATTAAGTCTTGTGGATGAGAGTAATTTGCAGAGTCTATTTTTCGGAGTACTTTTGATTTCTGAGTATACTTTTTGGATTTGGTTGCTTTCTTACCTTGTGTATATCTTTCTGGTCTGTTGAATCTGGGGACTGAATTGTAATTAGTTCATCAGTTGTATGAGAGATATATCACTTTGTTTTGTGTGTGGAGGGGGAGGAACCACTCGATTTTTCTTTAGAGTTTGAAGCATATTCCTTAACTGCTCTGAATTCACAAGGTGAAATCCATTGATGGTGGCTTGGGATGAGAGAGAATTCTCCAGGCTCAGTTTGCTTGGGTTGTGCCTAACCCAATTATCGTTGCAATTCATTGTAGATTGAGATGTGATTTGTTGTAATGTGGGTTGCCCTTAAGGCGATTCATTGTTCATATACAGATTCGCACGCACTATTTAGTAAAGAAAAATAACTTCTTTAGTCTATTTAAAGCGCAGGATTCCATGTTAGGCCATTTTCTGGTCTACCTGATTAACTCCTAAGTCATAACTAATAAAGATCTTTAGTAAATAGGAATACAATTTTAATTTGTATTTCTAATCAAACTCAGACATAATATCTAATATTGTGTTATATGTTAATGTCTTGATTCTTTTGTTCTAATCAGGTCTGACCTACATAGTTGACAGAGAATCTTTTGAATTGTAATCCTTTTGATATAGTTTTAGTTAAGTCATTTCAACCTTGTGTTATTTTCTGTAGGTCATCAGTGGTCACTTGGGATGGGTGAGATCTGTCGCAGTTGATCCCAGTAACACATGGTTTTGTACTGGTTCTGCAGATCGAACTATCAAGGTATTTTGATCTCCAAATGCTTGTCATAGTTGCTTCTTGTGAAAAGCTTGTAGTTAAGAAGGAAAACATAGTGGTCCATGTTGATTGTTGCTTCTGTGGGTTACTTTTCTTTATAATTTATTGTAAATATCCCCTTTATAAGTATTTAATCCAGATTCAACTTTTTGTCTGCTTCATATTTGTTGGTAATTATAGGATGTTTAGTGCCTTTGCAATATTACTTTGATCTTGTGAGGTTGCTCTTTTCCTAGAGTTATCTTTATACAATGTGTTAATTATCTATCTGTTTAATAAATGTTGAGTGGTGACTTGTTATTACCACATACTTTCTACAAATTGAAGCTAAAAATTTTGGAAGTGTATGAACTTCCTGTGCCTAACATATAATATATCTTTCTCTACACCATTTGAAACTTTAGATGGTTCTTTGCCATGTTCATTTGGGCAGATATGGGACTTGGCAAGTGGAGTACTAAAGCTCACATTAACGGGCCACATTGAGCAAATAAGAGGTAAGATACTAAGGATTTATTGGTGGTGGCAGCAATTTGACCAGGTTAACTATAACAGTGTGCTTTTAAACAGGCCTTGCTATTAGCAACAAACATACTTATATGTTCTCTGCTGGTGATGATAAACAAGTTAAATGTTGGGACCTTGAACAGAATAAGGTCAAATCCCCATTTCAATATTTATTTTTCTGGGTTGAATATTTCAGCAATTACTGGAACTCTTTTGAATAACAAGGTACTAAAACACGTTATTGTATTTAGGTTATTAGGTCTTATCATGGTCATCTGAGTGGTGTTTATTGCTTGGCTCTTCATCCCACAATTGACATTTTACTAACTGGAGGACGTGATTCTGTCTGCCGGGTATTGACTTTTGATACAGTTACTTTATGGTATATCTAGATGGATGCAATCCTTTCTGGTAAACAGTTTTGTATATTTTTAAAATATTTATGCCTTGGTGATACCAAATTTTCAGGTCTGGGATATACGTAGTAAAATGCAAATTCATGCTCTTTCTGGTCATGAGAATACAGTCTGTTCCGTGTTTACGCGGCCAACGGTATGCACATTCTTCTGTTGTCTATATCACTTTCGCTTTTGATATTCAGTAGTTTTACAATATTGCATAGTCAGTAATATACATGCATATCTAGTTTTGTCCTCTGACACACCTATATCTGTAAGACTTGTATGCAGATTATCAGAATGGTTTAGTCCTGTGTTCTTTGATACGATAAATTCAAAAACAGACTTCATCATTTAATATCAGCTTTGAAACATGTTTTAATTTCTTTTAATTTTTAGGATCCCCAAGTTGTTACTGGTTCTCATGACACTACCATCAAGATGTGGGACCTTAGACATGGTGGTAATTTATGATTTTATTTCTTTTCTTATCTTATGATTTGTCTCTGTTTGTGCTGTGATTGTATGTACTCAGTTTATTCCTGTGAGTGTTTTATATAAATCTGACGCATGGTTCATTCATTCAGGTAAAACAATGTTAACCCTTACAAACCATAAAAAATCTGTTCGAGCAATGGCTCCACATCCCAAAGAGTACGTGTTTTATATCAGTTAACTATTGTGGAATGATAAAATATGGTTTGTTAGTTAAATCTGATATTTCATTTTGGCCTCTCACCCCCTCTGGTTTTTGTTGGCCCCAGGCAATCTTTTGCATCTGCATCAGCTGACAACATTAAAAAATTCAACCTTCCAAAAGGAGAATTTTTGCACAATATGCTGTGAGTTCAAAATTTTTTTGTCTGCAAAATCATGTGAATAGGGAATCATTAATGAAAAGTAGTATAGTTTTCTGTGGGATAAAAGACAAAAACAAGAATCGTTTATTTATCAATTGTATATACTTAATATTCAAGTTCAAATTATAACACTTGAAAGATATGTGGGAACGATATTTTGCTAATGATTGATGTCTGTTCATTATTCTTCTTTATCTCCAGCTCCCAACAGAAAACTATCATCAACGCAATGGCTGTCAACGAGGAGGGTGTGATGGTTACTGGAGGTATGGAAACAAAGTAAAACACTACTAGGGAAAAAGTTTGATGGAATAAATTGAATTAATCCATGGCCCAATTTTTCATATCATGTGATTAGGGTTGATGTCCCCCAATTTTGATTTTTACTGAAAAAGAATTGACATGGATATACTTCTATTTTCCTTCACATTCTAATTTAAGCACCTTTTTTTTTTCCTGGTTGAAGGTGACAATGGCAGTATGTGGTTCTGGGATTGGAAGAGTGGTCACAATTTCCAGCAAGCGCAAACAATTGTACAGCCTGGTACGCATGTTTTGCTGCTGTTGGATGTTTAGTATGATGTTTGTTTGTTCTATCTTATATATAAGATTGACGAGTATAATTACTCTATCTGCTTTCCTCTCCCCTCGACCTCCCTCTTACAGGTTCACTGGACAGTGAAGCTGGTATTTATGCTTTAACCTATGATGTTACTGGTTCAAGGCTTATAACCTGTGAAGCTGACAAGACGATAAAAATGTGGAAAGAAGATGAAACTGCCACTCCTGAAACAAATCCCCTTAACTTCAGGCCTCCTAAAGATATCCGTCGATTCTAAATGTGCTCAAGTAAAATTGACTGTATTTGATATTAAATTTAATATGAATGAATTATTATTAAGTATTATGATAATTAATGGTAATACATATTAAGTTTATGGATTTTCATACTAAATTCATAGAAAATATTATATATTAAGTTCCATATAAGTAAGATTTATTGTCCTTTAGTATTAAATGTTATATTCATTAAATGTAATACGAAATTAATTTAAATAATATTATTAAATGTTATATTAATTAGTTTTAATATATTTATTAAGCGTATGGATTTTTTATATTATATTTTCTATTTTCTGCTATAGATATCTCATATTGCTATTCTCATAAAGTAAAATAACTTACAATGGATTCCAGATAGATAGACGTTTTTATATATAATAACAAATGCTCAAATAGACGTATGCATACTTAATTTAACATCATTTTTAAAAATAATTATAGTTTTTGGTAATTTTTTAGATATTTTTTGTAATTTTTATTCAATTTAAGATGGAACAAACATCAACTGAATTTATTTAATTAATAAATAAATTAGTTTTAAAACCTTTATGAGGTTATACTTTAGATCAGTCCAAAAAACAGAATATTTATCATAGGTAGCAATCATTCTAAACATGTCCTAACTACTAAATATAAATGTTAAATATAAAAGATTACACATGATATGACAAAAAAGAAAATACAAAAAAATACTCGTTTAAATTTACTCATCATATAAATACATTTGCTTAAAACATAATAGAATTAAATTAATTGTGTACATCTCTTTTATAATTTTAACATTTATAAATCCTACATAATTTAAAATTGATATTTTTTTGTAAATAAAATTTTAAAAAAAATCACTAACAGAGTTGTTTGTGCCAAATATAATTTCATTTATCATCATTTTTGTATCATTCAATAGCTGTGCAATTCAGCTGCGTGCAGGCACTCATGAAGACCTCTCTGGATTGAATAGACCCGCTTCTTACCAACCACGTGTGGTCCTCTTACGTTTGTCATCTGCGACAGAACATGCATAATATTCTGCTCTGGTCATTCATCTAAAACAAGCATTAACGTTATCACTTTTTCTTTTCTTGATTACTAAAAGGTTAGCAAGACCAGGCGTGAATCCATTGGTTGTACTTTGAGCTTCTTTGCTAGTGGATTTACCTGAATATTAATATTAATAAAATTTATAATTACTAAAATTTGAAAAGTTTAAAGATATTTTTATATGTTGTACATGTTCTATGTATTTATAAAAAAATTTATTATTCTTAAAGTCAGAATTTAGAATTATTTTTATATATAAATAATAAATTTATATATTATTTTATATATTTATAATAAAATCTATAATTATTAAAATTTATAATATTTAAAGTTACTATAAAATATATTACATAAACACATTTATTAAAAATTGTATTAAATTAAAATTAATTATAATATTTTTCATGTAAAAATTAAAATTATAAATAATTTATATTTATTATAATAAGTTTATTAGAATTTGATGGTTATACAAAGTTAAAAATGATAATAACAATTGTTATAAATGACATTTAATAAAAAATAATAATTAAAATTTTATATATGAAAAAATTTGAAAATAAACCATTATCAAATGTTGAAAACAGAAAAAAAAATATTGATTAAATTATACAAAAATATTTTTGTGAAAATTTAATAAATTTTTTAAATTGTTTTTTAATTGAAAATAAAATTATATTTTTATTTTAAATTATATTCAAATTTTAATGATATTAATTTAAATTATTTTTTTAATTATTTTAGTATATTATATATTTAAATATATATTTTAAACCCTAAAATGTATTTTAAATTTTAAAAAATTACACTTACATAATAAAAAATTTATTGTCAAATATTAAAAATAGAAAAAAAGAATATTGATTAAATTGTAAGAAAGTATCTTTACGAAAATCAAATGAAATTTTTGAGTTATTTTTTAATTAAAAATAAAATTGTATCTTTATTTCAATTTCTATTCAAATTTAAATAGTATTGATTTAAATTGTTTTATTCTGTTTTTGTTTTTTATATTTAATAAATTATTGTTATAATTATTTTTTAATTTATAATGATGAATAGTTATATGAGATCATCAAATTTGAAGAAAATAAAAAAAATATAGAATTTATAAAAAATATTATATATAAAAAAGTATTTTATGAATTTTTTCAATGTAATTATATTTAATATAATAAAATTTTATTATATATATATATTATATTTAAATTGTATATTTTATTTTTTAAAGCAAACCAACTCAATAAAAAATAAAATAAATCTGTCGGACATATTTATGTATTTACTCTGGTCATTCATCTAAAACAAGCATTAATGTTATGTGTTTTTTTCGTCTCGATTACTAAAAGTTTAGCAAGATGGGGCGTGAATCCAATGGTTATACTTGAGCTTTTTTGGCAGTGGATTTACCTGGATATTAATTAATATTAATAAATTGTAGTTGTTGGAGAATGTTTTATATGTTTTGGAACTGTATACCATTATTCCCAGAATACATCTCCCAGTTCTGTACTAATAAAATGTTTATTACACTAATGAAAATAGATTTGTCTGTTTGAAGTGTTTAAATGAGTTCAAACTGCCTGGCTAACCATATGTATATAACTTATTAATCTGTTAAGTTTTCATGATTTTTGAACATTTCAAATGTGTTAAATAGTTTTGATTATCTCAAACTAGAGAAATTTATTCAATATTCCACTCTGAAGATGATATTCATTGAGAATCTATTTTGCCAAGTGAGGGGAAACCGTTTTTAAATTTATCTTATTTTATGCTTGATTAGTTTTAAGCTTATCACTCGATTCATTATGCATACATTGTCCCTTAAATTTTAGTGCTATTTTATAGCTTCTGTAGATGGGAAAAGGACTATGCACACAATTTTAGACCATTTAAAACAATTCATTATGATGACTTAGTTATTGGTTAACAAAGTGACTAGATTGGTTGTCGTAATGCAAGGATATAATCATTTTCTTCAAATTAAATTTCACTTTTGAGAAGGTATGTAAGATGTTGAAGGTTGATATTTGAAGCCAGGCGAAGATGAATGTGTACAACGACCCAAATACACAATAGTGAGTATCCTCAGTTTGTTCTGACAATATCCACAGGGTATGAGTGAATTGTATCCCTCCATGCAGTGGCAGTGTCTGTCTTCACGTGGCATATACATTTCCACACTGCACTATTACACTTGAATCCACTTCCAAAGGCAATTTGCCATACCCTATCACCACATTTCATCCTCCCTTTTGCTTCTATGTAGCTCAGCTCGTACCAAATTGAAGAAGATGAAGTATTTCCAAATCTGTAAAGAGTCATGGTTGATGGCTCCACATCCTGTTTCCTTAGCCTCAAATTTCTTTCAACAGCTTGTATAATGGCTCTTCCCCCTGAATGTATGCAGAAATGCTCAAAAGCATTATTGAAATTTGGAGTATAGATGCTTGTTCTTCTTGTACTCCACAGTTTGTGGCAAATAATGGAAAATACATACAGGAATTGCTCCCTTAATGGCAAAACCAATGGTCCCAGTGAAGCTATATTTTTCTTCAGTGCATCTCCAGACACATTAACTATGTTCTTTGATATTGATATACCTTCTTTGTTCTCTGGATCCACCTCCTGGTAGACACAACCATGAGATTGATCATCCTGTGCAGTGATTGTTCTAACAATATGCTGTAGTTCATACTTTGCCTTGTGCTTATCTTGGGCCCTGCTAGACATCAATATAGCTGCTCCACCCATTCTGAATAGGCAATTAGATAGCAGCATAGATGGTACTTTTCCAGTGTACCAATTTAGACTCAGTGTCTCTGTGCTTACTATTAAAGCCAGTGAGTTCCTGTGAACCCTCAACAAGTCTTTAGCTAGACTCATTGATATAATTCCAGCACTGCATCCCATACCTGATAGGTTGAAGCTCATGATGTTGCTCCTCATTCTGAATTTGTTAACCACCATGGCACTAAGACACGGGGTGGGACAGAACACACTGCTATTAGTTATGAGTATGTCAATGGCTTTTGGGTTTATGTTGTTTTTCTGAAACAGGTCCGTGATTACTGAACACATTATTGTTTCAGCCTCCTCAAGTGCAAAGGAGAGAGCTTTTATTTTGGGCATCTGAGCAAGAGATGGAGAAATGGATGTTTCATCACTGAATCCAGATTTTGCCATGATCTTGCATTGGAAAGCAACAGCTTCTGGATCCATGTTATCAAAAAATTGATTCTCTTCAAACATGGCCATTGGTAGCCTATAAGAACTGGGTGGACTGTAGCAGGTAAAGCCTATCAAATAAATGGGTGCTTTTCTTCTGCATGCAAAGTAAAGGACTGATAGACATGCAACCAAAAACATAGCCAAACAATGGTAAGGTGAGATTATAAGCTCAATGAGGGTGTTGATGTGTTGTGTCAACATTTCTAATGAAGAACACAAACTGTAAGGTTCCATTTTGTGCCAAGTTTCAAGTTAATTTAACTCTTAGGCATATGAGGTTGATGTTTGATGTGGTGATTATATGGACTTTATGAGAGACGACATTGTCATTGATGATAGATGGTTTGGTATGAAAGGAGAAAGAGAGTCCAACGGGAAAAGAAAAGCGAGAAATGTGTATGGAGCTGAGCATAGCATTCTTTTAGTGCTTCCCTAAATAATGGCGTTCTGCTAGCTAACATTATAAAAATTTTGTTTTGAATGGTGAAAGGTGCTTCACATATGCATCTTGTATCGCAAGTTGTTGTCCCACTTTTCACAAATCAGTAAAATAAAATTTTCATCCTTGACTTGTGAAACTCATTTTATTTTCTTTTATGCTGTAAGGTGTACCTTTCTATTTCATCAGTAACACAGTTTGACTTATTATATTGAGAGAGTATAATTAATTAATTAGTATAGTTAAAAAAAGTTATACACGTTCAGTAACACAAAATTAAATACAAACATAATATTTACCTAAGATATAACTCTTGTTCTTTGAAATGCTTAACATCATTGACAATTACATCAGAATTAAAATTTTTAATTATTTTTTCTATGTAAAAAAATAATTGTTCATCTTTTTATTTCTATGATTTGAATTTTTGTTATTAAGGTTTAAACTTTAACTGCATGAGTTTTAAATAATAAACTATAAAGAACAATTAATTTAAAGTAAAAATTCAGTCTTTTAATTTATTGAGAGAACTGCTAATATATTTAATGAAATGTGTTAGAAGAGTCATAGCTCTTTCCCCCTACTACAATGCTCCACCTCTATATCCTACTACCTTAAATAGTTGGAAGCTGAAGTCACATAGGAGTGATAATGAAAAAGTTTAGAACTGTAACAAGGGAATTCCCTCTCAAGGATGTGTTAATTCTTAATTGAGAGTGTGTGTTCGAGTAATATATGAATCAATCTATGAGTATTAATTTACTAGTCAGTAATAATAAGGTTAAACTAGAGAGTCTAGGATAGTATTGATAAGGGTAACCAATACATATTACCTTATATTATAACGTATTTCCTAAATAGCTGCTTATTCCTTGCTCCCGCTGACCTATGTCGTCACCTAAGTTAATGATGTAGCTTGTTACTTGAGCTTCTCCCCAATCAGTCTAAAATTGTAGGTTTAAAAGTGTTAATTTTACTTATTAATTTATCATGAAAAATAAAAAAGAACAAACAAATTGATTTTGACGTTTCAAAATTATTATTTTTTAGTTTTATATCTTCGTCTTACAGGTCAAAATTTATTATCAAATTTGCTTGATTTCATGAGAAAATTATTGTACAAAACTTATATTTAGTATCGTAGGTGTTTTTACGTTCACCTATTTATTAGATTTTACCTCAATAGCTAATATATTATGAGTCTATAAATTTCTGAGATGAATAGTTTTAATTGGTAGATGGCACCATAAGACTTTAAAATATATCATGTAAATTTTATTCTTATTCTTGTTTTATTAGTTTGTTGCCTCGCGTCTTTATCTTTAATTCAGGACAGCACCAAGTAATTCATTATGTGTTTTCCAAAAAACGTACTACATTATGTTATTCGTATTGGTACTGTCCAAAATCAAGAAGAGGACTGAATGGAAAAGAAGTGAGAAGTGGGAATAGAGGAAGGAATTTCATGTCATCTGCAAGTACATGACGTTTCAAAATCTCACCCATTCTCTTCTTACTTTCTTGGACATTTCCACATCCTCCTTACAGGATTTTGAATACAGACAAGAATACTACACAAACTTTGCTGCTTCTTTTTTTATGAAGTAATATTCTCCCTCACAAAGGATTACCATCAGATGAGCATAATTAATCCAGGAGAACTAATGATGAGTAATATTTGTTGCTATTGGTTGGATTAGCATAATTTGTAGTTTGGGATTTTGGAACAAGAAGTTGGACCCGGCTATAGACTAGGAGAGTGATTTTCCGACCCTTTACCAAGCAAATTGAATGTCACAATTTTTTTCATCTTGTTCAGTTTTGTATCATCTTTCAATTTTTCTCCTTCTCAAACAAAACAAACACAGCGACCAAAGCCTCAGTAAAGCTCATTAACTTGTTACTCAGACAAATGATTAGTCTGAGGAAGGCTTCCTCTTCTGCAATTAATTCAGAAAAATTGGTAAAGCATGGAAAAATCATCGTACACCTTATTTGCATTTAAAGGTACTTGATGAATTGGATACATGATACACTCAATTTATAAGAACTCTCAATTTCCCATGTTTGCAGGAACAACTTTATGCATCCAGAATAAATTGATTAATGGTGTCCTATCGTCTACTAAGAGACGTGGTTAATTTGACATAGGATAGCTCAAAATATTCCAACTTGATGCCCCTAGGTTCTCTATTTGATGTAACATGCTCCACTCCTGTTCACGGTCAGAGCAATTGCATGATCAGCACAAAATTGCTATGTAGTCGATTGAAGTAAAGGAAGCAATGGGAAAATTAAAAATTATCTTAAGTTTTTATTATGAAAATATGTTGAGTAAATTAAAAATGACTGAAAGTTTAAATACTGTTCTTTCTAATAATTGGCAACATCCCACTTGGAGGTGCAAGAAGTGAATCCAGGACACAAAGTGTCGGCTATTACAGAAGTACATTACGCGGCAGAATCTGGACCAGGAGAACACAAATATTTTCTTATTTTCTTCACTTCTTAATGCAAAAAGGATTTCTCGAGATGCTGTTACAAATCCAGGATAGAAAAGAAAGAAAAATAAATGATTTTCATTGAATTGAATGATAAAAACAGAAAATAGGAGAGAGAGATCTCCTCTAAGGATTTCCCTGTTACAAAGAGCACAAGCTCAGTTTATGAGTGAAACAATTTGCATGCCCCTTCCTTTACATCCCCTCTTATTTATATACCTCACTAACCCCTTCTGCTAACAAACTAAAATATCTGTCCTAACTAATCTCCTAGCTTCAAACAGATTGCTAGTCCATCAGGAAGAATAAAAAATGGTGGAAGTTCCCTTCTCCTTTTAGGTCCAGGTGCAGCCACTTAGTATCTTGCTACATTCACTACAATAGTTTCCATTTGATGTCCTGCACTCCTGCTAGTTTACTTCTTGCTGATCATCAGGAGGGACATTGTCAATTATCAAAAAGGGATCAACATATATAACTGCCAAATTGTATACAATAATTTTTACTTTACCCATCATATTTACATAATAGCAACTTAAAATCATTTTACTCAAAAATTACCCAAAATTGGTTTTCATTTTACCTTGTTCAAAGCTAACATGGATGCAAAGGACCTAATCGGATAGGATTTTGGTCTTTGTAATTAGTGGTGTGGAGAGAGCTGTTCATACTTTGATGCTTAAGGATTGGGTGTCCAATGTCCATCCCCTCATACACTTCTGAGATAGTTTCTTCTCAATCAGCATTTGTATTTGTTAAGGGCCACTAAAAAATGCAACCAAGATTTAACTCTCAGCTACCAGTAGTCTCTGCAAGAGCAAAAACCACCTTCAAATTGGTGAAAACGGATGCGATCCCTCACAATTATTTCCCTGTTTAATATTCTTGACACAATTTTAATCCAATCATGACAATCTTGACAGATACGCAGGTTTTTGGAAATCCTGATTTTTGTTCCTGGGCTACTTTTCAGGACCCCATAGGCCAAGGCCAACTTTTCACTATGAAACATCAAATTTTCCTCCTTTTCCTCTTCAGAAACATCCATCAGAACCAAATCTGTCAAGGGTATGAATCCCTCCAACTTAGCTCTTTGGATCAAACCTTCCAGCACTCTGTAAATTGCTTTCATTTCAGCATGTGACTGATCAGCTGCATTGAACTGGTGAATACTGTCCCCTAATTCAATCCAACTCTTACCACGCCTTTTACGAACCCCTCCCATTTTCATCATCCGTCTCACTCGCTCAGCAGTATCCCAGTTATTTAAAGAACAATACATATTTGACAGCAACACAAAATCCCCACTCTCTAGGTGGGAAATGTTTGCAATGGCAACTTCACCAAGTTCTTTCTTTCTATGGATTCTACAAGCACTCAAAACTGCTCTCCAAATAACAACATCAGGCTCCATTGGCATCACCTTAATCATAGCATAGGCCTCTTCTAAGAGCCCTGCTCGTCCCAAGAGATCAACCATGCTTCCATAATGCTCAAGATGTGGCCGAATCAAGAAACAATTCTGCATCATATCAAAATATGAGCGACCTTCTTCAACCAATCCACAGTGGCTACAAGCAGTCAGAATCCCAATAAAAGTAACAGAATCTGGCAAAATACATTCCATCTCCATCCTCGAAAACACTGCCATCGCATCCAAAGCAAGCCCATGAATTGCCAACCCATTAATCATAGCATTCCAAACAGACACATGATCACGCGTAACATCCTCAAAAACCCTTTTTGAAACATCAATTCTACCACACTTAGCATACATGTCAATCAATGCAGCACTCAATATATAATTCAGCTCAACCCTTTTCTCATTCATCAAACCATGCACCCACTTGGCATAGCAAAGAGCCCCAAGGCGAGAACACGCAGCAACCACAGAAGCAAAGGTGAACCCATCAGGTTCAACCTTGACACTCTTCAGCATCCTCCGGAAAAAACTCAAAGCATCAGAAAAGCGCATGTTTTTAACATACCCTCCAATCATGGAGTTCCAAGTGACCACATCTCTAACAGGCATTTTGCCAAACACCCTCTTGGCAACATCACAATGCCCACCTTTCATTAAGCTTTCGATCACCAGATTCATGTAAAACAGATCCAAAACGTTAGAGAAAACATGATGGGCAATGTGGTGTTGGTGAAAGTGAACATAGGTTAATATCAGAGAAGCCACAAGAGAAGGGTAAGTGGCATAGCCAAGTACAACGACCCTTGCATGGGTTTTAGTGGCAGTTTTGAAATCCATTGAAACTCTACAGCGTTCGAGAACTTGGTGGAGTACAGTGGGATCTGAGAAAAGAATAAAAACGAGGGAATGAAGGGTTTTGCAAAGAAAAAGAAGCAACTTTGTGTGTGAATAATAGAGTGTAGTGTGTGGGTACCTGTAACTGTGAATTGATAGTGTGGTGTGTTGGAACACAATGAAGGATTAACGTTAACGTTGCTCAGTGAATCACTAAAAGAACCAAACATTTTGGCTCCATGTCTTGACCTCTGCAACTTCATCATCGTCACCTTTCATTCATGAGTTGTTAGTTACCGAAATTAAATAAAATTAGTATTATTATTTAATTTTTTATAATTATCAATTATTTATTAATTATTGCTTTATAATTAATGTTTGTGATTTTTTATGTTTGGTTTAATATATTTAAGAAAGAGGAGGAAAATGAGTCAAAAAATTACTTCTATCGACTTTAACTCTTTTAAAATTAAGAGAATTTGAAAGAGGATTTTTTTTTTAACTAATCAAATAAAATTATCCTTAATTTAATATCGAGATTATATATATATATATATATATATATATATACTGTATAAATATTATTTTATATATAAAAGTAATTTAATAAGCTATATCAAGAAAACAGCTCATGAAAATCATAAACTACTTTTTTGAAACTATTTATAACCCCTTCCAAATAAGTCGTAAATTAGAAAAAACTATAAATTATAATACAACTAAATTTTATTTACCTTTTGTATTTTTATTTTATTAAATTTTTATTTTCTTTTTAAAATTTTTTGATAACCACTTACATTCGAAGCACCTTTTACTGTAATCAATATAACAGTCTATATGCTATATATATAAACTAAGAATAATAATAGCATGATGACCCGAGAAGTCTCCCAGCCCTATGAAAATATTTTTACTTCTTTTTAGAAATGTGAATTTTAGATTCATATATTACTAAGCTCTATTAGTAGAAATAACATAAACTTTTATACTAGACCAAACTAGAGCACAGTAGAGAAAAATATCGATTTAATATTCTAAAATATATGAGAATAATATTGATTTTTGAAGGTAAGTTAATTCACTCTCAGTTATTAAAAAGTATCATTTAGTGTCTCAACACTAAGAAACTACTTCAACTGAACCTTTAAATTTCACAATTTATGTGTGAAATAATGATGTTGATGTCAATTTCATTATTAATGGACCAAAATAGATGCGTAGTGTAACTTTACTCAACTCCACTAAACACAAGATGAGAAAAACAATAATGATGAACGGTGGAAACAGAGTGTGGTGACATATTTGCGAATCATGATTGTATGCAGAGCATTCAATTAGTGGGAACTCATTGGGCCATTCAAAGATCACATAGCTTGCAGAAGAGAATGTGTTGCTTCTTTTAGGATACAATGGTGCCCAGAACATTGGCTTTACATAGAATGCACCTTTGACATTTTGGCATTGAAAAATGACAACCTTAAAATGATATGGTTAAGAAGAGAAAAGAAAAAAAAAAATTGCCAAATTTGGTATAAGGCGCATAGTTATGCAGCTTATAACAAGCACACGCAAATTCCAATTTGGTGGGTGTAATAATGTTGGGTTACGTAACTTGGCACTGCACTGTACTATAAAATTGTGTATGAGCACAGCTAAATTGTTGCAAGCAAGTTATAATTTATCTGAGAGCCATGACCTTGAAATATCTTATCACATTTCTCCTAATTGCTGTAATGCCAATTCCCCAAGCCAAAGCTCAGCTTGGGCTTCTCAGCGATCTCCTGAGTTCGGTTAATGTTCAAGGAACTGTGTTTTGCTCTTTCAAGAACAATATGGGTGCCAATGGTGCCGCACTCCCAGTTTTCCCAAGTAAGGCCATAAATTCTTTGCAATTTGCATTCATTTCGCAAAACTCTCAGTTCTAATATACATTATTGTTATAAAGGATGATTACTTTTTTGCATTTTCTAAATGTTGTAAATCATCACTCATATAAAGAACTATCCAAGTCCCAATACACCAAGAGATTATTTATTATTGTGATAAGTAAATATTAAATAAATTCTCTTTATAATATTTTTTTACCTCTTCTTTTGTTAAGGTTTTGGACATGAAACATGATGGATAATCCAATTTAGTCCAATAATAATTTCATTATAAACTAATGGAAAAGTAAAATAATATTTTAGTTATGAGTATGCTTGAATTAATTGTAAAAAAAATCATGTTAATAATCAATTATAATAAAATAGCACATGCTTGGCTATATTTGCTAAAAAAATATTTTAAGATAAATTATTTTAATTAAATTATCTAAGAAAACACTTTTACATACAAAATTACGAAAAAAAGATATGAAAAATTTAAATGGCATGACAATAATGAGGTAGCTAGGGTAAATATAGGAAGAAGATATTAAAAAAAAAAACTTCAATCATAATATTAAATATGCAAGATGGGGCAAGAATAACTTTTATAGGTAGAAATAACTTGACTTTATCTTATCTATTCATTTAATCATAAATTCACATGTCATTAACTTTTACAATAATTACTTAAAAAATTATATATACAATGATTTTTAACGTATTAATAGTATAAAAATTTGAAATATTTATATTTATAGTGAATCAAAATTCAATATATTAATGTTACTTATAAAACAACTGAATCCTCTATTAATTCATTTATCCCAAACATGCAATACTGACTAAAATTTTAAGAAGAGTGAATTTTGAAACAATATTAGCGTATATATACTTTTTACATTTTATTTATATCTTTTTTTTTATCACATCATATTTCTAATTTTTCTTTATTTTTCTTGTCTCCTTCTATCTCTCTTTTTCAAATATTTTTTTAGTGGGATGTGAACATATAACTTCTCATTTTGAAATAATTTGATGGAAATTTCAAGATATAATGGTAATCAGAATTAATGGGAATGAGACTTGCCTATCACACATGCAAGAAATAAGTACTCAAAAGCAGAATTTGAAAGAACACCACAATTGCAAAGTTATATTGGTCATTCTTCTAACACAAACTAATATTGTAAACATTAGCCTTATTTATTATAGTTGGGTCTAACTAGTGATGATGCTATATATGATATATATTTCAGATGCTCAAGTGAAACTGTTGTGTGGAGGAAAGGTGTTTTCTGATGCAACAAGCGATGGTGATGGAAGGTTTTCAATTATGATGGATAGCCTGTTATTTGATCTATCTTCACTGCTCACTGGTTGCAACCTTGTGGTTGCTACCCCTCTCTCTAATTGCAATGCCAAACTTCCTTCTGCTGGGGCTCTCATTTCAGCACTGCAATTTGTTGGGATCAATCATGTTGGGACTCAAACTATTGCTAACATTACTCCTTCAGGGTTTCATTTCATGCCCTCTACTTAATCACAAAGAGGACACTACCCTTACAAAATTATTATTATTATTATTATTATATAAAGCATGTCATATTCCTTGTTTGTGTACCCCTAAACCCGCCCCTCTTTCTTTCTTTCCTTTTTTAATTCTCAATGTACTAGAAATTGCCCCCACTGCTATGTCTAAATTGCCATTTGGATAAATAAATATCACCCTTGAAGATAACTGTTTTTCTTTTTCTTTGTGTTTTCCATCATTTATGCTGTTGCCCCTAATTTTTACTGGCTAGTACATCGCATCAAAATAATGTTATATACATATGTTGCATGTAAAATCCAAGACCAAATGTGGCAAAAGAAAAACCAAAAAGCTTCCTTGGGTCTTGAGATTTGCTTTTGCATAATTGAATTATAAGTTTTTGTATGAATTTTACCATAAATAAGTCTCAAATGACAAAATGAGAAGTAAAAATATCAAAATACAACAATAATGAATCTGTATAAATTCATCAAAGCGGACAGATTCTCTTCTGCACTAAGCTTCCTTCCATAATTGATGTCCATGTTCGTTGAATATTCGTTCCTTTAAAGTAATGTTTTACAATCTAAATGATATATGTATATTAAATTTGGTGTAACTTATTCGGAAATTTCTTGGGCAAATACATGTGCGGGTCACTTTAGATTTGGTTCAACGCCACACTAGAAACTGCTTAGATACGGACACTTCTTTTTGCCCATTTTGGGACTTGCCTCTCTTCAATGCATACAGTTCAATGGGGCCCTTATTATGGTACCAAAGTCTCATTTTTTTCTTAAAACATGTAAATAACCACTTATTTTCATAATTTTTAATACACATTAATATGTTTTTAAAAATATTATTTATTAATTTCTTAAACAATACTCTAGTTAAAAAAACAAATATATTCTTAATCTCTCAAACTATATTAAATTTTAATTTTTATATTTTTAAAATTATAATTTTATTCTTCTTGCCAACATAATTTTAAGAAAAAGTAATATGAACAAGGATTCAAACTCAAAATTTTGTTTAAAAAATATTGAACTACTTGTCACTTAGATTAATCTTTGTTGGCAGTACAATAAATATTTAGATTAAAATTAATTTTTTAAAAATATAAAGATAAAAAATAATTTTATAAAATTAAAATCAAAATTTGTGTATTTTAAAAAATTTCAATAATTCTTAAAAAAAAGTTACTGGCCAAATCTGATAAAGTGAAGAGCCGCAATATTCTCCCTGCACTTTCTCTTTGTATTTATCTTTAGGACCTTGTGCCTAGTGTTGACTTTTGGGAATAATAATTAAAAAATCAATAAATATTTTTAATATTGCATTGACAGTGTTTGAGTAAAGAAAATTGACATATAATTAAAGAGTACAAAATTTTAAATAAGTATAATAACGCATTGTTTAATTTATATAACCAAATCCACCTGATAAGAAATAATTTGATTGTTGTTTTTATAAAGTATAAAAAAAATAATGTGTCATCATTTTAAAAAGTGTTTAGAAAAATGTCCGGCAATTCTTTGATTCTGTGGAAGAAAATCTTGCGAATAAAACCCCTATGTTAATTTAATTGAGTGAAAAAATATACATTATGTCTAAGAACTTGATCACCACTTTAATTTTGAAAACTAAATTGGTAACAAAGAAGGAAATAAAAATGTGGAAGATAACAAAGAAATAACAAGGCTTGGTTAATTTATGGTGAGAAAATTAGTTTTTATACATATATATATTTTTTTTAAAAAAAGTGTACTTTATTGAAAATTTATAACTAAAATCAAATTATATATATCCTAATTATATGTAACGATCAAATAATTTTATTCAAATATGATAATACCTAACTTTATTCTAACAACCTCTCAATGGACTTTTCCTCAATGGAGCGTAGGGCTGCGGCTCACTTTTCAAATAGCCAAACCAACAAGGTGCCCCATTTTTGTTAGACATTAGCTCTCTCCCTAATTATTTACAATGTTATTTTTTTTAATTTATAAACACGGCAAAGTATTAATGTTTATTTAATTTTTTGTTTGTTTTAATTTTTTTTTCATATTACATACTGTATTCTTTATAAAAAAAAAGACGTAACTACAAAATAATTTTCTTAAATATTTTTAATTACTTAAAAATTAACAAATTTTTAAGAAAACTTAATGCACGAAATATTGTATTATTTTTCCCTTTTTTTTGTCTGACGTGGACCTATCCTCAAAATCTGAATTTATATAAACGCGTGAGAAACCCTAACCTGAGTAGCCAGTGTTTGCGCCTCCTCGCATATACAGAAAGAGTTGAGAGGCGGGGGCAGAGGTAGCTGCTGCTGCTGCGGAAGCGTTTTGGGGCCAACAGCTTTCGCAGCAGCAAACCGACGTTTGAACCGTATAACATGGCACACTCTTTCGCACAAGCCAAACGAGTCCTTTCCTTCGCTCTTCATCGGTTCGTTCCAACTTCATGCAGTTGCAGTGCTCCCTCTCAACTCATTCCATCTTGCATGCCATTTAACAATATGTCACACGTCACACATTCTTTTTTCCTATGACACGCTTATATAAAACTAACAATTTCCCACGTTTGTTTTATTTTGTATTTTAAAATCAAATTGATAATTTATTTATATAAAACTATTAATTTCCCACGATTTTTTTATATTATTATTATTGTTATTATATTACAGGCGAGGGTACGCAGCGGTGTCTGATGTTTCGGTGAGGGGTGGATTGGATAGGATTGGGAGTAGCGGTGGATCGATGGTGGTGGGAAAGGTCGAAGAAAAGGTTGTCAACAAAAGTGGTTCGGAGGCTGCTTCGGCTTGGGCCCCAGACCCAGTCACCGGTTACTACAGGCCCATCAATCAGGCCCATGAGATTGACCCGGTGGAGCTCCGAAGAATGCTCTTGAATCACAATGTCAAATCATCATCCCCTTAGATCCACCGTATCTTCATTTTTCTCCTTATCATGTATGAGCAGTGAACAAAGGAATATAATGGATTTGGTTTTTGTTTTAAGGTTATGTCTTTTCCCTTTTACAACTATAAAGCTAATGAGTTGTGGATTTTAGAGCATGGTGATGCTCAATTTATTTATCATATATGCATTTTATGTTCAATCATTCGTGTTGAGTGTGGAGATCGATAAAGTGCAATGTTTGATTAACGTTTGCCGATTAATAATCGGATTTGGCTTGGTTGATTTGACAAACGAGATAAAATTTAGATGAAATACGTGACTTTTGATTAAGCTAGTGTTGAGAGAATAATAGGTTTTCTTTTTGTGATGTTTTGAGAAACTCTTGAAACCAAGGGTAGATCATTAGCAAGTTATGTTAGGAGTTAATCCTGTTTATTTTTAAGTAAGAAAAATAATTCTCATACCTTTTAATCTAAACACACTTTTTTAAAATGTGATTCAGATTATGTTTTTTGGCTACAATTCAGATTAATTCAGACATAAACTAATTTCATCAAAAGTATTTCAATTTACTTTGAATCGACACTTCTTTGTTGCTTGCATCGGGTTGTATGCAAACATATCATTAAAATGTAGTGAGCCCAATGGCCCTCTAACAATTCTGCTTTGATTTCATAAAAGCTCTAAGTACCGACCAAACAAACAAAGAGAAGGTCTAAACTCAAATCAAATGAATAACTGTAAGCAGAGTATAAATGAGTTTAATTAAATTGAGTATTTGAAGTTTAAGTTTGTTTTATTAAAAAAAAATATTTGACCGATTTATTTAAATGAGTTTAAATTTAGTTTAATTAATATTTTTAAAATTTGGGTTTGACTAATTAATTTCTTTTTTTATAAAATTTTAATAAAATTATATTTATTAATCTATTATTTAATAAATATTTTCATGTTAAAAAGTAAAATAAAATAATAAAATATAATTTTATTGATATAAAAATTTCCTAAAAATATAAATAAAATAATATGGCAAGTTTAAATTTTGAAATTTAAAAAATGGTGCATGCATGTGTATATAAACTATTATTCTCAAGTTTAAATTTATTTTGTTTAAATAATAAATATAACTTTAATTCAACGTTGTTTAACCAAATATTTAATAAATTGAACTCAAACAGTTCATAAATATTTCAATTCATATATGTCTAGTTGTAAGTGATATAAATTTGAACAATAAAAAATTATCTGTTAAGACTTAAAAATTGAGAAAAAGAGAGAAATGGTAGATATTTCAGGTGAAGCTCAACTTCGTGAAATTTTACAGAAAAATAGGACAAGTTAGGCCCCATTTGTTTTACCCTTAAGAATTTAGTTTTCACACTTTTATATAAGAAAGCATGCCCTTTAATGTAGTTTCTCTTAATCTTTTAAATTTAATTTTATCCAATTTTACTTAAATGTTAAATTAAACGAAGACTTAATACACAATTATAGACCATCCAACTTTGTAGACCATAAAAAAATCAATTTTTTTTAAATATCTATTTTTATCTATTTAAATTTAAAAAGATATCTAAACTTCGTTGTCTAAATGTGATAATTAATTTAAATAAAATAAAATTGTGTAGAAACATTATATTATATTAGGAAGGTGTATTTATTTTAAGACGAAGTTCGAAATACTTATTTTGCTCATTAATTTTTTACAAATAAAAATTGATAAAAAATTACATAACTTTTTAAAATTAAACAAAGTATTAAAAAATAAATTACATATAATTTAAATTGAAATATTTAAAAATAAAATTAACTATTTTTAAAGGATCTAGATCCTTTCTCTTTATTACATAAACTAAACGTTCAATTTCATTTTACTTAAACAAAATAAATTTATTTAAATAAATATGAAAAATAAAAAAATTAAATAAATTTACTTAAATGATTTAAGTAAATTTATAATTTGTTTAAGTGAATTTTATAAAATATTTTTATTTCTATTTAAATAAATTTATTTTAAAAAATAGACTGTAACGAAAAAGAATATGAATTCAAATTATATAACAAGAGTGTGTTCTTGAAGGTTGAAGCAGCTTTTCTCTTCTTCAATTTGTGTACTTCTTCATCAAGCTTCTGTCTCCATCATAATTCCTTACATCTTATCTTCCCAGATATTCGTTATATATTATCAATCCACATCACTGTTTCCGTATCAATTTAACAGGATTTGAGATCTCTCTCGAGTCTTGTCTTGCACACCCATTTTTCAGAAAATATAAGTAAATTAATAAATATCTTTAAATTGTTGTACTAAACAATGAATATATTGCACTTATTTTAATTAAACTTTTTCTTATTTTTTAAAGAATGTTACATTACACTCTTAAAATATTTTCATATAAAGAAAATAACTTGTAAAAATTAATTGAAAAATCCGTGGTAAAAATAGTCAACATTTATTTGAGATGTTATTTATAAATAGTAAAACAAATCAATATATTTCAGTAGTAAAATTTAATAAACTTAAAAGGAAATACATTTTATAATTATTAACAAAAATTATTATATTATTTTAAATGAAATTAAAAGTAAATTTAAAAAATAAATTTGAAATCACTATTTAAAAAAAAAAAAACTATCTAGCATGATATAGAAAATTATATTTAAAAACATTTCTCTTTAAAAATAGTCTTTAATTACTTTCGTTTAAAACATAGTATTTACTATTTATCCATTGAAGTTGATAAAAGAAAAGCTTTTGATGAAACCAGTCTAGCTCATGTGTTGGTTACATTCAAATCCTTTTCATATAATTCTCAAAAGAGAAATATTTATAATAAATTATATATAATGCACAAAAAAAGAGAAATATAATAAATAGTTAATTTGATAAGAAAAGTAAAGAAAAAAATCATATGAAATATTTAACTCATTTACAAATTCCTTGCATTCTTTACACACTCGGGATCACCGTGAACCCGCTGGCTTTTCTATACAGCTGTGCAGATAGATTTCTACAGAGAAGATGTCTAAAAAAATTGTACAACTGCCATAAGCTGCAGGCCAAGGCCTATAATAAATGTTCCATACAGTGACTGCAAGATCTTGTTTATGTGAATGCAAGCTAGGGGACCACTAAAACTCCGTCTCCAACCATTTTCCCTATTTGACTATTAACCAAAAAGTTAAAAAAAAACTTTGAAAAATTATTATGAATCACAAATCATGTACAAGTGGAATATATCATTATCAAACATGTGAATGCATGTGAATAATGATTCTACAGAATTCAACTCGAACAAAATTCACAGAACTTTGCCCCAGCATAAGTATGAACTGAATTACAAGATGGGTGCTCCAAAGAATTACAATGCCATGAAGGGTTTTGAGAGAGTATTACATAGTCCTACCACCCACCAATCTGATTAAAATTTATAAACATGAAGCCACTATCCTAAAATAAACAAAAAAAGAAATAATTGGTAGAGGAAACATTACATTATGAATTGGGAAAAGAAATAATCGCTCATCTCAACCACAAGTTAAACACAGGCAATAGACAGAAAAGAACAGCATCGTAAGGTGCATATGCATAAACCAAATGATAACCTCTTTTCAGCCTTTAACTGTGAGCAAGGAAGGAATAGCTGATAAGTTTGGCGTGGCGATCTTATCATAAGCATTTCTAATAACGTTCGTACCCTTTTTATTGTCCTTAGAAGAGGTTATGCTGCTCAAAACTCTCATAGGACTAGAAAATGCCCAACCCCAATTCCTACTCTTCCAATGGGAAAGTTCCATACCCGTTGATTCCCCATTACCATCATCAACAGATGAAAAAGATGGAGAAGAAGAAGTGATCATGAAGCCACCAAAAATGCCACCACACCTCAATCTCTCTTTCATGCCATGGTTCAAATCTACCTTGGGCTCGTTCGGTTGACGTTGAGACTCTACTCTCCTGAGAGTGCAATCTCCAAGCCCAGAAGAGATTCTCTCGAAAAAATCAGCAGAGAAGCTCCTGCTACCACACCCAACAGATCTAGATCTCGAAACCTTGCGTTCCAAGGAAGAACCATCACTATCATACTCTTCCTCAGCCATATCACACTTTTTCCCAATAGAAGAGCCCAAACTATTGACCCTTGGTTTCCCAGTTGAGATCCTCGGGTTAGCTTTCATTTTCTTTCTGCAAGAAGAGGAAAAGGGTTTTGCTGAATAAGAAAGGTAGAGAAAGGACCAAAAGCGGTTTGTTTTTCTGGGACTAAAATCCTCATTGCCCATAAAGTGGTTCTTTGGTGTGGCAATGGACTTGCTACGTTTGAAAATAGTGTCAGCTGAAGAAGAAGAAGAGGGTTTGTTGTTCTTCTTGTTTGGCAAGAGTGAGGGCGTGCAGTAGTGATTATGATTGCTAACAGAGAGGGAAGTGGTAGTGAGAAGAGGTGGTGGTGCAATGGAAGAAGGAGAAGGGGAAGAAGAAGGAGAGAGAGTGGGGAAAGGGAGAGAAGAGGAGAGAAGGTTTCGAAGCTTGTCTTTGAGACAAAAGGCACAGATTCCTTGAGGGTTGTTTCTGTGAGGATGATTCATGCATTGCATTTCCATTCCATCACCCACTTCATTGCCTTTCATTCCTTCCATGTAGAGAGAGAGACGTGGGTGGTGAAGTGAGTGTAGACTCCCCAAAGAGCACGTTGAATACTGACTTGTAAATGTATAAACTAAGTACAAGCAAAAGCCAGACCCTCATGACTTCCAAGTTTCTATATCTTCCAGCTATTAATTAATGTTATCTTCGTTCTTATTTATTTGTTTTTAATAATTATATAAATTAAATTACTTCATTATTTTATTATAATTAATAATTATTTTTTTACTTTGTTATTTAATAATAATTCCTTTAATCTTGAATTATTTAAATAATATAAATATTTTAATAATTTTTAATACATATTATCAATTTTGTATATATAAATGTTAATATAAATAAAAAATATTCAAAAAATAAAATAAATTTATAACACTAAAATGTATTATACATGAATAATATATTTATTATTTTATTATTTTTTAATCATGTCTCGTTAAACTAACCTGAAAAAGTATTATGTTTTATGTATAAATCAAGATTGACGAATTTATAGTCCTCCTTTTGATATTTTTATAAAAAAGTTAATCAAAATTTTCATATTTAAAATGTTATTAAAAATATTTGATAATTAATTTTTAAATATTAATTATAATATTATAGTTTTATCTTTACTTAATATTAAACTCTGTCATTACATTAATTGTTAAAATATTAGAACATTTCAACAATTAAGAAAAAATGTGTAAAAGAAATAATAAATGTTTCTTAAATTTTATAAAAATTTCATAGACTAAAAAATATGTAGAGTGATAAAGTAAAATTTTATCTAGATTTAAATTAAAATAATTTGTAAATATAATTGTATTAAAATAATTATTTTTCATTATTGACTTTTTCTCATTTAAGAGGAATCAAATCTTATAATAATAATAATAATAATAATTTAAAGATTAAATTACTGTATTAATCTTTTATTTTTTTACTTTTGTTTCATTTACTTTCTCTTTTTTTGGTCATTTTATTTTTTTAATTGTTTTAAATAAGTCATTTTTTTTACTAAAATATAAATTCCATTAAAAATTTGTAATTTATTTTTTTTAACTCGGACAAAAACAATTTTAAAAAAATTAGACATTGGGATCATGAAAGAAGGGAAGCAAGGCAATAGCAATAGCGTTTAGACTTTGTCTCCATATATGTGTTCATTAGGATCTTATTTATTCTTACTATTGTTATTTCTGCTGCAATTGCCATATTTATTGCACTCAATTTGCATTCTTCAGCTTGTTGCCACCTTCTCCTATAACCTTAAATCCGTTGTCAATGTCATTGCCTTACTTTTTACCTTCTTTTACACGTTAAATACTTAATTGAAAAGCTTGTCAAAATGGGTTATATGTTTGTTAAGAGTTTGAATTGAGGCTGTAGAAACATAAATGACGAATATTGAAAAAAAATTTAAAAGGAAACATAAAAAGAAAAAAGCTATAAGAAAAAATTAAACAATTAATGTTTTTGATAAAAAAAAAAAATGAGTTGTATAAAATATTTTTAAAGATTAGAAGATTAAAACAAAACAAATTAAATGATCAAAATAAAACAAAATTATATATTAAAAAATTAACAATTGTAAGCATGTGAATATTTATAATGGTTAAAATTAAAAATTTATTTAATTTTTAAAAATAAAAATACATTTAAATATTGAAAAAATCCTTTTACCAAGGATGAATGCAAGGATATCGTCATCATATCATCACAATGAAGTGTGGTTTATTCATCTCATATGATGATAATTATGGTATAACAAATTGACCTCACTTATGTGATATGCCAGAACAAATTTTGCATTATTAAGTGAAAGGTAACAACAAAAAATCCTTAATAATTGCATGAAGATCAACTCTTCCACCAATCAATGCACCCATATCTGCAACATCCATATCCTTTTCCTTTTTCTTGCCCTTACAACATCTATGTGAAATTGATAGACGTGAAGTCTTGGCCTTGCACTGTGTTTCTATAATCACAGTTCAAATGTCTAAATTTAACTGAGATAATTACCATTTTACATTTTATCACACGCAAATCAGGTGGTTTACTCACCGCAATCAAGTTAATTAAATTACATAAAATGTAGCATAAACATTTGATTGTCATTTATATTTCATATTTTTGTGACTATTTGATAACTAATTATCTATTATTCTTTACTAATAATCATATTTGTGCAATGTAGGAAAAAGTTTAGTTCACACATCCTCAAATTATATGTAGGCATGACTTCTTTCACTTAAAACTTATCATAATATATATAATTTTAAACTAAAAATGAATTATAAAAATTTTAAAATATATAATTTAAATTTAAATTAAAAAATTAAATATCCAATATATAAAGAGTCATCTGACATACTGAGAAATAAAATTAACAATTAAAAACATTTTTGTTTAAAAGGACTCTTAAATTTTTAAAATACATTTACAAATATATAACATAATAAGTATTTAAATCTCTACAAAATATTTCAGAATATACCTGTAATGGACTTTCCAATGGAGGCGTTTGAGCCTTGGAGGGGATGATGGGAGGCAATAGAGTCGTTGGGCCTTCAGCTTATGTTTAAATAACCTATTAAAGATTGGGCTCAGGCCCATAAAGTTTGGTCAATTTAATAAGAAAATAAAAAAAGTATAAGTCGTGATGTAGCATGTACTTTACTTATAAATTTTATATTATATTTAAATATTATTTGTAATTTAATTTAAATTTTGATATATTGCGTTCCTATTTAAGATAACTTTCTTAGCCAGATATACTACAAAAATTTATCCTTATTACCATTATTTATTCGGAGTTAGCATAATTGTTTTTAGTATAAACTGTTTACCAAAAATTAAACTATTGATAAAGAATTTGAAGGTTTATCCTAATAAATAATGCTACACTATATTAACACTTTTGTATTTATGATGTATATTAATATTTCATATTAATAAAATTATTTGTTAGTATAGTATTGTGTTAGTACAAGCTGAAAATATTTATACTAACAAATCAACATTTTGTTAAAAATTATAATAATGAAAGATAATTCAACATTAATTTATTAGTGAATAATTTTTTCGTGATAATTAAAATTCAAGATTATTATATATTTTTTAACTTAATCTTAATTATATTTTGATAACTTATACTTAAACACATCTTATACCAAGAAAAAAAAGTGTTTAGAATGTCATTTCATATATGTATTTTGTAAAATTCTTCAATCATCTTACGCTAATAATATTCGTATAAATAAAATAAAATATATTTTTGATGAAATACAAATAAATTATTATTTTTTAAATTGTTCAAAGGATGATCCATTACGCAGGGGGCTTTGTCTGGTTCAAATCCATGCACCCTTGCAATCTTAATTATCAACATAATTATCTTGGTTATTTTTGTATACTATATATTTATCTTGTTTTTATTTTATTTTATCAAAATAAGTATACACACTTTGATTGTTGTTTTTTCTTTTTAAAGTCGAAAGGATATAAAAACTGAAA
This sequence comes from Abrus precatorius, assembly GCF_003935025.1. Lineage (NCBI taxonomy): Eukaryota > Viridiplantae > Streptophyta > Magnoliopsida > Fabales > Fabaceae > Abrus > Abrus precatorius. Next base: position 30,877,332 of record NW_020874292.1, on the reverse strand, counting down.
ATTCACCAGGCGATAGAAATGGTGAAAGAACTTTTATACTATTATATGATCGATGCATACATACATAATTCATTATTGATTCCATTCAAACAAAACCAATCAGATTCAAAAAGGAACGAAGAACAAGTCTGATGAATATTTGAAACACTTAATTATTTTTCTTTGTTGAAAATATCAAGCAATAATGTGGCAAAGGAGCTGAGACATTAATGGTGGAGCAATATGTAGCTTTTTTTAGGTCCACATATATAAGCTTTAACACTTAAAAAGACAAACTAGATGGGTCTGGCTAGCCTCTCATGATTTGACTGTGAGATGAGATGCTGATGTTGCAATCCTTCTTCCAATCCAATATTTGAGATATGCTTTCCTTTTCTGTAGATCCCATACAGCCCCAGTTGCATTGCTCCCAGTAAAAATCCACTACCGTTTGGTACCTTTTTGTTTGTGGTACACAACATTCATCAGTGTTTTAGGGAGAAAAGACCAACATTAATGTTATCTTTTTCAAGTATACTATTACAAACTCTCATGTTTCCCAGTATACACTTTTTATACCAAAGGAGTATATTTCCTCTTTAATATTTACTATTCTATTCTAATTAGTCTCTCTGACTTTAACAAATTTTATTTGTTGTAAATTTTTATCTGTAATTAACATTAAATATTGAGAAGAGTTTTTAGTATGAGAGGTAAGAAGAATAGATTTTAACTATTAGATTTAGTAATAAAATAAGATTAAAATATCAAGCTACGTAATTTAAAATTAGAATAAATTATATTTTTCTATCTTAAATCTTAAAAGATGTATATATTATACTATCCTCTCTTTTAGTTTAACAAATTATAATTCTCTCAAAAAATTAAAATGCATTATAATTTAATCTATTTTAAACTTTTTGTTAAAATACTGTTAGAAAAGAAACTATGGTATAATTTTTATTAAATTATGTCCTAATTCTGTAATGTTTTTACACTCTATCTCTTTCTTTGAATGTGTTAAAGTTATAAATAATTTATATATCGTATATTTTCATTAAATGTGATGATTTTTTTTAATTATTTGATGTCAAGTCAAATCTTTAAAACTCTTATAACAATGACAAATTTTTATTCGTTGAACTTCCTAAAATATTGACAAAAAATGTAAACTTTATTAAAAAAATATTTTTATAAAAAATATTAAACATATGTTGAACAATGTTTAACAAAAAATTTAAAATAATTTAAATTATGATATATTTTAATTTTTTTAGGAGAGAGAGCTATATAATTTTAAAATAGAAAAAAAGGTAGTGTAATATATGCATATTTAAGGGAGAAAAATGTTATTTACCATTAAAATTAATTACTTGATTATTAAATAATTTTTAATTTTCATTATTCATATATATAAATATATAGTTGTATAAACACATACAATTTTTTCATCAAGAAAAATAGACGTTAATAAAAGTTTAATTTTAAGATATTGTTAGTAAGTAAAAGTTTTCATACTCTTAATCCATTTAAATATACTGATTTAACTATCTACACTATTTTAATATATTTAATATTTAATTAAATTGATATGAGAGGAATGAGAGCAGAATCAATGCAGAATTACCGCAAGGATAACATCACGAACAAGAACAGCGTACAACAGCCAAACGCCACCGTTTACAAAGAAGAAAAACGAAAGGAAGAATGGCATATACTCCACACTCTTTGTTGTCACCACTGTTTTCTGAAAATTAAGAGCATATAAGACGAGTGAAAAGGATGGAACCTCAACTTGCAACAGAAAAAAATGGTACATAGGAGCCTCCTCCAACACAATATACACAATTTTTTATAAGCAAAGAAACTTTATTCACACAATATCTTATAATACTTAGTACATTCATAATTTAAAAATAAATAAAAATTCGTTTCATGCATCAACGTGTATGCATTCGGAAAATCATTGACAATCATATCATGTCAGCTTGCATGTATATGGACAATTCGACACATTTTGTCAACCTAACAATGATATATAGGTGTTCACATTAGAACCACAGGCTCAGGGGATGCATGTTTGCATGGTGGGGATTAGAAGGGAAAAAGAAAGAGACTGTTAAATACTTTATTTTTACTTGAGAGTTTTAAATGTGTAAAAATAAATAACTTTTTATTTTAAAATATGCGTGATATTTTAAATAGAAATATTTTCTTAAAATAAAAAAATTTACTCTCCCTTTTATTTTTCTTTCAATTTCTTGCATCCCAATATTTAGATCTTTAACGGGGGGTCAAAAAATGGAGTTATTTTCATTTTTGTTTTTAGTATTTTAGACGTACATGAATACTGATTCATTTTAAGCACGTGCTGAATTTAATTCGACAACATGAGAGTGTGTGAGACCCTCTGTGAAACATGTCATCTCATGAGAAAACATATACTTGAGGAAGACAGTGCCCTATGTGGGACAGTATTTCAGTGCCATAAAGTTTGAAATGCTGCGTAGAAGGAGGATAGCCACATATTTGGGGTTGGTTCAAACGTTGCTTCAAAACTCAATAGGATCCAACTATTTCATTTAAATAATTGAATTCGACCACCCAAATATGGAAGAAATTTACGAATATACCTACCATATATGCAACAACAACAACAAAGTACTGCATTTTTTTGTTTCATCAGTTTATTGCTTTCTTTTGGCTGATATTTATTTAGTGCAACTGTATATTGATCGCGAGAATAGATATTTTCACATCAATTATTTTTTGGACCATACATTTATAAACTTTCTTTATGAAAAAGTAAGAGAGAAAAACTCAAAATTTGATTACTTTTCCATTTTAAATCATACCACGTGAAGAAAATGTTTTGATTTATAGGCATGTGTGACCTTTCAAAGCATCTCTAGGCCCCTCAAATAATCAATGAGTAAATTCGTGTTAGTCTATGATATTATAAAAGTTATATATTTTAATTTATATTTTTAATTTTTTCTTCTTATTACTTATATTAAAATAAATGTTATTTGTAAACTTAGGGCCTAACCAATAATTTTTTACATCTAATTAAAATACTTAGTTCTTACAATTTTGAGGAGTGAGTGCCCCCCTCCCCCTCCCCCCTGGTTGCCTTAGAACATGAATAAGTGATATTGGGATTTTCGAAAAGGCCATAAGGTCTCTGTCAATAATATGTTATCATATTGTATCCAGTGAGAAAAACTATGGATATTACAATCTATCTGTAAATCCAATTGTAAATATAGTGAGAGAATAGAGATGAAGTTTTCACACTGTAAAGAGAACGGGCAAAAATGAATGATAGAAAACTAGGACTGGTGAAGCTTACCATGATAGAAAGAGGTGAAGAATACATAACAATGTTTAAGCCTGCACCCATAATACCGACAGCACCACTACGAGCCTCTGCGTGCAATGTTAACTGAGTAACAATCACTGCTACTGCCAAGATTCCCACATCCACAATCCCGAAGAGAATTGAAGTCTTGGCCTGAAGTTGCATTCAAATTAGTACATCACCACTTAACATAGTAAAAGTAGTAAAAGAAATTTTCAATTTTGGCGAATTAGAAGCTAGTTTATATATATATATACCCTTATCCCTTTTGGAGCATATATAAGAAATAGAATAATGTAGATTGTCTGCACCACGATGCCAAAGCCATTAACAGTGGCCACGAGGTATTCTCCAGCCTTTATGATTCCATAGTAAGTCCAAAGAGAACAATTAAGCAATGTGCAAATGTAAGGAATGCTGGAGAAATCTTCGGTAGATTTGTGCTTCATTATTCGCCAAAACGTGGGTCTGCATTGTATATTTATATATATCATCCATCAGCAATATGAATTACTTATATTTTATATGATTAAGTAAACTATTTTCCTTAGACAATAACAAAGGAATAGAATGGTTTAGGATTAGGAGAGCTCACACAGGAGAAAGAAACATGAGAATTGAGATGATGTTACCTGCAGCAAACAAAGAAAAGGCATTTACGAAATTAACACCCTTTTTTGGGCATTAATCAAGATCAGCTAGATACCAATTAGGTGAAACTGAAACCGTGAAACAAGGAACACTGAAGGGTATGTGATGCATATGTTATATGTTTACCTATCACTCCAACAAAGAAACTCGGTTCTGGCATGATACTTTGCAGACCAAGATGCAAGATTCTGAATAGGTGGTTTCGAATTTCCTTTTTTCGGGTGTATTTATGTAGCAAGAAAAAGAAGAGCGAGAGAGAAGTGCAAATAATTCCTTACATATATAGCTGGACACAAATTGAAACTGTTAACCAAAATATCCGTAAATAAATTAGTTGACGTCAAAACTTCAAAATTAATAATTAAAATACATGGGGTGATTAACTTAATAAATGCAAATTTTAAAAACAAATTATCAAAAATATATAAAAATGAGTAAAATCTAAATGATCTACATTGTTCAAGTTTATATATATATATATAGTTGAAAGTTGCAATTTCATAAAATAAAAACATTGATAGAAAATGAGTGTTGTTACTTTTTTTTAAAAATTTTATTAAATTTAATTTAATAAAAATAAGTTTCATTATTTCAAGTAATAGCATTCGTTTATTATTATTATTATTATTTTGTTACTTAACTCAGCAATGCAATTTAACTTATTATTTAAAAAATTACGTCTAAAATAAGTGTTATTTGTTTCAATCAGGAAGATTTCACAAAAATTCTTATCATTTAATTTTTGACTTTTCAAGGATTTCACAAATTTATATTTTTATTAATAAATCATTGTATTTTTAAAACAAAAGTAGTCTCTTGTTAAATTTTTTCTATTTAAAACTACTAAATTTTTATTTTTTTACTAAAATATTTTACATTTTAAATCGATTAATTTTTTACTAAATTCTTTTTTAAACCAAAATATCATATTTTATCAAACTTGTAATTTTTTTCTCTTCAAATCTTAATCTCACATCTCAAAGTTTTTCATATTTTACAATTTGTTTTTTACTTTTAAACTTTTAAAATAATTTCATTTTCTATTTTTATTAAAATTATTTAAAAATTTTGAATAAAAAAATAAGAATTTTAAGTAGAACAGAATCAATAGAAGAACCATATTTCCATAATTTTAAAAGTAAAAAACTTAATTAATTAAAAAATTTTGAAAGACCAGAATTATACACAATTCAAACATATTTTTTGTTCCAAAAATGTACTTTAGCACTAATAATAAATTTAAATATATTGTGAATATAATTTTTATATTAATTATCAACAAAATTAACAATTTTTACAAGCCACAGTAATTTATAATTAAATAATAATATAAATTTTTTTACACCATCAATGTATTTAAATTAAACTCATGTAGTTTCACATCTTATTTGAGACGTATGAAAAGAGAAAAATAAAAAAAATATATAAAAAATATGATAAAAGAAGAAAAAGATGAAAAAGCATATATAAAAAAATAATTTTTTGTACCGAAAATTATTTGATGGAGTAGAGATGGATTGGGTGTTTTCAAGGGCAGCCCTCTTATGATTGATTGTTCTAATATTGGTATGGTATACCTACCAAAAAAGAAGGGGAAATTTTTTCTAAATATGCAAAACAAACCAAAATTTGTGATTAAGAATAACTCCACCACAATATAAGTGGGGTATATTATTGCTGGTGCATTGTCCTATTAATGCTATATATCCCCATTTAAACTCTTTATGCATCAGTTAAAACAATGCTGCTTTTTTGTGGTCAACAATAAAAGAAGGCTTAAGTTGATTCATAAGTATAAGTATAGGCTCATAATTGCACCCCAAATTAGAGTCCAAATATGCAAACTTATTACCTTCCTTTTATATGTCTGAATTGTTGGCCTCCCAATATTTTCCCTTTACATATTATTATTTAATTTGAAAATTAATGACCAAGATATAAAAAATTTTGATCTGAGTTTTATCCATTCATTTTTATTCCCTCATTATGCATTATTAAGCTCTTTTCTAACCCCTCATTTAGGCCCTGATCTTCAACATTTAGAATTCATTCTTTTTATTAAAAAAACAGTTCATTAAAATTAATAAAAATATACTGATATGTCATAAATTTATAATGTATTCCATATTCAGGATAATAATTAATCAATTAGTAACTCATTTATTAAATGAATTAGTTAACAGCGAGTGAATGCTTTATTAATACAAATTTCACAATTAATGAGGATATAGAAAATGTTTAACAATTAATGTATTTAAAATAATTTCTTATTTCTTATATTTTAGAAATAAAATTATGATAGTTAATTTTATAAATAGAATGAGGGAGTAATATAATTCGTTTTGGTATTGCTCCTTGACCATACACTCCTTATGAACTCAGCTTGTTAACATGAATCACCAAGATGTAAATTAACGAGCGACACTATTAATAAAAGGCATTGACTAATTAACGGACTCAATACTTAATAAGACAGATTAAAGCTTGTTTTCACAAGGATTTTGACAATTCAATTCTAATTGACCAAGAGTACAAAGCAATGACTGAATAAAAAGTTGACAGTTTCAGCCTATATTATCAATAATATAGGGTAGAATGAAAGTAGCAAGCATATATTTGTGACAAATTCTACTAGAAGATCCTAGTTTTCTGGGTATGCAGGTGTATTATGTTGTTGAAATAGATCTTGGAATTAAATAATTATCTTTATGAAATATCTATCTTTTGTTTTTAAAAAATGCTAACCAGTATCTGAAGAATAAAAAATAAAATTGTTTTATAGGAAGATGCAAAAATATACCCATTCTCATGTTTTTTTAATGCATTTCAAACATGATTTTTAACCAAAAAAAAAATGTATTTATTGATTTTTAATAAGGACAATGCTTAATAAGATTTTTGTTTGTAGTTAAAAAACTGTTCAATAATCCAACAAATAGATCAGACGTGGGACCAAAGAACATTTTCTAATTATGAAATTGATAATGTAGTGGAATTCCCTTGCCAGCTCTTGCAGCCAAGTAGGTTGGCTTGAAACAATTTTGAGCATTCCTTCAATCTTGAGTGGATACATATACATTAGGGTCAGCCCAAAAGTTGACACCTTTCCAAATTATACTAATTCCAAAAGTCAGAGTTAGAACAAAGTCTTGGAGAAAAAAGTGTACTGAAATAATGGATGAGACAAACCTCTAAGGTGGAAAGCCAATGTCCGTGACAACCAAATGATCAAAAGCTCTTTTGGAGTAAGACAAGTTGTTCTGATTCATACACACAAAAATAGATCCATGAAATTGACAACACAAATTAACTTTATATTGTGTTCTCTACTGTGGTCAATATGGTTAAATTTGGTTAGGATAAGTAAAAGAAATTCACCAGTGTCACCGACATGCTTCTAACCTTCTCATTACAATTCTTCAATTAAGATTAGGAAGAGCCTTGCACTTATCATCTGCAAAAACCAAGATTTATTTTATTAGATATAATTAGTTACATGTATCACACAGTGCAATTAATTATATTCGATTAAAAATTAAATTCTTAAAAATATTATTTATCAATCGAACTTTATATTTATAACATTCAAATAAGAATCTTAGCCAATTGTTTCGCCTGTCAAGTAAATTTTAATCTTTAAACAAAGAACGTCAATGATTAATTTTGAGGTTATTAACAAATCTTATGTTGCTTCACTTTAACAAAGGATAAATTTTTAATTAGAATGAACTTAATGTTGATTGACTGTTGTTTAAGATGTTGACCGGCTCATTGAAATATCCTTTGCTTAATTGAAATGATTCACTTGGCCATGTATCTTCTTCCCTTTTAGACCTTGTCATAGATCAATGATTCATACAGCCAACCTTACCTATGCTGTATTTGGTTTTGACTAAATTGTGAGGAATTCTTTTTTTAGGTTCTCTAAGATTATGATTACATGTTGTTTTGAATAAAAAAATAGCTAATCCTATCAAACATCTAGTGGGTGGTTGATGTTAGTGCACCTATCTTCTCTCCTAGAGAAACAAACAGTTTTCCCTTGAATAAATCAGGTTCTGAAAATTTTTTATCATTTCAATTTTCTACTGCAAAACCTTTTTACTGCTTTCTTCATCAAATCCTACTCAAACTACCAAAAAGAAACCGCATACTCGAGAAGCTCTTTGCAATACCTGTAATTACAATTGTCATGACATCTCTCTCTGAGAAGCTTGATCAAAACTTCGCTTTAAGCTAGGGAAAACAATGTAATATAAGTAATGCAGAAGGTACATTTAGAGAAAAAAAATAGGAATGGCAGTTATATGAGAAAGTAAATAAATATATAAAGTTTTAGGCTTTCAGACATTAGAAATAATGGGTATGAAGTAATTGAGGGAATGAAGCAGATTCATGAAAGAAAATGAGAAATAAACATCAAAGGAGAGGGATGCCATTGTTCTGGTTTGTTTCTTTTCGTTTTTAACTTTTTCAGTTACAGTTGTGATGAGGAACGAGTAGTAGAGTGAACGAATAGTACATTAGAAGCTAAACATAGTTGGAAAGATTAATTAATCTGGTAATAACTGAATATGAATGACATGAACAACTCTTAGAAAACAAAAATGAATAACATGAACTAGTGCATTTGAATATTTTCTGTCTCATATTATGTAAAATTTTAAAAACCATTGATCACCTTTTTAATAATGTTCACATTCATTAGTATCTTGTCTAAATATTTAAATAAATTAATAATTTATATTTTTTTAATAATATTTTTTTAATAAAAAAGAATTATTTTATTGTAATAGTATGTTTAATTTAGATTTTGAAAAGTACATTGTTTTATGAGATTAATAATATGAGACTTTTTTTTTTCATTTTTTTTTTTCTTATTTTATCTATCATTGGAATAGAGTATTACGCTTGACCATATTCTTACCAAGTACACGCTCACAAGCATCAGCCAATAGTCCTCCGCCAAATTTCTTGCGTGCAAGTATTCTCAGCCAGCACAGCAAGCATAGTCATTGTCCTTTCTCTACACTTTATTATTAATTAATATATGTTTAACTCTTTTAAAATAAAAATATATAAAATCAAAAGTAAATTTTTATTTAAAATTTAATTAAATATAATAAAAATTTAAATTTAATATTTTTTTATTTTTAATTTTTAATTTTGAAAAGGTTAAATTCAATTAATATATATATATATATATATATATTTATTTATTTATCAAAGTCCCACTAGTTTGTTTTTTTAATAAAATACTTAAATTATTTACTTTTTCCCATAAAGCATCGTATTCCAAAACAGTGCACAACCTTTATTTCTGTATTTTCTAGCATAGCAACCATTACTGGTTGTACTCTTCCTTCACCTCAGCCTCTTGTTTGTTACACAAGACAGAAACCCTCTCTTGTCGCTTTCATAAAAATAATTTAAGTAAATAAATAAAAAAAATGAGCGAAGACACTAAGAAGAACATTGCCGGAGCTCCGACGCCGAGGCCCAATTCCGATGACCGGAAACCGTTACCTTTACCGTCACCTGCGCCTCCAGTTCCCCCCAAGAAGGTCATCATCAAGAGCGCCGATATGATCCCCGACATGCAGAAGGAGGCCGTTGATATCGCCGTCACTGTTAGTTCCCAGAACTTTCTTCTCTCTCTCTCTCTCTTTATGTTTGTTTTGGATTCTGTTTCTGGGTTTGGTTGTTTTTGCCTTGTTGAATCATAAAGCCTTGACCTTTTTGCTGATTAATTAGGCGTTTGAGAAGTACAATGTGGAGAAAGATGTTGCAGAACAGATAAAGAAGGAGTTCGATAAGAGGCATGGCCCCACTTGGCATTGCATCGTTGGTCGTAATTTTGGTAATTACTTTTTTGTATTTTTTATTATTTTTTTTGCAGTTGTCAATGATTTTACTTGTTTGGTTTACTCGGAATTGTGGCTCTGTGCTATTGTTGATGATTTCTTCTTAGTTGGTAGTATGGAGCATGTGATAGAAAGTGAATAAATCTAAGATTGTGTAATTTAGTCCTTGTTTGCTTCTAAAAGTGTGTTCTTGGAATTTAGAAGTAATGTTTGTAACCTCAGTTTTGTTACTGTTGTTGTTGGCTGCATGTGGTTCTTAAACAGTCAAGCCGTGTTTATTCTTATTCAGTTAATTCTATATCAATGGCATAAGATTTAGGGTGCGTTTGGAAAACAATTTAAATAAGTGCTTATTCAATGAATTTTTTATATGGTGGCTTATTTGATAAATTTAACCATGAAACTTATTGAGATAAGCTGAAAATAACTTATTTTGATAAGTATGTAAAGAAGTATATTGAAATAAGCTAAATTGAACTTATGAGAGTCATTAGTTATTTCTATAAGTTTTCATAAGCTCCTTCAAACAGGACATTTACTTTCTGTCTATCTCTATTCTCCAGGAGAAAATGTATAAGGTGAATGGTATATGAATATGTAGTTTAGTTGGTTTTGTTCATGTGGATGAGTCACCATTGCTTATGTATTATATTGATTGGTGACAGATATTTTGTTCAACTATGCCCCAAACCAAACTTTTTGATTCTACCACCTAAGTTGTAGTGAATGATCTTCTTTCTTCTTTATGGGTTTAAAAAGTCTTTTCTTGAACTTGGTTACTGGATGACAAATGGTTGAACATAACATAGACTACTTTATACTTGCATGTTGATATAGGCATAAATGCTCAAGTTGTTTGATGTTTTGTGTTAGTATCCTGTGATTTCAATCTCCTAAAATTGATAATGAATTATCTTGTCAACTTAATACTCTTGGGCAAAGGTCCATTTATTGTTTTTTGGTACATGAAAGGGCTATTTGCAATATATCCTCTTCCCCACAAAAGGTGTCTGTCTTTCATTGTGGAAATCCTAATGTCATTGCTCCATTCTAAAACCTACTTCTAGTTAACAAGAACCTATTGACGATCAAAAAAGAATTTGCAATTAATGCTCTTTCTTGACTCTTGATTGTTATCCAGTGCAATTAATATTTTAATATTTTCACGGTGAATAATCTGAGAAATTTTTGCTTGAATGTATTGGGTGAATGTGCAGTATTATGTTTCAAGTTAATGAAACTTGTAAAATTTTGTTTGTTTAGTAAAGTAGTTGTAGTTGATATGAGTATGATAAAGCTTTAAGGTTTTGAGCAGAATAAAAGAAGAATTTAGGCATATTTTGAGCTTTCAAACATAAAAGTGCTCCACTTATACAGAAATGTGAGACAGACAAACACACTTGGAAAAAGAAGGGAAAAGACACATGCAAAAGGAAGCACTAACACTTGAAAATAGTAGCCGTACCTGTGTCAAATGTGTATCTTGTGAACATTTCATATACACTTAAGATACTCCTAGCTGCATTTTACATTATAAAAAATTTTCTTTTTATACCGATACAGATGGAAATACCACAATGCTTAAATTAAATGATCAGTAATTTGTTTTAACTTTTAAAACATTTATTTTCTCTCTTGATTTAAAAATTGTGTTTTATGTTAATTTGATACTAATTTTATTGTAATTTTTAAAATATGTCTTATTTAGTATCATATCATTTCATGTCCCATGTTGTATTTATACATTTTGGCCAACACATTTTTATTTAGGTCATAGCTTAAAATTGAGTTACGATATATATGTTTTGATATGCTCCTTAAGAAGATTATTTTCTTGTCATTGACTAAATGATCCTGGTTATTTCTTTTATGAGATTATGCTTACAAGATGTCTGGATCTGGATGGCCAATACAGAAAGTAGAAATTGAAACTTGTGTGTATCAAAATTGAATTTTGGTTACTGTTATTGGCTTAGTTATGATTTTTTTATGACATTTTCTTGTCACTAAGCCTATTGGTGGTAAGATAGGAACCCATAGGATAGGATAGTTGAATAAAATTAAGACAGGATAAGAGCATGATAGACTCGTCTTATTTTACGTTTCATGCATGCCAAAATATAAACTGGATATATTGTGTAATCCTGTCATGGCTATTTCTAATTCAGGCCTCTCACGAGATAAAATTTACATTAGAGGAAACCATATAGATAGATTTATCAGGTCCTGTTTTTTCAACATAATGTCAAAAATAGGATAGAATGGGAACAATTGTCTTACCCTATTCACCAAACTACCCTACATCTTATATGTTCTTGATGGTGTGGTTTAGAATTCCGGATCTCATGGGGTTTTAAATGTACTTTCAATGTCACTTTGTGTGGCACAACCTAACCGGATTATTTACCAAATCTCTTGTCATATTATTCCATTTTCAATGAAATTCAGACAATTAATGCAAATGAAGACAAAATTCCTTGTTTTTGCTTAGGTTAGTTGTATTTGAAGTGCATTTATAAACTTTTCTATCTTTTTGCAGGCTCATATGTGACTCATGAAACAGACCACTTCGTCTATTTCTATTTGGATCAGAAAGCGGTTTTACTCTTTAAATCTGGTTAAAGCCATATTGTGGTGAAAGAAGTTGACAGCAATGGGAAGTGTCTTGTGATTATGATGCTGTATTCAGTCCTCCATGTATTAATTCCACTGCCATACAAACTCTTTGCAGGGCATTCTTGAGCTTGTATATTTTATGTCATGTAAACTAGTTCTTGGTTTGGAGACGAATTTAAGGATTAACTTATTTTGAGATTTTTTTAACTTCTCTGAAGAGTTTTTGAGAAAATAAATTATTCCTTTTTATTAAAAAAAAAAAAAAACTTTCTTTTTTCCATACATGCACCAGATTTCTTAGGGTCTGTTTATTTTTGAAAATATTTTCTTATTTTCAAGGGTTTTTTTTTTAAATCTCATTTACAATCTTTCACATTTTAAATAGGGACAATTTACTTATATTTTCTTAGGTATTTTTTTTATTCAAAATTTGAATTTAATTTTGTTAATATAGATTTTTTATTGAGGAAAAATTCTAATTTTAGTTGAAATGTAACGTTAAAAATATTTAAGGAATTGTACTTTTGTCCTTTTAATAAACATGTTTGTAGTACGTTTGCTTTTTAATTACAGCGATGGCGATATCTTTTATGGATCTGCATACTGTTTTTTTTTTTCGGATTAAACAAATATAGAAAACATATAGGTTAAAAAAAATTAAAAGCTATTTAAATTGTATTCACATGTTTTATCTTATTCAATACTTTTATTGGCTCAATTATCTATTCAATTTTAAAAACGTTAATTACGATAGCGTAAATGATAAATATGACTAAGAAGTAATTCAAGTAGTTTTATATTACAGTAATGTGAACAGTGATGTAGTTACAACTTATAAATGTTGTAAGTAGTTTAATACAGTGTTAATGGATCCCAACTCTAAACATAAAGTGGGATTAATAATTATTTTGTGATTTTTAATAAACTTTTACCTGACAGTAATGTTATAAACGTTTTTCTGAAGTCGCATTGTTCAGCAAGAATGGGCCATTTAACAAAGTAACCGTTTGCCATATTTTATATCCCACTAAGAAAGCACAGTTACTTTGATCTTCAGAAGTTTATATGTAATTAGTAAAGACACAAATCCAATTAAAACCATACACGGGGCATAAAAATTGAATTTTTGCTGTACATTAATGCAGGCATCTTTCAGTTTGGTCAACTGAAAAGGCTTAAATGTTTTGAGTTTAATGCAATCTCAAAGGCAAGAGGTGCTCGAGGTAGGCACAGTTGTAGGCTGGTTTTCACTTGTTGAAGGAGAGGTTTGGTTTATTGCCGTGCTTGATTCTCCAACTTGAAATAGAGGACGAAACCTAAAATTTTGGACTTTGAAGTTGTTAGTGAAGCAATCAATGTAAAGTTAAGGAGTAAGCTCAGTTTAGTAGTAGGGAAAATAAGCTAACTATCCCCCGGTAGAACACAAAACACCAATTCTATAATCAAATCATAAGCTATTTTCTACTTAACTTGTCCATTTCTGTTTTTAATTTTTTCAATAAGCACAAAAGTTTCATTAATTAAGCACTAGGGGTGCTTAGCCCATATCTACAAGCATTATATAACTGCATTGCTTATAGCGTCATATGCTCAAACTTGATTAGTTAAGTTTGCCCATCAATGTTTCTTGAGACTTCTTATTTTCTCATTTTGTATTCATTTGTGGTCAAAATAGTTGTCCTCAAAATCTCACAGAAACCGAAACAATTCTGCAGCATACTCAATCAAACTACTCACCGTTGTCGAAAGTTGGAGGATTGCATACCAAAACAAAGCAAGGAAGGACTTGAACAACAACCAGTGAAATGAGTAGCATTCTCAGATATGTTTACACTTGACTGCAAGGAATTGTAATAAAAGCAAAGATATATTAGATGGAGTCAAATTGTGCATTATCAGGAAAATAATATGGAGAAATAGATTTATGTCAAGTGGAAATTGTGTGTATTATATGGGAATGGATCATTTTGGCATGCAGGAAGATGTATCTGTGGCAATACAACTGAACTGTTCTTTTAACATGAAAATTTCCTTTGAGCACCAAAAAATTTGAAACATGTGTAAAGGGTAATTCATCTTCTATGCACACTCACAGTTTCTTTATCGGAACTTGGAACAGTTGATAGCTCTGACGACTTTTTCTTGCAGTTTCTTCTTTCATGTGCAAGAAGAATTGCACATTTACAGGTGAAGTACAAAAGCAACACTCCAAGAGAGAACATGATAACAAATTCGATGACAATGATTGATCCTAAGGCTGTTACCACAAATAGAATGAGCTTGTAAGTTATAGAAATAAAATACCTGTATGCTTCTATTTCTCAATTTGATAAACTGAATATGGAAATTATGTATTGACAATGTCAGAAGATGGGGACTCCAACTACAATGAAGGTAGCTGCTTAGACCAATCCTCAACTTACTGTGAGCAAGAAATGAACTCATTGGCTGCTTTGTCATTAAATTTACCATAGCCTCAGCATATAATGGCATTGACATTCCCTCTGCACAATCTGGATAACATCCATAGTTTCCCATGTCATTCAATGTCATTGTTAAAACAGCTCCATGCTCACCTCCCTGTATGAAAAATGAAAAAAATCACTCATATTTTAGAAAGACATTATTTTCATAAAGACTAAACAAAGGAAACTACAATTCTTTTTACTCTTAATTCGGTATTACATTCTAGAATGTTCGTGGTGTTTTTCTTTGGGTTGGAGGTGCATTGGAAAGTAGACATGCAAAACCATTTGGAGCTTCTCAATGGTCAATGCCACTTTTTTCAAAAATATGTTGTTTTGTCAAATTAAACTGTTGCCAAAATGATACTGATCAAAATACTGTAGTATTCATATCCACTCTATGATCCTTTTCAACAATGTATCCAGACTTGTATACCAAACCCCTGAACAGTAGTGTTTGTGTGTTTATAACTTCTTATGATTTCATTTCTATAAATAGTTGTGTTTTATAAATTCTATTACTTTGGTCATGTACTTGTGATGAAGGAACAGATGATAGTGTTTCCGCTACTAGCCATATACATTTGGTCTATGCTTTATATTTAACTGGTGATGTGAACATATTGAAGGCCGTGATTGGACCTCAAACTTCAAGGTAAAAAGAACATCACCCACATGATAGAACAGTTGCTGCATAACAGTATTACAGTCATTGACTGTGCCCTGAAATCTGATTCCAATAGCTTTGACCATAAAGTGCTTAGAGATAGTAACATATGTCTGAAGAGGTTGCCACTGATAATTATTCATGTGCTTGAGTTCAGTTGTATTGATTAAATGAACAGGTAGATTAGTAACTAATACTCCATCGTTTACTTCCATTGAGAACGTCACCAGAAAATGAGCCTGACCACCTGACATATGATCCATCAGCACAATTTCATGTCTCCAAACTTTCTTACAGACATCATCACATCAATTGTAATATTCAGAAGCATTTAGTCTAGCAGATTCAAAAGTTATTCACAATAATTATAATTTACATCATGCTAAGAAAATGTCAGACACCAACTCCTACGAAAAAAAGACAATCAAAAGTTTCCTCACTTTTTCGGGAGAGTAAAAACTTACTAATCCATTACTGTAATATTAATTACTTGAATGCAGAAAATTGGACTTGAAATAACAATGTAGATTATCATTCCTCTCTTGTTGCTTTCTCCTCTTTCGATTTGGTAAGCAATATTAAATGTACTTTGTCACAAACATGTAATCTAATTATCTATCACTCCATCCTTACTATTCAAATAAGAGGGGCATTAATGTTAGAATGAAGAGTCATTATCCAAATTAGAGTAGAAATAAGCTCAAAATTAAACATTTTTCATCCTTATTAAGACATATTGTCTTCCTAAAGGAATAAAGAAACAATTAGTCAGCTTCAACAACAACAAAAAGATCTTACCGCTCAACCAGTTATTTTTAACTTAACAACATTTGCATCTGGTGTCTATATATTTATGACTAGATATCACAAGCCTCTTGATTAGGTTTTCAATGCAATCAATCTCCAAAGAACTAACTACGGTACAATTGCGCATGTTTTGTTGTTTAGCTGCATTTGGCTAAAAAAGAACATAATTATTGTTGTCTCATATAATTTCATGTTTTACCGTGTAAATCTTACGTTAGGCATAAGCATTAAAATATAACCTCAAGATTCCTAACCATACCAGGGAAGGTAAAAAGATCGGGATCTCCAATGAAAAAGTCAAACTTGTCTTTTTCTTGGTCAAAGATAAGGGTCTCATCTTCATTACTTCCCAATATGATGAAGTAAGGGGCTCTAATAAATGGAGGATCATTGATAGGATCAACTAAAACTGGAACGCCCAATGAATTTACTCCATTCTTATTCATGGTAGAGACTTGAATGGTATCTATGCCATAAAAATTCTCGTTTCTGAGGGAAAAAAAAAACCTGAATTAATAATAAAAATAATAATGATCATGATGGATGATACTTGAAAAACACATTACTTTTACATGATAAATTTTATTTTCCAAAATAATACATATTCTATGAAATTTATGCTATAAAAATGCCTTGAAACTAACCACATCGTTGATACCAAAGAATTCCTTTATAACTCAGTCATGTGGAGTTACTTCTTAATATAGACTACAGTTGGACAGAGTAAAGACAATAAACAAAAGCCATATCGAACTAGAAAATTCAAGCATATTACACAAACACCTAGTGGAAAACAACTGTTGTATTATACATGCACACGCACATTTGGGGACACTTGACATTGAATATTGGACATTAGGGCTTTGTTCGGAGCTAGTTCTTGGAAAGAAAGGGAGAGGAGAGAAAGACTTATGATAATTCTTGTTTGAAAGTTTTTAGATGAGAAAGAGATGTTTTATAAACCTTCTAAAACCCTCCTAATCTTATATTTTTAAGATATCTTAATTTGGGAGATTTTGTATTAACCCTTCTTCCTCCTCCCATGCCTTTCAAACCTTTTCCTTTTCTCTCCTGTAAAACTTTTAAACAAAGCCTGAAGATCCAATACTGGTAAGATGTAAATAGGAGTATGTTGTGATCGATGAACATAAGTTTTATGGCTGTAGATGAGTATGTTGTCATCGATGAGAAAACATACAAGATTTGATATGATCATGAATGATAGCGCATTGAACATTTGGTTTGTGATAGCGCACAGTGACATCATTTGATTTCAGTAATTAGTCCCACCTAGCCCGAAAAGATATTTTTGATATTTTTTGTATCCATAAGCAGATGATAGATTATGTGACAAAATGTTATAATACATTGAACATGTTGGCAAGTGTCATTATCAAAGTGCAGTTCCATGTGTCAGATACATAATCAATTTTGCAATACTTCAGTGCCATTGGAATAAACCAAATTTTCCAAACAACTAGAGCATTGTTTCAACAAATTTAAACGTAACAATAATATATAAAAAGTACCCCAGATACTGAATTGATTGAAGTGCAAAATTAATTACTTCCACTGAGCCCTCTATTAGAAGACTGGTTGCTGTTTCATTTCCTGTATTTATTGTAAGTTCACTCCACATTGCTTGTCCAAATTGCATCGCTATAGGAGACAGAAGAATACTTCCAGATTGTGCTCTCAGATTGACAGAAATATTCTCCTTTGGATTTGAGTAAGTTATCTCAAACCCAGTGAAACCACTGCGATCATACCGAAAAGGACAATTCAATTAATTAAACAATATTTCATAATTCCTCAAAAATATTTATATATATGCTGCATGTAGTATACATACCCAAATCTTGGGCTTATCAAATCTTCTGTTGCTTGCAGTTGACTTGGAATAGAAGCAAACTGAGGTGGAATATTGAGAACAGATATGTACACAGAAGCAGTTGCAAGATTTCCATTTATATCAGATATTGTATAACAGAAGGAATCATTTCCATAATACCCTTTATAAGGAGTATAACGAAAGATCCTTCCATTCTGTATAAGTGAACCATGATCTGACTGACAAAATACAAGACAAAGGGTCATTTATCATATTCCAAAATAATATGAAGACAAAGATGAAGGTAGTGGATAATGTAATGGAAAATATTTCTAATTTAATTTATCAACAACTTCAACACATCTCTTAAAAAACGAGTTGGTTCAACAAAGATAAAAAAAATTTGAAGTAAGTTATTCATTATGTAGTAAATTGATGTTGAGGCTCATATTTACTGAATTGCTAGATCATCAAATGATGATTAAATGCTGGAAGAAAATGAACCATTTCTTTGTTAATTCCATAATCCCCCACAATGTGAATGATAACTAAAGGTCTTTCTATTGGGAAAATTTAGAATCAATTTAGAATAACATCAAATAGGAGGCTAGGAGGAGGTTTATGAATGAAGTGATATCATATCTTACTTTTGAGAATTCAGCTATACTTGCATTATCACCCGCAAAATAATCATTTGCTAAGGCATCAATGGCAATGGATTGATCCTCCCAAATAGATATCGTATCGTTGTTGGCTTTGGGAAAATATTCACCTTAGTCATCAAGCAAAAGAATCCTTAAAAGATATTCTTTAAAAAATTATAATACAATAGAAAATATGCATTTTGACCATCCAACTAGAGTCACAAGAAAATTTTTTAAGTAATTTTTAAAACATACACGATCAAATTTCTTTGTTTACAAGTTCAAACTTCGAAAACACTAATAAAGGTATCCAGAAGGTACATAGAAAATAACTATTTGAAAGTATTGATTATACTTCCTGTTTATGTCCGGAAGCTGTAGTTTGGAGGGGAAATAAAAATCAAGGTTAATTTGCAATTTTCAAATTTCAAGAATTATAAAATGTTTAATTGTTTTTTGAATAAATGATGATTGAAACGTTATAAGATAATTTCTCATTTTAAAAAATTCCAAAATAAAGAAAATGTTAGATGCATCTAAGTTTTAACTGTAAACAGGATTCTTTTCCAAAATAATAATAATAATAAAATTAGAAGTGGCATGTTGTTTGAACTTACTGCTGTACACATTGATACTGAAGGGACATGGCGTGAAACGCTTGCCATCAAAGGAAGCACAAATATCGTAAGTGCCAACATCTTTAACCATATAGCTGCAACTGTATGATCCATCCTTATTGTCTATAATGTCCCAAGTTGAAAACCCAGAACTATTATTTGAAGCAATTTCCAATTTCAACCTTGAGTGTTGTGAGGGGACAGGGTTCAAATATGAATCTACAAGCTGCACAACTATTTCATTTTTTGACAGCTTTGGCACCTTTGAAGAAAACCACACAACAGTTGACAAGGAAATATTTATTTCACCTGTAGCACGATAAGATCACACTCATGAGAAATGATTCCTAGCCTCTAAATAATAACTATTTGCAAAAAGTACCTTCCAAAGCTGACATAAACCTTGCAATACAAATATATACTATGGAGATATTTTGTACTTATGCTAATCACTATAAACTTGAGTTGTTCCGTGAAAGCATGTGAATCATTTTACATTTAACATGTTTCTTTACAGAGGAGAGTCTTTTAAACTTGAAGTGTGGACAATGCAATGCACAATACCTTGCGCTAAAATTTGACTTTTATTAAAAGAATGAGGCAATGGGAATTGAACTCTACACATTGATTGGATGGTGGGGGGGCACCATGGGAAGAAGTGCATGTATCATTCAATATAATACCTGCTTTTACCTCTTTTCTGAATGGATGTCCATCATTCAATAATATGTTTCCACAATATACATTAATATCATAAAATCCACTTTTTTCTGGCGTGTAATCCACCTGAAAAGCACTGGCCATTACGAAGCTCTCGCTTCCATTATACTGAAACCAAAGTAAGAACTTATTAGAGTCCCAAGTAATTGTGCGCCAAAAATTAATGTTATGTCTTCCTTACATTGTTGCTTAGCCCTGTTGAAGGTGACGGGGCAGTTTCCATATTACCATCATATCTAATTCCTGAACCTATTCTGCTCCCTGATATCAAGATCCACTTATAACAATCAAAACACAATTATCAATTACATAAAGGAATGAAATTAAAAGTTTATCTTTGAAAATATCAACGTACCATTTTTGTTTAGCATAGGATATATGATTGGTAAAACACTATAGGAGTCATTTTCTCTTAAGATTTGTACTCGAAGTATGTCTGCTTCAACAGGTGAAGGATATTGATAGATGTCATTCAAATAAACAGAGAATTTTGCCTTCACCCCAGCTACTGAATCGTTTAAACCAGACCCATTAACAACACTTTTCACCCCATCACAATAACCTATTCAGAAAGGAATATGAAACAGAAAATTACATCTAACAGAGGAAAATGATAAAATTCACTTGCTGAAATGATTATGTAGGAAGTCACTAATCACTACGGCTTAAGGATATATTTGGATGAGGTGATTTTAGAATGAAAGAAATAGAGAGGAGTGATTTTGTGAATATTATATAGTTTTTTTGGAGTAAAAATTTGTGAATATTTTATTTACTTCTTTCTTTTAATTTTTTTATTTATTACTCAAAAATTATTTTTTACTTTTATCATTCCCTTTACTTGACAAATTGCTAACTTGTTTAGTCGTTAACAACATCGCATTTTTATATTTCTGAATAAAATTTGAAGTCATAACGTTAAGATATTTTAAATTTAGATTTAAAAATATGAATATTATATGAATAAAGTTGAATAACAAGAAAAATTATGAATATTTGAAAGACTAAAACTTTATTTAAACTAAAAAATTATTCATTTATTTGGATATTTAATCTTTTAGTGGGAGGAAATAAAATAGAAGAGTTCCCCCCACAATTTACTTTTTTCTTTCCAATATTGCCGTGAGATGAACAAGAGACTTGAGGGTTGAATTTTTTATTTTTTATTTATTTAAGTTTATTTAACTGTTAATTTTTTAAAATAATATTTTTTAAAAATTGATATAAAAAATATTATATTAAATGTTTTAATTTTTATCAAATTATTTTCTTATTATTAAAAATTTTATATTATTTATTTATTTATTTTTACTCTCTTTTTTATTCATTCAAACAAGCAAATGAAATTTTTCTATTTCTATTTATCCAAACAAAACATATTTTTTACTCTATTTTTATTTTTATTTATTTTTCTCTCTATTTCATTAGGTCTAAGAGATTAATTAGAGTGAAAAGTAAATTTCAATTTTGTGGTGGGTAGGCAGAAAGATAGATAGGAAGGGAGAGGGGAGAAAAAGAAATGCATTGTCTCTGTCAGCAATAATAAATGATTAAACAATAGGGAACGAATAATGGCACAAATCCAATAAAATTTGTAAGAAACTTGGCATGAAATCTTACCTATAAAAACAGTATAAACATATGGCATATTGGAAATGCTTTTATTATGCTTGGAATCATATATTGTCAACAGGAAGTTCCCGGGCTCCAAATTGCTAAACGAAAACAACTGAATTCCAGCATCCACTTCCACAAAGTGAAGATCTGCTATCGGTATTGACAAGTTTGTATCTCTTTCAACAACTTCAGCATCAAATGGATACAGTCCAGAAACCAGATTTCCATATTGATCTAACTGATGTACGAAAATTTCCATCTTGGAAGCCAATTGCCATGCATGTGGGTCAAACCTCCATTTGGCGATACAGTTAGAGACATCTATAGCTCCTGGTATTTGAGGGAGAAAAAGTCAAGTTATTGTAGATAAGTGACATTAGAAGAAACAAGGAAACAAACCCCACGTGTGAAATTTAATAAATTCAATCCAACACTGTGAATTGAAATATACATTACTCATCATTATGTTAGAACTATTTGTGTATCAAGCTCAAGCATGTAACTAAAACATTTAAATTACTACTGATTCCACCCATTGTATAAAGATATATATATCAGATGGTCCAAATATGATATAAAATAATTATCATTGAAACAAAATCACACAACCTGGATTCACCTTGAATGGTAACGGAGAACCATTCAAGGTTTGATTTCCTCCTTCTATGCCCAAGGAGAAGTTTCCAGCTTTCGTCACAATAAACTCGATGACTATATAATCAAAATCATTCCATCCCATGTTGGAGATATCTGGAACACTTGCAAGAGAACCATTTTCATGCAGCACAGACAGCTTAAAATCAGGCAAATAGGAAACTTGAGTCGTCTTAGAGATACTGTTCCCAAACGCATCTTTAAGGAGTACCATGATTGTAGCTTTTGAACCAACTTCATAATCATGTTTCAGGCCCTTCCATGATGCAACACACACTGATGGGTACATGTTTCCTTCACTCAAACAACATCATCTAGTATTATTAAGCACATACAAACCCAAGTAATCTACACTGATTCACAGCGCCTAAGTACAAGCAAGAACGGGCAAAATGATATGCACTTTCATTTTACAAAGCAGTAGTGTTTTACCTTTACTTTTAAACAACATAATAGTCGAGTGTTTTAGAAGGGTAGTTTTAAACCTGGCTCAACTTGGAAATGCAAGGATGAATCATAAATTTTATAACGGTCCTCATTGATGAGTACATTAAACAATCCGACTTTGATGGGTGTGAATGAAATCTTCCAGTCATTCGGGTCTCCTTCAAAATTTGACAACACTGTAGATACATAGGAACTGTTCCCTTCCTTTCCATTCACAGTGAGTATGGGCACAAAAACATTTTTGTCAATCTTATCAGCATTCTCAAGCACTTTGACCTTAATGGTTGCTGTGTCACCAGCCTCGAATGTGCCCTTGTCATCCCACCAACTAAAAGCGAATAGCGGCAATTGTGATCTATCTGTCACAAAAAAAAAAGGGTAAAGACTGTGCAAAACTTTCATCTTTTTGTACATTCAACTAGAGCAAAGATGAATGAGTGCTGTTTTTCAGTTACCTGAAGTTGGATATTCAGAATGAGAAACTGAGAGAGAAGAGAGTGAAATGACAATGAGTGTGCATGTTAGGATCTCCATTTTGATGAGATTATTTGAACAATGTGGTTTATGGTCAAATGAAAAGGGTAGTTATGTTGAGCAGTTGATGGCAGTTTAAAAGCAGTTATCTCGTGAAGCGCTTATTATTGGTTTGACACGCTTCTCTTCTATCCGTTCCTGTCCACCATCCATAGCTTCAAGGACACCGAAACAGGATACTTGTCGTAAGATCCTAATGGTATTCAGACCTGAATAGGATAAATCAAGCGAATATGAGTGAAAGATGCATAACAACACCCATAATCGTTTAACATGTATGAAAGATTATTAAACCCTTCTAATTATAAAGATTTTACCAAAAATCAAATCACATGCATGTAATATTGGTTTGGTAAACAATTTAAAATTATAAGCTCTCTCTCTTTACGTACATATATACATTGCCGTCTAACAACACTCTTTTGACGCCGGATAAATGAAATAATAATTTTCACCTTCAAGAAGAACCACTAAAATAATAGAAGAGCATAATTATTTCATTTATAAGAGTTGATGAGTATGTTTTTATTAATCATCAATTCTACCGATAAAAATATTGAGTAACTAAAATTAAAGTATAATAAATAATTGACTAATTATTATGATAGTTTCAAGTAAAAATAATTATAGTAATTTTTTAAAAAAACCATTAACAATTTATAAGTAATATTAATCATTAGATATATAATTTAATAAATAAAATTTATTAATCTTTATTCAATAAATAACGTAAATTGTAAATTATTTATAAAAATAAGTAGACAATTATTGCCAACATAAGTTCAAGTTTTATTTTTAGTTAAACAAAGAGCTGGGTAACATTATGCAAGTTTCATGAGGGAAATTATTTTACCTAACCTAATATGCTCACAATGTTTAGCAGACTAAAATCACGGCTCTGAATCTCTGGTAATCCGATAGCATCTTCTTCCCACATAATTTTGGAAGAGGATCAGCTACAACCTACTAAATTCCTTTGTCCTTGAAAGCGTAAAAAAATTATTAAATTAAGCACAGTTATGTCTTGTTTATTGAAAATTCAAAATATACTTTTTTTAATATGTAGAAAGGAAAGTTTTATGTCCTCACCATAAGACAGCCTCACAGATGCATTTCAAAGTACATTTTCAGCATCTTGGTTTTGGCTGGAAAGGTTTCCACTCATTCAATACAGATGTTTTTACTGCAAGGCCAACCAAAAAAGGAAATAGAATGCTCACGCGATAATGTGAGAGGACAATTAGAGTTTAGTCATGAGGGGGGTGAATGTAATATGTAAGTTGAAGAAACTATGATGTATAAATAATTTTTTATAAATTTAACACATTTTATTTATTTTACTTCTCTACCATTTGAGTAGACAAATTGTTCCTAATCAACGTGGACTGTGTAGATGTCCTATAGATTGAGTTTGAACCGTAACAGGTAGAACAAACTACAGAACATGAATACAATTAATTTTGTCAATATTAAATGCAATAAAGATTAGCGTGTAAATGCGTATAAATATAGTATAATCAAGAAAAACAAAGAAAAAAAATGCTTAATTATACCGTTAATTCCATTTCCATTTCGTTTGTGAATCGCACATTCCTTTGCAGATATATGAGAATGAAAGCATGTAATTAGTTAACTGAGCAATCAAATATTGACATGAAGAGTGCACGAATTCTTGTATGAGCCGGGAAGCACACGAATTCACTGTGAAAGATGGTTCAGTGAGGTGGGTCCCTTACAGATATGGACCAGCAACAAATAATTTGATGTTCAACTGCCACGTAGCAGTTTTGCAGTTTCCACTTTATTATTATTAATTTTTCATTTTTATTTTTTGCAGGTTTTGTCTGGTACTGTCACAACAGAGTAGTTTGTGTTTATGATAATAAAAAAGGATCCTTCACATACAGGCTTTTTTATTTAAATATTATAAATTTAAAAACAAATTCTTAATATATGATTTTTTTTATTTTTTTGTCTGAGGTGTGTCAATACATGTGTCATTAGTTTCGTCAATGCGGTTGATAAAAATATTATATTTTTATTTTTTAAAAATAAATTTTGCCACAAAAAATGTGAAATAACTAAATTGTAATATGTGTCAATATTTGTAAAATTTCGTAATATGATTGGTGAAATTAAATACCAGTTTTGCCATACAGATGCAAAACTCTCGGATTGTGACACGTGTCATGATCTGAGTAAGTTTTGCCATAAAAATTACACAACTTGCAGGAATCTGACATGTGGCACAATTTTAAACTATTACGCAAATTTACTTTTATTAATTTTAATAACATAATCAAACCAAATCCGATTTAGATTTAGATGCAAATCATTACCACACTTAAAATAAAAATTAAATTACTAATATTCCACTAGAAAATATTTTTTTATTTACATATAAATTTAAATTACATATTAATTAAATAAATTTAAATTAATAATATAATTAAAATTTTATAATTAGATACCAATTATGATAACATTAAAATTGTGCCACGTGTCAAATTTTTGCTAAGTTATGTAATTTTTATGGCAAAACTCACTCAAATCATGACACATGTCACAATTTGAGAATTTTGCACTATGTATGGCGAAATTGGTATTTAATTTCACCAATCATATTACAAAATTTTACAGATATTGACACATGTCACAATCTAGTTATTTCACATTTTTTATGGTGAAATTTATTTTTAAAAAAATAAAAATTTAATATTTTCTCCAGTCGCATTGGCGAAACTAATGACACATGGACTGACACCCTAGATAGGAAAATAGTTTCAAAAAAATCATATATTAAGAATTTGTTTTTAAGTTTACAATATTTAAATAAAAAAGCCTCTCAAATAATACAATAATAATATTTCTTTTTTATCATAATTATATATCACTAATCTTCGTTGATCTAACACCGCTCAAAAATCATTTCCTTCCTCATCACAACTTTACATACATGTTTTTCCATTAGCTCAGATTTATATCATCAATGTTGAAGTATAGTACTGAGACAAGGGTGTAGGGTCATCAATTTTTTTGGGTGCGTTTGTTTGTGTATAATTTAATTAATTACTTATTTAATAATTTTTATATAAAAAGTAATAAATATTTTATCGTAAAACTTATTATTAAACTAATTTAAAATAACTTACATAAATTATATCAATAAATTTATTATAACAAATTTAAAAAAATATGAGAATCATGAGAATGATAATTTTATCATTAGTTCTGATAGACTTTTTCAGACGTTCCTTTAATTAAAGAGGACGAAACTTGTCTAATTCGCTATGTCGTTTACGCTTTGCAGAAACCTTTCTCCATTATTGTTTGGTCTAATCTTCTAAGCAGGAATGTTAGACCGACTTATCCAATATTTTCATGCGTTCATCATCATTATTCTGTTCACATATGACCCAAATCAGTTGAGTACCAACTAAATAAGGAAGAGTGACACTATTGACACTATTTTTACTTCACATTCTCACAACAATTTTTTACCCTAATTAATAATTAAGGAGAGTGATGAAAATACACACACATATATAAATTAAGATGACATTAATATATTCATCAAGAGAAATGCTCATCCTATAATGAAAAAGAGTTTTAATTTTATTTAATTTGAGTGGGACATAAAATAGGTGGCAGTTGGCCAGTTAGGTTCTCCTTGGCAAGTAACAAAATGTTGTCCCTGCTTTCGGCTGGTCCTCAAGGTGGGATATTTAGTAGTAGCTCCATTGTCGATTAATTATCCTTTAAATATTTCTTATTTAGTTTAGCCGTAATTTGTATAATTAAAAATTAATATTAAAACAATCATCTTTTTACTTATTTTGTGTGTATATATATATATATACATCCTAATTAAAAATACATCAAAACTAAATGCAAGAGATCACACCAAAGTTGTCCTCCTTGGGATGCTTAAAAAACATTTCATTCTCCACAGATTTATTTAATTTGAGAAATGGCGATAACTTAGAAATTGGTACAATTTCTGCCAAACATATTCGCATATGTCTAGTGTCTAGTCTATTCGAGTGGAAGTGATCGATGTGGTGGGGAAGAGGGGACATACATGTCATTACATTAGGGAGTTAGATCAAAGAATATATATATATATATATTTTTTCTGCCATAGTTTGTCATATAACGTATGGTAACTTATTCTTGGACATTTTTTGTGGATTTATAAACCCACAATTCTCACATCCTTGACTACCCCATTGGCTGTGGCTCAAGTTCGTCCTGAGAAAAGAAAAGGAAATATATAGCAACTCTAGAGAAGTACATATAAATGACATAGGACAGTGATTTTTCGTTTGTTCATAAATGAAAGTACCATAATATTCCTCTTGCCATGTGTCCCTGCACATGCATACTTCGTCGTAGCCGTAACACATGCAAGCACATGCTTAAACCTCAATAAAATAGGTTATCCTGCCTCAACAACTCATGTATATCCTACTCGTTTTCAACGAGGTATAGATTTTTAACTTTGTAAAACTTATCTATATTATCCACAATTAGAATATCTTCATTTTTAAGATATACTCGGTCTCCAAGTATTAATACGTACCTTTTAATATTTAGTTGCCTTTTCTTTTATTGATTCCAAACAATAGCGTTCAAGATTTTGCACAAGTTATGTGTGTGGATATATATATATATGAGAACGAGAGTCTTATACTGTTAATATTTTTTTATCGATCTAAAAATTTTAATTTTATATATTTTAAAAGTATATATTATGTTAATTTTAATGTATGTTTTACACATATAATTTATATAATTATAACCTTTAATTTAACATTTGATTTATAATAAAATTAATTAACAAAAAATATTAAACAATATAAGAATAAATATAATTTATTATTCAAAAATTTGATACCGGGATCTATTCAATATAATAATAATAATAATAATAATAATATTTCTGTAATAATTGTCACACAACAATTATATAGATAAACTATTATATATATCAATTTCGATCATAACTTTTGATTTGTTGGTGACAAATCTATCATTTTTTAAAAAGTTTTTACAGATATTTGTGAAGGTGTCTATATTTGGAAATAAAAAAAAGATAAAGAGAAGGAATTAATAAAATTATAATAGATTATGATGAGTGATGTAATGAAAAGAAACAAAAAGAAAGAGACAAAAAAATGTTAGATGAATATTGACACTGTTTTTAAGTGTGTATCAATCATAGTTGATATTTAAGACATGTACACAGCTGTTTCATTTTCTAAGCCAGTAACTTGTGGTTAACATATAATATAGAAATTAATCGGTATGTTTACCCATACAAATACGAGAGGGGATCGGAACCAAAATTTAATTATATGAATCTGTTACTAATCAGTAATCAGATAACCCTACTATTACAAGTCGTAGACAATGGCACCCACCTAGCTAGGTAGAGTTACTAGACCTTGCATGCATGTAGCCAGCAAGGAAACAAATACAAGAAAAAATATGGGTTATGCAAAAAGCATATACATAAGCATAATAACAACAAAAATAATTAAGTATATGGTCATTTGATCTTTAACGTGTCTTCCACTAATTAGTGCCACGATTATCAATCAGTGTGTATATTCCTCCCACGAAATTGGGTGCAAAATAACATCACTTTTGGGAGCTATTCTCATAGAGAAAGAGAATACCTTCTTCACATTTGACTGTTTGGTCTCCATGTGCCAAATTGTCATATGAACTCTTTCCCACCAAGCTTTTTGCCTTCAATGACTCTCTTTCCCAATCTGTGTTGTATACCACAACTAGAATTGAGATCACACATGCTATCTGTGCTGCCAACAGCCCATAACAAAGACCCACCAACCCTAGTCTCCAAACAAATGCCAACACTATGGCCACTGGAGCTCCCACCAAGTAAAATGAATAAAAATTTATCCCAGCCCCAACACCAGGCCTAGCACTTCCCCTAAGGATTCCACAACTTGTGGTTTGCGGACAATTTGCTAGCTCACAAACTCCAATTATGGGTAACACACTCATGGTTAGTTCTAACACCTCACTATCACTAGTGAACACTCTCCCCCATCTCTCTCTTCCTAATGTGGTCCCTAACAACCCCAATATTGAACTTGCAAGTGCCATTCCTATTGCTACCACTGTTGACAAGCTTGCTCTTTCGGGTTGACCCGCACCGAGTTCATTTCCTACTCTTGTTGACACTGATGCACTTAGTGCCGTTGGTAAAGTGTACATAAGAGAAGTTGTTTGTATCACTATGCCAGCAGTGGCTAAAGCAACATGCGGGTTGTGGAGGTAACCAGCTAGAATTGTCATGAACTCGTACCACCACCACTCCAAGCACACACTTAAACAACTTTGAATAGAAAACCTTATTAACATGCCCCATTCCTTGCCTAGTGTAGTTGTGGCACTAACACTAGTTGGATTTTGATCTGGTTGTGATGACAAGGGACAAGATATCAATAGTGGCATAGATAGTGACTCCTTTGAGATGCGCATGTAGAACATATATGATAGGAGGAAGAAAAGGGTGTTGAAATTGGCAACAAAAGATGACATAGCAATCCCGGGTACACCAAGGTGAAGTTTGAAGGTCAAAAAAGTGACGATAGGGATGTGTACAAGAATGGAAAGTAAAGTGCACCACAAAAGTGGCCAAGTTGTCCCTTTGCTACGTAAATAGATGCGAATTGGGTGAAGGAAACTATTTGCTAAGAGGTCAGGGATGGAGAAGCGGCAATAGAGGCTTGCCACTTTACTTATATCGGGGTTTTGATGAAGCCATAACATCAAAGGTTCAAGCTTTAGCCACAAGAGACAAATGGGCAGTGACGCTACCAATAACATCAAAATTGTCCTTTGTAAAGTGAGAGAGACTAGAGAGAAGTTTCTTGAACCAAAGGCTTGTGTGCATAGAGGTTCCATGCCCATGGCTAAACCTGAGAGGACAGAGTAACCGGTTATGTTGGTGAAGCCTATGGCCAAAGCACCACCAGCTAACTCAAGGCTTCCCAACCTTCCCATGCACACAACTAAGAC
The DNA here is from genome assembly GCF_003935025.1 of Abrus precatorius. Taxonomy (NCBI): domain Eukaryota; kingdom Viridiplantae; phylum Streptophyta; class Magnoliopsida; order Fabales; family Fabaceae; genus Abrus; species Abrus precatorius. Next base: position 30,846,805 of record NW_020874292.1, on the reverse strand, counting down.
CATGTTTTTTATGTATCCCACAAGACTCATGGCTGCAATTGGGAATCCTAAGTCCACCATTCTCTTTAGTTCATCCACTACCTAGCAAAAGCAAAATCAGAACGCAATGAATGTTATTGTATATATGTATATAATATGATAAAATATATTTCTAGTGATCAATGAACAAGTGAAAATATTCATGGAAGGTTCTGAAGGGGATTGTAAGGTCTCGTACCTCAGTAGTTGTCGGGTATGTTTTTTGGGATTTCTCCTCCGCCACCATCTTAATTAAACCTTTGTTGTAGTTGTTGTTGTTGGTTTTTTTTTTTTCTCCGCGCGTGTGTTATTTGAGATGTATGATAAGGAGAAACACAACGAGATAGTGGGTGTCTTTGTTCTCCACAAAACACTCCTCCAAGTACAAAGTGAGAGGGGACCAGGAGGGAGGAAGGGAGGGAACAAAGAAAATTGGGTGTGAGAGTGTGAAGTAAGATGCGAGACCTTTATATAAGGTTTGGAGGTGGTGGGGTACGTATGTGCGTTCGTTATTAATATTGCTGGGTTCTTTAAAAGTTAAAAGCTATATTACATATAATAATTTTTATTATTATTAGAAGAGAAAGAAGAGAGAATGATTCCAAAAGCCTAAACTAACACATTTGAAGTATACAGCTCTACACAATAATGTTAAGAAATATCTTAAAAAGTTTTTACCTTTAAAAGAAGGTCCAAGATTATTACTCTTATTGTTAATTTCTAATGTTAATTGGATAGTCAAAATAAAAGAGAAATTAAAATGAAATGTTATAATATGCTATGATTGGAGACATTAAATTCTAATAAACAAAAAATTCTAGCTAGATATAACGTTGAATCCAACAATAATTACTACTTTCACCTCTTTCTAACTCTTATATCATGATTTTATTTTGAACTTGCATGGCACGTGAATTGTACACCATTTTCGCCATTGGAGATATATACATGAAATCGGCCTTATCTTTGGTATTGAGATTACTCATGTCACCTTAGCAAGTGGCATATATTGAACAAGAATCAAGACACGTGTTTCGATTTCGTGCTCTCTTTTCTATCACCCAATTAAAAAGTAATACTTTAGCAAAAGGAGATTATTTACAATTAAGAAAGAGAGTGTCACTTTTTCACCATCTGTTATTTTTGTCACTATGGGACACAGAAGAGAATAAGAATAAAAAGAGGTGATTTAAGTAGCTTGAACTCAAGCTTCAGTATGAGCCTGTTTGAGTCACTCACTCCTAAATCAATGCCTTAGGACAAATAAGCCACTTGAACTGGGTAAGTTATGAGGAAAGTTAGTTAAAAAATTACATGTGATTAATTATCTATAAGTTTAAGCTTTTGCATTCTTTTCTTTTAGAAAAAAGAAAAACTCAGGATAAATTTTATTCATTTGAATGAAAGATAGCATGCTAATAAAAATAGAACTATACGTTGAAATGTTTAACTGCACGGAATATAAAAATATAAAAGAAAATGCTATCGACATATGTATTTTTTTAACACACTCTTTAATTTAATTGTTATAATAGGTCTATTTTAAAAGGTTGAAATACATGTATTATAAATTAATTAATAAATTTAAGTGCACGCAGATTACTTGTCATTTTTGGAATGATAGTTTTATTATCATTTATAGTAATTTTATTTGGCTCAAAATTGCATTCACTGGAGGAAACATGCGATGAAGACCAATAAAAATATATATACCTGTGAGTGTAAAAAAAATGTCCAAAATATAGGGCTAGTTCAGTAAGAAGCATAAAGAGCTTATTTAAACCGTGCGATATATGTATTAATCAAGTGATGCTCGAAACTTTCTTCTTTACTTGTCATATTTTGTCATTTTCCCAAATATGGAGAATCATAGCACCTTCTCTGCTCGATAAGAATTGCATAAATGTTGTATTACCAGAAATTTCATCTCCACGTTTAAAAAGAAGCTATTAATTGCGCATGTGAGTCAGACTATTGCTATCATAGCCACAGAGCTCATAGTTTACGTATTTCGGGTGCTCATACCCTCTTTCGCATTCTTTTGGAAAATAACACGTCTCGTTATACTTGCTTTATTTTATGAATAATTTGTATATTTCGGAGGATATTTATAAACTTGACTTTACGTCTATTAGTTTTATACATTTGATTTTACTTTTTAAAAAATAAAACAAAATAAGGTGATTTATTTTATAATTTCTTATATTTTTACTGTTAAACTTTTAATTAAAATTAGAGTTTTATTTTAAAACTTTGATTTTAATTAAAATAATATTCAAAATACTGCATTAAAGTTTTATCCTTATTTTATATAATTTTCAATATTTTTTCAATATTTCACTTATATTTTAAAATAAACTTGCATTTCATAACTTGTATTAATGTTTTCCTTGTATCAGCGACAACACAAATTGTGAATAGGTATTAGTTTTTAGCTTTTTAGACTTGAAAATACCTTCTAGTTGCTGACTTTAGAGAAAAAAGTATTTTGGAAGTTTTTTTTTATGCCTGTACAAGAGAACTTACATACATAAAAGGAAAAATGAAATTTATTTTACTTAATAATATTTTATACACAATAAGTTTCATCAATTTGATTGTTGCATTAAGAGTTTTTATTTAATAGATTAGATTTATAAAATTTTATATAGTTACAAATTAATTAAAACCTTATTAATTATCTTAAATTTAGTGTAAAATTTTAAAAATATAAATAAATAAATTTTAATTCTAAAATTATATATTTAGGAATGTTTAATTTGTATAATATTTAGTATACAAAATTACTAAAACAATAAATAGTTTATAATTTAACGAATTCTTATATACATTAGAAGGGTTGGGAGTTTGGGAGAATGTGGGAATTAGTGGCTTTACATAAAATGTTAGTATGAGGTCACTTCAGTAAGCTATAACGAGTAGGGCCTTTGAAACTAACAGCATTAGGGTTTTGGGGCCTCCGGTCCACATCAGAAAACAGAGTCTAATAAAATTAGATTGTATCGTAAGCAAAAAATTGCCTTTTATCACATGTTTGCAGCAAGATATTTTTGCTATAGATCCAAAATCTCACTTCTTCTCAAACTTCACTACTACCTTTCCCATTAGAGCACGCACCTTGTCCACAAAAGTTACTACACCCACCTTGTAATTCGTATATGTATCCCCTGCCCTATAATTTTAATACATTTCTTAGTTACAAATACTATTAACAAATATACATTAAATATCTTTTAGTTTAGTGCATTTTTTCCAAAAGATTGAATGAAAAGATATTCGTTGTAATGTATGTAGACTAAGACATAATTAGACACAATAACAATATTTCAAACATAGATTTATATGTGTAAAATTATATAATATTTTCAATTAATTTAAAATCTATAATGATTTAAAAATTTAAAAGTCATGAAACATAAATATGTGTAATTGAAAAGTTGATGAAGAAAATTTAAGTAAGGAAATTAAATTAAAATATTTCAAAAAAATTTAAAATTAATAACGTCTTAGTAGAAGAATTTTGTACTATTTATATATTACTATTTTTGTGTATAAAATACAATAAATACTATTTCAAAGGTGTCATAAGTTAAATTCACCGAACAAATAAATTAATCTGTACTTAAAATTTGAAAATGTTTTTTCAAAACTAAAACAATATTAAATAGTAACAAATAAATCAATATTACCACATTTACTAGTTACGATAAGTTTTGTCATCATTGTAATGTTAAAAAATTATCACCAATTGAATAGTAATTTGAGTTGCAGCGACGAATGGTGATCATTTAAATTATTGTCACAAATTTATTATAACAATAACTTTTAATACTCAGATATAATACTATTTATTATATCAATAACTGGGGTTATGTGGATTCAAGAAGCCTTAAGTGTCACAATATTTGTCATTATCACACAACTTGTACGTTTAAAGTCTGTTATAAACATCTGTATCTAAGAGAAAAGAGAATGTAAGTCACACTTAAGTTTCTCATTTTTCTTATCTTTTGCACTAAACTTGCCTTGAATCCTTATTTACTTACTTGAGCCTATTTACTTTGTCCACTAGAGTCTCGTCATCACTGAATACTACCACTATATCAGAACAATGCAAACTCTCACGTGCTGAGCTGTTATTATCACAAGAAACAATGAACTATAATTTGATCTTGTAATCTCTCCCCTTACCATGTCGCGACATAGTATATACAATATTTGTTCTATGTTGGATCCTACATACGCATTCATTACTATTCACACATTCCTTACGATTCAATTTACGACAGGGATAGGTGGTTTTACACCAATGAACCCATTATGATAGAACGTGGGCGGTGTGTGGAATGGTCAAGGAAGCATTTGATATATAAGTATAACCAATGCATGTATGCTTATTTTAAGCTGCATGGCTAGTCATACATGCATTATTATTCTTACTCTTTATGACTATACTGTTGAATTCTGACAAATTCGCTTGAAATTAGGCGTGCAAATGCACTTTCAAATTCGATGACTGCCGAATTAGAAGGCTCCTTTAGACCATTAACTCACTTTTTATGAATATAAAACTTCCATGATTCAATGTTACGTTACCACCCAAAAAGTGGCCGGTGGTCTTGTCAAACATTGTGCCAAGACTTCAACAATAAATTCTACACCCCTTCAAATTTTCCTTCTTTCCCGTTAATTTTTTCTGAACTGATTTTCTTTGTGACTTATTTCTTTAGCTTTTTTTACTTCCCGTGCTAGCTACTAGTAGGATCTTTTATAGATTCCTATATAAGGAGTGTAGTTCACATTGTATCTTGTTCTTAGATCTGGATACATTGTGTAGTCACATAATTACTATCTAGATTGCTTTTTAACTTTCTAGTTATACCTAACCACCCAATTCAGATAATGCTTTTTCTTTTTGCCTCCTAGCGCTATGCCTAACTCATATAAATTCTTAAATCATATCACTATAATTCATTTAAGATGTGTTTAGTAGTACATAGTTTTAATCTATTCAAGAACTTATAGCTTATTAAAAAAAAAAGATAATAAAACCTTTTGATAACTTAAAAAATGAAAGAGTTTATATTTTTTAAATACTGTGTTGAAAAACTTGTTGAAAAGTAGAATTTAGCTTGTAATTTGTAACTACTAATAATTTTATCTCATTTATATATTTATCTTTTAAAATAAATTAAACATAAATATAAATTTTAAATCTCTATCTCTCCTCATTAAATTCTAAGATTTATTAATATATAATATTACATATTTTTCCTCAGTTATTTAATACATTTTAGCTAATTTTACTAAACAGTTTTAATTCAATTATTTTTAAAATTATAAGCTTTTATCTAATTTATCAATTATAAGTTCTAAATTATAAACTTTCATTTACATAACCTTAGTATGCAAGAAAAGAAAAATAAAGTTTTGAATTCAAATTCATTTTTTTTCAAATAAAATTATCTCTCATAAAAAATACCTATATATAATTCTTCATCAAAATTATTTTGATCTTGACAAAACGATAGAAAAAAAAAATCATAGGGTAATATAGACAAGTAATAACAGTTAGGCATTATTATACAGAAAAATAACAAATTTGCAAGGTTATTTATAAAAAAAATAATGAGAGGGTACAAAATTATTTTGTCTAAATATTGATCCGGTATATGAACTTAACTTTCATTAGAATATGACTTTAGTTGATAATTTTAATTAGACCGTTGTTTTTTTTATTATAATTCCCTTTAAATAAATTGCTTCACTTATGAAATTATTAAATTAATTGTTCAAAGAGTACATTAGTAATTTTTTTGTTCGGTCAACTCTAGTGTTCTCTCATAGTGAAATTTGAAAGTTATAAAAGATAAAATTTAAATATAATATCTTAACTATGTGGGCAAATTATATAAATCCCTAAAGTTGTTTTATCCAAAATATCTAAGATAATTTAGATGTATACAGTTCTCATTGATATTTTTATTTCTCTTATTTTTAATTGATGTGAAGCTTTATCATTTTCCATCCAAAGACCAAACCATGCTAAAGTTATAATAACTCATTGTTTTCTGTTTAACAATGACTAGTTCTCTCTCTGGATCTCTCTCTGTTGGTGGGTGGGTGTTGTGTTAACTAGCGTGTGCGTGCGTTTATATGGCTGTATAGCATAGCGGATGAAATATTACACACTAACTGTTATTACTTAATGTCACAGATAAATGGAACCATGCATGTGCAATCTAGTTGCACCAAATGCCCAAAGGAACAATTCTCAACAATTATGATCCCCACAAAGAATAATCTTGTCGATAGTTTGCATCTCTGGCAACTTTTATCTGTAATATCATATATTAAGATGGGATTTTATACCTTCCTAAGCCAATCTGATGTTAACATTTATTATGCAATGGTTGTTAGGAAGAAATGATAACGTATCCAAGTGTCACATCCCTCATGGTTTTGAATATATAGTCATACTGAACGTGATAACCTTTGGTCCCAAAATCTTAGTCTTTGTATTGAAAAATTCGAACAACCGACACCTTTCTGCTTTCTCCCCGCCATGAATGACAAGGAGTGCACGTTTCTAGCTAGCTTCCATCACTCCATAGTTCAATTGAATAATCGCTTCAGGATTTGGTAAAGAGAGATATGTCTATCTCACCTGTAACCAATTACGTTATATATTGGGGCCTATTCCATTTCCTCACTCTAAAGATAGATATTATAATCCTCTATTATATCTAGCACCATATTAGTTGTTGTTAGTTATATATAGATGCCACTTATGCTCCACTTGCTTTTTCAATTGTCTTCTTTTGTTGGGTTTGTTTTGAAGGTGAAGCCTATAATGTTCACTGTATAAGACCATATATGCCAAAGCCTGTGTGTAATGAAAACGTACTCTAGAGCTATATATTGTTTGTCATTGAAGTTAAAATTATGATAACTTTTATTATTATTGGACCTCATGCTTTATTAACTGATGATTAAATTTGTTTTGAGATTCATATAGTAAAATGGATAAATATTAAATGTATGTTTGGATAAATATTAAGTGTTTTATCATGATACTCTTTTTAAATGATAACTTATACTATAAATTTTACTATGAAATTTATGTTTAATAAACTGTAGAGATAAGTTAATTAAAATATATAATTAATTTATAAACTATTTATAATCTCTTTCAAACGTACTTTAAAACGTGAAACAAATACTATAAATGATAGCCACTATCACTTCAGGTCAAAAGATTCAAAACCCATAAAGAGATTTTGAGGATCTTGTGGTAATAATCTCTAGCTAGTGAGGACCCACGTGTTTGACATTTTGTTACTAGATATATAAAAAATTCCCAATATGTTGTGCTAAGTCAAAATGGTAATAATTATTATTAAAACAAGCTACAAAGCTAATTAGTCTAAAATGGGAAAACATAGTGGAGGGAATATCCTTCACATAGATCATCCACATTGTTCGGTCTCTTCTATTCAGGTACCTTAAAACTACAAAAGAATTGCTGAGTCAAAATATGAAGATTGAAACGCATGTACCTTTTGACCACGTATGCATTCTTGTCTATCCTGCAACCATAATTACTTTTGATATAATAGTTACGCATTATAACACTAAGCATAACAATTATTTGGTTTGGTATGCTCAATTATATTTCATTATAACTCTTTTATTCTTTTTCTTTTATCTGTCACTTTAGAAATTTTAAAAATTATATTTATTACTTTTTTTCCTATTATACCCTTACTTTTATAAAATTCTTAATTCTTTTACAAATTTAACTAAGTTAATTAACTAGAGAGAAGAAGGGTAAGGTTAAAAACTAGATTGCAATTTTTATTTAAATTGAAACATTAATTAATTTGTTAAAACAATGTAAAATAACTTTAGATGACAGATAAAAAGAAACAGGTGATGTAATATTGATAAATTTTTGGGGTGACATGTGGATTGGAAGAGAATGCTTTAATATCAATGGGAGGGTGGAACATACCCTTTGGAAATGGTTGTTCAAGTGGAGGAGTGGGTTTGAATGGGAAAGGAATTGTTCTCAGAACTTGAAAATGTTTTAAATATCTTCAGTCCATATTAAGAGCAACTTGTGATGATTATTGGAAGTGGTTGCTGGATCCATCTATAATTTATTCCGCAAAATCTGCATATCTTTTTTTCTCAATCTCTAGGGTACCTATACAAAGATATCTTCGGTTTTCTTCCATGGATTTGTTCTTAAATCAATTCTTGTTAATTAGGTGCTTGCTTTTTCTTGGCAATTAATTGCTAATTAATAGGATTAATTTCCACTAAATTGAATTTGGCAAATTAAGAGGAACGTGCGAGCTAGTCATCATTAGTTGCTATGCATTCTCTTCCAGGACTTGTAGATTAATCATCTTTCACGTGTTTGAAACAATATGGTAGTCAATAGATATAACCATAGTACTTATATACGGATTAAAATACTATTTATACTCTCTTAATAAAGTTTTGCATGTTTGATAAAAAAAAAATTGAAATCAAACTTACTTCCAATAAAAAAATGTACACATGCCCGCACCTTATTAAAGCCACCACTCTCAGTACTTAAAGCATTTCATTCAAGCCATAGTCCCTTAAGTAATTACAAAATACAATCAGCACTACAAAAAATGCTATTTGTTGACAAAATAATATTGAAATTTAAATTATTTCTATTAATATACTTTTTTTACAAATTATTTTATTTATATGAACATTATCGGTTTACAATAATAATGTAATACATTATACTAATATTTAATATGTTGCATAGTGTATATGAATTTTTCTGCACTAACAAAATTGTAATATAATATATCATATGGTCAGTGCATGTAAGTTTATATTATATATACTAATAAAACTTTAATTAGACAAAAGATATAATGAAACTGATAATATGCACAATAGTTTTTGTAGTGTAATTCCCAATACCAAACAAAACCCTATAATTAAGATATAATAGTTCTCAAAACAAGCTGCATTACATAATATCCAAAATTTCTTGATTTGAAAAAGTCTATTATTAATTTATAAAGCAATCATCAATGCCATGAGCTTAGATTTAGTTAAAATCAGTTATAATACAAAAAGTTTAGTTTGTTAGCCGTAGCTACAGACTTTGATTTTTTTTTTCTTTTTTATAAGACAAAGATATGATTGATTAAAGTACTATACAAGGAGATTCCTTGTCAATCAATTTCAAATTCAAGGAAAAAGAAAACACATTTAAATTAAGACAAGTTTTGTAACCAGTTTGTGAAAAAAGAATGTTGTATTATCATTTTCCCAATTTGACAGAAAGTACGTAGTCAATCATATGAACTGCGAAGGACGGGCTCATGAGGTGCAAGAGCATGTGAGTGACTTCACATCAAGTTTCCAACGATTTTCAAAGTAATAAGAGAAAAAGAAAAAGCTTAAATTTAATTAATTATATTCAAGCTTTTGAGTGAAAGAGACAACTATATAGTTGAACTACACTAATTGGAGTTTTCTTTTTCTCTCTTTCAAAATAAGAACACAATAACTTTGAAGTGCGAATATTTTGATAAAGAAAAATTATTTTCATACAAAAAATTTGTATATAAAAATATACAACAGAAAGAGATAAGAAGTGTGTGGTATAAGATGATTAACAGAATAGATGGAGAAAACAATAATATTAAATAAATTTATTTAATAAATAATATATAACTCTTTAATAAATGATTTTTTAATCCATAACTCTTTAATAAATTGATAAATCAGTATTTTCTTCTTCCAATAAACCGGTATATAGTTGAGGGAAGAAGGAAAATATGGGTGGAAGTTGGGCCATTATCCAAGGCCCGAGGTCAATTAATTGTGGGCTTCATATGGAACATATAAATAAATACACAAATGAGTTTAGGACTTTGGAGTCCAGTTCAGATAATTTTTTTAACGAATATTTATAGATGTTGAAATTAAATAATATAAAATATCTCGTCAATTAAAATCAACTTACAATATTTTATTTATTAAATTTTTTCTTATTTAACACCTCTAAAATATAAGAAAATAAGTTATTTTTATTTTATTAAATAATAATAATAATAATAATAATAATAATAATAATAATGATTATTATTATTATTATTATAAAGATTTATCTATAAATTCATCCAAAATTTATGGTCTAAAACAGCTCCCTAATAAACAATATGGTACTCGTGCAATTTAAGTTTTTGAAGTAGCCAGCAATAAAATTCAAACAAAGGATGTTTCATTAACTTGTCAGAAGAACCATATATCGATGGAAAATGGTCAGTCATCTATAATTAAGGCTCAGTTTAGTAATGTTTACAGAATTATACCATTTTCTCACAAATAATTTATCATCTGCTTATGGATCCAAAAATATTAATAACCAAAATCTTTTCTTACTTGGGTGGATTACCTACATAAATCATACATGTCACTCTATGCTATCATCAACCAAATTCTAAAATTTTCATACTTAGTTCATTTCACCTGGGTCTTTTCTTTTTGAGCTTATCTCTACCTTAAATTATAAGATAATCTTTTATCTATTCTACTCTTTTTACTGAGACTTTTAATGGTCTCGTCACCTGACCAAATCATCGTAAACGAGATCATAATCATATTTAGCTCAACAAGTGCCATTCACACTTTTTCCTCTTATGCATTCGTTCATGATTATATCAAATCATGTAAGCTTCCTCATCCATCACAACATACTCATCTTTATATAACATGCACATTACAATGTCCACTATTAAATGTCAAATTGCGCCCCCATATGTGCATGCACGTGTGTGTAGTACAACAAAAACAATAGCAGTCTCTTTCCACTGTGTGTGTAATAAGCTTGAACTTTTAGGTTTTCTATATGGCTTTTGTTTATTACCTTTGCTTTGTCCTACTCTGTTTGATCTATGTGTTGCTCCACATGACTGAGTTGTAAATTAATTCTTTGGTATCAACAAAGCAATAACATGTATGATTTGGAAAATAAATTTTCTCATGTAAAAGTGTAGATGTGTTTTTCAACTATTATTGTTATTATTATTATGGTATTTTTTGTGCTTCAGAAGCGATAATTTTTGTGGAATATATCATTCAAATCTCAGACAAGAATAAGAATGGAGTAAATTCATTGGGCGTTCCAATTTTGGTTGATCCTACAAATGATCCTCCATTTATGAGTCTCCTACTTCATCATATTGGGGAGTAATGAAGATTAGACCCTTATCTTTGACCAAGAGAAATAAGAGTTTGACTTTTTCATTGGAGATCCCAATCTTCTTATCATCCCTGGTACGGTAGGGAATTAATGTCTTGAGGTAATACTTTTTTATTAGCTTATATCTAACGTAAGATTTACAAGGTAAAACATGCAATTATATATGTACAGCAATAATTATATATGTAGAGAAAATGCAGCTTAACAGAAAAACATGCATAACTGTACAGTAGTTGATCCTTTGAAGATTGATTGCATGGTCAAGAAAACCAAATCCAGAGGCTTGGGATATTAAGTCATAAATATATAGACATCAGATGCAAATGGTGTTAAAATGAAAAATAACTAGTAGAGTGGTATTGGTGGTTATGTTGTTTAAGTTAACTAATTGTTTTCTGAATTCGTTTACTGAGATAATAAACCTTTATAAGAATGGCAAGTATTTAATTGTAAGCTTATTTCTACTCGAATAAAGCTACTGACTCATCGTTCTAATGGTAAGGCCTCTCTTATTTTTATAGCTAGGATGGAGTGATAGATAATTAGATTTATTAGCTGTGAAAAATTACATGTAATAATATTAGTTACCAAGTCAAAGAGAAACCAACAAGAGAAGAATGATAATCTACATTGTTATTTCAATTCTAATTTTTTACATTTAAGTAACGTATATTACAATCATGGATTAATAAGTTTTTACTCCCATAATTGGAAAAGTAAGGAAGCTTGTATTGTTCATTTCCTGATCCAAAAGCTTGCATTCATGACAATTTTCAGCATGATATAAATTCTAATTTACTAGAATAATTTTGGAATCTGACATATTAAATGCGTGTCATTATTATAGTTGAAAGAAAGTTTGGAGGCTTGACATGCTGCCGATGGGTCATATCCTATGTCAGGTGGTGATGGTGAGGATTATTTTCTAGTGATGTTCTTTATGAAATGATATGATATTAAACAAGAAATTTTAAAAATTATAATAAAATTAGTATAAAATTAACATAAAACAAAATTTTTAAATCAAAAGAGAAAATAAATGTTTTGAAAATTAATATAAGTCACTAATTATTTAATCTAAGTATTGTGTTATTTCTATTTGGTATAAAAAGAAAATTTTAAAAAGTAAAATGTAGCTAGGAGTATTTTAAGTGTATATGAAATGTCCACAAGATACACATTTGACACATGTATGACTACTATTTTTTAGTGTTAGTGATTCTTTTTGCATGTGTCTTTGCCTTTCCTTTTTTAAGTGTGTTTGTCTATCTCACGTTTCTGTGTAACTGCAACATTGTTATATTTAAAAGCTCAAAATATGCCTAAATTCTTCTTTTATTCTGCTAAAAACTTTAAAGTTTTATCATACTCATATCAACTACTTTACTAAACAAATAAAATTTTACAAGTTTCATTAACTTGAAACATAATATTGCGCATTCACCCAATACATTCAAGCAAAATTCCTGAGATTATCGACTGAAAATATTAATTACACTGGATAACAATCAAGAGTAAAGAAAGAGCATTAATTGCAAATACTTTTTAATCGTCAAAAGGTTTTTATTAACTAGCAGTAGGCTTATAGAAGGGAGCAATGACATTAGGATATCCACAATGAAAGACAGACACATTTTGTAGGGAAGAATATATATTACAAATGGCCCTTTAATGTATTAAAGAACAATAATTGGACCTTTGCCCAGGAGTATTAAGTTGACATTTGAGTTTACAAGGTAATTCATTATCAATTTTAAGGGATTGAAATCACAAGATACTAACACAAAACATCAAACAACTCATGGAGCATTTATGCCTATATCAACATGCAAGTATAAAGTAGTTGATGTTATGTTCAACCATTTGTCATCCAGTAATCATTAATTCAAGAAAAGACTTTGCAAACCAACAAAGAAGAAAGAAGATCATTCACTACAACTTAGGTGGTAGAATCAAAATGTTTGATTGAGGCATAGTTGAACAAAATATTTGTTACCAATCAATATAATACATAAGTAATGGTGACTCATCCACATGGACCACACCAACTAAAGTACATACTCATATACCATTCAGCTTAGGGAGAATAGAGATAGACAGAAAGTAAATTTTCTGTTCGAAGAAGCTTATGAAAAACTTATTGATAAATTCATATTTTGATATATTTTATGACTTATATTTATACATTTAAATCCTATTTCATATATATTTACACTAATTATGTTATTAATTGTTGCAGTTTAGCTGCAGTTGTTATTAGTGTTATGGAGATATTTTGGATAAAGTTTAGAAACTTTTAGTCCTTGGTTGTGCTATATGAATCTAAGTTTAAATTTTGACTTTAAAATTTAAACTTAGATAAAGATTGAGATATGAAGATTTTGAGCGATTCTGATTGTGGATAAAACCAATTTAAAAAGATAGAGCTCAACTGACAGGAAACATAAGGCACAACCTATATAAAGAGATCTTATACTCCATACTTGACACTTCCACTTCTCTACGCACCTTCTTACCCTTCTTAGTTCTAACCAACTCATCTTTGAGAATCATTGGAGACCATTAGCAAGGATGAAAAGCTTTCCCTTGAAGTCCAAGCAAGTAATTGAGCGCCCCTTTGGAGAACGAGAATTCTTTTCATCTTTTACTTTTTTGGGTTTCTTTTTTGAGTTTTTCTTTGTGGTTATGAGTTTATTTATCATGTTCTTCGTAGTTTATTTTTTTATGAGTAACTAAACCCATAGCTAAGGCAATGGTGGATCTTACTGCAAACTTTGTGTGATTTTTACTTTAATATTAGTATTAATTTTCCTTTAATGTTCAATTTTTATTCTATTGGATTATATTGTGTATGTTAAGACTTGATCACCCTTAGCATCCATAGTTAGTTGAATTGTAGGCAATCGTACCACGTGTAATTAACAGAATTATAAGATAAAATAAGACAAGGGGTTAGGTTAATCACACTTAATTCTTTTCTTTCAACCATTATTAAATTAATAAACTCATAAGATCTTCATGCTTTCTAAACTAATTACCTTGCATGATCATTGGGGGTATTTACTCAGAAAAAAGAATATTGACATTGCATAATCATTAGGTGTTAATAGAATTAATTATGAGTGGTTGACAAATATTTAGATACCAATACCGGGATTAAATTAATTAGATCATAAAGAAGTGTAGTAGGTAAATTCATAAGTCTTAGGCTCATCTCATCAAATCTCTCTCATACGTTATATTATTGTTCTTTTAATTTATTATTAACATTAAGCTTTGTTTTTAAGCTGCTACAATCCCGTTACGTTTAAACAATTAAATCACGTTATTCTTGATACTTAAAAATAATCTATGTGAGACGATAACTTGGGAACTATTTTCGAAAACTCTTTATTACTTTTTGATGGGCATACTTGCCCACGAACTGACTCCCACAAGTTCCATTTAGCTTATTTCAATATGCTTATTGACATACTTATCAAAATAAGCTATTTTTAGCTTATCTTAATACGTTTCATGGTTAAATTTATCGCATAAGCCACTATATAAAAAAACTCATTGAATAAATACATATTTAAATTATTTTTCAAACGCACATTAAATCTTATGCCATTACTATAGAATTAACTGAATAAACACAGCTTGACTGTTTAAGAAACCACATGCAACCAACAACAACAGTAACAAAACTGAGGTTCCAAACATTACTTCTAAATTCCAAGCACACACTTTTGGAAGCAAATAAGGACTAACTTACACAATCTTAGACCTATTCACTTTCTAGCACATGCTCCATACTACCAACTAAGAAGAAATCATCAACAACAGCACAAAGCCACAATTTCGAGTAAACCAAAAAAGTAAAATCATTGACAACTGCAAAAAAAAATAATATAAATAACTTGATTTGCATGCATTGTGTCTCTCTTCCCATGCTCTACGCCTACAATATCCATCCTTGTGTCTTTATATAACCTGGTTTGCATGTAGAAACCACACCTATGCGGTTGGCATGACACGCTCGCCTCAAGCCCACGTTTGGACCATATGTAAACCCACGAGCTTTCCTCTCCTCTGCTACAAAACCATTTTGCTCAAAGTCAAATCTCTTTCAAGCTTCAAAATGTACAAAGACCTCAAAATTGAGAACCTCATAACATAACAACAGACTCAAAAAGCTCTTTCTCTCATAAACACATTGCTTACCAAACACGGCAACACCAAAGCCCTTTCTCTCATAAATACATTACTCACCAAACAAAACAACACCAAAGACCTCACTGATTCCCTTGAAATATGCCAAGACCAGTATGGCAACATGCTAGGAGATATTTCCAAAACCATCAAGGAAAAGGCGTGATGTGTCGGAATGTGTTTATGAGAGAAAAGGCTTTGATGTTGCCGGGTTTAGCAAGCAATATGTTTATAAGAGAAAGGGCTTTCTAAGCCTGTTGCTGTTTCACGAGGATCTCGATTTTAAGGGCTTTGTACAAGTTAAGCTTGGAAGGGATTTAACTTTGAGCAAAATACTTTTGTAGTAGAGGAGAGGAAAGCTCGTGGGTTTGCTTATGGTCTAAACGCGGCTTCAGGGGAGTTGTCACGCCGGCTGCGTGGGTGTAGAGGAGGAGGCATAGGAGGATTATATTTTGCATGTATATAAAGACACAAGGATTATAGACATGGAGCATAGGAAGGAGACACAACATGTTGTTCGGAGGGCAAGTGTACCCATCGAAAAGTAATAAAGAGTTCTTAAATTAAGTTCCCAAAATATCGTCTCATAAGAATTATTTTTCAATTACTAAGAATTTTCTAATTCAATTGTTTAAGCTTCAAAGATACGAGATTAATTAAAAACAAGAATTTATAAAATCAATTATAAAACTAAGAGTAAGGAATACAATGCACGTCTTAGTTAAACTTATCGGAGAGGAACCTAGGGCATATGGATTTTCTCATTCAATCCTTTATGTTATTTTTCTATTTAACTCTAAATTCGATTTCCTTGTGATTACCAATCATTCATACGAATACTATTAATACCCAATAGTCATGCAATATTAATATTCTTCTCTCTAAATCAACATCCCCAATGGTTATGCAAGACATTAATTTAAGAAAACTTTAGGAGCCTACGAACTTGTTAATTTAATAACGATTAGAAGAGAAAGATTAGTTTGGTCCACCTAATCTTTTGTCTCGTTTTACCCTATAGATCTATTAATTAACCGATGTACGGTCGTCTAACGATATAATTAATTAGAATTAAGAGAGAAGTGCAATAGGATAAAATCTAATCACGAAACGAAAATCAAATTTAGATTCAAACATCAAAATCTCATAAATTCATGAACAATAGTTCTCATAACCCTAGCTATGGACTTAGTTATTCATGCTAAAGAAAAGAACTAAAACAATCATAAACAAAGTCATAATAAAAAAAAATAGCAAACTAGAGTATGAGATGTGTTCCCAGTCTTCAAGTACGATTGCTTGAAGCTCCAAGTCTTTCCAAGTATGTGCCAAGGATCCCGTGCAAGAGAGACGAGATGAGAGATGTATCCCAAAGTAAAAGCCAAGATGTCAAAAACGGTCTCCCTAATGGTGCCTCAGGTCTTCCTTTTAATAAGGCTTGAAAACTCTAAAAACTCTTCATAATTAGACTTCCCGCAGATGAGCACGGTCGTGCAAGGCCTTAAGCACGACCGTGCATAGGCTTAAAGCACCCCTGTGCTTATTGGAAGGTCTGGGCGTGCTGGTTGTTGCGAAATTCTAATCTTCTATCAATTTCGGCCCAAAATCTACTTGCAGCCTCTTTATACCAAACTACACAATTAATATATAAATTAGTGTAAAACCTAAATAAAATAAAGGTCAAATATGAATATATGAGCTGTAAAATAAGGCCTAATTACAGACTTATCACATGTGCATAGGTGTGAAGCATGAGAAGGGAGATACATCATGTGCTCTGTTTCTTCTTGTATCTTTATAGCTTGCACCTGTGTATAGTGCTGCACGACTGGTAAGATAAAGGATAGCCTTCCAAGTGTGCATCAAAATAGTAAATAGATTAACTACTAGCTAAGCTAATAGGATTGTGGCATAACAAGAAAGTCTCCCTCAGAGAGGTGGGTTGGGTATGAGCAAGTCGAGACCATGGATACGACATTCTCAGTAGATCGCCAAGGTGAGACTCTTGAATCAAAGGTAGACAGCCTGAAGTTAGTGTGTAACTCTACAAATTACAAAGATAAAAGTAAAGGACCCCTTAACAAGGCCATGCAGGATGACCCAACACTCTCACACCCGCCCCAAAGACCTTCTCAAGGTCTATGTGAAATATGTTAAAGATAAGGTTAACAAGGCTTTTGATACGACTATCTCTATGAAGTTCTAGTCTGAGGAAGTGAAGATTGCAATAAGTTGTTTCAGGATGCCAAGGATGAATTAGAAACATCTCTCAATGAACTTACAAAAATTGAGTTGAAATCAATGTCTCAAAGAACTCTTGATTTGAATAGCTGGCTCTGTGCTGTTATCTCTTTCCAACAAAATTGTATTGATGGTTTTCCTGAAGAAAAATTGAAAATTGATCTTTAAAATCTCTTTATAGATTCTAAGGAATTTGTTAGCAACTCCCTTACCATTTTGCCTCAGGTAGCCTTAGTCCTCTCCACATTCCAAACACTATGATTTGTTTCTTCATCATGAGTTCATGATCAAAGTAGTAGAATTTATAAAACATATAAAACTATTTAGAAGTCAAGTTACAAACATGCACATATTGTTCAACAGTTTGTTGTATTAGTATGAATACATTGTTGAAAAGGATCGTAGGGTGTGTATGAAAATAAATACTACAATATTTTTTATCTATCTTATGGAATAAACTAAATCTTATAGTTTTCTTTGTTCAGTCATATGGCAATGACAACACTATCTTACTAAATTATATGAAGTAAAATTTTTCTTTTTTTCATGCAGGGAGGTGAGCACAAAGTTGTTTTAACATTGACATTGAGTGAAACTGAAAACTATGGGTGTTATCCAGATTGAGCAGAGGGGATGTCAATGCCATTATATACTAAAGCTATGATTAATTAATGAGAAAGAAGCCAATGAGCTTATTTCTTGCTCACAGTAAATTGAAAATTGCATAAGTTGAGTTGAATTTGATTCCACCAGTGTTAAAACCTCTTATTTTGATCCTTGACAGGTTTTGGTGGTTACTAGCCCTCTTAGTTGGCATTCATTTTAGTAGTCATGAGTCAAAGTAGTAATTTTTAGAGTAATCTAGGGTGAAGATTTTTGTTTCCTACCTAAACCTTGAAGATTTTTCCCTTATAAGCTCCCACATACTTGAAATTTTGTTGAAAACATAAGGTTGTTAAAATGTATTAATTTATATTTGTACACCTAATTATAGAATTATTTAATTTCAAATTCATGGGCACCAAACTGAAACAGAGTCGATCCTTCTCTCATTGTTGTACAAAATTTTCATAATTTATCATAAATGGAAGCATCTTAGGTATTTTATTTACATGACTTATAAGCTAATTCTAGTTGTGTTAGCATCTTTAGGATCAATCATTGTCATCCAATTTGTTAGTTCTTTCTTGGAGCGTTGCTTCTATACTTCACTTGTAAATATGCAATTCTTCTCTCACATGCAAGAAGAAATTGCAAGAAAAGTTCTGTAGAACTATCAACTGTTCCAAGCTCCCATAGACAAATTGTAGTAGAGGAATTACCCATTGCATATAGCAACATGACAATGTTTTTGTTTATTGTTGCTCGAAGGAAATTACATGTTAAAAGATCAATTTAGTTGTATTAGCATAGATGCATTTTCTTACATGATGAAATGATCCATTCCCACATAATAGACAACTTTCACACATGGTAATGCCAAAATTTAATTTAGAGCATCCATTTCCTCTTACAGTATTTTCCAAATAAAGCTTAATTTGACTCATGTAATATATCTTTTTCTTTCATTACAATTGCATGCAGTCAAGTGCAAACATATCTGAGAATGCTACTTATTTCACTAGTTGTTGTTCAAGTCCTTCCTTGCTTTGTTTTGGTATGCAATCTTCCAATTTTTACCTTTGATTGAGCATGGTGCAGAATTGTTAAGATTGTTAAGCCTACTCTTTTACCTTGAAAGAGAGATTTTTATAAATAATAAGATATCTTTTATTACTAATATTTCAAAAAATTTAATTTTTGATCTAACTCATTTGAGTCGGGTCAGATCAGGTGATCCATAAGTTTACTTTGAAAGCTTCACTAATAAGTTGGAAAATTAAGGAAGCTTGTATTGTTCATTTCTTGATCCAAAAGCAAATAACACAACACATGTCTTGGTTGAACTTATAGGAGAAGAATTTAGGACATATGAGTTTTCTTGTTCAATCCTTTATGTTATTTTCTGTTTAACTCTAAATTTGATTTTCTTGTGATCATCAATCATTCATACAAATACTATTAATATACAATGATCATGCAATACTAATATTTTTTTCTCTGAATTAATATCCTCAATGATCATACAAGACATCAATTAAAGAAAGCATAAAACACCTATGAACTTGTTAATTTAATAACAATTAGAAGAGAAAAATTAGTTTGATCCACTAAATTCTTTGTCTCATTATATCTTATAGATCTATTAACTAATCGAGGTACGATCGCTTGACGATATAATTAATTAGGATTATAATTATGTGCAATAGAATAAAAGCTAATTAAGAATGAAAACTAAATATAGATTCAAACTTCAAAATCCCATAAATTCATGAACAATAGTTTTTATAGTTCTAGCTATGAATTTAGTTACTTATGCTAAAGAGAAGAATTAAAACAATCATAAATAGAGCCATGGACAAAAGCAAACTAAAAAGAGATAGTTTCCCGATCTTCAAGTACGATCGCTGGAAGTTTTAAGTCCCACTAAGAGTATGCCAACGATTCCATGCAAGAGAGACAAAATGAAAAATGTATCGAAGAGTGAAAGACAATATGTAAATGGTGTGTCCAACAATATACTTGAGGTATCTCTTTTATAAGGTTTGAAAATCCTAAAAGTTCTTCATTAATTAGGCTTGAAGCATTCCCTTACTTGATGATAGGCTTGAGTCTGCTGATTGCTGCAAACTCTATTTTGCAACCAATTTAGGCTCAAAACATGTCTTAAACCTAGTTGTAGTCTTTTTATGCTAAACTACATAATATACAAATAAATTATTATAAAATTAAATAAAATAAATATCAAAGATTAATATATGAACAATAAAAAATAATCTATGAATGTAAATGAAGAATTAACGGTGACAAATCTACAAATTCTCCAAAGCCAAATTGTGTGCACGAGTAGATTGCACTTTGGATTGGATGTTAAAATAAAAATGAAAAATGCATAGCAGAGGCCTCGGTCAGCGACAACATTGGCTCAGCCGATATAATAGGAACAAGAGATAAAGTAAAAAAAAAAAAAAAAAACTGTATTTTAAGGATTGGAATAACCTAATACAGATTCTTGGCTATATTATGTTAAGCTTTTCTCTTTTCAGCCTTAATTGTTTAAAGAAAGAATCAAATCTTAAGCTTTACAAGCCAATTCAACCTTTCCACACAAATCCAACCATCTTCTTGGAACTTTTAGCAAACATTTAGTCATAGAAACCGCTTATTTAATAAAAACTCTACTAACCAACATCTCAACAACACACTGAATATAATAAATACTTTTTATTTAACATTTCATTTTATTAACTTCTTATAGTGAGTTTAGGAACAGTTTCCAGTCATCAAAATGGTTGAACAGTGCTTGCATTGCAACCTTTGGTTTCTACCTAATCTGCCATAGAAATCAGCGGTTGAAGTATTGAAAAGCTCAAAGTGGAACTGTCAATGTACGAATGCCCCTCTGATTAGTACACCAAGCCTTGCATTATTTTCACTGTTACCTACAAAAATCCATAACAGAATGGCCCAATATGGAGACGATATTTTCCTACCAGGGTTATTCTCTTTCACCAGCATCCATTATATACTACATTATATACTACAGTATCTTCTAAGAGCGACATCCTCGGTGAAATGATCGTTTCCTTTTGATTTTCTTTTTTTCACTCTTGGCTTCTCGTTTTGCTTGCCAATGCCAATAATACAAAGTTAGTTTCCAAATAAAAACAAAACAAGTGTCCCTAAAGCATATAAATATAGGAAAATCAATATGACACACATTAATATTTTGTGCACTATGCATCCCTTTGGACATTATTTTTCAAGTTTTAAAGTTAATTATTAAGTGAAAAAAGGGTTAAAAAATCTAAGTTCTTATCCACCAACTGTTTTATTTACAACACTAAAGTTATACACCCTATTAATTTTTTTCATTAATTTAAAATGATTTCAAAGGTTTCAGCGAAATCACATGACAAAGCGTGGATGGAAAGGATGGATGTGACACGAGGACGTATATTATAAGCGTGGAGTATAAGAAGAGAGACACAGTGCATGCAGCATGTGCTCTGTTTCTTGATTACTTCTTATTGGTTAAACTCTAATACATTTGCAGCAGAAGACCTTCGCATGCTAAATAATTCTTTGGATTATGATACATCATAAGTATTTTTTAGATTGAGTTTAAATATTTAAAATAATTCAAAAATATAAAATATTTATTATATCTTTATACCTTTAATATACTATATATTTATGAGGATATAACTTTAGTGTTGTAATATAGGTATTTTTTATCATTATTGGAGTTTATTAATATTGATTGGAGAATAATACCGAAAGAATTTAATATATTGCATCTTAGTTTTGTCCTATTTATAATTTCTTAATTTAATTTATTTTAGCCTTATGTGTTATTAACTTTTTTAATATAATAAAAATAATTAACAGAGATTCTTCTTCTATTAATATTAAAATCTAATTTTCTTAAAAGTTAGCTCTAAATTCCTTCAATCGCTTTTAAATATGACATGGTGATGCTACAAAGGTTATTTTAAAAATATTATTACTCTAAAAACTTAGTTACGAACTTGGATTTTAGTATAACAGTAAATTAAAAAAATATTATATAAAAACTAAAATAATATGTAAACCTATAATTTATTAATACCGTTTAACGTGCTTCCACTAATGTGAAAGTCAATTTACAACCATCCATCAATATATTTCCAAATCGATTATAAGTTTTCAACATTCAAGTAAGTTATTTGTACATGAAAGGTTTCATTCATGTACAAATGAATCCTAATTAACTATTCACGCAAGTAAAAGACCACAAACAAACACTAATGACTTTTGTTCAATAAATGGATAATAGCTTGTGGGATCTATGAATCGACATGTGATCCATGGCTTGAACATTGACATGCGGTGCATTGTGCCCACCCATCAGCACCTCGTACATAACCAAACCCATATACTACACCACTTTCAACATTGACATGTGGTTGTTAAACCTATTGAAAAGTGAATTTAACCCAGAAGAATGTTTTTTCCCAACAAATGGATTTCATCCAGATTTTCCAGTTCAAACGAGGGGAAAGAAGTGGAAAAAAAAAACATATTTTGAATGTCACATTTTGGAAGAAAATGCAATATGTCAGGATGTCAGTAGATCCCATTATGCAAGAACTTCAAAAGGTTTATAGTGGTAAGAGCTTGTCAATGCCATATATATATAATGATATGTACAAGGCAAAACTTGCAATCAAATCTGTTCACGCTCGTAAATATGAACCATTCTGGAAGGTGATAGACAGTCATTGGAACTCTATGTTCTGTCACCCTCTTTACTTGGGCTGCTTACTTCTTAAATCCTTCATACAGATATCATCAGGATTTTGTAGCGCTACGTGACAATATTGAATATTTCTTAGTGGTTGAAATTTTTCAAAATTTTACTTGAATTCTATTGAGAATGTTTGACATAACCAGCATTCTGAGGTAGTTCGACGGCTCAACGAATGTATTGTATGTATTGTTCGGTTGGAGTAAGATAATATGAGACGGTTCATCAATGCAGTTACGGGGTGTTCTCAATGACTGCTGTTTGGTCCCTTAGCATTGTCATGCCTAGTATAACTTATAAGTTCAGTTTGATTTTTATTTATCTGTGTAGGTCTCTCAATCAATGAGTAAGATACCACTTATTTAATTTGAAATTTTGAGATATTTTAATTTTCAGTGTTCTATAATTTCCTTGTTGTGTCAATCAGTAATTTAACAATAAATATTACTCCTCTTTTTTCTTTCATCATTTTTAATTGTTTATAATTTTTATTTTATTTTAATTTTTTTCTAATAAACGGGATTAAAAATTTAAACACCACAACTACAACTAAAGTTAATTGTGATTGAAATATTTTGTATTAAAATTGATTTTAATCAAATTTTATTATATAAAAAAAGGACATTTATGTAAATAAATTAATTTTAGAATATATATATATATACGTAATATGAAATTTATTTTATTTTATTGTTGTAAATAACCCAATGTAACAGAGAAGAACAAGAAAAGTCACATTTACTGTCACACAGAATATAAATATAATAAAGCGCACACAGATTTCACATAAGAGGCCCTCCCACAGTGAATAAAAGATCGGGCCTGAAAGATTGGGCCTAGCAAATTCCAATGGAGGGAATGCAGCCCGTGACTTGATCAACATAAGCTGGTGGGCTTGCGCAGATGTTAGCAATAATGTCCAAACAGTTACTTGCAAGATCCGACAGCATCTGCGACTCCTTGACAAACTCCGCAGGAGGATTCTTGAAATCGTCCTTACACTCAGAGTAATAAGAGAACACAGCGCTGAACTTGAAACGCGATTCCAACGCGTCACGCTTTTCCAAGAGCTTGATGGTTTCGGCAATATCGTCAAGTATGTTGCTGTACTGTTCTTGGCATATTCCAAGGGTATCGTTGAGGGTCTTTGGTGTTGCCGGGTTTGGCGAGCAATGTGTTGATGAGAGTAAAGGCTTTCTGAGCCTGTTGCTGCGTGACGAGGACCTCGATTTCGAGGGCTTTGTACGTGTCGAAGCTTGGAAGGGATTGAACTTTTGGCAAAATGGTTTTGTAGCATAGGACAGGAAAGCTGGTGGGTTTGCACATGCTCCACACGCGGGTTCGAGGGGAGCCTGTGACGTCGGCTGCGTGGATGTGGAGAAGGAGGCATGAGATGAACACGAAGAGGATTAAAATTGTGTTGCAAGCCATTATTTTTTATTGTTTATTCTGCTAATGGAGAGGATGGTTAGAGGGAATTAGGAGACGAAAGAGAGAGTGCGATTATTTGGTTTTGGTTGGAGGATATTTAAAGTGATTCTAAAGGTTTGCAAATCAGCAAAGAAGATGAAAAAGATGGATGAGACACGAAGACGGTAGGCGTGCAGCATGATATGGGAGACACAGCTCATGCGTGCATGTGTCTTGTTTATTTTGTAATTGCTCTGTTACATTATTACATTTGCATTAGAGAACTCTTAGTTAAATATTTTTTTGGAGTATGTATTTTTCAGATTGAGTTTAAATATTTAAAATAATTCAAAAACATTTATTATATCTTTGTAGCTTGCCAGCAGCGGCAAACAACACGTGTCAAATTCATAGAAGATGGCCATGCAGGATGACACAACACTCTCACACCCCCAAAAACCTTATCAAAGTCTACATGAAATATGCTGAAGATGAGGTTAACAAGTCTTTTATAAGACCGTCTCTATGAAGTTCCAATCTGAGGAAGAGTTCCAATCTGTGGAAGAGAAAGGAGCATATGAAGATTGGAAGAAGCTACTTCAGGATGTCAAGGATCACTTGGAAACATCTCTCAATAAACTTACAAAAATTGAGTTGAAATCAAATCAATGTCTCAAGGAACTCTTGATTTGAATAGCTGGCTCAGTGCTGTTATCTCTTTCTAACCAAACTGCGTTGATGGTTTTCCTGAAAGAAAAATGAAAAGTGATCTTCAAAATCTCTTTGCAGATTCTAAGGAATTTGTTAGCAACTCCCTCGCCATTTTGCCTCAGGTAGCCTCAGTCCTCTCCACATTCCAAGCACTTGCACGTGGCGTTTGTTGCTATCTGAGAACTCCAATTCCCCACTTGCTTCTCTCGACAAAAGAGATGGCTTTCCTTCTTGGATTAGCCACGAGGACAGATGATTTTTAAAGGCTTTGAATAACAAACCTACACCTAATGTCATTGTGGCAAGAGATGGAAGTGGAAACTTCAAAACCATCTCTGAAGCTTTGAATGCCATCCCTCAAACTTACGATGGACGGTATGCTCCTCTCATCTCACTACCTTATCACGTTGTTATATGTGTTTCATGTTATGTTAAGGTATATAATGTATGTTGTCACAATGCAGGTATGTGATTTATGTTAAAGAAGGAGTGTATGATGAGACAGTGCTAGTAACGAAGACAATGCAAAATGTAACCATGTATGGTGATGGATCCCAGAAGAGCATCGCAGCAAGAGTGCAAGCAGATCGTTCAGTATTTGCCAACTGCCGTTTTGAGGGCTACCAAGACACTCTATATATGTCCAAGCACACAGACAATTCTACCGTAGCTGCATAGTTTCAGGTAGAATGGACAAGAAACAAGGCACAAGAATTGTTCTACAAAAGTGTGTGATCAAAGCTGATGACTTACTTGTTCCAGTTAAGGACAAGATCAAGAGCTACCTTGGTAGGCCTTAGAAGGAGTACTCAAGAACCATTGTTATGGAAACTGGAATAGGTGATTTGATTCACCCTGATGGGTGGACAGAATGGATGGGAGACTTTGCTTTCAAGACATTGTATTATGGTGAGTACAATAACTCGGGACCTGGTGCCAGCACTAGTGCAAGGGTCAAGTGGCCTGGTTGCAAAGTCATCAACAAGGAGGGAGCTACCAAGTTTACTCCAGGGATCTTTTTGCAAGGTACATGGAACCAAGGCACAGGTGTGCCCTCTGTGCAAGGCTTGTACGGTTGAAATAAATGGTTCACTCCAAATGGCCTTTCCATTCATACACATGAAACGTCGGTGTTAGGCAGGGTGGGAAATATCCTTGTGTTATGTGTTGATGGTGTTGCTCATTTTGATCAATTGTAATCTTCTTCTTTTTTACTTTCTTTTTTTACCATTTTTTAAAAGAAAAATTTAATCTTGAATTTCAATCTTGGATTAACTACGGTGGATGGAAAGTACTTGCATAGAATTGTATCAACAAATGCTGGAGTAAATAGAATTATTATCCAAATAATGATCTGTTTTGCCTATAAAATGAAGTTGAGTCTAAATTAAGAAGTGAAATCTGAGATGTCTACATAATTTTATAATTTGATTTTATCTTTTGTATTTGAAAATGCACGGGAAACAAATATCTGATTTTTTGAAACAACAAAAATTACCCGGAATTTTCTAATATGAACACCCATGAAAAGGTGTGAAATGAAGATATAGAAGAAAGAGACAAAAAGAAAAGAAGTATAGAAAGAGGAAAAAAAGCGAGAGATATAATAAGCAATGTGACAAAAAATACACGGAGCGTAGAAAAAATTTACGTAAGAAAAGAGGACAAGAAAAAACCAGAATTACGAATTTTTCTTAGCGCTTCTTCCTTGTCAGTGATAATACAAACTACCAAGTCATGATTAGGATTCTCACTTGAGATTTTATTTTTTAATCAAATCTAAGTACAACTCATCTTGACCAGATGCATCGTGAGCCTAAACTGTGGCTTGTGTTATTCATTCAAAATTTCAGCAACAAAATTAACAAGGCTGCACCTGCACCAGAAATGGGTAAGGCCTGAATAATTGCACCCTATTGGTAAGGAATCCCGACCAATATTAAATTTTTAGAAGGGATCAATTTTACGCAAGGTATAATGAGAAATATTCGGCTCAATCATGTCCACATATGAAGCATATCCAGCCGTATCTGCAAGAGATCAAGGATCTAGTTGCTGTTTTTGGCAGGCATAGAAGTTGTTTTTGCGTATGATATGTATAAATACATGTATCATCTCTCTCAACAGAACATAAATACACATTCCTTTTACCATGGTATCAGAGCTTGGAATAACCAAGCTCTGACAGACATCACAAACAGACAGATTACAGCTGCTAAAATGGCAGAAGAAGAAGCAATACCTCAGACAGAGGACAATATGAGGAATCACAAGGCTGAACCCAAGAAAGGCCCATCACCCTATGACTTGGGTGCTAAAGACAATCCAGGGAGTGTAATTACGCAGGTACAGTTGCGTGGAGAAAACTATGAGGAGTGGGCGCGTGCCGTGAAGGTGTCACTGCGAGCCCGAAGAAAGTGGGGGTTCCTTGATGGAACCCATGAAAAACCACAAAAAGATACACCTGAAATTGAAGATTGGTGGACTGTGCAGTCCATGTTGGTCTCCTGGATATTAAACACAGTGGAGCCAAGCCTTCGTTCTACCATCTCGTATGCAGAGAATGCAAAAGACTTGTGAAAGGACATAAAAGAGCGATTTTCCATGGTCAATGGACCACGAATTCAGCAGTTAAAGGCTGAATTGGCGGAATGCAAACAAGAAGGGACAACCATGGTCACGTACTATGGAAAATTGAAGACTATATGGGATGAACTGGCCAACTATGAGCAAATCCCGACATGCATCTGCGGAGGTTGTAGGTGTGGCATTAGCCTGCAACTGGAAAAGAAAAAGGAGAAAGAAAAAGTCCATCAGTTCCTGATGAGTTTGGATGATTTCAGATATGGAACTGTGCGATCAAACATTCTAGCTACAGAACCACTTCCTTCTATTAACAAGGTGTATGCCACCTTGGTGCAAGAAGAAAGGATGAAGCTGATTACTAGGGCGAAGGAAGAGAGCGGAGGAGTGATGGGGCTCTTGGTGCAAACAACGTACAAAAGCAAAGCAAAAATTGAAGCAAAACAAATCACATGCTCACATTGTGGCAGATCTGGGCATGATATCAAGGGATGCTTTCAACTAAATGGGTATCCTGAATGGTGGGGCGATCGACCCCGCAATGAGGGAACAAGCAACCGAGCTCCTCAGAAACCAGGTGGACGTGGGAAAATTGGGACTACGCGTGCAAATACAGCGCAGGTCATGAATGATTCAAATGAATCGCACAATGCTTTAACTGGGCTCAGCAATGAGCAGTGGCAGACATTGATTGAAATGCTCAACACTGGCAAAGGAAATAAGATAGAAAAGATGACAGGTAAAGAAGCTTGTGATATATGGATTGTGGACAGTGGAGCCTCTAATCACATGACAAGAAGCTCAAAGTATTTGAGACAGCAACGCAAAGTTGCAGCATGTGCAGTAAGACTGCCTAATGGAGAGGAAGTTCTTGCTGAAAAAGCAGGAACAGTGACCCTTGAGGGGGGCTTAAATTACAGAATGTGTTATATGTGCCACAATTACGATGCAATTTAATCTCAATATCTCAATTAACTAATGACATGAATTGTTCAGTATTGTTCACTAATAAGCTTTGTGCAATGCAGGACCTCACATCGAGGATGATGATTGGAGCGGGTGAGCGGAAAAATGGGCTGTATTTATTTCAAGGGATTCACACAACAAAAGCATATTAGATAAGCATGGATAATCAATTCGACCTTTGGCACAAGAGAATGGGGCATCCTTCAAATAAAGTAATTCAAATGATTGCTGGTGTAAACCATGATTTTCCAGTTGAACATATGAATAAGATGTGTGAGGTGTGTCAAAGATCAAAACAAACAAAAGAAAAGTTTCCTTTGAGCAATTATCATGCCATAACCATTTTTGACTTGATCCATTGTGATTTATGGGGGCCTTATAGAACCTCCTCATCTTGTGGAGCCTCGTATTTTCTAACAATCGTGGATGATTATTCTCGAGCGATGTGAATATATTTGTTGCGTGAAAAGAAGGAAGTATCAAACACTCTTATAAATTTTTTTGCCCTCATTAAAAGACAATACAACAAACATGTTAAGAAAGTCAGAAGTGACAATGGCACCGAATTTATGTGTTTACACTCATATTTTTCTCAACATGGGATCATTCACCAAACCTCATGCGTCGGCACGCCTCAACAAAATGGAAGGGTAGAAAGAAAACATAGACACATCCTTAATGTGGCTCGAGCATTACGATTTCAAGGAAATTTGTCCATTCGGTTTTGGGGAGAATGTGTTCTCACTGCGGGGCATTTGATCAATCTTACACCTTCTTCTGTTCTTCAAGGTAAAACTCCTTATGAAATGATTCATGGAAAATCACCTAGCTATGAGCATCTAAGGGTGTTTGGATCACTTTGCTTTGCACAAAATCAATTCACTAAGGGGGACAAGTTTGAAAGTAGAAGCAGAAAATGTGTATTTGTGGGGTACCCGTTTGGTAAAAAGGGATGGAAACTATATGATTTGGACAAAGATGTCTTCTTTGACTCTCGTGATGTACAATTTGTGGAAAATGAATTCCCTTTTGCATCCCCGACTAAGCCAGCTGCGGTCATTACCCCAAGTACTGATGAATCTTTCTTTGATGAAAACTCAAGGGATCATCTCACCCCTGATGATCAGGGAGGTCAGTCAACTTCCCTCCATACACCCACACCACAAGATGACATCACGACCACCGAAGAGACAACCCCTATTAGCTCTCTTCCCCAGCAAGAAGATAGCAGTTCCCCGTCTCCAGTGGCTGAAGAACCATCTGCGGTCCCACTTGGCAGAGGACATCGCATAAAGAAGTCTTCCATACGCCTTCAAGACTATGTTACTAATACTATCAGCTTCACAAGCCCATCATTCCGCTCTCTCCCTCCATCGTCTTCCTCAAGTACGTCCTATGCCTTAACTAATTATGTTAGTTATAATAAATTTTCTGCAAAACATCGCAATTTTCTGGCTACGATAGGAACAGAACAGGAACCAAGGCACTATAATGAAGCTGCTCAGGATGCTCGCTGGCAAACAGCTATGGCCGACGAAATCCAAGCCCTTTAAGATAACGGCACCTGGGAAATCACTACTTTACCCCCTGGAAAAAAAGCTCTTGGGTGCAAATGGGTTTACCGAATAAAATATAATTCTGATGGAAGCATTGAACGCTTCAAAACTCGCCTAGTCATCCTGGGAAATCATCAAGTTGAGGGGATGGATTTCACTGAGACATTCGCACCAGTGGCAAAAATGGTGACGGTTCGCACCATTCTAGCTGTGGCCGCTGCAAAGGATTGGGAACTTCACCAAATGGATGTTCATAACGCCTTCTTACATGGTGATCTTTCAGAAGATGTTTTTATGAAACTACCGCCTGGGTTTCATGTACAAACTCAAGGAATGGTATGTAAACTTAAGAAATCTCTATATGGACTACGACAAGCACCAAGATGCTGGTTTGCCAAGCTATCCTCTGCTCTTCTCCGTTATGGCTTCCAACAATCTTCCTCGGATCACTCATTGTTTGTCTTTCGTCATAATCAGATTCAACTTGTCGTCCTTGTATACGTTGATGACCTCATCATTGCTGGAAACACTCCCTCGACTACACAACAGTTCAAAGACTATCTCCATACTTGTTTTCATATGAAGGATTTGGGTAAGCTTAAGTACTTTTTGGGGGTGGAAATTGCTCGTTCTTCTACTGGTCTTTTTCTCAATCAAAGAAAGTATGCACTAGACATTATTCTGGAGACTGGGTTACTTGGCTCGAAACCGTCTCCCACACCTTTGGAAGAAAACCATCGGCTGGCACTGGCCGAAGGTCCGCTTCTCTCTGATCCTGGAAAATATCGTCGTCTTGTTGGCCGTCTTATCTACCTATGCTTCACTCGCCCAGAATTGTCATGTAGTGTGCATACTCTGTCACAATTTTTGCATCAACCAAAAGAGGAACATTGGCAAGCTGCTCTTCGAGTAGTTCGCTATCTCAAAGGGCAGCCTGGCCAAGGAATCTTGCTACGACGGGACAATGACCTTAGATTATACGGTTGGTGTGACTCTGATTGGGCAAGTTGCCCCCTTACTCGAAGATTCATCACTGGCTGGTTTATTCTTCTCGGCAACTCCCCAATTTCCTGGAAAACAAAGAAGCAACACACAGTGTCTCGCTCATCTGCCGAAGCCGAATATCGCTCCATGGCCAACACTACATGTCAACTACAATGGTTGAAGGCTCTTCTTTCAGACCTCGACATTCATCATAATCAACCCATACCTCTTTCTTGTGACAGTCAATCCGCTCTCCATATTGCCAAGAACCCTGTGTTCCACGAGCGAACCAAGCACATTGAGGTCGATTGCCACCTCGTTCGTGATGCTGTCAGCCAGAATCTGATCCTTCCCTCTTATGTCCCCACTCATACACAGTTGGCGGACATATTTACTAAAGCCCTGGGTTCAAAACAGTTTAATGCTTTGCTGGTCAAGTTGGGTGTTCACGATTTGCACACTCCAACTTGAGGGGGGGTAATGAGAAATATTCGGCTCAATCATGTCCACATATGAAGCATATCCAGCCGTATCTGCAAGAGATCAAGGATCTAGTTGCAGTTTTTGGCAGGCATAGAAGTTGTTTTTGAGTATGATATGTATAAATACATGTATCATCTCTCTCAACAGAACAGAAATACACATTCCTTTTACCAAGGTATTAATTAATACTACTATTCAGTGTAGCTTCTGGTTGTGGTGCCCCATGAATAGCATAAAAGCCTATGGCCAAATGAGTACTAGCTCTTTTTCACCTTTCGTTGTGACCACACCCAGTGATCTTAGGAAAGAAAAACAACCCTTCTATAAAAAATCATCTTTAAAAAATGACTTTGA
The DNA here is from genome assembly GCF_003935025.1 of Abrus precatorius. Lineage (NCBI taxonomy): Eukaryota > Viridiplantae > Streptophyta > Magnoliopsida > Fabales > Fabaceae > Abrus > Abrus precatorius. The sequence goes on along the minus strand of NW_020874292.1, from coordinate 30,814,650 downwards.
GATTATACTTTTATAATTATTTTACAAGAGCTACATAAATTAAAAGCCCTCCATGTTGAATGAAACTTTGAGTGGCTGCCATGAATAATTGGTATATGTTCTTTTGACACATAAGGCAAGTACTTGGGGTCGATGCTAATATTATTTTATACCATAGAGACAAAAATGCAAAGAGCTGTCACGAATTCATGATCTATACCATATATCACACACCCGTTCTGACAAACACACAGAAAGCTCAGATCAGCTAAAAACACGTGCAACTACACACTCTAGCAGGAAAAACCTTTGGTTGCTTAATGCCAAGGATTAGGCCACATTGTGACAAAACTTGTTATATTTCAGCGCCAACTTCTTGATAGAGAGAATCACGATGAATTCGCTTAGTGGAAGGCTGAACAATGATTCTAGAAACACCTGTCTCACCATGGAGTACTCGGGCACAGTGTGATGGAGTTAAAGGTGCCCTTCTTTCCCATTTATTCACAGATTCTGCCAGAATCCCAACAACCCCGTTCCCAAGCATGATCCTTTTACCTGTTTAAACACACCCAATTACCCCAACTCTTCATGCATGCACACCATAAACTCAAAAACAACACAATCACAAACCACCCAATTCCCTTCTCATAATTACCCTCAATATCAGTAATGGAATTGAACACGTTTTTGTGATTGATTGTGAATTATGATTGAAATTTAATGGGGATAAAAAGAAATCGAGTGAGCAACAAACAACAATAACAGAAGTGGTTTCTTACAAGATATGAGTATTAACAGAAAAAACTAAACTAGCATGAGCAAGTTGTGCAGTTTCTTGCTTTTGGTATGAATGAATAGATGTGAATGTGTCAGCAAAACAACAACAATCATGTAACATAATAAAAACTCTGGAAATGTGGGTGGTGACGTGTACTTGGACTGCAGAGTTTGCCATTGACAAGTAACGACATTCGAAGAATGGCAATTTCGATACTTTTAGCTACGTTTCCATTTTGTGCATCTTTTATTCCCAAAAAGCATGTAGTATCTTTAGTTGTGTTAGCAGCTTTAGGATCAATCATTGCCATCCAATTTGTTATTATGTTCTCTGTTGGAGCGTTGCTTCTATACTTCACCTGCAAATGTGCAATTCTTTTCGCACATGCAAGAAGAAACTGCAAGAAAAGTTCCATAGAACTATCAACTGTTCCAAGCTCCCATAGACAAACTGTAGCAGAGGAATTACCAATTGCACATAGCAGCAACATGACAATGTTTTTGTTTCTTGTTGCTCAAAGGAAACTACATGTTAAAAGATCAATTCAGTTGTATTGGCACAGATACATTTTCTCACGTGACAAAATGATCCATTTCCAAATAATAGACAACTTTCACATGACATAATAATGCCAAAATTTAACTTAGAGGATCAATTTCCTCTTACAGTATTTTCCAAATAAAGCTTAATTTGACTCATGTAATATATCTTTTTCTTTCATTACAATTGCATGCAGTCAAGTGCAAACATATCTGAGAATGCTACTTATTTCACTAGTTGTTGTTCAAGTCCTTCCTTGCTTTGTTTTGGTATGCAATCTTTCAATTTTTGCCTTTGATTGAGCATGGTGCAGAATTGTTAAGATTGTTAAGCCTACTCTTTTACCTTGAAAGAGAGATTTTTATGAATAATAAGATATCTTTTTATTAATAATATTTCAAAAAATTTAATTTTTGATCTAGCTCATTCAAGTCGGGTCGGGTGATCCATAAGTTTACTTTGAATGCTTCACTAATAACTTTAAACTTCCAGCTCTTACCGTATATTTCAAATTGGAGACATTTTTTGTGCCCCGCGTTATGTTTTGATTGAATTTGTATATTACTAATTGCATATGAATTTCGGAAGATCAAAGTTACGATGCTCTTCTTATTTTTGTTAAAAGTAAAATGCTAACTTTAAAGAATTAAAAGTATATATATATAGATAGTGTTAAATAATGAGTTTATATAAAAGTATTAAAAAACTAGGTTAATAAATTTTAACTTAATACTAAAAGATTATATAACATATTCTTCAAAAATAAATCAAATTAACACTTATCTCATTTATTATTATTATTATTATTATTATTTATTTTGTTGACCAGTATTCTTTAAAGAATCAATAAATAAAAAAATAAATCTTTATTAAAAATTATATGAAGATATATTAAAAATTATAAGAGTGAGTATATTTCTTCAATAAAATGTTTTTATTTTAATTTTTTAATTAGTAGCTTCATTAATATACTAATTAAAAAAATTTATCTTTAAATATACATACCTAATGAGTGTATATGAACTATTTCTGTATCTTTCTAGATAAATTGAGAGAGAAATATATAAGGTAAAAAGAAAAAAAAAAACAAGTATCTAAGAGAATGAATGTAATAGCAAGTAGAATAGAGATGTTTATTCTTTTTATCCGTGGGGGATGAGGCCAGAGCCAAATTGTGTGCATGTGTAGATTGCACTTTGGATTGGATGTTAAAATAAAAATGAAAAATGCAGAGCAGAGACCTCAGTCAGCCACAACATTGTCCCAGCCGATATAATAGGGACAAGAGATAAAGTAAAAAAACTATATTTTAAGGAGTGGAATAAACTAATACAGATTCTTGGCTATATTATGTTAACCTTTTCTCTTTTCAGCCTTAATTGTTTACAGAAAGAATCAAATCTTAAGCTTTACAAGCCAATTCAACCTTTTCAGTTTTCACACAAATTCAACCATCTTTATGGAACTTTTAGCAAACGTGTAATCATAGAAACCGCTTATTTTTCAAAAACTCTACTAACCAACATCTCAAGAACCCAATGAATATAATAAATACTTTTTATTCAACATTTCTTTTTAACTTCTTATAGTGAGTTTAGGAAGAGTTACAGAAAACCTTGGCATGTCATGCCAAATTGCAAGTGCACATGCAGTGGTCGTTTATTGATTTGGAATTTTCCTCCGAGATCGACCCTTCGTGCTTTCCCCTCTTCCTCTATCTACATGCTATTCTTTTCCCTTACCACATTGACAATGAAAGAAAATGCTTTTATAAAATAACCTACTTTTCCCTCTAATATTCCCACCTTTTACATCTCACGAAACGTTGCCGTTTCGGGGCTCACACCCCCCAATTCCCAAGCAAATTGCTTCACTTCACTTTGATTTTAAGTGGGGTCGAAATTAACGGAACCAAATCTTGGCGCTACATTAGTAACGTGCAAATATTACAAGAAGCAACTAACACTTGCCGTGATCCTCATTTTCAGGACCAGATTACAATGAATATTATTTAAAAATGAGAGTGAGGAATTCACAACAACTCATGTGGGATGGAACAATCAACTTTGGTCAAAAGCAAGGTAAGTTCAGTTGCACATTTTTTTAATAAATAAAAGTGGGCAACAAACACTAAAAGGAGGATCCAGCTTTTCCTCCAGTGGATCAAACAAACGCCTTTGGTTAGCTGAAAAATAAGAAAATAGGATCCATGAATTTGAAAGTGGAAACAACATTATCACGTGACTTGAATGGTTCAACTTAAAGTTCAAGTGACCAAATAAATGGGCATGCTTGAAGTAGACATCCTCTGCTGCAGTTGTTGCTGTTCCATGTTGAGGTCTCGGAGACTCAAGTAAGGCGTGTCCACCTCCCCCTTCGCCGCCGGCGCCAAGGTTCCGGCGAGTGGCCCGGAGGATGGCCGGCTAGTGGTGCGGTAGGGCGTGGTGGACCCACTTCTGCTCTCGGTCCAGTAAACGGGGCCTGAAATGGAGGCCCGGAAGGCACGAGCCCGGGCTTGGTGAACGTCGTCGTTTTCACGGGGGTGGGCCCATCTCCATTTAAAGAAAAAGAGGGCGCTTCTCCACCAGCGTTTCTTCTTAGGCTTGTGAAGCTTGGCCCTTGAGTCCTCCTTGGAAATGGGCTTCTGAAGCTTGAAGTGTATGGAGTCTATGGATCTTGACGTCTCGCGCTTGTGCTTCATGGCTTCTTCCAACACCTGTTTTGGAGAATAATGAGAGAGCTGAACAATTGATTAATTGTTGTGTGTGAAAATAGAGAAAGAGAGACCTGAAAATAGTTGATTTGAGGATCAAAGCCATAGTCGCTGAAGTGTTGGGGGTCTGGAATGGGGAAAATTGGGGACCTGTTGGACATTGTGAGTGTGGTGATTGGGTGAGGAAAAGAAAGGGGAAGAAAGAAGAGAAGAGAAGAGAGAGAGAGCGGCGAAGGTGATGGTTGAATGAGAATGAGAGTGGGTAAAGCGTAGTAAATGCATTTCACATCTTTTGGTGCCTCCTATTTAATTCCGCTATTTATTAGTATTAGCTTCCTTACAGCCAAAACTACTCATTGCTTCCTCCACTTCCTGTAACCAACGCTGTCTCTATTTTCTATGCCTTCTTTTTTATATGAAAATGAAAATTACTTTTTCGATGTTATATTACCCCAATACCAAAATATTAAAAAGGCAACATACTCATATTTATAATTACAGCTACTAAAATAACAAATTGGACATATTTCGTGTTTTTTTCTTTTTTGTGTTTAATAATCTTAACTTTATAAAAAAATCAAAATACATTTTTTTATATTCCTTTAAAATTATCTGAAGATGATTTAACATTTTTATTAATATTAAAAATAAAATTTAGATTAAATAAATATATTTGAAAAAAATTATTAAACAGTATAAAATTTATTAGATCGTACACCTTGACCTTACTCTATATTTGAGAGCACAAGTGTATATGATCAACGCATTCCCGTAGATATTTGTTCAGACATCTTTGTCGGTTTCATGCTTTTCAGAAGTTAAGAGTGTATTTCGTATGACCTCGTAAGGTTTGAATTGGCATTATAATTGCTTATAGGTTTTATTAACGGTCGACATCAATTTTAATATATAATTCTCTTCAATTAAAATTTAAAAAACTCTTTTCTTCTTCTTTTAATTCTCTCAAAATTTTCTTTCAAATAATTCTCTAAACACTGCTTATTGAAGAACAAATTTGTTTAAAAATATTATTAATGGACATATTTCAAATCAGTTTATCATAACTTTGAATAATTTTTCATGCCTCTAACACTAGCCCTTGCTGTTCTGATTTTGTTTCTATTCTTATGCTCTCGTTTACAGTTTTACTAGTATTGATCTGTTTGTTTTATAAGCGATGCTGGCATGTTTACTCTTATGTGTTTTTTCTTTTAATGGTTCAAACACTTTTTGTTGACTATTGCTTAATGCTGAAGCACGTTTGAGAAGCTGTTTACGGTGAAAAATGATAATTATAAACAAATAATTCAAAGATCAATCTAGGGACTGGATTTAGGTCCTCTGTGGATTCTTTTAAGTTTGTTGTTAACATAACGGTGAAATGGACGCGTAAATTCAGCAATTTAGCAAAAATAGTGAATATTAAACGTGTATAATTGACTCAAACATAGAAGTTCATTACAGAAAAGTATGAAATAAGAAATGAATTGCAGAAACAAGAACAAAAGCAAACAAACGAAGAAACTTGAATTGAAATACAGAATGTAAAGGTATAAGAATGTAAATATGCTGAAATGTAAACGTACGACTCCTCACAACGGCGAACCGCGACCACCGTGGGTCTCCTTGTAGCTGGTGTCTGGCGTGGTGCAGGGTTTCAGCGTCTCAGAGTGTTTAGGTGCGGTGTCTGGGTGCAAAAAGTCGTCCCCTGTGAAATAGTGTTTTGTAGTATTTATAGACATGAAGATCACCACTATTTTCCTCCTTTTGCAAGCACTTCTTAGTAACTGCCTTCAACTGTTGATGCTCACTATCCACGATTGCTTGTAATCGTGCTGTTTGTTGGGACTGTAACCGCTATCGCCCATGATCTCCTTTGCGTAGTGGTGAATGTTGATAACTACTGGTAACCGCTTTTGGATTTTTCAATACTCTTATCTTTCGAGTATTTCTGAGAGAAACCTAGGAGACTCTTTTAATGTTATGGCCTTAGAATAGTTTCTTCTTGACTTCTCTTTTCGAGCCATCTTGGAGTTTTGAGAGCTTGTCTTGGTCTTGTGGACTTAGAACATTTTCTTTACTCATTTCTGTTTTTCGAGTAATTCTGGAGGGACTTTAGAGCTCAACCAGATTTGTGGACTTAAAATATTTTCTGACCACTTCTTATTTTTCGAGCAATTCTGGAGGAAATCTGGAGCTTAGCCAAGTTTGTGGACTTAGAATATTTTCTTACCACTTCCTGCTTTTCAAGCAGTTTTGGGTGTCAGGTACTTAGAAACTCCTCAAATATTCCTCGAAAAGCCATCAGTTTTTGTGGACTTAGAATATTTTCCTGTCTTTCAAGCAGTTTAGAGAAAAATCAACAATGTGACAAAAATATCCTAAAATAGCTTGAAATATGTTCCTTTTAATTGAAACCAAAGATCTTCCAATATTCTCTTATGTTCAGGCTTATCTTTGACTCCTTCTTGACCCTCAAAACTTGTTGAAATGTAGTTTCTTTCAAGGTAATTTTTAACTTAAAAAATTTTTCTTATCCTAGACAGAAGCACGACGATTATGTTTTCAATCGACCTCAAAAAGCTTAATGATTATTGTTAGATAGGATGGTGATGATTCCATTTATAACTGCCAAACCTGTTTTGGACCCATGATTAATTGGGCCACGGTGGGTTTCCGGTCCATTTAGTTGTTGGATGAGCCTGGTAGTAAAAAATTATTTAAGTTATATATACCTTAGTAGTGTCAAAGTTTGACATTCACGTTACTCTAAACAAACAAAAGCTTAACATGGATATTGTAGAAATTAATTAACATCTTTTAATTTCTGATTCTAAAAATTTTGGACCGTTGATGGACACGTGAAATCCAACTCTTAAAGATAATAACATAGAAAGTGAATGGTTCAGAAGCAGTCAAACTATTATTCCTAAAATTGCATCCATTATTATAGAAGACAATGCACCCTTTTGAGCTTTTTGCCTTCGCCTGAAAAGCCACAATAACAATTGTTGTTTAGTTCCTCTCCACTTGTGTTGAGATTATGGACGACAGCTATGACTTTATTAGCCTCTCAGAGTTCGCCATTTTTTGTCATTTTGACACCATGGATGACATCAATGCCAAGCAACTAAGAGAGGGGTAAAGAGATAAACATATATTTTGTAGAGAACAATTTCTTCAACAGTTGTTCTTACATATAAATTTTGATCAATTTATTACTACCTATGTATTTATTTATTTGTTCACTGTAAGAGGATAATATATAAATTAAGAAATATAATTAATAGTTTAATACCATTGTATATATATGTTAAAATTATTTTTAACTTTCTAATATAATTTTTACTATTATCTCTCTTATTTAAGATAATAGTGTGAATTGTATTTAAGAATTATAGATAAAAACAAAGTAAAAATATCATAATTGTTACGATCTTAAACTTTTAAATGAACAGATAATTTTTTTCCTTCAAAAGTCGACCGATAAAAATAACAGAGAGAATATACAAATGCCTAAAAAAATATCTTCAACTTGATTGGTTTCCGAATCTTGTGATGCTATTATGCATTGAACTTAAAAGGGAACTCAGAAACGCTTGCAATAATATGGTTGGCGAAAATTATTTTTGTATGATTGGAATATCGTTATCTCTCTCAACCAATAACAAAATGATATATATATATATATATATATATATATATATATATATATATATTATTTATTTATTTATTTTTATTGAAATCTAAGTTAAGTCAAAAATAAAAAATATCAAATTTTAAAAATTTATTTTATAAAAAAATATAAACAAACACATAATTCTTATCATCTTAATTTGAAGAGAAGGAAGATAACAAAAAAACTGACAGGTATCTAATGTAAGGAAAGCGAAAAGCAACAAAATAGAAAAAGAATATGAATAATTATTTTTTCATTCAGAATAAATAATTTTTTTTTAATTATAGAGTAAACTTTACTTTAATCTTCAATATTGTTATTATCAATAACTTTAATTTGTTTACTTTACTTCCTGATTTGAAAAATATCATTTATTTTTAATTTAATTTTTATTTTATCTCTAAAAAATTAAAGTAAATAATATTTTATAAATCGAGCAACTAAAGAGGGGATAATTTTCCTGTTTGTTTTTCGATTATTCTTTTTTCCTTTGCAATAAAGTAAACGACGTATAATCAAAGAAACGAAGATTAACGTTTACACTTTACACTGGACAGGATCCGTTTTGGTTAAGTAAGCAAGTTGACCATTGTCTTTGCTATACAAGTTGACCACTGTCCCCTTCAAGTTTCACGTTTGCTTCTATTATTTATGGTTTATACTTAATAGCGAAGATTAAATATTACTAATACATCTACGCAATGTAAAAACTTACAATTTTTAATTTCGAAAACACAATAAATTATTTTAAATATTAGCAAATGTCATAATTTATAATTTTTTGTAATCAAATGTTATTACATGACGTGATTGTATTGAAAGTTTAGTATTACATAACAATTTAGATTAAAGGCTAGTCAGAGCCAAAATAACATTTTTAGCTTTTGTCATTATTATTTTCTTAATTATACTTTAAATATCTAGATTTTATTTTTATTTCTATTTTATTTAAATTTATTTAATTATTTTAATTTTATAATTATTTATATTACATTTTTTTCAAAATTTTATTTAATAATTAATAAAAATATAACCAAAATGCAACGTATCAATTTGTATAAAATTAATAAAGAAGTATAAAAATTAGAATACAAAAGCAAATAAAATTCATAAAATACAATACATTTTCATTTAATTATTTTATGTATGTTTTGAATTTATATAAGGGTATAATAAATTAAAACAAAAATTGAATTAGATATAAATTAAAATTACATTTAAGCTAATTTTATTTATTAAAATACAGATAGAGCATATTTAGTTATGCTAAGCACAAATTAATGTGATCTTTCTACCCCGTTTACCAATAGAAAGCATAATAAAGTTAATAATTGAACAAACAAATAATTTAAACATGGCAAAGTTGTATATTGAATTGGAATGTTTAAGATTAAAAAAAGAAAAAAATAGCCGCGTGGAAAACAGTAAAGCGTGGGTCTGGGAGGGGAAAGTGCAACCCAATTTCCCCAATCTTCGCATTAACGTCAACAGTGCCTGAAAATGTACAAAATTTAGAAACATAAAAAAAAGAAAAAAAAGGGAAAGCGCGTCAACAGTGGCGTCTGTTGAAGATTGACAAGAACAGATGATGATATAAAGCAAAAATGATAATATAAAAACCTCATCTCATCTCATCCGTCAAAGTTTCAAGAAACCCTTCAGAACCTTCCTCACTCTTTCTTCTTCTTTTTATAAACTAACCAAACCATAATCCTTTTTATTCATTCATTAGTTATTATTATTATTATTTATAGTTTATCTTTCTACCTCTTATTCACTCTCTCTCACTCACTCACACACAACATGGCTCAAGTCGAAAACGATGAAGCCACACGAAAATTCAAGGAGAATCCAATCCCCAACGATTTCGATGCAAAGGGTTACAGTCTCAGCGGCAAGATCATGCTCTCCGCCATAATCCTTCTCTTCTTCGTCGTCATTTTGATGCTCTGTCTTCACATATACGCCCGATGGTACCTTATTCGCGCTCGTCGCCGTCACCTCCGCCGCAACCGTCGTAGCGGTCGGACGCAGCTCGTGTTCTACGACCACGCCGACAACCCCGCCGCCATCTCCCGTGGCCTCGACGCCGCCGTCATCGCCTCGCTTCCTGTCTTCTCCTACGACCCCAAGAATCAGCCGGAGAATCCGACGGAATGTGCTGTGTGTTTGTCGGAGTTCGAATCGGGTGAAATGGGTCGGGTTTTGCCCAAATGTAACCACAGCTTTCATACTGAGTGTATAGACATGTGGTTCCATTCTCACGCCACGTGTCCGCTTTGTCGTGCTCCGGTTGAACCCGCGCCCGAAGGAGAGACCCGAGCCGAAGTGGTTATAATGGTGTGTGAACTGGAATCCGGTTCGGGTTCCGGTTCGGGTTCAATGGAAGATGAGAACCGAAACCGAACCGGTCGAGAGGGTTCATGTTCTACTTCTTCGGTCGGGACGAGGAAACCGTCGTTAGTTGGTGTGACCGTTGAGGTGCCTTTGAGGAACGAGAATTTTGGGGACGAGTCGAGTTGCGACTCGCCCTCGACACAGTCTTCGTTTCGGTCGCCGATGAGTCGTATGTTGTCGTTCAAGAGAATACTTAGTAGGGAACGGAAGGGAAGCGTTTCCCCGTCGTCGTGCGGCGGCGCTTGCAGCTCTGCGGCTGAGTCCAACGCGGAACGAGGTGGGGGCGACGAGACTCGGTGAGTCGGTACTGACGTGGCGCCTTACGAAGCGAAAACCTGTTAGAAGCGTGGGTTTGGCGCGTGGCGGCGACTGTAGATGGATTTGTAAGGGGATAGTGGGGACGTGAGTGGAGGCAGTGAGCGGCGCGTGAGGATACGTGGCACGCAGAGGCACAGAATGTAATTTGTGTTAAGCTTAGGATGATGTTCCTATTTGTTTATACTATTTTCTTTATTTTTTGTTGGTTGGATTCGGACAACAGTAAAATACAATACAATGCTTGTACATAGTAAGTGTGAAAACAACTTCAAAGGATAACTCTGTTCTTGGCAATGATATTTGTTTTCTTTTTTATCTCTTAATTAATTAATTTTCTTTTGTGCATGAATCACGTGATTATTTTTTTTTAGTTCTCTTTTAAAATGTGTTTACAACAATAATTAGGATAAGAGTGGTCGATTACATGGATTATTCAAATTTATTAAAAATTAAATTTTCAGTGATATTAATTATCAATCTCTTTCAATAATTTTTTAAAATTTTCACTTATGCAATCGTTTCTTATTTTATACTCATTCTTTTCAAAAATTTAATTTTTCTCACTTCCGCACTTTATAAAGTATAAACTAAAGCATATGATTTTAAACCACGTTCTTTATAAATATCATCATGTTTGAATTCTTAATCTTGCAAAATTTGGTAAGCATTTTAATATTAATCATTAAATTTTACTTTCAGATTAAGGTATTAAAAGCAATATTATCCAAAGTAACTAATAACCCCATTATTAATATGGTACCACAAAAAAAATTGATTTTTTTTTCTAAATATATGCACTGTTTATAGAGTAATATTAACAAGTTTGAATTGGTGAAAGAAATTCTTAATTTAGAGTAAAATGTTTGAATAATGTAATCATCAAATTTTGACCTGACCTTTTACCATTTAATAACAGGAGGAATAAGATTAATGAAGACAATATGTGAACCCATAGTCCTAGGCCAACATCTAGCTAGCAGCCCGATGCTGCTTGGGAATTTATTGAACGCAAATCCGTACTTCCGCACTCACATGTAATGTATCTCAAATATAATTTGTTACTTTACTTGAAGCTAATCATATTGCTAGATTATTAGTATATTACACTAATAGCTCAGTCATTTTTACTCTAACAAATCAGATGCAAATGCACAACACTATTCAAAGGAGTTGGCGAATGGGAATGATATGCAGGGCCTCTCAAATCAGGGGAAGTTTGTTCCTAGTCAAAAGGTTTTGGCGCTGAGGATCAAATTAATTAAGTTCATGGAGGAACACATATACCCCCTTGGAAAATGTAGAATTCAAGATGTAGAATTCTTATAGTTATGGTGAGTATTTGGTTAGAAGTTATTGCTTCAAGAGTCAACGTGCTATTCAAATCAACAGAGATTAGAGAGTAACCAAAACATACATGGACAGGGCAAAACTGACTTCAATGCAGCAAAGCATAAACAGCAATCTATGATCTTGGTGGATATCCAGACTCCTGGTGTTCACATAAAGAGACCACTGACAGTGTTTGGCTTTGACGATGCTCCTCATGGGCATGCAGAAGTAACATTTGAAAATGTTTGTGTGCCAGCAAAAAACATCATACTGGGTGAAGGACGTGGATTTGAGATTGCTCAAGTAAGTTGAAAAATATTTCCTTTGGGTTTGGGTTGAATACCGGGATGTGATCTTTGTTTGAACACTGTTATCCACTAAAATTAAACACTTTTTTGTACAATTAAATTCAACTCTGCTTGAATGCTTGCAGAGCTTCAACTTTCATGTGTCAATTCCTCCCATGGTCTAAAGAGTAATACCACCTTAAATCAATGTTACTGGCATTTTTTCTTAGGGACTAATATTGTAGATACCATAACATAACAGGCACTTGAGTAAATAGAGATAGTGTTAAAGGCTTGAAGATGTTCCTGTTTACCTCACCAGGCACCTTTTAAGCGCAAAATCATGACGCTCATTCCAATAGACTGAAGAGGACTATTCCTCATGTGAACCCATAGTCTTTGGCCAACATCTAGCTAGCAGCCCGATGATTTCAGATATGAGACATCTTATCAGTATAAATTACCATTTAAAAAGTGAACACATCAATAATAGTTTTAAAAATTATCCTAACAAGTATATGAATTATTTGAGCTTTCTAACAGCGAACACTATATCTCCCTTTATTGTTTGAGATGCTTGCTGAAGTACCAAATATATATATGTGTGTGTGTGGGCCCACGGATGACTTGCATTCTTGCAGGGTAGGCTTGGTCCTGGAAGGCTGCACCATTGTATGAGACTGATAGGTGTTGCTGAACGAGGCATGCATATGATGGTTCAAAGAGCTCTTAATAGAAGAACATTTGGGAAGTTGATTGCTCAACATGGTTCATTTCTTTCAGATATGGCCAAGGTATTAGGATTCTCATGAGATTGGGTTAAAAAAAAGAAGCAATTATCTAAGTGAGAAGAGTAGAAATCTGTTTTAGTTTGACTTCATTCGAGGTCTCCGCTTACTTAGCTTCCTTTGTTCAGTGCCGAATAGAGCTAGAGAAGACCAGATTGTTAGTGTTGGAAGCGGCTGATCAGCTTGATAGGCATGGGAACAAAAAAGCTCGGGGGATAATAGCAATGGCAAAGGTAATTGCTGTTTGTAACACAGCATATATTGTCCAGTCTTACGGTACATTTGGATATATAACTTAAGTACTTATTCAATAAGCTCTTTTTATATGACTACTTATGCCATAAATTTAACCACAAAATATATTAGGATAAGCTGAAATCAACTTATTTTGATAAGTTATATTAAGAAGATTTTTGAAATATGTTAAAAAGCAACTTATGGAAGTCATAAGCTATTTTTATAAGCTCTCTACAAGCTATTCTAAACAGACCCTAAATCTTATATTCTTATCATTTCATTTCTGTTGATTTTATTTCAACCCTGCTTGGTATGAGAGCAGGTAGCTGCGCCAAACATGACTCTAAAGGTGATTGACATGGCAATCCAAGTGCATGGAGCAGCTGGTGTATCATCTGACACAGTCCTGGCACACATGTGGGCAACTGCAAGGACATTGAGAATCGCAGATGGTCCAGATGAAGTCCACCTGGGGACCATAGCCAAGTTAGAACTACAGAGAGCCAAGCTTTAAGAAGTTCAACAGTCTGCACCACTAGAATGAAACAGGAAGTTAAATTGCCACCAAGGAAAAAGCATTTATGACAATAGCATTGTTCCCAAATGCTTTTGGAAGCATTGCATAACGTGTATTTGTTCAAAATAAGCTTGCTCACTGTATTCCAGGTTGGTAACGCTTGTATTCTTTGTTAAATAGTATACACCATAACAATGTTGTTGCTGAGAGAAAATAAAAATGATACTGGGTGTGGCAGTCTTGTTCTCATTTACAAACATAAATATATACCAAGATTATCCGTGGTAGAGATTAAAGATGCATGCTTGAATATCTTAACCACGCCTAAGCAAATATGTGAGCCACAACTTGGTGCCTTATTCTCCATGTTTCAGAAGAGTGCTAAATACTCTGCTTCTCCATTCCTCCCATTCTCATTGACACATCTTCACATCATACAACCTCTGCATTTAACAGAAATAATACAGTAAAACGTAAATCAAGAGACCGTAGCGTTGTTAAACTTCTACCATTTTAATGCTTAACTTAAAATTTTAAAAGCAAAACATTTGCTACGTAATTCCCACATTTCAAATGAAAGGAGTAAAAATAAGTTGGGTTGAGTAGGCTTCACAAAGCCAGAAAGAGCTTGAATCAATCTTTTTTAAAATTTGATTTAACCTGTAAGCCTAAAGAAAATTTTATTTTGTAATATATTTTTTAATAAATTAAAAAAATTATCTTTAAATTTGTTAGTAAGTTTAAACTTGTATAAATTATTAATCCCAAGTCTTTAAATAAAATAAAATATATAAATTTATATTGACTTATAAGAGGTTAAAGTGTTGTCACTTAGCAACAGAAGGAATAGTATGAAAGGAAAAAAAAAAGAAGTAAATTTTATTTTTAATTTTTGTGTTTTATTAACCTCAAACTTTAAAGGATAAGTATTCACAAATAGAAATTTTTTTATAAAAAAAATATATAATTATTGTATTGAAATTATAAAAGTACAATAAATATTTTTTTAATAAAATTTTATTATTATTAATTGTTTATCATTACCTTAAGGGTTGAGGTTAACAAAATTTATAATTTTTTTAACAAATTTTAAATATTAAAATAAAGTAAAAAATGTGCAAAGTAAATACTTTTCACATAATTAAAGAGAGATGATAAGAAATTAATAGTATAATGATAAAAATAAAATAAATTTTACATTGATTGAAAATAATATCTAATAAATACTTAAATAACTAATTTAATTATATATGTATTATTACTTTTTTTTAGGTATGATGAAAATAAAACTTATAAAAATATTTTGTTCTAAAAACTGAATGAATGATTTATTTTAATATGAATTTATACTTGATGATATAAATTTTTTAATATAGTTCTGTAATATTAATTTCTAAAGTTTGATATTTTCATTTGAATAGTTTTATTTTGAATTATTTTACTAATGTTTTGGCATGGGTCCACTTACGGCCGTACATCGGGGTTGTCTTATCCATTCCACCACAGGAATTTTCAACTCGCATTCCTCACTCACTGCATGACACCACCTCACTCTCCAATGTTTCGTTTGCCGCAGGTGGATATTGTCCCTACCACAGGAGTACTGAGCCCGCAATGTATATTACTCTTATAATACATGATTTTATTATTTTTTCAAAAATGTAAGTATGATCTATTTAGTGTGCGATACCAGTTAATGACGTTGTAAAAATCACTCCATGCATGTAAATTTTTAATAATTAATTTTACTTTTTTGGTACAAAGCCGAAGTGAAACACGATCTTGTAGCTGCTCATAATAGAATTGCACTGTTTAAAGTAAATAACAAAACTTACGTTGGCAACCATTTGATGATTTTTCTTTGGTTTAATTTGATTGCTGTCATGTGTTGTGTAAATATGTTGATCACATTTCGTTCAACGAATAACAACACGATACCTAAGTTAATATAACGATATAAACACAATAACGGAACAACAGTAAAATTCAAATGCCATGCATGCACACGCACACGTCAAGAACTGATATTGTCACTGAAGTCCATGATTCAAGGAGCCCTTCTGGAGTATATACCCTTTTTAACCATCGTTTTCCCTAAAAATTAAATGCCCAAAATTAGCGAAATGACAAATATATTTTAGTCGATATTGTACACCAAGTTTAGGAGTTAGGTGACGTGCCTGGATGTACATTGCATGGACATGACAAATTAATACACTCCGTTTCATAAGTGATTCCCAACCAATTCCCTTCAAGATAACGGAGATGATTTTGCATATAATTTAGTACGTATATAAATACAATCATGATGACCACAACTTGATCAGAAGCACAATACCCAGAAGGAAAAAAAAGTCTTAAACAATACTATTCTATATTCTTTTTCATTTTTGTTTAGAAAAAGAGAAAAAAAAAAGTTTTAGTTTAGAACTGCACGCATAGAGGGATATGGCCGAAGAAAAAAATGGCAAGGAACAACAGAATAAATATGCCATGGTTGGCATCTCTTCCGTCCTCCTTGTGGCTATGGTGGCTGCCGTGGCTGTTAGCTTAACCCACAGAGGCGCAACCTTAGATGGAAACGATCACCTCCATAGTTCTCAAAGGACCAACGTGGACATTCTTTGCCAACCAACACAGTACCAAGAAACCTGCAAGAAAAGCCTCGAAAAATCATCTGAAACCGCAAACATGAAAGAGCTCATAAAAACCGCGTTCAATGCCACAGCTATTGAGCTTTTAAACCACATAAACAACTCCACCCTCTATCAAGAGTTGGCCAAGGACAACATGACAAGACAAGCCATGGATATTTGTAAAGAAGTGTTGGATTATGCTGTTGATGGCATTCATAAATCTGTCGACACTTTGGACAAGTTTGAGTTAAGCAAGGTGAGTGAGTTTGCTTATGATCTCAAGGTTTGGCTCACTGGGTCACTCTCTCACCAACAAACTTGTTTGGATGGTTTTGTGAACACAACCACAAATGCTGGGGAGACTATGGCTAAGGTTATGAACACTTCTTTGGAACTTAGTAGCAATGCTGTGGATATAGTCAATGGGGCTTCTGAGTTTTTCAAGGAACTTAACCTTACCACAAAGGGTAATAGGAAGCTTCTCTCTCTTGTTGGTGGTGGTTTTCCTTCGTGGGTTAGTGAAGGGCAACGAAGCCTTCTCGAAGTTGGGCCTGGAGATGTTAAGCCCAATGTGCTTGTGGCCCAAGATGGGAGTGGCCAGTTTAAAACACTCGCTGATGCTCTCAAAACTGTTCCCCCAAACAATGCACAGCCGTTTGTGATTTATGTCAAAGCTGGTGTGTACAATGAGATTGTGAATGTGGCCAAGGAAATGACCCATGTCACTGTTATTGGAGATGGTCCCACTAAGACCATTTTCACCGGTAGCTTGAACTATGTCGATGGTTTCCTAGTTTACAACACAGCTACCTTCGGTAAGTCCCGCAGAACTCAGTATTGAACATTAATTGCAGTTGGAGAGTATAAACTTCAAAATTTTCTTTAATTAGAAAAACCATTATTTACTTAACAATTAAAAATACCTTGAGTTTATCTCTATTAATATAAGCTTTATCTAATGACAGTTAAATTACTTATATAAACAATATTACATATCTACACTGACAATATAATATCACATTCACATACAAGCCTCTCAATATGAAAACATATAGTATTAATACTATAATGTTTGAAAAATCCTTAATATTTATAATAACAGCTTAATTTAAGCCACACAAAAGAAACAATCCTATTTCTTAACTTCATTTTTGTTAATACATGATTTTTCTAAAACCCATACTACTGCAGGCGTTAATGGTGACTATTTCATTGGCAAGAACATTGGTTTCGAGAACACAGCAGGATCGGAGAAGCGGCAAGCAGTGGCACTTCGAGTGACCACAGACCACGCCGCATTCTACAATTGTAAAATTGATGGGTTCGAAAACAGCCTCTACGCCCAATCGCAACGTCAATTCTACCGCGATTGCACAATCAGTGGCACAGTTGACTTTGTCTTTGGGGATGCATTTGGAGTCTTCCAAAATTGCAATCTAACGGTGAGAAAACCTTTGGATAACCAGCGGTGCACCGTCACAGCAAGCGGGAGAACAACACCGAACAGCCCCAGCGCCCTCGTGTTCCAAAGTTGCCACTTCACGGGAGATGCTGACGTGGCAACATTGACCCCCAAAATAGCGTACCTTGGAAGGCCTTGGAAGCCTTACTCTAAGGTTGTCATCATCGACTCTCTGATTGACAACATATTTTCCCCCGAAGGATACATCGCATGGATGGGAAGGGCGTTTATGGACACGTGTACGTTTTTTGAGTACAATAACAAAGGTGCTGGTGCTGACACGTCAGCAAGAGTTAAGTGGCCAGGTGTTAGGACCATAAGTTCTGTTGAAGCAGGGGATTATTATCCTGGGAGATTCTTTCAACTTGCTAATTCAACCGAACGTGATGCTTGGATCGTTGATTCTGGGGTACCCTACTCCCTTGGCCCCATTGTGACTGTGACTGCCCAAGCCCAAGCCCAAGCCCAAAGTCCTATACCCACTGTGTTAGTAAAAGGAGAAAGCAAAACGCATGCTTGACATTCTCATGCATCTGTTGAGAAAGTCAAGATAGAGACACGATGGAAAGAGACAAATGGAAAATATAATGAAAATGTGATGCAAAAGACAGACTCAAAATTGAAAGAATAATGGAATGTAAAAAATTGAAAATTTTAAAGTTGGGAAACTATTTGTTCACTCTTAAAGTTATGTACGAGAAAATAAATGTAAAAATATTATTACTCTATTAGAGTTTATGTATGTTTGATTTAATTTATATTAGTAAGTTTTTCCTTTTCTTCATTTTAAAGTATGATTAAATTAAAATAAATTTAATTAAGATAAATTGATTGGCAGAATGCAATATTCAATAATAAATATTATAATTTTTTTATTTACATGCATTTTTTTCATTTAAGGTTCACTGTGACTTGAACTTAAAATTTCAGATTAACCAGAATAACTCTTCTAGGTTAATTTACGTGTTAAATTCATTTTTTTAATATTAAAAATAAAAGTGATTTAGAAAGTAACAAAAGGCTAAGATTTAACTTAAATCAACTGTCATAAAGCTAATTATAATGAAATAGAACTATAGAAGTTAACCGTACCTGCATGTGAAAAGTATAAAGCTTTTTAAAAAATTCCAATACTCTTTAAAACACATACTGGCAAATGAAGTTTGTGTTTTTAATTGGTGAAAGTAATTCTTAATTTAGAGTAAAATGTTTGAATAATGTAATCATCAAATTTTGACCTGATCTTTTACTATTTAATAACAGGAGGAAAAGAACACGGAGGAATAAGATTAATGAAGACAATTTAGTGATTAATAAAAAAAATTAATAAAGTTAACGTAATTAAAAAATTACTTAATTGAATCACATTTAGAGCTTATTTGAATTCTAGTTCAATCAACGGAGAGGAGTTTTACAAGAAAAATCAACAGTTATAAATGAAGGGGCAAGAATTTCAGTACAAATTCAACAGATATTTTTTTTTTTTTCCAATTCTTACAATGTAGACTGATCTCCGTTTTTATACAGGATCAAATGCACAATTAGCTTGCAATCACAAATTCTAGCAACAAACTGATGGCGGGTGTAGGAAGGATACGTGAAGTTTTATAGAATCAAGATATTGGGCATGAAGCATGAACAGAAGTGATTACATTGATTAGAATTCATATTCGTAGTGTTACATGGCGATATTATTACACCAATATGTTAATAAAGTCAACAGCAATAATGATACAGGTGAAAACGGATGAATGTTAGTATTTAGCGAGAACTAGAAGTGAAATGGTTTCATAGCTTAACTAAGACATCTAGCAAATGTCTTCAATCATTTTGGGGCAGTGTGGAATAAGCTGTGCTAATATCAACATTGTCACCCTGCTTAATGTTGGTTAACTGGTTCAACATACTGAGATCTACGCCTTCTCTTGGCTTCGGGAGAGAATTTTATGGCACTCGCCTTTCCAAGCTTTACAGAAAACTTACAATTTGCTGGTGGTGACAACCCTGTTTGACCATGTTTCCTAGAAGATGTGGGAGATTTTTCTCTTTTAGTTTTGTTCTTGTTACCTTTTATAGATGGCTTTTTTGTTGGAGACTTGGCTCTCTCTTTTGACAAATGAAGTTGCACGTTCTCCCGTTTCTTATCATGCTTAAGGAGCCTAACATGAAAGGGATCCACAGATGTGTAGCAGATAGACTCCCCATCAACTCCATTTCTCTGTAGATTGACTTCTCCATTGTTCACCTGGAAATTTGTAGAACTCACATGACACATCGAACTAATGATTTGTTGATAATCTAGTCAATTGGACTCTTCAACGTCCAACCTCATAACATGAAGTACAAGTTCTAGAAATGCACTGGACACTGCTAACAAGGGAATTACCAGTTGAAGAAGAGAAGAAAAACTTCGGGCCACATCATACTTCTCTTGACCCTTGACCAAATCTGAAAAGGAAAGGACACCACTACTGCTTGCTTCGAGGGATAGTTTGTCGAGAATTCTCTCACCATAGTCTTGGATATCAAATGGCGGGTGTGATTCCTATCATACCAAAACAGTCCAGTCAGTACAAACCACTCAAAAGATGGAGAGGATGGACGCCCAAAAGATGAATTCACCTGTTCTTCCAAGTTGTTATCAATTCTTTGTTTCCATGTTGAAACCCTTGCAGCCATTTCAGTTTGCTTTTCAGTTTCAGCAATGCTTGCTAGCAGAGCATTCTAGATAAGGAAAAATGGTTACCAACCATGCAACAATATGTAATCATTTTAGTGAAAGATATACATACTAGTGCAAGGAAGACAGAAATCATACAGAGCTAAGACTCTGGAACTCTTGTGTTCCTTAACGGACCGAATACATAATTATATACACTGTTTGATTGATGTTTGTAATTCATTTAAGTGAATTATCATCCGTTTCACTTCTCCAGACAACCGTAAGTATATGCTTTACAGAACTTAAATTTCTCCCGGTAAAGTTAGGGGTTTGGTAAAATAAATTTATGAATACAGGAAAGTGGGGAGGTTGACACATGACAAGCACCTTTATAGCAGATTTTTATAATAGATAAATAACTAATTCAATACAAGATGATGACACTCTTACCAGGTGAGAGCGGCACAGATCTTCCAAACTAGCCTGAGAATCTGGACATTCAAGATCTACAGCTTCATCAGCCTTGGTATGGGCATCATCAATTTCATGCTGTTAATTCAAGTAAATATTCAAATCATATTAGTTTCAAATAAGTTATTAGAATATATAAATAGTCAAATTATTGCAGGTCCTTTTTCCCAAGTCCTAACCTCTTTACTGCAAGGAAGTAGATCTTCATCCGTACAGGCATTGTCTGGCATATCAAATTCAGGATTTCCACCATCAAAGTCGTTGTCATCATTGTCAGCTTCAGAGTTAAAAAAAGTACCACTGGTTTCATTCACCTCATTAATCATAGATTGCCTAAGCTGCAATTTACATATCACATATTGTATATAATCAGAAGTCATGTATTGGTAAACAGAAACATCATGAAAAGGTACCTTCTCATATAATGTTAGAGGTTGAGAATCCCTCTGTGGATCGTGAACATGTTGTCGCATCTCCCACATTTCCATGAGCTCTGTACTGATAGGACCATGCAATTTTGCAGGTGGAAACAAGGTCCTCATAGCAACCGGTTGTGTTACATTAAAGCCATTCTTTTTTAAAACTTTCACTGCAGTTACAACAGAAAGAAGAAAGTAGATATGTAAATTACACAATTTACATAAGGCAAGTTGATGAAGAATTTTTTTTTTTTTTGGTGGTGGGGACCTTTTCTGAATGGCTTCACCCTCAAGTTGCCTGGTTCATGAGGATTCAAAGGTTTCCATGGATCATCATTATCAGCATCTGAATTGTCTGAATCCCTAGATGCATCACCCATATTAAATCCAAAGTCATTGTTACCAAGACCATCACAAGTAGGAGTGTTGGGCCGAACATTTTCCTCATCAAATCTACAGTTAAGTTTAGGAGAGAAGTTGGAATTAGCACGCTGACTCTTAGCAGCTGATGATCTATGAGCACTTCCACCAGAACGTCTGGGAGAAAGAAAGCTTTTACGAGTTGAGGTTCCTCTATTAGCACCATTTTGAGTGGTACCAGCTTTGCTGCTCTTCAGAAACTGATTAACGGCAACAGCATCAGATGTGTCCAATAAAATAAAGTCCTGGTACAAATCTGTGGTGGACAACTGCAACAAATCATCATTACATTAGCGAATAAAACTATACAAACATCATCATGCAAACAGCTGCAAGCAATTATCATACCAGATAAGACTCCAATTCCCCTCCATCACCTACAGCATCCAAGCAGTCACCTTCAAGAACAACTAAATTTGCAGGAGGTTTTATAAATAGATCCAAATTCACTTCTTTGCCTGTTGTACCATCCAAGGAAATCTTCTCTTCAACTGCAATACATACAAATATCTAAGTCATCTAGCCATATGAGAAGGGAGAAGCCTAGAATGAGAAACATTCTCAATAAACCTATAGTCATCATATGGAGGCCCAAAGCAGCAAGAACCATTTTTCAGAAAAACATGATGACCCAAATTTTATTTTTTTTAATTTTTTCTGAATCCTCCACCAAATAAGCCCAAAATCTTACCAATTTAAGGAGATTTGTAGATAAATATGCTTCACCCCGGTATAGAACAAATCTATTGTGTTAACCTAATATTTTCTAAATAAACGTTAAAACTAATGATGAAAATAATAAATCCCCTTATGTCATGGTTCTTGTTTGATCATTTAGTCATATTCTCCATTAAATAGAGTACCTGGGACGTCATCTAAGCCCCAGAATTGATCGTTTTCTTCATCAACAATGGCATGGGGACCACATTCTTCTGGTTGGACTGATGACCCATCTATATGATCTTGCTGTCTGCCTCAAAAAAAAAAAACAGTCAGATCAAACAGTTCTATCCACTTATTTAGTTTCCATAAACTGAAATTAAAAAATTGGTCAAAACACATTATTTCCTATTTTATGTCACTTAAAATCTGTTGTTATTTTCGTCAAATATCAATACTCCAAAAAGCTTAAGTTGTTAAGTGAAGGAGCATGGTCGGTTTCATATCTCTAACATGCCCAGCACATAGGGCTCAAAACATGGGCAGTGCATGGGTAACTACTTCATGCTGAAATTCAAACTTTTCATTTAGAAGAATGGAGGTGGAGTTGATCATACTCCTGATCACTTGGTCATAAAGGTCCTGATAACATGTCAGGAATTAGCTCTCCCAAAGCTTCAACTGCTAGGTGAAGGCACGTGATTGGTTTCATAGGTCTTTCAGCCTAACAAGCTCTATTAATAGGATTATTTACAGTCACCTTCCTTCTCATGAAATCACAATTATTGAAAGAAAATCAGTTATCTTTTAAACTTATCCAGCTCCATTGCAGAAGCAAGCTGAGAACATGCAACCTGAAACAATGGTTTACAATTTTATAAAAAGCAAATATTCAGATACGACGTCAATAGACTAGTATAATATGAACTGAACTTACACTTACATACACTTTGGTTGGAAGAGAATGGAGGGGAGGAAAATGAGGTGGCTAAATGCCTAAATCCCTCTCCCACA
The DNA here is from genome assembly GCF_003935025.1 of Abrus precatorius. Classification (NCBI taxonomy): domain Eukaryota; kingdom Viridiplantae; phylum Streptophyta; class Magnoliopsida; order Fabales; family Fabaceae; genus Abrus; species Abrus precatorius. Next base: position 30,791,341 of record NW_020874292.1, on the reverse strand, counting down.
ATATTGGGAAATTATATTTTTCCTCACATTCCTTCCCCTCATTTGAACCAAATAGATGGTTAGAGTCCACCCTCCAAGATTAAGTAACAAGAAAGGAGCCAAGTATCAAAAGACTAATCCATGACACATTGATTGTTTTGTCCTTTTGAAACAAACTATGGTACTTGAGAATCTCCATTTATGAAATATTGATCCCTGGTCATTCATTGCTTGTGTTTGTAGTTTATGCTACATATTATATATTCGATAATTTAACTTGCATTTACCACAAGTGGTATATTAGCTGTTTCAGATAGATAGGAAAGGCACGAACAAACTGTTGCCACTGATATGTAATAAAAAAATGGTGAAGTTCTAACATTGAATCAGGCAATTCTACTTTTTTTTTTCGCGCCTAATACCAATGTTTATTAGTACCAAATGGGAACTTCAAAATGGGCATTGGCCCCTTCATTCTACTTCTCCACCAAACAGGAGAGAGCTGCAGATTATAAAATAAAATGCAGATAAATTCTGAAAATTTAACTCAAAAATCAAACCTTTTCTGAGAAAGATACTCCAAAGCACGTAACACCAACGTGTAGAGATATTCCACCTTCCGACTATACACCTGTATGGAACCCTGAAGCAGCAGAGCAGCTACAATTACCCAGAAACAGTTACTTCAGTTGAAGAATTGAACATAGGGCTTGAACATCAAATTCAATTTTTTAATGGCAAAAGTGTGAAATGTATCAAACCTTCGGCAAAATTTACTGGAATATGGCCTTCTTCTTCTCCGGTAATCTCGCCGGAGCAAATTTTTAGCAGATACTCCTCAAGTTTCTTGGCGAGGTCAACTTCCCAGTTAGATTCTAGGTCACGCTCCGCGTGAACCGCGTGGAAGCCACCGCCGCCACTTCCCCCAGGTTCCGAAGTATCTTTAGTCATATTCAATGGGCAAAATCACTAAGCAAATCATAGTAATGTCAGCAACTTTCGATACCAAGAAACAAAATGGAGAAAAAAAAAACCCTAGGGTTTCAATTTTCCGGCGAGGAGTTAAAGAACTCCGAAAACGGAAAACAGGATTTTAAAATCCCCCAGGAAACGCAAAATGGGGTGTTGACAAGTTCGAAGCTTTGTGGTATGCAGAGAAAATGGCTAGAGCGGCAACCAAGCGAAGAGAGAGAGGGAGATGGTTCGAAGGAGAGAGAAAGACTTTCAAAACTTTTCGATTTGTTTTTCCCGCACAAATCAAAGCTAATTGGGCCTGATCTTTAGCCCAATAAATCACATGATCTCTATATCAAGGATAATGTGACTAAGAAAAATTTATATGTTGACCAAAAAAGATTAAAAACAAACAGTTACATGAAGGAGTAATCTGCAGTTATTTACTTATTTTCTTCCTCTTTTACTTATTTACTCAAGAGTATGATTGGTTTGACATTAGCATTCCTCATAATCACATTTCATTTATTTTAACATGATTGTATAAAAAATATATTAACATTTGGTTATAAATTTGTCCTTAAAATTACCCTGAGTCAATATGATAAATTTAAAAATATGTGTTTTAAAGAGTATTGGAATTTTTTAAAAAGCTTTATACTTTTCACATGCAGGTACGGTTAACTTCTATAGTTCTATTTCATTATAATTAGCTTTATGACAGTTGATTTAAGTTAAATCTTAGCCTTTTGTTACTTTCTAAATCACTTTTATTTTTAATATTAAAAAAATGAATTTAACACGTAAATTAACCTAGAAGAGTTATTCTGGTTAATCTGAAATTTTAAGTTCAAGTCACAGTGAACCTTAAATGAAAAAAATGCATGTAAATAAAAAAATTATAATATTTATTATTGAATATTGCATTCTGCCAATCAATTTATCTTAATTAAATTTATTTTAATTTAATCATACTTTAAAATGAAGAAAAGGAAAAACTTACTAATATAAATTAAATCAAACATACATAAACTCTAATAGAGTAATAATATTTTTACATTTATTTTCTCGTACATAACTTTAAGAGTGAACAAATAGTTTCCCAACTTTAAAATTTTCAATTTTTTACATTCCATTATTCTTTCAATTTTGAGTCTGTCTTTTGCATCACATTTTCATTATATTTTCCATTTGTCTCTTTCCATCGTGTCTCTATCTTGACTTTCTCAACAGATGCATGAGAATGTCAAGCATGCGTTTTGCTTTCTCCTTTTACTAACACAGTGGGTATAGGACTTTGGGCTTGGGCTTGGGCTTGGGCAGTCACAGTCACAATGGGGCCAAGGGAGTAGGGTACCCCAGAATCAACGATCCAAGCATCACGTTCGGTTGAATTAGCAAGTTGAAAGAATCTCCCAGGATAATAATCCCCTGCTTCAACAGAACTTATGGTCCTAACACCTGGCCACTTAACTCTTGCTGACGTGTCAGCACCAGCACCTTTGTTATTGTACTCAAAAAACGTACACGTGTCCATAAACGCCCTTCCCATCCATGCGATGTATCCTTCGGGGGAAAATATGTTGTCAATCAGAGAGTCGATGATGACAACCTTAGAGTAAGGCTTCCAAGGCCTTCCAAGGTACGCTATTTTGGGGGTCAATGTTGCCACGTCAGCATCTCCCGTGAAGTGGCAACTTTGGAACACGAGGGCGCTGGGGCTGTTCGGTGTTGTTCTCCCGCTTGCTGTGACGGTGCACCGCTGGTTATCCAAAGGTTTTCTCACCGTTAGATTGCAATTTTGGAAGACTCCAAATGCATCCCCAAAGACAAAGTCAACTGTGCCACTGATTGTGCAATCGCGGTAGAATTGACGTTGCGATTGGGCGTAGAGGCTGTTTTCGAACCCATCAATTTTACAATTGTAGAATGCGGCGTGGTCTGTGGTCACTCGAAGTGCCACTGCTTGCCGCTTCTCCGATCCTGCTGTGTTCTCGAAACCAATGTTCTTGCCAATGAAATAGTCACCATTAACGCCTGCAGTAGTATGGGTTTTAGAAAAATCATGTATTAACAAAAATGAAGTTAAGAAATAGGATTGTTTCTTTTGTGTGGCTTAAATTAAGCTGTTATTATAAATATTAAGGATTTTTCAAACATTATAGTATTAATACTATATGTTTTCATATTGAGAGGCTTGTATGTGAATGTGATATTATATTGTCAGTGTAGATATGTAATATTGTTTATATAAGTAATTTAACTGTCATTAGATAAAGCTTATATTAATAGAGATAAACTCAAGGTATTTTTAATTGTTAAGTAAATAATGGTTTTTCTAATTAAAGAAAATTTTGAAGTTTATACTCTCCAACTGCAATTAATGTTCAATACTGAGTTCTGCGGGACTTACCGAAGGTAGCTGTGTTGTAAACTAGGAAACCATCGACATAGTTCAAGCTACCGGTGAAAATGGTCTTAGTGGGACCATCTCCAATAACAGTGACATGGGTCATTTCCTTGGCCACATTCACAATCTCATTGTACACACCAGCTTTGACATAAATCACAAACGGCTGTGCATTGTTTGGGGGAACAGTTTTGAGAGCATCAGCGAGTGTTTTAAACTGGCCACTCCCATCTTGGGCCACAAGCACATTGGGCTTAACATCTCCAGGCCCAACTTCGAGAAGGCTTCGTTGCCCTTCACTAACCCACGAAGGAAAACCACCACCAACAAGAGAGAGAAGCTTCCTATTACCCTTTGTGGTAAGGTTAAGTTCCTTGAAAAACTCAGAAGCCCCATTGACTATATCCACAGCATTGCTACTAAGTTCCAAAGAAGTGTTCATAACCTTAGCCATAGTCTCCCCAGCATTTGTGGTTGTGTTCACAAAACCATCCAAACAAGTTTGTTGGTGAGAGAGTGACCCAGTGAGCCAAACCTTGAGATCATAAGCAAACTCACTCACCTTGCTTAACTCAAACTTGTCCAAAGTGTCGACAGATTTATGAATGCCATCAACAGCATAATCCAACACTTCTTTACAAATATCCATGGCTTGTCTTGTCATGTTGTCCTTGGCCAACTCTTGATAGAGGGTGGAGTTGTTTATGTGGTTTAAAAGCTCAATAGCTGTGGCATTGAACGCGGTTTTTATGAGCTCTTTCATGTTTGCGGTTTCAGATGATTTTTCGAGGCTTTTCTTGCAGGTTTCTTGGTACTGTGTTGGTTGGCAAAGAATGTCCACGTTGGTCCTTTGAGAACTATGGAGGTGATCGTTTCCATCTAAGGTTGCGCCTCTGTGGGTTAAGCTAACAGCCACGGCAGCCACCATAGCCACAAGGAGGACGGAAGAGATGCCAACCATGGCATATTTATTCTGTTGTTCCTTGCCATTTTTTTCTTCGGCCATATCCCTCTATGCGTGCAGTTCTAAACTAAAACTTTTTTTTTTCTCTTTTTCTAAACAAAAATGAAAAAGAATATAGAATAGTATTGTTTAAGACTTTTTTTTCCTTCTGGGTATTGTGCTTCTGATCAAGTTGTGGTCATCATGATTGTATTTATATACGTACTAAATTATATGCAAAATCATCTCCGTTATCTTGAAGGGAATTGGTTGGGAATCACTTATGAAACGGAGTGTATTAATTTGTCATGTCCATGCAATGTACATCCAGGCACGTCACCTAACTCCTAAACTTGGTGTACAATATCGACTAAAATATATTTGTCATTTCGCTAATTTTGGGCATTTAATTTTTAGGGAAAACGATGGTTAAAAAGGGTATATACTCCAGAAGGGCTCCTTGAATCATGGACTTCAGTGACAATATCAGTTCTTGACGTGTGCGTGTGCATGCATGGCATTTGAATTTTACTGTTGTTCCGTTATTGTGTTTATATCGTTATATTAACTTAGGTATCGTGTTGTTATTCGTTGAACGAAATGTGATCAACATATTTACACAACACATGACAGCAATCAAATTAAACCAAAGAAAAATCATCAAATGGTTGCCAACGTAAGTTTTGTTATTTACTTTAAACAGTGCAATTCTATTATGAGCAGCTACAAGATCGTGTTTCACTTCGGCTTTGTACCAAAAAAGTAAAATTAATTATTAAAAATTTACATGCATGGAGTGATTTTTACAACGTCATTAACTGGTATCGCACACTAAATAGATCATACTTACATTTTTGAAAAAATAATAAAATCATGTATTATAAGAGTAATATACATTGCGGGCTCAGTACTCCTGTGGTAGGGACAATATCCACCTGCGGCAAACGAAACATTGGAGAGTGAGGTGGTGTCATGCAGTGAGTGAGGAATGCGAGTTGAAAATTCCTGTGGTGGAATGGATAAGACAACCCCGATGTACGGCCGTAAGTGGACCCATGCCAAAACATTAGTAAAATAATTCAAAATAAAACTATTCAAATGAAAATATCAAACTTTAGAAATTAATATTACAGAACTATATTAAAAAATTTATATCATCAAGTATAAATTCATATTAAAATAAATCATTCATTCAGTTTTTAGAACAAAATATTTTTATAAGTTTTATTTTCATCATACCTAAAAAAAAGTAATAATACATATATAATTAAATTAGTTATTTAAGTATTTATTAGATATTATTTTCAATCAATGTAAAATTTATTTTATTTTTATCATTATACTATTAATTTCTTATCATCTCTCTTTAATTATGTGAAAAGTATTTACTTTGCACATTTTTTACTTTATTTTAATATTTAAAATTTGTTAAAAAAATTATAAATTTTGTTAACCTCAACCCTTAAGGTAATGATAAACAATTAATAATAATAAAATTTTATTAAAAAAATATTTATTGTACTTTTATAATTTCAATACAATAATTATATATTTTTTTTATAAAAAAATTTCTATTTGTGAATACTTATCCTTTAAAGTTTGAGGTTAATAAAACACAAAAATTAAAAATAAAATTTACTTCTTTTTTTTTTCCTTTCATACTATTCCTTCTGTTGCTAAGTGACAACACTTTAACCTCTTATAAGTCAATATAAATTTATATATTTTATTTTATTTAAAGACTTGGGATTAATAATTTATACAAGTTTAAACTTACTAACAAATTTAAAGATAATTTTTTTAATTTATTAAAAAATATATTACAAAATAAAATTTTCTTTAGGCTTACAGGTTAAATCAAATTTTAAAAAAGATTGATTCAAGCTCTTTCTGGCTTTGTGAAGCCTACTCAACCCAACTTATTTTTACTCCTTTCATTTGAAATGTGGGAATTACGTAGCAAATGTTTTGCTTTTAAAATTTTAAGTTAAGCATTAAAATGGTAGAAGTTTAACAACGCTACGGTCTCTTGATTTACGTTTTACTGTATTATTTCTGTTAAATGCAGAGGTTGTATGATGTGAAGATGTGTCAATGAGAATGGGAGGAATGGAGAAGCAGAGTATTTAGCACTCTTCTGAAACATGGAGAATAAGGCACCAAGTTGTGGCTCACATATTTGCTTAGGCGTGGTTAAGATATTCAAGCATGCATCTTTAATCTCTACCACGGATAATCTTGGTATATATTTATGTTTGTAAATGAGAACAAGACTGCCACACCCAGTATCATTTTTATTTTCTCTCAGCAACAACATTGTTATGGTGTATACTATTTAACAAAGAATACAAGCGTTACCAACCTGGAATACAGTGAGCAAGCTTATTTTGAACAAATACACGTTATGCAATGCTTCCAAAAGCATTTGGGAACAATGCTATTGTCATAAATGCTTTTTCCTTGGTGGCAATTTAACTTCCTGTTTCATTCTAGTGGTGCAGACTGTTGAACTTCTTAAAGCTTGGCTCTCTGTAGTTCTAACTTGGCTATGGTCCCCAGGTGGACTTCATCTGGACCATCTGCGATTCTCAATGTCCTTGCAGTTGCCCACATGTGTGCCAGGACTGTGTCAGATGATACACCAGCTGCTCCATGCACTTGGATTGCCATGTCAATCACCTTTAGAGTCATGTTTGGCGCAGCTACCTGCTCTCATACCAAGCAGGGTTGAAATAAAATCAACAGAAATGAAATGATAAGAATATAAGATTTAGGGTCTGTTTAGAATAGCTTGTAGAGAGCTTATAAAAATAGCTTATGACTTCCATAAGTTGCTTTTTAACATATTTCAAAAATCTTCTTAATATAACTTATCAAAATAAGTTGATTTCAGCTTATCCTAATATATTTTGTGGTTAAATTTATGGCATAAGTAGTCATATAAAAAGAGCTTATTGAATAAGTACTTAAGTTATATATCCAAATGTACCGTAAGACTGGACAATATATGCTGTGTTACAAACAGCAATTACCTTTGCCATTGCTATTATCCCCCGAGCTTTTTTGTTCCCATGCCTATCAAGCTGATCAGCCGCTTCCAACACTAACAATCTGGTCTTCTCTAGCTCTATTCGGCACTGAACAAAGGAAGCTAAGTAAGCGGAGACCTCGAATGAAGTCAAACTAAAACAGATTTCTACTCTTCTCACTTAGATAATTGCTTCTTTTTTTTAACCCAATCTCATGAGAATCCTAATACCTTGGCCATATCTGAAAGAAATGAACCATGTTGAGCAATCAACTTCCCAAATGTTCTTCTATTAAGAGCTCTTTGAACCATCATATGCATGCCTCGTTCAGCAACACCTATCAGTCTCATACAATGGTGCAGCCTTCCAGGACCAAGCCTACCCTGCAAGAATGCAAGTCATCCGTGGGCCCACACACACACATATATATATTTGGTACTTCAGCAAGCATCTCAAACAATAAAGGGAGATATAGTGTTCGCTGTTAGAAAGCTCAAATAATTCATATACTTGTTAGGATAATTTTTAAAACTATTATTGATGTGTTCACTTTTTAAATGGTAATTTATACTGATAAGATGTCTCATATCTGAAATCATCGGGCTGCTAGCTAGATGTTGGCCAAAGACTATGGGTTCACATGAGGAATAGTCCTCTTCAGTCTATTGGAATGAGCGTCATGATTTTGCGCTTAAAAGGTGCCTGGTGAGGTAAACAGGAACATCTTCAAGCCTTTAACACTATCTCTATTTACTCAAGTGCCTGTTATGTTATGGTATCTACAATATTAGTCCCTAAGAAAAAATGCCAGTAACATTGATTTAAGGTGGTATTACTCTTTAGACCATGGGAGGAATTGACACATGAAAGTTGAAGCTCTGCAAGCATTCAAGCAGAGTTGAATTTAATTGTACAAAAAAGTGTTTAATTTTAGTGGATAACAGTGTTCAAACAAAGATCACATCCCGGTATTCAACCCAAACCCAAAGGAAATATTTTTCAACTTACTTGAGCAATCTCAAATCCACGTCCTTCACCCAGTATGATGTTTTTTGCTGGCACACAAACATTTTCAAATGTTACTTCTGCATGCCCATGAGGAGCATCGTCAAAGCCAAACACTGTCAGTGGTCTCTTTATGTGAACACCAGGAGTCTGGATATCCACCAAGATCATAGATTGCTGTTTATGCTTTGCTGCATTGAAGTCAGTTTTGCCCTGTCCATGTATGTTTTGGTTACTCTCTAATCTCTGTTGATTTGAATAGCACGTTGACTCTTGAAGCAATAACTTCTAACCAAATACTCACCATAACTATAAGAATTCTACATCTTGGATCCATAGCACCGCTTGTCCACCATTTTGTCCCATTGATAATATATGAATCTCCTTGCCTGTGTATGAATAATTAAAAAAATAGGCAGTCCATAGCCTCAAATGTATAATTGACTCAAACCCATGTTTTTTTATTAATTTTTCATAGCATTTACATCAACTAAATGGAAAGACTAAACTCCTGAATTGCTTTAAGATTATGCATAATCCTACCTTTTGATAGAGCACTCAATATTGGTTGCATCAGAAGATGCAACACGTGGTTCTGTCATTGCAAATCCAGACCTAATCTTCCCCTCAAGCAAAGGAATAAGCCATTCTCGTAGTTGTTCTTTATTTCCATAGCGTAGTAATACCTAACATGCAAGGTAATGTTGCAACCAGATCAGACAAGAATGCATTGTAGATAGAGAGAAGTGCTAAACTGATCAACCTGGGAGAGAATCCAACTAAAGTTGGTCAGTTACTGATCAAATATGCAAATCTATAAGTTCCATCTTACCTCCATATTACCTGTGTCAGGTGCACCACAATTAAACACTTGTGGAGCCCAAGTAGAACGACCCATGATCTCACAAAGGTATCCATATTCGAGATTTGTAAGTCCAGCACCCAATAACAACTCATTTGCATCACTAGAGAGATCACTATTGCTTCCATCAAAAATAAGATTTTTTGCCCTTGCAGCACTATCAAGCTGCATAAAAACAGACACATTCAGATTTTTTTTTCTCTCAAAAAAACATAGTAATAGTAGCACCAATAAAAACAGAATTTTAAAAATAATCATAGATGAAAATTGTTTAATAATGCAATATTCCATCTAGCTCTTTAGGCTGAATATCTTCTTAGCTTTCCTGCCAAGATATCTTCCTCGCAATGCTCATCTCTCCAGCACTTTCTGTATCTGTGACTTCCTTTTACAGACATTTTTCATGTACCCATTTATATTTTTGTTATTTTATTGTTGGAGTACTCTTTGCAACAACCTTAGAGCTTAGCAAGCTTTGTCTGGAAGGAGGTTTTTTTATGCTTTTTTTTTTTGGGGGAGGGGGGTAGATTATCTACAATTCTACATTAGCATCCTCATACTTCAATGTACGCAACTCACAAAGCTTGAGCTAGTTGTATACATAATAATAATTCTAAACACATGCATAAGTATGAATCTCACATAAGGTTGAGTTCTTCACATTGAAAACCTTAATTTTAACTCATTCTGAATAGTATTTCACTAAAAAAGTGGGTCATAAATATTTTATTTAATTAGTGATTATGTAATATCTTGTATAATAGCTTGAATTTTGATTTGACAATAAAAAGTAGAAAATGGTGAAAACCTTATATACCAATTACTAGAAGGAAGGAAAAGAAAAGCTTTTGTAACAGAAGAGCAGAATTAAGATGCATACAGGAATCCATAAGTTCCACAAGCCTTCTCTCTTTGCAATTTCCTTTAACTTTTCCTCTTCTGGGTGAACAGTCCAACGTGATTCTGACTGGGCAAGTTTAAAAAATTCATTTTCCAAGGGGTATATGTGTTCCTCCATGAACTTAATTAATTTGTTCCTCAGCACCAAAACCTTTTGACTAGGAACAAACTTCCCCTGATTTGAGAGGCCCTGCATATCATTCCCATTCACCAACTCCTTTGAATAGTGTCGTGCATTTGCATCTGATTTGTTGAAGAGTAAAAATGCCCAGGCTATTAGTGTAATACTAATAATCTAGCAATATGATTAGCTTCAAGTAAAGTAACAAATTATTTATATTTGAGATACATTACATGTGAGAGCCCATAATGTTTAAATGGTATAGCTACCTGAGGGAGGATGGTGCGGAAGTACAGATTTGCGTTCAATAAATTCCCAAGCAGCATCTATAAGGCCATTAGCAAGTACTGCTGTGTGTCGAGCACGCTCACCTCCTGATGCATTGCCCTAGATGGCACACAAATAGGCCACAAAATATTACATCTTAAACTGCAATAACAACAACATCTCTAACAAGTTTAGATACCTTAACCCATCTATTATACACTCCAGCATAAATTGAAGCCCCACGGAACAAAGAAAAGGAAACATAGAACTTCCATTCAGTAGCAGGCCATTTTCTTCCCTGACATCCAAAAATCCTAAGTTAGAAATTTAGGATTCTTTAGTATGGGCAAAGATATAATATAAAGCAATAGCCATTTCACTTGACCAGTTCTAGAAGCTAGATGATGTACATAAATTGCAAGTTAGAGCTACAAATTAACATGGTAGATCAACATATCATACAGATGTCAGAGATATAATTAAAAATTTCCAACAGAACATATGTACAATCCCAATCTCCAGGTTACGAGATTAGCTAGTTATCATTGAACATGCTGTTGGATTTTTTAAATCGTAGATAGATTATAATATTCACATATTCCTTTAACTTGAATATTTGGATGTCAAATATTATGGTGCATATATTGGTATAAACCAATTTGTAAATTGTAATTATGTTTATTTTAGGGCTGTTATAAGCACTTAGACCCATGTGGATTGTATGGTTTCTGTGCCTTGTGATGGGTTTTGCATGATGAGTAGGTTAACACTCTGTTTGTCACAACGAAAAGCCCCTATCCTTACCCTATATGAACCACGATTTCCCAACTGAGCTATGTGATTTTCCACACATATAAAGAGTGAGGATAGTTTCTCACTTCACATACATGAATTTTTCTTTGTGGTTTCAGGATCAATTTTGGCTTTTGCATCTTCATCCTTTCTAGATAACCTTATACGCTAATATTTAGAAACATATTATTGTGCAAGCAGTGTTAGAATTTAATTGATTAGAAGTTTCAATTTGTTGCTAATTTGATTTGAATCTAAATTCCGTCACAAGCCAAATGGTGGAGTTTGCAATCCCTAAGACGATTATCTCTTCAGGTAAGGGTAAACATAAACTTTTTTGATTTATTTCAGTATACCTCATAAATGATATATAAATCTAAATTGAGGCATTTAGTTACAACACTTACTGCTACAGAGCAGTAATCAGCCAAATATTCTGGTAGTGAAGGAATTCCCTCAGGTAATCCAAAAAGTTCCAAACCTTCTTGTACTTTTTCAAATCCAATATCTGCAATATAAGGCTTCCAGGAAAAAAAAAAACACAAAATGAATAAATGAAAATGCTAATCATTAAGAAAATATAAACAAAATGCGGTTCAAAACAGCTATGCTGTGTAATATAACAACACATTTTTATTCAGAAGAATGTCGATATAGTACGTACCATACAGCAATATGCGACATCACACATTTGGTTACCAAGGGTAGACAATTCCCAGTCTAGTATTCCAATTACTCGATCCTGCAGCAGAAAGAAAACTTATCAGGCATAAGAACTGGGTTCTAAGATGCTAATCTTGATTCTTAACACTGACCAAACTCCAAGTAATCTATACATAACATTGAAAACATAAATTTTTGTTTCTTTTAGCCCAAGGATTATGATACTCTTAGTTTGACCATGACCCAAAAGAAAAACCTATGCACTAATACATGAACAAAGAAAAGGAAAGTGTCTAGTCATTACTCTTACAATATTTATCTTACCTCTGTGGGATGGAACACAAGATTGTCAATGCGAAAATCTCCATGAACCAGACCTGCTGTTTCTCCTGAAGAATCTTCGGGAGGGATTTGATGCTGCAGCCAATCAACCAGGGCAAACATTTTTGGATTTCTTGCAGGTTTACCCTCACTAGTTGAGGCAATATATTGCTTAGCCCACCTCTCAATCTAAAAGAATCAAACTATTAGTACAATAGAGTTGGCAAAATAAAAATAATTTGATCCTAACCCCCCTTTAGTGGGCTGGTACAATAGGCAGGGGCAGGCATGGGAGATGGGGCAATGGTGTAAAAAATTGGGCAAGCAAAAAGAGATAAGAGCCCCCCGAGTCCCTGACCAAAGATTGATCCTGGGCATTGGCCAACCTGATGGAGGACTCAGACTTTTTTAAGAACCAAGTGAAGGGTTCAACCTTTTCAAGGTCTACATAAAATTCACTTTCATGAATTTTATGTTACTGTAATAACTGTCTAATGCATCCATGTTCATGTCCTCCATAGAGATACACAATTCATCAGAAGGTCAACTGGCACTCCCTTCTATCCTCATACAATATACCTCATTGAAAAAATAAAAACATGTTCAACACATAACCTTGAGCATAAACACACAGGCAGTTCAACAGTAAACCATATAAAATAAACTACCTGTCTTTTGCAATAATCATTTCGCCGCCCATATTTTCCGAGACCAATTGAGTCCACATTAGCAGAATGTAAGGAAGCTAAGGTTTTTGCAGTTTCCCGGTAAATTTCCCTCCTCCTCTCCGGTGTCACACCCTGACACATTTACACAAAACATGTCAGCAATCAAATCCATAACAATTGAGCAATCACAAATTTCAGTGGAGCAAACAAAGCACTAACTAGAATAGAAATCATACTGGTAGCTTGGGGTCAATAAATATGCGTCCCTCCAAAAATTCCATGATATAAAATGCTGTTCCAATAACACTTGGATCATTGCACAAACAAAAAACCTTAGGAACCGGAACTTGGGTATGAGTGCCTAATGTCTCCAGAACCTGTGAGTTATAGACAAAAAAAAAAAAAAAAAAAAAACATTTTTCAAGTCCACTACTTTTAATTCACTGCCAAAACTAAAATTTTATTCAATACATTTTTTTTTCAAGTACAAAATAACTCAGGATTATTCAACATTCATCCATGAATTCATGAATAGAGAAACCTGAAACTCTCTTTCGACAGCATGAGCTGAAGCCAGCAACATCCCTGGAGGCTTCTTCCTGAGAACATAGCGCTTCACCGAGGAGCCATGTGAACCCGCTTCCAACAAGTACGTGGGGTTGGATTGTCCATGCCCAAACTAGAAGAATAATTCACCACGGAACCCACAAAGAAACAGAATGAAAAATCAAATTTTGATGCAAACTCAGAAAACCCAGAAGCGCAAAACGGCTAAGAATGAAAGAGATGGAACCTGGGAGATGGTGAAGTGAGTAGGGGAATGAGGGAAGCCAGAGACATTGGAGGAGCAATAGCGGAGGGTTGAGTCGATGGAGAAGTGTTGTGCTACGTTGAGATTGGATACAAGGTCAATAGTATTCCTCGCCATGTTCGAATTCGATGTGAGACGGAGTTATCGATGGAGATGAATATATTATAGAAAGTGTGATTTGGTTTTGGTGTGTGTCACAGACAAAGTGCAGGTATATAACTACGAGTTGTAGGCTGGGTCGAGTTCAACTTGCGTCTGAATTGGATACTGTTTTCCAAGTGTTTAATGGAGTTAAAATACCAGAGAAATTAACATAAAAATTGAGATGTGATAAAATAATAAATGTATAAAGATATAAATAATTATATATTTTTGGTGTACGTTGATCTTTTATTAAATTTGATATTTGTTAAAAAGGTAAAAAAGAAGAAACAAGATGGAAAGAGGTGGGAGGAAATTAAGGAGAAAGGAGAAATGGGATGAGGAACTGCCTCTCACTTTGTTTTTGTTGAAATACAAATTTTATATAATAAAAAATTTGATTTTCTTTTATTGTATTTTTATTTTTTATTTTATTAAATTTTTTTATAGAATATAAAAATATTAAAATAAAAATTTATTAAAAAAATATCATACTAAAAAATAAATTTGTTAAAAACTGGTTTTATCTTTTTAGAATTATTTTTAATATAATTTAATTAATTTTTACTCATTCATTTAAACAATAATATTTTATTTATTTTTTAATATATTTCTTTCATCTCTATTTTATCTCTGTTAAAAAGAACTCAAAGGAAATTAAATTCCTATTATTCAAGCTAATTTTGTATTATCATGAGGATTAGATTTGTGAAATTAATTTTGAGTTATCAATTTTATATACTTATCGAATATTTTTATCTTTTACTTTTTATTGATTTATTTATTTATTGTGTATAATTACATACTTTATTATTTTTTATCAGATATATACACCTCATTTATTATTTAACAATCAATTTCCATTACTTTTTAACGATTGCATGTTTTGGATTAATTTCAAACATTTTAAAAAACAGTATATACTTTTGAATAAATTAAATTAAACATTTTTACGTGTTGAACTTTTCTCGTACTGGATATATGTTCTGGCATTTCATTTATGTTTTGCGTATGTGATTTCGGTCACCTCGTAAAACAGTGCCTCAGATTAACAAAAACAAGATGATTACCAGAATCTTTTAAGAAAATGACTTTGCACAAACAAATGTGCATAATATACCAAAAGAAAACATCATTGTCCAAGAAAGTGTGAAATGCACACAACATTATATCAGACGAAAACATAATATTGTACAAGAAAAATTACTAACGACATATTATGAATTTGAATTTACGTAAGACCATTAAATAAAAAGTAAAACCATCTCATGAAACGAAGAGATTAAAGATAAACTTACAAAATAAAGATAAACTTCTTTACTTTTTTAAAAGAAATGGAAAAAAATCAGAATTTATATATTCTCTAAAGAGTTATTTTAGGAAACAAAAGTTTAAAGTTATAATCATTGATTGAAAAATTAACAGTTGATATTTCTATAATTACATACTTTATTTTACATATGCATACATGTAATTATAATTTTAACTGTTAAATTTTCAATGAGTAATGACTATTAATATAAAATGAGAGTTTTTTAAAATATAAATGTTTTTAATTACTCTTAATAAACTATCATTTATCAAGTAATTATTATTTTTTAAAGAAATAAAATGTTATAAGTAAGTAAGGGTTCTTAAGTAAAAAAAGGGGACAAATATATGTAATGATTACTAGTGAAGATGGTAAGGTTGCCTTTCAGTAACGAGTCACTTTCGTAATCTAAAGACAAAAAGTGAGGGCCTCTTTCATTCTTCTTTTGAGGAAACAAAAGTAAGATAATATAAAAATAAGGAAAATCTAAACTATTTTGTGTAAGTGATTTAAGAAGATAAAGGGGTGAGTGAAAGGCATTTTGGCAGGATATTCTTTTGTTCAACAATGTTTTGATTCAATCACAACAATAAAATTTGTTTATAAAAATAGCTATTATCGATCGCCTTAAGGCTTTTGGTGTTTTTCTTTTCTTTCTTTTTTTCATTTTTGATGCCAAAAGCTGTTGATATATTAAATGTTCGATAACTAAGATAATATGCAAAATTATTTTAATAATATACATAGTGTAGGATATTAAGATTTAGTACGTTAGAGAATTTATATGATATTTGAAATTAAATATAAAAATGTCTTAAAAAAATTTGAACAACAATAATGCTGAATAATTGTTTAACATAAGTTACTATAAATTCTATTTGTTGAATAATGTTATTCTGATAATATGTACGGTGGATTTATTTAACTAAAACAACACAAATATAAAACTCATGAAAGTACAACCAACATTGTACAATTATGATTTTAGATAATTTCTACATTGTCCATTCATATGAACTTCATAGAAGTTCATTTACACCATCTCCAACCTACCTTTATAGCATTCGCATTAGTTCCATAAGCCAGGAGAACAAGTGAGCATCATATGGAAAAACTCTATCCATGAAGTCTAAATTTGCTAATTGGCTGCCAATGGAATTGATTTTATCTAAAAAAACACAAGGTAGGGAAACATCATCAAGATAGTATTTAAAAAATTATTAAAGTGGTACTTATGAAAACAAATCTGTCTGTACACGTAGGAAACATCCATTTCATTTTGTTTTAGTGTCAAATTGCAATGGCTTGAATGATAAGACACCCTCCGAAATAGGTGTATTGCACAAACCATTGTTTAGTTTATTCTTAGTGAAGGCGATACAACAACTTTTCATTAAAAACTTCTTATTTTTTATAAATTCAATATCATAAATATATTTTTTAATAACTTTTATTTTTTACTTTTAAATACTTAAACTCAACTCTAAAAGCTAAAATTAAAAAAAAAAAAACACAAAAGAGTTTCCATGAGAGAAATACAACTCACCAAATTTCTAAACTTGAGAATGTAAAACATCTCCAAGTATCGCCTAGTTTCTCTCCTCTCAAGCTTAGAGACATGCTTCCAAAAGCCATAAACACTGGCTAGAGTCAGTAGCCTATCAGAGTATATCTTCCATGTATACCTATAATATCAAAACACAAAAGAAAAATAATAATAATTAGTTTTGTAAAGAAAGATTCATTTTTTGTAATGTGTAGCTGGCAAGAACATACCTTTCATGGATGCGCTTAAGCCCTCCATCAGAAATCTTGTTCCAGTAGCTAGGATCACGTTGACATTGCTCAAAAAAGTTTATTAACATTGTAGCAACTTGATCAGGGTGATGTGGCTCAATATGAAATCCAGAAATGCCATGCTCAATTATCTCAGCAGGGCCACCGTGACAAGTGGCAAACGTAGGAAGCCCACAAGTCATAGCTTCCACAACTGTTAGGCCAAAAGCTTCATAAAATGCAGGCTGCAACAAGTAACAAGAACATGCATAACCATTCAACATCTAACAACTCAAAACATATGTTATTTTTATAAGTAAATAACTAATTTATCAATATTAATAAAAAGTAGTTATATATTATAAATTTATTCTATATTCTAAAAATATCATAGTATTAGATGGTCAAATTGATGAATTGTACATTAAATAAATAAATATATCTATTATACAAGCAATGAATTTAACACAAATCTCACATTAAAAATAATATTTACTAATCAATGCATATGAAACTGGGTCTGACATAAAAAGAAAATACTAATAATTATTTTTTATAAACAGAATTCGAGGGAGGATTATCAATTTTTTTTACCTGCACAAAAACGCCTTTGGTGTCAGCAATATAACGATAGAGCTCTCCATTACGAGCACGGTTCATTTGGGCTTTTATCCAACGAAACTGACCGTGTAAGTTGTATTTTTCTATAAGGTTATGCATTTTCTCTATCTCTCCCATTTCTTCTCTGTCCCTAGATTTTTGTACATCAATGTAACCACCAATTATCACAAGATTCACAAGCTCTCTCAATTTGGAGCTTTTACCAAAGCATTCTACAAGCCCTGTCATATTTTTCACTTCATCAAGTCTTGCCATAGAAAAGATAATTGGCTTCGATTGATCATTCAACAAGCCACTGCACCAACAAAACAAGATATTAAACAAAATTCTTATCTCCCATTAGTGTTATGAAAGCAATGGAGGAATTGTAAGAGATGTTTTGACTTAAGGAATTGCATCTCGAAAACACTTCACCTATTCCATTTAGCAAGTGCAGTTTCAACCAAGGGAAAGATTAAAGCGACATAATAAATGAAACTATAAAGTAGTAAACTTCCTTATTAACTATGATATGATTGACATATTATCATAATATAGGAGAGCAAAACAGGCTTGATTTGAAGTTGCATGATAACGAAACAAATTTTGGTCTAGCTTACTGCATAGCACACCAAATAGGGCATTTAGATTAAGTATTTGTTTTTTAAATTAATTTTTAATGTATCTTTTATATTCCAAAAATTGTTTATGTTCATGCATTACTTACTCAACCTCATGTCTTACGGCACAGGCTAAAATAATGCTTATTAAAATTAGTTCATTCGACACTAGATAGTGATTAACGCAACTGCTATGAATTTTAGTTTTAATTTCTAAGATAAATGAATATTTGACTGAGAAAGTGCTAACAAAATCCAATTTAAAAAACAAAAGAGAAGAGAACAAATGTACTCACATGTGCTCTTCATTCTGTTCAATACCATATACCAGCTTTTCAATTGAACCATGTAGAGAAGTAAGTCTGTTTTCTCTGTCAGAGTATGGAAAATATATGCATTTGTCTGCACCTGGAGACACGATATTAAACTTGGGATCAAAAACATCAATGCCATGAACAACACGATACAATCCTGGAAGAGTAAAGGCAGTGTGACTCTCATATTGTCCAACATTATTCTTGCTGAGGCAAAGTAATAAACAGAGTTAGTGAATAGAAGTGAATAGAAAATTCTATCTAGAAAATCACATATGAACAACTGAAGAAAAAGGTGAAAAACACCAATTCATCAAATACTACAGAATTATGTGAAACCATTCAATTATTTTTTGATGAAATCTTAGTAACGCTTAAGTTAGATTAAAAATCCACTTTATGTGTTCATGAGTATATTTTATGTAAAATGAAAAATAGAAAATTCCCATCAATTTTACTTAACTTTGACATTTATTTAGAGTTTAATTAAAATAGGTGGGAAATTTTGTATACACAATTGACGTCATGAATGCTTATAATACTTTGTGCATGTTTGTATGCTTTAGGGTACAAGAAAAGTATGAAATGGGAAACCAAATTCTCAGAAGACAAAGAAAATTTGTTAGATTGGGGTAGGATGATCTAAATTAAAACACTATACAAAGGATCAAATGGTGATGTAAACTCTAAAATGAAATTTGTTTTAAAATTAAATGAATAATTAAAAAAAAATTATCATCAGTTGTGATGAAAATAATAGAAAATATTAATTCAAGTATCATGTTAAAAAACTTGCCTTCCTGCAATTTCTTGGTATGTACTTGTGATTATAAAGTCGGCATTGTTCATTGCAATAAGGTCGGCTGTGAATTGACAAGTAAAATGGTACTTATCTTCATATTTTTTCCAATATATATCAGAATCTGGATACTTTGTCTTCTCCAATGCATGAGCTATGTTACACTATATGGAAAATTCAATGAAGATAACATTATAAAAAGATGGATCAGTCTTACCATCCATTCAGGCCTAAAAGACGAGTGATTAAGCATATCTAAGTTAATTGACTTTTGTATTGTATTATTATAACTTGATGTTAAAGTGGTAGCATACCTGTGTGATTCCTAGCTTATAGGATAACAAGCTAGCAACAAGATTTCCATCACTGTAGTTGCCTATTATTAGATCTGGAATTCCTTGTAACTCAGCTGCGATTTCGTTTGAGGCATCCTTTCATATAGTAATAAATAATCATGTTTCACAAATTAGAAATGCCATTAGACTATGTAAGCAAGGCATAAGATTACTGAGCTCTTTGTTACCTTAGAAGTAAATGAAATGATAACTAATGAAATGTCTTCAACCTACACTAGCACTTGTAGGTTAGATTGTGGTATATAGGGTTACAATTCCTCTGCATCCTACACTTTTATAACATAGATTAAAAGCAAAGAGGAAAAGAAAAGATCCCACAATATTGAAAATTATTATTACATAGATCACTTTGCATTGATATCAATTAACAAAAATATATTTTTCCAAACATTTTTATCTGTTATTGACTAGAAATGACTTTTAGTTTCAAGTGTACATCCAACTTTCAGTTTGATCAACTTTGATGTAAGGCTAACATTAATAATCAATTCTAATGCAAGACAAATAATAAAATGTAAATGTGCAAATTATATACTTATTTAACATTCGGTAACATTATTTTGATGAAAAGACAGGGGAGGAGAAAGACAAAAGTGAGGCATAACAGATAAAATTTAAAATAAGCTAATATACCTCTGCAAATGTCTCCAGATAAGGCCATATGTCAAACCTTGAAATCCATTTTCTCAAAATTCCATCCTTAGTTCTAAAAGGTACTCGCAATATATATGTGTGTGCAGTTCCACTAACTCTTTCTAGTCTCTGATTGCATGTTGTCCCTTTTGCCTCTGGTATCAATCTTGTAACCTTGAAGCACCATAAAAGCTTCAATATAATGTGATGTCAATAATATATTTTTTTGGTCATAAATATAAGTGTGATGGGGGGAAGGTTGTGAGGAGAACTTGTGGAACAACTTACAATCAAAATTTTTGGAGACACATCAAGCCCTTGCTTTTGAATTCTGAGTAGCATTTCATTTTCCAAAGCACGAACTTGATCAAGTATATAAACAATCTATTCATTGTTAGATGATAGAAAGAATTAATTACAACCAACACAAAGAATTATAATTCTTACTGAAGTATTAGCAAGTCAACATAATATGCACAATGAGCAAGTTTTCAATTTCAATTATTAATATCATGTAGAATCATATAGGACTTAAAAAATAATACCTGCCCACCAGTATCAGGCAAACCTAAGACATTTGCTTGGCCAAAATAACCATGCGGTGATACAATTACAACGTTGAACACCATAGGAATTCTTCCTAGAAATGTCTCCAAGGTGTTTGGATCAGGAGCCTGAAGGATGTCTAGTAAAAGATGCACCATTTCTGACACTCTTTGTGCTGTATCACCCCAACCTCTTTCAAATCCCATTCCCTGTAGTCTACACCCAAATAATGAAGAAAAAATGATATCTAATTCTTGTTATCAGTAAATAAATGGACTTATACATATAGTTAGCTTCAAATCTTTTGAAAATTCATTATTACATCAGTTTTTTGGTAGATTCTTGCTTACTCGTATTCAAAGGCAGAATATGGTGTATTGGGTAAGAGCTTAGAAAGGAATTCTTCTGCCTTTGCCAAAGAAGACTGGAGCTTGGATATGTTATGAATGCGATCATTTAACATCATTGCCTACACAATATATTGTTAGTAAAAATATAATTATAAATTTACATCTGTCAAAAAAGTTTACCCAATTGAAGGAGCACTCTAACGTGATGCATGAGCAAGATAAATGATGAAGGTAAAATAAGAATCGTACTATAATTTAATATTCACATTAAAACTTAGCTTAACTGAAGGGAAGAAATTAGGAGCGAAAAAGAAAGTGAGAGAATTTCTCTCTATTTAATCTTAATGATTGAATATGTTGCTTTCAGCAGAATCAAAATGTAATACAGAAACGTACTTGGCCATCATATTTGTGTGTGCGGAGAAATGCAAGGAGAGGGTCCAAACTTTCTTTGTTACGAAACATGAATGATGATAGATGACGATTGAGAAATTGAACCCCATTACCAATGGAGGATGATCGAGTTGGTCGAGGGAATGTTGCATTAAATGGCTCAAAGTCTAGTTCAAGCACATAGTTGTAAGTGCACCTGGATCAAACTTTCAAGAATCATGTTATCATCTATGTGAAGTCAAACTTAAACTACAAAATCATACATAATTTATTTTATTGAACATTTTGGAAAATGGTAACCTTCCTTATCATTATTATCAAATATAAAATTCAATAAGTACTATAAAAAATTATTCACGTAACAAAGATAACCCTTACTCTCCATCTACAAGTTCTTCTTTGAATCGAAGGTATTCTGCTACACTAAGATTATCCACATTGAGTTCAAATACATTAACACGAACATACTCCCAAACACCAGGTCTTGGACGCAATGCTATAGATACAAAAGGAGGTAGAACTATAGCTTCCTGCAACAACAAGAACAATTAGCTTAAAACTAAAGAAAAATCGATAAAAACAAGCATCGCGTAGCATTTATCATTATTATAACCTGCAGCGGTAAGGAAAAATGGAGTCAATATAATATTTAAATTTAAGAATGTTTCATAAGCCAACATATCTTGTGTTTGAAAGAATAATATTGTTCTTATTTAAAATTCTCACAATTTTTTTTTACAACAAGGAGAGATACAGAAACACGAGAGAAATTTATGGGATAACATAAGTGGTGAGAAGAACAGATAGAGAGAAAATAATGTACTGTAAAAAAAAGTATAATTTTTATAGAAAAATATCATTATTCTATTTGAAAATATAACCTTTTTGTTTATTTATTTAAAAAAATAGAACAATAAGTGTCAAACTATTGGGGGGGGGGGGGTGTTGGGGGTGTTATGAATACGCGGTTCATTTAAGTTTTCTGTTGGCTACTTTTTACATTATTATTACAAATTTTTCTTGAAAGTAAACTCGGCACTTTATATGTGATAGTGAATTTGGTATGTTTGGATTGTATAGACAACCCAATAACCAAGGATGATACTATGTAATATTAATGAATCAACTATCTTAGCAACCCGTTTAAAGTTTAAGATTAGGCAACACCATGTTAGAAAATTTGGAGATTTAATGAAGTAATAAAATCATGTCCGATGTATAATATACTAACTTATTAGATTTTATTTCATTAATTTTTATGCTTTTGAGTTGCAAAATCATTAATCAAAAGCTTTACAATAGAGTATTTCTAACACTCTTTCCTCAGTAAATAATGAGTAATTATTTAGTTTATCTTCTAATCCAATTTATTTAAAATAATTAAGATTTGAATAATTTTATTTTAAAATGTTTTTTTAACAGTCGTAACAATACAAATACTGCCAATAATGTTTTATAATCAATGTATGTATTTTAAAAAAATCTTATAATATAATTCAGGTTTAATTACACTTTTTATCCCTATAATATATGTACAATTTTATTTTATTTTTAGTTTTAATTACTCATATTTAGTTTTTTTTATTTTTTTTTCAAATGTTCAGATTAAGTCTTCTATCTTAAAATCTTATTCAATAATTAATAAAAATATAATAAAAGTGTGCATTTTATTGATTTATATAAATAAATAAATATATAAATAAAATAAAATATAATGTTTTATTTTTAGAATAAATGACTTAATTTAAACATTTAAAAAATTAAAAAGATTAAATGTAGTTATTAAAATCAGGAAGACAAAAATTGCACACATATTAAAGTATAAAATCCATGGTGTGATTTAGATAACAACAGACGGGGCTGAATAAAGAGCCCCATTAGTTCATTGTGATTATGATCTAATAAAAAAAACCAACCTTAGCATATTCAAGCTCTTTGACGAAAGTGCTATCTTTGAGTTTCTGCATCCCTTCAACCTCTCTAAGAATCTTTTCTACCTCATCTTGTAAGTCATGTGGTTGTAGTATTCCTTTGCCCCGAGCAACATACCTTTGCAAAATTGCAACCAAAAAAGTACTTAATTATTATCATTTCATGGCACACATACTTAGCATGTATGAAGAATTAAATATTAATTAGAGTACCCAAAATGCCAAATTAATCATATATTCTCACCTAGAGAGAAGAGAGATCAATTCATTGCGGTAACTAGAGAGGGTATCTTGCACCCTCTCTCTCACGCTTGAAGCTCTATCGAATCTAGAAGAGGACATGAATAATGAATTGGGTATGAAACTCTGAAATGGAAAGTAGAGGGGAAGACATTGGAGATAAGGTTAAGGTGTATTTATAGGGGAAGGGAAATGGAGGCAATTGTTGTATGTTGCTGTGAATATAGGCACTTGGCACTTTGAAGGAAAAGGTGGCTGCACTTGCTGTCCCACAACACAATGAGGATGCTTCTTTCCCTCGTTATTTAAATTCTCATACGGTGGCTTTTGTTCTTTAGTAATATTGAATCAAACAAAGACAAAGTCTCAATACATTCACCAACTTTTTCTACTTAAGAAGTATAATCATGCGTCAGTCAACCGTTAAGATTAAATTTTATTTTAAAAAATACATTTTTTTATATTTAATTTTAATTATTTATAATATAATTTAGAGGCTAGGATTTTAACTTTTTTTATTAGTCTTTTATAAAAATGGTTACTCTTACTTAATATACTCAATATATAGCTATCGAATTTATATGTGTCGGAATTCTCAAAGGATGGCCCAGAACTAAACACCTTAACCCTTTACCCGTAATAATATTCTGTAAGTCAACACCACGAAGTTGACTGAAAAAAAGATCTCAATTCATATTTAATTAATGGGCATTTTTCTTTTCTTTGTGAGAATTTCTTTTTCCTATCTCTTCTCAATTAGGTCACTTTCTCTCTCTTTTTTTGCCTTAATAAGTTTAGTTCTTGATTTTATTAGATTTTAGAGCTGTTAAGATTGTTAAATTGTATTTAAAATTGAGTATGTATACTTTGTTTTCTTTTGTGTATTGGTTATGCACTCTAGATGTGCTCTCATTGTTTAACATCTTTAATAGTACGTGTTGTTGGATATTTTAGTTTGTAAATTTAATGAAAAAAATGAATTGAAAAAAAGAATAGGAGAGTGAGAAGTAAAATATGATTAAGATGCTTTAGTCCTTTGTATGCAAAAATATTAAGGATATTTTTTTTAAAAAAAAGTGAGATGTACTACAAAATCGTTCTGTCTACACATGGTGAGATTCAATCGTAGTACTTGGGAGGGGGAGGTGGGGTACGAGAATACAAAGAATTGCAAAAGAAGAAATATCTCAAGGTCTTCTATTTTAAGAAAAAAAGTATAGTGATAGTTGTTTTGTTGTTAATAATAATTTTTTTATTAAATACAAATAAAATATACATAAACTTTTTGAGATTAAAAAAATGTATGAAAATAAATTATTTGAATCAAGACATATAATTTGTGTCTATTAATTTGATATAAACCATTACAATTTAAATTGACTAAATTTAAATAATAATACTTGAGAAGAATATATATATACACGCGCGCACACAAAACATAATATTTGATGTTGAAAAAGTCAGGTGACTTGCTGAATAGATATTTTAAAGTTATCTTGTTTAAGAGTGAATATTCAGACTTATAGTATAAGAATAAATCATTTTATTATTTTAAAAGGTGAAAAGTAAAACGATATGACTATGGCCTGAAAAAATGGTATAACCTAGTCATACAACCATAAAATTAAAATGTAATATCAGTAACCAGATAATTTTTCATAAATAGGTAAAGTGGACTAATAATAGAAGGGTCCAGCAGGGAATTAGATTCTCCATGTCCTTTATCATGATTGATTATCTGAATTTAAGACAAGATCAATTCGAGTTGAACGATTCTGCCACATTTCACAGCTTCTTTGCTGTTTTGTGTTCTTAATCTTAACGCAAAAAAGTGCAGCAAATAGCTTGATATGATATCATACCCAACGAGGAGCAAAATACCAAATACCCCCTCTGTTAGTGATATTAATTTGAAAATATCCCTTCACTAATCAAAATTAAAACGAATCAAATCAGAATTAAAATCACCTAAACAAATTAAATAGATCCATATTGGCGTGAACAAGATAGCTTTTATTGTGTCAAAATGATCCCAAGATATTTATGCAATATAAAAAGAGATGCTTCCTCCCATATGCGTGAAGCATAATCCAAACAAGTGTCCCAAGCACTATTTTTTATACAAACGCATCTTTCATGTTACCCTTGTAATTTTCTACGCGCAATATGGTTCCATCGTACATAGTAATTATGTTAACTAAAACCACTTTTGCTATCTATATAAGAGCCCGTGGGCTTTGTACTTGGGAGCAAGAAACTAAACAACCCCCAAAATTAACTTGATTACACTATGTGTCCATCGGCATCTCCAGCAAACCTTATCAAAATCGGTTCTGAAGGCTTTGATCTGATAGAGAAATACTATGGTCGATTCAGAAGGCCTCAAGTTCTAACACCCGAAGTGCCTATTATTGTTAATAGCAAAGAAGCAGTTGCTCTATTTGGTGGGGCAAATGTTGACAATAATGAAAAGCCAAAGTTACCACGTCGTAATTGGGCAGGTAGATCATTGGTTTCATTAAATAGTGTCAACTAGTGTCACTACTATATCATTACTTTGGTCCCTTTTTTGTATGTTACATAAAGGAAATCTGAAAGTATTCGAGTGCCTATGGTAGTGTATCTACGGTTTTTCTGCAGCTGAAAGCTGAAATGTTATGATTGCGTGTACACGTACTATATAAATCTAGTGGATGTACTAATGGGGTTCCCTTATATGTGTTGATCTTTGGAGTTTACATTTTCTCCTTTGATAATTTGTATAGTGTTGGATCAGTTCTCCGCATTTTGTGTCCTAGTCTATTTTTGTTAACGTAATTAACGGTGTGTATTTCATTCTCGTACTTTTCTAATTTTTAATAAATTTTAATTAATAATAAAAAATATATTAAAAAAATATAAAATAGAGTGTTACTAACATTCTTCATGCTATTAATTGAGGCATGTTGGTAAAAGAAACATACATCTTTCTCATCTCATACAATAAAAAAATAGTTAGAATTCAAGCTAACTCATCTTAATAGCTTTACTTAGAGAGACTATTTATATCAAAAATTTTAATTTTTTATCACTTTTCTTTAAAATACTGTTTCTTTTTATATATTTTTTGAAAATAAAATTTCAAAATTTATTATTAGCTTTCAAAACTTAAAATTTGAAAGTGACTTCTAAATTTTGATTTTTAAAAAGTGGCTAAGAAATTACCCTCCACCATATGGACATTTCTTTTTACATGATATGATAAGTCTTTCGCATTATCCGGACTCTAGTTTCTATAAACCACAAGGCCCAACGACCCAAAACAAAGATTTGGTTGGGGAAGTGTCAATGGGTTTGTTGACCAGAAAAACTAAGCCGAAATGGGTTTCGTTAAAGATGATAAGTATGAACCCATAACAAAAGACCACTAGAATTGACAAAAAACC
The DNA here is from genome assembly GCF_003935025.1 of Abrus precatorius. NCBI lineage: Eukaryota > Viridiplantae > Streptophyta > Magnoliopsida > Fabales > Fabaceae > Abrus > Abrus precatorius. The sequence continues at coordinate 30,764,180 of NW_020874292.1, read as the reverse complement.
AAAAAAATTAAAACCTTGAAACCTTGACAAAAAGTAAGTATCATTATAAAATATAGTAGTTTTACTCAAGTGACTATAGAAAACCAAATAAAATTTAAATATATTTAAATTTAACATTATCAATTTATGGAATATTATATGAAGTAGAACTTAAAAAAATTGAATAAAAATTGATAATCTACGAAGTCTAGTACTTGCCACTGCTTGCATTGCACATGTGCGTAGACACATACACATATATAACAAAATGGGATAGTTTGTCGCATGACAAAAATCATTCTAAAGTAATAAATATTATTTTTTTCTCATATTTTAATAAATAGTTTTAAAAAATACGCCACTATATAGTTTTTTTTTAAGTGCACTACTTAGTTTTAAAAAGCCCAAGTTACTAATGCGAATAAAGTGGAGCTGATATACCTCCAATTATTATTATTATTATTTTTTACTTCTTTGAAGCATGATGCCTCCTACTTGATAGCGACCACAAAATCAAAATTCTACATCTGCAAGTGATATTATATTGAATATATCGCTATTAATTAATCAAGCTTAAGAACGAATAAAATGAGAATTGAGATCACATAAAAATTTGATTACGTATATTTTATAGCTATTTAATATTTAATTCCGTAATGGCACGAAGTACAGCCTTTTTACCTAAAATAATTCCCATACATTAGTAAAGAACTAAACATGTAAAAAAAAGAGCTTATATGTAGAATATTATGTACATAAAGTACAATCGAAAGCAGAGTCCAAGTGTCTATGTAATCTAAGACGGTTCCATTGTACATGAAACATGGCAAGAAATCTAATAACCCCAAAAGCAATCCACGGCATCTCAAGCGAGTATAAAAATGGGCTTGGACGGTTTGATCTGATACACAAGCACGGCCAATTGAAAAAACATAATAAATATTTCATTGAAATAAAGTGTCTTCTACAATATGACTTAGAAGAAAATGAAAGAAAATCCATTAATGTAATTTTGTTTAGTATGATTAGATAAAATTCATACAAAGTTAAGTGTATCAAATTTAAACCAAACAGATCAATAGGGACAGCAAAAGAGTTTGCTTTGGAAAGAACTGAAAATAAATATATGGAATATTTTGACAGATGGAGAGTGGAATTCGGTTCAAAGATTGAAATTGGACAATACAGTAAAAGAGGATTTGGCGTTAGAATTGGCATGTTTCCTGGCTGCTCATCCATTACCACTCAATAGACCATCCTATGCCTGCTTTGGGGGTACTTTGTTCACCTTGTTATACAACATCTTTTTCAAGATAGTGAAATATCACATATTCCTTGTTCTATCTAATCAATATTCCATTTTTTTCATATCCATTTTTCTTTTTCTTTTTAATAAAAATATTGATAAATGATGAACTACTATGCTCTCATGTTCCCTCATTAAAAAATGGGAGATTTATGCAGCTAAGAAAGTTCGGAGAATACAGGCTACAGTTCTTGAGAATAAATAGATAGAAAAAGCAGCAACTGTTATTTCTTTGGTAGCTAGAGAAAATCAAACTGTAGATTAAATCAGTAAAGACATTGATTTATGATTTAACAATTCGCTTGCAGTTGAATCGGAATAAAAAATAGTAGTAAATTTTAATATATATTTTTCAATCTAATATAATATATTGAATAAAAAAATTAAGTTAAAAAAATACATAAAAGGACCATTGTACCTGATTCATAAGATAAAATATTCATAATAAATAGTTAATTATTAGCAATTTATGAATATATTTTCCTACAAATAAAATAAAATTCAAAATTTTAAAATAAATGGATTCCAATTGGTTTAATACTAGTTTTCACCAGGTCATTATTGATTTCAGTCAGTTTATTACCGATGTTTTATTTTACCGATTTTAACACATTCAATTTATTTTCATTTTAAAAAATTTAAAAATAAAATATTTATTAAAATAAAAAATATTTCATTTCGTTTTTTTTTTCAAATAAAGTGAGTCAAACCAAAAGCTTTATTTGTGAAGTTTACATAAACTCACAGTTAAATAAGTTATCTTGCAGGTTTGTCCATATATATATATATTACTTAAATTGTAAACTTTTAACTTTTAATTGATAAAAAAACATATAAAAGTTAATTATTATTAAAGTATAAAAAATGATATTTCTTCTTCTTTTCTTTTTGAAAGATTAACAGACTGACACAGAAGCCGCGGATTCAACACGCCGAACCTGAAGTTTAGAAGTTATGCGCGTTAACCCGCGTAAACTCGAATTTAATTAAGGCATATATTTTTAAACTCAGGCCTACAAAATGTTCTTCTTGATCCACGCGTTGAGCCCTTTGCTTTTCTATAAAAAGGACGCATGGGTCTCACACTTTGAAGCAAGAAATCCAACTAGACTAGTACTAGTAACTCTACGTTCACAGTATTCAACATCTATGGCTGACCTCGGGAAGATCGGTTTAGAAGGCTTTGCTCTTATTGACAAGTACTATGGTCCAAGCCGAAGGAACACTAACGCCACCAATGATGCATTCTCTGGGCAACGAGAACGTTCTTCCAATTGGGTGGTTTATCAAGTGCCTAACAATGTGATGGGAGAGCCTTCTACTATCAATAGCATGGATGCTGCTGTTCACTGTGGTGGCATATCTGTTGTTAGTTACCCAAAGGGTAAACCCCAAAATCGCTGGGGTAGACTCTTTAAAATGTAAGTCTTTGGCTTAAATGCCTTGAGTTATCCTCAACTGGGTGTCTGTTACTTGTTTTATAGGTTACTCTTTTATGATATTTATGTACGTAGGAGAAAGCTCGAAGACCACAAAATATATTTAAATAGATCACGGTCTTCTGTAGCTGAGCAAAGGAGATTACAAAGGTAGCTCAATAAAGTACTCTTCTGTAATTTGAGTACCCAATAAGTACTCAGTTGTTTTTGTAATATGAAGTCTTAAGGGATGTAATGGAAGTTCCTTGTATATGATTTCTGGTTCTGGCGTTCTCATGATTCCCTTTCTCAAAAAAGTTAGGTATTACTTGATCACACTTTTCGGCTTTTAGCCTCATGAATTAAAAACCTGGTTGTATAATCGAAATTCAGTTATCAGATTCATATATAATATTATTGGATTAAAATAAGTGACTCATCTAAGTTTTACTTTGAAAACATTGAAGAAGAAGAAAAAAGTAAAAAAAATATATAAATATGAAATTTTGTTTATTTTATTAAAATAATATGTAATTTCTAAGTGTATTAGAAATTTAGATAGTTATTTATTATATGAGATTTTATAATTTTATTTGTCTAAATGTTATAGTTAGAGAATTTGTAATTTTGTCCTATGAAATAATAAAATTATATATTAACAGTTTGTAGATATAAATAAATAATGTTAAATTACGTTAAAGTTATGTATTTTTTTTTTCTATTTAATATAAGTGCTCTGAGAAGTGGAGACTGGAGAATATGTAGAGAATATATACGACCTTTCTTGTCTTAATAGTATCCACGTCTAATTTGTTCAGTTAATCATATAAAAAGAAGTTCCATTCTAAGATAAGATGAAATAAAAGATAAATAATTGAAGAAAATTAATTTCTTTTACACTTTTTTTAAAAAATCTACTAAACAAACTGTAACAACATATAAGAGAAGATTGCAACTGAATTAATAAGATGAATATAACAAGTACAACCTTTGTCTAACAAAAACTAAGTTCTTACTGGAGACTTGAAAAATTTACACAAAATTATAATTATGTAAATAAATAATTCTTTCAGTACACACTATTAATATATTAAATATTAGTATGATGCATTATTTATTAGTATTAACCTGCAATGTCTATATTAATAATATATTTTTTATAAGAAAATTATATCAATAAAGATTATTTTAATACTGAACAAATTTTATTTGTTAACAAAGAATTATTTTTTAGTAATAATTAATAATTATAGTATCTATTTTCGTATTTTATAAGTATCTCAATATTTATATTCAAACCCATTATCCTCGCTTTAATTTAATAAGTTATGTGACAATGTTATTTAATCTTTTATACATATATATATATATATATATTGTCAGGATTTTTTATATACTAATTTTAAAAACTCTTATAGTTTGGGAGCGTAACAGAATCTTGTATTTTTTAATAATTTATATTGCTTTTGGGTTAAGTACCTTCTGTATTCCTTATTAATATTATCTTGGCTTATAAAAAAAACTTATATTTTTGTACTTGCATACATTTCCTGCCATTATGCGTTTGAGTGTTGGTATCTTACTAGTTAGCGATACGATGCTTGCTACTAGCACTGGTGTAATTTTCTCTTTTTTCTTTTTTTCATATAATTTCCAGCATACAGTAAAAATTATTTACATATCCCTTTGGGACAATGGCAAATTAATACAATTACGTCATGGAGTTTACGCAAGTAAGAAAACATAAAGTTTCGAAGAGGATAAAGAAGGTGATACAAGTGTTTTGTTTGGGGTATAAATGACAATAAATTTGTTAGCTAAAGCATTTTTGAAAGTATTCGAATAAGTTAGTTTAAAATGTTTGAACGTAGAAAGATGCCAATGCATATATAATGTCCAAGAATCAGATACACCACCCCATATCTTGAATGAGTTTATTTTTAGAGCAGTATTAGACACGCACGAAAGCATCATATGTTATATTTTTTTTCGTAGATACTAACTAGTTAAATTGAATTAGTTAAATCTACTGTTTCGAAAAAGAAGAAGAAAGGAACCAATATATCTATCTGCAATATTTTATTTGGAATTGTTGGTTCTGAAAGCATTATATTTGTATAATCCCCATAATTAAGCATATTTTTAGTAACTCAATTAGTACTAGAATCGATTCTTATTAACATCGTATAGAGTGAGGTTTGTGGAAAACAACCCAAGCTAAAATCATATTACAATAAGATAAAATAAAAAGGGAACTAGAGCAGATCCTAGAACCAAATAAAGACAATATATTCTTAAACACGGGATTCAGTGAGTAACCAGAAATCTTTGAAGCTAAGTTAATGCATAAATGAAGTTCAGGGTAGCCAACACGGTTTGTGGAACAAGAAAAGATTCATACGTTTTTCCACAGTTTAAAAGTTAAATGAAAGATTTCTCTAATTACAAGAGAGAAAGAATTAGATTCACGGTACCTTTATGCCCTATTTTTTTTTTAACTCTGGAATTATTTAATTATAACCAATTGAAACAAAAATACTTTTATTTTTAATTTTTTTAGCATATTCATAATTATAGAACAAGCTAAACCTGAAATACTTTAAGAACTCAAATATAAATTAATATAGTGCGTACTCATTTGAGATTAATTTTTAAATAATTCACTTGTTTTCTTAAATAAATTTCATATAAAAAAGAAAAGTAAATAATATTTTTTAAAAGAATAAACTAAATTAAGTACCATAACCAATGCTTTATGAAAAAAGAAATATGGCTTTTGTAACTGGATTGAGACGCTAGATATTTTTCTTTTGATTTAATATATAATAATTAAATATTATTTTAATTTCTATATAAAATTCTTAATTTTTATTTTTATTTATACAAAAAATTTTATAAACAATTTCTTAAATAATTTTTTTAACTTTCCTTATAACGTCATTATTTATATTTAAATATTTTTTATGTTAATCCTTATACATAATAATACATTCTTATTATCATTCTTTTACATTATATATATATATATATATATATATATATTAGTCTTTATATAAAAAAAATATAAATCACAGGGATCAAAACAAAATATATATTATATAGAAAATAATAACAAAAAAAAAAGTGTTATATGTAGAAACTTAAAAGAAAATTATATATAGAAGCTAAAATAAAGTTGATATCAAAATAATTTATAGAAATATTTTGGTTATTTATGACAAGTAATAAAAGATTATTTATTGTTTAAATAATGTCAATACCGTTATTGTGATTATGAAAACACAATGTTTAAGAATCGGGTAAAACGTGTGTTACTTTTATTCATTACAAAGATGAAAAAGAGAGTATGTGAATACTTTTTTAAGTTTTAAAGTTATTTTTTTTAACTTAAGAGAATAGTGCAAGTTTCATTTTAATTTTTATTCCTTCATTTTATATGTCAAAGTATATGATTGCATTTGTTCAAAATTCAAAGTACAATCATAGTAAATTTATGTTATTCTTAGACCAATTTTTGATAAAGTCTCTTAAATTTGGGTGTTACTCTCAAATTAAAAATAGAAATTTGCCTTGATAATTACTATAATAAAAATGAATATTAAAAGTTAATTAACAATAATTTTAAATCAACTCATATTTTAATTAAAAAATTATCTCTAAAAGTATTTAAAATAGTTCATGTAAGTCTCATTTTCTAACAATTCCTTAAAAATATACAAAAGGTACAACACTAAAATACATATTACTTAACTTTTAAACACTTATCTTGAATGATTAATTGAGTATTCCGATTGAAAGAAAGAAATTCCATTCTTAAACACGGGATTCATTGAGTAACTAGTAATCTTTGAAGTTAAATTAATGCATGATTGAAGTCAGAGTAGCGAACACGGTTTGGGGAACAACGAAAGATTCATACGTTTTTCCACAGTTTGTTTTTTCTTTAATTACAAACGAGAAAGAATTGGATTCACGGTACCTTTATTCTCTTTTTTTTTTTTTAATCTTGGAACTATTTAATTATAAAAAGTTGAAACCACAAAACTTCTATTTTTAATTTTTTTTGTATATTCATAATTATACAACAAACAAAACTTGAAATAGTTTAAGAACTCAAATAAATTAATGTAGTGGATACTCATTTGAGATTAATATTGTGCATACTTATTTTCTTAAATAACTTTATGATAAAAAAAGAAAAGTAAATATTAAAAAAACTAAATTAAGCACCCATAACCAATGGTTTATGAAAATAAAGTATGGCATTTGTAACTGGATGGAGACGCTAGATATTTTTCTTTTGATTGAATTATAATAATAAAATATTAGTTTAAATATTATTTTAATTTCTATATAAAATTCTTACTTTTAATTTTTATTTATCAAAAAGTTTATAAACAAATTTTTAAATAAAGTTTTTAAAATATGCTTTTTTTCATATTTAAACAATTTTTTATGTCAATACTTATACATAATACAATTTTTATTGTGATCCATTTACATATTATATTTTTTTAGTATTTATACGGAAAAACTTAAATTATAGGGATTGAAATAAAATATATGTTACGAATAGGAAAAATAACAAAAGAAAAGTGTTATATAAAGAGACTAAAAACATAATAATATCTAGCTACAGATACCAAACTAAAACTCAACATCAAAATAAATTATAAAAATATTTAGGTTATTCATGACTAGTTATAAAAGATTACTTATTGAGTTTAAATAAATCATTATAATTTAATGTGATTATAAAATATAATGTTTGAGAATCGGGTAAAATATGTGTTACTTTTATTCATTATAAGGATAAAAATGAGAGGATGTGAATGATTTTTCAATTGTTAAAGTTTATTTTTTAACTTGAGAGAATAGCAAAAATTTTCTATTAAATTTTATTCCTTCATTTTTTTATAGGTCAAAGTGTATGATTACATTTGTTGAAAATTCAAGTGATTTTTTTTTTTAGATAAAATTTTGATAAAGCCTCTTAAATTTTGGTGTCACTCTCAAATTAAAATTATAATTTTACCTCGATAATTAATATAATAAAGGTCAATACTAATTTATTTTAGAGTCGGATAGAGTATTAAATTAACAAATAAGGATTAATTTATCATATGTAAATGGATATATTCAGAAACAAAAGAATAAATATGCAAACTTTCAAACAATCGAAGTACTTATTTCTTTTATAGTTAAACACTTTAAAATTAATTTTTAAAATATAGATCAATAGTTAAAATAAAAAAAATACACACTTAATGAAACACTTTAAGTTTGAATTTTTTTTTCTTAATTCTTACATAATCAATTCTATGCTGTAACTAAATAAACTCTAAATCAATTGAAATTATCAGTTTGGATATAATAGATAAATAGATAGAGAGAGGATATCTAGGGTGCAACAATATAATCCAAACACTATACGAATCTCAAATCTCAATTATTTTGGTAGCTAGATACACACGTCTGTGATCACTTTCACTTTCTATCAATGATCTATCGACTTTTTAAAACGATAAATTTGGATATATTCTTTCAGTCAGTCAAGCTTACCAAATAAATAAATTTAATAACTCATAAAGAATAATACAACCATTTGTTTATGGCAAAAAATGGCTTTATTTACTTGGGGGACACGTCTAGATAATGTTCTTCAATTTAACCCTTCGTATAACTGAACAAACATTCTTCTTGGGTCCACACGGAGAGCTGCAGATGAAGAAGCTACAGCAACCACTTTTGCTTTTCTATAAAAAGGACACATGGGTCTCACACTTTGAAGCAAGAAACCCAACAACAAGACTAGCACTAGTAACTCTACATTCATAGTATTCAACATCTATGGCTGACCTCAGGAAGATCGGTTTAGAAGGCTTTGCCCTTATTGACAAGTACTATGGTCCAAACCGAAGGAACACTAACGCCACCAATGATGCATTCTCTGGGCGACGAGAACGTCCTTCCAATTGGGTGGTTTATCAAGTGCCTAACAATATGATGGGAGAGCCTTCTACAATCAATAGCATGGATGCAGCTGTTCACTGTGGTGGCATATCTGTTGTTAGTTACCCAAAGGGTAAACCCCAAAATCGCTGGGGTAGACTCTTTAAAATGTAAGGTCTTTGGCTTAAATGCTTTGAGTTATCCTCAATTGGGTGTCTGTTACTTGTTTTATAGGTTACCCTTGTGTGGTGGTATATATATGTAGGAACAAGCTCGAAAACCTGCAAATATATTAAATAAGTCAAGGTCTTCTGTAGCTGATAAATGGAAATTACATACATAGTTGAATAAAGTACTCCCTATAAATTTGAGTACCCTCCCTCCAAAAAATACTTTGTATGTCTTAACTCTTGTGGAGATGTAGTGAAAGTACCTCTTAATTTTGATCTCTAGTGCTCTCACGACCCTCTTTCCCAATGTTTTGTATAAAGTGGACATTAATCACCAAAATCATAAATTTTTACTTGTTAGTATTTTACTTAATTACAGTTTTTCTTTCTTAACCACGCAATTAAAAAACGGTAGTGTGAATAGGAACAGTATCGTACAATCAATATAGAAGTTGAGACAACGGATTCACAGATTTGATGAAATATAACTTTGTGTTTTGTTAACCTCAGTTTTTTTAAAGTTAAGTTTAATAATTTAAAAGTAATAATTTTTTACTAAAAAATCTTTATTACAATTTTGTATCTTCAAAATAATAAATATCTTTTTTTAATAAAAATTTACTGATTTTAAATATTTAAACTCAGTACCTAAAGTTAAAACTAACAAATTTGAATAATATTTACAGTAAGAAAAATAGACAAATAACAGCTCCAAATGCCGCATATCATTGTGAAATTTACGTGCTTTTGAAAATTAGTTTGGAGCTTATAATTTCATCATTAAAAGTTTTAAAGAATGATTCCAGAATTAGTCTTTCCTAAACATGCAATAAACAAATTAAAAACGGATTATGGGATATTCTTAAAATAAAAAAAGAACAAACACTAAACCCAGCTACAAGGAAAAGAGGGATGCTAAAAATAAGTAATAAAGTGTACACAACCTTCAAGCTAAAATACAAACCTATTTATGATTGGCACACGATCTTTTTCGCACAATTTAAATAAGCTTTTTTTTCTAAGACACACACACACATAAGTTGAGCTCATCTTTTATTTAGTAGAGTACATAACTTTTATTTAATTATAAAAAAAATGTCAAATATGTTATTAATATTTTTAAAATTTAAAATTTTATATTTTTTTTATACTATTGTATTGTAACAATATGTAAAATAAGATTTAAAATTTATTGTATAAACAAATTACTTATTATCAATGCTGCCTTGATTTTGAGTTTTGGATCACCCTACTATGAATTTAAATATGATATTATAGCATTAATTTTTATACGGTTATATATATTCACGTTTTAAAAAATTCATCTTTACACATAATTAATACCTTTATTTTATTTAAATAATTGTCTTATTTCGTATCATAATAACCAATAAGATAGATTAATTTAATATATCAGTGAGCTAGACGAAAATACCCTTGTACCCTACGAGCGTCGACGTGTCGTACAAATTAAAACTAAGATATTAATAGATATTGACATAGTTGGAATTTTTAATTTTAAGATGAGAAAATTAAAATGGATTTAAGTTATCATCATTAAGTTTAAGCTTATGAGTATAATAATTTTATTATTTAAATATTTTAAAAAATAAATGTGTTCATATCAAGAGATGAATATATGCCACTTATTTAACAAGTAACTTTCTTTTCTGCCATAAGTATTTTTAATGAGAACTCGTTGAGTTTACGTTTAACTTTGGTCACAATTTCATGTTCATTGTTAGACATTGATTAATATATGTCAAAAATAATATACTCTGGTAGTTATAATTATTTCTTTTATGAAATACGTGTTTCTTTTTTAAAAATAAGTTACTATTTAAAAAAAACTTTATATATATTAATTAGTTTGTAACAGGCATTATGTTGAAGAATAGTTATACAGCACCCGTCATATCTTAATATATTTAGTTCCTTTTACCGTAACTAGTTATATTAGACCAAATTATTATAATATATGAGTATAATATACTGTTAAAAAAAAGAGAGAAAATTAAGAAAGAAAATACTTTGATTTGTTGATCTGAAAGCATTATATTGGGATTATTCCCATAAGCATTTTGTAGAAATAAATTAGAACTAGGTTCAAGTTTTATTAGGACCACGTAGAGTGAGATTTGTAGAAAATAAAGCAGGCTATGATCATATTACGAGTATTCTGATTGATTAAAAAGGAATAAAATAAAAATAAAAGGGAATTAGTACATATCCTAGAAACAGAGAAAGAAATTATATTCTAAACACGGGATTCATTGAGCAACTTGTAATCTTTGAAATTAAAAGCATAAATCATAATTGAAGCTCAGTGGCGCGAACACGGTTTGCGGAGGAACAAAAGATTCATACCCTCTTCCACAGTTTAAACGTAAAATAAGATATTTATTTAATTATAAAAGAGAATTATGCTCCACTTTCTATATTTAATTATTTGATTATACAAAAATTGAAACAACAAAACCTTCTATTTCTAATTTGTGTCGTAGGTTCATAATTTTACAATAAAACATATTGAAATACTTTATGAACTTAAATGTAAATTAACATAGCAAATAATTGATAAAATTTATGCACACTATTAATAAAATTTATGTTTATTTAAAATTAAATGAAAGTTAAAAATAAAATAAAAATTAACTTTATCAATAATAATAGTAAAAATAATTGTATTGAGTGACAGTAGCACTTACGTTCATCACCATGAGCGGTGATAATTATACAATTTTAATTATAATAACTTTAAATTATTTCCAATTATTGCAGCGATATAATTATACAAGTCATGAATAGGCATTGATTTAAATTTAAAAATGTTAAGATAATTATATTTTTATATTATAAAATATGTTCTGCCTTCATATAAATCCTAAAAAAAAATTTCTTCTTTTAAAAATATTTTCTTGAAAAGCCTAATTAAAAAAATTATTCTCCAGAATGTTACAACATGTTTGATTTCTATTTTAAAAACAGTTTTTTTTTTATTTTGAAAAATAAAATGTAATACAAATCAAACATACTCTTAGTTTCTTAAAAGTATTTTTAAAATTATTCATACCCTACATAAAAATTTAACATTCTTAACTTAAGATTCATAAAGAAATTGAAAGAATCTTCATACCAAACTCCTGTTAAGTATAAAGTTATTTAAATTTTAGATATGAAACTATATTTCTCTGTTTTTTTTTTCCTAACATATATTAGGAGAAAAGAATCACCAAAAAATAATAAGGATTTTTCTATAGTTCTGGTGCAATTTCATTGAAAAATTGTAAACTTGATAAAATTTTAAATTTAGTTTACATAAACACAGTAAGTCGTATTTGTTTTTTATAGATGACTAGGCTTATTTTCTTTTAAAACGATAAAAATTTGGATATTTTCCCTCTATAACTGAAGGTTACCAAATAGATAAATTTAAGAACTCATAAAGATTAATATAACCATTTGTTTATGGGAAACTGTGGCTTTAATTACTGGATGAACACGTCTCGTAGATATTACTCTTTAATTTATTCGTTCGTGTAATTGAACAAACATTCTTCATGGGTCCACACGGAGAGCTGCGGAGGAAGAAGCTCGGGAACCACTTTTGCTTTTCTATAAAAAGGATACATGGGTCTCGCACTTTGAAGCAAGAAACCCAAGAAGAAGACTAGTACTTCTATGGCTGACCTCAGGAAGATCGGTTTAGAAGGCTTTGCTCTTGTGGACAAGGAATGTGGTCCAAACCGAAGGATCACCAATGATGCATTCTCTGGGCGACGAGAAGGTTCTTCCAGTTGGGTGGTTTATCAAGTGCCTTCTACTACGGATAGCATGGATGCTGCTGTTCACTGTGGTGGCATATCTTTTGTTAGTTACCCAAAGGGAAATCGCTGGGGTAGACCCTTTAAATTTTAAGCTCTTCGGCTTAAATGTTTTCAATTATCCTCAACTGGGTCTATATTAGTTGTTATATTAGATTACTGCTGTATGGTATATATGTAGGAGAAAGCTCGAAGAACCGCAAATGTATTTAAATAAATCATGGTCTTCTGTAGCTGAGGAAAAGAAATTACATACCTAGTTCAATAAAGTATTCTGTATGTAATGGAATTACTCTTCTAAGTATTTTTTATAAGAAAAGAATACAAATGACAGCTTCAGACGCTGCGGATTGAAGAGGAATTTACGTGCTTCTAACAACAAGTTTAAAGCTTCCAATTATTTTAACATAAAAAGTTTTACAACAATAATTGTTTTTTTCCATAATTTACGAGAGTGTGTTTTTAACTTTATTATTTTAAAATGTTAATTTAATTTTTTATTTGAGTTTAAGTAACTGATAGTAATAATGTTTTATTAAAAAATAGTTAATTCACTTTCATTTTTAAAGTGTAATAAAGATATTTTTAAATACAAAAATACTAATTTAAAATTTTTTAAATCAATCTTAAGAATTTAGTTAACAAAATTTTTAAAAATTTAAGTTATATCTTTTATATTGTGAAAATAATATATATATATATATATATATAAAATAAAAATAAAGTATAAGAGTATTAATAATGATAATACTCTTACATATATTGTAAAAATAAAGAGTATTATTAATTATTTAAATACATACATGTTAAGAAATATTGTATATCTATACTTTAGAAATATTTTTATAATCATGGACCAAAAAATGGCTTGCAAATAAAAAAAATTGGTTGCTAGTTTTATGTTTAAAAAATGACTTTATAACTGTTGGTGAAAAGTGTGCCTAAATTTTTTTAAAAAAAAATGGTGGTGACAAACGGAGTTTTAAAATAATTAAGTGAAATGTTAGACTAAAGTATGAAACGATATTGGTATCTTTATTCTAATTTAATAATTGTGTTTTTGTGTCAATATTATGTTTGTTTTAGGAAAAAATACAATTTATCTCCTAATTTAAACTAAAACAACTAAATTTGATATTTAAAAATTTAAAACTAAAAACTCGCTATCAAATCAAACAATCGTATAATTAAGTTCTTTTTTAGGTTTGAGATCTAAGTGGCCTTTTATAGAAAAAGTAAAAGTGGCTTATAAGGCTTTATCTCCAACTCTATGTGCATGTAGTCTAGAAGAATTTTCAATTTTTGATTTACATTTGAGTTCTTAAATCTATTTTAAGTTTTTTTATATTTATAAATGTATAATAATAATAAAAATAAATTTTTATCTTATTAGGCAAGATTGATTATACGTATAACACACAATATTATTAAACTCGATTAAAAATTAAATTAAATTTTTTAATCAATTTCTTTATCTATATTCGTCAAATGTAAGAATTCTTACTCATTTAACATTACATCTAGTCAATAATAAAGAAGTTCTAACTCATTAAACACTTTACTTGAGCTATTCAATATATTACTTATAAATAACAACCTAATCTTAATATAATATTATTATATAAAGTTAATAACAACCCAATCCTAGTATAATATTATTATATAAAGTTGATATGAGATTTTGATAAGTCTTACTTTAACTATTATAGGATCATAAACAAAATTAATAATAAATACATAATAAAAATTTAAAATCAATTGTTTCAACTTTTTATTGATTAAAAATTTTCAAGTGAATGAAAAATAGAGCATAAAAGTACAATGAATATAATTATATATAATATTATATTAAAGAATAATTTTTTAATATATATACACTAAAGACATAATAAAAATAAGAAGCTTGTAGAATAATGAAAAGCTTATGAAAATATTATTAAAATAAGGAAGAGTTTACGATAACAACTTGTGTTTTTTAATAAGCTCTTTTTAATATATTTCTTAATATATCTATAAATATTCAGGATTTATTTAAAGTGTAATTTAATTGCAGATATATTTTAAAAAAATTAAATTGATTTTTTTAATATCAATAATTAATAATTACATTTATTTATAAGATAACAGTGAAATTATATTGAATTAATTCAAAAATTTAACTTGCATTAACATAATTATTCCTCACGTAAAAACTGTTTTTTTCCGCTAATTTTCATATAATATATTAGTTATATATATTAATCTTTAATAATTATAACAATATTTATGGAAAAATTTTGATATACTATGTAATAAAATTTGTAATTATAATAAATGATTAAAAAATAATAAAATTTATTTCAGTTTAATCTATAGTCTTAAGTTTTAGCTTCAATATTATTGTTTTTAGTAAAAAGAATATTTATAGTTTAGATTAAAAAAAACCTTATAAGAACACTATAATATTTTTTAAATAAAATATTTTTATCATAATATAATATTTATAAATGTTATATATGTTGAATAGAAAAACGATAAAATATTTGTATTTAAAAATATATTTATCACAGAGTGGATACCGAGGACTAAAGTTTTAGAGAATAAATTTTTATGAAGTTAACATATTGATACTCAAACTTTCAAAAATCGAATCGTCTCAATACTTGGGCGACTATACTCAATAATGACCATACCTAGCATTGCACTATACGAATATCAGAACTCAATTATTGGTAGCTTGCCAAATACGCTATGATCTTTTACTTTAAATCAATATTCGACTTTTTTAAAATAAAAATTAGGATATATTTGCTCTGCTCAAGGTTACAAAATAAATAATGTTTTTAATTAAAAACTGAAATTAACATTTTTCTAGTGTCCACGCAGAGAGCTGAAGAGGAAGAAGCTACACCAACCACTTCGATCGGTTTCTCTATAAAAGGACACTTGGGTCTCACATCCTTTGAAGCAAGAAACTAACGACTCAACTAGCAACTACTTTAATAAATTCTATTTTGTTACAGCTCCAATATTCAACATCTATATATGGATGAACTCAGGAGGATCGGTCAAGAAGGGTTTGAAATGGTAGAAAAGTTTTTTGGTACACGCAAAGGAAGCAGTGTGAATGACGCATATCCTACGAAACAACAACGTTCAAGGATGATAATTGATGATAATGCAATGGGAAAGTTTGCTGCTTCTGGCATGAATAACAACGAAGCAGGTGTTCGCTATGGTGATGAAATGGTTGCTAATGGAAAAGCCCAAAGTTTATGGCGTGGACCCTTTAAAATTTAAGCTCTTTAGTTATCTTCAAGGGGGTCTCTGTTTCATGTTAAGTTTACTCTTGTATCGTATATCCGTAGGTTTTCAATAAGAACAACGTTTATCATACAACTCCACTTTTGGAGTGACTGAAGTGGAAATAAGATTTTATATATATTAAAAATATATATATAGCTTTCTGGTCAAATAAGACTCAAGTTTCAAACTTTACAGTTAAATTCTGGCCATGGCTCCAAATTTTTATTTTAGCTAAAACAATTTCTAAAGATTGTTGAAATTTAAGATCAAAGTGAGAAAATATAACTTAACACACTTTTTAAATAGCTTGCTTATAATAATTCCTTGGAATAAATTAATGTCGTTCAATCAATATCTAATTTTATAAATAATAATAGGTAAGCTTTCGTAGCTAAGAGCAGCAAAAAAACTTGATAGACTTTGTTCATTTATATATATACACATGCATACACTTACTTACAGAGGTTTGGTAAACAAGTGTCATAAACATCATTTTTCATGAGTCGTCAAAATAACCATAATTAAAAGTGTCATGCCACGTTAGATCTAAAGCTACATCCAATACTTATATAAAGACTTAAACACATGGATCAATCACTACGCTAGAAATTAGTTTTTGGAGCGCCTATTTAGATAACGGTTAGTAATAATTGTTTTGTATAAAACATTAAAAGAGCAGTTTTGCCTCAATCGCTCTCTAATATATACTTCTTAGAGCAGTTCAATTGGAACCGCTCTCTTATATAGACTTTTGAGAGCGGTTCATTTGAAACCGCTCTCTAATATATACTTCTTAGAGCAGTTCAATTGGAACCGCTCTCTTATATAGACTTCTGAGAGCGGTTCATTTGAAACCGCTCTCTAATATAGACTTCTGAGAGCGGTTGTTAAATAACCGCTCTAAGATGTTGTATTTTTAAAACCCTAATTTGGTTATCTTTGTTGCCCCGCCAATTCTGTACTTTAAAATTCTCTCTATTCAGTGTTCTTTGAGAAATTTTTGCAGAGGAACAAACACACCTGACATCGTAATCAGAAATTGAAGGTATATTCATAATCGTTTCTTTGTTTTGTGGACATGTTTGGACATTCGCACTCTCTCATTCTCTCTGTTCACTGATACGTACCTCTGTTTTTTACGTTGAACAGTGACAACGTCTTCTCCATTTCTAGTCCTAGCTGAACTGCGACAAATTTGCACTCCTTTCTTAATTCCAAGTTAGTGCATGCTGCTGTGTTTATAATTTGTATGAACTGAATATTGTTAACATGTTGACCATTGCTGCCGCGTGAACAAAGAGCATGAAATTAATTTTTATTTTGTAAAAGTTGATATGGGCAGGTTCAATCTTAGTTTGTTAACCTCTAAAATGTTATTGGAATGATTTTTTAGGATTTGTTGAACATGATATTAGGACACTGGTTAGTTATAATGCAAGAGCATGTTGTTGTGTCTGTTAACCTATGATATTAGGATTTTTCAAATTTTTATATTCTTGTTTGTTTTGCCACCGAAATGTATATTTCATTTGTATATGAATGAATTTGATGTTGTATTGTAAAATGTGATGAATGCATGATTATTGTTAGTGATTAAACTTTGTAGGTTATGACTTCAAATGTAAAATTGAGTAAAACCATAGTCTCCCGTTTGAGATTGAAAATAATGTTTAATAAATCATTATTTTCAATCTCAAATTGTCCAAGTTGGACAGTTTGTGAACAAACTTATTCATTAATTTGTTAGTATTTGCTTCTCATAATGTTGTATTTAATACTTAACAAAATTTGAGTTTGAAGCATTTCTCATTGTCTCTTGGTGCATGCTTGATTGAGGTAAATCATCTCATATATTTCAAGTTGTGTACTAGGAGACTAATGCGAAATGCTACCCAAATTTTGTCAAGTAAAAAATACAACATTTAAGTAGCATTTGTTAATTAAGGTTGGAAAAAGTTTGTTCTCAAATGGGATAGGGCCCTACCATGTGAGAGTTAATAAGACATTCACATTTATAATGATTGTAACTGTAGTTGGAGCAAATATGGATCGAAGTTGGATGGTAGTTGATCATTTAAGTGAAGAATACGAAGACGAAGTCAAAGAGTTTATTAGATTTGCGATTACGAATGCAATTGATGTCAACCTTATTCCTTGTCCTTGTTGGTGTTATTTGAATATGTTACAAGTAAATGCGGAAGAATTAGAAGAATATCCAATGTACAATGGGATAGATGAAAAATATGTTTGTTGGACAAAGCACAGTGAGATACAAGGTGGAAGTACATCAACTAACATGGAATCAAGTGTCAATTACTCAGAGACATTTAGAACAAATGAGAGTGATCATGCTGAACAAATTTCAAATGTTGTTGAAGAAGATCTTAGAGATTGTCCAAAGATGTTTAAGAGGCTGAAAATGATGCAGAAACACCATTGTATAATGAATGTACAAAGTTCACAAGATTGAATTCTGTTTTAAAGCTTTATAACTTAAAAGCCTCGAATGAATGCACTAATAAGAGTTTCACAGAGCTATTAAGTTTATTACATGAGATGTTGCCGGAGGATAATGTGCTACCGAAGAGAACATATGAGGTTAAACAAGTACTTGCTTCCATTGGATTGACCCATGAAAAGATACATGCTTGTCCTAATGACTGCATTTTGTTTCGAAATGAGTATGCATCACTAAGGAATTGTCCAAAGTGTAATGTATCACGATACCTAAAGAAAGACACAACACCTGCGAAGGTCGTGTAGTATTTTCCACTAATACTAAGGTTAAGACATCTTTTTCGCAGTGCAGAAAATGCAAAGCACATGACTTGGCATGTTGAAGGCTGAATTAGAGATGGAAAGCTTAGGCATCCAGCAGATTCTCCGCAGTGGGAAAAATTTGACAATGACCATAAAGAGTTTGCAACTGAAACAAGGAATATACATTTTGCATTAACAACTGATAGAATGAATCCACATGGCATGCAAAGTAGCACTCATAGTACATGGCCCGTGATCTTAATAATGTATAACCTACCTCCATGGCTTTGCATGAAGCGAAAATATATGATGCTTTTTTTGTTAATCTCTGGTCCTAAACAACCTGAAAATGACATTGATGTGTACTTATCTCCTTTAATTGAAGATTTGAAGTTGTTGTGGGATAATGGCATAGAAGTATATGACAGATTTAGAGATGAAAATTTCACGGTGAAGACAATGTTGTATGGAACAATTAATGACTTTCCTACATATGAAAATCTTTCTGGTTACAGCATCAAAGGTCAATGTGCATGTCCAATATGTCAGGAAAAAATAGATTATGTAAGACTAGACCATTGTCACAAAAATGTTTTCATGGGGCATCGTAGGTAGTTGTCAAAAAGTCATCCTTTCAGAAAAATGAAAAAAACTTTTAATGAAAGTTGTGAAGAATGACGATGTCCTTATTTGAAGAATGGAGAAGAAATATTTGATGAGGTTAAACATGTAAGAACAACATTTGGAAAACCTTTTGCCAAAAAAATTTCAACCGCGGGTTGGAAGAATATGTCAATTTTCTTTCAGTTACCGTACTGAGAATCTTTATACATAAGACACTTTGTTGATGTTATGCATGTTGAAAAAATATTTGTGAAAGTGTGATTGGTACATTATTAAACATTATGGGAAAAAAGAAAGATGACATCAATGCAAGAGTTAACTTGGTGAAATTAGGAATACGATCTGATTTGGCTCCAGTGAAGAATGAAAATTGGACCTTTTTACTGCCAACAGCATGTACTCTGTCTAGATATGAGAAACGTGCTTTATGTGAGACTCTTTATTCAGTTAAGGTTCCAGAGGGGTATTCATCAAACATTAAAAGTCTTGTATCACTTAAGGACCTAAAGTTAAAAGGATTGAAGTCTCATGATTGTCATATATTAATAAAGAATTTAATTCTTGTTGCTATACGGTCTATTCTACCCAAGAAGGTTCGCATGGCAATCACGAAGTTGTGTTTCTTTTTCAAGGCAATATGTAGCAAAGCGATTGATCCTGAGAGATTACCATGTTTGCAAAACTAAATAACTGAAACTTTATGTGAGCTGGAAATGTATTTTTTACCGTCATTCTTTGATATCATGGTTCATTTGACTATTCACTTGGTGGAAGAGACAAAATTGCGTGGCCTTGCATATATGCGATGGATGTATCCCGTTGAAAGATATATGAAGATTTTAAGAGAATATGTTAAGAATAGAAGCAGACCAGAGAGTTGTATTGCTGAACGATATTTAGTAGAAGAAGCAGTGGAATTTTGCAATGAATACTTGTCAAATGTTAATCATGTGGCATTCCAAAATCACGTCACATAGGAAGGACTTTAGGGGAAGGTAACAGTGGTTGTCAACAAATAGAGGTCTCTAGACTGCAATGGGAACAAGCACACTTGTATGTATTACAAAACACCCTTGAAATTGAACCATATATAAGCTTGCACAAAGATACACTGAAGCGTAGAAATCCTTCTAGAGATGAGAATTGGATAACAAAAGAACATAACCAGCGATTCATTGGATGGCTACAAGAACATGTTGGTGAACAATTGAAATAAAATAAAAATTCGGTGTCAGAAATGATTCGATGGTTGTCAAAAAGGTCCTTGTATTGATGTCTTTTCATACACTTTATACTTAGTCAATGGTTTCACATTTTACACAAAACAACATGATGACCAAAGCACAATGCATAATAGTGGGGTCACTCTGGTTGCTGAATCATTGCATATCTCCAGTGCAAAGGATAAAAATTCAATATATGCAAATATGTCATACTTTGGAGTCATTGAACATATATGGGAGTTGGATTACACTAACTTTCATGTAGCAATCTTTGGATGCAAGTGGGTAGACAACAACAAAGGTATTCGAATTGACGATATGAGCTTTATAAGAGTCAATTTTAAAAAGGTCAGTTACCAAGATGATTTGTTTATCCTTGCATCACAGGCTCGACAGGTGTTCTACATCGTAGATCATGTTGACAAGTCATGGTTAATTGTCCTAATGTCTAATAAAACAAATGCTTTCACCGATGGAGAATTAACAAAAGAAGAAGTTAATGTGGAGGATGATCCTTTGAGAAGTGTTGAACACATATCAATTGCTAATTCATTAACAGATGACGAGGATATTTATGCAAGACATGATCATGAAGAGGGCATTTGGTTGAATCCGTCATTTCATTCAATAAAAGGTCATAGAAAACTTAGTAAGGCTCCTTAAAAAAGAAAAAAGTGCATTTCATATTAAATTTGAATTGATTATAATTTGTTTTTATGATTTTACTTTATCCCTGAATGTAATTATTTAATGTTAACATTTACCTTTTGTCTTACAGAGATGACTTTTTCAGATAACATGGACGGGAGTTCCCCTCATCACTCCGCTGAGGCAAATAAGAAAAAGGGTAGAGGGATTACCAAACTTAAATCCATTAGCAAATTAAGAAAGTTGGGACAAAAGTTACAGGTAAATTGTCACCATCAATGAATTCTGCAATGATATTCAATGATTAATTATGCTAATATTAGTAACACTAAAATGTCTTTATCATTTATATTTGCATATAGGTTGGCTATAATGGAAAAGGTCAACCGATAGACCCTAACAGATCAAAATTTGCACATTTCATTGGCTTTGTTACTAGGAGTACAATGTCAATCAGTTATTCTGATTGGACAAATGTCCCTACTAATGTTAAAGAACACATTTGGGAGCAAGTTGAGGTACACAATCATAATCGTTTCAGTTATTTTATATTGGTTTACCCAAGAGGGTTTATCTGATATGTTTTTTGTTTCCAATGTAGGAAACTTTTGAAGTGGATGCTGTTCACAAAGATTTTGTTCTTTCTTTAGCTGGACGGGACCTTCGTGCATTCTGAACATGTTTGAGAAAACATATATATGATAAAGATGGAAATTGTGTCCCCCATCCTCCGGAGAAGTATCATAGATTCATCACAGTCACTAATCACTGGATGGACTTTGTCAACCAAAGCTGCACAGAAACTTTCAAGGTACCATGTCACACATTATTATATCAAATTACTATCACCATCACAAATGGGTATTGATTTGGTACGTTTCTGAATGCCTTATTTCAGAAAGAAAGTGAGGCTAATGCACAAAGGGAAAAAGCAATGTCGTACAGATACAGGAGGTCAGCTAAGGGATATGCTCAGTTGGAGCAAGAATTGGTATGTAAATTTGTGTCTTATGTAACAATGTGATGTTAATGTGTTGTCTTATGTTAAACCTATTAATGAGGGCATTTAATTATTAATTTTGTGTAGATTGCTACATCTGCGTCTAATTTGACCTCAGTTCCTTGACATGTGCTTTGGAAAGCTGCTAGGGTAAATAAACAAGGTAGCATTGATGACGAAGGAGTTAAAAAAATGGTCAATGAATTTGTAAGTACTTAATATTAATGTGTTAGTATTTTCAAATATGTTAAGTTTTATTTTGAATTCTCCTTCCTAATGATTTTTTGTTATGTTTATTGTAGGAAACCTTTTCACAGGTCACTCCAAACGTTGAGACTGAATCAACAGCCCGAAATGACATACTCTCTCAAGCATTTGGTGTAAGAGAGCATCCAGGTCACGTGAGGGCTGTAGGTTTTGGGGTGACCCAAAAATCTGCATTTGGGCCAACTACATGTCCACATCCTTCATCTACCGAGTGGCAAAACATGAAGCATTGAGTAGCGCATTTGACCAATGTTGTGACACAGTTGACAAAGGGTTAGGGACTACCCCTATTCATGTCAGGTCAGATGCCATTCAACTCCACTCATTCCCCACCACCATGTATGTCACTCCCTTTCAATATTACTCCTCAAATGCAACCGATGGTGGATATTGGTCCCCAAACGCTTGTAGATGCACCTTCTACCAGCCATAGAGGCAGTTGCACACCAATTGCATCTGTTGAGATTCCAGAGGTATTTAAACTACAGTAAATCATCATTTACCTTTTAATGTTTAATGCTTTTGATTTAATTTTTGCGTAATATAACAAACTTTCATTTGTAGGGTGATCATGACTGTATGCTATATTTGAACAAACCTTTTCGCCTGGTTGCAAGAGGTAGAGTATATCATATAGTGGCTAGGGACTCCTTACATAATATGGCTCTTCCTCCAGAGCATGGTAAGGTTTCTATAGAGGTAGTGCAACAATATAAGGAAGACTCTGCACTGTCTGTCCTAAATGAACAAGCAAACCTATATTCATTGAGAGATGCCATTGATACTTATGTTGCTTGGCCATTGTCCCTAATCACTTTAAGACCCAAGGTATGTAAACGTGTTTCTTTATAGTTCCTGTTGCTAGATGTTACAATTAAAAGGTTTGTTCTTTTAAGGTTGCCCCTTCATCAGGTAAAGGGTTAGGGAAAGAGACAGGGTACTCAAAAGAGTCCATTGCTGGTCCATCCAATAAAGGTAGCACTAGTTGTGTGTCATCAGAGATTCTGAAGTTGACAGAAGCCCAAGGTGCTGCATGCTTGGATATGATGAAGCTGTTTGTGAGAAGTGATCAAGTCATTGATACAACTACAATTCAACTAACAAGTGAGCACTGGATAAAGAGTTTTGTGACATTGTGGGAAAGGAAAACATCATAGAGGTCATACGTCAACATTGGTTGAGTGCCTCTAGCATTAACCTTTACATATGGTACATTAATTTTTAAATTATATAATTCATAGTCAATTTATAACTTTTATTTAATAATGTTCAATTCTACTTTTGCAAAACAAGATATTTGTGTGAAACTTATTTGCATGAGACAATGGCAAATATATTCTCATTTATATCTCCATATGAAATGGGCAAAGCACTCAATCCGAACCCACATCAACATATAGCTGAAATGTTGAAGCGTCATATGGGTGAAGATCACTTGATATTTGCATCTTATAATATTGGGTAAGTCAATCTCAGTGAGACTCTGCTTTATGTTTTATAATTTAGCATATAACTTTTAAACTTAGTAATCTTAAAATGATATTTATACTCGTGGTAGGCAACATTGGGTCTTGGTTGTCATCAATACTGCTGACGAGATTATCTATTATATGGATCCTCTACGCAAGCAGCTAAAGATGAGAACACACATGCAGAACCTATTTAATAAGTAAGCATTCATTTATGTCAACCAACTATGATTAATGTTAAGTGGTTCAAATGTATCTAATTTCTTTGGTTCACGACTCTTAGTGCTCTTGTCACGTATCAAGCAGAGAAGGGAGTGCAGCCCTCTAGTACAAAGATGAGTCAAACAAAATGGGTCACTATACAGGTAAGACTATATCATATTTCATGTTTTTAATTTTCACCTAAATTGTAATTGCATTGTATATCATTCTTAATTAATGCTATTTTATTTAATTTTTATCTTCCACACAGTGTCTTAAGCAAACAAATAATGATGACTGTGGATATTATGTGTGTCTATTCATTGGAGATGTTTTGCACCATGGACAAACAAACTGTAATCTCAGTAAATGTAATAATCTTACACATTCCAATTCGTTTGCCATATGCTTATTATTTCACTTAATTAATTAAGCTTTGTTTTCCCTGTCCTTGTATTTCAGTAGTTTTCAGAGGTGCAGATGCTAACTTTTCCTGACAACAAAATTTGTCAATTGCAAAATGAGTGGTGTTTATATCTGTACCATAGATATTTAAAAAACACATTAAGCACAATAGATTATTAGTGTTCTTTTACAATATTTAGACAATTTTCTTTAAAGGATAGGCAAAATGTGTAAATATGAGACTATGATTGATTGTAATCTGTACATGTGAGTTGTAATTGAATAATACAATGTGCAATTGCTCTGAAATTCTGGTATATCAGGCTCTGTTTGAATTTTATATTCTGTTTGAATTGGTTCTGAATACTGTATAATTTACCAGGTATGCTAAAAAAAAGTTTTATACCAGTTTTATTAAAATGCTCTCTTTGGTGAACTTCTGAGAGCAGTTAACCGCGTAACCGCTATTCAAAATATATATTTGAGAGCGGTTAAATAACTGCTCTCCAAAAATGAAGACATTGGATAGTACGTGATTTTAAAGCGCCACTAACTGCTCTCTTAATTCAAACAGAACTGCTCTTACATTTCATTTTTGGCGTAGTGAATTTTAGATAAATTAAAATCTTTAAAACTTTTAATCTTCTGATGATCTCATGAATGAATCTTTTAAACTTTTTATTTTTTGTAATTTTTCTTTCATCCACAGCTATAAACTTACTGTCATGTTTTCTTTCATGCACTATTTACTAACAGTAGATGAAAATTGAAAACTGAATGTATTTGGTAAGTGGAAGAATGAGCTCGATTATATAATGCAGCACACGGATTAAACTATGGAAAATAATTCGTCATGGAGCTTACGTCAGAGGAGGAGCATAAATTGCTGAAAAAGAAAAGGATGATGCATGCATGTTGCGTTTTACATCAGAAGCGCCATACTTGGAGATCGAGATCATATATACCCTAAACGTTTGGACAAATTAAGAGGTTACAGGACTACACGCCCTTACTGATCATAAAGATGCTGAAGGAACAAATCTGTCAGATAAATGATCAAACGGAATTAGATTCACATCACACCGACTTCCCTTTTTCATTCAATCATATCTCAATCGAATTATTAAAGTATATATGCCTCAAGTCATTCGCTTTATGATACTATTTGAGTCCATCCATGTTATTCTTTAAGAATTATTTTCGTAACCTAGAATTTTAAAGACTTGTTTTGACATCAAATAGTAAAATTAAAATTTTTGTAAATTACTTATAAACTTGATATATTTAATAAAAAATAAAGTTTATTTTTTTTAAAAATAATGTATATAAATAAATATTAGAATATAATAAATGATAAATTAGTAAATTTAAAATTATATACATATAATAATAAAATAATATTTTTAATGGTGTAAAGTTATATGAAATGAATAATATAATTTATAATAATAAGAAAGGATAATGCAGTATTTATGTTTTATAGGAAAGAACGTGTTTTTTATTCTAAGTTATGTTTCAAATAAAGAAGTGTTGATTAATATTTTATTTTATAAAATTAATTTGTTTTATGACAATTTTAATTACTTTATAAAATTTTGTGTGACCATATATATAACATATACATGCAGGCATGTTGAAAACCAAAATTTTAGCGACAAACAACTAAACGTAGAGGGGTGTAAATATTGAATTGAGTTAGTTTAATTTTAACGAAAAAATAATATCTAAATAATTGAAAATGATTAGTTTACATTAGTTCAATTTTTATCGCAAAGAATATCGCTGACATCTGCAATTATGGTTGATCGAATATGGCATTAGGAATGATTGCTCCAGCAGCAACAAGGATCAAAAGATGTTCCTGTTTGGATCAGCATCATGAAGCATTATTAGATGCCATATTAGGTGTTAATATGGTATAATTACTAAATAAGACATTTTTTTTTATCAAATAAAGATATATCATAATTAATTGTAAAATTTATTAAATTAAATTAAATTTATTATATTATATTAATTAATAATATAAAAGAATATAAATCCATCGCATCCACCTAATTTATTAAGCTGCAAAATTTATTGTTCTACAACAGTGTACATTTTTCATTAAAAAAAAGGTTATATTTTGAATTGAAAAGAAAAATTATTCAGTTAGAAATTTTAAAAGGGAAAAGAAGTTAACGGTGGAAAACTGGAAAAACTTCGATATGATAACCACATGAATATTTTTAAAATCATTATCTATATTAATCAAGGCTCAACCTAATAAAGGATCTAGAACTCTAATGACGATAATGATAATTTATTAATAATAATTTGTCATTAAAGTCACCTCAGTTTTAGTTAATTATTAGATGCGCGAGACAAAATATTAACGATGTTTTTTTTTTAAAATAATTTTGCTAACTGTAGTTTTTAAAGTTGATTTACAAATTGGTTTTTAAAAACTATTATATTAAAAATATAAAAATGTAATAAAAAAATTGTTAAAGATTAGTCCTCCAAACTTTTACATTATTTTAAAATTATTTTTTTCGATTTTATCTTTCATAAATATTGAACTTTTTAACCATTAAAATGATAATGAATTTTGACTTTAAATAAGGACAAAATTAAAATATTACTTTACGAAATTTAGTAACTTTTTTTAATCTATGCAATTTTTTAATGAAAAAAAAGTCATATAAATAAAACTTAAAAAAAAAAAAAGTATCATGACTATTTGGAAGCCATAGCTAAAAATTAGACTGAAAATTTACGAGTATTACATTCGATTGTTGGATTAAAAACAATTAATTTTTTGTTGAATTAAGTAAATGTAAAATGATAGAAAACAATGTCTGTATAATTTTAAAAATACTTCAATTTCTCTTTAAATCTTCTTATTGGCTCCACAACAAGAGCTATAGCTGAAGCTAATAAAGAAACCCCACATCTTTCTCTATAAAAGGGCATTACGGGTCGCTTCCTTTGAGGCAAAAAAAACCACACAACCCAACAAGCAACTACATAGTTATATTCGATCTGTTGCTACTCCATTTTTCATCTATGGCACCACCTCCAGCAGACCTCGGAAAGATTGGTTTAGAAGGCTTTGCTTTGATAGACAAGTTCTACGGTCCACAGAGAAGGAACCCTGCCCATGATGCATTCAATGGGCGACGAGACAACTTTTGGGTAGTTCATGAAGTGCCTAATGTTAACATGAAAGATTGGATAGCAGTTGCAAAACCCCAAAATCGTATAGGTTGGCCTACCAAAATTTAAGCACTTTAGCTCTAATGTTATTTTAAGTTATATATCTTCTAGTGGGTATTGTTGTTCCATGGATATAAATAATATAGGCTCCTCAGTACTCACTCTAGCTAGTGTTGTATGTATGTAGCTCTAGCTCGAAGGCCTGCATATTAATATTATAAGGCAAGGTCTTCTGAAGCTGATGAAGAATATGTAGTTTATTATAGTTTAATAATTAAGTACCCTCTGTAGTTTGTCTGAAATGAATTAAGTGGATGCATGGAACTTTTTACTATAGTCTCTTATTCTCGTTTCAGCCACTACCCAAATCCGTGTACAAAATCATGAAATAACTACCAAATTAGATAAAGATAATGGATGTTAGATTGGTTAAAATCGGAAAGATCGAACATCGATCAATAGGAAAAAAAAAAAAAAAAAGCTTTTGAATTTCACTTCTTTTTTAATGAGGCCTTTGGCATGCCTTAATTTCAAAATGGGATAACCTTCCTTACTCTTCATACATCTTGAACAAAAAAATAAAGAATCAGTTCGTCTGTAATCTTGACTGATTTGGAGTGAGATAACCTCAAATTCCTAAAATTCTTTACCATAAAATGAATATGAAGATCATGCTTACATCAATACCCTCAAACGGAGCTATGGTTATTTTATTAATTAAAAAATACATATTACAAATTATGAATTATTTTGTCCTTTTGCGCTATTGTATAGATACTATAGAAATATGATTTCTCCAAAGATAAGGCATGCCCACGAGGCATGCACACCGGGTACTTTATCCAGCAAAGTCAAAATTATCTTTCACAAAGACAATATCAGCATCAATGAATATGGATATTCTGTGGTAAAAATTTTACTAAACCCAATCTAAAGATAATTCTAACTATTTAGTTTATATTTATTATATTTTAAATAAAAAATTTAATTACTTTAACACTTAGATCCTCTCAAATGATAATGACACTGCACACCAACACTAATTACAAGTAAATTTTCGAATAATCTAAGTAAATATCCCTCTTCTTAATCAAACATAAATAAGCAATTTTACTCTATCAATTTTTCTTGTGCATGTCTTAAAGCATAGAAATTTTATATATAATAAGTTTTTTTTTTACTAAAATTACATATTTTAATATATAAATAATATTAAATTTTATGATTTTTAATAAAATTTATTATGTATTTTTTATTGTGTGATCAATAATACATATTAAAAGATTATTTATCAATCTTTTAGTATGTGTTGTTGAATGTATATTTAAAAGATCATTATGATATAACTGGTACACAGGTTCTAATTTCAGAAATATCAGACTATTAGACTAATAATCAAATATCAAATATAAGGTTAGCACAAGAACTCTGTGTTCACAAATAAAATTACCATTTAAAGCATGATGTTTATAGATTCATTAAAGAAATGTTATTTAGTTATAAAAATTATCAAATATTAGAATAATTTCCTTAGAATAATTTGTCTAATAAAAATAAAAATATTATTATGCGTTTAACGTTTGTATCTTTGTAACCCACAAAGAAGCTGGTATAAGCACCAGCTTCGTTATTTATGTTTTTAAAAATATAGTTTTATTTTTTAAATAAAAACTTTTTATTTTTAAAATTAATCACAGAAAATATGCACTTGATATTGTAATAGTTAGATTTATTTATTTTTCCCCATTTTCTACATATTCCTGCATTCAATCTGTATCATGTTCCAGGTGACGGTGTTTATGTAATTTGAGGGCTTAATCAGTCAGCCAAAAACGTTTGAATAAGGGATCGTCAACAGAAGAATGTTTGAAGGGAGAAAGTTAAAGAGTAACGTTGAATATTCAAAAAATGAATGCTTGAAGGGTGAAAGTTAAAGTGTAACGTTGAAGAATAATCAGATTCAACAGCACCATTAAAGTAAATAACCTCGTGCAAAAATTGATAAAAATGAAAAAATTTAATTATATTTGTAGTCTTTATATTTTAATTTATGTATACTTTTTTTTTATTTTAATCATTTGTATTTAATCTTTTTAGTTGTTAAGTGTTCAAATTAAGTCTTTTACTCAAAATGTTATCAATAATTAATAAAAAACAGAAAATATTATATAAAATAAATAAATAAAATATATTTAAATTTTTTTATTTTATTTAATTTTTTATGTATAATTTTCTTTATAAATATATATAAATAAGTGATACATTATATATTTAATATATTTATTATCAAATTGAATTTTAGA
The DNA here is from genome assembly GCF_003935025.1 of Abrus precatorius. Classification (NCBI taxonomy): domain Eukaryota; kingdom Viridiplantae; phylum Streptophyta; class Magnoliopsida; order Fabales; family Fabaceae; genus Abrus; species Abrus precatorius. The sequence goes on along the minus strand of NW_020874292.1, from coordinate 30,734,148 downwards.
TTAAAAAATTAAATTTTAATAATTATTAAATTAAATATAAACAATTAAGATTAAAAAAAATCATACGTATGTTAAAGTATATGACAATTAAATGTACAATTAAGTAAACTAAAAAAACTAATAAAAACAATACCAAAACAATAAAAATAAAGGGACTGTTGTACATGATGTATGTATAAATTCTCTTTGTATCCATGCTTTACTTTAGACCATTTGCATACATTATTACATTGTTTAGTTAATTTTATCATACATTATCTTCATTTCGGACTACACATTTGGATTTCTTGTTTTTCTTTGTAAGTAAATGTTTTAGGTACTTAAATCATGGTTTGGAGAGAACAAGTATCAAGTTGAAAGAAAATAGAGTGAAGAATTAAAGTCAAAAACATCCACAAGTAAGCTGTAGATTGACCCATGCTTGTGAAAATGTGTCAGAAGTACAAAAGTCAAGTTAAAAGATTCTAATGACACATTATGGATTTTTTCATGCCTGTGATTTTTACAAATTTTAATATTTTCAAGTAGATTTGGCTAAACAGGAGAGGAAGACAGAGAGACAAAACAAAGAGGATAGAAACAGAAATAAAAAGGAGGGCTAATAGTGGGAGATGGAGACTACTTGGATGAGATCAACTGCTTCATTATATTTTTTTTATTTTACATTATGCATAACTAAATTTCTTTATGTTAGAGGATTGAGGTAATATTCTGAATTATATGTTCTGAACCTTTTTAATTGTTGTTAAGTTAATTTTAATTATCTAAGTATTTTATTATTGTTTATAATGATTATTATTTGAGCAGTTTCATAATTGGAAGATTGAAGATTGTTTACGATTAGAGATAGAACAAATTAAGTTTTATCATAATTGAAAAATTAAGTATACTTAATTAGTTTGCATATGAGATGATAACTATTCTTCACAATTCTATTGAATTTTACAATTATCCTGAGGAATTAAGAATTAAGATTCAATGAATAGATTTACTTACCTAAAAAATTAGGAATAAACAACTTTTAATTAACTCAATAAGGTAATTATAATTCTTGCATCAATTGAAAATGGTAGGAATCTATAAGATAGAATATGAAATCAATTCTCTAATATTTTTATAATGATTGAATTTTTGTTAATTTTACAATTACACTAAATTAATCTATTTTGTTTATCTTTCAAACTTAACGTAAATTAATAATTTGGTACTAAACAATTTTAATCCTTGAAGACGATAATTTTATTACTACAATAACGATTGTTACACTTGCCAAACATCCAACAATACAATTAATTATTTGAATAGTTAATCTACTCATAAAGAAGGAAGGCATAAGTAATATCACTTTAATTTGTCCTTAAACTTGTAATCTATCATTATGCAATCCAACAATGAAAACTGAAATCCGGGGTTGCTAAGTGCTAATACTGTTTATGATTCAACAAAAGAACCATACTTTCTTCCGCATTTTAAAATATTACTTTTTGATTTAGTTTTTTATCCTTTAATTTTTCTCTCTCTCATGTTAATCCTCTAACTCTTATTTTTTTAATTTAATTTTTTATTTTTAGTTCTTTAATTATATTTTTGATGATTAAATCAAATAAAAAATAAAATCAAAAGATCAAAGTACTAATTTTACCCAAAAAAAAAAAAACGGAAAGAATATTAACTTTATTTCGAAAAGAGAGAGACACAGAGGAATAGGATTCACCGTCGTTATTTCCTTATCAGTCTTTAAGACAGAACCGAATAAACCTCAGTAGATCACCATGCATGCATGTGCTTGAGGACTAATAATAGTCTTCAATTATTGTTTAAAGGATATTTTTTATATAAAAAATTAATTACCAATTACCACCCCGGATATGGTTCTAATAATAATAATCCATAATCAACGTGGAAGAAATATTCTTGTCCGTGTGTTGCATTGCAGAATTAAGCCCGTCTTTATCGCTATTCCTTATGAGTTTCTTATTGCAATTTTTAAAAAATTTAATACCTTATTTATTTACTTTTATCAAAAGTAAACTACATCGTTTGTTTATTTATTTATTCCATTTAAACAACTGTTTCAGAGTTAAATATACTGTTAACTAAAGAACCGCTGGCTACTAGTTTTTCTCTATATAAAGGGAGTTGGCATGCTTGTTTGGAGCAAGAAACAAGTTAACAGCTTAACATCATCAATTTACGACGTACGTAAACTATAGTATCCTTCTTGTGTTGTATTTGCAATTTATGGCTCCTCCTTCGGACCTTAGAGAGATTGGTTTGGAAGGCTTTTCACTGATCGACAAGTTTTTGGGTTCAGCTGCACCCCGGAGGCCCATTGTCAGTGGGGCATTTCCTTCAAGACAAGGACGTTGGGTGGCTCAAGAGCACCCAATCATGGGATGGAAGAGCCAACCATGAACAGCAGAGAGGTAGCTGCTCGCTTTGGTGGGATAAATGTTGTCAATTACCCCTTCGGAAAACCACAAACTCGTTATGGTAGAACATTTAAACCTTGATTTCTTTTTTAATTTACATATATTACTAGTTAGTTTTCGAGTGGGTACAATAAGCCACCCTTATGAAGTCTAAAAACGAATTGGCTGTATAAAAAAATGAATGTAGTACTCTGAGACCATTATGTATTAAGGTCTTCTAAAAACAGCAGGTGAACAGACGTATGTTTAATCAAGTTCCCTGATGTAGTGTACCGCAAGTTCACTGCAACTTTATGTGGACATTAAACTGCAAAGTGCAAGTATCGAATATGGAACGTGTTCTTATGTTTATTATTATTCTTATTTTCTCTAATGCATCTTTCCGTTTACACCAACAATCATCCAGTTTAGGTTGGGCATATTCAGCTTCGTAGGTTTTGTGCCAAAAACTCCAATCAATCAAAATTTCTATGGACAAAAAAACTCATAGGACGAGAGTTGAAGTTGAGTTTTATGAGTACAATAAAATTATTAATGTATATATCTACGATTTATATAATAAAAAAATTTAATTTATAAAAAATTACATGACATTCTTGACATCAATAATGTATTTTTAAGATAAAATTAAATTAAAATTTTAAAAAATTATCATTTTAATTTATTCATATATAACAAAATCAAAGTTCTATTATAATAATAAAATTATCATCTGTTATATTTTTTTTCAATATATGAAGTTTTATATTTGTTAAATAACGGTGATATTTTTTATATATTACTCTATAATTTTTTTAAAAAAATACATTTATAATTCATTCAAAATTTATTAAGATGTTTTAATAAGTTTTTTTTATTTTTATATATTATTATTTTTTAGTTATAACTTTTTTGAATAAAAAATTGTTTTACATGCCATTTAGTATATATTCATGCATGTATCTTAGTAAAATGATTATTTTTTATTAATTAATATAATTAAATAAAATAATTTTATTAAGTTATTTATATTAAAAATATTAAAGTTATTGGTAGTTAGGTAGTAAAAATTATTCTTAAAATAGTATTAAATTGATTATAATAATTAAATGGTAATATATATATATATATATATATATATATATATAATAATTAAAGACATTAGGGGAAAAATGTATTTTTTATATTTTAAAGTAATAAATAATTTGATATAAATGCAAATATTTAAATAATATTTAATATAAAATGAGTATATTTATTGTATCTAATTTTTTGTCATTTAGATATAAATAAATAATTAATTTAATTTTTTGAATCATTTAAATTTAATATTATTTTTTTTATTTTATCATAAAATTATGATATTTTAAGGTTTAACAAAGTTAGTTATGATGATTCAGTTGGTCTAAAGTAATACAACGAACAATGAGGAGATATGAAAAAGTAATGTATACAATAATAATCTGTACTTTTTATAGTTTCTAAAATTTTCTATAGTGTAAATATATATGTAGATTTATAGACACATTTTATAAATATATTTATTATTCATTTAAAGTTTACAGCATAATTTGTATATTTTATGGTGAGATTTTCAAAGCAATTAACAAGGAAAGTAATAAATTAAGGTAAAAGAAGCTTGTTTTGGTGATAAACAATTATCTGTACTGTATTTTTTTACATAAGATAAGGATGTTTAAAAATACGACTTAATAATTGAACTATTAATATTAAAATAAACATATATTTATATTAAATTCAAATAGGTCATAAAATTTTTATTGTTATTAATTTTTAAGATTAATTTTAAAAATTTAATAATAATATTTTCTTTAATTTAGTTTTATTAATTAATAATAACATATTTTTCAATATATTATTATCTTTTAATGATGCTATACGTAAACTGAAAAATAATGAATGGAAAGAAAGAAAAAAAGAATAATTAATAAATTAACATATAAATGAGGATTTATGTTTAATTAAGATTTTAGAATGATAAATTTTAAGTATGATTTTAGAGTATTTTTAGGGTTAAAGTTAACCCATGAATATGTCCACCTTGACTCGTATGCTTTGGGCTAATTAATTTAAAGTGTAATTAATTTTTTTAATTAGTATAAAGATAGCACTAGATAGATTATTTAACAAGAATGTTTTGCCATGGAAAACTCACTACTTTGACAATAAGATGACAAACTTCTACTGTAACTTAATTTTTAGTTTGCTCTGTAATGTTAATATACCACATGCAAGATCCCGTACACCTAAGACTAAAGTATGTTGGATAATGTATAAAATTTGTTACCAAAGAAGAACGAAGGGGACAAGTAGAGATACTATAAGTTTGAAAACACTGATAGTTTAGTTTTTATCCTAATAATGTTCTATTAGGTTTGTCTAAGCTGGGGATTTTGGACAGCAACCATTGACCCTCTTGTACTTGGGAATCATAGTTCATTGGCCAGTGGTCCATCTAATCCAAATTTAATTATATGGTGACTATTATGGATTTATGGTTCTGAATAACGGGCAAGGAAAGTTATGTTTAATTCTTGTGGTTATGTGTTATACGTGAGCTATACATTTAGTTTGGCTCAATATATGAATAATCTTTATTCTTCTGTGGCTGAACTCAAACAAAGAAAATCTCGCTTCTAACCATTTTTGTTGCTTTGTCTGTTGATCTTCACAAGTACTGGAGGCATGTGTATAGCGGATTCACAATTACAAAAAATGATACGTACCATCTATGTGTATTCATTTATCGCCTTTGTTGTAATAATTGGGAATACACTCCATTAATTTGGTAATTAACTAAGCTTTTTGCCTAATAATTGAAACAAAGAAAACTTTTCAAGATCAAACTAGTTAGTTTCCATGTATTGTATGTTTATGCTTAAATAAAATTTAAGATAAATAAAAAATAATTAAAACTATCTATAAGAATGATATCCATAATTAATTAAAGTAGAACCAAAAGATTTTAAATTAAGTGTTTTAAAAAATAAAGATAATATATATCTTTTAAAAGGAATATACTAAGGTATTAAACCTTTCTTTTATACATATACGTTTTACATGTGCATTTTAATTTAATACGTAGCTTTGCATGATCATGAATGATATGATTATAGAAGTATTGGTGAAATGCATCTCATATATGCCTATTGATAATGGACGGTAGTTTTTTTAATGGACGGTAGGCTCATTATTCTGGCCAATCTGAATGCCTCATATATATTGCATATCATATGGCAAAAGCAAAATATTAATTACCTTGATGATGGAGAATCATATATTCTTTCCAAAATTTTGCCAACCCTCCCCTCCCTTCCCACCTTTTCATCTTTTCATGCCCACAGGTCCACACATGAACCCCTTAAATAATGATGGCTAGAGGCAAGAAACAATGCTGTCCTATAATTGATTAAACCAATACAATATATATGAGCATATAATCACATATATATGCACTCTGTGTATCTTTACTCTCTGAATCACTTAATAATTGAACAACTTTTTAATGAATATTTGGGGGGATACGTGTACACTAACAATTTAAATAATTTTTTCCCCCTAAAAACTGTATTATTTATTCATTCTCATTATTTGTCATTACCCACGTTAGAAAAAACAGTGATAATACAATAAAGAAAATATGTGGGTCCAATGTGGCACTTGTTCGGTAAAGGTCCATATTTGCTTTGTGTATAAATGACACGGAGTGAGTGAGTTAATTTCAATCAAGAAAACACAGCAAATTAATTCATTTGCATCCTATAGGGCGCCATAGTCACTTGTGACAAAAAAAGTTTCTATGGCACCACAACAAGATCTTGTGAAAATAGGATTGGAAGGGTTTGCTCTCGTAGACAGTCTCTATGGTGCACCAACCAGAAGATCCACCAACGGGGGATTCAATAGTAGGCAGAGGCAGCAGGGACGTTGGGGATTTCAGGCCACTCAAGATCACAAGAAGGAAGCGCCAATTATCAATAGCAAAGATGCAGCTTCCAAATATGGTGGAATTATGATGGTGAATTATTATCCCAAGACTAAACCACAGAACCGTTGGGGTAAGATCATACAAGCCTTCAAATCTTGAAATATATGTATCAAATGGCTTCATTGGAAAATTTGATTTACTAGACTCCCTTATACATCTACGTTTCTCTTTTATATAATGTACAAGAGCTAAAAGACCATGCTACAAGAGGGTCCTTTCCACCTAAGATGCTATATTGTATGTGTTATGCGCTTGTAATAATATAGCAAGAGCACTTATATATATATATATGATATCCCACCAACCTTGACTCTTATAGTCTTATTAATGAGATGTGTGTTTAATTGTTTACTCATAAATTGATGCTCTTTTATAAAATCCGGTGATTTTTTGAAAATTTATTTTTTATGTGCAGTGAAAATTTTAAACAATATTCTTTTACATGAATTGCATTTCACCAAAGCTATAGGACTAATCAGAATATATCAAATCTGATACGAGATTAACAAGATCTGCGTTACACAACCATGAACATCATAGCCACGTTCTATTTTATTTATGACTTTTTTTAATTTAATTTAAATACCCTAGAGAAAATATTTTTTTTACATTACTATTTAATCACATATTGTTACATAATTAAAATTTTTAACTTTTATAATAATTATTTTCAACGTCATATTAAAATATGTTTATTAATTGATAGGGTAAAAAATTTAATTAACTTTTTCCATTGTTAAGCGTTCTTAATTTTAGATGCTATAGTGACTTCAATTATTTGAGCTAAATAAGCTGTCATATAAGGAAATTTTTCTTTTTTTGTTTTTCTGCCTCACGTCTAGCATATATATATATATATATATATATATATATATATATATATATATATATATATGTATGTATGTATATATATGTTAAAATATCTTGTATTGATTAATAATAGAGATTGAATACTTCTTATCAAATTTAGGCAAATTTCCTCTCATGAACTAGTTTTTGAGAATGAGTCAAACTTTAATTTTTTTAATATAGTATTAGAGTGTTAAGTGCTAGTTCTGCTTTAAAAACTTCATGCACTAAGTATTTAACCCTGAAGGATGAGAAATATTAAGATGTCCCACGTCTTTTAAGAATATAGATAGAATATTTTTATTATAAACATTTAAATAGTTAACCACTTACTAGTTAACTTTTGAGAGAAAAAATAGGTAACAACATTCGTTAATATTAGTGTCATGGTAAAGCGATGGATCTTTATTTATTTTACTCAATGAACTGTAAATCATTCGAAGCATTTTACTTTAATAGATATGCAGCTAATTTTATTGAAAAGTAGAGTTACAACTTTGATTGGCTCAATGGATTATAATTAAATTGCAGGTTCTTTTATCGGTTAGCAATTCGTAGAAATATTATTGTTCTAAATTATTTTATTTTTGCAAAGTGATCACAAACCGAAATAATCAATAAAAAAAATTATAAATGAAAAATACATTATTCTTTTAAGTTTATGAAAACAACCTGAATCTCGAAGGAAGAGGAGATAAATGAAAAAGAGAAAATCGTTACTTATCATAAGAGTAACTATAAACAATTCGATGTAGACTATGCGTCATTTCACTAAGATGCCTCCATCCATGAACAGCCATTTCACACTTCATAATTATTACTAATCGAATATATTCCAATATCCCCTTTCGTACTACTGTTAAGCAAGCTATCGATCCAATAAGTCATTACCATCATCTTTCTTTGCTATGTATGTGTCTCTTCCATGTAACCAATAACATGTTTGATTTCATGGATTTATGTTTTTTAAAGCTTCAGATCAAAGATTACAAAATATGACTTTATTTTCGTTCATAATTTGTAGTTGTTACTTGTTATAAATACAAAGGAGTTTTGCACCATTGTATTAACTATTTGTTTTAGAATTTTAATTTTTATGTTAAATATATCGTCATATTTTAAAATTAAAAAATATAAATTAAATTTAGCTAATTTAAAAATTTATGTAATATAGTTAGAAGGACCTAATAAAAAAAATTAAAGAAAGTATAATCAATGTTTAATTGCGTTATTTAACAAAACAATAAAATAATAAGTTACCTTGTTAACTTTATATATTTATTATGTACTAACTTCGTTTATTTGCCGGTTGGAGCACAATAAGGTATATGAATATATGATTCAAAGTTTACAACGAAAGATTAATTATTTCAAAACATAACAATTATTTAAGTGATTTTGTCTCTTCTAACAATTGTTTACATAAAAAAAATGACATAATGGCATTAGCTTCTATAATCTCTTTTAAAGACTCTAAATGCATAACCCTACAATTATATATTAAAAAAGAAAGATTATTTCTCTTGCTGACGGAGTATGTTGTGGCATAGAATTCCCTAGATGTATTAAGTATGTGTTGTTGTTCCCTTCGGCTTTATGCCCCATTTATTTTTAGAAAAAACTCAGATTCTTTAAAGAAAAAAATGCTCCTTGGGCCATTACCAGAAAAGGATGGCCCAATTCATCGAACCCAACTCCAAAACCGCTACAACTTCACGACCAAAAAAAAGTTCAAAAACTTAAACCACTTAAGTTTTTGTCAGAAGCTTAACCCATTTCGACAGTTCCTTATTTTCGGTCGATATGAATTTATTTTGGACCAACAGATCATGCAGTGGCCCAAAACAAGTTATAATGTTTTTGAAACACACTGTTAGCATATTGCTGAAATCAGATGTCAAAGCTTAAAGCTTAAAACATATGGGTTAGTTATGTAGTTGCTCTTTTTCTTTTTATTAGGGCAAACCCCTTTTTTCCTACAACAATAAAATCCTTGAAGCTTAGAATTATCCCCCCGCCATCATTTGGACATATCGGCTAACACAGTAATATTTTTTTTACACATTAAATATAAGTTAAAAAAAAAATTTAGATTAAATTTAAAAATTTTTAAATTTATACTAGTATAAAAAATTATATATATATATATAGTAATAATAATAAATTACACATTTAATAAATTTTAGTAACAAAGTTAGCAGTTTTATTTACCTATAATAATAATAAGAAAGTTTATTCATTCAAGGATTATCTTCTTGCATATCACTTTATATTTGTATTGAGTAGGAAAAGATGAATATCTTTTATGCTTTTAACACGAACAAATTTGAAAAGAAACCTTAATCCATTATTTTTTTTTAACTTAAAAACTTGCTACAGTGTGTTCTCCGTGTGCGTGAAAGCTTTTAGGAACGGATTTGACCTAGATTCGGGTTCACGCTTAGTGAGTTTAAAATAATGTGAGTAGGAGACTCAATCTTTATTTGTAACTTAATTTAAACGAAAGGACAGATTTGGACTCCTTAAAAAATAATTGGGTCTGTCATTGCACATCGTCAATATATGATAAAGAAGACTATTTTGAATCATTTTAAGATTTGTTAGGATAAAAAATATTAAAAAAACATTTTAAAAGACTCAAATTAAATTTAACCATATTTTAGAGACTAAAATATATTAATTCTATCCTTATTTTTTTTATTTTACCCTTCAATTAAAATAAAATAAAAAGGAAAAGGCATAATGGATTAATGGAGATTGAGGTCACTTTGGATCCAAAAGAGCTTTTGTTCCTTTGTTTTCTCTCATTTTTTTTTTCTTTTTATTGATTTCTATGGTTGTATTCATAAATTTTAAGCTTAATTATACTTTAACCTTTGGTTTATGTATAATTTTTATCTCTAATTTTATTCACTCATATTTAATCTTCTTAAATTTTAGATTATTTAAATAAATTCCTTCACTTTAAAATTTTATCTAATAATTATTTAAAAACACACACACATATATATCATAAAATAATTAAATAAAATTATTTTTTATATATTTTATTTAAATATTTTTCTTTACTATTTTATACAAATCATTAATATGTCACATATCCATTATACTTTGTTAATTACTGGATAAAATTTTAGAATTGAAGACTTATTTAAAAATTAGAGAGACTAAATAATATAAACAACTAAAATTAAAAAATTAAAATTTTATAAGAACTAAAAGTATAATTAAGACTGGATTCTAATTTAAGATTTGGTTGTATTTCTCTCACAAATAATTAAATCGACATAATTAAAGTTACAGTGAATCTTATATTTTGATTAAGTTGTTTTTTTTTATTTAAAACGGTTTGTTTATTTTCCTTTGCGATATTTGAGTTTGCCTTAGTACTTGATTTAACAGAAGAATTGGCAATTTTTAATATGCTTTACTTGGTTAATTATTTATGACCCTTCATTATTAATTAATGGAACCGTAATGTAATCGGGCTTAGGATTGTTAAAGGATACACCGTTCTAATTGGTTATTTTGGAATTATAAACAAATGCTTCATGTTTCTCTATCTTAATCATTAATTAAAAAATTAGGAAATTGATCAGGGAAAGTATTATGCACATCTTAATCATTAATTAAAAAATTAGAAAACTGATCAGAGAAAGTATTATGGTGCATGATCATGAATACAATATTAAAGGCTACGAAGAATAATTTATAGTTTTAAATTTGAGTCACAGTAAATACAAATGTATTAAATACTTTAAAAAATTAACACTTATAATAATTTTATCTCTAATAATAAATATATGTGATCTAAGAAAAAAGAACACAATATTAAAGGATAATTTTTTTACAAGATTTTTTTATTATATTAATTAATGAAATTAATGATTAAGCATGAGTGAAACCCGACCCTTAGATTTATCGCTAACTGAATGCTTACTTATGTAAATGTAATTATTGTTTACTTCTATTCTCAATATTTCAATTTATTTAATTGTTTATAATGTAACATTTTTTAGAATCTAGTAACTGTTATAATTTGTTTTATGTGGAGACGTTGAGACCTCTATTTTTGTATTACTCGCACGACCCCTTGACCTAGGTGCATCGATCTCGTGGTTGTCACATATATATATATAAACTACAAATCCATAGAAAATAAAAGAGACATATAGTTTAAATATTATAATTTAATTTTACTATATCTTTCAAATCTGTTATATGGGAGATTTAAAATAGGTGAAATTTTCATCAACTCATTTCCTTTACAAGATTTCTTTTCCAAATTATTGAACTAGATAAAAAGAAAATTTTAAAAAATTCACCTTTTCTTCTTCTTTTTTCCCCCCCTCAAATCAAGCACTATATTAGACTGAAAAGTTTCTATAATTTTGTTTGTCCTACGAAATTGAATTTCCTGGTTGAATTATTCAAAGGTAAGTTATTAGAAGCAGTATGGTTGGGAGCTGGGAAAGGAATCACCTGTCATATAACGCTATGGCACTAGTTGATCAGGAATATATAGCTGGAAAGGAAAAAGTAATGTGAAGGACAGATTCTGCCTGAAAAGTTAATTGAATCTCATATTCATTCGTCTTTATCATCCTATTCTCTTTATTCTTTAATATATTTATATAAAAAACACAGAATAACCCAAAAATTTATACAGCTAAAAACAACTGAGAAAACAACAGATAAATCTGCCTAACAAGAAAGATTTAATTAATGTAACTGGTCAAAGAAAGTTCTAAATAAGGATAGTAGGTAAACAGTTAATTTTGTAAAATCAATGCCATAAAATATTCTAATCTTCACTATGAGAGAGAAATCGAGAATGGTAGACGTAAAAAAATAAAGTTAGAGATAAGATTCCACCATTGTATAGAGCAGGTTATTTAATTTGCAGCAAGGCACTAATGGAGCTGTTTGGAGTGAGATTTTGCAAGACTCGACCCTATCTAGTTTGCCCCCTTTAAGACAACGTTTGATTTATCCATGTAAAGCTAAACTGTCCCATAATAAGAACTATTGAAACTTGTCTCACAATATTTATAATTCTTTACATTAAATTTTCTACGATACCATTTTAAAATTAATTTATTATTTTGTATAGATTAAAAGACATGTTTATATACTTGCTAAACTAACAAAGAACAATAGAATATTTGAATTTGGTAGGAGTTCTATACTCAAGCACGTAAAAACTTACTTTAGGAGTTGAGGGTATATCCTTATATAGTAATTTGTAATGATAAAATTAAAACTGTAGCGTGTCAGGTAAATATAGAATATTGCATTTTCGATGAGATAAAAAAAATCCTTATAAAGCTAAAATTATAACCCCTATCTTTTCAAGAATTTTGAAATATTAAAAGTGAGATTGTGATTATCGTGTATATATATAATAGGATATTTGTCCGCAACCAATGTATATATATTCTTAAATTGAATAAGAATAAAGTTTTAATTTGATAACAGTTAATTTTCATTCTAGTAACAATAAGTATGGAATAAAAAAACTTCAAACTTGTATAAAATTTTCTCTTTTAGTATAAGAAAGTTTAGGTAAATTAAGTCTCTAATGTTAATATGAACATTGAAGATTTTTTTTTATTAGAGATTTTTATGAGTTTTGTTGATCTAACTCAATTAAAAATCAATGAATTGACTTGGATCGAAGATTTAGTTTGAGTAAAAATATTGAAAATTAGTGAAGTACAGTTGAGTTGTAAAAATTTAATTCAAGCCAATGACACATTCTACATAAACTTTTTTTTTATTAACTTTATTATTTTTATTATTTTTTAATTTGTTTGAAGTGAAAAATTAAAGATTGATAAGTGATCTTTCAATTTTTAAATATTATTTATTACTTTAAGTGTGAGACAATTAAACTTTGTACATTATAATTTATAAAATATTATCAAAATTTATTTTTTACTTTATATTACTTAAACTCCTTATTTTATATATATATATATATATATATATATATGAACATTAAATTATTAGTGTTATATTATATTTTTATTTTAATATATAATTTAATTTTTTTATACATTATCATAAGTGTTAACCCAATTATTCAATTCAACCCAACAACATGTAGTTGAGTAAAGTGAAATTTTTCTTTCTTTTTTAATCAAAACTAACTCAACCAAACCAATGAAATTTGATCAAATCAAGTCATTTTTTTATATCAAAATTCACCCAAATTAACCCATAAACAGCCCTATTCTTGAGCTTATAAAATATATTTGTAGTTTATCTACCAACCCATATTCTTACATGATACGAATTTAATCTTTATCAATTAGACTAACTTTAATTGATATAAAGTTTTTCATATACATTTTATGTTTTCTTTTTCTTTCATTAAAAATTGATATAAATGTCGTTATCCATGTTACACCTTTTTCATTTCATTTTATGTAGTTTTTATAAAACTACCTTAAACTCTTGTCCATTTTGGGAGCATTTAAGCTACATCGATACATGATGCATAGTTAGCATTAAATTTTGTATGGCAAGAATTGTTCTGTTACTGATAATCCTTTTTTTTTTTCACACTACTTATGTATCAAACACTAATTAAGTCCCAACAAAAATTCAAGTACAATACTTTTGGAATTTATTTTAATATAAAAATAACTTCCACACAGTTGAAATCTCCTACAGATGAAAAACTAAATAAATAAATACATTTTTGCATCTCACAATCCAAAATTACTTTACCATTTTCTTTTTATCGATACTTAACCAAACTTCAAATCAAATTTAAAGCTTAAAATTCCTAAAATTTTAAAATAAATTACAAGTCCTTGATATGTGTAACATAAGTATATATTTGGTCAGGGTTAATTAAACTGTATTCTGTTAAACTTTGAGGTGAGCACGATTCCTAAATATGAGCTTATTTTTTTAAAAATAGAATCTACATTTAAAAAAGGGGTTTATTTAAATTTTTAATTTTTCATATTTTTTATTTTTATTTAATATAATAAAATATTTAGTATTAATAATTATAATCTTTACTTTTAAAAAAAAATTGAAATTTTTTATTAAATTTAAAACTACTCATGTAATATATTTTTAATTATTTGTCTAAAAAATTAATATAATTTAATAATACTTATGCAACATATGTAAAAAAATATCAGTTTAAAACTTTAGACATTTGCATGCATGAGTTTGGAGAACTCATGAAAAGTTGTTTATTTTTTCTTTTCAAAAGAAGTCAGGGAATATCCTCTTTTTATGCCGTCAATATCGTGTTAGAAGCTTGAAGGCTTTCTTGGTTCCGTCCCAAATTAATCCATATTGTGGTCAAATTTAGTTTGGATAGAGTCATTGCATACACTTTTAATTTTACCTTTGTATTATTTGATGCTATACCACAAAATATCACAATATCATGACAGCTTGTGGGGCCCAAAATGTGTTCCTTTAGCAAAGGATTAAAGAGAATAATTTTACAAAAGAAGATCAAATCATCACGATCACAACCTCTTTAGCCAAGCTTAATGGTGTGTCTGTGATGAAATTAGGACCAGATGAAGGTCTTCTACTACTCATTAACTATAAACTGATTCCACCCAATGAACCAAAACTCTAGACCATTCCATCTCAATACCTCATCTAATCTAATATTTTGACAAATGACTCATAGGGCATGTTGAGAGGGAGTATTACCCACTATCACATTGGAGGTATCTGTTCATGAGTCTTTTGTCCATATCGACCGAAAGTATATGAATGTTCATCAAGGGAAACTTGAACAGAGAATAGGAATTAAAACAGGATTTTTATTTTCGTTGATGCTTAGAATTCGAATCAAATTAAGAGGTAAACGTCCACTTTCTCAAATTTGTGGCCCATGGAGCCGATGACCTAATGAGAAATAAACCTTGGAGTTAATTTGGAATTATTTTAACTAAATGGGACAATATGATCCTGTCAAAAAGGAACATAATCAGAAAATCAACGGCATATATGCATGACAACTACAACTCCATGACAAAAATTAGCTTAGGTTAGTCCGTGTAAAAGGAGTTTATATGCTTTAAACATAAAATTTTGCCTTTGATCTTGGGACTCGTGCATATATAAAAATTGTCGTAATTTGATTAAAAAAATCAAGCCAAAACCCTAATGGGAAATAAAGCTTCGGTTAATATAGAAGATATTATATTTTAACCCCACAATGCATTAACGGGACACTATGATCTTTGACAAAAAAGATCATAATGAGGAGATATGAATCACAATTAATTATGACAAATACAGAATTGGTTTGATGTGAATGGAAGGGTTTTTAATTTTTTAAACATAAACAGGTGATTTTTTTATTTCAAGATTCGTGCGTGTTTCTAAGAAAATATAAACCTCTCCCTTACCTGTTGAAGGAATAATCTCCAAAAAGAATTCCATCCAGCCAAAGTTCTCATTAATGAAAAATAAACCTTAATTTAGAAGATATTGTATTTAACTCCTTAAAATGGGACAATAATATGATCTTGACATAAGGGAACATAATAAAAAGATCAACTGCATATATGCATGACATGACAAATATTAAGGTGGGTTTACGTAATTTTATCATCAGAATGGAAAGGGTCCAAATCCTATAAACATAATCTTGTTTTCAACCTCAGGATATATAATTAAGATTCCATATATTTAATTCTCGATCATATTTCAAGAAGTCTCCCTCAAGCCGAAAAGAACAATCTCGATCATATATATATATATTCCATCACAAATAATCTGATGCAGGAGTAACCACGTCTACTATTAGGCCACCTTCTTTGATGCTCTAATAATTTACTAATGTACAGATTCGGTCCCTATAGCAGGAAAGATGCAATTCTTTATAGGAATAAAAAATGCATTCAAAATTTGTAAATTAATCACTTTTAAAATTTAGTTTAAATTTTAAAAAAATTAACCAAATATGAAGAGTACGTTGAAGAATGTATTGTAAACTGATAAGAATTATGAACCTATATATATACCTTTAACCTTCAAGTTTGTACTCAAAAATACAGAAAGCACTTCCCTAGTTGGTTACTTCTTTCTCAATTCCGAATTCATTTCATTTCCTAGTGTAATTGAGAAATGGCACCTCAAGCAGACTTTGCTAAAATTGGGTATGAAATAGAAAAATTATTTGGCAGGCAGAAGAGTTTTGGCAATGGCAACCCTCCTGCAACTCAAAATCTTTGCCAATACAAATTCTATCCAACCTATGGTGCTACCAAAGTGGTCCACATGAATGTAGAAGACATTAAGTGCAATGAAGCTGCTTCAAGATTCATACCAGAAAACAGAACGGAGCTGCAGATGAAAGGTTTGGTTGGGCAGTGATTAAAAATATTTAGTAGTACTTTTTTTTTTTCACCTTTGTTTGGAATTTTAGATGCCTGCTAGCTCTTGAACCTTTTAGCATATGGTGTCATGTACTAGTTTTGTACTATATAAATACACTTAGTATGCATCAGCTCGAAGATAAACATGAAGGTCTTCTGCAGCTTCAAGAGTTCAAGTTTTAGGCTTCTTCTTCCCTTCAAGTTATGTACAGAGCGAATAGATATATATTACTATATATCAAGAAGTTTTGCTCTCATAATCTTAGTGCAACTATGGTGTGATCTATGCGTAGCAGTTCATGGACTTGGGTTTAAGATATACTTTCTCTAACCAAATAGTAATTAATGTGATATGAATCAAATGTGACTCACAACATACAAGCCTGAGGCATTTGAATTGCCAAAATTCATTTGTTTACATGATGCAACCAAAGGAGACGCCAGAATTTATGTCTACGCAAATTGGCAAGTACCAAGGAGACGCCAGAATTTGCAGGATGAATATAAAATCATAGAGTAAATTGGCAACTTATCCATCAAATTATTTTTCACATAATCTTTTGGTCCTTAAAAGTAGTTCTCTTTTAACAACTAAATATACAAGATAAGCTAAGGTGATACATACTTATAAATTTAGGAGCTAACTTAAGCACAAGATAAATTCATAAACTATATTACAAGAGTAGAATAATTTTTCAGGAATAGTTGCCATTTACTCTCAAATTTTACAAAGTGATATGAATCGTAAAACTTTAATTCAAGGCAGAGACGGGTAAAATATCAAAATATTCTTTGTTACTTTGAGTGGCCGCTGAAAGCATATTTCAGGGATTGTGGTGACAGAATATTTTTTTTTCCCACCCAAACAGTGAATGGAGGGACCAAAGTTACTTTTTTTTTTAGGGCTATCGGAATGTGGTAGCTAGAAAAATATAGCCTGCTTTCGAGTGCCAGAATTTAGGGGTTAAAATTGACCAGAGAGCATCACGAAATTTAGATTAACCAACTTAACTAAAAAAGCTGACATTCTCCGCTGATTTAGATTCTCATAAATGGAAACCAATGACAACCATTTGTTTTACCAGAAAACATGGTATGAAATACATAACCAAAGAAAGAGAGATCATTTTTCCATTTTTCACAACTTATTCTCCTCGCCTCCCCAGGAGGCCTCTAGCTGAATTTTTTTTTTAAATCAAAATAAAAAAAGAAAAAAGAAAATTGAAAAGTACAGGGAATTGAGGCCCAATGGACACTGTAAAGAGAATTGGTGTTCTAATGTTGTGCTTTGCATTGGCTTATTGTGTGGATGCTAAGGTAAGAGTAAGGCCAGTGGCTGGCCCTGATATCTACAGAGGTCACAATGCAGCTAAGGATGTCCTTGCTCCTGGTGAGAAAATAGTTAATGTCATGAGCTTTGGGGCCAAACCTGATGGCAAGTTTGATTGCACTCAGGTAGTTTATGGGATTCTCTTTTGGTGAATCATGCTAATTCTGCTTTGGTTTAAATTCATATAATACCCTTTTCTTCTCCCTTAATAAATTTGAAGATATGTGAAATATATAAGCACTGACAATTTTTTCTTCGGTATAGGTAAATAAATGTATGATCAGATAGATAGTCTATAAAATATGTTGCAGATAATATGATCAAGCTGGTTTTTACAAGATATTATTTGAATGTCAAGTTTCATCTTTGGCCATTAATCGTGACATATTAACTTCACAATTAGAACAATTTTCAACTTTAAGGGTGCGTTTATTTACTTACTTTGTTTAACCACTTATTCGATAATCTCTTTTTAAATTATAATTTATGTAATAAATTTAACAATCAAATTTATTAGAATAAGTTAATAATTTATTTGATAAACTATACTTTAAAAACTTATTGAAGTAAACTATTTTCTATAAATTATTCCAAACAAGTCATATATCAAAATTTATAAACCTTTCTTTTCACCTAATGCTAGTGATCATAATAAACCACAAGCACAATGAATTAAACCCACTAAGACAAAAACATCTTAGGAAAACTAATTTTGGTCATTTGAGAGTAACACAGCCAAATGGGCCTGAATATGTACCTGCAGGCTTTTATGGACGGGTGGAGAGCAGCTTGCCAGTCCAAAGTGCAAGCCAGGCTTCTGATCCCTCCGGGCAGATTTGTGGTATCTTCAATGTTTTTTTCAGGGCCATGTTTGACTCCAGGGCCCATAACAATCCAAGTAGTAGGTACAGTTGTGGCTACAACAGATATCAGTGAGTATGAGAACAGTGAATGGCTCATGTTTCAGAACCTCGCAGGTTTAAAACTCATTGGTGGTGGTACTTTTGATGGGATGGGTAAGAGTTCATGGTCAAACTCTGAGAACTGTGAAGCAGACCCCACCGACACATGTGTCCGGGCACCTAGTGTAAGTTACTAGGATTTTGATCTTCTCATGTTCAGTAACATAACATCATTACGTTAAAAAAATATTTTATCAAATTTTTGCAGAGTTCAAAATGTAATATAACACATTAATGCTGTCGAATATTGTAATTTTTGTATAAGTTTAAAAAATTGTTGATAAAAATTATATTTTTCTTTATCTAACGTGACTATATTATACTAATAATATAAGATGATCCAAATTCAACTTATGATGTCTATGTAACTTATCATTTGAAATGCAGCATTAACATGTGGATATAGTTGGGCACTATATGAGCTTTTATACTTGTTTCGGAATGCAGAGCCTTTATTTCAGCAAAGTTACCAATGGAATCATACAGAACATCAAATCCGTAGACCCCAAAGGCTTTCACGTATTTGTCACAAACAGTGCAAACATCAGACTTCGATTACTTAAGCTCAAAGCACCGGCTACAAGCCCCAACACTGATGGCATTCATATTAGCAACTCCATCAATGTAAAAATATCCAAAAATAGTGTTGAAACTGGGGATGATTGTATTTCCATGATACAAGGAGTCAACAATATTACCATCAACAAGCTGAAATGTGGTCCTGGACATGGTATTAGGTATAAGTTGCTGCCACCTGGTTACATGATTCATGAAGGATAAAAGACTATTCGCTACTCCATTAATTCATATTTATGAACGTAGTTCTAGTTTATTTGAATTTTATGAGAATAGAGTGATAGATAAACATGATTAATATTATATATATATATATATATATATATATATATATATATATATATTAATCAATTGAAATTATTTTTATCAAATGACTATCAGATGGTGATTTTAAGTCTTACGTTTGCATGCATGGCAGTATTGGAAGTCTCGGAAAGTATGAGAATGAGCTAGAGGTGAAAGACATTCGTGTCAGCAACTGCACATTGGTTGGCACAACCAATGGCCTCAGAATCAAATCATGGCCAGATAAATATCCAGGTGCAGCTTCAGGTATCCACTTCAGTGACATTACCATGGAAAATGTGAAAAATCCAATCATCATTGACCAAGAGTATGAATGCGCTCCAAACTGTCAAAAGAAGGTTCATTTGTTTATATCTTTCCTTTAATCCCTTAAAATACAAGAACTAGGAGCGCTAAGAATATACTTTATTATACATTTTTTAATAGCACACCCTTAATTATTAATTAAAATTTATTATAAACTGTAAAAGTACAAATGAAAATCATTAAATTAAAAGTTAGACTCAAGTAATTTTTATGATTTTTAATAAATTTTAGTTAATAATAAAGAATGTGCTTGAAACAGTGTTAAAGAGCTTAGTGCTAACATTTCTCTGCTGGAGTTAGCCTATTACCCTCACTTTCCCATAACAACATTCTTCCCCACCTTAATTAAAAAGTCCAGATAGAGTAAAATGCACAAAAAATTGTTGTTCATTGGGATTGGGATAAGCTTTTTTTATTTTCTTTCACATGCTAATATGTACATTCATTTATTTCCATGCAGCCTTCACTAGTAAAGGTCAGAAGTGTTAGTTTTTCAAATATAAGGGGAACCACAATTTCGCCAATAGCAGTGGATTTAAGGTGTAGCAAGCAATTCCCATGCCAAAATGTTCAACTTAACAACATAAACCTGAAGCTTGGACCCGCCCCTACAAACTCTAGATGTGCCAACATTAAACCTATATATGTAGGCTTGCAAGCACCACCAGCTTGTGCATAAAGTTTTGTTCAGGATTTTTCAAGGATGGTTTTGAATCCCAAAAAACAAGCTGAACCTAAACATACTTAGACCCTTAAATTCACTTGCTTTTTGATTTCTAATCTCTCCTTTTGATCAACAATTTTGAACCAATTAGAATCAACTTCCATGCCTATTATTCATCTATTAGTTATTATATCCTAATCCAACTCATTTTTTGAAGACCTCTAAGCTAAATATTTGAATCAGCTTTACTGTGTAGAAAGAAGGAAGGTACTCTTGATTATTATTATTTTTTAGGCTTACTTACAGTGTAAATAAAGATAAGGTTTTATCCGTTCCCTTTCTACTAACCATTCAACTGCCTCCAGATCTTCTCAGGCTGAATCTAAAGAGTTGTGTTGTTTCAAAGAGTTAGGCCAGGAATTCTCATATTTATTAACTGGCTGAGAGATGTAAACTGCATAGTATGACATTGGTTTTCTAATGTTTACCATAATATGCTAGAGTGTGAAGACTTCATGATGTAATTTTCTGCTAACTTTTATCAATTGTAATAATGTAGCAGTAAGTAGTTTTCTGTTTCATTTCTATCGGGTTATAAAGTTTGAAGCAGTAGATGAGAACGATCCATCAAGTTAGAACTTAGAAGTTCTTCCTTTTTCAAGGAAATAAATGCTGGGTTCTTTTTTGGGGTGAACAGGTAACATCCATCTTTAAATGACAATAAAACCTCCTAATTTAAGTGCCTTACAGTGAATGCCATAATTTAACGGTATGAATACAATCAAATAACTTTGACATTGTTTGTGCTTTAGGATTTATTTTGTCACAAGTTCATTTTAAAGAATGTTAAATTGGAATGAATTCCTAGAACCTTTAAAACTAGATGTTTCAAAGTGTCCACATTTTGTACCTTGCAAAGTCATAAATCATAATTAATGCGTGATAATGGCTGTTTCCTTGACTTATCAAATCGTTTTTCCTGTCATGTTACTTTGTCGCAGAATACCCCTTCCAAGTGCGTGATAAACTGTACAACATTACCATGAAGGAGCTGTTTCTAAAACATGCATGGTACTAAATGAAATTTATGGCACTAAAAAAGCTAATGAATGCTTTAAACAGTTAGAATTTGAAAGAAAAACTGTACTTTTAACACATATTATGACAAGATTAAGTTCAGCATAACTACAGAAACGCACGATTATATATTCAACATATAAAGAAGGGTTAGCCACATTGTTGTGTAAAAGTGCTAACAATCATAGGAGTTAACAAGACAAATTCTCAGGAGCTATGACAAAAATGAAGAACATGTTAGCATTAGGCTTAAGTATAGCAATTGTTTATATAGTTAGTTCCGAAATTGGCATAGCATTTGCCAGGACTCCAACAGTTTTAGCTCCAGAATCTCTAGCTGATTCACCTGCCCCAGATTACTTCCCTCCTGCAGACTCAGCTGGATCACCTACACCAGATAATAGCCCTATTGCTGGCTCAGATGAGTCCACTGAGCCATATTCGACGCCTTCACGATATTTCGATGTGACTCATTATGGAGCAGTGGCTGATGGAAGGACAGATAGTAGCTCTGTAAGTTTTTGACTTGAGTCTAAGAACTCAGTGATGGAGGACATTTTGGCAGGATGTGTAATTTCTTTTGACAAATTATGTAGTTTACAAAGTAAAAACAAAATAAATTACAGTATAGTATAGGTGGAAGAAAGTAACCATCATGTTCTATGTTATGGTATCACTAGTGACTTAAGGACAATGCTTATCTAAATAGTTCCAAATTGGGATTAATTATAAAGGGCCTAGTCATTTATTTGTATTGCCAGGTGATTCCTGGAAAGTGGTTTTCAGTTTTATTTATCCAAAGTTTTGTCTGTTTAAGAATCATGTCCTTTCGCGCTTTCATTTAGAAATAAAAATTCTTACTCTTGGTCAAGAAGTTAAAGAAGTCATATTTGAAATGTAATTATGATATCTAAAAGTGAGGATCTTTTAAAGAAGTTTGTCAGAGATTCAAGCAAGAAAACATCTTTTAATTTTCTTTTTAAACAATAGCCACTTTAGATAAACAAATCTATTCGTTCTCATTTTCTTATGATGTAAATGGTTTTAGTATATGCATATATGGTAAGCAAAATAACTAACAAGTTACAAAGTGAGGTGGAAAGGCATTCTTAGCCACATGGAAGGATGCATGCTCTTATACAGGACATTCAACATTCCTTGTCCCAGGAGGGACATTCTATCTTGGTCCAGTCTCATTTTCAGGGCCTTGCCACAATAATAGGTCCCCAAAGATAGAGATAATGGGAACTTTGAAGGCTCCAATTAACCTCAATGACTTTCCCACCCCTGAATGGATTATGTTTCAGAACTTGAATGGGTTCAATCTCACTGGAGTCAATAGTAAAACAACTTTGAACGCTCAGTGTCAAGAATCCTGGTCAAAAGCTGCTTGTCGCAGGGTCATGAAATGCCACAATTTCCCAACTGTAACTAAGTCTTAAATGTCAATTTTAAAATGCATTTTTGAAGAGTTTTTTTCTCCTACAATTTAAACAGATTTACCCTTGTTGTTTGGTTCATGCAGGCTTTGAAATTTGTCAATGTTTCAAATGGTACAGTGACATATATATCATTGTTGAATAGTAAGGCCTTTCACGTTAGCATCTATAACTGTGAGAACATTGATTTTTCTGGTGTCAATATTCAAGCACCTGGGACTAGCCCAAACACTGATGGAATTACCCTTAGTCATTCCAATAACATTACTTTTACCTCCTCAACAATTGGAGTTGGTGATGACTGTGTCTCCATTGGACCTGGCAGCTCCAACATATCTGTTTCATTTGTACACTGTGGTCCAGGCCATGGAATCAGGTTGAGTAACATTTGCACTGTTTTATATTATTTTGGAAAATATTAACATCTACTCTTAAGATTAATTTTAAGCATCTAAAAACAATAACATTTTATCAAAAAGGTAAGTATTTATTACTTATTACATCAGAAATATTAGAAGTGATATTAACAAAACTGTCTATGTTTAAGTAGATGACATGATCAGTGGATGTTCTGTTGTCATGGCAGCGTTGGAAGCCTTGGCAAGAGACCAAATGAGAAGGAGGTGACTGGGATTCATGTTTCAAACTGCACACTTAACGGTACCGAGTCAGGGTTAAAACCTGGCCTGGATCTCCACCTAGTAGTGCCTCTAATTTGGTGTTTGAGGACATTACCATGTTCAATGTCTCAAACCCCATAATCTGTTATGGACCATAATTGGGTTGAGGAGGAATTAGAGCCAAATATGTTTCCTATCTAGGTCATATCATTACGGAACAGGGTGTTGAACCAGAGAATGACAAGATTGTGGCAATGCAAGAGTGGCCAGTTCCTCGCAATGTGAAACAACTGCGTGGGTTCCTTGGTTTGACAGGGTACTACCATCGTTTTATAAAAGTATATGCTGCCATTGCTTCACCTTTGACTGATTTGTTGAAGAAGGACGCCTTTCGTTGGACTATGGTGGAGCAACAAGCATTTGAGGACTTGAAGAAAGCCATGACTGAAGCCCCTGTTCTTGCACTGCCTAACTTTGAAATTCCTTTTCAATTAGAAACTGATGCGTTTGGAAAGGGCGTGGGTGTTGTACTTCTTCAGCAGGGCCACCCAATTTGTTTTCACAGCATGAAATTTTGTAACAGGATGCGTAATGCTTCTACTTACGTCCGTGAATTACAAGCCATTGTTGAAGCTGTTAAAAAATGGCGACATGATTTACTGGGGGTGCAAGTTTATCATCTTCACAGATAAAAAAAGCTTAAAAGAGCTTATGACACAGGTGATCCAAACTCCGGAGCAGCAGCATTATTTGTGCAAACTATTGGGGTTTGATTATGAGATTAAATACAAACCTGGTTCCTCTAAGTGTACTGCTGATGCTTTGTCTCGTCAGTTTGATGAAGGGTCCTTTGCTGCCCTTACTGTCCCTTATTACGAGTTTATTCACAAGCTCAAGGCTTCTTATGATTCTGATGCCCAATTGAAGCAATTATACTCTGACGTTTTTGCTGACCCCACTTCTCATAAAGGGTTCTCCATTGTAGATGGCTTGCTCTTGTATGAAGGAAAAATATATATTGGTGACGACACTACATTTAAGTCTCTGTTGCTTGAAGAGTATCATCGCAGCCCTTTGGAGGTCACTTTGGATTTCATAAAACATTTCAGCGGCTCCATGAGAATTTTCATTGGCCTGGAATTAAAAAAGAGGTCGCTGCTTATGTGAAATCTTGCATTACTTGTCAAGAGATGAAGGCTCCGAATCATGCACCTTATAGTCTTTTGCAACCCATTTCCATTCCTACTGGCGTATGGGAAGACATTGCTCTTGATTTTATTATTGGGCTGCCACCTTACAAGGGTCATACTACTATTTTAGTGGTTGTTGATAGGTTCTCCAAAGCGGGGCATTTTGGTATGCTTCCTTCCAACTATATCGCTTTCATGGTCGTTGACTTATATAATTTGTAAGTTGCATGGAATGCTGAAAAGTATTATCTCAGATAGAGATGCCATTTTCATGAGTGGTTTTTGGCAAGAATTGTTTCGTCTCAGTGGCACTAAGCTAAAGATGTCCACGACTTATCTTCCTCAAAGTGATGGCCAAACCAAAATCCTCAATAAAGTCCTTCAACAATATCTACGGTCCTTTGCTCATTGCAAACCAGCCTCGTGGGGCAAGTTTCTCTTATGGGCAGAATGGTGTTATAACACCTCTATGCATTCATCCACCGGGCTTTCTCCTTTTGAAGTTATGTATGGCAAACTTCCCCTTACCGTTCCTAGCTACTGCGTGGGAAACTCAAAGCTCGAAGCTGTTGATGCTGAATTGACTTGCCGTAATGAAATTCTGAACAAGTTACGAGCGAAGTTGCTGCAGGCCCAGGAGGTGATGAAGCATGCTGCTGATAAAAATCGCGTTCCTGCCCCGTTCAAGCTTGGTGATCACGTTATGGTCAAACTTCGCCCTTACCGTCAGCATTCCTTGTCAGGACCACGAGTTCAGAAACTTTTTAAGCGTTATTATGGACCCTTTGAAATCATAGAGTTCATTGGCGAAAGTAGCCTTTCGCCTGGCTCTACCACCTCAGGCTAAACTTCACCTTATTTTTCATGCTTCTTTGTTGAAGCCTTTCACTGGCACAGCTCCTTTATCATTACCTCCTTCCACCACTACTTCTCAGCCTATTATTCAGCCCTTGGCCATCTTGGCAGTGGATAATCATTCTCCGCAGCGTGTGTTAGTGAAATGGGACAATCTTTTTCTGGAGGATGCCACATAGGAAGATTTCAAGGAGCTTTAATCTACTTATCCTGAATTACACCTTGAGGAAGAAGATGTTATGGACCATAATTGGGTTGAGGAGGAATTAGAGCCAAATATGTTTGAAGAGCCCAACCCAAGTGATTTGGAGGATACAATTGAAAAAGACAAGCCAAAGCTGAGAAGAAATCTTCCTAGAAACCATCAAGCCCCTCCGAAATTCTAGAAATACGAGATGAATTGATTATGTTGAGATTTACTTGATTTTTCTAATTTCTTTTCTCTGCTCAAATAATCATTTTGCTGTTTTAGGATTTACTCTATTTTTTGTTTCCTTTCTCTGTGTATTTATATCATTTTCATCATCAATAAAAGATGGAGAATATTTTGTGAAAACCCTCATGATTGTGGAGGTTTTCCCCTTCCCTCGAAAGTAAGGTGGATTTCACTTTTAAATTCCATAGAAGTCTTAACATTATCATAGACCAAACATACTGTCCTTCTGGCATTTGCAAACGTAACCAGGTGAGCACTTCTTAACAAACTAAATATGCATGCTCATATTGTATGCTATTTAAGTATATACAGCAGCTGCCAACCTGTTTTAAAATGTGTCTGGAAGAGCTCACAAAAACAGCTTTTAGCTTACAGTTTTCATAAACTTTTTTCCAACTTCTTTTAATAAAACTTTCGGTATAGTTTATCAACCTTTCACTCTACTTTATCAATAAGTTCTTTTCAGCTTATTTCAAAAGAATTTATAACCAAATTTATAAGATAAAAAGTACATTTAAAAACACAGCTTATTTAAGAACTCATTTAATAAGCTTTTGTTTCTATTTAAAAAAAATTATAAAAAATAGTTTATAATTCTCATAAGTTATTTTAATTTATTTCAATAAATTTATTAGTATAATTTAGTAAAATAAGATATTTTTAACTTGTTTTAATAAATTTTATTATTCAATTTATGGAACAAGTTATTGTTTAAAAAGAACTTACTAAATAAATGCTTAAATAAGTTGTATATTCAAACACATCTTAAAATGTATATTATATATTTGATCATAAAATTTCTTAAAATAAGTTTAAAAAAAAACTTACTTTAATCATCTATACTAAATAACTCATTAAATTAAATAAAAGAACTTATGAAATTTATAAACTATTTCTATAAGTTTTTTTTAAATGAGACCAAATTCTAATGTAAAAAGAGTTTATTAAACAAATATTTAATTAAGTTGTTTTCTATGCACTTTTTTAGTACTACTGTTAACCATTTGTTTACGTGTGTTTTAGCCATCTCAAATGAAGCTTAGTGACGTGAGCTTCAAGAACATTAGTGGCACTTATCACACCATGTTTGCAGTAACTCTGCCGTGCAGCTCTGCTGTCCCTTGTGCGAATGTATTGCTAGTTGACATTAACTTGAACTACACAAAACAAGCAAGTATGGAGCAAGGCCATTTCATTGCAAAAGGTGGCATTCATGATTTACAACTTCTTAATTCTCAATTCTGAGAATATTTCTGGGTCCTCAAAAGTTGATCATTGTTATTCTTCAGACAAATTGAAGACACGAAAACCATGTCAGCTACTGAATTTTTCTTTTCTTTTTCCATTCTCTTGATTGTTTTCATTTAAAGTAGTTTTCAAATTTAATTGTTTTTTAATGGAGTAACCAATCTTCTACGCACTTAGTTTGTTTTTTAAGATAAAGTCAAGCTGTTTCTTATGAATTATGGCTCACTATTTCTTTGGAAGTGTAAAAGGAAACATAAATTGAGATAGGAAAAAGAAAAAAAGATAAGAGATGATGCAACAAAAAAGATTTAAAAATATTAAAAATTGGGGTTGATGAAAATTAAAATCCCATTTTTAAATGAAAAATGATAATATTTTAATCAATTTTAATTACAAAAAATTTGGCCATTAACGACCAAAATAAAACCTATATGAAGGACTTCTCTCTATATCGGTGCCTCTAACACATCTCAAATCTCAATGTCATCTTTTATTCACCTGCTATTGGTCATTGCCTCATTGGCAATTGTTATCTCTATATTGCAATATTTTTTTTATTTTTTTATTTTTTTGTGCACCAATGGTATCCTTAGTAGATAGTCATTGAGAATTATTTTTTTAGATATAAAGATTATTAAAATAAATTATATTTCTCCAAATAATATCATTTGATATACAATTAAATAAATTCCAACTAACATACTTAAAAAATTCAACCATTAATGTTGTACCATCTACGGATTGTCAAAGTCATGTGATTCAGTGGACTCGATCATGTAGGATCCATAGCACTTTTAGCTGTGAAGGAATGTTATTAATATTTATTTGTCGCAATTTAAATTTAGCAGCTACTAATAAAAAAGACTTAAAAATATCATGAGAAAATTTTATTTTTATTTTTATTCTTTAAGAGTATTGCTTCGTATTCGCCTACTAATGCCTTTATGAACAGACAGTTTTTGTTTTTTTGGTGTAGAAAGAGGCAGAAATTTTGTTAACGGACATGGATTATGAAATAAAAATAATATTTATCAATAATTTTAATTACTTTAAAATATTAAATTTTAAAATCTGTAAAAATATAAAATATAATTTTTTATTTAATATATTTAATTTGTATTCTATTTGCATAGATGTGAACAAATTTTAAAAATTGACTTATCTTTTTTTTTTTTTTGGCTAATATACGAAATTTTAAAAAATCTAAAAAAAACAAAGACTCTAACCAAACAACCTAGGCCATAATAATCCAAAAAAATTAACATATCTTAATCATTCCTATTAAGTGTAACTGTATAAGCGTTAAAACATTTCAAATAATTAAAGTTATAGTGTGATTGTTTAGTTAGATTTAAATTAAATAACATCTTAACATGTGTATTATATATATCGAACTATTAGTATAGACTTCCTTCCAGTGTTTATATTAATAATTTATTTAATAAAAACAGAAACTGGATTAATCAAAGTAATCCTAACGCCTAATTTTTTTCATTAATAACTTATTTTTTAAAAAGAATCCTCTTATTTTCTATTTTAACATGACATATCAGTTAATAAATATTAATCATTCAATTGAACTAAACATGAATCAACAGCTGGAAATAAAAATAGATAACTTTTTTACTTTTTAAAAATTTTCCTATTTAATTTTCCATATCTCTAAAATATTTTTTTAATTCTTCAAAATAAAAAGAGTTGTCGTGTGATTGAATTGCTTAGCATTGGCTGTAAAATGCTCTCTTTTTTTCACAAAAGCTGCCCTACCCATAATTTATTTAAAAGCAAAAAATTAAAATAATACTCCAAGCTTTAAGTTTCATTAAATATATCATTTTTTCGTTTAATAAATAAAATAGAATTTTAAATAAAATTTGGATGTTCTTAAAAAAAGTACATAAACTTAACATAAAAAAAATTAATTAAAAGGAGTATTTTATAAATACATAGATCTGATTTGGACCATGAAAAAATAAGAAAGAAAAGGACAAAAATTAGAAAAGAAATAAGAAAATAAAGTAAAAATTTACTTCTTTTTTAGTCTCAACTACTGATTAATTTTTTATTAATATAATGATTAAAATTTATCAACATTATATATTATGTTAAAATAGGAAATGAGAGTACCCTTTTTTTTTGGGTGCTAGGATACCTCCTGTTAAGGGTTTAGAGATTCCAAATACTAGTAGACACCATATATGCTGGCGATGACCGGATAGTTGGAGTATTTTTCATACTCATCCATGTTTTGTAATCCAATCCTAACTTTTTCTTTTTCTCTAAAGTACAAGAAAATTCTCTACGTTAGAAAAAATTATATCAATTAATTCACATGTTTGATGATAATTTTAACGTCTATTTTGACAATAATTATATTAATTATTTAATAATTATAACTCTTTAACATGTATTTTATTATTAGTTAAATTTATTAAAAATTAAAAAAATTATGTAGATGTTAGTCTTTCTCATTTCTAAATTAATATTTTTCTCTTGTACTTTTAGAATTTTCAATAAATTTTAATTAATAAATTATGTTAAAGAAATTGTTACTAGCATTCTTCTTAATAATTCTTTTATACAAAAGTTGCTCTTATAACTAATTATGATTAAAGATAAAATGAATATGTTTAAGAATAAAATAAAATTTTAAAAAGCATAAAACAAATTATGAATATTTTATAAAATATATTTGAAATATTTGGCAGAAAACCAGCAGGATCATATAGGATTTCTGTGAGAAGTTTTGACTTCTTGCCAAACTCTAGGAAAGGGCATCGACTAGCATTTTTGACTGAGTCGTCTTACCTCTGATAGCAGGTATACCGAAATTAAGAAAATGTTCCAGCCTAAAGTCAAAAAAATAAAATGTGAGAGTAAAGTATAAATAATTAGTAGTTAAACGATAAGAAATGTGTACATATACGTATAGATAGGAATATATATACCACTATCGTAAAGTCTTTTATCATTGATATTTTAAATATGGTTTCTGTAAAATGTTTCACATAAAATCGTATCATTATCATTGCATAGTCACGTAAAGATTAAGATTATCCAGAGTTTTACTTTCCCGAAATTTCAATTAATTGATAGTATAGATGTTATTTAATAAGTCACATTTAAAAATATCGCTAACTAATATGTTTATCTAAAGTAAATAGAGTGATGAGGTTCTAAACCATGACATATATAATTCCAAAGCCTGAGTTCGCTTAGACTCTAGAGCAGGACCACTTGGATGCTTCCAGATTTTCACATCAATCTTAATTAGATAAAGAAGAAGGATACCCATATACTGAGAATGCAAGAACGAAGAATTGCGGCTGGAAAAATATCTTCAGCTTTGGTATGTGGGCTGAACACGCAGTTAACAACTTGCAAACAAGTCCCTCATAAAGAAGAAACAACAAAAATAAAATGTGCAATTGATTAATTCACTTCTTTTTTAATGTGTATTTAAAAATACAAAATAGAAATTTATATGAAATAAAATTTTATTAAAATTGAAAAATATGTAATATATTAATAATATTAAATATAATAAGTCTTAATGGAAAATATTATTTATTGATTTTTATTACATAGCTAGCTTCAAGCACACGTTAACAAAATTGTTGATTATAATCTGCACAAAGCAGGTTGACGATAATGATACAGGTAAGAATCTAGTACAACTATAAAGCTACGTAGGGGACCTCGCATTTACCAAATGCATGGCGGTGGTGGGGTTGATCTTCGATTATGGAGAAAATGCCAATGCCATTAGAGAATTAATATAGACATAAAATATTTTCATATTCTAATGTATTTTATATATATACTATTTTGCTGCTTCCGAAAAGCCAGTTACATTTGGATTGTGTGAAGCAGTTCAGTTTTTTTCATATATCATTATATATGCCATTTGCGTATAGGCTTATACATACGATGCTAAAGACTACGCAACTTGTTTGTTTTCTTCTGCATGCGTTTATCGGTTGTCCTTTTTCTTCTTTGTATTGCAAGTTTACAACCTGTATTTATCTTTATGCTTGCGATATATACGGGTTAGTAATGATCATGTAGCTAAGGTACGTTATGTACATATATATACGTACCTGCCTCATACGGTATGCCCACGACTTCACTGTAGTTCGTAATATTGAATATTCTCTCAACATAATTTTGCTTGAAGGATAACTCTGTTAATCATCTTTCTTTTTAACCCCTATATATATATATATTGATATTGTTTAGCTTTGTCAGATAAAGCGATGGTGTCTTTTTCAAGTCAATGATAAGGTGATATGTAATTGTAATCCAATAAAAAGGACTAAAATATTTTACTGAACACTCAGCCGCCATGAGCTTCCTCTCCCCCCTCACTAGTTAAAATAATCCGTATAATGTATAAAAGAGTATTAATTAAAATATTTTATTAGATTAAAAATATTTGATAACCCAACTTATTAATAAATATGATATGACATAAAATAACACATTCATGTATATATATTTCACTTTCATCAGTTTTGGTTATTCTTGAGATAAACTCATTTATTGAACACACTTTATATTACCAAAATCATAGCTTTTACCAGCTTTCTCTTATTTAAGAAAAAAATAGCCAAAATATTACTGTGATATTCAATTTATAGCGAATAAAGCAGCTTTGATGGTATAAAAATTACAGTTATATGTATGTGTGTGTTTTGTTAATTAATACTTTACAATAATCTGAAAATTTAACTATTTCATTAGAATTAACTCCTAAAATTAATTTTTATTTTATTAATAAGTATTTTTTTTTAATTTTGAACTATTTAAATATTATATAAGTATGATATGGATAAAAGGTATTAAAAAACAATTAATATTATGTTAAATACTTACGTAGACAGATAAATAAAAATAAAATTAATTTGTCCTTTTAAATAAATAATAAATAAAAAGTGAGATAATATAAGTTAATATTTTAACTATTTAATACTATAGATTTGTAACATATAATTATTTTTATTCATTTTAATAAATTAATAATTTATCTATTATAAAAAGAATCGATGTAATCGTTAATAAAATATTTTTTTTACAATAACACTAGTAATAGATAAGGAATAGTTAAAAGAATACTTTTGTTAAATTTTGTCTTTAGGATAAGTATAAATTTAACAAATAATACATTTTTATTTTAAAAATTATTTATTATATTTTTACCTCTAATCTGATTTTTTTTAATAACATTTATTAAGTTTAATTTTAATTTTAAATTTTATAATTCAAAATAATTTTATTAATTTTAGTCAAATAAATGTAAGAATTTAAAAATCATAATTTTATAAAAAAATATTTACTATGCTTTTATATTCTTAAAAAATAAATATTTTGATTAAATCAATATTGTTTATCAAGGATTAAATTTAATATTTTTATTAAAAAAAACAACATTTTTAATGTATGTTCAAGAATATATGTTACAATATTAAAAATAAAATACTTATTATTTTAAAATGATAAAAAATGATTTATATTTTATAAAAAAATTATGATTTTGAAAAAAAATTATTATATATTTTTCATTTTTTCCTAATAAATAGAACCTATAAGAATATAAATTAAAATTAAAAAAGATAAATATAAAGTTCAATGATATTAAACGAATATAAAATTATCATATCATAATATTTAAAAATACTAATTTTTAATGAATTGAATTAATTTATATAATTTAATTAGAAATAATTTAAAAATAAAAAATATATTAAAAATGATTTAACACGTGTTTATGACGTAATAAAAAAGACAGGAACTTTGAACTTAAGGGAGAAATTGACAGTAATTGATATTAGCGGTAGGTAGATGACAGTAATTTTGCATTGATGGGCTAAAGTGTTACTATGGCTCAAATTCAGGGTTTCATGATGAGAAGGAGTGGCCCCCACGCCCACACCCAGCGCGTGCTTCCTCTCTCTGGGCCGTTAATTCTTGGCGCTACTCTGACGTGCGTTAAATCCAACTCTTCCTAGTTCCCAAGCCATGCTAAACTGCAACACCCCCTCACCACCGTCTTAAATCTCAACCAACCAAAACTCGCCACGTCATCTACGCCCACTCTCTACCGTCTGATGAAGCAGCAGGCTTTCTATGATTCAGGTCTCAAGTGGGGCCATGCAGAAGCCACTGGACCTCCCTCTCTGTGTATAAAATCCGTAAACGCTGCAACTTATGTTCCCTCTCACTTCACTCGCTCGCATATTTTGTTTGGTTATCACGAGACCCATAGTATAGTGCCAATTATAACTTTCGGTTTCTCTGAACATGTGTGGAGGTGCTATTATTTCAGACTTCATTGGCGTCAAGCGTGCCCGCAACCTCGCCCCTCACGACCTCTGGTCCGAGCTCGACCCTTTCTCCGACCTCCTCGGCTTCCAACCCACCCCCCAACCACCCAAAAAAGGTACCAACCCACTATTCAATTTTATCCTATCATCATATTTTTTGTTGTTCCACTGTGTAAGATCATGATCCTAACAACGTGTATATTTTCGCCTGGTATCTAGTGGTAGATATAAATAGATGGTGTTTGTTCAATTGGTTTCGAATGAAAATGAAGTAAAGTCCAAGCTTTCACTAATTTGACATTAATAATTAACATGATCCCAATGTTTGTTTTGGTTACGTTTTTCAAAGAAGGGTAAAAGGAAAAGGCAACTTTTAGCACCAGAAGCAAACTCAACTATTGTTTCCAGAAAAGAATAGTACGCCAATTAGCCACCACCCTTCAAAAAAGGATCCAAAATTTTTTTCTTTTTTTTTTTTTGAAGTTTTTAAGGTGTCACATGATGAAAAGGATTAAGGCAGCGTTTGTTTGTTTGTGGCAGAGGTAGCATGTGACAAGAAGGAGAAGAAAAGCGTGGGTGGAGGGAAGAAGAGTAGCGATGGTAAGAGAACTCGGAAGAACGTGTACAGAGGAATCAGGCAAAGGCCATGGGGCAAGTGGGCCGCAGAAATAAGGGACCCACATAAGGGTGTCCGTGTCTGGCTGGGCACCTTCCCCACCGCCGAAGAAGCCGCCAGAGCCTACGACACCGCCGCCAAACGCATCCGTGGCGACAAAGCCAAACTCAACTTCCCCGCCACCACCGCCACTCCGCCGCCGGACCCACCCTCCAAGAAGCGCTGCCTCACCCCTGACACCACTGAACAAAGCACCACCCACTCCGCCGCATCTCCGCCATACTCCGCCGTGAACGGCGGAGACAGCGGAGGAGAGGAACTCGACCTGAAGCAGCAAATCTCGAACCTTGAGTGGTTCCTCGGCTTGGAGAATGAGCAGCCGGTGTCCGTCGGAAGCTCCGGCGGTGCTGAGTGGGATAACAATGATAACTACATGGACGACCTTTGGATGCTAGACGACGTTGTTATGTCCAACCGTCACATGGTTTACTAAGAATTATTAAGGAGAAAAAATTTGGCGTTTTTATGAGTTTAGTGAGTGTATAAAACTATGTTGTTAAGAGTTTCTGTTGTTGTCTCTTATCTTCTTTTGGTTTGGACGGTGGATGACTTCGTAATTAGGAGGGGAACCTTATAAACAGGGGCGTTGTGATTATATATTATGATTATAAATAAAAGTAAGTTAGGGTGTGTTAGTGTTTGCTTCGTACATGGATATAATATATGTGTTGTCGTTTTAATGAAGTGTCTTTTGCAAATAACCTCGTTTATGATTGCGATGTTGGTGCATGAATCTGATCGCTATTCTCTAGATTTAGTTCGATTGCATAACGTGTGTGTTTAATTAATTATTTAAATAAGTCTAGTTGCTAAAAAGTAATTATTAATTATTATGTATACTATTATCCATTATCCACGAATAATCATGGAATTGGATTGGTATACATGTATTAATATAAAAATTAAGTAAAAGATATTTACATATAAATAAGTACATCATTATATGTATTTTTGTCTTATTGATATATTTCGGATATAAAATTAATTTTCTTTGGAGTGCCGAGGCTGCACTTTCCAGTAATACCTTTTCAATTATTTACTGAAATTGGTTTAATTATCATTATCAAGACCAAAGCACCAAACACGGTTTTCTGTGCTGGAAATCGGGAAATAAAAACGGAAATGACGGTTGACAATTGATTCTCTGTGTTTCTTTTTTTCCTTTTTTCATATTTCATATTCATTGATTTTACATGTTACTAGCTTTACTGTTTGTTGGCTAGAACCAGTTTGTCCACCCTTTCTCCTCCCCCTCTCTATGCACAGGCATGTGCCTCTACACATACACACGTAAGGTCAAATTAATTTTACAGTGCCTTTTTTCCTCCCTACTCTCCCTAAAAGTTGCACTCTCCTGTGATAATTGTTTGTTTTTGTCAGTGTCTACTTATTTTAAAATTAAATAGAATTAATTTTGAATTGTTATACATAATTTAAATCAGCTTGATCATATATTTTACATCAAAAGGTCTGTACAATGTAAAAAAAATAATATTGTTTTTATTAAAAAATATGTTACATTAAAATTATAAAAATATATTAAATATTTAATTTTTTAATTAAAATTTATTATTTTTTATACTTAAATGTTATAAGTTAGTAAAATTGATAAAATAATAGGTCTTAAATCAATCTTGATCTCCATGACTCCATGCTACAATCATGAAATGCAAAGTTAGGAGTTTGGTTAAAGGTAAGTACAGAATTGATATTCCTCTAATCAAGGCTCAGTTATTATATCGCTTGGCCTATTTACCAGCAATCGCTCTGTATTATGTTTTGTGTAGTGATTAGTAACAAACAATTATCGATCCCATGGGTTTGGAATGTGAACTTAGGTTTGTAATATAATGGCTGCTGTTTCTCTTCTTTACAAACGCTAGTAACTATCTAACTGTTATGATGAAAAGACAGTGCTGCAAAAGGATGTAGTTGGGGTAGTATATTTATGGATAATTAGGATTGTAATTTCATACTTAATATATTATGGTATGTCATCTTTTTTTAATCTAAAAGTGTCATTGGTTTGTATTTTTTATTCTTCTTTGGTAAGAGAATTAAATGAAAATTAATGCTGTCAAAATTTTCTTAAATTATGACCAAGATTTATACAGTTATGATGCATATTTGACAATTTTAAATTAGAACCTCTTCTTTATTAGATGAAGTAAAGATTAAGCGTGTAATTGTTGCATGGAAATAAAGTGGTAGTCACAATCATTGTAGACACAAAGCAAACTATTATTGATAATTAATTTAGGAGACTAAGAAAGTATGAATTGAAAATAGATGTTTATAAATCATATGTCAAAGGAGTGTAAGAACAGATTGAAAAAACTTATTAAACTTGTACAAGAGCAAGCGAAAAACTCTAGTAAATTTGCATGCCCTTATTTAGATAATTATTATGTAAAGTGAATTAGTGAAGCTCGATTTGAAGATCATTTAGTGAGTAATGAAATTGATCATTACATATTGGACAAGAGACTTAAATAGTGATTTGGAGAACAATGAGATATGCATCAAATAATATCAGTATAAATATGAGGACAACCATTCTGAAGAGACGTGTTGTGTAGTTTTTTTTGTTTTTTTTTAAAGATTGTGTTAAAATATTTGAAAGATTAAAAAATGATGTTAAGAAGTCATTTTAAGATTGTTGTACTATAAATTTAAAATACTCTAATTAAATAGTATTAAAGTTGTACAACTTAAAAATGATAAATAGATAGAACGATAAGAGCTTCATAAACTTATACTTTTAAAAATTATGCAATTAGTTAGATGATAATCTGTTTCTTAATTAAAAAATGAGGATAAACTATTGTGATACTCTATTGGGCATTGGCACGATGAGCTATAAGGAAACTTATTTTAATGATTACATTTTATTTTCAAATAATATACCTAATTTAGGATGTGTCTTAAATATATTTTGCAATGTAAAAGTATATTGTATAATATACTATCTGAACTATCTATTAGTAAGATGTAATTAATACCCATATACCAATGAAAGTTTTACATCCAACTGTTAGTATATGAAAATTTGTATATTAAGAATTTAATATAATGACTACATTTTAATACCTTGGTTTTTTTTTTTTTATAATCTTAATTCTAACTTTTGCAATCTCAAACCAAAAAACTACAAGCATATTTACGGTGATTATTGTAATTTGTAAGTTTGAAATTTTTTATTGTTAATTATAAATTTAAAATAAAAGATGTTTAACTAAAATAAAGTTAAATTACTTTTTAACTTAATTTAAATTACTTTTAACTCAATTTTTAAAATAAAAAACTGTTTTGTAAAAATAAATTATTTACTTTTCCTCTTTTGATGGGCCCACACACGTTGTTACTTCTTTGTCAATCACCGCAATAGTTGACTGGTTAAAAAATGATGGACTGACAAAAAAAAATGTAAGGAATGATTTATGTAATTAACATTTAAAAATTAACTATTATTAAATTGAATTAAATTATGTACATAAATAATTAAAAATATATTATCTATTTTTTTTCAAATTCAATTCATTTTATAAATTTAAAAATAAATATTATAAGTATTAATAATAAATATTTTTTTATAAATTAAAATTTATATTAATATTAAATTTAAAAATAAATACATAATGTATACAAAATTACTTAGTATGATAAAAAAATTATGTCTTAAAAACACTTTTGTTTAAAAATTAAAAATTACGATTTATGTAATAAGATGATTAATTTAAAAATTTTAAATATAAAGATCACAAATAATTGAAACTAAAGTTAAAAGTTAATAAATAGTTTTAATTTCTAAAATTTTAAAAGCAAATCGAATAAGATTTACATATTTAAATAATTATGAATTCATATTTATTTTAATATTATTAGTTGTGACTGAAACCGGATGAAAACATGAATCTATAATATGTAATACGTCATAGTAGTTTTATAGAACATGATATTTATAAATTTGAAGTATATAATAGAATAGAATTCCATTAAAATATAAAAATTTCTCAATTTGTGACGATCCATTCCCTTGCTTGTGAGCTTTGTTATATATATATATATGTTTGAAGAATGATGGTGGCACTCTCTCATTGGAAAGCTGAAACCACCATGGAAGACAATAATATATAAGACGAAGTTTTAAAAATGGTATCTGTTTGTGATTGATATTTCGCTGTCGGCAACAATAAGGATGCCGTTTTTCCTGTCCTCAGTTCGTGAATTGGACGATTTATTAGTCTTTCTGCTTTACATTTCAATTGCGTACACTCATGTCATACCATTCTGTCTCTGATTAACATCACAATATTACAATTAAGAGGTTGGAATAATTAAAGGAAATTTATTTATCTTTTGTATATAATTAAGAGTAAATTATGCGAAGATATTATAAAATAAAACAAGAAACTCATGCATGTATTGATTTTCTTAAAGGTTTTGGGTCCGTATGTGGATCAAATCTTGCTTAACTTAATGATGGAAAAGTATAATCTCTCTTTTTTTAAATAATTTAAATATATTGATAGTATAAAATCTATTATAGTAATTTTTAAAGTCATTAATTTGATAATTACTTTAAAGTTGTACTTAAGATATTGTTTTATTGATTGAAAATATTTGAAAAAATTGCATAAATAAATTATAAATATTGTGGGTCGTTTGGTAAATAAGATATAATAAAAAATATAGGATATATGAGTTTGATAGGAATAAGATATAGGATAAGAGTAAAACTTGTCCTTGTCTTATTTCATATCTAATGCATATCAAAATAATAAATTAAATATATTATATTGTTATATTTTAGTTATTTTTAATCCAAATCCCTGAACATAATACATTTATATTAGAGTGCAAGATAAAATAAATTTGTAGGATAAAGTGATATCTTGTTAATAAAAAAGAACACTAAAAATAGGATAAAATAAAAAAAAATATCATGTAATGTATATCAAACGATGGAACCCTGCTTAATTCAGTAAGGGTAATATAAAATAAAAATGAGCCATACAAAATTCAAAACATGTCTAGTGTGAAAGAGTTTTACCCCTCTTTTGGATAAGTTATATTTTTTATTTTTCAAAAACTATGATTTTTTATATTTAATTATCTATTTTTTTAAAAACATTTTTAGTGTTTTTTCAAATTTAATTTAAATTTAATTTTTTATTTTGAAATATTTTATCTTTAGCTTATTTCTATTTGATATAATAGAATATTTATTTTATAAATTTATAAAATTATCATATAGTACAATACAAAAAATTAACAAAAACTTATGCGTACTAGGCTTGTAAATATACGGAACAATATAATAACACACACACACATTTATATATATATATATATATATATATATATATATATATATATATATATATATATAACTATTTTTCTATTAAAATTAAAATTTGACCTACTTAACCTGTAAAATCTTAAATGTGTCAGTTTTTGTTGTACAAGTTAATGAAATAAAATAATATAAAATATTTAAAGGACTGCAACTATATTTTATCCAATAAATATGTAGGGTAAGATTACGTAATTGTTTGGATTCAAAGAACTCATAGTGATGGCCCATTGCTTTCTACCCTAACACATTCTATTAGATCTTTTTTTTCACAATTAATTTTATAGTAAATAATATTGATTTTGAGGAAAGAAAAAAACTTT
The DNA here is from genome assembly GCF_003935025.1 of Abrus precatorius. Taxonomy (NCBI): domain Eukaryota; kingdom Viridiplantae; phylum Streptophyta; class Magnoliopsida; order Fabales; family Fabaceae; genus Abrus; species Abrus precatorius. Next base: position 30,693,824 of record NW_020874292.1, on the reverse strand, counting down.
TTAACTTTTAAGTTTGATAGAATTAATTTTAAATGATAGGTACATAAAAATTTAAAAGGCATATTCACATTTATATTTCAAAAGTTATTTTATTTTGCTATCTAAATAAAATTCTTTTAAATTAACCTTTAAAGATGTTATTTTTAAATAAAAATCAATCTTTCTTAATATAATTTTTAAAATTAATTTATTTTAATATTAATTATTTAAAAATTAATTTTACTAAAAGTTAAAATAAAATGAGCCCTGCAAATTTTACATTAACTAAACAACGAGAAGGTTTAGTATAAAAAGAATTTTTATAATATATTTTTTGTTCATATAATTATAACTGAATTTTTTTATTTTTAGTCCATCAATTTTTTTTCTATAAATCTTCATAAATTTTAAAAAAAAGTCTATATCAATATGTGGTAATAATATGACATGCATGGAGCTACTTATATTTACATATTTACTTTTCTTTATATTTAAATTTTATCATTCTCTTTTCTTTATTTCTCTCCTTGCTTTCAATATCATCTTTTATTTTTCTCTTTTTCTTCCATTCATTTTACACCCCATTTGAGAAGCATGGACAAATCATTTTCTTAAATAATAATATAGATTATTTTTAAAACATTATCGTTTACTATTGAAAGGAGTTTGTTTAATAAAGGATATTATATTACAGATACAATGAAATTATACAACAAAATTATGGATACAATAAGACTGTTAGTGCCTTCCAATTCCAAGGCTTCGATTTGACTAATGAAACAATTTCATTTTGAGCACGTGTTATACATATTGTTTCTCGACATCCAACCAACATTTTGACAATATTATTATCAACAAAAAAACAATTTGAAAAAGAAAACTCACAACACTACTGGTTGACTGAGAAACATTGTCTAATTTTTATAGATGTAGTTGACCGTCAAAGACGCAGAAATTTCTATGCCCTCGCGTGTTCTTTGACTATATATATCCATGCAAGCTTCTTGCCATAGAACGGTGAAATAAATTATAAATGGTGGGTGGGAATATCGGAGAGACTAAAGTCGAAGCACGTCAATTTTTTTTTTAAACAAAATATATATCATTAGAGAAAGTTTAAGAAGAACTTAAAAATTATGTACATAGAAAAAAATTAATATTTATTTAAAAAAATAAATAGTAAAAATATACTTATGTAAAGTTAAAACAAAAGTAATTTTGTGGGTTCAGATATTAATTTGCTAACAAAATAGCTTTTTTTTTGCTAACAAGTGATAACTATTTTCAAAACCTCAAAATAATAGAATTTATGACTTTTTTTTCATCTAAAACACCATTGCAAAACTCTATTCTATTTATATGTAACTACAAAGATCACACTATACTTACCTAAATAATTAATAAACGCATCCATCCTTTTTTACTGCAACAAACACCAATCCAAAAAAATAAGTGAGTCGATAAATCTGAAGGCAAAATTAGTGAGAATCCAAGCCAACGCGCCTTAAAATACCAGATTTGAAATGAAATTGAACACGTTAAAAATAAATGAGTTGGAAGTTCCTCCAAATCATGATAGAAACAACAAGTTATATCATCAATTTAAATACAACGATCAGTCAACAAACTTTTACAAGGAAGTGTATTCAACAACAATTGCCAAAAAAATACTAGACACTTAACAGAGACCTTCTCTTTTCATAGCCTTTGCAAGGCGTTTGTCGTACATTGATTTATACTATTAGGATTACTAAAAGGTTCAAATAGTCATGAATACACAGATTGCACTGAATAACAACATGAAGAATCCACCTTCCATACCCATTTATTTTCTTGTTGCACCTTAATAAAAACTTCAGCGACAAGCTCTAACAAAAGATTAAAGCTTGAAATCTCATGTTGAAAGAGTTCTCTTCGCCAACTAATATCTCAAACCCACATAGTACTATCATGAAAACCATTCTCCAATACATAAGATTTAACATTTCTCGCCACCGCAAACAATCACAGAAATGCCTCACACAATTGCACTCCACCTACTCACTTATTCTTCCAAAAAAAAGTATGCAAACATATCCTACATTCCTATCTAACTTCTCATCCAACTATGAATTTTCTTGATAAATAACCTCTAGCAAATCACGTCACTATAAAGAACATTTGTTGTAGACTAGTGCTGCAACATGTCAATTATGAATAAAAAGAACTAAAAGAGGCATTTCTACACAATCTATACAACATACGAGTTACTAGCAGAAATTATTCTAATTTAATTAAAAATTTTACTGTTTATGTTAATTTTATTTTGACTCGAATAATTTGGTAAAAGATTATACATAGTCTAAATCAAAAAATATGTACATAATCTATTAAACAAGAAAATGTATTGTTAAATACTATTTTTTTATTCTTTTTATAAAAAATAAAATAAAATATTTTTTTAGTCTTTATTATAAAAAATAAATGATAAATTTAAGATACATTAATTATTAATTTTTTTATATTTTTTATTAATATTATTAAATATATAAATTACTAACTACATCATTTAATATTATAGATATTTTTAGAATAAAATTTATATTTATAAAAAATATAACTGACTTAATTATTTTTTTTAATGATTTATTCTTTTATTTTTTATAGAAAAGGCCTTAAAATTTTTTTGAAGTTATTAATTAAAAAAAGCCACGTTCATGTATTGAAAGTGTTAAAGGAAACCTGACGGATTCATAAAATATATAAGTAGGAGAATATAGGCGTTTGGCCACTCAAATTCAATGTCATGCACAGCGTTCGATATTCATTATTCAATATCTACCCTGACTCTTGAGGGGAAGGCGAATTACGAGTATATTTCATTAATCAACATCTTCAAAAGCACATCTTTTGAACATGAATTCAACTGTCGCAGATCAATGCATAAAGCTTTTTTGAGTTGACAAGGTGAGACCCTATCGATTGACGAATACAATTCAATAATTTCAGCTGAAAAAATAAAAGAAAAATTAGAAGGTGCATGAACTAAACCCTCATTTTCTTCACCCCCAAACATTAGTGGGACCCAATATCTTGAATATTGGATATTAAAGTGACACTAGAACATTTTAAATTATTCTAACGGTCATTTTCAAACACATTAGATTCCCATATCTTTCGATGCAATAAGCAAAATAAAAAAAGAAACCTTTAAAAATTTATGGGATACAAGTTATGTGATTTAATTTTTGAGATTTAAAATTTTTTAGTTTCTCATATCATTATTCATTCTTTTTATTTAGTTTTTAGTATCAATTATCATTAATTAACATTAGTTATAGAATGTTAAATTTTAATGTTAGGTGATAATATAAAAATGATGTCTTATTTTAATGAATGAACTCGTAAAATAGTTTATGATACTGTAATAATTATGCAGTTTAGTTTTTAAGATTTCAAAATTTATCTATTAGTTTTTTCCACGTTATCTTCCATCATTTAGTTTAATATTTTATGTCATTAATTATTAATTATTATTTACGAAATTAATATTGAGTTATTACATTAAATGAAAAGTAAGATAATGATGTGAGCTATGCTTTTTAATGTCTTATTTTTTATTGCTAGATTTTTTTAAGTGACGCATTCAATCATTACAAGAACAATATTATAAGCCCTAACATAAACTCAACTTCAAGATCATCAAAGTTATGGTATAAGGGATCAAACAGCAAAAACTACAGGACATCCATGGCAACCAATGCAAATACAAAAATTGACTACACAAAGAAAGGGGACATTTGTTGCAACTGGGACTATATAGAAACTGATTGCATAGTATGGAACAAGGCACACAGCCTCAAAAGCAATTATGGGATTGAACCATGACACAACAAGAGGTTAGTGGTTCATACATTTTTCGTTTAAGACTCAGAATGTTTTTAAGTTTTTCAAAATAGGCGATTCGACCCATTTGACTCAACTTGTCGTTAACAACAAACATTAGTGGGTTGGGCATTATTTAGACTCGCAAAAATTTTATTTAAAATGGACAAATTCTAATTTTGTGCATATTTTAATGGGTTTAATTCACATCAAGCCTAATCAAATTGGGCTTAAAAAATTATAATTATTTCAAACTCAAAATTTAAAGTTTAAGTTTTACATTTTATTTGGACAAGTTTGGAAAAATTCATGTTAATGCAATTGAACAAACACATTTTCTCAGCTATATTTAAACTTGACCATGTTTACAAGCTACTACTAGTAATTATCAATCATTATGTTAGACTTATATTAATGTTCTTGTCATGGATGAACGTGCCACTCACAAATGAAAAAGAACTTAATAATTAAAAATAAGATACCGCAAACTCAATTAATTAGGAATGTGAGAAAATTATAGAAGAAAATATGTTAAGGTTGCATTTTAATCCAAAATTTATGTGACTTTTGTTATCACCAAGTTAAAATGTCATTTATTGCATGGCCTCTCATTAAAATATGATGTCATTTTTCTACTTGTTTTACTTTAATACTTAAAGCAAAATACAATGAAAGAAACTAAAAGAAAGATATAAAATCTCAAAAACTAAATTAAATTATCCTTATAATCTTTAGAATTATTTTGAAGTTTATTCACTAAATACTAGTTAAAAAGAAAAGAAACTGTGAATGTGATAAATAATTTGTGAAGATTACATTGAGATGCATTAAAAATTATAGACATAGTTGTATTTAATAATTTTTTTATATTTAATTTTTTAACTAATGTTCTAAAAAAGTATTAACTAGCATTTACCTTACTAAAATTCTTTACAAATATTAAAAAAATACATGGTTCACCATCTGATTAGTCTAAGACCAATTTGGGATCATAACACTTGACATTTTCTTCCCATCTTTTAACAAATATGATAAAATTATAGTAAAGTACATAACTCAAAAAGTTCAGGTCATTTTACACATTGTATAAGTAACACCGGAGGAAAACATACAAAAGCCAAAACACAAAAGGATTTTCTAGACTTTTTCCTTTTCTTTATAATAAATATTATGAGTTAATTTGAATTAATAATTTGTTATTTTGAGAAGAAATTTATTTAATTATTACCGTGTTTTTATAATGTGTACATGCATGCTAATTTTTTTAAAAATCATGATTAATCCATTATTAGTGAATTGTTAACTTATTCTATTATTTACTTGCATATATCCAAATTAACTTATACAATTTGATTGAAACATGATACGAATAAGATGTGTCATTAATAACATTATATCTTAATATTTTCAAATAAAATTTAAAATTATAGTGTTAGGATTTTTAATATTAAGATTTGAGAAAATGAAAAAAAAAAAAAACGAAAGTGTAAGTTATAGGTTATGAGACAAGTTGAATGTTACATAATTATATAATAAAAAAATTAATGAATTATTAATAAAATAACTATATGAAAATAAAAAATACTTATTTAAAAAAATTTAAAATATAAGAACCAAATAAAAAATTAATTTTATTTTAAAAATCGAAACTTCATATAACCTTTTTTAATCTATAGTGACGGAAAATGTAGAACCTTTTATTAAAAAATATCACCATAAATAGTGTCAAAATTATCATTGGTCAAGCCGTCGGTAATTATTAAATGTAAAAATAACAGTCATGAATACAATTTACCAGTAGATTTAGCTGTCAAAGTGCAAAAAAAATATTGATAACCTGATGACCATTGAAAAAAATAAATTTTATAATGATTGTACACTAGAAATTTTCTCAATTTTTAAAATTACATTGTGGGATGAACAAATCATCAAAGCAATTATCACTCGCCTTAAACTACACATTTTTCTTTTATTTGTTGTAATTTTCCAACATGTATAACCAAGCCAAGTCCCTCTCACGGTTTCTTTTTCATCATTCTTTTAAACAGCTGAGTAAAACTATATTATGAGCAGAATCCTTAAAGAGAACAAATTATTCTGATATGATTCAAGATACCTACAAAAAAAAAATTGCTATTTTACCAATTATTCAGAGCCTATGACTTCGAACATGGAAGAATGCAAAAACCCAGCAGGAGTTTCCAGGGATGTGTGGCCTTAAACTTATTTCAGACATTTGTGGACAGACTCATCAATCAAATGGCCTTAACTTACCAAATGTTGTGCAATTGATATCTATATTTTTTTATAAGATACTTACCTAAAACCAATCAACTCCGTTCTAAACCTACTAAGCTCACTTTCTAATGTTGTTTAGAAGCCTTGTCGACAACTCTTGTGGTGTAGGATTATGCTATGTCAGCTAATTTCTTCCAGATGCATGCAATAACTAATTGTTGTGATTTTCTCTTCAAAGTCAACTTAATTATCCTTTGATCACGTCTTTCTAAGGAGGGAAGTGATCATTTTCCCTGAATTTCAGTTACTCCTAATGCTTGTGGCTCACTTTGGAATGTTAGTAATAGAGAATAATAGTTATTTCTCCAATGAAATCGTGATCCCTAAAATCTTGGTTTACTTAATGATATAAAAAGTGTTATATCTACCAAGTTTAATTTTGTTTGTTTATTGAAGTATTGAGCACCATTTTCCTGAAACAACAATCTTGTCATCTTCAATTCTTTGCAACAATGGATTTTATTCCATGTTCTCACTGCACCCCCTGACTTGGCTATATGTCTGCTCATTCCATTTCTCACTCTCTCACAAGAACTCATTCAATGATGGATTTAATGTAATTTAACTACCATGAACCCTCAACCGATCTTGTTTCTTTTACCCAGCTATCGAGTTGCTTATATCAAGTAACGAGAAAGTTCCTTGAGAATGTCAATCAAACGAGAACTTAACGGAGTTACAAAAATTAAACTTGAAACCAAATAATAATAAGATTCAAGTATAAATCAATTAATGCAAACACTTCAAAAGTTATAAAAATATAATATCTTTTAGGTTTAATTATACCTTTAATTTTAATTTAAACTATGTATAATTTTTATTCTTATTTTTTTATTTTATTGAGTGTATTTAGGTAAATAACTTAATTAAATATTCATATAAGATTTTATTGTAAAAAACAAAAACAATAACTTCAACAACTTCTTATAAATTAATTATAAAATACAAATTTTAATATTTATTTCACTCTTAAAATAATACACAACATTTAAAAATTAAAAAATCAAATCATTTACCAATCTTCTATTCTTCACTTCAAGTAAATTGAAGAGGAATCAAGATGATGCAAAGTTAATAATAATAATAATAATAATAATAATAATAATAATAATAATAATAATAATAATAATAATAATAATAATAATAATAATAATAATAATAATAATCTCATATACAATGGGTCTTTATGTTTATTGAATTGAGTTTAGTTTTAACATTACAAACTCATAGTTTAACACATATTCTATAAGATTTCAATATTTTTGTTTGAACTAATCTGTCTATTTAAACTAATTCATTAATTTTTAGTTTAATTAAATTTATTGAATTAATAAAACTCGTGATCACCCTCAGAATACCACTTACTAAAAATATCTATTGTTCATGGTTAAACAAACCTACGTATGTTAGTCTCAAGGCTATTTCAAAATATAATCCTAAAAATCAGTTTATCTGCATGTAAATTTTTATTTTGTGAAGAATTAAATCCAAAAGCTATTCTAAATGTGCTCTTACCAGTACTAGAAACTAATGGCATTAAGCTTTATCACCTTTTGAGGAGTGGGACTGCTATATCTCAATCAGCCTCTCAAGACACACAGAAGGAAGTTCAGTTATCTGTCTATATACATATCGTCACTGTCACTAATCTGTTAAGTAAGAGTAAGTTCTGAGCATGAAAATGAAGAAAAATAGTTATGAGACAAGAAGAATGCTAAGAACATATTTTTTATTATATTTTTATTTATTATTCAAAATTTATTAAAATTATAAGAGAAAATTATTAAATTGGAAATAAGAAAGAATAAGACACAAAAATTTTGTGATTTTTAATACTCTCTTCAATTATATTTAGATGATGTATTATTTATTGTACGTTAAAGAATGTGCAGGCCATAATGTCTCGAGTTCATAGTTACCTTTCCCTCCTTTGGTGCTTAGAATAAGAAAGTGCCTATCAAATGCGACATATCACTATGTACGTCACAACTTACGTGTATGATGTTGGATCAATTAAATTGAGCTTTGATTTCATTGTGTATGTCGTCCCATTTATCATGCATCGATCTATCTCCATCACAATCTCCACCCCCAAAATGCAAAATTATACCTTTTTTTTTTTTCTTGGTCATGAATGCAGAATTAATTTGTTCACTAAAAAAGGTGACAGGCTGCGTTGGCTGAAGAACGAGGCTTTCCATTGTTAAATTATTAGACATTAGATTACAGACCACAAGAGATGTATCTATTGTCTAAAATATTATCATATTATAAATATTTATGCAAAATTTTAATTGTGCATTTTGTTTACAGTGATAAAATGCTAATTACTGTACGTAAATTCAGACACTTTAATTTTTAAGGTAAATTAACGAAAATGTAAAAATATATTTTATTCAATAATTCTATTGATGAAGGACATAAAATTTCTGATATGATTTAGATTCAGTGCAGTTGAAACAGAATCTGTACTAGTTAGGTAAAATTTTATATTTTTATTTTAAAAAATATATTAATTTAAATAAAAATATAAAATAACATAACTGAATTTACAATTGCTAGACTTAATCCAATTCATAATAATGATGGTGAAAGATCTTCTTTGGAATTGGTAGCTGTGAAGATGTAATTTATTAGTACTTTCTTCTTGTCAGGTTGATGAACAGAGCACGTGGAACGGGAAAGCAGCTATACAAGCGCCAAATTACTTCTCGACATAGACATCTCTTCGGCTATTTTGAATTTAACTATTTTAAAATAGTAATTTATTATATTAAATGTATAAGGTCTAATAATTTTTGTTATTATTAATTATTCAAATTTAACTTTAAAAAATAACAGTAATAAAGATGAATTTTTATATTATATTTTTATTTTTTTCTTACTAATATTCTAAGAATACTCGTTAAATAATTAAAAAATTTCTAAAAATCACATAACAAGTACAATAAAAATCACTGCAAACATTCATTTAATAATATTTTTAATAAATATTTTTCTCTTCTAATTTTTTAAGTGGTACCAAAATAATATATTTTTACGTTATTTTATATTTATTATAAAAAGTATTTATATATATTATTAACATTTATATTATAAATAAAAATATATTTTTAGAAAGCGAAATTATTCCTTTCACGGATAGTTTTTAATATTAAAATTGATTAATAATAATGTATAAATTATACGTATTGTTACAATATTTTTATATTGGATGGTTCGAGAGTATGTAGTCCGTTCACTCATATCTTGCCATTTATCATTTTTTTTTAACTTATTTGTATTGGCATAATTTGTATGGTTAGAACCACGTCACAATCTGTAATTTTAAATCATTACTTAAGTGTTAAAGTTTTTTTTTTTTATCAGTACACTTTCCTGTTTTATCTCCATTTTGTTTATCGAGTTGTAATAGTAATATCTATAAAATATTTATAGATTTAATATATTTTTAACCTAAAAATTATTATCAACTTAAATGCTGTAAATGTTTTCTTCAATGGCTTGGTGGTTCTTTCTGACCAATTTGTGCCAGGTGTTGGGTAATTGGTAGCGATAAATGGCACATGATGGGCGAATGTTCTGTTTAGGGAGTATTCGTGTTTTGGTCAAATGTTTCACTGTTCATTGATAAATTGAATAAGAAGACGACCAAGCAAAGTAAACAACGTAACTTGAATTAAAATAATGCGCCACTGCAGAGGGAACAAGCAAGAGGTCCAAACTGCAACATTCATTTCCCAAAGAAATCCATTTTGGCCTTCTTCAGATCAACTACCATTCAAATCACTACACGCTAAAATATTTGTTATAAAATAATTTAATTATTACAAAAAACATTTAATATTTTTATTTTAGATAATTTTTTTACTGTTTAAGGGTGTGTTACTGAATATGTAAGTTTACAGGTTTACATTTACTATTTTGCTAAACATATAGTACAACAAAACTGTAGTAAAACAAAAATAAATAAATTCTGCTACATATTTTCAAAGCAACTTCTAGATTGCATGGAACCGGCGTCTAAATCAAACTAAATGAAAAATATAGTATTGAATTTTTAGTTTTATTAGTCTGTGTTGACAATAATTAAAATTTTAAAATAAGACGAAACTTTAATTAGTTTTAGCATTTATCTAATTTTTAATATTTAAATTTATTTTATATGAATTTTTTTTTCTGAAGAAAAAAAGGTGAGGACTAAGGAGGGCACTGAAGAAATCAAACTTGGGCACTCTTTGATGTTGTTCACAGTTTAACTCATCTCTTATTCCGTGTTTTCCTATTCTCACGAAAACTAGCTCTCTCTCTCTCTCTCTCTCTCTCTCTCTCTGAATTTGGATCCGGAAACTACTAACGACGTCATTGCATTTGATTTCCTTATCGTTCTCTATCGCTGACGATTCAAGTTCCTATGGCGACGGAGAAGTTAATGTCCGGGGACGGCCCCCGCTACGTTCAGATGAAATCGTCGCCGCCGCCATCGCCGCCGTCTGTGGCGGCCGAGGAGATGTCGTCTGTCCCGTCGTTCCGGCAATCCGGCGCCGAAGCTAGTCGGATTTTCGACGAATTACCGAAAGCCACTATCGTCTCTGTCTCTCGCCCCGACGCCAGCGACATCAGCCCCATGCAACTCTCTTACACCATTTGTGTTCAGTACAAACAAGTGACGTGCCATCTCTCTCTGTGTATATATATTGTGTGTAATTCTTAAGAAATCGAAAAATCTCTGATCGCTAGCGCTGAAGCCAATTTTGTGAACAAAAAGCAAGATAAATCAAAGGGAAATGGATCCTATAATCGAATTTAATTGCTTCTTTTCTTTATAAGTTGTGATTATATGTTTATATATGTGTATGTGTGTGTATGTACGTATATATTGGACAAATTTACCAAATATTTTACTTTGAACAAGAAATGCGTTATACAATGGTGCTGCAGTTTGTGTGTTGTACAAAGGACTGCAACTTACTTAAGGCTTTGGACCTTTTCTTTTAATTTTACTTTCCCTAAATAAAAATTTTTCCTTACTTTTGGCATTTACCAGCTTTGCATTTGTTTAGACTGGAAATGTGGTGTAAGAATTTCCTCATAAAAGACAAAAAGGAAGTATAAGTAAGGGGAACAATAATTTTATCCCTGTTTGTCCTTGTCTATTTCCTTGATGCTGTAGATGGTTGGAGGGGAGAAAACCTTAGCTGTTAAATATTTATTTCATTCAGTCTTTCTTCCTACAGGAGGAAACTTATATATCTCATTTGCATTCCAGTTCAAGTGGGAGCTATTGAAGAAAGCTCATCAAGTATTTATTTTGCATTTTGCATTAAAGAAACGTGCTATTATTGAGGAAATTCATGAGAAGCAAGAGCAGGTAAGAGATGTTATTGATAATGTTTTTGGGTTGATTGCTTGTATATAATGGCTTTTTGTACATTTATTGTATTATTTGATGATATCATTTATATCTAGCAAAGTTTGGATTTTGATGTAATGTTCACTGAAACATTATATTAAAGGTTAAAGAATGGCTTCAAAATCTAGGAATTGGAGAACACACTGCTTTGGTGCAAGATGATGATGAAGTTGACGATGAAGCTGGTCCATTTCATACTGATGAAAGTGCTAAAGAAAGGTGATCCCTAACATGAAACTTTTGTTGGAACGCTCTCATGAGTGCAATATGTTTCTCTGTGATCATAACATCCTATAAGTTGATTTATTGTACAGAGATGTTCCATCTAGTGCTGCTCTTCCAATTATACGGCCAGCCATAGGAAGACAGCAATCGATTGCAGACAGGGCAAAGGTTGCAATGCAAGGGTATCTGAATCACTTTTTGGGAAATATCAGTATGGTTAACTCTCGTGAGGTATGTTTTGTGCATGAATTTTTTAAAATAAATGTTTATCTTGTTATAGACGTTATTCTTTTTACAGTCATTGATTCATTGTTGTGGTTCACATATGTAATAGGCCTTTCAGTCTTTCAGATGTGCAAAAAATATTGTGGTTGATGTTAAGAGTGGAACTATCTGTTAATTCAACTTATGAAATGAATGCAATTTGCATCAATCCATGGTTGATTATGCTATTCATAAGGACAAATGTTAGTCTAATAAATGGATATGCTGGCAATGTACACCACTGATTAAAACTAAACAGCCAGGATTTATCATGCAAAGCTAGCATACTTCTACTTTGATCCTAGGAAACTGGTCAAGATTAAACCCTAATAAATGAAAAAAAAAAGAAAGTAAAAGTAGAACTAGATGTGTTTCTTTACTAAACCTGCATTGGCATACCTTGGTTCTGGATATTGGTTTCATTAAAAGGCAGCCAGATGCATGATGATCCCATCATTGTGGGGTAGGGAGGTCAGATGTAAGCATCCATAGCCCCTATAAGCAGATGTCTCCATGACTAGAATCCATTAGCATCAGGTCATGAACCAGTAACCTCACTGCTGTACTAAAACTCACCCTTGGATAATAGTTTTATTGATACACATAAATTGTATTAATTATAATACAAGTTTGCCAAGACACTGCACCCTTGCAAAAGGAAGTCCATGCATCTGATTATTGAATTTAGGGGGTAGGCTAACATAATGAATGTGTTTAAAGTGCGGCTGACTGGGTTCTTGTTCTGGTCTTAGTCGTGGAAATAGCCTCTCCACTCTGAGAGTAAGGTTTGCATATTGGTGGGAGTGAGTATTGTGCACTGAGATGCCTATTGGCTTTTTTAGGTTTGATTTATACATATTGTTGTCACTTTTTAGGCTACTATATGTGGGTCATTATTTATGATATGGACCTCAGAACTTGTAAAACATATTTTGTTTTCAGTAGGGGTCCGTGCCTATTTATGTTTCTTTATTATCTGCTTTGTTTAGGGTGTAGGCTTTTGTTGTTGTACTAGCTGCTTTGTTGGATGGTTGATCTTCTACATGTGATTTCTTCTTGAATTTGCTGGTTCTTTTATGATATCTAAACACTTGTTTTCACCATATGCAATTTGATGCTCTAGGTTTGCAAGTTTTTGGAGGTATCAAAATTATCTTTTTCTCCTGAATATGGCCCTAAGTTGAAGGAAGACTATGTACTGGTGAAGCATCTACCTAAGATTCCAAATGATGATGATTCCAGAAAGTGTTGTATGTCTGGCTGTTTTAGTTGCTGTAATGACAACTGGCAAAAGGTAAAGAACCCTGCTTTTGAAGTTGATCAATATGCTTCACTTATCGTGGTGTTATTTAATTCATTTTTTTGTTAACTTCTATTATATTTGGTTTAACACTACAATTATTACCATCCTGTCTTTCTCTGTGCAGGTATGGGCTGTACTGAAGCCTGGATTCTTGGCATTGTTGGCTGATCCTTTTGATATGCAGCCTTTGGACATCATTGTTTTCGATGTACTGCCTGCCTCAGATGGAAATGGGGATGGCCGTCTATCACTGGCAAGTGAAGTGAAGGATCGAAATCCTTTACGCCATTCATTCAAGGTGAGAGGGATGTTCTTCTATCTCTGTTGTTGCATCCAAGTCTTGTGGCTTAAAAGGATATTCATATAATGTCAATTCATATTGTCTTTCTATTTGTGTGTTTGTCACATCATAATCTTGAATAAATCCCCTATGTAGTCCTTCAAAATTTTTGGAACATCAATTTGGTCTTTGAAAGATTAGTGACATCCAATTGATCACAAATGATAATACATGGTCATTGAATGATATCAATTTTATTCCAGTAAACAGTTCCTTTGGGAATTACAAAACTTTCATTCAAGGACCAAATTGATGTAAATAATCTTTCAAAGAGAAAATTGATGTTCCAATTTTTTTTCAAGGACCAAATAGAGGTTTTTGCTAATATTTTTACTAGTTATTAGCTGATTTGTGGTTGTTATCAGATATATGTCAATAATCCCCAGAGAAAGATACCCTTTTAACACTTGAGTGAATATTGTAGGTGACTTGTGGAATCCGGAGCATTAGAATTAGAGTGAAAAGTAGTAGTAAAGTTAAAGATTGGGTTGCTGCAATTAATGATGCTGGACTCAGGCCTCCTGAAGGCTGGTGTCATCCTCATCGTTATGGTTCATTTGCTCCTCCAAGAGGCTTAGTCGATGATGGAAGTCAAGCCCAGTGGTTCATAGATGGGCGAACAGCTTTTGAGGCCATTGCTTCTTCAATTGAGGATGCAAAATCAGAGGTTTTTTTTTGCAGTGCCATAACATTTAAGGCTACTTTCATGACTCACACACAAAATTACATACGTGCATAAATGCATATAGAAAGTAATGTTTGTTTTCAAAGTTTGCATTTAATGAAAAAATCTTGCAGATATTTATCTGTGGGTGGTGGCTGTGCCCAGAACTGTATCTTCGGCGACCTTTCCACACTCATGCTTCATCAAGGCTTGATAATTTGTTGGAAGCAAAAGCTAGGCAAGGGATTCAGGTAGCCTTGAATATGAACCCTTTTTTTAGCAATGCTAGCCATCTTAAGAGACTATTTTTTAAATGCTTTTGTTATTGAGTTGTTTAAATTGTAAGAGATAATTACAACTATTTGTTCTTCTATTCCTTTGTTTTCTACAGTATTAATAGTAATAATGACCATTTGTCCCCTGCTGTTCTTGAATTCATTTTTGTTGCAAAGTGACTGGAAGCCCTTGGTTTTGTTGAAGCAAATGAATATGGACCAGTAGATATGTTTGTGTGTGTGTGTGTGTGGGCATGAGGGTTTGAACTTATAGGGACTGCCCATTGTAATCTTCATTGATCAAAATGAGTGTTTTACATCATACCCTTGGACATTGGCCTAAATTTTGCAGAAGGAAGAAAAATGTTAATTTTTGTTTTTTTTTTCTTCTCCCTATTCTCTGTCCGGGCATCTTGTTACAACAGTCTTTTCTCGTTCTAAATTTGGTTATTACTGTGGGCATGAAGCATGGACGCTCCAAAGGAGTCAGGTCCATTTAATCATTGTATTGACACTTGCTATAAACGATGTGATGTGATGCTTCAAATCCTGATGGGGCACTTTAAAATTTGCTGTCAGTGTCTATGTTTCTGTTGCAAACCATGTGCATGTCAAAATACATGGTTTATAGTTGATTAGGGTACTTAATAGTTGACCAATCCACTCCACACAATCATTAAGTTATTATGAAGGTACTCAGTTGTCTTGTATGCCACCTGGATGGTGCGTGTTCATATTGATTTATTTCCATACAAATATCAAGATTTGCATGATTTTTTCTTTATGCAGATTTACATTCTTCTCTACAAAGAGGTGGCTCTTGCTTTGAAAATCAACAGTGTATATAGCAAGAGAAAGCTTCTTAGCATTCATGAGAATGTGAGGGTATTGCGCTATCCTGACCACTTTTCTACTGGTGTTTACCTGTGGTATGCAATTACCCAAAACTTGGCATTTTGTCTCTGGTTTTATAAAGAAATTATCTTTTTTATCTGAAAATGTCAATTATACATTATACCGCACTTTTGTGGTTTCTAATATATGTGCTCATGATTATTACACGTAGGTCGCACCATGAAAAACTTGTCATTATTGATAACCATATTTGCTTTATTGGAGGACTGGATTTATGCTTTGGTCGTTATGACACACCTGAGCATAAAGTGGGAGATTTCCCTCCTCAAATCTGGCCTGGAAAGGACTATTATAACCCAAGGTAAGTTTTGTAAATGGAAAACAAAATCACAAAGAAGCTCTGTGTAAGTCTGTTTGGCCATACTGTGAAATTGCTAAAGGCTTTGTTTAAGTTTTAGGAAAAATAAAAATTGTTTTAATTTTTTCAAGTGTTTGGAGAAAGATAAAAGTGTTTATATGTGACAATACCAGCTCAAAATCTGTTGTTAAAGAGTAGTAAGAAATTGTTGCTTTGCTACACATTGTTTGGTTCAAAGGAGGGGAGGGGGAAGGAGGGATATGGATAGGGAGGGGAGGAGGGAAAATAAAATCTTGTTGATTGGGTTGAAGACAAATTGAAGGGAGACTCCCTTTGTTTGGTTTGCAAGGGGAGTCAAGGGAAAATAAAATCTTATGACAATTCAGCACAGTTCAAATATTATAAACCATTCACCCTCCCATTCGCATCACTTCAATATTGGAGGGGAGGCAAAAAGGGAACGAGAGGGATTTTAGCCCCCTCTCCTTCTCTCCTCTCCCCTCCCTTCCATTTCCTTCAACCAAACACTATGTTAATGGAAAAAGCAGAAACAAAAACATTTTGAACAAAGTTTTTTCTTTCCAATCATGTTTTATATAGAAATGTCATTTAGAAAAGTATTTTTCAGGAACTAATTAATTCATTAGATTCCACTTATTAATGTTGAACATGTAGATTTCATGGAACATGTATTATCTACACCTAAAATCTTGCACCCCTCCTTATGCTTACCATTTTTTGGTGTATGTAGATGTTAGGTTGATTTTATTCCCCACTGCCCGCCGAAAGTGATAGATGTTTATATTAGGTGTATAAATATTATTTTTGAAATTTCTTATTTCCTATATATTAGCTGACTTCAATGCTTTATATAATTCACTTTTCAGTTTTATGGTAGCAGAGCCAATATTTGACTTAGATAACAGTAACTAAGCAATCTGATTGAGGTGAAAATAGTGTGTAGGCAGTCCATGTAGGTCTCTATATATTAGTTTTGGTATTATTTACAAGGATTCAATCCTAATTATACAAATATAAAATTCTATTAGTTCCTAAGATTGGTCCTATGGATTTTACCATACATACTTGATAGGCTACAAAAAATATCTATGAAATTCTAAAGAAAACTATTGGCAAGCGTTGCACTTGGTATGTGTTAAGATATGACATTCATCGTTACTTGGTCATAGACTAGCTCTTTCTTGTTGGATTTAATCCATATGGTCATTTTCAATGTTGACAGAGAATCTGAACCAAATTCATGGGAAGATACAATGAAAGATGAATTGGAACGTGAAAAATATCCTCGTATGCCTTGGCATGATGTTCATTGTGCCCTTTGGGGACCACCTTGTCGAGACATTGCTAGGCACTTTGTTCAGCGATGGAATTATGCTAAGGTTAGACTTACTCCACAATTGCATTGAAGTCTTGATGCATTCTGGTCCTATTCCTAATTCCTATATCCCCAATAGGAAGTAATCTTTTCCTTTTGTTTTATCTCTTCACATTAGAGAAACAAAGCTCCATATGAGCAAGCAATACCGTTACTTATGCCTCAGCATCATATGGTTATTCCACATTACTTGGGAAGCAGCAGCGAGATACATATTGAAAGCAAGAACACTGACAATTATAGAGTCCTCAAGAGAGAAGATTCATTTTCCTCATCTTCCCAAGACCAAGATATTCCTCTACTTTTGCCTCAGGAGTCTGATGCGTTGGATTCTCATGAAGGAAACAAAAAAACAAATGGGTTAATCTCCCTTTTACATCAACTTGACAGGCCAAGAAGGATCAGCAATGGTCTTCCGTTCCCGTTCCGGAAGGCCAAAATTGTTGCAGTTGGTCCAGATACACCAATGAAGGGCTTTGTAGATGATCTAGATTCTGTGCGTTATCATGAGAAAATGTCTCTGGATAGAGTGGCCCATGTTGATTTACAAAATACAGATCCAGAATGGTGGGAAACACAAGAACGGAATGATCAGGGAGGTTTTTCTGATGAATCAGGACAAGTTGGTCCCCGTGCTTCCTGCCGTTGCCAGGTGCGCTGTTCTCATGATCTACTTAAATATCATTGACTTGTACATTTGTTTTATCTTTAGATATATCTTTTATACGATCATATCATCAAAAGGTTCATTAAAATGTAATGAATGTTATTTTCATAATTAAATACTATTTAGTGAGAGAAGTTGGATATTTTTTGAAGCTGTTGGCTTCAATCCATTATTTGCTCAACATAAAGACTAAAATTTTGCTGGAATATTAAATTTCATGAAGATACATTTTCTTATTGCTTTTGTTCTTTTTCTTGTAACTTTTATGCTGTTAATTTTTTGACATTGGTGGTTGTGTTTTCTTCAATTATAATAGCCTTTAATTGACAGGTTATTAGGAGCGTGAGTCAATGGTCTGCTGGAACAAGTCAAACAGAAGAGAGCATCCACAATGCTTATTGTTCTCTTATTGAGAAAGCTGAATACTTCATCTACATTGAGGTATTAAATAAACTTCCTCCTTTTACCTTATCTCCATTGACTGTGATATGATTTTTTGAAGATCAATAAAAGCACATGATTATAATAGAAGTGGTTTTGCTTTGTAATAATATAAATCTATCTTGAAAATTGCAGATAGATTGAAAATAAAAATGAATGAACATAGAAAATTATTACGTGAATTACCATGTAAATATTTTCTATAGTAGGTAAATTGCCATTATTGTAAAAAAATTGAATGCTTTGTGAGCTTCTACTTAACATTTCAGCTCTCAGGCTTTTGCTCCATATCTTTAGATAGTGTTGTACTCGTGTTCTAGATGATAATTACATTTTATGCTCAACCAAAATGTGGCTTATATTTTGTTGCTTTTCATGCTTGTTTCTTGAACTGATTTTGGATATTATTCTTGGAATGAACTTACTCTCTATTCAGCAATAGTTTATTGAGCTTTGCTTGTTTTATGCATATGTTGAGCATATATCATCTACTTTATTGTTACGATGATCATAGAAAAGACTTGCAGCTCTTATCTCAGTTTCACTTATTTTCTGATACTATGGATGTCTTAGAGGTTTAGATAATTGCTACCTTTAACACCTTGAAGGTTTATAATTTTCCACGTTCCTTTTAAAATCAAAATTCACCCATTGAACTTTTATAGACATCTCTTTTCTGTGGTGAAGCCATGCTACAGAGTCCACTATCAACTAAATGGAGTGTAAGGATTATTGATGGATATGGCCAATATAATATCTGTGATACGTAGCACCTAGATTTAGATTTGTGGAAAGATGCAGTTTTTGTAATAATTCTAGTGGTACCTTGGATTATGAACAAAAACTATCTAGCAGTAACTGGAAAGCGATATAGGACACAATTGTTTGAAGGATATATGCTATTTATAAAAGCAAAATGCTTTGCAGCACTATATCAGAAGTAGAAGCTCTCTGTTGACTAGAGCAGAAATGAAGAAATTTCTCCATGTAAACACATCAATGACAGGCGTGAATCCTATCTATTCTCATGGAGAAATAGGATTCTATTGTCCCTCTGTATTTTCTGCTTTTCCTAAAATCTAAGGTTTTGTCTATACTATGACTGAAAAACTGGACAGATTTTTATTGCTAATTAACCACAAATGCAGACCACTTTCACTCCTATATTCCTGTTTGTAAGGAACTTTTGTTATATTCAAGTTTTTTAAGAGATATATATCAGTTTAAACTTTAAAGTCGCATACATGGGGTATTTGGCAATGTTCGTGAACTGAATATCTAGGTAAAATGAGAAGGTTTTGTTTAGATATGGGATGATTGGATTACTCACACATTATTTGATTCGGAGTAAATTTGATATCAAAGTAGCTCTTATTTGAACTCACAGCTGGTCTTTGTTACTCCTGTGGCTTTGTCTTTCCAGCTGGACTTCATCTCATTTCTTTCATTCTAGATTCCAAGGCAACCTTATTTGATGAGATGAGGTAGTAGGCATCACTTATTCATCCAAGAGTCAATAACCTTGCTAACTCATTATATAAAATTTTGGCAAAAATAGTTATAATTATCTAATATTTTCTTTATTCTTTTAAAGGAAACTAAGATAAATTTATTATGTGAATTATGTAATTATTATTTTCTGTTTTTTGAAAATTTATTTTAAAAATAAAAACAATAAAATTAAATAAAAACATATGGGAGAAAATATAAATTAGTGTTTAGATGGTTTTCACATACAATCATTAACATTTATGTAAATAATTCAATATTATAAATTTTGGACAAAAATAAACTGTTTAATTTTAAACTGGTTAGTTTTAAAATGGGATATATAATTAATTCATTCTTTTACCATTAAACTAATTTTGAAAATTACAAAAATCCCCCTCATTTTTTAAATTTAGAGAGAGAAAACTCTCATAACTAAAACTACTTGGACTTTTCTCTCGAATTAAGGTGAATATCAATATAGTTGAACAGCTATGTTTGTTAATAAAGACCTTAAGACCCCAATATTTCCACAATCTGTAACATATATTGTCCTTTGCATTTCATGGATCATTGAACCAGCTATGATAAATACTATTATTTATTCTCCACCCCCCCCCCCCCCCCTAAAATTTGCATGATCAAATGGTAGTTGTAAAATTTTATCTCTTCCTAAATCTTTTTGTGACCTTTCTCTGACTTCTATCTCTTCCTTGGGAACATATTCCAGAATCAGTTTTTTATCTCTGGTCTTTCTGGAGATGAGATGATACGGAATCGCGTGTTAGAAGCTTTATATCGACGGATTTTGCGAGCTTACAATGACAAAAAATCTTTTAGGGCTATAATTGTCATACCTCTCCTGCCTGGCTTCCAGGTTCTAGCTATTTTTATTCTGTTTCAACACAGTAAATATTGCTTTTGCATGAATGTTAGACTTACTTCTCAGTTATCTAGGGGGGCCTTGATGATAGCGGTGCAGCATCTGTAAGAGCCATAATGCATTGGCAGTATAGAACCATTTGCAGAGGGCAAAATTCTATCTTGCATAATCTTTATGAACTTCTCGGTTCTAGAATACATGACTACATCTCTTTTTACGGCCTAAGGTCTTATGGTAGACTCTCTGATGGAGGCCCTGTGGCAACCAGCCAGGTAATTTTTTTACATCTATGATCTTATCGTTAATTAGTAGTTTCAGTCAGCAAAATGATATAAACTTTTTTGCAGGTGTATGTTCACAGTAAAATCATGATTATTGATGATTGTGTTAGTTTGATTGGATCTGCTAATATTAATGATAGGAGCTTACTTGGCTCTAGAGATTCTGAGGTACAGTTTGAGCCCTTTTCCATTCATATGATATACAAGTTTGATTTGGGTTTAAAATTACTGAATCACTTGCACTTTCTGTCTTTCATTTCATGGACCCTCGATGAAATAGTTTTCATCAATGATAATTTAATATTGTAGAAGCAAATTAGTGAAAATCTAGTTAGCTTTTCTCTCTTTTTAGATATTTTATTTGAAAATTTGGATAAGGACAGCAAATCTAATCCTTGGTGTTCATTTATAAATTTGAATTTCCTTCTTCATATCATAACTTTGATTTGTTTGTGGTTTTCACGAACTTTGAGGCAACTCCTTAATATAAAATATGTAACTAATGAATGAATAATTTCAACTGACTGGTCATCTTATAGCCATCATCCTTTTTCCTAATTTAAGTTATCCATTAATATTGGTCTGTTAATTACTACTTGCTTTAAGTTATCCATTAATGCACACTTGTTGCATCCTCTTCTGTTCCTTTAATTATCACATATGGATCTCAGATTGGTGTAGTTATAGAAGACAGAGAGTTGATTGATTCTTTTATGGATGGAAAGCCTTGGAAAGCAGGAAAATTTTCCTTGACTCTTAGATTGTCATTATGGTCTGAGCACTTGGGTCTCCCTGCAATGGAGGTTAGTGACTTGCTATTCTTTGGAGATTAGTTGTTTCCTGTGCCTGATTTGTAGTGACTATTTTAATTTCTTTTCCTTAGGTCAATCAAATAATGGACCCAGTTGTTGGATCTACTTACAAGGAAATTTGGATGGCAACAGCGAAGGTAGTAAGAAATAGAATGTTAATATTTATTGCTATTTTTACTGGTAAAGGTTTTTATATGAATAATGATGCTTTAATTGATATATTCTTATAAAATTATTAGAATTTAATTAAAATATATATGGACAGCGTAAAAGTTTTTTACACTTATACAATCATAAATTGTCATATCATTAAAAGTGTTAACTTCTATAATAATCACTTTAAAAGTCATATCTATGATGACTTTTAATTGGTTGATCATGTAAAAATTTTTACATCAACAGTATATCAAAATTAAACTAAAATTATTATTACATGAAGATTTCCAACATAAAATTCATTCTTTTTAAAACACTAATTTTGCCTTAAAATAATTATTACATGAGTAATTATTTTTTGGAAGTTCCTTGGCCCTTTTTAGTTATATCATTGCCCTTCCATTAAGTTAAGGATTAACCAGATTTTATTGTAGCCTATACAGATTTGTTTGTCATTTTGTGTGTGTTTGTTCTGAGGTTTCTTTTCTTCTCTTTTGGCCAAATAGAAGAAATACCTCCTCCAACTTTAAACATCCGGCAAATTGCCCCTTGGAAGTTTTAGCTTTTTGCAATTTTTTTCATTTGAACTGTACACTTTTAATAATTTAAAACTCTTAAATTATAATAGTCTCATACAAATTTACTTCAAACTTCTTGAAGTGTTTGGTTAGGCGATATAGAATAAATCTAATGACATGGTTGGAAAAAAATATTAAAGTAAACAAAGGTTGAAAACAATTGTATATTGCCAAATATTTTAAGTTCAAATGGTAATATCACAAAAAATAGAATTTGAGGAGGCAATTCGTGAAAAGTCTAACATTGGTAGTTTGCTGTTTAACCTATTTTTTACTTTTTATTTTAGGAGGATATCATCTAGTCTTCTACTTTGTATTTCTTAAATTGCATTAAAAATATACAAGTATATTTTCTGACCTCTCAATTGCTTATTTATTGGCAAAAGGTATGTGTTCATTCATGCAAGGGTTTAGAATCTATTAGAAAACTTAGGCTTAACTCACACTTAAAAGCTAATTGATAGGAGAAGGACTATCTAATTTCTTATTAGGGGTATTCTAACTATTTTCCTAACTAATGTGGAATATGTTAACACTCCTCTCATGTCGGACATTTAGTACATGAAATTTGCACGACTGAACATATGTGGATGGCCCAATAGGATTGGACAGTTGTGAGTAGTCTAACATTCAAAACGAATAGACTTTGATACTATATTAGAAAACTTAGGCTTAACTCACTTCTAAAAATTAGCTCATAGGAGGAGGATTATCTTATAAGGAGTATTTTGACTTATTCTTAGATAATGTGGGATATCTTAACAAAATCAATTGTTTTAAAAGAACAAAGGGAATTTGGGAAGATTTCAGGAAACGAATTCCTAGTTAAAATGTTCATTGTTCAAGAAATGCTAACCCGTTTTCTACTAATTAATTAGTTGAGTTTTTATTTGTTCTGAAATTAAAAATATTATGATCCAATCCTAGTTGAAAAGTCAAGAGAGGGGGGAGTCTTGAAAGCATGTGGTTTCTGATTAAATAGAAGTAAAGGGGAGCTTTTGGAACGTTAGTTTAAGAAGGCACGCATCGGCAACTAGCTTAGAGGTAAAATTAGAAATCCTACTATTCCACTAGTTTCAATAACAGCCCTCGCTAGGAGAGTGGTCCAAATGGACAGTCTTGTAAGTTAGAAAGGAAGGAAGGCAGAATTTTTTTGGTGAAACCATTAGAAAGGTCTTCAGATCCAAGTGAACTTGCTGAGAATTTAATTTTATGACAAAAAAACAATTACATCATTTGATCCATGTAGGCTACCCTTTTTACTGGGAAAAGGTTTTTTTTTATCCCAAAAATCTAACATGGTCAGTCCTCAGTGCCAGTTTATTCCAATTCCATGCTGGGGATCGAAGACAAGACTAGAAATGACATCTGGAATCTGCCAAGAAGACACAGGTCGTTAGTATGGGTTTGGACTAGAGATCATGATCATTTTGCAGTTACCCATAGACTCTCCCAAATTCCTTTTTGAGTGCAATGCTCGTTTTAGGAGCGCAACATTGTTGTGAAATTACTTTCTTTAGCACAATTGGTTTTGGAAGTTACTTTGGTTGCATTACTATGTCTAACTTATAAAGGCTATAAAAATCTTCACTTTATGAGTTAGCTTTTAAGGGTTGAGTTAAATTTAGCTTGAATTCAAGATGGTGTGGGAGCTTATGATAGATCTGATATTCGGCTACTCTTGACTACAAATAAAGAACTTGGTTTCACGAATTTTTTAGTGCAATTAATCTAACTGCATGAATTTTCTAATGCAACTTATTTAGTCCTGCAGTTTTTTCAGTGCAATATCTATATATGAAAAAGAAATCAATCTTACGATCTCTATGCTTGGGCAAGAGAGGGGTGTTAAAATCCCATATTAACTATAAATATGATCAAGTAGAGTTTATAAAGAATAAAACAATCTTTACCTATGAGTATGCTTTTGTAGTTGAATTAGGGCAAGTCCAAATTTAAGAATGATTGTATGTTTTATTTTTTATGATTTGCCATGTAAGCAATTCGGATAGACCTTTTCTTTCTGTTTATGCAAATAGCTATTACACAAACATGTGTACATGTTTTCTTCTTCCTAATTTGAACTAATTGAATACCTCTAGATCTTTCAATGTTTCTGCTTAACTGAATAAGACTTCAATAAGAATATTGATCCTTGGATTCGTTTCACAGACAAATACTACAATTTACCAGGATGTCTTTTCTTGCGTACCTAATGATCTGATACACACCAGGTACGTTGGCAATAATGTTTGTCCATCTTACATCTTTGGGTGAAACTTCATTGTCTTGTCCTAATATGTATTTTAAACCATATGTTTTTGCAGACTTGCTTTCAGACAAAGTGTGGCTTTTTGGAAAGAAAAAATTGGTCACACGACCATTGATTTAGGAATAGCCCCAGGAAAATTACAATCCTATCATGATGGAGATACTAAGAACACTGATCCCTTGGAGAGACTAGCATCAGTGAGGGGTCACCTTGTCTCTTTTCCCTTGGAGTTTATGTGTCAAGAAAGTCTAAGACCAGCTTTTAATGAAAGCGAATACTACGCTACTCAAGTTTTCCATTGAGCACGATGTCTCCCAAGTGCAAAAAGCGTCTTGGGTTTTTGTTTTCTTTTATAACTTTTACAAGGGATTTGTAATTTGTTACTTGCAGAATTTATTTTTATTACAATTCTGCAAGTGAAAGAGGAGGCGGAGGGTATAATCATCATTCTTGTAAAGAGTGTATCTATAACTGTCCACTGTAAAAAATGAAAAAAATAAGAAATCCATCAGATTAATATATATATATATATATAAAATCAGTTCAACAATTTATGCTGATATTTTTCTTTCGTTCGGCCCCCTATTTGTTCGCCAATTATCGGGTGAATATTCGAAGATGTCCTAGTTTATAATTTTATGGTGTAAATACGGTTGATTTTTGGAGCTTTAACCGAGCTTTGAGAACTACTTTTAAACTACAAATCAACCTTGATTCGACACAGATTGTGTCATAGTCTCGTATGTCTAACGATGTGGATTAATGCACTATCGCAATCCACATAATTTGAATGGCATTACTTGCATCTTTTTTTTCCTTCCTATTGTTGATTCAGCCATTTTCACAACCTTGGACTCATGCTGAATGTTATGCTTGATATTCGAGAAAAACTCAGGAATTTTATAAAATGACCCATTTTAAACGATGTTGAATGTTTAGATATTATTTCAAACTGTTTACGGATGAAAAAGAAAATAGTTTTGCAGCGCAACACGTCCATTAATAATTTCGCTGTTAATCTTTATTCCATTCTAGTCCCACCATTATGCATCATCAATCCCTTTTAGGTTGGTGACATTCTTGTCAAAATCTTCATGAACTATCCTGAATACGAATCTTTACTCTTCTTAAATATACATCGGACGTGAGACGTTGCAACAATCCAATCGTGACGATGTTCATTAACTATTATGTAGCAATCTTTATTTCTTTCCTTTCTTTTTTATGTGAACATTATGTTGCAATCATGTATCTCTGACTTCCACCTAAAGCAATCCTAGCCATGAATTTGTGCTTTCTTTGTTAACCAAGTCCTTTGGGGTTCATAAAATAATCTCACCAGTGTCCACTTGTTTGACCTTGACGTTCAAGTGCTCTAACAACTGGCCAAGAGATAGGCTTGTGTATGGTGTATCATCATTGAGAATGTGTCGTTAAAAACTTATAGTTTCCAACAGATTGAGTCTCGTTATTAGAATATTCAGTCAAAGAAAATTTCTGATTAATTAATATTGAAGATCACTTAATTTAATGCCAACGACTAAAACACAATCCAATTTCATCCACACAAGTTATTTATTCATTACTTAATCGTCAAGTTGCTAGAGTAATAATGTAATATATTTGTTAACTAATCGTCCTCTTATTAGAATACGACCAATGCAAACTCTGAATTACGGGAAAATATTCATTTTGCTATTTAATTACTAATTGAACCCCTGAAGTTGGCCACCACATGGTAACCATGACGTATGGACACTTTCCATTACCCGAAGAGCCCATCTATTCTGTATACTATGGTGGCCAAAGCAAGCGTACTATGGTAAATTGGTAACCACCACCTTACATTACAAGTTACAATAAGTAAACGCCACGTCCTTTCACAAGCTGTATTTGCAATTTGGATTCATGGAGTGTAAGTAGCATACATAGCTTCAGAGGAATCATCCTTAGTTTCTGGAATGACATAGGATTTGCTGGTGGTCATTCCAATCTCAGGTATATACTAACTGACTTTTTCTCTTGATCAAATTCGGTGCGAAATCAGTCTATTCTATTCAGTTTTCATTTTCCTCAGATTATGTTCTCAGTGGATATGAACTCTTTCATCTTCCTTTGGGGGAGAATTATGAATAATGCAGGAAAGACAATGTTTTTTGCGATAATCTGAATGCTTGTTTGTAACTTTCTTTTCTTTATGATGAGAAAGTTGGGATTTTCTTTAATGTTATGAACACCGTTCTTTTCCATTACATGTATTAAGTGGTGGACGATAACTTTGAAAGAGCTAGAACTTATATACGACACGTATATCATGTTTGTTTCGTGAACAAGTAAACAATTAAGATATTCATTTCATTTTTCGTGCTTGTGAAATAACTGGTATACAGGAAAAGTGTTGATGTTCTTGATCTTCAGCTATCTTCTTATCTATTTATGTTATTATTGTTGTTTTGTTGACTAAAGGGTGTCCAGTGTTTACTACTTGGTTTCCAATCTTTGCATTTCTACTACAACAGAAGCATAACAAGGACTCGATTTTCTGGCAGTGTATAATCTGGAACTGTGATTGGAATGAAGTAATAGCCATGGTTCTTTTTCCATCTCTTGTCAATGGATTGACAAGAACTGTGTCATTGAAGAAAGAGAAGAGTGGTAGAAAGGATGCTGGAAGGAAAGCTGTGGAAGCATTGGAAAAGGAAGCAAGGAAGAATGAATTGTTGATTAGTTCATCTGGAATTGTTAGGTCTTTCAAGGCCAACAATTTTGCTTCCTTGTTCACTAAGAAGGGCCAGAAAGGAGTCAATCAGGATTGCCTTATTGTTTGGGAGGTATGCCAACATATATAATATCTTATTGCCTTTTTCAGCATAAGTGAGACAGAAACCTTAAGAAGTTCAATTAGTGTAGGAATTGATATTATGTTCTAATATGTTTCTAATACTAGGAATTTGGTTGCCAAGAAGACATCATCTTCTGTGGAATTTTTGATGGGCATGGTGCTTGGGGACACTTGGTGGCCAAAAGAGTCAGGAAACTACTACCTGCTTCCTTGCTATGCAATTGGCAGGAAAATCTGGCTGCAACATCACTTGACCTGGATTTTAAGATGGAAGCAGACAGGAACCTTCAGAGATATGACATATGGAAGCAGTCCTACATAAAAGCTTGTGCTTCCATTGACCAAGATCTAAAGCAGCATACTGAGATTAATTCCTTTCAAAGTGGTACTACAGCTTTGACAATTATCAAACAGGTTATCCATTCTCGTGATATGGTATCTTTAAATATTAGTATTTGATTTACTTCTCTGCATCTAGAAGTGATTTGGTTATATGTTAATTTTGTCCAACTTTGCATATTTAATCATATATATATATCATTTCCAATGCATACAGTTCCTTTCATTTGTTTTACTTGGTTACATTCATGAAAAAGAGCCACACTGAGCCTACCCAAAAATAACGGAGGAAACAAAATTAAGGAAATGGTACGGTGAAATTTAGATTTCGGGTAAAAAGTAATAGTTTATCGATAATAGTTTAATTTTGATTATGATGCTCAACTTGATTGATGTCACCTTCTTACTCAAGCTGGGAAGACAGGTACTGAGCTGTAAGTTATAAGTTGTTTTGTCTAAGTAAATGTTCCTTCAGTTGTGATCAGGAATAAATAGAGGTAGTTTACCTCCCAAGTTCTGTTGTTATTTGTTAGAAGCTCTTGGTTTCTTACAATCCCTAATACTTAAAAAAAATTCCACCTTTACATTATTCACAATTTCACATTAACCGTGTAATTTTAGTGCCTGTTTGATTACGTCTCATAATCAATTTTACTCACTGTGACGCACATTCCAATATAAAATCTGCGGCTGAGAATAGTATAGTCAAACATTTGATATTTCAATCATATTCCAAAATTCAAATTCAATTTTACCAAATCCGGGCACGAAGGATACTAAATGGTAAGAGTATGTTAATCCTTTTTTAAACTCTCAACTTGTTTCATAAACTCATCATTCATGGATGCCATGGAGTGCAAAAATCAACTCAAAATTATTCGTAATTGAAAGTTCACAAAATGGTAGTGTTGTTCATATGGGGTATAGGAAGACTTGGACATGTGCAGCCTTACACTGGAAAAGCTGTTTCCACAACTTGAACTTGTGACCACCGAGTCACAATCATTGCACCAAGACTCACCCTCACCCTAATAAGATAAGATAGGGAATACTTAAGAATCAATTATAGATTATCATCCATATTTTCCCTAGTCTTGAATTAATAATGAAGCAATTATGTGCTAGTTGATGACAAATTTGGAATGAGCTCTAAATTTTAATATTTATACTATGTCCGGGCTCGATGTATTAATCAGAAGTTACCTAAAGTCCTTGTCACAAGCATTTCAGGGTGAACATCTCATTATAGGAAACGTTGGTGACTGTAGAGCTGTTTTGGCGACCACTTTAGGGGATGGCACATTAACTACGCTTCAGCTTACCACTGACATGAAGCCAAATTTACCAAGTATACTATTTCGCTCTTACACACTCTCACAACAAAGTGGTTTTATTTATGAAAAGAAAATTGAGTCATTGTTTTTGGTTAACTTCAGAGGAGGCAGAGCGCATAATGCAATGTAAAGGGCAAGTATTTTGCATGGGAGATGAACCAGGAGTGTACAGGGTTTGGATGCCTAATGGCAAGTCCCCGGGACTAGCAATATCTAGAGCATTTGGTGACTACTGTTTAAAGGATTTTGGACTCATTTCTGTCCCAGATGTCACACAAAGAAAACTAACCACCAGGGACCAATTTGTCATCTTGGCTACAGATGGTGTATGCACCTTATTTCTTTCTACATTTCTCTTTGATCATACAATGACTCCTTTTATGGTCAGACTTTAGTTTAACATAGAAGAAAACAAAGGGTTTTAAGAAAAGGGTCTTGTTAACAAGTATCTTAAGGACACTAGTTAAGAAATTGAAAATGGTAAGTTTATGTTGAAAAATTATAGAAAGTGTATTTATAATGTTTTTTAACAAAAAAAAAATTATTTTTAGCTCTGTAATTATTGCTTTAAAGACACTCGTTAAATATTTTTATTTAAAGAAAAAGCTAGACAATAGTTTCATGAATAATGTTGTGTATTTTATCTAATGAAAATAAATCTGTTAGTATAAACAACGTATATTTAAGTGACCAATAATACAATGCATTATATATTATGTGGGTATGGGAAATCAATTCTATCGGTATATCATATAATTAAGATTTAAATGCGTCCTAATTTATAGAATTATGAATCTGAACTTGTTTAGGAAATTTATTTACTTGCTTCTTTTTTTTTCTATATCAGGTATGGGATGTTATTTCCAACGAAGAAGCAGTGAAAATTGTTGGTTCAGCGCCACATAAAGAAAAAGCAGCTGAAAGGCTGGTGAACTACGCCACACATGAATGGAAACGTAAGAGAAGAGGCATTGCTATCGATGATATATCAGTTATTTGCCTCTTCTTTCACTCTTCTCACCACTAAAGTTGTCCAGTAAGAATGGAGGGTCATATCAAAACGAACATTGCTGCTTCCTTATGACACATTATGCTAAGGCATTTATTTGCATGTACACTTAAAATTCTCCATGCTTTAGCTTGGACTGTAGTATTTATTTGCATTTCCTCTTTTGTGAAACTTTTTGTAAGGTGAATTTGTCTCCAAAAAAACCACAGAACTTTTCTTTTTAGTGATTTTGAGAAAACCATCGTCATTACTTATTACTAGTTAGCGGTATTGACTAAGATATTTGTAAGCGTATTGTATATCCTTAATTTCCTGAACCAAGGAATAAATTAAAATAAAATAATTTATTTAAAGTGATCTATTTTTAAAATAACTTATTTATATTAATTAATGATATGTCATTAGAGTTTAATTATTTATTAGCTATAAGAAAAATTGCACGAAACGTATAAACTCTAAATAAGCTAAAGAAAACCCACATGATCATGCAAAGGGAAGAGAAAGTAAAATGTATTTTATCCGTATAAATTTGTTGTCGTCAACACAATAATACATAACATTTTCCGTACGGAGTATGTTAGTTATTACATTTAGGGAAGATTGACCAAAATATCCTTAACATTTGTTAAAATGACCACTCCACCACTTTAGACTTAATCACTTAAAGCAACTTCGTCTTTGCGCGGCGTCTCCAAACCAAGCAGCAGTTGCTCGACGATGGTCATAAGCGCCACTTTCTTAAACTCACACTTCCAACTCTCTCTCGCCTCTCACGCGTCCCATCAACGCGCCACTCTCTCCCTCTTTCCAACCTCTATTTTTTCTCTCTCCAAAACCGCCATGTCCTCCGCCACTCTCAGATCATCTTCTCCGACCAGCCACCAACCACTCGCCGTCGCGGAACTCAACGACGAGTCCGACTTCGAACCTCTCCTCTCACCTGACGGTTACATCTCCATCTGCGGCTTCGGCTCTCTCCTCTCCGGTGAGTAATCTTAACCACTAATCACCTTCACTTCACCTTCCATTCTTCATCGTCACTGTAACCGCCCTTACTTCTTTTCAGAGAGAAGCGCCCGAAGCACTTTCCCCGATTTGGCGAATTTCAGAATTGCTCGGTTGAACCAGTTTCGCCGCGTCTTCGCTCACGTTGCTCCGGTTTTCTTCGAGCGCGGCATTGCCAAGCCCGAAACCATGGTTCGCTCTAAATTTTCATGTTTTTATTTTGAAATTGAAAAAATATATGGAAAAATTTGTGACGTAGTTTGTTCTCGGTATAATTGGAATGAACATTAGAGATATGATGTTTTCGCTATGTGTTAATGAAAACGTTATTAGGAGATATCAAGCTTGAGTGTAGAGCCATGTGAAGGGGAAACTCTTGTAGTAACAGTTTTTGAGATCAGAAAATCAGAGGTATAGTAGTGAATACTTCATTTTCAGATTCAATGTGTGCTAGTTTTTGTTAACTAAGCAGTGAAGCTAACGTTTTTGTGGTGATGAATTTTCAGATTCCAGATTTTATGAAGAGGGAGGTTGAGTTTCGGTTTCTTGCTGTAAGCTTTTAGATGTAGATTTTTTAGCCTTGTTGTTTTTGTATTTTTATTGTATTGAGAATTCATAAATTTTTTACATGTGGTGTTTTGAGATGTTTTGTTCTTTGTGTGTTAGGTTTTTCCTGAAACACTTGATGGCAAGCCTTTTGACTCTCCGGCGGTATGTGGTGGTTGATATTTTACGTGGCAAAGCATAAATTCTCTCTTTATTCCATTGAATCATAACAAATTTTGGTTGTTGAATTAGCAAGTAGTTATTTGATGCATCAAATTTTTCTCAGGTCCTTTGTGCCCGTTATAGTGATGAGGAATTTTTCAACATTAGATGTAAAGGTAATTTCTCATTTGAGCTCTACTTACACCATACTTGTGTATCCATCCTACTTTCAGTGGTTGTTTGGGAGAGGGACGGAAAGGGAGGACATTTTTTTTAATTCTTAAATTAGTAGAATTATATATTATTTGTGATAATAAATAAATGATTAATGTATTATGTTTTTGTCAATCTATCCTTTGTTTCTTTAATTCTGAAAAATTATCAAATTAAGGTAGAAAAAATTCCCTCCTCTCTCCTTCCCTTTAAAACCCTACTTCCCAAACCACCCCTTAGTGTTTGTGGATTTATATGCCTGCATCCATTTTTTTGGCATAGGTGATAGTATCTTCTGCTCCTGAAACTGACTAGAGAAACTGATTAGAGAGATGCGCAACTAATTTCTTTGTTATTGAACAGAGTTGTACTCATGGAAAAGCTCACTAGGACATGAATGATCAAAGTAGAACGTGTATTTATTTTGTGAAGTGTTAACACGTTCTCCAAGTTATTACTTACATGACAAGCTTTGTTTTCCTAATAAACTGACATATTGAAACAAATTCAGTAAAGATTCGCCGATGATATTAAGGTTTTTCTGCAAAGGAGAGAGGAGACCCTATAAGTGATCATCAGCTGCTTTCATATTATGCATAGACACTTAACCCTATCCAACCCTGAACATATAAAGTTCTAATCGGTCACTTCAAATTTCTGTTCTTCTTGTGTCAATTTTATATATGTCTGCTTTTTGGAATGCTTTCTATAATCAGTATATTCCCAGGTTTCCTCGATATTTCAAGACTTTCTGGCCAGGCCGGAGGTTGCAAGAATTTGGTGATAAGAATTTTTTCTAATCATATTATTATTTGGTGATTGCTAAATTTTACATAAAAATCAATCTGAAAGTCTAGTTTTTGTATGCCCCTTTGTCATACCTTGGATTGTTTCTTCTTCTCTTTTGTCTTACTCTTGCTTACCTTACTGTTCATTCAGGAAACAAGGAAATTTATTGTCAGCAATATGGACGATGGAATATAGATAAAATTTGGAGAGATGATGTGTTACCTTGCCGTGTTTATCTTCGACACTGGTAAGGACTTTTTGGATGAAAGCTCATTTACTATTTATTTATTAGATGTTGAAGAGGGAAAATAGTATTAGCTCACCACTTTTCATCTGGATTTCTGCTTAGCTATTGTTTTCCGGGTCAAATGATCCTTACAGTTGGAGAATCATTTCAATACTACACACACTCAAATAAAAATACATGGTTCAAAATAATTTAGGCACAGGTCTTAAAAATATACGACGATTCAAAATCAATTTTACTCAACTTTAAACCAAACATATATTGAATCATATACGCAACTGACATGGGTAACATTTCTTCTCTTTCTAGTTTCTATTTATTTTCCCCTTGACATGTTTCACATACCCCTTCTCAATTTGCATTCAACGTGGGAAACAACAGAGATTTAGTTTCATGGAGACCAAATAGTACCATAGCGGAGCAAAGCTTTCCTTTCCATTATTTAAACCTGGACTACCGTTGGATTCCATGTAAATTAACAGTGTTAATGAATGTTTTTGTAGTGTACTGGCAGCAAAAAATCTGGGCGAAACAGCGTACAACAACTTTCTGGAGCACACTTATCTTGCTGACCGTAAAACAACAATTGGTGAGTACTTGGCAACAACAGGTTCTGGCATAATGGAAGAACAACCCCCTGAATCCCTCAAGTACCGCTATGGTGGTTGATTTTTACTGCTTTAGACATGTCAATGAAAAGTGGTGGCTGCAGATGTGTTGAACGGCCTAATTCTTGAGGAGAAAAACGGAACATTCTTCAATAACTCATTCACGCCATTCAAGGTGCTCATGCAATATGAGGGTCTATATTGCTTGTTGATATTAAGAGTTTTAATGAAAAATATATATATTATATATACCTGAACCAAGTTCATATCAAGTTTAACAAGCTCAACTTACAGTTCATAAACCAAATTTAAGCAGATAATCAACGAATTGAATCTTGAACTAATCTCAAGTTGAATCATTTCATTGCCAAAGCATAATCCAGATGATTTTGCTAAAACATAATCAACATTATTTTTTTCAGAATATTTGTGATAATAAATAAGTTTAAAAAAGAACTTTGAAAGATTGTTGTTAAATTAGGAGCCATGTCAAACGTTTTATTATAAGAATATATATATATATATATATTCATTTAACTTAAAATCTAATAGCTAGTAATAAATTATAATTCATTAGATTTAAGTTAAATAAAAATTTTATATTATGACTAAGAGTTTTTAAACTTATACGGTTGTAAAGAGATTTTATTTTGTATATATAGAAAACATGTAACCTTAAAGCGTTTTAGCATTTGTCAATGAATCGAAATTCAAATATAAATTATAAAGTACATTCCACATATTTTTAAATAAATTATGAAATTTGTATAATTTATTAAAAAAATTAAAAATTATTTAAAATTATAATTTATATATATATATATAATTTCAAAATAAATCATTTGGTTCAAATATCAAATACAAATTTTCTTTTAATATTTTTGGTATATTTACAAGACAAAAATCTTATATTGATTCTTTATAAAATCTCATTGTAACTTAGAACAACAGGCAATTATGCTTTATTTTTTGTTAATTTCTTAGGTTTTTTTAATGTGTTTTTAAAATTAAAAATATACAATAAAATTTATATATAATAATTTTTATTTAAAACAATAAAATGTTACAAATTCTATCTATTAAAAATATTTAATTTTTTAATTAAAAAAATATTTATTTAACTTTTTTTAACACATGTATACTTACAAACATTAAAAAAAAGTTTTTAATTATAAATGAACTTACCCTCTAATTTAATATACGGAAGATATTGAATGTAGTACAACAGGCTCACCAATGTGAAAAATGAGCAACTCCGCCACCCACCTATTGTCAAAGCATCTGATTCTTTAGTCATTGCGCTGCGTCTCCAATTAAAGCAGCACTTAGCTCCACGATGATCCAAAGCGCCACTTCCTTAACCTCACACTTCCAACTCTCACTCGCCCCTCGCGCGTCCCGTCAAAGCAGCACTCTCTCCCTCTTCCCAACTTCTACTCTTTCTCTCTCCAAAACCGCCATGTCCTCCGCTACTCTCCGATCATCTTCTCCAACCAGCCACCAACCACTCGACGTCACTGAACTCAACGACGAGTCCGACTTCGAATCTCTTCTCTCTCCCAACGGTTACATCTCCATCTGCGGCTTCGGCTCTCTCCTCTCCGGTGAGTAATCTTAACCAGTAATCACCTTCACTTCACCTTCCATTCTTCATCGTCACTGTAACCGCTCTTACTTCCTTTCAGAGAGAAGCGCCCGAAGCACTTTCCCCGATTTGGCGAATTTCAGAATTGCTCGGTTGAACCGGTTTCGACGCGTCTTCGCTCACGTCACTCCGGTTTTCTTCGAGCGCGGCATTGCCAAGCCCGAAACCATGGTTCGCTCTAAATTTTTATGTAATTTTGTGACATTAAACAAATATATGGAAAATCTGGCGATGTGATTTGTTCTATCTTGTTGGAATGAACTTAGAAATTTGATGATTTTGAATGAAAACGTTATTAGGAGATTTCGTGCTTAAGTGTGGAGCCATGTGAAGGGGAAACTCTTGTAGTAACGGTCTTTGAGATTAGAAAATCAGAGGTACAGTACTGAGTAGTGAATAGCAGTGTTTTAAATTGAGGTTGCAGTTGTGTCACGATCCTTGCTATTACAGATAAATTGACCAGGAATATGCCAAAATACTCATTATAAAACTTCAGCAAACATCTTCCTATGGGATATTTCTACCGGTGACCCAACATTCAAATATATTATAATACCATGTTAGAAAACTAAGCTTTATAAGGAGTATTTTGACACTATTCCCAGTCATCTTAACAGCTGCAATTGCCGATGCTGATCGCAATTTAAAACACTGTTGAGTAGTTCAATTTCAGGTTCAGTGCATACTGGTTTTTTATCAATGAGAAGTGAAGCTGACTTTTTGTGGTGATGAATTGTCAGATTCCAGATTTTATCAAGAGGGAGGTTGAGTTTCGCTTTCTTGCCGTAAGTTTGTAAAAGTAGATTTTGAGCCCTTCTGCTTTTGTATTTTGATTGTATTCGGATAATTTTGGAATGTGGTCGTTTGAGATGTTCAGTTCTGTGTCTTAGGTTCTTCCTGAAACGCTTGATGGCAAGCCTTTTGACTTTCCAGCGGTATGTGGTGGTCTATATTTTATGCGGCAAAGCATAAATTTTCTGCTTATTCCATTACATTGTAACAAATATTGGTTATTTGATTAGCAAATCAGTCATTTGAGGCGTCAAACTTTTCTCAGGTCCTTTGTGCCCGTTACAGTGACGAGGAATTTTTCAACATTAGATGTAAAGGTAATTCTCATTATTGATCTACTTACACCAGACTTGTATGATTAGATGTCAAGGTAATTCACAGGAGGATGGACAAAAATGATGGAATAAGAGGGAATGAGTTCCATTAGATTACAGATTACATCCTTTATTTACTATCCAAACAATGGACCTTAAATATATTCCATTCCATCTCCTTCCACCAATCCAAATATAGTCTTAAATTTATCTTCTTCTTGTGTCAATTGTATTTGTCTCGACTTTTTGGGATGTTTCCTATAATCAATATATTACAAGATTTCCTCAATATTGCTAGACTTTCTGGCTAGGCAGAAGGGTGCAATGATTCATTAGATGAAAAGAATTCCTTCCAATCATAGCATTGTAGGTTGTTGCTATATTTCACTTGAAAAAATAATCTTGAAGTCTATGTAATGTATGCCCGTTGTCTTACTTTATATTGTTTCATGTCCTCTGTCTTTATCTATGCATATGCTTATTCAGGAAACAAGGAAATCTACTTTCAGCAATATGGACGATGGAATATAGATAAAATTTGGAGAGATGATGTGTTACCTTGCCGTGTTTATCTTCGACACTGGTAAGCACTTTTTTGGTGAATGCCCATTTTCTATTTTTATTGATTTGAGGGGAAATAGTATAAAATAACACAATTCATCGGGATTTCTGGTAAGCTATCATTTTCCAGTTCAGATGATCCTCACTGCCAGATGCATAATACTGAATCATATATGTAACTGACAGCAGTTTTCTTAGGTGACGTTTCGAATGTGTGACTTGGATTGCTTCAGTTCACAAATTCATGGGCAACATTGCTTCTTTCTAGTTTCTGTTTACGTTTCCCCTTGACAGTTCACATATCCATTTTCAATTTGTTTTCAATGTGGGAAACAATAGAGATTTAGTTTCATGGACACCACAGTACCATAGCATAGCAAACGTTTCCTTTCCATTATTTAAAACCCAGTCTACTGTTGGATTCCATGTAAATTAACAGAATTAGTGAATTTTTTTGTAGTGTACTGGCAGCAAAGAATCTTGGCGAAACAGCCTATAACAACTTTCTAGATCACACTTATCTTGCTGACCGTAAAACCACCATTCGGGAGTACATGGCAACATCAGGTTCTGGCATCATGGAAGAGCAACCCCCTGAATCCCTCAAGTACCGCTATGGTGGTTGATAATTCCAAATGGCAAATGGATTGAACGGCTTGATTCATCAGTAGAAAAACCGAACATACTTAAATCATTCATTAACGCCATTCATTCTTCCGATTTGCTCCATGTCAAGCCTAAGAAATACAATTCACCTGAGCATGTGAAAGAACTTTGTTTTTGAAAAAGAGCAATCACATTATTTTTTACCTGTTTGGGAATATAACATTATCAGTGCCCCAATAATGTGTTTCATGTAGATATAGATACAGAAACAAAATCTAGTCTTTTGTCTTTGGACGAACCCAACTCCGTATCCCACCAATGCCTGTTACTGTCAAGACTACAGGGTTCCCCCTACATATTGTATGCTATGGGATTGTATTCAGATCTATATGAAATTATGGTTCCTTCTACTTGATTCTTTTTATTTTAATTCTTAAATGAAAAAAATTCTATAATGTAGTTGGAAAGAATCGCCTATTTTCTATATGCGATAGTATTTTTTTTTTTTTATGAATTTAATTTAAATATATTGATAATAATAAAAAAAAATTGCACTCATTTAATCATAAACTACCATATCATAAAAAAGAATCAATGTAAAAATCTTTCTATTGAGAATGTAATAAAATTATATTTTTTCTTAAATTTGTGGACTAATGCTTTATTTTAGTTCTTTGATATATCATTTTTTAGTTTAGTCCCTCAATGAAAAATATACTAACTTCATTATAACTTAAACACATAGTGAGAGGATTAATTTGTTAAAAAAAATATGTAAAAGCAAATAAACAGCAATTCACGTACTGGAAATAAAATTATAATTTAACCTATTATGAATGTCTTACATTTATGAATGATCTAGTTGCTGTAAAGTCACGGATACTAAGCAAATAGCAAATATAAGTGATTACTTATCTATCTGTAAATATTAAGTCTCCATTCTTAAAAAATACTAAATGAAAGTGTTCATAATAATTATTTTCTTCTTTATTATACTGCGATTGTTTTATATCGAGTATTTATTTATTTTTTTATGAATATTTATTGCTATCAAATGCCATGTTTTATTTTAATTTCAAATTTTGTGATTTAAATTTTAAATTTTGATACACTATATCAAATTATTTTTAAAAAAATGAATCTTAAAATTTTGATAATCTTAATTTAAATATAAATTTTGACATGTAATGAAAAAAATAATAAATTCAATCTTAATTCAAAATATTTATATTTTTTATTTTAAAATATTCTCTTTGATTTAATTTTATTCAACATTAAATTTAGGACAAAACTTGGTACATTTGGTGTCATTTATTAATCAAAATTAATTTTACCTCTATAATCTATAATAATACTAAATATAAATATTTTAGTAAAATAAAATTCTAATTTTAATAAGTAAATAACATAAATTACATCCTTAAATTTATTACACTTAAGGATAATTATACAATATATCATTACTCTTTTATTAAAAATTAATTTAATTTTAAAAATAATTGAGTATTACGGGGAAAATTCAATAGTTAGAATAAGTTTTTTTTGGTCAAATTTCACTAAACCGGTGCATTGATATAACGTGTTAACTCCAACATCGCACCGCAAGGGCTCCGAGGTGGGACTAAAGAATAACTCTGAACCCGATCCCCAAGTGGTTTAGAAGGCGCAAGGTAAACGGTGCAAGCAAACCATGCATATGCATTGCATGCACAGTATAACCAAGATGTTCTCCTGGAAAGGGGCAGAGGGATAAAAAGAATAAATAACTGAAATCTGTATTCACTAATAATTTTCCAATTTCTATTTTGTTTTTTTGTCACTTTAAAATATTACAGCTGCTATCCATCTCTAGTTCTCGGATTAAAAGTTCCATCATCTTCTTATACATTGGCATGTAATGATCATTTATCATCGTTCTTGAAAGTCTCAGCTTGCTGTACAGCTCTCTAGGTGTTTCATATAAGCAGACATGTTCTTCTACTGGGTCATCAGAATTTGAATTTGAACTTGACTCATCAGATGAAGAAGGAATAGAGACAATATGCATAATCCTTCCAGGGGGATAAAATCGATGGTTGTCCATGTTGTCTGATGTTGTGATTGAATTGCTACATTCTGCAGCATCAACAAGTTGATTCTCTTCTTCAGTGATCTCTTTTGCTGCTGCAGCCTCTTCTTGAGCATGAATATTCATGCTATCATCTTGTTTCTGAAGCTCCTTCTCCAGTTCATACCATAACTGCCCTTCTGTGATGTCACCTACAGTGGATGCTGTAATGTCTTGATTAGCAGGAACCAGTTGTTCCTCCTCATCTGTGTCATCATGCCCAGATCCTCCACTTGAGCATATACTTTCATCCTTAAGCATAGGCTCTCTTACAACCCCTTCGGTCAATAGAGATTCAGGGCTTCTGTCAGATATTAAAGAGACTTCAGTTAAGTCCTCTGTTTTAGAGTTTAACGATGGACTCACGTTTCGGCGCCGTGCACTCATGCAAGACCATGATGACAATGATGATCGAGTTCTAACAACAGCTTCAGCAACACTTTGTGCGCGTCTCATCACAACCTGCAAGTATAAAACAGGAACTCCATCAGATAAATGATGCATTATATATATATATGGGAAATCCCTGAAGAAAACAAAATTCTAGTCACTGTCAAGATGAATGGATAAAAGATAGCTACAAATTTTCCCAATTTTTAATGAGTTCCTAATTGAAAACTAAATCCCAAAGAGCATCCATATTGTCAATTGGAGATCAGAGAGGTTGAAGTTGAAGCTACCTGAGTGCCACTGGTTACAGGCCACAGAATAGCACCAGCACCGGCTACCCTAGCTTTTGCGCTAGATATAGATGGTAAGCGAGATCCAAGTGCAGTTGCAGAGCGGTAGACAACATTCAGGACTTTTGTATGTTCTACTTGATCCCGCAAATCATTCAACCATGAGGATGCGGTGACCTGATGAAAACCAACTTGAGTAAGAAGCAGAGAACGATTACATCACAAATTAAGGGGAGTGTCTATTGCAACTCCAATGCAATCTATTACCACTGCTAATTAACTTTTATATACTTTTTGTTAAATTGTTAGTTTGATTAACAAAGAAAAAAGGCATTTAAGATAAAAACTATTTGAACAAAAGGGGCAAAACCCTCCACAAATTAAGTAATAAACATTAATGTTCATCTCAAGTCGTAGCTACAGCACCTCAGAACGGAGATCATCAATAGATGAAGTTGAGAATGTTGGCACCAAGTCAGAACCATTTATGATGGTAGTTATAAAGAGCTTGCCCGATTCTGCTAACTCCCATGTCATACAGGCAGCTGCAAAAGAGACAATTATGATACAAGGAATTAGCAACAGTAATATAATAAGACTGGAAAGGTTCCCATATTCGAGAAAATTCAATGTCATAAAGCAAATCCAGTAAAAAAAATAAGCAAACAGAATCATGGACAACAATCATACTAGACACATTCTTCACTCATCTCCCCTTTAGTGTTTATTCAGAAAAGTAACTAGACACTACTTAAATTTTACAATTATGACGCAAAAATAGACATGCTTGCTATTAAGTGTTAAAACCGTAATAGAAAATCAATACTTCTGCATCAAACAAATAATAAGAAAAATAAAAGCTACATGGATACACTGCATCTCATGCTTGACAATAATAATGTGCAGAAGTAATTGGAAATCTTACATGCCACCAGAAAATTTAGTGAACTTGCATGCACAAACAATCTAGATAATGAGATGGAGTTATAAAAAACGAAAAACTAATGAATAATCTAATTGTTCAATTCAAAAAATTCATATGTAAAGCAGTATAAATACATGCCTGGGGCAAATGTGACACATGTGCTTGAAGACAACTCTTTCTGCTCTCTAAGAATGTATGTTAACAGTGCAGCAGTACCACCACCGAGTGAGTGCCCAACAATCTATAGAAAGATAAAAAAAGGATAACTTTTACATAAACATACAGGCATGTGTATAATGGCCACAAGATAGAATACAAAATGAAATGATATTTTGAAACCAAAAAAAAAATAAAAATCTTGGGTAATAAGGCATAACATAACAAACAAAGAAAGGAAAATAAAAAAAACTGATACTAGAATATATCCTTTACTGGGTGAGTTATCAGTTTAGTATACACTGATGTAATGATATATAGTTTTCCAAATAAAATATTAGAAAAATACCTTGACTTTGAAGTCTGGACATTCACCAAGAGCCTTAAGAAGGGTAGGAGTGCAGAGCTTTGCAATCCAACGAGCAGCAGCAACCATGCCACAGTGTGCATATCCTAAAACTAAGTTGCTTATCCCACCATCATTTAAAACTGAATGGTGGAAAGGGACAACAGCTCCAGTTGCAGCTGTCAGGGTGTCTTTTATGCTATGTGTACCCCGGATTAATAAAAGTAAACATTTTGACTGCGTATCACGTATAATTGTGAATGCGGGCTTCAGAAGCTGAAAATATATATATATCATGCCATAGAGTCAAATTGATGAAAAATGATGAAAACAGATGCATACCATTCCATGACAAACAAAACATTCAATAAAATTTAATGACTAACATATGGAGATAGTGCCACGATAATTTCAGTATTAAAATACAAGTCAACACTCAGCATGTACAAGGCAGTAATATTAATGATATGTATATAATGGTACCATTAACCACCATCCTA
Organism: Abrus precatorius; assembly: GCF_003935025.1. Classification (NCBI taxonomy): domain Eukaryota; kingdom Viridiplantae; phylum Streptophyta; class Magnoliopsida; order Fabales; family Fabaceae; genus Abrus; species Abrus precatorius. The sequence continues at coordinate 30,651,286 of NW_020874292.1, read as the reverse complement.
TACTAATGTAGACAATCATATTGACCTCACGTTTCTATTTTTCCCATTCCTTCCTTTGAGAGCATTTTTTAACAAGTCATAGAATCGTCAAATAGTGATAAAATAAAATGAGCAACCCAATTTATAATCTGATAGGGAATTTATAACATCTCAGTTTTTCTATAATATAAATCCCCCTTGTGGATGCATGACAGTAATAGTTAAGTCTCTGACTGCTTGAACAGATTAGTCCATGCTCAACCAACATTCCAGGCTAGACTCAATACTGACAGTTCAGAGGGCAGGGTAGCAGATGCGGAAAAAAAAAGGTAGTTGCCGTAAAGCTATTTGCTATAGGGTAAGATAAAACATTGACAGAGTAAAAAGAGAACACAGTAGCCTTATTTTATATACTCACTTTAACCTCTTGTGGATATAAATTCGTTAATATGCATTTTGTATGTCCCATTCATGCGAAAACCAACGCATGAACCAAGTGATTGATTTTTATTTATTTTTTAACTAATTCATTAACCAATATAAACCCTTTTGAATTTGTACAAATTCATGACAGAAATTGTGTATATATTATCTCTCCATATTTCACAAGGGGTCTTCACCAGTGTCAGCACATATAACCAAATCTGAGAACGAGGATGAACAGTGAAAGTAAGAGCACTTCGTGTCTCACGCAAGGATATAAATACCAATTTAATAGACCTAACAAAAACTCATTCTTTTTGTGGTAAAGAATATGGTTTTATTTCAGCATATAAAATATTTATACAGACAGGATCAAAGCAATGACCTTCGGATTCAATTCGTTGGCATTTCCTTCTAAATGGTGATGAGAATTAGGCCACTATCTCTAAACCCATCAAGATGGCTGAGACTGAGTCAAAGGCTCAGCAAGCGTGTGTGTGATTTGTCCTACTCCTTTCCACTAATCACCCCCAAAATATAAAATAAACATAAAAAAAAAACATAGAGACAGAGAGCGGATAAAGACAAAGCATACCCCAGCTTTAGGCTTCTGAATGAGCACATCATCAAGGGAAAATCCAGCAGAATCTAAAAAAACAGGAAACGGCTTCTTGGAGAAAAGCATACACAGTGTCAAAAGCCTCAACAGTTCATAAAGCTCCACAATTATTTCATCCCCTTTCAGCTGTACACAATCACTACCCGCATACACACTCGCAACTCGCAAATTACCCTGCAACCATCACACACCCATTACAAAAACACTCAAATTTCATAAACAATCTACAGAAAGCTCGAACCTTTCCACAACCCCAGAAAAGGAAAAACAATGAAATTGACTACAACTAGAGAAATTCACCTGCTTCCGCATAAAGTAGTTGATACCAAAGGCCAAATCGCCGATGGGCCATTTTCCGAAGGTCTCGGAATACGTAAACCTCAACGTCTCTGACAACGTCACGATCGATTCCAGCAGCGTCGCCGGCGCCTGAGCCGGCCGCCGGGAAAATCTTCTCCGGCGAAGCGATCTACTCGATTTCGACACGTCGCCGCCGGCGTGGTCCTCGCCGTCGTCCTCCGCCTTTCTCGCCAGCCTCCGACTTAGCACGTAGTAGAGCATCACCGCCGCTCCGGCCGCCGTCGCCATTGTCCCCGCCGCCATGCGTTGTCGGAGATCGGCCACGCGCCGAAACAACCGTATCAAGAATCGAAGAACCGCAAGAAATGAACGAAACAGAAACGAATTACTTTGGGGGAACAAATGGGGTTTAGAAAAAGATGAAAATTTGGGGTTTTGAGTTGTGAAATGTGAGAAACGTAACAGAGAAACCGAAGTACAGAGAAGATGGTTTTTCTTTCTCCTTATGGGGAAGGTTTGTTTACTTGGGAACACATCATCTGAACAAGATGCTGAGTTACTATTATGTTTAATGACTAAAAGGCCCTTTCTTATTTTGGAATTTCGGGATAATTCCGGGGTATATTGGGTAGGGCGAGGCATTATGATGACTGAGAGAGTGAACACGACGTTAGAGACACAAAGGAATAACAAAAATAGGTTTATTTTATTTTCTTAATTATCTTTTAACAATTGTTTACTAGTTTATAAAATAAGTACTTAATAAAATTATGTATTTATTATCTTAAAATATAAAATAAACTAATTTTTATTTAATAATTAGACGAATTTATAGAAAGAAAAATTATTCTAACAAAAACCATGTTAAATTTGCTTAATTAGTTTCCATTCTAGTCAAACCTTGTTAATAAATAATTAATGCTAATTAAAAAATAATTTTTAAAATTAATATGCAAATATTAGTTTATGTTCGGAATAATATTTAATTTTTTTAAATTTTAATTTTAATAAAATAATAAAATAATTTTAAAAAAAATAAAAGAGTAAACATTTTTTAAAAACTTTTACGAGTTTTAAAACATATTAATAAGCATTCACGTTCCATTAAACCAGTTATGTTGACTACCAAATTAGCTTTGGAGAATCATTAACTTACCAAAACAAGATAGGTTATCCTGCTACTCTATTTTTTTACGATACAATTTTTGTTAGGCACCTAAAAATAGATATAAAATGTTTTTATTTTAAAACATATATCTACATGTAACGCACCAATAAATCTATATACACATTAAAAATCGTTATGTTTTAAATTCATTACAAATTCAACTAGGCAAAATTAAAAAAAAAAAAGTATTCTCACTCATTACAAAATCAATTTAATCTTTTTCTAAATTATAAGCATTATATTCAAATTAGATAAGATTATTATGGATAACTAACTATTATTTTCGAGTTCCTGCTGGCTGATACAAGTGTTTGGTAGTAAAATATGTTAATTAATTGAAAGAGAAGTAAATGGGAGGATATTTTATTAACTTAATAATGTTTAAAATATAGAAAAAGAAAGTGAGAAAGTGGAAGATAAGGACAAGGAGGGGTTTGAGTGAAGCGGTGCGGTAGGATTGGTTGGTGGGTGGATCCAACCCAACATTGACCCGTGCATAGTTTATGTATTATATACTATTTTCTTGCAAATTAAATATTACATCTATCGCTAGTTTTTGTATTTTATTTATTATATAGTATTTTCTCTTCATAATAGCATGTGGTTATTATTGTAACTTTTACAAATAAAAGGTGGGAGTGTCTCATTACGTGGTTGCAATACTCCCACGTAAAGATCAGTGCTATGTTGATGTGTTTGTCCGTAAATTATTCATCCACTAATATTTACGAATTATTATTTTTTATACAATGGATACTTTCACTCTTAAAAGTGATAGCTTGTACTGATTTAGTATTTAAAAGTTTGTATGTGTATAACTTGTTCTTGAATTTATCTATTTTATGATAAATTTGGTAATGGAAATAATTAATTGGTCATGAAATCGATAAATTCAAAGACTAAATTATATATGTAAATTCTTTTAGGATTTAAATAAACCCAAATGACCAATTTAATCTGGAACACAATATTATATATCTAACTGGCATTCCTCAATTTACTTATCTCACTAAGCAACGTACCTAAACATTTGCTTATTACAATGTATGGAAGCAGAAACGTGAAAGCAACTCAACGTCTGGCTCTGGTCCATCACTTTTACTTTGCAAGTGGTGTGTCGTGGGTCTCTAAAAACAGCTCTCGTTTAAGTTTGCTGTATATATAAAATAATTATAATAATTTTAAGTTGAAATAGAAAACATTTACGAGATAAAAATGTGACATCATTTGTAAAATTTATCAACTATTTTTTTTATAATTATATTATAGGTGAAAGTAGTCCAAAAAAAATGTCATAATAGGTCCCATATAAGATTTTTTAATAAAAAAATTAAAAAAGTTGAGAGAGTATTATTGTTAAAAATGCTCTAAGCACCTACGACCCTATAAATTTATTGCAGAATATATGCGACGAATACGAAACTAATGATACAATAATGAGATTATGATAAGCCAACTTATTTAAAGTTTTAAATATGTATATTAGCATCTTAACATACACAATAAGATCTTCCACCTAATCCTTCTGCAATCACTCAGCGAACAATTGAGGTCAAAGCAAGAAAATTTCAACGCCGCTTACCATTGTGATTGATGAATTAGTAGATGTTTGTCAACCATTTAATGTATAATAAATATTATAAAACTCATCAATTATAACTTGGATAGTATTTGGAAATTCAAGGTTTTATTTTTAAGATTATACTAATACTTCGATGGAGTGTTAACATCTTTTATTTCACTTTGATATTCTTGAAATGTTTATTGTGACAAAAAAAAATGATGATTCTCTTTCTGTTGGCATCAGGCAGATAAGATGGCAATGGTTGACTGTTGACAATCCCTCCTCTGCATCGATCACCATAATATGAAACCAAAGCTCCTTAGCCTCCATGATCCCCAATGAATTTGGGGTCTCGTTTGTAAAACAAAGCAATCCCAAACACAAGTTTTGATCTCTCTCATTATTATATTAGTTAATTTCAAGTCACACTTAATTAACTTTTCCAACTTATTCTCCTTTGTATTCAAGATATAATCTTACCAAGATTTTAGGATTTTAACCTTGAGTTTCTTTCCATTGAAAGATGGTGGATTAAAGTTAGCATTACTAAATTTATAGAATTTCAAGTAATTTCATGAGTTTAGTTACTGAAATGGTGAATGAAATTTTTTTAATTTAGTGGAACCCATGAAAAAGAAATGTTCAGGTGTAAACATGACAAATTAAATTTCTAAAAACACAAACTCCCATGTATAGAAGATATATTATGGGTTGTATAATGCATTTCTATTAATTAATATATGGGCAAAAGTCTTCACCTGTCTATATTTTAACCCACCTAATTTATTCTATTCTTATTTTTACTAATCCAAATACTATATTATTTCATTTTATTTCATCTTTATTTTATTCTTTATATTTCATTCCATTATCCAAACAAACCACAAAGTTTGGGCATCTCTCTTTTATCATTATACCATTGTGGATTTTCAATAGTGATAAACGGTGGGAGGTGTAATTGCAGTAACATTTTGATGTTAAGTGAATGCCCTTACAATGATAATGCAGTGGTGAGAGAGCAAGTAAAATATATGCATCATGGACATGTTCAAATCTTGTCCCTAACAATTTTTCACTTTCTCTCTTCCAGTCCCCCTCTTCGGCGACTAAAAAGAAGAGTAAATGAGTTAACAAGTACATGTTATTAAGTAGAATTAGATTATCATTACTTCAGGTTTAACTAGCAATCATTCTGGGTATTTGTATCAATAATTGTATATTTGTTCTTTTTTTATATCATATCGCTTGTTTTTTTCTTTTCTTTTTTACTGTTCTTTCAAACACTTAATACTCATTCATAGAATGAGTCTATTTATTTATTTATAAATTTAAATATTTTTTTAAAAATATGTAAAAGAATATTATTAAGAAGTAGATAATAATAAAATTACTAAATATCAGGTGAGGATTATACCATTATAATTTATACAACTACAGTTGTTACATTTTTAATCCTAACAATCTTTATTCCAACCCTAAACTTCATTTTCCCTCGTTCTAGACTTCTAGTCCTCAAAATACGAAACATTCTCTTCAACCTTGTGAATGACAAAATGGAAGTGTATCAATCTAAACTCATTTACCGATTGCAATCCTCTCTTTTTACCCCCAACAAAACGCTTTGCTTCCAACTCTATACCAACATTTACCTCAAACTCAAAGCAATCATCATTTTTGCTGCAACAATTTCATGACCAATCCATCAACCTATGTTTACGCACAAATGCCTCTTCTTCTGCTTCCTCTTCGCTTGCACACTCCTTTGCAGAGTCCTACCTCATCAACACCCTTGGCTTCTCACCCGAATCTGCTCTCAAAGTTTCCAAGGAAGCTCGTTTCAACACTTCCCAGAGGCCCGATTCAGTTCTTCACTTTTTCACCAAACTGGGGTTTCTCAACTTCCCACGTGCACCGCATCATCACAACGGAGCCATCGTTCCTTTCTTGCAATCCCCACAAAAGGGTTCTCCCAAAGTTTCAATTTTTACTCTCCAAAGGTGGTTCTGCCTCTGACATTGTGTTCATAGTGACCAAAACCCCAAGATTCATCTCTAAGCTTAACAATCACATTGTTCCCACATACGAATTGCTACATAGATTCCTGAAATCGGATGAGGACACCTTGGCTTGTATAATTCGCAACACACTTTTCCTTCTGTAGTAGTCACATGAGGCCTAATGTTAAATTGTTGATAGATTGTGGAGTTTCTGATTCGAACATTGTAATGTTGCTTCGTAAATGGCCTAGTATATTCTCCTCAATTCAGTTGCTTAAAGAGGTTGAGGAAGTGAAGGGGTTGGGTTTTGACCCTTCAAAATCAAGTTTTAGTACAGCGTTGCTGGCCAAACATACTGTCAGAAATTCGCATTGGGATGAGAAAGTTGATGTTTTTAAGAGTTGGGGTTGGTCTGATGAAACTGTTCTTGAAGCATTTAGGAGGCAGCCTAATTGTATGTTAGCATCATGTGATAAAATCAATGCTATGATGGGTTTTTGGGTGGGCGAGTTGGGTTGGGATGCTCTGGCACTTGTGAAAGGAACTAATTTTTTTGGGTTTAGTTTGCAGAAAAGGATCATTCCTAGGGCTTTGATTGTCCGGTATCTACTTGCAAAAGGTTTGATAGATAAGGATGCTAGCTTATTTACACCGTTCATAATTTCGGAGAAGATGTTCCTGCAGAAGTTTGTGTAGTGTTTTGAAGAGAATGAAACATCTCACCTGTTAAAGCTATATCAAGAAAAAATGGGTCTTTAAGAATCAAGATAATGGGGAGGATGGTAGCATTGGTTGTTATCGGAGGCTTAAATGACTGACTAGTCCAAATTTTGAGGATCAATCTTGTTATTTTTATGTGTCTCACTTGGATTGGAACCTTTCAAGGTATCATGGTGATGATGGTATGTGGCATTACTAAAGTAATTAACTAGTGAGTTGAAAATCCAGGTTGCTCAATCTTATTATTTTGTTTGAGCTGATTGAGGTAGTTCTCTTGTTCAAACTTCAATGCAGAAAAGAGTGTTCCTTTGCTTCTTGTTATCGTATTTCTGTGGTCAATAATTTGATATCCAGTTAACGCTTTAGTATTCAGTGCTCCATTTGGCTGTTTTTACATTTTAGAAGCAATATTGATTCACCTTCCTTGTCTGTTTGTTTATACGCCTTTTTAAGGCAATGTGTGTATTCATCTAACATGTTATCAGGAATTATGGGATTGACAAGTTGCTCAAATTTCTAACGGTTTTGCCAGATAAAATAATCTTCGGGAGCAAGGTGAAAATCAAATATCCTTTTACATTTTGTTTATGATTCAGTTTCAGCCAAAAAGTAGATTTGAATATTTGATAGCCATCTGAAATCATTGTCAAACGCTGGATTAATCTGAGTGACTGAATAAATATTCAGTTTTGTCTGTAAGATTTCTAATGTGAAAGCAAAGCTCGACATGAGGATAGCAGAGCTCCTTCCATGGGCATTTGAAGTTTTGAGCCTATAGAATATCAAGGTCTCTGCTTCATTTATTGTCAATCCAAGACGCAATGGCTAAGTTTGAGTCATTATCAACTACTAATATGAGGTAAACATCTGGTTTGAGTTTACCGAAACATGTTTGGTTCCAAAAACTGATAATAAAATCCGGTTTCAATGGCGCATTTCAATTCAGTTAATGTTTCAATTTGGTTTTACAATGTTTTTTTTTTTATATTTAAATGGTGTCCCTAAAGAAGCTTTTGACTTACTGTTGGTGTTGACTAATTTGGTAGTAGTAATTCAGTAATTCTCTTTCAGAACTGTAATTAATAAACTGTTATTACAAGTTTTATTATTGAAAGACAAACACATAGTGGGATTTATATCTCTGGTAGTGTTTACAACAAAGGTACAATGGGAGACAGAAAGAAACTAGAATATATTGCTCCCAGAAGCTACTTTTTCCTGTTTGATGCATTGATTTTTACAGCCATCCGGGTTGAAACAAGGCCCAAACCATGTTTTGCTAGGCCTTGCACAAAGATTTGCTTCTGCAAATTTCACCTCTGCATAAGACCATGAAAAGAAAGTCATGTGGGGTTAGCATTGGATACCCATGAATGAAATAGATGAATCAAATGAATAATTAATTGTAGTTTTACCCCATGTGGAGGAAAAGAGGAGGGGCAGGCAAAGGAACACGAAGATGGAAAATTTAGGAGCAAAGGATGCGGTGTATATATGCTTGCTAATTGTACACGAAAATTATGTCTTGTATCAAATGCATGGCCACACTTGTGAGTCATATATATGGCAAGATAAAAGACAATATGAATGCTTTTGATTCCAACATTTGAGCGAGTAACTCCACGCTGCCTCTTGGTGGCTTCAACTCCATCCATTGCTACAGCCTAAATAGCAGTGTATGTGTTGATTGTCATTTTCTTCTTTGTATTTCTGTGGTTAGAACTGCAATATTGATTCATGCCTCTCGATTTACTTTATACCTTTTAATATGCTGTCATTGATTTGTTGTTTTACTTCGCTGTATTAAGTAGAATAATTAATTTTAACTAGTAAAATTTTCATATTATTAAATTTAAATTAATTTTTAAAATACAAAATTAAAGATATCCTATATATTATTTTCAAATTTAATAAATTTTGAAATTTTTTTTAATAATTAATAATAATGGTGTTCCTAAAGAAAACTTTGACGCATATTACAACAACTTTTTTTCTATATATTTGTAATTTTAAATTTTTTTTGGGGTCAAGTTTATATTTGTAATTTAGACACTCGTAGCCTGGCACAATGCAATGCTGAACTGATTTGATTGGAGATTTTGGGCTATATAGAGTGGCAGTTTGTAACAAAAAATGAACTGGACTTGAACAATTGTTTCTTTGTGTGTTTTTTTTTTGCCAATGTTTCGTTTGTTGTTCTCATAATTTGCATTGCTTGTAGATTGTGGATTTTGTACTAGAGTTCTGATTCTGAAAATGGTTACTGAATTTTTGTCCGAGTTTGTCTTTTTTTTTTTGGTCAAGTTTCTGAATTTGTATGTGTATGATCTTCTTGTCATTTGGACTTAATAATGGCTTTGGCCCGGAGTAGTGGTTTAACAGAATGATTGTTTAGACTGCACATCAAGGTAAAATTGTTATTGAAGTTTTCAAAATTGACTGTCATTTTTATAAAAAAATAAATAATAAAATTCTGTGTCATTATAGTATACAATTTTTATTTTTACCAATTGAATAAACTTTTATCGGCTATAGATGACCATTTTTTTTTGTCTTGTATAATGACCTAATAAAGCCAATGATATTCTCCGTAATGTTGAAATTGGAATAACAAATCCCACATCATGAAAAATTGTTCTAATAAGTCATCGCCGTCATAGTAGAAAATCTATCTGCTAAACTGATTTTCATTTTTAGAAGTGCATATAATTTGCTAATTATATAAAAAATGTTAGATTATATACATTTATTTAATATTAAAAGACTTTTCTTTCTTATATAGGTATTATAGTATCGTCTATTTAAAATGTTAAAAAAAATCACCTCAGCACATTATTTGATAAAATGTATAAAAATTATACAAATTGACTTAAAACTAACTAAAGTACTTCTATTTTACTGTTTTAGATGAAAGAGTGAGAAATGTTGTCTTCTTTCAAAATGAGGCAGAAAATAAGTTTATTAAAATTATCGTGTTTTTGAAAGCATAATAGGAGAAATAATTTATTTTTACATTTTTAAGAAAATATAAAATTTGAATTTTTTAAAACAAACTAATTTTAATGCAGACAATAATGTTTATTAATGATCTACAGAATGGAAAAGTAGTTTTAAATCTTAGATATATATTCATGTCTTCAACTCGGGACACACACAAATCAAAGTGAGTTTAGCAATATTTGTTAGTTGTTGATTTCATTGTAAATGTACAAAGAATATAAATCCAATTGACAAGTAATAAATTATTAAATTCACTTTGGATACCGATATCTCATTTTGTAAAAAATACATAGAAATGACCCATGCTTAATGCATTCAAAGTATAGGTCAAACTTTTCCACTTTGCACTAGTTTAATTTTCCCTTCAGTTTCTAAGTTGTTTGCATAGGTTTGATAACGATGAGTTATCTTTTTCTCTGGGGATGACATGAATGGGGATATCTCATATTAGCAAATGACTTGCACAGTTGCATAGACTTTGGTATTCCAACCCATACCCCTACTGTTTGGATTGGCTTTTTTTTTTTAATTTTGGTCAAAGTTTGCATTGGCTTTTGAATTCCATCGTTTTCCAACAAATTTGACTATTTGCACTTCCTACCATTCCTGGCATTTGTCCCATGCATAACACAGCCTATCTTGGATGCTATGCTATTGCTCTTCTCAGTCCAAAACAAAGCTTCAGTTACCAATGCATTATAAAATAGCACTTGCTAATTATTTGATTCAAATATGTACTACTTATAAAGAAAATATTATAAGCTCCTCCTATAACTCGAGTGTAATATTATAACTCTTGTTGATGTTGTTCTTTAATTAAAATTGAAGTTTTATTTCAATATGCACTAATTTTTAATACCAATATGTTAACCTTTCATGCTAATCTTCTCTGTGCATATTATTAAGGTGAAAATTCAATTCTAATTAAAAAAAAAAATACCATCAATGGTGCTGATATATTGTACCTAAGTTTTGTCTTATATTTTATACAAATAAATAAAATGTGAATAATTAATTAAACATTAATAATCAATTAATATCTACATTCATTATTTGCAATGGGGGTGTATCGGTGATAAGTTTATTTTTTCCCCTATTCAATTTGAAATTTTTATAAGGTCATTTTTTCGATAATATTCAAATAAGACCATTTTAAATCGACTTATAAAAAAATATCAATCTTAATATTATATATAACTAAATCATAAAATTAATGAAGTATAAACTTAAAATTCAAATATATTTTACAATATATATTTTAAAATTAATAATATCAATTTAAATATTATATCATGATATGCAAAAATATTATCTATTAAGTATTGAAGTGATATTACCAAAAATAATTGTTAAAAAATTAAAATTTTAAAAGAAAAAATATACCAAAACTGAGTTAGGACAACCCAAATTATAATCTTAATCCGTTCTTAAAAATATATCGGGTTCAAATTTAAAAACCTGAACCTGTAAAAATTAATCAAGTAAGGATTTGTTAAGTCTTGAATACCCCTAAATTCCACAAAGTTCATCTGTATAAATTAGTGTAAGATTGAAAAATGGTGTGATAAGATCATTTTCATGAACTGCTTGAAGCCTTGAACAGTAAGTAGAATGATTCCTAAAAATCTCTGTCCTGAAATAGTAGTGTGCTCCCACAATATACTGCTGACAGTGAAAGCCTTTTGTCCGAACTTGGGAAATTGGAAAGGGTTCGAATGAAGCTATTGGGACTTCAGCACCAAAATCGTCTTGAACCATGACAAACTAAATTTCCTAATGAAGTCATTGCAATGCTAGTTGTTAAATTGCACCTAACACCCAACAACTAACACATGATGATGAATTCCAAGAGAGGAAGAAGAAAAAATGATTCGCAATTTTGAACAGAAGGGTGCGAGATGAAAGCCAAAGAGACAATTTTCACAATATTTTTATTAACTTTCTCTATTACATCATATAAGTAGAAATAATATTAATTAGTCTGAAATTTTCAACCATCCCATAGTATTGCATGCCTAGGATTCAACAGGGAATCATACGCTTGTAAATGTCATATTTCATCTGCATCAATGAAGGGACATTAGGGGTTTCCTATACCCGAAAATGGAGGGGATCAAATCAGTAGTTTGTGGGCATCCATTTTTCACTATAGCCTGATATAAAGAATTGATAAATAACCAAAACCTAAAAGAATCTTTGAAGAGTCCAAGTCAATTTTATTACTTACAAGAAACGAGAATTGATAAAATACTCTGCTGGTAATAGTTTAACGGTTGAGATCTCATCTAACTGTGTTGTGTCGTATGTCATATTTTTAGTAATCTAGATGTAGCTGTTTTCATATTATTTAAAGTTTTCACCAAGAATTAGTAAATCTATTAACCAAATTACAATTAATTATTTCATTTGATTGAGAGTTGCTATTTCAAGCGGCATGGTATTTGATTGGTTGCAACTTGCAACAAATATAGGGAGTCCAATAGATAATGAAAACAAGAAAAAAAAAACTATTTTTATATCTTATTAGATTAAACAAGGAAAAGAAAACACGTTAAGGCCAAATGACCCCTTCTCAAGTGGTGCCATATGGAGAGATTAACGTTAACCTCTCCAAACTCTGTACTTGTTTGTTCCTACAAACTGACCCACTTCAAAAAAAATCTACTCCACAATGCTTGCTCTTTATTCTAAACTGCTCAACCCGTTTTTAGTTATTCCTGCCTTCTAAAACCCAAGAAAAGCAAACACCACCTTTCACTATTTGTAAACCCTTTCCTTTACACGTTTTGTCACTTCAGATGGAGGGAATGGGACAAGAATCAGATCACAAAACCCGGTTGGTATTGGAGATTTGCTCCATTTCCAGCCGTTCAGTTATATGTGTTCATAGACTTATCTCAAACCCTGCCAAGGCTTCTTTCATTGATTGGTATTGCATTCTTGGAGTAAGTATTTGATCCTTTCTTATTGATGCAAACTTGGTACCTATTTTCTATGTTGTTATTATATGATGTAAATCTCTTCATATTGGTTTCTCATAGGTGGAAGAAAATGTAGAGGTAAATAGCATTCGCAAGCAATACCATAAACTTGGTAGGCTTAACTCATTTCATGGTTTTGTACATTACGCATTGTCTCTTTCTCCTGAACAATAACAAGGACTGTCATTTTGCTGCAGCCTTGCAACTTCATCCGGACAAAAATAAACACCCAAAGGCTGAAATTGCATTCAAGCTTGTCTCTGAGGTTAGTTTGTGATATTAAAAATTGTATATTTTTATTAAAAGTTTCAAATTCAACGCAATTCAATATGATGATATTATTAAATATTCTATAATTTTTAATAAAATTTTTCATATTTATTAATTTCTTATTATATGTCTTTTTTGTATATATTAAAAAATGTAGATATATTTCTTTTATTGGAAAAACTTTTAGCAACGAGTAACAAATTGTAAAAAAAAATTTAACAAATAAAAATTAATATCTTACGTGTATGATAATTTATAGATAAATTTTGTAGTACACTTAAAACTTTTAGAATACAGTACAAGAAAGATTTAAGTAATAATTTTATTTAATAATAAATTATATATAATAATATATACTTCTTAATTATAACTTATCACATATTTTTTTAATTAATTAGTACAATGTTTTTTAGTATGGTACCTATAAAAAAAATTTTAAAATATTACAGCACACACCTAATTTATATAGCTATTTCTATTTCTATTTCTATCCTAAAAAAATACACTAAAAAAATAGAAGAGAGAACTGCAAGCAAGTTATTTTTAAGAGTTGTTCAAAAATTATTTTTTTCTGATCAAAGTGGATTAAAATCAAAACTCTTGCCTTCATTTTTGTTTGTTTTTGTTGATTTTGTAGGCATATACATGTCTGTCTGATACGGCAAGAAGAAAGACTTTTGACTTGGAGAGATATAAGAATTTCTGCTTTGAGTGCAATAGAATCCCGTATACATCAAGCAATGTCCCAGGCAATTTCAATGGTTCTAGTTTCAAGACATGGAATAGTACTAGCAAGTCAAGATCTTATAAAGTTTGGAGAAATATTAGGGACACGAGAGAAAGATTGAAAGAGGAGGCTAAGGTGATAGAGAACTGTCTGCGGGCAAATTCAATGTCAAAGAAAGAATCTCCCCTCTACAATCCAGCTGACTTTGCACATGGAAGCAGGTGCCAGCACAAAATTGAGAAAGAAATCCCGGTTTTCAATCCATTGAAATACTTGTACCAAGGCTACCCTCATCCAAAGGGCCATGTTTACAAGAATTTTGAGACACGTTGGTTCTTGCAAACACAAGATATAGTGCACAATGACAAGAGGGGAGCTAAGTATGCTGACCCCGTTTTTTATGTCAAATCACAAAGAAGCATGCTCACAAGTAAATTTGCATCTGTCCCATCACAATGCTAGATTAACGATTTTCACATTAATTGGAGCAATGTGATTGACATATTTCGGCGTCTCTAGAGGATTAAGTGCAAGTTTTGTTCAATTTATTTTGACAAAATAATGGCTAATTTTTTTCTAACTTTCTGAGAAAATTTTAAGAAACTAAGTGATTCCAAACAAGCTATGATTGCACTATCATTGTGCTTTTTGTATGAGCTATATGGGGCTGCTTAGAGTAGAACCTCCAAGCGCCAAAGTGCATTGGCTATTTTAAAATTTAGGGGCTAACAAAATGAATATGTGATATTATTTGAAGTAACGTTAATGAGCTTGCATGTTGTTCCTAATCTTTTGACTGTCTTACTAGAACGACAGAGAAATATTTCTCAATGTCATACATACTGTTACTAGTTCTCTGGCTTCGTTTAAGAGAAGTCCGTTAACGATTAAAGGCTGCACCCCAAAATATCAGTAATGCAAAAGAAACATTTAAATAAACATTTTTTTATTAATTCAAAAGCAATTAAACGGTAATAAATATTTAAGAAAGGAAAGAGGAAAGCATACTTATAAAACACAAGTGAGAAATGGAAGGATAATTACGTTATTAGAAGCAAAGCATTAGAAACCCTCTGCTAAGAATACATTTTTAACATTCTTTAATAATAATAATAATAATAATAATAATCGCATAATTAAGTCTCACTTCTAATTTAACATTCTTACTTGTATTTTTATAGTTTTTCGGAAATTTCAACAAATGAGAGTGTGTTCTTAGCTCTCAAATTATATTTATCCACTGCACCTTGATGCACTTCTTCCTTGAATTTCTTGTCACTAAGGACACCTTCGAAGTTTCTATCCAAGAGCTTACTACTGGTGGATCCTGATGGCAAGCGAATGAAGTGCAGGGTTTATAGAGCAGGTTTTTAAAATCCACAAAACAGAAAAGGAAAAAAATTAGATACTATTCAGTAGGTGCTCTTAATACTGTTTATTGATTAGTAAACAACACCAATTAAGAGTTATGAGGAATGGATTTTGATTCGTTGAATAGAATTGAGAAGTTTGTTCAAACTTATATTAAAGCGTGTGTCATGACACATGAGGGGAGGAATTGATTACAAGTGTTTAGCCAAACAAGCACAAAGATAGGATCAGAAGTAACGTTGAATAGCAGTCAGAAGCAAAATAAGCAGTACACGACTAAAACAGCTGAACAATTCGATTGGATACTGCTAGGACACAATTTAATGGTGTGCACGCAAACCACCACTAGTCCTTAAGAGAGGCTGGGTAACAAAACATGTTCACAAAGTTAAAATCAGTTCTAGACACCCATGTTCATTGTAAGTTATTATTTTGTCTATAATACTTCCTTCCCTTTCATAATCTTCTTTCTTTCTTAAAGGGGATGCAAAATAGAAGAACAAATCATATGTCAAATTCTATCATCACTGAGAAGTAAGAGGGATCGAGACTCAATTGGTTCATTGAATTTAATAATAGAAAATTTTAAAATATTAATAAATTTGTCCAAATCTATTGTCGTCTCACTTTTTTCTGCCTAGTGACGCTTGTGCTATTTCCTTGAAAAACGTATGAGCATTGTGTCTTTTCAAGTTGATCATCCATATGCACAAGACATTGTGTTGGTATAAAATTTAAAAAAATATTAATTAGTTCTATCAAAAAATTCACAATAGAATTTTTATTAAAAAATAATATAATAATAAACCTATTTTCATAATTTTCAGCGCATTTCAAAGTGACTTTTAATAAAAATTACAATTTATTGATTCTTAAATTAAGTACTAATTGATCCAAATTAAAATTCAATATACAGATGAAACAGAAATAACATGAATAAAATAGGGGAAAACGAGACCAGCCAAGTTGGTTTATCTCGATTCAGAAACAAAATGTGACTTATATGTAGTTTCCAAGCTTATGTTTTAAAATATTCTTCACTGTACCTTGAATTTTACGTATAAGAATTCCAAAAATCTTTCATCTCTACATAATCGACAGTTGAATTTTTTTTTTAATATTGTTCTGAATATCATCAAGAATTGAATGCAAAATCATATGAGAAATGAATGATTCAATACTTATTTAGTTGCTTATATATAGAGAGAAGTTTTTTATAATAATAAAAAATGAAAAAATATTTCAATATTTTCAAAATATAAAAATTCATAGAAAACAATTATGATATATATGCATAATTTTATTAGTAGTATATTATATTTTAATGTTATAAATTTAATGTTTGTTGCCCTCCATAATATTTTTGGGTCCGTCCCTATTGACCCCGAAACTTAACCTCTGCCATTCGGAGTAAAGGATTAGAGCAACTCTTATGATTGAGCCCAAACAATCAACTCTATATAGACAAATGCTAATCTAGTGGGAAAATGTTAATATATTATTTTAATTATATAATTCTTTATATTTAATTTTATAAATTAATATAAAACAATTATTTAGATATATTTAAATTTTAAATATCAACTGTAAAAACTATTTATTTAATAATAGCATATGTGGATATTATATTTGACCTTTCTCTAAACGGTCTAGGTAGGTTGGACAATTTATTTTATGCCCAATGAGGGGTCTTTAGTCTCACCGGCAAATTAGTAATTGTGTCCCCCATCAAGCAGTAACAAGTTGGATAGTGTTTTTCTCATTCTCTTTTCAAAGCTGCTTCAAGAAGATGAATCAATTTCTATACACATTTTTTCACTTGATCCATATGACTGCATATGAAACATGTCATAATCTTGTGTCTTGTTGTTATTGATCCTATTATCTGATTAAATATTCCAACAATAATTTCATTATAATAAACCTTTGGCTGTATTTGTGGGTATTCTGTACCTTTTCTTTTGGAGGATTGACTCGTGGGATAGGAAGAAATCATTATCAATTGAATTGCCAGCTGGAAATGCACTGTTTGTCATACTCGAGTTCCACATTGATCAAGTTAACTTGTTGGTATGCCACGAGTCCCAGCTAGCAATATATGATCCTTCAAAAATGGAATTGATTCGGCAGGTAAGAAGCTATTCCCCTTACCTCTCTTTACCAAGAAAAAAAAAACCTCAAAACAAAGCTCTTTTATAGCCCTTTTTTTAATTAAGAAAAAACCATTTTTGAATTTAAGAAATATTTTTTTAAAATAATGAAATTTCCTATGAGTTCAGGATTATTGAATTAGTGACATCTTCATGTTTGGATTAAAGAGGATGCCACAAGAAGGTTATGTTGTTCCATATTTGCTGCAACATATTAATGGAATAGCCAACTAGTTTATACTCCTTAATTTCAATGATAAAAATTGTGGAGTACGTATTTGATGCTGACACCCTGAGACTAGATGTCGTGTAGCCATCAGCATACCTACATCAGCCCTCATCAATCATGATGCTCCGTGTATAAACTATGTTTCTTTTACTGAGTTCCTATTAGAAATCGATTGGACTTAAAGTAGAGAGAATTTATTAAGCCTTATAAGAATTCAGGATTGTTTTTTTCAAGTTAGAAATATGGGACATACTATTGGTCCCTTTAGGGATAACAGTATGTTTGTTGTTACTAGAATTATAAGTTTGCATTTTTTGGACACGTAAAGAATTTTGGCTGAAATATGCTTTAGAAGTTTAATTCATGTTTCATTTTGATCCTTAACGTTAAACCTTTCTTTGTGCAGCCAAAATGTGTACCCTCTTGTTGTCACAGAACATCGACAAGAGCCCAATCATTTTGCAATTGGACTATCAGAAGGTTCTATTAAGGTAATACAGCCTCATTTTAGTTTTAGTTAATTTATTATTTTTAATTGTTCAAGTTCTTGTACAATTATACATAGTAAAAATGCAAGACCGAATGTTTCTTATTGTGCGAGAAATTGTTTGGAGGCTCGTGAAGATGTTTAGGTAAAGAAACCTTATGCGTATAAACACAATACATGTATTATCTTCTCAAATAAAGGTGATAACTTATTTTTGATTAGTTGCATCAAATATCCAATGGCAACTCAAAGTTCAAAAATTATAAATAAAATCCAATTACAACAGCTTACTAGCCAATGGTAACTCTCTGTGTTTAGAACGAAATAATTTATCAATTATTCAAAACTAGAATAGCTTTAACTTTTTTCGGTCACCAATTGCTTTTTGTCTAATTTTGTCTTGAATGATTCGAAAATAATGTGTCAGAGTGACATGGATCTGATGCGGCCAGTGTGGGTCGTTGGCACTATCATATCATGAATGTTCCAAAATAATTAGGTGCATTGCATGCATGATATATGTTCCAAATCCAAACCAAGTCTCGTGGAGCATAGAGGTTCTAGATTCCACTTGGTCTCAAATTTTGTGGAGTAATCAACGGTAACCAAATGGATCCATTGAAAAGCAAGTTAATTACAGGTCTAATCAAACAAAATTATGGATAATTTGCGTTGAAAAGTTTTGGGCAAAGCACATGTATGAATATTGTTTTAGTTGGCCAAAAAGTGTTTGTAGATTTTGGCGAGATCCGCGGCACATATTGTAATTTTGTTGCCGTCTTACGGCTCTGAACTCTCCCTCCTATAAATTTTGGATTGCAAATACCTATCTATCATTGATGGGATGGGATCGATCTTTGAATTTATAGATATTCCACACATTAGTTGAATACCTCATCACTGCCTCTTCCAATAGTAATATCATACCTTTGAGCCTTTCTTGATAAACTTATACCCTCTTCTATTTTTACGAAGAGATAATCTTATTGAATTGATAGTTGATATATTAATATTTTACTTGTTTCTGTGTACCCTCTTTTATCACCGTTTTTTTTTTCATGTTTGCCTAATGAAAGTCTATAAGCATAAATGAGAAGACAACAATCTCCCGCCAGTAGTTATAATGATGTATGGAAACTTGGTGAGGAGATGAGGAAGTGTGAACTTTTGATTCATTTAAAGTGAGAAATTCATTTGAGAGGATTGTTTATATTAAAATAAACTTCAAAAACACTTTAATTATATTGTTTTCTTTTTTATTTTAAAAATTACATTTCTTTCTTCTTGAAAATTAATATTTATAGTGCAATTTAATATATTTTAATATAAATGAAACTCGTGGCATTTTTTATATGTAATATTGATTACTATTGACAATTAATTTTGAATTTTTATTCTAAATTTTGAGATTTTAGAAGATAAAGTAAAAATTTTGAGTAAAATTTCAAAGCTAATAATATGACAGTTTAAGACATCATTTCATTTACGAAAATGTAAACATTGATAATACAATGTACAAAAATTAGTAGCCATTAGCTTTAGAAATTGCGAAGGAAAAAAAAAATACTTTTAAGAGGTCTGATCATAATTGCTCATCATAATTAAAAGACTTGTTTATATTAAGATATATTATATATTAATATGTCATAAGAGATGAGTGTAATATTGAGTATGTGAATCAGTTGAGAGTTGTTTTAATTTAACATGTGGTTTTGTGTAATTTTAAGTTTGAGTCTTATAAGAAGAATATAAATATTTGGAGAAAATAATTTTGTCATCCATAATAGTCTAAAATATGTGATTTAAAAAAATTAATTATAGGATAAATTTCAGGAGCCTGTTGTTGTAAGATTCAAACAGTTTATAATTAGATAAGTTTTCTAAATGTGTCTATGCATATTCTGTTAGAACAAAGAATTATAAATATCTAAAAGTGCTGTAATCTACAGGAACCCATTTTCAAAATATGAACCGTTAATTAAAAACTTTTTAATAATATAAATACTTTAGATTTGTTCAACACTTAAATAATTAAACAAAACCCAAATAAGAGGGGAAACCGAAGCTAGTTGGTTCAATATTTTTTAAAACGTAAAGGAAAAGAAAAAGGCAGCGAGGGAATTTTATCATTTTAAAAAAATTACTTTAGTTAGATTAGTTGAAATCTAATACTATTTTTGAATAATCTCAAGAAAAATAAAAGTTGAGATGGAGAGGGAGGAAAAACTACATGAACGTGTGTGTGAGAGAGAAAGATAATACATTCTACTACTAATTATTTAAAATGATTTTACATTTAAAAATTTTGGCCACGTATACACATACTATGCTACTTTTATGGGATTTTTGATTCTATAATAAAATTGGAGCACAAAGACTAGTACCCAAATCCTTGTAAGTTTTCAACCAGAATAAGTATACTCTAAGATTCATTTTGTGGGAATTAAAACAACGCCAGACACGAAATTGTCACAAAAATGTTAATTTAAATATCAATGTTTGAATATAGTTAGCACCCTTGAATGAACAAAACTTCTACATGTATAGTTGTCGTCCATCGTGAAATTAGAGTGTTATGCAAGTACGTAAGAGCCACTTTGTGGTCCATCACAAGAGACCATAGTATTCAAAGCCAATACAAGTCAAAAAACTAGTTAGGCCCAGAAACGCACTTAGAACGTGCAGCCATTGGTTTTGTCATTGTAGCGTGTTAAATTCATGCGGTGTAGCTGATCAAAATAAAAAATAAGAAAGTTCATGTGGTGTAGAGTGAGAACTTGAAAAGTGTCTCCCTATTTTATTTCCTGAAAGAAAAAATGTACTTCTTTTCGATACCTCTCACAACTTGACACTTAATTCTATAATACTTTTACACGTTCCATACTTGTAAAAAAAATTAAAAAATATATCTTATCATGTAAAAAGATAATAGTATTTAAATGAGATGTAAATGTCATTCATATCAATTTGCAGAGCCCATTTGGAGCATGCCATTTTATGTGGACCAAGATAGTACAGCGTGCTTAGGCACAATCTTTCCTTAGAATGTAATCCACGCATCATGGTACCATATAAAGAGTAAATATGTCCCATATTAACCACTCCGGTAATATTACCTGTTCTTTTGTATCCGAAAAAGGTGCCTAATATCATGCACATAGAAAGGAATCAAAGGACATGCTTGACCATTGGTTCTACCCACGAAAACTGGTCCTTTTACGAGACATCTAACTCTAATACCGCTACCTATGTCCGTAATGAGATGCCCTGAGAAAGCAGAACAGAGATTCCAAGTAAACCTTCGGATCGTGTAGTACTAAAAACTGTGACATCAATTATGCCTGTTCTGTTCCTCTTCTTCCAAATTAGTACTACTAGAATTAGAAATTTCAGGGAATAAATAATCAATTTTACTGTTACTCTTCCAAGTCTATTACTTCAAAATTGAACATGCTATGAATTCTTTTTCGATATTTTTACTATCATGGATAATCCCGTTTCAAAGATATCAAGTTAGTGTAAATCTTGACAAATTTACCAATATAGAATAAATCGTACTCATATCTCATTCTTTTAATCTTTTGCTACCCAAATAAATTGTGACAATTTTTAACCTTTTTTTATATATAATTTTTAACTATCAAATATTTTTCTGGCGATTTGAAACATCTAAAAATTATTTATGTAAAAAAAATAAAAAAGAAGTCGTACTTTACGAGTAATATTGTAGTGAATGTTTAGTTTCATTAAATTTTGTATTCCTAATTTTTTTTCATTTAGTCTCTTATTTGTTTTTCAAATGAGTCCACGTAAAATATTTTTTATTAAAAAATAGATTTTTTTTAAGATTCTCTATTTAGTCTCTCATTTTAGAGATATCAAATAAAAAATTCATGATATTTATGAGAACAAAATATAAACTTTGTGATATTTAGAGGATTAAATAAAAGCTTTTGTAATATTTAGAAAATCAATTGAAAAACAAAAACAACAAAGAGACATTGTAACAAAAAAAAAATCACAAAAGATTTGAAATAAAAAATTAGAAACTAGAAGTTTAATTATATCTATTTGTTTTTAAAAGAAAAAATTGGAAGGGAATTATCGCATACAGGTAAAAACAGAGACATAGTTTTGTTTTTACTGTCCGTGCTTACCTGGTTATTCCTCGAGAGTTCATATATTTTGGCATAATTCCTTGGTGGGTATCTGTTGCAATAAGATAAAAAAAAAAAAAAATGATACGTTAAGAGTTGGAGGTCAGTGTACTTGTACTTCACTAGGAGACCCCAGCTTTGGCTTCTTGCAAGCTCCTCTTCATTATTGCATTGGCAGAATAAGGTTTAACTCTTGTCATGGCATGTGGTTAATTTGGAGAGAAAGCTCAGTTTGCAGTGTTTGTCTTTTGGTTTTTTCCATGAGATGACTCCGCACATACACATAATTTGCAACAGAAAATGACCTATGCAATTGTCAAAATTTATTTAAGGCCTATAGGATTCGCATGTCTTGTGCTTATGTGGAACTTTTCATGTTGGTCCCATGTTGTCACTATTCTACCATAATTAGAGTTGCTCAGCTTCAGCTTTTTGTATTCCCTACCTGTCTTGGCACGTAGTAGAAATAACGTGCCCCATTTGGTATGTCTGTTTTCACAATTCAGAAGAAATTTGATACGGTTCAGATTTGCTTTGAGTTTGCTCTTTCACTAAAATAGTTGTGCCACCACCTACTTCTGTTGGTAATTTTTTATGCTCCGTGGCCTCGTGCACTTCTAATCCAATTACACTTATTATGAACGTTTTTGGATGAAAAGGGTAATGTCTTATTGATATGTGATCTCTACCTTTGACCGAGAAAATAAATACAACAAGCAAACGCTGGTTAGCTGTGCAATTATGACAAATGAGATTGTGACTTTTCTGCTGTTGCAAGAACTTTGAATTTCTTCTTTATAAAGAAATTGAGCAGAGGAGTTAAGGTTGTCCCAAATTGTTTTCTTTTTCTTACCCAGCAAACGTTACCATTGCCATGAAGGATACAGCTGGTTGAATAGTGATGCAAATCAAGTTGTACGAAGCCAGGTAACAAGTAACAACATTGAATTGTAAATTAAAGAATGCTAGTGTCAATAATTTATTTTAGCTGATCGTCATTACAGATTAATCATTAATGTTTGGCAAAATCTTGCATGATTCTATATCCCTTAGGAATTAAGTATCGTTAGAACTAAATTGTACCCATTTTATCATTATCAAGAAAGCACCATCACACAGGAAGGACAATAATCATACAAAGAACTTAGCTAGCTTTAATCCCTTTTTTTTTTTTATCGTATATAGTTCTCCGCCAAAATAAACTAAAATTAAAAAATAGAGTTGATTTACACTAGTGGGAGGGTTTCCTTTGATTGATTAGACGAAATAGCGTGTAGCATTAACACTCAAACTACAGCTTAGGGAAAAATGCAATTCGTTATAAATTACAAAAGCACAAAAGAGATAATTATTAAGTGATGAGCAAAAATGATTAAATTATGAATAAAATTAATTTTTTTAATTTAATTAATAATTAAAAGTACGGTGGTGAATAAAACTTTAGCATTTCTCTTAATTGATATATATACATACAGTGGATGGGTAAGGTGGTGTGTTGTTCAAACACTGCCCCACATGGGCAACCATTGAAAAGCAATATGACCAATCCATGTATGTATATTCTGAATTAATTGCTGGCTTTGGTGCGGTCTAAAAAGTCGTCAGGAATAGTTGTAGGGAGTGGAGATTTTGAATGTGACAAGTCTTGAATTTTGATACGTGAATTAATTATCTGCAGTAGCTAGCTTCCTAATTTCCCCCTTTTTATTTGTTTGTTTTATTCTTTGGTCATTCTCATTGAAGATGTGAAGAATAAGTACATTAATAAACACCCTTAAAAATCTCGGTGTTCCCATACTAAAGATGCCCGTTATAAAGTAGTGGGACAGACAGAACTGAATGTTGAGATGTGGATTCTGAAGACTACCCAAAAGAAAGGAACAAAGTAGAGCTAGGGGTTTGCCCACACTTCTCCACATTTTAGTCCCCCAATCTTCTTCTTTTTATATATATATTGTTTGGTTAGAAACTGAATTCTCTAATTTTTCTTTTAGTATATGTTTCTTTCATAATGATAATCCTGAGATCAATGCAAAATAATAGTACTTGAACTAGGTACCTTATTTTTGTTATATACTTCTTTTATCACTTTTCTATGATGAAAAATCATTATTTTGTATCTTTATTTTTCTAATAAAACAAATGTGTAAAAGAAATATATAAAAGTTAGTGTGTAAATATCCAAATGGTTAGAAAATTTATTTCTGATGTATAAACTGTTTTTTTAATAGTTAAAAAATAAGAAGGTAAAAATGATTAATTTAATTATAAAAATAAAAAAAATCATAATATACATTTATTTAGAGTAGTGTATATGTTAGTCTACATTTTATACTTGAAGAAGTGTAAGAAATATACATAAAAGCAAGTTTCTATCCCTCTTCTTTAATTAGCAAAATTGAAAATTAATTTTGATTTTAATTATAACAAATATTTTGATTACGTACTTTTCTTTCTTTAATTATAATATAATATGATTCAATTATCACACGCACGCATATATATAGCGCATATATATATATATATATATATATAATATTATAATTAAAATATTAAAAATAAAATAATAAAAAATTACTATAATATAAAACTATTTTATCAAATAAATAATTAAACTATTTAATTATATATTTCTTTAAAAATAATAAAAATTAATTTTTATAAAGATCAATCATGTACTAATATAATAACCTGTAACTAAATAATGATTAAAAAGCAGTTTTTTTACAAAAAAAGATTAATTAAATTTATATATTGGCGCTATGCACGCGAATTGAATCCAATAACCCTAAACCTTAAGTAACGTGATGCTCATGAAATGTGGTTACTTTCGAAAAGATTATTTGAATAATTAAAAATAAGAATTAGATGTAAAAAAGAAGAAGAAAAGAAAATAAAGGTGTTTAATTCTTTCATAAGAAAAAGGAGTACTTCTGGTTCTTTGGTTTTGATTATATTTCTTATAAGAGAAAGGAGTTTGTTATGATTGAGATATTTCGAATTAAGTTGAATTGACGGGACTCGAGTAAGGAGCAACCAAGAACATGGCTTCTCAATTTATGATATGCAAATTGTGACGTTATAGATCTTCATTAACAATTTGCATCTGTTTCTACCAATAGGAAAATTATAATGAGAAAAGCATTTTCTGTGCTTTTAATATTTTGCTATGCTTTCATCTCAGAATATAAAAATAAATTAGTTTACTCTGTCAACTTCATTTCCACTACGTTCATCGTATCTTAATAGTTCCATTACTTTATTTTGTCAATGCTGTTTTAGCAGCTGATATTTCTTATATAACAGCTGTATTGTCACAAATTATTTTTATGCTACTAGCTTTTATCATATTGATTAGTACAATGTCCACAACTTATATAATTTTTCATTTGTTTGAATTTTGATTTCTTTTTCTTTTATATTTTTCAAACTGTTTATTGACGAAATGGTGATAAGGCACATAAAAGAAATTGAAATGACAAGCAAAAACAGTGGTGTGAATGGGATGCATATTAAATAATATAATGAAAGAAATAATATTTGACTAAAAATGTGAAAGAGTATGCTCTGTCAAGGGAAGAAGCCAGGCTGGCATATTTGCGATGATTGAAGTGGGTCCCACCGTCCTCCATTTCTGCTCTGTCAATCCACATGCGCCTTCTAATCAAACTTAGAATGTATTCCCTCACCCACCTTCCAGCTACTACCTCCACGTGTCACTCAGGGAGCCCCTCATGCCATTCCACATCATCCCTCTAGCTTACACGTGTCACGCCAACACGACAACCTCTCGAACTCTATCACAAGTCCCATGTTCTTACAAATGTAAACACACAACAATAACAATAACGCTGTTTGTTTCTTGTTCTGTAATAACTATTCAGTTTGCCGAGTAAATCTGTGACATGTAAAAACACCGCACACTATTCTCTGCACTGCAGCCATTATCCCCGAGTCCGTTTCAAACCATTTTGTCGGCGATAGACGTTATTAATCATTTTCACTAACAGGTGCAATCACCAATTAGTGCCAATTAATTTACTATTTTTTCTGCTTTTATATTTTTTGTCCCGTTATTGTTATTGTCTTACCCATTTCATCCTCCTTATTTTTCTGTGCAGATTTTCTCTTCAATATAATTCTATTTATAACTTTTATTTTGTTTAATCAATTACATTTAAGGATACATCTATTTTTTAAATTATTTATTATAAAATTAATAATTTATAATTAAATATATTTAATTAGATTCTAAATTGGAATGAAATGATTAATTAATATATTATTTGATGCATGAGAAAGCTGTCATTATAGGATACATTCTCAATGCTTAATAAGAAAGAAATTGTTACCAAATATATGTATACACATGTCCATGTATGAAATGACCATTAATCTTCACCTTTTCTCTGCGTAGATTAATGCTTATAATAATACTCACAAAACTGCATAAAGCTGCTTCTGTTTCCGTGGCTGGTTCTTCTTCCTCCTTTTCCTTCTCTCTCCTCTCCCTCCCTCCCTCTCTCTCTCTCTCTCTGCTTTTACTGCAATTTCTTTTATTTTTTTTCTTTTTTCGATTTTGGTTACTTGTTTCTGCTTTGGCACTAGCGCCGGTTCTTGTCTCCCTTGGACTCTGACTCTGTTGCCAGCTTTGACTCAAGAAGATGCTTGTAAGTAGGTTCATTTTGTTCTGGGTTTATTTGTTTTGGCTCTCTTTGCCTTTTGACCTTTGGCCACTTTTCAAATCTGGGTCTCCATTGATTGCTAAGAGGGCACTCTCAAGTTTCAATCTTTGGTTTGGTTTTACATGTTCAAGTCAAAGTGTGTGTGTTCCATTGACATGGGTCATCTTCCATTTGAGTCAGGTTTTGTTCCTTTTATTTGCTTTTGATGGTGGGGGATTGGATCAAATTCCATTCAATTTGATCTGAAAAACTTGCATTCACCTTTCAGATTGGAATTCTTCTGCTATGTATCACTGTCAGTATCTTGACCTGACGTGGAATCTGTTCTAAGTCATTTTCAACTGTTACCAATACATAGATTGGCGTGTGGTGTTACATTCTGTGTTACGAATGAAAATGAGCATTGTGCAATGATTGTTTGTTGCTTTTGTTTCATTGTTTTTGCTACAAATTCCTTTACTTCTCTATTTCGCTGCAGTGATTGAGCATTGTTATTTCAGAAATGCTTTTAATCTCTAACTGAAGTGAATTATTTGCTCAATGATGAAATTCTTTATCTCCATTTATTGAATTATGCTTGGCTTTCTCTCTCAGTAGCTCGAGTCTTAATCTGGGATATAATCCTGTGATTAATTATTGTATTTGTAGGATATCTTCTGAGAATCAATGGGTTGCATTTTGCTTTTTCTACCCTCTTTCAGGTGGCATTGCTCTTGCTGTTGGCATTGAGCAATGCCGTGAGAGTTAATGGAGATGGTGGGCAATGTGGTTCCAATCCAACACTAGACCCAAGGCCACACAGTGTCTCCATTTTGGAGTTTGGCGCAGTTGGAGATGGTAAAACACTGAATACTATTGCATTCCAAAATGCCATCTTCTATCTCAAGTCATTTGCTGACAAGGGTGGTGCTCAGTTATATGTCCCTTCTGGAAGATGGCTCACTGGAAGTTTCAATCTTACTAGCCATCTCACCCTCTTTTTGGAAAAAGGTGCTGTCATTATTGGATCTCAGGTATGTTACCTCTTGCTTCTTTTTCACCAGCCTCTTGTCTTTTTTTGCTGATCACTTGTGTATAGAGATAATCCATGTTCCAATATGGAGAATGCTTATGTTTTGGTTTTTACAATCCATTCTCCTTGTTTAGGATCCATCTCACTGGGAAGTTGTTGAACCCTTACCTTCTTATGGCCGAGGGCTTGAAGTTCCAGGGGGAAGGTATCAGAGCTTGATAAATGGATATATGTTACATGATGTGGTCATAACAGGTTTTTTCCAAATCTCACAAGCTTTTGCTTCTTTCAGCAAGCCTTTAATTGACCTGCTTCTTTATTGAACTTTCATATCTTTATGTGATTCCTCAGGTAACAATGGAACCATTGATGGCATGGGAATGGTTTGGTGGGAGTGGTATAGCTCCCATTCCTTGAACCATAGCCGTCCTCATCTGGTTGAAATTGTAGCATCTGATTATGTGGTAGTTTCAAATCTTACATTCTTGAATGCCCCAGCTTACAGCATACACCCAGTTTATTGCAGGTATATGTTGTGCTTCTTCTAAACATTAAATGAAATGACACTTATTTTGTCCAAGAAAAAAGTCATTGATTTTTTTATTTGTAATTTTTTGCAGCAATGTACATATACAAAATATTTCAATCTCTACTCCTCCTGAGTCCCCTTATACTGTTGGTATAGTACCAGGTTTGTAACATTGTGAACTTTAATATTCTTGTAGTGAAAATGACATTTCCTCTCAAATATCATTAGCTTACCAAGCTTTGGTGAAGGGACACTTAGCAAACATTTGTGCACTTCTTCATGTTTTCAGATTCTTCTGATAAAGTTTGTATAGAAGATTGTATTGTTTCCATTGGATTTGATGCAATATCTCTCAAAAGTGGGTGGGATGAGTATGGGATTGCCTATGGCAGGCCCACAGAGAATGTACACATCAGAAGGGTGCATCTTCATGCATTTTCTGGCTCTGCTCTTGCATTTGGGAGTGACATGTCTGGTGGAGTTTCAGATGTTCTAGTGGAGCATGCTCATCTTTTCAATTCAAAGAGTGGCATTGAGTTCAGAACCACCAAAGGAAGAGGTGGTTACATGAAAGAAATTGTTATATCAGACATACAAATGGAGAATATCTACACGGCAATTGCTGCCACAGGTAATTGTGGTTCTCATCCTGATGACAAGTTTGATCCAAATGCACTACCACTTTTGGATCACATTACCTTGAAGGATGTTAGTGGCACAAACATCACCATTGCTGGAAGCTTTGATGGAATAGAAGAATCACCCTTCACTAACATATGCCTTTCCAATATAACCTTGTCTACAAATTCTGCTTCTCCTATTACTTGGGAATGCTCAAATGTATCTGGATTTTCAGACTCGGTGCTCCCAGAACCTTGTCCAGACCTTGGAAACCCCTCAAGTTCTTCCTCATCTTGTTTCTACCTGTTGAAGAGTATCAGTGGAAAAAGTGAAGTGCAGTGATAATCCTTTCTCAACACATGATTCTTATTCTTGAGTACCCTGCTTGATGTTGATGAAAAAGTGAAAGGCCATTTGCAATCTCAAATTAGGCCACATTCTTTCCAATAAGAAGGTTGTTCGGATTATTCATTTTTTTCATCACTTAGATTTGCATTCTTGCATGTTCCAACCAGCACATTATTTGTACAGCTTCATCATTTCTTCATTCATGTGTAAGGAAATTTTGGTAGTGCCGCCACAGGAGGACTAAATTTTATAGTTTTGCATTAGTTTCATTGTGATTTCACTGTAAAGCATGTAGTGGATTTGGTGATACTTTAATTAAAGAAAGTCCAACTTTGAGTTATGATTATCTATGTCGTAGGAGTGATGTCATACCTACAATTTTAATCTCTATTTTTCAATGGGCCATAAAAATATTTATATATTTTATAAGAATATATATGTTTTACAACCTCTCAATTCTCCAGTTGATATATTACATTTTTGTTCTTTAATTTGTGGATCAACAAATCAGTTCAATTGGAGTAGTTAAGTTCTTGTAACAGTTTAATTTGTTATAAAATATGGTGACATTAGATTAATTTCAAATGTGACAGTCGACAAAAGCGACATGACATCAAATAATGAAGTGGGTGGCTTAACATCTTGCCACCTAGCATAAATATATCATATCTTGTGGAAAGCAGCATAAATTTTGTCTCACATCATCTTGCACTTAATACTATAATGTATCATATTAGAATGAACATAATTGTTTTTAAAGCCTCTTTTCCTCATTTTCCCCCATATCAGGTGACTTATCATTTTAATTTTAAAAAAAATATAAAAAAGGATTGAAATAAATAATTTTATTATCAATATCTACTTGATCAAAACCAGATACGAGGACGCCTTTCCGATAACCAGATACGAGGACGCCTTTCCGATTTCGAGAACCAGGTTATATGCCTTGATGATGTTGATATCTTCTGTGCCATTGCATTTTGGTCAAGGTTTATCATTTGCTACATCTTGTGTACAACGCATTACCAAAGACATTGTGTTGGGCCAATGTTGTTGAATCCAATTTAGGGTGATCCACGACTACATGGTATACCCAATCCATTTGTTTTAATTGACCAAAAAAAAAAAAAACCCAATCTTTTTCCAGTTTTCCTTCATTGATAGAACACATGGCAGTGTTTGGAAATGTTTGGAGTGAGGAGTATCATTCATTCTTGACATTTCCAAATCTACTCCAATTCCCATCTCTCAACCTCGATCCTTGTCTCCCAAAAAAATATTTTAATGCTTGGTATGGTAACAGTAAATTTAAAAAGAAACTGTATATTCTTTAGATTTATAATTATAATTTTTTAATATCTTAAAAATTAAAGAGTACTTATATTTTTTAAATAAATTATTAAGTTTATTATTTATTAATATAAAATTTATAATAATAATTATTTCACGTGTGAGAGAATAGACATTATAAAAATTATCAAATATATTTTTAGTTAAAATATAATCCTTTTATATAATAGAAAATTTTACTAATTTTTTTTTATCTCAGACTACTTATTTAAAAGTTACTTTGAATTTACAATGATCAAGACTCACTAAAAAAAAATATTTTTTAATTCATAATACTTGTTTATGTTGGGCAAGGAAAATAAGCATTTTTTGACAACTCAACCATTTTTACCATCTTTATAATAATGCATTTTCCTCTTTAATTTTAAACATACTCCTAAATTTTTAATTAAAAAAATAGTTTAATTAACCAATGCCTTAACACTACTTATTAATTTTTTAAAACATAAGTAGACATAATATATTTCAATGAATTTTGTCGTTCCTTTTGGCGCTGAGAAAGATTTAAATTTTCACATGACCTGGAACCACAGTGATTACGAACACTTAACATATCATTAAATTTGACACGTGTCAAATGATGATTGGTCTCATACGTGAATATTCATAATTTTGTTGCTATATAAACAGTTTCTTTCTCACAAAAAGATTTGATGGGGTCTTGATTTATTAAAAATGCTTCTCATATGTGAAGATGATAATAAAATAGACGGATTAAGCGCATAATTAAGTTAGCTCAGAAAAACAGTACAAAAATTTATCATGCTAACTTAATAAACTTTTTTAAATACATGTTGAAGAGTACAAAATAAAAAATTAACAAATAGCAAGCTTTTATTAAATAGTATAATATTTAGTATTAATCAATGCCTTGTATTTGTGATTTTTTTTTATATAGATAATATCATATATAGATTCTGTCACTTTGTATATATGTTTGTTCATGTATATTTATGTACATGTTACGTATTTTGATGTCTAACGTGTTGGACAAGGAATTCAGGAAATGGCATTCTACTTGACCATGTTCTCATTTCTAGGATGGATATTGAATCCTTTAAGGCTAAATTTTTTTTATGAGGAGTCCATAGGATTACTGGATTTAAATACTTTAGTAAATATGAAATCTTACGTTTCATCATACTTGTATTGTATGAAATACCAGGCAATATGATTTTTACCTTTTATAACAAAAAGGAATCCATAATCAATCAGTCTAGCACACAAGATAAGAATCTAATTCTTGCTTTTTCCATTTTCACGTGCACATCAAAATTTTTCCATTTTCTACATTCAGATTCTACTATTTACTAATTTGCCATGAACTAGTTCATTAGTACATCTAAAAGCAGAATTGTCCCTCAATTTGATTGGATTTTCATCTCTTGATTTTCTTTTATACTATTCTACACGCATTTGGATTTTCATCACTGAACATGGATGTGATGTTTCCATTACCATTTTGGTAGTAATGTGTGTGTCTTGGTGGTGACCTTGCATACTCATATTCAGTGACATAAGGTGATGGCCTATATGTATTATAGCTGTGTGTCACATACACTGGTTGGGGTGGTTCTTGAAGAAATGTTGGGATATTATGGTATCTTTGCCCCCAGTGTCCAACAAAGTTGTGGGCAGGACCAAATCTGTTTCCATGGTTAGGTGGGTTGTGGTATATCACATGAACCTCTCCTACATCCTTTGTTCTTGGAGTGCTTGGTGATTGCTGGTTTGGATTATCCTCAGCAGGTGTGTGTGTTGGTGATGGTGTTGTCTCATGTGGTGGCTGTTCATGAGGTGATGTGTCTTTTGGAGGTTCCTCTTGGGGTCCTGCTTGAACTGGTGGAGTTTCTGTGGGTTGTGGTTGTGTTGCTTCAGAGGGTTGTGCATTTCCTTCAGGTTCTGGTTCTTTTGGTTGAGATGATGATAGTTCTGGTAGTTGAGATGGTGACTCGGTTGGTTCAATGTTGCATATGGTGGCTATCTTCCTTGTTTTCTTGATTGCTTTAACAATTTTTTCTGGATCTGTCCACCCAATAATTGTTATTTTTTGTTGTGGGAAGTCTATATAGAGATCATATATACCTGCAAGAGATGAAAGTTTATCAAAGAGTTAGGTGATATGAGTAATAAACTAATAAGAGTTCATGCATGTAGCAGCATCAATTAGCAGGGAAATTATGTGACACGCTTACCATTTATGCCACTGAGTGCTTTCTTAATCTTCTGCACACATCCATTACAGTCCATTCGGACATGTATCTCTGTGACTCTAGGTTTCTGCATAATTGTTGTTTATTTTTAAATTGAGGAAATCCATAATTGCATTGACATGTTGATCAACAAAACATGCATGGATTTTGGGTGCCTTACCTGGAACTCTGGAACCATGGAGATGAATTAGAGAAACCAAGGGATGTGTGTTTGGCGAAAGTAGTAGATTATGGTTGTGAAGAATATGTGACTACCATATATTTGTACATGGGAAGGGAATATGTGAAGCCACAATAAGTGGGACATGTAAGGAATCTCTTTCTGCAGTGGAAAGGTAGAGGTAAAAGAGAAATGGGTATTGCTTGATTGGTCCATGAAAGTCATTGTCTTAGATTAGGCGTGAGTTTAAGAGCACAACTTATTCAATAAGCTTTTTTTTTTTTCATATGAATGCTTATGCCATTAATTTGATCCATAAAATTTCTTGAAAAAAGTTAAAGGAGCTTATTTTAATAAATATACTGTTATTAAAATAAGTTAAAAATTTAAATAATTTATAAAAGTTATAAGTTATTTTGAGAAATTTTAGGTAAACTCTTAACACACATTAAAATCATTAGAATATTAGACTTGGGAGGGGAAGGGGTGTTCAGGTAAGAGGGTAGGCTTTCTTTATGAGTATTTTTAAAGCTGACATAGAGGGAATTTGCTTTATAATGGATGGCCTCTTGGCCATGTATAACATGGAGGATTTGGGAGGTTAGAACATTGGCAATACATGCTACCAAAGTCAAAAAGACCAAAGTAGCATTTTTGGCCATGAAGAAGGATATGCACTCTTGAGGAATCCTTTTATCAAAAGAAAGATCACCGTGATGAGTTTATGAAATGACAATTTTTTATGTACAATAAAACGAAAAGGAAATTATGGTTTGTGTTTAATATGTTGTTTGTCTTTCATGGTCTCACATTCATCTCAAAAAGGTAGGTGACCACTAACTGATTCTCTTAATCAGGATTACTTATACAAGGACCAACGGTGTACCATAAACGCCTTTTTTGGGGTATATTGACTTTCAAACTGCTTAAAAGAACTGAAATCTCAAGGGAAGAAAAGTCTTCGTTCTGCCAACTTTTGTTCTCTTTGATTAGTTATTGCAGTAATATAATTCTTTTTTCTTTTGGACTTGAACAATTAATGAATGTAACAGGTAAAAGTTTGAAGATTCTACCCCAAAGTAGTAAAATACACAATCCTTCGGACATCTTGGGAGCTAGTTATGTGTGAAAAAAATAAAAATAGTATTTTTTATTTACAAATTTTCTTATTGTTTGTGTTCTAAAAAAGACACTATTAGATCATCATCATAGAAAAAAGAAATTAAATATTTTTTCGGTCTACTCAAAATGAAGGGTATCCACACCCTTTTGATCTAATACTAAGACGAAGGGTACTTACGTCCTTTTGTCTTAACCTTAGGATAAATGCTTCTCTAATCACATCAAAATAAATTAATAAACTAATTAAATATTAATAATTGATAAAGAAATGATTAAGTACCTAAATAATTAGAAAGTTAAAACAGGGTTGAATTATGAAGTCTATTAGACCAAAAACATGTTTATAAAAGAAAAGTAAAAAATACAGATAAAGAGATTAACTTCAGAATATTAAATAAAATTAACTATTCTATATTGAACACTAATTTCATCATCTTTGCATATATCTTCTCCCACGTCACAACAGAGGAAAATTTGAAATATTCTACAAAAACGTCACATCAAAGGACAAGAAAATGAGTGTATCTTTAAAAAGAACAGTTTAAATATATTGCTAATTATTTTTAGATTTGGTAATCCTTAAAATCTATGCGATTGAAAAATAGTTTTCCTTGCCGAGGTTCATATTTCTTATGGTGTTTGATGTCTCTAATTTCTAGATTTCCTAGTTGCTTGATGCTCATGGGTTTTGGTTAAGCCATTCAAAATGTTAGAATTTAGGTGGAACTTAAAATCGTTACAAGACCATCTAGAATGATCCTATTTTGGCAAAAATGTCAACTCCATATTCACCTTAAGTTTATGATACAAAAATTATGTCATCCTCGTAGTCAAAACAAAAAAGGATATATTTTTTTCAACCTCTTAGTATCTTTTACAACATTTTGTGCCTGATTTCATCTTATTTTTGGTCAATTGTAGATGTTTCATGCAATAGCTATCTGTAGGGCATTGCATCATAAAATTGTCCTAAATATGCCACACATGGATTGGCATTAGTTTAGCAATATCTGAATTTTATAATCAATTAATTATTAATGATTTAAATATGTCTTTTTTTAGTTTCTATACGAGATTTTGATTTTAGTCTCGCAATCTTTTGATTTTAATTTCAAATTTTTTTAGATTCAATACTTTTGGTCTTTAGTTATAATGTCACTAAGTAAGAATTTTTCACACCATTTTCTAGCGGTCTGCAAGTTCTATGCCCAATTGCCAGAATTCATATTTGATTTAAAAACATATTTAAGACATTATTAATTGTCCCGAAAGTTATTTTAGTTAGAAAAAAACACCTGACAAGAATATTTGCCATGACAAAAGAAACACACAAAGGCCGACTTATTTTGTCTTTGGTTCATTTCTTGAATTAGAACTGTTAAGCAATTAGATTTTTTCATCTAATATAGTCCCTGATGAAATCTTTTTAGCTAAAAATTCCTCCTCTTTTCCCATACAGGCTTTTTCTTTTCTTTTCTTTTCCTTTTTTGGGTTGCTTGGTTTACATGAAGAAAGAATAAAGTTATATGCTCCATCCAAATAACTTTCTGGTCCTTTCTTTAAATTTCCTTCCAACAAGTGGTGGTTTCATTAGAGTTTGGTAGGGGGATAATTAACTTGTATATAATCTTTGATTATGTTCCCATGCTATGTTAGTTGACGGTTAATTATGGCGCCTAACCTCTTTATGTCTCTCTTATAGTCACATTAAAAATCAAGCTTTAATTCTTAACCTTTACCCAATTGACAGCATTGAATTCTCATGAACCATAAAGTTTGAGGTGAGCCAAATAGTCATCACCCCCTCCCTTTTGGTTCAAAACGTTATGCACTTTGTGGAATGCAAAAAAAAAAAAAAAAAGTGACGATCTTTGCTCATTATCATGAGGAATATACAAGCTGGCTATGCATGCGTTGAATTGCCATGCCTTTGTCTGATTGTTGTTGCAAATTATCTAAAATCCAAAATTAAAAACTCAAATGCAGAAAAATTTATCTTTGGTAACCTTCACACTCCAAACCAACAGTGACTTTGCCTAGTTAGCTCGAATTTTATCATAAACATCAGCCCTTGAGTATGTCAAAGATGTTCATAAACATTAAACATTTATTAGTTGCACAACGATTTGGCAGAATTATTACCATCAAAGTATGATGCTATGAATTCATAAAGAGAATAGTGAATTTCCAATCTTTGTTACTACCAAAGTACAAATATTTGCCAAACCACTTTTATGCCCTTGATGGCTAAGGACTTATTAGGGAGTTCAATATTTTGTAAACAATCTGTGTCCCTATATTCGAGTGCACACTGTTATTCAAAAATTGAATAAACTTGCTTTTGAACAATATCTGTATACTTGACAAAAACAACTAGAATAATCAAGCATAGACTAGTGGATTCTCCAACAGGTAGGCTTCCACAACCCTGCAAATTCCTAAGGAGCTTTCCCTTCCTTCCTTTATCTCTTCCTCTTTGACTTCAATCTCACCAATGATATTGTATTTGCTTGTCATTTTACAAAGGCAACCCCCATCACTAATGGCCTCAAACTTAACCTCATATGCTATAGACTCAAGCTTGTCACCCAATGGATCTCCTTCAATCATAGTGTATTTGCACACCAAGTTGTCATTATCAACCTCATCAATCCTGTGTTTTAAATATTTAAAGGGGCTAGCTGCACAAAAATGAAACTCACAAGAAATTTTTTCAATCAATATAGATCGAGATATGATCCATTAATTTCACTTTAGCTGGTCAAAATGTTTTTGCTAACCTTCAGCAAAGTTGACTTGTTCTATGCTTCCAGCTTCTCCATCTCCTTGGATTACTTTGACCTCTTTTATGAACTGTGGCAAGAGCTTTGGAAGCAAAGTTCTTGAGTCTGTGATCAAGGCCTTGAACATGCGCGATGGAGCGACAGGGGATGAATAATCATGTGTGTAGGTTGAGACTCCCATGGTGAATTGTATAGATTGCAAAAGTCACCCAAAAGAAAACAACTTGTGAAACTTGGATCCTAGGGAAGAGCACTTTTATTAGGTGAAGTAGGTTTTTCGTAGGTATGATCCCTTTGATGGAAAAGGAAATATTTATAATTGCGGCTTAAAAATGGACATTTATTTGGTAGTTAAGAAAGGGAATTTTTTATTTGAAGACTTTCAATGTTAGTGGCTGATTAGGGAGTCTTGTATTCATATTTCCAAATAATTGTATTAATCAAACTTATGCTAGCCACATGGGCGGCTATAGGAAGAACCATATCATTTGCCATTGCCAACATTATAGAGTTGGATTCTTACAAGTGAGAATAGTGCATTCACCTACCTTATGTATAGTTTGAATCACAAGGTTTATTCACCATTTTCTAGCTATCATTTACCTTGAGGGCAATTAACCAAGGTGCAGTGGCTTAGTGGAAAAACAGAAAAATGTAACAAAACAAACATATCAACTTCTAATTGAACAAAAGTACACAACTGTGCACTTGGTTAACCATAAGTTCGCATAAAAGCCAAAGTGTAATGATTGTGGCACATGATGTTTGGCATTTAATTAAAACGAATAAAGAATAGCTTTTGGCACTTTATTTTCATGAGGAATGTTTGTCTGGTTAGAAAAAAGGAAAGGCACAAACAAACAAGGTAGCCATTCTACTTTATCCACTTTGGTTTAGATAAATCTTTCTTTCAATGAAAAGGGAAACAAAATAACTAAACCCTAAACCATTTTACCATATGATTTGAAACAAAATGTTGAAATGACTGATATATGATGTTTGATAAAACAATTGTACAAAATAACTCGTCAGGCTCCCTTGAAAAATATCCCAAAAATCTTTGTTTTGATTGGACTATAAAGTCCAACATGATGATAAAAAAAGGTCACTTAAAGTATTTTCCAAAAAAATGGTTCTCCTGTCATAAACATTGAACTTTTTCGCTACTGTAGCTTTGTTCAACTTAGT
This sequence comes from Abrus precatorius, assembly GCF_003935025.1. NCBI lineage: Eukaryota > Viridiplantae > Streptophyta > Magnoliopsida > Fabales > Fabaceae > Abrus > Abrus precatorius. Next base: position 30,613,133 of record NW_020874292.1, on the reverse strand, counting down.
ATTTTGAATTTTTCAGCAGACATGGCTAAACTGTGCATTTCTTACACGTGGATAGGGCAATTGATATATTATGAGCAAGTATTTGTATGAATATTATGAAATTTAGGAAAATAAATAATTATAAATCAAATTTTAATCATATAATTTTATAAAAAAATTGCATAATTAATTTTAATAAATTTTAAAATATAAAGAAAAGTTCCATATTTTATATTAAAAATAAATTCAAAGTTAGAAAAGAGAATCACGAATGATATATGTCATATACGTAAGTTTTAAGTGCATTGTTCTAACTTTAATATATAGAGACAATCTGCTTTAAACTATTTGACACTTCATATAATTAATATCCGTATATTATATCTATATAATTTATATTTAATTAAACCGATAAATAAAAATAAGCAAATAAACAAAAAATATATAAGGAATTAAATAAGTCAATTAATTCAAGAGTTGTTTCAGAAGATTTTATTTGCATCTGATGAGAAATAAAAAAACTAAATAAGTAAGTAACTTTCAATGAAAAATTAAATATTTGACGAAAATTTGTACTTAAAAAAAATATGTATTTTCACTTCGTTATAAAAGAATAAATTTATTATTTAAGACCTTGACGGTCGATGGACATATATTAACCTACCCATCTTAAATGTGTTCTTTCTTTTTTCATTTTTTTTACGATGATAAAGGAATTAAAAAGCTAAAAGACTGTCCATTTTAAAGTTGAACACATCATGGAATAGGCTCAGAAAGAGATGGATTTTAATGCATCACCATGCACAATTACAAAGTAGTAACATTATATTAGTAGTATGAATCATTTCAGTGGTCCCGAAAAATCAATGAGGTTGTTAGGAAAACTTACCATCTCAGTTCATTTCGGCTGCCAATTTTTTTTAATTGAAAATCTAAAAACATTAGATAGTAATATCACAGAGAATAAAAACATATTTAAATCTTTATAAAATATCAACTTCTAGCTATTAAAATGTTATATCCAACAATTCTATAATAATACTATCCCAAAGTTCGGTGGATGGTAGTAATACCAAATGCTTTCCCTCATTTCATCCAAACTTTTGTAATCACAGTGCAACACTAGTGAAATTAGCTATAAAATGACCCTAAAAAATAAGATAAATTTTTTATTTGCTACACCAACAAATAGAACATTAAGATGGAAGTAGGAAGCATTCATGGCACAAAAAAAAATTCATTTTGGATTCCATGCCACTGTTAAACATAAGAAGTGCAACAATATTTGAACCCAAATTTCAAACATTTCAGACCCTTATTATACAAAAGCTAGCCATTAAACAGACTTGTGAAACCGGTAGTGGTATTAACTTACTAGTGACTATATAATGATTCAAGCATACACATCAGGGTTCTGCAGGAGATAAGTTTCCACAACTTTGTAAATGCCTAAGACTTTTTCCTTGCCAGCCTTAATGTCCTCTTCGTTGATCTCTATATCACCTTTAAGATAATACTTGTTTGTTATCTTATTCATGCTACCACCATCAGGTGTTGCCTCAAACTTAGTCTCGTGAGCAATGGATGCAAACTTGTCCTTCAATGCTTCACCTTCAATCAATGTGTAATTGTAAGTAAATGTGTCCTTGTTTATCTCATCAACCCGGTTCTTAACACTTTTCATATGGCTACCTGCATGGAAAAGAAAGTCATCTTCGGGGTGGTTCTGGATAACAACTTAATTAAGTGCTTATTCACTAAGTTCATAGCCCATGAAGGCTTATAACATAAATTTGATCATGAAATTTACTGAAATAATTTTAAAAAAAGAGTTTAGTTTAATAAGGTATACTAGAATGTTTATTAAAATAAGCTAAAAAGAGTTTACAGGAGATGTAGTTTTAACTTCTTGGAGACATTTGGAAGAGTCATGTAAAGCTTATAAACTCACTATTTTGCCAACAGATGTGATGCTACTAACTATAATTTCTGCTGAAGTCGGTGATACAAAGTTACATGCCTTCAATAAAATTAATCTGCATGATGCTTCCAGCACCACCATCACCCTGTATTAGTTCAATGCTCTTCACAGCATGTGGCAGAAGTTTTGGAATGAGGTTGTGAGCATCAACAACCAAGGCTTTGAACAACCTTGCTGGAGAGATTGTAGATGGATACTCATCTGTGTCAGTGTAAACACCCATGCTAGAAAGTGATATTAGGACACCACTGCTAAGGAACTAGAAGTGCTTGGTGAAATTGGCAAGAATCAGATGTTGAGACTGGTATTTATAATGTCCAAGTTCATATCCCCTTTGTTTGCATTTCTTTGTCCCAAGGACGATGTTTTCAAGATTTGATTTATCAAATAAAAGAAATTTTGTAAGATTGGCCAACAAATGGATGAAGCTGTTTCTTGGGGCAAAACAAATTTCTAGCTGCCAATTCAAAACCTGACTAAATGATGGTGCTTTATGGCCTAGAGTGTTCCATTATTTCGATGTGAGTTTTGCATCTTTGTCAATTGTCATATGATAGGGGCTCAATTAAATAAAGTTAAATTTATGACCCAATAAATAGATTCCATGATAACAGGGAGAAGAAATGAAATTTTCCGATACCCTTAATTGGTCTATATAACTATTAAAATTAATTTATTTTAGTGTATTATAGGATTTGGTTCCTCCGCATTTGTACAAATGGCTAACAAGTAAATTTTTTTTTCGAAAATTTCTAGGAAAGTATTTGGGTTTTTTCTGTGAAAGTACCAAAGTATATCCTTATATTCTTCTTTGAGGATAAAATTGTTTCGTATTATTATATTTAGTAATCAATAATATTTTGCCATACGTCACAATATAAATCAATAATATAATTAAATATTCATGAAAGATCCTTGGCAGTTTGTTTAGTTCTTGCCTTGAAGAAATCAAAAGTGGTTTTAGTTATTTACTTATGTAGTAGACATTGCTTATGAAGTTCAAAATGGACAATCACTCTGCTCAGATCAGCTGCTTTTAAGATCCGAAATAGTATTTTAAGACAAAGGTAATGGTCCAATGTTAACTACCTACGAATGGGTGATGATTAAGGTTCTCTTATGACGGTTAATTCATCTTGAAGGACCAATTAACATACACAATTAAGGTTCTCTTATGACTTACACAGTTACACTATAACGTGTAAATATGATGTGGATAGTGTAATTTAACTATCAAGCCCGGTTAAATAACGAGTCAAAATAACTTAACTAACAAAACCCCATCAAAATAACTCGTACATATAAATTTTATTATTAGCCATATCATATATGGCTTCAAAGTAGACTACAGGCTGAATTTAGAGTACATCATAATATAATGTAATGCAAAGGTTCCCTATAAAACTCACTTCAAGCATAGGCTTGTGGGTTTGCGATGAGATGGGCGTCTACTACCTTGAGAAGAGCCAATCCTTGCTCCTTTGCAGCCTTGAAATCATCTTCTTTGATCTCAACACCTGGTTTAGGATGATACTTGCTTACAGTAGTGACCTTACAACCTCCCTTTTCAGTGGGCTCGACCTTTATCTCATGTGAAATTGAATCAACTTTTTCCAGTAGAGCATCCCCCTCAATCACTGCATAGCTATATGTCAACTTTTCCTGGTCTATTCCATCAATTCTATGCTTTAAGTGCTTGATTTGATCACCTGCATTGTAGGCATTACCGATGATCTCTTTGTTAGTCATTTCAGTTTGAGACATATGATTAGATTATATTTAGAAACCCAATTCTTTAAGAAACAAAAGTGGAAACTAGTTTCCAGTGAGCCTTAGCTCGGTAAATTGCATGGTCTTAAAGATCAAGGGGGGTGTTGAGCTCCCATATGCCATTTCCCCATTCCACTTGGATATCAATCAATATTTAGGGTGCGTTTTAAAAGTGCTTATGAAAATAACTTATAGTTCTTATATACTCTTTTCCTCTTATTTTAGTAAGCTTTTTAAACTTATCAAAATCAACTCTTTTTAGCATATTAAAAAATATATATATATGGTAAATTTATATGATAAGCCCTCATTTAAAAATAGCTAATTGAATAAACGCTTAATTAAATTGTTTTTTCAAACACACCCCTAGTCACAAATAATAACAATAACTGCAACAAATAACAAAGGAAAACTAAGATAAATTAATGCAACAGACCTTCAGCAATGGTTATCTCCTGAATGCTTCCGGGGCCTCCATTGCCTTCAACAAGTTGAACTTTCTTAATAGCCTGAGGCATCAGCTTGGGAATGAGGTTAGGAGCATCAAGAATCAAAGCCTTGAACACTCTCTCTGCCTGGATAGTGCTAGTGTACTCCTGGTTGAAAGTCAAGAAATCCATGCTGCTTAGAATTACAAAGTATAGTAGCTAGAAACTTGAAGTAGAAGTAGTCAAGTAGTGAGAGAGATCAAATGCAGTGGTGTGAGATGACACAGGCGTTTGTATTTATAGATCAAGAAGAACATAGGCAATTAATGTTGTGGCATCTAACAATGGTTCTCCAACTCCCAGATCACCAAAACTACCAAGCTACCAAGGTTCCTGTCCCACTATTTTAACGGACCGTCCTTGCATGCCACATTAATTCCAATGAAAATACTTATTTTCTTAAATACTTAACTAGCATCTAATCAATCAGCATAACAATGCAACCTGTGATCCTATCACTTTAGATCTATGCCAACCACAAGGTGTTAACATACATAGCATGCTAATTAATAATTATTAAAAACTCTTGTCGTTTTTTATTGGGCTACCTTATATGGCCACCGACTCACCGCCATTTTAAGTATGAGAATAACACCTAAACTTAAATGAGGGGGTTGAATTTCCATTGGAGCCTTTAAGTCAGTTGAAAATTTGTTGGCTGCAATTCATGCACCCATTGTTTTTAGTAACATAGATATTGGCTTTAACCAAAAAACAAATAGAAACTCCTTAAAAAATGAAAGTGACATGGAAATGGCTAGTATCTTAATACCATAAGAAATTGCAGTTAACAGAAACAAGATTCATATCCCTCTGTTTTCCCAACACAATTGCAGCCATAAGTTATGATCATCCTTGCTGTTTTCACCCACCATAGACTACAGCCTATTGAAGACAACAAATCTCGCACCCATTTATGAGTTCCCATTCATTCCCTTCCCCTGTTAACAGTTTGTTTTAAAATTTTAATTAATTGTTTGAAAAATAGTAGTTGATTGATGCTTATCATATTTAATGGCCCAAATAAGTAGTTATGGTCGTCAAAATAATTCTCTCTCAGTTTATCATCGATCATGACATAAAAATTTAGTGCTAATAAAGGACTTTTAAAGATGTAAAATATTAATTAGATGGGATAAATTAATTTACTCGAAATTTATTGTTAAGAAAAAATTATTTAATTCTCCTAACCAACACGTAAATTATTATCCTCTTCTTTCATTATTTTCTCTATGAATTGGAGCACGTTTAGCTAATTTAACTAACTAAAACGAATCCAATAAATGGTTACTATACAAATTATTTCTCACAACCGTTTTAATTCGAATAAGTATTATGTAAATCATAATAATTTTATTTTTTCCTTCTATAATAAATTGACCGTCGGGTGATAAAAGCAAAATTACAAAAGCTCTGAGGATATAAAAAACAAAGGAATTAATAGGAAATTACATGGAATTGAATAAACAAAGGGAATCAATATTACATATTGTGTTGTTGAGAAGAGAGAGAGAGGCAAAGGGAGAGAGAAAGCTGAGCCTGTTGGCATTGTTGGCGTTTAAGAGCGGTGCCGGCGGTGGAGCAAAGGGTGCGCACGGCCTCCCATTCATGGGGACATGCCAAAGAGACAAGGCACGTGGCCAGCGCGTGGTTCAGGTGACGACACGCCGTGTCGCGACTCGGACCCGATGGAACTCGCCGGTGGCACTCGCGTAACGCTCTCTCCACGCGCTCGCACTTGTCTTCTTCCCTTGACATGTTTTCGTTCCAGATCGCGTAATTGGGCCTGCAAGGTGTCTTCTCTGTTACCAAAGAAAGAACATTAAAGCAAGGTGTGTTGAGTTGGGTTGCTTCATGAGATTCTGGACTCGCCTAATCAACTACTTTAATTAAATATTACTTCATTAATATCATTTTTTTTCTAGTTTGGGTTCTAAGAAATAAAAAGGCCCTTTAGTAGCAAAAAAGGCTGAAGGTAACAAATAAAAAGAATTTGTCTTTTTTAAAATTAGGAGATAGATCAAAAACATATAAAACAAGTAAATTAAAATGTTTTATAGTCATAATTTATGTTAAATTAAATTAATGATGAATAAAGGCTCTTGATTTCTCCATTTAATTTCTGACATCTTGAAACAATCATTTGGGGTTAGTTTCTCAAGGTATTATTAGTCTTTTTCTTCATTCAAATTATATAAGATTGGAACATGCTAGAGTCCTTATTGCCTTCTGTCAATCCACTTCAAATTTAGGGTTTTATTTACTTCCTCAAGTGACTTTGACACTAAAATCACGAAGCTGTGAAAATAATTGTAACATTGTGATAGTTAATTTTAATAATTACATCTTTATTTTAATACTGTCAATCCACTTATAGAAGTAATATCTTTTCTTAACATACAAAATTGTTAACTTTTGAGGGAAAAAAAATCAATGCAATCAAAACATTTAGATTGCTCTTAACATAATAATTAAAAAAAAAATTCAATGGTCAATGGTCAATGGTCATTGGCCATTGGCTTATCCTCATAAGCCAAAACGGTGTCGTTTTGACTTTCAAAGAAAAACAAAACACTTGAGTACGATGTCGAAATTGAACCCTAAGCAAAGCTCAAAGCGCGCTAACCACGCAGGAGGAACAAAAGCAAAGTGCCTCAGTGGAAGTTCTGCAACTCTTCATTTCGAACTCTGTCGCAGCGAAGTATTCGAATTTCGATCCCGGTATGAGTTCATATGCTTATCAATGAACCCTGATTTTTTCACACACAAGATTCCAATTTGAAGACAGTAACTTAAAATACTTTGCTAACAATGCTTGCAGGATGGCAAATGCTGCTGAAGATTTCTCCCAATTTGGAATTTCAAAGGAGGTCCTCCCCCTTTTTTCATTGCACGTTCTTAGAAAGATACAAACATTTTGGGAACAAGGGCATTTTATTTATTTATTTATAATTTATTTTCAGGAAAAGGATAAGCTTGTTGGAGAAGTGATTCGGTATATGCTTTTCAAAACCCATCAAAATTCAGGGTGCCCAATTAAGAGAGAGGAACTCACTCAACTCGTTACAAAGAGCTATCATCAGCGTAACCTTCCTACTTTTGTCATCAATGAGGCTAAGGACAAGCTTTCTTTCATTTTTGGCTATGAGATGAGGGAGCTTCAAAGGTCCATTCCATCATCCAAAGCCCACGCACGACTTTCTCAACAAAGTGAGCGTTTTTGCATTTTCTTTCTTGTTTTAATTTTGCTTTTATCTCATCAAATGCCTCATATGGGAATGCTGAGTTTTAGGAATGTTTTTGTTTATACTTCCTTTTCATGAATTTTTTTAACACAATTTGAGCACAGGTTATAATTGTATGCAGGGAATGTTGGAACAGTAATATGGGCTAAATTACATATTCTGTATTTTACCATTAAGAATATTTTAATGGGCTGCCGCGTGGGCATTATGAGTCATGTAGTTTTTATGAATTTGGATTGTCATTGTATTTTTTTGTTGATTTCACAACCAGTTACTGCCTTTTTGAATCATAAGCAAATATGATCTATTTCTATTCTATTAATTGATTGACAATGTATTCCTTTCTACGTTTATGATCACCTTACTCTCTTAATATCTCTATCGGTCAATAATTGATTATTGATCCACCTTTCTAGGTGGTTGCTTTGGCTATATGTAAAGTATTGCTTGAAGAACTGTGTCCTCATAATACTTTTACCTTCTAATCAGTAGAAACTAGAGAATGCCTCAGGCAACATTCTTTTTAAAAGCACTGTGGATAATACGTTCAGAGAAAATGAGTAAAGTAGACAAAATTGCTTTTTGCTTGTTCGAATCTGTTTACATTCTCTAGAGTTTTCCAACTGTGTTTTTGTTGTTGCCATCTACATTTTCCTCTACTAGTTTTATTATGATGTTTGTTCTTCCAGGTGTTGAGAAATCCAAGTCGTATATTCTAATAAGTCAACTTCCTCCTGATGTATATGAAAAATATGTTGTGGATGTGAATACTGCACATCTGCCTGGATTCACCTTTGTCATAATTAGTATTGTACATCTTGCTGGTGGCAAAATTCCAGAAGGTATGGTTGCAAATTTAGTGTCATAATACTAAAATTATATATCTACTCATACATATGCACCTGAAATAAACATATGGAAGTCAATGCTACTACTTTAAGGTCTTTAGAAATCTAATAAATATAAGGTTCTGCTTTTTACAGTTTGCTTGTTATATTAGCTTAAAACTTCACTGAAAATTTCAAGGGCTATTCTGATACTGTCTTTTTAACACAATGGAACTCCTGGTGAGGGTATTGCAGATAATCTGTGGAGCCAAATGAGGAGAATGGGTTTGGGTGAAAATGAAGCAAGTCATCCAATCCTTGGAAATGTTAAGCAAGCATTGGAACTTCTTGTTCAGCAAAGGTGATATTTGTTTAATGTGGTGGATTAAATTACAAGATCTGTTGCATTTTGTGGCACCTCTGATTTCACCAGAAAAGCAATAAAGTAATTATTGATTCGTCTTCTTCTTTGTAGGTATTTACAGAAAGACAAAGTTAATGGTCCTGAAGGCAATACTGTATATTATGAGCTTGCTGACAGAGCCTTAGATGGACCCATCAGCGACAGGGTTAAGGAATATATATCTCAGGTAGTGTTTTGGAGAGTAAATTATATAAGTTTTGTGGTTATAGTTCTTTCTTTTCTTAATTCATTTCACTCAATTTAATATTAGCGAACAAATGTTTCGCTTTTCGTATTATTTTTCTTCTCTCATAAGGACTTATCTATAAACTCACTCAAATCGGGCCTATATATATTTAAGCCTTATATATTATTAAGTTGTTACTGAACAGTAACACACATGGAAGTCAACATTGAAAAAAGTAGCTGAAGCAAATATAACAGTGTGTGTCGTGGATTGTTCAGTTACGGTTCACTGCAAGAACCAAGGTTTAAGATTTTGTGACCCGCATCCCATAAAGCACTGATGTGGAACCAATAAGTGAGCAGAGAATAAGTGATAACTCAAATAATTGATTTATTTAAAATCTAACAAAGGAAATAAATTTTAGTTTGTTTCATGTGATGTAGGGATTGCTGTTTCTGTTAATCACCCTTGCTCTTCGTCAAAAAAATTGTCATCTAATATTGTTGGTTTTGAATAATCTTGTTCTTATTACTCATGCCCTCCTGAAACATCATTTCTCGCAGATTATGAAGGACAATATTTCTCTGCGGGCTGCCTAAGAGTTGCTAGCTTTTCAGTGTCTCAATTGAGGTATAAACATGTCGATAAAAAAAAAAAAGAAAAAAAAAAAGAGAATTAGAGATACTAACGCGGTTCCGATTGATTACTGAAATTTTTGTATATTTAATCTCTTTAATGAGAATTTCCAATGGAATGGATAGATTAATGAAAATGAAAATTTATAAAAATTATTAAATATGCCAATTTTGCTAATATATTCGTTATTGAAACGCATAGGATTAACAATTTTACGGTGAAGTATTAAAATTTAGTTTGACATTGCAAGACTAATGGGATTTACGGGATCTTATCAATCAAATTGTTTATTAAAATTCCCCACCAAAAGATTATGAAAAGAAAAAAGAAAAGCAGAAAAAATAAATAATAAGGAATGAGGTGACAAAGTGAAACGGACACGTACAAAAGTTTTATTGGAAATAAATTTTCAATTCCATCTCCACCATGTATGCATTCGTAATTGGATTCGTCGTATATGGTGACAAGTTAGATGGTTATACAGCTATTTCGTGCAAGGGTTAGTATGATAACTATTTTAATAATTTTTATTAAATAAATTATTTTTAATTTATCTTAATAATTTTAATATTAAATTATAATATAAATTATCATCTAAAAATGGTTTATTAAATAAGTTATATATTCAAGCGTATACATAATCTGTTTGACCAACCAAGGATGCACTTCTCCAGAGACTGCATCTTAGTTCGTTCCGCTTCAATAAGGCGTTCACTTTCTTATTAAAAGAGTTTCATTATTTAAATAATTAAAGTTTGATAACACACGTATTTATATGCACACAATCTTAGAACATACATTTTAAATATAAAAGAAACCTCGCGTCCTTTTCAAATGGCACAAAAAATATCATAATCGCAAGCTAATGTCCTAAACTAGAGACAACGAAAAAGCTCATACATAACATTAGCCCCTCATCACCATGTCACAAATACAGAGATAACTCCTAAATAATCTTACACTCCCCGTTCAAATCAAGTAGTTGAAGCAACATGATGGCTTAGAAAACATAGAAAGACCACAATCAACACCGAAAACTGAGTTGTTGTTTCAGTTGTAATCAGGATTTGCCATAAGATAATCCTCAATACCCTTGGTGAACAGTGTAAACCTTTCCTTGTTAGGCTTCAGAAATTCTTCTGTCAGTTGCTCATCACCTTTGGTATAGTATTTGCCTGTGGACTTGACGATGCACCCTCCATCAAGGCTTCCCACAAATTTGTACTCATTCGATATCTTCTCCAATGGGTCTGACAAAATACTCGCTTCTATTAGGACCAGAGTATCAGTATAATAACACACAACTAAAATAAGAGATGAAAAATAAGAGTCAATAAAGACAATATAAAATTATCACAGAAGAAAAAATTACACTACTCCTCACTCTAAAATTTACTCCTCAAAATAGGAGACTATTACTACCAAGTACAAGCTCGGTGTAATACAAAATGAGAGGGAAAGAGAGGATTTTGGGATGGAATGATTAGTAAGACCCCTTGCCCTTTTATAAGCAAAGGAGGGGTTCTATCCCCTTTACTCCCACCGATGTGGGACTTACAATTCTCCCACTTGAAGATTATGATTAAGTTAATTATATCTTCACACATTCCTAATATATTACAATTATATGTTGCTTATATTCCTAATAGGCCATACAAGGATCGACACCATGTAAACTTGTCATTGTTCACTGGCTTTGTCATTATGTCTGCTATGTTGTCTTTGGTGTGAATCTTTTGCATATCCACTCTACCTTCCTCTACTACTTCACGAACAAAGTGGTATTGTATACCTATGTGCTTTGTTCTGGAATGAAAAGCTGGATTCTTTGCAATATGCAAAGCACTTTGACTGTCACAGTACACAGTTGTAGTCTGCTGTTTGTGCCCAAGTTCCTCCAATAGCCTTTGAATCCAGATTGCTTCCTTGCATGCCTCAGTAGCTGCCATGTATTCAGCTTCTGTAGTAGACAAAGCCACAACAGTCTACAACTTAGATAACCAGCTTACTGCCCCTCCAGCAAGTGTAAACACATAATCAGTAGTAGATTTCCTTTTATCCAGATCTCCTGCAAAATCTGAATCAACATAGCCTTTCACAATAAATTCTGATCCTTCAAAACATAATGCAACATTAGAGGTTCCTTTTATGTATCTAAGGATCCTCTTTACAACATTCCAATGCTCTCTACCAGGATCTGCCATGTACCTACTGACTGCTCCCACTGCTTGTGCAATGTCTGGTCTAGTACAAATCATGGCATACATAAGGCTTCCCACCGCTGATGCATACGGCACTCGAGACATTTCCATCCTCTCCGCTTCATTGCTAGGACACATATTTGAGGATAATTTATAACTGACAGGAAGTGGGGTAGAGATTGGCTTACAGTCTTGCATATTGAAGCGCCGCAAGACTTTACGAAGATAATTCTTTTGAGAGAGCCAAATCTCCCTATCTTTTCTGTCTCGGTGTATTTGCATCCCTAAAATCTTGTTTGCTGGTCCTAAGTCCTTCATATCAAACTCCCTAGCTAATTGTGCCTTTAATTCTTGAATTCGATCTTTGCTGGGGCCTACCACCAGCATGTCATCCACATACAACAACAAAATGATGAAATCATTATCATCAAACCTCTTATAATACGTACAATGGTCTGAACTCAGTCTGTTGTATCTGAGGCTAATAATGAAGGAATCAAATCTCTTGTACCAACACCTTGGCGCCTGTTTTAAACTATACAGAGATTTGGTCAACCTGCAAACCAAGTCTTCCTTTCCTTGTTCTTCAAAACCTTCTGGTTGGAGCATATATATTTCCTCTTCAAGTTCTCCATGTAGAAAAGCAGTCTTTACATCAAGTTGCTCAAGATGTAAATCAAATGCAACACACATTGCCAGAACAATTCTGATTGTGGTTAATCGAACAACTGGAGAGAATATCTCGTTGAAATCAATGCCTTCTTTCTGAGCATATCCTTTAACCACTAATCTTGCACGATACCGCTCCACTTGATCATTACCATCTCGTTTGATTTTATAGACCCATTTACAACCAATGGCTTTTCGATCTTTTGGAAGTTCAACAAGTTTCCATGTCTTGTTTTTATGTAAGGCCTCAATTTCTTCCTGCATTGCTGTCATCCATAATGAAACATCTGAACTCCTCAAAGCCTCATGAAAGGTTGATGGTTCTCCTTCATCTGTTAGAAGACAATATGCATCGTGGCTTGCCATCACATAGTCTAAGTGCCAAGATGGTCTCCTTATCTCACGTCTTGTTTGTTGAGTTTCTCCATCATTGGCATCATTTGATTCTTTTTCTCCGTGCTCTTGTTCTGCTTCAGAGTTGTCATCTTCTTTAGCTTTCCTTTCTATCACTACTGAAGTAGTGTCGTTGGTAGTACTGTCATCTTTCTGCTCCTTTTGCAGTTCATTTTCTGCAAAGACTACATCTCTGCTAACAACAACCTTACAGGCAGTGGGATCCTACAAGCGATACCCCTTAACATTGTCAGCATAACCCAAGAATATACATTTCCTGGATTTTAGATCCAGTTTTGTTCTTTTTTGGGAATTGTACATCACGTACACAGGACATCCAAACACATGTAATGAAGAATAATTAGGTGGCTTTCCATTCCATATCTCCATTTGTGTCTTCAAACCAATTGTTGTTGATGGTGATCGGTTTATTACATAACAGGCAGTTTTCACTGCTTCTGCCCAGAAAGATTTAGCCACTCCTGCTGTTCTTAGCATAGCTCTTGTTCTTTTTAGAAGAGTTTTGTTCATCCGCTCTGCTACACCATTCTGCTGAGGTGTATAAGGCACTATGAATTGCCTTGAAATACCCTCTTGCTTGCAAAATGCCAGAAAATCACCATCTACATATTCTCTTCCATTGTCTGTCCTTAAGCACTTAATTCTTTTTCCAGTTTCAAGTTCTACTAGTGCTTTGAATTCCTTGAACACTGGAAACACATCTGACTTCTTTTTGATTGGGTACACCCATAATCTCCTTGAGTGATCATCAATGAATGATACAAAATATTTTGCTCCTCCAATAGATACTTCCGGTAATTCCCATACATCAGAATGAATCAAGCCCAGTATGTGTCTGCTTCTTGTAGTCACGTTGCCAAACTTCAATCTATGCTGCTTACTTGTCACACAGTGCTCACAAAATGGTAAGGTTACCATTTTGAGCCCGGGCAAGAGATTACGTTCTGCTAGAATTTTCAGGTCTCGTTCTGACATATGACCAAGTCTACGATGCCACATCATTGTTTCTTCTTCTTGACTAATTGCAACTGATGCATCTGCTTCTTTCAACGTATCTCCCAAAAGCATGTATAAATTGGTTGTGATCTTTTCTGCTTTCATCACCACCAAGTTGCCTTTAACCACTTTCAAGATTCCACCTTCAATATGGATCTTGCAATTGAGGTCATCCAATTGCCCAATGGACAATAGATTCTTTTTTAAGCCTTTCACATGTCGTACTCCTTGAATTGTACGAATAGTACTATCATGCATTTTTAATTTGACAGTACCAATTCCAGCAATTTCTAGGGCATGATCATTTCCCATGAACACGGATCCTCCTAAGATAGGTTCATAATTGTAAAACCAGTCTCGACATGGAGTCATGTGCCAGGTTGCACCTGAATCCAATATCCAACATTCATGAAGTTGTCTTCCACCTCTAGATTTTACTGCTTCACTATATAAGATTTCACCATCATCTGAAGTACTTGCAACACAACCTTGAGAGGTTGATGCTTCAATATTCTTCCCTCCTCCACTTTTCTTGTTCCAACAATCTTTCTTCATGTGCCCTCTCTTGCCACAGTTGTAGCATTTGAGGTTCTTCCTTCTCTGAGATTTTGATCTACCATGATTCTGGCTCCCACTGGAACCACGTTCCATTGATCTTCCTCTCATCATCGTTAATGCTTCTGCCTGTTTAGAATTTTTCAGTCTATCTTCCTTATTCTTTCTCCTGGATTCTTCTTCAAGAACTGCTCCAACAACATCATCAAAGGATAGACGACCGATAATGTTGTTGTTTGTTATATTGATGATAAGTTGATCATATGAATCTGGTAAACTCTGGAGTAGAAGCTCCGCACGTTCATTTTCTACTATGTTGAAATCTGCGGCTGTAAGCTGAGCAAACAGCGTATTCAAATTGTTGATGTGGTCCGTTACTGATGTGGACTCACTCATTCGAAGAGTGTAGAGTTTCCTCTTCAAGAATATTCTGGTGTGAAGTGACTTGACCTCGTACAACTTGATCAGTGTGTCCCAAATCTCCTTTGCAGTCTTCTTCTCTGCAACACTGGATAACACTGAATCAGCCAACGCTAAGTGCAAATTGGCAACAGCATTGTTATCCATTTCTCTCTATTTTTCTTCTGAAATATCTGCAGGTCTGCCTTCAATTGCATCAAGACAATTGTCTTTCCTCAAAATTGCTCTTATCTTTAATTTCCACAAGGAGAAATTACTCCTATGAAATTTCTCTATCTCATATTTTGCTGCCATAATTTCTCTCTTAATTATACCGACTTATGTAATTTTCACTGTGAATAGTACTACCTACTGGAACAATAATAATGGTAGACTGTGAATAAGTACACACTATATTTGCACTTTTACACTACCAAAATTGTATATCCAGTAACAAGAATAATTCTTTTCTGATGTGGCAGATCAGATAATACTGCAACCACAGAGCATACTAAGAATTTTCTCTAGCACTATACCAATGTACACTACAGCGGAATAATATAAATAACTTAGTGGCTCTGATACCACTGTTAGGACCAGAGTATCAGTATAATAACACACAACTAAAATAATAGATGAAAAATAAGAGCCAATAAAGACAATATAAAATTATTACAGAAGAAAAAATTACACTACTCCTCACTCTAAAATTTACTCCTCAAAATAAGAGACTATTACTACCAAGTACAAGTTCAGTGTAATACAAAATGAGAGGGAAAGAGAGGATTTTGGGATAGAATGATTAGTAAGACCCCTTACCCTTTTATAAGCAAAGGAGGGGTCCTATCCCCTTTACTCCCACCGACGTGGGACTTACAGCTTCAATTATTGTGCACTGGTACACGTAGTTTATTGAATCCACCACATTTACCTCGAGCTTTACGTATCCTAATTAATCATATATATAAACAGTAGATTACATGAATTATTACATTCTATTGATTCAAGCTCAAAAACATGCACCGTGAATAACACGGAGAACCTAGAGAGATACATTGACTAATTGTTCTTTATATAAACTTAAAAACAAATAAAATTTAAATAAAATTTTGTATATTCTTACAAATGAATTCTCAAATTAAATAATGAAACGCAAATATTTTTTAAAATTAAAAAACCTTTATTAAGAATAAGTCATAAAATTTTGGAAAAATATACGTATCATTGTTTAACTTGAGAATTTGATGTCAAAGATATAAAGATCTTCATATAAAAATCATGAGAAGAAAACATTATGATAGTTTTCAATAAAAAAAATTTATTTTTGATACTTTAACAAATTTCCTTAAGATACTGATTAACCTAAATATTATCTCAAAGTTAAACTTAATATACCTTCGGGAAGAGTAAACTGCTTAATGGATCCCGGACCTCCGTCTCCTTCAATGATGTCAACACTCTTAATGAAGTTTGGTAAAGCTTTTGGAAAAATTTTGGTAGCATCAAGGACCATCGCTTTGTATAGTATTGCAGGAGCCACGGCACAAGTTATCTCAATTTCAGTAGTGACAACACCCATGATTTTTTGACACACAAGAGACAGAAAGAATCAATGCAAGAAGTGATGAGATGAAGAAGATATATGATGGCTCGAATATTGCTTTGCTCCGAGGGAGTTTTGAGTTTATGGATTGTGGATAAAGCATTTTATATAGGCGCTGCAGGATACTGGGAAGTTCCTCTAATACGCAAAATTAATTAAGGTTCAATTAGTTTGAACTTTTTCTTTTTTGCTTTGAATACTACTATATTTCTTTTATTAGAGTGGAAGGAAAGTGGAGGAAAAGAAAAAAAAATGGAATTGAAATTTAAAAAAATAAAAGGAAGGAAAATTTTAAATTGTTTTTAGAAACCAATTTTAATTTCCTTCTTTTTCTTTTATTTTTCCTTAAAAAAAGTTGCATCGTTATTCATATTCTTCTTTTGTATTTTTTTTCTTCTGACCAATCATAAGGTAAGGGTACGTAGCTTTTAATAATTGACAGTCAAAGATTATTTTTAAGTGTAAAGTTTATCACGATAATTTAACTTCTCTTAATAAAGTTATTTTTTATACATATACTCAAAATTGAATTTTTATTAATATGTAGTTTAAGTGACACAATTATTTATCAGCTGTCTCTGTCGATGACTTTGTTGATAAATAATCTGAAACTTTTGAGATAATCTTCCAAAATAATAAATTAATTAATGAAATAGTCAAATAAAAAGAGGCGACTTTAGAATGAGACTGATCCGTCTGGATGATGTGTTTGTTTAATGCCTTATTTATGAAAAAATAAAAATTCATAGAGAATATTGGTGTATTTGTTTATTGCAGTTTGATTACTATTGATTAATTTATAGTAATCATCGATTCAGATTATCCTTTTGTTTTTTAGAGGGAAATGTTACGTGTACTAGTAAGGTGAATTAAACATTTTTTAGTGGAAAAATAATAGCAGTTTACGCCTTAAACCATGGCTACTCCCATCCCATGTGAAACCAAGACATCTGGATGGTGTTTGATCCATATCAGTATACTTCATTCATTTTTCATATTGTCATTATATCTACGATGCACATTGAGAAAGTATTTAAGCAATGAACATATATACCCATGGTGTAGGTATTGTGCAAACAACAGGATAAGCTATTTTATGAGCTGATATGGTTCTCATCATAATCAGAATTAAGACTGTCTCCTACTGTTACGAAAAAAATTGTCATTTATTAATAATTTAACATTAAATTAATTTATATTGATATATATTCTCATAAAAATTAAATTATTAATAAAAGTATCATGAATGCAAATGTCATATAATCTTAAATTCTGCTTCTGACATTCTGTTTGTTCTATTTTCAGGTTTGGAATTTTGCTTCTGTTTTGCTCGGTTTTCTGGTTTGAGATTCTGATTCTGACGTTCTGTTTTGTTGTATTATCTGGTTCGGGATTCTGCTTCTGTTCTGCCGCGTGCACACTGATTCATTTGTCCTCTTTTGGTTCTTTTAATTTGAGGATTTCTACCCTGTTCTGTTATGTTATTGTATTGTCAATGTTATGTTATATTTGATGAAGTTCTGTCATGTGATCAATCTTATCCGATAAATCATAAAATCAAGGGTCCATGTATATGCCTAACCATAATAGTGAAGCCATTTTATTTTATTTTTTGTAACTAAAAATAGGTTATTATATTGATTTTTAGAAGAACATGATTTTCTTATAGAAAAACTAATTTAATTATTTAAGATGGAAAGTAATATACGAGCAGGTTACTAAATTGAATAGCCCTTTTGCACAGTTGGGGAGAGCTTGGTTAGTTGAATTGTTTGAGGACATAATATGATTGACTTTTTGGAAAAAAAATGACAGAGAGAAAGTGCAACCAAATCCTTTGCATTTATTGAGGAATACAAATGGTGCAATCCAAAGACGTGAATACCAACATATCCAACCAAATTCACTCACATTAGCAAACATTATATTATACCAAACCGACACTTGGAGCCACTTGAAGGAGGGCTCGTTGGTGATACAAATATAAATGAGCACATAATTAAGCACAATATTATTTACTTAATTACTTGTATAATAAGAAAAAGAAAGTGCTTAATATAGTGAGAGGGATCTAGTAATCAGGATTTGCAAGAATATAACCCTCAATGGCCTTGAAAAGCCCAGTTCCCTTGGCCATAGTTTCCTCACGCACTGCTTCTGAAAGTGGTGCATCGCCTTTGGTGTGGTAATTGACAGTGACCTTCCCAATGGAGCCACCATTTGGGCCAGCCACCACCTTTGTCACGAATGTTACTTTCTCCAAACTTTCATCCAACGCTGTTCCTCCCACAAAGCTGTAGTCGTATCCCAAGTTAGCCTCATCAACTGCGTCAACCTTTTCCAGCACGTAGCTAGTTTTCCCGCCTGCAACCATCATAAATTTCACATATATATACCTTCACACATCATATTCACTAAGGAGTTAAAATAAATAAATAAAATATTAAAAATTATATTAAAATGTATTCTATATCATGTAAATGGTATATTAATAATTTTTATTTTATTTTTAACTTTTTAATAATTAGTGTCTTAAACGGTGTTGACATTTATCAACTAATTGTTAGGTTAAATTATTCTTGTACTTAAACAAATATTATTTGCTAATTATCATTATAGAGCTTAAAAGTTTATTATGACAAATAGTGTATTATACTAATATTTAATGTATTGACAGTATATATTAATATTTTTTATTAACAAATTTATTTCTTGATATAATATGCTACATTATTAGTATAACTTTCATAATATTTATTGTAATAATTAAATAAATAAAAATTCTTTTAAGTGTTAGCTTGAGTCAATTGGCCTGAGACTTCACGTCACCACTTAAATAGTTAATTTATCGTAGCTGATTAATTATAAATACGCCACGTATATTGGATTCACTGAAATACATATACACAGACAAGTAGAAATATGTCAAAAACAAAAAACTAATTTAACCAAATGTGATCATAATCTAAACCAAATCATATTATAAAAATCAAAATAATGTTAAAACTAAACCGATTTACTCATTAACAAATGGTTTAATTATCCAATTTTAACTAATTACTTTTACAGAGTTTAGTTTTAAAACACGCATTGATTTCGAAACGGATTTTGAAACTTTTTTTTTTCTATAATTTTGTTTCTAATCGATTTAAAACCCCAACGACGAACCATTGATTTTAAAATAAAATAGAATTCAGATGCAATTTTTATTTTTTTTGTTATTTTAACCAAAAGTAGAGTTTCTCTAAAATAAAGTGTCTCTATTTAGGTGATATTATAATTTTGATTAAAACAATAATATTTTGTTTGATTTTAAGTTTATTATTAGGTGAGAGAGAGAGGAGAGGTCATATTAATCAGATATAAGTAAGAAAATTGTGATAAATATTTAATATTAATGAAAATATGTATGTGTGTAGCATAGACTAACCTTCAAGAACGGTTATCTTCTTGATGGTTCCGGGCCCTCCATTTCCTTCAACGATTTCAACACTCTGGATGGCTTCAAGCACCCTTGGAGTGATACTGTCAGCATCTTTTGTCAAAGCTTTATAGAGTTTCTCTGGAGCCACGGATGAGATTTCCTCGTCATTGTAAGTGAAAACACCCATCAGAGAGACTAATCAGAGTATTGATCAGAAGAATATGTGAGTTTTGTTTGGGATATGAGGTTTATGGCAGAGATATGCTATTTATAGAAACTGCCTAACACCTACTCCTAATAGCTGAACAAGTTCACTCAAGTTCTACCTCATCATCATATTTATTTATTAGGTCAATCCTTTCCGTGTTCTCTTAATTTCCACAATCTTTAATGGAATTCGGAAAGAGAAGACACAGAATTATTCAAAGGGGAACAATACTCAACTACTACTAGTTTATTTTATGAAAAATATTAACACTGACACAGATTAAGAAATTAAAATTATTTTTAAACCAATTCATTAAAGATATTAGTTAACAATACTCAATTTTATTTATGTATATATATCTGAATAGTTAAAACTTATCTAAACAAAAAGGGTAGCAATC
This sequence comes from Abrus precatorius, assembly GCF_003935025.1. Taxonomy (NCBI): domain Eukaryota; kingdom Viridiplantae; phylum Streptophyta; class Magnoliopsida; order Fabales; family Fabaceae; genus Abrus; species Abrus precatorius. The sequence continues at coordinate 30,592,748 of NW_020874292.1, read as the reverse complement.
ATACCTTTTTTTAATATTATGATAAATTAATGACAGGTTGCACTTCCATTTATAATTTCATCTATGATAATAAAAAATTAAGAGTTCATAGAAGAACTTAGTGGAGCTGCAGATTGTGGGACATACATAATGTTTACTTTCTATGATCAAGGACTAAATCGATGTGAAATTTCTTTACAGAATTAAATTTATTATTATTGATGGACCAAATTAATCTCCACTTTCTTTGCAGGAACTAATTGACATCACCATTTTTTTTAGACTAAAATATTTAAGTGTTTAGCTTATTTTAATAAACTTAAACTTGGACTAAAATAATACTTTTTTTACTAAAATAATTAAGATCCAGAATGATCCAAGAGGAAAGGGTTGAATTTGTGTGTGAATATATATATATAACCCTTTTATTAAATATGGACTCTATAAAATTAACACAGTTTTACAAAATTAATATTTCATCACCTTAATTACTTTATTTTAACATATGACATGTCATTCAAAATATATAAATAATAACTGTTAAATTACATTATATATAATTATCTAAATTGTGTAATATATATATATATATATGACCATCGTGATAATATTTAAAAATTTATTAGTTAAATTAATAAAATTTATTTTTAATAAAATATTATTAAACATATTATTTTATTTAATTTAACCCTTAATTTTATTTAACCTTATCCTTTATAGAAGCGATCAACTTATGCCAATATAAACTACTCTTACCTTTATTTTTTTCAATTATAATAAATGTGTAAAATAGTTAAAATTATATAGAGATAGCAGTATAATTATAAATATGATATTTAATAGTATCTTAAAATTTTAAATAAATAAATAAAAGTAAAAATTATTTTAAAAGTAAATAAGTAAAGAATAAAAATGTGTTATTATACTGTTAACAGTAGTCTTATGTCATCGAATTATGTGACCCAGTCATTCGCAATTTGACGGAAAAAAAAGAAGAAGGTGTAAACAAGCTCTTCATGTATTGACAAAAAAGAATTATTGTATATTTAATGACAACGAAATCATAATATTTAATCAGATGTCTACGTTCGTTCCTGAAATCACGCATATTAGAAGTTATGGAGGATTACTATGAAAAACCAAAATTTTCCTTTGTGACGCATAAACACATTCTTTAGTCACTGTTTTTAGTCAATCAAACAAACATGTATCATCTAATATGACATTAATATAACTTTATAATACACTAAGTTATACAAAGTTGCGGAAATTGATGAGAGTGTTCCTTTAAAAAAAAATTAATTGTGAAGATAATAATGAGATTTAATTTTTCTAATTAGCATGCATTAATGGTATTCGAAAGAGGTTTAAATAAACTGAAATGGGATCCCCATGATCATTTGTGTTTCCTTAGAAATAAATATGAATCCGATTTTCATATATTTAGAAGTTGATGTCATGTTACATTAGAAGTTGTGGCCGATGAAGATAAGGATTGAAAACTGCAGGGTTTGACTAACGCAGAAGCACAAAGAGTTCAAGAACGGCCAAGTTTCAAAATTGGCAACCCCTCTCATTGTTTTTTATTCCTTATTTAATTCGATAAAATTTAGGTTTAGTTTTTTTAAATGTTATTATTCTATTTACTAATTGTAATTATAATTTTAATAATTTACAATAATATTAAATATAGTTTTTATTAAAATTAAATTTTAATTATAATTAATAAATAACAGTCAAAATATTTTTAAAAATAGCATATAAATTTTATCCCCTTTTTTTATAGTAAATTTTATCCCTTTAACAGAACTCTGACTTCTATATTGAATTCGTCTCTTATCTTATACGACCGCAAAGAATATTGAAGTCCATTTCATTTCATTTAAGCTGTCATTCTAAGCAGAAAGTAACTTGTCTTAATTTGGCTCTTCTATTAATAAAATTCCCAAGGATGAACTAAACTAATTTTATTTTTAATAAAAATCTATCGAAATAAAAGAGAATATGTTTTAAATTTTTAAAAATTGCAAAACCAGATAAAGAAAATATAAAATCGGACTATGGTAGAATCGGAAAATAAAAAAGAGTATGATCATGGATAAAAAAGATGCATCAGAATTATTTTGGGTCGATTCCTTTTTCCTTTTCCTTTATTATGGCTATTGCGCGAATTCGTCGTACAATAATTTTTTAAAAATTTTAATTCTTTGATATTTTTAATTATTATAATCATATTTTTCTGATTTTCTAATTGTTGTAATAATTCTTTTTTTAAAATTTTGTATCTATAATTCTCAAATTCTGATCTCATCAACTAAATTAAATTGGCCATTTTAAACTGTCTTATCTCCAAACCTCACCAATCAAATTATTATATTTCATATTCCAAAGAATTAATACAATAGAGTAAGGTAGATTTCACATTTATTTCCGAATATAGATCAATTGACAAAAATTCTTTCGATTTAACAAGTTTAAATTTCAACTAAAACAATATATATTTCAATTTAACATGTGATTTAAAGTTTTAAGTATAAGTAAATACAATTATATTAAATACTTAAAAGATAGTAATTCTATTCGACTCAAAAAAATAATTTTTTTTTACTTAACTACTTTTTCTTTTTTTAAAACAAGACCCAATTTTCTCTTCTTAAATTTATTAACCAATATTTCATCCAAAATATAAAAAATCTCAAAATTTCTCATCCTTGAAACCTTAATATCACATCATATAAAATCTCTTAAATTTGACCAAATTGTTTGGATTATCAACCTTTAAAAAATAATTTTGTATCTCAAAGTTGTCTCAAACCTCTAATTATTTGAGTTAAAAATATATATTTTGAAGATTTTCTATGCATGAAAAAATAATTGGAGCATAATAATAATAATAACAATAAAGAAATAAAATCCGTGCAAAAATTATTTAAGATTCAAATTAAACCTAAACAATAATAGTGGGATAAAAGTGAAATTGAGTAAATCAATTTTATGTGAATATACATGGCAATTGAGGGTGTGTGTAATTAAGTTGGAAGAACATGAGTATTTTTGGTTTTCGGAAACATTCAATTGTATCTGGTCAAATAAGAAAAGAACACCACACCTCTGTTTATTGTCCTGTTACAAATCCCATCGATGAAAAGGAAGATTTTTTCTTCATGTGAAATTTAATGTATTGTTTATTCATTATTATGAATTATATATATTTCTCTTAATTTAAAACAAAAAATTCTACTACTCTCTCCTTTCTCCTTTTAAAAACTTTTCAACACAACTTCCAATAGAATGGTTCGTGCAGTTATGCTAAATAATACATATCGGATTATCTACGGTGCCCAAATGCGATGGAAGCCTGTTTTAGGGTTCTGTAAGAATGAAAATTATAAAACTTTAATTGAATGTACCCGTAGTCTGATTTAATCATAAACTATCGTATAAAAAAAACCCCATTGTTTTTTATAATTATAAAAAATGATTGTACTTTATTGTTTTGGATATTTTTATTTTTAAATCATGCAATAAAAAGAATTCAAAGATATGTTAAATAATTCTGCATGAATAATTATGGATTTTATTAGAATGATTTTGATATATTTCTCTCTCAAAATTTGATAATATAAATATTCAAAGTCAAGCTTATAATTTGCTTCTCAAAGAATAAATGCATTTTATAACTCGTCTCTAAATAAATATCTAAATAGTTTATCGTTGAATAGTCAACTTAAAATTTTAAACTTAATTCTAATAATAATGAATAAAATCCAGATATAGAGGGATAAGCACGCCATGCAAGAAATATTCTAGCAATGTTGAGTAAATTTGCAAGATGTGTCCTAGTGTTGAGGAATTTAGTTGATATCAGATGTTTTTCGAAGTTTAGTTAAGGTTTAGTTGTATATTTTCTGTCGTGTTAATGTAAAGATACTTTGTATGATGAATGAAAAGCAAGACTTCCCATCTTACGTATTGAATTAATGTAATCCTATGTTGTGTCTTTCACTCACTTTATATGGATTGGTTCCCTCAAAATAGGCCTAACTATTCCGTGTGTAAATTACGTACAGAACATGAAGAAAAAAAAATTAAATTTGTTCAATATTCTTGTAGAAACAAATTTCTAGCTTCCAAAGTATGGTCATTTTATTTTTTCAATTTTGTCGTTCTCTCCAAATGCATAGTATTTAGTCTATATTTATATAAATGAATTTGTTTAATCGTGCAAGTGGAACACATCAATTTTCACCAAATGCAAAAGCAACATAGTAGCCAAAAACTAGTAGTATTTATGATTGATTACACGCCCAAGTCATAATAAAGAAAAATTTGGAAGATATGATAGAAGAAAGCGTTGGTGTTGTAGATCCATGGATCAAGCTTATCAATTTGCATCATAGCCAAGCTCTTATTATTAGTTCGAAAGAGTTTCAGTAATCAGGGTTGGCCAAAAGGTAACCTTCAACGAGCTTTACAAGCCCTTCGATCTTGGCTTTGTTAGCCGTGAGCTCTTCCTCACTGAGGGTAGCATCACCTTTGGTGAAAAATTGGACATGCACCTTCCTAATGGTTCCTCCATTTGGACCATCTACCAATTGGCTCTTATACGATACCTTCTCCAATGGTTCAGCCAAGCCAGTACCCTCAATTATGCTGAAGTTATATACAAAAGCACCCTCATCAATTGCATCAACTCTGTGCAACACATACTTCGTTTTGTCCCCTGCACCCATTAAATTAATTCATTAAATTCGGTAACATTTTGTAATTTTTAGTAAAAAGTTATTACACATAAGTTCGTTCACGTGTTAAAAAAATGTTAATTAAAATATGATTAAGTTTATTAATTAATTTGTACTGATTAATTACAATTACGTGTTTAATTAAAAGCAAGCATTAATTTGCTGACCTTCAATTGTGGTAATCTTCTTGATGGTTCCAGGGCCACCAGTTCCTTGGGTGAAAACAATACTGTGGATGGCATCAACAAGCTTGGGGAAGAGGTTGTGGAAATCTAAGGTCATGGCTTTGAAAAGCCTTGCAGGGGGCACAGCAGCAGGGGTAGCATATTCCTGAGTAACAACACCCATGGATTATGAAGATCCAAAATCAACACAAAAATTAAAAGACTAAGTGATTTTGTTGTGAGAAGATGTTAATGATGGTTGCTTCTAGGCAGTGAAGTGGAGCTATTTTATAAAGCATTGGCACCCGCTGGGGTTGCTCTGGTTAGGTGAACAAGTGCTTCATCTGTGAGGTTGGTGGTACCCTTTCTCTTTTTTTTTCCTATTGGAGAAATATTAATAATATATTTTTTTAAAAAAATTTAAATATATTTTATATAATTGATCAATCTTTAAAAAAATTAAAATATTTTTTAAAAAATTAATATTTTAAAAAAATTAATAAATAACAAAGATATTAAAAATTATATTAAAAGAGTATATCTTTAATATTTCTATTGGTAAAAAAAAAAAGTTTGAATAATGGTTAAGGAGTTAGACTGATTAGTCAAAGATGGCGATTTTTTTAATTCATTGCAGAGATAGGCACGTTGACATGAATTTCTTACATTGACTTTGAACAAGGTGTAAACCTATAATTGCAAAAGTAAAAATAAAGTTATATAAATAGATATAAATATATATATATGAGTAAATATTTATTTATCAAATTATACATATTTATTTATAAAAATTTAATATAAATAATGATAAATATAATATAAAAAATTTAATGATTAAATTAGTTAATTTTATAATTGATAAAAAGTAATTAAACGTTTAAATTTAACGTACAAGGTAAAGTGTATATTAATAATTACAACTTCTCACTTCATATTTTGAAACAAATGATGGTATTGTGGCTGGGGCTGTTCACTACACTGTACCGGACAAAAAAAGCTAAGGATTTTTCTGCTGCAAATTCTAAACTAGTTGTTTGGTTTTTTTCTTTTTAGTTTTATTTTAAGTTGATGTTTTTATTATAAATATAAATTATAATTTCATTTTGTTTTTGTGAACTTATGAAGAAGTAATGAAATGACGAAAAAAATTCCTAATTTTCCTGACTCTTATAAAAACATTTCTAATTATTAATATATAGTGATTAAAAAAACAAATAAAACTTGTCTGAACTTCCACAAAACGACAGTATTCTGAAGCACCTTGTTGCTTCAAAATTGGCTACTCAGGCTTGTCGTTTTCTCATCGTTTTGAGGAGAGAATCTTGGATTTAAAATATATTTAGTTTGCGTCATAAATTTTGTCTGTGGTATGCATAATTGTTTCGCTGTGAGCCTACAGTCTACACATTATATACGTCGTTATACGACTAGACTAGTTCAAACATTTTTAATGAAAATTGGACCAGACAAAAGCAATATTTTTTAAATTAAACCGACGATAGAATTAATAAAGGTATTAATTTATGATTCATTAGTTTAATTGAAGTTGAATTAGAGTCTTAATACTATTATATATATATATATATATATATATATATATTATATATATATATATATATATATATTATACGAAGTAATAAACTAGTGTAATTTTTTAAAAAAACTAGTATAAAATTAATTAATTAAATTTTTAAAATAACATAACATAATAATATTACATTTTTTATAAGATAAAAATTATTATAAATGTGAGTTTTTATTTATTTAAAAATATAAAAAAGTAAAAAAAATAAATACTTTTTATGCATTGACCCGTTCAAAACGATTCTCAACATTGATTCTTAATCAATTTTGAATTGATTTTTGACCAATTTGAATGACAATTTACTGATTTTTTGTTCAACCAAATTTTTAAACCAACTGAATTTTATCATTCGATCGATTTTTGTAAGAAAAATTTTAGATCAATTTTTGCTTAAACGTGTGACCACATATGTTTCTACTTATCTAATTTTAGCACATCAATTCCTTAAAAAAGTGAGAGTGAAAACTATTTTAGTCTATATCTTTAGATAATGGAGCGGTGGAGAGCTTAAAGAAGAAGAGTACAATATCTTTTGTTTCCTTTAATTTTGGGAAATATTTATAAAATTTATGTATATGAAAAGATAAAAATAGAATAAAAAATAGATATAGTTATATACAAGTTCACATACGATATAAATATTTGAATAGTCGGATACGGAAACTGATTTAATTAATTCTACCCTGTCATGAATGTCCTTTAACGTTGGTTCTTATGCAGTTTCTTACAAAAAGTTTATTCCAAGTAGAAGAACCGTTCCTTGTACAAGTAATTGGTTTTCTTGGTAAAAAAGAAAAGTTGTGTCTCTAATTTATCTTTAACTTTTATTTACAAGTAAAAGTTAGAAAGAGAGCATAAATTTTTTATGCAAGGTAGAACCATTAATGGTACTCTTAGTTCCTACTAATTGATTAATCCTACACAACAGCAGGGCTTTCTAACCCAATTATCTGACTCTATGCACTATTTCAAGATAATTGGGCCCCTTCACACACAAAAATATATATAATTGGGCCCCTTCACACACCAAAAAATGTAATTGGCCCCTTGATCTGTTTTCCCTTCGGGTCTTTAAATGTTGTCCCTATTGACAAAATAGGGTACAATTGGGCCCATGCCCCACCTGCATCCTCCCTGTACCTGACTTTACTTCGGAAGGATTTCTATTCGTCTGTTATCTTGCCGTGGATTAAACATATTATACTTAAATATATTTTTTTATTTTTAAAATATGATAATATTTTATTTTATTTTTAAAAGTTCTTATTAATTTTAATTTTATAAATTTTATAATTTTTAAAAAAATTTATTTTCGCTTCTTAATACCGTGACATAAATTTAGGAAGGTTACATTAACAACTATTTTAAGGTATTAAGTAATGTAATATATAATATGATGATAAAAAAATTTTAAATTCTTCAAAAATAAAAATTAATATGATCCTCACATTTTAGTAAAATTTTAGTTTTATTCCCTTCAAATGAATTTTTTTAATTTTTATTTTTTATAAGCTTTTGTTTTTAGTCTCTAATGTAATTAAACCAAAAATTATCATGTGACAATATTTAAATCGACAAGATTATTATTGGAGACAAAAACAAAATTTTTTATAAAAATAAAGAGCAAAACAAAAAAAATTATATAAAAGAATTAAAACTAAAATTTTTCTAAAATATGAGGGGAAAAAAAGCATGTTTAAGCCAAAATTAAAATTATATTTATCATATTTACCAGCACTAATTATTTTAATTTTCCATTTCCTGCACTTCAATGTTACCATTATTTTGAAACATCGGATATTACTCCTCTTAAGTGGGTCTACATTATTGTCAACATCTTACTTTTCTTGTCCATTTGCAGTTGTATTCAGATGAATAGTTTTTGGATCAACACTATATCCGTAAGTATAAACAACAAACTTGGAGAAAATATTCACTATTTTTTACCTTATCCTTTTCTTTTAATATTTATTTAAAGTAAAATGAGATAATATTAATAGAATGAGAAGACAACACAGTTAAATAAATTTATGATTTTTACCATTTATTTAAAACTTAAAATGAACCATTTTAAGAACGGGAAGTATATTTTCTGTCATTGAAATTTATTGAAGTGAGATACACATGACATTGAATCTCACAATTCCACGCCAAAGGGGAAAAAAAGAGAGAGAATTACATTGGGAGCCAAATGAAGCACACACTGGATAAAAAGCAAGAACACCATGTATAAGCAAGCACTTAGTTATAGGATTGATTTATTTAGTTGTAACCAGGATTGGCCAAAACATAACCCTCAAGGGCCTTGAAAAGAGCATCACCCTTGGCTTTGCCACTCTTGAGCTCCTCTTCACTGGGTTTGGTATCGCCTTTGGTTTGGTACTTTACAGTGATTTTTGCAATTGATCCTCCATTGGAGCCTGCAACCAACTTGGCCTCGAATGAGATCTTCTCCACTGTTTCTGGCAACCCCACACCTCCAATGATGCTGTAGTTGTATCCCAAATTTGCTTCATCAATTGCTTCAATTTTGTGCAGCACGTACTTCGTTTGCCCGTCTGCACATCATTGATTGGTTTCACAATCACAAACATCATCACCATTATTTTTTGTTTTCTTCATCAATTATTTCATCAGAATTTATAACAATACCATAGAGTATACATGCACTCTACAATATAAACTACTGGTTAGACTATTGATTTTTTTCCCATCGTTAGTATAAATTGTGTTTAGTATAATTATAGTTTTTTTAACGTGTCTAAGCAAGCACAATAAAAATCTATATATAATAATTTTTGTATTAAAAGTCATATGACATCACATGATTCGATGTTTAATATTAAATGCTACATTTTTTTATAAAAATTATTTCGTCTAATCTTATTTATAATAAATAAATAACTAATTTATCAAAATAAATAAAAAGTATTTACATCTCATAAATTTATATATTCATATGCATGAGTAATGAATAAGTGTTTTTTAACACATATCTCACAATAAACAAGGAATATAAAAAAATTAAAATTATTACATTTATAAAAAAAAAAAAAATTTATAGTTTGGACTAAAAAATATAATAATTATTTTTTATAAATAAAATCAGAGAAAGTATTATTTATTAATTTTTTATTGTATTCTTAAATAGATATTGAAAAAATTAGTATATATATTTTAGATCTATATTAGCAACATAATATATCATATTAAAAATACGATGTATTAATATATACTCTATATCAATTGTTAATATGATATATGATACTATTAACGTATACCTATAACATCTATCATGACATTTCTATCTCAGTTAGATGAGGTTTATACTAAAAAGGATAAGCCTCACAATTACTTTGTATGCATATAATTTCTTTTAGTGGTATATATATATATATATATATGGAGAGAGAGAGAGAGAGAGAGAGAAAGCATAATATTGAAGTAACATATTAACTGACCCTCAACGAAAGTGAGCTTCTTGATGGTTCCGGGGCCACCATTTCCTTCAACGGTTTCAACACTCTTGATGGCTTCAACAGCCTTTGGGATGAGAGTATCAGCATCTTTAACCAAAGCTTTGTAAAGCTTGGCTGGTGGCACAACTGAGGTGGCCTCGTCTTGGAAAGTAACAACGCCCATTATGATGATGATGATGATGCCTTAGCTAACACAAGGAGAATGAAATTGATTGTGTCAAAATAAGAGGTTAATTGGTTGCCTTGTGTGGTTTATGAGTAGAGTTGAGGCTGCTATTTATAGCAGCTGAACCAGTATCCCCATTGCTTATACGATAATGTGAAAATGCTGACTCATACGAGCTGGTTCGTTGTTGGACCCTTGTTTTCTTTTCAGACTAATTTAGGATAACACGAAATATTTCATTTTTAGAGGATATATAATTATTTTTTTTATCAGCTTTATATTATTTGCATCACTATTTTAAACATCTATATCATATGTTTATGTATTATCACATTTATTTATATATATTTTTCTCACGTATCACATCAAAACCTATAGTGTCTGCTTGTGTGGATATTGAAACACCATCTTTATATAATTTTACATAAAAGTTGATTCAAACTTCCAGAACTCTCAATTTTATATATCTTTCTAATGAATCCCTATGCGAGTATAAATTCAGTTTTGTTGCATAAAATTTTACATTATACTCTTTTGCACGTGGTTTTGCACAAGACTTCAGACTGTCGTTAGCTAGTTTGGACTTTGGAGTCTAGGAATTCAATAAATTGGAGTATGTAAGAATTAGTTAAGTAGTTAATGATATAAATATTATGCCAGTTCACACACTATTTAACTATAATTAATCAACGGATTCATGGTAGTATTTTGATTTTTAAGTAGTTAATAATAAATAAACTCTTTGATTAATAAAAGTACTGAGTGGTACGTGCCCGGGAGAGCCGGTTTGTCCCGTATAGGCACACGTGTTCAAATCCTGCTGGATCCATATCTTGAAAAGAAAATGTTTAATTTGAGCACCGAGTTGAGATATTAAACTTTTCTACTTAATATTTTGTAACAAAATATATTCTATTATAAATTGTAATACAAAATATAATCAACGCATCATGCTTGTTAACAATATATTATTTTAAATTTATACTCAAGAAAGTTGAAAGATGGTCAGTGAGATTGTTTGAGAGTGAGCCTTTTAATTAATTAAGTTATTAGTTTCTCGTATTAAAAAAATGTAATACAAATTATTGTTGTATGAACAAAAATTTCATCTTGAAGACAGAGTGTGTGTGTGTGTGTGCGCATTATGATACTTAAAATATTATTACGTGTATAGTATTCCTATTTCAGTTTATTGACTTAAAAGGGATGATTAAAATATTAATGAGAAAATTAGTGGAAGCAATTATATATTGTAAATAAATAATAAAACAGAATATAAAATGATCATACTTTTCTGGAAAATATTTCGTGGAGACCGGTCCAGTACTTTTATTACTACTGGGATAATTAATAATCTTTGGATGATGCTTTATTCTTGAAAAAAGTAACAGAGTAGATTTTAAGGTGAACCAGAAGAATTTTATGCTCTAGTCAAAGATTGTGAACTGAACATTCAAAGAATCTGAACATGTATTCAAAAACTGTGTACTCCTTGTATTGAACGTTGCAGCTTAATTTCTTCTACACAAATAACATTACTCCAAAAGTTGTAAGTGTTGAGTGAAAGCAGAAAAGGAAGAGGAAATTGGGGAGTGTTGCAGCTAGTCTTCACAGACGCCATTCTAGAACGCTGGACCAAATTCAGGTTGCAATGACGAGAAAATTACATACATGGGACATTGTTGACACTAATGATATTTTGGATATAGAAATAATCTGTTTCTAATTTCTCTTTCTCTGTCACACACTCTGCAATGTATACGAAATGTCATGAAATTTTTTCAAAACCTCCAGAAAATTGCACATTTTTTCTCAAAATAGTAATATTTATCTTTTATATAATTTTTAATTAAAAATTTATTAAATAAAGAAAATTAATAAAATTTACTTGGATTTTAGGCTTTAATTAAAAAAAAAGAGAGCTATGCCCAAATCGCGTTGAATTTGACATCTCAATCCAAAATATGTGACAACCTATAAAATTAAAACAAAAAAAAGTTGGCGACCTTATTAGGCTAAGATCACATAAGTTGGCTTTTAAGTCCTGAAAATGTCATAATTTAATATTATATCATTAATTTTGTCAAATTTATTTAATAAATCATTAATATATTTTAGTTAAAAAAATAAAATTAGGTAATAAAGAATTTAAAATTAGTACTTTAAAAGTCTAATTATATATTTTATCAGGTCATGTAACACTGATTGTCTGAAGTAAATAAAGAAAACATTTGCCCTACAAAGGTTTTTGGTCTAGCCCAAAATGGTACAATTTTTTTGACAAGGCCTGAATGGCACATATCATTATCATCATCTTGGACATAACTTCCTCTATAAGCTGACAAGCCCAAAACAACCTTGTCTTGGGTCATGAAAGATTAACTCGCCCTCTTCGGGTGACCCACCTTGTAACTTGGAGCCCGCTCACTGCATTGACAAACTTAATCCATGTAGTGTATGTATTTTAAGAATTCAAACCAAATTGAATCTAATTTCTTAGGAATCAAAATGAACATTTATTCATTTTCTTTCTAACCTAAAAATTGGGAATCTTTTTCACCAAAAAGAGAGAAACATTTGAAATTTGACCTTCCAATCCAAACTTAAAATGAAAAAGAAAAAAATTCAGTTTAAAATTAAAAAATATCATTTTGATTGTGTCACAGTTACCAATATAATTAAGGTATTTTGAGAACTTTTGTAATTAATTTTTGTCAATAATATAACTTAAAAATTCATCAACAAATTGTATAGATTTATTTATTGATGTAATTGTTTCTAATAGATTATATTACATAACACAGGAATCTAATTTTGTCTGAAAAAATAAATTTTTTTTATTAAGAGGCCGCAAGACCATTTCTTGATTTCATGTCAAATTTTTTTAGAAAAAAATTAGCTGAATTAAGGCAATTGAGGAAATCATTTTTATTTGGAACGTGATACCTAATCAATTGAAAAAAAAAATTCAATAGTTTGTAATTAATAACTCGTGAAATAGTACCATTTTTTTTATATCAAAAAGTGTCATAATGTCTAAGATGAATTCTTTGATAATCATTTTGATATTGATAAAAAAAAAACTATTAGATGGTCATCTGGTTAATTTTAATATTTTTAGAAAACATTATTTTAATAAATAGGTCCAATAAGTCACTCACAACAGATTTAGAGTTGCTTTATATATATAGATCATCATGGAATCACAATAAAAAGGAAAGATCAATACATATTTGCTTTTTGTCTCAATGGCAACTATGGGTGGACATTGAAGCTTTTTGTTTTTCTTGTGAAGAAGCAACTTGGAGCTTGGCAGTTTGATTCAGGATAAAGGACTTTTTTGTGTGTATTTATTATTTATAATTATCAAATAATTTTATACAAATATTACAAATATATATAAAAATTATTTATTAATTAAAAATATTATAATAAAATTTATTTTTTTTATAATTATTAAAAACTTGAATTCAGATCTATTCAAATACGAACTCAAATATGTTCTAAATTATAACAAATTAAAATTAGAGTAAATTATATTTATAAAATTAATAAATTTTAATAAACAAACTTTCCCTTAATCATTAAAATATTTTTATTTTCTGAAATATATTTTCTCACTTTTCACCAACAAAATCAGCAACAGCATTCAGTAACAAAAAAAAAAAAAAACATAACTTGAATCTCCAAAACACGAAGCATTATATTCCATTGCCTTCCCCGTTCCTTGCTCGGTTATTCAAATTGGATACCTTTTTTATACTTTATTATAATTTTTTTACTCTTAATGTGTTTTAATTCTCTCTGAATTTCATTTACTTTAACGGTATTAATTATACATTTTATGTTAAATTTCATGTTTTTAACGTGAATTTAAACTCACACTCGGTTTTTAACATAAATAATCGAAGCCAGAAAACACTGTTCTGAAAACTTGAGACAAGTTCTGTTCTGGTTTACTTAAGTCACTTGAAAAGTGAAAACAATGCAACATAACAGAAACGTGTTGCACTTGCACTCTCTAACCTAACCCCGTAACGGGTTTATATGTACTTTGTGATTTCTAGACCCTTCCAGAATCCAGACGCACGCACTCTTTTTTAAGAAATAAAGGGAAAAGCAAAAAACAATAATAATAAATACCTTTGTTTTCTGTTTTTGGTCTCTATTATCCCAACGTCGTTGTTTCCTAGTTCCAACTAACTGTCAGCGCCCGAACTCATTTGTCGTCAATGTCGGTCTCCGGTGGCGCCGCCGTCGCCGGTGGGAACATTAGGAGGAACCATCGTTGCCTCGGCGAGAACCGTTTCTACAGCCCGCCACTGTTGCGGAAATACAGACAGAAGCACGAGCATGAACAGGAGAAGAAGCATGGGTCAAAGTTGTCGGAGAAGGGACCTGGTACCTCTTCCGATTGTTCCGTTTCTTCGAGTGGAACAACATGTGATGTCTCCAATTTGTGTCGGTTTTTGGAGCACGCCACACCACATGTTCCCGCTCAATATTTTCCCGTGGTAAATTAATTTAAAGCCTTTCAATTTTCAAATGATATATGAGTTTATGGATTTTTATTCTGCTTTGAAGTTTGAGCAGTTCAGTTTTCTTAATTTGAAGTAAAGAATTAGGATTTATAATAAAATTCATGTTTAATTTATGGATTAGGATATACTTAAGGATTGAGGTAATACTAATGCAATCAAAGTGGTAGAGTTGTTTTGAGGTGGTGTTAGTTTTTTAGGTTGGTTTGAAAAGGGCTTTGTTTTTGGGCTTATTGGTGTGTGGGAATGAACAGAGAAGCAAGAGGAGATGGAAAACCATGGAGGGAGAGTTGCATCCGTACTTTGTGCTTGGGGACTTGCGGGAATTTTTCAAGGAATGGAGTGCATATGGGGCTGGTGTGCCTTTGCTGTTGAATGGAAATGAATGTGTCACACAGTATTACAATGTCTCCTTGTCTGCCATTCAGCTTTATATTGATCCATTAAAGCCTTCCCCGCGGTTAAGGTCAGTGTTCTATACAAACATGCTCTAACTGCCCTCTATTGGATATCTTCCTTGATTTACAATGTTGGCCAAGAAGTCCATGTCATTTTGTCCATAAATTTGGAGTTAGCTGAATAAGACAATAGTAAACTTGTGGATCAAGGGCATGTAATCCTAACCCGTGTTGAGTGTCACAATAAAGTGACTATTAGTACTGGAGCATGCCTCTGCTGTCCTGTGCTACTAAGTTAATGTGTGTAATATTATTTTACTCCTATTTGTAATTTAGTTTATCACATGTTTGCTGTGTTTGTCTTTTTGGTGGAATTTAGCATATTTGCATGACTGTACATTCTTCAGTGATCTATGAAATATTCCGTTAATAATACTGTTATCAGATGTCACTCGGACACTATTTTATCATGTTGCCCATAACCTTAGTATTGCCAGAATATGAATATTCAAAATGCCATTCAACAGGATGCATGTTTAACCTATAAGTTTATAATGCTAGCCACAATCATTTATATGCTAGGATTCAGAATGATGAGACTACTTTATCGTTTTTCCCGTTATCAGTTTTTTGTTCTTTTTTCAAATGATAGGCACCCATGTCCTACCCTTTTTCCTTACATCAGTTTACCACTTTGACTGAATCACAATACTTTGCAAACTGCTTATTTTTTGTCTAATCAATGGTTTCATTCTTGTTTCCATCGTATTACAGGAGACCTAGTCAGGGGAGTGACTCTGAATCAGCTAGAGAGACCAGCAGTGATAGCAGCAGTAGCTATTGTTGTGAAAGAGGGGTAAAGAGTGTGGTTCATGGCAGTCGGAACCAGCGTGACATGTCAGATGCAAGCAATCATGGTCTGGAAAGAGTTTCAGTAAGAAGTAAATCTTTAATGGGTTCATCAAGTGATGAGACTGAAAGCTCCACCCCACCTGGTCAGCTTATATTCGAATACTTTGAGCATGAAATACCTTATAATCGTGAGCCATTAGCGGATAAGGCAAGACTGATATCCTTTGGTTTCCCACGGAGATTATGTCACTTTTCAATCCTAATATAGATTCATATTTCTTGCCTCCAGATTTCTGATCTTGCACGTCAATTTCCTGAGTTGAAGACCTACCGGAGCTGTGATCTTTCACCTGCAAGTTGGCTTTCATTGGCTTGGTAAGTTTCATCTCATTCTTTTGGTTGATGTGATTGTTAGGGTTGGATAATTACTAATTTGAAACGATTTGTGCCTGTATATATTATGAAGGTATCCAATATATAGAATACCTACTGGTCCCACACTACAGAGCCTGAGCGCCTGCTTCCTGACCTTCCATTCCCTGTCAACAGCTTTGGAAAGTATGTGTTGCTGCCTTTGTTGAGTGTATGTGCTGTACGTGTAGGGGTATTAATTATAACTGTTATTTGAATCAGGTCCGAATAATGATGGGTTTCATCGTCATTGTTCAAGAGGTAGGGACATGTCATCCAAGTTATCTTTACCAGTTTTTGGGCTTGCCTTTCATAAGTTGAAAGTTTCTGTCTGGGATCCTGATGGAGTTTCTGAAAGTCAGAAAGCCAATTCTCTGCTGCGAGCTGCTGACAACTGGATTAGGCTGTTGCAAGTTAACCAACCCGATTACAGTTTCTTTATGTCTCCTCATTCATATCGGAGATGAAGACTTTCTTTAAGCTGAAGCAACACAACTCCCAACTCCCAGCTTATGCGATACCTGTCCAGTGTGGTAAACCTCTGCTATCGTTCCACCAGGACCACTTGTTTTCTTAGAATAGAACGGCAATGGCAGGGTTATCACTTTAGTGAAGGAGGGATTCATGGAAGAATGGTGGTATTAAAAATTGTTGATGCTGATTCGTATTATAAGCTGCTGTAGAGGATGCAAGGCCTCTAACCAACAGTTTCTGCTTCTTTCCTGAAGAGAAATAATGAATAGAATGAAGGAAACAACTGGATATGAAGAAACTAAAATGTTAAAAATATAATTTCAGAAATATATTCATTGTAAATTTAGCTCCAAGGGATTGATTGAGTGAATTGGTTGAGTGAAGCAAGAGAGAGTCTTGCATCTGACTTGTCTCCTTGAAGTGAGGTCGATGCAAATCTTCTTTGAGTGTTCTTAAAGCTCAAGGACATTGATAACTAAAGGCCGAGTAATTGTAACAATTGAGTTTAAATATATTAATATTTCTTTTTAAAACTACTTTTGTAGAGGTTTCATATATTTTGAAAACTTGAATCATTAATGAAACTTCAACAAAGTAAAAACTTGTGAACATAAGTCATCCTTCCCTACCTACATATGTAGGAATTGCGTAATATTAAAAGCATTTATTCTCTTTAAAAATCTTTCTCTATAAATTGTGAAAAAAAAAAAACGGCTTTAAAGTAATTTAATTTAAAAACGCACTAACTTGTTTAAAATTGTCTTTTCGGTAGATTAAAAAAGCCTTATATTTTCTATCCTTGCCTTTACATATATTAATTAAAATGCAAAAATATATTAGTAAAAAAAATATTTTTAATATTATATCAAAGCAGAGATTTTTGTAAAATACATTTATAGTTTTCTGTATTCAAACATATTTAATAACTTTCTTACGTTAATGCAACGTAAACAATGACATTTTGAAACGAAGTAAATAAGTATAACCAACTTGTGCTTGGTCCCGGACTCCACCGTTTAATATAAATACATTTTGTTTATGTACTTTTAAAATATTTAATAACTTTCTTACCCGTTAAACTTAGTCCTATTAACACCACTTCACGTCAAGCTTACCACAATAAATATACAGTTATTGTGGAAGATTAGCTCAAATTGACACTCTAGTGTCCCTTACCATTTTTCATGAGCAAATTCTTAAAGACAAATCTGAAAAACGAAAAATTGCTCTAGATTGTACTGTGCAATTGGTCCCGTGCTCGTTGAACAAATTTTATTTCCATTAGTTATTCGGAACTAGCATAGAACACAAACAGGATAAAAAAGGTTGCATTTTATGAACATAGCTATAGATACACTACATATTTATCCGATACCAACTGCCACTTCGTATCATTATGAATAAACTCTCTCTCTCTCGTGCTTTATATTACAGCTCCTGCTCCTAACACAGTAATGGCATACGAGCTAAAAATTGGGTCATAATTTATCATCAAGAATGGTGGACATCAATAGCCCTTGCACGAAATCAAACCTCCGAGACTTCTCTACTTGATCCTCTTCCGACAGCTGTATCTGTTGAGGTTTTCTGAAACCACACAATATTGTCAGATCAGATGTTAATGAAAAATTGTGAACGACGAAAAGAAAGGAAGGGTTTTGGAGCAGTATGACACGGTACTAAAATCATGTATAACTGTTCAAGTCATTTGAAACCAAGGCATCACTCCTTACTAAACTCAACGGATGATCAGCTACTTTTGCAAAACAAAATGACAAATTTAACCACACAGATTATAAGAACAACAGTTATAGCAACCTGCACATGCATCCAATACTTAAATTTCCTTCAAAAATAAAACCCCTTCACTTCTCAAGCAATGTAAAGCTTTATCAAACAGCAATATCAACATTCTTACCTTTCCACGAAATATTCTTCTGAGCTTTCTTTCACGATGGCATCTTCAATGGAAGAACGAGGTACAATTTCATCAGCCACAACTGGGTTAAACATAAATGAAGACAACAAAGGATCAGGCTCAGAATTGGAAGAAGCTATGTACGAAGAACCTCCGAGTAGGGACTGCAAGGCTCCTTCTCGTAACTCTTTTCTCAATATAGAAAATGTTGAACTAGGGCCTCCTTTCCTGACTCTCCTTCTACGCTGCACGTAATTTCTAGTTATGAAAAACCTTTGAACTCTCAAAGCAATCTATAACATTTGGCCAAAAGAATATACTTGAAATGAAGCTATTATATGAGGCAACGATTTGTGTTGCATACATTGAAAAAGACACACCAGAGACAGCTCAAAATACTACTATTTAACAATTCTGAAATCACTAGAATAACTACACAAAATTATTAGCCACATTGGAAAATTTTAAATTGTTCAGACAAAGCATACTCGCGAGGCAAGTAACCTCTATTCCGCACTTAAAATATTCCTCACTTCAAGTAACTCCTATCATTCTTCAAATATTCCACATAATGATGAATGGGTATCTACAAATGTTTGGCATTATGTTTCACTATTTCAGAGTGTTGTGTATATAGAAATTTAATTTTCTAACAAATTACAGTATCTCTCTTCACTTGATATGCGCACAAGTTTTCAAACTGCATGAGCATCAAAAAATTTAAATGCCTGTTTAAAATTATGGTTTTGTTAACATTTGCTCACATGGTTGATTTATTTACTTTTTTGTTTAGACTACAGGTGTCTTCCACATGAGGCAACCTCATTGGGTAGGGCAGAAATAAATGGTAAAGTTCTCCTCTGACTAAGCTAGAACAAACTTGTACTAGTTGATCCACACACTTTGTGGTCATATGGTTGATTTTAAACAATTAAAATTAGATTAATATTGAAAATAAAAATTGCTGAACTTATGCTGCTTTGCATTTCTCAGATGGTAAATACTTTTTTCCTATAAAAATATTCCACCTTTTTTAATTGTTTAAAACCGTTCTTAACGGTAATGTTACCTAACCAGTGAAAATTATCATATAACTAGAGTAGGATGAAACCTTTAACTGACCCCCCCCCCCCCCACCCCAACACACACACACGTGTAACTAGAAATCTGGCTGCTGCACGGAAAATAAGAAAAGACCTAATTAAAAGAGGCGAATTGAACATCAAATAAATCAACCCGCAAAAAGGATATCCTCAAAAAGTTCCCATGTTGCGTGGTAATATGTGCGACAAGGTCTGTTCCCACCTTTTTCCCGCAAACGGGACAAACCTGAAAATACAAGCAATCCAAGCATCAATCAGAGTCAGTAGACAAACAGCCAAAACAAAAGCAAGAAAACTTCAGACAAATAAATACTCTCTCAAAATAGACACTAACTAAAAACACCATGCCTCACAAAGAACACAATTTTATTATCCAGCAGAGAAACATAACTTGTTCAAGTACCACGCAGACTCATTCACTCATCCTCAGTGAACCACTTAGAGGAATCGAGAGCAACAATAATAAATAATACACAACCGATTAAATTAATAATTTTTCCCTATGATTACTAATTGGAATTATTTAATAAGTTTGCGTAGGTACACGGTAACAATTGAAAAGAAAAAGAGGAAAGCGGACCCCGTTTTTGGCTTGGAGAGGATGGTGGTCGTCAATGTGGCAACAGAGGGAAACGACGTCGTAATCCTCGGCACAGAAAGGGCAGAGAAACTCCGCCCTGAAATCATCGCCTCCTTCGCTATCCTCCACATACAGATCTACAACAACACGAATTGGTTATACAACAATCTGAATCCGATAGAGAAAACGAAATCAAAAGCAGAGAAATAAATAAACCAGATCGAGAATGATAGCGGCGTGAAGAAGTAGAAAGACGAGTGGAAATCCAGGAATCGGAGTCCATGGAACCCTAAGATTGAAATGTATGTGGGAGGAGCGACACCGAAGAGGGAGAGAGAGAGAGAGAGAGAGAGAGAGAGAGTTTGTGGCAGGGGGAAGAGAGAGTAAGTTGTCGTGTTATGTTATTTATACTATGGAAGTGATGACTAAGAAGACAAATTCCAATCCAGAAAATGCTTAACTATTGCAACGCGGGAACCAGTTTACCTACTTATATATATATTTGCTCTGAAAGTCAAGCAGCTCTCGTAGCTCAGTTGGTTAGAGCACCCGTTTAGTAAGCGGGAGGTCTTGAGTTCGACTCTCAACGAGAGCATTGTCGTTCTCCTTATTCCTTCTGTAGTAAGAAAACTCTTTTGCTACACAGCAAATCATGAAATATTTTTATGGGTGAGATGCCTTTCAATAAAGTAGAAATCAATTAATCAAACGATAGTGATCGATAAGTGATAAAAGTAAACAATAACACTACACATGTAAGTTGCAATGAAACAAGACTTGAGTTAGCTTCAAGCCTTCAATTCTTGATTATCTCGGGAGACCCCGGAAGATCTTTCAAAAAGGTCACTTGCTGAAAGATTCAAATCTTGTATCACCCTCCAAAATATTGCTGATCACAAGTTCAAATCTGGCATAGCCCTGTGACATGAAACTACTACTGGAATTTCATAATGTGCAGCAAGTGCTACTGATAGTTTCCTAGAGCCCCTTAAGCCTGTATATGAAATAATCATTATTTTTTGATAAGGAATAAGTGAAATCCATATACCTTTCAAATAGCCTGTGAAGGAACATGATATGAGTTTCGGGCAAATTTTTTGATCAAGAATCGGGAATCAAAGCTACGTGAATAAAATAAATATATCAGAATTATTTTTTGTTATATATAACAAATATATCGTAAAGTTATTTTCATTCTAAATTTCTCATTTTCTCACGCAAAACTGATCAACAAGCAATTATTTAGAGCATGTTTGTTTGTAATTTTTAATAGAGTTTTCTCTTTTTAAAAACTAGAAATACATGACAAAGGGTGCAAATTATATAAGCCAAACAAAGCATGAATATTAACCTATAATTGGAAGTGAAAGCACACAAACCTGGTTGCTTCACCGTCTCAGTAGTTATATATATTATGAACTTCAGAATTTGAAAGTACCAATTCAGGGTTTTGAAACACTATTAATATTGCCTCCTCGAAGATCCCGAATTGCAATTTCAATAATACAAGATCTCCATGTTGAAACCTGTGGTTTCTAGTTCTACATCAATTATGGATTCACAACTTGCTTCGAGTTTTGGTTCAACAATTCCTTCTTCAGCACTAAATATTCTATGTTTTTAAAATGAATCGATCTTGAATTATTTTTGGCGATTGATAGATATTTGAATACGTGAATCCTTGGCTTCCCGTAATTTGCATAATGATTCTAGCACTTGTAATCCTACACTTTTTTATAGTTGCCATATAAAACGAAGTGTATAATCCATTGCTAAAATGTCCATAATATGGTTCATTACCACGAGTTTAGCATCACAAACATATTGTTCAATGACTTCAAATGAAAAATACACATTCCATGCACTTAACATATCACCCTCTTACTGACAAAAGAAAATTAAGATAGAACCATGACACAACCCAAATCGCTATTGCTTGGTTTTATAAGTCGTATTATCTAGAATCATCTATACAAGGAAGTTGTGTTACATATAAAGACAAAATCTCCAAAATAAATACACATCAACTGTTTCATTCAACACACATAAAAATTGAAGACCCATACAGCGATTAAAACTGTTAACAATAGGGCTAAAAAATCTATATACAGACTTTAATTAATAAACTTAAGAAACAACCCAACACAAACATCAACACTAACTGGTACGTGATGTAGTGATTCAGTACTTCAGTCCTATTGTGTTCCACCTTAATTCTGTCATTTAATGCATAAAATAAAACGAATTATTTTAAAAATAGATAGAATTCATTAAAAAAATTCGCATGGAAGGGATATTTTCTTTTGTCCATATTGAAGAGATGAATCTCCTCTCTCTCTATCTCTCTCTTTTTTCTTTTTCTTTTTTTTTTTGTGAAGAGGGATGAAACGTCTCCAACATACGAACGATATATATGGGCCAAAATTTTCAAGTTTAGTCTAAACTTCGGGGATGTTAAATTCAAGTGAAACTGTGGCCCAAAACTATAAAAAAAACTACATGTTAGATAGACTCTATTGGATGGCCCAAAGGAAAAAAAAAGAAAAACCCCAAAGTGATGGCATATCATAACAGCTCTTTGTTGAGTACATAGTACATGATATTTTGTCTGATGCCACCAATTAGTACCTTGGTATGTTTTGGCAGCTGTCTAGCACAATAAAGACAATAAAGATAGAGTACATGTTATTATGTATTTGAATTTTGAATCCATTGAAAACCCGGAAAGTGAACTTCCTGTAGTGGCCAGATCAAAAATGAAAAAAATAAAATAAAATTCCCATAGTGGACAAGCTTTCTTAGGATTAACAAACCTATTATTAAACCCCCCCCCCCCCAAAAAAAAATATGGATAAAGCTGTCATTGAGCAAATTTCAATTAAAACAATCATATATAATAATTAGGTGTTAGCTTCGTCTTCATAAAGTAATATAAATTTTATTTAATAAAATTAAATTGTTAACATACATTATAAATTTAATTACATTAATGACACATTAAATTGATAAGTAATTTTGTTGATATAAAAAAACAATACATGTTATTAGTATATTCTACTATTAGTATAATACATCATATTATTAATGTAACTATGCAATATGTTAAGAGTTTAATTTTTATTAAACAAAAATTATATATATATATATTAACAAAGATAAATTTAATGCCTAACATTTTTTTTGGTTAAAATATTGCCTTATTTCAGTTTTTATACTTTCCTTTTGCTTTTTTAATCGTAGAGTAATGCCTTGTATACAGTTTTGTCTACAAAAATAAAAAGACAAGTTCTAAAATTTATGGAACTTCAGCAAAACGTCACATGGAAAGGAAAACAACTAGCTGTTTCTGCGTTTTGTGCAGATCCCTTTTTTTTTAATTATTTTAATAATATCAACTGTGAAATAATACATGAATTGGTTTGTACTAACGTTCGTGAACAATCCTTAAATAGGTTACTCTGTAAACGATATTAATATTGCACTCTGCATCGATCTATTTGTTCAATTTTCTGGATGTGATTTTTTTAATATTTAATATGTGTTTGAACATGCGTTTTCTTTTTGTCAGATGAAAGGAAAACCAAAGTTAAAAACAGAAAACTACTTTCCAAGTAACATTATTCTCATGGCATCTGCAACTAAATTGACTCAACATGATTTTATAAAATTATTTTTTGTTAAAAATTAAATTTGAAATCATATAAATTTTGTTTGGATAATAGGTCAAAAAAAGTTATTTTGGTAAAGAATGTTGTTTAGATGTTTTCACGTATAATTGTTTTGGGGGTGTATAATTACTAAATTAGATTTTAATGTGGAAGTATAATTTTTTTTTTAACGTTATAAATAATTATTTTGATATATTCATTAACAAATAAATGATAAATGTTTGTTTGCAATTGTTTTGAAACTGATGCTAATTTTTAATTTGCAGCATTTTTTTTAATTTGCAGAATTTTAGAGCATGACACATTGAAAAATAGAGAATAGTTTGGTGTGAATGTCTCAGACTATCACTATTGACCTTATATGTCAATTTTGGTTTTAGATTTATGTCTCTTTGCAGCTCTCTTGTTTCTCTCTTTCTTGAAAAATATTTACAGCTTTTCATCACAGCTCATTCTACTGTTATTGGTCTAGTATTCAATTTGCTGAGTCAATTTCATTTTTGTAACAGGTAAAGTAAAACATAAACAAAAAGTTATGGATTCATATGTTTGATGTGGATTCACTAGGACAAATCACATAATTGCAATCATACTATTCTTAAATAAAATCCTGTCAATTTTTAATTTTTTTTAGATAAATATATGATTTATTGACTTGTTTGTAGCGGGTCGTTTTTAAAGCCCATTGGGGCATTCCTAATTTTAGGGGCCCAAACCAGAGATGTCAGATCAAGTTGTCATGTACTTGCTAGCTCCTTTTTGCTTCATCAAAATTGGATAGCACTAAGCGTTCACAGTAGGTGCCATTTACAGTTTTCTTGAATGACACCATACCATTCAATTATTTTGACTCACTTTTCTTTATTGCCTTTAACTGTACCGCAATGGAGTTTTTGACTTTTAGCAATCATATTTTAAGATGCTATGATGAGTGACAGTTATGAAAAAAAAAGAAAGATAATTATTGTTTCAACCGGTGGAACACAGAGAGAACAAGGAGTACAATGCAATGTCAATATCCATGTTCTCTTCAAAAAAATATGCCATGGAGCACCATGTGCACTTTAAGGTGTTTATAAGAAATTGGAGCAAACAAATTGCTGATTCTTCACTTTAGCATATGCTCGCTGAATCCATCATATAATATATGCTAATTATAGCTTTTATAATCTTATTATTAAATTATGAAATCACACCTCATTTGCTACAAATTGTATCTCCCCAACATGCTAAACAAATTGTTGCTAATTAAGAATATTTCAAATGCTTTCATTATTACGGCTTAATTAGGCGTAAAGGTGGAGAAAGTAATCATAACTTTCCATGAAAAATGTTTGTCGGTGTGCATGGTAATGGCAATGGCATGGTTAATTTGTGGAAATGAATGTCCTATATATATTTGTATAACGAATAGGATTCAATCATGGTCCTATGATGACTATGTTGTGAATGAAACTTTTCCTTCTTTGTGGGCACACAGTGGGCTTGTTAGCAAGCACAGGTATGTTGTCTCACCTAGGAAAAAGCAAATGAGCATGGTGTTATATGTACTAGAATCGCATGACATGTGAATATTTTTAGAAGAATAAAATTATATGTAATCCACTGTGCACACATGCGAGGTCAAGAGAGAGGCTAAGCAACTCATAATGTTTGTACTATCAAGTTGCCAACTTGAACAGTTATATTATCTCGATCTGATGCACTTTCATCAGTGACATGTGCTCCACTACTTTCAATCCACCATCAGTTTACGAATCAAAAAAGATTTTTCACATCTATTGGGATGTATACATCTCAGGAGAAAAAAAAGGTACCAAAAAAAGAACAGAAAATAATCAAAGTGAAAGGTAGGAAATGGTACTACGATCAAAGAGAAAGATTTTGTTAGCCAGTGCTTTTATCGTTAAGGATAGGGAAAAAAAAAAGCAATTTTGATATACTGTTATAAAAATATTTGCATTATTAATTAATGAAATGTAATTTTTAAAGTAATTATTGTTAAAGTTAACGATTCTTTATTACGTGACAATTTATGATTGGATTATAGCGTAAGAAATATAATACTCTTAGAGTATTCTGAATAAATTCATGTAAAAGTAGTTTATTTTTTATGCACTGTTGATGTAAAATCTTTTACATTATTAACTCATTAAGAATCGTTTTACATATGACTTTTAACATAATTATTATAAAGATAAATAACTTTTTTTCATGTGTGATAATTTATGATTGAATACTAACATAAAAATATTTAAATTATTATTATAGTTTAAATAAATTTATTAAAAAAGTGTTAGCATTAATACCGTTTTTAACAAAAAAATCTCTTTTAACAAAAAATTTGTAAGATAAGGACAAAATTAAGAGTTCAAATAAAATTAAAATAGTCTTAAAAAGATTTTAATCAGAATACATTAATATACATAAAATTATATTATCATCTATTTATGGATTATTATATAGCTAAAAAAATTCATTTTTTTAATAATTATTTTTAAAATAATGTTTAGAGTGATTTTTAACCAGTTAATAATGTAAATGAAAATTTATCAAAATTACAAATTAATATATTGGAGCCATCACAGTATTTGAGTAATAATTTTGGTTTTAGGTTAAGTCCGAATTTACTATAAAATTTGTTTGAGTTCAAATTTAATCTAACAACGATCGCAAAATTAATATACCATGCAATTATGGAGGCAGTTGTTGTTTGAATCATCATACATTCTTTTAACCAGAAAATAAAAAATTATTATTTAAAACAAGGGAAAAACAAAGTCTCAGTATAATTTCTATTCAAATTACTTCTAAAAAATCGATATGATTTAGCCACATTAAAATAAGTGTTTCACTTTAGAAATAAAAAAAACGGACGAACTTGAGAAAATTAAATTTTAATAAATTCGTGTATATGTAATATTATGTATTGCTGATTTTTTTTGTTAGTAGTTGAGATTTCTTACTTAATTTTTCTTCTAATTTGAAAAGATAAAATATAAGAAGGGAAATATTTTCTTTTGATTTCCCACTTGAGTTAGCTTTGGACATGGATTGCGAACCTACACCTTTTGAACTAAAAATGAATCCAAGTTCTTGAAACCATTAACTTGTTTTAGCAGTAGTACCATGCACATAACCTATGCATCTCGATCTAGCCATGGAAATTGTATAGAAATTTGGTAGCTCTTCATTAAAATCATCCTCTTCCCTTTGAAACCTTCAAGTTGGTGCTAAAAGCCAAATATCACAACAATGAAAGTTGTGGTCAAGGGTCATGGCTAATGAATTATTGTTATGGGCTTGTGACTATAAAAGAGTCGTTTGATCAAGCATTTGCTTGGGGTCTTATGTGATGCACTTTAATTTCAGATCAAAATAGTTGCGCGGAGAGTATCTGCATGCAACCGATAATGAAGCAATGAATTAGCTTTACTTGGAATTGGAAATGGATTTACGAGACTATGATTTAACAAAAAATATATTTAAGTTTAAATTCATAATTAAAATATTTTGATGGTATCATTTTTTTTTTTACATTATTATCTACTTTTGAATTTCTATATAATTAAAAATGTTATTTTAGAATTTAATTTAATTTATTTACCGTATATTTTAATTGATAATAATATGAATATTTTTAGACTAATAATTTATTAAAATTAAACCTTTAATTTTATAGTAATTACTTGAAAATATATTTTTTAATTAATTGATAATATAAAAATATTATATTAGCAGTGTATTTAAATAATATAATATATCAGTTGAAAACTTTTCTTGTTTTTATTTTAAAAATAACTGAGTCTTGTCGATATTTAACAAAGATAAAAACAAAAAATTATATAAATTTTATTTTTTTATTATACTGTCTAAAATAATATAATTAAAATTATGAATACTGAATATCAATAATTAAAATTAAGAAAATAAAATTTCACGTTAGTTAAACTATAAAGATGAAGAATGTAAATTAAACAACTTATGAGAATACTTATTTATAGTTTCGATTATTTTTATTTATAGAGCATCACTCTTATAATATTAAACTATATTGATATCATATTATTTAATGACATAGTAGAATCTAAATTTTTTAATAATATTTTAAAATGTTGGATCTAAGGGCTTCTAAGCAACCTTTTATATCTTGACAGTTAAGTGACACTGCATTAATATTTTGTCTGGTTTGCATCTGGCACATGCATGAATTAACAAGCATAATCAGTAATCTGGACACCCTCGCTAATTTTTATGGCATTTTTAAGTTATGAAAGCAACTTGTCTTAGACCCCAAACATTTATGGGATGACATTGTTTTGGAATCTCCCATCAATCTCCACCATTATTATTGCATTTTCTCTATTTTCTTACCTTCAATGTAATTCAAGATTATTTTTAACAAACAAAAAATATTTATTAATTTTGAATAAATTTTAAATTTACTAATTAAAATATCCTCTTTTATCTGTCCACATTTTAAAAATAATTTATTTTTATTTACTTGTTCACTTGAAAATTCAAATAATAATATTGGAGATCACAATTATTATCATCATCATTATTATTATTACTATCTACTTAAATTTTAAATATTTCAAATACACATCATAAGTAAAGAATTATAATAGTGGACATCACAATAAAAAATTAAAAAAATAATTAAAGACTAGCTATATTTATTAATCTCTATATTATTTTTTTTAGTATAAAAATAAAAAAAAATTGATTTCAAAAACTATTGTTAATTCAAGCTATGAAAATAAATGCAATGATTACCTATATGAAACATTACTTTTTTAATTAAAAATAACACAAATTACATTTAAATCCTATCCTCCCTTCTTTCATTTTAACTTCTTTCGTGCTTTTATATATATATATCGTACTCCCCTTTGTTAAAGAAAACAAAAGTCATATATAAATTTTATTATAAATTAGTTAACTACATTTAACACATTGTAAATTCTTTCAAATATTTTTTATGCATTTGTATTAGACTATTTAGTTTATGTCTATATTTTTTTATTTTTATATAATATATTATTTTTATTATGAGTTTCATCTCCTCATCTTCTGTACGTTCTTTTTATTTTCTTGAAGTAAGTTTTTATCTTTATTACTAGATGTGAGAAGTATTGAAGAAGAGGGTTTAAGGACACAGATGAGAAGAAACTCTATAAAAACTTATTGATTCAAACTTCAAAATTAAAAATTACTATTTTTTAAAATACAAATGATTCACACTCTAAATAAAGAACAAATATATATGACCTAATTTTTAAATAGGATTTTTATGATGTGTCTATAGACACATAGTAAAAACTTTAACCATTTTTAATAATAAAAAATATAGTATCTATTATATTAGAAATATAAAATGTATTTAATATTTTTAAAAATGATTCAAGTATTTTATTATAATGTATTTAATACTTTTATACTATATGTCTGTGAGCACATATATAGTAGAAATTAAACTACTTTTTCAATTGATGGTAACTTTTCTCTCTATGTTTTTTTTTAATTAAGTTTTATATTAGAATTTAAACAACCTATTGTTATATTTGATATCACATGTAATTGAAGCTTGTGAATAGTATTGCAATGCAAACTCTATTTTTAGCCTATTGAAAATGACGTAGACCTCATATAAGGGCCTTTGAAGAAAATAAAGAGCCTGATAATAACTGGGTATGTTGACTAGGTCCACACAATCTACATAACGCCATAATTAAACTTTTTGAATAATGGAGTGGGTTCCAAAGGTCAAACATTATGCATGCAAGTGAATTTTATTCTATTAGCCTATGTAATATGATTTTTAAAACCGTTACTACAGGTGTTGTAAATTTGCTTAAATTTATTTTGCCTGGTGTTATATATAAGTGAAAATCAAAGTACGCTCGTTCCTCGTACACTGATTACTGATAATATTAACAATGCCTTTAAGTGTTTTTATTTTAAGAAAAAAAAATGACGAAGTAAAGAGGATCAAAGGTTATTAAATTAGAAAAAAGCACATGATATATAGAGTAAAATAGTGTCTTTGACATCGTATTCTCTTACATATGAGTTTTTAAAGTCATCAACTATAGTTTATCTCAATTTTTTTACAGCAATTTCTTTTCCGGTGATGATTAATGGTCAATCATATCATAGTTTCAAGCCTAATAAGGTCTAATTAGGAAGACTGACTCGCTAAACTCTTATCCTTTTCATTTATACGTTGAAATGTTGTTTGAGATTATCATGATAGTCTCGTGGAATGAACATATTTTTATGGAAATAAAATTAATTTTCATACTCCTATTATTTTATATTTATTTTTATAAATGATAGTATCATCAATAATTTTGTAGCTCCTCAATAGTGTATTCAAATTAAATGTCTCATTGCTAGATTTTATTTGAGTAAAGATGTAGAGAGCATAAAGGTATATCAGATAAGTTGGGATAACATGGCTAAAATCAAAAGAAAAGAAGGTATAGGATTTAGAATGCTAACAATCTTTAATACTCTCTTGGCCTAAAAAGGTGACATAGAATTATAATTTCATTGTTTTGCTTCTAAATTTTCATCTTATTATTATTTTTTAAAAATATGTTTAGTTTTAATATGTTTATGCTTATATTTATTTTAGATTAATTAACAACTATTCTCGTGTTTTATATCTTTATAAAAATAAGAAAAAATGTATTTATTATATTTGAATAAATTAAGAATGAAACTATAAAAATAAGCAATAAATTTAATTAAGTTAGTGCAATTGAGTGAAATCAAATTAAATTTACAAATTATAATTCATTGAGAAGACTCTAAAAAAATCTTAAATCAATCATTTCTGACAATCCACATCCTACGTTGACATGTAAATATACGAGTGCACGTATTTTAAGAAGAGAAAATGAAAGAACGACGTAGGACAAGCAGATCTTATCCGATACAACTAGAGTCAGTGGACACGCGTTAGTTCAGGGGAAGGGCACAGATCAGTAACCAATTAAAAATCAGAATTTCATCAAATTGAAAAAAAGAAAAGAAAAACAGGAAACAAACAAAAGAGTCAGAGTGCACACTGCACGTAGTGCATACTTTCATCATTTAGTTTGGACTCGAGCTACTTCAAAATTAACCCAAGTTGCTGCTTCAGGCCATAGTTCCCTGCGAATGATTTTCAACAAAATACCCACATCCAACGTTGCGTTATTACTAATCTTTCAATTCAAATCCATCATAATGGAACTCAGGTTTAGAAAGTTTGAAATAATTTTCCATTTTGTAATATCCAACAAGGGTAGTGTGCATGCAATGTAGCTGATAAAGACTAGTTAATTATCTAGAATGAAGTAGCAGGTAATTAAGGAAGTATTGATTTAAAGATTTTGGTAAATGTTTGAGAGATGTGTTCAGATATTTTGATTATTAATTCTAATTAACTATTTGGGGTAGTAATTGTTGTCTTACGAGGTGATTTTAGATAAGAGATTGTTTGTGCAACAATTAAATTTTTTATATTATAGGTATTTGCACCAGGAAGAATAATGTTCAAGTCAAATAAAATATTTAATGATCAATAAAATTTTATTTTAAAGTATTGAATATATTTACATATTTAAAACTCAAATTTATTATTTAGTTAAGATAAAATAATTTTATATAATTAATTTATGTGTTTGATAATTCTTCATATTTTAATTTTATTATAAAAGTTCTGTAATTAATTAAAAACACGAGACTTAATGCATTTTTCAATAACATTCAACATTATGGAATAAACATTTTAGTGAATGATTATTAGGATAATTTTTATCTACAATCCTTAAAGATTTTAGATAAAATATTGTTTATGCTAATAATTATTATTTTTATATAATATAGATATTTGCACGTGAGATTATAATGTTTATGTTAAATAAAATCTTTTATGATCAACAAAGTTTTCTTTCATATTATTTAATGCTTTGCATGTATAAGACTCAAATTTGAAACTATTAGTTAAGATAAATTAAGTTTATATTAATTGATTTATGTACTAAATAATTAACTAAAAACACGGCACTTAATGCATTTTCCAACAATATTGAATATTATGGGATAAAATACTTTAATGAATGATTATTAAAAACTGGAGATAATGTAATTGGAGACTGTATAGATGGTGAAGCAGAAGTTCAAATTCAAAATGATATATTACTTGAGGATGGATGCATTTAATTATGGCTCCCACCTGGGAAGTTTTGGCAAATGTGAATTTATGCATCAGATTTTAGGTGAAGAGAATGTATATATTTGAGTTTTGATTCTATATATATATATATATATATATATATGCAGAGATGAAGTTTAAAATTAGAGTTATTGTGATGTTATTGGAGAACATTGATCAATCAAATGAATTGGGTAATAGAACTCGATTTATAGCTCGAAGAATGAGAAATTGTGTTATTCAATGCCTAGTTTTTTTTTCTTCTTAAAGTAGGCTTAACCCTAAAGCAAGTAAAACCCTTATCTTAAAATTGATGTATTTTAAAAATAATTATTATTTAATAAATAATTTTAACTGACTAAGGGCAGATAAAAATTTCTCCTTAAAATGATCTTTATCCTATTACAATAGTGTTTAATTTGTTTTATTTTAGACTTCTCTAGCTGTAACATAAAATTATATCAAATACAATTCTTTAAAAGACCCACATAATAAAATAAGTTTTTTTTTTTTATTATGAAACAAACATGTAGAAATGAGATTTATAAATTATTCTTAGGAACACTTCCTTCTCCTCCTCTTTTTTTCAAGTCTTTTTTTTAGAAAAAATAAGTTCAATACTTCTGGTGACTTTCTCTAATTTATTTAAGTAGTTTTTACATCTACAAAAACTCTAAATAATTTTTAGATAAAAATAAAATAAATTTAGTAAATTATTTTATTTGTTAAAATTTGTCCTTCTTAAATTGTGCTTTAGGCTAATGCATGTAGAATTTGGGGCAAACATCATAAAGCTTATAAAATTATTTAGGAGTTTGTTTTTTCTTTTTTGAAAAAAAAATGTGTAATAATTCTTATTTAAAAATTCTTAAATGAAAGGGAGAAAATTCTTTTAAACTTATGTTTTTAATATCTTTAATTAAATTTTTTATTAACTTTTCTTTCTCTCTTTCTTTACTATTTAAATCAAATTTTTTCTCTTTTTTTAAGCTTTCAAACAAAGTCTAAATAATATTTTTTATTCTTTTATATAAAATAATTGAATAATTCATTATTAATAAAAAATTTATATCATAAACTTATTTTATATTTTAAAATAATTAAATTTAAAATTAAATAAATATATTGATAATATATGAATGTCTCGTAACATAAATTTTACATTAATAAAATTATAAAAATGTTAAGTATATCTATATATTTATTTATTTATTTATTATAATTTAATAACATTCTTCTTGTCATCCGTGTTTCTGATCATTGTAACGACCATTGCAGTTCATTAGTACCGTTGGTTTTTGTTTTTTTTCCTTTGAAAATTAATTCTTACATTTTCATAGATAAAATGCATTTTTAATGTAAATACGTGATTTAAATTAATTTTTAAAAATATATTAATTAAAAATTATATTTAATGATTCAAATCTTATTGTATAAAAATTAATTTTATTAACTGAAGAATAAATTTTTGGCCATTCATCTAATATAACCTCAATGTAGTTCAAATTATAATTGTTATTACATATCTTATTTCCTTATTTGTTCTTATATCAGAATTAATATTTAATTAATTTTATTCCTAACATAATATTTTGATATTTGTTAGTGTATTTGACCAAGTTGAGTTAATAAATTAGCGGAAAACTGAAAATTCAGTTTAAAACTTTTAAAGTAGCCGATTGAATTAAAATATTTTGGTAAAATTAGTTGTTAAATTATTTATTTTTACATTAGTTTATGTTTTATTAGTAAAAATACTATAGTCTAAGAAAATTAATGGATAAAGTAAAAATTACTTAAAAAATAAAGAAAAAAATTCACAAAATTATTTTAGCTAGTAATTAAAAATAAAACATTATTGTACAAGTAGTGTTAAACAATAAAATACTTAATCAACAAAAGTTGATATGAGTGGTGGATGAGTTTATTATTAAAAAAAATTTTACATACGTAAAAATTATTATACTTAAATAAAATTATTGTATGTCAAAAATTACAGAATATAATTGTATAATTATATTAGATAAAGATTAATTTATTTTAATTCAAGTATATTTGTTACTAATAGAGTCCTATCTTAAAGGTTTTACCACAATTTTTGGTTTAACTCTGGATCAAGAGTAATCAATTATTTTTATTAGTTATTTATAAGTTATTTTAAATATATATTTAATGCATTCAAAATGTTAATCTATTATTACAATTTTTTTTAAAATGATATAAAATGCTATTTTAAATTTTACATTTACTTTATATGTTGTCTTATACAAATATGAAATAATAAAAAATAAAAATAAAAATTCAACCAAATTTAATGGTTTTAATATTTAAAACAATGAAAAACTATTAATATGTTTTAAATTATTTAAATTAAAAGATAATCCACTTTTATATGACAATTTCTCTTCTTAATTTTGAGAATGTGTGTATTTTCATTCTGACATAACTACATGTTTTCTTTGTACTGCAACCTATACATTATAATTTTTTTTATCTTAAATAAAATTAACATTTTTAATGATTAGTTATTCAGTCAATAAAATAATTTTATTTATCCTTTATAATTAATATACTAACCTATTCAATTAACATAAGACAAGATGAGATATTTTCAAATAAATTTAACTATTAGTCTCGAAAGAATAAATAAAGAATTACAGCTATTTTGATTGAAAAATTAACTTACAATTCATGTATATTCATTTAACCACAAATTTAATTAACTTTTTTTCATCAATAACTCCCCATTCTATTCTCTAAAATAATCCCTCATTTTCTAAAAGGTGAACCTCTTTGCAAATTACCATTAAAACAAATTTATATCTGTTAAATTAACTGTTTTCATTTTTTAAAAATTGAAAGTTTTAAATATTATTCTAATCAGGAAAACAAAAATAGAAAATATCCAATAAAATAAAGCATTAATTACATTAAGACACAAAAGTCAGTGAAACAATCTTATCCGATTACACATATTGTCTAAATTTTTAAAGTTTAAAAGTTTCAAATGCTTATATTAATTAAGAAAACAAAAATTATTTAATATAAAACATTTATTATGTTAAATTAAAAAAATCATTTAAATCTTATTTAAAAATCCAATAAAACATATTAAATATATTTTATTTAAGATACTAAAGGTATTAATTACCAAGATTTTGTTCATTATTAATAAAATAATCCATTTAATATTAATTATTTTATACTATTTATGTTCTCCCTATAATCACGAGCACATACACAACACAAATCGCGCATACAATACATTCAAACAGGGAAAAAGCTTCAACAAGAAAAGTGAACCCAAGCTAGTGAGTGAAAATGTTCTCAGCAATGTGTGGTGGGGTGGGGTAAACACAGAGTTTGGAGAAATGATATTTTTATAACAAAAAAATTTGTATTTTTGTTATGAATTAGATAGAGATAAAAATAGAGGAAAGAAAAATAAATAATTAAATTAGTAACGGGATGGAAAAAAAAAAAAAACATTAACCAAGAGTTTACTACTTGAGAATCATTGTGACAATGTTGGAAGTGGATTTGAGATCCGAGGTGGAGGGTTAGTTAATCCAATCCAACCAATGAGCTGGATCCACTCTTTCAGGAGTGAGACACAACCTTCCAATATAATATTCAAAATGTCAAAAATAATTACACACTAACATTTTATAATTATTAATTTTAAATAATAAAATATATAAGAAACTTAGCATCAGCTTGCAACAGTGAGTGAGGACTTGTGCTGCAGGATCAGACCCACAACCATTTTCATCATTCATATACTATATTATCTGTTGCAAAAAATAAAAATAACAAAGAAATTCCATTACCCTTTTCTCTGTTTCTTCGACTCAACTCCATAAACTACTCAGTTTTTCACTTCCATGATGCCAGTTTCAACCATGTGAAAAAACCTGTGTTGTGTCTGTGCTTTCTGTCTACTATTTGGATCTTCTGAACCATGAATCTCAGCAACAGCAAGGGATCCATGTCAACGCCCAGTTCAAGTTCTCCTCTGAAAGCCAGCGACGCCGTCTCCGACAAGTTTCCGGCGGGTCTCAGGGTTCTGGTGGTAGATGATGACCCCACGTGCCTTATGATCCTTGAGAGGATGCTGCGGGCTTGTCTCTATGAAGGTGGTTAATCACTTTCTCTCTCTGAGTCTTCTTGTTTTTGCTGATTTAAGCAACTTTACCTTGGTTTTCAAAGTTTATGTGGTTATAGATACTAGTTGGCAATCACCAACTGTGTCTAGTTATGGAGATTTTACTTGAAACATGTTGTAGGATGCAGTATTACTGTAATTTCGGATTCTTGCAACCATTTATCTTTTCAAGTTCACTTTTTTATGCTTTGGGTGTCTTTAAATAACATGGTATGAAGTGATTGATGTTATTTCCTTTCGCCTTGTGATGCTAGATTTGTTTGTTAATTCCTTTTTTTACACCTTCGGAATCGGTTCTAAAGTGAAGTTTGGGCATGATTAATATATGTCAGATTTGTGTGTGTGTGTGTGTGTGTGGGCGTTTTAAGTTTTTTAATTGATTCGTGGAATTTGTCATTTGATTCTGTTTGGTTGTTGGGTATGTTTCAGTTACGAAATGCAAGCGAGCAGAGGTTGCATTGTCACTTCTGAGAGAAAACAAAAATGGGTTTGATATTGTTTTAAGCGATGTGCATATGCCGGATATGGATGGATTTAAGCTTTTGGAGCATATTGGGTTGGAGATGGACCTTCCAGTTATTAGTAAGCATTGTTTTGATTAGTTTGTATCAATTGAGAGGCATTGCATTGATATGTACTGACAAATTGTGTGAATGATTTCTACAGTGATGTCAGCTGATGATGGAAAAAATGTTGTAATGAAAGGTGTGAGACATGGTGCTTGCGATTACCTAATTAAACCTGTGCGTATTGAGGCTTTGAGGAATATATGGCAGCATGTCGTTCGGAAGAAGAAGAATGGGTGGAAAGATCTGGAGCAATCAGGTAGCATTGAAGAAGGAGATCGACCTCAAAAGGGATCTGATGAAGGAGACTACTCATCCTCGGTAAATGAAGGTAAAAGCTCAAGGAAGAGGAGGGATGAGGAAGAGGAAGGAGAGGAGAGGGATGATACTTCCTCACTGAAGAAGCCGCGGGTTGTTTGGTCTGTCGAACTCCATCAACAGTTTATGGCTGCTGTGAATCAACTGGGAATTGATAGTATGTATCTCTTAACCATGTCCTTGCAAAAAGTTGTTTTCATCTTTGTTTCTGTTGCTTTTCCATGCTGTTTTGTCTGACATAGCAAACAACGCCTCACTGTACTTCTGATACGTAAACCTCGAGATTCTGTATGTCTAACGTTGAATTGTCATACAAGAATCGTGAAAAATAAAATCAGCACTTTTACTACTTGTCTCTTTGTGTTGTATTGCAAGGTTTGGGATGAGCCCATCTTGGCTTTCCTTATTGTTCACAAATATTAATACATAATTGAGATCTTGTAGTGGCTTTAGCAGTACAAAATTGGTTGATCTCGGAATTAGTTTTCTCCACCCCCACAAAACATTTACAATACTTATGCATGAAGAATTATTATGATATCTTCTTCCCTGATTCATTAGACATTTATTTTAAGTATAAAGGCCTTGTCTTATGTTTTTAAATTTGGTATTCGTATACAGAGGCTGTACCGAAAAAGATTTTGGAATTGATGAATGTTCCTGGGCTCACTAGAGAAAATGTTGCTAGCCACCTCCAGGTATGATATTATTATGTCACTTTTTGTATGTAGTACATTGGGAGAGGGATTCAGAAACTGATGTAATCTATCCTTCTTTCTTTGTTGTGGTCATCGATGCTATTAGTTGAAGGAGCTAACCCTTTTTCCTTATGGGTTTTGGTACAGAAATACCGTTTGTATCTTCGAAGGCTGAGTGGAGTTTCCCAGCAGCAGAGTAACTTGAACAACTCCTTCATCAGCTCACAAGAAGCAACATTTGGGGCAACTTCAATCAATGGAATTGATCTTCAAACTCTTTCAGTTGCTGGCCAGCTCCCAGCACAAAGTCTAGCCAAGCTTCAAGCCGCAGGACTTGGCAGGTCAACTGCAAAAACAGGTATGCCCATGCCTCTATCTGACCAAAAGAACCTTTTCAGTTTTGAGAACCCAAGATTAAGATTTGGAGAAGGGCAACTGCAACATTTGAGCAGCAGTAAACCAATGAACTTGCTTCATGGAATCCCGACCAACATGGAACCAAAACAGCTTGCCAATTTGCATCAATCTGCTCAATCCCTTGGCAACTTGAATATGCGAGTCAACGGTTCTGCTGCACAAAACAACCCCTTGTTGATGCAGATGGTTCAGTCTCATCCAAGAGGTCAGATGCTAAGTGAAAATGCTGGTTCACATGTTACCAGGTTTCCATCATCTTTGGTGCAGCCTACAACGCCAAATGGAATTTCTAATGGTGTACTGGGAAATGGGATTGCTGGTACCAGCAACATAACTCCTGCTTATAATTCAGTTCCACAAAGCTCTTCATTGTTGAGTTTCCCAATGAACCAAACCAATGACATGTCTGTCAATAGTTTCCCTCTCAGAAGCACTCCAGGTATGACCAATATCCCAACAAAAGGCATGTTTCGTGAAGAAGGTACCTCAGATATTAAAGGACCTGGTGGATTAGTTCCAAGTTATGATATTTTTAATGAACTCCACCATCAAAAATCCCATGGCTGGGACTTAACAAACCCCGGCATGACATATGATACTTCTCAGCATGCAAATCCTTTGCAAGGTAACATTAATGTCACGCCATCAGTTTTAGTCCATCAGGGTTTTTCCTCTATGCAACAGACTGGACAAAATAGAGATACTACTTCAATTGGAAAAGCTATGTTCTCCATGGGTGAAGGCATGCATCAAGGAAATATCCAAAGTCTTGGTCAACCCCTCAATAACCTTATTATTGACAACTCAGTAAGGGTTAAGACTGAAAAAATTCCTGATCCAAGCTCCCAGATTAATAACCTCTTCTCTGAGCAATATGTTCAGGAGGATCTCATGAGTGCACTTCTGAAACAGGTTGGTTCTTAATTCCTTTCTTTCTATATACCTTGAATATTTGTATGCTTTCATATAGTTTTCCTTTGTAAACAAATTGATTTCTTCTATGTTTCTCAGCAAGAAGGCATTGGACCAGCTGGAAATGAGTTTGACTTTGATGGATATTCCCTAGACAACATTCCAGTGTAGATCAGATCCTGTCAGTTCTCTTTATAATTGCGGTCGCCAATGCAAAATAGTTGGCGTTCTGTATGAATTTAATCATTCTGCAATTAGTTAGTCTGAATTTGAGCCTCAATTTAAATTTTTCCACAAATAGAATTTAGTTGTAAAAAATTCAGGCTTCAGGGAGTAGTGTGTTATTATGATTTAGTCTGGATGCTCAAGATCATCTAAGTAATCCATCAAGATGAATAACAACAAACTTCACTGCATGTATGCAAAAAGGC
Source organism: Abrus precatorius (assembly GCF_003935025.1). Lineage (NCBI taxonomy): Eukaryota > Viridiplantae > Streptophyta > Magnoliopsida > Fabales > Fabaceae > Abrus > Abrus precatorius. The sequence continues at coordinate 30,552,975 of NW_020874292.1, read as the reverse complement.
ATATTTGCAATTTTTTGGCTGCGTTTGATTGCAAAGGTTCTAACAAGCTTCTAATGTTAAGGCACAAATGAAGACATTGGCTTAGGGCAGAACTGCAGAAGCAAGGTTTTGATACACCTGCAGACTTGTAGGAGCATTTTAACTTTAATAAGAAATTATGAATTTTTTTTTTTCCTGTTTATGATTTTCAAATAGAGTAAATGACTGCTGTAAGTATGTAAATATTCCATTTGGTTGCTCAGAACATTCAGTCTGGCCATTATTTTCTGGTTGCTTCTGTACTTGGATATTACTAGTTCAGTTATGTTTTTGTTGTAGACTTGTAGATCCTCTTCTCCATTCATTATGGTGCACACTCCATGCCCATGAAACTGATTAGGTTCTCAGGTGGGGTTTTATGGCTTAGAGAGTGTAGATTTTTGTTACTTTTTTAAAAAAAAAAATTGATACTTTATATTTGAAAAACTATAAAAGTTTTAAAATACTAACAAGGTTGGGTCTAGTAGAATCAACTAGTTTTACAAAATGACAAATCATGGTTTAAATAATGGTTAAGACAACTACTCACGTTTCAAGGTTGACCCTGCTCTGAGCTTGTAGCCTAATTATAACTGTGGGCTATGGTAGTCTCTAGATTGCGGTGCTAGGCCGTCATCTCTTTAGAGTTTCATTATTGTTAGCAAGTTTTAGAAGGTCAAGGGATTCAATTATAGATTTCTAAATTGCAAGACTACCTTAAAGAAAAGGTCAAATTTTAAGGTTTAGAGAGTAATAAAATCTTAATGTTTTTGCTTGACACTTTTAGTATCTAGAGTCACTTTGGTCCATATTAATTTGAGTTGAGACGGATGGACCTATTTAAAGAAACATAGCTTCTTGAGAGTCTATTTATTTTCATTTGTTGAATTAAATAACAATACTTTCTTAAAGGAAAACTAAATTATTCGTAACTTATATTATAGGCTGTTTATTTAATTTTTATTTTTAATTCAATCTCCAAAGAAGAAAGCTTGTAATAAGAGAAGTCATAAATTTCAACTGTACAGAAAAAAAAAAAAAAGAACTGTCAATAAAAAAAGTTGCCGCAACATAAAAGTAATCTTTATCTGAGGTAATCTTACAGTCTTCTGTACCAATAAAGTAAAGAATCATACAAGTTGAGCAGGGATTACCGCAACATTCAAATTGGATATACAAGCATGATGTTTCTGTTTTTCTTGTGATGATGCAACTACATAAATCCTTTCTCAGAACAGCCAATTAAACATCCAAAATCAAACAATGCCACTATTGCCACATGAATATGATTGGCAACAATATTAGGAACATCATAGTAACCAAGGAAAACTCCATCCTCAAACCACTACTTGGAAACACTAGAGGAAGGGAGCATTCCTCCCCATTGAAGAACACTTTACTAGGAAACCCATCACCACCAGCCACATTGATTCTCGGAGTTTTTTTCTTTGTAAATGTGATAACTGATTGCTGTTTCCCAGGCACCCTAGGATCTCTTCTAGGGTCAGATCCATTTGTTTCAGCTACAAGAAAATTCAAGTCTTTCTTACCTTGCATGAATATTGTGTTGTTTACGCTCTGTAAGGTGCTGCCATTGAATGAATACATTTCCTCAAAACCCATTGCAGCTTTGTCCAATTGCACTGCAGCAAACCAATCAGCAAAATCAGTGTCACCCCAGTTAAAAAGTGTGATCCTTGCAGTCCAACCTTTACGATAATCTGTATACACATGCCAGTTTATGCTCACACCACAGTTATCACCACAAGGCATAGGATTAGGCACTGGTAAATGCTTGATTTTAGCCCAAGAAACAGCCTTTTCACTTCTATTCTCAAAAGGAACAAGAAGGGCCTCTGGTGGAAGCCACATAGCTGGTGAAGTAGCACTACAGGTTCTCTCCGGGTTACTTGGGCACCCACATGCACATGTTTTGCACGGAATAACTGATTCATTGTAAAAAGCTGAAAATGAGACACAACACTTGCTTGTAGCTTTTTTTGTGTTTGTTATGTTGCACACAATCTGCCAAGTAGAAATTGCTGATATGTTTGATGGTAACCCTGTTGGGTCAGGTGATTTACTAGGACTCACTCTTATAGGGATGCCACATTGGTAATTAGGGTTAAGGGTACCCTTTATTGCCCAGTTTTGTGGTGGTGCAAGCTGAGAACGGTTAAGGTTTGGCGGCATTTTGTAAACTTGCATTTGGAACCTTGATGCTGACATGCTAGGATCCATTGTGGGTGGCAAAATTGTACCATTCCTGCAGCAAAATGGGATTTTGCCAAGGTCTGAATCATTGAACCTTGTGGGAGGGAGATCAACTATGTTTGGTCTTCTTTCACAGTTCAACACATTGGAAAAGTCAAGATCCTTGTAGAAAACACCTTGAGAACCGAAGATACATTCAGAAGAATCTACAGTAGATGGATAAGCTCCTTTCATTGTGTATATGAACTCATCATTTTTCCAATCCCAGCTTAATCTCCAGTTGTCAAGACGACCCAGGGGGTTGTTGATTGCAATTGTAACCTCTGCCCAGTAATTGGAATCGTAAGTTTTTGTCACATCATAGATGATGCTAAGATCACCCTTTTGCCGGGGTAGGAACTGTTCTTCTGTGGTTATGTTTGTTTTGAAATTGGGATCACTTGTGCAACATACATGAGTCTCATTGTTCCCTGAAGATCAGCCATGAAATAGTATGCATTTCAGAACACCACTTAGTCCAAATCCAAAATGACATTTTTTTCCCTCACTCGAGTATTCGTTACCACATTACACACAACATTTTAAGAAAAACTATGTCGCTAATAAGGCAAATAACTACTTGATCAACCTTGTAAAATAACTTTCAAAACCAAACATGTTATAAGAATTAACGCATTTGCTTATATGCGGTTAAGATTATCAGCTATTTTATTTAAATAATTTAAATTAATTGAAAACTAATGTGACTTTCGAATATTGAAAATCTAAGATTACGAAAAAGTTATATGTTGTCGTTAGTCGTTTATAACCTTCTTATCCTTTTAATTTTAATATCTTTCATTATACACCAATTATTTCTTTATATAATAAACGCTGAAATAAGAATTACAGGCACCACACTGTTATTCTATATAAAAAAGTGCCAAATGCGTCTTTCGATATGCTTTCTCTTTTCATACTCATCATTAAGAGTTAAAATCTATGTAAAATTTACTTATAAGACTCCCGATTAGTAGCATCTAACTTTACCCAATAATAATAATAACCGTGGAAAAGGATATAATCCAGTAAAAATGTTGTTGCTGATTTTCTTAAAGCCACAAAAGCTTTATTCTTACACATGAAGTTTCACACCAACATATTACAGGTAAACAACCAAACACTACATGTTATAAATTAATTAGGTTTTTTTAGCAAAAGTAAAAGATATATAATAAAAAGTCAATAAATAATATATTTTATTAAAGATATAACATCAAATAGTTTTATACTGTATTAAATTATGTAATATTATGATATTTTTACTTAAAAGTTTACTATACATAGCTTTTTTTTTATTGTATGTAAACATATATTAAAAAAATAGTAATTAATATTGACTAGCCATAAAACAAAAGAATCACATATGAGAAGGTCTACCTCATAGGAATGAAGCAAAAAAGATACCTTGACGAGTGGGTTGACCACAAACAAAACCATCATTGACCAAGTTTAAAGTGGAAGGCAAAGGCACAGAGGGTGGCGCCACCCCGAACAAGGTCCCAACCATTTCCACCAAAACCTCCATCAGCCCCATGTCGCCAGCCGTCTCCGCCGCCGTCTTCAAATTCGTCACCGTCGACCCACTCAAAATGGTGCCGTTCCCAACCGCACTGGGTAAATTCGTGCCGTCGGCGAGCACCGCATTCGACGCAGATACCAACCACTCGTTATGCTGAAACCCTACGAACACTCTCCATGACTTCAGTTCTTGTAGCCCGTTATTCAGCACCGTCAGCGTCGACTCGAACCGGTACGGTTGCTGCGCCAGCTCCGACACGTTCGGCGGCAGCTTCGCGCCGCCGGTGTAGGCGTACGACAGGAATATTCCGTTGCAGGAGTTGGCCGTTTGCGGCTGAGACATCGACGGCGTTGCGGAGAAGATGGCCATGACGATGACGGTGTAGAAAAAGTAGGAGTTATGGACATGCAAGGCCATGGCGACGGCTAGGTGTTTTGAGGAAAGTGAAGGGTAAGAAAAAATAGTATGTATGTGTGTTGTTGTTCTTAGAACGTCGTATGAATATTGTTTCAAGTTTTTGAGGTAATTGAGTTGAGTAATTCAAAGGACGGAACTTGATATGTGTTGCTTGCTGTTGCATGCCATATATATAAAAGAATTTTGTTGATTTTTTCAAATTCTTAAAATTAACTGAATGCGATTCTATTGATTTTTTATTTAAAGAATACATGTAATGAATATTTTTTGTGCTATATAAAATAACTTTTAATTTTTTAAAAAAGGGTGCAATAAAATTCTATGGTCTAATTGTGTTATTAATTTAAATTTTTTAATAAAAAATTAATAATAATTTATATATAAATATAAAAAATATTTTTTTATTATGTTAGTAATTTATTTTTTTAATTTTAATGTAATCATAATTGATATCTAATTTATTTATTTTTATTTACATACAAATTTCAAATTACATCTTAATTAAATAAATTTAATCTGATTTAAATTTACATACAAATTATTATTACATTTAAAATTAATGAAGGTAAATTTGCATAATAAGCTAAAATTATGTCATTTGTTAAATCTTTATAAGTTGTATAATTTTTATGATGAAATTTACTCAATATTATTACCACCTGAAAGTTTCGTATTGTGTATTACAAAAATAACATTTAATTTTGTTAATTATATTACAAAATTATGTTGATGCTAACATATGTCACCATCTGATTATTTTGTGTTTTTTTGTAAAATTTATTTTAAAAAAATTTAATATTTTTGTTAGCTATTTTAACAAAATCATTGACACACTCTAGATAGAGAAATACATAATTTCAACAAAATCAATAAATTAAGAATTTATTTTTAATTTTGCAATATTTAAAAAAAAGCCAAAAAAAAAGTGAATGTAATGTTAATATTATTATTGTTAATTGAGAGGCTGAAATTAATATTATTATGGTGGGGCAGGTTTTAGTTTTGACCGTTTTGTTTGTTGATTATATATAATGGTTTATTATAAGTTTTGATATGGACATGGTCATGGAGAAGGATGGTTTAGCCAAATGGCTATTTAAGTTGAAAAGGTATTCGAGAGTAGGTGTGAGTGACTTGTTTGTTTAGAAAGTGTTTAAGATATATTCTTAAAGGGTGAATTGGGTGCAAAGTGAGAGAGGGTGTTTGTTGCGTGCCATTTATTGTGTACATATTTCATGCGAAACACACCAAACACCACTCCAATGCTTATGCTGTGGATGTGGATCGATGTCACTATGTCCTGATTCACCCAATTCTGCGTGTTTATCGTTTTTATTTAGCAGTATAAATAAATTCATTTGAGTTAAGCTTTATAAGGTTGAATTTAATATGAAAATTCAAGTTTTCAATCTATGATTTATTTAATTAGCTATTTTTCAAGACCTTACCTGTTCTTTATTAAAAATTTAGCTATCATGCAAATATATTTAAAAGACTGTTTTACGACAAGATTTTTTAAATAAGTCATAAAATTTTACTTTCAAATAATTTAATAGGCCCAAACTTGTATATAAATCAATAGATTTATGCTTTTACATAAATTAAACATATATTATGAAAGTATTATTATTATTATTATTGGTCAATTTATAAGACTTAAAAGACTTTTTAAATAATATTTTGCAACGTAAAACCAAAGTCATCAAGTATAGAGAGCTTACATAATCAAATTACTATTGCACCTTGTAAGGATATCCATACCATAATTGAATCTTCGACTAATTAACTCTTTCACATGCAAAATAGGATCGTCTAGTGTTCAAATGAAGGTGCGAATTAATAATATGATTGATCCAACAACACGGTGGTCCATAATAACATTGAAAGAATATATAAGTAGAAGATATAATAGAAAGCAGCATATTTGTTGAGAATAAAAATTTGATAAAAAGAAATGAGGATGGTTCTTCCAAAGCAAAATTCTTCTTATGATGAATATCATGAGAACTTTAATAATATCATGTTCAGAAACATGATACAACTAGAGAGAGAAAAGAGAAAGGAAAACGAGAGAATCAATGGAGATGCAATTTCTTGAATGAGTGAAAATGTTGTCCTACAATAAAATTATGTACAAGGGAAAATCCAACTAACTATTAGCTAGATCTAATTAAGTGTAATTAACTTTCCAATTCATCATAATTTTGTTAATTCTAACTATCTCCAACACTTATATCCATATATGGATTATGAAAGGGAAGATATCTTTCAATATAAGTCTTAAATTAGTTTAAATCAATTTTGTTCCAATTCATTTTGCACTTTTAAAACGTGTATATCATTGTGTGTGTGTGTGTGTCTATAAATAGTCAACTACCATTGTGGTTGTTTTTTTCTTCTTGATCGTCTATTGGATTCCCAACATGATGTGATCTAGCCCATGAAATTTTGACCCTGTCAACGTATACATTGGCCCACTTTCTTCGTTGGAAAGCCCATCATCCAGTGTCCCCATATGGCCATGATCTCTTTAAACAGTACTACTTTTAGTAGTATATATTTTGTTGACAAAGAAAAAAGACCAAAATAAAGTACTCTATATTATGTACATAGCTTGACATGAATCCCCAAATGTATGAAAGGAAACTCGAAAGTTATATAATGCGACAGTGCGTAACCAACATATTTAGAAATTTATTTTCTCATATATATTTTTCTTTTTACATCACATTATTTTTTTTCTATCTCTTTAGAAAAACATAAATTTTTATATCTCTTCTCTTGATATAAAAACGTCATTTAATAATAATTTTATGTTAAATTAGCTTCCGTTAGTATATTGAATTGTTGGTATAAACACAATGAATATGTACTAATAAGATAATATATTATATCAACAAATTATTTACAATATTATTATATATTATCAATATATAAATGTTAGTATAACAATACATTATTTGTCACTATATGCTTTCAAATTTTTTACTATCAATTTAATTTTTATTCGTCTATATTAACAAATGTTATCTTAATACATTTTATATATATGAATCATTGTGCAAATGGCACGTGGGAAGTGAATAACGTGCAGTGGATAATTCAGTTGGAGAAATGATATGAAGGGTCCACGAATAATTTGGGGGTAAGGAGCTTAATTTGGCTGGTTTCGTTGATTAAGGCCCCAATTGGCCAGTGCTCATCATCCACCTTGGCATCTGTTGTTACTTGAGCAATGTCTTAGTCATCGACCTAATTAATTGATACTTAGGGTCCAAAAGCTCATCGATCCTCACATTGAAGCAAAAAAAATGTACTTTTTTTTCTATTATTTGTATAAAGTGTGTGATTTAGATATTTGAGGTCAATATCGATCCTGCATAACTTCACACAACACGGACCCTGCCTCCATCAAGTGTGCAATTAACATGTTCTTCTTCTTTTATACAATGAAAATAAAATGAATAACGACATTATGAGAATGATTCTGGATGAAATACCTTAGAAGAACTTTTCAGCTAGCAAATGTCGTAGATTAACTTCTTAATCATCAATGTCAAAAGACAAAGTTAAGATGATTAGTGGATCACTTATAATCCCAGGCCAGAGAAGGAAGCACACAATTGGCTCGGTTTTGACATGATGTGATGATGAATATTCATGAAACTTTATAAAGTAAAATCTTGCGGGGTAAGTGTATATTACACGCATGTTTATATGTTCTTCAAGTTTGGAAAGCTATATTCTTTTCTTTCTACCTGAATTTATTGATGCGGATCTCGTCCAAAGTGGGAAATATTAGGATTAACGAAAGGTTGGTTTGCATTAATATCCTGGCCACACTCTCTGGGCAGTGGTTTAGAGCGTTTTCCGCCAAGCAAATACATGAAAAAGAACTCTTTGAAAGTGAAAACAAGTATACATTATTATTATGACTATCTCAAAAATGGTAGAAATTCCCTTGGACAAGGAAAGCCATTGAAAAAGCATAAAGAAATTGAACGTTTTTCAACAATGCATTGCTTAAGCACACTGGCTAAGAACAATGCTCTCAGCCCATGAGAGCAATTTCAGAAAAACAAATTTAAGTGGGGACCATCAAAATGACCCTTTAACATGTCCGAGAGAAGTTAGGGGATTTTCCAGCTGTGTTACTCTTGAATCTTGATTGACCCTCTAAGAGAACCTTCCTCCAATTATGAGCACTCGAGCAGTGGACGGAATTCTCAGTTATGAGTACTCTTTGTTTTCTAATAAAGAGTAATGGCAATGCATTGACCTTTATTTTGTAATTAATGCTCTATCTCTCTTAACTATGTTGTTATTATGCTTTTGATGCGGTTATATATTATTATGAATAAACAATTAACTCCCTTGTTAAACCACTAACAAGGTAGTGAGTGTTAAAAGACCGCATTCTGCATAATCGGCATGAGATGATACATGTAGACCAATTTATTAATTCAATGCAAATTAAGAATGCATTATTTTGTGCGACATTAACTGTGAGATACTAATCATTTTTGAGATATTTTAAAATATATGTCTAAACGCTAGTAAATAAAAATGTACGCGTTAAACAACATGAAGAGAAAAAAACAAGATGTTTTATTTATGTTCATGGGTTGGCGAGACAAGGTACCAACATCTTTTCATGTTCTTTCAAGAACCTTGATTGTCTAAAAAGAAAATGAACTAAAAATATAATTTTTAAAAACTATTCTTTGGTGGTGGAGCCTATGGTGGAGGATGATGGATGAGTGAGCAACTTTAAGGGTTATTTGATTAAGGCGAACCAGGCTGGAAAGGCACCATGGACGGCCATTTGTGGTGGAAAATTGCCTTTCTAACACCGTTTGCCGTTGACAAATGGTTAATAATTTTACCACAACTTTGGGATTAGTGAATTTCGCGTAGGGGTGCCTTTGCCCTTTTTATCATTGAATTGTTATTTGAAAATGGTTCCCATGGGCATTATGACTTTCAACCCATTCACATCTTGTGGTTTGAGCAAAGGAAGCATGTATATTTAATTACACTAATTAAGAATGACTGTCATATAAAAACGAACGAATGTTCAATTGAATGATCTCGTAGTAATTTTGATTGCATTGATGGAATTTCACTAAAAAAAAGGATGAGTAATTATAAAGTGTTTCATTGAATTTTTGTATTTTGATTGCAAAAAGCTTAAAGTTTTTCCAAAAATAAAAGACATCATCGAAAAGTATTTTCGCCACAACTTTGCACTTAAAGTCATAAGATGATGATTGTGTGATATATTTATCAAATAACAATATATTATGGCAAGAGGAAAAAATATACTGGTTTGATACTTTGATAGAAGGAAATTATGAAGAGGGCAATATCTATATATATAAGCACAAAGGGACAGAAGAAGCAATCTGTACTCCACAGATCCAACGCATTTCTTACCCCAAAACAAATAAACAACCAAATGAATCCAAATTGCTTCGCATTTCACACCTCTTAATGACTTTATTGCGTCTCCTTTACGTCTCTCCTTAGGACCATCTAAGATTTTATTACCTACTTTTACTATACACACCCAATTTTGATCTTACATACCTAAAATATTTAATCTCCAACTTCTAATCAAATAAACGAATGTGGGTGTCAGAGTGTCACTCTAGCTGACTCACACTCTCCTAACCGAAATGCAACCTCACTTACTAAAAAGAAGCAAAACGCTGCAAGTGATAAAGTAAAAAACGTAGAACAGTAAAAGGAAGAACTACACTTGACTGTGTTTGACAGTTAAATTAACCTCCACTACCATTTCTCGTTCAAACATGGCTGCTTTCTGTTAAAGAAAAAAACGTGTCGGTGTCTTCTGATTATTCCCTTTTCACCTTTCTTTTTTACTTTTTTTATTTTCTTCAAATTATATTATATTATATAAATAAACAAATAAAAGGGTGCAAGGCCTAATGTAGCATCATAAGATAAGAGTATACTGCTCCAAAACCACATCACACCTCAAATAGCAACGCACACTTTCCCACTTTTTCTTTCTCTTCACTGTTTCTTCTCCCATTACATCCTTCTTTTCTAAGCAAACAACCCCATTTTTCGGATCCTTCAGAAAATGGTAACGCTTCAGAGAATGCGTTGTTTTTTTATTATGATGCTTTCTTTCAATGTTCTTGCAATAGCATTGGCAGATCGCAACCTAAAAACTACCTCCAAGGATGATGTGAAGTGCACTCCCTGCGCCCAAGTTTCCTCACCACCGCCACCCTCTCCTCCGCCGCCGTCTCCGCCACCAGCTTCCACCGGCAGCTGCCCTCCACCTCCTTCTCCTCCGAGCTCCGGCGGTGGTGGCACTTACTATTACTCTTCTCCCCCACCTCCCTCTCAGTATACCTACTCATCGCCGCCGCCGCCGTCGTCCACCGGCGGAGGTATCGGCGGCATGTATTACCCGCCACCGAATAGGAACTATCCAACCCCGCCGCCGCCGAACCCAATTGTGCCGTATTTTCCTTTCTACTACCACACTCCTCCGCCACCACCGTCCACGGCGGCTCCTTCGCCGTTGAGGGGCTCATTGATCTTTGCATTTTCGTTGTTACCTTTTATTATGTTGCTTTGATAGAAAGAAAAAAAAATGATGGGAATAAGTGCACAAATTGGCAGATCTTGAAGTTGGCAGGGAAAATGAGAGTGAGATCAGTGCAAAGACAGTGTGCTTATTTCCCTTTTTGCCACTGTGGGAATGTGAAAACTTGTGCAATTCTCCTTTTTTTTTTTTCTTCTGAATTTATAATGGTAAATGTAGGTTGATCTACAATTTGTTGACAATTTATAATTTAATTGTATGTAGCCTTATGATATTGGTTAGTATGAAAAAAAGGAAGTACTTTTTTGTTCCCATTTACTTTGTTTCTTAATTTACTTTAATGTTATGTAACGTAAATTGAGTTTTGTTGTGCAATAAAGAATAATTGAGGGTAGGGCTAATAAATAGGGCACGTTGTGGAGGAGGAATTGAAGTTGTTCCCATGTGGTTGATAAAAGATAGTAATGATGGAGAGGGAGAGTGAAGCTAGCATGGGTAGGAACTTGATTCAATTTCTGGAGTTGTTGATTTCAATGGTGTCCATTAAAACCATGCATCTCCATCTGGTACCAAGTTGAAGTTGTGAGTTAATTTAATTGCAGAGGGAGGGTAGGGTCTTTGTTCAATGTTCTTTGATCCATTGGACATTCGTCATGTTCCTTCAATTTTTTTTGTGGGCACGTTAATTAATTAATAATTGGTAAAGGATTGTTTGCTTCTTTTTTATTTTATTTTTCTTATCTTGGTCCACCCAACGCGGGAGGGGAGCGTCTTACCACGTAACGGGGTCTCCTCTAGTTTCTCAAAGTTTCATCTCTATCTTTATATTATCACCTTTAACAAAAGCACGTTTTTAAATGCACACTCGTAGGTTCAATAAATCACTTCTCTCCTTTGTAAGAGAAGGATTATTTTTTGGTATATAAGAATTTTTTTTAATAAATATATAAATGAATCAAATCCTTCCACTGTCTCAATTCTTTCATTTTTATGCATGCATTAAACTTGGTGTAGATTTAATTTTACATAAAGGTTTAGAGTAGTAGTTAAAATATTAATGCATATTGATCACGTTAAATATTATATCTTACATGAATAAATAATTAAACTTTCAACTTTTTTTTTTATTTTATCCTCAAAATAAAGAAGTATTTATTACAATAATAGTAATAATAACAACACGTGTAAGTAATGAGAGGCATTTGGTTGATATCATGATGACAAGGCAATCTAGGATTGTTGGGTAAACGTAACCACAAAGGATAATGTGAGACACAAGTTTCATGGTATGGTTTGAAGGCTAAGAATTAGGATAATTACTGTATCCATATGAGATTAGAGTCTTCGGGTGGTGTGGGAATGGTCTGGCCATGGCAGCTCTGTTTTCTGACACCAATGATTCTGGGTGGATTATCGCCATCGGGCCAAACAACCTTGTGGAAATCGTCGACCAATACTATATTTACATTTAACATTTTTGGTTCAAGATAAATTTGTCCTACGTTGAGACTGTGTGCTCCAATTAGTAGATAAGTAGTTTTCATGAGTGTAATTAATCATCATTGTAATATGCTTTCTTCGGTTCCCCACACAAATCAAAGGGTATGATCGCATAAAAGCTGATAAAAATATCAAATCACATTTGACAAACCTGTTACTAATAAATCTAAGAGTTCGTGTTCATGTACATGAATGAAACCTCAACTCAAGAATAAACTAACACTTGTATAAAAGAAAAAGAGTCTAAAGTTTTACATTAGTTACATACTCTATGTTTATCGGAACACTGACCAAGTAAATAATAAGTTCAATGTTTTATAAATTTATATTGGTTTTACTAATTAGTATTTTAAAAATAATGACTAAGAAGTGTTAAATATGTAATTAGTAAAAAATATTGAATACATTTCATATTTTTTATACAGTGAATATTCTTAATATAAAAATATTGTTATTTCCTTAATATCCCCAATAAAAAAATATTGGTAAAACTGAGTTTATATTTATAAAGTTCATGTGGTTGAATCAGAATAAATTAAAAATAAAAGTCCTAAGATTAAACAAGAGCCAAGATTAAACAAGAGCCTGTGAATATATATATATATATATATTAACCCAGCAGATAAATATAAAACTACTTTCTGTATTCTTAATACTCAGTATCAATAAAAATTATTTCCATTTAGTCAAATTCTCATATACAATTTCAAATTAAATGGATCTGTCATCTATTCCGACAAATTTGATAGTTACAATAAATTTAAATTTATAAAATTTAATTAATTTAATTTTTAAAAAATTGAATAAGAATAAGATTGTGAAGGTTTTATAGAAAGAAAATATCAATGATAAGATTATAGTTTCATAATGTTAAAAATAAAAGAATTTAATTAGTTTAAAAAACTTTAAAGATTAAACTTGAAATAATTTCAACTGTAGTATTTTGGAGTTCTTGATATTCTTGTTTAATTCAAACGGTTTTATCTAAATAATTCATACAATAAAATATAATATTAAAGGTCAAAGTCAAAATTTTAATTTTTATTAATAACAAAAGAAAACTTTAAAATATTATATTTAAATATTTTATTATTATTAAAAATGCTGTGAATATATTTGGTAACATTTTTTAAATACATTATTTATTCTTTACTATAATATATTGAAATTTATAAGTTCACGTGAAGATTCATGAAATAAAAAATGAAACACACACAATTTCTTAAGTTTTAATAGCCATCATAAATTGATATATCACTTAGTGTAATCTTATAATTTTAGGATTCGAATCACCTGCAGTTTTGGCAGGAACTGTAGGCTGCAGTTTTGTATTCGTTTAAGCAAAAAAAATTTGTTTAAGTGAATTTTGGTAAAAAATAATTTTAGCTTAAGCTAAAACAAATTCGCTTAAGCCAATTTTTGTTTAAGCCAGAAAAATTCACTTAAGCGAATTTAGAAAAAGTAGCAAAAAAACCAAAAGAAGAAGAGAGAAAGTGAGGCTGAGAGGGAGATCAAAGATGAAAGCAAGAGCACAAGGGAGCAAAAGAAGACTAATAAGGAAAAGGAAAAAGGGCTAGATGAGGAGAGGAGGAGAGGGGGATGAGTGGGGGTGAAGGGGTTGGGAGGGAAGGAGAGCTAGATGAGGAGAGAGGAGGAAGAAGATTGGGTAGGGTTGAAGGAAGAAAAGATAGGAAAGGGGAAAAAAGAAAGAAACTAAGTGAGAGGGAGGGAAGAAGAAGGTGACTGGATTGGAAGAAGAGAAAAAAGAAACTGAAGTAACTTAAAAAAAGAAGTATCTTCTTCTTCCTACGTATTTTCGTTTAAGCGAATATGATTTGCTTCAGCGAAAATATGCAGGAAAAAGAAGATACTGCAGTATATTTTCACTTTCGCTTAAGCAAATTTTTCTAACTTAAGCGAATTTGTTTTAGCAAATCACTTTTTACCAAAATTTCGCTTAAGTGAACAGGAAACTGCAACTTACAATTTTCACAAAAAACTGCAGGCGATCCAAATCCATAATTTTATGGTGAATTTTTCTCACCATTTGAAGTTTTTCTGTTCACAAGTGGTGTGAAGAAAAAACAGCAATTGGCAATTGTAAAAAAATTTGCAATTGTCAATAAAGCATACAAAAATGCTACTATTATACAATTTAGTGTAATAAATGATGTGATCAATTAGAACATCTTTTTTTATAGCTTCCGCTCCTTGTATTGTAATTTATAATCAAGCGATCGACGTGATAATAGCATGCATAAAATATATTTAATAACTATAACCATACATTAAAATAAACTATAACACATTGAGAATTCAATTTGAAGATTCAAATCGATTGAAACTCTCTTATCTTCTCCATACACACACATAACTAATCTCAAAATTTTGTTGCATTGCGATTTAATCCTTATATTCGCAACATACTTGGTTTATTGTTTCATCCATGCAGTGTAGACAAACGTTTTGGTACATAACATATAGTTTATACATTGAAATAATAAAAATACTTGTGGGATTTTATTTATCCTTATAATTTGCTAATGTTTTATTGTTGCGACTTGGGAAGATGCGCAAATCGTTAAACACTGCAGGAATATCCAAAACTGATTTATCTTTATGGGTCATGTATTCAGGACTAGGCATTGCGATTAAGGACTCAAACTGGACTTATGTGTTTCCAATACTTTCGGCCCACCACAATTTTACCGTTTATACGGTTTTAGTTTTTTTTTTTTTTTTTTTTTTTGTATTATAAGGAAATCATAGACAAGAAAAATAGGAAGAAACTAACTAAGGATACAGAGGTTTCACCAACAGCTTGTAAAATAAAATCTAGAAGACTCTTCTATGTTACATATTGTATTGAGTTCTCGGCACCTCAAGTAGCTAACATGTGAGCAACAACATTAGATTCACGTGGAATATAAATAAATTGAATAAACATAACCTATCAATCTCTATTTACCATATTCTTAATGGATCGAATGATATTTTTGTGTTGGTGAAATCTGTCCATTTCATTGTGATTTCATTTAATAACTTTCACCGCTTCTAGACAATCAGATTCGCACTGAACGAATCTAAACCCTGTCTTCTAGCTAAAAGATAATTCACCTACTATAGCTAAGAGTTCTGCACGAAGAGGGTCTCCATCCTTGACAGAACTTGTGAAGCCCCCTTCTAACATCCAACTGTAGGGTTTTAGTTTTAATTGACTGTATTTTTTTTTAATTATTCAAATTAATTTTTTAATTCAAAATTTTCTAATAATTTTAAAAACTATAATAGAAATGTGATATACTATTGATTTATATAAATTAGTAAATATATAATTTTTAAATTAAAATACTAAATTAAAATAACATTTTTATTTTTATTTAATTATTTTTTCATAAGTTTGTATAAATTAATCATATATTGCATTATCTTAATGTTTTTGTTACTTGTTGGATAAAATTTTGGAGTAAGAAACTTGATTTAAATAATTAAGAAAAAAAATAATAAAATGTGTGCGATTAAAATGATAAAAATTAAAATCACATCAGTTACCATATGAGAATCAAAGTGGAATTAAACTTAACAATTAAGCTCCAGAAAAATAAGACATCATATATAAGGTCAACCCCAGGTGAGATAATAACTTCAAATATTCCTGAATAAGCAGTTGGATAGAATTATTTGAAATATCTCCTTGTTAATAGTTAGTCCAAACTACTAATTACAAGTGTGAATTTGGAGAAAGAAATCAGCCTCTGAAGAAGGAAGAAAAGAACATAAAAATTGCCAGCGGAAAAAAGAATAATTCCTTATTTTTAATAATAAACCCGTAGTTTATGATTCAAGAACACGATCATGTAAAATAATACGTGAAACAAATGCGGAGCACAAGTGGAGCTCATAACGCAGAAAATGATATAGAAATCAGTAGAGAATTAGCAAAACAACAAAAATATGTCAAACAAAACGAGAAATGAAGAAGAAAGCTAGCAATACTTTGGGGGCTCAAGAAGGATGCTTCCTACTCTCCTTGGAGACGGGGAAGAATGAAGGGACCTCCAAAAATTGAACCATGGACCCGTCAATGTTATTTATACTAATTTCAAGCATGCTCATTGTGGCTGATACCTCAAGGATGGTACCAAAGTTACTTATGGGAAGATTTTACCTTTTCTTTCCAAAAGGAATTAATATAAAGGACATACTTTGACCCTTCATTACACTGAACACCCCATTCTCTTTTTCATTGGGGTGACCGCAACTCTACTGGTTCGGTAGCTCTCGTCTTCAGGCAGGAGTATCGGTCATGGAGCCAATATAGGTAAGAATTTGGAAGCATAACTCAAACAGATTTCGGCCAGTATCTAACCATGCATGTATATAAAACCATGACAAATAATAGACAAACAAGGTATTTAAAAAATATAAAAACTAAAATCCACAACCTCAATAAATTGATTTTTTTCCCTCTATCTAATCTGTTAATTCGCCTGATGGAATAAGACAGACGATGTATATAATCTTATCGAGGTTAATTGACGCTACGCATTCCAGGCATTGATGTGAATTGGGGAGGGAAGGAAATTAATAATAGTAGTGGGAGTAGAAAAGCTTCAGAAGCAAAAAACTGTATGCAAGCACAAGAATAGCGCTAATTCTTTCATTTGAATACACCATAAAATTGGTTTCTGAATACCGTATTCACTCAAATCAAATACTGACTCGGTATAAATTACCAATACAACGACGACTCAATAAAAAATAGGACTCAAAGCCGCATTCAAGAAAACCCTCCCCCAATTGCCACATAATACGGGTCCCTGTTACTGCAACATAGAACCTCCTGCTACTCCTGCCCAGCATGTACATTTCTAATACAACATAAACTGCTGACAAGGTCAATATGCTGCTGTTGAACCCACCAGCCCCCTCTCTTATTTGGACATGGTAGTTAAACTGACCCACCCCTGCACCTCATTAACCACGGACACAAGACAGACTTAAACCAGACACCATGAAGTGCATGGACTGACCCCCCCCCCCCCACCCCGACTCGACTCCAACAGTCACCCTAGCATCAACCCTGCTCATCCAAACAGGTTCCTACAATTATTGAAACCAATTTGTTTAGAGAACAGTGAAATTTATATAACTAACTGAGTGAAAATTATGATCACAAAGATAAACAAAAATGAGATAAGTTGAATTTACCCACTCATCACAAGTCTTCAACTGAAGTTGAATCCACCAGACGGGACTGGAAGGTCGTTGCTTCCAAAATTAAAACCAGGTTGTGCACCATCACCTGATGGTAGTGTCTCATCTTCATCTTCCAACCAGTATGTCTCAAGAATTTTAACAGCCTTCTCATATATTTCATTGTTGTCGTGACTTTGCAGGTTTTCTATTTTCTCCAACCCCTCAGCATCATCTATCATCTGAGCATACAAGTTGACATCTCCAGAGTTACCCAAGCTCTTCTCAGCTTCCCCAACCTTCAGAATATTCTCAAGACCTTCTAAACAGACAGTCACAATTCTTGGGTCGGGGCAAACAAGCAGATCACAGAGAGGCTTAATGCAACCCTGGCTCACCAAATACCTTAAAACCACATACAAGGAATCAATAACAAATTCTCAATATTTACCAACTTTTATCATAACAAAGCAGAGTCAAAAAAATAAAATAAAAATTCACATACTTGATCTGCTCGTGGGTTCCACCAGATGTAGCATTTGAGATAGCCCAAGCTGCCTCTTTTTTAATGTCAAACTCAGCATTTTGAAGAAGATTGACAAGGGGAGCAATCAGACCAGCTTCGATTACAGCCTACATCATATAAAAATTGTAAAAAAGTTCAGAAAACTTCTGTGGAAAGAATAACCCAATCAAAATCTTTTCCTGTACAAGTGCAATAAAATGCAAACAGAACATAGTCAAGATCCCAAACAGAATATATCCAGAAAGACAAAAGACTCTCTTTGGCAATGTACTTGCAACAAATTGCAAATTAAAAAATTTATCATATGAAACAAACAAAATCAGTTTCAGCCAATCCAGTTTGAGTCTAACTTCAAGGGCTTACAGTTAGCTGTTACTCTAATTCTTATTCTAATGAAACAACACAACATGACCCCAAAATATGCCAGAAATCTCTTGGGGGAAGGGTTGAGAATACATCCATCATCATTCCAAACTTTCCCAGTTGGTGTAATCTGAGAACTAGGGCATTTCTAAGTTTATTATTGTTGCAACACATCTCCATGTTAAACTATATCTAGCAGTCTATTATCAAATGCAAAAGGAACATTTTCATTGAGAAACTCAATTTAATATGCATGCAGATACCAAAACATCAAACTTCAAAAAAGATAAACATAAAAAATCAAGCAATAGCCAGTAGTAGACTTGATTGAAGACAAAATTTAACATCGAGAATCATATAATTGAGATTTACTGGCTTACCTGTATCTGTTCTTTGTTTCCAGCTGTAATGTTTGATATGGTCCAGCAAGCTTCTTTCTTGATACTTTTTTTATGATTATGTGTCAACAGGCTCAAGAGGCATGGGAGTGCACCATGATTGATAATAGCCTAATGTAAACAGTTGCACCAAAATCAGGAAATTCTCGCTAGTGACACATGTACAAAACATAAAGGAAGAACAAGATACTAAATTCATGGTATGTAGTAGTGCTGTCTCACTGGCATGTGCAAGTGCTAAAGCCATGAGAGAGATTCAAATTGAATTCTTTGGTGGATGCAATGACTATCAATGTATAAATTTTAACTCTTCCCAAATCTCCCCCTCTATTCTCCCACCCCCTCTAAAAAGATTTTATGGCTGTAGTCAATTCCAACTACAGGGTTAATTAGATAGAAGCTGAAACGGAGTTCTATCAAAAAATTTTAACTCCTCACATAACCTCCCATTGGGATGTGTACCAACGGAGTTTTCTATCTTTAAACAAACTGGCATTACAAAGACCAACTGCAACATCAAACCCAAGTCACTCACCACGAGGTCCACACTCCATAGCAAAGTTATCAAGTTAATTAATTCTAAAAAAATTTTAAGTACACAGTTCCACTACCCTCATATTATAGCATCAGTGTTTTTGCTACTTAATTATATTAGACATGCAAAATTAACCTATTAAGAATTTGGGGTTAAGTAACGTCAATTTTTTAATTTAATTTTTTCCAGATTACTTACATAACACGAACTTGAATATTAAAGACAGATACCAAGTAATTATTACAACAGTTTACAAGTGATTACCTGAGTCTGAATATCATCTCCAGTCACAATATTTCCCACTGTGCGAAGAGCAGGTATCAACACTGATGGGGAAGGGTGCCTTCAAAACAAGCATATACATTCAGGGCCAAGACAAGAAAATTAAACAACAGAATCTTGGTTAACCAGATATAGTAGATTTAATACTCACAGAAGGAGCTGCACCAATCTGCCACAAACACCTGCCTCAATAACTGCTTGGATTTTGTCATTTGTTCCATCAGAAAGATATGACAGTGCCCAGCATGCATCTGTTAAAACCTCTTCATCATTGGAAAAAACCAAACGCTCAAGAGCTGGAAGCGCTGGTCTCACCTGCCCATCAAAATTCTCATTTTAATATGCAAACAAAATCTCTTTCAGAGGTTTGATTTAAATTAAAACAAATAGGTAATTACCTGTTCAAATGGTGGCTGTGGCTTGCCCCTGCAAAAGTTTGACAGGGTCCATGTGGCATTCCTGAGCATTGAAAGTTTTGCATGCTCATTCAACTGGGCTAACAATGGGATCAGGGCGCCATGACTGAGAACAAGATCACGGCACCTAGGGGAGTCACCAGCAACGTTTCCCAGTGCCCACACAGCCTAGATTTTAAGAGTTTTAGAATCCAGGAGTGTTCACTAAATATTTAAAATAATAATAATAATAATAATAATAATAATAATAATAATAATAAATGCCAGAACTGCCACATTATAGTATCATTATACCTGCTCCCGAACATCATCACTGGGTGAACTAAGTAGCTTCACAAATATCGGGACTGCCCCATGATCAATTACCACCTTAGTGTTCTCAGAAGTTCCAGATGCTATGTTTGTGAGAGCCCATGCAGCCTCAAACTAAACAAGCAACAGGTCACATAAAAAATTAATCAACAAAACAAATTTCCACTACTCCACGCACAAGTTTCAACAAACACAACGAAAAAATCCAAACCTGAAGTTGAGGGAAATCCTCTCTAACAAGAAACTCGACAAATCGAGGCACAACACCAGCTTGAATAACTTCCTCAATAGGAGGGCTGCGTTCTACAGAAAAAACACGGCACACAAAATAACGTTAACACGCAAAAAATCAAAGCAACAAGACAATTTCGTTAATAACATCAAATAGAACCCAAACCAATCGAAAGCAGTTTCCGAAATTGAGTAGTAGCTTCCAGCTGCTGGCTATTATCATCAGACCAGACTCCAGCAACCATGGCAGGAAGACTCTCTAACTGCAAAAACAAACAAAAACAACCGTTATAACCGTTTTCATAACTACCTAACTACCACAGAACCTAACATCCAAAATCCCAATCGATCCATAAGTTGAATCACAACGACGCGATTTCAAATATCAGAATCGCAGAGCAAAAGATCACGATCGAGCCCTAATTTTCACCAAAAAGTGAGAAGAAGCGATGGCGATTGCGATTGCGATTGCGATAGCGATACCTTTTTCTCGACAATGGAGGAGGCTTGAAGAGGAGTGGGGAACTGCTGCTGAGCTTGGAGGCCTTCGCGGCGCTTCTTCTGGAGACTCTCTTCGCGCTTGCTCTTGCGGATCTCCACCATGTTGTCCTCCCGCCTCCGGCGACCCTCGTCGGCGTCCACGGCCACCTTGTAGCGGTTGCGGCGAACCTCCGTCCTAGCATTGGGCCTCAACGACATCGTTTCGTGAACTATAACACTAACCCTAGCACTAATCGAAGATCCGAGGAATCGGAAGTGGAAGAAAAACCCTAGATTTTCGATTGAGAATTAAAGGGATGTGGTTTTTCTGATATTTGGAGGAAATTTAAATAGCGGTGTGGTACGTGGGGTTGTGTTGCATTGCGTGTAGTGGTGGTTGTGGGTTTGGATCTCGGATCTTACCTTTCGGGTCGAGTATGGGCCCGTGGGTTTCACAATAATGAAGGTTTTTTTTTTTTTTTTGGGGGTAGTTTATGAAGGTGTTTTCAAATTTGATGATTGGAGTTTTTCTTTTTCTTTTTCTTTTTCCTTTTGCTTGGATCGAACCGATTTTATGCGAACGGGTTACGGTTCCGTAGCAATGGATCCTCACTTCAATCATAACCATCTTTCGCTGAAATTGGATGTGTATTCCAAGAATATCCAATTTCAACCATATCTTTTCTATATTTGATCATTTGTATAAAAATAAATAATGCCATGAAATTTGAACTTTGATTTCGAGCAGTGGTGTATTTTTTTAATTTGAACACTGCAAATTTTGACGTGAAATATAGCCAGCAGTTCAAATTTACTTTAAGTAAAAAAAATTATTTAAGTGAATTAAATAAAATAAAAGTGATTTTTTTCTTAAAGCTAAAATAATTTACTTCAGTAAATTTTATAAAAAATAAATTTTTTTAAACTGAAATTATTTTTTTAAATATATTAAAAAAATTATCAATATTTACTTAATAATCAAAGACTTTTACATATATTATTGCATTAAATATTTTAAATATATTATTTAATAAGTCACTTATATTAAGTATTGATAAAGTATAATAATTTTAAATTTAATTAAATTATTAAAAATAATAATATTATAAAAACGATAATTTTATAGTATAATAATCTTTACTTATGATTTGAAGATATAATAAAACTAACGAAATATTGATAAACTTATTTGTTTACGAGATATTGTAGTTTCTATTACTTTTCATTTTCTAAGAAAATATTTAAAATTTTTTGTAATTTTAGATTAAACAAATATTTTAACTTAAAATAAAAATTACTTTTTTTTCTAAATTCATTTAAATAAAAAAAAATTTGTTTAAACAAATTTTCTTTGTTAAATTCACTTAAACTTTGTTTTTTGATTAAAATGAATTTGAATTGTAGACTACAAATATAATTTAGAGTTATCATTACTTTCCTTTTTCCTAAGTATTATTACCAAAAGATTGGTGGGGATATTGCGTAGGGGAACATGCTCGATAAGTCTACCTCTTTTTATACTTATACTTAAAGATTCGTTTTATTTGTTACAATACTTTTTTAAAAAGTAATAATCGTCATCATTTCAGAAAAAGAAAAAATAGAATAATTTTTCTTTTTTCAATTTTAAACTCTTTTCGATGACATTATTTATACTCTTTATTTATTTGTGTATTTAATCCGATTAAACCATCGATCGCAAATGGCCCTAATACAATACTCAAGGCAAAATCCAAACTGTGGCCCATGACTAATATTGGCAATGGGTAGGTTAAGGACAAACTTTGTCTTGAAAACACAAACAAAAACTCATCCCTCCTCAAATTTGAACATATTTTGACATTTTAAAATTGATTCTTATAATTAATCTCAATCTTATATATATATATAAAACAAGGTGGATTCAAGGGTGGGACAGATGTTAGAACACTCGAATTTGAACATGTATTTCTTTTCTTAAACAAGAAAAATTCAAACTCAAATTTAGACTACAAAGCAATCTTTTTGGATCAAACTTAGGTTAAATGAGTCTCTATCAGATCAAATCCCGTTATGATCATTCTTATCAAGAAGAAATGTTCATCTAAAAGTAAATTAATCACCTTGTCCATATATTAATATACCCTTAACTTATATCAAAATTATACCTAAACCTAACAACCTCTACATGAGCATGATCTTTGCTAACTTAATATCTCACAAGTTCTTTTTTAATCCCATGACACCACAAAATGACATGACATCACATGAATGAAGTTCTCACCTAATCAATCTATACCTACGCCTATAAAAGGAAGATATCAATTCCTTCAAATTATGCATTTTCACTTTTACCATATTCTACCAAAATTTTTACTCACTTGGGTGAATATTTTTTGCAAGAACACTCATACTCCATTGCAAGTTACAACCTTGTAATTATATAAACTATCATAAGCCACCATCTCAAAATAATACTATTATTGCCTCAAAATGATATTCAAACTCAAAGTTAATTATAAATATTCTATTAACTTTCAATTATATTAGCATAATTTCAAATTCAATCAATATTTAATAATTTATCCACAATACTGAATCACTAGGTAACATCTCTTTTATATATGCCTTTCAATATTTTATTTGAATATTATAAAGCACATGCAACACACTCAATATTTGTACGGTTAAAACAATTATTTAAACGAAGCAGAAAGAAAGAAACTTGTATGGTGAATTATGCTAGGATTACACATCATGTATTATGTTTGTTTTATCATTTGGAGGCCATCCAACATATGTAATGGAAGGAAGTACACATGAAGAACAACACCGTGTTTGATAGTTAATGCACAACTTAAGCAATTTGATGCTTTAACAAATAATTTGCATGATTATTCATTTTTTTTCTCTTTTTTCCATTCAAATGATGAATTATTTGGTTATTTAGACTGATAATCGATTATTGAAACCTTTGAGAATAATTTAGAACTCTCTGTAATCAATTATACAATATCAGTAATTGATTATCAAACTATTTAGTAAGGTGAAAATTGAACCATAAAATAATTAATTGTTAAACTCAAATAGGCCGTAGTCATTTCACCAAATATATCTCTAGATAATCGATTATTACCCATGATTATCAACTATCATATAAAAAGTAAAATAAAATATGAACTTTTGGACAGGGCCTCAAATAATTAATTATTAGATTAGATTAGATAGAAATATAAAACTGCGAAGCATCATGTTCTTAGCTTTTTTGACCAATATAATCTAATATTTGTTTTATAAGGCAATACAGGGATTTTAACGTTGCATCCTTTTGATAACTTTAAACCTTAAATCCTTATACATATTGTGTAAGAATAAATTCAAAAGGTAGTTTTGTCTTTTGTAAGAAAGAATATCCTTTATATTTATTATCAGTCCATATATCATCTTTATTCGTATGCTTCTTTTGCTTTGTTTGAATATGTGAAAGAAATAGAGATTTAAATTTTTATAAAAAAAAAGAAAAATGAAAAATGGAGTTTTCCTTCGTTTGTTTGGTTAAAATAATGAAATTATTTCAAATGATATTTGAATTCTATAAGAAAATAAATTAAACCAAAATCAGGAACAATTTTTTCATCAAAGTGCGTTTTCCTTTTTTTTGTTGTTTTTCCAAATGAGAGAAAAAAAAAACCATTAGGAAGTATATTATGTTTCTTTTTTTTCTTTTATTGGCTTTGTCTCTAATCAAATTCATGCTATATAATAGTTGTAAAGGAATATTGTGTCAAAAATATAAAAATTAATTATATTAAATAAAAATAATTAATTATATAGGTCATATTATTCTTCTCGTAAATAATCTTTTGTTACTATTTTAATTAATATATTTTTATCTTTTGTTTAATTTTTTATTTCTTTCTTATTGTAAATCATTTTTTCTAACGTATTTAACATTTAAGATCATTCCAATAGTTTAAAAAACATTTAAGAATGTTGACACATCACATAACATTCTTATTCATTATATCAAACATTTATTTGGCTAACATCTTGTCCTTCAAACAACTAACAGTAGCATCTCACTGAAACAACTATTGACAACAACTTAAAATTTAAAGTGACTAAGCACATAATTACTTCATAATTAACTCATAATCATGAAGCCTTTTATTATCCAATAGGATGATTGTTCATTAGCCAGGGATCTTTGAGAAACTTCAACATGCAAACCACAGAACAATTTTTTTTTTAATTCTTCAAATTAAAATGAGAATTGACTTGGTCAATTCTTGTAGCTTTTATCTTGCCTAAACTCTTCATAGTTACCCAATAAAAGCAAATTAAGAGACAACGATAGTTTTTGCAGGCTTATGTATTAAGTAGCTCGTGTTTAATGCCAAACTTCATCAAATTTCATATTCTCTTATTAAGCTTTGATGAATCTGCGCATTAGCCAAGTAAGCATGCATTGTTATGAATATCAAATTCTTTAGACTTATGCTTAAAGAAATGCTAAGTTGATAACTCTAGGCTAACTCTCATTGATGGTGCCCCTATACCATAGGTAGGATCATCATCTTAAAAAATTTATAAAACAATTATGTAGTAATACTATATGGCAACTGATGCAACATATTAAAACACTAAAAATAAGAAAGTAAATAAAGTGTTACAAAATGAATGAATGAACAGTAGAGGTTTCAGTAAGAACAATAAATTAGAAAGGTATTAACAAAAATATATGTATACTTTATCATTTCTGTTGAAAGTAGTTTATATTTATTGAACATGACAAACAAATCAAGATACAAAGCTTAAACTAAATTTTTATAGATCACATAATGAGAATTCATATTATTTTTAATGCATGAGAGCTTGAAAAGTACTGTTATCAACGTAAATATGATAAATTTAATTTAATTTGTTTACAGTCTTCAAAATTTTGAACAAAAAATATTTTATATTAGAATTTTAATTTATCATCTCTAATTTAACTTTTTAAATTTGATAAATTTAAAATTGAAATAAAAAAAATTTGTTTTTACCTCTTTTGGAGACACTTTCAAGTGTCCTCTTATAACTGAGATGTATTTTTTATATTCGTGTATAGGTAAAAAATTGAATGAAAGATAAAAACAAATATGATATTTTATATAATATTAATTTTTAATAATTTCATTAATATGATAGAATTCAAATAGAAAAATTATACAGTATCTTCTTTATGGAAGATTATTTAACCAGTAGCTACTGCGTTCCCTAAGCATTAACCCAAAAAGACTGCAATCGTGCTTAAAATAAGCAAGAGCACTGTATTAACCTTCCTAGTCCTCCTAAGTAATAGTCACAAGGTTAAAAAGTAATACTCTGTTGTTAGTAGTTATTATTATTATTGCATGTCACTTTTTATTTAGAAAAAATGGAAGAAAAGTATGAAATGGAGTAAAGTAATTTGATTCTTTAAAAAGATAAAATTTAAGTATCGAATTTTTATTATACAAATTAGATAGATAAAATTCTAATTTGACAATATTAACCTAAAACACTGTACCTCGTTTTTGTACTTAAAATACTCTGCCAACAATACTGTCAACAAGGTCGAAGTTAGAAGTACCTAGCCAATCATATGGATAAGCTTTTTCATTTTCTTTGGTGACACATATTGATTAGTTATATACACAATCAAATAAATTTCAACCCTTTAGTGGTGTAAAACTATAAAAACGTTTCTCCTCACTCCACTTTCCCAATGGCTTTTAAGCAAAGACGCAAAATAAAGTTTTTCTTGATTTATACAAGGTTATAGCTTTTGATGAATGGAGTTGGAAATACAGATAATAGAAGCTCATTTTGACTCTCTCTGGTTGAGGGGTTCTCCCTTGCAACAGTTGAGATATGTTGTGGTTGAGGTGATCTTGGTGGAGAAGCATACAAGGCAGAGGCTTCAAGAACCTCTCTTCTAACATTTGCTAATTGCTCTGACACTCTTTGAGCTCGTAGTGCTGTTAGGTATAAACCAGCAGCAAGAAAAACTGTGGTTAAAGCAAACACCCCAGCAGCAGAAAACAACCCTTCTCTGATGCTATAGCAACCTGTTCTAGGCTTTGACCAATTCTTCAGATGGCCTGATTCTACACTAAGTGCTGCCAGTAACAAAATCTCCGCAACTGCAAAACATATCCTACAACACACAACAAGTCTTACTTGGATATTCATGCTTATTTTCATAAGCAGGTGATGATTGAATTTTGACAATGAATTGGAATTGGAAGCAATACAAGAGGAGTAGTTTGGATTTTGGAAACTGGTGATTTTTCTTTTGTTCTGGAAATATGGGAGTTTGGGTTATAGTATTTGAACATATAGAGATGTATTATTTTTAAACAAGGGTATTAGAATCAGAATTATCGGTTTGTTGTTAAGAGGACTGCTATTATTCCAGATGATTAATATAAGCAGGAGTCTAAATCAGGATTTTCCTATTTTAAATTAAAAATATTTTAGCTTCAAAGTTAATGCTCCTTTCCTAATAATATAAGTTTGAAGAATGTTCCTATTAAGAAGATTTATGTATGAAATTAATAGTTCAAATAATTGTCCAATGATGGGACCATGGAATCAACCTATGTTTGTTCTTCTCTTTGATCCTCTTTCCTCCAGAATCCCCTTTTTTCCCTCCCTTTCTTCTTCTCTATCTCAATTATTTCTATCTAATATTAAATCAATTTGGTCCACTGCACTATTGAACATTGTTGTTGAGGGTGAATCGTCACAGCACATAATTGGTTGGATTGGAACAACTACTAGCCAAAACTTTCAATTCTAATTTGGAAAAACATTCTGAAATTAACAGGCAAACATGGAGAGAAAAGGAGAACAAAAAATGTCTTTTTCTTACCAAGTTGCAATGAAGAAAAACCCTGCCTGCCATGTTAAGGACTTGGCAGAAGGAGAATCAGGATCCCAGCTAAGCAAAGAAGGTGATGATTTACTCACTGCTATCAGCATGTAAGTATGTTCCATGATCATGGCAAATGCTAGTCCAACAAAAGCAGAAGCAGCACATAGCAATGGCACTTTTCCACTCCCACTGTAAACACATTCTGATTTTATTCCTTTGTCTTTTCCACCTGTGTCCATCCATGTCACCTGCCAATGCCATATCACCCACCAGATTATTAGCATGTTTGGATTAGCGTTAAATACACTTAAACATAGATCTATTCCAACATTATACGTTAAAGCTTTCACGCTGAAACGTGGTTTAACTTAAGGGTATATAAAACATCACGAGAACTTCATTTTTCTCCTACATGAATGGGATTGTAATCTGTAAACATATGAAACATGTACCTCAGAACGTGTGGCTTCTGCTATGAGACATAAGATGAAGCATAAGAGGCCTATTAAGATAGTAAGAACCATAAGGAATGCACCTGTTTTGCTACTCAAATCTGTTTTACTTCGGCTTGGTTCGAGATCTGCATGTGTCACTGCCATTCTCTGTGGCATGTTTTTTTTTTTTTCCCTCTTTTTTTGAGCTCAAGAGAGATACAATTGTTAAGGGAGAACAAGAGAGGAAATGGAATTTTTAAGTTCTGAAGGGAAGAATTGGGAAAAGGAAGGAAGAGTTTTCAGAATTGCTTGGAGCAAAGGTTGCTTAAAGGCCAAAGATTCTCACTGTGTGGGATTTAATACTAAGTAGTCCCACAAAGGCAATTGTTAATTAGCACCGTAGGTTTTTGTTTGAAGTGTATTGGATGATGAAGACTAAGCTAGTGCTCATGAGTCATCACACAGCAAACACGTGTACATTATGTTCATTCACTCCCAAAGTGCATCCTACCTTTCAGTTAATTCAGTTTTTATTTTTTCAAATATTAGCAAAAAAGTTGTATAGTTCTTGCATAATGTACTACTATATATATTATATGCATGTGGGGTTGAACTTGAATTTGCCCTTAAACTTATGTCAAAGAAGGGACCCCTTTAGTGGCTACATAGGAAAAATGAAAAAAAAAAAAAAAACTTCAATTATGCTCATATGATTATATCCATTTGTGATGATAATAATTTCTTTCAAAAGAAAGGAGAAAATAAAGTTGACCCTTTAATGGTGAAGTAGAAAATGCTTGGTGAACAAGTCTTTCTAAGAGAGAGCCACGGAAAAAGAAAAGGAATCAAAAAGTGTTAATTAGAAAGGGAATGAATTCTCTGCTTCTGACTTGGGGCAAAGCATTGTAAGATGAACGGTTGTTATTCTTCTCTAGAGCTTAATATTCTTGGTTGAAGTCTTTTAAAGGTTAAGTGCTTAGCATAACAACAAAGTTCCAAAAAGTGCTATTCTGAGGTGGAAAACGTACACGAGAGACTGAGAGGGACAAAAATAGCCACCAATAGACACCACCAAATGAGTGAAATGGACAAATGGAAGCATGATGTCGGTCTTAACGATGGTGCTCTTGTTGGTTTGTCTTTCCAAATAGAAAATATATATATATGTTTTCATTTTTTAATCCTTATGTTTTGCATGCTAGACTTTTATATTTTATATGTTTAATCATTAACTCTTTTAAAACATTTTATTCATTTTTTAATGGCAAAAGTAAGTTTACAAATCATACAACTACTTGGTGCTTACCTAATCAGCTTTTCTATTTCAATCAATATAATATTCTTCCCTTTTAATTTGTCCAAGATTTAAAAAAAAAGAAGGAAAAAGACTCATCAAAAGGTAATAAACTAATCTAAAACAAGATTATACAATTTAAATTTATTTTAAACAATTTTGAATAAAATCGTGAGATCCAACCTAATAATTATTCTCCACAAGAATTTTTAAAATGCATTTCATAGTTGTCCCAACATTTTTGTACTGGGCATTTCCAAACCTTATCTTTAATGGCCAAAATGCAATCTGTGTCATGACACTTTGTCTAAATATACCAAACAAATAGCCTTTGGTAACACTCGTTGGTTTCATTCTATCAAATTTTACGACTCTTTCTTTCTAAATTAAAAATTAGTTATCTAACTGAAATTATTGAACCCAATCATGGTGGTTGTACGTACCAAACCTCTTATCTCTGTTTTAGATAAGGCTTTTCTAAAGTGATTATTTTATAAAATAAGAAAGTAAAACATTATGTTTTACAAATTTAAATTAAAATATATGGTGATTTTAATAATATCACTTTTATAAAATGAGATGCTGGGAGATGGCAGATGCTGGTGAGAATCAGGTAGAGACATTTTGTGATATGTGTTTGGATTACTAAAACGTAGATTCATTTTAATACAAGTTATATATAGGAAAGTAGAATCTATGAGAGAATGTCAAGCTTGGAGTGTCATATTTAGAGAACACTCGGAAAGATTAACCCCTATTTATATACTAGGATTACTAATTAATGAAAATCACAAGCATAGTTGGGTAGTTTTTAAAGTGCAAGATGTATTTTAAGAGCTAAAATATGAAACGATAATCATTGACCAGAAAATCAATGATTAAACTTTTTATAACTTTGTAATTTATTATATATGTACTTGTTTTTTAATCTGCATATAAATACTTGTAGTTTATTATGATTTTATTTGTCAATTATTCTTCTGCGCACCTTACAAAATTTAAAGTACAATCTATACTTTAGTGGAACTAAGTACGTACTTTTTAACGTAACCCATGGATAAATTTTGTGGCAAAACACTCAAGGTCAAAAGCACCCGAATTCTGTAATTAACTTCAAAATTTAAATATATATTTTATTATCATCATTATTTAATGAAAATAACAAAGCATTTACTTTCGGACAATTCTTATCATTTTATTTAGTAAAAAATATCATAACAAAGCATTTTATTATTTATTAAAAGTTACAAAAGTATATCAATTTTATTTTTAATAGAATAATTTTCACTTATTTATATATTTATTTTTATTAAAATTTAAGTCAATAAATGAGAGTATATTAGAGAGTGGATTTTTAATACTCCTCTCTATTTGTATAAAGCAGCCTTAATTTGACACTTGAGATTGCGACCATTATGATGATTAGTCCTTTTATTCTTGCTACCATAAAGTGCAAGATTAAAGGATCTGAGTGTAAGCTGTAACCAAACAAGAAAAAAGATCTCTAAAAGCATCTTCTATATATGTGTAGTCTATACAGCAAAAGGCTTGTTTCATAAATGACCGCATAGCCAATGCCACGTCCAATTATTGAACTTAGTTTCTTCACACACAAGACAGCACAAACTTGTTTATTCCACGAGTCATGAACTTTTGCAAGTGATTCTTTGTGCACCCCATTAACCTTGCTACCATCCAACACATATTCTCTTGCGTGTGATGCATGATAAGTGGAAAGTGCTTATGAAGACCACCTTAAAATGTGACCCCTACTACCATGTTTTAATCATCCTTCTTCGATATCTATCTCACTATCCTAGCTAGCTACCCTTCTTGATCATCTTAATTTGATGTTCAAATTTCAATATCATGGCTTCAGAGAAGGCCTCTTCTAAGGAACTTGACACCAATAGCAACCAAGGAATCATTTCAGAAGAAATTCCTACCACAAATGGCACAACCAAATCCAATATGGGGAAAGAATTAGCAAGGAGAGCTCTCTTGAGGTCTCATCTACGCAAAAATGGGAGAAGAAAAACTGCAAATAACAGTGCCAAATCATTGCCAAGCAGGCTAAGTAAAGTTTCTCTGGGAGAAGATTCTGCAGAATAAGTCTTAGGTATGTTACTAGCTGCCAAAAATGGATAATTCCTTGCTGAAATATGAGATAAGTATCCAACATGCTACCTTATGATGGCATGGAATGTAAATATACAAGTTCTAGATATGTTTGTAGCAATAATAATCAGAATTCATTTGAAAACAAATTGAGTGGCAGTGAGACTCTCGGATATGTACAAATGATCAGCAAATTTTGTAAAATAGTTAATAATATATTACTACTACTGATCATTTACTGGATGAATAATGAATTCGTTACTAGTGTTCTATGAGAATGTGTATTCTTTTACAGGACCGAGCTACACAATTTGTTAGGGACTCCAAAAAGAAAAATATTATTTGTTGGGGGCCAAATTTAAATTATATTTTTTAAAAATTACACAATCAAGTTTTTTTTTTTAATAAAGAAACACTCAAGACACCCCTTCAACTTGTACTTCTATTTCTTTTTTCAATTCCGACTTTTAAAATATTGATTCAAGTGTGCCAAACGTATCTTAATGATTTTGTGGCCTGGTCATACATCAGTTCTGGTTTCATCCATATGTTGTGTTTTTTCTTGGTGCTTATAAAAATATAGGATGAAAGTGATCCCAAATATTTAATCTTAAACAAATAATAAAAATTAAGTTTAAGTAAAATTCTTTCTGTTATCAATTATATAAAATTGAATGGTCAAATCCTCTCATCTTTATGACCGAGTTCCCTCCCTCTTACATAAATGTGTCTTTGATATCTACCCCTCTACTTGACATGGCATCGGTAAACAAAAGGCGCGATTAAGTTCAAGAAAGACTCCAATTGTCATAAATGAGCACAGAAATTTTGTTACAGCCCTAGTTATCGATCCTTCATATGTTTAAAACATACATATTCGTCTTGTACCACATCAACAACTACAACTTTTAATGTACCAATCATTATGATTGCAGGCAGAAACTCCAAAAAGAAATCAACTTCACATGCACAAAAAAGTTCAATAAAAATAATTATTTATGTGGTTAAATCAAAATTCTCAATGATCATAAAAGTGATGCAAATAGGAGTGAAACCTTTGCTCATGTAAAGAGGGAAAGACAACGTGTGAATTACTGAATTGGGCAAAGGAAAAAATAAAAAATGTGCATTACAACATGCATCTGAAATTGTAAAAAAAATGCATTTATGTACCCCCAAGAAAAAATGCATTTACTTTGTACGTCCGTACTACTTCCACTCACTCTATAAGTACCCTAATGCATCTCCACTCATATTGTCACCTGCCATTATTGAGCAATCAGAAGCATCATGTCCATATTGCGTACACAATGGTGCTGAGAATTGCCTACGCTTCCTAGTGAGATCAATTCCATCTCTCACCCTTCTCTCCTTTAGTTTTCCTAAACTGATAGAATCATGGGGATTTGCAATTGTAAAGCCATGAATCATTCCGTCAGTATCTTCTACCTCTGGCAGGATCAATGAATCTGATGGATAACTATATGCAATGTCATTTACCCCATGTGTGGACCTAGGAAGGGTTTTGATACGTGATAGCGCCAAGGAAATTTGCTCGCAAGCGACATCAAGGCGTTCCTCAGTTTCAATGGACTCCATTATAAGTGTAGAAACCATGGATTCCAAAAATTGTATCCTTTCAGGCTGATCCCTGCTAGTTGTACCTCTGAAGTGATTAACAGAAAATGAATTGATGCCTCGCCAACGGGCTGGTAAATATTGATCAGGAATGTGAAAACAGTTATTAGTTGACAAGACGCGTAGCACATGTCTACATAAGATGCCAGAAAACTCAAATAGATGACAGCTGCAGCTAATGTGCTCTTGACAAGGAACCCACAATACTTTGCACCCTCCGTCTGTCTGAGAGTGGTGTCTAACTTGGAAACAACCTTCATCGACCAGAAAGGATGCGTATTGTGGTGCCAAAACTAGCTCTTCCTGGAGTTTACTTAAGGCATAAGGAGTGAGTACAGTGGCAGCATGGGATTCAATAGGTGAACCTGTTTTGAGGCACACTTTCTGCAGTTTCCTTTGCATCTTTTGCTTTGCTCCAGCACGGTCATTAAAATCAACAACATCAGCCACCTGTAAAAGATGATATTTAAATATGACATAGCATATTAATTAATAGAAAAAAAAAAAAAGGAAACAAATTGTATATCACAGACTTGTTCCACAAAACGATCTAGTTGAGATTGAGCACTCAAGAACCGTTGGATGAAAACATTAATGGACTCGGATTGACATGTACTGGTCAATCCTGCAAAGAAGTAACGCCTCAAGAATGGTAAAGACCAAAATGTCTTTAATGAATATAGACTAATAATATGTTTATTTGCATGGAGTCCGTATTTATCAACCATTTGCCTCCATCCTTCTTCAAAATCTTCCACCAGTTCCAAATTGTAGAGCCGATGAAACTCAGCTTTCCACTCATCATATTGCGATCCAAGAAGTAAAGAAAACCAGTCAGAGAACTTGGAAAGAATATGCCATACACAAAAGCCATGTTTAGTTTCAGGCATTTCAACAGCTATAGCCTCTTTAAGCCACATGTTATGATCAGTTAATATTGTTTGTGGAGCCTTTCCTTTCATGAAACCCAAGAAAGCCTGCATAAACGTCAATTAAATTGAAATCAAAAACTCAAAATGAATCGGATCTCGTAAATATCATGTAAAGGAAAATTGCTGAATAAAAATGCTCACAAATGCATCGCTCAATGGATTGTATGTGGTCATTATTACTATTCTATCAAGGAAAAAACTCAAATACCTAAGTCAGGGATCACACATTGAAAAGAACAACTACATACCAATTTTTGCTGCTTTAATATTCAGAACAGGATTCGTTAGAGCACATGTTCAGGTTCTTACATTGAAAATCCAAACAGCATTTAATGCTTTCTTCTTTAAGTAATTAGGATAATTTAGGGATGAGAATAGATGCTATTTATAATCCCTAACTTATGCCCTAAGGGCACATGTCACCAAAACCTAATATTCATTATATGCACTCCCTGAAAAAGTAATGGATATTTGTATAATAAGAAAAATACCATCAGATTTTATTTTGCAAAACTTCATCAAAAGCTAGCATGATTTGTTTGGCATAGCAATGTAAGCTTACAATAGATAGCAGGCAATCAAGAAATCAATTACAAATTCTCAAGTTGAAGTCATAAGGTTTTTACCTTTAGGGCCCATGAAAAAGACTGCATGTTTTCATCCCTTAGAAGAGCACAACTAAAGAAACAAGTCATTCCATTATTGTCCACGCCAAGCCAAATTCCTAACAGCATGTCATAAGCATCTACTCGGTAGGTTGTATCAAAAACCACAGCATCTCCAAATGCCTCGTACGACTGAATGGATGAGCTATAAGACCATGCAATATGCTCAAGCCTGTTATTGCTATCTATCTTGAATTCATACTTGAAATTATGGTTTTCATCCTTCAATCTCTTGCACATAGCAATCAAATCAATAGCATCATTATCTCTATCCACATTTCTGAAAGACTGCAACAAGTTTCTTACATCTATCTCTGTAAAAGGAAGACAACCAAGTTTGATGCCTTTCTCTAGCTCCATCAATCTTAGCATTTGCCTTACTGACATTCCAGCTTTAGCAAACATGCATATACGACTCTTGTCATCGGGCGATATAGGACAATATGAAGGAAGAAGACGCACCTCATTGGATTTTAACAACTCATGATTGTGGATGTTCCTAAAACCAGTAACACGCCATTCAGGGACATCAAAATCTGCCCTTTTCACAATACGCATGTATGCTTGGCAACCACAGCGAGACGATTTGCGGTTCCTTTGCACCTTCCCATCATCAGAAGGTTTAATCTGGGGATATCCACCTCGATGACAAGTAAAATCCCTCCTTGTAACTCCCCGGCCAACCCCATCTTTCCCTCGAGTGCGGTGTCGTCTAATAGAAAAGCCACATTGTTTAGCAAAACTGCAGTAAAATTCATAGGCAGCTTCTTGAGAAACAAATCTTTGACCAATAAAAGGAACCAGATTGACAGATGTTTGTCTTGACAAAATTGTTTCCTCTGGTGTCTCCTCAATAGTGCCAATGTCATCCTGAGACAAATCTGTGCCATTTTCAGATGATTCCAGCACCAGACTGGTTCCTTCTGACATTCTGTCCTCAGTAATAATCGCAGAACTGGTATGCAGATGTTTAAACCTGAAAGATAAGCAGATGATATGATAACAATATCAGCTTAGTATACAATCACGGAACTGACTTATCTACAAATATAGGGCATTAGCTTACTAAAATACTCAATATGTGTATGCTTATATGTTAATATCCTTCACATTTTTGCTCTGAAATCTATTAACTGATAAAGCAGATATTCTCATGGAAAATGGATCAAATACATTGTAGCGCAGATAACATTGGAGGGGACCAGTTCTGTATCTTGATAGAAACAGCACTTCTAATCAAAATGCCTTCTCAAAAATACAAAAACAGATATATTCCATTCAGTAGAAGTAAGTATGAAGCTCAATGCCAAGCCCAATCACAGTTCATACTAAAGAACTGAACTTATCTGCCAGAAGAGCTTAAAAATGATCAAATTAAGCATAATCACAACAATGAACACCCATTTAACTTGCTTTGTAAAGTAAGTCTCTCACTTTACTTCTAGTTCCCATCACACAGGTACAATTTTTCAATGTTCAAGATTCTCTCATGTGGGTTATCCCAAAATTGAAATTCTCTCAAAAATAATGAACAACATACTTAACTCTCACAGATCCCAAACCCATTTATGCAAAATCTCAATCACTTTCAACCTCATTTCATAACTGAAAAACACGCCCAAAACACAAATAAATAAATCCACAAACAAAACTAGCGATAAAATAAATTCAAAACAATAATCAAGCACAGGTGTTAAAATTAAATTAGAGAAGGTTAAATTTTTCAGATTGAAATTCAACAAGAAATTAAAATGCAAATAAAACGTACCAGGTAGGATCGTGGGGTGCGGCAAGGTTAGCTCAACGGTCAATAACAAACTGAAAATTCTAATTTTGAGAAAAAATTAAAAAAATCTAAGAAAAAGAAATGAAGATGGAAGTGGCGGGGAGGGTTGTGGAGTAAAGCGCATCCCATGGAGAACGATAACCATTCACAAGGGAGCAAATCTTATCATGCGCCGTGGATGCACAGTGTTATCGAGCGCATCGAGTGATTATTGCCCGTTGGATTTTTCAATTGCTTATTGGCCGTTAGATTAAAATCTAACGATTTACGTTTTTTTTTATTTTTCTAATTCCATTTTCGCTCTGATTTGGGCGAACGCGAAAAGGTCCGTGAATTCCATTTTCTATCAATGGGCTTTGTTTTCTTTGGTTGTAATTCGGGAAAAAGCCCGATTATGTAACCGGAAATTAGTGGTCCTTTCTTGTTTAATGGTTAGGCGATACACAGGTAGACTAAATGGGTCATTTAAAAAAAGATGTTTCTTTTTGACAAAAAACAAAATCAATCAAAAACAAAATTGTAAATACAAATTAAATTATTAGTTTTTATTATTAAAAATATGTTAACTATAAATACTAATTTGTAAATAAACATAAGTATAAGAACTGAATGTGTATTTAAACTAAAATGTGAACTTGTTTGAAAAAAAGTTATCTGAAATAAAAAAATGAAATTTAAGAAATTAAAAATTATATTTTCAAACAAATTTATAATTAGTGTAATTTCGTATTTCAAAGAGTACAAATTTTTAATTATTATATAAAAATTAATATACAATAAAAAATAATAATGCTGATATTTTGTTTATATATTTAAATATAAGATAAAACATAAACGTAAAAATTTAAAAAAATATTAATTTAAATTATTAAGATTAAGTTTTGTTGATTTTATATTAAAAATATATTTTATTATTGATTACTGTAAAGTTTATTTTATTTTATAAGATTAACTTTAATCTTTTAAATTGAGTCTAACATCTAAAAATAAGAAATTTTTATTAAAAAATAATGTATATAATTAGCTACTTAAACTTACTTTTAAGAGTTAAAATTAATTTTTTTATTTTTTATCTTGTCTTCAAATAAATAACTAAAATATTGACGTCAAAATTTTTATAATTTTAATATTAAAAATTTCTATAAAAAATTTAGGGTTTTTTTATTTTTTTATTTTTAAAAAATAGAAAAAAATGTTTGGTGGGTATAATATCTTAAACATATATATATATATATATATATATATATATATATATATATATTGCTATTATCTAAAACATATTTTTAAAACTAAAGTTGTTTTGATAAATATAATTTTTAATTAATTTATCTTTTTCCATTTATCCTTCGTCACTTCTTTTAAAAAATATTTTATAAAAATTGTTTTACAATATAATTTAAAAAAAATTAAAATTAAAAACCAAAAGTTTAATCAAACATCTTTTACTAGTTTTGAGATTTAAGTCTACATTAAAAGTAAGTTTTTAGTCTTCTAAATTTTGTTATTTTTTCATTTAGTTTTTTTTTTTTATCAGTCTAAACAACTTCATATTTTATTACTATTATTCGTTAAATTACACATTTAGTTTTTATAACTGACTTTTATTTATAAATTATTCTTTACAATTAATATTTATATTTTTGTTTTTATATTAATATTTTTTATACGCTTATTCTTTTCATTTAAAGTCATAAATATATTTTTAATAATAAAAAACTAAAAAGAAGATTTACTTATATAAAATTAAATTATAAAATTTTTTAAAGTAAGGACTAAAGTGAAAAAATATGTCAAATATAATAACTAAATTTGTAATTTAATCTAAGCGAAAATAATAAATCAAAAGTTAAATTAATTTAAAAGTCATTTCAAATTCATTTTCGTCTTTGAAATCCGTATTTAAAAATTTTAAAAAAATTATAACCATCTCAAACAGGTTTTAAATTATGTAAAAGATACAATGATTTAAATATTAAATAATATGAAAAGGAGGATTAAAATAAATACAAAAATGAGAGTGAATAATCTTTTAAAATATGAATATAAAAACAAATACTGTGCCAAAAGATCTTTACAACAAATTATAAAACCTTTAATATGGCATTGCATGCTATTCTTAGAATCACCAATCACCAATGCCCCCACACACCCAACACTCTTCTTCTGGTTTTTGCTTTTGAGAGCACAATACCACTGTCACATCTCCCATCATCTACTGCGTTCACCAACCCCATTTAAGATCCCACTTTCAAATACCTTCTCATTTCAAAATTAAATATACATTTATTATTTTACTTAACTTTAAGTTAAATAAATCTTGAGTCCTATTTAACTTAAATTATTTTTAACGTATATTTAATCGTATATAATCAAAATAATAAATATTTTTTAGTAAAAGTTATATTATTTTTTTATATTATCAATACATTAATTTCGTAATATTTTATATCTTTATAACAAAATTTATACATATATTTTTATTGTGTATATTTAGACAGAATTTTTAAAAAATTATAACTTAAATTTATAATTTTTTTACTATTAATTAATGTGATATATTTATATTAAAGAATTTTTTATATAAAAGAAGTAAATTATAAGATTTATTAATTAAATAATAAAAATTATATTTTTTAAAACATTGTCATATAACATTCTACAAGAGAAAATTCAAATCTATTGATCAAAAGCATTGAGAAAATAACTTTTATATTTGATTATTAAAAAATTTCAACAATTTTTATTGATATGTTGTAAAAAATGTTACACCTATTAATATACTTAAATGAATGTTTTGTTGTACTAATAAAAAAAGATTTGATGGAGATGTAAAAGCTTTTTGTGTGCCCACTATAGAAAAGTTTGTGTGCCACTGCTGCCACTTGATTTTCAGGAGTTGGCAAGAGCAACACACTCTCTTTTTCATGGATGTTTTGAGGTACTTGTGACATGAGGCCAGTAGTAACCCATCATGGATGTTCCCAACTTCTCTTGTTCATGCTTTTGTATTTTATGCTAATGTCTTGGGTTGAACTCCTCCATTGTTGCTTTCTCTTTAATTTGTATGTTCTGTGTTACATGTAGTGGGGTGGTTTAATTTAGGTGGTACAACGTTGTCGCACTCGATGTAGGTATGTTTCAGATACATTCATTTTACTTTTTTTTTTATATATCTTTTGTAATTAGTCAAATTTTAGAAAATTTAAATAATTTAAAAATATATATATTTGCCACCCATAAATTTTTTTATTTTATACATTATGAGAAATTTTATCAACCCAAACTTAATTCCGATTATTAATTTATTATCTTTAAAAAAAAAGTAACTATCCGATCGAATCAAGGTTTGAAGGAAGTAACAAAATGAATAGTATCTATATGACTCTTTATTTTCTTGAATGCTTCTGGTGCCCCATCAATACAGTTTTTGGAATAATCAATACATAACTTAACAAAAAAAAATTGAATTTAAAAAAAAAATACAATTTTTTCAAAATCAGAACCAAATAAAAAATTTATAATATCTTTAAAAAGAGCAAAATGATGCGTGATTGAACATAAATTGGTTGACGTAAATAAAGACAAGTAATTAATTAATGGGATAAGAACTTTCTACAAATGATAAAACTGAACGGAAAAAAAAAAAAAACTTTGCGTAGTAATCGAGACTACAGCATAAAAGAAAGGGAAACAAAATTTTATGAAATTAAATAAATGAAAGTATGTAAAATAAATAGATAGAGAAATCAAACAATCTTGATGATTATATAATTAAAAGGTGAAAATAACGAGAAAAAGATTCAAATGTAAAAGAGTTTTACTAGAAAATGTGAAAATTAATAACAAATAACAGTATAAAAATATAGACAAAATGTTGAAGTTCTTTCTCTTACAATTTTTTAAATTATTTTATTCTCTTTTTCCTTTTATTGGAATCTTCAAAACGGGAGAAGGAGACAAAATCCTTAGGAAGGATAGAGAGGAGCTAGATTTGATAGGCGTCCCCTACTCTTCCTTCTCTATATTTCCATTTTAGTGAGTTACTGTAGGACCCAGCAGCGACCGGATATGGAAGGCAAAAAGTAATAATTAATTTGAGACCAAATTAAATGACACCAAAGCTGTAATTTAAAACAATTAAATTTTATCAACATTTTCATTTTAATACTTAGATTAATATAAAAACTCCATAGCATTCTCATTTTGCAGTAATAAAAATAAATATAATTCATTTTGTCACTCGCTATGTGACAATGTATGATGCAATATTTAAAATGTAAGTAAGTAGCGTAGCATTGTATTAGAAATTTAAGAATGTCTAATTTATATAGAATTTTATATAAATAATCATAGACATAGTATCATAAAAATTAATAGCTAAAGTGATAAAAAAAAACATTATTAGAAGTGTCATGTATTTTACATTTGATTTTATCTAATCCTATCCCAACTATTAAATATTTATATTTTTTATTTCTAAAAATCCAAAAGAAAATAACAATGGTGAAGAGATATTCTAAATTTACACACAAAAAAAAAGATGTGTAAATTTATACATGATTAATTTTAGAATATTGTATTATTTTATCATATTTCTATAAAAGTAGGCTACTATATCAATCAAATCTTGACGAAAAGGTCTTGTGAATATATTTTCGAAACATTGTTTGCTCTCCTTTCTATTAGATTATCTTCTGAAGATCCTTGCTTATGTAGTCATATTTTCTAATTCTGCTGTCGGCAATATTTTTTGTCCCCTAGTTTTATTTTCTTTTCTTTTTTCTTTTTACAATACAACCCCTACTTTAACTGGACATGGTGTCAGAACATAATTTATGTCCATACATAAAGGATTATTTTTATTAAAAAATTATATTATATAATATAGAATATTATATTAATATTTTTAATAATATGTTATTTCATGATTTATACTGTATAAATATACATCATTTTAGAAGTTATGTTAGGATATTGGTAGTTTTTTTATAACGCAGATATAGAGGCGAATAATATCAATTTTCATTCATGTTTTAAATAAATTATATTTTAAAATTATTATAATTTGAATCAATATGAATTAAAAATATTTTTAAATTTATATATTTATCACATAATATCGATGTATCGATAAAAAATAATGTATGTTGATTTAAATAATTTAGTTCCACAAATTTTTCTTCAATCTCAAAAATGAATTTTCAATTTATTCATAATAAAATAAACATATCTATAAAAATGTTATTTATAAGTTTATATTAATTTAAAAATATTCATACAATATATGATAAATTTATTAATACTCCTATTGTGAGAAGTATTTAATTTACATGATTTAAAATAAAGAAATAATCGAAAAATGTAAAAAAAATATTGTAAGAAACTTTAAAGTATGGAGATATAATAATTGTGGTGGCTTTATGGCATCACATATATGTGTATGTATATGTAGGGGATTTGTGGAAGGTAAGGCCCACATATTTTTAAACATGGGTCGTCCCCCACATGAACAACATCTATATTTGCTTCTTAGTGCTAATCGTTTCATGTTATGGACTCATTGCTCCAATTGCCCTTTCTGTCGTTATTAATCACTCAAGTGGAATTCAGAAATTTTGCATTGCTCTCCTCATCCAGTACAATCTTACCTTTTCAGTCATAATCATATAAGGGACATTTTTCAAGAGTAATGAAAATTTAATATCATAAATTTAATTATAAAATTTATTAACATAAGTTTGAAAAAAAATATTACAAGTTAAATAAAAAATTATTAAAGTAGAAAAAATAATTTTTTTAATATACTCTTTCCTCGTACTCACAATCCTAGTGTATGAATCATGGAATTTTCTCTATTTAATGGATAGAAATCCAAAAAGATTCCCTCTTCCTACTGTGTAACGTGCTACACCATTCCATAATTGTAAAATTCGGAGAAATGCATGATCGATTTGATCAAAAGGAACTTGAGATATTAATCATGCATTGATACATTTGGGCCTTTTCACTATACTAGTGCAATGCAATACAAAAAAGCAAGACAACTGTAAATGAGTTTTTTTCTATATATGTAAAATTAGACAAATTGTTGTTGAAAAATTAGGT
Source organism: Abrus precatorius (assembly GCF_003935025.1). Taxonomy (NCBI): domain Eukaryota; kingdom Viridiplantae; phylum Streptophyta; class Magnoliopsida; order Fabales; family Fabaceae; genus Abrus; species Abrus precatorius. The sequence continues at coordinate 30,510,091 of NW_020874292.1, read as the reverse complement.
ACAATTTATTAAATGTACTGTTTTAAAAGAAAAGTTGTATATTCTAACTAAGTTTAAATATACTTTAACTACCTTTAAATATGACTTATTTTAAATTATTATATATTATATTTTTTTATTTTAATGTCTAACTTTTTTTTTAATTTTATATATACGTCAACCTCTATTAATTAAATAATGACATGTCTCACAGTTTGTTGTTGAAAAAAAAATTTAAAAAAATATTTTTAACTGTTCATTTAAGACTTCAGTATTTATTCTTTCAATCATTTTTAAAGTTGAAACACTACGTGCTTAAATTTTAATTTTTTTTAAAGGTGGATTCGTGGAAAAAAAATTATAAAAATTATTTTTAATTATCTATTTACAACTTCAGTATTTCTTCATTCAATATTTTCAAAGTTAAAACACATAAATTTTTTTTTTTAAGGGTGGATTTGTGATGTGACAAATTGTGAATTACATTACCATTTATGTAATTAAAACATTTGTGACATGAATATTTAAAGATAAGGTGGAGAAAAGAGATTGTAGTGACATAACAAATTGTGAGTCATGTACCATCTAACTAACACATCAAGTATAAAAAAAAAAAAAGTTAGACAGTAAAATAAAAAAAAATTAATAAGTGATAATTTAAAATAAATCCTATTTAAAAGTAATTAAAGTATATTTAAGCCACTACTAGAAAACCTACAAATTTTGTTCCTAACACTATTTTTTCTTTTGATTGTATAAATTTAGATTACAGTTGGAATTAAATGTGATTAATATTTTTTATAAGATTATTGTACATTTGGTTTTTCTACTTTGATGTATGTATATTTTTGTTTCTTTAATTTTAATTTTTCACATTTAATTTTTATAATTTTTTAAATGCTGAGATTTAAGTTATATATCCTAAAATTTTATTTAGTAATTAAAACTAAATATATTCAAGATATTTAAATTAAAAATTAAAAAGTATAATAAACTTAATTCAAGTATTTAAAAATTTAAAAAAATACAAGTAATTAAAATAAAAAGACAAAACCACATTAAAGTATAGGAATAGAAACTAAAAGTAAACATTTTTTTTATACTATAAACATAGATAAATATATTGGATTATATTATATACTAGTTATTCAACCTTTAATTAAAAAATAAGTAAGTCAAATATATTTCACGTAATCCATTCACATTATTGATTGGGAAATACAAAAGTAGATATATGTTTAATACGTTTGATAGTAAAACATATTTTTTTCTATTAAACATTAAACGGCTCTTTAAAAGTACAAAAATAATTAAAGCTCCAAATTGTATATAAAGAATTTGAGAAACTTATACCATTCATTTTTAAGAAGTAAAAAAGAGTAGACTTTATCAAAATAAGAAAAAGACAACCTAACTCTTAATTTAACCAATCAATCTCCATTTTAGTTAATTTCTGTACAAACATAACTAAATATGATACAGTTAATATATTTTGACAAATTTCTATTTTTTTTAATTACATAGAATAGATAATAATAATAATAATAATAATAACTATAAAAATTTATAATTAGAAAGATAGACTCTTTAAAATTACATTCAATTCAGATTAACTAAATTCTTTTTAGAATAACAAGTCTGAGCCTTCAATAAACTCTTCAAAATTTAACAGATAAGTGGAGACAAATATTAAAAACGCTATAAAATCTGGCTATAAGTCTTCCTTAATTGCTTCAAATGAGAACTCTACAGTTGTCAGAACTACTAAATTAAGAAGCAGTTTTATTCACGTTTAACCAGTAAATATTTAATAAAAATATATTGCTTAAGACTTTAATTAATTTATAACTTATTAATTTAACTAATTTATAAGTTTGTTTGTTTAAAATAGAAAATTTTATTAAACGAATTTATTTCATTAGTTTGTAATAATTTTTATGCGCTACTTTAAGTAATGTTTGAATTTATAATTTTTTATTTTTATCTACTATTTTGATAAATTCTCTTTTTTTACTATAATTCACTTTTTTATTATGAAATATATTTAGATGACATGTTTATATTTTTTACTATTTTGGGATATTATGATAAAAAAAGATATTGAATTGTTTATTATTATCTTCCTATTTTTATTTTTAATATTACATTATTTTTTATTTACCAATAGAATAATTGATTTATAAATAGAAAATGATAGGAGATTAAAATAAACTCAAAATTATAATTATTTAAAAATGATTTTTTATTTAAAAATTTTATAAAATAATATATATCACACGTTACAGGTATTTTTTGACGTTATTATATATTTAACGACTAGTTTATTTGCTAATTTTTATTAAATAATTTTAATTTAATATGTTAGCTGAAATTTTAACTTTCATTTAGAAAGTAATTTTCCAGCTTTCAGTTAACTTTTTAATTACTTATATTAAACATAATAACAAAATTAAAATAAATTCAAATTATATGTAATCACTTTACTACATAGTTTTAGTTTAAATTTAAATAATCATTATCATAATAATATTAATAAAATTTGAATGTAAATAAAAAATTAAGATAATATTAAATTTATAAATGAAATTGTACAAAGTTTTATTTAATTTAGTTTAAAGTTATTGGTAAATGCTAAGGAACAGGCGGTGTTAGTTTTTTAATATTTAATTTGTGTTTTGTAAGCTTAAACATTTTAAGGAATTCGTAGTGAATAGTTGTGGAGAAAATTGATGTATTTTATTCACAATTTAAAATTATATATATATATATATAATAAATATAATAAATATAAATCAGGTTCTACACTGACGTTGACTACTTTTTCTTGGTGATTAAATTCTTTGCCTTTGTTCTTGTAATAATGGTGCACGTTTAAGGTTTCACTCCTCATTATCACTTTCATCATTGTCCTCTTCTTGATTATTTATTATGAACTTTGTCAATATTGGTATATTTTCCTCATTGCTCAATGAAGTCATATGTAGAAAATAATACATATAACAGATAAATGTAAGTGTTATTCATAACTAATTAGGTATGGCTATCACTCCACAAAACAATTAACCATCAATGTTGATCGCGCTGGTATACTTTTTCTTTTCTTTCTTATCACAAATTTTGGCTGTCTCTTATTGTATGCTAAAAGAATTTAAAAAAATTACCATTTCATATATTCATATGCAATAAAATTGCATTGCATTTACCAAAGATTATGCTTTATAGTTAATTGTGGTATAATGTGTTTCCAACGATTACACAAGAATCTTACTCACTTTTTAGTTTAATCATACACAAGAATTTTACTCTCTCAATGATTAACGGACTAAAATCACACATTGATCACAATAAAAAAAAAGAGTGGTTAAATTTAAAAATTTGGTTCCAACACTATTTTTTATTTTGATTGTATAAATCTAGATTACACTTGGAAGTAAAGACGAGAATGTGCTGCATTTGAAACCAATTTGTGGAAACGAGGTGGAATGTCGATGTAGTAGAATTAAAAGGGACTTAAAACTAAATACTCAAGGCTACAAACTCACAAAATAGATATCAAGATAAATAATTGAAAAAACAAAAACACATAAATTGATTAAGTGATAATTAGTTTGATGGACACTTCTTGGTGAAAGAGAAAAACTGTTCTCAAAGTAGGTATTACGACTCTAATACCTTATTAATATTATAGAAAATTTCAAGTATTGAAAGAAAAAAAAAGAGGCGAAATATTGTAAAATCGACATTGACTTTAGTAGTCTTTTAAAATAGCTTTTAATAAACCAAGTATATACATTCATCTTAATTTGTTAAATAAATAATCAGTGTATTAACAAACAATAGTTTAAGTTAAGCTTGAACTTTATTTGTCTTGTAAAAAAAGAAATAAAAAAACAAAAACTGATATAACTTAATTGCATGGTCATCCAATCTTTTTCAAATAAAAAAAAAACAGCTTAAGGTAGGAAAGATTGACCTATCAATAATTTGTCACAAAAATAAGATGTAAAGATTACTGGCAAAATAAACTGTATCTCTCCAATTAAACATTTTCATATCACCTATCAAGATCGAATTAAATGCTAGTCATAATCGTGTAAACTTGTAGCATTTAATTATAATAAAATGCTTCTTAACATTTTTAATGAATAAAAGATGATGAGATATATTTTTTAAATAGTTATTTCCTTTAAAATTTAATACGACCTATGTAAAAAAATTGCAACCTGAGGACATATATATAAATTTTTTAAGAACAATGGTACTTGATTTTCTAAAGAAAAAAACTGAGTGATTTTAATTAAGAAATTTTATCTAAATGCAAAGAAAAACTATAATCGATAAATCAAAATAATAAAATCACTCTCAATATCAATACTCTGTTTGTGCTGATCATAAACTTCCAAGTGACTTATGAATCCGTTTGTCTATCATGTTTTACTACAGTTTGATGGGAAATGAAGTTTGAATATGGTAGATTTCTCATGATTTTTTCAGATTCCAAATCTAACACCAAACTTTTTTTGGCTTTTTCTTTACCTTTTTTTTTAAAAAAATAAAATAAAATGACCTTGACTTTACACATAAATTTGATTTAGCTTGGGTTAAGGCAAAGACAACATGATCCAAAGGTTGAAGACCCCGACCCTGTTCAAGATGGCACGTGGCAGATGTATCTGATCAGAAATATATATATATATATATATATATATATATATATATATATATAACATTATAAAAAGAAGATAAAAAAATATTTTCTGTGAACAAGATAAAAAATATTACTTTTTCCGAAGAAAGGAAGACATATAACATTATAAAAAGAAGAGCGTTAAAAATAAACTCTCTTACATATTTTTTTATTTACTAAAATTATTTAAATTTAAAATATATAAATGAACTTATTAACTTAAATATAAATTTTAATTAAATTTTATCAAATAATAAAGAATATATGTTTGAAAAAAAAATATAACTAACATTTATCATAAATAAATTACGATTGCATTTTTAATATATTATAAAAAAATTTGAGGAACTTTACTAAGTTGTTTCATTCAACTGTCGTCTCACACATTTTATAATTTTTCGTGTTTTATCTTCTAAAATTTGTTTATACTCTAAACAATATATTTATACATAGAATCTCTCTAAAGATATATTCATAACCCTTACTTTGTACCACTGGTATTTTACAAGTTGATTTTATAGATAATATTATACGAACAATTTTCACATCAATCTTTTCTTTATGCAGTGTCACATCAAAACTTTTATGTGTAAAACTTATAACAACGTTGAATTTTACTGAACTTGTTAGAGTATTTTTTTGGTCCCATCCGTGATTCCAATATTTAATTAATATTAATTATTTTGTGTATTATATATTGATATTTATAAATCCAGTTCTATATCGTTTGATATACTTGGTTGTATTATATGAAATTGCTTTTATGGGCTTTTCACTTTATTATATATGCATAAGATAATAACTTAATAAGAAATATTTTTGCTTATTACTATTATATATGCACACATAACGAGAGCCAAACACTCAACCAGCCAATGAGCATGAATACATCAAAAAACCCTATTGATGAAAACACTGAGGCTGAGGGTAAAGCTTCCTCTCCCCACTCAACAACGTTGAAGCTATTTGGTTTTCCACTAACTCCACCATGCTATGAAGAGAACACCAACACCACTCCTTGTTGCACATACAAGAGATTCAAATGCCAATTTTGTTACCGTGAATTCGCCAATTCTCAAGCACTAGGTGGCCACCAAAATGCGCACAAGAGAGAACGCCAAAGCGCTGCTTTCTCACCCGTCTCTCACTTTCATCAACGCTTCACACCACCTCCTCGTAACCCTATCATAGTTCCACACGGAAGATCAGGACCATCCGTTCGTCCACGTGGCCATCATCATGAACCTTGGCTCCGAAATGATGCATGGTTAGACACCGAGGGACCTCATCATCTTCGTTTTGTGAGACCAATGGGTGCAACCACAGCTACAAAAGAGTCTTTCATACGAGTACGGAATGTTGATGACGATGTTGATCTCAACTTGAGTTTAGCAAGCAATAGCACACCCCCCAACTCCAAGGGCAAGGAGTTGGCCAGGTGGAAAATTTGAACTCATGGAGTACTCACAAAAATTTCTGAAGAAATTTATAAACATAATTTATAACTTTCATTATTATTTTTTCAATTCATTTCAATAAATTTCTTATATAATTTTTTTAACTTGTATTAATAAATTTGATAATCATATTTATAATATTAATAATTTATATGATAAAAATTTATTAAATAAATACTTTTTTTAATATTCAGTAATTTTACTTGTTTTTCTCGTGCTTATCCTTTCGGTAGGTAATATGAAGATAGGGATGGATTTAGCTCATCTGAAATAAACTGCGCGCACTTACACAACTCTCTAGGTATAGATACAGGTTCTTCTATAATTGGAGGATGTATATTCTATTATCTTTCTGTAATTGGCGTACACATACTCATCAAATTGAGTTGTCGCCTTTCAGGTATGTACTATATTTTGAATTTAGAGTCATGGCTTAAAATTTAGTTTTATGATTTTAAGGTGATTTTATTCACAAGAAAATCAAATAGCTAGACTGCGCTTCTTGCAGAACTTAATTTCGTGATAGAATCTTGTCTCTGTTTATTTTTTGGTACGATATACAACATAATATTTAAGAAATGTTTGCTTGCTGAACCCAAATTTAAAAATACTACAATTCATTTTCAAGTATATTTAATACACAGTTTACTTAATAATTTTTAAAATAATTTATATAAAAAATATAACAACGAAATCTATTGAGGTAAGTTTAACATAGCATACAAGAATTTATAAACTGTCTTTTTATAAGTTATTCATAAAGATCTTTCAACAAAACTTTAACTAAGATAGTGTTTCATTTGATTTTTAAAACTTAGTCCTTAATACAAAATTTAAAGAATTATTAATAATAAATTTTTTATAAAAAGTATTTATTATATTTTATAGAATATATTTTTTTAATAAAAAATAACTATTTTTAGTTGTTTGAATTTAGTTTTAAAAGTTGATGTTAACAATATTTTAATTTATATATCTTAAAAATTACTGCTTCAAAGTTGAAATTAAAAATAATACAGTTTAAGCCTAACGTTGAGTCTCATAATTTGATTATATTCTAATTTAAAAGTTACTTTTTATTCCTTCAATCACGTTAATGTAACAAGTACGTACCTTAATGTTTTCAATTCCTGTATGCAGTCTTTTTCAAGGCCCTTGCCATCTCGTACCCCACCCTTATCCTTTTGGTAAAAAAAAACTTGTTTTTACTAGTTATTTATTCACCAGTTAATTCTATATCAATAACGTTATTAGACCCTTCCTTTAGCTAAAGCCTATTTTCTGTGTCACCACTCTTCTTTATGGGTTTAGTCGACGTTTTTGGACCTTCTAAAAGCTTGCAAAGGATCACGGGAAAGTCCTTCAAGTAGGAGGTATAGGCTTTTGGGGAGTTGTAGGCGCATGGACCCAAAAGGAGGTAGTGTAGAAGTCCTAGCTACTGATCAAGCTTGTTGGTGTCGCAAAGGTTGCAAACCAAGCTAGGTAGTGGGGGGCTCGGTGGACCTTGCAAGTTTCCAGCCTTCACAAGATGCTCATAAGGGAAAGGGGAGTGTTAATTAAAAACCATGGGGAAGAAGAAAGTCTAGGCTTGGGTTCCTTGAAGAGATGAAAGTGGGAGACAAACGATGAGTAAAAATCGCATTATAATAATATACTTAGAGAGCAGTGAGTATTGAACCGTTTTCTAAAGTTTATCTTTGATGAAAATAGTTAATAAAATACCGCTCTCTAATATATATATATATATTTTTCTAAGAGTGGTTAGCGTTAAATCGCTCTCTAATGTATACTATATAGTTTTGAGAGCCGTTCCTAAAATTTTTTTTTATTATATAAATGAAGTACACTATGTGAATTTTTTCACCTTGCTAACAAAATTAGTCTCTTTTACTTTGTAGATTTTTTTCATTTTCTTCTCACTAACACAATTGATATATTTTTCATCTGTTTCTACTTTTTCTACAGCTCTATTTTTTTTTGTTTTGTTTTTTTATTAATCTTAAACTATCCTACTAGTGTTACAGGTGTGGACTATTTGGTTAATACAACATATAAACTCAAATTTTAATTTTGATCTGTGATAAAAATAAAGAATTTTGATCATAATAATAAATTAATTTTGATTTGAAATAAAAAAACTCATAAAAAATAAATTTTAAATTCGTAGTTCATATTTATACTTTGAAAAACAATTATATGAATCACTCTCTAAGTGATATCTACCTTGTCTCTAATATCAACATTTGAGAGTGATTATTTAACTGTTCTCTTAAATACAATATATTGAATAACATAAAATTTTAAAGAAGTTCTAAGCGGTCTCTAAATTAAAACAAGATCGCTTTTACATCTTCTTTGTGGTGTAGTATTTAACAGAGGAGTAGCTATCAAACATTATCCTAGATACAACATGTAAACTAACTATTTCATAAGTAAAAATTTTTTATTTAAAGTTTTTTTTATTATAAAGTAAGATCTTTTATGCTAAATGAATGACTTATGTATTTATCATCAATTTTTATTTTAATTTATACATGATTAGTAGTCAAAAGGTGAACAGTTTACACATATATGAAGGGAAATCAATCATAAGTATGCATAATAATAATCTAGAAGAATATATAATATATTGAGTTTGAACTAAAAAAAGTCCAAGTAAGATTTATTTTTTGTTCATATAAATTAAACTTACGGAAGTAATCGTGGGGGTGCACAGGTAACCTAAATATAGTTCATATGGCATTTATTTTATTGCTCTTACCTGGAATACGGTGCGTACGAAATAACCTATATATGGTTAACCGTAATGCTCTTGTTGTCAACCTTTTTTTATTAACACAACATTTGTTTGAATGAATCGGGAGGGCGAATGGTAAGTTACAAATTTTGGCTATATCAAATATGATAATCGAGTTTTAAAATGACTTTTAGACATAGAAATTAGTTTTTATCTAAGTTGTTAATTAGTAAGAGTATCTATGTGCTGCATTTAATTTTTTTTTTTTTTTTTTTTGTATCTTTTGACATTAGATAGATTGTAAATGCTACAGATTTAATGGGTTTTTTATAATTGTTTATGTGAGATAAATGCCGAGGAAAAGAAGCGAAGTATATATAACAGCCACATTTGAATATTTAATGTCAATATATTGAAATTAAGCATGGATTATTTTCTGCATCCCCAACGCTAAGAAGTTGGCATCATGGCACTAACTGTTGTGAAAATCAAATATAAAAAGGCAAGAGAGTTAAAAATCAATCTCCCAAAAGGTTGATTTCTGCAAGCTCCAAAGTTAGGAAACACATTTTGGGAGCCTTAGTTTTACATTTCCTTAAATATTGGAGTATGAAGGAGAATGTCTCTCATCGTCACTTTTTATCTTCATGAAGTTTTCTTCTTTCCCTTTCTTTTTTATATGTTTCAAGGTTATAATTGTTTTTGTTCAGCTAAACCCCCTCTTACTACGATAATAATGTAATTTGGGTATTGATGATAACTTTATTGAATTACTCTACAAATGTTTTTCTTTGTTGCATTTCAATTGTTATGATTAACACTTTTAGAAGCTTGATCATCATTCAAATATTGTGTTGGCTCTTGTTTATGACAGGAATAGTTAGATATGAGTGTGCTTCTTGCATTTGGTGCCATGATAATTGTTTATGTGATCTTTGCTTAAACTCCATTTAGCTGCATAACCTTGCTTTAATTGACTTACGGAATTCGGCTTTTCAACAGAGCTTAGTGAGATTGTTTCACTAAAGGAAATTAGGTTATAACTAATTTAGGAAATGAGATCATCAACAAGGAAATTGGAATTAGGATAATAAAGTCAAAGGTAACTCAAAGTGTGCTTTGTCTACCTTTATAAAAAAAAAGTTGGGTGCTCTGCTACGAAGTGTTGGATTCACAATCAAGTGAAATCCGAATCCTATATTTTTAATCTTTATTTTTATCTTCTTAGTGAAATTTGTAAAAGAAAATTCTAAAAATATTTAATAGTTCTAATTACTTATTTTAATTATGTTTTGAGCTGCCTTCACTAAAATAAGCCTAGATAATTGTTCAACATAGGAAGTTGTACTTGGACATAATCTTTGAGGGCAAAAATTGATACTCAACCCGTGTTTGCTTGATTTCACATTCAAAGGCCTTAGACGTGCAAAAGTACAAAAGTTTCAATGTCAATAATGCATTTAGAATGTGCATGACTAACATTTAACGCAAAAACAAACACACACACACTGTTTTATTTTACCCACAACCTATAACAAAAGATTCTCAGTATTAACAACGAAGGGGTGATATAGGTGTAAGGATTTCAAAGCTTAAGTAAGTAAATTCTCACGTAATTGAATGATCATACATGGGAGAAACATGTCCCCATATATAGTGCTTTGATATATAAAATAAGGAAAATAATGTCTCATGTAAATAAAAAATGTTGCACCCATAGATGAGAGACAAAGAAAGTGAAAAAATGAGAAAATTTTTATATCAGAACTTCGAAGTAAATTCAGTAAATGTTAATTTAATATGTCAAACTTCATAAAAATAACTATTTTTATCTTATACGATATTTCTACACTTTTTAAATATTTATTAAGTGCAAATATTAAGATTCAATGCTTGATTCTATCTATGAAATAATAATTTTACTAAAAAATTTTTTTTTGATAATTTTTATGCATTAAAAAATAATTTCTAACTACAAGTTAAAAGATACCTAGTACTTATATGCTAAATATAGAACTAATTATTATTCTAGTTGATGTATTAAATATTATAATGAGTTTTGTTCGTGAAGATACGTAGATAACCAAGCCAGATGCTTCATTTTAAACTTTTGAAGACAGAATATTTAGGAAACTAAAAAAGAAGAAGGAAAGAGAAATTCAAGGGGTGGTCACACACTCGGAAGAGACCCTCTAACCCGATCCTATATTTCATCAAAGACACCTTATTTCCTTCGAACACTATTTACTGCAACATTTGCCTAAAACAAGGTTTTACCTTTTTTCTTATGTGCTTAAATTCATAAAAATATTAACTTCACATTGCATGTAGCTATTACAAGACTAGAACCATGCATCAACCAGGTCAGCATTAAGCAATTAACAGGTTCTCAATTCTCATTTTTATTTATAGAATTTACTTTCACTCCATATATATAAACCCTTAGACACACGTAAAATCCTAACCCAAAAGAAAATTAAAGAAACAAATCTCCGATCTCCTCTTTCTCCTCTTTCCGCCGTGGCCTTCCACCACCGGCGTTGCCGCACAATTGATCGGCGGCGGAAGGTAGAGAAAGATGGAGATTGAGATGGGGTGCAATCATTATGAGGGTTCCGGTTATGTGAGCAACTGGGGCATTCAGAGCAACACAATGCGCCGTCGTCATCAGACAAGGGAAGCGCCGCCGTCAACGGCGGTTTCTGTGTACAGAAAATATCTGAAGGGAACAGAGTTGGAGATGAAAAGAACGAGACATGCAAGAAAGGAGAAGTGCTGTGAAACGGAAAAAGAATTACAGGCTTCAATGAAGAGAAAGCTTCATTTAATGAAGAACAAGTATGGGAAGATTTCGCATAACTGTTGACGCCAATCAAGACATCCATGAAACCAAATTTTTGGACATATGAGTGGTTTTTATTTTGGTTTTTGCTTTGGTAATTCAATTCCAAAGTTTATTGAATCACTTTGCCTTCGTATTTGTGTCTTATTCTCCTTTCTTATTTTTGATAAAAAAAATTGTATTATACTCTATATATTTATTTCTTAAAAGAAATAAGTAATTAATTTATTATATTAATTTATATGTTATAGTTTTATAATATATTTAAACAAAAATAAAATTCGTCACTCATATACTTAAATAATAAATAAAAATTATACAAATAATTTAATAATAATGTTTTAAAATAATTTTTATATTTTAAAAAATATAATAATTGCTTTTTAATACTATTTTAGTAAATAAGCATCAACTCTATGTCCGTGTAAGTTTGTTGAGACACTTATTTAAGAGTTAAGAAAAAAAAGAAAACAACTTAATAAAAATGTTTGTTGACAAAAACAAATGAAAAATGTTTAAAAAATATGTTAATTATATATTTTTATAAAGCTAAATTTTTTAAATAATGTAATATTTTTTTCAAAATCTGAAACATTATTATTTTTAAAAATTTTATGTAAAAAACTACTTTTAAAAAAAGTTATATAAAAAAATTTAAGTCTTGAGTTTAAATATATATTAAATCTTATTAGAGAGTTTATCTTATCATCTTATAAATTAATATTTTTAGACAGAATATATATATATATATATATATATATATATATATATATATATTGTAAAGTTAAGTTAAAGTAATTTTTATATTTAAATGATATTTTAGTTTTTATACTTAATTCACATTTATAAATTAATTTCTATATGTAAAAATTTTATAATTTATAAATCAGTTTCAATATAATTATTAATTCAATCACTGCTGTTAAGTCTAAAATGACATTAGTCTCTACCTCCTATGTTGCCGTCACATATTTCTTGCATCATCCAAAGAACCTTAACACAACTAATTTTGACATCATTTCTAAACATCATGCTCTTAACCTCTTTTGTCTTTCTTGTTATAATGATAGTAAGGCCTAGAAGCAATGAAATTTGAATGTCCATCAACCTCTTAACGAACACGTGTTGTAATAATATGACCTAATGTTAGACTATTATATTATATATATATATATATATATATATATATATATATATATACTCATGCTTTCTTTTAAAAATAATATTGTAATTATTTAATTATAATATCTTTATATTTTGAATGCAATGTTACATGGCTATATAGTTGCTGAGCCTAAATTTGATGCAAGTTGTATGGATTGAATAAATTTAGTTAGTGAAAAATTACAAAAAATCTCGTTGTAGTTAGATATTTTTAATTATAGTGTAAATAAGTTGTTTAAAATGACATTTTCTAGAGCTTTCTCATTATAACGAGAAGTAAATAAGATTAAACTAACAAGTCTCTTGCTATAACAAGAAAGATTCTCGTTGTAGCAAAAAACTTTTGCTTTAATAAAAATGACAGATAGCAAAAATAATCTATTATTTAGTATATCTCACTATAGTGAGGTAATTGCGAGTTGAGAGGTATTTAAAGATATGTTAGATTATAAACTTTAATTTTTGTTATTTAATATAAATAAATTTCACTATTTAATTTGAAGGTTCTGAGTTCCTAAAAAATACTTGTATACAATATTATAAAAATATAACGTGTTTATAGATATATTTTAGTTCTAGCAATGTATATAAGTGAAAGCGAGTTAATTCATTTTTATGCATGAATGTTACTTAATAAAAAGTTTTTTTACAAAGTTTATATGATATAAATATAGTCATGATCCTCTAATATAGACGTTTACTACATACGAGGCAATTGAAATACGTAGAAATTAAAAAATGTGTAAAATTTCAGTTGATTTAGTACACAACTATCATCTTAATCTATTAGAGAAATAGTTATTTTTACTGTTATTAAAAAAATAATAATAATAATAATAATTATTATTATTTTATTAATATGTAAAATCTTTATATAGTCGGTCAATCAAAATACATCTTAAACATAATACACTGTAAAAAATCTTTACATTTCATTATATTTAAATTAAACTCATAATTTTTTATTTATAAAATTATACACATGTGATTCACACATATAATAATAATAATAATATTTTATAAACTGCACGGACTATTAACTAATTATTTAAAAAATAAAAATATTAATACCTAATTTTTAATGAATTAAAAAATTATTCATAAGTTAATAAAAAAAGTATTCATGAACTAATTTTTAAAAAGTGAAATTTATTTTATTCACTAAAAAGTTCTACTAAAGATTGGTAATAAAAAAATATGAATTTTTAAATAATTATTATAAATTTGAGTATAGTAGATCTTTAAAATCTAAATTTAAATATTTTCAACATACGTAATCATGAGTTTACTTTACAGGATTGAAAGTTTGCACACATAAATTAAAGCATTCTACTTTTTCTTTTCTTAAATAAAGTGACATAAAAGAACCTTTTGACTAAGATAAATCTAAAAGGGGTGAACGTCGATCTTAAGATGGGATCTGCTATAATATATATAATTTCTGATGTTGGTGACATGTAGAACATTCCAAATAATTGTTAAAGCGAACAAAAGTGCATAGGCAACACCTTATTAACTTTTAATCATTGTCTCTCAATCCGAAGATGTTGCTAAATAGACCGTAGTAAGAACGCATAATTATTATTATTTTATTATTTAATTATAAAAAGGAAATGAAAAGTTCAAATTACTGTTCTCTTGTTCTATCTATCTATCTATCAATGCACGACGTTTAAATCAGTTGCAGTAATTTTTTTAATCGGAATTATAATATAACACGGTTTTTGTAACCACGTGCACTTCTTTTTAAATTTGTTTATCAATTAAATTTAAAATTTTATTTGATAATATATAGTAATAGTAATTAGCATTAACTGTATTTACATGATAATATAATTTTTTTTTTCCTTTTCTTAACCATAATTCTTAAAGACAACACACCTTTTAATATAATAGTTTAGACTAAAAGTAGTAGGAAACGAAAAACAGTCTAAAGTTAACTATACACAGCGATAATATTTTGCAATTATTTATTAAAAAAGTGAAATGAAGTATGTGATAGAGTATCTTAGATCATTTAATTATGCATGTATTTGGAATATTAAAGAAATAAAAAAAAATGTTCTTCATTACCATTAAAAAATGAAAAGAAAAAAGTATACAAGAAATGATATTACTTGTTAAAATATTTAATGTGTGATTTAATAAAATGTAATTATTTCGCCACACAAATAAGACAATGAAACAACTTATACACTATCCAAGAGAAATTTATCTAAATTTTTAATAAAAATTATAAAATTTAATAGTGATTAATAATATTAAATATTATTTTAACACATATTTATTATTTATTAATTTTTTTATTATATATCTTTTGACATACATTAATATATTTATATATATTATCAACGTAATTTGATTGCACTGCTATTTAATAATAATATGAGTGTTTTTTTACGTTATTTTAATTTTTTTGGTTGTATTTTTTATAAGGTATTGTAGTTTTTGTGAATTAATTATTTATCATTATCATTTTCAATTGTTCTTAATGAATGAAGATGGTGGAAATATATATTAAAACCAACAAATATAAAAGTAGAAAACGAAGTTAAATTTAATAATATTAGGTGAGAATAAAATTGTCATCTTATAATATTTAATTATCATTATTTTCATATATTTGTACATGTATTTGTAAAACGAATAAGATGGAATAACAAAAGAAATAATGTTATTATTCGTCTGAGTAGAGGTGTGGCTATTTTAATTTGTTTGTCTGCCAAATTAGTTGACGAAACAAACGTGTTGATTATATCTTATTCTTTTCGGATCAAACAAAGATTCAATCTTACTATTTTATTTTATGAAAGTAGAAAATGGATGGAGCAACCCAAAACATTCAAAATTTCTAGTCGGACCGAGTCATATAGCCCAAAGATTTCAAAAATTGGAACATCTCATTGCTTTAAAAATGGTTTTTATTTTTTAAAACACAATTACTTATTTTTATAAGTTTTAAATTTTCATTAAAAAATAATTATTCTTAAAAAACTGAATCAAATATACGATTGGATCTTAACATTTTCTTATGAAGAACAAAGGATCTAATAATTTTTTAAAGCATTCATTGGACCTAAATAATTATAAAAGCCTGCATGCAGCATGCAGAGCTTCACTGTGGGAATAAAGAAATGGCAAGTGAACGTTAGAAAATCAACTTTAAATGAAAATTAAACCAATCTAAATCTCATTTAAAACTAGGACTATTAGATTATGGGGAGGAACCAAATTTCATTGGACTTGATTTATGAACAAAGAAGTGAGAAGAAACTTTGAGGCAGTGCCTTAAATGAATGTGGCAGAGGTAATTAATATAGTTATGCTTCGAGTGGTACATTAATACGACTATGGTTGAGATTCA
Source organism: Abrus precatorius (assembly GCF_003935025.1). Taxonomy (NCBI): domain Eukaryota; kingdom Viridiplantae; phylum Streptophyta; class Magnoliopsida; order Fabales; family Fabaceae; genus Abrus; species Abrus precatorius. The sequence continues at coordinate 30,493,861 of NW_020874292.1, read as the reverse complement.
TTTAAGATAGAATGGCCATTGGAGAAGGTATCCAAGAAATCTCAAAGTACCCACCCACGACACGAGGGCCTGTGGAACATAAAATTGTCAATATATGACAAGTTTTTTTAGAGAGATTCATAAAAGAATTTTATTAGGGTTTAGGGTATGCTTATTAAAAATTACATTTTCTTATAGCTAAATTTAAATATATAAAAAATATTTATTATATTAAAGTTATAAAGGTATTATAGTAAATACATTCTTTAATTTTAATAAAATTTTACTATTATTAATTAAGAGGAAGTATAAATGATATAAAATTATTGATAATTATTAATTAAATGTTACTTTAAGATTTTTTTTTTAAAAAAAATTAGCTTTTAAAAAATATATACTCCTTCAATTTTATAAAAATATCTTTTTAATTTCTGAATTTTTTTTCTTATCAAAAATACATTATCTACCTTATATGTTTTTCCTATTAAATATCTTTCTTGATATAATTCAAATATATGAACTATATTAAAATACTCACCATCACAATAAAAACAGTATAGAAAATTTAATTCCGATATTGCAAAAATTAATACATATATTTTCAATTGAAAATGTGATCTTAGATATAACAAGAAAGGCGTGACAGAAAAATATTCAACTAAAAAAATTATTTTATGAAAGTTACGTGGAGTTCGATTTTTCTCTAACTTAACATAAGAGGAAAAATATTTGGTACGAAAACCTATTTGGTAACTTTGTTTATTTATATATTTTTTTCAGAACCTCGTGATTTATTTTTTAATAACATTTATATATTATTTTTTAAGTATTGTTTATTATTAAAATTAAACATTTACTTTAATAAAATCTTTATGTTTATTATTATTACATATTATTAAAAAAACTCAAATTATAATTATGAGCAACATTAACAACATTTTTAGTAAACTTTATTTGGTGAATATTTAATATATGTATTAGCATAAATTAATTTTTGTTATAACTTTAATATAATTTTAAATTAATTAAATATCAAATTATTGAACCATATTGTTTAACTCATATTTTGATTCATTATTGTTATTAAGCTTATCTATAATAACTTTACTATTAGGGGACATGGTTTCATAATTGTTGTTATTAAACTGAGTTATAATAAGTAAACTTGACCTTTCACTATTAACTATAGGATTATATTCCTAATAATCGTGACTACTACTTTAAAATAACTGTTTCACACACGTAAAAGCATCTATAAAAGTAATAAGAGAATTTTTTTTTTTGTTTTAATTTGTTTTCTACTAATTAAAAAATCATTCAATCATGAACTCATCAGTCTTTACTTCAAATAGTTCTAACATAATTCTATTATAACATTTATTTATCATTTGTCATATTGAATATTAAATTAAAATTTATGCTACATATTTTTTTATAATCAATTATCTTTCTTTTTTATCAATGTAAAAAAAATCTTATTAAAAAAGAAAAAAGTTTTATGAGATCTAAACGTATAAACAAAATTAATATTGTTAAAAAAGTTGAAAATTAAAATATTTAACCAGTATGATTTTTTGAATTAATTTGAATTATTATTTTTTATATATAGTGAGTTTCATTATTAAATAAGCTTATTGTGAGAGATAAAATTCACTTTACAATATTATTAATTTTTAGCTATGGGCTAGGAGATAAGTTTAATACCAAAGAAAAAAAATTATACATAGAGATTAATTTTACTTAATACAACACCACACACACCAGAATGGACTGTGATGAATTCTAGAATGGTAGTCTTATTGCTACCGTTGTCAGCAATGGTGATGTAACTCAGCTTTACAATTGCTAGATGACTCGTTATTTGCACACTATATTCTATTTGATGATGACATCTTATCTGTTGATAAGGGAAATGACTTTATAGTTAAGATGGTGGAAGAGGAGAATGAGGAAGGAAAAAGGGAAGAAGAAAATGATAAATAGTGATATATAAAAAAAATTTAACCCAGTTTAATATTATAAATAGAAAAATTTTATTTAAAATTTATTTAAAAATTAAAAACAAATAAAATAAAACAAACATAAAAGTTAAAAGTCAATTTACTAATTTCATTTAAATTTCTATAATTTCATAAGCTTGACCTTTAATAGATTATAGTATTATACATTTACAATTTAATAGAATAACAATTATATAACTATTACAAGGTTACTGATTATTATTATTAATTGAAATAGGCCACCAAAAGATCAAGAGGGTTTTATAATAATATAAAGTGGGGCGTTTTTAACTTTGAAAAAAACATTGACGCAACTAATTTTATAAATACAATTTATATGAACTTTATGTGCGTTAGGCCATGACTTTCGCTCAACGAGTTTAGCCTATTTCTTCCTTTAATCACGATCACTTCAAGTATATCAACTAATTTTTGTCCTTCTTAATATATTTATTCCCATTTAATGATTCCCCCTACTATGAAGTTTTTTAAGAATAGTCTATCTTTAATTAATATGTCTTTTAATTACAAACCTATTTTTATTAATTATTAAAAATTTTAATTTTTTTATAAAATTTAAATTTATTTGTATAATATATTTTTAATTATCTATTAATAGTTTCTTTAAAAGTGATTCGATGGAGTTTAAGAAAAGTGATTTTTTAAAAAATAAATAATTCAAATGAGCACTTAAAATAAAATTTTTAGATTTAAATATGAAAGCTTCTTATTTTTAAGTGTCAACTTTTTTCTTTGATCACTGATCTATACATTTTTGTGAATATTTAATTATAGTTCCTCTTAACGTGGTTTATTGACGTGGTTCATTAAAAAGTTGTCATATGTAAATTTATCATTTGAGCACATTAAAAATAACGATGTAAACTAAAAAATTACAAAAATGATATAAACTAAAACTAAAGAAAAAAGTTTGAAGAGAGTAAAAGGAAAAAATTATAAAGATTAATTTCATATTTAAGTCAGAGTTTTAGCTTATTATAAGTGAATTGAGTATAAGTTTGTATATAATGTACTTTATGAATTAAACCAGCATATAGTATGTGTAAATTTTTTAGATGATACTATTTCTTATTTGCAAATATAATTGAAACACATTTCTAGTTTTAAGAAGTAGAGTTATTGTGTCTCAATTTAGTTTAATTTTTACTTGAAAAGTCATTTAAACTGTACATAAAAATAATATGTACTTTAGTTCAGTTTAAATATAATTTAAAATTGAATAGCAAAATATTGATTTGATTTATATTGATTTTTTAATATTTTATTTATTATTAAATTAATTTTCAAAAAAATTGTTTTTTATTATGTGACTTTTAATCTATTTTTAAATTTAAAGTAACTGATGACTCAAAAATTGAAATGAATTTGTTGAAAAAAATGATGATTAAAGGGATAAAATTATAAAATAATAATAAATTATTGCTAGAAGAAAATATACTTATTATTTATGCAACATTACGATAAAAATTGAGAAAAAAATAATTTTTATACAAAAATACAATAAAAATAACAGGAATTTATAAAAGTAATAGAAACATATAAAAATAATTTTTAGCTGCTTGATTGTACTCTTTGTAACTATTCGTGGATACTCACATTTTTCTAAAGTTTTTATAAATGATTTTTTTTTTTCTATAGTTCAATTATCACAGAATTCAAATTATGTTTTAAGTTATACATGACTCAGATTGAATTTTTTATCTTCTTAATTACCAAGTGGTAGTGATATTATTTAAGAAGGAACATAACAAGAAATAGAAGTCACAGCAAGGTTAAATAATATCAAGTCTCTCACATTTTTAAATAGGGAAATAAATGTATTAAATATTCGTCCTAATTTTGATTGCAATTATTAGACAAATTTAGTTATTTTTCATGTCTCTGTTGTAAATGTCTTAATATTTATTAGATGATATAATATGATTGTTTTCAATTAACAAATTGTCTCTTATTTTTATTAATCTGTGTTTTGTAAATCATTTTTGCTCAACGTTTGGATTCATCCTATCTTATCAATTTTTCTTATTTCAATATTAATTTTGATGAGTTTGAATTTTTAAAATGTGACCTGATATATTTTTGAAGAATCGATTCGAGTTGTCCTAACTCCTAATCCAATGTAATGTTTTGGTTTTTTTTTTGAATTTTTCCAAGAGCACTATAGGATGGAAAAAGATACATACATTTTTTGAATTTTATAAAAATTGTGGATCTCAAAATATAAATAAGACTTTAAAGTGTATTAGATAATATTATGTGTATTATAATATTATATTTGTACTATTCATTTTAAAATGCATACTAAAAATAATACTTTAGTTTATACTCAATTAATTTTATAATTTAAATATACATAAAATTAAAAATATACTCAATTATATCTTAATTTAATTAAATCAAGTTCCGGTTGATTTCAATAGCGAGAAAATGATTCTATTAGTTTCATGTTAAGAAAAAGCGTTCATATACAGTGGGTTGGTCTGTGAGCTTGTTGGAAAGACAAATTCCAATAAGACAAGGGTGCACGTGTCACGGAGCAATAGGTGAATGACTCCTCGGAATAGATGTGGCGAGTGACGTTATCAAGCTCCATGGACCACTTTTTTCCCCGTTTGGAATTTGAAATCCCATCCCTCTCGAGAGAGACGTTATAAACTCTCCCCATTTTTATAATGCAAACATATTTCAAAAAATGCGTTTTTTTAATTTTAATACAAATTTTACAATTATTTCATGCAGCCAAAATTCTCGTTTTTGTCTCCATTTATTCACACTTCAAACTGTGTCTTTCTCTCTCTATTCCTTCACTTCACTCCCTTCTCTCTCTCACCCCAAAATTTTCCCGTTTGGCTTCAACTTCTCTGTGATTGTCAGTTCTATAGCTTCAAAAACGCCTTTCTGACTTTCGCATTGAGGGAAAACAGATGCATTCAATGCATTCGTGGAGAGTGCTTCATCCTTCTCGTTCACTCTACGCAAATGCTTAACATTGCTGATCCACCTAATTGTTTCAAGGTAAGTCCTCTATTCTAAGCCAAAGTTTGCATCTTTTCGTCTTTTTCTTTAATGGTTTCTTCATGTTTGCTTCTTCCTTTTTAGATTTGTGTTTGAATTTGCCACTTGTTTTCCCATGTTGATTCTCCGTTGCCATCGTGTATTGTTTTTAGAGTTTTGATTCGGACGAAGTCGTTATTCCATGAATGACCTGAATTTGGTGTTTTGGGGGTTCTCTACTCGTTGTTTGGATGGTGTGGATAATTTCATAGATTGGGAACAAGTTTAAACCTGGTTTGTTTGGATGGGAATTAGTGCCTGTGTATAAGCATAGTTTGTACATGACTGTTTAAATTTGAATAAATGAATATATTGTATTAGACTAGAAATTTAAGATACTTAAGAGCCACAAAACCTTTGTTTTATCATCAATACTGGACTATGATCTTTTCATTAAGATTTAGTATATACACACTGGATCTCAGCTCAAATTTATACTATGGATCTTTAGATTTTTCTACTTGATTAATTGGACCCAGCTATCTTACTTTCTATTAATTTAGAGTGCATGAATAAGATCAGGAAAGATGCGACACCATTTTGTTCGGGTAGATTTTGCTCTTTTTTATTTATTTGGTTTTCCCTAAGAATTACTAGTGGTCCACTAGTATATAATTGCTTGCTTCCAAAGGTGATTTTTAGAAAAGAGACCCATCCTATTGAAATTTTTGTGATTGTTTGTTTGAATTATTTTGTTTTAGATTGCTTCAATTAATTGTTGGTGAAATATTCTGTTCCTGTGACTTAATGTTCACATATGAATATACTTTTTTCCTGTGACTTACTGTCCACATATGAATATACTTCCAAAGAATTATTTTGTTTTAGATTGCTTGAGTAAATCTTTATATAATTCTTGCTCTACTAACATTGTTAATTTTTCTTGCCAATTCTTTCCTGATGCATCTTGAAGGTTTACTGAATTTCTTCTTTGAAAATGGGAGTTGAAAAAGAAGGGACCAGAAGTGGGTTTTTCCATTTGTTTGACTGGACCTCGAAATCCCGGAAGAAATTATTTGCAACCAAATCAGATTTACCAGGTACATCACATGTACTGCAAGTGTAGAATACACAATATTTTATCTTTTGTCTATTGTATATTTGTATTACTTATATAGTTTTTATTGGTATATTCATTCTGTTTACTGTTGGAAATTCTTTCTACACCATTTGCAGATCCTTTAAAACAGGGAAGAAAAGTAGATTACAATGTGGCAATGGCACAGCCCTATCTGGTGGCGATATCGCTATCACTTGCAATCTCAACTGTTGTTTTAATATATTTATATGTGTATGAAATTAGATAATTACTTGTTTAATTCTTTCAGGTGGATGAAGATGAAAATGGATTAGGGGCAAGTGTTCGAGGAAGCTGTGATCATAGTTATGCTTCATCTGTTACAGATGATGAAGCATGTGGGACAAGGGCCCCTAGTGTTGTTGCCAGGCTTATGGGATTAGATTCCTTGCCTACTTCTAATTTTTCTGATCCTTATTCTACCCCATATTTTGATATGCGATCCCTTCAAGAGACACAGTGTTTAAGAAAAAACCTCAGTCACCAACATGAACATCAGTCCCCATATTCTACCAAGCTGGTTGAAAAGGTTGAGGGCTCTTCTAGGAACTTCATGGAACCAAAGCCTCAGAAGACCATTAGCAGGCCAATTGAAAAGTTCCAAACAGAAGTATTACCTCCAAAATCAGCTAAATCAATTCCTGTTACACACCATAAACTTTTGTCCCCAATCAAGAGTCCTAGCTTTGTTCCAACCAATAATGCTGCTTATATAATGGAGGCTGCAGCAAGAATTATTGACCCTAGAATCCAGGCTACTACAAAGGCTAAGACACCTATGGTAGGATCATCAACCATGTCATTGAGAGTTAGAGATCTTAAAGATAAGGTGGAGGCTTCACGAAAAGGACCTCTAATTGGGCCATCCTCCATGACTTCTAGAGCACGAGATCTAAAAGAGAAAAAAGAATTTGCTCAAAAGACAGCCAGGCTTTCAGAACCTTCTCAAAGATCAGTTGAGTCAAATGCTGCTAAGTATCTCAAAGGCCAATCTTTGAACAGAAGCTGGAATGGATCTGTGGATACATCCATCAAATCTCCTAAACATGAGCAAGAAGATTCTTCTTTGAAGAATAAGGGGAAGTCCATTTCACTTGCAATCCAAGCAAAAGTGAATGTTCAAAGAAGGGAAGGTTTGAGTTTGACAGGTGGCAGAAGTTTGATGGGCCAAGAGCATCTTGATGTTAAATCCAACCAACCAATGAAGGCAAATGTTCAGAAAAATTTGCATAAGAAATCTTCCGGTGCCCTCAGACAGAATAATCTGAAACAAAATTATTCATTTGAAAAAGAAAAATTACCATCAAAGCCATTGGTTACCAATTCCCACAGTAGGAAAGTTTTGACTGGGGATTCTTCTTATGGACGTCATAGAAGCTCTAGTAATAAATCCAGCGCAAAATCTAAAGTTGGATCCAGAAAGTCAGCCATGGAAGTGACAGATAGTGAAAAGGAAGTTTTGTATACCAGCACAAACAGTTTTCCTAGGAAGAAAAGGTCTACAGACAAGGACTGGAATGATAGGGTTGTGGATAATTTGTTCATTGAAAAAACTCAGAAGCCAGTTAAGTCTAATCTAGTGAGTAATAAACAATATAGTTTGGCTGAAGAAGTAAAAAAGAAAGACATGGATGTAGTTTCCTTCACATTTACCACACCATTAACTAGGGGGAGTCCAGGTTTTGAGTCATCTGGACAAGCTGGCCAGAATGCTAATGGTCTTTCCTTGGATCAACGTATTAAAAGAGTGTTGCTTGACACTGAAAATACAAGGTCTCCAATAGGATACAATGTGATTGGTGGTGACGCCTTAGGTATCCTTTTGGAACAGAAATTGAGGGAGTTAACACGTAGTGCAGAAACTGCATGCCATGACTCTTCTAAAGTGAGACAACCTTCCATTACTTCACCAATGTCAAATGATCAAGTAACCAGCCTTAATTTAGTTAACCTCAATCCAAGGTTACAACAGAAGAAAGACCAAGATGTGTTATTTACGGACAAGTTAAGCAGTAGCGGTGATTCAGACATCTCCTTCACTGGTCCCCCTGAATTATCACTGAAACATAACTCATGGGTATGTGACAATATTTTTATTCTTATTGGCTATTTTGTTTTTTAGTGTTTATCACTCAAGCAGGTCAATCAGAACAATATAGTTTATAATTATTTTTCATAGGAAGTTAATAATTTACTTGTGTTAATGTCTACGTGGTTACTAATAAAAAAACTGACTTTTTTATTCTTTGATGCTACTTGGTAATTTTTTCTTTAACAATTTTTGCCAATATGCATTTCACTTTGTAGTTATACATCAAAGATTTTCCTGAAGAAATGCAGATGAAGTGAAATAATCAGTCAATTTCTTAGACTATTTCTCGACTTCATGCATATGACTCTTTGGCCATGATTTCATTTTTGGTGCTTGGCTGCTTGAAATTTGTGGTTTAGCTTGGTCTTAGGCTCTTACCTGTTTTACTATTTCTCTGTAGTTTTATGTTAGACTTGGTTCTAAGGATATGATCAGCAGTTTTTGGCTGTATTTTTTTCACATTTAACTTGAATCAGATTTGAGTTTTTAGTCAACCACATCTAAGTTAGTCGATTGTGATATGTGGTTAAATCATGTGACAGATGACCAACTTTTATTATACAGTTACCAAAGTTGGGTTTTTAAAATAAAATGTGATTAAAATTACAAATTGTAACAATACCATGGAAAGAACCAACTGCATTGAATAATCACTCACCCTTTTACTAATTGATGGCATACTCCTATGATTTTGTCTCAATAGGTCATTAACTCGTTGTTTACAGGTTGACGAGATAGAACCACAGTTATTCAATTGTCGACACCCAAGTCCAATATCTGTTCTTGAGCCTTCTTTTTCAATTGAAAGCTGTGAATCTTCAATGAGCACAGATGTTACTAGTACAGAAGGTATCTATGCTAATATATGGTTGATTAATTGCTGATTTTAAAATCAGTTATTTCATGACTCAGGTGTTGTGCTCATGAGGTTGAAACTAATTACCTAATCTTAACTATCTGCTTTCAGGAAGCAAGTTGTGGTCATCTGTTCAAGCTCAAGAAGTTAATCGCTTAAATTTTTCAAGAAAGTTCTATCCTTGTGAATCTGATGCAGAGTTATCTGATTCAGCTTCTTCAACATCAGCTGGCACCATGTTGAAGAAGCACGCAAGCGCATCTTCTGTCATGAAGTTTAGAAGCTCAAGCACATGGGAGTTGGACTATGTGAAAGATATATTGTGTAATGTTGAATTGATGTATATGGAGTTTTCCCTTGGTCGAGCTCATGAGGTTGTAAACTCTCATCTATTCGACCACTTAGAAAGTCAAAAGGGAAGGTTCAAGAGTGACGATCAATCCAGGGTAAGAAGGAAAGCTACATTTGATTGTGTGAGTGAATGTTTGGATTTAAGAAGCCGGTGTTATGTGGGGGGAGGATACACAATGTGGAGCAAAGGGTTTGAAATGGTGAAAAGAAATGAATGGTTGGCAGAAGATGTGTACAAGGAGATTTCAGGTTGGAGTGGCATGGGGGATTCAATGGTAGATGAGCTTGTGGACAAGGACATGAGCAGCCAATATGGAAGATGGCTCGAATACGAGGTTGATGCTTTTGAACTTGGATCAGAGGTTGTGGACCAAATATTTGATTCTTTGGTTGATGATGTTGTCACTCAGATCTTGCAATTGTAAACACCTTAATGATTGATTTTGAGGCTGTTTGATTATGATTAAAGATTGTCCTCTTACTGATTCATTTATAGAAGTAGCATTATCAAATCGAATCTTTATGATAGTTTTTTGGTGATAGGAGTTAGTTACTGCTTTTCACTTGGTGGCATCTCTGGATGACTTGAACAAGTGATCATTTTAGATGTCACCCTCAGTGACTTTATACAGTACACTAGTACAGCTTTGACATCAGCTTTGACATTGATCACAATTGTGCAGTAATTCAGTTTACGTGGTGAGTTGGCATGTTTGGCTAAATTGATTTTGAATTCTTTTTTAAACTAAAAGAAATAGTTATTTTTCTTTGAAAAAAAAAACAACTGAGTGAATGAATACCTATTGCTATCATTTCCACCATTTTATAATCAGTGGTTTGGCATTCTTGCAATGGAAGGATGAATGCATATCTCAATCAAATCTTCTAATCCCCAATACAACTTTGAGCAACTGACAGAAAATAACAGAAGCTTCAAATGAAACCTGCAGGAAAATTTGTTACCTTACATTATTTATAGTTTTAGTATTTGAAAATATGCTATCATTATTTTGGTTTTCCAATTTTTTATTAATTTTAATTTTGTAAATTTATAAAATTTAAAAAATAAATAAATCTTGTCACCATTTAATGGTGAAGTGGGATGCATTTTAGTCATATTCTTTAAGGTGAAAGAATTTTAGTCATATTACATTATCAACTGTTTTGAGATAACATGTGATGTAAATGTTTAAAGATATGTCACTATCAATAAGTAATAATAAAGACTAAATTTGGAGGATGAAAACAAAATTTAAATACATTTACAATAAATCAAAATATGTTTTACCCTATATAAAACGTAGGTATGAGAACCATAACCAACCTAGTTTTACACTATGATGAAACAACTTTTCTTCCCTTTCCTCTTTGTTGCCTTTGTTGGATTCCTTTACGTGGTGTTGATATAATTAAAATAGAGCGAAATAATGTTAGTTTTTTTTTTTTTTTTTCTATTTTAGTTTTTATTATTTTGAATGTTTATAACAGGATGGAATAGTATACAGTGGATATTATTTCATTTTATCTAATATCTTTATCCCCTCTTATTTAGAAATATGAGATTAAGAGGGGTGTATTGAATTAGAATTTTAAAAGACTGCGAATTTTAACTTCATTCAAATATCTAAACATTTTTTTTTCGAATATCTAAACAATTAAGCTATCAACCAAGGAACATCTAAACAATTAAATGATAATTTATTTCACAATTGGGCTTGGATATGGTGTTTGGTCCATATTATTTTTAGCTTTCTTTCTCCGAAAAAGTAGGGTCCAACGGAATATTTTTAACAGAAAGCTTAATTTTTTTTATAAAATATATTTAAAATTTTGTTTTTTATTTAAAATTCCAAGACCCAAAAACACTCTGGCCAACAGTAATGTCTAAAAACCTTGTTATTCCTGCGGGTAGATTTATTCCTTTCTATGGTTTGTCCTCATCTTCCAGAAGTTCTTTGTATGTGAATTGCCTCCGAACTATTTTGTTTCAGCCCTTATATCATTTTTCTAATCAATGCAATTAACACACTTTAGTGCCTCCTTTGAAATTAAATCTTCTAAATTGACAACTCCAAAGTCGTAAGTTGTCATGTCATATCAACCAAAACCAATAGGCCCATTTGTTATAAATAAACAAATAGTTCCATCATGGACATACTAGTCTTTTAAGCCTAATATTACCTTCAATTTACAGGTCTCACTTTAAATTGATGATTATCAACCACAATACATAGATTGTACATTTATAGTCTTGAGGAAAAAGTATATGCCATGTTAGATTATTATTAAAAATTTCCTCACAAGTTATCAATACAATAACTAAATAATTACATAAGCAATTTTCACAATGTTTAAGGAACATAAATCAATTTCATTATGCTTTCAAATTACGAGTTTTATGTTTTACTACATTAAAAGTTGATACACTTTTATTTGTTTAAATTTAGTACAAGGACATGATTACACAAATCTTGTAATCCTATGGCATCTTGCAAATTACACAAATATCTCTTACAGCTAATTCCCTTTGAGTTCTATTCAAATCGACACCGGCCTAATCTCAAGAAGCTATTAAGAAATGAAATTACACACTATATATGAACAACTTAATTCCAGGAATGCAACTAATTAGAATTACTGATGAAAACCATTTATTTCACCAATGCCAGTGCCCCACAAGCAAGTCATCATTTGGTCTTCTTCACAAAGGTCCCATTGATTATAGGATTGAACACTACCTGCCATGTCCCAATCAGACCCTTGATAATCAATGGCAGAATTCACCGATGAACAGCTTGTGTACCACTGTCCACTCTCCACATTTGACGAGTCCCAAACACCAATCTTGCTTTCTTGACTTGTTCCCATTATACCCACATGCACATTTTGCCCACACTCATTCCCATTAGGTTCCTCATTAAGGGTTACACTAGCATTACCACTTGGATTTACAAGTACCCCATTTTCAAACATGAGACTAAGTTTCATAATTTCATCATTTGACCAATATTGACATGGTCCCAAGCCTTCAATATCCCCATTCATAATGGGGTATGATGCAACTGTACTACTTATGTTGCCCTCCATTTCATAATTAGTATCCATCATCGAAATTTCTTCAGCTTCTTCTCTATAACAACTTGGCATTGATTCAAAGGAGTTTTGGCTCAAAGCCATGCTCTTGTCCTCCTCCATTGCTGCCTTAATTTTTGTCCCTCTACCTCTTCTCTTGGAGGTAGCACAATTCACCATAGCCATGTCAATGGGTGGCAGAGACTCATTTAAAGATCTCATGAAGCAATAAATCTTTCTCCTCAAATGAGAGTTCCAATAATTCTTTATCTCATTATCTGTTCGTCCTGGTAAATGTCCTGCTATTACAGACCACCTACAAGTACAACCAAACAATTTTTTAAGTTCACATGAAAAAAAAAACAAAGGGAAAATAATCACTACAACTTGGATGTTGGGTTTTTTTAATTTCAAGGTTAAAAAACTTAGAACTATACTTCTTTACCTTTTCTTTTCAGAGTGCTTATTGATTCTTGAGTCAGTAAGTGGTGTATTTTATAATTTACTTTTTTCTTTTAAAATTTAATTATTTTTTTATATTAGTTATACATTGTTTTATTATACATATAAATATTATTTATTTATATTCTTAGAATTTTTCATAAATAAAAAAAAACTTTACAGTGTTCGAAAATATTTACTAATGTATTTGTCCCAGTACACCTGTCGTTCATGAATCTTAATTTTTGTTTAAAAAAAAAGGTACGTACATTCACAAAATAAGTACTTTGAGCAATTATATATAGTAATCATACTGTGATAATTGGATTTACAAAAGACTATTTTACAAATATAATTAAAATATAATACTTAATTTTTTAATAAACGTTGAAATAGTTATTAAACATCAATATTTTTTAAAATTTAATTACATCTAAATAAATTATCCTTTTAGTTTAATAATATTCCTTATTTTAATTGATAATTTAAAAGAGATTTAAATTTCAAGATGATAATTATTCTGATAAAGAGAAAAGAATTTTCAAGGCCAATAATGAATTTGGTACAGTGGTTGAGGTATCAAATGCAGTGAATAGGTCCACCTTGGTCGTGTAACATGCTTATTAATTTAATTATTTGAATATAAAAATGAGATATATATTTATATAAAAAGAAATATAATAAATTAATTAAATAATAGAAAGCTCAAAAAAACTAAAATATAAGAAAAGGTTTAGATGAATTATTCAATGACAAAAATAAAAAAAAATATTACATAAATTATTGTATCATTTTATATAAATATAATATCTTATATATTAGTACCATATATAATATGATATATGATTTAGTTTTATCTTTTCATTAACTTCTTATTTTTTATGCACAAATTAAAAGTATGTTTTAAATTAAAAGAAATAACTTTTTAATGTTTAGAAAACATTTTCCATGGAGGCATTTGCCCAATAGCTACATTTTAGGTGTTCCTCTAAATGATGAGGGATGACAATAAATAAAATATTGTAATATTTTTTTGTTTGCACTTTTAATATACATGTACTTGGACATATTTTTCTTTGTAATAGATTCAATGCCTATATATACAATACAATAACAATATAAAAAAATATATTAAGAAGAAAATTTAATTGGATATATTTTAATATATGACACAATTCTCAAGTGAGATGATATATATATATATATATATATATATATATACCTTTTCTACTTACATGTTTCTTATAGTATGACTTGTAAACATTTTTATTTGTGCAAAGATTAATTCAATCAAAACTATTCTTCTAAATCGTGTAAACTTGTTCTAATATATAGTATATTAAACCTATAATTTGTAGGCATCTACAAAATTTTGAAACTTAATTTATTATTTTTTACTTTTAAACTAACCCTATATAAAATCACTCTACATTCTTTTCTACTAAATAATCATTAAAATTTTAAATATATAAAATTTTACAACTACAATAAATAAGTAAATTTTAAATATATATCATGTATTTAACCTTTCAAACTTAAAAAGTCTAGCAGTACCAGTGCGCTTATACTTACAAAATTTTATGAATAATTATTTTACTCAAACTCAAACCCATTTGTCAACGTATGAATAGTTCTCAGAGACCTTTGATTATATATATACACACACACACTTTATCTCGTTAGTTTAGGCTTGGATACGAGAGTGGCCTCAAACAGTCAAATTCTTCCTTTTGTAAGATGGATAATCTGTTTCAAAATATTAGCTTAAAAAAATCTCATTCAAATTTTATGTGACACCATCGTGTACAATTTTATATTTATCTCTTTTTAAATTGACACTAAATAAGTTTATAAAATTTAAAAATAAAAGAGGTAAATACAAAATAATTCTGTTTTTTAGATTACAAAAAATTAATACAGTATATGAATATGCTACATCAGATATCATTGTTTTATTATTTCATATATTTTTTTGACATTTTTATGTATACTCAATTACACATTTCAAAAATATATTTTAAATATAAAAAATACATCTCTATTAGTGATTCAAAAAATATTTCTAACTAAAACATACAAATCAATTTATGATGCAGTTTGAAAGGCTCATTAATTGAATCTTCTCACATTAACAAAGAAGGTGAACTTTTATCAGTTACAAAACAACGCGCATACTCATTAACACAATTGGTGATTTTCGATCAGTTTCATGTTTTGAGAGACAATACTCTCCCTATTTTCCTTTCGGGCATTGTGTATTCAGACACTATGAGCCTGTTTGTCCAAGACTTCAAACTCAGTTTCCCAAATTCCCCAGCACTTGAAACCTAGTTTTACTATGCCTAAAAATATTGAGCTTCCTTGTTTCTGTTTTGAAAATATCTATTCATTAAAATTACAAAAATTTTCATTTTGATAAAACTCGCATTATTTTGGAGTTCATTCAATTATAATCGAGTTTGACAGTTATCCATTGTTTAACAAATTCTGATATTATGTCCAGATGCTTGATATTATCACACAATTAATTATAAATTATGTGTTATACATTTTAGTGTATTTTAACTTTTATTTAGCTGTATATATATATAATTAAAGGGTTTTTGATTGAGGGCGGAGAACCGCACCTATTGCCAAGAACAGCATGCAATTTGACAATGATCTCTTCCTCCTCCGGTGTGATGTTGCCTCTCTTCACGTCTGCTCTCAAATAGTTGATCCATCTCAGTCTACAACTCTTCCCACACCTCAACAAACCTTCATAAAATTCAATCAAACAAATCAATACAAACCCATTATACATATGATCATTAAATTAAACTTTATATATATATACATAGGATGCAGTACCTGCATTTTTGGGCAAGGATTTCCATGATCCTTCACCATTTTCCTGTATGTAATCGGTCAAAATTTTATCCTCTTCAGCAGTCCATCTTCCTTTCTTCAACCCCACTTTCTCACAGCAAGGAGCTCTCCCCATATTTGATTCTAATTTTTTGTTTCGACGAATCACTCACACAATACTCACTTTCACACACACACACACACACACACACACAAAGAGATTACTTACTCATGGCCCTCTCAGTAAGTAGTTTTGGTAGCACTACTGTGAATGGATGAGAAGGCCTTGCATGAAGATGCATCACTGTAGCAAATATATAAAGGAAGTGGGAACAACGACACGGACGTCTTACAGATAGCTTTGCTATGAGTAATTATTGTGGAACAGTACAGTTCAGTGAAAAGTTGCATTTTGCAGGTTAAAGTACATTACCCTTTTTCCCTTTTTCAGAGTTACTTACTATTATTACTTATTACTTGGGTCACAACTTTCACTTTCCCAGCACAAGATAAGCCATTGTACAGAATAAAGGAGTATATAGTAGTGGTACGTTTTATCCTTGGGCCTGCTGTAATGTCAGAGCAATAAATGGGGATTTGTTTTCACGACACACATAAAACCTACTATCATAAAATTTTGTTCTTACCTATCAATATGCATGCATCTTTCTTTCTTTTTGCTAAATACTTATATAATTCTTTATTCCACGTGAAATTGAGTTTTAATTGAAAAACAATATCAGAAACATTTGCAAGACTGTTTACGTTTTGTCCTCTGTTTTGTGAGAATATTCGTGTTCCTTATATGTAGTTGCTAACTTGCATGCCCTTTTTCCTGTGCGTACCCCTCGAATATTATTACTACTGGTGGTAATCATAGGCTTGAGTTTTGAAATAGATTAACGATATATCTTTCGTGTAAGTAAAACAATGAAGTTTCAGAACAAATTCAACGAGGTTCATTTTGGCACGTAAAAAGCGAAGCGTGTTTATAAATGTTTGTTTCCAGAGAGACCAACTTAGGCCTATCGATGCATTTTAAGATGAGTCAGATCAACTTCATTTTTAACAGCATGATGATGAAAGGAATTAGGGGAAGATGGTAATGGTTGTGAGCGAGTTGATGATGATTTGATTAATTAATTTTAAAATATTTAACGTAATTAATAAGATGCGTATTTAATTAAATTAATCTCAATAATAAATTTTGTGTCAGAGCATATATATTACAGTGTGTGAAATTTATTTTGGTAACAAACTATTAAACCTTAGTTCAAAATCTTTAACATATGATGGAGACCAGGTTGGCATTCCTAGCTACACAATAATAAATAAATAAATAAATTGAAGAAACACAGAAATGGAGAGAGAGAAAGGGTCCAATCCAATAGACAAGTTGTTTACATAACTCGTGGACAAAAATGTTTCAACTTACCCTTTCTTGGGGGACCTTGTTTGTGTTTCTTATTTTTGGTGAAAAAAATATATTATTTTAATGAAAACATTTACTACGTCTCATTCATATTCTTTACTAAAAGCTGCAAAAAGTGCATAGCAAAATTAATATTCATTTTACATTTTATAGTTTTTTATTATATAATATTATTTATTTTTATCTTATTGAGTAAAGGTATTTATAAAATTTTGTTTACATGTTTTTACTTATTTATTTATACATGAAGTAAAAAATTATACCTATTTAAGATATATATACGTCTTTTTTTGGCAATTTACAGCTTATCTTTGTTATAACTATCACATATGTAACAATTAAATTTTGTTGACATAATTAAGTGTTTATTGTTTATTTTCTACAAAAGTTAGAACTATTTAATCTCTATAAATAATTTGAACTATCGTTGGAGCTCAGCAAAATTAAGTTCCCAAACACGTCTGGTGGGGCGTTTTAATATAGAAACGATCCTATGGCTTCTTTAGGAAAGCTCATCATTTTTTAAGCCAAAGGATCCACCCACCCTTAGCCACCCATGTGATCTACGTCTGAACATTATTTTCGATAATAATATGCGTTATTACTTTATTTAAACTAAGAAAGAATATTACTAATAGTAATCTAAAAATACCGATTAAACAACACAAAATAAAATATGTTTATTTAAAATAATGTTAAAACTGTGTTTTAAATCAACTGACAAAATGCATTTGTAATATTTTTTAATAAAATTTTATTGTTTTTAATTTTTTAACCAGTATTTTTAAGATAAGGGTTAGCATTGAAGAATATTAATAAGTGTCTTAAAGATATATATTGATTAAGAAATTAATAAAAAATTCCTTAAAAATTCTATTAATGTATACCAAACGTGATTTTAATCATCAATGAATTTCTAATGATTTTTTTATTATTTCTTAACTAATGCTTTAAGGTCATTTGGTTAGTAAGATTTTTAAAATTGTAAAAAAATTTAACTTTAATTTTTAAGATTAAGTTTATGTAGTGTTTTTTATTAGGAAATAAAGTATTTATTATTATTTTGTTTTTTTAATACAACGAATATTTTTATTTTAAATGAAAACCTTTAGATGCTAAAATTCAATTTTAAAATTTAAAGTTTAAAAAATATAAAATTATTAATTCTACGTGTCCTTATTACAAGACTTCTGTAAAGATATTTTAATGCTCTTTAATATAAGATTTTTTTAATAAAATTTTCAAAATATTTATTACTTTTTATATGTTTTTGCTTCATAAACGTTGAGCCTATTTAATTTCGCAATAATTAAAGTGATAACAGTGTTTGAATTTAAATAGAGATAAACTTAAAATGTAATTAGTTTTTTAAAATCTAGTATATGGACTAATTTTAATAACTTTTCTTAATATGTGTGATTTCAATGAAAAAAACTTATAAATAAGAGCAGATGGAGTAGACAATTATCTCATTAGATGAGTGTTAAACAAAGATAAAGTATAAAAATGAAACACTCAAGAGTACAAATTGATCGATATTCTTGTAAAAGATATTCTAATACCCAAGTTAAATAGGATATTTGCAAAGTAAAATTATATGTAAATTAGCTTACCTTAAAAAAAAAGAGCTTCTAATCTCCTTTACTTATAATAAGAGTAAGAGTGTTGTAGTTAAGTGAGTTCTCCATCACTAATGGCATAAGATGGGTAAAGGGAGATCTAATATAGCCATGGAATTGAGTTTAGAGTAGGTCAACCCGACACAGAAATTTGGTAATCAACCTAGGTTGTGATATAGGAGCAATCAGTAGAAGTCTTCAAAATTAAGCTAAATTGTTTAAAATGAAACAATAAAAAATTACATTTATAATATATAATTAAATTACCTTTTCTATTATATTCTCATGTAAAAACTAATTTTTTTTTCTTAATCTTATCATTAATTTGCATGAAGGTAGTACTTCTATTTATTTAGTTTCTCGCTTTCTACCAACAAAATTACCATTATTTTACAAGTTTAGTTCTTCGATTTCTTTCTTTTTTATTTTTTTAAGAAATATATTCAAACTTTTGGTTTTATTGAGAATCACCTTTTTTTATTTAAATTAAAAGTTAAATAAAAATAGAAACCATAATAAATAAATAATTAATTAAAGACTGATTCAAAGTAATTGTTTTTATGTATTTGAATTTAAAACAAATTGAACAACAAATATTCATAACAACCAGTGACAGATATAGAAAGCGTATCATTGATCAGTTAGACCGAGATGAAGGGTATCAACTTGAAAATAATTACCCAAAGTGGTTGAGGGTTCCATTGATATCCTTGGAAGACCTATTCTAGGTTGACTCCATATTAGACACCACACTATTAGTATACCATATATATTTTCTATTTTAAAATATAATAATCTATTTTACTCTATAGTTATATTTGATTCATCAAAATATTATGATATCCTTAAAATTATAATTATATGGACTTTAAATATTTAGTTTGATAGATAAACCCGTGTCATAACAGAATATATGTATTTATATATTGTTCCTATAATTTAAGGATTAAATTAAATTGATACACTATCAATAACTTACGTAATTCCCTTTATTTAAAAATTTATATCAACCGACATTTGTTCTTTTAATTTAGTATTGTGGAAATATTTGGATGTTTTCATCTTAGTATGTCCTACACAATAAATGACGGGCACATTGCTGGTTTGAAAGAGATTATAGCTACCTTTTCTTATTATGTGTGTGTGTCTATATATATATATATACTCTTTAGGTAAAATTAGTATTAAGATATGATAGATAATTGTTTCAAAATAAAATTTCCAATTTAATATTTTTTTTATAAAATTACTATAATGCTTATTAACAGTTCAATAAGAATGAGGATTAGAACATGTATATATTACGCTGTTCTCTTTTTTATTGTAAAGTTATAAAACTTCATTTCCAACAAAATTTTAAAATCATCACAATTTAATCTATTTTAAAATTTTCATTAAAACACCACGAGAAAAGAAATCATAGTCTAATTTCATTAAATTTAACTTTTACCAGTAATTTAATTTTTTTTGTTATGCCTTTATTTTTTTGAAAAGTTTATATTATATTTTGTGTTATGCCTAAATATTGATATTAATATTTTTAAATTTTTTTAGGATTATTGTAGAATTGAATAAGATAAAAACTTATCATTTCTAACTTTGATTCTTTTCTCTTATTTTATTCATATTTATACTAGGCTAAAAAAACAATTTTATTAACCTTAATATTTAAGATTGATTTTAAGCATATAAAGATAATATTTTTTTATTAAAATATAATATCTATTATATTTTTACATTATACAAATATAAAATTTACCAATAAAAAACTTAGTAATGTTATTTTTTATATATATTTTTATTAATTATACATGATTTATTTCTAATATTTTTTCTAAATTGCAAGTACTTATCAAGACATGGACTAAGAATAGAGTATTGCGAAGAACACTTGTCACTTGGGTATTCAATTGCGGAAATAAACTGAATCGTTAACTTGTTGTTTTCTATCTCCATCAATCTTTATTGTATATCATAATATTATATGACCTAACCTTCCAAGCAATTTTAACACCATATTTTCACGTGCATTGTCTATGCTAAAGGTGAAAGAGCAAGTGTTTTGTCATGGTAAGTCTTGTTCCCGAAACCAGTTATATATTATCTGCCCTAAGTACTGTCTACTTACAAAGGAATGTAACTTTGGTTGACTGATATCGTGTAGTAAGTCATCTATTTGTTAGTGAATTTGTCAACATCAATATGACCCTTCAATTGGAAAATATTTAATAGGTTCACATGTCAGATTGACGATAGGCAATGCATAAGGTGAGTCACCAAAAAGATTGAGGGAATGCACACTCTGTTAGATAAAAGAATTTAATGAGAAGGGTTCTTCTGAGTGCCAACACACTTTTCAGTGGCCATACAGTATTTAGTATCGATCTGTCGTAGTAATTGCTGTGTCCAACGTTTTTTCTTTTTTTTGGTGTCTGTACATTTTTCGTCGGCCATATAGTTTTTAGTACCGATCTGTCGTAGTAATTGCAGTGCCGAATGTTTTCTTCGTCCAAAGCAGAAGGTATAGTAGTGATTAATTTTAACATTTTTTTTCAGTGCAAACATACAAATGCATGCAGTAGATTTTAATTAAAAATATTTATTATATTTTATATTTTTATATAATAATCACTTATATTTCCAACAAAATATTATTATTTTTATATTTAAATCAATTTTAAGAGTTAATATACGCTGATATTCTTTGTTTTATCATAAAAATATATTAACAAGTGCCTTTAAAATATGAATTAATGAATACAAAATAATCTAATTGGTGAATTTCATAAAATAAATTATTAAAGAATCAATAAATAAACAGTTTTCTAAAGCATACTAATTAAAGTGCGTTAAAAATGATAATAAGTATATTTTTAATAGTCTGTTTAGCATTTGGTAAAATTTTATGAAAAATATTATAATATATTTTTATTATAATTTCTAATAAATATTTTTCATAACTTTTAATAAAAATTATTAATTATTTATTTAGTAAATGTCTAAAAGTAAAGATCAATTCTGCCTCACCTTGAAAAGCAATTCAAATAACTATTTAAGTATTTAAGTGTAGTTTAGAAAGTGATTTTTATAATCATTCTTGAAGTGTTTTTACGCTATGAAAGTCTATTATTTAACCCAAATTGCAATTATTTCACTTCTAAATTATAAAATTAAGTGCAAATTCTTATCACCATTGTGTATACTAGTAACCTGAAATGTTGCATCATTTTGATTCAGTCTTAAACTACTATGAACCTATGCTTTGCTATTGTATCTCACATGCATTTATTATCTCTCACACATTTTTTTGTTGTATCAATCAAATCCATCACTATTAAACCACTATTTTCATTATCGCGTCACTTTTCACAAACTCAACCACTACTATATCAAGATCTATTGTTGATTCTTCACTACCAAACTTGAAATGAAATCCATAATCATTGTTAACCATTCATTATGCCAGTCAAATGCTAATCTCCATAGAGCCATGGATGTTGCTCTTATAATTGTCAGGATACCTCACCCTTGTATAGGTTATTTCTAAGTTAAGAGTTTTTAGAGTAAATTTTAAAATTTCATTTTGTAAGAGCTATTGGTATATAATCCTTCCTTAAAGTGATTTCAGAGATTGATTATATACAAAATTGCTCTACAAGTAAATATTAAAGCTGTCCAATAATTTATCTATAGCAAGTCAATTGATGTGTAAATGTCTCCTTTGACCCTTTAGATCATATCAATTTAGTTTTTGTGACTTGAATTATACTATATGACTTTTTTTCTTTTATAAATTTTTAGATGTTTGGTTGAGTTGTGATTTTTAATTAAAAGGAAGGTTAAAAGCACACTTCTTTTCATATACTTTTAATTTTTATTAAATTTTAAGTAATAAAAAAGAATGTATTATTTAGATTGTGTAAATAGAAAAAGTTGATGATTTAGGTTTTTCTATTTCAATTGTTTGCTATCGGTGGAATAAATCAAGCCAATATTGTAATGTCCCAAATTTTGTAATATTATTTTATTATTAATATAAAGTCGTATGAGGATTTACATGTGCTGTGTACTATATATATATATATGCATTGTAACAAGAATATACGTATATGTGTTGATGTAGGCCGGTATGAGCATGTGTATTGAAATTGGACTAAAATTTTAGTTAAGTGTCTGGTGCAGAGTGTTCTCGTTGTAGTGAAAGATGTCTCGTTGTAGCGAGAGGGCCCTGGGATGAAGGTGTAAAACTGTTGCCTTCTCGCTGTAGCGAGAGAGTGATAATTTGTGGTGTATTTTTGGGTGCAGTCTTGTTGTAGCAATAGGGCCTCGCTGTAGTGAAATTCTGCAGAAACCAGAGTGCAGTTTCCTTTGAGATTTTCGTTGCAGCGAGAAAGTCGCTGTAGCGAGTGTCGCGATCAGAAAGGGATTTAAATGAGTTTAGGGTTTGGGGAATCTCATTTCTCATATCTCACTTTGAAATTTCTTTGATTCTCTAAATCCCAAGTCCTATTTCACTGATTAAATTGTCTCCAAAGCTGTTTGGGAGCAAGATTGAAGGTCATATTCACGTTTGGGACGTTTGGAGGTAAGTTTTATGGTTAGGGTTTTGGTTTCTCAACCCCATTCTCTATTTTCGTGGTTCTCTTTGAGTTCTCATAGGAATTCTCCATGTATTTAGGATAGAACCTGTGTAGGAGACGATTCTAGTGTTGATTCACGTTGTGGGTCTTCGAATTGAGGTAAATAAGGATTCTACCCTATCTCATTGTATTTGATTTTCATTTATTCTAATTAAACATTGTAATGTGGCTGAGATAAAGGGTAGGAAATGTGTGTTTTGATGAAAATTATTGTACGTTTGAATGCAATGTGATGTGTGATGAGTTAGTTAAACCATTGTGGGTGATTGGGTATTATAAAGTGTCATTGATTGGTGATTTAATAAATGTAAATAAATATGGGCCTATGTGTCGTGAACTATGAATGAGTGTAGGCCTGAGTGCCATGTAATGTGAATGAATGTGGGCCTAAGTGCCGTATGCAAATATGAGTATTGTGTGCAATTGAAATGTGTGTAAATGGAGCATGTTAAATGCCGTTATAATAATGCTATGAATGGTTCTGCGATACACTGCAGGTGTGGAAGATGAGAACGGTAGAAATACCTTAGGGAAGAGAGAGTGGTGATGACACCAACAGTGAGCGTGACTGCACCACATGCCACACACTCTCTTCTTGACTAGACCTCTGACCACTACTTTTGTTGAGCAACTCGTGACTATCCACGCTATATCCGTGAAGCGAGAGTAATCGGCGACCATCCATAGTATGAAACTGTAATCACAGTGTCACAGTGAGCGTGACTAAATGTAGTGAACGCACTTGTGCATGAAATATTGTGGTTAGTGCAATGAGTGCATTGGTTGTGAAATAAAATGAATTACTTGATATTGTTGCTTGTGATTATACCTTTTGTAAATTGTATTCGAAATAATGTGACGCATGTGCAAAGTGAGACTCTATATTTGATTGTGTATTGGATAGTGTAGAGTACTCACTCTTACATTTATTTTTCATGTGACCAAGACGATCAACACCGGATTCAGTGAAGGGATGAATGAAACTGCTATAGAGCTTAGATTTTAATTTAAAATTACAATGTAATTAGATTAGTCCTATAGTAGTTAAAGATATAAACTTGTAATCCTTTATTGTTTTAAAAACTCTTAATGAAACTCTGTATTGAGAAACTATATTTAAATAAATTTTTTATTATTCTCATTTTACAAAATTTATTACTTTGAAATTAAATTAAGACATTATAAATACCAAAAAAGTATTGGATAAACTTATGAAAACACTTTTCTTTCTTTCTCCTCATCACAAATTGTCGTTTCAGCGAGGCTTTAATGATATGGTTACCCGAATTCTATTGCGCATACCCCAAAGCTCTAAATGTACCTCAAGGCAGTCATAACGAGAGGTTAGAGATTACCACAATTTAAAAAGATTAAAAAAATTGTTAGTAAATAATTTGTGTGCTGAAGTTTAATTGAATATTGTGTTTCTATTCCTTTACATTATGTGACGGGGAAATTTAATGATAATAATAATTTCTAAAATTCACGTATCAGTTTAAAACATTGATCTTCTCATGCATTTTATATTCTTCTAAGTGTAAGTAACCAAATTGGGTTCCATTGCTTGCACCGATGGGCCAAATAAAGGACCTACAGTGATGTGCTGAGCAATAGATTACAAAACTAAACATAATATTATATCTTCATCCAAAATCTTAAGACATGATTCTGTCATCTCAGTTTATTTTTAACTGATATCGTCAAATCAGCCATTTGAACTTATTAGTGGTTGAGACTTAAATTGATTCGGGAAGAGAGAAATAAAACATGGCCAAACACTAATAATAGACATTTGGCGCTATAGTTACGACAGAACATGTGTTATCCATGGGTTTAAGCGCATCAGCATTTGAGATTATTTAAAAACAAATTCTTAAATATTAATGTCCAAATTAAGCTTAGATAATTATGGGTAAGAGAATTGAAGTACAGATTTTCTAAGAAAATGAAACAACCCATATATTTCAAATGCAAAACTATTAAATATAATGTTTTGTCAACATCTATCCTAAAACTCAAGTTAAGGAAATTAAAATTCTACAAATATTTATGATAAACGTATATTCTCAATAAAAGCTTTTTACTTTTATTAACCAACGGTTAAATATGATATCCTAACAACCTTTGTGAGTCCACCTTTTCACCCAAGTCCACCCACAATTTTGCCAAATCACTTTTGAAGCTTTCCACTTCTCTCTCTTCTCAATCAATTTCAAGCTCAAATCTTGAATTCTCACCTCTAGGCTCCTCTTTTCCTCCTCAAGCTTGTTCATTTTACTAATTTTCTCCACGTAGCCTTTCATGCTAAGAGCAAACTCCACTTGGGGTGCAAGCCATGACAAGTCAAATCCAAACACCTGAACTTCATCCCACAACAGTTTAAGGCAATCACATGCGTCCTCATTCATTTGTGCCACCTTTGTGGTCTCAAGGAAATGCAAAACCCTGCCAAGTGCATTAAAAGCCCAACTTGCATACTCATTAGTCCTTTTCCTTTGGCACTCTAATAATAAAGGATGAACATTGCAAACTTCTTCTAGCAAAGGAACATACACCGTGTCTACTAGTCCCATCCCTTTGTAGTCCACTTGTTCACCATGAACTTCAAAATTTGCTAACAGATTTAATTTAATAACGGTATTAGAATCTGCTCTTGGGGAATGGAAGCATGTTGGAGAATCAGGAATTGGAGGAGCTGAAGGTTGAACAGAAATACATGTAGCAGCTTCATGTGATTCATGGAGATTCTCATAAGGAACAAGGGGAAGAAAACTCATATAATCAAAATAATCACTGTGCTCTTGATGATGAGGATCAAAATCATTGGAATCAGCTTGAGCTAGGTCCCTTCTCTTCAACTTGAAAAATTCTAATATATCTTTATAGGCACTTCTTAAAGCAATTCCTCTACGTTTCATTACAGGATCTATTGGAAAAATCTTGTCTATAGATAACATCATCTTCTGCAGTAATATAAAAAAGAAACCAATGTAACATGCAATGTAACGCTTACCATAAATGTTGACCACATCAATCAAATTAATTGGGAAAAAATTAGCACACGTTACCTCCGTAAATTTCTTGTTCACGAGGGTCAGCTTCGTAATCTTTATGATACAGTATAATCTTACTCCACAATCTAGAGTTAATAGAGACAAAAGTCTGTAACATGTATTATATCACTAGTACTTAGCTGTTTCAGCTTTTCCATTCCCTCACCTTGAATATGTAAGTGACATAATGTGTACACTTTGAGTGTAGACTCCAATCCGCGCTCATGCAGAAGCTATTATTGGTAGCATTGTTACAAACGTGAATCCAATGTCTATTTAACGTGGTTCCAAATACGTTAATACAATGACACAAATATAAACAACACCTTCTCTTACTTAAAATAAAAAGAGCCTGAGAAGAGTGGGAGGAGAACACTTCAATTCCCTCTGTTTTTTGGACAGGAAAATGAAAAATCTAAGTTTGATGAACACAGGAGAATAATGTTGAGCAAATCAATTAAGTAATGATGTTACCATTTTGAAGAATTCATGATCAGCTAGACAATATTAGTCAGGGAGAACAATTTGATTGTCTCCCTTCGGTAGTTATTGAGAGATCCAATTGAATATATCATGAAGGTTCAACTTTTCTGTAGCTGGTGATCAACGGTGCTACTCAGGTGTTCACGAAACCATCAAATTCCTTTGCATGTAAGTCAATTAATTACACTGCTATCATCATCTACATGTTCACCTAATAATAATAATAATAATAAGAGCCTGATACGGGAAAGGTTGATAAAAAAAAGTTACATGGGATTATAGTAGTTGCGTTTCCAAAGGAAAATGATACCTTTTCAAAACTAATTCGATGGCTGTTTACATTTTTAGATAACCTGCAAAATTTGTCATGTTTAGGGGACTACGACCACGAAGTCAAGGACCACCAACATGCGCATTGAAAAGAAAAAAGAATTTGAATTTGAATTTAAGAACTTAATATAAGTTGTACGATAATAATTTTTTATTTTATTAGCCCAACCACCTGGGTAAATTAATCGTTTTCAATTAAAAACTTTAGAATTCTTAATCTTCCTTGTCATACACGTCATTATGAGAATAGTCCTTTGTAACATTGGACGGTTCTCTTAATCCTGCATGGTTCGTGTTGCATCTTTTTTAATTTTATGAATCATATGATATTATTTAAAATATTTTCATAGCATTGCTTTTTTTTTTCTTTATTTTATAAATCATATAAATTATTTTATATATATATATATATATATATATATATATATATATATATATATATATTCTATCAAGAACACTTTTCTGGTAATAAACAAAAGATCATTTATAAGCGGAATAAATTAAACATTTTAATAATGCTACAACTGTCACCAAAGGACATGATAATTTACAAGGATATCACCAAGCTACACAAGTCTAATTTAGAAGAACCAAAATCAAGATGTGTCTATGGGCTTACGTATAAGGAAATAAACTATACAACATATTGAGACTTCATAAATAAATTAAAGCTAAAAATATAAGGTGAATAAAAATAATAATAATAAGAGATGAGTGACCCTTCTCGATTGTCTAAGGCTTGGCGTACGATTTTAGTTCAATTTAGTGAATTACACTAATAAATGAGGGCATTTGGTCTAGTGGTATGATTCTCGCTTTGGGTGCGAGAGGTCCCGAGTTCGATTCTCGGAATGCCCCTGATGACGTGTTCACATTTTTTGTCAAGAACGATAAGTTTAAGTATGGTTTTTTGTTTTGTGGACTGCGTTGGTTGGGTACTTTTCTGGCTTCTTCTCAAACTCATATTCTGGTGTTAGCCCAATCCATTTGCTTAAACTCTGATTGAGCAAATGGTTTCTTTGGACCAAAACAGAATCCGGTTTCTATAATTCGCGAGCACAAAGTGACAAAACACGCTTGCATTCAGAGAACACGTTAATAAATTTTCAGCTCTTCGATTTTAGGTTGAATCCCAAAATTCAATTATACATTAATTGTGAAATGTTACAAATGTCACACTATATTAGTTGTGTCTAAAATAAATTAATATTTAACATAGTTGACATTGTGTGGTTTTAGGGACTGTAATAGTTTTTCTTTATATTTTTATAATATTATTTTTTTCTTTTTATAAAGATTTATTTAGAATTTCATCTAAATTAAGCGTAAATTTTGTTTGAATCCATTGTTTTATTTTCAGGATAACTTTTTTTATTTATTTATATTCACTAAATTTACCTTAAAAGTCGAAAAGCAAAAATTGAAACCTTTTATTACAGTATTAATAATTTATTTTTCTCAATTCACTTGCTCTTTAGAGAAAGTTATGCTAAGTATGGCAATCAAGATTTGAAGGGATTAAATTATAAACAATATTTCGCTGCATGAAATCTAATTCCACGTTACTTATATTGTAAAAGTTATTTTCATGTTATGTTTTCTCTCTCTTACCTTCATGTCTTTATTTTTTAAAAATTCATCAAAATTTATATGCATATTAGTCGTACCAAATAACTATACTCTTAATATATTTATTTAAGAGGGCTCAGTGTCGTTAGACTAAAAGACCGTTTGTCTAAAAATAAATAGAAGATTTAGAACTTTGTCTACAATTTTAGTTTCTTATACTTGTTACTACGCGATTTTGACCTTATTTTAATTTAAAATTATAACATTTTAAAAACTACAAACACACTTGCACAGATACACACTAATTAGAGTCATTGGAACCAAGGTATCAAAATATAGGGCCGTTTGCAAATGTAAATAAACCTGTAATTAAACTAAAATATGCATAGTTGTTCGCTTGTTATGACGATGGGTCTTACACACTAAAGTTTATAAATTATTAGTGATCAACAGATACTACAAAGTCCACATTTTCAAATAATCTCTCTTGTATAAGCATTAGTATGACAAAAAACAAAAAACACTAGTATATCAGTGATTAAGAACACATTAAAGTGACAAGCACAAATAATTCTTCTCATATAATATTATATAAAAATCAAAGACATTATGATAAAAGGAAGTCCCATTAGAACATAGCTAGTGGCCTTTGGAGCTTTGCTTTCTTCAGTCTGAATGTGCTCAGCTACGTTGAAGTCTCCTGCAAATGCAATTCCCATTTATCAATTATTATGTGAATTAAATTGCGTAGAATATATTTTTAATCCTGCAATAATTTTTTTTACTAGTTTTAGTCTTTATCTATTTTAAAATATTTGATAATAGTCCTTATTCGCCATTTCCTAAGGATGCAACATGCATGTCACATTAAATTAAGGTCACTAACATAACAGGAGACATATCATTATTAAGTGATAATAGGAGACATTTAGAAAAAAAAGACTATATAGGAATCAAAACTAAATAAAATAAAAGACTAAAATTTAAATTTAACTAAGGACTAAAGTATAATTAAACCAATTAAATTTAAAGCATGTTACCTCTCTCAGGGCCATAACCACATGCAGCTTCAATTGTTTCTTTGATGTCCTGTATCGTTGCTCGGTTGTAAAATAAGAAGTTGCTGAAAATGTTATCCAAGCAGCTAAGGACCAAGTTTGTCTCTGACAGACATGGTCCTTCACAGAATTCATTAGTTTTCTCTAAAGGCACATTCAAGTTTCCATTAGCGTTCAATCTACACGATTCTTCACAACTCTGATAAATCTGAGACCCCATCAAATCAATAAACACTTAGTGAAATATTATAATTATGTTGTACAGATACAAGTGATCATATATGTACATAACAAAATTTTATAAACATAAAAAAAGAACACATAAATTTCTGAACATATCATAATATAGCATGAGTAAAATATATAATGCCTACTATGAATAGAAATTAACAAATTTACATCGCTGTGTTGTCTTCATTATTTGGGACCTCTCCCAAACTCAATGTCACTACCATGAATTGTTAAAATATGAATGAGTCTCATTGAGTAGAAAAAACAAAAATGAAAAAAAAAATTATTAGAAAAAACGTAAAAAGATACTCGAGTAGAGTACCCAAGTAGTCAAGTACCCCCTAATAATAGTAATAATAATAATGCATACTTCATAATTGATATATATTCATGTATACCACACTCTATACTCATACCAAATAAATGTAAAACTCACAAAATGAAGTACTCAGACTTCAAAAATTCTAGTAGTACTCTTTTGTAAGTTTTAAGGGTAAATTATACTTTATTCTTTATTACTTCATACTTTTCTAACTTTTATATACCACTAAACCTTTTCTCAAATTTAATTTAAAATAAAATTATTAAATTTCTTAATTTAGATCCAGTTTTAGGTTTATTAATGAAGGTTTCATCTGTAAATATAATTTATCCTTTATTACTTAAATTTTGGAGGATTTAACAAAATAGTTTTGTTTACTAAGTTTAAACATCTAACTTTTTTTTTAAATTACACATTCTTATATTAAAGTTATAAAAGTACAATAAATATTTTTTTACTAAAATTTTACTATTATTAATTATTTATATTTAGCTCTTAAGATTAATGTTAACAATTTTTTTAACAAAATTATATATGTATATATGGAAAAAATCTTCTTACACTAATATAAGTCTAAAAACTCTTATACTCAATCTAAACCTTTCATTTAACTTACATCTACCGGCAAGTGAAATAATAAATTATAACTTATTAGATACAAGTTAAATAAAAAGTTTATATTTGACATAAAAGTTTTTAGACTTATACCAGTGTAAGGCAAAATTTAAAAAAAAATATTTTATCATATGTTTAAATTTATCGTACCCATAGACAATGAATTAAAAAATACATCCTTAGTGACTTGGGAGGAAATAAAGAAAAAATTTGATACATGTAATGAGGAGAAAAAAATGAAACGAAGGTAGAAAAAAGTATTAAATGGGTATACAAATTGAGATTTAAAATTTTGAGGGAAAAAAACCCTCAAAAAAATCAAATTCTTCTTCAAATTACTCTTTTTGCTTACATGCACTTCAAGCCTCCTAGAAAGGTAAATAGAAATTTCAATTTGAAGGGTACTCACGTATTTATCATTGAAACAGAGCAAAGCTTTGGAGATAATTTGAGAAGGGTCACCAACCCCACCACCACCACCACCGGCTCCAAAGCCACCAGCGCCACCGCCACCGGCTCCAGCCCCACCACCACCCCTAGCACCACCGCCAACTCCACCCCCAGCACCACCGAACCCACCACCAGCGCCACCGAACCCAGCCCCAGCACCACCAAACCCACCACCATTTTGGGCCTCGGACCCATCATCATCAGCATTTCCTATCAAAGTATGGCTTAAATAGGCTTAACAAATACAAAGTAATTTACACCACAAAAAAATGAACCTGTTTAATCTTGTTAATAACATACCAAAGTTTTTCCCAAATAGACACACATAAAGGAGAGCAAAGGTTAAAATCCAACGTCTAACACTGACACTGAATGCCATTATCGATGCTTAAGGATATGATCTGAATTTCATATTAAAAAAGTTTTGAATTGGTGCACATTATATAGAAACAAGGCAACGTTACCCTTGTTTGCACTACACTTACTAGACATATAGTTAGTTAGTTGCTAAATTCCTTGCTAATTCCAATACATTACCAACCACTACCATTTGGTTACTTGATCAACTTAATAAAGTGAGCGTGCGTATGAATGTTCCTGTTCCTTGCAAATAAGTCTATGACATGTTTATTTCTAATGAAGCTTAACCCCCAACAGGTTAAACGGTTTTGAAATAATTAAGTGAAATGAATGAGTTTTTGCATGTGGCACACAATAATGGGTGTAAATGTTGGGTGGATTAATTTCATTAGAAAGGGAAAGTAGTCAAAGGGTTTGATGCCAGTCACGATTAATATTTATGAAAGACAAGACTATAAAATAAGGACAGGGAAGTGGTTGAAATGCAAGCCACCAACTTCTCTTTGTTATTAGTCCCATAATCAAACCTAAAATTGTTTCACTTGCGTTGTAATACTTTCCTTACAATTGTTGCTGTGGAAAAACAAAAGCATTTGCTTATTTCTTAATCACAAGTTTTGTGTTCGGTTTCATAATTTTGAAATGTTTTTTAACAATGATTCAGTAAGTTTTAACGAATGAAATTAATGTCGTGCATTAACTTTACAGAGTAGTTTTTCAAAGTTTCCCATGTGACAATGCATGTCTATAACACACAACAATGTAAGGAATAAAAAGGTTTGTCCTTGAAGTGTGATTAAGTTTTTAATTAATTTTAAAATTTGTATTAAATCTTTATAAGATTTTAAAATTTAGTCCCAATTGCATGCTTACTTTGCATCTCACATGTCTAATTAATAATGGACAATAACTTTTGATTATTGTTATTGGGTTGCCACATGCGGTTGTGCTTATTTTAATCTTAATTTGTCTTAGATTTTAAGTATAATCCTTCTGGCTTTGTATCAACCTAAGAATATTAATGATAAAACTTAGAAGAGGGAAACCATATTTGAAACCTAGAAAAGGTTTTGAGTCCAAATTAATTGGTTGATGGCTCAATCATCAAGTTTATTTATCAAACAAATTATTTTAGAAGCAGTTTTATTTATGAAAATTTTATTTTTTTTAATTGTTTAAGAGTTCCAAATTCAAACTTAAACAAGAGCAGGGAAAAAAAAAACATTGAGGTGAAAAAATTTATGCCAATAAAAGTTAATCACTTCTTTAATTATTGTGGCAAGATGACTAAAAAAAGGCCAGGCAAAACGCAACATTTTTCCAATACTTGTCTCACTTCTTTGCATTTCAGTCTTGCTTTCAAAAGATAGGTAGAGTAGATGAGTTTGTGAGATTAAAATCGAGGCAAGAATCATCTTTAGAAGATATTCTCAAAATCCTTCGCGCCTATTTTACATCATTAGTAGTATACATAAAATTATATTTGAATTGTCTCTTTGAAGATTAAATTTGTTCCAAGTCCTTTTGTTTAAGTTGCCAATTTGCAAATCTGTCTAAAAGACATATTCTTAATGGTGTTCTAATGGTGAATGAAGGCGTGGATTATTGAGAAAAATGGAGGAATTGGATTATTGTGTGCATCAATCTATTCTTTATTTGTATCACTTTTTTAATTGTACTCTTTCTATATGTCTCAGATCCATAAGGAATTATACAAAACTTTAGCTCACTTTTTTATTTCCTAATGTGGTCAAAGGGTTGATTGGTTTGTTGACAAGCAGGGGTAGAGCCAGAAATATGTTTTAAGGAAGCTACGACTACGTATAATTATATAGTCACGGTTTATATCTTTTACTAGATAAACCCTATATATATATATATATCCACAAGTTTCTAATTTATGTTGGATATAAATACATTACTAAAAATATGTGAATTACAGATAATTTTTTTTATCTATAATACAAATGGATTTATAAATGAAAAATTAAAAAATAAATTTTTTAAATATTTAGAAAAATCTATTTGTATTTAAAGAAAAAAAATATGTCTATAAAATCCTATAAATATAGGTAGTTTTTTTTTTCTTTTTATATCACAGACAGATTTGCATAGATAAAAGAAATCGCTTCTAATATTATAGACAAAAAAATTAGTCTATAATTTTAGAGATGAATTTTACAAATTAATTTTTTTTTTGTATTACAGACAGATTAACAGATAAAAAAAATTGTCTGTAATTTTATAGACAAATTTTATAGACTGATTTTTTTTCCTATAACAGACAAATTTACAAACTGATTTTTTTATCTATAATTTGAAATTAAGGCAAGAAATATTAGACGCAAATTAAATCTGTCTGTAACTGCATAAATAAAACACAATATTCTATGAATTAAGTTATAGACGAAAAATTTATCTATAAGTCAAATAATAAAACGCTACGTTTAATCAATACATTTACAGACAAAAAAATTTGTCTGTAATATGCAAAATAAAATAAAAGTACATCTCCTCCTTCTTCTTCCTCATTTCTTTATTTTCCTCTCTCTGGATATCTCTATAGCATTTTTGTTTCCTTGCACATTGCTCCAATTTGCAAACAAATTGTGCTATTGTATTTTTGGTATTATACTTTGACTTTTAATTAGTTTTATTTTTTAATTTTTGGTGTACCATATAGACTTATTTATTATAAATTATTTATTACAAATGGATCACACGAGAGAAAGTGCCAATTGTGAATGTCTTGTTATCAAATTAAAGAAAGGTAGAATTATGGAGGAATAATGAGGTTGGAGCAAAAAGAAAAAAAGTATTGGAGTGTGAAGAAAATAAAATGTTTGAGAAAGGAAGTGGAAGAAAAAGATGTGATTGATGGAGTAATATAAGAACTATAAATAAAATAATTATAAATTAATTTATTATAGACAAAAAATTATATTTATAATTTTATAGACGTTAAAATTTGTCTATAATAATAATATATTTAATTATAGATAAAAAAATAAATTTATAGACAAGTTTACAAATGAATTTTTCTGTCTATAAATTATAAATGAATTAAAAAATTTGTCTATATAAATTACTGACGTCAAAATTACAAAAAAAATTTTTATCCATTTACAAATTCATTTGTAATATTAAAATTTGTCTGTAATTATTTAAAATCTGTCAATAAATTTACCTATATAATATAAAATTATTGTAGGGAATGAGTGTTAAATTCCTTTTTATACAATAGCATAAAAATATAATAATATGGGCATGATTATGGCACCAATTCGTCATCCCTTCCCACTACTCATGTTTGGAAGGAATTTTGATATTAGAAAGATTTGAAATTTAAAGTTACCCATTTTCATTTATAATACGCTAATGATACCATATCAATTAGTGAATGTAAATGAAAAATTTTAAATTCTAAAAGCAGTTTTACTTTAAGTCATATACAATATAAAATTATTTTTAATTTTTTTATTAAATAATTATCTTATTTAATCAATCTAAATATATATTTTTTTCATTAAATAGAATTAATTTTATATTTTAATTTTTTCTTAAGTCATATTTTTACTTTTAATAAATTAAATAACTAAATATTTCTTCAATTTATTATACAAATTTTTACAATATCGATATATAGTTTACATTATCTTCAATTGTCTAATAAATCATAAGAAAATTATGTATAATTTATGCTATCTTAACTTTTTTTTCAACGTGAATCATAATTTAAATATAAATTTAAATATTTTATTTAACTAATATATTTTTTTAACAATTTACAATATGATTATATAATCTTTCTTCACTTTCCGTATTATTTGTTTCTCGTAAGATACATGTATAAACATGTTATCTTATATCTTAAACATTATAATTTTATAAAAATAATTTTAATCTCAAAATAAAATTTTTTTATTAAATTTAATTTTAATAAACCAACTTCAAAATTTTTATGATAGAATTAGTTTGCTTTAAGTTCCCTATTACACTTGTAGATACTAGGAGTGAGAAATCAAAACTATTTTTAAAATAATTTTCACTTTACTAAGATATCAGTTAATATTTCAACAAATAAATTTTTTTCTTTAAAAATAAAATAGCAATAATTATTATTTAGGGGTTAAATAAATATTTTCAAATTAAAATAAATTTACATAATTAATTTAAACTAATTGTTATTTACATAGACACCTTCTCAACACTTAAACAACTCCTAAACTTATTTTTTATTTCAAAAATAGTATTATTTAAAAAAAATTCAAGGTTTTCTTACATAAATTTTGATGACTCCTTTGATTTTTGAAAAATATTTTTTATTTTTAAGAGATTTTTTTTAACATGTTTTTACCGTACAATTGCCACCTCTGATTATTACAAAGTCTGGATAAAAATATAGGTAATATGGGGATGATCATGACACCAATTAGTCATCCCTTCCCTCTGCCCATGTTTGGAAGAAATTCTGATATTAAAAAAATTAATAAATTTAAAGTTATCCATTTTTATTTATAATACGTGAATAATATCATATCAATTGACGAATGTAAATGAAAAATTTTAAATTCTAAAAGCAGTTTTAAGTAATTTTGAACTCGCTTCAAGCCTAATGGTTAATTTTCATGAAAGTAATTTTATTGGAATGAACTTGATAAGATATTCCTTTTAATGGCCTCAAATTTCTTAATTTGTAAAATTGGGGATATTCTATTAATTAATTAGGTTCGTCAGTTGGAGCTAATCCTAGAAGGCTAAATACTTGGGCAAATACTATTCTATGAGAAAAAGGTTAGTTGCATAGAAAGGTAAATATTTGTTTCCTGGACGTCCAATTGCACTTTTGAATTGTGTTGATAAATCTGCCATTGTATTTTCTATATTTGTTTAAAATTCCAAGAAAATCTTAAATACACTCATGGTTATTCAAATTATTATAATTTCTATGGGGAAGTTATGAGGACAAGAAAGATTGCTTATATTAGCTGGGATAAAGCCACCAACCAAAGGCAAGTGACAGTCTCGGAAAAAAGAAGAAGAAGAAGCTAGAATGATTTAATTTTAGACTTATGGGTAAACAAATTCAGAATTGTAGCAATTTCTTGTTGAAAAAGAAAGTTTTTTGGTGTAGTATATTTAAATGCAGATGGGAAGAGTTGAACAATAATTGGTGGAATCCTAAAGTTTCCTCTATATGATGGAAGGAGTGGAAATATAAAACCAAAATAGTTTCAAGAAGGAATAGCTAAGAAAATAAGGGGTCAAGAAAGAGGGGAACTTTAATTGGCATGAGGCTTGCATGTGGGTCAATGAAGGTTGAAAGAGTTATTCATGGGAAGATAACCATGCTTGTGTAGCCCATACAAGGGGATTAGACATTAGTGTCATGATGGTCAGATTTGGAAATAGATATAGAGAAGGCGACTCTCTGTGTGAGAGGATGAGTTACTCGCTGATTTAATAAACTTCTGGCTTCAGTCTCTGTTTGCAAAGAAAATTCTAATGAATGGATATGGAAATCAGCAACTCACAAGCTTTCTTTTGTGAGATCGACTTATTTTCTCCACGAAGTCAAGATAGTGGTCATGCTTTTATTAATCCCCTTGATGAGACTTTCAAGAACTTTTGTAAGTATTTTGCTCCAAATAAGGTGCTAGTCTTTTCATGGCAGCTTTTGATTGATAGTTTGCCTACAAGGATCAACTTGATTAAGGATCGTATCAGATTTGTTAGAGATTATGTGGTAATCATCAAGAGGCATTGTAAGCACTTTTTCCCATCTATCAATCTTACGGGATTTGCTCCTTTTTTTATGCTTGGGTTGGATATTTTGTTGTTTTTGCTTTCTATTGATAACAATGAGCATCATCCTGGCTTGGAGAGAAGAGAAAAGATTTGATACACTTGGTGACCCTTCTAACATTCAAATATCTGGAGTTTGACTCATACTAATATTTCATTTAAATTCAGTGTTTGTCTTAGCTTCTAGCTAACGTAGGTGTTATATATCTTCGTAGAGGGTTTGCTTGTAATTGTAAGGATTGAAATACACCTTATACTCCATTTAATAATATTGTCATTATTTGCAAAAGAAAACGATAAAGATTGTGATAAATGTTATAACAAATTTAAAAATAATTGACAGTTATAAATTTACATTTTATTATTAAAAATGCTTTTGTTAATCGTTATTATACAGTAATCAAATCCTCTTTTTAAACTAAAATTTGGTTACATATATTATTAGCACATAATAAAAGTAAGGGTAAGTTTATTGTCACTCTTTTTAAAATAAATTTTATTTAAAATATTTTCTAATTAAATTCATTAATAATAAAATTTTAAATAAAAAATAAATTAGAATAGGAATAAATATTCTTTAAAAGTAATAACTTTATTAGAAAAATTAAGTTCAAATACTTCGCGACCAAGTATTGGCGCATAAGAAACTATACATGATCTCCCAATATAATAAAAATCTTAAAATGCAAATAATTGATGCATTCTCTAGTCTTATTGAAATGGAATGTCATGTCATGATAAGAATTATTGTATGGTTTAGAATCACCACGTGTTCATGATTCAAATTAATCATGATATTTGATCAATTTTTTAAATTAAAAATGAAAAAAAAAAAAACTGTCATTTTATGAGTGACCGAAACCATCAACACCAAATCCCACGGCCATACAATAATTTGACCATGTTATGAGCCGCATTCTCCATTCCCTCTTAATGGAAGAAACAAAAGGAAAGTGAAACATAGTTTTTATTGAATTGCTAATAGAAAAAAGCATCAAGCGAATTGTAATATACATAAGATCAGGAACATTATGAGATTTGTAAGAGTACAATTGAGCGAGCAAATCCTGGTTCCGCTTCTTAATGCTACTCTCTCTGCATGACAACAAATGTAAAATTATTGAACACATGCATAGAGTTATAATTCAACACTGCATATACTATTAAAATAAGAGTACATACTATTAACTCACGAAATCATTTCAACCAGATGTGCACGCAGGTCGTCTTGGTGGAAGCTGTTGATGTGGGGTTCTCTGTTTTAAAAAATATAGAGGGAAAATGGTTACATGTTTAAAGAAAATAAAATCGAACATAAACTAAAAGTTATTAGTACAAAACACCAAAATATGTGGATCTGGATCTGGAAAGGGTGCAATTAATTGATGTAGCACAGAGTAATGATACTAGTTAATACTTTGTATTTTTAAACTATATATAATTTGTACAAATCACAAAGTGTTAATATTCTGCGTTTGACTGGTTTCTAGGGGCACTAAATCCAGATACAAAATGTGTACCTGTAGCTTTGGTCGCAGGGTCTCCACGGCTGCTGTAGATTGTTGATTCACTCCAGCACCTTGCTGTTTAGATTAGACACCAACAAATTATAATTATGAAAAAATTAATAATCAGATTTTGGCATACATTTCACTGTTTAATTTATTTTGATGGTTTAGGAATGATTAATATCAGAAGTCAAGTTTGTTTTAAACATATGAATTTGTAAGATACCTTGCATAATGCCCAGTCAGCCGAATCAAAGAATGCCCTTTCATTATCCTTTTAACCCCAAAAAAACGTAAACTAAATTAAATTAGATTCTATTGGAACTTGTCAATCTGAAAGTAACATATGGATGTGTTGCGCATTGTCTGAAAAAATATGGTTTTTCTTGTATGGGCTTACTTTGGAGATCAAAGGCTTCTTCTTTGGGACAAGCCCACCATACTTCTTTCCAGCAGATGGCTGATATTAAAGTGTTAAATCCAACCAAAAGAAATAAAAGAGAATGTTAGATTATATAAAATTCACTAGTGACTACAAAATATATATTAAAAATACAATAGATGTTACACTTTGAATTTTAGGGCCATGTCTCACCAACCACCAAATGAAATTGTCTTCAATAAGAAAAATCATGATATCACATATTAGTTAGTGCAAGAAAAAGGT
Organism: Abrus precatorius; assembly: GCF_003935025.1. Lineage (NCBI taxonomy): Eukaryota > Viridiplantae > Streptophyta > Magnoliopsida > Fabales > Fabaceae > Abrus > Abrus precatorius. The sequence continues at coordinate 30,453,928 of NW_020874292.1, read as the reverse complement.
TTTCATTATAGAATAATCAAAGTTGGTCTAGTGGAAAAATGATTTTACCTAAGATGTTATGCATTTGGACTATTAATCTGAATCATAAATACATGTAAGGAAATAATCCAGGAAGTTCAACTTACATATTTTTCCACTAGGACTAGGTCGTGGTAGTTCTGGTTTTCTAATTTACATAAAACTAGTCATTACCCACCCATACAATACTTAAACGACTTCATGAAATGTTTCTAATAAAAGAATGCATTTGACTAATTCTACCTTTAACCTAATAAGAACCTAATCTACCCTTTGATATCATCAAATTCAAAAGAATATCGAAGTTAAATAATGGTGTAATTCAGAACGAAATTCTTTTCACTTTACTAGAGAGAGAGAAAGGATATTCGAGAAGAGCTTAATTACATTCTTTTTTTATTATTATTAAAAAAAGTGAATTGATGATGGCCATGAGAACCTCATGTTTGGGAAGAAACGAAGTTCACATGATTTGCTTGACAGCCCAACAGCCAGTGAGGCTTATTTTGTTTTGCATGGTGAGTTTTATAAGCTGTATCGTCCCATATTTTTAACTTTTAGGTACAGTCCCCTCAAAACCTATAGCCGACAATTTTGGATCCCCTAAAATATCTCCACGCTAAAATCTCCCATCTTATTTCCTTTTTATTTTAAATCCAACCTTTACTAAATTTCAAAGTTGTAAATACTAAGCATTTCTTAGAGACACTTGGAAATAATCAAAACAATAGATGAAATAGGTGGGAATTGAATTCTTATAATATTCTATTGCCCACATTTTATTTGTTTGATATGACTGTTACCCACAATTAAACATCCAATAATAATCGCAGAAAAGAAAAGAAAAAACTTAGGTACCATATGATAAATGCAACAAAAGTACATGGTACAAACATGATGGAAATTGGAAAACGAGTACATTGGTACAAGGCAATGTACACAAAGGAAAATCGACACGTGCAGTTACGTCATTCAATCAGAAATTGACAGCTAGATTTGCCGTCCGATTTTATTCCCTTTTAATTTTTGGTACATTTGCTTGACGTGTGTTAGTCCTAGTCGCAAATTTGCAATGCCATACCACACAACATTAACATTATTCACCCTTTTCATGGTTTAAAAAAATTCATAATTATCACTTTGCACTAGTTAGAAGTTGCTGTCAAAGAAAGCCTTCGTTTTCCTAATTGATAGTACCCACTAATCACAAATTATTGACAGCACCACGTAATGCAACTGTTTTTCATATTCATAGGTCGTATATAATAATGTCGTCATATTATAAGAAAAAGAATTTGAGGGTAGAAAAACCATGACGATATATAAAAATAATAAAATGAATATTAAAAAAATATAAAAATTTGTGAATGGTTGGAGTTTGGTGGTGTACCTCAGCTTCCGGGGCAGCGAAATAGTCTTCCCCGTTACACCCTGCCATCGCCGTTTACCTATTCAACAAAACGAATTCATCACTAACATATCATAAGAAACTAATAATATATTCAAAGTTAAGCTATTAATCAATGAAATATAGAAATGTAACCTTTAATTCGAGTGCAAAGAGAAGAACAGAGAAAGAGAGAACAAAGAATAAGAACTCTCACAATCAAGCAAGGAATCGCTAGCTACAAGTGAATGGTTTACAAGCATACCCGAATTGTAAAAACAATGAAAACACAAAAAAAAAAATGATACAAAAAGAAGACATAAAAGGGAGGGTGCTGAGAAATACCTTGTGGAAAGAGGAAGGTAGAGATGCAAGGAAGAGAAAGCGAGAGAGAAAGTGTTAAAGGGAAAAAAGAAAGGTAAGAGACGATGAGCTAGAAGAAGGGGTTTGAGTGAGAAGGTTAGATAAGAATATGCATCCACTACGCATACCAAGAGATTTCATTTATACGAGGAGAGGCTAAGAAATAAGCTACCAAAAAGAATAATTATAATAATATTAATAATGACCATTTAATTTTTGGATCCTTTATGTCAAATATCTGAGTCTCAAACACTTTTATGTGAAGGGGTTTACGTGGATGTTTTGTAATGGCTAGTGAGTATAATTTTAAATTTCTTCGGGGAATATTGTATTCTAAAGGGGACAAAATAGAATTAAATAAAATAATTATTCTTGTGTTTCATTTTTTAAAATTCAAAGGGCGAAGAAGAGGGAGTGAGAGGTATGTTACGATTGGATGTTATAGTTTGAGACGTTAGAATATCAACATCAATTGGTCCATCTCATACCCCCCAACGTACAATTTTCTCATGTGCTAATCATCCACATTACCGACACTTTCCCGCCTACGAATTTACGCTATGTAATATCTATCAAATTATTTCCCCCTTTTTATTTTTTATTTTTACAATTTCTTCTTTATCGTTTCTCCTCTTAATTTCTGGTGAATTTCTCATTCATTGTTGTATGCTCCGCTCTCGCACTTGTTACTCATATTCTCTAATGTTCATAGTTATTTTGACTTTATTAATTTGTGGTGAATAAAGTATGCTCATAAATTTTTTAAAGGGCTGAGTTTCCTAGTTCAATCTTACTAATTATCTCTATTATATTATACAAACCTATATACACTCCTTTTATATGATTCAAAGATTGATATTTATCATGTTGATTTGAATTAAAGAAGCAGTTTTGAATGCGAGCCTGAACTCGGACCCAAAATTGCAGACATTTAGTGGCTCATGGGTTGATGATTTGAGTAGGATAAATTTAGATTAGCAGCTGTATTTTCCCATTCATCCTCTCCTGTTGTCTACAATGAATAAGAATTTGTCTTTCGAAAAGTTGAGGTAAAGCTTTTTCATGGTATAATTCAAAAGGTTTAGAGGTGGAAAAAATAATTTAATAAATATACTTTTATGAATTAAAGTAAATTTTAAATGATTATGTATATTTTCGATTTTATTGGTCTTAGTTCTTAAGATTAATTTCAAGTATATAAAAATAATAAAATTGATATTAATAATTTTCTTGTTTTCTAATGTCAAAATAATTATTAAAGGATATATTCAAAGTCAGATAAATTCTTTTATGTAAATAATATAAATATAGATTGACATTTAAAATAAATCTTAAATGTAATATTTTCTATCTAGGAATGGTCAAAATAAAATTAGGTTTTCTCATACTCTTTCCTTATATGATTTATATTTTTAATTGAATAAAGAAAAATATATTTTTCCTCAATATATTTAACTAGTTTATATTTTTTCGTAATATTTTGTGATAGTTATTTTTAAATATTGGTTGCTAAATAAATTTAGTGCTTATAAATATATCTTAATTAAATTTTTATGTTCAATTTTAAAAAAAATTTAGTTGACATATTAATTTTTTTTCATTTAGTAGAATAATTTAATTTTTATTAAAATTTTAAAAATATTTTTCTTTGCTATTATTTAGAAAAATAAATTTAATGCACTGTGTCTATAAAATAACATTATCAACTAACTTGACAATTAAAATCATTACATACTTTTAATCATATCAATTTATGTATCAACTTTTATTTTTAATTAACTTTAAAACTTTTAACTAACTTATCATCTTTTCTCGAACTTATCCTTAGTTACACAGCAAGATCCACCAGCTATTTGTAAAATTATGATGTGATTGATTTAATTAGTACAAAATCATTGTCTTATTCTAATCCCTTGTTTTTAATAAACTGCAAATGCATAGCTCTCACTATTTAAAGAATTCCATTACAAGTAAACTATGTACGTGACGATGATACTTTACCGGTGGCGATATAATCGCTTTTACTTTAGTTTTTAATACAAATTTCGATAAAAATGCATCTTTGGAAGCGCTGCGTAACTCGTGAAAAACACTGACTGATTCCTAAAAAATAAGACACCTGAGCTATATCAAGTTATCAACACACGAGTATTTATTTGTGAAATAATGAGCCCAAGTCAACCTATAAAAGAGAGTGTTATTTGTTTTTTATTCAAGCTATTATTCCCCAAAATCTAAACTTTATTTTTCTTAATTTTTATTTTTATTTTCTTTTTCAAGCAAACGAAGGGCCCAAAAAGCCCGAACAAGCCCAAAATGCTAGTTCAAGCCAGCTTATTGTGAGGACGTAGCCCAAATGTCAAGAAACAAATGTGGAGGCCAGCAACAGCACTGAACCTTAACACATTCATTTTAATACATTTTTTTCTTATGAATTAAAATTGTAAAATTATAAATAAAAATCATTATATTAAGAGTGAATCTACGTATTTTTATAATTTTTAATAAATTTTAGTCACTTCAAAAAAATATGTTAAACACGAGCATTCAATTTTTAGACGACAGATTGAATGAGAAAAAAAAAAAAAAAAACTAAGTTCAACTTCCAAGACCCTTTTTGAGATATATGAAGTATGAACAATACACTTGCCACTATAACTGGTTTACAAATTACAAATGTCACCACTATTTCCTTATTTTACATTTGCAGTAAGAATGGCAACTATGTTGCAGTATAATTGACTTACAATTACAAATGACCACCTATTCCTTAATTCTTATTTTACATTTGCAGGCACGCCACTTCATTTTTTATTCTTCGTATTTGCAACTTACTAAGGAATCATTGCTATTTGTAAAACTTGGGTGTATCTGTCAAATTTGCTTGACAGTTATTCTTCTAGTGTTTGATTTCATCCAGAGTTTGGACAGAAATGGAATGTTTGACATCACCAATGTGGAGTTCATGCTCACCCATTGGGATTCTTCGAATCCCAAACTCGTCCACAATGGAAAGGTGATTGCAGACATGAACACCAACTTTGACTCGTTGTTTTGAGCCAGCAGGAACATGGGTCTTGTGGAAGCCGACCAACTGTTTAACTGCAGACCATTTTCCAGGTGGCGGCTTTGAGAAAATGAGAAGGGTGTGGGTCCCATCCATTGACCCTTCATTTTTGACATCAATGTGAAATGCCATCTCCAATGCATCACAATTGGCATGGCTCACCCTCACTGCTTTGCTTGAAAAGGTTGAGTTTGAGAGTGCTTGGAGGCTTACTAAAGGCACTGAGACCTGTTTTGGTCCAAGTGCTAAGCTTTGAGAGAATCTGGAGTAACTCAGGCCATGCCCAAAAGGGAACACTACTGGACCTTTGTAGAATCTGTAGGTTCTTCCTGGGTACCCAGTTGCTGGGTTTGGACGCATATCCATGTTTGTCATTGGCACTTTTGCCAAATACCCCTGTGGGTACCATGTCATAGGTAATCTTCCTCCTGCAAGATATACCAAATCAAAAGAATAAATCACATGTTGTTGAGAAAAATTAATTTGAAGTTGTCAAATATAATTAAGATATGTACATAACTCATTTAAATTACAAATTTTTATTAAAATTAACGTGTGTATTTTTATTAGAAGGTAACATAACTAATTTTCTAAATTTTAAACAAATAAGCTTCTAAAGTTGTCCATTCTTTTCATAGTTTAATTTAGAAAATTTATAACCAATGTTATTAGAACACTGATTGGCCGGATATTTGAATTAAACTGCTTGTCTATTCTGTGATATAATAATAACGATGATGAGTGGCTACTTTACCAGGGTTACTTGTGCCGAAGATCACATCAGCTATAGCAGTTCCCCCAGCTTGGCCAGGATAACCGGCCCACAAAATAGCACTTATCTTGGGGTCATTTTTGGCAAATGTAACATCAACTGGGCCACCAGACATTATAACCAAGATAACTGGGCCTCTTGAGGCCCTGGCGACCCTAGACACAAGCTCTTGTTGGTGGCCTGGTAAGAGCAGCCCAAGTCTGTCTCTTGTTTCAGCTTCTATGGACTGGTCAAGGCCCATTACCAGCACAGTGGCGTCAACTCTTCTGGCTACAGTTTCGGCTGCTCCAAATAGTTGGTTTCCACCGCAAGCCACTTCCCTACATCCGACCTGATGAACGGTCTTGACGTACCTCGCAATCCCTTGCAACGGCGTCGTATAACCACATGCCACACCTATCCCCAAAATACAAAGACAAAGAAATCACAAATTAATATGTGATACGGTGTGTTTCTTTTTTGGCAATGAGAGATGTAATAAATTAGCGGTGATAAACTAACCGGCATAGTTCCCTATCATTGTAACAGTAACATCCGAATTGGGTCCAATGACTCCTACGGTGCGGTGTTGCACAGGGGATAGTGGCAGGGTGTTTCCTTTGTTTTGTAGAAGGACAATACCCTGTCTAGCTGCCTCGAGGGCCAGTTGTTGATGGGCCGGTGTGCACACGTCTCTTGGGCCCAGGTTTCCATATGGTTGGGCCGATGGTTCCCCATCAAACATGCCCAATCTCATTTGGACCGTAATAAGGTTGGCTAAGGCAAGGTTAAGATCGTTTTCGGAAATGAGCCCTCTCCTAATAGCAGAATCGGTGTGGAGGGCCAAGAATGGACCACAATCGAGGTCCAGGCCTGCTTTTATAGCCTCTGCGGCTGCCTCTTCGGGTGTTCTCGTGTAGTGTTGGTTGTCATAGAAAACCCCAACTGAGTCACAATCCGAGACTATGTACCTATTTGATATGACCAAAAAAAAGAAGGCATGTTAAGATTGGTGAAAGTGAACAGTGAAGGTGAAAATGAGTGAAATTTGGTATTGGACTTACCCATTGAGGCCCCATTGGCCACGAATAGTGTTGCGAAGGAGTTCAGGATCAGCACACGTGGGCCTGCCATTCACCTGATTGTAGGAACACATCACACTCGCCACCTTCCCTTCTAACACACAGGCTTTAAATGGTACGTCATAAGTGTCCGCTAAATCCTGCTTGCTTACCTGCACGCCCATCAATACCCCAAGCCATTTTTCATCATCATAATCATGCTTCTACTTGGGCTTTTAATATTTGCTTTGCCCATACCATACCACACCAACAACACCAAACCGTTTTCATTTATTTATTTTCCATTAATGTCGCATCGACACAAGGGACACCATGATTAATAACAGCGAAAATAGAATGGTTTATGGTGCGTAAGTAGTGATTTGGTAGTTTGAATGCCATGGTTGTGACTTATCCTAACTAATTTGCAAGTGGGCGCAAGTCCTTGTCATCAACAACTAGCATCGGTTCCACTTTAGCAAAAATGGCGTTAATTCTTCTCTTACTTTACCAAAGAAATGAGAAGGGACAAAAACAAAAGAGAGATCCGCTATATATAGGCTTTCTTGCTGGAAATAGTAGATAGGTACACCCATGTGGCATGAGTGGCAATTCGAGAAGGCATGGACGCACATGAAAAGTGAGCTCAATGCACTCATCATAGCGTAATCAACTTCATGCCTAACGACCATTTGGGCTATTAACTAATAATTATTAATACTAAATTTCTTATAACGAAAGGAATGAAAATACTTGGAGCATACATACCCTGGCGTTGAAATGGAACCTGTCCATGCCATTCCAGTTATCAAGGTCATAGGCAGTGTAGTGTTTGCAACAAGCAGCAACCTTGAGGCGGTTACCGCCACCGTCGCCTTGGAGTCCTTGGACATAGCTGGCGGCGTATTTTGCGGCCAAAACTGGGTCTTCTCCGGGAGTCTCTTGACCACGGCCCCACCGTGGGTCACGGAATATGTTCACGTTAGGACTCCAATACGTCAAACCTGCCTGTCCCCCATTGTACATTGCTCTTCCTTCATCGGATACCACCTGCGTTCCATGTACATAAATTCAATCTTCTATCAATATAATTATATTTTATAACGCTTAAATTTACACTAGTTGCATTTGCTTTTTAAAAATTAACCCATTATTTTTTCAAATAAGTTCAACTAAATACGTACCTTTTATTCATTATAATAAATATATATCTAATTTTATTTTTAACATATATTAAGTATTTGATTGTTTAAGCATGACGGAATCTCTTCAATTTTTTTTTAAATATAAATATTTATAAAGGGAATTTAAAAGTATGCGCCTCTTAAATCTACCTCCGTCACTTTGAATGTGCCTGGTGAATATTTTACTTGTGTTGGAACTGTTCTGGTTCAATTGATCTGTTTTTTTCGGCTCTTCTTTCTCTATTCATGTCATTTCGCTAAATTAACTACAGGAATTAAAACAAAGTAGTTTTTTATACTAAGGGACAAACTAGACACTCCATTGTTGACATTTTTGGGAATCCAAACGTCAACTAATATATCCAAACGAATACGGAAGGGATTTCTTTATCAATATTACTTTATCTTAAGAGAAAGAGATCACCTAACCAATAATATCGCATCTTTGGCTAATGCGACTAGGCGATTACTGGACCTTGTAGTTGCAACAAAAGCAAGTTATAATGATGACTTTATACATCAGATATAGCCCCAGGACCAAAACCAAAAAGAAAAGAAGAAAGACGCACGTAGTGGGAAGGTTGACGCAAGTTTTTGCTACTTGCAAGTAGAGTTATTAATGGTGGGCAACATCAAACACCTAGTGTTTGGTCAATTATTCACCAAACCAATAATTAAAGATGCAAAGATGATGAATTTTTATGCTTCACTAAACGCGTCAAACATGCAAAGATGATATAGATTTTTATGCTTCACTAACCGTAATTAAGTTTGTATGGAAAAATCTTTTTTAACCGAAGAAACAATTTGAAGTATGAAAAAGATCTACTAATTGCCACCAAAAGTGTAATTAATATTATTCCGATCTGAGTACATACATATTGAATTAAAATGACGTGAAGAGGGACTATGCAACGGGAGAGAAAGAGCAAGGACAACCAAAACCGGCCACCCTCCCTCTGATGACGTTGTTGCTTTCGTAGTTAATGAAACAATAGCGTAATGAACTATCTTTTAACCTCTAGTAGCTGACAAAGTAAGTTGGTGATTTTTCCACGCCATCATTTTCTAAAACATTTAAAATGACCCGATTGACTAATTTCACATATATTTATATTTCAAATGCATGCAAGGCACATGGAAGTTGGGACACAATTCGTCAGCTTCTATGTAAACCACCTAAAACAGGTGACTAGCGAGTAGCCAGCAGCACCATATTTTTAATAATATTTTCCCTTTTTTCATTTCTGTATGCATGCACTAAAAACAATTGTCTTCGTGATTGGAAAATAAATACAAATAATTGATTTATAATATGCAAAAACTTTTTTTTTGTCGTCTGATAAAAGACCTTCTGTTGTTCTTCAGACGTTTTTGTAATTATAATTCTAAAAGAAGAAAAAAAAATCTTGAGCTCCGTTTTCAGACTCCTTTTCATTTTCATTGAGGTCCCAGGACCTGATTATATTATTATTACTGAGTCAAAGTACGAATATGTATTATCTGAAAATAAAAGAAAGATTGAAAATTCATAAGAAGAAACTAAAATAATTTTTTTATAAATTAAAACCAAGCTGTGGATTCATTTGCTTAATTTAATTATAGAACATATAATAATTTAATTTATCTAAAGGTAACATAGAATCAAAAGAAATAGATAATTGTGCGTACTTTTATACTCGTATATATGTAAAAGTCGTTTACCCAATTGGCTGGTGTATGTATTCCAAAGACAACATGAAATATATTAGTTGTGAAAGATGAATGGATAAATGATTAATTTTATCGTGAATGGCCGAAAAAGAGAACGAAGGAATCCACTTTTGATTATTTATTAGCCGACCAATGGATGAAATGAAAAAGTTGATGTTATAAGTTCATGGGATATGAATATGAATATATGATAATAGAACAAATATAATTAATCAATCAATGAATGAATCAATTGATCTCACCTGTCCAATTTCTTTCCACAGTGATTGATTGAAGGAAGCAGCGGTTGTGATGACTTGAGGGAAGCTAGTGGCGCCAGGGAAGGCCCCACCGAACTTGGTACCGGGCCCCACATTGGAAACGCCGTGTAGTGCTTCTGACCACCACTCATAGCCTTGGATTCCAAGCCTTGGCACCGCAATGGCATTGTTCACCACAAGCCTTATTTTCTCAGGCAATGTGAGCCTTCCTATGAGGTCTTGCACCCTCACGTGTATAGGCACGTTTGTTCTACAAAACTTGAACCCTCTTGTTAACCCATTTTTAGGGTCACATGCAAAGGGCACCCTCCCTTCCCCTACCCTTATTAAGGTCAGTGTCACACAAATCACTAACCCAAAAGCCAATAGGCTTTTGCCATTGCAATAACCCATATAGATTTTGAATGAAAATGTGGTTTGATGAGAATGAATGATTGAGTGAGGAGCGAGGGAGAGTGGGTTGTGTATATATAGAGGGGAGTTGCGTCTTTTAAAGAGTTTGGGTAACTATAGGGGGCAAAGAAAGAACCTTTCATGATTGGATTTCCACGTCGATTAATTGAACGATTAATTGGATATATAATATTCATATGTATCAAGCTTATAACGAGTGGGAACTCAACTTGAATGCTTATTTACTTCATCGGGAGAGAGTGAGTCATTGTAACACGGAGTTAGGCTCAGTGGGTGGTGGCTGGGTTGGTCCCTCTGTGGACTACTAGCATCGTAGTAGATGCTAAAATAAATTAATTAAAATATATTATATGCCATAACATAGGAAAATAAATATATAAAGAAAGAGAAACGTAACAAAAAGTAAGAGAGAGAAGGGGTGTGATTAATTTTTTTTTTCATATTTTATTTACTTTTAATCTTTTTTGAGAAGTGCAAGTTATGGACATTCACGGACCAAGGAATCTCTGGCTTGCTTACTTGTACCGCGAGCGAGCGAAGATGGCATATGGCTAGCTTTCTCGTGTTGCATATTCACTAGTTTTTTTAAAAAAATCCACAAGCTAGCTGGTTATTAGGCTTCTATTTTGACTATCAAAACAAATGCTACGTTCTCAAGACTTAAATAAACAAGCATAATTTTTTTGACATAAATACATTAGAAAAATAGAGAAGTCAAAATATTTGACTGTTTCTGAAGGTTCTCTCCACCAAGTACAATGACTTCACTTGAAGACTGTTCAAAAACCCCCGTTATTGGGTGTTTACCAATGATCCATGAAATAACGCTATCAACCCCCCGTGATGTTACTGGAATTGACTAAAGCACCATAAAGGAATATCAAAACCCGTGACTCTATTTGCGGAAAATATATGTATTCTTGTCATGTTTTTACTGCGGTTTCCATCGCCCCCATGCCACTTGCAAGTGCTTGAAGTGGAATGCTAGTTCTTCTACTTTTTATATGTATTTTTCTATTACTATTTCTACCAATGTTTAGCGCACTTTTGATCAAGATATGTCTCACTGTTTTTAATATGTAAAATACACAATAACTTCACCTCATTTCAATTTTTTTAACAACTCTGATTATTCTGCACAGGTGGGTGAGAAGTACAAGGCATCAATATCCTAATATGAGTATTACGGTCAAGTTCTTTAGTCTTTACTTACCCCAGAAAAAAAAAATGTAATTAAGCATCAGTATGTTGTGATACATGCATGCATGTAAAAAAATTCCATGCCAACTTGTAAAGGGCCCACGTTCTTTGAGAAGTATATATATATTGATGAGCATATAGACATTTTGTGTGTGTGATTGGATAAGGAGATAGACAAATGATACCTATTTTGTATATATTTTCAAACGCAATAAGAATAATTGAGAATAAAGTATAGCTCTTCTAAATTTTATTAATAAAGTTCCAAAATAAAAAAATTATATCATTGACCAACAAATTTATTTGAAAGGATGCGAATATCCTATCATTTCATTTTTTGACAATTAAGAAAAAAAAAATGAAGCAGGAGAAAGTGGGCTGATTCCAATTGTAAACTACATATGTGATAGCCTACCAACTGTCTTGAGAGTACGGCATGTGAGGTTCATAAACAAGATTCCCATTTCCACATGCTACCATTGTCTCAGAACAGTTAACAAGTGTTTAATCAAAAATGGAATACAATTTCTGGTGGTAAATTAATTTCAAGTGGTCATCTATGTTAAATATTTTATCAAAGCATTATATACATAAGATTGCAAAATCATACTCATTAATTAGTGAACCATTCATGCTTGAATGTGGCGAAATAAAATCTTTTTCAAATGAAAAAATCAGGAAAAAAGCGATGAGTGTACGTAATGGTTTGTTCCCTTTACTTTTTCAGTGAATACGGGTAAATAACCTTTCCTAGTCCAGACAAATAACTATAAGCTACAGGTAATTAAAAGTAAAAAAAACTTGTTGTTTGTTTAAACTTTAAAAGTTAAAGTTTTAATAACTTGTTAATTAAGACTGTTTGTTTAATATTTGTTGTTTTTAATTTACATAAAAAATATTTTTTGAGATTCTTTTCCAAACATTTATTTAATTATTAATAAATTTATAAACACATTCTCACACAACACAAATTGAAGGGCAGTAAAAATAAGAATGATTACTTCTGTGAAACCTATTTATTAGTGACTAATATAGATCGTAACTACCAAACTCTTCATGCAGCTGATGCCAAACCAATCTAGCCTGCAATTAATATACTATTAATACATATTACAGAAACGATAGATAGTCCATTGATTCGAAGGGAGCATCATTAAGATTGAACTTCTATCCTTTAAAAAATCATGGAGTATTTTTTTAAGATGTTGTTGGGTCTTGTCATTTTCCTTAATTCTGAAAAAATAGCATATGTGATCCCCTTTTTTTTTAAGATGAAAATATTGTTGGAGTGACAAAATTTTGAATATTTTACAACATCGAAGACGTTAGAAATGAATATTAAATCCTTGATATATGTCATCTACTACCAGCACGAGCTTTTGAGATAATGAGTTTGTAACATAATATCAGCAATCAGTTTGTACCTTTTCTGCGTGTTATGTGAGCAATTAATATAATAAGCTATACACTAATTCCCTTTCAACATCACCTTGTTTCCATTATACCAAATATTTTCTCTCCTTTAAATGCCATCCCGTTGTCATCATTATTTGTGCGCAATACGGATACAAAAGGAATTTAAAAATACAACTTTGCAGATACTTTTTAGTATTATTTTCGATAAAAATTAAATTTTATTTAGGTAAAAAAATTCACATTTTATATTTTCAAAAATTACTGATAAAATTACAATTTTAATTTTAAAATAACACGAAAATCATTTGAATAACTACACATAAACTTTATCTTTTATCTAAAATTACTATCCCGTCATCTATGGTTCCAGTTAAGCGTAAAGAACTTATTGTGTTGATTAGTGGGTAAATGAAGACAACGCTTGAACAAATGATAAGGGCCCACCAATGGTTTCTTGAGGGAAAGCTTCAATTTGAAGCACAGCATAAGCAATTATGGTAAAATTCTTTTATAGTTGAACTTTTGTCGTGAGTTTTTGGTCTGTGTATTCATCATGCATGTTGCATGTATAATCTTTCGTGACTTTAACTCTGATCTCTCGTCGAACCAGAAATGGAACAACAGACAATTAAGACAAGCTATAAATGCTACCAGGATGATTGGAAAATTTTAGTAATGGTATCTTAGCATTTTAATTATATCTATTTTCACATACTAATAATAAAGACATGGTCAATATAAATGTGAAACAAAAGGAGAGAAACTCTTATATATCTATACGTGAAAGTTAACAACATCATGTAAAGTAAAAATAACAAAATCTTATATGCAAAATCATATGATTTTGTATGTAACATACTTTTTGATAAAAATTAAAATATAAATATAAATATTACCAATTTATACTATATATAATATTATATTTGAAATTATATTAATATAATGCATCACAAGTTTATTATAAACTCACAACCTATATATTATATTTGAAATTTTATTAAGTAAAGATTATATCAATGGAAACAATCATATCAGCTCAAACTTTTGTGTTCTATTATTAAATGATACCTTTTTCCTTTTTTCGTTTGCATCGTATGTAATCAATTTCAACCTTATACATTTTTAGGCTGAAGGTAATTTTATAATTTCTAAATGCTTGTTCAGATAAAACTAGCCAAATTTTGTACAAAATATACGTGTTTTAATGTAACTAAGAAAATACAAGTAGCTTAGGATATAAGTAATTAAGATTTAGGACAAATAAAAGGAACTTTTGCTATAAAAAGCAAAGCCAGAATTTGATAATTAAAAAATAACATTGAAAAAATACCAAAAAATATAACATAAAAAAATTAAATTATAATATTTTTTAAATATAAAAAATTAACAATTTTTGTTATGTGTTTCAACAAAAAAGACAGTATGCTAGGAAATACTCTCACTTTTAGGTTTAATTAAGAGTCCTTTATTTATATTTTTATTTTCCATTTTCCAAATACTATAAATCATTTTTTAAAAATGTAAAGAAATTATCAGGATCGCAAAACTTCAACTCCCTTTAGCATCGGTGCATCTAAATTGAAGTCCACCAAATCGTCACATACAATATTCTAAATTTGTAAATTTTACTATCAAACAAAACATATGAATGTTATAATTTTTGAAAGACTTAAATTTCTTGTACTGATTAATTATTATTCTTGGTATAATGTACTGATATTGTTAAATTAAACGTAAATGGAAGAGAAATTAATGTCAAAGACCAATAAAAACCAATGTTTAATTTAAAAGATATGAAAGATTGGAATTATTAAGATTTAGCATACAAAATTTATGGAGAGGAATAGCTTCAAACTTTACTTAACAGGCAAGAGACGAAAAAATCTTTAGGAAGAATTTTATAAGATAAATTCTATGGTATCTTTAAAAAAATTTAGATACCGTACATAAAAATTTCAACTTTTTAAATAATAAATTTATTTAATAATAAATTATTATGTTTGCATCAAAATTAAACAAATTAAAATTAAAAAATAAAATAATATTATTTTATTAATATATTTTTTATATTTTTAATTTTATAATTATTAATATTTAATAATTATATTAATATATTATGTCATAATTTTTTTATTTATAAAAAATAGAAATTATATTCTATTTAAAATTAAAAAAAATTATACATGTATTTAAATAATAAATTTATTTAATAATAAATTATTATATTTAATTAAACTGAATAATAATTAAGTATTTAAATAAAAATAAAATAAAATAAAAATTAAATAAATTAAAATTTTAAAATAAAATAACAATATTATATTAATATATTTTTATATTCTTAATTTTATTATTATTAATATTAAATTATTTAATTATTATATTAATATATTATGTTATAATTTTTTTATTTATAATAAATTGAAATTATTTAAATATAAATTATATTTTATTTAAAACTAAAATTTATAAAAAATTAATAAAAAGTAAAATAAAATATTTAATATAATAATAATAATAATAAAATCATGTAGTAAATAATATAAATAATATAATTTTAAACAAATTATATATAATAATATATATTTTGACTTGCTATATAACTTTTTTTATTAGTATAAATTTTTGGTACGATACCCATAAAAAAATTTCACAATACCACACCCTGAAAGTTATGATCTGAACGACTATTACTTGCTGTTGAATAGTCATTTATTCCTATAATCAGAACAGCAGTAAATAAAGTGTTATTTGCAAATAAAATAGAGAATGATTGTTATTTGCTATTGTCTAGTTTTAAAAAAAAAAAAAAAACAGACGGCTGTTCCTTGCATTATTTTTTTATTTATTAAGTAAAATAAATGATTTCTATGTTATTAATGTTGGACCGATTCAACCAGTAATTTTATTTTTTGTATCAGTTTCGAGAATAATAACTTTATAAAATTAAACAAACCAAACAGCTGATTAATTATTGATTCAACCGATTTTGGTAAAATAATGAGGAAAAGAGAATTACCTATGAATTTAACTAAGGTTGTGGTATTTATGGAGTAGGGGCATGAGTGAGTTACAAACGTGCGTCTACAAGACAAACTATACAATCACTCTGACTGTTATTGTGAATTGGAAAATCTTTTAAAATCAAATGTTGAAGACAATTAAGAGGAAGCAGGAGCAAGAGACAAGCTTCTTGGAGTGGAGTTCTTAATCAGGATTAACCCAATTTAACTAATAGGCTTCGTTACATTAATTATTTTTGTTTTTCTAGATTAGATAACACCTAATTTTAGTTTCCTAAGTTTTTTCCTAATCAATTAAGTCTCTCAATTTTTAAGTTTTGGCAAATTTGGCCTTCATCTTGATCCATTTTTTTATTTAAAACTTTCAATTTTTCATTTTTATTAAAAAATTGTATCAACTAAATTATTTCTTTTTCGAAACATATCAATCAAAATATCAAATTTAATTTGACCAAAAATAAAAAATTTCAAAATTTCTTCTCCTCAAACTATAATTTCACGTTTTATAATACTCATCAAATTTTATCAATTTTTCACAAACTTTACTTTTAAACTTTTAAAATTATTCAATTCTAATTTCATTACAAATATCCTAAAAATTAGATTAAAAATAAAAATTTAAGAGTTGTAACTAAAATAAATTAATAAAATACTAAAATTGTATAATTTTAAAAATAAAAAACTTAATCAAATAAAAAAAATAAATTAAACAGTCCAAAGTAAAAGAAAAAAAATATAATTAAAACAAATAATTTTAAGTAGAATCATTTATTATGCTAAAAAAAATTTTAACCATGCTAACCTTTTTTAATCTTCTAGAATTAAAATTTCAGAAAGTATTAATTACTTACAAAAATAATTTCTAAAAACATCCATAAATAATCTCCAAATGTTAATTTCCAGAAGGATCATGCAGAAAGAAAAAAAAAATTAAGCTATTATGAATCTCAACTCAATGGTGAATCTCAGTATTGTCCAATCCATTTGCAATTGGGGGGTCACTTCAAAAGAATTTCTTTTCTATGATATGGTTATAAGCATATCCACACAAATGATGATTTTACGTAAGTGTGTGTTTGGTTCCTTCTTGCATCAAAAAAGTGATGAAAATCAAGAGTAAGGTTATGTCGGGTGGACCATACTGTTTAACAGAATTAACAGAGACCATATAACGAATTCAATTATATGTCACTAACGGGCACTCAACTATTTTTTTTTCTCTTGAAGGAACCAAAAAAGAAATATTAATCTCTTTTTTTTAATACGAAATCATCTTCGTATCTTTCACTCTTTCAATGTTGAACATGCATGAAACAATCTGAATGTCTTATTAAAAAAGAAACAATAATATCATAAGCCTCTCGTGTGTGTACGTTGTTAATTAAAAAACAAAAACACTACTTTAGTTTTATGTGTGTCTAAAGGAAGGAATCGGATAACATTGAAGTATCAAAATAGTGGTAAAGAAGGAAGCTTGGTGAAGAAATCAGTTTGCCAAGATAGTAAGCAATTTGAGAGTCCAAACGGAAAATATTAATCCAAAATTTTAAAGTGTATATATATATATATATGAACCACGTTTCCAGATAAGGATACATTATAGTGAGTAATAGAACATCCATTGAATCTCCTTTAAAGCAATAATTTAACTGATTGTGTAATATTTATTTTATAAAAACATGTGTATGTATGGTTTAAATTCATCACTCTATAATTAGTGTAAATTTGTTACGCTAGCTACAAGATAAATTATTAAAACTAAGAGATATGAAAATTAAGCATCATATTGATGTGGTGACTACCAAGAGGTATCCATAGGTAGTATCGTAGTCACTCTTGCGTACAACTTTCATGCATGTTGTGTTGGCTATGTCTGGCGGTGTCCAATAAGATAGAATGAATGAAAGCGAAAAGGGGAAGTGGATAGACTGTTGAGGTGGCAAACGCAATGGGCCTGAAAAAACCCAACTGGATCATAAATAAAATGGACCCACAAACCCTATCCATTGAAAGTGTGGATTTTGACGAAGAGTTTTAGATTAGAACAAAATATTATTAGCTTTGAATGTACCAAAGAAACCAAATCCATCTTTTGATTCATGGCTTCTTGGCCGGTTCATATCAGATAGATGAGAACCAGATCCACCTCAGCAATGAATGGATCACAGAAATGCTGCTCTAACAGTCTAAATGAACAAAGTACAAACAGTGGCATGGTATAAGCATGGTGTAGTTGCTGATTTTTCTGGTATACATTCTTATCCTTAAACCAAAGTGACGTGAAGACTTTGCTTTTCCTAAACAAAGTTAACCAATTGGAAGTTTTCTTGAAAGATGAAGTTAAGTCATGTTAAAACTTGAAGGATTAATAATTTATTAATTACATGGTTTGAGTTATCAAGTATGAATTATTATGATCACAACTTTTCTTTGATCCCAAACTTAGAGCTGACTTTACAAAAGTTGCATTGCACCTACCTAATTTTGAAGCTTTGCCCTATCATATGCAGTTACTTAACTTCACCATTTTTTTTGTGGTTCCCTGTTCAATTGTTTATTTTCAATTTCATATGCAAGTGTTTATACAAACTGCAGTCATAAAATGCAGCTAAAGGTAGAGGAATTATTGATTTCCTTTACTATATTCCAATGGAATATAGTGGGGCCCTTCTTTATGAGAATTGGAACTTAAGTCTAAGGATATATTGCAAGGAACACCTTTGTGAGGGTCAATCAAATCATGGTAGTTAAAAGATTGAAATTATGGTACCTTATACAAAGAGGATCACTTTGAATAACCAATTGGCAAGAACCTCTGCATTATCCTGGTAGCTAAATTTTATTCTACGCGACTTCATTTTTCAAAAATTTTAAGCTTCTAGATGTTACAGGTCATGCTAATATAATAAAATATTATCAGTTCTTGATGCTTGTCCTCAGGAAATGATAAAGATTTTTTATGAATAAGTAGACAATTTGTTGCCAGAATTAAATCCTTGATGAGGTAGGGGCAGACAATAAATGGTTAGTTTGTGACTTCCAGCACATTTTGGATCTTGGATTTCTTGCAGTTATCCATTATTGCTCTGATATTATAATTAAATATCATTTTTCCCTCTCTCTTTAATGTTTATCTTTATTTTTATTTTGTTCAATTTGTTTATTATTTTCATATTCCGTTAATTTTTTTTATCCTTATATTAGTTATATAAAATTCAAAATTTGATGAAAGAGTGAAAAATAAAAAATAAATTCATTTTTGTTTGTCCGTGAGCTATCATCCATGCTTATAAGAACTTATCAAGTTTTCTAATCCTAGTTTAGATACATTGTAATTGTGAGTTTATTTACAATTTCTTAAAATAAACTAACTCGCATATACTGTTTAAAGAATGATACGAACTTGAGAATTTTATTAATATGTAGATGTGACAAAATATATTCAATTTACTTAATTCTCGATTTTATAAAGTCACAAATTTCCTTAATTCGCCCCCACCAAACTCACTAATTGTGATGTGAGATGTCAAGAATAAGAATAAGGAAGGCGATTTAATTTGTTAAATTATTCATGGGTCATGGTAATTAGTATTATAAAGATATTAATTAAAGAAATAATAAATAATAATTTTTATTAAAATATATTAAAAATTATAGAAGTGAGTATATAAAAATATATCTAATGAAATATTTTTATTTTAAATTCCTTAGTGCTTACGGCAATTGTTATCATTTTTCTTTCTTTATTTACTTATTTGTTTTAAGTTCAAATATATAAAAATGAAATATTTTTTTATTTTTTATCTTTATTTTTATTCATATTATCACCACTCATCTTATTTATTTTTCTAAAATGATAACTTATTTTATCTAACTCTCAAAAAGTATCGAGATTTGTTGTCATGAGCAGATCCTTGTCTTTTGATGAATAATATTTTTCTTGAAAACCAAATAAGGAAAATGAAAAAAAAAAGAATTATTTTATTAAAAATGAAACTTCTAATTGTTGTTCTTAAAGACAATGATTAAAGAATAAAAATATATTTTTATTAAAAATTAGAATATTTATTTAATATTATCAATATATTTTTAATAAAAAATATTTTCCAATTCGTTTAATTTTCTGTTATTAAAATCTCTATTTTCGTTTCTCTATGTTGCTTTCAACAACAAAAAATTGGTCAAATAGTATTAACTTGACTCCTACAAGCAAGTGCTTCCGTGTCCTCCCAATCCTTTTGTCGTTGGCAACGTTAAGAACACAACTGATTTTGGGATCCAATAAACAAGAATCTTGGGCCTGCACAACCCAACAACATTTGTATTATCCACTCCGTTGATAGAAAAGAAAAAAAGAAAGAAGTAATAATAATAATAATAATACCAACAACACCTAAGAAAGTATACCTAAATTATGGCCTCAGCAAAAGCCATCTCATTATATTCCATGGCAATGGACTGCACCCTTTGTCTTGCATTGAGTTGGAATAGCTGTTGAAGGGGAAGTGAGTCCCACTCTGGCTTCCATGCACATACTTTGGTGGAACCATAACTTGGTTCGAGACTATATCTGTATGTGTGAATGACACAAAATTCTCGTTTAGAAGAGCTGATCCAGCTGTGTTCACATTTACAGCACCAGAGGTGGTGGATATCTATAACAGTCACCCAAGTAGATGTAAAGTATATAACATTATTGTTAAAAAAAGAGCACTGTACTTAAAACAGATATGCTTCAAGCACCACATAGCTGAGAATTGTTCATTTGAAAATAAAGTAAGAACATGTATGTTTAAACTTCCAAATAAGAATGTTAATCATATCAGTGGTCACCCTACCAAAATGTAAAAACGGCAAAAAGATTATTTTGATTCCGAAGAACTCTGAAATCCCGGTGAAATAATTTTTAAGCTCAATCTAACAAAATCTATATTTTAAATCACTCCCATAAGTGCTCAGCAAAACGATAGAGACAAATGTCCATCAAAGAGCTGCCAGTGTGAAGTGTCCAAGTATAGCCCTAGCCATGGCAATGAAACATGGGAAGTGTGTCCACAGATATACTCCACCTTCGTTTATTCCCCAAATATTAGTTTAATTAAGGGTATGTTTAGGAGTGGAATTTTGAAGATAAATGGACTCAAGCACAAATGCTTTTATTCTAAATAAATATTCTCTTAGTTAATAATTTTTAAAAATAATTTGATAATTCATTTTCAATAAATTTTGATTCCTAAGCCTGTAAACTTTCCAATATTTTTTTTTCCTTTTTTAGCTATCCTTATTAACTAAATTTTGTATCTTTATCTTCTGCTTAAATTTCTTCCCTCTCCTTCCTTCTCTTACCTTTATTTTCTTTAAACCAATGCATTAAAATGCATAGATTATCAAAGTGAATTTTATCCCTGTTTATAATTTAATTTTATAGGTTTATGCATGTAGCCAAAATATATCAACAAGTTAAATCTTTAAATGTTCAGTTTAGGTAGAATTCAGATAAGCACTTATAGAAGAAAAAGTAGGAGATACACTTAATTATTTTTTAAAGTTAAAATAAAATTATATAGTTTAACTTTTAAAAAAGTTGAATGGAATTTTTTTTTTTAAATATTAAATTGCATAAGTTAATTAAAATTTCTAGGACAAATTTAATTTACCTTACTTTTTTTTATTTTCTCTTGTTAAAAACATTTATTAAAAAAATATCTAAATTAAACAAATCGAATTAAACTATTGCTTACAAAGATAGCCGGCAAAGAACACCAACAAAAATAATTCATGTTAAATTGCTAAGTCCAAACCTAGTTAAACTGTTATTTATAAAGACAAACAATGAAGAAGACCAACAATAATATCTAAGACTGTCTATTGGATCGGGTTAAACAGTTTTGGGTGTAATTAAACCACAAAAAGTTCAAATCGATCTCTATATTATTAGAGTCGTAATCGTTCGCTTAATGGGTCTATTATACAGATTTTGGATTAGCGAATTTCGGGTTAAGCATGTCAAACAAGCAGTTTGGGCCAAAATCATTTATTTATCAAAAATCTTACAAACACAACACTCAAAACACATTCAAATCAGCACATACCTCACCTAAAAAACCCAACATCAAATCAACCGTTCCAAAAAAAAAAACATTTACCTTTCGTACAGCTTCTCAAAAGTGTCACTTCGCAACCTCTTCCTAAACAATCCGTTGGCACACTGACGATCCTTCCAGAGTTCCAATCCACCAATGACGATTCCAGGCACAAAAACCCTTGGGTGCTTCACTGTCAACTCCTCCTTCCTCTGAGGAAACGACACTGACATTATACTGTATAAAAACAGCAAAAACTACTAAAGGGAACATATAAATTCTATTGTCCAACAACAGCTATCCATACATGTCCATGTCTTTATCTTTCCACTCTTTTCCTTCACCTTCTCTTCCTTTTGAATATCATCTTGAATATAGAAGGTTCATTAAGATTGGACCTTTTAGCCCCACCCACCAAACACACCGCTATTTTCTGTGTTTATTTTTAATATTAATTTAATATGTAATCAGGTTGTTTCGAATCTTAATTTTCTTATCCAAATTTAACCATTTTTAACTATATAAATTCGTTTTTACTAATCTGAATTTCTCCTAAATAAGTCGACTGACTCTATTTGTGTTTTAGACATTCGGTTAACCCGATTTTTTATGGACTTCGCATTTTTTGACAGTCTTAATGATATCCTTGTTAAAAATGCTAAATCTTTTTTATGAAAACACTAGGATAACTAGAGATAAGCAATTAATTTAAGGTTGTGGTTTGATAGAGTGATATGGAAGGTTCATTGAGATTGGACCTTTTAGCCCCACCACCGCCATTTTCTATGTGTTTATTTTTAATATTAATTTAATATGTAATCGGGTTGGTTCAGATCTTAATTCTTTTATTTAAATTTAACCATTTTTAACTATATAAATTCGTTTTTACTGATCTGAATTTCTCCTAAATAAGTTGACTGACCCTATCTATGTTTTGAACATTCGGTTAACCTGATTTTTTATGGACTTAGAATTTTTAGACAGTCCTAATGATATCCTTGTTAAAAATGCTAAATCTTTTTCATGAAAATACTAGGATAACTAAAGGTAAGCAATTAATTTAAGGTTGTGGTTTGATAGAGTGTTCCTTAACAGCAAACTCATGTTTGCATGTTATTGGATGCCTGAATAGACCAACAACTTCCTACAAAGATGGAGGGTAAACAAACCAATTCATTCCACTTTGTTTCCCTTACGTAATCAAAAGAACTTACGAGAAAACAGTTCTTAAAAATCTTCCAAGCTTAAAAAGACAAAGGTTTGGGCCTAAAACGTCTAACAAAAAAGTTTTGGGCCTAAGAAGTATTATGTTGACTCCTATTTCTCAGGGTACTGCATTGTGACAGAAAAAAAATGGTACTGAAGGCATTGCTTGATTTGTTAAGATAAATGAGTTTGGGCATTACCCAAAAACTAAAAAGGTAAACATGAGTTTTGACCAAACAAAAGGTAAACATGTGTTGACTATCTATTTACATGGACATGCTAGGTCATACTAGTTAGACCCTAGTGATGACTAGTGAAAAATTATGTTAAACACCCTACGCATGGGAGAGCATTTTCTCTTGTGAATAGGTTATGTGCAAATTTCGTATTTATATATATTTTCATTTATTTAATGTCTATCAAGAATAAAAATACAAAATTTATATATAATCTTATTAAATAAATTTTCAACATGAAAAATTGTATTCAGTAAGCATAGATCTACGAGGAAGTCATACATTCTGAGTTAAATGTTGAAATATAAAAAAATAAAACAGTTCAAGTTTGAAAACACTAACGCCAATGCTTAACACACATCAGGGAATCAAACGAACATTTACATATCCAAGATAAAAAAACTGATTTTGATATCGTGCATTACCAGGAAATAACACCGAGAAAGGAAAACTTCCCTGACATCTTTTTCAAGACTAGAAGAGGCTTGCACAAATCATTGTAAAAAAAGTCATATTTTCTTTTAATTGTCATTAAATTATTGATTTTGTTGCAATACGGTTTTTTATCAACAAATATCTTAACATGAGTGAACCATCTTCTCATTGAATAAGAAGAATGACGTTACAATTTCATTAACAAAATCATAAAATATTTAAATTTAAAATTATAGAAACCTGCATAACTTTTCATTATAAATTAACTGTATATAAAGATTAGTTTTTGTTACATGGGAAAAGAAGAACACTGCATATGAAGATTTAGAGAGAGAGAGAGAGAGAGGTTCAACCTATGCAATAATAGATTGAAATCAGATTATTAGAATGAAACTTTGTACCATTTTGATCAGCAAATTCATAACATACAAATATAACAAAATTTTTCAGACAATCCATAGTGATCAAATATTCAATTGTATACATTGTGCCAAAATATATTCAAAATTATACAAGAATGGACAGAAAATAACAGAAGCCAAGATATATATAGCAGCTTAATAATCTATACACATTTAACTATGATTGTCCACTCCAAGCTCATTTCACTCTCATGTGAAGGCAAAAGTAGTTGAAATATTCTCTACTAGCCCTCCTTTATTAAATTTTGCAGGATTCAAGAATGGACCAGCAAGAATCACAACAAAGAAAAGCTCAATTTGTAGAAGAAGATGGTGAGCCAGTGGGCTTAAAAGCAGCTTGCTCAGCACAAGAGAGCACTTCATTAGGCCCTGCCTCTTCTCTGCCAACACCCATGAGATCAAGGTAATAAAGATAATGGGAAATAATATTGTTCATTTGGTCATTATCAGATCCTTCGCCACACGCTTGATCACCATATAGCAAATTTATGGTGGCACCAAATCCAGGTACCCTTTTGGACAATGTGTCATTCTTGGTGGGTTTCCAGCTGCCAACAAAAACATCATGGGGTGAAGGTAGGTTTTTTTCAGGTGGGGTCATCCACTTCCATATTGCTGCCTGAAAGGCCAGGGTAGCATTCTGTTCTATGTATTCAGGATGGTCTAATAGATTCACCTTCAAGGCTTCCCCAATTTTTCCATAGTTGTAGTTCCTGTTATGATAAAGACATCAAGAAAGAAAACACAAGGGGTTTTTATCACAAATTGCATATGAATTTGGTGAATTTTTTGCATTTAATAATTTACCAACTTATGAGAAGGAAAAGAGAGTGAAACAAATATGTTTTATCAATGAAATGGAAATATCAAGAAGCACTTCCTTAAGGGACTTGTATGAAGTGTGTTTTTCTTCTGAATTTGAATCATCTCATGTTGTTGAATACACGTAATATAGTTATGTTGGAGAAGGAAAGATATAATTTTTATCAAACAAAACACACCATGATTGAATGTAGAATCCATTAATTAAATTTGATAAAAATTATGTCTTTCTTTCTAACATGATCATATCATGTTCCCAATATGAGAGGATTCAAATCTATTTCTTTCTTAGTAGATCAATAAAAATTTCTGAAGATTACTAAAACCAGTCTCTCAAATTAAAACAAAATATGTCGAAATAAGAAAAAAAAGAAATGATACATCGATGCTGGATCAGAAACAGGGTGAAACTAAGGGATACTCAAGAAATCTCAAAATACGAATACCAGAAAATTGGCAGGGCTCCACGGCCGTAGTATGCCACACCAGGAGTGCATGGGTAGGTTAATTTATAGTTTTCATCACAGTAGTATTTATCAGGACTCAACTCCTTGTTGTAGCATAAGCCCCAGGCCAAGGGTCCCCCTGTAGCCACCCCATAACCACCTGAAATATTATTTCAAGGAATTATTACTATACAATTTCATGATCCTTAAACAACACCTTACTTAAAATATCTAAGATATTGAGATCATGTAACTAAGCCATAATTCAACAAGAAAACATAAAATTATAAGAAAAATAAGGCACCCCCAAGATTTAATATCATATATTATATCATAATTCATATAATGTGCCAAATAAATGTGTCACACTTACAAGAGGTCTTGCTACCCACATGACCAAGGAAAGCTGCAAGCTCTTTCATTCCACTGGTCTTGCCTCCAGTGTTGCCAAACCCAAGAGGCTGATACAGCGCTGCAGCTGTAATAAAAGAACGGTAGTCCCAGAATCCAACAGCATGTGCCACTGGTGAATTGCGCTTTGAGAAGAGGTTCTCAAATTGGTAGGTCTGAAAATAGTCAGAAATAGTATCATTGCAGCAATAAACAGACCACCCTTTACATTCCCACCCTTTGTCACATAGCTTCTTTCCCTTCACTGTCTTCACCAATGTCTTCACTGATGACTGTCCATTCCCAACGACTAACATTGATACAATACTCAACACAAAAACCCATGTTGGATTCATCTTTCTTTTCTTTTTTTTTTCTTCTCTTGAATACTGATATGTGGTGTGTTTAATCTGAGTTACATATAGAGGTGGACGATATTTGTGGCATATAAAAAGAGGGTTCTAGAGATGATGTAATGTGGAGTGAAAGGAATGGAAAGCGAATGTGTAACTTATTAGGAGGAAGAGATTTTCAGGTTGGAATTGGTGGAGCTTTTGCTTCCATTTTCATTCACGTTTGAGTAGAAGGGAAGTAAAACTTGAAGGTACGTAGGGGTTCCATCTAATTAATGTGCACTTGATTAACCCGCAAATAGCATAAGCTACTCCAAGCATTGGACCAAAGCCCAAAAGTGTGGTTTGTTTAGATTACCACACATAATTTGGACCTTAGTGTAAGAAGGGGTATCCTTGCTCAATTGGGATGTTTACTTTGTATAAATGTAAGTCCAAGACTTAGCCTTGTGCGTCCTTTGAGTAAAATGGTAATGCCTCATCTAATGCAAGCCTATCACTATATGCCTTATTGTAATTTTTTTTAAAGATCCAAAGCATGCACCAGCCACCCCAGAAAGGGTAAAAAGTAACTTGTTAGAGGATGAATCCTTCTACATCAATATCACATTTGCTGTTGAATAATTGTGTCATACCCGTTACAGATTCAACTAGAAACAATGAATTATATAGAAATGCATGAGCCTATAGTTAATGCAAACAATGAAATATTTTGGGCTTCAAAGACTCTCGTTTTTTTTATGTCCTTAAACATGCAGGTTAGGTTCCATTCCAAGTTGTGTACGTGGGATTAATCTATAGTTATTAGCCATAAGATATTCGTGGTGTACATCAAAAAGTTAAAATGGTCAACCTATTAAATATTGATTAACTAACTAACTTTTAGCTACAAATGTTAATAATTTTTTGAAAAAAATTAGCAGTGTTTAATTGATATAGAATAGCTGTTCGTGTTTCTTAAGCTAATTTATAGCCAATGTATTACTATTATGTATTAAAATATTTAGAGAAAGTCTAAAGAATAAGTTTTCAACTTTGTCGGTAAAAATGTAGGAAAATTGTTAATGCACTGAAATTATGTAAGACAAATAACGCATAAAGTAAGGGGCATCTTTAGTTTGATATATAACTTGTCTCTTCCTTTTTGGTTCAGCACAATCTTCTTTGGTTCAGTTCAGCACAACATAATTTTTTTGTTTATACTAATAATCAATTGTGTTTTGTTATATTAAAAATGAGATACAATCTTAAGCAAATTTTACATTTGATGTTAAGAATTCAAATCTTGAAATTGTTATGCTAAGAAAAGTTTTACCTAATAATTTGATTTAAAAATGAATCTCACAAATATACCAGTAAAAAGGCTTAATCAAATTAGCGAAAAAAAAAAAGGCCTAATCAAAGAAAAGAAGAAAAATTATTTGTTTAATGTGAATTTGGTATTGTTCATCAAATACAAACGAAGCATTTAGGTCTCTTTAATTTGATCTGAGAAAACAATTTTTTATTTAATTTTGTGAATATTATAAAATGAAATATTAATAAATATCTTTAAAATTCTAATTAACAAAACAGTTTTTTATGAAAGATAAAAAAAAAATATAATATTTTAGAGATTTCATAACTTATTTAAACCTAAAAAAATGTAAGATATATTGTGAGATTTGATCATATAATCTGTTGTATTTTCACAGTTCTTCTTTTTTTCTTTTTTCTTTTTTTTAAATGAACCCTATAAAATTTTAATTGATTTTGCATTTTTGGTGAATTGAACATTGAAAAGTGGTTTGTAAGTACACTTTCGGAATTTCTGCATAGTTAGATTTCATACAAGACAAATGCACAACTCTATATTCAAATATTTTACTTAATTAAAAATAATAATAATAATGGAGATAACCTTCGATCAAAGTATGCTAACTGGAAGAAGTTACATTTCGAAGCACAAATCTGAAGACAACAAAAGAGAAACGATTGTTTTTCACTTTCTAGAAAATGTTTTCTGTGATTTTTAAGATTTTAAAAAAAAAGTCATTATTTCTATTTTTTTAAGATTTCAACTGATTATTTAAACAAGATAGTCTTTTATAAGGATTTGGCACTTGGCAGCGAGTTATTTAAAGGTGATTAAGAAGAATTTAATATATTATTAAAAAATTTAATTATTTTAAAAATAATTCTACGTTTATATATTCTTAATATAATAAATATTTGTATTTAATTCAAATATCAATCCTTTTAGTCTTTTGTAGGAAATTAAAACTACAATGTTTTTGTATTTTTGACGGTCTAAACTCAAATAAAATTTTTATACAAACTAAAATAACATAATTGTGATATTTTCAAAAACCGAAAATTTATTAATTTGTTTATCTCTTTAAAATTTCTTATGAATTTCTCTCATATAACCTATTTTAATGGCAAGTCATCTTTAGAACAAAAGACTACAGATACTGTTGGAATGGACAGCGTAACAAATGGAGAATACTTTTGGTAGTGTGTGGCTGTGTTTGAAGTTTGAAGTTAGAAGCAGAAAGTCCCATGTGGAAGGGACAAGAAAACTAATTTCAGCAATTACGGAAGGGAAAGGGAATCTGATTTGGCCTCACTCATTATTGATTTAATTGTAACTTTATATTAGCAAACTTCAAATAAATCCTTTATCATCTAAACTTTCTTGTATTTAAGATCATGTTTATTTTAATAATTGTTTATATAATATTAAAAAGATATTTTGAAAAACTTTATAAAGGTGATAGTTTATAATTTTTTACGAATATTTTATTATAATTATTATAAAAATTTATGCAATAAGTTCTTATGAATAAGAGTTTATTTACAATACCCTAAATTTATAATTTTCTATTGAATTATGACAAAAACAATAATATAATTTAAATATGTATAACCACTATTAAAATATATTTTATAACTGTAAAAAATTATAATAAGTGATTCTTTACTCTGTTAAATAATGCCTATTTCAAAACAAATTTTAAACTATTAAATTATAAAAATTATTATATTTTTAAATTAGCATATGTTTTGTTATATATATATATATATATATATATATATATATTGGATTCACTTATTTTTAAAAATAATTTTTAGTTTGTTTACTTAATTTTAGACTAAATTTTGGCTTATTCATTCTATTTAATATTTTTATAAATATTAAATTTTATTAATTTATAATTATAAAAAGGTAAAATAAATTTCTAAAAAGTACTTGATATTTCGTTAAATAATTTTATTTTAATGTATAATATATTTTTATAAATATAAATAAATATTGACTAGAAAATAATATACATATAAGTGTTTAATTTAACTAAAATTAAATATATGATTATAAAAGTAATATATTGTAATTTAAATATTATATTAATATAATTTATTAAACAAAATAGTCAAACAAATATTTTTAAAATAAGTAAATTGTTTTCTCTCTCTGTGTGTGAGTGAGAATTGATGTATCAAATAACAAATTAAATAAGCGAGTGAAAATTAATCTAAAACTTTTGTTAGGATGTTCAAAATTCAATTATATCTCTTAACTTGATTCAAAGTTTCAGTACTTTAATTTGATTTTATGTCTCTAATATAAGAAAAAATCTCGCTAATATCTAAAAAAAATGATACAGTAGCATATTTATAATACATTTATTTGTTGATTAGATAAATGTTTTAACTTTTAAATATATTTTAAAAAAGTATTATTAGTCTTTTCATATATTAAATCATGATTTAGCGTCGTCAAGACTAGTTTAAATGGATACACAAGTTTGTTATCTTTGTTTTTTTAGGGTCCACACGAAATATAAAAATAATTCAACAGCTCATTTACATCATAATCTTGTAAACATGTACATAATATACATTTTAAATTATTTACTGTTAAGTATTATATTAATTAACATCTTATGCATTTATTATTCTCTATTAAAAAATATTAAGAGTAAAAGTGTAAATTACAAAACATTAATTATTCAGTTTATTAAATAAAATATAATTATTATTTTTAAATATCCATAGGTTGTAGAGAATAAATTATGTTTTGATATACTCACATTAATTTGTGGCTCCATGTTCAAAAGCTTTAGGGACGTTCATTATAAGTGGGATCGAATATAACTTCATATCCATTGCTAGAACATATAGATAAAATTGAATATCTATATATATATATAATGTCTATTTTCATAATTTAATTGTACATATAAAAAAATTCGACATTTGTATCTATAATTTTAGAAGATGTTACTAAAAGTGACCATGAGTATCTTGTAAATTTATTATGTCACAATCTAGGTCAATATGGTACCATTATACTTAGGTCCCCCTACACATCTTTGTACTTAGGTCAGCAAAGTCTTTTAATGTGGAGAAGGGAAGTTTGGATGCTTTGTGAATCAAATAGCAGAATTATATTAAGAGATCTTTTAGGTGATTAATGGAAATTCTTATTTTGACAGCATTGTCCAATATTGTAGTTTTTTTATTAAATAATTTTCTGTCTTTCTCTGTTACTGTACATGTTAGAAATATAGAAAGAATGACAGATCATTTAGCAAAGTTTGCTTTCATTAATTTTAATTTTATTTTGGGTTGAAAAAGACTCTTTAAAGCTTTATTTATTACTTCTTTTTCATGACAAATATATACAATGACTTTAATTAGCCAAATTTTCTTCCTTTTGAATTTATATACGCATATTCAAGAAACATGAGAGTATAGAATAAACTGTCCATCCCACCAACACCATTAGTCATAATAATAACTTTTTTTTAGAAATACTTGCTAAGAAAGAAGGGAAATAAAATATTAAATACAAAATATTCAATATATTATATCTTTGAAAAAATATTTTATTTAAAAGAATATTTATTGTTACGTATTTTGTTGTTGTTTTTAAACAATTATATTTTTTCCTGAAATATTATTTATTAAATATTTAAGTGGAACTTTAATCAGTAATTGGTTAAAGATATTCAAAATTTAAAACATTTACAAATAAGTTGCAAAAAATAATTAAATATGATAAAACGTGCATTTTAAATTCTATAAATTTTTGAGAAAATGTTTTTGACATATTTGTTAGTAAGACCTTAAAGATTAATGTGCGCGTGAATTTGGAATGAAGGTGTAGGTAGGGTGGCCATGTGTGACGTGTGTGAGAAAGGGTCACTAACGTGAAACTCGAGACTCGAGAGAGACCCACAGCCACAGTTGTGTGTAAATCAATCGATTCATTGAACGAAGACGGTTCAGCTGTGTCAGTCACATCTAAGTTTCGCCTTTATTTAAAACTATAATTTATTAATATAAATTATATTCAATATTATTGTAAATTATACAAAATCAATTTTAATTAAAAAAATATCATTAAAAATACTTATATTGTTAAACATTAATTTGTATGGCATCTAAATATCTTCCAATCAAAACCCAACACGCGTTTCCTCTCTTCAACAGCTATTTCTACACTTTCACACATAACCAAACCCATCAAGTCTAACTTAGAACATGCTTACCTATTACTTCTACATATTTTTTTGTATTCATTCAAACATAGTGAAGTTTATTTTAATGAAAAACATGTCAACTGAACTTTATTTTAATAGAAAACTAAACATGCATTTAATTGTTTGTTGCATGTTAACTTCATAGATCCTCTGGAATCAAATCAAGTGTGCGTTTTGTTTCTCTTGTAGGCTGTTTATTTATTAAAACATAACACCTAAAACTAACTAGATTAATTATTAAGACAGGAAATTATGAGAATACTATGTACATAGTAAAGAAAAACTATAAATTCACTACTTCACAATTATAGCTAGGTTAAAACTCATGATTAATTGATTATATTAATTCCTGCTAAGCCTGTTTATAAAAATCTCTCTTACTTATGGAAATCATCTTTTGCAATTACTATTTTTGTTTTTCTTCAACTACCCAATTTTTGTAAAAAAATTACTTTTAATTTTTTAATCAATAGCTTTAAGAATTACCTTGTTGAAATATATATACAAAAACTTTAAAAAGAAACACGAATTTGAGAGACAAATTTCATTAAGTCCTCCAAAATTTATGAAGCATTTTTCCTAAAAACTATTGAGAGATTTATTTCATGTATATATACAATTACCTACACTATACATACCCAAAAATCAAAGTGGGGTTAATTTATCAAAAATTAAAAAAAAAAACTTTATTAATATCCTCAGAACGAACGCTATATTAAAAGTCGCAAGCAACCCTGTGATTTTGACGAGGAGAACGTAACACCATTCTTTATTAATCTTACCTTGATTCGTGCTGTTCTAATGTGCGATCCCTCGTCTATGCAAAGTTTTTCCCAACGGATGATGTTTATGATTTTCCTTGCAGAATGAATGTGTTAATAATATCGTTACTATTTTAAATATTGGCACTCGAAAATTTCTTATTTTTTCATTTATATAAAGAAAAATAACCATTTTAAAGTGTAACTAGGCAAAGAGAAGAAAAACACTGGGGAAAAAAAGAGATATAATAAAATAATATGATAAGAATAAAGAAAATATATAAAAAATAGGTGCCAGAGAAAATTAACATAAAAATATAATTTTATATAATCTAATACTAATCATACACATATTTTTTTTTAAATTAATACTTAATTTATTTAAGAAAATATCTAAAGAACTAATTTTTTTAATTTTAAACAAATATAAAATAAAAATTCATTTTTAAATTTAATCTTTTTTTTTTAATTTTCTCTACAGCTGAATAAAAATGTATATTACTTCATTTTCATTTTCTTTTCTCATTATCCGAACAATAGCACAAAACAAAAGGGTCGTTGACTGACTCTTTACTCAGTTCTGACTCCCGTTTCTCTTTCTTCCAATTCAAACAGACCCTCTCGCAATCAGGTAAATTTCTCACCTTTTCTTCTTTTTCTCTCCCCCCTTTTCTTCTTTCACCCTTTTCCTTTTCTCCTCACAACCTTGCTTCAATATTATCCACCCACGTTGTTGTTCTCTTTTGTTTGATCATGTCTTTGCTGACTCTTTGTCTTCTTTAAGGTTGTTGGTAGTGTAATTGTTGTTAGAGAAGAAGTTAACAAGGTGATTTTCTCGTAGCTTTCTTCTGTTGTCATGGCACACAAGTTAACGGGGCAGCTTGTGGGTTCAGAGATACATGGGTTTCACACGTTGCGTGGTACATGCATTCTTCTTCTCTCAACTCTCTATTTCCATTATGCTGTTATTTAGTTCAACCCCAAGCTTCATCAAGTTTCAATTTTGAGAATCTCCCTCTTCTTCTCTATATCTCTCTATCCTACTTTTTTTTTTTTGGTGGGGGTGGGGTGGGGGTTAGTGAAGTTTAAATTTTGTGTGTAAATTGTTGTTTAGTTGTAGCTATAGTTGGCTTTTCGTTCCTAAAGATGCTAGTGTGTAATTTTCAATGCAACCTTGGACCGAAAAAGAAAGTGTGGTTGTTTTGGTTGTGGATTGTTTCTTCAGGGTCAAGTGTGAACTTTTGTAGTGTTTATGGAAGAAAACAAGGGGATATGGGGTTTTGAATATTATTCTGGCATTGGTTGTTGTTTAAGCTTGACAGGCTTCAAACGTTTTCGGAGAGAACCAACTACCAATCAGTCTTTGACAACTTAATTAGCAAGTCCTTTTTTTGGTGTGTGTTGTATCCATATATTTGAAATTACTTCTGAAATGTTAATAATAAATTCTATGTATTGTGTTTGCTATGACAATAAGACCTAGTTTGGGTGAGCTTCTAAAAAGAAAAATAATATGAAAAATGAATAAAACTTATCTCATAATTGAAAAACAACTTTTTTCTTGGAGTTTTAGATCAGTTAAACGAGAGACCTTAGTTGATTTTAACTTATGGAAAGTATTTGATTTATTTTACAACTTAATTTTTTACTCTTAATTGAAAAGTTTATCCATACTGGGCCTAAGTAGAAGCATAAAACAAGCTGTGAAGATGGTTTCTTGTATTAAGGTATCTTGTCTAAGATTTAGTAGTTGTTACTTTTTAGTATGTATCTCAGACAGTGGTGGCTGCAGAATATATTAATTTTGTGAATTCTACAAAATGCTGCAACATATAGCTGGAAGGTTAAATCCCCCTGAGATGTCACACTAGAATATCAATATTAGTTTCTGTGGGGCCAAGCTGGATGGGAACTAATGAAAGGAAGTAAGAAGTTAATCTTTGGATGTGACAGTGTGGCTTTAACTTTTGGTTCAATGTAGTATGGAAATTTGTACTTTTCAAGATGGGATTTAAAGAAATCTGACAAAATATATATTTGCTATGCATTTCTATTCTAGTTGCTTCATACTGCAATCATTGTGACTACTACCAAATTGCTTGGTCAATGGTTGATATTAATCATCTCTGTTGATTTGTTGTTCTAAAGTAATTTATTATGTATGGCCCAGATCTGGATGTTGGGAACACTATGGAAGAAGCAAAAGGCAGATGGCTTCGTCCCAATGAGATTCATGCCATACTTTGTAATCACAAATATTTCACGATCAATGCCAAGCCAGTGAATTTGCCCCCAAGTAATCATATGTTTTTATTTGCAGCAACTTGACATTTGTAGATTGGATATGCATTTTCATGTGGACTGTTTCTCATCATATTCATTCCTGTCTTTTTAAGTTTAACTTCTTTTTCTTAATTTCCATGAAATGTTTCTCAGATTCTGTTTTAGATTTTGTAAAATTGTAGATCCTTCTATTCTTGTTGAAGCATGCCTTAACAAATAGTTAAATACATAAAAGAAAAAGTTTTATTCACCCAATTATGCACTGCTCAAGTGCTTATGTTATGAATATAATGCAATATAAAATCTCAATGATTTTCAGGCATTCTTCATAGATCTATTAATAGAATATTTTAAGTAGTTTTTAAACATCTAAGTAACAAGTGTTTGCTGCATTGAGAAATCCAATCACCAGTGCTAATGTCATGTTATTTTTTTGTTTGTAAAACAGGTGGTACTATTGTATTATTTGACCGCAAGATGCTTAGGAATTTCCGAAAAGATGGGCACAACTGGAAAAAGAAAAGTGATGGGAAAACTGTTAAAGAAGCCCATGAGCACTTAAAAGTGAGTGGTTTCATTTTCTTGGATGTTTATTTGAAGTTGTGTTAGCAAGTGGCCTCATGAGTTAATGTTAGGGTAATACTCAAAATGGGTCTGGGTTATTGGTGAGGGGTTTGGGTAGCTTTCATAAGATCATAGGTTCAATCCACCTGCCACCATTTTACTTAAATAGGTTATCTTACAATACTGCGAGCTTTCTAAAGCTCGGTTGTGTACATTGCCAGTTTTATTGACACCATTTTCAATTCTACATGATTTCTTCCACAGTAATTTGTTGTTGGGATTTTTTAATTTCACTAGGCTTAGATATCACTCCTGTTTGATTTACAAGTATGAATTCACTGATTGGATACCATTTGATCTATATAACACATTGTTGCTTTATACATCTCAGTTTGTATGCAAATGCAATTATTTAGTCACACTTTTATCATTGTTTCCGGGTAACATTTGGGGAATAAATTATGTCATTTCGCTTAATGTTGTCACCATATTACTCTCTTTAATTTCTATCTTAACTTTTCTTCCTCCTGTTTTTGTTATAATTGATTCTAATGTTTGGTTGAGTCACTAATAAGGCATGTATCTGATCTTTTACATTCTTTTGTTCATTTTTTTCCCTCATCAACCAGGTTGGCAATGAAGAAAGGATACACGTTTATTATGCACATGGCCAAGATAACCCAAGCTTTGTCCGTAGGTGTTATTGGTTGCTTGATAAGTATGTATATCAATGTTTTGCTTGACTCTTAAGGTCCCAATTCCAATATATCATGCATGTCTCTTTTTGTGAACTATGATTTAGTAACAGTGGTTATGTATTTCTTATACTTTTTTTTTTGTTAAACCTAGAATAAAAAGAAGTTTGAGAATAATAATGTGACTTACAATTGTTGTTTTGATTTTCTTTTCAGGAGTTTGGAGCACATAGTCCTTGTTCATTATCGTGAAACACAGGAGGTTGTGTTAATTATTTTCTTTCTTCCTTTCTCTTATAAATTTAACTTCACCTCCAAACAGTGGCCTATGTATGCTATGCGTATGTTGCTTGGCCCAATAAGAAGACCATATATGTTTAGTTTTTCATCACATTGAATCA
The DNA here is from genome assembly GCF_003935025.1 of Abrus precatorius. Classification (NCBI taxonomy): domain Eukaryota; kingdom Viridiplantae; phylum Streptophyta; class Magnoliopsida; order Fabales; family Fabaceae; genus Abrus; species Abrus precatorius. The sequence goes on along the minus strand of NW_020874292.1, from coordinate 30,417,446 downwards.
TTAGTCAGTTTGTGAACCTTACATCAGTAATTTAGTTATAGTCTTTTACACATTCAAGTATGTCTGGATGCAAAAAACATGTCTGTAAGAAAAACTTTTCACACTAACAATGTTTTTCTAGTGGTCTGGTTGGGAATCTCATTTATTCTCTATGAAAACTACACTGGTTCTATTTATTTTTCCTTTTGGGGGGAGGGGTGGTGTAAAGCTTCTTGTAATTTTTTTGCCTTGCATGTGTTTAAGGGAATCCCAAGTCAAGAAAAAGGTCCTCTAAAAGTGAATTTTGTCTCTAAAGTGAGCAAGTGGTGTATCCACCCTTAAATTTTATTGGGTTAAGATCATACTGTAATTTAAATCAAATCAAGGGTGGATACACCCTTACTTTAGAGGAGCCTTGCCTTGAATCCAACATTTGATGTGTCAATGCTTTACCATTTGAACTTGTTCTTGTATAAAATTTTGCTTTCTAACCTTCATTAGGTGGTGGTTTATGATACAGTTGCAAGGTTCTCCTGTTACGCCTGTAAATTCAAATTCAAGTTCTGTCTCTGATCCAACTGCACCATGGATTCCATCAGAAGACTTGGATTCTGGGACAAACAGTGCTTATGTTGGTAAGAAATAACATTTCGATAATTTCAGTCTATGTTCTTACAAGTTATACTCCTAAGGCTATCAATATGAAAGGCTTAATACATTTCTTTATAATATTGGGATGTTATATTTAGAAGATGTGTTTACTAGGAAGAAATGAAAAGCAGGATAATTAATTAAGAATTGAGATCGAAGAATATGGGCAATGTGTATGTGTTTATACGTGGTGAATTTTTACTCCACCCATTCTGCCACTTTTGTGTTGTGCTCATCTTTCCAAGGGAAACTGCAAATATGATCCTATTTAATTGGTTATGGCCCATATATAGTTGGTTCCTAACACTGCTGTCATAAATACTGTTGCTTTCTTTCCTTGACTATGTATTTATATTCTCATTCCTTTTCTGTTTTGGAGATAAACAGGGCTTAATGACAATTTAACAGTCAAAAGTCATGAACAGAGGCTTCATGAGCTTAATACACTTGAATGGGATGACCTAGTGGTTTCAAATGTCAACAGCTCTACCACTCCAAATGGAGGTAATTGATTGTGCTTTTACAGAACTAGTTGCTTCTTGAGAAGGAGCCTTATTATTTTATGTGCTGAATTTACTTTTGGCAGGCAATGTTCCATGTTTGTATCAACAAAATCAAAGTTTATTAAATGGAAGCTTTGGCAATGTAAGATAATATTTTCTTTCTTTCATTTGGGATTTTTATTATGCTCTATGTTGTGATTTTTCATTTATGTTTTGTGGAAGGGGTTGTGGGGCCATTTTGAATTTTCTTTTATATAGAAAAAGAAATTTAATAAGAGAGGAAATAAGTAAAGCACAACTATGGGGAGGGTAAGATATTATTTGGAAATAAAAAGAGCGAGGAAAAAGAAAGGTTCAATGTGGAAAGGACAACCAATCTCGGTGTATTAAAAATTGAAACTCCCTTGAAACGGCCTTGACCAGCATGCCAAAGAAAGAGCAGTAACACCAACCTATTCAAAGCAAATCTTGGGGCAAAGGTAGAACCTTGAAATGCAGGCATTTTGTTCAGCACACAGCCAAAAAGTCAAGCCCCCCACCCCCTGGTTGGCAGTCCTTTATTTTTGAGTGATCCTTTTTAAATTATATGTAATAGTATCATCAAAAGAGATGATTTTATATCATTTATTTGACAAAAGATTTAGTAGAGGCTCAAGCATTCAGTTGCATTTGTGATAGTTGCTAGTTAGAAAAAGTGTGTAGCTGATAATTATATTCTTATGCTTCCTTCTTCCTCTTCTTTCTGTCTTTCTAGTGCTACTTGCTTTGATAGTTGCTATGGTAACCTATGTAGGGTTTTTATTACCAGGTACCCAGTAATCTGTCTGCAGAAGTTCATTCTTATGGTAATTTAACTCTGCCAATTTCTGGGAGCAATAGTGTTGCTTACAGTTTCCAAGAAGATATTAATCTTCCTAAGAATGTTCCCATCTCTGCGGATGGTGTTGAATCTGTTGATACCGTGGGCACTTTGGTCAATGAAGGCTTGCAAAGTCAGGACAGTTTTAGAATGTGGATGAACGTCATATCAGATACGCCATGTTCCCTAGATGAGTCACCTCTTGAATCATCAATTTCTTCTATTCAGGAACCATATTCGTCACTGGTGGCAGATAATCTGCAATCTTCTCTGCCAGAACAAGTATTTAATCTCACTGAGGTGTCCCCTACATGGGCATCTTCCACCGAGAAAACAAAGGTTTCCTTTTACTTCTCATATGTCTAATTGTTTGTAATTATTTTCTGTTGTAATCATATCCTTCTTTACTACCAATTGTAATATCTAGTTTCTTAGTTGATTTCTCAGAATTTTGTTCAATCTTGGAGACTTGGATTATATAGTATGGCTGTGGAATTCCAAACCTTTTAACTACCGAACCTAAAAATGATAACTAATCATTTCATGTTCGTTTACTTCTTGCAGGTCCTGGTAACTGGATTCTTCCATAGTAACTACCAACACCTTGCCAAGTCCAATCTACTTTGTGTCTGTGGTGATGTAAGTGTTCCAGTAGAAATTGTTCAGGTTGGGGTTTACCGATGCTGGGTATCTCCACATTCTCCTGGATTGGTGAATCTCTATTTGAGCTTTGATGCTCATAAGCCGATTAGCCAAGTTGTTAATTTTGAGTATCGTACTCCTATGTTGCATGATCCCACTGCTTCAATGGAAGAGAAACACAACTGGAATGAGTTTCGACTTCAGATGAGGCTTGCTCATTTGCTCTTTGCTACAGAAAAGACCCTCAACATTTTCTCGAGTAAAGTATCACTTAATGCACTGAAAGAGGCTAAAAAATTTTCCTCTAAAACATCATTTATTTCCAGAAATTGGCAATACTTGATGAAGTCTATTGATAACAATACAACTCCATTTCCACAAGCAAAAGATACCTTGTTTGAAATTTCATTGAAAAACAAATTAAAGGAATGGCTTTTGGAACGAATTGTCTTAGGCTGCAAGACTACTGAATATGATGCGCAGGGCCAAGGTGTTATTCATTTGTGTGCAATGCTAGGCTATACTTGGGCTATTTCCTTATTTTCTTGGTCAGGCTTGTCGCTGGATTTCCGTGACAAATTTGGATGGACAGCTCTTCACTGGGCAGCATATTTTGGATCGTATGATACATGGATACTCCTCTTGTTTGAACATTTAGCTATGCTGCATTGTATTACCTAAAGAAGATAAACTTACACAACATAAACTATTTGATCTTGTAATGAAATTAGACTCAGTAGGTTATCCATATAGTAATACATATATACAATTTTTTCCTTTTATAAGGGGCCTGAACGATCTTTCATTGCTTTTTCTATTTAAAATTTGGGTCTGCAGGGAGAAAATGGTTGCTACTCTGTTGTCTTGTGGAGCCAGGCCAAACTTGATCACCGATCCAACTCCACAAAATCCTGCTGGATGTACTGTTGCTGATCTTGCTTACACAAAGGGACATGATGGCTTAGCAGCATACCTTTCAGAAAAGTCTCTGGTTGAGCAGTTCAATGACATGAGCTTAGCTGGAAATATCAGTGGCACACTGGAAACTAGTTCAACTGATGCAGTAAATCCTGAGAACCTCACTGAGGACCAACTGTACCTAAAGGAGACATTGGCAGCTTACAGAACAGCTGCTGAGGCTGCAGGACGCATTCAAGCTGCTTTTAGGGAGCGCTCACTGAAATTGCAATCTAAGGCAGTTGAATTTTGCAGCCCAGAGGATGAAGCGCGCCAAATAGTAGCAGCAATGAAGATTCAACATGCCTTTCGCAACTTTGAGACAAAGAAAATGATGGCTGCCGCTGCTCGGATTCAGCATACATTCCGTACATGGAAGTACCGTAGAGAATATCTCCACATGCGGCGTCAGGCTATCAAAATTCAAGTAAGAGCTACACTTCATGTCTGTCATTGTGTATTGTCCTGAGTAACCATGTCATACTGAAAATTGATGTTATCTGATTGAATCAATTTTTGGACTGCTCAACTATCAGTTCATGTCAGTTGGCACATATCTTATCGTGTTTTGTTCCACAAGTTATGAGCACATTCATGCCCATCCAAGCACTTTTAGTGACCACATATTTGAACTTGACAAATCAATTGCTTATCTTCCTTGTTGACTTAAGTAATTTTTACCAGTTTGTAAAGAATCTAGCACAATGACCACAGTATATAGAGTTTATTATACATTTGAGAGAATGTCGATGCAGTATAATAATACCAATTGAACATTTGATCCTGGAATCAGGAACGGACTTCTAAGTTAGTTTCCTTCCCAACTAATCATAGGTTTATTGAGCAGAACACATTCACATCCCTGCCTTGGCAGAGAGACCATTGAAGTGTTTAGTGTAGATAACAACACGGATAATTTATATATGCATCTATCATTTGTGTGTCGATGTGTGTGCAAATTTGTTTCTTCTTTCGTTTTGCTTTATCGTGGCTTATTAGAGGACCACTGCACTGAGTATATATTGCAGGAGACACATCTTCTGGGTACTACATTTAATTGAGACCAACAGATTGAGTGATTATTATAATTTACATCCTGGAAAATATTTTGTTTTTGGGTCAAATCCTGGAAAAGATTAATGACACATATTTTCAATACAGGCTGCTTTCAGGGGTTTTCAAGCGCGGAAGCAATATTGTAAAATCATATGGTCGGTTGGGGTGCTTGAGAAAGCAATCCTGCGATGGCGTTTAAAGAGAAAAGGATTCCGTGGTCTCCAAGTTAATGCTGCCCAAGAAATGGAAGATGAGAAGCAGGAAAGTTGTGTTGAGGAAGATTTCTTTCGGGCTAGTAGGAAACAAGCTGAAGAACGAGTTGAACGGTCTGTTGTTCGTGTACAGGCCATGTTCCGGTCTAAGAAAGCACAAGAAGAATATAGAAGAATGAAGCTGGCACATAATCAAGCAAAGGTGACTAAGCTAATGTTATTGCTATGATTTTATTTTTTGAACATGTGTGTTTACTTGATTGATATGCTTTGTGCAGCTGGAATTGGAATTAGAAGAATTCCTCAATTCTGAAGTTGACATCTTAACACCGAGGACAACATTCCCAAAAGATGGTTCCTATTAAAGGTTTTTACTTTTGGGATGTCGCAAACTCTGTAGAGTCCTGTAACAATTTAGTTATAGTTTCGTGTCTTTTCTTGTATAGCACGTGGACCCTGTAAATTCCTTAGTGTAGATCTAAACCCATGAATGACCCTTTCAATTTGCTTTAATATCTTGATGGGGTTGTGTGTGTGTAATTAAGCTCTCTGGTCATGGTGGATGCCTCTGATGATTGATCAAGTTTGTAACACTTAAATAACTAGCCTTCTTAGAATTTGAATAGACATACTTGTTGTCATGATTCTTGTATGTAATAATTAGGAGTCCATTATATGATTGTTGATGTATAAAACATATAATGCCGTACCCCGGCCTTAAACCTTTCGTGAAGCAGCTAATATCTGTTTTTAAACGAAGTGCCTCTGCAATGTTTCATGTTTCTAAAGATTTGTTCTTTATTTGCACTACACTTAATTCAGTAATACAGAACCTTTAAATCTACTTGCATTATAACATCATGAAATTCTAAGCTTCAAGTATGGATTAGTGTAATATTTTTAAATCAATTTAAGAAAAATATCAAATGACTTAATTGTATTTATTTATTTTTTTGTCTGCATAATGTACTTTATTGTAATTTTAGTTTTTTAAATTTCAGATGTTCATATTCAGGTTTTCACTTTAAAATTTTATTTAATAATTAAGATAAATATAATAAAAATGTAATATATCATTAAATTATACAAATTTGTAAATTAAGAAATATATAAATAATTAAATAAAAATAAAAATATTTTTATTTTATTTTTATACATTTTATGGCACCTTAGTTTGAATAAAAAAAAATTAAGACATTTAATATAAATTAACACGATTGTTGAAAAGTTATTTTTCTAAAGGAAATGAGGGAAAAAAAGAAGAAGATAAACTATTATTATCATCTAACACAATGTTAGCTTTAGAATCTAGCTAAGCTTGTCCAACTAAAATTACCTTACGCGGGCTAATATGTGTGGTTTTAGGGTTAATTTGCTTGATGTGACTTCATAGTTCTCATCTTTTTCAAAAATAGACATATTTACTTTAGTTATTTGTAGTTAATTATGATTATTATTTTTGTTAATTTAACATATATTTTGAATAAAATTTTAACACATCTTTAAAATTATGGATGAATTTTGACATTGTGATTCATTATTATATAAAGAGTTCTATTTGAAACAGGGTACCACATTTGTAAAATATGAGGATCTAAGTGCATAAATTAAAAAGTAATTCGATAGGTCAAATGACTAAAAAAATCCTATTCAATCATTCTCTCTATATTTGTAAACTGAGACCATACTTTATCAGCTATGCAATCTTAGTAGTCAAAAGTCAATCTAGACTGCAAAGTTAAAAAATAAATAAATAGAAATTAGCAATTCTCGTAACAATTTAAAAATAGATTGCATAAACATTATTACAATAATCATTAATCAAAAAGATCATATTTAATATAATAAAAGAACTACGTAAAGCACAATACAGCACATGAAAATTAGAAGATAAATTTTTTTTGAGTGATCCAGAATCATATATTGGTGTTTTTAATATTGATATTACTTTTTTTTTTTTAATGAAATTTCTGAAATCTATATGATATCTTAACTCTTCAGTGTAAATAATGTCTATCTTGTTTTCCTATACAAAGAAAGGCACTTTTGCTAGTGACTCACCAGAAAGAAGAAGAGCATCCAACTCCTCCTTTGATTCTGGGAACCTTTCCTGATCATATGCATCAACCATATGCACTACATCATCCACCTTCATGGTGTTAAATTAATCTATTTTTTTGACATGTGGATTCATATAAAACTATCAAATTAAAAGAGCAAATTAAGAGAAATTCTTGAGAAAACAACATTCATCTAACTAAAAGCATAATATGTGTTGTGTATAACCTCAACCATACATGTTGTTAAAGAAAAAGTCGTGTAGTCCTAGCTTGGGAGAATGTTTATGCTTAACTAGTACCTCATAGAAGCCTACATCCTTAACTCAAGAGAAAGGGTGACCCTAAATTGGATGAAAGATTACCAAGTTTGATATTTATTTATTCGTAATTAAATTAATAAATAAGTAATTAGTAACTCACTGTTTGTTTAACTAGCTACCTCTTTTACAAGAGGGGTGTGAATGGAAATGCAAAGTAGAGAATTATTCACAAAATGAAGTATTGTGAGGGTCTGCCATCTGATTGCATGCGATTGGCTGATACGCGTCACTGAGTTTGACAGAGCAATAGGAAACGCTTGCGTGTAATTAAAATGATTCCAAGTGCCCATACACAAAAAGAACACAGTCAAACAATGTTTCTAAAATCAAACTGATAAAAGTATTAATTTACCGTTTATTAATTTCATTGTAATTAAATACTAATTGAATATACTATAACATATATAATATAAATTATAAAAAATAAAAAAAACTTAAGGTTTTAAATTAATAAAAAGATCATGCTAAACAATTAAATAATAATTTATATGTAAATATTATACATGATTTTTTATTTATTTTCAAATAAAACAAATTGAAACAATGAAAAAGATTATTTTTTTAAAATTTATTTATTTTAGCTAATTTTGAATACTTTTTAACTAGTTTAATTAATTTTTTATCCCGACAATTTTTCAAATCATGGAAAGTAACGTTGATCTAACTTCCCATTCTGGCAATTAGGCCAACAACCCCACAAAAGATGATGAGAAAACAAAATTACTTCGGAAAGTTGTTTTCTTGACCTAATAAAAGTTATCTTCGTGGGTAAGCAACCAATAATTAAACGCCTACGTAATTCTTTCGGAGATAAATAATTTTTTGTAATTTAAATTTTATAAGTAAAAAATTTATATATTATTTTTTGTTATTTTCAATTTTGTATCTTTTACTATAATATGTTATAATGTTAGTTTTATCTCTTGTGTAATAAATAATTATCTAATTTAGCAGGTTTAAATTATTTTTTAATTTTAATATATTATTTTTTTGTAATTTTATTCTATATAAGTTTAAAAAAAATTGTAAATCAATTTTTATAAAAAAAATATTTTCAATTTTGTCCATGTGAAGTTGACATTTTGATGTTAATGTTAAGTCACAATTTTTCATTATTTTTTAAAGAGTATTTTAGATTCTTCAAATAAGTTTTCTAATTTGTTTTATATTTTTTTACATTTAACTTTATATCTTAATTCATCATTACATGAGCATCACTTTAAATATTTTTATCTCTAATATCTTTACTTTTCTATTCTATCATATTTCATAATAATACTCATTTACTCTTCTATTATTCTTATCTTAATATCTTGAGTATTAATCATGTCCTCTTAAATCTTGTTCAAAAGTAATAACTTTTTTTCTATTATTGATATATTTGTAAGAAAATTAGAATCACTTTTTAAATCATAATTGTCATAATCATTTTTATATATTTCTATAATCACATATTGACTATCTTAAAAAAAATTATTAAAATAAGTATGATAGAAAAATAAATGAAGATTATTATAAAAATATAACAAAATATGCATGTAATGATATTTGAAATGAAAATACTATAGTTGTTGCTTATGTAAAAATGAATCAAGACATAAAATCTTTTCGATATGGTTCTTCTGCAGGTTTAAAGTAAAAAAAAAAAATTAACTTGTATAATGAATCTGAACATCATAGATAAAAAGTATGAAACAAAAATGTTACTTGACACTAATATAAAAATGTCACTATAACGATAAAAATAAAATTTAAAATAAATTTTTATATAAAAATTAATATACAATTTTTTACTTTAAAAATATTAAATTATTAAAAAAAAGTCTTGTAAAGAGACTATAACAACTTAAATCTATCACATTGAACATTAAATAGCAGTTTATCACATAAAAAAAAGCTAACGATGTTATAATAATGTGCACAATTTAAAATAAACTTGAGATTGATACGTAATTTTTTTATTAACAATAACTAAATTATAAAAAGAGGTTCTGTATAGGAACTAAAACGTTATTTTTTTTATTTTTTTTTAACATTTTTTTAGTTTTAATTTAAAAATGTAAATGATTTGGTTGATGTTAAGATTTACAAAACTAATGAATAAATTAACTAAAAATTAAAAGCTATAAAAATGGAAAATTGAATTAAAAGTGTTTCATAAAATTGATTATTAAATCAATTAATAAATATAACATAACAAAACTATTATTAAATTTTAGTTATTATATATATTCCTAAATGAATTCAATAGAAAGGTCACTCACTCTTATTACATCAATGTTGAAACTAACAAATATTCCAAAAATTGAGTCCCTTTTAATTTAAATAACTTTACTAAAAATAAAAATTTAAATTAGAAAATAAATATACACACTTGGTTCAAACAAATAATTAAAAAAATGTTGTTTTGATTTTAAAAAAAGCGTAAAAGTTAATTATCATTATTATAAAAATGTAATTTAAATACATTGTCAATACAAATATATTTTACACTGTCGCTCAATAATGGGTTGTTAATAATGGGTTCTCATATTAACAAGAATAGTTAATTTGTGTAATAAATAATATAAAAATCATATTTTCAATGTATTCTGATCAACTAATAATATAAAATCTTTATCCTGCCAATTCACTAAAATTAATTTCTTATTAAAATATATCAAGAGTTATCAATTTTTATCTTAATTTAAACTTAAGTTTTCATTATGTTTTTTTATTTACCACTTTTTATTATATCACAATGTTATTTCCCAGTATTTATGATATCTTGTTTTATTATATCATAATAATGCTATTTACCAATTAGAATGTTGTTTTATTTGATTTCACAATATTTATGATATCTTAATTGTAGTTTTTTTTTTCGTTGGTGGAGTGTCTCTTTTCATCCTAATGTGTAACTTCCCAGAACTATGAGTCCCAAATTTAAAACAATGATCAAAATATAAAACTTTCTTACATAGTATAATCAAATTAAATTTTTAAGCAAAAATTACATTTCTCTCTGTTCTTACTTGTAAAAATAAATCGGATCACAAGGTTGAAACAAGAGAAAACTCTGCTAGCTTTCAGACGTAAAATAGGGAAGGAAGTGGACTAAGATTCTTGCAAAATTATTTTTGTGCCCAATCATATCATCCTAAACAGAATTTAGTATTTTAAAGGAGAACATTCCCCCAAAAAAATCTTTGAAGATACAGAGTTTATCATGTAATATTACTGCAGTTGTATCAAATAATCCAATCAAAATGATCAAAGGCAAAAACAAAGGTAAAATCTCTTCTGATGTAACTGCAGAAAGGGCTAGTTTGACAAGGGAAAGGGGAACAAAAAATGATGCTGAACTCTACTTGATATACTGAGAAAGCCACTGGAAGCCTTCACCATACCCCATCTTGCGAACAATGCTGCACATGAACACTTCGAGAGGTCGAAGGTTGGAATCTGTGAGGTTGATCTTTCCTTTGCCAGTGGTGAAGTTGGTCAGGCCTAGATGAAATCGTAGTTCATCTTCTGAAGCCGCATATGGGATGTCAATCTTGTTGCCTAGCACAAGGAATGGAACATTTGCCAAGGCTTCATCTGAGAGCAAGGCATCAAGCTCCTTCTTAGATTCTGCGAACCTCTCTTTGTCGTAGGCATCGACCAGGTAAACAACAGCATCCACCTGGAAAGCCAACATGGGTGAGAAAAGAGAATTCCATAGCCATATCCAACGACTCTATGCAGCATTGGAGTCATTGCAGCAGTTTGGGCAATGATAAGTTAAAAGCTTGGGAACCCTTTGATTTGAGAAAATGTTTTTGTCTTTTCTATTTTTACTTTTATGAAAATGCAACCTTATTTTCACTTTGTTTCCTAATTTCAAAAGTTTGCGTAAGAAGCATTGAAAAGAAAAAGAAGCTATTTTGAGTTCAAGCATTTGACATACAAACTTTTGAAACTGGAAACATTAAACAAAGTGTAAACAAGGTGATACTTTTGTAATTAAAAGTGGAAATAGAAAAAATTTTCTCATAAAGGAATCACCAACCTTCGAGTTAAATTACATAAAAGGCAGAAAAAACAAATGAGTGAATCTAGCATATAGCAGATCTGATGAACAGAAAGGTGATGCACCTAGATACTAAGCAATAATTACCAAACAAACTTCAAGATTTTGTTTCTAGATACTCCTCTCAAGGAGAAAGGAAATGTCAATTTACTACTGTGCTTCTGATGCTTAAAAAGGATGGTTCATTGTCTTGTAAAGTCTAACAAATATCCCTTTACACAGATCTATAAATTTGTTAACGGTTCCTCTTCTCGTGTTCTTCTTTTCTTATTCATTAGAGGAAAACAGGACATGTTTGGAAGACAACTAGTAAACACCTCCAGAAAGGTTTAAAGGGGTGCTATCAGCGAAACTTCCACTGTCAATATTTGCCTCCCATGAATCAGATAAATACAAAGAGCTTCATCTGGGATTATGAAGGCATAGATCACTTAAGAAAATCAAGCAAATAGTTGTGTCACAGTACATTATTAACCACGAGAACACATAAGAAAAAGTAACATTCAAAGATTTACAAAAATATCAACAATACATCAATAAAAAAAAATCACCAGAACAAGCACCTCATCTGAAAACCCAGCACTCCATATGGAAAGTGAATACTGATGAACAAACCACTGAAGCCAGCATGCAACTAAGGGAACTATGTTTAGCGGAGAAGTCATACCCAACAAACATATTAGATGCAATATTTAGAAATACTATTAAGTATTAAGAAATAAATACGATACAATGAAGTTAAGAGCCTATAGGAGCTACAAGCACCAGGGCTTTGAACATAATGATAACATCAACATAACCTAGTCAAAAGCAATTGGGTCAACAAAAAACAATTACAAATACCAAAAACCTATCACCAGCAACACACTCCATCCCATCCAACTGAAAAGCAAATAGGGCACTAAAAAAAAATAAACACTTGAAAATCATTCACTATCTAAATTAATATCATATTAGGGACAGTAAATGATGATAACAAAGTGAAACCAAATAGAAAGGCGAATAATATGAGAAATTGATAATGAAGGAAAAAAAAAAAAACCTTTGCATAATAGTCTTTCCAGACTCTGCGGGCAACTTGATGACCACCCAAATCGAAAGCTTTAAACTTGATCTTCCCAATGCTCAATTCCTCCGAAGTGGGGTGTTGGGTCGGCTGGTGCTGAACTAATCTCTGAAATCGAATTTGAAATGAAAATAAAAAACCCATTTTTATTTTGTGAAGGATGAAGAGAGAGAAAAGGAAGGTACCTCATCTTTGAGCATGTGAAGAAGGGTGGTCTTGCCGGCATTATCGAGACCGAGGAAGAGAATCTTAGCTTCTTTCTGCCAGAGACCGAGGGAAGCCAGAATGCCATAGAACCAGTCGAAGAGGAACATGATTCTGTTCCGTTCTGTTCAGATCCAAACCCCAGAGTGGAAAAGAGAGAGAAAGAGAGAGAAACGCAGATCGGAGGAATAGGATCTCACAGTGAGAGAGAGCGAGAGATCCTAGATCACGTGTCTGCTCATGTGGTGAGAATGCAGCTCTGTTTTTTCGTTTATTTTTCTTTTATTTTGTTTTGATTTGCTTTGATTAATTTGTCACAGTATTTCTAAGCCTTTCCTTTTCCAACAGGACACACAGAGGAGAGGACCATGGTAAGAGGTAGGTGGTTGGTTGGCCCTGTGAGCTCAATTGTGTGAGTAGGTGTGATTTTCATTCACACCCTTTATTTATATATACTTTTATGTTTTTCTTTTTCTTTTCTGCTGATTAGACACAAATCATATTTATTTTATCCTTTTCATAGCAATCTAGGATTTTAATTATTTTTTTTTTTTTACATTCAGCTTTGTTATATTTTTTTTACCATCAAATCAAGTTTATAAATAAAAAATAAATGATCATTTAATGTTTTTAATAATTTTGTATATCATCTTATAGTATTATGAAATAATTATAAATCTTCCAATTTATGTTTTTATAAATTCTCTTTATTATTAACTAAAAATATATTTTCTTTTTCCAAAATAAAAAATATATGATATTTTATTTAATATTCATTTTATAAAATAAGGAGATGATTAATAAAATTATATATAAGGGAAGTAAGAAATTTTTTCTATTTTGTGGTTCAAACTTAATTTGTTTGTATAAGTATATTTTTTATTTAATGTTGAATGTGATGATGATCTTCATATTTTGTGAGTTAAATTTTAGAAAGAAAAAAATGATATAATAATAACTCTTATTTGAAAGGTTTTAAGTGTAATCAAAATTCTTTATGAATCATTTAAGCTCTCTTGAATTACCGTTTTAAAATATTCTTTAAATTAAAATATTTTTTCAACTCTCATTTTCACCCTTCTTATCTTTTCTTTTACCTGTTAAACTTTTTATTCCTTTGTTTTTCTAAATTTTCAAACAATTCTTAAACTATTAAACTTATTTAGTTAAAAGCTGTGTATAATTGTTTCAAAAAAATTATTGTGTGAATATAATTCAAATAAATGTATAACTTAATTTAAACCACAATTTTTAAATCAAAACAAATGCTTTTCTTTAAAAAAATGCACAAAAAATAAGCATTCATAAGGCAAATATAAATAAAATTTGGAATGGTACATTATCTCATAATAAACCAAAATGTACGAATTTAACTTAGAAAAAGGGTAACATAATATCAGTTTAAATTTAAAAAAAAAAGCCTAATTATCATGTGTTTCAACATGTTTTGGATTAAAAAAAAATCCTAGTTTTTTTTTATAGAAAATTCTATAAAAATAACCAATTATTACCTTAAAAAAATCATTTTCAAACATGCATGCTTACTTATGATCATAATATTAACTTTCATAATTTCTTAATTATTAAAGTTAAGTTTGTCACCCTATAATTTATTAATTAATTAATAGAAAAAAGTAATGGATGTGAGATATATGACATTGATCTATATAAATTAATAAAAATATATGTAAAATATTTAAACAAAAAAAAAATACTTGTAACTCTTATTTAATACATTTTGTTTTATTTATATTTTGAATGTTTTGCACAATTTTCATTACAAATAAACTTGCTCCAAAAACATTGTTGCATGTGAAGAGTTAGGCAAATCTACCAAACCTTCTAATTGCTTTCTTTATTGTTGGTTTCCTTCATATTTCAACATTTGATATAAGAGTCTTAGGTGATGATTCAAAGGTGGCTGCTCTGAGGGAACATTTGATAAGGTAGTCTCACGTTATTGGTTCAAAGGGAGTTTAATATTCTCAATAATAATAATATTCTTATTTTCACTCGAGTAGCTCTAGTTTTTTCCTATATAAAAAAATAATACAAGTGTAGTTCTTTTATTTTTACTCTAGTTTGGATCTTTGTTAGATCAAAAGTAAGAAAATTTCAGGGATTATTATATTTTTAAAATTATTTAAATATTTTTTATTTTGTTCTCTATTTTAAATATTTGTACAGGAATATTGAAATCAATTTTTTAAAATTTTTTTTATAAATCTTAAAAAATAGAAAACAAAAAAGGCAAAGATTTCTAATTAAAAGCGAAAACAATAAATATAAATAATTCAAAAATAAAAAATAATTACTTTCTAAAAACTTCATTAAAAGTGCATTAAACACAGTAAAATAGATATTTTATTTGTATACAAACAGGTTGTATATTTTAAACTACCCGTAATGACATTATACTTCCAACGTACCCTGTTTCCTAAGCTCATGATTTGACCATCAAGTGAAAAATTAAAAAAAATTCAGAATTTTTAACTTGTTATATTGTTAGTTTAAGAGCTCTTTAATTACTATAAGTAAAATCCTATTGACAATAGTAAATAGGGGTGAGAACCCTAATATTAGCAAACAAACCATATAATTCAGATCATAATACATGTATTTAAATACATATAGTGTAATAATTTAAGTACAAATGTTTTTTTAATTGCTTTCAGAGATATAATTTTAAAATATATAAAATATTATTTTAAAAATTTTATAAATTAATAACCTTATGCTATTTGTTATTTCATTTATGGATATAGATTTTGAACCTGATTTTGCTTTTACATGGAAAGCTGCAGGGTATTATCGTCATTAAGCGGAGAAATATGTAAAAGGCAAAAGGGTCTTCGTGTCAAAAGGTCATTTATATAAAAGGCCATCTTCGAAAACCCAAGCCGGCCGAACAGCACCTTCACTTTTCATTTGCAATTAGGGTTCGTATCTTCGATTTCTCTCGCTAAATTCTTCCAACTGCGCGTTTTAATTTGCCCCTTCCCTTTTCGCCTTCCTCTAATTGTTTGTGCGTTGATTGCAGAGATGGCAAAGTCGAAGAACCACACAGCTCATAACCAATCCTACAAGGCCCACAAAAATGGCATCAAGAAACCTAAGAGGCATCGCCACAGTTCCACCAAAGGGGTAAATTTTTTTCGTTTTTGGCTTCTCTTTTCTACTGATACGTAGATTTTTTTTTTTCAATTATTGGGTAGTTAAATTATATTTAGTTTTTTTAAAAATTATTTTTATTTGTATTTGTTATCGGGAATTGTAGATGGATCCCAAGTTTCTGAGGAACCAGAGGTACGCGAGGAAGCACAACAAGAAGAGTGGTGAAACAGCCACAGAAGAGTAGTGAAGGGGCATTTTCAAACGGAACTGTTAGGGTTTTTTTAAGCTTTTTTTTAATGGTGACATTTTTTTCAACTTAATCTGCAGTATTATAATTAATTCCTTCACAGAGAATGCAATACTGTTAGACCATTTTTCGTGGTTTCTGTTAAGAGGATTTTTTATCAATGGAATATTAAGGTGTTTGTGTTTTCAGACACTGCTGCGGCTATGCTCATGTCAGAATCTTAAATTTGCAGCTTTTGACAGTTGAAAGAAAGGGAGGTAGCTTTTGATTTTAATGGTTAGAACTACATTATACCTCTGGGTTTACATTTAATTGGGAAGAAACTTAGATTTGCATAACTTCAACATGTACCCAAAATAAAATTGAGTGAATGGAGTTTTGGAGATACCCAAACTAACTTAAGCTTAGATTTGCACTACATCAAGAATGGTTGTATCTAAATTGATCCTAATCCTTTTCATAATATTTTTTCGTACAGAATATTTCTGTTATGATGTTCATCATAGGCTAGAGAATTTTTTGGGCAATTTCCTCCAATAGAAGTAAATGTATAGGTTCACCTGTTTGGGCAGTTCAGAGAATTTCCTAGGACATTATTATAGTAATGAGTGGAACCACCATTTACAGAGGTGGTGGGTTTGAATTTCGTTGGGAAATCTTTCCCCAAGAATTTAGTCGGTGTTGACTCTAGTTGTCGGATCGAAGTTCCTATTGTACGAACTTAATTATTTACCAAGGGGGAATGAGAAAGGGGCAATGCACTGACTGAAGATTGAACCCCAACCTGCTTTTGGGAATGTCTCAGCCTCTTTTCAATTGAGTTGCTATTGGGGGAGATGCTACGTTGAGGGGACATACTATACAAACCTTTGATAGAAGTCGCAACCTCTTAATTTACCAGCGCAAAGTTAACTGCGCTTGATGTGGTTGAAGATTTATGGGTAATGGATAAGAAACTCAATTTTGTACACTGTTAAAATCGTTATAATCTACGAACTATCCGGACTCCAATCCACCTTTTCAGTCGATAGGATTTAGAACTGTCCTTCATTAGTGGCTTGAGAGCCTGAGAGGGAACTGTTGTAAAATGGTTGATTTGGAAGTTGACGGCAAATGTGACTCCTAACCTTGTCTGAGTAACCAATATGGGGTGTTCCTATATGAACAAGAATGGATGGTAAAAGATGAACTTATACTGTATCTATATGCCGCACCTGTTTATTTTAGGATTTGGTAAAACTTTGGAAAAATTAACTTAAAAAGAATTAATTGTATTTGAAGAGGATTGTTAAAGAAGATCAATTTTATTTGAACAGGAAAATAAAATCACTATCGAAATATATTTTTTTTTTTGGGTTTAATAGTACACTGATTCAGTTTTATTTGCTAAACAATTATAAATTACTTCTCTCAAAACTTTACGTATTTTAAAATTATTTTTTTCAGCATCTCTAAAATTTGCTAAACATAAATTTTAAACGTTTTTCAACCACAATGTAAATTATGAATTCTTTTGAGCAATAGTGAAAAAGATGTCTCAATGGATCATCTCTCTAACTTTCCCACATGATCCAATCTTTGTACGATAAATCGGAATTTATAAATAGTGCATGAAAAGTACATCTTATTTTAATCTCTCTTTTTTTTCAAACAGTGCAATAAAATAAATTAAATGGATTAACATATCGGGAACCAAGGTGGATAGTGCGTGACAGCGTGACCTTGATTATATCAGGAACTCATGGATGCTCTGAGGTTCATATTGCCATGGCAATAATTTGATTGGAAAGACCGATGCCAGTTTGCCAATAACAGCATGGAGACAGAACAAAGAAATCATCAAGCAACGCGTAGTGGATTGCATTATTGTCAACACGGTTATTTCTCGAGAACCTTACAAGAAAATTTTATTTCATGTACGGGTTCAAAACTGGAATACTCAGAAAAACAGGCCACTCTGAAAGGCCTCCTAAAACATGAAGCATCTACACCATAAATTTAGAGGAAACGTGTTTCTAAAGTGCAAAAATAGAGATTATAAGTATTTTGGTGGACAATAACAGTGTCCCAAGAAAATAATATATCATCACCATCCATTCTCAGGTCATTGCCAAGACTCCTTCAAACGGTTCCCTCTTACAGGATTCTAAATGTGCCGAAGCATTCCGCCAGAAGATGTGAGATATTTTGAAACTTTCTAGTAAAGGCAACGTTCGTTAAAAAACATTGGGAAGATTAAACTGCAACCGGTTCCTTTACTGGGCCAGAAGCTTGTGCCTTAACCTGCCTTGGTAAGTGGCAACACGTATTTAAGCACCAGGCACAACAACCTATATGCGTGAGTGCAAGTTGGAAGTAAAATAGCAAATTATGGGTATCTCACCTTTGCTGATTTGAATAGCTCATCAAGCACCTCAGACAAAGTCGGATGAGCATGAACCGCAAATTTTATATCCTGCATTGCACGACAACAACGTTGGAATTACCTAATAGACAAGGATAGAAACTAGAAAGATTCTTGTGGCTATTCACATTTATTTTATCCACAAAAAAATAGACTAGGGGTATGTTTTGAAGTTCAATTTTGGAGGAAAAAGAAGGGAAAATTTTCATTTTTCATAAATATTCTCTAATTTCATATTTTTTAAAAAGAAATAAAATGATAAATTAGTATAAATTTCATGTGTTAAATTTTTATTATTATATAACACTTGATTTAATATAATATTTGCCCTCTCCTTCCTTTCTCTCCCAACCCAACTCTTAATCATACCCTAAAAGAACCTTCTTCGTCAATATAGCACATGCAGCATAAATAACTAAAGGCTCTCTCACATTTGACAGTTTGGCAGGAAAATTTACTTGAATACGTGTTCCTAATGCTATTGCATTGGATGCCTCGTGGATAAGATCAGCAGCATGCAACCCAAAAATATGAACCCCTAGAATCTCTCCATTGTCAGGTCTGTATATCAACTGCACGAAAACAGCTAAAATATAGTTAGAAATAACATTGGTATCACCAAAGTAAATCTTCGCGTCGATAATTCATGTCAGCTTCTAACAGTCAGGTCCAATTTGCGTTAGATTATTTTTGGTTGACCAAGAGATCCCTATCTGGATCTAAGGGGAGAATGGGAAAATGGCATGTAGAGGGATCAAATCCGTCATCCATAGCAGCATCCTGATGTTTAAATACCTAGTGAGTCAAGGCTCACTGGTTGTTTAGATTTTGGAGAACCCATAATCATGTTTGGGTAGTTCGACAAAATCAATTCTCACATTTTCCAAGGTTGGAAAAATGATTGCAAGATCAAGACTATAAAATAAATTTTAGCACGGAAGACCCGGTAATTTTCCAAATATATCCCTATAATCACGCTTCAAAAGCCATTGCGCCTTATGATGCTCAAACCAATTTTAAAATCAAATCCTTTATCACCATTTACCATTTCCTTTACAATCTAACCCAAACAAGCACTTCATAAGCTTTTGTACAACACAGTATTAAGAGAAAGATACAGAAATATAACCTTGGCAAGACCCTCCCCTTCGTTTTCTGCTAAAGCCTTCGTGTTTGCTTTAAAACTTGTTTTGGCAACACTTACTTCAAAGCCCTCCTTTTCACCTTTCTCCCTTGCTTGAGGCTGCATATAATATGTTTGATCGTAGTACATGAGTTCATCTAAGTGGATAAATAGTAGTAATAAATAAGGGGAAAGGGGGTGACAGAGCAGAAGAACAGAGGAGGGGACATTTAGCCATGTGTATGAAGGTGAAACAAGCAGCAGGTGGAGGATGAAGCATAAACCAAAAGAAAAATATGATTACCTCAGTCAATCCAACCATGCTGATTTCAGGATGAGTGAAACAAGCAGCTGGTATGCTTAAATGATTAAGCACATGATCTCTTCCAGTGACTTGTTCAACCACTGTCCACAATCTTTTCATTTAAGTAAATGGAAGCAGGCAAATGACTTGAATGTTCATTGCAAAATTACATAGCTTGCTTCTTACCTGAGATTCCTTGTGCGCTGGCAGCATGAGCAAGCATCATCTTGCCATTTGCATCACCAATACAATACAAATGAGGGACCTATCATTCCATACCCTAAATCAGTAACAATAGGTCAGCCCAAGAGAAAAATAATGTGTGCATGAGATATTTGAAACAAACCAAGTTTCCATTGGCATCAATTACTCGCATGCATTCATCCACAGGAACAAAACCACGCTGTGTTACAACATTAATCTGCAGGAACTTGTAAAGTATCAAATCACTTCCTTGGGGAAAGCATTTTATCCTAAAAACAATGTTCAAAAGGCATACATTCTCCAATCCAAGACCTTGGGTGAATGGAGCCCTTCCAGTTGCTATTAGTGCAGCATCCACCTATAGCAAAGCATAAGCAGGTCTTGAAACAATTCAGTAACTAAATATGTCAGGTAAAGATGTGTGGCTATGTGTGTGTCTAACTGTGTATTAAATATGATCTATAATTGAGATTTTTCATGTAGTTTCAATGTTACTACACTTGTAAATCCTATACTTAGCACCACAGATATTCATGTATTTCAGCTTGTACTACTAAATTCAATGGATATACATAAGCTACTAGTCCTTACAGGTAAGCACAGTCAACTGTAAATTTAGAAAAGTGGCAAGGTGGAGCTTTTAGCACCACAGATGTTCATGTATTTCGGCTTGTACTACTAAATTCAATGGAGATACATAAGCCACTAGTCCTTACAGGTAAGCACAGTCAACTGTAAATTTAGAAAAGTGGCAAGGTGGAACTTTTGAACATTAACCACTTTTGCCCCCAACTATGCAACAGTCAAAGAATTGTCTGCCCCAGCATAGCTACATGCACGTGTACAGTTCTCTCTATGCTATATTGAAGATGAGTATATTAACCACTTCAGAATTTTTCAAACGTGATCAGATTTCATTACAAGGTCTCATACCATGAGAGCATGCTGTATTAAGAGAGTCCTAATAAGTATATGACAACAGGTTACTACTAAATATAAGCTTGTTCCATGGTCACAAGTTTTCCAATCAACCTTTGCCAATTAGTATTTCAGGGGAAGAAGTTTTAACAGTTTAAAACAAAGTGATTAACTAAAAGCTTTCAGGAAAAAAGTTAATGTACCTCTAAAGTTTCCTTTTGTTCCTTGGTCTTCGCATCAATGAGCTCAATTGTGACAGGTTTTCCATCTCTTGCAGGAGTGACCTATATAGGGAACTTGATGACTATGACAATTCAAAGTAGCTACCCAGAAAAAAATTATAGAAGAAATTACCAGAGACCTTAGATGCAAAAACCCCAGTATGATAGTCAATATTCCGGGGGTTAATGAGAACTCTCTGAGCCAACTTGCTAATTTCAGGATCAAATCCAGGCATGAGCTGATCTAAAGCTTCAATAAAAGTAACCTGCAGAGTACCATTATCGTCAACTATATCCCTTCTGCATAATTAGGCTTCTAAATTTTACAAGTAATGATTTATTTTTCTTTCTTGTACTAATAAAAACAAAATTATGAAAAAAAGAAAAAGAAAAAGGACATAGTATAAAATGTCCTTCAAATGTCATAAAACACTAAAAACAAGCAAACAATGGAGAAAGGAAAAAAGTATCAGAAAAGTGCTACCTCACTTCCAAGTGCCGTATATACATCACTGAATTCAAGCCCAATATAGCCACTTCCTACAATTGCTATCCAATCAGGAACAGTCTCCAGTTTGAGAGCATGGTCACTGGTAATCACAGTCTTCCCTGAGTGCATTTGCTTGGTGAGTTTTTATTAATGATACAAAATAAATCTTACAAGAAATAAAAAAAGAGAAAAACAAGACCGACAGTATCAGTAGAGTACTAAACAAAGATTACCATCCCCTTATGCACATTTCATTGTAGCCTAATATACTATCAATCCAAACATATCTCCAAAACTAAATTGATCACTTCTTTTTATCTATTGCATGCTGTCTATTCTCTGGTCCAGTCTTATCACACTCTACTTTTGAAGCCACTTGGAGCTTGACATGTTGGTTGTCATAGACGGTTTTGTATATACCATATTCTTGTAGCTGGAACACATGCCTAGAACTAATCCTCACCGAGTGGTGCTAACATAAAACAACTGTGTCGTGAAGAAAAAAGATAAATATGTAGCGTGTGGTGTACCGTCAACTTCAATGCCCTTGGGAACAAAGGGAACAGAACCAGTAGCAATGATGATGTCTTTTGCAGTTACCACATTGTTGGAAGAGCCAACTTTCACCTTTTGAGGACCCTGTGTTAATTCACAAATAAGCCAGTCAATGAAAAGTGTTGAAATCTCCATTGGTAGTTTTGTGATTCAAATTCAAGCCTTGGCGCTCATAACAATGTCATTTACCAAAATGGCTCCAAAACCAGTGAGGATGTCCACTCCAAGTGCTTTCAATGAATTGGTCAAGTTGCCACGGATTTTCGAAGCAAGATTATTAGCATGATCAGCCACTGCTTGTCTGTCATACCCAGCAGCAGAAACCTGAAATACCAAAAACCAACTAATCACACAACTAATCTCTCTACCATGAAGCAGACTATCTTCTAAACACATTTCGACACATCTTCCATTCTGATACAAAATTTTTTTACCTGTAAGCCGAGCGACTTCAAGTGATGATCATCCCGCAACTCTCGCATACGACCACTAACAGCCAAAAGAGCTTTAGAAGGAACACAACCTCTGTTCACACACGTTCCTCCAACCACGTCTCCCTCGACAATGGCCGTTTTCAAGCCCTGCAAAGTCCAAAACCCTCACAACATAAAACTTACAGCAATTCGCAACTTCTTCATTGATTAAATTAAGCAAAACTTAAAACAGCTGACATCAATTCAGCTGATTTTTCCAATTCGATACAGAGAGAGAGAGAGTAAGCTTTCGTTTCGACAATCAAAATTTTGGAAGAGAAAGCAATTAGTGCACCTTCTCGACGGCATGAAGCGCGGCGCCGTGACCACCGACGCCGGCGCCGATGATGAGCAACTCGTAATCAAAGGAGTTGGAAGGGGTGCCGTTGTCGGAAAGCGCAGCGGATACTGCGGTGGAGTGTGAGCGACGGTAGTAGTTGAGGGAAGTGGAAGTGAATGCCTGGCGCCTAAGACCGCAGAAGCGGAGATTCAAAGGCGCAGAAGTGCGAGTGGGGATGGGAAAAGAGTGGCGTGACTCCCAAATGGAAGCAGCGTAAGAGGAAGAGAGCGAAATCGTTGATTGCATTTGGGAAACACAGAGAGATCTGTGCGCGCGCGCGAGTGAGGGGGAGAGAGATTTTGGAATAGTTTGTTGATTTGCGAGTTAGACAGAGGGCGGAGATATCCAAAAGTGCGGTGTGGGCGGATAATTTCATAAAACCACCGTTTTGGTAGTTTGTTTGCTATAGGTATCTTCCTAAAAATTCATAACATGTACTCACGGACTATATAATCATTATTTATATTTTTTAAACTTATATAAATAATGTGAAGTGTTTTGGCAGTTTATTTTTTTTTATGAATTTTTATTTTAAATTTACTAAAATATGAATTTTTTATAAAATTACATAAATATAATTTTTTTAATGTCAATGATGATTTTATTCGTCAAATAATTAATTATGGTTAAAAATCGTTATTATTATTTTAAATACATAAAATAATATACTTTTATTCTTAAAAGTTATTGTTAGTGAGATTTGTAAAAAAAGATTAAAATGTAATTAAAAAACTACTATTAATGACTTTTGAAAAATAAAAAGTTATTCTTAAAGTCAAAAGTTGCTACTTATGAACTTTAATTCTATTAAATTATTAAAAAAATATTGGGTAATATAAAATCTTTGTTAGTATTTTTTAATTGTAAAGATTATAAATACTGCAATTCGTACCAATAACAAATCATAAATAAATTTTTTTAAGTATTTGTATCCTTAGTTCCATTATGTGTTTTTTTTTTTAAAAATAAGTATAACAATGACATATTTTAAAAGTGAAATTGTAACAAACATGAATGAAAGTATGTCATTTATATGCAAGAAGAATATGTGTATATTCTATAATGTATCATTTGAAAATTTGAAGTATTGACTTAGTCAATGGATTAAAATTTAATGTCTAAAAACAATGAAAAATATTGTGTATAAGTGTCCAATATCAATATTTTATAATTTCATGAAATATTATACAATTTTAATAACTAATAATGATAATATTGAATAAATATTTTAGATACATTAGTAGTGTCATCCCTCAACTGATATCATTAAGTTATATGTTATGTTTCAAAAACAATGAGCTACAAAAAACATATGTGAGCACCATGTCAAAAAGAAAAATAGAATAGGAACAAAACAACACCGAAAATGATGATAACAACTTTAAAAAAAAATATGCAACGTCCATTTGGGGAGTCACATCTTGATGTTATGCATGCATCTAAGTTTTTAAAGTTTGCAAACTTAGGTACGTAAAATTTATAATTATGTTGGTGAATTTAACTTTATTTTTGTTAATTAGTTTATGATTGTCATGTTAATTTATTTCAACCCATTTTCTCAATGAAATGAATATGCGTCAAATGAGACAACTACCATGGTGCAGTCTTTATCGAGGGATAATCATAGTTGAAGGCGTTATCCCCATTCTTTTTGGCCTAACTCATAGTATGGAGTAATGATGATTTATTTGTTCTAATGTTATATTATTGTTCTTCTTTAATATTAACATAATTGTCTTTTATATTAATGTGTTTATATTGTCATGTTGTAATTTTTTTAATTATTCGCAGTTGTTTATTTAATATTAAATCTTATTTTATTGCATTATAGACATAAACAAAAGTGGTTTAACAAAATCACTTACAACTTAATTTAAATATAGAAATTACAATAACCATAGCATAAATAAACCTTAATATTCAATTATATTACTAACACATAAATTAAATTATAATTATGGATAAAAATATGACTATTCGTCTTCTCCCTTTTTTTCTTAATTAATGAATGACTATATTTAACAAGACATGTTTAAAGGGACATAATGCGTGCGAAAGAAATATTTGTTTTTTTGGTTGACTTGTATCATCTCTTACTCCTTAAGTGGCTATGTTCTCATCTATTCCACCATCATATGTTTTGCTTGGGGTCTGCCACATGCATGGATGGTTGGGTAATTATGTCATCTTGTTATGTCAACTCCCACAAGTAGATTGACATGGATCATTGCTCACTTTGTGAGAATATCGGCTGAGAAGTATCCACATATTGTAGTGTCACAAGTTATGATTGATACACATCCTCCTTATCTACACTTATATTTTGCATAGTTGCCTTTTCATTTAGGTCAAAGTGACATTGCAGATTTTTCCAGGAAGGTGAAGCTTTATCTAAAACAAAATCATATGTTGAAAGAAATCTACGAAAAAATGTACTTATAATGCTACAATCAATAGACCTTCTACCTCGTTCCTCCGTGCTCATATGTTGAAAGAAATCTATGAGAAATTTCACTTATATTGCTACAATCAATAGACCTTCTACCTCATTCCTCCATGCTTCTCAAAACACAATGGACATCTTTTTTACTTATGGACATTCGTCCTTTATGTTCTTGTGTGGGTTGCTCATTCCATTGAAAGGGTTGCTACTTGTTCTTTTTTGATGACCAATAGTACTCTTCATTTAGTTGTACATAAGTTGGTGGAATCCCTTGTGGCTAGGTAGGTAGTGCATTCATGAGAATCTCTTCATATTAGTTCCATAGGCAACAATTTTTTTTAGGATGATGGCTCCTCCATATGTGGGGATAACCATATCCAATCTATTGCATATAATATGTATCATGCTCAATATTCATTAGAATAATAGAAATTCTTGGTTAGAATTCTTTTTAAGATATATTCACTTCGATGCTCCCCCACTGTTACCCAATCATCGTGTATGAGTCTTTAAGTCTTTGGTTCTCTTACTTTTTCATAAGTTTTTGCATATTACTCTATAACTTTAAACAAATCAAGGAGCTAACAATTTACCACATTAGTCATTCACCTTTCACGTCTTCTGGAATTACAACATGAATTTCATCATCCACATATGATGCCCATTAATACTGCAGCAAATAAAATATCTTAGTTTTATAATCATATAAAAAATTTGTAGAGAAAAATCTAACATATAAATAAGAATGTATAAATTTTTACCTCACGAACATCTATCTGATCTAGTGATAACTTGATATTTCCAAGATTTCTAAACTGAGTATTTGCTGGATATTGCAACTGTCTCTATCTAAGAGCAAGTAGAAATATTATTGGTCCACCCAGGATTGGAGCCAACCACGATAATTGATGTCATGCCCATACCCATAGAACTATGAAGCAGTCACAAATTTCTTTAGCATCGTGTCATAAACCACAATATAGCCCTCTATAAAGAAATGACTAACAACCTCACTATAATTACCAATTTGATTAATATTTGTCAACAAATGCAAGAATTTTGCTAATACTACGGAGTTACTTTTATTCAGCATCATAGCATGTCTCAACAAACAAAGTATATACTCACGAGCACGTTCTTAAATCCTAATATTAAAATTAATAGGAAGCCAACTAAAGTGTTGTGTTAGCCACTTTAATATAATTTATGATCTTTCAGTGTTGTTTGATTAAGGTGATGCATTGTTGATCTAATGTACGAGCAACGTAGAAATATCTTATAATGTTACTATGTATTCTTTATCTAGTAAGTGAAATGTATGTATTTCAGGCATTTACTGTTTCACAAGTTTGAAAAATCCAATCAAAGTCAAGATGTCGTAAAATGTTATTTTTTTTGCATAGATGATATTATCAATAAGTAACGAGACTGTAATAATCTCATCACATATTACAAATCATAAAAAATCAATCAAGTAAGTAGTTTAACATAAATAAAATTTACAATAATAGTAATAATTTTTTTAATATTAAATTGTTATCGCAGTTGTGAAAATCAAGATAGTTTGATATATGTTAAAATTTTATGAGTTTTGCATTTTTAATGGTAAAATAAAATTTTATAAATAAAAAAATTAAAGTTTTGCCAATCATGCTGGCAAAATTATGACACATGATAAAAAAATATAAGAAAAAAATTAGTTTTAAAAAATTATATTTTGATAATTTATTAAAAAATAATATTTAAATAAAAGTACCACCATTGTCTCTCTTGCCATAACTACCACTGTAATTATTGCTATCTCATGAAGTGGGAAACAGATATTTTATAGTTTTGGTAGAACTTACAATGTATTTTTGTTTAAGTAAAGAAATTTTTAAGCGAAAATGCACTCCCTCGTCCTCTCGCATTCCCAGCCCGCCTCTCTCCCACCCCTCTCTCCCTCAAGATCAAGAATAAAACTGATGAGAGTTAAAGAATTGATAATTGAGGAACTTTTAAGAACGCAGCGATAAAAGTATGAAGGTTGCGGATGAAGAGAAAACCTTTGCTAATATAAGTGTGGACAACCATCTGGGAGTTAAATTTTAATTAAAACTTATTATAATTTTCGAATAAGTAAATAAGAGAGGAGCCTCAAATCGTGAGGATAGAGGAGAGAACTTTTTCCAGTCTCGTTAATTATAGTGTTTTTTTGTTGCGTAAGAATTTAATGACATTATTTTGTTAATAATATATTCTATTATATAATTAATGATTAAATTTTTTAAAAAAAATTTAAAAATTATGTAAATTTTATTCTTAATTTAATATATTTATAGTTTTTAATGTTTTTAACTAATAATTAATAGTTTGTTAAAAAAATATGTATATTAAATAATGCGTTGTCAATATTACTTCTTTAGCTATATTTGTTTTTTTTTCTTTTTTTATTTTTCACATGTTTAAAATTTTTTATTCATTCATCTAGATGAAAAAAATATAATCCGAACAATATTTTTATCAACATTTTCTTTTCAGATAATTAATAAAGAAACTTATTACTATAATTATAAAATTTGGCTTTTAAGGGTGAATTACGGTGCGGTGACTTGGTTGACAAGTAATAAGAAGATTTAAATTAGTTTTGTATTTAAACTGGTACAAACTAATTTGAATCAGCTTAAAATTGGATTGAATTAGTACTACGTTATTAAATTGAACTAACTTTATAAAAGACCAATGCAAAGATGCATTGCTAAACTGATAATTTACGCAAATAATATCAACCATGACATTTTAAGCAATTTATAATGCTTTTGTTTTAATGTTTATTATATACGTAGAAGTTTTAAAAAATGGCAAATAGAAAACAAAAAAGAAGCCGTTGAATTGTATTCAAGCATGAGTGCTTAGACAATTCTGAAGAAATAAGTAAGATTGTGCAATATTTTGTATTTAACGATCAAGTATATATTTACACTTGCCAAATTGTTCAGAGAAAGGTTCTTTCAAATCAATTATAAACTTTTAACCCTTTTTTAGTTTAAGTAAAAAATAATAGTTACGGAATAAAAATGACATGTTCTTAACTTGTTTTATCCTAAATGATGTGTGCTATGCTTAGTTTTTTACCCTTTAATTTTCTTTTTACTGTCACAAAAAGTATTTGACACAAATTTATGTATCACGAATTCATGATTTATATTTATTATCCACAAAAAAAATAAAAAAAAATTAAGTATTCTTATACTTAATAAATACAAATGATAACTCATTGATTAATTTCTTTTGATAATTTGACTCATTGATTGAACCAATAAATCGGTGACCACAGGTTGCAAAATAGGCTTACTCACTCAACAGTTAATTTTAATGATTTAAGTTGTTCAAGGTAATTCACCTTATTTAATCTGACATTCCTAACTTGTGATATGAAGTGGATCAAAGTCTTCCAACTTGTCAATTTTTAATATTATTTGGGTTCTTTTTATAATATTTTAAAACTAAATTCCATGTATTAATTTTTTTTAATAGTTATTAACGTATTAGTTTTGTAAAATTAATTACAAGATTTAAAATATATGTTGTTAAACTTTATTGTTAACCTTTATATATAATTTATAAATATAAAATTAAAATAAGAGCATTTTTAGAAATCTTCTTAAATAAGAGCACTTCTAAAAATTTACATTTTCTATCATGCTAAATAATATATTTTTATATTCAATATTTATATTAAATTTGATATTAATTTAAAATTTCATAATTTAATAATACCTGTGAAATAAAAAAGTCACTAATACATTATTTTTTAATAAGTTAAACAAAAGATAAATATGTAGAAAAATATTAAATATTCTCAAAATTTTATAAAAGAATTCATATTAGACATTATTATTATTTTATACTGATCCATTATTAGAAACTGCAATTCCAAATTTATCCTTCCATTGTTTTGAGATTAAGTTGTCCTTCATTAATCTTTAGTAATAAAAGCAAATAGGCTCTATATCATATTTAAATATTTCTTCGTCAACTTTGTGATTTAGGAATGTCTTATTATGGGGTAATTAAGAAAATGGCCTTTTATATATAACAAGATGTTCCTAATTAACCTTTTCCTGGAGCTTTATACGACTTTCATAGGGTGATGGAGGTATGAAGGTAGAGTCTTGCTTTCATTCTTTCCTTTCCAACAGATACATGCTTTTTCTTTCAATAAATCCAATAAATCTTTATTCAAAAAATAAATCTTTAAGAGCTTATTATTTTTACTTTAATATTTTTTCTCAATTTTCTATTTTTTGTGCTACTCAATTTGCTACAGAATACTCAAAAAATGGAATGCGTTGATTTTTTAAAATAAAAAAGTCAAATAGTTCCATTATTTTTTTATGGCTTGACTAAATAATTAAATCAAATTTAAAAGCCACTCAAGTAATTAATATTTTTAACTCTTGTTTATTTTAAAGTTGCTAAATTAGGTTTTATACGCTATAGTGAAAATACATATTTTCATATAAACATGTAGTTTTAAAAATATAAACATACATCTTAATTATATTTAGTGATTAAAAATTAATTTTATTAAAATTAAAATTTTCCTTTGGTCAAATTAAAATTAATTCTTTCAAATTTCAAAGTCTAAAGGAAACGAACACTTATTGACTCTGTTCGTAAAGTTTCTTCGTATTTTTCTCAGGTTTCTGTTATGCTTAGAAATGGACACTGGACACGCAAGGGCACTCAAGTCAATGGTGCATTCGTAATTTCAGTGGGAAGCCAGTGGCATTTTCGGTAGTCCATGAATGCGTTATTGTTTTCTACTCCTCCTTTTGCTTAATCGAAAGTCGGGGACACAGTGTTGCGCGGAGAATATTAAATAGGAGAGAGAAAGAAGAGAGAGAGACTGGAAAGTTCACGATGCTACGTTAATGGCGGTTAGGGTTTCCTGTTGATCCCCCAAAGCTTGATTCCCTCGCTGTAATTGTTTTCTCCTCTCTCGTTCTACTTGCACTCAAAACCCTAATTTGAAGTTCACCCCCCAAATTCAGTATCTCTGCTTTGGTTTTTTGTTTTGAAATTTTGGGTTGTTGTGATGGGCGCGCCGGAGAAATCGCAGACTATCGCAAATTCGATGCAGGCAAGTATGCTCTTTGTGTAATTGAAAACTTTATGCGTTGTCGTCGATTTTAGTCAATGCAATTTTTTTTCGTTTTGCTATTCGTTGTGCTTTGAGTTCGGGCTTCGGTTGATTTATTGGTGATTTGGTGAGCTTGTGGCATTTGTTGTTGACTAAGTATTACTGCTTGTAAATTGAGTTGGATTGTTGGACTGTGTTTCCTTAGCTATCACTCGGTTCGTGTTATGCTTCATGCAATCGTTCTCTTGCTTGATATATTTAGAGCCATGACATTCTAAGAAGTGGAGGATAGTGCACTTGCTTGAATATGCATTTTAACTTGCATATCTTTGTTGTAATGAACTGATAATTGTTTGATTCCACTTGATTTTTTTATTGTTAACAAAAGAGCTTAAATTTAAAAGTTTTTTACAATATCATCCTGTGATATAATGGCAAAAAATTTAAAGAGTTAAGTTTCGTAAACAATGGTTGTGATAGTCAAACCCTTTCAATGATTAAAAAATGCGATTGGATGACTACTTGATATGAGGCTTGCTAACAGGTGCTTTTAGAGTTAAAATGTGATTGAAAAATCTAATATGATATATTAAATGCCCTTGTGCTTTTTAGGGCACTTGTTAACAAAACCCAATTGACAATGTTAAGGAATTATTCAACGAAAGTGGGTCAAAATTAAATCCTTCTAAAAGCTGAACTGAAAGGTGAAGATTCTGTTGTTTCTTTCATAGTAACCATCATCCATTTGGAGGTGTTTTGGGGTTGTACTACTTATGCATTTTTACATTGTGGTTATGAGACGGTCTTGTACCATCAAAGTGTATGGTTTGAGATAATTGGATAAGCTTGGACTTGTTTGAGTTTGAAATGAATTTCTTGATGGCACAGGCCTGGATTTTGGTTACAATATGGATACATTTTAGATTTCTTTTCTTTTTGTCTTGAAAATTCTAGGTTGCCGGTAATATGCTGCCATAGAATTTGGAAAGTTGCTGCTATGTCACGGTACAGTGAACTAGTTTTTGTCAAACTTTTACAGTCTTTTCATGCAGTTACACTTACTCACTAAATGTATCTGGTTTCTTCATTGAGAGTAAAACGTGCCCCCCTTCTCTACCTTTTTCAGTTATATCAAGCGTTACATTTAAGCACAAAAGTGTGATTTTTTAATTTGCTTCCTTGACTTTTTTGCATTTGTTTCTTCTGTATGCAGCTTGTTGTGCTGCATTTGTTGCCCCTTTTTTTGTTTTTATGAATCAAATTCTACTACTAAATTGTAATGACATAGTGGAGTGAATTTTAATAGGGAGATATACTGCATTAGGATTAGCAATTTCTGTTAGCGCACACAGTTTTGTCAGTTTTTTCTCAAATCATTAATAATAGTGAGAACTAATTTAAATTAAAAAAACTGCATATTCTATTTTAATATTTAAAGTTTCTGGTCCTTAATTGTATTCTTGCTTTTGTCTCTTAACATTTCTTGCTTAACACTGCATATTTTTCTCATGTAAACTGTTCATTCATTCATTAGCATTAAGCATTTATCGAACTTCTTAATTAGGCCATAGCAGCATTATAGCTTTGTTGCATTTTTGTGGAGTGGAGTGTCCACTGTGGCTGTGATTGAGATAAGAGCCCTAACACAATCATTGAAGACTAGGGGAATGTTTAATGGGGAATATTGTTAGCACTCAAACTCCTATTAAGAAAGTGTATAACAGAAGAAATAGAAGGGGGCCCAAAGGATCATATGGGCAAATTTCCTAATCCTATTGTGTAGAAATGAGAGTTCTATGCTAGATGAGTGGTTATCAATGAAGCATGGACTTTGACAGGGACATTGGACACGATATGAACACTCTAGCACAGCTAATGTTTAAAATATAGGACACTAAGACAACATATAACAACAATAAGTCTCACAAAAAAAATATATTTTTAGTTGTACACCTATTGCAAAGTGTTTGATGCATGTTAAACAAGTGTCCAAGAGGTGGTAATGTCAGAAACATGTCCAACATCATGCCACTTCAAACTAGAAAGGTGTCTACTTCATTTGTGGTTACGCAAGACAAGACAGAATTAAGAAACCAATCATTAGAGGGAAACTTGGATTATCCTCCGCTGCAGAAAAAGTGGTAGGGTCTTGTTTTGTGTGGTTTGGGCATGTGTGGAGAAGACTTGTAGAAGCATTTGTAAGGAGATTGGCTAAATGGTAG
The DNA here is from genome assembly GCF_003935025.1 of Abrus precatorius. Classification (NCBI taxonomy): domain Eukaryota; kingdom Viridiplantae; phylum Streptophyta; class Magnoliopsida; order Fabales; family Fabaceae; genus Abrus; species Abrus precatorius. The sequence goes on along the minus strand of NW_020874292.1, from coordinate 30,384,700 downwards.
ATAATCCAATAATTCGGGGTAAAAGGAGATTGAGGAAACTGAAGGTCAAGCCATTGAGAGGGATTTATAGGTAATTGGTCTATCTTTGCATTTAATGTAGGCTAGAGATTTATCGTATTGTATGCTACATGTATGTTATGCTACATGTATGTTTTGCTACATGTATGTAGCTGACCCCAACAAGTGAAAAAATGCTTAGTCATTGTTATTGTTGACGGAGTAGAATCACTTTTAAAGTGTACATATAGATATTTTTAATGGGTTTCACTTCAAAATCGAGTCTGATTAACAGAAAAGCTAACATTTTGATTTCTCTCAAAATCAATTGTACTCATTGCATAGTTATTCCCTCAACTCCTAAAAAAATAGTTACTGTAGAAACCCATTTTACTTGATGAAAATGTGATTTTGTGCTGTATTGAAACAAGCACTGAAACTGTTCAGAGCTATAAATAGAATGAGTGAAGGTGGGATTGGGAACGGCAGTTTCCGAGGGAGAGATCATGCTCTCAAATCCTGGGTATTCTTTGTAAGCATGCAGAGACTTCTTTATTTGGATTTCAGTGATTCAGCGGGAGAAGAAGGTTATTCGATAAATTATTCTCTATTCATTCCTTATGTTTCCTCCCTGTTGTGAAGTGATACCTAACACAACCGATTGAATAACTTTGCATTGAGGATATGTTGAAATTGATAATCCTGATTTTTTGTTGGTGATGTTTATTAATTACTATAATCCAGGGATGGAACTTCATTTTTCAGTAATGTGTGTTTTCTGTTTGTATCTTCTAATTTTACTCCTTTGACATGTAATGTAAGAGAAATTGAAAATTGAGGGCAAAGAAACTGTTTTTCCTTTTTGATCTGAATAAATGTTTTATACTCTTGATTTTAGTGATTCAGTCATAGGAAACCATTATTTCCACAACATCTGCAGTTGGGCTTTCTAAATGAATATAGTCCATTTATTTCTTTGTTACCTTTGAGTTATGGTGGAATACATGTTATATGTTTAGGAATAGTTATAAGGAATGTATTTTTTGACAACATTCTTTTATTGATATCTTGATTGGTTGTTTCAACTGGCTTATAGCTGTCTCTCTTTTTATTGGATTGCAGCGTGTCAAGCTTTACCGTCTGAATGATAATGGGAAATGGGATGACCAGGGCACTGGGCACGTCACTGTTGATTATTTGGAGGTTTGTACACTGTTTGGTAAAGCTTTCATTTATTACTAACATGTATATCATTATCACATGTGAGAACTGTTGTTCTGGGGCATTGCATGCATGACTTACTCTTAATGTCTGGTTATGTGTATGCTCAGAGGCTTTTACCTTTCATTTTGAATCATAATATCCTTAACGATTGGTGACACTATATCTTCTTCCCTCCTCTGCATAATGATAATTGTGTGATTTGGAGTTAACAATGCAACATGATTCTAATATTCAACAGAAATAACTGGTTGGTCGCAATTTTTGTATTTAGAAGGAATGAAAAATCATATCTTATAATGCAGAGGTCAGAAGAGCTGGGTTTATTTGTTTATGACGAGGAAGACAATGAGACCATACTTTTGCATCGCATTTCTCCTGATGATATTTATAGGAAACAGGAAGGTGGTTTTTATACTCCCTTAATAGTGACTTGTATTTCATTATTTATTCTTGAAATATGAGGGTTCATTCTGTGTGTCAATTTAATGGTAGAAGTTCTTTTGTTATTCAGATTCAATTATTTCATGGAGAGATCCAGAATATGCTACTGAACTGGCACTTAGCTTTCAAGAACCTGGTGGTTGCTCTTACATATGGTAGCAAATAACTTTAAAATTTAATTACTTCACATCTTTATCTAGGTTTTCTTCTTTTTGCTGTGGAATTGATTTTAATTAATTAATTAATTCCCATGCTTGTTTTATTCAGGGACAATATTTGCAGTGTGCAAAGGAATATGCATTTTAATACTTTAAGTAGTAAGTAATGCAAAAATTGAATCTTATTATTTCCTCTCTTTACTAGAGATTGTTCACATTTGTTGTTTATTAAATAGGTTTTGTTACTTTCAATTTATTGTTCTGTTATTTCAATGCTTGCTTGGTTGTTAGTGATAATTAATTCTTAGGATTTGGTTTTTGTTTATGCTACAACAATAACATTTTTTGTTTTAATAATTATTTATACACTATCTGACGTACTGATTATTAAGTAACATACCAAAGATTATCCTTAAATGCATGATCTTTGGGGATGACATAGTATTAGTTGAGGATTTGAAAGAAGAGGTTAATGCTCAATAGTGTTGTTAAAAAACGGCCATGGCAGATGTCGCTGGCAGTTTCCGCCCAAATCACCACAACCATGGTGGAAAATGGTGGGCCCATGGCAGTAACTGCGGCTGTGGTAGAAATGACAGTTTTTTAGGGAAAAAACGAGTTGGGCCTCTGACCTGACCTGGGGTCCAAAGTGACTGTGAACTCAACCCTAAAAATTTCTATCTTCTTCCTTTCATGTGATTTGCATCTCTGTCTTTGTTCCAACATCTCTCTCTTTGTCCTTAACATCTCTGTTCTTTCTCATCAACACTATACCAATGGAAATTGTGGCTTTTCGCACATGTCTTGGCTGCTATTGTGAGATTTTTTGAAGATCCAAAAATGTCCTAAATTTTTAACGTTGCAGAACCATGTATCCGGGGGATTTTGGGTCAACTAGGAAAAGGCCTTAAAAATGGGGGTGTGTGTATGTGTTTGCCTTATCATTGCGAGTGGTCTCCTTCCTATGGTGTATAATATCTATGGGTATGACTATGACTGTATGGGTTCTAGACCTGTGAGTTCATGCAACCATTATTTTGTGTATAGGTTGCATGGTGTTTATATTATCTGGATTCTTTGAAGATTTGTCTTGTTTTGATGCTCCTAGATGCGTGTGTGTTTTAGACTTTTAATGGGATAAAAAAGAGGGAAAAATGGTTTAATTGTAAAAGGATGGTTCCAAAATTCGATCAGTATATCAGCGGAAAAACTGTCATTACCATTCAAAATTTATACACTTTCTGAATTTGTAAATATTTCTAGTCATAGCCTGACAGGGAAGGGTTTTGATTTTTGAATTTTCTTATCAACCATTTATTAAGCTTTATTTGCAGAATTATCTTGTTTGATGGTTTATCGACTTAGTCAGACTACATTCTGTATGTTTCAGGTGAGGCATTTCACAGTGTAAACAGTGAGTTAAGGGAGTTGCCTGCAGTTGAATTGTCAACGCTTCCTTTGATTGTTAAGGTTTTGGCATATGCTTTAATCCTCTCAGTTATTTTGTTTCTACCTTGTTATTATTTATTGTTTTGCAATCTCATCACATGTTCTTCCAATTTTTTATCTTAATTTTAAATCTAATTTATGTATTGTTGGCTTTTTGTTGAAATCTTCCAAACAACAATTCTGAATAAGTTTTGGAAGTACTTGTTTCAATTGCTATAGAACAACAGTTTTTTTAATTGAAATCTATCTGTTCAAGTTTTTGATTTACTTTATTGAACAATTTGCTGTGCAGCTATCATTGGTTTCATGTAATTGCTGCCAACATGTAGCCAATTCAATCCAGAATTCTGATCAATTTAAAAAACCTTTGATAAATCGTCACTAACATTGGATTCATTACTTTTTTTTTTTTCTTCCAATTTATGGTGTTCCTTTTCACTTCTACTAAATGAAAATTTTAATCGCACAATCCATCCTGCTATCACTGAGCTGTGGGTTTACTATTTTTAAGGCATGCCCTAGGCCCCTAGCTAACTCTTGGTGAATTCTTAACATAAAGTCTGGTGCAGATCATCAGCTATATGGCCTAGTCCGTAAGCCCAATTGAAGATCATTTGTCAACTTGATGTTAATAAACCTTCCTAAACAAAGAAATGTCAGCCTATAATTATAGTTTCTTTTTTTTTTCCTGGATAAACATAGTTTGTTAAGAAAGAAATAAGATATACAAATGCTATATGATAATAAATCCTCGAAAGGAACACAAGGAAGAAAGGAAACCAGAAGCAAAAAGAACATGAAATTAAAATGCGACATGTCATCCCAATCTTTGTGCATCAACCAAAAAATCCCCTAATCAGACCTTTAGCAGGACATCACAAAGAAGCTAAGTGAACTGCTAAATTCCAATTGAACTCCTAATGCATCACTCAACTAGGAAAAATTCTAGCATTTCTTTCATATACACCAAACAATTGCAAATTGAGAAATTTTTTTTTGTAGCATCTCTATTGGTGCTAAGACCTCGAAAATTAACCCATGAACTGCCAGATATCCTTGGTGCTAACCCAATCTTCACCAACACCCCCAATCAAGTCAAGAACTACTGAGCATTGCTTAAACAAATGAGAAGCATTTTCACAACTTGATCTGCACAATAACACAATAATCAGGAGACAAAGCAATTGGAGGTCTTTGAATTTGAAGTAAACCATTGGTGTTAGTCTTGGTTTAGAACAGCAGTCCAAACAAAAGATTTATCCTTTGGAGGAGCAATTGGTTTCCAAATTGGCTTATCTAAAAGGGAAGAATCATCATTGGGAAATGAAGTGACAAACTGAATGTGACATTTGGATGATAATAAATGCAAGGTGTCAAGTGACCAATAGCTCTGCTCTGAATTAGATGAGATTTGGGTAGAATCTAACAAGATCCAAAGAGACTATAATTCAGAGACTTCCCTATCATGCAAGGTTCTAAAAAATGGAAGGTCCTAGTTGAAGAATAAGTCTGAATTATAGGAGCATTGTACAGATTACAAGAAACACGGGAACATTTCCCACCCATTGGTTCTCCCATAATAATGTGGGAACCATCACTGAAACAAGGAAACAAAAGATTTTGTAGAAGCATGATCTTGAGAAATCAATTTCCAGGGGCTAGCATTTGTTGCTTTAAACACTGAATCGGCGACTCACTCATTAGAATGCAAACCATACTTCTGTTAACTGGACGCCTATAATTAGCCAGGGGCTAGCATGAATTGTCCTATAATGATAAATTGAATCTTTAATCTGTTATAATTATTGAAAATTATATTTCCTATATGCAATGAAATTGATCAATGATTTTTGTTGTACATGGACACCAATATGTATGTATTATTCATGTGGACCTTTTTGCCAATTCATGCATGAGTTAACAATGTGGTTTAGGGTTTAGGGAGACACTCACATTTGGTATGGATTTTTTGATGATTTTGTTACAAACACACCTATTGGTGTTGCCTTTGTTATATTCCTTCTCTACTGATGAGAAAGCTATTTCACAAAATTTATGGTGGAGAATTACAATACTTCCATTGAAGGAGTTGAATTTAGTATGGTGCTCTATATTTATGACCATTCTTTGTTGTTTAGAAGTTCACCTTTTTCTGTCAAGCTCTTATGAAATTCATCCTCTTTTCTGTTCACAGATGGTGGGTGAGAGTGGCATTGCTGATCAGTTGCGGCTTACAGAACTAATCCTAAGTGATGTAAGTAAAATAAACGTCTAGTATATGTGCATGTGATATCTTCATTGATTAGGCTGGTAAACCTCATTCCGCATGATTTAGTGATTTCTCACTATTGCTATATATCATCCATTAATTAAAGTTTCTGCCTTTTGATTACAAGCCTTTCATTATTGGTCCTTTTTTTGTGATAATTTATGGTAACATATATCTGTGTGTCTTGAAATTGAGGAATATAGACAGCCTTCCCTTTGCTTTCCACATTCATATAGGGACTGAAAGGATAAGATGGTGTAGTCAAGTATTTAAGCCATCCATTACTTTCATTTATGCGCTGTCTCTAGATTTTTGTTGCATGAGGTGTTGACTTTTGTTACCTTGAACATCATATTCCCTGAGGATTACTATGAATTATATAAAATTTGGGGTGAGTTTCTTTTATGATTTATTGGAAGAAAAGTATAGTTCCTGATGATATTGTCAACTAAGTTATCAATTTGTATGGTATTGCAGTTAAGACTTATGTCATATTGATGACGGTTATGCTGTTATTTCTTACTTGCACCATTATATCCTAATGTTAGTTACTATCTACCAATGCCTATCTTGTTTGACAAATAAGAATGAGTATTGAGTCAATTCTAGTGCACTTTTTTGTTCTTTATTTTGAGATCTGAACTCTGCACACATCGCATCGATCATTTGTATGTCTTGGAAATTATAATCTTTGTAAATTCCATTTTTTTTCCTCCTTGTATATTTTGGATTTCCCTTTTTTATTTATATTTTCAATGCAGCAAGACTTTTTTAGGAAGCTCATGGAACTATTCAGAGTTTGTGAAGATTTGGAAAATATGGATGGCCTTCACATGATTTTCAAAATAATCAAAGGGATCAGTCAGTATTCAATTTTATGCCATTTTACTTTTAACCTTTTTTTTGACATTTTTTTTTTCATTTTTGATGAGTGTTTGTTCTCCTGCAGTTTTGCTTAATAGTACACAAATTTTTGAGCGAATATTGAGCGACGAATTTATTGTGGACATTATTGGTGCCCTCGAGTGTAAGTTCATTGTGTGATTTTTTCTTAACCAAGTAAAATGAGTGTTTTGGTATTTAGCCATTATATATGTCCATGTTTTGCATATATGTGTGTGTACTTGTAGTGAACAAACACTAAAAATGAGTTATTTTCTTGAATATCTTGTTATTTTGTTTCAGATGATCCAGAGGTTCCTCATGTTCAACATCATCGTAAATTCTTAATGGAGCATGTTATTTTTAAGGAGGTATTTTTTTTATCTGGTTATTCATTTTATTTTGGTAGAGAAGTTTGGTGGAGGTAGATCTGTAGATATATCCAAGGAAATTTCACTTCTTACTCATAGTGTTTAACTATTTTCTTTTGTAGGCCATACCTATAAAAAATACAATTGTGTTATCAAAGATACATCAGACATATAGAGTTGGTTTTTTGAAGGTTTGGCTCCTACTAATAAGCCTTTTATTGCTGTTTTCTCTTATTTATTTATTTATTTCTAATTTATAATTGGTCCTTTCCTTCTTTTGTTGCTTTTAGGATGTTGTTTTGGCTAGAATTTTGGATGAGGCCACTATTGCAAGTCTTAATTCCATAATACATGCAAACAATGCCATTGTAAGATTTTGATTTGTATGGAAAGAAGCCTACTCTTTTAATATGTTGATTATTATCTTTGGTTTTGACTGCTCTGCTATTTTTAGGTTGTTTCTTTATTGAAGGATGACAGTACATTTATTCAGGAGTTATTTGCTAGGTTAAAATTGCCCACCACCTCTCCTGAGTATAAGAAAAATATGGTAAGTCTTTTGTTTCTCTTAGCCATTACAATACTATTCTACTGCTTCCAGCATGACAGTGTTATTTCATAACTTGACACTTTCCCCTCCTGGGGGTGTGGCTTATTATTTATGTGTGCAGTCAAATTTGATGAAATTTTATTGATAGAAGAAATGGAATTTCAGTGTGAGGTTATCTAATAAATGGTCCTGTTGTTCTGTACATGAATTTTTTATTCTTTTTCCTCCTGAATTAGTTGATTTGTTTCAAAACTTCTAAAAACATGCATTTTGTAGATTGCTTATCTCGAGTGGGGTTGTTATTCAAGGTACTAGTACTGTTAAAATTACATGAGAACATCTTTTTCATTTAGTTTTTAATCATGGCATTGTGTGCGCTTCAGATCAGAGCTAGACTCAGTCTGATTTAATTGAAATTCCTGTGCTTTAGTTTCCATCTTGCTCGTTGCATTACATGTGCCATCCTTAGGTGTAACATGCTTTTAATAATTAGACCCTTGTAATTTGTAATATTAAATGTCTTCTTTAATTGGAAATATTAGAATTGGGAATAGAGTAGGCCAAACACAACTGGGAAAGCTAGTTTGGAGGTAGGATTGCACAAGTCATTATAAGTAGTTCTTAGGCCATATGTGTAGCTGAGGACTTGTATCTTAATAGTTAATACACATCCTCATGCCAAAGACTGAACATCTAGAGCATGGAATTCACAGGATTGGGATAACCTGTGATACCATATTAGATTTAAGAATGGATTGGGCCTAATTTGACCTTGAAGTCTAGCTCAAAGGGAGAGGATTGTCCCAGTCATTATATGAAGATCTTAACTGGAAATACCACCCAATGGTTCATTTCATCTCTCATTTTTGCCTAAGCTTAAAGGAAGCAAAATATTAGAAGTGTTCATGAAGGGATGCTTGCTTTGCGCATAGCTTATAACTTTAGAACATTACCAAATTTTGATTTTTCCCCTTTATCATTTTATTTTTCTTACTGGTCATGTCGAACTAGTTTCACTGTAAGAGTATGACTGGTGGGGGCAGTGTTTGAACAAATAAATTGTTACTAGACCTGAGGTTGAGCTTTGCTTCCTTTCAAAGTGAATCATGCCTGCTTGACCTTTTTTTGTTTGTATGATTTATGATTATAGAGTTTTACTTATCTTGTATTGTTAAACTGCTGTAATGTTGATGCCATCTTTTTTTTATGCTCATGGTTGACCTTAATGCTGACATGATGGACAGGTCCATTTCTTGCATGAGTTTTGTAGTTTAAGCAAGAGCTTACAGATGGTACAGCAGCTTCGGCTTTTTCGGTACGTAGCATCTGGAGTGGTGAATCTTGACTGCTGACAGTTGACACACAAGTGTCAGCCTGTTATGCAGTTTGTGTTCTCCAATTGTTAGAATCAGTTGCTATTGTTCAATTGCATTCTTGGTAATTATTTAGGCAGTGTGATATTTCTTCTGAAGTTTGTTATTTTTCTTAAGAAGTAATTTTGATCGATCATCTCTAAAACGGATACTGCTTTCTTGGGAGTCTTCACTGGTGGAGCTGACGGTGGAGCCTTGCATTTACTTGCAATTTTTCACACTAAAATTTTGATTCTTAAGCTATTTCATACTTGTTTGCAGAAGATTTGATATCTTTTGTTTGGTAATTTCACAATTCTTCTCTTAGCAAGTTCGTAATTATAACACTAAACATCTTTTGAAAACAAATTCTATATATAATTATTCAAAGCCATATTGAGGTGGCCATTTAAAGAAATTTTGATCAGTAAGCTCGATTTTTTTATGACATGTTGCACTTATACCTTACTCTTCTTGAATTTGTGATTACTTTTTAAATTTTATTTTGCTATACATTCTAATTTTGAAATCTTATTAATTCTCGTTGGTTTTTCAATTTCAATTTTCAATGTTTGTAGGGATCTGATGAATGAGGGCATCTTTGACATCATCACTGACATCTTGCAAAGTCAAGACAAGAAACTTGTGCTTACTGGGTACCGATGCCCCCTTACAGTTTTAACTATTATGTTTGGCATTCATTATGATTAATTACTAAGAGGAAAATGTCGTAATGGTTGCAGAACAGATATCCTCACACTCTTCTTGAATCAGGATCCTAATCTACTGCGGTCTTATGTTGTTGGGCAGGAAGGAATTACCCTTCTTGGACTATTGGTAAGTTTTCGTTTGCAAATGAGGTCAAATGTTCTTTTTAGATGAATGCATGTGTAAAGAGATGAAATTGAACAACCTTGTTAGGGTGTGTGTCTAATAAGGCATTGTGCTTGTGTGTATATGTTGGAGATGGGTTGCTTGATTACTGATGTCTTTTTGGACTGTTATGAAGGTATATGTTGTACTAGCAAATGCAATATATGTCTCATTGTGTGTGTATATGTGTGTGCGCTTGCATGTTTAAGCCTGCTAGGACTGTATTTATTTTAAGGATCTGGATGAATACTGACTTACATGGTAGTTGTAAAGGTTGATTTTGGAGCCAAATGAAAGGAAGTATAAAATCACCATGTGTCTTCACATAACAATTTAAGTTTGGGGTAGTTGGCTCATGATACTCTGCCACTTATCCCCACTTATTCAAATTTTCAATGATAATTTGATATGACTTCTTTTCAAGCCAAATTTTGTACTGAGTATGGTTTGAACAATAGCAACAAGACCCAGATATAAAATGTTGCAAACATGAACCTCTCAGACTCAAGAAGGAGCACAAGCCCAAGCAACAAATAAAGGTTGATTGGTGGCCTTTGGGGTTCAAACGTGAAGTACAAGTTTATGCTGATGATTGGAGGCAAGTCACGACTAAATTGACCCCATTTGAACTCGAGGGAGAGTGTTAAAATAAAGAAGTGTCACATTGATTGAACATGAGATATGTAAATGGAATAAGAGCAAAGAGGTGTATAACTCCAACGGCTTTAGGCATTTTTGATGAAGTTGGTCCTCAAGCACAAATCCCACATTAAAGGCCAACCATTGTTCCTATGGGGTAGGACTTGGATTGGGCCTGTTTGTAAAATGTCAACGGATGGAGAACTAGTTTTAACTTACACAGTTCTAACTGAATGATTGTGAGTAGTGTTTCTTCCTCTATTTGCATTATGATTTTTGGATCTTATAAGGCCAAATTTAATAATTTTTTCAAAAATAGGAACAACTTGAGAGATTATCATGTAACCTGATCATTATATTCATTTTTATAAATATTTCATATTCTGTCAATTTATACTATCTGAACATACCTAAAGCTGTTTAACAGTAATGATGTAGAGGATAGTCACCTCTAAAAGCCGCCTAATAATAGGATACAGCATGCAGAGATCCGTACCTTCATGATCTGGTGTGGGGCTCGTGCTTCATTGTCTTTGTTGGGTTCCAAGGAGTATACCCAGCAAACTAGGGGACGGGCAAATTTAGCTCCAGTATTTATTTGTTTTTAAGTGAATTCATGCCCAAGGGCAGGGATAGTAAGACGGATAAGCTTAGCTAAAATGTGAGTTGTGTCTGACTGGTATCTCACAGTTGCTAAAACTGAATACAATGTGGATAAGGGGAAGAAGAGAGATTTGGGGTTGTGCTGAAATTGCAAAGGATGTTGGAAGCAGGGTGGACACTGATAGAAGCAGAGATAAATGGGACTGAAGGATACTGGGGGAAGACATTTAATCATCTGACTAAGGATTTGAGGCCTTTTGGCTGGAAGGAAGTGGGCCCATGACCTATTTCTTTTCTTTTTTTGACCTTTTGCTTTGTTAATTTTGGAGTGTGTTGTAAATCCACTTCTGCTTTTGATAATCGGTTCTGATCAGTACACTACAGACTGCAGAGAATAATTTGTGTTTAAATTCAATAAAATTAAGCTTTGATTTGGGTGATATTTTGGTATCTCACTACTAGTTAATGTGGAATTCATGCGCTTCTGCACCATGGCAACTAATAAACTAAGTTACAATTAGAAAGACACAGTAATATACATTAAATTTATGGAAATATTACATGGAGTCCTTTATTAAAAATAAAGGGCAGGTCAATGATTTTATGATCTTTAAGTTAAATGTATTTCATGAAGTTATCTTCAATAAAACTGTTAAATTACTGGAGATTCCATTGCTTCCCTATCCAAGGAAATATGCAATGTGAAAATGTGGATTCTGAATTTTAAGTATTTTCGTTAAATTAAGTTCTGTCATGTACAGGTTAAAGGAATGATAACAGATTTTGGAGATGATATGCATTGCCAGTTTCTTGAGATTCTCCGCAATCTGTTAGACTCATGCTCATTGTCTGGAGCACAGGTTCCATTTTCTGCTATTTTTTCTGATCTGTCAATTATTTTCGTGCTTTGTAATTGATTTTTTACTCAACTAAAATGCTTCTTTAGATAGACTAGGGGTGATCACACTCTGGGTTTAGTAAAAAATAAAATATGAATTGATTAAATTTAATTTAGTGTGATTGGACTGGGTCGGCCAGGTTTTTTTTTCAACTAACCCAAGTCAATAAAATTTGGTTGGGTTGAATTGGGTTATCGACTTGTATTTATTTATTTTACTACATTTTTTTAAATAAACATTTGTTAAAAAAAGTTTACTTGTTAATAAAATATGTTTTATAGCTTTAAAAAGAAATATTTGTACTCAGACTAAAAGAATGGAATATCTGTAAAAAATCAAATAAAATAATCAAGGATAAATTCTGTATTATATATTTATATATGAAAAACTTCAAGATATTAATAAAAAGTTAAAGATCTAATTTGGACAAGCTTCTAGATAAGTCTTTATAGGAGAAGAAAATTAATGCAAAAAATAAATATAATTATCTCATAAGTTAAAAATAACTTATACTCCTTAAGTCTTAGAGAAGTTAGATGAGAGAACTTTTAAACATAAGTTGATTTTAATTTATGGGAGGAGTTTGATTCGTTTTACTATTTAACTTTTTACTTCTATAAGTGCTTATTGATAATTTTATCCAAACTGAGTCAAATTAACAAAAAAGAATATATGCTGTACCCTTTTGAAACACTTATTTTCTCTTCTCAATCTCATTGCTCTATTTCGAAGCTATTGATTTGAGGTTTGTTTCACCGTTGTCCTCACTCCTCGCCATTGAAATTGGGCAAGCTTGTTTGTTGAAATTCAATGTGTAATTGAAGTCTTTCTTCTTTATTTTTGTATTTGCAGTCATTGCTCGATTTTAGTTGTGCAGGTGTAGAATTTTGAAAATTGATTGTCTTTAATAATATATGTGCTGAATTCTTTTGAAAAACTTGTTCATTAATGTGTCATTTGACTCATTCTTGGTTAGTTAGATAGTTATTACTGTAGTAATTTTTCAGTTTCACTTGACAGAGGGATGCTATTATTGACATTTTCTATGAGAAGCATTTGGGTCAACTGATTGAAGTGATAATAGCATCATGTCCTTCAGAAAAAGTTGTTCATGCAAGCAGCAAAACAATAGATCCTGGTCCAAGAATTAAGTATGTCAGTGGGGGGACAAAGCCAGAGATACTATCAAACATATGTGAATTACTATGCTTTTGCGTCCTCCACCACCCATACAGGATAAAGTATTTCCTTGTTGCTTTGCAGTAATCAAAATTACTTTATATTGCTGATCATTTAATGTGATTGTGAACGTGAGTCTCTCTTACTGTTTGCAGGTGCAACTTTCTTCTTAATAAAGTGATTGATAAAATTTTGTTACTGACACTGAGAAGAGAAAAATACCTAGTTGTTGGTGCTGTTCGGTTTGTTCGTACTATTCTCTCACGTCATGTATGTACTATAAACACTTGTGCAGATTCTCAGTTTTGTTTATGTCAACTGCCACAGTGAAGTACCCCCGTCTCCCTATTTGACATGCAACCATTGACTTTTAATTTTAGGTTTCACATGGCTCCCCAGTTATTTCATTCTTCCAGCTTCTATACAAACCACCTTTTTGTTTGGAAAGTTCTTTTTTCTTCTGCAGTTTCTTTTTAGCAAAATCTTGTTATCACTGATTAAGCTGTACATTTTGGAGCTTATTGCTCTCTCTTATTGAAGTGGAATTTATTTGCTTACTTTCTGTGTACTTATCTGAACAATTTACTTACTTCATGCTACCAACCAGGGTTTAATGGGTAGGTCTAAGGGAATTTTCTGTCATCTCTATAAATACATATGATTAGATCTGTGCAGTAAATTAAGAATATAACTAGGCAATGGGACCTTTGAGTATGAAGTCCGCAATGCAACTTTTGGGCAATTTTATTTACTTTGTTATTGCTTTTTAGAGTTGCTTATGTTGGTACCTTTTAATGTAAATTTTGATCTCTAAATTCTTTTGTATGACTTGTTCTCATCGTATTAGGTTTGAAATTTCAAACCTATAGGTTATTTGGTTGAATCTTTTTCTGTGAAACTAGTGTTTGTGTTGTTTTTAGCTACAATTGCTTAATCCTTTTTCTTTAATCCCTTTATATTGTTCTTGTTTCTTGTAGATATGTGATGGGTTGCTTTCAAATGCACAGTACATCTAACAGTTTGGAGTGTTTTCCTGCAGGATGAGCATCTGATAAATCATTTTGTTAGAAACGACCTTCTCAAGCCAATAGTAGATGCTTTCATAGCTAATGGCTATCGCTATAATCTGCTCAATTCTGCTGTTCTTGAACTTTTTGAGTATATTCGGAAGGTACAATGCTTTTATATGTATTCATTGTGGATATTAATATCTCAAGCAATTTTGTATTGATAACATTGTATAATGCAGGAGAATCTTAAACTGTTGCTGAAGTATATTGTTGATTCTTTCTGGGACCAGCTAGTGAAATTCGAGTATTTGGTTTCCATTCATTCACTGAAAGTAAAATATGAGCAGGTATTTTCACTTTGCTTTCACCCACTCCTTGCCCAAGCACATAGTTCTGAGATTATGTGCTTGCTTGCAGTTTTTGGATAATGATGGGACAAAAGGTACTGTTATTATCAATGACCGAAGAAGACTGGATGAGCGCGCTCCAGATAAAGAAGAGGATGACTACTTTAATGACAGGTATATATCTTCTTCCACAAGTATTGTAGGAGATTTTATTCTACTGGTATTGGGTCTCTTGACTTTTGGTGGTTAATCAGTGATGAGGAGGATACAACCTCTACATCAATTTCACATAATCATAAAGGGCAGCAACAACAACCAGTGTTATCCAATGGAGTTGCTGCAAGCAACTCACAATTAAGGTACTTGTTTTTCGTTGTACTTTCTAGTCCATTACTCTGATTTTCTCAATATCTGCTTCTGTACGGTAATGCATTTCTCATGATTTTCAGTCCAAGGTCTGGTGGGCTGGTTGACTATGATGATGATGAAGATGATGAAGATTACAGGCCACCGCCAAGGAAGAAGCCTGAGGTTTCAGAGGAGGATGAAGGGACAGTGGAGTCTTTTAGGCTGAAAAGAAAATTGCCTTCAAAAGATAAAGAGGAGACTGAACTTGTACGGAAGCAAAAATTGTCTAAAAATTCAAAATCAAAGGACAGTGTTTTTGCTTCCTTGTGTTCAACGTTGAGCCATGCTGTGCTACCTGGCAAGAAACCTGCAAGTAATATTCATACTGGTCCTTGGACAACAGATGGGAACGTGAGCTCAAGTGAAGGTATTCAAGAAAAGGAGCCAGATGTTTCTAGAAACTGCTGTGAGAGTAGCAATGAGACAGCTGAAGTAAACCATGTAGAGAAAGAAGCTGCTGCTTATAGAAATTTTTCTGATGGCTTGTATGGCACTTCAGATAATGGACAGTTGGGTGGCGAGGAACATACATTGGTTTCACCAAAATCCTCACCAGAGATGACCGTAAGTGGATCTTGAGATTTTAAAACTATATATACAGAGAGGCAAATTGTTTGTGCTAGTTCACCTGTGTATTTGCCGGTGGCAAAATGGTTGCTGTGCCTATGTGAGACAAGGATCTCTTTCTACTAAGGGGTAACATCTGATTATGATTCTGTGGACGTGTGGAGATACTGTACAGTGACACTGAGAGGCGGCAAGATACTACGCAACATCTTGGATCTGCTCCTATGCTTTAGTAGGTTTTTCGGGCTTTTGAGCTAGTATCGTGTAATATTTGCTATTTGCTAGCAATAATTCTTGTTTTTCTTCCTTCTCAACATTACAGCTCATTTTTCTTTTCTGATGAGGACTCTCGGTTGAGAAGGTTGATCTTGTTATCATTTTTTTCTTAAAAAGTTATATTAACTTCTTGAGAGTGGGCGCCAATATTCGCCCAACACAGGTTTTACTTTTTCCCCCCCCCAATTTTGTGGTGGATGTGATATAGGGCCAATTTTTCACAAATGTAGTAAAACATCATCCGTTGTAAATCTGTATTGAACTGTTACGCATGCATTGAACTTCCCATGCAGTTCTGTTATCGTAACTAAATTATGTTGGTTAATTTCGCCTTAGATTCCTTTTTTATGTATTTCGGCTTTTCCGAATATGCCGTTTTTAAGGAAAAAATTAAATAAATTTGCTTGATAGTATTAATGGGGTACATCCCATCTTCACTTCCGTTTGTAATGTGGTAGTATAGGCTGCAGGGACGTGTATGCAATGCCAACGTTTAGCTTTTGGGCATCGAAATTACCTGTAATTGTCAGGTTACCTTGGACCTTGTTATTATTGTTGCTGTTATTGCCGCTGCTGCTCCTGCATAATAATCCCAACAATTTTATCCATGGCGATTTCCGCAAAACAGTGTCATGAAGGAAAGTTGTGTGTTCATGCCTATATTTTTGGTATAAAGTATGAGAAGAGAAGAAAGATATGAAAAAAGAGAATAAAAAAAGAAAGAGAAAAAGAAAAAGTGATCGTTGAAGTAGTTCGTCTGAAAATTCTTGACTAATGGTGCATAGACGTGATGCTTGGAGGTGGAGGATGGAGGTGGCGGTTTCGGGAACAATCATTAAGGTTAGAAAAATAGTGAATTGTAAATTACAATACTCAGTAAAACATTCTGAAATTATTAACTTACCTAATCATCAATTTTTCAGTTGATAAAACCTAGTATTGATATCTTTTTTGCCCAAATAGGGTCAGAAATGAGGCAACCATTGTATAATCCGAGGAGTAGGTATTTTCTATTTCAACTTGCCTTGGGTAATTGATCGAGACAGACGCAAGCTTATTTTATTGTGCAAGTTCTGAACCTCCCGAATAACAATAAGTTATTCACAAACATTGATAAGATCCATTTTATTCGTTTTAGATGAATTTGAGCTTAAGGGTATTAGTTAGCTGTTAATTAAATGTTTTTAATAAATTATTATTATATAAGAATTTATAATATTAAATTGATCATAAAATTCATTAAAATAAGCTAAAAATTATTTTAATAAGTTATATAACAAATATTTTAAAATAATGTTTTAAAAAATTATAAGAAACAAAAATTATTTTTATAAGCTTTTTATGAATTATTTTAAACGTCCCCAGAATTATAATACTGAGTGAGTTATTAAATATTTTAAAAAATTGTTTATAAATTGTTTAAGAAGAGTTTTTAAGGCGAAGTATTGAATTTTTAAACCGTTAGAATATTCTTAAATTACACATTATACCAAATTTCGTCTGCTCGTCAAATCTTAAAAAATATAACGAAGTTTAAAAATAGAGATCAAGACCAACAAAATTATATGTATCCACATATTCATTTATAGAAAAACTTGTTAATTCTACAATCAACTTTGATTGCAAGTGCAGAAGAGGACTGGGTCGTAGGCATTACCCCTGATTAGTAGCTAGAATTAGTAGTAGCAGAATCAGCGAAAGCTGAATCTAACCTCATCACCATCGTGTCAAAATCTGTTCCAAATGGGTTGCCACCAACTACGCATTCTCTTTGTTTTAGAAATGCCACGTGTGGATCATCTGTACACGTGTTCTCTAACCCCCTACTCTGCTTCTTACGTTGTTTGCTTTTCTTCTTCTTCTCTCCTTCCCCCTTTGTTGCTATCATTACCAATCACTTGCTTTTTGTCTGTGTCTTATGAAGAGAGTATTTGAATGGTATTAGGAATAATCACCTTAGCGAAGAGTAATATAAAATATTACTGAAGATGAACCTTAACACGAGCAGTAACTTGGAGACTCGTTCTCTTCTTAATGAGATTTGTAACTTTGATAAGAAGGGTCTCTTTGATCTTGGACACCCTCTTCTCAACCGCATCGCTGAGAGCTTCGTCAAAGCTGCTGGAGTATCCTTTCTCTCTTTCTGCTTTTTTCTTCATCCATGCATGTCCAATCAATTTTCTTTTTTCATTATGTTTCCTCTTCCAGATAGGAGCGGTTCAAGCTGTGTCTCGTGAGGCTTATTTTACAGCCATTGAAGGTGAAGATTGAAATACTCTCCCACTTGTTTTTCAACTTTAATATTGCTAATAGTCATTATTATATAAATAACATGCAGAGCTGGACGTGATAATTTGAGAGTTATGATTTGATAGGAAATGTTTTATATGTTTCTTTGGTATCATGATTATTTATCAAAACCAAGTGAAAATCATGTAATGATGAGGCAATGCTGTCCATGGTAGGTACCGGTGTGGATAACAGTGGCGGTTTGCCAACAGAAATATCAGGCGCCAAAAAAAATTGTTTGCCTGGTCTAAGAGGTATATATGCCATCACTTGCTGTACTCACTATGATGCACGGATCCTTCAAAATTTTCAACGTACCCATGTTTTACTTGTACCAATTACTCATTGTGTATCTATTCTCAATCTCTTTGCTGGGAGGAAAAGTTTAAAATTAGCAAAAGTATTAATATTTTTCTTCTTTTTGTTTTGTGCATTTAGGAGAGACAAGTAGCAAATCTGTTGAGGCCTTGGTGAGTTTATTATAACCTTATAATATTATCTATACTTTTTCTATCAGATGAAATTTGCGCTGTATAATTTTCCTGTTAAATGGGTTTCCTTTTTTCTCAGGTGAAGAAAACCGGCAAGGAGTCCTTACAATGGGGTAATAAATTATTCCTTCCACCTACCTAGGACACAACTTTCTTCTGTTGTGAATTTCCTAACATTTTCTACTTTTCTCTTTGCTCTTGTTCTGTGTTTATTCTATTTGATGCAGTGGTTTGGTTTTTGGTTCAATGAGAATTACTATATGAAATTGCCACTATTATATTCACATTTTTAAAAGCAAAATTTCCCTGTGGGGGCTCATGAATTCTTTTGAATTTCAGGAGTGGCTGCAGGAATATATTCAGGTCTCACATATGGGCTGAAGGAAGCTCGTGGAGCTCATGACTGGGTAGTACTTTTTCTTTTCCGGTGTTCATTTAATGGGTTTGAATTTTAGATCTTAACTTTAATATCTTGCACTTAGATGTGGCAGAACAACCTGCTTTGCGTTCTTAAGTAGCACGAACAACATTACATGTTTTTGGGATATTATGATCTTTCTATTACTTCATCCCATCTTGTCGGCCATTTTGTCCTCTAAAGTTTCCATATCTTTTCAATTTCTGTGAATGATAAAAGTGGACTTTTTCTCACTTTCTCCTGAATTTTTATTCTACTCAAACTGGATAGACTTTATTACTGTATTAAAAAATTAGGCTTCATTTAAATGAAAAAAAAAAAAGAGTTGTTGAAATTTTGAAGTATTCTGACAGTATCTTAGCAATATGAATAATAGCATTAACATGATCACGTATTCTGTTTGACGCAGAAAAACAGTGCAGTTGCGGGAGCAATCACTGGAGCAACGCTTGCACTTACATTGGAAAACTCCACTCACGAACAGATTGTGCAATGCGCTATCACTGGAGCTGCTATCTCCACTGCAGCAAATCTTCTCACTGGGATTTTCTAAATGAGTGCTCTGTTCAGATTGGCTTCTGAGATTAGTAACCTTTTTTCTTCTGAATTACGACAGTTACTTATGCATATTAAGATGAACTTGCAATAATTTCCTTTTTGAATTTTTAGTTATCACTGGTGAATTTCTTGTCAAAGTATTTTTAGTCTTGCTTGAGTAAATCTATATTTCTCTTAATAACTTTCGATATACTAGAAAAGAATATAAACTTCCACAATTTTAATATGGGAAAAATTTAACTTATTTGGCAGTTATTAACAGTTTGCTGTGGCTTATATGTCTAATTGTTCTATCTGGCAATAGGATTTTGCGAATTCGAAGTTAAATCTTAGTAGTAAACATTTTATAATGAGAAAACATGACACGTAACTTCACATGACTCAGTCAAGGGTGACTCAGATTATTGTGAGAACTACACCGTGATTCAGTTAATGCTAATCTTCAGTTTGGTTGGAAACCATTTAGAAGCAACACCTTAATGCTTTGTTGCATGAATTTCATCTTAGGATCATGTTTATCATTGTTGATGTACAGATATGCTAAAAAGATTGACGTATGTGTGTCATACGAATACGGGTACTATTCGCTTGCATTCATATGTTGGATATATCTACTGTTATTTAATTATTAGTGATAAGTTTTTATATTATATAAAATTTATTGAAATTGCAAATTCTTATTTGACTTATATAAAAAATATTTAATATGCATACATAAATATAATTATATTTTAGTTAATATATATTACTGCTTCTGCATTTTAATATTTGGTTGTTTTCAAATAATTATGTATTGTATAAAAAATAAATTACGATAAAATGAGTTTATTTTTTATTAAAAATTAATTTTTTAATATTATTTATATAATAATTAATAAAATTTATTTTAAATAATAAATTATTAATAATTAATACTTTTAGGAGGCCTCAAGCAAAGGTTTTAGAAGCCATATGCTATTTTAACTTAACCTGTGCAATGGAGAGGAGGTTAAGTAAGGGGAATGAGTTTTTTTCTTTTTTATTTTCTCTTCAAAAACCAACTTCCAATTCAAGCGAATAATCTGAGAAACTTAAGCGTGACAATATATCTATCCTTATATTCCAACAGGAAAAATTAGAGAATTTAGTAAACAAAAAATGGTAGGGAACAGATGCCGCGTTTTTTAGTCTACGATAAGGAATTAGAATAGCAACAATCGCGGAAGATGCACGCTTCGCTCTAGCGACAATGATGTTATTCTTGGCATTTTATAAAGTGGAAGAAAGCTTTGCAAAACGAGACACACAACACACCTAAGAGTAACCTTAAAACCTTATTGTAGCCCATGCAGTGTTGACGAAAGTTCGACCATGGGAAACATTCATAGTGGTGTTAGAAATTACAACGAGAGTTTCGCACTCGACGATTCCTCAGAAGTTGTGTTGCGGAAAACAAAGAGCCGCAGAGGACGCGAAGTTGTGGACACGTGGACCGCAGAATACTCAATAGTAAGAACAACCTGCGAAATAAGTTTCACGAAAACCAGCGAAACACGCGAAGAAGAAGAGGTATCGATCTCAATCCACGACCGTTCACCTGGTCGTGCAAACGACGACGTTGAGTTCAAGATTGACGTGTCAATAGTTGATGGTCTTCTCTTGGGAAACATCGCTCTCGATGGACCAAGAAGCATGCAACAACTTCCCCCATGCAAAACCCCACTTCCACGTGGTGGGGTTTTCAAGTCCTCTTCTTTCTTATATGGACGTGACACCGAACGCAAGGGTCTAATTGTCGTTTTGAGGGCAAAGTACAACGACGATGATGAAGAGCTTCCTTATTTGATCACCGTGAAGCACTTTTATGTTTCTGGGTGTTCTTCTCAAGGTGTCTATGCTGTGGCAAAGGTTCGCATCAATGATAGCGGTAATGGAGGTTTGAGCTTTCAGATAGAGAAGCCTATTCCGCAATCTAAACGTCACTTGCAATCCGTGTTTGATAATGTCAAAGGAAATGGGTGGAAGATTGATCCCAATAGTTCTGATTTTGCAATTGAAAACCCAAACAAAGGCAATGTTCCGGTGACTTCCCATGGTGGTAACAACAATAATCATGCAAATGGCGATCCTTATTCTTTTAGCATGAGTCGTCACCAACAGATCTCGTCCTTTATCAGCTCAAGTGGAGTCACTAATGGCGATTGGAACAATTCCCTGATATTAAATCGGTGCAATGTTTCGTTTGATGCACATGGTAAATTGAGGTTTAACTAGTTTAGAAAACTATGGTGTGATGTTGTCTATATAAAGTAAATAAGGTATTTATACCTCATTACAGTAAACGCTTGTTGAGCAAATAATGTTTTATGAATGGTGTATCATGGAATTTTAGCGTGTTAACTTTAAATTGTATTACAAGTTCACATTTCTGTCCCTGATATTTTTAAATTTAAGACAAATGAATGCAAATAGCTAGAATAATTTTTTTCGATATTAAAATCAATTAATCCATGAATTGATGACATTTCACATTTATTATATCTATAAATTGAAGTTGGGTTTTTAATTTTGCTTACAGTTATGTTAATCTAAATTCATCAATTAATTAAATCATTGAATATTATATATTTTATTTGTATATTATAGTAATTTCTTTATTAGATATTATGAAATTAATTTATTAGACCTTTATTTAGGTTTTCTAAATTAATGTATAAATTTGATTCTTGCTTAAGTAATTTTCAATTTTTCAATTTTTCAATTATAAATAAATACATAAATATACATATTTAATTAATTCAATTTAACTATTTCTTGGGGTTAAACAAAATTTTACTTTATACTCCTCTTTTTTAATCCTACAAATCTCTCTTGATTTATGTAACAATCACTGTTTAAAAAATGAGGTTTAAAGATTGAATTTAGTGAAATTTCTCTTTTAATAGAAACAAAGTTGGATTGAGATTTTAAATAATTATTTTATTTTTTTGTGATAAATTTAGAGAAAAATAATTTTTCTCTATTTTTTACTCAAAATATCTCTCTAAATATATGAATAAGTGAGAATGAAATATTATTAAATTTTGAGGGTGCAAATGTTATTTTCCTTAATTAAAATCAAATTTAAAAAATTAGAAAAACTAGTCGTGAATAAATTAAATATAATAAGTAAAAATGCAATATATATATATACCCTTTGAAAATGATATTTTTAATGTGAAAGTAGGAGAAAAAACCTTTGGTTATTATATCTTAAAGTATTACTAAATAGCACAAATTTTTAGCATAAAGAAGTACGAATACAACATGGAATAATTTTATTGGATTAAAAATAATTTATAAGATAAAAAAAAGAAAGAGAATGACGAAAATTATCAATGGGACATTAATATATTTGTTCACCAAAATTGTTTTGTACTGTTTATAATTTTATCTCTTATTATAAATGGTCAGAATTAAAATATTTAAATAACATAAATATTTTAAAAAGTTACATAATCTTTTTAAGTAATTATATGACCTTTCAAATTTTATAATCTTGATTATTCATGTATAGTTATATGTTTTAAATTTATATAATTTATTCTTATGTAAAATGGTTTTTCTTATTAAATACATTCTTCTCTTTACATAAATATAATATTCTTATTTTTTAAGAAAAAATATTTATTTAATTTAAAAGAAATTTTGATGCTATATTATTATTTTTATATTTGTTTCTTCTTATTATATACATTATTTTTATTATATTCACGTTTTAATAATTTTAAAAACATATATAATATTCATATTTTTTAGATGAAAAGAATATTTACTAATTTAGTTAATTCAAAAGGAACATTGATACTGTATTATTAGTTAAATATGTTTTTCTGTTCGCTTTCTTCTTATTTATATATATTATTTTTCTTATCTTTCATATTTTAATATTTGTTTATAAAAATTATTATCATGTCAACGAATCTCCATGGCTCCTAAATTTACAAAAACGTTATTAAATCTATATTTAGTGGTGATTAAGTATAGGATTCTGATTTTCATTCCTTTCTTTATGATATTTTTTGTACTTTCATTCCTTTCTTTATGATTTTTTTTTACCTCTTTTTTGGTTTTTTAACTATCCCGTCATTTATCACACATTTTATTTCCTCAACCCCCCTCCCCCAATTTTTCAAACTCTTCCTTCTCACACACTCCAAAATAGTTTGTATATGCATATTTATCCTTAATTTTATGCAGCATTTTTTCCATGGTTCGATGCTTAAATTAGCAGCACCACACAACGGGAAAGATTTTTTTGCGTTATTCTCTCTTTTGGGACGCTCTCTTATCTTGTATATATTCTTTTAAGATGGATGGGTCTCAATCATGTTGTGACAAATAATTTGATGTTAGGTAGATTAATAAGGTTACACTATTATATTAAAAATTGATAAATTATTGCACATATATTATTAAATTAAATAAATTTTTAAATATATAATTAAAAAAAAATTATATGATTATTTTTAAATTTATAAATTGATAAATTAAAAAATTAATATTTAACTATTAATAATAAATATATTAAAATTAAATGAAGAAACAATTATAAAATTATAAATAAAGTTAAAAAAATAAAATAAAAATAATATTAAATTAAAAAAATGAAATTCTTAATGTAAAAAAAAAAAGTTGACACGATGAAAAGAAGAATTAATTTTTAAAATATTTTTTATTTTAAAATTTTCTAAAATACTTTATTTTTAAAATTAGTATTTGCAAATTATTTATAAAAGTCGATTTATAATTTTTTTAAAATAAATATTGTAATTATTAATAAAAATATTTTATTATGTTAAATATGTTAAAAAAGAGATGCATTTTTTAATTAAAGAATTATAATTTTTTAAATATAATTTATATCAAATTATAATAAACATTTAATGCATAAAAAATCACTAAATATATAGCAGAAGAAAACTAATTATTAAAAGTATGTAGGTTTTTTTAAATAAAAGCATTATCTTTTTACAAATTAATTATATCAACTTCTTATTTTTATAAAAAAAATAAAATTAATTCACCTAAAATGAAGACAAGCCCTTTTAAGATATGCTTTGCTTTGTTTTAACGCTATGAATTTGCGCGTATAGGTTGGCAGTTTCACCTATAAAAGAGCAATGGTGGAAGGCCATGACTAAGTGTGAGCGCACAGATAGTAAATATACAATAACAAGCGTTTCAACAATGGGAGAGAGTAAGAGTATTATTAGGCTCAAGTCTGGGGGTCCTCCATTGGAACTCCATAGTATTCCCATGGAGGACCCAACAACGGGTAACGCAACCGGCGTGTGCTTCACATACAAACATGGTTGGAGATTTCTTTCTTTGAAAATAAATCTGACAGCCAAAGACAATCGTGTAAACAAGGTAAGCCTCGAAATCTCCGAAAAAAACGGTAAGGGTTCTTCTGCCAATATAAACATGCAGGTCATAAAGAATGACAAGTACGGTGCTTTATGTAACATGAATAGTGAGCTTCTGGGTACTTATAACTCATCCAAGAATCACTTTTGCGTGCCACCTTTACCGAACACAGAGCTTTTTTATTACATTTGTCGTGAGACTGGTTCAGGAGGTTATTTTTCTCTGGAAAAGAACGTCAACTACGGGGTTGTGGAGAGAGTGAAGGCCACGCACGCCTTTATCTTTGGCGATGGGGAAACTTTGAACGTCAAAATAAAAATAGCACATGACAAAATAAATGGGTTAATTGTTGAGGTGGAAGACCCTGTAAGGCTTACAACGGATTACATGATTCGTGTCTATTCGAAAATCTTGGGGAAGATGGAAAGTGAGATGAAAGCGAACACCCAAATTCTCAGTAGAAATGGCACGTGTCTACCTAATCCTAATGCCAACAATAAGGAGCTTGTCAGCGAAGGAAGGAAAACGATACTTGCCGAGTGTCGCAGCCACTTATCCCCCACCCCCACTCACGTGACAAAGGACGAAAATTAAGAAAATAGGATTGAGAAAAATACATAAATAAATCCTTGCCAAGGTTTTATTTTGTTAGAAAAAAAAAATATTTGGGAAAAGCTATTAGCACACTCCCTAGATTGTTGTAAAGAACTGTACTTCAAGTTGAACGTTTGATTTTATAATAAATTTATGAAGTTGTTTACATTGAATTCTTACGATGAGTAAACAAATAAATTCAAATGAATAATTTAAAAATTAAATTTTAGATTTTTCTTAAGTGTGATTTTATTGTGTTCATGACCATTGTCGTAACAAAAAAGGATGAGCAAAAATGAGTAGAGAAAGGATTGTAGTACAACATTAAGACAAAGCAATAAAGATTGACATAAACAAACGTTTGAAATTAAATTATAGAATACAAATGTACAATTTTTATGATCAACACAAATAATAGGTAATCTCTTGATTTTCAATGTCTAGTTTAGTGTAGAACTTTTGGTGTACAAAGATTTTGAATACACTGATTTTTGTGTAAAAGTCATAACTCCTAAATTATAAAATGAAATATTATTTATAATAACATAATCCAACAGTTTGTTTCCTGCATATATTTCTTTGTCACTTCCTTTCATATGTTTTGCGTAAATACTATTATTGTCTTGTTTTTGTCAGTGTTTTGTCAGTGGAGTCTCATTATCACAACAATTTTAGTCAAAAGCTTACAACTTTTCAAGAGATAGTATTGTATCTCTTCTTTTGAAAAAAAGAGAACTTATTTTATCTATCCAAGCTTGGCTAAGGACTTTGTCGATCTTATAACTCAGAAAATGTTTTTCTTTTTAACAAATAGAAGTATTTGTTTGACTCTTTAAAAAAAATTAAAAGATAATCGGTAAAAAAAGATATTTCAAAAACCCACTTTTGAAGGGTGTGAAAATCTTTGAAAATGAATTTAATTTTTTATGAAAAAAATATTGTTAGAAGAAAATATCTTTTTGAAAATCATTTAAAATATTTTAGTATTATTTAAAAAAAACTCCTTTTGAAAGTATTAAAAATGATTTTAAAACCATAATTTTTAAATAGGAAATTCACATATTTTATACCTATATATTTATGATGAGTAAAACACACTCTAGCTATTGACTAGAAATTGTTAAAAATATATGAGAGAAAAATTTACACAGAAGTAAAAATTATTAAATTAAGAATGAGACTTACATAACTTTTGTGATTTTTAATAAATTTTAACTATAATAATAAGGAATGTTTAAAAAATAATGTATTGTTAGCATTTTTTTATAATTTTATAATATACTAATATTAGGAAAAAAATACAAATCATGATTATAAATAATGTATTGTTCATACACTATTTATCACATTTTTTTTAAGTCTTTGTGTATTAGTTATAGCTTTCTTCTTTTGATCTTTGATTTCAGCTTTTTTTCCATTTCTTTTTTTCATTTTTTTCCTCCCCCTCCCTCATTTCCCAGTCGAACACTTAATATGCATTCTCGAATTCGCTAATTTTATTGCCATGTAGTTGTTCTCATTGCTGATGCAGTCTCCTCCTCTCCCACTATCGCTTTACTCTCCTTTCTTACCACCTCAAATGCTGCGTTGCTCTTAAAAATCCTCTCATAAATTAACAACAACCCCTCCTACATTGATGATCAGTCACTAACATTCGTCGTGCACAGGGACAACAATAGGTAAATTACATGATGAGTACTCACTAAATTTATTTAAAACGGATAGAATATTTATCTGTTACATAAATATGTGTATAGGTATAGATAAATATTCACAAATTTTAATAAGAATAGATATCTAAGTACTCACCTTGCTTCATACCTACATACATATATATATATATATATATATATATATATATATATATTGTGCTACTTATGTAAATTTTAATTTATACTTAAATTCTATTTTACAACTATGTATTAAATTTTTATATTATTATCTTACTTATGTAAAGTTATATAATATTAATATAAAAATAATAAAGTAAACTAAAAAAAATATTTTGATTCATATTTTTAATAAAAAATTTACTATTTTATATCATTTAACTATATTACTATAATTTTTATTATATAATTCATATGAGAATGACTTTTTAAAAAAAATTTATTTATATGACACATATAAAATATTTTTATTAATAAAATTATATTAATATTTAAATTATATAGTGAATAATAAATAATAAATATATTATAAATATTTTATAAATTTTATGATCAGTTATTATTATTGTAGGTTTATTATTTATTGATGATATTTAAATTTTATTTTTTATATTTTAATTTAAAATAATATTTTTATGTAACATGTGCACTACAAGTACAACTATAATATATTAAATCTAAATAATATTATTCTTATCATTAATTTACATTTAAAGAAATTTTTGAAAAGATATAAAATATAAAAAATATTATTAATTTTTTTATTATTTTTTTCGGATAAAAAAGTATAATTATTTTTTATATATACATATATTTTTTTATTAAAAAATTTTATTATGACCATTTATTTTTTATTCAAATTTTTTCTTTTAAAATTATTATACATTATAAATATTTAATTCATTAAAATAATATTTTAAAAAATTTATATTTTTAACAAAATACTTTCGTGTGGTACATGAGTTAAAAATACTAGTATTAATATATATATATATATATATATATATATATATATTATGTTATATTATTTTAATTAAATCAATTATTTTTCTTACAATTTAAGATTTAAAAGTTTTAAAAAAAATGTGTTATGTGTCCACTTCTCATTGTCGTTTGGTACTTGAACTTCTTTTCTCTAATCCTAATCTCATTCTTAATGTCTGTTTCATTTAAACCTGTTGTAGTAACCATGAATCCTTACTTGCTAGAGCTAGTTGTCAATATTGACACAAGAGGTCACTAAGTTATTCCACAAGAAAAGTTACCCATTGTGCAGATCTATCTCGTCGTTACTTTGTTGTTTTCATTCAATCAGGTCTCATACAAGATAAGGGTCATTGTCGACATAAGTATTTAATTTTGCTTATGGTTTCTAAAAATTTTAATTTAAAAAATTATTATTTTAAAATACATTTAGCACTTATAATCTTTGAATATTTATTTTCAATCTATGCTTGTATCTTATTTAGCAACTACATATTAACATTTTTATTATTATGTTACTTATGTGAAGTTATATAAATATATTTTTCTTTATAAATATTTTTTCTCAAATAAGCGCGGGTAATGAGTACAGGTATTCAAAGAGTACGAGCACAAAGATTAATATTTATACTCACACATGTATAGGGCTGGGTACAAATATTTTTTTAAAATGCAGATATGGAGATTAGTACTATAGTATCCTAATTATACCTTATCAATGGTCATTCCTAACTATGCGGAGTTTTGAAGAGAAGGAAAAAAAAAAAGATCAAGAAAAAAAAAGAAATATTAAAGATGAAGATAAAAAGGTAGAAAAAATTGAGGAAAATGCTGGAATTAAAAATCTAATAATAAAAATAATAAACAATGTTAAGAAAACAAAGAAAGAAGCAATGAACAATGTATAAATAATACATGTGATAAAAAATAAAAATATTAACAAATATAACATTTTTAATGATAAAAAACTTATTTTAATTTTTTTAAAAGTTAAAAAATAAAAATAAATTAAAATAAAGTTAGAGAAGGAATTTGAAATTCTTTTATATTAAATTGTTTATTTTTTTAAAAAAATGAGAAAATAACTAAGAAAGTTCAGGTACAATTATACAATATATACATGTAAGTTTACAATTTTATAACAAATAAATGACAGAGAAAACACGTTACTCCCGCTTAATAACGTGATAGTTATATTTTATTGTCGAAATATTTAATAATCCTAACATGCATCAGGTATTTTTAATTTGTCTTTGTATATAAAAAAATTCATAATTTAATCTCTAATCATAAAATTGCGTAGCACATATTGAAGTACATGGATCAAATTAAAACTTTTATATATATATATATATATATATATATATATATAACGTGACATCAACAAGGAAAAAGATATATAATGTTATAACACCGTTATAATGATTTAAATATCAAGACTAGTTTTAAATTTATATTATTTATTCTTAATTTTTTATTTGATCTTTTAACTTTTAAAGTTTTAAAAATATTTTAAATAAATATCTTTTTATTAAAAATTAATTTTTTTTGTAATTTTTTCATTTTTACATCTTTTTACTCTTCTTTCTCTTACTCTCTTGAAAATATTCTACACCCCCGTAAATCTCTCCACACCTCGACCAAGTTGTCCTTTGCATGCGGGTTGGTCACACACCAAACGGACGAATCCTAAACTACGCATTTCAAACCTTTCTCATAGAATTGAAAGTTTACTTCATCGTTGCAAAACTCCATCTCAAATCCATGTACCTTTGAACTATCCTACTGAATAAAGAGGAAAACGGAAAGAAATAAGAAGACAAAGAGAAGAAGAATAAAGAGGAAAAAAAAAATGAAGAGAAAAAGGTAAGAAAAAATTATAAATATAAAAAAATAAGATAAACAATATAGGTGACAAAAAAATAATTTTTTTTAATAAAGTTAATGTTTAAAAAAACTATTTAAAATATTTTGAAAGTTAGAATATTAAATTATAACTTTTAAAAAGTAAAAGATGAAAGTAAAAAATTATAAAAATTAAAGGACCAAAACTATAATTTTATCTTAAATTTTTTATATGTGAACAATTAATGTGAATACTCAATTTTATCCGGGTCCATTTTAAAAATAAATTTTAAAATAAAAAATTAAATATAATTTATTTTTTTTTAAAGAGGTTAAGAAAATAGAAAAAACTAATTTAAATTTAAAATTAAATTTAGAAATGGTCAAAGTAGTTTGTAGATTTTTTATTGGTTATCAAAAAATAAGGGAACCTTTATTAAAAATAAATAAATAAGATTTAGGATTTTTAAAAATGCCTATAAATAAAAAGGTTAAGTCTTCAGAGAGGGAGGGAGATGGATACCTTTTATTTTTATGAGACTTCTTTGAGAGATATTTCTAGAGGAAGCCTATGAAACAAAGAGCAAAAGAAGGAGAGGGGATCAGAAAAAACTATCTAACAACGCCAAAAATCATAAAACACATCTCGAGATCGATTACAGAGAACAAATTAAAAGGGAGACCCAACTATGAGGGGAAAAAGAAATAACTTTCATCAAGTAAGTATTTTCCATTTTATTCTTTGGTTTGTTTCTCATCCTCCCTTTATCTAATAAAATTTTTTCTTCTTTGTTCATTTTCCATCGAATTCTCCTTCTTTGTTCGTTTCTCATCCTTTCTATTTTATTAAAGATTCTCCTTCTTTGTTTATTTATTTTGTATGTTCTTCTCTTTTTCTTCATGATTTAACACTTTTTGTAAGTGTAATAAATAAATAAATAAAGAAAAAATTTAATAAAATTTCTTTTTTTTTATTTTTTATAAATTTTAATAATTTTCTAACCCTAAATTACTTCTCCCTCAGTCAAACCCTAAAAAAATAATCTAAATCTATGAATTTTTTTTTTAAACTCTGAGTATTACTTTTTTGCTAACCCTAAAAATAAACTATTTTTTCTAATTAATTTTTTTTTTGCAAATCCTAAAAATAATATTTATTTTTCTAACCCAAAACCATTCAATTTTTTGTAAGGTCTAAAACAAACTATTTTTTTAACCCTAACAATTTTGCAAATTATAAAAATTTAATTTTTTCAAATCTTAAAAATTTCTTTCTTTTCGTAAATTCTAAAAACCCTAATTTCTTTGCATATCCTAACCTTAAAAAAAAACTTAATTCCTAAATCGAATAAGAGTTATTTTCTCATCATTTTTGTTTGCTCTTGTATTTATTTATTTGTTCTATATGTCTCTCGTTTGTTCCTTTTTTGTGTGCAAAAATCTCATATTAAAAGATACATCAATTTTTCATTATTAAAAAAAAAAAGTCTTTTGAATCTATGCAACGGCCAAGTAATTTTAACAGAGTAGAGGATCCACCTTCAACGTTGCTTGGATCGTAAGGGTTTATCGAGTAGTCGAGTGTTAACTTGAACCCTGTGCATGAGTAGATTTACTTAAAAAAATAATAATAAAAAAAAATCAAGTTTTTCACAAAAAAAGAAGGAAACTTATTCAAAAAATAATTTTCAAAAAAGAATTACGTAGTAGCTTTGATTCTTCCATTGCATACTCCCTTAGTCAAACCCTAAAAAAAAAATAAAATCCAAATCTATGAAAATTATTTTTTTTAAACTCCGAGTATTACCTTTTTGCAAACCCTAAAAACAAACTATTTTTTTTCTAATTATTTTTTTTTTTTGCAAATCCTAAAAACAATATTTGTTTTACTAACTCAAAACCATTCAATTTTTTGCAAGGTCTAAAACAAACTATTTTTTCAACACTAACAATTTTACAAATTATAAAAATTTAATTTTTTCAAATCTTAAAAATTTCTTTCTTTTCGTAAATTCTAAAAACCTTAATTTCTTTGCATATCCTAACCTTAAAAAAAAACTTAATTCCTAAATCGAATAAGAGTTATTTTCTCATCATTTTTGTTTGCTCTTGTATTTATTTATTTGTTCTATATGTCTCTCGTTTGTTTCTTTTTTGTGTGCAAAAATCTCATATTAAAAGACACATCAATTTTTTATTATTAAAAAAGAAAAGGAGTCTTTTGAATCCATGCAACGGCCAAGTAATTTTGACAAAGGGGAGGATTCACCTTCAACGTTGCTTGGATCGTAAGGGTTTATTAAGTAGCTGAGTACTTAATTGAACCCTGTGTAGGAGTGAATTTATTTAAAAATAATAATAATAATAAAGAAAAATCAAGTTTTTCACAAAAAAAAGAAGGAAACTTATTCAAAACACAATTTTCGAAAAAGAACTACGTCGTAGCTTTGATTTTTCCATTGCATATGGCGGGAACTTGACTCGTCAAGTCTAATTTTTTTAAAAAAGTTTTCAGGTTCAAAATATTTTTAAAATTGTTTTAAAGGAAGATTAATTTCTAGTACATTTTCTTTATAGAAATTAAAAAACAAAATTTTTATTTTATTTTAAAAATAAAAAAAAGTGTTAAGATAAGTTTTTTTTACTATATATTTCTTTAATACAAAAAAAGAATAATATTTTTACAAATAACTCATTCCTTTAATTCAAATAATTTTTATTGTGTTTTCTTATTTTTTAAAAAATAAAATTAAAATATTTCAAAAAAAATTGTAAAAATTAGAAATAAGGCTAAAAAATAATGACAAATTTAAAAATAATAAAAAGAATATTAATTATTTTCCTTTAGAGTGAAATAAATATTTTTAAGTAAAATAATTTTTATTCAATTAATTAGAATGGTAATCGTTTTAATTAACGGACATCGTAAGTGTGCTAATATATTTCTTACACGTAAACGACTCCCAAGCTCAAATTTGGTTTTGAAGATTTTTTTTTTTAAAAATTTTTCAATGTCTTTTTTAATAAACTTTGGTAGCGATTCTTTATTATCACCATCCTGTCGTGACCCCGATATTGACAATTAAATTACAAAAATTTACTTATATGGACTAAATTAAATCGTGATATATTTAAAAAAGAATAAATTCATATTTTAACCTGTTTTCATATTGTGAATTCCTAGGTTTATTTAAAGTCTTATGTATTTTCATTTTATCAAGTCTGAAGTTCTATTTGAGGAGATAAATGATTCTTAACCTAATTAGCCTATGTTAAAATATTTTTGTAACCTATTTAAAAAGCCTAGCCTAGTGTAATCCTAATGGACCATAAGTGTAGTTTTCTTGTTTAATATTTAAGAAGTGGATAAGTGGTATACCAAATTAATATGCTTTGAATGATAAAATTAAGACTATAATATTCAGAATCTCATGCCATGCAACTAATCTTCAAGTTGTATCATTATTAATCTTCATGAAATATTAGCAAGAGATAACATAAGCAACAATAGACAAGGAAAAAGATAAAAACCAATTATTATATTTCAAACTTAATGCTTGCTTTACATAACAAAACCAGTCATTATATTTTCTTAAGGCAACCCTAAACATGAATTGAATACATTTCTATATATATAAAAAAATAGATACATATGTATAATTAGTAAATTTTTTGTACATAATATAAGCATTTTAAATTTAAAAATTTTAAATAAAAATTAATTATATATTACACAATTACTTTTAAATTTAATAAAAAATATAAACTAAAAAGAATGAATGTTTTCATTAATAATTATACTATATATTTATACTAATTAAGACAATCATAAAAAAGATAAAAATTTTAAAATTAAAGCAAGAAATTATACAAAAATAAAAATTAAAATAATAAATAATATTAAATTCAAGTTTTTTTAATTGTTCAATTTAAGAAAAACGACGTGTACAATAATTAATAGTGAAGAGAATTTTTTTTGAAAAACTCTTTCATTAAGATATTATATAATTTAACCATTAAATTAATTATTAAAATTTATTAAGTAAAATAAGAAACACATGTAGAATCGATTGATACCGAGTTTAAGATTTATAAATATAAAATTTACTAATTTAATTGTTGAATCATTTAATATTATTTTTATTTTTATGATTGCACACTTATAATTTAAACATTCATAGTTATATTATTTAAAATTTAATATTTTTATATATATTTTAAAAATATAATAAAATATTTATTTTTATTAAATTATATATATATATATATGTGTGTATATATATATATATATATATATATATATATATATTGTTGATTGAATAGAATATAGAATATATTTTTCTAATCCAAAAGGAATGTCGATTCTATATTATCATGATAGAATAATCAATTGATTATTATTATTATTATAATATATATATATATATATATATATATATATATATTTGTTTTCTTCTTGTTATAGATATTGTTGATTGAATAGAATACAGAATCTATTTATCTAATCCAAAAGGAATATCGATTTTATATTATCATGATAGAATAATCAATTTATTATTATTATTATTATTTTATATATATATATATATATATATATATATATATATATTTGTTTTCTTCTTGTTATAGATATTCTTTGAGAGTATATAATGTACCAAAAAATGAAGAAAAAAGTATCGGTAATATGACTAACGACCGGAGGAAAGAGAGCACTGTGTGTGATACGCTTAAACTCAACTGTCCACTCTAATTTTATAATGTGGCATTACATAATAATTTTAACTTTGTCCAAAGGTGAATTTTAACTTTATCCAGCATTTTTTCCATGGTTCGATGCTTAAATTAGCACTACCACACAACGGGACAGATTTTTTTTTGCGTTGTTCTCTCTTTTGGGTCACTCTCTTATCTTGTATATATTATTTTAAGATGGATGGGTCTAAATCATGTTATGACATAAATAATTTTATGTTAGGTAGATTAACAAGGTTACACTATTATATTAAAAATTGATAAATTATTGCACATATATTATTAAATTAAATAAAATTTTAAATATATAATAAAAAATATTTTATATGAATATTTTCAAATTTAATAAATTGATAGATTAAAAAAATATGATTATATTTTTAAAAATAAATTTTATATTAAAAATTAAATAAATAAATAATTATTAAATTAGAAATAAAGTTAAATAAATAAAATTAAAATAATATTAAATTCAAAAATGAAATTCTAATGTAAATAAAAAACAGTTGACACGATGAAAAAGAAGAATTGATTATGAAAAGCGTTTTTATTTTAAGATTTCTAAAAATACTCTATTTAAAAAATTAGTATTCGCAAATTATTTGTAAAAGTTAATTTAATTATTCTAAAAAATAAATATTGTAATTATTGATAAAATATTTTATTATATTAAATATGTTAAAAAAGGTGATACATTTTTTAAATATAATTTATATTAAATTGAAAATAAACATTTATGCAGAAAAAATCACATAATATAACGGAGAAGAAAACTAATTATTAAAAGTATGTTGGTTTTAGAAAAAAAGTAAAAAATATATCTGCTCACAAATTATATATACAAATTAATCATATCAACTTATTTTCTCACCTATAAAAGAGCACACGGATTGTAAATATACAATAACAAGCGTTTCAACAATGGGAGAGAGTAAGAGCATTATTAGGCTCAAGTCTGGGGGTCCTCCATTGGAACTCCATAGTATTCCCATGGAGGACCCAACAACGGGTAACGCAACCGGCGTGTGCTTCACATACAAACATGGTTGGAGATTTCTTTCTTTGAAAATAAATCTGACAGCCAAAGACAATCGTGTAAACAAGGTAAGCCTCGAAATCTCCGAAAGAAACGGTAAGGGTTCTTCTGCCGATATAAACATGCAGGTCATAAAGAATGACAAGTACGGTGTTTTATGTAACATGAATAGTGAGCTTCTGGGTACTTATAACTCATCCAAGAATCACTTTTGCGTGCCACCTTTACCGAACACAGAGCTTTTTT
Source organism: Abrus precatorius (assembly GCF_003935025.1). Lineage (NCBI taxonomy): Eukaryota > Viridiplantae > Streptophyta > Magnoliopsida > Fabales > Fabaceae > Abrus > Abrus precatorius. The sequence continues at coordinate 30,348,935 of NW_020874292.1, read as the reverse complement.
ATTACATTTGTCGTGAGACTGGTTCAGGAGGTTATTTTTCTCTGGAAAAGAACGTCAACTACGGGGTTGTGGAGAGAGTGAAGGCCACACACGCCTTTATCTTCGGCGATGGAGAAACTTTGAACGTCAAAATAAAAATAGCACATGACAAAATAAATGGGTTAATTGTTGAGGTGGAAGACCCTGTGAGGCTTACCACGGATTACATGATTCGTTTCTATTCGAAAATCTTGGGGAAGATGGAAAGTGAGATGGCCGCTAGCACGCTCCCTAGGATTGGCAAACGTCTACCCCGCACCAAAGGCATCGATAACGAGTATGACTACGACGACGACGACGACCGCACAAGCATGAGAGCCACTCTCCTCAGTGACCCTTGCAAGCCACACGTGCAATATGAATTCAAAGATAAGTAGTTGAAAAGAGAAAATTGATAGATGTAATAAACGATGTAACGTGTCCCAAATATAAGAGTGTGCAAGTTTTATAATGCCACAAAAATAATTTTATTTTAAGTATATTAATGAAATTAAGATATTATATTAAAAATTATGTTCATTTTTAAAATCTATTTAAAATATTTTATTATTTTGAAAAACTGCTTTTCAGGATATTAAAATTATAATTTTTAAATAGAAAATCCACATAGTTTATTCATACATATGATGAAATGGGTAAGAAGAAACTTTTTAACCTATTTGTTATTCATTAAAACTTATTAAAAATATAAACGGTTTGAAAGAGAATAATTAAAATAAATTAAAAATGAGACTTACATCAATTTTGTAATTTTTAATAAATTTTAATTAATAATTAAAAATATTTTAAAAATAATATATTATTAACACTTCTCTTCTATGATTTTAATACACCAATATTATAAACAAAATATAAATCACAATTATAATACCGTTCATATACTGTTTATCATCATCTTCCTTGAAGTTTTTAAATACTAGTCATCATTTTTTTCTTTAGAATTTTAATTTTAGCTATTTTTCACTTTTTTTCATCATCTTTTTTCTCCTCTTTCCTTCTTTTTCCATCCAACCCAACGCATTCTTGATTCCACCAACCTTGTTGTCATAAGATTTAGCTCACTAGTTTTACCGTCTTCTCCTTTTCCATTGTGGTGTACTCTTCCTTTTCCTTTACCACTTTGAATGTTGCATCACTCTCAATAATCCTTTCATGGATAACAACAATTTCTCTTGCGTCAATGAGGATACGACATTCTTCCCTTGGTGTTGCTACAAGAGAGATTGAAGAAGAAGATGGAGGGAGGAAGAAATGAAGGAGAAAATTAAAATTAAAAATTTAAATAGAAAGACAATGAACAATGCATAAAAATTAACAGTGCATGTGGTAGAAAAATATGAAAAAAATATATTAATAAAGTTAATATTTTTAATAAAAATTAATCTATTTAAAAATATTTTTAAGAATTAAATGATTAAAAAGAATTCAAATAAAGTTGAAGGACAAAATTGAATTTGATTTTTAAATTAAAAAGATAAACATTAATTTTACCTTTTTATTTTTTTTAAGAATACAATGTTGTAGTTTTTTGAGAAAAATATAGGTGGAGATTATACAATATATAGATACATGTAATGTTACAATTTTATAACAGAGAAAACACATTACTCCCCCTTAATTACGTGATAGTTATATTTATTAATCCCAACATGTATCAGATGTTTTTAATTTTGTCCTTATATATAAAATAATTCATAATTTAATCTTTGATCACAAAATTGTGTAATATATATATATAGAAAATGATTTTCTTGTACTAATAAGTTTAAAAAAACTCTTACATCAAATTTAAACTTTTTATTTAACTTAAATTTAACAACAGTAAAGTAATAAATTATAACCTATTAAATTTAAGTTAAATAAAAGACTTAAATTTAGTGTAAAAATTTTTAAATTTATATTAGTATAAAAAAATTCTACTCCTATATATATATATATATATATATATATATATATATATAAACACGGATTAACGCCCCATCTTCTTCAAGAAAAAGATATACAATGCTATAACACCATTATAATGATTTAAACATTGGGACTAATTTTAAATTTTGGTCAAATTATATTATTTATCTTTGAAATTTTTTATTTTAATCTTTTAACTTTTAAAATTTTTATCTTAGTTTTTTAAGTTTTAAAAATATGTTATATAAATATTTTTCATTAAAAATATTAAATTTGTTAGAATTAATATTTATCATTTTCTTTTCTGCAACCTTTTCTTTTGTTTTTTTAATTTTTTTTTTTACTTTCTTCTTTCTCCTTTCTCATAAACAATCCATACTCATGAGTCTCTTCGCACACACCAAACGAACATATCCTAATCTACGCCACGCGAATCTTTCTCCTCAAATTGAAACCAATGAAACGTTACTTCATCGCTGCAAAACTCATCCTTCAAATCTATCCACCTCATATACCTTCGAGTACTTAATGAAGAGAAAAAAAATGAACCTGTAGATCTGAAAAAGAAGATAAACAATATATGTGAAAGTAAAAGATATATATTTTTTTCAATGGAGATAATGTTCTAAATAAAAAAAGCTTATTTAATTTCTTTTTGAATTTTAGAAGATTAAATTAAAACTTTTAAAAATAAAAAACAAAAGTAAAAAAATGTAAAAATAAAAGGACCATTAATATAATTTTATTTTCATTTTTTTATATGTAAAAAATTAAATTAAAAAAGTTATTTATGGAGACTAAATTAAATCGTGATACATTTCAAAGAGAGAGAAAAAAAATTACATTTTAACCTATTTTCAAATTGAGAATTCATAGGTTAATTTAAAGGCTTATGTTATGCATTTTCATCTTATCCAGTCTGAAGTTCATTTGACGGAATAAATGGTTTTTAACCTAATTAGCCTATTTTAAAATATTTTGTAACCTATTTAAAAAGCCTCGTAATCAAGTAGTATAATCCTACTTTTATAAAGTTGTGTAGTGTAGTCCTAGTGGATCATAAGTGTAGTGTTCTTGTTTAATATTAGAAGTGGATAAGTGGAATCCCAAATTAATATGGCGTTGAATAATAAAATTAAGGCAAATATTCAGAATCTCATGCCATGCAACTAATCTTCAAGTTGTATTATTATTAATCTTCATCAAATATTAGTAAGAGATAATATAAGCAACTACAGACAAAGAAAGATAAAAACCAATTATTATATTTCAAACTTAATGTTTGTTTTACACAACAAAACCAGTCATTATATAATTTTCTTAAAGCATAATAAATCTATTCTTCAGCATTGCACTGCATACATTTTTATCAGATAAATATGTATAATTAGTAAAATTTTTGTACATTGATTAAGTATTTTAAAATTAAAAAAATTTAAATAAAAATTAATGATATATTACACAATTACTTTTAAATTACATAAAAAAATATAAATAAAAAATAATGAATATTTTCATTAATAATTATAGTATATTTTTATAATAAATAAGACAATTATAAAATAAAATAAAATATTTAAAGTTAAAGAAAGAAATTATAGAAAATTTAAAATTTAAATAACAAATTAATATTAAATTCAAGTTTTTTTTTCCTTAAAATATGGTCAATTCAAAAGAAGCTACGTTTACAATGATTAATAGTGATGGGAATACTTTTTAAAAACATTGTCATTAAGATATGATATAATTTAATAATTAAATTAATTATTAATGTATATAAAATTAGTTTATATCGTGTCAAATTTTTTATATAATTTAATTTTTTTTATAAAATACAAAATTTACTATTCTAACTATTGAAATATTTAATATTATTTTTATGATTACACATTTATAATTTAAACATTTGTAAGCATACATGTTATCTAAAATTTTATATTTTTATGTATATTTTAAAAAATATGTTACATGTTTGAAATATTTATACTCTTGCGTTGATGGAATAGAATATATTTATCTAATCCAAAAGGAATACCGATTCTATATTATCATGATAGAATAATCGATTTTTTTTAATAATATTTTACATTTGTTTTCTTTTTGTTGTAGATATTTTTTGGGAGTATATAATGTATCAAAATATGAGCAAAAAAGTACAGGGTATATGACTAACTACCGGAGGAAAGAGAGTACTATATGTGATACACTTAAACTCAACTGTCCACTCTAATTTTATAATGTGGCATTATATAATAATTTTAACTTTGTCCAAAGGTGAATTTCAGCGTAAATTATTTAAAATTAGTCTATAATAGATCAATAGATAAATTATCATTGGGTATATAATTTCTTTTATGAAGGGTCAGAATAAAAAAGGTATATATTTAAAATTAGTATAGAGACTGATTGTATTAATTATATCTAAATTTGATTTTTAAATTCTAATTTTTATTTTGATGGTATCCTGTAATAATTCACGAGAATGTTGGAAAGTAAAACATTTTGTCTAGAAAATTGGATAATTATTTATATATTCAAACTTTTCCTCATTAATTATGATTAGTAAATGGGAAATTTCTAGAAAATCTGGAGAAACTTTAGTAATATTTTTATTAGTTTGCATTGGTTTATTAAATTAAATTCAAATTCATATTCTTTTACATTAATTGTAAGTAATCATACTTAAAATTTTAATATTTATTTTAATTTTATTTTATGTTAATTTATAAATATTTTAAATCTTATACTTTAAAACATAAAATGTTCATAAATAACTAATATCCACGAATCCCTTCATGATATGGGTTTCAAACTAGTTAAGTACTCCCACTAGTCTACTCTTTTTATAAGTAATTTTCAATTAAAAACTAATATATATTTTTTTTTTCTAAAAAATTATTATAAAAGAATTGCGGGAGTATATCCACCATAGAATGTGCTTAAATTAGCAGCATGACACGGGGGAAAGAATTTTGTGCGTTGTCTCATCTGGGTCACTTTCTGCTTTGCAGTGGTTCTTTTAAGATATATGCATTGCTTGTTTTTAACGCTGCGAATTTGTCCGTACGTAGGTTTAGCACTTTCACCTATAAATTAAAAGAGCAACGGTGCAAGGCCATGATGAATTGTGAGGGTGTCGAATAATAAAAGCAACAATGCAAGGGCCAAATAGGAGTGTTATTATGCTTAAATCTGTAGGTTTTCCTTTGGAAGTCAACACCACCATGCACAAAGGCACTGACAACAAAACGGGTGTGTTCTCTGTGAACAGATGCATGACATACACACTGGGTAGGAGATTTGTTTCTTTGAACATAACTTTGACGGGCAAGGCCGATCGTGTAAACAATGTACTCCTCGAAATCTTTGAAAAAAATGGTATGAATTCTTCTGCCCATTATACCCTACGGATCATAAGAAATGATAAATACGGTGTTTTATGTAAAATGAATAGTCGCCTTTCGGGTTTTTATGATTCGTATAAGGACCATTATTGCGTGCCACCATTATCAAACACGGAAATTTTTTATTACTTTTGTCATGAGAATCGTTTAGGAGGTTTTTTCTTTCTTGAAAAGAACGTTATCAATGAAGTTGTGGAGAGGGTGAAGGCCACACACGCTTTCGATTGTGGCGATGAAACTGTTAATGTCAAAATAAAAGTAAGGTATGACCAAAGAGTTGGGTTGATTGTTGATGTGGAGGACCCTGTGAAGGTTACGACGGATTATACTATTCATGTCATTAAAAGAATAAAACGAAAGATAGAAAGTAAGATGGAAGATAGCACGCTCTCTCTTTATAGAAATGTTAACCGTTTACCTCCGCCGAATGGGAATAATGAGAAGCTTGTTGATGATGACTACATGGACGATGAAGGAGATCAAGATGAAGACGAAGAAGAAGAAGATGAAGACTACTACTAAAGGATAACCACCATTTAATAGAGGATTGATTGAAAAAAATAATAGTTAAGACTCTGATAAAATAAATATATTTGTACTCCGTTTTAATTAAAAAAAACGCGTATGTAGTTCAAATTTTATCTGCTAATTTTTTGAATCCTTTTGTATTTTTATTTTATTTTATCTCAATAATAATGGTAATGTAAAAAACTAAATGGGATCCAAATAGAATATGAAACAAGATTGAATTAACTTGACGTGTTCACACATCAATGTCAACGTTTTAAAGTTTATATCCGAATAAACTTTAATTTTACTTTTATATTTCATTACTTCTATGATTTTAATATATATAATATTCGGAATGATATATTGAATTAACCTGATCTTGTGCTAATATTGTCCGATCATGATTAGATTAGAAATGCATTAGATGTGTTCAGTACTTAGCGTAAGGGTTGTGTTGAAATATACTACATCGGTTAAAAATACGATTATGAAGGGTAAAAATACTCTTTATAGAGTTGTCTGGGAAACGATTTTTTTTTTAAAGTGTTGTCTTTAAACAAAAACTCGTGATAGATAAGTAAGTTCTCTCCCCCGTAAAGAAGTGTTTTATCATAATTGTTAAAATTTTGTTGAAAAAGGTAATATATTTTAAAGAAGGTTGAGCTATTATTACCGATTATCAGTTGATTCTATTAGTTTAAGATTAAAACACGTGAAAAAAATCATGAGAGATAAAATAGTAACAGTTACGCAAAAATGCTAAACGAAGTTGCAAAAGGAACTCACAATAAAAAAAAAGTTAAAAAATTATTTATAAATAAAATTTTGTTTTATGTTTTTGGAGGTTACGACTTTTACTGTGCACTATACAAAAATATTTGTAAGTTAAAGTTCTATAAATTAATTAGAATTCACAACTTGAGATCAAGGACTTGTAACGATTGTGATTGAAAGTTGTATGTTTATATTAATTTAGATTCAATGCATTTTGTTTCTTTAAACCTTTATTGTATTGCAATTCTTCTTCTATTGCTTTTTGCTCTTGTTTAATTCTTGCCTTAGTTGTGATGTTAACAATAATATTAAGAACACACTTAGATAATTCAAAAAGGATTTAAAATTTAATTCCAAAACATTCTTGGATTTATGTATTTACTAAATTACAATATTTAATGTAAACAAAAACTTAAATAAAGGTGAAAGTCATTCAATAAATTTCACACAGAAGGTAGAATCCACAACATATTGATCATTTACATATATCATACTACGAAATTGCTAATTGTAATTTTTATATTAGATCTACTGTTACAAAATTTTTAATGTATTTTTAAACACACACACACACACCCACACACACACACACACACACATATATATATATATATATATATATATATATATATATATATATATATATCTTCTTTATCATTGAGTACATGCCACCCAGATACACACGAGAGAAATATAGAATGAGCATAGTTTTTATTTTAAGCATATTATAATGATAAATTTGGAGCATATAATCATAAAAAATTAATTAATATTAAAAATTAGCTAATAATCGCATAATAACAAAAAAAAAATTGGTAAACATAATTTTTAAAATGTTAACAATTCAAATTATTCATATACATTACTTGTATTTTTAATATATATATATATGGCAAGGTTCAAGTTATTTTATTTAATAATTCTTTATAAACACTACATTTTATTAATTCAACCGTTGAATAAAATTATATGTTCATATTTTATAATCAACATTCACTTAATTTATATTTTAAAATATATACTAGAAGTTAAAATAAAGTTATTTGATGAATTGTTAATTTTTTTTTATGATTTTTTTATAAATTTGATTTAATTGAGAATAATTTTTAGTTTTATGGTTAAATTGAAAAAAATCTAATATTTATAAATAATTATTGAGTTTTGTTTATAAATTTGATTTAATTGAGAATAATTTTTAGTTTTATGGTTAAATTGACAAAATCTAATATTTATGAATAATTATTAAGTAGAGTAATTTTTACGAGAGTTATTGTTGAAATAATTTGATACTCTAAGCATATGTGTTTATAAATTTTTATATTAGTTAAATTCTTTCATAGATATTCTTTTTCTTATGTTTGACATTTGAATAAAATTGAAGAAAAAATGATATCAATGTCCCACATGAAATAGAGAATAGTCCAAAAGAAGAAAAAAGCATAGGTGATCGTACTGTCTACGAGAGAAAGAGTTTCATACGTGTTATCCAGTTAAACTCAAGTGCTACACTCCAATTCTAGATACATAATCCCACTGTTCTTACAAATTTAACGATCGCACAAAACTAAAAAAATTCTAACAATTATTAGATCACTAACAATTTAATTGCATGTCGAGATCACAAGCATGAAGTTTCTCATATTATATAATTGTTAGCACTTGGCAAAAAATTTCAAACAGTTTCATACGATTTGGTATAAGATTAATTACAAAAACTTTTTAACGTATATCCATGACTCCTAGAATTATAAATCTAGAATTAACGGTAATTAAGCATATCCAGCTTTTTTCCATGGTTAATTAGATGCTTAAATTAGCAGCACGAGCCGGGGGAAAAAGATTACACTCTTTCTTTGGGGTCACTTTATTATATTCTTTTAAGATATATATGTGTTGCTTGGCTTTAACGCTACGAATTGAACATGGCTTCAGCACTTTCACCTATAAATGAGCAAAAGTGCAAGGCCATGATAAGTGTAGCCTCACAGATTAGAAATATGGGAAGCTTTGCATCAACAATGCAAGGGATTAAGAGTGTTATGCCTAAGTATGTGTCTAAGTGTCCTCCTTTGAAAGTCAACACCACAACGCACACTGACAGCATAAATGGCGGCTTCACTGATAAAAGGTGCTTCACATACACACAGGGTAGCAGATTTCTTTCTTTGAACATAACTACGATGGGCAACGCCAAAGGTGTAAGCAATGTACTCCTCAACATCTCCGAAAACAATGGTAAGGGTTCTTCTGCCATTTTAAACCTGCGGCTCATGAGAAATGACACGTACGGTGTTTTATGTAAAATGAGTAGTGACTTTTTGGGTTCATATAATTCGTTTAAGGATCATTATTTCGTGCCACCTTTGTCGAGCACAGAACTTTTTCAGTACAATTGCCACGAGACTGGTTCAGCAGGTTTTTTCATTCTGGAAAAGAAGATCATCAAGGGAGTTGTGGAGAGTGTGAAGGCCACACACGCCTTTGTCTTCGGCGATGGTGAAACTATGAACGTCAAAATAAAAGTAAAATATGAGAAAAGAGTTGGGTTGATTGTTGAGGTGAAAGAGCCTGTGAAGCTTACTGTGGATCATATAATTCATCTGATATCGAGAATCGACGGAAAGATGGAAAGTATGTCGGTCGCTGGCGCTCTCAAAAAACCCAACCAGCTGCTCCCATCTATAGACGACGAGGAAGCGGTGACTGTTGGGCCTGACAAAATTTCGGTGGCCGGCGCCGCCTTCAAAGCAGACGGCGAGATCCAATTTAATAATTGATTAAGTCTGAAAAAATAAATATAAGCGTACCTAGCTAAAAAAAATTATGAGGTTTAATTTTTACTTTATTTATTTATTTATTTTTATCATTCACTTTAAGGTTTTTACACGATAATTAATTAAGAAATCGAAAACAAGTAGTATCATTGATAGGGGATACTCTTGCTTAAGTTAGGTAAGTTTGCTGCGAGCAGTCGAAACTTTGAATATTTAATATATCTGCTATTCATGAATTAAATATGAGATCATTTGTTAAACTTAAAGAACTCGATCCGTTGTAAAAATTATGGATAAGTATATTTATCAATATATAATAAATTCTCAAAAACATCATCTTCCACGCTACACAATGATTATTAAAATTATTAATCTTCAATTATTTAGGTGATCAAGATTGACGATTATTAATGCACAAAGAAATTAAATATATAAAAAAGAAAGAATAAAAAAAAAAGCAACTAAGTAACAGTTAGGAGGTTTAGTTATTATGAACAAAGATGGGGAATTTTGACTTAGTTGTCTGTTTATCAATTATCAACTTTTTTATTTTAAATTCATTAATTACTCAATGATTATATAATATTGTTAGTATTTTTTAAAATTACATCTTCAATTATTATGCAAGATATAAAATTAGAAAAACATAATGTTTCAATAAGTTTGATGATTTAGTAACTAATTTAGGATTAAGATTAATTTTACAAAATCTTGAATTCAGTTTCTTTTATAAGTCCATTAATTGGCAACTAACTTTAATAATAATAAGGTTGATTCCTTGATAACAATTAAAGCAAAAAAACAAACGCTATGGCCTATGGAAAGAGAAATATGAATTCATTGAAGAAAACGAAATCCAGATAAAGCTCACAACATGAGGTCTATAAAATTCAAAATTTAAATATAAGAGAAAGAAAAAATAGGTCAAAACTTACAACAAAATAGACAAAAATGAAGCATAAAACGAATCTCTGTCAAAATAGTTAGGGATTGATTGTTCGATTTGAATTAGTTTTTCTTTGAAATTTCTTTCTATTCAATAAAAAAAAAATTACAGTTCATAAATTCAAATATATTTAATAAAATTATTTTTATTTTATTATTTATATGAGAGTAAATTAGAAAAAGAAAAAAAATTGAACATATATTTTAGGATATTTATCATTTTGTTTGTTTTAGTTTGACTTAACATATGAGAATTAAAAATTAAGTCAAAACTATCTAAAAGAATGTGATTGTTTAATTAATAGTTTTTTTAATTTCAATTTGTTTTTATTAATTTAGCGGTTAAAATAGTTTGAATAAGTTTATATATATTCTTACTAGTCTATTACTAACACTGTTGTAAGTGCTCTAAGGTTTAGATATCTCTTATACTCTTAATTAATAAAATTATGTGGCTTAATTTTATTGGTTTAATTAAATTATAACTTATTTTTATTATATTTATTTTTTATTGTAAAAAAATCTTTTAACATTTTTTTATTACATAAACGTCTTTAAAAAATTATCAAAGAACTTATAGCTACGATTCTGTTCTTCTTTTTTCGCTTAAGCTTTTGAATAACTTTTTTTTTTATTTCTGATTTTCTAGTTAAATTTCTTAGAGATGTTTGAATATAACTTAATTTTGTTGTTTTTGTGGTTTGGATTGAAATTTTAAAAAGTCAAAAACTAAAAATGGAGAATAGGGCAATGCCTTCAAAGGTTTTTGCATAATTTAATCCTTGCAACATGTAATTATTAATTAAAGCTTCAAAATTTTTCAAAGTTTCAAGGATGAGAGGTTTTTGAAAGAAGAGCAATATAAGTGATTCAAGGATTATTTCTATTTTTATCACCTCATTCAACTCTATCTCATGCCTCATTCTTTTTAAATGCATTATGTGTTGAAATTGGATAGTACCGTAATAAAAAATATGTGCTAAAAGAGTTTCCTAGACATGGAACTTTCCTCAAGAAAGTTGTGTATTATGAGTGTCGATTGTACAGAGTTAAATTCAAGGATGGTGATTTTGAAGATTTAGATAGTAGTGAAGTTCGAGAGATTCTCTTCAATGATGATGAATTTAATATTGATTTAGCAAATAAGAGAATTAAATTAGAGGAATTAGTGTCACAAAATAATGCAAAAGTAAAAGATATTTCGGAGAAGGGCTCTAGTGAAGCAAATAAGGAGGAATTTGTGGTTGATGTGCCTATTTCAAGTAATTGAATGGTGTATCATTGGGTAAAAATGACAAGGAAGAGGATGATGATGATGGCGTGGATGCTGATTCTTCGAGTGACTCTAGTGCAGGTTTTAGGGATACAGATTTTGGGTCTGATGTTGAGACACTTCAACCCTTGCTTCCACCATTATAGTTGATGTCGCTTATTTCTATTGCCTTTTACTTTGAATGAGTTTGTTGGTTGCCTTAATTGCCAAATTTTAAACACTTTGTGTGATGCTATTCACGTTTCGCTATTGCGGGTATTGCAACATTATCTTGAAATCATCTAATCTGAAGGCTCTAAGCTTGCATCACAATGTCTTAGGTGCTTATATTTATTCATGTGTTGCTGTAGGATTGCGTGAATAAGTAATTTGTTTATACTTAAAGGTATTAATCTTTTCAGCAAGATCATTTATAGTTGAAAATATATTATACTTGATATATTTGCATGTGCAATGATTGGAACTTGCTTGATATATTGACATAGCCTGTTTTTGTGATTCAAAATTTAGTAGTTAATGGATACACAAACACACGTGATTGGAAAAGATTTTATGATGAGATTTTTAATGGCAAGTATTATTTGATGTCAGTAAGTAGAAAATTAATGATAATGCAAATTCTATGTGATGATATTTTGAAATCTGAAGAGCTAAAAATATAAATGAACTTACATAAAGAATCAGAGATTGGGACAAATTATGATTATGAGGCAGAAAATATCGTTCCTTCGTAAATTGAACAAACAAGAGTTTCAGCATCAGAGTCATAGTTCTAAGTTATATGATTTAGGGTTTATAAAAAAAAATGTGAAAATGAATTAATAAATAATATTATATTTAAAATTGTGGTAAAGATGTAGACTTTATATTTTTAAATTTGATTTAAAATTTAGAAAAGAGAAATTAGTAAATAATATTAAATTTTAAATTAAAAAATCATTTAGTAAATTAATATAAATATCCTAGCTAAAAGATTAATAAGAAAATATATTTTTCTTAAATCCTTTAAATATAAAATTAAATTTATATGTTTAACCAAAGCATTGTATACCTCCTAAAAAAAAGAGCACCATAGATTTTGTCATCATGGAATTTCTAAAAGGCATAAGGGTTTTGATTGATATTTTACCTGGATTTTATTTAATAACTAAAAATATGAAATAATTCTACATACTAATACTATTTAAAAATAGAAAAGAGAACATGGACGGACATATGAACGGGAATTCACCTCCCTCCCTGTGTCCGTCTCTCCCTCGCTAATGATGATTTACACATATCGTTCTAGTTTATTGGACTGCATGTATATGGATCAACTCGATTTTGAATTTCAACAACACAAAAAGGCATAAAATATCATTAGAATAACTCTTTCTTTCTTTCTCTCTCTCAAGAATATTTATCTAATCCAAAAGGAACATTTATCATATATTATCATAATAGATTTATCAAATTTATGTATAAATTTTTATATTCGTTTTCTTCTTGTTCTGGATCTTTTTCATAATATTGACATTTAAATCAAATTTTAAGAAAACTGTTACATGTTTCACATGGAATAGATAGTAATACTCAAAAAGAAAAATTAGGTAATTTAACTATCTACGGTATCGAGGATGACAACACTACATGTCACGAATTTTATGTCACTTTCTTATCATGTAGGGGGTTCTTTTAACATATGTGCATTGCTTTGTTTTGACGCTACGAATTTTGTAGGTATAGTTTCAGCACTTCACCTATAAATACGCAACGGTGCAAGGCTAAGATTAAGTGTGAGCACACAGAATATCAGCAACAATGGAAGGGAGTAAGAGTATGGTGCTTAAGTTTGGGGGTTCTTCTTTGCAAGTCAACGCCACCACGAAGAAAGGCAAAGACAACATGAGTAAGTGCTTCACATACACACGTGGTTGGAGATTTCTTTCTTTGAACATAACCCTATTAGGCAACGCCGATCGTATAAACAACGTACTCCTCGAAATCTCCGAAAACAACGGTAAGGGTTCTTCTGCCAATTTAGGTCTTCGGGTCGTAAGGAATGACAGGTACGGCGTTTTATGTAAAATGAGTAGTGAGTTTTTGGGTTCATATGATTCGTATAAGGATAACTATTGCGTGCCACCTTATCAAAACACGGAACTTTTTCATTACATGTGTCATGAGACTGGTTCAGCAGGTTTTTTCAGTCTAGAAAAGAAGGTGAACAAAGAAGTTGTGGAGAGTGTGAAGGCCATACACGCCTTTGTGGTTGGCGATGAAACCTTGAATGTCAAAACAAAAATAACATACGACAAAAGAGTTGGGTTGATTGTTGAGGTGGAAGACCCTGTGAAGCTTACAACGGATTATATGTTTCATGTCTTTTCAAAAGCTGTGGGGAAGATGGAAAGTGAGATGGACGCTAGCACGCTCCCTGGGAATGGCAAACGTCTACCCCGCACCAATGGCATCGATAACGAGTTTGACTACGACGACGACGACGACAGGATAAGCAGGACACTTGTTGCCAATAGTTACCCTTGCAAGCCAAACGTGCAATATGAATTCAAAGATAACTAGTTGAAAAGAGAAAATTGATAGATGTAATAAACGATGTAACATGTCCCAAATATAAGAGTGTGCAAGTTATTATAATGCCACAAAAATAATTTTATTTTAAGTATATTAATGAAATTAAGATATTATATTAAAAATCATGTTCATTTTATTTAATTTTAATAGACCAAATTTTATTAGTTTATTTAAGATGAATTATTTACCTAATGAAATAATTTAGATAAATTCAAAAAATAAATAAAAGAAAAAATTTAAATAGATATTAATATTGTTAATTAAGATGTTTATAAATGAATGTTGATAAATATACAGGTATGTAAAATATATTATAAAGTTAAAGTTTTAGTTGTTATATTTATCAAATTATTCAAAATAAATTATTTATTTATATTTTTAAATATATTACACGTCAATATTACTTTTGATCAGATATTTGCAAGTGACTAATAAAAGTAATCTACTACAAATTAAAATTAATTTTTAAAATATTCCAAAACTGAAACTTCCGATCATCAATATTTTTAAATTATAAAGTTATTAAAAATATGGTTATTTTTTTTATTAATAGTTATATTATATACTCCACTCTACAACATTTGCATATGGTTATAATTCACTGGTAAATATATTGTGTATTGCACCGAGGGGGTATTTCTAAACGAAAAGAGTATGAATAATACAATTTTTATAGTACCTTTTGTAGATCATTCTTTTATTAATTAAATTTATTAAAAGTCATAAAATTATAAACAAAACTCTTTAAATAGAGTATGACTTCCGTTATTTTGCAAATATCCATAAAATTCAGCTAATAAACTTAAACATATTAAAAAATACATTGTTTTCCTAGTAATAACAATATAAACTAAATTATTAAAGAATGTTTATGATAATGCAGTTATAATTAACAGAAATTACTTATTGATGATTTTAAAATATCTTTTTATACTTAACATTGTGTTATAACAAAATGTATAAATGATTAATCAATTAATTTTGGAGGTTGTAAAAATGGGTTATATTGGTACATTCAGGTCAGTTAACTGCTTGCATCGAACTTTAGTAGGTTGAGAAAAAAAAAATGTATTCAATTTGAGTTTACAATTATGATGTTCAATGGCAGAGCCTTCGGGTGGATTGAAGGTTTCTGTGAGTTTAGTTTACATTGAATTTGATTCGATTGAGTTAATTTAAAAGGTATATATTTAAATTGAGGGTAGTTTTTTACGCATTTTTTATACTGTAATAATTTTTTTATAGTTTTAAAAATATTCTTAACAAAAATTTAAATTATTATATAAAAATATTTTCTGGAATTAAATAATGTTCAAGTTTTTCTATTTTTTATTTTAGATTTTGAAATAAATTTTTTTAATTTTATTTTCACCCTTTGTCTCTATTACATATTTTTCTTCTCTTCTACTTTATGTTTCGTTATTCTTTTGTTACCACCTCGTTGAGTATATTTTTAGTACAACTACTTTTTAACTATGTGAACTTTATTAAATATATTATAAAAAACTTGATTTATCATTAAAGATGATATGTTCATTGACAAGTAAACTCTGACATTTTTTTGGGAATAAGTTTTTGTAATTAAGATTTTACACTTTAGAAATTAGACTTTCACACTTCTATAAATTAATTTTTAAAAAACAAGTTTCTAAAATTAGGATTATACACTTTTAAAAATGAAAATTTAAAATTAAGTTAATTTCTAATTTTATATTTCACATTTTTAGAAATTAATTTCTAAAATTGCTAATTATTTACAAAATAAGATTCTAGAATTTTGAAAATAAATTTTTGAAATTAAATTAATTTAAATATTTAAGTTTTCACACGTTCGTATATTAATTTCTAAAATTATCAACTATTTTTAAAAAAAGATGTTTTCAGAATTAAGATTTTACATTATAAAAAAAATAAATTTTAAGAATTAAGATTTCATACTTTGAAAAATTCATATCTCTAGAGAAATAAATTTTCAGAAATAAGTTTCTGAATCTAAAATTCTACTCTTCCATCATGTTTCTAAACTTACATTTTACAAGCTTCCACAATTCATTTTTTGGAAGTGAATTTTAAACTTGAAATTTCATACTAAAATAAAAAATAATAAAAATAAATAAATAATTTTTTTACCATTATGAAGGATTTTTTAAAAATAAAATTATAAAAAAATTAATTGAGTGTGAAAAAAATATGAAAAAAAGCAACTTCCTCATCTCTTTTGTCATTTTCGGATTTTAGTTTATTTTTAACATATTTTTTATACAATATTTTATTATTAATGAAAATTCGCATGATTTATTAAATAAAAACTAAGATCCACATGATTCAACAATTCCATAAATTTCAATTGATAAAAAATAAAATGTGTTAATGAATGTGTTTAATATTTGTCTAGTATTAGTTTAAATTTTAAGTTGATATTAAAGTAAAACTTTTATTATATCGAAATGGCATACTAACAATAGAGGACTGCAAAGTTAAGCCTAATAACACTCTTATATACTCGCATTATTGCTAAAATGATTCCTATATGACTATCTTTGTGTTTTTTGAAACTAGAACATCATTCAACGAGTAGAATCAGTTGAGAACATTATGAGCTACAAAAGAGAATGACTCGAGTGGTTCTGCTCTATCATGACTATCTTTGTCCCACCATTCGAAAACTGTGAATAGACTTATTATTCTACTTTATTGGACTGCATTTATATCAATCGACTTACTTTTAATTTAGACAACAAAAAACAAAAACTAAATTCAACTTTTTAATATATATATATATATATATATATATATGAAGTAACTTTTATTAAATAATTTAATCTTAAAATCAACTAATCACATAAATTATATATGCAAATTTTAAGATTAATTCATGACTTTTTCATGTACGTCAAAATTAACACAATATATATTTTAAAAATTTTTAAAATAAAAACTATTTGATAATAATTATATAGATTTTTTACTTTCAAAAAATTTCACACAAATAATTTAAGCATTATATAATTATAATTCAACAGTTGAATCAATAAAAATAATTTTATAAGTTATTAAAAATTTAAGAGTGAATATATATATATATATATATATATATATATATATATATATAAACTAATTTTATGCAAACCATAAATTACAAGAAACATTTTTATCTTGTTTCACAATTTAATTTTGTCTAAAATGAAAATTATTCTGCCCATCTAAAAAAGAAATCAAGCGAATCAATAATTTTGATAGAGACAGCAAATTTCACATCCTTGTAATTTTTTAAGAATTAAAAAATAATAAAATAATATATATTAATCTCTCTAATAAAAGTCAGTAATAAAAATATGTTATTGAGATTTTAAAAAATAGAAAATATAATAAAATACACACGCACAAGTAAACTTGAATTTATTTTATTTTACAATTCAAATCAATAAATTTGGTTAAATATTATTAGTATTAAAAAATTTTAAATTTTTAAATTTAACTAAACAGACACCTATAATTTTTAAAATATACATAAAATTTGAAGTCTTATACTATATATAGATATAAGATATATGCCTTGCTTTCTTTTAACGCTAGGAATCTTCAGTCTCGCCTTTAAATGTGCAACGGTACAGCGTTAGGATTAATCGTGAGCACCTAAAACAAAAGACAATTTATAGGATTTACTAATTTTAAGACCAAAAAAGAGAATTCACTCATTTCAGTTTTAACAATGCAAGGAAATAAGAGTGTTATCAAGCTTAACTCTGGCGGTCCAGTTGAAGTAAATAGCACCATGCGAAGAGGCATTGACAAGAAAACGGGCGTGTTCATTGTGGAAAGAATCATCACATACTCATATGGTAAGAGAAAATTTTCTTTGAACATAACCGAGGTATGCAAAAACGACATTGTAAACATTGTATATCTCGAAGGCTCCGAAGAAACTGAGTCAGGTTCTTCTGCCACTTTGAGCATGCGGATCATAAGAAGCGACAGGTATGGTGTTTTATGTAACATGACAAGTAAATTAGTGGGTTCATATGATATGGTTAAGAAGAATTATAGCGTGCCTCCTTTGCCAGAATCAGAACTTGTTTGTTACTTTTGTCGTCAGAATGGTTCAGGAGGTTGTTTCAGTATAGAGAAGAAGAAGAGCAACAATAATTTTGTGGAGATGGTTAAGGCCACACATGCATTTGTTGTGGATGAAGAAACCATCAATGTCAAAATGAAAATAACAAATGAGGGAGGAGTTGGGTTGCGTGTTAAGGTGGAGGGTCCAGTGAAGCTTACAAAGGATTATGCCAAACTTGTCTTTGGGAGAATCGAAGAGAAGATGGAAAGTGAGATGGGGGCCAGTACTCTGTCTCTGTTTATAAATGCCATGGATCATCTTCCTCCCCCTAATAATTAATGGCAACAACTCCATGAGCTTGGTGGAGTTTGATATACATGAGTGTCTGAAATCATGTTTAATTGATTTTGATATGGGCAATTTTTCAATATTTAGGAGAGGGATTGAGAAAAAAAGAAAAAGAAAAGAAAAAGAAAAAGATAAGGGATGTAAACACAATAAATAAATAAATAAATGAGTTGTAAGAAAGTACTGTAGGAGTAAAAATAGAACAACTCATTTAGTTATATCCGTATAATAAGATGATGAGATAAGGACAATTTAGTTATGTATCTTTTGAGAAATTTGAATTTAATAAAATTATACATGTATGACTCTGAAATATTTGCCATGTGCTTGTAATTTACTGTTAAGCATTGCATGTATTGCACATTATGGGTATTTGTAAACATAAGGCAACGTTTGGGATAATGGATGTTGCCATGATTAGGATCGTAGAGCGGGTGGTAACTCAAAAAGATCACAAAAGTGTGAATTTTGGAAGGTGTTCACTAATTTAATTAAAACAAAAATATTTAATCAATCTCTGGCAATTTATTTATAAGCATCTTTAATCTAATTCAATAATGCAATTTAGAGTATGTTATTATAAATTAAACTTACGAGAAGGTATAAGATGTGTATCTGGTTGAGAGAAATTTAAATTTTTTGCCTGAATTTGTTAGATATCATCCTTACACAAAAACAAGTGAAGGAAGATTCCTCTTTATCTAACGATTAGAGTTTTTCTATAATTGTGTATCCTAAATTTTCTAATAAAAAATAATTTATATATCATATCACATGAGAACATAAATACTTCGATAGACACAATGTGAAAAGTATAGCTCATCAGGTAATATTCATCATGATAACAATCTATCATGTGTTTAGTGATTATGTAATCTTAATACTAATTCGCAAAATAGATTTAATAACATTTAGTATATTCTCTTTAAGATAAATTTATTTTAGTTATTAAAGATAAAAGAATTACTGCAAGAAGAATTTCTACAAGCTAGAAAACATTTATTATGGCCAAAGAAAATGTGCTCCTAATTAAGCAAAAAATCATATTTCATAAAAAAGATAGATAAAAAAAATACAATTAAAATAAAAAAACGTAATTTCAATAAATAGTTCATATATCTTAATATTAATGACAGATATATATATATATATATATATATATATATATATATATAATAACAAAATAAACTAGTACATGTCTCATCCTCTAGTAAAATAAGCCAATTAGACATTTTTTTAAAAATAATATAAAAAAATTACGATACTATAAAATTATGTGAATCTTAATTCTTATAGTTTATCGTTACATGAAATATATTTATCAATAATAAATCATATTAAAAAATATATTAGAGAATAACTAACATCTGTATAAAAGTAAAAAATAGCATGATCGTAGGGACAAGAATACTTACAAATATAATTCCACACAGCACGGGACAAGAGAAATACGAAATCTCAACCACACAAGTGTTGATTTAATTTTGTGCTTCTCTTGTGTTCCTTACTCATATTGTGGGTGGCCCTTTAACATGTTTTGCTTTCTTTTAACGCTATGAATTGCAAGGAATTATGTGGAAAGTGAGATGGAGAAGTTAAGGGACTGTAAACGTTTTACTTTTATTATTAATTATAAATCTGTCACATTTATTTTATTTTATTTTCTATTTTTAAAGATTTTTACAAGAAATATTATTAATTTTATTTTCTGTACAAATATTTAAAAATAAATAAAAAAAGTTCTTAATATGCTCTCACTTTTGCTAGGAAATTGTATCCGTCAACACTTCCAAATAATGACAACAATTGGGAGAATAAAGGTGGCAGCAAGCAATGGCAAAACCTTCCGTGTCGAAGTTAGAGTCATGAGATGTAATTGTTATCAATGAAGGAACAAAAATATATAGAGAGAACAATGCATGGGATAAGGAATCAGTCTCACGAGTCTCCACTTTGAGTTCAATAAAGGTGTTAAGCTTTTCTTACTTTTTGTTGGAACATTTGCTTTTCTTCTTTTTACGAGAGAAATATAGACCATAAGAAAAGACTAAGATTTTAAGAAATACACTTATCAATCTATTTACGGTAAAAATTGTGAAGTTGTAAACAAATAAATTTAAGAGTAATCTAGGAATTGGATTTTAGATATTTTTGGATTCTTTTAATTGTATTGTGATTAAAATGATTTAATAGGCGTCATGAAGTTGAGTATTAAACGAGAATAGTGAATAGTGGTAATAACATAAAACTGAATTAAATGTAAAAAGTTTACAAAAATATACTGAACATAAATGTAATTACGAGAACAAAAAATGTAAAATGGATTAAAAATTAAATGCAGAAATGTAAATGTGCAGGAAAATAACGTACGACTCATAACAACAGTGAACAACAACCACTGTGACTTTCTAAATAGCTAGTGTTTGGCGTGGTGCAAAGTTTCAGCGTGCAAAGATTTTATGTGCAAGTGTCTGGGTGCAAAAAATCGTTCCCTAGACAATGAAGCTTTGTAGTATTTATAGACAAATGATCCACCACTGTTCTCTTGTTTTCGCGGGCACTTCTTCATAATTGTCTTCATCATGTGCTTGCTTTTAGTTGCTGTTGCCTATTATCCACAACTACTTATGATCGTGCTGGAGATTGTGGCTTTTTAGTAACCACTATTACACATGATCGTCTCTTCGTGCCCACGATCTTTTTTTTGTGTTTTTTGACCTTCAAGTGGTGGTAACTACAGGTAATTGCTAGTAATTGCTTCAACCTTTGTTCAAGCCTCGTGTTTTTTTGTCATGTTTTCCCATTCCTTAAACTTTATTTTACATCCTGGCCTTAGAATAAATTTCATGTTATGTTTTGACTATTGTGGAGAAACCTGTCAAAGACCCCGTAGACATAGAATAATTTTTCCATAAGTTCTTGTTTTTCGAGTAATTCTAGGAGAAATCTGGGAGTTCATTTAGTCTTGTGAACTTAAAATATTTTTTTTCTGCTCATTCCTATTTTTCAAGTAATTTTGAGGAAAGTCTAAGATCTCACTCAGTCTTATAGACTTAGAATAATTTTCTTTACTTATTCCTAATTTTTGAGCAATTCTGAGGAAAGTTTGAGATCTCAGTCAATTTTGTGGACTTAGAATAATTTTTTTCTCAATTTCTACTTTTCTAGCAATTCTGAATGGAGTTTGGGTGCTCATTCAAGTCTGTTGACTTAGAATGTTTTCCTACTATTTCCTGTTTTTCGAGCAATTTTGAGGGAAGTTTGTGATTTCATTTATCCTTATGGACTTAGAATATTTCCTTTATTCATTCCTATTTTTTGAGCAATTTTAAAGGAAGTCTGTGTGCTCACTCAGATTTGTGAACTGAATATTTTTCTTGTCTATTCCTATTTTTTGAGCAATTTAGAGAAGTTTAAGACTTGACAAAATCCTTTAAAACACCTCAAAATATAATCTTTTCGACATAAAACTTCTTTGGACCCTTTGAAAGTCCTTGAAAAGTAGTTCTTCTCAACAGGAACTAGAGGACTTAGAATATTTTTGTTAGTTCTCTTTTTTCGACCTACTTTGGCTTATTTCATTTTGGAGCTTTAGAACTCTCCAAACTCCTTGAAAAGCACTCCTATTTTTTGACAAAAATTAAGGTTTCTCTCAAAACTTTCCAAAACTCTTTAGAATTAAGTCTTCTTTTCAACAAAGAATAAGACTCCTCTTCTAACCCTCTAAAACTCCTCAAAATGTAGTTTTTTTAGCATGGAAAAACTCTTCTCAAAATCCCTACAAAATTTCTCAAAAAGTAGAACCTTCAATAGGATTTAGGACTTAGATAATTTTACAAATCTCTGGTTTGTCAACATGGGAGCCTAAGATCCTTTGATTCTAGTCGAAAGCTATACCGTGCTACTAAACTTTGAGGTGTATTTCTCCTTGAGAGAGTATGATTTCTTTTTTACAATGAAAGTCTGATATGGACTTTATAATTTAGAAAAAAATTTCTTTCTCTAAACAGAACCCTATACACTTACTAATTTACTTCTCTAAGACTTCAAGGACATGGCTCTCTGAAACTGACCACGAAAGCTTTGATAATGGCTGCATAAATGAAAACGATAGTGGAACATTTGCGTCATTTACCTCTATGGTATGGTATCTACAGAAGTTTCAATTTTTTCAATTAATTTTTTCATTCCTTTTTTTTTGTAATTTCTCTTTCTCAGTGCGTATTTGGTTCTAATTATTTTAAATAGATAGTTATTTGTTTTTGTTGAATTTTTTAAGAGAAGTTTTGAAAAAAATGTTTATTTTCTTAAAATTAATTATTACCAAATGTACTATTAATTCCTAGTGAAGATTTTAAGTATCACTCCGGTGATGAGTCTGCTCCCATACCCATGTAAAATCTAATTAAAAATCAATAAAACATGGTAGGCAAAATTTAGAGAAGAGTTTAAATTTATTGTATT
Organism: Abrus precatorius; assembly: GCF_003935025.1. Classification (NCBI taxonomy): domain Eukaryota; kingdom Viridiplantae; phylum Streptophyta; class Magnoliopsida; order Fabales; family Fabaceae; genus Abrus; species Abrus precatorius. The sequence goes on along the minus strand of NW_020874292.1, from coordinate 30,325,865 downwards.
ATTAGCATATATAATTATAAAACATATTCCTATTTAATCTTGAATTGATTATTTATTAACGAGTTTATTATTATATAGCAATTATATTAGAAATCCACCTTATCAAAGGATATAACAATTTATGTTATTATTGAGGTTATTATCAACCGGTCGAATTAATATTCTGTCTTTCTAAACTACATGACCACATTTTTCATTCTTCATCTTCTCTCCAAACGTGAGCTCATTTATATTGTGATTAGTTAAAAAGCAATTGAAAGAATAAAAAGGAGGTGATCCTTTCCTTTTTAATTTTATCTCATTTAAATTTTAAAAGGTAGAGAGATAAAATAAAGCTATATTTCTTATTATAATTTTCTCATTTTTAATATTAAAATATTTACAAAAAGAAAGGTGGTTCACAATTTTTGAACCATGTTTTCAAAATTATCCTTAAATCATATTTTATCTCTCATTATCTTTATTAATATTTATAAGAGTATATTATATATGTTTTTCTTCTACTTTCCCTTCAAACCAAACAAAGAGACCATCTCCCCCCTCTCTCTTGAACAAAACTAATTTCGGGGACAGTTTTTTTTTTTTTCCACTTTCCTCCTTTTTAAATAAAATAAAATCTAATTCAATAGCTTGAATAATTTTGTTGCTTTTTGTTTTAAAATGTTATCAAAATAAATTTTATCGAATATTTTTTTAATGTTCTAAAAAGTAAAAAGTTATTTGGTATTTTATACTTAAAAAATTGTTTTTGTTTCAGTTAACAACACTGGACTCTTTTTAAACTCACGTGCAACATTGTTACAGGGTTTTAGGTTAGATGAGGAAATAAAACAAAGGAAGAGACAACAATAATCTTAAATAAGATACTCCAGCAACAGCAGGAAGAAGCCAGTACTGCAATCTGAAGGTGGATAATGATAAAGTATAAACTAAGGGGTCAGAGAAGCTCTTTTTTTACCAAGAAAATCTGTACAAAAATTAGCCTCCGTGAGAGAATGGTTGAGAGAGAATAAACAATCCCTGGACAGTAATCATGGATATATATGGATGATAGCATTATGTCTGCGAAATTCTAAGGAAGCGTTGTTGATTAAAGATATCACTTGAAGAAGGCAATCACTATGATAGGTGATCACATATGGAAGGCCTTCATCTTAGGCAGTCAACAAACCACATAATAAATTGCAAGCAATTCAGCCTTTATGTTTTCAGCACACATTACCCGCAAAACCACACAGCCAAGCACTTGTGGAGTACCCCTCAATAAGACCTCTAAATCTTGCCAATATACACAGAATCAACATTCAAAGATTTTCACCGATTGGTGGCAGAGACCATTTAAGTGACCCAGCAGCACCAAAAAAATAAAAATAAAAAAAATGAACACTTTATTCTTAGATTAGTCTTTGTCAATAAACTTTTAAAAAAATTTATGCTAATAATTTATTTTTTATTTAACAAAACTATATTAAAAAAAAGGATTATCTTAACACGTAAAAACTTTTTTTATTAATTAATGATAATTATTTTGTTGTGGACGGAGGTGGAGTGGAACGATGTTGAGTCCGATTGCTAATGAGCATAAAATAAAAAATAGATTGTAGGATAAATAAGTCAATAGAACTAACTTCCGTTAATAATGTGCCCTCTATGTAATGCTTTCATGTTAAGGTTTCTCCATGCATGCCATAAGGTTGCTATGAACATAGAATCATTTAATCCATTGAATATTAAAAGGAAATCCCATGGCACTCCTATGAGAAATCAGTCTTAGTGCTAGAAATTTTATTATTTTTCAGCACCTTCATTTTCAAAATCTAACTCTGGGATTAAGGGTATGACATCTTCCCATATGCCAATTGTAGCAGTACTCTTTAGCAGTTAAAAATCCATTTAATTGCATTGGTACTCCTAATTAATGGTTAAATTAGAGGAAGTCTGATTAAGATGGATTAAGGTCTTGCTCAGGATATCAAATTTGTTCTATGGCAAAGGAGTGAACAAGAAGATATCAAAGGTACCATCGAAGACCATCCTAAAAGGTCTTTAAATCGGAGCTTAGAATCATGCATGTCCACATAGGGAACTTTCTCACTCAACAAACCTTTTGAGTCCAATTGAAAAACCAAAAAGAACTGTCACCTGTGCTAATTCGAATCACAATACCATCATTCAAAACTGATCCTATATTTTGGATTAAATTCAACACAAACGATCATTGCTTGTTACCCGGGTTCATAATGTCCGTCTCAACTATGTTTACTAGAAATAAGTTGAACTCAGGTTTATTTGATGGTGCAAATGCTTTCTCCTAGGCCGAATAAGCTTTCTCCTGTCAACTAGGTGCATGTCATTCCCTTGGCTGTTCGACCTAATAAAATCTGTTGTAGTGTCAATCTTAAATCCTATTCATCATTATCTCTTTTGACCCTTCCTTATATTATTGGGAAGCTCAAATATCTATTAATATTTAAGTGAAAAAATGGTAGAAATGTTTGAAAATTTATTTATTACTTGTATCACTAATAAATAAATTAAAATTATTTAAAACTCATCTACTAACCCTTAAATACTCTTGTTTGTTTTTAAAATTTAATATATCATCATTTTTAAAAATTTAATGTAACTTTTTCTACTTTATATTAATAAAACATTAGTTATTTAATAAATTTCAACAAAAAAATATTATTTATTTTATATACAATCCTTCATTGTTTCATTTTTTTGTAATTTATCTTCTGATTTTTTTATTATTAAATCTTTATAAAAAAAAAAGAGATGTATTAAGAAAATTTTAAGTTATCTTGAAAACTAACAAAAGAAATTAACTTTTAAATCAAACTGAAATTAAGTGTAGTTAAATGAAGTAAAAAATTGAAAAAAAGCACTAAAAGAATACAAACAATAAAGAGTATTTTTAAATTGTGCAAAAGGAAATTAGTTAACGTGTAATTAGGCCTTACAAAGTTAAAAGACCAATAGAAAAATTGTACAACAAAAATATATAAATTTATAGAGCTAATAAAATATTAACTAAGTTAGCCCAAACTTATTTAATAAAATGTAAAATTTTAATTATATTAAAAAATTTATATTTTAATCTAATTAAATTTAACAAGTTAAATTCGCAAAAAAATTATTATAAATAAATTTATTATTTTGACACATTTTTTTATAAATTTAATTCTTTGTTCAACCGACTAAATCTTAAATAGATCAAATAAGTTGAATAATCTATTTTATCAACTCTATAAATTTATTTTAAATTCTCTGTAACAAACCATAGCCTAAAGAAATTGAATAACCTATTTTATAAGCTCTATAAATTCATCTTAAATTCTGTGCAAGCCCTAAGAAGTAACAGAGAAAAGAAAACAAAGAGGAAACGAGCATTGAGTAGGTCTGCAATTCCGCTTCCTTCTCTGTCGTCAAAATGAGTACTATGAAATTTTGCCGCGAATGGTTTGCACCCATCTCACTTTCCTCTTCGTTTTCTTTTTTATTATTATTTTTTTGTTGATTCATTGATTATGGTTCAGCAACAACATTCTGTACCCTAAGGAAGACAGAGAACAGAAGATTCTTCTCTACGCATGCCGCAACTGTGATCATCAGGTTTTTCACTTTTCCCTCTTTTCGTATACGAAGAAACCCCAATTCATTGATTGAAATAAACGAACCAACAAACCAATTTTTGTTTTGAAATATAACTGTTAATAGAACTATCAAAGGACTATCTAGCAAGTGCTTGTATGCATTAGTTTATTTTAGGACCAAAAATGTTTCAATTTTTAGCAGAAAAAAACGATTATTTAGTGGAATCAAGCTGTACCCATACACTGGTCAAATTGTTGGTTGGTTGCCTTTCTCTTGAAGGGGTGTTGAGAGGGACTCTTCCGCAGTTCTGATACGATTAACTTTGTTGGAATGTGTTTTGCTTAACTATTTTATTGTTGCTGTCGTTGTTGTTCAGGAGGTTGCTGATAACTATTGCGTGTATAGGAATGAGATACATCACTCTGTTGGAGAGCGCACTCAAGTGTTGCAGGATGTTGCTGCAGATCCAACACTTCCTCGGACCAAGTCCGTTCGCTGCACTCAATGCAATCATGGTGAAGCTGTCTTTTTCCAGGTATAATCCCTGTTCTAATTATGAAACTGAACTGAGCTGTTTTTATTTTTTCTGTTTTGGTGTTAAGAAGTTTACTCTGCCAAGCTTTGGGCGTACCACAAGCTTCATGATTTTTGCTTATAAGTAGAATGTTAGTTTGACATTTGATGGATGTTCCCTTCTGTGTGTGTGCGGGATGATGTGGAGATAGAGCCTTGAGGATTTGAGGAGAATGATGAGTTTATGCTAGATGTAATACAAATTTTCTGTTTAACATTAGTGCTGATATTTCTGCCTACTTTCATCCCCTTAATTTGGAAGAAGTAATTGCATAAGGAAGCAACACAAAAAAGGTTGAAGTTGCTCTTAATGTATCAAATCGTGGTCTGAATCTGTTTAGGCTTATAAAAGTATCATGGCTATTGCATAGATACTAGGAGGCTTGAGGTCATTGTATAAATTGCTTGCTTGAGAACCTTTGATTGTCTTTCTATTGTTTTGGTTTGGGACATTCATTAGTCAGAATGTCAGGCAGCTCAAGTTTAGAATGAAAATTAAGTTTGAACAAATTTGATTCTTGTTGAGCTTGTTTTGTCTGGTAGCTCTTGTATCACTGTATCAGTCATTGTAGTGTTCATGGTTCTGTGCAGATTGTTGCGATGCATAAATTTTATTTTTTTACCTTTTGGAAAAAATATTGCTGCAATGTAGTACTGTGATGACTTGTTTTTTCTTTCTGTAGTCTTTCCTCAAAATAATAAACAAAGGGCCTTTTTCTTTTGTTAAATAGCAAGTGTTTTAGTTATATATAAAACTTGATGCAATGAGTTGTTTACTTGTTTGACTTTGAAGTGCTAATATCTTTGTGTTTTAGATCCTTTATGTGAAGTTATATGTTAAATGCTTTTTATATTTTTATTATTGATCATTATGTTATTGGTCATGATAAGTTTCGGGTCATGATTTGGAAAATTGGTCTTCTACCCACGATTCAGACTTTGATTTGATTACCTTGATACAAATTACTTTCTTTTCTTGTTCAAATGCTAAATTGGTTGCTTAGCTGAACACTAGACACTGGTATGGAAACTTATTTGGGGACCTCCTATTGGCTGCATATGTCATCGTACAGTTAAAGCTCTGGAAACATATCTATCTTTCAACAAAAAGTAATGCTGATATAGTGTAGATGAAAGAAAATTCAGTATAGTATAACCATTTGAATCTGAAATGCCGTGCTTCTCTTTGAAATAGCCTTTAAGAAATAATGCTGATTTCTTCATTACCCTTTTGAATGCATGTTTTGGCAAAATTTCAATCTTGGTTGAGAAACCTTAGTTTAATTACTGACAGAACATCTGAATTTTTTAATGCATTCAGGCAACAGCCAGAGGGGAAGAAGGAATGACACTTTTTTTTGTATGCTGCAACCCTAGCTGTGGTCACCGATGGCGAGACTGATGTTTATGCTCCCTCAGATCAAGGTTCAATATTGGGAAGATTCAACAAACAATTTTTTATTTGTTCGGTTTTAATTTATTTTAGTAAATCGTTCATGGTCTTTGCTGTCCATTTTTCAATAGAATAGAGATATTTTATAAATGGAACATGGTTTTAATTTATTATATGAAAACCTTGGTTGATGCAGGGGCAATACTACTAAAGTCTTAGTGATACTTGTTTAACTGTGCAGTTCTTGATAAAATTATTGTAGTTAATGGACCAATTGGTCAGGGCTGATAAATTTTATCGAGGGCCTGAAGTTCTTGTTTTGTTGTAGGTAATAAGGGGGGGTGGTGAGCAAGGAATCAAAACGCCATTTTTTTGGTCTTCTAGATATTAGTTGCTGCAAAGGTTTCTTCTTAAAATTTCAACTGGGATTTTTTTTTTAATTACGAATAGGGTGACCCTGATTTACAAAGGAATATAGGCCACCCAAAATTTTAGTCAGTCCAGCCATTTGTCCCTAAAAAGAGGTTTGATTTTTTGCGAAAAATACAGCTGGATTATGGCAAATGTATTGAATGTTTTTTCATAATTTTCGAGGAAAATATAATAGTATATATACAAGTCTAAAGAGTGTAAATGGAAGATTAACTAATCTGTAGATTTATAAACTGGAAATTTTTAAATAAGGTTTTATATATTATATTTTACAAGTATTTTTTTTTATTGGTTAATGTAAAGAGCATAATTATTAAACAATTTAAAAATTTAGAAATTTATTTACAAAGATATTTGAGGTTTATAAATCAGCTTGTCGATTATAAATGAGACTTTCAATGGTTTTGTTTTCTATTTCTATGTTAACTTTGTACTAAATTTTGGATTTAAAAATTATTACTTTAACTTTTTATTGTTATTTTATATAATTTTTTATATTTATAAAAATATTTTTATTATCTTATAAAATTTTAAGTCTTTTTATAAATATCTATATATTTTTTGATATTTTATATTTATAAATTTTACTTTTCAATTATAAAATTATATATATTTATTTATTTTAAAATGAAATAGATGTGTATTGCTCGGACTATTAAATTAGTATATTTAAAAATTTTAGAAGTGGGTATTACATTTTTTATTATAGAAAACGAACGTAACGTCTCAAATCCTTTGCAAAATGGTTGCCAAACCTGGTAACCATGCTTTATTATTAAAAAAAAATGTTAACTGGGAGATGATGATGAGATGTAATTGATTGTGTTGCCCTTGCACCTATTCGAGAAAATCCTTTCCCCTATACGCACCGTTCAATTAAGTTCAAGATTAAAATGTAACCATATAGATCAAAATACTTGAGATTTTTCCTCAATATTTTCAGTTTCGTTGCAGTGATGTCATCATCTTATTGTGACATCACACTAGAATCTTTCCCTAGAATATGGGGCGGAACCGAAACTGCGTTAATATCACTACTTCTGAGCAAAGTTACCTAGATCTCAATAATGTCCTATGTTATTTGCTGAAACGCAGTGTGTTTTTTGTCTATGTTAATTTAAATGCAATGTATTATAATTAATAATTAATTAAATATGTATCCTTTTATCTTTCTCCATTCTTTTCATGCTTATTCTAAAATTCATACGCACACCACCAAAATTTTTCTTGTTCAACCCGAATTTGATATGGATAGGTGGTTAATCAAAATGTCAGGTAAAATTTACTTGCAATATTAGAAGTTCAAAATTTGAAGTTTCTCTGGAGAGGACTTGAACCAAAAGTTAATCTCAATTGTCCCTGAAAATATCAGTCACAAACAATAAAAATACATCATAAATAATTGAATGTGTTTTATCAGAAATCTATACTCTCTATAATCTCAATTGTCTCTGGAGAGGACTTGATCCGAAAGTTAATCTCAATTGTCTCTGAAAATATCAGTCACAAAAAAAAATAAAAAATACATCATAAATAATTTAATCTTTTTTTATCAGAAATCTATACTCTCTACAACTAAAACCCTTATGGCAATAGCGAGTATATATGCTGCTAATATAAACATACAAACAAAATCTAAACGGATTTACATCCTCTAACTTTGTGGTGAAAAAAGTCAGTGAGTGAATTTGCTCAATTCAATAGCACAAATTCATTCTACGTAACTTTTATAACCATAAAGGTAGAGAAGCCAACCCCAATCTTAACCCCGTCTCCTCTCTCTCTTCAACCTCAAGTATACCAAAATTCTATCCGAGGCGTTTTAGCTGCACATAATCAGGTCACTTGAAACCAAAATATTATATTTAAGAAATATATTTTAAGATATTCTGGTTGACGTTTTAAGGATAATTGATAAAAACCTTTGTAAATGACTACTCATGGTAATAGAGATGTTTAAATAATACGCCATTCAATATTTTTTTTTCTTCACACTCGTGAAAATTGAAAAGCATCGGTTGTAATTAGCCCAACCACAACCAGAACACAAGGTCTACAAATTCTGAATGCGAATTATGCATTTGCTATGAATGTGGTGTCTCTGTACAAATAATGAATGTAGCCGCAGAAATTTTCCACAGCAAAATGCTACTTTATCCCGATATTCCTATCTCTAACCTCCGAAGCTAATGCAACGAACAAGAAGAAAGCTAAACCAAGGTACAATAAAGAATCTATCTACAAAAAATATATTTGGGAAAATAACCAGCTGGGCTGCTTCGGCCCTTAGTACTGGACTTAGGGTTCCCAGAAAGCTACGAACTATAAAGATGATAATGTCCGTGTGAACCATTCTGATAGGCGTTTGATTTTTGTTGACATCTCTGCATCCTTTTCAAGAAAGGAGGTGGCATTAGACAGTAAAACTGTCACATCATGCTTCAGTGCCTCCAAACTACGGTAATAGTTATTCTCCAACCTTGATTGTATCAATTCCAGAGACAGAGGAACAGGAAACCTGCAAATTTACCAGAAATATTCAAATAAATGTTGATATACTACACAGTTCCGCTTCAAAAAGGCTAATGGAATACCTGTTTATAAATTTAGACTTATTTGAAATTTTCTTCAATTCATGTATCCCATAACGATCCTGTCATATCAATGACAAAGAACTGAATATTTATCACCTCCACACAAACTCAAAACTTATGCTATGGAAACTTTGGACAGATACCTGAACTGTGTTGCCTGACTGCTGTAATTTGGTGAGAGCGGATAGCAGTTTATTTCTCTTATTATCATCAATATGAGGTTGTTCCCATTCAGTATCAGCATCAAAAAGCTCCCAAGGACTATGCAAATGGGTTTCAGTGAGGTCACTCTTGTACCGAACAGTATACCTCTCCCATGGACTTTCTGGAAATTCGGAAGACTTGGCTTCCACGCACAGGATTCGACCATCCCACCAATTACCAGAGGAATTATCCTCATTCTTCCACCAAACCCTGCATTTATCCCTGCGTGTCCAATTTCTTTGCATAGCAGCATCAAACCTAGTTCTTTCAACAAGAAAATCTGGGAAACTAGTCACTTCAGGTAGGGTTAACTTAAAAGATTTGCCAACAACACTTGAATTAGGATCTACAAACTCAAGTGTCATTTTGCAGCAGCTATCACCAGACCCTGGAACATGGGAATACTCTAGGCTTTGAACTCTACAATATTCTACAGCTCTTATATGTTCCTTTGGTGATGCCCAAGGCCCTGATTCTCTTCTACGGCAATAATCTATATACTCCTGGTGCCCCTGAAAAATGGATATTTTCATAGGTTAACACATTCAAAATTTTAAATTAAAACCAGAAAAAAGAACACGCGTTGAGAACTTTAAAATATGCATGAAAAAAACACAGTATCTATAATCTCTAATGGCTAACCTGTCTCAAATATACAACTTCATCTCCCTGTTGTGGAATAAATCTGCATCCTTCCTCATGGGTCGATAACAGCAACCATGAACCTTTGCTAGCTGATTGCTGTGATTTCCTTCTATTTACAGGACTAGTCTCACGAATATTATAACTAGATCTCCGACTCCTAGTAGACCTCAAACCAACAGTCAATTTTGAACAAGAACCCCTTTCTTCTTCTGTGAACTGTCCTCCATTTGTGGATACATCCTGTGGACTTCTAACTATACGGTTTCCATGTCCTTGCTGCACTTTGAGATTATTCCGCTCATTATTTGGGTCACAAGTAGTTGGTTCCAGCTCTAAGGATCGATTGGTATGAATGGCCTCATTTGTGCCATTACTGAAATCTGCCGCTGCATTGAAATTATTGTTGCCCCCATTTGAAGTAGATTTTCCCATGTCACTACCATCAGCTAAATTAGTCACAGCCCTATGTGATCTTGATCTTCTGTAAACAGCTTTATACATTCTATCTCTATGTGAATGTGGCTCTGGCAAATCATGTGAAGTACTATTTTGCTTAATCTGAGGACCTATTTCTTGAGATCCGTTTTCTCCCTGATTAGCTGTTACCCTAGTGTTGTCATCATCCTCAACCACAACCTCATGCTGTTCATTGTTCAAATTAACATAACCATTTGTGCTACATACATTATTCTTTAGCACTGAAGATCTGGTTTCATGCTTGGAAGGACTTTCAGGATCCCTACAACCCCTTTTAGACCTTAGCTTTGTTGAAACAGAAGGAAAACCAATATTTGGTTTAGGCAATTGGTCAACCCCACTATAGCTGATGGAAGCAGGAACAGTATCATGAGGAATCATGTAAGCACAAATTAGTGATTCATCTTTGTCCCTGCAATTCCCGGAAGCTGTGATCTCTTCATTCTCTGTAGGATTAAAAGTCTGTGAAATTGTACCGGCACAATTTTCATTAATTTCTTCTGTCAAACTATCTACCTTATTATTATCATTTTGGATTGCTAAAGCAAAGGTTGATGTACTGAAATCCTTGTCCTTTTTCTCCGTACTACCATTTTCTTTTTCATTTAGATGATTTGGACACTTTACAGAATTGGGATTTGTGTTTGGTAGCATAGCTTCTCCCACTCTCAGAGGTTTTGATGAACGAGCCCTAACCATTCCCCATCTAATTTTCCCAAGTATGTCTACATGGTCTTCTGGCTGATCTAGTTTTACTTGATGCATTCTTTCAATTGTATGGTAACTTGAACTACCAGAATAATACCCCGAATCTTTAGAACTTGGTCTGCTCGTATCAAAATCAGTAGCTTCTTGTGCAGTTTTGGATGATGATCCTACTAAGTTGGATGATGATCCAACCAACTCAGCCTGGTAATCAAACTCATTTGTGGATTTAGACGAATCACGAATTGGTAACTTGAGAACCAATCTCCTTTTGTTCATTGAATTCACATGAGTCTCAGTTAACTCATGAGACTCTGTGTCCTCTGATTCATACAATGATACTTCTTTTCCCTTAGAATAATTTGGTTGGTCATTCTCTAAAGTTCTGCCAGATTCATCACTGTCAATATTAGACTCTTGCGATTCACTATCTGAAAAATCACCAACCATACTATCCTCTTCTCCATCTGTTGGTGTACCTGTAATTTTAGAAAATAAATGTAGAGCATTGCGTGCAGCAGCTCTTTGAGGTCTGGAAGATTTTGATTTAGAAGATTTCCTCCTCCTTATTTTCTGGCCACCTTTTCCCTTCCTATTTCGGTTACTGCCGAAAGTATTGCCATCACACTCATCCAAATTCCTCCTTTTCACACGTCTCCCAGAAGAAGTCATGATCTCGGTCTGTAGATAAAAAAAAGGAATGATTCAGAGTTGTTATGAAAATAAGTATTCACTCTATATTTTACATCTGTACTTACTTCAGTCTTCTGTTTTTTCCTTTTTGATCTACGTATGCTATCTGTGTGAGTGTCATCCCCTTCACTGTTATCCACGCTGCACCCTGAATCTCCAGAGACATTGGAGCTTGAACATCCTTTCTCACCCCTAGAAGAGCAATCTTCAGTGACATTATACTCTGAATCTGTATCATCACTGAACACTTCAATTTCAGGTTCCCATTCCATGGCATCTGTAAACTCTGGCAGTGGTTCTGTAAGCACATCCAAGTCTGCCAATGGAAGCATATGATAATCTGGGTCCAGACTGAAATCAGGACCAACAGCAAGCCTTAGTGAAGATGGGCGCCACTCAAGGCCTAAAGCTCCTAATCGTCTTTGCTGAAATTCACTCTGATAAGGTTCAGGGTATGGTATCATTGCTGGAAGTTTGACAGGATATAACCAACAGTTTATAAAAATGATAGAGGGAATAAAGAAACATGTAAGAAATACAGCCAAGAAATTGAAATGTATAAAGAATAGATCCACGAAGACAAATTAACCTGAATCACAGAGCAAATCTTGCAGATTCCGTCGATATGGTACAATTTGGGTTTCCTGACTCAAATTTTAATATTGCTTAAAATTAGGAAACATGGATGTTACAAAATTTGTAGATGAAGCATGCATAGAAAAAAAACCCACAATATCCAAGATAGCCATCTTAAACAAGTTTCACCTATCACAAAATGCATCAGCTAATGTGACAGTTAGAAAGTTGAATTAGTCAGTACACTTCAACATTAGGCACTGTTATATTACAATCCATATTTTGCTTTCCCCTACAAGTCAAAGATTTTGTACCCAAATACTCTCATTTTCATGCTTTTTAGGATTTAGCACCGCTAATCTGACTAATCACTTTAGAGGAAAATGTGCAAAGTAATCAATGGTAGACATTTGGACAAAAATATAGTTTGTTATATTCTTTTAATCACAATAACTGGTGATATTTACATCAATGGCTACAACTTCTCACTATTCCCTCTAAAGTGAATCCCTCACAATAGAAGAGCCAAATTCTTTTCTTTTCTTTTTTTTGTTTGCATTATATGGTCTTTTTTTTCTTCAGGTCACAAAACTAATTTATTAAAACACTGTTGAGACTTGAAACTAGAGTTAGTTGGCGCAAAATGATTTCTCAACATAAAAAGTAGTATTTGGTACATAATTTTTCTTGAGGTAAGAAGTATATGAGAATTTTAAAAAAAGCTTCAATGCCAACCCCCCCCACCCCCCCAAAAAAAAAAAAAAAAAACGATGTTCTAACATTTTCATAAATGAAATGAAAGAGGGACAAGCAAGTGATCAACTAACCTGGTCTAGTACATTACCATTGGTGTCTTGAATGAGAGGTCGATAATCACCAAGAAAGAACTGTCAAATATTTGCAGACATTACTACCAAAACAGTAACAAAAGAAAGAGAACCATAATAGGATGGTGATGTATGTACCTGATCATATTTGGCATCTTTTTGGGACTCACCTTGACCTGTGCTTAATATATATAGTTGGCCAACGTCATCCGAAAGTATAATTGATGTCCCATCCCTATGCCATGTAAATAAATTTCAACAAAACACAAATGAAATGATATACATTGAATGAAACACCATGGACCAATAAAACAAGCCCATAAAAAAGTCCACATAACATAGCCATATTCCACATGATTTTACAAATCTCTGAGAAAGTCCAACGGATCATGATGTCTTCACCAATCAGTGTTTGTCTTCACCACAGAGTGATTGCAACCAATCAATATTGAAAACAGCAATAGATTTGATTTCAACATGCCATTGATTTAAGTGAAGGCACTAAGGATTCAACACATATTTCAATTTTACACACGTCATAAAGTGATTTTGATCTTGTAGTTTTAAATACAACTTCATATAGAAATCAATTTTCACATATTTAGCTTTGGGAAGTATAACCAAAGGGTGGATTTGCATATAAGCTTCTATAATGAATAATTGTGATTCAATGGACCTTATAAAATTCAATTATACTTGTTGAATTTGGGTTCTAAGCCTAATTCAACTTCAAAAGCTGACTCGTAAAGTGAATATTATTTTAGCTTTTATAAGCTATAATGTAGTCATATCTATAACCAATGTGGAACTTCAACATACCTCCTCATGCTCAAGATTGGACATCTAACGTGTGAAAATTGTAAGATTGCAGGACCAGATAGGTAGCATTAAGAAAGCCATGGGACTAAGTTGCACTGGGCTAGCTAAGTTACATTGGAAAATCCACGGGGTTAGGTTAATTATACTGAAAAAATTTGTAGGGCTAGATTTATTTTTCTTCAGTCAATGGTAGCTCAATATCATATCTACAATAAGCTCTGAAACCATGTTGAATTCAGACTTTAAGTTTAACTCAACCTCAAAAACTAGCTCATATGGTAAAAATTGTTTTAACCTTTATAAGCTCTTATTTAGTTATATCTATAATTGATGTGAGACTTTAACAATACTAGACAAATTAGAGTACATCTCCTAGATGTAAGTTTTGAGACAAGGACCAAATTTTAAAATAATGTCAAGTTTTAGGGGCACTTTTTTAGTTTAACCAAATAATAAATGTTCATTGATAGAGTAGATCCTAACAATTCCACACAAATGCTACACCCTCGGCAAAATACTCAACTGATATACCATTTCTTTAAGTAATTTCAATTTAATATTATGACATTAGAAATAATTTTAAAAGTCACATACTAAAAAGTATGTTGCAATCAATTAGAGACTACAAAATTCTCTCGCTCAGTATGTGAAAATAACAATTGTAAATATTTATGATAATGCAAGAACCATAGTTACCATTTACCTATAGTGGACTATAGTAGTGCAATAGCGATGTGGAGCAGAGGCCACATACCGTTCCAAAATTTGAATAGTGATGTGTTTACAAATAGCGGCCATAGCAACCAAAATAGCAGCCATAATGGTGCTATAACAGCACAACAGTGAATCTCTCTAAAATAGCTCATTTTTGCCCTAAATAAACCATTGTCTTGGGGGATTTTTCTTAGGGGAAACATTGATATTTCCCTTCTCCATTTCAGAAATAAAAATTCCTAATTGGGCGTAGTTTTCCACGCTTCTATCTTTTGTGCAAAATCATTTTGTTAGTTTCCTTAACTTTTATTGTTTGTTACATGTATGTTTTGCTAAAGACCTCTGACTTTTTATTTTTAATTATGAATACATAATGAATTTTTATTTTTATTTATTATTGAACATTTAGATGTACATAGTATGAATTATTTAATCTGTATATAAAAATTTCTAAATAGTGGTAATCCCGCTATAGTGTTTTTTCAATCAACTGCTATGCACCACTACTTAGATTGATAACTATTATAAAAATAACTTTGAAAAATAAACAAATAAAACAATTTTTAGATGCAGAATAAGCTGTTCAGTTCGCTCAGCTCACTCATATTGTACTTACGGAGAAAACTTTCCATCCACCAACTTGAAACGTGATATCTCATATATCCGGATAGGCATGCCTTCCCAAATCTAAAGTCATAAAATATGAAAATTATTTAAAAGGTGTAGGAAAGTCAATATAGGGTTGAGATAAAAGTAACTGGTGACTCACATCCCACACGATAGTTCTTCCATCATATCCAGCACTCATAGCTATCCGGGGATTGAAAGGATGAACATCCAGAACATATGTCTAAAATGAGCAAAGAATTAAAGCAAGTTAAGCCAGATAGACCCAAGAAAAAAAAATCAAAATTATATTTTTTTCTCATTCAGCAATTGACTAAAACAGAGAAAAAGTTTAGCATATAATCAGAGAGAAAAGCAGTAAATTAAACAACTGAAAAGTGATCAAGCATGCAGAGGCTAATCAAAGGCAGACAGTAGACAGATGTAATAGACATTGTCAAATCCTTTTGTGCAAACTTCATTTTAACAGAAAATTATATATGTGAAGTGCAGATACATGCTTCACAAGGTTGTCAAAGGGAGTAAGGAACAAAGAAAAATTCATCCACATCCATAAAAAGAGCAGGAATTTCTCAAAAGAGATAGAAAACCAAACCCAAAAAATCAAACTACAAGTGAAGATGTTTGAAGTTCAGGATCAACATAAGATATAAAAACTGGGAGGGAACAATTTTAGTCATTAATAAATTGAATAGT
Source organism: Abrus precatorius (assembly GCF_003935025.1). NCBI lineage: Eukaryota > Viridiplantae > Streptophyta > Magnoliopsida > Fabales > Fabaceae > Abrus > Abrus precatorius. Next base: position 30,310,293 of record NW_020874292.1, on the reverse strand, counting down.
GTGACTGATTAAACTTAAAACTTTCATTCTATCTTGCGACATCCTATCATTGGATTTTGTTTCTTAAAAAGAATTCCTTAAGAGAAAGAATTAAGTTCAAAGATGGATGGTAAGGAATCATCCTACAACAAGCAAAAAAATAAAAAAAAGTGGAGAGAAGGGGGCAAAGGGACCAAAGAAAGGACTTCACTGGAAAAAGCAAAAATACGCAGCAAGAACTGAAACTTCTCCAAGATAAGCATTTGGAAGCTTCAAAAAGCAAGACTTAAGAAACCTTGGAGATTAGAAGAGGCTAGTGTGAGTCATTGCCAACATAGGTTACCATTCAAAACGATAGTTAGAATAACAACCAAGTTTTATCTCACTAGGTAAGGTCGGCTACATGAATCATATGATGCCATTGAACTCAGTCAAAAACTAAATTTTCAAAAATATGATTAATTAAAATGTTTTTTTTAATAACTTCGTGTGAGGTTCTTTTTAGATCTCTCTTAACCCCTCTTTACCAAATTAAGAGTCAAGCAATCCACTGTCCCTATTGGAACCTTTAAAAGTATTCTCTACAAGACTAAAGCAACTTACACAATTTTCAATCATCTTTTCTACTGTAAGTGTTATTCCAATATTCTTTCGTATACTATCATTTTGTATTTTTTCCTTTCTCGTATATCTACTCATTCACTTTAACATTTTTATTTCTATTACTCACTTTTTTCTCGTGTTATTTCTTTAAGGCCCATTATTCACTGTCATATAAGATAGTTGGTCATATTACAATACAGTAAAACTTTTTTTTTAGCTTGATAGGTACTTTACAATCACAAATAACTCATGATATCTTTTTTCACTTTAATCACTTACTTATATTATGTGAATAACATTTTCATTAATTTTCCATCATTTTGTATAATTGATCTCAAGTACATAAACCTGAAAACTTGTGATAAAATATCATTACCAATTTTAACTTTCAACGCATGATTCTCATCTTGATTTTTACTAAACCTACAATATATATACTTTGTTTTACTCCTACTCAAGCGAAAATCCTTAGAATTCTAAAGTCTCTCTCTATAACTTAAATTTAACATTAAACTCTTCTTTCAAATCCTCAACTAATACTATATCATTTACAAAGAGCATACACTGAGGGATAAACTTCGGATGTCATTTGTAAGCACATCTAAAATTAAACTAAACAAAAGTACAAAGCAGAGTCTTGATGTATATTTATTCCAATTGAGAAATCCTTAGATACGTCTGCTGAGTTCTCATACATATAATTACTCTATCATACATATCTTGTATAGTCTAAATATATGTTACACAGACCCATTTCTTTTCTAAAACCTTTCATAGCATTTTTCTTAGTATCCGATTATGTCTTTTTCAAGTCAATAAAAATCATGTGTAAGTCATTTTCTTGTCATCTTTTGTAAAAGATATATAACATCTGCTGTAGAACTTCTTGACATAAAATCAAATTAATTTTCTGCAATCTCAATTTTCTCTCATATTTTACGTTTAATCACCTTTTTTTCACAATTTCATAACGTGACTCATGAGTTTAATCCCTCTATAGTTCACATAATTTTGGATATCACCTTTGTTCTTGTATATAAGATTAGAAACCAAAGTGTTCTCTATCTATTCATCTAGCATATTCTTAGATCTCAAAATCTCATTAAAAAGTCCAGTGAGTCACTTCAATCCTTATTTTTTCAAACTTCTACAGGGATATTATCAAGGCCATCCACTTTACCATTCTCTGTCCTCTTAAAAACTTCTTTTACTTCTTTAACTCGAATTCTGTAGTAATATGTCAAATTTAGATCATTCATTTGCTCTTCTAATCCTGCTTAATTTCTACTTACTCCTTGTCCATCAATCTTTGATGCCTCTCCGAAACTTACCACACAAAAAACACCACCATCAAAATGATAGTTGTGGAAGGAAAAACACCACTAGTATGATTCAGCTAGAGGAAGGAAGCACGGCAAAATTATTGCTGGTGAGAAGAGAAATCACCACTAGTCTAAATAATCATTGGAAAAAAGCCACCCCCATAATGCCTTTGAGGATTTCTTATCCTCTTTTGTACCTTTCTCTTCTTTCTTAATAAATTCCTTGTTTATAAAAAATAAAGAAGAAAGAAGAAAGCCACCAAAATGATCTTTGATGGAAGAGAACAGCATGATGAAACATAACATTCAGCATCAGATGTCATGCTTGAGTCAAATATTGTCATAAAAGCCATAGAATCAGACATTATAAGTTATATTTACAAAAGACAAAAAAAATGGAACCAAAGTAGGAAGATAAACCAAAACCAATAAATTAAACACCTACAGATTCAGTATGTCCAGTCAATGAGTGTACTAAGCTGCCATCAGAAGCATTCCAAACACAAATTCTGCAATCTACAAGAATATCTTGCTGTCAGATGAAAAATAGTTTATTACCTTCAAAACCACAACAGAAGAATAAAATGGCTATTGGCTGCTACATTATCTTGACACATCCACAAGAGTGGTAACTGGTATGATAGCAAATTCAATGCATGAATGATAAAGGTCTTGTGTGTCATTTCGTGTTTATGTTACAAATCACAAAAGTACACCATTGTTTTCACTTATTTCATATGTTATCAAATATTTGTACAGGAACTCATGATCATGAAAACCCCAAAATGTTTTCACCATTTCCCATTCAAAACTTTAAATATTTGAAAACAGAAAACAAGGTGATACTTTCATAGTTTTTCAATAGAAATACAAAATGGAAAACAATTTCTCAAACCAGGAATATCCGTAAGTAGTCCTAAAATGTTTTCTGATATTGTCATCACATTGCATGTATAAAGGCATACCAAAAACAATCATAAACTGACTATTTAACACAACGCATTTGTTTACCAAGGAGACAGAAGCCCTCAAATATTATTCTATAGACTAACTCTCCATGTGCTTCATAAATTGAGAATGTTAAGTTCTCATATTTGATATGAATGCTTTTAAAAATATTCACACGAAACTAACATTTCCAAAAATATTTTTTAATTAAGTTTTTTAAGAAAACATTTTTATGGGAGGGCCAAGAATCTAAGACTCCTCTAAACAGAGTTTTTATAATATAAAATATGATAATATCCTTCAATGTTCTCATACTATGGAGCATGTTTCAAAGTCACTAGTGTCAAGTGTAGTAAAAACAATTCTTCTATTTTAAATGAACAATCACTATAAACAAAATAATAACACTAGTAGTAACTCGTACATAATATAACAAAACAAAACCCTCCCAAGAAGACAAAAGAAAGAAAGAAACAAGAAGAAAAGGAAACAAGGGGGCAGGATGAGAAAGGGAAACAAAACCAACTTACCCATTATAGCTGCAAGGACAAAGCGGTTGTCAAGGCTCCAAACAATCATATTTACACCACGTGGAGTTGGTAAAATTCTTTGACGAGGACCACCTCTCTGAGGTTGAGGAGGCATGGGAGGAGGTGGAACTCTCAGATGATATGCTCGTGTCCAGCGACCACTTTTTCCCTAAATGAAATAAATTTAACAAGTTGATGTATAAATTACCACTCATTGTCCAGCCGCAAACAACTCTCACTTTCTGTTTAGAGAGAGAGAGAGCAATAACATCTGTAGAAGGAAATTATATATGAAGACTTACATGTGACCTGCGAGATTTGGGAATCCATATAATAGCACTCCCATCACGAGAGCAAGTAACTATGTTGTCATGATTCAACCTGGAATAAAATATAGCCATTTAGACTTTAGATAACAGAAGCCTAGAGAATTGGGCATATAACATTTCTTATTCCAAGAAGCAAAGGAAAGGGTGCCAAGAGTTAGATCACTTTAGAAGCTACTTCTTATTCCCAAACACACGCACACAGACACACAAACACACCAAGAATTCTTAAACTTGGGGATATTATCTTCCTTCCAAGTTTCTGCTGTGGAAAACCGAGATGCTACTGCACATCCACTGCAAAATAGCGAGTGACTGACATCAGCATGCAAAAATTTCATCTGTCAAAGCTTAAAACATACTGAAACATACTAACCTGAATTGCACATAATTCACATCATTTTCATGCCCAGAAAGCACATCTATCTCATGATTTGGTTGGTCATTGTCATCCATACTAAGTTTACAAGCATTCCACACCTAAAAAACCTTTTAAGTTAGCTTGAAGAATTGTGAAACTGGAAATCTATTTGGTGGACAAAAATTGCAAAAGCCAGAAATCTACTCAAACAAATTCAGTGCATGTTTGCTTTCATTATTTTACAGTTACACTCACGAAAGATGCAATAGATGTCAGCGATATGTCTGATTACAGATGGATAACCATATAAACTGATTACTGAAAAGGATCAAACACCACATAAACTCTTTTCAGAGCAAAATTTAGGGTCCACAAAATGCACCTAATTGCTAATTGGATGTCTTGTTATCATTTGACATTGTAATGAAATTGACCAGTGACCATGTCTAGGTGGTCAGAAAATGGTTAAAACCTAGAAGATTCTCAATAACTGAAAGGCTAACAAGTAATTGAAAAAGAGTGACCAGGAATTAACTAGCACTAATAAACAGGTGGACATGTACATTGATTTCCTATAAAAGGCTTGAACAGGGATAGAAAAGAGACTTCTATTTAGAGAGGAATCCATCTTCTGCCACTTGAGAGATTACTTTTTCCTCAAACCATCACAATTCACAAACACACCAGAAGATCAAAAGTAAGGGGAAAGAACCACGAAGTAAAAACAGATGGTTATTTTCCACAAGCAAACAAGAACCTAAATAAACCTTCAGTGGTTAAGACTTATGACTACAGAATATATTAATGCATGTCAGCTAACTACAAGTATGCACTTACACACACACACACACGCACGTACCCTGGCAAGATTATCAGAGCTACCAGTTACAAAGACAGTTCCATTAGCATTAAATGCACAGCAAAAAATTTGATGGCTTTGTGACATAGTACTTGAAGATGGGCCACTGCTCCTCCCTACAGTCAATAAGTTTTTCCAAGTTAGTTCTTTTCTACAAGAAGTCACTCAATCATAGTTCACAAAGAATCAACTAACCAATTACATAATCAGAAGGTCTTGGAACATATAATCTTGGACTTGACTGGGTATGCCTTGCATCCCATATCCTACAAGTTCCATCGTCAGAGGAACTGCAAAGTAAACAAAATATCACCAAGTTCAGGCATAAGGGTGAGGATTGCCCAGATAAATCATGCCAGAAGGATAAATGCCCACAAAAACATATAGCCTAAAGCTGAAAGGGAATTTTTCAGTGTCATAACCACACAACACAGCATTAGTTCAGGCATCATTAAAAAAGATAAAACAAATGTTTTAATCAATTGACACATCAATCCAACTCACACAAACAAAATCTAATTGAAGTAATTGGTGAATGAATGTATACTAAAAGTAGTCCCTTAATTAATATTTCACAAACAATTATTAAGACCTAAAATAAAAAGAGAAAATCAGAGAGATTACATCAAGAATTTGATACAAGCAAAACAGAAAGAGACAGCTACAAACATAACTGTATTCAATAATTGCTGGTTGATACATAGTTTCTATATTTTCCTATCTACTGGTCAAAGAAAGCCCACATATTATTTCAATAAACAATACATATTTGGATGATGGTTAACTATATCTCGTGACTGGATTGGTACATTCAATATTACTAAACATATTTGTAAATAAAATAAAACTATACATGCATCCACATTGCTAGGCATAAAATTATATTGTCAACTCCTTTTCTTCCTGTATTGAACAGAAGACTTACGATAGAAGTTGGTATACAGCATTAGGTCTGGGACTAAATGCTATTGCTGTAACAGCTCCAGTATGTCCTCGCAAAACTGATATTGGTAAGCCATCTGGCAAGCGCCACTATGAAAATCCAATAGTCAAACATAAAGTACCAAAAATAGTCCAGGGAGAAGCAATAGCAGAATACAAAAACAAGAAACTTGTGGAATTAGTCACATGAAAGCTTACAACTCGAATGACACAGTCATTTGATGAAGATGCAACTAAAGCGTTGTTAGAACTCACAGCCAAGTCAGTGATGTCACCCTATCAAATAAAGCATATACTTCAATCTAATAGCCAACAATTATTGAAGAAATGGAAATCTATACCAACAGACAAAAACATATTTATAGTACAAACACAAACTCACGTCGTGTCCACGGCAACTGGCCAAACAATATGCAGTTTCCATAGACCAAACTTTTACAAGCCGGTCATCTGAACCAGTAATCACATATCTTCCTGACCGATCAAATATAGCTGTAGAATATATATGAAGGTAAACTTAGTAGCATGACAAGAAGCAGCATACCTCCAAAAAATGGTCTAAATATAAGCTAGAGTATTTAAAACTATATAAAATAACCTACCACAATAGACAGCATTACGGTGTCCTCTTAACCTCTTGATATTTTGCATCTTTTGAACCATGGTAGAAGGTTTTGCAATGGCATAACATGCAGCACGTATGGATGGTGCACGGTGGTGTCTTGGGAAACCACCCCCAATTTCCCTCAAATTAAGCCCATGAACCTGATTGGCTTTCATATGAGGCCAACGCAAATGAGGAGGTGGTCGTTTGATTTCTGGATTCATTTTCTCCCTATCATCTGTAGTAAAGAAATCTAATAAATACTGATAGCAAAAGGCAAAGCTAATTCAGCTGAAGGCACAGTTAATAAGGGCAACTTTATTTTTATAAACAAAGAATTTACAAAGAAAGAAAGGAGGGATACAAATGCAAGAGGTTAAGAAATACTCAAAAAATAAACCAAGAACAAAGGAAAAACACCCCATAAAAGACCATTAGCAGAACACCATAAAGAAGCTAAGTGAACTACTCAATTGCAAATGAACTTGAAAGGGAATGCTTGCCCAATAAAAAATCTAAAACATTTATTTCCAATCATATACACCAAACAGCTGCAATTCATAAAAATGCCAAAGCCTTGTAGCATCTCCATTGGTGCCAAAATCTCTAAAATTAACATAAGGAACTTCTGGAGATCCTTGAGGCAAACCCAACCTTCACCAAACAAATTCCATAGAAGGCAATCTTTATTTGTTCCATAATTAATAATCAGTAAGATGACAAATTCATATGAGAATTTTCACAGAAATCCGAAGTGTTAAAAGCTGATGATAATTAAAGTACAACCAAATGACACGTACGGCTCAAAAGTGAAAATGAAGCCCTTCCTAGAAGAGTAGGTACATCAGCTGCATTTGGAGCATTTCCAGAACTCATACCCAGCGATGGGGAGGCTGTATTTAATAACAATTGCTTCAAAAGCTTTACCAAGTGATCCTTTTCAATATGTGGATACCTATATAATAATAATTACAACGTCAGTGAAAAGATCATAAAAGAGAATGAATACATAAAACAGGATATCAATACCTATATAATAATTAATTACAACATCAATGAAAATATTATAATTCATAAAGGAGAAGGGGTACATAAAAATACCTCTCCACTAACATATTGTAATTTAAAGGGAATGATAGACCATCATCATCTTCATCTCCACTATGTGCCCCAGTCCTTGAATACCAAGCATGATACCTTCTAGGCAAAAGTTGATGCTCAAGAAGCTCATTCCAGAACTGTAAATAAGTTTTATGACATGGCCCAGCAGAAAGAAAGTGCATAATGAGAAAATAAACTTCCTTAAGGTCAACATCCACATCCATGTCATGATTCTGATTTGCCACTTCAAGCTGAGCTTTCTTAGGCACCTTACTGGAAAAGCTCAAATGCTTCATATTAACAGATGGTGCATCAGCAGAAGGTACATACTTCTGCAAAGCCATATTCCTGTAAAGCATCAAAGGAACAAATAAAGCACCAATCTTGAACATACTCCCTAAAGTTAAGAAAAGAGTGATAATAAAATTAAAAGACAATTATTGAGGAGATCATTAGCTAGAAGAGTAACAAACAGAAGATGGTCAAGACTCTGATTTTGAATTCATTTATCAAGAAAGGATGCAAAATAAAAAAAAAAGTAACACTTTCTTTCGCCCGCTTATTTCCCACAATTCCACTGTCCCAAGAAAAACAAAATAATAATTACCACCTTTCCATCCCATCCCCACCCTATCACCCTCATTCCAAAAGACTGATACATTTTAATTTTAACTCAAAATTAAGCAACTGAGCAAGAGACATGACTAATGAGCATTTAACACCATCAGCTGCCTGTCTCAGAGATAAGTAACATCCTTGACGATATAGTAATAACTAATAACATAACCAATAGTGGCCCAGTGCACAAGGCTCCCCAAATGGAACAGTTTTGGAAGGGAAACCTTACCCCACAAGCATAAAGGCTGTTATCAGGATTTGAATGACCTGTGCACTGAGGCTCATTCTTAATATAGTAATAACACAAAAAAAAAAAAAAAATACCATGTTTTAAAGGAAAATGAGGCTTATTTATCCACCCTCCCAGGCAAATAACAATGTATTTTACAGTATAGGTTCTTGCCAAGAATAGACAGTCTCAATCAGACTACTGTGCTGTTAATGATAGAGGGAACAAATGAAAGGAAGCACCACAGCTAACAAAGCAGGACAACCCTAAAGCCTTTAGAGTATGATCCAAGAATACACCAAGTAGTAATATCCTCACAAGTTTTGTAGAATTTCTTAGATGTTTCAAGCAGGAAGATGTAATGAAAACCGAGGACAGTGAGAATTGATTATTCAGATTTTGGAGGGAGGACAAAGAGTTCCTTTTTATTTCTTATACTTACAGTGACATCTTTCTCCATTGTCCAGCATGGTATCAGGTAAGTATAGGGTCACACCATGGATAAATGCTTCATTGGCATCTATTAGGTACATCACTGCATGCATTCAATGAGCATGCTGTGACATTATACTCTAGGCACCATCTCTGAAGCACCTGCTTCAGGATATAAAGCAGTGATCAGAGTTTGTGATAAGGAAGGTCAGCATTCTGTTTGATGAGTTTCATGTCAGTAAGCATGGTAGGAGGGGAAGTTGATAGCGACAGGGTGAATAAAAACAACCATGCTACTCTCAATCAAGTGCTTAAATTATGTTGTGCCTTACTAGTAACACTGTAGCAGGGCCTCTCATCTTAATTAGAATCATGGTGTGACACAAGGGAGGCAGCTTCATCCCACCACCACCATACCACACAGTAAGTAGTTCCCAAGGGTCATTGAGTAAACCCCTCTACTTGCTTTTACTTTGAGGAATGCAGAGTGCTATCCTTGCCTCAGCTTTCCTATCAACAAGTCTCCTGTGTCAAGTACTTGTCCATAGAAGTATACCCATTTGAGTTTGGACTTTTGGCAATGACATTGGCATAATAGTGAAAAATCATGCATCAAAACAACAGGATAATATATTTTGCCCACTCTCTGCCCTTACTTTTATTTCTCAGCCACAACTGTTTACAATGCATTGCCTAAAATCACCAAAAACTCCTTCAGAGTAAGTATGAGTGACGTATATTAAAAATATGACCATGAAATCAACCACTAAAATTGACAATGATATTATACCACAAGTATCTAAGTTCAGGTACTGGAGATTGATTCTACAGAATGATAAATAAATTAATGAAGATGTTACTCATAAAATACTAGTTAGGTGATTGAAGTGAAGAAAAACATCATGAATTATTTGTAACAATAAAGTAACTATCAAGTTAAGGGAAAGTTTTATCGTACTGCAATACAATTAGTTATCCTCTATGATAGCAAATGTTGAGCCTTCAAGGAACAACACAAGAAAAAAATAAGAGTGGTAGAAATGAGAATATTAAGGTGAAAGAATAATTGCTCAAGAAAAGACAGGATAAGAAATTATAATATACATGAGAATATTAGAACACGTATAGTGGAAAAGATGATTAAAAACCATTTAAGGTAGTTTGGTCACGTGCAGAAAAGATCTTTAGAGACATCAATGAAAAAAGTGGATTGCATGACTTTTAATTCAGTAAAAATGGATATAGGAAAACGCAACAGAACCTTAGAGGAAGTTATTAAACGAGACCTTTTGATTAATCATATTTTCAAAAACTAAGTTTTTGACCAAATTCAACGGCATTATATGATCCATGTAACCAACTTCACCTAGTGAGATAAGGCTTGGTTATTGTAGTTGTTTGTTTTCTTTTGACCACCTAGTATAATGATCAAGGGATCTGTGGGATACACGATAAGGTAATTCTCTGTCATCTCTTAATGTCATAAGTAACATAATCACAATTCAAAGAAGATATACAAATTCATTAATCACTATATAGTTTCAATGAGATGAACCAGCAAGCACATTCATACTAAACTACTAATTTGGTAATCCAAGCCTTTTGACCATTTTCCACTCCACGTTCACATATTAAGTCTGCATACATCTACCCTCCCTAGACCCCTTAGGTGGGTGCCTCATGCACTGACTTGTCCTTCTATCCCTCTTCCAGCATGCCTAATATATCTCAGGCAAATGATAATGCTCCAGCCACATAACTGAAACCCCCTAATTGTTCTGTTAACATATGACCTAAAGCTATTAGTCCCTCAAATATTCAAGCTAAAAACAGTAAACATCACCCAACTGCATGGTATCCCATCCAAGACAGAACATTCCTCAAAAGAAAACCTATTCAGTATCCAAACACCAAGATCTAAACATAGTCATGAGAAAGAATCAGCACACACAAGCAATTAAGCAAAAGATTAAAAAAAAACAGTGTGAGCCTTGTGTTCACATTCCAAAACCACTCCGAAAGAAAATCAAAGGATAACAGAATATCTGCAGTAATAGGCCTAAAATGCATTACTAAAATAAAAACACAAGCATTCAATCCGTACTCAGAAATTCAAATCATGTAAAACTATTCTCCAATCAATAAACTCAAATTTCATTCATCATCCATCAAACCAAATATTCAAAGGCCAGCGTAATTAAAATAAAATAAATAAATAAACTTACGAATGAGTGACAGATTCAGCCAGAGAACCAGTCTCCAAAACTCCTATCTACACCTCTGAAACCCTGACCCTCCAGAGAATTCATCACACATTCCTCTGCAACATTTAAAAACAAATAAAAAAAACCCTAAATTCAATATGCCAAAGCTTCCCAACCACATAAATCAACCACAACGCGTAGTAAAATTGGCCGCAGAAACCAATCAAAGAAAATCCAACACATGCGCAAAAACAACATGAATCCTTGTAAAACAAAAATTATCCAAATTGCAAAATAAAAGAAATAATTTTCATTCAAACAAATGCCATCAATGGGATTGACTTGGCATTAGGTTGTACTTGTCGCTTGTTCTTGTACCTCTTAGATTCAAATTCGAAAGAAAGCAGTGCCTAACTCAAAATTCTGCAGAATGCATTGCGAATCACGCGCCATAATGCGAAGTTAGATTTAGGAGTACTGTGCTACACGTTTCTCTTCAATTTTTCAGGATATATAATAATAAATAAGCAAATATAATGTGGAGAATGGGGAGGCACAGGAGCGAAGAGAAGGAAGCACAGAGAACCACCAGGGAAGAAAAGAGATTGAAGCAAACGATGCGTTTTAACTTTTGGATACGGTCTCAGTAGAAAAATGTTTATAGAAAAAAAAAGTAAATATTTAATATAATATTTTGTAAAGTCACGCGCTGGAGTGAACATCCATATTTTGGGCACTGCTTTAAAACGGAGTCATCTCCTCTGTATTCAGCATTGACATTATAATTTTATTTTTTTTTAATTTTTCCAGATTTTATTAGACAATATGATTTAAAAATTCAGTTAATAACTAATTCAAAATAATGAGATTTTGAATGAAGTAATAAAATAATGTGATTTTCTGTTTTTCTATACTAAGTGCGGAGATGAAAACAAATTATATATATAATAAAGATGTTATTATTTTTTATATTATTGAATAAAAATTAAATATATTCCTTCTTTTCTTTAATTTCATAAAAAAACAACAAAACGTATGTTATTTCTGAAAGGAGGAAAAATTAACATTTATTAAGATATACTAGAATATATTTGTATATTCATAAATTTAAGGTAATTATCACTTTAATTAATTAAATAAATAAATTATAATAATACAAAGATAAATTTTGATTTAAATAAATTAATATTAAACTCAATAAAACATCGTGTTAACAAAAAATTATTAATTTTATAATAACTAACATAAAAATTTATACTTAATATATTCTATAATTGCTTGATAATATAAAAAATTACAATAAAAACATATTAAAATTAAACTTATAAAAATATAATGACTAATTTTAAAAAATAATAACAAATTACGAGTAAATTATATGACATGTAAAAGATTAAATAAGAAAATTTTATCCTCTATTTTGTAATACACAATTTGAACTTCAAATTTTTAAATTATACAACGCGATATCTTACGGGTGGTTTCGCTTATCATGCATATACGTAAGAAATATTTCCATTTAAAGAGAAAAAAAATGCTTTTAGCATGTTTAATTTAAATTACGAGTTTTTAAATGGAAATTAGACATGCTAAAAGCATTTTTTTTATATTTAAATATATTAATTATTGAAAACAATAAACTAAAAAAATTTTAAAATATTTAAATAAACAAACTTTCTTTAACAGATAATAGAATTTATAAATAAATCACAACTAACATTTAATGAATCTTATATAAATATATTATTAATAATGTGACAATATATTAAAATTCTTTTAAAATATGAAATAAAAAATAAATTTTTAAAATTGTAAATATAAAAAGTCACAAAACATGTGCATAAGAAAACGAAAAGTAAATAAAAATAGACTAAATGAAGTAATCAAGTTTAAATAATTATATAAAATAAATTTTAAAAAATCCATTTGATAATTTAAATAAAAAATCAATTTTATATATAAATTATACTCCTTCTTTAGTCCAACAAATGGTAAAAACTAACCCTGTAAGCATCCTTATTAAAGAAAGAATAAACTGCAAAGAGTACTGAGAATTAAAATATTTACAATTCTCAGTCTCAAGGCTTATGATTATCCAAATTTGCAAGAATGTGAGCTTTTCTTCACATGTGAAACACAAATAATTCTAAATCAACATATTTATTTCAAAAATCATTAGTTAAGCTTGTGGCCCTTGACAATATTTGACCTTACTAAATGAATTAGTAGTTTAAAGTTCATCTTCATTTCTACTTTATCTAAATTTTAATCTCTAATGTTCATTTCTAACTAAGCTTTCACAAATTTTCTTTTTTATGCTCCTTGTTACTTTATTATGCTTGACAAAGTCATTCACGTTTAACTTTTACTTTAGACGTACGTCATCTAATAAATTCTAATTACACTTCTTATATCATTAGTTATTTATATTATCAATAGATTAATTAACATACCGCCCTCTATGACGAGATTAATTAATAAAAAAACTTAAATTATTTTAGAAGTTAATTAATCTCATATGTTTTACAAGTTTTCTTATTTTAAGGAGTTTTATATTAACTTTTGTTTTCTTGCCCCCATTTACTTTTAAATATTTTTTTTTTCTTTTGAACTCTCAAACAAAACCTAGATAAATTATTGTCTTATTCTTAGAATTAAAACAACAAAAGTATTAACAATTCTTTATTTAGTTTTCATGGACAAAAACATCTTACACTAGTTTTAAAAAATCAACCTTTATATACTCTAATAATTCTTGAAACCATCTCAATTAATGGGTTTTAAAAGTTCTATACACATCATTATTTTCTTGACTGGTCTCTCTAAAAGTTAAAACTCCTGTCAAAACACAAAATAAACTTATCAGTTAAAAATGAAAATTAAGTGCATGTCTAATAATAAACTAACACAACCATGCAACCACGTAAATATTATCTCTCAATCTCATCTAAAAATTAAAATATGTTAATTTAAAGCAAAACATCTCCACCGCAATTTGTATCTAACAAAAAAAAAAAGTGTTCAAATATTTTCACTTTTCAATTCGTGATATATAAAAGATTAACTCTGTTTGCTAAAATGAGTTAACTGATAAAATTGATGGCTAATAAGCATTGAACCTTAGTTAAATTTGTAATGACTCGATACCTCGTAAAGACTTTGGTGAGAAGAACTTACGGGCAACAGAAGAACTAGAAAATTCAATACCTGTAAATTCTTATAAAGAAAGAGCCTAAAGTACTAAAACATTCATCTTTTGATGAATTTATGCTCCTCTAAAATGGACTTATTTATGCTTATGAAAAAGAGAATTGATAATTCACATTAATCTTGTTGAGAGACTTTAGGAACAAATCCATATGCAAGCATTAATTAATAGAGAATAACTAGGTCCAATGCATTTACAATAGTGGAATGCTGGTTACAAATCATTGATTTGTTATTGTTGGACCATCAATAGTAATATGGCCTTTTCTCATACTTACTGTGGTTGGTGGCACCAAATAAAAAAATGATCCTTGAGAAGATGTTAAGATAGTGGATTGAATGTCATAAAAAATAAAAGAAGGACCTAAGCAAAGGCAAAAGTGTGAAAATGAAAGAAATAGGGTTTTCTTCATAATTAAATCATAACTCCATCAATGGTGCTTTGTCACTTATAGTCCAAGATGGATGGGGCATTGGAAGAGAAGAACAAATTTTGAAAGGTTTGAAATAGTAACTAAACTTCTACTAAACAAATATTGGAGTTATGGACATCTTGGCATGTGTGAGCTTGTCAAGGGCAAAGTTGAGAGATATGAAAAGAAATTTATGGACTAAGGTATGCACATCTTTCTCTATATTTATCAAATGATGTAACGTAGTATGGACAAACCAAAATTTGAAATAATTTTAAAAATTGTAAAAGAAGTTATTGGCCATAAAATAAAAAGGACAAATTATGATTTAGATAAGTACTAATGAAAAATATTTTTTCAATAATTAAAATAACTTTCCTCGTTGTAAAATTTTAGATTTGTTGTCATCTGTTTAGTTTATTCATTTATTGTTTATTGTTCGCCATTATAGTCCATCACTCTCTTTGCAAGCATATTGTGAAAAGTTCTCCTCTTTACCTCGATTATTGCTTTCTAGCATTGTTTCATTCTTTATCACATGTATGTATGAGTTCTTTTTTTCTTTTTTCACTAACACCATTATCTCTTCTGTATTTTGTGGTTGATTTCCTTATAATCATTATTACATGGCCAAAACAACCACAACTTATATGCAAACCTCCATGCTCCGTAAGATACCAATAATTTCTTAGGAAAATCATTTATACCACTAGTTATGTTAGGCAAAAATTATTAATTATTAACCTTAAAGTCGTTTTTGTAAATAGAAACTCACCATCTTATATAAAGAGAGTAAAATGTAGAGGAAAGTACTTTTGAAAGCTTATAAGAGACAAATAGTACTTAGTATTGATTTTTGACATTACGACAAGACTAAAATTAAGGAATCTATTAGAATTTTAGAAGATAGTTAAATTAATAGAAAAAACACAATACAATAAACTTGACTGAGAGAGATAGAAAGTCAAACTCCTTCAAAATGTTGTTCAAATATTGCCAATTCATTTTATCATAGACTTTTTTTTATGGCATTATATAATTTAAATAATTTAACATATCATACATATTTTAATATATTACTCATTAAATAAAATATAAATATAAACACAGAAGTACATGAAAATACAGCCAAAAAAAATGCTAACAATGAATTAAAATTAAGCTCTATAATATTGGAGTAGAATTGTTTTATACGAAAAGCTTGACACATCGTATGTTTTCATGCTATTGCTTTATAGAACCAAAAAACAAAATGTTCGTCCAACACAACTGCAGGCTAAAATGGGCCAATCAAAATTTTCTTTTGTAAAATATCCAACATTTTATTGCATGGCCTTTTCCTTCAGAAAGCTACAACTTGACAAGCTTGGGCTTAGAATCGAAAACTTTTAAAAAGAAAAGTTTGTAGAACCAAAAAAGAAAAGGGCAGGGATTTGATCCTAAGGACTCTGGTTAAAAAAATTTAAAGTGATTTTTAAAATAAATCGTTGAATTGTGTTTAAAAAATGAGAGCGGTTTATTATTAATATTTTTTTTAACAAAAGTCTTTCATTTTTTATTTTTTTAAGAACATTATTTAACATTCGTCGAAGTTTATTTGTCTGAGAAAATTATTTTATTTAAAGATAAAGTATTAAAGTAATAAATGGAAATGTTTTATTTTTTAATTAGAATAATTTTAAATCCTTTTATCTTGTATTTAATAAATTTTTTAACTACTTTAATGGCTTGTGCAATGCACATATATTTTATTTTAAAATAAATATACATATAATTTAATAATTAAAAATTTTATAATTTTATAAATAATTATATATATATGATGAAATCATTTTCAATAATAGCTTTTATTTAAATTTATTTTGATTTAATTTTATAACTATAAATATTATATATAAAAATGATAAAAATTTAATAAATATTTAAAATATAAGTTAGATAAGAATCTTAAAAATAAATTTTAAATTAAAAAAATAGAAAAATATAAGATAATTTTTATAAGTGTAAAAATAGATATTCATGAATAATTTTATAATATTAGGTAAAAGTTTATATAATTTTAAATTTATATAGTTTTAATTTTCAATATTTATTTTCTTGGTATTTATTTTTGTGTATTTAATTAAAACAAATTGATAGTTTAAAAAAATTTACACTATCATTCAATTTATCATGAATTGTCAGATAAGTAAAAGTTGTAATAATTATTTTAAAATTCACATTTGAGATTTTTTAATTAGTTAAAACATACAAGTATTTATATTGATAGTATATGAATTTTAAACTTTAATACAAAAATTTATACTTTTTATTCGTTTCAAATAATATTTCTTAAATTTAGGTAATCGTAATTTAAAATTTAAATCTCAACACTCTATATTAAATTGAATAGATACAATTACTAAAATATAGTCAATTTAAAATTGAATTTAATTTTAAATTTTGATAAATTATATCCAATTAATAATAACATATCTGAATTTAAATGGTTTATTTTGTATAATTTCTTCATCAATTTCAAATGTGTTATTTATTTAATTTATTTTTGTATAATAAAATATAATTTTTATCGTTATCGATTATGAATATATATATATATATATATCAATATTTTTACCCATAAAATATACGAAACACTTATTAATTAGTAAAACAAAATTTAGATAACTAAGATAAGTAGTCAAGTGTCTCATTGTATAGCATTATCCAAAAAAGAAAGGATAATAAACCAGACAAATTAACATCACATTTTCAATTATTTTGTGGATGAAACAACGTAGACTTTTAGGACTAAGATTAGGATTCCAACATCACATGTCACTCTTAAGGGAAACTGTTGCATTGATGTAATCATCAACAACTTCAATGTTCCTTTTCCCACCAAACCCAAATGGGTACTTCTTTTGTTTATTGGGAGAGAAGAGTCCAAAATGTTTCTCTATCTCTGGGTTCTTCTGATTCTCATCAAACATAGCAAACAAATAAGTCTCCGTTGGCTTAGAAGGCCTTCTTGGGGTACCCCTTCCAGCACGACGAATCAAGTTATCTAAGTACACACGTGCATTATCATAAGTAGCGGCAAAATCTCCCTCCGAGGGCCACCCACTCTCGGACACAACAACTTCAACATACCCAATTCCAGTGTTATCAATAGCTGCATGCACCGCATCCAACATAGCATCAAACAAATTTTGGTACCCATATTGACCATCCCACACCACAACATTTGGAGAGGTGAAAAGAGCATAGGGAAGTGATATATCACGAGGGTTACCCGTGTAACTAAAATAAGGGTAGACATTTACTAATAAAGGTGCATTAGCATATAACAAGTATCCAATTATGGGGTCAATGTATGACCTCACATCATTCCTAAAGGAACCTTGTGATGGGGGGTAGGAGTTTCCTATTAGGGTCATGTCAATAGCGGTTGAGACCTTGATTTGGTCATGAAGGCCTTGAGCTCTTATAGCTTGGTATATGTTTTGGACAGCGGGTAGAACATATTGGGCAAGCCAAGAAGAGCCTCCAACGGGATTCACTTCGTTGCCAACAGCTATATACTTGATTTTGACACTAGGCCAAAAATTCAACACATTCCTTTGTACCCATTGGCGTGCATTGTCAGCGTTGGTGGCAAGGCCTTGAAGGTCGGAGTTGGGCACTCCAAGCACTAGTTCGATGCCAGAATTTCTAAGTGCTTGTAGAGCACCTTGATTTGGATCATAGAGTCTCATTCTCCTGATGTTGTTTGATCTATAAAGATCTATAACTTCGTTTGCTGGTGGTAGATTGTTGCCCATCATACCATAACAAACACCAATTTGAGCATCTGCTTGCCAAAAAATGATTGAATATGTCGAAATGGTTAGTGCTTTAACTAATTACATGTTATTGCGATTGACGCATAGTAAGCCATGTATATGTGTGGGTTTTACATGCACCAAAGAAATTATTTGATAATATTAGATAATAAAGTTTTACGGCAGTGAGTTGGTAATAAATTAAAAGATATAGAAATAAAATAATAAATTTTAAAATTGTCAAACGTTTTGTTTTGACAAATATACTATTCAAACTTTTTAAAAAAAAATAAATTAAAGACCACTCAAACTTCAACCTTCAACCTTCAACCTACTTGAAGTAAGTACACAAAAAATATGACCAAAAAAATCTAAAATAAAGAAGTGTCATGCCTTAAGAAAAATAGAAAAAGCTAAAAAAAAATAAATCCATGTATGACATCTAAACACTCCAAAAAAGGAGTACAAGTCTAGTCAATAAAAAAAGAGAACAAGACCTAAGGATGTGACAGAGTTTCAAACTTAAAGTACAAGTGGTAAATAGTTGAACACAAATCATAATTTAGACAAAAGCTTTTTGGATAATATATAAGTGAGAGGGTTATATTGGTTTAAATTATTAAACTATTGAAACTTAAAATCTCGCACTTTGATCTTAGATCGGATCACACTTTTTGTTATGCAAAAATTGCTTATTATTTTTAAATTACTCATACAAAAATTATAAGCCCGTTTATTTAAGTTTTTATAAAAAAATAATTTTAAAGGTGTATTAAAGAGTGATTTAAGTTGCAAAAGTTGAATTTATTTATTTACAATTTAAAGTACACTTTTGTTTTGAAATAAAGTTTCAATTTTTAATTTTGTGTGGGAAGCAATTCAAAATACTTTCTTACAATAATTTTCTTTTTCAAAATTAAATAACTTTTTCATTTAAAAAGGCTGAAATTAAGAAACCAGTTATGATTATGCCAAATGAAATGGATACATATGTTAGCAAAAAGAGAGATGGACCTGCGGTGCGAAGGTTTATAGTGAATAGTTCCAATAGAAGCAGAAGAGCAGGCAAAGAGAACCTCTGGGCTCTCGTGAAGAGCGAAGACAGCAGCATGGTGCAGATAATGATTCACCAGAAAAACAATTGAGCTAAATATTGATAGCCCTATTAGGCACAGAATTGATCACACTTTCTCTTGGGACCCTTATATACTACAAATAAATGTGTATACATACAGTTCATTGACCATGTCTTTCCTCACATTTCACTTGTAATTAATAAAATATGCTGATGTCTATGTTTACCAACCTAATAATCAATGCTTATCTTCCAATACCTGTTTCCCATGAAAAGTCTTGGTCTTTTGCCACTTTTCTCATCTAAGTTAGATTTGGAAAAGCTATCTCTCTCTCTCTCGTATGACAAGTTATGTAAAATATATAAGCCATTAAATAGTTATTATTAGATTGCATATTTATTAATATTTAAATTATATAAATTTTCATATACATGGTTATTATGATAATATTATAAAAATTAATAATTAAATCGATAAATCAACTTTTGATGATTTTTTCTTATATATCATGATAAAACAGATTATATTATAAAAATTATTATCTTTTATAAATGTGTGACTTTTATAAGTGTGCGGTTTTGCCTTTTATTATCTAAGTTATTTATATTATTAATTTAAATTCATTCATGATACTAGTTTTTTAATCAATTTGATTTAATCTAAACAATTGCAATCTTAATTTTGTCTTTTTATTCATTAGTATTATAAACTAATGACAACTTTGTTCAACAGATAACTAGTTTGAATTTGGCCAATTTTGGATATATTTTAGCATAAAAGTATTAAAATTTAAAGAGTTAAATTCTTAAATTGATTGGTACTGATTATAATTTGACAGGTTTTAATAATGTTTTTTTTTACAAAGAGAAACATGTTTGGATTAATATGTTCTTTCAGAATTTACCAAAAATTTCTTTAGCCAATATTAAAATAAATTAGAATTCATATTAATTAATAAATTCAATTAATTATTTTATAAATTTGAAAAATTTAAAGGTATGATAGAAATAACTTATCTTATAAGCTTATTTTTGAAGAAAAAAGAAGTGTGATAATTACATGAGACTTAAAGATATAAATAAATTTTTTTATTATAATAATAGATCAGATGAGTCAACTGAATGCTTGGTCATATCTTTTGAATCATTTCATTAGATTAATCATTTTTAAATCGTTATATTTTTAATATTTTTGCTTTCTTTTCTAAAATTATATCATCAATTTGATTACGCTCGATCAAGTATAAGTTCATTTGATTGATGGATAATTATATAATTTTTTACAAATAAAAAAATAGTAAATAATTTTAAAATATATGATAGAAACAATTTTTGGAAACAAATGAATCTGATGATGTCATTTAGCAAGTCAGTTGTTGGTGAAAAACCTTTTTTGTGTAAAAATATTAGATATATATTAGATTTGAAAAAGCATTGGATTAAAGTAAAAATAAATAAATTAAAGATTGATATTACTAATGCATTTAATATCACATGTTGAATGATACTAATGCATTTAATATCAATTACTATAAATAGCGTATATTGTATTCTCAAAATTATTATTATTATTATTATTATTATTATTTTAAATAATATTTGAAATATTATTGGTATAACCTCCACTTGTACAAAAAGCAGTCCAAGCAGGCTTATTTTATTTTTATGATTGATGCAACAAAACAACAAAAAATTCCAAAAGAATAAAATAAAAATAAAAGAGATACAACGTACTATGATGAAATATTGATATGAAGATGTATTTAGACTAGTCAACTCATTGTAAATGCACTTAATTAGAAGAGTCTATCAAGAAGGTGCTGTACACAGAGAGATTAGAAAAGGTATATTTAACAATTTGAACATAATCTAAAGCCTTTTCCTTTCAACTAGCTTGCAGAAAGGGCCCACATTACTAAAAGAATTAATGTTTTTAGAGTTTGGCTTTTCTGAAAAAAATATTTCCATGAACATACATATAAATGATATCACGTATCATGTACCCCACTAAAAGGAAAAAAATAAAAATAAAGATTGATGTTACTAATCAACTAGCTCTCAGTGCAACCGTTAAAAATGCAATTGGCTTTTCTCAATGAATAATGATGCTATCGGCTGCTACACGGCATGTTTGGACTAGAAAATATTGAACATGTGAAAGACAAACTAATAATCAGTACACACATTTTAAATAAATAAATAAATAAAATATTTCTTTCCAATTATATGACATCTTTCAAAATGCAACACTTCAAATAATACGGCGTAATCAATGGCATTGTATACACGCATCTCGTAAATTAAGAAAATTAATCAATTATTAAGATAATACATACTACTTTTTTCACTCCCGTATTCTTCTTATATGAAAATAAACTTTTCTCTCCTAAATAAGTTAGAGATTTAATCTATACATATATGATAAATTATGTAATTATTTACTTTTCAATCTTTATTTTATTAAATAATTTTAACTTTTACTTTATTTTCTAAGATTTTTTTTTAAATTTTTCGACAAGTTAAATTCATATTTCTTATATTATTAGCTTAATGAGCTGACGTTTCCTTCATTATAATATGCAATGATCGATTGCCGCAGTTCAAGAGAAATCGGCAGCTTCAAGAGGAAACACTATATTTATTTTAATCTATTCAAATTCAAGATTTGTAATGAATTCAGCATTCCAAATTGTTATTAATATTAAGAAAATTTTAACATAAATTCTTTAAATTAATTTTAAAAACTTAAAAAATATTATATTTTTATTTAAAAATATTTGTTATACTTTATAATTTTAATATAATAAATGTATATTTTACTGAAAAAAGATTATTTTTGAATACGTAACTCAACTTAAAGTTAACTAAATCTTTAATAGAAGAAATTACAATACGTACACAAATAGTATATGGTTGAATAATTTGCCTTACGGACTTGAAGATAATTAGGGCTGGTGGCTGCCCGATCATTATCATCTATTGCACTTCTGTTAGGCTGTCATAAGTCAACCATGATAATTGATAACCAAGGAAAATCTGATATATACAAAACCCAGTCACTGGTTCTTGCCATTGTAGCATTGCACATGGCATTGAGTGGAATTTGTATTTATGATGATAATTTTTACTTGTATAACTTTTTGAAATATTTATGAAAACATTGGAGTTTAGAAAAAAAAAAGTACACTTACAACATTTAATAAGTGCAACAGGTACTATATATATATATATGAGTTTTTGCTAATCAGTATAATATTTTTACAATAAAAATTTACACATATATAATAATTTTTATTAAAAATTATAAAATTTAAATATATTAATATAATTAAATGCTATAATTTTTAATAAAATTACATCATACATAAGTTCTTATTATGTGCAATGTTTCATAAATTAGATGTGTATATGAATATAAATTACAATTAAGAACAGAGGAAAAAATTAACTAAATGAATATAATACAATTACTAAATAAAAAAAGGGAATCATACTAATAAGATGAAAGTTTTTTTAAATTTTTTATTCTAATATCATTTATCAAATAATTAATAAATTTTTTAAAATAATATTAATATTCAACCGTAATTTGAAGTTTAAGAATTGGTTTGCGAGTAATTAATTTAGGAGTAAAAAATAGTTTTATAATCAACCTTATTTGCTGTCTAACATCTATAATTAGAGTTTGAGTAATTCACAAATAAATATTTCAGTACTACAATTATATGCAAGATTATAATTTTTTCTTTTATATATATTATTGTAATTTCCAAAAACTAAACATTAAGATTAAGCTCAGAAATTAAAGAGAGCGGAACTGAACATTATCAAGTGGCTGATGTCATTGATTGGAACTATTTATGGTGTGGATAGTAAGTGGACTGGTTCTTGCTACGTACCCATCTTCTAAGATAAAGATATAGCAAACCTAAAGAGGGTGGCTTCGCTGAACACAATGACGTCTCTTAGTATAGAGAAGAGTCCACAAGAAAGGAGATGTAGACAACAATTTTCAATTTTCAATTTTCTCGGCACGACCCACTAGGTTGGCAACAACCCATATCAACTTCAATCACCAATGGTTTATAATACATAAACTCAAATTATTTTTTGCTGCTTGCAAATAAATTATGCAACCGCTAGTGATTCTTAAGTCCCTACCCGTCTTATTATTAATTGGTGCTTTTTTTGTTGCCATACTTTAAAATTTAAGAGAAAATTTCAAAATTTCCAAGTTGATCTAACACTATAATAACAAGTGTTCAATCATAATCTATGTAAAATATAAATTCTTAATTTTATAATGTTATATTTATTTGCTCTGGGGACCTCAAGAAGGTTGTATATAAAATAAATCTAAATACAGAAACTATTCAAGATTAAAAGAACCTTACATCACTAGAATATTGTAATACAAAAAGAATAAAAAAATTGAGGCAGGATTCGTGCGCCGCCCACTCCCTTAGTTTGTTATCGTTGTCTCTCATACCAACGATGACCCTCTTCCCGCAACTAGTTCTTTGGGAAGATTCCGGTGACGTGGGTGGAATGTTTGCCCACATGGCTATGACTGAATTATGGAGGAGAGTTGAGATGATGATAGTTTCCGTGGAAGAGATCTATGGTGATGACAAAAGTGGTTACTTAGTTTTTCACATATCCTCCTACAGAGGTCCTTTAATGCAAATTCTTAATAAAAGAATTAACAACAGAATGTAAAAAGTAGAATGAAATATAGTTATAGTATTAATATAATCCAAGTGTATGTCGACCACTGTGGTAATAATAATGTTCATTTACAGGATTAACCTTGCCAATTCTCCTTGACTAAGTTAATTAAGTCCCTAGACAAGAAAAGAGTGAGAAGTAAGAGTAATTAAACAGTAAAAAAAATAAAAATACATTGGCATTGACAAAAAGTAAATTGGCATGAAATGAAGGTTATGTAAATATTTGTGCAAAATGAAGGCTGGGAATAATTGGATGATAGCAATAGCTGAGGCTAATTAAATTTTTTTAGTTGTTTGGCAAAATAGCATACTTATTTTACAGAGGATGACAAGCAACTAAATGATTCATAGTGCATGCTACGAGGCAAGTAAGATCATATCAACTTTTGAATTCCGATCAACAGTAGAAATAGGAGTAGGCAACGAAGCCTTAGTCGGTTGATTTTGTAGCAATGTTAGCAATTGTTGATAATAGCCAGAGTCAACTTTAAGAAAGGATCCATCTTTGTAACAACATTTATTTGATGAACAAAGAAGTTTTGTTTGAAAAATAAATAAAATTGTACATTCTTTTCCTTATGTGATTAAGAATGAAACAATGTGTGCACATATTTTTCTATTTATTAAATTTGATTTTTTTTTATATCTCTCTTAAGTAGATTGGTTAAATGAGAATTTAAGAATATGTTTGAGAGGAAAATTTTGGAGGTAAAGAGATGAAAGAATATATTTTTTAATTTTAAATTAAAATAAATTATATATCACTTAAGATGATAAATGCATGATTAATATATTAAATTTTGTTATTATATCAGTTTATATATTTTATTTTAAATAAATATTACTTTTAAATATTTTTATTTTAAATACAAAATTTATCTCATCCTCTCTCTTTTTTTTAAACTCTCTTTTCCAAACAACTCCTAAACAAATTAGACTCTATGATCTTGTTAAATGACTTTGTAACCACATGAAATGAGAAATAACAAGAAAGTTAAAGATATAAAAAAGAATGAAAAGGCAAAAAAGTAAAAAAAAGTTGAAAAATTCTCTTGATATACCTTATTATAGCTAGAAAAACAAAATAAAGAAATCAAATTTATCAAACTGAGTCTTAATACATACATGCAGAGAGACAAATAACTATATAACAAACTTAATAAACTAAAAGGTCATATGCTAACTTATGGTAATAAAATAACATTAAAAGAAAAAAACAGAACAAAATGTTAGGACCTCCTCCATTCTTCTAAGAAAGTTTAGGGTATTAAAATCTAAACTCACTCTTTGTAATTTATAAGAAATTTAGTTTTAAAATGAATTTTGTACATACATTACTTTGTACGTACATTACAAAAACTTTTTAAAACACAAAAAATTAAAATTTTTAAACAAATATATCCTCTTAAGTTATTAATGTCTTCTTAATGATTAGACCTTTCCCCCAGAGTAAAATGGTTAGACAGTTTAGATTAATCTTTCATCGTCATGTATATCAGCTTGAATTTTCATTTAATTCAAAAGTTTGGTTTTCTAATTTGCAGAGGCAGGAAAACTATTTAATATGTTTATTGTTAGTTTACAAATATCACGAAGAATAGCATGCGCAATGGAGCTTTTGAAAGTAATCACATGTTTAGTTTGATAAAATTATCTTTTTAAATATGAAAACTGACATACAAATTTGTTGATATAACTTTTAACATTGGCATTTGAGAGTAAAAATAAAATTAAAATTTAAAGTTATAGTTTAAAATTGGAATTAATTAATTTCAATTTTTATCTATAGAAGTACTTATTAAAAATAAGACATACTTAAATAAACTGTTAGTTAAAAATAAATTTATATTGTGATAATGTTTTTGCAATCGTAATACTTAATAGATTATCATGAATAGTATAAGAAATTGAAAATATTAAAAAATTATAATTAATCAATTAGTTTTAATATTAATTATATTATTATTTTTAAATAAACGAAGATCAAGTTACTTGAAGTAAATTAAACAAAATTTACTTTAACTTAATAACATAAATATTAAATTTTAAAAAATAATTTTTCCTTGTTATTTGTAATCGTTGCTAATTTGATAAATTTTATATGCAAGAAAATTTTAATATAAAACTTTTTATTAAATACATCGACTTCACATGTTTAAATTAGATAAAACATAAAAAGTATTTTTATTATGAATAATAAATATTTTATTATATTAAATAATATATAAATAATAAAAATAAAAATAAAAATTGAAAAGAAAATTGTAACAATAAAATGTATGAATCAATATCAACACATATTTTTCTAGGTATATTTATATTTTAAATTATGATTAGTTAACATCGTTAGAATACTAAAATTTAATATATCTAAAAATGGAATGACATTTTTAATTTGATATAGAGTGTATTCAAATTTATGATTCAAATTTATTTAAATTTAACTGAGTACTTTTAAAAAGAATAAAATTATAAGTAAAACAATTAAATGTCCATCGTAGAAAAATTACATGATTTAGTAAAAACAAAATAACTCATAAAAACAAAATAATAAGGATTGAGATTTATAATATAGGGATAAAGAGTAAGATTAAAACATCAAATTAAATGTCAAAACAATAAATTCAATATTATTTTTAATAAAAATTAAAATTTATTTCATTAATATATATAGATAAGGTTGGTATTTAATATTGACACAAGTATTAAGATAAAAATTTAATTAAAAATAACATAAACATACTTAAAAACTCTCCTTCAATTGGAGGGGCAAAAAGTTGTTTGGGTGAGTTGGAAGAGAACTTGCAAACCTAAAGAGGCGATAAGGGTTCGGGATAAAAGCTTGGCGAATTTTAACTTAGCACTCTTAGGAAAATGGTGGTGGAGGACGCTGTGTGAAAAGGAGAGCTTATGATGCCGACTTTTGAGAGAAAAATTAATAGGAGGAGATTTAGAGGAGACTAGCTTGAAAAGTGCATAAAGAGGAAAGTTGGTAATGGTAAGACTGTTTCTTTTTGGGGTAAGTCTTGGGTAGGGAAAGGAAGGATGAATAGAAATTTAAGAGATTGTCTGCAATTTCTAAACAAAAAAAATTCCATGGTAAATGAAATGGGAAGTTGGGTGAATGGTGAGTGGGAATGGGATATAGGGTGGAAAAGAAACCTTTTTGAGCGGGAGAAACCTATTATGCAAAATTTTTGTAGTGTATAAACTCAGTTTTAATACAGTTAAATTCGGGGAACTGTCAGTTTTAATACAGTTAAATTCGGGGAACTCGTGGTCATTGTTTGCTTCAGGTGCTTTATCAGTCAAATATGCATATATGTGAAGCTTCAAGAAGTGGAAAATTCTATGGACAAAGTGTTTTTCAAATGTTTCTGGTCTATTCTTGTCCTTTCTAAGGTTATTGCCTATGCATGAAAAATCTTATTGAACAGATACTACTAACAAAAATGGACTAATCTGCGAAGGAGAGGAGTTTTATATAGGATGGTTTTGTAGTTCCTGTCACGCCTATGGTTTTGAACTCTTATTATGCGTGGTCACAATGCTATTATTGGCTATGGATAGGATGTCAAATTGAAATTGTCTTATTTACCTCTAGAGCTTCACAGGAAAGAAAGAAAAGCAGGGTTGGTGGATAAAATGGTTTGCTGCAATTTGGACCGTTTAAAAATGATCGTTCAAACTGTTAGAATTTGGTCCTGCCTTAGAGGTAAGGGGATGGGCCTTTATTCTTCTTTTCTGAGTGGGATCAGGAATCTTTATTGTGCTTGAAAGCTGTGTAATTATTCTCAGAGCTATATATATATGGGTTTGGGTACTCTTGTATTCTCTTTAATTTATTTCTTTCTTTGGCTATAACACAAATTAGTATAACTAATTATTAAAAGTAAACTATATTTTTTTTTTGTAATTTTATTATAAAAGATTTTTTAGATAATTTAAAGTAAATAAATTATCTTAAAAATACTTTCACTTAATATATCTAAAATTAAAAATTATTTAATACATTCAATTATAACAATAATGAATTATATTTATAATTAATTACTTCAATAATTTGTTTTTAATTATTAATCAAACTCCACAATTACCTTTTCAATTTTAAGTTGGGTTGGGGATAGATTTCTATTCTCTTGGTCTTACTCCTCAAAAAATTACAAAATTATTATGCTTATACATAAACTCAATTTGGTGCTGATAATAATGCTAAAAGTGAACAAAGAGATCGAAAGGTTATATATATTTTCCGCCAGTTCTTACCACCCCGCCCCCCCCCCCCCCCCCTTTATGGCAAATAGTTCATATTTATCTATGGAAGGAGCGTACTCCAAGAGATACAGCGTATTAGCACTTTACAAACATAACCCCTGTTCCAAGATTTTGTATCAACTCGAATAATCAATTTACAACTTCAAACTGTGGTAACAAGAGGGCGCTTCTCATCTTTTATTTGAACAATTGCACACCAAAGTAAAACACTTCAAATAACATAATTTCCAAATTATGAATTTAAAAATTACAATCTATAAAAATGATAGAATTATTTAGAGAACCTGTAGTGTATCCACTTGAATTGATAAGGCCTTTGTTGTATTGCTCCTTGACATTGCTCGAGAAGAAAGCATGTTTAACTATTTCACTTACCGTTTCCTCACTCTTGGGATCATGAGAGTTAGCTTTCAAGGATGAATTGAAATCTCCACTTTTGTTACTATTGCTAACCTTTGCTCCATTACAATGAGAACATGCACTAGGCGACCACATACCTGTACGACGCGTTTTGACAACAACCTTACGCAAATCTACACTTGGGTGTTTGAAAGGACCTTCCACTTCAACCACAAAACAATTTTTAATGCGACGAATTTTTGCCGCAACAGAAAGACCAACATCCTTAGTAACATAATAATGTGCCATATTGACCATGTAAGCATTGTCACAGTTAACCTTTTTCTTCATTTCGAGAACAAAAAGACCCTCTCTATAGGAACAACCGTAAGAAACGATAGTAGTCTCTTTTATGTGATCTTGTTTAGCCCTTGTATTGGTCATTGAGGAAACACAAGAATTGATGCCAATTATTCCTCCACGAAGCCCATCAAGACCAACCCTTGTGATCTTCAAAGCAAATTCAGTTTTGCTATCAGCGGAATCACCTAATCCAAAATGTATGTTTTCAACACCATTGTTGTCACGGGTTGCTTTGAGTTGAAAACCACAAGTACGCTTTTTTTGACTTGTTTTGTATTCCACACCCCAAGCCTCTGTGTGATCATTATTTTCTTTCCAATTGCCCATGGAAACTTCAAAAGAGTCTCCCCAGCGTGCTATGGTGCCTTTAGCACCGGCATCGTAAGAAGTGCATTCATTTCCAAGGTTAGTGTGATTACTGTGACCGATTCCCATTGTAAAGATTTGTATGTGTATATGGCTACATTCATATGAGAAAGGTTTGGTAAAATATATATTCAGGTTATTATACCAGAGTCATCAGGCTTTGGAATGAGTTATGAGTCTACACTCATGTGATGGGGTTAATTTGCTTAGGGACCTTCGATTTGTTTACGTGCCTTATGTACGTAATTATATTGTGTAGATATATTATAAAATTGATGTCGGTGTGGCATCTTTTATCGCTATCGCAAAATAAAAGAATCTGATGCCTACATGCGAAAGGCTAGGACCAATCGGAATTGAAAAGATAGAAGAAAGGGCTATTGCCATTTCTATATATTGTTCAAAATGAATAAATAGAACATAATCAAGGAAACTGAACACTAAACGACCAAGGCCATGATCTCGTTCCTTGATTGGTAGGGCACAAAATCTACTGAAATATTTTTTGATCAACTTTAGAATTTAATTTTTAGTTATTTTCTTTTACCTTTTAACTTTTAAGTGTATTTTTAGATGTGTGTATAAAAGTTTAACATAAAGTATAAGGATAATTATATAATATTATATAAAATATATTTTTAATTATTCAAATAATAAAATTATAAAATCTAGTCCAACTTAGCCTCTTTCCAAAATAGAACCTAAACACTAACCTCTGATTTTTATAAATACTAGAATTTGTTTGTTCATGTCAATTTGCATTTTTAATTTTTATTTATATAATTGTATATACATAGCATTAAACTATATAAAGTTTTAGCAAGTTGTTTTTGAAAGGAAAACAAGGGGCGTGGAGGGGGGGGGGGAGAGGAATACTATTTTTAAATTATAATATTTATATAAGTAATTAAAAGACTAATGCCTTAAATTTATATTAATTTTCTAGGAAAAAATTATATTAATTTATTTTTATTCTTAAAATTATAAAATTAGAGAATATTTTTTAAAATAAAAAATAATTATATCATTCCTTTCCCTCTATACTTAACTTTAAAATATATCTTAAACTTTGTATTTGTGTCAACTTCAATTTTAAAAGAGATAGAGTTCTTTTGTAGCCTTTTTTTTTTTTCATTTACAAGGCTTAATTGAAAATATAATATCAAAGAATAAGGATGATAATTTACTCAAAAAAGTGTAACATTATATTTTTAATAATAGAAAACGACTTTTGAAACATAAATCCATTTGCTGGATGCTTGCAAAATTGCATTTGATCATAAAAACCTTTGTACTAAGCTCACTTTACGTTGGTGGACGAATTATTAGTTTGGTGTACTTTATATAAATTTTGATAGATATTCATTTTCTTTAATAATTGTATTGACTATAATGCACTCAAGTAATAGGCATGACAATTATATTATGAGTTAGTGGGTATTTGTAAAAAAAATATGCTCATGATAAAGAAAATTCTATGTTAAACGAATCTTCCTGGATATATGTATTTATTTATAGAAAAGAAGAAAATGCAAGAATGGGTGTAAGTACGAATATCTTATTAGTCACACTGTCTCATATATACATGTTATTTGATATATTAAATTAAAATTAAAAATAATATATTACCGGTACCACTAGTACCTTATTAATAAAATCAATATTATTGCTGATAAAAAAAATAATATTATATAAATCACTAGCTATATGCAATTAATTATCTTATTTTAATTGATATCATTCAAATAATTAATTATATAATAAAAATTATATATGTTATTTTGATTTTAATCATTGCCAGCTATCTCCTTAGTTAATTTTAGCCTCTTCTATTTTTAATTTTGTATTTTTTCCTAGTTGTAGTTAAGTTGAGGTGTTTTGAGATCATTATTGCAAAACGATTAGAAAACAGTTGTCCGAATTGTGAAAATATTGTCACATGAAATTATTGAGTCGTGAGACTTAAGTAGCGTTTGATTTAGAGATAGAGTCACTAGAATAGAGACACAAAAATACTGTATCATGTTTGACTAATATCTTACTGAAAAGACACAAATTTAAAAGATACTAGTGTCCCTCCTAGAAGAAGGGACATTGGTATCTCAGCTCAAGGGGTACAAAGGTTATACTTTTGAATATTAAAATATTCTTAATAAATTTACAAAATTATATATACTATCTTTAACCCTAATTCTTTTTTACATTCAAATATAATATAAAATGTAAAATACAATATTCTATCTTTATTTTCAAATACAATACACAAACTTAAATATTAGTGTATCTGTTCTTTATTATTTTATTGTCTTTGTCTCCATTATTCAGATATAATATCCAAACGCTACTTTAGAGCTCGATTATATGTGATATGAAATTTTTTTGACAAATAGTGTTTGGAGGAGAACTATGACCAACATCTCTAAAATGGTTTTTTTTGGGCTCATTGAAGGGTGCTATTTGTACCCCTAATTTAGTTTCCTGAATGTTTCTTTTGCCCTAGTCCTAGGACCATTTTTCATTCCTTATTTCAAAATATTTTTTTAATATTATTATTATTTTCATTTTTATAATACTGTATAAATCATTTAAATTTTCATATAATCAAATAAATATCTAGAAAAGTTATGCTAGAATATTATCACAAGGAATAACAAAAACTAAATTCCTGAAAAATTCTACAAAATTTTCCGGATTTACTTAACTTCCCTAAATTCTCAAACAACAACGCAAATAAAAGGAAACTAATTAAGACAAAGCAAATTTAAGCAACATAAACAATAGATAAAATATATGAAATATTAAAGTACAAGATATATCAAATTAAAACAACATGCATTTTCTGTTTTAGGGGTGTGAAAGCAGAGGTCGAAAAAGAGTATGACAGAGCAAACGACAAAGCGATGACAACAGAGAGAGGTAAAAGGAAGGTGCACGATGAAACTGCGTAACTCCGTGCATGGAAGAAGGTTTAGGTTAAACTTTCTCAAACCTGTTATGGTACAATCATTCTGTCATAGGATGCATTCTGAACACTTGCCACTCAACATCTGGCATATAAGGGACATGTTGAAACCTGTTTTGAACTTTCATGAGTTCTCCTCACATCACTCGTTGGGCTTAGCTGTTCTGGGTTTTTATTAGGATGCATTCTGTTATGAGTAATATTCTTACCTTACCATATATTTTGTTATTATAATATAATTTTAGCTTCAATATCTCACTAAATTTTTTGTTTTAATTTTTTTTATTTTAATCGCTATATTTTTACAAAATTTTATTTTTAGTCCATATTCTTGAAGCATCAATTTTTTATTAGACTACTACATTAACAAGAGAGATAAAAACACAAAAATAGTTCTTTCGAACAAATTAAAAGAAAAAATAAATTAAATATAATGAACGAAAATATATTTAACTCTTTTTTATATAGAAAATAAGTTTTAGTTAAAAAATAAGGGAAAAGATATTATGAAGTAATTTTTATATCACCTAAATAAATTTAAAAATTAAGAAGAATTAAGTTTGGAAGTCTTTTATTCCTGTGTTTGTATGAGATATTTAAAAAAATATATTCTAATATTTGTTTGAGAAATGTCAGAGCTGTGATACAAGATTTATTTATTTTTAACTACGTACATGTTTGTTTTAAATATATATTTTAAATCAATCGAAGTGAACGACGGCATTTTATTATATCGGATCAAAAAAATTGTTTTTCTTAAAGTAAATGGAATTCAATCAACTTACACTCTTATCAAAACGTCTCTTTCTGTCCAGACACTGGATTCCATGCGGATGCTACTGCTAAAATCAGTGCAGCTTCGTAATTAAGCAAAGCACCGAATGCCCATTGACCGAGGAAGCAGCCAAAAACACCAAAGGTAGTTGTCCTTATTCCCACTATTGTGGGGTTTCGAAACATTACCTGTTCAAAGAACAACAATGGTACCTTTGCTGGTGATGATAACACTAAGCACAATGTTGGTGGTGGTCCATCTATAAATAACAGTGGCACACAACGGTAATATGGACCGCTCAACTTGAAACTTCGGCAGAAGAACTGTATATATATGTTCACCATATATGTTATCTACTGTATAGTTATGTGCTACTACTAATCATAAAACTAGAGCTATATCTCTAATGGTGTATAATTAATAACTACTACAAAAGGAGGATATGGGTATCCTCTGAATAGATAAATTTCCCTTATATGGTTATTTTAAGGATTCAATACTTCCATTATTTAGATATTAATTAAGGCTTAGTTTAGGTAAATGTCTACATCAGTCTTTATGGGAGAAAAAATAAATTTTTTAATAAATTAAAAATAATTTATATTCTTCAATTTTAAAAAATAAATGAAAACTTAAGAAAATAGAAAATTAAATTAAATTTAACTTATAAGAGAAATTTATTTTATTTTAATATTTAATTTTAAACTTCTACAAAAATTTATTAAGAAGTTTATCCGACCTAAACTAAACCTAGATTGATTATTATTCCTTACAATGTTGACAGTTTGTGTTTCTTCGTGTGCATAATTTGATTCCTTTTTGATTAAGATGTTTGTTATAATTGAGGTTCAAGTTTGAACATTATGATCCAAAAAAAATGATTTAAAAAATTAGTAGGCCTCTTGCAATGTGTTTATATTTAGGAAATGCTAATAATATCTTTTATAACACATTCTGATGTCAATATCCAATTTTATTTGAGTCTTCTTTTTTTAATTTTAGGGTAATTTCATTTATTTTTAAAATTAATTTTTACAAAAATAAGAAAAATATAAATAATAAGGGGAAGTGATATATAAAATAATAATAATAAATGAAAACAAAAAAATTCTAGAAGAAGAATAAAAAGGACATAAAATAAAAAATAATTAATTACAAAAAATATAAATAAAATAAAATAAAATTCAAAATGGAGAAATGTGGGCAACTACGCACCTAGCCCTTCCATTACATATATGTCGAAAAAATAGGAGGCAGGGCTTATTTGTCGAAACAATAATATTTGATAAGGTGGGTAGGGTGAACTGATGAGAATAAAACACAATAAAAATTTTCTACTACTTTTAAAAATAAAGATTTGTTAAGTAGTCATTTTCTAACATTTTTAAAGATAAAACAAAATGTGATGTAAAAAACTATATAACATTCTCCTTTTAAAAAATATTTCTTAAAATTATTTGGAATTCATGGAGCAAATTTTTTTTTTCAAACACAATCTTTTCAAAAATAAAAAGCATTTCTACTCAAATTTAAGAGTCAATATTTTCAAAATTCAAAATAGTATTGATCTCTTTCCAAATTTATAAAATCCATTATTTTTCCAAAGATCTAAATATATTCCCCTTTTCAAATTTTAGTCACTCCTTTTCTAAAATAACTATTTCATATGGAAGTGTTCCTATAGAAGAGAAAGATCAATGATTTGTAGCAGGAAAAAAATGAATTAGTAGGAATATGTTTGATTTACTTTTCAAAAATAATTTATAATTTATAATTTTTAAAAATAAATTATAGTATAAATTTATATTATAATTTATTTTTGAAAACTAAAACTGTTTTTGAAAAGTAAATCAAACATATTCTAAATTTTTTTTCTAATAATGAGGCCTCCCTTGAAAGTGTGGTTCATTCTCCCTTACTATCTTCAATTTTAGTTCCTATCACCTCACCAGCATAAGTCTAAAGGATTTCGAAGTGTGCAACTGTGAAATTTCCATATCCAAACCTCCATGAGCCAATTTTCCATCTCCAAGCACCAGGATTAATCGTAGTAACTTGTTTTTATAAATTAATTATCTTAATAATGAACAGCCTCATATTTGATTCTTATTGGCAATAAATATAATAATAATGAACTCAATTTTGCATCGTAAATAGAAGTGCTTATTACTCAGGTTGTGTTGACAAACCAAGCTCACCGGAAGAAATAATAAGCCAATTAAAACACTTGATAGCAGAAAAAAAAAAAACGGAGATCTCTTCGGAATAATAATTCTAAATTCTTTGAGCTTATGTGCTTATAGATTCTCTTACTTCTTAAATAAAACATTTTTATGAAATATTTTCATGTTTTCAAAAAATAAATGCAAAATATTATTTTATTTAATTCTTGTTACTTTACAAAGTAGCAAGAGAAATATTAAAAAAAGAATTTTTTTAAAGAGAAAATGTAAGAAAATATAATAAAACTTAATCTCTCAGACACATAAAAAACAAAAGATTAAACTCGTGACAGTTTTGTTTTGTTTGCGAGAAATCTGAGAAAAACTAAAGGGAGATTTATTGAAACCTCAGAGGTCTCTTACATATTCATTACAACTACAACTACAATTATAACCTTTTCAGGAATATAGATTACACTCGAGAACTGTTACATTTATATAGACCAATGGAGCCATCGCTCCACTTCCATTATTGATAATCCAGCATACCTTATTAGATCATACACTTCAGCGCATATGAAATAGATATAATTAATTGTAGTTGTTTGTTGAGGCGTCAAAGCCACCCTCGACAAACCCCGCATTGCCATTGCCAAAGAAATGACCACTGTTATTTATTTTGCGTTCATTGTAGTGGTTGGAGCGACGATGGCTGGTACGGTCACCTGAATTTGCGCCACTGTTGATCCTTGCATTCGAGAAATTCTGGTCCCGACCATGGTTGTTGAATGAGTTTGAAGTACCATGGTTGTTGTGTGAGTTTAAAGTACCATAATTGGTTCCTTTTGCTGCTTCCTCAGCCTCCATAAGTTCGAGCATCTGCCTCATCAAACGGCTTGACATTTTGATCTCACTGCTAAATTCCTCTCTACCTTTTTGTTTTGATTTTGGACTATCTTAAGCCAACAATATATATAGACGCAAGGAAGGGAATCCAATTCTTTTTGCTAGCTTGTTCACTCCATTTTATGGCCACTTGTATATATTAGTTATTCGGTTGGATACTAGTTTGGAATCTATTCATTATCAAGTGCTTCTCATGCCACATTCCATTGCTATCCGCATATATATATATATATATATATATATATATATATATATATATATATCCAACGAAAGTCTTGGAGTATATATTCATTGTTATCTAATTTCTATCTAGGATTGTTTCTAGCTAAAAGGAATTTTGAATCCGCTCAAAGTGTACTTTGTAGCAATTTGTGTTCAGTTTGTTTGCGTCATGGCCAGGCCGTGCAACATTTATAGAAATTAAGGTCTAAGGTAATATTAATGCATAGTATATCTATCTATCTATATATATTGTGTGTGTGAGACAGATACCTAGAAATAAAGTAGAGTTTGAACGGAGAAAGCCTCAATATTTGAATTTTGAGTCCTTACAGTCTCAACCTTAACCGTGACAAATCAAATTATTTCCTATAAGATTAGCTGTCTCAAAGTATCATGTTACAAATAGGGTAGTATTTGAGGTCAACGTGGAAAGTATTGTAAAGTAAAATGATTGTCTCACTTATAAATTAGAGTAACTGGATTTTATTACGGTGAATTTGGAATTGAATGCCTCGTTTAGTATATATTTGAGTTAAATCAATTTTGCCTACGATGTAGTACAGCATTTGAAATGAATAGTTTTAAAGAACCCTCATAGGCCTTAAAAGCTATTATTACTAATTAGAATTAGAAATCTAGAGCAATGAAATTCAACATTAATTATTGAGGGGCGAAACTGTGTTTGGCAATGCAGTCATTGAGATGATTAAGTTCTTCCATTTCGTTTGCCGGAAAAAAAAAAAAGGGAAATATAGATGATATAAAGTTGTGGAAACGTAAAAGGGTAGCAAAATTCTCTATAGCAAGATGTTTTGGCACGTGATCTTAGCTAGCTAGCTAAATAGGTTTGGCAAGTGAGGAATTAATCGATTGATGGAATTTATTTCAGTACGATCAATAATATTGTATTATTTTTATGAGTTAGTAATTTTAATATATTTATTGTAGTTTCTTTTATAAGTTACTATTTAAAAAATTTTAATTTTTATTTCTCCGTAACAATCTAAATTTAATTAGTAATACAATTTTTTCATGTACGTGATACTCTTTCAAATAATTAAAATTAAAAATAACTTTTTAAATTAAAAATGATACAAGAATATCGTAAATAACTGTGTAGTAAAATTTGTTTTTGAACACACTTTCAACTCAAGAGCTCAAATTATATGTCCCTATATGAAAATTACACAAACAATAATAGATAGATTTTTATTTTCATTCAAACACAAAAGTAAAAACAATACAAAAATATAAAAAATAAATAACTTAAATACTTCATATAAAGTAGAAACACTTATAAAACACGAATAAATACAGAAATGAAAAATAAATAAGAAAAAAGTGATTAGAAATTATTAGAAAAAACTTTTCTTTCAAAAAGCCAAGTATTTTTACAATAAAAATTGTGAATTATTTTCTCTTCTTATTTTTTAGTTTAACCGAGATTCGATTACATTTATTTAATTTTTTTATGTTTTATTCATTTAAATTTTTTTAATTTTATCGCCTAATCATATTTATTTAAAAATGAAAATGTTGTTGGTGCCTTCTTGCCCCGAAACCTCGACGTTCTCTACTGCAATGACAGCATCAATCAAATCCCTCTCAAAATATTCCTTGAGCTTTATTAGCAGTGAAACGCTAACGACAACAACAAATCACCCCTCTCTCAAGATTCCTTCATCCTCAAGTCCAACTCACCTCAACAAGAATCAAAATATCCTTCTCACTCAAAATTCCTCCAACTTTATTAGCAGTTTTGTTCTTTGTTGCTTACGGCAGCTGAGATCTAAGTGGAGAGAGAGAGAGAGAGAGATCAATAGAAGCCAAACAAAAGCAAGACAACTTTATTTTTATGTGTGCACTGAACAAGCCGCGCGACTTGAAATAATGACCAAAGCCGCTAGCGGTCACAGACAGACATGGTTCAACAAGTAAATTGGAAACTCATTTTTTTTACATTGCTTAATCACGCTACATATTATAGTTATTACTCTTACGTTTTACTAATAGTATTTTTACTTTACAAAAATTGTTATTATTCATCGTGATTGTAAAACTTGGACCCATCTTCACTAGTGCCATTTTAACTGCGGAGTTCAGATTCCATAGAAAATTCGTATTTTTGTGCTGCCTTTTTTCTTTTTGGCTGTCATGCTTCAAATAAATTGTATCTACAGAAGATTTGTGATGTGAGGATAAATATTTTTTTTGGTGTGAGGATAAATATTTGAATCAAAATTATATCCTTTTATAGTGGTATGGTGAATTGTTTTGTGATGTGAAGGGACTGAAAGCCCAAAGAAAAGTTGGTGTCCATGATGCAGTTTTTGTTAAACAGGTTCTTTTGGTTTCTGGATTCTCTGTTCCTGCTCTTCATTCTAGCACTATTGGTTGGGCTCTATTATCTTCATTTTGACTTTTTTAAACTATTCCTATTCTGGTGTTTATTGGTTATTTATAGTGTCAAATTCTACTGTTTTGTACATTACAGCCCAAACCCAAATATCTGCTTGATCATCTTAATTCTCTTCGGTTTGTCATGGAAATCTCAACATTTTCTCCCATAGTATGCTATGGTACCATTGGGCCCGCTTGAAAAGATGTACAATCGGGTTAGAATGTTAATTTGACGACTGTAAGCGATTCCCATTGTTTATAGTTATATGGCTATATTCATACAAGGAATGTTTATGAAATATTCAGGTTAGACTGGGTTTATGAAATAGTCTTGGATCTAGCTAGTGTGTGAATATGAGTTTTGTTGGGACCTTAAATTTGTTTACCATGATGTACATAGTTATATCGAAATATGTACTTTTTAAGTAATATCTAAATATATTATTAAAACAACAAAACAATGGTATAGTATATTCTTTTATTATTTATTAATTTATTTTGGGTTGATGGGTGTCGCATCAACGATTAAATAATGAATCTGATGCCTAAGACAAAACAAGCACCAGTAATGGAATCCAATGGATAGAAAGGGATCTTTGGCTTATCTATATCCATCGCTCAAATTGGAATATATATATATATTAGCCATACCAAAACCACAGAAAAAGAGTAGCTAGATAAAGCGTCCAAGCACAGACACCAATGGGCTTGCGAGCATCGCATCGATACATTAATGAAATCCAACTAATAAGCATTTTTCTAAAACATAGCCTAAAATTCAAACTCAAACATGTAACCATTTTATTATTACATGGGGACCGTCTAATATGAACTCTTCTAGTTAGGGTGTATGCTTATACTCTTTCGTTTTGTAGTTATTGATTTGACCTCAAAATTTATCTACGGTTAACTTAAATTACCGGTAATTGAAAGAAGGGATTGTATAACATTAACTAGGAGAGTGTAGTTATATATATATATATATATATATATATATATATATATATAAGTAACTTTGAATTTAAAATAAATAGATTTCTAACTTTATCTCTTGCTAATTAGATGTGTGTGATTGATTCATGAGATGACAATTAGATCCTATTATTTCTTAGAACTTTAGCCCCTTAATTATTTCTTTTTTACTATTGTATACGCATGGAACGTGTACACATACTTAATGTCTATTGTGCTGTATTTGGATAAGTGGTAATTTACATAATGAACTGCCATATGTCAAGTCGTTGTTAGTTAACAAATAAAAGGATTGTCTAGATAAATTTAAACATAAAGAGAAAATTATTATATTCTCATCATTATTAATTCATTGAGATATCATTACATCTACATTTGTGGTTGTCCAGTTGTTTAATAATTTATATTTAAACTATTAAAAATTATCATTGTATTCGTATGTAATATATATTATATTTTTTTCACTTAGATTTTAATTTTTTGTATTTACACATTTCAAAAAGTAAATAAAAATATCTTTTTCTAACAGTGCATTGAATATTTTCCAAACGTATTTAAGATGTCACTCTGTTGCACTTTGGCGGTAAAATAATAGACCATTTTTTCGACGAAAAAAAAAATAATAAAGCATTTATAGAAGGGGATAATCACGAGCTGAATTAGGCAAAATATTGTGTCTAAGGTCAATGTATTTTAGACACTTTATTAAGTATTTAATTTAATTCATAAATCAGATAAAATTTGTATGCATTGCAAACTATTTTTAATGAATTTATATGCCATTATATTTTCAGAGTTTCAATTTTAATCCAATAGTTAAATAAGATCAGTATAATTGGGTCAATCTTTACTAGGACTAAAATTCAAATAAACTAAATTTAATCAGATTAGGTTAAATCAAAGTTGTCAAAATTTTTCAACTAATGTCATCTAAACTAACTCGATTTAAATTATACATTAAGTTATAAGGTTGGTAGATACTTTACTTATTAATTTTTTAATATAAAATATAAAAATAAAAATAACATAACAAATAGAGTTTCATATTATGCATATATTTATATATTTTATTTAATATTTTATAAATATTATTGATAAAAAAATTAAATTAATTATAATAGAAAAGAAAACAAAGAAGAAAATTATAACAGGTCTAATCGAGCCATATTTATTCGATTTAAGAGATTACATAATGTGAAAATAATTATGTTTCAGTTTTAATAATTTAACTAGTTAGTTTAACTTTGATTCCCGGTGTCTTAAGAGTACATATTAACATTTTCTATTAACAATTACTCCTC
Organism: Abrus precatorius; assembly: GCF_003935025.1. NCBI lineage: Eukaryota > Viridiplantae > Streptophyta > Magnoliopsida > Fabales > Fabaceae > Abrus > Abrus precatorius. The sequence continues at coordinate 30,268,964 of NW_020874292.1, read as the reverse complement.
AGATCTTTTTTAATTGAAAAAAATTACTAAGATCAATAAAAAATAATTATATGTTATAAATTTAGAATATATTTCAAAAATATTTATATTAATAAAACATCAAAATAATAACTCATACTAAATGAATGTATATACTTGTATGTGTAATGTGAGTGTTTTGTTGATATAATTTTATAACAAATAAGGGTATAAAAAATTTAAGAATCAATGCATGTGAGAATGAATTTTTATTTTTTATATTTTAGCAACAAAAAAAGTAATAATTACTTCTTATAAATAAGATTTGAGAAAGTATAAGATAAATTACCAAACATTCTAAACACAAAATTCTTTATTAGTGCAATTTTATTTAGTATTATAATTTTTTAATAACTAAATAATAATTTAATTTTTCATAAATTGTTTAGTATTTCTTTTTTAAAGTTGTATAACATTTTTATTTAAATACATATTTAATGTGAAACATTATTTAACATTATTAATAATATATTATAAACGATTAATAATATAAGACAAAATATTATATATTCATAAACTCGTATATGAATGAGGTATAAACAGTCAACATGTATATTCTATTAATATATTAGCCTATTCAACTAAGCCTAGTATAGCTATCAAGCGAACCCCCTACAGAAAAATAGAATGGAAAAGTTATCAGAAAGAAAAGAGAAAGTAAAAGTTGTTTTATTATGTTAACAACAGAGGTTTCTTCTGAACCTCAATTTCAGGGTCTAGGTAACACTCGAAAACCATTACATTTATTATAGACAAGAAGAGCTATCGCTCAACTTCCATTATTGTTAGGACAACACAGCATAGTAGATCATATTGCACACCATATTTCAAGCACAGATAATTAATTAATAGTAGTTGTTTGTTGAGGCGTCAAAGCCACCCTCGACAAAGCCGGCGTTGCCGTTGCCATGGAAATTACCACTGTTATTTATAGTGCGTTCACCGTAGTGGTTGGAGTGACGATAGCTCTTACGGTCACCTGAATTTGCGCCACTGTTGATTCTTGCACCGGAGAAATTTTGGTTGCCATTGCCACGGTTGTTGAATGAGTTTGAAGTTCCATGGTTGTTGTATGAGCCTGAAGTACCATAATTGGTCCCTCTGGCTGCTTCCTCAGCCTGTGCAAGTTCGTAGAACTGTCTCATCAAACGGCTTGACATTTTGATCTCTCTGCTGAATTTCGCTCTACCCTTAAATGTTTTGTTATTCGACAACCTTAATGTTACCGATTAACTAAGCCAACTATATATAGGCGCTAGAAAGCGAATCTGTGCTTTGGGTAATAATATATATATACATACAGGGTGTAAGTCATTTTTTAATTAATTTATATGTAACGATAAATAAAATAATAAAGTATAAGATATAAATTAAATAAAAAATTTGAATTAAGTGTAAGAATTTACAAATTCATGTTAGTATAAGAAAATCATGTCTTATATATATATTTTAAAGAATTGTTAAAATTTAACATGTGAATTTGATCAAATTTATAAAAGTAATTTTTGTATTTGAAGAAAATTTTAAACGTAATTCTACTGCTTATATTTATCCTTCTTAATTTTAATATATATTCTTAATCTCTTTACCTAATAAAAAAATTATAATAAATACTTTATAGAAAAACCTAAAGTATCTTACTGAAACTTTTGACACAAGTCTTGTAAAATAGATTGAAATAAAGTGATATTTTAACTAACAACTTGTCTTTATTCGCTTGGATAATAGTTTTGGAATATATATCCATTATCTAGTGCTTAATTGTCATGACAGATTGTGCTTCAACCGAAAGTTTTGGGGTATATATCCAATACCCAATATGTAGTACCGTTGCAAAAAGGAACTGCGAATCCACATAACGTGTGTTGAGTAGCAATTTGTGTTCAGTTTGTCTGCGTCACGCTCAGTACGTAACCCAGCAAAAAGCCAACTAACAACAACCAATTTATTAGGATATTTAAGGTCTATTCTAATAAAGTGATATATCACAGAATAATGTGATGTGTTAACAATATAATAATAATTTTATATAAATAGACTCACTTGAAATTAGTAAACTTTTTTATAAATTATTATGAGATACAGTTAATTGTGTTTTTTTATTTTTATAAAAAATAAGTTAATATTATGATTCATTTGAAAATATTTAAATCTTCTAATAAAGTGATGAATTGCTAATAAATTTTAGGCATTTAACATTAATTTATATGAAAATTAATGTGGACCTAACTTCTGAATTCTTGATGAGAGATGCTTAAAATTAATAAATAATATAGTTGAATCTCTTTTACTGTTGTAAAAACATGTTTCATTGCTCTATTAGTTTGGCCCACTAAAAATCTAACATTAGGAGAGCATGATAAGAAAATTTTGATTCTTCATTATTCAAATTTAATTTCTCATTCATAAGGATTTATACCTCACATAACGTATTTTTGGTACAGTTTATAATGTTTATAATAAATAAGTGATTTTATTAGTAGTGTTTTAAATTCACATAAAAAATTATATTAATATCATACTTTTGGGATAGACTTTTAATATTGATCAGTATGTTTTAATTTTTTTAATATATATTAAATTTTAATTTAAGTCTCTTTATAAATCATTTTTTTAGTTTTTATATTTTTAAAGATGATTATTTTTATACGTAGTCAATGTTAACTGATGTTAACTCATGTGAGTGTTAATTTTGTATCATATATAATTCTTTTAGTTACATCAATAATTAGGACTACAAAATTTAAAAGAATATAAGGACTGAAAACCATATTTTTATAGGACTAAAATCAATTGAAATTCAATTATTTTGAAGAGCTATAATCATGTTAACTCTGAATTCATATATGCTACCTTTTCATATCTATTAAATTAAGATTAATAGAAATGAATAATCATTAATAATATTTTATAATAATTTTATAAATACAATTACAAATTAAAATTTAATTCCATTAGAATAATCGCCGCAACTGAATAAAAGGGTTTGATGCAAATTCCTCAATTGCTCGTTATTTTTGTTTTACTTTCCATCTTTAATTATATACCTACAAAAAGATTTAAGTGTTAACAAAAAATTCAAGAAATTATTTTTTATAAAAAAAGTATCATTTAATCAGTTAAACTCATAAATATGTGAGAAAGAAAATACATAAAAAATCATATTTTAAAAGTAAGTACTTTAATTTACTGTATAAGATGATATATTTGTTATTGGTTAATTATAAATTTCGTGAGAAAATTATTCATTTTATTTATAGACAAAATATATATTATTAGAGAGTTTAAAGAGAACTCAAAACTCATATATATAGAGAAAAAAATCAACACTTACACAAAAAAATAAAAATATAGAAACATACTTATGCTAAGTTAAGACATATGCAATTTCGTGGGTCCAAATACCAATAAGCTAACAAAATAGGTTCTCCTTACTAACAAGTGATAGTTACTTCTAGGATCTCAGAATAATATAATCTATGACTTTCTTCTTATCCAAAATACCATTAGAAAATACTATTCTATTTCTATGTAACTATAAAAATCATATTGTACTAACTCAGACAATTAATAAATATATTCCTCTTCTTTTACTACAACCAACACAAACCCAAGCAAGTGAGTCAGATAAATTTGAAAGCAAAATCAGTGAAAATTCAAGTCAAAGCACAGTAAAGTACCAGATTTAAGATAAAATTGAGTACGTTAAAAATAAATGACTTGGAAGTTCCTCCAAACTGTGACAAAAGCAACAAGTTATATCATTGATTTGAATACTACGATCAATCAACAGATCTTTACAAGAAAATGCATTCAACAACAATTGCCAAGAAAATACTAGATACTTAGGTGAGACCTTCCCTCTCAATAGCTTTTACAAGGCATCTGCCGTACACTAATATATATTATTAAAACCACTAAAAAGTTCAAATAGTCATAAATACGCAAATTGCACTAAATAACAACTGAAGAATCCGCTCTCCATACCCATTTATCTTCTTGTAGCATCTTAATAGAAACTTTATCAACAAGTTCTAATAAAAAATTAAAACTTGAGATCTTATGTTGAAAGAGTCCTCTGCGCCAATTAATATCCCAAACTCACCTCATGCCATCATAAAAACTATTTTCCAATATACAAGCTTCAATATTTTTTACCGCCGCAAACAATCGCAGAAATGCTTCACACAATCGCACCCCGCCTACTCACTTATCTCTCCAAAAAAAGGTGTACAAACTTGCACCCACACTCCTATCGAACTTCTCATTCAGCCATAAATTTTTTTGATGAAAAACCTCCAACAAATCACGCCACCACAAAGAACATTTGTTGTGTATTGATGAATACTGAATAGAAGAGACTAATCTGTCATACTAAGCTTCCAATACCCGTACCCATAATGAACTAGAATAATTAATACCTCACTACAACTAGAGCTATCAAAATGGGCCAAAGCCCTAAGACCTACCCTATTAGCTCCTATATAGCCTTGTATTTGTTAAAGTCCTATAGTTAGTGGGTTTATATTGGCCCTAAACCCTAAAAAAAAAAAATGAGTTAGGGTTAGGGTCAGGGTTAAGGGTGGGCTAGCCCACTTATTTTACAAAATAAATAATAATTATTATATCATTTTTTTATAATATTTATTAAATTATTTTATTTAAATAAATTAAAAATTATATTTAAAATATAAAAATATTTTTAAAAATAAAAAAATATTGATTCAATATATTAAAATTTTCATAAAAAATAATATCAAATATAATTATATTATAAAATTAAATTAAATTTAGCTTTTATATTTGTTTAATTTTATTAATTAAATTTGATATAGTACGTTACTAATTTATTATTTTAATTAAAAATTAATAATAAATATTTTTAACTAAAAATAATTAAATAATAAAATGGTATATCTTTGTCGAACACCTCCTGGGTATGGTCGATAATTTTACGTTAAAAATATATGCACCTCTTATTGTGAGTCTATAGCTGTACTGTCAAACAATAAATCATTTATAAATATAGATTAAATTGCAAATTAGAAAAATAAAATCAAATAATGATATGTTTGAAGTAACAAACTTTTCTAATAAAATATTATTATATAATAATAAGTGGCAATAATGTACTAGCTGTCGAAAGCAGTGTACATTGATTACCACATATTCTCTAGAGTAACATTGTCAAGGGTGGATTGAAATTTAAATTTTTTTTTTTTAATCTTGACTAAGAAAGTGATTGTATTGTTTATCTTAGACTAAGTTGATGAAGTCATATCCTATGTCTAGCTTTTTTTTTTTTCCAAATAATTATTCTCCTTTTCAAATATCATAAAATTTATTTATTTTTCTTTTCATTAGATTTGTTTCAATATACTTGATGAGTTGATTTCTTTTTATAAATTTTTTATTATAAGGTTAAATTTTTTAAACAATTTTATTAGACTATAACTTTATAATAAAAAATGTTATATAAAATAAATATTTTCACTAGATATTTTAATAATTATCGCAATTCATATAAAAAAATTTTCAAATCTAAATTTTCTAAGAACATAAAAAAAATTTTGGTCCACAAAGCCCTGACCCTAACCTTGATTTTGTGGGCTTTTTAGCCCTATAGGCTTATCTTTTAGTGTGCTTTTTGGCTCTCAGGGCTTTTTAGCTCTGACCCATATGAACTAAGGTTAGGGTTGGGCCAACTGAGCTTTTTGACATATCTAGTCACAATTATTTACCAAGAAGTATCCAGTTAAACTACTGCACATTCTTAATACCTAAGCCACCATTTTTCTGCAGTCTACAAATCGTTTCTCATTTCACCTAGGCAATTTTAGATTCATTCTTAACACCCTTCCATAAAATATTTCTCTGAATAGTGATAATCTCCTTTATCACCAACTTGGTGCCTTAAAAAAGGATAACGAGTACAATGACATTAATCAATAAATACCTACGCTTCCATGATGTCAATATCTTTTTAAGAGCCTCTAACACACCCTTTTATGCACTAGGCTTCATCATGTTAACACCTAACTGTAACCTGAGATACTTTAATAGAAAGTTATCAATCTTACAATGTAGGAACTCTGCAGCCAAGTTTTTAAAGTCATCGTCAGTGTTAATCTCCAATACACAACTTTTATAAAAGTTAATTTTTATACCTGACATTAACTAAAAAATACGCAATATTTCTTTCAAAGTCTACAAGTTTTGAACCAAAGCCTCTTCCATAATCAATGTGTCATCAACAAATTATACCAATGAAATATCCGGTACCCTAACCCCAATTTTTATACTAGAGAATAACCAACATGCCACTATCTTCTGCATAAGAACTCCTAATCCCTTCGTTACAACAAGAAAAAGAAAATGGGCAAGAGGATCTCCTTGTTTTAGGCCCCACCCAATATGAACCTCCGATGTAGGACAATCATTAATCAAAGCTGACAGGCTATCCCCCACACACAAACTTCTATCCAACTGATCCAATTTTTTGAAAATCTAAAGTTACGTAACATAAACAAAAGATATCATTACTCCACCGAGTCATAAGCCTTCTCATAATCAAATTTTAACATAAAACACCTTTTGTTATGCTTCTGTATATAATCAACAATCTCATTGGGCATAAACACATTATCTAACATGTTCCTTCCTGGGATAAAAGTTAATTTTTGTTATGAAATTATTGAATCCAGAACTCCTTTCAACGTATTCGTCAAAAGCTTAGAAACAATCTTATAAAAGCAACCTAGCAATGAGATAGGCAAAAAATCAGAGATTTGTTGTGGGTAAGACACTTTTGGCATAAGAGTTACAAAGTAGGATAACAAAGACTTATGTAGTTTTTCATTTCTAAAAAATTCAGCAAGCATAGTCATCACTTCTCCTTTTATCATTCCCCAAAATCTCTTAAAGAACACAAAATTAAAACCATCAAGCCCAAACTTTTATTTCCCTCACACTAAAAAATCATCATCCCCACTTCCTCCTCCAAAAAAGTATTAACAAGTCCTTCATTCTGTAAAACTAAGATTCTCGTTAAATCATTAACATCAATAGTAGGTTGAAACCAACATCTACTACTAAAATGATTCGTAAAATAAGACACTGCACCTGCTTTAATCTCATTAATCTCTTCAACATTTATATCCCCAGTTCGGAGTGCATGTGTATTATTTCATCATCTCCTCCTATTAACACACAAATGAAAGAATTTTATATTTAAATCACTATCCTTTCCTTATCTCACCTAAACTTTTTGAGTTATGAGACGCTCTCTATTCTTCTTAACCTTCCAAATATCACCCACTAATATATGTTAACGTTCCTTCTCCATATCGGAAAGTCCCATAATAGAATTCTCATAATCAATCAAGCTTAACTCAGTTGTCAAATCATAAATCACGTTATCAATATTTCTAAATATCTTAATGTTCTATTTTTTTAATACAATATTAACATTCCTCAACCTCTGCCTAACTTTATGAGCAGCCCAGGGAGGAGAAAATTATTCATATTAATAAGGACATTAGTTAATATCCTGGTAATAATGAAACAATATTTGACACTTAATTATATAGACAAAGTTGGGGGAACTATCTTTTTCAGTATAAAAACCAAATAAAAACGGATAATCCTCTACGATGAGCGAATAATATGATGACGTTAGATTATGAAAAAAAATACAAAAGTTAAAGCAATAAATTTTACGTAAATAAAAATAGATTTTATAGTAGTTACTATATATATATATATATATATAATATTAAAAACAAGATATTTGAATTTGTGAAAAATAACAAATAAAGCAATTATTGATCTTCAAAGAACAACTACTAGGATATATATTTTAGATCAAAGGAGTCACTATAGGCTATAGGGCCAAAAGGAACAAATACGCAAAATTTACACTCTAACCGATGGCTAGAATTAAGAAAGTCGATTAATTAAACAAAAGATTACTTAAATTAATTTATCTTAAATATTAATCACATATCATAAAGAGAAATCAAATACCAAGAAAATATTTAATTATCTATACAACGAAATCACATACGAATAATCGATGGAAGTACTCAAAAGATTAAATACCACTCTGGCACTTTCAACATATAGAAGTTATCAGAAGAATAAAATACCACAGTGGCACTTTCAACATATAGAAGCATGATAATGTACATGAGAAGGAACCATTTTTGAATCGTGCAAGTTAAAAGATAGTGACTATTCATCCATTATATTTTATTTAATTTCACTTTATATTTACCGGTTTTGGCCAAACTTAGAGAGAAAATCTTATGTTGTAACACTCTTATAAATAGGGATGACAGTGAATAAAGTACCCACTGGGTATCCGTAAAATTTACTCACAATGGGTAAGATATTTACCTGTTATATCGGTACAGGTATGAATGTTGGTAAAAATCTATAAATTTTAATGGAAATGAGTGCGGGTATGAGTATCTAAGTACCTACTCCGTCCCATACTCGCATATATATATATATATATATATATATATATATATATATATATATATCTACTTAAATTTTGTTATATAATTATGTATTGAATTTTTGTATTATTATATTATTTATGTGAAGTTATATGAGATTGATATAAAAATATATTTAATAATAAAGTAAACCAAAAAATTTATTTTGGTTTATATTTTTAATAGAAAAATTATTTTATATTTTATATCATTTAATTAGGCTAATACAATTTAATTATTACATAGTTAATATGAGATTGACTTTTTAAAAAATATTATTTATATATGACACACATAAAAAAATTTTCACACAAATATTTTTGTTAATAAAATCATATTGATATTTAAATCATAAACTGAATGATAAATAATAAATATATTATAAATATTTTATAAATTTTACAATCACCTAGTAAACTTATTATTTATTGATAATATTTAAATTTTTTTATATTTTAATTTAAAATAATATTTTTCTATGTAACATATGTATTACAAGCACAATTATAATCTATTGAATTTAAATAATATTATTCTTACTATTTATTCACGTTCAAAAAGTTTTTGAAAAGATATAAAATATAAAAAATTATTGTTAATTTTCAGATAAAAAAGTATAATTTTTTTAATATACACATATTTTTTTATTATAAAATTTTATTGTAAACATGTATCTTTTATTCAAATTTTTTCTTTTAAAATTTATATTTTTTTTATAGGCAAAACAAATCTTATTAAAAAGAGTTCAAGGGGAACTCAAAACCCATATACACAAAAAATTACTTACTCAGAGAAATAAAAAGCAAAAATATACTTATGCAAAATTAAGACAAATGCAATTTCTTGGGTTCAAATACCAATCAGCTAACATAATAGCTTCTCCCTTACTAACAAGTGATAACCATTTCCAGGATCTCATAATAATAGAATCTAGGACTTCCCTCTCATCCAAAACACCATTGGAAAATATAATTCTATTTCTATGCAACCACAAAGACCACACTGTACTTACCCAAATAATTAATAAGCATATTCCTTCTCTTTTAGTACAGCTAACACCAACCTAAGAAAGCAAGTGAGTCAATAAATCTGAAGGCAAAACCAGTGAGAATCCAAGCCAACGCGCAGTAAAGTACCAGATTTGAGATGAAACTGAGTACGTTAAAAATAAATGAGTTGGAAGTTCCTCTAAACCATAACAGAAACAACAAGTTATATCATCAATTTGAACACCACGATCAATCAGTAAACCTTTACAAGGAAGTGCATTCAACAACAATTGCCAAGAAAAAACCAGACACTTAAGAGGGACCTTCCCTCTCCATAGCCTTTGCAAGGCATCTGACGTACACTGATCTACACTGTTAGGACCACCAAAAAGTTCAAATAGTTATGAATACACAGATTGCACTGAATAACAACCTGAAGAATCTGCCCTCCATACCCATTTATCTTCTTGTAGTAACTTAATAGAAACTCCATCCACAAGCTCCAACAAAAGATTAAAGCTCGAGATCTCATGTTGAAAGAGTTCTCTTCGCCAACTAACATTCCAAACCCATCTAGTACCATCATGAAAACCATTTTCCAATACACGTGATTCAGCATTTCATGAAAGAACTTTGTATTTAAATCACTCTCTTTCCCCCATCTCAACCGAGCTTTTTGGGCTATGAAACTCTCTCTATTCTTCCTAGCCTTCCAAATATCACCCACCAACATTTGTTGATGCTTCGTCTCCACATCGGAAAGTTCTATCACAGAATTTTTATCATTAATGAAGCTCAACTCAGTTGTCAAATCAGATATCACATTATCAGCATTTCCAAATACCTCAATATTCCATTTTTTCAATGCAATCTTAACATTCCTTAACTTCTGGCTAGCTCTTTGGGCAGCCCATGGAAGGGTAATAAATATTTAAATCATTAAAATAATTTTTCAAAAATTTATATTTTTAACAAAATATTTTCGTATAGTATATGAGTTAAAAAAACTAGTATATATATATATATATATTAATTATATTATATTATTTTAATTAAATCTATTATTTTTTTTACAATTTCAAATTTAAAAGTTAAAAAAGATATTTTATATATCTACTTTTTGTTGTTAGTATATATATATTAATTATATTTTATATATGTCTGTCTTATTAAAACCTAACAACTATGAAGTTATTCATTAGAGTTAGTTGTCTATGCCACCACATGAGGGACAATTATTGTGCAGATCTATTTCGTTTTCGCTTTGACATTGTCAATCGATCGAATCTCACACAAGATAGAGTTATCACTGACAAATAACTTGTGTGTTTAGTTTCGCTTACTATTTTTAGAAATTTTAGTTTAGAAACTTATTATATTAAGATACATTTAGCACTTGTGATCTTTGAATATTTATTTTTTATCTATATTTGTACCTTATTCGGTAACTATATATTAAATTTATGTATTATTATGCTATTTATGTGAAGTTATATAAACATTTTTTTTATAAATATTTTTTTCTCAAACAAGCGTGGGTAATAAGTACAAAATGGGTATGCAGGTACCCATAAGGTACGGGTACGTGGATTAATGTTCATATCCACATAGGTATGGGGTTGGGTACGAGTATTTTTTTAAAATACGGGTATAGGAATGGGTACTATTGTTCCCTACCATTGCCATCCCTACTTATAAATATAATTTGAGGAATTTAAAAATTTAAAAGAGATTAACTTCCAATTAAGAAATGTATAATTTAACTTTATTAAATGAAATATAGTTTTATCTTAAAAAGTAAGAAAACGATGTATAATAATAATAATTTTCATGAATCAGTTGAATTTATTCTCTTCATAAAACATTGAATTTTCTTTTGACATATAACTGGTTATTTCCTCAAAACTTTCGTCGAACATACAACATATCATTTAAAGCAAAAAAATTTAAAAAGTAAATTTAAGTTGTATTTAATTTTGTTTGTTGTGGCATCAGTTTCCGAATTTCTCATGTAACATATAATATTTTCCTGGGCTCTGCAAATTCCAGAAATAACTCTGTTGGTGCAAATATGGCTTGCAGCTCATATGTCCAACACCAATTGAACGATATGTTCACTAAATTTGCTTCCATCACTACTATAGCAAAAATTTCTTCATCCTCTACTATATCTGCTTGTGGTTTGGTTATATTGTTGTCCAACATGTTTGTCCTTACAAAAATTCATTGACATGCTTGTGTCCAATTTTCTTTCAAACAATTGTAACATGGCATCTTAATTTTTGGACCTTGGAATTTGCGGATTATTGATCTACTTTGGTCATGTTTTACTTATTTTGCATCGTTTTCTTTTATTTTCTTTTCTAGAAATTTTCCTTGCCAAAAGCATCAATAGATTCAAACAACTTAGTATTGGATAAGTTTAAATGGATAATTAAAATATATATATTTATCCTTGATTTAATTTGCGTCTTTGGTTTTTATCTAACTGATGAGTTGTTGAAACATGAAATGCTTTTTGCTTTTACATGAGATCAGACGATTTTTAAATTAATTGCACGAGGGAGAAATCTTTTCCAATACCAAATTGGCTTAAAGAATCTCACATGCCTTCGCTTAAAACATCAAGAAGTCAGTTTTGATACTTGTTTCATATACAATTGGCCTATCATTATCATTCAAAACTATAGCTATTTCTCAGTGACAGATTTGTGATATTCAACATCATTGACACCACAATTCTTCTCCAATGTCTCTTAAATATATTTGGCAAAAAATGTTGGATAAAAATTGCTCAACATGTGACTTAGCAAATGCTGTCCACGTTAAAATACTAAAAAATCGTACAAATAACTTTAATATACGCACATGCCTTAAAAATGCAAAACATGTAAAAGCATTTCGCAAATTGGCAATCATAACAAAAAAAACTTTGTACAATGTTTCTGAGTCATAAACTTTATCGTCAGTGAATGAAGTCAAAGTTTTGAGTATGTACAACTTAAAATAATATATATAGAAAAATATTAACTTGTGTTATAAAATATATTTTATTAATGTAACTTTTAAATAAACACTTGCACCAATAAATTAAAATTTTCAAAAATTATAATTTTTTATTGGATTTTTTTAAAAACTATCTAAACCGAACTGTACAAATTTTATGATCAGATTGAATGATATTTTGTCCAAAAATCAATTCAATTCAATATGCAAATACCCTTAGCGAATGAATGTCTCATGACATAATATTCATATTCTTAGCTTTCTATTTTTTGTAACTAGAAGCAAATAAAAATAAAATAATAAGTTAATTCAAATATATTAATGAATAAAAAATAATTAAGATTACATCTTGAGTATAAAATTATGTACATGTAGGTAAATTCATGTGAGTTTCTTTTTTATTGTCGATTGTTCATCTTTCAAAATATTACATACTTTTATACATATATAATAACAAAACATTCATATTAATATAAATAAATGATATATATATATATATATATATATATATATATATATAATCCTTAAAACATATATGTTTTGACAATTAAGAATTTTTAAACCAAGAACAGATTTATGATTTGCTCTCACTAATTTTTGGACTTTGAAATAAATAATTATCCATTTATAGTAAATGTGTAAAATAATTATGGACATTAAATTTATCATTTTTGAATTTTGAAAATCAATATTGCAAATCAATTATACATGAATTCATAAATTATGAAAAAAAAAATAGTCTCGTAGCTGATTTCATATGGGTTTAATCATTTAAAATAACAAGATAATTTACAAATTGAAAAAAAATGAAAATATAATTTACAAATTGACGGGATATGGAGTTCAAAAATTAAAAATGAAGACTTTTTCTTTTTTTCAAATCGATTAGATATGAATCTTGCGAAATTTGAAAAATGAAAGGACAATTTTGTAAACTAACTTGATATGAGTTGCGCAAATTTTGAAAATGAAAAGTTAGCTTTGCATATCAACTAACTAGATATGAGTCATACAAACTTTAAAATTAAAAAGGCAATTTTGTGGACCAACTAGATAAGAGCCTTACAAACTAAAAATAAAAAGACAATTTTGCAGAACAAACATACATGCGTCGTGCTTATTTTGAAAATAAATATGCAATTTTGCATATCAATTAGATACAGGCCTCACAAATTGAAAATTAAAACAAATGTGCAAATATTAAAAAAGAAAAAACAATTTCACTTACTAACTAGATATGAATGATATGCACCCTGAAAATAAATATGCAAAATGGTGGTGACTGTATGAGGTGCAAGCGGTGGAGTTTGACCTAGGTTCAAGATTATGAAGTTGATTGTAATGAGAGATGAGTTTCAGAACTCTTGTTAATGATCGTGGTTTGGAAAGTGAGTTGTTCTTAAAGTGTGTGTAGTGTGCGATAGGGAATGATGAAGCAAGAATGGTGATGATAAGTCAACGATGGTTTGATGTTATGGAGTTCCGGAAGTTTTTTATCGATGATGGGTAATGGTGAGGTTATGATTCTGCGAGAATACTGACGTAAGCAAGAGAGCATGTGTATGAGTGATGGTGGAAAATTGACAGAAAAAATGGTTTGTGTAGATTTTCATGGAAGTTCCAAAAACAAAGAGGGCCTTTGTAGGAGTACTAAGATAGAGATTATCACAAAGTAGTTTTTAAGTCAAGAAGGGTATATTTTTTCCCGTCTCTGGGAATTGCATATGTTTTTAAGTCCCAGAAAAAAGCTTTCTTGCACACCACAAGCAACATGGCTCGGCACTTTAAAGTTTCTGTTTTTATGCTTTTTCTTGCTTTTATTACTCTTAAAGCCTGCAATCTTTGTATTTATGCCTTTATTTTATGCTCTTTTTTATTTTGCAAAAGATGGAGGTTCAACAACCTCGAGATGCAATATGCATACTTGGAGAATGATCGATGAGTACTGAACTCGTAGGAGTTCACCTCTTTTGCATCCTTTTTCTTTTTGCTTATTTTGACTTTTTTTATTTAACTTTTAATATTTTGTACATTTAAATGTTAATTCTCAAAAATAAATTGAGCTATTTTCCGCTTGGACTGTAAATTGCAAGGTAAAACATATTGTATATATTAAATATATATTTTTTTTTGGATTTTGAGGATGTCTTCAATAATAATGCTGACTCCAAAATTTCCTTTAAATTTTAACTTGCCAATTTTCAATTGGGATTAATTTCGCAATGGCAAAAGGAGAAATTAAAAGGAGTTTTGTTGTAACAACAGAGGTTTCTTTGAACCTCCATTTCAGTCTAGGTAACACTCGAAAACCATTACAGTTATTATAGAAAAGTAGAGCTACCGTTCCACTTCCATTATTGATAGTACAACAGAACATAGTAGATCATATTGCACAGCATATTTCAAGCACGGGTAATTAATTAATAGTAGTTGTTTGTTGAGGCGTCAAAGCCACCCTCGACAAAGCCACCGTTGCCATTGCCATGGAAATTACCTGTTATTTATAGTGCGTTCACCGTAGTGGTTGGAGTGACGATAGCTGGTACGGTCACCTGAATTTGCGCCACTGTTGATTTTTGCACCGGAGAAATCTATCAAGATGACGATAGATTTATTCGGAACACCATTAGTGATTTCACTAGGATTGATAAGGCCAGTGTAGGGTTGGTCTCCGTTTCTTGACAAGTCAGCATGTCTGAGGATTCGACCTATCGTATAGTCGCTCAATAGTGAGCTTGAACCTCCTGCGATTGTGTCGGTGTTAGCATCTGCACCATTACTACAGTGAGGACACGCCCCAGGCGACCATATACCGGTTCGAACGGTTTTAAGAAGAACCTTGCGCAGATCAGCACTTGGGTGGCTGAAAGGACCTTCCACTTGAACAACAAAACCGTGATCTTTGTTACGACGAATTTTGGCGGCAACTGAAAGACCTATATCTTTGGTGATATGATAGTGTGCCACGGTTACCATGTAAGCAACGTTAGAGTTTACCTTTTTCTTCACTTCAAGCACAAGAAGACCCTTTCTGTGTGAACAGCCATATGGAACAATTGTAGTCTCTACTGAGTGATCTCTATTATCCCTTGTAAAGGACATTGGGGGCCTATTAGATTCAATGCCTGTAATCCCTCCTCGGAGACCATCACGTCCAACCCTTGCGATAGCCAAAACCAATTCAGTTTTAGTGTTAGCCATGTCGGTTAATCCGAAACGTATATTCTCAACACGATTGTTGTCACGGATTGCTTTCAGTTGAAAACCGCACCTATGCTCCTTTTCATCACCAGTTTTGTATTCCACGCCCCAAACATCTGTTTGATTGCGTTCTTTCCAGTGGCTCATCGAAACCTCAACGTTTTCCCCGAAGTGTGCCACCGTGCCATTGGGGCCACCTTCAAAATAAGTACAATCGTTCAGAGCGTTAGTTTGACTACAATAAGCGTTTCCCATTGAGTATATATGGCTGTATTCACAGAAGGAAGGTTTATGATCAGGTTAGACTAGGCTCATAAGCAATTTCTGGAACAAGTCTTTGATCTAGTCTGATGAATATAGGTTTTGTTTTGGGACCTTTAATTTGTTCCCACTTTATCATGGACATATTTATACTTGGGCAAATATATAATTAATAACACAAAACTATGATATAATATATAATATATTCTTGTGAATCTGATGCCTAAGAAGACAAGCACTGTCTATCGGGCCGAAGGGATAGAAAGGAATCTAAGCTTCTTAAATGCATCCCCCAATTTGAAAAATAAAATAAAAGGAATATTATATATTTATACTCACATTGTAGGTATCAAATAGGTAGAGGAAGAAAAGAGATGGAATGAACGAAAAACGAGTGAGAAAAAAAATTTAAAAAACTGTAAATATTGATATGATGGAAATAAAAGAAAAAAAAAAGAGTTTGAAAAATAAGTATAAGAAATATGCTTGCACAAAAATATAAGAGTTCTTACATAAATAGAATAAAATAAAATGAAGGACGTCAAAACAATGAAAAATAGATATAAAAAACATTTGAATACGTGCGTGGGTTTGTCGAATATCTTCCAACTGAGTTTTTGAAGCAAAATTATCTCATTATCATTTTTTTTTCAATTCGAATAACCAAGATCAAGTTAATCAAATACTCTCCTTTTCTCATTTCTTATTGTCCGTCTGTTATATTTTTAATTTATCAAGAATTTATTTGTAAATTAAAAATGAAATTTAATATATCAAAATTATATTTACAAATAAAAAGTATAAAACAATTCAATCATTTTGTATATTACAGGAATATCACAAAAGCAGGGTGTTGCATGATATTACTGGAACAATTAAATAATGAATCTGATGCCGAAGAGGAAAAGCACTAACAGTGGGGAGGAAAGGATAAAGGATTAGACTCTACTATATACGTCCCACAAATTGAACCAACAATTATATATTGACACGTACATTTTGGATAAAAGAGTTGCGAATCCACACGATGTGCTCAGCTTGTTTGCGTCACGGCCAATACATAATGCAGCATAACATGCAACCCATAAGAACCAATCAAAATTAAGGAATGCACAAAAGGTTAGTTGCCACCTTTTCTACTAAAGTAAAAAAATCAATCATATACCGATGGAGTTCATTGTTTGATTTACTCTCGTTAACCAAAGTAAAAAAAAAGATATATTAGAAAAAATGTATCATTAGCATTTCTTATATTCTAATGGATGGCTTAAATTACCCTTAAACAATTCAAAGAGAGAATCAAATAACACGTAGTGAATCAAATAGGAATAAAATAATATATTATACAATTGACATGACAAATGAATAATCGATTAATTTATTTAAAAGAATAAATGTCATTTTGGCACCTTCAACCTAGATAATGGGCATCAGAAGACACTGTTGTTAGGGGGTTGGACTATCCAGAAGATTATGACAATTAATTCGTTCATTATATTTCTTTAAATTTCGTAATTAATTCGTGCAACTGAAATAGCCATCGAGATTGGTGGTGGCTGATTAGTCACTGAATTAACCGTAAAAAATTTTAATGGTAAATTAGCCACCAAATTAATTACTAAATTTTCGGTCACTACTTTTAATCAAGTCATTTTTTGACAAAAAAAAATTATGATAAAAAATTTTAATCGCTAATTTTAATTTTTTGCGACGGATCACTGTTTAAGTTGATACTAAAGTTTTAACTCTAGAATACATTTTTGAACGGGGACTAAATTTGCTTGCGATTGAAGTTTATGTTTTCAGCGACCAATTTTATTGGTAGCCGTAAAATCACAATTTTGTAGGTGTGTATCCTTCTTTTGAGATTTAGTTTCTCTAAAAATAAAATGTACATATTTATATAGATATTAAATATTTTAAATTTGAAATAACCCTTAAACTAGACTTTTAAATAAAATGTTTTAAAACTTATCACATTGTAATTACGAGTCTATTTAACAGTTGACAGTAAAAGTGAGAAAGATTTAGAAGATCACCCAGGTATTTATTCTAATTCACCCTTTGTTCCGCTTTATCATGTGCATATTTATATTTGGAGAAATATGTCAATAATATCCCAAAACCATGGTATAATGTGTGTGTGTCTATATATATATATATATATCTCTTTTGGGTTGATATGGGTGTTGCATCGTATTATAGAAACAATTAAATAATGAAACTGATGCCTAAGAAGACAAGCACCAGTAATGGGGACGAAGGGATAGAAAGGAATGTAAGCTCCACTATAGACGTTCCACTTGAGTAAAGAAGAATTATAAGTTAGCACGTATATTTTAGATATAATCAACGTGAAAGGAATAACATGAAAAAAAAAATTAAAATATGAATAATAATAATATAATAAACTTAAAAGAAAAAAAGAAAAATATAAAAATGAAATTATAAAAGCTCTTAGTATAAATAGAAGAAAGGATGTATCAGAACAGCAATAAAATAAAAATAGTGTCGTAGGCAGTCCGTTGAGATGCTCGGACGTAAACCTTTTTTTTTTCTCCTTATATTGATCTATTTCTTTTTAATCATGAATAGTTCAGGATGTGGTATTCATTTTCAATTTTTTTATACCTACGGAGGTCATAGATTATATTTCAATCTATTACATTCATACAACATTATAATTCTACCAACATTATTCATT
Source organism: Abrus precatorius (assembly GCF_003935025.1). Taxonomy (NCBI): domain Eukaryota; kingdom Viridiplantae; phylum Streptophyta; class Magnoliopsida; order Fabales; family Fabaceae; genus Abrus; species Abrus precatorius. Next base: position 30,250,284 of record NW_020874292.1, on the reverse strand, counting down.
GTTATGTTTCTCCTTTACATCCTTTTATAATATTTTGAATAATAATAATAATAATAATGAGTTAAGAATATTTTTTAGGCCTTTTTTTTTAGTTAGGGTTTGGGAGGATAAAGAGAGATGGAAAAACTTATGTAATGGTTATATTTATTTGAAAGTTTTACGTGAGAAATGAAGAGGTTATAAATTTTCTAAAATTTATGTTTTTAAATTCTTTTAATTTAAGAGATTATTTTATTTCCTTTTTCTTTTTCATCTTCTCTCTTACCGTTCAAATTCTTCTCATCTTAAACTTTCAAATAAAATCTTAAATTCTAAAGCCACAAATTTTCAATTACAACCAATTTTGCAACAACTATAAAAGTTGTGTTACCAAGTTTTTATTTTATTAAAGAAAATAAAGATCGTTGTATTCGTAAGAATTGGTAGAAATATTTATAACTTTCATTTTTTCAATTAAAATTTTTAATAATAAATATTGGTAATTGCACAAATGTTTAAGAGTTGAGAGTTTTAATGATTCGAGAAGTGAATTTAATTAAAATATGAAAATATTAGAATTTAGTAGGGATTGAATTGAAATTAATTTATAGCTGTACATACACTCTCTTAATATTTTCTTGTATCTATTTCTCAAATAAAAGGTTTCTAAGACTATTCAATAAATAATTATTCTTTAAATATTCAATGAATCCTCCAGTATTAAGAACAAGAGTCAATAAATAATTAATATATTAAAACATATCTCTAGCATTGCAATATATTAAGTGAGTTTCATTCAATCCAATTTTAAGATTTGCTTTCTAGTTAAATCTAGGATCCTAAACTACAATATTATTATTTAAAATAGAATCAAGCATTAAGAACAAAATAAAACTACCAACATCTAAAGAAAATGATAACTATATATAAATTATCAAAATTTTTTAAAGTAAAAGATTATATCCAATCTAAAAAGGAGTTTAACTACCTACGATAACTATATATAAATGTCCTAATAGGAGTTTAACTCTCTGCTATTCTCGCTCTTTTGATTTCTTTTATTTCTGATTCTTCTCTCTTTAAAAATGGAGTAAATGAATTATTACTCAAACTAAAAAATCTTGCTCAAGTTAGAAAGACATTTTTTCTCAAGCGAGAACCTCTCCTTTGAATGAAAAGCAGAAACCCAAGTCTACTTCATGCATTTTCGCTCAAGCGAAGCGAAAATCTCTTGCTTGATCAAAAAATGATCATAGTCAAAATTTTCTTAGCCTTTACCTTCCATCTTGATTAAACTCATGTAAATAAAAAAATTTAACAAAAAAAGAATTAAGAAGAATCTTCATTTCAATCTCTAAACCAAATAAATTACTTAAATTCAAATTCTTTTAAGTTAATAGGAAATTGAAATCTAAATTCAATTTATTGAAGTAAACAAGTGCTCAAATTCATGCAAAAATTTACTAAAAATTGGCAGTTATCATTGGCCGAGTTATTTGCCATGAAGAACTTAAGAGTTACTAAACAAAGTCTTGGTATAAGAATCTTGCACGACAAAAAGAAAAAGTTGCAATTGTTACAAGAACACTACATTGAAAAGGTGTTGCATATATTCCAAAATGAAGAAGCAAAAAAGGTGAGCACTCCTTTTGCAACTCATTTTAAGTTGAGTTATAAATAAAGTCCATCAAATGAAGCTGAGAAACTAGATATGCAACGAGTTCTTTATGTATCTATAATGGGTAATTTCATGTATGGAATGGTATATATAAGACCTAATATAACACATTGTTGATAGAGACTTTGTTTTGTTAATGATAAGTCTGCTTTGGTAGAGCACTAAGACTTAGATACGGTTGAAGATATTGATTCTAAGAGGTCCACCGCAGGTTACTTCATTAAATTTTATTACGCGAGAAATGAGTTTTTGGAACGCTAACTTAGACAGCGGTTAGTAAAAATCGCTTTGTAACTATATATATAGAGAGCGATTCTTTGCTCTCAGATCTATACTTTTGAGAGAGGTTCTTTGTTAACTGCTCTCTAAAGTCATTCTTGGAGAGCGATTAATAAAGAACCGCTCTCTAAAGTCATTAAAGTCGTTTATAAATGAAACATGCTGAACACATTTCTTCTTCTTAGTTAACAAAGTTTGTCTCTTTTACTGTAAGTTTTGTTTGTCTTCTCTACTCTCTTATGTTTTTTTCATCTTTCCTGTTAGCCTGCTCTCTTAATCTTTTTTCATTAATAAATTGGTTTTTTTTTTTCTACATCTGTAGATACCTCTTCATTCTGCTCTCTTCATCGCTAACAATTAATTTTTTTTTTTTCATATCTATAAGTATCTCTTCATTCTCTATTGTTCTCTTCATATTCCTGCGCTAACAAATTAATTTTTTCATATCTGTAAGTACTTCTTCATTCTCTCTTTCTTTCTTCTTCTCTTTGTTAATGATGAATCATCTATTTTTTTTCCTTTTTTTCTCTCTATTAACGTTAAAAATTATCCTACTAATTTGTTTTTTTTTTTTTTTCTGTTTAGTTCATGTAGATATAGATTGTTTGGTTAACACCAAATGTATAAACTCAAGATTCAATTTTGATTTGTGATAAAAATAAAGAAAACTCACAAAGAAATCAATTTCAAATTTTGATTTAAATGTAATAATAAATTGATTTTACTTTGCAATAGAAAACTCAAAAAGAAATCAATTTCAAATTTTAGATTCGCGATCTACGGTTATACTTTGGACAGCGGTTCAGTTTCGCGTGGAATCACTCTCCAATCTTAACTTTTGAGAGTGGTTATTTAACCGCTCTCTTAAATATAACATATCAAATAGCGCAAGATTTTAAAGCAGTTCTAAACGCCCTCTAATTTAAAATGGAACTGCTCTCAGATCTCCATTCGAGCGTAGTAAAGAACACTACATCGAAAAGGTGTTGCATATATTCCAAATAAAGAAGCAAAAAGGGTGAGTGCTCCTCTTGCAACTCATTTTAAGTTGAGTTCTAAATAAAGCCCATCAAATGAAGCTGAGAAACTAGATATACAATGAGTTTCTTATGTATCAGGAATGGGTAATTTCATGTATGGAATGGTATATATAAGACCTAATATAACACATATTTTTGATAGAGACTTTGTTTTGTTAATGATAAGTCTACTTTGGTAGAGTACTAAGACTTAGATATGGTTAAAAATATTGATTCTAGGAGGTCCATCGCAGGCTACTTCATTAAATTTTCAAAGGTAGTTATGGCTTGACAATTTAAGTTATAGAAGTGTGTAGCTTTGTCAACTATAATAAAGCATAATTCATTGTTACGATTGAAGCATGTTAGACTTGTTGTGGATAATCATAATGTTATTCATTTTAATAAGAATCTAACTTTTTATTTTAGGTACAAACATATTGTTGTGAGGTATAATTGGATACAAAATGCTTTTAATGCTGAGTTATTGAAGTTGAGCAAAGTTTATACAAATGATAATGGTGCTGTTATAATGGCTAGGACATTAATAAGAGGAAAGTTTTAAGCTTATTGTGAGATTGCTAGTTTGCACCCCCACATAGTTGTAAAGGAGAAGAATTATTAGATTTTTTAGACTTTCTTTTCACGTGAAGAAAGATTAAAATATATTGGCTTATTATGTCTCACTAAAACTAGTGAAAAAGGGAAAAATATGGAATGAAAAAAGAGGTTTATTATAGCAAAAACATTAACAAAGAAAAAAAAACTCATTATTGTTTTCGCACATTATCATATACTATAATTTTTTAGAAGGAGAATCTAGTGATATTTTGTACATTTAAATGTTAACTCTCAAAAAATGAATTGAGCTATTTTCCTCTTGGACTATAAATTGTAAACTAAAACATATTGTATATATAAAAAATATTTTTTTGTATTTTGAAATTTTTATTTATTATCCAAACAAAATTAGGTGTTTTAGGTTATGCACAATTAGACTACCGAGATTTTTTTCCTTCACAAGTGTAACATAATAAAGTGATATAAAAAAAAGACATAGAAAAATTAATAAAAATGAAATAAAAATAAAAACTATAAACGGGTAAGCAAAATCAGGTGTTTATCGTATTTGTCCACGCACTTACAAAATTATATTTCAATCAATTATGTTAATACATTATTGTGATCCTACGTATACTACTTTTTGTTATAATTTCTCTTTTACATCTTTTGAGGATGTCTTCAATAATAATGATGACTCCTGAATTTCCATTAAATTTTAACAATTTTCAATTGGGATCAATTTGGCGATGACAAAAAGAGAAATTCAAAGGAGTTTTATTATATCAACAGAGGTTTCTTCTGAACCTCCATTTCAGGGTTTAGGTGACGCTCGAAAACCATTATATTATAGACAAGTGGAGCTATCGCTCAACTTCTGTTATATATAGCAGAACACAACATATTAGATCATATTGCATGCACAGCATATTTCAAACACATGATTAACAGTACTTGTTTGTTGAGGAGTCAAAGCCAGCCACCCTCGACAAAGCCAGCGTTGCCATTGCTATGGAAATTACCAGTTACTTATAGTGCGTTCACCGTAGTGGTTGGAGTGACGATAGCTGGTACGGTCACCTGAATTTGGGCCACTGTTGATTTTTGCACCGGAGAAATCTATCAAGATGAAGATAGATTTATTCGTTTCACTAGGATTGATAAGGCCAGTATAGGGTTGGTCTTCATTTCTTGACAAGTTACCTCGTCTTAGGATTCGACTTATTGCATCGTCGCTCAAGGTTGAGTTTGAACCTCCTGCGATTGTGTCGGTGTTAGCATCTGCACCACTACTACAGTGAGGACATGCCCCAGGCGACCATATACCGGTTCGAACTGTTTTAAGAAGAACCTTGCGCAGATCAGAACTTGGGTGGCTGAAAGGACCCTCCACTTCAACAACAAAACCGTGATCTTTGTTGCGGCGAATTTTGGCGGCAACTGAAAGACCTATATCTTTGGTGATATGATAGTGTGCCACAGTTACCATGTAAGCAACGTTAGAGTTTACCTTTTTCTGCATTTCTAGCACAAAAAGACCCTTTCGGTGTGAACAACCATATGGAACAATTGTAGTCTCTACTGAGTGATCTCTCTGTTCCCTTATAAAGGACATTGGGGGCCTATTAGATTGCATGGCTGTAATACCTCCTCGGAGACCATCACGTCCAACCCTTGCGATATCCAAGATCAAGTCAGTTCTATTACCAGCGGAGTCGCTTAATCCGAAATGTATATTCGTAACACGATTGTTGTCACGGATTGCTTCCAGTTTAAAATCGCAACTATGCTCCTTTTTTTCACCGGTTCTGTATGCCACACCCCAAACATCTGTTTGATTGCGTTCTTTCCAGTTTCTCACGGAAACCTCAACGTTTTCCCCGAAGTGTGCCACCGCACCATCGGGGCCACCTTCAAAAGAAGTACAATCGCTCAGAGCGTGAGTTTGACGACAATAAGCGATTCCCATTGAGTATATATATGGCTAAACTCACAGAAGGAAGGTTTGGTGAAATATGATCAAGTTAGATTAGGGTGATAAGCAATTTCTGGAACAAGTCTTGGATCTATTGTGTGAATATAGGTTTTGTTTTGGAACCTTTAATTTGTTCTCACCTTATCATGGATACATTTATAGTTGGGAAAACGTATCATTAATAACACAAAATTATGATATAATATGTTCTTTTCTCTTTTAGGTTGATACGGGGGTGACATTATATTATAGAAACGGTTAAATAATGAATCTGATGCCTAAGAAGACAAGCACTAATTATCGTGCTGAAGGGATAGAAAGGAATCTAGGCGTCTTAAATGCACCCCCAGAAGGAAAATTATATATTTACACTCATTTGTTAGGTATCGAATAAGTGAAGGAAGAAAAGAGATGGAAGTGTAACTAAAGATATGATGGAAATAAAAAAAAAGAGTGTTGCATAAAAATATAAAAGTTCTTAAATTATATATATAATCTTCTAACAGTAGTACAAGTTTAAAAAATTTTATATTATTTTTAATTTTTTTTAACTTATATTTAATGAATTATAATTTATTATTTTATTAACTGATAGATATAAGTAAAATGAAAGATTTTATAACTCAACAATAAAGAGCTCTTTAGTGCAAAAAATAAGAAAAGAAAATATGATAAATTTTCTTTTATCTCATTTTTTTAATGCTTGTTTCGTTAAGATATGATAATTGTATCATATAAGATTATCGTGTGTTTCTCTTTAGTATAAATTCTATTATGTGGTTGAGTTGAAAATTAAAAATTAAGTATGATAACATAATATATTTATTTTATTATTTTAATACACAATATATATATATATATATATATATATAATACTCTTATTCTACTGTATTATTATCTAGCTCACATATTATATTCTATTCATAACCTTTTTAGGTGACAAACACCATTGATGCAATTTAGAAGAGAAGTATTACAAAATCCATTAGTATATAGAGTGTTAAACAAGTGGCATTTAGGAAGCAATTGTGGCTTTTCAATTACGTAGATTATTTTTAAAATGATTATTTTTAGTGAACTACTCACTTATGTTAATAGTTGATGAATCACTTAGTACTTTTCACGCCAAATGACTTGGTAGATATTTTATCATAATAGCGTTATTTAAAACATTTTAATACGTGCGTGGGTTTGTCGAATATTTTCCAGCTGATTTATTTAGCAAAATTTTCTCATTATCATTTTTTTTTAAATTCGAATAACCAAGATCAAGTTAATTAGATACTCTCCTTTTCTCATTTCTTACTGTCCTCTGTTATATTTTTAATTTATTGTAAATTTATCTGTAAATTAAAAATGAAATTAATACATCAAAATTATATTTACAAATAAAAAATCAAAAGCATGAAACATATCAATCATTTTGTATATCCCATCGTCTAGAGACTCATGCAATGCACTGATCGAATATGCTTTCTAGTTTGACCTTGTTTATGTTTTTAAGGAATTTCTTATGAACATTTTCTCTTAAACATTGATAGTTAGATATAAGTGTCTATGAATATCAGTTTAAGTTTTACGTTTTGGATTTTTTACTAATTACGTTAAACAAGCCACTATAATTAAAAACTATTAAAATTTTAAAAACAAAATAAAATTTTATCGCATACACACACATATATATAAGAATTATATTAAATTTGTTACATCTTATATTTATTTGAAAGATATTTAGGAAAACATAAACATAATCTTGATTTGTGTTCGATGAAGTTTAAATAAGTTTAGAACACTTTTACAGAATTGTTTAAGAAAGATGATAGTTACAGTGTCTGATTTTGTAAAAGCTAACCCTTTTTTTCATGAATTGAACAGACATTAGTGAATTAAAATAAATATTTAGAATTAATTAAAAACATATCATACAATTATGTTAACATTTAATAAATTTAAAAAGGGTAATATTGTAATCATAAATAATAAATATTATATTATATTAAATTAATTTAAATAAAAATATAAATTTTAAATTTAAAAATAATTATTTATTATAAAAGTAATTGGTTGACACAATGAGAAAAAAAACTAATTCATAAAAGTGCTTCAGTTTTGAAAAAAAAAATTCTAAAAATATTTTTATTTAAAAGTGAGAAAGATTCAGAAGATCACCCTAAATATTTGTTCTAATTCACCCTTTATTCCCACCTTATCATATATATATATATATATTTATATCTGCGGAAATATGTCAATAATATCACAAAACCATGGTAAAATATATTCTTTTAACTTTTTCAGTTTGATATGGGTGTTGCATCATATATACTATAAGAACAATTAAATAATGAATCTGATGCCAAAGAAGAAAAGCACCATTAGTGGGGACGAAGGGATAGAAAGGAATAGGCTTTACTATATACGTCCCACAAATTGAACAAAGAATTATATATTGACACTTACATTTTGTACGTGAAAGAAAGAAGTACAAAGAATTAAAAATATGATGAATAATGTAATAAAAATGAAAATAAAAAAACAAGTTCGAAATTATAAAAATTCTTAAAATAAAGAGAACAATGGATGTATCAAAACAGCATTAAAATAAAGAGTGCAGTGATTCAAGCAACGCTTTTTAGATGCAGACGTGGTGACCAAAAACCTTTTTTTTTCTTTTTCTATATTGATCTATTTCTTTTAAATTTTGGGTAGTTTCATGATGTATGTGTTCATTTTCAATTTTTTTTATACATAGGAGGTCATATCCAAGCCAGCGTTGCCATTGCCAACGAAATTAGCACTGTTATTATAGTGCGTTCACCGTAGTGGTTGGAGTGACGATAATTGGTACCGTCACCTGAATTTGCGCCACTGTAGATTTTTGCACCGGAGAAATCTTTCAAGATGACGATATATTTATTCAGAATACCATAAGTGATTTCACTAAAATTGACAAGGCCATTATAGCGTTGGTCTCCATTTCATGACAAGACAGCACGTTTAAGGATTCGACTTATTTTATCGTCGCTCAAGGTTGAGTTTGAACCTCCTGTGTTTGTGTTGGTTCTACCATATGCACCATTACTACGGTGAGGACACGCCCCAGGCGACCATATACCTGTTTGACAGGTTCTAACAAGAACCTTATGCAGATCAGCACTTGGGTGACTGAAAGGACCTTCCACTTCCACAACAAAACCGTGATCTTTTTTGCGACGAACTTTGGCCGCAACTGAAAGACCTATATCTTTGGTGATAAAATAGTGTGCCACAGTTACCGGGTAAGCAACATTAGAGTTTACCTTTCTCTTTATTTCTAGCACTAAAAGACCCTTTCTGCGTGAACAATTAACCATATGGAACAATTGTAGTGTCTACTGAGTGATCTCTCTGTTCCCTTGTAAAGGTCATTCAGGAAGGCATGCTCTGATCAACACGCAGACCATCACGACCAACCCTTGTGATATCCAAAACCAATCCAGTTTCTTTGTCGCTTAATGAGAAACGTTTGCTCTTAACACGATTGTTTTAACGAGTTGCTTTCAGCTCAAAACCACACCAAGCATCACTGGTTTCGTATAGCATGCTCCAATCATCTGTTTGATTACGTTTCGACTTGACCATGGAAACCATAACATTTTCCCCGCACTGTGCTATGGTAGAGGTGAGGTCAGACTGAAAAGAAGTACAATCGTTTAGAGCGTTAGTTTGACGACAATAAGCGATTCCCATTGTGCATATATGACTATATTCACACAAGCAATGTTTGGTGAAATATATGTATGTGATAAGGTGTTTTGCTTTAAATCTAGTGTGCGAATACGGGCTTTGCTTTGGGACCTTCAATTTGTTCGGTAGAAAGAAATATACGCTTCTCTAAAATGCATCCCTCAGATTAAATAAAGTTAAATTTTACACTTACTTTTGGATATAAGTAGGCGGAGGGCAAAAGGAGATGGGATGAAACGAAAGAAAAAAAACAGAAGAAGAAGAAATGTGATTAATGATATGATAAAATAAATAAAAGGAAGAGTATGAAAAAAAATGTAAAATATGTGTAAAAATGTAAGAATTCTTGCATAAATAGAATAAAGGTTCTACCAAAACAAAAACAAAAAAAATGGTATACAAAAAGAAACCAATCACCAGAGGGCTTGGGAGCATCGCATTAATCCATTATTGATGATAAGAATTTCTTTGGTGTACAAGATTTGAGAAAAAATAATATGATAATTTTAATTTATCGGTTTGTTTAATTAAGACATTTTCAGTATATTATATGAGATTATCTTATATTTTCTCTACTATAAAATTTATCTTGTGGCAGGTACCAAGTTAAAAGTAGACTAGGCACAGTAACATGTTATATAGTTTATTATCTTAGTATATATATATATATATATATATATATATATATATAATTTTATACTAGTGTAAGTTTAATAATTTTTATATTTAATTTAAATTTTTTATTTAATTTATATCTAATGATTAATGACATAATAAATTATAACTCGTTAAATATAAATTAAATAAAAAATTTAAATCGAATGTAAGAATTTTTAAACTTATATTAATATAAAAAAATTATGCCATATATATATATATAATTCTTATTCTTTCATATCATATCCTTTTCATAGAATGATATTTAATTCAAATATCTAACCTTTTTACTGTGCAAATACCATTGATGCAATTTAGAAGATAAGTATGATAAATCCATTTATAGTGTTAAATAGAAGTAGCATATACGAAAATATAGTGTTTTTAATGAATTGTAGATTATTTGAAACAAAAATAATTAAAAATTGTACGAGGCCATGATAAGTTGAAACTATTACTTTTAGTCAACTACATTTATATGTTAATAGTTGATGAATCACTAAGTACTTTTAACACATCAAATTACTTTAAAAATATTTGACCATGATAGTATTTTATTTAAGACATTTTAATAAGTGCGTGTGCTTGTGGAGTATCTTCCAACTTCCAATTGATTTTTCAGTGCAAAATTATCTCATTTATGATTTTTTTTTCTTTTAGTAAATATTCAAAACGTTGACTCACCTTTCAATTCGAATGACCAAGATCAAGCTTATTATATATTTTTCCTTTTTTTCAATTTCTTACTGTGAATCTTTTATACTTTTAAATTTTCCAAATTTTATTTGTAAATTAAAAAAAAAAGGACCTCAAGTAAGTGCATGTTTTAAGAACCTGCCCTTCGAATGACCCGGGAATAATATATTCTTTTTATCATTCGGGGGAGATTTGGCTGTGGCTTCATATTATAGAGATAATTCAATAATGAATCCGATGCGTGAGAAGACAAGCACTAATAATGGGGAAGAAGGGCTAGAATTAAAGGAATCTAACCTTCTCTATATACGTCCCACAAATGAATAAAGGAAATTTATACCTTGACATTTACATTTTTTTGTTTAATGTATATGGAATAAAAGAGAGATAAAAAAAAGAGAGGAAAACTTAAAAAAATGTAGTTAATAATATGATAAAGATAGAGGAAAGAAATAAAAAAACAGAAAATAATATAAAATAAGATTAAAATTATAAATTTTTTCAAGTAAATAGAAAAGAAAAATAGAATAACGTATGTATCAAAACAACAGAAGTATAGTTAAAGGGACTAAACACCGAAGGGGTTGGGAACATCGCATCAATCCTTGATTGATATCTTACAATCAAATTCAATTAAACAACTAACTGAAATTAATTTAATGATTTGTTTGGTAAATATGATAATTTTTTATTTATTACTTATTTAATTAATAAGATTTGATAAATGTATTATATGAACTTATCATATCTTTCTTTTTAATTAGAAGATAAGTATGATAAATCCATGCATTAGTGGTGTTATACAAAAGTAGCATATAGAAAAACATTGTGTTTATTTTAATAACTTGTAGATTATTTTCAGTCAACCATTTTCACTTATGTTAATTGACAGTTCATGAATCACTTAGTACTTATCACATAAAATGATTTTACAAATAGTTGATGATAATAGTGTTATTAAACACAAATGAACAAGTGCCTGTGTTTGCGAAGTTTCTTGCATAATGAATGACTAAGAGATCGAATCCAAGATCGAGCTTGTTAAATATTCTTTTTTTTTTCATATATATAATTTCTTACTGTCAGTCTTTTATGTTTTTAATTTATTAAAAAAAATATTTGTAAGTTAAAAATAAAAATTATTTACAAATAAAAAATATCTTTTTTAGTATACTTCCATCCTTTCAAACAATCATTCAATGAACGGAAAATACTTCTAGTTTAATTTTTATATATTTTAAAGAATTTTCTTATAAATATTTGCTTTTAGATGTTGAAAGTTAAATAAATCTAAGTGTTTATGAATATTAATTAGTTAACTAAATTCTACCATTTTCCATTTTGTTACTAGTTACGTTAGAAAAGTTATAATTCAAACTATTAAAGTTGTAAAAATTGAATAAAACTTTATCGCAATATATATTATAACAGAATTATATTGAACTTGTTACATTATATTTATTTGAAAGGATTTGAGGAAAACATAAAATTAAAAAAATTTGATTTGTGTTTGTTGAAGTTTAACAAAGTTTAGACACTTATATACAGAAATAAGTGTTTAAGAAAGGTAAAAGAAAGATAATAGTTAGTGTCTAGCCGATTTTCATTGGTTGACCGGTTTGATTAATTTCTTACTGATTTTTTTTACTTTATTCAATTTTCAAATTCATGCTATCCACTGAAAATGTGCTGATTTGCAATTTATGTTCAGCATCTTTGCATTATGACCGGTTAATATCGCATAAGCTCTTGCAACAAACAACAACATTCAATAAATATATAAAAGTATTTTATACTTTATGAAGGATTTTTTCATTCTCAACTTTTAGAATTGAGTTTAAACATATAAAAGTAATTTTTTATTAAAAATATTTAAGAAAATATTTATTATATTAAAATTCTCAAAGAGTAAAACATGTATTTTTAATAAAAAATTATTATTATTTACTTAAACTTAATCAAAGAACTGAACTTAATATAAAATATTTTTTACATAAAAAATAATCCCACATGCACCAAACCATAAGGTCACAAACATCCTTTTCGCTGCGTATGCAAATAGGGATTTTACTGTGGGACTTTTTGTCTGTTCCCCACCTTATCATGTACACAATAATTATATATTTTAGATAAATAATTATAAAAATAAAATAACATGAGTGCAATATATATTACACTTTTTTCATTATCATTTTGAGTTAATATGAAGGTGTTTTCATATTTAACAACGACTTAAGAAATGTAATAATGCAAAGAGATCTTAGCTCTTCCATACGACTCAAAATGTAGAAGAAAATAAGAATGTTAACTAGTACTTCATAGGCACCTTTAGCAAGACTCATGTAAAGATAAAAAAGAACCAAACTCTAATTAATGCCAAGGGAATTCCATTAATGATACTTGATTGATCTGTCAGAATCAAATTAACCAATTCAACTTTTTTAATGTGTTTGTTAATTAAGAAATATTTAATGGAATTTCTTAAAAGCTTTAAGTTATTATCAAAATTATGTAATAAATATTTTAATAATTTTAAGATAATAATTTTTTAATAAAAAATTTATTTTAAATTTCTTAACATGTATTCTTAAACACACTGTAGAAAATCATAACTAAGCATTTCTAAAATGTAACCCAAAATCCTAAACCATAAGCCTTCCATTATTTATTAGTCTTTTCAGACTTTCTATTATAATAAAAAAACTTTTAATTAAATTATAAAAATTATTAAAATTAGTTAATTTTTAATTTTTTAAATATTATAAAGTGGTAGGAATAATTTTTAAGTAAATAAAATATTATACAATTTCTATTTAATGAGCCAAACACAAACATTTAATTAATAGCTAGCATATGGATAATTAGACATACAACTATAAAGAACCAATCATTAAGCACAGTCATTCACACTTGCACGCACAGGACTCGTGAACTTCTCCCTTCTCAATTATTGAATTTTATAATAGTTATCATTATATAATAAAAACTAATTTTTATCTAATTAAAATTTAAATTTGACAAAAAACAGTTTAAAATTATCAGTTGGCGAATATAAATAAAACATATTTGCTTTAACTTTTAATTTTTATTGATATGAACTTTAAATTTTTTTAAAAAATATTAAATTTGATATATTTTTTTTTGTACATTGAATTTAATTTAGATCACATTTTTAATCAAAAAAATTACACGGATAGATTAATTTAATTTATTCTTTTAATTCAATACTATATTTATATATAAGAAAAATATAATATATATATATATAAGTACAAATAAATGTAATTAATTAGATTCTAATATTTTAAATTATTTTAATATTTTAAAATTTATTTAACATTGATTTAATGTTTCAATTGCTTATCATATGACAATTAGTTCTTTTAATATTAAAAGGTGTTAAAATCATTATTATTTTAATTTTTAACTTAATATAATGATTATTTAATATTATTTGAAAAACATTTAATATCGTAAAATTTTTAATAACTAAATCAATATCAATTCATGACATTTTCATCTACCAAATAAATAGTTTAGTATTTATATTTTAAAGTAAGTTATAATATTTCCATATCAAATCTTGTCAACATTATTATTAACATATACATAATTATTGAGACAAAAATAAAATATTACATATTTTATAAACTTGTACATAATATAAGTATGCATTTTGTATAATATACAAATACACCAACACAATCAATAAAATAATGTATGATGTATTGTATTAGTCTATCCTCTAAATTCTAATATAGGTATATGGATCTCTCAAGAAAACAAACAACGAAGGGAACGAAAAGGAGATTTATTATTACAGAAGAGGTTTCTTCTTAAGCACGACAGTACATGCACTGAAAAACCATTACATTAATTGATTATTAAAGACCATTTGAGCTATAGCTCTACGTTAATTATTGGTAGGGTAACATAACACAGTAGAACATAGTGCTCAGCAGATGTGAAATTCAGATAATTAATAGTAGGTGTTTGTTGAGGCGTCAAAGCCACCTTCGACAAAGCCTGAGTTGCCATTGCCATAGAAATTTCCACTGTTATTTATTTTGCGTTCATTGTAGTGGCGGGAACGACGATAGCTGGTACGGTCACCAGAATTTTCGCCACTGTTGATTCTTGCACCGGAGAAATTTTGGTTGCCGTTGGCATGGTTGTTGAATGAGTTTGAAGTTCCATGGTTGTTGTATGAGCCTGAAGTACCATAATTAATGGACCCTTTGGCTTCTTCCTCAGCCTGCATAAGTTCCATGATCTGTCTCATCAAACGGCTTGACATTTTTTTCTCTCACTACAAAGTTACTCTCTACCCTTATTGTTTTGGTATTCTGACTACTCTTATGTTACCAATTAACTAAGCCAACTATTTATAGACGCAAGAAAACGAATCTAGTGCTTTCCTAGCCTTGTTTAACAACTTGCATTTATTCGGTTCGATATGGGTTTTGGAATATAAAAATTAAATAATTTTATAATTAATAAAAATAACAATATTTAAATTAAGTTTAAATTTATTTATTTTATTCATACACTGTATTAAAATTAAAAACTTAAAAATTAAATTCAAATTAAGATTATGATTATTTTAAATTTAGTTTGTATAAAAGTAAAAAATATATATTTAATATAGTAAATTAAGATTTGAATTTAATACAGATATGTATATTAAAAATAATAATTAACTAAAATTTAAAATATTTAATGTAGAAAAAGCCACATAACCTTAATAAGAAGAGGAATAATTTTCAAAAATACTTTTGTTTAAGTTGAAGAGTCAAACTGAATATATAAAGATAAATTATTTTGTGCTTCTCATCTCACAAAAGCCATTCTTATCCTCTCGTATTGTGCTTACCGAAAGGCTTGGATTCAATACTGTTGTTGCAGAAAGAATTGCGAATCCACACAACGTGTGCTCAGCTTGTTTGCGTCACGGCCATTTCATAATGCAGCATAACGCCATGCAAGCAACAAGAACCAATAAAAGTTAAGGAATGGACAAAAGGTTAGTGCCACCTTTTCTACGAAACTAAAATATCAATCATGTACCAATGGGTTTATTGTTTGATTTACTCTCCGTTAGCCAAAATGTTGATTAACTGAAATTTAAGTAACTATTTGATTTCACCGAAAAATTATTTTAATTTTTAAAGTTTGCATAGAAAACACTAGAAATATATATATATATATATATATATATATATATATATATATATATATATATATATATTGTTTTCACTATTTTCAATTTGAAGAAGGTATCCTTGAGTAGTTATGCTCCTATCAGTAATAACACTAACAGAAATTTGAATAAGAAAAAGGTTGAAAAACTCTTGTAAAACAAAGTCGATTTGAAGATCCTTTAATGTCAACGAAGAATGTTATAGATTTAAAATTATTTTAAATTGTTATATATATGATTATTTTTATTTTAGTTTTTTAAAAAGCTTTTTTTATGATTTTAATTCTTATAATTTTTTTTAAAAATGATTACTATTATTATTTTATAATGACAAGATATACAGATAATAATGTGACTAAAATCAAATTTAATTAGAAAGACTAAAATATTTTATACTAATATTATGTTATAAGGAAAAAAATACAAAAATAAGATAAATAATTATTGTTATTACAATAATTTATGTTTTCTCTTTACTAATATTATATGTTTCTTGATTAAAAATAATAATACAATTGAATTTGAGAAAAATAACTAAAAGTGAAATAATTGATCGTGAAAGAACGACAAATGACTCCTTGCTCGAATCAGTCTAACGGATGGCTTGAATTAAATTATCTTTAAACAGTTAATCACGTATCACGAAGAGAATCAAGTAACACGAAAATAATATATTACACAGTTGACATGTCAGATGATTAATCGATAGATGTATTTAAAAGAATAAATGCCATTTTGCCACTTTCAACTTATAAGAGCGTGATAACTTGAGAAGACACTATTGTTTGGTTGGACTATCTAAAAAATTATGACAAATAATTCGTTCATTATTTTTAATATAATGATGTTTCTTCTCGTAAAACTTTGTATCTTCTTCTAATTATACAGCTGAAATTATTTCATCTAAACTTTGGAAGAACTTACAATATATTTTTCTTACAAACTTTGTAGTATTTTTCCTTCACGGTAGACTCTAGTCGTTGTAGAATTGTCCATGCAAAATATTTTCTTTTCCTCTTTGGCCTCTTCAAATTCTATAATATCCTTTTACTGGAGATTTAGATTTATACACAGATTAAATATTTAAAATTTGAAATGATCCCTTAAATTAAGACTTTTGAATAAAATGTTTTAAAACTTGTTTAAAACTTACAAAATTGTAATTTCGAGTCTGTTTAACAATTAACAATAAAAGTGAGAAAGATTCAGAAGATCACCCCAGTATATTTATTCTAATTCACCTCTGTTCCCACTTTATCATGTACTTGTATATTTATATTTGGGGAAATATGTCCACAATATCACAAAACTATGGTATAATATATTCTTTTTATCTTTTTGGGGTCGATATGGGTGTTGCATCATACCATAGAAACAATTAAATAATGAATCTGATGCCTAAGAAGACAAGCACCAACAATGGGGACAAAGGGATAGAAAGGAATTTAGGCTCCATAGTCTACGTTCCACACATGGATTATAGATAATTTTGCTCAGCCTAAAGAATTGCAAAATTCTATTTTTGATATAGTCTAAAAGTGGGAGGGTCCTCTCAAAATTACTACTTTTCTGTGGAAAATTGCTCATATGATATTTAGATAGAATGTGACTCAAATGAAGTTATTTTTTTAGTGGTTAATATTCAAGAAAGTAACCATCATTTTTACTTTGTAATTAAGAGTATTAGAAACCTTCTTAAAAAGATCAAATTTGTTATAATTAGTCATGTTTTTAGAGAAACAAATCAATGTGCTGAATGATTAATTAAGTTAGGCCTTAATTTTGGTTTGTTTTATATTGTTTTTGACAAGACTCCTTCCTCCATTGAACCTTTTTTAAGAATGAATTCTGTAGGAACTATGTTGTCTAGGTCTAGTGCCTAGTTTGTTTTGCATTTGGGCTTTTCCTCCATTCTATATAAAATATATATATATTTTTTTTTAAATTTTAAAAATGTTAAATGAGAGAGTTTCTCAAAATTTCTTTTAAAAAATATAAAAAAAATTAATTTATGAAAGAAATTCTATTTATTTTTTACATTAATTTTTTTTATAAAACTTCTTTAATAGTTTACCCAATCAGTGGTATATCCATTTTGTTACATGTAAAAAGGAATTGAATATTTTAATTTATGATAAAGAAGGAAATGTTTCAAATTGAACAATAAATATTATATAAATAATTTTTTTGACGAATTAATGTTATTTAATTAGCTAAATTAATATATAACATATCTTACATTATACAAATATATTTAATCATTTCATTATACAATATATCCCTGATGCATGGGTGTTGCACGCAAGTGTGATTGATAAAAGAAAATCATAACATCCCGTGGTCGATCCCTGATCCATAATAACAAGCTAAGAGGCTGTAATTCCCATAGAACAGAAAATTAAAATATTTGCACATTGCATAAGCTCCAGAACCAAGCCCCATTTTGAAGGTAGTTTAGAGGTACGATCACTTAGGGCCCAAACTTAAAAGATGGTCTAAAGTAAAAATTGTATCCTACTTTTATTTGAAAAAAAATTGTCTTACTTTTACTTAAAAAAATTTTCAGCTCTTACAGTTTGCAATTGAAAAAAATAGAAAAATAATTTTTTTTAATTTCTCGCACCTCACTTGCTATAAATGTAATCAACTCATTGACCTCTGTAGATTCAAAACTTCATTTAATTCCAAAATTTTACTATTTTTAACATTAAATCACATGGAAAATTTTAGTTTTCTCCAAAAAAATAAATAGTTATTGAGTTTGTCAAATTTACAAATTGTTATTTAAATGTTTTAATCAATTATAGAATTTTTTTTACGGTCTCGATGACTATATCATCAATTGAAAGAAGTTTTGTAAAGTCAAAGTTAATCAAAACCTACCTAAGGTTATCAATGTTACAAAAACCGTTGAATGGTCTCACAATTTTATCAATCGATAAAGAATTTTTAAAAAATATTAATGTTAATGTTATTATTGTTAATTTTCCATCTCAGAATGGTCGTAGAACTTATTTTTTATGATCTTCTGTGTTTTTGGAATTAATTATAACATAAGAGTTGGTTGAATAAAAGAATATTTTTTTATAATTTTATTAGAAAAAATTATAGCCACTTAAAAAAAATATTATTTTAATAAAATTATTAATATATACTTTTATTTTGTTTATTATAATTTATAATTTTTTTAAAAAACTATAATTTTCTATTTTGTTTAGAGTCTCAAAAAGTCAAGAAGCGGTCCTGTCCATAACATAATTTAAAACTTACAATCTATCAAGATGACGATACATTTATTCAGAATACAATTTGTGATTTCACTAGCATATATCAAATTCATAGTAGTTGTTTGATGAGGAGTCAAAGCCACCCTCGACAAAGCCAGCGTTGCGATTGCCCTGGAAATTACCAGTTATTTATAGTGCGTTCACCGTAGTGGTTGGAGTGACGATATCTGGTACGGTCACCTGAATTTGGGCCACTGTTGATTTTTGCACCGGAGAAATCTATCAAGATGAAGATAGATTTATTCGGAACACCATTAGTGATTTCACTAGGATTGATAAGGCCAGTGTAGGGTGGTCTCC
This sequence comes from Abrus precatorius, assembly GCF_003935025.1. NCBI lineage: Eukaryota > Viridiplantae > Streptophyta > Magnoliopsida > Fabales > Fabaceae > Abrus > Abrus precatorius. The sequence continues at coordinate 30,230,927 of NW_020874292.1, read as the reverse complement.
ATTTCTTGACAAGTCAGCTCGTCTGAGGATTCGACTTATTGCATCGTCGCTCAAGGTTGGGTTTGAACCTCCTGTGTTTGTGTCGGTGTTAGCATCTGCACCATTACTACAGTGAGGACATGCCCCAGGCGACCATATACCGGTTCGACGGGTTCTATGTAGAACCTTGCCCAGATCAGTACTTGGATAACTGAAAGGACCCTAATTTTAAATTAATTTAAAAATTTGTAGACCTAACTTAACCTAATAATTAATTTTAGAATTAAGTTATCCAATAACTAGTATTAAACAACATAAAAATAATATAACTTGTATCAATATACTTTGATTTTTTCGTGTATAATATATTCTTTTATATATATTTGGGTGTGGCATGTTCTTGTGTAGAGATAATTAAATAATGAATCTGATGCTTAAGGAATCCCGGCTTCTCTATGTATGTCCCACAATTGAATAAAGGAAAATTATATAATACTATAAAAATAGAAGAAATTAAAAAAACAAAAATGAATATGAGAAATAAGTGTAAAATTATAATTTTTTTTAAATAAATAGAATAACAGATGCATAAAAATAACATGCTTAGAAAAGTATTTTATTGTATGACTTTTTTATCATAATATTTAAATATTATTTTTTATACTACATATATTTATTTTTTAGAAATAATCATGTTTGAGTTAGGAAAATTTATTATAAAATTCTCTTTTCGAATATTTAATACAGTTACATTTGATTTAAATATTATTTTTTACTTTAATTTTATTATGCTTATAAGTTATTATGTTTATTTTAACATGTCAAATAATTTTAATTCTATTTCAATCTTGCATATGTTTTAATAATTTTTTAAAGTTTTAAATGATTTGAAAAATATTATATTTATATATATATATATATATATACACACACAAATAAATGTAATAAATTATATTCTAATATAAGTATGCATTTTCTATAATATAGCGCATATATCAAACGAACCCTTAAAAACATGAAAATAGAATATGGATCTCTCCGGAAAACAAAAAAAGAAGGGAGCGAAAAGGAGATTTATTATTACAGCAGAGATTTCTTCTTAAGCACCACAGTACATGCACTTAAAAACCATTACATTAATTGATTATTAATGACCATTTGAGCTATAGCTCTACGTTAATTATTGGTAGGGTAACATAACACAGTAGAACACAGTGCTCAGCATATGTGAAATTCAGATAATTAATAGTAGTTGTTTGTTGAGGCGTTGAAGCCACCTTCGACAAAGCCTGCGTTGCCATTGCCACGGAAATTACCACTGTTATTTATAGTGCGACCACCGTAGTGGTTGGAGTGACGGTAGCTGGTACGGTCACCTGAATTTGCTCCACTGTTAATCCTTGCATTGGAGAAATCCTGGTCGCCGCCGGCAGAGTTGTTGAATGAGTTTGAAGTTCCATGGTTGTTGTATGAGCCTGAAGTACCATAATTAATGGACCCTTTGGCTGCTTCCTCAGCCTGCATCAGTTCCAAGATCTGTCTCATCAAACGGCTTGACATTTTGATCTCACTGCTAAGTTACTCTCTACCCTTATTGTTTTTGTATTAGACTACTTTAATGTACCAATTAACGAAGCCAAACTATTTATAGACGCAAGAAAACGAATCTAGTGCTTTCCTATCCTTGTTCACGCAAATCTATATTAATAAATAATATATATTATTCTAATTAACAACTTGTATTTATTCGGTTCGATATGGGTTTTAGAGTGTATTTATATCTACTGGCTGTGCCATACTGATAATTATAGATTAAAATTATATTAATATAGTGTATTATTATGAAAAGCTTAAAAATTAAATTCACATTAAGGTTATAATTACTGTAATTTTAGTTTGTCTAAAAATAATAAATATATATGTAATTTGATACACTGAGTTGATGTTTAAAATAATTATAAAAAATATATTGAAAATAAATCAAAATTAATTAAAAATTAAATATTTAATATAAAAGTCATGTAATTTAATATAAATAAATAAGTTTTAAAAATATATTTATTTAAAATAATTTCTAAAAATACATTATATCACAAGCCATTCGTTAAGATAAGGCTTGGATCTAATACTGTTGCAAAAAGGGGCTGCGAATCCATTTGCTGCAATTTTTGCTCAGCTTGTTTGCGTCACGGCCAGTACATAATGCCCTGTGACGCCATGCAATAAATAATAACGAATAAAGAGCAATGCCAGTGTGACTTACTTTTCAACGATTAGTTTAATAGTTTATAATTAATAATTAAAATTTATTAAAAAGTATAAAGATATTAATTTAAGAATAAAATTGAAATTATTTTTATAATTTTTATTAAGTTTTAATTAATAATTAAGAACATATTAACAAACTTATTTTTAAAATCAATTACTATTATTATTTTATGATGACATGATATACATCTAATTATACTATGTTAACTAATACGTTGAGGCAGTAAGGGATGTATTATTAGTAAATAATATACGAGAAAACAAATATAAACATAACAGCTTCTATATAAACAATAATAGGTCTTATAATTATTTTTATGTTTCCTCTTTTATAATATTATATTATCAGAAAATATATATGTTTGTTGATAAATGATAAAATTTTGAATTTTTTTTAAAAAAAAAGTACAAATGAAATGGTTGATGGTGAAAGAACTTGACAAGAAGAGTTACTCAAAACTTACACATGACTCCTCGCTCGAATCAGTTGGTTGGTTAGGAAAATAAAATTAAATCCAAGAATATTTAAATTAATTATCCTAAAACAATTAGTGAATCAAATACAAAGAAAATAATATATTATGCAATGATATGCCATATGAATAATCGAAGGATTAAAAGAATAAATGCGATACTATTTTTTTTTCTCATCCAATTTAAATCATACACTTAAATATAATTAATAAATTTATTATTAAAATTTTTTTACGTATATAATAACTTAAACTTAAAATTTTATTTAAGTAAATAAGTTGCACCAACCTTTATCGGTTAAATGCACACTTTCAACCTACAGGAGATGATAACGTGCATAAGAAAAAACTATTGTCAGATCGTACTATCCAGAAGAATACAATTCGTTCTTATAATTATTTAGCTTAAACTATATTTAGTCTGCACCACTCACAGAATTAATTCTTTTACGAGTTTTCATATATTTTAATTTTTTGTTCATGATTATATAATAATAAAGATTAAAGTATTAACTTTTTAAGTATAAAAATCAATTCATAAGTGTGTCAAGTATATGATTAAATATATATTTTAATTAATTATAATATGCCAAAATTTATCTTAAAAAATTATATTATAACTTAATTTTATTTTTACAATACTTATTATTGATTAATAAAAAAATTATTTAATTTTATATTTTTACCTTTTATCTTATTAAAATATCAGTGTTAGTATTAACATTATAATTCTTAATATATAATTATCTTAATTTATATTTAATATGATATTTTTATGTAAAATATGTTAATTTATATGAAATTCTTGAAAAACGTTTTTTTAATCAAAAATAAAATATTTATTATATTTAAAATATAAAATTATACTCTTAATTAAAATTTTAAAAGATCTATCTTATTATTTGAGTGAATTCTTAATTTTTCTATCATTACATAGCATAATTAACTAATTCTTATATATTAATTTAAAATCACGTCAAAATTAAAAAAGTACAAGAATAGTTCGACCTATATACAAGAGTGTAAGACTTAGAAAATTATATTGTAATATTTTATTAGCTATAATTTTTATTTTTTAAATTAATAAATTTTCTATCAATTAATATATATGATATTATAAATTAAATAATAATTTTTAATTTAAATATATAAATTTTCAATTTTTAAAAACTTATGATTCTTTTATTTTATACTGTATTTTTATTTGTTTTAAATAAGTCAATAATTTTTCAAAATATGTCTTTATTATCAACACTTATTTATAAATTAATCTTTAATCCTTACTCAAGTGTCCATTAACTGCATACAGTTGAAGAACCTAATTATCATTATAATTTTCATTACCAAATAAACATATAACTCTAGTCTATCTATTAGGAACTACGATACAGCTAAAAATTATGTGATTAACAGATAATTTAAATTTTAAATAAATTTTTCTTTGATTAGCAAAAGAAAAATCCTTTTACGTTAAATTTATTTCACATTTTATTTGAATAATTTTTTTAATCTCTTCAAAAGTAATTCTCGTGTCTCTTTAAAAAATTCTACCATTCTTACTATTCTACTTATCTTATATTTTTTATAAAATTAAAATAATTTCACATCGTATGTACTCAACACGAACTAAATATAATTTAGCTAAAGAAACAAAATTTTAAAAATGTATAATAAGTATTAATAAATATATAATCATGAATTAAATAATCTTAAAATTTTAACAACTTTTAAATACACAAAAAAGGGAATTATACTAACTCATAATTTATAAATTTTAAATATTATATCAATTATTTATGTAATATATTTAAATCACTATAAAATATAAATAATCAATGATTAGGCAATCACGAATATATATATATATATAACAAAATTAATGCGTGTAAACATGAATTACATTTATATGTTAAATAAAATACTAAAATGTTTAAATTTTTATATGTAATAAAAGGGAAACACTTATATCACATACTTATAAAATAAAAATACATTAGAAAATATTTCAAATCCAATTCCATTAGAAGCTTTTTTTTGTGTGTATAAAGAAATGACATTCTTTAGCTATAGTGTTATTTAATTTGATTCAAACTAAACTGTAATAAATTGTTATGATTGGATCAAATGAATTTTTTTACTTAATTAAAAGCTAATCCAAACAGAATTACAAACATGCCCACAAACCAAAGGGGTTTTCTTTGGGACATTTAGTTTGTTCCCATGTACACAACAGTTATATATATTGGACTGATAAATTGATAAAATTCAAAGAATCTTCGTTTAACATGTTCTTCGTCTTTCTTTCTTTTTTTTTGTTTTTATTTTTTCAAAAAACCATTTTAATTTTCCAAATATCTGAGTGTCACTAAGTTGATCTTTCAAAAGATTTAGGCTACTAAGTTGATCATTCAAAGATTAATTTAATAAAAACCATTTTTTTTTGTCAAAACTTTACTTTTCCAGAAAGATTAATTTAATAAAATTTAATAGTTTTATTTTTCAAAGATTTAATGCATTACCAATCAAGTTAAAAAATTTTTTCACTTTAATCAAGTTGATTCTGACAACATATGGCAATTTTAACGCATTTTACATATGCATAAGCCCAAAATATTGCTACCCGTTTTCCAAAGCAATCTTTGTAATTATTTTCCCTTATTATATAGTTTACAACAAAAAAATTTACATAAACTCTTCACAATTAACATGTCAGTTCCATATACTGAGGTCATTCAACAATTTTCATGGCCTATTCTATTACTATCACTATTCACCCCGCCAAGCAAAAGGGAGGAATCACTCTTTTATGACGATGTTTTTCAAGTCATAATCACAACAAAACATTTGAACATTCAAAACAGTAAGTACATCTACCTCATAAGCCCAAAATATTCCAATAGATTTTGAGAAACAACAGATCACCATTCGTGCAAAATTTCTGATTACACAACATATACCAGCCAATCTCGAATTACCCTCTATAGCTCCATCAACGTTGAATTTGAGATCATCAATTGGTGGTGGTGTCACATTCAGACCTCATTCTTTACAGTTTTTTGGATTCTTGATCACACTGTAATTAAGTACCTTTCGACCAATTAATAGAATAAGGACAGTCCTTCTAGTAGAGCTTTCAGATATATTCAGATATATTCAACATTATCTATCTCAAAGTCTTTCAAATTGAACTCAACATCTATCGTTACAAACTATAAATGCAGACCACATGATTGAGAATTCGTAGAGCTTTCCAAATCAATGTCTTAGAATTTAACCTCAATTAATTCCATTCATATAGTAATTAACATGTTTATAGATTTAGGCTACCAGTGTACTTGTTCCAGCGACATCACTTTCATCCAAATAAGGCATACCTTATAATAGTGTAGAAGTAAATGAATAGTGGATTCATAGTCACTACATCAGATTGAGCATATTTTCTTATCCCCCAAAAGACGTTCGTATTTAAATTTTTTATAGGACTAACTTGATGGCTCGAAATTTTAGAAAACTTAATGTCAATTTCATTTTTTATAAAACTAATTTGATAAAAAAATTTGGGTTTAATGTGGGGGCACGTGGTTTATATTTAACAACGATTTAAGAATGTAATATCACAACAATGATTTAAGAATGTGATGCACCCTACGAAAGCATTAATAAAAAGGAACAAAATAATTAAAAGTTATTTTGGTTGTTCTACACCGCTCAAAATTTAGAATAGAATCAAGGAATCTAAACACTAATTACTGTCTTTGGAATTGCATCGATCCTTGATTGATGTATCAAAATCAAATTGACTAATTTAGCATCTTCCAAAAATATATCCCAAAATTCTATATTTTAACCCTTCCATTTATTAATTATTAGCATGTCTTTTTTTTTTTTTATAAGCAAAATATATTATTATAAAGAGTTTAAGAGGAACTCAAAATTCATATACACATAGAAAAAACTAATATTTACTAAAAAAAAAAGTAAAAACATATTTATACTTAACTAAGACAGATGTAATTTTGTAGATTCAAATACCAACCAGCTAACAAAATAGCTTCTCCCTTACTAACAAATGATAGTCATTTCTAGAACTTCAGAATAATAGAATCTAAGATTTCTTTCTCATCCAAAACACTATTGTAAAACACAATTTGATTTCTATGTAATCACAAAGAACACACTGTACTTACCCAAACAATTAATAAACATATCTCTTCTCTTTTACTACAACCAACACTAACCCAAGAAAGCAAGTGAGTCGATAAATTTAGAGGCAAAACCAGTGAGAATCTAAGCCAACATACAGTAAAATACTATATTTGAGATGAAACTGGGCATGTTAAAAATAAATAAGTTGGAAGTTCTTCGAAACCATGACAGAAGCAATAACTTATATCATCAATTTGAACACCACGATCAATCAGCAAACCTTTACAAGGAAGTGCATTCAACAACAATTGTCAAGAAAATACCAGACACTTAAGAGAGACCTTCCCTCTTCATAATCTTTGCAAGGCGTCCGCTGTACATTTATTTACCAGATTTGGACCACCTAAAAGTTCAAATAGCCATAAATACATAGAATGTACTGAATAACAACTTGAAGAATCTGTCTTCCATACTCATTTATCTTCTTGTAGTACCTTAATAGAAACTCCATCTACAAGCTCTAACATAAAATTAAAGCTTGAGATCTCATGTTGAAATAGTATTCTTCTCCAACTAACATTCCAAACCCACATTGTGTCATCATGCAAACCATTCTCCAATACACAAGATTCAACATTTCTCACCACCGCAAATAATCGCAAAAATGCCTTAAACAATTGCACCTCACCTATCCACTTATCTATCCAAAAAAGATTGTGCAAACATGCACCTACACTCCTATCCAACTTCTCATTCAGCTATGAATTCCCTTGATGAATAACCTCTAGCAAATCACGTCACCACAAAGAACATCTGTTGTGTACTGATGGACGATGAATAGAAGAAGCTAATCTGCCGTACCTAACTTCCAACACCCGCACCCACAATGAACTAGAACAATTAATATCTCGCCACAACCATTTACTAAGAAGCGCCCAGTTAAACTATTGCACATTCCTAATGCCCAAGCCACTATTCTTTCGTGGTCTACAAACCGTTTCCCATCTCACCCAAGGGATTTTAGATTCTTCTTTAACACCCTTCCATAAAAAATTTCGTTAGATAGAAATAATCTTCTTTATCATCGACTTTGGTGCCTTAAAAAAAGATAATGAGTGCAATGACATAGAATTAAGAACGGCGTTGATCAAAGTCACTCTGCCTCCAATCGATAAATACTTATGCTTCCATGACGCCAACCTCTTTTTAAAAGCCTCTAACACACCCTTCATGCACTAGATTTCCTCGGGTTAATACCCAACTGTAACCAAAGATATTTTAATGGGAAACTATCAATCTTACAATGTAAGAATTCTGCAGCCAAGTTTTCAAATTCATTGTCAGTATTAATCCCAATACACAACTTTTATGAAAGTTAATTTTCATACCTAACATTAACTTAAAGCTACGCAATACTGCTTTCAAAGTTCACAAGTATTGAACTGAAGCCTCTCCCATAATCAATGTGTCATCCACAAACTACAGCAAAGAAATATCTGGTCCCCTTACCCCAATCGCATACTAGAGAACAACCCACAAGCCACTGCCTTCCGCATAAGAACTCCTAATCCTTTCGCTGCCACCAGTAAAAGAAAAGGGGCGAGAAGATCCCTCTATTTTAGGCCTCGCTTAATATGAACCTTCAATGTAGGACAATCATTAATCAAAGTTGATAGTCTACCCCCCACACAAGCTTCCATCCAACTGACCCATTTTTCTAAAAATCCAAAGCTACTTAATATAAACAAAAGATATCCCCACTCCACCGAATCATAAGTTTTCTCATAATCAAGCTTTAACACAAAACACCTATTGTTATGCCTTTGTACATAATCAACTGCCTCATTAGCCACAAACACACTATCTAATATGTTTCTTCTTAGGATAAAGGCTAATTGTTGTTCCGAAATTATTGAATCCAGAACTCCTTTCAACCTATTTGCCAAAAGCTTGGAAACAATTTTATAAAGACAACCTAGCAATGAGATAGGTCAAAAATCAGATATCTGTTGTGGGCAAGACACTTTTGCCATAAGTGTTACAAAGTAGGATAACAAAGACCTAGGTAGTTTCCCATTTCTAAAAAAATCAGTAAGCATATCCATTATTTCTTCCTTAATCACTCCCCAAAACCTTTTAAAGAACACAAAATTAAAATCATCAGGCCCCTGACTTTTATCCTCTTTATTCTGTAGAACAGAGACTCTCGATAAATCATTAATATCAATAGTAAGTTGAAGTCAATCTCTACTACTAAAATGATATGCAAAATAAGACACTACATCTACTTTAATCTCATTAACATCTTCAACCTATTTCTCTCCAATTTGAAGTATATGCATATTATTTCGTCGCCTCCAACATATCTAACATTTTCGGCATGTCTTTTGTTTTCTCGACTTATTATCAATATGTTTTTTAAGCTTTTATTTACGTGATTGTAAATACATAGCATCAAACTATACAAAATATATCAACATCAATGTCAGATAGCGGTGAAGGAAAAACTTTACAATCCATAATAGTTATTTTAATTTGAGCAAATTTATCTCTTATAAAAGTTACATGTGGTTTATATTTTTAAAATATGTGCACAATGTATTAACTTTAATGGCAACAAGTAACTCTCCTCTTGAAAAAGTTAAAGAAAACTAATAAATTAAATTCCTTATCATAACATTGAAAAATAGAATATATATTGAGTGTGACCCTTTTCTTTATTTGTAAATTCTCTTTTATTAATATCTAAAGGTTGATAAATATATTTTATTTTCTAATTAAAAATTATATATATAATTAAAATATATTATAAAAATATTTGATTAATTTAATTAAAATAATTTTTTAATATATAGATTATCTGCTCAGCAAAAATTATTATTTTTATAATAATTAATATAAAAATTATATTTATCAATATATTTTATTTAATTAATCGTGTAAATATTTTTTAACCAATACACTAAAATTAAACCAATAAAATGATTTCTATAATATGAGAAAAATATAGTATGAATAAATAAACTTTCAAAATTGGATTTCAATATTTTTATCTTTTTAAGGATTTTTTACTTTAACATTATTTTAATTTCTAAAGTTATTCATATATTAAGAAATATAAAAGAAAATTATGATTTTAGTTTATAAGTTAATGAAATGACTATTTTGAGATTATTTGAGAAACTTGTTTCATATCATACAAATTTATATCAAATAATTGTTTGGTAGCTATACAAGTAGTTTAAATTTTCATTCTAAAGTAAGTTTTATACAACAGTAAATTCAAATTTATGCTTAAAAATTACATTTACATTTTAATATCATATTATAAATGATTAATAATATAAAAAAATATTCTCTATTTTATAAATCTGATTATAGTGTGGGTATGATATTTTGTATAATATATTACACCAACACAGTCAATAAAATCTTGTGAATTGAACTGCATTAGTCTATCCTACGAAGCCAATCCCTTAAAAACATAAAAATAGAATTGAAATCTCTCCCAAAAGTAAAACCGAATTAAAAGGAGATTTATTATAACAGCAGAGGTCTGTTCTTAACCTCCGTATTACACTAAAAAAACATTATTATAGACCATTAGAGCTATAGCTCTTCTTTCATTATTGGTAGTGTAACATAACATATAGTAGAACAACTGCTTATCATATATCAAATTCAGATAATTAATAGTAGTTGTTTGTTGAGGCGTTAAAGCCACCTTCGACAAAGCCTGCGTTGCCATTGCCATAGAAGTTGCCACTGTTATTTATTTTGCGTTCATTGTAGTGGTTGGAACGACGATAGCTGGTACGGTCACCTGAGTTTTCGCCACTGTTGATTCTTGCACCGGAGAAATTTTGGTTGCCGCTGGCATGGTTGTTGAACGAGTTTGAAGTTCCATGGTTGTTGTATGAGTTTGAAGTACCATAATTACTGGACCCTTTCCCTTTGGCTGCTTCCTCAGCCTCAAGAAGTTCAAGGATCTGTCTCATCAAACGGCTTGACATTTTCTTTATCTCACTTCTAAATTACTCTCTACCCTTATTGTTTTGGTATTGAATAGCCGTAATGCTACCAACAAACTATAATCCAAATATATAGACGCAAGGAAGGGAAGCCTATGCTTTTGCTTGCATGTTCACGCAAAGTTATAATAATATAATTTCTGTACACCGTACGAATTTGTTTAAATTAAAATAAATTTTACACAAAAATGAAAGATATATTAAATGATTGTTTTAAAATTTGATAAATGTTTAATTCAATATAAGACTAAATTATAAAACATTAAAATTAAATTAAATAGGTAAAATGTTTTAAATTCAGAGAATATTATAAAATTAAAATTTTAAAAGTAAATTGAGATTAATTGAATTTTTTATTTTTATTAATAGTGTATCAACTTTTAAAATTTTAATTAAATTATATTTAAATTTAAAATAAAGAAATAATATTTGAAAGAAATAAAAGTTAGCTACAAGAACTAAATACATAATATAAAAGAAGTGATATAATGTGACAAGAAAAATTAACTTCTAAAAATACTTTCCTTTTAAAGTTAAAGACTCAGAATGAATATATAAAAAAGATATGGTAAGGAACATCTCATATTGATTTCGTTGGGTAAGAGTTTCAGAGCATATATCCATGATCAACTCGTATCCGCACTTGCATTGGAATAGTATAATTCTCTTCTAAAATGAAGTTCTTTTGATGCTGTAAGCCATTTCTATCCGCATAGATCGTGCTTCAACGTCTTGGAGAATATCAGCATATATCCATTATCAAGTATTGCAACACTGCATTAATGCCTAACCACACAAGATTGGCTTTGTAGCAGTGTATGTAACATTGCAGCATCATGCAAGCAACAAAAGTCAATAAAATTGCGTGGACCAAAAACTACAATTAAGATTCCCAATCCAATTCCATTTTCTCGATTATTCTTACGAGTGATCAGTTTTAGATGTTTCAATAAAATACGTTTATTTTTGGTGCAGTGCAGCAAATATTTGTTTGGAGTCAAAATCACGGCACACATAGTGGAAACAAAAGATAGTTTGCAGCAAAATCTCTTTATTCTCGTGATTTACACAGCTTATTTAACAAAACGTCCTAAAGTTTTCTCAACGAGCACATAATTTTTAGCTCAAATTTTTCAATCCAAATTCTAATTTACATCATTCTTATAGACAATCTCAAAGAATTAGTGATTTCATTAATAAAGACAAGAAACTTTTCATTTTTGCATTATAGATGAAATGTTATAATTAGGTAGGATCACGGACGTATTCGATATTCAATTCATCAAAATCGTAGGCTTAGTTGCAAAAATGTAATTTTTTTTATTTATTTTTTGTTAAAATGAGCTAACCCAACTCATTTTTTTCCCAACATTTTTATTCTTATCTTTTATATTTTTTATTTCTTTTATATTCATTAATTTTCTGTGGACTAATTAAATAATTAATCCATTTTTAATCTACTTTGATGAGCAACAATCATGAGTTTCATGTAAATAATCTTGGTACAATCAATTTTTAATTTAAATATAGTGCACTAAAAATAGTGTGGTTATTATTATTAATTATAATTAACCTAAATGCAAGTCACCATATTATTATTATTATTAATTATCAAATGCTTGTCATTCCACAAGCCATTCTAGTCCTTATAAGTTTTGCTTCAACCAGAAGTCTTGGGAGTATGTATCCATTATCAGCAAGGCATTGTCAATTGCCTATGCACAAAATGTGTGCACTGTTGCAATTTGTGATCAACTTGTTGACGTTGCGACCTGTTATGTAATACCACATTCGTCATGCAAGGAACAATCACCAGTAATGTAAAAATGGATGGACCAAAGGGTAGCCACCGTTCAACAAATACAACTAAGAATTTGAAATCAAATTCCATTAGAATCTTTCTTTTCTATTATTACGAGTGATACGATTTATTGCTAGATCATTACCTATTTTTGGTGTCAAAATCGCGATAGCGGAAACAAAATAATTTGCTTGAATTCCTTGTTCTCATTATGCTTACCCTTCATCTTTAATTTTACTTCCAACAGCTTTATTTACTAGCGCGTGCCTTTTAATTCAAAATTCTTATCTCAAATTTAATTTTTAACATCTATATCTCAATAATCGTTTAATCAAATAACTTAAACAAAAAATGATGAGAAAATACATTTGTATGAGCAAACATTTTCTCTAACTTTTTAAATTTTTATAAAATAATTAAAAATATTTTAATTTTGTGCTGTGTCATTTCTTTATTTTTTAGAAATTAAAGAGAAAATATGAAAACAAACATTAATAAAGTGATTTCAAGCCCAATCCTTAATTGGCCATAATCCATCTTTTTAAAAAAAAAAATTTGGTCAACTCTAAACGAAAAAAGTGTTAATCTTGAATTTTAAACTAATAAAGATAAAATAAAAAATAATAAAAATTGTTAAACACATTTTATAAAATTTTAGAAACCTCTACAGAAAAAAAAAAAAAATTCTTTCCCTCCATAACTACCTCACTATTACAAAAATATGCACCTAAACACTCTCTCACTCTTAAATTCTCAATACACGATCGCATAAAACACATTCACTACTTCTATATATAACACAGCACACAAGCACTTAGGAATGTTAAGGGAGTGGGGTGAACATAAATAGTATGGTAGGTACTTGGTACCTATACTATGGTAAAAACTGCACCGCTTCATACCTTTACGGATACTTATGAAGCAGATTTTAAATATATATTATTATCTGGATAGCAATGGAATATCTGGAGATACTTATAAAAAAGATTGCAAAATATATTAAAAATAAATTTATTCGAGAAACTTGTATACAAAATTATAATTAAAATATAAAATTTTTAAATTACAAAAATAGCATAATGTTTTATTATCTCAATAACAGTACAATATTAAGTTCAAAAATATATCAAAAAAATTATAAAATAACAAATTTAAGATGATGTTTGTTTTTAATTCATTTGGAGCATCGCAACTAGAATTTTCACACCCTTCGTCATCATGATCACGATCATCAACATCATTATCTTCACAGTGAACCATTCATCGAAACCATTGTCCCTTCCCTTCCCTTCCCATCATCTCCCATTTGCCATTCTCCCTGACCAGGGAGCTATGTTCTCATGCAAGGACCCAAACACCATCCATCATCAGCGCATGCAAGTCCAACCACCATTAAGCCAAGTGCAGCTTAATCTCGGAGCAAAAGATGCACCGTCAACCCTATTAGTCACCAAATTGCATTCTCTCTGAAGAGGGCAAATGTTGGCCCCTGACAATTTCATTCACAAATTTCATCAATATCCAAGCATAAAAAATAAATTGGAGTTTGTTTCTTTTTATTGTAATGCTATATGTAGTGAAGATGCTCTCTAATTTTCATGCATGAAATATGGACTTGGGGATTGATTGAGGAGCTTGGGTCTGCCGTTGAAAGGACTCATTCTTGATTGATTAATTAATTCGTGAAGAGAAATCAAGAATCTTAGATTCACGGATAAAACAATAAAGACATATAGAAAAATTTATTTAATCCAAAATCGATCAATAAGGAGCATTTCCAGAATCAATCTAAGAAGATAAAGCACCCAATAAATTTCAGAGTTCAAGCAGCGTAGCCCTAAGGAAGGCTCTGATAGCATGCGAAAAATCTCTGAAGTGCATGAAAAAGGAAATTTAAAAGAGAAATTGATTCTTATTTGCAAATTTAAACTCCAATTATAACTTTTAAGTGGAAACACTTATTGTCGAGGTTGTAGGGAATAATAAGCGAGTTAATTAATATTTAAGCGGTGTAACTGGTGAATCCTTAATAAAAAGATAAGCAAAGGGATATTTATTAATGCGGAGGATAAGTAATATCCTCCTCCGATGTAATTATTGATTACGCACCATTACAGCTACGGAACAAGTTTTAATTGCTAACACATAAATAATACAGTGGATCACATATATTGCTAACACATACATATATATAGTTTAATTGCCGAAGTTCCATGTTGAGCTATCCATATTACCCTTGACAATGCCCGCGTTGTTTGCCCCGTAGAAACTGCCACTGTTACTTATAGATGTGTCACCACCAACATTGTGATAAGTGTTACCATCGCCAGCAAATTTACCAGTGTTGTTTTTTGTACCGGTCACGTTTTGAAACCCGCCATGGTTGATATAACGATAACGACCTTGGGTGGTTTTGGCTGCTTCCTCGGCCTCAAGAGCCGCAAGGAGGTTTCTCAGTTGACTTGCAATTGACATCCTGATCTTACTCCTAAAATTGCTCTCTTCTTCAGTGATTTAGAAAAGATTGGATCATCCTTTGATGTAAATTATGAGCCAAGCCGGCAATTTATAGGTTTAATCTTGGGAATCCCATACTTTGCTTAATTACAAAGCTAGCAGCATTGACATGAATAATTTTTTTTTAAGTGTGTATATGGATTGGATTGGATGGATTTTGAAAAAAATTGTTAACTTTAAATTTGTTGTTTTTCTTATATTTTAGTTTTTATATTATTGTAAATTGTTGTTTTTAGTTCATTTGGTAAATGTGATTCAACCAAAATTGCATGCAATAACTTTTTAGTTAATAATATTAGCAATAGTACTAAAAATAAAACTTCACTTTATAAAAAAATACCAAAATATAAAAAAAAAAAAATCAATTAACACCTCTATAGTTATTTGATCCCATAAAAAACAAAACCACTCACATCGCAGTTAGTTTCGATTAACTTAAAAGGAACATCTAATATAATATAATCTGTTGCAATTAGATGTGGTTAGATTATATTTTTCAATCCAGTTATATATATATATATATATAATATTATTTAAATATGTTTGCTTATTATCAAGTGCTCCAAAAAGTTTTATGCCAAATAAGTACTTTTCATGCCACAAACCATTCTTGTCCATACAAGTTGTGCTTCAACCAGAAGTCTTGGGAGTATATATCCAATATCAACAAGGCATTGCCAATTGCCATCAGAAGAACAAAAACAAAACCTTGCCTATCCAAACAAGGCCATCTCGATCTGTAGCAATTTGTGGTCAACTTGTTTGCGTTGCGACCTGTTATGTAAACCCGCATACGTCATCATGCAAGCAACAACAACCGTTAATGCAAAAATGGATGAATCAACACTAGTATAACTTTCTACAAATACAATTATGAATGAAATCAAATTCCATTTCAATCCTTCTTTTCAATTATCATCAGTGATATGATATATGGATAGAACATTCCTCAATTTTGTATTGCCAAAATCGCGATAGAGAAAACAATGATGAATTTGCTGTGAACTCTATATTTACTAAAATATTTAGTGAATGGTCCCTAATTTTCAATTTCACTATAGAGGTCGTAAAATGCATCTCTTTTATCAGAAAAAAAAAAAGTATTGACATCACAGTATGATATTGTACGACTTCGACTCGATATATGCTAACCTTAAAAACTTAAAGGTGTCCAATAACGAAGATGTAACTAATCGAGTTTGGAGTAATAAAATGTCTATGCCCACTGTAAGATAATATGTTTTTTTATATATATAAATAGAAATATCTTGCTCCAGTTACCTATGCATAGCATAGAAGATTTCTCGTTGGTTGTACAAAACTTGGTAGGCATATCATTCAAGTCAGTATGCATATCTTATCTTACAGAACTTTTGAATCAATGAAACTAGAATAAATGACAAATTTTTCATTCATAAAATTCCAGAGTATAATTCTAAAACTAAACTCAAAATTAAAATTCTTATAAACAAAGGTGTATAAATGGACAATTATATTTTAATAATAAAATACGTCCTCAAAATTGATTTCATTTAAAGTTTGGATAAAAGTGAGCATAGAAACAAGTGAGAAGAGGAATAGTTACAATTCTATAGGGTCGTCATCATCACTGCATCGTCTTTGTAACTTGTTTTCACCGAAACTAACATGGCTTCGCAATGATCCAACTAAATCTAATTGGAACTTGTGATAATATAAAGGATTAATTATGGCCGCATGAAACCTGTATGCAGTAAGAAGAGGAATATAGGTACAATACAATCTACAATGTGGTTGGTGTTCATCAAATTGAATATCGAGGTTTGTTCCTTTTCCAGATTCTGATGGTGGCATCACAAGAAACGTGAAACTTAGGGATGAAGAATGGGATGTGAAGGAGGATTTGATGATCGGAAACCGAAAGTAAGACTCAGTTGATGGATACTCACCTGCAACTGGGTTAGAACTACCTAAATTTTCTGTGACAGATATAGTGGAGAAAGATGGTGCCAATTCAGCAAGAAATTTCATGAAAAGCTCAACTCCTGCTGGTATAAGAGGATTTCTTCAGTGCACTTATTGTGTTCGACTGTTTGCATTTATCTGTCTCTTACACTTCAGTAAGTAGGCCTGAATTTCTAGTTTTATTCCGATGTGAGTTGTATCGTCTTTTGTGTTTGGTAATTTATCTTATATAATTTTGCTCTTATTGCAAATAATTGAGCCACAGAATTCTGAAATCTCTTGCCAAAATGATGTGAAGATGGGAATCGTAAAAAGTTACAAAACCAGGTGATATAGTCTTTTTTAATATTTTAAAAAATTGTGATTAGTATTTGAGGGGTCTTACTCCATTTGTTTAGGCTTCCTCTGCTCTTACCTACACAACCTCGTCTAGCTCAATATATTAATTCAAACTTTCATCGTTGAAAGTGTAGGTCCGTTCCAGTTCAACCACAAGTTTCTTAGAACTTTGCTTCCTTTCTGGTCTAGCGCTTTACCAACGCTGCCAGTCACTGCACCTCCAAGGAAAGATGCATCAAATGCAAATGCCGTACTTCTCCCAAATGATTGTAGCAAGTATTTCTTCACCTCATCTATAAGTTCATGTTAACTCAAATAAACGTCACCATATTATAGTATTAAATTATTTTAAATATATGTCCAATGGTTAAGACAAGGTTGTGCACACATGCACGCTATAACCCGCTAACTCACCTTAGATGGGTGTGAAAATGGGATTCAGATTTTCTCCAGTTTGTGGGATAACATTCAATTTCATTTTCGCTTAGCTTTATCCGTTCCACGTCTGCTCAAGCAAAAATATTGGGGAAAAGAGCTTATAGACAGTTTCTGCTACACTGACACCATACAAGATAAAAAATAATAGCCAACATGACATGCACCTGCACCTCGTTCCAGTCCCTCTCCCATACATATATATAAAGGCAACGTATCAGCGTCAGCATATATAATGGCCTGCTATACATAGCAAGTTAACAAGTTTTGTGTTCAAACGGGGACTATTTTTGTAGTACGAAATTGCTAGTGAAAGGATTAAGAGAAAGAGAGAAAAGGGTGAGAGTGATTCACTCGATTTGGGACCAATTGTAGCAGACATGATCTATCTAGATAGATGGAAAATGCAAGTGCTAATAAAGCAAACATGAGGATGAAAGAGTGTTGAAAATTTGAACAAAATTAAAAATGATTAGAGGTAAGTTTAGGAATGGAAAATGATTAGAGCTGTGCTTTTGGCATGTCTGGTTTAAAGGCCAAGTAGTGATTCAAAGCATCATAGGCACGTCAGATCCCTTTTTCTGATATTTTGACAGCGAAAATGAAGTGCAAATCGGAAAGAATCCAGATCCGTCAAACAGTATCCTACAATTGTTGATCACCCTTTTAGAAAATGATATAAATTTTTAGAATAGTTTAAAAAATATTAAGAAAAATAAAAAATTATTTACATCTTTTATTTAAAGATAGTTCTAAAAATAATTTTAAAATATTATAAATATTATAATATTTAACTACTTAAATACAATAGTGAAGAATGCTTATAAATTGACATGTTATTATATGGTAAATGTAAAAAAAAAAAAATGAAGAAAGCTATCAAATTTCTATCTTTTGAATATTTTACTCAAACTTCTTCTATCATTTTTTAATTATGTCAACTAACATATTTCAACAATTTTATTCACCACTAATACCAAAAACTATCAAGAGTATCATACTATGTATATAAATATTACCATACTATCTTAAAAAATAAAATAAATCACTTTTAAAATTTTTCTAATCATGATTAACTCTACTCAACCATTATTTCTTCCTGTTCTCATTTTTAATAATAAAAATTATGATTTTTAAAATACAAAAACGAAGACATATTTCACTTTCTAAAATTTGTAAGATACTATAAAAGAAAGATTTACTACTCTAACATATATCTCATTCCTTACCATAGCTCAAAAAAAAAAAAGAATCGATAGAGAATAAATAAAAAGATTTAAAGGCATTGTTTACTTTGCAACAAATTGTAACTAACAATTTTTTTCAAAATAATGGATGCTACAACAACCAAAGAAGCATGTAGTACACCGTGTGAAGAGCTTAAAGAAAGCAAAAATGCACATATTATAAAACTTCAAAGTCAATGACGAGAGTTTAAATTATTAAAAATAAAATATTATTATTTCAAAATAAAAGAAATAGTTAATTAAATGAGAACTTACAGAAAAATTATTTTTAATAAGAAAGTTGTTAAAAAATTATTAATTATAATTTTTTCATAAATATGATCCAATTATAATTACTATTGAATAAACAAAAGATTTATTTATTCTATTAATGATAGAGTTGATAAAATCCCTTAAAACTTTTGAGAAGGTTAAAAAGGCATTATAAAGATTCAATTAAAAAATTTTAATCAAAGCTTAAATTACAGTTTTAAAATAAAGAAAATGAAAGAAGAAAGAATAATAAAAAATTTCTATAACAAAATAGAATTTTAGAAATTTTCTAAAAAAAATTAAGATAGATATCTTCATACAATATCTGTAAAATAACAAATCATATTAAAAAAATGTTGACATCGTAAAAAACTACAATATCGATGTTACAAAAAATTTAGTTACATAAAAAAGTATTGTTTTAGATTGAACTACAATTATTTCATGGTAAGTTTTAGAAGGGGTTTAAGAAATTATGGGTTTAACAAATGATAATTTCTGTCCAAAATGTAATCGAGTCTAGAATTAATACCATAAATTAATCATGAATGTAACTGAATCTAGAATAATATCACAAATTAAACACCAACAACTCTATACTTATCCATGTGTTTGTAGTTGGAACTTTTTTAATTGAAAAGTAAAAGTAAATTTAAAAAAATAAATAAAAATAACTACAATAAAAAGTAAAACTAAAATGAAGATTAATTATTTCCTATCTGAATTATAAGAAAAAAGTATTATTATTATTATTATTTTAAAATATAAAAAATAAAAAACAATTCTTAAACATATTAATTATTAAATTTTTTATACTATGTATTACTAAAATACTTATTCATTATTTATATAAATAATTATATGCATTTATTTAATGCATAAGTTACCAATTTCACCATTTATTATTATAAATATTTTTAAATATACTATAAATTATGATTATTTTTATTATTCTTAATGAATTAATTGTTTATTTTTATAAATCAAACTGAACGAAATATTATTATTTACCTCTTAGGATACAAGTAAAGTTTTGCTTATCAAACTTTATATAACCGTTATAAAGTTATTATAATCCGTGTTTTTTTTAATCTCTTTCTTTTGTGAAATATTTTTCAAACTTAAATTTCAATTATATTTCATAATAAAAAAGGGGCTCGATTTAACATACAAGAATGAGCTCTTACTCTCGTAGTTACAGGGAATAACAAGCAGTTAATTTATACGTAAGTAGTAAGTAAAATCTTAATAATAACAATACAAAACAAAGAGAAATGTATTAACAGAGGATATCTTATATCCTCATCAGGTAGTTATAGTTATCGATTACGCACCATTAGAGCTACAACTGCAGTTTTATGATTAGTAACTGCACATGAGAACCAATATAATGGTTTACATATATTAAAAATTAGAAGATAATTTTTGGTGCCTCGATAATCATTGAGCCCCCGTTGGTTATAATATAGCGCCGGTCGTCTGTTGTCTTGGGGAAAGTGGCATTGTTTGTCCTATGGGAAGCGCTGCTATGATTTATAGTTCGGTCACCACCAACGTTGCGATAATTGTTACCGTCGCCAGAATACTTACCGGAGTTTTTCTTTGTGCCGGTGAAATTTTGATGCCCGCCATAAATATTATAAGTAACATTGGGGGCTTTTTCTTCTTCCTGAGCCTCTAGACGTTCAAGGAGTCTTCTCAGTTGTCTTTCCAAAGACATGCCGATCTTAATTACTCCAAAAATTGCTCTCAGAAAATTAGATTATCCTTTATTTAAATTATGAGCTAACTGGGCCAACAATTTATAGCCACAATTTAGAATCTAGTGCTTCGCTTAATTATGAAGCTACAGTCATATTAGCTAGTACAGGAAGACGCTTCTTTGGTTTTGTGGATTGGACTGAATGGATTTTGAAAACAAAATTATATTATAATTTGGATTATATTGAATAATTTAATTTTTAAATATATATTTAAATATATAATAAATATTAGAAGTTTCAAACATTCAAACTTAACTCTCTTTATTTTTTAAAAAAATTATTTGGAAGGTTGTACATAAATTAATTTATAACTTTTTTTTTTACATTATTTTTATTTAAAACTAATTTTTATATATAAAAAATAAACTTATGAAGAGATAAGACACAAAAAAACTCTTTTTACATCATTCTAAAAGATTTTACAAACTTCTAAAATTTAATGATAAGGAAAAAAAAAATCATTCTTCTCCCTCACCAACCACCTTCCTTTTGCAAAATCGTACATGTATAATACACACTCTTGCAAAAAAAAAATATCAGCTTTGCATGATTTATGCGGTATTTCGGTCGCAACGCAAACAAGTTTATCACAAATTGTGTGGATATATAGGCAATTCCTTGCACTTTTGTTTTTGTTCTTTTTCCCCCCTTTTGAAGGCAATTGGCAATGCCTTTTACAATACTTGGTAAATGCCATGTATTGCTCTTTACTTTGGTCATTTAGATTTTAGATTGGATTGTCTTGATGATAATTGTAGGCCAGCAATTTAAGGGTTCAACCTAGGGAATTCGGTGTTTCGCTTGGTCTTGAAGCTACATTAATTTTGCCTAATAAAATAGGCATGCAATCTAGTGTTTGGACAGGAAGAGGCTTGTGATGAGTTTCAAAACATTAATTTTTTAATATACATTCCTATTTGAGCATGTATATTCCTACTATTTTGGAACCATATATCAACTTTCTCAAATAGGAACATACACACTTAACTGCTCTAGAAGAATTAGTAAACAATACCAATCATTTATGATCAAGCATCTTGCTCATTCAGCCTGAATTATTGATAACGTATATACCTTATCATTTCTTAAAAAGTTTCTAGGGATTTAAAATTGTGAAGTAATATATATGTAATAAATAAACAAAATATTTTTTTATTTTTATAAAATAAATAATTTAATCTTAATAAAAAATAAATTATAAAATATTGATTTTAAATTCATTAAAATTATGATAAAAATATATATGCAGCAACAATAATAATAATTTTTATAATGAATGCTTTTCAAGCACCAACGCCATATTTCCTGAATTTAGATTCTCTTCGTTTGTAGTGAAAATGGACTCATGTACTTAAGCGAAAATACAGAAAATAAAAAAAAATTATGCAAAATTAGCTTAAGTAAATTTTTGCAGATTCGCTTAAGCGAATTGTTTTAACTTAAGCAAATTTTTTGTATTTAAGGATTTGAAGGCTGGATATGAGGGAAAGAGAAACTGAGAATAGATGGAGATAAAAAAAAAAGTGAGTGATATAGGAATGATGGTGGAGGGAGAGGAGGGTGGAGAGTTGGATATGAAAGAAAGAGAGAAATATGTATGGGATATAGTAAAAGTGGAAAAAGGAAGAAAAGACTTGAGCATGGAATGGAGGGAAGAAAAGTTGTGAGAGGAAAAGATGAGTTAAGTATAAGAGAAGAAAAGTTAAATATGAATGCTAAAAAGAGTTGAACATGAAAATTGAGGAGATAGTATTAAGCATGAAGAAAAGAGAAGATTAAGAGAAAATATGCAAAATTCGCTTAAATTAAAATAATTTATTTAAGTAAATATATAAAAATTTACTTAAATTAATTTTATATAAAAATTATCATTTTCTATATTTTGTTTAAATAAATCTATGTTTGCTCAAACAAAAATGAAATTCCCACCACAGAAGAAAATCCGGATTCATATTCCCTTCCACTTAAGTGGTGCTTCAACCATAAGTCTTGGAGAATATATAATAGTATGCTCGGTAGCAATTTGTACGTATGTGTTCCGTTTGCGATAGGACCTGTTACGTAACATCGCATGCGTCATGCAAGCAATAATTAAAATTATTTGAACAATGGAAGGACAAAAGACCAGTTGTAGCTTTAGAATAATACAACAGATAATTAAAAATCCAATTCCAATAGAATCTTTCTTTTCAATTATCGTGATTCATTACTGATGTGATTTATACGCTCAAATCATAACAATGGAAGAAATAAAATTAAGATGAGGTCGTTGTTATCTTCTTGTTCTCGCTATGTTTGTTCAACAAATAAAATTGTGATAAAATTCATAATTACATCATAAATGTCAAAATCAACTAGATTCCCAAGTTAACTCTGTTCAATTAAAAGCATAGATTTAGCTACAAAATCACAGTAATATGTATTAAAATGACCACTCAAGTCAACTCGAGTTGGTTTTATGTTTACAGGTTTACCTTTACTTTGATTATAACCTTTGAATTTAAAGTTTTAAAATTATTATTGTTGTTGTTGTTATTATTATAGTAGTAGTAATTTTCTTTTGCAAAGTAACTAAGATAGTATATTGAATCATTGATCAAAACATTAATTAATTTTTCAAAGCATTTCTTCAAGTTTTTTTTTGTTGGATTGTATATATTTCACCATCAACCCAAATGTTAAGTTCTTCATAAAAAATCTGACGACAAGTGGTACAACGAACAATAATTTTGGCAATATTCGCTGGCGCAGCAGGCCTGACGATGAGATGCCGAGCAAATATTTTTAAAAAATAGAGATTTGTCATTAAAATTTATTAAAGAATTAGTTTAAAAAATTGAAACTAAATTTAAATTTGGACCTCATTTACTAGTAAAGAGTGTATAAACATTAAAAATTCTTTATTTTTAAAAACAGTTATCTCAAACTAGGGATAGCAATGGGTAAAGTACCCGATGAGCACCCGCAAAATTTACCCATAATGGGTAGGGTATTTACCCGCTATACGGGTACGGATATGGGTGTGGGTAAAAACTCGCAAATTTTATTGGGGATGGGTGCGGGTATGGGTATCTAAGTACCCACCCGCCCCATACCCGCATATATATATATATGCTTGAACTTTATTCTACAATTATGCATTAAATTTTTGTATTATTATATTACTTATGTGAAGTTATATAAGATTAATATAAAAATATATTTAATAATAAAGTAAACCAAAAAATTTATTTTGGTTTATATTTTTAATAGAAAAATTTATTTACTATTTTATATCATTTAATTAGGCTAACACAATTTAATTATTACATAGTTAATATAAGATTACATTTTTTTTAAAATATTATTTATATATGACACACATAAAATATTTTTTACACAAATATTTTTGTTAATAAAATCATATTGATGTTTAAATCATAAAGTGAATAATAAATAATAAATATATTATAAATATTTTATAAATTTTACAATCACCTACTATTACCGTAAACTTATTATTTATTAATAATATTTAAATTTTATTTTTATATTTTAATTTAAAATAATATTTTTCTATGTAACATATGTATTACAAGCACAACTATAATCTATTGAATCTAAATAATATTATTCTTACTATTTATTCACATTCAAAGAAGTTTTTGAAAAGATATAAATATAAAAAATTATTGTTAATTTTTATTTGTTAATTTTTTTAATATACACATATATTTCTTTATTATAAAATTTTATTGTAACTATTTATCTTTTATTCAAATTCTTTTTTTTTAAATTTATATACATTATAAATATTTAATTCACTAAAATAATTTTTCAAAAATTTATATTTTTGATAAAATACTTTCGTATAGTATATGAGTTAAAAAATACTAGTATTAATATATATATATATATATATATTAATTATATTATATTATTTTAATTAAATCTATTATTTTTCTTACAATTTCAAATTCAAAAGTTAAAAAAAATATTTTATGTATCAACTTTCTGTTGTTAATATTGAATTTTTCTACTTTAACTCTATTCTCATTCTCAATGTCTGTCTTACTAAAACTTAATAACTATGAAATGTTATTCATTAGAATTAGTTGTTAATGCCGTCACAAGAAGTTACTAAGTGATCCCACACGAAGGGACAACTATTGTACAGATCTATTTCGTTGTCGTTCTGACATTACCAACAATCAAATCTCACACAAGATAGGATTATCACTGACAAATAACTTGTGTGTTTAGTTTTGCTTATTGTTTCTAAGAATTTTAGTTTAAAAAATTATTATATTAAGATACATTTAACATTTATGATATTTGAATATTTATTTTTTTATCTATATTTGTACCTTGTTCGACAACTACATATTGAATTTTTGTATTATTATGCTACTTATGTGAAGTTATATAAACATATTTTTCTTTATAAATATTTTTTTCTCAAACAAGTGCGGGTAATGGGTACAAGACGGGTATGCGGGTACCCAGAAGGTACGGGTACGGGGATTAATGTTTATACCCACGAGGGTATGGGGCTGGGTACGGGTATTTTTTTAAAACGCGGGTATGGGGATGGGTACTGTAGTACCCTACCCATACCCTACCCATTGCCATCCCTATCTCAAACTAATTATATAAATTTAATATACTTTTAAAATTAAGTAGTTAACTCCAAAATAATTAATATTTTAGTATTTAATTTTGGGAAATATTTTTCCAACTTAAATGAAAAAAGGGGCTCGATTTAACATACAAGAATGGGCTCTAACTCTCGTAGTTACATGGAAAAAGAAGCAGTTAATTTATTCTTGAGTAGTAAACTAATGTATTAACGGAGGATATCTTATTTATAGTTATGGTTATAATACAAGGTGGTTAATAAGCTTTGTTCCGTTAAAGTCGCCCATAAAATAGCCCCCGTCGATTTCCTTTTGGAAAGTGCCACTCTTATTTATAGTTGGACGACCACCAACGTGGGGATAAGTGTTGCCATCGCCTGAATACTTGCCGGTGTTGTTCTTTGCGCCGGTGATATTTTGATAGCCGCCATAAATAACATAAGTAATATAGGTCGCTTTTTCTTCTTCCTCAACCTCAAGACGTGCAAGGCGTCTTCTCATTTGTCTTTCCACTGACATGCCGATCTCACTCCAAAAATTGCTCTCAGAAAATTATATTATCCTTGCTTTAACTTATGAGCTAACTGGGCCAACAATTTATAGTCACAATTTAGAATCCAGAGCTTCGCTTAAATAAGAAGCTACAGTCATATTTTTTTTGCTAAAAAAGCTACAGTCATATTAGCTAATACAGGAAGACACTTTTTTATAAGATTGTTTTGTGGATTGGACTTTTTTAACAACAGTTATCTCAAATTAATTATATAAATTTATTGTATTTTTAAGGGTTTTTAACTCCAAAATAATTATTATTTATTGTTTATTTTTAAAAAAGAAAAATTATTTTGCTTTTGAATTCATTTCCATGTAACTACGACATTGACCATTTATTGGAGTAAAACAAAATATATAATTTAAGAAATGATTCACAATCATTTGAGTAAGTATTTTATTCTAAAAGTTTACATTGTATAGGATTTAAAAGGGTGTATATACATAAAATCCTTATAACTTGTACGATATTAAAAATAATATAAATCATATATCATTATTGTAAAGTATTGTGCGAGTAAAATAGAAGAATTTTTTATTAATTAATAAGTTAATTTTCAATTAGATAAATAAATATATAATTTAATTTCTAAAATAAATTTACATTGTGAAAATTTTAATATAATGCAAGTATATAAACGTCTCAAAAATGTTATATCGTGTAAAAGTAAAAAAAAAAAGTTACATCTTTTGTTTTTTATAAGCAAAATATATTATTATAGAGAATTTAAAGGGAACTCAAAACTCATATACACAAAGAAAAAACTAATACTTACTCAAAAAAATAAAAATAAAAAGTAAAAACATACTTATACCTAACTAAGACGGATGCAATTTTGTAGATTCAAATACCAATCAGCTAACAAAGTAG
Source organism: Abrus precatorius (assembly GCF_003935025.1). Classification (NCBI taxonomy): domain Eukaryota; kingdom Viridiplantae; phylum Streptophyta; class Magnoliopsida; order Fabales; family Fabaceae; genus Abrus; species Abrus precatorius. The sequence goes on along the minus strand of NW_020874292.1, from coordinate 30,203,693 downwards.
CTTCTCCCTTACTAACAAGTGATAACCATTTTCAAGACTTCAGAATAATAGAATCTAGGATTTATCTCTCATCTAAAACACCATTAGAAAACACAATTCGATTTCTATGTAACCACAAAGATAACACTGTACTTACCCAAACAATTAATAAACATATCTCTTCTCTTTTACTACCACCAACATCAACCCAAGAAAGCAAGTGAGTCGATAAATTTGAAGGCAAAACTAGTGAGAATCCAAGCCAACGTACAATAAAATACCATATTTGAGATGAAACTGACCACGTTAAAAATAAATGAGTTGGAAGTTCTTCGAAACCATGATAGAAGCAACAAGTTATATCATCAATTTGAACACCACGATCAATCAGCAAACTTTTACAAGGGAGTACATTCAACAACAATTACCAAGAAAATATCAGACACTTCAGAGGGATCTTCCCTCTCCATAGCCTTTGCAAGGCGTCCGCGGTACACTAATTTACCATATTTGGACCACCAAAAAGTTTAAATAGCCATAAATAAGTAAAATGCACTAAATAACAACCTGAAAATCTGTTCTTCATACCCATTTATTTTCTTGTAGTACCTTAATAGAAACTTCATCCACAAGTTTCAACATAAAATTAAAGTTTGAAATCTCATGTTGAAATAGTCCTTTTCGCCAACTAACATCCCAAACTCACCTAGTGTCATCATGAAAATCATTCTTCATTACACAAGATTCAACATTTCTTGTCACTACAAACAATTGCAGAAATGTCTCCTACAATTGCACCTCACCTACCCACTTATCTCTAAAAAAAAGAGTGTCCAAACCTATACCTATACTCCTATCCAACTTCTTATCCAGCCATAAATTCTCTTGATGAATAACCTTCAGTAAATCATGTCACAGTTACGTCTTAACACTACAAATTAAATCATAAAATAAGAAAGAAAAGATATATATAATAAACAAATTCATTTTTTGTTAATTAAAATATGATTTAAATCATAGAATAAGAACATAAATAACACAAGTATACGAAAGTTTCTATAATTTTATAATATGTAAAGATACATATTAATACTATAAATCCTTGTTATTACGTATTTTAAAGAGAAGAATAAAAACAAATTAAAAAGACATGAACAAAGACACATTATAAAATAAAAATTTGTTAACATTTACATGATATCTAATAATAATAATAATAATAATAATACAACAATAACATAATTGAAGAAAAAAATATATATCATATTTATTTCTTCATATTTAGTTACCTTTATTATTATTATTAAGTTAAATAAAATGCATGAACAATAGTTATTTTCAGCCCACGAACAAAAGTGGGGGCAGAAAGGATATTTACATTGATCCAAATTAAAATTCATAAACTGAATCCCTTAATCACTTTTTGGTTATATGTAAGAGATCTCATGACAAATGGACCGAATTGGTTCACACAAACTATCAGAATCCTGAAAAGGAAAATCCATTCGGTTCAATTTAGCATTCTAGCACAAATTGAATTGAATAAACAAAAGAAAGCCCAAACTTATTTAATGTTGATATTTTTTACATTTAGCTGAGGGCTACTTAATCACAAATGCATAAATGGATGAACCAAAGGCTAGCCATCTTTCCACAAATACAATTATTAACTGAAATCAAATTTCATTAGAATCTTTCTTTTCAATTATCACTATTGATATGATTTATGGAAAGACCATTACCTATTTTTATAGTGCCAAAATCGCGATAGCCGAAAAAAAAAAGGAATTTGATGTGAACTCCTCCTTCTCAATCTTTTAATTTATTTGAACTTATTATAAAATAAATGTATAATTTAGTTTGGATCAATTTAAAAATAACATCAAAATCCAATTCACATCAAATCAATCTTTTATGGTTTGAAATGAATTAATTATTCTAATTTATGCCTTATTAATTTTTGTTATTTTTTAAGGGATAACATTTTAATTTTTTGGTAAGCAAAAAAAAAAGTTTTATTAGTTACAATATAAACTGAGACTTAAATTAATAAATATTTTTAGCGACTAAATTTTTATTTAAGATATAATTAATAGAAAGAAGGATATGTTGGTAGCAATATTCTAGAAACTTCCTTTAATCAAGATTACCTTGTTTGGAGTGGAAATAGAGGGTGATTTTTGTAGTATCATTGGTGAAAGAAACCACTATATTGCACATACATCAAGTTAGAGAAAAACATTTGTGGTGTACTTTAATAAAGAAATTACTGTGTATTCTTTTTTGGATTAAAGTAGAGGAAGGTTTGTTAGTCTTTATTAGTAAACAATCAACATGAAGCGAAATATTTTCAAGTAATTGCTTACTTAGGAATTGAATGTAGACCAGATGTCGTGGTTAAATCAAGATAAATCCACTGTCCATGTCATCTTTCTATTTTCTATTATTTTCTTGTGTTTATAATATTTTAACTTTGTTTACTTAAATTTTATAATTTCCAAAGAACCGATTCACCCCTTGATTCTTTCACCATGCATAAACATATGATGAGAACAACTTCACGAATTATAAAGCTAGAAGAGAAATAAAGTGTGGTATGTGTAATAAGGGCATAGATTAGCAAGGGCGAGCATGTCCTCTGTACAGTACCTCCAAATTATTAGGACCTCCAAATATATAAAATTATTAAAATTGTTTTAGCTTTTTTTCTCTCTTAATTACTGCAAAGTTACTTTAGTAAAGAGTTATTTTAATTTTTTTCTTAATTACTGCAAAACAATTTTGGATGCTAACTGCTGCATATTTCTCTTTATCCTTACATTTTAAAATATTAAAAATATAATTTTATTTTATTCTTAAAAATTAAGAACAGAGGAATTTAATTTTCACAATTAGAACACAACTTTCAAAAAAGTTTAAGACGGGCCTGTATGTAATCATAAAAGATAATGTATATTATTAAGATAAGAAAAGAGGTCTTAGCACCTCATGCGGTGTACAAACAAATATTAAAACCATGATGTTAAACTGTGGTTCTCAACCACAATCGTGGCCAACATATTGCAGTATATATATCCATAATCAAACAACTATGTCTATTTAAAACCATGATTAGAGTTATTACTGCAGTTCGTTTAATAGCACAACATAATATGATAGATAATAAGAAGAGTAGTATATAAGAAATTAATTAAAATTCCTTGTTGAGGAGTCAAAGCCGCCAAAGATGACAGATCCGTTGCCATTTCCCTGAACATAACCAGCGTTGTTTATAAGACCCTTCATGTTTTGTGTGCCACTATTGTTGAAAGAGTGAGGAGGCGAATTTTGAAATGGAGCGTTGTGCTGAGGAGCACTTGCCCTAGTGTTGCGGTGGCGTCGACGTTGTGCTTGTGCTTCTTCCACATGATTGTCATCCAAGAACCTCATCAATTCCATTAATGAATCTGCCATCGTTAATTAGAAATTGAATGGCTATGCCTCCACTGAACTTGTCTATGCTTGATGCCCTTGAAGGCTACACTTCTATATATAATTAGGTTTGTCACTCTGGGGAGTAATAAGTGGTACTATTTGCTTAAAGAATAAGTTAATAATGCCTTTTTATTTAATGGAGTACAGATGGAGGGTTGGTATCATTCTTTCTAACATATTATTTATTATTATTTAAAATTATTCAAAATTACAAAAAGGAAAATAACAATCATTAAATTAAAATGACACTTATATTTTTTTAATTAAAATTTAGCTAATAATAAATTTTACCTTTGTCATAATCATAATTGCACATCTTCTTTATTTGAGGGATAAATGCTCTTAACATGACGGGGTAAAATAGGAAATATGGAAAGAATAACAAAGAAATAGATCGTAGGTTGTGAACTCTAAATATATAAACTTTTGTACAAGTTACTACTTCGTACATGAATTTTATTCGTAGAAAATGACAAAATATGTAAAGTAAAAATATAAAGTATGTTTATCGTGTGCTTTACACATTTGTCTCCATCAATATAGGGTGTGAATTGCCTTTCATGAATACTGGGGAAAGCATAGGATTCCACCATATATAAAGAATTATATTCCGTTTGAAAGAACTAATTTGAAGACCAACATATATTGTCAAGGATAAATTAACTATTAAGGAACTTGGAGGAAAGGGAGTAACAAAATTAACTTTATGAATCATGAATGCTTCTCCTGGTGCAAGCACAACATATTTGAGTGGTATATCCTAGAATTTGGAGAGGCAACAACCATAAAGGTGGAGTGGAAACTCCAACATGTGGAAAGGAATCTATAATGGGGTTCCTAGTTTGGGCCCTCTATTGCCATGGGCTACTTGTTGCATGTGAGGGACACCAACTTAAACTCGAATTCTGGACCTTGAAAATTCTCACATCAAAAAAAGGATGAATGTTACCTTACTTTGATCTTGTCTTCCAGATAACATTTGTGCCCACATTCTACCATTCCACCACCTTCTTTAATTGTTTTCCCTCTTTGATTTTGTTAATGCTGTGTGGGGACCAAGTATTAATGAATTATTTACTTTAAGTCTTCCTATCAACAGCTTATTACTTCAAATTTCTCTCTTGGAAGCTCAAGAGTATACAAGCTGGTTTGGTCGTGGAAGGGACCATAGAGGATTACAAGTTCTCTCTGGTTGGTTGTTTAAAGTTCCCTTCTAATTAGTGAACAAAGATGCCATCGTCATATGACTTAGGTGCATCAGCACGTTGGATCAAATAGTTGCCAAGCCCATTTGGCTGGATTTAAGTCAACATTAATGGGTCTTACTCCTCTTCTACAATTATTTGTGGTTTGGGGCAGAGTCTTATAGGATCATAATGGCAATTTTGTGTCAGCTTTCTCTTGTCATTAAGGTCATTGTACCATTTTGATTTATGCATATAGAACTTTAGGACATATGGCTTGGCCTGCATGTTGTTTAGAATCGGGGCTACAAGAAGAGACATATCTAGAATCATATTCTGAAAGTGTTATTCGATTGTTGAAGCATGGATGTCCAAGTGCTGATCAGTCATCTTTTGCTTTTGTTCAACATATCAATATAGGCCTAGGCATTAAATTTTTTTTTTATAATCATAAAATTAATATTAGCAGGAGCACAAATTGTGCTCAAGTGGTTACAAACAGAATAGTACAATTAACTTAAAAATAGAGTAGACTCTATTCAAAGTCATAACTGATAGCCTAAGCATTATTAATCCTGATTTTAAAGAGTTTTTTTCTATCCTCGCTTCTTCGTCACTTTTACTTTCTAGAGTTTGAAAATTAAATTTATTTAGAAGCATTTTTTAGAACTTGAAGAATGGGCCAAGGCATTGATATAGTGTGGTTGAGATTACCAACCATTGAACCCATTAATTGTAATTGTAATTTATAAAGAAGTAAAACACGAACCAAACAATGTATGCTTTGATTAGGATTTAGAAAACTTAGGAGCAAAGCCTTCTTTCTTTGAAAAAGTTCGCAAATACTTTTTTAGTATTGATTAAAATTTGTTTTATATATATATATATATATATATATATATATATATATATTTCACTCTTAAATTAATAAGTATATTCATATGTTTATAATTTTTAATAAATAAATGAAAGTATTAAAATTAAAGGTTTTATTAACCCAACCTTAAAGGTTAAGTGAGTTTAAACATTCACAAATAAAAAAAAATTATGAAAAAATACATAATTATTATAATAATTATTATATTAAAATTATAAAAATATAATAATTTTTTTAATAAAATTTTATTATTATTAGCTGTTTATTCTAATATTAAAAGTTGAAATTAACAAAATCCCAAGATGAAATAGAATTTATAACGCTCTGCTTTGTATTGTGAATGGGAAATGAATCTTCAAAACAGTGCTTCCTTTAATTATTGTTTAACTATTCTTATAGCACCGTATTAATTAGGTTCTAAAATCTAAGTAGGGGTATGTACGTGGATGAATTAATAAAAATTGAGACCACTATTCAGTAATGATTAATTCATTATTTCCAATAGAATCTTGGAGTATGGTTTGCGTGTCAACAATTAGCATATGTGATAGTGCTATGAAGTGGGTTGCTTACATATAATGGCATCAAAGCGCTGTGAAGTGAGTTGCTTACATATTAACAGATGCTAATGAATCAATCTTGAAATGGTTTAGCACTTAGCTTGCACACTACATAGTACACACACTTGTCCAGGAATTAATGCAAAGTTATCCATAAATAGGCCATAGTCGATAAAAAGTAGATATTATTCTTCATATCTGTTGCGTTATACGGTCCTATCTACATATGTCCGCTTTTGCCTTTTCACGTGTTAAAAACTATTCAAGATGCCGTCATCTGATGTGAATGCTTCAGAAGCACAATAAATTAGTTAACTAATCTTTTGTCCAAAAATTATTTATCTAATTATAATGGCTGAACTACGAATTATAGAATAAGTAAGAATTTAACGAGTTAAATTTATCCAACCAAAGAGGGAAGGAGAGTGATCAGTTGTTCAAAATGTGCAATTCAACTTTGAAAACATTATTTTCTTTTTGTTCATTAATGCTTGTTACTCAGAAAAATCTTTGATATACAACTTTAATATCATTTTTTCACAATTTAGCCCTTGGTTCGAAACGTAAAATAAACAGTCAAATTGTTAGAGTTGTTGTGTCTCTGGTTGTTTGGGACGCACTTCCTTCCAAGTTTTTTTTTAATTTTTATTCAACATGAATAAATTAAAATCTTAACATTTTCCTCAAATTAATTCAATTCACAAGCTTTTAATACACATAATGTTATCAATTTTACATTTTATATATTAAATGAATGAATACATTTTCACTTATATGAGTAAAGAATGAATATTTTACTAACATAAATATCATAATTGTTAAGAGTATAAAACAAATTAATAATTAATACACTTAAAAATAAAATTTTATTTCCTATGATTAAATTTAAAAATTATTAATAATTAATATATATAAATAGGATTGTAGTAGGATTAATTATTACTTCTAATCTTAAAAATATAAGACCCTTCTAACTATTTTGCAAGATTTTAAAAAAATATTAACTTCATTAATAATATTAAATTTATGAAAAATTAGATTTTTTTTTTCGAAAGTATCCTTCAAATTACTTAGACTTTTTGTGTCACTCATTTTTTACTTAATTAATTACGTTGTCCCCACTAAAAATATTTTTTCAAGAAAATAATTAATGCAAGGAATACCTTGCAAGGAGTCTCAAACAAAACCATACTAAATTTTTCAAAAGAGTCTTATATTCAGGATTAGAGGTAAGAGTATAATAGATGAATGATATAATAAAAAAAAATTACGTGATATTTTTTTTATAAAATTTAAAATTTCAAACATTTTCTTAATTATTCACAAATCCTTAAACATAAAATAAAAATAAAAGGAAGGGACTAATATATGATTTCGGTTTTTGAAATTTTGTAGTCAGTTAAGACTAAAGTATATATCTTTATTGTTAAAATGGGACAAATTAATTTTTTATTGAATTTTCCTATCTAAAATTATCATTTTTATGCATTTTCACAAATTGAATCATTTAAATTAGTCTGTACACTTTTCAGAAGTATTTAAACTCATTTTAAATACTATCATGTCAAAATACTAATTTCAAAATCCTTATTCATGCATTTTTATTCCGAGTGTACAAAGATGGTTAGCTTAAAAAATTAATCCAAAGTGATATTGCTTCTAAAGTAAATAAATAAAAGGATATCTATACTTGAATTTTAGTATATTATGACATCTTTTCAATTGAATAAGAAATAAATTATAATTTATTTATTTTATGGAGTCTTATCCCATTTTCTTTTACATTCTATGAAAGGAGAAAAATTGGTTAATTTCGTTAAATTTGAAGAGAGAAAAATTGAATCAATTAAAAAAAAAAAAAAAAGAGTCGATAACCCTCGGTTTCTGTTCAATAGATCATGTGTGTTATATTGTTAAAACCTGGATAGAATTTGGATTTATTGATTTAGATAATCATCCTTTTTAACTAAAGCGATGTCATAGCATACTACATTTAAAAGTAAATAAATTAAAATCATATAAAATATTGAATTAGCTGATTAAAATAAGTATTTTGTATATATACGTTAGAAAGAAAGGGTCAATTGATTAGAACTACAAAATTCGAGTTCAAATCACGAAAATAATACTCGAACTAATTAAATATAATTGTATTTTCTTCATTTGGTTTGATTTTTAAACTTAATCGAGTTGATTCAAATCAAACCAACGCACAGCCAGCACATATCATATCATAGCAGCGTGTGAGGATGATTGGTAAACAAAATTTTCAGTTATTCTTACTTTGAATTCTGACTAACCCATGAATACATTTTAATTAAAAGCTGGTCGTCTTTGAATAAATAGATGAACCACGAACGTAAACATGGCGGTACCAGATAAGTACTAGGTTAATTTTTAATTAAAATAAAATAAAAGAGGGTACAAGCGAAGCTCTGAATGGAGAAAGCAAACCCACATACAACCAAATTGGAGCAAACCAAGTTACCCAATTGGTAAAACCTCCCACTAATTAAAGCAGCGATAAAGTCCTTAATTATTCTCAAGTTGTAACACACCACCGAAATAAGAGAAAGTAAAAATAAAAGTCATAACACTTACAACACACACATTAATAATCTATAATAAAACTATTCTAAGATATTCTAGCCTAGCAAACCTTTTATTCTCGAACTATGTCACCATCCACTAGAGAACAACAACGATTATAGTTATATGTTTCACATCTTCATAGATAGTATAACTCCTCGAGTGGCATATTTACATATATAAAATACCTTTAAGTCATCAAAGTTGGTTTCTCATTTGCCCCGTTAGTGTTGCCTGCGGCTTGTTTTACTGTCCTTTCCTTCCAATTCCATGGGTAGTATCTATTTGCTTGGCGATTCCTTCCTGGTAAAGGAATTGGGAAGGAACTAGAAGGCATATTTGGTTGAGGTTTTTGAGTTTCACCACCAACAAAACCCAAGCCCTTGGATTCTTCCATTCTCTTTTGAAGTTCAGCCATGGCGTAAATATGGTGCACTATATATGTATATTATATGAGTAGTTTCTCTGCCTCGTTCTCACTCAGATTGATGCCATTTAGCTAGCATATCAAAACCTCCTTTTATACATGCTTTGAAGAATAATATTTCTATGAATAATGCAAACTTAAGAGGGAAGCCTCGACTTTGCAAATATTCTCTCAAAATAAAGTCATATTCTTTCATCAACCTTGATATTTTGACAATTCCAAATTAATACTCACTTTATTCTTTTGTTTTATTACTTCTTTTTCTCGAACCAATCATATATTTATTATTCTATTTTTCTTTTTCTTATCTATCTCTTTCTCTTGAGATATTTACAGTTCATGGTGTGAAAGAAATCTTTATTTGGTTCTGATTATAAAATCATTTCTCAGTTTGTTAAAATCCGTTTTGGATTCATGATGGATATTGTGACAACTCATGGGGTATGGTTAGCTTGTAATGAATGGTGAAATAAAACGATTTGGACAATTGAACACGTCAGGAGTTTCTCGGACTCGAATCAAAGACTATAAGCAAAGATAGAATAAAACACTCTCTAATCTAGGAGGATTTCTTTTATGATCGGAAACATGATAGTCTCAATTAATCAGACAAGTAAATAATTTTAATACATGTTAAATGTTATCGGTGAAAACTACTATAATCTTTGACTATACAAAAGTTTCTCCTAGTCTAAAGAAAAACTTTTTTCTTTTAAGGGAAATTTTGATATTATTTTATACTCATTATTAAATTCAAAATTAATTACTTGAGAAAAAAAAGTTGTGTTTTAGTAATTATAGAAAAAAGTATATTAAAAAAATTTATGTGAAAAAAATAGAACTTATAAATACTTAAGGAAGAGAAATATAGAATGCGTGGTATTTGGTGTAATGGAGTAATTAACCTATCATGATTATTAATTTGTACAGCGTATTATTAAATAATTTTACTTTCGTTTCCTTTTTTACTTCTATATCTTTTTTTGTCATATTTGTCATCACTCTTTTCTTTATTTTTTTTCTTCGTTATTTATTTATCTCTTTTCACAACCATCTTATACTTGATAAATCCACTTATGTTATTTTACGTTAGAATACAATGTTTTGCTTCATTTTACTTGTTAAAACAGTTTAATTTTAAGTTGTTTAAAAGTTATTATGTTTGATGTTAGTTTGGTTTAAAGTAATTTTTGTGTTAATTTTTTTTACTTCTTCTAGAAGTTTATATAGCATAATTTAAATCATATGATTGAAGGAAGGCAGAGTTTCAAGAAAAACTCACAAACAAGATTTCATATGAACCGTAGAATGATCTCGTATAAAATTTAAGCAAGGCCTCACTTTCTAATAATAATAGAGAACTCTGAATAAGACTTCATGCAGAATTGAAGCAAGACTTCATTCACTAATAATAAATAGTTAATTTCTAAAAAAAATTCTAGAGTAAGATCACGCTAGAACATGAAGTGAGGCCAAATTGACTTATACAAAAATAATAAAAATAGTTAAGGGTGTTTAGTTGGAGATTTTGGTTACTTTTTTAAGCAAAAATGCAATTATTTTTCTCTGGAATGCTTTTAAATATCTATACGTTGTCGGAGTAAGACTTGAGGATCAATAGAGTTTCATATTGAGATTATCTATATTTTTATTATTTTTTTAATCAATTACTAGATTTCTTAGGTTAAGAAATGATGATTTCTCATTCAAGCTGTAATCACTTCTTCTACATTTAATTTAATGAATTGTAGAAGTTCTACAATTGAAAAATTGGAGAATTTACTTAAATATATATAAAGTTAATGCCTTAATTGTGTGATTACTTAAGATAGAGATCAATAATTAAATGATTAGTGAATTTTTTAATCTTAATACGTGTTTCTTATTTCTACACCTAAGGCATTACGGATTACAATTATATTTTAATATCTAAGAGACAGTGTATTTAAATTAAATTTATATTTTATTAATATTTAAAGTTTGTAAAATTTTAGGGAGTAATAACTTATTGTTTTACATAGCAATTAACAAATTATTTTCTTTCAAGAAAAGCAATTAAAAACTTTAACAAGTAACTAAAGGCATTGATTCGGGCCAATCAAGTCCATTTGGTCGGTGCGTTAATTGAAGGTAAAGTAAGTAAACTTGTTGACCAAAACGGATTCAGATACCATTGTTGAAGGATCAAATTTCTTTTTAACGGGTACGTAACACGGCATATATACGGCGGAAGAAGTTTTTATTATTATTATTTAAAGAAAGATGAATAAATTTTAAATATTAAATTTTATTATTAATGATTAAGAAAATAAAATATATAAATATTTTAAAATTTTAAAAAAGATATATATCTTTTTAAGTGATTATATAACACAGTGAATATAATTATATTAAATATTTAAAAATTATTGTTCATAATAATTTTACTTGACTCAAACAAAATTATATCATTGAAATAAGTAATTATATATATATATATATATATATATATATATATATACCTCTTATTCTTGTATAAAAAAACTTATCAATACATTTTCTATACAGAACATATGTTAAAAATTATTAAATATATAATTCAATATTTTAAATTATTATAAACAATATGTATTGAATATTTTTATAATTTTAAGATAATAAATATGTTTATTTTTTATAATTTTTTAATAATATAATTTTTATTAATTTAAATTAATAAAAGTTATAATTAATTTTAATTAATCTTAACATACATAACTAATTTTTAATGTAATATTGATTGACATTTAAAAAAGTAAATATAAATGTAAATATAACATATTTGAAAATAAAAAGAATACTTATCCAATTATTTACTTAGCTTGGTTTATCAGGAGGTTGATCCAATTAAAAATTGAATAAGATTTTATTTAATAAAATTAATTAAAAGCTTCCAATTTGTAAAACGTAACTGATAAATTAATTGAAATTTTATAATTTATAAGTGGTTAATTAATTAGAACTTTTTGTAAAAAAAACTAGTTATATAATCAACTAAAATATGTGAAATAATTAAAAATGATATGTAATATTATATTAAATATTATTGTTATTGTTTATTTATTATAAACTATTTAGTTAACTAATTAGATATTTATTATCAATCAAATAATTAAATATTTATTTGTTATTAATTAAAAAACGAGGAAGAGAATCATTGTGTAAACTCATACAATTTTACTAATTTATTTAAAAAAGATGGATAAAAATGTGGCTGCTGGGATTCGAGCCCAGGTCTCCACGGCCACAACGTGGAATTCTTACCACTAAACTACAGCCACTTTCAATGGTGTTCGCAATTTTATTTAACCCTTACATATTCTAAAGGTTTTATTTTCTGTACTAGGTAATTTTAATTTCTTTCATTTTTTTTAAATATTTGTTGTTTTTAATTATTTATTCTAAATTTTTCATTTAATTTTTAATAAAAGTATAATATATTATTATTTTACACAAATTTATAAATAAAAATTTAAATTGCTTTATAATATTTTATAAAATTTCACACCAATTTATACAAATCAAGAGTACGTCACATATTTATATTTTTTAAATTATTGGATGAGTTTTTAAAATAAAATATTTAATTTAAATAATTAAGTATGATTATCAAAATTAGAGAAACTAAACTCTTGTTTCCATTTAAATATAAAAAACTAAAAGAATAATTAAGCTTAATCTAAATATATTTGTTTTGAACAATTTATGCATTATATTTTAGGTTTAAATGTCTTGAAAATCTTAGATTTACGTGTATAAAAGAATTTGAAGTTTAAATATATTTTTTTTGTAATGTTTATTATAATATATATTTAACTTAGTCTTATTTCTAAAAAAATTTCTTTAAGTAACCATTCCTGTATTTTTTAATCTTTCAGAAACAGATACAATTTGATGAATGTAAATTAGAGTCGAAATCAGTGAAAAATGAGTTGCAATACTGAAACATAAGGATACAAAATATAGAAAATAACTGAAACATGGAAAAGAATATAGATGTACATAAAATACTGAAACATATTGAAGGCAAAAGATTATACGAAACCAAGACTTTAACAATTGAAATTTATAGAAAACAATATTTTATTTAAACCTATATTTTAAATTCTTAATTCTATTAATTCAACATGACAACTTTTACAAAGCCTAAATTGTATAGATTACAAAAAAATAAATATCATGATAAAATCATATAAAAATTATAAACAACATATCTATTCAACTCCAATGAATTAGACAGTTGAGGATGCTCTAGAGCAAAATTTACAGTAATCTAAATCAACAAAATAAACCAGAAATCTTATACTTCATTATTAATATATCAAAACACCCCACAAACGGCTTTTATACTTTGTAGTAAACACACGTGAACACCATTAACTAAACAGGGCTGTAACTTAAACTGAGTTCCAAGACAAGTGTGTTGGAATTCACGATGGAAGAACTATAAAGGTAAATTCAATGCGTAAACTATAACAAACAAGGTTGAAATAAACTTAGATTCATAAACATTTAAACTGAATCTAACCATTCCATAAGTTTGCCAAGAAAACTAGTAATGATAACACTGCACATGGGATGATATAGTGACATTGACAAGGGACAATATGAAACAAAAATCTTGTAGTTGTCCTCAAAGGAATTTCCAAACAGAGACAGAGCTAATTGGTGTTCCTTTCCATCCAATAAGAAGGCAACGCCCATTCATATTGAGTGTGCAAAACCTTGCACAGGGAAATCTTTTAGCAACCAAATCTGCTTGGTATAAAGATAAAGAGCTCAACTCTGTCTCCACCATTCCATAGCGTGAGAAAAAGGCCCTCCACACATCAACCTTCACATTTCTGGTCTTTCTTTCTTCTCCTTCTTCGGCCACAATATTCCTGATTCCATGATTGAAGTACATTGACTCCATAATCATTCGGTTTTTCTCATCCCCTTTCATACAAGTCTCAAGACAATCAAAAAATGCACTAAAGAAGAAAAGGGCCTCAATGAAACGGTTCACAAAAGATGTAGAATTGTGGTTTGCTTCAATTTCAATTACCACCATCACATTAGGATTTATGGTTCTAATCACCCTCATGAGGGTTTCAAGCTGCTTTGAATGTTGAATATTGATTCTAAGTGCACACTGAGAGTAAACTGCAATTGTTTCCTCAGGATCTATGTCAAACTGCTCTTCTTTAAGATGCAACATGTCTGGTACCATAACTACATTGAAATAGAAGGGTATGTTCAAGCATTGTGCAAAATCCTTCAATCTCTTACCAGTGTCCTCAACTATATGTTTTGAAGTGGTTCCACTTTCAACAGCTGTTATCTTTAGAAGCTCAATTGGACATTCATGTCTTGACTCAAGGGCTTTCATTAGGATTGTCCATTGGCCACCCTTTCTGATTTCAAGATCAATAACATGAATCTTTTTTGCATCAGCTACATTGTCTATTATAGCTTGGATTGAAGTGAACACTGCAATTTGACAAAAAGGAAGATCTTCATAAAATGCAACAATAGTTGGGTTTAGTTCCTTAGCTGCCTTTTCAGGATCAAATAACTCAAGTTTTTGTAAATCTTTCGATGAAACTCTTCCTGTTTCTCTATCTATTCTCTGGCGAAGTGCTTCAGCAAAATAATGAACCACACGCTTAACAGGGTTCCCAGTCTTGGAAGCCAATGATTCACAATGACTCAGCAATTTGCTAGCACGCTCAAATTGTTGATACCCAACTTTCTCAGCAGAAGCCAAGAGGGACTCAGCAAGTGCCACATCCTCTTTCTCTTCATCAGAGAGACCAGAGAAAGAAAAACCAAAAGGGTGAGTGTCCAAGAATTTAAAACCTTCTTGTGACTCTGAAGATGAAGATTGAATGAACCTTGTTCCAGCTACCTTCATAACGTCTTCAGTTGAGAGCTTTTTCTCATTTGTGACTGCAACCAAACCATCAACTGGCTGAAGGGTTTTCTTCCCTTCATTACATAACCTCCTGAAGCCCTTTCCATAGTTCTTCAAAATCTCTAGTGAAGCTAAAGAAGTAGTTGAGTGTGGCTTTTCCTTTTTTGGGTGACAAAGTGAAGCCATGGGTTGATATTGTTTATGAAATTGGAGTGGTGAAGATACCATGTCAAAGTGTAGGTTATCAAATTGAGAATAATCATGATATGATGGTTGAAGATGATAATTTTGTTCATTAGTGGATAGAAGGTACCCTTCTTCTGATGGACCATCTGGGAAGAACCCAAAATTAGAACAAAGTGAGTCAATTCCCCTTGATTCTCCCCAATGTTCTGCTCCTGAAAATTTAACCATTTTCACTTCATTTAGTCCCTCAGTAGCCCAGAATATATCGTTGGATGAACTCGAATTGTCTTCAATAGCATTGAAACTGAACTCACTGAAATGATACGAGTCTTCCATCTTAAATTGAAACAAACTTTAAACTTTGTTTTTGGTTTGATCAGTTTCAAATATGTTTCTTCAATCAAGTAATTAATTCTCTTTAGAACAAAGGCAACAAGATTATTAGTACCCCTCACACTTTGATTTTTTTTTACTATGATTATTTTAATGTAAATTTGACTAGTTCTCATACTAGATCCATCTAGTACAGTTAACATTGATGTTGTCATCAACTCATTCATGATGTGCCGATGTGATCAAGGAGGCCTGCATACAGAAAGCCAGCGAAATTTATTATAATTCAATAAATTGCATGATTTTATTTTTACTTTTACATTTCTTTTGGTGGTTGAGACAAAAATGCATGCTCTTATTTTGCTGAAATTCCTAAGAAATTCGGTCCAGGAGACAGGAGACAGGAGACAGAAGCCAGCAAAGTTTAAACAAAGATGGAGTATGTAGACAGAGAAGACAAACTAAAAAACATGTTATAAATGGATTTAATTTTTATTTACTTTCAGCCAAAAAATTCAAATATTTCACTAAGTAAATATAATAAATAAGGATTATTGTACAAGAAAAATGCAAATGAAAAACGACAAAAGGAAGTAAAATATAGTCCAGGATCAAGTATTCAACAAAGAAGCAGCTCTCAAAGTTGTGTTCTGACAACAGAAATGCTGCTTTTTATTCAATCATGGCAACTCCGTGTCCGTGTGATGTTAAATTAATATATAAATAAATCAATAAATTTGATTATTTCAAGGATCAGTTCGGAGCTAAAAGTCGAAAAACTGTCTCTTCATACTCTTATCTAGCTTCTAAGAAGTGATCATAGAAAAATGAATTAAGAATAAGAAAGATTTGCAAACAACTTATGGATAAGCTCCGTTCTCTAAAATTATTCGAGAAAACGTATAATCTGCCTGATAGGTATCCTTGAAGGCAACCATCGATGAAAGATAGTTTCTGAACATTATATGCCAATTACATGAGAAGAATTAGTCAAATCTTCATCTCGGACAAAGTTAAATAAGAAACAAACATCATTTAGGGATGTTAGAATTAGTTTTGTTTTGTTTGAGTAAAAGTAAGATAGAACATATGTATTGTAATTTTGATGAGGAAAAAAATGAAAATGATTTGATGATTAAAATTATAATAAGAAAAATTATATATTTTTCACAAACATGCATGTATGTTTAGTATGTCTCTTTCTCTGTTTTAAATCACTGAAACTTAAAATTCATTATCTTCTAATCTTACCTCAAGCAAAGTTGTTTGCATTGCTCGCATTAAAAGGGAATTCCATGATCTTCTATTCTTTTATCTTGGGTCATCAACAAGGCCTCAATTTTAGGGAGACTAAATGGTTCAAAGAAAGACATGACAAAGGTAACAATCGAGTCATGTTCATAAGGGGAAACTAGCTAAATAGCTCTATATCATACTTGTATCAACTCAATACACCTCTAGTTGAAGAGTCAAGTTGCATTGATAGACAGCAAATAATCACGAATTCCCCCAATCTTTTTGAGGTTTCTATGTTGCATTTTCAACTGTGTAAACTTGTATGTAATCCGTTTAAACGTAAATAATAAAAAGCTTAAAAACAATCTAATAGCTTTTAATTATGATGAAAAGGGTTCTACGATAAGCAAATTTATCAAATTTATAATTCACTAAGTAATATTTACACTTACAAAATGTTTCTTAAGTAATATTATCAAAACACACCCTTGCTTTCTTTTCTTTCTATTCAATAAATATTATATAAAAATAAAAGCAATTTAATAAAGAAACAAAGAGACTGAATAATTGAAATGAGAAGATCGATCATGTGATTGAAAAAAATATTAATAATACCACGAGGTAGGGCCTGATGTAAAAATGTCCGGAATCAAGATACTTAGATAAATTTAATAAGAAAAATAGTAGTTATACACATATAAGGTATGGCATATACATCTAATATAGCTAATATAAAAAGGTAAAATAAAATAATAAAAAAATATAATAAAATATTATACTACTTTTTTTGTACAAGATATTTAGGGAAATGATCACACATTTAGGAAAAGTACCTTAAAAAACACTATTAAATTGCTTAAATTTACCTTATTCTAAGAAAACATGCAGAATGGGTGTGTTTCAAAACTATAAAGTAACAAATGCGATGTTTTATCTTATTATACTTAACTAATTTCTTAAGGTTAAATATTATGTTACTTTTAAATCTTCACGAGGTAATAAAATTAATTTTATTTAAAAATGAGTTTCAAGTGATATCTTTTATATTGAGATTTTTTAAAAAACTATAAACTTTTTTTTATATAAAACAATCTTATTTGAATTAGGTAGATTAATTATAGATAACAATTTTTTTTATTGTTTCAGTATTTAATATATTTGCTTTAACGACACTAGAACTTAAAAGGAGGGTCTGACGTCCACAATGATTCTATTTATCTTAAACACAATTACTTTGTGAATAATTCATAGTTTAGACAAATAATAATAATTTTTTTAAATAAGAATTATTATATTAGAATATAAAAAATTAACAAAATTATTGTTTAAAAGTAAATTTATAATAAAATTTTTGCTATAAAATTTTTAATTCCACTTAAAAATTATAATTTAAATTATTTTTAGATCTTAAAATTAAGTTAAAATACTTTTAATATATGTGCAAATATACACTGCTGCTTTATAAAAAGGCCGGATTATAATATTCTCTCTTCTTCCTTTACTCAAATATGAGTGTGAAGATAGAATATAGAATTTTGGTTGTGAATATTTTCATTCAGAAAACTCATTTTTTTTAAAAATATCTATTTTCTAAAATCATTAAGAAAGAAGCTCTGAATTATTTACCCCGATTATTTATTTACATGGAACAGTGGGAGACAGATAATTACCATCCTTGGCGAACCTCATAAAAAGTCAAATGTGCGGGAGAATCTCAGCCACCAACCTTGAACGCCATTGTCGCTGTCATTTAGTGCCAGCCTCAGACATTGCGGTATTTGTCATCATCAACCTCTCATCTCCATTCACATTCGCACAAAAATCAAATCAAATCAAATAAACTCACACCTACAGAGAGTGAAAACTGAAAAGCAAAGAGGTCTCATTCCCAAGAAAAATGGCAAGCACTAGAAGATTGGGCGTGGCAGTGGATTTCTCACCATGCAGCATCACAGCACTTCAATGGACGGTAGATAACTTTGTGAAAGAAGGAGATCACCTCATTCTTATTATCATTCGCCCCTCAGGCTACGAGCACGGCGAGATACAACTCTGGGAAAGTACAGGCACTCGTTAGTATTCCTCATTAATCCCTCCCTTAATTAGATTCACCATTGCATATATTTTCCAATTCACGTCCCCACAATTATGTGAATACAACAAATATTCTATTAAATTTGTGGGGTGATTCGATATATAATATATTTGAGATTTTTGGCAATTTATTTATATATATGATATGAAACATCGCTTGGCCGTGTCCGATTGTTGTTAAAGCCCAAATTTTCTTTGTTTGGTCATTAATTAATTAATGTATTGATATAAATGCAGCTCTCATACCCCTAGCCGAGTTCTCTGACCCTACGCTCATGAAGAAATATGATCTGAAACCTGATCCCGAAGTAATTGATATTGTCTCAACCGCTGCAAAGCAAAAAAATGTATGGATGATTTATTCTGCAGATTTAAATTTAATTTATAGTGTCAAGTTTAAGTTTCAAGTACTTATGATCTATATTTTATGGGTCTTCGTTTAGTAAAAATTATATATTTTTTCTTTTAACATGATCATATCACATTAGGATCCAAATTCTTACTTTGTTTAGGGAGTTGTAGATCATACGATAATTTTTACCAGCGCAGCATAGATTAAAAAATATTGTTCATGCTATATACTTCATCGGAGTAATTTTTGGGGTTTTTGGGTGGCAGATTATGGTGCTAATGAAGATCTATTGGGGAGATGCTCGTGAGAAGATATGCGAAGCAGTTGATCACATTCCTGTGGATTGCCTTACCATGGGGAACAGAGGCCTTGGCACCATTAGAAGGTAGCTAGAACTCAACCAAGTCCCCATTGGTCATTTCTGATTCTTGAGTTATTGAAAATTCAATGAATTTCATTTTTTTCCCCTTCTTTTTACAGGGCCATAATGGGTAGCGTAAGCAACTACGTGGTGAATAACGCCAGTTGTCCCGTTACTGTGGTGAAGAGAGCAGACCATTAATTAATTTTCTAATTTGATGTAGAAATATATTAAACGTATAAGTTTGTGTGTAATATATATCATCAACGAATTCACTCATTTGCCTACTTCGAAATTGTTCACATTCTTACGCTGATGAATGATGATTAGGGAATAAAATCTATTTAGAATCTCTTGTATCCACTCTAATCTTATAGATAAATTACATTTATCCTTCTCTTAAATTTAATAAAATCTTTTTTGATGTTTCTGTTTTTTCTTAATATCATTTTATTTTTTTATCGTTTCATATAATAATGTAATACCATGTATAATTGTTATTATTATTTTTTGTTATACAGTTAAATAAATTGATGGATATCAAAATAATGAAAAGAATAACTGAATATACTTCCTTGAATTGCCGCGGGTTAAAATATACAAATCAATCATGGTAGCAAGCTAATAAAATGCTGCACGATTATAGAGGCACGAAGCAAAACCATTCTCAATCAATCATCTTATTCTTTGAGCTTGGAGCATTAATTTATGTTGTGCGTTAAGGTGGCTTCGGCTAGGTTATCATTTCTTTCATGTAACCTATATACATCATTCTTAAATTTGAATAACCAATTTACAATTGTAAGGCACAAACATGATTTTCGATATGGTATGCAAGCCTTTAATTTACGGGTAAGTGGTGAAGAATTTGAAGATAAACACTTCTGTACAAGGTTGTGTAATCTGATGGGTGTTACCGGGGGTTGAATCACTGAAAAAAGCGAAGCAATGAACATGATATTTTCTTTTCTAGTTGTTTTTACCCGTATTCGCAGGTGTTGATTTTTGGTGCAAAAAGAAGGTCAAACAAGTTTTTGAAGATATCTATATAATATAATAATCTAAGAAACAATTTGCAACAACTGACTTGTAACCTATGATTAGCATACTTGCTTACTGCACATTGTTTTTGGAGTTGAGTTTCGGAGAAAAAGAGAGAAGAAAATTTTCTTTTAACAAATTATTTTAAATTTTATAATTTTTTAAAATATAAAATAAAATAATAGATTAGTTTAAAGTTAATGGATTAGTTTTGTTTACTTTTACAAATATTATAAATTTTCTTAATTTAAAAATTAATGTGTGTTTGTTTTTCTTCAAAATTCAATTTAATTGATGGAACTGTATATGAGATAGGAATAGAACATAAGAGATTTTCATACCTCAAACATATGTCAAATGAAAAAAAAATTATAAGATAAAGGGTCATATAGTCACGTTCTGATGCGTGTACAAATTTTATAATTTACAAAAATAATAATATGTATCATGATATGATATAAGTGGTTAAAATCATATTATCTAAGACTACCTGAAACTTTCTTCAAACAAAGTGATGATAATAAAGTAACAATAATTATTAAAGCACAAAACGAGTTACTCAACCTATTTAGACTAACTTATAACAGGTAGTAGGCTGAGCTAAAAAAAACCCTCATGTAATTCTAGCTTGCAAAAAAGTGTTTAAAATGGATAAATTTTTATTTTATTTTTTATTTTTTATTTTTAAATTTTTTACGAGTTTAACATGTATTAGGCTTGATTAGCTAAGTTAAGAAAATTTTAAATTTAATTCAAACTCAAAAATTAAAATATAAACTTTGAATTTTATTATGTGAGTTTGGACCGGACCATTTTGTATGCTTTAAATGATCAGAGATTATTTTCATATTATTTGTAAAATTAAATTAAGTAAATAAATAAATATTAATAATATGATATAAAATAAAATAAAATAAAATAAACTAATAGAAATTAGTCTGAGTGACAAGTAATTCGATATTATTTAAATAAAATTTTGAGTTTGACCGTTTATATATGTAAAAAAAAAAAATTAATGATAAACTCATCTACTATACAAATACACAATCTGAGTTGAATTCAATTAAACTAAATATAAAATTAAAAAAATAGAATGAAATAAGAAATAAAATAAAATAATATATATTTTATACTTAAAAGTCAGTACTAATACCAGTACATTCCCTTAAAAGAAACTGAAAAAAAATGAAAAATATAAATACTTTTTATCTATTTCATTAAATTTTATATTATGTTAAATAATGAAGCACGATCCCATTTTATTCCATTTCACTCCATTGTTCTGTTACGGATTAAGTTATAGAAGGTACTTTTTATTTATTTACGAAACTTTAATCAAACTGGTAAGTTTCTTCATCAACAGAGCTTTTGAGAAGACACTACCAATGGTCTATTATGAGGAGGGGAAATAGATGGTAGTTTCAAAATCAGGTAAATTATAGCCATCCCCGAACTCCGAGAAACAATGCTAAAACAGCAGAATAAACAATGGTTACCATTCCTCAATGTCATCCTATTTTGAAGGACAATTCAGCTACCTTCAGTTTCCCTCACAGATTAAATCTCCCTCCACAATCCCACATCACCAACCTCCAAAAAACACAAACAATGAAACCCAACAACAAAATCCAAATCCCCTTCATCACCCACTCGCTCTTCTCCATAATCCTTGTTTGTTTTGCACTAGGAAAATGCACGGCCCACGATACCAAAAACGCATTGTTACCAAACGAAGCCTTTCCCCCACAATTCTCAGACTCAGAGCTTCCATTCCCCTTCCCTCCTTCAGAAACACCCAATAGCAACCCAACATCAGAGGAAGGCTTCGCTCATTCACCTTCCTCCTTCTCTTCTGCTTTCTCAGACATCCTCAAAGGAACAGTACTACGTGGCAACTCCCTCGTAATGCCCGAACAAGTCAACTCCGAAGAATCCCAAACCAAAACCAAAATGATCAAATACCAAGCGGTGAAACAGATATGTTCCCACACGGACTACCCTGACGTGTGTCTTTCCACCATCACACCCTTTTTGAACGACCATTTCGACGTCATGAACGTTCTAGAAGCTTCCATAAAGGCTTGCGGTCACCAGATAAGGTTCACCATAAGCAAGGTGAAGAAGTACTTTGGTAGCTCACCCGAGCTGGATTCTTTGCTCACTGATTGCAGGAATCAGTACTCTGACGCCATGGAAAACCTTCAGAGAGCCATGGATGCCATTCCGTCACGTGATCTTGGCACCGTTACCGTCATGCTTAGCGCTGTTATGGCAGATGTTTCCACGTGCGAGAGTGGGTTTGAGGATCTCAAATCCACCTCACCAGTTGCTAATTCCGAAGGTTTAGTCACCATTACCGCTAGTAATTGCCTTGCTATTGCTTCTTTGATTCCTTATTAGAGGGTGTTTGTAAAACGTTGTATGGCCTAGTTTCGTCATTAATATTTTATGTGTACAGAAAATTTTAGTTGGGTGAGGACATGAACTATGTGCGTATATTTGTGCAATGTATGTATCAATTGTTTTCTTTTCCTTTTCATAAACCTTGTTAATTTCTGAGTACTCTTTTCATCTAAGCATGGTAGCAAGTTAACCAGCGATTTGATTTCCTGTTTGTTAATTATAATGTGTAAAAATGTAATAGAATAGAACAAACCAAAATATAACAAGATATTATCATAGAAATTAAAACCATAAATTTTTTAGATATAAAAACTAATTTATAAATAAATATCAATTATAAAAAATAAAATGTGTATTTTATTAACCTTTATCTAAATTAGGTCTTCCTCAACTTTCCTTATAAGGAAAGAGTTATTTCAGCGTGAGCACTAGGCAAGGGATTTGTATCTCGCATTTACGGATGAATCTAATTTCGTATTTTGATTTGAAAAAAATGTTCATAATCAAATAAATTTGTTGGAGTTTCGTCAATTTTTTTGTTCACTAGACAGGAAGGGTTTGTCATGAATTAATCTTGTAAAGTTTCTGTTGGAACTTTTATATGACTTCTGTGATAAACATGCTAGCTGGACCTTGAACATGTTGGAGCAATTTGAATTCACAAAATCATGCTATCACCGTGTGAACTATCAATTTCTTTCTAGGGTTAAATTATGTTTGGGATCAAAATTACTGTGCCATCGCAGAATTCGTTGACTAGTTCAGCTATTTGTATATTTGGTTCAAAGATTGAGATATTTTAATAAAATTGAAGGAAAAGACTTGTATTTAATTTGCAAGAACAAGCAAAATGAAATAAAACAATTTACTCATTGTTCCCCATACAAATAAAACCATTAACCTTAATTGTTCAAATTAAGAGTAATTGAAGTAATGCAACCATATGTACGTATTTAGTTTCTAAATCTGTATATGGTTGAAAGAGAAACACTCATATATATATATATATATATATATATATATATATATATATATATACATACATATATATATATATATATTTTATCTTATGTATTTTTTTCATCTTAAATAAGTCAAGTTTACCAAAAAAAAAAAAAAGAAAAGAAAAGATTTTTAGTTCTTTTATTTTTTTCTTTTCTCCCCTTTAAGTTTTTTAACTAAGCAAAATAATTTTGACAATACGAGTTTTACTTCTTCTTTTTTTTGTGTGAAAATCCCTCTTGTCATTTCCTCTTTGGAGTGTTGCTATCGTTTTATTGAACTTATGTTTTCAAATCTTTGCATTCCATTTTAATATACTTTCTTCGAAACGCCACAAGGCATCATTTCTCATCTTAAATCATTGCTTCAAAATTATCAATTGAATGAACGGGAACGATGATAAAAAAAAAAAAAAAAAAGAATACGTTGAGTTATGTGAAAAGATGTACGTAGAGAAAAGGCACATGGAGGACTTGGGATAAGAGCTTTACAAGCTTTTAACTTGACTTTGCTGGGAAAGTGGAGTTGGAGGTTAATTGTAGAGAAATCAAGTTTATGGTGTAGAGTTTTGACATTAATATACGGAGAAAGAAATTCTAAGATGAATGTAAGAAGCGAGAAAGAGGCTAGATGGTGGGTAGATTTAAGATCCATACAGAATATTGTAAATATTTCATCAAATTGATTCTCTAATAAATGTACTAAAAATGTTGGGGTAATTGATAGAATATACCGTGTTGTGGAACATAAAGACTCAAGTATTGTTGAAATGGTAAAATGGAGAGATGAAAGTTTTGTTTGAAAATGGAGTTGCATAAAAACTTTTTTCAATAGGAGATAGATTTACTAATCTCATTGTTGGGTGAGCTTTCTCTTATAAAATTAAAGAGAAAATTACAAGTACAACACGCAGACAAATGGTGTTAAAAGGCTAATGCAGAGGGATATTTCACTGTGAATTAGCATTCAATATTATAATAAATTATAACTTTTGTCATCAATCTTTCTCATGATTATCTTTGGTCAAAATATGTGCCAATTAAGGTTTAAGGTATTGTGTGGAAGACATGGTTGAAAAGAAACTTAACAAAGAGAAAGATGTTGCACCAGTATGAAGAAACATGTATCTAGTACTAAGTATCTGTGGAAGTACATCACATATTTTGTTTGAATGTGACTTACATTAAATTTGGTCTACATGTCTTGAATGGTTTGAATTAATAGGTGTTCCTGGCATAAATTTTTTTTTGTCCAACTCACACAATTTTTATACCTTTTGAATTATAATGCAAAGCATCACATGCACTAGTGCGTGTTCTCAACGATTTGTTTAGCTAAAAATGCTTTTTTTTATTAAGATTAACGTAGTTGATAATAATCTCTATTTGAGAGTTTTTAAACGGAAAAAGAAAGTTTCATAAATTCTCTAAAATTTTTATAAATTTAATTTTAAGTTCTTCCAAGATTTTAATTAATTCTTTTTTCTCTTTTATTTTCTTTCATTTTCCTCTCCTTTCTTACCTTCTAAACTCTTTTCTTCATTTTCTTTCCAAAATTAGATTACGATTAATAATTCTATATTCTCTTATCCGTTTACTTCCTGACGGCAACTAACTCAATAAATTGCCTGTACGTGAAGTAACTGATTCAAAATAGTAAAGTAACGATCCTAAGAAATATTGTCTTTTGCTGTTGGATTAACACACTGCTACTGCTACTTGTGGACACAACGCAGTGAATGCATTTAATATAATAATTGTGTATTTGGTGAGGCTTTTGTGTACAACTGGTTACTTTTTTAAACATTATAACTTCTATGTATTTGTGCTAGAGTACCCCTTTCCTCTATTTAATATATAGTTTTAAACTTATTATAAAGAAGTAAAAATACAAAAATCAAGACAGTTGACATATCGCATTTAGAAAGGAGAGTAATTCATATCACATGATAAAGGAATAAGAGGCTACGCTCACCAATTTATCGCAAGTGCACATTCATATTACCATAATTACAAAGAGTATAATAAAAGGACAACAAAATTAAAAATAAACCTCTTTCAGTTTAAAGAGCTTTTACTCAATTCACTGCATAAGGCTGAGAAGTTCAATATCTTATGCCAACATGAGCATCGAAACGTTTTATGATCCATCTAAGAAAACTGCACTATGTTCGGTAGATTTAATGAACTTCTTGAGCAAAAGGACCACAATTGCAATAGCAAGTCCAATAGCTGCCAATGTGAACAACCGATCATCAGGTTTTTGGACCCTCGTCTCTGGCTTTGGAATTTGCTGATTCCTTGAAACACTTGATTGAGTCTCCCTTGGAACTTCAACTCCTGCAGGATTAGCATTTGCAAGGACTTCCTGTTCTTCAACAATTCCATCACCAGCATGATCTGGAATCCCTTCTTCTGCAGGTAAAGCCTCGGAATTGGGTGAATCAACCTGGTCCTCTCCATCCCCATTTCTGGGGTGTTCTTCAGGCGTCTGTGTTGTGCTAAGTTGAGGAACAGGGGGCGCCTTGCTTAGCATGTACTCATGTATCTGGGATAACCAAGTACATCAGCATCATATATTACAGAAAACACAAATTGAGGATAAAACAATAAGCAACATTTTACCTCATCAATCAGCTTTTGCCGTTCAGGAGTCCCAAATCTTGGTGGTGCTTCACGAGATTTAATGGCCAAGGAACGCCTCTCTTCTTTCTTGTAGTCTAACGATCCCAACGCACCATTTGGATTGGTTGGCATGAATGCAATCAGCGCAACTAAAGCAGTCCTCACTGCCAAAAGAAATTTAGTCATTAAAATAGAATCTTTCGCCATCAAAGGTGGATATAAGGCTCATCCATACACGATGAAAATAACAGAGATACATTCCCAGTCTAGTACTACGAAATTACAAATACATTAAAATGTTTGCTTTAGTTATCAGTTAGTTATTTCCCCTTTTGTTCTAGTAGTTTCTCAAAGCTATTATTATAAACCTCTGTTGTACTTCTCTATGATAATGCAATACAGAGGTTTATGTAATAGCTAATAGAAGGTACTAGAACAATAGGGGAAGTAACTAACTGATAATGTACAGTAACCGATACTTACTGGTAACTAACACTAAAAATGCTACTACTTAGTTTGATCAGTATTTTCTGGTCCAGTAATCCCTATATATTACTATGGGAAAAGTATGGGATATTACAACCCAACCTGGCAATCTAAGACACGAGAATCAATACAATTTCAACTTCTATATAGAGGAAGCTATGTATGTCTCTAAGTATAGTGCAATCCAACTTAGAAAACAATAATAATGGGAAATTATAAAGGACACAATCAAATATCTCAGGCAGTTTTATAATTGCAAACAACAATTAAACAATTATAATCTTGTATGCATTTGTATATCCAACACGGGGAATGCATGACATTTATTTATTGTCCACGCAATGAGAAAATTGATCCGTGCGCAACTAAAAATATAACTTGCATCAAGACCGGAAGGGAATGTTATTTACCACTCCATGATGGTTGCCAATGCTCAGGGTGGTGATTTGATATGCTCAAGCAAATCTTGGTTTGGGTCTCAAAACGACCATTAGGCTGACAGCATAACAGTGAAATTTATAAGCAAGTAAGGTTCAGCTTTCTCCAGAGTTCAAACATAAAAAATATGTCGTGAATCAGAATCACACAAAAAGATATGCAGATTAACATAAGAATCTGAAATCTGATCAGTCAGGAGGGAGCAACATCTTACTGTCAACAACATAAATGAAGGCGGTTTGAATGGATACTCTGCAGGCAACTGGATTCGTCCATGATAAATACCACCCTCAAATTCAGTATCACGAGGACCTCTAATAGCAAATTGCCACTCAAATATATTTTCCTGAAAACAATCATGATAACAAAATTTCTCAGGATAGATAGACAGCAAAAACAAAACGATACTCCACAAACAAATTCCCAGTTTCAAATCAATAACAAGTTACAAATTATCATACAGATAAAGAAGAAGTAAAATAAAGGACAGATCAAGCGAGAACACAATAGGCTTGTACACTTATCAAGTTGGGTAAACCAATCATGTATAGTTAATTAACTAATAATAATAATAATAATTACACACACCAAAGATAATATTTTACAACATGCATTTGATTCAGAATAGTGTATGAATTGAAAGGCCGGGCTATGACAAATCCAAACATCACTTAAATATGTTTTGCCACTTCTCAATAACTGGGATTCATCCACCAGATTCAATTCACGAATAACCAACAAATTATTCCCAATCCCGTAAGGAAATCCCCTTGTATTTGAAATTCTTCGAAATTACTATAAATTGCTTCATCCAAACACATGATAGAGGAATCCCCCAAAACATCCACCCACCAATTGGCAACCCCGCAACATCCACAAGCTCAAACAACCATTTCCAGCGACAAATCTCGTTGAACCACAAATACAACATAACGATCTTATTCATTGCTCGAAAAACAAAGCACAAAAATAACAAATCATAAGATCTAACAAAATGAAAAAGGAAACCTCGAGAGGAAGGCTCATGAAATCATCGGAAGGGTTAGATTGCATCTCCTTGACCTCCTGAAGGATGCGCTTGACGGCAGGGTTCTTGAGGTTGTACTTGTCGGCCATTGCTACTTCGATGGAACAGAAACCGCCGTCTCTGTCGGTGCGCAACCAGAAATATCAATAAAACGCGGTCGTTATGACTGATTTTGCAATGGAATAATAGAAGAGACGGGAATCGCGAGCTTTGGCTCTCGGGTTGACACGCCCTGCCACCGTCTTATCTTACGTGTCTCTCTTTCATTCGACCTTCCTTCTTGCATCTCTGCCTCTCTCTTCTGTTTTATATAGCAAATATTATTTAATGTTTTATTTTTTTTTTTACTTATTTTATGTTTCTTGTCATAAAGACATACCAAACATATTCACCGAAAATTAAACAAAATAAAAGTTATTTCACTTTATTTTACATATAAGACACTTTCCTTTTTTTGAAATTTACTCTTATATGTTCATTTTGAAAGTATATAAATTAAGAAGTATAATTAATATTTTATTTATATTAAAATTAATCTAATTATTTAATATAACTCTTATCATCATTTGTCTTTTATCTACGATGAATGTGAAAAAATTAAATAAAAGTAAAGCATAACTTAAAGATGTTATTAACGTTATTTTAGATTGAAAAACAGATAAATATGAATAATTTTTTTATAAAAAAATTATAAGAAAAATTCTAACCGCACATTTTTTAATATACTCTTAATTATTAATTAAAATTTATTAAATTGTAAAATATATATATAAATCTCATTTTTAATTTAATATTTTCCACTCTTAAGTTAATTATTTTTTTTCATACTTTTATATTTTTAATAAATATTCATTAATAATTAAAAATATATTTAAAAATATGATGCTAGCCTCATCTGTTAATAAAGTGTAGCTTAAAAAGTTAACAACACCGCTTTATTATCCAGCAACAATAATATTGTGGTGATACAGTTGGGGTTTGATGATCACAACTAATACAGTGACATTGCACTATTTCATCACATGATATGATTCTGATTTAAAACACTGCTATTAAGTTTTAAGCAATTAATGACACAAGCAAAAGAATCAAGCCTGCTCGTCAACGGTCAACTCCTCAATAACATTGCCATGATTTAAGGGGTTAAATCCTTCAACTTCAGAGCATTTGCTAGCCAGCACTGGTGGGTAAAGCCCATGATTCACCGAACGCTTTCGTGCAACAATAACTGAATTAACGACCTCATCAGTTGGGTGAAAAACCGACAGAACATCAAAACCTTTGAGATCAGAAACATCAACCACAGGATAGAGGAAAGCTCGTGCTCCATGTGCACTCCTCAGCAACAGAATTGCTCCATGACCCATGTGTTTAGCCAAGTGATTGATCACTTTTGCTTTCTCCTTTTTGTCCATGCCCACTAGTGCTGCTAAAAAGACAACGTTGTACTCCTTAAGACCACTTGTCACATTCACAATATCACTAGTGTGGAAGAACAATCTTTTTGACAAGTCGGGATCTGATGAGACCAAGTCATAGGCTTTGGCATTTGCTAATGGATCCATGTCGTAGTTGTGAAAGCATGTGTGCTTAAGGTAATGGGTCGCCAACATGATCGTGGTAAGAGGAAGAGGACCAGAGCCAACAAAGGCGAGTTGGGTGGGGACTTGGGTGCAGTGTTTGGTGAGCATGGTGAATTCCAAGTGGGTGAGTTTGAGGTAGTTGGAGTAGTAAGGGAAGAGTTTCATGTGGTTTAGGGGGTTCTCATGTGATCCTATGAGAGTTGAGTAATGGGTTTCAAGAAGTCCCTCGGCTTTCCCACAAAGTCTAATGAGTTTAGCCGTAGTTTCTCTAACTTCTTGGCTCAGTTGAGTAACATCTAATTCACAAGGGGAAGTGCAAAGCGTTACAAGTTTGGTAAAGAGGTCATTGACACGTTTGGAGGGGTTTAGTTTTTCTAATTTGGAGATTTTTTCGTAGATTTCACATACCTTTACTATTATGAGTTCGTGCTGGGTATCCATTCTTGTATGATTAGTTAATTTGCACTAGGGTAGACACACAAGGATTTGCTCCTCACTGGTGGATTCCAGTTTTTTGAGAACACCCTTCAATGACAATTTATAGTGCAATGCAGGACTATATATTATGTTTAGGATTTAGAGGTAGCCATTGCTTGTGGCCACTTCCAAGTTTGTGCAACTTGATGTAAGAGACCCATTTGCAGTTTTTGCCTCTTAAAATATTGGTCAAGTGCATGCCACAGTGCGGCACTACAAGACAAAAGGACAAAGGATAGCTAAGGAAGCGTTTCTTGCTTACTGAAGTTCAGAAAAAGACAAGACAATATATAATAACTGTTCTACTTCAAAGATATGGTTTGCAATGAAAAAATAAATAGGTAACTAACTGACAATGGACTTGCTGTATAGGATTCAGGTTGGGAACGCTATGACATGGAAACACTGCTCATAACCCTGTGGTTCTTTTCCAAGTTGTGCGATATGACTTATGACTCTCGCATATGCATTCTTATATCAGCTCCACTCCATCACTCACAGTGTTAAATAATGATAGGGAGCACAGAGGTATAGGGGATATGGCAACATTGTGCAACATTTTTCACTGAAAGTGTGAATATTTTTAAGCACGTATAGAATTCCAAAACAAAAAACAAAATTGAAAGGAAACGAAAAAGGGTAACAAGGTTTTATTATATTGTATAATAGAAAAATTGCAGATTTTTTTTGGTTACAGCGAGGAAATTCATCTATCATTGGCATTACATTGGCCTCTGGCGGTGCTATAATTCATTTGGGTTCATGATCAAAAGCCGAATTGAGCAAGAATAACCATTAAGCCATCTTTTTTAAAACTAAAAAAGTACTCGAAGCATGTCCATAAAACTTAATACAGTTTTTTTCATAAACATCCAAAAATTAGATTAAACAAGAGCAACTATATCAAAGGTTCCAAGGTTTTGCTGATTATGAGTCTAATATGTCGACATTGTGTCCCTATAGATGACCCTTTTGTTAATCATTACTCAGTGTAGTGCGCTACGCGCTATATATTCTGCTTCTTACATCTGCTCACTCACTTAAGAGTAATTTACATAATCTTTTACGGATCTAAAATTTTTAAGATACATACACAAATATGTAATATTAAAATAAAATTCTTGAGGCAATATGTAGGTCCATCCTTGATCCTTAAACTTTAAATTCATAATTAAAATAACGAGTGAAAACAATAACTCGATCATGTCATGTATGGTTGTGGTTTGTAGTAAGTTGGTGTAACCTTGTCTTGTTTAAGA
Organism: Abrus precatorius; assembly: GCF_003935025.1. Taxonomy (NCBI): domain Eukaryota; kingdom Viridiplantae; phylum Streptophyta; class Magnoliopsida; order Fabales; family Fabaceae; genus Abrus; species Abrus precatorius. The sequence continues at coordinate 30,171,787 of NW_020874292.1, read as the reverse complement.
ACATGAATTATCTTAATAAGTGAAAGAATTTATCTCTCTCTCTCATACAATTTACATCGAAGGTGCAATTATTTAGGCCTTCCAAATTCTAATAAAAGTCTACCTCAAATCTTGAAAACATTAGTCATTGAGGCTAAAAGTGAGATAATAAGTTATTCGCAACTTGATATATTAACACTCAAATAAGTTAAGCTCACTAACTAAAAAGTTTAGTTTGAACTAAAAAAATTATTTGTAAGGGTGTCAAATTTGAGTTTTGATATATTGAATTTATTATTAGTTAGTAGTATACACATATACTTACACAGACATATATGTTACAATTCATTTCAATTTATATGCGAATGCACATGCAAACGCGTGACAAGTTTTTAATTTAATAACTACTCAATAATATTAGGAATGGTATTCAAAATTTAATGTAGTTTTTTTTCAGATTTTTGGCATGTAAAAAGCATACGAAATCCGGACTAATTCAAGTCAAGTTGAATAAACTCATCTCGTAATACTTATTTTTTATTTATAAAATTTAAATTTTAAAACTTTATTTAAGGTAAATAAAGTTCATACAATAATATTGGACCAAAAGTTCACAATGAATGTAACTAAAATAGTAATAGAAAAGAGATAATAACTTTATGTAAATAATAATGACAATAATAAAGACAACTATAATGGTAAAGGTAACAATAAATAAGTATCTATAAAGTTAAAATAATTTAGTAATTTATATATTATTTTTCGAAGAAAGCTCTCTTAACTCTTGCTCATAAATTATCACACAATTTTTTTAAGTCAGGATTTTTTTTAATTGTTTCTCTACTTAACATGAAAAACTTTTATCGCTTTAAGAAGCATTGAATCTAATTTTGAAGCGAAACCCAATTCCTCAGTTCACCTCTTGTTTTGCCCACAGTATCAGTACTGTGTAAGCTTCACCTCAAAGCTTGCCTAGATTCTTTCACCATCATCGAGCATTGTCCTGAAAAGAAGAAACAAAACTCTCTGGAAGCTTCTAGATAACCCTAGCGAGACTGTTTCCTTCGAAGTGAGAGACACAATCTGAATCTCAATCTGCAACGAAGTTCCAATGGCATTTTGGTGGCCCTTAATCGTTCTAGCGATCGCTTTTGCCATCTGCAAGTTCCTTCTCATTCTCATTCCTCCCAAGGTTCCTTCCATCGATGTTGACGCTTCCGATGGTACTCTCTTTCACTCACTCTCTACCGCACGTAAATTTATTGCCGCACTGAAAATGTGACGCCGATTTTTTATAATCACAGTGTTGGACGTTGGAAACCAAGAGCAGGAGAATAGCTTCATATATGTTAGTGCTATGCATTTGCTATTTAGATTTTTTAATTTGCTGTGTAGTGACGTGTTTTTTTCGGTTTTCTGCTTTCGCCTGCGTTTTACGTGAACGGTGGTGTGATTTGCTTTTCTATTTGAAACGCAAAATTGGAATTCAGTTTAACTGCAAATGCATGTGATGCCGAATCGATGTACTGTAAGAATTAACTTCCTAAGTGAACGTTATGACTTTAGAGTTACTGATTTGTAATTTTATTTTTCTCCTTTTTAGGACAATATGGCTGATTCTGTTTCATTGATGAATGATTCGTATTCAGGTGCCTCCAAGGGGAACGGCGCAGCAATCAAGCAAGAAAGTTCAGTGTTATGAGCCTGCTACCATGAAATATTTGGGATATGTTCCTGCATTGACGCCGGATGAGGTCTGTGAGCCTATGTTTCCAAGGGAACTAAATGTTATGATGCATACTTTTAGTATCTAGTTCCCTAAGCTAGCTAGCAAACAACTGTTAGTTTAAGATGCACACTGTGTATTTGACTTTTTTTCCGGGGAGGTTTTTTGTGTGGAAGTTTGATGTTTAGGAATAAGAAACTTGGAAATTTCCATGCCTAAAGAAAAATACCAGAAACAAAAAAAGATGACATTTACAAGGGCATCGTTGGTGATAAACTAATCACATCAGAAATGTGCTCGTTGTGCTGAAGACAAGTTGACATATCTTTAGCTTCTAGCTAAACCTGTATGCTAATGTTGCTAATGTTTCATATTTTGCATTTAGCATACTTGTCTATATTGAAATGCAAATTCAAATGGATTCTATTTAAGCTATATGTTTATTGATCTTAAATATGGAAATTCCACTTCCCTAATCTTGATGACCTTTTGGTTTTCATCCATGTATTATTTTCTTGCATGTGAAGGTGTACTTTTTACCTGTCTCCTGTTTCACCGATTGGTTAATGGTCCTCATGGCACTTCAAATGATCCACGTAGAGGAGAAAGTGACAGTTATGGGTGGATGTAAGCTAGCCAAGCCAAACGTCCTGGTATTTTTCCTTAGGCATGGAAATTTCCAAGTTTCCTATTCCTAAATATCAAACTTCCTAAACACAAAATACCCTTATGCTCAGGCTTAGCTTGTTATGAAACTGATTTCCTTTTCTTGGCTCAACCCTAGCTCTTGAGTCGCTTCAGCTTGATCCCATAAATATATTTTTTTTCTGTTTGCCTTATTTGAAGTTTGATAATATAACACACACACACAATTTAGTCAGAATTGCATTAGACGATCTTTTGAGTTTATGCTACTTTCCAATTCCGTGCACATAAAAGATCATTTTCTGCCGGGTTGCATGAGATCAGTGGCAAAACTTGTAAAAATACTGGAATTAGTGATTTTCCTGAGTTGGCCACCTGTGAGGGGTTAAGCTTGGGGATTGGTAACTTAAGTGAATGGTTTTTAAGCTAATTTGAGCTCATTGTCCGCTCTCTCTAATCTAAGCTCTGTCAATCTGTGTTCATCATCATCTCTCACACTTGCAGTCCTAGCTTTTATTTTTCATTGGTGATCTATTGAAATTTTGAGATTGTGACTTGTGCGTGGTTCTCGCATTTTCTGTGTCAAACTTCAAGTTCAAGAGCCATCTACTGTTTTGCTACCCCACTTTCTTTTTTCTGTTCCTCTGTTTTGTTCTGCACTTTACCACTATGTTCCTTCTTTTTTTTTTTTTTTTTTTGTGGTTTCCTATGTGTTGTCAACATATATATTTTATGTTGTAGTTGTTAGTTTATACATTTAGATTAAGTTGTGACTTGTAAGTGGCATGTGATTGTTGAAATAAATCAGTATGATGAAATAGCTTGAGTGAAAAGCCACTCAACATATATATGTGTGTGTGTATTAATTTTGTATATAAGGTAGAATCTTATCACTAGTAGCACTCATAAACCCTAAACCCTAAAGCCAAAAAGTAGAATACTGATGCGCAAAAGCAAGTAATTGCAAAGTGTTCATAAAATATTGGTTGCTAGTTTGACTAAATTTGTAAGTGGAAGTATTCCTAGAATAAACTAGAACTATGTTGCGTGTATGGACAGGTAAGGGAGCAAGTGGAGAAAGTACGGAAGGCTCAAAAGATGTGGGCAAAGACCAGCTTCAGGCAAAGACGCCAGTTTTTACGTATACTTTTGAAGTATATAATTAAACATCAAGCACTTATATGCGAGTAAGAGCACTTATTCTCCAAGGTCACAGGAGGAAGATTTAAGTGTTAGGTGTTAATATTTTATTTTTAACTTGCATAATGTTGCTCTTGTGATATCCTGGGAAGCATGCAATCATCTTTTGTTTTTAGTTGTCATATTGTTTTATTCAATTGTCTGAAATTTAAACATCAAGCACTTGTGCGAGTAAGAGCACTTCTTCTCCAAGGTTATAGGAGGAAGATTTAAGTATTAGGTGTTAGTATTTTATTTTTAACTTACATATGGTTGCTCGTGATACCCTAGGAAGCATGAAACCATCTGTTATTTTTAGTTATCATATTGTTTTATTCCTTAGGATGGAATATATGTGTGTTTTGTGCATAAAATATAAACAACTTTTTTGAGTATATACTGATATGTGTGCTTATCAGAATATCTTCGCGTGATACTGGAAAGACAATGGTAGATGCCTCATTAGGAGAAATAATGACAACATGTGAGAAGATCAATTGGCTACTGTCAGAGGGTGAGCATTGGCTAAAGCCTGAGTACCGGTACCTGCCTTAATCTCTTTTTTTTTTCCCATTTAGAGCTAAAACACTTGTTCTATACATATCTTCTGTCTTGTAAGTGGGTTTAGTATAACCCCTTCCTTCCTATACCCTACAATTGACACTTCTTCTTTGCTCAAAGGGCTGTGATAGATTACCTCTGTTTTTTTTAACATTTTTAATGTAAGATTTTTTAGTTTTATAGACTGAAATTGTAAAGATTTATAAATTTTGCATATATTTCACAGAGAAATTATTTTAGAAAAAGAAGCTTGCCTTTTCAATGTACTTAAATGACATTTTTATGGTAAAATTGCAAGTTATCTAAATGCACTTTTATGACCACTTTTTTGTTTTGTTATAAATCAAAAATTTATAGATCCTCTGGAAGATCAATGTTCCATAAGAGAGCCAGAGTAGAATTTCATCCCCTTGGTGTTATTGGTGCCATTGTGTCGTGGAACTATCCTTTCCACAATATTTTTAACCCTATGCTGGCAGCAGTTTTTTCTGGAAATGGCATTGTGATTAAGGTATAAAGTGACATAAAATCTGCCATGTGCCTATCTAAAATTGTTCATCTCATGAATGTATCACACCTTTTTAAGAATAGAGATTGTTGACTATTATGCATGGGGATTATATTATATTCCAGGAGAACCATGTATTAAAAATAGGCTTAAATATATTTAGTTTTTGTAAATATGGTTATATTGTTTTTGGTCTTCTAAAAATCTTTTTTGCTGGTTTTGGTCCTTACTAATTTAAAGAATTTTGGAAATGGTTCCTATGAATCCTATCCCACTTAGTAGTGATGTGACATAGATCTAGCAATACCTCATCAATATCCATTCTGAAGTGGCATGTATAGATACTTGTCACGTTATCAATATAAGGACCATTTAAAAAATAAAATAAAATTATGAGGATCACAATCAACAAAATAATATAGAAGACAAAAATATAAAATTTAGCCATATATACTAAGACTAAAAGCATATTCCATCCTATTAAAATTGAGACTCTGCAAGGTGTAATACCTGCACTTACTAGTTACTATAAAATTTACATTTTCCAATTTGACAGAAATCCATGTGATCCTGATTGCAGATATCGGAATATGCAAGTTGGTCTGGGTGCTTTTACTTCCGAATCATTCAATCAGCCCTTGCTGCCATAGGAGCTCCTGAGGACCTTGTTGAGGTGATAACAGGGTATAGCCTTATTTTGTATCCTTTCTTTTTTCCTTCTGTTCCTCTGTCACATATGCATCTATGGCCTTAATTGGACTTTTCTTACTAGGTTTGCTGAAACAGGAGAAGCACTGGTATCTTCTGTTGATAAAGTCATTTTTGTAGGATCCCCTGGGGTTGGTAAGATGGTATGGTTCCTTTGACCTATCAAATTGGCCCATCCTATCCTCTCATCTCAGAATTGTGTTATACAATAACAATGTTTCTGGATGTGTTATGCATGGTAGATGCTTAATAAAGAAATTCCGTATTGTACAATATTTAACTAAGTAGTATTTGGATATGCTTAAGCTTTGCTTCGTTGTGTACCCACAGAAAAAAGGTAGCATAAAAAGTTGCTCTAGACCTCTAGTTTGGAGTTATGCCTCATAAGAGGAATGATTGTATCCACTTTTCAGTGTAATAAAAAGTCTTAGCACTCTGATGATATGCTGCATTCTTTACAGATAATGAGAAATGCTGCTGACACACTTATACCAGTTACCCTTGAACTTGGTGGAAAAGATGCATTTATAGTTTGCGAAGATGTAGATGTGGACCATGTATGTTTCCCTTCCAACATTTTCTGATTTACAAAGGCATGGGTGTATTATTGTTGACCATTTGGCTGGGAAATGTTAACCTTACAACTTAATGACCTACTGATTTGTTAGTGCTATAGTTTTAAGTAACGCGAACTGATCTGCTGAATATAGGTTGCTCAAATTGCTGTCAGGGCTGTTCTTCAGTCAAGTGGGCAGAACTGTGCTGGTGCTGAACGATTTTATGTCCACAGGAACATTTATTCAGTCTTTGTCAGTAAAGTTACCAAGATTATAAAATCTGTTACAGCTGTAAGTTTCTTCTTTTTTTAATGACATTTCATTGGCTACATCTGTTCTAGTGTGTGTGAAAGTCTGTGAGATGTTCATATGAATCATGATATGTTGATTTGTCCTCTATTTTTGTTGAACTTCTGGTTGCCTTTTTTTTCCCCCTTGAGAAAGCATTAGTTATATAAAGCTTTTCAGAGTTAATTTATTTGCATCAACTAATACAACTGGCATTATATCTTATCTGTCTTGACACACAGATTCACTTGCGTTTCTGTATCTTTAAAACTGATAGGATATATGAACATGTCTTATCATATATTAGAATATCTTAGATTATCTTCTTGGATTTGTTTCCTTATTTCCTCATTTTCTCTTAGAACTGGTTACCATATTTCCAAATCTTAGGAATTGTTTCCTCAATTTGTTAGGATTATGATTAGTATAAACGAATGCTAGTGCTATAGGTGTTATGAATATATCAAAGCATCAATACATCGTAATACACTCAGTTAGTACCAATTAGTATTTCATTTTCTTTTATCTCTCGTCTTCTATGCATAAAACCCCATAATTCTAACAGAATCTATTTAAATTGATCTGTAAGTTGCAGGTCAAATGGAAAATTGATAGAATTTGCTCAATTTAGCTTGTTGAAATTAGCAAATTACTTATGGCATGCTTCAATTTTGTTAGGAAATGACAGTTTTTGTTAAAAATTAAAGCACAGAAAATCTGGATTCATGATTCATTTGGACAGGTGAAAGGGTAAAAGGGTCAGGAACTTACATAAATCCCATGCATTGCATTAACATTGAAGATTGGGAACTGCTATAATATCAAGAACTTTTATTGGAGGACAGGAATCTGCCTCAGAACTATCTAGTATTAAGAAGTCCATATTTTTTTAAGCCTTTCAGTTAATGATTTCTTGCAGGGGCCCCCGCTTGCTGGAAAGTATGATATGGGAGCTTTATGTATGCATGAGCATTCTGAAAACCTTGAGAGCATTATAAATGATGCTTTAGACAAAGGAGCTGAAATTGTTGCACGTGGAAGTTTTGGACATATAGGTGAAGATGCAGTTGATCAGTATTTTCCCCCTACGGTGATTGTGAATGTCAATCACTCAATGAGATTGATGCAAGAGGAGGTAGAAAAACTTGCTATTTTATCAGCTGTGCACATTGACAGTGTGTGTGTGTGTGTATTTTTATTTTTATTTTTTCATTTGGTGTTGTTAAGTGTTTCACTGATCAGCCATGTTGTTCATACCTATGTAACCAAAAAATTTCTGTTCATATTTTGGCTAGAAATTTGGATAACTCTACCATATTGTGTATGTACTGCAACTATGCATTTATATTCAATAATATCTTTCTATCTTTTATGCTTCAAAATCTGCTTAATAAATTCATCCGTTTATTTTGATAACTTCTAGGCATTTGGACCAATCATGCCAATAATGAAATTTAGCTCTGATGAAGAGGCTGTCAGGCTTGCAAATGACTCAAAATATGGGCTTGGCTCTGCTGTTTTCTCAGGCAGCCAGAGCCGTGCTAGAGAGATAGCTTCCAAGATACATTGTGGGGTTGTCGCAGTTAATGATTTTGCAGCAACATACATGTGTCAGGTAAATTTATTTACTATTTTTACCCCTCTCAAACCAGGAGGGTGGGCGTTCATCTGAAATGGACCTAATAGAAGTGATATGATCTATGCTATTGATCACATATAGACTTCTGAAATATTATTAGGTGCACCTGAGTACTGGCTTTCTCATTAGAAAGTTGGTCGGCAAAATGGCTATGGAACAAACTAGCAGCTTATGCATGAGAGAACACAATTTCTTTACTGTTTGTAAATTACTTTAACATCTACATTGCCATAAAATATTTATTTTGGAAAGAATTTCTAAGTGACGTCTAATTGCCAATCAGAAAAAGATATGAATGTTTTGTGCAAGAATTGAATTATTTCATCTATGTTTTTTTGCCTTATAATTATGCAGTTCTTTTTGCCAAATTGCCTGGATATGTTCCTAATTAAACCTAGGTTACCTACCTCATTAGTTTTAATTTCCACTGAAGTAACGTTGCATTCTGATTTTCCAGTCCCTGCCATTTGGGGGCGTGAAACACAGTGGATTTGGACGATTTGGTGGTGTTGAAGGCTTGCGAGCATGTTGCCTTGTAAAATCTGTGGTTGAAGATAGATGGTGGCCATTCATCAAAACAAAGATACCGAAGCATATTCAGGTCAGTCTGGAAATAATTAATATTATTTTATTCCACTACAAGTGGAAATATACTGAGATGGGCTATTTCTCTGCTCTAGTATCCTGTCGCAGAAAATGGATTCGAGTTTCAGGAGTCGCTTGTTGAAGCACTATACGGGCTCAGCATATGGGACCGTTTGCAAGCATTGGTTAACGTTCTGAAAATGCTTACTGAGCATAACGCTACCAGTCGCAGCAGAAAGAAGCAACTTGACTAATCATGTCAGGGAGGGTAACATGCCAAATAGTTCCTATTCATATCATCATATTCAAATAATTGACGGCTTTCGGTTTGTCATTTATCTCCAACTTAATTTGTGGTAGCCGTTATTCCTGCCGCTTTTGCAGCGATAATTCAAGGACGATCCTGGGATACTTGTCTGCTGAAGGTTCATTCGAATTTTATATCATTTTTGTTAATGAAATTAAAGCAAGAAAACCCTCAAGATTAACTACTATCATGGCAGATTCCTTTTTTGAAACAAAATTGCATATATATGGTTAAATTACCCGTTTTCATTCCGTGGGAGCTCAAAAACGCGCCCCCTCCACCCATGTAATTTGGCTCAAAAACGCTTTGGGCTTGTCTGGTTCCTTTGTTTTAAAACTATTTTTACAAAATTTTAAGAACTGTTTTTGACGTTAAAAAGAAGGAAAAAATTGGTTTGAGGACATGAATTTGAAACAGTTATTGTTTCATCCAAGCACTAGGTCGAAATGTAGCAGAAAGAGTGCTCTTGGTGTAGAATGTCACCGGATGAAAGAATAGTGCGGTCCCTGGATTCAGCTGCATCGAGAAAAATGAAGGACTGCAGTTAGTGTGGAAGAATTTGAGGGGGATTATAAGTGGTTGTGATTTAGAATTTTATTATAAAATTATTATTAAGGAAATGTTACCAAAAAACATTATTATTTAGGAAATGAAATGACTTATTTATCGCATTGCACCGGGAAAACAAATATAGAAACTGAATTCTGAAATTTATTTCCAAAATTCCAATCAAAATCTTTTACCAAATTTTTTATTATTATTATTTGTTCATTGTTGAAAATTTAGCTGATCTATTTGTGCAATTATTTTTCAACTAGATCATTATTTTAGTTTGATCATTTTTTACTTTAAGCCAACAACTTTATGAGAAACGTGTCTTTCAGCTATACTTTACCTCCTTTCAATTTTATTTCTCCTAGGAAAATCTTGATTTCGAGTATATTTCTTTATTTTATAACGTTTGGAAAAATGTTTACAGACTAAACATATGAGAAAATATGTGGTTAGTGTGCAAAAGCAAAGAGGTAAATGTCAACTTCATAATAGGGAATAAACTGATTTTGAGTCAAATTATAAAGGATAGAGTTTCAAATTTTATGGCTCCAAGCGTCTTTTAGCCTAAATAAAAGTTGAAAAGTGTCAAATTTTAAAATACCGAGAAGTGAAATAATTTTAACTCGAATTATTCAGAAGACAATTATTCTTTACCCTAATATTGAATTTATGATCGGTTACATTACTATCATGCCACAAAAGCAAGAACAGTGTATCTTCAGAATCAAAACTTAGTAACGCCAGTCAAACTCTTTCAGAGACAATCGCCTTTGGACATTTTATTTTTTTGTCATTTAGTGTCTCTTGCCTTTGGTTTAAGTTAAAAATGTGTTAACCAACTAAATTTACATTACCAAGGTTTAATTTAGATCATCTTCTTAATAATTAGTACTTATAAGAATTCTGTTATCATATCTCATTTAAGATTTTTTTATATAAATATTATCATTATAAATTTAATTAATAGATAACAATTTGTTTTATATAAATTTTTTTAAATAGAGTGGCAATATACTCACCAAAGTTGAAACATATAAGTTGTACTGGGAAAGGAATCAACTCGGTTCCACCATCAGCAAAAAGAAACCGAATACCTACTCGGCATACTAGGCCGGTACCCCTCGTCAGGATTAAAAGGTAAATAATCCAATTAAAGATAATCAAAAATACTATGGGCCTCAAATATAAAAATTGACTCAGGCCCATTAGTCCAATAGAATGTCTATAAAAAGAAGATAAGAAATACAGGTAAGTGGTTGACTTCTGATCATTAAATAACATTTATTGCTCAGAACCGAATCCTGACTTTATCATCGGAGTGCCTTTTGCAGGTATTCTCCCTATCAGCAAATCAGCAGAAGGATGCCTGATCAAAGGTTTGAAGACAGTTGTTTCTCTAGGAAGGAACATTTTGGCGCCCACCGTGGGGCCCGATCAACTTCATCACTCAGGATTAAGCATGGTAATGACGAGAAGCCAGCAAGAAGGGACTTCTAGGCAACAAATGGAGGGCGTCACGCCAGAGGAACTAGTACTGGAAGTAGTGATACAGGGAGGAACGGAAGAAAGCATCCTAGCTGTACTGAGGCAGCTAAGGGCAGAAATGGTGGAGATGAAGAAGAATCGCAAAAGAGATGCGCTGGAACTCTCAGCCCTACGAAGGGAAAATGTCGGCCTAAGGGAGGAAATAAGGACACACGTCCCCTCCCTTACTACCCCCGTCGTCCAAGATCAAGGAGAATCATCAGCGCTGCAAGAAAAATCAAGACAGATATATCAATCGGTAACCGAAAATGACCGAGACGAACTTGTGAACCGGAGCCTGTTCATTCATCGCATTCTAGAAGCCAAGCTACCTGATAATTGGAGAGGGTTGGTAATAGACAAATACGATGGCACATCCGACCCTGGAGAACATGTGGACATCTTTACAACGCAGGTCGGTCTGTACACAGAAAGCGACGCCTTATGGTGCAAAATCTTTCCTACTTCACTTCGAGGACCTGCACTTAGTTGGTTCACCCGACTCCCCCCCCTCTCCGTGGACTCGTTCGCAACTCTCACAAGACGTTTCAACTTGCAGTTCGCCACAAGCCGGCCCTATCCACTAACATCCTTGGCCCTAGTCAATATTCGCCAAGAGAAAGGAGAATCACTTAGAGCGTTCATGGAACGCTTTGGCAAAGTGACTCTTTCAATTCATAATTTGGAACCAGCAGTGGCTATGCACCCCCTAACAACAGCGTTGAAACCGGGACCCTTCGTTAATAGCCTCTGCAAAAAAACCCCGATCGACCTAGATGAGTTAAGGAGCCGGGCTGCGAAATATATGCAAATGGAAGAATTATCCGAATACCGGAGCCAGGTACGGATGGAACAAGGACCTAACTCAAAAAATGAAGAAAGAATGGAAACCTTTAAAACAAGGCGGGGGAACGACAGAGGAAAGGAACTTGAGCGACCACCTCGAGGACCGAAGTATCCCTCCTACACGACGCTCAACTCTAATCAGTCCAGAATACTTGATCAAGTGTTGGTCACAGAAATATTGAGAATGCCTAGACGCGCTAACACTCCTCCTCGGGCAGATAAAAGCAAGTCTTGCCGGTACCATCAGAACAGGGGTCACACTACCGAGGAGTGTACGGCGCTAAGAGACAAAATTGAAGAATTGATTAAAGGTGGACACCTGAAAATTTTTGTACAGACAGATCCCACAAGGCAATACAACAAAGGAAGAGACCGCTACCCCGATTCACCAAAGAGATTCGACGACAAATAATTTGAACGGCACAGGAGCAGGTCCAGGGAGCCCCCACCTAGAAGATATGAACAAGATAAATATCCGAAGACGGTCATTAACACCATAGCCGGAGGGTTCGCTGGTGGAGGACCTACCCATTCGGCTAGAAAGAGGCATCTTCGGAATGTCCGTTCTGTGAATAATGTTTCATTGGGTAGCAAGATTCGGATCCCGCCTATTACGTTCACTGACGAAAAATTTCAGGGAGTTGATCCGGTACAGGATGATCCCATGGTAATTAGTGTAGACATTCTTAACTGCACTGTCCGAAAAACGCTAATAGACCAAGGGAGCTCGGCTGATATCCTATACTGGAATACATTCAAGCAATTAGGCATCTCAGAACAAGAACTCAAGGAATATCATGAGCCGTTGGTCGGTTTTTCCGGGGAACGAGTAGAGACCAAGGGGTGTATCGACTTGTATACGTCCTTTGGATCAGAGTACGAGGGCAAACGCATAAGAGTCACTTATCTTGTAGTACATGCGAACACATCTTATAATATACTACTCGGTAGATCGTCCCTGAACAAATTGAAGGCCATAGTTTCCACTCCGCACTTGGCTATGAAATTTCTGTCTAAAAGAGGCCGAATTGTTACCGTCCATACCGATCAAAAAACAGCCAGGGAATGTTACTTCGCAAGTTTACGCCTTAAACCCTTTCAGGGGAATACCCGGGATGTCAATATTGTATCCCCTCGGTTGGAAGAAGAGTTGGATGTTGAACTCGATCCTAGAGTGGATGAGGAATATCGAGTCGAGCCCAATGAAAACAAACAATCTTTCCAACTAGGAACAAGGCCAGAACAAGTTGCGTATTTAGGGATCGGTTTGAACGAACAAGAGAAAGCCGTTCTCCAAAAGAGGAGCCAAGTCGGTAGCTCAAAAGAGGAGAAAAATTGGTGGTGATAGAGCAAAGGCGGTAAGAGAAGAAACCAGCAAACTAATACAGGCTGGCTTCATCCGAGAGGTCAGGTATTCAACATGGTTAGCCAACATTGTCATGGTCAAAAAAGCCAATGGCAAGTGGCGAATGTGCACGGACCTCAATAAAGCATGCCCAAAGGATGCATACCCCCTACCAAACATTGACACCTTGGTTGATGGTGCTTCCGGTCACAAAATGCTGAGCTTTTTGGATGCTTATTCTGGGTACAATCAAATACGAATGTACCCCCCGGATGAGGAAAAAACAGCATTCATCACAAATTCTGCAAATTTCTGTTATCGGGTGATGCCGTTCGGGTTGAAGAATGCAGGAGCAACATACTAGCGACTTATGAACAAAATTTTTGAAAAACAAGTGGGTAAATGCATGGAGGTGTATGTAGACGACATGGTAATTAAATCCCTTGCATTAAAGCAACATCTTGACCACTTAGAGGAGGTATTCGGAGAAGCCAGAAAACATGGTATGAGGTTCAATCCTGAAAAATGTACATTTGGTGTAGCTGGCGGTAAATTCCTGGGCTTCATGTTGTCCAAAAGGGGGATTGAGGCAAATCCCGACAAATGTAAAGCCATCATCGACATGGCCAGCCCTCGCAATGTCAAGGACGTGCAACGACTGACCGGGCGGATTGCAGCCCTGGCTAGATTCTTGCCAATAATGGCAGAAAGGTCTCGGCCTTTCATTGAATTATTGAAGAAATCGCAAAAATTTGCGTAGTCCAATGAATGTGAGGACGCCTTTGTACAATACAAGCATATGCTGGTAGCACCACCTGCGTTGATTAAACCAATACCGAATCTGGAAATGATTGTTTATTTGTCCGTGTCCGATCACGCCGTCAGTTCGGTTTTACTTCAAGAAACACCTGAAACCGAACCCCGTATATTTCGTTAGCAGGACACTTCAGGGTCCTGAATCTCGGTACCAGTTAGTAGAGAAAGTGGTACTTGCCTTAGTCCACACAGCTCGTCGGTTAAGACACTACTTCCAGAGCCATTGAATGATAGTCCGTACAGATTGTCCGATGGCCAAAATTTTGAGAAAACCAGAATTGGCTGGTCGGTTGGTGACATGGACAATTGAATTATCCCAATATGACATCCATTTCGAGAACCGATGCCCCCTTAAAGCCCAGCTGCTAGCCGACTTCATCAACAAGTTTACGACACAACATAATACCATTTCAGACATGTGGAACCTGCACGTTGATGGATCATCAAATCAATCAGGCAGTGGAGCGGGGGTCATTCTTGAAGGACCGAATGCGTTCGCCATTGAACAGTCTATCCGGTTCGGATTTAAGGCATCCAACAATCAAGCCGAATATGAAGCTTTACTTGCCGGTCTCAGGCTAGCAAGGGAAATGGGAGTTAAACGCATTACTGCTTGGAGTGATTCAAAAATTGTAACCGAACAAGTGAACGATATCTATCAGATCAGGGACTCGGTCATGCTTAAATATTACCAGGAGGTTAAGAAAATAAAAACCGAGTTTGAGGAGGTATGCATTCGGTACACACCCCAAAACATGAACGCACGAGCCAACAGGCTAGCTAGGCTGGCTAGCCAACGGAAACCAGGGCAGCTGCAGAGCATGGTTCACCAACAAATCCCCCAACCTAGTATCACCAAGCAAGAATGCATGGACATAGAAAATTCGTCTCATAATTGGATGACCCCTCTTGTCCGATACCTCACTGATGGCAGTCTCCCGCAGGACGCAGCAGCAACTAGGAAGATTAAAGCACATGCAGCCAAATACCTTCTTCTCGGCAAAGAATTGTATCGAAGAGGAATTTCTACCCCCATGCTTAAATGCCTAGAAGACGATCAAGCTAAGTACGTGATGAGAGAAATCCATGAAAGTATTTGTGGAACCCATTCGGGCGGACGAACTATGGCAGCCAAAGTGCTCAGGGCCGGATACTACTGGCCAACAATAACTCAAGACTGTCAGTTGTTTGTAAAAAGATGCATTCCCTGTCAACAACACGGCCCTCACCTGCGCCAACACGCCGATACCCTTCGGCACATTAGCGCTCCTTGGCCCTTCGCTATTTGGGGAATGGACCTCCTCGGTCCTTTTCCCTTAGCAAAAGGGCAATGTAAATTTCTCCTCGTCGCCGTGGACTACTTTACCAAATGGATTGAGGCCGAACCCCTAGCATCGATCACGGCCCATAACGTACAAAAATTCACTTGGAAAAACATCATAACACGGTTCGGTCTCCCTCATGCACTAATTACAGATAATGGGCTTCAGTTTGCAAATCGGCGATTCAACGAGTTCTTGGCAGGCCTGCATATCAAACATAGAGTTACATCTGTTGAACATCCATAGACGAATGGCCAAGCCGAGGCTGCAAACAAAGTGATCTTGCATGAATTAAAAATGAGGTTAGGTTCGGCAAAAGGAGAGTGGGCAGAGAAGCTGCCTGAGATATTATGGGCCTATCGGTGCACGCCGCAGACCACAACAAAAGAAACCCCCTTTCGGCTTACCTATGGTATTGATGCCATGGTGCCGGTAGAAATTGGAGAGTCGTCATTCAGGAGAAAGAATTTCAAGGAATCGGCCAATGAAGAGGCTCTGGTCGTCAACCTGGACTTGATAGATGAGATCCGTGACCAAGCTGCCATCATGACCGAGGCTAGTAAAAGAATGATGGCTAGAAAATTCAACTCCAAAATAAGTCCACGACAATTCTACAAAAACGACCTGGTATGGCGAGTAACCGGGGACGCGCGCAAGGATCGACAAGAAGGGAAGTTGGCCGCCAACTGGGAAGGCCCCTTTCGGGTAGCGGTAAGATTAAATAACGGAGCATACAAATTGGAAACCTTGGCAGGAAAATTAATACCAAGAACCTGGAATGTCACTCATTTAAAGCATTATTATAGCTAAAACCTTGTAATACGTGCACAGGTGTACTCTTTTCCTATCCCAGGTTTTATCCTCTTAAAAGAAAGTAAAAAAGGGTTTTCCTGAGAAGGTTTTTAACGAGGCACCTAATCAATAAATTTTTTTTTTCTTCACCTATACGGTTTTTTACGCACTACACACCTTTCAAGCACCATTCCCTCCCAAGTTTCACTTGGCCAAGGTTGAATTGTTTCCCTCCCGAGTACCCCACTCGGTCAAGGATGCAGCAATTATATTTCCCTCCTGAGTACCCTCACTCGGTCAAGGATGAAATAATATATTTCCCTCCCAAGTTTCACTTGGCCAAGGTTGAATTATTTCCCTCCCGAGTACCCTACTCGGTCAAGGATGCAACAATTATATTTCCCTCCCGAGTACCCCACTCGGTCAAGGATGCAGCAATTATATTTCCCTCCCGAGTACCCTTACTCGGTCAAGGATGAAATAATATATTTCCCTCCCAAGTTTCACTTGGCCAAGGTTGAATTATTTCCCTCCCGAGTACCCCACTCGGTCAAGGATGCAGCAATTATATTTCCCTCCCGAGTACCCCACTCGGTCAAGCGTGAATTATTTTCCTTCCAAGCATCTCTTGACTAAAGGTCGAAATACCTCAATCCCGAATACTCCCGCTCGGTCAAATTAACGAATTACGAGTTCTTCTTAGTTACCATTTGGTTAAAGCTGAATTTTTAAAACGAGATCATCTCCCTCGTCCCCTACTCGGCTAAAGATGAGTATATTAAGTGTATATCGTATGCAAGTTATTTGGCTAAGGATGAGTATATTAAGCATATCGTATATATTAAGGCAAGTTGTGTGACAAAATACAAAGCATGAGAAAAAAGGACAAAATTCTATGTCAAAATAACTGGTTACAAAATGTGGGCACTAATGACCCATGAATACAAAGGGCGAATAATTTAACTTTCTATTCTTTCCACTGCCTCGGGAGCGGCTACCTCAGGGTTGGCAGTAACCTCAGGGAGGCGTCTCGGCACTTCGACGTTGGGTTCTACATCATCCTCAACCTCGGTGTAAGGAATGAACCTCCCGCCAAAAAAGTCCCTTGTAATGTCAAAATGAAAGTCTACCGGTACTTGGCAGAACCCATGACACTGGCGAATAGCATGGTTAAAACCGGCTTCATGCTCGTAAGATACTTGCTGAGAACACTTCTCAGCAAAGTTTCTCATCTCGGTTTCAGCCTTTTGCCTCTCCAGCGCCAAGGCTTCTTCCATCTCGGCAGATTTGGCCTGTAAAGCCTCCTCCATTTGACAGGACTTTGCCTTTAACGCCTCTATCTCCTCCCCCCGGACCCTCGCCACCTCCTCGGCTGCATGTACTCGGTCCTCCATTATTTGAAAGTGGTCTTTGTATTGGTTAACCTGACCCTGCAGGGATTGAACGATCTCGTCCAGGCTAGCTTGAATCTCTCTACTCTCGGCCAAAGCCTCTTCAGAAACCGAATAGGCAGCCTTTAACTTCTTAACTTCGAGAATAGGATCCACAACCAGCCTTCGGAGCATTGCGGTGGACTGTACATGAAGTTCCGCGTAGTAGCGCCATAGTGACTCATAGTCCAAACCGCCAACCAGTTCCTTCCCTGCATCAGATAACAGGTTTGGAGCAGCGAGCCGACCGGCATGTGTCCCGCTTACCAATAAGCCCTCGGCCAGCATGTCCAAGGGAACTACGGGAGAAGAACTGCTTCCCTCCCCAGCAGCTACCACTCGGGTCTGACTCCGAGCCCATTGAACGCCGCCAGGCTCACCCGAGTGGGCATGTCGTCTCTTCCTTTCCCTTTCGGGCTCCTTGCCTTTGCCCTTGTCCTTACGTTTCTTGGAAGGGCCTTCGGCTGGAACAAAGTCTTGGGGAGGAGGGCGAGGTTCTGGCACCTCGGGAAGTTGGTCGATTTGAGGATGACGATGCTCCTCAACGGGCGTCCCTTCGGGCATTCTCTGCTTCAAAGTACGCCGGAAGGTCGGCACATCCACACCTCGTTGAGCCATTAAACCTGCATTAACAATAGCAAGTCAAATCAATATAGCTCAATTCCAAATACAAGTCAGAAACGAAATAACACATACCCTCCATATCCCACCGAGGACGCGGAGACTTGAGGACGAGGACTACATGTCGGGCAGGAATGTACCGGGGAAGGGGCTTCAAGAATTACAAATCCGATAGCTCCCTAGCCGATAACATATCCTCAGGATATGTGTCGTATCAGCGCGACACCCGAGTCCAGTGAAAAGGGAATAGGGGTTTGTCCTCGCTATCAAAAAAATAATTTTTACCTACAGGGTCCACGGTTACCTTGAAGAAACTGGTCTTGAAACCCTTAAAAGACGATGCATATGGCTTAAATAGGGGCAACTCGGGTTGCCTTATTAGAGAGACCCACCTCGCCAGGTCAGATGGACGCGTACAAAAAAAATGAAGAAAAAGACCTACACTAGGCTCTATATAATGGAATTTACAAAGTATTCTAAAGGCTTGAATTGCCGCCCACCCGTTCGGATGTAGTTGTGTTGGCGCTACATTCAATACCCTCAAAACCCCCATTTGGAAATCGTCAAAAGGGAGTCTGATACCTAATTCCCTAAACATGTACTCATACATAAAGAAGGTGTCGGCCATTCCGACACCTCCCAGGAAAACAAAATCTGGGTTCTCACCCTCGTCCCCTTGACAGGGGTCAAGGTGTATAGGATACGGGTCACAAGCCTCCCATAAAGAAATATCACAATTATCTACAAAAAATTGAAGACTTTTATTTCTTTTGAAACGAGAAAAGTAGGCGGCCACTTCACCGTGCACCCACTCATAACCAGGCACCGTGCAAGGAGGAAACACCTGCCTTTCCCGAGGAGGACTAGTGCTAGGAAGGGGTTCAGGAGCGTCAGTATCACTTGACGATGACGTCTCGGTTTCGCTACTACCTGTGCCTCTTCAGTCCTCCGGTTTGAAATAGACGAAACTTCGCCACTCCCTTCGGTTCCATTTATAATATCAACCTCAATGGTACTCGATCCCGAGGCATTCGACAGGGAATCCTCCCACTCAATACGATCAGCCATGATAGAAAAGAAGTAAAGAAAAAATGAAACGCACCTTACTAGTAGTCGGTAGGGAAGAAAAGCCTAGGATCTCTGAACACTCGTCGGTTTGGAGCAAAGGTATGCAGGGTTCAGCACAGAGCAAAAGAGTAAGAAAGGGATGCAGGGACCACCACATATTTATAAGGGACTGATATCAGGCAAACGAAAAGACGCCCTTTCGTTTCAAACCATCAGATCCCTTCCAGATCAACGGAGGAGATGGAGCACCCCTTCGCTTCACATACCCTCTGACAAATCCTCAAAACCAACATTCTAGAATATTCCTTCGCAAATTTATTATTTATAATCTCGGCCTATACCGTGTTGTTACTAAACCGACTACTCCTCTGTGTAAAAATTAATACATCAAACATTACCATCAATCGAGACCGGACACCCCCACGATGACCCCCTCAGTACAATAAAAAGCACTCCAACCGAATACCTATTCTAATATTACCATCTCTATTTTTAAGCCCTTGCTTCGCAACTCGCCGGGCTTGTGGGGCTAGTGTACTGGGAAAGGAATCAACTCGGTTCCACCATCAGTAAAAAGAAATCGAATACCTACTCGGCATACTAGGCCGGTACCCCTCGTCAGGATTAAAAGGTAAATAATCCAATTAAAGATAATCAAAAATACAATGGACCTCAAATATAAAAATTGACTCAGGCCCATTAGCCCAATAGAATGTCTATAAAAAGAAGATAAGAAATACAGGTAAGTGATTGACTTCTGATCATTAAATAACATTTATTGCTCAGAACCGAATCCTGACTTTATCATCGGAGTACCTTTTGCAGGTATTCTCCCTATCAGCAAATCAGCAGAAGGACGTCTGATCAGAGGTTTGAAGACAGTTGTTTCTCTAGGAAGGAACATAAGTTAATTTAAATTTATGTGAAAAAAGTTATTTATTTGTATATTTATAAGTATTTATTTAAAAATTATTTAAACTGAACTTGTGTACTTTTTTTGTAATGAATAAAAATATTTCTAAATTTTCTTTATGTTCAAACCTGACAAAATTCAATTATTTGGAATGAAGAAATATAATTTATGCACACCATGTAGAGATTCACCATCCATGAGTGTTTACACTTATAGTCAACTTTCCACTATCTAAACAAAATTTAGATTCAACTTCATCTATTAGTTGAATTAATCATTGTTAATAAACATGTTATATGTTTATCTTGTGAATTAAGGATATCACCCAACTGAAGGTTAGAAATTTTTTTTTTGAAGTATAAAAATTGCTAAAGTAAATTTCATTTTATTTTTTTAAAATACACATGCGAAATTGAATTTTAGTTAATATATTTAGGAACTTTGTTAATTCAAACAGGTCACCTTTAATATTATTTAAATATTTGGTTAAAATATACATATAATCTTTATAGTTTACATTTATTTATAAATTATTTGTATTAAAAAAACTATGCCTATTCTTATATACGACTCTTTTTATTATACTTTAGTCCCTATATATTTTTATATAACTTATGTTTCAACTTCTTGTATTATGGAAATAATAGGAATTAAAATATAATGAAAATTCATATAGAAATGTTCAAATATAAATTTTTTAAATATATGAATGAATTAGTGAATATCAACTAAATTTATATGTTAACCTAAATTTTTTCAGTTTGCATTTCTTTTCTTTTTGATAATTTGCCTCTTCGTTTTTTATGAGCTTTAATTTAAGGCAACGGTAAGGTTATTATTATTTTGTCACTTGGAAATCATGGGATCATACCTCAGAAGCAGCCTGTCCGTTTATAAAGATAAGGTTGCCTACACCTATCTTCAGACCCCACTTGCTTCGAGCCTTTTCCATTAATTGGGTAACCTCTTCTAGGTTTCTCAGTTCTTTCTTTTATTTCTAGTTATCAATTTCTTCCTTTTTTATTTCCAATGGTAGGTCTGAAAAGCACAAGATTTTTAGTTCGTATCTATTGGCAACAGATGTGGTTTGTTGGAGCAATAGCTAAGAGCCAAAGATTACTTATTGCCATGCTGAAATATGACATGCATTATAAAGCAGCTGGATCAGAATTCAGAATTTTCTACTAGATCTTCACTGGAATGCTCAATAATTATAATCCTTGTCAGAAATCATAAATTCTTTTTCCACTGTAAGTGTGTAAACCATAACAGAAATTCGAGATATACATTGCTTACTTAAAAAACGAAAAAGGAATCTGACAAATGACATTGCCATAACTCCATGTTTTACGGTATTTTCTGTCATTTGAACTTTATACACGCTGAAAGTTGCTTTTGATGGAAATCACTGTAGCAACGTTGGAGGACACAACAATTATTAGCTCAATGACCAAGTTAAAAGAACAGCCAAAAAGTGATGACAAGAGAGGAGCGAATATTCAGAGTAGAAAACTGTTATTGAACTGTATTCCTCGATTGATACTGCCACCCTCTTCGCGTAATCACGTGATATTCCCTAAAGAAGTTTCGTTATTTCAGTATTTGCTGCCTCAATGAATTAATAAATACAATTATAGTTTACGTAAATATAAATTAATTTTTTATTAATTTTTTTAATAAAATTTAGCCCTTAAAATGTTAGAATAATAAAATTTAGTATATGCTATAAACCTTTTTTTATTGAGTGTCAGCAGACTTTAATGTTCTTGTGTCATTATTACGTTATTTAATTTTTAAATATTTTAAATTTAATTATATTTTTTTATCCATATAATAACACATTTTGTGACACATTTTTATAAAAATTTTTTTGTTAAAATTTAATCTTTAATAGTTAAAATTGATTAACATTAGTTTTGGACATTTCACTGGTAATCTCTATACATCTATGTCGAGATTTTTAACAAGACGTAGGTTTTTTAGTTTATTGTCAAAATAGTAGTTAAACTTTTCAAGTCTCAAGAATATAGAAAAAAGAAATAAAGGGAGAGAAAGAGACAAAGAAAAAGTGTATATATAAAAGAGAATTAGGAGACATTTTTGTAAATATTCAATAAGTTAGCACTTAATAGAAAAATAATTTTAATTTCTTAATATTTCATAGATTAAATTCTAAAAAAAAAATTATAAATCTTTATCACAAAGCATGTTACATTTATAGGGATTAAAATATATAATTAAATTTAAAATATTTTAAAAGTTAGATAACATGTGACCATAATGTATAATTGTTGAACTGAATTTTTGAGTTAGTTTAGCACTTAATAAGAGAAAAATTAACAATAAAAACTAAATCATATTATCTTAACATTTTAAATATTAAATTTTAACAAAAATATTTATAAAAAATATTACAAAATATGTTATATTTATAGAAATCAAAATTATATTTAAGTTAAATAAATAACAACAGATTAACATAAACACATAAATTAAAAGACTAATGAATGAATTGAAATGCACTACGTTTCTTAGGAATCTACTTTCTATTTGCCATTATAAATTTGAGGATGAAATGAAAAAATGTGATATGACCTAAATAATAGGATAAACGGTGAACATTAAAATTTATAAAATACAGCACCACTACAATATAGTGTATAGAACTCATATAAAACAATTTTAAATTAGATATTTAGAATTGATGTTTAAGAAGGATTATTTTTTATATATAATTTTTATAAATTACATAAATAAAAATACGGTGTTTTTTTAAAAAAATTACAAAAATATGAGATTTAAAAATTGTTGATAGCTATTTTTAGTGTAGAGACAGAAATTTAAAAACAAAAGATAAAAAAAAGTGATAGAATGTCAAAAGTTTCCAAATGATAATTTTTAAAATAATGATTCAATATTCAAAAAGTATTGAAAAAAATCAAAAATTGCCATTGATGGTTTTTGACTATAAGTCTCCAACAAAAATCTTTGAAAAGAATCATATTTCCATAATTTCAGCTAAAATTTCATATTTATTAAATTTTGAAAATAAAAAATTATACACAAAAAAGAGCCTGTTTAAGAATTAAGTATAAGGCATTGTAGATTATTCTAACCATCGTGATATTCTTATCCGTATTGTAACGAACGTTTTAAGTAAAATCAGATTTAAAAAAACTGTAAAATATAGTTAAAATATTTTAAGAGCTTGTTTTTTTTTATTTTTAAAAATTATATTTCAAAACATATTTTAAAAATTTAAAAGAAAAATAAATTTTTTAATAAATACATTTTTTTTTACTTAAAAAACTGTATTTTAATAGAAAACAAGCAAGTATTTGAAAAATTGTAGATAGACATGCATATTTGTCACAAAATACCACGCCACACAATCACTATTTAAGATGTTTGTACTTTCGTGATGAATCTCATTCTTCTCTTATTACCAAATGAAGAAAATGGACAAATTGTCCATAACATGAAGAAGGAGGAGTTAGTTTGTGCTACCTACTGTAACAATTTATTTTTTATCCGTCGAAAACTATTCAAAATTAATATTATGCTAATTTTGCATGATATTATTTGCAAAGAGATGGACACCATCACTTTCTCTCACAACTTAGATAAGACAATTGGTTGCGAAAGAAATAAAATATAGCAAAGTTTCTGGTTCATGACCCAGAAAAATAATAAAAAGTTGAACAGGTGATGATGATTATCAGAATCTTGTATAATCTATATATTCTGATCATTATATATGACAAAAAGCATACATCTGGTATTTGAGAGATACATTATACGTGCAAGCATTTAAAGGTATTGCACACCACATTAATATTGCTAATGACTGATCAATCAATCAAATACATTGGCAAAAGGAAATATATCATCGATCAGTAGTGAGAAATAGCTTCAGTATCTATCACAAGTCTGGCTTTGACTTGAGGTGACAATCACTTTAGTTGATAAACTATTGATTAAATTATGTGTTATTTTAATATTAAAACTTATTATCATGTGATATTATATATTATATTTTTTTCATTAAAAAACTTTGCATTATATATATATATATATATATATATATATATAGTGTGGAAAAAAAAAATTTCATACGAGTGTAAGTTTAAAAATTTTTACATTCGATTTGATCTTTTTATTTAACTCATATCTAACGGGTTATAATTTATTATTTTATTAACTGTTAGATGTAAGTTAAATAAAAAGTTCATATTGAATATAAGAGTTTTTAAACTTATATTAATATCGAGCTTGTGTTATATGTGTACTTATTTTCTTTTAAAGTTGATGATGTAATCATTTAATTAAGACGCCTTTGTATTTTGAATGTATTATTGTACATTGGTTATGGTATGAGATAGCTTGAATTCATGTATGCATAAGTTATATGGTTGTCAAGTAAAAAGTTAATGCATGTTGTATAAATTTGAAGGGTTTTGGTTCATGTAGAACTTCAATATATCTCGCTATAGCAAAAATAAGTCATCCAAAATAAGAATAAGATTAAACCAACAAACCTCTCGCTGTAGCAAGAGAAACCCTAGAGAAGCTCTTTATAGCAAAAATGATAGATAATAAAAAGGATCCATTGTCTAGTATATCTTGTTTTAGTAAGAGAATTGTGAGTTGATGGGTATTTAAGGGAATTTTGAGTTCAAAGCTTTCATTTCTCACCAAACCACAATTTCCTCTCACTTTCTCTCTATTCTTCCACCTTCTTCCCTTAGAGAAA
The DNA here is from genome assembly GCF_003935025.1 of Abrus precatorius. Classification (NCBI taxonomy): domain Eukaryota; kingdom Viridiplantae; phylum Streptophyta; class Magnoliopsida; order Fabales; family Fabaceae; genus Abrus; species Abrus precatorius. Next base: position 30,147,120 of record NW_020874292.1, on the reverse strand, counting down.
GTTTTTTTAATGTCAAACTTTTTCCTTATTCAAGTGAGAACTTTCTTATTATGTGAATTTAGGTGAGTTTCCGAGATCTCGTTCTTCAACTCTACTTCTTACTTTTTGAGTTTCTCTCTCAAAAGTTCTCATATTCTAATAGTGAAGATATCTGAGCTCCCAAGTGTTTTTTTTTTTTTATTATTAAAACTCGCGTGGAGTTCGATTCAAGAAAATTTGTTCCAGATAAAAGAAGCTTACTCTAGAAAGCTTTTATTACTCATTTGGGGTGTTGTAATGTTGTATATAATCTTATTTTTAGCTAAAAATGAGTGGACTTATGAACAAACCTTAGGATAAAACTATAGTATGTATGACTAAGGAAATTTTTTGTTTATCTATGACTGTGACGAATGACAGGACAAATAAGATGAAGATGCGAGGACATCTTCATGTATCACTTTATAAAAAAAAAAAAAAACTCCATCGTGTATATGTATTCTAAAATAATAGTAATGAAATATGTAACTATTCAACAATATATCAACATACAAACTTACAACAAAACACACTCATAAAATGGGTTGGTCTTTATCTTGTTTAATTTAAATTGAGTGTGATTATTAATTGGATTTAACTTCACACGAAATCAATTTGTCGATGATTTTGTGAATGATTAATGACGCCAGTATATAATTTAAATATAATTTGCTGCTAAATCATAAAATTTTAAAAGTTAGAAACCAAAAGTGGTAGTAAACGAATTATATCTAGTACTTGTATATTATCCTTTTATGAATAAGGTATTAAAATAAATTCAAAAGTGTAATAATTTTTCATTTTTTTAAAAAAAAAACATGTTAAAATATTATGCAGTAATACACCAGGTTATATCATTTTCTAACATAAAAAAAATACAATTACTCCGATTTTTAATACTCAGCTATTTAATTTACTCGCAACAAGATGAGTTATTAGTCTTTTTATTTGAATAATTAAAAAAATCTATGTACAATTATAAATTTTTATTTTTATATGATTATTATTTTTAATATATATATATCAAAAATAAAAAATTGTTTAAAAAAACATTTTTGGACGGGTTATTAGACCGAACCAACTCTTGAGGACCCTCAATGAAAACTATGATACTTGAATTGGAACCATATGACAAAAAAACTATATTACGTTTCGTTGCATCGATCTAACTTCCCAAAGGCATCACTCATCTAATTCTTCCAACGTGGGACTTTCCCACCTGACTTGTGTCCCATCATTAAATAATTTCTGCAAATAAAAAAAAATTATGAAGGCAAAGCTAATTTCAAAGGAGGCATCAATTGATATGTTGGAAAATAGTAAGTGGTGTTGACAGAAGTCACGACAATATATCAAAATAATCAAAGAAAAAAAATATATATTCTTCGCCATATATAAGGATTCAGTGTTGAATATTTTTTAGGAGAGATCCATATCAAGAAAGATCTCATAACGATTTCCATTCCCCCTGTCTCACTTGCTTCATTTAGCCAGAGAAAGGAAATGGTTGACCGTAAAAACAGCAAGGTTGTTATAAGAGAATTTAATGAAGATATAGATGTTAAAATGGTGAGAAAGCTTGAGAGGAACTGTGAGATTGGGACTAAAAAGTTGGTCTCCATTTTCACCAACATGATGAGTGACCCTTTATCTAGGATTAGGCTCTACCCCCTTCATGTTATGCTGGTAGGTGACTAATATCCCTTTTTCCATCTTACATTATTAATTGTCCTTCAAATATTCCACATTTTCCATACACTATCTTTTTTTCTTCTTCTCTAACATGAAACTTATTCACCTATTTCCAAAACATATATATTTAAGTAAATCATCACATGATTTTTTATATATTTGTTTTACATAATGACCAGGTAGCCGAGCTTCTTGAAAGCAGGGAACTTGTTGGAGTGATTCGGGGTTGCATCAAGAGGGTGGGGACTCTTTCTGGATCACTCTTGAAGATGGGTTGCATCCTAGGCCTCAGGGTGTCTCCTACTTATAGGTAATAATAGTCACTTCCTTTCATTTAGTTGGATGCAAATTTGGAACTTGACTTGAAAGCAAGGGATTGCAAAATTGGTTACAAATTATTGTTACAACTGCATCAGTCTCATTTAGCAATATCTACAAAACTACAAATTAAAACCTTGATTGTGGATCGTTATTAAGAAATATTTTTTTTCTACAGGAGAAAAGGGGTTGCACTAAAACTTGTCACAGCAGTTGAAGAATGGATGGTAAGAAATGGAGCTGAGTACGCACTCCTAGCCACTGAAAAGAATAATGATGCCTCTAAAAACCTATTTACCACCAAATGCAACTATGTGAATCTCAGCTCACTTGTTATATTTGTCCATCCAACTAGTTCCCTTACAAAGAACATTTCCACAAGGGATGTAATAATAGAGAAAGTGGACATAGATCAAGCAATTTTGTTATATAGAAGAACCTTGAGGGCCAAAGATTTGTATCCATTAGACATGGACATTATTCTAAAGGAGAAGCTCAGCTTAGGCACATGGGTAAGTTATTTCAAAGAAGAGGGCTGGCTCAACTTGTTGAATAAGGTACGTAGTGAAGATAGTATTATTAGCAAAACCTCAAGCTCATGGATCATTTTTAGTATATGGAACAATTGTGATTATGAAGCTTATAAACTTGAAGTTAGAAAGTCTCAGCCACTAAGGTTTCTTCATACAACTTTAAATCATGCAAGAGAGAAAATTTCCCCTTGTCTCAGAATGTTGGCGAGTGGCTCACTATGTAGATCCTTTGGGTTTCTCTTCCTCTATGGACTCCATGGAGAGGGAGAGAACCTTGGGGAGCTTATGGAGTCTATATGGAGATTCACATCAAGAATGGGAGAAGGTATGAAGGACTGTAGTGTGGTTATAACTGAGTTAGGGTTCGGCGATCCACTGGCCAGCCATGTTCCTCAGACAACTTCTATGTCATGTATTGATGATCTCTGGTACACAAAGAGACTTTCAAGCCACGGCGATGAAATGGTGATGAAGGGAGAAGTGGGAAATGTGTTCGTTGACCCTAGGGATTTTTAGGTATATAACCTTCAAGGCTTCAAATTAAGTTGACCTAGATTGGCTGCTAATTAATCTCAACATAAATTAAGGCTTATATATGTATATCCTTGACATGCAGTTAACCACTTAGCTAGCTTAAAGCAATTGTATTCATGATTAGTAGGTTATTATATTTTTGTTTTATTATTTTAATTCTCTGTCAAACTCAAACAGTTCTGTTGTTATTACTGTCATGTCATGAATTAGTAAATATGATTATTCGACTTAAATAAGTTTTTTTTAATGAAAAAACTACTCTTAATTTAAACAAAAAAATATTTTGTGGTTGTAAAAAATGGCCAATTAATTATGTAATAAGATAAACTTTAAATTATGTTCTTTTGGAATTATTAGATACTGCCAGTCATAAGTTTTTATATTTTTAAAAATTAAAACTAATTTTTGTGATTTTTAGTTTTCAATTCTAGTATGAAGTTTTAAAATTAAATTAAATAAATTATTTCTCAAATTCTCATTTACTCGTTTCTTTTTTGCTCAAAACATTTTTTATTTCATTAATTTTTGAACTAGTCAATCGTTATGGGGGACTCATGGCACCAACAGCAGTAGTGAAAATAGGTTGCAAAAATGATAATAGTAATGACCAACTATGACGAAAATAATAATAATAATAATAATTTTTTATTTCATTAATTTTTTATTTTAAATAATTTATTTTTTTTCAAAATTATTTTTGTTTTAAGGGATAATTATTTCAAAATTAAGTAATTCTATTTTAAAATTAATATTTAAAAATCGAAAACGCATAACTATGTATCCCAAACATAACATATTTTTGGTATTAAGTTACTAAATGAAACAATGGCATACAAGTATATCTTTGCCTAACACTTTTCAATGGAAATTAGTTGATGCCAGAAAGAAAGGATTACAAATCATTGTTTGATTTGTATAACTAAGTTGTTGAAAGTTTTATATTACCAAATGGCGCCTACAGAGGGTATGGCTTATCTTTTGGTACCACCATCAAAGTGTTTCAAATCAAATGGAAATCGATCACCTCATAGTGGACACGTAAACAGCTGGTGTGCTGATGGCATGGTTTCGCCTCAGGTTATCATAACTTGAGGGACAATTTTTGTGTTCCTGCATCATCACAATGCTATTCTACATCGATCCAATATTATGGCCCCATTTAAGGTAAGTACTGATCTAAGTAGAAGGGATTCTGATACATAGTTTTGAATTTATTTTGGTAATAACTGAAAAATATATGCTTCTATATAGTTGGCTCTCTTTTCCTGGAACATTTTACACCCATTTGGATCCTAATAAACTACCTAGTTAAAGAATTAACTGCTCTTAAAATAATAGTTCTTGATGAATACAAATAATAGAACATATATCATCTTTCTATATATTTAATGATTATAATTATCCCACGTATCTATTTTGTACCATGATCGAGTTCATGGCCATTTCATTGGAGAATAATCAGTCCACATGATGCATGCAAAATTACTTTGGACTACAAATGGTTTTTTATTTGTTTTCTTTTTCTGTAATCCTAATTTCAAGTTCTTTGTCTTCTCAATTATTTGTCGTTAACTAGCCACCACTCATTGTTCCTTGTTATTTTGATTTCATCCCATCGTTATATATCATAATAATACTGATAAATCAACCGACATATTGTTGCTATATATACTGGTGTTATTTGTGAAAAAATAAGTAACTATATCATATATTATAATAAAACTAGATTTTTCAATTTTTCGTAGAAAGTGTTCAAAAGTAAATTGATGAAACTCAAATAATCAAGCTGCATTCTAGTGAAATTTTTCAAATTTAGCTGGATTCCCATGAGTGCCATCAATGACATTCGAAAATGGTAAAATAATTATATTAAGAAAGAATTAATTACAGTATAATTTCATTATAATCTTTGTACACAACATTTTTTTTTATTTTGGTCTTTATATAAAAAAAAATGAACTATACATATTAAAATAAAAAAATGTTATTTATAAGGACAACAACGAAAATATGTCTTATGCATATGAATCAAAGTAAAAAATATATTATATATAAAGGCCAAAATAAAACTCACGTTAACACAAGTTAACAAATATTATAATAATTTTTGACAAGTTATAAAAGATGATTTATTAACATTAAATAATATGACTATAAATTAATATAGTTATAAAATTATTATAAAAGTTAGTGTTATAGAGTTTGGTAAAGATTTATTTTGGTGTTGTACCCTTTTAGTACTTTTGAAACGATTAGTTAAAAGATTGTTTGATGATAAAACACATATACATTGCTTAAATAATATTTTTAATGTTTTCCTCCTATAAAATTGAATGTCAACACTTAAAGAACTGTATTTAAATTTTGTTCATAAATTAAATAATCATCATAATTATAATTAGTAAAATAAGTAAATTTAATAAAATTAAAAAGAAGGTGGTTAGTAATCTCGATTGAAAAAATTAATAATTTTAACATTTAAAAATCAATTCACATTCTTTCTTCGTAATCTCTCATAATAAAAAAAAAATAAAGTAAAATACTTTTAACCTATATTTCAAACATCAACTTCACAAAACAGTCTCCATATGTGTTAATTTACAATTATATTGTTAAATTATTAAATCATCTTTTATATTCTATCATCATAATTGAATTTTATATAATTTTTTTATCCTTTCATAAAATGCATTTTTATTTTAACCTCTATAATTAAATTTTTATAAGAATTAAAATAAAAAAATATTTTGTACAAAGACCACAATAAAAAATTGTATTATGCATAGAATCAAAATACATATATTTAAATATGAGATAACATTTCTATACAATAGAAATTAATGTCAATAAATATTTTTAAAATATCTTTTTATTTAGGAATTTATTTATAATTTTTTATAAGAATAAAATAAAAAACAAATTTTGTATAATAACTAATTAAAGTAGTATTTAAACTTAAAAATAAAAAATTGAGAATTTATAACACTACAAATTAGTAAAATAATCTCTTTTACCAAGCAAATATATATATATATATATATATATTAAGGAAACAAGATTTTAAGCCAGTCGAATAAGTTAAATTATAATTATGATCTATATTTTTAATCTATATGTTGATATTTCGGTTATATTTATGAATGACTTTTAGGTTTTCCAAAGGGAAGCTGACAAAAGAGCACCAACCAAAGTAAAATAGTTGCAATTATTCAGATGAAAAACAGAAAAATAAGTTCTAATAATTTAAATATCGACAATTCTTACGCAGTGCCCCTATAGCTCAGTGGTAGAGCGTCAGTCTTGTAAACTGAAGGTCTGTAGTTCGATCCTGCATGGGGGCATTTGTTATTCTTTTCACTTTTACTGTTCTGAATCAAGGGGAACACCGGTCCTGCATGGGTTGGGTTTAATATACGTAAGCAAGCACTATTTTTAAATCTTAATTTTAGGATTTGGTCTAAGATATATATATATATATATATATATATATATATATATATATATATATATTCCTTTTATTAGACAAATTTTTAAAAAAGTATATATATGTTTTTCTTTGTGTTGGATATAAATATTCAATTTCGAGATTGACTTTTTCTGAGAGAAAAAAGTGATTGCATTTATTTTTAATAAATAGAATTTTTTATTATTATTTCCGTAGTAAATTTTAATAGCGAGAATGAAAAGTAATAAAATTTAATACATACTAATTATAACAACTAAAAATAAAATAAATAAGACTTAAATAATATTTTAATCTTTTAAAATTCATAATTGTTTTACTTGGTTCTTTTCTTCTTTTTTTAATCTATTTTTCCAAACACCACTTTTTATTTTCATTAGGTCTCTTTGCAAATGGTTTTTTAACTAGTTTCATTGTTTAATTACATAACATCTAAGTAATTTATAATTTGACTAAAACATGAAACAAATGAGATATGTCATTAATATTATATCTGTCATATTTCTGAATAACATTTTGGTTATAAGATTAAGATTTTTGAAATTAAAGCTGAAGACAGTGTGTCATCGTTTTCCAAAAACTCCTTATCATATCATGAGACGACGAGTTAAAAGTCACATAGACATATAACAAAAGAAAAATGATGAATTACAAACAAATAAACTATATGAGAATGAAAAACAATGTTTAAAAACTTAATTAGACAAAAATTAAAAAAAAAAAACCTAGTAAAAAAATCATAAGTGAAAATTATTAAAATATGAACAAAAATCATTATAAGAGTAAAATTCATAGATTTTTATAAATTTTAATAAACCTTAATAAGTAATAAAGAGTGTGTTTAAAAAGAGTATTACAAATTGTATTGCTAATATTTTTTAAGGGTAGCTTAATTTCAAAAAATTATTTTTATTTTTTATTTTCAACTTTAATTGCAATACTATCATCTTACCCTCAATTTTGTTTTATATTTCAAATATTTATACAGCAAACCCTGAAAATAACATATTTCTATTTTAACTATTTCTTGTACAAATTTGTGAAAATAAACAGAATAAAAATAAGGCGACAGTTTTATAATTAAAACTAAAACAGAAAATAAATACAAAAAACATTTTCTGAAACTCAGTCCACCTCTGAAGTATATATCTTTTCCCTTGCGAGTTCTGAGAATTGCAGGGCCAACCCCTACTATGATTTGATGGAGGGAAAACGGGAATCCAAAAACAACTTCATTGTATTATGAATGTCGGGGTTATTTACAGTCCTCGCAATGCAGAGCTTCCAATCAAATCGTCAAAACTGTTAGACCAATCAGGCTTTATTCCAAGTCAAGAAAATAACATCTATAATCTCACTTTTGCCAAGGACAAAATATAATTTCGACAAAAGTGGATTAACCAAGTTCAATCGTAGAAATTGTCCTTTATCGACTCGGGAAGAAACTCAAGCCTTTTCAAACGATAAAAATTAATTACCAACCCAGCGCCTCTTTCGTGCTGGCCTATGTTGCTTCATTTCAGCTGTATCTACTACAGAATCATTGTTGAGCTTCAAACTCTCTTCGGCTTCTTTCTTCATTGCGATGGGCTGCTTAAAGCGCTCCCTACGTTTCTCCATTTTAGCTAATGAATCAAGAATCCTCTGACTGTCAAAGTTGCCTATAAACTGGTCAGAACTATTCTGATTTTTTGACATTCTCTTTTTCACACTGGCAGTCACTGCTGCACCTTCATAAACATCTCTTCTGGACACACAAGCCTCAATGCATGGTTCTTCTGTTACAATCTGACCTTCCTCGATATCTGAGCTTTCTTTCTGCCCTTGATCTGGAAGGTTCTGAATACATCTTTCATTTTCATGGCTGCTCTGATATTCTAAGGTGTTGAATTTACTGGCTTTTTTATGAGATTCATCAAAACCCACTGAGGCTCTCTGCTTCTTAGCAATCCCCTGATCGACATATTCAAGCCTACCATTGTACAAGACTCTGGAACTTTTCCCGTGAAACTACACAATCAAGAAGACACATCACAAATTTACAATTAAACCAAACACCAGGACAATAAAAAACAGTGATGTTGGCATATACAGAGTAATGCATCAAATACATAAGAGTGAGATGTGACAAATGGGAACCTTAATGTCAAAACATAGAAACTAACAGAATGCTCAATAGTAGTAATAAACCATTAAAGTGACAACATGATAAAGGTATAAAACACCTTTCAAGCTTACTTACGAAGCCAATACGAAAAAACAAATGTACCATACAATAGTCATTGAGGTTATGCATATGCTAACTCATCCAGTTCAATAAAACACAGCATACAACAGGTTCATGTAACGCTATATGCTTCTGGACCAATCTAATTCCAAGAAAAACAAGAACTAGAATTATGAATGACACTGAAACTATCAAATTTATCACAACAAAATAATCTACGAACGAAAATGAGGCCATAACAAATTGAATTTGTTAGACGGGGCAATGTCTTTTCAACACAAAATCAACAAACAATAAATACACCTCCACACTGCCAATCATCTGTTCTGGAAAATATTTTAAATAACTAAAACTTCATTTAAAGGAAAAAGACTACAACACAAAAGCCAGAAACTAGTCATTACAGTATAAACATCTTAAACATATAATAGGCAGACAGGCAGTTTTAGCAGGGAAAGATAAAAATACCTGAGAAGACATATCCTTATTGCCCAAAACACTAATTCACGACTATAAAAATGTTCAAAAACCAGATCAAAGACAAACGTGCAAGTCCACTTTCTATATTGAAAAATATTTCTACATAAAAATCAATGCAGACTTCCAAAAGTGATAAAATGTTACAAGTATTTAGCAGATCCATGCATTGATAGAAATGAGTGCACAATGCAAAATTGACAAGTTAAAGAGATAGTCTCGCCCAACTCTCTCCCCAACCTGCATATAAAGTTAATCAAGAACATAAAACAACATGGTATGCCCATCAAGATCTAAGGACAAATTATAATCTATTAATAATAGATACAAAATTGTAATGCATATCAATATCTAATCTAACAAAATGAGAAATTAACAAAATCAATAAAAAAAAATGTGCCAGAAACATACAATATCCAATGTGGAAACTTCAATCAATTAAAATCTAAAAGATAATACAGAAAACATATAATATAAGCCCATTGATTATCTCAAGCCAAGAGATCTATGGTTGTGGCCCTGATCAGGTATGCTCGTTAGTTATGTCGATGGCAGTAAGCTTAATCACCACAACCCATTACCATATTATGTCACATTCCCAGCACAGCTTAAATATTAATTTCATAAATGGTTTAGAAGCAAAATGAAAAAGGGAGAGAGAAATTTTATTTGTTATGAACCATAATCAAGCCTCATCCTACTGTAAAAATAAAAACTTGGCATACATAGACAACAATATTACTGTATCATAAAATAATACTAAATATAACATTATTGTTTCAACTTCAAGGAACTTCACAGATTTGCTTCATATTCTTGATCTGAGAATCTAGAATTTTTCTTGAGTGATACTGAAAACCAAGCACATCACTAGGATATGGAATCAGTCCAAACTTCAAAATATAGTTTTTAAACAAATAAAAGTTGAGAATGAAAAGATAAAACACAGTTAATAATTGGGAGAGGTAGTATGGTGGACACTAAATGAGATAACAGCTACCAAAAAGAAATAAAGCACAACGGATGTTGAATAGATCATATTTATAAAGCACAAAAGTACAAGTTCTGGACCATATTTCCCCCATCTTTACCTTTCCTTCCCCATTAATGAAGTCAACTGATTTCCTGTATCTCAGCACTGCTTGCCCACCCTTACTTCTGCACATAGTCTTGGAGCCATATTTTAAATATTTCATATTATCTCTCCTTGGCATATTTAGCTGATGCCACTGCAATTTCATATCATCACATTGTACCTTAGCATGCAGAGATGTTGAATCAGTTTCGTGATGCCTACAAATAATTTCATCCCGGGTCCATTTCAGGAACTTAGATGGGGACCTGCAAAACTGAAAATCTTCTACAGGATAAATTGTGAAATCATCATCTTCAGCAGCATCACTATAATCACCTGACCAGTTACTGTCACTATTGTCTCTAGCATGTTTATGTCTCTTACAACCCCCAGGGTTTTTGTTTACTCTTGCACCATATGCATAAATTCTCACTGAATCTTGATAATGTGTATATTTCTGACAATTATCTTCCATTTTCCCAGAACACAAGTTATTCAAAACAAAAGGGGGCCTGTCACAATGTCTTTTCCTTCGGACAGATCTTTTCCAATCACTATCAATATGTGGAAACTGTTCTTCATGTTTATTATCTAAGGATTCCATTTCTCTGTCAGCAGCAGAAGCAGACATCCTGTAGCTTTTGTTTAGAAACTCAAACTCGCATTCATCAAAATCATTAATGCTGTTTCTGTCTACAAAATAGAACTTGTCCTCCATTCTTCTCCTTTGAGTATTGCTCCCCTTATCAAGAAAAGATGTGTGTTTTGGAAAAAACTGCCTTGACTCCCTATAAGAGGGAGGACTCAGGTCATCAGAAGAATACCCCCAACCAAGATGATACCAATCTCTCTCACTATCTGCAATTCTAGGACCAGGTTTAAAAAAATAACCCCCCACATCCCCTTTTCTTCTGTCATTTCGGTTCAGATTATCCCTGAAGCTTTCTCTATCTTCTCGATAATATTTGGAGCACTGTGTAACCAGGTCATCAACAACCTTTTCACCACCATAATAGTAGGATTTTTTTGTTTCCCTGTTATATGAAACGTCTCTTTTATGACTGCCAAAAAGGGGCAGTTGTTTATGTCTGTCATAATCAACAAATTGATGACCCGACAGAGACAAATCCCTTGCACTAGACCTGGGGATGGACGAGAAATCATCATCATATCTAATGTGTTTATTCAGATTATAACCAGGTTCATTTCTATCACTTTGGTACCTCCATTCCTTTCTGAATGGACCCCTAGTTCTTGAAATATATGCTACATTTACTGCTTTTCTATTGAAACTGTTGTTCTTTGTGTTCTTACAATAAAGTGGCGAAGACTCTTTCATGTCAGTGGCAGAATTTAATGATTTCCTTCTTAAAGGGCTAAGACCTTTATCATTATTGACATGTACACTGTTTTCCGTTTCCTCATAATCACTATCGGTATAGGAAGTCAGGCTATGCTCTTGATCTCCAAGTGACAATTCTGATTCAATCCAGCATGGGTAAGAACTACAAGTGTCTATGCCACCACCTTCCTCTGGTTTAATTTCTCCAACTGCCACTTCTGCAGTATCTTCAGAATGTTGGCATGCTCCATCCTGATGCTCGTGTCCATCTACACCAGGAATCAAGCCACTTCTGTGAAATGAAGAATCCCGACATAAGTTGTGAAGATGATAATAACAAGTCCAATTTATTTAACCAAGAAGTGATTTCAAGATTGAGAATCAACTTGTAATAAGGAATGCTGACAACAATACGTAAGAAATGATTATCCACACAATAAAGTATAATTATTATGTAGTATGCTTTTTACCCGATAACATTTTACTGACAATCAAGGCAAAATGTTGTAGATAGGAATTTTCTATATTTCGCAAATCAAAGACCAAAGACATGCATATATTCATTTATCTTGAATTTTACAACTTTATCCATTCTTCTAGCATGGAGTATGAAGAAATGAAAAAAAAAGCCTCAATGAAGTTTAAACAGAACTATATCCAAGGATCTTCATGAGAAAATATATTATAGAAAGGAATCAGTCAGATGCAGTGTGTCAGACCTTTTCTGAGCAGAAGAGTCCTCTGATTTTTTTCCATCTTCCAATTGATCTTCAGACAGCACTTCATCACCTTCACTGGATGAATTGAGAATATTTCTGTTATTTCCTAACAAAGATTCCCCTTCTATTGATCCATCCAATAATGTGCTATTGCCAGAACCAGAATAATCATCAGACGATTCAACCAGCTTGATCTGCCCAAAACCAATAATAGTAACTACATAGACATACACAGGTACAGCATAAAAATTGTGGTAAACGTAGAGTGAGTGCACACACCTCGATAATATTAGAGTCCCTATTGCGTGGGCGTCTTACATCTATGGATGGTTGCCGTTCAACTGTGCTGCCCTCGACCTGAATTGCTCTGCCTTTTGGCTGAATTATCAATTATCAGTCAGCATCAACATCCAAGTTCATATTTCCAAGCAACAGTTAATAAGATAGCTTGAAGAAACTCACAAAATATCAAAAGCGGTAAAAGGGAGGGGAGGGGGGAGGGGGGGGTAAGAAGCTCCGAAATATTACTCTGAATGTGAGTGTGAGATGTGTTACAAAACATTGATCCAATGCTCCTATTTATGCTAATGACCTAGGTCAAGCACTAATTTAGTTTAATCAATACAAATCCATCCTACTAAAAACTGTTTAACAGTTTAACATAACATGACTGATGACTCCTAACACATGAATAACCCTAATATTTTAATAAGAGCAACCCAACAGCTGAATACCATCATACCAATTCACAAGCTGATGAATGAAAAAGTACATTCCCAGACGCAACTTGATCAGTTTGCTCTCTCATGGCTTCCTGAAAAACTTATCCCGGTCAGCAAGATCAAACAAGAGAATTCTCCATAATAACACAACTAAATTACTTAAGTAGTAATTGTTCTTTTACAAATATTATGTTAAACACCTGATTCCATTTTGCAGAGTCATCAACAGATATACCAGTTTGCAAGGACTTCCGCCAAAGCTGCTCCTGCACACAGTTTAAGTGTAACATTCTTATCAATTGAGTTTCACAGAGTGTCAATTATCTCAGCATTAAAACATTAAACGATAACCTAGTTGGTAGCAGAAATTCCAGTACTGCTAGCTAGAGAAATGGATAAATATACCAGAATCTAACCAGAGAGACAAGAATCAGACAAAAGCTAGAAAGTGACACCTCTTGGGCATAATAATACACCTACCAATGAAACACAGTATAGCTTCCAAGTTCTGTCGTCAAAACCAAAGTTAAAGTAATCCGTTATGTCAACTCCAGGAACTTTCCATGGCTTCTCCATTAACGTATCAATGTTTACATCAAATATACCCCTGCAATGTCAGGGGGAAACCAGGATAGCAGATAAGATTAACAAATGCTAGCTAGAACATATGTCCAAAAAACCATAATCATTACAAATTCCAATACTTCAAATTGTGATCACACTGAACTCTGCAATGACACATCGTGCTTAGTTTATCAAAGAATCAAAATCAACCAAGGTCTGTATGAACCGCATATCAAAACGCATACACTAACCAGTACCAAGGAAGAAACGATCCATATCCACACTGAGAAGAGCTCGACGCAAGGTTCTGAATGCCAGTATCACCATTCCACCTGCCTTTATTCAAAGACGAAATGTAGGAAGCCGTCCCCATGGATGAATTTACCTTCACATTATTCACAAACATCGATCCTCGACTCTTCACACACTACAGAAACAAACCACAATTCACAATAAACAACATAACTCTGACAATTTTAAACACTACCACAATGCCACCTAATGGAGAGAAAAATGCGTAGCACCACTTAACTGAAAAGCAAAAGGTTTAAAAAAAAAAGGAAAGCAATCCAAAAATTACTCCATCTACGAACCGAATCTAATTTTTATTTTATATACATAAATAAAAAAATATACTTATTCATTAGCGTATCCACAAGTAATTGAAACAACAATCCGGTTCCAAATTCTCCAACACCTAATAAAACAAAACATTTTGGAAACCCAACACAAGCCATGAAGAAAGTGAGAATAACGAGCACCTTAGGATGAAAAACTCTGGAACCATTATCACCACCTTGATCCCCATCGCCATCCTCATCACAATCAACAACTCCAACTCCGACAGAAAAATCCTCGTCATTCAATACAATTTTCAAACCGTCGTCATCGTCGTCGCTGTCACTCGCAACACAATCATCATTTACTGACTCGTTGTTCTTCTCCTGCTCAAGCCTGATACAATTACTGTTTACATCGAGCTTTTCTTCTTCGTCTTCTTTGGGAACTTCAACGTCGATGGCGTAGAGTTCTCCGAAATCGTCATCAACAAGAGCTTCCATTTTCAGTGACTCACTCACATCACAGCCACCAAAACCCCTAACCTTTAAATATCTCATCCACTACTATCTTTCCACTTGTCTAAAACCCCATTATCTTTTCTCTAAACCCTCACAGAATCTTAAACCCTATCACGCTACCCTTGTAAATCGTATTAAACATTAATAAACTGCATTCAGTTCAAATAATTAAATATTGTTTACAAATATTTGAAACACGTTCATTAAGAAAATAATAATTACAAATTTTCATTAAAAATTATAGCAAAAATATATTTTATTTTTTACAAAAATTGATTTCTTATTTCATTTACTAGTTAGTACTGGTAAAAAAATAAACAATTATCTATTGTGTATCCATAACAGATGTATAGTAGGAAAATATTAAGAATATTTTATTAAATTACTTAAAAAGATAGATGTTAGATATTTTTGTATTTCTAATAAAAATAATTATTTTCTTGTCAGTAAAAGCTTTTCTTTTCATTTTTTATAATATGTCAATAAACATATAACAAAAATATCCTTAAATTAAATATTTTCTTTTTATAGAAGAGAAACGATTGACTTCATTTTAGTTTTCCATTTTATATTATCATTTGTATCACACGAATGGATAAAGATATTTTAATTTACTTTACGCAAGGTATAAAAATTTCAATTATCTAGAGCATGTTTGTTTTTTATTTTAAAAAGAATTTTCTCTTTTTAATATTTCTGTCACTGAAGTTTTGCTTTCCATATTTCACGTATGGAGGGTTACATAGGGCATTTGAACATTAACATTTAACAAAAATATTATATGAAAAAGATATCTGCCTATAAATAAACAAAAATTAGTCTTAAAGTAAAGCATAAATTAAAAAAGTATTATTGCAAAATAAATTCAGTAAAATATTCAAAAACATAATTCTTATGAGAAAATATCTGCCTATAAATAAACAAAAATTAGTCTTAAAAGTAAAGCATAGGACATTTTTCGGTTATAACACATAATTATTTTAAAAGATATAACTATTTTTCGCTTTAGAAATTCATACCATATATGAGAGCTTGTAATATTATATTTGTTCTCCGTAAATAAAATTCAAAGGGTGCAAGTAATAAAGAAAACAAAACATTACTTTAAATATATATAACAAGTAAATATATTTATTAAATTATTCATCTTAAAAGCAAGAACCATTTAATTAAAATGAAAAAAAAATGCCTGTGCTTTTTTTAAAAGCAATTTTTAATGTTGTAAATAAGGAGATATTGATTTGTCTCAAGAATTCAGTAGTTTTAAAGAATTTGGACCTATACCTTTTGGATAAATAAAAGCAGACATCAATTTATGTCTAATTTGGATTAACTTCTTAATAAGTACTTATATGAATAAAAAATATAATAAATTAATTTTTATATATTTTTAAAAATATTGTTTAACTATTTTATAACTCAAAAAAATAAATTATTTTAACTTATAAAAATTATTTATTTTTTTATATAATTTTTTCTCACAAGAACTTATTTACATATTCACTCTTAGATTTCAAATAATATTTGTTCTATCTTTCTTATTAGTTAAAATAGAACTTGATATTATCTTGTATAGTTAAAAAAGTATATTCTTAGTTAAAATAAATTTATTTAGTAGTGTTAATTCATTTTTCATTTGTATGAATTTTTATAAATTTTTTCTAATCAAAATATCTTTCAATCAACAGTTATATATATAATAGTTACATAAAATTAAAAAAAGACTTTAGTTATATTTTATACATTTTATTTTGTGCTTTTATTTAAATAATTTAAATTTTTTTAATTAATTTATATAAAAAAAATAATATATCATGTTATTGTTATTTTTTTATTAATTATGAAACAAAATTTTGGATGATAAATTTAATTAGAATAATTTAAAAAACTAATATATATATATATATATATATATATATAATTAAAAATAGAAAGACTAAAATTTCATATAAATTAAATTATTAGGTCAAAAGTATAATTAAACTAAAACAAAGAATAAGTGACAGGTAAAATAAATTATATAGAATATCATACTTAACAAAACTATTATATATATATTAGAAAAGGGAAGGAGGAGGTGAACCAAACAAGCCTGTAACCTATGTCTCTCATTTGTTATTAACAGGAAAATGATAGAGGACGAAGATAAACTTGACGAAACACTATGAACTGAGCTGTTACAATTTCATTGATATTTAATTGATTTTCGTTTCGTTTCAACTTATCCACATGTGATCATACATTCCGTGATTGGTTACTATGGATTCATAACATTTTCGTGCTAATGACTTGGTACGAAATAGCAATTCTCGTTATTCATATTCAAAATGAATAAAAGGTAGAGGATAATAATACCTCATAAAATTACATTTCACATCGATAGTGACAGAATTCAGAACACATGCACACTAATTAGAATGAGATCAAATACGAAGTTGGAAATTGAACTTTAATTCACCGAATTATATATGCTTGGTTCACAACACCTTTGGAGCTAGCTAGTTGTAACTTTTTCTTCCAAATGAACTCGAGGGATATATATAATTAGCATTTTTTCACTCTATACATACACAAAAATGAAGGGAGCTAGGGAGAGACCGACAGAGTAATTTCCTCAAACTAGTGTGCATGTGATGAATGATAATAATTGAGTTTATTCAATATATTAGAGCGTTGATTATGGGTACCTAATAGGCTGTGAAATTTAAAATTGACTGAAGCTATTAAATTCCATCACATGGTGATGCATGCACGAATAGGGTGGGCTTGGTCTCCTCCAAAACCTTAGGTTACTATAAATTGCTCAGCAATTAATTCATATTCATTGTGATTCTTCTATCTATCTGAACAAGAAAGTAAAATCTGAATCCAAACGGTATATTAACCCACAACATGTGCCTCTCAGAAGCATCACAACATATTTGATAAAACGCGGCTTTGTCTTTAGGAAACCAAACAGTGACTTATAACTGTTACGTGAATACTGATCAATAAAGCTTTGATTTTAGAGGCATCTTTCAGTCACACTTTGTTACCTGTTGCCAGGTTATTATTATATAGACCCTCTTTTTTTCAACTATGCAGAGTGAGTTATAGAACTTGCAGCTGTGATGGTTTTGTATCCTCTTTTCACGTGTGTCTTCTGAGTATAACACATTTATGGCATAGTTTTACACACACATATATATATATATATATATATATGCATAAATTCAAAAAACAATCATTTTTCATATCTATTATGTGCAATGTTATAAAAGTTAAAAATTAAATAAATTGTTAACTACGTACATTTAAAAAACATAAATACGATAAAGGACACGAATACAATATGACAAAGACATAAAAGAAAAATATACAGAACACAACACGACTATAATATAATGCATAAAATTAATAAAAGATAATATAAAAACACAATCTTAAGATAAAGAGAGATTTTTAATTTTAACATAAGTCACTTTAAACATAATAAAATGATATTATTTATATAATAAAAATATTTGCATCTCTTTTATATAAAAATTCAATTTTTTTAAAACTATATAAAATATAAGTAGAAATGTCTAACATAAATATATATTAACGTGATTATAATCACTATTTTGAAATGTATTTTTTAAATGATTGTTTAGAAAAGGAATTTCAGAATATATATTTTAAATAAATATACTTAAAATTAATATCTTTAAAATAAAAAATATAAATTAATATATTAACATAAATTTAATATATTTCTCTTTTCTCTTCCTCTTCAAAAACTTTTTTCTAAACATACCTTGGAATATAAAACAATGATAGTAAAGGTATAGTAATCATATATTTTAATAATTTCTTTTCACTTTTATTTATTTAACTAGTCTTTCTTACTTAACATTTACCTTTAAAAGTGTTTCTTAATATAGAAGGCAATTAGTGAAATGAGATATGCATGATGTAAATTAACCGTGTCTACACATGCATGCATGCCATTCATGAATGAAACGTTACCTGAGGGTCAAATTCTGTGTTGTTAAAGTTGGAATAGATCTATGATATGTAGGTGAAGCAAAATTGGAAATTTATCATTCATTTGGAAGAATAAGAAGCTAGTCCCACAAATTCTTGTTTTCCTCTGACATAGGGAACTGTCATTGCTCCCCTCTAACTTTCTTCTTTCAGCTTTAGAAGTCATGGTGCTTTGTCCTATCTTTCTAGATGCCAGATCCATCTTAATGTAAAAATGAAAGGTAAGAAAATGTAAAATGGAATGTGAACAAACCATGAACTGAGGCTGTGAATGTGGAAACAGAAAAGGGTAATTTATTTACTTTCTGACCAACAAAATTGTCTCTTTCCATTCAACCTTTTCTTAATTACCAACATACATAGCTGAAGCAGCCGAATACTTTCTTATAAATTGGGTTAAAGGGAAGCAATTTTTCAGGTGGCCTCCTTTTATCTTTAGTATGACAATTTTTTTTTGGCAGAATTCCCTGTTCTTTTGTAGTTAATTTCTGCACTTTGCTGTGCTTTTGTAGTCAACTAACATTGATCACCAGCAAAGATTAAATAATGAAAATTTCCTTATTTATATTATGTTTGGAAAATTAAATCTTAACAAAAAGTATTTCTCAAATATTTTCTCACAAAATTGATAAAAATAAGCTATTGTTTTTCCAAAATAAACTGAACAGAAACATATTTTGAACGGAAGTTTAAGGGAAAGAGTTTCAAGACGAGGACATGTGATACAGACCTAGGAAACTTGCAATAAATTAGATTAGTTCATGACTATAAAAATTCACTTGCAATTTATTATATATGAGAAAATTACCTTCGAAAACAGCAACCAGTTAACACTTTTCAATTTGCATATTGTTACTCTCTTTAAGTTCAACTTGTAGAGAAGTACTTAATATTTTTAGCATTTTACCATCCGCATTGAATGACTGCTGTCTTTATTTTCTCCACGTAAGAAATACAAACCATGAGTATATAAATTCTTTCATCTATTAAAATTTAAATTTATTATAAAATTATTACTGTCATATTCGAATTTCATAAATAAAAAGTAACTCTATGTTGAATGTGATCTTAATAAAAAGGGGACCTCAACCACTCACTGTACATAAAATCTAGAACCCAGTTCATTCTTGTGCATGTAGCGCTAGGGGTCACCAACCCTACAAATCCCCTCCTCTCCTTGCACCTTCAAAATTCATTCATTCCTAAAACCCTTTTTGAATTTGAGTATTTGTTTGTGAAGCAAATAATCAAAGTTAGCTAACCATAGCATTCTTCAATAAACATGACCATCAGGAACTCTTGTCTTATGTTCTTCATGTGCTTCATAATGCCCTTTCTTGTATTTTGTGATGTGGGAATGCATTCAGGTACATACTTCAGAAACAACACCTTTTCTTGCCTTTCTCTCTAACGATTAATCCTTCCCCTATCCTGAGAAGATTACATAATGTTGGCAGGTCCTTCATCCCAGATTATGCATTCTCACCATGAAAACAAAAACAGGTCCATAACAGTGTCAGTGAAAGCAGAACATGCACACTCTTCCTCTAGAAAATTTTGGTTGCATGGTATACTACATATGCAATTCTCTATTTGTAAACTTAAGTGTTCCAACTGAGATGAAAAAATATATATACTAGTGTGTTTGGTTTCATGTTCAAATGCATGTGGATCCACGTTTGTTTCAATACTAGTACTTGTAGGTTCTGCTTCCAAACACACGCTGTTTTTTTCTTTCTTTTTTATTTGCCTCCCTTTTAACTTCGCCTTTGATCATTATCAATTGATCAGGTTCTTGCACACAAAGAGACATAAGCATCTCACAAAGCAAAAGTTCTACATCAGGAATACCACAGTTCATTGTGCAAATTGTTAACACTTGTGTTTCTGGGTGTTCTCCTTATGATATCCACCTCCATTGTGGCTGGTTTGCTTCAGCAAGAATAATCAACCCCAGATTGTTCAAGAGGCTCTCCTATGATGATTGCTTGGTGAATGGTGGGAACCCTTTAGCCTCTACTCAGATCATCAGATTCACTTATGCCAATTCCTTCATGTATCCTCTTGCATTCAAGTCTGCCAAATTTTGCTAAGTCCAAAATATAAGTTCTAAAGAAGAAGAAGAAAACATAGACTTCCAAAAAATGATAACCCCCCTTATGTCGACCACCTTGTTGATATTAACCATTGAAATTATAGCACGCTGTTTTACCTTTAGCTCTGTGTCGTTTTCTTTTGTATATGTAAATGAACAGTAGTCTTTACTCTTTACCAACTATACTATGCCTCACACACTTTTCAATCCCTTTAAAAGGAATTTCCATTACATATGGAATTTTGAAATTTCCAAGTTACAAAAATGTTTGCGTCATGCTGCATAACATACACTTTAAGATACCAATCTACACCATTTTCTTCCTCTTTAAGGTCTCTTTTTGTATTGCATTTTTTGTTCTTTCTCTTGCCACCATTTTCAAATTACATTTTTTTAGTTTTTTCTCTTTTCTTTTTCCACTTCTTACATTCCAAAAATAAGATACATATAGTCATCATTAATCTTGTATTAAGTATTTTTATCATATTTTATGATTATCATTCATTCATGTTATATAACTACATCCAAACTTTATTTCATCAGGAGAGGTTGACTACATCATATAATATGAAACTGAATAAATTTTTAAAATTATAAGCATTAGTTAATTAGTCTATAAAATTATAAAAATGTCATTTAATTAATCTCTAAAATTACTTAATATTTATATTAACACAAATAAAAATTAACATAATTGAATAAAGTAAAGTATTTCATTACACTTATATTGTTTATGTTTATTTTTAAAATATTAATTTTATCTTCTGTTTAAATTTCATAACTTATATTCATGTCAGGAATAAAATTTATCATATACATTTTTTTATTAATCCTCTTGTTTATTAGATAAAGAAAAAATTAAAGTGTTTTTATGTTTATAAAATATTAAATATTTTATACCTTTATTTAGTACTTTCTTATAAATCAATAAAAAGATGTATAATAGAATTCTATAAAAAGATATCACGTTACTCTAACTTGTACATTAAAATCTGCTGATTATGCAGTACATGCATTCATGGTGCAGTGAGTGTGCTACCTCTCTTTTATTTTACACAAGCAGGCAAACATAACATAGAAAAGGGAGAGGGTTGTCTGTGTCCATTTTTCTCTCACCACACTTGAAACTAAGCAGTTCTGAGAGTCAGCATAGGTTAGACTCAAACATAGGTGAGAAAATGACAATACCCTGCAACCACAAAAAAGGTGTAACCTCTCCCTTTTCCCTATCCTTTCTCACTAGTCTTTGTTAGGAAAGGTGGTTGTGTGTCAGCCCATAGCAATAAGGGCTCACAACTTTTTAAAAAGATTCAAACAATTTTGTAGTTTGAATTCTACTCAAACATACATTTATTTAATATTATAAGTTGTAAATTTTTTTGTTGAAAAGTAATTTAACAAAATTTTATACCGTTTTCAAACACACCTTCTTATGACATCTTTAAGTTTTATTCCCTTTTGCGGGCAATAGTCATTATGTTATGTTTGTCTTTTGTTTTTAATGAAAAAAGATGTGGCTTTTTTTTCTTATTGTTCTTTATAGGCTAAGGTGAACTAAGTAGACCCTACACGGCTACATGTACATTTTGATTGCATCTCTAGGTATTACTTATCGAGGCTTTGTAGGTCGAGCAATTAATCATCAAATTTAGCAATTACTAAATCTGTTGAGGTGTGAAGAAAAACAATACTTGATACCCTCTTTTCTAGGTATGAGGCAGTAACTTGACAATGACATAACCTGTACGAGAAATTGAGAGAAAAGTAAATATAAACTCATGAAAGAGAGGGAAAGAATGTCATTCTTTTACTAGAGATGCTACTTATACATACACACATTTATTGTCATAAAAAATATAACTCTTCTCTTAGTAATAGTATGAACCAAGAATGATCCTGGATACATTGCTCCACTGATTCTAGAATAAGAAAAGATAATACATGAGAAAAAAAATCTAAATAAAAATAAAAATTATATATTTTCATAGAATTATATAACTTAAATTTAAACTAATTCAAGTTATTTTTAAATAACACTCAATCTGATTCTAAGCAAACAACATTAAGTGCTGGCCTTAAAACATAAAGCTAAGTGCCCCCAAAAGGGCATACATCAAAATTTTCAGTTAAGTTGTTGTCTCCCATAGTCTTAAGTAGCCGAAGCTACCCTTCATCACTGACTTCACATGGGCTGTGACTAGTTTTTAATAACCCAAAATCCGACTTTTGCTACCCAATTATTATGGATGCATGTACCAATATTATATTTGTTAGGTACTTTCTTTTCACCTTTTTTTTATCTTTTAAATGTAAAATTATGAAATATATTAATTATTTTTAAAATTAAATTCTAAATTTCATTTTCAAAATTTAATTTCTAAAAGAGTCGTGCAAAAATAAACAAACCATTTGTTATGAAACGGACCATCATACACATGTTCCTATCAAAGCGACCTGTTGGTCCAATTCTTTGATTCAAAACTACCTAATCTCTTGTTAATGTTGCACAATATGGAAAAAGAAAATATTCAGTTACATTGAGAAAAACTTTACCCAAAAAAATGGAAATGCATTGAAAACTAATTATCAGATAAAATAAAATAAGGAAGTTGAAACTACTGCTCCATCTTAGATTTTTCTTTTTTTCAAATACCAACTTATTTTGTTAAATTATTTGATTGAAAAAATTCAGACGCTGCATTTTTCATCAATAGTAGCTGCATCGTGTTATTTATTCTAAAAAAGTTGGTTTTGGAATATTTTTAAATGGAAATTAAAATAAAAATGTTGAAAATTATTAAATAATTATTCCAAAAATAAAGTAAGTAATATATTTGTTTTAATTATTAATTTTGAAAATACTTGTTACCGATGAAATAAAAAATTAAT
Source organism: Abrus precatorius (assembly GCF_003935025.1). Lineage (NCBI taxonomy): Eukaryota > Viridiplantae > Streptophyta > Magnoliopsida > Fabales > Fabaceae > Abrus > Abrus precatorius. Next base: position 30,123,365 of record NW_020874292.1, on the reverse strand, counting down.
TATATGCATGTTTAGTGTAATGAAAGTATACTGTAACACATATTGTTTGATTAATAAAATATAAACAACAATGTATTATTATATAATTTTCAAAGTGAAACTCTTTCATAACCAAAAAGTTATATGAATTTAACTTATATAGTAATCGATTTGCCAATTTTTTTTTTCATAATTTAATACGTTACCGATTAAAAAAATTAACCGTCTCTTTTAATTTACCCAACATGACTCAAATTTATAATTCATTCATTTATTAACGATACTTCCTCTATTTTATATTAAATGTTTATAAATAATTTTTGTTGGTATCACATTATTTATTATTTTAAGATATAAAAATATTAATTACTTATTTTTCAATAATATATTTTTATTGAAAATAATTTTAACAACTAACTACTATAATCACTTAAAAATATTTTTTTAATTAACTGTTTTTTTGTGAAAACAAAGCAAATAAAAAAATCATAATTTTTTAATTAACTACTATAATCAATGCTTTTAATAGAGATCTTTTAGTTAAATAATTTACTTTACCATAATAATTAATAAACTAATATTTTATAAAATGTATGTATTAATATAAGTACATCTAAGAAGACAGAGGAAGCAATTCATTTTAATTTTAACGTTAATAATCTTGGATTTTCCCTAATTATAAAATATGCTAAATATATCAGACTTTTTTTATTAAAAAAATAAAATAAATTGCGTATTTATCCGTTGACAACACAGCAGTAACTTGGTGTGCTTGTTCTTGGGATAATGGCTCTCAGATTTTTCTGCACTGCATACATTTCAACTCAACATCTTGCTTCTGCTAAAACTCCTGTTTCCTCTTCTCTCTCTCTGACAAATTCATGCATGTGTGTTGAGAACCTGAAGAGCCTCTTGAACAGTGTGGTTTCATCTTCTCCACTTGAGTCTCTCCAAAGAGGCAACTGGGTCAAGCTCATTTGTGGTGCAAGCTTTGAGGTATGCAAAATTCAAACACTCTATTCTCTTCCTTTCAGTTTCTCATGCTTAAAATCTATAATTCTCTTTATTTAGGATGTTGTTGATATCAGAAATCTCAGTTTGGTTTACACTCTTGCTGGAGGTATGGATTCTGTAATTATAATTTGTTTGGGAGTGATCAAACAGAAAATAAATGCTAATTATCATACTGTGGCTTTTTTTCTTCTTTGTCCGTTACTTTCCCATTTACCTGAATATAATTATATAAATTATTTGGCTATAAACAAAAATTATGCATTTTTTTTTTTGGTCTCGTTGTTAAGTTATGCAAACTTGACTTGATTTAAATTTGATTATGTTATTATATGGTTTTGCATGCAGTTGACTGCATTGACTGTGCTGCTGATGCATCGGTTGTCAATGCTGTGAATGAAGGGATTGAAGCTGCAAGAGATATTACATGCCTTAGAAGACCGTGGGTGATGATTAGTGTCAATGATGATAAAGATCTTCACTTTCGTAAGGCTGGTTAGTTCCAATTGGACTCACTAGTATGCATTATGTGTCAGCATCAGTATTGGTAAAGAATCTTGCGATATAGTTTGATATGCTAACATACTTTTGTTTTTCATGTGGCCATGTGGACATCACATCATTTGAAGTTTCGCGATTGGATTGTGTTTAGAATGGTTTTTTTACATATAGGGGGCGTTTAGAAGAGCTTATGAAAATAGCTTTTGATTCTTATAAGCTCTTTCCAGTTTATCACAATAAGTTTCATGATCAAATTTATGGTATGAGTCAAACAGTTCAGAGTTGAAGATGTCTACTTACTAAGTATGTGGTGAGAGACTTATTTATTTCAATGTTGATAAAGTGGCAGTTTAATATTTAAAACATGAACTTTTACTCCTTGTTAAATTTATGATGTTGACAACAGGGCCATGAGCATTCAGCAGAAGTTATTCTGAAAACAGAACATGAATTAAGAACATTTGTGTTCTTTGTATAGATTTTTCTTTTATATTACTTCTTTGTGTTCCCATATTGTTCCATGCCACTACGAAAGCATGGCCATCTATTCATATTTCTAAAATATGAACAAGGGTTGTCATAGGTCGAATGCCATGCCACTAGGAAAGCATGGCCATCTCTTTATGATCATTATATTAAAATCTTTTCTCAAATGATAAAGGTTCCATATGATACATCTGGTTTAATTGCTACTTTGAGTAAATGTAAAGCTTAATATACCACTTATTGGCAATTAATGAATGTTGAAGTAATGTCTTCTGAACAGAATTTGATCCAGAGGACTGTCCAGCAGACTGTTCACGGCCTTGTGAAAATGTGTGCCCTGCTAACGCAATATCATTCCAAGGGAAATCTACTTTAGGAGTTTCATATAATACTGAAGTACCTAGAGTACTAAAGGTTTTAATTTGATCTTACTTAAATTTTTTTAAAACCTAAAAGCTATCATTTTAAAAATTAAAACTGGTAACGTTCAATTGGCTTGAACATGCAGGATGGAGTCATAACAGAACGCTGCTATGGCTGTGGTCGCTGTCTTCCAGTTTGCCCCTATGATAAAATAAGTGGGATAATTTCCAGTTCCAGCTGAGATTATATGTTCTTCAATTAATTGTTTAGTTGAATTATGTTTAGTTACTTTCTCTGTGATATTTGGTTTTCAACAATATATACTTTTTACATTGAGCCAGGAGCGGTAACATATGTTAGGGATGCTGTTACAACTGCTGATCTCATCAAGAGAAATGATGTTGATGCTGTGGAGATACATACAAGTGGGAGGTAATATTAATTTTGGAATTGATTGTTTTAAATAATACTTGGATATAACTGTAATCACTTTGGAAATATGTCCACAATTTTATCAAGTAATAAATGGATGATTCTCAATTCCCATGTACATATAATGTGTTCACCAAGCTCTCTGTGCTTGAGGCTTTGCACAACCATGTCCTCATAGATGGGTTTTCTCTTTTCTTTTCATTTTTCAAGGGAAGGGATTGGAAAAATTCAGCAGATTTTAATAATAAGGCTTGGTTGTTGTTGTTGTATGTTTTATCTATGATGTTTATGTAATGTCCCTAAATTCACTTCCTAATGTGGCCTATGATCCTTCTATAGACAGAGTACTATGTTCAAAGAACTCTGGCATGCTCTAGGAGATTCAGTGAAAAATTTGAAGCTGATAGCAGTAAGTGGTGCCTCCAATCTATTATAATATTTCAGGGATATAAGTAAAGTAAACTTTTCTATAAATAATTAGCCTCTTGGCATTTGAGTGAAGAATTTATTATTAATATTGTCCAGGTTAGCTTACCAAATGGTAGCGATTCAACAATATCCACTATGAACAAATTGTTCTCTATCATTAAACCTAATCTTCAAAGCTTCAACTTATGGCAGGTGTGCCTCTGAACGATATCAAAATTTTTATACGCCAAATTTTATTCCATATTTCTTTTAACAAGCTCATCTATGTCTTACATTAACTCAAGTTAGATGGCCGTCCTATGAGTGGAGATATTGGGAGAGGAGCAACAAAGGAATCAATTGCCTTTGCTGTTCAATTGGCTAAAGCAGAAAAAAGACCTCCTGGTTTGTATTCATAATTCATTTAATGGTCTTTTGAAAGCCTTCAGGGTTTATATCTATCCTGATTCTTTAATGTTTTGAGTCCCTTAATATGGTAGGTTTTCTTCAACTTGCTGGTGGAACTAATGCTCACACAATTGATGGGTTGAAGCAAGAGGGTCTCTTTCAAACAACTATTACAGGTAATGTTGCACTTTGTTACTTTGTATATTCTCTTATTACTCACTCTTTTCTTTATTTCATTATAAGCCTTCTTTCGTGTTAACTATTCCTTAGAGTATTTACTTGATGTTACGTCAACAATCAACCCATCTTATTCATCGCATGCTCTAATTAGCGGCATAGCTTATGGTGGCTACGCACGGAAGGTAATAAAGCATTACTTATGCCCAATTATAAAATTTTGAGTTTGTTTAAGTTACTCTGTAGTGTGAATAATTTCATTTTAAGTAAACTAATGAGATTTTATCTTTAAAATGTTAAGTGAAAAATTGATGTAATTTTTAATATACTGTTTTAACTTAAACTATTCACATAGGATGTAGTTATTTATTCTATGGGATAACTTAGACTAGCCCTTAAATTTCCTTTCTGTTTCCATCATTATTATATGTGGTTAATTTAAAGTATAGATGTGAGACACATCCGTGTGTATTAAGCTACTCTGTTAGCGTATGTTTTAATTACCCTTGTTTTCCTCATAATAATACTAATACTAATTTGTTGGCTTATAATAAAAAGAGTCATATCATGTGACTGTGGCATGCCAATTTATATCGAAACTTAAGATGCACATCTTTATTTGTACAGATTGTTGGTAGAGTATTGAGATCCATGCAAACCCAATATGGGGAAGCTGCTTCAATTGAGGATCATCCCGAGCATCTCTTGATGGCTCTAAAGGAAGCACTTGCTTTGGTTGGACCTGTAAAATGTCTATGAATATGATCGATGACAACTTCATAGTCACCCATGATAGCTATATTTGAAAGTGTGTGTACACCAAGGAAGAATAGAAACTTGTTAACAGATTGACAATAATGTTATTATATCCAAGCTTTTTGGATACCATAAAATTCACTTACTATAGGTAGGATTTTATAGTAATCTAAGTAAGGGTAGTTAATTACTTTTTTTAAAAGAAGACTTAAATCTATGATATAATAAGAGTTGAATGGTTGTTTAATGTTTAACATAATATTGGATGAGACCGTTGTAAAATCAATACGAGGTAGTACTTAAACCAACTTATTTTCAGGTTTTTTTTTCAAGGAGAAATTGGGTTAAATATAATATTTATAAAAAAAAAAAAATTTGCTTACCTCTCTTTTAGTTTACAAGCCACTTTAAAGTTAGAAATAAGAGTTTTAAATTTAAGATTATAGTTGTTTAATTGTTTATTAATTTTAAGAGCCACTTTAAATTGAAAAATAAGAGTTTTAAATTTAAGTTTATAATTATTTTATATTTTCTTAATTCTTTAAGCCTAAAATGTTATTTTAAATTAAAATTTCTCGTAGCTATATTTCTAGACCTTGAGATTTGAAATAAAAAAAGTAAAGTGAAAAGACAAAACTGCCTAAAACTAGTTTGTTTTTAGAAGTTTCTTTATCTTAATTTTTTTTTCACTAATTTTTACAGACACTGAAAATTGATTTTTTAATAACTTTTTAAATATCATAACTAATTTCATTTTTTATTTAAAAAAGTTTGAACCGATTTTTTTATTAAATATAAAATGCGTGTAGGGTATACCCTAGAATCGGAAAGGATTACTTTATTTTATAATTTTTTATTTTAATTTAATCATTTATCTCTTTTGTTGTTGTTTTGCATTTCAATCTTCTATTTCTTTTTTGCTTCAATTCAAGTCCTTTTTAATGAAGTTGTTGATTTTAGTTACAATAAAAGTATTACAAAAAGATTTTTTTTTTCACAAATTGCAATGATAAAAATCATTATAATTAAAAATTTATAATAAAATAAAATTAGTTAAATTAAAATTATATTTAAATAAAAAAATCAAGAATAAAAATATTAATATTACCCGTAAAATTGTAGCTTTCCGAATTGTTTAACTAGGCGGGGGTCACTTCAGGGAATCCATTACATATTATCTCATCCTTTGATAATTTGAGAGTAGAAAGATGGAACAATTTCCCACTTGTTTGTTTCTTTTAAAGGAGCTTAAAGGGTTTAATGAACACAAGAGGGGTCCTCGTTTCCCATGCTATGCATATTTTACTTAAGCATGGGTCTACAATCTCCATTATATTGATTTGCACTGACATTGACAATGCATATTTGTTTAACTTTTTAAATTACTTTTCTTCACAATCACAATCTCACATTGCTATTCATAAAATTTTGGAGTGACTTTCAAGGCATATCAGTTCCAATCATTCGAGTATAGGAGATTACAACAAACAAAATGTAGAGTACCATATATTTGTCATTTGAGCCTTGCTTTACACGAATGGATCCATTCACCAATGCTTGCAACTATAAGCATTGATTTCTCTTTATTTATTTATTTGAAAGTGTAAAATCATATTTAAATTATTTTATTAAGGCCAAATTGACTTACACTTCAACAAATATCACTAATGACCTTATAATTTATTTTTTCAAAAAATCAAGTTACTTTCCCTATCTTGTCATAATTATAAGACAAATACACATATAATATTATATTCAATTTAATTTTAATTAATTTTATCAACAACTCTTTAATTAAATTATTTAAATTTATAATTTTAAGATAAGAATATATATATATATATATATATTATTTTTTTAAATTCAAAATCAGATACCCTAAAGAAGCTTAAGATTAAATCACGCTCGCAATTTATCACTATTTTGACTAAACATAGTAAATGCAACAAGACCTTATATTACACTGTGATAAGATAAGTTTATATTAATCAAACATATTTTGTATTAAGATAAAACTATTATTTTTAAAACATAATTATGTTTTTTAGGTAGTAAATAATTTACATATTATTTAAAATGTTTAAAATTGGTAATGTAATTATCAAACTGAGGCTATTTTAAATATAATTTATAAAAAATGTTATAAAAATATGGTTTTTTATTATATAGTAATCCGAACATTATGATCAATACGTTAATATTGTTTTTCTATTTTAAAATAAATAATATTATAAAAATAATGCTTGCATTATTAGCCCGTGGATTCCGTAATTAATTAATATTATTATGTTTAGCTTGAGTTCCACGTGGAATCAAATTTGTCTATTACCGGAGAAGTTGCATAAAGTTATTTATTTATTTATTTCTTGAGGGGGTTACATCGCATAAAGTTAATTTAAAGGTTAATTTTACCTATACAAGTAATATAAAAAATATATAATGTTTGCACAAATCTATGGAAAATTTTAAATGCCAAATTACGTTTTTTACGATAATATTGCATTCTAACTATCAATAGCATTGATGATATTAATTATTTTTAATTTCATTTTCATCTTTTAATATTTTCATCCCCTTTTTTTATGGGAAAACATATTACGGTTTCTAGTTTTAAGTCATTTAATTTTACCCACACGATCTTAATTTCCTTTGAGCGCAATAGCATTAATAAGAATTAACAAGACACGTAGCATAATTTGACTTTAAGTTCACGCCACCAACAACATTTAGGCCATGGCTGAGCTGTACTAACATTGTTTTTTATGGCTCAACGTACCTTCATTCCCTGCCATTGAAGTCAAGCAGAGTCCTCTAATTATCATCTGGCCAACAACTTTTTCCTTTTCAATTTTGTATTATACAAATATAATATAAAACATAAAGTTTAATTTAGCATTTTAGTAGAAGTTGCATTCTGAAAATTAATCAGAACCTTTAAGCACAAAGCACAATAACCCATCAGAAATAGTTGGGGTCCGTGTAGGAGTATAAATATTCCACTTAATAAGTCGTCATTGAGATTAGGATTCTTTAACTTCGGTCTCTTCTCATTAATCTCGGCTACCCTACAATTAATTTTCATAGTGTTTACGCAAAAATCCTTGTGTCCTAACTCATCCTTGTGTGGAAATCTTATTAAATTGCAGTGTTGAATGTATTTGATCATGATTGCATTCATAAGGGGCTACCTACCTCAGGCTATGGGAATCCGTTGTGAAAATTCCATCTATATTTTAAGGAAAAAACTTAAATATTATTTCATGATACTTTTTAATAATTACATCTGAGCTTTGTTTATAATACATATATGAATTGACCTTTTATATATATATATATATATATATATATATATATATATATGCACACAGTGGCAGATTCAGAATTCGTCAGAGAGTGCAAAAACATAAAATTAGAGGATACAAAATATTAAAAAAATTATATTATTAATAGTAATTTATTAAAATTGAAAAGGTTTATAAGAGTTGCATCCCCACAGCATGCACACATTACATATATAGCCTAGGTAACTGGATATAAATACTTTAGTATTTATACTTGTATAACTTTGCAAGCTTTTTTTTTTTTTGGAGTACCTGTTCAATATTATGTCCATTGTTATTTCTATAGTTAATAATTATTTTATTATTAATTTGGTGTATTTAATAAAATATATTTATTTTGTATTATATATTACTTAATTGCTTTTTATTTATTTTAAATTATTCGTCATTTTTAAAATATAAAAATGTATTAATTATTTTTTCTATAATAACCTTGTATATTAAGGATAATTTTTACCAATAATAAAAATAAATTTATTGCAATATTTTAAATTACGTAATGTCTTGTAATTTCAATAAAATTTAAATAAATCAAAATATTTTTATTTTTTTAAAATTCTCTACTTGTTAAATAAAAAATATTATATGTTTTTATGCTTTTCAAATTATATATATATATATATAATATTTATTTTCTAAAATAGAAAAAAATAAATATGAAAAAAATATAACAAAAATTGAATAGGTTATTATTTGTAAGCTCTATATGTTGATATTAAAAAAAACATTAAAACTAAAATAACGTAGGATCAGCCAATTGCCAAAAGTGATCCTACCTACCTCCCACTTCGCTTGTGCTGGTATTGTTTAATTTGATTTGAATCTAACAGTGGACAAAGGAGGTTAAGTAAAATTTGTACAGCGAACAAGCTAACTACCACGCTCCACGTGACTAAATATTCAACTCACACACACATCCACTCTCACTATATAAACTCCTCTCTACCCTACCTTCCATTTCCCGTCTTTCCCTTCCAACTCGCTCTCGACTCAGTTCCTGTCCGATTCCCCAGGCGAGTGAATCAGGTACACTCTCTAACTAACCACCAAACCATGCTTCTTCCCTTTGCCATCCATCCTAGATCTCCAATTCCCTCATTTCCTCATCTTAATTCCCCTGTCCTTCTCAATTCTTCCTCCTTTGCTTCTAAATTCGATATCTGCGAGTGTTTAGGGATACTCTCTCTGCATATTCCACGATCTTCTCGTTTTTGTCGCTTTTTTTTTTTCGTTGATTGTTTGCAGTTCAAGTTTCGTGGATCGTACTTGCATTTTAGGTAGATTTGGCTTTGACTTGTGCTGGTAGTTGCGGCTTTTGTTTTCGTAGAGTGGATGATCGTTGGCATTTTGGTTGCTTTGGAGTGATTTTAACGTTATTATTATTTAATGTCTCTCTTGTGTGGTTGGTTGGAAGTTGGTGTTGTTTGGTTGCAGCAATGCAAACTTCTTGTTCCGATTGTGGATCTGCTTCGTTCACAAGTTTCCTTCTCTTAATTTTCTAATTAAATAGTGCAATTCTTCGTTTCTGTTCTTGTGATCAATTTCGTTGGATGCGTGTGATGTTGCCTTCCTTTGTGAAGTTACAGAGATTTCTAATTCTGGCTTGCTTCTCATTGAGATCATAACTTCTTTCCCCGCAAAAACTCGAGGTTTTTGGTTTTTGGCTTTTCTCGCGTTAGGAATGTCGTCGATCTACCCATTTTTGTTGCATCACTAGTTTATGCGTCTTTTCTGATTGGTTTTTACTTCATCCTTTGATGTTTGGATAGTTTTCTATTTGGTTAATCAAGTTGTGGAGTATGGAACTTCCTTGACTACTGTTTCTTGTTTGGTGTTTTTCCCTTGTTTGGATCGTGACGATTTAGAGATTACACATTCATATGGCTATAGTTGTGAATGATGATATCTTGTTGAATCTGTAGTTGCTTAAAGTAGTTCATTAATGTTTGAACTTGGACTGTGATTTCAACTGATATGGAGAATGTATTGCATTATTAATTTTTTTGTTTCTTTTTTTATTTGTATTACATTTTAAATATAACTTTGGGTATGGTAATGTTGCGAAAATTCATCTATATCTTTTCTTCTGCAATATGGTAAGTAATGCACAAGTTATAGTTTGTCTTCAGATTTTTCTGTTTTGTCGTCATGGCTACCGGACAACTATTCTCCCGTGCTACACAAGCGTTATTTTACAACTACAAGCAGCTTCCTATCCAACGGATGCTTGATTTTGACTTCCTTTGTGGTTTGTCTCTGCTCTATCATCTTAATTTTCTTCCAAAAGGATTAGAGAATATCATGCAGTGATATTAATACTTGTTTTTAATATTAATGGAAGCTATTATTTTGTATTTGTAGGCAGGGAGACACCATCCGTTGCCGGAATCATTAACCCTGGTTCTGAGGGATTTCAAAAACTCTTTTTTGGTCAGGAGGAAATTGCCATCCCAGTTCATGCTGCGTATGTTTTTCTCATTCATTTCTAAACCAATAGTGTCTTTTGTTTGCTTGAATCTGGGATTTGGTTACTTGTAGCTGAAGGGCGATTTTTTACTTTTTGTTTTAATGCTCTCCTTGCCTTTTATTTGGGAGTATTCAATACATTCATAATTCTGAGCTTCATATTACTCATTTCAAGAGACATGTGAGATTTAGGGCATCCCAATTCAATTGAATGGAATGACAGTTTCTCATTCGGAATCTATACAATAGGAACATACCAGCGAATACACAATAGCAAACTTTAGTACATGACATTATTGTTTGTCTGAGGGATGACTTGTTTTATCTCTTTGTTAACTTAATTTTCAGCATTGAAGCAGCTTGCGCTGCACATCCTACCGCTGATGTCTTCATCAATTTTGCTTCATTTAGAAGGTCAGCTAATTATTTACTATTATTTTGAGTCTATGGTATCTTGTTGCACAATAGTGCATGAATACCGTTAGCATATCTAGTAATGATCTCATAATATCAGTTTGTATGATTTTTTAGGAATGGCTTCATATTTCATCATAGTTTGTGATTTATTTCCTTAAGAAGTCTAGTATTAATATGTATAATTGTTATTTCATATCATATCTTGTCACATCAACTCAATGTCAATTTCAGACTATTTAGTTGCTATTTTTTTCATTCCCTTCTTTACCTACCAAAATCCTAATGATTTCAATGAGTCCAATTTGATCTATGTGCAGTGCTGCTGCATCATCCATGGCTGCTTTGAAGCAACCAACAATTAGAGTTGTTGCTATTATTGCTGAAGGAGTACCTGAGTCTGACACTAAGCAGCTGATTGCATATGCCCGGGCTAACAACAAGGTGAGAGTTGAAATGGAAATTGACTAACTTAACAGGTATATAATAACCTGGAAACACTTATTTTAGTGCTCATGATGTGATAGGTTGTTATTGGCCCAGCTACTGTTGGAGGCATTCAAGCTGGTGCTTTTAAAATTGGTGACACTGCTGGAACAATTGACAATATAATTCAATGCAAGCTCTACAGGCCTGGTTCTGTTGGATTTGTTTCTAAATCTGTATGTAGTTATTTGTTTCCTGCTTATATCAATGTTATCTTTTTCACACTTGAGATACACCTTTTCTTCTAGTACCACTATAAAGCTTCGGATAATCCTGACCTGCCAATGCATTTAAGATGTTAGCAAATGCATACATTTTAGTTTTAGAATTTAGATGTGATACATTTATGTGTGCCTGTCTAGTACCTAGAGAACAATTTGTCCGTAAGGAGCTAATTCAACTTCCAAAATTTTGCCTATTTTTACTAGACCATCTTGGCTTGGTTCATCTAGACTGCTGATAAATTTTGTAGTTTCTAGGCAGTCTCTTGAATATTTAATATTTTTAACAGGTTATTGAGTAGGTTCAGTATGTGTGGATACTAGATAGTAAACTGAATGTAGATGCTATAGGACAAATTGAAATGTAACATTTGCCATTGGTGGAGCTCACCAAGGTAAGTTCAAATTCCGATTTTAATCCTAAAATCTTACGATTTACGATTTTGGAAGTCTCACATTTAAACCATGGATAAAATCCTGGTTGAGTGATTTAAATCATAAAATCTCTCGAATCGTGGGATTTCAAGATTTCACTTTGATTTTGAAAATTCCTCTCAAAGCCTCTTTTGTTGAACTCTATCGTAGTTGACGCTTCTTTCATATATCTCCTTTGTATGAAATCCAATTTGCCTCTACAGCTTTGAACCCTAACATTCAATAGTCCTGCTAGTGCGTACAACCTGGTCTACAACTAAACGCAGCAGTGTGCGAGTTCAAGTCTAGTGCTGCTTTCTTGCATTTTTTCTTTTGTGGTCTATTTTTTACTCATGTCGATGCATTACATTCTTATGGAATAAATTATGATTTGTGAGTGCTACTTTGTTTAAGTGCTTTTACTTATTTGAAGGTTTTTCTCCTTAATTTATGATATTTTATATGAATTTTATATCATATATATGAATTTTATAAAATCTTACATTCGATTTACGATTTTCACTCTCCTTTACAATTTAAAGTAAAATCCTGATTTTAACTACATTGGAGCTCATTCATAATCATTCAATTTTTTTTACTTATCATTAATATTTTATTTCTCCTTTATGAAAGAACTAAATAGAACGCCTTTAGATATTTTAGTGAAAAATTAAGCTCATCTTTATATTAGATTTCTGAGTGGATGGTGACATGATAATAAGTATTGTTGAGTACTAATGTATCTTATTATTTATGAGAAATTGGTTTTTGACTGAATCCAATGGTGTCATATATTCCATGTAATTGTCACTTATTGCGATTAGACTATTTTTATTTTTTTTTGGTTTGTATTGATGTGTCTTATTATAACTGGAGAAGGGTGCTACATAATGGCAACATTGTATGAATGGGTACTTTACTTGCATGATATGGTTCTTGAACATTAATAGCTACTGTACGCCCTTCTCTCTCTATTACTAAATAATGGCAATAGCTTCTTTTGCTAAGATCACATGTTTTGATGAAAATTGCTTTTATTTAATGTCGAGTACCTAATAGTGTTTTATAGAATTTGAGAGTTCATTTATTTTGGCTTGATATATTGTATGCCTGGATTTATCTGAGAAAAGACAACCCCTTGAATTACAGGGTGGGATGTCCAATGAATTATACAACACCATTGCCCGTGTAACTGATGGAATTTATGAAGGTATTTATATACTGATTTCATCTTTTCAGTTTTTCTAATGCTAGTATTGAGTTATATGTTGTTTTGCTGTAGGCATTGCCATTGGAGGAGATGTTTTCCCCGGTTCCACACTTTCTGATCATGTTTTGCGGTTTAACAACATACCACAGGTATATTTTTCTTTTTACCTTTGGAAGCAACTTAAAATGTGTGCATCCCATAAACAACCAACTAGAATATAGAGCATATCAGGTTTTTTGGTCATTGACCAGTCTGGATTTTTTTGTTAAACCTCAGGTTAAAATGATGGTAGTACTTGGGGAACTTGGTGGGCGCGATGAGTATTCTTTAGTGGAAGCTCTAAAACTTGGGAAAGTGACAAAACCAGTTGTTGCCTGGGTTAGTGGAACCTGTGCACGGCTCTTCAAATCTGAAGTTCAATTTGGTCATGCAGTATGTCACAGCTCTTAACTTTGACTAAGTTTTCAATTTGTCACAGAAGAACAACATTTTTAATGTCTGTTAGCACTTACATAAATCAGGGAGCTAAAAGTGGTGGTGAATTGGAGTCTGCTCAAGCAAAGAATCAGGCACTAAGGGATGCTGGAGCTGTTGTTCCGACTTCATATGAAGCTTTAGAAGCTGCAATTAAGGAAACATTTGACAAATTGGTTAGTTTGCATGTATATTGAGTTTTTCTCATATGTTTAATTTACTTTCTCTCCCCTCTCCTAATCCCCAAAAGTGGACAATATTTAACATAAGTCTCTTTCATTTCCTTAATTAGATGTAATATCCTATTGGCTTATCTTTTGTTAGATTGAAGATGGGAAAATCACACCAGTGAAGGAAATCACTCCTCCACTAATCCCTGAGGACCTTAACTCTGCAATTAAGAGTGGAAAAGTCCGTGCTCCTACTCATATTATTTCCACCATTTCGGATGACAGAGGTATGTTGGGATCCACTGATGTTGTAATTTAGAAATAAGTCTTTTTTTTTTCCTTTCAAGTTGAGGCACTCAACTAAAGTTTGCTTCCAATATTTTCTGAAGGTGAGGAGCCATGCTATGCTGGTGTACCCATGTCTTCTATTATTGAAAAGGGTTATGGTGTTGGTGATGTTATCTCTCTTTTGTGGTTTAAACGCAGCCTTCCTCGCTACTGTACTCAGTTCATTGAGGTAAGCTATTAATAATATGGATCTTTCCAAGAATATCTTTCCTCCCTTCCTTTTGCTGTGCCATTGTCTCTGTCTCAAGTATTTGAAAATGTTCTACACTCTACAGTTGAGCTTCTAAGATATTTTTGTGCTGTCAGTTTCCCATTTAATTTTTTTTTTTCAAAGCAATCTACTGATACCATCTTCCACCTTCTATCTTGCTGATACATTACATTGGCTAGATATGCATCATGCTATGTGCCGACCACGGTCCTTGTGTCTCTGGTGCTCACAATACTATTGTGACAGCAAGGGCTGGAAAGGACCTAGTTTCCAGTCTTGTATCAGGTAAATACGGCATTTCATCTGTCTACTTGTGAAGTAAACGTAGTATCTGAATGGGTGACCAAAACTTTCTATGCTAATGATGCCATAAAATGGTTAGTAATGAGCTTCTGAAATAGGTTTGCTTACAATTGGTCCTCGATTTGGGGGTGCCATCGATGATGCTGCTCGCTACTTCAAGGATGCTCATGACAGGGTATGATTAATAATTTCCCCGTGAATCTGGTTGGAACAAGAATAAGAATGGTTGGTGTGTGGGAGAGTAAAATCCTATTGGGCCAAAAGAAAGGGGAAATTCAAAACTCATCCCCCCCCCCTCCCCCCCCCCGGCCATGGCGTCTCCACATCCATCCACCCACCCACCATGAACTTGATCTTTCTTCTGACACGTGATTCTACTTACTTTGTCATGTCACAGGGGCTTACACCTTATGAGTTTGTTGAAGCTATGAAGAAGAAGGGAATTCGTGTGCCAGGAATAGGGCACAGGTAACATTTTCAATCTGTTCAACTAAGCAATAAATATTTTTCTTGCTGTTGCTGTAGATTAAAAATATAAATTCTGAAGCTTGGTTTTGCTTTGTGAAACAGGATCAAGAATAGGGACAACAAAGACAAGAGAGTTGAGCTGCTTCAGAAGTTTGCACGCACACATTTTCCTTCCGTGAAATACATGGAATATGCTGTTCAAGTTGAAACCTACACCCTTACAAAGGCAAATAATTTAGTTCTTAACGTAGATGGTGCAATTGGATCTCTTTTCTTGGATCTTCTTGCTGGTAGTGGAATGTTCACCAAGCAAGAGATTGATGAAATTGTGGAGATTGGCTATCTGAATGGGCTCTTTGTGCTTGCACGCTCCATTGGTCTGATTGGGTGAGTTTAATAAATTTTGCGTATTTCATGTAAACAGCACTTTTTAGACACCATTCCATTGTTAGTTTTAGACCTTTCTGGTTTTTTAATCCACAATTCTCTTCTGGACAAATAGTCCAGAGTGTTCCACTTTCAGTTAGTTGGTCCTCCCACTAACTGATACTGGTTGTGTACATTACATGTCTTGTGTGAATCCATTATGTGGCTTGGTCTCATTGTTATTTAAATTTTCAGGCATACATTTGACCAAAAGCGATTGAAGCAACCGCTCTACCGTCACCCATGGGAGGATGTTCTCTACACAAAGTGAGAAGGTTCCGTGTGGCTGTAAGAACTAGGCAACGATTTAAATTAGCAATCTTTGGGAAATCATGCATCTGAAATATGCTGGAGTGAGTTTTTAGCTGTTAGACTAGTGTTGTACGATCTATTGTTGAAAAGCCGTCATCCATTCTTAAGTTGTATTAAATTTCATAAGGAAAAGAACTCAGTCAATTTTAAAATTAAATTTCTCTTCATGAAGATTTTGATCGCTCTACTAGTGTGGCTTTAAAAGGAAATGATCACATAAGTTCGAGCACATTTATTCCGCATACGACCATAAACTCGTATGATATGGTAATAATAATTTTATCGCCAAATCTATGGAAGGTTTTGTTACCGCCAAGGACAAACACGGTTTGAATACGTTCGTGGCCAATTTTCTCAAGCCGACCTCCTCGTCCCCCAACCATGACCACCCTGAAACTATAATATTTATGGTCAGTTTAGTATTGTGACAGAAATGGGCGAAAAAAAAATGGTGTTAAAAACGTGAAATCTCTTCAGCGGTCATAACCGTAATACCATCCTCACCTTCAGAAGAAAGGTTAAGAAAAATAATATTCTGGAAAAAAAATAATGCATTTTTTTAATTTTTCTTATTAGTTTTCATATAATTAAGATCAAATCAAGTTTACTTAAAAGGCTCCGTGGAGGCTTTGTACTAGTTTATGTAGCATTACTCGGCTCTAACCTTAGTACAAGTTAAAAACAGTTTCCCAATTTACTACTTCACAATTCACTCTCACAGAGAATAGCTGGGCTTTATATTTTTGCCTTTCCAAAACTGCTTTAATTTTGCTCAATTTCGTCATTCAAATTTATACAAGCCCCGTTGGCATTCCACTTGCCTGATTAATTTGGTTTGGAAGGAACTTGTCATTTCTTGTTGTCCTGGTCTACAGCGGTGGAAATATTTCAATCACTCCTATCCAATCGTTGAAATAAAACAAATTGCTCTCCTCTATGATCCTAGTTTTATAAGAAAAGTTTTGTCCTTGTACATTTGTCGTTTTCAAATTTTAAAATTCTATTAAATTTTTTCACTCATATCCTTATTTTAATTCTTAATGTTACATATTTATCATAAAATCAAGTAATAAATTATTAAAAATCAAAATTAAGTTATTGTTAACTAATATTCTTAGGACACTGGTTAATGAATAAAAAGTAAAAAAACAATTATTGATTATTATGTTAAGATGCTTTGAAAAACAAACCAGTGTTCTAGGCATTAGTTAGCATTTTTCCAAATTAAAAGGAGATATCATTTTACCAATTTTCAAGCATTTATAATCTCACTATTTTTTTCGATATTTCAAACACTAACAATAAATAGGTTAATGGTATATTAATTTTAAAAAGAATATTTAGAAATTTAAAAAATTGAAAATACATGAGAAAATAATTATGTTTCTTAGTTTGTGTTTCATTTCAATTACACTAATCATAAGAGAGAAGGAAATTATGAGAAAAGCTGAATACAAAAAGATAGAGAAATAATATCCAAGCCACTTTGGGAGGCCAGGAGGATATGGGACAGCATAGTAGGTTTGGGCATGCTCTGTGAATTAATTTTATAATAAATTCGGCTCAAGTCTAGTTGCATAGTGAAATTCAAACAACACAACCACATGATAGTTTTTCCCTAATGATAAACCATCTGACTGAACAACAACAATTTCATTTATTTCCCCTATAGTGGAAATTTCTGCTCAAGCAACATTCAATAGTGACTCCCAAGGTGGTTGTTGACTGGCTCAAACGATTTCCAATAAAACAAGGTAGCCCCACCCCTTTGGGTTACTTTTAGAAGCACATTCACAATCCAGCTTCTGGCAATGGCATCCTTAAATGAGAAAATTATTGGTTTTGACATTTAGATGCTTTGAACTTTGAAAGGATTGAAAAGTTATCTCTTGCTAAGACAATCTCCCGAATATTATTGTTATCTTGTCTCATCAGGATCGTTATCTTTTATTTCTTTTTCTTTTCTTTTCTTTTTTATAAATGGGGTGATAATCATCATACATTGTTACTACTAAAACTCTTAAGGCTCGCATATAATTTTTTTTGGCAATAACAATAATGGTACTATTGTTGTCGTGATTTCTTTCAACCCCATCATTGTTGTGTATGGTTGTTGATAAAATTATTCTCTACCACTGTTTTTGTTCGTAGAATCTTCAGTACTAGTATTAGAATTATATCCATTCCATTACCTCGACTGCTACTTTTTATCGCCTCATCTATCTTCAACAATTGACTCAAACACCTTTTCACATGGCATTATTTGCTTCGTATTCCTTCATTCATCTCCTCTAGCCCCCACTGCTAGCTTAGCTTAAGTTTCATACTATGAACGAAAAGCATTGTCATAAAAGCATTATTCGATTAATCAACGAAAAGCATTTGTATACATACTGTATTATATATTTTTTTCCTTAATGATTTTAAAAGTTAACTTTATCGTTCTTAGCAAGACTAATAAAATGATGATACAAAAAGCAATTTTACTGAGTAACATGGCATGCATGATTAACTGCGTTTTCTTTTAACTAAATAAAGTTATTAAATCCTGTTAATAATATGAAACCTTGCTAGTTACACCATCTTATGTCTCACATGTAAAACTATATGGTAAAATCAAGTGTAGATGCGTGGAAAATAAAATAGAATTACTATGATCATATATATATATATGAAATGATGTATTTATAAATGTCTGTGAGTAAGATTAATCAAATTATAAACAATGAAAATTTCTATTCGACACATTTATTCAGAACCTGTTTGTTTTTCTTGTTTTAGTAAAATTTTATTTTAAAGATTGATTATGAAAGAATTAACGTTAAAAAATTAAAATTATGTTTAAAGATGATGATATTTTAGTAAAGATGATGATACTTTACTAATTAATGAAAAACCTAAAATTCTACTTATTTTAAAATTATTCTGTCTACTCTAAAATTATTTTTTAAACACTTAAAATAAATGATAAAGTATGTTTTTAACGCCTGTGGTTAAATTTAATTTCATCTATCAAATATTTTTTGTTACTTTTAAAGTTCACAGATTTGAAAATCTTATAAATAATTTTTTTTATATATTACATGTATTCAAACATGTCATATTGTATATTACTTTTAAATAATTATTGATACATATATGGCATATTATAATTAAATAATAATTTTATTATTTTTAATATTTACAAGAATTTAAAATACATCTTCTAGGTCTAAAATATGGTTTGAAGGAGTTCTGACATTGCAGTTGCTTGTTTTAGTCGCCGCAAACAAGACAGGGTTTCGCATGAAACACGATGTAAAGCTTATGCCAGTGTCAGCGGGCCACGAATCATGCCACGTGAAAAAAACAATAAAAGAAATAACAATTGTAACAGCAAACCGTTGAATTATTAATTGTAGACAGCAAAATGGTGTAATTTGCAACAACATTTAATTGAAATGGATATGTTTAAAAATGGCTTAAACCAAGAAGTATTATTACATATTAAGCATTATAATCTCTCCAATATATTATTATTATCACACTGCTGAATTCACCCAAGTCCTGCCACAAGAAAATACCATAACACCAATAACTATTTCTCAACATAAAAACAAACACCCACGGAATCATACACAGACAATAAAGGCTGAAAAAAATTCAACATAAATGGTAGGTGGTGCATAATTAAATGCTTCAAAAATCTTCATCAGTTTAAATAGTAATTCTGTTATTTAGAAGAGTGGAAACAGATTATTTATAACTAATTTTCTTGTCTCAACCATAACTATCTTTGTTTGGAGACTTTTTTATTATTCAACACCATTTTTTCAGTGTTTAATATAGCTGTATTTGTTAAAACATGTGTTTAATGTTATTTTTTATCATTAAATTAACACAAGAATATTTTACAATTTTTTTTTGAAAAATCTAACTTAAATAAATATCCAATGTACAGAACAAAAGTCGGTAACATTTCTCTTTATTTTCAGACCACAACCGAGAAATCGCGTGCAGGCAAAACGCCAAGCAAGAAAAGCAGCGTTACTTTGCTGCTTCTGCAACAGTCACTCTTTTTCTTGCTTTCTTATTTTCACTCTTAGCTACTCTCAGTCCCTCTCTTCTCTGCTCCGAAATTTCACACAAACCATAAATAAAACCTAAAAAAAAAAAGAAGAAGGAAAAAGCACTTTTCATCTTCATCATCTTCAAAATGGCGTCTGCAAGTGGAGCAGCGAATTCCTCAATTCCGACGCAAATTCACAGTTCGAGAACGAAGCGAAGCCACCACAGCATCGATTCGATGAGCAAAGCGATAGCGCAGTACACAGAAGATGCGAGGCTCCACGCCGTGTTCGAACAATCCGGCGAGTCAGGAAAATCCTTTGACTATTCACAATCGCTTCGTGTCACGTCGGAATCGGTGCCGGAGCAGCAAATAACCGCTTACCTTCTCAAAATCCAGCGTGGCGGTTTTATCCAACCATTCGGTTCCATGATCGCCGTCGACGAACGCTCCTTTCGCATCCTCGCCTACTCCGAAAACGCTCGCGACATGCTCGGAATTACTCCTCAGTCCGTTCCCTCTCTCGACGACGACAAGCTCGAACCCTTCGCTCTCGCCACCGATGTTCGCTCTCTCTTCACTCCGTCCAGCGCGTTGCTTCTCGAGAAGGCTTTCACCGCGCGTGAAATTAGCCTCATGAACCCTATTTGGATCCATTCTAGAACCTCCGGTAAGCCTTTCTATGGTATCCTTCACCGAATTGACGTTGGTATTGTCATTGATTTGGAACCTGCGCGTACGGAAGATCCTGCACTTTCCATTGCAGGTGCGGTGCAGTCGCAGAAGCTTGCGGTTCGCGCCATTTCGCAGCTTCAGTCTCTTCCTGGAGGAGATGTTAAGCTTCTTTGTGACACTGTTGTTGAGAGTGTTAGGGAATTGACAGGGTATGATAGGGTTATGGTGTATAGGTTTCATGAGGATGAGCATGGTGAGGTTGTTGCTGAGAGTAAGAGGCCTGATTTGGAGCCTTATATTGGTTTGCATTATCCTGCTACTGATATTCCTCAAGCTTCGAGGTTTTTGTTTAAGCAGAATAGGGTTAGGATGATTGTGGATTGTCATGCTTCGCCTGTGAGGGTGGTTCAGGATGAGGCTCTTGTGCAGCCTCTGTGTTTGGTTGGGTCTACGCTTCGTGCTCCACACGGTTGTCATGCTCAGTACATGGCAAATATGGGGTCGATTGCTTCGTTGGTTATGGCTGTTATTATTAATGGGAATGATGAGGAAGGTGTTGGAGGTCGGAGTTCCATGAGGCTTTGGGGGCTTGTTGTTTGTCATCATACTTCTGCTAGGTGTATTCCTTTTCCCTTGAGGTATGCTTGTGAGTTCTTGATGCAGGCGTTTGGGCTGCAGTTGAATATGGAGCTTCAGTTGGCAGCGCAGTCATTGGAGAAACGGGTTTTGAGAACGCAGACGCTCTTGTGTGACATGCTTCTTAGGGACTCTCCTACTGGCATTGTTACTCAGACTCCTAGTATTATGGACTTGGTCAAGTGTGATGGAGCTGCTCTTTACTACCAAGGAAATTACTGCCCGTTGGGTGTCACCCCGACAGAGTCTCAGATAAGGGATATCATTGAGTGGCTGTTGGCCTTCCATGGAGATTCGACGGGTTTGAGTACTGATAGTCTGGCTGATGCTGGCTATCCTGGGGCTGCCTCGCTAGGGGATGCAGTTTGTGGGATGGCTGTTGCTTATATCACGGAAAAGGATTTTCTTTTCTGGTTTCGGTCCCACACAGCAAAAGAGATCAAATGGGGTGGGGCAAAGCATCACCCAGAGGACAAGGATGATGGGCAGCGAATGCATCCTCGTTCTTCGTTCAAGGCTTTTTTAGAAGTGGTAAAAAGCCGTAGTTTGCCGTGGGAGAATGCAGAAATGGATGCTATTCACTCTTTGCAGCTTATTCTGCGTGACTCATTTAAGGATGCTGAGCAAAGCAATTCTAAGGCTGTTGTGCATTCCCATTTGGTGGAACTAGAGTTGCAAGGGGTAGATGAACTAAGCTCGGTGGCCAGAGAGATGGTTAGGTTGATAGAAACAGCCACTGCTCCCATATTTGCTGTTGATTTTGATGGCAACATAAATGGGTGGAATGCAAAGGTTTCAGAATTGACAGGACTCCCAGTTGAGGATGCTATGGGGAAGTCCTTGGTCCACGATCTTGTGTTCAAGGAGTCTGAAGAAACAGTGGGCAAGCTTCTTTCTCGTGCTTTAAAAGGTACCCTTTCTGAAACTCTGGTTTTCTGGTTAATTCATTAGGTTGATTAGGTAGGAGATCTCTGTACCATCCAGAAGAGCATGCCAATCTAACCTTTTTTTTTTGCCAAAGTTTCACTTGTAAACATGATGGCTAGAAGTTTGCTAGGTGTACAGGATACTTTAATAATAATAGTTCATAGCAAGATAAATAGTTGCCTTTTACAAAATCCGGAGCTCAATTAATGAATGCTCTATATGCACCTCATGGTTCAGTCATTTGTAATTCATTAAAAATGGCAGCATTGGCATAAAATCCAACTGCATGTAATATAATGCAAAGCTTATAAAAGGGGAAAAGAAGAAAAGAAAATTTTCACAGTCTAATCCAGTGTCATCCTGTGTGGGTTAGCAGTTATTTCATTTAGGCTTTAGGGTCTACTTGGTTTGAGTAAGGGGCAAGTGGGAGGGTGGAAAATTGGGAATGTAAAAACACTTTATACCTGCTTGATATAACAAAAGTATGATGTTGGAAAATAAAATGTTATCAATTTTGCTTTGGACCCTAACTTTAGTTGAAAACAATTTTCACTTTTCTGCTTTCATACTTTCCACCTACTCAATCAGGCAGACTATAAGTCATTGAGCTTAGAAGTAAACTGCTACCTGCTGTTATAAACTCCATCTAGTTTAGACAAAAATTAAGTTGTTGATAGTTGGTTGACAACGACATAACTTGAATTTAATTAGTACAGGTGAAGAAGATAAGAATGTTGAGATAAAAATGAGGACGTTTGGCCCAGAACATCAAAATAAGGCAGTTTTTGTAGTGGTGAATGCTTGCTCCAGCAAAGATTATACAAATAATATAGTTGGAGTGTGCTTTGTTGGTCAGGATGTTACTAGTCAAAAAATTGTGATGGACAAATTCATCAACATACAGGGTGACTACAAGGCTATTATACATAGTCCAAATCCATTGATCCCTCCCATTTTTGCATCGGATGATAACACATGTTGCTTAGAGTGGAACACTGCCATGGAAAAGCTAACTGGTTGGGGTCGTGTGGATGTCATTGGAAAAATGTTGGTGGGAGAGGTTTTTGGTAGTTGCTGTCAGTTGAAGGGTTCAGATGCAATAACAAAGTTCATGATTGTCTTGCATAATGCGCATGGGGGACAAGATACTGATAAATTCCCTTTTTCATTTCTCGACCGTCATGGAAAGTATATACAAACTTTCCTGACTGCAAATAAGAGGGTTAACATGGATGGCCAGATCATTGGTGCTTTTTGCTTTTTGCAAGTTGTGACTCCTGAACTTCAACATGCACTAAAGGCCCAGAGACAACAAGAAAAGAATTGCTTTGCTAGGATGAAAGAGTTAGCTTATATTTGTCAAGAAGTAAAGAATCCTTTGAGTGGCATACGCTTTACAAACTCTCTTTTGGAGGCTACAGGCTTGACCGATGAGCAAAAGCAGTTTCTTGAGACTAGTGCTGCTTGTGAGAAGCAAATGTTAAAGATAATACGTGACGTTGATCTTGAAAGAATCGAAGATGGGTGAGTTTTCTGAGCAATCATTTAAAACGTTTTGGTTGTCCTGGAAGATGACTGTAAGAGTTCTATCATTTGGTTATATAAATCGAACATCCCTCACATGAAAGCCTGAAAGGCTTGAATGTGACAAATTACAGACTAACAATTCAAAGCTGTATTATGTTGAAATATAATAGCTTAATATTTTAGAACAAGTGGTATTTTGACATGGGACTGGCGTACCAAGTTTTTTTAAGGTGCTTATTGCTTGCTCAACAGTCCTGTAACAATAATGTCAATGTAAAATTGTCAATCAAAAGTATTTGACGGTTTTATGTCAAATTACCTTCTCTACTCTAGTAATGCTAAAAATATAAACTTAATATAGCTACTAAGTTCGTTATATAGTTATTTTTCCCTTATAAAAGATAATCCTGATACTATTAGATATGCTGACTGGTTGATGAAGAATATTAAAATTACTTTTTATCTCATAATGAAGGAGTGGATGAATATCTTAAGCCTGTTTACTTTAAGAAAACAATTTCTCTTTTTGTTTCCTGTTTTCCCTTTTATTAACAAAAATGTTACTTTGTTTTCTTTTTTCGAAGATTTATATAGGAAACAAAGATAACAGAGTTTTATCGTAGTTTTGTGGATCATAATAAGATGAAGATCTAATTATGTCTGTTTGGATATTATTAGCTATCTAATAATTTATTTTGTAGCCTTCTTTCCTTTTCATAGTGTTCATTATAACTGAGGTTAAAAATGTTTCATAGTTTATTGTGCTTTCTAGAATTTGCAAGTATTCTGTTATTATGATGCTGTTATTATCTTCTCTTCTGGTACTTTCCCCCACCCACCTCTCCAAAAAAGTGTGAAAATTATCATAATGTTGCAAACCAAGTTAATTTTTTTGGAACACTGTTTTCTGACGGGCCTTGTCCATGTCTATGTTTTATCGATTTGTCATGAAGTTTGGCAATGTTTTGCTTTGTTCTGATAACATTCAGCAGTGACTAGAAATTTTTCAAATGCCCTGTTTTACATGTTTGTCAATGATTGTATCAATTTCACTTGTCTTATATGATGATGATCTAAAATAGACTAACTCAGACAAAGCATGTCTCAATCACATAAACATATACACCACTGTCTTCGTACTAGGATATGCAAATTTGGGGAATTGGTATGTGCAAATATCAATTATCAATTCTATACTGATATTCCATGCTTTGCTAGGGAGTTGATGCTTGCATTTTATGCTTTGCAGCCTTTGGTAGTTAGCTTTACTATCTTACTTGCTTTAATGTCCCTTTAAACTTACTGCATTGATTTTCTTTAGAGAAAGGCAAGATTCATGTCTTGTTTTCCTTTTGGAGTTAGGTCCCTGGAGCTTGAAAAGGGTGAATTCATGCTTGGAAATGTCATAAATGCAGTTGTTAGCCAAGTAATGTTATTGCTAAGAGAAAGAAATTTACAGTTGATTCGTGATATTCCTGAAGAAATCAAGACATTAGCTGTTTATGGTGATCAATTGAGGATTCAACAAATTTTGGCTGATTTCTTATTGAATATGGTGCGCTATGCACCATCTCCAGACGGCTGGGTAGAGATTCATGTACGTCCAAGAATAAAACAAATTTCAGATGGGCTCACCCTTCTCCATGCTGAATTTAGGTATTGTGGTTGATCTTCAAGTAATTTTATTATATTTCTCTTTATATAAGTGTTTACAGATGAAAATCGCAACCTTGATTCATAAGAGCCTCAGGTTTAAATCCTGTCTCAATATGACAAATGTAATACTAGAATATTCT
Source organism: Abrus precatorius (assembly GCF_003935025.1). NCBI lineage: Eukaryota > Viridiplantae > Streptophyta > Magnoliopsida > Fabales > Fabaceae > Abrus > Abrus precatorius. Next base: position 30,097,971 of record NW_020874292.1, on the reverse strand, counting down.
GAACCTCTTTAGATTCATATCATAAAATCAAAATTTCCCATCTGATTTCACCCTTGGAAGGATAAAGACAGCAATATCTTTTAAGTAAGACTGTTAAGCTGTGGATTACTGAAAGACTTTCCCTGTGCTTATAAGTCTATCTGGACCTAAAAATAGGTTTTTTTTGGCTTCCCTTATGATGTCTTGTCATTTTGCACAAAATTTCTTGAAAAGAGATTACATAAAATAAGAAAAAAAAGTCCCTATCCAAAAGCAAAAAATAAAATAAAATTGCAAATGCTGGTTATTAACTAAATACATTGTATTACTCCACTTCTTAGATGTATAGGTTTAGCAACTTGTAATTTAGTGCTAAAATAATGGTGCTTTTCTGTACATTCAATTTTCACTTGACTATTATTATTTAAGTGGAAATAGTGGATACTATTTGACTAATTGTGTTTCATTTTATTTTCTTTGTGTAGGATGGTATGTCCAGGTGAAGGTCTTCCTCCTGAATTGGTTCAAGACATGTTCCATAACAGTCGGTGGGCGACTCAAGAAGGCTTAGGGCTGAGCATGAGCAGGAAGATTCTAAAGTTAATGAACGGTGAAGTCCAATATATCAGGGAGGCAGAACGTTGCTACTTCTTTGTTCTTCTTGAACTACCCTTGACACGGAAAAGCTCTAAAAAATGTTAAATAGGTATTTTGTAGCTGTAAGATAAAAGCAAAGGTACTGCCTCTCATGCTCACTGTTAGTTTGTTATCATAGATAATGCTCACCTAACGAGGCAACTTAAAGGGACAAGTATTTGAGCAAGCTGATTTGGCTAGTTATCTCGGTCACATGTAATTCTACCAAATTGGATTGTTATTTTGCGCCCTGACAACACTTGTTCGGTACAGCAATGAGCGGCGTTATTTTGTAGTTAAATGTAACCTTAAATCTTACTGATAAAGTAAATGCAGAGTAGATAAAATGCCGTGTCGCCAATATGTATATATGTTCATGGCCAAGTGGGTGTCCTTGAAAATTTTTCAAGCAAATGCTTACTTCATTAGCAGCTGCCGTGAACTCCAATCCATGGTTGGATTGAACTACATCCATTTCCTGCATTGTTCTTGGTTCTGAAAGTACTTCCTTATACCATATGTTTCCAAGTTTGCAAATAACTGTAAAATCTTAACCTCCAACAAGGTTTGCTCACTGTAACATTGCTTTCCTACTCCCTACCTTATTATTTTTTTCAGTATCGCCTGTAAATCCCTTCCTCCTCTTTAATCAAAGCTGGGTTATTCTGTAATTTTTGGAACTTCGTGAAGGCTAGTTTTTTTATTTTTAGTAAAGAATGAATCTGCACCTCTTTTTCTTTATCTGTATTTGTGTGTATTTTTGCAGATTTACTATATTCCTCAACACATTAGCAGATGAATTAGTCACAACTGCCAATTTAGAATGCATTAGGAAGTGAGTGGATATCCGTACAGAGCTCCGGCGTGAAGGGTTTGATGAACTTGAAAGGTTGGGTAGCATTTGTTCTTTCCTTTGGTTCACCGTTCAAAATCACAAGCATGAGAATTGTTTATTTTTATACAGGAAGATGAAAATGACCACTTACTGATTTACTATATTAACACTATTTGGACGGATCAAATAGCGGATTGAACCAAGTGAAATGAACCTAATACTGAAAATCAACGCCTTGAAGTATACACCCAAAAAAAAATGCACTTGGAGTTGAAACGTTTCAACCAAAATACCAAACTTGGTTTTCGGTTTTTCAACTATCAAAGAGGAAGATGTTAGAATGTGATTCCATTTTATCGTTCATATGCAATGTAAATTATAATTTGATCATCCGAGACAGCTTTGACGGTTAAGTCTACTTAGTAAATTAATAACTGATTCTGTAGTTAGTTAAATCTCCTGTAATCACTAAGACTGTTAATTCGTTAGCCAGTAATCGAAGTTAATAGGGCAAGAGGCATGGATAACAACGTCCATTAATAAAATAAATTTTAAATTCAACAAATCAATGGAAATATATCCTAAATCTAGCTTATATTATAGTTTTCCAATCCAAAGAAACATGATGTAGAATTATTTTCTCAAATCTTAAGGGTAAAAATAGATTAAGAAGCATGCATTCGTTACATAATCTAAATTATCCCTAATTAAGGATTTAGTCACGTTGACAAAAATGAAAAGTAATAAAAAAAGGAAGTAATTTTGTCCTTTAGTTGTGAGAAGAGAGGAATTTGATTAATAAATAAATGAAGAAAAGAAAAGCTTATAATTGATCTTGAGTAATGTTAGTAACACATTCTTTAATATACTTTTTGTAACACATACTTCATTATTAGTTAAAATTTTTGAAAATTTCAAAAATCATTTAAGTCTTTCTCCTTCTTAATTTAATATTTCTCTCTCATATTTTTTTAGTTTTCAATAAATTATAATTAATAATAATGAGTGTTATTAGCATTTTTTTTTGTTGATCTTTCAAGCTTCTCTAATCAAACTAAGGTATATTTCAAGTGCTACATGTCTCTAGAATAATTTTTTATTTTCTTTCTTTCTTTTGTTTAAAGTCACAAATACAATTAGACTTTGTTTAGTAGTAGTAATAATAATAGATAGGATAGATAGCACATTATATCTATTTTTAATCAAGTGTTTATTGAACTATAGTGATATGATTAATTTATTATTATGTTATTTATCCTATATTATTAAATTAGTATAACTATTATCTTGAGAATATAACTGAGTTTGAAGAAGAAGAAAATAATAGTAATTGACTTCTTCAAAATATTCTTAATTTATTATATTACTCCTTCTCCTCTTTCTCTTCTTTTCTTTTCTATTTTTATATTTTTAAAATTAAAATAAATAACTTATACATAATAAAAAATAAAATTTAATTTAATAAATATAAATAAAAGAATAATCTTATTTTTTTTCTATATATTTATATTATATTTTTCTTTCTAAAATATGCAATAAACATTGAATATAATAAAAAAATATTATATTTTTATTCGATCTTATTTTAATTCAACTCTTTTACCATATTCATTCTTATCCTATCATAACCACTAGACAGACCCTTAATGGGATTTCCTCATCACACTTAGGCATTGGATTCTTGGCATTCAAGCACCAGACTACTTTGAAGCAAATATCATTTTGAGCAACTTGGTGCCCAAAAATATTGGCTTTATTTTGGACAACTTCATATAAAGAAAATTCAAACTTTTGAGCTATTACTCCTTCACAACAAACATAGACAGGACCATAAAGACGGTAAAAAATATGTTGGCTATATATCTTCTTTAATAGTTAAGTATCTTGAGTCATTACTGGAAGATCCTTTTATAACTTGTTTTGTTGATTGTTATCTCCTGGGCATTGGAGAAAATAGGTAGCTTGGAAAATAAATTCCATGAAAGGCACCGTCATTTTACTTGCACAAAGATGTGTATTCATTGACAAAACGGTAATAGGTTCCAAAAACAAAAATATTAGAATAAAAATGAGCAAATAATCAAATGAAACTATTGAGGAGAAATATTCTCGAAAAGAGTTTAGTCTTGTTTAAATCTAACGAAAAGAATCCAACACCTGAATTTATTAAAAATGAGAAGTTTAATCAGCTTAGTTGGTATCAATAAATTTGTCAACAGTTTAAATAAATTTTCTAGGCAAAACATTAACCCATACTTTTAGGGTAGTTAAAATGTTCTTTCCCTTTGATTTTTAATACATCTCAATTTAATTTTTTTAATAAAAAAAATTCCACTACACCAATTTTTATTTATATGCTCAGAAAAAAAAATTATACAAATCAAGAAACCTAATACTTTATTATTTTTTTCCCTCTTTGACCATTTAACTGTCTAACTAGTGTAAATGCTTTATTTATTATATTTAGAATTCCTATATCAGCAGAGAAGTATTAGCAAAAAAAAATAAAAAATTAATGTTATCTTGAACTTTTATACAAATTATAAATAATATAAAATTTTATATTTTCTCTATAGGCAAATAAATAAGAAGAGGGGTAGTGCTTTTCATTTCTTCACAAGTGCCCTTAGAGCCATTTTTATAGAAATTTTCTTAAAATAATGAAAAATATTATCTCAATTTTAAGTATTAGTGATTTGAGAATTAAATAAGTTTGAAAAAATTTAAATATTTTGTGCATATTAATCTAATCCACACAATGTTAAATTACAAACAAGTTATTTAATGTTTTTCCTATAAAACAAACAATTATTGTCACTTCTTTAAATCGTGCAAATACCTTCTAGTAGAGAAATTCTAAAAGCTTTGTATAAAAATAATATACGTTTCATGTGTAGCAAAATTAAAGGAACGATACATTGAAAAACAGAATATATACACACACATATCATTGAGTTTGATAAGTTTGGTGAAGTGAAATTTCGATAGAATTATTCATAAATAGTTACTTGCTTCTCCATCTTATAAACTAATATATAAGATTAGTGTGCAACTCAAAAGTCTTAAATTGAATGACTTTTACAATTGGTGGGGTTAACGCCCAACTTCACTCTGATCTCTATGGATTTGATTCACAGGTTTTCTCAACAAAGATTTTAACAAAGCCAATTAATATTCGTACTAATTTTAATGCATTATGCACTCTCTTTTTTCCTCACTTCAAATTTCATTTCAATAAAATTTTAGTAATAAGATATATATATATATATATATATATATATATATATATAATATTTAGAAGAGAGTGTTATAAACTTAATATATTATATGCAACACATTTTTAAGTATTGATTAAAATTTTAAAAAATTATAAAATTAATGGCGAGGCTTATAAATTTTTTTTAATTCTTAATAAATTTTAAAGTATATTTAAAAAAGTGTGTTAAAAAATATATTCTAAATATTTTTTTAAGTCTAAAATGATGTTTTTATGAAAAATATCTAATTCACATTTGTGATATATATATATATATATATATATATATAATTTAATATTTATAAATATTTATTACAAAGAGAATGTTGATAAATTATTATAAACTCTTAGTTGAATAATAATTTAATTATAAAAGAAACTTGTATCTAACTTCTATTAAATAATAATAATTCTAATTAAAATTTCCTTTAATTTTAATTACTTCATCCTTAAATATATAAACATCATTTTAATAGCTTATGTAATACATTCTTTATATTATAGGAAAACCTATTTCTTATATTAACACTTACATTCTTTCTTTTTATTTGTTCTCAGCCTAAAATACAACTTATGAAAGATAGACATAAACAAATCAACAAAGACGTGGAAAAAAATTCATTAGACACTCCAATGAAATGCATATACTATTAGAAAAAATAGATAAAGAAAAAAATAATCATAAACGCTATGCGAAAAAGAAGAAAAATAACAAAGAACTGAAGTGTAAAACAATCAAAGCTGAAACAGTGAAAGACAAATATCGTAAATATCTTGTATAATAAGTTACTCAGCGCATCTTAAAGCCAAAAAAGAAAGATATCTGAAAAGAAGAGCATAACTGTTGACCTTTGCAAAACCACACACATTCGTTCTGTTCTTCTTTCTCAAAAGTTGGGTACGAAGTTGATAAACTGTATCATGTTCTTAGCATTCTGCGAGTGACGACACAGAGTCGCGTGTATTACTGATAAAAGTGAAAAATGGGTACCCCAGAAGAAGAACAAGAGCTTCACAAGAAGATACAACGGCTAGAAGTTGGTCACCTTCATCTTAAGCATCAAATGTCCAAGCTCAAGCACCGTTCAGAGTTAGGTGCGACGTGTAACAAACCATCTTATTTGCCCTTGCAGAGAGAGAATCGTAGTCATGGCCATTATCTCAATATTTTGCAGTCAATGGGTCATTCTGTTCATATTTTGGATCCTCAATGTCGTATCATTTTCTGGTGAGTGAGTGAGTTTTTTTTTTTTTTTTTTTGGTTCTTCAAATTTGGTTTTGTGGTTTTTTTTTTGCATATGTACAGTAGATTTTTTTTTTTTGGGGGGGTTCAGTTTGTTTGATTATGATTTTGCAGGAACCCTAGTGCTGCAAATCTGTATGGTTATGCAGCAGATGAAGTTCTTGGGCATGATGGGATTGAGTTGCTTGTGGATCCAAGGGATTTTGCTTTAGCCAATGATGTATTCAACCATGTCAAAATGGGAGGAAGTTGGAGGGGGAAATTCCCTGTTAAGAATAAGATGGGGGATAGGTTCTTAGCCGTGGCAACCAATACACCTTTCTATGATGATGATGGAAGCTTGGTTGGGGTTATATGTGTCTCATGTGACTCACGGCCATTTCTTGAAACCATAATGCCCTTTTCAGGTGTTAAGAATGAAGAGGCGGATTCGGGTTCTAACCGGCTTAAGAGTAGCATTACGGATAAACTTGGCCTTGACTCTCAGCAGCCACTTCAAGTTGCTCTGGCATCCAAAATTTCAAATTTGGTTAGTTTTGTACTTTTCATGTTTCTTTATATATGTATTGATTTGGCATGTCTTGATGTTGCTATGTTAACGCAGGCGTCAAAAGTGAGTAACAAAGTTAAGTCTAGAATCCGGACTAGGGAAAATAATGTTGACAGTGAAGGTGGGAGTGGAGAAAGTCATCATTCTGAGCATAGTTTCTCGGACTGCATTCTTTCTGACCAGAGAGAGGATGGTAATTCCAGTGGAGCTAGCACACCGAGAGAAGAGGTGCTACAATCTCCGTTTGGTCATGCTGAAGAAAAATCCCAAGGAAGAACTATGAGAGACTCAGGTGATCGGAGTGAAGGAAAACCTATTCACAAGATGATAACTTCTAGAGCTGAAACATGGATTCAAAAGAAAGCATTGTCATGGCCATGGAGAGCAAATGATCGGGAAGGATCTGATGCAAGGAATGTTCATGTTGCTTGGCCTTGGTTGCCAGGTGATCAAGAAAATGAGTCAATTAATCAGAAGAATATTTCTTCTGGGTTGAAGCCAGACAGCCAGACAGGCAAAACTAATCAGCCTGTTAATAATGAGGCTTTAGGATCCTGGTCATCCTTTAATGTTAACAGCACAAGTAGTAACAGCAGCTGTGGGAGTGGCAGCAGTTCTGCCGCCAATAATAAAGTGGATGTTGACTCTGATTGCTTGGATTATGAAATTTTGTGGGAGGACCTGACAATTGGAGAACCAATTGGGCAAGGTAGTCATGTTCTTTACTGACAAAATAAGCTTTTGACATTATCCATGCATCAACCCAAACACAAGTAGTTGGTTAAATTAAACAATTCTGACATGTCTGTATGTAGAGTTCTTAATTTTGAAATTTCTTTGCTTCTTTTTGAGTCCCCATTAATTTGATTCCCTTGCTTGCAAAGTCAAAGATCTAGTGATCAATGATTGTTATGCATATCTGTTTGAGTGTTTTTCTATTTACCTTTCTGTTGTTGCTTTGCAGGTTCTTGTGGAATTGTATATCATGCTCTGTGGTATGGATCGGTATGTTCTTTTCTCTTACTGTAATTTCTGGTTTTAAGTTTTTCATTTATATAATGCGAATTGTTATTTTACAGCTCAAATTACTAGTATTCAGTATACTAAGGTCCTTTTAGAGTGTTAACTGAACATTGTTTGATTAGGGCATCTGGAATTCAACTTATATTCATGTTTCTGCAGGATGTTGCTGTCAAGGTATTCTCAAAGCAAGAGTATTCAGATGATGTGCTACTGTCCTTCAGACAAGAGGTATGATTTCTGGTAGTCTAATTTGCTTGTTATATTAGAAAATGGGAAATAGGCTAAAATTTTTCCATGTGATAAAGTCAGCTTATGTTTAAATATAAAGATTGCTGTGGTTGCTAAGGTAACTAGGAGAGAAAATATGATTACACCATAATACATTTTCTTCTGTTGGTTTTACTTTGAAGATGTTTTCACAATGAAATCATCAATATTTCCTTTTTTATTTCACAATATTTATGCTTTCATGTGTCACACTAAAATCCACATGTATGTTGGATGTCACAGTTTTGGTCTCTAAACATGTGAACTCAGTTTGATCTACTATCCATACATGTGAGATTGCTTCGTCAAGCCTGGTGGTGATTTTAAATAAGGATCAATAATAATCCCATTGGCTCTGGCAAAAAAGCTACTTTGTTCATACTAACCATAGATAGGGTCTCGTTCTTGTCACTTAATTCTCCTTCAAATTAACTGAAATTATAATCCAATTTACCTTGACAACATGGATACACTATATCGGTTTTATTGGAAATTTTGGTAATGCTTAATAGTCAATTAAAAAATGTTCTATTTCAATTAAATGAATAGTAAAACTCATAATTTGGAATAATACTGAAACCTTATTGGTAATAGTGAAGCCATGGCTATCATGCATACCAGAGGTTTGATTTTGATGAATACATCAATATGGAGCTGTATGTGCCAGAATTTGTTCTTACACTTCCTGATGTTTTCCTTTTTTATTATTTTTTGCTTCTCTTTCAATAATCAGACATATTCCACTTTCTATGTGGTAGTTTCAGTTAATAATTGAACCTCCCTTTAAATTCCCTTGTATATTATTGATTTGACAATGTCTTCTGTCTGAAGGTATCTATGATGAAAAGACTTCGTCATCCAAATGTTATTCTCTTTATGGGGGCTGTAACTTCACCTCAACGTCTATGCATTGTAACAGAATTTCTCCCACGGTTTGTCCTGAACTTTATTTCTGACATAAAACTCTATCATGATTCAATTTGTTATGTGCCAAAAAAATATTGATTTGAGCTGATAATTGTTGCATCCTTTTATATTTCATCAATTCAGAGGAAGCTTGTTTCGTTTGCTTCAGAGAAACACATCCAAATTAGAGTGGAGAAGGCGGGTTCATATGGCCTTAGATATTGTGAGTACTTAAACACAGTATTATGGACAATCTCTCTCTCTCTCTCTCTCTCTCTCTCTCTCTCTCTCTCTATCTATCTATCTATCTATCTATCTATATATATATATATATATCAATGTATCTTCTTCATTTAAAGTAAATACAAATCATTCTTATGATGCTGACGTTTGTTGAGGAATAGGTGCATGTCCACTTTTTTGTCTCCCTCTCTTTTCTCTTTTCAATATTATTAACTCATTTTAGACATCTATTCTTGGAGCAATACTTGGTTTTGACTTCAACTTTAATTTGTTATCTTAGAAAGGGTCTCTATCATTGTCATTGAAGCAATGGTGTATGCTTACTCTTTCTATAGGCACGAGGTGTAAATTATCTCCATCATTGCAACCCCCCTATCATCCATCGAGATTTAAAGTCTTCAAATATTCTTGTTGACAAGAATTGGACTGTGAAGGTTTGCCACTTGTCACTTTTCTTTTTATTCTCCATAATTTGGGCTTTGTTCATTCAGTTGGCTGCTTATGGAATTACAGCTTTTTTTCCCCTATTGAACCTGAAAATATCTTAATCATGTGTCAACTAAACAGGTTGGTGATTTTGGTCTTTCGCGTCTTAAGCATGAAACATATCTCAGTACTAGGACAGGAAAGGGCACGGTGAGCTCTCATTTTTCGTGGTCCCTTAAGATGTTTGATCTTTAAATTTACTCCTACAGAGTCAAAATATCTTTCTGATTGTCTTGATTTTTGTTCCTGCTTTGTAGCCTCAATGGATGGCACCAGAGGTTCTTCGTAATGAACTGTCAGATGAGAAGTATGTGTGTTTTATCCCCTTAGTTGTCACTCTTTCTCAATCCCCACCCCCCTTCTCTCTCAAGCTCTTAATAAAATTCCACTCTGAATTATCTTTTGATGTTACATGGGACCATTAGGTCTGATGTTTACAGCTTTGGGGTGATATTGTGGGAACTTGCAACTGAAAAGATCCCGTGGGATAGTCTCAACCCAATGCAGGTATAGTTTTAATGTGTTACAGTAACTGTGATGAAAGGAAACAGAGAAACCATTTTGAAAAAGTTTAATATTGTTAGATTTGTTACTCCTCTAATTCCAGTATTGAGTTAAAACATGTTACCATAGAGGACACAAATTAGGCATCTGAATTGCTACATCATGTTGCCACTAATTTAGTTTTTAATTTACACATCATCTAAGAAGATAGTAGTACGTGTCAGTTTTTATTATGATTGCTTGCTCCAATCCCTGTTATTATGTTTCACTGTCAACTCATACTCAGTGGGTACATATATGAACAGTTTCTCTAGGATTCTTGCAGGTTATTGGAGCTGTTGGATTTATGAACCATCGGCTGGAAATTCCAGAAGATGTTGATCCACAGTGGGCTTCTATAATTGAGAGCTGCTGGCAAAGGTGTGCATTTCTTACTCCTTATTTCTTCCCTACAGCTCTAAATGTCCAAAGCACAATTGTTATAACTTTTAAAAAGATAAATTTAAAAATGAATTGTGTAGTAGTTGGTGTCTTGGTCAATTTCTTCAAATCAATTGCCGTTTCTTTAAAATGGAGTGACTGGCCCTTGTATGTCTTTATTATTTAGGTAAAATATTTGATTTAGTGCAAAAATCATTTTGGTACTCCAGACCTCTAGTGTATCAGAATTTTGCATTTGCATCACTTGGCTTCAGATCTTGTTCGCTAATTATGACACAGTATTTGTCGTTTAAAACCTTTGTTTTCCTACATCCTTTTGGTGGTTTAATTTTTTATACTTTTCTTTTAAACTTTTTCATATGGATTGGCATATCAAGCATTCTGGCAATGCTGGTAAGATTTAAGCTAGTGCACTAAAGAGCTGCATGAGGCACGGCTCTTACCTGATGGGATTGGGGAAGGTAGATGCATTCAGCCTTAACTCCCCAAATAGAGAGGGTGTTTCCATGATTTGTGACCTCCAAGTCATAAGGCAGCAACTATTTCATTGTACCATGTCTCGCCCTCAGATTTAGCTATGCAATATTTTAGAAAAAAAGAATAGTTGTTAGAATTAATGGAGATAGTTTGTATAGAATGACTACATATCAAGTATCTTGTTAAAAATCAGACACACACGGGCAAAACAATCTTTTGGTGGAGAGTACTGCTGGTAACAACACTCTACTTCTCCCATATTCTATGAGCATAGATTTTTAATTATTTCATATAACTTGAAGCTATTGCCTGTTAGCATATGTTGGGTATGTGGGTTTGTTCTCAAACCAAAAAAATTTAATGGATCGTAGCCTGTGTTTGGTTAACATGAATTCTTTTCAAAATATTTTTCTTATTTTTCGTATTAAACATTATTATGGATAATCACTCATACTTCCTAACTTAGAAAGTATGGTGCTATTACCAACAATTGCATTCTCACAACTTGTCCATTACTACCAGTGATCCAACTTGCCGACCAACTATCCAGGAACTGCTGGAAAGACTAAGAGAAATGCAGAGACAGTGTGTAATTCAATTTCAGGCAGCTCGATCTGCTGTTGAGGAAGGCACTCAAAAGGAGTTCTAGCCAGTAGCCACAATCTTTGAGATTGTTTTTGTCCCAGTGACTGGTGCATATGGTATTTTTTGCTTGCATAATACAAAACATTCCTGATGAGTATATATGTTGCTAGAAATAGCATGTCTGGAGTCCTGCAGCATTACTGGTTCATAAACATTTGCCCAGGTATCTTCATATAAGTGGGGAGTGGTTACCAAACGATTTTAGTCTATTGATATTTTAGTGGCACCATAGAAGTTCTTAAATTATTTGTGATGCTGTTTGTTTGGAGTCTTGTGAATAGGTTTCCATCGTCATCTTTGTAATTTTTATGGAAAATGTTTGTATAAAAAGATAGGGTGATAAAAAAAGAAGCCTACGAAAGAACTTTCATTTTACTATCATAGAATGGAATCGGAAACTTCCAATTCTTCTTACTGTGATAGTTGTGGTTGGATCTCTATCGTTATCCACTTTAAGCAACAAACAAGGCAACAGCTTAACACGTTGGACTTGTACTTTTTAGTTCCATTTTCATTATTTATTATCCACAATAACTCCAAAGCATGTAGTTTGTAAATTTCCATTGCAGCTCCATTGTCTGTGCCATTTTTCAGAAATGCCACCTATTGGGTTCTTTGACTTCTTTTTAAGAAAAAGTTACTTTTATATGATCTTTTGATTAGAATTTGTGAAAGAATTGTGAGAATAAAATTTGAGTGAGTTGTATGTAAATTTTAAACATATAACCACAATGACTGCATGATGTATCAAATAAACTCGATTTTTTAATAAATAGTTAAATTGGCGTTTGAAGGGTGGATTTGAATCTTTTAAAGTGGTTAATGTATAAATGAGAAAGTGGAGGTATATTTTCCTTTTACATAAACGATGAATACACATGTATTCTCCGAAAGATATAGTTATTATTATAAAAATATGAAAATTATTTCCTATAATGTTAATAACACACATTTTGTGATATATTTTTTATTATCGACTAAAATTTTTTTTTTTTAAAAAAAAGCATGTATTTATCTCAATACTTTTAAAATTTTTAACAAATAATATAGAATATATTACTAGTATTCTTCGAGATGTATTTAGTATCTCAACGTTCTTAACTACTCACATTACGGTGAGTAGGCTATAATTGTGCTCACTAATTTACCAATAAGTACTTCAAATGCACTTATCCTAGTTAGCAAAAGCTTGGGGAGAACAAAATATACAGAATACTAGCACCTTCTAGCGTATCATTAACATACAAAATGCATGCATTAAAACCAAATGAAAATAAAATAGAACATTAGATTGATCAAATATAATTAAATCATTGCACCATATCGAAAGTTTACGTGGTGGTGTAAATGCAAAATGGATTTGGGGTGGACATTTTAAAGGTCTGTTTACTTTAAGAAAATATTGTACCTTTATTTTTAATTACAAAAAAAAAAAAAAACTTATTCTTACTTTATTTCCTATTATAAAAATTTTGAAAATGAGTATTTTCTAAAACTAAACACGATCCCTAAGTTTCTTTTTCATTAAAGAAATTGAAGAGAAAAGAAAAAATGTTCTTTAACCGATGTGCGTGTCAAATAATATTACGCGATGTGATTGGCATGGAAACCAATTTAACTGTCTGATTGGCCTTTCAAGAATTTAGACAGCAATATTCATCTTCAAATAAAACTGACAAATTCCTTATTTTTTAGAGATTAAATTAACTATTTATTCGGCTACTTTTGTAAGAATAATCGCATGACTATATAATTATATATAAATAAATTTAGTTACAAAACTATTAATATCACATGACCAACTAAAAGTAATCATATAGCATTATATTTAATCGTAATCATAATCATTATCCAGTTATTATATATTCTCCCACTCATATGAGAACATAGTTTTCACTTAATGAATCTCCTATATATATTAACATTGTATTTGTTCTGTCCTGTTACTGAGTTCATTTGTTTTTCGAGTGGGAATGTGACTTAACGAACAAGATCACGTGAAGATAATAAGGGAGCAGATCCAACTCGTAGAATATCTCAGAACCTTTTGTTTCTTTTGGTCAAGGGTTGGAGGCACAAATACCATTCATTACAGATCAATTTGCAGTTTTAAACTGCACAGAATCTAATCTGTGAAAATTTTCTTATAATAAAAAGTTAAAATTTATGCCACGGAAAAAAAAATCAACTATTAGAAAATAACCGAAGGCACAGTTCAACAAATATAAAAATTGCACCTGATCTGGACCCCTACAATTCATGATGCACTTACAACGCCAATTTAAGGACTATAGTTTGGGATCTTATTACTCGTAAACTGGAAAAACACTGCCCTTTCAGAAAAGAAAACTGTTAGGATTTCTCAACAAACAACTAAATGGGATGGCAATTATTAACTCTAGACGTTGTTATGGTGTATGGCCAATGAAAGAAAAGACACCATAGAGTTGACAACCCTTGAATATTATGGAGCCAGCAACATATTTTTATCAGAATCTTATTGAATGCGCAAAAGTTAACAAGACGCTGGAGACTTCCTTCCCATCAATGTCAATTTCAAGGAACACTAGTAAAAGTCTAAAATCCTAAGTTTCATCAATTTTAATACAACAACAAACATCACACGATACTGTTAATTTCGATTAAAAACTAAAATTTCAAAAATGTTATTTATCATTAATTTTTTTTGATAATTTTCTTTAAATTTTCTTCTATTTTTTTTTTCTGAACTGAGTCACGGAAGTGACTTTACTTGCATATAATCAAATTACTTTAAATATTTTTTTTTTGTCATCCATTATAAATACTATTTTATTTTATATTCTTGCGCATACAATCATTTTTATTATATTCTTTATGTATAATCAGTTATCTATCTTAATATTTTATAATTGTTACCTTTTCTTCTTTTTTTTTCCAATCTTGTTACTTTAAGATTCAACATTTACTACTATATAGAGTAATTGATCATATATACATACAATGAAACATTTTAACTTAATAAAGACTATTCAATTATAAATAACTTTCAATATATTTCTTCACTTTAACCACTCAATTTATATTCTATCAATAACATTATTAATTTTTCCGCATTTTGTAAAATCAATTCAAGTAATTGAACTTTGTTGAATTGACCTTTGTGACATGTGGTATAACGTCATATCTAATTTTAACTTCCATGATTCTTGTTAGTTATTTTTTTGCTAAATTACAGTGCATATTGTCTATTTTACTTATACTCTTTTCCTGTAGGAAAGTCAATTCCCATACATATATTATCATGTCATACATGTCTTATATAGTTTAAATATATCCTAGACAAACTTTTTTCCTTTCCAAATCCTTCCACAACATTTCTATTGGTACACGTTCATAAATTATGCACAAACATCCACCACAACACATCAATTTAGAAGAGCATGAAAAAAGCATAAATTTAAATCTGAATTGTAACTATTACATGCTGGGCTTGAGTATGACAAACTATATGTTCAACAGGCAAGCACTTAACTCCTCCATTAGATAATAAGTACATTTTGTGGCAAAGAAGTTTAGGGGCACAGGAGGTAAATTCAATGTCAATAACACAGTTCAGATTTCTGAATAATTTAGGTCAGTATATTTTTGAGATTCAATTTCAATGCAAAGTATATAATAGGCTGATACGTATCATTTTGTTGGATTGACCCTTCTTCACTCCCATTATTTTAGTGAAGCAAATGTCGAATGGCAGCAACTGCATCACCTTTATGCTCACGCAAGGTTTGTTCAGCAACCTTTTTGTCCAACTGTTGGAAACAATACATGAATTCAGTGGAATAAAAAGTTGTAGACGGATTGATGAACAAAAAGTTGAGTGAAGTCACCTCTAATTCATTTGCGATTATATCAACATCTGCTGCATTTATCTTAACAGCAGCTAATTCTTTCTCTCTGTGATAAAATCAAAATGCAGACTAGGGTTTAGAGAGAAAAGGTAAACAAATCATAGTCATGCTTCATACATTAAGGAATCTCAAATGCTCTCTCCCTATGAATTGAAAGAAAAAGAACCTGATGCGCATGGCGTTGCGATCAGCTTCGGCAGAAGCAGCGATGGAAGCCATGGCTTCTTGGACGCGAGTGGAATCGAGTTGGCGATCTTCGACGCGATCGGTGAGTTTGTCGAAGGCTTTGCTCTGTTGCTGCAAGTCCTTCGAGTGAGAGTCAACCAACATCTCTACTCCTTCTTCTCCACCCTCCATGGCTTCTCTCTTCTCTCTCACTCACTTCTACCACTGCGCCCTAGCTCTATCGTTCCCATTTATCTACCTTCCACCCTGATCCATGGGCCTCAACCCAACCTTAAGTCCAATGCCCAAAAAACACTTGGATAATACATTACTTATCAATAAATTTTAATATTTCACCAAACCTATCAATACATACATCTTCACTAATTGATCAATTTTAATAACAATAATTATATTAATTTTATTTTTTAATATTTTTATCACATTATTTATATTTTTTTAATCTTTTTCTTATTTTTGGTCTCATATACCCTAAGATAAAAAAAAAAAAAGCGAGTTTAAAATAAAAGCTAAAATAATATATTTATAAATAAATTTAAATAATTTGATAAATTTTATATTTTTATATATTTTTTTTAACTTAATTAAAAACTAGTTTTAAGTTGTAGAATTATTTGAGGCTCCTTCCATGCCATAACTCCTGCCGCCATCATTGAAAACCATAGTAGAAAAATGTGGGTCGTTGATGACCCATCAAACCTAAGCACCATATATATATATATATATATAGCTATGAAGAACCCACCTCCCTCACATTAAAAAAGAAAAAGGGACTGAACCCAACAAAAAAGGGAACAAAAATTTCATATAAAAATATATATACCAAATAATATAATTTAAAATGAATTAATCAAGATGATTATAAGAATCCTTTATCTCTCAATCTATCTTGCCCCCTTTTCTAACACCCAAACAGGAGGAATTTAGATAAAAAGAAACAATTGTAACGAGAAGGTGCGAAAGAAAGCACTTAAAATCAAATAATATTGTTGGTCATGAACTATATATATATATATAGTACATGCAAATGAGAGAGCAATAAATATAGTGTACTCCAAAGTCATGATCATGTTTGTTCAAGGTTAGAATAAATATTAAACAATATAAAAAATTCATTTAGTAAATCATTATTGATAATGAATAATTTTTTATTTTTTATAATTTTTAAATTTGATGAGCTAACTCATGATTGGTGGGTGGGTTGCCCTGAGTCAATTTATTTTTTACTCATATCGAAATGTAAGTTGGATTGGGTTACCTAAAAAAATTAAAATTATAATCCTCTAATTTTATTTTTCAATTCATTTTATTTTATTTTATTTTGGTCTCTATTTTTTCATTTAGTCTTTTATTTTTTATCTTAGATTTTTAAATTTTAAATATCAAATCAAATAAACTCGTTTATATTAAGTATATTTAACTATATTTATTATTATTATTATTATTTAATTTATATGATTAAAAAATTGAATCATTTAATTAAAATTTAAAATTTAATAGACAAAATCAAAATTAAAAATTAAAAATAAAAAATAAATTGAAATAGAGAATAATTAAAAGACAAATAAAAAGAAGAAAAAGACAAAATAAACATAAAAAAACATAAAGTTAGGGGATGAAAGTAAATATATAAAAATTATTCTACTTATAACTACTATTATATGCATATCACTTAAATATAAATTAAGAATTTCCAATTAACATTTATATGCTATACAATCATATTTATTCACGTATATGAGATAAGAGGAATTTAAATCAATTTAAACTTTAAAAGTGAGAGAAATTAACTTATTAATATTTAGAGAAATAAGATATATTTTATCACTTATATATAAAATATAGACAATTAGTGAATGAAATTTAAATTGAACATGAACCTTTTATAATTAAAACACGTGAAAAAAACATATTAGAGAGTACCAATTTAGTTAAAATAAATTACATGTACATATTTTATTATAAGAAGAAAATTGAAAAAAATAATAACAATGCTTAGCATGCATATTTGTTGTCTTACACCAGCATAAAATTTATAAAAATCAGAAAAATAGATTATATTTTATATAATATATATAGATTTTTTTAGTGCTTGCCACAATAATTTAATATATATTTAAACAGTGAATCAATAAAATAATTTTAATTAGTAACGGAAGTTGGTTGAAATGACAAGCAGTTTGGTATTGTTAAGTAAAGTTTTTGAGTTCAAGTCTTTATGTATATAAAAAATCTTCAATGATAAATTTACACACTACATTTAAGTACATGACCTAGGTCGCATCCAAATTAAACTGAATTAAAAAAATAAAAAAAAGTAGTTTTAATTAATTTAATATTTTTTATCGTAAAAAATATTTTTCATATTTTTCTTAATGTAAAAAATCCTTTAAAAAGTTTAAAAGAAAGAAACTGATCCTAGGGTGGCCGCTACCATCGTGTACGACTACTTCTCTTTCACTGTGAGTTATTCTCTTATACACAGAAGTTATTTATTTATTTAGCTGCAAATAGGTCATTATTTCCTTCTAGTTTTATTACTTTTTCTTTTTTATTGTCATTTTTCTTGCTGAAAGCCATCTTTAACTTGCCTTTCTTGTAGTAGATTGGTATTGATGTGGAAGAGAACAAAAAGACAATAAAGAACGATATTTTAACCTTTACACGATGATACCTTTGTCCCCATGAAATAGAAATTCTGACTCACTTTGCAGACCCTGATGAATTGATATGTGAGGGAGAGATGCGCGAGGGGAAGATTCACGTATAAAAAAGAAGCGACGATAGTTTGAGCAAACTATCCCAATAAAACTGTCATAATATCTTATATTTATTGTAGTGAGGGCTTAAAATTTTAAAGTTATCAAAAGCTCTTCAAGAGGGTATTTTTGCAATGTCTCTTTATTAATACTATTTAAGATGAACCTATAATGTTGTACCATACAGGGAGGGCACCAAAGAATCTACCATTCTTTTTTGTAATGTATTGAGTATTTACATTGGTGAAATCATTGATAAAGACATCATGGCTAGTCCTTAATATTGTTAAGAGGCATGTATGGATGCCATCAACAATGTGAAAGAGCCCACCATATACGGTTGCCTCCATTTGCAAAGAAGGGCCAATGGCATTGTTCCACTCACTTCCACTTGCCCAAATGCATTTGCCCGATCTTTTTCAACTTGACCATACTTCTGTATGTGGTCTTCCCTCATAGGTTATCCACTGATTGTGCTATCCTCGGCCAACAAATCTGTTAACAAATGTGGCATGCTGGTTTGATCGTAGCTATCTTATGGTAGAGTGTATATAGAAGGGTAATGATTCCAAATTATTGCCTCTTTGGAAAATAAAATTATGCATGTAATCATATGTTTTGTCTAGTTGCCGTCATAATGTATAATAGGAAATCACTGAAGATAACTTGGAACACTTGCCTACTATCTGATGATTGCTTTGGTCCTCGAACTTGTTATTATTTAATTCACTCTTTCAATTTTTTTCATTAAAACATTTATATTTTTCTTATGTTTTTCTAATCTCTTTTCAATATCAATTTTACACCACTTAATAGGGTGTGAAAATATTATAACTCAAACACAGATTAGGCTAATTCTACGATGTGAGTACTTCTTCATTTGGCTGCTTAATACATCTTTTTCAAAAATAAACCCTCAAAAGTAACTTTTTATTTTAAGTACATATTCAGTATGAATTAACTTTTCAAAAAAATATTTATAAAAGATAAAAATAAAAAAATAAATTAAACTGCTTTATAAGTTAAAATTAATTTATTTTCTTTATTTAAAAAAATGTTTAACTTATTCAAAACATGAAGTATATATATATATATATATAAAATTTATGAGAAGACTTTTATTAATTTCCTTATACTTCTCATGTATAAATTTCTTTTACCAAAACTTATCCAAACCAGTTCATAGTTTACTATTTACATATGTTAGTTTGGTAATAAAATGGAAAATGCTGCTAACTGGTACAGTTCAACTTAAAATTTAACCTGAAGTTTAGGACCTTTATCCAAGTTTCTTAACTTATTAACTGAAATTCAATCAAGTGAAATCAATTCATATCCAAATATAATATAAAGGTCGCACTTTTGATCCTGTACTGTAATTTAATTTAATGTATGTACAATTTTGGTTTCTCTAATTCTCACATTTAATATTTTTAATTTTTAAATATTAAAATTAAGTCTTTCATCCTAAAATTTTATCTAATAATTAATAAAAATATAATTAAGGTATGACATATTGTTGATTTATATAAATAAATAAAGTAAAAATATATAAATTATTTAAATAAAAATACTAAATAAAATATAATAAAAAATCTTAATTTGAGTTGAAAGACTTAATTTGAACATTTAAAAAAAAATAGAAATACTAAATGTGAGCATTGGAAATAATATCCAATTATAATATAATTTGTATTTAATTAATTCTTATTTTCTTCTGATCAAAAGTTATTGGTTAAAAGAGAAAAATAACGACATAGTTTTGAATATAATTTTATTATTAAGTGAATTTTATATAAAATAATTAATTACATAATTGAATAAGTTATGTATAGATTTGACTTAGTAATTAAAAATACATTAAGAAAGTCTGTGATATATATTAGCATTCTTCTTATTTTAAAAGCTTAGTGTTATGTAAATTTTGCTAGCAGATATTGTTGTTTCATCTATCTAGATTGTTAGGTGTCAAGCATGGAATGGAATAAGAAAATTCTCGACCAGCACTATGGGCAGCACCAATATTACAATGAATAAAAGATCTCAACCACATTTATTAATGGCACTACTGTGCCTTCCATTATAAATACTACTCCTTGCTAGCTTTCAAATTACATGTAAAGCAAGCATTTCTGTCTTTATTTTTCTTTGATCGTTCAAAGATGGAGAAATTACGTTATTATGTTGGAACACTTGCTCTGTTATTTTTATTGCGAATAATGATAGTTAAATGCCAAAAAATCACAGAAGATAAATTAATTGACAACATTGAAGGAGGTAGTTTTGGTGGTGGTGTAGAAGGAGGTGCTAGTGGGGGCTTTGGAGGTGGATACAGAAGTGGTATTGAAGGAGGGGGTGGTGTTGGAGGTGGTGTTAGTGGTGTCATTGGCGGAGGAGTTATAGGTGGCGGAGGAGGTGGTAACGGTGGACGGGTAGGCGGTACTCGAGGGGGCATTATTGGAGGCAGCAAAGCTGGAGGTGGTTTTGGTGGTGGCTCAGGAGGTGGTAAAGGAGGAGGTGGAAGTGGTGCTGGTGGGGGCTTTGGAGGCGGCAAAGGTGGAGGTGGTAAAGGAGGAGGTGCAGGAGGTGGAGGTGGAGGTGGAATTGGGGCGGGTGGAGGAGTTGGAGGTGGTGTTGGTGCGGGTGGCGGAGTTGGAGGTGGTGTTGGTGGTGGCTCAGGAGGTGGTAAAGGAGGAGGTGGAGGTGGAGGTGGTGGTGGAGGTGGAGGTGGAGTTGGGGCGGGTGGCGGAGTTGGAGGTGGTGTTGGTGTTGGTGGCGGCTCAGGAGGTGGTAAAGGAGGAGGTGGAGGTGGTGGCTCAGGAGGTGGTAAAGGAGGAGGTGCAGGAGGTGGAGGTGGTGGTTCAGGAGGTGGTAAAGGAGGAGGTGCAGGAGGTGGAGGTGGAGGTGGTTGTGGCTCAGGAAGTGGTAAAGGTGGAGGCGTAGGAGGTGCTGGTGGGGACTTTGGAGGCGGAGTTGGGGCAGGTGGCGGAGCTGGAGGTGGTGTTGGTGGGGGCTTTGGAGGTGGTAAAGGTGAAGGTGGAGTTGGAGTTAGTACAAGTGACAAAAATGGAGGTGGTGAATTTGGAGGAGTTGGAGGTGAGCATGGTGGTGGTGACGAGACAAATAGATACTAATAGGTTGATATATATATTTATATATATATAAAAAATAATATAAATAAGTCAACGAGCTAGCTTATTCATCGTTATCAATAAGTTAATATAAATTAATGACATAAACATGAGTATTATTATTATTATTATTATCATCTTGTTAATTAGTATATTTCCATCACTACTGAATAAGAAATTAATAAATAAGTATTTTTTTTTAATGGGATTCTACATAAAATCACCGTGAATGTGCATTTAATAATATTAGTAATAATTTTTTAAAATATTTTAACCAGTGTTCTACATATCATAATTGTTTAGTTTTGACTTCTTACTATATTTACACGAACATGGGTCATGCCTACCGCAGTTAAGTTGCTAGTATAAAGCAGTCCACAGCATAATTAAGTAATAAACACCTTAAGTAGATGTTTCCGGTTTAATGCAAACTATAACTTGCGTAATATTAGCAAACCCAAAGAAAACAAACAGGTGCATGCCACTTGCGTACCTACCTTTAAAACACTTGTTTAAAAACTTGGATTCTTCCTAAAAACTAGCTAGACATGAATCTGAAGTACTATAAAGCAGCCATGGCGTGACAACAGAGTGGGTGCATAATCCAGCTTTTACAAAACACAATAAGAAGCTGCATGTCTCTAACATCTACGTCCATCATTTGCCATAGAAGGAGCTTTTGCATAACTTGAGATCATAGCCATACTGGCAACCAATTCTTGCCATCAATGTAATCAATAGATAAAAAGGGTGCAGCTTCCTCGTCTGATAGCTGCCTTGACCAAGAAGCGCGTCCCTCCGTAATGGCTCCAGGTCCATGGCACTTGTACTCAGCATGGTAAAGATTTCTACAATTTTCATTAATTGCCACACAATTAATTGGTATAATTAGTACCTTTTCTCTACATTGTATAATTATTGTTAAATTATAATAAAATTTTGTAAGTATATTTATAAATACTTTATTTTGTTAGATAATCAAGAGTTAGAATTTTTTAAATTAAAAAAATTTAAGATATTAATTTAATTAAGATTAAATTAAGAAAATAGAAAGTGAATTCGTACTTAAAATATTTTGAACATATATAATGTATGTTAAGGAGAAGTTGAATCGGTGATTTTCTTACTGTGTGCTACCAGCATAGCTCCAATTGGTCCACCCCTCCGGGACAATGGTCTTGGAGAGATATGTCTGGGCAAAAATGACCCTAGAATAAGGACCCTTGGCCCTTCCTAAGTACACCCCACCAACCCCATAAACCTTGCCTTTGATAAAAATAAAGCCACTAATCTCAGGTTCGCTTTCCCTGTTTTGAGCTGTGACTGACCCATGAATGCTTATCCTTTTGTCATCAATCACAAATATCTCACAGCTCTGTATGGAAATTAATGTATGTGATTCATAATGGGTGCCATGTTAACTCAATAATTCAATTAATAATAGGATAGATGCAGCTAACTTACATGGAAGACCGATCTTCCACGTCCAAATATGAAATCAATTGAGCCTTGAATGTAGCAGGACTCATAGTAATGTCTACCCTTGTAATCGAAGAGTGTGTTATGAGTACTGTAAAATGCACAGTGATAAAATGCCACTTTGTCTGCTGCCACAAAAGCTGCCACCGATTGATTCTGCGAGGTATAGGCAACCCCTGTAGGTGCCTCGTTCTGCAATAAGTGCAAAAATTTAATTATTTTCACAATAATGATAATAATCTTAAACAATTTTTTTCTCAAAATATATCAAATTTTTGTTTTGATCTTTATAAAAATAATTTTTTTAGTCCCTGTATCATTAGAAATTATTAATTTTAGTCTGTTTTGCGGATGTTGCGTCCAAGTCAATAAGTGACCTAAATTTTGACACAACAACGTTTTAGTTAGTCACACTGTTGTCAAAGTCAATAAGTGACAAAAAAATTGACACACAACAACATTTTAGTTAGTCACACCGTTGTTTAGCGAAAAATAGCTAGAACCAAATTCAATGATTTTTTAAAATGTAAAGAAATAAAATAAGAAAAAATTATACAGTCCAAAATCAAAATTTAATGTATTTTGAGGGAAAAAAAAACCCACAACAACCTTTACTGCAAGAAGTTTGTTTAAATTTTTTTTCCATGTGGCTTAGAGGAAAAATATTAAAATCACAATAATTAAATACTGTATATGAATAGGAATAGGTTGGTTGCAAAGTTTCAAGAATGTATTAAGAATTGACCTTGATGCTTATTCCAAAGGCAATGAAGTCAGAGGCTTCGGCTTTGAAGGTAGCAGAAGCCTTGTTGTCAGAAGAGCTTTGAGACCAAACTATGGCAGTTTTTCCTCTTCCATTCCCTCTCAAGAATATAAAGGGCTTAGTCTTTGGTATGTGCACCTTTTCTCTTCGCAAGATTAAAAAAGAAAACAGCAAGTTAATTAAGACCATCATATAATTAATTAACACTCTTTTTGATAACAATTATATATATATATATATATATACACACACACACAAATAAATACCTGTATACTCCTTTCCTAACATGGACGATGATCCAATTAGAATTTCCTTCGGGAATGGAATCAATGGCAGCTTGTATAGATGCGAACTCTCCATCACCATTGATATCTACTTTGATAGTGCGATTAATTCCCAACTTTTGTGTTAACAAAGGAGAGTCAGCGACCGTTTGTGCATCAAGGGCATGAGCACAAAATGGCATGCAAAACAATAAGAAAATGGGAATTGCCACTATGATGAATGTTGAAGCATGCAAAGAGGACCACGATGGATAATCCATGTCTTTGGGGGTGAGAATGTGCAGTGAATAAGAATTTGGGTTTCGTGGCTTTTGCGTGAGGCACGAGTATGGCAAATAGGAGGTTCTTAAGTGCTAAGGGCTTTCTTTATTTTTGGAGTTAAGATGTTAGGAAGGTAAAAATTTAGCGTTACTGAATTGAAGGACAAGGGTTGGTTACGATATTCTCTCTATATTGGAGGATGTCCAGAAGTTCCTTTATTTTAGTTGCATGTTGCAAGTGGTTTGTTTTCACTTACCACTTTGGGGTTAAATTAATGAAAGATTAAAAGTAACTCATGACGTATGAGGATACAAAATAATCAATACGTATAGCGATGCTGATAATTTTATGTTTCTCTTTTTATATATATATATATATATAAACTGTGGTAAAGTGTGATATTTAACAATAACAGGCTTATTTATCACTTAATATCATAATAGCGACATGATCAATATTAAACTTTATACATATTTGTTAATGTCACCAGATAGATTGTTTGACAAAACCAATTAAGGTAAGATTAATATATGGCACGAAGACGAGTGATAGATGATTTTGTTATTTATTTTGTTCATCATCACTGGATGATTATTCAAATGTACCTTTTAGCGTAATTAAGAAATACGTTTTGAGTATTATTCCCATCAATTTATTATCATGGACAGAAAAGTTGGTACAATTTATTCCTACGAAAATGATTGATATCTCATAAGAATGAGTATTGCGTAACGAGGGGGATTTTTATTATTATTTTTGCTAGAGATATTTTTGTCTTATAATCATATATATTCCTACAAATAAATTTTTGAAAAAAATGCAAACATGAATATAATATAATTTTAAAATATCATCCCCCAAAAACAAGTAACATCATTCTTCTAAATAAATCCAAATTATTTGGGTAGAATTAGATCGCTTTATTTCATCTGGTACTTTATTGCGCGTTGATTTGGATTCTTAATAGTTTTAGTGAGAATTTATTGACTTACTTGCTTTTTTAGTTGGTGTTAGTTGTAGTAAAAGAAAAGAGATATATTTATTAATTGTTTGAGTAAGTATAATATAATTTTTGTAGTTACATAAAAATTAAATTGTGTTTTTCAATGGTGTTTTGGATGAAAGAAAAGTCATAGATTCTATTATTCTGAAGTCCTGAAAATGACTATTACTTGTTAGTAAAGAAAAATCTATTTTGTTAGCTGATTGATATTTGAACTCATAAAATTACATTTGTCTTAGTTATGTATAAGTATGTTTTTATTTTTTATTTTTCTGAATAAATATTAACTTTTTTTTATATATATATGGATTTTGAGTTTTCTTAGAATTTTTTCTAATAATATATACTTTACCTATATATTAAAAAAAAGAATTATATCGCTTTGTTTAGGCTTAATTTTTTATTCGGGTTGAAAATTAGCCATCTTGGCCCAAATCAGCATTGCATTTTATTTTCCCCAATGTTTTCTTCTACATATTTCTGTATCCAAATTGGATCAGTTTCATTCAATTTCAATTCTCAACCTAAATCTTAATGTTGTATGCAGGTCATGAAAATTGGTTTAAGTAAAATTACGAAGTTGTTTGGTTTGAAAAAATTATTTTTTTATTTTAATTACATAAACGAAATTTTCTTTTCATTTTATCTTATATTTTTAAATATTTATAGAAGAAATTTTTATTATTAATAATTATATATTTAAAACTATAAAATCTACAAAAGGATGAAATTATAAATATCAACCCCTATATGAGGTTAGGTTCTTTGAAAATTTGAAAACTTATTTTTAAAATGAGATTACTTTTAAGATATATTCTTTTTTCTCACACAACTTCAATTGCATTAATTATTTTATTTTATTTATTCTTCTTAATTACAATATCTGAAGTTAAATCAATCATAATTTAAACCTTAAATTTAAACAAGTTATATCAATAAATAGACATAGATATTATGAATCTGAATTCAAATGATTTTTTTTCATTATACCAAAAAAAAAATTTAATATAAAAAATTGGTTTCATAGTTTTTATCTCAATTTTTTTTATCTCGTTAGTTCGTCATATCTAATAAAAATATATACTTAACTATTAATAATAAATGCATTATTTATTTAATTTTCTTCATTTTTATATATGAAATTACACCATCCTTTTAACAATAAATTAGTGATAATTTTATCTCTTATAATATATATATATATATATATAATAATATTTTAAAATTTTTCTTAAATTTAAAAATATTCATACATTATATTATATGAAACAAGATATCATGAATATATTATTATCTTATCATTCATAGAAAATTAAATATAAAAAATATGAAATTGTAGATAATTTTTATTTTTCAAGCACAGATGTGTTTAACTTTTAACTTCTCATCATATAATTATAATTTCGTTCACATACTTTATTAAATTAAATTTAATAAAAAATAAAATATACCAACTGACATGCACGTAGTGTCATCAATATGCTAATAATAAATAAAAATATAACGTCCAATAACATAATTTTGGTCCTTCATTCTTTCACATATACATGAATTTTGATTTATGTACACTAATTAAAGTAAAATTGTTTTTACACTATTTAATATTTTGTTAATTAATTATTTCAAAAAATTAAATTTTAAATTAAAAAACTCTATCATATAAATTATATTTATAAAATTTTATATTTATCTAAAAATATTTAGTATTATATTGATATGCATTAATATGTCTTTCATTTAATTTATATCTAATATATTATAATTTATTATTTTATTAACCGTCAGAATTAAATAAAAAATTTATATCGAATGTAAAAAAAATTTATACTTCAATAGTAGAAGAAGATTCTTCACCTCTCTCTCTATATATATATATAATAGAGAAAATAAAGTAAATGTTCACTACTAGACTAAAGAGTCTTCAATTTTCATCAAAGAGTTATGTTCGTTTAAATGCGTGTAAGGTGAGCCACAACGCACAGATAAATACTCATTCAATATGGAGGGCGAAGATTAAAATATGCTTAAAGTTTAAATATAAAGTGTCTTTATATATATATATACTTAAACTGTCTTATTAAAGCTTTCATTTTCTTGTGGTTATTAGAGTTTAATCATAATATTGTTGCCAATTTTTCTTTCTAGTTAATTCAAGGGATGCGTTAAATATGTAATACAATATCATTTTTCATATTTTGACCTCATAATACAAGATCTTATTAAAGCTTTTGGAATAATTTATTTATGACAACACAAACACTTCCTACATTATTATATGAGATACATTTCGAAGTTCTCAATCAAAACGATATATATTTTTTGAAAAAAAGATAGAACAACTACGCTTTAAATGATTTCTATATCTCCCCAATTATTTTGCTCCATCAAATCATCACTGAAAAAAATTGAATGAAGGAGATGAAAATAGGTGAATATGAATGAAATCTAATCTCTGCAATACATAACTGTGTTTTGAGAGTATTTGTTTCATGCATACATTCACCAGTCTGTATTTTGTAATGTCATGTTAGGAGTAGTTGTTAATAAGACGTGGAATAAAATCACTGTTTTTCTGCATTAAAGAGTTAAACTACCCGCAGTTATTTTTTCTGCACAAGCCCATACCTTACTGACTTGCAGCGCCTAAACAATAATGAAGTGTTGATGACAATGTTTCACGGACTTCTGAACATGTTTTGAAGTTCTATATGTTATTTTTTAGTAACAGATTTTAAACTCTATTGCCACCGATACTCACGTTTACGCGTTTATGCATGCGATGACACGATTGGGCATGTTCAAGTTCAACTCCTATATAAAACTATATGTATTTATGATATATAAATACCCCAAAGAATATCATTACTCATTTGACATCTTTCGTTACTATTTATCTCTCTTTTCTTATTACACCATGTCACGTTAGATTGAAGTTTAAACTAACATGAATTTACTGTTAAATCAAAGAATATACAAATAAAAGTGCTTTGTATTTACATTGTTTATGGGTGGGTTACTCAAACTTAATTTTATTTACTTCAACCTTGCTAGTTAATGATAAATGTTTTGAAACATGCATTAGATAAATTAATTTTGTTATCTCTGAAGGTATAGACTCTCCAAATAAAATAAAAAAAAACACTGTGAGGGTGTTTATATATCATAGTTGGCTATATATGTTATACATTACATCTTTATATATCGATCATTTCTGATAGCTGCAATTTATTATGGTAAGCCTTATGTTGAACATCTCTGCCATATGCTGTGCACCATGCAGAAATCTGAAAAGGGATGGCAAGTTGGCAGGTTATCTGATATATAAAAGCAGTAATGAAATTACAAAACGGGGAAAGTCCCTGTCAAGTTCCTAGTTGTTTCATACTATTCTTTGAGCTAGAGGCTAGAGCACATTTAATTGCGGAAACGTGAAAATCCGGTGGTTTTGAATTTTCCACAACCTCCTGATTTCTGTTGATGGTTGAAAAATATTTTTAAAAATGTTAAGTAGATTGGTAAGCCATACACGGACTTCTTAGTATTGCACAGAAACTTTAGTGTTCTTTATTAAAGTTCCTAGATAGAAAATGGGTCATAATGAATACAGAAAATGTTTGCTGGAATTCATAGTAGAAGTATATTAATGATTTTAAATGTTATACTTGTTATATTTTTTTTTATTTTTTTAACCATTATTTTAAGGAGACTAGTTTGCATTCTCTTTAGAAATAAAAACTCAAGTTATTAAGAGGTAATTATTTTCATCAGTTTCTGAAAGAGT
The DNA here is from genome assembly GCF_003935025.1 of Abrus precatorius. Taxonomy (NCBI): domain Eukaryota; kingdom Viridiplantae; phylum Streptophyta; class Magnoliopsida; order Fabales; family Fabaceae; genus Abrus; species Abrus precatorius. The sequence goes on along the minus strand of NW_020874292.1, from coordinate 30,068,943 downwards.
TTTAAAAAATCCAGAAAACTGTAATAATTTTGTATAGCTTTTCTCTGAAGTTACTTTTCTTCTAACTAGTGAACAATTACCAAAATTATTTTATCAAGTTTAAATTTATTTAATTTTTTTTAAATAAATTTAAATTATAATGACATTTTATTAAAAATTATAAAATATCATATTATTCAAAACATTAATGATACTAAATATTATAATTTTTAACAAAAATACTTTTCTTATGAAAGGTGGTTTACACACAGATTTGCTGTCCTGAAAAGAGCCTTCAATGATGCCTCCCTCCATACGTTGACCTTTCTCTTTCCTCATTGAACAGTTCCTTAGAAAAGTTATATATTACCCAGTTAGCATTATCAAACAGCAATCATTTTCTTATGCTCTTGTTCACCTTCTAGTAGTTATAAAGCAAAAACAGAGGAACCCTGCTTCAGAACTTCATTGCATTCATTATTTGTTCTATTTTATTTTATGTTTCTAATGGGTATCAAGTTGAATAGACCAGTCATTATTGAGATTTTGTTTCTTGTTTTTATACGTTTGGCCTTGTCTAGTATTTCCACCACTTCAGATGAACCACCCGCAAATTTTGTCTTTGGAGATTCTCTTGTCGATGTGGGGAACAACAATTACCTTGTTTCCCTCTCAAAGGCCAATTTTCCACCCTTTGGTATTGATTTTGGAAGACCAACAGGAAGGTTCACTAATGGAAGAACCATTGTTGACATTATTGGTAAGTGTAACAACCTTATTATTATTATTATTATTATTTAACTTATGTTCTTTTTTTTTTTTTCAATTTGTATAATGACTTTATCATGCACCACCAGGTGAGGAACTAGCTAATGGTTTTTCTTTTACTCCTCCTTACTTGGCACCTACTTCACTTGGTCCAGTGGTTTTGAAGGGTGTGAACTATGCTTCTGGTGGAGGTGGAATCCTCAACTTCACTGGAAAAATCTTTGTGAGTTTCTGTTTCATTAGTTGTTATTTAAGCTTTGGTGAAACTTAAGGGAAATAGTAACAACGTGCATGTGTGATTTATAGGGTGGTCGAATCAACTTTGATGCACAGTTAGATAACTTTGCTAATACCAGGCAAGATATAATCTCCAACATTGGTGTTCCTGCGGCTCTCAATCTATTCAAAAGGTCAATCTTTTCAGTGACAATAGGTTCGAACGATTTCATTAATAACTATTTAGCACCACCAGTCTCAATTTACGAGCAGAAATTTGGATCTCCGGAACTCTTTGTGGACACCTTAATTTCAAGGTTCAGAGAACAGCTCACTGTAATGTTCCTTTCTCTGAACACCTTGTTTCCAAATGTTCTAGAACAATTCTTATAAGATCTTGCTAATGGCACCAGTTAAGGAATTGAAAATAAAAAACTCTTATTAAATATTATGTTGAACTACATTGAAAATTACAAGGTTAACAAGAAAACATTACAGAAGGATGTAGCATTATTCTTCTATAAGTTTTGGGGTCACTTATTATGCATATTAACATTAATATATCTGCAGAGGCTTTTCAATCTCGGAGCAAGGAAAATTATTGTGACAAATGTGGGGCCTATTGGGTGTATACCAAGTCAGAGGGATACGAACCTAGCTGTTGGTGATAGCTGTGTCGCTTTCCCAAATCAGCTAGCACAGTTATATAACATTAAGTTGAAGGGCCTTATAGCAGAGCTAAGCTCAAATCTGAAGGGTTCAATGTTTGTTTATGCAGATGTTTACCACATTTTAGATGATATACTCAACAATTACACAGCTTATGGTGTGTGTCTGATGTAGCAGTTATTCTACTAGTACCTTAACTTTGCATGGTTTTTATGAACTAATTGGAAAATTATATTTTGGTTTTAAACGTGACAGGTTTTGAGAACCCATATTCCTCTTGTTGTTGCTTGGCTGGGCGCTTTGGAGGTTTGATTCCTTGTGGTCCAACATCAAAAGTTTGTTGGGATAGATCAAAATATGTGTTTTGGGATCCTTGGCATCCTACTGAGGCATCAAATGTTATCATTGCTAAGCGACTGTTAGATGGTGATCATAATGACATTTTTCCAATGAATGTTCGCCAACTCTTTAATTATTTGACCTGATTCTTCTGCTGTTATGAATGTTTGATGGATTATATTTTGTGTTCAATATGTTTATTGACTGATGTAGTTAGTGTTAATTTGTATTTGTTGTTAATTAATATAATATAATCAGGTTTTTAATAAGGACCCTTTATGATTAGTTATAAGATCCACTAATTAAATTTAATTAAATTTGCATCTTTTTATCTATGATATGATTATATCATATTGATAGTATGAGCGGATCCCATCTATTGTCAAATACGCCTTATACCCTCATCCTAGGATCCAATCTATATTTCTTAAAGATTTTCACGTTTGTCTTATTTTAGAATCAAAGTCGAAGTTTATTATCTTTTTCAAACACGATAGAAAGAAGAATGAACAACATATTATTTAGCACATTTTTAATTTATTAATTATTATTATTTAAATTTATGACTTCAAATAAATTTCTGTCAAATAATAAAAAATTATGAAATATTATATGGTATATTAATAAATAGTTCTTAATCCTTTTATAACATTTTCTGCGAATAATTTTTATTTATTAAATAAAAAGGCATTCAATATTTTTAATGTTTTGAAAATTTTTATAAAATATTAAATTTTTATTTTTATTTAATTATTTTTTTATTTCCATTTTAAACTCATAAAAATAATAAAATAGATCCTCTGCATCATGCAGCTCCTTCCAGCCAAAAACTTATCTAAAGTTAAATGCATTATTAATTAATGATAAAATATTATAATATTTTATAATCTTTGGATGAAATTTGAACGACTGAAATTTTGCTGCAGAGATGGACAGCCGTAGCAGATCCAAATCTTAAAAACAACGTAGTTGTTGAATAAAATAAAACAACTACTTCTATATTTCCTTAACAAAAATCATGAATATAATAAAAACTAACAATAAAGTGATATATTCATAATTTTTTTTATATATAAACAAACTTACCCTTAGTTCACCCATGCCTTCCTTCTCTAAAATGGTCGTTCCTTCATTCACTGACAATGGACACGTAGCCAGCTTTTGAATAATTGAAGTCAGGCTCACTTGACACCAAAAATAATACGCACAAATGTTTGTAAATGGTAATAGTTTTATACAAAATATGCAAATCTTATTCTAATTTTAGGAGAACAAATTAGCACATCAAAGATGTATTTACCATTGATAGTAACTCGATCTGAGAATTCTTTGTTATTTCAATAGTTCCATTCCGATCGAGGTATATTTATGACATTTCTCACGTATTGCAGAATAAATTGGGATTCATAACCAAAAATTTAAATGGGATTGGATGAGATTTTGAAAGCAGTAAGGTTTGAAATCAAAGTCATAATTAATATTGCAAGTGATCATGGTACTTTAATCACTAGTAATGCTAGAGATTCAACAAACAAAAAGTTCACAATTTATTTATGATAATTTTTTTAGAGCAAGTTTAACCGGGTATTATATGCATTTTTACCTCAATTTCTCAGAAAACAATAATTATATTCCACGGTGCCTCTTCCACGTCCGGCATTGGATTCATTGCGTTGTTGGAGTTTACCTACCCTACTAGTCCTTTCATCATTCACGCCACAACATTCCTATTATAGCTAAGTATTTACATATTAGCTGATATAACTAAATCATTCTAAACTATTTTCTGATTTTAGCAATATTAGGAACCATTATATTTGTACAGATATTTCAATATAATGTTACAGCAACTGTAGCTATAAAGATATTCCCATATATACACATATTATAAACATTAAAAAATGAGTCTCGCTCTGTTTTTCATTACTTTTGTGAGTATATGTCAATGAGGGAGTTCTACCGTTAAAGATGATCTTAAGGATCATATCAAGATTTGTATATAAAAAGTTAAAAATTATGTGATGATTTAGCTGATAAATTTTAGATTTTTAAAATTCCCATAGCTTTTGTTGATTCATTCTTATCCTTTAATCGCTGCAAATTAAACTAAAGCTCATGGAAACGCTAATGCTAATGCAAATGTTTTATAAATTCAACAAATTTTCAACTTGGAATCGGAACTAACTTACTCTTGTATCACAAAAAACAGATAGTACTTATATAATTGCTTCACTACCAGGCTCTTTTAAATTCGTCAATAAATTTACAATCTTGTATGCGTTTCCACAAACTCTAAGTACCAATGGCTACTAAATTTGTCAGTGTTGATGCAAAATGATTGTTTTCTACCCTGATTTGAGTACAATGCTCTTCCTTTTTATTACAAATAATCTTCATTCTACTTCTATAATTATAATATAATAAATGTATTTTAATAAAAAAAATATTAAATTTAAATGCGTAAATTAAATTTTAAGGCCTGAAGTTATCGTAATCGCTTATTAATTTATTTGACTAAATTGTTTCCCTCACGGGTAATGCCTTTATACTCACGATGTGTGACGTGTACAGAGATTTTGATACTAAATAATGAATAAATTGAAGATTGTTTTATTAGATAGCAGTGTTCAAAGCTAGTTTTCTAGAATGGTTAAAAATTAAGCTCATTCTTCACACGGTTCACACAACTTGTATTCAATATCATCAAATTTCTTGGTGGGTCCATTATGTGCTTCAACAAGAGTAACAGTTACTGGCCATTATTTGAATACTCTTCCTTAATCTTCTGCACAATATAACACTCATTGTATGTCCCATCTTTGAGCAGAAAAACAGAACAAGACAGAGAGGCTCCTTCTTGAAAAGTTGATCGAATTCAATTTCTGTAGTGTCCTTTCTGATGGTTATTTATTTGAACAGAATAATCATTATTGCGAATATGGTTCGAGTTCTTATGGTGCTGTTCTTGTTCAGGATTAGCTTCTCAATGAATATTCCAGCGTCTTTTGTATTTGGGGATTCCCTACTTGATGTGGGGAACAACAACTATATCGTTTCACTGGCCAAAGCAAATCATGACCCTTACGGAGTTGATTTTGGAATGCCCACCGGTCGTTTCAGCAATGGAAGAACTGTTGTCGATATTATAAGTGAGAATTGCTAATTTCCGCTGGGTTCTATCATTTAAAACAAATTATTTTATCAATTATTATTTCTCTTTGGGCATTGTGTACTACCAGATCAGCAACTGGGTCTTGACTTTAGTCCTCCTTACTTGGCTCCCACTACTTCCGGACCAGTGGTTCTAAAGGGTGTTAACTATGCCTCTGGAGCAGGTGGAATTCTTAATAACTCTGGCGAAATCTTCGTAAGTTTTTGCTTCAACTAATGTTGGTTGAGTTCTAAGCACAATTGTTGAGTACATTAAACTTCAAATTTCAATGTTGAACTGATTTGTTAGTACCATTCAGTTGGTGGATTTAGTTCCATCCATATGAATAGCCTTATCCAGTTATCCATACTCTTATTTCAGGTATTTGTCATGTTCCGAAAGTTAATTATCTTTATACACTGTCTAAATACTAAATTGGCAGAATCTTCATGTCATTGATAGGGTGGTCGAATCAACTTTGATGCACAGATTGATAACTTTGCAAACACCAGGGAGGAAATTATCTCCATAATTGGTGTTCCAGCGGCTCTCAATTTGTTTAAAAAGGCTCTATTTTTAGTAGCACTTGGCTCAAATGATTTCCTAGATAACTATTTGACACCTATATTCTCAATACCCAAGAGGGTGTTTGTATCTCCTGAATCATTTGTGGCCATCTTGATATCAAGACTCAGACTACAGCTCACTGTAATTTTCCTAAGAACCTAGAAAGCCTAGTTTCTAAATGTTTTGTATTTTCTTCCTTGATCACGTGCATGTTACTATCTGCAGCGGCTATTCAATCTAGGGGCCAGAAAAATTGTTGTGGCAAATGTAGGGCCTATTGGGTGCATACCATATATGAGGGATTTTAACCCTTATGATGGAGATGACTGTGTCACTTTCCCTAATCAGCTAGTCCAATTGTTTAACACCCAATTGAAAAGCCTTATTGCAGAGCTCAGGACAAACCTGGAAGGGTCATTATTTGTTTATGCAGATGTTTACCATATGATGGAAGACATCATCCTCAATTACAATAAATATGGTTTGTCTTTGTCACTATTTTCCTGTTCAAGATTATTTTTTTTCATTTCAATTTTGTTAAGGGTTAGATTTCAAGCATTAAAAAAAATCGATTTTTTAACATGTATTTGAGGAAACATAATAAAAAATTAATAAATAATAAGTGTAAAATAAGGAAGTAAAACTTTATCCACATTTACTTTAAATTAAAATATTTTATAAATATAGTTAAGTTAAAATCTAAAGTGAATAAACTCTTACCTTCTCAATATGCCTATTTTATTTAGTAGCTAAATTTGTATGATCCTTTGTGAAGAAGCAACCATTTTAATGTGGAACAGGGTTTGAGAATCCGAATAGTGCATGCTGTCACCTGGCTGGTCGATTTGGAGGCTTGATCCCATGCAATGGTATTTCAAAAGTGTGTGAGGATCGATCCAAGTATGTTTTCTGGGATACTTACCATCCTAGTGATGCTGCTAATGTTATCATTGCCAAGCGTCTCTTAAATGGTGATACCAATAGCATTTCTCCTATCAACATTTGTCAACTTTCCCAAGCTTAATTCAATGGATCTGGTGAATTGGACTTCTTTTTAGGAAATTAGGTAAAAAACAGAAGACTCCTCTATTTATAAAATGCAGATAATAAAACGGCATTCATTCATGATGTACTGTTATAAATTCAATTAAGGCTCCATATTCTCCGATTTATGTACTTTGCATCACTTTAAAATGTCCTATGTAAAATTATATATCACTCTAATTTCTTTTGATTGTAGTCTTGAGCTTTTTATTTGTTACTTTTAATTAGTTTAATATTCACGCATGATCATGTTGAGTCTACCTTACTAAAGTCAATAAATAATTGATATCTGATTACATAAGTACAAAATAACTATGACATAAAAATTTAGTGTACTATTTAAATCCGAATAATTATATGTTAAAAATTTGATCTTGATGCATAATAATTATTAATTATTCTAATAGATCCGTGCAAGTGCATAGAAAAGTCAAAATAATCTATTCAACTAAAATGTTCATATTTTTACAGTAAAATTACAAAAGTGTCATTATGCGGATAAAATTTCAATGCTAATTGTGAAAAAGAAAATTACGGAATTATCACTGCATGAAAAATATAAGGTAAAATTAGTAATTTGATATTGTAATCTTAATTTTAGTTTTAAATTTATTTTTTAATTTTAATTTTTGTTTTAAGTTAGTTATCCCGTTACAATACAATCAAATATTGTTGAAAATTGAATATTTAAAATAATTATTAAAATTAATTTAAAAATTATAAACACTATATTTCGACCAAAATATAAAAATTTAAATTATTTTATCCGCTAAATTATATATTAAAATATGAAATTTAATCATCATTTTCGTCAAACTTTAATTTTGAATATCTATATTGAAAGTGATTGTAGAGTTTTTTCAGATGTTAAATTTTAACGTATCAAAATTTTTACTATTTTATTAACTAAAATGAGAGAACAAATTGTGTCAATTTTCAAAATCATTTTATTTTCAATCATATAATTTTATATTTTGATAATTCTTAATTAAATTTATTTAGGGCTTTTATTAACCACTAATATATGACCTTGATCTTAAAATCTTGTTGCATTTTATGGTCTTAAAAAGGCAAAGTCGTTGATGGTTGTGAATTGTTGTATTTTCCTTCTGTTTTAAAAGGTGAGATAAATATGTTTCACACTATATTGGAATGAGAAAATAATGATACGATAAGATATAGCACTTACTTTTATATAAAATTGGGTCACAGAATTTTATCATGCTGTATTCAATTTTTGTTCTTTAGACAAAGGAGAAGAGAATCTAGACAATAAGTAACACTGATTTGGCATTTATTTGAGATAATACTTATCTGCCGTAAAAAAAATGTTGTCAAAATCTAGAAGTCCTTATAATACTTAGATTTGAAGCTACTACTATATCAAACCTCACGTATTTTTCACATAAATAATCCCATAGTTAAATAAACTAAAAGATAAGTAATATTTTTATGATATTCTAATTTTGTATTTTAATAAAGATACAAAAAATATTTAAAAGAAGACATAAAATTGAGGTGGGGTTAGGATTTTTTGCCTTTGATTAACATCATCCCAATTATAGTTATGAGATCATTTCCTCAAACATGATGGTTAAATAAAAGATTTTAGAATGAGGAGGAAAAGATTCAAACTAGTGATATTACAAATAAAAAAGTTTCCACTTGTTATGAGGGTTTTCTGAAAATCATAAAAAATAAATATTAGAAAGGAAGCCAAAATTAGAATGGAAAGGAAGAGGGAAAGAAAAATAAGAAGGGTGAGGAGAAGTAGTGAAAAAAAATAGTATTGTTATTGTGAATAAAAGAAGACATTGAAAAGAAAAGCACGGAACAAGGGGCTTCCCCACACCATCCTCTCCCAACAAGAGAAAGAAAGAGCCCATTCCTGTTCCTCTACCACCGAACACACGCCTTACCTTTCCCTTCATCACCTCCTGCTAACCTGCGCCTCCTTCTTATCCTGCGCACCCTCCCTTTTACGCCGTTACCTTCTTCTCCCCCCTTCTTCCTTCCTCATACCGATTCGGAGCAACGCCGCCATTGGAAAAGGTTCCGGTGTTGGGGACTTAGGGTTAGGGTTTCTGAGAGATGTGGGATGCTCCATGCATTGATGAGTCTTATCACTCGCTGTTGGAAGCCGTTCGGGCAAGGTGACGAAGGCAATGCCGGAAGAGAATGCAAGGACGGTTTGCTTTGGTTCCGCGATATCGGAAAGTTCGCCGCCGGAGATTTCTCCATGGCCGTCGTTCAGGCCAACCAGGTCCTCGAAGACCAGAGCCAGATCGAGTCTGGCACTTTCGGAACCTTCGTCGGCGTTTACGACGGCCACGGTGGCCCCGATGCTTCGCGATACGTTTGCGATAACTTGTTCCGCAATCTCCAAGGTTCACGATTCAAACCGAAATCAATCCCTCTCTTTCTTATATAGGGTTAACATCAATTCCTGATCGTGAGTTTTGAACTGTTGTTAGTTATCAGTGATTTTCGCGTGTTCGCTTTTCGTGAATTTAATTAATTTGTTTATTAATTTAATCTAAAAGTTTGCTTTTCACGAGAATCAGGAACAGTTGAAAAATGCGTGTGTTGGAGCTCTGTCTCTATCGGTTTTCTTCTTTCTTCTTTTTTTTTTGTGATAAAGTGCTGTTTATGTGTTAAAGGGTCAATACTCAATAGTTGTTTTTCTTTTTGGTTGTGATAGAGAAGCGCTTCTTATCTAGATGTCTTAGAGTTGGTGTTTGTGCAGCGATATTGGCTGAGTCACGGAGTGTTGTGACGACTGAGACCATTCAACAAGCGTTTCTCCGAACCGAAGAGGGGTTCACAGCCCTTGTTTCCGAATTGTGGAATATTCGGCCTCAGATTGCCACTACTGGAACGTGTTGTTTGGTTGGAGTTATTTGTCAGCAGACACTGTTTGTGGCAAATCTTGGAGATTCCCGCGCTGTGTTGGGTAGGAAAGTCGGCAACACCGGTGGGATGGCTGCAATTCAGTTGTCTACGGAGCACAATGCAAATATTGAGGCTATTAGGCAGGAACTTAAGGAACTACACCCTAATGATCCCCAAATTGTTGTCCTCAAACATGGAGTGTGGAGAGTAAAAGGCATTATTCAGGTAATTTTTACTTGCATCCTCTTAAATGCCCTCCTTACATGGCAATTATTAATTGTTTGATTTCTCTACTGTGTTTTGTAATTTATCTTTAGAGTATATTATTATTTATAATTTATGTGTGCACCCCCCATTCCTCATGGTGTCTATTTTTGTTCCACCTTCCATCTTCTACAATATTGTTGCCAGAAATTCCTCCAAAATGCCAAATAAAAGGAGAATTTCTTATGAGATTTGGAATAAATTAACTTCTTATATTCGGTGCATAAAAAAATGATGAAGCTATACTTTTTTTTTTTTTTTACTGAATCCCACTCAGACAAGTTTAATCATATTTACTTGCTAGACAGTTCCACATAATAGAAGCATAGACAGACTTGGCAAGTAGAGTTAGTGAAGCATGCCAATGTTCGAAGTTTTATTAAATGATCCCATGTAGTACAACTACTATTTTTCTTCCTGCTAAAAGTAGAAATTTTTTTGTACTATAAAAGGTGATTGGTGAAGAGAAAATGATAATGAAGAAAAGAGGAGAATATTATATCCTTTCTCTTAAGCAAGGAACAAGGCAGAAACATATAAAAGACATTTGAATAGATCAAGACAATGAAGCTTGCTGAACCCTTTGTATATCTGGAAGAAAGCTAATAGTTACATTGGCCAAACACCCCAAATAGGCCAGAAAAGTGATCCTGCACTGTGTAAGATGTGTGACCTGAGAAGAATTTTTAAAGAAATGATCATCACAATAAATCCAAATACAAGCAAAATAGGTAGCAGAATACCATATAGCTTTTCTTTCTTAGTGTACCAAATTCCTTGAAATAATTGTTCTGAATTGAGAGATCACTCCCAGGATTCACCAATCGCATGAAAAAACCTACTTCAGACGCAAGTGGCTGTAGGGCAATGCAATAAGAAATGAACCACTGATCCCTAAATAGTGGTACACATATCACATATAAAGTGAAAGCGTTCATTTCGTTTATTTTGCAGCATATGATTGTCATTTATATCATTCAGCATCTCCATTAGTTTAGAAATGATAAATTTAGACCACCAACATCAGTACAATTGATGTGCCTGCTGTGTTTCAGACTTCAGAGCTGTGTTTGCTTGTTGTCTAGATTTGAATGACAAATTAAAAATGCTTAGATACAAAACAAAACAATGGGGAAGCTTATTATAATTATACTTACTACAATGCCTCATATGCACTAAGAACTATTTCTTATGTGCAAGATTAATAGTATGTGAAACAATCCATGGAGAAAGTTTCTTTTTTTGTTACTATTCCTATCCTTTTGACTTAGGGGAAATGTGTGGTTGCAAATTAACCATATTGCATAAATATATTCTGATCTCAGTGTCTTTTATATTTTGGTTGGTGCTTGCCAACTATGTGACGTTGCAAGGAAGTTGCTCAACTTATATATATATATATATATTGGTGGGTTATTTATCTTGATTATTGTCATGCTTCAAAACACTATTGCCCATCTATTATATGGAGTTAGAATTTAGGTGCTTTATGCCCCTATGGTTGAGTTCATATGGCTAGATGTGCATACAATGTGATTTATGTGCACCTTCAGGTATAACATCATTATAGGTCTCGTTAATTTCATAGTCATTCTTAACTCTTCTTTGGGATAATTTTGCAAGCAAACAGAAGATATAGAATGAGGGGGCAGGGTGAGAATAAGAAAGAATACTATGAGGATTGGAACCAGAAAGGATGTGTTTCAGAGAAAAGGAAAGGAAGTTTAGGTAATAGACAAGTTTGATGCACACTGCATGGAAAGAAATTTGCTGTTTGTACATCAGAACTTTGGTTTCATGAGACTGCTTATAGCAGTGGGTGTATCAAAACAGCACACTAGAAGGCAATATGTTTTTCATTTCTTTGATTGAAACAATAATTATTCTGTCACATATAGTTTCCATAAGGGGCTTTAGTTATCCTTTATGTATTCCAAGATTCAAAATGATTTAAAAAAGTAAAAGGCAATTATTTTTTATCAGAAAGTTTATTATTACTACTTTTTATGGAAGATGTGGTACAAAAAAGAAACATGAGATGGGTGCAGGGTCTGGAAAGAAGTTCTTTAAATTAGTTGTTTGCAAATTTTACTGGTATTTTAATTTAAAAAGAATCTGCTTTTACACAGCTTGCTGTTTTGTTTATGGCTATTGAGTTTGTTGGTTAACTTAGTTTTCAAGTGTGGTTTGTGTGAAAAGAAATGCATTACTATCATGGTTATGTATTAGAAAAATGAATGTAGCAAATCACATATGTAACTGTAAATATGCCTTTCCAACCAATCTTCTGTTGCTTTTTTAAAGTTGTACTATGAAATTAATGGTTCACTTTTTTCCTAGTAACTCCTACAACCATTATTTTAAGAGGAATGCTAACAACACACTTTCTATTATTAGTCAAAATTTATTGAAAACTAAAAAAGTATGAAAGAGAAATATTATTTTAAGAGTGAGCAGGAGAGTCACATGATTTTTTAAATTTTCAATAAATTTTAGCCAACAGCGGAGAGTATATTACAAAGAGTGTGTCAGAGAAAATGTGTTGCTAGCATTATTCTTATCTTAATTTTCAATGTTACTTTCAACTCTCTGAATTATGACACTGCATATCACCACTTCTGTGATATTTGGTGCAGGTTTCTAGATCTATTGGTGACGTATATATGAAACATGCGCAGTATAACCAGGAACCCATTAATCCAAAATTCAGACTTCCAGAACCAATGAACATGCCTTACTTGTCTGCTAATCCAACTATTTTTTCTCATCGTCTCCAACCAAATGATTCCTTCCTTATATTTGCATCAGATGGTTTATGGGAGCACCTGAGTAATGATCAAGCAGTGGATATTGTTCACAGCAGTCCCCGAGCCGTAAGATTCTTTTCTACTTTGTTTTGATTTTCTTACACTACTTATTTGTGTGCTGGTAAATTGGTAATCACTTTGTTCATGGTTTCTTTGTATCATTTCCTACGACTGCAGGATGCTTTGGTTTTGTTTGTTTTGAACTTGATTAAACCCATTGTTTTCATCCAGTATAGCGCATGTTATTTGGGACAACTACTATTTTCTTGCAATATGAACGTGAATGGAATAGTATGTAGTTACCAATATCATAGGCTTGACAAGTCATACATCTTCACTGTCAGCTTCTCAACTGCTTGCCTGATGCTTTTAACTTTATCAATGAGTTGCTAAACTCTTATTACCTGAATCTAATTTATTTTTCCATGTAATTACGGTGAGGACTTTGTTTCCTACTCTATTACACATTTTTAACCAACTATTAATGCTCTTGGTATGAGGAAAATTTGTTACTCACAAACTTGTGCAAATATAGGGTGCGCTTGTATGGCTTCAGTGTTGTTAGATGTCTTCTATATAACAGAAAGTTTCTATTGATTCGTATCTTTCTGCTATTGCCTCATCAGGCACGGGACTAACTTTTGACCCCTCATAAAAAGCCTTTGATCACTGCTAACTTTTCTCTTTCTCTCTCTCTCTACATACTGAAGGAAAATCAAGAAGCCATTTCCTTTTCTGTATTGCTGTTTATCATTGAGAAGTAATTGTAGATACGGCCTTGCATTTTATTTTCCCAGATTAAAGGAAATTGAGGGGGTGATTTTATTTTTCCTGCTGATTTGTTGATTTTATTGTTTTTTTTTTTCTCTCTCTCTCTCACACTGTCTTGCCATTCTCGTACCTATTTTAAATCCACAGGTGCTTATAGATTATGTCAATGCAGGGTAGTGCCAAGAGACTTGTCAAGGCTGCCCTACACGAAGCAGCAAGAAAACGTGAAATGCGATATTCAGACCTTTACAAGATTGACAAGAAGGTTCGACGCCATTTTCACGACGATATAACTGTTATTGTTTTATTCTTAAACCATGATCTTATATCCAGAGGCGCAGTTCTAAATCCGCCACTCACAGTTCGAAGTGCACTCGATCACTGACTTGTATGATTGTAAACATGCTTCTCTTATACGGGTGTTCTGGCAACTGTGTCAATACCAGAAAATACACTATTGGCACTTTTGCTAGAATATACCATTCATAGTGCTGGCACGTTTGGTTACTGATGCTGAGACAAACTTATTCATGATGCTCGAACTTATAACACTTGTTAGAAATTTATCCCTGAAAATGAAAGGAAAAAAAAATCAAAAAGCAACTTTTGATTTAGCAATTCGCCAGTTCTATTGTCTAGATTTACGGAATGCTGTTATTCTGTGTATAATATTTGGTCAGCATGTTGATTGAATGAATTCATTTGACCATAGGTTATATCTGAATTCCGTACTTAGTAAATTGTTGTATATGTAAAATGAGGTTTATGACTTTTTTAAGGCTATCGATGTTGGGTTTAGTGTCCAAGTCAAGCAGTGATTTGATAAGTAATGTGTGCATTCTCAAACATTGTAAAAGTTGGAAGCCCTTCCCTTTTAAAGCGTTTATACGAATGGCTCGAAAAATATTTTAAATGAAAATATGCTCTTTAGATAAGTAAGAAAATTTTGTTTAGAAATAACGTAAAAGAATTAATTTTATGGGGATGATAAAGTAGATTACTATCGAAGTATAAATATACATTTCGTTAGTCTTCCTGGTGTGTGCGTCCGGGTGTGTATTTGGGATTAATCTTTTTAAAAAGTTGTTTATTTAAAATTAATTATACAAAAATTAATTTTAATGATTGAATAAAATTACCAGAACAGTCACTTTTTTTTTCCTTTTCCTCTTTGAAAAAAACACTCACCTTACTGTACAATCACGTATTTATCGCCGGCAACGGGAAGTTGAATGCTTTCTAGTCAGGCTAATCATTGAGGACATATACTTCTAATTAGGAAAGAAATGGAATATTCAAAACTGTGTAACCTTAATCACTCACGCTGTGATATATTAATTTTTTTTATAAATTATAAAATTTATACGCATGTGGTGGCATGAGAGTTGCATGTTTTCAAACTAGTCAAAAATATCTCAAGAACAGGAACGTCACTGTTTTGCCTGTGAAACATTAACAAAACAGTTAAGGGAACAAATATAGATACAATATTTTGTAAGATCTATTTTAAGGATAATAATTTATATTAAAAATTATAAAATTTAACACAAATATTATAATTTTCAATAGATTATTATGGATATCTGTCAGATCCATGCAACGTGTCTCGGTTTTTGCAGTATAAATTCGAGCTGGTGAGGTGAGTGGTGAACTAGTTAGTTAAGGGAAACAAAAAGTGAGTACTATTGCACCATGTAGCCAGCAGAGACACAACAAGGTCCAAGGTCCAAGGTCCAACTCTAACTGAGGGTAAGAACACAGCACATTATTGTGGGACCCACTTAGACCCACAACGTTCAGATATTCTGCATTACACAAAGTTTACCCCACCAACTAGTTTACTCATTTCTGTATGTTATCTAGATTTCTTTATCTTTTGATGAAGTGGGACAAATTTTCATGGTGGTACTCTCTTAATTATTTACAATTCTGTAAATTGTAGATATGTTACAGGAATGATTCTCTCACGCGAGATAATCGGTAATGTACAAATTTTATATTTATCTGTCTTTTCATAATTTTTTAAAGGGTTTCACTTATTCAATGACCATCAAGAGAGACATAAAAACAAAATTTACACATGACTTTGTTATATGAAATTTCAACATTAAAGCACTTAACTCAGATTTTGAAGCTAATTTAGGATATATATATACACAACTTTGAATGCATGACAGACATGCAGGGTAAATTAACAGAACAGAATTCCTCATAGTAACGTTGAAGGGATTACTATGATTTTGGTAGGAATTGGCAGGGTTTTCTGTTGGCTAAGTTGCTTCCACTATTGGCAATGACTGAAGAAAAATTAATGTGCATTTATTTCGTCCTTGGAAATGAGGGATGAGTTTGCTTTGGTTAGATGCATTAATTATACAAGGCAGCGGATTCAACTGATAACTCATTGCGCTTTGACAAATGAGATATTGTATCTGGAAATCCTTTTTTTGAAAGAGAAATTGATTTGGACCATTGTTATTTTTTTATCGATTTTTTAATTTTTATTTAAAGAGATACAATAAAAATTTATTATAATAAATTTTCATTAAAAATTATATAATATTATTAAATTTGATGTATTAATAACCGTAAATGCTATCATCTATAAGACAAATTTACTCCTATTTTTTTTATAAGATACATTTAAAAAAATAGTGATCTTTATTTTAAAGTACTCTTTCCTGTTTGAAACATAAATAAAAAATAACTAAATTGTACTTATTAAGAAAATTAATTAATTTTATTTAATATTCTTAATTTTATAAAAAAAATAAAGTTCGTTTCCTAATATATCTTTTATAATGTTTATTCTACAGACAAAATCACTTATAAAGATAATTTAATTTTTTTATTAGCATTAAATGATATCATTTAATAGCTGAAGTTTAATTATAGGCTTAAATGTCAATATCAAAGATAAAAAATGATTTTTGAGAAAGAGTTAAATTATGGGGCTTATTTTAAGTAAATTTTTCTCTTTCTATTTGGAAATTGTATATAACTGTTGACGTCATATCTCAAGAATAAAAATAATTATTAAAAATAAAACATAAATTGATAAAGAATATTTTGAAAATAAATTTATTAAATAGTGTAAAATATTTAAAAATTTGCTTATATTTTATATTATCTTACCTCGTATTATATTTTACTGTATTTTTTTTTTACTTGTCTTTAATAAATGGAGTTGATGAAAATCTAAATCAACACTAATAAAGATAAAATTTAATAATATATTTAAAATACAATCATATTAGATGAAGTTAAAATTATTATATTAAAATGCTTTAAAAAAATAAAAAAAATTAATTAACTTTAACTATTTTTATTAGTCTATGTAATTAATCTTAACGTACAATAAAAAAAATAATATTTGTTAATTTTTTATTTTTTAGACACTTGTTAAAAATTAATATTTTATTAATTAAAAAATTTAAATTCATTTTTTAAATAGGATAAAAAAACATGATAGTTTTATTATTATATATTAATAAATAAGATATGATAAAAAAAATTTATAGGCTTATTTTATTTTATTATTTAATATAAATTTTATCTTATAAAATATATGAATTAGAAACAAAATAAATAAAATATATCTAATTTATTATTTTATTACATATTAAATATAAAATAATATAAAAATCTATCATACTCGTATTATATTTTGTTTTTATCATATTGTATTCTTTTCCATCTCATCCCATTAACCAAATGATGAGTATTTGGTAATAAGAACCATTAAATTTATTTATGAAGATATATATTATGTAACAAAATTTCAGCGACATCTACTTTTTAATACTGAGTGTTGCTTTACAGAATATAGTATGGGGATATGTTATAAAATCTATGAAGGTCATGATCTTTAAAGTATATTTTAATATTTATTTATGTCTTTTATGAACACAACCTCTACTCATTGTTTATTTTTATTTTCAAATATTTTTACTTTTAATATCACTTCAATAATGTTCAACTTCTTCTTTTCAAAGTAAAACGATAATTAATAAAAGTATTTATATATGTTTAAACTTAATTGGAGACAATTTAGAAACTTATTGATTTCACATACATCTTTGTTTTATCTAATTACATATCTATATATAAACTTACTTTAAGATTTATTTGATAAAATTATCAACTATTAAATTGATTGCAAAATTATATTGAGTAAGAAATAAATAATGAACAATCAACTATTAATTATATGCGCAAATTTTTAAAATTTTAAAAGAGATCAAAATACAATCACGATTTTGTTAAAACATGCCAATCTTGCCTCATACTCCAAAAGACTAAATATTACACCATAATACAGAGAGAAACTGAATGGTTAACTTTCCCTAAGAACTTTTACCAAAGTGACCCAAGTTTTTTCGAAGACTGCTAAATTAAATCTCAACCTTTCATTCTCATTTATGAGGTTTTACACATACTATTGTGTAGCCTCTTCCTCCGATCCTGCCCCCGTCCAAGAAAACCAAAAACAAAAACTTTATCAGTATACATGTTGTAGACTGAATCTAAAGCAGTAGGTGGAAATTTATATGGATTTGAAAAGAGCATAGTATTGGAATTAGATCTAGTCTAACTCAACATCTCTAAAAGCTAATTTTTTTAAAAATATTCCAAGTATTTAAGTAATATTTTAACCATATTGGCTAATCTTAGACATTTTAACAATATAGACTAGAGAGTTAGAGTATGTTTAATTTCTATTTTGAAAACAGTTTTTAATTTTTTAAAATTAAATTAATTTTAAAAAATTAAAAACTGTTTTCAAAATGGAAATCAAATATGCTCTTAGTTATGAGTCTTTCAATTTTAAAATTTAGTAAAAAAATTGAGAAAATCATTGCAAATACTCTCAAATTTAGTCCTTTAGGAAATATAACCTCGAGACTAAATTATCTTTCATTCTATTGATGCTTTCTAGTTGTACTCAGAGAAATGGACATGTCAAGAGACAATATAAGATTAGAAAAAAAGTATTAATACTTAAACTCACACATATATATATGCAGAGAGAATATAGAAGTGGTCATAAGTTGAGTTCAACAAAAATAAAATCTAAAATGATCAAACTTAACTGATATAGGTTTGTCAATGTCCTTAACTTAACTAGCCCTACCTGAATGAATGTGATCACACTAGATCAAAGACTTAAATAACTTTTCAATCTCTTTTGGGCTTTGTGTTTTTAGTATTTATTTATTATTTTTAGTCCTTTTATTTTATTAGTTTTTATCTACCTTTTTTAGTCTTTATTTTTTTCAATCGCTATTTTGATGATTTACTATATGTTTAGAAATATATTAAAAGATTTATGAACGTAAACATAGATTCAATATAAAATTTATAACTAATAACGTTTATTTTAACATAAATTTATCGTCCCTTTAAACGTGGATACAAAGACTTACTAAACCTGGACATTCAAACCAATCCCAAGTTTTGGTTCGAGGATCACACGCCTCATAAGCTTGGGATTTGATTACTTGAATGATCTATCATCTATATGCATATATGGCCATGATTTTAATTACTTCCTTCTGCAGTATTTCCATTTATATACGCAAACCCGACCAGGCATGTAAACATAGAAAAGATGAAACTACAGAACTACGCTTCGTTTTCCAGTGTTGTTCTCTCTCTTCCTTACCTTGGAAATCAGCCAAAACAATAAAAACATATATATGTACATGCATGCAGTTGCACATAATATTTACCAGAGACACATATCAATTAATACATTTAACAAAGGAAACAACACAAGGAGACTGATAGCTAAATCTTGGTGAAACTAACATGCACACTTACACACACATAGACATATGCTAGCTGCACTTTATTTAACAGATACACATGCAACACCATGCACATATTCATGAAGCTTCGTCTCCCACCCACACATTAGCTAGCCATGTATGGGTGGCCTACGAACATCAAAATAGTGGTGGCTATTGAGGGTTGGTGTTGGTCCTCCTAAGCCATTCCCATACTTATGATAACTATCATTTCTATCACCACCATCATCATCGTTCACATCATACTCATTCGCTTGGTTATTATTGCTAGAATCAGCAACGTTGGTATTTGCATTTGACCCTCTCATGCGGTGGTCATTTGGGTCACTACCAATGCCCTTTCGACCAAGAACAGTTTCGCTCATTAGATAGCGTTTTGCCTTTGTTCTTTGCTCATTCTCTTCATTCACTGCACCAACTTGCAACATGGTCATCATCACAATACACAAGAGTGCAAGTAATAAGGTCCTCATGATCTTTTTGTTCCCACAACCTGTAAAAGAAATTAATAATAAGCCAATAAAATTAATGAATTTATATATAACTTTAAAAAATAAATACTTGTTGCCCTATTTTAAGCTTAAAGTGATAGCTCGTAAATAACAAAAAAATTAAACATTAGTTAATCGTGGGAGTTATCACCGGTTTTAAAATTTCTGATAATGTGCTAATTAATTAACAATACTAAATTATATTTAAAACATAGAAAACATAATTGAAATATGATTATTTAGACATGTAGACTATGTACTACCAACTTATATACGCTAAATGTTTGAGAGCTATGACCATTGCGCTGCAAAATGTGGCAATTTATAGAGGCGATTGCGTGAAAGTATAGTTGGAAAGACGCAAGAGTATAGTTCCACAGGAAGCACTAAAGATGGCAAAGAATTTGAGTGGGTTTGCCACTAATTCGTGATGCGCTGCCATTCTATCACTTGGCAAGACCACCAAAAATGAAATTATGATTATGATAAGTGATGCAATTTTATGGTTTTTGTTCAATATTCAATCATTAAAGGCAAAATTTCCGCTTCTTGATTTAATAATGGGAGACAATTTTTTATATTTTAATTGCTCCAAATACTGTGACTAGTTGACTGGCAATTTTTACGAACAATCAGATATATATGGTAACAAGGTTTAGTTATGAAATTTGGGTGGAAACAAAGGTAGTTGCTAAACTAACGTGCTACTTCCTACGTTAATAATAATTGTAAACTACTTTTATTAAATTACCACGTGAAACAGAAAAACATAATAATATGTTATCACGCAGTCAACATCAAATCAACAAGCTTGTGAGCGAAGAAATTGAAGAGAACATCATTAAGAAGCCCAAAGAATGATTTTGAATGGGGAGTCCATTAGTTTGGACGAATCTGATCAAACAAATCAATTAAATTTGTTCTTATTCTGTCCCTCAAAGTCTCATTAAATAACAATGGAACTATGGATAATTTATAAACCTTACCCCTTTTAAACCGAAGTGACTTTGAAGGATAAGATTATGCGATTCATGAATGTCAAAACGAATACTGCAAACTTGAGCATAATTTGAATGAAACAAACTATCTATAATTTATAAGTTCAGATTTGAACTATTAAAATCTCATCATTTTTTATTTAGACAATAGTTTTGTGATTCCAGACTTGCCTGAACCCACCAATCTAAGTTTTATCTCGCTTTTTCATTCTTTCTTTTGTTACATATTCTTTTATACACAACTTAATGTTATTTCAGTTAAAAGAGATAATTATCTAGTTTATATTGGGGGTATTAATTCTAAGAC
The DNA here is from genome assembly GCF_003935025.1 of Abrus precatorius. Taxonomy (NCBI): domain Eukaryota; kingdom Viridiplantae; phylum Streptophyta; class Magnoliopsida; order Fabales; family Fabaceae; genus Abrus; species Abrus precatorius. The sequence goes on along the minus strand of NW_020874292.1, from coordinate 30,047,870 downwards.
TAGTAATTAAAGAATTACTATATTTTGTTGGAAATTCAATTAAACCTGAAACTTCTATTGGTGACAATTTTCTTTTGCCGGTATCTTGTGTAATTTGTTATTATGAGAGAGATGAAATTTCTATCCATAGTGAAGTTGGTGTATTTGCATGCTATAGTTTGTCTTGGTTTCTTGCATGCTATTTGCTTTGTATTTCTGATAGCTAGGTGTTCCTCTCAATTTTATTTTATCTTTTCTTCTTTGCGCAGATAGTGTAGAATACTTTGGGGGGGTTTTTCTCTCAGTCAGATCAGTCTTTGGCGGTTCTTTTTTACTGTGTTTTTTTTTTTTTATAGCAAAAGCATGCTTTATTTTATTTTAGACTTTCGATGAGGTTGTGGGATTTGTTTTTTCATGTCATGTTTTTTTGGGATATGTAGTTACCTATTCTTAGTTGATAAATATTAAATATAATTTGAGATTAAGCTATTTAGTAGAGATATTATTGTATTTGTAAATAATTTTACATTTGTGCCTATATTCATGAGAGTGAAGAATATCAAACCAAATGAAGTTCATTAAAGGATAAAACTCTCTTTAATTATCTACCATCTTCTTTAAGTCTCTGAAAAAAATTTATGTAAAATGATACACCCACTGGCAGAACATCATGGAGGAAGAGGAGAAAGCTGATCCAATTGATCAAGTCTGTATTGGGAGGATGTTCATTTTGACTTGTTGGCATAAAAGCATTAGATTTAGCCGTGCATTCGGCCAATATGTTTTCTTTATCCATACTACACCTATAGGCTTCTTGACTTTGAGAATATAAAGAAAGTTGGAATATTATTAGATACTAGTGATGATACCCGTACATTTTTGTGCACCTACTTATGGCCAGTTGAAGATTACTTGAGATATTAAACGAGATTTGTATTAGGATCTTTTAAACATATATAACATATTTTAAAATATTATTTATATTTACTTTGTATTATATAAAATTAGACTTTAAATTTATGGAATTAAGTTTAAATTTTGAATTGTTTAATCAATAAAATAGCTAAACTATTCATAATACATTTCTTGAAAAATGGAAATAAATTACTATACGAAATATACCTCGATGTAAAAAAAACTTATACATTTGTAAATACTCATTAAATCTAATAGCTTATTACTATATTAAAAAGAAGTTATCTCAAATTATAAATATAATATTTAAATTTAATAAAACATTATAAATAGAACATTAATTTGCTTTATATATATATATATATATATATATATATATATATATATATTATTGAATTTTTTTTGAATCCTGACAAAAATGAGGCCTTAGATTAGACACCTTAATTGCCTACGCATAGTGCCAATTCTATGCACCTATAAATCAATGTGAAACGATTAGCTTCTCTTGATGATACAAATCTAACGATTAAACATGTAATGCAATTTTATATTTTATATGTAGTTTAAAAAGAAAAAAATAATAGTTGTTCAATAATATACGATGAGAAATTAATAAATTATTATACTTAGTATTATCAATGAATTGAATAATATTACATAACTTTATTGCATGTCTTAAGCATATGTTAGAAAAAAACTAAATATTTACTTTGGTAAATTTAGCATTACAAGTAAGTGATTTTTTTTTTTTAATGTATGAGTATGTTTTATATGTGGGCCGGATTTAGTTTTAATCCATGTCTTCAAGTTATTCATTTTGACATTATAAATAGGGTTGCGTTTTGCAATGAATTATCCATTTGCACCTCTTTCTAGTTTTATAAATTTTATTTTTCCATATTTTGAAGATCTATTTGATCTTTTATCAGCGTAATTTTTTTACATCGTCAATTAATTAGTAATCATATTTGATATGGCTTTAAAAATGACTAGTATAAAAATTAATAATATTTAATTATATAATAATCTATAATAAAAAAATGGTATAAAATATTTATATTTTCAATGTATTGTAATCAAAATTTATTTTAAAATTATATATTTCATTAATTTTGACATGTACAAATAAAATATTTAAATAATTTTTAATTTATAAAAGTTTGCAAGGTATAACTTGTATCATAGGAACTTTTAGTCTAATAATAAATTTTGGGATGAAATCATTCAACAAAATACTGTTAAATGATATAAAGGTATGCTTAATGTAAGTATACATTACCTAATTTTTGGGTAAAGTTTCACGATTGGTAGCCCTTGTCTTAACATTCACATCCACATATATCATTTGGAATCTCATCTAAAATGTTATCCTCTGCTTTTAATTAACCAATTGTGTTCATACTAATTGATGTGAATGGGTTGAAACTCTACCATACGATGATGAAAAACAGTGTAAAAGCTCGATTAGTAACAGCAGTCGTAGACACTTCGTATAAGTTTATGATTACTGTCACATACATTTTACAGAAGAGTTCAAGTCCCTCATCATTAAGAATGAAAATTATTTTGAAGCAGCTTTAGTTGGGAAGGCCACGCATGATTTAAAGATTATTATTAAGTAGATTAATTTTATAAAATTTTATATAAAAAAAATTAACAGAATTTCATTATATTATTTTATTTTAATAAGTGATATATTTTTAACATGTAAGTTAATATAAAGTTTGAGACAACATACCTACTAATATTTAAATTAAATAAAATCTGACATACATAATCATAAATGTAATATAAGATAATTTAATAATTAAATTAACTAATTTTATAGTTTCTAAAAAATTATTAAATTGTGTAAGTATATAAATATAACACTTAGTATCAATAAATATGTATATATAATTTAAGATAAAATATATAGTTGTAGTTTTATGGATGTTTCTAATAACGAACTGAACTTTGTGTAAATGTATATGGTGATTTTAAATTGTAAAATTCAAATTGTACGAAGTAGGTTTTGTAAAATATATCAAAGTGATAGATATTTTTTTCTTTTACAGTATAAGTCAACAACTATTTTTATCCTCCATTCAGTTAAAAAGTGAAAATAACTTTTTGGATTATTCGTAACGCTTTTAAGAAAAAGTTATATTTTTTACCAAATTACGTTGTTTCAAAATAACTTTTTTCTCATCTGATGATTTTCTTCTGCTAGAGATCATAATACCTAGACCGTCATTTTACTGCATTTTTCCTTATTCAGGCGATTTGAGCACTTCGGCTTTACGATTTATTCAGGACATTAATTACTATAAGTTTACGCTCGTTCGTCACACCTCACAAACTACAGTGTTTGTGGCTGTTTGCAAGGTTGATTCAACAAGTTTAAAGCAAACTTTAAAACATTGTTTATTTTTAACTAATAAAAAATTATATATCTTCATTTATTTTTATTCTTTTAAAATGAAAATTTGCTTTTAAAATTATTATATTTAAATTTGTTTGATATATTTTTCCAATCCTAGACATTAATGTGAAAGGTTTTTAGTCACCCAATAAAAGAAAGGCAATAATATAAAAATACAGCCATAGATAACATCAGGGAAAACAATAAAATTAAAAAAAAAAATGAAACAACATTTCGTTACATTTAATGGATAATAATTTATTTATTTATTAAAAATATTATTAATAAATAAAAGTATTTTTTGGAGTCAAAGTGAAGACTTTTTTTTTCCCTATTTCAAAGTGAAGACTTTATCCGTTTACCTTTAGGACGACACGTACGTACGCTTGCTTGTGTCATTGTTGTAAGTCTTCTAACTCATTAATTTTTAATAAATCTTTTCTTTTACGGAAAGATACATTTTATTGACAAATTTTTAACAAATATTATCACATAACTTAATGTATTTATAACAATAAATACTATAATTTTTCATTAAAAATTACTATTTATTAATTTTTTGTTATATATTCAAAAGCACACAGTAAAATAATTATAAAAGCAAACGCATCTACAATAAGTCAATCAATGAGGGAGAGATGAACTCAGAGGAATACCGTAAGAAGGTACAATCAAATTGGTAAGAGTTGAATGTCTTGCTTTGTTCCACACGTCTTCGATAACTAAAGATCGAAGATACATAATTTTTTAATTTTTAAAGACTACATATAAATAAAAACTATAAAATTTTAAAATATATTTAAGTTTTAACTCTACAGTCCTTGGAATTACTAGAGGTTTATAATGGTTCATTTCACCTTATTACATGCAATGGTAACTTGTTGGGTTGTTTTGTAACTACTCTTTTGACTCACATGTTGTTATATTTAGGGTTGATAAAATAAATGGGTCCAATGAAATCAAACTAATTAAATGTGTCAAAATATAAGTTAAGTATTAGATAGCTTCTCCAATTAGTGCCTTAAGTTAAGAGGATTGTTCCACTTCTCTTGTGTGATAAAAAAATGCAACATGCACCTACGTGATTGGTTTGAGAGTTGACGAAGGTGTAGCTATTGTTCTAATGGAACTACTTGAGAGTCATTGGGCGCAAGAGATTGTGGCGAGGGTTATTGATGTCCAACTACACTATTGAAGGGAATTTAAATTTGTCCTGTTATAACATTATTCTTTAAGGAGTAAGGATGGAGATAACAAAAGCAAATTTATTAAGTTATCATCTTAAATCTCAATCACTTACTGTTTTGTTATTAAATCAATAATTATTATTGTTTTGACTTTGGACTTGGAACATTTATTACAACTGAAGAAGTTTCAATTATTTTTTGGCCTTTTTCTGTGCAAAAAATGACCCATATTTTAGTTTAAAAGGTTTCGGTTTTTTTAATCAACAAAAATAATTCAAAGCAGTGTCATCCCTCTTTAACCATGAAATGATATTGGCTTTCCTCCTTTTTAATTATTATAAAAGACACTGTTCAGTTGTTAAATAAAATAAGTCATAAAAAATGTTAATTATTGGCATTCTAAAAATAAAAATAAAAAATAGTAAAAATTTAATAAAAAATAAATAATTATTTTGTATGAATGTTTAAACTAACTCCTTATAAGTTAACAAAACTCAATGTTTCGATATAGAAAATTAAATGAGAAACAATAAATATATAAAAGTTTATTATCCTTGTATTCAGTACCATTTCGAATTTTCGACGTATATATATTAAAAAATTGAAATTCATCGGATACTGTTCATTTGTTATTCAACTCCCGCCAATGAAAGAGCATCAAACGCCACACAAAGTATTTTTGCGCTCTGCAGAGAATGGCAAGGGAAGATTCAAGGATTTTCCATCCAAAAAGTCTAACAAGGCAAAGCCTAATTTCTCACTGTTTCTTTTATTCTTCTTTTTCCATGCCTTTTTCATTTTTCATATTCAATTTCTATTTTTCATTTCCTTCTCTTACGCCAGATCACAAACAAGAGCTTGAATGCCGCATTTACATCCGTTTCTGAAGATTCCGTGGATTTATCGCCGATCTCTGAGATCTCAGATGCAAATCGCAACGAAGATGTCACGGTAAGTTTGAATATCAGTGTTCTGTTTCTTCCGAATTTTTTTGTGTTGGTTCTTTGCTGCTGTCTTATATTCATATCGATTCGTGTGACACAAAACTGTAAAACGCTACCGAAATATGCTTCCTACCTTGGTAACTGTGTCATTTATCTAATTTAAGCTACTGGAAAATTTTCGATGTGCAAATTGTCTTTATTTATTTAATTTTATGCGTCTGCCAGAATTTATATGCGTTGATTTATCGTTGATATGTATTTGATCTTTAAATGCAACTTTGGTTGCAATTACCAAAATCTAGGGATTGGATTTATTAGGAATTTTGTACTTTTTGGATAGTGGAGGCTTCAACTGTCTCAAATAATTTATATATGTTTCAGAACTTCTTATTGGAAGAACCTTCCTCTGTTACGTTGCTTCCGTCTGATATGACTCCTAAAAATATCGCTGGCACAACGGGAATCGGTTCCACTAATTGTTTTAGTGCCTGTGAGTTGGATAGTTCCAAGTTTGCTTCTGTGGAGGCTGAGATTGCTGTTAATTTTCTCAGAAATGTTAAACATGAGGTCCTCAATTCGGTCAATGATGGTCCCCAATATAGAAAGCTTATGGATGGGATAATTGAGTATGTCATACATGATCTCCATTCGTATACGACCTTGCCAGAGGAGAAAGACCATTTGGCTAATGTGATTTCAATGAAAAATCAGATGCTGTTTCTATGTACCCTTGTTTGGATCATTGGAGTATCAGTTGTTCTTTTCTTCACTTCAGATGTTCATAGCCCTTACAGTGGACCAATGCCAACTTAAACCATTCCACTAAGGTGATATGCATGTAGACTACAGGAGAAGAGGTATAATCTCTGGTTATATGACTTCTTAAATATATCTTAACTAAAAATTCTTAGAAAACATATTGATATGATATCCTTCTTACACTTGAGGTACTTTTGAAATGAATTGCCCTGAATTTGTATTGTCTGCCATTTAAGTTGTTATACATTTGTGAATACATGTAATGATGTGGTTGATCACTGCTGTTAGTGGATGATGTGTATCAGGTGTAGCTTTCGTGATCCGTATAAAGCAATCTTAATTGTGTATGCGTGGTTTTTGTATTTGTGTGTGTGTGTATATGAAGACATTTGCATTTAAAATCACGTTCTTCCTTGGGGTAATACTTCAATGATTTACACTCTTCACTACCCGTTGCTGACATGTAGCTGTAACTTTGGGGCACATGTCACAGATTCTTCTGATTGAGGTTGCAATTATACTATGGTTTTGTTGATTAAGCTAAGCTGCATGAGTTGTCCTGGATTTATGAACAATTTCATACACACACACACAAAAAAAAGAAAACTCAATTCACAGAGAACAATATGATCATTGGCTGTGTTATTTTGGGTAGAGGCAACCAATTCAGCTTCATATAGTATAACCTTGGAGTGCTTTTCTTCGGTCATAGACTCCATGAGATTTCATTGACAAGTTAATTTAGCTTTTTCTTACCCACCTTAACGTAGACTTAATTCTTTATCTAGAATGTATATTCTTTTCTTATCTGTTTTTAGTGGTCTTGAAAATGTATATTCAAACTGTTTCTTTCATCATGTTGTTATCATTCTGGCCTATAGGGTTCGTGCTTTCATGATGATTTTCTGTGTCATTTTTTTGGGCGGGGTATCCTTAACTCTTTGAATTGATGGAAGTGGAATCGGTTTCTTAATTTCTGACACACATGCGCAACATTTGGAAAACCCTGCATTGCATTTTTTTTATTCTAGGAGAAATTATACAATTTCACTATAAGAGTATTTAAGAACTTTTCCAATAATTTGCCCTAGTGGCCGTCACTCCCAACCAGAGAACTCTTGTTTTATCAATGCCTAGTCCCGTGGAAACTGATTCTTAAGTCTTCCTCATGGTGTATTGACACGTCACCTTGAGTCAAAAGACCACAGCCGGCACAGTTCATCCTGCTTGATGTTTTTTTCCAGTCTGTTTGAAACTCGGAGGAGGCCCCTTAGCATATCCATGTCTACCCATTTTCCTTTCAATTTGTCAATCTATTCTGGACTTCTGGTAAAAAATTATACTTTTTTTTGCCTTTTATTATATTTTTTTACAGTCCATGAAGAGCTCGGTGCCCTAAATACCCAAGAAAGAGGATGTCTCACCCATAACTATTTCCATTTAAGTCTACCAGATATATAACTCAACATTTAGTGGATGAATGTACCGAGTAATGAATCCAAACCATATAATGTGGTCATTTCAATCTTTTATGTTCATTATAGGTTTTAGCAGTGGTGGTTGTGCTACATGAAGGTGTAATCTGATTTAATTTCACTAAGCATGCTGGCATCCCATTTTTAACTGCCAACAATATGTTCTACGTGTCAGTTTGATGGTGTATCAAATGGATACATGAACCAATTTATACACAAAAATCGTTATGTGGATGTTAATTTAAGCATGACATAATAACATTCATAAATACCAAATATGCTTTATACATGTAAGACAAGGACATATTGGCGTGAAACTTGAATTCACCACTGTAAAAGTTTTAGACCGGGGGTTGTTTTAGCGATCATTTGAAATTCCTACTTTGAGAGTCGGAGTTTTGATACGAGAGCGGAAACAGTCTGTATTCTTCAATTAGGGAGCTTGGATTTGTCATGAAGTATGGGGATATAAGTAGCAAGGAGCAAAGCAAGTTGCAATTAAGAAGCTGAAAAATCTGATAGAAGAGTTTAGGGATACGGATTCCTTATGATGTTGGTTATCACTCATCATTCATCTTCTTGTTATCAGGGTGACTGGATGATAAGACGGGCAGGAATGGGTTAAATTGAGTTCTAAGGCATTATAATTTATGAAATACTGTTGGTGCTTATCTTGTTTCATATATTATCAACGGGGACTGTGTGACGGGAGAGAATGACAAAGAATGCTGATGGAATAGTGATACTGGTCAAATAAATAGGTGTTATTCTTGTAAAACGTGGTCCAATTAGAACTATTTCTTACTGACAAGATTCATCGAAAACCGTTGCTCCGAAAACGACTTTAATGCACTTGTGTTGTTTGAATTTTGAAGTAAAATAATTGCAAATATCGCCAGACATGGAGTTAAACCATGGCCAGTCACCAGTGTTTAAAAAAAAGTTAAAAGTTTTTTATGTAGTCCATGGATGTACTTTCGAAGCCAACGCATGTGAGAGTGACATTTAGAGATAGCTTTACTTAAAGCAAGATTTGGTGCATCAGCGTCAGCAAAATTTGCGCTAAAACACATCTTATGCTTGAGTTTTTGAACCGGTGGGACACCGAGTTTGCGCTTGTCTACTTTAATAACTGTTTCTGCTGCTTTACCAAAACCCTGGGAGACGACTGGCGCTTGCTAGGAGTATAATAATTCAGGAAAAGAAAATTTTATTCCCTAGCAGCACATGAATTTAGTGCACTATACGTTTCCATGGTCACACGCATATCACTGCCACCCGTCGTGACTGAGTTCCGATTGTACAAGAACCTGAGTTCAAATAGTCGAGAAATAGTTTTGTTAGGAAGTCATACAACTCGTGTCATTCCGACCTATACGGTCACGGAGATTTGTCTTATGGGTAACCGAACTTGAATAAATGCCATTAATTTACCCAAAAATTGATGCCATCCACGCATGCCGTACCAAAAAGTTCCAATTCGTAAGAGTATCACCAGCCATATGTTATCAAGGAAAAGAGCTCAACTCTTTATTTGATAATTATTAAATAAGTCTCATCATGGCGTGTGTGTTTATATATAACTTTTATAATTAGTAACTAAAAAATTGAAGGAAAAATGATAGGAAATAAAATTTTGAATTTTTATTTTTAATACTTTTTTATTCTTTTCTCTTCAATTAAACAAAAAAGAAATCATTATCTATATTTTCTTTGAGCAAAGCATTATATGCGTGTTTTGAGGTGAATTATAGAATTAGGCAGATCAGTTAGTTTTGCAGTATTCGAATCCTCGTACAAGTGATTTTCATACCTAGCAGACATAATCAGGGCGTTTAACTTGTCATATTGTCTGAATTTCCTTTTGGCGTATGACATTCTGTTTTTGTACGAAATGTTGTATTATTCGTTTGAGGAACGCTCCAAGTTGACGAGACCAGATTAGAAACGGAACCAATTAAGAGAAGCCATTAACTTTGGCGTCCATTATGGTTTAGCTGACTTGGTTAGTTGGGAATTTACATATCTTGACTTGGACTTGGTCTTCGTGCTGAAGTATGCAATTTTGCTCTGTGCATCTTTACTCTTCAGAGGATATATTAAGGCTAGGTTCACGGAAAAAAAAATTTGATAGAAGAAATTTTATATTTATTATTAATTTGACAGCTCACGCCAACACTCTCCCTCAAGTTAATATATATAGATCTCTTATGTTCAACTTGTCAAGTGAGTTGTGAAAATCGTTACTTGATATAGTTTTTGTGAGTATGTCTGCTAATTGGTCTTCAGACTTCACAAATGGTAATCATATTATTTTTATTTCCAAATTCTCTTTGATGAAATGTCTATCTATTTCTACATGTTTGGTACGATCATGTTGGACTCGATTGTGAGAGATGACAATTGCAGTCTTGTCACAAAAGAGATCAATTTCAAAGGTAGGAGTAAAGTCAATTTTAGCAAGTAACTTTTTATTTCAAAGAAGTTCACAAAGTCCCTTAACCATTGTCTCAAATTCAGCTTCTGCACTTGATAGTGTCACTATTTTTTGTTTCTTTCTTCTCCATGTGACAAGGTGTTGGATCTATTCCTTCAAATATGACAAGTGTACCGAGTCTGTTACAAATAATAACCGGTAGAGTACTGAAATATCGTCCTCAGAAAATAATTCAAATGTATTAATTAATAAGATACAAATTAATTGAGCTTATATATAATAGAATTGATAAATAATTTTTATGTAATATTAAATAATAATTAAAATGTAAAGCACTAAATTAAAATAAGGTAAAATTCAAGTTTAAAAGCTGGGATTGAATTTTATCTATCTCCCCCTCTATATTCCAGTAATCTAGTGATAAATATAGCAATCATTTCCAATGAATCTGATGTAAAATACGAAAATCATATATTTCAATTCTTTGAAAATATATTCTTAAGATAATTTCTCAAATGTTGATTCCTCAAACAGTTAATAAACTATCCATCATTAAAATCGGGATTTAAAAGCAATCAACAACTTGAAATATATTTCTAGAACAACCAATTATTAAGTAATCTCAATCAGATCTAAATCTAAATAATATCTTTCCAAATACAACTCAGATCTAAACTCCAGAAACCGTTAAATAATTAGATTCAACCATTAAAACGGATTGAGATCACCAAATCATTAGAAATGAAGAAGAAACAGCTATATTTATATAGATTACTGAGAATACATCAGGTTTGAAGATTTACATTCAATCTCATAAGAAGATTTAGCTGCTCATGGCAACCCTAACAACAAAAACAGAGATACAAATGAAACAAAGCATAAAAAAAAAAAGAGTATTCCTACTCTTCTTCTCTGCCTTGCGCCGTCTGGACCTCTGGAAACGAAGATGGAGCAGTGAACCCCTCACTTGAATATAAAAGTTGTCTTTTATATTGGTTTGGACGAACTTCTCTCACTACAGCGAAATGGAGATATAAATTAGGTCATTCTGTTTTCTTCTCGCTGCAGTATTAACTCTCGCTACAGCGACACAAAAGCCTCTCATTACAGTGACCACTTCTCGCTGTAACGACACGAGAACAGATTCACCTTCCTTTCAGTGCGCATTCTCGCTGCAGCGAATGTTTCTCGCTACAGCGAGAAACCTCAAGAAGTTGACTTTCCTGCAACTTTTCATGCTTTAACTACTCCTCCTTTGACTTTTGCTAATTTTCTTCAACCTTAAGTGATGTTTCTCTTGTGATTTCAGCTACAATATATATCAAAAAGAGATTCAAACACTACAATTACATTCATTTGTAAAAATAAATATATATATTTGTAAAAGTTCTAAGTTTGAAGAAAATTTAACAAAATAATTCAACTTTTAACATAAAAAGTGTTCAAGTTATCATCTCAAATCACTTATTTTATATACTTAGCACAAGGTTTCCTCCAACAAACATGAAGTAGCCTAAAGTAGATTTTTTATTTGAGACACTTCCTGCCCAATCTGCGTTTGTATAACCATATACTTTTAAGTGGTTATTTTTGGAGAACATAAGTCCTTTTCCAGGGAGGATTTCAAATAATGTAGTATTCTTATTACTGCATCCATATGGTCCTTACTAGGATTGTGCATAAATTGACTAACAACGCTTACAACGTATGCAATATCAGGACGAGTATGAGAGAGATAAATAAGTTTTCCAACTAACCTTTGGTACCTTCCCTTATCAGTTAGCACTTGATCAGGTTATTCCCCCAAGTTTATGATTTGAATTATTGGTGTGTCTGTTGGTTTGAATTCTAGCATTCCCATTTCAGCCAATAAGTCCAGCACATATTTCCTTTGAGTGAGAAAAAATCTTTGTCTTGATCTAGCAACCTTAATCTCTAAAAAATATTTGAGTCCTCCTAAATTCTTCATCTCAAAATTAGATCCTAGCTATTTTTGAAATCTAGATATTTCTTCTTTATCATCCCCTATGATAATCATGTCATCTACGTAAACTATTAAAGTCGTTACCTTGCCCATTTTGTGCTTTAAGAACAAGGTATGATCTAAATTACATTGCCGAAAGCCATACTTCTTCATTGCCAAGCTAAATCGCCCAAACCATGCTCAGAGTGATTGTTTCCGTCCATATAATACTCGTTGTAACTTGCATACAACCTCAGTCTCGTTTGAGGATGTTGTGTAACTTGGAGGAATGTCCATGTAAACTTCCTCTTCAAGCTTGCCATGGAGGAAGACATTCTTTACGTCAAACTGATATAATGGAAAATCAAGGTTATCTGCAAGAGACAACAGTATTCTAATAGAATTTAGCTTAGCAACTGGAGGAAAAGTTTCTTGATAGTCCACCCCATATGTTTGTGTGTCGTCTTTTGCTACCAATCTCGCTTTATACCGCTTAATTGACCCATCTGCTTTATGTTTGATGGAAAACACCCATTTGCATCCTACTGGCTTCTTTCCTTTAGGCAATGTAATAAGACTCCATGTGTTATTCTTCAATAATGCCTCCATTTCTTCCTTCATTGCCTGCGTCTATCTTGGATCAGATAGAGCTTCTTGAACACTAGTTGGAACATAACTTGAGGAAAGTACATGCACAAAAGCTTTCAAAGGTTCAAATAGCCTTCCAGTGGACACATAGTTAGTTATTGGATATTTTGATCTTCACTCCTCAATATCTGGCGAATACTTATTTGATGGCTTGCCACGATTGTGCCTGAAAGGTAAGGTATACCCAGTAAGAATATTTATACTATTCAAATTTGAAGATATGTTAGGAGTACTTACCTCAAGGATATTCTCAGGAAAAGGATCGATAGATACTAACAGAGAAGGGGGACTTACCTCACCTTTTGAAGGTATATCAATCTCAAGGGGAATATCATTCTCAAGAGACCCATGGTTTGTCTCACCTTCTGAAGGTGTATCAATTTTAGGGGAGTATCATTCTTAAGAGACCCATTTGAGCTTGAAGGAATATCAATCTCAGGGGACTCATCTAGCCCTATGCGTGACTCATCATCGGCTGATATTTCAGTATTTGGCTCGTTGAGTTATAACTAATTGTTCTCTTTATCTAGGATCTCCCCTAGAAGAGAAGAATTGGTGGTCGTGAAAAAATAAGGGTCAGACTCCACGAAAGTGACATCCATTGTCATGTAAGTACATTTAGTGAAGGTGTCATAACATCGGTAGCCTTTTTAATTTGTACCATATCCCAAGAAGAGGCATTTGAGAGCACATGGATCAAGTTTTGTGTGTTGATTACTATAAAGATGCATATAAGCTACGCAATTGAATACTCATGGAGGAAGCATAAGGATCGTTGGTAAGGGAACATGTGATGCCAAAGCTTGTAGTGGAGTCTTAAAATTCAAGATTTTCGTAGGCATTCGATTAAGTAGATGTACAGTTGTTGCCACTGCGTTAGACCAATACTAGTAGGTACCTTAGCCCCATGAAGTAAAGTACGTGCAGTTTCAATAATGTGACGATTCTTTCACTCAGCTACCCCATTTTGGTGTAGTGTCTCGGGGCAGGTGGTCTGATGAATGAGGTCATGTTGCTCACAATATGCATGAAAGTTGTGATTAACATATTCTCCACCATTATCTGAACGAAAAACCTGTAATTTGGCTAAAAATTGAGTCTGTAGCATAGTATGGAATGAGCGAAACACCACAAAGACATCATCTTTACTCTTTAGATGGTACAGTCAGGTCATTCATGTACAGTCATCAACAAAGATTACAAACCAACGAACACCAAAGGATGTAGTTAAAGGGGAAGGAAACGGAATAGTACTTTTATTAATACTTAATGAATAGGAGGCACGGTGACTCTTAGCCAAGATACATGTATGACATTGAAAGTCAAAAGGCAATACATGTGAAAACAAGTCAGGAAATAAGTGTCTCATATAAGTAAAGGAAGGATGCCCCAAACATTGATGCCAAAGCCAAATTTGGTGTTCTTTGCCATTTTCTTGTATATGATGAGCACGAACCATATTGAAATTGTCCATGTAGTATAATCCCTCACTCTTAGTACCACGCCTAATTATCTCCTTGGTGAGAATATCTTGGAGAAGACAAAAGGAGGGATAAATAAGAACAACACAATTTAATTCCTCAGTGATTTGGCTAATAGAAAGTAATTTATGCAAAAGTGAAGGCAAAAGCAGTGTATTAGATAAAGTGATGGAAGAGGAGATAGGAACAGAGCTGGCTCCTGTGACCGGTAAAAGGAGACCATTAGCATTTGCAACATTCGTCCTTTGTGGAGTAGATTGCAGGGTAAAATCCGTAGCATCAAATGTCATGTGATTAGTGGCCCCAGAGTCAAGTAGCTAGGTACCACGATCATTGTCTATAAAAGAAGTGACAAAGGTAGAACCAACGTTACCTAAATCAGAACTGGAATCTTTGGGGGATGGGTTTTGTGGTATCAAGGAGAGATGAGGTTTAGTAACCACCAACGCTGCTTGATCGATGTTGCCATCGGCACCAACATCTTCTCACTTTTTTTGAGTTTGAAACTCATGCCACCAATCGGGGTACCCGTTCAATTTGAAGCAAGTGTCTTATGTATACTTTATAGACATGCAATGGGATCATTTCATCCCAATATTAACCCCGCGAGATTTGGATGCAGAAATATATTTTTTTGACCTAGAAGAGAACCCAGTAGAGGGTGAGAGACTGGGACGAAGTGTAAGACCTTTGCTGGCCAAGACAGTCCCAAAAACATTGGTTGGCTCGCTTGTGGTCATGACTGCCTGTCGAAGTGCTTCACGACGAACATAGGCATAGGCTTGGTCAATGGAAAGGAAAGGCTACATTTGAAGCACATCGCTACGGATATTGTCAAGGCATCATCAAGTCCATCCAAAAAGTTATACATGTGAAATCCTCTTGCACCAATTGATTGTATTGTTGGATATCAGTGGGGCACTTCATTGGGTTGGGTCTGCAAAAGTCAATTTCATGCCAAAGACCCTGTAATTCAGTGTAATACCTCTCAAGAGATCCACTAGCTCCTCACACACGACTAACGTGTCGTCAAAGTTCATATACTTGAAAAGTATCCTTACCTTCAAAATATGTAGTAGAAACAGCATCCCAAACCGATTTTGCAGTAGGAAAGCGGATGAAATTACCAATAAGATCGGGTTGCATAGAATTAATCAACCACCCTTTGATAATGGCATTGTCGGTACTCCATTTTTGAAAGGTTGGGTTGGTCGCGAAAGGCTGAGGAAATCTCCATTGATGTACCCCAATTTGTCTTTGCCAGAGATATACATCTCGACAACCTGGGACCAAAGAGCGTAGTTAGAGCTATCCAACTTGATACCAATCGGGGCTACAGTAGTTTCAGTAGTTGTGGTCGAAACTTGGGCTTTGACAAAAGCCTCAGTCATGGTTTTGGTGAAGGTCATAAGAATAGAGTCAGTGGTAGGTTGGGTTTCATTGGGGTTGGTATTTGTCGTATTTAGAGGTGGAAAAAACTCATTGAGGTTGGTGTCTATCATATTAAGTAGGGGGAAAAAAATAACAATCAGAGAAGACTAGAAGATCTTTGGAATATAAGAGGATCATAACCTGCTCTGATACCATGTCAAAAATACTTTTTTAATATATTTCTTTTTTACTTCATTCTGTACATTCTTAGACAAATAAATAATACAAGGTAAAGTATTTTTTAGCTATACATATATTAAGGCTAGGATCATGAAAAAAATATCTTGCTAGAAGAAATTCTATATTTACTACTAATTTGACAACTCATGCCAACAATATTGAATTACTTTATTTCTAATTTAAAAAAATGTTAACCTCGTTTTTTAAGGTTGAGTTTAAACTACTAATGATACTAAAATTTTATTATAAAAAATATTTATTATTATTATATAATTTTAATATAATAAATATATTTTTTCAATAACAACTTAATTTTTAATGCTTGAACTTAGTCTAGATTAATAATATCATACTTTTAAAATTACTTTTTGCTTTTACATATTTCAACGAATAATTTGAATATTCAGATTTCGCAATAACCTACATGACAATTTCTATGCCTGTAGGCTGCTGTTGTCCTAACCATGAATAAAATTACAAAATCATCCGCAATCTTATTGGCACTTACCTTCAACTATTCTGATAGTTCCGAACCTAAATTTTCATAGCTATGTTATAGTTATACGCCTCTAAATATTTTTTTCGTTACATCAATTTTTTCATCTATCAGATATGATTTTATTTTATTTTATACTTTTAATGATCCCTTAGTACTAATGATACTATCAAGCGAGTAGCTTTCTAGATTCTTCTGTGGACTATGGTGTCTCGAGTCCTGAGCTTCGTTCATTGTAGGGACAGGACATTGGACCCCTGAATTTGCACCAAGCATTATTATAGCTGAATAAGTGAGAATGGGAGCTTGGTGGGAAGCCTGCTCTGAAATAAGAATTAAAAAGCAAGATGAGACACCACATTTTTCTTTTGCTTGGTTCTCATGGGCTAATTGTGAAATTATTGGGGATTATATTGATAAAGTATATATGGCATTGGTCAGTGGGGGCCCACTTCAGGAATTGTGAAGCATAAACTATCCACAACACCAGAGGAGTAAAAACCCAAAGCCACAACCAAAATTCAAAACAATGCTAGGGAGAGAAAAGTGCCACAACCCACAAAGCACATGCCTCTCCCCCTTGTTTATTGTTCCTGTAAGCAGATCATCACACCCAATAATCATTGCACGGAATGTAAAGAAATTAAAAATTCAGTCAATAGGAAAACGACAACATGCCCCCCTGCAAATGGGTGATGGAATTGCTCATCATAAAGAAACCAGTGCACCGAAACTCGAATATTGTCAGAATTTGTCAAAGTTGATCTTGGTTAGCTTTCGGGTTGATGGGCATCATGTTGCTTTTGATTTTGAGGCAAAGTTGGGTGGGAGATATAAAGACTTCATAGGATTAAATGAATGTACTGGTCATGCAGGGGCACTGCAGTGCACGGCCTAAACTTTGCTTTCTGCATTGACTCAAGAAGCTGATCTATTTCCTGTTAATTATACTTTATTAGTAAGTGATTTATAATTTGTTCGTATACCATTATAAATATTTTTTAGTTATCTTTAGTATATACTTTATCATTATTATTACTATCGCCCATTACTTTTATTGGTCTTTTATTAATTAACAGATTTATAAATATAATTAACAATTTTATTGAATTAAAATTATTTTTAAAAATTTATTATATTAATTATCTCTCTTATTAATTAAGATTTGATATTTTAAATATATTTTCTTATTGAAGATAACTGTTTGAAATGTTAAAAATTAAGTAAAATGATTATTTTATTAAGAAAATAGTAATTAAATTTGTCTTAATTTTTCTAAAAGATAGATAGATAAATAAAAAGGAGTAAAGGTAGCAAGAATTTTTTCTAATGTTCAGTCATCGATATTCAACCAAATGTTACTCTTACAATTGGAATATAACTTCAGATTCAAGTCAAAGTAAAAAATATGTCCAAATTTAATTTCGTTTGGATTCAATTTTGGTGTAACTTTAACAAACTATTTAAAAACAAATCAACCCAATCATGATGGGGTTAGTTTGGTTTGACTGATTGGGTCTATATTTTTTTTTTCAAAATATAGAGAAAAAATATAATATATATATATATATATATATATATATATATATATTGAGAAGTATATAAAAAATTATGAATAATTTATGTGCGCTATATATCTAATCATATGTTTTTTGTTTAGTCGTTTGATCATTTTTGGTTATATTAAGTACTAGGAAATATTTTTGAACATTGGATAATAGATCAATCAGACTAGGTCTTTAATTAATTGAATTTGTTCCTTAAAACTCGATACTCAAACTAATTACATTATATATGTTATTTAAATTAAATTAAACAAATAATATGAACCAATTCAAAATTTTTTATTTTAATTTAAATTAAATTCATCGAGTCATTAGATATTCCTGTATCAGCTTACACTCCTAATTACAATTAAACAAGGAATTGTAAACAGTAGTCGCTAACTTCATTGAATTTGTTATTATTGTCTAGGTTAGTAGACGGTAGACAAACATTTGCATTTTACATTCTAATTTAAAGGATGGAAAATTTTATTGACATTGTGAAATACATTTAAAATTAAGTAGTTATGCATCTTTTTTTTTTATAATAATGTTGAATATATTTTATATTAAATTTAACACTTTTAATTTTAACTTTTAAACAATAACGTAATAAATTAAAAAATTGGTATGTGTGTCAATTTTTTAGGATAACGTCAATGAAAGACATCAAAACAAAAGTTTTGCAAAATTATTATGACTAAAACTATTTTTTTAAGGGACTAAATAAAAAAATCATAAAAATATATTAAACCTTTTTGAATAATAGTTAATTTTGTTTATTTTAGTTATTGTTATTGTGTTATTATAGTTAAGATGCTATGAATTTAAGGTTAGATTTTGTTAAATTAGTTTCTAAAAACTTCTTTCCCCTAAAGTAATTATTATTGAAATTGTTAACATTATTATATAAGCTATAAATCTAATATTATTATGTAATTAAATATGTCAATTAGTATATAAGTTTTCAGTTATATAATTTTCCTTGAAACTTTTGATTCTAAAAAACATTGAAATTTGAAAGCAAATAATATTTATAATATTTTAAAAGCATATTAAGTAATTAATTTTTTAATACTTTGCTGTTTTGATCTATTCCAACATTTATCATAGGTTAGAAAAATTTACCAATGAGACAGTTATTAATTAGAAGAGAGTAAGCTACAGCAAGGGACGTAATAATAATAATAATAATAATAATAATAATAATAATAATAATAATAATAATAATTCCTAATGCTACTAATCGATTAATTAATAACTTTTTTATTTATTTATTAAAAACATTAAAACTTAACAATATTTAAAGGATTAAATAAAGGCCTTAGTTGCTCTTTAGCCTAGGCTAACCCTAATTTAAAAGGCCAAATACTTTTATATTCAAGCATTAAGGAGTTTTGTTTACTTAAAGTTTTAAGTTCGATTTTATGAATAAAATAAAATAAATAAGTATTGGTAGAGTTTTACTTTTTAATATAAATTTACTCAATTCCAATTAGATTAATCGAACTAGGATGTAACTTAAATTTTGAAAGTTTAAGGAAAAAAACTACTTGAAAAATATGATTTTAGCCACGAGAGTTGATCTTGGGTCCATCGTAAGATTTGAATATAGAAATTAATAAACCTTCACCCAATTTAGGAAGCCAAAAAACAGAAAAAGCTAGGTTATTGGTTGAATTGCTCAAGTAACATGATTTTTACCATTTAATAACTCGTTCTATATTGGTATGTCTTTTCCTATAACCTAATTAAATCATAGATGAGTGAGTAGAATTTTAGAAAAGTTTTATGAAGACAAATATATATACATACATGTTGGATGTGATTTGGAGGATACGGTTGTTCCTATAATTGCTGTTTGCCGATAGCTATTTAATTTAGAAGAAGTCGAACTTGCATGTGTGCTGCTACACCTTCTAGAGAAGTTGCATGAAAAAAGAAAGGTTAGGTTTCCAATCATGTTTTTCAGATCTCTGTCCACCCACATGTTAACAAGTTTCTTATAAGAAAAATTAATCAAATATACAATCATTTTTGTCACATAAAAATTTAACATTAATCACTAATCACTAACATGACATGTTTAATCCATTGTGGGTGCCACATAAAAGCTGTCTTAGAGATAAAAAGAGAGGAAAATGAGTCAAGGAACAAAAGAAAGATAACTAAAGATCGAACACGTGGTATATCCTAACAACGCCTCACTATTACTTGACTGAGAAAATCGAACAATAAAAACTAAAAATATGAATTTCAATAAAATTAAAAAATGTTTTTTAGAGACCCAAAATTAAAATGAACTAATTTTACTAAACTACTGTAAGAGTATGTTGGGTATTGAATAACACAATGCATGATTGAACTGAAAAGTGAAAATTCAACCAAGTTACGGTTTGTTCAATCGACAAATTGTTTACAACACACGAAACAAGCATTGCACAATTTTAACTCTTACTTTAAACTCTTTGTTCATATCTTGGTAACAGTGAAACTTACTGGAGAGTAGTAACACGGGCTCAAGCAAACAAGAGCAGAAAATGGAACTATTCAACTACCAAACCAAACTAGAGTTCGAAGGCCCAACATCTGAAAAGCCGAGGATACAAAACCCAAAATATGAAAAAGAAATGCATGAATAAGAATTATATAATTAAATAGTGTATTTAATCATTCATAATTATTTTATAGAGATAAATTTTTATTATTTATAATGATTTATTAAATTTGAATGAAATTTTATTTTATAAAAAATTACTTATTGTATAAAAATAATTATTATAATATAAAAATATTATTTTTAATGCTTAAAATTAAAGTTAAGCATATAAAAATTATAAAAAAATATAATAAATACATATTTTTAATAAAAAATTATTAGTATCTAAAACTCAATTGAATATTTTTATAAAAGAATGTATTTCATGTAAATTCTTAAATAATATGGTTAAGAAGAAAAAGAAAAAGAAAAGGAGGCGTGGGTGTGTGGTGATTCCTTTATATAAGTATCGTCCACCATTTCTCTCTCCCTTCAATTCAACTTGGGAGTGAAGGGACACCTCACCCACTCAGTTTCGTTCTTAACCTCCAAAAATCATTCATTCATTCATTCATAATTCATTTCCAGTGATAACCATTTTCTCTTTCTCTCTCTCTCTATTGTTGGATCATATCACCTCTGAAGAAGCTCCTCCACCTATATATATATATATATATATATAACCCTTCAAACCTCACTCATTCACTTCACCAATTTCTCTTTCTAGAATCTTAACCAAAATTTCCCTCTTTCCTTCGAATCTGTAACTCCTGAAACCGTATCTATCCATTTGAATCCAAAAACTCTTACCCTTTCCCTCATACTTCTCTCACACCCACAATTCAAAAGATTAGAACTTTCCAACACGCCTTTTCCTAAAACCCCAATTCAACAGTTTTCCCCTTCAGAATTAGCGTTGCCTCATGGCGTCATCTCTCATCTCAAACCCACCGGCTACCACGGATCGGTCTCGTGACTCGCACAGAACAAGGAAGAAGAAGAAATCCCAGCCCAAGCATCCACAGGAGCCGAGCCACGCCAAATGGAGATCGCAGGCGCAGCAACAGCTTTACTCCTCCAAGCTCCACCAAGCCTTAGCCAGAGTCAACATCTCCGGCGACGCACCGCGCCGCGGGAGAGCCGTCCGGGAAGCCGCCGATAGGGTCCTCGCCGTCGCTGCCCGTGGTAAAACCCGGTGGAGCCGAGCCATCCTCACGAACCGGCTCAAGCTCAAGTTCAGAAAACAGCCCCACAAGAGACAGCGGGTTGTTGCGCCGGCCCGGTCCAAAAAAACCCGGTTCAGCGTTCTCCGGCTCAAGGGAAAAACCCTCCCAACGGTTCAGCGAAAGGTTAAGGTCCTGGGCCGGTTGGTTCCCGGTTGCAGAAAAGAACCGCTTCCGGTTATACTCGAAGAAGCCATTGATTACATACCCGCACTTGAGATGCAGGTTCGAGCCATGACGGCTCTCGCTGACTTACTCTTCGGCTCTTCCTCCGCCGCCGCCGCCTCTTCCTCCGCCTATGCGCCGCCGAGTTGATGACACGTGTCACATATTTTTTCCCGTTCTTAATTTTTGTTATTATTTGCCTCGTTTTCTTCACCCTCTCTTGCAAGTAAAGGTTTATTATGTTAATTGTTGAGTACATACTTATATATATCTTCTTTTCATTTTTATTTTACCTTTCAAGCAATTTAATCACATACTTAGCTTGGAACGTTTATCAGAAATAGCCTTTTTAACTTCCTTAAACAAGGATGATTTATCGTAATGTAACATCAGTTATAAGCTTTTGTGCCTTATAGCAAAAAGTTGTGTTCCCTTGTTTTTTCTTTTTTATGTGTGGATGGTGAATCTTGTCTATGGTTCTGTTTTGATTCTGAAAGGAAGTTAAATAGAAAAGGTTGTAGCACTCATTTCTTGCTTAAATTAAACGATTGATTAATTAAGCACAAATTGTATAGTATTAGGGTAATGTGATGAAGTATGTATGTTATAGCTAAGAAGCTTCCAAAGGGTAATAAATATGCGAAGGTGAGGAATTCATGGTTTGCACTGTAAGTAGGTCACAACTGGTTAGGGCTTCAAATCGCTAGCTATTGCTTGGTTGTGTGTGCAGATTTTAAAGGGTTACTGCAATGGGCCACGACAGCTTTTTCTTAATTGGTCTGATCTTATGTTGCTAAATTCACCACTGTTTTAAACTGCATACACATCCTAACACGTGATATTTGTTGGTACTAAATTGAATTCTAGCAAGCCACTGAACACTTGGAATTTATTGGTCTTTATGTGCATAGGCCCAAGCAAGTGCGTATATATGTGAGTGCTCGATTAAATTCACATTTAAATCGATATATATTTACATTTTACATTTATCTTAACGTTATTAATTATAATTCCAGTATCATAATTGTAAATGCACTCTAAATTTGGCATTGAAATTGCATAGGTAACTCCACTAAACTAAAGTTTTGCCGAAAGTGCCAAAAACATGCTTATTCGACACATCACTATGGCCCCATGTGGCTTGTCGCCCCCACTTTGTACGACACTTGTGGCATTTTGAAATCACTCTCTTTCTTCTTTCTTCTATCTTCTTTTATATAACCCCACTCCCATTAACATCCTCTTCCAAACTTCTCTACCAGCCAGGCCCCGAAAGCCCCCATCACAGAACAGACCCCAAAACATAACAAATAAAAAAGAGGAACTTTGTTTGGGCGTTTCTGAAAAGCTTAGCTCAATAGTTCACATGCCCCTCCACATGGGGCAAATGGCATGAACCACTAATAAATTGACACGTGTCATGGGTGTTCTGAGGCTGAGACAAAAACTACCTCTCACTTTCGGTGGCAGAGAGCACACGAGTGTGCCTTAGTTTCATCGCTATCAATAGTGGTGCCTCTTTCTCCTCGACCCCATATCAGGAATTGAGGATCATCAAGGAAAAATGGTATTAGAGAGAAGGGGTAGGGTTAATTTGCCACCAAAGGCAATTGATTATTGAATCAGAGGACCACCTAAAAGCTTCAACATTTGCTGCTACATGCCTTTAAAGTTTACCACATGATGTTTCCATTTATTTATTTCAAAAATTTCAGCAATCAGTCACCAGAATTCAATACCTCCCATGTGGGTATTGAAACTTGCTTTTTATTTACATCATGGAAGGGTACCCAATTCAGGATTCTGACAGTCTCCAAAATACCTAGTGTGCCTTCGCATATGTAATTTAATTAAATATTTTTTTAAAATAAAAGCAAACGTTTTAAATTTTACTATTAAATTTATTAGAACAAGATTAAAAAAAAACGAGTTTATTAAAATAAGTTTAAAAAAATTATAAAAGTATTAGTTATTTTCATAAATTTTTTCAAATGCCTTTCAACTAAAATTTTGATAAAAAGTAGAAAAGAAATAGAATTATAAATATCTCGTCAACCGGCGCTCTTAATTAAGAAATTAATAGTTTTATATTAAAAATTATGTTAGAATACATAAATTGGTTGTATGTCTCCATATACAAGCATGGGTATTTTAAAATAGGTGACAATGGTCATTGGTCAATGTGGCGCTCGCTTAATGAAACTCATCATAATACAAATGTTACCATCACAGGAAAATCAGATTCATGAAAGGGGAAAATGAATAAGAAATTAACAAATTTATTCCCTTTGCCTTGTCCTCTCCTTCGTTCATGCGTTTCTCCAAAACTGTTTCTTATGACAAAGATATTGTCGATTAATTTACCCAAGAATGGACCAATAGTTAATTCCCCCAATCTCCTCCTAACAATTCTATGGGTATCGCTTTTAAACTTTGATCAAGTAGTTTTGTATGATATACAACCCATGCAGTAAAGGAAAAGGACAAGGGATGTTGGCATGTTATATTAATACTGAAAGGCAATTTGATTCTAATTAATTTGTCTGATGCCACCAAAAATATTTGTTACAGAGGTAAGAAACTTCATTAAGCAATACAGGTTTCAACTTTCAACATACACTTTTTCAGATATTAGGTGTAAAGTTAACACCATTATATTTTGGAATTCAATGTTTGTTTCATTTACTTTTGCTTCCAAATAATTTTTTGGTGAAAAAGATGGCGAGAGGAAAGGAATGGTGATGATTGATGTTGCATGAGTTATGTAAGAGAATGTGAAACTAATAAAAAACTTTAATATTATTTGCTAAATTAACACTAAATTTTTATAATTTAACGGTTTTGTTAATTTTCATTTTTAGAATTAAGTTAAAGTAACAAATAATAATAATAAAATTTTGATAAAAATGTTTATTTTTTTTTAACATAATACATACATACATATATATATATATATATATATATAATTAAAATATGTTTTTAAATATTTAAATATAGTTTTAGAGACTGAGATTAACAGAAATGATAATTAAATCAACGTTTCTTTAAGAAACACTTATTTGGAGTTTTGGATTTTAATGAGCTTATATGCTTTCGCTTGATGCATTTTGTTATATCCTTTTGTTTTTCACATCTATTTTGTAATCATAATATTAGTTAAATTTGATTTATTGGGGATTTAATAAATAGAAAAATTACATTGTATAGGATTTAGATATTTTTCATAGGAGAGACAATTTGTCTTAAGACAAGGTTAGCAGATATAAATGCGGACAGCTTTTCAACAGGATTCTACAATGAAAAACGTTACTAATACATATTTATTATTAATTAAAATGTATTAAAAATTACAGAATCATAAAAAAATAAAGTGACAGTCACATAGTTTTTATTTTTAATGTTTTAATTAATATTTGAAAAAGGTACTATAAAGTAAATTCTTTTGTGCTCTTATAATTCTATTCCTTTGTAGTTAATTATATTCATTTGATATATTTTTTTATTAAAAAAATCAAATTAGAAATATAATGAACACATACAACAGCAAATATTACTCTTTTGAGGAAAAAAAAAGTAAAAATTATGAGAAGATTAAAAAAATGTGTTACTGTATTAAGCTTAAATATAAATGATCAGCGACTTCACAGTTTCTTCCTTCAATGTCAAGTTAAATAGAAACATTCATGAGGTATGTTCGTTGAAAAGGGCAAAGTTTTCAAAAGCCAAAAAATAAATAAAAACTGAGCAAAAACCTAAGTGGGGGGAGGAGAAAGATGTTCAGATAGGAATAGTTCAAAGTTCAAATGTTCTTTTGACCAATGTTTTGGTTTAAGAGATAAACGGAGATGGAGAATATACTCAAATTCTATTTTTGTAATTAGAGATGTATATACCTATTATTTGTATCAAGTGGGTAAAACAAATTAAGTTTCATATAAGATTAGATTAGTTGGACACTCACTTGAGTCCCTTATATCGATTTATTATTACATTATATGGCTACTTAATTTCATGTATCTCAATGGTTGTTAGATATGAAACCTAGTCCTTTAGGTAAAGTCCTAGGTTTGATTTATAAAATGAAAAAAAAAAAAAAAAAACTTAAGAAAGATTTATCATCTGATATAACTTTATTTGATTTAACTCAAATTAACCAAGTCTACTACAAATTTCAAGGATTCAGAAATTGAGTCCCTTACGTCACCATTTAACGGGCCACTTTACCAGAAATTGTGGCACATGTTATATTATATACCTTTTTTTTATGTATAAATTTTTAAAAGATGACACCTTTATTTATCTATTTATTTAAAAATTATAATAAAATTAATTATTATTTTTTTAATTATGTTACTTAATATTTAAATATTTAAATACTTTTTACATAAAAAAATAGAAAATAAGATAAAATATTGTGTACTTAAAAATATTACTTTTAATATATCTTTTATTTTTCAAAAGAGATATCGATAAATGTTAAGTTATAATAAATTTTAATATGAATTAAGGTATTTAAATTTTTTTATGAATTAAAATTTAATTTCAATTCTTTTTTATTTTAAAAAAATTTAAATTAAATAATTATTTTGACTAAGAGACAAAAATAAAATCTTTCTTTTATCATTTTTGTTAAAGGAACACAAAAATAAACCACTATTTAATTTTTTTTCCTCAAGCAAAATATTTTTAGTTTGGGTGAGAATATATATTTTTAGCATGAAGTACTTTTTTCGCTTGAATAAATTGTTTTTTACTTAAATGATAATTCACTAAATCACACTTTAAAAGAAAAGAGAAACAAGAAAAAATAGAAAGTAGGAAAAAAAAGAAATAAACTAACAAAGGAAGAGATAATACGTAGTAGAGGAGTTGAGAGATATTATTTTTATCCCCTTTCATTTTTTTCTCATGTTGTGATTGGATGTATTTTGATGATTTATATACATAATTTTCTTCTCTTATGAAAGTTAGTGATTTCATGTTGTTTTTAATGCTTGATTATATTTTAATCAATAATATTTCAATTTAAGATCCAATATTAAAATAGAAAACAAAATTTAAATATGTATTGAATGAAATCTACTCACTGTATTATAATACTAGAAATAGATATTAATATATTAATTATTTTTAACATTAAAATATTCATTTAATAATTAAAGAGTTATTATTCATTGAATACTTTTAAAAAATTTATATGCATCTATTTCATACTTTTATTTTTTTTAACCCCAATCATATATTATTATTTTCAATCTGATAAAATTTCAACTCTTAAATATATGTACAAATATAATTAATTCTTACTAGATATTTTAATTAGGACAACAAAAGTTATAGTAATATTTACTAATCCCTTGTAAAATACAAAAACTCTATTCATCATTATTTATATAATTAATTATTAATTAGTACGCTCGGTAAAAGACTAATAGATATATAAATAAAAAGAAATGAAAAAATTATCATTAAGCAATCTCGTCACATACCATACGAGTAGACTCATTTATTGTAAAAAGATTTTTTTTTAATTATCAAAATCGGCAACATTAATCTTTTGACAACCAAATTAATGTCGCTAAAATATTTTCATACCTACTTATTCTTTATAATATAACTCTTTTGTTTGTTTAGTAAATCAAATCAAGAAAAGTAAAAAATTGATACCAAACATTTACTATATATGCGTAGCAACATATCTTAATACAATTATTAATGTAAAGTGTGAAAACGTGATTGTAAAAGAACAATGCCACTTGGAAGTTTAAAGGAGAACATTGATTAAAGGGTTTTGCTAACTAGTGAGATATCGATTAAGGTATATTTCTTCATTAAAAATTATGAGAAACAATATATTGATAATATTTTTTATAAAACATTTTTAAAAAAAAAAATGAACTAATATTGCTTTGAATAAATAAAGGATGATTAGATGTTTGGGTACCTCACCCTTTATATTTTTGATTAATTAAATGAAAAGTGAAGAAGAATTGTTGAAAGAAGCAAATTGTCTTTCAACTCACCTAAAATTTTATGTAACCAAAAAAAGCAAAATGTCATTCATGACAGGCATGTATTATTAATTATTCCGCAATTAAAACTTGATTTTGAAATCTTGATCCTCCAAGACCAAAGTGCCGAATCAAACTTGCAGCACTAACTCTTTGAAACATAATGATAATTAAATAGGAATATACCACCTCCACAAAGCATCAAATTATTAGTGCTTTGCTTATGGCATACAACGGTGCCTCAAAGCAATTGTCGTTACATAAAATCAGTAGCTATCAGTTTTGTGCTTTATGACCTCACTAACTATATAAAAAAAGTTAAGTTAGAATAGCTTTTAGAACATAGATTAACGAATAGATTGCGTAACCATTTTGGTTATTTTATCATGTTTGTAAATTTTAGGTTGGTAAAGTGGTAGAGATGAGGATGAGAAATCTTTGTCCCAGGTAACTGAAACATTAAGGTTCTCGATTGCTTTGATATTGCTACTCTTGATCATTTCTTTTGCGACTTGAATTTCATCGCAAGTTCTACCAAAAAAAATAATATATCATCGGGTAAAACATGAAATTGCAAGTGAAAAGAGGAAGGAATACAGACAAAGGGAGATGAAAGCTTTTTTTTTTTTCTTGATTTTAAGTATCTCTTCTTATGAAATAATTATAGTGAAATGCGAGATTGGAAGAAAATCAAAAAATAACTGAAAATATGAACAAGTAAAATAAAATATCAATTTATTCAAAACTGTAGTCTAAAATTTACACAAACGATAGGTGTGGTTATTTGTTGATAAATATATCATAAAAGTATTTAAATGACAAAATATTTACTATATGACACGATCTTTATTGTTAATTTACAAATAATAAGCATAAAATGGTATAATTTTTTTATATTTCAGAAACAGCACTTGTTTGATATATTTTATGTCGTTAAATTAACAAATTCATAAAATTCAAACCGTTAAATATCAAAGCATAAATCATATAAATTTTATGGTCTAGAGATTTTTATTATTTTCAATGGATTATTCTTTAGTTTTACATTGACACCAATGGTTGTACCAAAAAACACGATGATGATGCCACACACTTTCAAGGTAATACAAGGTCATCATCTGTTCCCTCCCTCTTCTGGTTTTTCTTTTGTTCCCCCTTTTGTTTCCTTGAAGCCTCTTTCAACTGGTAATAAATCGGCTGAAAATGAAGAGGAGCATATATATATCTATATATATATATAGCTATAAATTATGAGAATAAGGTGGTGCAAAGACGTTGAAAAATCATAGTCACATGTGCTATATGTCAAGACACACTCCAACACCATAACCATGTTGCTACCCACTTCTCTTTGCCATGTAAGCAAACCAACCCTCCTACTTATTCTCCTCTCTTTTACTTTTATAATATAAATTGCTTTTCAAATGGTCTGCGCCATGTGAGTACAACAAAAGCTAAGGTAAAGAAAAAGACAAGCATTTGAAAAATCTACATAATTTATTTAAAAGCTTTCCCTAAACCACATGGAGGGGTCATGGCTTGTCCATCAAACTCCAAGAAAAAAATAATAATATAGTGGCAAAAGAGAAAAAGAAAAAGTTAGTGTAGATGGCAACCCCATATGGTCGCCACCATACGCAGATGGGATATGGGAGGAGTTAGCTTTCAAGCATGATCCCTTGATTTTGTACATTTGCTTCGTCTTATTCCTTGCCGACAAAAATTTGCACATTTTGAAGAAATACTATGGTTTTTTTTTGCTACAAGTAACCAATGACTAATATACATACCACTTTCTGGATAATATCAACTCTACTTTTTTTATAGTGTGTTATTGTGCACCTTTATTAATTTAGTCAAATACCAGCCATTTACATTTAAATTGGAAAATTTCTTAGTTTAATATAAATTTAATGACACTGAACACGATATAATTAACTCCGGTAGATCATTGCACACCAAAAAAATTCCACAACGGATTATTATTTATTGGCTTATATATATATATATATATATATATAGCTGGGGTTGGGGCCCGGTTTTGATGTGTCACTTCACCTAATTAACCGTGTACGTGATTTCTTCCTTTCTTTCTTTTATTTCGTGTACGTAATTTCTTTTAAGTTTAATTGGGAGTTTAAACAGAATCAATAGAGAAGGAAAGGTATGAAAGGAAAAGGAAATAAAAGTAATCCTTTATCTTCATTTGAATGCTATAATATTAAAAAAAAAAAAAAATTAGTTAAATTCAAAATTAATAACGACATGAATTTGTGATTTTTAAAAAAAATAAGTGACACAATTAACTTGATATATTATTTTATCCTAAAACCGTTCAATTTTGAGAAAACTAATAAAATAACTTTACAAATAGTTTTTGTGGAAGAATTTATCAATAATAATTAGTATTATTTCTTCATTGTATGCAGTTATTTACAATAATTAAGAGAATTTTAAGTAAAAATAATTTAAAATATATTTAATTTCATATCTTAAAATTTGAAAAATATAATTTTAAAATTAGGGAAGTAATATAATTTAAATATTTTTAAAGCAAGAAAACTGAGAAGGCAATCTAGCTAGTGCATAAGGGTCTCATCAGGTGGGGTTTGGAGAAGATGTACATGTACTAGTTTTATTCCTTCAAATAGAAAATTCATCTTTAAGATATGAAGCCGCGACATCCAAATTACAAAAACAGTAACCATTTCATCTAAGTTCTCCCCTTTCAATGGAAAAAAAGAAAAAACTCCATTTACCCTGAAAAAAATAGAAGTGATGGTAAGTACATGATAAGACAGAAAAAAATAGACTTAGACCTATGGAACCATTTCAAGAAGAAATAGTTTCACCTAGTGGCATATTCTTTACATCCACCAACATATTACAGAATGAATATCAAGCTAGATCACTAAATATTTACTACAGGAAATGACCTATTTCGGATTTTTTTTTCATCTCCGGTCAAGTCTTTATCGGAGAAGTTCCTCTTTAATTTGATTACATTTGGCCATAGCCTGAATTGACCATACATATATGCAGTAAATATTGGTGGCACCAGCTACATTTCTGCATTTAAAAATTATGCATTACCATTAATTAATTCGAGATCCAACGTTGCATATTGTCCACATGATAAAACACTAAATCTTCCTATCAAGAACTTATGAATAGAGCTTCCAGCTAGCAGCCAATTAATCTCTAAGCAATTAATCATTTAGAGGATAATTAATAAAGTGGACTCTCTTTTTTTACTAGCATTTGTTTTTATCGAAACTGTTGTAGACAAGGAAATGCCAAAGGATGAGGTACTTTAAAGTTTTAAACACTATCAAGAGATGGGGACCAACCTCCTAAGCTTGGGCACTCCAATCAGTACAACCTTTTCACCGAACTAGTTGTCCCACTTACACACATGGGAAGACAAAATGTTTGACGGGCTATATTTAAAAAGAAATTACCACATTTTAAAATAAATATTAAATTTAGTTTTCCCTTTCACTGAGGAAAAGTAAAGAGAATATTTCCATTCTTGAGGCGCAATGTATTGTGTTTATAAGTAGAGAGCATTTTTTTTCTCTTCATGTGGTGCCCTTACCTTGCGTATAGGTAAAAATAAACTCTACTCATGCCTAAGCAAGATATTTTCTTCTCATAGAGGATAGACCGTTTAGATATTATATTGCATTTTTCAAACACGTACAATGGAATTGGATGCACTAATCGCACATGATACAAGGTACTCTTACTAGGGGTGCTAGTGTAATAGGTTGAAAAAAGTCTATCTTAAAATTTTGAAAAGGTAATTGATTTATATTCGAACTCAACTTGATTAAAATTTAATAATGTATGGACTATATTTGGCAAAACTCATTTTATTAACATAGTATATAAATTATTATATACAACTAAGTTATACAATAAGAAAGGTACAGAATTAAAATTAAGATGTATTTTATATTATATACTTTAACACAAATAATATTGATATAAATATTATTTTATTTTATTTTAAATTTATTGATTAATTAAAAAGATTATTATTGATACATAATTATTAAAAATATATATAAATTTTAAAAAGAAATATAAGTTACTGAAATGAATTGAAGCGACTCAAAGTGTATAATTTAAACTCATGCCTCACATACTCAAAAGCTAATTTCTGAAATTCAAACTTGTTAAAATTAATTTTAGCCTTTTTTTAGGTCAACTAATTTTAGGCTTAATCAAGCTATTATAAGACAAAATAGGTTGTGAATATCCTACCTCTTACCATATTCTACATATCCGTAAAAGTGAATATCTTAATTGGGAAGTCTTATGTCAATAACTATATAACTAAAACAAAGAAACATACAACTATTTGGCGAATTTTCCGTTTATGTAAATTGTGATAAGTGATTGTTTGAGGAAGGCAAGGCATGCAAGGAGAGGGGGAGGAGGAGACAAGAGAATAAGAAAGGGGCGGAAAATCAAACTTACACATTTACAATTAATGTCTCGCAGTTTAATCAATTGAATTTACTCAAAGGAACAACTAGTTTTCTACTTTTCTTAAACTTAGACCATATGATTATGAAGTTAAGCAAGCTATGTAAAAATGTTTCATCAGGTTATGTTTGAAAGTGGAAATTAAAAAAAAATATTTTTAAATCAAGGTAGTTATATAATATTCATAAAAAAATAAATAAATGTGTTAATATATCCTTTTGTATTTCTATTTTAAAAAATTAAATTAGAGAATATATATTAAAAAATATCCAAGATTCATTTCCAAACATACCTATACAACAATATGTGCTCCAATTGAAAGATATTTGTTATGAGGGAGATCGCAGATGACCCAATAAATCAAGGGGAAAAAAATTATTTAATTGATCACCCACCCTTGAACTGTTATTGACTACAATGAAAGTGCTTTTATTTAATCAATGGATATATCTCGAAAATGTCCAGAAGCCAATTTTGTTCTGCCTTATTATTTAACGGAAACTTAACATGATACAGTTGAGAGGGATCTTGTTAGAGGTCAAGAGAATTGAATTGAAGTGTGTTTCGTTGTCGATCATGATTAAATATCATTATCTTTGCTTAAATGTTGCTTTCTACTGTGCATCACAGCATCAACCAAAAGAGTAAACAAATAAAATAAGTAAATACAGGGAATATATATATATACACACACACAAGAGTATTGTGGTGTTTTTAACTATTTTTTCAACAAAAAAAAACTAAAAATAAATTTTATTTATTTATTTTAAATTTTGGTAACCTCACATGCAGTGCCATATATAATCTCATTATCTATTTCGGTCTCTTTATATATAGATATATTAATCGATTTATGACACTCAATTGGGGTGCCATACATCATTTTCTATAGGTAGGATAAGAGCTGTATCTTACTTAAGATGATTAGTTGCATGATTATTATGTTTTGTGATTTTGTGAACAAGTTGATTGGCCCTGTTTTCCATCTTATCCTTTTAAGTGGCCAAACTACTTTTTTTGATCCAATTCATAGTCACTTTGTATTGGCTACAATTAATTGACAAACTTAATGCAATGACAATTTGACAATATAAGTTGTTGCCGTCAACCTCTTCAATCTATTATTATTGGTAGTATTTTGTGGGCAGTTTTAGTAATTTCATTTGTCCCCAAAGTTCTCTCAATTTATCCCTCAACATTCCAAATAATAATAGTCTTTTCTTTTCCATGTTTTGTATATTCTTTTCCATGATTAGTTGCTTTTTCTACATACATATATCTCAAAAATATATATATATTTAAAGATGTCTACTTTTAATGATACAATAAACATTTTCTTTTTAATTTTTGACAACTTAAATCTATTACTATTATGGTGAAAATTGAGATAATGATTTCCTTTCAATAATTTCTCTTGTGCATGGATTATGTAGCTTTTGAGAAAGGAGCAAACATGTCGAAAAGAATTATATAGCAAATGTCAGTTTCCCAGAGGACAAGTGCATGTTCATGTGAAGAAAAATCTAAAATTCATCCAACAAAATATAAAATTCGAATTTTATATTTTTAACCTGCAAAAATTTCATAAAATTAAACTTTTATTAGACTTAAGCATGATTTTATGAGTAAATTAAATTTAAGTATATTTAACTTGATTATTAAAGTTTATTGTTAGCCTCGAATGAGGTAGACAATCTATTTTATTAGCTTTATATTGAAGCCTAACAGCCCATCTGAGAAATGCTATGTTCTAATACTTGGTTTTCATGAAATGAAAATAAAAAAGGATTCCAAAGGATATGATGATGACATAAAATAAAATTACCTAACTTTCATTTAGGTATTTTATGATAGGTTATTGATGAATACTATAAAAATTATAATTGAAGAATATTAGTAATATTATTAATAATTTTTTTTAAAATTTGCAAGAATTTAGTAAGAAACTGATTTATTATTCTGATAATATTAAAACTGAGATGAAGCACTATTTATATATAAAAAAAAGTAGCAAGACAAGCAGGACAACCTAATCAAATAGATAACTGACTAACTATGTTGGAATTAGTAAACCATCTAACTAGCTGGCCCCAGTGGCCCGTTATGTTTCATAATATACTCTCATAAAAATTATGCTTAATTTCTCAATCAAAAATATCGTTGATTAGTATTTATTTTTATGAAATAAAAAGTAAGATTTTTAATTCGTTATTTGATAAATAAATGAGATAAATAAATGTTAATAGAACAATAAATCATGATTTAATTGTTTTTAATCTGTACTCAGACACGTAATAAAAACTTATACATAATAAATTTTTTATTGAAAATTATAAAATATTACACATTTAACGAATTAAGAACATTAAATATAATATTTTTTTAATGAAAATTTTCTATTTGTAAACTTGTTCTTAAGATTATAATTATTCATTGTTTTAGTCTTTGATTTTAAATCTTCATTTCATCTCTCATTTTACAAAATAAATATAATTTTGCAAAGTTTTTTTGTGAAATTTAAGGAAAAATAAAAATAAAAACTAAATTGAAATAAAAAATTTAAAAAATCAAAAACAAAAAATATTAATTTTACCTTAATATAAAATTAATATTTTATTTATTTTTATAAAAAAAATGTTTTAATTTTTTAGGTAAAGATAAAATATTTATCTTGCTATTTCTTCTTTATTGGAGTCAACTCTCAAATTAATATCAATGAATGAAATTGAAATGATTGATTTGTGAGAGAAAATAAGATGTATAGTGGCTTTGATAATTTATCATTTATAGGAGAGAGAAAAAGTATGCTACTGGGGCGTGCTTTTTTATTTTCTGTTCTCACATGGTCTGATTTTCAGTACGGAGAATATCGCTTATGGCAAAAAAAAAAAACCATTTTATTTCTTCTCTCTCTCTCATTAATTAGTTAATATAATTTATACAGAAGGTGAAAATATTCTTTTGAATAATTTTAACTATACTTTTCACTCTTTCTTTTATATTCATGAAGATAAGTACAAATAAATAATTTTTTGTTTTTACTCATTCAAAAGCATTTTTTATTCTGTATTTCATCTCTGGTCCAAGCATTCTCTAAACTTATGACCTATTGATCGTGACGCCTTCAAAAGTTTTGGAAACATACTCGAAAATTTTTATTACAAACATTTTTCTTACAAGCCTTATAAGAATTTAATCATTATTATTTATGATATCTCTCCTTTTCTGTGTTCAGTGCACATATTTAGCCTTTTACAAATATCAACGTTATGGAAAAAAACATAATCAACCTTTTATGTTGATCACTTTTCTTGTGTAGCTATCAGCTTTCAGAAGGGTTGAGTACCCTTGTACTCATCTTTACAATTTGGCTGATAAAAACATTATTCAAATTTTATTCTATAGATAATGGAGTGCATAAGTACATTATTCTAAAAGATTTTGAGGCTTTGACATAATTGAATTCAAACGGTGCCCCTTATTCTTTCTCCCTTCTAATCACATCTACAAATTAATATAATATTTTGGGAGGAACCTTTGATAGAGAATATGGCAGCGCAACCATATACGGTTCATTTGTGATGGTAGAGTTCATGTATGGTGGTTTCACTAGCCGTCATTGGCAACTCATAAAGCATCAAATTATTAGGTTATGGTCCTGCTCACTTACCCATGTCTTCGTTAAGCAATCTTGAGCTAAGTACACCTTTTTCCTCCCTAGTCTTGGAGGCTACGTCTATACATTGAATTGAGCACCTGGTCCAAATGAAAATGATATCCATTAAACAAATGTAAACCTAATCCAACACCGGAGATAAGATTATTCACTTATGTTAGCAAAGACATGGACAAATTTATGCTTTAATTTGAAGTCTAATCATTTTCCAACAATATCATGAAGCCACCCTACGGCAAATAATGGAACAATCATACATGAATAATAATAATGAGCTTTTGGTTTTAGGATATATTCAACTACATAAATTTGAGACTGATTTTCGATTCAAAATGAATTGAGAAAGGAGATGTAAGACACACTATTCGGCAGTTAAGGCCTTTTTTTTTATAGGAATGATATGGATTTGGATTGGTGACACAAATGGTTGGGACACCCCAAAAACTCCATTCATTCTTCTGTTTTCCTGGATAGAAGTTTCTGTTTTTGGGTCCATCCCTCTGCATTTCTCATTTGATCTTTACATATCTTCAGTCAGCTACCAACCATGATGTTGACATGTTCAACTCATTCATCAAATATACACACACATACATATCCATGTTCAACAGAAATGCTCGAGAATACATTTCTCCAACTCACTAGTTTTGTAGGTTCTTTATTTTTGGATAAATTTTTTTGAAAAAAAGACTTATCTAAAAGTTTATCCACACAAATTTTTATTAAATAATGAATGAGATTCATATCATATAATGAAATCAACATAAATTTCAGTCAATAATATATGCACTGAGACACGTCATTTTTTCAGGTTTTCTTAATTTTGGGGTTCTTGGGTTCAGGTTTGGACGGGTTTACATGATGGAATATGAAATCCATTAAAGGGGGGGAGGGCCCAAAGGGTAGCATCCCTGAACACACCGTGTGTTTTTTAATGGTACAATCGAATCTTGCTTTACTACCAAAAACAAGTGACATGCCACTTTTCTCATTTGAAACCGATAAATCCGTTGAAAATTTTATATATTCTCAAACTTTTTTTAAAAAAGAAAACCACGAGCAAATACTCTTTAGTGACATTTGTTGCAAGATGAAAAACTACAGTCCTAAGAATAATTGTCTTTAAGTCTTAATTTAGAGCTTTGTTATCTCCATTGATCCTATTTTATGAAGAATGCTTTTGATTTTAAAAAATATTTTTAAAAATCCTGTTACTAGGAATGCTATGTTTGTATAAATTAAGAAACATGTTTGATTAAATTCTAATATTTAAAAAATAATTTTTGAAATTCAAATGATAAGAGAAAGAAAAGAGTTGAGAATTAATAACTTCCAACACTTTCAGATAATGTAATGTTAACAAAAGTCAATTGAAATATGAAGATAACAGCACATTCCTCATAATCAAATATGCCAAAGAGAAAAACTGTTAAAACTTTTAACAAACGTGAAAATGATACATTCCCACGTTCATATTCTCATAAGTCATTTTGCAAAACCTGAAACAAACGCGAATTAAATTTGCTTGTGTTCATTTTATTTTTATTTTTTGGTCAACACTTACATGTTGACTTAATCACAAATATAGAAAGTATTCTCAATAGGTTTCCAAACCCTATACTGGTAAAGTTGGCCCATATGAAAATTTATTTTGTCAAGTGTAGCAATATTTTTTGGTCCAGTGAGTTTATAATAATATGGTTTTTGGTCGATTAATTGTTTTTAAATATGGATTGTTTGTCTTATGGAAATCCAATGTAGGGCCCATTAGGGAATAACAGAGAACCAAACCAGAATGTGGGCTTAGAAGTGGGCTGAAAGTAATGGATGGACCCAAAACAAAACGACGAGTAATAAAGAGTAGTGTGCTCGATTGAGAGGCGCTGTGAACAATGGCTTCTTCGTCTTCTTCAACGTCAGGTTCAGGGGTGGCGGAGCGAAGAGGAATACCAGGGGCTCAGTTTGTAGAAGATGTCCACACTTACCTCACGCAATCAGGCCTCGATGTTGGTTCCGCCCTCGCTTTTCTCCAAGAAAGGTCTTCAACTTCATTGTTATCTCTTTTACGTTCTCACTTTCACATTCTCATAACCTTAAATTTTGAGGATCTGTTTGCTATTTGCTTCTGCCTCCCTTCATAATTAGCTTCTTTTTTCATTTATATAGTTTTGGATTGGATCTATGTGTTAACTGTGTTTGGATAATTGGATGCAACATTACTACTCAGCCTTTCTTTGTAGAATCGCCTTCATAAATTAGAGATATGGACGTGAGGTTTGTTTGGCATAGGAGTAGTCTATATAATAAAATGATAAATGAAGTTTTTTCATGCAAAGATAACGAATTTAGCTGAATATGAGGTGAAGGAGATCAATATGGATGGTTTTTAGGCTGCACAACCTTGGGCTGTAATCTTTCGGTTTGGATTTTGTACATGGTCGAGGGAAATTACCTGGAAATCAGGAATTACTGAATGATCTAGAGGAATTATTCTGGATAAAAAAATAAATTTGTTTACTAATTCTGGACCGCTGTTATAAATTTCATAGCCTACGTGGAATTATAGTCTGTTATTTTTGTTACTGTAATATGTATAGTTGGATTAATGAATGAGGTAGTTTTTGATGTGGTTTTTAGACTGAAATTGATGTGATTCCCTTTCAAAGCCTTGGAAAGTACCATACTTAACTTGTGATTCTTTAGATTCATTAAGTATACAATTCATATAATTAAGTTATTCCTTATTTTTGTGTTTTAACTAATGGAATTTGTGAATTTGAAGCTCCTTGCATTGTTAATATGTCATTATGATAGCATTTGGAGCATGCACAGAATGGAGTGCTGCAGTTCTTATCTATTCTGTTCTCCTCAGGTCTACCCTCTTTATGTGGAACCAAAATGTACCATTTTCTACGCCCTAGGTCTTGTTTTATTCTATTTTTTAAAATGTACCTAACAGAGAAGAAAGTCTATAATGGTAGTCAAAATTGTAAGCTGGCATGTAGAATCGTGCGATTCTACACTCCTGGACTGTTGTATCATGCTGGCTCACGTGGATTGCAAATGCGTGAGCTCAGGTAGGATTGCTGTGCAGACTCGTAGGATTGGTAGGCACAGTCAATCCCACTGTGTTTAAAAACAGGATTTCTGACCTGCCGACCCATGACCTGTTTTCTGACTTGGTTTGTTCAAAAGTCGCAAAGACCCTAAAATAAACTCAGCCTGTTCAGAAATCCTTTTCTCTCTATTTGTGCTGCTGTTTTTCTGGTTCTGAACTCACATCACACCATGACATTGTTCTGCTCCTGCTGCGACCTGTGAGGGTTTTGCTGTTGCTGCACCCCCAAAATCCCTAAATCACCCTAAAAAATACTGCACCCTCCGTGTCTCAGGTGTCTGGAAATATGAGTTGTTTCTTGTTGCTTTTTCTTGTTTTAGAGTTACGTATGACCATTGAATATGGATTATGAACATGTGTGACTACCTTGGTAGGATCTTGATTTTGACTACTCTGGTCTATATATCCCCTTTTTAGAATGCCGACAAGTGCTACCTATGTACATTTGTGGTAATCATACATAGAAACTAGGTCTTAAAGTTGCTGCTGCATTGACCAGACATTTGTGAAACCTAAAGTTCATACTCACACTTAAAAGAAGCATTTATCTGTGAATTTATTTCATACTGTTAGGGGAGTCTCGCTTTTATTTATAAGTTTTTGTGGGAATGATGACCTGTCATATTCATCATGCAGACTTCAGCAGTACAAGGTGGTTGAAATGAAGCTTCTTGCTCAGCAGAGGGATCTTCAGGTTTCATTTCCTTATTTAGTTTTGGATTACAGTTATCATCTATCCTAGAGAAGCCACACTGAAGCTTATGCATACTTTTATATTATTATTATTTTGTTGATATTTTGATTGAGGGCTAAAAATACAAAAGAATAAAATTATTATGTTTCATGCTAGAATCATTGGCACGTAGTAAAGTTTTAACTTGTGAAAATGCTAGTGTGAATTTGACATTTTTTTTGCCCATCTAGACTCTGGCTGGCCAGGATCAAGTAAGTAACAAGCACTTTCCAGTCCAAAGTTTTCTTATTTTCTGAAATTTGGCTGTTCCTAACTGCCTAGGCTTTATACTTTTGAAGACGAATTCTGGTCTGGAACATAATTAATTCAAATTATAATAAATCATCTTTTTAATTGATTCATTCCAAATTAATTTTAAAACAAGAAATCTCTTTACAATTTCAAGTAAAACAAGAAAAATATGCTGTCTTTTTATTCTATTTTGATTAACAGAGTCCAACATAAAATGATTCATCTAAATGTTACTCTCTCTCTCTCTCTCTCTCTCTCTCTCTCTGGTGTGTGTGTACTTTTTATTTCAGTATCTAATCAACCTACTGCGGTGACATTTTTTGTTTATGATTTGTCAGGCAAAGATACCAGATATTGAGAAGTGCTTAGATGTTGTTGGTACATTGAAAGCTAAGAAGGGTACTGGTGAGGTCAGTTTGAAGCCTGATTTTCTATAACAAATTATAGTAGTACATATTATTTAGGTAAAACATACTTTCACTTAATATCTTACAAAAATGCCTATATATTAATGATCAGATTAGCTGTTGTCAGACAGCTGAAATCTGAAATTTGGTGCATCTTATTCTGAGGTTAGTTTGAAGCCTGATTTTCTACAACAAATTATTGTAGTCGTTATTATTTAGGTAAAAAGATACTTACACTTAATATCTTGCAAAAATGCCTATACATTAATGGTCAGATTAGTTATTGTTAGACAGCTGAAATCTGAAATTCTGTGCTTCTTATTCTGTTAATACATATAATGTTGTGTTGACAATGTATGCCATCATTTTTGTGATGTTGATGCATCCTCAAGACTTCCTGATTCCTTAAAGCTCTTATTCCATGGCCCATGACCTTTGTTTGGTGATATCCTTTTTCCTTGTTGACAACTAGCATATAGGTGATTGTGTGTCTTCATCTCCACGAAGAAGTTGATGGCTCATGTCCCAAAATTTAATTGTTAGGCTTCAATGCTGCTGCTTATTTCAATTTTCTAATTTTATGGCTTTTCTTTATATCTCTGTCTGTGCCTATGATTTGTTTTCTGTGTATAGTTTTTGAGTTTATACCATATGAAAAATTCTTTCTGTCTATTGGAATTTGTCTGTTGCCTATTCCTGATAATGGATTCATCAACTCAAGCTACTCAGAATTTGCTTTTGTGTTCATCCCTAATAACTTATAACATTTATACCATGATTAATCTCTTTCCTTTTAATATACAGCCGATCCTAGAGATACATGCAAGAGTATTCATGTTTCTGCTGAATGCACTTCATCACCTTCATATTGTATGCTCAAATGCATTAGATTGTTGCCTACACCAACCACAGTTTGCCATTGAGAGTTTGGGTTGAACCATTTATAACTGGCTTTCCTTGATGTTCTAAAGGATTCAGCACCACCTGTGCCTTCATATATGTAAAATGTGGAATGCCAGGAACACCAAGGATGTGCAAAAATTATGCAGATTTGTCTGTTTTCCAGTTGGGAAAACTGCATTAACTAAATGAAGGAATAAAAATAAATATGCACAAAACAAACCTAATGGGAGCACAAATGTTAGACTGACACTCATGTTCACCAGCGAGCTTTTGTGCATCATTTGCTAGGTTTTCCCTTGTATCTGTGAGATTGTCCTGAAAATATATATGTAAATTGCTCTGCATGTCTGCAAATAGGTGCACAAGAGTAAAGAATAAGAATAATAAAGCATGAAGCTTAATAAATGGTTTATTTTATAATCATCCTTATAACTAAAATATATCTCCAAATACTTTTATCTTGAATGAAGAGTCAAGTTAATTTCAAATGTTTGAAGTTTGAACGTTATGGCCTACTCTCAAACTCTCATTATGTTTAGGAAAACAGAAAATGATATTACATTTGTAGTGCATACTAGATGGACGTGCTTATGTCATGGCAAACTGCCCCTTTCCCAGATCTGAGGCTTTCCTATTAAGCAACCTTCCCCTATTCCCTGAATAAAGAAAATAACACTATTGCAAAAGATGTTATATCTTGGCAATGAACAATATTGCAATGCCATACATGCAGTGTTGTACATCATATAATGTCAAAACTAAGGTTTGAGAGTGGTCAAAATTTCTTTTATGATAATTATTGCAAATTATGCTATCGTTCTTTTATTTCTTTTGGGAATTGGTCCTCATTGCCTTTGCCCCCACCACCAACCCCCCCTCCCCCCAAATAATAATAATAAAAAATCATTTTCTCATTGTATTGTATATTAACAACATTTTATTTTGATCATTTGGGAAACTATATCATGCCACCCTTTGAATAATCTATTAAAAGATTTTAGGGCAAATGAAAACATTAGTTGTGTTATAAACTAGAAGATTAATATTTGACTTTAAACACAGGAACTTATTGCTGATTTTGAAGTATCAGAAGGCATATATTCACGGGCATGCATAGAAGAAACTGATTCTGTATGTTTATGGCTGGGAGCAAATGTCATGTTGGAATATTCATTAGAAGAGGTACTTTTTTGTTAGTTTTAGGTGTTATTGCTGTTTTTATTTCTTTAAATTGTTTCCCTATATGAGTGTAAATTTCTGTTGCAGGCCACCAGTCTTCTACAGAAGAACCTTGATAATGCTAGAGCCAGTTTAGAAGTTCTTGTTGCTGATCTACAGTTCTTGAGGGACCAGGTGACAATTACTCAGGTCAGCTTGCTAACTATAAAATGTTCTCCATTTCGGTTTGCATTTTTGGTATTTTCCCATTAAAAGTAAATGAATGTTTGAATTAAAATTATTTAAGTTGGACCTACATTTTACATTCATCTTAAATTGAGTATGGAAAAATACATACATAAAACTCACTAAGATGAAATGGGATAGAGAACCAGAGAATGAAAGGGTCTAAATCGTATTAATGAGTATGAGAAGATGAGCTTCTGCAGCTCTTTCAACCACCGAGAACACCAGAAAAAATACCTAGAGCCTAGCTCCTGCAGAGAGAGGATCTCCCTGCTCAGACAGAATGCTCCCTTCGCCTCCTTCCTCTAAACCAGGCACTCACTAACGAACTCTTTTCCAGCTCAGCTATTTTCTTCTAGATTCAACTCTCCAAGTCGCTGGCTTATTTGGGCTCATTACCAAAACCTGATCCACTCCCCCAATGGGCGCAGAGGCCCTATCAAAATGCTAAAAGTGGCACATTTCACTTATTTCTTTGTATTCTTAATAAGCGAGCATACAATAATTTCCACTGACTTTTCTTTTTCATTTTTCCCAACTTCGTATCTACCATCCACACCTTATCTCTACAAGATGCATTCAAGGCACTTGGAACACTCTTTTTTTTTATTTTGCATGAATGTAATTGAGTATGTGTGTTGGTAATAAGCAATTTTAATAGGGTTCTGAACATTAATTAGTTTTAGTTGTTTATTGTTTATCAATATTTGGTCAGGTTACAATTGCTCGTGTGTATAATTGGGATGTTCATCAACGGAGAATTCAACAAGCAGCTGCTACAACTGCTCAAGACTAGTAAAAAGGAGAATTTATTCACACCTAGATCTAAAATTGGACACTTGTACCTTCTGTTTAGAGTATGATTCTGATCTGTTGCCTGTTTCTAATTTAGATAAATTATGGGTTGCTTCCTGTCTCTAGTTCCGGTTTCACCACAGTACATACTAGAGAGGAACCTTTTTTTTTATATATTTATGCTGGTAAATGTCTTGGTCTCCTGTAAAATGCCCACA
Organism: Abrus precatorius; assembly: GCF_003935025.1. Classification (NCBI taxonomy): domain Eukaryota; kingdom Viridiplantae; phylum Streptophyta; class Magnoliopsida; order Fabales; family Fabaceae; genus Abrus; species Abrus precatorius. Next base: position 30,004,089 of record NW_020874292.1, on the reverse strand, counting down.
TATTAGGTTGATGGGAAGTTTTGTTTGGTGTGGTCAGATGGATATATTTTACTCTGCAATTCGGTTTTACTTGTTTAATTTTATATTGATGATGCTAATGTTACTTGTCTCTGAGTAAGCTATGTTTAAAATTCAAATTCTGGATGAGAGGGATAATCATAAGGGCCCCACAGAAGTTTCAATTTGTGAATGAAAATAATCTGCTAAACTACGCAAACAAGACATCACAATCAATTGCTTTCCACTGATGTCAGCTTCATCTTATCTTTCCTCAAAAGAGTTGTAGATCTGGACGGCTTCCAATATAAGTATAAAATTGCCATTGTTAGTCAAAGATGAGATGATGCCAGGTTTGATATATATATGATCTAGTCAACTGGTCTACTGATACAGTTTATGGAAAGTAACGGAATGATATAAAACTGGGTAGTTCAGGATCTAGTCTTAAAGCTCTGCTTGTTTGAATGGTATGATCTGAGTTTGGTAGAGTGGCACTGTCGTTCATGTGCCAAAACAGGTTTCTTTGTTGTTTGCTAGCATTGACAATAGGTTGATACTCATATGGTTGGCAGACTAATTAAAGTTTTCGGCATAGCCCTTCACATGGGGACCCATTACTACTATGGTGGGTGTGAGAATTCATAAACATGGCTCATCTATCTAATTGTGAAGTAGAAAAGCCAGCGTTGTTTAATGAGGTCAAGTTTTTCTTGTTATTTTTCCCCCACTTACAAATAGAAACCAGCGCTGTGTTTCTGCAACGAGCCATGGTTTTTGCAACTATACTAGGTCGTATAGTTTGGATAATTGCAAACAGCGTTTGTGGAGGTGAGAAAAATAAGTAACTATGGTAAGAGGTCGTGTTTGATTTGTTATAGTGGTAATGTAATTATTTTTAGTAAGTTTGATTTTAAAATATGAAAATTTCTAACCCTTGGAATTGATTCGAGTGTGACACTCAATTTTTATAAATGTGTTCATATTTTGCAAAATGATCTCTCAAGTATTTATAGAACTATTTCTTTTAAACTCATGAAAAATATTAAATCTAAAAATAATGTCGAATATTATGTTTCAAATTTAATTTAATCAAAATTTAAACTAGACCCTTAAATGTCCATGCTATTGGAATAACTACTTGGTGAGTGCATTGGCAGAAATGAATGAAATATGTGCGATGAAAATTGTAAATTAATTATTTCATAAATTTAAATTGTTGAGTGAAGACACGTCAATAATTTTAACTTTTAACATAACGTTTCTAGGTCGTTTCCTGTTGTCCAGCTACGTTGTAAGACGGTAACTCATGCTAGTATGTTACCCGTGCCGGTCCAAGTTATCAAATTGTCTAACAAGAAAAGTCTATCGCAATTCCTTGTCTTCATCTCTTCATGTTATTTTATTTTTTTATTTGTCATATACTATTTATCATTTTAATTACACGTCACAAAAGGTATTAATTATTTTTTAATATTCTTATTTATTAAGAATAGTCCTTACTAATTAATTACTATAACTTCAATAATATTCTGAGTATTTGTTATTAACTAACTATTATGACAATTCTAGCACTTTTATCAGATTATTTTAATAAAAAAAAATTATTTTACTATATGTACGTATTAATATTAAATGACATCTAAATAAGATAAAAAGAGTATTTTGGAAATGCATGAAAAAATTGTGACAATAGGGTTTAGGGTTTAGGAAACTTATTTTAATAAACGTCAAGGCCATATTTATATTATAAATTTTAAAATAATTAATTGATTAAATTAAAACGGCCTTAAAGTAAACTTTTCTTCGTTTGGAGTAATTTCAGTTTATACTGTGAGTTTGTAACAAGGTTGAAAGGGTCTCGATCTTGATAACCTGGAATATGAAAATTGGAAGGGTCTTAATGGGCCAAAAATAGGGCTCGTGAAACAAGAACTTTTCCATGGTTTATTTTAGTTAGTAGGGCTATTGTACCTTCAAATACATCGGCAGGGTCAAACCTATATATTTGTCAAAGAACACTTCAAGGTATCGCTATGGTTGACCTTGTTATAATGGACCCTTGCCCATTTATTGCCTGGTCCCAGACCTTCTTAAGTAGCATGTTGTTGACACCCTTAACCAAAGTCATCTGACATAACACACAGTTCCACTTGACCTGCTAAACCTGATATTTCTTCTATTATATTTTTAGGGCCTGTTCATGATATCGTATACATCATGTTCTTTAAATTGAATTATTATTATTATGAATTACGCTGTTTGTCTTTCATTTCATCCCCTTCTGTTTTATCAACCAACGTCTGTCAACTACAAATTCGTTTTAGAATTCTATATTTTTAAGGATGTAAAAGTTGAATCAATCGCAAAATAATGTGTGGGGTCATCAAGTTGATGCTTTTTTATTCTTTAATTATGGTATCTGTACATGCATTAAGTTTAAATTAATCTTGAGAGAGGTGATTATATAGGTGAAGCTCTCACAAAAGTAATGACTCAAATTTAAACTGTTAATAGATATGATTTGTGTAAAGTCGCATTTTACTTCTATTTCTATCCTGATTTACTGAATATAAGTAGTTCTCCTTCAAGCTCACATTATATTATAACAAATAAGAAAAGTACATCTCCGTACTCATCATCTTTGTTACTCAAAAATGCCTTTTTAAATATTTTGTACAATAAGATGCATTTTAATAATTGGTATAAACTATACCAATTCTAACGCAACGACAAAGTTTTAATGCTCCCCTTTATAAATATATCTATTTTCAAATTTTAAAAATATATAAATAATAAATTAATTATGTATACCTTTTAGTTTAACATACATTAATTTTATAAAATATTTCAATTCAATTCAGTGGTATATATGTACCTTCATGTTTTTATTTTGTATGAATGAAATCCTATATAACTTATTATTATTTCTATTGTTAATGGAGTTTATCTTTCCAAAGGGGTTCTTTATTTAAGAAAAGAAAATAAGTAATTTTTTAGGAAAAATTAATTAGAAATGTTATGTGTATATGTAAAATAAATTACAAATTTTTTTATTTTTTTAATAGTTAAGTTGTTTAATTTTTTTATTTATTTTTCTTTTGAAAGAGTCAAGCTGTTGTCAACACAGTAGTTTTAAAATCCAAGAGCAGCTGGGTAAACGACTGACGAGTTGACTGAAGCTATCCTTCTCGTAGTTTTAGGAAGCAATGAACACGCAAGCGTTGATTGCGGCAACTCGGAATATTTTCTATTGGCTGTGTGCAGATCTTTCTCAGTTATCGTGCCCTAAATTATATCTTAAAATATTAAAATGAACAAATTGATATAATTCAGCAAGCTAATCATTAAATGAACAAATTGATATAATTCAGTTTTTTAAATTTTAAAATATCTTTTGAGATTACTGACATTATTTTTTATTTATTAAATATTTTTTAAAGTCATTAACTATTAAAAAATCAATAAAATGTTGAAATGTTATCCTTTCATGATAAATAACATTTAAAATTAATTATGTGACAGAATAAATTTGTATAAAGATTAATAACATGACAGAATAAATTGTCTCTAAAAGTTTTTGTTGTCTATCAATTTAATTTTTATCAAAATGTCATGAACAACAATAAATAATAGCAAAAATTTAAATAAAAATTATTATTTTTTAATAAATATGAACAATTTTAAATCATGTTATTACTTGAATAATTTCTAACTTTTCTAACTTACAAAGCTTTTATTTTTATCCCTTCAATGAAAGAAGAAGAAGAGAAAACTTTTAGAATCACCCACAATCACACAGACTGTTTGAAAGAAAATTCACTACCACAAAACTTACAAATATAAACGAATTTTATTGATAGATTTTAAATGATTATAAATAAATTTTAGTGTTATAGACAAATTTATAGATGGATAAAATTTAATTGTAATTTTAGCATAATTTATACAGATGAAAAAAATTGTCTATAAATCTATAGACAGATTTTTTTTATTTGTAAACTCATTTGTAAATTTACAGACATATTTTTTTATCTATAATAAATATATTTATTACAGACAAATTTTGCTATCTGTAAAATTATAGACAAATTTTTCTATCTGTTATAATTAATTTATAACAATTATTTCATTTATAATTTTTATATCACCTCATCAAACGCATCTTCTATCATTTTTCTCATCTCATTTATCATTTCTTCAAAACAATACTTTCCATTCTCAAACACTATATTTTTCTCACATTATTGCTAAGTCCACCGTGGATTTCAACCTTGTTCTGAATCGCAAGACGTTCAAAATTGACACATTCTTTCATGTGATCTATCTGTAATGAATAATTTATAACAAATAAGTATATATCCTACACCAAAAATAGAAAAAAAATCGATTAAAAGCTATAGTATAATACCAGAAACACAATGACATAATTTGTTTGTAAAATGGAGGCTCAAACTAGTAGCAATGTGTAGGGAAGCGAATATGCTAGAGAGAGATCAGAGAGAGAAGAAAATATAAAAATGAGAAAGAAGAAGAAGGAGAGCGCTTTTATACATAGCGTTTTATTAATTGACTTATAGACAGAAAAATTCATCTATAACTCCATTCATGAAATACTGTGTTTCATTTATGCAGTTATAGACGGATTTTACCGTATGTAATTTGTGCCTAATATTTTCTGTCTTAGTTTCAAATTACAGATTAAAAAATTAGTCTATAAATCTGTCTATGATATAGATGGAAAAAAAAATCGTGCAGCAGACCTTGCTCTTAACTTAGATTTCGCTTGAACAAGAATTCACTTATTACCTTACAAAATAGAAGATTCAACTCGAAAATGGGGAGCCGTGAGTGGGCTTTGAAGCCCCAGTACACATTGACCTAACTTGGCATTGTAGAGCAATGAAGGAGCTTGGGAAAGTGATCAAGAATCATTGGGGAACTAATTTCTTTCTCTTCCCTATGTATTTTCTTGTTGTTTTGTATGTCATGAACGGCTAGAACTCTAGAGATTGAATGTAATCTTTATACTCTGAATGTTTTGGTATTTTTAATATATATTTGTTAATTTACCATGAGTTGGGTATGTTTATTTTGATATTAATGCTTGTTTCTACCCTACGGGGATTGATTCATGATTCGAGAATCTAAGATGAGTTGGAAAACTACTTTGGAACCAAGTTGGGGTAAATACACGCAATAAATTGGGACTCTAGAAATATATGTTAATCTATTGTATGTTTGACAACTCTTGATATTAATGCTGGATTATTTGTTGTTTAGATAAGAAATTATCATTCAATAAATATATCTTAGAATCTCGAATGAGAAGAATCTGTCGAGTGAATATAATGAAAGTGCATCATAAAATTTTGGTATTTGTTCAATGTATGTTAAAACCAAAATATAAAAATGATGATAAATGAAGTCAAATCCCCAATCTTATCATATTAGTTTAATTTGCTTTTATTTGTATTTATTTTCTATGAACTAAACTATCAAAAATCCAAAATATCACTTAGTTGTATATTTGTGAATATTTAGGTATTTGTTAATTTTAATTTAGATAACTAAAATTACTTGAATATCAACATTCTTTGTGGACACTACAACCTTTTATACTACATCAAAAGCTTGGTATACTTGTCAAATCCCTTCACAATAAAAGAAAAAAAATCTGAGACCATCAAAGTCATTTTAATTTTAAAGACGAAAATGTTTGAGCTCAAACAATCTTAATAATCAATTTTAGACTTTACTTTCTCTATACAACATTATTTGTAGCATGTAATAAATTCTACGTCTCATTTAACGTAATATTTAAACATTCTATCGTTGAACATTTTATTTTGTACAATTTACTAACTACTTTAAATTATCATAAAATAATGAATATTTTTAATGTGTATTCAATGGTGTACATTAAAAAGTATAAATATATTTTATTAAATACTTTATATATATATATATATATATATATATCGTGAAGAGAGATAAGTTTATTGATTATTTATTTGTATAATTGTTTTTAAATTGAATTTACTTAAGGAATAATTTTAATTTAATGAAGTTTAACAATTATAAAATTTAAACAGCCGTAGCTAACAGCTGTCCTCAAGAAGTTCCACCAATGTATGTATGATGTTTTTTCTTTTGGCGTAGTTAAAGTTTTTAGGTGCAGAGCAGTGAATGTATGTTATATATAGCCTTATAATTTAAAATTTCTACATGGATCCTGTTCCTCACCCTAAATTGGTGTCTTAATTAAATGCTAATTTCCATCCGCCGACAACAATAACAACAAAAGTGAGAGAAGATCATTTCGTGATACACGTTAAAACAACGGTAAAATTAGTCAATGAAAATGAGCCTTAAATGTTAAACTCGATTTGCATCTATATAAACATTTTGACTACGCAAGTCCTTTCTCAATCTTGTTCTTAATTTGATCTACTTTTGATCTCTTTTAAATTAAGTTTAAAAAATGGTAAAATTAGGATTTCAATTTTAATAAGGTGTTAACGATGATTTATCAACCATTTACTAAATTCTGAATTTGTAATTAATAAGCATTAATTTAAATATATAATTACAAATTAATAAATTACTTACTGGTTCACTTCATGTAATGGCAAACTATAAACATAAAACTTTTTTTTTTCTCACTAAATTAGACACAACACTATTTCTTATACATAAACCCGCAGTAAAAGATCAGAAATCTGCAGATGAAATAATGTTGAGTTGAAGAACCGGTTGAAAATGAAGATTATAATATTTTTAAAACTTGATATCAACATGTCATGCGCCATAATCAAAATGTATGTAGACCAGCGTCTCAACACGGTACTAATCAAGTTTGAAAAAGAATAAAGAAAGAAAGAAAAAAGTTGAAGTTATTTTCTTTATTCGAATCAATAGAAATGGACTCTCCTATATTTGAAAAATATTTTCACTAAATACATTTTTCTATCTATGTATCTACGCCAAAATATATCTTAATATTTATTAATTTGAGAATTTGCATGGTAGGTTGAAAAAAGCAAATATTCACGAGGTTTGACGGATGAATGGTGTCCTGGAAATTTGCATGCAGTGAATTTGAAGTGTGTGGAATGGATGATCTCATCGCAATTGGCATCCCTGAATACGGCGACATCTCGGTTGTTGTAATTCAAACCCCCAAACACGACCTTTAGATCCTATGTCTGTTGTTCCCATGCGGTTGCGGTGACACGCAGTGCAGCGCCACATAGACACAACACAAGTCAGCGAGAGAATGAAGTTACAACCACCGACAGCGCCGCCGTGACCCGTTAAGTTGCCCCTTTCCTCCTCCAGCTATGACCCTACTACACTGCCACGTGAATAGCATGTGCAATGAACTTGCCCCCAATTCCTATGTTTTCTACTGTTACCGTCGTTTGTTACGTGTCTTGTATTCGTCTCTACTGCCTTTGCAGCCTTTTTTTCTAAGCAAGCCTCCAACGTCGTATCTACGTTCTAATTATACTCTTTTTGAAACACGTCTTGCCATCTTGAAAAGTTTTAAATGATGTCTTTTTGAAATTAAAATGAATGCGCGTTTTCTTCTTTAACTCTCTTTCTTATTGTTTGTTGTCTTTCATTTATTTGATTTTTGTACCCTTCGTTATGCCTTTGATTCAGTTAGATTTACTATTAAAAACTTGTCTAATTAAACACAAAATTGAAAAAAGTATATAGAGAATTGCAAGAATGAGTTCCTCTAATTAAGGGGGAGAAAGCACATACAAAATAGATAGATGAAAGAGATGCTAAATAAACGTTGTTTGTCTGATATTATCCTAACAAGTCACAACATACAATATATTCACGCGATTCACAATTTAGAAGAAACAAAGGGAATCCCCGTCGTGTAATTAAAAAACTGATAAATAAAAAGGATATTGAAAGCATGATGGAACGGAATGAATAGAAAAATAGGGAAGGAAAAGACGATAAAAACAAAAAGCAAAAAGATTTAAAAAAGAAAGACACTCCCAAAGCAAAGGAACACGTAGCAACGGTCGTCGGTGATCATATACTAAGATTTTTTAAAAAGGTCCAAACAGTTCTGAGCTTTGGAAGAGCGTGCGTGAGTTTAAAGCAATCGCATAACATACCAAAACCGCGTAAAGTGCATGTGCTTTCAAGTCTTGTTTGAATGAATGCCAGCCATTTGATTTGACACGTAAGCATGTCTCCCTGCGTAATATTTTCTCTTTTATCATAAATCAACAAACCACGGAAATTCCTATAATTGCATCAAAAATAAAAATTAATTTGTATAATCCAAAGCCACATGTAATATTATATTATTATTACTTAATATTATCTTTTTATTTCTCACGAAAAAGGATGCAATAATTCATCAGCATTTAAGATAAGCAGAAGCTTTAGTATAAAAAATTATTAGCTTAATTATATTTTTTATTTTTTAAAATTTTGATTTCAATTTTCAAAAATATTTCGTTTAGTATTAATTGTATTTTTAAAATAATATTTTTATTCATATGATAATATAAAAATTAATATTTAAAAATATCTTAATTAACTATGTATAAATTAATATTTTTATACTCTGATTAATGATTTTTTAACTTTTGAAATATTTTAAAATATAATAGTTTAATAAAAATAAAAAATATTGATTAAAATAATAATTAAAATTATTTTAAATTAGACATAAATATGTAACTAAAAAAAAATCTGCAGACAAATAAACAATACCTTAAGTACCACATGACTGGAACTTTTAATATAAGCCATGCGTCACTTGCCTGCACCAATAAAATAGGATGAATAAACTGCACCAGTGTTTTTCTAATAAGCCATTACCGACAGCCATTAATCCCATGCATTAAAATTTTTTCCCGCCAACTAGCAGAAAATTTGGATATAATAATAAAACAGTTATTCTCTTATAATAACTAGTAACATTATAGTCCATTTATGTAATTGAATAGTTTGGAGGAAAAAAATAATTGAAAAAAATTAAATTTATTTAATTTTAATTCTTTGTGTTTGATATTCTCACAATTTTTTAATTGTTAAAATTAAATTTCTCATCTTAATTTCTGCCTAATAATAACAAGAACGTAAAAAAAAATTTGACAAGGCATTAATTCTGCCTCAACTCCCCAAAATAAGCCTTTCTTTTTCTTTTTCTTTTTTATATATTCTAATCTATATAAATTAATATCACATGAAAATTTATTAATTCTAGTTTTTTTTTCATTGGCTTAAAAATATTATTAAAATGCAAGTACCAGGTTACTCAGCTCATACAATACACTCACATATATTGTTGTGACTGGTCTTGAATTTTCTTATTCACTAAGTTGAACAAAAATATTTTGTTTGAACAGATTTTAAAAAAATGGTTTTTTAATCTTTGGAATATATTTTAAAGTGCATATATAATAGTTTATGTAACATGAAAAAAAGATGAACAAATAAAAGAAATAAACCATGAAAATGTTATTATTATTCTTTCACTATTCTGAAAGACAGGACTTGAAAATAGCTATAGGTGCCCAATAATTGACCCACTTGATCAATTGACTTTGTGTGTGATTATTGGCACCTTCTGAAAGGAGTGGAGCAAACCACGACATCTGAAGCATCATAAGCCATTGATTCTCAAGTTATCACACATATATTGATCATTATTCTTTTTTTAAATGATTTTTAATTAATTTTTTACAATCGTATTAATAACAATAACATTTTATATAAAAAATTAATTAATGTGACAATAAATATATGTGTGAAAATAAACATTTGTCTTATTTTGCCTTTCCATTGTCCTACTCTGTGGTTGAAATCCCTCTCAAATTGGTTTGTTCAAACCTGGACACTCCCTATATAACATGAACATGATGAATATCTCACGTACCTGCCTTGTCTTTCTTTTACCATGAGCACTACATGAAATTCCTTATACCCTCCTACATAATTAGTTTAGAGTGAATTAAGGATATGTCATTCTTGTTAGTTATCGGAGACAGTTTGAAGCGAAACACTTAGTTTTAATAAACGAGAAAAATCATATAACTAATTAAAAATGAAATATCAAAATTCATATATAGAACAAGGTATGAGGACAACTGGCGAAAGTAAGTCCTAATTTTTTTTCTGTTTTATTTGCTTAATTTTTGTACATTTTTTTTTTAAAGAAATTCAAAATGAACCAATATGATTAAATTTGATTATTTTGATATAATGATTCAGTAGGTTAATTGGATTTGTGAGTTGGTCCCGATTTAGTGTGTTTGGATTTTTTAAATAAAATTGTATAGAATTTATATTTATTTTATTATAATCTAATTTTATTAAAAATAGTATTTAGATACTCTTAATTAAAATTTTATTTTTACATTTATATTTAAATTGATATGATGAATTATAATTTTTGCATTAAATTACTACATGCTTTTAAAAAAGAAATTATATTATTTTAAATTTAATTTAAAAAAAATTGAATTTGCAAAATTAAATTAAAAAACGCTGACCTAAATATACACTTATTTACTACATTAAAGTAGTAAAAAAGAGGGAGTAGTCGACGTGGAGATGATGTGAGAAAAGGGAAATCTTACTGGGGTGGTCTCCGTCACTCCGTTCCGTTCCGAAGCTTCTTTAGAGAAGATGACGGTCGTAAAGTCCTTTTGGCTCACACACACGCAACTCAACTACGTTTTTTGTTTTCCCCCAAAGCTTGTGCTTTTCATTCCTTTTTAAGTTTAGTACCTTGGATAAAACCAACCTTTCACCTTTTCTTATCTCTTTTCTTCCCTTTTTGTTTTCATCTTCAAAATAATATAACATTAATTAAAAAATAAATGAGTCAATTAAAAGCAGAGTATGAACGGAGAAAGCCTCAATGTTTGAATTTTGAGTCGACCTTGCAGTCTCACCCTTAATCATGACAATCCAAATTATTTCCTTAAAGATTAGCTGTCTTAATATATCATGTTACAAATAGGGTGAGATTTGAGCTCAACGTTGAAAGTATTGTAAACTTAAAATGATTGTCTCACTTATAAATTAGAGTAATTGGATTTTATTACGTTGAATTTGGAATTGAGTTAAATCAGTTTTGTGTACCATGTGGTACAGCATTTGAAATGAATGCTTTTTAAAGAACCCCAGTAGGCCTTAAAAGCTATTTTATTAGTAATTATAATTAGAAATGTAGGGCAATGAAATTCAACATTAATTATTGAGGAGCGAAGCTGTGTTTGGCAATGCAGTCATTGAGATGATTAGGTTCTCCCATTTCGTTTGCTGGAGAAAAGGGAAATTTAGATTATATAAAGTTGTGCAAACGTGAAAGGGCAGCAAAATTCTCTATAGCAAGATGTTTTGCCCAGTGATCGTAGCTAGCTAGCTAACTAGGTTTGGCGAGTGAGGAATTAATTGATTCAGACAATTTATTTCAGTATGATCAATATTATTATAATTTTTTATGAGTTTCTTTTTTTTTTTATATAAGTTACAAATTTTAAGAAAAATTAATAATATTTCTTTCTATGTAACCTTTTCCACCAACCTCTAATTTTGTAACAGCAAAGTTAGAATACTTTTATATAAAGAATTATAATTTAATTTTAGTACAGTATTAATATAAACTTTTTTACATGATTAATTAATTAAAAAAATTTCATAAATATGATTTTTATGTTAATTATAATATAAATTTATTATTATTATTATTATTTACACGATAGTTTATGATGCAATATATTTAAATTAAGTTAAAAATATAAATTACAAACTGTCTGGATTGGAATATTTTACGGATTATAATTTGATTTGCATAAAAAAAATTCTTGGTGCTACAGTGTTCAAACGTATTCGCTAATTTAAATTACATTAAAGATACCTATTTATGATAAGCAAAAAATTTGAGATTATAATAATTAAAGCTAGTAAATTATTAATCAGTTAAATTTTTATTCACATTTTTTAGTTTAAATGATAAATATTTTTAATATAAAATTGAATTTTACAAATAATTTCATGTTTTTATATTTTTTTATAAATATGTTATTTTAAACAATCCAAAAAAATGAATAAAAATAAAAACCACTGTTAACAAATATAAATTTATTTTATATAATAATTATTAAAATAATCTAAAAAATATAACCCAAATACACACGAAAAGTACTGCAATAATAAAGTAACGTATATAATTTTTCAACCAATTACATGATTCGTTTGTTTAAGTTTGTAAAAATTATTTTATGATGTAATGTATTTAAATTTGCTTTCAGAAATTACGAAATACTATTTTGGAGAAAACAACATAAAAACAGGTTTATTTTTCAAATTTTTTAACTATATATCAATGTTTTAATTAATTTTTAAAACACATTTCAATTTTAAAATTTAATCTTTTACGAAAATTACAAAGCCCACAAAGGAAAATGGTCCACTAGAAGGCTAATGAAAGCAAAATGCTAATATTTAATGAGTCATCCAATTTATTATTATTTTTTAATTACAAATTTTTTATTAAAAATAATCATATTTGAGTTAAATACATTTATTATAAATAATAATTAAAAAATATCTAACATAACTGTATTTATTAAGGTTCAAATTAAAATTTAAAAATTAAACTAAACCAACTCCTACCCATTCATCCATGTTTTTTATGGTCTAATTCGTTTCTGATTTTATTTGACTAAATATAATTTTTAATAGAATTTGATTTAAAAATGAGACCATGAATCTGTGTTATATTTTTAGATGTTCTACTGTAGTTTAGATGTCTTTTATTTTTTTTTAAATATATATATATATAATTTTTTAAATCATTATGTGTTATAAAAAAAACTTTAAATTTAATAAATAACATTTTATATACTTTAATATTATATTTATATGATTTATTTTAAAATATATCAAAAATTGATTTTATTCTTTACTATTTTTATAATATAATTATAAATAATGTTAAGATGGATATTTCTGTCAAGAAATTAAAATAACCTAATAAGATTTTATATATTGTTAAATTTAATTAAATCGATATTCCATCTAAATAAATAAATTTATCAAACTTTTAAATCAAATAAAAGTACAGATACCCCTACCTGAATAGTTAGTAGATGGATATATTGCAAATGAATGCTCATTCTTTTTACCAAGTTGTACTGCACGTGTAGTAGGTGCGATTCCGTGATGACGTGATTAGTTTTCTTTTTTTTAAAATAATTGCATTATTTCCTGTTTTTTATGTAATAATTTTTACACATGAAAAAATAAAAAAGAGAAAGGAAAAGCATATAATAAGAAGAACAGGATTGTTTGGTGTGATATGAAGAGAGGGAAAGAATATAAGTATGATAAAATATAAAAATATAGTTTAAGTGTTTTTGAAAAAAAATAGAATTCTAAAATGAACGATATAAATAAAAATAAAATGTTAATCAATATATTTAAGTTACTGATTAAAGAATTTAAAATGTATTTTTAATAGAAACATAAATATATATTTATTTTTGTAAAATTTAATATAATTTTAAATAAATAAATTATTTATTAATTCTCTAATTAATGTGTATAAAATACATATTATCCATAAATTAACTCTTTTTTTTCCGTCATTTACGTATGTTATCTCTCGTTGGTCGTGGAATTTCCCAAATTCTAATTTGTATTTTTCTTGAGTCAAATCGCATCAGCCACACACGATTATGTGGCAAGCGACACAAAACACGAGGCAACTGTCGCTTAAACTTGTGCACGATTATAGTTTTACTTCAGCTATGTAAATACATAATCTCGTAATTTCATCATGCGTTGTGTAGAAAAAATGTTATTTTAATATTATTTTAAATGGTTAAATTAATAATAACTTTCTAAATAATCATTATTTTAACTTGTATGTTATTTGATAACGAAATAAGTGTTTAATGTTGAATTGTTTATGTTCCAGAAGGAATTTATGGATTATTTATCTGTGAATTAATATTAATTAAATGTTTAAAATAAACTCTTTGAATTAATAAATATATATAGGTTATTAATTTAATCATAGTATTTATCTATTTGATGGAATTGGAATTGGGCATTTTCGTTCAGAGCTATTTACCCTTGCTTTAAATTAGTTATATAGCTAATAAATAATCCTCATTATATTTGTATTATATTAGTTTAAAAATTATAATATTACATCTATGCGTGTTTCCCCTATAAATAAAAAACATATATCAAAGTCAAATACATAAAAATCTAAAACTACTTTTCCTACATATTTTTTTTTAATCTTTGTTCAAATAATATAGTAAGTCTAATAGCACAAATTATGAACAATAATTAATTTTAACTCCGTTAAATTTAGAAATATCTTATGATGTTTGGCTTTGAAAAGAATATATTTAAGCATTAGTTTTTAAAATAAAATAACATATAATATTAACAAAGCAATACATTTATTTTGACTATGATAAAAAAAATGAATGTACATTAAAAAAAAATGTCATGCAACTCTAGCATTTATAAATTCACAATAAGAGTCCAATGAAAAAGGTAAAAACTAAAGTAATTTATTCAGTTAAAACAATTGTTGGGTGAGAGAATAAAAGTATTTAACTTAACACAAAGATTAATTATTTCATTAACATTAGTTTTAAACTAATTTTAAATAATTAAAATTGATAAATTTTATTGAAAATAGTTATTATGTTAAAAATATAAAATTATAATAAATATTTTTTATTAAAATTTATTAAGCAAATATAAACCTTAAAAATAACAAAAAAAAAAAGAAAAAGAAGAAGACAATTTAGTGTAAATTTACACATTGAATTGAAATTAATAATGACTATTTTTTTTTTTCGCTTAGCTGTGTTGGCAGGGCCAATAAAGCTTAAAATATAGTTAGTTAGTTGTGTTCTTTAAATATGTTATCAGATGTTTAATTCGTGATTTTATATTAAAAATTATGTTATTTATTGATATTAGGTGTTAAATTTAAATATTTGTTTGTTTTTTAAAATATAAGATTTATTAATCTAATTATTGAATCATGAAAAAATTATCTTTTTATATATATATATATATATATATATATATATAATGTGATACATTTTGGTTTATTTGTTATTTTTATAAAATAATACCGTGACATTAAAAAACTTGATAACAATATTTTGAAAGAACTCTACATATTTTAAGATAAAATAATATGCATCTACACATGGGATTTATCTAATAAAAAGGGAATTTTTATATAAAAAAAATGTTCAAAGTAATTTACAGAGGAGCTTTCATGAAATATAACTTTCCTTCCTTAGAATGTTTTCCAAAATAGGGTAAGACTTGGATAAACTTCACATAACTTTGAATCTGGACAGTTGAATTATGGAATAAATAGAAATTTCTTTCAAATACCATTCATTTCTATGTTCCCATATAAACCACATGATTACTCAAGATAGGAAACTCCAATCCTCAACAGAGGAGCTTTAAATAAGCCTAAAATATAATCATCTGACCAACTACTCATTCTCATACTAATAAAATCAGATGAATTGATTTTGATTCGCATCAATTTCATTCATTTTTCGCTAGATTGCGGGTGCATAATAATCTTTGGAGAATTTTATTAAATTAAATAAAATATTACTATTTTAAATGTTTAAATTCAATTATTGAAGTTAACAAAATTATTAAATATTGAAGTCTCTAGTTGTACCCCTTCTCTAGTTGTGATTCTTCAGGGCAATATTTAGTTGGATTATATGAGAAGCTTGAAGTGCATTTCACAGTTAAAAGGTGAGTTTTGGGTCCTCTTAATGAATTTTCAGCTGATTAGAATATCCTTGTGAAGATGGATTCGAAGGTAGCTATGAATCTAGTACAGGAAATTTGTCCTCAATGTCACCATTGCCAATTAATTGTAAAAGGGATTAGAGCGTGAGGGTGATATTAAAGTCTTGTGTATTTCTCATGTTTATTGAGAAGCAAAATGTAGTGCAGATATGTTGGCAACTCTAAATTTAGCCCACGGTTTAGAATTTAGTCTTCAACGGTTATCTAATCTATCTCCCCTTCTTCTCCCTGTTTCAAGGGAAAAGGCTCATCCAGTTAATCCTTCTGGCTTCTAGGCTAATTATGCAGTTTGTCTGATTTATTATAATAGCAATAACAACAACAATAATAATAAAAATTATAAATTTAAATTTAATCAATTTTACCTAATTAATTTTAAAATTAAGTGATTTTATAAACATTTCATATAAGTTTACAATTTTATTTTTGATCGTTCATATGTAATAGTTGGAATTTTCTTTTAAATTTATATAATTTAATAATTATTTTTTATATTTTTAAATAATAAATTTAATATTTTAATTGATATAAATTTTAAAAATAAAAGAATTATTAAAAATACTAATATATAAGAAATTATTTGAAGAAACGAAGAAAGATAATAAAGCGTCTGTCTAATTAGGAGCCCACGTGTACATCCGGAGAATGCTTCCTTCACACGCTAAGCCGGTTACCAGTCAAATATCCGCGTCAACCAGCACTGGGCCCTTTAGCGGTCCTCTTTTGCAGTAAATGCTATCAACGTCGTGTTGCCATTCTTCGTACGCTCCGTAACTGACAAGTGCCGGTCATCCCAAGGCGGAAATTGGGAAACTCCCCACTCCTCCCTACCTGTTGTACAAATTCCCAACCCAATCAAAGCAAGCTCCTTTCTTTTCACACAACAACGACCCTAATTTTGTTAACTCAGATCTTATTTTGCAGGACTTCCAATAATAGCAACAATATTTAGCCACTAAATACTCTTTTTCTTTGTGTCTTTCATCTTTTTCTTAGTGAATCTTTCGAAAATATATTAACATTAATTTTTCTTGAATAAATAAATAAAATTAATTATTCTAATGTGTGTTCATTAAACATTAAACAAAATTTAGATATTATATAGAGGGTCTTTTACAAGTTTGGTTAGTGCATTTTGTAAAATTAAAAATATATAATAGTACTAGTTAAATTAAAGAAACATTCAATGCTTTTAAATAATCATATTAATTAATTAGAAACAAAAACTGAAATAAATTTAATTTTTCAATAAAAAATTAATACAAGTTATGATATACTCGTTAAGAAATCTCAGAATTTGAATCCATGACAGCACACCCTAATCCCCAAACTATCCCTTTCTCTCTTTTCTCTCTCTCTCTCATCCTTTCTATCTCCTCTTTCTATATCTTTTGTAATAATAACAAGTGGAAGAATTAAGAGGCACACTTCCTTTTTGTGTTCAGAGCACAAAAGCAAGATCTCTCTTTCTCTCTCTCCAAAATAAAAAATGAGGAATATGTGCCATGCTTTGTGTTGATATATAGCACAAACAACCCATGAAAATCAATGGAGGAGGAGAAAAGAGAAGAGGAAGCACACCCCAACAACTCATCATCCACCACCATGGCATTTTCCGACGAGATTCCGAACAACTTGAGTTACCCTTTTCAACCAACATCATCCACCATCTTTGACATCATTCCATCTTCTTCCTGCGACCAAAAAGCTTCGTCTTTTGGCTTCATGGACTTGTTGGGTGTCCACGATTACAACGCTCCTTTATTCGATTGGCTTCCCGCCGCCCCCTCATCCCCCACCGTCACCGTCAACCCTGACTCCTCCGAGGTGCTGAACATCCCGGCATCTCCCAATTCGTCTTCGATTTCTTCGTCTTCGAATGAAGCCACAATCCACAACACCAACCAACAGCAGAGTGGTAAACCACAGAATGAACACGAAGAAGCAGAAGCAGAGGAAGACGGTGGTAATGGAGCTAGAAGAGAGGACCAAGATCAAGACAAGACTAAGAAACAGTAAGTATTAAGTAAAACTAATAATTATTTAATGCCCCTCTTTTTCTTTTCCCCATTTTTATTTATTATTTTCTGTCTCTGCTATTTATTGCATTTTTAACAAAGTGAAAAGAGGAAAGGAATACATAAAGTCAGTAACAGTTGCAGACATTTCAGGGAAATTCATGAGGCAGTTTCTGTTTCTGATCATTGATCTTAAAATAGCCTCTTCAGTCCTGCACTTGTTAACAGTATCATCTCATTTGACTCTGTTTTTTCCAATTCCCTATTATCTGCGAGGAGGAATTAAGCATCGCTAATTAATTAATCAGATTTTCTAATACGCGTTCAATGGCTAACATTATTCACGTATTAAATTTCATAATATTAATTTTTAATAAAAAAATATTATATTTTTAAAGTGTGTGTTTGAACACGAACACGCATTAAGAACTTGGTAATTAATTATGCACAAATTGTACAATAATTAAACAGGCTGAAACCGAAGAAGAAGAACCAAAAGAAGCAAAGAGAACCGAGATTTGCTTTCATGACAAAGAGCGAGGTGGATCACTTAGACGATGGTTATAGGTGGCGAAAGTACGGGCAAAAAGCTGTGAAAAACAGCCCTTATCCCAGGTAGTATATTACTGTCATTTCACTTCTCATTCTCATTCTCAAATTTCACCCTTCATTCTCTCTCTATACATCGCTCTCTTCCCTTGTCCCTAGTGAACAGTGTAATTGACAAAGTAGCAGTGTAGTTTCCCGTTAAGTTATTTCTATCTTAGGGGAATTAACTTCAATTTTCTTGCGGGACACGCAATTGGATGTCTCTTTCCACTTTCACAGGAGCTACTACCGTTGCACCACCGCGGGTTGCGGCGTTAAGAAGCGCGTGGAGCGTTCCTCCGATGACCCTTCCGTCGTGGTAACCACCTACGAGGGCCAACACACCCACCCGTGCCCTGCCACGTCACGGGCTAGCCTCGGCTTCATGCACGAACCGGGTGGGTTCGGACCCACCGGTTTGGTTGGTGGCGGTTCTCTTGGGTCCCCACACTTTGTGCTGCCACATCAGCATCAGTTTCATCAGCAGCAGAACGTCTCACAAGCATCGGCTTTGATATATAACTCCACCCCTCCTTTGAGTGTTGTTAGCTCCAACAGTAACTACATGAACACGACGTCGTTTGGTGGCTTTGGTGGTTTTGGGCCTGTTCATGAGGCTTTGTTAAGGGATAATGGGCTGCTTCAGGACATTATTGTGCCAACGCAGGTGAGGAAGGAGGAAAGGGATTGATTGAATCGTGAGTGAGTGAGAAATTAATATTGGTATTCATATTATATTGAGTTGGGAAAATTGATGATATTCTAATTGTTGTTAATTATTTTTATTATGTATCTGTATTGGCTGCAGCTTGGTATGTGGCATGTATGTAATGCTCTCTAACTCATTTGATGCCATCTCTCGCTGCCTCTGAGGGGTTTTCTGTTTTAGAGGTTACTGTAGAGAAACCCACCTCAGCTAGATTTCAGTGAGTTCATATGAAACCTTTTGGAGGTTCACTTTTAAATGACTATTGCCCTTGTAGAGGGGCCTCAGGTTCTGATTTTGTTAATTTCATTTTTTTTTCATTTCCTTTATATATGGGCTATTCTTTGTATCTAGAGATTTATTCGAATTTTTTTTAAAAATTTCTTCATATTTTTTTTTCTAATGTCATCTCTTCTTTGTTCTTTGGTTAATTTGTTTGAGATGATTATAATTAACGTAGAAAAAGCAATGTTTTTTGGGTCATGCCATTAGGGTTTTCCCTTATTTTGTGAATTAATGTAGTAGTTCTAGAGCCAGTTGACCTTCCCGCTCCGATACACGTGCAGATATATGAGGGATGTCAAGGGTGTATGCTAGGAATTTGATCCTCCAGCTTTTGATTAACGATGGCGTTCAGAACTGACTAAAGAGACACGAGAGAAGGTTATGAAATAAAGTTGATCAAAACTATGCATATGATGTAAGATTCTTATAAATTGGCCCATAACTTAAAAACAATGCATGAGGGTGCGGAAAAAGTCGAAACATTATTACTTGAGCAGTACCATTTAGCTTTTTGTACGGTGGCTTTTATCATCACTTTTGCAAAGATGGACTTGAGGCATTCAATGATGATTTGTGTTTCCTGGGACGGAAATAACTAGAGTATGGATCATTTCTTGTTGATAGCTAAAGATGGATGATGTAAGTAAGACATGTTGGTGTCAGTGCCAAAGATACATATGGTACTTATGCTCTAGCAAAGAAGTTGTAATCGTAGCTGAAGCCATTCTCCTAATCAACACCACATCCCCACCTCCAATATCTAATTTCGTGCACCACCTTTTTTTTTTATGGGTCGAATCTTTCGTGCACTTTAACTTTCAAGGTCACTTCTCACGGACTCATTGGATTTGTATTTAGCCAAGCCAAGAACCTAGGGATGAGCAAGCTAACTAGTTTTCTTACACTCTACTACTTCCCATGAGACAGGTATATAGACTGCTACAAATAACAGGTATAAAAGGAGATATGCGAATTTAATTTAAGATGAAGAGATATAATTTTAAGATTAGTTTTTACCCACTTTTGGGTATAATTTATACTTAAAAATGTAAAAGTGTGGCAGCAAATAACCTATAAAATGTGAGTTAAGATAATAGAATGAAAATACATGAAGAAATTCATACAAACTTTTTATAAAACATTTTTAATGAAAAAGAGAAATTAAAAAATGAAGAGAAAGACGCATGGAAGAACATAATTGATATAATAGAAAGAGGTAGAGAAAATAAAAAGAATATTATAGAAGTAGTTGTATAATACTGTAGGAATATCCTTACTCGTGAAAATAAAATTTTGTTCGATTTGATCCATTCTCATGAGGTCTTGCACTCTTGCTTGTAAAAGATTAACCTGACTCAATAGTTAAAAAAAATATCATAATTAATCGTTATAATGATTGCTAATTTTTAATATATCATTATTAATTTCATGTATTGATTAGTTTTAAAATTTTCAGACGTGTATTTGTTTCTAACATAAATTATTTAAATGAGCTTATAAAATTAAAAATTTTAAACTTTAATTGCAAGAACATAAGTTGATTAAATTCATAATTTATCGATTTGATTGTTTGACCTGTTACACTTTACTGATGAACTGGCGAAATGAGTTAGACAAGCCAAATACATATATACCCCTCCTTGTAGACTAAAGAAATTTGAGCAATTTCCCCTTTAAAAGAGAGCAGATTTTATTAATCTCTTTTTCTATATAACAAATAATATATATTTTTTGTCATAAAAGTTTAGTACACAGGTGTAACAGTAATGCTTAGCGGCGTGACTAAATGGAATTATACTATCAATTCAATAAAATAAAAATGAATAATTGTCGCTGGTTCAAATGTTAACGGACTTTCTGCAAAAAGAAAAGAAAAGAACCAAACCCAAATAAAAAAAGAAAACATTGCCGTTGGTTTTAGAGTGTTGTTATTTTTTAGGACAGAGAGGGTTTCTCATGTTCATCAGTTGGCAAGGAATGCTATTCCCCTTGGGTCACTAGCTTTGTGTTGGATGTTTTATTCCAAGTAAGAACAATATTTATTCATCTCATTTATAGTTAATATGGTCCCATTTTTTGTTGTTGACATATAGTCAATATTTTAATTATGATTATGGTAATGTAATTGGATATGGCAAGATGGGGTTACCATTAGATCATATGATGCGATTGGCATTTTAAAACACTGATATGAATACTACTTTCTTTTTATCTCGAGTTTAATTTTCAAAATATTAAAGTTGAATTTTATAATTTTTCGAAAATAAACAAGATTTTCGCACATTAACAGAAATGGAATTATTTTGTAGAAAAAAAGTGCAAAGATAGAAATAAAATGAATACGATGAATGAGTGGGTAATAATTTAGCTACACTGCAGCATCCAAAGCACATACGCAAGGAATCAATAATTTAAGAGGCATGCATGTCTTAAATTATGGAGTTATGATTTGAATCTAAGTCATAACAAAGCTGTGAAATTGTTATGGGTATATGGAGAAATTAAAGGCATTGGGAAAAGGCTACGTTCTCGAGACAAGCTGGAACTGAGGAGGACGGAGATATGGGTTTGAAAATTGAGTTAAAAGATAAGGTTTTGTTTAAAGTTATACATCAAATCCTCTCTCTTTTTCTCTTTCTATATATACCCCATTCATATTTAGAAAGTTGGATTGATAAGACAGTTGATATATAGCAATACCTTAAAGCATTACACGTACAGTACCCTCTAAAAAGGAGTGAAGTTTAGTGGAAAGCAAAACTATGAATTATCGGTTCTATGATTGCTTCCTACTTGGCATGCAAGTTCAGCCCCTGAAGTATGAACACAGGCACAACAACAATAGATACAATCAATAAATTTTAAAAAGAAAAAGAGGGATATATAAAAGATTAATATATAGTTTAATGAAATTTTCACGCAATTTTTCCACCATGGTGCAGCCTGCAAGTGAATATTCTGTGCTTGGAATGACGAAGAATTTGTTTGTTTTTAATACTAAGTGAGACGAATAAATGGTCATTTGGGGTGTGACTTTTCTAGTATTCTCAAAACTTTCCAGCCATTATAAGCTTTATGCTGTCTAATTGAAAATCACCAACCATAAAATTGTTTCTTATGTAATCCAACTGTTGAAGTGCCAATTAGTTTTAAGCTTAAAGAAATCGAATCTAGAAAGGATAAGATGTCCAGTCATTTATTTGTATACAACCCAAATGATAAGTTAAAAAATTATGTATTTTTTAAAAAATGTATACATAATTAATTCAAGAACAATACAAAAGGTAAGTTAATAATAAGAAGTTCATAATTCATTTTAAAAGTTTTAAATTATAAATTAAAATAAAATAACATGTGTGGCAATTTTAAAAGAACGTGTGTTAATTTAACATATAAAAGAGTTGATATATAGAGCTCATTCGTCTGTCAATGAATCTTGATCATTAAATTTTTTTTAAAATAGTCAAAATTAAGAATAGTTAAACATGTAACACAAGAGTTGCCTCTTAATTTAATAATTATTATTCTTGGCCATATATATCTAATAGTTAGAAATGGGTCCTTTTATATCCTCGTGTTCATGTATAAATATATAAATGCAGGCAACCTTATCCGTAATTAAATTAGAGAGCAATTCAGATAAGTTTCGAAAATAGTGGAAATATCGTTAGGTAATTCCTTCAACAATTTCTTTATTCTTTACTTGCTTTGCAAGTTTAAGAATATGTCGGACAAAAGCATGTGTTAGAAATGTGCCAATGTTATATGCCCAAGATGTTAACTTATTGATGGAAATCTCTTCAACTTTTCAAGCCACATAGTCACTTTATATATAATTATCATTCTGAAGCAATTTAAAAAGCCAGAGAAAAAGTTACCATCGGTTAGTAGAAAACAGAAATTAGACAACGATGGATGATTCTGATATAATGCTGCCAAACACTCTTTTGGACGTTCGCAATTATTAATCTACTATAGGCTAACATCTATTTATGATCTATAAATTTTGTTTAAAGCATAATAAGAGTGATTGAAGTACTAACTACGTGTTTAAGTTATATCACTATCTAGAGAAGATATTTTAGAATATGTAAGGATTTACTAGTCAGAGAAGCTACAAGAAGATATATAGAGAATAATCTTATCAATATCTTTGTTGTTTGAATTGTGGGTATTTTCGATCGATAATTAGAGAATAATATTTTCTATTTAAAAATTATTAAAGTGAATTTTATTTAATAAGATTTTTTTATACATTATAAAATCTTATATTAACTAAAAATGATGATAATATTTTCCATAAGGCTTCAAAACTTATTTAACCTTAATAATAATATTAAGTTTCTCAACAAATTTTATGTATTAAATATCTGATTTTTACAGTAAATTAGATCCAATTTATTTGTAATATATGGTCATGAATCAAATCTTAGTAAGCAAAATTAGAAATAATTTAAAGATCGTATATATAATTCAGGTATATATATACTCTTTACTTCTAGCTCCTAATCTTTGTTACGTGGTGGAATGTCAAGAACTTCTGTGCCTATTTTGTTAATTTGATTAAATGGAGTGGTTTTGTGTTAGCTATGATGAGTTCATAAGGATATGGGTGTGGATGGAACGAGAAAAAGGAATGACATGATTATATTTTTCTTTAAATTGCGAGAATATAAAAGATCTCTACACAATGAATATGGAATAATTAAATTGTTAGATAAGGACCTCATTTAAAGATATTTTATATTGTTTTTGAAGAATGGTGGAAAAATTTTTGAATCTTATATTTCTCTCAAGATATCTATCACTTCCTCCTTTCCTTGTATGTGCAGAATATTGCTCAAGTTGATTTGACGCCATTGACTGCATCGTTTCCGTGGGAAGCTTCTCTGTTATGACTGAATTCCTTATCTCATGTTGTTATGAAATGTGGAAATCCATTACAGGAAAAAGTACCCATTTTTTGTTTACATGCCAAAAGTGATATTTTGGCTGCTGAAAATGGCACCCCTTATGACGTGGGTGACCTCAACTTTGAATCTATGATGTGTATATATATATATATATATATATAATATATATATATATCCTACTTGAACTGAGAACTAAGTCATATAGTGGCTGCTGTTATCTCTTCCTTTCTCAGAAGAACTCAAGTTTGTTTAGATCTATGCAAAGTGATCAAACAGAATGAAATGGAACAAGGAACTCATTGTTTTACTACATTTCACTTTACCATATATGTAAAGATGAGTCCTACCAATACATTTCTTTAATACACTCTCACTTATTAGCTGAAATTTATCAGAAATTGTATAAGTAATAATTATAAAATTTAGAGTAAGACTGTATATTATTGATTTGGTGTTATTTCTCGATATCTAAACAAGAGAATAAAAGTTTTCCTATGTTGCCTTTGTTTCACCCAAAACCGGATATCCAAGAATAGCCTTAGATTGAGTCTGTGATTATTGCAAAAGGTAAATACTTTGCTGACACTTATTATTCCTGGTGAGGAGAAGGAAACCAAAAGGGAATACAAAGGCACATGGGATTAGGCAACCTCACTCCCTAGGCTACATTTTCATGTCTGCTTTATCAGTTTAAGACAGTTCTTTATCTGTACGAGTTTGTTTTATAGCTCTTCTGCATTAGTCATCAAGGGTATTATATGTTGTGACTTTTTCAGGGTATTGAACATTCTGTTTTGCTGCATGACACAAACACATACGACTTTGTTGGTATATAGAAGAAAAGCTTCTTCTAAGTGGGGGCCAGAACAAATTAGAATAAAAATTTAAACATGTAGTTGTTCTCTCTAGTAGAGATGCTTTATTAGTGAGAACTATGCAGACATTTTAATAGGTGTGTACAATTTTTTTCTCATTTATAGGGTAGTAGTACCTATACAGAATTTCTAGATTTCATTGCAGCACCATCAATTGTATTGTTGAAGGAATTCCTTTATCACAAATTGAGCTGGTAGCAAAAACTACAGAAATTAAATGGTTAACTTAATACATGTAAGAGATTTCGGCACTATGTTTAAACCAAGTTATGAAAGTACAGGTATCCTAAATAATTATTGATCAATATTTAAATAAGTGTGCAATTGAGTTGAAATACAAAAGGAATATAACATTTGTATTCTATTTTTCAATTGAGTGAGAGATATGAAATGCTGGTATCCTGAAAAAATGAAAAGATAATCGATAAACCTCTCCCTATTCACAATTGAAGCGAAACTTACATTCCATGATTGATCCGTGTAGGATTTTCTTGCTATATGCATATGTATGATGTCAGTTCGACTCAAAATAAAAACCACCATCCTGCATGTGAGCATTGGATTAAAAGTTCTGTTCCACAGCTATTAAAATTGTGCAACAACTTTGTGCCCCCTTAAGCACTGTCATTCCTTAAACTGTATTATTTGAGTATAAATCAATATTTTCTTAATTATTAAATTTTATAAGACACGAGGAAGATAAAGTTGTGATTTGCATGGGACAAGATTTGAATATTCGTTAAGTTATCAACCAAGGACTTGACACAAATTCTTTTTAAGCATATACTAAGTTGTTCATTATTAATTTAGGTTGATTTGGATCATGCTTCGAAAGCTGAGAAAAATCAATCTAATCAATTTCAACTAGTTACATTTTATCAAGATAAAATATTTTTTTCCTTCAATCCTGACAAGTAAATAACTTTAATTGTGATTATTACAGTGAACTTGTATATGAAAGTCACTATACATTTTGATCTAAAAAAATAATTTCCTTAAATAAAAGATTTTAAGTATAAGAGAATGGCAAAAAAAAAAAAAAAAACTCTATATATAAATAATTTTATACGATTAGTTTTAGATTAATTAAAATATCTAAATCAACACTCATCATGACTTAAATTGAAATGTGATTCAACTTAAACTTAAAATTTAAAATTTTACATGACTCAATTTAAGTAAAGCCCTTGTTGTATGAACTTGTAGAGAAGTTTTTTATATAAAAAAAAAACAAAATTAGTATAAAAAAGACTTCTTTCATAAGTTAAAAATAATTTATTTTTTAAATGTTAAAGAAATTAAATAAAATAATTTTCAATACTTTTAAAAAAATAAAGTATAAATTGTTTTTACTTATAAAATTTTTTATTAATTTTTGTATTAATTTTTCTTCTTTATAAGAACTTCTTAATAAATTTATTTAAATAGGACCTAACTTGAATTTGGAAAAAAATCTAAATAAAAATTTAAAAGTCTAGAGTCTATATATATATATATATATATATATATATATATATATATATATATAAAAGGAGAATTCTTGAATATATCATAAAATTCCATAGAAGAAAAATATTTATATATATATATATATATATATATATAAGGAGAATTCTTGAATATATCATAAAATTCCATAGAAGAAAAATATTACTACTTACCACTACTCATCAATCATCGTAAAAGAAATTTAATAATTTATAGCAAATATAAATAAGAAAACATAAATATCAACTTGTGAAACAACTTAACTGATTTGAGTTGACTGATTGAGTTAGAATCATAATCATTAAATGATTTGATCGAGATACCAAATCAATAAGTCACTAATTTAACTGGAATGTCAATGATCAATTTTTATAAAATGAAGTTATATAATTATTTCATGTGCATAAAATTTTGGGTTTTGTGTTTGTATTGGGTTCAAGGTGCGAAAAAGAGAGGAAACAAGGTCGAAAATAGAAATCTTTTTTGTGTATATTTTGCTAAGTTAAAAATAAATAGCCTCAGTGGCCCTACAAGCTCAACTTGTGGTTTAGGAAATGAAATTCATAAGCTGAAAAGCCTCAATGCCCAACAAGCTCAAGCCCAAAATACCACGTCACAAGAAAAGAGACCGCAATCATTGTACAAAAAAGGACTAGTGGCGTAAACACAAAAATAAAACGGGTGGCTTGAAATCTAAAGATATTGGGCTTGATAGCCGGTCAGCCCAATACCGTAATCCGTGTTCTAATGACAAAAATAAGGTCATTGAAGTCCTAACACCAATACCACAAGTCCACAACCTAGTATTTCTCATTTGTCAATCATTGAAGAAGAGTAGTGGTAATATAGAGAAGAATTCACATAATTTTTATAATTTCTAATAATTCACATAATCGCGATTTTTATCACAATCTCTGCTAATGTCTTAATTTGTATCTGAGCTTCGTTGTTATGCGCGCGTGTGATAATAGCGCCGGCAGCAGCAACTGCCATAACTGTTTTTTATTTTTCTGTTTCTAGTTTTTTTGGTTAGTTACTAACATAACTAACAGATTAGTTAGGTTAGTTCGTTCAAACTTCTCTACGGTTAATCGTTATGCAGCTGTGGTTGAGCCATTGTACTTATCATTACATAACAAGGACATTATTATTTTTATGATATTTTATAATCTTATATGATTTTAATTTGAAAATATTAATCATTATATGAAAAGGAATGGCGAGTACAGTGAAGTAGATGAGTGAAGTGGTTGAGTTTTTTATTTCCAATTCCAAATGCATAGAAGATAGAGAGTTGAGGGTGACGTGAGTGAATGGATGTATATTCTAACTGGCTAGAGTTTTATTGTTTGAAACACAAATTGAAATAGAAATGGATCAACGTAACCAAGCACCGTAGAAAGCGCCGATGAGGAAAGCACAGCGAGGTTCAACAGAGGCTTGCACAACCTGATCATCAGTGAGAGTGCTTCCATTCCAATTGCTCATAATCACATTCCAACTCATACTAATTCCAAAGTATCCAAGGCTTCTTTCCACAATACTCTCCATCGAAGCATTTCCCACTTTATTACCCAAAATGGACCTCACGTCCACGGGATTTCTTCTCATACGCAACCTGTGCCGCGATAGCCCCAACATCCTTCTATCCAAACAGTTCCAGAACCCCACGAAGGTGCACCCTTTGTTCTGGAGAAAATCCCGCAGAACCCTCGGCGCGTTTGGCGCGCGTGAGAGCTGGAATATGAGACACTGCTCACCTATGCAGAGCTGCATTGTGTCCACCGTATAACGTGTGTTTGGGCTCGCACTAAACTGTACACCCAGACCCACCACGGCGATGCCGTCGTTGATGATATGCTTGTACAGTTGGACGATAGAAGTCACCCACCTATGCACCACCGAAGGACTTGCCGTGACGGTGACCACGAACGGGTCTCTTTCTATGTTGAAGTCGTAGACGAGAAGGTCGTCTCTCTGGTGCCGGCGCGTGAACGTGATTGACATTATTCTTTTCTATTTGTTTGATTTTGCTGTGGTTGTGCGCTTTGTATCTACGCCTGACAGTTATGTTATGCGTGTATTAAAACAATACGAGCATATCCCTAACTGTTTTATTGCTACGATCTTGTTATAGTTAGTTACTAACAACTAATAGAGAAGAGAGCGCTTGCAGTAAATGGCAATGGCAATACCTCTATTCATCGTAGGATTTTTAAAAGAATACGTCTAATTATATAATTATTAATTATCGTCATTATTGTTACCGTACTCAGACATTACAAAAACTAAATAAAAGGAATCACAATATTTTTAAACATAAAATACTACACAATTGTATGAATTATTTTAAAATAATCTTAATTTTTGTTGAGAAAATAGAAAATTAAAATTTATTTATATTATGAATTTTTTTATATATTATAAATAATATTGTTTTAACGAAACTCCTTAGATCCACATGATTATTCCTCGTTTATTTATCATGTATTTTTTACTGTAGAATTTGGAAAAGGAGGCATTACTAACTGCATTTATTTTCTAGAAAATAAAATGCATGTTATTCACTTCAAGATTTCAATACTTCAAATTATATAATTGTTTCAAATAATTATTTTAAAAAATACAATAACAAATTAAAATTACCTATCCTATGCATTATTTAATACATACCTATATAATATTAAATTTTTTCTACTAAAATTATTACGTGACATTTTTCTTATCTTTTGATTTCTAAACTCTTCCACTAATAATCATGTTATTTTCTCTTATATTTTTATATTAAAATTATTACTTTATTTATTTATATAATTTTATGATTGTTAACCTATTATATTCTAACTTTTTAGTTTAGTTGTTATTATTAAATATCGTATATTTTCTTAATAATAAAATTGATATGAAGTGAATTGTTATGTACTAAATTAATATTTATTTATTTGTTTGAACATACGTTAGTAAATAAAATTATAGGTAAATTTTTAATTGCTATGAAATTTATAAATGATAAACTATTTTTATAAAACAAATTAAAATAACATGTGTTACTTTTTTTTTGGGATTTCAGTTTTTTTTAATATTGTATTTTGATCTTATGGTTTTAAAAAAATTTCAATTAATGTCAAGTAATATAGTTTTTTAAAATTGAATGTTTTAAAAATAATTTTACCTAAAGAATATAATTTTTCTTTTTGTTTTGAGGACTACTTTTGATTTAAACAAAAGAAAAAGTAAGCGGTTGTATTTTTATTTTATTTTTCTATTAAAGAGTTTGTCAAATCATTTAATATATTAGTTATAGATAATTGTTATATGTTATAATTCAATAATGTAAGAAGTTAAAAACTTGAATTGTGAGTATATACGTTTGAGGAGAGCAACCAGAAAGTTGAGCAGTCAACTTCATATCAGAAAGAAGAGCTTGCTCCAGATAAGAAACAGCATACAAGAAAAGCTCATAAGAAAGCTGATGGTGATTATGCGTTCGGATATTTTTTAATTTGTGTAGCATGCATGCACTAAAGACGGAAGTGAATTTGAGCAATTGACGTCTACAAACCTTCAGCATGTTATTGTCACACTCCATTGATGAACTAGGATTTTCAGACCCATCTCTGAGCTTAAGATCAACGATCTATCTGAGACATAGTTATGTACTAAAGGGAATGAGTTACTTAATTACAACTTGTAAATTAAGCTTAAAACGTGAAGACAAATATAGTAAAATAGAATTAGTGAATATACCTGAATTGCCAAGCCTGCAACAAATTGCCAATGAGGTAAGCGCAGCGAGCTTCGGCAGCGACTTGGAAAATCTGTGCAAAGGTGAGAAGGGGTCTATTCCAATCACTCATAGTAACATTCCGAGTAAGCCTCACTCCAGTGAAACCCAGATATTCCTCAACGATCCTCTCTAGTGGAGCACCGGCGACTTCATTCCTAACCAATCGAACC
Source organism: Abrus precatorius (assembly GCF_003935025.1). NCBI lineage: Eukaryota > Viridiplantae > Streptophyta > Magnoliopsida > Fabales > Fabaceae > Abrus > Abrus precatorius. The sequence goes on along the minus strand of NW_020874292.1, from coordinate 29,973,392 downwards.
AAATCCAAAGGATCACTCCTCAATTGCAGCGCGTGCCGCGATTGCGACAGCATCGCTCTATCGTGACGGTTCCAGAACCCCACGAAGGTGAACCCACGGTTCCACAGGAAGTGTCGCAGTTCACTCGGCACGAATTCCGCCCGTGAGATTTGGAAAATCAAACACCGTTGCCCCACGCACAACTGCACCGTGTCTGCTGCTTGTGCGCCGCTGGGACTCCACTGCACGCCGAGACCCACCACGGCCGTGCGGTTGTTGACGGAGACCTGGTTAATATTCATGGTTTCATTCAGCCATCGCCTTGCCACGGTACCGGCCGCCGTGACGGTGACGATGAAGGTGTCTTCGTCAATGTTCACGCGGTAGGTGCCGGAGCGGTTAGTCAGGAACCAGCGGGGGCACGTGATCGTCATTAATTCTTCTCGTTATAGAGTTTTCGTTGTTAGATAATATTATATATATATATATATTAGTTAAGGGTGTTTAGTCTTTATGCTATTATCATCTTTATGTTTGAATTTTTTAGACATCTCATTTTAGCTAATATTTGAAACTTTATTCCTCTTCTTTTCTTCTGCATTTTTCTTCTTTTCTTATTTTTGTGTTATAATGGTATCGAAGGACTTGGTTCATGATTGGAAGTTGTTGTAGTGCCCCCAAATTCTTTTTTATCGATTCTGTTTGCGATCTGACTTAGTTTGATTGTGCCCTATTTGCGCTACCCCAGTTCTGCCGTGTCCTGTTGTGTTCCCCCTGTGACTCCACCGTGCGCAGCTACCCACTAATAATATATGTTCAAAATTATGTTAATCATATCAAAAAGTAGAAAAAAAAATTTGCACACTAGCATTTTACAAGTTTCGCATTTTTATAACTAAATAATTTTATCATGTGTTAAAATTTTATAAGTTTTACATTTTTAATAATAAAACTTATTTAAAAAAATAAAAAATAAAAACTTTGCCAACAGTAATAACAAAACTTAAGTCACGTGACTAAATTTATCCGAGAATTAGTTTTGAAGAAATAATAATTTAATAATTTATTTTAAAAAAGCAATAATTAAATTTAAAAAACCCCTTATCAGTGGCTAAGTCTGTACGGTTCGCGTTATTATTTGTCAGTCACGAGTTAAATGTTTGTAATATTATGAGAACGATATTTTGTAAATTATCTTCTTTTATAAGAGCGAAGCTATTAAATATTAATAAAATATTTGACAAAATTTTAGAAAGTACGCAAGGACAAATGCAAATATAAATTATTTTATTAAACTAAAGATGTTTGTTAAATTCACTGTTAAATCAGTTGAAAAGTATTAAAAAACATTAAAATAAGTTCAAATATGAAGTAATAATTTTAAAAATCCTATCAAAACGTTATTGGCTACTAAAATAATTTTTGAATATAAATAGGTCTAATTTTCATACCCATGTTTGAGTTTATAAAAAATTTAAGTCAACAAGAAGTGAGTAATATATGATAAATTAAAGCATACTCTTTTAACTCGCGATTCTTCTCTCATCTATTGATTTTGCTGTGAGAAGAAAGCAAAGTGTGTCCCATGTGTATTTGCGCTTGGCGGTTATGGCGTAATGGAACACAGCAGCGTGCCTCTAAATGTACTTTGGTTCAGTTTGTATTAGTTTTACTTATTAACAAAACTAAATTATTAGTTAAGTTGTTAGTTTAAACGCTTGCTTTGCCCCAAAATGCCAAAACAATGTTTCATTCTGCCTCACTTGATAATCAAAGTTCAACGTCATCATCTTTTCAAGAACCAACCTAGGAAATTTTTTGGGTAGTCGTCTCGTCCATTTTCATCGCGATATATATTAATATTTTATCGTAGATTATCAAATTTATACACATTTTCTTATCAGACTTACGTATCAATTTGGTTTTTTGAAAAATTAACAAACAAACAAAAGAGGACGTTTCTTTGTGTACGCATGTTATATTTTGAATGGAAAACAAGGGAGTGTAATGCAAAGGCATAAAAGCATAAGCATGAGAAGGGAAGCATATACTGAAGTATAATGGTTGAGATTGTGAAATCTGGGAAACCTAGCCATGAATGTACGATCTTGCATCACCATTGGAATTTTCTTTGTGTTTAAAAGATTTAACTATCTCGCCAAACCTGGGGGAAAATGCCCAGGAGGTAAGCAATGCGAACTTGGATAGACGCATGAAGAACCTGTTCATCGCTGAGAGTCTCAACGCGCCAATCGGTGTACCTGTAGATATCTGTCGTAAACGTCGACGTTTCACCTTCTAGAAATGCCCGCAGCGAAGAATTAAGAATCGGCATTCTCAACACACTCCTCACATTCACGGGATCGCTTCTCATCTGCAACGCCAACGGCGAAAGCGACAACATTCGTCTATGTGAATACTCAGACACAACCACGAAGGTGCACGAACGGTTCTCCAGTAATTTGCGTAGACTGGCCGGCGCGTAATCGGTGCGTGAGATTTGGAAAATGAGGCACTCTTTCCCCACGCAAAGCTCCACTGTCTCCGCTGAACGACGTAATCTGGCGGTCTGAGTCCACTGCACGCCGAGACCCACCACCGCCGTGTTGTTGTTGAATTCACGCTCGTTATTACTGATGACATAATCCACCCACCGTTGCGCGACGGAAGGGGAGGCGGTGACGGTGACGGAGAATGTGTCTCCGCCTACCGTGATGTCGTATATTTGGCAGTCGTTACTCGGGATGCGGCGGTTGTAAGTGAGCGTCGTACTTGAATACTGATACTCTCTTTGATTCATTTTGCTGTGAGAAAAGAATATCTTGGATTTGTGCTAACTGTTTTTCGTTTTCAGTTACAACTTGTATTCGCTAGCTACTCACATGACTAATATATATATATATAATATATTCAGAAACCTATTGCATGAAAATAATAAATTTTAAAGATAAAAAAGAAAGAATGAAACGGAAATCGTAGTTCCTGTTATTCCATACTATTTCGGGTACATTTTTTTGTACTAGAAAGGATTTTCCATATATATTAATTAGGTTAGTTAGTTTAAACGCTTGTCACTGTCAATCATAATGAGAGTTGCAGAACATGAGCTCCTATCTATATGTGAAGTGTGTTCAATGGCAAGTCTGTTATGTTATATAATTGTACTACCCTTACCGAACCCTGTTTGTAGCAAAGCCACGTAACCATATCCCTGATCCGTGGACACACTCTGGCAACAGTCCACGTAACCATATGTGGACATCTTAATTTAGTTTTAAATTAATTAGATATTGAAATATTGAATTATGTTGTTTAACTTATGATATAATTAATTATTATTATTATTATTAAGCTTATTTGTAGTAACTTTATTATTATTAATGCATATGGTTTTATAATTATTGATTTTAGCTTAGCATAATGGGTAGGTTTGACTCATTTTATTAACTAAAGGCTCATGTTTTTAACCATTTTAGATTAATTATTACAAAAAAATTTTTTAAAAAAAGGAGGATAAGAGGAGTTTTCTCTATTTTTTAATTTTTTCTTGCTCATAAATTTAGCAATCTTTTAAGATAATTCTAACACATAATTTTATATAACATATTTGTATATCATTTATCCTATTAAAAATTAGATTACAGTTTTTCTTTAATAATTTAATGATAGTATGTTCTTTGTTTTTCTCTTGCTAGCAAATTGTATTAAAAAATATGGATTTTTCTTTATTATTTTGTTTCATTGTGATACAAAACGGGTGCTTTTCCGGAAATTGAGATATCTGCATTAAAATTTGCCTTAGGATACATGAATATATACATAAGAGATATCATATTTATATAACTTTTTTTATTCTTGATTGTATCACATCTTATTTCATGTTTTTTCTCTTTTAATTTGCTTCGTCAGTCGTCAAGCAACTCTTGTACAATATAATATTTCTTTACTTTTCTGTCCGACTCAATTGAGAAAGTTTCAACATAAGAATCAGAACTCTGTGATTTGAATATTTAAAATTTAATATCTATATAACGTCATATACATTTTAAAAGTATTCCAAAAATAAATTATTTTACAAAAAATTTGATGATTCCATTATGATAGAAAAAAAAAATGACGTGTTGAACTACTCAGCCAAAAATATTCCCAAAAAAAGCCTCACTTTAGACGTACAAAAACATACTCTCCCATTAGCCCTGCTCCTAAGGCAAAATCAAAGTTCTGCTAAATGAATCAAATTCTAGCCCAGTTTAAACTCATTTCTCGAAAAACATTTGTAAGAGAGAATATAAAGAAATAAATTTCTCCTCATAAATTAAAATTAATTTATCTTACTCTTAACTGTTCTTTTTTTTATTTTCTTCTTTTATGAATGCTTATTAAAAAGTTTACTCCAAACTGAGGCACAACTTTTTAAAATTAATAACTGCCTGGAGTTTGCTATGCAGTAGATGAGTCGAAGCAGTGGATTCATACTCCCAGTGCGACTTGCAGGTGACCATAGATACGGTTCAGGGCATTATTCAACTTTTTAATGAGTTAAATATCTGTATTCCTAAATTATAAGAGCAATAATTAGAAAATTATCTTTTTTATGAGAGCAAAACCATTAAGTATAAAAAACAATATTTGACAAAAGGAAAATTAATTACACTTTTAATCCCTCTAATTATACGATGCAATTTTGGTCTTCCCAATTTGCTGAGTCAAATTAATTTCTCTGTTTTTTGTCATAGATATTTTTCCACTTAAAACTCTTAATTTTTTTTATTTATTTTGTAGTCATATTTTTGGGAGATACATAATGAAATTGGGACATGGAATGATTTTAAAGTTTTAGAAATAAAAAATTTAGTAAAACTTTGATCATTTTAAAGTAAAAATTTGTATACATTACGCTTTTCATCAATGTAAATAAATACGGATAGCGATAGTAGTATATTTAATTTAAAACAGTTTTCATAATTAACAAGATTTTGAAAAGATATGGGTTCACTTTTTAGTAAAACTAAATTTCATCAATTAAAAAAATTATTAAAATGTGTTCTTAGATATTATACCTAATAAAGGATGTCCGCTGTATCTTTCCAAAAAAAAAAAAAAAATTATTGTTAAAAATGTTTATGATTATATATCAGGATCCTACATATAACCTTTGTTGGAATTGCGTCAATCCAACTTGGAAGACCCTGAAAAATACCTAACTTTAAGTATTTTGAAGTTTTTCAGTTTTTTGTCAAGAGAGGAAGAACAAAGATAAACATACTTGTCAATGACATCGATTCAAGATCGCGATGTTACCAAAGGCTTGCCCTAGTCAATTAAATACTTCTACTGAACTCTGCGGATTACATTGCCTTTGTTTTAGTTTTCACAATTAAAATATAAAACTCATTTTTTTACCCAAATTAAAAAAATTGCAAAGCGGCGGAACGCAAAGTCATCAACGGTGACGACTGATGAGAAAGGAATGAGATGAATGAAATGAGTGTAGTGTCAGTGACAGTGATTGTGATGAAATGAAATCTCATTGATTCTAGATTTTTACCTAGGTCGCCAAGCCTCTACAGCGTGACCAATGAGATACGCACAACGTGCATTGAGAGAAGCTTGCAGAACCTGATCATCGGTGAGAGTGAACGCACCCCAATTGCTCAAGCTCACCTGTATCCTCGTCCTCACACCACTATACCCCAGGAATGATTCCACGATGGTCTCCACCGAAGCATGAGCTAACTCCTGATTCAACAAGCTTCTCAGATCTATAGGATCGCTGCCCAGTATCAACCCCAGCTGCGACTCCCACAGACTCTGCCTATCGTAGCGGTTCCAGAAGCCAACGAAGGTGCACGTGCCAGGTTCGACTAGGAAATCCCGGAGGAGGAAAGGCGAGCTTGTGGCACGCGAGATTTGGAAGATCAGACACCGGCGACCGATGCAGAGCTGCAACGTGTCCGCGATACGAAGTCCATCGGCGCGTGGAGTCCACTGCACGCCGAGACCAGCGACCAAGGTGCCACTGGAGAGGGCGGCAGCGTTCCGGTTGAGGGTTTTATTCAGCCAACAATCAGCGGTGAAGGGTGAGGCGGTAACGGTGACGGTGAACACGGTTCCGTGTAAGTCGACGTCGTATAAGTGGTGGTCGAAGTGTGGTTGGTGGTTGCAGGGGCAACGTTCGATGGAGTAACTGATCACCATTTTTATCTCCCTCGTCACTGCTAACAGAAAAAACGAAGTAGATGTGGCGGCGGGGTTTTTGTTTGCGCTTAGCAGTTATAGGTACTTGATTTTCTGTTGTAACTGTGGTTTGTTTAGTGCCTGACACAATTTAACTATTTGTTAGGTTGGTTAGTTTAATCGATTGCGTTGACAATTTTTTAAGAGTAGTTAGGAATTTACGAAACAATGAGGTTGGATACTTTTTAAAATTTTTTAAGACAAGATTAATACTTTCTATTTGACATCTTCTACTATTACCAGTATTGCCAAGTCTCGAATTGGCATCTAACGAGGAATGCAGAATGAGCTTGGAGAGAGACGCATGCAAAAACTGATCATCGCTAAGAGTCTCTGCAACGAAGTATTAATCTAAGGCATCTCCAACGCTTTCCGGTGCAGAGGAATGCGCGGTTCAGGTGGCGCGTGCGGTAGAGTCCCCTTCGGGTGACGGTGATGTAGCACTGCTGTGCTTGTTGCGTGTTTCTTGCGTTTTATATCCGCGCTTTGGCGATTACAGGCGGATCGTAATTCGATGCAATCGCCTGTATTCTCCACATAAGGCATACCCACTTTAGCCCAATAGGGGAAACTGGCTGGGACACAGTTTTTAACTGAGATGTTTCTTTATTGATTAAATTTAAGTTTTACTTACTTATAAAGTGATTAAAATATTAAACTCTTTTAATCTGTTAATTCAATTTATTTATAATTTAATTATTCTCATTTTATATTAAATATTTTTGGAAATATTTGCAGTTAAGTAATTTAATATTTAAATAAAAGAATATTTAAGTACATATATCAAGTAACGACATTAAGCAACCATAGTTTTGATTATAACAGTAATGCTATAACAGTATTTTTAATCAAATACTTGATAGTAAATAAGATATAAAAAATAATAAAGTATAAACTAGTATTATCCTAATTACAACTACTTTATTGTTCCTTTTGATAATATTATTCTGTAAATAGAATGCTACTGCGGGTATATACTACTCCTTATCTATTACCAAGGTTTCTCAATTACATTTTATATTTTTAAAGTGTTTTTAATTAAGAGCTGTGTTGAAATTTTAGTATATTATCATTTCACTCTAAATCACAACTGATATATATCTACTTGACAAGCATTATTATTATTCTAAATAAAAATATTAAGACACGTGTACCAAAAACATGTCTACTAAGTGATTTTGGTCTTAAATAATGAAAAAACAATGTTTCAATGTGATAGATAAATTTGTTTAAACTAATTTTATATTTAATATCGATTTGTATAATTACACATTATGAGTTAGCGTATATATTATACCTCTAATTTTTTAATTCAAATGTGTAAAAGAAGAGAAATCATATAAATACAAGTGTAAAAATAAATTAATGTTCACAAACTCATAAAATCATGTTAAATAATGTTTTAATACAAAAAAAGTATAATATTAAAATAAATTTATAATTAAAGAAATTTAACATTAATTCAAACAGACTACTATAAGGTTAATATTCAGATTTTAGGATGTTGATCTAAGTCCTACTACATTGGCGTTAGTACGTGTCTTACCGATTAATTCAAAACTATTTCTTTTTATCAATTAGTATAACAATTATGGTATAGAGTGACAATAAATTGAAATTTTAACATTACTTTTAGTTAAAAACAATTTAGGAAAACCGAAATTAAAGTAATTGAAAATAGTTTCGGGGTGACGATAGACTCTTATGTTTGAGTGAATATTTACAAACTTGAATGTGGATGATTTTGATCACAAATTATTAGTTGTGAATACAAATCAGATTGAAGTAAAACAATTTATATTTTTTATTCTTTTATCATAAGAGTTTAATTTGCCACACTTTTTAAAAAATTGATACATTACATCTCAATTAAACTCTTATCCTAAAAATAAATTTACATTAAAATTTAATATAAAATTTTCAGCGTAATTAAAAACTACCCAATATTTACTTTTACTTAAATTTATTTTAGAAATGAAACCTCATTTAAGAAATGATACTAACATCAAATCAAACATGTTACAAATATACTAAACCATCGCCCATTGTTATAGATAAGTTTGAAGTAAAACAATTTACATATTATATTTTTTTATCATAAGAGTTTAATTTGCCACACTTTTTTAAAATATTGATACATTACATTTTCAATTAAACTCTTATCTTAAAAGTAAATTTACATTAAAATTTAATATAAAAATTTCAACCTAAGATTTTCTTTTACTTAAATTTATTTTAGAAAAAAAACCACATTTAAGACATGACACTAACATAAAATCAAACATGTTACAAATATACTAAACCATCGCCCATTGTTATAGATGAGTACGAGTCATCCCAACACGTGCCTAGACATGCGATGATAACTTTCCCTCGTACTTTCTTTATTAATGCAAATATAAAAGTTGCCACCAAGCATATGGTTAATCATTTTTATTAGCAAAGAGAATAAATAAATGAATAAAAGACACACACCTTATTATTACTTTGGGTGATTATATATGAATCTTTCTTAAATAGTCTAAATCCATTATTTCAAAGTAACATGACATCCCCTCTGTAAAATGGGTAATGATTCCTGATTTATAAAAATAGAAATTAGGAATCTACCGCAGGCACAAAGAATTTTTTTTCTATCTCATTCACAAATTATGCACAATTAAGATGATACACATTTGTCGTATATTTAACATTGATGATTTCTTTCTCATTTCGCACGAAAATATCCATCCTTTCTAAATCCAGAACACATTCTATCATTTTTTAAAATTTTTATTTATTGAAGAAAAATTTACAGATATAAATAGAATAAACATTCATTTTAGTGTAAAATTACAATTATTTTTATACTTTATATTTAAAAAAATAACAATAGAAAATGAAATAAAAATATTTTAAAAATTAAGTATTAGACAATTTTTTTATAAAGTGAGCATTATAATTCGAAGGACTAAAATGTCCTTCAAATTAGATTTTTACTATCTTTCAATAATAAAACAATAAACCAAAGTTATTGATTTTTCTACTCTGAATTTAAAAATATTCGAAACGGCCTGGAAGTAATGAAAGCAGTATTGCAGACCCTAAAAAAAAGGTAAAAGTTGATTTCTTACACTAATTCTGCACTCACATTCTCAAGAAAACTAGTCAGTAGGTACAGAATATGGAAATAGTAACTATACCGTCAAATCACCCTTAATGAAAGACCAGAGTAAACTTTGGAAGCAAAACAAGGTCACGAAAACCCATTTCATCCCATCACCGTCAATACCATTCAACCGGTGAAATTCAAACTAGGCACAGTTGACAGTACTATACTCCATTCTTGCTGCAACCAAGATATCACGAACTATCATAATAACTTCTAAACAAGCATTTTTCGCAAATTAGCATAGAAAGAGTTGAAGCTACTTTACCCGTTGACTTCCCAAGCTCTGATATTCCTACCTAGTAGGAATGCACAGTAAGCGTCGACGGCTGCATAAACAACTTGATCGTCGCTAAGGCATTGTTCATACCAATAGCTCGTGCTGATCTCCCTCCTTTGCTCCACTTCAAAACCGAGGCATTTTTCCGCGATTTCCTCCACCGAAGCTCGAGTTAGGTCTTCATCATCCTCAGTTTCCGCGTACAGTCTCAGATCCAGAGGATCCTTCAACATATCCAAACAGTGCTTCGAAATCGCGAGTTTCCGTCGGTCCGAATGGTTCCAGAATCCAACAAAGGTGTGGTAAGGATGCTGGAGAAGCGTGCGGAGAATCTTCGGCACGCTGTCGGCATGAGCGATTTGGAAGATGAGGCACCGCCGGCCGATGCAGAGCTGCAACGTGTCCGGCGGAGGATCTGCCCCGCCGGGAGTCCACTGGACGCCGAGGCCGACGACGAGCTGGTTGAAGTAAACGTAGTGGCGGCGAAAGTAGAGCGTGGAGGAGAGCCAGCGTCGGACGACAGAGGCGGTTGCCGTGACGGTGACGCTGATGTTGGTTCCGTCAAGGTCGACGGTGTAGATGACGTGGTTGAAACGGTAGTCGCGATCGATGATAGTGGCCATATTTTGGAAACGTGGGATGGAAGAATGAGAGTGGAAGACAATCTCTGCTGCGATGATTTTGCAGTGCCTTTAGCGTCTGTGGAGCAGTTACGAATGGGGTGGGTTCCCGCGTCGGATTTGTATAGTACGAACATCTGCAATGAAGCGTCTAATATTTTACAATTTTTTTTTTCTTAAACTTATTTTTTATCTCTATTTTAATAATAGAATGTCATATATTATATTATATTGAGGTGCATGTATAAAATATAATTACATAATAAATAAATGGTGTTTGCTTCTGTGTCTTTAGATTTGAGGTGCATTTACTAATAAGATAATTTTAATTAATTTAATATTTTTTATTGCAAATATTTCTTTTGATATTTTTGTTAACACAAAAATAATTTTTAAGATGTTTTACATTTTATATCCTATCACCCTTTATTTTATATTAAAAATATATAAATATCTTTTAGTATTTAAAATATTAAAAATTTTATAACTGTTAGTCTAAGTAAAACATACCCCCAAAGGTCCTTTACAAAATTTTAGAATGTTCAGCTTTTTGTTTTTACTTCTTAAATAGACTCGTGAGTGTATGGGAAATCATAAAACAAAAAACAAAAAGCAAGCAGAGTTCAAATTTTCATAGGAATTAAGCAAAGCGTTCTTAAACAGTAATATCTTGGAGTAGCAATAATGCGTTATGCCGCCACTGGATGGGAGGTTTAGCAGATCGAAATTGGCAGTGACAGCACAAGATGCGTGTTTCACAACAATTTCATAAGATTTGGTTGGAGGGAGAAGTTATTATGGGAATGAATACTCAAAAGCCCTAGAAATTGGAAGAAGGTGTTTTGAAAGTGAAGGGAATAAACGGAATTTGATTTGACATAGCTGAAGCATTGATTGTGAAGCTTTTGAGTTGGATCCGAGTAATGACAAACCATGGAGGCACATAAACGATGATGAAGTGGACATTGACTCGCAGTCACTCCAAGGCATTGTTGTTCTTCATATACAGGAATAAAAATAGACAAACTTGTAAAAGGAGGACAATTAGATGTTTTATTGTTTCAAAATATAAATTTGAAAGTTGCAAGGAGAGATAAACCAGATTCATGTTCGATTTTCAAATGTTATATTTTTGTAATTACTTATTCTTATAATGTCTCTTTATTAATATTATATATGATGAATTTATAGTATTATGTCACGTAAGAAACACACTAGATACTCTTACTACCTAAATAAATTTAAAAAATAATTATTTTATATTTCTCTTAAAATGTAACAAGCATCTTAATGTGTTTTTTCATTTTTTTTAAGTGCTTCAACCATTTTTTTTAGAACACGGGCTTAACAGCCCACGAGTGCTTCAACTCTTTCATAGTTATAATTAATAAAAATGACTATAAAAAAATTAAAAGCTAGGTACGAGTGAAGAAGGAATAAATTAGTTTTTTTTACACTGATTCATTAACTATTCAATCGTACTCAAATTATAACATCATCACATTGCTATTGATGAAATATTATCACCGATTAAGAAGGATAAGTAAATTAAACTAATCATAATTAAGCCATCATCATTGATTCAACATACTAAAAGTAAACTATTAATCCCATCAAACCCAACTATATAACCCTTATAAGCTCAAATCATGGTATTCTACCATCGACAAACCTTAAGAATTATTTATTTTCTAAGAATTTTAGAAGCTATTATTCACTAATATTATTTTAATTACTCAAAAGTATAGAACTTGCCTCCAAATCCATGTTTAAGTCATTATTTATCCTCTTTGTTTGCTATAATTAACGATTCACCAATGTACATTAAAGGTCAATTAACTTGTCCTCAAATTTTTGCTAATGTAACACTCTATCATTCTCTTTAAAAAAATTATAATAAAAATATCTATTATTTTTGTTAAATTAATTTTATCGGTCCATTTAAGAGGTGTATCTAACGTTCTTTCGAATCTTTCAATTTTATAGCAAGCACCTTATATTTATTTTCTTTGTTGTTGTCTTATTTAATTTTTCAAAATATCCATTTTTATTTATTTATTCTTTCTTTAATTTAAATTATATATATATATATATATATATATATGTATATATATATGTGTTCTAACACTTCTAGTTAATATATAAGTTTTTATTATTCACTTTTATCGTATCAATAACTTAATGTACCTTTTCCTTCATCGACTAACTATGATTTTTTGTAGTAATATTTTAATTAAATTTAACAAATCTTTTTTTGTTATTTAATTTGGTATTTTTTATTTTTAAATAAAAATATTTTCAATTAAACATGAATATACTAAAATATTTATAAATGACTGTTACAAATTTAATTAGCTAAACTAATTTTAAAACTTTTAAAATAAAATTTTCAATTATTTTTTGTAACTGTAAATTTAATGAATAGTTATTTTTAATGCTTTTCCTCTTTACTACACGTTTAACTCAGGTTTTTCATAAGTAACTATTTATTTGTGAATAATTCTCTAAAAAAATAACAATAATGAATTATTATTTCTCTACAAAATTGTTTTTATAATTATAAAAATATTTTTTATGAAAATCATTTTACAATATAAATTTAAGAAGAAACAACAATAAACAAATAAATTAAAGACAGTTTAATTTTTCTATTCTTAACTTTTTTCACTAATTTTCTTTTATCTCTGTCTTTGCTGACTTATTTATTTATTTTAATACATTTTATTTTTAAAACATATTCTTTGTCTAAAGTCTTTTTTTCGTATGTTAGCACCTATTTCATTTATTGTACAGATGAAATTAAGTAATTGTGCTGTGTTATCATTTAGTAAATTTTGTCCGTATGGATGAAACTAATAAAATTGCACTACATGTCATGTTGGTCCAATTTACAAAACCTAATTCAACTATCTGCAACTTCTAAGATGTTTTACTTATGGTAAAAGCAATAAAGACCATAGTATAACTATAATTATACCATTTTATACAGAGAAGAAAGAATACAAAGTTTTTTTATTTTTTATTTTTCCATTAAGAAGTGGGGCTCATACTAGAAGTAAAAATTATAAAGTAATTAATAATGCATGTAACAACTTTTACACTCACACACTTAACACAATTTATTTATTTTTTTCTCTTTTCTATCATTAATATTATTTATTATTGTCCCTCTCCTAACTTATATACTTGAATTTAATTTTTGACTCTTTAAATTTTGAAACTTATCAAATAACAATAAGTAGTGTAATCATGTAATTTTGCCTTTGTTAAAGAGGAAACTTAATTAAAAAAATAAATTCCTTCTTCACAATAGACAAAACATGCACTAACATAACAAAAAAACTCAGAAAATATGTTTTTAAAAAAATATTATTTTAAAAATTTATTTTTTAGAAAATATTAAAATATAAATCAGCTGCCTTTACTTCCCTGAATAAATTTAAACATAAGGTTAAACTCACAACCGACCAAAGTTTACAGAAAGCAAATATATTTACTTGAAATATTTGTAGATAACTTTAAATATATGTTTAAAAATATATAAAATTAATTTACCTATAACACAGTTTAATATCAACATTATAATTAAATTAAATTTAAATACATAAAGAAAACTTTTTAATTACTGCGTTGAATCAATTTTAGTAGTTGAATGCCTGAATGTATAATGATTTTATGGTTTAAAAATAAGAAACGAATATAAAACAATGTAAAGAAAAAGAAGAAAAGAGAACATGTGAAAAATGAAAACAAGAGTTATTTTAAAGAAAATACTAACTAATATTCTAAAAATGTTAATTAAAGAATTAAAAAAAGTAAAGTTTTTATTAAAATATATAATAATACATTCATCCTATTACTTTTATTAATAACTTATGATGAATTTCTTTAACAACATGCTTATTTCAAAACAGAAAAATTACATTACATCGACGCAAGTAAACCGAGATATTCACAGTTTGTAATTTACTCGAAATTCCCAGTTCTCATAAACAAAAGGGCAAAAATAACGTGAGTGGTTACCATATACAAAGAAAGCTGTCTCACGGGAGCAAGACACGTCACCACCGCAATAACGATTCCGTTTCCGTCATTCTCAGCTGAAACAGAAAAGTTTGGACAAAGAACAGAGACAGTGACAGAAGTTACAGAGAACTGAATCGTGATTCGGAAATGGCTAAACACGAAGAGCTTCCAATCCCCGTTTTCGAAACTCTGGAGCCTGTATATGGCGGTGATCCTCACTTGGAAGAAGCTCGCCTTCGTTTCGATAATTTGAAGTCTAAATTTCTCAAATTCTTCGGTCACCAACCTCAACTCTTCGCTCGCTCACCGGGTTCCCCTTCTCTCTTTCTTTTGAAAATGAAAAACAGAAAAATTCATTTTCTTTGTTTTCTGTTTTGAGAAAAACGACATGCGTTTAATTGAATTATTACTGTTATTGGCGTTGCAGGGAGAGTGAACTTGATCGGGGAACACATTGACTATGAAGGATACTGTGTGTTGCCCATGGCCATTCGCCAAGATACGATCGTCACCATTCGGAAAAACGAAGGCCAAAACGTTCTTACAATTGCGAATGTCAATGACCAAACATATGCCACGTGTACTTATCCTGCTGATCCTAACCAGGTCCGTGATTATATTCTTCTAATTAATTAATAACAATTAATAACAACAACAATAATAATAACAGTATAATCATAACATTTTTCCATTTTATGTTGTTTTTATGAATCATTTTGGCTATGTATTTTGTTTTTATTATACTGTGGCTTTCTTTCGTTTGCATGCAGGCGCTTGACTTGAAGCATCACAAATGGGGCCACTATTTTATTTGTGGGTGAGTTTAAAAAAAATATAATTAAATCCATATTTCCTTGATGTGGTTGTTTTTAAGGTGAATATGTTTGCAACTAGTATGTTCGTGGGGGTGAGATAATTGTGTTTATCACTGTTGTTTAACTCAGTAAAATAGGTAAGATTATACGGTTTTTGTAGGTACAAAGGTTATTACGACTACGCAAAATCGAAAGGAGTGGACGTTGGTCAACCGGTTGGGCTTGATGTCCTTGTTGATGGAATAGTTCCCACAGGTGGGTTCTTCTGTTTAAATTAGAATGCTGCTATTAGTGAGGGGATTTGTACCTCATCTTCTTTGATTCTCTGTTTAGTTCAATAAACAATGTCTATTTTATACAGGTTCTGGACTTTCAAGCTCTGCGGCGTTTGTTTGTTCTTCTACAATTGCTATTATGGCTGCTTTTGGTGTGAACTTTCCAAAGGTGTGAGCAATTGCTATTATTATTAATATTGTTGTTGTTGTAATGTTCTAACTTGCACGTGTTGTTGATAGAAAGAAATTGCACAAGTTACATGTGACTGTGAACGACATATTGGCACGCAGTCTGGTGGGATGGATCAGGTTGTATGCTTCTTTTGTTACAGATATGTTCTATTCTAATTTTTAATGCAAATATCTCCCACTTACCTGTCCAAACTTTGTCATTTCCTTCAAGTCATCTCTGCATGGATTGACATTCACAACTACTGTGACAGCATCTAGCTAATGTGTACGGGTTGACTATCTGGGTTTTTTATTTATACTTGAAGTATATTGTGTCAAGTGGGTTAACCTATTTATATTTGGTGTTTTATTGTGTCAAATAGATTCTACTATTTGTGCTCTGGTTTGTAACTTTGAAATACATTGTTCAAAGTATTAGATATTCAAATTTTGTTGTCTTTTGAGTTGGAAATGATACAGATGGTTTAAATCTATAATTTTTTAAGCCTTTTGGCCTCAATTTGAAAAGATAATGTATCATTTAATTCATGAGTGAAGTCTGCTTCATTAGCGCATTACTCTACTTTGAGCTAGTTCTCATCATATATTTTTTTACTTTTTGTAAATAATTTTGAACCAAGCCATTTGATGCATGTGGTTGACTCTGCCTAGTCGGAGGAAAAGATTCTCGTTGTTGTGAATAATTTTAAATTGTTACATGGAAGCTATATACGATTTTATCCAATGCATAGTTTATACAAGGCTTCAACGCCAATTCTCTTGCTCTTTGTACATTCTGATGCTGTACCTGGACTTGCATCTTTTTCTTATATTTTTCTTATTTTACTTGATAGGCAATCTCTGTCATGGGCAAAGCAGGGTTTGCAGAGCTGATTGATTTTAATCCAATCCACGCAACAGATGTGGAACTTCCAGCTGGCGGGACTTTTGTTATAGCCCATTCTTTGGCAGCGTCTGAGAAGGCTGTTACTGCTGCTACAAATTATAACAATAGGGTTCTTGAATGCAATTTGGCTTCTGTAAGTACTTTCCAAAATAAGATTCAATTCACTTAGTTCTCTATTCTTATCCACAGCCCTAAGCATTGGTGGATTATATTGGAGTCAGATGGAAATTAGAGGATGGGTGGAATCATCGAATCGACCTTTGTTTGTCCTTACCCTTGTTGCTCTTACTGTTGCATTCAATTGTGACTTTCTGTAGTTAATAACTTCATAATAATGGAGCAAAGCCTGTTTATTGTTCATCATAGTTATCCAATTAAGGCATTAGGCAATTATAATAACAAATGGTCGTGGTGATATTGAGTAATTTATTTAGATTTTTAAACTAGTTATTTGACTAGTGGTACATATTATTATGGTTAGAAATTTTTGTCACTGCAAACCTACCTTAATCTCATTATGTTTCCAACAGTATTTATGTAAAAGATGTATTTTTAAAAATGCATTTCATTTACATGCTTTTGAGTTTCAATCCTCTTAATTCCTTTTTCTCATCAATTGTTATCATAGTAGCGCCATTTTAAGACTGCATAAAATAATGGATAATGTCAATTATATTTTATTCACTTGCAGGTTTCTTTCAAGATAAATGATTAAGTAGGGATGAAAAAGTGTAGGAAAAGAAAGTTTTGATGTGTTTGGATGTTTTGTTTTATACGAGTGAAAAATAATATATTTCGTGGGACTCACAAAAATTTGTGTGTGAAAAAAGTGGTGAATTTTTTATTATATTTTATTGAAATATTTTTTAAAATAATATAAAAATTTAAAAAGTACATAATTAAGAAAAATATTATATTACATTTTTATCTTTTTTGTTAAAATAAATTTTTTATTTCTATTATAAAAATATTATTTTTATATAAACTACCTATTTTTTTATTTTTTTTCCATTTATCCAAACGAGTAAAGTAAAAATTTTTCACTGTATCTCTTATTTTTATCTATTTAAACAACACATATTTTCCATCAGGTTTCTCGTATGTTTCTTTTTCATCATATTCTTGTCTACTTATTTTCTTTCTACTCATTTTCTGTTACATCCAAACATATCATTACTCATTAGTCTTTTATAGCTTCAAGTTTCCTTTGACAATAAAGATTAAAAAAGACAAAGTAAACCTTCAAATTAATACTGAAGATGGTCAAGATCAAACATTTTAGTCTCTGAGGTGAAAATCCTTTGTTAATCCCTAACTTTATAAAACGTCACTTCATTCTCTTTTTCTGCAAAACAGCAATGAAAGTTATAGCATTAAATGACCCAAGACTAACAACCTTTTGTGAAATTGGGGAATAACAAAAGCTTTTTAAAATCTTATGAACTAAAATAATCTATTTATACAATCTTGAGGAATGATTTGAGGGTTTATTTAAAAAAATAAAAAATCATTTGGGTGTGTATGTGTGCATATGCCAAAGCTAGCTCCTAGCTGTTTAGGTGATACTGCAACTTGCAAGTACTCGTATTGTTATATTTATAAACTCAAGAAATGTGATTGTGAACTTTTCCAGATTGTGCTTGGCATAAAGCTAGGAATGAAACCACAAGAGGCAATATTAAAAGTGAAAACATTATCTGATGTTGAAGGCATGTGTGTATCATTTGCCCGTAAACATAACTCTTCTGATCCTGTTCTTGCTGTCAAGGTAATTTTACCAGATATGAGTTTTTCCTTGCAATTAGCTCTGTCAACACAATACATAAGATGCATAATATGTTTATTCAATTGATTGTATAATGTTTAAAGACATTTTAATCTTTCATAAAAGCTATAATCCTTTTCTGGTCTAAATATATAATTTTCCTGTGGGTGCAGGAATTTTTAAAGGAAGAACCTTACACAGCTGTTGAAATTGAAGGAATTACTGGGGAGAAGTTGACATCATCTTTTAGCAATAATACAGCTTATTTGGATGTCATAAACGTTGCTAAGCAATACAAGTTGCACCAGGTGCTTTTTAAAGCCTGGTTAGCAAAATTAATTTTATCCCATTTTTATAGCCACGTCAATATCAGAAAATCAGAATCTACTCAATTTTTTTTTTCCTTTAATTCAGCTACTTACAATTTTAAATGGTGTTTGATATGCATTTTTGTCAGATTTGTGTAATAATTGTCAACCACTGATCGGGATAATATTTATTTGAATGGATTGCATTTAAGCCACAGGGCAGTTACTTCTGTCCTATTTGTATAAGCATGCTTATATCTGAAAATATTTTCTTCAGAAACTTACAGTTTTTAATGATAAATTACTGACAGGATGTTGTTAATTTTTGTGAATTGCATTTATGATTATGTAGCGCGCTTCATGCATTACTATTTAATTTGGAAGTAAGTAAAAATTTTAGTGTGGCTTTTGGTTTTTGCATGGTGCGTCTGCCAACAACCATTTTTCATTGCTGTAACGGTTGACATCTGATTTCTTTATGTACCGCTTCTTAATTTTGAACTTTTGTTTTATACCTAGAGAGCTGCACATGTGTATTCAGAAGCCAATAGGGTTCATGCTTTCAAGGATGTTGTATCATCAAAATTAAGGTGATTTTTTTCATTTTGATCAAATATAATATCTATTCTTCTTCATGACAGCTCATCCGTTTTTATGGAATTCTCATGAGACATTTTTGGGATTGCTTAATTGGTTTAGTTTTGCTTCTGTATTTTCACTAAAATATGTATTCAGGTTCACCTCGGAAGCGTCTGGATTTTGTGATCCTTTTTAGGTGGTTACCATGTTTCTTGGATTTTAACTATTCATTATTGTTTCAGTGAGGATGATAAGCTAAACAAGCTTGGTCACCTTATGAATGAAAGTCATCATAGCTGCAGTGTTTTATATGAATGCAGGTAAATGACACATACACACTACTCTTGGTTTCAGAATGTGCATTATATCATTTAAAAATTATGTATTGGATACTCTTGGGATGGATCTCTCTTCACAAGGCATGATTAGTTTCATGAGCTTTCCAACCTTCAAACAACACAAGGAAAAATACTGCTTGTTTTTATAATGTAGTGTCCTTTTTCATAACATAAAGTTGATATTTTCTTTCTTTATTATTCATGGAATCAGCTGCCCAGAGTTGGAAGAACTTGTAAAAATTTGCCGTGACAATGGTGCTCTTGGGGCAAGGCTAACTGGAGCCGGATGGGGTGGTTGTGCTGTTGCTTTGGTAAAAGAGAACATCGTACCACAATTTATCCTTAGTTTGAAGGTTTGCTATCATATATTCCTTAACAGTCGTATAAACATTAGAAATTTGGAATAAACAAGTTAATAATTCTATATTCGTTCCAGGAACGTTTCTACAAAGCTAGAATTGACAAGGGCGTGATCAAGGAGAACAATGTTGACAATTATGTTTTTGCTTCTAAGCCATCAAGTGGTGCTGCCATCTTCAAATTTTAGCATCATTTCTCTGACCCCCACTTCACTTTTAATTGCTGAAAACATGCAAACTACCATATGAATGTTCTGACCGAATAAGATTAAAATGCTATCCTAATTGTCATTAAGTTGCTTCGATCTGCTTGTTAAATTATTGACCAAACGAATAAGGATTATGTGAACATCAGCGAAGCCAGCTTTTGTAATGGACAAATGATATTCTTACCAAAATGATGTTTTTGTATTTATTTAAAATAGGCTTGTTGTTGCAATTATTTAAAATTGTTTTATTGTATATGCATTATGACTAAAAATTTAAATTGAAAAATAAGCTTAATAGTTAAAAAGAAGGATCAAATGCATTTTTGCAACCGAGTTGTTTGTCATGTTGCACACTTGCATTTTCGATCTTAATGGTGGCAACCAGATAAATCTATGATCTTGCTGTGGCCTAGCAGATCTTGTAATATTAGAATCCACGTGCATTTGTAGCTTTGTCCGTTGACGTGGGTTCAAACTGCACATGATCATGCAAAACTCCTCATTTATTGCGTTATGAGAGGATCTCCATAAAAAAAAAGTCAATAATAGCGTCTTAGTGTCTAATTATTTCTTAGGTCATGACAGTAACATGGTACTCAATTTTTTTAATATGTTATATCTCGAACTCAGTTGATTTATGTGTGATGCGATTTTTGCTCAAATTGTTGCTGAGAGATTCATAGAATTATATAAAATTAGTCGTGTATTTTTTACAAAATAGTTTAAGTTTTTGAATACTTAAATCATAATATCATTTCAAAACTTTCATAAGCAGGTGATCTAAAATTCGATCTATACTACTTTCATTCTTTTTTAATAAAAAAAGTTTAATTCCAGCATTAATTAGATGGGTCTCTACATTACATACACTTTAAGCCCAGAGAACTCTTGTGTGAGAAGGTGTATTTAATATAAAATTATTCATGTCTTTACCTTTTAGATCAAACTTTAGGAATAATTAGTTCATGACAAAAAAAACTAGGTTCATTAAATAGAAAATATTGTGAAAACTGTAAATAATTAGATTGCCTTTAATTGATATTCACATACGTTTCTAAACATTTGCTGAATTGTTTATATATTTATGCTTTGATTTTTGGAAGACCAATCTTTCGAAAGGCCTTTTTTTTTTTTTTTTTTTAACAAAAAGGAGGACATTCTGTTTAATACATTTAATGAAGATCATTGACTCAGAGATGGCGATTGAACTTCTAAAATATAGAAATACCGAAATACTTTATAGCTAAAAAGGGGACCGGGGGGGGGGGGGGGGAGAGAGGAGAAGATAATTTACAAATTATATTATCCAATCAGTACAACCTTTAAAACGAATAAAGTGATGCCACTTATTTTACACATGCCTTTGTATACATTAAAATATAGTTTATTAATGTCTATCTGGTATTGTAGTTAATGATTTTACATATATATTTTTAATTTTTATTCTATTCTAAATTTTTTATGTTATCATATTCTCCATGTAAAACTAAAATCTTAGTTTTTATTCTAATTTAAAAATTTATCAAATTGAAGTTTTATTCTATTTAAAATTTAAGTGATAAAATATAAAAAAATATGTATATTTTAAAAATTGTCCTAGAGATATTGATTATACAACGATGTATTGCCGTGTGGAAGGAGTTGGTAGAGTGGGCCTATCCAGCTGCCAGCTCCCATTTTTGATGTGGCTCCGTGAATCTCCAAAAGCTATTTTCTTTACAATTATTATATTTAAATAAATAAAAAAATGACAATGACGTTGCCTCAAGTCGCAATATCCAACGAAAGGGGAAAAATATTGAAGGTCATGAATGTAAGTTGAATTAAGCTCGTATTAATTTTTAAAATGTTATAGTTCATTATTTTCTATACTTTTAATTGCTAAAGACAAATACTCAATCCTAAGAAATTAATAATAATTTGAAACTAAAATATCTCCAAAGAATTGGCAACATTAGAACCACAAACTGCAAACAAGAATCAGTTTTGGACATTTTAGACTTAAAAATACCTTGTGATTTTTTACCCAAGACAAACAAATATAATAAATATAATTTTTCAATAAAAAATTTACTATTTTTAAATGCTTAAACTTATTTTTTAAAATTGAGTTTAATTAAAAGAAGTGTATTATCTTAAATCTGTGTTACTAATTTTACGTTTGATATATGTTTAATATATTAGTCCTCTAGTTTTTAAAATTTTCATTTTTGTCATTATCTTTTAAAGATATTTTAAATATTTTTTAATTTTATTAATTTTTGTTGTTATTATTGTTATTAATATTAACATGACTTTTTTTATATACCTTCTTCTTCTCATCTTCTTTATCTTTTTGTCTTTGTTGTACTCCTCTTTTTGTTTTTCTATAACCCCTCATCCTCACAACATAGACACTAACATATATACTTCATCACCATACAATGCTTCCTCCCACACAATACTTGGAGCCATTAATTACCTCCTATTTTATCATTACCATCTCAAGAACCCAACCACCATCTCTATTAAGTGCCCCCATCATCACAATAGAAGAATAAGAAGAAATAACAATAAAAAAAAAAAAGTTTATGTAGTGAAAAGACAATGATTAATTTAAACGTTAATATGCGTTTAAAAAATAGACAACTAAAATAAAGCTATTAAAAAAGACCAAACCATAAAAGAAATTAGAGAACTAAAAGTGTAACTTTATCTAACTTTTTTACATGACGAGAGCTAATACAAAATAAAGTTGACATTTCATATAAAAAATATTTTAATAATTCAACTACAGGGACAAAATCTAAAACTTTCCTATATAATAAAAAGGAATACTTTTAAAAAAATATATGAAATATTCTTGAGAAAGGTTTGTGAATATATTTTAAAATAATAAATAATATTACTAAAAAAACTTACCAATTTTTTAAAGTTAGTTGACTCTAAATATATTTTCTTAAAATAATCAAATATTAACTAAATTCGTTTTAGCTTATTAAGAAAATAGTTTAATTAAAAACAGAAGTCTGATTATGTCGAAATGCCATGTAAAATAGTAATAAACTTTTGGTTAATTATGTAAATATGTATGCGAAAAGGTTGGGTGAGTCACGGCTCTCCTTTCTCGTAACTAAGACCCGCCATTGAATGACACACTTAACATTAAAAATATAGAAAAGAATGTTAAAAATAATGAGTTAGTAATTGCGTACAATTCAAGTAACTTGAAGAAATAATTTGTTATGAAAATAAGATTGAAATTATAATAAACTCAAGCTTTGCAAATTAATCAAATTATAATAAACTTTAGAGTATAAATTTGAGCACTTCTTTTTTATAATTACATAGGGACGTACTTTTACACCTAGTAATAAGAATTTTTATGTTAAATAAATTAATATTCCCTTAAATATTTATTCAATAAAATAAAATTTTATTTAGAATAAAAAT
Organism: Abrus precatorius; assembly: GCF_003935025.1. NCBI lineage: Eukaryota > Viridiplantae > Streptophyta > Magnoliopsida > Fabales > Fabaceae > Abrus > Abrus precatorius. Next base: position 29,949,944 of record NW_020874292.1, on the reverse strand, counting down.
ATTTCAACACAATATTGAGTATAATAATATTTATTCATTAGTATTTTATGAACTAAATTATTTAGTGAGATTAAAATATTTATATTTCTCTATTTTTAATATTTTTAATATCTCATATACTTTATGCAACCGTGTACTAGACTAATTATAGAAACAATAATCCGTAGACAAATAAGTAATGGATGGAAAGGTGGATGATGGGCAAATAGTCATTAGTTTGAATCGTGTATAAGAAATATCATCACAAATTGCCTAATTTAGATATAATTATCGTATCTTTAACTAGATTTGAAGGATTCATTAGCTTATAAGTTCACGCGTAAAACAGACTAACCTGAACACCACTTTGATCCCAATAAAATAAATTAAAAAGACAAATCTAAGATCTTATATTATTATAATGATCATCATCATTCCTATCATAAGGAAAACTCCGGAGAAAACAAAAATCATTTTTGGAAGTGTGTATTTAAACGTATATTTAAAAAATTGTGCATGATAAAGTTTTTATTGAAAATTATATAACATTATAATAATACTAAATGTTATAAATTTAAATAATATTAATTTAAAATTTTTTATTACATATCTTTTTGCATGTAATAAAAGGTGAAAATAAAGAGAGTAGATGGGAGCCACGGTGTGAATTGTTGAGTTGCCAACTGTGAAAGAGTGTTGTCTATAATGGATACATCCCATCCCCAATCTTCGCTCTATAAATATGCCGTTTTCGAAAGCACATTGCCATGAAATCAAGAGAGAGAGATCTTTGTTTGAACAAATCTTAAATTCGCTGTAATTTCGGTATATCTATCTATCTATAGTCTCTGTTCTTGCCAACTTCCCTCTTTTTCTCGCTCTCTGCTAATTCATCTCTTACGCCATTGGATCTGGGGTTCCTTCCCCTACCTTCAAAGGTATATTCACTTTTCCTTACTTCTTCTTCTTCCTATCACATTCTTTTTTATTGTTTGTAATGGCTGATGCTAGTTTAAAGTTGTTGACTTTCTTCCATTTCATGGGTGCCCATTTATAATATACGTGGTTCCGGTGTAAGTTTATATATATATATTGCGTGCGGGGTATTCACCAGTGGCGGTTGGGAGGTATCACCATTGTGTATATTTAATTATGTTTGTATATATATTTTCTGGGGTTAATTTCTTATGTGTCTTTGTCATGTGTTGGTCTTGCTTTTTTTCTGGCTAAGAACCATTTCTCTGTCTTTGGTGGCACCCTCTGTGTTTTCCTTATTTTGATTACCCCCCCCGGCTGTTTTTGTCCTCAAGTTTTTTTTTTTTTGTTATGTTTCATTCTTTTTGGTCTAAAGACTAAATGATTTGTTTGTCTGTTTTGTATTGTTTAAAAGTTTGAATAGCTGCTTTTGGGTAGCTTAAAGTTGTATCATTTGATTTGCTTCTTCATTCTTCTACCTCCTGATTAGACTACCTCCAAAATCATCGTAGGTTAGGTTCAATTGATTGAACTCTGTCTCTAATTGTGATGCAGGGTCATTTGGATTGCAGTGTTTTTTCTTTTGTTTTTGGAGGGGTGGTGGTGTTGGTGGCAGGTGAATAGAGCATAGGAAGGAAGAGTAATACTTTTGGTGGCTATAATTAACTTTATTTTTGTCTGGATCTGTCTAATGTGAAATTGTAGAAGAATTGGGATTGGGTTGTATTGAAAACTGTCTCCTTGATTATTTATGGTCAATTATGCCCTCAGTATATAACATTTGTTTATGGTATGATGGATTGAGTTCAAGGGTTAAGTTTCTGGGGGCAGTTTAGAGGAAATTTTATAGTGTAACAAGCAAGGAGAAGTTAGATTAGGTTTGTGGCTTTGGAATGGATCACAGAAGTGCAAGGGATAAGGATACTGATGTTGATCTTGAAAGTGGATTGCCTCTAATTGGAGATGATTCAAATGAAGTCTCTCCTCTTAGTAGTTCGAAACAAGGAAAGACATTATTTACTAAGATTTCTGGTGGGTCTGATGGAGGTTCTGTTAAAGGTGAAGATGAGCCTAATTTATACTGCAATAAGTTAAATGTTAGTGAATTGTCTGTGGATGTGACGAAAGTCATAAACAAGCCAAAGATGGGGAAAGATTCAGTGAAACGTTTGGAGCAGATCCCAGTAAAGGAGAAACGTAAAAAGGCATGTAATAAGAAGGCTCCCAAACCTCCAAGATCTCCACAGCCTCCAACATTGGATGCAGCTGACCATAAGCTAATCAGGGAGCTATCTGAACTTGCCATGATGAAGCGTGCAAGGATAGAGCGTATGAAAGCCTTGAAGAAAATAAAAACTGCTAAATCATCATCCTCCAACGGCAGCAGCATTTTGGCTATGGTTTTCACTGTTATCTTCTTTATTGTGATAATATTCCAAGGTAACATTTGCATTAAAAGTAGATTTTATCTATCACATGGCATTTTTTTAATAGTTTTGTTAACATTAGTCCTTAGGCTTAAGGTTAATATTTTCCTTTTATTTATAATCTTGTGCATTTTAAGACGAAGGGAATTAGCTCTGACTTTGAACCATAAAAAAATTGTTGTGAAAGATTCTTCCTAACTGTGTTAAGTTAGAGACCATTTCAAAATTTGAGATCATAGGACTCTTTTCTGTATGATATTGAGATCATAGGACTAGAAGATTGGATCAATTCAAATCTTGTGGAATCGAAACTCTTTAGACATGTTTTCATGGAAATTTTGGCATACACTAGAGCTTTTGTTTCCTTTTTCCATGTTATGCATTGTTCACTGATTATTCTGCTCTGGCTAACCAGATCAGGTTTTAACTTTTATCTGTGATTTTAGCCATGATTGCTTGTATTTTTTAAATACATTCCTATCACTATTTATTGGGCTCCTTCGGAGTCAATCTGGTTATTTTAATCTAAATATACCTTAACTTTCTTTAGTTCTCGTGGTCTTGAGATTTTCATGATATCATGAATCAATCGCCTATTATTTTTTCTTTCTTGTAAATTATAAACCAATGTAGCATGCAAGATGGGATCAAAGTACTTCCTATGGTGTTGTTTCTTTCTTGTTCTGACAGTTGACCACATTTTAGCTTGATTTGTATTTAATCAGATGTTCCTGTTGCAGGCGTGTCATCTAGAGAAAGCTCAGTGGCAAGTTTCCAGGGATCTCCTCTATCCACAGGAGAATCAGAGGGTGGTTTAATTTCTGTTCAGTACCAACTCAATCCATCTACAAGTGATTCAAATGCTCCTGGTTCAGAATCTCACAAGTAAGTTGAAATGCATGCCACACTCTGAAGTCCGAACCCCCTTTATTTCTCACCTCATTCACATAAAAATACATTACTGTTTCATATTTTCCCTAATATCAATTTTGCTACTTGATGGTACCTTGCAGTTTTGTACAGCAGGTAGCAGGTTCAGATTTGCCTGAAAAAACTAAGGAGGGATTCAGGTTAATGCAGTTTCATTGACAAAAAGAATATCATCTTTATCGAACAAATGATGGCTCGCTGATCCTGTGCTTCTCATACGTGCTCTATTTCTTGTCTCTCAATATATATTCCTTTATGTATTGGTAATTTATTCCCGTTATGTATATTAACCAATGTTGGGGTGAGTTAAATTACCATAACAAAGTCGCGAATGTTCTTCATTGGCTTGCAAAATACGTGCTGTCACTTTTTACCTCAGCAACTCTCAGTATATTTTGCTTTTGAAGATCACTCACTGATACTAAATTACTAATTATTATGTTCTGGTGTCTTTTGCATTGCATTGAGACAACAGGTATGTAACTTAGTGCTTCATGTTACAACTAATATTTTATGTACAACACACAAGCACATTTCAGAAAGAAAGGGGCTTCACCAATTACTTTTCTTGTGAGAGAGGAAAATTTTCTCATTCTGGCTAATCAATAAGGCGTGTGGCACTCTCAATTTCCAATTAAGAATAAGAAATGTGTCAGGTGTGGCTCTCGATTTTGTCTTATGTGATGCCAGCTTTGACTTTGTTGTGCATGTTGTGTAACAGCATGAACATGTGACCTTTGCTCCTTCTGGGATCCCAAAAAGAAAATTTAAGAAAAACTCGACTTTGAATCGGAGACGTTTGTTTTACACGCTTCTTGCAAGAACGCGGTTGAAGCCGTACATTTGGGATGTTTTCAAGTTAATAGCTAGAAACAAGGATAACCTGTATTAATTATAAAGTTGGTTTCTTTTGATAATAATTGTCACAGGTCCAATTACATTTCAAAAAATATATAAAAAAGTGTAAAAAAAATAAATGGACCCTGGAAGACTAAATAGCCATAAATAGGAGGACTAACTAGCAACAACCTAAATATTAGGGGTTAAACGTTAAAAAGGAAGCAACATGTTTTGCCTCGACCACGATGTCCTAAACTTTTTTGGGAACATGTGATTGTGAATCATCACTATACGAAGTTTCCTCATATAGGACACGGACACTTGTACAATCTCTCATACTGTGCCAGAAAGAAGTTCTGGATGAGTGAAACTCAATTCAACGTGTGCTCCTCCCGGCTTAATTTTCTTCTTCCTCAAATCCCAGTTTCATAATAGAAATATGAGATTATATTCAATATGCCAAAATCGACATAAACGTGCCCAGATTAATAATTACTATATGTTGCCTAATATTATTGCTTGTAACCTCCTCTTCTTTGAAGATTTATTATTTGGGAAATGATATTTGCACATAATTTTTGTGCACATACTTTTACAGAGTATCATTAACGGTGGAAAAATGTTTATTCAGGTATAGTGCTTAAGATGGTCGCGCTGATATGTTGTGACCGCTTATAATTAAATTAATGAATGACAGAAAAAGAGAGTAAGGAAACAAGAGTTTGATGATTATGGATTTTGTCATTTATGTGAGTTGCATCTAACATAATAGTTGTAGCTTTAGTTGACCTAATTGCAAAGCTGTGGTGAAGCAAGGAGGTTGTCAAAAATCATATGGTTTATGGAGTGCTGCTCCAAAGTACACACAGAAACGTATTGTTTACAAAACCAACCATCTAAGTATTTATTTAATAAGAATAATATTCCTACAACTAACTACTAAGTGCTATTACAACTAGTAATAGGACAGAAGAGGGGTGAACAAATCACCCCTTAAGTAGTAGTTTGATTATAGCAGAAGCCACATCCACTAGCTTCTGCACAATGTCGTTTCTGTCCCCTAATGGTGAATGATTTGAGCCATTGAATTTTTTGTCACAACTACTCACTTCTTTGACAGCATCAGATATGCAGTAACTGGCAAAGCCAAAACGGCTTTGGCTTATGGCATCAGCTGCTTGTGGGAGAATGTATTTGACAACTGGGATATATGACTCGGCACAGAAAGCCAAGGCTTGTTCCAACTCACGATCTGAGGTTTGCTTGATCAACCCCTCAATGTAACTCAGTGTGTCAGTTGCATTTGCCACAATGTTGTTGACCATTAAGAGAGCCACCCCTTTAAGATCAGTTTTTGGGCTTAGAGGGTTTGAATGTAGGATTGAGCTGCAAAGGTCATAAAAGGGTGTCTTTTGGCATATTTGGTCTACCAAATCGCCACTCCCATCCTTCCCCAGGAAAGAGGGTTGGGATAGTGTGAAGGGTATAGAAGCAAGAAGAATAATCTGAATTGCAGTAAGAGACACACAGGTTGAGCTCCTACCCATTTTTCTCTTGTGACAAGTAGGGGAATGAGAATGGCCTAGGCTCTTTCTGGGATGCTATTTAAGGTTAAAAAAAAAAGATTATTCGATACCCTTTGTAGCATAAATATTTTAAAGGAAAAGAGATAGATAAAGAAAGAAAAGAAAATGACAAATATGATAAGTGATATAATGAGCAAGTTATAGGAATAGAGGGGGATCTATGATGAAGATAAAATTAATGAGTGAATGAGTTAAAAATTTGAAATGAGGAAAAATAGTTGGACCAGTGTTTCTAAGTTCTATTTATGTATATTTTGTAGTCCTCTACATTAAAAAAAGTTGTCACAGGTTTGGTGTTACCTGATTTCCCTGTTTAACCATGAGCTGCAGTTGCCTCTACACATTGTTTAAGGTTGAATAGGCCTTGGTTCACGGGTGTCTTTATTCATTTGGCTTTTATTGCCGATGCCACACCTTCTTTTATGTTCCCTACTTTCCCAGAAGAAGCCAAATTTGAGAACTTTCTAGACGATGTTCTCTTCATTAAACCGCTTCTTTTGAACTAAAGAATGAAGAGAGGGCCAGAGACAGACACAACCACTAGTTTTGCTACTGAGATTTCATTCATTAAAACAACATGATTACATGCAACACACCAATTTTTTATTGCTCAAAGATCAAAGCAGAATCATCAACCAGCGCACCAAAGACAGATGCTAACTAACAACCATGGTTGGCATTATCATGTACTTCTCTCCTTGAGAGTTTCAATTTCTTGTTAGTTCTAACACATTTAAGCCATTGTTTTATTTTATGAGAATTAGTCGTTTCAATTAAATAAACTATGAAATATAATATTAAACTCTACCATCACTTTGGAAGTGTGCACCAAAATTTGTAACAAACTAGGGTAAGATTTTCTTTGTGGTACATGGAAAATTTGCCTGTCCTAATAACGGGCTTCATTCTGCAATTGAGACTCCATTTATTAACAAAACTCCATGTTTAAAAGAAGTAGCTTTATTTTTTGAGCTTAAAACAGAACTATCAAAAAATTATTTAGCAACAAGCCTAGCATGAATAGTCTTGTGGATACACCTCTTTATTAACATTGAAGAAAAAAAAATTGTGAAAAGTGAAATTTTTTGAGAAAAAAATTGTGAATACCTCTTCTTTTTGAAAAATAAAAAATGAAGAATATATATATTGTTTTTGCAATCATATAGCATCGTTAAAGTGTTCTTATATCTTCAAAAAGATTAATAGTAGTTAAAATTTATGATTTTATTTTGGAAATAAGGGAAAGAATTTTCATTCTTAATTATTAATATATTTACCATTAAAATTTCAGGAATTTGTTTGAATGTTCATTCGGAAAAAACAAAATCTTTTAAACAAGGTGAGAACTTTTTCCAACTTAAACCATGGAAACAGAAACAGAGAACCCTGCACCAATTTTTATGATCACCCAATCTCATCAAATTAACATTATAAGAAAATACTTGAATAACAAACAAGGCCAACAATTTCCAATAACTTATATTATATACCTATATAGGCTTCATTTTCACACAAAATTGCTCCCTTTATCATTTTATATTCGGATAATTTGTTTAAAGGCACATTTTATTCTGCCAAAAAACATAAAACTCATGGCATCATAATCTATTCCTCTATCTAGAGCAAAAGTCTAACAACGGCCCTTGTAACGTTTGCAACATCATTCATACCATTGTTCTCATTGGTAAGTGGTGATTTCCCAGAAAATCCCTTCTCACAAGAAGTGGCCTCAACAGCAGAATCACTTGCCGCATCTTCTGCAAACTTGGGGTTCCCAGTTTTCAAAGCTTCAGTGGCTTGTGGCACATCAGCTTCCAAAATTGCTTTGTACTTACCAGCACATGAAATCAATGCATTCTTTTCCACTTTCCCCTTAAGAAGTTGATTGATTTTGTTCAATGCTTCATTTGCTTTGCCTTTGATCACATCGACCAGGATTAGTGCTAGGCCTTCAATATCTGCACCAGAGCTACGTGGGTCTGCTTTAAGGAGTTGAACACAAAGATTTGGATTAGGGGTTTGCTTGCATGTGTCTTCTATGAGTTTCACATCATCTGGTTTCAACACTCTACAATGAGTTATTGGCATTGAAATTGTAGCTACAACGATAATGCTAAAGATTAGAGATATGTGCTTCATGTTTAGCATCTTTGTAAGAATAATCTATGTAATGTGCTATTCTGCGGAGCTTCTACTGTTCTTTCAGCATTAAATAGACAATTGCCTGCACATTCACTCATCAATTTCAAGGCATATCCTGGGGATTAAATGCATATTGGCTAAATTATTTCATTAGTAAAATTTAATTATCCTTTAAAAAACACTTAATTCTTTTGAAGGATTAAATGATTAAAAAATTTACCATTATTAGCAGACTCATTAATAATGTTTTATTAAAAAATTATTAAATAATTCTAACAAAATGATTAAATTTTTTGTTTGTATATTTTTCTCTATATAGATAAATAAGAAATACGATTAATTATTCAGATTTATTAATATTTTCATTTTTATAATTTTTGAAAGAATTTTAAAAGTAAAATTACTATCTTCCTTAAAATATATTTTTTCTCAAACAAGGGATAAATTATGTTATTAGTAAAATTTAATTATGCTTTAGAAAATACTTAATTTCTTTACTAACTATTACCCCCCTAGTCCTATGTATCTACGCAGGGAGAGAAGATTAAATTAAATTTATTTTTATTTATCTGTTTATGTAAATAGAATTTGTAGATTGAATTAAATAAAATATTTGGTAACTTATCATTTCTATTTATAAAAATATACATTTTTTTGTAAATAAAAAATTACTCGAAGTGTTTGATCGATACCAGCAATACTTTTTGGTAATAAAATATTTTATATTGAAACTTATTAGGAACTTTTATTTTTTCGGAAATTATATGGAATCAACTTAAAAACATTTAGATTAAAGCTATTCAACTCAAAAAATCAAAATTATTCTCATTAATAGCTACCATTTAATAAATATATACTAAGTGATTACACTCATAAAAATAAAAAATTTCTGATAGACAAAAATCAAAATGTATCTATATCCATTTACGCACTTTTCCAAAATGAAATATATAGACGATTTTTTTATTAACTTACCTGTAAAGGAAATATATCTATTATTTAATTTTTTAGTCTTATTTAAACTGAAACCTTAAATAAGTGTATAAATAAAAAATATTAAGAGTATAAAATCAGTTTAAACAATTTTTTTTATTTAAAGTAAAATGAAAATTTTCACTAAATAGGATTGCATATGTTATTAAATACTTGTTTGTGTCCGGAAGGAATTAATTGTAAAAGCTTACAAAAACGGGAATTGCACCCGACGTGAATCGAACACGCAACTTTCTGATCTGGAGTCAGACGCGCTACCATTGCGCCACGGATCCACAACTGATAGTTTCTACTACATTCTAATATTAAAACGATTACACATCAGATGTTCAGAAAATTGGGATGGTTTGATTTTCACTGTCAAATTGTATAAAAACTCAATCACATTACCTGATATTTTGAAAAAGAGTAAATATCCCAAAATATTATTTCATTATTTTCCGTGTGTGTGGCATTATAAAAATGTTAAAGTACCGGAAATCTCAATCTATAAATATTGAACTTTATTTTATCTTTCCATTAATTTTATCATTAGTTTATAGAATAAATATTATATATGTACTAATTTTAAAATTAAAATACATTAAATGTTTTTTCATTTAATAAGTAAGAGGATTTAAAAACTAAAAAAAATTTGATAAATTATTTATAAACATCTGGACATGTCATTCTTTGATGATTTATAAGATGTCACGGACGTGAAGCAATGGACAAATACGTTGGGCATAAATTGCAAGAACATGGTCTGTCCTTCTTTTAAGCTTTCATATTTTTAATATGCCGAGTGTTCGGTGTACCTAACGTATTTTGGTGTTTAGAAATATTTTCTTTACAATGTTAAAAATATATTTGATATGCTAACATTATTTTTGAAAATGTTATCTAATATATTTTGAGAAAATGGTTCTATTTTATGTTTGATTTCAATGTGACTTTGTAAAAATACTAATATTTTTAAAAGATTATTGTACTTTTTATGGCGATTGATAGATTTTATTTGCACTAATAATTAATTTATGCTTATTAAAAAATTTAAAATTTAAGTTAAAGTTTAAAATAAAAAATACGAAACATTTGTAATGTGATAAATGTGTGTATATGAGTGTTATGTGACGATATTACATAAATTGACCCATATGCATGATGAGAGCTATGTAATTTTGTCATAATATTCTTCAATTACAATGACTAAATAATAAGAAAATAGAAAGATAACACAACAATATTGTATTTCCACCAATTTTATGGAAATATTTTGTTGAAAAATTTAATAAAGAAATTTTTTGAGAATGATAAGTGCTATTTATTTTTATTTTATTTTTACTCTTATTTACCAAATTTTTCCTTTTTTTTTATTCTATTTTTTTATATTTTTGTACACAAACTTTTAAAATTAAGAAATATTTTCATTAATTTTATATAAGTCTTTAAAAAAAATAAAGTAAAAATAAGATATAGTTTTATAGTTAAAAATAAAAAAATATTTTTTATAACCAAACAAACTTTTAGTTTCTTGAGAATATTTAGTTTTCAAAAAATTTATACTAAATACAAGATTCTAACATTTTCAACTTAAAAATTCTAAAAAAAAATTAAAATAATTTTCCTCTCAAACGTCCCCATAAAATAAAGTTACTTAACAAATATAGAAATCAAACTCTAGTAATTGAGGCAGACATCATCAACCTTTCAATAATAAGAATTACATCAATACAAGTATAAAAATCGTGTGTAAATTTTGTTATCAGTTTCCTTAAAATATCATGCCAAAAAACCAAGCAGTAGCTATCCAAGTTCCACCTAATCATTGCTTTGTCAAGCCCTTCAAAGGGTAAAATGAGATTTATTCACTTTTCATCTCCTAAACCCTCTTTAATTTTCTTCTCAATCTTCCTTCCAGTGAATGACTAAACAACTCATTCGGATGATCCTATGTAACCTATGCTCCTACTTTAGCTAGAAGAAATTAAGAAGACGTAGAGGGAGGTAAAAAAAAAAAAAGAATATACATGGCTATAATACATACAAATAAATTAAAATAAGTCTAGCCACTAGAACTGAGGCATTCAGCCTCACCACTAGGTGACACATGGCCAATAAGGCAATGTGGAAGATGCTGTGAGTAGACCATGTTCCTTTTCTTATCATAATCAATTATTTTCCAACATGTTTTTCTACCCTTAACAGTCCCATCATCAACTTGAGCATTCTTAGGCAAATGAGAAGCTAATAGGACTGACAACTCCATCTTCCCATGAGAACCTTCATAGCCATTGCCAATAATCTTCATGAACTCTCCCTCTACCAAATCAATGTCTATCAAGTCATTCTTCCCAGGTTGCAACCCCCAGAAGAAAACCACATTTGGCTCACTTTTCTCATCTTCAACATATTCTGTAGGATTGGGGTCACAAAATCCCTGGATACCCTCCAGCTGCAGCAGACAAATCACATGAGGAAATGATGATGAAACAAATGAAAGATAACAATACATTCCTTTCATGATTAGTGATCACGAGGAACTTCTCAAAAGCTACATTAAAATTAACAGCAGAAGAGGTCATTTATATAGCATAAATATTTAATGCCAAGTCAATACGTGAAATATTGATATAATTATAATGCATTAATAACATGAGATAATATAACTTTTAATATAAATATAGAGTCTATAATATTTTTTATTGTGCGCTTTTAAATATATGTTAAAAAAATTGTTTAATATTAGTGGGATAATTACAAATAAATGTCAAAAGCTTTTCTAACGCCAAAGTAATTTTTAACTGCATGATATAACTAGATTTACCATTTAAGCTACTTACCATTCCAAGAAGACCACGAAAGCGTGACTTGACCCAACCAACCCAGTCTCCAAGCTCATGCTGTTCAAGAGTAGAGAGGTAAATCTTGACAAATTGGGAGTATCTTTTTGAGTATGGAAAAGGCTCAAATACATCGTCCCAAATAAAATCTGGCCTCAAAAGATCCTTCAATGCAACCAAATAAAAGAAAATGAGCAAGACAATTTCACAAATGTCATTTTTAAAAAAAATTATAAGCACCCATGGAATTCATCAGGAAATAAAATAGAAGCATCAACTTCAATTATGGCTGTCAAGCAAAAGAAGAAATTAAGTGTGATAAGGAGCATTATGATTAAGTGACTCGGGATATATAACAGCATATAATAATTCTTTTTTTTTTTTTACTTTTATTATACAAGGAGATATAATAAAAATTTATATATAACATTTTTTTTATTAAAAAATCTATTATTATTGGAAAAAAGAATTCAGTTTACACTGTGTAAACTTCTCTAAAGTACATTTTAGTTGATATGTCACATTTTAACAATTACAAAATTTAATATATTGACAGTATTAATTGTTTTATTAAATTTTAACAAAAAATTATTATTTATTAAATTTTGTTTTGTCTCTTTAAAACACGTTAAAAAATACATATTAATTAACACACAAGCAGTAAAATGTATAACAAAAAGGAGACCTAGGTTAAACAACAGTACATCATACCCTTGTCATGTTATGGCCACGGAAAAACTCAGTCCTGATCCGATAAAATGTGCTTTTAGTTATATTTGAATGACAATACTGATGAGGGGTAGATGGCAACTGAATGGGCATGAAGGAACGTGTTTCTATAGCATCTATAGCTGTTAGAAACATTCCTTCCTGCAGCATCACTGGTGTAGGCCATGGCCAATATGCGAATGTTCGAAAAAAGTTCATAATTAGAGCATTTAAGGTGACATCAGGATATCTTTGACAAACATAAGCTGCAAGAACTGCCAAGTGAACTCCTCCCAAGTAACCAAGCAACTGCATGCAAATGAAAATGTTGCTTCACATTAACCATAAAAGTTGAGTTCAAGTATAAACATTACTTAAAAGTACAAGTGCACTTACAGTTCCATACACTCCTCTTCTTTTTGCCCATAATTTAAGACATCGTACCATAGATTGAAATTTCTGAAACACACGAGATTTGCACTTGAGAGACCACAATGCACACGGACAATAAAGCAAAACTTGAACAAATGATTGTGATATAATTGTTTGTGAATATGATTATTTTCTTTTAATGGGGTAAGAAAGGTTGACGTGTATCACACCTGAATATTTGGGACTAGCTGAAGAATGCGTTTGTTTGCACGCACCCCAGATAAGCTTTTCCAGCTGGTATCATCAATGTTCCTCATGAAGAATGGATTTAGTATGTCAACGTTCTGTATTAAACATAATTAACGTCGTCGGTGAAACAATTGACTATTTAATAAACCAAGTTCAGTATAATATTAAATATTTATATAAAAAAAGCGTTATTATGTAACGCATAACTAATATAGAGAGCCAATAAAAATTAGTTTGAATGAATATTGAGTATACGAGGAGGGATGGAAAATCATTAAATAAAAATTGAAATTAGCTGATTTTAATAATTTTTAATTAATAATAAAAGATATATTTAAAAACTGTGTTACAAATTACTAAGTTTTCTCATATTCACAAACTTGAAAGGTAATAGTACATATACATATATTTGAGAACTACATTATGTTTCTTCATGCTGACCTCAGGAACATATAGTACTTTAAGCTGAGCATATGGAAGATCAATGGAAATCCCATCGAATTTAAAACGCATTAAGGGGACTTTTGCACTCTTGACACACAGAATCTCTGATACTTCAGGTCTCCTTTTAAGCATGTCATGCAACACAACAAAAAAGTCTTCCTGTATAGATCATATATGTGAACATTAAGAAAAATACTACAGAGCCAAAAGGGAATGATAAACAAGAAACACAATTAACATACTGCAATTGTGGCAAAGAAAGGAGCAACGCACAAAGCATCAATGTCAGACTCTGAGCTGTGAACCTAAACATTATTAAAAGTTTGGAAGGGAAACAAGCTTTAGACGTGTGACAAATTAAATTTTAATAGTCAAATGGCAGTAAATTAAGAGAAATTTTAGCAAACAAATTCTTCAGCTGTCATCTTGTTGACCAAGAAAAACTATGCAGTAAAGGAATAGCTAAAAGGGGGAACACTAACTCCAAGGCCATAAGATCCATATGTCAATATGGTGGCAGAAGTAACAGCGATCTGGTGCTTTGGCAGTCGATGCTGCCATGCTACCTTCTTGATCCATGATGAGACTATCTGCAATTAATGTGAATAGCATGATAAATAAGGTATAATACAAGTGCAAGATTTGTAATTAATACAATACCATCAAGACTACTGCAAAGTGCATAATATTAATTGTGGTACAAGTTAAGAAAACTAAATTTAGATAAACTAACAAATACAGATTTTTTTTTTTGTTACAAAAGAAATATAAAAAACAACAAAGAAAAAGGCTTCTTGCAATAGTGTAACATCACACAGCAATTACAAAACAATAAGCTATCAACAAAATTAGATTTGAAGGAGGATGTCTCGGAAAAATAACGTTGCTTCCTCATTGAGCATTAATTTTAAGTAAAAGATTAGTTTAAAACTTAGCTTTTTATGAACATGACGTAAGAAAAATGTTAATTCCTCTAAAATTTTACAAATATCTAAAATCAGCAGAAAATAATGATAAAAGACCGATGATTCTTTATTTACGACATTGATCACTTGAAAATATAATTAGAGTAAGAAATACAAGATTTGCTAACATAAAATATGAATGTTATCCACGCATGCTCGATCAGGAAAAAGTAAAAAGCTATATTTTCAATATTTGAATATCTATAAAATAATGTTTTTTTTCTTTTTTCGTATATGTAATGCATCTTAAAACCTTCATCATTGTCAAAGATAACAAAAAATTACCTCACTTTAGTAGTACAAAATGTATTTTTCATAAAGCTACCATTCTTGCGAAAAAAATTTGATTGCAACATTTATAGCTATGCGATAGGTATTTTGTGCAAGTCTTTGCAATGTGGAAAAGCACCTATCAATTTTACGAAGTACTCTCTTCGTTTTTTTATTCTATATACTTTCGCAATTTTGATTTGCATTTTCTTTATCATTTTTTTATAAAATTAATAAACAAGTAACGTTTTTTTTTACAATTTTACCTAAAAAACTAATGTTTATTTGATAAAGAATAATAAATAAGTGAAACAATGAATATAATAAATAATAGATATAATAGAAATTTAAGTAGTAGCTTTTTTATAAAATTTATAATATCAATATTTTTCTTAATATCTGTACAAAAATTTAAATGTGAATGAAAAATATATATATTTTTAAGAAATGATATTTATACAATCGATATTTACAATTTCTTTTATAAATTTGTTGAAGAAAGAATGCATCCAAACCAGGCTGCATGTAGCATGCATTAAAAAAGAAAAGGAAGATTGAAAATGGCACAGCAGAAATTAAACAGGGAAGTTAAGAATTAATCGGGCAATGTTAAACCTGTTTGAGCTTCTGAATAGCAGATTTCCTTTTCTCTTCCTCTTCTGGCGATGGAACAAGACCTTCATCAGCCATGAACTGCATAAAAAAAGCAAAAAACTTTAATAATACCCAAAACCCCAGAAAAGAAAAAGATTTGGAAAAGTAAAATCCTGTTCACCTGAAGCAGAGAAATGGACCTTTGGTTATCCATAATGAAAAAGAGTGACGGGTCAGGGAATGGAAGCAGCACGCGGGAGGGTGGAGAGTGAATGATCGAAAATGGTGAGGGATTCAAAACGACGGCACTTGGAAAGGCGTAACTTGATTCAGATTCAAATTCCATGCAAGTTGGCAGAACCCCTCCCCCCAAAATAATGCCTCCGACAGAGAACAACAACAAATTCAAATTCAAATAAATAATTTCAAAGAAAACGGCTTTCTGTTGAGACCGTCTTTAGTCAGTAAGAATCTTGACGCCTATTCTTGGCTTTCACAATCACAATCACAATATTCTCTCTGTCTTCTTCTCTTTTAAGGTTTCTTCAGGGAAGGCCAAAATAATAATAATTTTTTGTTTTATTAAAAAACAATTTAAAATTTTTTTTTTACTTGTATATATTTTTTTCTTTTTTTCTTCCCTCACAGACGTAAATGTAAATTTTTCCTCCTTTTGCGCATTTTCTCTCCGTGTTTACGAGGGAAGGAGCAAATATTCGTCAGACACGTGGCAATATACTTTCTTTTACAGAAAATAAACAAATAATGAAACGATTTTTTTATGATATTTGTTGAATGCATGTGTTAAATGTAATAGATGTTTTTCTTTTATTTAATAATTTTTTTAGCATTTAAATTATTTAACATATGCATCTAAGTCAACATATAAAATAGAAAAATCGATAAGACCGAAAATAACATAAAATATAGAGCGTTAAATATATTTATTTTACCGTAAAATATACATATACTAAATATAGTTATTTGCTTTCAACTTGAAGCCACCAATTTTGGAGTGAGTGAAGAGTCAGTTGAGTTGAACGTTGAAAGAATCAAAGAATGTAGAACGCTGCGTAATCCTAATTATGACTTGGAGCTTAGCTAGCAGATCAACGCCCACCACCAACTCATATTAAGTTACGTTACGGAAAAAAGGACTTCAATAAAAAACCTTTCTTTTTCAATCCTTCAGACTAAAAAATTAAGATGTTGGTGTTATTTTTTATTATAATTTATATCATTTAATAGTATTAATATATTACATATTATAATTTTTTAAAAAAAGAGATATTTTTTTTTTATCTAAGATTAATGACCACCAAGTATTCCCAAACCAAAAAGAAATTTAAAACTATTTTTTATTCTCGATTTACAACTACTTTGTCTCAAAAAAATTTACACAATCAGATTTAAATGCATAATTTCTAGTTTAATCCAACAACCCATATGCATGTGAAATCAATATCGTTTCTCTTATAGTAAGATTAAATATATATTTTTTAACAAACTTTAATTAATAGTTAAAAATTTATTAAAAATGATAAAGCGTTAGTAAAACTTATTAGAACTATAGGCACCATTTGTAATTTATAATAAATTTTATTTAATAAAAAAATATGTTTAAAAAGTTTGCTATTTTTAACATATATTTTAATAAAATATGAATACAAGATTTTTATTATATATTATTAGATATGTATTAATAAATAATTTCTTAATAATTAATATTTTAAATTTTACAATTTTTTATGTTCATAAATATACTTAATTACTAAACAAATAAAACACTTGCTAAAAGTAGCCTCTTTATCCCTCTCAAGAAAATTTTCACTTACCAATGATAATTTAAAATAATTAATTAATATTTACCTAATAAATAATATTAATTTTCAATGGTGATTATTTTTGTTCTTAGAACAAGAGTTTTAATTTTTTATGACTTTCTTTCTTTTGTAAATGGTATTTTTATTAATTGAAAAAATCTTCAATTATATATTATTCTTTAATTATTTGATATTAATTTTGCTAACAAATAACATTTTAAAAAATTGATTTGTTAGTCATGCTAATAAACTCATTTATACTCATACCATTTCATCTTTAAATAATTGTGTAAACCTCATCGTTTTGCTGTTGATGCGCCGAGACATTATTTTCTTTCTAGCGTACGTGGGATGTGATATTAGCAAAGTAAACCTTATCCAATCCCGAAATCCAAATTAGGATTAATGTACAAATATTTAAATATTTTTAATAAATCGTACAATAAGTGTCAACTTTTAAATTTAATGTAGATTGTTGATGTTTAATTTTAATTAAAAATTTGCATTAAAACTAGTTTAAAACTTGCTTAAATTTTAAAATAATAATCATAATCTCCACCAAAAAGAACATAATTTCCGGAACAGATAACAGAAATGCATCTTAATATCAAAAAGAACAGAACAAATAGGCATTTCATCGATCCTTCTGGAGCGATCACAAATTTAGAATACAGAACACATCACAAAAATACAATTCCGCAACAAACCTAATATTAATTTTAAACTATAAATCTATGATTAAGTCCCCATCTAAGAGCTATCTACAAGCATCGCGTCATGAAGCAAAAAAAAATATATAATTGAAGAGATTGAAAATAAAGAGATGAAAACTAGAGAGTACATCCACAGCAAAGGAAGAAGTAGCAAAGCACGGCGACCAAAGCTATGGACTCAAGGCCAGTAACCAAAGCCCATAACACGTCATCCACCAACGACACGTTCCACTGATACAAACTCTCCAGGTTCCAAGTCCAACCAGGGTTCAAATACGACAAGTCCAACGCCGGCAACCGGAAAATCGACCACGTCCCCGACAGATCTAACTCCGGCCACCAGAAATTTGACGTGTACCACCATCTCCCTGACCTTGTCCTGCTGCACATGCTTTCCCTTCTCTTTTTCCTTAGAATTTCACTGTCAATTATAATGTTGAAGTATTTATATAAGTGAGGGTAAGAGATGCGGCACATATCAGTGCATGAAAGAAAATTGATGAACACGTGTTCCCCCAAAAATGAATCCATCTTTTTTTATGCATTTTTTTTTCAATTGTATTAGGTTTATTTTGTCATTGTCTGTTTGGGCCTGTCTTTTTATATAGGCCCAATCCAGCTGGTCCTACCTTCCTTTGAATTGGACTAAAACAGTATATCCAGAGTTCAGCAAATTTCTACGTTCTCTTCCCCTAATCTCTCACTCCTCCAATCACCAAAATAAAATAAGTTTGCTAACGGTATTTTTTAATTATTAATCATTATATCATTTAAAACTGGTAACTTTAATAAATCAGTTTTAAATAAAAATGTGTAATTTTTTATTTCATTTTAATTGGTTCTTAAATGCACACGTTTAAAATAACAGAACTAAACGTTTAACCTAATAAGTAGTCCGATAACTGGTTTTTGTTTTTAATAATTAGTAAAAAGAAAGAGAGTGATCAGATCGTTCTCACCAGACATATGCTTTTATTTTTAATTAAGTCAATCACTGTCACATAGCGAACGTTTAGAATAATTACACTTTTTTTTTTTTATACTTTTTTAACGATCTTTTTAAATAATATGTTAAAATAACTCTTAAAATTTATTTTAATCAATTTCTTAATTAAATTTATAATATAATTTTTTATATTAGAAGAATTTTTAAAATCAATATTGAATTAAATTATTTATCTAAAAACATTCATTAATAAATTTATTAAATTTATAGAATAGGATACATTTTAAACAATGAAAATAAACGATTAACTACTAATGAAAATTAGTTTGAATGACAAGTAGTTCAGCTTACTAACTCAAAATTGTTCAAGTAAAGTCTTAGATTTGAATTATTGTGTATATAAAAAATTTTTAATAATAAACTTATCTATTATATTTGAATATGTAACTAGATCGAATCTAAATTAAATAATTAGTTAAATGATTTTTGTTTTGATGGGTAGGTGTGCTGATGTAATTTGGTGATAAATTTAAATAAAGTTTCATAACGACGTTATATAATTTGACTTAAATTAATCAAGACTTAAAAGTAAATGGTTTAACTCTTTTACAAACAAGTGCCATGATTTTGCTTTCATGTTCATGAGTTGACCCCTTGCTCTCGAAGAAACCACGATAAAAACGCTACGTGTGAAAAATTTATCAATCATGTTTAAAAACGTATTTACACATTTGGCTTAGGAATTTGGAAGTTGAATATATGCCGTAGTAGATAACATAGGTTTTTGTTCTGGTGTGCAAAATAAATCAGAATCGTCTCTCTTTTATGAATGATTTAATTGAAGGGGCCAACCACGAAGAATATTATTAAAGTAAGTAATTATAGTTAATTATGGTCAAACACAAAAAATAAGCCATTGAAGTAAATAATCAAATTGTAAAATACTATCTTCTTTTTTATATAAAAATATTAAAAAAATTGAAAATTCGAAACCACCATGACTTTCTCAAAATATAAAATAGCTTTTATAAAAATATATATAAAATAGCTATGCCCCTAAATTAACCACATTTTTAATACTACCATTTATCATTAAATTCGAGACATATTTCTAATATTTTTTAACACATTATTATTGGATGAAATTTACGTGAAATTTATTAAATAGAATACCAAACTTACATTATTCAATAAAATTTACATAAATTTTATTAATATTAAAAAAATATATTAATAACTTTTTCTTAAATCAAATAGATAATATATTTCACCGTAAGGAAAAAAAACAATAACCATGCAAATTTTTAGTTTGAATGAACTATTGTATTAAGGACTTGCTATCATTGTAAAAGGAGAAAGTTGAACGTTTGAATTTTACCGTGTGTAAATTTTTTAAAGTCAATAACAATTATAAACTACAATCAGTGATTACTTGTGGATATTGCACGATTTTAACTTTGGACACACAAAAAAAGTAAAAAGTATTACGGTTGTAAATTTAGGTCAATTGTTCAATTATATTAGTGTATTTAGATTCAGTTTGAAAAGTGAGTAACTGTAAATTTAATGTAAAAGCCTAATAATATTGATGTAAGTGGAGAATTTGAATTTCTTGTTGGGGAATGTAGCCAAAGCAGAGACAAACGAACTAAGGCATAGCGTATTAAATACTTCTATTGACCCAACTCACTTCAGCTAATGTAAATCCCCAATTCCCGATATCATCAAAACTAATAAATGGAAAAGAAAATTACCTTGGAGGTGGAATTTTATAAATCATTTAATTGCATAAGGCAATATTTAGGTAACACTGCTTAAACACCCTTTAAAAGTTTGTAATTGAATACCCGAGTTTGTAACTTATTTTTAATTAAATCACTAAGTTACGATTCATTATAGTTAAATAAAATATTCTTAATTCTTTTTTAAATATAAAATTTTATTTAAAATCTTTAAAATAATTGAACTCTCAAGTTACTAATTTAATTATTAACAAGTCTTTAGTTATTTAATTTTTTTAATAAGTTGTCATATTTTAAGAGAGATTAAAAAATTTCCATCTAATTTTGAGAGAACCCCAGCCCAAAAAATCAAATAAAAATAAGTTGTTCAAAAATTAAATTACAATTTTTTAAACGGACAAATTTAATTATATAATCATCTAACTTGATTCTTAATTTTAAATCTGTCCTTAACTTTTTCCTGTTCTATTTAATCATTTAACAATTATTTTTGTTTCAAACTAACCCTTTCATTATATCTTTTTGTTTTTTTTTCCAAAGATTATTGAAATTAATTGAAGAACTCTGCTAGATATTGAATTGCAACCGACATACCAATTGTTTCCATCATTTTGTTGCTAAAATAAAAAGATCCAATAAATTTATTCTTCAATATTAGTTTTACTTCAATCATAGATTCTCTATATTTTACTAATGACTGATCATATTTCTTCAAAATTTGTCCATAATTAACGAACAACATTTATCCTATAATTTCATTACATTTTGTGCTCTATACACAGTATTAGACAGATCAAGATAACCCAATTCAAAAAAACAATTTGCAACAAAATTTAATAATGTTGTAACACGTTTAACTTGAAACAAAAATAAAAATTAGAAAACTAAGCTGAACAAAAAAACAATTCGAGAGAAAATTTGAAGCAAAAAAAATTAAAATATCAAATCACAAATTTTACCTGTAAAATACACAAACTTATTCAATAATTTGCAAAATATCTTTAAGAGCTAACGGATTACTTTAACCGTTATAATATAGCATTTAGAGTCAAGTAGTACGGGTTCCCCGAAATTTGGACCTATGCTTTTGAGCCACACATAATACTAAAGACGTCTTCCCATGTTTTCACGACGCAGGAGAGCGCCAAGCAATCATCATAACCGGCAAAGCAAGCAAGCTCATTTATTTCAACTTTCAAGCTTAAAATGATGCAGTCAACCAAAGAGTCTTATTTATCCCAGGAAGCTGTTTAGTGATTGATAATTTCACATTGAGAAGTAAGTAGAATGATAACATAAAATTGGCAAAATAGCAATCTATTTCAATAAGCAAACTTCAAGAACAATGTCCAAGAAGCTAATCTGACAGCCAAGAAAAAAGACGACATTGTGCCTTCTTCCTAGTTGAGATTCTAATTTAAATAATACATAAACAGATTAAATACCGGAAGTAAATCTCTCAGTTTATAAAGGGGAACATCATGAAAGCTATCTAATAACTGGAGGCTGTAACAGCATTCTGGCAAGGATCAATCGCCGCAACAAAAGCCAAAATTGCCTTCTCTTGAAACATTAGCTCATTCCGTCCATCAAAATATATGAACAATGTCATATGCAAATCTTTATTTCGTCAAAGAAATACAACAAACAGAATGGACAGCACAGGGGTATATAGTAGGGTTCCAAAACATGGAGTAACTAGTGTTCAGACAACCAAAGAACAGGTCAAATGTGTGTGGCAAATGGCAATGGCTGCTCAAGAGCATCTGAAAAATTACACTAGTTTATTCAGAAAATTTGGATGATGTTAACTTGTTACTAAATCTTGAATTTTAGGAAATCTACTCAAATCCCCATCACCACCTCACCCCCCCTCCCCCTCATTTTCTATCAAAATTTTTAATAAAGTTCAAGTTCAATTTAGAAAACTAACTACATTGCTACTAGGTGCTAGGTATACAAGCACTCCATTTTGACGGATTTTATGGTACTGAATTAAATTAAACTTTCAGCTATATACCACCAAACCAAATTGTTATTATAAAAGAGAAGGATACGTCCAAAACAGCACGAACGACTGCAAAATTATGAAAAAAACAAAAAAAGAGTTATAAAACTAAATTCCAAGTGTTCTACACACACACAAGCACAAAGAGAGAGATATAGAAAAATGATATATATGTAATGTATGTTCCATAGATCTTCTCTACTTGTGCCTAAGAGGTGATAATCTATCATCTCTTCCGCAATAAATGTTATCCCAACTTTTCACAATATATAATTTATCAAGTATATTAAGTATCTTATGCATTGGATAAACCCCACTTATTTTACTAATGTTGATCAGAATTTTCAGCACCAAACACGGATAGCAGAGACTAAAAATATATATACAGAAATCAGTAAACTGATAACACAAAACACTTTCAACTCCAAACAGAAAAAATGTCCTGCCAGAAAAGGCCATTGAAAATTCTAAAGTTCCTAGCAAGGTTCATTGCTTTGGATAGTGCATTCCTCAGAATGATTACTTTTAATGGTATGTTATGGATACGTAGGCAACAAAAGCTTTATCTCCAAGTATGTATGTCATGTGAACATCTAATTTAGAAAATGCTGCAATTTTTTTTACATTACCAAGCGGCTACATTTGGAGCAGGCTATTTTGTGAGTAATAGGTGCACCTTCAATATTCAAAGCATTTTCTTTCAATTCAATTATTAAGTATGAGGAGGCTAAAGTGTTTAGTGCATTTTGTATGCTATCCCTTGGCGCTTTGCCTAGAACATGATGCTTGCCTTTTCATGGTCACTCTATTGTTTAGCACATTTTTGTTTCTTTACAAGATTCTCCTTAATAAGCATACAGAGGGTCTCTTTTAATGACTTTGTTTAGCATTGTTCTTTATTTCCCCTTAAGTTTTTTCTCCACACAAAAGAGAGAAGAAAAAAATAAGCAGAATCAAAATAGTAAAGATAGAAATCATCTCATGGACCTGTCCAATCAATTTAAATGCTTGCTACTAACACAATTTCATGGATTAATCTTTGCTAGTTGCTACTGCATCTTTGATGCAGTAAAGAGGTCTTTTCACCCCATTCATGTTGTTCACCTAATGGTTTGTTTTTAGGGGGCTTCCAGCAATTGATATGCAAGAGTTTGGCTAACTCTACATCGGCAATGCCTTCTGTGGGTTTCCTAGGCTTCTGTAGCTTTTTATTCTTCCATACAATATCCATTCTCCATTTGGGTACATCTTCTCTTATCTTATCTAAACTAATTTCTCGTTTCATGAAAAATAAACAAGTTTCTCATACAAATCAAGCCCAAAGAAAGATGAAATGAACATAAACAACATACCATTAGGCCACCCAGAAAGCCATCAAGTAGTACTTGATTCCACGAGTCAAAGTAAGTGTGTATTGAAAATCTTGCTTTGGCAACAAGCCCAAGAGATGTAACTGCCATGAGAAGTAAGTAAAAGACAAATCCTTTCAAGCCTGTAAATCCCAAAATACCAGCAACAACTCCACCAATTATAGATAAAAATGTTCGGCTGCAAAAGAGACAAAGAAAAGAAAATTTGATTGCAAACCTAAGACAACATAAAAGAGATGTTTTTTTTCATCCCCTTCCCCCACCATCCCATCCACACCCCATTCACCTTTCTTTAAGAGTACTTTATATTTACATGGACTTGGATGACTATTTCATGGAGACAGAATCATACAACTAAAAATGTTGCGGCCCCCACACTGTTCTGTAATTAGGTCAAGAATGAAAGCAGAAAAGAAAAACCCTTCTGTTTGATGGTCTGGCCCAAATATAATATTTCTAACTCAAGTATATATTCACATACTATCAATAAGTGGCAGTCAAACCAAACCTGTAATAGATAATTTTCATGTTGCTTTGCATATTTTCAGCATTAAAAGTCAGCAACTCATTTCCTCCATTGCTTGATTTTGTCTGTGATGAACCCGAATCAGAATGTACAGCCATAATTATCTGCTTAGACTAATTTGATGGTATGTTTCTGCAAACAGAAGCAGAATAGAATGATTTTGTGTAGGAAAAAGATATAAAATAAATCATCCTGTGGAATTCTTAATTAAACATCCAGGATACTGAGGTTAACACCTAGTAAGTTCAAAGGGATGCTCAGCCATGAACACATGATGGACCACAAACTCATGAAGTCTGACCTAAGAAAGTTGAGTCATTAACAAGTATGATAATTCTCACACACACAGAGAAAGAGAGATAAAGAGAAAGAGAAAGAGGGAAAAGATTAAAATGAAACCATGGGAAGCCAAATCCTCCCAAAAGCCATCTGCTGTAATAACTCAAATTTCCAACACTTCAGTTTCAAATTTTGCAAACCTGGATGCTACCCATTCCCACTGGTCATTCATAATTATCAGATATTTCGTGGCCCAATAAAATTTCTAAACCATAGAAAATTTAACAGAATAAAACGATATAAGCAGATAATATCATACCATATACATATACAAATGACCATAAACAAAATTCATAAAACCTAATTACTATTTAATAAACAGTCGAAGTTCAGAATCACAATTTAGGGTTTGGCTCACTATGCAGTTCAGCTAAACTACTCATTGAACGCTAAACATTGACAATTGAAATCTCGAAGTGATGCATGAACTGAAACCCGTTCGAAAGCGTAAATTTTGTCCGACGGCAACACTTGACCAGAAACAATTAATTTAATTGAACGCAGATTTGCAAGAATTAGGAAACATAGGGGAATCACATAATTCGAAAATAACTAAAACGCGGCAAAAATCGAGATAGTTGCTTGAATCGGTTCAAATCGAAAATTGGGAACTTAATCAAAGAAGGAGATGCAGATGCTTTTCAATTGAACGAAATATCAGATTGGCAGAAACAATAATAATCGAATTGAATAAGAAAATTGGAGAATCCTTCACCTTAACACGTTGCTTGTGAAATTACTGTTGATGCAGCGCGTGCAGTACACTCAGTCGCCTCAGAAAACCTTCCGATGCTGTGTTTATATAACTTCTAAACTAGTTGGGATTTAGCTCGCGTACGTTGAGAGAGAAACATGACTCTTAATCATATGAAAATTAAATCTTTATTTTTTAATTATTCACAAATATTTAATACTGTATATTGAAGATTTTTAATTATACTTTTATAACAATCGTTAATAATGCAAAATTTTAACTCACTTTTCTATTATAGTGTCGTATTTTTTTAATTTAGTTAATTTTAGAAAGAAAAAAAAGCATCCGCTTATTTTAATCAAATTTAAAAGAGATTTTTTATAAAAAAAATATTATCGTATAAATAACCGATTATCAAATAAACACGAAATCTAAAACAAAATTATACGTTCATATGTAAATAAACTAGTGATTATTTTGTACTATATAAATATTATTCAATTAAAAATAAAATATTGAATAAATAATTTAAAATATATTATATGAAAATTTTAAAATTTATTAAATCTTATAAATTTAAAAATAATTAATATTTTAATTTTTCATGATAATTATTTTATTTTATTAAATAAAATTAAAAATATTTATAAAAATTTACAATTTAAACTAATAATAAATAATAAAATATTTAATGTAAAAAATTATTTAGCCTGATAAAAAAATTTAACTCTCGTTATACTTTTATTTAATAATTTATACTCATAAATTATATATAAAAATTAATTATAACTATTATGATAATAAGTGCACAAAAAATATATAAGCAGGAATCTTTTTTTCAGTTATTATTTTTTGTACATTGATTGTATATTATTAAATTAAATTGTCTTTTAAATAAAAAAAAATATATTCTATGATTATTTTAATAAATTTTAAAATATAAAAATAAATATTATAATTATTAATAATATAAAATATATTATATTAAATAAAATTTAAATAAATCATGAAAATTTAAATTAAATTAATGTTGAATTAAAAAATAAGTGCATAATGTAGACAAAATAAGTTGGTAAGATAACAAAATTAAGTCTTAAAAATACTCTTGTTTGAGAATATTTTTAAAAATTATATCTTTTAAGAATTTTTATAAAAATGCTCTTATTTAAAGAATTATTATTCACAATTTATATAATTATTGATTATATTCATGAATTTTAATTATATTTATACATATTTGCATGAATATTATTATTATTATTATTATTATTTTATAATAATTCATAAAATATAATATATGATTTAAGGGAAAAAAAATATCATGTCACTAAGTTAGATAAGATTTATCTATAATTAGGTTAAGTTAAATATTTTTTTTAAAACAAAATGAAATTATGAACTTAAACCTCTAAAATTATATTTGTCATTACATTAATTATTAAGAATTCTGGGCCATCAAATTTGCCCTTCAGATATTTAAATGATCGCTACATTTATCCTCTGTAAAAATTAATTTAATTTAAAGCCGTAACAACTTAAAATTTTCAGGTGGTCAGATTTCAGACTAAGAAAAAGAACATGTAGACCAGGGTTTGCTTTTTGAAACGGCCTATCAATCAACTCTCTCTCTCTTTTCAAAAGCCCACACTAGGTGAACATGATTGCTTATTTTAAAATAGAATACAATAGAAAATTGTCTTATTTTCAAGAGTAAGTAAGTGAGTTTATTTTATAATAAAGTACTAAAATTGGTATTAATTTGAAGTATTGGTTTGGTGGTACACTGCAGAAGCCTCTGCTAGAAATCCTGTTCAAGTGTCCATTGGCCTAAACTATCACCAAATCTATAAATGCAATGCAATTTCAGACCAGATTAATCATCCAGTAGCACGCTTATTATAATTTACTGCCGTGGGGTAGGCACAACAGTTTCAAGATACACATACATATTTATAATCTACAAAGCATATGCATTAGAATTATTATGCTTAGGTAGTATATTGCAAGTAAGATCTTGCTATACGACCACTTGCACCTTCAGGGTAGAAGCCACCAGGAACATGTTCATTACTTGTACCATATATTATTCTCAAAATTTCTTGTGGAGTTCTATCATATGCTAGTGAATCTTTGTCACCAGCTAGAATGTTGCCTGTGAGTCTGCCCTCAGCACCTTCAACTCTAGGCACCACAAGACCCTCATCTTTCAAACCTGCTTTTCCTAGCCTATTCCTAAGCACTGAAATGCGATTTGTGAACTCTGCTACGCTCACTCCATAGGGTTCAACTAATAACCCTCGACGTTCGTATAACAATGCTCGAATAACTGCATCTTGCCCCGACTCTACTCCCAGAAGCCCTGCAACAAGCTGCATGTCCACTATGTACATAAGGTCATTATGTGAAATTTTTTTTTTTCAAATAAACTCCTTAATCAGTCCTTTAAATTGTATAGGTTTGAGGTTTTATTTTATTTTTATTAGTGTTCAATTATATATATATATAAATACTTTTTTCTTGTTGTTGTAATTAAAAAGTACTAATAAGAATGTCTATTTTATTATCAAGAAATTTAAAAAATTATTATCAACTTGAAATTATAAAAAAATATTTAATAAGAAGTATTTAATATTTCTTATCCTTAATCATATACATGTTAAAAATTTCGATTTTTTACACAGGAAATGATTGCTATACTGTGTTAGTGGCTTTGATTACCCTCTTAGAAGTAGCATTTTGCAGCTTTGGATTGGCACCAACATAACCAGTAAGGCCAACATAAGGAATCACGTAAGATGCAAGCAGAAAGTTGATCTCATTGGCATAAGGGTCAAAAGGAGGATGCAGAGGTCGTCCAAAGGCACTGTTCATTATTTTGCCAAAAGATGTCGAGCTTAGATCCAGCAATGGCCTAGGGAACCCTCTCACTTGGCTCTTTATAGCCCTGCAATTATAATTCAACAATATCAAAATCTTATTTCATCAAGTTAAGTAAGTTACATGAATCAAATCATGTTTGTTAAACTTAATTAAAAAAAAAAAAAACTTATGTGCAGTTATTCAAATGATGTCAGTATTTATCAACTAAATTTAGAATTCTATTCTGATTAAAAAAATTATAAATTTAATCAACAAAAAACATTAACAAAACTTACGAAATAGGACTTGGAGTTTTCTCCTTTCTAAATTATTTTTTTATGATGTGATACTTTTTTTTCAGCCTAATTAAAAGTGATTGTAATTGCAAAGAGCAAAGAGAGAACAAACCTCAAATGTCCAACTTCTTGCAAACCAAATTGCAAGATGACATCTCTGACAAGGATGTCCAATTTGGCCAATTTGGCACCAATGGGAGGGGGTCCTCCTTGGGCTAAGTTTGGAGCAACTACATCCAATCCATGACCGAGAGACCCAAACAAGAAGAACTCAGCTTCCAAGTATTCTAAATTAAGAGGAAATTCTAAAAGATCAACATCTGTTTCTGGGGGGGTTGCCGCACTTGCTATGGCCACAAAAGAACCACAAGATTCGGAGGGAAGAAGGGGAAAAGAGGCTAACAAAACAACAACAGAGGCAATGGCTTTGGCAATGTGAGGCCCCATGTTTTAGAATCTTTTTTCCGGTGATGATGCATATATGTCACTGATGATCCTGTCACACATATATTATGCATTTATATACAAAAAAAATCTTTTCGGTTCTCATGCAACTAGTCAATAAAATACCACGTGGCAAGAGGATGCAACATAGTCCAACGTTGGGGTTTGCTACGTGGATTTATAGAATTAGGTTTACGTGATTAAATGTGCATAGTCCTTGTTTTGGGGGTGGGGTCACTTTGGAAGAGCAAAAGTGAGTTCATCTTCATTGGAACAATGTTGATGATCTTTGGTGCTTGGTTTGGTTTACTTTGGGTTCGGAATTTGGTTGAATTGGGAGTGTTTCAGTTACGAGGCACAAAAATGATGAATAAATGGTTTAAACTACTTTGTGTGATCTCCTATTGTTATGAAAAATTTATTTGGCATTCAAATAGAGATATTATTCCCCAGAAACTATTGATAAATTTATTTTTATCTCTCTCAATCGCATCATCTATTTTATCAATTTTTTCTTTTCTATCTAAAATAAGTTGTAAAAAAAAACAAATTTACTGTATAATTATAATTTCTCTCACACACATATATATATTTTAAAAAATACAAACTGTGACATATCTGAGAACAATGACCCATCACCTAACCGAGTAGTTAGATTCCATGGACGATTTATGTACGCAATCTTCATCAAAACCAGGCATTTTTCTAGAAACGTGAGATATGCATATGCACCCTTTTCTCTTGGTGGATTGTGAAAGAAAGTTACATTTCGATAATGAATGTACATGTTTTCAATTTCGTTTCCATCCACGCTCACGGAAAGAAAAGCCAAACTTTGTCACAATTGAATGTGTTTTTAGGGTTAATTATCCTACTTGCCTACTATTCAAATATTTAAATTACATTATCTTTTTGATATTTTCAAAACTTATATTCTTTTTTTGAAAGACGAAAATGTATTAATCCCTTAGTCTGTTTTAATTTTTGGGTTTTTGTTGTCTTTATCATTCTTTTAAGCAGAATTTAAATATATTTACTTTTATAAATAAATCTTCAATTCTTGTTCTTGAATGAAATAATTTTAAAAAATATCTTAAATTTAATATTAATAATTAAAATAATTAATCTTTAAATTTATTAAATTTAAAAATAATTAATAACATAAATTTAATTTTTTATTTTAATAGTTTTTCTAATTTAATAATATCGATACAATGTCGGAATATATGTTTAATTATTTTAATATCTTTTTTCTATCTCATTTTAATACATCTACTAAAAGCTATCTATGACTCTCAAAGTCAATGCTGGCTAATTTTGTATAACACTGATATGACTTTGAAATTGTGAATATAAAGATAAAGATTTTGAATAAAGTTATAAAGTGAACTAAAGTGTACTACAAATTCATCTTTTAGAAGTGAGGTGCATAATTTTTAAAAATAAAAAGTATAATTTAAATATCTATAATAAAATAGTAATATAATTTATACAAGAATAATTATTAAAAAAATATTTTCTTGTGTCTATGGGCTCGCAAAAATAATTTTAAAAAAAATTTTATTTGAATTTTATATAAAAAAAGCAAAAAATGATTCACTATATGTTTTTTAAATAATTTAGAATATTTTATATCATGTGTAATGTTCATGATGGACACACAATAAACAACTCCGAACTATAAATCATCTTCTATCATTTTCTTATTAATGATCCTTCTTACCAAACAGGGCAAGTATTGAAATTTGAAGATATACTAAATATATTTACCTTTTCATTTAGTATTTTACTAACAAAGTCGAACTATTAACAAAAAGAGGTCCATTGGTTAACTGCTCTAGATATTTACTCAATTTCTCAAAATTCATAATTAGATGATCAACTTATATAAGAGCACATGCATTCAATTCAATGCTTTCTTGGGCACCTCGTGGGGGCCAATGTTTTCCTCAGTGCTGTTGAAAATAATGTTGCCCATCAGAATCAATCAACAAATTAATCCCAATATTGAGTATGGTTCAAATGAATATGCTTGATCTTTTTGTTATAATGTAAATGCAAAAGTTTGTGTAAAATTATCGTTCTATATATAAAAAATTTGGCTATGATTTAAGAAAAACGAAAATAAATTTTGGTCATGGGGTGTACATTCATGGTTGGCCAATGAAATAAATGACGTTAAAAATGTGTTAACAAGTAGCCATATTAATAGTTTGAGTAGCCATATAATATATAATTTTTTAATTTAAAATTAAAAAATATGTTTTTCTCTTTTTTTACTTTCAAAAATCTTCTTCTAAACATACTTCAAGGCAACGAGAGAAAATAACTCGAAGTAAATAAATTTTAATGCATACATATTATATTTTTAAGTATGAATTAAAGATATTTTTAGTTAATTATTAGATATTTTTAAAGATAAATATATCATTAAAAATTATATCTATATATAATTTTTAATTTAGTTTTGATATAAAAAAATTATAGATTTGTCTATATTCAAAAAAATATTTTTATTTTAGTTCCTGTGATAAAAGAGTATTATAACACCATCAATCACAGCCCTGCATGTCTAAAGGAATTTCAACTTCACACATGATTCCTACGAGTGAGTCTACTGAACAATGATCATTCTTTCTTCTACATGTTTTCTAAGATGTTGAGCTTCAACTCTCCTTCCTTGAGCCCATATCAAGTAACCTTTAGATCCTCCTATCACTTCTCATCATTCTCCATCTTGAACTCCACCAAATCGCTTTCTTCCTTTTGTATTCAACATCCATAACTCATATAACAAATCTTCTACCGTCCTTATTTCTAACACGGAAGTTTGAAACTTTTATGTGTTGGGTTGGAGAATTGGACACTACAGAAACAAAACGTTCCTGTTTATTTTTCTAACGAAGTTGTAGCAGATAGAAGGGCATATTAAAGATTCAACATCTTCTTGTAGATGTTTGATATTCATGTATCCGATTCTAAGTAAAAGTCTTGTGTTTATTAATTTATGGTTATCATCATATCATGGCTTGCTCAGGTGAAACATCAAGGATCCTCGCAAGTGTTAACATCACCACCCAACAATATTCATGTATTTGACTTTTAGTAAAATCTTCTTGTTTATTAATCTCTAGTTATCCTCTAGTTAACATCATCACTCAACCATATTCAAGTATTCGGTTCTCAGTGAAATCTTCCTATTTACTAATCTTCAGCTATCATCGTAACATGACTATACTATCTCAAGTGGAACAACTTCAAGGTCATATATACTTCAGAACAAGTTCTTTGAATCGTGGATCTGCGAGACAATCTAGAATGAGGAAGAAGAATCACTCGGACGTTTTCGTTTCAAGTGGCTCAACTAAGGAATGAGAATTAAAAAATTCTCGCAAGCATTGACATCACCATCCAACAGTGCTTGAGTGTTGAGGTTGAAAACTCAATAATAATCACTAGAGTGTGGAAAGCTAAGGCACATGTTAGAGCCTTTGACTGCTAGTACTGGGATTGTGTTCAATTCAAAAGACATGATTTTCAGTATGTCTTTAAATAGCTAATGAGTAGTTCTTTCGAGTGAGAAGTAGGTTTGGCCAAGTTGCACTGTACATCACCACCCCAGAAGTAAAATATTTGAGAGTCCAAACTTACTTTACATTCATAGATAGTGGTCTAATGACAAGCAATGAGAACAGAAGTTTGGAAGAATAAAGAGCATGGTACCTTGCTGATATTTCGTTTGATACATAGGATTACGGTGGGGAATAGTAATGGTGTTATAACACCCCTTCATGACAAGGACCAAATGAAAAATGGGTCACATGTATCGGAAATAAAAATGTATATAAACATTACCAAAATAAACATAAATTTCTTTGATGATCAATATACTTAAAGAACTTAACTATGTTTTAATTGTGTTGGTCTTATAAATATGCATAATTATATATTAAAAATATTTTGGGAGGGATGACCTTCCCTTGCCCCCTGCGTCCCTGTTTCTACTTTGCATGTGCAAATTTTGCAATTTTCTATTTTTCTTTCAAGAAATCAAAAATAATTTTTTATAAAAAGTTATAAACTTTAATATTATTAATACATTTTAACCGTGATTTTTACTAAAAACTTTTGTTTTTTATTTACTAATCAGTGTTTTCAAAATACACATTAATAGGACCCGTCATATAAATATAATTAGTTTTAAGAAATTGAATAGCTTGTTATGACTATAAATCATAACAGTCAACACAATATTAGTGTCATTGGGTTAGAAAGTTGGCTCTTCTCATAGAAATTAGATGGCTTAGTTAGCATTGCATCACATGTAGTCTCATCCACGTATCTTTCTTATTCTATAAATGCATGTTGCGTCTCACTTGTATCAATGTATTCAATCAATACAATGATTTTCTATGGAAGCCTTTAATTTGAGCTCAATAATGTTTGGTCACATCAAGCTGGCATCACATACTTCCCCTTCCCAAATTATGAGTAGATTCTTGAAAGTAATGAGTACAGAAGAACTCTAATTCCTTCAAGGTTTTGAAATGCTCGAATACCAATCTTACAACTTTATATATTTGCAATTATAAGCCATTAAAAATGCTATTTACTACAACCGAGTTTTCATAAAAAGATTATTATTATTTTTTGTCGTGATCATAAAAAGTGTTAGAAATGACTTTCTAAACAACAAGAATAATAAAAGAATGAATATATGAATGGAGAGGAAAAAAAATACGGTTGTTTTAAATGAGAGAAAAGGGAAGTAAGTCCTCACTTACAGGATAAATCATATTTAAATTTTACCTCTCTTAATAAATATTTGATAAATCCTTACCTATTCATTGCTCATCAAGGAGAAGAGAGAGAAAGACAATATTTAAACAAGAATTTAAATCTTTAATAATATGGTAGAATCATGGTAAAAAAGAGAAAGACACAATTTTTATCAATTTTAATCATTGATATTTACAACCAGTCAAGATAAGTTTTTATTTGATAAAAATAATATACCTGTCTTTCTCTACCTTCACCATATCATGTCTAAATTCTTTAAACATAACCTTATCACGTTAAAATTTAACATGAAAATATCTATTCTGGTATCAATTCTTGATAAAAAAAAAATTATTTTAAGAGAAAAATAAATTAATTTTGGAGTTTTTACAAAAATTGTTTGTACCAATCAGCCTTTTAACCGGTGCTCTTTGCTGGTATCAGCTAGTTACCCCCTGTGTTGCCAATCATACAAAGATCTTAGAATTTAATATTATAAGGAAACACAACATCCTAATACCATTGATCTCCATATATTTAAAACCATAAGGTTTAGAATTGTTCTACATTCCTAAAGAAACAAAAGAATCAAGGATAAAAGACAACACCTACCTTCCTACATTCTCAGCCCACAATTTTCTAGTATCTGGCTGTCTAACATTTGCTGATGTCTCATTTCTAGAATCTGTATCATCATCATCCCCGTCAATAACAATAATATCATCTCTGCCACCATCATCATCATCATCATAGCCATCCATCTCATCTTTACCATCCTCATCATTATCGTAATCTTCATCAAATTCTTCATCATCCTCATCATCATCACCTGCATTTGCACGCAGTGTATGAAACTCAGGAGGAGGAGGGCAATCTTTAGTGATTGCCTCATCCCTCTTTATCACGAGATGCCGAATAACTCTTTCATCTTGGTCCAGCAGAGTCTTGAAATCGTTGATATATTTGGCATCCAACTCGAAGTTCATCAAAATGTAGCGGGCATTATTAGCTTTCTTTATTTTGTAAGCTAGCCTTCTCATACCCCAATCATTTAGTCTCCACACCGTCCCTTTCTTCTCTCTAAAAAATTCTGCAAATATTTGCAAAAATTTCAGGGAAAAAAGTAATTTTTCACTAACCAATCCTTTGCAGGAGCTTCTAAGAACTTGTTGAATTCATTATCCAGGTAATTGTTAAGGAATTCAAAGAGCATTTTTTTGTTAGAAGCTCAAAAACATACATTCAATTAGCAGACTGAGACTGTAAACGTCCTTGTATTTCCACAACTTACAATTTACCACCATCAATTCTATGTTGCATATTGTGCCAAACACCGCCATAGAAAATAAAGTATATCTTGGGCAAAGTTTGGCTTTACTTGCTCTTCCTAGTTTCTACTGAATGAATGTCGACAAAAGAATTGAAATCCCTGATGAAATTTTCGGATAGGACATAGGAGAAGCTATGACTTCTTAACTTTTAGCAAAGGCAAGTTAAGCAACAATACCATTAGGGTTAATGTGACAGATAAGGGCCGTAAGGAAACACCTAGCCCATTACAAATACGCAGCATCAGTCACAAACCACCTGGTTCTGCTAGATCAGTTCACCTATTTTGGAGATAGCTACAGTAGGACTTGACTCCCGGACAGAAATAGTAAAACTATTGAATTTATTCTATATGGCATCAGAGGAACATGAACAGTTTAAAAAAAATTAAGAAGAAAAAGAAGTTATACGTGAACTATTTACCTTGAACTTTTTCATTGACAGCAGCAACCTCATCTTCATGCTTCTCATGAATTAAGTAAACAACTTCATAGTGGCGCACTGCATGGGTAAAGAAGCTGAGTATTGTGAGATAGAGCACTTTACTTGCTCGATGAAATATACACAAAGATTGGCACAGGGATCTTTAATTTTCCTACTTACTAACAGAAGATAGATAGCTATAATAAGAAGCCAAATTGCATCTTAAAATGTATAGGGTGAACACACGACTTAAATTATCAAAATGTAATGAGACGGATTGTAACAAAATTAAAATAATTGTAGACATATAAATATGATATATGACTTCGCTGCCAAAAGTGAATGTTGTCAGACAACATAACTTCTCGTGCGTTGACCTCACATGAGCTCAAAAGCGAGAGACACAAAAGATGATCCTGATAACCCAAAAGTAGCGTGCAGGATCACGACTCACAAACTTAAACATCAGCTTTGATGGTTAGGAGTGAGCATGGATTGGTAACGTCAATGTATGGTTGGCCAAGTAGAAGATAACGTCAATCACAGTCCTTTTTCACAAGATAACAAAGTGCCATTAAGAGAGTTGGCACCAGTGAGTTCAGCAGGAAGATGGATGGAAGGGTTAATTTGTTGGACAAGGTCCACTGGGTCATCAAAAGGAAGAGGGTTCAAGGAGCAGTGGTGGGAGAATCCCCAGATACCAATAGAAAAGGGAAGAAAGATGGATGGAATATGATTGCTGATTAAACCTTGTGAACTCTGGGTACCATGTAAAGACCAAATCTTCGAAGTGAATTATTCATCACAGTGTAGCTATTTGAACAACGATATTTGCACAAGTGTTACTGTCGACAGCTCAAAAACAAATAAAAGAATTACTGGAGGATGAAAATAATTACAAAAGAGATGTTACAAAATTCCGACATTTACGAAATTACATTAGAGAAACAGTAAAATATTTTCTCTTAACAGTAAGGAGAAAGTACGTACGTATTTCAACATTCATATCACTTTCCAGTTCAAGCATCAGCGATTCAAAAAGTTGTCCTGTAAATAGAAATGAAAATACGTTGAGAAGAATAACCTCAGCAAGTAATCCAGAACTGTTTAGCCTATAAAGACAGATGCAAACAACTAGGATAGATTGAACAATGACCACTCACTCTCTTCAGCATCTAAAAACTCTGGGAGAAGCTTGCCATCTTCCTCAACCGTTCTCTGAAAAATGGAAGTTAAAAAACCCCCCCAATTCAGTAACAAAGCGAAAATTCATCTCAAATTTAAGCATCCAAAAGTATTAATCTTTTATTAGAAAAAACAAGTTCTTATTCCACTTTTGTATCTCCAGTGTAACAAATACTTCATTTTTCAACAAAAGTCTACCACTTCGGATAAAAACATACTCAGTTAACTAAACTCTACAGGCAAGGAAGTAATACTAGTGTCATATACTATCCAAATGAGCAAATTTGTCCTTTTCCTTACCCTTGATTGTGAGGAACGTTCCCTTCTAAACAAAACAGAATAAGCTAGGATTTGGTAATACAAAGAAAAAGAGTTCAAAACACCAGAGTAGTACCAGTAGCAGTGAAATTTCAGATAACATAGAAGTTCAAGCTGAACGAATTTTCAAAAGGGTATCTTGCCCTCAAAATTAAACCCAAGAAAATTTGCTCCAACCGAGAAAATAACACTGAACTTAGAGGGAAACGAGAAAAACAAGTGGTGGGTATGTGTAAAAAAATGACCTTTTTAAGGAGCACAGATTCAGGAAAGAAACCTGTGGCCTCGTCAGGTTTTGGTGCAGAGCTATGGCTATCTTCTTTCTTATCTTTCTTGCGGGCATTAACAATCACTGATGCTACTTTTCTGGACTTATTTTGAACATGGAGTCGCAATAAAGAAGAAGAAGGGCACCCATTTGCGAATAAGAAGCAGGGGTTGTAATTGAAATTGAACCTAACGCAGTTACCGAATATCATCGTAGTTTTTGGAAGCTTAGGGAGAAGATAAGAAGGTGAAGGAGATGAACCATGGAGCAGTGCCTCCATTGAGGGATGGATATTGAATACACACACTTCGATTGTGTAAGCAATGTTATTTATTTAACCCGGTAGTGTTCGTTTTATTTGGATACATATATCTGCATAATTGTAATTTATTTAAGATTAATTATACTTTTAGTTTCCCTATTTTAGAAAAGTTATTTTAAACACATATATCATCTATATTTATGAATTTTACTTCTTACGCCTCACTATTAAACGAAAATTACTTTAACACCTCGTTGGTGTATTAAGACTACCAAGTTTTACGAAAGATCTAAGAATTTTTAGTTTTTTTATTTAAATATTATAAATTTAAAAATAATTTCTTAATTTATGAGTTTTTTAAAATTATTATTTTTTAAATAATTTAGTTGACGTCTCATACTATTTACAAAATAGCTTATAAAAATATTAATATTTTTAAAAATAATAAAATTTATCATGAAAAAGTAAAAAACTCATAAATAATAACACATGTCACAATCTTAATAAATTTTGATGTAGAAAATAAAAAATTATTAAATAGTGATACTTATAATGATCTTAATGTATTTTGTCGTAAAAATTACACAACTTAAATATAAATTATTTTAATTTATTATAAAATTATAATCACATTATAATTAAATAAAATTCTAACAAAATTAACTTATATTATATCTGAAAATATTTTTTTATTTACATACTATTTTAAATTACATCTTAATTTAAAAAATTAAAATTATTAATATAATTAAGCATAATAATTTTTATTAATAGATATTAATTATAATTATGTTAAAATTAAAAAAATAAATTACTAACATAATAACAGAAATTTTTTTATATTTATATATAGATTACTAATGTAATGACAATACATAATTTATTTTCATTCATTTTAATAACATAGTAAAAAAAATTTAATTTAAGTTTACATACAAATCATGACCACATTTAAAATAAAAATAAAATAACTAACATAATACTATAAAATATTTTTTTATTTACATACAAATTTAAATTATATCTTAATTAAAAAAATAAAATTATTAACATAATTAAGCATAATAGTTTGTATAAGTAGATATTAATTATAATTATATTAAAATTAAAAAAATAAATTACTAACATAATACCAGAAAATATTTCTTACATTTATATACAAATTACTAAGGTAATTATGATACATAATTTACTTTTATTAATTTTAATAACATAATCAAATAAAATCTAATTTAAATTTACATACAAATCATGACCACATTTAAAATTAAAATAAAATAACTAACATAATATTATAAAATATTTTTTATATACATACAAATTTAAATTATATCTTAATTAAAAAATAAAATTACTAACATAATTAAGCATAATAGTTTTTATCAGTAGATATTAATTATAATTATAGTAAAATTAAAAAAATAAATTACTAACATAATACCAACAAATATTTCTTATATTTATATACAAATTACTAATGTAATTATAATACATAATTTACTTTCATTAATTTTAATAATATAATTAAACAAAATCTAATTTATTTTTACATACAAATCATGACCAAATTTAAAATAAAAATTAAATTACTAACATAATAATAATTTCTATGTAAATATTAAAAATATTTTCTTGTATGTTAGTAATTGTTTTTAATTTTAATGTAATTATAATTGACATTTAATGATAAAAACTATTATGCTTAATTATGTTAGTGATTTTTATTTTTTTAATTAAGATGTAATTTAAAGTTGTATGTAAATAAAAAAATATTTTTAGATATAATATTAGTTAATTTTATTAGAATTTTATTTAATTATGATGTAATTATAATTTTATAGTAACTTAAAAAAATTTATATTTAATTCACATAATGAATCAAAATCGTGACACTTATCAACTTTCGGTAAGTTGTACAATTTTTATAGAAAAATTTATTAAGATTGTGACACGTGTTATCATTTAAGAGTTTCTCACTTTTTATGGCGAAACTCATTAAAATCGTAACACATGTCACCATCTACGAGTTTTTTATTTTCATTCTCACTTTCTATGGCGAAACTCATTAAGATCGTAACACATGTCACCATCTGAGTTTTTCATTTTTCATGGTGAAAATGCTTCTTAATTTTGCTATAAATATTGCAAAATTTTTAAATACTTACATATGTCATGATCTGGTTATTGTGACAAATTTTTTTTTAAATTAATACTTTTGCCAGCTGATTTGGCAAAATAGTATGACATGTCAATTAAATCACTGTAGACAAAAAAATAGTTTTAAAAAACTTATAATTTAAGAAATTATTTTTAAATTTACAATATTTAAATAAAAAAAGTCAAAATTTTTATATATAAAAAAATGAAGGCGTTTCATTTTTTAAATAAATTTATTTACCTTACTAATCAAAGTCTAATCTAGTTTTCTAATCTAGAAGATTCAAGAAAAACATATTCAACAAAATTTAATAATCATTTTCCATTTTTATTGTTTGAAAAATAATATTAATAAATCCTCATGTACATTTCTTTTTTAGAGAGGGCAAAGGGTGGAATATTTGCTTGATTGCTTTTTAAGGGAATCAAATTAATCTTAAATAAATATATAAATTAGTCCATATAAAATAATATGGCATTTTTACAAAATTTTGTTTGTATAAATTAGTATAAATTTTTTATTATTTTTATATTTACAAAGACTTCTCTGAAAATTTATCCAAGTTACTATGTATAAATAAAAACTATAAAAACTAGAACAAAGCAAGTACTATTTTTTAACGAAGGAAATTGTACATACGATGTAAAAATAACTTAAGAAACATCAAAGAATTCATAAGTAGGATTATAGATCGATGGAAAATTCATAAGATCGTTCCCGAAGTATAAAAGCCAACCATTTAGGACCAATCAACAATCTAATTATAGTGCATTTCGATAATTTTTAAAATTATTGTTCTATGAAAATAAAGCAGTAAATCATATTTGTAGCTTTTGCTTTTCCTTTAAAATTGAGCATTTTTTATCTGAAATAAGTTCTTGACAAACAAGCAAAGCAAAACCAGATGTATAAAGTCCCTGTGTTTTGTTTCAAGACCAGAAAGTATCCTTGTATGTTTGGTTCATTTTCAATGGCGCGACAGAAGTATAAATACGGAAAGACTTCGGGTGATAATAATATATATATAAATTTGGAAAGACATTACACTTTTTGGTGAGCATATTTGATTGCACTTTTAACATTCATGTATTTGGCAAAATTCAATATCAAGCAAACCACAATAATTTATAACTTTAATATATTTATTAATTGAATCAACTATATTCAAGACCGTTAAGTCACAATTATGAACTAATCCAAAACACGGTTAATGTAAGGTAGCATCTGAGGTGCTAGGAGTATGCTCTGGCTGTTGAAAATTGAAGCTTGATACAATTTGTTCTCTCTTCCTTTGGCCGAGATAGATCATATGATTCATGCATGATATTTTCGTCTAATTGCATAGAAGACCCAGTTTGATCCTCGCCGCTTAAGATTGAATCTTTGACAAGGAAAATCATGCGCAGGGGACCATTGCCACAAAGCTGTACTAGAAAGGCTAAAGGTATACCAAAAATTTATTGGAGAATAGATCTACACTTGAGAAAAATGACGCTGTACAACAGGCACCAACTCAATTTTGGGGCTTCGTTAACAGATAGCAACTCTGAAACTTACATGCCTTTCAAGCCTGCGAAGTGCTCAAGGCAACTCTGCTATTATGATAAAACATGATTTAGATATCACCATTGCTTTTTTCCTTTTTTCTTTCTCTTGGTGCTACTACCACTACCATTGCCAGGACTTTTCATCCCATTTCCAGATTTGGAAGATGGGCTTTCTGCTGCAGTGCCACTATAATTGTCAAACACACCTGCCTGTACTGCATTCTGAAACCACTCAAAGAATTCTTCCTCAGTCATGGTTTCTTCAATATTAGGTGTCGGCATCCGCCCACCTCTTTGAGCTGAAGTAGCTCCTTTGCCAGAACTATGCTTGGACATTAAACTAGTGTTCACATGAAAACTTGGTTTATGAGTATTCGCTGGACATCTCATACCCTGGAACAATTTGTTCATCATTATTGTCTTGTGGATTTTAATCTCCATACAAATCTCAAATTGCAAGATATGCAGTGTGAAGTGTGAACACAAGCAGATAATATATAATTCTCTTAATTTAAGATTTAAAAATATATCCTCCCTTCCCCTCCAAAAACCTTCTACCAAACATACTCTAGAGAAATGTCATGACTTATTCATTTCACTGTTTAACATGGCAATGCTGGTCTAACAATCAAAGATACAAGCCAATCACATAAATCCTCTAATTCACTTAATTAAAAACCTTAGATTGTACAGACAAAATCAGAACAATCTTACGCTGAATATTTCTAAAAATCAGTTTTTTTTTTTCAAATGAACAATGCTGATACCTTGTGTAAGCTCAAATAAATCCTTTCAAGTATGTCAAAACACACACAAGGTCAAAATATGGAGGTAAAAAAAAAAAACTAAATTACCTGACAGATATACCATTCAGTGGCGTTATATATTCTGCTATCAGCGCACACATATGCCAAAGGAGCAACTACCTAAAGATAAAACAGTTCAAATTATTAAACAAAATTGTACTCTCAATCTCCACCAGGAATTGATCAAAATTTAAAATTGAAAGACAAGTTATAAGGTGTTCTCCAATAAGAAGACATTCACGATGCTACATTGAACCATACCTTCTGCAATAAGCCAAAAAGAAACGGTTGGGAAGATTGTTCAACCCATCCATCACCATCCTTGGCTTGATGAAAATCTTGGCAATCCTTTAAAACAAAAGACCCCATTGTAAAACGTTAGTACCATGACATGTACAAAAATGCTTTCTTTTTTAGGGAAATCGCACGATAGGATACTGGCAAGATTTTTTCAATTATTAATGTGGTTAGGCAGCCTAGCTAAGTCAGTTACACATGCTACCTAGGCTTCATTGAGAGGGCGGGGGGGAGAAAAAAGATGAATAAACCTGGCACCATCTTGCCCGAGACTTTTGTTTCTTGGTGTGTATCCAGACATGAAAACCCCCACACTTTTTGCAGGCTATTCGTCTTGAATCACCAAATGGGTCTTCACCATCAGCATCTGATCGTGCAAATCCTGACGAAAAGAACCCATGCCTACCATTCTGGCAAATCAGTCACATTATTAGCTAAAGTTAGACCAGAAGATAACACAATAATCAACAAATAGATTATAAGGTTCTCTAAACAGTCTGGAGTGTTCAGAGAGCATTGGAATGTCTAAATAAAAAAGATACAGTTGAAAGAGTACATATCAGATGTAAATACTTTGAAGTAATCATGAACAAATGTACTAAAATCACCATCAAGACATTATTTATTACAATTTCATTATTTCTGGATTCTGGTTTCTTACTTAAGCTTTGCACCACTTGCAACGTCAAAATTTCTATGGATGAGACAAATAAATGTTCCATTCATGACCAAAGTAGAAATGCTTCACTTATCTTTTATGATCATGAAGAATATATAATCCTCCTTTCTGAGTCTTAAAACTTTTTTACAGTTTTTATTCCCATCCCTAATACAGAGACATATTAGTACGATTCCTAACCCAAGTATATATGTGTAGTCCCACAACCCTAAAACAGTAGGGAAAACATGCATAAATCATACCTTACGGGAAGCATCATGAAATCTGCGAAATACACTCAAAAGTTCTTCTCTCCTTAGCTCATCATCATAAGCTTTTCGCTTCAAGGAATCCATTAGAATCTGGGAAATCATTATAACCATACAGTATATCTTAGAGAAGTGTTTTCTCTTTTGATTTTCAGGGTGAGCAAAACCATGTAAACTTACCTCATATGCATTTTGAAGTTTCTTAAATGCTTCTGCAGCCTTTTCATTACCCATATTTTTATCAGGATGTACCAACATTGCCTGATAATCAATGAAAACAGGTTGTTAGTAATGGGGACAATCATCAAGCTACAACAACAAGATACAAAAAGGATTGTATTTAAGTTATAGAAGAAAATTCATCTTTCATCTTACAAGCAACTCAATATCCAATCACTAAAATCATAATTTCCAACAGTACAAAATCTTAGAAAGACTCGATAAATAAATAAATAAAACATGGCTATGCAAGTATTGACATCAGAATACGAAAATAACCTTCTTCCTATATTCCCGCTTCAGTATTGAGACATCTATATTTTGATACCGTGTCAAGCCAAGTGCTGAATAGTGATCAGAGCAGTTCAACAAACGGACAACTTCATCTTCAGAAGTTACATCAGAATCAACTCCACTAGTTGAAGGGACTCCGGCATTACGATCTGCAGATGGTCCTGGTCCATTTTCAGAGGAAGATCCCTGCATTGGTTCATCATTAAATCCTGGTTGACCATGCATTCCAGCCGTTTGCTCAAAAGGATTGGATCTACTCTGTTGATCAATGTTTTTCTTGAGGAAGTATATCAGAATATCACTTGAGATGAAAGCTAAATTGAAAGCCAATAGCAAACCAAGCCACCCAACGTACAGCCAAGCACAATAAACAGAATACCCAGTGGTGATAAATAGTGCCATTCGTTCATGACTTAACATAAATGCCAATCCTGAATTTAAAATAAAGTCAAAGGTTAGTAAATTTGGTAAGAAAATACACCATCAATATATATCGA
Source organism: Abrus precatorius (assembly GCF_003935025.1). Lineage (NCBI taxonomy): Eukaryota > Viridiplantae > Streptophyta > Magnoliopsida > Fabales > Fabaceae > Abrus > Abrus precatorius. The sequence goes on along the minus strand of NW_020874292.1, from coordinate 29,905,579 downwards.
TATTTTGCATACATAGGATGGCCATGCAACACTTCTCCAATACTTGTACCTAATTACCCATACAAAAAGATACACATAAAAATAAACAGAAGATGCTCAAAACAACTCAGAAAGGCAAACAATTCACCTCCAAGGATGATGAAAAATGCTGTTGTCCAAAAGCTACCATAGAACCACAACGTAACAACTCCCAGGATTGCAACTACCAAAATTGCAAGCATGAGGCCAAGAAAAAATCCAATCAAGGCAGCCAGGCCCTGATCAATTACAAAAGCTAGTTAGCATAGGATGAGGAAAAAATTTATAATACCTAACTTAAGAAGAGACTAGAATGAACAGATGCACAACACATCAAAATATAAGAGAGGAGTTAATGAGGTATACCTAGAACTAAGAGTATCATGTTAACTAAGTTTGTCTCTGTTACATATGGGGCTTGAAAGTCAAAAAGTTCCAAGACTGTGACACAACTCATGCTATACAACTTATTTACAAACTGAAACAATTTGCATGATGGGGTTTTAAAATTTGTTATGAAAACTTGCAGCCACATGATGTTTATTAATTGGAGAAAAATTTACCATGTAGCCTTCTTTTTCATCTGCTGAATTATCACTGCTATGTCTTAATCTAAAATTGCAACAAACAGAACATGTGTACAGGGAAGTTGTAAACTGCATACCACCTTATGACAGTAAAATAAAAATTAAAAGAAATGCAATTATAAAGCAATAAAAAGTAGGTCAACATGGATAGATTTAAAATCATACTGCTCAAGGACCATTTTTCCATAGTTCTTTTCTTTCCTAGGACAATTAAATGCAATGTAGGTGATTAATCAACCAAAAATATTAGAATACAGGTTTAGGGGAATGTGTTTAAATGCAAGCGTGGGTGTATTTAACAAAGAACAGATAAAATAAAATTGCATTCACAATAATTGCAAATATTTTAATCATTTAGCTTTTTCTTATTGCATCAACTCGAATATAATAAAAAGCAATAACCTGAGCTTACCAGGACAACTAAAAACTTGAGCATCCCTATCATACTAATCACTGAGAATATGCTGCACCATATAACTGTGAAGAAGGATGTTGTACCCATACGTACAAATGAATCAATACCTCGGAGGGTACAATCCAACCAAAATACCGATAACAGGAGCATAATGCTTCCAAAATGCATGAGCCACTTAAGAACAACAGGATATGCATGCGCAACTTTCGTTCTGATGTTATCATAGGCTCTAATAGTTATGGTTTTCAGAGAAACAAACAACGGCGCCTGCCTGGTTATCCACTCAGTAACTGCTGTGATGATGGAGAACACTGACAACCTTAATCTTCTAATTATCATATTATCAGCAAACTCTACTCTTTCTACCACACCTCTCACATGCAAACCATCCAGTATACAACTCAATCTACTCTTTATACTCTGTTGATCTTGATTACTTCTAGGTAAAGTCCCATTTTCTCCATACACTGGAATTTCAGAATTCAGACTTCCATCCCCTGAATTAATCCCAGAGGACAAGGAGTTCTCCAGATCATGCTTTGCAGCCATCCCTTGCTTCTCTTTCCCGGCAATTTTTTCAGATCTTTGCTCATTGTTATAGTCATCACAAGCAGAGCTAGCATCACATTCAGTATGTGAAAGACCGCCAGCAGGCCTGTCACCGTTTGCAGGTTCCTCTCCCGGGAAAACCTTCACAGGCCCTCCTTTGCCTTTCATACCCGGAAGGACACCACCACCACCCCCTTTCTTGTGGTTCAATCCATGACGGTCCACTCCATTCTTCTGCTGATTACCCTTTCGAGCCATGAAGCAATTAAAACCTTGAGGAATTACTCAAAAGGTGAGTTCCAAGTTATGCCATTTCAAACTCCATTAGTACTAACACCTGATTAGTAGAGGAAAACCAAAGATTAAGCCTATAATCACCACGCCGTAATCAAACAAACATGCATAAAACTAAATTGACATTCAATAGCCCACGTGCTCGATAAACCCTAAAATCACATATTCCAGAGAGGAAAATGATTAAATTTTACGCAACCAACGAATTTTATTTTTTTTTAAAATAGGTGGAATTAAATATATAGATAAATAAGCAAAACAATAGCGAAGTGATCATCATATAGGAGAAACAGAAACAGAAGAAAAAAAAACCCGAGATCATGGCAGAGAAGATACCTCAAGCTACGCCTGCGCAACGATGAGATAGAAGAGAGTAAGTTAGAGAGAGAAAGCGAGAGCATCGAAAACCCTAAAAGTAAAGGATCGTGTTTCTGTGAGTTCTCTCTGTGTGCGTATGAGGTAGAGAGAGAGGGAGGATCAGAACATAAAACGGCTGCAGAGAGAGAGAGAGAGAGAGAGAGGTGTGCAACAGTTTGTTTCTTGACCGAGGAAGTGGCTAATGTATCATCCACTGCTCACATGTTCCATACAACCGAAGGATCGTTTGGCTATTTTGTTTTTTCTTGCTTCTACTAAAACCAACCCTAACAAAAACTACCCTTTTCAACGCACATTTATGACTTTATTGCAAGCCGAACAATCCAAACACACCATAACTCACGTGTCCCTACCTCCTATTCATGCTCATTATATGATTTCAAAATCTTCCTAGATGACCCCTAATTTATTTTAAATAATATACATAACGGGTATTGACTAATGGATTGGATATAACAGTAGTTCCTCTTATATTCATTTTTAAAAAATTGTCATTCGTTCTATAACCATCTTTATCTTTATACATGTTGAGTACATTTTTATACTTGTTAATTAAAAAAATATATCATACAAGTAACATACACTAAAATATAATTTTTTAAATATTTTTTACCAATTAATAAAGTTTAGATCTTATTATTAATTCAATGCTGAAATGGTGTCCAATATTTTATTATTGTATTCAATGTTGCAAGCCTTTTAATTTTTTATTCTCTCGTAATTGATTGCCTATGTAATATGATTATCGATAGTTTTTGAATAATTAATAACACAGTTATAAAACATTATATTACATATTTTACAAAGCAATAAGAATTGTAATTTAAAAACATAATGGTAAACTGTAGTAACTCCAAGACCTGAGCAGTGCTTAACATGGTACAAACGAAGAGTACCTCAATTATCTTCTTTAATTCACACATAGACCAAAAGTTTACAAAACGATCATATAACTATTGATTTGATCATAAGATTTTACACGATATGTGTTGTGTCATTTCGTTGACAAAATCACAGTTAAAGGAAAATGATGGTTTGTTTGACCTCACCGATCAAAAAATAACTGCGTGTGTATTTTCTTGGGTAAGAGTAGGATGTGTCCAATTTTGGATGATGCGTGGAGGGTAGTTGCTATTACATCCTTTGCACAACAACCCGTGAAATTATCAAGTGCGTTGGTAAACTGAGCTTTTAGTTTTGACGAAATTCACTGCCTTTACAGAAGAATCAAACGCTTATGCCATGCTATAAGCATCATCATTTTTGTGAACAAAATTGTCTCATTCTTGGTTAGAATTTCTTGCATGGTAAGAATAAGGACAAATTATTTCAGTTTTGGCTTTTCTGTGTTTTTTCGTCCAATTTGGGCTTAGCCGACGCTTTTTCTCTTTTTTTCCGCTTTTCTTTCATCCTGCCTGCTTTTTTGTGTTAAAACATGGGCTTAAGATTGACCCAGCCCGAATCAAATTGCCCCAAAAGCGTACAGCTGTGCCAAACTGGAAGAGTGAGCGAATTCACCATATTGACCAAAAATTATATAAGATTTCATTTAGTAAACTAACAAGTAAACATATATTCTCCATTCGAGTTTCAAAATTTCTAGAGTTTCCTTTCATGTTAGTTAAAAAGAAAGCGTCCATATGAGTACCAAATTTATTTTAATTGCAAAGATTTTTAGTCTTTAAATACGTACCAGTATATGGCTCACTGATAACATTAAACTCTTAACACTGAATCAATATATATTTTTTTTTCCTTTTGTTCACATTGTCATACGTGAATCCCACTTAGGGTCCATTTATTTAAAGTTAGGTAATTTTGAATTACTAAACGTAAATGAGATATGTCTAAATTAATCTCAACCACAAATTTTACATTGAAATGTATGCTTTGGTAAGAGGAATTAATTCTGTGTTTTCCATAAAGACACTAATAGAGTTGTCATATGCTAAGGATAAAACAACCTTCTCAATTCTCCAAGGGCAGCATTTAATATTAACAAGTGAAGTGAGCTATTGCATTATTAAGTTCCAAACAGGGAAATCTGGAAGTTCTAGTCAATTAGTGCCGTCCATTTAGTATTTAGATAGGTTTTATATGAGATTATCATGATGATTAAGAATCGTGTAATCAGAATGTCCTCTAAAGGTGCTTCATGCTTGTCGCACAAACAGAATACTCATAATCTGAACTCTAAAAGGTTAGATCCTAGATATGAACAATGTTATGTCATTCCATTCATATGAAAGAGGAAGGTTGCAGCACTTGCATGCAAAAGTCGAATAAATTTAACAAACTGAAATCAGAACTTTTCACTTTACATAAGATATAACTATTTGAAGGAAAAATTTTAAGATTGTATTGAAAAGCTTGAAAAGATAACTAGATAAAATAAATAACTGGTCTATAACATTTACAGGGTATATATGGTATTTCTACATTGTACAAGTACCATACCTAACAAGGTATTTATTTGATAGCATATCACTTTTTTGTGCTTTAAGTGAGAGAGAACAACATAATCAATTAGATGGTGCTAAAATAAATATACGGTATCCGAAACATACAATATGTTCAGCAAAGTATCAAATGCTTGAAAGCTGCAACAAGAAATATATGTACAAAAGCTATTTATTAAAGCCACACCTGTTACAAGAGACACTGGTGTAGAGATACAGCAGGACTTCCACGGCAAAACCAACATTATTGTTTTAAAATAAATAGACTATACCAAAAGCATACGATATATTCAGCAAATTACAATGACTTAAAATGAATTTTAAAACTTGCAACCAGAAATATATGTACAAAAGTTATGTGATGTATTCACCAATCACCTTGACTCAATTACACGAGAACATGCTGCTGCGATATGCATGTGCTGAAAACCATAATGGGAGTGTTGAGCTATACTTCACAGAGTACATTTCTTTCCAAACTTGACTCTTGCGATGATACACCAAAATCTGCTTATGAGTTGCCAAAAAAACATATCCACTTGTTTGACTGATTGGAAAAATGCCTGGTACCATTCCTCTTATACACCTCAGACTCACCTTATCTACCATACACCACTCATCTTTCCAGTAATCCTTTAGCACCCATATATTCATCCACGCTTCAGAAATTTGAATAACAGAAAGACAGCCATCAAAGTCCAAGAGATAAATCCTATTTCCCATTCCATAAATCAAGTCATACGGCAATGACATCTTCCTCCAAATGTCACAACTTAAATCAAGCACAAGTATATAAGTAGAGCTAACAGTCAACCAGTGCAACGCATTATTGACAAAAACTACTTGGTTCTTATTCATATGAGTAAAATGGTCATCTTGGAATGAAATGAACTTTCTCCACTTGTTCAACTCCGAATCAAACACCAAACAAATGAAACTTCCATCTGGCCTATGACCAAAAGTGCGATGGTAACCAGCTAAAACAACATTGAACTTCTGATACGTCGGATCGCAGGCCAAGCCAACCAAGGTAGCTTCACCATCTGGATAAAACCGAGTCACAGGCCTTTCCCTACTCTTAGGAAGTAACCTGTACTCTCGAGTGACAGGGTTGCAAACATAGAAGACACCCTTATCAGGAATACTAGAGCAACACAACAAACCACTACAAGATGCTCGAACCTTAACTCTATCATTTAAAAAGTTCAGTGAAAATTCAGACACGCCCCTTAAATTATCAACACAGATTAAGCTAGATTTGGACTCTGAGGAATCTGAAATCTCCACCAGAATCATGGGATTCTTCCTAGATACCTCATTATAGATTTGAATGAAATACTTATCAAAAGACAACCTATACCAAAGTTTGCACACGGTTTTGCACCTAAAAAGGGACTTCACAGGCAACCTTGCAAGAATCTGTATAACCACCTCCTCCGGGAAAACCCCATGTCCTCTAATATCCATAATTGAGAACCTCAAATACGCAATTAGATTTTGAATAGCAGATTTGATAAGAAAATAAAAACCTGGGCAACGAAATAAACAAGGTAAAGATTTGAACTTTGCTTACCGGAACCAAATTCGGGTATCCGATGAAGCTGCACTTGATGGGATGGAGAGAGAGAAAGGATGCAACTTTAAGGTGGGGGTGGGTTTGTGATGGTTAAAGAAAGGGAAAGAGAAAAATTGGTTTTCATTTTCAGTTTACATTTGACATAAGAATAGGGGCGGTGGAATCTCAGTAGTCATTATCGTCACACACACGCAAGAATGAAAATATATATTGCAGTAATGGCGTGGCGTTTACCAAATGAAGAGAAATTTTAGAATAAATGGGTGGGGTGGATCCAGTTTACAGCTTAAGGATTCAGAGAGAAGGAACGTGAGAGCGGACCATGGGGATAAATGGAAGAAGAGAGAGAGAAAGAGAAGGGATCAAAACAACACGTAAAAAGAAGGGAGAAACTTGGGGGGGGGCGCATACGATGAATAATTTATGAAGTTCTACACTTATTTAATATTTTTTATTACATCATATCCCCTATTTACTTTTTATTATTTTAATATTGTTAATCTGATTGAATTTAAACAATTATAAATAATCATTACTTATTAAAAAATATAATATTTATTATATTTTATAATTTTAAAAAATTATCATTTTTAATTACTTATCCTTAACTCTAGGTTAATATTATCTTTAAAATATTTTCTTATATCCAGCAGGTATAAATATCCCACAATTTATTTATTAAATATTTTCCGGCTATATGTCAGTGAAGAATGCTGACTGAGTAAGGATTCCTTTTTGTTTAATAAAAATGTATTTCTTGATAAGTAATAATTTTTGTTGAATTTTTTCTTTAAAAAATTGTTTAAATATGTATTTTTTCAAAAACAAAGTAATTTAAACTCATATAATGAATTGTATGATTTTTTATTTTTTGAATTTTCTATGTATAAATTAGCCTAAATAGCATTTGATGATAAATAGCTTGTGTAATATTGCAGTAATTTACGCGGCTTTATATTATAATTATAGTTTTCACACTTTTTTATGTGACTTTAGGATAAAACAATTATTTTCATTCCCCTAGTTATTAATATAATGACTAACATATATTAAAGAATGTACCTCAAATGGGCTGTACCCTAGATGCTCTAAAAAAAATTCAAAAACTGGTTCAAATTCCCAGCTACTACAAACCCTTGCTCTATATATATAATCTGCTAAGAATTGGATACATAAAAATCGTTTATTGGCACCATCACTAGCATCTTTGTGCTTCACAAAACAAAACAACGTATCTGGTGATAGAGAAGCTAAAAGCTAAAGGCAAAAGAAGAAGTATATTAGGAAAAAAAATTAGCAGGTTTGAGACCATGTAATCTCAACCAATCACATTGCGTCAAGTTTCTAGTTTTTCTTGTAAATTGTAAAAATTTTACACATTAGGGGAACCAAGTTAGCAAGGAGAAGTTTTCTTTGTTGCTACCAGAAAGAGGCCAACCACATGGTTTATTGACCATACAGGACATTGAGGAAAAAGGCTTTGTTTGGCTCAAGCAGAGAGGAAGAGGGAGCATAGGGGGTGAAGGCTAGACTCAATGATTAGTTCACCTTCAGAGAGATTTGTTTCAAAGGCCCTCCTTAACCTTCAAGTCTCTGGTTGGCTTTATGGCTTTTCCAAATCAGGCAAGGAAGTAAGGGAAGCAAAGGAGTGGAGGATGATCAAATTGTTATTAGATAAAAAAGGAAAAAAAAAAAACAATCATTTTTACTATAAATGCATTGTACATGAGGTTATGCTGATGTAATTATTTATGTTTAATGATTTATTGCTTGTAGTTTCTCAAAATTTAGTGAATCTCTGTAAAAGATGATTCTACCATAAAAGAATAATCTAAGCAATGTTTGTTTCCTTAAGAATATGCTTCAAGTGCTTATTATCGCTTCTCATCTTCTAAAAGAGAAATGTGTACCTTCCTTTGCATGACATGATTGCGAGTTGAGAAGTACGAAAAAAATAAATATGAGATAAGAAAAGAGAAGGATATTCAGTGAAACTTTTTATCCATTCAATCACCCATTAGGTGCAATTCTAATGACAATTCATTATTTTTAGTATCATATTTGTTACAGCTATTTTATATATCTCTAATGACGTATACATACATCACAACCGTGTTAAATAATCATTTTTGTTCTAACAAAGGGATCAATGCAGTAAAAATCCTAAACCACTCAGAAAGGTTATAACGAAACCTAAATGTAATCCATTGACTTAAAAATCAGTATGTTCGAAAGTATACAAATGTATAAATACGAAACAATTTTAATTTATATACTTTTGGACATGAATTTTCAGGGAGCATCAATTGACTGAAGAGCATGCCAACTAATGAGTAATCAAAACAAATACTCAATTCATCATGTTCTTAAACATGAACTTTCTTGATTCTGGGTCTTAAATATTTCATACATACATGTACGAAAGTAGTGTAAGTGGGATCCTCACTAAAATTAAAAAGTTGACTTTGCAATTAGCACCAGGTGGACATAAGCAATGCATCCACATATTTACAATTTCCCAGCTACTACAAACCCTTGCAACTAGATAGAAACACATTCAGTAGAAACGGAACAAGTTTAAGCCTCAAATTTGGATAAAGGAGTGATTCTGTGATGGTCTTGGAAAGCGTTTTCAATGAGATAGCAAGGTGACAGCAAGTAATTCACTGATGATCGGGTCCTCATCCCTAAAAGAAACCATAATAAACAAATAAAACCAAAACATTCAGTTTTAAACTCCTGATAAAAGAAATGAGTAATAGAATGAAGCACTCTGCTCCAATAAAAGAAAAGAATGGAACGAATTTTCTAAATACATTTAAATTCTAAACTGCAACTGTCAGAATTCTACACATGAATATGTTAATTTGGAAGAAATTGGGAAATTTACAACTATCATTCATCAAGATTCATATTAAAAAAATATTCAAAGACTGGAAAAGTAAAGCCATAAGCTTGTGCCCCCACCCCAACAAAGAAAAGGCCATAAGCATGAATTCCCCATTACAAAGCCAAGAGAAAAAGAAGGCAAACCTATTGGATAAAAACCTTGCAGTTAAGAGAGAGGGACCTGAAAGAGAAAGAGAAATTATTTCCACCATTAAATGAAGACATTGCTCTAGAGATGCTGATGGAGCGCATCACAGCCTAACTATGAAGCGCAGACTCTTATGCCAACACCTAACACGCATGCATACAAATACATGCATAAAACTCGAGAAAAATTAAATATGAATAACATGACAAAATCTAAATTGATAATCAAGATTGGTATATTCACCTTCTTTCTATGATAATGAATCTCAAAACAAAAACATACTCTGAGGCATCATTTTACAAAGCACTTTGTCTCTATACAAAAAAAATCCAGAAAAAAAGAAGATATATCTTTCAAGAAAAATCTTTTAACATTTTTCCTATGGTAAAAAGCCTAAAGGAACAAAGTGGCATTATTTATTTTAATATTCAATATAATATATTATAATACTAGGGTCCTTGAAGTGGCTCAAGCATCCAAGTTGACACAAATCAGATGCCTAGTGAATAGTGTCCAACATGTGGTTATGTACGACTGTACAAGTGTGGAGGAGTTGTCACTGTGTTAATGTCAAAAATGTGTCGAACACTGAGACACCTCAAGTAAGAGGAGTGTCCATGCTTCATAGAGCATCAGAGCTTGATAATAAGAGACACACAGTTATAAAAAAAATAACATACAATTAGAAGAACTCCACACACAATAGCAGCAACATAAATAAAAGGGCATTGCCAGCACATGGTGAGGTTACTAATGAACTAAATATAATTGTAATGAAGATCAATGAACTATATCAAACATATCACATTAAATGATTAAAAGACTATTTTGCTAAATCAATAAATCAAAGGATGTGTTGTTTAAGTCATACCAAAGAATCAAGCACCCATCTTCCATCAATCCATTCTTGATGAGGCCTCAGGTGACAATGTTCAAATTCCAGCCTCTCCTTTGTAGGCCAAAAATAAATCATATACTTGAAGCCAAGAACACTAGATACCTGACCCACCCACCATCCTTCATGATACCAAGCATCAACCCATTGATGCAGAGCAAAGCGGTGAACATGATTGACATCCGGTGGATATGGCCTGATATTTGAAGCATCTGCTTCTTCTTTAAGTTGTTCAGTTAAGTCATCAGTTTTCAGGGTCAAATACTCCACCAAGTACTTGTCATTCTGCAAAGAGTCAACAACAATGGCAGTATACCAGGCATCTTGGTAGCCTTCTTCATCACTTCTGACCTCTACCTTTGCACCTTTACAGAAATGTACCACAAATTTAGTTTGGGTGTTCATGGTCCTACCTGTTACATCTCTAGGCTTCTTTGAGTGCTCACTAGGCTTTTGATATTTCAAGATTAATTTAGTTCCAGTGAGATTCTTGGCTTTAGGCATTAGATCTCCAAACTTCTCTACCAGCTCACTTGACTTCTGATAGTTGAAAATCCCATATGTTGTCAGATACATTTAAATATTTCCACCATAAACAGAATTGAAAAATATAAGAGAAATTAGGAAGCAAATGATGTTTTTGCACATAATATTGTGTTATATATAACTGTTACAATAGTCTGGAAATATTACGGTAGCATCAAGCTTGAATCCAACTTTAATGCAACTAAACAAACAAATAACAAGTTAAGCACGATGCTGGTGATTTGTTCATGTAAGTTCCTTTTGCTGGTATTGTCCACAAAGTTTATCTTGGAATTTGTCAATTGAAATCTTAAGTTTTAACAGATGCTAGAACTCTTTTGGAGAAACTGATTTATCATCCTAAGTAACAAGATACAGGATAATCTAATCAAATCTAGGGAGAATAAAAGCTTAATGCTTTGACAAGTGTTGGTGTTTGAAGACTAATTATCCTCCCACATCAATTTTGGGAATTGCCAATATCAATTGCAAGTTCAGAAGAAAAATTTTGATTATAAAAGTAGAAGCTTCAGAGTGTTTTACCTTGGAAGACATGACCCATTTCCCATCAAACCAGTCCTGATGAGGCCTTAGTTTAGAATTTTCAAATTTCAATACATCCTTGTGAATGAAAGAAATCAAACATTCTCTGCTATTTAGTACTTCAAGAACCACGCCTTCCCACCACCCATCATTATGCCATGCATCAACTTCTTGGAACTGTTTGAAAGAACCAATAAATGGAACTTCAGGAGGGCAGGGCCTAATAAACCTTGCATCAAGTTCTTCTTTCAAGAGTTGGGTGCCCTCATCCGTTGTCAGGTCCCTATATTCTACTAGAAACCTGTCTTTTCCTATTATGTCAACAATACTAGCAACAAACCAAGAACCCTTATATCCTTCATCATCGCTGCTGACTTCAACTATTCTCCCTTTTCTAAACTTTGATTCCTTTAGTGGTCTCCTACTGTATTTGATCTTATACCTTAAATTTTCAGGCATTGTCACCATCTCAGGGGGCTGCTCCTGCAACTCAAGTTTTCTGTAAATTAGCAAGTATCCAGTACAACAATGTGCGTTCAATTTGAAATTGTAATTGCCATGGAAAAAATGTAGCCCATCACAAAAACATGAAAAAGCATAAAATAATGCCACGGATCAGTTTAAAGTATGCCATTGAAAGATTCTCATTTTTCCTTAAGATATTAATGATGAGTGACTTGTAGAGAATTGTCCACATTCACGTAGACAATCACTCTACCAAAAATATAGATTTCAATATATAATATTTCATAAGATACAGGGATGCACATCCACATTGGCATCGACCTACTTTCCTTTTCAACAGAGGTTCACACAATATGCACAGGATATTTTACTATCAGAAATATCAACTTACAAAATGTCTGACAGACTCCAGTTGGAAACAAAAGATAAGTCTATCCCAAATACCAATGACGATTTAGCTTTTATTTTATGCTATTAGCTTTACCTTTCAGTACTAGGAATCCAACATCAATGAAAAATCATTAGAACAAAACAAACATTAGTTGCTACCAAAATAAATCTATTTTCTTGTGACAATCAATAAGCTCTTATTACAGATCCTCTTCTATTGATATTGTTTGTAGTAAGTCCACACTGCAATCAACAAAACAGATCCAAGTAAGCAACACTGACTGTGAAGATACCACAGGCAAAACTTATAAATCATCTCAAGTGTAAGCAACCAAGCTATCCCAATGTTTGTTAAAATACTAATACTACAAAGTGGTCCTGCAAAGTTTAATAAAATAAAATCAACTTTACAATATCAATAAAGGCATGTGTTAATGCTGCACACAGAGACACAATTTCATTACTATACTTTCTTTCACTACCAGTAAAAAGTGACGACGAAGATCGATGCATCATACTCAAAACACACCCAGTTGTCTTGTTTTTCTGCCAACTCACGTAACTAGTGAATTCAAACAACACGAACACAATAAATAATTTAAATTTGTTAGAAAACGACTAACCTCAATAGAAAATTTGAAAGATTAGAAATAAAACAAAATTAAAATAAATAATCAAGTTAGTACTTCAAATTCGTATCGAATAAATTAAATTATTCCCCTACCTCAAGGTCCCAGATGTGGGAACTAATTTGACCCACAAATTGTCCATTCAAGGACCTCAAGCATAATTTACAATAATAATATTCATACACTTTCATGTCATTTTTCTTTTATCTATTTCCTCTTATCATTTCACCTTATTTATCACATTTTTTTCTCTTCTTTGGTATCCCTCTAGTACTTTTACCTCTACACATCCCAAAAATGGGTATATAACAATGATTATCCCAAAATTAATTAGAACAAACAGTGTATCTTTCTTTAACTAATTAAATATTTTTTATTCTAGAAACAACATGTAGGAAAGAAAAACGAAAAGAGAAGCGATGACACGAACGTAAACCTGTCCAGGAAGAGGAGGGACCCAATTGCCGTGGACCCAATCGCGGTGGAGGCGGAGGCTAGAGTGGTGGACGACGGCGGAGTCACGGTGGTGGGAGCCGGGAAACGAGACGAGATAGCTTGAGTTTTCGAGAATGTCGGCGACGGTGGCAGGGCACCAAGCATTGTGGGTTTGACGGAAAGCGTCGACGGCGTCACCGACCTTGAACCAGGGGTTAACCTGATGAGGAAACTTGGGCCTAACGTTAGCGACGTTGACGTATTCCCTAATGCGTTTGGGGGGTTGGGAGTTAGAAGAAGCGAAAAGAGTAAGGTACTCGAGGAATACGAGGTTTTTGTTCTTCGAAGGTGGACGAACAACAGTAGCAGGGTAATAGCAGTTATTGTTGTCGTCGGGTTTGGTTACCTCAACTTGATCACCCTTCTTGAATATGGAATTGGACATTGTGATTTGTGAGTGAATGAGTGAGGGACGAAGGTGAAAGTGAAGATAGTTTGGTCTCTCTCACTTCACATGAAGAATAATAATGATGGTAACCTCATGCTTCTTCTTCTTGTTGCTGTTACTTATTGCACTTTCTGGCCAAGTGTTGGATCAGTGTGCTGCACCTTCTGTGACCCAATCGCACCCTCATCACAGATAAATTAATTTTGACCAAAATCAAATCAAATAAAATAAAATAATTTAACTCAAAAGTTATAATCAATCCTTTATTCTATCTTATCCTTGATTCTATTGTTGCCAGAAGATATTAATATATCTCGCTATATATTTTAAGTTATTTAAAATATAAATGTTAAATTAATTTTACATGATTTTTTTTTCCCTATTCAAAGGGAAGCTTAAAAACAACTAAAAGAGTCAAGACCAATCTCAATGAAATTTGAGAAAAATAAACCTTTTTAGGTCTAATTTAGTTAAATAGTTAAACACATTAATTTGTTTATCTAAAAATATGATCAAACTTAATAAATTAGACAGATTTAAAAATATTTTCAACCATATCAATCAAATTAAATAAAGGAAATGAAATAAAGAATGAGAAAAGCTCTAAACATTAAAAATCTTGAACCATTATATATATATATGAAAAAAAAAAACAAACACGTTTTAAAAAAATTACTTCTTTTGTCTGCTTCTTAAATGAAATTTTAAAACTAAACCAATATACATTTACAAAAATATTAACATATTGAAAGCTAATTAAACATTGTTGTCATTGCATTACTCTCATGATGTGTCTTCAAGTTATTTTGCTGCTTAAATATTAAAAATTCACTATCATCTTTTATCTATAACACGTAAACTTAGTTCCTTATAGTCAATTACTTTCTTATGAGGTAGTATAAAAAATAAATTAGTCACTAAAGTAGTTAATTCTCTGACGAAATATACAAAATAATTAGCTAAAGAAAAAAATACACAAGTGAAATTCTATTATTTGAGAAGTATTAATGAGTTAAAATTTAAAATAATATTAACAAAACTAAATAAATATAAATAATCAATAAGCTTACTTATTCAATTTAGTTTAAAATATTCTTAATTGAAATTGAATTAAATTTAATATTAAGTCAATCTAATTCAAACTAAAATAGATTTTATTATTTATATTGTTGGACACAAATTAAGGAGCAGCGATTTAATCTTGATAACAGCAAATCTGGTTCAGCAAAAGAACGAGAAATTGTGGGTCTCCAAACCAATGTAGACTTGGTTTCATGATCATGGAATTGTTCACCAAAGTAGTTGTATTGCCACTCCTTAACAAAATGGCGTTGTGGAACATAAACATCAACATCTTCTTGATATCGTAAGAGCTTTACATTTTCAAGCAAACTTGCCTCTCTTTTTTTTGGTGAATGCATTCTTACTACTATGTATCTTATAAACAAACTTCCAATTTCAACTCTTCGATATAAATTTCCTCATCATATTTTACTTTGATCACTTCCCTCATTCTCCTCACTACGTGTTTTTGGTTGTTTATGTTTTGCTAAAAATATGACCATTCAACATAAATTTGACGAGCGATCTAAACCTGGTATATTCGTTGGTTATCCATTTGGCCAAAAAGGATATCGCATATATGACTTACAATTCCGTCAAATCTATGTTTCTCGCGATGTCCAATTTCATGAAGCTATTTTTCCTTTTCAAGATGTTTCATCTTCATCATTTCCTGATGAAATCCGTATTAATACTCCTGTTAATGCGGATGACTTCCTTGATCCAGCAACTACAATTCCAATTTGTCCTGATGTCTCTTTAGCCAGTAATCAAGTTGCAAATTCAAATGACACAACTGTGACTATTTTCACATCCAATCCGGAGGATGATAACTCCACCAATTCTCAACTCCTTTCTGTAGATGTTCCATCAAATGATTTTCCTTCTGCAGAAATGAGTCTCCCTACTGCTAATCATCCTCAACATCCTCGTCGTCCATCACATCATCTCCAGGACTACATTTGTAATCATACTAAATCGACAACAAAATTTCCTTTGGCAAATTACTTATCTTTATCCAATCTCAATAATTTCCATCGAGCCTTCCTCACAAACATCATTGGCAACCAAGAACCAAAATCTTATTATGAAGCTATGATATCAGTTGAATGGTGTGAAGCTATGGCCAAAGAAATTTAGGCCCTTGAATCAAACAACATTTGGTCATTATGCCCACTTCCAGAAGGAAAATGGCAATTGATTGTAAGTAGGTCTACAAAATAAAATATCCATCTGATGGTTCTATTGAGTGACAAAGGCTCATTTAGTTGCTAAAAGTTACACTCAAATCGAATGTATTGATTATCATGATACTTTTGCGCTTGTGGCCAAACTAGTCACAGTCCGACTTCTTCTCTCCATTGTTGCCATTAAAAACTAGTCATTACATCAACTTGATGTTAATAATGTTTTTCTTCAAAGAAACCTCAATGAAGAAATTTATATGAAGCTTCCACCTGGATTTTCTCGTAAAGGGGAAACGTTTGTATGCAAATTACATTAATACATTTATGGTCTTAAACAAGCTTCTTGCCAATGGTTCTCTAAATTTTCAACCACTCTTATTCAAAGAGGTTTTCGTCAATCCATTTTTTATTATAGTCTGTTTACTTACATTTATGGTCAAACGTCTATTTTTGTTCTTGTTTAATGACATTATTATCACCGACAACAAGGATGATGTTATTTCTGATATCAAACAATTCCTTGCTCAATCCTTCTCCATCAAAGATCTTGGAAATCTTTGATATTTTTTAAGCATTGAAGTCTCTCGTTCCAAAAATGTTTACTTACATTTATGGTCAAACATTTGTTTTTGTTCTTGTTTAATGACATTATTATCACCGGCAACAATGATGATGCTATTTCTGATATCAAACAATTCCTTGCTCAATCCTTCTCCATCAAAGATCTTGGAAATCTTTGATATTTTTTAGGCATTTAAGTCTCTCGTTCCAAAAAAGAAATCTTCTTATGTCAACGAAAATATACCCTTGACATCTTATCTGACACCAGTATGATTGGTTGTCGATCGTTTGACTTTCTTATAGAACAACATCTTCGTTTACGACCCAATGATGACACTTCTCTTCCTGATCCAACAATCTAGCGTTACCTTGTTGGATGTCTCTTATATCTCACCGTCACACGCCCTGGTATTTAATATGTTATTAACACCCTTAGTCAATTCATGCAATCTTCATGCTCCTCCCATCTCGATGTAGCCACACGGGTTCTTTGCTATCTTAGAGGTAGTGTAGGTAAAGGTTTATTCCTTTCTACATCTAGTTCTATTACTTTAGTTGGATATGCTCACTCTGATTGGGCTAATTGTCCTATTACTCATCGATCTACTACTAGTTATTTTACCATGCTAGGCTCAAGTCCTATTTCAACCATGATTTCTCGTTATTTTGTTGAAGCATAATATCGTTCCCTTGCAACTCTTACTTATGAGTTGCAATGGTTAACATATCTTCTCTCTGATCTTGGTCTTCCTCACCCACAACTAATTATAGTTCACTCTGATAGTCAGGCTGCCATTCACATCGCCGAAAATTCATTTTTTCATGAACACACAAAAGCATATTGAGATTGATTGTCACTTTATTCGAAAAAAAATTAAAGCAGGTCTTATTACTCCTTCTTATCTCAGATCTCGTGATCAATTGTCAGATATTTTTACTAAACCAGTTGAAGGTGACACTTATCAACGATTCCTTTGAAAGTTAGGTGTCATTGACATTTCAATCTCATCTCTAACTTAAGGGGGGTGTTGGACATAAATCAACGAGCAGCAATTTTTCAGTAATGCAACTGTGACACAAATCAATTGTTATTATTAGGATATCAATAGTTTCAAATTATAGATAATATAGCTGTAAATTAGTTTCCTATTTTTTCTCTATTTTGATTTTAAACTTTTGTAAGCCGGTGTATTTAAGTTTTAACATATCAATGAATGAAAAAACGTTCACAAATCATTTCCTTCTTTTATTTTTTCACGTTTTACATATATAAAATAATTTTTCATCTAAAAATTGATTCAAAATCACAATACCTCAACTCATGACTATCCCAATTAAATGTGTCAAATAATTGTAATTTAACTTAAAATTATAATTTTATATTCTAATTCTTATCATAACCTAAACGTATAAATTATGAGAGAATGTTTGTTGCAATTCTAATTTAATTTTTTATATAAAATATTCTAATTATTGATATAATTGTAAAAAAAATTAGACAAAAATCATTTAAAAGGAATAGTAATAAGCATATGGGTGTAAATAATAAACACACCTAAAATTAAATATGATTCTAAACTAATTATAATTCTACTCAAGTTAAGATTCAAATAAGAAGTTTGGTTATTTTGCAATAATTTTTTTATTTTTTATTACATCATTTATTACACCTTCCACTTTTTCTTGCTCTTTTTTTCTTTCCCTTCTGTAATTCTCTATCTTTTCACAACTCATATATAAGAAGGTTTGAACAAAAGTCTTTAAATAATGATTCTAAATTATAATATAAATTTCATGCATTAAAACGATTTTAATAAAAGCTAATTCCTAGTCCATTGGAAGCATGGCAGAGTGTTCCAAATGCGCGCATGCATGGAAAAAGTGAGATATGAGCAAGAGCAAGCACAAGTTCATACCCTTGCCTCAAAGGTATTTGATGACTTGAAACAATCCGAAAAGGCGTAGATTTTTATGGTACGGTTCAGAACTGTAAAAACATTGAAATCATTTTTTGGTCTAATGAAGATTTTGCTTGAGATATTAAGTGAGAAAGTGATAGCATTGGGCTTTATAGATGTATAAGTTTCAAGAGTGTTTCAATTGTTCCTAAATGTGTAGCATCATAGACATGAGCTTGTTACATAAACTGTTTCACTTCATCACCAAGGAACACCTTGCTGAAAATTTAAACTTGATACTTCAAAAAATTAATTAACATTCTTGTATTGGCATGTTCATCTACTAATATGTTTTGAGTATTTACTTGAGTATATGAATTTTAAATATTACATTTACTATTGAGGTTGATATCTTTCAAAATATCATCAAGAGGTATAAAGGTCTATGTAAAACAATATAAAAAATAATTTATAACTCTCATAACTTATTTCAACAAGCTTCTTAAAATACTTTATTAAAATAAGTTATTTTTAGTTTAGCTTAATTTTTATTATTAAATTTAAATAAGCATACAAAATCAAAATAATGTGAGTTTTTATTAAAGTGAAGAACACTAGTTATTTTACTTTTATTTTTTCACCCTTAACTTTATATTCATTTCGAAAAGTCTCTTACTTTGTCTCATCTCTCTTTTTTATAGATAATTTACAAGAAATGGAAAACAAGGTAACTTAAAATAAACAATTTTCTTTATCATTTCTTTGACACCTTGGTTTGGGAAGACAATAGTGTTGGGAAATAAAAACCTGTAACAATAAAAATAGTTTGGAAAAAAATTAGTGTATTTCAATTGATTTGCAGGATGCGATTGCTCCATAGGAATTAACTAACTCATCTAAGGATAGGTAATTAAAATGCAAAACTAACAAAGAAGAAATTACCTAAAATTTGTAGCCACTTAGGCAGAGAGAAATAGGCAAACATATATTTAAAAAAAAAAATAAAGCATTTTTTAAAACATTCTAAAAAGTTTAAAAATCGTAATAAAATCAAGAGCAGATAAATTACAGATAAGATTTAGTAAAAAAAATCAATACATGCTAAGGCCATCTCTAGCAGTCGTTTCATCCACATTTTTTTAAAATAGAATGTGGAACATTGCATTTCTTCACTATGGAGTAATTTGACGTAACATTTACGATTTTTCAATAAAAAATACGGTTTATTTTCTTGTATAGTCTCATCTTTATGATAACACCTCCATTTATTTCACTCAACTTTTAGAGTTTCTTATCAACAGAGTAAATTTAAGATTGAGTTGCTTAACATAATAGGGCCACAAAATATATATTTTAATATAGGAAAATTCTTTCAAAAATTTTCCATTAGAGATGTGCTAGTAGTCTTTATTTTAGTGAAAGTACTAAGTTGCCTTGCTCTTTTGGTCAAGAAGTACTGAGTTGTTTGTGTTAAAATTTTTGTCACATATGGTAGGGCTGATATTCTACGAGCCCATGACAGCATGCAAACCTTTCTTTGGGCCTTGAACATATCTAAGTTTTATTATGGATCTGGACAACGAATATATTAAATGCCTAAATGGTCCTTTCTTTTGCATCTACATATACAACTTGTTATTTTGTGACTGCTTTGGGTTTATTTGCTTCACTGATTGGTCCCTTCATGGAAAAAAGTTATGGGCTTCATATGTTTCGAAAAAGAACTGGTTATTGATTCAAAGGGCCATGAAGAGCTAGGAGTGTGCAAAGCATATATTATACACATGTCAAAACACATGAAACTACTGAGTGAACAATGGCACATGGATGGCATCGAGGAATCGAATTGCTGTTTTGTGAAGGCTGCAAAGAATATAGTTGAGAATTTGATTGCATGAAATTGTTGTGTAAGTGGGTGTCACTCTTTTACCCGGAAATTGATGGTGACCAGGTGGACCACAATGGAAGCCAAAAATTCAAAAAAAATAACTCACTTTTTTAGCCTTTGAGTGAGAGAATCTTTGCAGGGTTTTTTGTTCCTTTCTCCTCCCAAATGGGTCTCTGGGGGTACAGAATTAATGCCGGAACAGCTCCACTTTGGCCACATGCTAATTGCTGAGGAACATGTACGGGTCGGTATACACCTTTCAAGCTACCCTTTATCCTAATGTTGTGCATTATTGGTTTCCTGATTTGGTTGTGCACAGTTTATCATCCAGAGTCACTTCTTGGAATAATTCGAAAGGGTACCCTGACCCTTAACCCTTTCTTTTCACTCAGCTATGTAACATGTTTATGTGTTATATTTGCCCACCTTCTATTTCATATCCCTACCATTGCGTGTCTCATAGTTTTCAAGCGATTCCTTGTCCAAATATGAGCTTCATCATTTTGCATGTTACTCATGGGTCACATCACCTAACATCCACCCAACTCTAAGCCACAGCAATTTTGCTACTGCAAGTGGCACATATTCAAAGTCTTTATAGAAAGTTCAAGGGCTCCACGCATTGATTTTGAACGTCAAAGTGAATGGTATACTAACTATAATTAGGGTCTACACGCTATGAATTTAAATTTTTTTATGTTTGTGCATGATAAAGTATGTAAGCTACCCAAATGCACCATACTTATCTATTTCATCAAGAAAGTGCATTCAAAATGGGCCTATGGAGGAAGTCTTCTTGACATGATGCATTTGACTGCAAGTGAAAGTGTCTACTTATATAAGGACTAGGAAGAGAGAAAAGGAAAGATCGAGATCAAGATTGTATCATCAACGAAAGTTGTAACATGTGTAGGGTACTACTCAAATTTGGCTTTTGCAATCTTTAGCTGGTTAAATTTTCTGGGATATCCAAGGTGAGAAGAGAATAAAAAGGACAAGTAGTGGCCCTAAGACCAAAAATAGTGCCAAACCTTCTTAGCAACATGTTGCCACTATGCACAGTGCATGTCATTGATTGAGTTAGTTGGCTTATATTCCACCAGATAGTTTGAACTTTGAACGGGTCATGTTAATTAGATGCATTTGGAAGGGGTCCCTAACTGCAACTTGGGAGGGGCCAAAGCATAGAAACTCATTATTTAATTTTGGGGGCCATATATGCATTGATTTTCTCTATATATTGAGGACTAACAAAATAAATGCCCCCTCTCCCTCAAACCCAAAAAGAAAAAGGGTCCATATATCTTACAACACACGCAGCTAAAAGTACCAAAACTTTGTTCTCAAGCTTGGTATAGCTTTTTTTTTAACTCATCACCCTGTTGGTCACACATCTACTACATTCATGTGTGTGCGTGACTGACATTTCCGATGCTGTCTTGTAGTTGCAGGATTATTATGCTCTCTTTGACCTTTAATCCCAACTTACAGGATACATTCACTGACAAGAAAGTTTGGGTACTAAGGCATATACACATATATTAATCAAATGAAATCTACAGTGGGATAGCAAACTATTGTTATGGTCACGGAATGGAATAAAAGGCTAGCATTTCAGAATTTCACTAGTGCTTAATTACATGGTGCATGAGTAGAACAGGAAAAAGGGTCACTGGACCCTTGCTGCCATGTTATTCACTGCCTCAGATGCCCAGTGCAGGGTATAGTGGACCTTAGCAGAGTGCAAAAGGGAAAAGTAACAGCTGTGGGGTCCCTTGACTCTAACATGGGGTACAAAGACTTTTGGTCAATCCATAAAATCCTATACCTTATATTAAATTTAATTAATTTCTTTAGCTAGCTCATTCCAAAAAGTACTGTAGCCTTATAAATTATATTATTTAATTATCATGTTAGCAAGCCAAGGAATTGGGGAGGGTGTGACTTTGTAACTTGTTTGACC
This sequence comes from Abrus precatorius, assembly GCF_003935025.1. Taxonomy (NCBI): domain Eukaryota; kingdom Viridiplantae; phylum Streptophyta; class Magnoliopsida; order Fabales; family Fabaceae; genus Abrus; species Abrus precatorius. The sequence goes on along the minus strand of NW_020874292.1, from coordinate 29,883,377 downwards.
ATGTTTCTTTGGAGACTGTGATGCTAGTAAGATTTCCAACTGCCATCATCGTTAACACCCTACTTTCCTCGAGTATTTAGAAGTCTCACCTATAGTTTAGCATATTTTCTTTCGGTTGCCTAAGATTCCTTGTTCCCTTCACTCATCATTTTGCGCAAAATACACGTTTTTTTGTTCCCTCCTTTCGGGGTATCTCATTGGTGGTGTATGTATATATCTCTAGCTAGCTTCAGTTTCTAATAAGCTATTTCCCATGTAACCATGTTTATGTATACCACCAAGCAGTGCCATTCCAAGAAAATACTACAAGGAAACACAAGATCGTAAAACCAATGTGAGAAATCGTTAATGGATTCTCATGTCCCTATCTCATGGAATATTACATTTTACCCACCTTATTAGTCCACCGCGTTCAATGCCATCCACATGGGTCGTATTCAAAACCAACCACTTTGTTCTTTGGTTATTATTATTATCATTACAAACTTGATCTTTGTGCTTTGTTGGATGATTAGTGTTTAATAATAATAATAATATCATTTTTGCATGCTGGATTTCTTTGAATTCTAATCGTTCTATCCAAAAAGTTTTCCTGTTTTAAACTCAACGGTGTGTAATCGCTTACTGTGACTACAGGATTGAATAGGCCACCTTCACCTTCAAGGGGGCGTGTTCATTATTATATTAGCATGCATATCTTTATTAAATTAGATTAGACTGGCTTTCTTTAAATTTAGATAAAAATATTTATAAATTAAAACATCGAGAAAAAAAATGTTTACAGTTGTCCATGAAAAAAGTATAATTTAAAAAGTATCCAAGAAAAGGGAAAATTATAAATATAATAATTAAAAAGTACTTAAACTTTAATTTTATTAACAATAATTATGACGTGTTATGTTTTAAAATATTAATAATCATAATTCAACATGTAAAGATTGATTAAGAATTGTAATTAACACAACTGAGAAATCTTTCAAATGTTTTAGAAGTAGTAATCTGCTATGGTGGGTTTGAACTTGCGCTCAGAAGATTGGAAGTTTATGGAAAGCACACGAGCAACACTGGGACACAACAGCCAGCCACATGGCATACACAAAGGCTGAAGACCCTTTTGTCCTCCATTGGTACTGACATCACTGTAGCACCGCTCTGAGTAAAATAATTTCAAGATTATTGTGAGCAAAACTTTATGGGTTATATTTATATTATTTACCACAATAATTTATCGTTCACTAGCTCAATATTCTCCACTTTTTTTCTTTTGATATGGTCAATGTTCTCCACTTTTTTGCTTTAGCAATGTTATTGGTTATAAAAATATTTTTTTACAAAAGTATCATAATTGCTTAATAACGTTGAGGAGAGAAACAAATATTGTTCAAAACTAAAGAAAAAACAAAAAAAAAAAAAATACAAAACACAACAAAATTATTTCATCCTTTACCTTTCTCAAGTCTGTCATAGAAAACAACATTTCCAACATTTAACATTTTTCTTCATACTTTTCCCCCACCTGGGCCCTGATGACGTCATCAGGTCCGTTTAGATATCTTTCTGGGCCTTGGACTTGTCGCGTTCAGGTCCATTGGGAAAGCCCACTGGCCATCTCATGCACTCTTATCTTTCCTTTTTTCCTCCATATAAACCTCTGCATTTCCTCCATTCCCCCCTATCTTACCATAACAAAAAGTTCTCTCTTTCTCTCTCTCTCTCTCTCTCTCTCTCTCCCCCCTTCTCTTTCTCTCTCCTTTCACCCTCTTGACATAGAGTAGTAGGGAGAATAAAAAGGGGTCACAAAGATGAAACCAAAGGACGGGTTTGTTAAAGGTACTTACAAGTGTGTTGAACTTGCAATATAAAATTTGTATCATATCATACAGTTATCTTGAACCTTTTTAATGTGTGTAATTCATGTTAAAGGTGTGTGTGTGTATATATATATATATATATATATTCGTGCTAGCTTTTTTCTATAAGATAATTATACTGTGACTGAACTATTTACTTTATGGTAAATAGAAGATATTCTCTTGTATTGTTTAATGGTTTTCTTTGTTGGTTACTTTTTATCTAATCTAAAGCTGGCTTCTGCTCCTGCCATTCTTCTTCATTATTCTCTGAACTAATTAAGAGTATGATAGATGATGCAGGTCCCTATAAGGGTATTCTCATGCATGTGAGTAGCAGCAAGATGAGCATGGTCAAGGTCAACCCTTTGAGAATTGGGAGGTGTGACCAAGCTAGTGGCTCTGAAATTGGAGCTGACACTTCTCTTGGAGTGGTGGCAGCTTCATTCTAATACGGTGCTATCCTATCTGAGCTTTTTACACTCTTCTTCATCTAATTTCTACCACACTTGTTTGTCTTCTTTTCTCCTTGTTTTCCCTTAGAGTCTTCTTGACCTTGTAAGACCTTTTCTTGACCTTGTAAGACCTCACACCATGTCTGTTTTCTTTGTTTTTGCTTTTGTGGAAGACCCTATATCAGAATCCACTGATATAGAGTTTGATCTCTTTCTTTCCCCGTTACCGCCCAACTCATCCTCTCTTTCCTTGTCTATCCCTCCTGAGCTGCTTCAATTTTGCCCAAGCATGCAACAATTGGTGATGTTATGGTATATGAGCTTCAAAGGAATCAACGAGTTTGAAGAAGAACCTCTATGAATGAACGGGGGGTTCTTGAAACGTTGGAGACCATGAGTTAAAAAGTACAATTGGGTATATTTTATTTCATTTGTTTTTTAATTTCTATGTGAGAAATCAATGTAGTTTTTGTAGCATGTTTGGTCGTGGTCCTTAAGGTATGTATGATGGTGTTAGGTTGTAAAGAGTGGCCATAGTTAATATTAATAATAAATAAATAAGTGTTGCTTGTATTCAGAGGAATTCAAAAGCCATCTGTATCGTATTCTGTTAAGGCAATCAATTTCGCTTGTATCATTGTGTGCAGAATATTTATGCTGTTGCAGGCATCTGTTTCGTTGTTTTATATGTTGTTTGGCTGAGAAAGTGTGCAACAGCATACATATTCTTTTAGATCTAAGCTAAAGTCTCCCTCGTGACTGCTCCAATGTACAAATATCCACTGTATTATTGGAGTTATCTCTGTCTCTCTCTTGGAAATTCAGAAAGCTTTGTGCCCATTTCAATTTTTATTTTTTATTTTTCAAAAAGCTGAAAATAATATCCACTGCTCAGCCCCATATAATAAACAACAATAAAGCTTATTGCTGTTTATGGTTTTTTTTTTTTTACCTTGCTCAACATAATCATAGAGTTTCACCCAAAAAGAAAATTGAATTAGTAAATGCTCAAAGAAGCAAACAAAAACCCAGAATGAAGTAGAGAGAGAAAGAGAGAGAGATAATTCCCTGATCTTTCCCTATCTTGTTGATTTGTTTTCTTCTTTTATACAAGACAAGTAAGATAAATGTCATGAGCAAGCTCAATTTGGCACTACATGTGTACTAGGCTGCTAGAGCCCCATCTCTCCCCCACCTGCCATCCAATGCATAGCACTCAAAGGCATTAAAATCACCTTTTGCCCAATTTAAATCATGTTGTATAATCACCATTCTCCTATTTAGTATTGTGATTTTATTTTTACCCTAAGTTTAATTGAAAATGTTCAATTATTTTTTGCATGTAACTAATGTTACAACTTTCCAACCAAGCGAGGTGGCTGCAATTTTTATGCTTCAAATGCTGTTTCCCTATTCCTCTCTTTATTTGGAAGGGTGCTTTAGCCATTACTTTCATATAACAGGGCAAGGACAAGCAATTTGGGATAGAATACAACCTGAGCCCATAAGGAATATTACACCCCCAATGTTTTCAAGGGGCAGCGACAGTGACCTACCCACCTCAAATAGTGAAGAATAATAGGTTGGGAAATTATTAGTTTCTCCTTTAATTCAATTTATAGATAGCAAATATGTCGGCATTATAGTTTTTTTTATTAAATTAAATAAAATTAAATAAGGGTTGGAATTGCTGTGTTTTTAACCATATATCAATTCTGGCTGCCTAACATTTTGTTTCCATCAATCTTCAGCACATGGTAGCCCTACCTATATTAAAATGACAAGCATAGACAATGATTTGTCACTGTATATATACCGTATGCAGGATATTCAAACATGGATGCATATCATTTAGTGTATGGGTATGCATTGTGGTTATATGCAAGTTTGGGGAACAAAAACAGAGAGAAAAACATTGTGACATATCAACTATAGAAATTATATCCCATTCCATGACTTAAATTCTAATCCACATCTCCTGATTTTTAAGATTTTTCAACCATATCACCACTGCATTTATCTGTAATTTTCTATAATTTTGCTAGTTTTGTTAACTTCAATCATTTTTAAAGTAACAATACTTTATAAAGAAAATATTTATTCACTTTTATATTTTCAATGTAATAAATGTTTTTAAGAAAAAAATTAATTTTAAATATTTAAACTTAATCCTAAAAGTTGATATTAACCGAATCATAATTTTATTAATTATAATGTAGATGCAACCGCGGGCATAGTTTAAATTAAGTGGGCCCAGATGCAATTTGAATGAGTTTAGTATAAATGGGATTTGCTCTGTATAGGTTTGTAGGTTTTGAAGTGGGCAAATAGTATGCAAATAGAAAACATTGATCAACTATTAATCTTAACATAACATGCTTAAGTTACCAAAGTGAATATTATTCTTACTTGGAAACCGTTTGGGTTGCCACTTGACAGATCAAGTTGCAGCAATAATAACAAGGGGAAAATGTGATTATCCAGGAAAATGGTTGATCATTCAATGTGAAATATGTAGCACATAGAAAACAGAGAAGTTTGACTCAACAGTTATGTGGAACTGTCAAAGGTAATTATAAGATGAAGGTAAAGAAGCTAATAAAGGTATAAGAAAAAGAGGTTGTTTTTACATTTTTTATGTGCCCAAAAGGGATCTAAGGTATGTGACTTCTTGCACAAAATGATGATGTCTATGAATGGACATTGAAAAGTTAAACGCCTTTCCCTGGTGTATGAGTAAGCAACTATTTACCCTCACCCCACCATTGGGGCCCCTTCCCTTTTTTCTCTTTGTAGTTTGTGGCAATGAAAGAGTGACAACATAAAGGGTGAGTTTGAATTAAGTTACAGTGAGCATATACTTCACGTATTCATTTTGAGGTCATTTTGTATTGGGTACTACCAGCATTGGCCCCATCTTGGTCAAGCCTTTTTCCACCTTTAGGTTACATGCGAACATGGCTCCTTCATTAGGTTTTGCTTTTCCTAAATATCATTCCATTCAAGACCTTTGCAAAGTAAGGGAATCACATCTCAATAATGCCCTAATGGAATATATCAATAAATATTTCTTCAATGCTTCTTTTCTACTATGTGAGAACATCAGAAGAGCCTCTTCCATGGATTATACCTAATTTAACATATATAAACAATTCTTAGTCCCACAATTAGTATGCCTACAAAAATAATTACTACATTTTTGTCAGGGGCTCCCACAATTTTACCCTTTTTAAAATAATTAGATCACATTGTTCACTTTTGTATTTTACCATTTCCTTTTATATCAGTTTGGATAAATTTCATGTTAAATATTTACAAAATTTAAAAATTAAGTACTAAAATCAATCAAACTTTTTTACAAGTTAAAAAATATTTTTTAAAAAAATTATTTATATTTCTAAAGCTTGAAAATGAAAAGAGTTTTTTAGCTTTTTATCAATTATAATTTTTATGAATACCTTTTTATCAATTAAATATTTACAAAATTTAAAAATTAAGTAGTAATTACCAAAAATAATTAAGTAGTAAAATTAATCAAACATTTTTATAAGTTAATTTTTTTAAAAATATTTATATTTCTAAAAATTGAAAATGAAAAGATTTTTTAGTTTTTTATTAATTATTTTTTATAAACACCTTTATATAAGTTTATCCAAAAATTTGTTTCATACGATTATTAGTGGATAAACTTCACATTAAATATTTATAAAAATTCAAAAATTAAATAATATAAATAATTTTATATAGGTTAAAAATAAATTATATTTTTTAATTATGTAAATTTTGTTATTTAATATTTTTAAAACTTAAAAAGTATAAATTAATTTTAATTTATGAAAAATTATTATTTTTTATAAATAAGTTTATCTAAAGCTTCAATCAGATTTATTTAATTATAAATTAAATCACTCTAATTGATCTAATTTTAAATTATTTGTATTCAATTATTTAGTCAAGTCAAATATAGTAAATAAGTATTTAATAATAAAACTTGCGACAAATATACGGGTGATCGTGGGACATGTGACATGAGAATAAATACATATACAATACAGTGTTATATGTATCCATGATTAATATTTAACTTTAATAAGGATAGTTTATCTTTTCCTCGAAGGTCCAGGGCTGAATTCAAGTCACATCTTTCACTGTAAAAGAAAATTCTGTTACATTATTTTTAATATGTTTTAATTATTAATTAAAAATTGTAAAAGAAAAGTGAATATCACTTTTTTATTTTTTATTTTTATTTAATATCTTTCTCTTATATTTTTATATTTTTTAATAAATTATATATTAAAATTATTGTGATTTGTATAATAATAAAGTCAGTACGTTCAGGTGGATTATATTTAGGATTTAATTAAAATTTATTGACGACATAGTTTTTATATCATTATTAAATTAAAATTTATTGATAATATATTTTTATATTAAAAATATATTAAATTTAAATTTTGACTCAGTTAATATTACTGAAGTGTTTTTAATTTGGCTCGGTCAGAGAAAAAGTATATTAATTTTATGTAATAAAAAATAAAACACTTATATTAATTTTGAGTTGCTTGAAATCTATCTTAAGAATTATTGCTATTAAAAAAAAATTCTCCATACAATATTTCTTCTTTAACAACTTAAAGTTAACCTTAAATGTTAGCAACTCCCGTAATTTTTCTACACCTTTATCTTTAAATTCAAGTAAAAGAATAAGAAATAAAAATTGAAAAAGTATTTAAAAAATATTTAAAATAAAATTTTAAACCCATTTTTGGGATTGCATGAAGATCCTTATAATACTATGAGGAATTAAGATTTTGAGATTGCATTCTTCTTCATTGTCTTCTATTATCATTCTCACAAGACATTTAGCCACTTCTTAGACATTTGATTCAACGAGACAAAGAAGTGTTGATGGCGAAATTGCTTGAACTTGTGTTGATGGAATTGGTTATTAGTGTCCAGTGATGAGATCATTAATGAGTGTTAATTGAAACAAAGACGAAAAATGCTCTAATAGTGGTTGTGCCAATTTGAGACGTCTAAAGTAACCTATGGCCACGTAAAACTTATAGTGACACTTTTATATCAACCATGGACAATTAAAATTTACTTTAACTTTTACCTAGTTTTTCAGTTAATTATGCTAAATATAACCTAAAATGATAAATACTTAAAATATTCTTAATAGACATTTTTATTTTAAGAAATTTTTAAATTAATTTTACAAAGAAATACATATTTTATCAAACAAATTAATTTAATATATGAAATTAAAATTTTTTAAAACATCTGAACACGATATAATTGAACATAATATTAATATCTTTAATGTTTGGCTTTTAAAATTTAATAATAAAACGTTTATATTTTTTAGATGTTAATAAGTAATTGATGGCAATAATTTAAGAAACAAAAAATTAAAGGGAAGTCATGGTTTTTATTATTATTAATATCGTTTTAGTATAACAAAAATTTAAATTAAAAATTAAAATTTGTTCGTTCATTTTTTTAAGATAAAAAATTGTTAGACTTTCCAAATTTTATATAATAATCTAATAAAATTTGGATGGGATTTAGATTATTTTTTATTAATGAACAACAACAAAATTTGGACACTATTTAATTTAAAAACTTCAAGACTATTAAATTTTAAATTGAAATTTGTCATTTTTATATTGGTCACTTCTTTTATTTTTATTTAAAACGAGAGTACTCCTTTACTTATAATTAGTTATGATTGAGTTTTGAAAAATTATTATATCACTAGTTTTCAGATAATGAAGAGGTTACGCAGTATATCTCGTTGATAAAAAGTAATATTGGTACGAGTTGAAAAAATAATTGAAAGTTTATTTAGGGTGAAAAATTCAATAAAATAAATTTGTTAAAAGTTTGTTTTAATGTTTTACATTTAGTTTTAGATAAATATTTAAACTTATAATCCTTAACTATAATATTTTAATGAAAAACTTTATATGATCTTTATTTTTTTAATATTTATTATAATTTTATAGTATATTTGAAACTTTTCTAATCAATACTTTATATCAGATCATAAAAAAAATAAAAATTATTTTTAATTAACTATATTACAAATAATGAAAATTAATACGTAGATTTTATATACACCATGAGTACCAAGAAGAGGATCTAAGTTATGCCCTACTAACTGTTAAAAAAAAAGAAAGAAAGAGTATAGGTTATTTTTTAAAACTGCAGATACAAAACATAGACATTACAGTACTCTATTCTGAATTTAGCTATTCTCATTCATACTCCAAAATACTAATTTAATGTGTATAATAATTATAACTTATTTTAGTTTTAGGTTTGATAAACTCTTTTAATTTAGCAATAAACTCATTGAAGCAGATTTTTTTTTTGTTTAAAATATGTGACATGTTCCTTCAATTTAAAAATAATTGACCGTTAAAAAAGTTTTCTTTTGTTTCAATTTTCTCGCTTTAAAACCAGGAAGACATTAATGAGGCTATCGGATAATATAACAAAGATATTTATATCAATAAATTTTTTGTATAATATATAAGTATTATTAATTTTTTAAATGAATAATTTTAAATATATTATATAATATTTTAATTTTAATTTATGAAATTTAAAAAGAGTAGATACAATTACTAATAATAAAAATTTTATTATACTAAATAGATTATAAAAATTAAATTAATATTTAAAATTTTAAAAATATGTAATATAAATGCAAATTAATCTCTATAAACATTTTTGTTCAATAAACTTTAGTATTATTTTTATTCAAAATATTTTTAAATATTTGGTATTTCCAATTTATAAATATATATAATTTTTTTATTTAAAATATAACTATTTGATATAAAAGAAAATTTTATTTACATTAATGTGTTTTTTATAAATAACAAATTTTTAAATAAACATTTAATATAATTTTATTTATTAGAATTAAAATTATAACTATAAGTATAATTTTGATAAAATCAACACGTTTTATTTATTTATTTTACTCAATTTTAATAAAAAATTGTAATTTAAGAATGAGATATTTGGAAAATTAGTGTATCAAGAAAGATAGTAACATTTGTTGCTTATTGCAGCTTGATGCAAAGAATTTGATTAAATATATATTGATAATTTCTTAAATAATTTATAGACTGTGTAACATGAAAGATGAGAACATACATCATCTTTATTTGTATTGCAATCTTTTTGTATTTGAATGGTTTAATATCAATTTAATTTATATTTATTTAAAAATTTATATAAGATATTAATGTGAGGAATTTAATGTAAAAATAAATAAATATAGATAAATTGTAATGATATTTTATTTAATATTAAATACTAATAAAATATTTGACTCTATTAATTATTATTTTTTAAGATAACTTAGAGTATGACTTTTAAAAAAATTAATTATATATATGAATTAAATTAATAATTTTTTGACATGTATTATTAATTTTTTTTAAAGTTATAAATAGTTAAATATTTTTGTATTTTAAATTTATTTTTAATAAAATATTAATTAAAAAATGAATAAGTTATTGTTATTTTTATTATTATTATTATTAATACGTTGTACTATATGTATAGTTTTATAAGGGCATTATAATGCTTTTAATGCAAAGGAGTTGCATGATTTCTTGTGAGGAAAAAGAAAAAGTACCTGTGAACTGTGAAGCGATGGCGAAAGGACGTGATTCTAAAAAAATTAAAATATATTGTTTATATTTTTACACACTTCTACTTCATATGTAAAAATTAAAGAGTAATTAAATGTACCTTATTATAGAGCAGTATATATATTTCAGTAAATTATCTATTATTATTATTATTATTATTATTATTATTATTATTATTTATTTTTTTATTTCACATTAAGAGAGTTATTATTATTTCAAAAAATATTTCTTTTTATTTTGTCATTATTAGATAAAAAAATTTACAATTGCTTTCAACGAAGTTAAAATGTTAAGCAAAATAAATAGATAATAAAAATTTAAGTTCTTAAATATTTTGTTTAAGGATAATTTTTTGTTAAAAATGAATAAGTATAAATGGTAAAGTTTTTCTTTTAAATATTTAATTTAATTATATTTACTAAAATTTAAATTCAAAATTATAGATTAAATTAAAGCAATTTTTATTAATTAATTTAAATAGTGAGTAATAATTTTAATATTTTAAAGTGTAACATAATTAAATATTTATAAGATGATAATTATTTTAAATTAGACAATAAAAATAATTTACAATTTTTAAGGGTAACATATTTTATTTTCCGCCGCGTGCCTTCTTGTCCAGGACTGTACCAGAAGGCAGCAGTCCGATTTGAATTTTTTATGAACAAGAATTTGGGATGAACATATATTACAAGTCAAGACAACCAATACCACTACTTGCAATTCAAGGGTATAATTATAAAGATGAAAATAATAAATATTTATAAAATTCATTTAGTTGACAAATAATTATTTATTTATAATTACTGTAAAAAAATGAATTACTTAATTTTTAAATTTCAAAAGTTATTTAAAATGATAAAAAATATTTTGTGATATTTGTGAATGATTTGTTATATTTAATGCTTGTTGAATAAATTTTGAACAGTTAATAGTAATATGATTTTAAATTAAATTTTATAACACATGTCATAATATTAAATAGATAATTAAATAAAACTTAAGAGTAAAGTCTCAAATATATATATATATATATATATAGGCGTGGATTTTAATTGTTATAAACCCCATGTGGGCCGTGTTTAAATGTCACGGCTAAGCTAAAATCGCGGAGATGAAAACGATAGATTGGATGTAGCAGACGGGGGGAGAGAGAGAGAATTATTTTAATAAAATTTAGTATTTACATGTGATTTCATATTATAGTACTTTTTATGTATCTAAAAAAATTAGTATTTTTTATATAATTATTTTTGTTCACATATAATGTAAAAGAAGTGTAATAATGAAATATACAATGAAAAGTAAGAAAAATTTGCATCTCATATGATGAGATTTTTTATTAAATATATAAATTTTAAAATATAAAATAAACATTTGCATCACATGATGCTTTTATTCTTTATTTCATCTTTAGAAATGTGATTGATAAAATATACTACAATTTATAAATGGAAGTTAATATAATTAATAAGTGATTCATAATCATTTAAGTAAAGTTTGAGTTTTTGTATATGTTAAAAAAATTTAATTCACTAACTATATTCAGGTGTATGATTCGGGTTGGATTCAAATTTAACCAGATAAGGAAAAAAAAAAACGTACTGCAATTTACAAACATGAGGCTTTTATTTTCCTCTCAATTACAAGTTTCACGCAAAGAATAGAAGGATGTGAAAGAGTGATCAAAAGCGAGAGTAACATGAAAGAAAATGTTGGATCATCAACTGAGGCCCAAAATATTAACAGATTTTGCAAAGCCCAACCCAACTAATGGATCAAAACTAACGCTTTGGATCGAATCAGACATGCGATCCACTTATATTCTCTTGAAGATCGAGTTCCTCGTGACAGGCCTTGTTGGTTGCTGCAGTTCATTAAGCATAGCACCAATGAAAGCCATATTAAAATATATAAGGTTAACTTACTTTTAAAATAAGTACTTATTGTGTGTGTGTGTAAAAATCATATTAGATTTCTTTTAATGCCTTCGTTTTAGATTAATTTTATGGTAAAAAATATTAAATTTTAATATATTTCTATATTACCACTCTTTCAACAAACCTAGATGAAATAATGTATTTCAAAATTGGATTAATCATTGACAAAATATTTGGAGATATAATATTGTAGACAATTTATTAAAACTAATTATTCTTACATTGAATCAATTTTAAAATCAATACAATTCATAGAAATTAAAAAAACTAGCATTAAATTATGAATCATTCACGTAAATATAAAATTTTATTTTATATTATGATATATCACCTTTTATATATAGTCGTCACATGACTCGTACTTAAAATGAGAGAAAACTAAACTAAAAGAGAAAGAAAACTTAAATTCTCTTTTTGTTGATTTAATTGAATAGAAAATTAAGAATAAAGAATGTGTAATTATATTAAATAAAAATGTTAGTACTTTACAAGATAAATATTTTAAAAACTTAAAATATTAATAATTGTAATTTACAAAACATGTATTGAATAGTATTTTAAAAATATTTTGTTACTAGCATTTTTCTTTTATTGAATGAACTTAACTTTTATATACTGTCAATGTTCAGATTTTTATTAATTAAAATATATTATTAATATAATTCTTATATTAATTATTACATAAATTAATGATTTATGCTGATATGAGAATTTATAATTATTTAATAGTATAATTTTATATTATCAATGTAGTTAAATAAAATTCTTATTAAATTAATCCAAAAGCTTTCATCTTTCATGGATTTGGTGTTCATTTAGTTTAAAATTTAATAAGATTAATTTAAAACAAAGGCTTAAACATGATGGAAATATATTTTAAAATTAAATAATCATATTAAAAAGTATAATAATAATTTTTTTGAGAAATGTTAACCAATACCCTTAAGAGGTACAACTAAAAAATAAAAAGATTTTATTAGAAAACTTAAAAATCTAATTATATTTATCTTTATATTTTTTAACGTCAATTTTAATTAAGATTTTTATTTATTAATTTTTTTAATCAATGTCTTACAAATTTCTTAAATTCAAAAGTTTAAAATAACAACTTTATCATGTGATGAAAAAAAAAATCAGAAGCAAGTTCCATAACTTGTGTCTCTCTTTTATTTTAACAGTTCCAAACGAATGGATGAAATGTAAAACATATATATATATATTTCACATTTCTTGCAACTCAAACTACACTACCCAAATATTTTATTACCATATCATATCCCAATTCAATATTTCTCATTTCACTTTGTACAAAGTAGCACTAGAATTTTCTTTAGCCACTCATGACATCCAATTTAATGTATAATATTTCAGCGTTGAACTTTGCTAAATATCTATTAAATTAATTTGCTCATAACTCAAGTTCCAGTTTTTAATTTTGGATCCAGGTGTGGTCTAGAGCAAGTACATAAAAAGTTTGTGAAAAACAAGGGCTACTTTGTTTTAGTTTTTAAAAGGGTAATTTTAGAAAATATATTAAAATGGTTTATATTTTAAGGATTTTGTAAAAAGTAGGAGTTATATATAATTTATTTATTTAAAGTTAAAAGTATTTTCATTTAAAGGGTAGTTGTAATCTTAGTTTTTCTTAAAGCTGTTCAAAGTAGCTTTTTAAAATAATAAAATATATAATCTTTTCAGATTTCATTTTTGTAAAAGCTTAAAAAATATTAAAGTTCTTATTATTTAAATATGAAACTATTTTTCTTTTAAAAAGGCTAAAACAAAAGGGCTCTAAATTTGTACAAAAGAAAAATCCCCAACTCTGAACCACAGAGTTGATATTTTAATCGAAAAAAAGGAGTGTTGTGGCATAAAAGGGAAGGGTCAGCCAAAGTCAAAATTATAAACGGGTCCTTTTAAGCATATTGTATTTAGACTTGAAAATTGGAAAAAGAGCTAATATATAGGACAGAGTTTGATTCCCTATTTTCTAATGTTTTCCCATCAAAATCAGCATCAGATACATGCATGTGGGGTTTTATTTGGATGCGTAATTTTCATCATACATTAGAAATTAAAAGGGGCAACATGAAAGCATAGCTTTATATCAACAGTGTGCCATCTCTCTCAACGTCAAATTTTGATAGTGATACAATATATTGCCATCATTTTCACCTTTTGTCAATGAAAATTTCATGACAAAACATATCGAGTGGAAAAATATAAGATTGCGACTCACATTGGGTTTTAAATGAATTTAATGCATTAATTTACTTTATTTGACTCTTAGATTCTTGAGTCATCCACTAGCAAAAAAACCAGTTCACCTAATCATCTATTTTTACTCAGTTCATGTGTTTCCTTTGTGAAATAGTAATTTAAACAATGGTTTTATGTATTGAAAATCGTGCAAATTTTATTTGATCGATTAAACAAACAAGCCATAGATTACCTACGCTTATATTCTATCATCAATAATAGATGAGTTTTATGCCTTCTATAATTCAAATGACTGTGACAGTAACATTGTATTATTTATCTATGAAATTTGAGAAATCATTTATTGTAATTAGATACATAGTGCCCGGAGCAGTTATGTACTATTGCTTCACCTTTTCAGTGTGATAAAAAAACTCATTATCTACAATATCCCAACAAGAAGCTTTTCAAAACTAATGTGCATGCATAAACTTACGTTTATATACACGGTTTTCATATTCTTTATATTAATTATTTCACATTGGTTTTATATTTACGTGACTTTGTTTTCAATGATCAAGGATAATTCATAAACTTTCTAGATATTCCATCTTTAAATATATTTTTAAAAGTTAAGTTAAATATCATTAAACACGTGATGAATTGGTGCGAAATTGTTTTAGTTTAATATACGATATTTTTTTGTAATAAATGATATTTATAATTTAAAAAAATAAGTTAAATAAATTTAATTATTTTAATAAAATATATTTTTGATTGTACCACTGTTTTTAAAAAGAAAAAAAAGTTAAACCTGAAATAGACTTATTTAGAAACGCAAGGGTTGTTGTAGAGGGTAAGGCATTGAGATAAGCCCAAACTTAGGGATAAGTAGAGGCTCCATAGTGTGTCTAATCTACCCTTATCCTTAACTGTGTGTACGATTGACTAGTGTGGAAATATCGTATTGTTTATAAAATAGAAAGTGAATCTGATAGAAACTCTTCCCAACCGTTAATTTATAAAAAATTTTAAAAGTTTATATAACATTATAAATTTTTTGATAAAAATAAAAATTTATATAAAATAAAAAAAAATTAAAGAACAATTTTATTTTTTAAAATTTAAAACAAAATTAAAAAATATATAAAATAAAATTATTATAACACGATTCACATATTATTTTTAGACGATTTTAATCTTTAGATATACATGCAAGTGAATTATACGAAGAAAATGAATTTCATTTTCAAGTAGCAAATTTTTATTTATAAGTTTAAAATCAATGACTAAAATAAAATTGAGAATAACCATAAAATATGAGCATGTTTAGATTTATATATAAATGATTATACATATAATATTATTAGTTGTAATTTATGTATTCAGCTTACATTTATATATTTTTTCCGCTTTTTTAAATATGCATATTAAACTGTATGTTTGAATGAAAATATAAAGTTAAGAAATATATATAAAAAGTGAAGTTCATTTAATTAAAAATTTAAAAAAAAGAAATGAAAATATTAACGATTCTAATAAAAGTTAATTTTTTGAAAAAATTAATGGTATTTTATTTATTTAAATTACAAATTTTCAAATTTATTTATTTATTTTATCATTTTTTTATTTCATCTCTGAATAAAAAGTAGTGTAAATAATATTGTGACTTTGTCAATTATTTATTAATTTTAAAAATAAAAATTGAAATTTATAATAAAAAATTATTAAATGTGAAATAAACCTATTGATGAGGTACAATGCCTTTATAGGTAGCATACATAGCGGCTCCTGTTTGAGCAATCCATCGATTAAGCCTTCAGATATTGATATCTGACGTTACTCCTACTCGCCAAGTTGCCATATACGGCACTTTGCCTTTCTTTATGCTTTCTTTCCTATAATAACAGTAACTAAAATTTTCGTACAGATACTTGTAAATTTTAATAATTTAAAAAGAATTAATGAAAATTATAGATTTTTTTAATATTTAAGGGGGTTAAAATTTAAAATTATAGACTAACTAATAATGCATATTTTACTATATTAAATAAAAATAAAGAGATTAAATTTTTAAATTTTAGAAAAACTTACAAAAATAAATTATGTTAATTAAGGGTTATTGATTTTTATAGGATGTTTCAAAATTTAAAATTTCAAAAGTAAAATTAATATTAATTAATATTATAATACCCTTAAAGTTTAATTTATCTAAAATGAAATTTTTTAAATTTAATATAATGTATTAATATTGAAAATTCAATTAAATTTAAGCAACAGCATTAAATTAATTAAAACAAAAATTAAACACTCAATACAAGAAAAGTTATATGTCTAAAAAAATAACTCTTAAAATCATTTTTGTTCAAACATAAAAAATTAAATTTTGAATGTATTATATAGATAAATAATTGTAATAGATATGATAAAAAAATTCTAACACTTTAAAGAGTAAAAGTTTACCGCATTTCTTTATGCTAGAAAATATAAAGTGAAAAAATAAAATAAAAATTCTTATTCTATATGAATAAAAAAATTACGTGGGACTTATCAATATATTTCTTTCATATAAAATGATATAATTATAAGTTGAGATGGATGTGAATTTTTTATTTCTTTAATATTTTATTAAAAATGATTGTGAAATAATATAAAAATAATTAAAAATTACATAATTAAGAAAAATATATAAATTTTTATTTTTTATTAAAAATAAATTTTAATTTTAAAAATTAATATAAAGTACTTTTTTTATTTATCTAAATAAGTAAAAAAATTCTTTTATTTCTGTCCGTTCAAACAACACATTTTTTTTATTATCATTTCTTTTATTTCTCTCTTACTATTTTTTTAACTTATTTTGTTCATCCAAACATATCATCATTCATCATTATGTATAAAAAGAAAAATATTAATTTATAAATTTTTCCATTAATACTGAGGGAAAAAAAGAAGTGTATCCTTTCCATCTTTTTATTGTTCTTTTTATACTTTCAACTCATGGAAAAAGTTTATGAATTGTTGTGAGTGAAGAATCTCTATCTTCTTATCTTTTCATATTTTTTATTACTTGATAAATTATAATTATTTATGTATTTCACATATAAAGTGATAAAACTCTTGAGTTATAAATAAATAAAAATATCATTTGTATTAAAAATGAGAAAATAAAATCGAGATTTTTTCTTCATCTTTAGTTATTCTCTCTATTTTTTTTCTTATTATAATTGTACGTTAACTTCATAATACATTTAATTATGACTAATTTTATAAAAATAATAATTTATTTTTAAAATATCTTAAAAAGTTGATAAAAATGTATTGTAATTTCTCTAAAATAACTTCAAATAAACACACATTTAATATAAATCCAAATTCAAAATAATTTATAAAGTGTTAGTTTAGAAATTTAAAGTACTATTTTTATTAAATATTACAATGAAAAATATATATATTTACTAATTATTTCCTTGGCGCTCCTTTGATTTCCTTATCTGCGCAGAAATGGTTTTGAAAAGGTTAAAGAAACAATAGATAAAATAATAGTCAATCAACAAAATTTTGCACCCTATTTTTAGGAGTAGTATATATATTCATTAAATAGTTATGAGTTGATGTTCAACGGCGGGTGTTTGTGAAATGAAATAGCCTTAGGCACATACATCTATATTTTTAATAAACTATTTCTTTGCTAAATTGATAAAACTTTACATTGTATATAATATGTAGGTACTGTCGCTTTTGATTGTCAATAATTGCATGATATAATAATTCAACCTCATGTATTAATAATTGATGGGCAAAGAGTACTCCTCACACAGTAACCAATCCATCACTCAAGAGGAGGAGGACCCTGCATGGAGCACCCGTGTACTTGTAATGGAAGACCCTCCATTCAATATCTACACCAAAAGAAAAACTACATTTCGAATAAAAATTATGCTAATAACTATTTTTAAATATTAATTAACATATTCAAAATATTTTCTTATGAAAAAGTGTTATATATCAAACATCTCATAACTTTTTTTTAAATTCTTTCTAGCATTCTTAAAATATACGTCATCAACGTGCTTTTTTCTTTTTAACTTAAATAAGAACCATAGAGCTTTCTACAGGATTAGTTGTTTCTGGGAAACGTGGAGCTTTGAAATAATAAACAATAAACCCTTAAAATAAATGCAAGATAACAGTATATTTGGTTCCAATTTAGACCATCAAATAGTGAAAACTCATCGCTGTAGAGGACGATATCAATAAGGAAAAAGTTTCTCTCCAATGTTGGAAACTGCATAGTTATTAGTTAATACCCTTTTTGTCTAATTTTCTCTGGTGAAGTATAACATTCGGCATTGAAGTATAGGGATTATCTAAGGTAGAGGAAATGCAGAGCCATTAATATCAAGTATTTCCATGCAATACTTTTTTTTCTATTTTTTTACGTAGAGAAAGAAAACAAGTATTGCGCCTATTTATTTGTCTTTTTAAAATTTTAAAATAATATTAATTATTAATTTTTCATTAATGTGCTCGAGTCTATATATTGTTTAAGTAGTTTAAAAGTTAAAAGACATATTAGTAAGATTAATAGTTAATTTTAAAAAATGATTGAATATTTTTTTTCTTTATACTTTTTAAAGATAAATAAATAAATAAAAGTAATATATTTTATAATGTTTTTAATTAGCGGCTACCATTTAAAATAAAAAAAATGTTATTTTTGTTGGAAAAACAGTCTCACATTATAAAGAACAAATGTAAGTGAATACAAGCAAAAGGAAGCCACATCTAGATTGCATTAGGTATTTTGGTTAAAGTTTTTAAAACACAATTTCACAAAAAAGAAGATTGATCGCTCTCATAATTTTACATAGTATAAGAGCTTCTATATCAATTTACCAGTATACAAGATTTATATACTTTTGTATTTATAAATAAGTATAAAAATTAAATTAATAATTTATTGTCGAAGACCAAAATAATTTTGTATAAAACATATTTGTATATGATTAGTCTGTCCTTTTAATTACTTTTTTAGGGTTTTAGTAAACGGGTAACCTATGAATTTAATATCTGATTAAAACAAAAACTATTTTAGTTTAGGTTGTGCACCTAGCATGTGTGAAAGAGTGATAGTTCTATTTTTGGGTTATTTTTGAATAATCAAGTTTTATTTCACAATGAGTGAAACTATATAATATATTGTTGTTACACTGTTTGAAGAGAGGAAGGACAAGTTAATAAGTGGAAACACTGAAGTGAATAAAAAGACTAGGTACTATATATGTGGCTTTCATCGTTGTAACTGTTTAGGCTAATCATAAAAAATGCCGATACATTGACATCAATCAAAAGACTAATGCCTGAACAAAACAAGAGCTTTGCTAGAATGACAATTCACTAGTGTAACATTGCCTATGAATGGGGCCTATACAACTTGCACGCTTCATTATCACCTAGTACTTACGTTACACTCACATGGCAAATCCATGCGATCAATATATTCAAAGTGGAAGCAATGACAATTGCATTATGCATGAATGCTTAGATAGCATCTGCAAAGATGCAGATACTTTAGCAGATTTGGGCACAAATTGGGTAAAGAAGAAAATGAAGTATAAACCAACACTTGAAGGGTTTTTATATGGGGGAGGTGTGAATTTCAATTTCAGATGGCACTTTAAAGAGATGTGAGTACGCACTACTCAATGACACTTGAGTTTGAGAGGGACGTGTGGGATTGTAACACTGGCCTTTGTATATATTAGTGACCATAACCAGCAAAGCTTGGACCTTAGATGTCCAATTTGTGGGAACGTCAAGTAGCCTATTTAAGTGATATATGGAGGCCTAAAGCAGCCCTATATATGCTTCCAAAACACAAAAGAAAATAAATTGGTATCAATGCAAGAATTGTGTCTGTGGGAGGAACAGTTCTTTTAGAAATAATTTTTATAAGAATTATTTTATTTAATAACTATTTATAGGCATTAAATTTTGTCAGTTTAATCATTGAATAAAGTATTATATTTATGTTGATAATGTTCATAGTCAATATTTATTTATGTTTTAAAAATATATGATGAATATTAAAATAAAATTGTCTAATGAAATGTTAATTAATTTTTTATAAATTCAATCTGTTTTAAAAAAATGAATTTAATAATTAAATTGATAAAATCTATCATTTATAAATGTTATCAAGTAACTTGATATTTTATTATTTTGATTTATGCAAACGTAGCATGTGAAAGCCAGATAGGAACGAGCACAAGTGCCACACTGCTGAAAACAGCAAGAAGAATGGTATTTTCTTTTTAAAAAATTGAGCAAGACATAAAAAAATATATTAAATTGTTTTAAAAATTTTCCCAATTTTTTTCTATGGTTATTTTAATTAATTATTAAGCCAAAATTTATTCAAATCCCTTTTTATTAAAAAACTTGCTACAGTACTTGTAAATTTGAAAGATTATTATATGCCTCTATAATTCTTTTAATATTTTAGAAATTAAAAAATATTTGCATATTTTTTAAATAAACTATTAACTCTACCATCTATTAATATAAAATTAATGATAATAATTATTTCACGTAAAGCATATAATACCTTCTTAATTTAAAAGACACATTATATACAAATTAAACATATAAGCGAATTACTTTTAACTTTCTCTCCACTTTTAATTTGAAAATATGCTACAAATTTTTAAATTAAAATTTATAAAATATACCAAAATTTCAATTAATATAATTTTTTAATAACATTTTAAAAAAAATATAAACTATACATGTATAAATTAAAAACAGTAATTTAAAAATTGATACTAAGCATGCCAAACAAGCCATTAGTTACATCTTTGACAAGTTTAGCATGGTAAATTTTCGACGATAAGGATTGAAATGTACCGTACTTTCTACACTTGATCAAGTGTTGATTTTATTGGTGGTCTGCAATTATACTTAGACATTGAAGGTGCTTGTTAGTTTAATTTGCTAGTGCACGTGTGGATTGTGTTGTCATGATAAGGAAATAAATATGTGACTACTTAACAGTTATAATTTTTGACATGGTGAGAGGTACTTGATCTAACATATGTATATGACGATTAAGATGAATACATAATTCATTAGGGTTACATTAGTTATTGATATTTATAAGATATGTATATATATATATCTTAAAAGGTAAAGTTCTTGTTGGCTAATAGCATGTCACACATGTATTTACAAATGCATCAGCAACATTAAAATACATGTGAAAAAGAGTATGGTTATTAGCAATCCAAGTTTTTTAGTGAAGTGAAGAGCAAGTTGTCTTTATGAATAAGCATATATATAAGACTCGTAATCAAGCATATACAAATAGCGACCTACCACATTTCTTAATAATGCTTGCATAAAATGCATATTTGAATTTTATCCGCGCAACATTTGTTCATTAGTGTCATGGTTAACAAGAATATAGGATCTTCCTCATCATATTTATTAAGCTTAAATTAAAATTTTGGTGTCAATATTCGATACTTTATTTTATTTTATTTTAGTCTTTACATAATAAGACTTTACGTTTTAGTTATTAATATGTTAAGTCTAAATTCATTTGATATCTTGATTTTAATAGATAATAAATATAGATTTATTGAATGCTGAAGGAAAGTTAACATGTATGTTAAGTGTGCAGGTGACTGATATTTTTAAATATATAGATGGTCAAATTTTGTAAAAGATAAGATAAGATATTCTTCTAGGAAAGTTGCAACGTTGAAAGAGAGATTTCTAAAGAATGATCTAATAGATAGATAATATATAGTGATAGAGTATAATTTAAGTTTCATTTGACCAATAAACTTATGGATCATCTTGCTCAAAGCTTTTACCATATGCTTTAAGTGGTTCAAGGCATGTGTCAACTCTAACAAATATTTCTTGAGTACCATGCTTAGCATATAAAAGTAGATGTGACATCCTTAAAACAAAGAAGAAAGAAAGAAAAAATCGTGATACTGAACACTCTTACGCGATCAAAAGATAATCAAAACTTTTCTTTTATGCAGCCTCCAACATTTAAATTCTTCAAGCCAACAATGTTTAATTTTGAAACAATCAAGGATATCTAATCTCTCAATTATTAGTGCTTTAAATATTAGGGATGGAAGATATAAATGTCGTTGGCTATTGTGAAGTCCCATCTAACACTTTTTAGCATGCGATTTTTTTATTGTGAAATTGTATCTTGTCTATAATTCCTTCACAGATCTTTTGTTGTTAATAGTTATATTTAAATTTAGAGAAAATTGTGAAATAATTCTCGAGACTGTGAGATGTGTTCTCATAAAGTTTCCATTTGATATGGTAAAAAATCTTATCAGTAATTAGGGTAAATTATGATAAATTATTTTCTATTTATTGTTGTTGTTATTATTATTATTATTAAGTTTTATATAAATGTGAATAACATCATGTAACTTTATTAGATAATTGATCAAACTTATACTGTTACATGATTTTATTTCTTTCATTGTTGTCAATACTCAAAAGGGTTAATTAGAAAGCAACTCAGCCCTTTTATATATTGTTTCACCTTTTCATCTGTACGAAAACAATATTATGAATTAGTTCTTATTATTTGTTGAGATTATAATAATATCAAAATTTGTTGCCTTAATTAATCTGTTTGTCCTGTATAACATTATGGCATCTCAATAAAGACGACAGACAACTTTGAATAAATTAAAACATTATGACTTTGACAAATAATATGCACCAATTCCTAAAACTTTAAGATGGATACACACTCAACAGTTTATCTAACATCGGTAGAGCTATAAATTTTATTTCATTATAGCAGAACACAATGAAATTATTTGTATCACCTTGATATGATTTGATTTCATTGAAATTTCACTTTATAATGGGTTATTAGCTATAAATTACCTCTGAAATTACCTGACAAAATTACGCGCTTGATATTCATGAATCTATACTAATAAACTACCCAACATGAATATAAGAACAGTTCATACGTTTCTATTGACAAAACAAACTTAACAATGCCAAGTTCATTTGAACCTTCGCATGCATTATTTATCGAACACAATTTCAACAACGACAACCTTTAAGCTATAGCTATCTATATTATTACTCTCTTCATATTTTGTTACCTACGTGCACGTGTGTGGGCATTCACACATAATTGAGCTAGTTATTATAATCATTCTTTTAATGTATTCTCAAATGTAAATAATAAAAATTAATTAATAATATATTTTTAGTCGTAATTATTATATTTAATATCATCAATTCATTAATTAGATTTTAATTAAAAATATATTATATATAAATTTTTAAATTTTTTTTTATTACATGTCGATTTTTTTAACTAGTGACAAAAAATTAAAAATCAATATTTTTTTTACATTCACACTTGTAATATTTAATAAACTATTGTTTATTAATTTTTAATTAATGATTTTAAAGAGGATAAGATACAAATATATTTATAATTCTTAAAAATTGAGTATTGAAATAAATAAAAAATTTAGCTCCATGTTTTTTTTGGCATTTAGTAAAAACAAAGCTTTAATATCTACTAGCGACTTATATCTTAAGGACAAAATTGAATTTAACAACCCCAAACACAATTGTTTCTACAACTTAGAAGCTAGCTAGCCCACTTGCTATATAGGTAAAAAATGTAATATTTATTATGAGGGAGACCTTCGTTTTTGAAATTACGGTTTTGTTAACTTAATTTTTAAGATTGATTTTAAGTATTAATAGATGGCATATTTTTATTAAAGATGTAATATTTATTATGTTTTTATATGTTTAAGATAATAAATAGTTTTTTTTAATAAAAATCAACTTTTATTTATTTATTCTCAATTTTTAGTTATAAAGGCGGAGGTTATATTTTAAAAAAAAAAACTAATGTTCCATATAATTTTTAATATTTTCCTTAACAAAGTAACTTTCCCCAAACCTTAAAACTTAAAAATAATTGAATCCATTTGCGTTCAATATAATTGACCTGCATAGTTTTTTAATATTTTTTGTACAAATTTATTTTAAATATTAAATAAACTGCTTAAGTGATTTATTGAGTGGGTTTTGGGGGATTGCAGAGAAAAAGAAACGGAGACATTATAGGGCGGGTAAATTTATTGCATCCGTTCATGTGACGCACTGCATAGGAAATAACAAAAATCTTCATCCCCACCGTTTCATAAAACTTTTTCCATAAAAATTACGTGCTATTTGGTACAAGATATTTTTTTTATAAAATTTATTTTATTTTTCATAATTGAAAGAGTTTATTACTTTACTTACGCGTACAATAAATTATCACACTTAATTTTATATTAATTATAATAAAATTATTAATTTAATTAAAAAATATTTTTCTTACACATAAAATTATTATTATTATTATATTAATAAATAATATAAAATTAATAATTTAATTATAAAAAATATATTAATATTTTTTAATTTTTAAGATATTAAAAAACTATAATTATTAATGTAAAAAAGTATAGAATATTTTTTGTTTACGAGTACCATAATAAGTATTTAATTTTTAAAATTTTTAAATACTTTATATTTTATTTATATTTTAAAATTTGTAAGTTTACTCTTTAATAAAACTTTTATAATTTAATAATTATTTTATAAAAAAATATTTTTTTATAAATGAAAAAGAAAAATTACAAAATATTTAAACTATCTAGAATTAAAAATCTAAAAACTACACTCACAGATTTTTTTTTAAAATTAATACATGTTATTTTTAATAATTTTTTTGAATATTTGTAATTTAGTTTAAAAAATATTTACATGGCATTAACAGGTAAAAATGTAAATAAATTTCAACTTAATTTTTATTTAAACAAAATATATTTAGAATTTAAATTTAAAATCACAAAAAAATTTAAAATTTAGGCTTAACTCATTAATGTGTTGAATTTTTCTGCATCAAATTGCTCTATCAATAATTTTTTTATTAAATTAATATTTAACGAATGCTTTTATACTAAATGATAATCTATGTAAGTTTCCAAAAAAAAATCTATGTAAAAAATTATGATTGTTGATTTAAAATATAACACTTAAAAATTAAAATTAAATCAATAATCAAGCCTAATTTTAATTTAATTAAGCAAATATACCTGAATCAACGTCAAACTCAAATAATTTATCAATTATTTAACTCATTTACTAATTCTTAAATAAAATTATATTAGACTAAATTAGTTCTTATAAAAACAAATACGTCGGCACATTAAATTTTCCAAGCATTTTATCATTAAATTACTGTTTTAAGAGTCTAAAACATTTATTAGACTAAAGTGATTAATGAAAAGAGTTTTGTTATATTGTCGTATTTATTTTTTTAATAAATATTTTATTCTTATGTATAGTAAATATTAAATAAAATTATCAAACATATTTAATATTTTTTTCATCTAGCAATTAAAGAAAATGTAGAAATAAAAAATAAGAAAATTTACAATTCCTACACTGAAGAAAAAAGTGAAACGCACCATAAGAATTCAATGTCATTCACTCACAATTCATGCGTTGGCAGCATAACTTCTTTATAAATACCCCATTAGAGTTGTTAGAATTCCCTACCTTCCTTCCTTTGATCATCTTTGGCATACTCTCTCTCTCTCTCTCATTTTCTTTTCTCATATAATAATAACCCACCATTTACCAACCCATTAACCATCTTAATTAGTTTTCTGCTTTCAACACCTCTTAGGAGCAGATATGGTTGTGGCCTCGATCACGAGTGAAGAGATTTTACCCATTGAACTTCCAACGGTGGACTTAGCGGCAGAAAGATCGACGGTGATAAAACTCATCGTGAAAGCTAGTGAGGAGTATGGTTTCTTCAACGTGATTAACCATGGTGTTCCTCATGACACCATAGCCAAAATGGAAAAAGCGGGTTTTGATTTCTTTGCAAAACCACTTGCCCAAAAGAAACAGGATGCACCTGATCATTATGGATTCAAAAACATAGGGATCAATGGAGACATGGGTGAGGTTGAGTATCTTCTCCTCAATGCTGCTTCTATTGCTCAGTTCATGAACATCTCCAATGAACCATCAAACTTCAGGTATGTGCACTCAGTCATAATTCGTACGTACTTTCTGTCATTGTCCAATACTTTTTACATTTATTGCATGTTTGGGTTTACTGTATCATCTCTCTCTCTCTCTCTCTCTCCCTTTGTGTCTTGGTTCGTTCAATTCAAGAGAATACTCCTTAATCTTGTGATAGAGTGTGGCTCTTTTTTTCTTTCTTTTTTTTTTTTTTGGAATTTTTATTTTGGCTACATGACACTTTTTATGATGGGTGTGGCCAATGGACAAGAACTGCAGTATTACAGTTTGGGGGTGACAAGGTCATGACTCATGAATATGTAGAACACGAATAATGATGGATGCACAAAACTCTCTTCACACATAACCCTCTCAATAAAAATAATGTGGGGCTAATATATTTCCCTACGTTACTTTACACATGACATACACTCAACTTTTTCGGTCCCCCATTTTTTTGTTGGAATATATGTCAAGGGAGATTAATGTGCATTAATTATTATTCAACAACAACAGCCCAAGCTTTTTCTCACTCAACATGCATTCAACGATGTGATAATATTTTATTATAAACTGTGTTTTTCTTTATTTTATAAGATTGAGTTCTTAGGAAAATTAGGAGCCATCTTATTTCTCATATATTAAATATTTAATTTTATTTAATCAATAGTCGTCAGTTCAAGTAAAGCATACTAAATTCTTTTCAATCATTATTCCTAATTTGAACTGTGAATAAAAAAGTATTTCATGCGTAAAACTCAGCACATAATTATTTGGATGTGTTTGGCTTAGCAAAATTGCCTCATAAAAAGTACGTCTAGTTTAGATGAAGAAATCATTTAATTTTATATTCAATTTTTTAATTTTTTAATTTAATTTGATTTAAGATTTATAATTTTTTATATTATATCAAATTGAAAACGTCGTTTTCTTTTTATATAACTAAATTTTAATTTATTATAATATTAATCAGTCATAATTTAAATCTTATTTTAAATTTTGAGATACTATGTCATAATATTAATAAAAACGATGTTTCTTAAAGATTTTCAGTTCTTAAATATCATTTATCTAATTTACTTATATGTAATAAAATAAAATATTCATTATTGATGATAAAAGTATCAACTATTCTGCTTAGTTAAATTTGATTTATAAAATTTACTTATTTAGTAGTAGTCGTGTAATATACCCAAAAAAAATTACTATTTTATAAAATAAACTGTTGAATTTTAAATTATTCTTAGAGAGTGTTTTGCATTTAAAATCTCTCATTTAATACTTATTATTGTTATCTAATGATCAATTTTTAAATCTAAAAAATATTAAATTAAAATTTTTAATTTAAATCATAATATTCGACAACATCAATGCATTGTACTAAATTTTATAATTTTTAATATTTTTATATAAATTCTTATATTTTGCACAAATTAAAAAATTGACTATATAATTAATCATAACATTAAAATGCATATAAGACATATACATGGGTGTGAGAGAGAGAATGAAGAACAAGGTTGGTTTGGGAATAACTTCAAAAATTCTTATTCGTAGAATTTTTTTAAAATTATCAATTAAAATATTAAATAACATTTTTTTACTAAATATTATATTAAAATCATAAAAATAAGCATACTGTTAGCATTTTTTTTTCTTTTTGGCATGGACCATATATGTTAGCTAGTAAGTTATTGCCAGCTTAAGTGGTGAGTATCCCAACTATGAATAATCATAACGTCTCTCTTGACACTACGTACCTTCCTATGAGTTGTATCTGACCAACAAAGAACGGAGAGAGAATGTGGTTTGAGAGTTTCAACGTTATTGCTTCTTTGAGTGATGGCACTGTGCCTACCGTTCTTTATACAACACCATGTTGCCAGTGGTCCTTAGATTTGCGTTATGATTCATTTTCAGCTTGTCACTCGCTCTATTTGGAACTCTTAATTAATGTCATCAAGGTCAAGTTAAACCATAGCCCAATAAAGATTGTTGTCTAGGATAACAGTTATATCTCACATAAATAACCACAACTTCATAATAACAATGTTAACCCACCATGTCCATATGTTATTAAGAAAGTCAAATATTTTTATAATAATCACATACTATCATCTAGTTAAGTTTGAGTACACTTATTAAACATTTTAAATGAAAACAATGAATAAAGGTTAAGAGAATTAATGCATGTCTGAGTTTATTTATTTTAAAGTGTCTAAAATTATTATTTTTCTGAAAAAAATAAGAAAAAAACATAAACCAAACATGTCATTATTTTAATCCTTTTGTCTATTTATTGTGTGCTTACTGTTCCACTTGCCTGTTTTCCATCTTGCAAAGATGAATTAATGAGTTTTTTTTTTACCCTCAAAGGAAAAAATGTTAATAACGAAATTAGAATAGGAGCATGCGCAGCGTACTTAATATTCAATTGAAAAATATATTAATATGCTCTTTAAATTTTGTTTAAGAAGTATAAATATAAAAATAAGACACAAACGTAAGTATAATAATGCAACAAGTTAATATATTCGAATTTAATTAAGATACATTACGAGTATAAAGAGTTGTATATATTCATTCAATTATAAATTTTTATTTCAATAAACTTTATTGATCTTTTCAATAATCAATTTAAAATTTATATTTGACAGGATATTAATGTTAAATTTTGTATTTATATATTTTAAAACTTTAAAGATCCCTATTGATATAAGACACATATTGCAATAAAATCTACGTTCATTGATATGCTTTGAAGTGTCGTACTGTATAAAATAGACCACACATATGACCTCGTCCTCGGAAGATCGATCCTTTGAGAAGATTCAGTCCTTGCAACTTTGGTTCAAGAGTTAAAGATATATGAGGTATAAAAGGAGAAAAGAAAAGAAACAAAAGAAAAATAGTTTTAATTCTTGTATATACATTCTTTATAACTTATTATAATTATTTTTATGTGTGTATCACATCATTCCTTTTATTTTACAAATTTTTTTATCTTTTTATTAATTGTTAAAATAAATATAAAAAATAGAAATTCTTGAAGAAAAAATCCGGGGTGCACGTGAGATTTTAAAACCATTGATGATGCACATGGGACTATGGAAAAGGAGTAGGTACTCCTAGGAGGTGGGATTGTATGTCAGAGACTCTTTTACCACTTTCAACTCTTCAAAGATTAATGACATTCCTGTCCATGTCATGTCAACACTGATCCAGTGGTGCATTCTAGTGATTTATTTACTCATGGTTATGATTAATTTGGGAAAAAGAGGAAATCAAATAGGAAAGATCAGAAAAAGTACCGTTGGATAAAAGATTGGATTTCAGATTGACACACACATATATCTCAAATACTACAACTACATCAAAACGTCCAATCAAATCAAATCCAAAAGCTGAACTTTAATGAGTCGAAAATAAAATTCCCAAAATGTTATGAACAAGTTCGTTATTAATTAATTTTCTTACCAAAATAACCAAAACCAGAAATGAAATATAAAGTAGCAGGTAGTGGCAGTACAGTGTCCGGTCAACCAGAGCCAGATTGAATTGATTGATGCCACTGCCATGATGCAGTTCAAAAACCCACCTAGTTCTACCACTGTCATCTCCACTTCACTGTTAGCTAGCATTGGACAGGTGAAGAGGCTCTTGTGATACATGTACATAAATATGAAAAATTGGTACTTTCTTTTTAATTGTTTAATTTTGTGTGACGTACCATTAATTACTGGGCTTATTTGTGAATATTTGGCAGCTTCATTAATGTAATTGGTTTGAAGTTTGGGCATAAAGAGCATATATGTGATTTAGGCTATGAATGTGAGTGTGTGACAGTGTAATTGTACATGACAGCTCTACTGTGAGTGCATACAGAGATGCTGTTAGGGAGCTAGCATGTGAGATATTGGAGCTAATGGCAGAGGGTCTGGGGGTCCCGGATACATTGGTATTCAGCAGGTTGATCAGCGAGGTTGATAGTGACTCAGTGCTCAGGTTCAATCACTACCCACCTATACTTAACAAAGACTGCAAAGATAAGGACAAGTCGCCTTCTCACAGCCATAACAAGGTTGGCTTTGGGGAGCATTCTGACCCTCAGATTCTTACCATACTCAGATCCAACGATGTGGGTGGCCTCCAAATCTCTCTTCAAGATGGGGTGTGGAACCCAGTTACCCCTGACCCCTTAGCTTTCTGTGTTAATGTGGGTGATCTCTTACAGGTATATATGTTCTTATCCTACACATTAGTTTTTCTCAGCCCCACAACCTGGTTTCATTTTCCTAAGCACAACAAAGGGTCTATGTGGAGGGGATGGGGGGGCCTTGGTTTTGCCTCTGAGAAAGCTGGGAAAGAAAATTTTTATATCTTAAAAGATATATAGCTTCATCAGGTTGATATGAAAAGTGAAATGACATGGGAAAATCACTACTGGGTCACTACTGCAATACTTATAGATCAGCACATATTTATTATATA
Organism: Abrus precatorius; assembly: GCF_003935025.1. Classification (NCBI taxonomy): domain Eukaryota; kingdom Viridiplantae; phylum Streptophyta; class Magnoliopsida; order Fabales; family Fabaceae; genus Abrus; species Abrus precatorius. Next base: position 29,852,649 of record NW_020874292.1, on the reverse strand, counting down.
TATATAACACCTAAGAGTACGTACATGCTGAGTTGTGATGGCTTTTATTTTATTGAAAAAAGAGATAGACATAACATGTTTTACATGGGAGCCAACATGTTATATTGTTATGTATGTCTTAGCATATATGAAATTGGATGGTATGAAAATTAATAGCGGGGCATTTGGGATTGGTGGAATAATTAAGGCTTAGTGACGAATTAGGCTTTCGGTTGTGTGTGTAAGAGATGGTACAAAAATGGGAAGTGATTGATTTTATATTGTGTGTTCATAAAGGTTATGACAAATGGAAGATTTGTGAGTGTGAGACACAGGGCAGTGACCAACGCATACAAGTGTAGAATGTCGGTGGCATACTTTGGGGCTCCACCACTTGATGCATGCATTGTTGCTCCTTCAGTTATGGTTACACCACAGAGGCCCTCCCTCTACAAACCCTTCACTTGGGCTGAATACAGGAAAGTCACCTACTCTTTGCGGCTTGGAGAACGCCGCATTGACCTTTTCAGGAACTGCACACAAGTAGAGTAATAGGTTCATGAGCAGTCTAAAGTAGATTTGGTAGCAATACCACAGTGTAAAGCTTCTTCCCCTTTTGTGTTTTCCTTTGGTGTCCTTATGAGCTTCTATATGCTTTGCCAAAATGTCCCAACAATTTTTGGATTGCGTGGAACTGTGCAACTTAACTTGATTAGGAAAACAACAAAACAAAATAATAATAATTACTGCATGTGTTTCAGTTTCTTTGTATCCAGGTTGTTCTTGTCATTATAATTAAGGGGAGTTTTTGGTTCTCAGTTATGATAAAAATGTTCCCAAGAGTATTATGTGTGAGAATTCTATTTTCTGAAATGGTGTTATTAATGAAGGTGAAGATTGTCGTTTCAAAATATTCTTACGTAAAAGTATGGTCTCTGACTCTGCCATACGTGGAGATTTTGGACATTTTTCATGATAGAATATTCATATATATTGGATATAAAAATATATAATTCTTTAAGTATGATTATAGACTCTTACTGATATAAAGAACTGCACAGGTGTGGTATCTTTACTTAGGAATGAAAACGGATCTCCATATCTTGAGTGCCTTTGCAAAAATACTCATAATGAACAAGACAAATGCTCGTTTAATAAATTTAAATGTAGATAAGTACTAAAAGTATTTAAATATAGTATTGAAATATATTTACTTATTAACCCCAAAAGTGATATAATTTACTATTTTCAAAAATGATTATACCTAATTACTTCAATAAACTCATTGAATTTATTTGATCCTAGTTGACTATTGGACCTATAATTACCCCTACTCATAGAAACCACTTTTTAAAGCAATTATTGAAACTAAAAATTTTAAGTGATTATTATCATCATACATATAAATTTTCTTTGAACATATTTTATGCATTAATTTCGCCACTCCAATAAAATTAGTCTAGCTTTATTATCGAAAATTTGTTTATCCCACTGTTATTTTAAATTAACAAACATTTCGTATCATAAAAGAGTATTTTGAAATATAAGTGAAATGTAAAAGATGATAAATACAAAATTAATAATTCTGAAAAAATATTTAAAACTAATTTAATTGATAATTTTTTTTTATTAATTTATAAATTTTATCTTATATTTAACTTAAATATAAGAAATTTAAATATTAATTGAAAATAAAAAATATTTGTTAAAATAGATATATAATCTTAAAAAATAATTCAATACGAAAATATTAAAAATATATTGTGTACAATAAAAAAAAAACACGTGATTAGTAACGGATTGAAGGTGGAGGGATATTGGTGGGGCTCCCCTCCTCAAATATTTGTTTCTTACTAATTAAAATTCAACTATATAAAAAATGGGAGATGATAAATGGGTACAAAGGGTATATATTTTATAAACTATAAAAAAAAATTTATACTTTTATTATCAAACACGTAAATAAACTTTTAAAAAAATTATTTTATCTTAACTATGATATATATTTTATTTTAGTGCATATAAACTTTATATATAAATGCACTAAAAAATTAGTTTAGTGCATATGAGGAAAGTGGTAACAGATAGTATGAAGTTGAGCTTATGCTTAGATTAATGGAATGTGATGGATTGAAATAGAAAGGAGTGGTGTATTTATCGTTTCATAATACATTTTTTTTCTGTTTCTTAAAAAAAATATGTTTTTCAAGCGGTTAGTAATATCCTGAATGACTACGTTCTCTGGTTTATGTTCAGACTAAATTCCGTGCAAATATATATTTGTCCTCGACCTGAAATTCTGGAAACAATAATTTCGAAGGAGAAATAAAATGATTTGCAAAACAAAACGAAATTAATGTGATTTTCTTTAATTTATTCATTATCACAAATTCCGCAGCGTTTGAAGAGACTGTGTAATACTTTGTTTTATCTTTAAAATTATAAATATATGTTAATTTAATCTCTAAATTACAAAAGAAAAATAATCTTTTTATGTAATTTTTAAAATTAATTTCAGACTTAACCTTTCATCTTTTTGTTTTTTTATTATTGTACCGAAACATATGCTTGGTAATTATCAAAAAAGAAAAATATATTCTGAAAAATCGTTGGGAGTGTGAAAAGAGAGGCCCAATTTCTTTTGTTGGGCCTTGTACTAAATTTGTGCAGTCGAAAACAGCCCAAAGGGATTAGGGCCTGTTTGTACACAGTTTCCGTTGCGGGTCATAATTTCTTAGTGATCTTATGTTTGATATTATAGAGAGATTTTTCACTCGTTTTTAGGTTGGGCGATAATAAAATGTATATACTGTCGGTAATCCATTTAGGACAAAAATAGGTATAGAAAATGTGGGTGTCAATCTTGTCTAGTCTTAACTTTTAAGAAAATAATAGCTTTCGAGACTAATCCTTTTTCTATTGTACTTCACTTTCAAACTATTAACTTTTCTGCCAGTTAATCCACGTGATATAATGTGAACCTGTTTATGAACAACCTTACCTGCATGCTTTGTGTACACAAACACACTAAATGTTTATAATAAAATAATGATTCAAAAGTAAAGATATTAAAAAATCGATACAAAGCTTGTTTCAAAATATAAAAAGATGAATTTGATTTTCTAGGGAGCAAGAAAATGAATAATAGATTAGAAGTACAGCTTTTCTGCACTTAGTGAGACACACGCATAATTTTCTAAAGCTCAATGATGAGCTATTTTTGTGACTTTGGCTTCCTTTCAAGCTTTTATAACATTTTGACAATAAAAATAAGGGTGTCTTAAACTTGGGGCAAATCATGTCCCCAGATTTTGGACCTTTTTTCTGAAAACAATGATGCTGGAGCCTTGTACTGACATGAAATGTATTAAGAAAAACAATAAACAAAAGGAAAGAGAAGAAAGAAAACGTAGAACAGTAGATGTTGGTATTATGTTTGATGTGGAAGAAGGAACACAATTGGGAAGTTGAGTGGCAAAACTTAATGCGATAATTGAGCTAAATTTGCGGGACGAACTCAAGTAACTTTCAAAACGTCAACCCAGCAGCTATGATAAGCTAAAGAGTTTTTTTTATAATTGACGTATTGAATTTTGGATACTTCAACAGTTCAACTCACTACTCTCAAACTCGTCAAAGTGTTGGAACTTGTGAGCCAAAATAGCATAAACAACATGTTCTTTGTTTTTTATATTTGTTAACTTTTACGAATATATTTTTAATATTTGACTAAATTTTATTCAAAACTATAAAAATATATGAAAAAATATTAAATTTTAAAAAAATCTACATAATTTTTACTATTTTTAAATATTTGTAATTAATAATTAAAAATGTGTTAAAATGAATAAATAAATAGTATTTTTGCTAGCATTTCTCATTTGTTAATTAACATGATGATAAGTTTTTTTTTTTTTAGTATAAATTTTATTTTACAAGGGCTGCTTTACAAATAGGTGTGATGGGATAATAGCATATTTATTTATATTATATTATGTCTTTTTTTCAAAAAAAAATTTTGCTAAATATTATTTTTTTATTTTAAACATTATGTTCACTGAATCCGATGTGTTAAAAATATTGTGCAATTCATAGATATATTTCTAATTTTTTAAGATTTAATTAAAATATTATATAAATTAATTTAAATGGTAAATATATATATAATTTTTTAAAATTCATCTTAACCAACAAAATTTATTTGGCTGATGATGTATAAACATTTATTATATTTAATATTAAAATTAAAAATATTAATCAAATAAATTATAGAAGATACATTTTTTCTTCATTCAAATTATTAATTAATAAATATATGAATATGACATAGAAAATAAACACGTGTTACAACTTGAAAAAAATTACAAAACTTCATAAAAAAATTGATCAAATTAGTAATTTAGTCCTTTAATTTTTATTTTATTTTATTTAATTTTCTTCTAATTTTTATTACATATCATTTAATAGTTCACTTTTCATTTTTTTCTAAAGTTATTTCTTTTGTGATGATATTATTAAATCTCTCAATTTTTTTAAAACAATATTTGTAAATTGGGTTGTTTAACTCACCTAATTCTTTGTGTATTAGTCATAAAATGTAACAAAATTTTAGAATAAAGGTCATATAATAATAATATAAAAGCGTTAAAAAGATTGATCAATTATTGTCAAAATATAAAATTTAATAATAAAAAAATAAGTCTTAAATAATGACCTGTTTTGATTTCTCATTTTAGTTAAAAAATCACAAAATTTTGATATATTTATTGTAACTCAATGTCTAGAAAAGGACTCAGATAATATTAATAATTATTAAAAGAAAAAATAGTGTTCAAAAATATGGATTTTAATGTTATATCAAATATAATTTGGACTCACAAAAATTGTATTTAAGTTTTTTTTTCTATTAAAATTGTGTTTAAGTTTGACAAAGTCTATTTTTTTCTTTATAAATTTTTAGACTTAACCTGCATTAGACTTAATTGCGTTTGAGTAAATAAATTTAAATTTAAAAATTTAAAGCTTGAGTCTTATATTTTATTGGACGAGTTTGGGCCGGTTAGATAAACGAACATACCTTTCCAGCTTTAATACAAAGTACATGCAAAAATTCACAAAACATTATGAAAATATTATATGGTAAATATTATTATGTTTTTAAAATGTCTATTAAGTTATTAAAAAATTCTTACTATGAGAATTTTCGGTAAAATTAAATATTGTCTAGTAACTAGTTATCTTAAAATAAAACAAAAATCTTGACTTTATAAGAGTGGAAGGTTGACTAAATGAGCTGGTAAATAATTAAATTATTATAACTCATTTCATTAGTAGTTAATTTGAATATATTATAGCTGAAAGCTTATGCTGTTATTCACTCATTATTATAAGTTTGAATGAACCTTAAAAATGAACTTGCTGAGAGTTACTTCTAGAATGTTGCTACGCCATTCACGTACTACAATTCTAAAATGATAGATAGACAATCAACCATATAACTACCTGTTGAAAATATGATATCAAGCCCCTCAGTTCAGTGCCACGAGATCTTTCCCACAATCAAAATTCAGAAAATTTTAGTTTCACGCATAATAATAAGTAATTTAATAATAATCACGTTAATGTTATATTAAATATATATAAAATAGATAATAAAATTTAATGAATTATTTTTAAAAATGTAAAATATTCTTTTAAATTTATTATTACAGTAACGATAATAATATCCCTAAACTTCCCTAAGGAGTAGATTGATTATTTCAACTCTTCAACTACAAACTCTTGTGGCCCACTACAACACCTGTGCCCAACAAGCGTACTCCACATAGGCCTGGACCAAGGTGTTGGCCCAGTCCACGTCGATGATTTTATTCAGACAAAAATTAAAGTAATTATGTGTGTAATTGAAAAAGTCACCACTAATAAATAAAAATATAATTTATTTAAAGAATTTGGTATAGGTTTGGGCAGATAATTCAAACCGCATGAAAATAAAAAATCCTTCTGCTTGATAATTACATGGAGTTCTTCGAAACTGTGACGTAAGGAATGATATAATTTCACATCTCAACATATTAACAAATATATAATCTGCTTGACCCGTGTTTTAGGTGTAAACCAAGTCACAACTGTGGTTTTTTCTTCCCTTGTTTTGTTCATAGTCAAAGAGCACTAATGTTAATCTCATCTCTAATGATTAGATTCACTCTTGCCCAACCAACTAGCTCAAGTTGCCAACGATTTGTGTTGAGCATTGCTCAGTCAACAATTTTATTGGATTAACTCAAACATAGACCATCCTTGTAACTTTATCGTCGAAATTCGTTTCGTATCATTTAAATTCGATCTTCTTCTCTTTTCATGTTTCTAAAGAAGATTGTAGTGTGTTGTTTAATTTTCTGAATAATGCTTGATGCTGTGTGTACCAATTATATACATTGAGATGAATATTGAAATGCATTCTTGTCACGCACGCAATTGGTAATTTCCCAATTATATCCCAAGCTTTGGCTACTTTCCCTTTTCCCTGTTTGGCTTAAAATTGGCAACAGATTAAATTGCAATTTAAGCGTAAAACGCGTTTTTTATATTCACCCCCGGCTTCAGAGTTTAGGTAAATGATGAAAAGTTCTAAGAATACTGGTTAAGAAGGTTTTTAAAAAATATTGTTAATTTTTAATTAGCACACAATACTAGTTAGAAAAACCCTAAAATCTATCCTATGTGAGAATGAGACAGATTTTACCTTTTCGGGTCAAATTGTTATGTCTTGTCATGCATTTCATATCGATGTATTAATTGTGTTTATAAATTAATTATTTTTCTTAATACATATATTGTTAATATTTTGTCTATATGAGATGATTATTGGTTATAGGATGATTGATTACTGTATAAAGAATTTAATTAAAAACATTAACAATATAAATTTTTATGAACTAAATTTATGATTTTTTTAATTAATTAATACTGTATAAATCTTCATACTAATAATATATTGAGTAAACTTTTGAAGTAAACAAAAAGAAGACAATCTCTTGCATAAATTATATTTTAAAAATATTCATAACGGGGTAGGTGTAATGGAAGAAGTTTTAATCCCAATGGATGTGGCGACCGGATAGAGTTGAGCAATAAAGTCTAAATGACAAGCTTAAGGTTTTTTTTTTTTTTTTTTTTTTGGGTTGGACATTAAATTTGCTTGTTATTGGTATGTAAAATTTGAGAAATCATTTATATTCCTATAGCTTAAAAATCTTCCTTTCCACGTAAAAATGACACATATTTTGAAGATACAAAAGTTAAAAAATAAAAACTAGTTAATATTTTTAAAAAAATGAATATTACTTCTTTTTTTTTGCAAACTGAAATACTAAAAAATATAGTATTTTTCTATAAAAATATTTATTTTATTTGATCCTTTGATTAAAAATAAGGTAATTTGTTCATAAAAAATTTATAGTTTAGTGTAGGCCAAGCTTAGGCTAACTTAGACATATTTACTAAATAAGTTAAATTATTTTTTTAAAATTATTTAGTTAAAAATAATTTAGACTTAACTGATCGATTTATTTAATTAGTTAATAATAATATGTATAATATATCTTAAAATTATATAGTTATTTTATTTAAAAGCTTAACTTTATAATTTAGACGTATTAATTTATTTAAATATAATATTTATTATTTAAAAGACTTTATTAAGATGTAATTTTTTAGATAAACTTTTATTTTAAGTCCAACTTTTAAAAAGGTCATCTTAAGTCCTTCAAAATAGTCCATATCAAATAACTAGGCCAAACGTAAACCTTAAAGCTAAAAATCCAGTTAAACTCAAATTTTATAAATCTTAATTCATTTGGTCAAGTTTTATCCTTACGTCTAATTTATGATCAAATCCTTATATGCATTCTCTTCAATTTTTTTTACCAAACCATCAGCAATATTATTTGTATTTAATAATAGAGTAGTTTATGATTACATCTCTTGAGATTTAGAAAAAAAATGATACTCTTTTTATTTTTTTATATTACTTTGACATTCTCAATTTATATAATCATATAAGAAATAAAAGAAGTCTATGGTATTGAAAATGATATACAGTATTATGTTATTGTTTTAATTAAGAGAGACTTGTGTATGTAAAAGCAAAAAATAAAGAGATATATATATTGACTGAAATTTTATTAAATTTTACGGGATGTGAGTATAATTTATTCATTTATTTATTGTAATTAAAATGGAGACATAACTTATAAATAAATTTATTTTAAATATTTTTTTTAAATGCGTGTCTGAGGTTAGAATTCAGAGTTAAAAAAAATCGAGACCTTTTAAATTAAGAAAAATTATTTATTAAAAAGTATTATTAACTTATTTAAACTTTTAAGTATTTTTGTGAAATAAATTTGTTTAATAAATTATCATAATGAATTTTATTTAACGTTTATTTTTTCATTGATATTAAAATCACGTTATTTAATTTTTTTAGGGTAATTAACCTATTTGATGCTTGTTAAGATATTATTGCTCTTCGGTAAAAATTTATCAATTTACTTTTAACAAAATTATTTCTATTAAAGTAATAATAATTATTAAAATGGTCAACACTACTGATAAGTAATATATTTATTTAGAAAAGAACTAAGGTTTTTTTTTTTTTTTATATTGGTTGGTGTATCGTTTTCTATTTTTATATTTAGAACAATGCGATGTATATAATTAATTAGATGCGAAAGTTGTAAACATTCCACGATAATCTTTTCTTAGTTGGAACGAAGTGTCAAGAACAATTTTGATCCTTGCTATATAATTTCTCAATTTTAAACAGTAAATTGCAAGTATTTCAATAATAGGAAAAAAAATAAAAGCAAACATAGAAGTGTGGTGGTGAACCAATATAGATGAAGAAAATGAAATAAATAATGTCGAAAATTAATTGAGAATATAAAAGTATAAATAAAACTTCGTTTAAGATAAGAGATAAAGTCAAAATACTGTATGGGACGAGGACATTTTTTAAAACTCATTGAATGCTCAAGATTATGCATATTTATCATTAAGGAAATATGAGCATCAACAAATCTATAGCCAAGCTAATTAAAGTGGCTTAGTTATCGTCTTAATATTAAGGAAAATCAAGAACCACTAGAATGTACGATAACGATATATTAACGTAAATGAAAAGAGATTAGCGAGTTGTTTCATCACGTAATAAGAGTTCTTCTTTGGCCTTATCTAAAACGTATGGAGGTTAAGAACGTTTCACATGAGGCCATGCTCGCTAACCACACATAAGAACATGGTTTTAAAATTTTACGTTAAAGGTTCTCTTTTTTCTTCATCAAATGAGAACAAGATAGATCTGTATAGTAGTAACCCACAAGGCCAGTGAAATGAAAGCTGATTAGGGAATGACGAAATTGAAGTGAAATTATTAAAACATTTGACGTCACCAAAATAACGTACGTAAAACTAAAAGTGGATGAAAATGACTAGAATAGAAATTGAAGTCATGATCTTGAAGTACTTTCTATATTACACAATTATATTAAATACAGTTTGTGTGGTTAATAAAAGTTGAAATATATTCCCTTGAGTTTTAAGTTGAATCCCCTTGGAGTGCAACAATGTACCTTCATGTATTGACTGATGGGTTTTTTAAAATCTTTGACTAGACATGCATGACTCTAATATTCAGGCTAATGTCTTAAACCAGAAATACAAGTTAAGTAAATTGTTTTAAAGTGGTACTTCTAAAATTCAAGTTCTTTATTATGAGAAAAAAATATTTCTACTGTGGCATGTAATTTAATAATTATGCTAATTTCTAATCCTCTTGTCTTAAAGATTTCCAAGTATGTACCTGAAGAATTAATATCTTTTCTTTGTTGTTTTCATTTCTTTGTTATTAAAAATAATGATTAAGAGGAAAAAAAAATATGGTAGGAAAAGGAAAGAAAGAGAGATAGGACAAAAGATTTCCATTAAAGGCAGTAGTAGTGCAGCGATGTATCTGTTACACATAATTGCAACTATCTTTCTCAATTCCCTAAGGTTTTGGATTCATTATATGACAAGCATTTGTGTCTAATAAGAACCCACCACGCTATTTTGGATAAACAAGGTTTGAGTATGAGATGACTATATAATTGGAATTTCCAAAATTAACGTATAAGACAATATTTTTCTCTAACCAATTGCAATACAAAACACACTTTTCTTCTTGAGTATTGAACCTAAGGTTGAATCCATCTACAAGCATAATATGTGGTTCGATTTATTTAGTAGCTAGAATAAGATCATAATTAAAGACTAAATGTAAAACGTGTTTTTTCCTTTTAGTGGAAAGCCAACACAAGCATTCTCTTTCTTTGTTACGGGCAGGAAAGAGCTTATGCATTTTGAGGCAATGACCTATGAAAGTTGACAAGAGGTGATCACCATTAACTTCTGTCTGCGCACCTTCAACTTGTGGCTGTCAGGGGTTGCAAGGAAGGCCTTTTAAAACGCCCTTAACTTGAAACCATGGTTTGTTTATTCGATTTTATTTCATTTTATCACAAAACTTCACGCAACTGATAAACGATCAACGAAAAGGATGTAATGTAGATGTACTACTACTAATTATGATAAGAATGGGCTAGAAAATGTACAAAAAAGAGAAAAGGGTTATATTATATTTTAAATCTAATGATGAAATCCTATCATTATTGAGATTAAAAGGTTATGAAATCCTATTTTATAATCAATCTTTATACTATATTTTAAATTTATGTACTCTTTCTTGAAAAATAAACCCTCCCCTAACCTTGAAATGCCTTATATCAATTGTACTTTTCATTATTAAAATAAGTGGTTTTACTACTAATAATAATTTTTCTGTGTGTGTATTATCTAAATTAAAAAATACCAGTGTAATATAAGAAAACGTGTCCGTTACATGAAATTGAAATCCACATTATTTTTAAATAGACTTCCAAAAATTTCATAGTGCAAGATTAGATAAAAAAAATGCCATTACATTTGTTTTAAAGAACAAAGAAGTAATTACCCAATTCATTTAACAATCTAATACGGATTGTTATTTTATTTAGTGTTATCAAAATGGGCCAGGTTTAATGCCCAACCTGTTTAACTTTTTTATAAAACATAGGTTGGACTTAAAACCCCCTTTAACTCGATTTTAATTTTAACCTATCATATTTATTTGTTCAAATAAAGAACTGATTCATCAATAATAATAAATAATTATATATAATAAATTTACAGTATATTCTAAAAATATTTATATTAATAAAGTGCTAAATTGATAACACATTCATTAAATAAATAAATATATCTACTTATATGATTTTCAACTGAATGTCTTATTAACACAAATCTCACAAATAAATTATGTCTGATTGAAAATATCTCATTACATTTGCTATTAATTGAATGAATATGAATATTTATTAAACAAACTAAGGAAAGTAAAATTCCCCTCATATTGAATAACTAATTAAGAAAAAATAATGAAAAAATCATATGTATTGAAAAATTGAAAAAGACACATGATTATCCGAAAAAGCATGAATAAAAATTATCCCACCCTCAAGAATAAACACAAAAATTTATAACAAAAAGATGGATTTCTATGGCTCCTAAGCAGGGATAGAAATATCGAGTCAAGGGAAACTTTATCATCAAGCCTATTTTTCAAGATTTAAGACTTGAACCTATCATGTTTGAATCGTTTTTTTCAAGTCTAATACTTAAAACATATACTAATAAACACATAATTTCAAAATGTTACTGTAAAACTTTAATAAGAATTATAATAATCAAAATAATATTTAAAGTTGTTAAATTTAAAAAACTTTTTAAATAATATGTAAAGTCTGTTCTTTTTTACTAAATAGGTTATTTAAAAAAAATATATGCTTTAACTTGTTTTATGAAAAACTTGGACTTGATTTTAGACTTAATATGAACATAATTATAAATTTAAAATTTACTTAAGTTATTTTCGTCCTTAAAAAAGTGCATAAAAAATAATTATATAGGTGGGTAATATTTATGTTAAAAAACCCCCTGTACACTAAAATTGATGTTATAGTTGTCGTTATTATCATTGTTTTTATTGATAAGTTTCATAAATTTAAAATTAATATGATACTTGATAGTTTATAAATAAGGTAAAATAATTAATAATAATTCTAATTATAATTCATCTTTATTAGGAAATGAAATAGATAAAAAGAAAAGAAAAGAAAAGAAACCGATGGTGTTATTATCTGTTTTGTTTCAATCCAAAAATTTGGTGATACGTGACATGATAAGTTCATAGGCCCCAGGTTCATTGTAAGTAACACTTGAGGAGTTCCTTTCGAACAGTAATGAGATGAAATGTGGCCATAACATGATCATCATACACAAATTTTCAGATACCTTAATGGTGCAATCAAAGTTTAGTCCACATATTCATGTGGGGCCCTACTTTGGTTCTTTAATGCCCACGTGGGTTCAGCATGGGCCCCACTTCTTGACTCCGAAGTCATCCTCGGGCCCTATCAACCGAAGGTTGCTTAGAATGGTGGAAGAACATTGCAGGAAACTAAACGTGGCTGAAGGATAAAAAGTCTTTGAACCGTTCTGGTTGTGGAGTCCAGTTATGTAATCACCTCTTTTTGTACTCAACGTGCATATTGGAATACGTTCCTCATACGTATCTATATCTGGGGTGAGCCATATACAATAAATTTAGTGTCAAGAAACACATGCCAAATACATATAAATATAAACAAGACATTCATCAATTACATGCCTAAACTAACTCTTAACCTCATCTAAGTCTGCTTACCATCTTCCTATTCATTTAAAGTTACATTAAAATACTTTTTTCGTTCAATTCTAAAAATATTGATTAACAAGACTCATATTATGAACACGTAAGATCACGACTGACAATCAAAATCGTGGGATTTATTCCATTAATTAAACCTTATATAAAAAATATTATTTAACAAGGTAAATTCTTTGTTATTCTTAAAATTTTTTAGAGAATTATAAAAAAAAATTTTAACCAATAATATTTAAATACGTATTTTAATAATAAATTATTATATTTATTATATTTAAACAAACGAAAAAGCAGTTAAATTTTTAATAATATGTAATTAAAACTAAACGAATTACAATTTAAAAAAAATAATATTATTATATTAATATATTTTTATATTTTTAATTTTATTATTATTAATATTCAATTATTTAATTATTATATTAATATATTATGTTATAATTTTTTTATTTATAATAAATAAAAATTTCATAAATATAAATTATATTATATTCAAAGCTTAAAATTTATAAAAAATATAAAAAAATAAAATAAAATAAGAAATTCAATACAATATATATACATTACAAATATATATAAATAATATAAATAATAATTTTAAATAAATTATATATAATAATATATTTTTTATAATTTATCACATGTTTCTTTTTTATTAGTATAAATCTTTTAAATACGGTACTCAAAAAAAATTTTAAGATACCATAATACACGTTATTTAACGAAGTCATTGTCCCTTGCATCTTTTAGGAAGATGCATATTGTTTTTATACTTGAGATCCTTTAATGAGATTTAGATTTAAACTTGCTGTGGGACATAAATTCAATCCTTATCAATTAAACAAATTTTCGTTGGTTATTAATACTTAAAACCTAATATGATTACCTCAATGTCCAATCACAATTTAACACATTTGAAATTAAATATGTATATCTATAATCAGGACATTATAAATATAAGCTTGCATCCATTGCTTCTAGGTCCCTTCAATTGACCAGCCATTTGGTTTAAGCTAATTTCAATGTTTTTACTAAAAGAATACTTAAGGGGTGTTAGAAAGAGTTAACGAAAATCAATAGTCGAATTCAATCAGGTTCAAGGTTGAAAAATAACTTAAATAAAAACAAACTGATAAAAGTAATAAGAAAACCGTTTGACTAAATAGCTCTTTGGGTCAGACAAGTTACCAATTGAGCAATTTATGAGTATCTTGAGTGGGTTCAAGCAAGTTGAAGGCTTTTTCGTCATAAAAAATTTGTGGTGGGTAACCTTTTCTCATTGGGTTTCGCCATTGCCTATCAAAAGTGATCACCATGCCACTATCACACCACACAAAACTGCCATTAAAACCACCATTATTAGTTTTTCTCGACACTATCACAACACAGCTCCCATTGAAATTTCAGAGTCTCATTACCACCAATCACCGCCCATTATCTGATTGTCCGTTACTATAAACCAGAGTCGCCACCTCCTGTGACCGCTACCATCCCTTCACCACAGTGTCACTAGGTGAAAGAAGAAGGAGACGAATGGTTGAAAGAAATGAGAGATTAAGAGAGAAAAGTTTGAGAGAGAGAGAGAGAGAGAGTGAAAAACTAAGAGGGTGAGAGATTGATAGAAAGAAGATCGAGAGAGAAGTGAGAGTGTGGAAATTTTTCATATTGTAAGTGAGAAGTAGAAGCTTTAAGTGCTATATGCGTTTAGTCTTGTGTTTGCTGCAGATATACTTCACTCGTCTTTTCATTGTTTTATAATTTTGAATTTCAACGTGAATTTCTAAGGCTTCTTAAAGACCTCTACACGAATGTGAGCATCCCATTTCAGTCGAGTTTGAGTTCAGACAAAAGATAAAACTTGGATTTGCACCACACTTGCTTGATTGCACCCATTTATAATTGAAAAACAATAAACTTTCACTAAACTTTTATAAGTTTTTTAACTTTATTTTAATAAATTTTAATATACTTTATTAAAATAACTTATTTTCAAATTCTTTTAATAAATTTTATGTTTAAAGTTACACTATAAACTAATCTTTATATAATGAAAATTCATTGAATAATTATTTATCCAAACATATCCTTGGCTGTCATGTTTAATAGGATGAAATTAAATTTTTTCAACACATACGTTATAAAAATATTAGTTAAAAATAGTAATTATTTATAATTTTAAAATTATTTAAATAAAGAAATAAATACTATAATTTATTTTTATATTAAATATATTATTATTTTCCTACCAATAGATCATTGGTTCAGGTAGGTTTTTACGTCCGAATCTTGTGTAAGAAAAGTTTCATTTAGGAGAAAGAGGTTCTAATAAAAAAGAATTTAAAATGTTTCAGTAAAATTTAAAAAAATCCAATATTGAAAATTTTTAATTCAAATAAAATTATCTCACATGGAGTATCATATTAAGATCATGTATAGAAAAAATCATTTTAAAAGATTTTTAATGGTTATTTAAGATAGCAAGCATCTCAATATTATGAAAAAGAGCTAGAGAAAGAAAAAAGTACAGGATCATACATGTAATTATAGATATATTTTTGTTATTTATGCATTAAATAATTAATATCATGTTTTATATTTTATATAATTGCCTTTTTACTTTATTTTTATTTTAATACTCACGTTTCAAAATGAAAAAAAGTCTCATATACAAAAAAAAAAACTTTTTCGTTATTGTAAACTTAATGAGTTGTATCACAAATTAATAATTAACACACCCTCTCATGCTTTATAAAAGCATCTTTTAGAAGACTTTAATGGTCCTTATTATAAGACATTTTATAATTTTTTAAAAAAGTTTATTATTTTTTCTCATTTAATTTTAATAAATAAAATTGATGAGAGTTCAAATTAAAATAAAAAATAAATATTAAATGTGAGATTAAATTTAATAATATTAAATAAAAGTAGCATTATCATGTGATAATATTTAGAAAAATAAAAATAATTAACTAAGTATAAAAATTTGTTAAATATAAATTAAAAAATACGAATTGACTAAAAGAAAATGAGAGAAGTAATTGAATAGAAATATAAAGAGAGAAAGAGAGGGAGGGAAATACGTATAAAAGTAGCAAGTGTGTACGTATATGGAGGGCCTTTTCAATTGCGGCTGGAAATGGTACAGTCGTCCCAATGGAGGAAGCTGAAGTAAGGTAATTTATTATTTCGGCTACTTTTAATGCATTTCCTTTGAAAAAAGAGGTACTATGATTTATTTGGAATAAAACGCGTGGCAACTTCTAAACACCTTGCTATTCGGGACCACATTGATGGCTTCTCCTATAGGCACGCGGCCTACAAAGATTCCCCGCCGCCATGACCATCTTCTCTCTCAACTGTTCCTTCAACCTTCATGTTTTGCAATTTGGAACTCACTCTGCACGTGCAATGCATGAATTTACCAAATCACCCATGAGGGCATCTTAGCTTGTATGGATTGGACTGAAAGTTGGTAATTTTGGATCATAGTGGAACTTTGTTCGTACGAAATCCAACAAAGCGTGAGTAAAAATTGGGGTAGGGTCCTTGGAATCGTACTTAGGTGGCAAATTAAGCTTTATGATCATTAACGATGATAATAATGGAGGCTTATGCTTGAACTTTTGAAAGTTTTGTCCCTAAGAGCCAACTTGAACATTGGAGCTAGCCTACCAATAATACAAGACCACGTCTAAAAAATTACAATTGCTTTCCACCTCTTTTTTAACGATCTAGAAACACTTTGCGGGGTTTGGTTCAGGTCCCGTGGACAAGGTTTCAAAAGTGGGATTACTTATATAATAACAGTTGTAATATGGGATTGACAAATGAAAAAGTGTTCTGGTGAGTGTGTGGAATCAATTATGCACACGTCTTTAGATATTAATATAATTTAATTGTACGATCATGCATCTTTAATGCACTCACTACTGGTCACTAGCTATCTATGTAGGGAATTAAGATGGGAATCAACATGTAATACTTTCAAAGAATCAAATATTATATAAAAGAAAACTCAAATTACAAATATTTCCCCACACCCTCTCTAAAATAAGGAAAATTATAGAACAAAAATAGAAACCTACAAATTAAACTGAAAAGTAATTCACATTTTCCTTCTATTTTCCCTTATATTCCTTAATTAGTTTAAAATCTCTGTCCATCGTGGATCCTACGTGTGTCCTATATGTGAATTTATTCTATTTGATCATTTTACTAGTTCATAATTTTTTTCATCTGTAATTTTTTCACAATTTCACCCTTCCTTTCCATTTTGTTTCTCTCTCCTCTAAAATTCCCCGGCCACCATTGATTCTCCTGCGAATGTTTCACATGCTGTCACTGAGTTGCTGAAAGAGCAACATGTTCTCGACATTCCAGAAATTGTTGGATGTGTCCTCGCCCTGAATCCACGGGGTGTTTGGTTCCATGGATTGGAAATCCAGCTCCTGAAGGAACAACCCTGATGGGCTTGTGATGCAATCCAAAAAGCTGAGTTGATCATGAGCTTGTTGGTAATAATCAGGATTAGGGTTATTGTTATTGTTACCAACTGGGACATTGTAATAATCTTGAGTCAAATCCGAGACAGGTGAAACGTGAGTCCCAAACGAGTCTGATGATGCAACTGTCCCCGTGCTACTATTCTCTGGAGTGTAACTTTGTGTAATTTGTGAACCTCCAAAGTTGTTCATAATTGCTGGACTTGGCATCATGTTCCCACTGTGAACCTCAAAATTGTTGTTAAGGTTGTTGTCGTAGTTGTACCTATATGTGGTATTGTTGGTAGTGGTGACGGTGGCGGCGGCACTAGCAGATAAGGCCGGCGAACCAGCAGTAGTAGCAGCGGTGGCAGCTGCGGCGGCAGCTGCGGCGGCTTGAATGCGCTCCACAAGCCTTGGCATCCAAAGGTAGCGCATGGCATCCTTGAATTGCTTGCTATTCACGTCACATTTGAGTTGTTTGGCATGCTTTTGGACACGGGTTCTCCAATAGTTCTTGATCTCATTGTCGGTTCTTCCCGGTAAATATTGAGCAATTTTGGACCATCTGATCCGAAAGTAAAAGTTGATTGAGTTAAATAAAATGGGCATCAAATTTTGAATATTGAAATTAATGATGAATAACTTAATTTTTAAAAAAATAATGGTGTGTTTAAATGCATGCATAATATTTTTGGGTTAATTACCGGTTTCCCCAGCGACCATGAAGCTCGAGAATTAAAAGTTGTTCTTCAAGTGTTATGTTGCCACGTCGAACATCGGGACGCAAATAATTTAACCATCTCAATCTGCAACTCTTCCCAGTTCGTTTGAGTCCTGTAACAAAATGAAATTACTTTAGTTGGTAAAGTTTTGGAGTAGCAAAATACTACTATAACGAGGAAAAAAAAGAAAGAGCATTTTGTTTTTCCTTTATGGGACTTTATTTTTTTTTTCTGTAACAAATATATGATTTTTAATTGTGGTATCAACTCATTATTCTTTTTCCCATTTGCATAAATGGGGATGAGGCCAAGCAATTATCTATAACCTATAATTACATTTTTCATTTCATTATTCGTTTTATGCCCCACCACACACAAGTATATGCCATTAAAGTCCTAGCTAACATAATCCACTACCATATCATGATGCTCTTCATATATATAAGAAAACCGCAAACTTTGGCTTTTCTGCCCAAAGAATTGATTGGTGATGAAACGAGACGAGAAGTGAAGGCCTTTTCACACGACAATTATAGAGATTTTGAAATTAATTAGAAAGGCAGTGTTGAAGAAAATAGTGGAATTAGTTTTTTTGTGTCAAAATTGCAATCATGAAATCACTAGTATATACCCTATATTATATAGTATTATATTGGGATCTTTATCTTTGATGAAAACTAATAAGAGAAAGAAAAAGAAGTTACCAGCAGAACGGGCAAGGGAGTTCCATCGACCTTCTCCATGATTGGCAATGTAATTGATAAGGGCAAGGTCCTCATCAACGGTCCAAGGGCCTCTTCGAAGGTCCATCTCATCCTCGCTTTGGATGATGGTGTTGGAGTTGCTTATAACCCTTCCTTTCACTTCCATGAGCTACACCCACTTTGAATATGTGTTAATTGATTGATTCCAACACAAAACAACAGAGGTAGCTTTTGATCTAAGAAGTGTGGTTTAGTTGAAGATGTAAACAGATTGAGAGAGAGAAAGAGGGTTTTGGCTTATTACGAAGAGGATAAAGAAGGGTGGGGGCTTTTTATAGATATTCAAGGATATATGGGGCTTTGAAAATGAGGGAGAAAATGATAAGAGTTGGAAGGGATGATGAGAGAGAGAGAGAGAGAGAGAGAGAGAGAGAATAGAAAATATGCTGAAGTAGTAAAAAAATTAATGATTTAATTAAGGAACACTTAAGTAAGAATTTAGAGGAAAATAATAATAATTATTATGGCTTGTAAGTAAGAAAAGGCTACGAAGTTTGACGCTTTGACAGTTTGACTTTCCTGGCTTTGTTGTGTGCGCGCGTGCGCTCCGTTACTCCTATCAGTTGTTTGTTGTTACATGCTCATAAGTCACAGCTCATAATAACATAAAAAATTAATTTTTTTTTCCTGCTTTTCTCGTAAAGACGGCTTAAGGCATGTGAATAAAAATATTAGATCGATGCAGGAATAATAGTCTCTTCAAACGATTTGGGTAATTATATTTAATGTCTATTTAGATGTCTCTTTGTAAAATTGATTTTGAATTGTTTAAATTTGTAAAATTAGTTTTAATTAAAAATCGAGTTTGAAATAACTTCTTTTTATGTTTATAATAAAATATAATATAAATTTTTTAACTATATATAAAAGTTATAATTTTTTAAACATTTAATTAAGTATGGATTCATATTTATTTCAATTTTATTACTTGTAACTAGTTACAATTTTTACATTAAATTCATGTTTATGATATTCTTTTAACATGAAATCAAGTACACGCTTAAAGATAAAATAAATTTTTATATAAAATAATCAAATAAACTGAAATAAATATTATATTATATTTATATGTTGAAAGGTGATTTAGAAGTTTTAAATGCTCATTGAAACACGCTATTAGAATTCACATAAAAAATTTTCATACTCACTTTTTCTTTTCCAAAATAATATTTTATTATTAGCATTTTTGTTTAAAATATAAGTTAAATATATTAAAATATAAAAATTAAACTTATTATCCAATCATAAATGTTTATATTAATAAAAATCGTTAACTTCTGATGGTTAATTATTTTTCTGTTGATTAATATGACTAAAATGGTGACATACTTTTATAAAGTTCAATTTTAAAAGAAAATAATATAATCGTCGTCTTGAGTTTAATTTATTGATTTCATAAAATATTGTCCTTGAAAATTGAAGTAGAGTTCAAAATTTTGAAAGATTATTCATGATCAGAAATAAAGTACGCACAATACGTATGTATAAATCTAAAAATTAAATACTAATAAAGCAAAAAATAGCAATAAAAAAGTGAATAAAAATATAAAAGGTAATTATTTTAAAAGATACTTTGTTTTAATTAAATTATTTTCAGGAAATATATTCGAGAGAGCTTTTTATATTCAAGTTCGAGTGAATATTGCGGTTGTTGAGAGATCCTCTCTTTCGTTTTTTTTTTTTTCTTTAAATTTAATTCGTTTTCAGATATTCCCAAATAACTTTTCTCTTAATCTTTTTTTGCCCTAGGATTCTGTATTCCTGTCCTTCTCCTTTATCACAATTAAATAATCCAAAGAAGTTCAATATTGCAATTAATTAACATGTTGCTGCTTTAGTTTAACGAATCTATATCATATATAAAAGACTATATTGTTCTGCTAACTCTGCCATTTAGACTTTAGTTTTGATAGGTGTGGGATTAAAATTTATCATATGGAAAAAGATAAACTTTAAGGTAATATTTTCATTATTATTTTATAATTACAATGCAAATTTTAATTATTATTTCAGTAATTTGTGTAATATGAGTGGCCATTAAAAATTAATTTAGTTATTAAGATATAATTTTAATTAAAAATAACACTAAAAGCTTAATAAAATCTACTTTAGTCTTACCCTTCGAAATTAATCTTTCTTCAAAAGTTAATTTACCCACTAATGAAAAATTATTACTTTACGTTAATGTGCTGGTGTCGTACAATGCCATGAAGTCATTTTTTTTCCATCTATCTCAATCGAAGCTGCCACAAGAAAAATGTGAATGAAGAACTGAAAAAGAAAAAGAAAATAGAGGTAGAAGAAGTGACTACTATGATTTTTAAAAAATTCTAAAAATTTTTAAAAATTATTTGATTAACTAAATCTAAATTTAAGAGTTTAATTACGTGTGTGAGAAAGTATTAGCATCTTTACAATATTAGTTAAAAATAATTATGTAAATATTAATATTTGTTTTATTCTTAAATTTAATATTTTATTTATAATTTTTTAAATAATAAAAAATTTATATTTCAAAATAATTAAATATTCTCGTTTTTATACATTTCTCAATGCACTAAAAAAATTAGGATTAAGTAGTCTATTATTCACACATTTAAAGATAATTATGAAGTATAACTACCAATTATTTCATGTGTTAAGTGGTATCTCATGAAATCGTATGATATTAATATATTAATATCATATTTGCTATTAATACGTTTAAAATTTACATATTAATAATTTAAATTTTAAATATTTAATTTTTATTTGAACACAATAGTTAATATGGTTATCATAATTTTATTATATTTTTATGTTTTAAAATTTTGAATATAAAATTTCAAATATATACACTTTATATTCAAATACTATTCCCTGCCTTAATCTTTTATAGTATTATGATGTTACATTTTACATTAAATAAAGTCAACATACAAATACAACGACATACTATTTAAATATTTAAAAATTTACATTTAAAAAATTAAATACCATATTTTTTATTATAATAATTTTGCTTTTAATTTTTATTTAATATTTTCTTAAGAAATATTTTATGATCAATCTTCAGCAATAATTACATACAATTGTTTGTTTATGTCTTTTTTGTAATTTATAATATGAGATATTTTAAGAATATGTCTTTTTTAAGAAATTTTTGTAATTTGGTTGTCTTTCCTTCTAATTATATTTTCAAGCAATTCCATTTATCTTTAAATTCTCAGTTTTTTGTTATATTCAACCGTTCAATCAAATCATATCAAAATTCTTTAAAGTATATGAAAGATGATAAATGATCTAATGAAAAAATTATTATAAATCTATAAAAATTATTTTTTTATTTTTATTAAATAATTCGTGGTTTCAGGATGAATAATTTAATATTATTTGCAATTTATATTCAAAATATGATTTGATATTTTTCTTCACTTATGCTTTTTTGAATTTTATTTAAAATAAAAAACATCATACTAGAAACTTTAATGTGAAAATATAGTATAACATATTGATTTAAAAATTGTCAAATTATAGTTATTAGTTTTTTTTTACTGATTTTGTGTTACTTTCCATTCAAAATACGTAATATATATCTCTAGAAAAATATAATTTTCTTGTAAGAAGGTTACTATTTTATTGCTATTTTAATTTTATTAATTCAATTTGAAAATATTTTAATTTAGCATAGTTTATACTTTAATTTTTGTTAGTTTAATTTTCTCAGTAACACTCAAGTAATAAGCTAGTGTACTAAAAGTATTGATTAAAAAAATATTAAACATATCATATTATACAATTTTAATTACTTAAATTAGTAAGTCTTAATTTCTTTTGTATTTTTATTTAATAAACGATCTCTTTCATATTAAAGTTAAAAAATTTATTAATACATTTAATTGAGATTTTTAATGTATCTTGATATGATTTTTTTTTAAAAAGTATTTTTTTATTGATTAGCCAACACTCTTAAAGAATAAAGACACCTCTTAATAAGACTTTAATTTATGGGGACTGGCCAATGTTACCGAGCTGCTAAGGCACTAATCTCAGGCATTGCATGCGCAACACAACGCGCTCTATGGTTTTTATTTCTATTTTTGTAATGATAAGTGGATTAAAATCTAACATCTTTATCATATAAAGTTAAAGAGGCCACGGTTTCTTCTACATGTCACATGTGCCTCTAACTAGGACGGCTGGAATAAATTTTCCATTCAATCCTTTGAATTTTTATGATATAAAGCTTTGAGGGACCATCTGCTAAATCTCGTTTTAATTAAAGTGATTGTCTTAATTGTTTTTTTCCCAAGTCGAGAATTACGTTTAGGTTATATGTTCCTACATAAATCACTTCAGTGAAGTTCAAATATTTTTTTCAAGAGAGGTTGCAGTTTTAATTTCTATTGAATCCTCGAATTTTAATTATTTTAGGTACATAATCAACGTTGAATTATGTACTTAACTACTGAAAGTTCCAGTATAAAAACTGCAGTATGTTTAATTTTATTGATAAACTCCATGGATCGATTGGAACCTGACATCGTGGTAGCTTTCTGGAATAAAGAAAGACACCTTGATTTCATTCCTTTCCCAAATTGGATTGTTAAGTATTTTAATTTTCTTTATTTAGCAAAAATGCTACTGATTTTTATTAACTATATGTCCCATCTACTACATTGGTACGTAGCAGTCATTTGGATTGGACCACCTACATACAAATCATAAAGTAATTCCACTTTACAATATATAGTGCTGCAATTCTAATTGCAATGGATGTGCGTGTGGATGTGATTACCGCTGCTTATATAGTTTTATTTTTCATCACATAGTTTGGTCCCAAATGTAATTAAAAGGCTAATTATATTATTTTGTTTTAGAAACACGCAGCAGGTTATCATAATTTCCCTTTTCTTTAACAGTAAAACAATCTGAAATCTCTGCACAATTTGAGGGTAAACTCAAAATTAAAAAGAAAAAGAAAAAGAGAGGAACTTACATAAACCCATATGATCCATATGGAAATCATGAATAGTACCGACCAGTATGCTATCTATAGAGGCTGCTGGGTGGTGGCCGCCACCATTTATAACTAAGTTTAAATCAAATTAAAGGGAATTATATATTAATTTTTATTTTAAGCTATCTTAATATAACCCAATAGAATTGGGTGGGAAAGAAATCAGGACTTCCATTGAATATCGACATCTATTGCATATTGGGGAACGGTGACATATCTCTTAAAATATTATCACAAGTTTAGATTATGCTTTATATATATATTGAGTTTCGATATGGACCACCTCATGATTATCTGTTCACAATGGAATTTTTAATATGGTTGGGGGGAAAGAAGGATTTATATATAATCACCGTGATTCGACCATTATTTTTCTCAAATTAGATTTGAGAAATCATTTTCTTCGGATAAGATTGCAAAGTCTCAAAGACAAGCTATACTGGGTGGAATCTATATGCATGCGTTTCACTATTATTCACTATCATAATAAGAATTTAAAATACTCTTTTTTCTACATTAGTATCCTTGTATGTATACGCGTAAGTGATTCTGATAACATGAACAGGAAACACGAAACATTAATTTTATTACACGACAATCATGCGGCATCTGATTAAAGTTAAAACATAAATGGTGGCTAGTGTTCATAGGAGTTCTGCTACTTTGTTAATTACTTTAATATTCCATATGTAATGCTTTTATCCCTTATGTTTGATATATTTTACTCTCAATAATTTTATCCAGCAACGTTTCTCATTTATCACTGTGGTAAGGGAATTCGGAAGAAATCATTATAATGTTATAAATCCAGTTATTGATTATGAGTTTTTCAATTTAATATTTAAAAATAAAATTAGTGTATATAATGAAATAAGTTCAACAAAGCAGGTTTCTTGAGATTGAAAAAAAAGACTCTATAAGTTCACATTTTATTTACGGTAAGGGGAAAACAAAAAAAAGATGAATGAATACGGTATAATATAAAGCACAACATTTATTTAATCTAGATATTGAGAAGATTCAAGCGAGTTCTACTTTGGTTCAATAATGCCATCTTCATCTTTGAGGACCTGTGGATCAAAAAGGACGTGTTAGCTAGCTAGCTAGCTAGGGGCTTTCTTTATAGTTGCTCTCACAAGGAAAATAGGATTCCATAAAGTTCATTGTTCTTTGGTTCTTATTCTGCCACAACTAATCCTATCATTCAACAATTTTGGTTTCAGAAGTTTCTAAGTTTGTGTAGATTTGCATCCACACCCTCCAATCTGATTTAAAAGGAATTTTGCATTTCTTTAAATAGATTTTCGATGTTAGTGTATTAGAAGCACTGTGATGGGTTCATTTCTTGCACATATCCCTTCTACTTTATGCATATTTCTGCATTGAAAAATAATCCCTATTAACGATGCCCAGGACCAGTCCATAACTTATTCTAAAGGGAAATTTTGCCACAAACCCCGGTTAGTGGTTACCAATCAAACTGTCCCAATTATCATTCTATTTTGTTAGTATATTAACGAAGATTAAATAATTAATATAAATATAATATATTACTTATTATCATAGATCGTTAAAGTTTATATTAAAAATTTAGCATTGAATAAGTTACCGAATCGGTATGTAAAACTCCCTCACCAAGAAAAGTCGTTATGTAAAATTCAAAATTGAAATATGGAAAGCCTTTAAGTTGTGCACCCAGTATTTGACACGATGTGTACTGTGCAGCACCGAGAAAGAGGAGTGGGAAAGACTTGTACTTCTAAAATTTCAGTAAAGGGTAATAATGTCCAAGAATTGGGATCTAATTTTTATGTTGAATGATTAAGATAGATTAATTACATTTAAACTAGATAAAAAAAAAACATGCAATCTGCATAATGGCTTTGCTGATTTGGTTGAGTAGCGTTAATTTTGGGTTTGAGTGGATGAAATTTGAGAGTTACAGGAGATTTTAAATGGATGAGAAAATTTGCATCCACCATTCCTAACAAAAAAGAAGGAAAGGCATACCCTAATTTCATTACCCTATGTGCCCTCTATGGTCTCACTCTGATCACTTAACTCATCTATTATCGCTCACTCTCTTTGTCTAGACGAAGCCCATGATAATGATCAATGCTCAACTCATCACAACAATTGTTGCATTGGTTGGAAATGCCATGGATACATTTGAAAGGGTATGTTTGAAAAAGTATATATAAGAAGAGTTTAGTTGCTCATGAAATTGCTAAAATAGGGGTAGTAAAGTGTTTCAGTTTATCCTGCCTTATTTGAATCTCATCTAAAAAAGGATTGCCTCGTCTTGCTCTAACTTGCTTAGAGTGAGCCAAAAACATAAATTTTTAAAATTAAAAAACTAATAAAAACATAAAATTATTGAAATGATATTAAATTAATAGTTGTATTTTAATAATAAAAGAATGTCAACGGTCCAATCTATTATTAACTCACATTTTGAAAAAAAAAAAAAAGGATGGATCAGAAAAATTTCAACCTTTAGCAAGTTAAATAAGTTAATCTATTAAGCTGAACTCATTTTGTTACTTCTATTTTACATCTTGGATATACTTTTCCTCGTCCCATGTCATGACTTTTATTACTTTTATTTTCATTAAAAAATTCTTTTCTTTTAAAACTTTGGAAATTATGTTTAATTCGATCTTGTTTTAAAGAAGAAGAGAAATTTCAAAAGTTAAATTAAATGCTACCTTAGTATAAAATAGGGTAAACTATAATTACATTCCCTTTTCGTATGATATTCATAACTCATTATTCCTTCTTTTATTTTATTATTATTATTATATATGTCATATTATTATTTATCTTCTTTTTGTCAAATACTAACTAATACCTTAGTAAATTAATTAAAGAATTCAAAATTTATCAAAAATGCGATAACACATTTTCCCATATTTTTCAATTAAAATTTATATTTAATTCCTTATTCTCATTTTATACGTACCTTAAACCTTTTTTCATATTATTTTTTTATGATTATATTTATCATGTTTTCTCCTTTTCCTTCTAATATTTCTTATCTCCCAAACCTTAAAGGATATAATTTTTTGTGTGTCATTACTAGTTGTCAAGTTAATCATAAGTTAAAACATGGGTTTTCTTATATTTATTGTATATTTTTAAAAATGATTCTAACAAAATTTTGAGTATGACACACTTAATCGAATAATTTTGTTTTCAAAAAAATGTTTTATAGTCAAATTTATAAAATAAATTTTTCTATAAATAAAACTTATTAAAGAAACATTTAATTAAGTTATGTTAACTCTGATCAGAAGATGATATGATTGATTATTTAATGTTTCCTTATTTAGTGGTGTGCAAATGAAGTCTCCTAAAGAATGCACTTGTTCAAGGACACAGTGTGAAAAGGGGTTTCCTGCTAAAGAGACAGAGGTCTAAAGATAGTCTTTCCTACCCCCCACAAGGAAACTATAGTGCAAAAGCTGAACAAATTAAAGAAAGAACAGATTAAGTTGGATTATAGTTATCTCATAAACTTAGACACGTGTCGCGCCCACCATGTATGATCCTTTGTGAAGAATTAGAAAATTAGAACGCCAACTGTGGTCAAGCCCCACCAAAACCCACCACCCATTACAGGTTCATGAGCATTATTGTACTAATTTTAATCCATTTTTAATTTTTCTTTCATATAATCTCCCACGTTTTGTTGCGAGATAACAGTTTCGAAAAATAAAGTTTTGAAATTTATGCAACATTCTCATAAATTAGTGAAGGGATAACGAACTAGATTGAAGAAGAGGGAGAGAATACCAAAGACGAAAATGTAGGCAGTTAGCATGACAATAGATAAATTAAAGATGGAAGAAAAGTCATAGGGATCGAGTGGCACATTAGGAATATTACTAAAATGTGACATTACTGAGTTGCTAGCCTTTGTTTTCTTGATGTAAATTTGCTCATTTTCTACTTCCAAAATGTCATAAGACACGCACCTAACCCCATGTTAATTTTATAATTAACGAGTTATGCCTCAATATATAAAATTTTTGTATTAAGCTCCTTTAGAGAGCACCACCAGTTGCGGTAGAAACTTGTACTTGTATTAAGAAGGTAATTAAGTGGCAATTGGCACATAGATGATTATTACAATTAAGAAACAAGACATGTCAAGCTAAGTGAGAAAATTTCCTCATATAACAGCATTCTTGACCACTGATTATACCATAAGAAGGCATCTACGCCAACCCCAACTCTTTGAATATATCTTCTAGTTAAGTAATTATTACTGCAATTTGCAAAATTATTAATTTCATAATGGTATTATGCGTTATTGGGATCCATGTCACAAGGAATATTTTGGGTTCAATGAGAGTGACACCATCCATAGTTTCCTAGTCTTTTTGTCAAAAGATAGCCGGGTTTTCAGGATTCAAGGCGTTGACATTTCCCTTATGGACGGTGTCCTCCTAGCACATCAAATTCCAAATACACAAATGTGCATATGTTTGTGTATATTTCAAAATGAAAATTAAAATATCTATCTTCATAACTAAGATGATCGTGTAAAATTTATTATCTTTGCCCTATGTATTGTTGTCTCTGAAGCGTCTTTGACTCAAATTGTCTACATTCGTTTGTTAACTGTGACCCCTTTTTCGTCTCCCAAATCTTTTGACCTCTCTGAAATATTAAGGCAAAGCGTGTTATTTCTCCCCTCTTTAGAAGAACTAAGTATACTTATGTTAGGTATAGAAAAGGAGTAGAAAAGCGTGCCATGAACATTGAATTAATCCATTGTATTCACATAACTTCCTATTTACTTACTAGATGAATGCTGTTATATATCAAGGATGTCATTTTAAATGATGTCTTGTCGTAAACTATAATTAGACATTCTAATGCCATGAAATCCACTCTATTGACTCCTTTCAAATGAAATCCATTTGTTTCTTCTATCCAAACTTTTTGAGTGAAGGAGTAATACATTATTTTTTAACAAGCACTAAAACAAATATTATTTATTAATAATTTAATGTAAGATTAGTTATCGTTATCATACTTTTTTTCTAACAAAAATTTATATTATTGATATAAATATTATGAATTTATATATATTAATAATATAATAAGATTAAAATAATAGATTACTTCCTTAACTCTTGATTTTGTTAAGATTTAGTTTCTAATTTTTTTATTTTTTATTTCAGTTATTTAAATTTATAAAAATATTTTAAATAAGTCATTGTTATAATAAAAAAAATACCAACTCTATTAGAATTATTATTTTTTACTCATTGTGAACACTAACAAAAATACAATATATTTTTAACAAATTTTTGGTTAAAGAATTTTCTTTGCTTTTTTTTTTATTCTCTTC
This sequence comes from Abrus precatorius, assembly GCF_003935025.1. Classification (NCBI taxonomy): domain Eukaryota; kingdom Viridiplantae; phylum Streptophyta; class Magnoliopsida; order Fabales; family Fabaceae; genus Abrus; species Abrus precatorius. Next base: position 29,823,495 of record NW_020874292.1, on the reverse strand, counting down.
TCTTCTGTCTTTCCCTCTACACTTTCACAACTTGTGTCTTTTTTTCATTGAACTTTGACAAAAAAAAAGTTTTTTTTTTTATTTTTTTCTCCTTTTATCCCTTATTAATGTTTCTATAATTTGTCCCCTCCTTCGCACTTTGACTAAAAAAATTATAAAGCTTTTGGTAGAGTTTTATAGTTATAAAAGAAAATAGAGAGAGAGAAAACAAAGGCGTCAAGACTACTACCTTATTTGCATTTGATGTCATCATCATTGTCTTGTTTCTCATTTTTTTTATAATTTTAAAAAACTCTCTAAATAAAACAAAGTGTGAAAACCTGAATGAAAGTAAAAAAAACAAGAAAGAGAGAGAGAAAGGGGATATTATTGAAATTTGAAAGAGAAAAGAAATGTTGGGGAAGGTACGATAGGAAATAAAAAGAAGAAAAATGGAAAATTTTCTATTGGAATTTGAAAGGGAAGAGAAATGAGTCATAAATGCATGGACAAAAAAATGAGACAACTCAAAAATTTGTGAGGATATATTAAGTTTCATCAAAGTTTACAAAAATTAATGAACTAATATATTAATTTAACATACAATATATTATATCTGTAAATAATTTTATTAAAAGTACTAATATATATTATCAACATATTTTAGTATAGTATCTTCCTTATTTATTAATAAAATATTTAAATTTATTCTAATAATTTATTTTTTTAGATAAAAATTATACAAAAACATATAACATTAAATTTTTATTAATTCAATTGTCGAATAAGGTTATATATTCATATTAACAATGTATATTAAATTTTATCTAAATTAAATATTCATGAATATATAATTTTATAATTAATTAAAAATGTATATTAGATATTACAATAAAATTACTTAATAAATTATTAACTAATTTTTTATTTGTATATTTACAAACTTAATATATTTAAGAAATTTTTTCATTTTTTACTTTTTTTAATCAAAGAGGATGAATGCCAATGATATCAATACCTAAACAGAAATACAAAGAGAAAAGTGCCTATTCAATATGAGAATAAGGTGAAAGTTTCTTTAAACTTATTTTAGTTAACCTATTAGAACATTAGTAAGTTTTCCTACAAATGTGAATAAATCTAATAAATTTGACAGATTTCAACAAATCTCTAATATCATTTATCAAATAAAACAAAGGATGAGAATAATTTTAAACATTTAAAATCAATGAAAGGACTGCCCTAAAATCACTTCTAATTTAAATAACTTAAATACTCTTGTGTATGATCAATTGCACTCCCTAAGTAGATGCCTAACTGCTTAGCAATAAGAGGAGAATAAGGAACAAGTCTACTTAAAAAATCAGGTATAAATACTATCCCAAATTAGTCCTCACAAACATAAGTTCCATTGATGAGAGAAGCATGATAATCCATATTCAGTTTAAGCTGACTTGAATTTGGAGGAATCTATTTCAACCAAAACTAGTTATTAGTAAGCCTGGAGAGATTTTTGGAGCTGTTCATGCAAAAGTTAAAAAACTCAAAATCACAATGAGTTTTTTGGACAAAAAAATTAGATTAAAAATAATACAATTTTGAAAGATAATGTCATTTATGTCTTTCCAAAAATATTACATAATAACACTAAATAACCTATTCCATCAATGAATTTTGCTAAAAATGAGGTTAAAAAGGATTAATATCAACCAATATTAAAAAAAGGGAAGTCTTTGATTGGATAAAATAAAATAATTATAAACATGTCTAACATAAAAATAATCATAAAGAACACGTATAATAATTTCAAGTATCTCATCATACCTAAAATAAATATAGTGATCCAACATTCTTCTCTTAAATCTTTCCTTGTTAATTAATAATTTATCATAAAAAAATTTCACAAAAAAAATTAATCTTAAGCGGTCTTCCCACTGTGAGACCAAATTAAAAATATCACGAGAAGGAGTAAAAGGAGCACAAGAAAGAATTGTTACTTTACCTTTCTTTTAATTTAATAATTATATATATATATATATATATATATATATATTTAACCTAACGTAATAATTAAAATTTATAAAACAATGCTAAATATAACACGTAGTTTTATTTAATCCTACTCGACATGTGTATCTATCTATGTGTAAAAAAAATGTATGTTAATTAATTTAAAGTAAATTATACTACTTGCTCCCCAAGTTTGCTAGATATTTAAAATTTTCACGTGCTTTAAGTAAGATGTTATTACATTAAACACTGCAACCAAAGCGAATATTCGCGATTACTCGACTAACCAACGCACCTAAGTCATTAATATATATAAGTTACACAAACAAAACGGTGTTTGATGGTTTGACTCCACCACTAATAAGAATAAGCGCTAGCTGAACTGAAAACAGTGTCAAAGTTTTTCTTTGAAAAGAAAAAAAATGTGCCCATCGAGATAGCAAAATGCAAGTGAAACAGCTTAATTAAGGTTGGATCTGCAGATTCTAAAGCCTTGTACACTTGCCTGGATGAGTCATATTTAATTCAAAATATATGTTTAATCTAATTAAAATATATGAGGTTAATTGAGTTCATTTTTTTATTTTATTCTTTTATATATATAACGAATTATAATTTATTATTTTATTGATTATTAAATATAAGTTAAATGAAAAACTTAAATCGAATATAAGAGTTATATCCTTTTTTTATTTTAATATATAATTATTATAGAAATTAATATTTGTTTAATATGATAATTCATGATTAGAAAATAAATAAAGACATATAAAATAAGAGAAAAAAAACATTATATTTAAATAAAAAGTACTCTTTTTAAAGATAATTAATATTTAAACTTTTACTGTTCAATATATATATATATATAATATAAATTTAACAAAATATTTTCATATACATATAGTATTGAAATTTGATATCAAATGATGATATATTTTTTTTACAATTAATTTTTTTTTTCAGAAAAGAAATTATAATTAGAACAAAAAATTGTAAAAAGTTTTAAAACTTTTATAAAATGGTTACAATATTTTTTTACAAATGCTTTGGGAAATATACTTTTCTTTAAAAAAATTAATATATATAACTTTTTAAAATATTTTTATTAAAAATGTTTATATAATTTTTATAAAAATAATAAATTTGTTTTAAATTTTTTTATAAAATATTCAAAAATGTATAAAATATGAGTACAAATCTAATATAAAAAAGTTATTTTATCTTAATGATTTCTAATTCAGCACTTTTCTTATGATAAAAATTTGATAAAATAGAATAACTTAATATAATAAATTGATCATATTTTATTAATTAACAAATATTGAATGAAAATAAAATAAATATTACTTTTAAATCTGAAGAAGAGGAAATATTACTCCATATTTGTATAAAAACAAAACTGGCACGAAACCATATTCTTTAATTCTACTAATTTACAGCCCACTAAATTAAAATTACTTTCCCCAAAGTTCTTAAATTTTTTACGTTACAAATACCTGTCAAAATTATTTTGTTAATATAAACATTGTATGAAATTTACTCTAGCAATATAACAATAATATTTAATATAATGCATATTATTTTTATATTGATAAAATTATTTATTTAATATATCACATTATTAATATAACAAGTGATTTGCTGAAAATGAGAAGTTGGATAGAAGTGTAGATGCAAGTTTACACATTTTTTTTTTTATAAAAGATAAGTGGGTGGCGGGGTGTAATTGTGTGAAATATTTCTGTGATTATTTATAGTGGCGAGGAATATTAAATCTTGTATATTACATAATAGTTTTTATGATGGTAATATGTGGGTTTTGAGATGTTAGTTGGTGAAAATAACTCTTTCAATATGAGATCTCAAGTTTTAATCTTTTGTTGGAGTTTGTGGATGTAGTTTTTATTAAGGTTTACAAGAAGATAAATGGGTATAAAGGACAAATTTTTCAGGTTTTTATTCAGTACAAGTTATGTATTCATGATTATTTAAACTTTTTTGTAGTCCTAATAGTATAGATCAGTGTATAGTGGACGTCTTGCAAAGGCTATGGAGAGGAAAGGTCCCTTTTAAGCGTTTGGTATTTTCTTGACAATTGTTGTTGAATGCATTTCTTTGTAAAGGTTTGTTGTTTGATCGTGATGTTCAAATTGATGATATAACTTGTTACTTCTATCATGGTTTGGAGGAACTTCTAACTCATTTGTTTTAAATGTGTTCAGTTTTATCTCAAATTTGGTACTTTATTGCGCGTTAGCTTAGATTCTCATTGATTTTGCCTTCAGATTTATTGACTCACTTGCTTTCTTTGGTTGATGTTGGTTGTAGTAAAAGAGAAGAGATATGTTCATTAATTGTTTTGATATGTACAATGTGGTTTTTGTGATTACATAAAAATATAATAATGTTTCCAATGGTGTTTTGGATAAGAAAAAAGTTATAGATTCTATTATTTTGAACTCTTAGAAATGACTATCATTTATTAGTAAAGGAAAAACTATTTTGTTAGCTGATTGGTATCTGAACTAACAAAATTATATCCGTTTTAGTTTTGCATAAGTATATTTTTGCTTTTTATTTTCTTAAGAAAGTATTAGTTTTTTTCTCTATATACATAAGTTTTAAGTTTCTCTTTAACTCTCTTTAATAATATATATTTTGCCTATAAAAAAAACTAATATAACAATACATCATATTATTAATAAAAATTTATTTACACATAGACAATTCAAATGTCAAATCATTGACATATAACATTTTTTTATTGTACCGTATCTCCAAAATTTAAAAAATTAAAATATATTCATTACATGATTAATAAAATTAAAACATGTGCATTCAATTATTTTTACGTCATTAACAATATATATTTTTCAAAACGAGACATTGAAATAATTTTTTTAATTGTTATAATTAAGAAAATAATTTTATAAGAATTATTTTAAAATTTTAAAAAATAAATTAAATTTGGTAATTATAATATTATATATATATATTTTTATTTTATTTTTGCTTTGTAATTTTTCTAACATCTCACAACTTTTTTTGTTAAAGAGATAAAAATTATTCCACTGGTAAGGAAGTTTTCAAAATTTATTTCTTTAATTCATTTTAAACAAGCACCATCAACTATTATTGTTTCAATTTTTAGCATGATTAAGCTTTCAATATTAGATTATATAATATATTTTTCAAAAAAACTTAAGTAAAAAATTTTGCTTTAAGATTTATCTGTAAAATAGTAACGCGGAGAGATCAATTGACAACAAACAGAAGCTTACAATCAATTGAATAGATCTTTAATTTGGGTTTAATTTATCAATGCACATTTGCTGTAATTTTAATAAAAATCTTTCATTCATTTACATTTTTAATGAATATTTTTAAAACACTCGTTAGAATGACCTTTTATTAAATAAAAAATATATATAATAATATGATCCAATGATATGTTTCTATATTTATTTAATGAGTCAGACTCAGGTGTTATCAAACTTATCAATGATATCAGTATACAATTGAATTGAATAACAACGTAAATTAATTTGACATTGACAATTCATTAATAAAAATGTAATTGAATAACATATCATTTTTTTCATTATTTAAAATTTTTTAATTAAAATAATATAACGTTAATATTTTATATTCAAATACAAAATAAATAAATGAATAATCAGAGAAGGAAAAAAACTATTTTCACTTCCTATAAAACCCACTAGCGAGGGACTTAAAGATACAACATTTTAGATTAAATGATAGGGATACGAGTAAAAATTTGTAAAGAGAAACTAATTCTAAAATAATAATAATATTTTCAAAGATTAAAAATATATTTAAATTATAAAATAATTATAGTTCTTATTCACGTACATATGTCAAATGATAAATCATGTAGTTATATATAGCTTTGTACAAAAAATAAAATTCATGAAAAATAAATGACTAAATTTTTGGAACGATATCAAAACATAATACATTAAATCGTGCTATAATTTGAATTAAATAAATAAAAACGAGACGATATATGATATATTAAATAATAATATTTTTATGTCAGTGAGTTAACAATAAATTATAAAATATATAAATAAGAAAGTTATGAGCCTAAATTTTTAAAGTATTTAGACAAACAAACTACTCGGATTTAAAGTCAGAACTACATTTAAATCCTATTATAGTGTTAAAGCTTATATAAAAAAAAATGAAAGATTCAAATTTAAAAAACAACAATCAAGAAGAAGAAGAAGAAGAAATTAAAATGTGATATTAAAAAGAAATTCAAGAAAAGAAACAAAAGTTATGGCAATAAAAAAAAATTAAATAGATACTGATACTTAAAATACAAGCTTAGACTAAATAAAAATAAAGGTTAAAATGATAATAATTATAATTAGATTAAAGCTAATTGAACTTAAAAAAAATAAATCATAAAATTCTAAAAATCAAACTAAGCTTAAATCTTATTCTTTTCAATTTTAAATTAGACTCACGCTCAAATCTTGATATGAGTCAGAGTTTAAATAATAATAATAAAAAAATACAAACTTAGTTAATAAAAAATAAAACTTAAAGCAGAAGCAAAATAAAAGTAAAAACTTAGACTTAAGTAAAAAAGAAATCACAATTAAACTAAAGTTAGCTAAATTTTAAAAATATATAAAAAAATTACAAATATAAATTACTTAAATATTTGAAATAAATAAATAACTCAAAATTTAAAAATTATTTTTTGAATCTTAGATCACATTCATATTTACATGTTCTTTTTTTTTCGTTAAGCAAATTATATATTATTAAAGAGAGTTTAAGAGAAACTTAACTTATATACACAGACAAAACTTAATATTTATTCAAAAAAATAAAAATTAGAAATATACTTATGTAAAGTTAAGACGAAAGTAATTTTGTGAGTTCAGATACCAATCTGCTAACGAAATAGCTTCTCCTTTACTAATAAGTGATAGTCATTTCTAAGACTTCAGAATAATAGAATTTATGACTTACTTCTCATCCAAAATACTATTCTATTTCTATGTAACCACAAAGACAACACTGTACTTACTCAAATAGTTAATAAGGGAATGCCTCAAACAATCGCACTCTGCTTACTCTCTAAAAAAGAGTGTACAAACATGCACCCACACTCCTATCTAATTTCTCATCTAACCATGAATCTCCTGGATGAATAACTTCCAGCAAATCACGCCACCACAAAGAACATTTGTTGCGGACTGGTGTATGCTAAATAGTAGAAGCTAGTCTATCATACTAAGCTTCTAACACCCACAATGAACTACAACAATTAACACCTCACCACAATCATTTTTTCAAAAGTATTCAGTTAAACAACTACTGCATATTCATAATGCAGTCACCATTTTTTCGTGGTCTACAAACCTTTTTCCATTTCACCCAGGAAATTTTGTATCCAGCCTTAACACTCCTTCATTAAAAAAAATCCGCTGGATATTTACATGTTCTCTTGGAATGCAATTATGCAAATGTTGACTCTGGTTACGCGTTAATGAGTAGCACTCTCGAGAATTCCGATATTGAAGCTGCTTCTATTCTCATTTTTCTTGGCCAGTGTACCAGACATCGTGATTGTGTTAACAAAGCCAAGGTTTCTAAATTTTCATTAAAAAAAGAATTGATTAAAAGTGTCATCCATATATGCAACTTTTTTTCCCCGATCCATCATGGAACTTTCTAATTAGTCTGAGCTGAAGACACTCAATATAATTAGCAAAGTATTTCTGATTTAGAATTTATCTATTTTATTAGATATTAGCCACAATCGGATAACTAACATTTTATGTGTATAGAACCATATTATCAAAATATAAATTTCATGGAAATGATCACACAAAAAATTAGTGAGGAAAAATGATGTAAATAAAAATAAAAAACAAATAAAAGTTTCAACATCTAAATATAATTTATAAATTATACTACTTGAATAAGATCAATTTTAAGAGTATTTTTTAAATAAGGGTATTTTAGAAATATTTTTAACCAGAGTATTTTTTTTATAATTTTTTCATCATTTTTTTACATTTTATAGTTTTTAAGTTAATATTAATTTTACATTTTTCATAATTTTATTTAATATAATAAAAAATTTATTATTACTGTTTATAATTATATATTTTTAAAAAATATTAAATTTTATAATAGTCATATAAATATTTTTTAATTAATTATTTAAACAATTATTTTAATCTATTGATATCCATGCAATGAAGGAAAAAACATTAATTATAAAAATGAGTAAGAAGATTTTACTTGAAAAAAAAAACAATTGATAGCAAATCATAGTTAAAAATAAATTTTAAAAAGTGGAAAACTATTAAATTTTTTATTAGTTGTAAAATAGGAATAATATGCTCAGGCGGGCATGATAGAAAGACTCTGTAAATAATGTTGAATATTTTAACCCTATTCTTATAAAATGAGGCCAGTTAAAAAAAGACTTGGATCATCTGCAGTTTTGGCAAAACTGTAGTCTATAGTCTAAATTTGCTTAAGCTAGTTTTATTTCGTTTAACTAAATTTGACTAAAAAGTTATTTTTGTTTAAATTAAAAAAATTTACTTAAGTAAATTTAATAAAAAAGTAATTTTTACTTAAGTCAAAAAATTCATTTAAATTAAAACTGTGAAAAATTTTAAAACTTCATTTTCTTCTTCTCTAAACTACAGAAAATTTGAAAAATCTTTTTTTTTTATCAATAATTACTTAGTTATCAAAGATCCTTATATATATCATTCCACCAAATATTTTAAATGCATTATTTAGTGTGCTACTCGTAGTAAGCAATAGTGAGGTAGAACTAATTAGAATTGAGTTAAATTATTGAGAATGATGATAAAAATAACAACTTTAAAAAATTGATTAAAAAATAGTTGCAATATTACATGTTATAAAACTTTTAAGTTTATGTGGCAAGGCTATAAAATGTGATCACATGATCTTGCATAAAAGTTTCTTAAAGTTTTTTATAGTTTAAAGAAGAATTAAAAAATAAAATAATAAATTTTTTTACAATTTTGACTTAAACAAATTTTTTTAACTTAACTGAAAATTACTTTTTTTACCAAATTTGCTTAAATAAATTTAGATTGTAGGCTACAATTTACGCTTAGAATGCAGAGAATCCAAATCTAGTTGGAAATACCCTAGCATCAAACCTGGAATGATAGCTTATTTGGTTTAGATGAAAATATATTTATTCTTTTTACTTTTAATTTATAAAAAAAATGCTATTTTATACAAAAAAAAATTAAAAATAAAGTAAATCCAAATTGATAGTTTATCATTAAAGAAAATAGAATTCACTTTCTTAAAATACAGAAGTCAATTACCATTGCCTTGTTTCGTATTTCTGTTCTCTGCCTATCTATCATATTATCATTACAAACTAAACCTGCTCAGCAAAGTAAATGGCCTATTGACTGGCATTGATTATATGCTTGTTATAGTGTATTTTTTATATTTAATAATATAAATATAAATACTATGCTAAAAGTTATTTTTTAGTTTATTTTTGTTTATCTTCATATATTATAATATAGTAATGAAAGTTTACTTGTCATCACCTATTAAATAAATTGGGTATTATTTATCTTTAAATGAATGTAACCATTACTTCTAATTCACTGTGTCAGATACATTTGTTGATTTAAAACTTAAGTAAGTTAAACAAAAGGGACTAATAGAACATATTCTACCTTAAAAACCACCGCATGAAGAAACGAAGCTAGCTATATAAAACTAAGAAGAAATCGAAATATTCTTTCAAAAAGTGGTAAAAGAGGAAGACGCCAAAACAAAACGCAAGAGAAGATGGAAAACGACGACCACCAATGTCTGGTTCCTTGGATGCACGCATGAGCTTTGGGACTAAAATATAATGTTAAGAAATGAATATTATAAGCCTAAGCGTGAATCTGTGTTACCCATAGTCTTTGCTATTTTTATAAAGCATACGTAACTATGTTTGTCTCGAATTCTACATTAGCAGCTAATCCAAAATAAAATAATTAGTGCTTCCTCTGTCATTTACAAACAGCCCCTCGTGTGGTCTACCATCACAGCGTGTTCTTTTGTTTCAATGCATCCACTACACAATTAATTAAAATGTCCACCACAATCATAATAAGCTTTGTCTTGGTCAATTTTATTTAATATATGTGCTTCTATCTCCTACGTACTAATCTCTTTCTTTGATTGTTCAGACGCCTCAGAATTGGAGGGTTTACCATTATCCATTTACCTTTTTCATGTTGGAGTTCACACTATGGAGATGTGGTGGTCGTGATCGGAGGGAGCTCACGAGGAGATTAATTGAAGGACCAAATCTATGTGAAATTTATTATATATTATAACTGTTTTGTTTTGATGAAAAAGCTTGTATTTAATATTTTCACATTTATTGAAACAAAACTCTAATTTGAATTGAGAAATTACACTAACAATAAAAGGGTGCATTTGGCTGAGAAGTCCTATAACTAAATAAAAACTTATAAAATTAAAAAATATATATTTTATGGGTTAATTTTTGAAGTTGAATTAGAACGTTAACTTAAATATAATAGGACACGAGAGTCTATTATAAATCTAATATTAAATCACTTTTGATTAAAAAAATAGTTGTGGCCCACGGAATCATTCAATGTAATTAACTTGAATTCATGATATTTTCGGTGAAACTTACTTGATCCATGGCTTTTCCGATGCAATCTATCTTCAATGGAATATAAGAAGAAAAAAAAAATCACTCTTCAGCTGAGAGATTGTATTAAAATTTAACATCAACCGTAAATATGACGAAACAATAACTTATAAAAGTTAAAACAATTCTTGAAATAACTTTTGAAATTGAGTTAGAGTTTAATTCAAATTTAAGATTGGATTCACAATTTAATTAAATATTTATTCAATAATTTGTTTACCTGATGACTTAAAGTGCATCTGGATACAAAATTTAAGCATCTGCTTATTCAATAATTCTTTTAACACAATAATTTATGCCATAAAATAACTATAATTTTATTAGTTAAAAGAAACTTATTTTAATGATTTGAATTGAAAATTTATTAAACAATTTTTCAATATTATTTTTATAAATAATTCATAAATTATTTCAAATACACTATATGTCATAAATATAAATGTAAAACTTGTTGATATAGGTTTAAAATAATTCATTTTTATTAAAATAAGTTAAAAAATTAGAAAAAAATATTTTTATAGATTATTTCTAACATGTTGGAAAAACTCCACTTAAACTCTATTCATAATTAAAATCGATATGCCACATGTTGGGTGCTATATATGGTTCCATTGACACACGTCAATTGGGCATCTGGGGGCGCTGTGGGGGACCATTCCACTTTAATGTTGGTAACGTTTCATAGAGGAATTGAGTCGTGGTGGTTATCATTGAAAGGTTGGTTATGAAGTATAGATATTTGAATATGGTTTTTCATAAAGCAAAAGTTGAAGATTTTGAGCTGAAACCCTTAAAAACTGTTTGAGAACTGTTCTTTGTGTTTGAGAGAGTAGGTACGTTCTTTTTTGTTAGATTTGTAGGTTGGATAAAAGATTGAGAACCTTCTTAATTAATTAGATAAACCGTCCATGGTTACGTTATCGTGTGGAAATTTGAACACCAGCTGTAGCAGTAACTATCATATTTGTCATTTTACTTGAATCTGATGCATGGCCAAGTCACCAAAGCCCACATTCTCACTAGACGATAGATGTATCCTCAAAAGCCATTATTGAAGGATCCTATTAGATTAATTCCTTCCCCTGGTTGTAATGCCATGCACTTCTGTGGATAAAATATAATACAGTAGGTAAAGAAAATGAAAGAAAAAATGGACCTGTGCTTCTCCAAATGGATCTTATGTATTAATTAAAATGAAATATGTTCTATGATGAATGACATAGGTCTAGTATCTCGAGGGGTCTATAGTTGTATAACACACAAAATGCTCTAACATGACCCCTAAAACCATAGAGATAGTTTGCATTGCTAACAAATCTATGGTAATAAGTCAAAATTTGCTGAAAATATAAATTTTGGTTTCAAAACTAAGGAAAATGACTAATGGACAAATTTTAAAACTTGTCCCCATTTTGTAGGTTCCATTATTTTTTTATGAGTCGGACAACAATGATCTGTTTCAATAGTGTCCCTGTATCTTATTATTATGTTTTTAGACTATCCCTTTGTCTTTTGCTATATTTTCACACTACAGGGATTTAGGCTTATTTAAATGGAAATTTTTGGGTCACGTGTTATAGATCAATTTGTATGGAATGCAAGAATATTTTGTTGGAATATAACACCCTCAGCCAGCTCATAAAAAAATAACAAAGTTACATAGAAAGGACCAATTACAAAATCATGAGATTAATCAGGGACTAATTTTAAGTAAAAAAAAAAAAGGAAGTAAAAGCAATTTTTTAGTATTTTAAAGTGATTAAAAAGATATTTAACTATTAATTTTATATTTTTATTTACAAGTGAAAAAAATCCATAAGAAGAGATTTTAGGAGGTTTAAATATATTCATTTTAATTCTCTCCTTTCTTGATGTATCTGCATAATGAAGAGTAATATTAACGATTGTCAAGATATGGAAACAAGAAGGAAAAAATAGTGTATGGTTCTGAATTATAGATAAGACTATATCACGATGACGATAAAAAAAATATGAAAATGATGACGAACAGGATATGTAACAAAACAGGTAGTGATGTGAGAAAGATTGAGAGACAGTGATGTTTGAGACTTCAAATTTATGAAGAGAAATATGACTGAGATTTGAAGAAAGATAAATAATTTAGTCTAGATACAATGGCACCAAATGAATAAAGTACATTTTAAAAACGACAGGTCTTCGATTTGAAACTTTTAAATATATTTGTTATTTTTTAAGACCACGTTATTACGGGTTTATTCAATTCACTTTGGTTTCTTGCAATGTTAATATATTCTCCCATTATCCCATGATTAACCACCTTTTTTGTTTTTTCTTATTAATTTCTTGGCTCTAGGAAGAAATTCAACATATATTTTTTATCTCATCAAATCAGTAGTTTTTCTTTTTATATTCAAAATTTCGGAACCCTCCACAGAAAAGAAAAGCTGCATGCTACTTGTCCTCTTGCATGATGTTACATTTCGCAACGTCTCCCTTAAAATAATTAGCGTACATTTTCAATTAAGTAATTAACTCTATAAATGAAAAGGAGTCTCCTAAATCTAAGCTCCTCTTAGTTTGCAATTTGAAGCAAGAAAACTCCGTTTACTTAATCACTGTCATCTAAATACTAACGTCGGTGTAACATTATTCTTCTATTCTATATGAGAACAGAATTCAAAATTCAATCATTATATTTTATTATAATTTGACATAATAAAATTGCAAGAGTGGTGTGACATTTTTAATATATGTTACATTACTTTTTAAATGAATCATATAATTTTAATTATCCTTTAATCTTGATTATTCATATTATAGATACGTAGTTATCTATTAACTTGTGGCTGGTTTTACGCTCTAGAATACTTCGTACAAACATGGGTCTCAAACGGTAATTGACATATATTCTCATTATGGTCCTCTTCGTTGCACTTAATCAGAATATCTTTGATAACCCATTTGAATCAGACTTGTGGCTGAAGACAATCTTTCCTTCGGTTTCTGTTTTCATTTTTGGTTCATTCATTATGAGAGAAATCTTTTAGTATACGCACGCATAGTAAGTTTTTGGAGTAGTTAACATGAAGTGAGAGTCTAACATAACTGCATATTTTGCAGAAAGTAGAAACTCAGGAATGATTTAAAATTTATAAATTTACGACAAATTTTATGATTGATTATAAATTGAGTTTCAAAAAGAATGTACAGTATCTTATTACTTTTAGAGTTTCGTCCCCCACATAGCTTCAATGTGTTGATCTAATTCTTTCCTTTTCCTGGCACGTGAACTTTATCTTTCTTTTGAGATTAATTAACTTTCTTCATCATAATGAACACCATGTGGATGTTGTAGACATCCTTTCATTCACCTTTCTAAGAAACATTATCACACCCCATTTGTACCATTATAATGCATGGTGAAATTTGGCTTTTTGGTCTATATGCTTTGAAAAGACACAGCACATAACGCGTAACATGGGACAAAATGTTTGGGACCGTCTAATAGGCCAAACTATTGTGCACTATATATGAACCAAAATATTCACTTTAATTAATTACACAAGTAGGAGCATAGAACCTAGCTCAAGTCACAACCTAGCTTTGGAGTTCGAATCAGCAACATTTCCTCCCAAGTGGAAGGCAAAAACAAAAAGCACTTTGCTCACTATGTTTGGAGAGTAATCATTTTACAAACTGAGAACACCCCCCCCCCCCAACCTATGTATGGCCTTGGAGTTTGAACTCAGCAGCAATGTCCCTTCAAAGGAAAAAGCAAAACCAAGCACTAAAAACTTTCTTTCTTGTGGAAACCTTAGGTATAGGGAACATGTGGTTTGGTTAAAGCCCAACATCATTATTTGTTTAGTCGAATCAAATTACTAGCATACGGCCATGGCTTCCCCATTAATTATAACTTAATACCATGCAGCAAGTTTTGAAAACACACAATTCTTCCCTCTTTTTTCGTAGAAAATAAAATCTTTAACTATTCAGGCTTATGGTACACACACTATATCATGGGTGTCTCCTTTGTTTTAGGTTATGTTTAAATATATAATTTATTAAAGTATTTATTTAATGTTTTATATTATGATTTATACTATAAAATTGATGATAAATGATTTATTGGAATAAGTTAAAAATAATTTATTTTGATAAGTTAAATAAGCTTATTAAAATAAGTTAAAAATAACTTACGAAGGAAAGTCATAAACTGATTAAAAAACTCTTCTAAACATGTCTTTAATTCTTTATTTAAAGTTCTAGACTCCATGAGGACATATACCTTTTACAAATATGAAGCCATCTCTAATTATAGCTTTCACACCAATGTAGCAAAGTCCGTGAAGCCAAAGCATACCATTCGTGCGCTTGCTTAGTGCTTGTCAACAAAGGGAAAGTTATTCAATATATTATCGTATCAGGATAACATTATTATATACCAAAGGAAGATATTGGTCAAATTAAGAACGTGTATTTCACTGTGATAGTATTATAACTTAAAACGATTAGTAACTACAGTGCTAAAGATAATTGCTTAGAAAGAAAAATTGGATTTATTTTGATCTTTTGAGCGAGTTATATGCAATTATTTCATTTTATAGGTCACTCTCAGAAAGGTATCTTAAACCTGCCACTTGATTCACATTCAACTTTGCCTTCCCTAACAAATCAACAAGCTTTGCTAGTCAAAAACAATGTTAAATACCTACCCAAAAAAAATAAGGGATAAAAAAATAACGGTCAAAGACTCATACTAAAGGTCAACAACCAAAATATCTTCTTACATATTGTTTAAGGAAAACTCATAATTAAGTGGGTGAGTTAGTGAGTCAGCTAGGTAAGCATTGTGGCTATAAGCAAATTTTTATGTTAATGTTGTCTTCTTGGTCATTGAATTAGAATGAAGCACTCAAGCCTTAATTGATTTGCAACTGTTATTTTTGCAGCAACACCTAATACCATTTGACATTATAAAAACAATGACCCATATTCGATTTTTGGGAGGGACTATGGTCAGGTCAACTGCTATCACTTCTTGCCTTATATATTTCATGTTCCGGGTAAAAAAAATGTTTTTGACTTTTCTTTTGGTCAACAGGTACAAGTGTTATGAATTGGAAAGTTCTAGGATTTCTTGGGTTATTGGTATTTTGCTTTTGGGTCCATTTATGTAACTATCTAAGTTAGTGTGCTTAATCGTCTACACGAATGGCCGAGTTAGGTGTAATCACAATTGGATTCGTTTTTCTAAAACAAAACTAATCAGAATTGGATTGGGTGTCACGAATTGTTGTTTATTTTTTATTTTTTTTTATTTTTTGTAAACTAGGTCTTGATAAATGAGTTTTTTTAACATTATAGACTAAGAGTTTGGTGGACTATATACAAGAAGTCCAGGAAATGCATCATTCAAAGATAAAGGCCCAAATATGTTTCTGGGCCAGCTGATTCATATTATTTGAACCAATACGATTTTGATCTCGAACATCTTTTTTGAAGAAAAAAGAATTGAGACGACCAAAACACAAAAAAGAAAGGCGTCCTTGTTTATTTTCTGGTCCTCAAATTTACAATAGTCCAAAATATATAAATAATAATAATACGACTTTTGATTATCCTGCACATTTTAAAATAATTTTATGCGTTTTGATTTATAATTTCTATATGCTAGTTCTATGTTTGACCAAGGTTTTGTCTCCACACAATAAATAAATATTAGCAAAATAATTTTAACACGTTATTTGCAATTAAATAAAATTAGTTAAATTAATTGTATGATACAATACATCAGATTGCTTGTATAAATTATTTAAGACAAAAAATTCCATTTAAAAATATATATTTAATTAACAGTTTTAATAAGTATTTACAATTAAAATTTTTATAATATAACATTTTGCTAAAAATTACGGTATAAAAACATTTCAAAAATATTTATTATTATTATTATTATATAAAACATGGTGCAAATATTTTGTTAATCTGTTAATTTTATTACTTAATATTTTTTACTCACGTGTGATAGTATCTTGTTTTTAATACATGTAATGATATACAATAAAAAATAATAATAAACTTTGTTAAAAAATTAATATTTAATATTATCAAAATATTGTATTCTATGATTTAAAAAAAATATTATATACAAAAATTTATTACGTGACCAATATCTCACATTGAAAACCCAAAAATATTTAGATTAATTATTTATCAAATAATATTCATGATTAGTATATTTGTTTTTACAAAAAAATACAAAATAAAAAATAACTTTAAAATATCTTATCATTCCTAAAATAATCATTGTTTATGACTTTTTAATATTTATATTTTTTATTTTTAATACAAACAATGTTATTTATGTTCCTTATTTAAATATAATTATCTTAAAATATATTTATATATTTTGTCTAAAGTCTAGCTTAAATATCGTGCATTTTTATTTATTTCTTTCATTGTATAAACATGAGATGTATTACATTAACAATTACAATGTGTCAAGTGTGCTAGATGATAAATTCATTAATTTTTGTATATAAAAAAATTTCTTAATAACACTACCATATTATATTATAATTCTGAATAACTTATTTAATGAGACACTTTATATTTCACTGTACACTTGATAAATGACAAATTCACTAATGTTTGTGTAAAGAAAAAAATTTCTTAGTAGCATTCTACTTATACCCTAATTCTGAGTAACTCTTTTAATAAGACACACTTTATTTCACTATACAAATATGATATGCATTTTCATACATTGACGATTACAGCGTGAAGTGTGCTAAATGACAAATCTATTAATACTTGTATTAAGAAAAAAATTTCTTAATATCATTCTATCGTATTATATTTTGACTCAAATGTTAGAGTAATTTTTTATAAAAATTTTTACACAACCAAATATCATTATTAAGCATCATTTGAGACATTGTTCTTATAAAATAGTAATTAATTAAAAAGACTTTTTACCTTTAAAAGTTATCTTATAACTATTTTTATACGAAAAAATGCTAACACTTGAATTTAATATTTAAAAACAAAGTATTAACTCTTCTAACTAAACTTACTTTCTAAATAGTATTATTCAATTAATTCACATGTTAACATATATATTAATTAAAGTTCCTTTATAGGTAGCAACCTCAATCCCAAATCTACACCTTATTCGTTATCATGCTAGCTAGAAAGAGTCTAACGAGCACCACAAAACATTTGAAGGTGCAGGACAATCAAGTTACAATCTCTAGTTAATTATTAAGATAAAATATTAATTTTATCTTTCAAATAATTAAATAAAAATAAAAACTAGAGTTCAACTCTATTCTATTGCAGGTCACAACTGAAAAGAAGGAAAAATGGAAGCTATTTAAATATATTTTAAGATTTTTTTTTTCAAGTTCTTCTATATTTATCCAGAAGCATCATTGATTATAATGTCATTCTCCTTATATTCCTTCCTTAAGAACAATGGTTAGAGTATTCCCTTTTTAGTCATGCTAGTTTATTGTCGCATTTTGCCTTTTGCTTTACATTCTACATTTTTTTTATTGAATAGTAAAGAGAGAACAAAACAAAACGTGACAAGATATTTGAAAAATAATATTTATTAAAGGGAAAAGTTAGACCAAAGCAATTGAAAATATTATTTGTTTGCTATATTAATTTTACATATAAATAGATATTAAAATTAAAATTATTATTTTAATATAATTAAAAATACATTTATTATTTAAAAACCAAAAAATAAACATAACAATTTAGTTTCTCTGTTGCTACTTGCGAGTGCTCTTTCCATCTTTTGCCAGCACAGTTTACCACTTGAAACCGGTGGTTGCTTCTTTCTCCCATTAGAACCTTCCTCCTTCATAACACACACTTCACCCAGAAAGTTAGGGAAGATTCCCCTTTTCTTTCTTTCATTTTCTTAATTTTCTTTCCCTATAAATACATAACTGATATTCACATTACTTTTATTTCCCTAATCAAATAGGTTTTCTGATCAGAATTCTCTTTCCACCTACTACTTTCCCTATTATTGTCTTCATTCAAACTCCCAATTTCTAGGGCAACTTTCTCATCACCTCATTGCAAATTAATCTCCACTTCGCGTGCTTCGATTTTTCGCTTTCATTATATTTTTACTTGTTTATTGAAATTAGGGCGTGAATTGGCCGAAGCTCGCGTAGAAATCGAATAAACATGTTCTTCAGCGGCGATCCTTCTACTCGTAAGCGTGTTGATTTAGGTGGTCGAAGCTCGAAGGAAAGGGACAGGAAGAATCTTCTAGAACAGACGCGATTGGAGCGGAATCGGCGTTTGTGGCTGCGCCAGCAAAACTCTGCTGCACTCAGGATTCAGGTTTCCATGCCTTTTTTAATGCATTTCGTTAGATTCGATTGGTTTTGCATTTCGCATCAGTGTAGTGTGCTGTTTAAGTGTAACCTCGAGTGGATCTACTTGCTATTTCATTTTGCATCGATGGTTGTTTTTTAATGCATTAGTTTGAAATTGTTGTTGTGGTAAGCTGGCTGGCAATTTGAATTGCTCTTTTGATGCTTTGGGTTTTTATTGTTTTGGCTTCACTTCAAGTGTTCCATAATATTGAGGGTGTTTTTGAGATGTGATGATGGGCACTCTGGGCCTTAGCAAGCATCATAACATCGTAATTTTTAGGAAGCAAATAAGTAGGGAGTTGGGTTGAGCTGTTGTGAATGGTCTCATACCAAGCTATCATGGGTGATTGAATTATTATTGTTATTTTGATAAGAAGAAGAAGAATAATAATATCATGAAGAAAGGAGATAAAGTTACATCAGGATTCAGGAGGAGAATAGGACATCATCCTAGGACAAAAAATGAAGAGAAAGGCATGATATAGTGGC
Source organism: Abrus precatorius (assembly GCF_003935025.1). Lineage (NCBI taxonomy): Eukaryota > Viridiplantae > Streptophyta > Magnoliopsida > Fabales > Fabaceae > Abrus > Abrus precatorius. The sequence continues at coordinate 29,803,893 of NW_020874292.1, read as the reverse complement.
TAAAAAAATGCAATTAAGTTGCTCAAAATTTCAAACTCTTTGCATATAGGTGAAAAATATTCCCCTGAAATAACTGAGCAATGGGTTGAAGAAAAGCCATACGTGCAGTACCATCCAATAATATAGATGTTTCGGGAAGAGACACTAATTTTAACATTATTTTTTGTTAGAGTTATAAAACCATTCAAGAGCCTCCACCTAACAAATTAACACACTAACTATGTTCACTAGATAGGTACTAAAGCATCACACTGCCATAAAATCTTTGCTTTCTTGTTCTTCCCAAAACCTTTAAACTAATCATAGAGAATTGGTCCAAATTGAAAAGAAACCCTTGTGTTTCACCAAGAACACCAAAAAAACTTTCTGAAAAGAAATTAGCTGCCTTACAATGCATAAACAAACTAGTGCGTGCTTGTGAATGGAGCTGAACATAAGACATTTCTTTGGAGAAAGAGCTGTGAAAGGTCTAGCGTAGAACATGCGTTTTTGGCTAATCCTTTTGAGTTCCCCTGCCTAAGACAAAGGCAAGACTGCAAATCCTTAAAGCAAGTTTTAAATTTTCAAACGAGTCTGTTAACAAGGTTAGCTAGCTCTGCATTTTGTTTTGGACAAAACCACCATAAGTTTCTTTCATGACCTACTTTTATTTGCTGCTATCTTAGTCATTTACCCTTTTAGTCATTCAAAGAGTAAATATAAGGGTTGTTTTATTATAATGCAGAGAAAAAAAAAATAATTTATTACTAACTATTTTTTAATATTATTTAATTTAATGTTATAGCAAAAATACGTAGTAATATTTAATATATATGATATGTTCATTAAATAAGAAATAAAAACAGTAAAATACTACATTTTAAAAAGATATATAAATTATGTATCAATCAAAAGAATATATTTTTTATTATGTCTTAATCTATTAATTAGTTTGTTACAAATTATAACCAAATTGTTATTATTTTTTTATTACTTTATATGGTATAATTTTATTTGAGTTTGTTGAACAAATTATATTTATTGTTCTTTTAGATGATTTCATATTAATTTACAACAATAACAACAACAAATGCCTTATTCCATGAGGTGGGGTCGTCTATAATACATGGATCATATGACATTGTTGGACTTGATAAAAAAACTAAATTCTCTGATATATTATTTATCATGGGATTTGTTTAAATAATTTTTTTTCAAAATTCTTTTTGATCTCACTTTGCCCTTTTGCTAATGCTTCAATTCATGCGTTCTACTCTCTTCACTATTGCCTTCAATGACTTCTTTTGCATATACCCAAACCACTGTAATTTTCTATTATTTGTTCTCAATTAGTGTCATTCCAATTTTTCCTAAAATACAATCATTTTTTATTATATAATTTCCAATGTGGTCATTGATCTATTTTAACATTCTTATTTCTGTTACACATTTTTCGTGTGTTGTTTCCTTAAAGTCTAACGTTTACTATCATAAAAAACAATTGGTTGTATAGTAGTTTGATACAATTTCTCGGAGTTCAATAGTTACTTTGCAGTTACAAATGACATTTGACATTTTCTTTTTCCATTTTAAGTACTCAACATGTATTCTGTTTATAATATCATTATTACTTTTTTATCATCTTGTAAAATTATTGTTAGATATTTTAATTTAGGAACTTATTAGATATTTTAACGTAGGAACTTGTGATATGACACAATCTTTAAGTTTTATCTCCAAATCATTTTCGTCTTATTTTTTTGTTAAAATTACATTACATATACTTCATCTTATTCTTGTTGAAGTTAAAACCTTTTTATTCCAAAGTTTGTTTCTAAATGTCAAGTTTAGCGTTAACCTTTACCCTTAATTTTTCAATCAGAATTATGTCATTTGCAAAAAGTATATATTTAGGGGTAATTTATTGTACATCTTTACTATACACATTCAAGATTAGATTAAATAAGTAAGGATCTATTGTAAGGTGTTTAGTTGCTCCTTTGAAGGCCTCATAGACATCTTCGGCTAAGTTTTGATGTAAGTTTATCCTTATAAGAAAGTGATTAGTCACTTATGTAGGAGTTTTCAGATTTGTAGTTACCTTATTATACATATCTTATATAACTTAGATATGAGCTACATCAAACATCTTTTTTTTCCAAAGCATACCACTATATTTCTCTTGATGATTGGTACTTTTACTCCTGTAGAAGATAAATAACTTTTGTTAACTGATTTTCTAGGATCTCAATCTCTTCTTAGTATATGATTAATCATGTGGCTTATAAGTTTTATCCTTCTATATTTTATGCAGTTGTGAATATCTGACTTGTTCTCACTTATATATAGGAACCAAATTGTTTCTCCTTAGTCATTTGATACTGTTTTAAATCTTAAAATCTCAATAAATAGTTTAGTGAGCTAAATGATACTTTGATTTTTTATGCATTTTCTAACATAAATAAGAATACTATCATGACAATAACTTAAGGTTAAGAGCTTATTTTACATTGCTAACTCGAATTTTGCTTTAGTAATGAACTCACAAGGCTTTGCAAGAGTTACAGTGATTTTGGGATTCAATCCTATTTAGTCTAAACCATAACTTCAAGTTACTTAGTGTTGGTGCTATCATGAAATAATATATAATTGTAAATGCCATTGCCACTTAGGCACTAAAGCAATGTTTTTGGAAATCAAATTCCCCTCATTGCTCTTTGACCTACATCTAATCAAGTTAATGATGTCAATGATTTGTATCATTTGCCATCCATGTGCAAATATAGGAGCATTATATCTAATTTGAAAGGCCTAAAGCAAATACCATACTAATGATCTTCTGAGGAGGATGCTCCTGAATCCTGCCCTTATCATACCTAACCTTCCCTTGACCATGTGACCAACTTACCCTTGACAATTTTGGGGAAATAGTTTAAAGTTGTTTGAAAGTTACAATATTATGGCCAATAAACAGCCTGATTCCACCAATCATACACTGTACATAATGGTTTCAACATGAAAGATTTTGTTTCCAAATAATTTACCAAGCTATTGACCATTTTTACCCCTATAATTAACATTTAACAAGAGTGACCTTGTTAGTTGTGGTAAATGTCTGTTGAATGATCCCATGCATTTTGCAATAAGAAAAAAAATCATTATGAAATTTGTGTGAGAAATAAGTACAATTTGATGAAAGTTATGGTAAGTGTCTGTTGAATGATGCTAATGCTATGCATTTTCCAATAAGAAAAAAAGTCAGTACAATTTTATGATTTGATGAAATTTATGTTCTAAAATTGTAAAATAACTTTTAGCATTCACATCTATGTGAAATCAACATTTTACATTTCCTAGCTACAGAGTTTAGCCTTCTAGATTCTGGTTTATATGTGCTGTACATGCCTATTACTGGGAAGGTACATTTATGATAAGTGGTAATATACATTTCATGAGTGTCTTGCATATAGTTGATTTATTCTTGCTACAGAAATGCTTCAGAGGGAGAAAAGTTGTCAGAATGGAACAGTCTATGGTGCGAGAGAAATTCCTAACAATCTATGGGAAGAAATGCCTGAATTTAGACAGGTGAAATTTGATTGCTATTCCTTCATGGTTGCATGAAAGCTATTTACTACCTTTTACTCAAAGTTTCTTTAAAATTATTGTTGTATTTTATCTTAGTATGGTCTTACCTGAACATTCCACTCTTACAACTCAAGTTAATACCATTTTGTGTGCATTCAGGAATGCTTTTGGTCCAGATTCTGATTTCCTCCGCCAGTTCCTCTATTTCTTTAATGCAGAAAATGTTGATGATTTTTTAATTCTTGTGCAAATTTGCCGATTGCTTCAACAGTTTGTTCAAGAGAGTGGTAATTTTTAATCAGCATTCTTTTTGCCTTGGTTTTTGTTGTTTATTTTCTACTGTATGTGGGTTATTTGTTCTTTAGCAAGATTTTGCAAACTGGAAAGCTATTTCTTTTGTGTTCAATCCATCCACCCTCCAAAAAAAGATTTGTCTTAACTGAACAACAGAAAGCAGGCCTTATCTCACCAAGTGGAGCCAATTACATAGATGAATTAACAGCCATCACGCAATATCCAAAAATAGAATTTTAATAAAATAATTCATAGCAAGGTCTTTTTTAATCGTTTCTCCATAAAATTTCCTAATTTATCTTCAACCCTTTTAATTGGACTATCTTCCATTTGATCTTTTCTCATTGGAGGCTCTATTAGTCTTCTTCTCGTATGATCCAACCACCTTAGGCGCTTTTGTATAATCTTCGTTGCAGTATGTGTTACTCTAACATGTTGATTTTGATGTTATCATTTATTGTATCGGTATTCATCCATCACAAAATTCCCATGCCCCACATTTTTTGTGCCCTGTTGCCCTTTAATTGCCCAGCATTCACATTCATTGAGGCCTTTACCATTGTATGGATAGATAAGTACATACAATCAGAAGATAAAAAGGAATGAACTTTCAGTCAACCCTTGGTGCTAACCTATTCTTATTGGCAAATCTTTTGTTATACCATCATGAGCCACACGCTAGTCATTGTCCCATTATAGATGACCTTTTATAGGTTGTATTTATGCAATACAAACTCTTTTCTTCTCTAGAGCATTTCACAGGACTTCTTTTGACACCTGAATATTAGTTCAAGGCTTTTTGTATGTTGATGTAGAGCATATATATCTTTCCAAGTCTTTTGTTTCCTTATGTGTCTTTCCATTAGACTCTAGTATCTATTGCGGCTCTTGATGTTGATTTTTTTTTGGTTTGTACAATTTTCTATATTAAGAGATCTTAGGGTAAATAATATTTTTGAGAATTTGATTTTTTAATCGAGCCCAGTAATGTTGTGCAAACCATGTAGCTGATTTCGCCAAGTAGGATAAGGCTTTGTGTTGTTATACAATCTCCTATGTCTCTTCCTCTAAAGCATGGGTATGCATATAATTTACATTTAAACATTCTTGGTATGGGTACACTTGGGTCTGTACTAGGTAAGCAACTTTTTTTTTTTTTCAAGTTCAAAGTTTGGTAAGAGTCTGATACTATTTCAGTATGGCTCAATTCGACTTCTGTATGACTTGCCCAAAATTTTTGTGGAAAGCAGTGTTTCAATGATCAGTCTACATTTTTATGTGGCCCTGTACCTGTTTTCATTTGAGTCTGCTCATCTTCCCATTCTCAATGCAACTCTAGCTATGACAACAATTGAACAGTACTTCTCAGCTATTTCAAACTCTGACATTGACATGGTGGCAGCACCTTACCTGGACCCTAAATAACAAGCCTATTTCCCGTGGATCAAATGATGTTATAGTGTTTTATATCTATAGTGAATCATGTCCATAGATAAACCGATGACCTTTAAATCCTTAAGAATTGTTGTGGCTGTTCATTTTTTCCCCTCTCTCTACCTCTAGTTATAGGACTCCCTTCCATCCGATTTACTTTCCTAACTGAGGTTTTTGTTAGTCTTATTCACACATGCTCAAACCAACTATGTGAGATTCTTCCATTTTTTTTATAATAGGTGCTACCACAACTTTTTCACTAAATGTACTCATTCTTATTCCTATCTTGTCTAATATGTTTACTCATCTAATGCAACATTATTATCTTTACTACATTGAATTTATATATGACCCCCTCATAGGATCATAGATATCTCTGATTGCTCAAATATAACACAGTATGCAAGGTTGTTAAATTTGAGAGATTATGTAAACTCATGGAATGTTTGTAAACTTTTACGAGTTTTCCTCATACAAAAAGAATGTTTAAAAAGGCATAATGATGAAATAAAGCACAATGACAAGGTTTAAATCATACTTAAAATAGCCCAATCATATAATTATAATGTGATTTTGGTGCCTTAATTCTAAATGTGGTGTTTTGCAACTTGCGGAGAGGGAAGAAAAGTGGTGCCTTAATTCCAAGTTGTGTTATTTTGGTGAGAAAATGCAATTTTCCCATAGTTTTGTTAAACACGTAGAACTGAGTATAAAGTCATGAGGTTACTCAAGTTCATCCAAATTATGTTCGATTTGACACAATTTCCTTAGCTAGGATTGTAAACTTGTATGGGTTTGACTTTGAGTTAAAATGTGTTTAACAACCATGACTATATAGTCTCCTTTTTTTTTTGTAGGGCCTTCCACAATACCTCACTTGGCATTCTATCATACACTATCTCAAAAATCAATGAAAATCAAATATAAGTCTTTTTCTATATTGCTCCATCAATCACCTTAGCAACTATCTCACTTTCTTTTTGACTGCCTTGATATAAAGCCAAATTGATATATGTAAATGTGGGTGTATTTGAGACAGCATAGTGAGGAGAATAGAGTTGAGAATTTAGTCCCATTGTTTGTTTGCTCCCCCATGGCTTTAGGAAGGCTTGTGATTTTTTTGTTTTTGACATAGAGATACAAATACATAATTCTTTATTTTTTCTGCATGCTACTGATGCTAATATATTTATATCTGGCGCTTGTTAGAAGAAAAGTAGTTTTAAATTTTGTAGATATCTGCCTGCATCCTTGCTTCTGCAAGTTTTACTTTTGTGCATGGAACTTAATGCATAGAAAATATATGCAACAGGGGATGTTGTGAGACTTTTTGCTGGTGTGGATTACTCATCCACAAGTGCTTTGGTGAACTACCGAGTGAAGCAAATTGTATATACTTGTATTCGTGCCATACATCAGAATAGGTTGGCTTTATTTATTTTAAATTCTGAATTTTCTGGGCCTTTTGGCTTTTCTAAATTCTCTTGCTGGTTGCTACTTTCTCTTTTATTTATTATTATTTTGGGTTGGATTCTAAGTTGCATGTCACTTGGATGCTATTAACTGTGCTTCTGATCTGAGTTGTTCAAATCATGTTGAATTGGTTCTTAATGTAATTTGTGGTGCCATATCTAATATACCAAGTACAAGGGTACAGAGGTCAGCAAGGTTAAAGTCAGGAAAATGGTTGTATTTCTGGAGATGGTCTTTTTTAATGGGATAGACTTGTATTCCCAAGTTTTGTTGCTTATTTCTTCAATTAGATTGCCTGTTGGAAGTGATGGCCAAGTATTGAGTTTAAATTTGAGATGGGAAATGGGTTATAGGAGGTGGAGGATCCTGCCAAAACTTGGTGCCTTTTCTTTTATATGATTAGCTTGTGTTTAAGACATAAAGCCAATGTTGTGCCTTCTCCTAATGGCTACACTTTTAGGTTTTTGACATGGTATCAAGGTCTCTATGATCAAGTGGTTAGGGGTTTGGTCCTCAATCATTGCTGCTCCTTTATTCATAATTAAGTTGAATTTCAAAGACTAATCCTCAAGTGAGCTTGTGCATTACTGTCCATGCGTTAAACTAAGAGGGGATCATGTAAGGGGGTGCATTAAAGATGTCAAACCAATTTTTCAGATAACTTAGGGCTTGATTGTTTATCCATTGATATTTTTGAAAGAGTTTCTCTGCTTTGAAAATTAATCAGTACCATTCAATTGGGATTTCAATGTGATTGGGATTTGTGAAACTTGGTTTTCTCAAGTAAACAAACAGACCCTTAAGCTCTTAGAAGAGCTGGCTTGGTTAGGGAGAACATGGAGGGTGTTTGATGGGTAAAGGTGCTTTCTGAGAGAGTTTAAAAATATAGATGGCTACTATTGTTTTTCAGTTGATTCTCAAATCTGTATCTTTTTTTCAGTAGAAGAGCTTTAAATTTTATTTTGAAAAATGGGAGCCACATGAATTGAACTCTAGATTACATGGTCGTAGATATCACACGATAATCTAATATCCTAAAAATGGAAACTGTAAGGGTGAAAGCACATAAATGATTTTAATCTGACTAGGAAGAAAGAGAGGAAAAGTACATGATGAGGAAGCATAAAATCCTCTTAACAGAAAAGTGAATAAAAAAGCAAGCCAATAGACTGCATGAAGACTTTCAGTAGAAGAAATTCTGTTTAACCAACCTTGATTAGACCACCAAAGAGATGCCAGACACACAATAAATACTATACTGTAACAAAAGTTGGGCCTGAGGAGGTTATTTCTATCCAACTAGATGCATCATACACCACAATATGGCAAAAATAGAACACTGCCATTAAATCATAGCCTGCTAAGCCAAAGTTTTTAAAATCATAAAATGTTAGAAACTGGTCCTTGATGAAAGCTCAGAGCTAGTTTTCTCTAGATCTGTGCGTGACACACAATAGAAGGAGATAGAGCTGTGTTAATACTTAATACTTAATCCTATTCATGCTTATCTTCAAACAGAAGACCTGAACTCGGGGAGGAAGTTTTGAACCTGGAAATGGGTTTGTCCAAGTGGAAACTCCAAAGATTAGGATATTGAGTTGGAAACTTGAGAAAGGACTTCATCAGTTTCTCTGAAGTTTCTAGTCAAGTTAAAGTTCCAATAATTATAATTTTGAAGGATCTTCGGTAGAATAATTTTTTGGTCTCGCAAATTCCTTACAACACTAGTTTTCAATAACTAAAACTTTTCCTATAACATTTTCTATTTGTTCCTTGCTGTAAAAATCTCTAATACCTGGTTTCTCAATTTTTCCCTCTAATATGTTTTATTTCTTATTTATAAATAAAATATAAACTACAGGCATACTTGGATAAGCTTAGTTTGAAAGGAAATTTTACTTTCTTTTTTCAAAAGCTATCCCAATACGATTCTGTTGAACAAAAAAGCTAATCTGAAGTCCAAACGCACACTAAGCACTGTTATTTAAGCATGCCTGAGCCATGGTGGATAATTGATTAGGCTGGGGCTCTAGTTTGGGTTTTTGGCTTGTTCCACTGTACTTTTGTAATAATGAGATATATGGAGTCAACAAAAATGGCTTGTATATATGCTTAAATGTTGGGTGACTTGTATGTATTTCATGACCTATCCTGGAAGCTTGTATTGTCATTGACTTTTTTAATGGAAGACATATCTTGCCTCGGGTTTTAATGTTGCTGTATTATTTGTTTTGATACTAAAGAAATCCTCTTCCTTTTTTCTTCTTTCATTGAGTACATAATTTTTTTTTTATTTCTGCTGCTAGTTTTTTTTCTCGTGTTATCTTGCTTATATAGTATTTTACTGGACAGAAATAAGTTGAAGGACCAGCTTTTATTCACTCTGGTGGAATCTAATGTGTCAGCTACTCCGTTATTGGAAGTCTTAGTATTGTTGATAGATCCCAAACTGCCATGGAGCTGTAAGATAGTAGGATATCTGTCTCAAAACAATGCTTTCAGCCTACTTAGGGAGATTGTTCTTACAGGAAAGGTAGCTCTGCAATTCATTTTTTCTTCATTTTTATTTCTTGCTACCCTACACAATTAACCCCATCTAATGTATATCTTGGTTAACATGTTTATACTTTGTGTAGGATAACTAAATACTAGAATGATTAATAAAGTCAACTTATGAATGATGTTTGTATGTATGTTAATTTTGAATCAATTATCATCCTAGAATGTAAATACAGGATAGCCTAAATTGTAATTCTTTCTCTTCTTTTTATTGTCTTTGAGAGCATGCATTATTCTCGATACCATCCTTGTCTGAAGTTTTCTTGATGTCAAAGGAATAAGCAGGGGCAATAATAATTTGGTTTACCTCTGATTTCATTCCCTTCTTTGTTATAAAAAAAAATCCTTGTGTTGTAGAGGCTTCACTAGACATTCCAATTCTTCCCTCAGCCATTCTCCTCATGAGTTCACAGAGAATATGTTTTTGACTTAAAGTTATGTGTTTGAACTTTGAAGAGACTTCCGTTCATTATACACATCTATGTCCTTTCATGTGTAATAATTAGTTTAATTATGAAATTCTGTGTCAGTAGATCAAATATACAATTGAAACTTATATTCCATCCATGTTAAAAGGTTAATCTGACTGTTTCTAGTTTTGTTATTTCATATGATATTCGTTTTATCTATTACATACTGTGCTTCACATGAACACATAAACTCCCTAAATGATCTACTGCAGGATAATGCTCAAAATTGTATTTACAGTGAAAAGGAATCATCATTGGAGCGTGTGCTTACCATTGCAATATGTCACATTGGTCAGAAGCCATGTATCTGTTCACATGCTGATCCAGCACATAGCATCTCATCACAGATCCTTACAATTCCTTTCTTGTGGCATGTTTTTCCAAACTTAAAACAGGTATTTATGATATTAATTCTATTTGGTGGATGTCCGTTTCTTTGTGATAAATACAAGTTAAAGGGAGGTTTTAATCATCAAAGATGTGTATCTGTTTTGTAAATATTAAGGGGGAGCTAAGATCAGGAAAGATGTTATATGGTTCAAAGGATCTAGAACATTAACTTAGAAACCTTGTATGATGAAATTCATGGGAAACCACTGAAATAAAGCATGAATGTAAAGCAATTTTACCTGATGAATTTTAAACTCCTTTCAAATTCCTTCTATTCCTCTCTGTTGAAATACACAAAATTAAAAATTTTAGTGCATACGACCAGGCCTTATAATCTCTCTTTGCACTGATGGATAGCACTAAAATGTGAAATCAACTAATATAATGTAACCTGATAAACCTCAACTGGAGGAGAACGAGTCAATATGCTATGCATAACTCAAAATGTTAGGAACCCATATTAGAAAATGGGAAAAGGAAAGACAGATTGTATTTCTTGATTGATTGCAAAGGAACAGAAGAATGGACAGAAAACTCTCCTCCAAGGGTTTCACCTCCTTAAAGTTTTCTCCTTTCAGAAAGTGCAAAAGCTCAAGTCTCAGATGAGACAAGAATGAGTGAATCCCTTTCCCCTTACATCCTCTTATTTGCTTAACTAACTTCCTAACTCCTAACAAATAAGCAACTGGACAATATGAAAAATATGATTTTTTTTTTTTTTTTGTCAATAGTTATTTTCTTTATCATGTGCTTATGGACCTCTGCAATCTGCATGTTAAGTAGAATCCATGGGATTGGGGGTAACTCAAGCTGATTAAGAATGAGATTATTTTTTGATTTTTTTTATTGCTTATGTCCCTAATATTTTGTCTTTCAATATCTCTAGCCTTCATCTTGGAGTTTCCTTTATGTGTTTGTTAATGTTCTAGACATATTTCTTTTCTACTAACATATTTCTTTTCTCCTAACTTTGCCTAGTCTTGTTAAATTGGATTCTTTTTTGGTACTCAGGTTTTCGCAAAACAGGGCCTGAGCCAACATTACATTCATCAAATGGCAAAATTTGTGCCAAATCTGATCAGCTGTCTACCTAAGGATATATCAGATGAATTTCCTACCTATGCCTGTCTTCTTGGAAATATATTAGAAACTGGCGGAATTGCTCTGGCTCAACCTGACTGTTCATTTGAAATGGTAAGAAAATTATTCAGTAGAATAGGCCAATTGTTATTTTCTTTCTAAGTTTAATTTGCTTCATATATATCTCGCTTCATGACTTGTATAGGAGTAGGTCCAAGTCTCAAATATTGGTATCTCAATGGATATTATACATTTTTTCCCCCTTTGATAAAGGAAGAAGTGCATGAATATAAAAGGTGATTGCACAGAGATTGGAGGATAGGAAATTGTCCTGAAAATTGGAACACAAAACAAGGAGATAGAAGAAGCAAAGATTCCCATCCCCTAAACATGTTTGGTAAATGAAATCCCTCTAAAATAACCATGAATGTTAGAGGAAGTTGAAACCAAATGCCTTATTGTATCACAAAGAAACTATTCTGAGATCTCCCCCTAGCCAAATGCCTTGACGGATATACATTTCATGCTGTTAGATTTTTGATATTTACTTATTGATGGTTTTACCTTGAGTTTACTTATTAGGCTTTTAAATGCAGTGGTTTTATAAAGGGATAGAGAAGATTGTTTCAAAGGAGAGGGTTTGTCTATAAAGCAGGATACAAGATGGACTTGAATTTACAAAGTAATAAATACAATGATACAGTAATAAAGGCTCACGACATCACATTCCTAGTGATTAGGAGTGAATAATTCTTCATGTGCTACTGCTATCCTAATATTAACATGTGCTATTTTCTAACCCTGATTATCAGTTTGACACTAATGTATATAAACTGAAGCATGGCATATTAGGTAGCCAGTCTTTTGGGTCATTGCTACACTTAAATTGTCTGAGTCTCAGTTTCATTGCAATCATTAAGCTCATCAATGTCTCAAAGGCATCATATCCATACTGATTCCTATTGTTTTTTCTTTGAGTTTTGAAAACTTTTCCTCTATTGGTAAACTTTGAACATTTACTGTTTACAACCAGTTGGAGCTCATGTGCTGCATTCATTTTTCCAAAACATCCTGGAAAAAATTATAATAAATACAGAAGTATTTGTAATTATTACATTATTCAAGTCTATACATACTTTGATTCTGCTTTGCTTTGACACCATTTGTATACGTGAAGTTGTGAACAACTGATCATATATGTAAAAGTTTGGTAGGAATTTGGAACAACACCTTGAATTTGTTTAGATTAGATTAAGGTCTGACACATTTGATTCTGATCTGATTTATTTTCCAATTTATCTCTTATCCTTTGTATTTGTGTTTCTGTTTCCTAAGTTGTCTCTTATCCTTTGTGTTTGTATTTCTGTTCCCTAAGTTGTAGCAGGAGATTGGTTAATGTTTTTAACCAACAATGCCTATATCTTTCATCCTTGTATAATCTCAAATGAATTTGATAGAAAATTATAACTTCTTCAAAAACTGCATGGCATCAGAGCTTTGTTCTCTGATCCAAAGAACTTCTCATCAGTGGTGACTACAGTGATGAAGATGAAAGGAGAAATCCTAAATCCTTCGAAAACCTCTACCATGTCATCAAGGAGCAGCCAATCATGTTCTTCCTCATCTTCCATCAATGCCCTATCCCAATGTTCTAGTCTACTATTCATTATTCACGAACTTAATGGGGTAAGTGAGTGTTGCATGGTTTGTGATCCAAATGGTGGGTCGTTTGCGATCCAAGACACTCAACAATTTCCAATTTTAGAATGTATTTTATTGCGTGGGAAGAAGAATCCAAGAGCACTTTCAAGAAAGGAATGCAGACGATGGATGTTACATGAGTAGTTTTTAAGATGTATTGCTGACAATAGTACTTTCTGGCATTGATTAGCAAAGGAAGAAGAAGAAAGAATCCAGCTTATGAAACTTATGCTTTTGTTAATTTATGACTTAATGAAAGTATTTTAGCATTGTTATTTTTTAAGTTATGTTTTATGTATTGTAAATTTTATTATATACATATATATAGTCTATGAGTGCTTAGTAATCCGATGCTAAATGAATTTCGATCAAAAAAGGAAAACCAAATAAGTATACCCCGTGGTCCTATAAAGGTCATGTACCACATATCCTTATTCACATACCAAATGGTACTGCAAAGCTTGGAACATTCCCTACCTTGAATGGGCTTATGTGTGAATTTGACACTGGATGGGTAAAGGAAAAATTAGGGTACGTGACTGGAGATCCTGCAACCTGGAAAGAATGATCTTCACCTGCAAAAAATGGAAATCTGAAAATTCCCTTATAATTGTGTGCCTAATCAATTCAACGGAACCAGTAATTGGGAAAACTTAACTATTTTTGTCAACAGCCAAGAATATCTGGTGGAGTACGTGATTCCACCTTTCTGGTCATTTCCAAGCTTTACATTGGGAACAATTGGGGTGTCTAGTAGTCTACTGGTCAGCATTGGCTCATTCCAATCTCCTTAAGATGGTCTAGAATGTATTTTCTATGAGAAACAACAATTCCCCTTTTCTGGATCTTGCAGCTTCCATCCCCCAAATTTATATTAAGTGATCAAGATCCTTAATTTCAAATTCTGTAGAAAGTCAGTTCTTTAACCTGTTTATCTCTATTAAATCATCCACTGTAAGTACTTCATCATCATCCAAATACACAATTAACACAGCCATCTTCCCTTCAGATGAATGCCTTACAAACATAGTATGATCAGCTTTACCTTGCATGTAGCCTTGTTTTTTAATGCACAAAGTGAATCTCCTGAACCAAGTTATCAGTGATTGCTTTAGTCTGTGTACTATTTTTGCATCCTGAATACTTTTTAGGAATAAAGATTCATCTTTATTATAAAGAGAATTTTGAAGTGAAAGTGTTATATGAGATTTAATTTCTCTTTGTTCTTTTAGAACCATGAACTTGTCCAATTATTTTGGTATTCATAAAACTTACTGACTAGGTGATTCAATCTAGTGGTGGTTTCAACTATCCATCTTCTAGGATCATTCTGAATAAAGCTTATCTTTAGATATTAGACATTGTAAATATCTTTTCTTTCATTTGGGTTGGGGGCAGTTTGATCTTTTGATGGGATTGGAGTTTGAATGCTTAAAATTTTGTTGTATTTTCAAAGTTGATTTTTGTTTGTTTCTATTCAGGCCATAGACCTCGCTGCTGTCACTACGTTTTTGCTGGAGGGGCTCCCATCTTTGACAAGATCTGATGGTAGAGAAAGTATGCTTTCTAATCACACAAGTTTTTCTTGGTCTCATTAAAGATATTTCTTTTCTTCTTAACAAATTGTATTGAATAATGTCTTCTTTCATCTCTTTTCTTTTCTTTCTTTCATTATGTCATGAATAAAAAAGCCCAAAAAGCTTAAGCTGTTACGGCAAGGAAAGAAATATGTACGCTTTTATATTCCTTCCAATACCGTAACATCACAGCCTGGTTGTACCTGCAAACACTAGCAAATTACTTCTCCAAAGTCGAAGGATATACCCATTCTTCTCCTAGAACCCTGGATAAATTGATCTCAGAGCATATTCTACTTATGCAAAAATAAGTGAGCTGTTGTCTCTATATTAGACTTGAGCATAACTCTGCAGCCATGGGAATTTGCTTAATCATAATTATTAAATTTATCATTTTTTAAAGTAAATGTGAGGCATTTCTTTCTCTTTACCATTTGTTTTTAAGCTGTTGAGTGTTAATTTTAGATTCTGTGATTGCTGAGGATGATATGACTAGTGATGATGAAGTCATGGAAGTAGCTTTGGACAGGAAATTGAATCAACAAATTTGTAATGCCATAGATACTCGCTTCCTTCTGCAATTGGTACTCCATCTTGCAAATGTCCTTTGTATTGAGTGTCACTGAAAATTTTCTTTGCCATTTTTTTAAAGAAAAATTGATGGATAATTTGGAGTTCTTGACATGTGCAGACAAATATATTATTTAGAGATTTTTCATTGGCCAATGGTTCAGATTTTGAGCCAGATGATAGGGAGGTTGCAGCTGTTGGTGCAGTTTGTGGATTTTTATATGTTATCTTCAACAAATTGCCTCTTGAAAGGATTATGACTGTGCTTGCCTACAGAACCGAACTTGTTCCTATGCTTTGGAATTTTATGAAGCGGTGCCACGAGAATAAAAAATGGTCATCTTTGTCTGAGCGGTTATCATACCTCTCGGGTGATGCACCTGGTTGGCTGTTGCCTCTTGCTGTATTCTGTCCTGTTTACAAGTAATAATCTTTCTTTGTTTAATAAATACTTATTTTGATGCATGAACTATTGCTCACTGTTGTTATATATTTTTTTAAATTCTAATTATATAATAATTTGAGCTTAATGATTTAAGTGTATCCTAACTTGTTTTTCCTTTCAGGCATATGCTTATGATAGTTGATAATGAGGAATATTATGAGCAAGAGAAACCACTATCACTGAAGGATATTAGAAGCCTCATTGTTCTGTTGAGGCAGGTAATGTTTTGAAATGGATTATCTAATTTTGCTAGACAAGTTGTTGAGAGTTCTGAGATTGAAATCCTTAGTTCTTAAAGGAAAAAAAGTTCAGTAATAAAATAACCTGTTTTACAAAAGTAACCTGTTTTGCAATTGTAGTTATGTTTTGAAGTTTCCTGTTTCTGCAGGCTCTATGGCAGTTGTTGTGGGTGAATCATACGACGTCTGCTAATTCGGTCAAATCAGTTCTTGTTAGCACAGCTAGTAAAAAGCAGTCTATTGAAGCCATTCAACAGAGGGTTAGCATTGTAGTCTCTGAACTACTGTCCCAGGTAGAACAGTAGAAACAATCATAGTTATATATCTAATTTCATGTTTCCTCTCTATTGAACTTGAAATCTGTCCATAATATTATGATATTTGTGATCTTCAAGGGTATCTCTTAATGCATTACATTGGAATGGGTTTGTTTATGCTTCTATGGTGCTATGCTCTTACAATTTCAAGCGATTTTCAGAGAGACTGGACAGTCTTACTGCATTTTATTCTTTATTTTTACTTTTTGATTTCTTTTTCTTATTCCATTTTGAAGGATAACTTATACTCTCTGTAGTTGTGCTTTCGCTCTTTCCTCACTTGTAATATTTCATTTTCTATTCAAAGAAAAAAACTGTCTGGAGGTTGTCCTTAATGTTCTAATTTTTATTCATATTACACGTTCCTTGGTCTCTCTTCCCTGAAACGGTATCAATATGCATTTGCTACCAATAACCATATGCTTATGAATTGGTTTTATCTTCATCCTAACTCGCCTTTTGAATTTCTTCCCATAGCTTCAAGATTGGAACAACAGACGACAGTTTACATCCCCCAGTGACTTCCATGCTGATGGGGTGAATGACTTCTTTATCTCTCAGGTATTGTCTCTACTATTGTTTTTTAGGGTGATATAAACAAAAAATTAATTTGGTGGTTTTGCAATTTTTTCTGCAGGCTGTTATTGAAAATACTCGAGCAAATGAAATTTTGAAACAGGCAGCTTTTTTGATACCATTTACTAGCAGGGTTAAGATTTTCACTGTAAGAATCTCACTCAATATTGATTTGATTTAGATATGGTTATGGATTTACAATGGATGGTAATGAGCAACTTTGGAGTTTGTGCATGCCATTATATGTGACTGGTTTCATAAACTTAACTATTGTCTATTTATTGTTTCATCAGTCTCAACTAGCTGCTGCTAGGCAAAGACATGGATCTCATGCTGTATTTACTAGAAACCGGTTTAGAATAAGGAGGGATCATATTTTGGAAGATGCTTATAATCAAATGAGCCAGTTGTCAGAAGATGATCTTCGAGGATTGGTAATGTCCTTTTCTAAGGCCTATGCTCATGTTTATTCCCCTGCTTTCTGGTCTTCTTGGGGGAACATGTAAATCATCCTTTTATGCAATTTTCAGATTCGTGTGACTTTTGTCAATGAATTTGGAGTTGAAGAGGCTGGAATAGATGGAGGTGGAATATTCAAAGATTTCATGGAGAATATCACACGTGCTGCCTTTGATGTGCAATATGGATTGTTTAAGGTCATATGAATATTGTCCTATTTTTTATGTTTCATGTTTGTTATAGATATAAAAACTGAAGATATAAGACTATTCATATACCTTCACCTAATAGCTTAAGCTTTTGGTCATGACATGGTGTTATAGCATTTATGATTACATGGTCCAGGTTCTAGAGTTTGAATTATATTACCCCACTTTTCTAACTAAAAGTTAGATTTTTGCTCAAGGTATGCTTCTGCATTATCCTTGCTCTAGCCCAAAGCATGGGAGGGCATGTTAAACATAAAATCATTCATGTGCTTTTCGCCTAACAAAACTTTTGGAATAGCTGGTTCGCTTGTAAACTATTCCCAGCTCTACTAATTGGCTTCAGCTTTTAGGAGAATTGATCCGTGACAATGTGACAGTATTGAACTTTAGCACCAAATTGAAGTTTTTTTATGTATCCAATTATCCATAAGTGGACATATGATTACAGTGGGGTGGTTGGAATGAATAACTTTAAAAAGAGTGAAGTGTATAGAATTCTAGTGAATAAATAAACTTTGCAGCTGTTTACTAAAATTTAAAAATATAACTAGTTAACAACTATGATGCCAAAGAACAACAACCCATCATCTATGTTGTCACTGAAAATATTAGGGAGATAAGTTTTGAAGTTTTGAAATGTATGATTGGACATTGCTTCAGCTAATATTTCTTTGATATTTCTTGTATGTTGTGATTTATTGGTTTTTGGTAATCTGAATTTCTGAAACATCAATGCTTCCAGGAAACAGCAGATCACCTACTTTATCCTAACCCTGGATCAGGAATGATACATGAACAGCATCTCCAATTTTTCCACTTTCTTGGTACTCTTCTTGCAAAGGTATGTTTTGTCCCTTTTTTACCCCTATCTACTTTTCTCTTTAATAAAGTGTGGTAAAATGTTTCACATTGCCTACGAGTATGGCCTAAATACTCCATATAAGATTTATAGGATCCTTCTCCCTTGAACTTGCATTTGGGTGATCGTGAGTGTCGCGTTCAGACAAATTATTAAAAATCGAATTGCATAAAAATTATGTAATAAAAGGTGCAATCCGAGTCATCTTTCAACGATGATAACGTTATACGATTATAAAATTAGAAGGGGTTTGATTTATAGAATAACACTAATTAGAATCAAAAGTTAACAAAAATTAAAAACTCTAATCCAAGAATTTAGAAGAACTACGACCACTCTATCACTGGATTCCAAGAAGATGCATCAACCAACAAATTAGTGATTAATATTAAATTCGAATGAAACTTCAAATCAAATTAAGCATTCACACGAGAACCCTCATGCATTCGATTAACACATAATTCGATCGAAGTTCAGAAACTTCTAGAACTTAATCGATTTGTGTTAATTTAATTCACCAATACCATTAATCTTAGATTTCAAACCTGAAAATTTAATTCACACTCTTTTAAAAATTAATTACATACACCAATCGAATAATATGTAATCAAACAACTACACAATTATCAATCTAAACGAAGAACTTCAATTCGAAATCATAATTAGCAAAAGGAGAAAGAAGAAAGAGATAAAACCGAATTTTTTGTTGAATAAATTGCGAAACCGATCCTCAAGAGTGTCTCAGCCCTTTTTCAATTCCTAAAACATAAACCTAATCTAACTTGGCGTCTCAATCAACCCTGTTACAACCTATTGCCTTAATTTAAATACAGGCTCTTAAGGGTTAAAACCTAATTAATAATTATTCAATTACATTAATCCTCTACTCAATAGTTGTCTTTGGAATCCTTATTTGTTCAAATTCAAATTTTGGAGGAAAAGTTTTGTTTGTAATTGCTGCTCAGTATCCATGATGAATCCCCGAAGATCTTTGGTGGTATTTTTGGCCATGAAGATCTATCTTATTTGATTTCTGATATGAAGAGAAATTGTAGCCCTGAATGTTAGCTTCAAAACGCAACTGAAATGGGCTTAAACGGACATCTGTGGACTGAGATATGACTCAAATATTGCACCAAAGTCAGAACTGCGAGTGCAGCGTTCCAACTTTTTTCAGGCCCAGTTTCAGTTTCAGTTTCTTATCATCAGAATTGGTTTCTGACCTCTACATAGGAATTGTGCGCCTTTTTCTTAGTTTTCCTACAAATTAAGAATCATAATGAAATGAGCTCTATAACTCAAGATATGGCCTACAAACCAAAACAGTATTAGAATATGCCAAATACTAGAAAAATTAAATAAAACTCAAATAAAATTTAAACATCATAAAATGATCCAATTCAAACCAATTAAACACAAAAGAGGATTAATGAGCTAAGAATGAGAGGAAATAAGGTTATAAAAATCCAATTGATCATTGGGTTAAGTTATGTTCAAATATGGTATCAAAGTTTATACAGTCTTAATATTGGGTCACTTGTAGATGTCTAATCCTACAAATTTTGTGCTTTGGATGTCCAGTGTTGGATGTGTTTAAATGTCACATATTGGTTAGGAATATAGTCAAAATAGTCCTTCTAAGACTTGGACAATTTTCTCCCCTTGAGCTGGCTTTTAGGGTTGAGTTAGGCCCCATCAATTTCAAATAATGTAGGGCCTTGCATAGTCACCAAATGTGCTACCTGATGCTGCTGTTCTATCTTCTTTGTCACATGATCGATCGGTTTGCATCCTATTTTTTGGGTGGATGGTTTTTTTTCTTATATTCGTGTGCTTAATTGGAACCAAACTTCTCACTTGCATATTACATTTGCAGGCTATGTTTGAAGGGATTTTGGTTGATTTACCATTTGCTACATTCTTCTTGAGCAAATTGAAACAAAAGTAAGCTTTAAGACATCCTTTGGTTTGCCTGTTTGAGGTAGTTTTTTTTTTTTAATTTAAATGTAGATTGTTTATCCTCAAATCCTGAGTTCTCATGCATGCTTGCATACAGCTGCTTTATGCTGATGTTTGAGATTCATTAATGAGACTGGGTAGCATTCATGTAATGCATTGCTGGTTTTGAATGTGTTGTCTTTCTAAAAATGGATGGGTTGTGTGCACTTCTGATAAAAGTGTATTGCCATGATTGCAGTATATGTTGTCTCTGTTTTTGTTGAAGTTCGTTTGTGCATTTGATTGGAAATTAACATTCAAATGCTAAAGAGGTGGCTATACTTCCTGCTGTCTTACACCTCTTTTTCCCTTATATCAGGCACAACTATTTGAATGACTTGCCTTCCTTGGACCCAGAATTATATCGTCATCTTATCTTTCTGAAGGTATCCTCACTTTGTTTTCATTTCCTGGCATCCATTTCATTCTTGAGAAAACTCTTAAGAGTGTCTATTTTGTTTTCCCTAAGATGTTAGTATAACTACATAACTGGACATTTTTTTAATATAAATTTACAGATATAAACTATATACATATATATACATAACCATGGCATGGCTGACAGCAGCATGTTGAATTGTCCTGCCATAGGGATATGCACTAAATTTTGCAATGCCCAAACTATCGATAATTGTATAAATTATAAAATATTCTAATTTATAAAGCCAATAGGCCCAATACAAATATTTCTGAAATGTAGTATGCATTATAAGGTTTATTTGTTTCATACCTTTCGTACTTATCCTTACTAAACTAGCATGTGCCTATGCTAACTTAAAAAAGAAATCTGTAGAAGTATTTATTGACATCCCACATTGACTCAAATGTGACCAAAGTTGATAGATTACTCATAGGGCACCCTTGATTTTCTGAGTGAGTGTTCAACTTTTTCTCATTGAATCTGTTTTGACTAACAGCATTATAAGGGTGATGTTTCGGAGTTGGAACTATACTTTGTTATAGTAAACAACGAATATGGAGAGCAAACAGAAGAGGAGCTGCTTCCAGGGGGAAAGAACCTTCGTGTCACTAATGAGAATGTCATTACTTTTATCCATCTTGTAGCCAACCATCGCTTGAACTTTCAGGTAAGTAAATTTGTTTTAATCTGAATCACATCCCTTAGTACCCATGCATTTTGCTCCCAGTACATTAACAAAAATAATGATTTTAGATACGTCAACAAAGTTCTCATTTCCTGAGAGGATTTCAGCAACTTATTCAGAAGGATTGGATTGATATGTTTAATGAGCATGAACTTCAGGTTTTCTTCTAACTTGATTCACTTTAAGCCAGTGAATTTATCCTTTTTTTCTTTATTTTTTTTAGTTCCTTCTCTTGTATGGTGATGTTAAGGATCTGTTTGACAACTGGATGCTTATCATTTTCTCATGAATACTGTAATATACCCTTGCCACTGCTAGAGGCCTGGGTAAATAACTGTCTTTTGTCTGCCGTTGCAAATTATGTTCCTGGTGATACACAATTATAAAGTGAAAAGTATGCCTTTATGTCCCTATCTTTGCTTCTATGCCTTTGACCTTTCTTGAAGCTATCGTTTTCTGTTTCTGCTTTCTCTTCTTTTTTCTTGGCTGCTTTTGCATGACACTTTTCCTCCCATTCTGTGCTTTGAAGCTTCTACTTTGTGATAAATCAAAAGGGCCATATGTAACAATGTGCTAAGATAATTTTTTTGTTTTGTCTAATGTTAATGCCTATTTTGATGAGCATAAATTAAGGGAAATTTAGAAATACTTATAAACTGCATAATTAAAACTACACTTTGTTGTGAAATTCATCATATTGTTTATTGTTGTGTGATTGCAATTATTTTTTATGTGAGTTTTGGTCTAAAACAAACCTGTTAAACAAATTACAAAAGACCGACTATCACAAAAACTTAAGATACAAAAGCAACACTAAATTAAAGATTGAACTGATAGGAACCTAGTATCTTATTACAAAGAAATAGGGATAAACCCCAATTATAAAGCTAGAATGCTGCAGAACTTCAAGGATCTGCTCCTCCCAATGCTCAAAGGCCCCCATTTCCTCTCAAATGCCATAGTATCCCTCTCTTAACCTCCCCTCTTCTTATCTATAGGCAACATGCCTTATTTAAACTCACTAATGTACCATCTGATTGGGGGGGGGGGGGGAGGATTGTATCTAACATGAACTCTTATTATTGTTATTCAAAGAATTTTATGAGATGTCCAAAAGGAAATACAGCTCCCGTAAGGATGCCCAATCTTTCTACGGAGACCCCCTAGAAAGACTGTGCAGAACACTACAAGAAAAGCTAGAAAAACTTGTTGATCCCTGGTGAATTTAATTGGAGATTGGTGTCTAGGAAAGATTCTAGCATTTTTTCCCTATGAAATGCATCAAAGAACTACATTGTGAACAATGCCAAAGCTTTTTGGCAGTCTCTACTAATGTCAAATCTCCTAAATTTAACACAGGAATTGCTGAAGGTCCTTAGATGCAAACCCAGTGTTTACCAAAAACACCAAATGAGCTATTCCAGAGAAAGGAGACTGTTGACCATTGAAAGAACAAATAAGAACCAGTTTCCGAACTTGATCTGCACATTATGCAATAATCAAGAGATAAAGCAGTTAGAGGTTTTTGAATTTGAAGTAGATCACTGATATTAATCCTATTAAGAACAACAATCCAAACATAAAATTTGACCTCTGGATTAGAAGAGCGAGGCATTAAATCTGGCAACACCAAAAGAGACTGTCAATTTAATGAATTCCTATCATGCAAATTTCTAGAGAAGTGGAAATTTGAGGAAGCAATTGGGAATAAGAACAAAACTGAAAGCCATCAGCTATGCAATTTCGTTTGACCTTGCTTTAAAGTGCATTGCAAATGGTATTATTGTGTTTTAGATTGTAGCCATAGTTGGTTTTGTGAAACCTCTTATACTCCTAATACATATAGTAGCTGAAAGCCTTGGCCTTCTAATATGAACTTATTTGTTGAACTTCATTAGTTTGATGACTTTTGTCCTTTTTTATTTTTTTCCGCTAATTTTCTTGGGTGAAATCTTCAAATTGTTCTCCAAAACTTTTTGGAATCTGTATTTGTGCCACAATGCGTTTTAATATCCAACTTGATTGACATTATTTCTTTTCATAGCTTCTGATATCAGGTTCACTTGACAGCTTGGATGTTGATGATTTGCGGATGCATACAAACTATGCAGGAGGCTATCATAGTGTAAGCTTTCTGGCATTTTTGTGAGGATTTAGTCAGCAATGCCTAGCTGGAAACAGTCAAATGATACTGTAAAAGAAAAACATTCCTAGATTGATCTTTTGTATAGTTCTTTTAATACAGTTAATGATTAATTAGGTTTTATTTAAAAAATTTCCTAGATTGAACTTTGGCTAGGGCATGTTAGAACTTCTTATATTGCTTAGGTGGACCATTTAAAGAAAGGGAGGAGAAAAATGGGATTAACAGCCCTGGGAAGCTGAATAAATCAGCTGACTCCATGTAACTATCTGCACACAACCCAGGGTTTGTTGAAAGAGAGAAATATAAGAAGGGAAGACAGGGAGAGAGGGGGAAGGATTATAAGCGAGGGATTTATTTATTTATTTTGGGAGACCGTGCCTCTTGTAAGCCTTTGTCATTTTATTTTGGCTATTTCCATTCTGTTCCTTTCTTTTCTGACTCTATCACTAATATCAGTAGCAGGGGAGGATATACACGCCATATACTGCATATTTTCTAAACTTTGGTCTAGTTTCTGTCACCTTTACAGTATATCTATTTTGTATATTTTTCCAATCAAATACCTGTTTGTCATTTAACATGGGACTTTCACTTTTCTAGAAGTTTTTGGCTTGAGCTATAGAGAGACTAACTTATTATAAACCTTTATACCACCATTTTCAGCCAATTTGAATAGGAAAATTTGAACGTTAGATTCCTAGGGTGAGCGTTCTTGTAATTCTTCCTTTTAACTCCTTGCTCTCTTAACTTCCAGAGATTCCCTCTAGACAAGTCTTATTTCGAAGTCCAAATCTTCCTTATTATGATACTAATGACTTTTAGAGGATATATGGATTTGTCACTTTTTTCCCACTAATTTTTAACCTTCATTAGAATATCATGTGGTTTCACATGTTAAAATTCACTAATATTTGTAATAATTAGTATTTAGTAAGTTGCGCCTATTAACTCTCAGTCTAGGAAACAGCACCCACTTTGTCAATAGGGATGTGTATGTGTATGGATGTTCTGCTGCACAACAAATGTACTTTATAATAATCTGTTCGATTCGAAAATTCTCTAAATTATTCCCTTTTCCACTCAAGTAACTCCATCCTAAATCTTCCTCTCTAAATTCAACAAGTTCATAAACATTATACCATCTAATTTGCATTGTAAGGTGGCTACTTTCCTTTGGAACAATGTTTTTGGGTCCTCGTTGAGCACTGGGTTTGTCATTCAACATTGGATGAATTTTGATGTCTCATTCTAAAGGTCTTGGTAAAATGGAGGTGAAATTTTTTTGGCCGGGTTCAGTCTTTCCAACCCTTTGGATAATACATTTGGTTGGGGGAGGGGGGGATAAGGGAGCCTCTTGCTAAACCTGTTGCAGATCTGGTTGTTTACATCTTCTGGTTGCTGTTTCAGGGGAATTTCCTCCAACTAGTCTTTTTTCTTTTATTTGATGTTGGAGGATATCTTTTTCTCCCCCTAATTTTACTGATTTTTCAAAGGCATTTCCTTTTCTATTTAATAAAACTTTTCTATATAAAAAATGGTGTTTGTTGATCCCGTAGTTTATGTGTTTTATTTTTGCCATCCAGTCTAAATTTTTGGAGTTTGAATGTCATGATAGGAAAGCCAACTCTGTGTCTTGAACCGGCTTTTTTCTTATTTGACTTGTGAAATTTTGACATATGGTTTCTTCTGACAGGAGCATTATGTGATTGAGATGTTCTGGGAAGTTCTCAAAGGCTTTTCATTGGAAAACAAAAAGAAATTTTTGAAGTAAGATATACATAGTTATGTGATATGATTTAGTGGCTCTTTTCATTAAATAACAAATTTATTATCTTTACAGGTTTGTGACAGGTTGTTCTAGGGGACCATTGCTTGGATTCCGATATCTTGAACCTTTGTTTTGCATACAAAGGTGAATGCTTTAATTGCATTAAATATTTGCTCAAATTGTTTTCTTTTCACTGATTCTTGTATCCTGCAAAGACAAGATCACAGTGAAATTATCTGATATCTCTTCTTGTAGGGCCGGTGGTAATGCTTCAGAGGAAGCTCTTGACAGATTACCCACCTCAGCTACTTGTATGAATCTGCTAAAGCTTCCACCTTATAGAAGGTTTGTCATAGTGCCAGCTTGTCTTTGCAGTTTGCTGTGCAAACATAGAATTCTGTTTATTGTAGAACTTGAGAATTGTCAGAATTGAATATATTGGAACTGATGATACTGACATGATAATGAGAAATTTTGTTCTGTCAATTAGCAGCATATATTTATTAAATAAATTGAACTGATTGGCTAGACTACATTGGAAACTAAAATTAATCTAGAGAACTGTGACATAGGTTGAGATTCTTTAGATGTGCCATTAACTGTCTGTCTAGCGTCTCCTGGAGGCAGGAGAAAGTTTTATTGTGTACAAGATATCACTTAGGAATGATGTTTGTCGTGCTGTAGGAATATTGAAATATTATCTCAGCTGATTTAAAAATAAATACACTATTTTAGTTGAATTAAAATCTTATAGGGGATTTTGGATATTAATTTATGAAATAATATTTTTTTTTAATTGAAAGTGCTTAATTTATGGGTGTCGGTTCTTAGAGGATCATTTAAGAGTTTGACTTTGAAGATATTGTTATGTAGGGCTAGATGTGACTCATTATGTATTTTTTTTTTTCTAACGTGCATCTAAGGATACAATAATAAATCAATAACTACTATGTTTTTTATAAGAAATTGTAGCATTAATGTTATTATTGCATTATAGTTCATGACATCCTGTGATTTCTAATAAAAATTTTCTATTGATATACTTTTTAAAATTTTAGTTTTTGACTGAGTTTGGTTGTTGAATATTTCATACATTGTTCATGTGGTGGTTTACTGCAAATTGTCAAGGGAGGGAGGATGGATCTCTGGTTTATGATTTCGATATTACTGTTTTCCCTATAATTTTTTTACCGCCCTTGATTAGGACTCTGAAAACTAGGACAGCTTTTGAGGCACAATAACGGGAGCCATCTTTCTTTAGCATATATTCATGCATCTTTATATTGCCTTGATACCGTTGTTTAGATTTTATTTTAATTCATCCTTTTAGTTATGTTTTGCCTGTTAACTATTTCTCTAACGAACACTCATCTTCCAATACAGTAAGGAGCAAATGGAAACCAAATTACTTTATGCCATAAATGCTGATGCTGGCTTTGATTTGAGTTAAAATGAGGCACTGCAATTCACCACATCCTACGTTTCCATACTAGTAGAGGATCACTCACTACTAGACAATCGTCAAAGCGGCACAGAAGACAAATATTTTCCGATAGTTGTGAGAACTGAGAATAGTAATGCCGTGTATATATTTTTATTTTTATCTTGTTTGTCAATTTGTCTCTAAATGTAAATATACCTAAATATAAATTTTGTAAAATTCACTTTTTGGCAGGAATTTTTTTCACTGCTTGTATAATTAAGAAAGATAGATATGCGGTAGGATATTTGTGTAATATTAAATTTGTATAGGAATTCAAAACTGAAGGAACCAACGATGTTTTCATCCCTACTTCACTACACTGTCCCCTTGACGTTATAAAACATGACGCCACTGCATAGAATATTATTCAGTAATAGTGGATTTTTTTCATGTTAAACAAGATGAAGTTAAATCTTATAAATGTTATGTATATTGATTATTAAATTATCAAAACACATTACCAACTGGACCCTCAAATGGTTTTAGACCTTGCTAAGATTAGAATGTGGACTTGGGTGAAAGGGAGAAAACAGCCTTTAACATCTTACTATGAAGGAAAGTAGTCCTTTGACACCCATTAAATGGATGTGCAATGGGCAGGGAGAGGTAGAAAGGAAAAAAAGAAGATAAATAATAGATGTAAGACAACTGAGAATAAAATATAATAGTTGCATTATGAATGGTATTTGATTGAATGTTTGTTTGTATTTAATAACAGCAGTGGTTATAGTGAAAAAGGTCAGGAGAGGTAAACTCCAGTTAATAAATATTTTGCCAATAAAAAAGTTTGACTTTTTTTAGAAAACTTTTAATTCATTTCTAAGCTTTGTGTTTCATTATATTAGCCCTTTACCAAGAATGACGATCAATCAAATATTTTTGTTGTCATCACTAAACATTAAAAAGTTTAATTGTCTAGTTAATCTCTTAACTTTAATTTGTCACTAAGTTTTTCAAAGATGTTGTTTGGCAACTATTTTAGCCCTATATAAGAATGAAATATAACATTTAACATTTTTGAGAAATTAATTTGACAACATATTAACTTTTTTAGAGATTAATGTAATGATGAAACTTTTGAAAGACTAATTTGATGATGATTTAAATCATTGAGGGATTCTTCTAGCGTTTCAAAATTTTGAAATATCAATAAGGTGATGCATTCAGTTATAGAAAATTAAATTGAGAGTTCTCTGCCCCTCTCTTTTTTATTTTTAATTCTATAACTTATTTTCAATGAAAATAATTTGATATTAAACAAAATATGTTCATATATTATCGTTATTAATTTAAAACCTAACAATAAGGAATATAAAATATCAAGTTGTGTTTAAGAAATAATTGATTCACAGTCAAAGTCTTAAGAGATGCATTCAACAGTTAAGTACACTTAAGGAATAAAATGATAATTTCATATTACAAGACTTGTAAAATCACATTTAACTCTTGGATAATTACTGAAAGAGCGTTTAGATAAAAAAATTTTAAAATATTTTAAATGGTATAATTTTGTTAAACTTTAATCATATTTAGCATTATATTTATTTTGCTTCACCTTTAAAACACAAAAGGCTATGTTTAGTTTTCACTGTATAGTCGAGATTTTTATTGAAATTGGTTAGGTGTTTATGTATAACAACAAAAACTTTAATGCTATGTCAATATACTTTCATAATGAACAATGATAACTACTTTCAATTATAAATATATATAAAAAAAATACTAAGGAAATAAAAAAAGAGAATACATGTTTTTTAAATAAGGTTAATGCTGTTTTTGCTTCTTGGTTTTTTGGATTAAAAGACTCTAATGGGTGGTGGACTTTAAGAAATGAACGTAAGCTTCAGGAATACAAATATTCCGAGTTTGTATTAAATGCATGGAAATTAAAAATATTGGACAAGTGTTTTTTTCTTTTCAACATATTACATTTTCTTAATGTAAATGTAGGTGTGCTTGTGATAATGCCTTTTTCTTTTTCTTTTTCTTTTTTCCTTTCATAAAAGCACAATACTAGGTTAGTAGGAATTTCCTTTTATCTTATTGAGTATACTATTCAAGATGTATTTTATTTCATAGTTAATCACCTCTTAATTTTATAAGGCATCATTATTTTATTTTAAAAAACTTCTTTCGACCATTTACTCTCAAGAACCAAAAAGAATAAAAAAAGTTTATCTTAAATGTATTACCTTTAGATAAAACTTCAAATTAAAGCTAAGACTTTTTTTTAAGAAGAAAAAAGCTTTAACACATTCTATTCTACATAAAAATAAAATAAATAAAGTTATAAATCTTTAAATAATACATACATAGATGTATGTTTAAAAAATATTAATGTCAAATTAATCGCATAATTTTTGAATTTTATTCATTTAGGTTTCTAAATTTATTGTCAAATTTCAACTTATTTATTTAACTAACTAAATATATTTGATTGATTATTTGAATTAAAATATTATAAAAATAAATAAGTTTATGTTAATTTTTAACAATTAACTAATGCTCAAAGTCATGAGTTTTTTAATTTGACTTTTAAACGCAAAATTTAAAATAAAACATACTCAGCTAAAATAAAATAAAATTAGTTTTCAATTCATCTTCAAAACAATTTTACTTCAATTAAAAAAAAATTAATTTAGTTAAAAAATAAATCATACAATTTTTATATATTTTTTAAAATATACAATAATTATTATAATTACGGTTACTGATATTATTATTATTATTATTATTATCATCATCTATAATTAGTTATTTTTGTCGTTAATTTATCTTATTAATTATTAATTCTTTTGATATATTTATTGCTAACATATAAATAAAAGATGATAGAATTTTATTAAAAAATATTTATTCTTTTTATTAAAATCTCTCTCCTCTTCTTTTTTATTCGGATGAATTAGTGTGTTAAAAAAAATATTTTATCTTTTTTCTATTTTATCCTACAAGTTTTTCTATTTATATGAAAGTGACATATATGATTTTAAAAATTTGAAATGCAAAATTAATTAATATTTTTTAAAAGATACATATTTCTTTTTCTGTGAATAAAAGAAATTGTAAGTTAAAATTGTAGGAACATGTAACATTTTTCTGAAAAAAATTGACCCTGTTTTTTCACTTTGGAAGAAAGACAAGAACACTTTCTTCAATCGAAGTAAGGCTTCTAACTCTGAGCAAGACCCAACTTTCCTAAGCATTTTAAATATTAACGAAGGAAGGTTACATAAAAATTGAAAATAAAAAACACGAAATAGAGTTACCCAAGAGTCGATTTTCTTCTTCCTAACTCTTCATCATCGCATAATTGTGATTGTAGCAATTAACCCTAACAGAAGAGAGAGCGATGGTGAAGGTGCGGATGAACACCGCCGATGTGGCGGCGGAGGTGAAATGCCTCCGTAGGCTAATCGGAATGCGATGTTCCAATGTCTACGATCTCTCTCCTAAGGTTACTTTCACTTCTAATCCATTGATTCCTTTTCACTTACGTTTTATCAATTCAATTCACTTTCTTCTTGTTGTTCAGACCTACGTCTTCAAGCTCATGAACAGCAGCGGAGTCTCCGAATCCGGCGAGAGCGAGAAGGTTCTTCTTCTCATCGAAAGTGGAGTCAGATTGCACACTACTCTCTACATGCGGTAATCACAATCACAATCACGATTTAGTTTCCATCAAAATTACACAAATTAAATTTTTTATTATTTTCCCTATTTGCAGCGACAAAAGCAACACTCCTTCTGGGTTCACTCTCAAATTGAGGAAGCATATTCGAACTAGGAGGCTCGAGGATGTGCGCCAACTTGGGTACGATCGGGTATATATAACCCTTCTTCCTTTTCTTCCTTGTAGTAGTATTGTACCATCACTCTTCAAAATTTATTCATTTATTTGTTTTCATGAATGTGTGACAGATTATTCTCTTTCAATTTGGACTTGGAGAGAATGCAAACTATGTTATATTGGAGCTATATGCCCAGGGGAACATCCTCCTCACTGATTCTAATTTTACTGTCATGACTCTACTACGATCTCACAGGTTCCTACTGTTTTCTCTTTTGGTCTCTAATTCCCATTTTTTTGTGTACGCTGTAGGACAAAATATAAATGCAGAACTGAAAATTTGCATGTGGGTAGCATATATTTTCATTAGCTTACAATAGTAGTATTTATTTTGTTTGGATAAAAGAAAAACTTGTTAAGGATGACAATGCATGTGTTAATGGAGGATCAGGATACTGTTGTATTGACTTTGTATGTAAGTTTTTAGTATTGATGAGTTTTTCATGTCGTGCCCTATCGAGCTAATTGGTTTGACATACTATGCTAATTGTTGAAAATGGGATTAATTTACTAACATGGTTTTACTTTATTTTCTGAACGCATTTAGCTTCTTTTTTCTTAATTTATGTTCTTAATGCTTGGGTTCTCTGCTTATTTAATTTATCGATTGAGATTTGAAAAATGTCTCTATAATAAGTGGAATGCTTGCATTTCGTCAATAATAGGGATGATGATAAAGGGCTTGCAATCATGTCACGCCATCGGTATCCTACGGAAAGTTGTCGAGTTTTTGAAAGAACTACTATTGAAAAGTTGCATGCAGCCCTGATGTCTTCCAAGGAAGATGATAATGATGAGGCTGTTAAGGTCAATGGAGATGGGACTAATACTTCTAATGTCACAAAAGAGAAGCAGGGAACACGCAAAGGTGGGAAATCATCTGCCACGTTGAAGATTGTCCTTGGGGAGGCACTTGGTTATGGACCTGCACTTTCTGAACACATAATATTAGATGCTGGCTTAATCCCCAATACAAAAGTTCCCAAAGATAAAACGTGGGATGATGCTACTGTTCAAGCTTTGGTCCAAGCTGTTGCAAAGTTTGAAGATTGGATGGAGGATATTATTTCAGGTAATATAGTTCCTGAAGGATACATTTTGATGCAGAACAAAAATTTGGGGAAGGATTCTTCCATATCTCAACCAGGAAGTGTTAGCCAGGTTATATTCTATTTCTCTTATAATTTTAGTGGCATTGTGAATATGTGAGAGAGTAAGGTGAAAAGATTTTCTTACTGATAGTTTTTGTGGAATTTAGTGTTTACATTCCTGTATCTTTTGAAACAGATGTATGATGAGTTCTGCCCCATTTTACTCAACCAGTTTAAGTCAAGGGATTATACAAAGTTTGAGACATTTGATGCAGCCTTAGATGAGTTCTATAGCAATATTGAGAGTCAAAGGGCTGAACAACAGCAGAAAGCCAAAGAAAACTCAGCTGCTCAGAAACTTAATAAGATACGCCAGGATCAGGTTGGTGCCCACGCCCAAACTATAACTCTTGCATGACTGAAATGTCAGCCGAACCATGTAGCATCCAATATTCAGTCTGGAATATCTTGTCCTGAATCATACCTGGGTGTGTTTTTTGTTATCTTATTGTTATTATTATTGTTGTTGTTGTTGTTGTTGCCATTTTATATGCTGTCACACTGAGTGTTCTGTCCAATAACATTGCATTCTTGTTTGTTTTATAATGAATCTGTTGTTGATGTCACTGGATGCTTTAAATTAGGCTCCTTTCTTTATTAGACTTGCTCATCTTAGGGCCATCTCAAGGTAGTAACAGTGGTCTAATTTGTAACCTTCAAATTTATATGGGTTTTAGTTGTCTGTTTCAATGAAACATCAGAGAACTTTTGCATTAATTTTGAGAAGGAAGAGAGTTTATGTTCATGATGATTGGGTACTAAAAATTTGTTTATTGTTGTGAGAGGAGAAAATGGGAGACATATGCTGGAATCCATGTGTCAATTACATAGCGGTGTGAATTAAATACACAGGGTATAACAAGTATAAAGATTTACCATTACATAATTACTGTATTTACATGATATCATATTATTTCCAACATTTATGTTTTGTCTCTAGCAAACTAGATGTTCATTTTGCTTTTTTATTTGAAATCACTTGTACCAGAAAAATATTTTGGTCATTTTGCTTTTCTATCTGAATATGTGTTATTATTATGTTATCGCTAGAGACACAAAACACATTCTTTTATCAAGTTTCTATAGAAATGATTAATGATTTAGGTCCAACAGCAAAGCATACTTGCACTGTTCTTGTTTGAACTAGATCCTTGATGCATTTGGCGTCAAATCCCCTTTTGGCCACAAAACATGTGGATCTGAAAAGTGTAGTTTTACAAGAGCTCAGTTTCTTGTCTGCCAAAAGGCTTAATAGTGGTATTTTCTGAAGCCCATGTTATATATCTATCCTTTTTCATTTTGCTAAATATAGAGGTTTGGATTATGGTACTTAAAATTATAATTTTCTTGCTATGGAGGACAGGAAAACAAGGATCTGTTTGGTTTCATAAGACACTCTTTCTTCATTTCATAATAGGAAATAAAAAAATAGAATGCTTTCTCAAACCAATCAAGTTTCGAATCCCTTATTCTGTGTTTGAACTCATATTCATTAGAGGGCTGAATCTTGATTGGATGTATGCCTGGTGTTTTCAACCTATGAATTTTGAGAATCATTTATGATTGAATATAGTAACACAGCACACAAACTTAAAATAAAAATTTAGAACATCCGATACTTGGTATAATTTTTTGTCTGGATGCATGAAAGTTTCATGTTTTTATTATTGTGAGCAAGGGAGGCTGGGTGTCAGGTAAAATGGTTCAATTGATGAATTCTCTAGATGAATTAGAATCTTCCTTCAAATTTTATTCATATGATCTTCATTTATTTTTTGTTCACATCCAAATATCATTGTTGTCATTAATATTTTTTGATACAGACACAGAAACGGACTTCACTTATGTAATCATGCGAAGTTGAGAGAAAAAAGTGGTTGCTCTAGTATTTCTGATAGTTGATACTTGACAGTGATGATATGTTGTACAAATTAATATAACTCATTTATCTGGTGTAGGAAAATAGAGTGCATGTTTTGAGGAAAGAAGCCAATCATTGTGTTAAGATGGCAGAACTGATAGAATACAACTTAGAAGATGTGGATGCTGCTATATTGGCTGTTCGTGTAGCTCTTGCAAAGGGTATGAACTGGGATGACCTTGCTCGGATGGTGAAGGAAGAAAAGAAAGCTGGAAACCCAGTGGCAGGTCTCATTGACAAGCTCCATCTTGAGAGGAACTGCATGACTTTACTGTTGGCCAACAATCTTGATGAAATGGATGATGATGAGAAGACACTCCCTGTGGATAAGGTTTTTATTTATTTATTTATTTATTGGACAAAGAAGTTCATTAGGACTGAAAAATTACGAAGAGAAGGGAGGATAACCAATCCTCCTCAAAAGGAGCAGTGTAGGCAACAACCAAGAAAATAGAGAAAAACAAGCACTCAATCCATCAACATGGAAACATCGTTAAAAATAGGATTTTATGTGTAATTTATCCCAGATCAAGTGTTGTGCCATTGAAACCCCCTTAAAAATATGATTCATACTTCAATAAAATCCACCAAGTGTAGAGTAGGATGCTATTGCCACAATTTTAACATGGGTTTTATTTAAAAATTTTCTTTTGGTCTTCTGTTATGCTACATAAAACATTTAAAAGTTCTGTCTTCAGACTACTATTCCTTGAAGACATCTAGGTTGTGCACAAGAGGAATTGTGTGTAGTTTTGTGTTTCTCAAACTGTCCACCATTGTTATATGATTTTCAACCAATCTTATCATGATAAGGAAACAAAATTTTGACTGGAATTTTATTATTTTTCCATTGTTTCTTTCATCACTTATTTTCTTTACATGTGGAATTGTTTTTCCCCTTCGATATATAATATTAGTAACCATAGTATGTTTACATTTAAGGTTGAAGTTGATTTAGCTCTCTCCGCACATGCCAATGCTAGGAGGTGGTATGAACTGAAGAAAAGGCAAGAGAGTAAACAGGAAAAGACTATAACTGCCCATGAAAAAGCTTTTAAAGCTGCAGAGAGAAAGACTCGATTACAGCTTAGTCAGGTGGCTAGAAATTTATTTGTGTATCTTTAATATAGAGTGCAAATTGATATATACTTACTGGATTGCTATCTCAAATAAATTGAAGAAGAAACTTGGAGAAAAGTAAACGTGTAGTCTGTGATCATGGAAAGAAACTGAATTAGTTTTGCAGAGTTTGTCTCTTAATCTTCTCAGAGGTTTATTGGGCCAATACTTGTTACATTTATGGATATCATACATATTATAAATTGGTGATTTAAAGGGGGTCTCATTTCTTTTAGGACATACAAATTTCACTTGAGTTTGTGGCAACATTCAGAAATCTGCCATTACCAGATCATAATACTTTTCTTGGAATTCCTCTTTCTTCATCGCCTGTGATTTGTTTCCCCTGTATTTTTTTTACCTTTTTACCTTGGAGTTTAATGTTATCCTCTTCTTCCACACCTTTTACTTTCTCTGCTCTAATGAAGCTGTTTTTTTAAAATGTAACTTTTTGTGACTTCTCTTAAATTTTAATGCAAGTTCCCCCTTCTATGGTGGTTGGATATTATTTGTCCTTGTGGTCTCTCTTTGGTGTTTGGCCAAATTTTATTTTCTAGTGCTTATGCTATTCTTCTTTGATCAGTTCTTGTTATATTTGGAGAGTGCCTCATTCTTAGTGTTAACACTTTCTTCTTCTCTTCCAGTAAGAAAATAATAGTGGCTTTTCAGCACTGAATATATAAACATAAAACAATGATATGCATGTTCCCAGTCTGTTTTTTTTATTGTTTGGTTTATCTGGCTGCTAATTAATTGTAAGCAATTTTCTCCTTTTTAATCCAATTAATTTCCAGGAAAAAACTGTTGCCACAATTTCACATATGCGCAAAGTTCACTGGTTTGAGAAATTTAATTGGTTCATTAGCAGTGAGAACTATTTGGTTATCAGTGGACGCGATGCACAGCAAAATGAGATGATAGTGAAGCGTTATATGTCAAAAGGAGATCTGTGAGTATTTCTTGTTATATTACACTCTCCTAGATTTGCTAAAGCTTAATGTTGACCAAAAAATATTATTGAGTAATCATGAAAACAATATTATTTTGGTTCAGATGCTATCTTCTTTTGAATGAGTTATACTTTGATGTTTAACATGTCTCTAGATCATTCAAAGAATATATTAACTTGAATGTCTTTGTGAAAGAAATGTATATTTAACCCAAGCTTGTCTTATACTTTATTAAGAAAACTTGAGTATTTCTTCATGGTCCCTTTATTCCTATGGATGTTGCAGAAAATCATGGGAAACTTAGAGTAGGAATACCAATAGTGAAATTAGGGATCATCTTAGTGGGAAATACCTTGCAACCCTATGAAAAAAGGGGGGCCGGGGGGGGGGGTGGGGAGAGGAGGGAGATCTGATCTTGAAACTTTGACGTCCAAGAATATTGCATTAACTATGAGGTTATGATAGTTCATCCGGATTCAACTTCTTTAAACAAGTTCATGGATAGGATCATGTGATGGCTGTGCACAATGCAAATTAAAGTTCTTGGAGATTTATCTCATGGGTATACTGCTTTTCTTTGTTTGATGACTTTGACATTGGTGATTGTTTTTGTATCCAATTTTGGTAGGATTTTTGGTTGGAGAGGTAATCCTTTTTATGTATTTTCCTCATCTTAATTGTCTTTCCTTGTGGCATCATTAACCCATTAGCAGCTTCTATTCCTTCCAAAATCATTCCTTGTCTTGGACCTTTTGTCTTTTTTCCCCCTGAAACCTCAGTAAGAGAAAAAAAAATGTAGAGTTTGATGTGCTTTTTGGTTTACTTGGCTCTACTCATCCCTTTTCTTCACCGCAATGGAGGATTTGGTCTTAAGACTCCTTAGGAGACTGGAATCTACTTGTAAATTTTCCTTCCAATTCATCATCCTCTTTGAACAAGGAAAGGTTTTTCTTGTTAACTACCTTTGGAAATTCACGGCCCCTTCAAAGATGAAGTTTTTTTATTTGGATTCATGCACTTAATAGGACTAATAGCCTCACAAAGTTTTATCTTCTTATGCATTTGTGTCTCTGTCAGACAATAGCAGGCATTTAATTCTGCAGTACCAGCTGCTAGTGCTAGATGCTTTTGGTGTATTTGTGAATTTGTCCAGTGTGTGTATAACATTTTCTCTTGTCATTTTAGACATTTTAGGAGATTTTGAGGATTGCCCTTTTGGCTGGGTTCCATGTTTACTGGTATTTGGTGCCTATGGGTGGAGAGGAACTCAAGAATTTGGAATGACAACTATTTGCATGACATCTTTTTATGCGATGTAGTGTTTCTTAGCTTCAATGTGGTTCTTAGCTAATAGCTATTGTGAAGGAGTGCCTATGGATATGCAAAGAGATTGGCAAGTGATACAAAAATGATTTTCCCCCTTTTTGGAATATAGCTTGTTTTCTGCCCCTTTACCCTTAGTTTTTCTATTCTTGAATAAAATTTGTCTTCTTTAATAAGAAGAAAGTAAGAATTTGTATATTAGTTTTCAATGGTAAGTTTGCTACAGGATTGGAAATCCATAGCATATCTTGTTTCTTGTATGTAATACAGTGTTATCAAATGGCGGCCATGGCAGTTCGCCATGGCAGTTCTGAAGACAGCCGTTAAACCGCCTCCATTAGATGGCGGATTCAGATGGCGGCGCCATGGCGGCCGTTACCCGCGCAGAAATAAGGTTAGTACCCCTCTTCTTCGACACTCAAAGCCGACCCCATCTCAGATCTCTCTCTCTCTCTCTCTTCTAATCCCTCTCGTCTCCGATCTCATCTCCCGTCTCCGATCTCTCATCTCTGTTCGTCTGGACTCTCCAATCCCTCTCATCTCTATTTCGTCTCTTTGTTCTCCGACGTCGCACTCATCTTCCATTGCTGTTTTCTTTGACTTGTTACTGTTCTGCTGGTGGCTGTGACTGTTCTCCATCTCCGGCGACATCTCCTCCATCTCAGGCGACCTGAACCTCCATTTCCGGTGACTTGAACCTCCATCTCCGGCGACCCTTTTTTTCCAGTAGCAATCTTTTTTTGTATTTCCCTCTCTCTTCCAGTTTTTTTTTATTTCTTCCTTTCTGTTTTTCTCTTTCCATGGTTCAATTTTTTCTTCAACCACCTTTCTGTTTTTTCTGAGTTTATCCTCAAAAAAGCCCATTATATTTATTTCAGCTTCTCTTAACATGGCTCAACAAGAATCTTCATCATCAAGAGTTTCTAATCGATCCGACCCGGGATGGAAATACGCTCATTCATTGAAAGAGGGTGATACAAACAACATTGTATGTAACTTTTGTGGAAAAGTTATGAGTGCTGGAATTACTAGAGTGAAACAACATTTGATTGGAAAGAAAGGTAATGTGAAAGGTTGTCCCAAGTGTCCCGAAGAAGTTAGAAAAGAGATTGAGGCATATCAAAAGGATAAAAAGAGTCAAAACAACTTTGAAATGCCAAATGTGAGAAGCTTTGAAAGTGTAAGCTATAATGAAAGTGAGGATGAGGAGGATACCCAAACACATACTATTGCCATGGGTAATCAAAAAGGGCCAATGGATTTGTTGTGTAGAAAGCCAGAAAATGCAATTGAGAAAAGGAAAAAGTTAAAATCGAGACAAGCAAATATAAGAGAAGTTTATGACAAAGAAGCCAAAGTAAGGGTCCATCAATACATAGCTCGATTTTGGTATCAAGCTGGCCTTTCCTTTAACCTCATTAAAATGAAGAGCTTTCAAGAAATGCTTACAACTGTTGGTGCTTTCGGTCCAAATTTACCAGCTCCAAGTTATCATGATATTCGAGTTCCACTTCTAAAGAAAGAGCTAGAATATACCGATTCCCTCATGAAAGATCATAAAGAGCAATGGAGCAAACATGGCTGTTCCATCATGTCAGATGCATGGACCGATCGAAAGCAAAGATGCTTGATTAATTTTTTGGTCAACTCTCCTGCTGGTACTATGTTTGTGAGGTCTATTGATGGATCTAATTTTGTGAAGACTGGTGAAAAATTATTTGAGATGCTTGATGCTCTTGTGGAAGAGATTGGAGAAGATAAAGTTGCGCAAGTGATAACGGATAATGGAAGCAATTATGTCTTGGCTGGTAAGATGTTAGAAGCAAAAAGACCACATCTTTATTGGACTCCTTGTGCAGCTCCTTGCATAGATCTTATGCTTGAAGATATTGGAAAGCTTCCTTTGATAAAGAAGACAATTCAAAGGGGAATATCAGTTGTTGGCTTTATCTACAGTCATTCAAGTACCTTGAGTTTGTTGAGAAATTTTACAAACAAGAGGGAATTGGTAAGACATGCAGTTACTCGATTTGCAACTTCTTTTCTATCATTAGAAAGGCTTCACCAAGAAAAACAAATCTTAGAAAGATGTTTACTTCTGAGGAATGGTGTAAAAACAAGTTATCAAAGGAAGCTAAAGGGAAGCAAGCAACAAAAATTCTATTAAATCCTGTATTTTGGAATAATGTGGTGTATACTTTGAAAATCATGGCTCCTCTTGTCCGGGTGTTACGTTTAGTTGATGGAGAAAGAAGACCAGCCATGGGGTATATTTATGAAGCAATGGAGAAAAGTAAAGAAGCTATCATGAAGTCATTCAAAAGTAATAAAAGTAAATACAAAGATGTGTTTGCAATCATTGATAACAGATGGACTTGTCAGCTTCACCGTCCATTACATGCAGCTGGTCACATTTTAAACCCAGAATTTTACTATGACAACTTTCAAATTGAATTTGATTTGGAAGTTACAAATGGGTTGTATGATTGTATCAAGAGGTTGGTGCCAAGTCGGGATGTGCAACAAAGCATATTACTTGAATTACCAATTTACAAGAGCGGTGGTGGTCTCTTTAGGTCCGACTTTGCAAAATCACAAAGAAAAAGCATTGCTCCTGGTAATTCATCAAATTCTTCAATATTTTAATTTTAAGGTTATACTTCATCTTTAGAGTTATAATTTATCTTTCGTTTTATAGCTCAATGGTGGAGAATGTATGGATATTCAGCTCCACATTTGCAGCAACTAGCTATCAAAATTTTAAGCTTGACATGTAGTGCATCCGGATGTGAATGCAACTGGAGTGTTTTTGAGCAAGTAATTTTCTATCTCTCGAGCCTACTACTTTCTTTTAGAAATTAAAGAGAAACTAATTAATATTCTTATAATTAAACTCACGTTGCAGATTCATTCAAAGAAGAAAAATAGGCTTGATCACAAAAAATTACATGACTTGGTTTATGTGAAATACAACCAACAACTCAAAGAACGTTACAATTTTAAAGATGTAATTGATCCAATTACACTCAATGATATTGATGAGTGTAATGATTGGTTGGTTGGAGAAATGGATGATGATGCTCTAGATGAGGATGCTGGAAATGACTTAGTTTTTTATGGTGATAACACTTTAAATTGGGCAACTGTTTATGAAGCTTTTGGAATTGGAGAGCCTACAACATATACTAGGCGCCATTCTAAGAAAAGAAAGAGTTCATCAAGTGGTATCACTATCAAAGCTGCAAAAGTTGCCAAGATCAAGGCATGTTCAATAACAAAAGGAAGAGACAAAATGGTTCTTGAAGATGATGATGAAGAATTAGAAGATGAAGAAATGTCGGAAGAAACAGAAGATGAATTAGAATTTAATCTTCCACAATCTGAAGGAGAAGAGGAGGAGGGATATGCCTTGGTGGATGAGAAAGAGGATGATTATGTTGGAGTTGAAGAAGAAGACTAAACTAATAATATTTATTTTTATTGTTAACTTGACATTTGATAATTACATATTTTGTATTTAATTATACTTTAGATTAAAGGTTATGTTATATATATTTTGAGTTAATTATTTTTTATTATTTTCTGTGATTTATAGTATTTTTTTATATATTTTATTACATCCGCCATAACCCGCCATGGCGGCCGCCATAACTTTATGGCAGTTTTTTGAGTTTCCGCCATGAGCCGCCATCTGCCATTGATAACATTGATGTAATATTTCTTTGCATGCTTCACTGTGGGAGATGCTTCCATTTTTGGTCCTTAAAATATACTGGTTTTCTTCATTTGCACTTGCTACATCAGCACCATCTCTTGCCCCTTTTT
Organism: Abrus precatorius; assembly: GCF_003935025.1. Classification (NCBI taxonomy): domain Eukaryota; kingdom Viridiplantae; phylum Streptophyta; class Magnoliopsida; order Fabales; family Fabaceae; genus Abrus; species Abrus precatorius. The sequence continues at coordinate 29,763,037 of NW_020874292.1, read as the reverse complement.
CTCAGGAAGGCTCTTTCTTCCTTGCTTATGACATTTCACTTCAACCCCGTAATTCAAATTATTTTTACCATGTGATATCTAATAAATGAACTATATATATATATATATATATATACACTAAGCTGCAATTTGAAGTGCATGAAACATCTGCAATCCCCAATCAGAAATAAAAATGATTAGACACTCCCTTAAAATGTGTAAACCTTTTCTGTTTTGAAATTTGGTTTGGTACAATATCTGATCTCTCATACTGTTGATTCGTTTATGCAATAGCTATGTACATGCTGATCTGCATGGAGCTTCTAGTACAGTTATCAAGAATCACAAGCCTGCGCAACCAGTTCCACCACTGACCCTAAACCAAGCAGGATGTTTCACAGTATGTTGAAGTTTTAACACCTTTCCATAATGTTATCTAAAATTACTTTTTTGGTTCACTTCATGTTTGTGAGCTAAATCAAATGTTAATTACCACCTCCATATCGTTTTGGAATGTAGGTCTGCCATAGCCAGGCATGGGATTCAAAAATTGTTACTAGTGCCTGGTGGGTTTATCCTCATCAGGTTAGTAAAACTGCTCCCACAGGTGAATATCTGACAGTAGGGAGTTTCATGATCCGGGGAAAGAAAAACTTTCTTCCACCACATCCTCTTATCATGGGTTTTGGCCTACTATTTTGCTTGGATGAGAGTTCCTTGGGATCACATTTAAATGAAAGGAGAGTAAGAGGAGAGGAGGAAGCAATAGATGATTATGAAGAAACTGGTCCTCTCGAAGAAAAATCTGATTCAGAGTCTGAGAAGGATGTCACTGATGTAAATTCTGCTGCAGACTCGGAAAGAATAGACCCAGAAAGGAATGGTAATTTATCCGCAGATTCACAGAAACCTTTATCAGAAGACTTTGCTGCAGACTCATTGCAAACTAGTTTGGCTACTACTATCAATGACAAAACTGCAGTTTCACAGGATTTTCCTGTGAAAGAGACAAGTATTATGAACATGGTTGATAGGGAGAAATTATCTGACATTGGTGGAACTGGCTTAGCATCTGTTACCCCTCAACTTGAGGAACTTATTGATCGAGCTTTAGGACTTGGATCTGTTGCTAAATCAAGTAAAAATTTTGAAGTTGAGAATTCGCAAAATGATTTAGGCAGTGAGCACCTATTTGAACAGAGCAAAGCTGCAGTAAGGGATAAACCTTATGTGTCAAAAGCTGAGAGAAGAAAGTTTAAAAAAGAACAGAAACATGAAGAAGCAGATTCAAATGTTGAACATGGAAAGGATGAATCAAAACTGAAAGATATTTCTGCTAATCTAGCTGCAAAAGAAGTTCAAAATTTGAAGAAAGGTGGAGGTCAAAAAATCAGCCGTGGACAGAGGAGCAAACTTAAGAAGATAAAGGAAAAATATGCTGACCAAGATGAGGAAGAAAGGAGCATCCGAATGGCATTGTTGGCTGTGAGTTCTTTAGCTTACAAATGTCCTTTCATTTCTGTCCACAGAATAATTCACATGTTTTATAGAAGCGCAATACATGCATGTGTTTTTGTTTCTAATATGAACTTCTGATGTGCCTGGGATTCTTATTTCATACCTTCTAAGATGATTCAATAAAGGTTAAATTCAATTAATGTTGTAATATTTCCCTAAAAATAAGTTAGAATAGAAGAAAGTACCTAAGAGATCACACAATGGAAATTCTCAAAGAATATATTACTGCTTCCACATAATTCTTGCATATTTCTGATTTCACCAGGTCCATGATTATTTAGCTCTAAAGTTGGTTTTTTGGGTGTATTTTTAGTCTTCTGGAAAATCAATCAAGAAGGAAGAGACATCATCTAGAAATGAAGCATTGGACAAGGGGGAAAAACCCAGCAGTGGTAAGCCTTTCATAAAAAGTTTCATCACCAGTGTTACTGACAATGAGCTAAGCCGAGCTCAGTCTCAGCTTGTGAACCAATATGTTTGGATTGGGCCTGGCTCGAATAAAGCTTGTGAATTATTCTGCTTGGCATAGCTTGAATCATTTTAGATAAATGAGCTAATTTTAGCTGTGAGCTGGCTCATAAACTTTGTTCAATAGGTTCATGAACATGCATATTATACTATATATTACTTTCTCTATAGTAATATATATTAACTTTGTTAATATGTTTTTTATTTTATTCATATATATGACTTGATCAAATTGACAGTTTATGAATCAAAGAAGTCGACTGTGTCCATGGGACAAGCTTTAGGAAATTCTTTAGCAAGTTTCATGTACTAGACTCTTTGAGCTGCTTAAAGAGCTGAGTAGTGACACAACTTGGTTCATTGCCCCCTCGGGCATGTTTTGCAATTCAATGTGTCACTACCTCATAACCGTTACCTGATTAGTGAAATCTAAACTTTGCTGTAAAATAGACAGAAAACATATTTACATGCCAATCATTGCCGTTAAATTTGCTATATTGTTTATGATATTATAATGTTAATGTTTATTGTAACAGGGCCTGCAGAAGCTCCAAAAATATGTTACAAGTGTAAAAAGGCAGGTCACTTATCTCGTGACTGTAAGGAGCAAACAGATGATCTGTTGCATAGACATGCAATTGGTGAAGCTGAAGAAAATCCCAACATGAGTGCTATTGACACTTCCCAAGCAGATAGGGTGGCAATGGAAGAAGATGATATCCATGAAATAGGAGAAGAAGAGAAAGAAAAGCTAAATGACGTGGATTACTTGACAGGGAATCCACTTCCTAATGACATTCTCTTATATGCTGTTCCTGTCTGTGGTCCATACAATGCAATTCAGTCTTACAAATACCGGGTGAAGATAATTCCTGGACCAGCGAAGAAAGGGAAAGGTTCTTTTCTTTATTTATTTTTATTTAATTTTACCATGTTTCTCCTTAAGATATAATACTGTTTTTTAATGCATGGGTATTATTTCTTGCTTGGAGTCTACGATGCTCGCTTTCTCTTCCCCGACCCTGGCAACCTATGCTCTAGTTTACGATTTATGCAGCAATAGATGCACAGCATAATGATATTTAATTTCAAGATGTCACCATAATTTTTTTCTTCTCAATTTATTGTGCAGCTGCAAAGACTGCAATGAACTTGTTCAGCCACATGTCAGAAGCCACAAACCGGGAGAAGGAGTTGATGAAAGCTTGCACAGATCCTGAGCTAGTTGCTTCAATTATTGGTAATGTAAAGATATCAGCAGCTGGCCTTACTCAATTGAAACAAAAGCAAAAAAAGGGCAAGAAGAACAGCAAACAAGAGAGTTAGCAAACCCCAGGATCGCTATATCTTCTACAGTTAGAAAACTAACTGCACTTATTTCATGCAGTTTTAATTATTTGTTCCCTGCAACTCTGATAGTGCACTTCCATTATCTATTAATAAGCCCTTGGATTAGAACTGAATGTCCCCCAAGTTTTCTTTCGACTCCAGGATGGGATCCTAATCCCCAACCCCGTTTAGGATTTACATAGGTGAAGTAAAGAGTTCCTTTTTATTCTCCTTTTCTGTTTTGCTACAGCTGAAAATTTTTCCTCCCTGTAGATCTGCTGGCTATGTGGATAACAACTGAAATTGTACGGATTTTTGTTTTGTTTCCTTTTTGGTTATCTGCTCTTTACTGCCGAAGACTCAGTTAGCCACTGGTCAGATGTATACTTATAATTGGAAAACAAACCGCATAGATTCAAAACAAGACTTGATTTTTTTTGAAAAACAATTTGTTTAAAATGACACATGCATTATTAAAAGGAGTACAATGAAAATCAAGTCACTTGCAAATTCGAGTACTCTAATTTGATAAATAGAAGGGAATAAGGTTGAAGTTAAAGTTAGCATTGCTAGTATTATAGATAAATTTTAAAAGAAAGGATTTTATATTTTTAAAATATCTAAACAACTTTGTATTATAATTTTTTTTCATCCAATTATTGTATTATAATTATCTATCGTGTCTTAAATTTATAAAAAATAAAAAATATGATCAAGCTACTTGTTTTATTTATTGAAACATATATTACATTTAATTTGGTGTATATAAACAAAGTATAAATAATTTTAAATTAACAAAAATTTATAAATGCCTTACTCACTATAGTAATTGTTTACGGTGCTTTAGAAAAAGAAAAAAATATTTTATGTTTTTGTATATATAGAATAATCATAACCGTTGATTTTAGTAATTGAGTTAGTGATATTTTTATAAAAGGCATAAATATTTTTTAATATCTTAGTTTAATCTAAAGAGAGTATTCAATTGATCTTCAAATTTAAGAGTACCGTAACAAGCACAATTTTTATCCCCATTCAACAAATTTACATAAAATATATATTTTTTTATCTTATATATTATATTATAGTTAATCATTATCTAGATTATTTATCTCATTTTATAAACAGCAAATTTTAAAAATATAATTAAAATATTCTTATTTTCATTAAAATTTTTGAATATATAACATATATTAATACCAATTTTTTTAAAAGTGTCCAAGGCATACAATAAAAAATAATTTTTATTAAAAATTATAATATTTAATACAATATCCTACAATTTTTAATGACAATTTATTATATATAACCTACTTTTATGTATCAGTAGCTACACATTAGAAAAAAATGTGTGTTTATATATATTTATATATATATATGTGTGTGTGATGCGCGTGTTCCTCGATGCAAACCAGTGATAAGTGATGAATTTAGTATTTCTGGTATTTAGATAAATCTGATGACGACACAACTGCTCTTCCTTTAATACCCTGATTTCAATGAGTAGATGCATACACACTGAAATGAAATGAAATGTAAGAACTGCAATTAATCAAGATTCTGCTTTTGCAAAATGAACGTGGCTGCCATGTATCCATTTTTTTAACATACGTCATACCCTTTTCTTTCAAAGTATTCACATTATGGCTTATAGCTTGGATGACGCTTAATTGTTGCAAAAAAAAAGGTAATATGATATTGGCATTGTCATTCTGATGTTATCCAATAAAAATCTTACATATTTCAATAAATAAAAAAATATATCCAATAAAAATTTATGATTATACGATTAGTTTTGGTACATGCAACGATTTAAAGTCAGTTCTACACTACTTTAAAACAAACGGGCCTAATATTGTCGAAGACATAAATATATAAATCTGGTTTTGAACTGGTCTAACTATAATTTGGGCAGAAAATGAAGAATTCTAATTGCCTGACCTTAACTACAATAATGAGTGGCCGAAAAGAACCATTATATAGTCAAAATTGAAGGAGGGGGCAATTTGTCAAATGGGTAGAGTATTGAATTTGTTTTATGCTGTCGGAAAGATAAATATATCCAAACAAAAGAAAATATTTGGCTTAGCTCTCTACAACAATATTTAGAGCAAGGTGTTCACAAGCCTCAATCATGAATCTTCAGCTGTTGGTACCTCACTCAGATCCAGTCCCTCTGGAGGCAAATCTGAAGCAAGTGGTCCTAAGATCCCGTCACTGCTGAGAGATAATCCACTCTGTAAACAAAAGGATTAGGGTAAAACAGGTTCATCAAATGAACAAATAATTTATTCAAATTAAAGATGAAACTGTAAATGCAGGAATATATGTCAAATCAGTAAAATTAGTCAGTCAGGAATCCAAAATACCAAAACCACTTCTATCCAACTAAGATCATCCTAAATGAAATGTATATAAATTCTAGTATGTCATCCTCTAAGGAAGGTCCATCAAAATCATTTAAATCTTGTCATTTTGGAAGCTATAATACTTTTCATCAGCAGCTGCAAGAGGTGGCCTTTTTTTATGCTATTCGTATTCTAGTCACCTTTAATCCCTTGTTGCTTGTTCATTTTCATTGAATTCAGAATTTTGAAAAAATAATTAACAAATAAATACCTCTGGCTGGAACCTTAGCATATCAGCACGAGCCATAGCTTCTGCTTGAGCGATTCTCTGTCTGAATGTCTGAGCCATCTCCTCAGCCTATAAAACAAATTAGAATTACAAGTGTGTGTTCTCTTTCAAAAATGATAATGCTAATGAAAAGGGTTAACATAGATGATTGATCATAAAACGGAAGAGATGGAAAGAAACACAACATCAAATCATAAGGAGAGGAAGTCATTGCTTTGACTTCTTCTAACATATCAATCTAGATAGCATAAAAAGCAGGGCATGGAAAACTGGAAATAAACCATGACTAATGAAGACACTGATATGCTACAATCATAATTTACATATGCAGCATGCAAAAGGTTTGATATAGTTTCTTTGAATCATACCTTCTCAAAGACAAGCTTTGGATTGCGAATCATGTCTCCAGGTGTGGGTTCCAATTTCTTTGTGGAAAGACTTACTCGTCCTCTCTCCCGATCGTGACTTAGGATCATCACCTAACCAAAGATAAGCAAGATTTTATGTCCACATGACACCTGGGATCCAAGCAAATGCCCACATAGCTTATTATAGGTTTACCTTCAGAATATCACCAGGTTGAAGAACAGTTGCAATATCAGTTATACGATCGTGACTGATTTGACTGACATGAAGGAGGCCACTGATACCACCAATGTCAACAAAGGCACCATAAGGTTTTATACTTTGAACAGAACCAGTAACAACTGATCCAATTCCTAGCTGTCCTTGGTTCTCAGCCACAGCTTTACGGTGACTGAGGACAAGTCTGGACTGTTCCTCATCCACCTCCACAAACTTGAAAGGAATCTCCTTTTCAAGAAGCTCTTCTCCAGTTGCTCTCTAAGAAGAAAATAGGCAAAAGGGATAGAGTTTGGGTTGGCGGCTGAAGTTGTAATTTTAAGAAGGGGACATGCGCAAGACAGAAATGAACATGAAAAAAAGAAGAAAAAAAAAAACTTACTAATTACCCAAAATTATCTATCTACATGAACTTGCTGAGACATATAAGTTCTTTAAATAAAGTTGCATGACTCAATTTCAATATTGACAACAATATGGAAAACTCACTACTTGTCAAAGACTTATCATGGCTTTGTCATTCTCCATATTGTTGAACGCTTTATTGGAGCAATTCTTTGGCCAAACAAAGAATTAGCTCCCACTCATCTGATTTTTATTCCCACCAAAAGCCCTTATACAACTATGCTTATTTTACTGACAATTAGTTGAACTCCTGCCATATGGAAAGTTTGAATCGGATGCATGCAAGTTCATGTCAAAACAGGTCAAGAACTAACCGTTGATATCTGTGAAAATGGAACAAACCCCTTAAGGCCTTCCACTGCAGCCACCAGACCTCCTTTGTTTGCATTAACAACCTTACCCTTGACAACAGCATCTTCCGATTGAAGTTGTCGACAGCGTTCCCATGCAAGGTCATATTGTATAGACCTCAAACTCAATATCAATGTATCATCCGATTCATTTACACCAATGATCACAAACTCCTCTTTCAAGCCAGGAACTATGCCCGCTTCTTCCACATTCTTAATTCTGTAGATGCTTGCCTCTTGCAAAGGCAAGTACGCTGTCGACTTTGCAGTAATGTCAACATAAGCTCCACTCGCATCTGCGGCAAAAACAGTACCCTTAACCTGAAACATCACCACCAATCAAATCATCACCAAACTATCCCAAAACCCCATCTGTGGCAAAAACTTCAAGCAGTTATTTTTTGTTTTCCCCATACACAAACAATTAAGTATTAACTATTGCCACCGACAAACTAGACAAAGGTTGCGCTTGAATACACAGCTTAATGTGCTTATTCAATTAGTCCTTTTTAATGATGGCTTATGCTATAAATTTAAACATAAAACTTATTAGAATAAATAGAAAATAGCTTATTTTGATAAGTTATACCAAAATGATTATTGAACTAAGCTAAGAAAATTTTAGGAGTCAGGTTATTTTCATAAGCTACTCTCAAAGCGTGTGCGCACACCCTTATAGCAGCAACTTCAATTCAACGAGACACTGAAAATAACTTATTTTGATTACTTACTTAGCCAAAAAAAAAGCTTAGAGTCGTAAGTTATTTCTATAACTTCTAAACACTCCTCATCCACGCACACTCATAGCAAATACTTCAATTCAACGACACCCCTTGCCCTTTTCAGTTAAACCGAGTCCGAAATTCTACGAAACAAAGAATAAAACTCAAAATCACAGCGACCCAAAGGGGAAATCCAGACACAGATTGCAATATGAGGATCAAATTGGTAACTTCATGAGAAAAAAAAAGAGGGAACGAGCCTTGGTTCCAATTTCAGCGTCGAAGTCGTAGTTATCGAGAGCGGCGGAGAATTGTTCGAAGGTGAAGGAGACACCTTCGGCGGGAGAAGTTCGACATCTCTCATAGGCGTCTTGGAAGAGTTGTTTGAGTTTGGCTCTCTCTTTGTTCTGAGCGTTTTCAATGGCAATGGAACACACGACGGTGTTGCGTCTTCGGTGGTTGTGGATTGGTTTCGACGGCAGTGAGGACCACCTTAACTGATGAGCCAAAGACGCCATCATTGCCTGTTACTCTTCTTTGCTTCGTATGAAGAAGATAAGGTATCAAATCATTTTGTTTAACACCAAAATAAATTCAGAAACTAAAATGAAGTGTTGTTTTATCCTTTTCTTTTAATAAAAAATATCTCCACTAATAGACACTTATTTAGGAGATAAATGTTTTATTTTTCAAAAAATTAAATTTAAATTATATATATTATTAAAAATATAGTCTTATTATATTATATTACATATATATATATAATTAATATTAGTACTAGGTCTATTAGATAAAAAGTCTTATCTCTAATAAAGTTTGAATTTTGAGTCTTTTAAACTAAAAAACATTAGTTAATTAAAAGTTACTGTGATTCTTTTAATATAAATTTTATTTATTTATTATGTGAAACTTTTATCATTGACTTGTTTTATAGAGACTAAATTGCATTTTTTAATATTAAAAATGCTTGGTAGTACAAAAATTAATTGTGACGAAAACTGAGAGTATAGTCATCCTTATTTTTCACAAAATTTCTTGTTTTGTTTTCACTTTTTTAATTTTATAGTTCTCTAATGAAATATTAACAAGTGATTCATACTAAATTAGTCTCATTTGTACTAAATAAGACTTCTATTTTTTAAACACCCCCCCCCCCCAAAAAAAAAAAATTATGAATTTTACAAGATAAGAGAATATTGTACATTTTGAATTTGTCAATTTCTCGTTCCGATGCAAGTAGAAAGCTTAAGTTGAGCTTAAAAGGTTTTAAATTATTTAGGCATTCAAAATAGCAATCCTAACTCAAAACTATGCGGGTAATAAACTTACACACAGATTAATCAAATAGTTTTAGCTTATAACTTCAATCTGAGACGTAAACTACATAGTTCCAAACTTCACCTGAATTTTTTACTAATCTGTATGAGCCACAACTTATTTCCGATTGAATGTTCATTTCAAAATAACTTTATATTGCGTGGTGAGCATAAGCTGGTCTCGTTAATGGTTAAGCACAAAGCTATGCTTGTTGTCGGGTCATAATCCATACAAGAAACTCCAATCATCATTAACCAGTACGGGAAAAGACAAACTTTTCTGCAGAGAATATCAAACTGGTTTCTTATGTTATCTGAGGCTCTATTAAAGGAAATTTCTTTATAGCTTCATTGTCTTATCGGTGCCACAAATGCTTCCATCATCTTCATATCAGCCCTTCAATACTTAGCCAATCAACTATAACTACTTATAAACCATAGTAATAACCATCATTAGTAGCTTTGTTAATTGATGAAACAACCATGGCATCATCTATAGTGGGTGAGGTCGACTCATTGTATATGCAAAAACCAACAAGGAAATCGTATATGAAATAGAGCATAAGGGAAGCCCAGTGGTAGCATATCCTACAGGTTTGTATGAACGCTAGTTTAAGCTTCACCCTCCCTTTGTTCCGTGCATTAGAGATTGTTAAAACACCCAATCGGAAGCTCTTGGTGCCTCAGCTTCACGGGATCCATCAGGTCAATATTCAGAAATGGCTATATAAGCCCACATGGAATAGAATAGTGAAAGAACACTATAGTTCATAGTATAAAAACCTTAGAACTTCACTCAGGTGAGTACGGAGCCGTGTGATGAATGCAAAGCGAACTATTCTTTCGCCTTTTACTAAAGAATACAGTGTATTCGTCACCTTCAAACGGCATACGATAATTTTTTAAAGGGTCCAATCGTATGTGTAGACCATGCAATTTTAGTTGTAAATTTTTGTGAGTGCTTAATTGTCTAATAGGAGAGGTAAACAAAATTACGTGCAAGTAAAACTAGCATGACTTCTAATATTGTTAATGTATACATGTAGGATTTAATATTTTGAAAAATTTGTCATTGGTGTACCTAAACTATGTCTGTAAATAATTTGTATCAGTTCCTCTCATGTTATTTGGCACTAGTCTTTGCTATATATGGTAATTTTATAACAAAGGAAGTTGATTATTGTAACGGCTTAAAAAGGAATCATAAGTGGATAGTAAAATATTACGTTTCATATAGTTGAGTAAATTCTTATTTTGTTCTCTAAAAGATGACATTATCCCTTTAATTATTTTTATTATTAATTTACTCGCTTAATAATTGCAATTGCCAACAATTTAGTCCTTCGTCTGATTGTAAACCCAAAAAAATGAGTATAATGACCCCGTTATTCATATACTATTTTGACAATGTTCTGCATAATAGATAGGTTATGAAATTTATAATAATTCCAACATTTTTTAAGGTTTTAAATTAATTACAATTTTTTTTAAGGATCAAAGTAACAGTATTTGTACCTGCTAATAAAATAAGGTTTACCTTGTTATAAATTCAATAAGTTAAATTATAAAGTATTCAATTTAAAAAAATAATTCTTACTTCGGTTCTCTAAAAGATATAAGGGCCATCAACTTATCTTTAAATTAACTATTGATCTAGTCCCTTAATAAATTACAAGTGTAATCAATTTGAACTTTTATTTGTTCGAGTCAAATAATAATAATGAAACCTCGATTCATATACTAACTTCAATATATTTTGCATGTTTTATGGATGAAATTTGTAACACTTCAATTACAAAAACCTTTCGAGGGCAAAGTAACCACATGCGTCTTTCGAATATGAAAATAATGTTTACTCTTATAAATCTAATAAATTAAACCAAATTATTAACTAAAATAATTAAAACTAAGAAAACAATGACACATACTAGTGGTCTTGACATCCCTGTTTGCTTTAGAGTGATCCTGCGGTCAAGACATTTACTCAAGTACTAAAAGTCAAGAGGCAAACCTGATCAAAGGCATGATTTTGACACAAGAAACTAGATGTCATTACAGTCATACATCCTTCAAATCCATATATTATTCTTTGGGAGTAAGGATGGATCAGTCACTGATAACATCTGAGGCAACTCATGATGGTAAAACGTTCAAGCTATAGGCATAAAAATCAGAAACTGAGTAATAACGTGGTGGCAATCGAGGGTCACTAGCCTCCTTCATGGGCAAGTGGAATAAATTTAAGAGTTGTAAGGAGCTTTGGCAAGACAAGAGCAAAGTCAATGGCATGTTGGTCTAAGGTAACAATAAGATATTTCGACTTCAATTTTCACAACAAAAAATCACCTTACTGCCCGTATACAAAATCCTATGTTATCAGGTAATAATCCAGTCAGAGTTTTTGTTATCTGAGAGTTGAGAATCCCTTGAACAACAACAAATTTTTCTTTAGATCTTGAACTTCTTGTCAGTGCCTTTGATCTCCATATCAAGTTATCAACCATTTTTATCCTTAGCCATCCACTGTAACTTTCCCATTAAGAGTCAACTCAAGACAAATCCTTGAATCCAAGGGTCTTGATGCAATTAAATGTACCTGATGCTTAACATTGTAAAATGCTCATTTTAGATGGTTAGGACTTACAACCAACCAACCAACCAACACTAACTCAAGGTACTTGTTTACAAACAACTACCATGTCATCTTGTGGAAAGATGAAGTATGTTATGCAAAAACAAACAACGAAATCATATATGAAATATAACTTAAGGAAACCATTCATGGAGGAAGTGCAATATCTCTCAGAGGTTTGCTCAAATAGTTCTTCCAGCTTCACCCTCTCTTTATTCTGTGCTTAAGAGATTGCAAATAATCAGAGAGTTGGAAGAACGTTGCACCGTTATGATTCTTGGATTAAATCAGATGAAGGTCGCATTTGAAACTGGAAAGAACAATAGATAGCCCACATTGATTACATAGCAAAAGGAAAGCAGTGTTCTTAATATAAAACTTAAGAGCTAGCATGCGGATTAATCACGGAGCCGTGTGATAAACACATAGCGAACTATTCTTTCGCCTTTTACTAAAGAATACCGTGTGTTTGTCACTTTAAACGGCATACGATTATTTTTGGAAGGGGTCTTCATAAAGAGGGCCTCACAACTCAATTGTAAAATGTTTTCAACTCTATTTGGTTTGAGTTTGTGTCAAGTTATGAATCATATCCATTATCGGCACAAATTATATTGCTTAATATAATATGTTGTACAGGCTTACATGAATTTCGGTGTTAAATTATCATCTTGATTATCATTGCAAGCTTTGCAATTAATTGGTTTCAGCTCCTCTCATGTAATTCGGCTCGTTTCTTTGCAATAAAATGATAAAAAGAGTTGCATGTTTTCAACAACTAGGAAGGATTCATATTTCATTTATTAATAAGTAAATTATTATTTTTGTTCTCTAATGAAAGATATAAGCATCTTCACTCTACTCTTCAAATTTATTTTATAATTTTGTCCCTTGATTATTGCTAGTGTAATACAAAGACTGAAAGAAATTATTATAAAGAAACCTTTGTTCATATTTTATTTTTATGATTCGTTACAAAATTTGTTATATATTAATTACAAAAAATACCAAAGTAACATCTGTTTGTTACTATGAAAATAAGGTTTACGCTGTAACAAATCCAGTAAGTTAAATTAATAAAAACTAAAAACTGCATGTTAACTAAAAATTTACGAGAGGGAGAGAGAACAGAACATTATTGGACACTAGTAGTCTTGCCATCTTTTATTTGGTGCCAAGTGATCTAACGATCCAAAACATTATTAATCAATCACTAGAAGCAAACTTAATGAAAAGAATGATTCCGATTATGATACAAGAAACTAGCAACAATTATATTAATATGATGTGACAAATATCCTCCAAATCGGATGGATTAGTGTGCGAGTCGCTATGTATTAACATCTGAGGTGACGCAGGATGCTACAACATTCAAGCCAAGGAAATCTCCAGAAAACAAATATTGTTGGGCCAATCAATGGCATCCAAGCCGTGAGTATCAAAATAAGAAAATGAGCAATAATGTTGTGTCAATCGAGTGTCACTAGCCTCATTCATGAACAGGTGAAATTAGATTAAGTGTTGGGTTCAAGTTAACGTCAATGGCATAGCATACGTGTATCCAAACATACCCTGAAAGTGTTAACACCTCACTTGATTTTCTTAAGAAGTTTTGAGACTTAAATTTTATAGCGCTCACACAAAAATATGATAAAATAAATATTGATAGATGAAGACAATTTTTTATATGGACTAGAAATTGTTGACTCAAATGGTTTCATCCAATGGTTCAGTGTATTTGAATAATTGCTTATTTAAGCACTTATTCAATATTTTTATTTAAATGACTTATAAATGTAATGATGAAATTTATTAGAATAAATTGAAAAGAACTTATTTGATAAAGCTATATCAAGAAGTTTATTGAAATAAGTTGAATATAACTCATGAAACTCTTTAAGTTGTTTGTTTATAATTTCTTCCAAATAGGTATAAAATTTCATCTAACATATTGATCTGAGCTAACCATTATGTTATTCCAACTTTAAAATTTACAACAAAAAATCACCCCTTACTTCCGAGATCCAAAATTTCACATGGAGCACAAGGTGGCCTAAATATTATAGAAACTATGCTATTAGGTAATAATTCATATAATGAATACCAGTAGTTATTGACCATTAAAGTGTGTTTAAATAACTATTTATTTAAACAATTATTTAATTAGTCTTTTTAAACAATAATTATGTCTTAAATTTAACAATCAAACTTATAAGTTAACAATTACTTATTAAAATAAGCTAAAAGCAGCATATAAAAGTCATATGATGTTTCGTATAAATGGTTTATAGACTCTTCCAAACTAATTTTAGGTAAAAAAACTAGGCCTTCTAGGAACAAAAAACAAAATCCAAGTCCTTTGCAATGTCAAATTGGAATGTGTTATTTGAGACTCTCTTCAACACAAACAAACTTTTCTGCAGATCCTGAAGTTCTTCACTAGTTCCTTTCATCACCATTCATCTCTTTGATCCTTAGCCAAATCACTATAAATTGCCCCTTAACAATCAATTCAAGACAAATCCTTGAATTGACGGGTTTTGATGCAATTCACCTCATAAAATGGTTGGGTGGATCAGGTTGTAAAATGTTTAACAGGTAAAGTATATGAGGTTGGGACATACCGACCCACACTAACACAAGGTACTTGCTTACAAACCATATTGATAATGATTATTAGTAGTTGTTTTAATTGGTGCAGCAATTATAGCATCATTGATAGTGAAGTCTGTGCTTCCATCCTCCCTAACAACCACCATATCATCTAGTGGAAAATGAAGGAAGTATGTTATTAAAAAATCAACAAGGAAATCATATATGAAATATAGCATAAGGAAGCCATTGGTGAGGGTGAAGGAAACCCCATCCATGGAGTAAGTGCAATATATCTCAGAGGCTTGTTCAAAAGAGGTCTTCAAGTTTAATTATTCTGTGCATAAGAGATTGCAAATAATCAGGTAAGGGTGAAAATCAATGAGCTAATATTCTCATGAAAAGAACTATATAAAGCCCACATTGAGTAGCATAGCAAAAGGAAAGCAGTATTCTTACTATAAAATGTTTTATCTAAACCTTTTCAAGTCACGGAGCTGTGTGCTGAACACAAAGCGAACTATTCTTTCGCCTTTTACTAAAGAATACCGTGTGTTCGTCACATTAAACAGTATACGCTTATTTTTGGAGGGGCTTCTCTTCCGAGAGTCCTCACAATTATAGTCATTAAATTTTTATAGATAAGTGGACAAGTACGATATTTCATTGCAAAAAATTTACAGCACAAGAACAATTGAAATTGTTCTAAGAGGGTTCGACTGTCCAATCTCCGCTGTCAAGCCATGATTCTTAGCAATAACTAATTTTATGAACGCCTCGGCGCCTTACATGAAATGTGTCCCATTGGTTACAATATTTAAGCTTTGCCATAGAAGAAAAATTGCTTGCCACTTTTGATCATGATCTCGTGTTTTTAGGTTTTCAACTACAAACGCTGTACTTAGCAAATATTATTCTATTTCACATAAAAATAAGTTCTAGTTAAAATTATGTAGTATTTTAAAATTACTATTTAGAAATTTTAAAATGTCTCATCCGAACACAATCTAACATTCATGTTTCATAATCTATTTTGATCATGGAATTGCCTCTTCCACTACTTTCCTCAGTGACATTCCGAGCTTCCGTAGATTGGTTTCTCCCTTTATACTTCTTGTTTATTACTCTCTTGGGTCAAGCAGGTAGATTTCACAATCCTAGTGGAACCGCTAGTAGGATTTTACTTATAGTAATTAGATAGGGCATAACATAACTTGGACAAATAATAAAACTATGTATCAAATTCATATTTTTAAATGTCATTTCTTTTAACTGGAGACAAAATTATCAGGAGCATTTGCCGTAACGGCTCCACTGAAAATGGAGTAATTTATTATTGGCACCAAAAGTTGTGAGCTTCGAAGGTCACACATTCATGAACATGCAAAATTAGATTTTACTCTTTTTTTTTTAAAGGGCATTTTAAGAGGAACAAATCCCACATTGTTAAAACACTTTAAAAATATAAATTTAACCTTTGTTCTGAGTTTATAAAAAGCTTGAGTTTTAAGAGACTTCATTTAGCTGTGATACAGCTACAAATTGCTAGTATGGTAAAATAAAGATCGAAAGGTGAAGATCGATTAGTATGGACGAGTGATTACTAGGAAGTTTTCAAATGGCTTCATCGAACAGTTAAATGAATTAACAACAAAGCAACAAAATTATTCCACTTATTATGCATAAGGTAATAACTAGCTATTAACTAATATGTATTTGGTAGATAATTTCTTGAACATCTTGGATTTGATTATCAGTCGTGTGTATAAAAAAATGAAGCTTGCTTTGATAATCTCTATGATTCAAGAAATGGGTGGAAAATACTTGGTTCAAACTAAAAAAAGCTAGTATGTTATGTATTTATACACTTAAATGTGCCTATTAACACAAGATTGGTATCATATCCAAGTCATCATAAAATTCTTTGTCAAAATTGAAACAAAGAAAAATGTGGCAACGGCTCTTCAATTGTGGATGGACTAATCAAAATAGGGAATTGTGGGTTCTTTCACTTTCACTGCCTCCTCATTGTTGTTGGATTTGAAGGACAAAGACTTGCTATGTCCTCAGTTACTGAAATATACTGCACTCCAAATGTTTTGTCTGTCTCCTTTTCAGCCATTAACTTTACTAGTCCTTCAGCACCATTGATTGCCTTCAACACCAAGTGCCTTCACATGCTCCGTTGTCTTCCCATTGGATGCAACCTGAGAGTGTGTATACTGTATACACAACACAACCCCCAAAAAATTAAACCAGCATTATTCCATGGTAATTCAATCAGTCTTATATTATGATATTAAAATTCAATCATTACGATAATTAACAAGTTTTGTTATTTATCTAATAAGAGAACCAAAAAAGAATTTGTTCTTATTTATGTAGAAGTTCAACGACTCATTTAAAATATATATACTATTTGAGTAATTTAAGAATAAATATGAAACTAATTAATAAAGGATACATAATGAAATTTAACAATTAATAGTAATTAAATTTTTTGATCCGTATAATTTCTTTTTTCTTTTTGAACAGATAAAGAAGAAAGAAAGTGGTCCTTTTAATCATACTAACGTTCTCGTTCTCCATCTTTTTAAGTGTGATATTTACAAAACATGATATAGAGTATTAAGATCAATTTTAACGACAAAACATCATCAATAAGGACTAAGACCGCTTAAACGTTGAAATCACCGAAAGCGCATATTTCATGAACCCGAGGAAAGTGGGGTTTAGGCTTAACCCAACAAACACCTATGTCAGAAATCAAACCGAAACTTACAACAAAATGAGCAATCCTTTATTTGGATGAATTTTTCAAAGATGGAAAAAATAAAATTAATCAATAATTTTAAAAATAAAATAAAATCAATTTATGTGTCTTAATTAATGAAAAAGTTTAAAAAATAAGAAGCTTTTAAATAAGTTGAAGTGTATAAGTTAATTTTAATTTATAAAAAATGTTAATTCATTTTTTTTTCTACAATTAGTGTTTGTTAAAAAAGTTTCTTCAAATTATGCCTTACAACAAAATTCCTGCTAGCTAGTTTATTTTCTGACAAGCAATAGTTCAATATATATTATATTATTGTATATAATTTTCATTTTTATATAATTATTATCTTTTCTGTATATATGTATCTCAAAACTACACAAAAAAGTAGAAAAGAACTAAAAGCTGTCTCCAAAATTGTTCAAAAAATATATCTGTTTGCAATTTTTGTAGGATCCATATAATGAAGATAGGGAAATGCGTAAGATGGCATTTCAACCTTTTCACATCCTTAAGTTTTATATCTTCATCTATCTTTCTATTCCTTTTCCATAGGATCAGTTGTTTTTTTCATATTTCTCTCTTATACGCTCATCGGAATGTTAGACTATTTTTAATTGGACTTACATAAGCATGAGAGAGTAGCCTTTTCCCAGTGTTTCAAAGAGGGAGACACGTATGTTTACAATCTGTCTCCCCCAACAGCCAAAAAACACACTCAAAATGTTTACAACTTGGACGGGGTTACCCACCTTAGCTCATCAACTGCTGGATGGGACGAGGGCAACCGATAGACTTTAACCCACTGGATTAAGTTTGGTAATTGAAAAGTTAAGTTTTGATTTATTTTTTATCTTTTCTACTTTGTTTTCAATCATTTGTTTCCATTGAATTATTCTAAATGAAATATCTTATAAGTGAAATAACATTTTAAGCTCGATAACCTAACGCACCTAATGTGAACTATTTTCTCGAATCTGGAGCCCTGTGTTCGAAGATTGAAAGTAAACGGGTAGAAATATATATATATATATGGGTTAAAACATGAACTCGACAAACCTCTATTGAACGCAAGTAGCAAGAAAATATGAACTAATTTTGAGGTCGCCTTCACCCATAATATTGCTGATAAGTCTAAATCATTCATTTCTTTTATTTACAGACGTAGGAACAATGCCCACTGGTTCCCGCCAAAATTAGCTAGCTACATTTGTCTCTACATGCACCCACATAACCCAGAGAAACACCCCAATTAAATACATCTAAACGCCCCATGCCCCACCAATTACCCTCTTCTATCCCTACAAAACTGATGGCCACTTTTATCTAACTCTAAAACAGCCTCCGAACACAACGAATGATTCTGAATCATGAAAATTGTATTTACATTCAGTTCCCCTCTAGCAAGCTCTTCAATCTGTTTCTGGCCTCTTCAGAAAGAGAGCAAGCTCTGAATCTTCGCCTTTGGGGTGGACATGATTCGGCAATGCTTTGAACAGAGGACAAGCAAATAACAATCGCAGTAAGGTTATCTGTAGTGTGTAGGCGTAATGCTTCCTTGACTAGGTCTTTGGCACATTGTTGTGGATCATCGTGCCTTCTTAATCCCCGCCGCACGATACTAACTGCATTCTGACTTGACATTACATCCCAAATCCCATCACATCCAATGATCAAGAATTCATCGTCCTCTGTCAATGTCACCACCTGAACATCTGGGTCAGCAATAAGTGGAGAGCCAGAACCAAGTGGAACTTTCAATTCCCAATCGCCCAGGGCACGTGAGACGGAAAGAGTCCCATTGAGATACCCCTCGGCATCAATGAAACCACCTGACTTCATCACTCTATTGCACTCTGGAGTATAACTTGGTCTGTGGTCTTGGGACATATCAACAGCCACTCCTCGCCTACAAAGAACAGCTCGACAGTCACCTGCATTAGCAACCAGCAAATGCCTTCCAAGTATAAGGGCAGTCAATGCTGTTGTCCCACAATAACCGGGAACACTTTGTTCAACAGCCAAGGCAAGGTCTGCATCTAAAAAAGCTCTTCGATGACAATCTTCCAACCTCTTCAGAAAAAGTGCATCAGCATCATATGATTGCAGCATATCAGCATCTTCAAAAAATAATGTCATAGCATTATTCTTAAGGAAAGCAGCTGCATTAGGACCTCCATGACCATCAAAAACGGCATAAAATGCACTCGGTATAGGGCGCTCAAAAACAAATCCAAGGTGGGCAGCCAGATCATCTATTTGAATGTGTTCATCATCCATTGATTTCCTGGCTCCAATATCAGCACAGCAACCAGATCGAACATTCGGTGTAAACTTGGCAGCAGGAGTCTCTAAAATAGAATCTTCAATCATCTCAGAACAACTCACAACCTATATCATACATAAAAAACATCAATTAACACATAAACAATCCACTCAGAAAAAATCACCTAAAACAACAACACAAAGTCGCAAACAGACAAAACAGAAGTTTGATCACCAAGTCCCTTTCACTAAGAAGGCCTATAACCAATTGAAATCTGAAACATACTAAACATCAACGCCCGCTACATCAACCGATTTCCCCTGAGGAAAACGTTTAAACAGCGTAACATATTATAGAAACAGCCAATTAAAAACCCTAGAAGTAAAATACAGATTCTGAAATCCCACAAATACACCAAAGAAAATTTCGATCTTCCCAAATCTAACAAACACAATAAGAAAGAAATCAAAACCCGATAGATATCTGAGAATTAACCAAAGCAAATAAATCCATCCGATTGATATCCAAATCATCCCCAAAAAAGAAAAGAAAACACACCGATTCGAACCGAAACACCAATTACCAACTCGTTCACCGAACAAAAAAAAAATACAGCCCAATTAATAAAAAAGACTCGATTCAAACAGAAACACAAAAAACGAGGAAACGGGACTCACCGATTCAAAACGAGTCGTTTCAGCGGAAACCGATTCAGATGGAACTCGCACATGGCCAAAGATGGGAACACCGTTGGAGGTAGGTGAAACCTCAACCTTAACACCGTGTTCGTGCGCGACGCAAAGGTGGTACTTAACGTCCAACATGGGAATGCTCTGCTGACAAAGGATTTCCGCTTCGGTCACCAAATTCTGGCTCACGATCATCGCAAAAACGCCGCGTTTAGCTCGACTCTTCCAAAAACAGTAGAAGCAAATACTAGGGCTCCTAATTAGGGATTCCAAAAGCGTTCGAATTAGGGTTTTCTCTGTTTTCCCTCAGAACTCTAACGAACAGAATTGCGCGTCTGCGTTTTACTTATTTTCTTTCGCCTCAAAGTAATTCGCGGGAGTATTTATAAAATGCGGTAGTTGGCGTGCGTTATCAAAATACCATCCTACCCTTTGGATGGCACGATATTCCCTAGAAGCTTCGAATCAGTATGAAGGCTACAAATGTAAAACCAGTTATGGCTTGGGTTCGCCACACTTCTGTAACTGAAATGACGAGAATAACCCTATCTCTTTCTTCCTTCTAATCCAAGTTTAAATTACCACGCATCCATTATTTAATACGACCAATTATTATTTGAATTAATTTCTATTTTTCGGGATTTTTCTACGGATTTGTAGATATAGTGATAAATATTTGTGGAAGAACCAAAACAAAAATAAATCTTAAATTCTTTTATTTGATAAAAACATCTCTCTGTGTGTGGATTTTAAATACCATTGACTCCTTTCTCTGGAAGGAGTTGATTTGGTTGACATTGCGTATTCGTCAAGTAATTGTAACCTCCCTGAAGAAGGATATCTTCAAAATAAATTGCCAACAAAATTGAATAATCTTATTAACTGCTAATATTTTATTTTTTACGTCCATTTTCTATTCGAAATATTCTTTTCTTTCTTTTTAAATAAGTCTCATTTATGCTGATAACATGTTTAGATTGCTTATTTTTTAATATTATAATCTGCTTAATGTAAAAAAAATTAATATATTTTTTAAAATTAAAATTTTATATAAGTAATTTCATTTTTTTTGTTTGTATAAATTTATTATTTTATATAAATTAAATAAGTTAATTCATTAAAACTATATTTTATTGTATTATATTGCGTGTATTGAATATTTTAAAATAAAAATTTTGTATTGATAAAAATAAAAAAGTATATTTTAAAATAGACTTTCACAAATTTTGTCACTGGATAAGTCTTTCAATTTTTTTATAATATAAATAGTTTAAAAATTTAAAATATTATTATATTAATCCTTTGAAAGGATATGATCAAAAATTAAATTTAGTAAAAAATTAATTTTTTTTCAAATGAATTCTTATAGAAAATTAAAGTAATAAAAAAATTGATCTAGTTACAAAATTTTTTAAAAAGTAATAATTGGAATTTTTGAAATATTAATTTCGTGATATAAGTTTTTGGAAACACATAATGACACTTTATTTTCAATGGATTTTTTGTCATACTGCAATCAATGTTCGACCTTGATCCTATCGAGTTTTGCATATTTTCAAATTGATTTTGAAATTCAAATTTTGTGTTTGAAATTCATCAACGAACATATACATTTGAATTTAGTCTTTCAACTTTTTATTATAATCAATATCTTTTGAATTTTTTTTACCTAAAATCCTTTTTTTTTAGCTCAAACAATTAAAATTTTAAGATAGGTTTAAGTAGAAAACTCTTTAAACGGTTTAGAACAAAACAATTTTACGAGGAGTGTGATGTTAAATTTAAAAGGAGAAAAAAAATTGGGAATTTTTAAATCGTTAGTCAAAGATGAATTTTTTTATTAGTAAATTTTTGGGTAAAACTATAAAATTTAATGAGTTCTGTTTATGAATTTACTTGGGTCAAGAACGATAATTCGAGATTTAGAGAAAAAATGTTTACAAGTCAAAAGGACTTATTAATTTAATGTGCATACATTTCATAAAATTTTATAATCTTTTATTTATTGATACTTTTTTTAAGCATTATTTATGATACTTTGAATAATATCAATTTGCAATCCACAATATTGTTAGATTTCTATAGTTTTAATATTTGTCAAATATTATTTTTAAAATGTTACATTGATATTTAAAATTAATTTTAAGGCAAAACATTAGTCAAGTGAATTAAGACAGTCTTCATTATTTTATAAATTGTAGGCGAGACTCTATTTATTGAAACCAAACTCTTATTTTATTTTAATCAATCTCAATTTAAATTTTTAATTTTTATATATCATATAAAATTAATAGATCACTTAGAAATAACTTGTATTGTTATAATTTTTTTTCATATATTATTTTTATTTCTTTATTTTTTATGTCTCAAAGATTGTTTTCATTATTTAACAATAATACATTTTATTATGTTTTTTCTCTCTTTAAATAATTATTTTTATCATTATTTTTCAATGTGACAATGCTTAGATTATATGTATATATGTGAAGTAATGAAAGTATTATTTTTATGAGTTTAATTTTAATAAATTAAGAATGTTAAAATTTTATACTATTAACTAATTAAAACATATTATAGATATAAATTTATACTAAATATTATACAAACTAACAACTATTGTTAATATAACAATTCAAGATTTGGTAAGAGTGTAAAAAATCTTTACGCAATTAGAATATATAAATTAAATTATATTTTTATACATAAAATTACATAACACAATCAGAATATATTAATAATTTACAAATAAAGAAGGTTTGATTATTATTTTCATTGGTAATTATATAATATAACTGCGAAGAATTGCATTAATTCAAGACACGCACGGGTTAACATAGAACTTAAGACTCTTGAATGGAACCGAAATGTAAATGTACTTCAAAATCGAATGTCCTATATATAAATGAAATATATCAAATGACATTGTGAATCAAAATTAATAAGATAATATTTTAATAATTTTGACAAAACTTTATAAAATTATTAAAATATAATTTATTAAAGTTTGTGCATGGTGTCATTTAATATTATCTCTATATTAAGAGTAAGCAATCATTAATCACGTATGAGTTATTTTTTTTAATATTAATTTGTTGTATTTTATCTTGAAAGCAGCGAATTATGGCTTCGACTTTATTGATTATGTGTATATGAATATAACTTGTTCTTATTCAATAATAAACGCAGTTCGTAGATAAAATTTATAGAATATGCCAGTGCTTGGATATAATTGAATGGTTATTTCTTTACAATGCCAAATGCACTTAGGAAATATAAAATTTCAACATTAAGTAATCCCCACAAGTAAAGGAATAAAAAGACATATATGTCAAGACATAACCAAGCATGTTTTCCACACAGATGAAATAGACAAACAAAAGGTTGGTACTAATTAAAGTCAAAACGGTAGAAAGACATGTTTAAAGAGTTTGGTGCATTGGGCTGAAATTTAATACAAGCTATTGCTTTCTCTAAACATTCTTCTCGTGTTCAATATATGTTAATTTATTAACATGTTATCCGTACACTCAATAGTCCTCTTGCATGAAAATAAGCAAGATTGGGCCACCAATTAAGCACCCTTTCCATTTCAATATTATTATAATTCTATATGACTAATCAATCAAAGTGCCTTCCCAGTAATGCTATGCGTGGCCATAACCTGATTGCTTACGGTCCTTATTTAAAAATTGGCTTTAATTATGGCTCTGATCACTATTATCAAGTAGTGCCAAATTATAATAAGAGCTGATATTGGTGATTATTACAACACGTCATTCCCCATTCAATTGCTTAAATTTGAAAGCCAAAACATGCTAGAAGCTTATCTATCAAGTTTTTTCTTCTATATTTACCGGAAAGTGGAATAGTGTTGTTTCGTCCCACAAGGTAAGTAGATAACCATCAATGAGGGGTATGACTTTATGACATGCAAAAATGCATAAAATATTAACATAAGGTTGGGAACACAAGTTACGTTATAGATCCCATTCACATGGCTTAATAATAAACAGAAAAGAGACGCTACTTGGGATTACGCAAATTCTTGTTCCATTCTTTCCTTTTCAAGAGGTATAAAATTTCTTTCATGGAAATTGTGGTGCTCTTTTCTGTACGAGGCATGTGTGAAAGAAGCATCTCATCAACCAGTTTCAGTAGGGTGTGTCACCTTTTAAGCATATGTATTTAATTTTCTTTCTTTACATTTTTTTATCACATTAATTACTCATTTTATTTCATTAAAGAATTTTATTCAAAGTGTATTATTAAGAAATGAATTAAATACTCTAAAATTTGATTTATTCATGTGATCAACTATACCAGTGGTGAAATAAATTAACTTTTACTGCTATTATTTATTATTTTGTAGTTTAATATTGTTGTTATTGTTGCAAACTACTTCTTTTTAGCATTGCTTTTCTCCCTTTATACTAAAGGAATAGTACTGTGTTTGTTTAGCACATCCAACAATGGCAAGGTATGAATCCCCTTGTCTTTAACATGTCTCGATAACATACCAAATTATTCAGTAGTAGACGTGTGCGCCACCGATTATTTGGGAAGGAAGGTATAAGAGACAGAAATTGAATGAATAAATATATTTAAATTTTATGATTTTTTAAATTCAAAATATAAAATAATGAATTAAGATAAATTTAGTGTAGTAATAATTTATTATTATTATAAATAACATATAATTTTTTTTATTTTAAAATTAAAATTTTCTCCTTTTCTTTATTTTTCTTCAAAACCATCCTTCTAAGCAACCTCTGGGTAAAAATCCTTTATCTTAACTAGCGAGATCAACTGAAGAAAGTAGTAGATACTGGACTTGTTTGAAAGGAAACATAGAAAATAGTTTATGATCCTCAAAAACTGTTTTAAACTTATTTTGATAATTTTTTTAGTGTAGAAAATAAGTTATTTTCAACTTATCTTAATAAATTTTATTATTAAATTTCTGACATAAACTATCACTTAAAGAAAATTTATTGAATAAATTGTGCATCTAAAAAAAATCCATATCTAACACTTAAGAGCATATTGATATGTGGATATATAGAATTTATTTATTTATTTACTATGTTCTAAACACTCAACAGATATTTCAACCTAGTTCTAAACAGGCTTTAAGTCGGTATTTATATTGGTAGAGTAATGACACTTAAAAAAATTTCTTTACTTAGCATATTTAACTCATTTATATGACTTCACATTGAGAGAGAGTATGTAAAGTGAGTATATTTTTTATAACTATTCATGAAACAACATAACAGAAAATCAACTCATAATCCTCTCTAAACCAAATACATTTGACAACATGACTGTACTACATTGAATGTACTAAATTAAGGAGAATATTGTACAAAATGAAAAAAAAAAAAAACTGAGACTCCAAAATTTGCAAGCATGCTTGCACAACAATTATATGTGACATATAAAATTCTTTAATTCAAATATAATGACTTAGAGTATGTTTGTTTCTTTTTTAAAATATTTTTTTATTTTTAAAAATAAAATATAATACAAAATTATATTATATTTTAAAAATGAAAATAAACTTGCTCTAAAAATATTGTCTTTCACCATTAGCTAATATAAATAAATCGTTTTATTTAGTCGTAACTTTATTCAATCTTTTTGGAGTCAATATCATTCAATTAAATTTCAACAATAATAAATAATAATGAGAACTTTTTATTTAATAGTTTCAACTACTTTTGTTGTTTTTTATGGAAGATATTTGTAAGAAACCAAAAAGAAAAAAAAATGTTTTAATGGCTTTTAATTTCATACACTTATCATATTGTAATTTACTTTTTTAATAAAAAATTATAATTTTTTACATTCTTAATTTTAACTAAAAATAAAACATGGATATTAAAAAGTACACAAAATCTATATATCTAAAATAATCATGTTTAGGTAGATGATAAAATTTTCTTAATTTTCATTCTTCCTCTCTATTACTTTTAAGTTTCGTTATTCTTTCATCACCACATTCTTTTTAACATATATACTAAACATCGTTACTCTTTAAATATTTTTATTATATTAAATGTTTATAAAAAGTTTAATTTATCATTAAAACTGTATTTTATCTGTTTTTGTCGACCTATTAACTTCATACTTTTAAAAAATAAATTAAATTGAAAATTTACACATTAGATTAAGTTTTGCCACCACTTTTCGGAAAATAATTTTTAGAAATAAAATTTTAAAATTAGAATACTGCACTTTCAGAAACAAGTTTACAGAATTAGGATTCTATGCTTCCATAAATAAGTTTCAAAAATTAAATTATTTGCTAAATTAAAGTTTTCACACTTTTAAAAAATAATTTATGGATTTATTAATAATTTTTCAGAATTAGAATTCTACATGTTTAGAATTAAATTAATTTAAAATTTAAGTTTTCACAGTTTCAAATTTTATTTTTCAAAATTATTAAATTTTTTCATAAATAAGTTTCTGAAATTAGGATTTTACATTTTTAGAAACAAACTTCTAAAATGAAATTTGTATACTTTTATAATTTAATTTTCAAAATATCAATTACTTTTATAAATAAGTTTCTAAAATTAAAATTTATACTTTCAAAATTAACCATTTTTACATGTATTTTCAAAATCATTTTTTATAGAAGCTTCCATAATTTAATTTTGAAAAGTCAATTTCAAACATAATTTTAAAATGTAAATTCCACACTAAATTTGAAGATAAAAAAATCAAGAATTTATTTTATTATTCTGAAGAATATTAAATATATATATATATGTATATATATTAATAGAGTATAAAAAGAAGAAAAAAAGAGAGTAAAAAAAAAAAAAACAAAGTCCTGTGAGGATCATAAATGGCCCATGAATGATTTGTTTTCAACAATGTCCAATCTGTTCATCACTGATTTAAGTGACAGATACCCAATGTGTATTGATCCATTCTTCGAGTGACTCTCCAAACCATCCACAATTCAAATGGGTATATAAATAACTTAATTTTAACCATATCTATCCACCCCAAAAAATGTTAATTAATTTTAATTTGAAGGGTCACACATGGGAGAGTGATAGATGGATTGTTTTTGGGTCTTAGTTAGGGCAGATCCATTTTCATGGAACCATAGAACTTTTTATTTATTTGAGTAATATATTAAATTACTCTTTAAAAATATAAATATTAATGAATGCATCAAGCATATTGAAATTAGTTGAGAAAAATATTTAAGCATAGTTTATCCCTTTTCTTTTTATTTCATCCAAGACTTAGTCTTAAGACTCTTGTATCCATTAAACATTTTCTTTCTTATATTAACAATTTATGCATTCGTAGTCCCACTTGTGTGGAAGTATCCAACACTCATTGCTGAGTTGGCTTGTTAATAACAATACTTTTTTTTTCTCGAGTGTATTTATACAAGTTAACAAATCACACATATTTTTTTTATTAAAAATAAATAATAATATTTAAAAATACTAATGAACAAAAATATTTTTAAAACGATAAAAAAAATACCGTTTTAATTATTATTGTAATTCAATATTTATCATTTAATAAATTGGAATTAAAATAATATTTTTATAATTTTTAAAATTAAATTAAATAATACTTATAAGAACTGGTTTAGTAAATTATTCAATTTAAACCTGGATGAAGAGCACACAGTTATTTGTATAAATTAGTAGCACTACTTCACAGTATTCTCCAAAAAGCCTAAAACTCGTGATTTAACAAAAGATAATATATCATCTCGAGTTCGTCAGCACTGCCAGGTGTAAACCTCTAATGCCTTGGTAGAAATATATTTTTTAATACATTATTGATAAAATTTATAAAAATATAAAAAATATTAAATTAAAAATAAGAAAATTGATACTTATTTAATTTTTAACAAATTTTTTTAATTAATAGTATATTAAAGAATATATTACATCTTACAAGAATCGAATGTGTATAAACTTGTCAAAAGATTAAATAGCACAAGTTACCATATTTGAAAACCAAAAGAGAATATTAACCCTCCTATATCAAATTATAAAATGAGAGAACATTCAAGAAGTGTACACAGTTGTATACACGAAGAGATGATTGAGTTGCAGCTAGCTTTTGCTCAATGGTCAATACGTAAAATGTTATAAAATTGTTGTCATAACCTATGCAAATTTCTGTTATACCATATAACGTCATTAAAAAAAAGTTCGGAAAATGATATTTGACACCCAAAACCCGGGTGTTAAATGGACGACATAATATAAAATTAAGAGAAAGATACAAAAATAAACAAATGTAAAGAAAAGTTAAAATTTTATTCAAAAGATAAAATTTAGATGCAGTTATTTAAATATTATTCGTGTCACTTTTCCATT
This sequence comes from Abrus precatorius, assembly GCF_003935025.1. Taxonomy (NCBI): domain Eukaryota; kingdom Viridiplantae; phylum Streptophyta; class Magnoliopsida; order Fabales; family Fabaceae; genus Abrus; species Abrus precatorius. Next base: position 29,734,413 of record NW_020874292.1, on the reverse strand, counting down.
AAAATTAAAAATTCATATTAATAATATGTAATAACAATAAATATATACATTTAATTAACGTGAAACTCTAACTTGGATTAAAACATCACACCAACATCCTATCTTCTGTCTTTGCCAAAACATGCTTTACCATGATACAAAAATAAAATTAGTATTTATTATTTTATTGTAATTATTACAAGAATACTTTTTAAATTAAGTATACATTAAATATTTACATTTTTAATTGTTTTAAAGATAAAGATGTTAACAAAACTCAAAAGAAAATAGAAAAAAAAACTCATTGCAGATTTTTTTAGCGTTTGTTCCTTGGTTAAAATAAGCAAAACGCCAGTGAACTTGGGAACACTTGACAGCATTCCCTCAAGGCTGGTCCATCTAAGTCTTCTGATCACAATGTTTAATTAAAATACTGCAATGAGAACAAGATTAAGCTTAAACTAATGGGTTTAACAGGTCACTTAATCAGACACCAAAATGCTGTGTTATATTCCTGATCTTCATATGCTGTCCACATCACTGCCTCACAATAACAGCCATTAATTAGAATCCCAAAAACAAATCTATTAACAAAAAATTATAATTAAGCAACTTTTTTAATTAATCCACTTACACTCACCCGTGACACACAACACTAGCAACACCAGCCCGTGAATTATTCCACCCCAACACGTGTCCCCTCTTCCTTTCTTCATGAACATCAAAATGTGACCTCAAACGAAGTGATCAAAGGAAAAAAAGAGTACCCTTTTCTCGGATTTCTGCAGAATCTGCTTAGAGCTGCATGTGATCATAAATATTGTGTTGGAACTGTGATACATAATAGAATTGAAGGGACTCTCTCTCATGCCCTATCAATCATGCTCATACTGGACCCACATTTTGAAGCAATGAACCACTAACTTGGCGAGTGAGGCGCGTGAGTGTGAGCCATGACACGTGGCATGGCAGATAGCCACAAACTCTTCTGTCACATATAAAAAAAAAGTGCACCCCAGAATCTCTCTAGACACAAACTTTTGCTGTGTTGAAACTGCGATTGTTGATTTGTTTTTGAAGTTTCTCACCTGTGATTGTACACACGTGACAGGTTAAGACAAATGGGAATGCATGCTCAGCATTTTTCATATCTATAGTCTCCAATCTTTGCACTTCTATAAAAGCCCCCTCGTACACATATTTTACAAACCAAGTCACATTCTTTTTGCACGTTAATTTGCTTAGTCACACACCTAATTACAAACATCTCGTTAACTCCACTGCCTTGGATGGTTACAACTCAGGTGAAGTCACAAACTCATTTTAATTTTGATGTTCCTTTATTTGCTTGAATGGTCACGTAAGAGATATGGATAATATAAGGGGGGTCTTAGTTTTGATGAGGGTCACTTTTTATGTCCTAAGTCTCTATCTCTTTGTGTGTCTGTGTAATAATTATCTGTTTTCTCTCACCCTTTCTTTTTTGCATTAAATCATATGGGATTTGATTCCGCCCGTGAATGCGTTAATTCTGTTGTCGCGTACCAAATGTGTGTTCCTCACTAATTCATAGCCACAATAAGCTAAACAACAACAAGAGTCACGATATGGATTGCTTTTACATCAAAACCACATTCCACCAATATAATTTACCCGTCTTTGCATTCCTCTCAAGCCTCACAACACACTTTCTTATGTTATTTTATTCACTAAACTGCTGCATTTGTTAATTTGATTCGAAGGAGGGGATGAGAAGGAAGTGATGAATACCTTTAGTTCACAAATAATTATTTGGAGCGATGAAAATATCAAATTTACTATTTTTTTAATGTGATATACAATAAAAATTTATGTATGATGAGTTTTATTAAAAATTATAAATATTGCAGATTTAATATTTAATAATAATAAATATTATAATTTGTAATAAAAATTTATGATTTATTAATTTATTATTGTGTACTTTTTTTTGTCATGCTTACTGCGCACTCTTGAACACATTACAAAAAATGTTTACTATTATATTTTTAGAATAAGTAAATAAACTAATAAGTTAGAGATTATTTAGTCCAATGAGTACAAAAACTTTTCTGCTTCCAAGTTTCAATAGCAACAATGAGAAAGGGTTGTAACTCCTATCATTTATCTCCATCACGATGAACCAGATAAGAAAAGCTTATGAAAATTTCACTCTCTCTTGCTTTCTCTATTCCTCTTTAATCATATATTATGTTAACCAAAGGATCATGGTCTGCCTGACGAATTTTGGTCTGCTTTTTTTAGTGGAATATGAAAATAGTTTTGGGGCATAGAATTTTGTAATAAGCTATGTAAATGGGTGTGGTAGTACTATCTGAATTGCCTTAAATTAAGTCGAATGAGCTAAGGATGAGAAAATAAAACATCTTAATCAGAGTTAGTTGATTAATATCGCAAGCAAGAGAAAGTTTCTTATTCATAAAACGGAAAGAAAAATTTTGTTTAACTCAAATTAGAAAGGTGGTTGTGATTTATTATGTAAGTTCAATTGTTTTTTGTGTCTTCCTAAGCGGCTTCATATATTCACGATTCCCACGATTCTTAGCTTTCTTCTTTTTACTATCTGCTACTCTGTTATTTACAGATCTTTCTCTAACATATAGCTATAATTCACATGCAATACCTCATATACTGTTATTTTTCAATGGCTGCATGTGTCGGTTTGGCCTCTTCCAAGGCAAAACTCATAAATATGTCATATTACCGGACAAAATATGCTAAAAAACCAAGTTTCATTTTCACAAATTTTTTGATCATTTACTTGAAACAGTATATTACATGGCTTCTAGTCTTCTTTATTCTAATTTAATGTGTTCAGTTTAATTATACTAAAAATACTCTCTTTTTCTTAAAGGGTTAAATATATTTGATCTAGTTAATTTCCACAAAGGAACTTATTATTCTTGCGTATTTATAACCTAAGCTGTCAGTATATAGTCTTGTAGCATCATCTATAAAAATTCATAAAAGACACTTGAAATTTGCATGCATAATAAGTGCAAGTAGTCAGTTCCCAAACTAAAGATGCCATGGACCTTATGTAGAGTTTTTTTTTTTTTTTTTCTCATGTACTAGTAGTATCTCATTTCTATTTTTAGAGCTCAACTACAGAAATTATGGATGAACAGAATTGAAATAAAAAAGAAGAAAAAGTAATAGAAGTGTGGTTGGTGTTGGCACGATTTTCTAGAGAACTTGAACCTCAAAGAAGCTGAACATACACTTTTAAAAATTGTCCAGAGTGCAGTGAAAACAAATTCAGAAAACACAAAAGAGAAACTCATGGTAAGCTAAGTCCAAAAAGCAAGAAGAGAACGGAGGCATCATATCACGGACCACAAAACATTGAATACATACAGATAAAATATGAAAGATGATCATAAAAATGAGGCTGTAGAACAAAGACAGCGTGGCATGGTTACTACATAACATTGACATCCAAAGGGTCTCTATAAAACTTCCAACTGTTTCCTTGAGACAACGAATCAACCATGAATCAACACGTGTCCACCTCATGCTATAGAATTTATTTCTAAACAATATCACCTACGTTTTAGTATAAATAACCACCTTTGCTTCAAGATAGTCCTTACTAGACTAATTTGCTTCGAATACTCTACAAGTTATTTTAATCTCCTCCATTTATCAAGATTTCTCAAGCTAGAATTTCGTATTTTCTAACCACAGATAGCATCTTTGGAGCAAGTTGCGGTGGTTTCACATTGGTGCACACATTGTTAGTTCAGTGTTAAAATTCTTAGACATGAGACTAACAATGAGTCTCATTCATTGGTCTTTTATCCTTTGGATTACCATGATTCTTTTTATCCAAAATTTGGATAATGTGGAAGGAAGATACCACAATCACAAGAGGCAGAAGAAAAATTCCCCTGCTCCTAAGCCTCCTGCTAATCCACCTACACCAGAGGATCCACCTTCACCCCCTTCCAATCCTCCTAGTGTTCCCTCTGACCCTTCTCCAATTGATCCGGGGGATTCACCTTCAAACTGCATTTTCGATGTAAGATCCTTTGGTGCAGTTGGAGATGGTTCTTCTGATGACACTGCTGCATTCAGAGAAGCATGGAAAGCTGCTTGTGCAGTAGAGTCAGGGGTTGTTCTTGTTCCAGAAAATTACTGCTTTATGATCACTTCAACAATTTTTTCAGGTCCATGCAAGCCAGGACTAGTATTTCAGGTAAGAATGCTTGTTAAATTTTCATGCCATTCTTATTACACTTTTGTTAACATAAGTTTTCAGTGCTAAACATATAAAATTTAATAAGTTTTTATTTGAAATAAATGAACATTTATTACCTTTTTGTATTATCCATATAATGGATAATTTTTTAGAACAAAAAAATTACTACTTATAATTGATTAAAATTTGTCTTAAGGACATATGTTAACATATTCTTTTATTATAATTAATATTATTGCGTAAAAAAAATGTACATTTTCCCTTGCTAGGTTGCAAATATAACTTACTAACAAGGTTGAAATGTGAACAGGTGGATGGTACTCTCATGGCACCAGATGGACCAGAATGTTGGCCTAAGGAAGATAGCCGCAATCAATGGCTTGTGTTTTATCGACTTGATCAAATGACTCTTAATGGGACAGGAATCATAGAAGGCAATGGAGAACAGTGGTGGGATCTACCTTGCAAACCTCACAGGGTAATCAATTCACCTACCCAATAATAAAATAGACACCATTTCATTATTGTTTTATTTATTTAATGTTAAATGAACTCAAACTAAATATGCTAATAAAAAAATGGCATTTCAGGGTCCCGATGGAAATACTAAATCAGGACCATGTGACAGCCCTACAGTGAGTGAACCACTAAGAATTCAGCTCAACTATTACATAACTGGTTTTTTTCTTTCTCAAGTGTCTTAGAATTGTTTCTCTTTTCTATTATAGATGATACGGTTCTTCATGAGCTCCAATTTGATGCTGAGTGGGGTGAAAATTCAAAACAGTCCTATGTTCCACGTGAAATTCGATGGTTGCCAAGGAGTGCTGATTGATAAGTTGTCCATTTCTTCGCCTAAACTCAGTCCCAATACTGATGGAATTCACTTAGGAAACACAAAGGGTGTCGGGATATATAACACCATGATAAGCAATGGTAAAGACTAAAGAACAATGTCTCACTTGCTGGCACTTTGGTTCTATGTTCCTTTTAAATGTTAAAAGAAGTTAACAAGAATGTAATTTCTGAACAGGTGATGACTGCATTTCAATTGGACCCGGGTGCTCAGATGTGGACATAGAGGGTGTAACTTGTGCTCCTACCCACGGAATTAGGTATGTCACACAATTTCCTTTATTTTTAAGTTAAATTGGGTTGTTATTTAGTAACTGCCAATTAAGGATGATTACAGTACAGATAATTTAATTATTAAACTCATTTTATGCTTGTTATTTATATATTCATCCCTATTATGATTACCAATTCTAGAACCATTTCTAAATGCAAAATGAATGGAAAGTGACTTTTACCACTAGCATGAGTATAGACTCTTCAAGTTGTACCCCAAGATTCCAACTCGTCTTCAGAAAAAAATCATGGGAAAGTGGTTTTGAACTGGAATGTTTCAACCTTTAAGTGATCCTCACTAATTCTCCTAAAAGGTTTATCACAGGAGTTATTTTCTGCTTTTAGTGATCTATATAACTATATTAATTTAACAGTTGGAACAGTTCAAACTACCAATCATTAATATGACAACAATTTCTATTCTTCACTTCTGTCCCCGCATGACAACAGAGCAGCACCTTTTGCCTTAATTAGACACATCAAAACTATTTTGGAACCTTTACAATACCAAGTTTCTATGATGCTAATTTTGAGCAGTTTTCAAAAAAAAAAAAAAAAAACTTAATGTGGTCACTTCATTTCAACAGCATTGGAAGCCTTGGAGTGCACAATTCCCAGGCATGTGTCTCCAACTTAACTGTTCGAAACACAATCATAAAGGAATCAGATAATGGTCTTAGGATTAAGACATGGCAAGGTGGTACTGGCTCAGTGACAGGCTTAAGATTTGAGGACATCCAAATGGAGAATGTCAGAAATTGCATCATTATTGACCAATACTATTGCTTGTCCAAGGAGTGTCTGAATCAGACTTCAGCTGTACATGTAAATGATGTGTCATATAGGAACATAAAGGGTACTTATGATGTAAGAACCCCTCCTATACACTTTGCATGCAGTGACACTGTGGCTTGCACAAACATAACACTCTCTGAGATTGAGCTTTTGCCATTTGAAGGAGAATTGCTAGATGACCCTTTTTGCTGGAATGCTTATGGAACTCAAGAGACCATGACTATACCTCCACTTAATTGCTTAAGAGAAGGTTATCCTGATACAATGGGGGAGCTATCTGGATATGAATGTAGAAATTAACATATCACTTTAAATTGTGGTTCCTAATATGAAGGGCATATCATATAGTAAGCAAATGTATAGAGCCAAAAGGGTCATTATTGTGGGTTGTGATTGTGGTCTTATTTTGTTAGTTAGGATTCGTCCCTATTTGGGGTATTCCCTTGTGTGTGATGAGTGACGAGATATAGAATTTAGTCTCTTTTTTGGGACCTATATTGTAATAGCTTGACTGAACATTTATATATATAATATGATAGGTTTCAAATATCAGCTTAGGTTTCATTTCAGAAGAGTTTAAATTTATGTAATGTTGTTCAAACTGGATGTTACTATATGTCGGATTGGACTGATTTTGAGAGATTTTTTTTTAGAATAAAGCTACTTTTATTTTACTTTTTTATAATATTTTTTCCATAATACTTTTTTCCTTGTCTCTTCATATAGTATATTTCTCTTTTTTTCTAATCTTTCTTTTCATTGCAGAAGTTGTTGTGGAAATCTAAAGTGAAAATAGCATTACTCAAAAATTTAAAACAAGTAAAATGAATTGGTTTAAATTACTGTTTTTTGTGAAACCCGAACTAAATCAACAAGATGAAAAATAGGTTAATTTTGTTTGATTTATCGGATTTAATATATATTTTTATTTTTAAAAATTAGAGAGATAACTTGAGTTTATTGGTTAATTTAGAAGTTTCTTTAAACTAAAATGATGTTTTATTATACACATGAACAAAAATAAAATAAATTTAAAATTGTACTAGTTTAGATAACAAACTCTTTTAGCTAAATATTGTGTTGTTACTAAACAAGAAGAAAAACCAGAAAAAGAACTTGAAACTAATTAATTCAAGTATTGGATCGTTGAAGTTGAAAAACTGATACTCTAATACCTAAACAATAATCAGATTTTGTTAGTTTAATTCAGTTTAAAAACATAGAAATTTAATATAATCAATTCAATTAATTAAGTTCAATTTTTGGACCCATCTAATTGATAATGCTACGTTGAAACACGCTCCGGCGTATAAGGAGTCACTGAATAGAAGCATTTAATTGTTCAAATTACTGACAATTATTTGTTTAGCATATACGGCCTAAAAAAAGAAAATTATTTGTATTTGTTTGTCTATATAGAAATTTAATATAATATTAATTATTATTCTTTAATGAAAAGTTTTTTTTATCTCATTTTTCATTGTTTTAGTCATTGAAAATGTTGTGAGATATAAAGTAAGAATAACATATTACTTAATAATATAAAGAGATAAAAATTTAGGAAAGTAATTTTATATGTCTGATTGATATAAGTTTAAAGGACAAATGTTTAATTTTACATATCCAATGCTAATTTTTGCCGTCCATTATTATATTTATTATTTTTAAAATAAAAAATAAAATATTTTAATGGCCAAAATATTCTCTAATAATAATGTTACCTTAGAGAATTCTAGTCCCTAAACCCATAATCATACCAATACTACCCCAAAAATGACCATCAAATTTACAAATGTATAGTCGAATTAGAAACTCTACACCAAATCAAACACTCAAAGGATAAGAGTGAAACAAAGAAGGTAGATCATATCAAGGTTCACAATGAGAGACTTAATAGTCCAAAATTATAACAAAAAATTAAAAATTTTGCAATCTAAAGATATTTTTAATGAGATAAATAAAATTGAAAAAGTGAGTAATCTTTTATTACATTGTTTTTAATTCTCTCATTATATAAAATTCATATAAAACTTACTAAATAAAAGTAAAACATTATCGTTTAGTAAATCACACATAATTTTATCCACTAATAAAAAGTGAGATAAAAAATTAGAGAGTATTATATTAGAGATTGTATTCTTGAAAATAAAAATAATATATTTTTTTAAGAAGTAAATAATAAGAAAATCAAAACGATTTATTTTTCTTATCAAAGAAAAGGACAAGGTTTAAGATTCTTAAATTGTTATCATCAAGTTATTAAATCAAACATGTAAACATTTTTTTCAAAATTAAATAACTTATATTAAAAGTATGTTATAATTTTGTTGAAGTATCTACGTACAATCATTTGATTTGAGAATTCAATGAAAAAATATTTAAAAGTTTAGTTAATTTAAGTTAAGATAACATTTGAACTTGTGCATAAAGAAAAACTAAAAACATGTTGTAATAAAGAAAGTTTATCCAATATCAATGAACAAATTTTTAAAAGTTTAGTTAATTTAAGTTTCATCTAAAATAAAAATTAGATAAATTAAGATAATATTTGAACTTGTGCATAAAAAAAAGTTGAAAATATGTTACACTAAAAAAAATTATTTAATGTCACCAAAAGTTAATTTGAATAGTAAATGGTTCGATATCAACTATCATTTGAGTAATGTTTTGAATTTGAATTTTTATGGATATAAAAAAAATTTAATAATAAATTTAATCTATTATGAGCGCGATTCGGGTCGAATACAGAGATTAAAAAAATAAATAAATTCATCCCGTGTCAATGTGGACACTTTCTTAGCATATTTCTATTTAACAGCTTTTAACCGCCTTTGTTTTTTTTTTAGCTTTTCTTCTTAAAAGTAGAAGCCCAGCTTTGCGAACAAAAACACAAAATAAAAATTTAAAAAGTTGATCAAACATTGTGATAATACAAATTAAGAGGTTAACTTTTGATTAAATTATATTTTAAAATATAAAATATACTTATAACTATTACTTATACATATATTTAAATTTTATTACAATTTTAATTATTAAACTTTTAATAAACAATTACAAGCTCTCTTCATTGTTTTAACTCCGTGTCCAGCATAGTGACCCTCTCCAACGAAGGGAAGAGAAAGCACTCTTCTGTGATTCTAGTAATATAAAAACGCCAAGTCGTTTCCTAAGGCCCACCCAAAACGCAGTGTGTGTTCCTCTTTCGTCTTCTTTACTTTGGTCGTGCACACTCACTCTCTGTCACCGCGCGGGGCTCAGAAGCTGATTTTGGTTTTGATTCAGAAAAATCAGTATCAGGCAATTTCCAACTATCCCAATTTGTCAATCTTGTGATGGGTTTCGAGCAAATTTTTCGTTACACCATGTTTGCTTTTCTGCCTCCAAACTTATCGATGAATTGCCTGTGTTGTTTTTTAGGATCTTTCATTTTGAAAATGCCGTCCCTTCAAACTGCACTTCCACCTGAGCTCGCCAACAATGCCATTAGGGTCAGATACTGAAAATCCTTTGCTTCTGTTTTTCAATTTTTCAAATTTTGTGCCTTATAAAAAGTAAAAAACTCCTTTTTACCTTTATGGTTTTTGTTTTATAGCTTTACCGTGAATGTCTGCGAAGAGCAAAATTTATTGGTCATCGGGTATGTGATTTTCTCTGTTTCCCTTTCAAGCAAATTCAGTTGTAGTTTCTTGCTATCAGCCTAATTTAAATTGATTATATGTGAAAAACTCGGTTTGTTGTTTGCTATGCTCAGAAGTTTTACCATTGGCTCAAGTTTGTGATATATGTTTTCTAAACACTTGCAATTGATGTGCATATTAAGATATTTAGATTTAACATGTTGGAGATATTCTGATCCTCCGAGTATACAGCTTCATTTACTTATACAACTAGGGACAGATCCAGAAATCCTGGGTAGTGGGGCAAGATAACTCTTCTTGCATCATATGAAAAACAATTTAAATCCTTGTTAGCAAAATTAAAAAGATGAAACTTAAATAACAAATTAATACTATAATAGTATTAAACATTTTTTAAAGTAAGTGGAGGCATGTGCACCCCCGTATTGATTAATGTAGTGTATACAAAGGCTATCCTTTATGATCATGGTGTGCTTCTCCCCTGGGGTTAATATCCTATTTCAGCTTGTAATGCACTCTTTCTGTCGAAGCACTGTATTTGTTGTACATGTATGATGAGACTAACATGCATGAAATTGATTATCATATGCCTGCTTGCAGAAACATAACACGGAGCTTCTTGTTGAGATGGTGAGACAACAGTTTAAGAGACACATGCATGAGACAGATCCCGAGAAGATTGAAAAGTTGAAGGATGAGTAAGCTTCAGTCTAGTATATTGCATTTATATTGTGCATGCTTATTCCCAGTGTCTTCCCTTTTACTCTCTTTCCCCTTCATGAGCTGCAATACATTTCTGATGTCTCCGTGCACAAAATCATGCGCGTGAGAAATTTATAATTCAATTACTTATTTATAGACTGGTTTCTGGTTTTTCAGTGCTGCACGAGGGCTTATCAATCACATGCTCTATGAGTCAGAGCAAATGTCAGGTCGTAAATTTAGCAAGAATCCTCCTAAAGCTGCTTAATTTGCTTCATTCCACATGATTCAGTTTGTCCATCAGTGCAAGGTTTGGCAGATCAAGCATGTAGAAGAAACATTGCAAGGCTTTTATGATGGTTATTGGTTATGCTAAAATGTTACCAAAAACAATTTCAGAAAATAGCACAATGGCTGTTTTGCTGTTACTCTTTCATATCAATAGTGCTTTAAGTTTTTTAAAACTTTCTTGGTGAATCTTTTGACGTTTGTGCCAGTGTAGAACTAATAAACCTTTGGAGGAAATAACAGTGATCCGTCTTGCTTTTTTATATTTCAATTTTGGTTCTTGTTTACATTGAAAAAGCATTGTGTATGATACCAAATAAGTCTAAGCCAAGAGATTATGGCATTATTATGTTCCAATTCTCTACGCATAAAACATATCTACAATTTCTGGCCTCAAGGTATTGTCACTTGTGGGCTTCCGATAGCTGGATTGTTTTAAGGTTCGTAAAATCTTTTCTTGCTTTTCTTGGGGGTAGAAGTTTAGTTATATGTTAGGATTTCATGTTCTTGATGAAGAGCGTTTAGTTTTTATGAAGAACAAGAAATCCTTTTACAGTCAAACCAAGCCAAAAATGTTGGACTTGAAGGGTTAATGACAAGTGTTTAATGAGTCATACAACATACAACTAAAGCAAAACGTGATTCACCAGTTGGTTTCTTCCAGTTTTCTCGATTCAACATCTCGACATAACTTTATTTTTTAGCAATTATTCTAGAGTAGCGAGAAACACCGTATGATTGATTACTTATAAAGTGATCTTACATAATTTGCACGATGTTACATGGAATTCACATTGCATCAACCACAGGATGATGTTGAGAAGAATATTTATAAGATTAACAAGATTGAGGTTGACCGCGTTTCAAGAACGAACAATTTTGTTAACGATAGCATTGCGCTCTCTAATAGATCATTTGTTAGGTTTATAATGGTCTGGTTTGGTTTAGAATCAAAGCTTTTGCTCGTTAATGAAAATTTATTTAGGACTCCAAAACTTGTCTTTTCCAAGCCGTCTCGCGATATTTATTTTACATGAGTGGTTGATTTTAGAGCTTCATTCTGACTTGAACAATGACAGATTATGGAGACATGTAGTCAATAAAAAGTTGGTAAAGTAGCAACATTTCAATGCCTAGACAATTGCATTACCTAATAAATCATAGACTCTATCCAATCTTACATTTTCTTTTTAATCGATAGACATTAACGCTCTCTTGTAATTTAAGGTCATAAGTACTAATCAAAGACTATCAGTGTTCAACCGCTTTTGCTCAAATTGGATGGCCTTGCTTCTCCAGGGCTAAATGGTCCTCTCCCAACACCTCTAGGGCTGTGATTTCCTCTGAGTTGACTTACCCGAGGGCTGGATACTTTATCTGGGAACCTTAAACTTGTGAACACTTGGGATGGTATTGCAGTGGAGCTCATAACCTTTGGACTGCATACATGTCTAACCTCACCCCGGCTTCTAGTGATTATTTCATCTAGAATCTCTCCATCATCTGCAAAGGAAGCTGTCCTGCTCAAGTCCCCTTCCTGCACAGCCACAACAAGAAGCATGGAAAAAAGGAGCCTAAGTCATGGATTGATCTCGAAGTTGTCATGCAAGTGTCATGATCCTAAGAAATCTAAATCATTATATAACTGCTTGAAATTATTGATATTGACATCATTTGTGTTTCATGTAATTCCAAGACCTGCACGTATAAGTAGTTTCATTTATTTCTTTCTACTAAGAGATAAAACTCCTTGTATGTAGCTAAATAAAAATTTGGCTCTAGTATTGAAGACTTACAGTAGCTTGGTTGAATGGTAAAACAGGTGCCTCTTCATATTCTGCAGCATCTAAATCTTGAAGGTGTGCTGCTTTGAAAAACTTGGGCAGAATGTACTGTCTTACAGGAACCAGAAGCATGATCATCAATGGGAATAGAACCCCTGCTGTTGGAACCCAAGTGATACCAAAACAAACAAGTAAGTAAGCAGTTTGGAAGACTGTAAATACTGCAATTGTCTTGAATGGTACAGTTTCCACATAAGTTGCATGGCACTCCTCCAGAACTCTACAATTATTTTTCAAATGAAAAAAACAAAGGCAGCAACTCAGTAATATAGTGACAATTCAACTTTTCTGGAAAGAGAAAAAGCAGACATGAAATGCTGTTTTAGAGCGTATCATACTTGTATCTTCTGCTTGGAGCAGTGAAAATTAATAAAATCCGTTCCCAGAACTGGTTTCCAGGTAAGTTTTCAATGGCCATGAAAGCAAAATAGCCCCAGAGTACAGAAGTTGGAATCATTTTCAGGAAAGGCATTGCTGCTACACATCCTCCTACCATCAAAGATTGGAGCAGGTTGCTCACTCGTTGTTCTTTGACTTCAACAGGCAATAGGTCATCGATTTCCTTCTTGACATCAAATATTGACTCGTCAACTGGAGCATTTATACCCCCCATGCTTGATGCCATTTGAATGGTTGACTCTTTTAACTGTTTAAGTCCCTGTCAAAACGGGTTTAGGCAAGGTTGGATGCTAACATGATATGCTATTTCCTGTTTGAACTAGAGACAATATCGGAATATGTTCAGTTTGTTAAACCATAAAAACAATGATATAATGGAAGATTCTTTTTACATCAGGTTTAGAATAGGACACTTTCAAAACATGAAACAGAACATTGGAATTAGATGCCAGAAAACTGTTATCAAATTCAATTTGTTCCTTATTGAAGAGTGATTCTGTCATATAGGTGGAAGGAGAAGGGTGATTGATAAAAAGACCACAATCCCAAGTACCACTGAAGAAGGTTCCTGGTGAACTAGAGGGGTTTGCATCTGCCAGTATGCATCTTGAATACTTTCATATACTTGTTCCAAGCTTTCTTGCTTTTTCATAGAACCTCGTGCTGTAGCAACAAGTTGCTTTCTAAGTAACTGCAAATCACCCAAATATAAAGATGATGATAGTTTCAGTGCACATGTAATCATAATATCATAATGTGTTCATGTTCCACTTACTTCTTTAAGGTTGGCAACATTTATCACAGTAAAGCTCTATAAAATGAGAGAACGGGACTGCAATTATAATTAATTTCTACCTGGTGCTTTAATGTAGCTAAACTTTTGGTATGCATTGGAGATTGTGGAATGACACCATTTGATGGGGGAATTCCAATTAGACCACATAATATAACCTATCATTCATTCAACATATCAAATATTGCCAAAGGATCACATTCAGTTTATGAACAGATCAGGAAGCCATACACAATGTCAATATCAAATTGCAAGGGAAAGCAAAGAGCGTTAGGCAAAAGGCAAAGCACCAAAGCAATTTTATATAAAGCAAAGGATCAAATAGAAGAAGGATTATCATGTACCATGAATCCCAAAAGAAGTATATCATAATGGAAAGAAGGTGGCTTTCTTAAATTGAACTCTTTCTGTTGAGCAAGCTGAGATGCTACACTATGGTCAAAATAATAAAGGACAGCAATCATTGTTGCTGGAATAAATGCTCCAATAATATAGAGAACTGGTACATTCAGCATATCCTGTCAGTGATTCTGAATATTTCATGAAAAATTTCTATGGAGGAACTGAACATTTTTATAAAAGAGAACTTTAACCATCATATTTCCTAATATAAAGTAAATAGGACTTATTAACTAGCCAGTCCAGTTTGGACTTTAATCATCACCTTTATGACAGTCCAGTTTTCAAATGCACCAGAGGACCATGGATTTGGACTGACGAGGCGCCTAGGTATTCCTTTTGGGATACTTCCAGTTGGAATATAAGAAATGGCAGCCCACACAAGAACCATCAATGGGACACCATAATCTGCTATGAAGCCCCGTAAACATCCTGTAACAAGGAGAAAATAGTCTAAGAACTACGAAACATATGATCGACTTCCATTTTCAAAGTAAATTTGATAGGTCAATAGAAAATTATAAAGTTGGCATATTATGGGCTCAAGTCTTTCTTTGTGCATTAAAGAGAGGTCATCTTACAAAATTTACTTTTTAAGAGTAGCAACAAAATTTTCTTTAAGGCAGAAATTCATATACAGATTACTAAGTCCACTTGGTAGCAGCAAAAACAACTCTACCATAACTGAATGCTAGCTGCAATCCATATCCCCTCAACAACATTGTTCCCACAGCAGCTATTCTCTTTTAAGGCTAGCATGTAGTTATGTTATTTTCGTCACATAGGAGGCCTTAAGGTGGGAAGCAAAAGGGATGCAGAAGGTATTAAATCAAATTCAAGCACATCACTTTACAGAACAAAATCCATGTCATGTAAATTATTACTTATTAGCTTATTGACTTCTTTTAAATACTTCTTTCAACATGCACATCCCAATGGAAGAATATAGTGTTTGTGCAACAACTGACCATAATGGAAAGAAAGTTTTGTGCATGCTTACTTCATGTCATGTTGATGGTGGAAATGCACATGGTTTCTACAAAATTTCAGAAGTCTTACCTGATGCATATCGCCAAGACCTTGCCTTTCTGCTTTTCAATGCTGTAAGCAGGAGACCAAAGGACAGAATCAAAGCAAACATGCCATTTCCAAATCTCCATGAAGATTGAAACTCAGGTGATGTTAGGTTTGCTCTCTCAGGTATATTAAACTCATCAATGAGTCCCTGTTAAACCCAATTATAGATAATCTTTTTCAGTTGAATTGATTCCCATCCAATATTTTATCATCAATCTTTATATTTCCATTACTTCATGCTAGAACCAAATAATCATTTGAGCTTCAAAAACTTATGTATCAATATTACTATCAGAGAAAAGAGAAAAATGTCTCTTACTTTAATAGCCTCTTGCATGAAAAGCATTGCGATAAGAAGGCCAAACAGTTCCCCCACTAGGCGAGTGAACCTGTTGATGACGGAGCAGGCTCCTAAGATGGCCAGTAGGAACAACAAGACTGCCGTCCACATGCATACCCTGCCCATACATTAAATACATAAAGAAAATAAGAGCTTGTGTGTTTTCTATTTTTAAAAACAGATTTTTCTTTTTGAAAGTAAAAAAAAAAAAAATTATTTTGTTAACATAAGTTTTATTTTCATTTTCTTCTTAAAAACAGTTTTTTAAAATTGTTTTAAAATATAATTTTTAAAAATTAAAAACCAAAACAGAAACAAACAAGCCTAAGTTTCTTTTATATGGCAACTTACAGACAGTAACTTATACAAATTATAGCCAAATCGATTACATCACTTCAAATATGAAACTAAGCAGGATATACCATCCAGTCCATGCCAGAAAGAGCTTTGAACCCAAATCTGGTCTACTTTTTGCAAAGTTGAACATGAACGTATACATAATTACAGTTGGTTCTGCTACTCCAAGAATCAGCAAAGGCTGGCCTCCAATAATAGAGTGTATAATTCCACATAATGCAGTAGATGCCAACGTTTGCACTGCAGTTAGCACTCCATCTGGAAATTGTTGGAACACAGTACATCAAAATTGAGGTGCACCGTGCACTACGTCACTATCTCACAAGACTTCATGCATGCACAAAACCCAAGAAAAGTATGGGATATGAGTAACAAGAAGTATTGTACCTGTGTCTCTTTCTAATTGTTCTCCAAATGAAATCACTGGAATTGCTGATGCAAAAAATATATATGTGGTTGGGGCAAATATCCTAAGAAACATCAGTTTAAATACCAAGTTAACATTCCAATCAAAACAAGAAAAGTATGATTTACCAGGAACTGCTTAAAAGTGTAGTAATCTTAAAGGAACACTAACTCAAAAGAAAAACATTCGACCCTCGTTAAATTATATGTTATTATATCAAAATCCATTATGCTAAGAAAATAAGTGTTTTTGTAGTATAAGGATGTACCTGAAGCCTGCTGTGACACCACCAATCCAGTCTTGCTTGTAACAAATCAATCTCCCTTGAAGATCATTTTTAATTCCGCGAAAAGGAACAAATGTCTCTTCCATAATTTCTTAACTATAAGTTATGAGCAATGACCAAAAACCAAAACTCTACTGTGACTTCTTTTCCCCTTGTAATCTTTAACAACAGCACAGATGTGCAGAAACTTCACTGTATTCAAGCAGTTAATATTAGCTGTTACCAATGCACGTAGAAAAAAAAAACTACACATCTATGGCAAAATCAGCAACAAGTTGAACATCATTAAGATTTATAAGATGATTTATCCTTCAATAGAACCCCAGTTGGAATGTATAACATAAAGCTTACAAGTTACAAGAAAAACTAGACCATACTTCAAAAGGGAAGTCAAAAGGGATTGTGAAACACATAGCACTTAAAGAAAAGTACATAAACTACAATGTGGGTCAAAACTCAAAAAAAGAAACGTTGTTAGTCACAGAAGAACAAACTTTATAGAAAAGCCAAAGTAGTGTTGAAAATGAAAGAGGGTAAATAGAATGAAGTTAAAGAAAAGGAATACAAAGATAACCTGAAAAGCTAACAAAGGTGCCAAGATATATATAATGGGTGTTTGGAAGAGATTTGCTGCAAATGGAATGTGGAGAGAGAGGTGAATATTGTTTTGGTGAAATGAAATGTAAAATGTTGCATTAGAAGACATTTTACTTAACCTCACCAATCATCAAGCTTTAATGTATTGGGTACAATGATAATGTTAGGTCTAATGACAATCAAATTAATCCAATTGGTGAGACCAATCAAAAGTGATAGGATTAGTTAAAGTTGGGATTTTGCTGAAAGGAGAAATTAGGCATTGTGATAGTGAATGTTTTGAATGGAATGTTTGATAAATGGTATGAAACCGGGTAAAAGAATGGTATGTTGTAAATGCTGCCAGTCCAATAAAATGTTGGACGTGAATTTAATTTAAAGGACTCTTAAAATTAATTTTTACAACCAAACTCAGAAGAGGGAGAAGAGAGGAGGGGGGATCAATAAACTGAGAAAATGGAGAACGAAGATCTAGACCTAGTTTAGCAAGGAAATCAGCACTTCTCTACAAACATGAGACAGTCTAGCAAACCTAGTAGCTTTCAAAGCTTCTCTAATTTAATAGACTAAGGAAAATAAGGGATGGGAAGCTGGTGCAACTTCAAGATGAGGGAGATTGCTTCCTTTGAATCAGATGAAGGCCCTTGTACATTCTGTGCCGGTTGGAAAGCTGGTAGTTCTTGACCTGTTTGCCGAGGTAAAACCCCTGTGGGTTACCTCAGAACAGTTCTATGGAGTTACCTACATCTGGTGTATGCTGCACAATTTTGCTGGGAATGTTGAGATTTATGGGATATTAGTTATTGGACGCGATAGCATCAGGGCCAATTGACGCACGTACAAGTACTAACTCAACAATGGCAAGTTACTCAATATCGTATTAAGTAATTTATCGCTGTCCAGTTACAGAAATCAAGAACAGATTTTAAAACAATAAAAGAGAGGGAATATAGTCCAGAACAATGAAATATTAAATTGATAGTGTATTATGATTATAATTTTGATTTTGTACAAAAGATAAAATGCTACCTACTTATATTTCAAATTAGATAAAATCTCCAAAGTAAAATACGGTTCTTGACAAAAAATAGGCTAATCTGAAGAAGGTTATAACATAGTTATCTTAAAATAACTGGCTAACATCCCTATATATAAAAGCTTAAAACTTACTATAAAATAACATAAATTACCCTAATCTATTATGCAAATCTCTCTCCGTGAGATATTTTGATGAAATTCTAATACTCATTCATTTGCCTCGTTGGCTTTTTTGGATTTGATTTCCAGTTGAATTACCAAACAAGTAAATAGAGGTTCAATTGAATAGCTGTTATATTCTGAGTAGAAACATGAGAAAAGGTGGTCCAACATCTTCAAAAATATGTTGATGCATTTTTCAGTTGGTTGCCCTGGACAATTTTTTCTAAATTTGAATTCAGGGAATCGACGTACATAAAATTCAGGTAGGATTTTAAACTCTCAAGTTTTCATTTTTTACTCAAAATATTGATAAATTGAATTGATTAAATTATTTTCTATTCAAAATCATTAATCAAAATATCAAATTTTGTTTTAAAAAAATCTATAATTTTTCCCCTTTAAACCTTAATCTTGCATCTGATAAAATGTTTTAAGATTTTAGGTTAAATTATAATTTTAGCCCTTCTACTACCTGACTTGCTTTTTGTTTCAGTCTTAATATGAAAAAAAAATACAAACTAATTTTCACTATTTATTGAAGTTACAGTGATGTTAGTTTATTTTTAATGCAAGGACTAAAATAAAAAATTATTTGTGTATAGAGACTAAACTATAAAAAATTTTATATGTAGAGGCCAAATAAAATAAAATTATAGAGATTAAAATAAAAATTGATGTTAGATATAAAAATCAAATTAAATATTTTTTTTAACTTTATTAAATGATAGAAACTAATTAGTAAATGCTTTTTCATTAATAAAAGGATCAATACGTAAGGTTTTTTCATTCATAAATAGAAAGAAAAGTGTCAAGTGCAATGACCCAAATTATAATTAAACCAAAATTTATCATGGTTTTACTAAGTTTCTTACATCCAATTTTTTTTAAAAAATCATTGTGTTCCGTTACACACCTCCAAAAAATTTAGCTAGAAAAAAAGTTTTAAATAGAATAAAATCAACCGATGATTAAATTTGCTAATTTTAAAACTAGAAAAATAACAAGTTTTGAACAATAAGAAAAAAAGTTAAGTGAACAATAATTGTAATTGATGAGAATTTAATCAATTACATTTGCGAAAAGTGGAAGCTATCTATGGTTTACAAGGTAGAAAAATACAATGACTATAAGCTGAAAAACTAAAAAAAAAAAAGGAGAAACTAATTAACTTGACAAAAAGTTAAACTATAGTTATTATAATTGTTAACAATCTAGTATATACTAGACACCCCAAGGCAAGCTGGAGAATGTATATCACACATTCCAAGCTTGGATTGAAGGTTAAAAAAGGATTTGGGTAAATATGCCTACAAGTTGTACTTTTGTGGAGTTAGGTAGAAGATGAATAAATCTAGTTGAGTTTATTTCAAATAATGTGAAAAACTAGTTCAATATGTTTAGGTCTTTCATAGAACGAAAGATTTTGAGTTCTATAAATTGCTAATTTGATTTGATGATGTTGCAATATTGGAATAGATGATTTTACTATTGAACTTCACATATTAATGCACTATATTCTACTTTGAATAATGACTTTGTAATTGTGGTTTGCATTTTGGTTCCCCAAGAAATGCAAATTATCTAAGTAAACATGGTAACTTGTTATAGACTTCCTAGTGTCTAAACAACAAGCTGGATCATTGTCATTATCACAAAATGTTCTTTAGTGGATATCTGAATTTAAAGAAAATATCATATACTATCTTGAAGATATGTATCTTAAGATTCGATTAGTAACTTGTTAGTAAATGTCAGTTGGAACTGAGAGAAATTGACTTCGTTGTTACTAGACATATGTAATATTAGATTTAGTAGTAGTAACGAGTAAGGTATAGCAATTTGACAACAAGTCTTCAAGAAGAGGTTATGCTTTGAAGTGCATTCTTATTATCTTTGCTTAGTTTTAGTAAACTATCCACAGTAATTATAGATTATAGTTTCTGTCAGATAAGATTATACCTTTTGAAAACTTAATAAACTTCAAATCTAAAAAATATTTAACATTTTCGAGGTCTATAATTTTGAACTTTGACTGTTTTGACTACTGAAATTTTTCTTAAGAGATTGTTTGAAAATAAAGTTTTTAGGGGAGATGAGAGGGGAAGAGAGAAGACAAATTTTGTATTTTAAATAAATATATTTAAAATTAATATTTTTTTAAAATAAAAGATATAAATTGATATATTAACATAAATTTAATAAATTAATCATGCATATAACATCATAAATGATATATAATTTTTTATTTTAAAATTAAAAAATATGTCTTCCTCTTCCTCCCCTCCCAAAAATACCTTAAATCATTTCCTGTGAGTAGCACATGATCTAACATATACTAATAATGTTTTAAAGTTAGAATAAATAGAGTATATACAAAGTGTGATCAACAAGACTTTATTTGTATCCTAAAATGCAATCTTGTGGATAATGTTGAACATTCCTATCTGCTACTTTAGGTCATTAAGAGATCTTTTAAGAAGACATGCTTGATTTGGTTTAGGAGGTGATACCTCAAGATTCAATCATGTACACTTCTTCATTCAAATTTCTATGGAAAAAACATTATCTTTTGAGTAAAATATGGTACAATCAAGTTAGTGTAAATACTAGTTGTGAATAGTTGCCAATGAAATAATCATTTTGAAATATGGTACAATCAAGTTAGTGCAAGTACTAATCGTCAATATTTGCCAATGAAATAATCATTCTGAGTGTTATTTGTTAATGCCACTTAAGAAAAGATGTCTAGGTAATCTATGCCCTCTACTTTGAGTGTATCTCATAGTAACAAGTCTAGCTTTACATCAATTCATAGTTTCATCTAGTTTATGCTTTTCTTTATACCCCATTTATAATTAATGAGTTTCTTGTTTAAAGGCATCTCAACTAGTTCCCATGTTTGGTTCCTTTCCCTGTGCATAAAGTTCATTCTACATAATTATTCTCCAACAATCATGTTTAACAACTTCTAAGTAACTTTTGTACTCATTTACAATATTTATATTTAAAGTAAGAAACTACGGTTATTAAAAGTACTCATTTACAATATTTATATTTAAAGTAAGAAACTACAATTATTAAAGAGATTGTTGTTGTAGATAGCATTAGATAAATGATAGTGTTTACCATTTCATCCTAATGATTTGATGCATTAAAGGTTGAGAAAAGACTTCACTGATAATCCTTTAGAGAGGAAAAATATTTCTTGTATCTATTTAATTATTTGTACATAAAGAGAAATTGGAAAACTAGTAAAAACATATTCTTCTATATTAGTTGAAATATTAAAGTGTTATCTATATTATTAGTGACATGGTCTTGAGTAAAATTCATTTAGAGAATGTGAAACATCCATTATTTGTTAAACACTATTGAAAGAGTTTTTTTAACCTTTTTTTATTTTTCAAAACATTTCATTCTTACAAATATTTTTTAACACATTTTCATCGTACCATTGCGACCCTAGTTGCGACACTAAGCTATCAATATTTATGGATAATTGATGCATTAGTCTTTTAAGTTGAATTCTTTTTAAGTGCTTAATTATTGTTGAATAAAAATTGAATGGATAATAATTGAATATATATTTTTAATATTATATGATGTATAAAATAACAAAGTAATATGAGAACAAAAAATAAATAAATAAAATTTAAAATTAACATAAAGTGTTTAAATTTTTTTTTGCTAATAAAAGTGTTTATATTTTATATTTTATAAGATAAAAATAATAATAAACTATTAAATAACAATTCATACGTAAATTTTATATAAAAACTTCTATTTATTTTTAAAAATGCTTAAAATTTAAAAACAAAAACAACTTTAAAAAAATCATTCATATTAGGACCACTAACATTGATTCTTATCTGGATTCTTAATCGATGACTTGGTTAATTTTAGTCCAATCGATCAAATTGACAAAATTTAGTCTGATTTTTAAAATTCTGGTCGTTGATAAAAAAGAAAGAAAAGGAAAGGTAAAAAACAAAACATAAAAGAGAGTGGTGATAATTTATTGTAGAAATAACTTTACCCTTTTGAAATAAATACAGTACCATCCTTCATAAGCTCATGATCAATATAATTTTTACTTATCAAATTGGTAGGAATATAAGTGAACACAATATGTTGTTGTTGTTATAAGAATAGTATAAAAATTATTAGTCAGAAAATTCAAAACAGTATAATTGCTTAGATAAGATAATTTAGTAGTGATAGTAGAAGAAAAGAATACTTTAATATTCCCTTGTTTAAGATTTTTTTTAAAAAGTAGAGGAGTGTCATTGGTTTAGTATTAAAAAAATTATTTTTTTCATAATTGAATGAAAATGTCAAGAAAAAAAACTAATCATAGGCAATAAAATTATTTCTTTTTGACTTTAAACAATGAAAAATCAATCTGTTCAGTTTAATCGTGTCCAGGTAGATTTTATCTAAACAAAATTCAGAGATTTATAGTTTCACCTTCATATCTTCACCTTTTTAATCCAAAGAAAGCAAATGAAAAATAAGAAATAGTTTTCTTTTGTTCAAGTGGTGAAAGAATTTTTTTCAAATATATTTAATACCACAAAATAAGAAATTAATAAATAGTATAGTTTTATTAATTAATGATATTTATTACAGTACCCACAAATTTGAAAGGATATTGTATATTTTTTCTAAATTAATAGTTATAATTCTTCTAATATCTTTGAAATTAAAAAATATTTATATATTTTTTAACTAAATTACTAAATCTATTATCTATTAATATAAAATTAATGGTAATAATTATTTTACGCATGAGAAGGTATAGAATACATTTTTAATTCATAAAGGATCATAAAATTTTTCCATATTTAACATGTAATAATGTTTTTATTGATTTCTTTTTTCTTTTTTTTCCCTTTTTATTTTTCAATTTCAGCAACGACTTTCTCATGTTGCCGAGCTAACATTGCCAAAACTGCATTATAGGTAGAAAGATCTAGAGCTACTCCAGTTTTATGCTCTTATAAACAGTCATGGGCTGGCTGTTTGAAGTTATTAGAATGTTGAAGTTGTCCCACGTGATATTATAGCATCATCTAGAGCTGTGACGTTAGATAAAGGCATGACCATTTTGTTATAAACGTTCAAAATGACATTGTAAGTGACGAGAAATTGCGCATCCATCATGTTGAAGTTATCAAGGGTAAGAGTGGTTACTAACGGTGGTGAGAGTGAGGTGGAAAACTTGATTACACCGGCTACTAAAAAAAGTTTATCAAGACAAGTTGAAAAATAAACGACAATTTGCCACCGAAGAATGCGACATTTCGGTGTCCTTACATGCAGGGGACAATTTGATTGATTCCCAGAGAGGACAAAGCTGAATAAGCAAAATAAACCAGACACGGACACTATTATCTTCTTAAAAAGCTCTCGTTCATTTGTTACATTTCCTCATCTTTAACCAAATCTGAATGAAATACACATTCAAAACAGAAGCAATGACATCTTGTTAACATAACAGAACCAATCCGAACGAATGCGTCGAGATGTTTTGGCGGGCAGCTCAACATAGATTGGAAGAAATTTCCAAGTTCCAACGAGTAAAATCTCCCTCTAGAATGTTGAGCACCGAATAGACAAAATGCAAAAAGTAGGTTACGCTATTCTATTGAAGCTTTAGGAATCAACACAATCAACACCGCTCAAGGACCCCACGATTCAAGAAAGGTCTTGGAGCAAAACATCATTAGCAAATGAACTAGAAAATCCAGAGCAATAACAAATGATCAAAAAGAAACTCAACTTCCCAACAGTAATACAGGGGAGCTTATATTAATCCATCTTTACCAAAGCAGACGAGAACCATATGTCGCCTCAAAATGCACAAGCAAAATTTAACTATGTGATCCACTTTTAATGGCACCATCTTCTTTTCCCGGTTGTGATGTTCTTCCATCAAGTGGGATACTGCCAACCTTCAAGAAACCAGAAGACGTAGCAAACCCATTAACTTTGACCTGCATCGAGCCTACTGTAAGAACATCAATTGGTTCCTTGTTAACAACGCCAACAGATTGTTTAACCTCTACCTGTTTTGGGGTAATAGTGACCGACCCAATCTTTAAAATAGAAGATGTGTCTTCTTTATCAACAGAAATTTTCTCAGCCTTATCATCCACAGACTTGATGCTAGTGACGTTAGAATTATTAACAATCTGCTCAGAACTTGAAATTGAGATCTCTTTTAAGCCATCGGAATCACCCTTGATCTTTGAATTCCTCTCGTAATTGTCTGGAGGTATGCCAACAAAATTCAACTTTCGGGAAGTTTCTAATGCTGGTCCAAGTAAGGGACCATCGAAACTCTTGACTAGCAACTTAGCTTTCTCATCCTGCATAATCTTCTCACGGTTTTCATAGTACATAAAATCATCAAGCAAAGATGTCTTCAAAGTATGACTTTTGAATATTTTCAGCATTTCCAAACCTTTCCAATACATTATCTGCACACAAGCAAGGGACGACATTAAATTAGTGTTACAACCTTAGGCATATATAATAGACATTAAAACCAATATCAAAACAATAATTTTAATGTAATAGCTTAATCCAGCATTTAAACCAATATATAAAATATGAAGAACCATACACTTGTTTCAACAGAATAAATTAATTTCAGGAATCATGCGTACTGCAGTGCTTTCACCCATATGAACAACAAACACATCCTCGTATCAATTAAATAATATTAACTTAAGTATCATGGTAATTAACTCATAAGAAAAAAAATCTAAAAAGCATCTATTCTTAATATTTAACTGCTGCTTTCAATTCTTGAAGCATTTTAACTCCACTTAAATCTTATATCCATATCCAACAATGCAGTTACCCAATCTGATAATTCTGCATTTGATATATCAGGACAATACAACGGATAAAATTCATCAATCTTTTTACACACAACAAATAGGTTGAGTGCAACTGGTCAAGTAAAAACATTAATATAAAATGTTAACAGAAGTGAACCTGCCATAACTAACATAATAAAGGAACCCTGAGCAGAAAGAATATATACCTCTTGCGTGTCTCTGCTATTAGTCACTGGCTTATTTTCATTGTTCTCTAAAATAATGTGTCTAAAATTTGAATTTGGCACATCTTTTATAATGTGCCACTTGACAGGAAAACTTCCACTCCATTTATCTTGCTGCCAAAAGTCCATATTCTTATTAAAATCAATTGTACCATTCATCTCTGCAACCCCACAGAATTGCCCACTTGCATTGACCTGCATTAAAAAAATACGAAAAAGAAAAGTCAGCAGGAAGGGGCCTAGCTTGCATACTGAAAATAGAGAATAGAAAATTGATATACAAATAATAAAGTATAAAAATTGATACTCATTGAACACATCGTGATAATAAACACTCAGACAAAAAACGGAAGATTTAGAAAATAGATATACAAATAATAAAGAATCAAAATTGAAACTAATTGAAAACATGCTAATAAACACTCACAGAAAAAAATAGGAAGATAGGGCAGACTCCAGATTTTTCAGCTGCTATTTTCTTTGCATCCTCGTAAGCATTTTCCAGCTTCTTGTTTCCATGAGGTGTAGATGACCAAACATTATATTTAATGCTTTTGTGCACATCGTCCTCACTGTATGACTTTATAACAAAAAACTTTGCATTTTCATAGTCAAGAGGGAAACCCTCAGTATTATATTGATCAGTATAAATGATGATGTTCCCCTGCTCGTTACCATCTCCTGCCTTGGTTGTATAGGCTTTCACAGACAGCTGATGTTTCGATCTACTAACTCTAGGGCCTCGATTTTGCTCACCCAATACATCAGAGCTTCCATTTCCATCACTTGGTATTTTGCCAATTGGAAGCTTAGGCCTAAGTTTAGCAACTGCGGACTGTCCACTAGAATTAGATCCAAAATCAGAAAACTCACTATTTGAAGCTATTTTCAATTGATTACGATGAGACATAACATTTCCATTAGAAATTGTATCTACAGGTTGGAATGAGGCACCAGAACTTCTATCCTACAAAACAGAACAGTTTAACAATCTATCAAATTTTCAAGAAAATCGACATTTTCAAAGCGGAAGATTGACATCAATTATCAAACCAGTAGACATCATTAGAAAACCTGAGGGGTTGATAGGTTTTAAAAAATGTTCACTATTTTAACTTTTAGTTTTCACTTTAATTATAATAATGCCACTTTATTTTCATTCAATTTCCCATTTTCAAAGAATTATACACGAAACAATACAACAATAACCAAGCCTTCTTCCACCAAGTGGAAAGATCAGCTACATCAATCACACGACACTATTAAACTTGATCAAAAACCAAGTTCTCAAAAATATTGTTAAGTTTTTCAATAAATCAACAATATTCCAGAGAATTTGGTTTTCGAGAAACAGAATTATATAGGAAACAATGAAATCAGAAAAAAAAAAGTTCTTATTGATTATTGTACAAACAATTGAAAGTAGGAAACAGAATAACAATTAGGTAGAATTTTTGTAATTAAAAATAAAAACAGAAAATGCTTACTGAAACCAAAAACTAGACTAAACTACCCGCCTAAAAGGCCACAAACTAATATCTATATACATGCCCCTCAAGCCATAGCTTAGTAGTCATACTCAGAAAAATTAACTTTGGTGGAAAAACCATTAACCAAGTATAGTAGTGGCAACTAATTTCACTCAGAAATATTGATTCTTATTTAACCATCAGCACAAATGAGCAGGACAACAATTCAAATGTAATCTAAAAAGTAGTACTCCTACCCGATGGACAGCTGATGAAGTTAAATTGAGAAAATTATTCCCAGAAACACTTGCACGTGCCAAATCTTGCTTCCTCCCATCATTAGATCTCGGCCCTTCTGACACCCTGGCCATGGAACTTGTCTGATTTGATAAAAATTTTGAAGAGTTCCTAGAAAAGTTACCAGAAGCTGAATTGAGCTTATGTTTCAAACCTCTTCCATCAGGTTTACTGACAGAAGCACTGGCTCCAAAAAAGGGGTCTGCAGAACTATCAGAAAAATTGTCAGGTAGAACAAGGGGAATATAACCAGGAGCAGAAACAGGGTTTTGATAATTGGGGACGGTGTAATAATGTTGTCCTCCTCCAAATGATCCATCAACTCCCACCATAGCACCAGGAATGTAAGGATTATATGGATTGTATGGAGACTGTGCATATCCATAACTATAATATACATATGGAAAACTTTCATTTTGTGCACCCTGAGAAGAAAAAAAGAACACCAAAATCAGCCACTGACCCAAAATAGGATATAGAGAAGCATGCGTTAAACTTACCGTGTACTGAATATTCGGACCATCTACACCAAAAATCCTATGGTGGTCCTCCCATTCCCCGGGTGATTCAAATCCTGAACACAGTAAATAACAGATAATCAAAGCAGTCCTCATCAAAACAAAAGCCTATAAAGCTAAAAGATTTACCTGTACAGTAATACCCATAATTGGTGGCAGCAGGGTAATACATGTTCTGATCAACAACAAACTCAGGGCCTCCTTCATTAATCATGACATCAGTTTGTTCAAGATTTGGGCTTATGAAGTGTGAATTTAAATCAGCACCTTCAACCTAAAGTCAAAATGGCAGACACATTATTGACTATCATACGGTACTGATGATGACACATAAAAACGATTGAAACCATTAAAAGAATGCTGAAACATAAAAGTTCAAAAGACAATAGTTACAAAATTTGTAAAAACTTACCACATGTGCATCTTGGTTTCTGGTTTCCGAAACATCATACGGTTCCATACCAGAACTGCCACCACTGTAGACAATCACAACAGCAGACATAACAATTCAAAATTCATTACAGATAAAAGATACAACACTAGACATAGACCAAGGTTTCCATCAACTAACAACACATAACCTAAACTACAGTATACACTATACAGAAATCCTCAAAGAACCTCTTCTCAATCAAGGATTAATACTCTATGAAGGAAAATACAAACGCGCTTCCAACAGCGGCATACCAAGAGAACCAAATTAAACCACATATACTGTACACACAGTAGCATGCTAAAAAGCATTGGCCAAACGGATTTCATTACACCCTCTGATCTTTCTTCTCAAACATCACCATATCAATCATATCAAATAAATTCATCCTGAGCCAAACAGTGTCACAAACCTAAATACACGAACCCAGTTTGAACTCTAAATACACGCCTAATCGATTCTAAGCAAATCTAACACAATTTCAACAAATTCTTCAGCTCGCTTAAGAGTCAAAACCTCCGAAATCCGAATACAGCTCAGTAATTTTCCAAGTAAGAAACCAATTTCACAACATCAAACAAATGAAAATTCAACCACCGCAAACCTAAACTAAAACACGAAATTCAGCTCTCACAGAGCACAACCAATAGCTCCGCATAAAAACAACAAAACACTGAAAGAACAAGCGCTCTTAACTTGCAACTGAAGCCACGTAAGATAAAACGAACAAAAGCGCGAAGAAAGAAAGAAACGATAAAAAAAACGAGAGAAGCAAAATTACCAGAAAAAGAGAAGAAGAGGAAGAAGAATCAATGCATGGTTGGTGAAGAGCGTGGTGGAGGGTTGGAATTGGAGAGGGCGAACAGCGAAGAAGTGGCTTCGTGCGACATTCTGTGAAGCGAATAAGAAACCCTAACGACGAACCGAAACGGTGAAGCTTTTGGCCTGAGAGGGAGCCGTTTTGGTGTGTGCAACAAAAAACCAGAATCAAGTGTGGAGTGAAGAGAGAGATTGTTTCACTCACTATTTAAGATACGAAGCGTTTCGCTATTTCTTATTGCTTTCTCTTTTCCGAATTTACCTGAATGCCCCCGTGCCGCTTCCGATACAACCAAAACGCCACTCCCAAAATGCCAACGCCGTCGTTTTGGCTGCTTGATGCGCACGCATGTTGATGGAGTTACCGTCAAGGCCATCACTGTCCAATCACGGGGCTAAGGTTTTCTGTTTTTCCTAGAATGCCCTTCCACTTTCTCCACCGACAATGCCTTTCGAGACGACGATTGGTGAGCGGTCGTAGTAGTAACGGGAACGGAATGTGAGAATAGCATTGCCCAGTATAGCCGAAAATGGGCGATGATTCCCTCGCTTTCTTTATCTGTTTTATGGGCTCCTATTACTGTTGTTCATTTATTATATGAATCATTTTAAATTTTAAAAATTCATTCTCTTATTTATTAATAAAAAATACACGTTTAAATATTAATTTGTAATTATAATTAATTTGTAATTATAATTAATTCATCCTCCCCTTTTTCCTAAACAGAAAAGACTATCCAAATATTCCGAATTCCAAATTCAACCAGCATCTCACAAACTCAAAGAATAAATAAATAACGATAAAAACTTTACAAAGATTTATTTAAACATTCTCTCAGTTACTATATTGTCAGAGGTATAGTGGGCGTGGCAGCCTGTTTGAAGTTTGATTCGGTTTAAGAATGTATTATTCTGCTTGTAAGATTTCTATATATACACTAGGTGACCATCAAATCAACCGTGTTTGGATTACTTTTTTTTATTAAAATTATAAATTATATGTGAAAGTTATTTTATTAATTTAAGCTTTCCTAATTACACATGTGAAACTGTTAACGCATTTTTAATTAATCGAGTTGGTAGGGTTTTGTAATGTATTACGAAATTTTTTCGGTAAAACTTAATACAATTGCTCTTTCCATCCTCTATATATATTTTTTACTTTCCATTGATTTTTTAAAAACCTATCTCAAAGATGGATCCTCCCTCTATTATTATTATTTTTTTCTTTTTTAAGTCCAATTCTGTCGATCTCCTTTTCGCATCTAATAATGACACTTATTAGATATATGTATATGACTAAATTCTTCTTGCAAGTAAAGTATCATAAAACAAGCCTTAGTTAAGGTACCTATGATCATTCATTAAGTACTTTGATGGAATGTGCAGGATAAAGAGCTTCTAGCACATTATGAGTGCACGCATGTGTCCTCACCTGAAGAACTGCTTTAACAGACCATCTAATATTTTGATCTCACTATGGTAACCAAACTTAGTTGGGAACTTTAGAAAATGCAACTAAAGAATTAGCAGAGTTGGAAACTTTTTGAGAATGAATGCCCTCATGACGAAGGTGCTTAAGTAAAGAGAAAGTGGATGCTTTATCCTCACCATTGAGGTGATTCTTGGAAGCACTTGGTGCTTAAAAGGACAATGTGCCTCGCTTTGGCCACCTCCAATTATCTATCTGTGTTTATCAAGGCACCATAGCACTTTTATGTGAACACAACGTACAAGCACTTGATCGAATAATTGACGTGTGTAGAGTTATATAATAGAAATCAAATACGGAACAATTAAAGGATACAGTTCGACACATCAAGTTCTTTTTAGCAAATTATATTTATACCCCTTAAAATTTAAAAAATTTTACTCAACACTCTTCATTTCTTTAACATTTTCTTTAACTTCCCTAAATTTATAAAACTATATAAGAAAAACTATGTATGGTAAATGCAGGTTTTACACTCCTGACTAAGCTGACTTTGTGTTATATAACTTACTTATTTTGCTTCTTTTGCATGTCTATCAGTTGCTAGCAAAACCCGAAAAGAAAAAGGTGGCACAATAAAACAATTACCCCAAAGTTCTGACTTGAGCTCTAGCCTAGTACAAAACAATAATTGATGATGAAATCTTGTACAATTGTTTATCTCAATTCCACAACTAATACAACTACACGAAAATATTAAATAATAATATGCCCTTCAATTCAACCTCAAGCTTGATGAGCCATCGCAAATAGATGAGAATTAACGATCTTCTGTTACCATTAAACAACTCTCACTCAACAATGCTGCAGTATATCATATTAAACTGTTCACTCAATTTCTAACACCCCTAACCCGCATATGAATTCTATCCATCATATAATCACCATGTAAAGACAATCTTAAACAAAAGAGAGAGGTTAATTTAGCCACCAGTGCACTCAGAAGACAAAAGTTAGAATTCCCTTCCAAAAAACATAAGTCGAGAATCAAACCACAGTTTTAGATATCAGAAGCTGATTGATGACCAAGGTCTGCTACAGCCTCTGGATTATCTGGATCATTACTCCCAATGGCAGGTTGCTGCTCCACGTTTTCAGTTCCCAAAAATGGATTCCCATGCGTGCCGGGAGACATGGTAAACATGCTTGGATCAGAAGCTCCAGCTTCATGTAGATCCTTCTGATCAGAAAGTTGTTGATCAGACCTATCACGCTTATCATAACTGGGGCTGTGACTCCGGCTAGGGCTGCGGCTGTAACTCCGACCACGGCTACGGCTGCGACTATGACTCCGACGTGGACTAATACTGCGGCTATAGCTGCGACTGCGACCACGAGACCAGCTGCGGCTACGACTGCGACCCCTGCTCCAGCTCCTGCTTCTGCTTCTACTTCTGCTGCGACTTCTGCTATAATCCCATGTTCTGACTCTTTCAGGGCTACCGCTATAACTTCTGGCTCTATTTCTGTAAGAAACATCTCTTCTATTGTCAAATCGTCCTCGTCCACGTCCGCGCCCTTGTCCCCGCCCATCCATGTTGTATCGGTCATCCATACCACGTTCACCCCTACCCCAACTAATATGACCTCCACGAGGGCCACCAGATCCCCTGCCCCTGTTGCCCCTACCAGGAAAGAAATCACCTCTCCCACCTTGCCCACTAGCTCCATCCCTCATGCCACCCCGACCACCAAAGCCACCATCCCTCATGCCTCCACGTCCACCAAAGCCACCATCCCTCATGCCGCCACCACGTCCACCAAAGCCACTGTCCCTCATGCCACCGCCACCACGTCCACCAAAGCCACCATCTCTCATGCCACCACCACGACCACCAAAGCCCCCATCCCTCATGCCGCCACCACGACCACCAGCCTCCCAACGCCCACCAACACCACCAGCAGAGTCAAATCGACTAATCCCACCCCGATCCTTCCCAAAATTTGGTGGCCCACGCAAGGCCATCTGTCTTAACTCTGGAAGGACATGCTGGTTAGCACCCTCCAAAACTTTGATTAGATCACCAGCATGTTTCCAGTCCTGCTCAGAGAAAAAGGTATATGACACTCCAGTAGCACCTGCCCTTCCAGTTCTTCCAATACGGTGCACATAGTCCTCTATTCCAGTGGGGAAATCATAATTGATCACCACCCTGTAACATGGAAAATTCACAAAATTCAACTAAAATCCATCATCACAACTTTCAAACAAAGCCAAGGGCACACTGTAGTAAATGATAGAATCATCATTATCAGGCACATGCAGAAGTCAAAAAAAATTTCATAATTTGACCAACTCAATTATCAATTAGAATATAAGCACTCCAGACAACTAGAGGCTAACCTTATATCTTTAATATCAAGTCCACGAGCAGCAACATCAGTGGCAACCAGAATTGGTGACTTTCCACTGCGGAACTGACTTAAAACCCAGTCTCTCTCACCTTGAGACTTGTCTCCATGAATTGCAGCAGCCCCAAAACTGCGGCCAATACTACGGGCAAGCTGATCACATAACCTCTTTGTGGAACAAAATATTATGACCTTAGAACCTCGTTCTTGGGATCTGAGGATTTGCTCCAAACGCCTCTGTTTCTCCATTTGTGGGACAACTTCAACATACTGCAAATTTGAAATCACATTTAAGCAAGAGAAAATGGAATACAAGTCACCAAGAAACTAAAGCAAAAATATTGTTCTTCATTTGGAACAGATTACAGAAAAATTCATCGTAGAAAAATCAAAATGAAATTAATTGAATGAAAATTAAATTCAGCAAATCAGCAACATAATAAATCAGACCTAAGCTGGATAGATAAATCCATATGCCACAACAAATGTATTCAAGACAAAGGCAATTAAAAAAAAAAAGTCATGCACATACAATTAATAGGTTGTATTTTTATTTCTGTAGGCAATTATGCATTCTTCTGTAAGGAAATATAATGTTTACAATAATATCCTTTCAATAAGTAGACCATTACCATGTGCTTTCAAAGTGCACCAAATCTAACAAAACATTTTGCCATCCTTCAAAAACTTCTAAAATGCAGCTTTCCTTAAAGAAGGGGTTTAACCCCCAAAACAATAGATAAAGAAAAGAAATGGCAAAACATTGATATCAGTGCACAAGGTCCCAATAGTTGTGGGGTTTGGGGAAGGTCAGATGTGTCCAGCCTTTTGTCCTCATGAACAGAGAGGCTATTTCCAAGATTTGAATCCATGAACACGGGGCCACAAACACAACAATCTTACTGTAGTGCCAACACTATATGACCACTGAATCACAAAACAATCTTATTGTAGCACCAAGGCTCGGTCTCTTAAGAAATAAACAAGAAAAAATAGGAGAAAAGTTTAGAAAGGAATGAAGCTCCAAGTATGTTAATGAAGATACCCATAGCCGAATGAAGGCCAATAGAATGCAATGCCTTCAAATCAAGTGCTGAATTGCAAAGCTAAATGACAGCAGCAAATAAACGCCTGTATCAACTAAATTATTTCACGAGTCATTAAAATTCTAACTTCATGAAACAGTAGGTTGATGGCATAACTCATTTACAAAACTTCAACAAATACCACACATTAATAATGATAATAACAACAACAACAAGAAGGTTTCTCTAACCTGTACAACATTGCATATAATAAAATCCTATGCATAATAAGTTTTTATTAAAATTTACAGAATTTAATGCAACTCAATTGCACAGGTTAGAATAATAATAATAAAATAATAATTGAAGTTTGTAGGAGAGTTTACTGGGGTATTTTAATGTTTGGATATAAATTTATTTTGTTTTTAACAGGTATCCCCACAAAAGTAGCCCCTCAGCCCAGCAATGGTTGTTAGGTAAATCCCTTCCTAGAGTGACATCTCCAAGATTCAAACCTTCAGCATTGCAAGTAAAGTTCATTTAGGTTACACTCCACTCCCACTATGACTAACCACTGTTGAGTATTAGTATATAGAATATAATACACAACGAATAAATAAAAGGAAGAAGTTAATATTCATACAGGGAAAATAAATTCATTGAAATTTGTAGGATTCACACATCATACTCAAATCCTGCAATAGCAACTTTCTAGAAGCCAGAAAAACATAGTTTTCATGCTTTTGTGGATCCAGAAAATCACTCACAGCATAAATATAGATTCAATGCAAATATTTATTGACAATATATTCCTCACTATATATGATTATCTTCCCAATTCTATACCAGCAAAATAACAGCAATTAAGAGTCACAAAAAATGAACATAAATTGATCACATTGCTAAGTTTGAACTTTCAAAATCAAAAGTATTGACAAAACAAGATAAAAAGAAGTACCATCAATTTTGTTTTGAAATGAATGGCAATTAATTGAATACCTGTGTGATAGCTTTATTTGCAGCAAGCTCATCCACACTTCCAATGTTAACCTGGACAGGATTAACAAGAAGATCGCTAGCAATTTTTCTTACTTCTTTTGGCCAGGTTGCTGTGTACATGAGAGTTTGTCTGTGTGGTGGAATCTCATTCACAATCTTACGTATTTGAGGCTCAAAACCCATATCAAGCATTCGGTCAGCCTCATCAAGCACAAGAAGTGAAACTTGCCCAAAGTCAATTTTCTTCATTTCAAGAATATCATTGAGCCGACCAGGTGTGGCAACAACAATGTCTGCTCCCCGATCTAACTCTTTTAGTTGAAGGGCTTTAGGTGCTCCACCATACAAGCACTGCAAAGGAAAAATAAATCAAGAGACGCACCAACAGATTAAGGCAAACATTTAATATACTAAAACTTAACAAAAAGGAAAAGATAGAGATACTCAGGACAAACCGTGCAAGAGACCCGTGAAGATCGTCCAAATTTGATGACCTCGTCTTGGATTTGTGTTGCAAGTTCACGTGTTGGAGCCAAAACCAATACAGTGGGGCCATTCAGAGAATTATTATGTCGTTGTCTAAGAAGAATGAAGGCAGGGATTAAGTAGCCTAATGTTTTCCCAGAGCCAGTTTTGGCAATTGCCACTATGTCTCTACCTTGTAGTGCAACAGGCCATGTTTGAGCCTGTATTGGTGTTGGATTTGAGAAGCCAGCAGAATATATCTGAAATGGAGTATATGGCAGGCAATCAGACAAATGAACAGTGTACCAATCCAATGCCTTTTGATTTAGAAAACACAAAATTACATTCAACAGTGTGATAATTTAGCAAACAATAAACAAAAGGACCCATAGGGTTATGGTTGCTTACTGAAGCAACTTGAGGCAATAAAAAAAGGCAAAAAAGACATAAGAGGCGGAGCCAATATGCAACAAATCCCAGGTCACATGGAAATTTGAATGAAGGGCCATCCACCCTTATAGAAGATGCCCAAGAAAGGCTCCAACCATCCCTTTTGCAGGCTCCAAAAATCAGGATAGTAGTTGCACGTGTAAGTGTGCCAATAGCAGATTAGCAGTGCAGCGTACGACATATGCTCCTGCTCTGGAGCAGATATCGCACCTGCGACAAGCGAGAATAGATGAGTTTAAAAGAAAAATTTAAGTTAAAACAATGGGGAAAATGAGTAAATCCATTACTCTTCTAGGAAGCACCAACACATGCAATACCATATAACAGAAGAATAATAAACTTACCTCTCTCAAGATCTCTGGAGGGAACCCAGTGGCGTCAAATGTCATGAAAGGAGGGGGAATGTTGTCACCCTGTCCAGTGAGACATAAATGTTGATATAAAGAAATAGCCCATAAAAAATAAACAAGAAAATTAAATTTAAAATAAATTTCGTAATTCTATAGGGAAATAAAAATATTAGAACAACTTTCTCCATTGAGAAGCACAAGCCATCCCAAATAGATCATATCATATATACTACATATGAACAAGGATACGCCTCATTTTCTTTTTTGAAGCATCTCAATTGTAAGATATAGGTAATAGGTATATTATAATAAAAAGTATGCATGAGTCTTGCAAAAGCTTGGTCTGTATTCTATTTTTATTAAGATATTTAAACAAATTTCATGCATAACTGCCAACAAAAGTACAGACCGTTGCTGTAACTTCATGTTGCTGACAGTAAATTTCAGCAGGTGAGAGATCAGTAACATCTGAAGATCCCATATAAGGAGGCCTCATCAAAGAGTTAGTTGAGAGAGGTGAAGGTCCTCCTATTGGAGGAGCAAACATGCTATGCACAGCATTCCCAGCAATGCCACTTCCATTTCCACTAGGCATTACAGTTTGAAAAGGAGCATTGCCAACCCTCATATCCTGCAAAGATGTTTTAAAGAGTCATAGAAAAAAAAAAATTATACATACACACACATATAAATAGGCAATAGAACAAGCATCATAGGGAGAAGTGGGGGGGATATGATGAAAAAACAACTGGAAAAAAAAAACCCTAACTGAAGAAAGGTATCAACCATAGTTATCAATCTTGGATATCAGCACATAGCAGGCAATCCCTAAAATGCTACAGTGGGATAGCAAATAGCGGGATAGTCACTTCTAAAATTTTTTATATATATTACATAACTTATGCTATGTATGAAAAGGACAAAAAATTAGGGGAAAAAAAAATAAAATTCATGACATATTCTAGTTAAGTAAAATATACAAGTATATAGCAATAAAACTCAGTGAAATAAAGAAGTTTGAGCCTCTAACTCAAGAACTTAAAGTAACAAAAAATTAAAGACCAAAAAAAACCAGAACTGAGCAAAGGAGAGAATTCAAAAAAATAGAAGAGAGAAAGAATGAACAAAACAGCCAGAAACCAATAAAAAACAGAAAAAGATAAGAAAAAACAAGAGAAGAGAACAATTTGCAGTCAGTAGCCAGAAAATAGAGCACTTGGCCAAAAACGCAGAACAGTGACCAGAGAACAGTGATTTGCCAGAAACTGGCTGGAAAACACCAGAAAGCCACTAGAGAGCGGTGAGTTGATGGGTTGCACAATAATAAAGGTTGAGAGAAAAGAGAGTGCCAAAATGGTAAGGGGCATGATTGGTTTTTCAAAACCCATTTAAAGCCCTTTTTATTTTAATCCAACCACCCCCCACAAACCCCACAAAACAAAAATACCCCCGCACACGGTTCTGCAACATTAAAAATTTAGGACATCTTTGGGTTTTCAACAAATTACAGTAGTGGCCAAGATGCATGCAAAACGACACAATTTCCACCACTGTAGCATCTGCGACACTGAAAGGCAATGCAACAGGCTCAGAATAGCAGCCAGCCACTGCAATGCGATGCAACACCTTACACCACTACAGCAGCTCTATCACGCGCTATTATGTATCAAGGTTAGAAAAGTGAAAACAGTAAAACATTAACTAATTTGCATTAATATGACATATTATTAAGATGATCATTACACAACCATAAGTTCCTTGCTACTAAGTGTACCACTGACCAGAATATGTTATTTTGGACATTCTAATTATGTTACCACTTTAGTATCACAATTGGAATTTTGATACTGGGTTTTTGGGTCTACTACAGGTATCAATGCACTAAAGGCATGCCTTAACTAATCCAGAAAAGAGCCCCATTAGCATGTATCTCACTAACACAGTTTGAATTGACAGTTGAGAGAGAAACTGGAAGGAGGGTAGTCAGTAGAAGAGAGAAAATAAGAAGATTATACCATCTTTTCCATAGTTATCAATGATGGCAAGCCATCCATAATAGCAGTGCGGAGCAGCCATATGTCACAATAAAATTTGAATAGCACAGCAGTTTTGAATAGCAGCAGCGGAGGCCGCAATAGCAGCCATAGTGCTACTATAGTGACGCTAGAGTAAAACTTCTCATAAAAAAATCATTTTGGCCCTAAAAAAGCACTGCTTTGGGGAATTTTTTTACTTTCACTGTTATTTACTAGTATGTTTTGCCTAAGAACTATGCCTTCTTATTTTTAATTATGAATGTGTCATGGATTTTGAGCTTTTATTTAATTTATATATATAATTTCTAAATAGCAGTCATCCCACTATAGTATTTTTGGCATTGGCCGCTACACGCCACTATCCAAGATTGATAACTATGATTTTTCACATGTGACTATGAAGCAAATAACAGGAAAAAGAGGGGGGAAATGGCAAAACCCTATATAATTCTCCCCCCCCCCCAAAAAAAAAAAATGAGAAGAAAATGAAAGTCATTAATACCCAACCACCCTTACATTAAAAGGATATAAAAGTCATTGACCATAAATGCATTTTTTCCCTCCAAAGAAGAGAAAGAAATATTAATAATTTTCATTCTCTCTTTTATCTCTTCAATCCAAGCAAAAGAAGATACGTGTTACTTTTCCTTATTTTCTTTCTTTTCCTTTCTTTGCATCCAAACAAAGCATAAAGGGGCAAGCCTTAGGTATTCAAACTACTTTTTCTGTGATTTTTGTCATCATGTGTTCCGATAAGGCCATATATACAAATATGTAAATATAATATTTACTCTATTTTTCTTTCTTGCATTCTAAGGGGAAGATGAATTTCAGACAAGTGCATCATTAATTGCAGTAATTTCAGTGTTTCACTAAGTAAAATTATCTTGTGGAGGGGACTGGGGATAGAGTGAAGGACTGTCAATGGCATTCTATTAGCATTGAAACAACTTCAAACATCAATTCGAGCAGTCAAACACCAACACAAATATGTTAATTACATTTTGAAATGGAGGAAACGGTTTAAAATTCAGAGTGGAAAAAAAAGTACCTGCTGATTTCTCGGAATGGGTATTTGAGCCATATTCGGCTGCTGACGACCCATTGTTGACATATCTTTGTTAGAATTATAGTAATATTCATTCCCAGCTCTACCACGTAAGTTATCCTCATGTCCCATCTTTTGGCCAACAGGATGTACATTGGATGGATGACCATGCATCATTCCTGCGCTCATCTGGTTTTGAAAGTTAGGACCATGAGGGTAAAACAAATCAGGACCACCTTGTTGTGGCTGCATCGCAGAGGGAGACTGTTGCACACTTCCTGATAAGGCCCTGAATTGCGGCGGTTGGCCAGCATTGGCACCTATATTAGGCACTTGACCAGAATTGGCTTCACCAGGAATGCTTTGGTTGTTTTGAACTGGCAAGCCACTCCTTTGTTGATATTGCGATGGTGAAAGTCTTACCTGGCTTCCATTTTTAAATTCCACTTCCTCTATCTTCGGAAATACTGTTTGTTGATTTTCAAAGGGCTGACTATGTATGTTATGTTGAATCTGCTGGGAGTTAGGTTGCCCAGGTGAGACCATGTTTGGCTGAAGGGAGTTTGGTGGTTGCCTAGATGTAATCATATTTTGCTGATATGACATATATTGCATGTTCTGGGGAGTGAATTGATGTGCTTGTGGTTGTACAACATGCGAGCCATGATCCTGAGGTGTTCCTTGCCCGAAATGCTTGGAATGGATTGCCTGCGGCAGCATCTGAGGATGCATTTGCTGTCCTTGAGGCTGCATCATCTGCTGTCCTTGGGGCTGCATCATCTGCTGTCTGGCTTGATGTAACCCAGGCTGTGGCTGCGCCAGTTGCAAGTTCTGCTGCTGTGCAGATTGAGCAACCTGAGAGGGCTGCTGCTGAGCAACATGCGCCAAATGGGGACTCTGCTGTTGCTGCTGCGGCATCGATTGACCGTGCTGTTGGGCATGGTGACCAATCTGCTGTTGTGAGGGTTGCACTTGCACCAACTGCTGTCCATGCTGTTGCACCATCCCACCAGACTGCATTGAATGAGCAACAGGTATAGGCGCCAAGCTCGGCACAGAAGCCATAGGTGCAGGGCCAGACGGCAAAGGTGGGGTCAAGGGAGCTGGTTTTTCATACTGTGTAACATTAGTTTCAGGATTCCAATAGTATAACAGACCAGTGCTTCCATCAATCAACCCCTTCCACGGTTGTGGAAGGGTGGGATCGTCAGGTGCATATCTGGGACCAAGCCCAGCAGAAGCTGCCTCCGCCGTTGCCATTTCAAATTCGTATATCTATCTCTACAATCAAAAACCATTGTTCAATCAACAACATACGCAACATTCAAAACCTATACAACAGAAAACTTAACAGGATTAAATTTGAATTTAACCCCATCAGAATCTGATGGTTTTCTACATAACGAAAAACAATCCACAATTTATTTACTCTTCCTTAACAGGATTCAACACGCAACATTCACGACTTAACAATCTTGAATTTGAATCTAACCCCATGAGAATCTGATGGTTTTATATTCCTTAAAAACTTGAAAAAATGAAATAATAAACATCCCATGAACCCTAAAAAAGAATAAGAATATTGTTTAATATTATAAGAAGAGTGTGTAGCGAAACTTACCTCAGCGTAAAAGCTTAGGTGAGTGAAAATCTATGAGGGTATATTGTTAGTGATGAGAAAGCATGTTGATGTTGGTGTTGTGTGTATTTGAAGAAGCAGAAGAAA
This sequence comes from Abrus precatorius, assembly GCF_003935025.1. NCBI lineage: Eukaryota > Viridiplantae > Streptophyta > Magnoliopsida > Fabales > Fabaceae > Abrus > Abrus precatorius. The sequence continues at coordinate 29,693,391 of NW_020874292.1, read as the reverse complement.
AACACGGCAAAAACAGAGGCAGCGTTGGATGAATGAAAAATGTGAACGGGTTAGGGTTGAAGGGAATGAAGATGGAGGAGTGTGTGCAATTTAAGGCGACTATACAATGGACCATACGATTGGGAAATCACGATGTCTATTGGACGGTTGTGATCGTCGCATGCTAATGTGGGTCTGTGTTCCATCCTATTTGGACGCTCCTGATCACTCTCTGAAGTATGATTTCTCAACTTTCGACCTTTGCCGTTGGATTTTTTCAACGCAGAATTATACTTGTTAACATATTTTAGCCCGTCTAAAAAATGCAGAATTATACTTATTAATTAAAAAAAGATAAATTAAATTCGTTATAACATATGCATACTAATTTTTAATTTTATTAAAATATATTATTTAATTTTTAAATATGTTATAAAGTAGAACAATAATATTTTGGCCGATACATGCGGAAATTTCATGATGATTTTTTTTCAAACTAAACCTTTATCTTTGCAAAAAGAATAACACGTGTAGCATTTTAAGAAAAAAAACCTAGCAACAATTTAGTATTAAAAAAAAGATGATAAGTGAGAGTTTCGAATATACTTTAGGCAAAAAAAATATAAAATAAAAGTTATCACGAATAAAGGACAGTTACACAACACTTTAAAAGTAAAACTGTTAGTAAATTTACTATTCTAATTGAAATAGTTACAATTTTATTTAAATTAAATTATATTTTAACATAAAATTTATAATTTAAGTGTTAAAATAAATTAATATTTGAATGAATTTGACGCAAAATCAAATGTGCTAATAACAAACATTTTGTCACTCGAATTAAATATATTTTTTTTACAAATAAAATATGTGATACTTTTAAAAAGTAGCCCTAAAAAAGAAAATGTCACAAAATAAAAGAATGGTCATCTATAGTGTTTTAGGAGAAAAAATATGTCAACAATTTTATTATAAACTAAGAAAACAATATCCTACTTAAGGCATGAGGCAACTTAATTACTAAAATTGTGTATTCTTTCTCAAACTATATATTTAATAACTATTGGTTCATTTAAATGTATTAAGCACGTATCGAATGAGAATTTATATATATATATATAAAATTGAGAGAAACAAACATTGATAATTGAATCTTAACTTAAATAATTAAGAATAAAACGTATCAATGATATAATTCTTTTAAAAAGTCACCATCTTTTTAAGAGTGATCATGTAACTTCTTAAATCTTTTAATCTTACTAATCTCTATTTCTTGTATAAAAAGTCTCATTTCATTATATACATTTATTATAAGGAAAAAACACTTTAAGACATGTGAGAGTTTTGTAATAATTTTTTTTTCTCCACCTAAATCCTTTTATTTATAAAGAAAATACCACATGTTGCATTAAAAAAAAAAACCCTAATCACAATTTATTATAAATTAAGAAAATAAAACTTTAGTCAAAAACATGTAACAACTTTTTATTAATTTATTTATTTTATTCAAATTAAATTGTTGTTGTATAAAAGAGATATCACTTTTAACCCTTACTCTACAAAAGCATTTATTACAAGGACAAAAACAAAAAAACAAAAACCATACGTAATTACGGTATTTTTTTAAATCTTTAAAATCCTCTCATAGTTAGTTTTATGAATTTTTCAATTATGATATTTTTTTTCTTTCTTACTCAGGATTTTTTTCTCCCATTTTTTATACTCTTTTACTATTAATATTTTATTTTATTTTTCTAAATAAATTAAATTTTAAGATGAATTTTTTAATAATTTATAAAAAAATATTAATTTTTAAAGAAAGAAAAATGTTTATTTTTTATATTTTAAAAAATATAAATAAAAGATATAAAAATAATAATATTATTTTCATAATTAAACTATGGTCACCCTCACCTCTCATTATCTAATATTCAAACAAGTCTGATTTCTCATCTCTTCTCTCTTTTTCTTGCTTCTTTGTTCTTTCAAGATATTACATTTTCTTCCTTTTTAAATATTTAAAAAAATCTTCAGAAAAAAAATACTTAATGACAAATTTATTAAATTTCTATATCCTAAAATTAAGTAATATATTTTTTGATTTACCATAAACTCAACACAATAAAGTAAATAAATAAATATCATTGTTAATATTTATTATCATGCCTATAAATTTAATAAATATTATATATATTAAATTAACAATTATAATTATTTTAATATCTTAAAATTTTTAAAATATTTTTATTTTTTAAGATAAATTACTAATCTCTCACATTTTATTATATATAATCAATATAACATTAATAATTAAAATCTTCCACGTATGAAAAATATAAAATATTATTTTAATCTTAGAATTTACTAAATATATTACTTTCATGTATAAATTAATCTAAATATTAGACATGTGTGAGTGTTTTATGGTAAATCTTCCCGCGTTTCTCTTTTTTTTTGCCTTTATTATATTCTGCATTTCTATTGACGTGAAATAGTTGGGGAAATAAGGCAAACGAGTCGACCCGGAAATGACACGAACATTCTACGGAAGCGGTTACCACATGACAATACCAACCTTCGTTCAAATGCTTGTCTTCGCTCTTACGAGTTTCGGAATCGTCTTTGTTTGTTAGCTGTCACAACACAACCATTCTTAGCATACATAACATAACATCTAGAAAGATCAAGTTTTTTGTTATTATCAATGGCCATGGAAGCTGAGGCTACCACCACTCCACAGTTGGCGCTCGCTGACACAGATATCAACTGGGACAGGTAGTTACTTAACACACTCTAAATCAAATTCAAATTGACGATAATCTTAGTTGTGTTGTGTGTGTGAATTTGAAATAAGGTTGGATAAAACCAAGTTTCACATCATTGGTGCGGTTCTCTTCACTGCTCAATCAGCGTTGCTTCATCCAACAGCGGTGGTGAAGACACGGATGCAAGTGGCAGGCTCACACGTGCCGGGAATCTCAGTGTTCACTCACATTCTACGTAGCGATGGCATTCATGGAATCTTCAGAGGTTTCGCCACTTCTGCTATTGGTTCAATGCCTGGGAGGGTTATCGCTCTCACCTCTCTCGAGATGTCAAAGGACATCATGTTAAAACACACCCAAGGTTGTCACATTCCAGAAGCTTCTCGTGTTGCCCTCGCTAATGGAGTGGCTGGCATGTTCTCCAATTTGCTCTCTTGTGTTTACTTTGTGCCTTTGGATGTGGTACTCTCATACAACTTATTCCTTTTCTTGTTTTCATGCTCTTTTTCGATTGTCATCACTGTTAGAAATAATAATTTTAAAAATAAAATATTGCATTGGTTATAAAAATGAAAAGTTATGTCATAATTCTTTAGCTATGATATGAATATTTTTGTTTGTAATGGCTTGACATTTAATGATATAATGTGTCAATTAATTGATATTAAATAAAGGTTCATTCTATAATAGGACTATACTAATAAAATTCACTATTTTCTATTATTCTTCTCTTTCTACCTCTAACAATGACATGGGTGGTTATCATTTTTTTTTCCTCAGGTTTGTCAGAGGTTAATGGTTCAAGGTCTTCCTGGGACTACATATTGTAGAGGTCCATTTGATGTTGTCCGTAAGGTTGTGAAGACTGAGGGTTTTCGTGGTTTGTATAGGGGTTTTGGATTAACGGCTGTGACTCAGTCCCCTGCATCTGCACTTTGGTGGGGTTCATATGCTGCAGCCCAACACATAATTTGGAGGTGCATTCTGTGCTCTCTTGTTCTAATGCTGCGTTTGGATAAATAAGTACTTATTGTTAAATAAAAGTTTATAACATGATAACTTATCTTTCATTAGTCTCAAGCTTATTTGAAAAAAATAGTTTATAGTGACAAGTTCACATGCTATAAGGTCATAAGTCGATTTTATAAGTCAAAATGTGTCTTATAAGTTTTTCGAAGCATCTGCTAAGTGTGTTTGGAAACACATTGAAAGACCTATAAACATATGAGTAACGGTTAATTCAACGTGGATCCATGATCCCTCAAATGTGAATCCAAATTCCATACATGCACCTAAGCCTCTTTTTTTTTTTCTTAATTCATGTGCATGCTTATTGGTTGTAGGAGTTTGGGCTACAAAGATGATATGGAGAACAAACCTTCACATGTGGAAATGGTGACAGTTCAGGCTACTGCTGGGATGGTGGCTGGTGCTTGTTCCTCTGTTATCACTACGCCCATAGATACAGTAAAAACACGTCTTCAGGTATATGAAATGAAATTTCTTGTTTATAGGATTTGGTGTTGTTTGAGAAGGAAGTGTTTTTTTAGTTTAAATTTGTATTTATATGTCTGTCAATCAATCAGTTGGTGTTTCTTTTATTGAGTAGCTCTTTCTTCTTTTAGTCTTGACTGTATTATGGTTGTTTTCAATTTGCACAAAGGTTATGGACAACTATGGTTCTGGAAGACCATCAGTAATGAAGACAGCAAAGACTCTCCTTAAGGAAGATGGATGGTGGGGATTTTACCGGGGATTTGGACCAAGATTTTTAAACATGTCACTTTATGGAACAACGATGATTGTTACTTATGAACTGATAAGTATGTCACTTCTTTGCTTATTTATTTTGACATCAATTATATTTTGAGAATTGTTAGGTGATATGAGCCACGCGTGCCGTTTTTTGGTATATTATTCACATGATGTGATTTCTACTTGCTCCTTTATGTAGGGGAAATTCTTGATCTAAGTAAGCTTTTAGCTTTAGTTCATAACTGTATGTTGAGAACGTTTATTGAATTTGAATTGTGTCAAAAACCTTAGCTGATTTCTGACAAAAATGGCTCTAATATATTCCTTATTTGTCTTTCTTTCAACTTGCATGTGCTATTATAAAGTAAGCCGTATTTATTTTCTCATTTAACCCTTTTGGCAGAGAGATTATCAGTTCAACCAAGTATGAGGTCTTTCACATAAGAAGTGCAATTGTACTGTAAGACCAGAGACAAAGACTCATCAAGCTTGATTTTAGCATGTTTAGCTTGTGCTCAAGGACAGCAAATTGATGGATCCCTTCAACCTCAAGCACTATACGATGAAGTATAACAAAGCCTAATCACTCTACCTTTTCTCAAAGATGTGTTTCATTTTCTATATTTTTAATGACAACATAACTTTCGCTTCTTAAAAAGCTGTACTACGTGAATTTTTGTTTCTTCTGTGAGCTGTTGGGGTAGGGTGGTATATGGAGAATGATAGTTTTTAACTTTATTCTTCATTCCAAGGGCACTTGTAGTACACAGCCCAAATTATCCGGGCAATTTTGCAGATAATGTATGATTAGTGATGTAATGGATTTAATGTCTTCCTTTGACATTTCAATTCCGTCAACTTCTAATTGACATTATAATTCGTGGTTTGTTTGCAAATTGAACAATATTTAGGAGAGGGATTCTACAGCAGAATAGAGACTGGCTGAATTCTATTGGCATATTGCATATAGAAACGCAAGGGCTATGAAAATTTCCAATAAGTTGCTTGATAAATGATCTCAAACTGTGAGTTGAAAACTGTCAAAACTCAAAAGTCAAATATTGAATAATGTTGCTAAAAGTGGGGCATATTTGGCTACAATGTATGGTGGAATCTGAGCTCATTGGTTAATTCCTTGATATTTGTTTATGGTCCCTTCAAAAGCAAGCTTCCTTTGGGTTTTCAGAGCCTTGTGTTGTTCTTCATCCCAATGTTTTTGAGTCAAGTAAACTTTTTTGTGCAGCAAAAACTTAACATCGATAACTGTCTTAGTTAGATGTCTTTCAGTTTTGGTGAAAATTTTGAAAGTTAAATTATAAAAAATACCATCTTCCGGAAGCAATTTTGTGAATAAGATTACTATGAATAACAAAACTCTCCATTCTTGTATATGCAAGGGTTGGACGTTAATGTTGGAAATTTCATTTTTTACCAAGTTATGTTTTCCCCTTTTCTGCATTCATGTGTTTGTACCGTTTATATAGTAGATAGATCGAGATCTTAAGAATCTGGCTTTGAAAATTTCTTTCTCTTAACTTCTAATATAGAAAAGTTGGTTGTTTGAAAGAAATTATACTAGACCCAAAAAAATGAAAGAAATTTAATAACTTAATTTTTTAGTTTTAACCTTCGATGTTCAAAAGTTGAATTCTAATTAATTTGAGTTGAGTTTTTATTTATTTATTTAAATGATTCAAACTTCAGATTTTCGTTAAAAAGAAGTAAACTTCTTATCACTTTGTATTTTTCTCTCATATTTTAAGTACAACAAATATTATTAATTTCACTTATTTTCACATTGAATTCCGATTTTGGCGTGGCTTTTTATAGAGAAAGAGCGAGTACTAGTTGCTTCTGAATCTAAATCTCTATTGATTTATCTCTCTTATCATTTCTCATCGTGTAAGTTCGTCTCCTTTTGCAGTATGGATTCAATTCCTTTCATTCATTTTTTCTGTTTTATTCTTTCTAATGTTTTCAAATCCAAATTTGTGCATAAGATTTTATCGTTTGATCCAATCATGACCACAGTGTGAAATACATTTCTTTCTTCCCCTTTCCGTTTCTATTTTCCGGTTGTGACTTAATTTAATTCTCTTGTTTGGATTGTATGCAATTGAACCACTTAGCATGTCATTGAATTGGGCTTACAAGGTACATAATGTTTGATCATACAAATCCATGTGACTTTCATTTTTAAGATTTTGCAACCTAAGAATTATTCCCTTCAGCTAGGGACGAATAATTTTTTAAGTTCGATTATTTTACTAAATTTAAGAATTAAGATCTAACATTTGCAATTCTTCCCTGTGTAAGATTCCACGCATTGTAAATCATGGATTTTTTGGTTTTCCATGATCACTCAGCTTGACATTAATAAGTAACCCCTCTCTCCAACGCTGGCGTTATGTGTAACTTTTGCTACTTAGGAAAATGTGATTTTGGAATCGCACCCATTAGAAACGTAGTTTCATTACATAATCACCCATATTACGCATAATATTGTTAGTTTTTTAGATTTAAAATGTTATATCTTACCTATCAAAATCATTTTCATATAGTTTGACGTTAATTCAAAATTATTTTACTATTATGATTGTATCCTTTAATTTACTCCAATTTTGGGTTATTGTAATGGCAGATACTCAATGGGGTTGTCTTTTGGCAAGGTTTTCTCTCGCCTCTTTGCTAAGAAAGAGATGCGAATTCTTATGGTTGGTCTTGATGCAGCTGGAAAAACCACAATATTGTATAAACTCAAGTTAGGGGAGATTGTCACCACCATTCCTACTATTGGTATGTTTTATTTTCAATCTTATGTGATCCATGAAAATACTTTTAAACTATTGAACATTTTTATTGCAATACACTTGTTTTATGACATTATTGCATTTTTGGATTGTTTACATGATTATATATGCAGGATTTAATGTGGAGACTGTGGAATATAAGAACATTAGCTTCACTGTGTGGGATGTTGGTGGTCAGGATAAGGTGATCATAAAATCTCTCCCCTCTGATTTTTATTTGATTTTTGACCGTTTTTGAACCTAGACATTGTTCTCACTTCTCAACTACTTTAGTTGTAGACAATCCCACAGGAAATTTTTTTAAGTTTTCGTAGAGACATACTCCTTCTCTTAAAATAGCAATACTCACTTTTGTAAGGTAAATTTTTCTCTGATTTAATTTTTTAAAATTAAAAATAAAACAAGTAAAGAAAAAGTAGCAATACTCACCTTTGTCCAATAGTTTCCATTTTAACCTAAAGCCATGATGATGTTTTTCTCAATATGAAAGTGGGGGTGTTAGGAAAGTGGCTTGAAAGATTGTGTTATGCTTGATCTGCAAGGATGCTCCAATATGGTTTTTGTTTTTGTTTGTCTTGACTCCTAGTCCTAGATTACACTAGAATATTATTTGCTACTTACTTGAAGTACCTGATGGTAGTTTATGTAATCTACCTAAGTAGTTACTACCCCATTATTGAAATTTAGCATTTATTGCCACGGCCATGTTAGTCTTTGTTATATATCTATTTCTATCAACAACGGTTCAAGTGCTTGTTTGTTTCAGATTCGACCATTGTGGAGACACTACTTCCAAAACACACAAGGCCTTATCTTTGTGGTAGACAGCAATGATCGAGATCGTGTTGTTGAGGCTAGAGATGAGTTGCACAGGATGCTGAATGAGGTGTGTGTGTGAGTGTGCGTGCGGGTGTAGTTTTAACTGTTCTATGAAAATTTCCCTGCTAATTTGGTTTCTTTCCATGGATAGGATGAATTAAGTGAGTCTGTATTGCTTGTTTTTGCAAACAAGCAAGATCTTCCTAATGCAATGAATGCTGCTGAAATCACTGATAGACTTGGTCTACACTCTCTCAGACAGCGACACTGGTAAATAAAGTCCACAAATAATGGTCATTTTTACTCCTCTTAAGTCCTCACAAAACATTAAGCATCCTTGACATATGTGCATGCATGTTTTTCCCAGGTATATCCAAAGTACATGTGCTACTTCTGGTGAAGGTTTATACGAGGGACTAGATTGGCTTTCAAATAACATTTCCAGCAAGGTTTCCTTTAAAAAATAAAATTGTTTTGGTCTAGAGCAAGGTTGAGTGCTGCAGTGACATTCTTTTCCCTCCTAGTTACTGTTTTTATCTGGTGCTTGCCCCCTTCTTTCAGGGTTATTAAAGATATCATGGGATGCTGATACTTTTCCGGAATGTGATGGCAACTGACTTTCGGATTGTTGGCATCAATGATGTTGTAGATTTATTATTACCCCTTTTCCATTACTTATACAATTGTCATTTTGACCTGTGTAATCTGGTTTTAAAATAAATCCTATTCATCCATGATGTTGAACTTCTAGCATGCATTTCCAATATTTTTTATGTTATATTGATATTTAAAATAAATGAAAAAATGCCTCTTCCCTACATCTCCCTACTCTCTTTCTCTCTCTCATGGCTCCCAATGTCCCTTCTTTATTTTCTCTCAAAATAGATTTTTTTTGTGTGGTGAGACCCACATATCCTACCAAAGTTCTCTATTCCCTCTCTTACATACAATTCAAACAGAGGATGCTTCTTACTTATCCTTTACTTTTTTTACCTTCTCCCTGTTTTTTTTCAACATCTGAACAAAGTGCAAGAGAGGTATCAAAGGAGAGAGAATACACAACTACGGTTGATGAAAACATCTCCAAATATAGTTTACCATTTTCTACAAAATCCTATCTAATTACAACTATAATCAATAGCATAAAGTGTTGTTGAAGCAGATAGTTCTTATTTCCTATGCAACTTGTGACTCTCTTCATAGGATTATTTTAGAAGTGACTCAACTTTTGCCTTATTACGGCAAATTTATTATAATATTGTAAATTAAAAAATAATTTATTATTTTATAGTAAATCTGAAACAATTTTTCAATTTAGAGTTTTTTTGCCACGTGGATCAAATTTTCGCCAAACGACTGGCGAAAGTATTAATTTTTGAATTTTTTTAATATCTATTTCGCCACAAAAAGTATGAAATATGACTTCTTAGAACGGTTAAATTAAAACCGCTCTCACAAGTCTATTTTAAAGAGCAGTTGCTCATGAACCGCTCTCATAACTCATTTTAGAGAGCGGTTCCTTTTGAACCGCTCTCAAAAGTCATGTTAGTGAGCGGTTACACATGAATCGCTCTTAGAAGTACATATTAGAGAGCGGTCCTGCAGGAACCGCTCTCTTAGGTATATACAGTAACACGTGTCTCCAAACTATTGTTGGTACTGGCAAAAGAATTTCGTCAACTGAATTGTGAAATGTATAAGAATTTGACACGTTTCACGTAAAGTATAGTTTTGCATATTTGATGGCAAAAATTTTCTTTTAATATATTTTTAAATTAATTTCGTTACGGGACTGGCGAAACGAATAACGAATTCTTCATTTTAGTGGCGAAATTGCACACTCCAATTGCAAAGTTTGAACGTTGTATATATACCCCAACCCTTCTCTCATTTTCACCGAAAGGACACATTAGAAGAAAATCTCAGATATGTGTTATTTAATAATTTTATTATTTAATTTTGAATGTATAATTTTAGTTATATTTAATTAATAAGTATTGTTTATTTTATTTATGTTAATTATTGTAAAGTTTAAATATTAAATAAAGTTTATTTGAATAAAATGCAGGATGAGTGAGATTGTTATTATTATATATTGGAATGGTAGAATCTATGAAGGAAATAAAGGAGTAAGTTTTGAAGGAAGTAAAAAAGTAATTCAAATAAAACGAGGAATAAGTTATGAAACATTGAAAAGAAAAAAGCAGCGCGAATCATCTCAGATGTTGCCACGTGTATCAAAATCTCTCCAGCCGTTCATTTTAAATCTAAGAGAGCGGTTCAGGCAGGACCGCTCTCTAATATGCACTTCTGAGAGCGGTTCAAATGGAACCGCTCTCTAAAATAGAATTATGAGAGCGGTTTTAAATTAACCGCTCTAAGAAGTCATATTTTGTATTTTTTGTGGCGAAATAGATATTAAAAAATTTAAAAATTAATACTTTCGCCAGCCGTTTGGCAAAAATTTGATCCACGTGGCAAAAAAACTCCAGATTGAGAAATTGTTTCAGATTTGCTATAAAATAATAAATTATTTTTTAATTTACAATATTATATCAATAATGAACCCATTTGTTAATTTTTTCCATAAAAAACACTTTAATTTTTTTAAAAAAAAAATAGACACTGAAGTTTTTAAGATTGTTTGGTTAAAATTATGAAAAACTCAAAAACCATAAATAATTTAATTTTAACTTTTTTCGAGAACTTGTTTTAAATAACTTCTAGAAAAAAGCTGAAATTATAACTATCTACTAAAATTAAAAAATATTTTTTTATAATTGTAAACGAACAAAAAGTAACTTCTAATTATTATAAAATCTCTAAAAAAATCATTTTTATATATTTTTAAAATTATATTTTTCAAAAGTTGAGACAAACTAGTCTAATAATATTTGTATTCATCTTTGTAGTTTTGATCCACTACACAAAATATGCTATTACACAAAAGATTTTACTCTTAGTACATAAAGAATAGTGCTTTAATCAGGTTTTAAGCTCCTATAACACTTTTCTTGACAATGAATTCACATATTTAAGGTTTGATCTTCTAAGCTTTACGAAGATCACAATATTCTTTCCTCTTAAAAAGGGACCTTACATTTTTTGCCCTTTTTAATCCTCTATCATTAGTTATTGCCGATTTCCCAGGAAAAAAATGTTGTCATTATAGACCATAGTAGATCAAGCACAATACAAATCCTAAAGAGCATAGTAAAATTTCTCCATTTGTCCCATATAATGTTGAATAGAGAGATTAATGCATTCTTTCATTCATACAGATAAGAGGTCATATCTTAAATGACTACTCAGAAATATTACTGGTTATTGAAGTGTGGATGAAATTTACACTACCAGAACCGCTTCCTTATTTTGCTTCCTATACTTCATAATCTGTAGCACTCAGTGCAATCATTTGTTAAGCATGCCAAGAATGACATGAGCAGTGTCATTGAGCCACACCATTTTTTGGTTATCTTCTTTCCAAGAGGACAGTGAATCCTCTAAATGCACAATCTCCATTGTGCATTCATCTGTCGACATAGCAGCATCATTCACAAATTCAACCATGCCCTTGTAATCCTTCTGGTTTGATAAACGATATGCACCTTGTAAATGTTTAAGAATAGCATCATAATCAATCTGACAATTCTCAAGATGGGTCTTTGTTTTGGGATCATGATCAACCATAGTTTGGATAAGCTGTTCTACAGCATACTTGTTCAAACGAGCTTGTGCTGAGGCCAAAAGTATTGAGACTATGCCAAGTTCGTTCAAATCAACTTTTTAATCCCCTAAAAAAATTCTTCGAGAGAGGTTACACAAAAGTCTGGATTTTGAGTTTGACAACAAATTTCTTTGATTCGCTTGCGGGAGACGTTGACAGTGTGTGAAACAAAAGTGAAGTTGAAGAGAAAAACAATGTGAAAAGAAGAACAAAGGGAACAAAAAGATGTACTGTGGAAAGCCATTGGTTGAATTCACTTGGATAAGTAAGCTGTATCCGTTTTGTTTCTATTTATTAAATAAACGTGTGTTTAAAGATGCACATTAAAAAATCTACAATAAACCAATATTAAAATTCATAAGATCCCACAAAATATAATACATTGATAATATTAAACACTATAATTTTCAATAAAAACTTTAACTTTTTTTATTATATGAGTAAAGAAATGGTTATATAAATACTAAAGGACATGAAGAATGAGCGACAAATAAGCTTAGAATCGGGAATTCATGCATATATTACTACCTACATTCTTGGCACGATGATGATGGCATCACGGGGAACCATTTCATTCGTTTTATATGGTTAATTATGAAGAGCCTTTCTTAGTACTCACTTGCACTAGTCATGTTCGTGAGGGACATGCAATGATGCAACCAAGCACTTCCATAAACCGAGATGTCCCGGGAAAGAACATGTTTGTTTGTCAAAGACTGCCAAATTAGTATATAGTTCTATTTAAAAATTCTCACCCAACTCCCAATTTAATAGTTATAAAAAAGCATAGATAAGAAAACTTTGTACGGGAGGAAGAACATTTTAACAATAGTTTGAACACAATTTTTTCACACAAAAAACGATATCACTTGGGGTTACACTCCTAAAATAACTTATATGACAATGATAAAATAAGAGTAAATTTTTCGAATAAAAAGTTACCTAAGTTGTTTAAAGTAAAAATAAATTATATATCATGATAAATTCCACAAAAAAATATAAAATATGCACTTATTGAACTTGGCTAAATTATACCATTATTTATGCTTTAACTATGCAACCACTTGAAGTTCATTATTTTATTTTATTTAATATTCAACGGAGTTTAAATTCCTATTATTTTATTTTAAATTATACATTGATAGACAACTTTTATTTTTCTGATTTAATATGTTAACAATGTATACTTACACTTCATCTGCAATCACATGCTCTAATTCATGTGTTTTACTTTAATGATTTATATAATCTTTATTGAATATTAAGCTGATCAACATAAAATTTATTTCTTTGTTAATGAAAGAGCTCTGAATTAAATAATCTTGTGAGTAATAATAAATTTGTTTTTATACTCATTTAAATGCTAAAGCAAATTACAAAACAAATATATTTCCATGTGCTGTTGTGAATAGAGTGGCCATAATCCCTTATCCATTATCAGTAGCAAAAGCCTTGATGAAATTGCAGAGTGAAAATTGAACAGCAATGGCTTCAGTAGCTTCATCTTCATCGTTTTCCACCAGGCTTCTTCTGCACTCACCCACAGTTCTTCTGGGTAGCAGAAGCGGACCCAATTTTGTGAGGATGGTGACTCGCTCCTGTCTCGATGACAGTTCTGCTCTCCTCCGAGCAGCACAATACACTGTATGAACTATCAATTGATGATTATCATTGTCTTCAATATTCACACTTTGTTCATTTTGTTGTATTTTACTGAATTTCATGAATTTCCTGTTTTTCATGCCAATTTAGTGACTATAATTATAATGTTTCTTGCACTATATTTTTTGCAATATCAATCAAAATCGTATTTTGATGATGTTTCCAACATCCCTTTTTGTTATTTATGGAATTAGTTGGCAAAATAGTGAAGCATCCTTAATGTCAGTGATTCCCATTGTTTGCACTATGTGCTCTGCAAGTGCAAGTTTCATAATTTTCCTTCTTTTGGTTTTTCCATGCAAGGCAAAAGGTTCATTCCAAGTCAATAGCTATTGTGCCTATGTTCAGAGTTTTTCTGTCTTATTTGCAAACAGTGTGTATATTTGTCAAAATTGTGCATTTGTAATGTGTCAAATACCCCTTTTTTCTGCTTGACCGTTGCCCATTTTATTGGGAGATTAACGATTTTGTAGCATTGTGTTGTTGTTTGGTAGGTGGATACATATGTGAAAAATGGCATGGTTGTAGGATTGGGGTCTGGTCATGCATCTGGTATGGCCATTCAGCATTTGGGTCGCCAGCTTCGAACTGGTAATTTGAAGGATATAGTAGGGATTCCCATGTGAGCTCCTTCTCCATACATTTCTTTTTCCCTTTTGGCTAAAGTATTTTTATTTTTTAAGCATAGTGCTATGTGTTGAAAGTTGAAGTTGAACAATGCTTTCTGAATTTTGACTACTTCTTTGATAGAAATTTCTCTATACGATGCAAGTATTGATCATTGCTGTTCTGTAAAGCCATATCACTTCCAATTTGTATGTCAAGATGTAAATTCCTCCAAACCATTTGACATTGATGCATTGGTTGATGCAGGTCTATTGCAAGTGCAAGTGAAGCAGCAAAGGCTGGGATTCCATTGGATACGTACCAAGACTGTTCTCAAGTGTGCACAAAAATAGTCATCTTCTACATTTTCCTTTAATGTTGGGTGTTTCTTGTTTTAGAGGGCTCTTGGATGCTTCACAGAAATTTTACAAGAACAGGAAGCCTTGTATGCAATCCCTGATGAAATATTTAAAAAAAAAACAAAGAAATCTCTATCATTATTCATAAATGCATAACTTTGAAGAAATCTTTTGGTACAACGAAATTAAATTGAAAAGAAAAATAATAATGGTGGACTGTCTTGATGTGTAAAGTTGAGTGCATCTTTGATTTTAATTTGTATAGAACTGAAATCTTACCGTAGATTCATTGGCAATTGCTCTGTTGTAGATTGACTTTGCATTTGATGATGCTGACGTCATAGAAGAAGGGACCCTTGTTGCTATCATTGGGCGTCGGAAATTGCAAGGTGAGGAATCCATAATCCAGGAGAAGGTGAGTTGCTATACCATTCTCTTCTGTATTTGTTTGTGAAGATCAATTATCTTGTGTCAATAATTGAATCCCCCCCCCTCCCTCTTTTTTTTTTTGCAGTCTATACTAAATGCTACCAATAAACTTGTGTTCATTATCGAAGAAAACCAGTACAAAGGTGGTCTGGAAGGTTCTATTCCAGTTTTAATTCAGTCTGTAAGCAGCTATGCAAATTATTAGCTTATTGATTTTTTCTTGTGTATATTTGTCTTTAATACTCTGTTTTCCTTGTAGCTGAACTGGATGGCAATTGCTGAGGAGATTGATGACATGTTTCTGGGTGATGCTGAGGTTCTCTCTGCATTTACTCTTTTTCAGAGTTTTTACTCATGCATATAATAAAAACAAAATATTATATCTAGTTGCTTGCCTACCAACATAAGGACATAAAGAACTCCTTATTTGTTTTACAGATACTGAATATAACTGTGTATAGGCTGCCCTATTTAATGATTTAGGATTTTGTTGTGATCCTCAACAACAATCCAAAGCTTTTTCCACTAAGTGGGGTTTTTGCTCCACGAATCAAGTGATGCCATTGTGTTCTGTCCATAACCAAATCTTTGGAGAGGCTATTTAATTTTAGCTATTTTTTTCATGATTTTCATTTGAGTCTTTCTTGGTCTACCTCTACTTTGGGCTACTCTATTTGATCAGTTTTTCTGACGGCGAGCTTCTATTGTCTCTTTCTCATCTGTCCTAAACCAATCATTTTTTGTCACATCAAAAGAGTTTGACTATGACAACAACAACATGAGAGGTCATACTCTTTTGATGAAATGGCAATACGTGATAAAATGATAGTGTAATAAAATTTTACACAAGAAGTGGATCAAAATTAAAGATATATCAGCCTACTTTCTTGAGGATCAACAAAGTTTACATAATGGTGCAGAGTTATTGGGACCTCCCCATTTGGTTCACATGGTCAATAAACACTTCCAATTCAAAAAAATATTATATTTAATATGTAGTCGTTTTTTTTCATTATGATGTTTCTCTAGGCAAAAGAACAGTGTGTTACTCCATGCTAACATTTGCTATACTGCCCAGTGAATAGAACAAGTCCATTCTCCTAAAGAAGTGTTAAGAAAACTCAATTACAAAGTTGCTAACGGAACTTCACAGTCACAATGCAAATATGATTATTTGTTTTTGAAGAAAACAAATGATGCAAACATCAAGAGGAATAGCCTTGTCAGGCCAACAATTTTGTAGCAGATCACTTATGTTAATTCTAAAAATTGTCAGAAGTGTCAAACAAAGTCTTTAACCCTTCTGAGAAACTAAATTTTCCAGGACTTCGATATTGAAAAGTTTTGAACAGCAGTATTTTTAATCAGAAACAGGGAAAAAATGTATAAAAATAAGACCTAGAAAGACCTCAAAACCATATCCTTTTTATCCAGAAATTTGAAGCAATGACATAGCAAGGTTTCTGAATTACAAAAGTGGAATGTAATGCCAGAGTTGTTTTCTTGAGTTCTATCAGGGTTCTAACTCATGGTTGTTTACTTTAATTTATATTGTGGACTTGAAGTTATACATGGATAGTTTGGAAAGTTCTTTTTGAGCCATGTACACTACTTTTGTATCCTGTATTTCATTTTTTTATTTGATGAAGGGGATTTCTTATATTCCTACTCCTATTTCCATTTATTCTCTTTATTATTTTTATCAAAAAAAACCTTCACAATGTGATTATATTTATTGTTTCTCTTTGTAAATGAAGGTCTGGAGAAGACCATCTATAGGGCAAGCAGGTCCACTTGGAGGTGACTTCCCACTACTGACCAGAGAAGGACATAATGTTCTTGATGTTATCTTTACATCTCCAATAGAAAACCTTGGTAAGTTCTGCAATTGTGATGCCTGTTTCAAGTGCTTAGTCTCAGTATTTGTGTTGTTCCATTCCATTGACTTAGTATTACTCGCAGCTGAAGTAGCAAAAAGCCTTGGTAAAGTTGATGGTGTTGTGGACCATGGTGTCATAACTAAAATCCCGTGAGTTTTCTGTCTTAGTAATTGATAGTATTGTATCAAAATATCGGTTAGTACTTGAAAGGATTGGTAGAATGATTTTCTGTAAACCTGATCTGGTTTTTTATTCAGGCAATATTTCTCTTCCACAATCCTTTCTCTAATGCCATATCTTGCTATGTTCCTCAAACAAGTTTATTTGTTATTTGGTTTTTTTAACGTGTGCTCGAGGAGATATGATAAAAAATTAATAAATAATAATTTTTTATTAAAAGTTGTATGGAATTTAGTGTTATTATGTGTTTTTTTAATAAAAACTTACTATACATAGATTTTTATTGTATACCCCTAATCTCTAAACAACACTTGGTTTATTTATTTTGTTGGAGGAGTGAAATACAAGCATGGTCAACTTTTTAGTCACTTTAGAACATGTCAGATTTACCAAGTTATTTACAAGTTATTTATTTGTATTGTTATGTATCACAGATGCACAGTGGTAATTGCTTCTCAGAATGGACTCAACATTTTGGACAAGTTGACCGCAGATATAGTGGGTTAGGCTTCACTTCTCTTTTTTTTTTTTTTTTCATTATCTTTTTCTCTCTGTTCTGTGCTTCTTGCCTGCCTCCTTTTTTGTCCCCCCGGCATCAAAATATTTATCATGAAAGCTATAATTCTTGTAAAGATTAAGGTAAAGAAGTGAGAAATTGTGCCCGTATCAACTATTAAAGGAAGCTTCAGGTTTTATTGTGTGAGTGTGGATTTATATGCATGAAGCTTCAC
Source organism: Abrus precatorius (assembly GCF_003935025.1). Lineage (NCBI taxonomy): Eukaryota > Viridiplantae > Streptophyta > Magnoliopsida > Fabales > Fabaceae > Abrus > Abrus precatorius. Next base: position 29,675,689 of record NW_020874292.1, on the reverse strand, counting down.
ATATTTTTGTTTGTATTTTCAATTTTCATCTATTATTATTATTATTAAACTTAAATAAAATTTTAGTTCTTATAAATATTACTATTTTTAGAATTAATTTTTATAAAAAAATATTAATATTTAGTCTCTGACATTTAAAAAAAAAGTAAAAAATTAATCTTTATCAAGAATTAAATCTTAACAAAATTTTTTATGATAGGGATTAATCTGTTATCCTTTTAAAATATTAAGAACTAAGTATTAACATTTGTTTTGTAAAAATTAACTTCAGAATAACATTTATAAGGATTAATTTTTTTAAGCTTTGTTTTAATTAACTTTTAAATTTGTCGTAGATGCCCACCATACTCACTCAACACAAAAAAAGTAAAAAAGAAAGAAAAACTCTCCATACTTGCCCTTTAAGTGATTCTTGATTTCCTAAAACCTACACGTGTTAACTCCATGTTTGGCTACTTTATCCCTTTGTCTCTGTCTACAAGTGCCCCCAAATTCTTGAAATGAAATGGAATAAGCATAAACGTCTTATAGAATCCATATAAAATATCTTATCGAATCAGACAAATTATATTATTACCCTAAATAAATAAATTAATGAAGTAAAAATATTGTATTGAAAATTATATTAATTCTTTATAAACCTATTTTTATTAATCCACTTAAAATAATCTCTATATTATCATTTAGGGTGTGTTTTGGAGTTTATCTCACTTTATATTTGTGCAATCACCTTAAGTTATGGTTATAATATTAAAGTCTTCAATATAAGTAACACAGCAAAAGCTCACAATTATGTTATATGATTAATTTGAACAGTGTATTTAATTTCTACTTGTTGAACATGAACTTGATTTAAATTTTTTTTTCTATGCCCATGTCGAATATCTGTTGAGTAAACATTACCAAGGGAATAATGGGCGATAAAATCATCGCTTTGTGGAATTATCAACCTTCAAATTGGAAGCAAAGTGTCCAGGAATTTTAATGCTATGGAGGGTCTTTTCTTTCAACAGAGAATGGTTATTTAAAATATTATAGGATAAAATGCTTATAAGAAAAAGGTTCCAACTATAAAATTAATACAGATAATCAGATAAATGGAATATTGAATGTTTTATCTTTGAGAATAGAACGAGGCATCTTCTTTTGATTTTTTGACATAGGCATTTGGAATTATTTTCGAACATATGCTGAATTTAAATTGATTTTCCTTTATTCCCACTTGTTGAGCAAGTGAAAGCTTGATTCAATTTACTTTTAAAATGCAACACGTGGTTGTGGAATTTGATATCAAGAAAATTCTCAAGTTTATTTCTTCCACTTGATTCACTTATTAAAAAAGATTCTTGTGTAATTGATTAATTTCTTCTATATAAATTGTGTAGACTCTCGAGTAAACTAATAAAAAATTTTAAATAAATGAATTTTATAATAATTTTTTATATTTGAATTAAAGTATATTGATGCTATCTATTTTTTTACATTATTTAATCACGTATGACACATCTACAGTATTTTTTTAATTAGTTAAGAGTAAAAATATTTTTACACTAACATTATGTCAAAATTAAATTCATAAATTTATGTTAAACCACTAATAAAACAAATTCATATACTAACCATTTAGCATTAAATTAGTCCTTATTAATATAAATTTTGTCAAATAGAAATTAAAGTACTAGCATAGACATAATGGGTTTATATTAAAAGAAAAGATAAATTTACACTTGTAGTTTTTTGAAAAATATTTACTTTGATCCCTCAATTTTTTAAACATGTTGTAAATAGATATTTTTTATTAACAATTTTAACTCCATTAGTTTTTCCACCATTCAGTATGTCATGGCATTAGTGTAGATTTATAATATTTATATTAAACTTTTAACTTTTATTAAACAAATTTTATACTAATAAAAGAAATCTTAATGCTTAGTAGATTTTATTTGTTAATAAATAATATTATTTTAATAAAAAAGATATATTATTCCCTTTTATTGAAAATGATGAAATTATATTTTTTTCTTTTAATTTTAAATTTTATTCCCTTCCCTTGAAAAGTATTTTTGAAGTCATAAAACTAATAACTGGGTATTTAAAATTTACTATTGATGACACTAAAAGTTGAAAAAAATAAAGAAAAAAAAGCTCTAAAAGAACATACTTATACTTGCTTACGAGTGGTGAAGTTATTTAAATTACAACGAACAGAAGCGTAGTAAAAATTATTTTTCAAAAATAGTATAATTTTTTAAATTCGGATATTTTTTAAAGGAAAAAGAATAAATGATAAATAGTTTGATATTTCACAGTTACACGTAAACTCCAACAATCTATGTATAATAAAAATTGAAAATATCTGAATATTAGCAGGACATAGCGTTATAGTTAACAATATATTACATGACTGTGTTAAATTTAGATAATTCTATAACAAATAATTATACATAGAAGAAAAATAAAATAAATAAAATAATATTCACTTGTAATTAATTTCCAAATTCTCTTGGGGAATCAATATTATATGCAACTAGTAGCTAGCTTCACATATACTCAAGAAAACGATTCTCTTATCTAGTTAATCACCTACATCTATATAAATGGAAGCAAAGATAGCAAGGATCATCAAAACCATCTAGTCACTGAAACACAATATAATTTAAGGGCAATTCAACATGTCATCATCAAAGGCTACTACCCATACAGGCACAAGTGGCACCTCAGGATCATTCAAGAAGACGGGGGGGAAAGGGAATCAAGATTTCAAAAATGCCAAGATTAAGAGTAGAGGACAGATTGACTCCAAAAAATGTTATGGTACTGTCCCCTCCTTAGGAACTGAGGACTCCTTCGTCCATGATGGTGAAGGTGACCAAAGTTTCACTGGTGCCGAGATTGACAGTGGTGGTGCTGTAATCTAATTTCCATGCTATCTACGTACGTACTTTGTTGCACCAATAACATAAGTTTGGTTACACCCAGACGTACTACAAATAAATACTTTGGTGTCATGTATTACGGTACTGATTGTATGCAATGAGGTGATGAACCTCTGTATCTTATTATAATAAAATCACCTCTTTTTTTTCTCATTTCATGCATGATCATCTGTTCATTGTTAGTATATAAGAATTATATATTTTTACATTACAAATATCTTTTATTAAAGATAATATGAAGAACATGTCTTTCTTTTAATATTTAACACAGCTGCCTTTTGTGATATTTTGTGGTATTTCAAGGTAAGCTTGCTCAAGCAGGTGATTGTGCTTAATTGAAGACACAAAACAAATAAGTTTTGCTTGTATTAGAAGATTGACTTGATAGGTACAAGACAAGCTGAGTTTGGGCAGTTTATGGGGACAAGACAACCATTGTAGACCTTAAAAAAATGATTCAGCACATTCCTTCGTCATACCTTAGGTGCAGTTATACTCCTAAATGGTAATTAAATTACATCTTGTACATAATCGTAGAAATTCTCTGAAAAAATCTCCAAACAAAGAGACGTTAAAGCTCTATTTGCCAAACTAATTGAAAAATTGTGTGTCCTCAATTCGACCTCGCAGGCTGGTATGCTTTTCAAGTGTTAAAGAAAACGACAAAACAAGAAACATGAAAACTAAAATATTTATAATTTTTTTTTTATTGTTATACACCTCACAATTTCACTTTTTTCTTATTTGTAACTTTTCAAATTTGTACCCAAAAACAATATATAGGTAAAAACTAAAACTATTAAGAGGTGAAAAGTTAAGAGCGGAAAATTGAAAATTCATTAAATTAATTAAGTTAACAATATTTGATCACATTGACTGCAGTTAATCAGTCAATACATATAAAATGACATAAAAATATACGTTTATACTTGTATTTTTGTGTATGCATGATAATTAAAAATAAATAAACAACTTTACATTGTTAATTATTATTATTATTAGGTAAATTATATTTCGTAAGATATTAAAAGAAAAATATTAAATATGAACGTGTAATTTATTAAAAATAAATGTATCAATTAATGGAGGGTAAAAAAATACTATTTTTGAAAATTAAATTAACCCTTTTCAAACAGTGCATTTGTAATTTGCAGTATTTCGTCTGTAGCTGAGAATTTTACAAATAAAGATGTGGAACTAAATTTCAAGTAGGGAAAAAGGTTAAATAAATATCTCTTTAAAATGGTAGCTTCAATATGACATTTTAAATAAAATTTACGTTCACTTATATTGTAATGGCTTTTCAGTAGTGCAATTATAGTTTTTACACACAATTTTGTTTTTTGTCCGAATTACGTAATAATAATGTAGAATATTTGGCTTACCCAAAATGCTTAATCATCGGTATTTGGGTTTGTCTCAATAACGTTGCATATTATGACACTAACTTAAAAATGAAATTTAAGGGTATATTTAAACTAATACATTCTAAAAAAAAATCCCATGCATTACAATAAAATATTTAAATTTAAAAATGAAAATTTATAAAAAAAAATTCATTACTGTTAAACTATTAGAAACCATGTTTACAATTACCATGTTGTGGATTTTATTTTTGGTAAATATTATTTAAGTAAATATTGTATCTTAAAATCATGCATCTTAATAAAAAAATTTATCATTAAGAAGTACTTATTGAGCACTCTACTTTATTAAATAGGAAAATATCATAGAAATAAAAAATAATTATATTAAGAAGAAAAATATAAAATAATATGTTAGAAGCAAGGCACACCATTAAATTTCAAAACTTTAATATCAAATTTAATTGATTGAATTCAACAATAGTATTTTGAGAAGAGTAAACGAATAAAATATGAGATGCTTTATGTAAAAGAAAGTGTATGATTCACTATAAAAAAGAAAAAGAAATTATTTTTTTAAAAAAAGTATATGTTTTTTTGTCTTGTATAAAGACAACTTAATGTTAAAAATGATATAAAATATGCTTTTAGTCGTTATTTGATTTTTTAAAAATTTCATCAATTTCAATCTTAACAAATTAAAATTTCTTTGTAAATAGAGTACATGTGATGTGATATACTATATCACATGACACCTTAAGTAGTAATTTCAAATATATTTTAAAATGAAGTTTAAACATCTAATTTTAAATATTTAAACTAAATATTAAAAATGATATAAAAAATTAAAATTATACAAATTTAAAATATATTTAAACTTTAATTAATTTTTCAAAACATTTTAGTTTTTGGTAAGACGAAGCATTATTTTCTGTACCCTCAGTTTGGTAAGAGATTAAGCCCAACAACAGGAGAGTGAGAGGTCAAGAAGAAACACTATTCTAGTATTGGGCTCAATCCGTTACAAAACTAAGCCCAATAACAGCCCAAATAGTTAACAGTCTTATGCGGGAAACAAAAAGCAGTAGAGCAAAACGATTGCGAGATTGAACACCCTTCTCTCTCTTTCTCTCTCTCTCTCTTGGTGTATGCAATCTTCGTTTGGAATTAAGACAGATCTGAATCAATGGCTACACCGGATCACTTGTTCAACCTTCGTAACAACTTCTACCTCGGTGCGTATCAAGCCGCCATAAACAGCAGCGACGTCAACAATCTATCTCAAGACGACATCGTAGAGCGTGACACCTTCGTCCACCGCTGTTACATCGCTCTCGGTCAGTTACAGTTCGTCATCTCCGAGATCCACGACTCCGCTCCCACACCTCTCCAAGCCGTCAAGCTTTTCGCACTCTATTTCTCCTCTCCCGACAACAAGGTCACTATCTCTCCCCATTTTCTCCTCAATTTCTCGTCTCCGCTAAATCTCACCTCTCCATCTCGCAGGATTCCACCATTTCCTCTCTCAAGGAGTATCTCGCCGATCCTGCCATTGGAAACAACGCCACGTTGAGGTTGATCGCCGGTCTCGTTTTCTTCCACGAAAACGACTTCAACGAAGCACTCAAATACACTAATGCTGGAGGAACCATGGAACTGTAAGAAAATAAAGCGAAATTCGTTTTTTTTTATGTCGTTTTGTGCGTGTTTGATATGAGATGCATGTGTTGGTTTTCAGGCACGCTTTGAACGTGCAGATCTTCATTAAGATGCATAGGTCTGATTACGCCGAGAGACAGCTTCGGATCATGCAGCAGACTGATGAGGATCACACACTCACTCAACTCGCCAATGCTTGGCTTGATTTGGCTGTGGTATTAACGATTATTCGAGTTATTACAAAATATATATATATATATATATATATATATTTATATATTTATATATATATGTTGGTGACCTTTTTTATGTGTTTGAGTGGTGTTTGATGTGGATCAGGGTGGGTCGAAGATTCAGGAAGCGAATTTGATCTTTCAAGATTTGTCGGAGAGGTATCAATCTACGAGTTTGCTCTTGAATGGGAAGGCTGTGTGCTGTATGCACATGGGAAACTTCGACGAAGCTGAGACACTTTTGGTGGAAGCGCTAAACAAGGCACGATTTGCTTATTATTCGTGTTTATTATTGTTGCTTTTGATTCTGTTTCTGTGTTTGTTTCCACGGATTAGGAAATTTAGTGGCCGTTTGGTTTAAAGTTGGCTATAATTTATTTTGTTGAAATTGATTTTGAGGGGTTGAATATTTTTGAGATACATGCATAAATTAATCTAAACCGGATCACGTATTCCTTTTATATTGTTTGGTGATGTTGCATTGTGTTTTCTTGTTAAGTGTGTCTACGGTTATACAAAATTTGAAATTTGTGAGTAATTTGATTGAGATCGAATGGATCTCAATTGTCTTCCCATTTTGAAGTTATTCATTGGTCCATTTTGAGAAATTTTATAATTTATCTCGGGCTGAATTTTTTCTTCATTTACTTTGTGCTGCCAAACCTTTAAGCTGTACTAAAGTTGCATTTGCTAACAGAGATTGTTATTTTGGAAATTTGTGTGGTGAAATACTTTTTGTTTTTTATGCAGGATGCCAGGGATCCAGAAACTCTAGCCAATTTAGTTGTATGCTGTCTTCACCTTGGCAAACCATCTTCTAAGTCATTCAGGTAAACTTAGGACATCTTTATTGTTTGTACCTTCACTCTCTTTGAATAAGCAGTTATATGTTCTGGTGAAACCCTTCTCTGACCACTTCACATATTATAACTTTCATTCTATGTCAATTGACAATATCCTAGCATGGATGTTCGTTCTACATGGGCTGGCTAAATCTTTTGTTCCTTGGAAAAGTGTTATTATTGACACTCTGAGTCAAGTCTGTGTACTTGTTGTAATGAGTCAGGGCCTGCAAGGAATATTTGTAGATGGGTCATACTTCCTAACGAGTGGTTTAAGATCATCATTTGTTAATAACCATATGTAGCTCTAAGTGTTGAACGATAGTATTTCGTAAATGGGAATTCCAAGATCATCACTGATGGAGCAATTTCTTTTAAATTTCTTTCAAGCATGCCATCAGACCTTGCCGTTAAAAGTTGGGGACTATGGTGCTAAAATTTATATGAATTCAGGTCATTAAAATCTTTTGAGTTTGGACAAGTTTGTTACATACCTTATAAGTATTTATGATCCAAGTTGGTGGGTGAGGCTCAATATTGATCCAGACAAAATTTCACAGATCACTCATGTTAGAATCCAAACCACACCATGGTTCTCAGTTTGGCTTCTTTGGTGTGTCAGCAAAACACATCATTCCATAATGATAGGTAATTGGTAAAGTAAAATGACATCAGTTATATAAATAGGAGAACACTACTTAGTCTCAAAGTCGCATTGCTTAATATTGATAGTAAATTAAGTAACAACTGAATCATGTACTGTTGTCCCTGTCCAATTAGTAAAGTGGCAACTCCAAGACATTAAACCGAACAATGCTGGGAAGAAACTATTTTGAAGTTTGAACAACCCTAGTCTAAAGGCCTTATTTTAGTCAGCGTGCATATATTTTTTGTTGACTCTACTCCAATTTCCTTTGCAAATAGCTTGCATCTGCGCAATCTGTCAGTGAATGCATTCTTTAGTTAGACTGCCAATAATCTATCTAATTTTACTGAGTGACTTGGGAAATATAAAGTTCTTCTGTTTCTTATTGGTTGAATGCCCCTGTACACTTATGGGCTTTTAAAACCCTTTTCCTCTTTTTTAAAATATTTGTTCCTTGTGTTCTGGTGATCTTGTAAAGTATTCCTTATGTCAATATAATTGTTACTCATATTATGAGATGAATTTTTTACCAACGAATGATTTCTATTGCTTTGCAGCCAACTGAAACTTGCTCACCCTGAACATGTGCTGGTCAAACGGGTATCAGCCGCAGAAGAAAGTTTTGATAGAGCGCTACAGTCATTTTCTTCATGAGTGGATGATTCAATTTCTTTCAGGAGTCGAATGAAGTGAGGAATTCCCATGCAATTTTTACACCTTATCGTGGCTATTGTATTGGTTGCGTATCTTAGAACATAATTGGAATGTTTCATAGGATTCGAATTTATGAGAATGTTTGGTTTACTTGAGTCTTGATGTTGTAAAAGCTACATCTGATATTAACTTTTACGCAAGTTCATTTATATCGTATATTTTACAAGAAAAGCAAGAAATCCCGACTTTGTAGATAGATAGGCAAATCTATTAAAGTTTTATCTTCTCGTATTTGCACCTTCCCATTGAAAATAAAATTAATTGTTAACGAAACTGGATCGTGGATGTGGCAGGATTAGTGTAGACCGTTGCTTGTTTGTGATTAGCCTGGAGTTTACATAATGGCACTGGCCTATCTTGATTATTATCCTCGTTAGTGCTGACTTATGATCAAATATCCAATACTTATTGAAAAAACTGTGATTATGATAAAATACTAGAGTACATGTATTACATAAATTATGATAATTGTTCATAGTGTCTAATTAATGATTATTATGTTGGAAGAGCACACCAACTTACTATAACTACAACGAACGTTGGGGGTGAGTCAGGTACTGACTGTAATTATCCAAACGCTGATTTTTGACACCGTGGATTTGCATTTAGTCTTAGGAAATAAGTCAAGCTGTCCGGTTTAGTGCTGGCTTAATCTATTTAATTAATCCTTTTAAAAGAGAGTTTTATTTACTGAAATAATGGTAATTTGTATTTGTGTTATTTTGATTACATATTTTGATAAAATAAAAATATGTAATTTTTATTTTATATATTCAAAGTGTTAAATTATTTTTTTATAATTTATTTAGATATAAGTCTCATAATTTTTATAAAGATATATCTATTTAGATATTTTAATAAACTATTTATAAAAATATTTAATGATTTATCAAAAGTTTCAATCAAAGTATTCTTTAAAAAAATTAGATTATGTTTAATAAAAATTTTATAATATATCAGACTTAAACTTTAAAATATTAAATAAACTAGGTCTATTTATACAAAACTTAACTTATTCTCATTCTTAGTCTTGACATTTATTTTCTTAATTAATTTTTGTACTTTTATTTTAACAATGTTAGGGAGTATATCATAAATTATATACAAATGATATAGGAAATTGTAAAAAAATGATGTCAAGTATAAAGATTAAATATGTATTTTTAATTTATAAATATAGTTTTAATCAAATGTTATTCATAAATATTTTTTTAATTTTTAAATATATTTATATAGTTGCCATTTACTAAATTATTATAATGTAAATATGTATCACCCACAAAATGGTAAAAGCTTTATAAAAAAACAAAAATACCAACGAGAAGACCTTTAGAACCGAAAGTTCAAAATGATGTGGGACAGGTCAAAATTTTTACTGACCCTCTATTTAACCAAATTGATGTTGTTTATATATATATATATATATATATATATGTTTGGCCAAGAGAAATAAAATAAAACATACAAATGTTGTTAAGGAAAAATTAATTCGTGGGCTTGATTTGTTCCAACAAAGGAGATAAGGCCATCGAATGATTTTTATTTCAGGTTTCAGCCTTTCACGTGCTGTCAAAGTTGCAAAATCAGACAAGCTTTAGCCCAGTTAGGAATTTTGAATTTTTTTTCTAAATTCAGTTTTTCATTTCTAAGAACAATGGAAGCAACAAACCCACGTGATTAGCACGTTTGGTTTCACTTAGAAGTATGTACCTTGAATACTACTAGTTCTAACTTTTGTGTTTGACTATTTTAACCTATTGTCAACCACACACAACAATAATAACAGTAATGACATGTCTTCAGAAACTAAAAAAATTTACTTTAAATTATATTCTAAAATTAAAGTGATAACTTGTGACTAAAAAATTCAGGTTTAAATAAATTTAATTATAATAACAATAATAATTATAATAAAAATAATGATTAAAGATAAAAATAGGTTATACTATATTATAGAAACTTACGACTTAACTTTAAAAAAGTTAAGTTCAATTTAACTTATTTAAATAATAAATTTAATTTAAATTTTTTTAAAAAATTAATTAATTAAATAGATTATGTTTAAATTTTAAAAAAAGCTTATTAAAATAACTTATTTAAAATTTATAATAATATATTAAATAATTTTATATCAAAATTATGATATAATAATATATTGAATAAAATCTTAAAATAAATAAAATCTTAAATTATAAATACTAATATTTTTTTGTTGAAGTTGAAAAATACCCTATTACATACTTTTTAGGAGAAAAAGTCATACTCAATAAAATTTTGTGTGCATTTTTATTGTCTGATCAATTACATATATTTTAAGAGAGAGAATCATATTTATCATTTTACTGTAGATTAATCTTTAATGCAAAAAAAAAAATTGAATGAAAAATATTTTTGAATGATTAATATAATGACAATTTTATTTTTGAAAATTTAATTATTATAAGGCATTTCCCTACCTGTATACATTATTGCACTTTATTTGGTGGCATTCTACTGTGCCATAGTCTAGTCAAAGCTGCATTGGTCAGAAACAAAAGATAGAAAAGCTATACCAGAGCCTGAGCATTGTATTATTGAATCATTATATGTTGAATACATGTAGTAAGTATAACGAATGAACTACCAACTCCCTAAGAACAAAAAAAATCCTCAGCCCATGCATGTGAGTAGCCTAGAAACTTCAGATTGCAGATGAAATGCCATAACCATCACGATGAGACTTTTGCCATTTCCACGCAACTTGTAAACTCTTCTCAAGGTCAGTGTATTGTGCAGTCCAATTCAATTCGTGGTTGATCTTAGATGGGTCACTATACACTTCAGCATAATCACCAGGCCTACGAGGAAGGAAGTCTACTTTGATGTTCACCCCTGTAGCCTTTTTACAAGCATCAACAAACTCCTTCACTGATCGACCTGATACCCATTACATGACAACTTTTGAGACAACTAAGAAACAACAAAGCACTATTCATATTCGAAGTGTAATAATTAAAACCTACCCTTTCCAGTGCCAACATTGTAGATCCCTACTTTACCAGGTTGTGCCTTTTCAAGAGCTTTGACATGAGCATCAACCAAGTCAGTTACATCAATGTAGTCTCTTATGCATGTTCCATCAGGGGTCTTGTAGTCAGTTCCTCTTACCTGCAAGGTTGAAACAAATACAATGAGCACGCGTTCATTTTAGACAATAGCATAGTAGTTTACAAACAAAATCCCTTGGCTAGTTTTCAGATGGGCTATGAATGCTGAGAAAAGTGAAAGAAATTATAGTATGTAGAAGTATTCTACATATGGTTTAACTTCTCAAAAAATTAAAATGAAAAGAGGTATAAAAGTTACTTATACATGGCCAAATCATTTTAATTTTCTACAAGAGCAAACAAAAATCATTCGCCTGGTATGAATTTCAGTGTAAAACAAATGCAACTACTTCAGAAGCAGGAATATTGTATCAATAATATCTTCGACGGGATATTAAAGCAGCCACAAATTAGCACATAAAAATCATATTGCTTTTAACTTGAGGAAAATCATATTTTATTTCTAATATAATGGATTTTTTAATTTGACACTATTTTTAGATTCTATGCATGGAAATTGCAAGACTGTCATGAGTTAGATAACTTTGGAAAACATAGCAGTTTGACCAGGCTGCCTCTCTATGTTCTCTCAGCAATGCGTCTAATGCTACTCGTTGACTAATCTCCTAACAGGATGGATTTCAGCCTAAAGTAAATGAGATAATATTAGCATACCTTTAAGCCAGATGTAATACCACGAGCTGCATCAAAGCAGGCACCTGAAATTCGACCATGTTCTCGAAGTTCAGGTCTTGGAGCCTCACCTAATCTGCCCTCGGGATCTGATCCAATCACATTGAAGTATCTGCATATTTCCCGAAAGATCACAACCATACCTAATTTTGATTAATGAAATTTAAATCAAGTTCCCTTGATTGGTTATGCTATCTTTCATCCATTGTCAGTCCAAACAGCATTAACTGCTCAGTTTTGTTATTCTAAAAAAACTGAAAGACTTTTGTCATGTGAAGAAGCATGTATGGGGTCTCCTTCAAACCTTCCCAACCCATCTACCCATCATCTTGACAAAGGGGGTTAAAAACACAAAGACAATGACATCAAAGAAACTAGGAAAAGAAAATGACATATATAATAAGGTAGTAGACAATGAGATACTGCATCAATAAAATGAATCCAAAACATCTATTTGCCAAAAGCAATAAGAAAAATGAAAAATGAAAATCACAATGCATTTGACTTGAATCATGGTACACCTCTTAACAATCAATGGAAACTTAGGAATCAAAAGACAAATAAGACATGAATAAGTTATTTAGAACAAGGGAAAATCAGGGATTTGAATGTGAAATACAAACCTCAGAATCATTACTGCCATCTTAGAATTTTTAGAGAAATCAAGAATGATATCTTCTGCCATCTTCTTGGCTTTCCCGTATGGATTAATTGGTTTCTGGAATTGGAGAACATCAATATTAACACTATACTTCAATAAGCATTAAAGCCATTGTAAGATGCAACAAAAAACACAGAGTTGTCAACCAAACCCCATAATTCAACCATGCATAGATTTCCCACCTGTTCTGTTTCCTCTGTAATGGGCATCTTTTCAGGTTCCCCATATGTTGCACATGTACTAGAGTATATCAATGTTTTCACACCATATTTAGCCATAGACTCCAATACTAACAAGGTATTTGAAGTAATATTGTGATAATACCTGACAAAAAAAAATTAAGTTAAAAAAATAGAACTGACAAAAATAGATGAATTTTACAGTGAACCATCTCATCTAAATCTCATGAAATAATACAGTAGAAAAAAACATAATTCTCAGCTATCCAGGAATTTTATCCTGGGCCAAGTAAAAATTTCAGTAAGTTTACTAAGTTAAAAGCAATACACTAACTTTCTTGTAAGAATAAATAATCCAGTAAAAATCCTTAGATACTTTAATTTAATTGGTGAACAATATCACTCCAGAATACTTGAGATAGTTTTGCAGTCTTACTATTGCAAATATCTATGAAACAGTAGGATGCAGCACGAGAGCCACTGTTACAGGCCTGTATCCAAACCCCAAAATATCTAAAATTTATATGAGGAGGAGCAAGACGTGCAATGCACCTGATCAGATCCCAGGGAGAGAGAATGAGTAACATAACCAACTGCTAAGTTGGCAGCTAGGGAAAGCATCATGAGTGGCTGTTGCCATAGACAGAGGTTATATGGAGGAATGAGGGAAAAGCGGAGGTCAGGCTGACAGGCACTCCCCAATTGCTGGTAGAATCATTTCCTTCCTTACACTACCCGTAAACACTGTTAGGATCATATTATATCTGGTAAAGCTGAACCGTCATTTATTAATCATACACTGCCTTTATTTTCAACCTCCATGAACTTAACTTTTGATATTCTAAACAATTATGAAGCTATTTGAGTATGTGAAGTTGTCAACCTCAACGTAGAGTGTTATTAAAGGAAAACAAACAACTACACATGATGATAACAGCAATCCAAACACCACTTACGTTTTCCATATCAATTTGATCGAACTCTCAACAAAATCATATCTAATGAGAACTAATATCAATAACATAAAGCATTTTCTTAAAGTACCTATTATGCTCAAGCTCTTAAAGTGAAACACCTGAATTTGGTTGGAACAGTGTTATGATTTCTAAGCAACTTCTGATATTCTTCATAAAATAAATTTTTAAGAGAATTTTCCTAGGAGAGGTCCAACTTTTCTGTCATCAGTCTGGTAGTCAGTTCACACACTATATCAAATAACTATGTTGTGCTTGTCTACGAAGTTCTAATCCACAATCTCCTTTTTTAAAATATTTAATAGAAAATAATACTATTACCCAATATGTTATCAGAAAAATGTAAATGCTCTTGCCATGTGATCTATGCGTCCCAGTGAATGACTATCTATAAAAACTTGCAACAGAGTCAATATAAAATTGAAAATTTCAATTTGTATCTAATATGTATTACTGTTGTTTGAGCTACATGGGTAGGTGGAGAAAAATAGAAACCACACACAAATGCTACTTTCCACAACTAATACAACTGGAATTTATGTGCCCAAATCAAAGCTCTGAGTACTTACTTAAGAGGGTCAAGTGTGCTTTCTCCCACATATGCAACTGCAGCAAAGTGCATCACGGCATCAAATTTATTCTCTGAAAATATTTTATTAACCTAATAACCAGTCAAGTAGACAATTTTTCTCTAGCATTCTCTAACATAATTTTTCAATATTCAACACCAAATTATTTCTTGTAAGTTGTAACAATGAAAGATTACAAGGATACAGATTTTGCATCTCCTAAGTCAGCATATATAAATTGAAGCCTTCCAGGTTCTGGAAACAAGTCTTGAAGAACTCTAACTGCACCCAAATTTCCTCGTGACAGATTATCCTGCAAGGAAGAAAAATTGTTCAGACTCCAGCACACAGACTGATAAGGGCATTCAACTTTATCAGAACAGTTTTCAACATCATGAAGACACATACCACTATGGTGACACGATAAAATTCCTTCAGAAGTCGTAGGGTAGCATGAGAGCCAATATAGCCTGCACCTCCTGTCACTAAAACGTGAGTGACACCTGGTTCATAGACGGAAAACTGAAAAAAAAAAGCCCAAAATATTGAACAGAATCAACAAATTGAACAAAAGGGTAAAACAGCTGTGGGTTTACATATAATATCGATAACAAGAAAAGGTAGAAAACTTTAACTCAAAATCTAGTCTTCAACAAAATTTCCCTTATAAATACTCATTTTTCTTTCCTGTGTTCTCTTTCTTATATCCATCTGACAACACTGGTGAACACCAAACTGAACTCACACAACCTTCAATGTTCTTTAACTTTATTAACAGTAAAAATAGCTCATCATCTATACCAATGAATTATCTACCAGTTGAAGGTATCTTTCAGCAGTATAATCAAACAGCCAAAGAAACTATACAGAAGTTATATATGTGTCAAAGGCCACAAAAATCCAACTTAACATAAATGATAAATCTATCAAACAATTATTAGAAATTAGAATCATCTATTAAGCTTTATCTTCAAACATTTACATATTAACCATATGCAAGTAGAAACTTAGATACATTGGACAAGTTTTACTTAACTGGAAGAATAGATTAGATTACTAGGAGACCCATTTTCCCAAGAAAATGGTCCCCCAAACATTCCATACAGTCATCACATTGTGTTCCAATCAAATTCCATCAACACAAAAGGCACCGTTATCGAGTAAAACAATAAATGGATTAATATAAGTCTTTTCTATCATCTAATAGAATCAACTAAAATCTGACAAATCATTTCTCTCACCATCAACTAGTTATAAAGAACAACTCACCATTTATGTGCAAATATTTTTAAACGCCAAAAGCAATAGAAAATATAATATATAGATATTTAAACAAGCACAGCATATACATAAACATATAAACATGATTGACCATGATAATTGTTTGAATATTCGATGGAAATGGAATATAGGGTTACCGGACTAGGGGAGTTCAAAGATGGAGATCTCTTGATCATAATAATGCATAATACCGTCAATGCAGCAGCTAGAAAAACTTTTCCAACAAAATTGCCCTTCCGTTTTGGATCCACATAATCCATGCCTGAGAGGCAGGAAAACATATATAAGAAAAGATATACCATAAAACATCAACATAATTATAATCGTAAACGATACTGAATTTTAAGTAAACAACCAACATGAAAAAATTACAAAACATAGACAAATAATGGGTTCACAAACACCATAAGCCGTATTCTTGCACCCAACCTACTGTATAGTGAAGTGCTAGAAAAGACAAAGCTTTTCATCTTGTGTTTGGTTCAACTTATTTTAGAGAAATAACTGCTTATCTTCTTCAGCCTGCTCAGAGAGCTTTTGAAAAATATGCGATTATTTCACCAAAATTAAGATTTACCAAACATGCCAAAATTCTTATTTTGAAAATTTTATTAATGCTTCAAGTATACAAGCTTCATTAAATACAAACAAGGAGTTACCAGTTAACACACCACCATTCATTCTCAATTTTCGCAGCTATAATACTCTTACAGTCTTACCTCCCAATGACATAGATCTGGTTGCCCGTGCCTGACTTCTGGTCCTGCCAAAATTTAGCATTTTTAAAATTAATAAGGTCTTATTCCCCTATATCAGTGATCATATCAAGCTCCACTCCCAGATGGATCTTGAGTGGTCTGCTGCAGTGGAAACCAGACCATGTAAGTTTATTTTTCTCTGGAGTTCAAAACGAAAAATCAGCAGAACAAAAAACAAACAGATGGATAGCCCTGTAAAGGGTAAAACGAAAAGGTTTAGTTTGCAAAAGTTTAATTGGTGAAAGGTTTAAAAGAAAAACATGAAGGCCACTGCCACAATGAAAAGGGAAAAAATGGATTCAAAAAGTTCAGATACTAAACTCCACATAATCAAAGCAAACAAAACATAACCCCGCCAATTGACTAATAAGTTCAAAACTACAAAGTTGATGAGAGAGAAAAATATCCAGAAATACAAGATCCAGAGAACCCCAGAAGAAGAAACCATGTGAGATGGAAAAGCAAACAAATAAGACTATAGATTGCTAAGCATATTGCACAACAACATTGCAAACGACATGCTCATAAATTATCTGTCAGAGTATGTCGGACAGGAAAACACAAAGGAAAAAACAAACCCCCAACAAAGCACTTTCAAAAACAAACATCAAGAAATCCATAACAACCTGTGAGAAAAATGCTTCAAAGTCTCAATATCAAAGATCCAACAAAAAACAGGAAAGCAAAAGGGACCTCATCAGCCCCAGAAAAAATCTTCAATATTGGCAAACAATTCAAATTCAACAATACCGAAAAAAAAAACTTTATTTTTGCTTTTGCAGCCTCATAAACTGATAATCAACCAAAAACCAAGCCTAAGAAGATCAAGGACCACTCAGATACTTGTCAGAAAGAAAAAAAAAATCAAATGAATTAAAACCTTTTATGGCAAAAGACACATAGCATTTAGTAACAAAACCGTCAGAAAATTAATTTTTAAGAGGAAAAACAAATTAAATTCCAAAAATAAAAAACAAAAACCACTTTATACAAGTGCCCACAAGAGTAAAAGGCCTTAGAAGATATAAAATAGTATAAATTTAACTGTTTCGTGATATTAAGAAAAATGGAAAATCTGAAAAAGAAAAGAAAGTACCAGATTGTGTGCAGAAGCCAGGAAGGGTTGAAAAAAGAATGAGAAAAAAGTAGAAATAGGAAGGTGAAGTAGAATATTGGGGTTGGTGTTGGTGTTGAAATTGAGAGAGAGACAGAGAGGAATGGGTTCTAATAGGCTGAGCCTCCTCTGCGTCCATGTTGTCAAAGCGTTACATGGCATTCAGACCGAAGTGGAACAACATCGTAGACTTTTTTTTTTTTTCAAGTTTCTTATGATTTTCTTTTTCTTTAACCTTTTAAAATAATAAAGATTATTTAGAATCATAAAATAATGTGTAACCTTTGAGTCTTTGACACACATTTATTAAAAATTATTATTATTATTGTTATTATTATGAAGTACACATATGAATTGGAACTTATTTCCAATTGTATGTGAAGGCAATTGAAACGTATAGATAATAATAATTTTTTAATTAATCATATATTATTAAAATTTACTAATTTTACTGTGATTACTTTAAAAATCATAGCCAAAATATTATACAATTGGTCAATGGTATGAAAAAATTTAAATTGACAACATATTGAACTTTTAGTAATGATACGATATTTTATTGTTATATACTAAAATTTATCGTTTTTGTAATTGTTAACATAATTAAATTAAGTTGCAGTACAAGATTCAAAATTAACCTATGAATTATATAACGAGTTTTTAAAATCTTAATATTCGTCATTTCTTTAGGTGACATTATATATATATATATATATATATATATATATATATAAGCATTTTCAATATTTTTTAAAGAATCTTTTTTAAAACAAAAATTATTCTATAAAAGCTATCATATTATTGACTTTATTCCAAAAAAATAATAATACATATTTCTTTGTACTTAATAATGTCTTTATTTTTTTTCGATTGAATCTCATTATATTATTTTTATATAATATTTATATAAATGGGTTAAATTTTTTAAAACAAAAAATATATTTACATAAATAAAAAATAATTAAATTCTCTCTCAAACTTCGTCTAAAAATAAAAAATAAAATTTTAACATTTCAAAAATTAAATTAGCTCTCAATTTTATTTTAGTAAAACTATCTACAATAATATTCGTAATAACTTTCAAATGTTTAATATCAACTTATGTGTTAAAACTGTAAGTAAATTAAACTTAATAAACTTATTAATGTACTATATTTATACAAAATGGGCTAACTTGTACTTCATTTAAAAATTTGATAAAAATATTTATTTGAACTTAAATTTATTTTGATAAAAAATTGACAACATATAAAATAAATTAGGTTAATTTATTATTTTATATTATATATAAAAATTTATCTATTATATATATTTAAATTATAAAAACTCTAAGATTAAAAATTAATCTACATTTTATTATAAAATAATATCAATTAAACTATAAATATAATAATTTAAAAAAATATATATATGTTAAAGAGGGATTAACAAGACGGACACGACATGAGCGCTGAGTATTTTAACAATAAATTTCTGATTTCCGAAACTTACGTTTGGCAGTGTCCAATAATAAGCTTCCATTTGTTTCACTTTTATGCTACCGACGCGGGCCCCGCATCTCAGTGTTATTAACGTTCTGTGGGGCCTTTCATGTTATTTTTATTTAATATATGTATCTAATTATTAATAATAATAATACTTTATTATTTAATATCATCTTATTATATGTATTAAACACATTAAAAATACCGATAATAATAATAATAATCATCACCATCGTCTAGTCAATAACGGGGCAATTACTTTATTTTTGAAGTTTTTGTTTGCATTTGGATTTATTCCATTTATGCTCAAACATAGTTGCCAGTTGGCCAGGCATGTGAAAAAATAGGTAAGTTTTGAAGAAAAGTAAAAAGAAAACATCATCAACGTAATGAAGAAGAAGATAAGAGAAAAAAGGATAAAAAATTAATGAAACTTTTTATTTTATTTTTGACGATGTTTCTCTAAAATATTAAAAAAATTTATTTAAATAATGATTAAGTTTATTATTTGTTACACATTAAATAAAATAATCGTGTATCAATTGATTTACATGTTTGGTAGTTACTATAGTTATTTAATTTTATTAAATTTTAACATAAATAAATAACATATACTATGTAGAGAGAGAAATAAATAGATAGGAAACTTGTTAACTTTTGGTAAAATGTTTATTCCTTATTCATATAAGTTATCATAGCCAT
The DNA here is from genome assembly GCF_003935025.1 of Abrus precatorius. Classification (NCBI taxonomy): domain Eukaryota; kingdom Viridiplantae; phylum Streptophyta; class Magnoliopsida; order Fabales; family Fabaceae; genus Abrus; species Abrus precatorius. The sequence continues at coordinate 29,655,794 of NW_020874292.1, read as the reverse complement.
CAAATATGTTTCTACATTTAAATAACATTTTGTCTAAAGGAATCTCCTTGCATGCATTTTGACATTATTTATCAGCTGTGGTTAACTGTTCGCATGATCCTCAAACAAATTAAGAAAATTAATCTTCCATCTACGTTTATTTTGGAACGTAACTATCTCTATTTTTTAAAAACTAGTTATAGGGTTTTCTCCTGGAGATAGGTCAAAGATTAAAAGAATGTCATTTGCTTAAATTTTATTATTAATAATAATAAATAATAAATTAGTCATTTAAATTTTAAAATAAACTCAGTTCTTAAAAAATTATTTTTCTTGAGTCTTTAAATTATTTAATATTTATTTTTAGTCTTAAAAAATGTAAGCACATAATACAAATTATTATGCCATTAAATAATAATAGTCTTCTTGTTATTTGATAATAATAGTAGTAGTTGGTGTCTCGCCCACTTGTCATTGTGTATACTCTACCAATTACGTTAAAGGAATTTCTATAATAAATATTATAAGTGATAGAATTTGATATCTCTTGTCTTGAATATATAAAATATCACAAGTTGGTTTGTTATTAGTAATTTGTATAAGTTCATTAATATTCACATACATGCATACATATATATATTCTGCAGAGTTTTGACCTCTTTCCCTTAAGAAAGGGCACATAATAACTTATATATATATATAAAAGGAAATATGAGATAAAAAGAATACATATTGTAAGAATAAAACCTACGCATTCATGATTCATGCTGGCTGGCGGGGTAACTAAATGACACTAATTTAAGGAGACATTATTTTCTTTGAACATCCAATTTCTTTACTGTTTAAATATATTATAAATGAAATAAAATAAACTCAAAACGTTATACTTTACTTCTTAGAGTCACAATCCTCTTTTTTATATATCATTTTATTTTTTATTAACTCTTTACAAAATAAAACAATTTTAAATATAATCAATTGCAAACGTTTTTCAAGGCGAGAACATGACTCCCCTTTATCCACATTGAAAGGAAGCCATTAACTACGATCAAAATCACCAATGTTGACAAAATGGAAAAGTTATGAATGTGAACCATTTAACAAATAGGGTTTTATTTTAGTATCCCATCGATGTTTGTGGGCACTGGGGAAGGTGGGCTAGGAAATTAATATGGCAAAGTCGTGCAACTTTCCAATTTATACGTCATGAAGAAATGACCAATTAAGATAATATATGTTATATAATAAGAGGATAATAGGCGTTTTAATTATTATATTAAATTAGGTTAGGTAGTGTTTGAATATTCAATGCTCATCTTGGTGTGGAGGCAATAGTGTGGGTTGTTGGTCTTTTCTATTGCATCTGATCCGTTTCTAATTTGAAAGAGACATAATGCCCGAAAATAATGAGAAAAACAACTGATAGAGACAACTCACTTTTTCATTATATAATATATTCCGTTCAAAGCTACTTCATGATCCGTACAATTAGCAAAGTCTCTGTCAAACCTTCTTCTTTTCTTATTTTTTAAGTGTATAAGAAGGAAAGGGAAGCACATGCTTTCGAGTCAAATTTTTATTTTTCTAATTTTTTTATAATTAGTATATTTTTTAAAATTTAAAATATTTTCTTTATAGATTGAGTATTTTAAAAAATAAATTTTTAAACATATATTAATCATAATAGTGTGTATTAAAAGTTATGTTAAAAAAACACATTGGTAGCATTCTTTTTATTGGTTTTTATTTTTACTTACTTTGTTGTGTTAGAAGGATTTTAGCTATTGTGTGAGAAGGAGAATGTGGACAATGGATATTTGTTTATCTCTCAGTTAATTTATTAGAATGTGTTAAAATATAACATTCATCATATATACAGTTAAATAAGAGATTATAAATATTAATAGCATTAGCGTATACCGTAAATTTGATATAGAGTCACTCTTAACTAAAAAACCAATTGTCTTAGTACATTTTTTCACTGCAATTAACATGGCTACATAAATTTTCTAATGCAATCTATTTGATTTTGTGGCTTTTTTAGCGTTACCTTACCTGGTCCTATGACTCGTGTCATAGTAAAAAACAATAATAGACTTTTTGAATTTGTATGCTCTAAATGTCTAAAGTGTGAAAAAGTATGTTTAAATTTTCACATTATGTGGTCACATAAAAATTTATAAAAGTTTATGTATTTTTCATTTTATGAGCTAGTTCTTAAGGTAAAATAGGTTTAAGCCTGAAACTAAGAGTATTGATTCTCAATAATTAAAATCAATGGTTAAAAGTGAAAGTACACAAATTTCAAGGGACATCAACGGCATCAGACATTTTTTTGCTGCCACCAAAATTTATTTAAGTTGTAGGGAATTCATGGTTTGTTTTCTTTTTTTAAGCCTTTAATCTTAATTAGTACAACAATTTAGAAAAGATTATCAGAAATTTGGTTCAAACTCTGTCTCTTGGTTAACAAATGCTAACTCTCAAAACACCGAGAAAAAACATATTTTCTCTTTACTGTGCTTTATAGTTTGTTTTCATATAAACACAAGAGAATTGGTTTTATTATATATTTTAAATGTACACTTACTTAACTTTTGAAAAACATTTTTGTAAGATACATCATTACATGTATTACCAAGAAAAATAAATAAAGTTATAACTTGTTAACACATTTCTTCTAAAAATAAGAAAATATACATTAACAAATCATACATATGTGGGGAAAATTAAGTTACTCCAAAAATAAATCTTATTAAAACTACTTCACATAATAACAATTTATAAATATTAAATTTTTATTAATCTACCTATTAAATAGTATGATATTAATGTATATTGATCATGCATGCTAATTTTTAAATAAAATACGGGTGTTAAACGGAATGTATTTTTATAATTAATATTTATTAAAAATTATAAAAACATATTATATTTAAAATAAAATTATATGATAAAGTACTAGTTAAATTTTAATTTATATGAATTTTTATTAATTTAATATATTCACTAAAAACTTTCAATTTTATAATTATATTAATAATTTTCATTGTAATGCTTAAGAAACAAGTGACTTGTTCTCTACAACTTCTATAAAAAAAAATGCAATTATTGTGAATAGAACAAAACAAAACTACTAGAAAACGATAGGTTATATGATTGATAGCGAGTCAACACACTTAAGCTAATAAAATAATAAAAATTACAAAAAATTATATATCAGTGTGATGTTCATTAAATCACCTTTTTGAAGTCATTATCGTTTTTAGCAACTAAATATACACTTCTCTTTTGAAGTGATGTAAAGGAAATTTATAATTTTATTATATGGTTTTATGTATTTTATAGTAGAAAATTGTTAATTATTTCACATTCCATTTTATTTAGGGGTGTAAATAGATAGAGTGATAAAAATAAACAAATACAGGAGTTGTGATAAAAAAGAATAATAGAGTAAAATAAATAGATATGCATGTTTAAGAATTGTTAAAGCACAATATGGATTCTCAGTTTGCTACTGACTAGTGTCTTGTCACCTAAAACAAAGTGCTCTTGACACTTGATTTTATATAAATCTAGTTTGACATTCATAATGTTAGTTTTTACTTCATTATATTTTTAGGAAATATCGTGTGATCTACTATCTCTTAATTATTATAATTTTTATAAATTAAATGTAAATATTAGTTGTAAGATAGACACATAATTTGTATTAGTGTAATACAAAATTATAATAGTAAATGATTAATAAAATATATTTTTTAATAGTAACGAATATGTTTTTTTATGTTAAATTAAAGTTAATTTATTGAAATCTTCACTTAATCATATTTAAATTATTATAAAGTGATTTTAAAATTTAATTGTTTAGAAGTAATTAATTTTGTTACAAATAAATAAAAACTAATCTCTTTTAAATTGTGCTTTTTTTATAATATATTTATTATTTTATACAAAGCTTTTTTAATTTTGTTATATTGTATTTTTATCTGAAAATTCTTTTCACCTTCTGACCTCAAGATACAATTTCTAAACTTTTAATTTTACACGGTTTACATATTTATAGTTTTACTATTTATTTCATTTTTACAAAAAAAAAAAGTAATATATTATTAATTAAAAAAATATATTAAAAAACGACTTCATCAATGAAAGAATTCGAACACTTAGATGTTATTTTAATATCTATGAAGTTGTTGCTTCCTCTTGTTTTGCCTTGACTCACAAGATTTATTTGTAGATTTCATGCATATGCAGATTGGGATTACAATTGAATCCCTATTCGATTAGTATATATTATTAAGAATTACTCATTAAATAAGCTCAAATCTAGATATCTAGATATCTAGATATCTAGATATAAGTATATAGTTGAAAAAAAAAAAAACAAAAGATAGATACGATGACATAGTACTCTATAGTTCAATATATTCATATTTACATGTTATTTAATTTAATAAAATAAAAAACTTTATGTTTATAATTTCAACACCTTACTAATAGTTGCATCTCATATCACACTTTTTAATATATTTTTAATTATTAATAAATTTTATTAAAAATTACGTGAATTTAATTTTCAATTTAATAATAAGCACTATTCTAAATATATTGATATTTCCCCATCTCAAAATAAAAACCCTTTATTCTTAACCTGTTCAATGGTTGCATGGCTATGTTATTGGACACCCATTTACATCTAGTTGAATACCAATCGCTAGTTTAGGTTTCATCATTGTTTTATTTTATTTTAATTAAATCATTTCACTTGTAACAAGTGTTAAATGTATATTATATTTTATAATTTATTACTTTATTAAATTAAATTTGAACTTAGTTAACCATTTTTTAATTGTATTTTATAATTGGAATATAAAATACTACCTGTAAATACAATAGATGATTTTAAATATAAATAGCTAAACATTCACAGAGTATAAAATTAAGATAAATACTAAAGTATGCAAATGTTGGTTAGGAGACATTTGAAAAAAAAAATAAAACAGTAAGAGGTGACGAATCCTATAATACTGTATTTAAATATGTCCCTCTACTGTCTTTGAGGCCGCAACCTTTGAATGGAAAACTTTAAAATATGGTAATTTTATGCAAGAACATCTTTTTATATATGGGTTTTTTTTTCTTTCAAAATTCAAAAAATATAAGATTTTTTGCAAAATTATGGAAATATGATTTTTTTGAAAAATTGCCACTGGCCACTTTTGGCAAAAATTGTCACAGGCGACTTTTGATGTAATTTTTAAATATTTAATTATTTAAAAAAAAATAGTCATTAGTAACTTTTGTTCTTAAAATAATTTTTTGTTTTTAAAGATATAATATAATATAAAATAATTATTTTAAAAAAATTATATTGAATTTTATTTTTAAAAACAGAAAATTATTTTATTAAAGAAATCAAACGTATCTTAAGTTCTAAATTTTTATTTTCTGACAAACATCTTAATTATGATTTTTCTTTTATAAACATCGAAATTTTTTTGCTTAAGCGAAGATGTAAAATAAACTGACTGAATCGTTTAGTTATGGGACTAAATTTGAATTAAAAAGAGCAAAATTTAGCTTAACTGAACTATTTAGTTTCTACAAAAATATGACTGAATCCAAATTCAGTTTCGTAACTAAACAGTCCAATCAGTTTATTTTGCACTATCGCTTAAATGAAATTATAAAATTTTGTTTAATTGAACTGTTTAATTTTTGCAAAAGCATGACTGAATCTTGTTCTGTCTGTGATAGAGAATCACTAAAAAAAGTAATAATAGATAAAAAAAAATATAATACTAACAATCACATCATAAAAGTTCAAAATATAAGAGAGCTTAGTGTTTTTTAACAAATTCATAGCATGTTTGAATTGATATTTGCTTTTTTAAATATTAATTTAAATGAACATTATATGAGATAATTTTAGGAAAAATTATAAGATTCTAATTATTTATACTACGTTATGTGTAAAAAGTTTATAATTTATAAGAAAAAAAAAACATATAAGTCACTACGAGAGTAGTTAGGATTATATAATCTCAAATGACAAAAAAATAATTATGTAATTTTAGACTTAAAAACATGCCTATGTAGTCTATGATTACAATATACAATCCAAACTTGCACCCAAATGATTTTGTAACTTTTGGTTGAAAAGTTATTCTAAGTGGAGAAAACAAAGCACGCCATATTGATTTGATTATATTTATATGTTATTAATTTTTTTGTTTAATTCATATTATCTTAATTTTCCAATACTTAAATAAAAAAATGAAATGGGTTGAATTCAATTGATTTTTTCGTGGGTTCAGAACATGGCAAAATGTACAGGTTGACTCGTTTTGTTGTTTTTACATTTTGACAATGCCCCTTTTTTTAATCAAGAACGTCACTTCGAAATATGAATACTTAAGACTTGTATAACAGACATGACAAGAAAATAAGATAATGTAATATTTTTTATTATGTTATATTTAACGTTTATTTAGTTAATAATTAAAGTATAATAAATATATCTTATAAATTTATCATATTCTTTAATACAATTTATATTGTAAGAAACTTGAATTAAAAATAGATAATATTAAATATTATAATTTATTTTATTTTATTTTAATACTTATCAAATATTGAACATAGTGAATAAATATATCATTACACAATAACTCAAATCTAAAATCTTAATTAAATGATACTAAACTATTTACTACTCATACTAATTTCCGTTGATATTTTACTTCATGCTTTAATTTTTTTCTCTGCTTTTATCATATATTACTATGTAATATCAAAACTTAAACCCATTAGAATTTCAACACTGTTCTTGCTTTGAATGTTTCGTCTCTTACTTCGATTTTTTTTTAAGTATAAAATCACACGTATTTTTCAAAAGAAATAATCCTATCAATTACTTTGATTGCTTTTTTTGCTTTGCTCTTAGTTATTTTATTATAAAAAAAAAATCAAGTTATCCAGAAAAATCAAATCATTTATAAAATAATTTTGTAATGCCACGCAACTAAACAATTAATTTACATTTTTTCCTGAATAGATTACAACATTTAATTTGTTTACACGTGAATGTGATAACATAAAAAAAGAGTATTTTATTTAATAATTTTGAAACACAAATTAATTTGATTAAAAATAAGTTTTTTAAAAATTACTTCATCAGATGAAAATTAATAATATTATCTTATTTAATTAACGTATAAATAAAAATAATAGAGATGTAATGAGTTAAAGTAATTTTGTATTTTATTTTTAATAAAATATTAATATTTAAAAAGATGTATAAATAAAAATAGTTTAATTAATAAATTAACATGTTATATACAATATAATATAATTCATAGACTATTTAATAATTTTTATTTTTAAGTATCTAAATTAGTCTGAGAAAATATTTTAAAAACTAATATAAGTATCTATTTTTTTAATTTATAAAAAAATTACTTAAATTTAAAAATGGTAAAATTAAAATGAATTCTAAAAGAAGCGTGTAGAATAGAAACCCTATCGCTGTTTCAGTTTCAGTTTAACCTTTGACACACTCGCCTCCTACTCACAGTGACGCCGGCCACCATCACTCCGCTCGTGATCCGTTGGGTGTTATGGTCTGTTCTGTTCATCACTATGTTTGATTTCATTTCTTTCTTCATCTTCCCTCATCTCATTATTAGCACTTCCTCTCTCTCTCTCTCTCTCTCTCTGCTTTCATTTCTATCTATATCTGATTTTTGTTTCTCAGGTATGCTTCAATCCATATCCGGTGACTTCCTCTTAAGCGTCTTCCTCAGGTAAATTTGTTTTATTACGATCTGGTTTTCTTTGCTGCTTTTCATGTATGATTTTAACTCTGTTAATGTTTTGGTTGTAATATCAATTTTTTTTTCTATGGTATCAGTGTACGAATGTGCTAATAACTAATTGAAAATTGAAATGTTAAACCATATAATCACCTTGTATTGGAGTAGTAATAGAAGCATTTCACTAGGTAAAAAATGAGGGAAGCTAGGTATTCACGCAGAGTTCTAAGGTTCAAATTGTACTAAAAAAGTTATGGTTCTCTTCCTAAAAAAACGAATAATTCTGATGGGTTAGGTCTCCTCGAGAGCAAAGTCTTGGGGCTCTAGTAGCTTCTGCATTATCCTCTCTTAGAGAACACGAGACAATACACTTACCAATTAACCTGCATCAATTTGGATTTTGCTGGGAAAACACTTGAAATGAAGAAAGCTAAGCCAAATATTATAAAACGGAAGAAACCATTGAAAAGAAATGCAAAATAACCTGTTGCATTTCGAGACCCATTTAATTCAGAACCTGTATGTTACTATTGTACACTGATTCTCAGTTTGATCAAGGGACACATTTCATAAAAATAAATAAAGTGGCTGGAAGAAAATGCAAAATTTGAACTTTTTCAATTTTTGGCTAAACTTTTATTATAGCTTCCTGCATAAATGAATGTTCTGCTCTTTCCAAATGAATGTGGGCTCTTGGTTGCTTATGCTTAATATTTGGGACCACTTTCACGTGCTAATTTGCAGAAAAGCTTACTCTTTATTCTATCTTGACAATATGAAATTGGCTATGCATCTTTTCTCATTATCACTTGTGGTCATATAATTCACAAAAGGCTTGGAGTTTTTTTTGACTTTCTACAGTTTTATAATTTCATTCTGACATGCTTGACTCGTTGTTGGGTTGATTCTTACTATATTCACCTGTATATGTTGTTTTCTTTCTATATCCAAGGGTGCTGTTCTCATGTCTACATTTACATTCTATGCTGCATCGAAGCAATTATGTCATTAGATGTGACAGTAAAAAGTATAAAACTGATGCAAACATTATATATCAAATAATAGGTACTTTTATTCCCCCTCTTTTGTTATATTATATTTCTGTCAATTGTCTTCTATTCATAGTCATTCAGTTATGGTTGGCTACTCTCCTTCCAGCACCCCCCCCCTTTTGGTTCCCTGACAGAACATGTTAGGCCGCAAATAGTAGGGAGTCATACGCAGTATTAAGGTTTCAGATTGATTAAGAATTTTTCTACATGTTTGTATCATGTTGTGGTTTTTACTATTTCTTCTGCATTTCAGTCTCCCTTAAGTACTCCAAGGTCAGTATTGGTTATTTGAGATTTGAGCTTTATACCCCGAAGTTGTTTTATCTTGATAATGGACTGTTTCTGAGTTTATGTGAATATGGATGAATGTCAGAGTGGTGCATATGTATGAATATGCAATTATGCATATGGCTTTTAAACTTGATGCTGCTAAATTGGGTTGGGTTTTTCTTTCATTGTCTAGATTAATTTGTTTTGGCAGTTGTCTTAATACAGCTTTTCATAGGAAATTTGCATACGCCTAATTCTTGAATTCCTTAATGGAGGATGATCTTGCTTTCTTATTCATGAGATTTCAGTGAGACTTTTACCTTGGATGCTAAATGCCTTTAACAGTCTTATGCGTTCTGGCATTTGAGGAATTTATTTTCTTGTCTCTTGTGCCTATTGCTATTTTTTGTTGGATGTTAAAGATAGAGAGGTATTAAAGATCCTTCAAATAATTGGCACTATTAATAGGTTTTAGTGTCCAGGGTCTATGCATATTATCAAAGCCTATACATCATATGCTATTATTGGCTTGATCTTTATGAGAAAATAGACTCCAAAGAATAATTCAACGCTTGAATGACCTTTGCAATCCACTAACTAACTATTTGATTGGAAAATTTTACTAGTTCATACCTTTGCTTTGATTATCGTAGCACAGCATTGTGAATAATTTTCATCATATCATTTTCTAAGTGATTCAACTTGCTAATAGAGTTAAAATTTATATTAGTGAAAGATTTTCGTCACTATATGCTGTGGTTGATACACTGGTACAAATGAAGCTTGAGTGGATGGTTGAGCTGTATAAGAAATGATACTTTGCATAAATCAGTCATGATCTAGAGTATTTTAGCACCAGGCCTGATAAATTGATGAAATATAAACTATAAAGTGGTGCACTTTTATCTAGTTCTGAACTTCTTCTGATGTTAAAAAAATACAAGTTTGCGATTATATTAAAAGGTAGACAACCATTATCTAGAATTTGTTTGCTAAATTGCTACCGAAAATCAGTTGGTGTGTTTGTTAGTTCATGGTTAGATTATAGTTTTCACTGATGATACAGTTTTTTTAAGAGGTTTTAGTTTGCTATAATGAATGCAAATGCTGATGTTGAGTTGGAATAATTTTTGATCATTTAAGAAATTAATTTTTATTTTTTTGCAAGTTTCTGTTAAATTTATCATTTATCTGAAAAATTGATTAATTTGGGTTTAACATTTTCAATTAATTTTGTCAAATAAATTGGTAAGTTTTTTCAAGAATGAAAGTAATTTATTTACTCTATCCAAATATAATATTTTAAAATGGAGAATTTTGAATGAAAGGAATTTGATTACTCTATCCAAAATAAAATAAAAAATAAAATGAAGCACGTTTAATTACTCAATCCTGACAAAATATTTTAAAATAATACAATTTTAAATGATGTAATTTAACATACTATAGATTATTTATAGTTACTTATTATCATCCAATTTGATAATCCAGTTCTTCTTAATATTGAGCTCAATGACTTTGACAGCTCTAGGTGTAGGGATAGGTTGACTTTAATGATATCGGAAGAAAGAATATTTTTGAGAAGGTTTTTTTGTGGTTCTAGTTGAGATGGTTTGGTTGTTTAGCTATGTAGAGTATGGTTGTGAACTGGTGTTTAATGTTGGAAACATAGGAAAAGTTTGTGTCAGATTATCATAGATGATAAATGGGATAGCTGAATAAAAATTTATGATTGAATCTAATGAAGATATTTAATCATCAACAGATGCACTAGTTGTTGTTAACTTAAAATTGTTGTATATAATAACACAAGAAAAATAAATATGCAATGCAGATGATGAGTTTTGAAATATAAGTTTTTATGTAATTGTGTAATGTATTTTATTGGCTACTCCAGCTATTATATTTATTTCTTTTTTCAGGTTCATGTTGAAATCTCTTTAACCTGTCCATTAAAGCATCTGTTTCACTTTGTCAATGAGAGGAAGCTTTGGAATAAGGATCCAAAACCCCAACTTTTGCAATGCTAGCAGAAAAACGCTAGTTCCATTTTCTACATCTTCCAATTTTGGTGGTGGAGGTCGTGGTCGTGGAGGCTCTCCCTCTGGCTCAGGGCTGTTCAACAACAATGAAAGAGCTCCAGGTAAGCCTAATTCCAGCGACCCCAAATCTGACACAACAGAGTCAACCATTCCTCCTGGTTCTGGTCGTGGCCATGGCCGTGGTAAACCAATATCTCCTCCATCAGGTCTTCCTTCTTTCTCTTCATTTATAACATCCATAAATCAGTCGCCTGCTGGTCGTGGCCGAGGAACATCTCAACCTGAACATGATTTGCCACCACCAGATTTTGGACCCAAAAAACCCATTTTCTTCAAAAGAGAGGATAGTGTTTCTCCGACAGCCTCAGATGATTTTTCCCCACCCAAAAAGCCCATTTTTTCTAAAAAGGAGGATGTTGTTAGCCCAATAACCAGATCTGGTGATCATGAGCATGATCACAAACTTCCAGGGAGCATACTAGGGGTGTTGTCTGGATTTGGGCGGGGGAAAACCATGAAACAACCAGACTCAGAGACTAGAGTTCCAGAAGAGAATAGGCATCTCCGCACTCGACGAGCTCCTAATGCTGCTGCATCTGACTCTCTGCCTGAGAGACAGCCAATACCAAGACAGGATAATGCGAATGCACGAAGAAATTTATCTCAAGGTGAAGATGATAGAAGTGGTACCGGGAGAGGAAGAGGATTTAGAGAGAGAGGTGGTCGTGGTCGTGGTCGTGGTCGAGGTCGAGGCCGAGGCCGATCTGTAGGAATGGAAGGGTTCAGAGAGAAGGATGTGGATGAAAGGATTGACCGTCTTATGGATACTGAGGATTCCTATACTACAGGGCTGCATGTTGGGGATGATGCAGATGGTGAGAGATTAGCCAAAAAGTTTGGACCAGAGATAATGAATCAATTGGAAGAAGCATTTGAGGAAATGACAGAGAGAGTTTTTCCATCACCATTAGAGGATGAGTTTTTGAATGCATTAGACATCAATTATGCAGTAAGTGGTTTGCAGCAGATATCTTATGTATTTTTTTTAAGAAATTATCCAAGGTAGTGGAAATATTTATTTATTTATTTGTAGTTTAGCTGTGTAAAGGGAAATTTTCCAGTTTGTCAGCAAGAACATAAAGAGTAGGTTTAGCTTAATCAACTTGCTCTCGAGAAACAAAATAGACCTGAATGATCCATTACTGGAGATCTAAAGACAACATTTCTCTCGCGGAGAAAATTTTTAAGTTGAACTTCTAGTTTCTGTTAAATTAGCATACTTTATCTTTAATTGTTTCTGATTTTTCTGTTTTGTTATTGATTATTGCAGATTGAATTTGAACCAGAATATTTGGTGGAGTTTGAGAATCCAGATATTGATGAGAAGGAACCAATTCCACTTCGAGATGCACTTGAGAAGATGAAACCGTTCTTGATGGCATATGAGGGGATTCAAAGTCAAGAAGAGTGGGAGGTAAATTTTGTTAATAGTCTTATTCATGACTTAGGGTTATTACGCTAACATTACTTGCAATGATTTTAGGGCATGATTTTCATTTCAAATGTTCCTTTTTATATAGTAATTTACCACTGTCTTTACAAATAATCTTAGGTTTGATTGCCAATATCTTTGTCATGTCAAACCTGTGTATTTAGATAAGTGCTTTATCACTTTCTGTATATCTTCTGAAACAATTGTCTAATTGATGTGTGCATGTGTTGGAATATTTTTTTTTCCTATTATTTTCTAACTTTATATCCTTCTAGGAAATAATGGAAGAGACAATGGCACGAGTTCCATTATTAAAAAAGATTGTTGATCACTACAGTGGACCGGACAGGGTAACTGCAAAGAAGCAACAAGAAGAACTAGAAAGAGTTGCTAAAACTCTTCCAAAGAATGCACCACTTTCAGTGAAGCAATTTACTAACCGTGCTGTTATCTCTCTTCAGGTTTGAAACTGTATATATTGATATTATGCTGGGCATGAAATGCTTTTCTCTCTAATTTGTAACCTCATTAAAAAAGTGTCTACACTGATGTCCTATTGCTTGCTCATGCATTGCAGCGTTAAATGAACCCCCCTTCGTCAGGATAGTTTTATCGTGATTTGATATTAGCGAAGGTTATATCTCACAAGAGTTCCTTATTCAATTGAAATCCCATGAAATATTATTTGCTGTTCCTTCTAGGAATTTAGAATCAAAATGCTAGTTGGTAAAATAATTCCCAAATGTATTAAGAGAGACAGGTATCAATAAATATGCATTTCTTTTAAATTTTAGGTTCTAGATCCTGAAATCAAGACAGGTGGATGCTGTTCCTAATTAAAGTAGCTGTTAGGGACAAGGCAGTGATAAGAAAATCAATTGTTAGACCAAAAAACAATTAATTTTTTTAAAATTCTATTTAAAATGATTGACAAGAAATGAAAGAAAATTGTTGGCTATTGGAGTTTACATATGCTTAATGCCACTGCTTTTGATAGAATGGGATAATTATGTACTGTGTCATTAGAAATTCAGAAGGTTCCCATGTCCTTAATGCAAATTTGTGGCCTTCTACATCAAAAAGGCATTTCAGAAACTTGTTATTTCATGATTATATAATGATTCCATTTGTTTGGTCCAAAACATTTTGGTTATCAATTTATGCTGGTCAGTCACAAATGTGGCTGGAATTGCACTAATCTTAATCAGTGCGGGAGAGCATGTAATGTCCAAATCTTGAGGAGTGAGGAAATTTGTTTTCTTGTGGCTGGTGTAAATTTCAGTATCCCGAGATTGGTTTATAACCCTCATCTGTCTCATTTATTCTTTTATGAATTCTGATAAATTTGCCTTGTGCACTTTTGACTTTAGTTTCTTCATATGAATTACAAGCATATAAACGTATTCAGAGACTTGTTGTCATTTCTTTGAAAGAGCTCAATAGTTTACTGACTTAAGTCTCAAGCACGAAAGAAAAAAGTACTGCGGAAGGAAATGCTAGAATTTAACTTAATGATTGGATTTAATGGCTGAAAATGGAAGTCTTAATGTCTGATTATGGTTACAGCTTAGCTGATCATGTAGTTATTTCCATCTTCTATTCGATTCTTTTGCTTTTTATTGTCCTGTGTTTAAACGAAATATGCGAAATGCTGGTTGGAAAAACTATGCTACTCCGCACATTATTGATATGTTTGGACTGGAATATGATGCAGAGCAATCCAGGCTGGGGATTTGACAAGAAATGGTATTTCATGAATAAGCTCGTTGGGGAGGTATCGCAGCATTACAAATAATTTAATGTCTTCCAAGCTTTTGGTGCCTTTTTTGACAAGAAAAATGCCATTTTATGAATGCGATCGTTTGGGGAGGAGGTTATAAAATGACTCAAGCTCAATCATGGTTGGTTTTTGGGTTTACTATGTCCATTGCATTGTGGATAAGTAATCTGGCCTACTTTAATTTTAGTTCTTGATTAAAGAACTGCTATAACTCTTGTAATAATACGAATGATAGTGTTTTTTTGGTAGCATTGTTGCTTGCAATTATTGCATCTATCATATACTTTGTAATAAACTATCATTTCATTTAGTTTCTCAAAATTGATAAATTGTGGAATAGTAACTGAAATAGAAAATCAGTGGACATAAATAACTTCATAATTAATTTTGCATGCACATGTATTTATCAAAATGTCAGTTGTTGGTTATATATATATCCTATTTTGATTTAAAAAAAAGGTTCCCAAGTTAATTGGATAAATTACAAGTTTTTAAAAATGATTAAGGCCCAGTTTGAGAGTGAGGTTATGCAAGTGTACTTTTGGGGAAAAATAGTAAAATAAAATAAAAAATGTTTTTTATAAATTAAATTTAACTTATACACCTTGTGTTTTAGAAAAAGAGTTAATAAAATTTGTATAAAAGAATAAAATATACTTATATTTAAAATCTATACTCATTGTCCACTCTTCTGCCTTACATGAACTCTTGCCCCACTTCATTTTTCGACAAAGTTTAGCTCTACCGGTTCACTTGTACCTACTCTTTTTTTTTAACCATTGTCATCACTGTTACTTTCTTTGTCACTTCTCATAACGAGGACTAGGTGTGTTGAGAGGAGAACATCGGTTGAGAAAGAACTACATAGTTATTGTAGTAGATAATGAAGTAAAAGATAATAATAAAAGTCATAGTGACGATACTAGTCTTACAAAAATAAAGGAGAAAATGGGTTAATAGTGAGTAGGAGAAAGAGTTCAACTATTGATGGATGGGTCTCTCGTCGAAGCCTTTAAAGTGGATGAGTCAATTTGTAACTTCAAAATAGAAGGAATATAAAATTCTTATGAGCTAACTCTTAAAATTTCTAACTTATAGTTACTAATAAATTTATCTCATTTATGTTATTTTTATCTTAAATAAATTAGACATAGATACAAATTATAAATCTTACTCTCTCCTCATTTAAATATAAAATTATATTAATATAGTATTATATGTCTTTTCAAGTCAATTAATGCATTTTAATTAATTTTACAAAATAATTTTAAGAAGTTATAAAACTTTAATTTGAATATATTAAATGAAAGTGAATTAAACGTAATTCTTTTTCTAGGTTGGAGTTGCAATATATATATATATATACTAAATAATTATTAAGAATAAATTGGAAAATAAAAATGAACGAACAAATAAGTTGATAGCTTTAAGTTATAAGCTCCAAAATATTAGTTAAAAGTTTTTTTCGTTGTAAAAGAAATTAATCAAATATTGTAAGCTAATTTTAAAAAATTGTTGAAGAAAAAAAAATATTTTTTACATATTCAACAAAAATAATCTCATCCAATCACCCAATCAACTGTAGTTTAAGTTTTTATAAATATAGTAATAAAATAAAAAAATAAGATTAAAGTCCAATTTGAATAAATTTCTCAATAAATGCTTATAAACTAAAAATATATATTTTACTGTTTTTTTAACTTTTATTTTTTCTATATGTTTTTAATAATAAATTAGTTTAAATACACAAAGAATAATATATATATATTGCACCTTCAACCTAAAAAATAAATTAGGCTAAACTCACTTTTCATGTAATCTATTTAAATACAAGTTTTATAACTTCTTAAAAATATTTTTTTGAAATTAATTAAAAAACATTAATTGATCGAAGAAGAATTATAATATTATATTAATATAATTTTATAATTAAATGAAGAGAGAATAAGACATAATTTGTATATATGTATAATTTATTTAAAATAAAAATAACATAAATAAGATAAAATTATAAGTAGTTATAAGTTACAAGTTTTTAAGAGTTAGCCCTTAAAAATTAGGTAAAATTAGAGCTTGTTTATTTTTTCTTTTTAAATAGAGTTTTTAATTTTTAAATTAAAAAATAGAAAAACTAACTTGTTAATGTAAGTATTATTTTACTATTTTTCCCCAAATAGAAATACATAATTTGTTAATGTATAATTATTTTTGTAAATTAATTTTTATTTTCAATTTTTAAAACTAAAAATAGAATTGCTATTTAGGTGTTTTTGTTTTTATTTTTCTGTTTTTCTTTCTAAAACTAACAAAAGTCTAATTAAAAATAGTTTTAAAAACTAAATTATCAAACAAAATTATTTTTAAAAAAATAGTTTTATAAAATAGTTTTAAAATATTTTTAAAAAATTTAAAATCAAAACTAAATCAAACAAACCCTTAGTGTTTTATTTTCTAACTTTAAAATACGTTTTAATTTCATTTTTTAATTTTTTTTCACTTTAGTCTTATAAAAATATTTTAAATGTGTTATTTTTTTAAAACATTAAAAAATTCATTGTTTTGAGTGAATACTATTTCTCTTCTTCAACTATGAGAAAGTGTCATACCCTTCGATTTTCTATTACCATCATTAATAGAGAAAAAAAAATGGAGAAGAAAATGATAATGAACTCACAAAAAATGCCACCACACCTCACTTTCTCTTTCATGCTATGGTTCAAAGTTATCTTAAGCTAGTTGGTTTTGTTCTTGTTTATTACTTCAACATCTCTTATCTCTACTGTTTCTTTACTCTTCATATTTATCCTAACCCCATTATTTTCTCCACTAATGTTGGATTATATGTTAACGTGATACTCATTTTTTAACTCAATTAACTCCTTCTCCATTGAATCAATTTCTTCTATCAACTCGATCATTCTCAAACTCAATTGATGATTCAACCCTCAAGCCATTTTCTTGGATGTTACATACTTGTTCAACAGTAGGTTTATAAGTCAAACTACATAGTACATAATACATTATTGCCTTTGATTCCTTCTATGTAGAGATTGTGCTTAGAAATATTGGATGATGTATATGATAATAATTATGCACTTTCCTTGATACCAGCTTGTTCCTTATTCTAACATAGCCAAGAGAAAGAGAGATATGTAGTGACATTTGAGAAAAAAAAATGATTTACAGTGCAGAAACTTGAGGTTAAAGATGATGAATAATACTTATACAGAAAGTATGATGACAAATTTTTTTAACTGAGTTTGCATCTTTAATGAAAAATAACATATTTGAAACATCTTTAAAAGTTAAAATACCAAAGTGAAAAAAAATAAAATTGGAGAACAAAATTGAAATCTAACTTAAAATTGAAGAATAAAAATACTAATTTTAACTAAAAATTATAAATTCCTTTTATTTTGAAGTTATAAATTGACTCATCCAACATAAAATGATGAAGACATGAATGAGAGACTAATCCACCAACACTCAAAAGTTTTCTCCTATAAAAAAAAAAAAAC
This sequence comes from Abrus precatorius, assembly GCF_003935025.1. Taxonomy (NCBI): domain Eukaryota; kingdom Viridiplantae; phylum Streptophyta; class Magnoliopsida; order Fabales; family Fabaceae; genus Abrus; species Abrus precatorius. Next base: position 29,637,844 of record NW_020874292.1, on the reverse strand, counting down.
TCTTCCTCCACCACTGTTAAGGGTGTGCAGAAAATCCATTTTTAATAATCCAATCTAAAATAAACTAGATTTAAAAATTTAAATTTAAAAAAGTAAGATATCCAATTTTTTTTTTTGTTGAGATAAGATTTCATTTAATAAAACTAGATTTAATTTATTAAAAAATAGTTTTTATCTTTAGCAGTATGTACGGATGAATCTCAATCACATTTCTAAAAGTAAAGCATTTTTTTGCAACGCTATTCTTTCTTTCTACTATTTAGGTCCCTTCTTTAAAAATATATATCTGTAGTTTCATACTCTTTTATTTAATTCATTTTTGCTGCTTACGGATAAATCTAACATTTTCCCTGTTTTTAAGATGTAATACTTATATATGTATACCGTAATAGATATGGAATCGTATATTAATAAAATAAAAAAATGAATATTATATTATTTATCTCGTAAATATTTATATATATAGAATATATTTTTATTAAATATATTTAAAATTATATTTTTATTTTATTAAAAGATAAATTTTATAATTTATAATATTTTTAATATATTAATTTGTAATAATATTATATATATATATATATATATATATATTCATAAATCCTGCTATTTTAAAGAAGTATTTTACTAAAATCGATTTTAAAGTAAATCTAAATTTTAAAATTTATTTTAACTAAAAATAAATTTAAAATTAATTTTAAACCAAATTCAAATTTTAAATCTAGTTTTAAATCAATTTTTAAAAATAAAATAAACTATTTTAAAATCCAAATCATAAAATAAGATTTAAAATAGATTTGGAGTAATTTTTCATAAATTCAATCTACGAACACCCCTAACCACTATTAACCCATTTTCTTTTTTATTTTTGTAAGACTAATATCATCGAATTTTCTTATACTTTATTATTCACTACAATAATTATGTTATTTTTTTTCTGCCAATGTTCCCTTTTTCTCAACATGCCCAATCTTTTTTGCAAGAGGTGATAAAAAAAAGTGATAGTAGTAAGAATAATAAAAAAATAGAGTAGAAACAAGTGAATTAGTACAACTCAATTTGTGATGCAACAATGCAAGAGTTTATATAAGACATGAAAGTGAAGGATGAGTATAGATTTTTAATGAATGCTATGTTAAAAGTGACAGTAATATAATTAGATAACTTTGAGTGCATCAAGATAATAATAAATGTTTTGCTATTTGTGTTTAGGGAATTACAAGTTGAAAGATAATTTTTACTTTTATTCATTCTCTTTATTTTGTTGTTGTGGTAGTTCTTGTTACAATGCAAATGAATAACCCATGTCACGTGCTTGTGGATTTTGTTGCAGTTCCTACAATATCAAAAAATGAAAGATCCACATCATATCTCACGTAAACTTTTACAAAAATTATGTCTTAAGTTTAGTCTCCTTTAATTTTCCATTCACTGTTCTGAACTTTTTTTTCATGTTCATACTAAGTAGAAATATTAGCATAATAATGTTCCATCAATAACTAGGTTTTTGATTTATGATGAGTTTGATTCAACCTTAGGATTTCTTGACTCGATTTGCATGTATATATATTTATATTTTTTTAGTATATTTCACTACATACTTATTTATAATATTTATGATACAAATTTTATTGCATTATACAAAAAACATGTTTGTGCCAAAACAAAACTTTTGACACTTAAAATAAAACACAAAATTTAAGCATTGAAAACATCTTTTTTTTTTTTTTTATAGAAATAATATAATCCTTTAAGTTCAAATTATATATATATATATATATATATTAATTAGTAGAGAATAAAATTAGTTAAATTTTATAATATATTATAGATCTCAAAAGAATTATAAAATGAAAAATTGTAACTTAGATCAATATTTTTTAATTTTAAAATCAAGTATAATTAATTTTATAAATTTAAATTTAGTTTGTTAAATTTAAATAACATAAAATATATTTTAATTAAAAATAATAGATTATATTTTTCCTTTCAAAACCTAAACAACTATAGTTGGACACTGATGACTCTCACCTAAAACTGACATTAAAATTTGCACACAGTTGAGAAAAGACCAATACCCCTGTCGACTCGTTGACAACGTTGTCAATTTTACTAAAGTTATACCAATTTTTTTTTTCACATATTTAAGAATAATTACAAAAATTGTAAAATCTAATATATTAATAGTATAAAATATTATAACTTTTAATAAAACAGTGGTTATTATTTCTATTATATATTATAAAAAGCATATAAATATTTTACACCATTATTCAATGATAAATTAAAAAAATTAATTGTATAATCATTAATATAAAAAGTATATTTTTTGATCCATTTAATTAGTTGAAAATTAACACATTAAAATTAAATTAATATATTATTAGATACAAGTTTTAAAAAATAAATCATAGAAAAGGAAATCATTGAAAAGAAAAGAAAAAACAGAGGGAAAAAGGTATGGGATGGGTTGAAAGGGAAGTAGAGTGAAAGAGAGAGAGAAGAGAGAGAGAAGAGAGAGAGGAGCGTAGGGTGACAGTGAGAGAGTGACTTGAGTTGTTTCTTCTCAGTCTCAGATCTTCCATGGAACAGGTTTCTATTGCAATGCTTCGCTTTTCAATCGATTTTCTCTTTTCTCTTACACTGAAATTGCGTTTTGCAGTACGAGAAGGTTGAGAAGATTGGCGAGGGAACATACGGCGTCGTTTACAAGGCTCGCGACCGCGTCACCAACGAGACCATCGCTCTTAAGAAGATTCGCCTTGAACAGGAAGATGAAGGCGTTCCAAGCACCGCCATTCGCGAGATTTCTCTCTTGAAGGAAATGCAGCATAGGAACATTGTTAGGTATTCTCTTTTTTCCTTTCTTATCTTCATACTTTAATCCTTTTTTTGTTTAGGATTATCGATGATGAAATTGGAGCCTTCATATTGTTTTTGTTGTGTGCTTCTATTTTTTGGTGAATTCGTGTTTTTGCTTTAATCTAGCATTTGAATCGTAGTGAGTGGATGAAGGAGGTGTTTTTATAGTGTTCTTCATAGTGTCTAGGGTTTGGATGATAAGCTGCTTTTGATACTTCAATTCCATTCAGTTATTGTTCATGTTTGGTTAAATGGTTTTCTGGAGAGATCGTTTGACAGACTGTACAACTATGAATTGTTGATGTAGGTGAGGTGACTGTGGGATGTATCCACAATTGTGTAACATTTTTATTTTTGTCTCCTGCTTTTGGTCTTACTAATTTCTCATGTTTAATGTTAGTGTGATTTTATATGTCCTGTGCTGTCACATTGCACATGAACAAAGTAATTCTATTTTATGTTGCGGTGTTACGTTGCTGTTCTAAATCTTTTTTCTGCCTCTTAAGCTGTTTTTTTATTGGGTTATGCTTGTGGTTGAATGGATGACAGGTTGCAGGATGTAGTGCACAGTGAGAAGCGGTTGTATCTGGTTTTTGAGTATCTGGACTTAGATCTAAAGAAGCACATGGATTCATCCCCAGAGTTTGTGAAAGACCCACGACAAGTAAAAGTGAGTGACCTGTGGCTTTCTTTTTCTGATTATATATATTTCTAGCTTGAGTTATAATTGTGAGAGTCAGCAAGAAATTTAACTTAGCAAGCAAAGATTTGGGTTTCTTATCCTTTGTCTTTCCAAAAATCAAGTGAAGACAATATGAGAGTGATTGATGATTAAATAACCTTATGAAGGTATATACATATTGTGTATGATTCATGAGTTTTGTGATGAATTACAGAGTTATATGGATTACAGTTGATTACATGATTTGTCTGGTGTTGTCCTGTTTCTGAAATGAGTGATCAATTGATTTAACTTGGTCTATAGCATTTCAGTTGAAGCTGCACTGGGCTTGGTGGCAAGTTATTCAATTATTAACTCAAGTAGTTGATCAGATATAAGACCAATGAAATGTTGTATGGAATTGAGGTTGGACGGTAAATAGTCAACAAAAAAGAAATTCATTGTGGCAGAAATGAGAATGTTGAGTTCAGGTGGATGTATTAGACAAGATAGGATTAGGAATGAATGCATTAGAAAGTAGGGGTAGGGTAGCACCTATTGTAAAAGAAAATGGTAGATTGTTACCTAAGGTGATTTGGGCATGTGTGGGGAAGACTCATGGAAGTCACAGTAAGGAGAGAGGATCAGATTGAGAATTGCTCTGTAGCTAGAGGTAGAGTGGGATATTTCACTGGCTTTAGCTTTGTTTCTTATTGCCTGCCTGACTGCTCAATAATGTACAATCTGAGTATGATTGATTATGTGTGATTTTCCTATTCTCATTCCCTACCTTCCCTTCCTTCTCAGTGTTAGTCGGTTATATCATGGTTAAATGGTTACACCTTAAAATTCATTTTTAATGTTAAATCTCCTGTCATGGATTGTAAAAGAGACGCTACTTTTGGTGAAACTGAAAAGTACCAGTTAATTTTTGGAATTTAAATTCTTTAATGATCCTTTCTGCAGATGTTCCTTTATCAAATTCTCTGTGGCATTGCTTACTGTCATTCACATAGAGTTCTTCATCGAGACTTGAAACCACAGAATTTGTTGATAGATCGCCGTACTAATTCACTAAAGCTTGCAGATTTTGGATTGGCTAGGGCATTTGGCATTCCTGTCAGGACATTTACACATGAGGTTTGTGTGCTCCCAGCCTCCCACATGTTTGCTTTTTGTCATCCACACAGATAATAAAAAATTGAAATGAATGAGCCTTTGCACAAGAAAATAATATGCACTTGTGCTGCATTCTAAAATTGCAGTTTTTGGAAAGCATAGTTGAAACTCTTACTGCTGTGTAATGCTAGAGCTGTATGACTCATCTTCAAGACTGTATTAGTTAGTTTCTTATTTCTGCACCTGGTCTATAAATTATTAACTCTTCCTTTTTTTTTTTTTTTGGGGGGGGGGGTTCATATTGTTTGTGCACCCTCTATATATGATGCAAGATTGAGCACAATTGTGTACAAAAATTCATGTAGTTGTTCCCACTACGTGGGAATAAGACTTTGCTATTGTTTGTCTTTCCTCTAGTGTATATTTAATTTGAACAGTTCATTTGAGAGCTTACCTGAATTTAACCATTGGGTTGTTGTCTGAGTTAAATTGGGTTTTCTTCATAATTTTGGAAATTAAAAATGGGAAATTGCCTGTCCTCGGGAATACTGAAAGATCATTGGTCAACAGCCACTTTCATATTATCCATGAAATGGTATTCAGAGATTGTTTCCTCTCTTATTACATTAATTTGAAAATTTGAATACACAAAACACGTTTTTAGTTAGAGTTCTGCTAGTAATAAGTGATCAGAAATGCTAGTAAGAGTGCTCTCTGATATTTTGTTTACACTTTACATATACCAGCCACATTATATAATCATCGACTGACGGTTGGCTTGATAAAACTGAAAGGTCTTGACTTCGAATTGGGGAAACCTTCCTATTCCCTAAACTTCTATTAGTCTGATAGAAATATGCATTTATTACTTTGAATCAAAAACACTTGTAATTAGTTAATAGCAGATTAGGTGTGTGTAAAATCTTGTGGAAAGGTATTGTGGTAGTCTGGTTGATGAACTTTCAAATAATTTAATATTTATTCCCATGTCTGTGTTTATAGTCGTCGGTGATCGCTTGTAGGTTGTGACGTTGTGGTACAGAGCTCCCGAAATATTGCTTGGATCTCGTCATTATTCTACCCCAGTTGATGTTTGGTCAGTTGGATGTATATTTGCAGAGATGGTAAACCGGCGACCTCTATTCCCTGGGGACTCTGAGATTGATGAATTGTTTAAAATCTTCAGGTGAATATATTTGTTTCTGTGAATTCTACATTTCTTGGCAAATATTATTAATATTTATTTTATCTGCTATAAATGTTTCTAAACAAAGATTGGCAGAGTTTTAAGTCTTCATATAGGATTTGATTGAAGAATCTGAGTTCTATTTGGTGCCTGTTGGCGGCGGGGGGGGGGGGGTTAAAGTTTACACGCACACACATGCATATTCTTGTTTGTATGTGTAATTTAAATGGTTTTGAAATGTTGTTTACAGCTGATGACCGATGCTCTTTGAGTTATTTTTGAGCTTAGATGGTTATTGAATTATTGAGCAAACTACCTTCTTGGTCTCATATTCTTGCTTCTCTGTCTGTCTGATTCTCCTTCTGTTTTCTTTCTCTGAATTTTGAAATTCTACCCTCTCTCAAAATTGAATATTCTAAAAACTAGTAGAAGTTAATGCATATAAAGCTACAACAGGTCTCTTTTGAGTATTTAGTTACTGATGCCCTCAAGGGAATGGTCGTCAAAGTTATGCCACCTTGTTGTATACCTTTGAGGCCTTTGGATTATATGAATAATTTTTAGGGGATGATTGACAGCTTTGCAGGTTTCTTGCATGTGGCTGAGGGATAACTTGTGTTCAATTTAAAGTACAGTGACAGTTATCTTAATTTGATGTTTGAATGATTTCCTTCTCTTTATTCGTATTCTTAATGTACACCTTATTTCCAGCATGACGATAATTTCAAGTCTATGGAAGTTAAGTTAATTAGGTTAGTGCTGCTTTACAATTAACAGGACATTAGTGGTCATAAACCTTGTGATTTGTTTGATGCTACCAGTGAAGAATGACAATGGATAGGGTACTATATTACACACTTCCATACCATGTTTTTGAAAAATACCTCTATCTGGATCCGGACCTATAACTGCATGGGTAACATTTTCAATATCCATACTCTTGTCCATTCAGTATCTAAATATCTGGACCTGGACTTGTTACCTGCATTTTACTTAATTTGAATATGATATTTCATTATGCTTTTATTTGACAAACTGATAAAATATGTATGTTATTATATAATACTAATATTAATTATGAAAAAACCAATAAAAAAGTATTAGTTTTTAAGTAAAATATGTAACTTAAATGAAGAAAATAGTGCAATTCTTAATTATAAAAGTTTCTTAAAATTATTTAAATTAAAAAAATATTTTAAACACTTAAAAATTTTATTTAGAAATATAATAAAAATATTATGCGGATATGGATAGGGTTGGGTTATAAAATACCCATATCTACAAAATTTAATGAGTAATTACCTGTACCTACTATACTCAGATGCATTTGATGAGTATATTCCATGCCCATTGCGGGAAAGGCCCAATTGCCATCCTACATTCAGGTCACTAAAGCTTTGTAACGGGGGAAGGAAGAGGATTAATTTTAATTTTTTACTATTAATATCATTAACTTTTTAATGTCATTTCATTTTTTTTAACTTCTTTTCCTTCCATTCAAATTAGTGGAAATATTTTTTTTTTCATTTTTTCTCTCCTATTACCTATCTAAACAATAAGTCCTTTTCACTTTATTATACTCTGTTTTTCACTTTCTTATTTCTTTTCTCTTTGTTTCATCCCTCTTCCAAACACATCATTAAGTTTGTTTGACTTGCTAAATTCTTGGGTCTATCAGACCAAACATAGGCCACACAAGACAGACCAAATGGTAAAAAGAATGAGGAAAAACTGAACAAAGTTGATGTAGCATGGGAACAAGGAACGATGAGTAATTTGGAAAGACTTTAAATTCTAAATGTTCAATACACATCTTTGTTAAGATGAATAATATGCCTTGTGTAGATGAATCAGATCCCAAGGGTTTGTTTGGTTTAAGAAAATATTTACTTTTTGTACAAATGATTTTCACTTTGTTTCTTTTTTTAATGATTTGTTCAAGGAACAAGAACACTAGTCTTGTTTTTCATTGATTATGGCTGGGTTTTGAGATATGCAAACATTTTGTTTCAAATGTTATACATGTTCAGCTTTTCTTAAAATAAGAATTTGAAAAAGAAGCTAGATATGCACAACTTTTTCTTGATTGAAGTTGCTATGATTATAGTGCATTTTAACTGATGGGAAATTGGCAATTCTATTAAATCTTTATAACCTTAGTTCTTTCAAATTCTTCTTTTGGTAAAGTAATGGACAAAGAGAACTTTGCCTTTTTGGTTCTAGGAGTTTAAGGTTGAGGGAAGTATTATTGAGTGGAAAGATTGGAATTTTGAGGTACCTTTTTTAAGTTGCTCCCTCCACCCTCCTCTCTTTTTGTCTTTGTAGTATTTATTGACTGAAAGGAGAACAAAGGAATTTTAATTTGTGACTTTTAAATTTAGCAATTTTTTAGTGAGCTGTAAATTACAAATTTTAATGATTGTATCAAAACCTGTTTAATCAATTTGAAAAATCGCAAACATAGTCAAATAAGTATTTCCTTTCAAATATATGTGTATGGTTTGTCAAATAAATGATCAAAGCTACTTATATATTTACACATTTTTCCTTATATGAAGAATCTTGGGGACACCAAATGAAGACACATGGCCTGGAGTAACTTCATTGCCTGATTTTAAATCAACATTTCCCAAATGGCCATCTAAGGTAATTAAACGAACCTTTGTCTTTAACCTGGAATAATTGCTGGGTTCTTCATTCAGTAAGAATTTTGCCTTGTACTTTGCAGGACTTGGCAACTGTGGTTCCAAATCTTGAGCCAGCTGGTCTTAATCTTCTTTCTGTAAGTACAAGATGTGATATAGTATTCTTTTTCATTGTCATTAAAAAATAGCGCCAATACGTTTGTAGTTCAACTGCCACTAGCCTCTGTCTCTAAGGCTGGGATGTGATGATAATGTTAAGAGGTTCAATTGTCCACTATGTCACGATTCACCCTTGCATACCCAGGTACTTATGCCTCCAATGTATCCGTGAAAAAGGTAATTGAAAATGTATAAGTGGGATAAATGAAACAATTTTTGTATTTCATTGCTAATTAAGAGAAAGTACTTTCTGCTTAGTTGAAAAAAAGAAGCAAGATTCTATTCTAGCAGTAATAAAACATAATTTGTCAGATAATAGTCACCCTCACAAGGTTTTACGAGATCCCAACCAATACTTAGCATAATGATAACTGATTGTATGTAGCTCAAAATTCAAGGTATTTTATTTGGGAAGAATAACAATGCAAAAATGATGATTTCAGTTCACTAAACATTCTCAAGTTGTTGCTATTTGTAAGGCACTTCATTTGCCTAAAGATAATATTTTTAATGCACTTCATTTATATAAGGCCTTTCAATTCATTAGTTCCATTGGCAAAATTCTGTTACTAATTGGTAGATCAAAACTAATGTGCCTTTTAAGTTGCAAAAACTGGTGCAATGCTTGACACTTCCTTCCATTTGATTTTTGCGTATTTATTTTTCTTGTGATCATAACATTTTTTATTTAAGTTTTATAATTTTCATTTTCATATGTTCAATACACTCTATGAGTGTTGAATCTCTTCAGTAATATACAACTCCATTAAAATTTGAGCTGATAGCAGCGAAGGAAGGAGAGAGAGAGAGAATCTTTTTTTCACGTTGATCTCTAAGGAAGATGCTTGTAAATGACACTTGGATGCTGTATTTGCTTTTTGAACATTAGCTGTACCCTTATCTGGGTCCCAAGCTGATTTACATATCCGCTGTATGGTGGGATTATTAGATAACAAATGTATTTCCGGTATTTGATTTATCATATATCTCACAAAATTTGTCCATTGATTTTTTTCCCCTCCCAATCCTCTATCAGTCCTTTTTTTTTTTTTTTTGCATTTTTATAAGTTTTCTTCGTCATGGATATTAACATCCTTTTTGGTTCCTCGGGTACTTTTATTGATTTTCTCTGGCGCTTACTTTATTGTATGTATGCCTGTAGAGTATGCTTTGCTTGGATCCCAGCAAAAGAATTACGGCTAGGAGCGCTGTCGAGCATGAATACTTCAAAGACATAAAGTTTGTACCCTGATTCCGTATCTTCATGGCAAACGTGTTTATAGTAATATTGTGCAGAATTTATGGGTTTTGACTATGCGAGAAATGCGTGCTTTCTTTGCTATTTTGTTTAATGAATTGGGAGTTGGGAATATTTCCATTTTTTGTCCTTACAAAATATTTCAGATTCAGCTTGAGTGTGATCATATTGCATATTAATATCACCTTTTTCCTTGTCCAATTCTCGATAAATTACACCAGGTAAATTTTCAGTTTGCTTGTTATGTGTGATAGTGATACATTCTTGTAGAAGAAACACGTGACTACATTATTGCAAGATGTCATGAAATTACCATTTTAATTTAAAAAGTTACTTTTTCATTTGATTGTTTTTATAACTCAATAACTTGTGTAATGAAATTTAGTTGCGCCAGCCAAAGTAATTAAAATGATTTTCTTAGATCCTGTTCAGACATCAAATAATAGTTGAACTAGGAAAAGTTGTGAATTAACTTCTATTTGTATGAGTTTTTCCAAACATCGCTTTTAAATAACAAGTATGATCCAGGTTTGTGCGCTATATATTCAATGAGCTCTTGTAACCATTTAATATGATAAGTTCAAATAAATTGATTTTAAGTGATAAGTTTTTGAAATATTTTTTTAATAAACTAAATTAATCTTCAAAATTGTATGGATTGAGTATTTTTGTTCCTGCGATTTTTAAAATTTGTTGTTAGTCTCTAATTTTATAAATTTTATTTACTTTAGTTTTTTTTTGGTGAAAGATGGCAATGAAAAAATAAAATAAAAAGTTATTAAAATGACTCTTTTTTTTCCTCCAAAAAATAGGCATCGAAAGCCCTTTTTGGAGCAACAAGTTGGTTTTTGCAAATGAAACAGTTCCTAAATTTTTAAGCATTCAAATATCTGATTTATATAACCTCAAGGACTAATCCAATGTTTGCTCTATTATATTTGTTATCACTAAATCTAATTTTTTTATTAGTAAGATCAATGTGGGATTTCATTTAATAATATAAACAATGTATTAAAAAGAGAATGTAGAAAATGTAATGTAACTATTTTTAAATTCTAATTAAAAGTATGGCGTGCAACGAAGGAAGTAGATGAGACATTATTGGGCAGAGTAAGCAGTGAGTTATTTCTGACTGGTTTTCAAAGTAAAATTGAAAACGGAGCGCTAGCACAAGCACAAGCACAGGCACAAGAAAGAAAATACAAAATCGAACTTGCCAAGCTCACTTCTAGTATTGACACGTTTAAGTAAAGTGAAGCATGACAGGCTCCAAAAGCTAAAAAGGAATTCTCAACTGAAACCCATAATATTTAAGAGCCGTTGGATTACGACTGATGGGTGCGTTGTTGTGTGCTATATAAACCCCCAGACAAGACAACCAAGACAGAAGACACGCACTTCTCATCATTCATTTTCATTCATTCGGTACAGAGAGAGAGAGAGAGAGAGAGAGAGAGAGAAGGTGCAGAGAATGGGAGGGAGGCACGACATAGACGATTTGCCAAAGAACAGTGCGAACCACACTGCCTTGACGCCACTATGGTTCTTGGAGAGAGCAGCTCTGGTGCACCCCACCAGAAGATCCGTGGTCCATGGATCAATGCATTACACGTGGCATCAGACTTATCAGCGTTGCCGTCGATTCGCCTCTGCTCTTTCTAACCATTCCATTGGACTCGCCAACACTGTAACTGTCTTACACCTCTCTCTCTCTCTCTCTCTCTCTTTTTTCCCAAAATTTTATTTTGAAAAATAAAAATCTCATCTTTCTGCACCTCAAACTAATAGTTGCTTACGTATAGTTATTTATTTTAGTGTTTTCATGATTTGGATTCAGCATTCAACTTGCATAGTATTTTGTTGGCGTTCTTTGTCTTTTATAATCATCATCAGCATTGGTTCAAGTGGATTTAAAAAATTTAGCTTCTTCACTTATTATCGCTACGTGCAAATAATTGTTAAATTTATACTCCAATTCATGCATGTACCTATGCAGTCCTGTTGTGAATTTTTGGTGGAAGAACTTACTTTAAAATTGTGGACTTTCATTTCCCATCTTTTCATTGTGTTAACTTTTATCTATGGCTGGCTTTAGATATTTTTATTAGGGTGTGTCTTACGTTTGAAGACCGGTAAATGTGAATACAATGTAAAAGCTATGATTAGTATCCATTGGCATTTAAGTGCCAACCCAAACATGCTATTTGAAGGTGTTCATGTAAAGTAGTTTTTTTGTGCCCAAAATTGAAGTAGTTTCTAATGTAATGCTGCCATCAGGTAGCTGTTATTGCACCCAACATTACAGCACTTTATGAAGCTCATTTTGGAATTCCAATGGCAGGAGCTGTATTGAACACTGTGAATATTCGGCTAAATGCATCAACAGTGGCTTTCCTTCTTGCTCATTCATCAGCAGCAGCTGTAATTGTGGATCAAGAGTTCTTTTCCTTGGCTGAAGATGCTTTGAAAATCTGGTCTGAGAAAAGCAAAGCCTTTAAGCCTCCATTTTTGGTTGTCATTGGTGATGAAAATTGCCACCCCAAGACACTCAAATATGCTTTGTCCAAAGGAGCCATCGAGTATGAGAAATTTCTAGAGAGTGGTGACCCTGAATTTAAGTGGAAACCTCCAGAGGATGAGTGGCAAAGCATTGCTTTGGGCTACACTTCTGGTACTACTGCTAGTCCTAAGGGTGTGGTGTTACACCACCGAGGGGCATATCTCATGTCTCTAAGTGGGGCTCTTAATTGGGGAATGAATGAAGGTGCTGTTTATCTGTGGACACTTCCCATGTTTCATTGCAATGGCTGGTGCTATACTTGGACTCTTGCAGCTCTTTGTGGGACAAACATTTGTCTTCGTCAGGTAAACTAAAGACCTGCCTCATTCGCTTGTTGGTAATTTCTAATTCTAGCTTCAAGTTTGATGCTATCATTAATGTGATGATGAGCCTCCCTAATAATCGTGATATACATGATTGAAAAATAAAGCTTATATTGAACTTGTATAGTTATTTGAACAGGATTTCAGAGTTCCTTCCGAATCAATCCTTTTGCTGTTTATTTTGTGACTAGGTGATAAATTGTAGTTTTAGAAAGTTCAAACATACCCAAGTTTTTGTTATATAAAACAAACAATTCTCCTATACTGCTTGAAGTAAATCTGTTTAAGAAAAATGCTGCTTTTTCTTTAACTAATGTTCTAGAATTTAATTTAAATATACTGACAATGTAAAGATTTTTTATACATCATGAATTGCCATATTAGCAAGAATCCTTGATTTTTGTGATAATTAATATAAAAATCATATCCATGATATATTCTGATTAGTTGACAGTATAAAAATCTTTACACTGATAGCGCATCAAAGTCAAACTCTATGCTCTATGCTGTATGCATTTTATTGAGAGTTGCTTTCTTTAACATCTAGTTAGTTAATTGTTTGCTTTATGCATGAACACAGGTGACAGCTAAGGCAGTGTATGCAGCCATTGCCGAGTATAAAGTGACTCATTTTTGTGCAGCACCAGTGGTGCTTAACACAATAGTCAATGCCTCTCCTGAGGAAACCATCCTTCCTCTACCACATGTTGTACATGTGAATACAGCAGGGGCAGCTCCTCCTCCATCAGTAATAGCTGCGATGTCTCAACGAGGATTTCGTGTCACTCACACTTATGGTCTCTCAGAAACCTATGGCCCCTCCACAGTATGTGCCTGGAAGCCAGAGTGGGAATCACTGCCCCTTGAACAGCTAGCCAGGCTTAACGCAAGGCAAGGGGTGAGGTACATTGCCTTGGAAGGCCTAGAAGTTATGAACACTAAAACCATGCAACCTGTTCCTGCTGATGGTGCCACTGTTGGTGAAATTGTGATGAGGGGTAATGCAGTGATGAAAGGGTACTTAAAGAATCCAAAAGCTAATAAGGAGGCTTTTGCTAATGGATGGTTTCATTCTGGTGATCTTGCTGTGAAGCATTCAGATGGATACATTGAAATTAAGGACAGGTCAAAGGATATCATAATATCTGGTGCTGAAAATATCAGTAGTGTTGAAATAGAGAATGCTCTTTACTCTCACCCTGCAATACTTGAGGCATCAGTGGTTGCAAGGCCAGATGAGAAATGGGGTGAGTCTCCTTGTGCATTTGTGACTCTGAAGCCAGGGGTGGATAGTAATAATGAGCAGTGTTTAGCTGAAGATATAGTGAAGTTTTGCAGGTCCAAGATGCCTGCTTATTGGGTCCCAAAATCAGTTGTGTTTGGACCATTGCCAAAGACAGCTACTGGGAAGACTCAGAAGCATTTGCTGAGGGCAAAGGCAAAGGAGATGGGACCTGTTAGAATGAGCAAGTTGTAACCATGTTATCTTATGCTGCTGGTTGTTGCTCTGACATTTGAGTGAGACTAGGATTGTTTTTAATGTTGTTTTGTCTACAATAAAAGCTTGGAGAATACTAGCGAATTAGAAATCATTTTCAAGTATAAATATTTTATCCAAGACTTATTTGAAAAAAAAAAAATAAAAAGGAAGAAAAAATCATATAATTTTGAGGGAGTAAAATTTTAATTCAGCTTAGGGATAAGAGCATGCAATGATGCAACTTTCTGAAATCTCTTTTATAAATAAACATCCTAAATTTTCACTCTATCATAGTTAATCCTTAAACCACGTGAATTAATTCCATAGACTCTTGTATTAAATGGAGGTTAAGTCACTAATGCAGAACAAATCTTGACCTTGTTTTTAGGTTCAATTTTAGTTATTTACTTTTCTCAATAAATTTTTTCTTATGAAATGAAAATAGAAGATTTCTATCTCAAATTCCAATTCCCAAGTGGTTCAAGTTCGGAAAGAGATCATTTGCAGTGATATTACCACTGCATTAATTCTCAACTATTAAATATATATAAAATTTTATTAAATGATATATTTTAATAAATTTGAACAGTCAAATTAAATACTTTACACCTTTGAAGTAAAGTTTCCACATGAGAGTATCTTAATCCTATCTACTTCTGCCAACTTATAGAGTCACCTATCAATTTTTTTAATAAATTATACAATTTATACACATAACATATATATTAGTAAGGAAATATGGTCCTACACTATACAATTTTTTTTTTAACTTCCACCTCAAACTCTAGCCCCTTTGTGACCCCTCCCATTATGATGCCTTCTCCAAGTTGGTGGCGCGACAACTTGCTAATGGTGGGTCTATGATGGTGCGTGGCTAGGAGCCTAGGTCCGTTCTGAAGGGGCTTTGGGATGTGGTAATTAACAACTTTGAACTTTGAAGGTGATACATAGTACAGTGAACACACACGAAGAGAACCCACTTTTAACTCAATAATTTATAATTCAATAAAATATTCAGTTTAACTTCAATTTTACAAATTATCATTTATTTTATAAAAGTTCTTTCATGAAACTGAAAAAATATTAAGCAATTATCTCTTTAAACATGCTCCAGATTATAATTTTTTTTTGGACTGGGTATAAAAAAATTCGGACTGATCATCAACCCATGGTTGTCTTTTCAGTAGTGGTCGAAATTACTAACAATAGTAAAGCAGCATGTCACTAAACTCCAAATACCGTCGTTTCACAAATTTTCACAGGGAATATCAATAATAATATTGATGAGCTATTATGTGATAGAACATTGCAAAGATAAGTAATACTTGAATTTAAAAGAGCATAGCATTGCAAAAGTGTCCACCATACATTGGAGAATCAATATCAACTTTTCAAGCATGGTATTGGACGGATTTTACCTTTTTAATCTTTTTTATTTCGAACATAAAATAAGTTAAATTTGTAAATTAAAAAAAATAGATGAATGATTAGCATTGAACCCAAATCAAGGGTAACGTTGAGAGTAATTGCATGCTCTTCCCTTACGCCTATATAACATAGCTAGTGTGAAAATTTATAGTAACAACTCCTTCTAAAAGCTTTACATATTAGCTACTACAAAAAGGGTAATAAAAGGGAAACTAGTGTAGTTTTCTTTAAAAAAATTACGTTTAGTTTTTGTTGAGGGGCATGCACTGAAGTGTACGTGTTTCTCATAGACAATTATTAACCACAATGATCCTTGTAACATATTTTACATTTACAACTCCTTGTACCATTGATTCATGTGTATCATTTTGAAAAATATTGGAGTGAAACAAGGATAACGGTTTGCATGAAAGAGGAGGTTTGGGAATATAGAGTTTCTAATTTCACAAGTCTATGTTTGTTCATAGAAAATATTAATTTCTGAGAAATATTTGCGTCGTTTTCATTTTCTGAGAAAAGTTCATCCAGCCAATCCTTCTATTCAATATCCACAATGTTACATTCCAGATTTTTAGATATTGAGAACTGTATGTTGCTGAAAAAAAGAAAAGTCATTAGCCACAATGATATTATTATTTATTTCTTATAAAAACAATTGATCGGTTTTAGGGCAAGTTAGAATTAGTAGGGTAAACACATTTATTGAACCCAAAATAGTTTAGCCTGTTTTAGATATAAGCCCATATATACTTTTTCGTTAAGGTAGACCATTTCAATCCCTCAACTTTCAAATATACTACAGTTGGTTTGGACTCTCTCTCTCTCTCTCTCTATATATATATATATATATATATATTACACACTCAACACATACAGATTGTTCCTATTATTTTCATTACAAGATGCATAACGCCCAAGCACATGTACAATTAAATGCAAACACAAAGCATAAATACACGGAATTCATATTGTTCTAAATTTATTATGGAAGCAATAAAGAAATACGAACATAACCTATGTATAAAGCAAGTGGATATATTCATTTTTATTGTTATTGTTTTATTACGAGAAAACACCTTAATACTTGGTGTAGATCAGAGGAGGCAGACTAAAATATAGAAAAAAAACGGCTATAAGTACAGTTCAATTATTAGTTCTAACAATTATCAAATTGATGACAGTTTGAAATATTATTACAATTTTATAAATGATCGTTGATCCCCCTTTGACAAACAGCTCTATTTACTATGACAAATATTATTTGTACTACTAAAATCTACTGTTGGGTATATTTCTAAAATGCGTGTATATATATCTATATCTATCTATCTATCTATCTATCTATATATATATATATATAATAGAAATAATTATATATAATATCACATAAAATATATTCAAATAATAAATTTCAATTGTTATTAGCACCAGACAACTGTACTAACATGTTAAACAGTGTGGGCGTTGGGATTGTGGCATTCTATTAGGCAGATTCAAATTCAACAAACTCTAGCAGCCAGCCCATCTATAATAGATTAGTTTGAAAAAGGTTAAGAATACGTTTTAAGGAAATCAGACTAAAAATATTAATTACATAAAAATAAACAAAAATGAATATTTACTTTTGAATAATTTAAAATATATAATAAGATATATTATATATTTTTATGTAATTAATATCTTTAAAACAATGGTTAGCACAACTAGCTTATTAATGTTGAGTATCTTTTGTTCATCATCCGGTACTAGTTTACTAATTATTAAGAAGGTTATTAAGATCACCTGAAATTAAGTCTACAAATGATTAATCAAACGCACACAGCATTTGTTAACTCATCTTCCACATGTATTGAACTTGTCTGCAGAACTCAACAGAAGTCCAATCACCAAAACCAACATCAAAAGGAACCCAATTCAACAATATAATTAGGTCTAAACTCTTTTACTTGTGTGTGACAATAAAAAAGACAAAAGGCTAGAAAAGATATGAAGAAAGGACTCTGTGTGGCTTTTCTTGAACTTGAAATGCACTTAAAGGCTGTGGCATAGGATCTCTAAATGATTCCCCAAATAAAGGCCAATGGATTGAACAAGCCTTGCCCTTTGGAAGTAAAGTCATTTATAGCACATGGAAAAGGGCCACGTGGCCCAAGACCCAAGAGGCTTAATCCTGTTTTTCAGTTATCGTGTACCAAGTTGGAGCAAAATTAAAGATTATAAAAAATAAAAGGATTACTCACATGGAAAGGATCTTAATTTGCAACTCCCAATGTGCATCTCATACATGCATTAATATGAACTAAGATCCTAATCAACTTCATAAACTTAACGTGCCCACATTTCCCAGTTGAAACGGGTCTATAGTCAATTGCTTAATGCTTTGCCTTTTTCCCTTGAGTCTGTTCAAGCGCTGTTAAATTGCTGGTGAAGTAAAGATAATTATAACTATTGCCTAAATTATTAAAAAAGTTATGATAGATCAAGAAGCCAAATGTGCTTACAATAATTATCATTATAATTATATACATCGTGACCGCAAATATTATTGCAGATATGGACAGTTAAGCTATGTATAACATATACATATATGTACAATTTTTTAGGGGGTTTTCTAATGTTAGAATTAATGTACGTGTGTTGATGGTCCATAGCCTGCATAAAATTCTACAGCTAAGCCTATTAAGTAGGCACTGTGGTTGGTGGTCGGGTGCAAGAACCCCACCCTATCAGATATAAAGTCAGTTTGTCTTTTTGCAATTGGGTTTCTTATTAATTATAAATGTAGCTGACTAATTCTAAAGTGCAATATAGGATGAAGCAAACACCTCCTACGTATCCTGAGATTTTGCGCTCTTAAAGTAAGAAAAATATATTTTAAAAGATAAAATGTGTTAATAATTGTTAATTTTTAAATAATAGTTATATATACTTATATCATTATCTTTTAAAACATGTTGTCTCACTTTAGAGCATTCAAATCTTGTATCTTGATTCAGCTAGCAAATTGCAAAAATCCAGAAAGGAAAAAGGGGGGGTGGGGAGATTAAAACTTTGAAGTGGAACCCTACTTTGACCGTGTTTAAGGGGTTGATTAGAATGTGTTAATGACTAGTTGAAAACTAGAAACAGGTGGCATGCATGATCATAGCCGTCCATGGAGACTATTTGAAGGGCTATGATGATGGGTAAGGAAGTGACGTCTCAACGCGTCATGGGCCTTTGGCAAGTGTTCCGCGTGCCCATGAACACGGTTGTCACAGGCAGTGCCAAAAACATTATTTTAGTGCATTTGGGGCTTAAACATTTCATTTGTTTAATGGGGAAGTGGCAGTGATAAGCGAGTGCGAAGGGTTGGCATTTTAAGAGCCCTATGAGTCATTGTTTAATTAATATATATGCATCATATTAATTATTATTAGTACATGAACACATGATATAATTTTGATGTATGATTAAATTAGAGGCCTGCTTCACATGGTAGGGTGATGGTGATTCTTAGTGGGAAGACAAAACCCTTGTTAGAGTATTGCTGAAAGAATCCCAGTTTAATTTTGTTCTTTTGTGGGGTGTGTGATTGGCCTGTCATGCAGGAACGTGAGGCTTGTGTTTGTCTGAACTCAATCCATAATTTTGATTTTACAAGATACCACTACTTATGCTTGCTCGGGTTTTGTGGGATGCACCAATATAAAATATACATGTATTATATTATTGATCCCTAGCTAGTTTTATTGCATCCTATTAAATTTGTTCTTTGTAGGAGTTGGCGAGCTTCAACAAATATTTTGAACGAGTTGAAATGAATGCTTGATATCTAAGTGAATGTGTAGGATATGTAGGTTAAGAGTTTAATTAGCTAGCTAGCTTGAAGATATGTAGCTATAGAATGAAAATTTTATTACAAAAGTGTTATCCTTACACACACGATCTTTTATATTTCACTTTCACTCACATCTTTTACGATAAAAAGGAAGAGAGATGCTCACATTCTCCTTTTGTCTTGGTCCCCTTAATTTTCTTAAATAGGATAAATTTGAGAGGAAAATATACAAATTTAATTATAGAAATGATTCTGATTATTTTACACTAGTTTAGTTATAATAAGAGGCAAAAAGACATTTTTATTATTTGCTTTTTAAAATTTTTAAATTAATATTTTTTAATAAAATTTAAATCCATCATTTTAATAATGAAACGTCATTAATATCATGTAAGAATTGGATATAATTAATTCGAGAGTAATGTTAATATGAATAATATTTCAAAAATATTGTGCCAGTTAATTATTTAAAATTGACTAGAACAACCAAAAAACATATTTTTGAGAATACATGAGGCGCTTTAATTCTTCCATCCATTTGATTTAATATTTTTGAGAATTAATTTTAGGTCACAAATGATTTAGTTAGAGACTAAGTCTATAATTATCTTTTTATTTAGATGAACTAATCATGTGCTAAAAATAGAGGAAAAATGACTGAAGAACTATGACTAATTAAATATCAATTATCTTTTACATTTGTAATTTTGAAAGTTTATTTAGTGATCCCCCCCTTCCTCTTTACGAATCAAATAAGCTTGAGTGACTTTTTGTGGGGCTGAATGTTTACTTGAAAAAATAAGTTACAAATTTGAAGACAAAAAATTTAAAGGGCTAAAGTATTATGTTTCCACATATAATGAAAGTGTATCTTCACCGAGCAAACAGTGTTCACATATATACAACGTAAGTGAGTTACAATATTCATCAATCTGTCAAATAAGAATAAGTAATGATCAGAGCATTAATTTCCACCCACTAAATTTTCTCTCATCCTGCATTTTTTATATATCTTTCTGCTTTCTATTTTTTCAAACTAGCTACTATACACTTTAACTGAAATAGTCCTCATAATCACAAATTATAAAACCCAGGTTAAAAATATCAGAGACATCCCATTTTTACATCATATAAATTTAGAGACTTAAAATAGAAACTGTAAAAAATGATGAATTTGAAGAAAAAGAGAAAATGTATGTTGAATATATATTAATTAAAATACTTTAAGTTTGTTTTACCTATGTCTACCCTTCAGCAATAAGAATATTTTCATTCATAACTTTTCTAAAACTATACAAACAAAATATGCTGGAAGATAGGTGGGTGAAAGCTTGCCCTAACTCAGATTCGAACCTGGAAGTTGTGCAGAAATGATCACCAGTCCTAACCTGGATGGTGTGTAGAAAGGATCACAATCCTAAAGCCACATGGCTGCAACATGGCAATTTCCTTTGGTCTTTGCAATATGGCATTTGGAAAAGACCAATTCATGATTAATATATGATGTATTTTAATGTAATTAGAATAAATATATAAAACAAAATCACGTGAGTGGAATTGTTCAAAATGCATTATTTAGTGATAAATAAAGTTATCCCAGCATAGTTATCATATATACAAAAAAAACTTTTCCAATCAAATTCAGGTGTAATTATGTATAGTTGATGGGAAGATTTTTGGCAATTCTAAATCATAGACCTTGTTATTGTTATTTGTGTTATTACATCATACACAAGACGTATTATAGAATTGTCAAATGACTTGTGTTCGTGTGAGAATTATTTTAAGGATAAGATCGACTTTGATTATTTGAATAATGCCATGAAAACTTCATATGCAGTGCTCGGAGTACAACTATTACAAATGTTGTCTCCACTCATGATTATTACGTGGACTCGATTACTCACCTTGATTTGAAGCCTAATCAACTAGTTTAAAGAGTATGGGTGATGAACAGTAGGAGATGTAGTTGGCGTAATAGTGGCCATTTTGGAGCATATGATATGAAAATAAAAATTCAGAGTGACAACTTGAGAAGAGAGAGAAAGATAGGGGGGTAATAGTTGTCTTACCTATGTATATGTAGTAGATTCTCAAAATGTCTCATCAAACATAAGAGGTCGGTGATTCTCTCGATGATCATTGGCCCATTGAAAACTTGAATCCTTCAAATTATAAACAAAATTAAGGCCACCTCTTTGTCCCCACAACATGCCCACATCATGATATATTATTTTTACACACTAGAAAAATAAAATAAAATAAAAGGTGACAAGGGAAAGAAAACGTTTCGAAACCTCTTTGTCAAAAAGTAAAAAAAATCAGAGCCTTCAAAAGTGTCTTATCATGCTTGTATCATTTTATCAACAAAATGATTCTTTGAGCATCATCTTTGAACGTGTTCACAATACTATACCTAACCAAGACTTAACTTTTGGAACCAAACAAACGGCAGAGGCGACGTTAATATGACTCTTTAAGGAAGATACTAAATTTTTATATTTATAAAACTTAGATTGGGCTTTTCTCATTTTTCTAATCTTTGTCCTTTATCATTCCGACATACTATATATTTAGTTCCTAGTTAATTGCATCCCACAATCTCATCATAATCACTTTTAGAAGTTTGATTATCCACAAAAAGGCGTCCTTAATAAGCACCCTAAGAATTATTTGGCTCTTAATTCTATTTCTAATATACTTATCTTATTGGATCTTCCATGCTTTCAAGTTGTGACCTCAGAAGATGATGAAAAGTGAGCTTGATTCCCAATAGCTTCTTAAATAGTTTATTTGCAAATATGGAACTCCTCTCAACCAAGAGAAAATTCAAATCAATATACCATGTGGCTTGTAAAGTCAGCTCATTTTGACTTTGAATGTAGTAAGTGGGCCTGAACGTTCTCAAGCACCCACCCACACAATATATTGAAGATCAAAGGAATTTACTGATTTGTGGTATTGAATATTTTTCCCCCCCCTAAATTCATTGTCTTTTAGTCACAAATGGATATGTGCATCGATCAAGCCTTGCTTAACGACTACTCATTTCTTGTATGTAATATACTAAAGTATTAATTAATCTATTATTGATGACGTGTAAAAGGATTATAATTCAAGGGCCATGATCACTCACTGGGATCTGTTGTATGATCTCATGTATTTGATCTGTGTGATTTAATGACACTTGTATAAGTCTTTAACCTATCACATTTTAATAAATACTAACGACACTCTGGTCATATGTGGCAATGTGTCCTTTGTGTTCTATAACTTTTCCAGTCAATAAGACTATTCGGCTCAGAGATATATACTTAAACCAATGTATACTAAAAAAATTATCATCCATTAACACACAGAAATTTAAAATATTTTTATTATTTTAATCTAACACTATTATATAAAATAATTTTTTTATCATAAGAATATACATATTTTCCTAACTTAAACTACAATTAATCTCTCTTTTCAAATAGTTGACGTAGATTTAGCACCTTAATTATTTATATGATTAATTATATCATTTATTAAGGTGTATATTTACACATGTTTCGCTTTTGAATTTTTTATATTACACATTTTATCTTCTTTTTAAAATAATTTTGCTTACTAATAATTATCTTAAGAATATAAATAATCTCCATTTTTTAAAATCAATTTAATTTATGATAATAAATTTATTTATTTTTACTTTATAATTCTGTTTGTTGCAGGGTTGTTAGTATAATATTTTATTATATTTCAGCCTCTTAATTAAATTGCAAAGGTTTTGGCATTACTACATGAATGATGATGAAAGTTTTCCGTTTTCTTAATCTGCAAATTTTAAATTTATTTGTTTGATCAATGTGTGTTATAGCAGGTAATTTCGCTGTAGGAATATTTTTTTTATATTATTTTTCTTGTGGTTGTAATAAGCCCAGATAATTTCTCCTAATACCGAGTTAATTTCCTTAGCAATTATAATGACAACATAAGCATATTCCCTTAGCAATATATATTGCATGTTTTTCTATTTTTTAATATTAAATTCGAATCTTTGATATATAAATATATTACATCACGTTCTCTATTTTTTAATTCTTAAATATTTTAATCTTACCTTGAATCTCTCTTCTTCTTCTTATTATTATTTTGAATTTTTTCTCAAATTTACAAAAATATTTTTTATTCCAACATTTTACGTGACCTTTCAGTTTGAATTCCATTACTTATTTGTTTGTTTGTTTCACTATGTGTTTTAGAATCGTCTTTTATTTTTTTTAATATTTTTATTCTTAAAAGTAAAAAAGAGTTATATAATATTTTCTCATTTCAAACCCATAATATGTTGCTTGTCTAAAAATGTAACAGCGACAGTTTAATTTTAAACAAGTACTAAATTTTCTCTTAATGTCAACATTGTTAATTAGTTGATAACATGGTTAGAGGTAATCCCTCAACATTGTTTTGACCATCCACCGTAGATTGTTTGCTTGCTATATATGTTGGATTAAATTAATGCTAAGCAAAATTTTATTTAAAATTAGAATTAAAAAATTGTAAAATATGTTTAGTAAATAACACCTGGTTTTAGAAATGGGTTTTTGCTCCCTACATTATTGATAGACATCTTAAGGCGATGGGAGGAAAAGGAAGTGACATCTTTGCCAATATATTGGGAATTGAGAGTGATACACATTCACACCACACACATACATATTTGATAGAGATATTATATAAAATTAGCATTTTGATGTTGTGAATGCAAAATTTTAATATCTTACGAATGGATTTTTCTTTTTTTAAATGTCAAAACCATTCCTTATCATCATTTCTCGTGACTTATCTTTTTATTTCATTTACTTTTTTTTATATCTTCGACCATTCTTAACTGTATTTTGTCAAAATTTTAATGATTGGTGTGATGAGTGTATTGACATGTAATGATAAAAAAAAATGTTAACTAATAAAAATGATAATAATGATGGTAGTTACTTATTTTTTTAAGAGAGACAGAAATTGTTTTTTTTTTAAATTACAACATTTTTAAATTATAGGGAAAATTGTTTTAAAATTGAGTTAAAATCAATTCAACTCTATTTTAACTGAATATATTTTATTAATTTTCAAACTTATATTAGAAAATAAAAAATTAAAAACTTAACCATTATGAGCAGATCCCAATTAAATTAATAATCGTGAATTGATACATTGAATATAAAAGTAAACTAAAAACAAAAATAAAAAAATTTCATAAATAAAGAAATAATATCTAAGGCTATTTCTTTTCAATGAAAATCATAGTTTCATTTCTTTATTTTTGTTCATGTAGACAACACTAGTTAATTTCTTGTTTACATTTTAGAATCATTACCGCTTAGCGTTAATATATAGTAAGTGAACATGGATAATTCCATTAAAACACTCTATTTTTAGAGATAAGGTTTCTACTAATTTATCTGTGTTTTCAGTAATTGTTAATTTAATAGTTAATTTTATATAAAACCACCCCTTTACAACTAAAGTTAATTAAATGTTTATTATTTTAATTTAATTTAATTTTGAAAAATTGTATCATATGTATAAATAGTGAAATTTTCAATGGTCAATACTGTATTATAACATATTAATTATCTAAGCTTATATAATTACTAAAAAGGGTATAAATTTTATGTGTAATATTATAAATATCGTTTGATTTAAGTTTTATGTTAGATATGCAATAAAAGTTGACGTATATTATTAAAATAAAATTTTATTTTTAATTAAAAATAATATTTAAACATATATAATATATTATATTTAATTTTTATTCTTACTAAAATGACGATAACGAGTTTTGGAATGGTAGATAAATTTACAATTTCTTATTCTTAGAATTTAATAATATTAAGTATGAAATTTAATAAACTGATGTCTTTAATAACTTTGTATAAAAAATATATTAATGTAATAATTGAATTTATATAAAAATTTTATAAAAGTAATTAAGCTTACATAATTTTATAAAATAAAAAAAATTAATTAATACTATTTAATTACATGATTTAAAAATTAAATTAAAAAATTATAGTGAAAAAAAAGTACTAAATTGAACACATAATGTTATTTAATTTGTCCCATATATAGACAACGACGAGAGAAAGAAAACGATAGTGACTGCAAATACAAAATTGTTGAAAAGCCAGAAACGGACTTTGATAGTAATTGAACATTGGCATCCCTCACTTTGCGTATGTATTTAAGTTTCATAGCACTTAGACAATATATTAACAATTATGATGATGTCTTCAACATGAATCTCTGTTTGAATCTTCTTTCTTCTCTGCTATGCAATTTTTTTGAAAATGACACCTTTTACCATTCTTATTTCTGAAGCGGGAAAGTGAGGATTAGAGAATTTTGATTTAGTCCTAAAAACAAATAAACCTCTTTTGGGACATTGCACTCAAATATTTAATTATCTATGAAATTAAAATTTTAATATATAAGAAAATAAAATATGATTTTTTAAAAATATTAAGATATTTCCACATTGCCTTCTATTTTATCTTTATAATTTGTATTGCAAATAATTAAAAAATATAAACATAAAGAATAATTTAATAACAAATAAGCATAACGAGCAGTAAATTATTTACCATTATAAAAATATGAAAGTAACAGAGTAATAATACATAAAACAAATTAGAGAATGTCTCTGAAGCTTTAATTAAAATATTTGACTCTTTTTAATGGAATATTATTGGACGACTATATATAATTAGATTTTACGTGCTACAATTGTCATGCATAATGATAAATGTATACCATAACTAATATTATGACCACATTATTTGTGAAAAAATTGACATCTTTCATACGTCCCTTCAAGTTCATAGACTTTATACCTAACGTAAGACACGTATTATCAAACATCTAATCCTTTCTACATAGGGCCACTTATTTTTATAAACGAAAACATGACTCTTTTTTCAAATATATTATACTTTGTATATACATAAAATACAGATAAAAAATGGAGATAATTTATTTATTCATTTTGGTAATGAAAAATATTCAAAGTGTTGTCAGACATTTATGATGGACTATATATGGTGTTGTATAACTAAATTCGGTGTACCAAATTAAACAGGATCATATGGGTTCATAAAACCTTCTAATTACTGTTTCAGTCTTCAATGACTTCAATAGCCTTACTCAAGTATTGATGACAGTGTTTTCGAAATTTGTAACGAGATTCATAAGAGGGGCTAAGTTACAAACCGAATAGAAACCTTATTTAGAATATTTCCACACATACACTCATCAATTTTGGGCTATATATTGAATCATTTTACACATTGGATACAAACTTAGACACTTTTGTACAGAATAATTGTATGTTTGTGTGCACATAGGAATTGTGGAACTAGTATTCTCTCTAATAGATGCATAGAGCAAAAGGAAATTGTTGTGATGGTGCTTTTATGGAATTTGAGTATTGAAGATGATGTAGTGCGAACGGTGTGTGAAGGAACTGGAGACATATAGATAGATGCCACGTTAAAACATTCTTTGCTTATGGAAAGAAACGGGAGAGTCAGATTGAATGGCTCGAAACGTTTCTCCGCGAAATGCGGCTACTTGCCGCCTCTTTTGTTTCTTGTCAATTGTTTTGTAGAAATGACCATTCTGCATCTGCAATCCTTTTTTTTAAATAAAGTTATCACACATCTTTCTTTATACATTTTTTTATTATACTATTACAGTTAACTTTTAATTTGTTTTTCTTTTTACATATTTACTCTCTAGTTCTATTTCCTCTACTTCCCATACAGGATGATGTATCTCTTTTTTAATGAGAATTCTATCAGTAAAACTCTGAGATTAAGTCTTGGAGGTAGATAAAATCTTCTTTATAGTATTCATAGCTGATAAAAGAGTTAGCTTTGTTTATGAAATGCTTTCTAAAAGAGTTAGTTTTGTTATTCTATAAAAAATTAAACAAAACATATTTATAATTTAGATAAAAAAACTTTTTCTTGAGCATGCTTTTATAATTTGATTTTTTTATATTACAGGTAAAATTTATCTTAGATCACTATCTATTTTTATCGTAATAAACTGTTGTTAGATTACAAGATGATGCCTTTGATTGAAATGATAAGGTTATTATTAGTCTTGTTAATGAGTATTTTAAGATATTTGTTAAAATATTAATAAATATTTTATTACATATTACATTAAAAGTATATTCAAAATCACATGAGAAGATATGGTATTATTATTCTGAAGAGAGAATAATAATTAATTGTTAACAAAACAGTGGCACAAATTTGAGCCTTAGATGGTGTTTGATAAATCTCGGAGCTCTACACTTGTGTTATTTAATTAGTGGAACCAATTTTTGTGATTTAAAAATGTTTCTCTCTCCTGATGTTGCGTATAGAATGGAGCTGTTTTGTGTGAAAAGTCAGCGTCTCTGTCTCTCTCTCTCTATAAACCCATTCTCTTTTGTTTGTTATTGGGAGGAACAATCAGTTTCAACCTCCAAAAACCTGTTCCTTAATTTGCTTTTTCTTGCTTCTTAACAGCCAAAGACCCATCTTCCCAGGAGAAAGCTTTTGTTCTCACACCCTCTCTTCTCTTCTTAATCAAACTCTCTTCTCACAATTGCATGTCTCTTATACCACGTTCTTCATCAATTGTATCAACCAATAAACAACATCTATGCTCCAAAACATGACACACCTTTTTCCTTCTTCTACTTGAACAACCTCTTCTTCCACTAATAGGAAGAAAAAGCATGTGCAGCAGCATAATCATGGACAATTACCAAGGTGATTTAACTGACATAGTCCGAGCCAGTGGTGGAGCATATGGTATTGGTAGTAGCAGCACTTCATCATCTGAATTAGCTACTACATCTCATCACCACCACCATCATCATCATAATCATAATCATAATGATCACTGGCACCAACACTTCTCTTCTGATCCCATGAATTTCTCTTCTGTTCTTGAAGACCCCAAAGGAAGCACCAACTTTGGTGATCCATTCTCAACCATGAGAGATCCCTTTCTTCAGGAGCTTGACATGCCTTCAGCTTCTGCATACTTCACTGCTTCTGGGGGTTTAGAAGATGCAGCTGCTAGTTTTGGTGGTGTTAGTGGTGGTAATACTAGTAGTACTAATACTAATACTAGTGCTACTTCTGTTGTTGCTGCACACAAGATTCTTGAAGAACATGACATGAGAAGGCCTTGTAAAAACATATTCTCAAACATGATTCAGATCTCTCCCAGTGCAAAGTTACCCGTCTCACCCTATGATTCCACAGCCATGGCACCTTCTCCAAGGGCAATTAAGCCTTCTGCTGTGGTTTCACCCAACATGGTTAATGCAAACACCTCCAAGGATTGCCTTGTGGACACCACAGGAGTGCAGATCTCATCTCCACGGAATCCGGGTCTTAAACGAAGGTAAAATGATAAGATATTATTAATTAATTACTTTATTAATGTCTGAATTAAATGGAGCTAGAGAATCATATTTAATTTATGCTTGTGGGTGTTAATTTCCACGGAATGCCATACGTTAGTTTAATTTAATTTATTTTTGATTTTAATTTGGGGTTGAAATTTTATGCAACTATGGTGAAGTGTAGACTGTAGAGAAAGTAGGGTTTGGCATGAGTTAGGTACCTGTGTTCCTTTTCTTGTGCTTTCCAAATCGGTTCCTTTGACTGAGCCAGTTAAGCTAGGTAGCAGCTCAGAAATGAGTAATAGTAGTTTCATTGTGAAGGGTACTAAACATGGTTTATTCATTGAGGCTTTTCGTAGGCTTTAATCCACCTGAAAAGTAGAGTTAGCTGGGCGTGTCACTCACACAATTACAGTCACACACTGAGCTTTCAGCCAACTTATCTTAAAACAACCTGAAAAATCCTATTCCTTTTTATCATCATCATAAAGAACCACATTCCTTCATTCAAAACCAGATTAGAAAGCCTGATCTCTCATACTTATTTTCGAATATTCTATTTCTCTTTGTCATAATATTCTTATTTTAATGCTTATATCATGCATAGTTTGGTCAAAGTTAGAATGAATATAAGTAAGTAATTGATATATATTACTGTGGTGGTTGTGTAATTTTGCTGCAGGAAGAACCAGGCCAAAAAGGTAGTTTGTATTCCTGCACCTGCAGCTGCAAACAGCAGACAAACTGGAGAGGTAGTTCCGTCAGATTTGTGGGCTTGGAGAAAATACGGTCAGAAACCCATTAAAGGTTCACCTTATCCCAGGTTAGTTAGTTTTAGCCTTAGCTAGGTACCATTATTCACTCTTGATAAGATAAGATATTTAAGGAATAAAAACTGTGCCCATAGCCATACAAAATGTGTATGTCACAACTCTCTTCCTCACCTCTACCTATGTTACTCAATTTCTTCAATGTTTATTGTCCATTGAATATGGATACCGGTCACACCTTGAGGTTTTAAAAACAACTAGGCTTAAAGTCTTCCTACTCAGAAAGCTCTCTTTAGCCGTTTTTTTTATTAGAAAATATTCACTATTCAAAGCACATGCATGGGTAGAGATTAATTGTTTATTTATTTTTCTCTTTCTAAGTTTTTTTCTCTCATGAAACTGACTTAGAAAATAATTATTTTCCTGAAATAAGTTTAACTAAGCACACAATTAAACAGTTAGTTTTTGTAATGTTACGTTGTAAGTGTTGGATTTTTTTTTCTTTGCCATTCGAGTGTTAAAAGTGTCTTTTATATTTCATTTTCTTGTGGGGGCATCAGGGGTTATTATAGATGCAGCAGCTCAAAGGGTTGTTCTGCAAGGAAGCAAGTTGAGAGGAGCAGAACAGACCCAAACATGTTGGTTATTACATACACTTCAGAGCACAACCATCCATGGCCAACTCAAAGAAATGCTCTAGCTGGTTCAACAAGGTCCCAGCCATCAAAGAACAACAATGCTACAAATTCAAAGAATTCAGAATCCTCTTTTAATCCCCAAAAGGGTACAACAACAAAGCCAAAGGAAGAGCAACAGCAAGAGAGCAACAATAATGAGGGAAATGTGTCCCCAGTTGTTGCTGGGAACTCAGGAAACAGTGCATCTGTGAAGGAAGAGAACATGGAAGACATAGAGAAGCAATTTGAGATGGATGAGGGAGAATTCAGTGATGGACTCCCTTATAAGCCTTGTATGATGGATCAAAGCAATAACCAATCCGAGGACTTTTTTGCTGAGTTGGGAGAAATAGAAGCTGACCCACTAAACCTTTTGTTCACTCAAGGGTTTGGTGCAGCAGAAGATCAAAGGGAATCCAAGGCCTTAGATCCATTCCATCTATTTGACTGGTCAGGAGACACCAACACCAACACCAATACCAACTCATTTGAAGAACCAAATAAGAGAAGGTTATGACAAGACCTAGAAAAAAGGCATGCAACACCTCCCTCACAAAACACCTTAATATCATCCTTTAAATTTTATTTATTTTTGGTGCAAATATTATTCAAGGTCATGATGTTATGCTCTTTCTTATTTAGGTTTGAAATTTGTGATGTGGGAGAGGTTTGAGAGATCTCCACTTTTTCTACTTACTACCTTTTTCTTTTCTTGTTATTTACCAGAATAGTCAGGGAGATAAATTAGTAGAGTGAAAAAAAGAGAGTGCTGGTTGATTGGAAGCAAACCCAACGAGTCCCACATTCCTTTTGGAATATTGGTGGATGGGACAGAAAGCTGAGGAACAGAAGGTTGCAACAGTTAAAACAAGTACAGTCACTATAGACATGACTCGAAAGCTCAGTGAGTAGATTGATGATGATAATGGGATGGGACTAGCCCTTTCATCTTTTCAAGTGGGAAAAATTATTTAAAAACCTCACCCTTCCTCATGTGGGGTTTCCTATTAAAAGTGAAAAAAAGGAAAAATGAAGAATGGTTTCGGAGATTTGCTTGCTGAGATGAAATTTATGAAAGCAGACAAAAATATATATATATAGGGTTAAAGTATATTATATTATAATATTATACTATAATATAAAGCTTGACTTTTCATATCAGTCATTTCTAGGATGTGTGACATGAGAGGGAAATGCATGCTTTGGTTCCTCGGCTTTCTGTTTTTTATTATCCACCGACTCATGTTCATTGTTTTGAATGAGATGAGATTACTTTATATGTTTCTTACATTGGTTGCTAATTACATTTTTATTCTATTGTTTAATCACGAGAAAGTGGTCAATTATACTGGCCCTTATCTGTTAGTACGGTAGTTTTCTGTTTAGATAATAAATCCAGCACAACGAGGTTGGCATTTAATCATTTCGCATGTGCATGCTCGCCTACTTGTGCATCTATATTTATAATCATATGCAGTAGCATCCTCCATCTGTTTATATATAATAATAAATTTGGAGAACGCAATATATATTATAAAAAACTTAAAATAATGAATATAATTTATTATATTTTATTTGAATAATCAAAATTAAAAATACACCTAACATTTGTAAGTAATATATAAAACTAACTTTTAATTTTAATTATTTATGTATAATTGTATTATTTGGATTTATAGTTTTTACATTCTTCAAAAAAAATTATTCTTTCTTTCTATCTATCTATATATGTAGGTTTATAATCGTTTAACGTTATTCATCTTTTTTCTTCTTCTTATTACATTATATATTAGATCTATCATTTCTCTTCATTATTTTCCTATTTATCTATTGATATATTCTTGAACATCTAAAAACATTTTCATTTTGTGACAATTATATAAGAACCTACATGCTACCTTAGTTTTATGCGCATTATATCGTATGAATATATATCTTAAATTTAAGAGTTTAACTTTGTCCAAAACTTATGAAAATCCTATAGTTATGAGTAAACTGCACCTGTTCTTGGACTTTTGTTTATTTCTTTTTGTGTTTTCCCTTTTGAGCTAAATAATAATTGTAATACAATGCTTCTGCTGCTGAAGGTGTCTGCGATGAAATACAAATAAGTAAATCCTAATTATGGGCTTTTAGTAAATGAGTATACATATATTATATATTACATAGTACTTAAAAATAAGAACAAAAATTAAGTAAATAGAAAGAAAATTGAAAATATCTTTAGTTATCGGTCTGGTTATTATATATATATATATATATATATATATATATATATATATATCTCGAAATAACTAATCGTATTTTTTCTCTGATAGCAGGATCATAAGATTTTACACATCTACAATTTTATGATTTTCTATTTCATTTTAACAAACATCTTCACCGCTATATATAATAGTGAATTAATTAATTTATGCTTTCAGATATCTTTTTCATCTTATATTACGCTTGGAAACTCTTACCTAAGCGTCACTTGCTTCCGATCGATGCGTTAAATTTCATTTGCCTACATTTTTCATGAAATAGTCAACATGTTTAGGTCGTTCGATCATTAACCATATATATAATTTATTATTAGTTCTTTAACCGCGTGGAAATGTTATTAACCAATATTTAACTGATCTTTAGCTAGGCATGGATTATTATTATTTAGGGTACACTGAGGATATTCTTTAATTGACAGTAAGATGTTAATTCCTTTTAAAGCATAAAAACGATTGAAATTAGCTTATTAGGTACTTTTATATACACACAAATATATATTAAAGTGCATTAATAGAGGAACAGTATTATAATTTAGTACATATTGTGCAGGCCATGGAGCTTAATAGTGTTAAATGAGTTTGTAGAAAATATTCTTTCCGTGCATAGCTTATTTTTCCATGCAATAATTAAATCAATTTGTGGCAATTGTTGATTGTGGGGACTCTAAATGCTGTGGTTGAGTGAGAGTAACGTTACTGTATAAAGGCACTTTGACACTCAATATTTGCTTTAGGAAGTATAATATATGGATAGTATGTAGAAATGCATATATTATAAGTGGTTCAAACTCTATTTCCAGAGAAAAGCACCTGATTTAGAACCAACCAATTTAGCATATGAAATTTTCGGGTGCAGGATTTTGGGTGACTCCTATGTTCTTATCTCTTGATCATGTCCTCTCCACTCTAAAGTAGTTCTAAGGGTAATAATATTTATGGAGATTTTCTGATGCTTAAATTATTTTGCAGCAAGTATATATGGATATGAGATTGGTTGATCAGAGCAGGGCATGTGTTCCCTTATGTAGTGATAGGATATGATAAAATAGGGAAAATATATTGTATCTCATAAACAGGGTTAGTTGCATCCTTTGGGGTTATTGCCTTCTTTTTTCTTTTTGAAAAAAATAAGAGTCTTCCTTGTATTAATCATAGTGATAAGAATAGAAAATTATCAAGATTCTTACAAAAAGTGCTAATATTAATTCTTACCTAAAATCATGAGGATTCGAGGTGACTCCTTTGAACTCTTTTATCTTGTTACTGCATTGCAGAGGTTAAAATGGTAAAAAAGAATATAGTAAAACACTTGATCAATGCTAATTTTTTTTTAAATGTGTCTAAGTGTATAAATATGTAATTAAACTTTCATAGTTGTGTGTATGTATGTACAATAAAAAATTATATTAAATTTTAAAATTAATTTTAAATATTTAAAAGATATTTTTTATTACATTAAATATAGAAAATATAATAAATATATATTTTTTGATAAAAAATAACATTTTAAATACTTAAAATCAATCCTAATTAAGGATATGGTATTAATAAAACCATATATAATGTGACTCTAATCCAAGCATCTCTCCTTTTAATTTAGAAATTAAGAAGGATCTTAAGAGGATTTTATCTATGTATCCTTTCTTATTTATCGGAGAATTTGATGCAATTTTGTTTTTGCAAGACAAGTATTGCATATAGGTGTGAGATAAATAAATTTTCTGCTAGTGTTTTTTGAAATCGACATTTTTTTCTTACCTAAAAATAGAAAATCATTTTTCTCTCCTAAAAATTTTATATAAAAAATACAAAACAAAAGAGTTAATGATAAGTCTTTGGGTTTCTGAATCTACATCTGCAGGTTAACGGGTTCAGGGAGAGGTGGGATCGAGGATCTTTCTTAAATACTATAGTGATGTTGTATCCCTTTTCTATTAACGATCTTCATTTCTAAGAATGAATATGATATAACTCGAGCCATGAGCATGTTGACGCAACGTAGTTTGACATTTTCCTATTGATCAATTTCTTAAATGTGATTTTCTTATTCATATACGTGCAACTAATTAAATAGGGAGATATTTTATAGTATTTTATTGTGATATTCCTGTTTAGTGAACATCAGTAAATCTGCCGTTGAATAATCTTGACTATTCCTTGACCAATTTGATCATCGAAAAATACCTAACTATCATCATCTTGATCATCATAATAGATTTCAATATTTACAAGTACGTGATAAACGAATGGAATTATCACTTGCTTGAAAGTTATATCATATCTTGATATTTAACTACCTGTTTACGCAATTATACAAGTTTAATTAACTTTCTAAGAGTGATAAGTATCAAGTAATTATACTTTAAATCAAATGGAGGAGTTCGTAAAATAGTTATCTCATAAAAATTATTAATTGATGAATGAATAATTTATGTATAATAATGTCAACGAATCATATATATAGCCATATACGTTATTCTAAACTCTCAATTTCATATCAAAATTAATGTATGTTATGTTTTGTTAAGCAAGTGAAATTATCTACCACTTCATTATTTTCACATACAATAACACGAGCTTATTTATTGAAATTAAAATTTTTACATGATTTGGCATTTTAAATTTGACTGTTGATGTAATATAGCTATATACGTACATATACTTGAATAAACAAGTCATGTGCATGTTGATGTCAAATGCATGTTATAATTAGCAAAAGATATATGTGTCGACCTATAGTGGATGCTCCTCTTGTATCTAAAATGTGACATTTTGGCCTGAACACCTTGAAGCCACATATCTTGTTCATAATGGAGACAACTTTTATTTCGCTCAAGCTAAGTTATTGGCTTTAGTCTTGTCAAATCCATAAACTTTAGAAATGCATTCTCACCTCCTTACAAATGAAGTCACTTCAATGGGTAGAGAAAACAACAGTCTATTAAATGCTTTTGCCCATACGGCCATTTCCTCTCTTAGTTGATTGACGGGTAAGAGTCATTCATTATGGATTTGAAGGAATAAGAATGCAACTTATCTTGTGGGAGTAACTGTAGTTCATGATTTTGAAGAAGGAAATGGGAGTCATCAATTGATGACACACATAAAGCTTCATGATTCTATGCTCTTTTTTTGAAATGTTTGGTCATAATTTCCTTTTTAGTCTTTTGATGAGTGAGTTAACCTTCTTTTCTATATCAATCCTAATATGATTTGCGCATGAAACATCACATTGAATTGGTCAAACATTCATATCAGAAACGGAAAAAAATATTTCCCCCAAATACGAATCATAATTGTGCTGATTTGCATCACTGATTGGAGCTAATGTTCATTGGCTTTGCTTTAATCTTTCTCAACCTCAAACATTCCTTTGTAAACCTTTTAAAAGGAAAATTTGAAAATATTATATTTTATACCTCAACAAAGTTTTCTGCTTATTTGCAAGTAACCTCAGTCAGAGATATCGAATGAATATAAGGAAAAATATGGATTTGTCAGTACTTTTGTTGTCAATCAGATCTTCAATTATTTTGTTGAGGGATATAAGAAATCTACAGTTCTCCATTATGCATGTGCGTACGTGTTCTTCCTTTTTTAGAAGTAGTTTTTAAAATTTTCTGAATTCAAAACATGTACCTCTAAATGATATTAAGCATCAAATCTAGTCAATTCATATTTTTAATAATTTTTAAAAAATAAATTTTATTAATTTAACCCATTATAATATTATTATGAAGATTTTGTATATAATTTTTTATATAATTTAAACATTTATAAATATATAATTAACTACTAACTATTTAGCTATGTTTTAAATGTATATTGTTGATTAAAATAAAGTAAAAGCAATAAAATATCAATTAATATTTAAATTATGTAAAATTTTGTTAAGTTGATTAATCATGTGAAAAGAGTTGATTTGATGAAATTTACTTTCAATAAAAATTGATAATTATTTTATTAAATTTGACATTTAATTTATATCATTTGACTTTTACTTACACGTATTTGAACTATAATTTGTTAAAATTAAATGTTTAATTTAAATAATTATATCATTTAATAATTTTTTTATAAAATATAAAATTAATCAATTCAAATGTTAATTTAAATGTTTTTATAAGTGGATTAAATTTATAAAATTTTATATAAAAATAAAATTAATAAGAACTATATCGTATTATTTTGTTTTAATATGTAATATATTTTTAAACTATACGTAAATATTAAATTTTAAATAATATAACTATAAATTTTTAATTATATAAAATTTGATATATATAATTATAAAAATAAATAAGATGATTTAATGATTTAATTAGTTTATTTTTTAAAAAATAAATTAGTATAAATATCTAAATTTAGTGTCTTAGCTACAATAGCTGTAACTTGCTACAAGTAAATAATCACCGATAATTGTTTCAAGTGTTAGTTGTGAAGTAATAAATCAAATTTATCTTTAATAATTATTATATTAAGAAAATAAAAAATATATTTATTGCATGTTTATTTTAACTATTATTTTAAAATTCTTACAATAATTTTTTTTTTAAGAAAATTCTCCTTATATATGTGCCTAGTACTTTAATAATTTATAAAATTCAGATATCAAAATTATATGTTAAGCTGAAATAACTCTTTATATTTAATTTAAATATTTTGTAATATTTAAATTTTAAATATATAGATATATAAAATATTTTTTAAAAATTATCATGTATAATAATCCTATTTAATTTAAACATGAATCACTCTTATAAAATATAACTATAATCTTAAAAAATTCTCACTAAACTAGTTCTTAAATTAGAACAAATTTTTTAGTTATCAACTAATTTACATGCTTGATGTGAAATATTTGTAATTGGAAAGAGCGGTGTCCATTGGTTTAGATAAATTTGATGAAGCTTAGAATTTGAATTAAACCAATTAAATTAATTTATTTTATAATCATATTTTTGAAAGCAAATTAATTTGAACTACACTGATTATTATATTTTATTTTGTTTAAAATCTTCCTCTTGATCATGATTCCATACTAAAGTATTATGAAATTTAGATTTTTAATGTTATTATTTTGTACTAACAAGTTTATTCTTTATATATATATAGACACACACACACTCTCAACTAGAATTTTAAATATGTTTATAACCAATTTTATATTTGATTGGTTTTATTCGAATTTGTTAAAATTTTACATAATCGGAATCAGTTTTTGCTATATTAATAAACTTTATTCTTTTGAAAGTGATACAATCTTACTTTTGTTCATCTTATTTTCGAAATTAATGGCATGATTGGCATCATTAAAATCTTATAATATATTAAATTTAAAGCTGAATTTACAAATTATTAATTGAGTAGCTTTTAATATATTGAAATTGTGAGCAAATGGTAGAGAATTATGATAAATGACCTAATAATGAAGATGTATAAATTTATAATATTGATATTATAAGTAATTAAAAAAAATCATTGAGTTCAAACATATTTTTAGTATAGAATTTATACATAATTTATAACCATTATAGTTTGTCTTATAAAATTAATTTTATGAGAGGAAAAGTAAATTTTTAGTAATTAGAAAGATGGGTTGGAAAGGAAAGAGGTTAGAAGAAGCATGGATCTTGATCTCATCAATCACATCACAATGAAAGTTATGATCGGTGGCATATAAGTTGTTTGCCTAGTAATGACTTCATACGATGATTCAAAATCCTTTTGATGTTAATGTCAAATTCAACTTTATTTAATTTGTGGACATCATTTCTATTGCCTGGGACCTCTAATCATGCCTAAGATTTACCAAATTTTAAATGTTTTACAACTTTCACTCTCATAATAATAATTATGCATTTTTTTGAACTTTTCAATGGTCATAAAACTATGACAAGATATATACTTACATTCTCACACGGGGTGGAATTCAAATGCAAATATAAGTAGGCTTATTTTACAAATTTTAGCTACAAAGGAAGAGGTATATTTGGGTTGACCTATTTTAATACTAATATATTTTAACAAGTTTATTTAAATATGCCTGTCTTGCTTACTTTACCCAACACTTTCTCCTTTTCTTCATACATTCCCAAACTCCTATAGGATTCTCTCCACTCTCCTATGCTAGAACCTT
Source organism: Abrus precatorius (assembly GCF_003935025.1). NCBI lineage: Eukaryota > Viridiplantae > Streptophyta > Magnoliopsida > Fabales > Fabaceae > Abrus > Abrus precatorius. Next base: position 29,599,042 of record NW_020874292.1, on the reverse strand, counting down.
GTGCCCTTATCCATTACCATTATTAATAGTTTCTCTTGATTTTATGTCATCACTTTTTCCTACTAGGATCACACTATTTCCACTGCCACCTCCTTCCTATAAGATACCCCTTTTCACTCTTTGTGGGGATTATTTGGATTTTTTTTAATCTAACCCTTTCTAATGTGTGTGTCATTGACTTGTTTTTGTATTGCATGCATATATATATATATTGATACCTCTGTGAGTATTTGCTTTTAAACTGCTTATGTATATATTAACTTTACTTTGCTTAATATTTTTGGGGGAAGTATTGTATAATTTTTTTGCATAACTTTTTTGTGAACATATTTATACATATGGATGTCTATAGTTTATCAATGTTATGTTTTAAATTCCCATAATTTATTTTTTATTAATCTCATCTCTATTTTAGTAAAATAAGTAAAAAAGAAAATTATTTAAATGATCTTAATTGGCCTTATCTTTAGAGGATAATTTATTTAAATAATCTTTTTGACCTTAGGCTTAGAAATTACCATACTTTTTTAATAAATTATTTCAAAGGTCAATTGATAAGTAAAGCTGCACATTTCTGATCTATTAACAACAATAATGTTTAAGTATTTATTTAAAACTTCGTCCTTATTTTAAAGCGTAAAATTTCAAAGTAAGTTACGAGTAAATATATACATTATTTTGGGCTTCTCTTTCATAACGTGATCAAATTAATAAAATTAAAAATTATTTTTACTAAAGGAAAAGGAAAAAGTTGAATAGGAAAGTCTCAAGATTAGCCATCCAACGAATTCAACTGATATTATATTTATTTTAATATATGGGAAGTATTGCTGACCCCACCTCATCTTATTGCCATTTATAGTGTGAATGAATGAGTTACATCTAAGAGCAGGGGGGTGAAAAGATTTGAACCGACTTCATAAATTTTAAAAATCAAACCAAAATAATTAAATTAATTTAATTTAATTTGATGTATATGGTTGGATCCAAAATAAACCAAATCAAATTAATGAAATCTAATCCTCCTTTGTTTATGTAATAATTCCATGATTTGGATCTTGATAGTATTGGCTCAAAATAAAAATCTTTGAGAAACTGAAGTTCAACTTTTAAAATTCAATTGTGAAATATGTTGTGTCATCACTTTCCCTTGTCACCTACCAATGCACTACAATTGGTTAGTGTTACTAACAACAACAACGTTCCATGATTTGTGAATTGGATTCTTTGCTTGGTTGCTAGGAAGCCACGCTTCATGGTGTTGTGCCCTTCAACAATCAACACCCAGTAAGCAAGATAAGAGTTTTTTTGTTTTATTTGACGTTACAATGCTATTGACGCCAATCCAACACAGTTTTATGGCATCACATTCACGGCGACTTTTATCACTGACCCGAAGGGCCTTTTCTTCTTCTTCTTTTTCTGAAGGAGGGGTTTCTATGGTTCAAGGAGCTTCCAGAGGAATTGGCCTTGAATTTGTGAGATTTTTCTCTTCCTCTTGTTACTTGCACATCTTTAATGATTTATTTCAATTTGGGCACTGTCCACATTGTCAAAATTTGTGCTTGTGTTGATGGGCTCTCTGTGTGCTTAATCTTTCATCTTACTCATAATTCGTTTGTTGAATGGTAATTTTGTGTTGTGTTTGTTCTTTTGATGACACAAATTATGAGTGCAGGGATCCGATTCCTTTCATAAAAAAATGTGACTTCCCTTCAGTTCTTCTTGCAAACCCCCACTCTATTTTAAAAGCCCACACAACTTCCCCAGTTGGAGGAATTTGTAAATAAAAAATAAGCAAAATTCAAGGAGGTTTGAGTACTTCGAATAATATAAAATAGACAGAGTAATTTACTCTTATTTGTAGCATGGGGGTTTGCTTTTTTGTGTTTACTTTCTTAATCTTGTTTGTGCAGTGGTACTGTGGTAGTACAATAATTACAGTCAATTTATAGTATCTTCCAAAAGCAGATCAAGAATTGTTTTAATTTGCCAAATTTTCTTAAGGGTCAAAGATCAATGAATCGATTGCAAGTTGATTGATTCAAGCATGAAACCAAGCCCTTCCATAATCTTCACCAGTGCTATACCGGCTGTTCTGTTCTCATGATTGATTTTTGATCACTTTCAAACTTCTATTTGTTTATTAATAAAGTTTAACAAATTGTTTTTTTTACAAAATACATGTATGGACACCCTTTTTCATTTGAATCTCTTAAAACAATCTGATGCTTTTCCCTTAATTCACCTCCACTAACTCCACATATCAAAGGAGTCAAGAATCTTTGTTGCAATTTAAATCAAATAACTTCGCTGAAACAGTTTTAACACTGCTTTCAGTTTCTTCCATCTACAGGTAAAACAGATTTTAGAAAACGATGATAAAGGGCACGTTATTGCTACTTGCCGTAATCCTAGAGCAGCAACTGGGCTTATCCATCTGAAAGATAAATTTTCAGACCGTCTTAGCATTTTGCCGTTGGATTTGACCGTTGAAAGTTCAATTGAGGTTATATTTCTTTTCCTTTAGTTGTTTTCCTTCTCTTTGTCAATTGCATCAACAGAAGCATGCATTTAGACACCATTAGGAGCCTTGGTCTCTCTTTTAGTTCTTCCCTTGTCCCAAGTCTGAGGTTAATTACAAAACTATATGGCAGATGCTATGCAATTGGTATTTATAAATGTAGATGTTATTAAACATTATTTAAACCTAAAGGACATTGCACATTTCCACCCAAATCCACTAGTCAGATCCAATATGATCAAGGGAAAATTAGCAAATCTACTGGCTTTTTCTTTCAGGACTGATATGAGGTCTGCAATTGTTGATCAGCAGTTAGCTATTGGTATAAGGATGGTATACTGGGGTTGCAAGTGACATAATTTGTAGTTTTGGGGGAAATGGAATTGGAAAGATAGACACGGGTGTGTATGTGCAATTTAACGTTAAGCCTATCTATATCCGAAAAAATAATTATGAAATCCATATTCCTTTTTAGGCATTAAAGATGGTTCACTGTTAAATAAATAGTTCCAAATTCATTAGTTTTTTAAGGTTTGTGTATTTCATAATATTTCAGGCATCAGCATTGTCAATAAAACAGACATTTGGCCGTCTAAACCTTCTCATTAATGCATCTGGCATTCTTTCAATACCTGGAGTATTGCAACCAGGTAAACATTTTATTTCATTCTTTGATAATGGATTTAAAATATCCCCTGCCTATTGTAGCATACAGGAAGATTTAAGTGAGAAATACAATCTCTGATAACTGTAATTTTTATTCATGTATTACCCTCCCCAAACACATCCCTCCAAAAGAAATGAACTAAAAGGATAAAAGAAGATGGAATAACAAAAGAACACAAAATAAGATAAAGAAGAAACCAGCCTGCTCTTATCAGGAAGTGCTTAATGGGGGCTAGCTGCCAGTGATGTATAACTGCGAGCTAAAGCTCTGCTATCTTGTTTCATGTTTCTTACAACTGTGAGGGAGTTGATTATTTTAGTGATCTGTACAATACAGAAACGACATTGAACAAATTGGAGAAGTCATCTTTGATGCTTGCATATGAAGTTAATGCTGTGGGTCCTATCTTAGTTATCAAGGTAACATCAATCTAATTTTCATTACAAAAATTATTAAACTATTTATGATAGTTTAGAAGTAAATTTGGGTTCTTTATGTATATGAGGGGGCTATAGAAGCCTTTGGGTATTCCAGGAAGAAATGGATACGCAGATGATAAATAAGTAAATATTATGTTTATTCTTGTGATTCTCGGTAACTGAGTAAATAATGTAAACAGATGATTAGCTGACTGTTGTAGCTCCATAAGAAACAGCACAGAAAGTGTTACTATTTACTCAAGCTCAGGATAATCAAAACTCATGCTTGTTCGCATGTAATCTAAATATGGATACTTGATATGTCAATTGTTTTTTGTTGTTAGTATATAATAATTATGATTACCTATGCATATATGTCATTGGAATGCTTATTTATTTGACGTGGCTGTCAATGAGTGATGACAATAACTGTCAAGTTGTTCTTACTCATCCCCACAGCAAATATATGTAAAAGATTTCAGTTGGTGAGATCGAATACAGGAAAGACTTATATACCTCATGCTCATAGTTCTGTCTATATACTCTTACCTTCCGTGTTTTGCATATATTATGCATTTGAACTTGAAAGACTTTCAAATGCTACTCACTTAAAATTGCTCTACAATTTTACCATGATAAGAGTAGTCCAATTTGTGAATTTGGTTTAGCATCTAATGCACTCTAATATAAATAAGGTGGACTATGTGTACACAAGATGCAGCTTCTTCTGAATACCATTTGGTTCAGGCTTCAGCTCTACTAAAGATGGCTAATCCTCTGAATTACATCATTTCTGCAAATGGCACATGCCTTTACAGTACCCCCTCCTTGCTGTCATTTATCCAAAAACTGAAAAACTATCACTCTTTCTCCACATCAATAGTTTCAGAGAGACCACAGATTCCATTGCATCTCAATCTCACTCACGGTACAAATCTTCTTTCAGTTCCATGCTCTCGTTCACACTTTCGTAGAATGGCTCTAATCATGATAAGAACCCTATTAAACACCTTACCAAGACTCTATCAGCTCCATTATTTGAGTAATTAACTCAGTTCTGTAATTCATGCTAAAATGATTAGTTTCGCCTTTACATTGCCCCCAATATTTTATCACGAGATAACTTGTTTAACGGCATATTGGTCCTTCCAGGCCCCCGAAGAAGTGACTTTCCCTTGATATTTTACCTTATTTCTATAATTCTTAGTTTTGTGTAACAATAACAATGCATTTATCATTGTTTTTGTCGAATTTCATGTGTCTCTTTAACTTCAATTTTATGAATTGAAGCATTTTTGACATTTCAAGCTAATATTTTATATCTGATTCTGCAAATTTTTAAATCAGCACATGTGGCCTCTTCTAAAAGTAGGAGGCGGCTTTGGGACTGGAAGAAGTTCTGCTGTTGTGGCTAGTTTGAGTGCAAGGGTTGGATCTATTGGGGACAATCGGCTTGGTGGCTGGCACTCTTATCGATCTTCAAAGTCTGCTCTTAATCAATGTATGACTTCTCTATCATAAGATATTCAATATGATAAGTCCAACTACCTCATTGGATCATACATGTGTGGTTTGACTATATGCAAAACATATATAATGAATCATGTAAAAATGTACTAGTATTACTACACACATGACCCATTTGTTGTGATTCAACTGAAAAATTCATCATCAGATTGGATCATGCAAGTTGTTAGATTTCCTCATCATTGTTCAATACTGTAAATGCATTTATCACCTGAAACCATACTTTGTCTTTTACATTAATCACTCCAGAATCCATGAGTATGACCAAGGCATTTCTTCAGTTGACAGTGCTTGCATAAAACCATGCTTCTTAGCTCTTGATTTTCAATACTCTCTATTCTCTTCGTTTTATAGTTGCATGTATTTTTAATAATAATGAATGCTATGCATTAGTGAAGTATGAATCAAATGAGTTTGAAATTGTCCAAACTGTTTGAAATAGTAATTTTTACATGCTTTATTCCCCCTATCAGTATCAAAGACTGTCTCCCTGGAGTTTGCAAGAAAGAAGGATCCAATTGTATGCATTTTATTGCATCCTGGTACAGTAGACACAGATCTCTCAAAGCCATTTCAAAGGAATGTTCCCCCAGACAAACTCTTCAGCAAAGAGTTCTCAGTGCAGAAGCTCCTAAGCATCATTAACAATGTGAAGAACCATGACAACGGCAAGTTCTTTGCCTGGGATGGTCAAGAAATTCCTTGGTAACCCTGTCATAACATGTAAGAATGATACCAGTAATAAGTGTCAAAGCTGCACTCAAGAAAAAAAAAATGGCTAGAGAATTGTATTTCATAAAATTCTTTGATTCATTGATGTTTATGGAACATCAAAAACACAGACACTCTTAAATTTTTGCTATGTTGGTGTGGATAGGAATTTGATCCTCAGGTGTTTAATAAATATTATTTTGTATTGTATTTGCGATAATTAAAGTAAATAAAAAAACTCTTCTCTCTCAATCATGTGGTCATTGAGTTCTATTTATATTACCATTTTTTAATTAAGAGATATTATATATACTCTTGTATATTCATGTCATATATTTTACTGCACTATACATAAATCTTTTGACAATATATCCCCGTACCATACCGGTTTCATATCAGATGGCGATGCTCATACTATGTGTGCATCATCACAGTTGAAGTTTTTTTAATGCATAAAGCTTTTCATATATTAGATGCTTAAGTTTTTTTAATGGAAAATACACAAGATAGAGATAGAACATTCTTCGAAGTGACAAGCATGGACTCTTAACAACTTTTTAAATCTTTGTGAAGCAATAGTATCGTGCATCAAACTAGTGGACACAGTAAACTTCTATCCTAAAAGAAAATAGTTTCTAGAAAGCAAAGGAAGAACAGAACTTTAGTGTATACTTGTCGAGAAATTTATAGGTTTATTGGAAGGTAGAGTTCCAGAAGAAATTAGGGTGTTCATGGCCGAGGCATGGGAGAATCATGAGTTTTTTATGACAATAACAGGGAATAGATTCTACAGAAGTGACTTGAGTAGACACTTTGCAGTACGCTTTCCAAGTACCAACGTCCTGCCAGTCAAATGGTCCCAAGAATACAATAAATTGAAGGAAAATGTTTTGTAGAGACTCATAGAAGTGTCTACAACTACAGCGAGAAAGAAATAGAAGAGAAAGAAGTGATATATGATATGACATGACAAGAAGAGAAACAAAAAAAGATGAAAAATATTAAATGGGTGTTGACCCTATTTGAGTGGTTACGAATCTTAATTGTAAATTCAACTATATTTTCCATGGAATATATATATATATATCCTGCAAAAAAATATGAAGTTCAAAGAGGATATTAGTGGCACTTTGACAAATTGATAAAGATATAATTATGAGCAAGGTACTACTGTAGACGAGAATATGTGGCAGCCAATCTGAAGTCACGGATTCCTCCAAAACTTATCACTTATTTTGCAGCTATAGAGACGTAATTGTGTATATTATTATTGATAATTAGTAAGTCACGTATATACAGTAGAAACCTAACGCAAGGTTATCTAGAATACAGCAGAAATTATCTAGGATGCATTGTGATGGAGAGTTTAAATAAACGTTTATTTAATAAATTTTTAAATAATAACTTATGTCATAACTTTAACCATAATTTTTTGAAAATAAATTAAAAATAATTTATTTTAATAAATTACACTAAAAAATTTATGAGATTAAATGATTTCTGTAAGCTGCCCAAGTTCTTCCAAATAGGCCAACAGCTATAGGTAACAACTATACAAGGGATAAGACAAGTGTGACAGCAACAAGTTTAGATAAGTAACAGCAATCTTCAATCAAATAATATCCCTACAGCAGCAACTCTACCAATGGTCCTAATTTTACTTTGGAGACAAAGATTTCATATCCATGAGGTGATCTTCCATCACTAAATCTTTCTTTTTTGGGTTGAAAAAACAGTATCAGCATCTATGAAAAACATATAGCACTATCTGAAAGGGACAAATTTCCATTTACTTTATCTCAAGATGGAGCTTGAATTGAAAACTCAACGAGTTTAACAAAATTATGCTTCTATCATATATCTAACACGTGGAACAAAAAGTTAACTCAATGAAGTAAATGCAACCTTAATAAAAGTGACTTTTTTAATACATGAAAACTAAATTGAGGTTCAAATAGGGTGCTAAAGAAACAGTATAAACACGAATAATATAAAGGCATAGCATAACTAAAAAGCATGAGAGGCTCATACAGAAGTGGAAAGAAACTAAATTTTACGTCCTAAATGATGTAGTTGATTAATTACATGAATGATATCATGTTGTCATTCACTATAAAAGAAATACACGTCCTCCATTAATAAAAATCAGTATAATTAAAATATTTTACATCTAATATTACTGCTTTTAGTTAGACTGTTCAACTATTATAAATTCGTTTCATTTGTAACATTATTAGCGATTACAATTTCATATTTTATCAAATGAAGTAAATTCCTCTCTATAGTTGAGTAAAGTGCGTATTTTTATGTGGTACCACATTAATGAGTTGTTTGGATTATATAACTGCATTCATTTTCCAACGAAAAGCTCAGATTTTTAGCGTGATTGAATTCACGTTTAATTGTGTGTGTATATACATTTACTGCAACCTTATTATATCTTTTTGTGTCAGATCACCGTTTATTAGATTTTTAACATGTTTATACACACATTTTTGTTTTGTTTTGCATGAAATTTTGGACACTTTCTGTGTACAAATCTGTAACAGTGAAAAAGAGACTTGATTCGATCTTTCAGTTTATTTAAAGCAGTACATATATTCACTTTAAACTATATTAATTCTCTCCTGCAGTTTCCAACTTCAAGGTAACTAATATAGTTGTTTACAGGAGTGAATACTGGCAGATGACAGGCTTTGATTTCGAAAAGATTCCTGTGGTAGGACTTTGATTTGTGGTGAATTCTCTGGGACTAATTCTATAAGGAAAATGTTTCTTAAATATTAAAATTACACAATAAATATTTTTTTAAAATATATATAAATGATAAAAAATAGTGACACACAAAAAACAAATATATAATGAATATTACATGTTATGTAATTTTTTTAATGTTTAGAATATGGAAACCATTTTGTATGTGTTACCATGATATATATGCATATATGGTTGACACTAAGGATATCCACTAGACCACTATATATTTGGTGACCTGTGTAGCCATTTCACAACATCACAATCACAGTTCCATCTTTGTCAATACTCATTCAATCATATTCTCATCAAAAGCCGTGCTTTGTCCTTCCCTGTCAATGCAAACCGTTGTAGGTGGATTCTCTGATAGGCACTGAGAGGTTGAGATTATGAAGGATATATATATATATATATATATATATATATATATATATATATATATATATTAATAAGAATCACATTAACTTCTAAAGTTCTCTGACTTCTTTTGATACATTACGTTTTCTGAAATCCGTGGTGTCTTGCAGTAATGCTTCTTGGCAAAAATAAGAGGGAAGTGAATTAGAGCTTGATTGGTTTATAACATGTTATTTGGATTGATTTACATTTAAATTATAAAAGTTATCGATTGTTGTCGTAAATTTTGTTCAATTCACGTTTAGAGAATTTTTAACGTAATTTTATATACACACCTAAATTTTGATAGAATTGATTTTGAAGAATTGAATATGATTATATTTAAATTCATTTTAAACACATTTTATGTTGGAACCTGTGTTAGAAACTCAGCAAATGAAATTAAATTTCTGAATGTTAATCAAACATTCACTTAGAGCTGTTTTACACCTAGAATCATCTCGCCATATTTTTTATACATTCCAGAATAAAACTTATTGTTAAAGTTTGAATGAATACGCATCTTAATTAACAATTCAAAATTAATTACATATACTGAAATTTAAGACAAATGACACTTAGTCGTTTGGGGTTATAGAAAATGAAAATAATATAGAGTAAACAAAAATGATAAGTGAAAAAAAATATTTGTATCGATAATTTATCTTCATTCAATTATAATATGTTGAATCTGTGAGTAATTGTTTGAAAATCCCTTTACTTTGCTTTGGATTTTCGCTTGGAAGGACACTTTGACGGGTCTTTGATCTACCTAATAACCTCACAATTCAATATATATTAGTGTTCTTTTCCCTAAAACACTACTCAAAATTTCCTCTATCCCAATTCAAAATAAAATACAGAAATTTATGATGATATGTATCCTGAGTTCCCGATTAATTAAGGACTTGATTTTTGGGTTTTTGTTTTGAAAGGGGTGTATGATAAATTTATAATGGACCAAAATGAAAAGGAACATATGCAATCTGTTGAATAAGATTTTAATTTGTTTTTGATTCATGAACTTTTTGCGTCATTTAGAGGGCATTTATTTTAATTATTAGAGCTTACTTGGATAGTAATCTATACACATAAAGATTAGAAGATGAAATATTATATATAAAGAAAACATAAATCGACCAAGAACCCTGTATATGCGTGATAGAGATTGATCATACTTAATTGGTTTCTTGAACATAATTTTTCTGAAATGGAGGCAAAAATGAACAAATGAAGATTAGAAAATAAAAGAAAAAAAAATTCAAACAGTGATAATTGGTTACTTGTGTTCCTCATGAGGACAATCCATCAAGTTGGTTATGATCTAATTTGAAGTTATGTTAACAAATATTTATGTTACTTTCAGTATATTCTATCATTAATTGATTTATCTATTTAACGCTAAGTCCATTATTCATTATTTTTAAAAGCCTCTTTTACAGTAACATATTTAAGTTACTTTTACTAATTAACAATAACTCTTTTAGAATAACATATTGTTTATATAATTATTAGGTTTCTCAGAGGAGTTTCAGAAAGAGTTACTTTGAGTTTCCCTTGTATAAAATAGAAAATGGAAATGAACTCTTTTGTACAAATCTTAGCACTAACTAAAGGCAAGACACAAGATCGACCAAATGGCTACTCTAATTGCTGCCAAAGATTCTTCTCCATATGAAGACGCTGAAACTATCAAGAAGGCTTGCAAAGGTTATCTAAATATCTTATATATGTTGCACAGTTTATATACGTAGAATGTTTTAATCACTGCAAAATATTCATGTATCTATCTTCTTCTTTTTGTATAAATATAAATTATGTAGTTTTTTTTTTTAAAAAACTATTTACATAATCTCTCCACACCAGAATCGAAGCATCCAATTTTTTTAAAAAAACGATGAACAAAATGAAAATATTTACGTGATCGGGTGACGAAAATATGCCATTTTTGTTCATAAAAACTCTCATGTTCACATTTGTTTTATAACAATGTTTGACGTTTCTAATTATTAATAAATTCATATGTCATATTAGTTCACGTAAGTTTAACGTAATTTTAATTTGACTTGTAATTAAATTATTTAATTTGTTTATTATTATTTTAAAATATTTTCTTTTGTATCTTAAATTTTATAAAGTAACTAAACTATCTTTATCAAACCAAAACCTTGCACCGATCATGCTCATACACACACTAGTTTAGTTTACTAGATTTCTAACCATGTTTTGAAAAAATGTATGGTTTGTAGGATTTGGGACAGATGAGAGTTCTCTTATATCCATACTAGCACATCGAAATGTGGCTCAAAGGAAACTTGTGAGGCAGGCTTATGAAGAAATTTATCATGAAGATCTTATCCAACAACTCAAATCTGAACTTTCAGGAAGCTTTGAGGTAGAAATATTACAATTCATAGCATTTTTTTTAGAAAATGTTAATATCAACTTTAGAATTAATTTTAAGCAGCTAAAAATTATTTAAAAACTATTACAAAATGTTTATTATATTAAAATACCAAAATATAACAAATATAGAAATATAATAATTTTAAATGTTTAAAATTAATCTTAAAAATTTATGTTAATAAACTTTGGTTTTGATCATTCAACTTTGCCCTAATGGGTGAAAGAGAAGAAGCCAATATATGTTGAAATAGGAATTAGAGAAAAACATATAAATAACTAAAGCATGTTGCAATAATTTGGATATTGGGTGAATCATAAAATTCTTATTAACATTATTTCTTATTGCCAAATATGGTAACTACCATTCAAATTAGAGAGCTATTTGCAATTGGACGATGGATCCAGCTGAAAGAGATGCATCATTGATTAACGAAGCATTGAAGAAGGAAAGGGTACCAAATTACAGAGTAATTATTGAGATTGCTTGCACTAGAACTTCAGAAGAGTTTCTGGCTGTGAAGCGTTCATACCAGTTCCTATACAAGCATTGCCTTGAAGAAGATGTGGCTTCCACAACAATCGGTGATATTCGTAGAGTAAGTGGGTTAATTATCGACCTATATTATGTGCTTTGTTTTTCAATAAAACACACTTTAATTTGTTTAGAAATAATAATAATTAGTAAGTTTTTATTAAAAATCACAAGATATTAAGAAATATAATGTATTAATAATATTAAAAGTTACATTTTTTAATAGAAATCTTTTAGTTATTACTTTTTTATCATATATCCTTAAAAAAATTGTAAGAATAATGAACAATTAGAAATGGAGAATAAGAATCACACCTTTTGTTATTCCTTTTTCATGCAGTTGTTGGCTGCAGTTATAAGCACCTATAGGTATGATGGAGATGAGTTCGATGAGAGTATGGCTCATTCTGAAGCAAATATTGTTCATCAAATAATTGAAAAGAAGGCTTTTAACGATGATGAAATCATTAGAATTTTGAGTACAAGAAGTAAGAAGCAGCTATGTGCGACTTTCAGTATCTTTAGAAACATGTATGGCACGACAATTACCAAGGTAATGTTATAAGTTTATGTACTCTGCTCCACAAACAGAATACAAGGACAAGGAACACACACATCACCGCCATTCAACTGAAATTTCTATGCTAAAAAGTTATTAATGAAATTATGTTATGGATTTAAATTTATTCAATTGAAATTAAAATTAACATTTTTAATTACAACAGAATTTTTATAATCTTGTGAAATCAAGGGCTGAATCTGGCCTTAAGTACTTTTTGAAGACAGTTAAGACTATACAATTCATAAAAATGTAGTTAAAAACTGATGGACAAGCCAAAGTTTTTAGTTACATTCTAGAGTGGGGAAAGATATTCAAGAAATGAGTCTTGTTAGTCTTCTTTGAGCATTGCTAATAGTGTTTTCATTTTTAATCCTTTAATTAGTGTCCTTAAGGCAATTTTTTAACATTTGCATTATGAAATTTATACTCTATGGACTACACTTGTTATGAATTTGTAAAATTGGCTAGAAATTAATACTTTCTAGAGTTTACTATTATTTCCCAAAGTAGCATTTGATAATTAGCAAATTTTTATTATGCATAAAACTTTTATTTTCAAGCCTCCAATGAACGATACATGGGTATTCTTTGCTAATTGTAGGGATTATTAGGCACTCCAAGTGATGAATACATGGTGGCACTGCGTACTGTCATTCGTTGCATCAAGAACCCCCAAAGATATATGACCAAGGTAACTGAAGTCATCAAATTATGTTAGTGTAACTTTTCTTGTTATGTAACTTTTCTTAAACATGCATACATTGACTTGATTTAGGTGTTATGCCACGCCTTGAATGATTTGGTGACTGAAGAGCATGCTTTGAGCCGTGTTATCATCACTCGTGCAGAGAAGGATTTAAACGAAATCAAAGATCTTTACTTCAAGAGAAATAGTGTCACCCTTCATAATTCTGTGGCTCAGAAGACATCAGGAAATTACAAGAATTTTCTTCTTGCATTGTTAGGAAACAATTGAGTTTAACTTATGTGTTTGGGGTAGCATCACTTTTTAACCAATGTTTGAGGAAATTACTATCTCTATATTTGAGCAAAATAAAGTTTTCAAATAGTGATTTATATGAACCAATAAACTCATTGGCTTTTGCCACCACAATAACATAACTTACCTTCATATAATGGTTGATTCATGGCTTCGGTATTCATCTCCCTCTCATATTATCTAACATAGCTTTTCTTGCAAATCTTATGAAGATTGTGACAGTTAGCATCAATATATTGGGTCGTGTTCCTATGTTCTTCAAAAGATGGGAATATTAATAAATAAGATTGCAATAAAGCTGAGAACTTAAAAGAATACTAGGGATAATACCCCATGAACATAAAAAAAGAAAAAAGCAACAAGCAGAAAACACAGTTCAATATTCGAGTCATACCTATATTCTTGTCCTCGGTTAGGATGACAGCTATTTAAAGACTGATAAGTCAGTCCCCTCAACCGATGTTGGGACTTATCATCCCCGGACTTATCATCCCCTCCCTCTTCAAGAGAGTCCGCCACAGACGCACCGGTTAGCATGATATTGTCCGTTTTGGGGGTTAACCCCTCACAGTTTTATTTCTCCCAGATATGACACACTAGAAAAAGGCCTCATGCTAGAAGGAAGGACGCCACAGCTATTTAAAGACTGATAAGTCACTCCCCCCAACCGATGTGAGACTCATCAGTTTCTAATTTCATTATTTGCCTGATTGCAGACATCATTTTACATTTTGTTTTGTCATGTTTTCTAGATTAAACAACTATTTCTTATGGTCTTACTTTGTTCCAAAGGAAACGTGACTGCATTTTGCTCTGGAACCTCCAAGTATTATGATGTAGTTTGACAATTGGTTTAAGTAAAAAATAGTATCACTAGCTAGCAAAAAAATAAACTTGAGAAAATTCTTCTAATTGCAGCTTCTGTTAAATGTTAATAAGTATATTAAAAGCAACTCGACAAGTATTGGCTAGCATTGTTTCATCATTAGCTATTATTCTGTCCGGTAAGTTATTTGATTTGATTTGAAGGTGTATTGTACTAATTTAATTCCCTACGATTTAATATGATAAAGTTTTAAGGATTAACACTTATGAAATGCATCTACTTGTATATAAAAGTTTAATTCCCTACGATTTGAGACAGTTTTTCTATTTAGTTTCAAAAAATAGACTTAATGCTCATAAATTAGGTGGATGAGAAGTCATAAGCTAATTTAAAATGTTCATGACTTACTTATTTGATAATATGTAATATATAGAGGTAATTTGAATGCTTCATATGAACAGTTCAAGAGTTTTGATTGGATGAGAGATTTTAAGAGAGGATTATGATATTTTGTGGGATTTAGTATTCTGTTTATTAAAATTTGTTGTTTGAATTTTTTAAAAGAATTTAAAATAACAACCGAGCTGAAAATACGTTGTTTAAGAAATTAAAAGAATAATTTTTATTAAAAATTATAATTTTTTACTTAATTATATTTTAGTTTTTATAAATATAACACATTTGTGATTAAATTTTTATAAAATATTTTATTAAAATTTAATTTCTAAAATATTAAAAAGTTAAGATTTAATATTTAAGTGTTGAGTCGGTTGATGCAGAGTTATTTAATTTTTTAATATTTAAAATTAATATTTATAAATCTTTAAATATATTTTAAATATTTATGACGAAGATGTTTAATCTTGCTAAGGAAGCGAAGCTCGCTAGAGAAGGTGTTGTCAAGGCTCCAAATTACGCCCTCGCTAGCATCTGCAAAAGCCTCGTCGCCGGTGGAGTCGCTGGAGGAGTGTCAGTTCCGTTTCTCATTTCCTAATTACTTTTTTAATTAAACTTTATTTATGAATATGTCGATGATGATAGTGTTGGATTTTCATTGTCAGGGAACAGTGGGGATTGATGTTTATGGCTTTTGTGATATCATTTTTTTGGGTTTAATTTCGTTGAATGATTAATATTTATTAATCTGGCTTTTGTATTTGGAGAAGTAGAATGAGTATATTATGCGTTAAATATAGGCGTTGTTGTTCATTTTGGAAGTTGCCAGTCCTTTTACTTTTACTTGGACTGGATTACTTGTGAGGAACTAATCCGAAAATCGGGGGATTTGAAACAAGATTCAGTTTTTTTGTGCTTGTATATGTCATTTATGACGAAAGTCACTAAAATTCTTCATTCCCTTAATATCTTGATGGTACATTGCCTTGCTAATGTTGCATTTCCTGCCAATTAAAGAATGCATGCTTACTTTGAATTTCATTTTCATTTCAGTAAATTGAGTTGTAATTACAATTACAACAATCCGTAATTCAAATTTACTGGAAACTCGTTCTTGCTGATAATTCCAAGATTTTTTTTGGTGTTGTGCCGAGTTTTAATTTTTAACCAAGTTTTTGTTGTGCCTATGCAGATCACGTACTGCAGTTGCTCCACTGGAACGCTTAAAAATTTTGCTACAGGTTAGTTGATTTGGTTGTTTAGATCTACATGGATTAGCTATTATTTATCCTTGCTTTTGTGACTCTATTCACATGAAATGTTTTGGACTAGTTTTAACACGATTTTTAATTCATAAACTAATGTTCTAATGTTACTGATTTGCTTTTATTATAAAAGAATTTGTCTAGAAACTTAAATGTCTGAAATATCAATTATACTTATCAAACATTTATTTTAACATACAATAAAATAGCCCATATATTATGGCACAGGTCTTCAACTAGGTTTTGCTTTCTGTTCATTTCACACACTCATCTAGGATTTTCAATTTTTGGGAATTCCACCTCCCTTCCTGTGATTATTTGCATGGCTTTGATTGTGACTGTTCGTAATCTTGCTTACTGGATGAGTCAGCCTTGCAATTCATTCTCTATGATAATACAAATTTGAGCTGATATTCTGTTGCCCACTGTTTTGGTTTTGGAGTAAATTAAGAATTCTAAGTATATCGTTATTTTGTTTTCTATTGGTTCTGGGATTTTTTTTCCTTCTTGTCCATTTCATTTGATAATCTCTGCTGAATGTTAGCCAAAGTTGATGAATAGGGCGGTGATTTGTATTTTGTGAAGTGTGCCAATTCTTATTTGCCTTAGCTCTGTTTTGGACTGTGCATCATGTTTATTAACTACTTAACTGTGCTAATCTAGCTGATTTTTGTTAAAACCCTGCAATTATTATTTGCTTATTGTTTTAAAGGATTTTTCTATTGTTCAATTTGTGATTCAATTATTCCTTTTCTCTTAAATCTTCTACAGGTTAAACTCTGTGTTTTTACTCCTATCTCTTGTATTCAGTCAATGCTGAGCTAAGTAGTTGTCAATTAAAACCTGACTATTTTTACTACCTTCATTGTTCATTTTACTGGAAATTGCTTCTTTGAAGTTTTGTCACTCAATGTTCTTCAACTTTAAGAAAATTATACTATCCTTTAAATACAAGATCCATAGTGTTCCTTCCTTGCACATCCAAAGGCACAGTTATGTGAATGTGTACATGAATTGGAAAAAAGATTCGTACTATGACTCAATTGAGCACATCCATCAGTCCATTCACCTCAAGCCGGTCATTGCTCTTAAAAACTGCATTGCCCAGGATCCCAATGGATGCATTCCTATCTCTGCAGTGTCAAAGAGGGGATTGGTGTTAGATGTGCCCATGAAGGTTGCAAGATTTATGAGGCAATATCCATCCATTTTTGAGGAGTTCACGGGTCCCAAGTACAATCTACCTTGGTTCAGGTTGACATCAGAAGCTGCTAAAATTGACAGGGATGAGAAGAGAGTATATGAAGAATGCAGGGAGGACCTACGATCCAGGTTGAGGAAGTTGATATTGATGACCAGAGAGAATGTTCTTCCTTTAAAGATAATTCAAGGGATGCAGTGGTATTTGGGCTTGCCAAATGATTTCCTGCAGCACCCAGAACAAAATCTTGATGACTCTTTCAAGTTTGTGGAGATGGAAGATGGATTGAAGGGGTTGGCTCTTGAAAGGGGGGAAAAGATTTATTCTGTAATGGAGAAGAATGCCATGAAAAGAGGTTTGTACTTTGGCGGCCCGATGGAGGCCATTGAGTTTCCATTTTTTCCATCAAAGGGTTTAAGGTTGAGGAGGAAGATAGAGAACTGGCTAGATGAATTTCAGAAGCTTCCTTATATTTCACCTTATGATGATTTCTTGAATTTGGATCCAAACAGTGACATAGCAGAGAAAAGACTTGTGGGGGTTCTACATGAACTGCTCTCCCTTTTTGTTGAGCATTCAGCAGAAAGGAAGAAGCTCTTTTGCCTCAAGAAGCATTTTGGTTTGCCACAGAAAGTGCACAGAGTGTTTGAGCGGCACCCTCATATGTTTTATCTTTCTTTCAGGAACAAGACTTGTACAGTCATTCTTAAGGAGGCTTACAGTAAAATATCACCTATTGGGGAGCATCCTCTACTGAGGGTGAGGAAGAAATACATCAAGTTGATGAAGGAATCAGCAGTTATTTTGAGGAACAGGAGGGTGAATAATCGGTTTTCTAATTGTAGTTCTAAAATGGGTTTAGATTCAAAAGATCTGGATGAAAGGGGACATGAGATGGCAAGTTTTTCTTTGGACCAAGTTGTGTGAAAATTTATAGAACAAGACTTGAGGTTGCTTTATCAGAAGGCATACATGAAGTTTTTACCAACAGAAAGAGATACTAGTAGCTGACGTATAACCATTAGTTGAAAATGCCTATAAGCTGTTTTCAAGCACATATATGTACATATATATACGTACTTATGCTGTTAGGTAAAGATACGTGAATGATCTTATATTATATTTCTAACTCAATCCTTGTTGATCTGATTCTAATAAAGGAGGTTGGCCTGTGCATTGTCCACGCTTTAAGCCCAAGGGCTCTTACATGAGGGGGCATGTTGGAAATATAATGTAAAACTATTTATGTCTTTTCCTAACAGCTTAAGCTCTTGGAATTGTTAGTTCATTACACGGACACACAAACATATCTTTGTTTATTAGTTTTAGAAACATGCCTGATCTACTCTGTTGAATTGTTAAACCTTACATGTTTGGTGTTGTCAATGTTTTATAGGCACAGCCTTGTATGTTCTACTTTGTGGCTGTACTTGCTAGCATACCATAACATTGTATTTGTTCTTTGGCAAAACATGTTTTCAAGCCTTTTCTGACTTGATTTTATTTTTGCCCTGCCATAAGTTCTTGACATGTGAAGTCTCTTTGTTGCCTATGATCTGCAATTCTAATCTGCCTCGCTCATGGTGGAAGTGAACATTCCAAGCATGCTTTTAACCAAAAATTTGGAATGTGGGAATAGTGCTCCACTAGAACTCTCCAGTTATTGAATGCATTTGTTGGTTGAGATGAATCAAAATCTGCTCAATATTTTGCCTCAAATTTACAGGTATGATTGACATTATTGTTGGTGGTGGTTTTTCAGTTAGTGAACAAGGTTCTGATATTGATGTGTTATACTTTGACAAAGCTGCTGGAATGGACACAGGACCTATCGTTGTTCAATTTTTACACTGAACCTCAAACAGATAATAGTAATCTATCCCGCATGAGTAAGCGTGGAAAGTTAAACAAGAATCTAGAGCTACTATTCGTGGTCATTTTGGTTTGCATCAACACGAATCCAGCCCTTTTTTGTCCTGTCTATTAATTTGTTTTCATCCCGGTACTCCTAGCATGTTTGGATGGAAAGAAATAAAACTTTTTGAATTTTGAAAATTTTTACTATTTAGTTGAAGAGAGAACGAAGAGCTGAGTAAAGAAAAAGAAATTAAAAGTTTTCTCTCATCCTTTATTTTCTTTCCACTTTTGCAAATTTAATTTGGTTATGTTGGATTTAAAATGTCTCTGCGATGTCCCAGATGGTCTGCTTGAATTGTGAACAGAAGAAGTATCCCCTTTCTTTCCATTTTAATTTTATCTGTTTTTTAGGTCAAAGTTTATTCATTTTTAGAGTAAACTATACTTCTTTCCAGTGAAAGAAGCTTAAATTACACTGTTATTTCTTTTTATTTAATACATGAGTTTCTTAATGGCATTTTTCTTTTCTTTTCATAATTCTCAATATCGTGGGTAATGAATTTTGAACTCTGTTATTTACCTTAAAACTTTAGAATTTGAAATGAAAGTTTAGAAGTAAAGTTCTAGAATCAATTGTATGAAAAAAGCAACGTGAATCATAGTAATAATCTTTTTTCCTGTCATGTACACATTCACATAACTGTGCCTTTGGACGTGCAAGGAAGGAACGCTATGGATCTTGTATTAAGTAAAAAAACCATCAAGGCAGCAATTTCAAGGCAACATAATATCAGCTCAAATTTGTATTATCATAGAGAATGAATGGCAAGGCTGACTCATCGAGCAAGATCACGAACAGTTACAATCAAAGCTATGCAAATAATCGCAGGAATGGAGGTGGAATTCCCAATAATTGAAAACCCTAGATGAGTGTGTGAAGGGAACAGAAAGCAAAAGCTGGTTGGAGATCTGTGCCATACATAATATGGGCTATTTTATTGTTATTAAAAATACATGTTTGATAAGTATAATTGATATTCCATCACTAATTAATTTTTGTATCTGAAAATTCTATGTTTAAAACTTATATAGGAATATTTTATCTCATTTTGATTTTATGTCTAATAAGTATACTGATATTTTAAACATTCAACTTTCTGGAATAAACAACCGTAGATAATTTCTTTTATAATAAAAGCTGATCAGTACCGTTATAACATTAGTTTATAAATTAAAAATATTTTTATTTAAAATAATGTTAAATTGCTTTAAAAATTATGAACAAAAGGTATATTTTTTTAATAGCTTTTTAAATTTCTTAAACAATGTCCTTCTGGTGCTAATTAGCATTTTTTTATTTTAAATTCTCTTAAATGATATTTTAAATTCTCTTAAAAAATATCAAACAACAAAGTTTAATAAATAAAATTTTAAATCCCTCAAAATATCAAAATCCTCTCCTAAAATCCCTCATCCAATCAAAATTATTGAACTGTACATATGAAGCATTCGAATTGCCTCTATGTATTATTATCAAGGAATTATGTAATGAACCTTTTAAATTAGCTTACGACTTCTCATCCATCTTATTTACGAGATGAAGTATATATTGATTGAACTAGAGAAAAAGTGTCACAAATTGTAGGGAATTAAACTTCCATTAGTGTTATCCTTAAAACTTAATCATATTAACATCAAACTTCGCTTCACATTTCACAAAAATATAAGTCAATTTTTTTATCATCAAAATCCCACAAAATTATGCAGAAAATAGCAACAAAATATGTATCATTAGTTCAAGAAAAACATAGCTACTACTAGCCACAAGGCTCATTTTGGTTGTTTGAGCAGAATATCATGCAGCTTTCCAAAACTGAATTGGCTAAAGCACCATTGAACATACGAGGAAATTTCTAACACGCTCCATTAGTTGAACCTTTCAAAGCATAATTATTTCAAGGAATTTCTTTATATAAATCCAAAGCATCAAGCAAAGCTTTACATTGACCAATTTAGTAAAAATTCCACTAAGCAATTGCAAAACTAATATGCAGTAAAAGAAATCCTTGCATGCTACATGAATGAAACCAAGTTTTTATACAGCAATATGACCAAAACTGAAACTATGTACTTCCTTTAAGCTCGCTTTATGAGTTACTTGTTATCAGTCACAATTCAGTATTTGCAATCATATTTAACACAACATAAACCATGAAAAAAACTATGAGCAATGATATTTTGCCAAGATTTCATCTCTTTAATCGGTTAAGCTACACAAATTGTGTGTCAAAGTCTTGACTTTGCATGTGCATCACACTCGACTAGTTTTTAGTTAAAAGTTGAATAACACTCTACACAATTATGCCCCTGCACAATTACCATGCCACAGTTACCTCCAATACTTGACTTATATTATTTCAGGAGACCATGAATATAAGTTTCTGCAGATTATGGAGACTCACATGCCAAAGTGCAAGATTCAACTGGGCCTGACACATATAACATACACATAGCTGGTAAATCTTCATTTCATCTATATCCAAATATTTAAAGTAGAAAAATAAGGATTGCCCTTACATTGATATAGTAACTGATAGAAAAATAAGGATTGAAGACATGAATAAATTGGACTCGAAAAAATTAGTCATCCGAGGATGTGCTTACAAATATGATCCCGTATGGTTTTATGGACAAAGCATTGCTAATCTGCTAGAGCTTAAGTAACAAAGGATGTAGAGTGTAAGACGTTGCAACGGCACTAAGAACCACGAAACCGATTGGTAAGTGCTAATTCAAGGCCATAAATTATATGAGACCCCTTGTACTATGTGATACTCAGCCCTGTTAATTGATATATACAGACATGTTCATACCTGATAGCCATGTTTACATTATTTCATAACATTTATTTCTGATACAAAAGATGACACGATATGAATGTTTGTGTTCTAGCTTGGAATGCCTCCCCTAATAGTAACCTTAACTCATTAATGCAACTATGAATAAGGCAAAGATTCTCAGTGAGAACATGCTTTTCTTAAAGTACCCTTCTACTAGATTTTGATCTCCAGCTTAAATTCCTTTCCAATAAGCAGTGACAAATTTGAAACTTCAGCAATATCAAACTGAGAGGAGCTATCAAGTTGTGTCCTCACAGTTGCTTTCCCAATTGAATTCATCCCGTTTACAATGTTCAACTCTTTCCTTGACAAATCCATTCTATTAAATGTCTTATGCTTAGGTATCCCCAAGAGAGTTACCTTATCTATGATCCACCTTTGGTCTAGAGCGAATCTTCCATTAGTGACCTTAGATGCAACAAAAATGCTATTGTTGTCAAATACAGCATCAAAGCTTACTAACGTCCATTGCTCATTCCCTCCTGCTATGTCAAGACCCTCCCCATCATCCAAATAGACTTTTCCATAACTATTTCCACTTCTACTAATAACCACCACAAGTTGAAATGAAGTGTTTCTAGCAGCTTCAGTTGTCATTGCTTCTCCTTGCAAGGCCAAAATATTACCTTCCCCAACATGCACATTAATGTGATCAGATGGAGCATTAAGAGTCACATGCTGGCCTGATTTTGCATTCAATGAATTTGAGAAATTGAAGAGGTCAAACCAGTTTCCTGCAGGAAAGTATGCATCAACAGTGACTGCCCCAGATTGTAGTACAGGTGACACCAAAACCCCTTTACCCAACAGAAACTGTGAGTTGATTTCATATGTTGTGACATCCTCAGGGAATGAAAAGAAAAGGGGTCTTGCAATTGGCGTCCCTTTTGTATGTGCTTCATACATTAGTGTGTAGAAATAAGGAAGAAGACGATAACGAAGACCAAGCACTTTCCTAGCTGATGCAGCAACTGATTCCCAAAGGTAAAGCTCTTGCCTGATGGAATTCTTGTCTGAATGATCTCTCGCAAAGGGGTAAAAGGCCCCCAACTGCATTAAGCAAAATAATGAGTTACATATGTATAATACTGTGTTTCATAGTTTATTCCTGCTAAGCTAAGCACGCGAATATTTAATATAGTAACATTCACACTAGTGCAAAAATTATCCCATACTACAACTGCATTTGAGAATCAATTTACCTGGATCCAACGCCGGCAAAGTTCTTCAGTTGTATTCCCTGAGAAACCACATATATCTGCTCCAACCATCGGAATCCCAAAGATTCCAAAATTCAATATGGATGGAATTGAGTATGCCAAATCATTCCATGTTGCAGCATTGTCTCCTGTCCAATGGGCAGTGTACTTACCAGAGCTAATAAATGTTGATCTACTAAGAATGAATGGCCTTCTACTAGTTATATTCACTAATGCCTTGTTAGTTGCCTTGGCTTCTAAGAGTCCATACAAATTGTGGGCATTATACTCAGTGATGTTACCAAAGTGCAAAGACGTTGCAGGGACTGTTCTGTCATTAATGGATTGTTGAGATCCTTTATTGTTGATTTTGTAGGGAGGGTTATCAAGGTTAGAAGATGGAATTGGAAGAGAAGTAATGAAATTTGATAACTCATTCATGTCGATCCAAAGACCATCAAAAGGGAGAAGGTCTCTAAATAATTTGACCTCCCCACCCCAAAATTCTTGGCTGCGTGGATTTAGAAAATCAGGGTAGTAGACCGGTCCAGGCCAAACTTCACCCAAGTAATTGACTCCATTTCTCTTTATGTATATATCAGCTTTCAAACCTCTAACATAGGTTGCATATGTCTCATTTACAGCGATACCTGTTTTCAAAATAATTTCCCTCAGATCAATAAAAGATGCAGATATGCTTCCTCAAACATAAAGAAAAGAAAATGAATTGTACGAAAGAAATTTTATGATGTCAGAATTAGGTACCAGGATCCAAGATAAGCACATATTTCTGACCATTTTGGTGAAGAGTATCAACAAAACTTCTCATCTTATCCAATGGAAAGTTGATTGGATCAAGTGTGAAATCTTTATTTCCATCCATGTAGTCAATATCTGTCCACATAACTTCAAGGGGTATATTTGCTTTTGAGTAGTTGGCAACCACACCCTGGAGATCACTTACACTCTCGTAGCCCCATCGACACTGATGAAAACCTTCCCAAAAGAGAAACAAGGATGTGAATCAACTGAAATTCATAAGTTAAATTTAAATGTGTATGTAGTAACTAATCCAAAGGAAGAGGGTGCATGTGACATACCAAAGGACCAATAAGGCATGGGAGCAGGCCTACCAATGAGTTCAGTGTACTGATCCAACACCAATTCTGGAGAGGAACCACCGAAAAAATACAAATCAAAAACCCCACCAATGACCTTATATGTAATACGATCACCACCATACACTATGTCCATTCCATTGCTGTTCAACAGTAAAACCCCATGTGTGCTTCCACCTTTCACTTTTCCATCTGGGGACTGTGATCTCACGTCCAAATAGAAAGGGTGAGACCCATAAAGGTTGACATCGAGGTTTGAACTTCCAACGTCTGTATTCCACAAAGTGAAATTCTGATTGGGTTGCAGCTTGAAGGAGCTCTTAGTGTGCTCCCCAAGCCCATAAAGAAAGGCCCTTTGTGATGGAAGGGAAGAAGATAGCTGCAAGTACTGATCTTTGAAGATGAGAAAGGTTTCAGGATTGGAAGGGTCAGGTGTAGCGTTGAAGAGAACATCGTTCGAGGATTTGCGTGAGACAGTGAAGCCAAATGGGGTGGTGTTGTAGAGAGTGAAAATAAGATCTGAGTTTGGATGTGTGACACTAAAAGAGTCTTTTGATTGCTGAGAACCTTGCTCGCTATTGAGGAAGCGTAGAGGGTAATAATATTGAGATGAGGAGGAACCTGTAGGAATCAATTCTTGTGGGATTTCCCATCTCTGATGATCGGAGTCAGTGATTCTTACTCTTAATCGATCCTTGTTCTCAAAACTGCAATTCAAAAATAACCAAATATTTATATATAGATACTATACCATAGAGTATAGATGATGTAATAGGAACAAGACAATTTAATTTAGTGGGATGAATTAAAAGTGAGACAACAATAATGATATAAGTACAGTTCGTTGTTTTTACCTGGCATCAAGGGAGAGGTGTGGAATGTCGGGTCCGAAAACTGAGGAAGTGTTGATGAGATTAAGGTTGGCCGTCAAAGAGTTAGTTGTGGGGTGGTTGTTAACAGTTGAGATGGTGTAGCCATAACCAATTGTAGTTACTTGTGATGATGCAGTGGAGAAAAAGATGAGACAAACAGAGATAAAGAAGGGTAACGTTATAGCCATTGTCTTAGTGTTGATGTGGCTGTGGATTACAAGGATAGAAAAAGATCACATGTCGATTTATATACATTCATATTGGAGGCAATGGAGGATGATGTTGACTTGCTAGAAGACTGGTTGAGCTTTGCTTCTTGCAACCAACCGCAACTTTCCATTTGCATTCGGACTATGGACCTTTCTTTTATACATTATTGAAAAGGAATGAATTTGTTTTCATACTTTTTGGGATGCATGCGTACGAAAAATGGTGAAGGAAACAGACATAAAATAAAAATTAAGGTTCAAAATGGTTTTAATTGTTTTACATATAAAATATTAAGTTTAAATACATGATATGTTGTAATTAACGAGTTTGTCGTTTTTTTTTTAATAACAAAGTGTGATTTTCAAACTATGGAAATAATCTTTAATATTTGTATAGAAGTTTAAAATTAAAAATCATTTAAAATTACATAATTTTTTTAAAAATTTATTCAATTTTATATTTTAATCTTGATAATTTAAAATAAAACATTAGGTATGTTTTTAATATAATATTTTTAGATAAAATTAGTGTTTTTGTCCTTCAAATTTAGAGTTAAATTTGATTTAATTTTTTAATTTTATTTTTATTTATTTTGATTCTCTAACTTTTAAAAATATTTTAAATATGTTATTTTCTGTTAAAATTGTTAGCTTCGTTAATTTTTTATACTTGAAACACATTTGAGACATCTTCCAGTGTGTTATTATTTTTTACTACAAGTGAATTCAACAATAAAGAGAGTAGCAACGATTGTCAAGAGGTTTGACTGTATCAACTATTGCATAGACTTGAAAAAAGAAGAAGCAAGTTTAGATATATAAAAAAAAATAACAAACAGTGCACGAATTCAAAAAAAATAATAAATAATGTAAAATAATATATAAAAAAATAAAAAAATATTAACCAAATTCACATTTTTAACAGAAAAGGACTTATTTAAAATAATTTTAAGTTAGAAGATCAAAATGATTTAAAATAAAAGTTAAAGAATGAAATTGAATTTAACCTTTAAATTAAAAGACAAAAATATTAGTTTTGTGTATTTTATATAATATTTTTTTTTCCATTTCTCTCTATTGTACTAACTACTTATTGTACCATAAAAAAATAATTTTATCACACTTTTTTTCCCTTTTTATTTCTTTCTCCCTTTGTAGGATAAAATTATATAAATACATGTTCTCAAAATATAATTGTCCTTCACTCTTGCATAAAAATAATTTCACTTCTCTGAATTCATCCATAAACATGGACATGTGTGTGACTTTATAAAGTATGAATTGGTAGAAATTATGTTAATAATATTTATTTTTAATAAAAAATATTATTTTATAAAATTAGCTGCATATTGTCATTTCATGTATGCATGTCACTACATGGATAATTAATTATCATCAAGAATTTAAATATTGGATAAAACAATAAAGCATATTATTAATTCAATAACAATAAATGAATCAGTTATCATCCAAGATATAAATACCCAATTGCACAAGTCCATTAAACTGAATTAACCTAATGACTCAAATCAAATTAACTTAATCTATTGAAAAAGTTAGACGTGTATAGTTAATAAAGATTTTTTTAGAAAAGACTTTGTTTCCATTAAACATGTAAATTATCTGACAAAAGTTGTTTAAACTTATTTTGTAATCTCAAATTTAAATTTAAATAAATGCAATTATTTTAAATACTAAAAAAAGTTTTGTTAAACTATAATAATTATACTTAACTCGAACATAATTATCAATGTGTAGAATATACTTAAATGTTTATAAAAAAATTAACTTAGTATGTTTTGGCAATTAATTATTTCAGAAAAAATATTAACTTTTTAAAAATATTTGCCAAAAATTAATAAAATAAATTAAACTCAAAATACACTATCTAAATCCAATTAATTTGGTTTGAAACGGTTTAGATTAATCAAAATTATATAAAATTAAGAAAAATCAATCTAGTTAAGTATAGTAAATTTGAATTTGTTTAACTCTAAACTCAGACCAAAGCAACCTAAAAAGAATTAACCTTTTTCCAGGTACTAAGGGAACCAGCAACTGTAGCATGCTCGATCATTCTTAACAAAACAAACCTATTCATCAACCACAAAACAAGTGTTATGAAGACAGAATCATTAAGATATATATTACGGAAAAAGAAAAAGGAGATTAGAATTGGGAGTGAAAAAACAATATCATCTCATGGACTGTGTCTATAGCCTATTATATTCATGATTTTAAGTAGCAAGATAAGCTTGTAAAACCTGTTGATACCTTTTATATTAATTACTAGAGCACTAGATCGAGCTAGATTGTACAATATGCACTTCCTCCTCATTGTTATTTTTTTAAAAAAAATTAAAATTTTTAAACAATTATCAAATTTAAAAATACAACTGCAATGGCAGGAGAGTAAAATTTGTTCTAGGGTTGGCCTCATATGATTATCAAACTTAAGTTATTCTAATCCAATACTAAAAGACTACTATATATTAACAGTTAAGTATTAAGTTTGTCTCCATTAGAATATTTTATTTAATTAAAAATAAATTATTAATATAAAGTATTATGAACTTGTATTAAAAATATATGATATATATTAAAAATAATTCAATCCCTCTCTTCTGGTTGTTTTATTTTAAGATCCACATCCATCGCTGTAGAATAAGCATGGAAAAATCATCTTGAAACTGATTTGTTTTGATGACTTACATATTTTTATGCATTTATTTTTTTCTTAATGAAATTCATAAAATGATTTTTTGCAACAAATGGTAGAGTGGCAAAGAGAAATATTTGACTTTGCAGAAACTACGAGTTCTATTGTAAATAAAGCCCACCGCAGTCCAAGTTGCTGCTATTCCTTGTCCAAAATTTTATTATTAAGAAGTGATCCAATTTTATACGCAACCAAAATTTTAGCTTCTTTTTCTTTTCTATTATTTTTATAGTGCTGATTTGCCTTACCTTGGTAGCTTAGACATTTTCTCTGAAAATAAAAGAACTGTTATTATAATGGAGTTGGATCAAACCAACCACTTACCTTTTAGAACTAATTGAATACTTAAGTAGTGTGTAGTTTTTCAATTTCATGCGGCTATAAAATGTCAAAATTTCTGTGTAGTAATTTATTGCACAATTGTCGGCAAATTAATACACTAATCCTATAAAGGTGGCTCTAGCTAGATGAATAAAAATTCTGAAAGGGTAATTGAGGCTAGAAATCTCAACAACCAAATCCTCTCTCTTTTCTTTTATTTTCTTTTTCTAATGTGGAGAAGATTAATTGAATGCCTCTATTTGACCCCAATTGAATGTAGTCACTGTGTAAGAGAAAATATCCTTTTGATTTGGGTAAATTAACAGCCAATTCTATTATCTAATTTCTATGATTATGTATGATTGATTTTATTGGCTATTCTATGTTGCTTTTCAAAATGTCATACTTTTTAAGTGACTGAAGAGACTTGCGAGGGCCAACATTGTAAAGTTTGTCAACTTTTTGCAATGTGAAGTACCTCATCAATGGTCAAGTGTCATTAAAATTGAACAACTTTTGACCTATACTTGACACCAAGATTCAAAGCCATTACTTTCTCAAAGTTGAGCCAATCAATGTTGAATTCTGTGAGATTTTCCCATTTTGTTGTTAATTAGTTTATAATACCATCTTTTTTAATATACAATATGATGACAGATGGAGGCGCTGAGGTGCATTGATCCTGAAAGTATGATATGGATTTGAAAAATTGACCAAAAATAACAGATATTTTGTGATTTTGTAAGTTGGTTTCATTTTGGTATTTGAAGAACAAAATTAGCACCTGACTTCTTAATGTCCTGTCAAAATGTTCCAATCCTTAATTTTTGATTTTTTTATAAAGTGTGTTGGTCATGCAGAACCCAAAGTGCATTCATTGTGTTTACAATTTAATTGAGAATATAAATTTGATTGAATTAAATTATTTCTTGTCACTTTTGTCCAAATTGAGAATTTGAAGTAGTTACTGAAATGTAGAATACTATATTGTAAGGTTATATATATTTACATATTTAATGAAATGAGAAGGTTCACTTTGAAAAAATAATTAACTACAGTTTATAATGTTGATTAGAAATTGAGAAAATTTAAATTCATATTTAATGATAAATAAAATAAAATAAAATAAGATAGCGAATGAAATTAAAACAATTATATTGATAATTAAACATTTTTTGGAATGAAACAGAAAATAAATTTTTACTATAATATTTAAAAATTTAACAAAATATTTGGAGTCATGATTTTTTTTATTTGTATATTATCCTTATTTTTAACCTACTGATTTTTTTTTTTCTAAAGTCGAGTTTATTTTCACATTCTAAGCTCTTCGTGGCCATTTAAACACTTTTCCATTACAGAAGGAAGGTTATGTACTAATTGCTTATAACTATTCTCTAACCAAAATTAAATTATTAATATAAATATTATAGATTTATATTAATAGTAAGATACATTTTATTAATAATTAATTTTATTAAGTAGAATTATTTTACTTAAATAATTAACATTTTTAATTAATTAAATTTTTTTACTAAACATACTTTATATCAATAGAAATAATTTTAACACCCAACATTTTTATTAGTGTCATGTTAGGTTGAGGGTCAATCCAAGTTAGAAAAATGACAAACAATGATCACTATGCATAGTTTTTTTTTTTCTTCCTTTTTTCTGTATTTGTGATAACAGAGATATCACACAAAAAGATATACTTTATATTTTTAATTTAATAAAAACACCTATTGCAGACTAAATCTTATAAATACAATAGTTTTAAAATAACATCTAACAAAAAAATATTACAAAAGCCAATGTATGTAGCAACACATGGCTTTCACTAATTTTCAAAAAGAAAATGTGCACACAAAGGAATTAACTATATATGTCTACTTATCTATACATATTCAATATTATTGATCGACAAGCTTCAAATGGTAATAATGGTGAAAATCTAGATTTAGAGGTAAATCATTCAAGGTTTTTGCTTAATATTTTATACCACTTCTTTTCATACTACTGAATCCTTTTACTAAACTTAATGTTATTCCCTTAATTATTTAAATCAAATAAATTAATAGCAATCTTATATTCGTTATAATCTTCTAACTTATATAGTTTTTAATTTGTTTACTTATATATACCTTTCCTGTTAATCCACCAATTTAAAATTTTTATTATCTTAACATATTTTGATAAATAATATATCTTAAGTTAAATTAATATATAAAAATATTTTAAATAAGGTATTTATTATAAAAAATATTTATATTCTTTTTCTACGTAAACTATGATAAAAAATTTATTTTAATGAATTTTTCAGTTATTTTTTTCTTTTTTTACTCCTCGCCTATATTTTATAACTCGTTTCTTTCTTTTTTTCATAAAAAATATTTCTTATTTCTCATCGTCTTATTCTTCCTACTCTTATCCTTCATTCACATTTTCACAATTCATTTCTCATCCTATCAACTTTAACAAAAAAAATTTCGGTTTTTTGATTAAGTTTTAAGTGAAAAAACAAAACAAAAATAAATAACAACAACATTAAAGTTAATATTGTATTTGCACTCAATATCATCATAATTAACCTCTTATTCATTATCTTCTTTTATGACTCTAAGATTTAACCAAAAATTTACTAAAAAAATTTTTTATGGTCAAATTTTAAAAGGAAGAAACATGTTGTGAAAATGTGAATGAAAATAATAAAAGGAAGAAAAATAGGGGAAAAATTAAAGTCTTTTTCAGAGTTTAAGAGGAAGAAAGAAGAATTATTAAAGTGTAAGAGGAGAAAGATAAAAAAAAATTAAAGAAAAATGAGAAATTTTTATTAATGTTCAAAAGAGAAAAAAAGTCATAAGGTGTGGATGAAAAATAAGAAGAGAAGAATAAAAAAAAAGGAAAAAATGAGACAACAAAAATATTTATAAAAGTATGTTTTTTTTTTTTGTTGGAATTCACAATTAAGAAAAAGATGCATACTAATTTTTCAACAGAACTAATGTTTTTAACAAAAAAAAAAATATATATTTTTTAAAAAATGCTTTTATTAATTAAATGAATAAATTTTAGAAGATTAAATAAAAAAAGGTTAAAATGTCAATCAAATAATTTTGTTTGTGTTACATTAACATATAATGTTTTAATAATATATCATAATACTTTTAATAAAAAATTATTTATTAATAAATTACATTATTTTTTTCCAGTGAATTAAAAAGCCTTAAAGTCACACGTGCTATGTCCTTATGTGTATGGCTTGATTAATTATTTAAAATTGTCCTTCTGGGCACCACATTTATACTGTCCATTAGATCATTTTTCGTTCAAATTGATGATCCCTGCCAATGAATGACATTTTGCTATTGGATTTGAGGTATTGGGAACTCATTTCATTGTTTTCACTTTGGGGAACACTTTGGGGCCCTTTTTTTTCTAATGATCTTGCAAGCACCATTGCACCACTAGTGCCATCCAACGACTAAGGGGTGAGCAAAAATCTAGATATACAACTCTAATTTATATTCTAAGCTAAACTAAATTAAAATTTTAAATTTTAAAAAAAGTGAAATATCTAATCTACTTTATTTTTTATCTAGACATAATTTAGATTTTAGTTTATAAAATTGAATTTACTTACTTTTATTAAAATTATTTTTATTCCATTCCTTCGTGTAGTCTTTATCCATCGTAGTTACAATATATACAAATAATATTTTGATTAACTTATCTTTGTATAATTTTTTTAACAAAAATAGAATTATTTGTATAAATACTTTGAGTTCAAACTAACAATTTAGTACATTATACTAACAAATAATTTTATAAGTATAAAATATTAACGTACACTATAAATATACAAATGTTATTATAATATATTATTTATTAATATAGACCATTAAATCCTTTACTTATAATTTAATTTTTTATAGACAAAGTTTATACTATCAAAAGTTATTTTAATATTTTATTTGCACGTACTATAGTAAATCACAATGTTTTCTAGTTGAATTACACTATATAATATAATATAATTTCTTACGATTGACTGTACCCATTCATTCAACCTTCAAGATGCTATTACAAAACACATTCCTAAAGACACAAATTACTGAAATAAAGCTTATATCCTTACAACCTTATAAACTAAAATAAATACTATTGTGGATCATAATAAGGACGGATAAAGTATCAATATCACAAGCTAATACCATCACTTTATTAAAAGATTATGATCATATTTATCTATTATGTATATTAAAGAATATGAAGGAGTAAAAATCTCCATATAAGCACATTTAGTGTATATTTAAAAACACATTAAATGTCATATAAAGGTGGATCTAACACAAAAGTTACAATAAATAGAATTAAAATAAATATAAATTCATGTTGATTGAAGTGTACTTGTTTCACTGTTCTATATAGGGCTTGCATATGCACATGGTGTCCTTCGTTTGTACATCCTTTACTTATTCAGTGTCCTCATCATAGATATGATAATCTTCAAATTATGTCACTTGAAGAAGTTATTACAACTCATTTTTCCTTCTACATACAAATGAAAGGTGTAGACATCACCATTTATGAATGAAGACACACAACAGAGGTTACAATACAATTCAGAGCTTTAGTCTTTTCCTAATTTTCACGTCAATTGAAGAGGAAGCTTAGATACTTTGCTTCAACCATCCATTCACGTGTGTTAATGAATATGGGAAGCATCCATTTGATTTGTTGGTTCCTTCAACCTTTAACAACCAGCTTGATAAGAAAATAATTTCATAAGTGCAATTAATTAGTCATGTCAAAATAATAAAATATAAGTATAAACATTAGAATTTTTTTAAAAGAACAAATTGAAATGGTAATTTTAACATCGGAGTACCTTTGCATATGTTAATGTAATAAGAAAACACATGCATATGGTATTAGGAAAAATAACATCATGTGTCAAAATTTGTAAACTAATATCTTTTTATCTTAAATAATTCTTATTAATCCATCCGTTAAAGTATGCAATATTAATATGATGATTATATATTAAAAATTATTTGATTTAGTCATCCATATATGCTTAATGAAATGTTTATTATTAATTGCTGATATTTTAAAAAGTGTATAAGATGTTAAAATAATGTAAATAATAGCGTATCATTTAATATTTTAAGTTTTAAAAAATTTGTAAACTTATTTTTATTTTATTAAAAATTTAAATTCTATGATCAATTGATAAAATTTATATTTAATATAAAATATTAAAAATATTATTTTATTAAGTTTGACATCTCTTATTATTTAATTAATTATATATTATATTTGACATGTATAAATGAATATACACATACATGACTGATGGATATTAAAATCACCTAATCTATTAAATTTATTATCTTTTTTTTAATAATTGATTCTATAGTAAAATAAAATATTATTTTATGTGTAGTGTAATGCTTATCTAAAGAAAATTTACTTCGAAAAACATTTGAAGGTTTAGATAAAAGTTATTTCCAAATCTCATAATAGACACTATTTTTTTTAATATTTAATAGAGACCATTTTTTAACTATAACTAAATTTATCAATTATTTATATTTGAAAAGAGTGTGATATTGAACTGTTGCCTGTCTATATTTATCAATAATTTTAAAATCATCCTTAAATTATAAGCTACTATTATTATTGTGTTGATAGAATTAGATTATTCATCTAATGTCTCAAAAATCATTGCCAATTATTATATTTAAACAACATTTATACAATTAGTATTATTGGAGGTAAAAATTCATTGTGAAAATAAATAAACAACAATTATTCAAGCTGTCGTTAAAATAGATACTTAAACTTTATATAACAATTTTTTACTTTCAAGAAGGATTTATTATTATTATTATTTAAACAGAAAACTGTTATAAAAACTGAATTAATCCTAGGCACATAATTTCATTCTAAGTGTAATTTGTATAATTATGTGAAAGATTGAAATTATATATCTAAAATACATATTTGCCTCAAGGATGGTTGGAAAGAATGATATTGATTTTTTTAAAATAAAGAAAAAAATTGACACAGTCTTTAAGTTTTTTGAAGTGAAGAGATGTATATATTTTTTTTTCTAATTCAAATTATAATACCTTGGAAAATTAGTAAGGTGAATGCTTTTTTACTCTTTTCTTTTAACGTTTTTACTTGACAAATTCAATATCTCTTACCATTTAAAAAATTTATACATTCTAATAAAAAAATACATTTAATTATAATTTCTTTCTCAACGTTTTTAAATTTAATTATATATAAAATAGTGCACAAAATTCAAACTAAGCTGCAAGGAACTAAAGAGCTTGTAGCCAGCTTAATTAACACTGTAATATTTCATCTTTTTACTTATGAATTAAACAGTATTTATATAATTTACTCTGTGGAGTAAATTAGAAATATTAATGAAATTTTATCAATAAAAATTGTATATATTTTTAATATAATATCTTAACTTTATTAATTTATTTAAAATAAGATTATAATAATGTGCCACCGATGGAATGCGAGATCCTTTGTTTGCAAAGGTATTGGAACAACGAAGGATTAGAAAACTAATTGTAAAGCAATCTTAATTTGTGAGACCAAATTCTGAGTAAATGCTTCTCATCAAATTAAACAACTACCCAGATTCTCAAAAGCTTAATTCTTCACCCCCTACTTGAGCAGAATTAAATTGTAAAATTACCCAAGTGGAAAGGAAGAGGAAAAACAATGAATAATTTACTTATAAAATAACCCTTTTTCATGAGCAATCTGGTTCAGATTTGCTTTTTTCAATTCAAAGAAAGAATTTCACATCCAACACGAATCGATATGCAGCATTTAGAAAAGTTAATTGGACTACTGTGTTGTAACTCCACTACCATTGTGAGCTTTATCCACTGTCACACTCAAAAGGAGCATAAAAAATGGGGATTTTTGAGGATTTCTATGATGTCCACTCTTGCCTATTGGTCGTATAGTTAACACATGATCGCCAAGAAGCACCAGAAATTATTTCCTTCCTCTAATTGCTGGACTTTTTAACTCTCAAATCATGCAAGTTAACTTTACCATAAAAGTAAAGTTTTAAGATAAATGAGAGGGTGTTTAGATTCAAATCAAATATATTCTAGAATAAAATCTTCTAATATTGTAAATTATAACTTTTATGGCACTTAACATAATTTTAATAAATTTTTAAAACGTATTTTCATTGTGAATAATAACTAAAAGGTACAGAAGACTCTCACCGTATCAGTATCCAAAATTAACTCAAAACATGGCAAGGGTGGTTCATGGACTTGAACATCATCATTCATGATCATCAGTTGGAGGATTACTCAAAAACACACAAATAACAGTAAGAATAATAATAATAAACTATTTTTTTGTTTGGGTTCTAGACATGATTAAGTATCCAATATGAGCATCTTTCTTAAGGATGATTATTTTATAAGGATGTGATTGCTTCCGTTAAAGCAACTCTTGTTGTTAATTTATACTTCAAACTAGTATTATAATTGTGATATAAGAAGCTTCCATATTTATACGTAACGGAAGTCGGTATCCTATTCAATGTTTAATAACTTGTACCTGTGGGTAAAACTAGGGAACCGATAATGTTTATATTTAATTAATTTAATTAGCTTTGGCTAACGAACGATGAAATGTAAACCTCATAAGAAGTTGTTTATAAAATAGCAATATGTTCGATGATATGTAAGTATATTTAGTAATTATTAACGTTGAATTAAATAAAACTTAAAAATATTTGTGAATCACTTTGTGAAAAGCAAAGGTAGTGGGATAATAGATGTAATGGATCCTATTCCTAATTGGGTACGGGACAAAATTTGGGAAAAGAAGGCCGGCCAGCCCTGTGTTGTATGACTTTAAAGAAATTCATATTAGCCACCCACTAGTGTCATAAAATTCCTCTCTTTCTTTGTTCCACCCTTCCCTCTCATCTCACTCTTCTACTCTTCACATCCCCATACCCAAGTTTTGCTTATAAATAGAGGGAAAGAAAGTGAGCAACTTGTGTGAGTGAGGATCATGGAGATGGGTTCCATGTGGGTGGCCCTTGTGGCCATTGTTGGTGCTCTTTGGGTCTTAAGATCCATCCTCAAGAATGTAAATTGGTGGCTCTATGAATCCAAATTGGGTGTGAAGCAGTACTCTCTGCCCCCGGGTGACATGGGCTGGCCCTTCATTGGCAACATGTGGTCCTTCCTTAGAGCTTTCAAGTCCAAGGACCCTGATTCCTTCGTCTCCTCCTTTGTCTCCAGGTAATTACCATATGTTAATTTTCTTTATCACCCTCTTCATATACATGGTTTTTCACAAGCTATCTAGTTCTAGCTTGCAGCTGCTTCTGTGTTTTGTGTTAACAAAGCTGCTACTGATAGTGGTCCAGCAAAGCCAAGATAATATACTTTTCTACTTTATCTCTAGTTTGGCGCATAAAAGCTGATTGCCCTGTGTGAAATTACCATAATGCTACCTTTCTAGTTTCAGTGATGTAATTTTCACTTAATTTTTTAACTATGCTTTTAGATTAAAGAGAGATAATATATATATATATATATATATATATGTATATAATATAAGATGGGTAGTGTTGTAAAAATCAAAAAGAAATATTGAGGGAAAATTACTATTATTGTTTTTGTTGTTTTAGAGTTCTAGCTAAACAGAAACAAACAATTCTTTGAAAGAGAAGAGCTGCACTTGTTTGTCATTTTCACTGTGCTAACATCTCTTTCTCGACTTAAAAAAAAAAGAAACTTCTCTTTCTTTCTCGCACAGTGTCCTAAGTTTCCTTTTACTATGTGGCAATGGCGCAGAAGCCACAAGTTGTGGACAGCATGATACGTTGAAACTCCAACTTCTGTCGTTGCAGCTTTCTAGCCTTAAATTAATTATGTATTTTTATGTTTTATAAAAAAATGACAATTTCTAAAACAGCTTTTTGCGTAATTCTTTATGTTTCAAAAATTATCTTAAGTTGCATCCCATCATATTTTGAATTTTAAAAAAATATAATCTTTATTTAAAAGTTTAAATGTATTCACACTTTAGTTTGTTTAAATATAAGAAAGTCATATTAATAACAATAAGTAATTATTTTTATGAATATTTTTTTCTGACAATGTAACTCACTGTCACAGACAATTCTAAGTACTTGATTGTATACTTTGAAACTTAAAAATAAAATAAATTTTAAACACTTTTATTCTTAGTTGAGGGTTTTACTTGAAAATTTCATTTTTCTTAAGAAAATTTAAAATGAATATACTAATTCAAAATTACCACAAATGACAGTATACAAAGAAGAGAATCATTTCAATTTCACCCGTAAGAATGAAATTAAAGCTGAAAAATGATCATTCAAAATTACCACTAACAAATTGGATTAATGTTATGTTTTAATTAATCTTTTAGTTTATTCTGATAAATTTTATTATTAAAATGTATGATATAATTTAAGTCATATATATTTTTTTATCAAAATGTATATTTTTATATTATAAAACACAGCAACTAATTCTCAAACTGTAAATAAGTCCTAAGATAGGTAACTATTTTAAAATACAATTTTAAGATAAACTCGAATAAAAAGTTTGGTAATGCTGCTTATCTTATGTGACGTAGACCACCTAGTATTGTTGTCTTATCTCCCAGGAATAAACGAAAGTTCCGAGGAGAGCATATATACTTCTTCCAGTAAATTTTTTTTCCGAAGATATCTAATGCTATTAATTCGAAGTATTTCAAATTTGATTCCAATTATTTCTCAAATCTGAAACAACTTTAGATCTTTATCTCTACTTTACGTCAGGTGTGAAATTCTTTATTTTTTAGAACATAAATTGGGCGGAAGAAATTTCATAGGCTACTTTTAGTTCAGAAAAACAAGAAGCAAAACGTTGGATATGAGATGAGGGATAAAAGATGAGGGAGACACTTGATGTCATTTAGCATATTTATTAAAACAATTGCTTTTTGTAGCATTATTACGTTGTCGTTCCCTGTGTATTTGATGAATTATTAAATATTTTAGGTGCTACCTAAACACATCACATACCATTATAAATTTTAAATTCTTTACTTTAGTGTCCATAACTATCGGTTTAGCACATAATTTAATGTAAATGCGTAGTTCCGCTAATGATCATGCCAATGTTTGATAAACTATGAAATACTAACACTTGATTTGCTTTACATATTAGTATCGTGTGCATGCATATCCAGTACTGTTACTCTTGGATACTTCCTCGAAATGTATGCCTAAACTGTAAATTATCTAGTATTAAACACCACTAAATACGTCAAATAGTATTTAATTTTTACAAATAATATAATACATGGGGAAGGGTTTTTTTAAATTAGTTTAAGTATAAAAATTCTTACACTTAATTTGAATCTTTCATTTAACTTACATCTACCGGTTAGTAAAATAATAAATTATAACTCGTTAAATATAAATTAAAAGAAATATTTGGATTAAGTATAAGAAGAATTTTAGATTTAAATTAGTGTGAGAAGATCTTGCCTAATAATATATTATATTAATAAATAATTTTATTAGCATAAATCAATAATATATATCATCAATGTACAAACATTAGCATAGTACATTATTTATGAGTATATGCTTTCGAATTCTTTACTGACAATTTAATATTGTTAGATGAAATCTATACTGACGAAAATAATTCTATCAAATGACATTTATTATGCATTAATAAATGATAAATGTTTTGTAATTATATAGAGGTATAGTCTCTTGATAAATCGTACGTGGAAGCTGCTTTTCTTAGTGGGCAATAGGTAGTAATTTACGATGATAATGGTTTATAACTTCTACAATTTTTAGTAATGTCTATAATTTATATGATGACAGTGATCTTAGACTCTTGATATGTATTGTATTTGATTCAATACCCATATCATATTTGTGCATCATAGCTGATACTAACATTTTTATTCGATCAACAAACTATAAAGATATGGACGAACTGGAATATACAAGGTTTTGATGTTTGGAAACCCAAGTGTAATTGTGACAACACCTGAAGCATGTAAAAAGGTTCTAACAGATGATGATAAATTTATACCTGGTTGGCCTTCTTCTGCGATAGAACTCATTGGAAAGAACTCATTCATTTCAATGGATCATGAAGAACATAAGCGTCTTAGGCGTTTGACATCCTCTTCAATCAATGGCATGGAAGCATTGTCTTTGTACTTGACATATATTGAAGAAAACGTGAAAAGTTCATTGGAAAAATGGACCAACATGGGACAGATTGAGTTTTTGACTGAAATTCGGAAGCTTACTTTCAAAATCATTATGCATATTTTCCTTAGCTCAGAAAGTGAACCTATTATGGAGGCTCTGGAAAGAGAATATACTACACTTAATTATGGAATTAGAGCCATGCGGATTAATATTCCTGGATTCGCATACCATAAGGCATATAAGGTACTTTGCAAGTTCATCTTAATGCTCTTCATAATTTTGTCATAATGATGTGTAGATAATTTTTTCTAAATCAACAAATTATTCTTAATGGTGCTTATTTAATGTTGGAAACACATCGATAAGTCATTGTTTGATATGAAAACTATAGTAATAATGTCTTAATCCAACTTTTGGCTTATACATGAAAATAGAAAGTTTTATTATCATTGATTTGCTTTTAATTTGAACAAAAAACATAGTAGTGTCCTTCTAGCAATTATCTCAAAATATGAAGTGGTTAATGGTCAAGTTACTTTAATTCATCATGAATCAAAGCTTATTAATGTTCTTATCATTCACTTATTTGATAGTGACCACATAATTTGTAATTTATGTGATGTTGAAACCATTTGAAGAAAATACAATCAATTTCTGTCTGTTAGACTAAAGGTGCGTTTGAAATAGTATATGAAAAACTTACGAAAATAAGTTATAATTTTTTAGAACTTATGTCAATAAACTTCTACATGTAACTTATCAAAATAGTTTTTTAAGCCTAAGTTTACAGTATAAATCCCTTATATAATAAGAGTTTATTGAATAAATGTTTAATTAAAATGTTATCCAAATACACCTTAGAAGTGTGTGTTGACCTGGTAGTTCACTTTTGAATTCTTAGGTGTTACGGGACACTAATTTGTTGCAGTGCTAAAATGCGATATATACTTCTATGTTCATAATCTAGTTGAAATTAGAGCATATGCCAATAAAACTTATTTATATTACTTATATTGTTCTTTTTCTTCTTTTGGGGTCTTCAATCAAGCATATTCTAGGATTGTTATATTACTTATTCACATTGTCACATTATTCTGTATGTTCTTCAAATGGAGCAAAAGTCTCTTTCA
Organism: Abrus precatorius; assembly: GCF_003935025.1. Lineage (NCBI taxonomy): Eukaryota > Viridiplantae > Streptophyta > Magnoliopsida > Fabales > Fabaceae > Abrus > Abrus precatorius. The sequence goes on along the minus strand of NW_020874292.1, from coordinate 29,558,262 downwards.
GCGAGACTCTTATTATAACATGAAGAAGCAGAATGTAGTCTATGAAAATCTCGTAGTTATATAGGTAAACATCTTATTTTTATGTTTTTTTTCAGGCTAGGAAAAATCTAGTGGCCATATTTCAATCTATTGTGGATGAGAGAAGAAACATTAGGAAGGGATATTTACCTCAAAAAGCCAAAGATATGATGGATGCTTTGATAGATGTTGAAGATGATGATGGAAGAAAGTTAAGGGATGAAGATATCATCGATATTATGTTAATGTACTTGAATGCAGGTCATGAGTCTTCAGGACATATTACCATGTGGGCAATCTTCTTCCTAAATAAGCACCCAGAATATCTCCAAAAGGCTAAGGTATCAAGTTATTAAATTATCATAGTCCATCAAAACTTCCAATTATTAATGGATCATAGACTTGTATATTAATCACTTCATCTTGAAAAATGTCTCCACATCCTTCCCTCTCCCCAAAAATATTTAACCATTACTCTATGATATTGTTTACTCTTGGAATAGGCAGAACAAGAAGAAATAATAAGGAAAAGGCCTCCAACACAGAAAGGGTTGATACTAAAGGAGATCCGAGAGATGGATTTTCTTTACAAGGTATATTTGTTTATCTAAGTTAATGTCATCAACTGATACAAGATAAACTATTGTTATATCGTTTTTCCATTTTTCACATTCCTTAGGTGATTGATGAAACAATGCGTGTGATCACATTCTCATTAGCAGTGTTTCGAGAGGCAAAATCAGATGTCAATATCAATGGTTAGTTTGTGTTCTACTTATTTATTTTGTTTCTACTTATTTATTTCACATATCAATATTAGAATGTTCTATTTACAAGATATGTTAAGACTAACTCATTTCCAAAATCAGAATATTCTATAAGATTGCCCTTACTTGGTAGATATGAAAAAAAGAAGGGAACAAAGTTATCCTCTTCTTCCTCTTTTTTAACTTAGTTTTGTCTAGGGTACAAATGATTGCAAGTGATTAGTATGATCCACATAAATGTTACAAGAATATCATGATGCGGCATAGAGTTGATGCAAAAAGGTAGCATGAAGTATAACCTTTGATTCATATTAAAAAAGACTGTGTGTATATGGAATGAAACAGGTTACACTATTCCAAAAGGTTGGAAAGCTCTTGTTTGGTTTAGGTCCATTCACCTTGATCCTGAAATATATCCTAACCCAAAGGAATTTAATCCTTATCGATGGAATGTAAGTTGAAATTCTTTTTTTTTTTTTAATTAAATTGGATTGAGTGAATGGATTGTTCCAATTACTCTCCACTTGTATGTATGCTTTATGATTTAATGTTCAATTTGTTGATGCTTATTCATAGAAAGAACACAAAGTAGGGGAATTTCTTCCTTTTGGAGGAGGTAGCAGATTGTGTCCTGGGAATGATCTCGCCAAGATGGAAATAGCAGTTTTTCTTCATTATTTCATCCAAAATTACAAGTGAGCAATCATACCTAACTTTTCATTTTATGCATCTCTTTTCTTATATAATAAATATTAGGCTTAACTAAATTTCACACTTTCATAAATTTGCAATTTTTTTATTTTGTTCCTTTTTTTTTTATTTTCAACCTAGTTCCTAAAAAGTTTCTTTTCATTTTTATTTGATTCCTCGGTTAGTAATTTCTTAACTTGTTTTGTTATTTGTTTACATAACATCTAAGTTGATAAAATTAAAAAATGAAAAATAAAATAAAAATTATCCAAGTAACAAACTACCAGTAGAAAGACTGAATAGAGAAAAAAAAATTGGAGACCAGTTGAAAAAAAAATAAAGGATCAAATAAAAAATAACGAATTTTAGGAAATCAAAATTTTAGTTAAATTTAAATATTATTCATATTCTACAAGTTCTATGGTCCACTTGTTTGTCAATATATATGGAATTCGTTTAGGGCTACTTGGATTTTTATATTATTTTTTATCATTTGCATATCTATTTTTTTTTTCTGTTAATATATTATACCATAACAGTCTGATAAATTAAACTGTTATATAAGCTAGCCAATCATATAGTGAATGAAAACAAAAGGAACCCTTTTGGTACATATTCCAGATGTGCTAGATATGGTTTTAATTTTACTGAACATAGAACCGTCATTTAAAGACTTAAAAAAATGAAACCAATTTTTTATTTCTAACGTTGTATTAACAAAATTTTATGTTGTTGTTTGATTGCACAGGTTTGAACAGCTTAATCCTCATGGTGCCGTGAGATACTTACCGCATACAAGGCCCATGGACAATTGCTTAGGAAGAGTGAAGAGATGTTCATCAGCATGAGAGAGAGACACATGCAGAAGCCCATATCCACTCTGTTGTCATGGTTTTAAAAAATAACAGTTTAGGAAGTTTCACAGCACATACAAATAAGTATAGTAGCTAGTTACTCATCTATCTGGTCCAAATGTTCTGAAACATCCACAAACATTAACTGTTTCATTAGCTACAAATTCAAAGGAAAGAATCTAATTTCTTTTTCTTCTGCAAAATTAATATTTGTTGTGTTGTGCAGAGATCAACATTAACGCTAATAATGAACTATCTTCCTCAATAGGTTTGGATAGGACATACTTTTACATATATATATATATATATATAAGATAAAAGGAAATAGATACCAAGCAGCACCAGGTAATTATTGTATTAGTTTAATTTTATATAAATTTTTAAATTGTGAATTAATTTAAATTTATTACTTTTAAATTAATTATTATAAAAATAAAAATAATAATAATAATAATATATTATTATTATTATTATTAAAATTCATGATTAGATGAGATGATAATATAAAAACACTAGTCAGTAGTTTGTGCACATATTTTATTTTAAAATAAATATATACAATTTAATAATTTCTAATTTATATTTTTGTATCTTTAACAAATTAGTGCTATAAATAACTCATGAAAATATAATTTTGATAAAACATTATAATATATCATCATTTTATAAAATGAAAAATTAATAAGTAAGATAAATGAGTTAATACGGTAAAAAAAATATTTACAAATTATTTTTAAAATGTAAATAAATTAGTATATATAATTAATTATTAATTTTATTACATACATCATATATTTATGAGTAGATATATTATGTTAATAAATAGGATAATTGTAATGACAATGTAAATAAAATTATTTTTTAATTTTAAAAAATATTAATAGATACATTAAAAATATTGATTGATAATTTATTTTAGAATTTATGCAAAAATTTGTAATATATATAATTATTGGTTAAATATTAACTTTATCATAAATTTTTATTTTTAAATTAAATTTAAATACTTAAAAGTAATAATTTTTGTTGGTTAAAAACAAGCACATTAATTATATTAAAGATAGAAAGTGTAATAAGTTTTTTTAATAAGATTTAAGTGTTATTGATTGCTCTAAGAGTTGAAATCATAATTTTTTATTAGTATTAGCATTGATGAAGAGTATTAATATTTTAATAAAAATGAAAAAAAAAACCAGCACCTATAACTTTTTAACCTAAAATAATAAATAGTGAGTAAAAATTATAATTAAATATCATTATTTAGTTAAATAGAATGAAAAATATGATATATTTATTAATTTTAAATTTTGAAAATAATATTTGATTTAAGTAGTGACATTAAAAATGTCTCAAATTTATTAATGTAAATAATAAAATTAAAAATTAAAAAACATGTCATTCATAACTTATATAAAAAAATTTGAATAATATAATTTAATGTTCTGTTCAATTGAAGTAATATATTTACTGAATTTAATTTATATATATATATTAAATGTATGAATGTTTATATAAAAAAAATTATTAATAAATAAAAATATTCATAAAAATTGATTGTAAAAAATATATTAAAAATAACTGACACAAATTCACTGTATTGTAGCATTAATATTGTGTTAAATATTATGATAAATATATTATATATTTATAATCAACTTGAATAACATAATTTAATATTATGTTCATATAAAATAATATATTTATTAAACTTAATTCGAAGTATTAAATGTATGCCTTGTATATTTAAAAAAATTTTATTTATCAAATAAACAAAGTAATTATTTATTTTATTTCTTAAACATATATAATAAAATATCTACTAAAATATTATAGTATTTTTTATTAATTTTTAAAACACATTTATTTTTAATTTGTCAATATTGATGTACAATCTTTTAAGTTTGAAACTTAATTCAATCTTTAAAATTTGGAAAAACATTTCTCTATTAAATGAGGTATTTATAAAGAAAATTTTAGCTATTTTTTATTATATAATTAGTTTATTTCCTTCTTTGACCAAAAAATACACATTTATTTTAAAATTTATTTTAAAATAATAAAATTTAAATACACGTTAATATAATAAATACAAAATGAAAAATAGTTGCAATAATTTAATTCTTACTTTCTAAGTGTAATTACTATGGCAAATGAAATATTATAAGTTATTTTAAATTTTTATAATTATTTAAAATATTTTAATTTTGAATTTATTGATTATTAAAAAATTTAAACTAACAAAAATGAATGCATATTAACATAAATTCAAATTCTTGAAAACTTTCTTATGTGTCAACAATTCGATATAATTTTATTTTTTTTCAATACAATGCACATTTGTTGTTAACATTGTTTTTAAATTTTTTTATATATACATTATATTTTTCATTTAAATTATACTAAAATTATGATTTTTTTTCTTTAACTTTCTTATTTCTTTAAATTTAATTTATGTTTCATTTCAGTACTTTAATTTAATTTTATTTATTTTTATGAATTATTTAAAAAAATATTTATTCTATCTTTTAATTTAATAAAAAAATTAAATTAGCAACATTTTGGACAACAACTTATTCTTATTTTACATTTTCATGCATTTTAATTTTAAATGATCATATAAAGTTTCATATTACAACTAAAAAACTTATTAATTATTTATAAATCATTTCTGAGCAATTATTCTTTTTTATTGCATTATAAATACTTAATAGTCGGTGTCAACCCATCATCAATTATTAAATATCATAGAATAATATTTTTTATTATTATTAATCAGCAATTCAGCATAATTGCATTAAATACCAAAACATCTTCGAAGTTAATAAAATTTGACAAATGAAACACTTAAAAGACAACTTGAGGATAAAAAAATAGTTTAGAATACTAATTAATTTTGAAAGAAAGTTAAAGAATTGAGGTAAAAGTTAAATTAAAACATATCAGACTAAATTAAATAAAACAAAATGGAGGACTAAAATCAAAACTTTACTTAAGTATTATTTAACTCTCTCTTTTTTTATTTAATGCATTAAGTATATGGTTAAGTACCGTAAATACAGTTAGGTACTTTTTTAATCACTTAAAAAATAAATATTAAATAATTTTAATATAATAAAAATTTTAAATATATTTTTTATTTTAATGAATAATACACCTGTACCTGATATACGATAGAGGGGATAGAAAACCCCTCCACATTATTCTCTGGCTATATTATATTTTTAAACTTCAACTTTCAGATAAATTTATTTTCCATTCCTGTTTTTTTTATTCCCCGTGAAATCCCCAACATTTGTAAGAATAATAATAATATAATTTAAATAAAAAGTTTTCAACAAATTTAATTTTTTTAGAAAATTCAAATTCTAAAAATATAATTTAATATATTAAATTATATTACAAAATTAAGAGTACATTTGTATTAAAAAAAGTTGAAAGATAGTTTTGTCACTTTCAATTGCAGCCAAGAATGTAATCTCTATCACCATCTCCAAATTTATTTCAGAAAACCATATGTACCATTCTTATCCTTTCAATGACACAATTTTTAAATTTGAGGTACTAATAAGCCAAACTTCCCAAGAATATCCAGCTAATAGAAAAAAAATTATTATCCTAATCATCTTACATTAAAAAAATATAGATTCTTAACCTACTTATTATAAACATTTTTGTAATTGTTAAGGATACCATCCATAAAAAAAATGAAGACCTTTAATTGTTTATCTTACTTACCATAAAAACTCCTTAATTCATTATTTTTTTTTACAAATAATTTTTTAAAATCCTTAACCACAGTACAATCAATTTTGTATAGTTCATTACTTTCCATATTACAATAAAAATAATAATTCTTTGCCTACATATCATTAAAAAAAAAAATACTTTAACTGTTTTTATTTTATAAAAACTCCCTAAAAATAATTCTTACCTCAAACGGAATTTTCCTTAATTACTTAGCCTACTTTAAAAAAAATCACCAAAAAAGGTTACTAACTTCGTTAGCTTACTTATCATGTAAATATTTTATTTATTAGCTTTCTTCTCATAGAAATAAATCCTAAAATTCATAGCCTATGTATACCACTAAAATTATTTAATTTATTAATTATGTCCTTACCATTAAAAAATTTATAGTTCTTAATATTGTATTAATATAAAGCTCTTACATTATTATACAATTATAATAAAATATTAATATAATTTAAAAATTAATTATTATAAAAGTACAATTGGATGACAAATAATTTAACATTACATTGTCTATGCTAATTAAATTCTAAAAGCAAAGTCTTTAAGTTTTTATTTGCTTTGTACTTCTTGTAAACTAGCATAGTACCTTACATTGTAGGGTAAGATTAAAATAAAAACAAGAATACATTAAATAAGTTATATATTTAAAATTTCATAACAAAATATATTATTATAAAAGTATAAATTAAAATAATTTATTTATCAATAAATATAAATTATTAGTATAATATGATATCCTTATTAATTAAAACATAATTAATAAAATTTATTGATAAAATTTATTAAAAATATTATATATTGTAAAAAATGTATAAGTTAATAAAAATAATTATTGATTTAAAAATAAAAATATTTAAAAATATATTTAATATTTATTAGTAAGTAATTAAATGTGCATTTAATATCTTTTAGTTTATGTATTAAATATACACAATAGAAAATATAAATAAATTATATTGATAATATTTTATTAAAATATTAAATACACATTTTTATTTAATGAATTTAATTATATATATATACCTTTATTTTGTAATCTATATTTGACTTGACTTGTTTATACTTTTGTGTAATATATAATAGATAATTAATTTTAAACATTTGACATTGAATTAAATTTAAAAATTAAAAATATACAGTTTAATAAAATTTTAATTTTCAAAATGTAATATTTTTAAAATAAAATAATTTAACCCAAATTAATATTGTATTATCGGTGGTTTAATATTGCAATATTATATTGATAATTTCAATATTGATAGACATGCTATTAAATAGTTAAAAAAATTTATATTTTAAAAATATATAAAATTTATAGTCGATTTGCTTAATGATAACATTTAATTTAATAATTAAATTAATAAAATTTGTATTCAGGGTAAATTATTAAACGTACTAAGTTTGCAACGACTTATTCTTAGAGTAAGTAAATCCTCACTTTTGTATTCTAAAAAAAAATATTATATCAATTATTTATAAAAGGATCAACTACTTAAAAAATGATATGATATTTTTTAATTTTTTTTTTACAGATACATATACTGTGTTAGTTTATTTAAGAATTATTTTGTAAAAGAATTGCTAAAAAATTGAAAAAACGAATATATTAAAATATATTTTACAAAAATGATAAAATAAATATAATAATATTTTACATGATCAATATTTATTTTAATTTAAAATAAATATATTATTAAATTTTAAATTATTTAATATGAATTTATTATTATTATCATCATACAAATAAAATCAATTATTAATAATTGATTTTTAAAATAAAATATAGTTCTAAATAAATTTTATAAAAATAATTTCGCATATTCTTTTAATTAATATATTTTGAGAGAAGAAATTCAAAAAAAGAAGATTAATAAATTTAATGATTATTGTGATAAAATAAAAAGAGAGAGATTAATTTAACAAGTATTTTTTAAATAAAATAATATAATAAACAATGATCTTGAAAATCTAAACATATTAATGCTATGATTAAAAAAAATTCAGTTATTGTCAAGTACCAAGATTACAACACACACAAAAAAAAAAAAAAACACAATCAATTGTAAAAAGTACTCAAATAACTTCTTTATATATATATATATATATATTAAAACCCATTTAATTACCCGTTACCATAAAAATTTCTATATGTATAAAAGAAATATTTAAATTTTTTATAATTAAAATTAATTGAAGTCTTAACATATATTTACTTCCTCAATTTTTAATATCAATAAAAAAAAACTTCTTTAATTGTTTATCGTATTTTCTATAAAAATTCACTAATTTCAAATTATTTTTTCTACCAAAAAAGTTTTATAATTCTTTACCAAATTTAACTTAAATACACTGTAGCGTATTTTTTTAATTAATGTCATCCAGTGCAAAATTTTATATATCTTTATTGAATTTAATGCTTTGTACATTTTTTAAAATCATTAATTATCACACCATTGAATTCAAATAAGTTGATAAAATTCATTTATGATAGTTATTTTAAAATATTAATTTCTAAATCAAATAAATGATATTATTATTGATAGGAGTTATGGTTAATTTTACACAAAATGGTCAACTTGCGATGATAATAATAATAATAATAGTAATAATAATAATAATAATAAGAATTAATTAAATATTTGATTTTGATGAAATTTACATAATTTGAATTTAGTTTTTTAAAATATTTTGTTAAGATATAATATTTATTTTTTTCCTAGACTATTATTTTCAATCTATTTTAATTAATGTGATCCATTGAGATGCTGCAAAGTGTTACTTTTTTTATTGAATCGTATTAGTTATAAAAATTAAAAATAATATTTTGTGGGAAGGTGAGAACTATATTTTAACAAAACATTTTATAAAAATTAAGTCAAAATTATGCAACTTTTATAAGAACCAAACATTTAATTAAGTCTAATAAACTTAATAATATTAATAATAATAAAATTATAGAGTTTGACAGTCTGCCGGATTTCATTAAACTATACAAGTATACCAAATGTGATTTTTTTATTTAAGAATTTTAATTTTTGTGCATTAAAAATGGAAAAAAAATTCATACTATCAGTCAATTCAAATACATTATTACGATATTTTTTTATTAATTATTATAGAATTAATAAATTTGGTTAATATAAAAATGTATCATTAAATGACAGTGTAAAATAACAATATAAAAATTCTTAACATTGAAAATATATTTAATTAAATTATTATTATTATAATTAGACCCATTTTCAAAATCTATAAATTTAATGAATATATATATTACAATAAAGGAATTTAATAATAGAATTAAAAAACATTAAATTCAAAAAAACATTAAATTCAATGAATTTAATGTATATATTTTTCAATAGCACTGTAGCTCAAATTTTATTTCCTTTTTCTATTTTACTTCATTTCTTTCATAATTTCTCTCTTCTTGGTTAGGTGAATTTTGCATATAAATAGGCACACACAGAGTCAAGAAGTTTGTGTCACAGTTTAGTACTAAGTTTTGGTGTGTCAACTTTGTGGAGATGGGTTTCTTGTTGATGCTTTATGCTGTTGGTGCTCTTTTGGCCCTAAGATTTCTCTTCAAGAATGTAAATTGGTTGCTCTATGAATACAGACTAGGGGAAAAGCGATACTTTCTTCCTCCAGGTGACATGGGTTGGCCTTTAATAGGCAACATGTGGTCCTTCCTCAAAGCTTTCAAGACCAATGACCCTGATTCTTTCATGGCTTCCTTTGTCTCAAGGTAATCACCATCCTTTATTTAGTTTTTTTGTGTTCAACATGCTATTGTTGGCTTGCAATTGATTCTATATTTCACTTAACAAGATTCTCCTTTGGCAAAACACACACATGATATTTTGGACCAAAGATACTTAATTGTTCCGATGATTGCTCATTTGCTCTATATCAAGAGATCAACGCTCATAGCATTGAATACATATGATATTAACCACACAAATAGTCATTTTCTTTTACTAAGCACTCATTAACATTTATTAAGTGCATTTTATTATGATGCATCTAATTTCATTATCTATATTATAGTTTTCAATTTTTGTTTGAAGTAAAAGTGGACAAGTATTTGCTACAGACATTAAGGGCTGTTCGGTTTAAAAATTATTTTCTCTTTTCGTTTTTATACAAAACTATCATTATTTTCATTCCAATTCCTATTTTTAAAAGATTTGTTCAAACATAATGAACACAAAAATAATATTTTTAGTATTTTCTGTACAAATTTTTGAAAAAAGAATAAAAACAAGGTTATAATTTTTGCAATTAAAATCGAAAATAAAAAAAGAAAATATTTTTGAAACCTACCAGTCCCTAGACAGTCCATCTTTTAAGGATTCATAAAGTTTTACTTATTCATTTACAGTACAACGATTCCTTTTGTTTTGTTTTCTTGTGAAGTCCATTTTAACGATTTTAAAATATTACAATGTTCTTCTCCACAGTTTTAAAGCTTTAATATTTGAAGGACTCTTAACACCCCCTGAAACATGAGAGAAAACTGAACATTAGTAATTTGAAATTTAGTTCACAGTTTGTGTAATTTCACTAATGATCGTTCCAAAAGATTAACTAATGTATTAATGCAACCAATAATGCAGGTTTGGAAAGAGTGGCATATACAAGGTCTTGATGTTTGGAAACCCAAGTGTTATTGTAACAACACCTGAAGCATGCAGAAGAGTTTTGACGGATGATGACAAATTCACTTTAGGTTGGCCCCGTTCTACAGTAGAGCTCATTGGAGAAAAATCATTCATTTTAATGCCCTATGAAGAACATAAGCGCCTTAGACGCTTAACATCTTCCTCAATCAATGGCTACGAAGCACTCTCCGTTTACTTGAAATATATTGAAGAAATTGTAAAAAGTTCATTGGAGAAATGGACTACCATGGGAGAAATTGAGTTTTTAACTCAAATGAGAAAGCTTACTTTTAAAATCATTATACATATTTTTCTTGGCGCAGAAAGTGAATCTATTATGGAGGCTTTGGAGAAAGAATACACAATACTTAATTATGGGGTTAGAGCTATGCGAATTAACCTTCCTGGATTTGCATTCCATAAAGCATTGAAGGTAACTTTCCATTACCATCTTACTCTCTAAAGCATTAAATGTATGAAACCTAAACAAAAAGTAAAAAGTTTTGTATTTATCTACCTCTAATGTGAATGAAATGCAAAGTTATATATGCTACTAATTGAAAATGTTGAAGTTCTTTTTCAAGTGTAATGTTTCATGGTATATAATTTATTTATTTTTTAATTTTAGGCCAGGAAAAATCTATTGGCTGTGTTTCAATCTGTTGTGGATAAGCGAAGAAACGAAAGGAAGGAAAAATTGTCCAACAAAAAAGCCAAAGATATGATAGATGCTTTAATAGACGTTGAAGATGAAAATGGAAGAAAATTAGGTGATGAGGAGATCATTGATATTATGTTGATGTATTTAAATGCGGGTCATGAATCCTCAGGACATATTACCATGTGGGCCACCTATTTTCTCCAAAGGCATCCAGAATATTTCAAGAAGGCCAAGGTAATATCAAAGCACTTAATCGTCATTTGTTCATCTATATTTGTAATTGCTAATGGACAATAAAGGTGTGCATTTACTATTTTGCCTAGATATGTCTCAATGTCCTACTCTTTTATCCAAAACCTTTAATTTTACTTTCTAATATTGTTTATCTCCTTAAATAGGAAGAACAAGAAGAAATACTAAGAAAAAGGCCTTCAACACAAAAAGGTTTGATACTCGAAGAAGTTCGAAAGATGGAATATCTTTCTAAGGTAGATATTGTTGATTTAAGGCTTCTTTCAAATTATAATTGATGATTTTGTGATTACATTTATTTTTATTTATTTACCTTGCATAGGTGGTTGATGAAACATTACGTGTGGTTACATTCTCACTAATGGTCTTTCGAGAGGCAAAATCTGATGTCAATATCAATGGTTAGTCCATGTTCAAATAATATATCTATTTATAAATTGAGTAAAAGCTTCATACATCTCTTTTCTCACTTTGTGTTGATTACTAGTCATGAAAACATAAGTGGAATAATCTATCTTGGTCCCTTTTTTATTCCTTCAAAGTTCAAACTATTTTGGCAACATCTTTTTTCTATTATGCTTTGTTAATAATGATGAATCAAATATATGATCATTCTTTCATAGTACAAATACTAAGCTCAAACTTCTTGAACTCTTAAATAAAATTATCAACTCTATGATGTAGCATGACGTAGATGTAAAGATGCAACATAAAACATGTTACTTTATTCATAGAATTAAATAGATTAACTACAACTCGATGTTACAGGTTACATGATTCCAAAAGGTTGGAAAGTTCTAACTTGGTTCAGGTCAGTTCATCTTGATCCTGAAATATATCCTAATCCAAAGGAGTTCAATCCCGAGAGATGGAATGTAAGTTTCAAAGATTTGATTTTCATACATGTGAAATAGATGATTCTATATGTTTTACACTTAACAGGAGCTTCATAATTTGTTTTGACAATTGAGATGATCATTAATAGGAGATTCGCAAGGCTGGAGAATTCCTTCCATTTGGTGCAGGAACTAGACTATGTCCTGGGAATGATCTTGCCAAGTTGGAAATCTCGGTTTTCCTTCATCATTTTCTTCTGAATTATGAGTAAATATTTTATTTCCCTTCAAGTCATCCACATATTTTATTTTTCATACAATATGTGATTGAACCTCAATCTATATTAATGCAAATATAATTTTGTTGTTAAAGATCGACTTTAAAAGTAATTTAAAGATCACTTTCTCAACTTAAAATTTCAAGTTATTGCTTTTTCAAATCTTTTCATTTTGTTTGTTAATAGTATGCATGAGTTTTTGTAGAATTAGATTGTTATTAATGCACGTCTGAAGCTATACAGAATAAAAAAAAACACTTACTTCACATGAATATATTCTTACATCCTTATTTAACTATTTAAACAATCTTGAATACAAGTTTATTTGTTAGGTAAAAAATATATCAATTTTATCGATCAATCAAATATTTTATTGACATATTTTCATATGTTTTTCTGCCCAGGCTCGAACAACTGAATCCTGAATCACCCCTAAGATTCTTACCCCACACAAGGCCTTTGGACAATTGTTTGGCAAGGATCAAGAAGGTCAAATAATGGCAAGATCCTAAAGGAAAAAGAGCAGCATCTCAATATGAAATCTATGTAGATATTTTTCCATCAAATAAGACCAAAGATCGATAGACAATGAAAGTTATTCCATGTATTAAGCTTTAATCACTAGCTAATGTCTAGTGAGTTATTCAACTGGCTGAAGGAATTGAAACTTCGACAATTTTTTTCTTCAATCTACTACTTCTTGATAAAGATGTGTGCATAGTAACCATCATAAGTGTGAGTATTGATTGATAAGCAGTTATATTAAAACGCATATTTAAGCACTTTAGATAGCGAAGTGACATCCCCAAATCAAACCGAACTAGTTTAATGCATAAAATGCGATTAACAAGTTATCGTGCTAGATCAATAGATAATTTAGAAACATTTCAAAATTAGATGCACTCCATGCCCGCTAATAAGTATACTATAAACTAATTATTCCCAATTTATTTTTCAAACTAATAATGATTTTTTCCCCCTTGGTAAACCACCAAGTTTGGTATACTTTCTAATGTGCATTAAGGGTATCTAATTGTTCATTCGCGGACAGCAGCCAAACTATACACTAAGGTATAAAGATTATCGAAATTTGTTTTATGTGTGAGTGCGTATGAAACTGTGTAAGATGGTTAAAAAAACTCAACTATTTACCAAGATTTGTATATGAACATCTTAATAGTTAAAATATGATTTCTACATTTCTTCTAATTAAATCAATTTTTTTCTAATTTTGTTAAGGTGTGTGGCAAATGAAGAAACTACTTTGATTCGAAGGTAGGAGCTCTATCAGAAAGATTCAAAGGTTCATGTACTATCAATAGCAAACCTATATATAGTTAGGAGACCAATAACAAAATTATATAAGCACTAAATTTAAAATAAAATTTGCTTGGTAAAGCTTATAAAAGTAATTTAGCTGCTAATGCTATTCCCCTTTTGTACCCATCATCTGGTTTCACCTCAAACACCAATCTCCATACCTATTATGGCTCCCTTACCATCATTCACTACACCCTATTAAAATGTAATTTTATAAAGTTAAGAACTAAATTAATGGAGACATAAAATTTCATGACTAAAATAGATACTTACTCATAGTTATTCTCTCAAAATATATTAAAGTTTAATTTTAGTCCCTACAAAATTATTTTTTATTTTTTTTAAATTAGTACTTTTGACTCTTCTTACTAATTTAATTTTACAAAAAAAAATGTGACACCAAAATTGACACAGGATAACATTTGAATTAATTACGTCATCATTTAATAGTAATATTTAGAGACTAATTTTTATATGAAAAAATTAAAAATAGATTAAAATTTAAAAAAATTATTTTGACAAAAAAAAATATGGCAGTATCGTCCCTAATGCTGCCACGTAGAGCACTCCTTCCAATTAAATGATATACTTAAAGTGGGAGAAGATCCTTTGCTTTGACATCGCATAGGATTACAACCATTAAAAATATATAATTTATTTTATAAATAATAATATAAAATTATGGAAATTATGAATGAATAAGATGGGTTCAATTTACTGTCTCATGTTAAATTTCAATGCAGAGGATCATATCTTACTTAAAGTAGTATTCACAATTATGCATAATATATTTAAGATAAAGAAATAAAGCCAACCTATAAAAAAAATTATAACATTATTATATAAAAATCAAATCAATATTAAACAGAAATAAGAACCAAATTATAATAACATAACATAATATATATTAAACACGAGTCTAAATTTATTATATAATTTGTTTAAAAAATAAAGAATTACGCATAAGGTATTCAAAGTGTGAAAATAAAATGAATAATACAAAATTAAAAATTATAATGCTAAAAATTAATATAAATCAATATTAAAAATGAAAAAAAAAACCGAATAAGTATTAAATAACTTATTATATATTGAATACATAATACAAATAAAGTATATAATATATATTAGTTAATATAAGACCCGAAGAAACGTGAATTTATTTTATTTTCTATCATAATATTTTCGTCATTACTTTATGATCAATAAAAAATTATTTAAACCTTAAAATATTTATATATACATATTTTAAACTTAAATAATATCATGAATATTTATAAACTACAACAAAATTTAAAAATAAATCAATTACACATATCAAACACATTATGTATCACTTGAGTAAAAAGTGATTTTATTTAAAAAGAAAAACAAATATAGTAATGCCCCTCTATACGTCGATTGATGTGAGAAAAACAATATCAAATAAAAAATAATAATTTTTATATTTTTTATAATTAAATTTTTAAAGAAATTTTTTTTCAAAAAAAATCTCAACCTCGTTTGAGCACTTTGTTATTTTTTTTATAAATATTATTAATAATATTTTTATTTTTAAAATATATACCTATCAGGTATTTTTATATACATAAAAAAAGTAAACAAAGACAAATAAAAAAATAATTATATATCATAAATTTATAATCATTCAAAAATATCTATAACAATATATTAACTTGTACGAAAAATAAAGTGAGTAACTCATTGACATAAATCTTATAATAAATAAGAATATAAAAAAATTAGTAATTATTGGATTTAAAAAAAATATCTTTATTTCTTATAATTAAAATAAAAACAGTTATTTCGTATAAAATGTTAAATAAAAAAAGTGTATGTATTTATTAGGATTATTTATAAGCAATTTAAAATTATTCTTTGCACAGTTAACTTGGGCAACAAAATAATAAAGAATTCATAAGCAACAAAGTATTTTTTTTTAATATTAATTTTAATAAAATATTACTGTTATTTAACATTTTTCTTTAATATTTTTCTTAGTTTTACTATATCTTTTTACATATCTCCTTAATAATCCTCCCTGCTACTTAATTATAGAAATGAAAAGGCACCTGGTTCCAACGCTGGTACACAACACCTCCAACATTATTCAGAACCTTTATTACACTTTAAAATTCTTTTTAACATATGCGAAAGGATGAACCGATAAAGCTGCAAGTTCCTGAAGAAATTTGAACGGATTCCCATTCATCTAAACATCTACTTTCTACAAATGGTACATGGCCACAGCGCAAAGAAAAACAAGAGCTCTAAAGATATTACAAGGAAGAAACAATGTTTCTATCTACATGGATATTTCAAGATCAAAAAATTCAGAATAATCTCCTAATAACGGTGAAACCTGCAGAGTGTCACTGGAAGAGCCCCCAATATTATGATATATGTAAAATATTGACAATGCCAGTGAATGATAAATATGTATCCGGCTGTGTCCAACACCACGGTTCATCGCTTCTCATGTCCAATTCTTCAGACGCCATTAAGCATGGATCTAGAACATTTAAATATTCAAGAAGATTAAACACAACGTTTATTTGATAGAAATACCAAAGAATCGCAAGGAGCCAAATGAAATGTCTCCAAAATGAAAAAACCCTCCACAACCAAATCACATGTCTGATCATTATGAGAAACAGATGTGCTCCTTGCCCTCATGACAAGATAAATATGAAAAAGAAAATAAAATTCAAACTTGTGAACACATTTAAAGATAAACCTCTCACACTGTTGCTTCTTAGTTGTATACAAAATAATCTTGTGTGTTCCACAGATGTATTATAGTAACACACAAAAAAAGGGAAAAGTAGAGTTTTACCATCTTGTGTTTCTCCCTTTCCCTGATTTTATTGCAGCTTCTGCAAAAGCTTGGGCTGCCTCTGCATCAGCTTCGGCTACATCTGCCTCCTTTGCTGCCTCCTCTGCTTCTGCTAAGGCAGCTTCTGCTTCCAATACTGCTTGAGCAGCAAATGCGGCTACCTCTTGTGCAGTCATGGACCTTATCTTTGCTAATTCTAAATCTACCTGAGACTTGGTAAGGATGTTGATGTCATCTTTGTCAGCTTTCATAGAGGCTTTCTGCCTTCCATCCATTAGTAACATGGATGAGTTTCTTCTTCTGTCAGAATACGCTGAAGTAGGTGCAATCCTATACCTGCGCTTTACCTGAAATATCAAAGTCAAACAAAAAGTAAGATCTCTAATAGAAACAATATATCTGCCACAAATTGAAAACAGCATCCAGAATTCTGTCAAGCCCGCATAAAATGAAATGTAAATAAAACTAAATCAAGAGAAATTATGGACTCCTTGAAAATTATAAACATCATAGAATATGACACAGAGAAAATGAGAGAAAACTGCTAATTCATTACTTGACCAACTGAATAATACAATGTGTCACGTGTGTGTACACACACATACAAAGAGTAAAGGCACCTATCTGATTAACCGCCAGCTGTGACAGTAGTAATGTAACTATAAAAGGGTTTGTTATAAATGCCTTTTATCCCATGTCTATAACCTAGGAAAGCACATTTACGTCCTTCAGGTTCAAAAATGGATCTATTATTTGTCAATGTTGATACATAACACAATGAACCAAAAATGTGTAGATAGGTGAGATCAGGAAGAACACCATATAACATTCATATGGTGACTTGTTATGAAGCAGTGGAGTTGGTACTCTATTGATTAAATACATAGCATGTTGAACAGCATAAAACCGATATGTTTTGGGTAGATTAGACTGAAAGTGCAGTGCTTGACCAACACTCAATATGTGTTGTTGCTTCCTTTTCTTTCTACCCTTGCATTCTGTTGGGGGGGTTCCACACAGCTTGTCCGGTGGTTAATGCCATATTCAGACTTCGGAGTCCAAGCTTCTTAATAAAAATTCAGAACCATTGTCTGAACAAATGATCTTAACAGCCTTGTCATATTGAATTTTAATCATTCATAAAAATGCTTGAACATGAGAACTTACTTCAGACTTATTCTTCATCATCTTTCCTTACTTCTTTCAGCCAATTTCCCCTAACTCTCTTGCCCTAGCATTCTTAATTGAGCCATCACTCAATTCATAAAAGTCCCAACTTCCACTCCACACACTTTGTCAGTCTCATAATTAATAACTATACAGTATGTCTAATCAAACACAGCTTAGTGTAAATGCTTCAGTATTGTCCATGAAACAGTAAAATCTATAAACAGCATTGATGTTGATGAGAGTCCACTCCTAAAAGGCAGGATGTAAAGAGGGGACAGTCTCTATTCATATGACAATTCCATCTTTCAATCTTATCCATTTCGCATGCTCAGTACATAACTCAAAAAGTTGTAAAGAGCAGGCCATCTACACAGATTAATAAACATACTGGGTTTGATACTATTCAATTTAGAGGAAAGCCCACTCCTAAGGTCCATGGCAGAGAGGAGAGCCTAATCCACTATAAATGGGGGTTCCATTTCTCACATGAAGCCAATTGCTATGGCATCAAGCAAAAGTCAGAGACTTTTATCTTATTCCAATCTCTTTAGATAGTTTCATCAAAAGCAAAAGCAAATGCACTAATGACAATTTCTATTGTATGTTCACAACAGAAAGATATCAGCTGTGACATCATGAAACATACCTTGATCAGTTTTCCACTAGCTGTCAAAAACTTCAACTTTGCAGACAACAACCTTTTGAAGTCCGGTGGTGCCCAATATTGGTCCTACAGATTTCAAAACAATATAACATATGAAATACAAAAATAGAGCAGTATCTACCAAATAGAATGCTAAAAACCTCAATTTCAACAGTAACAAGCACAGATAGTGCCATTCCTTAACCATGGAAAATTTGGTGATTTGAAAGTTTGAAGTTAAACAGCATCACACTTTTTCAGCATCATTACTATCATATGAAGTATGTCCATGTTCAAAGGTGGGACCAGGATCACTCAGCCACTGAAAGATCATAGAATAGTTTGAAATTTTGAATGTATAATCAAAATTGTGATCTTGACAACATTTGTATGAAAGAATTGAACTTGCACCTCTCTGTGGATTGAGCTTCCATAGGTCACCTCACCTTTGAACGTTTAGCCCAATAGGACGACTAACACTTATTCTTTCCTTTGGCTCTAGTCTTTAGGCTTGTTAAGTATTCTATTCTATATTGAAGAAAGGGCTTTGCTTTACTTTGACCAAAGTTGATTTTGCAAATACCAGATCTCAGAATCCTAGAGTTCCTTGTGTTCCTCAATCACCAAATTAGATAAAGAGAGTATTGGATGACAAGTACATTGTTTTTTTAATTCTTTTCGCCACCACTTTGCAAAGTGGAAAAATTGTCCCAATTCAGATGTTGTATCAAACCTACTGAATGATTTCATTTGCTGGATTCTACTCTATTGGATCTCACCAAGGGAGTACTGTAGATTTGACTATTTAGTTCATCATTTTATCTAGGATTTAAATTCACAATTAGGATTTTCAATTTGGGATTATTTATTGTTCTTTGTTCTTGGGGGGTTTTACTCTATTTTGGATTAGTTAATTCTAGCTTAGAGTAGTTATTAAGGTATTGGCTTTGCTGGGTCTATCAACAGATGTTTAGTGTAGACATTTTAGACACGTTGCTTATATTAAGATAATGAATTTCCCTCATTTAAGAAGTATCTTATTTTTAAGTTACAACAGTACTCAACCCAGCAGAGCATTCTATGTTTATCTAGGGAACGCCCAGTCAAGAGGAGTACCCTTATTCCTTAGATTGTCCTACATCAAGATCAGAGGGGAATTTTGAGACAATATGAAGCCCTAGTTAGAAAACAATGGACAAATTATTGAATAAAAATAAAGACTGTAATGTGAGGAATTGCACGGATGCTGTATAGTATCTTGAATTGATATATAATGGAACAGCATAGAAAACCTAATAATTATTAGGACCACATTAATCAAGAAGTTTATGTTTCGAAATAGGCCTCAAATAGAATCATAAAGTTAGGAAACCAGCACGCCAACTAAAGAACTAAGTGAATTCAAAACAGAGCAAACAGAAGTTAGGATTAAAACTCAGACTATACCTCTATGAAAGCTGCAATAGTTGTCTTATTAGAACCACCATTCTCCTTCAAGCTAGTGATTGCTTCCATTATAAGGTTATCTAATCTGTATAGAATAAACAGGGTAACACATATACTGTCATAATTCACATAAAACAACAATGCCAAAAAATAAAGACAAAAAAAAATTTCAAAGAAATGAAAGCTTTTTAGGATGCATGCAACACAACACCAGAAAATGAAATCAGACAAGCATGCCAGAAATTAGATTAAAAACCTTAACACTGAATAAGAATTCCTTATTGGAAGACAATTGAAATAGCAATGCTAAAGTACCACTTTTTCTGCATACCAGGTAGATATTATAGTAAAATAAACTACCAAATAAAAAATAAAATAAAATCCAACCTTACTATAGACCTCTTTGGACCAGGAATATGCACCATATCTCTAGAAACTTGAAGAGGCTTAACATCAGCAATTTCTTCATCACTTGGAGCAACAGGAGCAATAGCCATTGGGTTGTCCTCCTGTTTTGGGGCCTGATGCACCCTTCTGACTGCTAACCTAGATTTTTCCCTGGAGCTCCATCCATTTGCCATCACACTCAGATTTCTCCATTTATCCTAACCAATATACCCCATATCAAAACCACACAAACAAGTCAATGAGCATAGTAATATAGATGGCCCAACACTACTTCATTAAAATATAAGGAAAATGACAGAAACAAAACAACCAACATAACCAAACCTTGAGATCCACATTAGATCGCAGATATAAGACTCCACTGAACTCTGGATCCTTAAGTATTGTACGCCATTTACCAACACCGTGCTTGACAACTCCAGCTTTAAGCGCTGCTTCCTCCTCTGCAGTCCATTTCTGCTTAGGAGCACCCATCACAAGTAGCACAGACTCTCTCTCAGCTGGCTAGCAAGAATACAATACACAAACATTCAATTCACCTCTAAATACATAATCACAAGCTTTGCAGTCATAAGACATTAGAAGCTCTTACTATTACTTTAAATCATTTCCCATCAAATATTGAATTTTAAAAATTCTTGACTCAAGATACATTCACTTCTACATTATTTTTAATCTCATACTAAATTTTCAACTTTGGGCTTTTTCATTGTTAAAGATCTCCGACGACGATCCAATAATTGAATAAATCGTGCCCTTGTGTTGTAAAAATTGTTCAATTTACTACTTCCATTCCATTGATTTCAGATACCATACAGTTCAAGGAAAATAAATAATTATAGTCCCACAAGTCCTTCAATTTATTGATCAAGAGTGTGTTTACAAGGTCACACCCAGCACAAAAAATAGAAATTCCGTAGAGGAAGCTGAGCGCGAGCATGCAAAGAAAACTCACAAATCCACTCTTAACTTGAATTAAAGCAACGGAAGCCACAGAAACATGCAAACCACTTTGCAATAAAATAACAAACTTCGGAATCCAACATCAACACAAAATCTAATCACCATCTTTCATTTTAAAGAACAAAATCACTGACCCTACAATCGGAGCCAAAACAATTGAATTATGGTTGGTTCTACGAAACCCTAATAAGCAAAATTTGGGAGAATGTGGCAACGAAAAGAAGAAAGAGAGAAACAGAGGAAGGAACCTTGATTGAAATTGGAGGAAAATGAATTGGTTGGGATTGGAAGGGTGAGAAATTGGTGATTTGAGGCCCTCAGTATCGTTTGCATTCCCCGCCAAATGCCCTAACCGGACCAGAACATTCAACAAAACAAATATATCTATCACCTTAATTTTTTACAAGAATAAAAAACCAAAAAGGAATATAACGCTAATTAATTATTTTCTTATTTAATAATACTAATAATAATCTACCTACACATCACTCTCGGTTCTTAAATTTAACTTGTTTTAGTTTCAGAATTTTTTCCAGATATAATTTAATTTAAATTTTCATAATTTTATATTTTTTTTAGTGAGTAAACTAAAATTTATAATTTATTATTAATATTAGAAATATTTACATTTTTGAAATTCAATTTTTTAATTTAAAATTAATTTCACAAAATTTTTATTTAAAAATTTATTTAAATTTAATATATATTTTATGTGTGTTCATAAACATACAATAAAAAATAATTTTTAAAAAATTATAATATTTATTACTATGAATATATTAAACTTTATAATTTAAATAAATACTTCTTATATATTCATTACGAAAAATGATTTAATAATACCCTTACATGGAATAGAAAAGTTATTAAATTGAGAAACTCGAATAAAAAAAAAGGATAAATATGTAGGCAAGAAATTAAATTCACACCAATTTAGATTTAATCAGTTTAACATTATATATATATATAAGATAGTAAACAATAAGCCAATCATGTTTTTCCAGTCATTTAATGTGTTGCTGTTTTTGTAGCCAAATGATGAGAAAAGAAAATAGGCATTGGTCTAATACAATGTTTATATTTTTATATTGTATCTCACTTTTTTGGGGGGGAAAATTGATATGCAATTAGTCAATTATAATTATTTGTAATCATTATGTGGTGCAAGAAAATATTAGACATCTATATACTCCTAAAACCCTCTAGATGCAAGCAAAATTAACAATTTTTTTAATAAGAGTATTTTTTTTATTCTTTATAAATAGTATTTACTTAATTTTAAATTTTAAACTTTAAACTTTTGATACGCTGTACTAAGTAGAAAATATCTTTCTTAGATAAAATAAATTCTAATATTATTATAATTTAAATTTAAATTTAAAACTTTGAATTTGTACATTACCATACTAATTTAATTTTATAATTTCTTCTTTGATTTGAAAATCTTAATTAAACCGTTATTCTATATGATATTTTTATTTTATATTTTTTTATCCTTATAGAACTAACGTCTATCATTGTTTGTCATATTCAAATTTTTTATTTGATAATTCGGTTACTTTTCTATTTTATCTGTATATTCAAATTTTGAACAATTGATGTAACTGACATAACCTTTTCAAAATGTCACATATAAATGTGTGAAAGGAAAACTCTAATACGGTTTTCACATAGGCAGATAGAGAAAAGGTTCAAAAATTCAAACTTTGAAGTGAAATAAAAGAAAAGATGAAGAGGTTCTACAAGCAGAGAAAAAATGGTATTGACAAGCCATCTAAATCAAAGAAAAAATCTCAGGCGGTCACTGAGTATCATGGTAATTGGTGGCATCTATAGTTGTAAAACAATTATTCTTATTATTCTCTTATGGAGTTGAAACTGTGAATAATCAAATGCAAGATCATTATTTATTGGCTCATAAAATTTGCTTATAATTTGTTTCTTAATAGATAATGAGTACACTGAGGAGGAAAAGATTTTGAGGGAATTTGACATGAACGTAGCTTATGGACCTTGTATTGGATTGACAAGACTAGAACGCTGGGAACGTGCCCACAAGTTCGGTTTGAACCCCCCACAGCATATCAAGATCCTTTTGGAAAGTGACAAAGCTCAGTTAGAATGCTTGTGGAATAAGCACAAGTAGAGATTTTCCTTTTTTTTTCTTCTTTTGGAAAAATTTTCTAATATTAGTAGGTTATAATGTTAGCATTTCAGTCTTTGCTATTCTTCTCTTGCTGCTCTACGGAAGATATTATTGTTGTTAATTATTATAGTTTGATAATTTCGTGCTTTTCTCAAATGATTTTGCAGAATCGTTTAATTGCAATTTTGATAATTCCATTGATCATTGTTAACAATCACCCCCCAACATAACTTTATTATTATGTTTCATTGTTTAAATTCACCTCAGAATTTGATTTGATATTTGAAAAGGCTCAGCTCACACAAGACACGTTCTGTTTGATTTGACTTTCAAATGATGCTCACTTCCTCAAATATCAATTAATGAAGATATTCAGAATGCAAAAATCCACCCAAAATTTAACAAATAAAAGGAAGAGCCTATCCACTTGATATTCAACCCAAAACAAAGGTACTACTTGAACCAACATGATCATCACATGGTCATACTATGCCTTTACACCCTTTCAATTTTACATTAAAAAATTAATAAACCAACTTGTATCTGCTAGATGATGCATGAATGCAGTGAAATGAACAAAATCAACCACTTCAGCATCATACCACTATTTCATTGAATCGTATTATTATATTCTCTAAATATAAAAGCTAATATAAATTTCAGTCTTTCCGCTTGGCTTTTGATTTTACATGATCAGGTATGCATGATGACCAAAAAATTGGCACCACAGTGCATGCAGCTTGTATGAGAAGACCAAGTGGAAGCCCTGAAAAATCACTTCCTGTTATATTGATGTATGATGCAAGTGCAACACCAAGGTATCCACTCACAATGAATGCCAAGGCCACAGCAGACATAAGAAATGCCATTATAGAACCCTCACATCCTGGTGGACAAAGCTGTGCTATTAAAACACTGAATGGTAGAATCTTAAAGAAAAAGAGAACCTCTAAGAATCCTGAGAAAATCACAACATAGAGTGAGTCTGGCATGCCCATTTGTCGATAAAATCCTCGCACAAACAAGAAATCTGAAATCATGAAGAATGCCATCATAGCTTGAATGGCTGATATCAGTTTTCTTGGTGGAACAGATTTCAGGTGTTGATTATATATGATGCCCCATAGGAGCATTGTTGCCTGGCCAAACACCTTGGAGATACCCAATACTGATGAGTCAATTTTCAGATACTGTGTTTGGTAAAAGAACATGGTGCCTGTAAGAGCGGGAATAATGGCATAAGATGCAGTAAACCATGATATTGAATATGCAATTTCAGGCTTTCTTAGAGCAATCAATAGCTCTGAAAGCTGTTTCCTTATCCCAACAGATGGACTCTTTGGGAGCCCAAGAGAACTCTCACGAACCGACATGGTTATAAAAAATTGGAGAGTGAGGAGAAGGCCAAAAAGTAAAAACATAGATTCTGGGGAGAAACGGCCAATAAGAATGCCGCCGAGAAAGTTTCCAAGAACTCCTCCTGCAGAGGAAGCTATCCAAACAAACGATTGTAGGCTACCCGAGGAAGATGGTTGGGCATGCTTTGTTGAGGAAGGAGGCTGTTTACTCATCTCTGCAACAATGGCATCATTTGCAACCTCAGCTATTGCAGCACCTAGATTACTGAGAAGGAGGTATATGGAAATGGTGAAAATAGACATGTTTGACGGAGTGATCGCTATAATTAGCCATGACAGTGCCTGCAAGAAAGCTGCATTAACAGATTCAAAGAAATCTCTAAGGAATTAGTTATATCACTAGCAGAAATTAAGTATGCAATAAAATTAATAAAACTAGAATGCTTTAAAATTCATGATGTGATTCTCTTTAAAGCTTTAGCAAA
Organism: Abrus precatorius; assembly: GCF_003935025.1. Classification (NCBI taxonomy): domain Eukaryota; kingdom Viridiplantae; phylum Streptophyta; class Magnoliopsida; order Fabales; family Fabaceae; genus Abrus; species Abrus precatorius. Next base: position 29,532,714 of record NW_020874292.1, on the reverse strand, counting down.
CTTTGAAGCCTTTTTCTCTAAATATAATTGAACACTATCAAGATCCAAGAATGAGGCTGCTTGCACGAAATTGGAAAAATGGCATCAAACTTATCAAAGATGTTGCTTTAGATGAGAACTTGAATGAAGATGCATGAAGACCAATTCCAGTTCCAATTTTAGCATCCAAGAAACTAGGGAGGACATTTCCACGAAAACAAAATGGGGGAAATTTCTGAAAAGTCCAGTCAAGCAAAATGTTGGAGCCAGAGGGAACTGATTCATGCCAAGTGGTTAATTAAGTCATACAAATGATTCTTCTCTATACGAGGTATGCAAATATTTTCATTCACCAGTTCCTTCCAACAATCTGACTTAGGTTTGACTTTGCAAGGATTCTCACCAATTAGAGAGGATGGAATAGCTTATAAGAAAAAAAGGAACAGTACTCTTAGCCCAAAGTGGACAGAAATAATAATTCACATGGAGTTCAACCATGTTGCACTTGTGATAAATATGATCCCCAAACCCAACAGATATCAAAGCATTAAGTATAATTGCATCAGACTTGTGTGCTAAATGGAACGACTAAGGTAGAGGTACCAAGTGCAGTGCAACATAGGGATATGGACAAAACCAAGGCGCAATTTTTTAGGTATTGTTGATGTTATTTACTAATAAATATTATAGTTTTATCTTAGTAATCTGAAATAACATTAAATACAAATATTTTGTTAAAGTGAAACTCTAATTTTAATTGATAAAGGACACTAACAGTACCTAAAAAATAACATATAAGTTCTATCCTATGGATATATAGACACAAAATTTGCTCTCGTTAAGTACATTTGGATAAACAACTTAATTACATGCTTATTCAATAAGTTTTTTTTTTATACGATTGTTTATGCCATAAATTTAATCATGAAACTGTTAAGATCTCAATTGTAAAGTATGAAACTTTTGAGTCTCACATTGAAAGTATAATAGTTTGGTGTTTATAAGGCCTTGAGCTTTTCAAATACAACAACAAACGTTTTGTGATATGGTTCTCCCAAAGTTCTTATCAATTGGTTTCAGAGCCTACCCCTCCCTCTCTCAGCTGCAATCAAGTGGCACAGGTAACAATGTCAACACTGCAGTATTCACCCAAAAACTAGTTAAGGGACTAGTGCAACAGCCAGCCCATGATGATTGTAAAGCATGATGGGATCTTAGAATTCCAATTGCAAGGTACAAGACTTGAATTTGCTGGTTTAAACTGACCAGTGAATTTGCCATAAATTTTTCTATGCAATCATTTGTCAATCAGTTCCATGACATGAAAATGGTCAATACTCAATATCTAGTTTCCATATGATAGAAACTATTGCTTAAAGGGAAATGATTGATATTGCTGATTCAAATTTCTCAATTAATAACTGATGGTCAAATCACCATTGCCTACCATGTGTAATGACTAATGAGGGGAAATGTATTTTGGCTGTAAGATCAACATTTTTCTGATCCTTGGATTTTAAAGGAAGGCCTCTTTCCTCAGTCATGCTCTGAGACAAAGCCATTTATTTGGCCTCTGTTTAGTGCTCAGCACATGGTTTCTTGCTAAGAATCATCTTGGTAAATTTGTTCTGCTTTAGGTTATCTTTCTTTCTGTTTGACCACTTTCTTTGTTATAAATTTGTCTAAGGATGGTTCCTCCTCACCCCTCTATCTAACCCTTCCAATAAAAGTTTCTTCTGTTGAAAAACAGAAACAAAGAACACCATTTAAATGAACATTGAACAGTTCTCCATTTCATAGAAAGAATTGTGATCTTTCACATTTCCTTCACAAGGAAACTGACAACAAGTATTTACTTACCCTGCCTCTAACTAAGTTTTAGCAACAATGACATTTATTTATTTATTTAAGTAGTTCCTATCCATGGGTTGTTTTAGTTTTAAGAAGTCTTATCATAGTCAAGTCTTAATGAAGTTTCAGTCTTCGACCAGGATTTGGGTTTTTCCTTCTTTGTTTCTTCTCTCTTTTAGGTGTCATGACTGGCAAAAACCGTGAAGATACCTCTTCTGCCTTTGGCTTGATGCAAGGAAAAAAAATTAGATAATGTATCACTGTATCAGGACATACAAGAATCTATAAACAGAAAACTTCATACTGAAGAGACAATACCAAATTGGTTTCAACAAAAGCACAAAAGTAACATACCAAACTCCCACCTCATTATTTCTCAAATCCAGAATCTCAATCCTTCTTTTTCGGCATTCCTTTTCCTTTATGCTTTTCCAAAGCAGCAAACATTGAACGAGCAATGCAAATTATTTTATTCAAAGCTATACTCAAAAAAGGATGAACTCACTTATTCATCTATTTATTTATTTATTTTAAAGAAGAAACAACCGATTCTCAATTGCCAACATTGTGGAACCAACAACCAATTGTAAAAGGCTGTAACCCAATTCTCTAAACAAAGAAGAGTGCAACTATGCCTTTGCATGATAAAATCAGAGAGAGAAAGCAAATGGGTAAGGAGAGTTCACCTCCAAAGGCGATGTAGGGAACTCGGTGCTGACCAGAAATGTAGACGGAGTCTGAGACGAGACCATAGAGGGGTTTTCCAACCATTGGAAGGTTTGCAGAATTCTGAAGAAGCTGAAGAGTGGAAGGGTCCACATTTAGACCATCCTTGAGGAAGAAACTCACTGCCAACCATGGAAAACACCTGAATCCTTGCACCCAATACCCCAAACCCAACACCCTTTTGATCAATTTGCCACCACCTTCTGAAGATACCATTTTTACTTTACTTTATCTTTCGTAATTGTTAAGGAAGAGAGAGAGTGTTTGTTTGAGACGAGGAGTTTTAACTCAGGATTTATTGCAGAGAAATTTCGGGCTTTTTAAGGAAAAGCAAGTGCTGTTATGCTTCTCTGATCTGTGTTTCCCTATTACTAAGATTTGGAGGTGAAAGGGCACTAGTGAGTAGTGACTCAACATGTGACATTTGTTTCTGTTATGGAACCACAACATGTTGTATTTAACTGACACGTGTTTCCATTTTGTGCTGACACCTTTCCTTCTTTTCTCGTATTCCTTTAACTTTTTCTATTTATGTGTATATTTTTGTTTTTGGTTGGGTTTTTTTCTTCTTTTTTAATAATAATCCTGTCATGGTAAGATTCTCTAGAATATTCTTCTAGGTAGATCTGATCTGATCTTGGTCCAATTTTTTGTTTCTGGGTTGTGTGTGTGCATGACTAAGACACGACAAAAGCAGGTATTGCAAGTTTGCGTACGTGTTTACACAATCTTTTTTCATATCCTTTTTTGTAAAGATGGAAATTCTAATAATTTTGTGACGTGTTTTTATTATTAAATTAACATTTATGAGAAAATTATTAATGAAAATGGGAGATATATTTTTCAATAGAAATCATATAAACTTATATAATAATAAAAATAATGTGTAAATATATTATTAGCATTTTCTTTGGTGTATAATGGAATGAAACATAATTTCTGTGGAAAATAAAATAAGCAGAGCTTTTGGAGTAAAACTTAAAAATTGAAAACATAAAAGTATATTTCTGAAATTTATTCTCTACCCTTTCTCCACCGTCTCCTTCTATCTTCTTCGATTCAATAGTTATGACTTATGAGCTAAGCAAACCTTTTGGCAGCTTTACAACCACTACCAATAAAGATATTTGATACACAAACTATACTTAGATATGAGTGGATTCAATTGAGAGAAAGAAGAGGAAAAGAAAAAGATTTTAAAATCTCTCTTTTCATTTAAGAATTAAAAAAAAAAAAGAGTTTTAAAAATTTCTAGATGTCTTATAAATTTTTCTACTTTTAAATTTTTTAAATTCTCTCGTAATTTGAAAAAAAAAACATTAAAATAAATCAACACCTCTTCTTCTTATCTCTTACTTCTGAGACTCTCTTCTTTCTCCTTCCAAAATCTGTAGACTAAGGTCTTCTATTTTTAATACAACAATTAGCTCAACACGAGAAATTGAAACCATTAAAAAGTTTAATATACTAAGAGGCCCAATCTCTATGGTTCCAACAGTTGTTGAATTGAACATGCACCAACAAAGTTAGTCGAGTCCCGATTCAATGTTAATATACGAATAGTACATGAACTCCAGTCACTGTGTCGGATTTATTACTCCTTAGGGAACTCTTATTTTTAAAATGCTTTTGACACCAACTTCCACAACGAGTACAAAGGAGAAACGACGTTTTGGGTGCGATGAAAAGAATGCTTGACTGATGATTTAGGGTTTGAGAGAGAAAAGGATAAATGGGCAACGATGTAGCACTATCAGTTAGTTGAATAGGATAGAGCAATTCGGGTGCAACAGCGGGGTTCAATTGGGATAGATATAAGAGATAAAACAAAAAATGATTAAACAAAGAGAGAAAATTAGAATTGGACCTTTGTTTTTTTTTTTTAACATTTCAAAATTTCAATGTGCGGTCACTTTTTGATTGATTGTGTGTCTACACAAGTTTTACTCAGATTTTCGTAGATGTCCTCAACAAGTTTACTGCATTTGCCAAATAAAGGATCATCGTATTATTCATGTAAGAGAAGGTAATCATCAATTACATTCTCTTTCACATTTATCAAATAAATAAGGGCATCAAGTTATAATTGTTAAAATAGTAAACAAATGTAGGACTATCTACACAAATACACATTTGTCAAATAAATAAGGGCATGGACTTCAGTATAATAACCCGCAGAGGAAACGCGATGTTTATCAAGTCATCTGGGAAAGCGATACAAATCTATAATGAAAACAACTTTGTCACATAATCAAGAAATGACAAAACAAAGCCTATTTCATGACTGGTGTTTCTTTTGAAAATCATAGCAAAATGAAAAATGATTAATACGAAAGAGCCATGATAGAAAAATGTTTATGTACCGTGTCATCCTCAAATTTCATAGTCAATTCATTATCAATCCACAAACCATTACGAGATAGACTAAGTAAAAACAACTATATCAACTCATACACTGATAAAAATATGCATGCCGACGTCAAAATACCATTCTAATCATCACATTTTTCGGCATGCTGAAAGAACTTTAGAAGAACTAACAACAAAAAGCCACTGGTATTCAGAACAAGGACATAACCAACTGATAGACCAGTATAAAAAGAGGCATAATACTTCATAAAAATCTAACAAATCTAGTGTTTTGGAAACACGTTAAAAAAACTTGTACATATGAATCCAATGCATAATCTACAATTAGTAGCTTTGAAGTAAGTGTGGATCCATGCCTATTAAAATGTGAATCCAAATGGGTGCTATTAGTATATCAACTGCAAGAATGTAAGACAGCGTTTGCTTGCGGGACAGAGACACTGAAACAGAGACACGGAAGTACACATATCATGTTTGGCTAGTGTCTCGTTAGAGAGATAGAGACACAAAGGACACAGGAGACACAAATTCGAAAGACACCAATGTACTTCCTAAACAAGGGAACACTAGTGTCTCAGCTCTAGAGGCACATAGGGTAAACTTATAAAAACAAAAAAAGGAATACTAGTGTCTCTGTCCTTATTGTCTCAATGTCTGTCTCTATCTCCAATGTCCCGCTGCCTAAGAGAACTAAAAAAATCCATAATGTAATTTTCCTTTTGATCCCAGAAACATTTCATTTGGAAGAAAATATGTGAGCATAGGATATGCACAAGGAGTGTTATAAGTGATACAGTGATTAAACAGGAAAGTCAACTAAGAAAAAATTTATTCAAACAAATTTTTGGTTTTTAACCCTTAAATCAGCTCGTGCCTTCTGAATTTTCTTCTAATACTAATGCGTTGGTAACCTAAAAACATATTGGACACCAAAGAAAAATTGTGATCTTGAACAACAATCAAAATTCTACTCCATAACTGCAACACCTCCAGCAGCTTTTATTTTTTCTATCACATCATTTGCCTCCTCTTTTGTGATTCCCTGTTTAAGTATGACGGGTACCTTTTCAACAAGATCTTTGGCCTCCTTCAATCCTAGATTAGTAAATGCTCTTACCTCCTTAATCACCTTGATCTTTGCAGCTGCATCGAATTTCTCCAACTTCACATCAAAAGCTGTTTTCTCTGCCTTCTTCTCCTCAACCTTTGGTCCAGAAGCACCACCTTCAGTCCCCAAGTCCATGCCTTCTGTTGAAATTGGCTGCAACTTCGGAAGCTTTAATCTTTCTGCCAAAGTAGGCATGATTTGACTGCGTTCTTCTTCAGATAGTGCTCCAATTCGCTCTGCAAGCTGAACGATTTTTTCTGAGGGTGGAGGTCTTGGGCCATAAGGATCATAAAATTGAGGAATTTTGTATTTTCTTGGCTTAGCCTGATCTTTAGGAACAGAATCAGTCTGCAAGGCACGATATTGCAAAGGCCCACGCGTATCACACCGACGGGGGTATCGACAAATTAATCTGTAAATGGGGCTAAACCTCATGTCTTTGTTCAATCAAAATAGCGACTCACGAAATCAATAAGTCAAAAAACCACACAGTTTCAACAAACTTGTAGCATAGAATCACAGTGATTGGGCCCCTGAAAATCCCAACAAGCAAAGACAGCAGTGAACCACATGAAATAAAACATTCATGATAAGGAATATGCTAACCAGAAAAGAGATCATCATGAAAACTTGAAGATGGTAAAAAATGCTAAACACGTAAGGCATCAACATCAACATTTACAATTTCAATAAGCACTGGCAAAACCGCGAGTCTAACACCGCCTCACAGGGTCCACAAAATAAGCAAATGAATTTGGAAGCGTTCTATAGAATGTCCCAAAACACTCCTGGTACGATCCAAACCCCAATCCAAACATCATATATATATAAATTGGTCCACAAAAACCTTAATCCAAATATTTTTCTACTCCAGCACTAAAAATTAAAAAAAAAATTAAAAATGTAAAAAGAAAAAAAAAACACACACACATTGACCTAAATTGGTGATGGTCGAAACAAAATCTTTCCTTTAATAAATAAATAGATAAAGCATGCGTTGATTACCTGGACGAACTATGAGTTGAATTTGCGAGATTAGCTTAGAGTGTGAGGTGAAATGGTGAATGAAGAAGGAAAGGAAAGAGGTATTAGAGATTGCAGTGATACAGAGAAACAAATTGATGAAATGGGCCGCTAATGTTGGGCCACGTTAACCCATCAAATTATTCTACTTACTATGAATCATCAACATGACCCAAAAAAGGGGCAATAAAAAGAGAAGGAATGATTGGACCTACTACTAGCCCAATAATGAAAAAGAATAGGCCTACTAAATATGTCTTAAAAATTCACTCCTTAAATTTTAAACAAATAAAAATAGATTAATACAAAAAAAAAGGTCATAATATAAAGCATGGTGAAAGTTTATTGATCAACCAAGAAGTTCTGCTTAATAAGACAAAAATACTAGTAAATATGCACGTGTTGTACAAATTTATACGAATATATTTATACTTTTTATCAATTAATTTATTTTAAAATTAATTATAATTTAAATATATAAATAATTCTTTTTAATGTGAGAGAAAAATAAATAAATCTAAAAAAACTTTTAATTATTTTTTAAATTAAATTATATATAAAAAATAAACATAATAGTTAAACTTATTTTATATATAATTTTAAACATTTTAAATCTTAATAATTATAAATTTAGTTATAAATTAGTAATATATTAATGTGTTACATAGATTTATTTATATTTTTATTAAATTACTTTATTTTAAAATAAACGCAAAATTATAATTTAAATATAAAAATATGTAATAATGAAATTTTATTATATTTAATCATATTAAATATAATTACATTAAAAAAATATGATAAATACTTGTTTATATATAATTGTTTTATATTTCAAAAATTTTATTCTTTACTTGATACAAACATAATAAATAATTTTTTTAAAAATAAATGGCAGGAATCATGAAAGCAAAACTAAACTGTAAATTTTTTATTATTTTTAATATAAATAATGTCAATATATTATAATATTAATTTTTTATATTATATATTTTAAAATAAAAATAAAAATACATAAAAAAGTATATATTATTTAATAGAAATATAAAAAAATTAATAAATCATAAAGTTTGGTATTATACTAAATAATATATATTTAAATGAAGTCTAATTTTTTTTCTTAAACCAAATATTAATATAAAGTTATTTAATAAATTATGTATAAAATTTTTAATTTATGATTTTAAAAATAAAATATTTAAACTTAACTTATAATAATTAAATTTATATTAATAATTAGTGATTCTAATTTAAAATATTTTTTAAAATTTCTAAAAAAATATTAATTTTAAAAATATCATATCATAAACAATTATATCAATACAAAAAATATATATTTATCTTCATTTATATTTTATTTATAATTTAGTTTATAATTTGCGAATCAATTATAAGTTTGTAATACGATTGAATATTCTAAAAAAAATTTAAAAATACTCAAAATTCAATTTTGATATGAAATTTTTTAATAATCACATCATTAGAATATAAAATTTTAAAAAAGATAAATATAATTTTAAATATTAATTTAAAAATTAATTTTATAATATTTTAAAAATTAATTTGTATCTTTATTTGATCATATTTTTTTATAATTGTGAGAGAAATATTTAAAATATAAAATAAATATTAAAAAATCAAAGATTTATAATTTACTTTTCAAATAAATTATATATATATAAAATAAATATAACATTTAAACTTAATTTAATTGTAAAATATTGTAATTTATTTATTCATTTATTTGTTATGATATAAAAATATTAAATATGTAAATTCAATAGTTATTATAAAATTTTAATAATAAATTAATATATTACCTTTTTATTATAATGATATTTAATATTATTTAATTATTGTAATTATTTTTTTAATTTACAAATTTTAAATTTATAACTATTTATGTAACATTTAAAAACAAACAACACAACTCTTAGAAATTTAATTAAAAATATTTTTACTTAAAGGATGAATAAAAATAAAAAATATTTAAATTATCATATCACTATTTGATTTTCTCATAATAAAAAATTTATATAAGTTTTTTAAAATTCTTATATTTAAAAAAATCATAAATATTGTTATATCAATATTTTTAATAATATTTACATAATTTAAATTTAAACATTAAAGTGATAGTGAATAATTAAAAATTTAGTTAAAAAATAAATAAAAGTATTATAAATAATTATTATAATAAAAAATTAATATAATTTTTATATTCAAATGAATCTATAAAATGAGTAATGTTTGATATGTCAATATTAATATAAATCTTTATTGATATTCATATCATAATAAAAATATCACTTATAATACATACTTGATATAAATTTAATTAAATAAAAATAAAATACAATACAAAATATCACTTAAAAATAATACAAAATATTTATTCAATAAATAAAACAAGTACCTTTATATAATTTTGTGCAACAAAATAAAATATATGAACCTAATATATATATATATACTTGCTTGGACAAATGATTTTTGAGAATTTACATTATTACAATACATATATAAAAGTAATTTGATATAAAAAATTATTAACAAGTTTTCAAGGTTAATGTAAAAATTATTTATATATGGAGAGATAAAAACATATTTGATGATATATCAAAAGATAAAAAAATTAATTTAATAAATGTTATCTTTTTATTTATATTATAATTTATTTGTCTTTTTATCAAAAAATGATTTAGTAATATGCAATACAAAATTATAATTTTGTGAGTATGAATAATTTATTTTAATTTCAAATATATTTTAATTCTTAATATACACTTTTAAATACTAAATATATTAAATTAATTAACAAAATTATTTAAGTGAGTATCATTCAAATTAGAATATGGCCTAAAATAACTTATATTATTTTTTTTAAGAAAATAGTAGTTTAAAATGTTCATTCATTTTTTGTGAGGTTATTTTTGTAAAATTTTAAGTTTTTTTTTTAAATTTATGGTAAGCTTTTACATTTTTTTATATATAATTAATTTTAATAAAAAAATTATTAAATATAATTTAATGTCAAATTTGTTATTTCCATTCTTAACATTATATATCTATCAATGTAAAGTTTTTATATATAATTAATTTTAATGAACTTTTCTTAAGTATAATTCAAATGTAATAATTATAAATAAATTATAATTAAATTATTAAGATATATAAAATATTATAATAAATTTTTATTAAATACATTTTGATAATCTATGTGACTAAAATTTTATGTAACTCTAAGAGTTCTAAAATTTTTAATAAATTTTTATTAAATCATGGTTAATTTGTTGTTCTATTTTTAATATGTACAGTCAATCTATCATCTATTTTTATCATTTGTATTACTAACTTATATATGACTTTAAGTATTTTAAAATTTAATAAGTATAATTTTGTTGTAAATATATACAATAACAAGTACTTGTGGTCAATTTTATATAAATTAATTTAAATATTTTAATTAAATTTAATTATAAAAATTATTTTATATGTGCTATAAAAATAATAAAAATATAATAATATTATATTTTATTTATTATTAGTATGTGTTAAATTTCTTTAAGATGTATATTCAAAACATGAAATTTTATTATTTTTTGTAAATATTTTTATTTACAAATTTTAAAATATGACATATATGATACGTCAATTTCATAATGTAATTTTAGATAATTTAAATTTATAATATTGTAAATTAAATTAGTTAAGAAAATATTGATAAATTTTGTTAATTTAAACAGCTAAAAATAAAATTTAATACATGATATCGCTAAAAAATAATACAATTTTATATTTATTTAACAAATTAAAATAAAATATATAAACATAATTTAGTGAAAAGATAATAAAAAATATTATATGAACATAATTTAGTAAAAAAATATTATAGCAAAAAAAAGATAATAAAAAATATTAATATAAATAACATATGTACTTATTAAAAAAAAGATAAATTTTTTTAATAAAATATTAAAAAACTATTTTTACATTTGTACTATAATTTAGTTGTCTCTTCATTGTAAATATAATTTCATAATATACACTATAAAATAATATTTTAAATCAATACATTCAAATTTAAATATGATTTAAAATAAATATATAATTTTATTTTCTATTAACACAACTTGAGAATTCATTCAATTTTTGTGAATTTTTTATATAATTTAATTAATATTTCTTTCCTATTTATAATATTTTACAATGAAATTTAATTTATTTATAATATTTAATAAATATACATATTTTTTTATTAAACATCGCTCGTAATAAATTTATTATTATCATTTGTAAAATCGTATAACTATTCATATAAATTTTTTTAATATAATCAATTCTAATAAATTTTTTTAAATATAATTTATAGATAATAATTATGAATCATTAGATAATTTTAATTTTTAAATTATAAAAAACATTATAATTAATTTTAATAAATATTTATTAAATATAATTTATAATCAATATATTATTTTTTGTTTCTATTATGTACCAAAACCATATCATCAATCATATAAATAAATTTAAATATTTTAAATTTTAATAATTATAATTTTTGTTATAAATATATTCAATAATAAGTAATTAAGAAGTCATATTTTTTTTAATAATGTAACATTTATATCACTAATAATATAACCAATTTAAACCTTCTAAATTTTTATAATTATAAAATTTAATATAAATATATAAAGTAATAAATAGTTGTAGTTATCAATGTGATATGTAACTTTAAACATTCTAAAATTTAATAATTATAAATTTTGTTATAAATATATGCAGTAATAAGTAGTCATGTAATTAAGTATAAATATAGATATATAAATATACATATAGATAGATTTGGTACAATAAGTGACAAATTAAAATGATTTTTTTTTTGTTAGTTACGTAATTAATCTACTGTGTCACACATAGGAAAGCAGCCGTGGGATGGAATATGCTTTCACCACCATGGATAGAGGCTACAGGCATTATTGTCCATGCAAGGAAACCAATGTCTCTTCCAACTTATACGCACATATCGTTCTCTGTAATTCTTTCTAAAATATTCACAACCTTTTGTTTCCCCAAGTCAACAGAGAATCACTGCAAAACAAGCTATTATACAAGCTCCACTATAATAGATACTGTGTTGAGGCCACCTCAAGTCCTCAAGTACTAAACAATAATAGTTTAAGAAGCAAATAAAAAGTAAGAAGTTAATTAGAGATCGAAAATCATACCATAATGTAACAAGTGTAAATATCTATGTATCCATAAGATTACTTGATACACCGAGGAGAAAAATATTATTTTAGAAATAATTCATAATCAAGATATAAATTCAGTAAATTTTACTGTCCAAAAGAATATCAATATTCTCTTGCTTGAAAGTGATACCATTTTGTGAATCCATACAAAAATTGTGGCAAACCAAGGGACCACTTTATTTTTTTCCCCTATTGCTAAACCTGTGATATTGTACAAAATGATCTTTACATGCACTATGCTGCAAGAAGAACATATCCAAACCCAGGCAAAAGCATAATAATGGGACCAAATAAAAAAATCATATATATAAGTTGAGAAAAAATGAATAGCTGATTTCAACATAAAAATTATTAGATGAGGGACATGATAGAAGCGGCTAAACCTGAATGGTGTTCCTCTCCTTAATGCTAGATTGAGTTTGAGTTCGAGTTCTGTTGGCAGCAGACCCAATATCATCTGTGTTAAGAGATTGGCAAAACCTTCATCCTCATTTATCTCGATAAGACTGCTTTTTGTGGAGGGTAATCTTTAAGACTAGATACCAATTTAAATATTTTCTTTTAAAGCTAGATTTTCGGCTCCATGCAATTTTTCTTAGTTTCAGACTTCACACTTCTGATTGAAGGATGCTTAATTAGAAACTGGGGCGGGGGATTATAATGAGGAGCAAGAAATCATGGGCTGTTTTAAATTTTGAATTAATGATATGGTGTTGAATTAATTAGTTGAATCAAAACAGTGTAAACAGTGCTGCGACGAGTTATTGATTTACTTTAAGCCTGTTTGCATCCCTTTCTGCAACGAAATTCGTTAAAAGTAATTTCTTCTTTTGAAAACATTGGGTTTCAACGGAGGTTTTTTATGTTAAAAAACACGTAACCTTTGTTTACAAATAAGTATTATTGGTTTTTGTGGCTAAAATAAGTAATTTAAGTTCCAAAATTTGTAGTTTATGGTTTAAATTCTTCTCATGTACTTAAATAGTTTATGTTGAATACAGCTCCGACGTGTGTTTTTATGATCTTATGTATAGGTAAAAATATTATTAATAAATTATAATATCCTTAATAGTTTATACAATCTACATATAATCAAAATGTCAATTTCAAAATTGAAACCCAATGCCAACTTCTTTCAAGGGTTCGAAGATAATCAAAATCAAGACATAATATTCTAACCAAATCCATAATACAACATCGACATGAATAATAATAGTAATAATAAAAAACTGCTGTTTATACTATCCCATTGCAATGAATTCAGACAGACCATTAGTCTCAGCTCCAATTTACCTTTTTTCTTTTCATGCTTGCTCGATCTGAGAAGTCAAATTCATATATTATGATTGCATACTTTGTGTATTTGTTTATTGCAGTAAAAATGAGAAATCAAGGATATATATATGATATCTAGAGATTAATATATATCCTTGGAATTGCATTCTTAACTTTTTTTTTTCTTATTACAGTTTTGTTAGTAAAGTTAGGATGACTTATTATCTTGCTGAAGAGAGCGGAACATCTACTGGGAAGGAAGTTAGTAAGGCAGAAGTTCACAGAATTATTTGATGGAATTAAAATTAACCCAACATATATATTATCTTTAATAATTAGGATACATACATACATGTAACTATTTTCGATCTATTTTTATGATCCCTCTTATTTTTATCTAGTTATTTTATTTTATTTTATTTTATTGTTATAAAGCTTTTTAGGTGCAATATATGGTACATGCGTGTATATATAGTCCTATTGAGCAACAAGCACCATCTTTTTAATAATAAAAATATTAGAGCATAAGAAGCGCTCTAACCTTACACATAACACATAGCACCAATTAAGGGTCACAAAGAATTAGAACAGAATTCTGAAAATATATATGCCCCCTGTTAACAAAACTCACTGAAAGATTAATACACTAGTATAACAAAAACTGACCTAAATCTAATCTATCACTTTCAAAAAGGCAAAATCCTCATATGTAAAAATTCATAAGGACTATAAATGACAGCATTATCATTATTAAATTGTTTCTTCCAATTTCCTCTAGCTAATTTTTGAACTTGAAAATGGTGGTGAAACAATTAATTTTGTAATGAAAAATATTAGTAGTGCATTCTTTCAAATATACTTTTATTATTGGTTGAAATTTATTAAAGATTACCAAAAAATGTAAGTTTCACTTCTAATTTAATGAGTCTTATATATTTTTATAATTTTTAATAAATTTTAACCAATAATTAATATTATATTAAAAAAAAGTGTGTTAAAAATAATACCATATGATACTTGAATAAAAAAGAAATAGTGACAAATTAAACAAGTGTAAGTTTCTAGTTTATGAAAACAAAACTTACACTTGATCGTATTGGCAATAATGTTGTCGAGGTCAGTAAGACCAGCAGTGGCAAAAAAACAAAACTATTGTCATGTAGAGTTATATTGTTTTTATTTCAATGTGATGTTTATATATGTATGTTTAGGTAAGAAGGAAATGTAATGCAAAAGTTTTCTTGGATATGTACTTGCAATTCAAATTAGAATTTCCATGGCTATCTAGATGTTAATATCATATTATTGAAAGTGCATTAATACATTGGAAAATGAATAATTCACATTCAATTTATGTGTGTATGTTAATTTGTTCTATTTTGTGAATTTTGACAATTCTTTGTATCAGGTGTATATTTCTCCTTCATCCTTACGTAGAGGTCACTCAAAGATATTATGCACAATATAATATGGAAATCAAGATAATTATATTATAAAAAAATCTGCAGAATTTTAATGTTCATCTTTAAGAATGAAAATTGAGAGTTGATTTAGAGTTTTGAAGAGTAAATTATTTTTTTTAAGTTAATATATCTTCGCATGTATCTTCTAGATTGTGACTCAGGAATATCACGTTATCTACTATTCATAATGATATACACATGTGAAATTAATTTATGTGAATATTTACTAAAATATGGATAGATATAAATCCCACGTATATAGAGATTATGAATGAAACATATTACATATCGCACTAAAAGGAACAAATTGATGTAGTAAATCGTAATGATTTTACAATTTTGTTCATCCTATTTGATTTAGAAATATTATTTGTATAACAGTTTGTATAATATATATTTTTTCTCTTTCACATCATTCATCTTATTTTATAGTTTTCTCTTTTTTAACTCTCTTTTTTAATGTAAACAATATTGTAAAAAATAGTTGCAGAAATAGCATTAGTCTAAGGACTTTTATCTTTAATCACATGGTAAATTCCTAACTATTTAGTATTTACTGTCTCAACTAAATCATCAATTGGGTTGAAATCATTGTCTAGCTTCCAGGGTCTGGAATTGTAATCATACAAGTGGCTTTTAATACAATCGATGTGTTTGGTCTTATTCATATTGTCTCATAAAAATGTATAATTTCATCTACATGATTAAATAAATTATTAAATAAAGCTAAAATATAAATATAATGAGCATTTTTTACTTTAAAAATATATTCTTAAACAGAAATTTATTATGTTAATTTGTGTGCATGTAAATATTACCTTTGAAACTGTTTTCAAAATAGTTTTATCAAACAAACTTTTTTTAAATCTTTTATTCTAAAAACAAGTTTTAATAAACTACTATACATATGAACTTACTATACAAAAAGGACTTGAATAAATTATATTTTATAAAATTAGAAACTTACACTTTCAAAGTAAGGATTTTATAATCAGAACTAAAATAATTAAAACTTCTGTTTTCAATAATTAAAATGAAGTTTCACAAAATCACGATGGCAAAGCACCCTTGGGATCTCAGCATCCTTTGTGCTACTTACGTACCCTCTTGCATGAGATTTGTATCCTGGCTATAATTGCATTCGCACAGGTTTAATCAGAGTGTGGGAAATTTTTTTGCCTATTTATTCCCTTAACATGGTTAGGCCTTATATTTTGGGAATCAAACTCTTCTTAAGTACATTCTTTTCTATGGGATCCCCTCATAGAAGAAGACCCAGCTAGATTATAGGTGATATTCTTTAATTTTATGGGTCTATCTGTTTTATGCATTGGGCCTTTTGGGATCCTTTTTCATTAAAAAAAAGTTGAAAGTATCTATAAATTATTTTGTAATTAGTAGGTACCCCGATTACTTTGCGTTTCTAGGAAAAATGGCTTCTATAAAACAAAAGTGTCTTGACTGGACAAGTTCCCCCTTAAATAATTACCCTGAAAAGTACACAAACAAAGATTATGATATATGTGCTTTTCAAATCCAAAAGCCACTCTCAATAGCTTTAAAATTTTGCACTTTCAGAGTTGAGTAACACAAAAATAAATATGCAAATAAGAGATATTGTCCTCACAATAATGTAAACTGCTGGATTATTTAAAAGGGCAAGTACATGTAGAAAAGGACATGTTTTGACAATAAAAATGACTTCAAGTGAAAATTTTACAAATGATGACTTTTAAGTAAAAACATGGAGAGAAGAATGAATATACAAAATGAGAGAAAATAAATCATTTTAAGCGATAAATATTTCATAAGTGAGATATTTTACCACTTATTTATATTTCACAAAAACTAATTACTCAGCAAAGACAAAGCAAGCAGCAGAATAAAAATATCTAATAACAAATAAATAAACAAATAACACTGTGAAAGAAAAATAAGATATACTTATAAAGTTAATATAAAACATCCCACTTAACGAATACAACATACTTAAAAAAAGTCCAATAAATTGTGTCTTCTCACAACAACACAATAGTTGGATGGCTTAACATGACTCAACTCTAATTAATAACATAAACAAACAAACTAAGGATAAGTCTTTCACTAATTAAGCCCGGAGGGACCAGCTTCAGAATTTGTAGCAGCACCAATTACCCTTGTAATTCGAAGTTGCAGTTCAACCTCCATTCTGCTATAATAACGAGGACGAAATACCTCTAATGGAACATTAAGGAACATGGTTACTGAAGGAAATCCAGTTCTGCCACCTTGAATATTTTTCTCCACAGAAGTTTGAGGCAATTCATAGCTCTCTCCATCATTATCAGACACAACCTTAATTTCATAACTAAATTGAGGGACCATAAAAATAGGACCAATGAAACAAACAAAAATTTCATGCTCCCTAACATCAGCCTTATTGCAAATAGCAAAGAGTTTGTCATCACTTCGCGATTGAAGCACAGAGAATTTCCTATGAACACTTATGGAGACATTGAAAAATTCACCAT
The DNA here is from genome assembly GCF_003935025.1 of Abrus precatorius. Taxonomy (NCBI): domain Eukaryota; kingdom Viridiplantae; phylum Streptophyta; class Magnoliopsida; order Fabales; family Fabaceae; genus Abrus; species Abrus precatorius. The sequence continues at coordinate 29,515,151 of NW_020874292.1, read as the reverse complement.
AGTTGAATTTTGTTCGATTGAAAAAATGGTCATCGCCCAAGTGCTTTGCTAAAACCTTGGAACTGCCCACAAAGTCACAAAATGGCTGCAGACATGAACATGGGACAAAGTCGCATGTTTTCTCATGTTCACGTTTCTCACTGTACCTTATCATCTGGTTGCAACCATATTTTGCATTTGGGCACGTAATTTTCACTGCTTCTAGAACATTCTCCATTGCTCGGCACCGGTTGTTGCCAATGTACATTGAGCAAAAGGGACACTTGTGCTGAATTTTGCAAAAGCAAGAAACGCACACAACATGTCCATTGATGCACTGAATTTAAGAAGTAATCAGATAGAAATAAATAATCATGTTAGAGTTTACATTGATTATATATCTGATAACAAGTTATATATATACTAAAGTGAAAAATTAATAATATATTTTTTTAACACACTCTTCAATACATTAATTTTTATAATTAATTATTTTTTTTAAAACAATCAACATAATTTTAAAATAATTTTTTAATTTGTACTATATTGCACAACATAATATTGAAAAATTAACTAAATACAAATAAATTGATAGAGTGTGTTTAATAAAATGTATGAAAAATAAGAACCGCAAGAATTAGCCGTATGGTAAATGAAAGAGAAATAGACAAAAAAAAGTGATTAGATAAATGATATGGTAGAAAAAAATTATTATCACAAAAATTTATTTTAAAATAATATAACTATTTTCTTTTTAAAAAAAAATACAGACACTAGAATAGAATAACATGGTGCTAGAAAGGGTCAATAACAGGTGAATATTAAAACATAAGAAATTTGTAGAATTAAATTTGCTATAAACTTCCCTAAGTCATCATCCACTTCCCAAGATTACCTTGAAGCGTTACTAAATATTGAACGTGGTTCCAATTTGTATTATTTTGAAAATAAAATTTTATTTTTTAAACATTTCAAAAAATTTATTTTTAAAATGACTATACATTTAAGATGTTGACATTAATCAGTTACACATTATACAAAATTATATATATATATATATATATATATATTATTTATTACAAAAATACCATTAGTTTTAAAATATTGCAAAAAAAATTTACACTTTATTTATTTCTTGTTTTAACAATCTTATTTTTTGAAATTCAAAACGTATAAGTAAAAAACAATTACCTAAAAAAATATTTAAAAATTAAAAACAGTTTATAAAAAATTTAGTCAAGAAAATTATCAATTTTTGGTAGCTTCTCTTTTGTTTTTTTCTTTTCAAGTATTGAGTCAATTAATTAGTCATAATCACACCAATAATATATTTAAAAAAAAAAAAAAGAAATAAAGGAAACTTTCCCCCCTGTTTGAAGATCTTATCCACAAGAATTGAAACCCTACCAATTCCAGCACTCATAGTAGGCTACAATCACTGTAGCGCCACAAGTTGGACACTTCTTAATTTCATGATTAGCCATAAATTAGGCAAAAAAAAAAAATTCTAAATTAAATGGATGATCCAATTCAATGACGAGTAATGAAAATCAAAACTTAGTTAAAACAAATTACATGCAAATTAGCACAAATTTTGTACAAGAAGAAAGAGATGAAAAACTTAATTAAAAAAGTGTAAAAAGGGGAATTGAGGAACCTGGTAGACTGGAATATACAAAGGTTCATAGCATATGTAACAGTCAAGCACGTCAGGATCAGAAAGCTCCATATAAACGCCATTAGTATGAATGTCGTTTAGTGTAGGTGCAGTTTGAACAGCAGGGATAGCAGCCACAACCGCTCTATTAACACCTGGTAAAGGAGCATTGGGCTCATCATCGTAGTCCATATCTTCTTCATTGTCTATGGAATCCTCTTCACTTACAGTCACTCCTTCTCCTTCTTCCTCAATCACGTCGTCTCGTTCCTGCTGTGAATTGCTTAATTCACGTCTCATCGCTATTTCATCAATGGGGTTTCGAGGACGACGTCCAACTGGGTATCTACTGATGCCTCTTTCACCGTTGCTGTGACTGTGACTGCCATTCAAATTATTCTCCATTTTTCTCTCAAAACTCAAGCTCAGAACACGGGTTACTCTAGAATTTGGAACTGAATGCATTCCTCACTTCATACCTCATACTTATATACAAAATAAATAAAAGGATAGTAATAAAATAATAATTTAACAGTTTCTTAATGTCTGTCTAAGAATGAATAATTTAAAGTCGATATATAATAAATTTTTATTAACATTATATTATTTATACATTAAATTTTATTATATTTTATAATTATAAATTTTTATTGTGTGTTGTTGAACATATTTAAAAAATATTTTATAAAGTTGAGCTTGTGTAATTCTATGATTTAGAAAGGGATATTGCATGAATGCAATGTGGTATGGCTATTGAGCAAACAGATATCAGAGTAAATCTAAAAATCTCTTTTAGTTTCTATTATATATTCACAAACATCTGTTAGTAAAAAAAATATTCACATTTTTTTTCCTAAGGTTTTTCAATAAATATATTGTAATTAATCTTGATAGTTTGAAAATATTGAGTTTGAATAAATTTTGACTTATAAAGAATTATATCAATGTATTGTAATAATTACCAATATTTATAATATATATACATTTCTGTTTATAATTAAGTGTTGGAAAGTAATAAAGGTAATGTGATGTTTTATTTTTTTATTTAATATTTTACTTTTTAGTCCATAATTTTATTGTTTTTATCTTATATTGGACATTTTCTCTTTTAGAATTTTATAATTATGATAAAAAATTTATAAAAATAATTATTCACATTTAAAATTTGAAACCAAACCATCCAAATAAAATGGATGAATCTTTATTAAAGATATTATATTATTTTAAAAAATACATTAATAAATAAAAATAAAAATGGTTAAACTCTGTAAATTTGAAAATATAAATTTACATTCTAAATATTTATAAAGTGAGATCATAGAGTGTGACGATGGAAGAATGTGCAGTTAACCGATTTCCATGTTTTCGCAGAAACAAACAAAGTTTAACACAGTAAAACGTTTGTATTACTTAAGAGAATAAACTAAATATTCTTAACTCCTCACTCATTACTCAATAAAGTTATGAAAAAATGTGAGTAGCTGCAAACCTTTTCATGCAGTGGATGGCGATACGGGACGTGGTTTTTCATGTCTGACAAACGTTAATAAAGCACATTGGAGTTCGCAAATGATAATAGCTAACAAAGAAAAGAAAAATTAGCATATTAATTAATAATTTTAAAAAGAAATATATTGTTAGAAGATGCAAATATACTTTTATCTTAATATATTTCAACATAATTTTTAATTAAAATATATTATCTATTAATTTTTTAATCTAAGTTAACAAGTCTTTTAAAAAAATATTATTATTTTTTTATAATTTGAGACCAAAATAGTCTTGGGCAATTTAATGAAAAATGCTAATTAATATTGTAAGGCATTAATTAAGAAATAAAATAATATTTTATTAAAGATATAAAATATACTTAATTTTATAATTTTTAATGTATTTTAACATATTTTTAATAAAAAATTATTATTTATTACTTTCTTAATCAGTGCCTTATATAATACATGATTAAGTTCTTTGACTGAAAAAAATAAGTTAATCACATATAATATATTATTTGGCCAAAATTATGAATATTAAATAGTCTCATATTATTTAATAACTTTCTTTTAGTAAAATTGTTCTTAGCATTGAGCAAGAAAATAAAGCATATAATATTTATTTATAAAGCACTTTTTATTTATTAAAAGTATTAAAATTTAACAAATTTTTTTGAAAAATTTTAAAATATTAAAAAAACAAAATTTTAATAAAAAATATTTATATATATTTTATTATTTTTATAATTTGAAGGATACTTGTTAATAAAATGTTTATATTATTTTTTTTTATAAAGAGGACTTAAAAGCTTGAAAAACAACAAACTCCTAAGTTACAAACCTAGGATATAATGAGTCTATAGCATTTATTATTAAAAAAGGAAATAAGAAGGAAAGAACTTTATTAAAACAAAAATTAAAATGACACACTATTATAATTATTTAATTTGAAATTTTCTTAATCATTTCTAAGATACAAATTCTCTTACTAAATTATTATAATTATTTTTATTAAATGCTTTTTAATTGATATTAAAGTCAATCTATTTCATATTTATTAAGACACTATCAACGTTAAGCAATATTTTGTTTATTTTAGGTTTAAAAATTTATTCATGCTTAAATAATATAAATTATTGACAATGTTTTATAAGTATTATATATACATACATATATATATATATATATATATATATATATATATATATAATTATGATTCACGACAATCTATGTTGGTAGGTTTAATTTATTTCAATACTTACAATACTAAATAATATATAAAATATATGTCTTTTAATTAAAACTAATAAAAAATAGTCAAATAATAAAATAAATAATATAGTTACTAATTTTAAAAAATATGTCACAATAAAATAATGAATTTATTTTTTATATATACAATATTTATTCTTAATATTATTTTGCATAAATTAATAATATTTATTTTTAAATAATAAATATAAAACTTAACACTTTTTTACAAATTTTTTCATTCATAAATATTAGTCCCTTCAAACATAAGATTTAAAAAGTCATTACAAGTTATTGAGGTCAAATTGATCAGGCAAAAGACAACTGATTCTTTCTTCTTCTTTTTTAATCAACTTAATACTTGCATTTTCTCTAGAAACTAATCATAAACAGGATACTCACGATATTTAATTTGCAAATTAAGGTGTGGAATAATGGATCTCTCTCTTATCATCCATTTTGCCTTCTTTGCACAATACGTTCTTACAAGATATTGCTCTCCTCCCTCTTGGAGCATGTCTCATTTAATGTGGAGGAACATTTTTTGGATATTTGAGGTGGGTTTTTTATTATATTATTTACGAGGTACGCTTTCTTTCAACGTTCAATTTGCAATTGATTTGATTTTCCATTACTGAGTCTATTTGGATATGGTAGATCATGACTACTTATGAATTTAAAGATCAGAAGCTTGTACCAAAATCTCAAACCAATTGGATATCAAATAGTGTATGTTCATTACTTCAACTCATTTGTGATCACAAAAACTCTAATAAGCACGTAAATCTGTATGAGATGTGTAATAATTTGGGGTTCACATAGAGCTCAATCTGCATAAAGGGAATAGGCTTTAATTAACTCCATTCTAAGAAAAATGTTACATAACAAAACTAACAACAGAATACATTTCCAAATCTAATTATTCGAAATGTAAAACCACTAAGACCTATCAAAGTTTGCACTGTGCAGAATGTGTAGCATTTTATTTATCCCTGATGCGAATTTCTAGTTTGAGAGATCCAGAAGAATCAAAATAATTAAAAGGAACCACAAAGAACCCTGATGAAGGAGCATTAACTGTGTTGGATTGAATATTGTTGGTAATAGAATGCAATATTAGGCTGCGTCCCTTGTAAGTAGCACCCACAGAATAATCATAACCTGGCTGAAAAGAGTTACCAAAGCAACTAATAGAAACAACACTTCCCAAACTCTCAACATAGTTGTTGAGAACAAACAGTTTGTTATCATATTCCTCTCGAAGAACCACGGTTTCATCATTGCGCCTCAATGAGACAGAGAAATAATCATCATATGAAAATGTGATTATGGAATCCCTATGTTTGTTTATGAAGTGAAGGAACAAGTCCTTGGATGGGGCAGTGAAGTGGCAATCTGAATATGGGCATAAACATGGAACATAGATGCATTTTTGGTCATGGTTATTACTCTCAGTTAAACTCAATGTCTCTTTGCAACCGTATTTCACATTCAGGCATGGTATGTGAATAGATTCCAATACTCTCTCAATAGTTATGCAACGTTTGTAACCAATAGGCAATAAGCACAAGCGGCATTGCTTTAAATGATCAGCAGCGCAGGTAGAGCAAGCAGCATGCCCATTAGCGCACTGAATTGCCACAAAATAACAAATGAAGTTACCATATATTTTAGATTTTACATGATAAATAGTATCATCAAAATTCAAATCAGTCAACAAAAAATATATACTAGAAAGAGAGTATTCTTGAATCTATTCTTAATTGATGTAGAATATTTTAAAACACTTTTTTATGTTCAAGACTGAATGTGTGAAGTTAATAGACATGAATAACCTAATATTCAAACTAGATACTTTTTTATTTTATATCAAAAAATTAAGTTTAACTCACTTTTAAAATCTAGCTCATCCAAACAAGTAGCATCTTAACATATTTTAAAATTATTTTTAAAAACAATTGATTCTTTGAAATAAATTATTACTGTATAAAACATAAAAACTTCTAAATTTGTATGGCAAGGGAGAAAGGAGAAGTACCTCGTAGACAGGAACAGTCAAGATTTGCGAGCAAACGCAGCAATTAAAGACATTAGGGTCGGAAATTATGACAGAATTAAACCTACGGGAAAAAGCATCTGTTGCAGAACTACTAAGGGGGTCATCTTCACCTTTAACATCACTCGTATAACCATCTTCTTCCTCATTCTCTTCCTCTTCATTTTCCTCCTCTTCTTTATCATGATCATGATCATCATCACCATAATCATAATAATAATCATCATGTTTTGAACTCTCCATGCCGTCCTCATCATAATAGTCTTCCGACTCGATCTGAGAATCTTCTCCTTCTCCTTCTTCTTCCATGCCTTCTCCGTCTTCACGTAGAGTCTTTCCTTTACGTACTACGTCATCTACGTTACGTATAAGAATCCTGGTGGATGGTCGCGAATAGTAATATTGCGTCGCTTTTCTTTTGTGATGCATCTTTTCTTTAAAGAGAAAGGAAAATAAAGAACCTTTCCTATCAATTTCTCTCTCACGCTAACTCTTGAGAACAGTTGCTTCATATTCTCTTAAATTGTTGTATTTAAATAATTAATTTATCATTCAACAATTGGGTCGTTGGCTACCGTACTAGTCTAGGTTAACGATAGGTATTCGCAACATAGGTTAACGAGACATGAATTGGGATAAAAGGAAATTTATTACTTCAACTATATTCGTAATTTATTTACAACTAAAAAATTAAAAAATTTAAATTCTTCAATAGTGGCCTGTGGGCTATTTTATAATTTAGATATGTTATTTAGGAATATATTCGTAATTTATTTATAAATAAAAAAAATTAAATTTTTCGATAGTGACTTGTGGGCTGTTTTATAACTTGGATATGTTATATAGTATAAATCTATTAGGAATAGGACAAATTTCCTTGTAATCCTGTTTAGTTTTGGCTAAAACGTTAAAATTTAAACGTATGAGTTGATTTGATTTTTAATTACTTTTTATTCCTTATTTGCGTATAGGTATAAGTTTTGTTTATTGAATCATATTAGGTTGATTGTTCTTGAGTGAATGAGATTAGGTTTAATTTGATTTTAAATTTAACAAAATAATTCGTAGAAGGTTGAGTTACCATGACTCAACCTTGTTGCTCATAATAGATAGTTTTATCAGTTTTCTCTTGAAGAATAATAGCTTCATCACCAGTCATCAGGCAGACAAAGGAAGAGTTTTGGTATGAAAAATGGATTCTAGAATCAATATGTTTATTGCTTAAGTGGAGAGATAACTCTTTGGATGGCAACAAAATCACAAACTGAAATTGGGCTAAAACACGGTACATATATGCAATTCTTTCCGTGGTCTTTCTTCTCATTGTAACTTAACGTCTCTTTGCAACCATAATTTGCATTAGGGCATGATATTTTAATAAAGTCCAACACATTCTCTACGGCCTTGCAACTTTTGAAGACAATTGGCATTTGGCACTTTGCACACTTCCCCCTAATATTAGAACAAGTAAAGCAAGCGATGTGCTCATTATCACACTGAATTGCCAAAAAAATCACAGTTAAAATTATCAAGTTATATATATATATTAATAAGTTGCCAAGATCTTTTTTATGTTATGATTCTAAATTCGTTTCACTTATTATTGTTGCACTGATCCATAAGCATGCAAATGCAGCAATCAAGCAAGCTTGGTCGGAGAGCGTCACAGAAATAGACCTATCAAGAGGATCTTTTGTGAAACCATCTTTTCCTTTCTCTTCCTCGTCTCCCTCTCTTTTACTTCCCCCTCCTTTCCCTTCATCATCATCGTCGTCTTCGTAGTAGTCATCATTATCTTCCTTTTTATCTTTTCTTCTTCATTCTTTTTCTCTTCTATCTTTTTCAAGTTTTCAAAACCACCCAAAAAAGCTTTCTCCATCTGGTTGTGGCAGCACGCTCTCAATCTATTCACGAGCTGATCGGACCTTTGCAACAAGAAAACACAAGAATGTAAATGACAGGTTGCACCAGGATTAGTTGCCTACTTGCTTTATTATCCTGAGATGCCTCTTCCAATTTCTCCAAAATAAGAAATTCGGTAGTTGTGATAATAATAATGTGATCATTTACATATTTAATTAGCTAATTTCTAATCAAAACTTTCATCCACTGACGGTTCATTTACACTTCTTCTGAAAGCATATGCAGTATATATAATAATAATATTATTATTATTATTTTCTATCTCAAAAGAATCGTGTGTTACATAAGAATCAAATGTTTTTAACCTGTAGCGAAAAAAATGAATGACACTTTTTAAGAATTAATTTCACTAATTAATTAAAATAAGAGTTGATTTGATTTTTCATATACTTTATATATATATATATATATATATATATATATATAATTTTTCATATAAATACACACGTGCATATACGCATATGTATATATATATTTAAAAATATAAAAAATGTAAGTTATACTAACAATTACATAATTTAATTATTTTTATTAAAAAATTATATTCTACAATTTGGCATTGAATTAAAAGTTTCTATCTTATAAATTACGTTTGTGAAATTTTATATCAACTTAAAATTATTTGATACATTATTGATGTTAATTATATTTAATGGAATATATATATATATATATATATATATTTAAAAATATAAAAAACAAAAATTAGTTAATTAGATTCTTATAATCATTTAGCAAAATTTGTTATAAATGATTAAGTAACATTTAATTGTAATTTAATTATTAAATTTATTAGAAAACTATATTTTATATATAATTATTAATAGTGTAATTCACAGTTTTACTTATGCAAGTATAGAATAAAAGAAAAATCTATTGTCCAAATTGTTTTGTAAAATGTGTACTTTATATTTTGTTATAATTGGATTAGTTTTCAGAAATTTATTTTATTCACAAAAAAATAAAATTAAAACAAAAAGAGCCTACATATTACAATTATGTTAAGCTTAGGTTAAGCATTAAAAGTAAAAAAAAATTACTAAAAATATTTATTATATTAAAGATATAATATGCAATAAATATTTTTTAATCAAATATTAAATTAGTGAAAATAATCTTATTCTAACCAATACAAACAATATAATATAAAAATATAAAAAATATTTATTATTTGTCAATGAGTGACAATACTCTTATCACAATTATAAGTTGAAATATTATTAATTAACTCAAAGTAGATAGAAGATAATGATAAATATTAATTTTTTATTCATTTAATTTGTTAAATATCAAACTTTAATAAAATTAAGAACTAATTTCAATCATAATTTTTGTAAAGACTAAACATTTATTTAATTTAATAAAAAGGTAATATTTTAATTAACAAAGAAAAAGGACGATGAAATCTCGAATATAAATAAGAAATTGATTATTTTCAAGAGAAAAAGCAATGGTTTTGGTTGTAGTTTTGTAGTTTTTTTAATTATTTTATTAATTTCTAGATTTATTATTATTTTTGTTTTATTTATTTATATAAAGACAAAATTATTTTAATTTATTCATATAAAAATGAAAATTAATATTAAAAATCTATACTAGTTAAATAATTCAAAGAGTATAAAGAGAAACTTTTTAATATAAGTTAAATTAAAATATTTATCAAATAATTATAATAAGTAAAAGTAAACAAAAATATACCACACAAGAAACAATATGATTACAACAAAAATTAATGATTAATCTTTTTTATTAAAAATTATAATATTAATGTTATTGATGTATTGGATTGTATGATTTACAGTATTAGTATTATTCTTTAATATGATTTTTTATTATTAAGTTATTAAAATAAAATTTAAATTTAAAAATAATATCGATAACACCTATAAAACTGTGTCTAAATTTATTATTACAAAATTATTAATAAAAATAAAAAACTTGGAAAGGTTTGAAGTTTAAAAATCATGACAAAAAACTTCTCATGCTTTTTTTATTTATTTAAAAAAATCAGAGGTAAGATTATTTTTAATTTTTAATAAAAAAATTCATTCGATTTTCTTTTTTATTAAACGGGCTTAAAAGCACACAACAACCAGAGACCCTGACTAAAAATTGTAGGAACCCAAATATTTATGAAATCCAAATATTAATAATTCATTCGTGTTCTAATAAAACTGCATAATTTAAATAAAATTAAAGGTTTGTTTTTTGTATAATAATTTAGTATAAATTTTGTTACAACTTATAAAAAAAAGAAAAAAAAAGATAGATGTTGTGATAGAAAAATGTTTAAAAATATGGTATTATAAAAATATCATAGCTCATCAAATTAAATTATATATACATATTTTAATTATACTTAAAAATTTTAAAATAAAATAAAAATTAAGTCTAGTTAAATTTAAACCAGACTGCCACTTTCTTAAAGGGAATAAAATATCTGTTGGGTGCTGTAGAACTGCTGCAGATAACGATAAGCACAGAGAGCTTGCAAAACAGAGATGAAAATCCAATGAAATAAATTTCAAATTAAAACTGAAGGGACAAGACATGTCAGTTTTTCATTTTCAGAATCAATGGCTATGTCTTCCTCTCGCTAAATCCTTTTTCTCCAAGTTGCTTCCCAGAACCTATTCAGCAGTTTTACCCCAAAGACTAGGAACCATTTGGTGCCATTCTCTAGTTCATGCCACTAACGTGCACTTCTCTCCAGGTACCTTTTCTTCCAATTTTCACTGTTTTTTTCTTTCCATGATACCCATTTTCTCCAGTTATCATTTCAAGTGTTATTGGTTAGAATTTTTGTTTTTTTAAACGTTTTGCTAATCTTAAACGTTCAAAAATAGTAATTTTTTATTGAAAAATAAAATATTTATTATATTAGATATAAAAAAATTGTAATAAATGTTTTATTTTTAAATAAAACCTTACTATTGTTACATGCTTGAACTCAGAATTGAGATTAATAAAATCGTTCTTTAACATTAATACATGATTGTTTGGATTGTTTTTGAAGATGGTTTAGAACAGGTTGGGGACAATACCTTTGTGTCACCTAAAGTGAAAATATTGAAGCAGAAATTGGAACTTCTTGGCATCAGCTTGGATAACTCTTGTTTGCCTGGGCAGTACCATAACCTGTTTTGTTCAAAAGTATGTTTATTTTATTTTTCTAAAACTGTAATCCATTTTCTGCACCAAGTCTTCTTTGTATGTATTTGGTTTTTAGTAGGATTCTGATTCTTGTTTGTTTTGATATCCTAGTGCAAAGGTGGGCAGTTAAAAGAGAGGAGTTTGTCTTTTCATATTATCTCTGATGGGTATGCTTCATCTACTTGCTTTTGGATGTTGTGATAATTATGTATGTTTTGGAATGACATGTTTTGGCAAATGGGTGTTGTAGTGAATTTGCAATGTGGAGGTGTTTTCGAACTGCATGTGGTTGGGCGGGTCAGGTAACATAAAACATGACATGTTTATACAAATTTATGTCTCCTCTGTAACAAAAAACTTGTAATGGGGTAACAAAGACATGCTGCTTCTGCATGATTTTTTGGTTATAGGTTTTTGCAGATGACAAGGAATTGTACAGTGAGGTTTGTGATAATGCGAAGTCTTTTGGACAAATAGCTGAGGAGAGCTTAGGGTTGAAACCACTTGGTCCTAAGGTACTCATATTACTTTTTGCATTTCCGGTGGCTAATAGTAGTAGAATAATTGCCAATTTCTTAGAATGAGCTATCTCCGTTTTTTGTTGTTAATATACTAGACATCTTTCGAAGGTCTCTTATTCTAATGAAGTTCTGAAAACTGGTTATCTGAATAAATGTACTGATCTGCTGATTCTTCTCTATGGACTGAGTAAGCACTCTTAAAAGTATTGAGAGTGGCTTGACTGTCTTATGCTTTTGACATTATTCTCCTAATGCTTAATGGGATGATCTTGACAACAGAGGATTAACTTGAAACTTTGAAATATGGTTCAGCATTATATGCCTCTACTTATATTCAAAGGTCAAATTGATTTCAATGACTTACTTTGTTTTTGTAATTCCCTATATGACCCATAAGCACCTAATATAAAAAGTCTCTCTGCCAATTTCATAACTTGTGATGTGTCAGTGTTAGTTAATATCTCAATATTAAAGATTCAATAGAGGTCTGGAAAAGAGTATGTTAAGATTGATAGTGTGATCTTAGAAGCTCCAATATGCAATCATGCAGTCAAGTGAAGCCGGTTAATAACTTTGGTATGCTCAAGTGGGGGCAAGGAAGGTAAAGCTACTGTCTTGAATGAGTATAAATATATGGTATCAAACCCAGTTTTTCTATGTACATGTCCATGTTACATCAATATATTGTACTTTCAACTGATGGTCAGATTATTTGCTTATGTATGGAGTTTCTTTTTCCCTATTTTAGCTTGTTGCTTACTTTAAGGAGAGACTGATATCAGAGAAAACCCTAATCAGAAATGCTGTAAGGCAATTGTCTGACAATAAGGTAATTTCCACATTTCTGTTATAAAACCTCCAATTTCTTGGTTTATGATTGTAAAATTGATAGAAAAAAAAAAGAATCCAGATCTCTATTTGATGTAGCTGTACTGTACTCTATGGTACTCACACACCTGCTTCTGTGATTGGTTATATAGCATTTCATATAGAAATATAATTTCTTTGGTGATCTAGATATCATGCGCATGGTCTTGAAAGCTTAAGTAAAATACTAATGTGAAGTGTGTGAAAATGGACATGAAATGTGATTTTGGATATTTATCCTAAAGACATGAATTTGGATAGTTGAAGCCTTGATGGCAATATATTAATGACTACATTGATATTTGATTAATTACTTAAGCTTTGAAGTTGGTGTTCTGTTGGGAAAATTAATTATTTGCAATTGAACTGAATACTGCCATGAATTAATGATACAGAAAGAGACATTCTGCTTATGTATGTATTACTGCATACAGATTTGCATTAACAAATGTAATAAAGATGTGTACGCATTCAGTGTTATAGTAATGCAGACCAGTGATTTAAAGAAATAACATTGAGGAATTAAGTTGTTAGACATACAATTTGTGTGTATTTTTTTTTTAAACTTTTTGGTATGCGTTGGTTGTCTCTCTGCTTCCGACTAATCTCCGTTACCAGAAAGTAACCTTTGAGGTGCAATAGGTGGAGGAAATTATAAATCCTTTTATTTGAACCAGAGAGCTAGTGCATTTTTTTCCCGCTTAGAAGTAAACTTATCTTTAGTTTTCATGGGTTCAAAATCATGAAGTGGAGCTTGCCAATGATCATAACTATTGTTGTTTCTTCTCTTTGCTGTCTTTGTTGTTTTTTACTTGGTGTTTGTGCAAACCTTTCTATACCTGATTTAGTTCTTCAGAACTTAACTAGTTAGAAGGTTTTAGCTTCATTGTTTATTGGAAAATTTATGCAGAGTGTCATTGCTTTTACTTACAAACAAAATGGATTGCTTGTTGGTTGCAAGTACAGAACAATGGAGAAAAGATTTTGGCAGGTAATGTTTTCAGTTTGAACCATGTTGGGATATTAATCTTGTGCTTTAAATGTGAGTTGCCTTATATAATATAATTTTCATTGAAAATAATTTTCATTGAAACAATCATATATAAGTTTATACCCAGTTAAGCAATGGATTCCTTTATAGGTGTGGCTAAGGCTAATGACATCGATATGCTTGTTTACCTAATCAAAATAATGGATTTCAGAAGTCAAACATTGATTAGTTTATGAAAACAATTATAGTTATAAAAAGTATTTATTACAATTATGTATTATGAGATGACAACAAGCATTTCATGCACATTTAATGAAGAAAAGGTGACTATGGTGTAAGAGACAGAGAAAGATAGATTGCAGTTAGGAAGCTTAATTTTTCTCCTGGCCTGCACTTCAATTTGTAGAAAAGTTTAGGCAAGAGTTATACAAATTATTATCAGAAAGTTATGTTAACAACCAATAATTGCTTCCTGATTTTATTGTCCTCCAGTCAACCCTAATTTAGCAATTGCAGCCATATCAGTAGATCTTCCAGGGGTAGTTGTTTTAGAGGTAAATGCATAAACATTAGAACCTTTAATTCTCTTCTGGAACATTCTAATGCTTTGCAACTTGTTTATGAATTAATTTTTACAGTAAACTTTCTATTTGGTCCTCCAAAGATTAGGGTAACCTGTTGTTCATTCAAATACTAAATTTGTTTTCAGGGGAAAGGCACAGACAAGATACTATATGGCATTGATGACATTCGTCAAGCAGATGAAATCATCATTGTAAATTTTGTTTGCTTATTTTTCCCATCCCTATCTACTTTTGTCATCAGTTACTAAGTGAAAACTCAATAGAGAAAATTAAATATATTCTTACTGTCTAATGGTGATAATAGGTTGAGGGGGAAATTGATAAGCTTTCACTTGAGGAAGCTGGCTTTCGAAATTGTGTTAGTGTTCCAGGGGGTGCACCAGGAAAGGTTTCTTCAAAAGATTTGCCACCAATAGAAAAGGTTTGTGCTCTTTTAAGGCTGAGTGGTTATTTAGTGTAATGCCTTAATGAAATCTATCTATCTTTCTATCTATTTTGGATTAGATGTGATCTTAGTTCCTAATGAAATCCAATTGGCCCCTCTGCAGTTTTGTCAGTGCATTCATTATGATTTATGAATTGCCTGAAATAAGTCATGTGAATTACCCTTTTTCAATTCTTCCGGATCTGAACATAGCTATATCTTATGTGTAAAATTTTGATGTAGTATTTGAAATACCGAGACCAATTTGCTTTTCTAAATTTTTTTATATTCTTCTGAACATGGGATCAAGGACAATATAGATACTAACCGTTTCAAAGGAGATCTTTGTGTTGTGAGACCATTGTCATTCTCAGAATTATTGTTAGTTATAACTCTTAATTTTGAAAAGAAGAATCTATCTAAAAGACTTCTGTTCTTTTCAATTAGCCACTAATCATAGCAAATTGCATTTTATTAAATAATTCTCCAAATATAGAGTGCATATCCTTGGCGAATCTTTGATACTGCTTTTATGTATAAATTCTATTTATGTTGACCTTTTACGGTATTGTTTTTTAAAAATGGATTATAATCACACATAATTTTTGTCTGATTAGCTTGACAGCAGAAAATAAAATTTTCATCCTGCTATTCTTTTCTTGACCTATGATCTGATTCCTATTTGTCTTTCTACATCCTCATAAATTACACGTTTCAATTATTTAAATTATCTCTTTAATTCATTAATTTATGCATGCTTGTCTTAATCAAGTCAGGACTCAGCATACCAATACCTGTGGAACTGCAAAGAGTACTTGGATAAGGTACATGTATTCTGTATCTTCTGTTCAGTTAAATCCTTGTAGAACAGGAGTTAACAGCTTAGTAGTTTGGTTTCCTCTCTCTGTTCTTTTAGGCAGATCGAATTATCCTGGCAACTGATAATGATCCCCCAGGTCAAGCTTTAGCTGAAGAGCTGGCACGGCGCCTTGGGCGAGAAAGGTAATATATACCATCTTTTATTTTTCATTTCATAATGAAGAATTACTGAATGTAAGCGTAGAACTTGGAGACTTGGATGCACACATAGCGTGTTGCATGTGTAGCCTGCATGTAAAACCTACTGCTTAGTAATAAAGATTCAAGACACGTATTAATGACACCTCAACTACTTAATGCATTAGGTTTAAATTGCATGCCTGCAAAGATGTCCATATCCCGCTAAATAAATAAAAATGCTTCCAGAATCTATCACTCGTGTATTGGCTCTACTAAGATTTTCTTGGATCTGTGGTTATGTTATGCATTATGTTTTATTCCCTGGACTTGAGAAGTGCTCCTTTTTGCTTTACTTTTAAATTGTGTTGCGTACTTTGTATTTACCAACTCATTTTCTTTCTTTCTTTTGGTTGACATCAGGTGTTGGCAAATACATTGGCCAAAGAAAGATGAATTCAGCTCTTTCAAAGATGCAAATGAGGTATAACTCTGGATTTTCTATATTATCTGTATTTTCTTCCCTTTGTTGGGTTAGTGAAAATTCAGTTCGTCCATGGCTTATGGAGCCTCTAAGAAAATGAACTTTTCAGGGCTCAATTATAATGACATGTTATTTTTATACGTTTCACCTTCCAAATGCGATATATGCCTTAATGATATAATTATTCAATTGTGGTTTATGAAACTAGGTTCTCAAATACTTGGGAGCTGATGCTTTGAAGAGAATAGTTGCAAATGCAGAGCCATATGCGAATGCCAACTAGGTAATTCCATTTATGTATATGAAAATGGAAATAATGTAGTGTGAACATATTCATATTATTTTTAATCAAATAGTGTATCGAGATATCTCATTTATATGGTATCTAAATTTTAGTTGTTTAGTGTCATCATTTATTTGGGTTCTTTAAGGCTCAGAAACGCAAATCATTCAAGTATTGTTTTCAGAATGACTTCTTATTTACCACAAGTTTTTGCCTCTTATGAAATAATTAAATGATCACGTTCAGAAAGAGAAAATAGACTCTAGAATTTTTAGATAATTATTGGGATACGTGATAATATAATACAATGACCAGTACAATGTTTTATGAAGCTTCCCATGAAAAGGAATGTACGGTTTTGGAAATTAATTTAACTCAGAAAATGTCATAAAAGCAATCTAATACTCTTTTAATTGCACTTGAATTATACCTTAGCTTAAGAGCGTAAACTGTTTTAAATAGAATGGATAGAGATTTGCCTTAATATGAGAGGAAATATGAGTATTTTTATTTAAATGAATTAAATTTAAAGTTTGAACTTGATTAATTAAAAGGTGAAGTTTGGGATTGACTTATTGTTTTTTCTTTATTTTTTAAAAGATTTTCAAGTTTATTAATTTAATATTTAACACAACTTCCATGTTCGAAGAGTAAGTAAAAATAGTAAAATAACAATATACCTTTGAACGATTTGTAATTCACTTTTTGGTTAAAAGAGGATCAAGACAATTTATTCTTTAATAATTTTGAAAAAAAAAAGTGTAATATTACATTAATATGATTAGTGAAAATTATTAATCTCATGTAAACAAAAGGCGGTTAGTTACAATTGTTAAATATACACTTATCATTGATATTTAGTTAGTAAATAAAAAGAGTCAGTGTTCTTGTTTTATATTAGAAGTAATATCCGTAAGAATTTATTAATTTTTTTATGCAATTTTATTCCAAAATATTAGAGTTGGTAAAAATGAGTTAATATGATTAAGCTCTTGCTATAATAAAGGGTTTGAAATTTAAATTTTAAGGTGGAGAAAAAGAAGTTTTGAAAAATAGAGTACTAAAATGAAAAATAAATAAATAAAGATTAAAGTAAAATAAAAAGTCAAAGTTAGAGAACTTATATATTAATTTTGCCAATAAAATATTATATTGATGTTTATTTTAATTAATATAATTATGATATTATAATTGATGGGGACTAAAGGAACTACTCTAGTTAGAAATAATGAATCATACTTTACTAAAATAAATGATTCTTTGCTAAATAGACCTTTTTTGGGGGCAAACTTTTTACCCTCAATAAAAAATGAAAAAACTTTAATAAAATGACATGTTAATGCATTAACATGTAAAGTATACATGTAGAAAAAAAAAACTACATTTCTATACAAGAGATGCTAGTTTTAGATATAAATGTAATTTTTTTAACAATAGTAATATATTAAAATCAATTTTAGTTATTAAATTTATATTTATACAAGAAAAAGAGTGTCTTTAAAATGATTAAAAACTAGATAGGATAATTTTTCTTATCTTAATTTTTTGTGATTGTTTAACTAATAGAATACGATAAATCTATCTCATAAGCTTGTCATATCATATTCTCTAACATAATATAGGGATGAGCTTTAATTGAGTTTGGATCTTGGAACACAACCGTTGTTAACTAACACAAATAACAAATGGGCTAATTTTGACTATGAGCCCATTGGTTGATTCAGATTTTGATTTTGGTGGTTCTGAATTTTCTTAAGTGGATTAATGTAGTTTGGACTCAATGTTGTGCTAACGTTTTATTTTGTTGCTAAGTTATTTTTGGGCGATTTTCGTGGGAAAGTTTTATGTACAAACGTGACAAAGTGAGAAAGAAGAAGATGTTAGAAGAAGGACAAATTTGAAAGAAGTAAAAAAAGGAAACAAAGAATAGAAAACACAAACTAGAGCTAGCAAAGAGTAGTAGCAATAGTGCACATTTACAAGTAGCATGTTTGTAGAGACTGATAGTAAGGCCCAGTAGTGCAAGGAAGGACTAGAGAGATGTTGCAACACAAGGAAAGATGAAGGAGATGCAATCGTTGTACAAGACAAAGGTGGATTAAACAATATTTCAGAGTTATGAGAAAAGGGAAAAGAGGACCAACATTATCAACAGTAAAGAGGACCAACAACATAAGAAATGATGCAATGCAAGGTTAGCCATTAGGATTTTCTTTCTTTCTTTTTTATACTTCATTGGATATTAAATAATGGGTTGAAGTATATAAATTTGGGCCTAAGAGAAATTAGGTTTTGTTAATTTATATACATAAGATCGTATGTTATTTATTCAGTCGGGTGAGATACATTTAGTTATCAATATTTAATTAATTTAGTTGAGTTATGTATATTTAATTAATTAACCTCCATTAGACTGAATAAAACCCACTCTTAATTGAAAAATGAACCAAAATAAGCTAGCACTTAAACTAGCCTACCAAACAGACAATTTTTAGGCTTTGATTAGGCCAATCTTGGTAAGCACTTCAAAAGTTACACACCCTAGTGTAAATAGACATAAATGATTGTATAATGTATCTATTTTTTTTATTTTAATATGCATTAATTATAAAATAAAAATAAAAACTTATTATACTTTGATCTTATTTGTATCCAACTCTTGTAGTATTTTGTTATTTTTTATTCTATCCTGTTCACCCAACAAGCCTAAATATCCATGTTAAATATATTTTATCTTATTTTATCCCTTAATATTAAAACTAATAGAATTTCATAAATTAGCTTTTATTTATAAATATATCACAACTAATATGGAACCAGAATAATAGAAGCCTCACATGATTATTTTATTTATACAAGACAAAACATTTAAAAACATAAAATTTTATTTCTCTATATTTTTTTTCCTACTTAATAGTTTCTACGCATTAACTTGTACTTGGATTAAATTTTATACTTAACTTTAAAATTTTAAATTTGTTAAAAATTAAACCTGCAATTACCCAAGTACATAATGGACGTGTTTTTTTTTTTTGAAGCATAAAAAAATATGGAGCTGTTTACTTCATCTTCACTCTTCAGTGTCTCAAACTTGGGCCCCACCCACCTTTAAGAAAGATAGTAGTTACCGGGCCAATAAAGTACAGAGGCCCACCAACTTCTATTTTTATTTAATTTTGCATCCAAGTTCTGATTCACATTTATATTTTTGTTGAAAAAAAATAGACACATTCATATTTTTGAAAGCTTGTCTTTGGCTCTCTCTAACGACGCAAAATTTGACCGTTGCAATCTCGTTATCCTCTTGTTGCTTCTTCTCTTCAGTTCTTCTGAATTCACATTACTCTGTCACTCTCTTTCTCTGAATTTTGCGATGCGTAAGGCGAAAAAAGCAGAATCGTCCAACGCCGCTTCTTCGGAACGCCGAAACTGGGGTAACATCTTCAACTCGTTGGTTCAGATGGTACGTAACCAGCAGAACCAGCTTCAATCATTTGCCAAAAGCCACAAGTTTCTCGAAGATCGCATGCGAATGCAGCACCTAGGGTGGACCTCTGATGTTCGCATTCACAAGGATCAAATTTCCCAAGTAATTATTCGTTTTCCTCTTTTAGGGTTTCCGTAAAAAAAAAAAAACGTTTTTTTTTTTTACTTGTAAAACAAATTCTTTGCAATTGTTTGTGTAGATGAAGGGGATTTTGATATTTGAGGAGAAGAAACAGTTGCTCGAGGCGGCGAAGGCGGATTTGACGTTGGGTTTCAAGCAGAGAGAGGCTTCTATGTTAAAATTGATTTTGGGTCAGTGATTTTTCTTTCGTGTTTTTGATTGATTTCTTATAAGAATTTCTTTTAGGAGAAAGAAAAAAAAAAGTTAGTGTTTTGATGTTTGATTTTGGTTCATGTTCTTGGTGTTAGATTCATAATTTTTTATTTTTTATTTTTGTTTCTATTAAACATGGAGAATGGAAGGTCCTTATTGTTATCTTCGGTAGATGGACTTTTTTTAAGTTGAAAGATACCCGTCTCCAGAAACAAACTTCTGGATTGAGATTATTTGCCATTCCTGAATGTGAATAACTTTTCGTGATACATGACTTAGCTTAGGTGGTTGAATACCTGACCGGCTGACCCATTTTTGAAAGCTCCTGAATTGAGATTACTCCTAGCACTCTATGGAGTATTTTTTAAGCTGCTTTAAATTATCAATAATTGCATCTTCATTTTTTCAACACAAGCTGAAAATTTTGTTGGTTGTTGAAATATAGGGGTTTTGATTTTTCTTATTAATTTGAAATTATTCTAACTGCATTTATTGATTTAATATTCATGTATGTTTTGATTGCAGAGCATACAGAGGATGAGTTGGCTGATTTTAAAGCTTGGTTTGAATATCTTTCCCAAAAATCCTCTAATGGAGAAGTATATTAGCTGTCAGCCTTGCATATTTATTGTGTTCTCAAATATTTTTATGTGTTTGATAATACTGAACATTCACTTTATAACAGGATCAAGGAACAGTGTCTAAGGATACTGACTTGAAGAAGGAAGGAACTGCGGATAGTGGTAGGAAGTCCAGTTGGAACAGTGCAGATAAAAATAAGTGTTCCAGTGAAATTAAGGATGAGTTGAGGAGGTTAAAAGGTGAATATGAGAAGCTTGCTTTAGAAAAATGTTCTGAGGTATCAGCACTTTTGGCAGAAAAGAAATTTGTGTGGAATCAATATAATATGATGGATAGTGATTACTCTAACAAATTAAGGACAAAACAAGCTGATTTAGAAAAGGCAAATGAAAAGATAAAGGTACTTGTTTCCAGTATGGAACAACTACAGTCTGAAAAAAACGAAAAAGATAGTAAAATTTCAGAGTTAGAAAGTAAAGTGGCTGATATGGAAGCTGAGACAACAAGATTAAACAAAGAAATATCAGGACTCTCGGCAGAGTTGGAATCTTTAAGAAGGCTCAGGAACGATCAAGTTACACCTGTTTTGAATCATTGCACAGAAAAAGCTAAAACATCTGATTTGGGAAACACTAAGAGCATCAGGACTAGAAGAAATATGAACTTGAACAAAGAAATATGTACTCCTGATGCACCTGCCCCTGCAAAATCCTCTGAAAAGGTGTGGCCTGCTCTTTTACTAATTGCTTATCTTCCTAAATTGTCTGGTTTTTGTGTGCCTTGTGTCAGTCATACCCCTTTGTCCGTCTGGTTAATGTTTGTTTTCTTGTTTTTGAGCCATGATTTAGTCTAGCTCAAGATGCCTGCTTCCAAAACACAAATAAAATTCAAGATGAAGTTTAACTGAAAAAAAATGCTACTGTAGTTCTATCTTAAACCATAAAACATGTTAGAATGATGAACACTGGCTGTCTGGTTAGTGTGATTCTTGTATGGCACTTTCAATCTTGGATAATAAAAGGAATATATTCATTTCGATAAAAGGAGTATATGAATTGTACCATCCATGATTTCATTTTGAATTATCTGCTAAGAAATAGTGTGAAGGCTGGCATTTTCAGTCTGGGATAATAACAGAATATATTCATTTTGATAAAAAAAATTGAATCATCTATGATTTGCTTTTGAATTGTCGGCAAACAATGACTTAGGCTAAGTTTGCCGTCCATTTGTAACATCATCTTCATGCATTCCACAGTCACTTGCTAACCTGATATGGGCAGTTTAGCATATTCATTGCTTATGGAGCTGCATTATATCCACAGCTTCCTATGTGTATATCATGTTGAGCATAGCTCCCACTCCCATGGGGTGGGTGGGAGAGTGATTGCCTTTAGATTTTATGACCATGAATTTGATTTGATTTTATAATTGAGAAAAAGAATGTCTTCCAAATTGTTTAATTTATTTTCCTTTTCTTGAATGTTAACATCCAGGGGACAAAAAGCTTGAAGAGGAAAGAAGTCCCAGCAGAGATTCCCACCTCTGAGACTTCAAAGCTATTCTCTTCCAGCTTCAAGGTTCCAAAACTGAAGCCCTCTTTATTTTATAATTGGAAAAAAGAATGTATTCCATATTGTTTAATTTGTTTTTCCTTTTCTTAATGTTAACGTCCAGGGGACAAAAAATCTGAACAGAGAGGTTCGAGCACTGATTCCCACCTCTGAGACTCCAAAGCTATTCTCTTCCAGCTTCAAGGTTCCAAAACTGAAGCCCTCTTTATTTTATAATTGGAAAAAAGAATGTATTCCATATTGTTTAATTTGTTTTTCCTTTTCTTAATGTTAACGTCCAGGGGACAAAAAATCTGAACAGAGAGGTTCGAGCAGTGATTCCCACCTCTGAGACTCCAAAGCTATTCTCTTCCAGTTTCAAGGTTCCAAAACTGAAGCCCTCTTTAAGGGTCAGATGACAGATGACTTCTTTCTGTTAACTTTTTAGCCTATTTAGGAGATTATATGGTGGCTTTTATGTAAATTATGTATGAGCTTTGTGAAGAAAAATAGGCTCGTTCTTAGTTCTTCTATTAAGCATCTTTGATGTAAGTTTGTATCAGATTCCACTTTTTAGGTAATTAAATTATGTATCAGCAGCCTTTAGTTTGGAACAGCCTTTATTCAAAATCTTCTGACGAAAATAGTTGATCAGCTAATCTCACTGTTATTTTATTGAGGCTGATTTATATAAAAATAATTTAAAATAATTTATTCATATTTTCTACTGCAGTTTAGACAACAAATTTCATGCATAAATTTCAACTCATAAAGTAACCTTCCACCTTCTGGAGGCCATTTCCTGAATATTATGAATGATGAGGGTGTATTTATGAAAGTTAGAGACCTGAATTTTCACCAAAGTTGGTGTTTCTACAACTGAAAATACACTCTTTGAAGCGAGGGTTAAACCATGAAAAATAGCCTTGCAGCTCAGAAAAAAAAAAAAATATTTGAAATGCCAATATGTCCATAGAATCCTATAATACAATCTTCATAAGAATCATGGTCACCAAAATTAGAGGTGTTAGGATTTCTTGTTAAGTTGTCATTAATTGCTATGCAGCTAGAATTTTGACAAAGTTATTTTTATCTTTCTCACAATATTTTCTTACCAATATTTAGTATTACACGGAATTTTCTACTTCATTGTCAAATTTCTTGACTTACTCACAATGCCACTGCAGATAATAAATTTTGAAAATTTTATTTAAAAAAACTTTGACTCAGCTTGGATGGAATAATAATTTTTTAAATAAAAGAGAAATTTTGTAACCTCTGCTAATAACATAATAATCCTCATATATTATAATAATTTTTAAGAAAAATATTAATCAGTGTCCCTAAGACATTAATATAGAAATTAAAAGGTTTTTTTTAAATTATATTTAATTCATACCTATAATAATTCTCAATGCATTTTAATAAATTTTTTAATATATTGACTTGTGACTAATACCTTAAGATCTAGTTAGTAAAACTTTGGTCTTTAAAAATGTTAAATCAATAAGTAAAAGAAAAAATGTTAAATCATTCTACCTCACAATTATCAAACTTTTCTTTATAAATTTATTGAAATATTATTATAAAGTAAATATTTGTTTGCGTTTTAAATAATAAAATATATAAGTGGACATTGATTCGTTACAGTTAATTTCGAAGCTACACAACTCGTTCAAAACTTTTAGTAAAAAATTTTTAGTTAATTCTTTTTGGTATGAACCCAAATTTTTTAAATAACGAGTCAGTAAGTTCTTTAAGTTAATAATTTGAGTTTAATTAAATTAGACAATAGAGTTTATAAATTTTTACTCTAACAATGAGAGAAAGATATGGAGGATGGAAAAAAAAAAACTCTAACCCTCTTTTGATATTGAGAGAGAAAAACTAAGAGAGTGAGATTATAATTTAATCTTAAGCTTCAAATAATCACTATCAACCACAATACGTTTTTCACTTAAGCCCTCCTTTTTAACAGTATCACTAATCACCTTCATTATTAACAAATTGTCGTTGGTATGGTAATAATAGAGAGAACTTAATTAATTCCAAACCACTACTACACAACCATTGTGACCACTATTGTCCCTTATACCTAAGTTACCATTTGATTCTTACCCCATATAATCCAACTACTCTCCTCTATTGTTGAATTTTTTTCATGGTTCAAACCACTCACATCACAACACATATGCATTTATAATCATAAAAAAAATAAATTAACATATCGTGCAAATATGAGTGATCAGGATCACTGAGTCCTTAAACAACAATATTTCCAATTACTACACCATCTACTACTAAGTCTCCATAACCTTAAAGTGGGAAGTGAAAAAAAATGGGAGGAAGAGTCTCATGAACATAGCTTGAACATAGATTCTTAACTTACACAAGTTAGTCTATTAGTATTGGTTATTGATAATATGAATTGCGTTAAGTTGACAAAATGTTGCCCACCTCTAATAAAAAAAATTAAAATATGAATTAATTGCACTTCTTTAATTGTAAGAATCAATCAAACAAAATTATTCAAAGAATAAAATTTAAATTTAGTTGCTTAGATATTTTTAAATTTTATAATTAAAATTAAAATTTTATCTCAATAAAAATTTAATATTATAATAAAAATTATTTAAACAAAACTTTAATTTTAATTAAAAAATATATCTAAAAATTCTTTGAAAAAATAGCACTAAATTTTGTCCATTTTCAATTTAATAAAACTAGGTTATTGTTGCCCTGAACACTGAATCGGGCAGATGATTTGTTAATCCGTCGCTGGCTACGGACTCTTGAAAGCCTTAAACCCTCTTTGCCGCCTTCACACTTCACACTCACACCATGGAACCCTCTTAGACAAAACACACAAAACACTCACTCTCTCTACTATCACTCTCTCTACTATCAACAAGAAGAAGCATGCGTCTTCGTTATCCTCACACTCTACTTCCCTTATTCTCCTCCTCAAAACTCACCACTATGACCACCCAAACCCTCTTCCACCCGTCTCCATTTTCACACGTCAAAACCACCCTTTCACCTCAAAGGCACCGTTTTTACCCTCACAGACCCTTCTTCACCGTGTTTTGTTCCAAACCCATTTCTAGAAACCCTCCATCACCGCTCAGAACCAACGGGTATCTTGGGGCCTCTCATGCCAGCATACCTAGGCCAGGTAAAGTTTACTTTTCTGTCGGGGACAGGACAGCCTTAAACACGTGTCATATTGCTAACTTTTTGTGTTTGTCGTTTTGTTTTCTCAAGTTCATTTGGAGAACGCTGCGGAGAAGAGTGTGGATATGCAGTTCAATATTTTGAAAAAGAAGTTGGAGGCTGTTGGAATGGAAACAGGAATATGTGTACCAGGGCAATACAACCACTTACTTTGTCCTGAGGTAACTTTTTTACCAATCCCCTTTCTTTCTTTTGTAGTTTTTCTTCAGATTTGAATGTTTTTTGAACATTAGAAACTATCAACTTCAGTGTTTTTATGCATTGGAAGGTTGCAATTATATTAGACTTTTTTCCTAAAGCACTGTTTCAGCTAAATCATAACTAAGTTCAGTTACTTTGGCTGCAAGTTTTGGGATTTGGTCTGAAAATTTTGACTTACCCTCCCATTGGCATGTTTGAACTGTAGTATACTCTGTGCTTGTAAAGAGTATAGATATACAAATTGTCTCTGTTAGTGATCATGTTTCGGGCTTGGAGAGGTTTGAAATTTTTGCTCTAGAAGTAAGAAGATTGATATTAATTAAGAAACAAATTATTTTCCCTTTCTTTTTGGTATGACTTAGAAAGTTTGACTTACGGTAATTATTTGAAGGGCAAATTTAATGTGAGTCGAGGTAGTAGATTGTACTGGTAAAAATGAAAATCCCCAAATTGAAGAGTGTGTAATACGTATGTATTTCAAATCAATTCATTTAACATCCATGTTCTATTGATTCATGAGTTTCTGTATATTGTCTGTATTTTTTAACCTGTGTTTTACTTTGGACTAGTAATGTTCATTCTCCTTGCATAGATTCCATTTCATGCATGGAATTTGAACATGTTTCTGCTAAAAACTTGTTTTTTTTTTTTGGTTAGTGCCAAGGTGGTGACACAGGAGAAAGGAGCTTATCTCTTTACATTGCATCAGATGGGTATGATACTTATAGTATTTTTCATAAAATCTGATTCTATTTCTTATTTGATTATACATTTACTTTGTTTTAATTTTGACAATTTTTGAGTTTTAGGGGGTCTGCTGTGTGGATGTGTTTTCGTGGAAAGTGTGGGTGGAAAGGCAGCTCACAGGTTTGATATTTTTCATTTTAAAGCATGTCAGCCTGATTATCACTAGTAGATGTGCTATCCAGTTCATTTTTCTTCCTACTTTTTCAGGCCTTTGCTGGCAGCAGTTCAAATTCTACATATAAAGCATTCCCTGTTAAAAAGAAGAGAGAACTTACAGAAGAGGAATTGCAACTAGAACCACTTTGTAATGAGGTTATTAAATTTTATTTCCCTAATTTTGTCCGCACTTTTTGAACTTTGGATGTGCTAAAATATTGATCTGTTAGGCAGATATTGCTCATCACAGAAATCTGTCCTACATAGCATAGTGTATGTTTGGGTGAGTGTTTGCAAAATTGATTTTATATGATCTTGATTTGAAAAATTGATTTTGGTTAAAATTGAGTTTGAACTGAAGTGAAATGTTTGGAAGCTTTTATTCAAAAGTTTGTGAAACTTAGTGCGTGTTTGGACTGACATTTGTTCTACTTAAACGTGGGTCCAGTAACACAACAAAGAGTAGCATTTATGTGCTGGACATGCATTATACCGTTTCCATCATGAATCTAATCATGTAATTAGTATAAATTCTCAACTCAAATTCAAAGCTACAACAAAATTTGAAATAGTAACCAAACATATGTGAAAATCACAAAATTATGATGAGAAGCTTCAAACGGGTGTTCAGGAACTTCCAATGCAAACAAACAATTAATGTAATTTTTTCAACTACTAAATGCATGATTTCTTTCATAAGAAATAAAGAGTTTGAAAGGCTAGCTCAGTAGTCATTGCCCCTTTCTGCTTTTTCCATGATGATTTAGAAATGTTTGATTTTCTGAACGGTTGAACTTTTTTTATTGATATGTTTGCAACAGAGAGATTGTTATTTTCCCTGGATTTTATTATTGGTTCTTTATTATAATATCATCTTTTTATTGATATGTTTTATGCTTATTGTATAGATTTTAATTGTGTTTGTAGTATTTTTTATTTTTTTTTAAAATTTCCAAGCAACATCGTAAATGCCCCTGCTTGCCCTGTTTCAGTTGCAATCATATTTTGCGGAGCGCTTGATTTCAAAGGAAACTCTGCAGAGAAATGCTGTCAAGCAGAGAAAATATGACGATCAGGTGCACCTAACCACTACATTATGAGCCCTTAATTTGAATAACACAAAATTACATTTTAAGCTAACGATGATCTGGTTAGTAAACAATGTAAGTTTGATAGTACTGTTATCAAGACTAAACACATTTAACGTACTTTTTCAAATGGTGAAAGAATTAGGGATATAGTATTCTGTATGTGAATATGTATCTTCCATGTATTGATAGTTCCTATGCATTCCTTCTTTTGATTATTTTGGTTTCCTTGGTTGAAATAGAGATCAAAGAGCAAACGTTTGTGGTTGGTTTTGGTTTTATTTACTAGAAAATGCCCCATGGTGTATATGTAATGGCTTTGAATGTTGTGATATAACTGATATCTACACCTTTTGCCAGCTTATTTTTAGGGGTAGTGTTAAAAATGACTAATTTTACTTTTAATATTCATTTGAAAACGTGTTCTACTTATTCATTAGTTTGGTTTGGATTGCCATTGATTGTATTTAATGAAGATGATAGTGTGAAAGTTCATCTATATCCAAGAGTATTATATAAATGTTTACTTTCTTATTGTAGCCAGTGTTCCATCCCCACTCTTTCACCTTACATGTGAATGACCTATGTTACTAATTGTTTCTGTAACTCATTTATGTTTGGTAGATTGTTATTGCATTTGGATATCGTCATAATGGAGCACTTATTAGTTGCAAGTATCGAGACATCAACAAGGTCTTTTGGCAGGTATAAGCAATTACTGATGCTGTACATATTTAGATTGTGTGTTAAGATTGATATGCAGAGAATTAATTAGTAATTAGTACTAAACAACAGGGATGGAAGACATCTCTACATATTTTGGTGAGCATAATTAAATGACAAACATCTCTTCTACTAATGATGTGAACCTGGCAATTGTCTTTTAAGATTATTGGTGTTGGTACCTTTTAGTTATTGGCATGTTGGCTGAGCTCCTACCCTTAAGCTTTAGTGACCTCTGTTTACGTAAATAAGTTCAGAAACCAGAGATTCTAATAATATGGTTAATGTCTCCCAATGTTTTTATTCTTTCTCTGTCTATCTCTTCTTTTTTGGCATAAGCACTTCACAGTTAGTGGTAATTGGCAAAGACATATTCACAACACTCAATGGGAAAGCAATTTTCAGCCGAGAAACAGTCAAATAGTTCAGTTTTCCCAATAGTCTTCTGTAGCTTTATGGATTGATATTATGAATGATGAATGGTGGTTGCAGACTGTTGTAAAAGGATGGTGATTATTATAATAAATAATAATTAATATACATAAAGTACAATGAACAAACTGCAGAGCAAACAGAAAAGTGAGAACCACTAAACAGGGTCAGAGAGGACTGAAGTCACTGAACGGAGTCAGATGTTTTTTCATATTGTTTTAGATCTTATTGTATCTTTTTTGTCAGTTGTTAAATTTTTTGGTTTTATGCTACTATCATATTTTTCTGAGTTTATGACCATTATGTCTTTCCCCTGATACCTTTTTATTTCAGGAAGCAAATACTGAAAAGATCTTTTATGGATTGGATGACATAGTGGGGCAAAGTGATATAATAATTGTATGTATTCTGCCATCTGTAGACATTATGTGAAGTTTTAAGTTTTGCTCTATGCTTGTATATTGACTTCACACTGTAGGTTGAAGGTGAAATGGACAAGCTGGCAATGGAAGAAGCTGGCTTCTTCAATTGTGTCAGTGTTCCTGATGGTGCACCTCCTTCAGTCTCCTCAAAGGAGTTGCCACCTCCTGATAAGGTCTTTTTTCATGCTTAACATGATGAATCTGTCATTATCACTCATTTACTGTGTTGCACATGTAATGCTAGAATCTGATGCTCTTGTCATAATTCTAATTCTGTAAAGCTAGGACACAAAGTATCAGTATCTGTGGAACTGCAAAGATGTACTAATGCAGGTCTGTTAATTGTTATTATTCAACTCTTTTGGAAGTGCAGAAAGAAGCAGCTTTTATTATAAACTTCCCTAATTTGTCTTCTCAATGATTATATAGGCAACCCGGATAATACTTGCCACTGATGGGGATCCACCTGGTCAAGCCTTGGCTGAGGAGCTTGCACGCCGCATTGGGAAAGAAAGGTTAGAATTTTTGTCTTGATTTTACTACGTATATAAATTCTTATAATCATTGATCTATGGGATAAAAATTTGTGCAGTTTTGCATTCAATTAGTAGATAATGCTAGTTTTCTGATAGAGTTTCATTTTAGATTTTAGGTGCTGTGTAGATTGGGTGTGTAATTTTTAAGGCAAGCAAGTGACTAAAACATTCTAAAGATTAACTATTTTTGAGTACCGTCATGTGTTTAGTTCAAAATAATTGCTTGTTAAGATGAAGGGTGTCCCTGTAAATCTTGTGTGATGTGGTTGTTTATTTTTGGCTGTATTTTGATTCTCTTTATATTGTTTCCAAATCTTCATGGTTAAACAAGACAAAATTTTCACTGTTCTCTGTGTGTAGTTTATTCATTTAATTGTTTTTCCCTGTTTTTAGAAAATAATTGGCGGGTTTGTTTTTCACTTTTCATGCTTGGGTGACATTTTCTTTAATATTTATTTCTTGTGTGGTTGCAGATGCTGGCGAGTGAGATGGCCTAAAAAAGGGAGGCTTGATCATTGCAAAGATGCAAACGAGGTCAGATATCAGTATGCATGCATAAGTCCACCTTCTCCTGCAACTTTCCTCCCTCCCCCAAAAACTAGTCCATAAGTATAAAATGAAAATGATGCATTTGTAACTTTTCTCTATACAACTCTTATTTGAATTCTCCAAACAATGTCAATTGACAATGAAGATGCATGTAAAAGACAGAACTGTGCTGTTTACTCTGAATCAACTTCACGTTTACATGCATGATCTGTGAATTATTATGCATCAATGTATTGCTTGTTATTGTTAAGGTTTATATCTGTAGGCTAGATGGATAATTGAGGCTGTGGACTCAGGTCAGGCCATTCATGTTGGTCTAGTGTGTATGGTTTTATTGACATGCATGTTTGGGTTAGGTTATTTTAGAGAATTATTTTTATTTTCGGTCAGCTTTCTAAGATGGATTATTTCCTAAGAAAAAAGTTGTTTCCACACAACTTCAGACCCCCTTCTTTTCCTGGTTTCTGTATGGCACTTATTATGCAGAGTTATTTAAAGTTTTTAGTTTGTTATTTTGCTGTTTAATAACTGTGGCAACCTTTATAACATTTTTACAGGTTCTCATGTATTTGGGCCCTGATGTACTGAAGGAAGTGATTGAGAATGCAGAACTATATCCAATACGTGGATTGTTTAACTTCAGAGATTACTTTGACGAGATTGATGCATATTACCATCGAACCTTAGGATATGAAATTGGTATCCCAACTGGGTGGAATAATCTGAATGAGTTGTACAATGTAAGGGGAGTCTATACGATGTTATATCCTAATATGATAAGCATTTTGTTGTGAATTTATTCATTTTTTATTGCTGATTTTTTAATGTATAAAAATATACCAAACAACATTCAGGGCCACTATGAATGCAGGTTGTCCTATTTCTATGACTAGATCAACACATGTATAAAGAAAAACAATTGAAATTTTGAATTATCTAATAAGAGAACGATGAACTATCTCCATAAGAAAAGATATTAGGGTCTGGTTGGATGTTGGAATTGGAATTCTGGATTTTAATTTCAATTCCAATTATTTTAGATTTACAACTGGTTCACTATATTGTTTAACATATGTTTGCCAAATAATTCGGGTGTTAACACTATTGTTTTATATTTAAGTTTTACTTGGTATTGTATTCTGGCTGGTAGGTAGATTTTTTACTTGATTAATCTTGAAATGTTAGGCATGCGAGGGAAGGTGTAATTTGTAATGAATTGTGAAAAGGTGTTGAGTTTGTATTCAGTGGGATATTGGTTAATATATTGTGCATTTAATTGTAAATGCATATTTTCCATTCCATGCTTGTTTTTGACACAATATCTTCAATAGTTTTAGATTTACGTTTTGTCTGCTTCATGTTAGTGATTTGATCTGCAAACAAAATGAACAAGGAATATCCCACTAGGTGGGGACATGTGATTTGATCTATTCTTCAAATATTTTGTGAACAAAAGTACCGTTACTTGGCACACAGTAAGAATACAACTGTTTTCTGAGTCTGGAATTTTATATTCTAAAATTGTCCTAATTGATTACCTTTATCAGGTTGTACCAGGAGAACTGACCATAGTAACTGGGGTTCCTAATTCAGGGAAGAGTGAGTGGATTGATGCTCTTCTTTGCAATCTTAATCAAATTGCTGGCTGGAAATTTGCACTTTGTTCTATGGAGAACAAGGTTAGATAGTACATTGGAAACTTCCAAAATTATGTTATTATTCACCAAGAAAGTTTGCTACTGCAACTTCCAGCTTTCTGACTTAGCAATATATTTATCAGACATTTTTTTAGGCGATTCTGAAATAGTGGATATTTTTAGATATTTCATATTTGCAGGAATAATATGATAATACCTGTGCTTACTCATGTATTTTCGTTATGATTCTATGATTTCTTTCTGTTATTCAGAGATCTTTTTCTCATTTGAGAGAAAGAAATTGCACAATTTATCTTTCTCCTAATTTCACGATAAATGATAAAAAATGACTGTATATGAGATAATATTGAAATAACACCTATTGAGAAAAAGATGACAGAACATCATTTAAGATGGTTTAGACACATACAAAGAAGGCCAGCGGAGGCATCGGCGAGGAGACCGGATGGCATGACTTTTAGTTCTGTGAAGAGGGGTAACGAGAGACCTAGAAGAATTTTGGAGAAAATTATTAAAAAAGATATCATGGTAAATAATATTTTAGAGAACTTGATTTTTAACCAAACTCAATGACATTGTGTGATTTAAGTAGGCAACTTCATCTAATGAAATAAGATTTTGTTTTTGTACTTTAAATAATTGCATGTTACGATGGCTTTTTGTAGACAGTTGGTTGATTGAATGAGTTATAGAAACTGTCGATTACTCAGAGGATGCTCATTATTCCATAAACATCAGCATTGTGTTTCATCATAAAACAGCTTCATAATTGTTACATGTTTGGGAAAACAACCCTTAAGAGTAGAAAGTATAACCTACATCAGAATGGTTGGGTGCAAGTCCATGATCATCTTCCATGTACATATGCCCCATAAAATTTATGTTTTAATAAAGTGTCTTTTGTGTGAAATGGTTCCTCTAACGCCTCCTTTGTCAAGTGGTCAAGAGCATTTTAAATGCCACCCCCATTCTTTGACCTTAAAATAAATCAGTACATGGTAACTTGGGCTAATGCTCTTTTCACACTTCAAGTTCAAATGGCTGGAAAGCTCAAATCTCTTACAGCTGATTTTTTCTTACTTTAAAAGAACTTTTTTTTATTTTTGGGTGATGTCCTGTCGTAAGTACCTATATATGTCTTGTTAATTCTGTATTCTGGTCATCCCAAAATATTTTCAAAAGTGAGTGTTGGGGTGTTTTGGGATTACAATTTCAGTGTTGAGTGGCTGCTCCTTGTAATCTTCATTGAGTTCACTTATAGTTCCTTCATAGGTTGAACTTTGTTTAATTATGTGTGATGTTTTCTTCTTATTCTATCTACTGTGTCTGGTTATAACATATTTGTTAAGTGAAAAATCGTCACTGTTTTTCAATCATTGTCTCTCACATTCCAGTTGGATTTTGTGCATTTTTTCTGATTCTTTTTTTTTTTTACTACCCTATAGGTTAGAGAACATGCTCGAAAACTTTTGGAGAAACACCTGAAGAAGCCTTTCTTTAATGAACGGTGAGGTTTGCATATTATAATTATGATATATACTATTGGTAGTGTTGTGTCTGGCCTTGTTTATATATTTATTTACTATTGTTCATGGAATTTTTAATCCTCTATATTAATCCGTGTACACAAGGACCTAAATTTGTAATCCTCTATATTAATATGGTTAAAATACAAATGTGTCGTTGATTTGAACAGTACATTCTTTCAGGCCATTTACGTTGCCACTTTTAAATCTTCAAACATGGAACCATTAATTTTATTTTGCACCAAATAAGAACTAAGGTTATTATTTTTCCACATACTCTGCAGTGTTCTATGCTCAAGTTTTAATAATTTTCAATTTTTTTCTCATTTGCTTCACATTATATGCTACATACTGTTCATTATTATTCCTTTCTCAGTTTGAAATATCATGGCTTGCATTACGTCAAAGCAGTTAGCATATTAATTAGTGCATTAATTTTCTTGTAAATGTCATACATGATAAGGGCGTGGTCCTTGGGTGGGGTATGGACTCGAAACATTTAAACTATGTATAATTGTTAGGATTATGATGATATGATACCCTATGCATATGGGTTGGTGCTTACTATGGTAGTAGTATTCAATAATAACTTGAGAGTTTTTTTTAGTTTTTAGTAAATTAGTGCCAAACTTACTTTGTTATTGTGACTAGAAATACTAGCAGAATCATTATTATCGTTCTCATTTAGGGTTATTATGTGCTTTAGTTATTATGTATGGTGAAATACTAATAATTTGTAGAACGAATGTCTCTATTCTCTGCATTCTTATTCATAATACCACAACTTCACTTTCATTATAAGGAGAACCTTTTATCAGGGAGTATTTGATAATGTTCTTTAATAGCATTAGTTTTATCATGTTATGCATATTCATTTGATTATCTGAGCTGACTTGTTTATGTAATGATAGTTATGGCGAACATGTTGAACGGATGAGTATTGAGGAATTTGAACAGGGCAAGCTCTGGTTAAGTGATACATTTTTTCTCATAAGGTAAATCCATTACAAGGAATTCAGCTAGTACTTGTATTTGTAATTTGTGGTATATCATATTTGATCATTTGGTGCTTCTTCCATGCATTTTTGAGCTTGACTTGTATTATCTTCTATACATTTGTAGACTTGATCTAGCTTTTGGTTTTCTTTATAGCTGGTCTAATTGAAAATTGATGCATGCTGTTAATGGTATAGTTGATTTTTTTTTTTCAAATTTAAAATAGTGAAGTTAAAATCTTTCTCAATTAAGGTAGAAGTTATGCAGGCAGTAGCAAGAAAATTGTCAGTGCATTTGTCTCATTTGTTAGATTTATATTTGTTGCCTTAGTATTTGGTGTTGAGGAATTGAATTGCAGTTATAGTTGTGGTTGTGTTTTGGGCCAATTTACTTGAACAACATAAAGTGATGAGACTGACATTTTAATACTTGTTGGGTGCCAATGGTGATGCTGATATTTTCAGGTCTCCTTGATTTATTCTTCTTAGCCTTTGAAATGGTTGCATACAAATGAATGATTAGGGATACCGGATACTACTGATCTTTTGATCTTGACTAAATATTTGAAATATGTCAAAATTGCTTGCTTTTAGCAGTGCTTATTGGATAGTCAGTCAAATACCTAACTACATTTGTTTAAAATAGTAATTTAACTCATGTTGTTTATACTAGGTGTGAAGATGACTCCCTTCCAAATATAAATTGGGTCCTTGACCTTGCAAAATCTGCTGTATTAAGGCATGGGGTGCGTGGACTTGTAATTGATCCTTACAATGAGCTTGATCATCAGCGACCTCCAAACCAGTAATTCTCTTGAAAATGATTGTTCTAAACTTGGATTTTGTTGTGCTTTTGTTTATATTGTACTTGAACTTTCCTTCTTGGAATTGCCCGAGAGAACTCCTTTCATCCTCTGTGAATTTATATTAAAGGATTAAAATTTAAATCTATTAGGAGTTGGGATGGTTATAATGGTTAGTTAATTAGTTGGTTAAGGGCGTTTATGAGGAAAATAATAGGAGGAAGATGTAAGGGGAGGGACATTCAGATCAGTGTCCTTTAAGAATTGAGCATTGCTCCTTGTGAACTGAGAAATTTTGTTTCATGTTTTTGACTCTGCAACTTAATATTGGACAGAGAATTATTTGCACCTGCCTGATCATATTTTATTTAGGATATAGCTAACAGTTATTTTTGTATTGGATTTCATCGTGCATTTGCTATATTCTTGGCAAATAGAAATAGGGGTTGGGGGGGGGGGGTGGTGTATAAAATTCTATTAAAAACATTGTTTCATGTGTAGCACTTGTACTAAAATCAGTTTCTTTTCAACCACTTGCCATGTTACCCTCATTTCTTGCCTTTAATCGATGTTAATTTATTTGTTGCATAAACATGCAGGCATGAAACAGAATATGTAAGTCAGATGCTTACCTTAATCAAACGTTTTGCCCAGCATCATGGATGCCATGTTTGGTTTGTAGCACATCCTAGGCAGGTTGGTGACAAACAGCTCTGGTTTTATCTTTCGTCATTTTACTTTTTCTGATATTCTTCCTCTCAATTTAATAGCTGCATAATTGGGTTGGAAGCCCTCCCAATCTCTATGATATCAGTGGAAGTGCACACTTCATAAATAAGTGTGACAATGGAATTGTTATTCACCGAAATCGGGACCCTGAAGCTGGGCCTGTTGATCAAGTACAGGTGAGTGTTTGTAGCATAATTGTACTTATTTGGGTGATCGTTTGTCATACTAAATAAATATATGCTTTTACTTATTGGACTTGCTTCAGGTCTGTGTTCGGAAGGTTCGGAATAAAGTTGCTGGGACAATTGGTGATGCCTTTTTGTTGTATAATAGGTAATTAGATTTTTGCCCATGATTATCTTGCCAATATGTTTTCACCTATTTAGTAAAACAAAGTTTGATCATACATAATGCGTTTCAAGGACTATGATGAGGCTTATCTTAATCTCATGGCTAAAGTCAGCTTTTCTGATCTGTCATTGTATGTTCATGCTTTCTAGTTTCTCTAGTAAATCATCATGACTTGCATTGTAACAGACAGATTACAGAATTATGAGTCATTTTAAAAAAAGTTATAGTGGGATTAAGGAGCTATCCCGTAGTGACTTGTAAAGTAATCCATGTTAACTGATTTTCTTTGTCAGGGTAACTGGTGAGTACACGGCAACCGATGACAATAAAAAGAAATAGAAGTGAGAAATTTTAGTAGGCTTGTGTAATGGTCAGCATACGTCTTGAAATCAAAGCTTCCATCTGATACTCGGTTTGCAACATAACAAGGCTATGATGATTTCACTTTGGGTGCCAGATCAAGAGCAAGAATGCTGGATAACATCTTAACATGGCTTGTGAAAATTGAGTCTATACTATTATTTTGGCCTTACTGTTTGAAGGTCTTTGTATCCTATAGGTGGCCTTTTATAGGAGTTAGCGTTATATCTAAATTTAATTTTTCAGCACAGCATCTTAATCCTTGTATATAGAAAGATTTCCTTGTTACAACCCCATTGATCTCAAGTGGATGAGCTCTAGTTTTTTCCTCAAGACTGTTGACAATTCTGAATATCAAAATTTAGAACGGATTTCAATGGTCTTCTGTCGTAGAATTTACTGTTTCTACTAATTGCCTGTTTGTAATATTCGGTAAATGGATTATTAATTGATTGGCTTACCTTCATTTTGCAACACATGCAGCCACATGATCATCATCACCCTTGATCATTTGTTTGAACATATATTCCACAGATAATAATACTGCAGATTAGTGAAAAGATAATATTTAATACATGTTTCAAGTGTAGCATGTTAAGGAATGCAAGCACGAAAACTCAACATATACATGAGTATAATTTTTCTTACGATAATACATTAGCAAAATTTACCACACTAGACATTAACAGCGAAAATTATTCAAAACTAAGTCTGGAAAACTATAAGAACCACGAATATTATTCCGCAATATGTACCTGATATTATGTAATGTGATTACTATGTTGATATTCCAAAGGAGTTCAAACTAATTAATTTTGGAAAAAAAAAGGATCTTGTTTTGCGATCTCGATTGAGGATCACATGGAGCATCCTATATCGTTTCATGTGTTTGTTGGTACATATGATACATCCAATACTCCGCTGAAATTTAGAAGCATGATCCACCGAATCAAAATCAAATTGAAATATAAATTAGAAATTATAGCTTGAACAAAAATAAGGAAATGGGGATTAAGAACGAAATGGTAAAGTCGGTATTTTTTTTTTCTTATCATTTCATATGGAAACATGATAAAATATTAGACAACTCATCCTTTAAACTTCGGCCCATTTAAACTTAGGAAAAAGGTTAATAGTTATGCACTTAAAAAATAAGAGAAAGGAGAAATAATCTGATCTTATATAATATGGTGGACCATAGACATGTTATATGTATCAGAAGATCATCCTTTATGTATTTATTGAAGCGTATATAACATTTCCAACCGTCCAATCTCATAGAAAACAACTAATTGATATTCATATTTGCCATATTTTTGCAAAGATTCTACAGAAGTCCTAACATAATCTGATAGCTTGCATATAAAAATAAAATAGAAAACACAGGTCCTTCCAGCTTCGATGGTTGACTGTTTCCCTAAAGTTGTGTCTATTGCCACATGAATGAATGATTTCACCCTGGAATTTGATAAATGGGGTGCAAATAATTCACAGTGAAATGCTATTTAAAATGTTTTTGTCTGGAAATAGTAAAATATTACTCTCATAAAATAAACCGATTCCATCATATCTGTGGCATTCATGGACAAATCTACCACATGTCATAGTTTGTCGTTAGCCAACTAAGCAAGGTGCCTAAAGACCAAGTCAAACAAATGAACAATATTTTGCTATAATCATAAGGTGCCACGTTCCAAGATTATTCAACGGAAGCAAACTCTAGGTAGGCGTGGAAATAGTCCTAGACAAGAGAGGGACTAATTTTATATTAGAAAAAAAAATACAATATTTATTCAATTTAATTTATGAATTCTATAACTAATCACAATAGATTCTTTAACATAACAATACTAAAATTAAAAAGTAATAAATCATTGATATTACGTATTTACTATAACTTTTCTTTGCTACACCCGTGTTTATCATTGCTAAAAGATAAATATTAATCGGTATCCGAAAGATATTAGTTAAAATATTAAAGTAAAAAGTTTTTATCATAAAATGTTATTAATGTATTTTTTTTTATATTTTTAATGCATCCTGAAATAAATTTTAATTAAACATTTAACTTTTAGTTTCTTAATAAGAACTCTTAAAACACTTATTAACAAGATCATTGACAAAAATGCATAAAAAAATTATCTCAGCATTTGAAAATCAAAATTATCCACAGTTATATCTTGGTGTCGGCATCTATGCAATTCCTAACTAAACATCCCTAAAAGAGAAATGAACTCATATTTGAAAGTAAGAAAAAAATTGTCTAAAAAATTTAAAACGTTAAATGATAATAAATAATTTTAAACTTGAAACAAGAAAACACTTTACTTGAAATAAAAAAACAATCCCTTTTTTTTCTCTCCCACTATTAAGCTCTTCCATTCAAACAACACACGCAACATAAACATTAAATCCTACAAAATCTATTATTCCAAAAGAAACAAAAGATAAAAATAGGAGAAAGAAAAAAGAAAAGAATACATATGATTCTTAATTCTTAACATTGTATTGGTGTCCCTGAAAGCAGTTATAGTGGGACCAAATTTGGTGGCCTCCAGACAGCAAAACTCTCGGGAAAAAGAATCCCCCAACGGCTCCTCTGCGGTGGATCCAGTTATGTGACCGTTGGTGGGCCTACCCCTTTTCCCCACTTTTCAAATTATATATATAATATAACTCTCACAACACATTGCACAACATCCTTCTAAACTTAGTACACGACACAGTTGTTCTACACTTTGTTTGGTTCTTCACTGAGGTAAAATTGCTCTTTCATTCTTCATATCCTTTTCCCACTTTTAAAAATTTCTGGGTTTGTCTCAAGTTTTCATTTTGTTTTGTTTTGTTTTCACTTTTCAGTCTGTAACCATGACTGCTGAGGTTATGGCTCAAGAGGAAACCCAAACAGCTGAGGTTGTTGCTGCTTCTGAGCCCCACAAAGTGGAGAAGGTTGTTGAAGATGTGGCACCAAAGGAATCAGTGGAAGAACCCAAACCCAAAACTGTTGAGAAAAGCTCTTCCTACAAGGAAGAAAGTAACTTCCTTTCTGATCTGAAAGAGTTCGAAAGGAAGGCTTTGAATGAGTTCAAGTCAAAGATTGAGGAAGCTATCTTCGGGAATAACCTGTTTGAGAAAGAAGAGCCAAAGAAGAAGGAAGTTGAGGAGAGTGAGAATGTGGAAGTGAAGGAAGATGAGGAGAAAAAGGTTGAAGTAGAGAAGGATGTGTCTCTTTGGGGAGTGCCCCTTTTGCCAAGTAAAGGAGCAGAAGGTAATGATGTGGTTCTGTTGAAGTTTTTGAGGGCTAGGGAGTTTAAAATCAATGATGCATTTGAGATGCTGAAGAAGACCCTTAACTGGAGGAAGGAATCAAAGATTGATTCTGTTTTGGATGAGGATTTTGGATCTGATTTGGCTTCTGCAGCTTACATGAGTGGTGTTGATCATGAAGGCCACCCTGTGTGCTATAACATATTTGGTGCCTTTGAGAGTGAAGAGCTTTATCAGAAAACTTTTGGGAATGAGGAGAAGCGAAGCGAGTTTTTGAGATGGAGGTGCCAGTTGATGGAGAAGGGTATTCAGAAGCTTAATTTGAAGCCAGGTGGTGTGTCTTCCTTGCTTCAAATCAATGACCTTAAGAACTCTCCTGGTCCCTCTAAGAAGGAGCTTCGAATTGCTACAAAACAAACTGTTGCAATGTTGCAAGACAATTACCCAGAAATGGTGGCGAAAAATGTAAGTTCCTTGCCCTGTTCCTTTAAACTCAATTTGCTACGTAATAATGAGCTGTTGTGTTGATATCCAAAGTATTTGACTAATGTGTTTGTGTTTTCATTGTAGATTTTCATCAATGTTCCTTTCTGGTATTATGCTCTCAATGCTCTTTTGTCTCCTTTCTTAACCCAAAGAACAAAGAGCAAAATTGTGGTTGCTCGTCCTAATAAGGTCACTGAAACACTAAACAAGTATGTTCTCTAATCCCATCCATGCAATGCAACCATTTCTGTGCATTGGCTATTTCAATAGCACCCCATGATTGATCTGAATTTCTTTGTATCAATTAGGTACATTCCAATTGAGGAGATCCCAGTTCACTATGGGGGTTTCAAGAGGGAAAATGATTCTGACTTTTCTGCCCAAGACGGTGCTGTTTCAGAACTCATTCTCAAGGCTGGATCAACAGCGACAATTGAGATTCCTGCATTGGAGGTACCAACTAGTGTATTAATACTTTTGTAGATTACTATTTTTAACATGGATAAATTTATATATGGTGAGTTTTTATTAAAACATATATAATTCAATGCATGTATACTCATAATACATAATAAGAATTTATATATGGTAATTTTTTATTAAAAATTATATAATTCAATGCATTGATGCTCATAAATGTTTTCAATTTTCAATAAAAATAAACTATCACATGCAATATTGCACATTACACAAAAAGTTAGAAACAAGAGTATTGGACTAAAAGATAGTTGCATTGCATCTCAACAGGTTGGAAAGGCTTTGTGCTGGGATTTGACTGTTCTGGGTTGGGAGGTAAGTTACAAGGAGGAATTTGTTCCAACTGATGAGGGTTCATACACAGTCATTGTTCAAAATGGGAAGAAGATGGGTTCACAAGAAGGGCCTATTAGGAACACTTTTAGGAACAATGAATCAGGGAAAGTTGTCCTTACTATAGAGAACACATCAAATAAGAAGAAGAGGGTACAATACCGTTACAAGAGCTCTTTCTAAAATGCAATTCAGAAGTTCATTTTTGTTAAATTGTATTTTTGCAATA
Source organism: Abrus precatorius (assembly GCF_003935025.1). Lineage (NCBI taxonomy): Eukaryota > Viridiplantae > Streptophyta > Magnoliopsida > Fabales > Fabaceae > Abrus > Abrus precatorius. The sequence goes on along the minus strand of NW_020874292.1, from coordinate 29,473,232 downwards.
TAGATTTTGATGTGAAGATTAAAAAACCAGAGGCATTCTTTATTTGTTATTGATTGGTTTGTATCAATTTTTTTTTTCCTGAAATGAAATGTGATTGAAAGTCCGTTCCTTTTTTCTGTGCCAATAATGAATCTAATCTCCTTAGTTTTTGTGTAAATAATTTTCTTCTGGGTTTCCAAGGTTGACTTGTCTGTGCCAATTATGTATCTAATCTCCTTATTTATTTCTATTTTATTCTGTGCATATTTAATCCCCTTATTTAATTTCAAATAACATTTAATTTACAGGAGCATGAAGGGGTAAATTATACATTATTTTCCAAAAGTTTAAGTTGTTTTCATATGTCAACTTTTGTTACACACAGTCACTCTTTACATTTCATTAAATTTGACACCTCCAAAATAAAATAAAAAAGAAATAGAATTCATAAATCGTAGATAAATTTGAGCGAGAAATAAAAATAAATAAATTTACAAAATCTTGTGAAATTTTCATAAAAAATGCAATAATTTATAATTCACTCTCTAAATTAAGAAACATCTTTTAAAGTTTCAATAATTTTACAAAACAAAAATAATCTATTAGTTCTCTAAAAATAAATTGCAAATTTTATTACCATGCAACAGTCTTTAGGTTGAAGGCAACAAAAGCCTCGTTAATTTTTTTATTTATAAATATTAAAAAGAAAGATAACTTGTTCTCTAAATTAATGTTTACTTGCGAGAGAGATCCTCTTGAACCAAAAAGACAAATTGAATGTGATGGGCCGAGCCATGCTGACCTTGATCCTAATCCATACATGAGCATGAAATTAGCCCAATCACGAGACACTTTAAAAATAATGGGTTGTATAAATGGTCAAAAGAGATAAGATCTGAGCTTTAACTCATAATCACAACTCTAATTTTGACCTAAGGAGTAAGGACTAGTCCCATAACTTTGTTGAGGACAATTGATCAAAGACCAAAGCTCTTAATTAGTACACAAAAATGGTATAAAATCATAAGCATTGAATGATAAAACTATCATTTTTAAAGCTACACAAGTACTTACTTATTTATTTGTTGAAAAAATTGGCAAGTTCCATTAATTTCATTAACTACTTAATTTTTAGCAAATTAAGATTGGGCTTAAATTTTAAGAATCTAACCCATCCTATTTAGTAACTTGGGTGTGTTAAAACTTGGGACTTGGAGACATGACTATTAAATACAATGGTTGCAAATAAGTTTCTTTAAAAGAGCTTACAAATAATTTATGACTTTCATGACTGTTTTTTGGTCTTATTTAGTAATTTTTTTTGTATAATTTATTTAAAATTTAATTTTTAATTTATCTTAAAAAAATTTATAATTGAATTAATCACATAAATCATTATATAAAAAAATATTATATAAATGCTTATTAAATCATGTATCCAAACAGATTCAAAATGAAGCCAGAGAAATATGATGGCTCAAATGCAAAAACAAGCAAAAGTATAATAATTGCTCAATCAATATGGGATAATGACATATGATGTTTTGCACAATGAATATGTATACTTTAATTTTTATTTTTGGTCAACAGCAATGTGTTGATTAGATTCAAAGTTTATGTCGAAGGAGGAGAAAGAATAGGTTCAATGGCCCTAGAATGTGTGCAGCACAGTGAACTACAATTTTAAGTAATATAATACACTTTCCTGAAAATAAACGCAAATTTTATCAATTTTAATTAATAAAACCGACAGCTAATTAAGATGATTCTTTATTTAATAATTTTCTTCGTGTCTAACGTGACCCTATAAAATAAAAGGATTCAAATTCTTTGATTTTCATTTAGATTGGTTTCACTTTGCTCTCTCCATATTGAAGAGTATATTTTCTTGACAAATATTTTAGTTATGAAAAAGATTATGTATGTATGTATGTATCAAATACTCTCTTTAATTTTTCTAAAGATATTATATACAAGGTTTTTGCAGCCTTTTATTTATAAGACATTTTACGATTTCAATTTAAAATTTAAACATTAAATATAAGATTAAGTTTATTAATATTAAATGAGAATAAAATTAACATGTTACAGTGTTTTTTCTTTAAAGGAATCAAGAAAACTACTAAATATTAACTATTTTCATTGATTCATATAATTTAGTTAAAACGTGATCAATAAAATATTTAGTAATTTAAGTAAAATATACAAAACTTTGATAGGAAGATATAACATGAATCATTTAAAATAAAAAGTGTTGAATATTTAAGAGAAAACTTCAAAGTGCAGGTATGATGACTTTAATACATGGAATGTCAAATATCTTGAATGAGATAACACCGTTAATTGTTTCATTAAGTCAATTTCCTAATTCACAACGATCTCCACCGCAAAAAGCCGTATAAAAATAGCGTTTCACTAATCTCTGACCAATTCTAATATATACCATAAAGTTTGCGTACTCAAACATTTTCAACACACATATACATATAAAGATTCAATTGTTCAAAGTTAATCAATGGATAACGGCTAATACAAATGATTTGACCACGAAAATTTAAGCATTTTCAGAAATGAAATTCCACCAGCTGATTTGAATAACAAAGTTGAATTTGAAAATAATAAGAAGATATTAACCTTAATTTGAAGGAAATTTGACTCCTAATAATAATATTTTATTGAAAATAAGCATTTATAATGTTTTTATAACTTTAACATAACGATTGTATTTGTTTTAAATAAAAATCTGTTACTCTTACATATTAAACTTTGACAAAAGCCAAAATAGTAATAAGAATTTTGATTCTTACGTAGCTAGTTAGCAAAATCATTCTTCTTTCGTTAACTTGTAGGAAAAAATTGTGAATTTGTCCGAAAGAGCAGAAGAAGAGTTTAAGGCGTGGGTCAATGTTGAGTGCTGAAATGTGAATATGATTCATATGATGCTCGCCATTGGCAAAGCATTGAGGAAGGAGGTTCTGAGGAAGTTGTCGTCACAACGTCGTCATGCTGATGAATATTTGATACACACCACATTTTAATTTAGTCTTCAAAATTCTAGGGCACAATTCAATTTAGTCATTAAAATTATACATAATAATTAATGTAGATGTTAAAATCATGAAATAAATTTTTTTAATAAATAAGAAAGCAATAGACTCGTGTACAAATAAATTTTATAAGTTGAAGGTGAAAGTTACCTCTTTCATTATTATTTTGCCATAAAATATAATTGTGTGACGATGTGAGTATTACATTAACACTTAATTTATCACATTTAACACGTTAGATAAATTTGATAAAAATTAGTCAAAGGGACACATACATACAATTTTAACATACTGAAAGAATCAAATTTTTCAAAAAATAAGTGGTTAAAATATAGAACTGAAAAATGAATAAAAATAATTATTAATATAAAATTTGTTCAATTATATATAACTTAGATAATTTGAGCACGTGGCTTGGAAGTCCAGTCTTTGGAAAGAGAAATTATTGTCTATCTAGGATCATGTTGTTCTACCACTTAAATTTGAACATATGTTAAAAATGCACATATATTACTTGTTTATTGGTTGAAATCACCATAATTATTGACCATACAATTTTTTTTCTTTAAAAAAAATTAAAAGTAAGATTTAAAACTTTGTATTTATTTAAATGTTTAGTGGTTAATTTTATTTAACTTCAAAAAAATATTCCATATTTTTTATACCGCAGTGGATAATGATTGCATAACAAAAGGAGATACGTGGAGATGATTCCGTATTAGATCAAAACGGAGTTTCATGGATTGCGTTCAAGTAATTGTGTTTGACAAATTTTCAATTCTTATCAATATCTATTGTTTTTTTAAGCCATAGTTTATATAAAATATTTTTAAAGGATAAATTACAGTAAAAAATAATCGTCCCCATGAGATCATATAAGTTGGGTGTGACAGACACTTTAAAAATATTGAATATTTAAAAGAAATTTGATCAGTGAAGTATAATATAATAACAATGATATTTCATTTCATATGTATGTTGGCAGACTAAGGCATAATTATGTGTATCAAATAATAAGTACAACTCAGTTAAAGAATAGATGATATGCATGCTTTAATCTGGCTACTTATCAATTTAAGCCTTCTTCAATTACACCCAATAATCTATTGGCATATAACTTTTTTTTTTTATTGATTTTGCTAAATTGATTATTTATTTATTAAAAAAATAAAAATTATTTTATTAATTTCATTTTTTTCTCTTTTACTTTTGACGTAAGAAACAAATAAATATCTTATTTAAATTTTTATAGTTTTATTCACCTATTACATCATCAAATGATATTTTTTTCCCTTAAACATGCAAACAATACTGTACTTTTTTTTTTAAATTTCATCTCATTTTATTGTTACTTTATCCATTCTATTTTACCTATTGGAAGTAAATAAACACTTCAAATTTGAGTAGTCACAAGTCAATCTTCTTAAAATGCATAATAACGTTAGGTTATATTTGAGAGTTGTGTTTAAGAGAGAAAGAAAAAGGAAGAGTTATGAAGAATTAACTATTGTTTGAAAGTTATTTAATTAGGAAAAAAAAATTTGAAAGCTTTTCTAAACTCTCTAAAATTCTCAAAACTCTCGTTTTTTGAATTTTTTTATTTCAAAGTTTTCTCTCTCCCACTTTCTCGTATTCTTTTGCAACTAGGATTCTAACTTTTTGTTAAATGTTAATTTTTTTAAAAATTTATAAAAAATAAAAATATTAAAAAATATAAAATACAAAAATATTATTTATATAATTAAATCCTTCATCATCTTCCCTTCTCAACGACGAGAAAGGTTTAATCTCCTTCCTCTTCTTTTTCTTTTCTCACCTTCCAAGTTCTTAAACAAAAACTTAAGAATAAAAAATTATATTTTTATTCTTTAAATTTAATTTAATTTTGATGTAATTAATTATTTTAAACCTAATTTAGGTTTCAATTTAGTCTTTTAAATTTTTTAATTGAATTTAATCTTTTAAATAATTTTGTGTGTGTGTTAAAGTCATCCTCTAAATTTGTTACATCTCTTAACTTAATTGAAAGAATTTTTTTAAAATAATAATGTTTTGAATTTTTTTAATAATTTATAATTTCTTTGTATTTCACTGTCAATTATCTAAAATTATTGAAATAAATTTCTTCAAATCATTTTTAACTAATAACTTATTCTTACCTTTTTTAAAAAAAATATATAATGATCGCTATCATTGTGAAGTTATTATTATTATTATTATTTTATTTGATTTAATTTAAATTTAATTTAAATTGCATATCTAGATATAGTGAATGAGTATAACACTAAAAATTTTTGTATATACAAAATCTTGTACCTAGATGTAGTAAATGAGTCTACCACTAAAGATACTATTATTAACTAAATATTATATCCTTGACATTATATATTTTTTATTATAAACTTATATTTACATCAAACACTAAAATATTTTCTAAATCAATAAAAAAATGTTAAGATGAAATAATATTAAAAAAAAATTTTGATACAAAAATATAATTAAGAGAACTAAATTGAATTAAAATATAAGTTAAATCTGAAAAATTTTGTTTAATTTATTTAATTGGTTTGTACGATTGTTTACTGTTGTTTATTTTATTATCGTCGTATCAATCTTCATTGTTGGCAATGTATTGGGCCATCACTTCCCATGCATTATTATTGCCAACACTTATACGGCACTACGTTGTTGAATGACTATAATACAATATTTGCCCCCGTTCTTATGATGTGGAACATAATATTTGTTTAATCAAATTGTGGAATTAAGACTTAATTTGAATAAAATTCTTAAGAAGCCTTTATTCAAAAGAGAAAAAATAAAATATATAAAGAGGTATTTAAAATGAATTACATTATTTGTACAAATTATGATTATTTATAATGCACTTCATTTTTATATATTCGATCATTTGGGTAAAATTAAAATGATAACGGTTATTTCTTTTATAAATCGAAATTTCAGCATAAAAAAATAATGTTGTAACTTAAAAATTAAACAAAGTTCAATTAATTGAAGTCATGTATAAGGATAAAAAATAATTAAAAAAGTAAATATATAAATTGGTCTTTAAAAGTGATACTTAATTTATCTTTAACTTTTAAAAGCTTTTTGTTTTGTAAACGAATATTTTATTGTGTTAATTTGCTCATACCTTAATCTTTTTAGAGTTAATTGGTTTTTAAAAGTGTTATTGGTAGTATAATTTGGCTACCGAACATGTTAATATTGCTATTATATATCCGACTAACTGAAATATACATATCTAAATATAGAGTTTAAGCCATTAAATCAAGTAAATTAGATTTTTATATATATTTTTTAACTCAAACTGATCAAGAACATATCAAAAGCAAGCTCAACATGAGTTGATTCACTCGAGTTTAGGCTGCCGGCATAATTTATTTATTTATTTTCCTCTTCAATCCTCTAAATGATGTCATCTTAGATTTATAAAGCATAAAATTTAATTTTTATCTGTTATTATTATTATTATTATATTGTGTGTGGGCTTGTATATATAAGTTTATTAGCTGCATTACACTAAAAATTGGATAGTTTGAATTGATAATTGTACATTTTTGTGAATAAATTAACACATTAGAGACTAGATTATACCAAACAAAACCATTAGACATAAATGGTAAATTAACAAGATATAATTTTCAAAGATCAAGTTATATATTTACTCAAATCAAACTAATGTAAATATTAAACCAAGAATGATCAACATTTTAGCTTGCTAAAATTCTATAAATATAAACTAAATTATCAATAAATCATTTGTTTATTTATTTTTTTATGAAAATTTCATTTTTGTATTTTGAAAGGAACTATTTATATATAATTAATTACATTTTCTTCTTCTACAAATAAATCTTTAAATAATAAATCTTTTTTTACAAAATTTAAAGTCGCTTTTTTTTATAGTCTTAAATACCCAACTGTTAATATTATTTATTGTAAAAAAGAAATGAGTGTTTCACACTCATTATTTTTATATTCACATTTACATCCATGTAATTGTGTTTATTTTTACATTTACATCCATATTATGAGTTTGGTCATGAGAGAGATATGTGATCAGCATGTAATAATAATAAAAAAAGAGATATAAAGTGAGTGTAAAATAAATATTGTGAAGAAATCACGACTCCTTATATAAAAAAAAAAGTAAAAAAAAATAAAATTATTTGGAATGCAAATAACAGATATAATATGTGAAAATGAAACTCTAGAGTCAACGTATGTACTGTACATGGATTCACTACACCAGAAATCTCTGCTCCAAAAGCCGACTGCACGAAGGGATAGCAACGTGAAGCATAACTAATGTGTTTAAATTGTCACGTCTTTGACAGTGTGAGAGGACGATAATTTAGAAATAAAAATCTTCACAATCATATTTTGCAAGGTCAACGAAACATTAAGTTACGTTATGTAATTTGTTTCTTTGAAAATTCTTTGGTCAATTTGGGAGGTAACCTAAATCATATTCTCATTCATTCTTTAAGATTTTGTGCGTCCAAAGGATCCTTATAAATTCAAATGCAGATCGTGCCCAATAGACTCACTAAAAATTATCATTTCTATGTTAGCAACACCATCATAAAAATAAGATAACCAAAAATGGGAATCCTTTCTCATAACAAAATAGAATTATCATTGTTTCCCATTGTTGTGTTGCTTTGTCTTGCATGGTCAGCTTCAGCAAATAATTCAGCACACAACACTTTCATTCATTGCCTTGTAAACCATTCAGAGCCCTCTCACCCCATAACTTCAGCAATTTTCACCCCAAACAACGCCTCATTTTCTTCAGTGTTGCAAGCCTACATTAGAAACCTTCGTTTCAACACCTCCACAACCCGAAAGCCATACCTTATAATAACTGCATTGCATGTATCCCATGTACAAGCAGCCATTGTTTGTGCTCAAAAACACAACTTGCAAATGAAAATCCGAAGTGGAGGCCATGACTACGAGGGTGTTTCCTACGTGGCTGAGGTCCCATTTTTCATCCTTGACATGTTCAATCTCAGATCCATTGAGGTTGATATGAGCACTGAAACTGCTTGGGTCCAAGCTGGTGCAACACTTGGTGAAGTTTACTATAGAATTGCTGAGAAGAGTAAAACTCACGGCTTCCCAGCTGGGGTTTGTCCCACTGTTGGTGTAGGAGGCCACATAAGTGGTGGCGGCTATGGGAACATGATGAGAAAATATGGTCTCTCAGTGGATAATGTTATTGATGCACAAATGGTTGATGTTCAAGGTAGGTTGCTTGATAGAAAATCCATGGGTGAAGATCTCTTTTGGGCCATTAGAGGTGGTGGTGGAGCTAGCTTTGGTGTGGTTCTTGCCTACAAAATAAAGCTAGTTCAAGTTCCTGAGACAGTCACTGTTTTCCAAGTTGAGAGGACCTTGGAGCAAAATGGCACAGATATAGTGTATAATTGGCAGCATGTTGCACCTACTATTGACAATGACCTTTTCATTAGGCTCATTTTGGACGTCGTAAACGGTACACAAAATGGAACAAAGACTGTGAGGGCTACCTTCATAGCTCTCTTCCTTGGTGACTCCAAAACTCTTGTTTCTCTCTTGAATGAGAGCTTCCCTCAATTGGGTTTGAAACAATCGGATTGCATCGAAACAAGTTGGCTTCGATCGGTGCTGTTTTGGACAAACATTAACATCACAGAACCGGTTGAGATTTTGCTTGATAGGCAACCACAATCACTTAACTACTTGAAAAGAAAATCTGACTATGTGAAGACACCAATTTCCAAAGAGGGTTTGGAAGGGATTTGGAAGAAGATGATTGAGTTGGTGGATGCAATACTATACTTCAACCCTTATGGTGGAAGAATGGCTGAGATTCCATCAACAGCAACTCCTTTTCCTCATAGAGCTGGGAACCTATGGAAGGTCCAATACCAAGCAAATTGGAACCAACCAGGGAAAGAGGTAGCAGATCACTACATAAACTTGACAAGAAAACTTCATAAATACATGACTCCTTTTGTCTCCAAGAACCCAAGAGAGGCTTTCTTCAATTACAAGGACCTTGATTTGGGAATTAACCACAATGGAAAGAACAGCTACTTTGAAGGGAGAGTTTATGGAGTAGAGTATTTCAAGGATAACTTCAACAGGTTGGTTCAAATAAAGACTAAGGTTGATCCAGGGAATTTCTTTAGGAACGAACAAAGCATCCCTACACTGCCAAATGGGAAGAGTTAGATTAATAATGGTTAATTACTAAGAAATTATTAATTACTTTGTGTCGTTTGTTGGTTAATTAATTTGTCGTTGCAAATATATTAATTTGAATCTTGATTGTGGAAATAAACCTGGTTGTTTAAAGCCAGCTGTAAGAGCCACGGCCCACGGGTACGATTCACCCCATGCAAAACACTAAGTTTTGCTGCTAATTTGTTTGGTTTACTATTAGAATGTAAGAAGCTGCTATTGGTTTACTATTCGTGTATTTAGTACAGTATTTGTACTTCTCTTTTATCTCTTTTCTTTTACATATATTTTTTTTAATTTTTTTATTATCATTTCACGTAATTTATCATATCTTTTATTTTCTTTTCATCTTTTATCTAATAATGTAGTTACTTTATTATTCGAATTTTGTATACCCAATTACGTAGTATGTCTTAGTTTTCAGAAATTACCATCTTATTATGTATTGTGTAGATAATAATTTAAGTTTTTGAATTATCTTTATTATTATTATAAATTTTATCTAATACAAATTAAATAATTACTATCAAAATTACAGTAATGATTTAATAATATATACATTTGACTAACATATTATATACGCACACACTAATTGATGATATTATTAAACATTTTATATGCCAAAGAAAATTATTTAATAATATATTGCGTTATATTATTAATATAGATCCTCGATATTAATATTTTAATTTTATTAATTAAAGATCATAGTCTTATAGAATACTTTTTTTAAATATTTTTCATAACGAATCAAAATGAATTGATTTATCAATATGAAAAATTTAATTTACAATTATTCAATAGGTCTTCTTACCTAATGTTTTAAAATATTAATTAGAAAATTAATAATAAAAATTTATTAAAAATTACAATGAAATATATTAAAATTACATTTTCAATTCCAATAAAGATTACTTCATTATTATTTAATTTCAATCATATATGACCATCTAGGGGGTATTACGGTATCAATATGATTAATTATACAAAAAATGGTCTTCTCATCAGTCCTTTGTGTGTGGGTGAGTGGGGGGGGGGGGTGAGGTTATCATGTACGTGTATAAGTTACTGTCATAACTTATAGAATTCAAAGAGCAACCAGAAAAAAATAAAAAATTCCAATTTGATGAGCTTTCTATGAAGAAAAAATAGATTTTAGTTTCAAATAAGGATTCATGATAAAAAAACATTTGAACATCATTAATTTGCATACTTTGCATTACGAACTGCACATTTTTCAATTGCACCAAATCCAAATTGAATGGCAACAACCATCTACTAGAATCACAAGCTGTTCCACGATCAACTAATACGTGATGCATGAATTCACCAAAAAGCCAACAGTACTTACTAATTAATGATAAAAGTTATGGTTCGACATATATAATAAAATTAATTACTATATTATCGTTTAAGAAATTTATATATGATAAATAAAATTCTTATTACATTAGTTATTTGATAAATATAAAAAATAAATACATAATCTGCAAATAATAAGTATATTTATTTTATCTCGAGCTACTGATTTATGGAAAGGAAAAATATTAGATAGAATAAACTATAATATGTTATATTAAATTTCATTTCATTTTAAATCCTTTAAATTATTAATTGTGTAGTTAGTTGCTGTCGGTACAAATTCCCAAGCAAACATACATAATATTCCTTTTTATCATAAAAACAAGTTTTAATGACGAAGCTTCACAAACTACTTAGGGCGACAAAAAAAAATTATTATGTTTATATTAATGATCTTAATTTTATTGAAAGAATCATACTTAAGACAAGCCCTAAGTTCTTATGTTTGCTAATACAATTTACAAGTTTCAATGGTTCCCATTCTTAAAGGTAGGAGCAAGCTAGATAAGTGGAATTGTTTGGTTAATATCGAAGTGTTAAAATATTTTAGCCAACGAGACCTTGCAACATATTCCAAGGTATCAGATCTTAGAGCAATCGAACATCCAAGGTTGGTAGCCTTAGGGTAAGGAATCACATTGGTGTTTCTAATATTATATTTGGTCATTTCTAATTTTCCATTTTCCAGTGCTTTGATCCATTTCTCAACCTCCAAAAAAGAAAAGAAAATGAAGAAACAAAATATTAGAAACCTTTCTTCTATAATACTGCTATTGTTGCATTCTCTTCTTTGCTCAGCTTCTGCTATAAATTCAGCTGAGAACACTTTTATTCATTGTCTAGTGAACCATTCAGATCCTTCTCACGATATAGCTTCAGCAATTTTCACACCTAGCAGTTCCTCATTCTCTTCAGTATTGCAGGCCTACATCAGAAACCTTCGTTTCAACACCTCAACAACCCGAAAGCCTTCGCTTATAGTCACTGCATTCCATGTTTCCCATGTACAGGCATCCATTATTTGTGCTCAAAAGCACAACTTGTTGATGAAAATCCGTAGTGGAGGCCATGACTATGAAGGGGTGTCTTATGTGGCTACTGAGCCATTCTTTCTCCTTGACATGTTCAATCTTAGATCCATTGAAATTAACATAGACACTGAAACCGCTTGGGTCCAAGCTGGTGCAACACTTGGTGAAGTTTACTATAGAATTGCTGAGAAGAGCAAAACTCATGGTTTCCCAGCTGGTGTTTGTCCCACTGTTGGTGTAGGAGGCCACATAAGTGGTGGTGGCTACGGCAATTTGATGAGAAAATATGGTACTTCAGTGGATAATGTTATTGATGCACAAATGGTTGGTGTTGAAGGTAGATTACTTAATAGAAGATCTATGGGCGAAGATCTCTTTTGGGCCATTAGAGGTGGTGGTGGAGGAAACTTTGGGGTGGTCATTGCCTACAAAATAAAGCTAGTTCGAGTTCCTGAGACAGTGACTGTTTTCCGAGTTCCAAAAACCTTGGAGCAAAATGCCACAGAAATAGTTTACAATTGGCAGCATATTGCACCTACAATTAGCAATGACCTTTTCATTAGGCTCATATTGGACGTTGTAAATGGTACACAAAATGGAGAAAATACTGTGAGGGCTACCTTCATAGCTCTCTTCCTTGGTGACTCCAAAAGTCTTGTTTCTCTCATGGAGGAGAGGTTTCCTCAATTGGGTTTGAAGCAATCTGATTGCATTGAAACAAGTTGGCTTCGATCTGTGTTGTTTTGGGACAACAATGACATTGCAACCCCGGTTGAGATTTTACTTGAGAGACAACCTAAGTCTCTCAAATACTTGAAGAGAAAATCTGACTATGTAAAGAAACCAATTTCCAAGGAGGGTTGGGAAGGGATTTGGAAGAAGATGATTGAATTGGAGAAAACAATGATGTATTTCAATCCTTATGGTGGAAGAATGGATGAGATTCCATCAACAGCAACTCCTTTTCCTCATAGAGCAGGGAACCTATGGAAGATCCAATACCAAGCAAATTGGTATGAGGCAGGGGAAGAGGTAGCAGAACACCACATGGACTTGGTAAGAGAACTTCACAAGTACATGACATCTTTTGTCTCCAAGAACCCAAGACAAGCTTTCTTGTGTTACAAGGACTTGGATTTGGGCATCAACCGCCACGGTTTTCACAGTAATTATGAAGGGAGTGCTTATGGTGTGGAATATTTCATGGATAACTTGAACAGGTTGGTTCAAATAAAGACCAAGGTTGATCCTGCCAATTTCTTTAGGACAGAACAAAGCATCCCCATCCTCAGCCTTGAGGAAAGAGTTAGGATGATCACTGAAAAATCCTTCTTTTCTATTTTACTTGGGTTGTGCGCATTAAATTGGATTCGCTACCTCAAATAACTTGTAGCAGATTTTTGGTATAACAATTTCTGAATCTTTTTATCTTATGCACTATCCTCTTGTGTTAGTAGGTTACTTCGGTGCATTCTGAATCTTAATAATTTTGGTTTTCGAATAAAAACTTTATTATTAGGCCAATTATCATGTTTTAACTTTAATAATTAAGTCCATAATTTGGGTAAATTTTTTGTAAAAGTAATTGTACAAGAAAAAAATGCAACAAATAAAATTATTTTTATGAGTTAAAATCAATTTATGTTCAATATATATAATAAAAATATAAATCCGTTGAATATATATAAATTTGCGTTAAAATATTTATGTGAAAAAGCAAATAATAAAAATAAATGCAGGTAAAAGTATTTTAATAATCAACCCCTCGTATTCGCATTATATAATTTAGTATTATAAATTTATAATGCTTATAACTTTTCAATATATAATTATGCATTAATATGGAGGATAAGCTGGTTAATTAAAACAACAAATTATAATATTTGTATTTTTGTACTTTGTTTCAAGTTGAATTGTTTCTTATGTTTTAGACTTAAATAAGTTTTTTTTTTAATTTTTAAATTAACCCTATAATTTTTTCATTAATATTGGTCCCTAAAATATATCTGGGACAAGTTGAATATTATAAATTACCTTTATCTACAAAATTTTAAAGATAATTATCTATAATAGGTCTAAACCAAATAAACATTCTATTAATCACAAGTGAAAATTATAAGTATTGATCAAGTTTGTATCAAATTAAAATTTTTAGGTAGAAGCTGCTATGACCAAAACATGCATTGTATATCTATAGGAGTAATGTTTGTCACGCATTTTACGACGCATTCTAGGTTAGCTACATCCATATAAACACCCAACAGGTATGAGGTAAGATAAGCATGGTTGATTAAGTTTCAATGAAGAAGAAGAAATGAAAAATAGAAAATAAAATAAAAAAAACGATGATCAAATAAAAAATATATTTTGAATGCATACACACAAAAACTAAATGTTATCAACATTATCTTAAAAGCGTAATTCACTCGAGGGAAGCATCCCTTCCCATTAAAAAAGAATTATAAAACTAAATTGATGCCAAATCCGAATTTGATTATATTAATGATAGCATGACCCTGGATCATGATATTTTGTATACTTAATTATAATTTCATACATTTTTAAGGTAATTTCATACTTAATTTGATATTTAAAAAATTTGTATAGTTTAAGTTTAATTTTTATAAAATATTTTATTAGAATTTGATCTCTACTTTTTTTATGAAATATTGTTTTTAGTCTCATGTAATTTAACTAAAAACTTACACTTGTTGATATCTCAATAGATTATGTTAACTAGATAAATTAAAAATAATAATTTATAAAAGAGTAAAGATTATATCCTAACAAAATATTTAATAAGTACTAAATCTAAATTATGCAAGTTTTTTACATAAACCAACGCTTAATTAAACTTTCATTTGTTTTATTATAAGCAATTTATCCTTATTTGTTCATTAAACAATTATTTTTTTCTCCCTATCAGATTTTGGATCCATTAATAAAATAATATTTAAATTAAGTAAAATATCATTAGAATTTTTAACATATACAATTATTGATATTTTAATCCTTGTTGTCACATAGTTTTTAGTTGTCCTAATACATAAGTCACATATTAAGTGTCAATTACACATAACATGTATCATTTTAACATTTAATAAACATAGGAGGGAGTGATTTGCCTTGAAGTCTACTTAGTTCAAACTCTATCCATTTGATTCCTAATTAATTTCTAGACATAAAATTTGTCAATTTAATTTCAAAAACCTCCTAATAAGTAATTTTGATTCTTAAAGAATTTTTAATTAGTCAATTTAGTTTTTAAAAAGTCCTGAATGAACCAATTAATTTACACTTAAAAAAATAACAATTATATTTTTAATATTTAAATTATAAGTTCAATGATTTCAAAATCATTTATATATTTTTGTTATTGAATTTCTTTTATTTCTAATATAGAGTATTTAAATTCTACATGACTCTTGACATATTTAGCCTTCTTTATTTATAATCTAAAGCAAACTGAGCGGTGAAAACATATTATCATACAAGGAAAGTCTTGAAAATGGTTGATTATCAAATTGAATTGGGTCTAATGAAAAGGACTAATTCACGAATTGCATTTGCAATCAACATGATTCTCTTAAAGTAAAGAAACGTGCGAAAAAATTTGGTGGTTGGTTGCAAAAGGTAATCGACAGTGAACTCTCAACCCTGCATGGAATGTAAATAAATAATATGATATAATTTCTTAACCTTATCTACGCCTCCATCAACGCAAAGACAATGGTCACCGAAACCACAATCCCTATGACTCTGCTTTCCCTTGTCTTTTATATTTGTGTTGCTGCGCCAGATTCATCATCAGAAGCAACTGCACTTGGTTATGGCTACATCATCTCAAGTGTTAACAACACGGCCAAGTCTTTGACAGCTAACCTTAACCTCATCAAACCCTCCTCTTTTTTCGGAACCGACTTTCCAATCCTCTCCCTCGCTGCCCGGTAACAGTAACCAATTGTACTATGTTATTGTTGTCTCTTAGGGATGGGCAAAGTTTAGGTAGAATAGCATAGTTATTGGTGATATTGTTATGAGTTTATTTTTATAATTTGTATAATACAGATTAGTATTAAGATCAACCTACTAAAATTAAAAGTCAAACACTCAGTCAAAATAAACTCTAATTATGATTAGGGGACGACATTTAAGTTCCTAGTACATCTAATTCATTAATTAATTCATCCCATTAAATTAGATTGTCTTGTTCTTAGATATTTTTTTGACACATCATTGTACTCTAGTCTATATTTTAGTATCTGTATATAAATATGTGGTTATTCTGAATTGCAGTTTTGAGGACAAGAATAGATTAAGGGTAAGAATCACCGACTCCGATCATCAAAGATGGGAAATCCCACAAGAATTGATTCCTACAGGTTCCTCCTCATCTCAATATTATTACCCTCCACGCTTCCTCAATAGCAAGCAAGTTTCTCAGCAATCAAAGGACTCTTTTAGTGTTACACATCCAAACTCAGACCTTATTTTCACTCTCTACAACACCACCCCATTTGGCTTCACTGTCTCACGCAAATCCTCCAATGATGTTCTCTTCAACGCTAGACCTGATCCTTCCAATCCTGAAACTTTTCTCATCTTCAAAGATCAGTATTTGCAGCTATCTTCTTCCCTTCCATCACAAAGGGCCTTTCTTTATGGGCTTGGGGAGCACACTAAGAGCTCCTTCAAGCTGCAACCCAATCAGAATTTCACTTTGTGGAATGCAGACGTTGGAAGTTCAAACCTCGATGTCAACCTTTATGGGTCTCACCCTTTCTATTTGGACGTGAGATCACAGTCCCCAGATGGAAAAGTGAAAGGTGGAAGCACACATGGGGTGTTACTGTTGAACAGCAATGGAATGGACATAGTTTATGGTGGTGATCGTATTACATATAAGGTCATTGGTGGGGTTTTTGATTTGTATTTTTTCGGTGGTTCCTCTCCAGAATTGGTGTTGGATCAGTACACTGAACTCATTGGTAGGCCTGCTCCCATGCCTTATTGGTCCTTTGGTATGTCACATGCACCCTCTTCCTTTGGATTAGTTACTACATACACATTTAAATTTAACTTATGAATTTCAGTTGATTCACATCCTTGTTTCTCTTTTGGGGAGGTTTTCATCAGTGTCGATGGGGCTACGAGAGTGTAAGTGATCTCCAGGGTGTGGTTGCCAACTACTCAAAAGCAAATATACCCCTTGAAGTTATGTGGACAGATATTGACTACATGGACGGAAATAAAGATTTCACACTTGATCCAATCAACTTTCCATTGGATAAGATGAGAAGTTTTGTTGATACTCTTCACCAAAATGGTCAGAAATATGTGCTTATCTTGGATCCTGGTACCTAATTCTGACATCATTAAATTTCTTTCAAACAATTCATATTCTTTTGTTAATGTTTGAGGAAGCATCTCTGCATCTTTTATTGATCTGAGGCAAATTTTTTTAAACAGGTATCAATGTAAATGACACACATGCAACCTATGTTAGAGGTTTGAAAGCTGATATATACATAAAGAGAAATGGAGTCAATTACTTGGGTAAAGTTTGGCCTGGACCAGTTTACTACCCTGATTTTCTAAACCCACGCAGCCAAGAATTTTGGGGTGGGGAGATCAAATTATTTAGAGACCTTCTCCCTTTTGATGGTCTTTGGATTGACATGAATGAGTTATCAAATTTCATTACTTCTCTTCCAATTCCATCTTCTAACCTTGATAACCCTCCCTACAAAATCAACAATAAAGGATCTCAACAATCCATTAATGACAGAACAGTCCCTGCAACGTCTTTGCACTTTGGTAACATCACTGAGTATAATGCCCACAATTTGTATGGACTCTTAGAAGCCAAGGCAACTAACAAGGCATTAGTGAATATAACTGGTAGAAGGCCATTCATTCTTAGTAGATCAACATTTATTAGCTCTGGTAAGTACACTGCCCATTGGACAGGAGACAATGCTGCAACATGGAATGATTTGGCATACTCAATTCCATCCATATTGAATTTTGGAATCTTTGGGATTCCGATGGTTGGAGCAGATATATGTGGTTTCTCAGGGAATACAACTGAAGAACTTTGCCGGCGTTGGATCCAGGTAAATTGATTCTCAAATGCAGTTGTAGTATGGGATAATTTTTGCACTAGTGTGAATGTTACTATATTAAATATTCGCGTGCTTAGCGTAGCAGGAATAAACTATGAAACACAGTATTATACATATGTAACTCATTATTTTGGTTAATGCAGTTGGGGGCCTTTTACCCCTTTGCGAGAGATCATTCAGACAAGAATTCCATCAGGCAAGAGCTTTACCTTTGGGAATCAGTTGCTGCATCAGCTAGGAAAGTGCTTGGTCTTCGTTATCGTCTTCTTCCTTATTTCTACACACTAATGTATGAAGCACATACAAAAGGGACGCCAATTGCAAGACCCCTTTTCTTTTCATTCCCTGAGGATGTCACAACATATGAAATCAACTCACAGTTTCTGTTGGGTAAAGGGGTTTTGGTGTCACCTGTACTACAATCTGGGGCAGTCACTGTTGATGCATACTTTCCTGCAGGAAACTGGTTTGACCTCTTCAATTTCTCAAATTCATTGAATGCAAAATCAGGCCAGCATGTGACTCTTAATGCTCCATCTGATCACATTAATGTGCATGTTGGGGAAGGTAATATTTTGGCATTGCAAGGAGAAGCAATGACAACTGAAGCTGCTAGAAACACTTCATTTCAACTTGTGGTGGTTATTAGTAGAAGTGGAAATAGTTATGGAAAAGTCTATTTGGATGATGGGGAGGGTCTTGACATAGCAGGAGGGAATGAGCAATGGACGTTAGTAAGCTTTGATGCTGCATTTGACAACAATAGCATTTTTGTTGCATCTAAGGTCACTAATGGAAGATTCGCTCTAGACCAAAGGTGGATCATAGATAAGGTAACTCTCTTGGGGATACCTAAGCATAAGACATTTAATAGAATGGATTTGTCAAGGAAGGAGTTGAACATTGTAAACGGGATGAATTCGATTGGGAAAGCAACTGTGAGGACACAACTTGATAGCTCCTCTCAGTTTGATATTGTTGAAGTTTCAAAAATATCACTACTTATTGGAAAGGAATTTAATCTGGAGATTAAAATCTAGTTAAGGTTACTTTAAGAAAGCAAATTGCCCGAGAATCTGTGCTTTCTTTATAGTTGCATTGATGAGTTCAAGGTTACTATTAGGCATGCATTTTCCCAAGCTAGAACACAAACAATCGTAAAAAATGTCATATTTTGTATCAAATGTATGAAATAATGTCAACATGGCTGTGAAGCTCAAGCATGGAAATATCTGTCCATCAATAGTTGGAGTGAGTATTTCCTAGTACAGGTGGTTTGCTAATAATTTATGCCAACAACTTGGTAGTTACCTTTATTTGAGGTTCCATGAATCCTAAACTCTTCACATTCTGTCCTTAGATGCTTGAATGAAGGCTAGCAGTGCAGTATCCGTTGAACATTATGGGATCATATCATATCCACAAGAGCATCCTCTCATGATTGTATTTCTTTTCTAGTAAAATGATAATCAGAATATCTTACTTTAAAAGAGAAATATTAATGACACATTTCTTAACACACTCTTAATTATTACACTCTTAATTATTGGCTAAAATTTATTAAAAATTACAAAAATTAAGTGAATTTTTCTCATAAAATAATGTATTTTAGTAGTTATAAGTATTTTAAAAAATGTCCTATTAGCATTATAGTCCAAAAATATCACCTGGAGTGCAGCTGCCCCAATCTCACTGCTAATTAAATTTGATGGTTCATAAATGATTTGAAAATTAACACTTTCTTGAGATAGCCCACAAAGAACATCTCATATAAAAATGGAAACCATATTTCATGAGTCCTAACAATGATTTGATTATTAGATTTATAATTTGTATCTTAATATATACAAGTTACTTAAATTTATTTTATATGGGTCCAACAATTACGCATCATTTCTTTTTACTTTTTATCATTCAAACATCTTTCATCTTCAATCATATAACTCTTAAAAATTTACAAAATGAGTCTCATAAGTTATCCCATAATTTTATTTTTTATTTCTGGCTCAAATTTGTGTAATTTTTTTTAATTTCAAAAAAAGGTATGAATAGACTTACTTTTTGCTGAATTTTTGTTTAAGCAAAAATTGCTTACATAAGATACGGTTGTCTATCTAAAATGTTAGCTCACCTCTTTCAATGGTATTTTTACTTATTTTGATTGTTTTTATAAAAAAGTGAACTAATCATCTACCGTTAGAGATGCTTTGGGGCTGAAATTAACCAGATCATAATTTTTTTATTTCATCCACGAAACTTTAAAACAACATCCAAAATAAAAACAAAAAATATTTGAATAAATTATATTTCTCCTTTAAAGATGTTTAAATTAAAATCCCCCCTTTTATTTTAAAGCACAGCATTTTCTTTTTCAAACGATAACTATATATTATACGAGTCCATTTTTATGTAAATGGGTTTTTTTAAAGGTTTCTTTTTGTTATATTAGATAGTTGACAATTAATTTTAAATATTATGATTAATTTTGTGATCTTAAAAGGTGAATTGTGATTTTAGATAAAATTTGAAAGTTCACAATAAAGATATTGAAAAATTTACTCTACTTTTTATAATAAATCAATGATATGTTTTAAAATCTCTAGTAATACTAAAAGGTATGACAAAAGGTAAATTTTTATAGAGTTATGTTAATAATTGTTGACCCTGGTTAAGAAATTTATTTATATTAAAAATTAAAATATAATTTTAATTTCACTGAAGAATAATATATTTTTTAAAAGTAAGATAAAACACATAATAAACATCTTTAAGGAGTATAATCTATTATAAATATATATATATATATTATATCTTTGTAACTTTAATATAATAAAAATATTTTTCATAAAAAAATTATTATTTTTAAATATTTAAACTAGCAAAATCCTGAATTTTATAATATTCGACATAAACCATATATAAACTAGAAACAAAATTGATAAAATGAATATCCGAAGGCCAACTTAAGAGGGTATTAACCCATCCCCGACGGCAAAACAAAACCCTTGGGTAGTGAGGAGCAGAGCAAAGGGTTTAAGAGCAAACGTGCCTTGTGCTGTTGAGCTCTGAACCTTCTTCAACTGAACCATGTTTTCTTGCACTCGCACTCGCACTCTTCCTCTCATTTCTCTCGCCTCCAAAGGTACTCTGTGTGTGTGTGTGTGTGTGTGTGTGTGTGTTTGTGTTCTCACCAATCTAACTGCGTTTCTCTTTGGCGTTCCGAATCAAGTGTGTGCTCCTCCACACGAAGCTCTCTACTCCACCAACATTGTCGGCGATAAGCCCGTTCTGGTAAGCGATCCATTCTCTTTGGAATTCTGAGCGATGTATGTATGTGTCTCTAATGTTCCATCAATTCAATTCTCAAACAGGTTCGGGATTTTATTCATTCTGCACTCTACCATCCGTTACATGGCTACTTCTCCCAAAGATCGCGCTCCGTTGGAGTTCTTCCCAATTCTATTAAATTCAATCAACTTCAAGGTCATCTTCTCTGCATTTCTTATTTTATTTATCAATAATCGATAACCATATGTATATTGAGAAACGATATTGACTGTTGGTTACAACTTACAAATCATTAATTTTGGGAAATTGGCTTTTCAATATTCTGCTTCTGGATTATTTCAGTTCAACCAGCCTTTTATGAATTCTCTGGATTAAATGCAAAGCATGAAGCTTTTTAAAATTCCCAAACTATTATCGATTCAGTTTAAATACTTGTCTGTCTAAGAAGTTGAAAAACTCAATTTAACATTGCTTGTAATTATAAATTTTTAATGGTTTGTTCTAATGTAGTAGGATGGTGACACATTGCAGGCCGAAAAGCTTATATGAAATACTTGGATACTATTTACAAGCAGAATGACATATCATGGTTTACACCAGTGGAGCTTTTTAAGGTACAATCTCTATAGGATAAAGATTTTATAGTCACCAATATGTAGAATAATATGACTCAATGTCATTTTAACAGTTCTCAGTTTGTTAAGGAGAAAATTGTTATTTTTTAAACAGTTTATTTAATCAATTAGAATTTCTAACTTACATGAATGTTCAATCTTCAAGAGCTATAATTGTGGTCAAGCTCAACTTTTTTGGTCTAGAGGGAGCTGCAAAAAATAGAAATTGGGTTGAAGAGGATCAATTGGTGTTGGTTTCAGGGCTGTGAGCTATACTTGCAAATTTGGGGGGTGGGTGGGTTAGGGGTTAAGATGGATGCATCTAGTGTCAGTTTGGGTATAGATCAACTAGACTGTCAAGAGAATGGTATTTTTTTTGTCCTGTCCGGGGAGAGAATGAGATATTTGTAGGTTATAACCATAACATTAATGAAAACCAAGTTGAAATTGAGAAGAATAATTAACCTACATGTCACACAAACAAGAAGGAGCAAGTCTCAGTTAGACTCTCAATAATTATGAACCCACAAAGAAGAGTTGAACATTGAAATAAGATCCAATGGCCTCCAAAGAACAGAATCTCAAGCTTGAATACATAGCCTGCAAGCAAGGAGTGATAAAATTACTAAATTCCCCTGGAATTGACCTAACATATTAATTCAATTAATAACTTCTGAATCTTAATAATACTAAATAATTATAATATTTTTTGGAACGTTGCAGCAGTATCTTAAATAAGGCAAGACTCATCTTATCAACAATTTGATCTTTAATATTAGGCTTTCTAGATGCTAGTGTGTTGATACCATATTAAATTTGAACTTGAGTTTAACTCAACCCAAAAAGTTAGCTGATAAGGTAAATATTACTTTAGCCTTTATAAGTTTTATTTTAATTATATTTTGTAGTCGATATAGGACTTTGACACATTCTTTATGCTCTAAATGTCCAATCATAAGTGTATGATAGTGTGTTGATATCATATTAAATTTGGACTTGAGTTTAACTCAACCCAAAAAGTTAGCTCATAAGGTAAATATTACTTTAGCCTTTATAAGTTTTATATTAGTTATATTTTGTAGTCGATATAGGACTTTGACACATTCTTTATGCTCTAAATGCCCAATCATAAGTGTATGATAGTGTGTTGAAGTTTCACGACCACAAATATAGCTAAAGTAGAATTTGTGAAAGTTAAAAACAATTCTCACCTTAAGAGTTACCTTTTGAGGTTAAATTAGATCTTCATCCAAATTTAAGATGACATTTGAGTTTATTTTAGATTTGATATTGAGCTACCCTTTACTGAAAACAAAAAGGCCTCACAGGTGTTTTAGCACAATTAAGTTGGACTAGTGAATTTTTCCCCTAATACAATTCCTGATACAATCAGTTGTTCCTCATATAACATGCTTGAAGCACAAGCAGCCCAATGCTTTGTGCTTTTCTTCAATAAATGAATAATGAGGACCATAGTTATCAATAGTGGGATATTAAAGTGGCCATAAACCACTACAAAATTTGAATAGTGGAACACTTTTAAATAACGGCTGCAATAGTGGCTGTAGCAATGATACAGCGGTGCTAGAGTGAAGTTGAATAAAAAAAACATTTTTGCCCCAAAGAAAAGCATTGCTTTGAGGAATTTTTTACTCTTATTGTTATTTACTTGTTTGTTTTGCTCAAGAGCTATGACTTTTGAATTTTAATTATGAATATGTCATGGATTTTTATTTTATTAAAAATGAGCATTTATATGTATAGTATAGATCTTTTAATTTGTATATAAAATTTCTATGTAGTGGTTATCCTGCTGTGCACTATCTCACTATAGCATTTTTTTTATGTTGGCCACTTGCCACTGTTTGAAATTGATAACTTTGATTAGGACCTAAAAGATTGAATTTTGAACCATGTAGAAAGGGAGTTTCAATATAATAAAAAGTATTCTTGAACCTAAAAATGCTTTATCACTACAGTGTTCAGAATGCCATCATCTATGTGGACTGATGTGGAACATCAGCCATGTGTATTGCATTGATATTAACAACAGAAGATATGTACCTAATTCTATTCAAATTCATTTGACACTAATTTTATCTTGTTGATTCTCATTGTTATGGTTCATGAACTTCAGCTTGGGTCACTTATGAGTTTGTTGCTTGCCCTATTTTTTAAAATAGATATTAGTGGGGAATAGTGTAGTTATTCTTAAAAGACTTTTGGCTAAGAAGATTAGGTGACTGGAACCCACATTAGGCCAAAAACTGCTAGTGCGTCTTAATTGATATAATGCATAACTATGACTTTTGAAATACGATATAATGCATTTTTTTTTTTCTGTTTATTAGAAAACTACATTGATAAGATTTTCTTTGATTGAAACAGAAATATTAAAATATCTTATTTTTCTTTTGATTTAAAGAATTTGTGGGACAGTATACCTTGGGATATTCAAGTTTATCCTTTTTCTAGGGTGGAATTGATCATTGGAGTCTAAATGCAAAGTCAGGCACATATTGGACATGAGAACTTTGGTATGCAATTTTTCAGAATTTTTATATGTATTTTCTTGGGTATATCAAAATATAATGAAATGAATTTCTGGTGCTTGAAATAGTTGTAGAATTTTAAACAATATATTTATTCTGAACTTTTCAGTCATATATATTGATGCTATATAGTGTTTTAGCTCTTTTATGTTTATTTTATTTTTTATTTTTGTAGCCTTGGTATGCTCATGCTATTGCTGAAGCCATCATGCGCACTGCAAACTTCTCTGTTCCTCTAAAAGTAAGTGCATTGCAATCTTTTTGCATATGATCATGGGACAGATGTTATTAGGAGTCTGATGTACTTGTTTTTGCACAGATGCATTTTGTTTTTTGAGTTTATGCCTTTTTGTTAACTTTGGTTTGAATAAAATCTTCGGACAGAAAGGAAAAGGAAGAGTTATTTTTAAAAGAAGAGATGAATAAATCTTTTAGCTCATTGTTAGTGCTGAAATATCTATGCTCTAAACCGTTGCTTAAGAACCAGGGACAATTTATAGTTTAAGACACATTCAATAAAGGTGTGCTAGTTGTTCTTCAATCCACACAACTTCTCTTTGGAGCCTTACCAAAACTGCACTGATCATTATTCCCTATATTTCTGGCCAATCTACTATTAAGAGCCCACAGAAATGTCTTTCTTTTCCAGCAGCTGGAGCTGGACTGTGAGGGACCTGCATTATGCTGCTAATCTGCACATAAACTCTTAATTAGATATTGTTTCAGTTCCATATAAGTACGTTTCATGCCTGTTTTCTATCTACAGTTTGTTTAATATTTTTTCTGTCGTAAACCCCATATTTTTGTTTTGTTATAAATTTAGTAAGCATAAGAAATGTATCTTGTTTACACTGACTGTTACTTTTTATTACTTCGATCTGTAGTTGATACTATCCTCTAATTTGCAATCAGATATATGAAATTGGTGGTGGATCAGGAACTTGTGCCAAGGGTATAATGGATTACATAATGTTGAATGCTCCTGCAAAAGTTTATAACAGTATGACTTACATGTACGTGCCTTCACAGTTGATATCATATATACATTATCACAAAATCAGATTATAATGTTAGAGCTGATTTTAACTCTTTTGTTAAGATATCTTTTGCATTGCATAATTCTTCCATTAGTAACTTATAGGCTCTTTCTATTATTTGGGACTTTCACACTCATTGAGATATGAATTATGAAATATGAATAATAGAGAAAGTGTGAACTACCTATCTGTGTCCCTTTTGATTTTACTTGATTCCTTTCCATTCTCAGCCAATTCAGACAGAAGGGTTTGGACTGATTCTGGGGGTAATTTTCTTGTAAATTATTTTTTTCAATTTCTGATGCTCTCTCCAAACCTTAAGGGTTCCTTCTTGAATCCTGACATTTCCATTTGAAAGTGAAAACTTCTGTATATGGTCAAATCATATATTTGGGCATCAGTACTTAACAATACAAATGTATTGTAGATCTCATACTGCTCTCTCCTCAGTGTTTTGTGTATATGATTAAAATTATGGTGTTGTATCTTATTAATGTTTGAATTTTGAAGTTGTTGTCCATCAGTGTTATGAGTATCCTATTTATTACTCTTGATAAATTAAATTGGAGTACATTTACTTTAGTAAATTTGTCTTGTGTACTTACCTTTTTATGATTCACATCCTAGTTAATATCCTGTTTTTAACTACAGCTCAGTTGAGATTAGTCCTTCACTTGCTGAGGTGCAAAGAGAAACTGTTGGTGAAGTGCGAAGCCATATACCAAAGTTCAGGGTAGAATGTCGTGATGCTGCTGACCGGAGTGGATGGGGTAGGCTGCTATATTAATTAAGTGGTGTTACATAAATTTTGTTGTGGTTTCTGAAAGTAAGCAAGAATCTAAAGGTTGAGCTTTCATTTAGTGGGGCCATTGGTCACCTACTAACATAGGTTGTAAACAAAATAATACTACAAAGAAAGGTTTGGTGGAAGGCAATAAATTTTTGCTTATAATGTGCAATCTCTCCAAGCCATCTACCCATCTAAGATTCTTTTTGACAAACCTATTTGCAAGTTGAAAGCCCCTCTACGGTCTAGTCTTTCATTTGGACAGCTGTACTTAATTTGCTTAGTCTTGAATTTTAGGGGTCATAATCTAGATGTATTTGCAAAAGTCAAATATAATATAATGGGAATTTTTCTTTGCAATTTGGTGACATTTTCACGTGTCAGTCAAGTAATCTAACTTACCATTCCATCATTTTCTATTTCTTTTCTGTTTTTCACTTCATTGTTGTATTAAATATTGTAATATTTATATGTATCATTATTATCATTAGTCATTACTTAGGTGAGCCTTGGGCAATGGTAAGGTTGTTGTTGCCTTGTGACCTAAAGGTCACAGGTTAAAATATTAGAAGTAGCTCCTTTCCTTGCGAGACATGTTTGTCCTTCCCAAACTGTACTAGGCGACAACCTCATGCACTGGGTCTCCATTTTTATTATTACTAGTATGTGACCCATGCGTCACCGGTAAATGTATGGTGATTAATAAATTATCCATTTTGCTTGCAAGATAATATATTATTTAAAGAAAATAAATGTTATTCAAATGCAATATAATAGTTATGAATATGAATAAAGCTCTTGACCCATATATATAATAACTGTATACCCTTATATATGACAGAGGATGCTTAAATTGTAATCATTCACGTTCAGTGCTTCCTTGTTTTTTTTCTACAATGTTTAATTTGTATACAAGGGGCTTGACTTCTGATTTTTCTTGGGGTAGTGGAGGAGGCAAAGAGATGGCGAGTATTGGTAAATTGAATGGGTCATGATGCACTTTCTGTTTTAGATACTAGACAAGCTCGATATATCGCTGTTCACTCCAATTGCCTTTTATTGGTTGATAATATTGTTATGGTAAATGAGGCTCAATTGTATACTTATTTTGCCTGTAAAAGTTAAATTTTGTAAACTTCAGACCTCCTATTTTGGTGATATATGGAAACTTCTATGTAGTGTGTCAAAGATATGTTAATGAAATGCTAATATCGTTGTTCCCATCTTTACAGGGAATGTGGAGCAACAACCATGTTGGGTAATAATGCTTGAGGTGTGTTCGATAAATGAGAGTGTTTTTTCTTCCAGGTCAAATATTTTTCCCAGTAAAAATATGACCTAAACTTGTTTTTATTTAAAATTCCAAGAAAACAAATTCCTTGACATGGATCTTGTACTGAGAACTCACCTACCAAGAAAATAATTAATGGTAGTGGCATAGTGGATTGTTGAGTAGCTGCAATGGAAAAACTTGACATGTAACAGACTTATTGTTTTTATTATCTGTCATTTCTTCAAACTATTCCATGGCCATCCTATATCAATATATCATCAGTTGGCTTTACCATTGAAGAGGAAGAACTGCTTTAAGATTGTCATGGCCATACCATAGTGAGAGGGACTGGGTCTGTATATGTAACAGTACCCAAAAAAAAAAATGCAGGTAACCACGGTCAGAAATTACATAACATGGCACTAGAGGAAAAAAAGATCAAGATTGACTAATTTATTAGAGCCTAGCAGTAAGAACATATTAAGCAGTAGTTATTACCAAGTCATGCTACAGAAGTGACCTATGAACACCCCCAGAAAGAAGAGCACAGAATGAAAAAGGTCAAGTACAGAAACTACTGTTATAGATATACTGGGACTAAACCTTATTGGTTGAAGGAGAAGAAGCGTTGTGTGAAACTGTTTGAGGACTTGTCACTGAGCTGTATGGGAAATGGAGTTATGAAATACAAAGCTACATGCAGGACTAATTAAAGTGTCAAAGGCCAAAGCAAGGTTAGAAGTGTCAAATTAATATGAAAATGGTGCAACATAGTTAGAGTATGCCCTAAATTTGTTTCAACAGAGCGAGCTGCTGTGTACAACTTTATGCTATGCTTGACTTTCATAGTGATTTCAAATCCCTAAATTAGTTTGTAGGTGTCAATGAACCTAAAGGCCCCTAATTTGGTGCTTCACATTGTGTGAGGTTAGGGAATTGGACTGCCTGTAAGATAGTGTTGTGGCTGTTGGCTACTATTGCTGCACTCCGAACTGCTGTAGTGAAATGGTCTTCAACAAGGATTCAGGCAATCAAGTGTGGTCAAAGATCAAGAGCTGCTTCACTTTGCACTTGTATGATAATGGTCACCATTAGGAACCTGACCAGCCGGTTCTCAAAGGTCAATCTGGTTCCTTTTGACAGAGTTTCAGGCACTAAACACGTGTGTTGGCAGTTCCCCCTTACCAGCTAAGATATGGCATTTGGGCATCTGGCATCATCATTACAGATGCATCATAAAAGATTGTTGATCAATTGTGTGCAATTTGTTAAGAACCTAAGTATTAAATGTTGCAGACTAGAAATGATCTTCTACCTGTTTTTCCTCTTGTTAATGTTATATTTTGTGATAATAATAATAATAATAATAATAATATAGATATTTCACACCAATTTATCTATTTCTTGTAGGTACTTGATAATCTTCCACATGATCTTATCTATGCAGAGAATCAAACTTCCCCATGGATGGAAGTCTGGGTTGAGAGGCAACATGGCCGGTTAGTTTCTGCTTTGTGTGGATGCAGATCGTACTGTTGCTGCATATGCCATGACATGTATTCTAGTGCTTCATTAAGTAGTAGTTAACACACACAAAAGGATGTTTGCATTTAAGTGATTGCTGAATCATAACATAATTCTGTGGCCTCTTTAATACAACCTAAATGAGAATTACAAATCACGAACCACTTCCTACCTTTAATAGAGAAACAGTCAGCGAGTTATACAAGCCGTTGCAAGACTCACTTATTACACGTTGTGTTGAGATAATGGACTTGGATAAAACCAAAACACCTCAAAGCACTGCAGTATCTACACTGAAAAGCATTTGGTCTAAGGTTTATCCAAAACCGCGTAGATGTTGGCTGCCAACTGGTTGCTTGGTAAGAGTCTCTTAATTCTTCCTTAAGTCTGATTTATAACTTGATTCTTGCATTTATAATAACTTCACTTTTCCAGAAATTACTTGAGGTTCTCCATGAGGTGCTACCAAAGATGTCTTTGATTGCTTCTGATTTCAGCTACCTACCAGATGTGAAGATACCTGGTGAAAGAGCTCCATTGGTTTCAACTAAAGTATATTCTCATTACTTTTCTTGAACAATACATCAGTTGTCTGCTTTCTCATCTCAAACTTTAGCGTGAAGTTTTCATGCAGTAGTCCTAAGAATGGAGTCTCTATCCATTTGCTTTGTGTATTAAGATCATTATTTATACTCTGTACATGTGATATGATTGAGAAATGAGAAGCAATGTTCACTAGTTGTGAGGATCTGCCACTTTAATGATCTTGTCATCATTCTTTTCTATGTGGCTCATATAATCTTTAGTGCGTAAAAGCAGCTATATCAATGTAATTTGATTATGTTAACCACTATAACAATGTAGTAATCAGAATGAGAGTACATGATACTGTTAAGTTTCCAAAACCATTTTTTCCCTTGTTAATATCAATACTGTACCTTGTTATGGGTAAGCTATTTCTATAATGTATTAGCCTGTGCAGGGATATTTATATTGTAAACTTAATATGTATTGGTAACCCAGCTTCTGCATATTCTGCCTAATGGATTGTGTCAACGATTTGAAAGATGTGTATACAGAGATCCTAATTTGTTATCATCTGTAGAAATCCTTTTTGTTTCTTCGCTTTACAAATCAAACTGAAGTTTCTAATTTGTATTCATAGTCTTGGGTTTTCCTTATGAATTGCAGAAAGATGGGAGCAGTTCAGATTATGATAATTATATGCAGGCAAAGGTTCGGTTTGCAATAGCTTCTTTCCTTTTCAATTCATTTTCCTTGTTTTCACTCTGCTTCTCATGGTTAGCAAATACTGTATTTGTAGCTTGAAACAATCTTGCTTAAATTTAACATGATGTTTGAAGAATAATGTGATAAATTATGCTGAAACATTAATGATTTAGTATTAGTAAACCATAATGGCTACAGAAGCTGTTGAGCATTAGCAATTTGAACTTACTGGGAGTTTTAAATTCATTACTTTTTATTGAATAAATATTTCTGGCATAATTCTTGTGACATTTGTTTGATAATATGGACTGTATGACCCAGGATCTTTGTTTGTTTTGGTGCTTTTGATAAAAAAAATAACATTAAAAAGACGTTAGAGGTAAAAGTACAGGAGGATAAGAAATTATATAACAGCAAACCAAAGTGGCTTAGAAGAACAACTAAGATGCCTGATCCATTTATTTATCAGTGCTAAAAATTCTGTTCAAACAACCCAGGAACTGCTTCAATGCATAACTCTACTCTGAGGGAATAAATTTTCTCTAGTCAAAATTTGCATGCTAAAGTAATTTATTGGTGTTAACTCAGCCTTTTGTCAAGCACAACCTAAAAATCAAATGACAAGTGGTAAGAACGATCTAAATTACTAAAATATATTTCTTAATCAACTTAAAAGGGTGTTGAGTCCCTTGGGAGTAAACATGGCTTGCTATAATGTAAATTGCAATCCAATAATAATTTTATTCAGAGTACTAGATTTATTGTTTTCATATAATTATCCTGCAAGATGCAGTGCTGTTTTAACATAGCCCTCATGATTGAAATATTGGCCTGCCTTTTACTAATCACAAGTGATTCAGAAGTTCAGAATTGTAATTGTTAAGCATCCTGATTAATTATTTCCGGAGCTTTGTTGCATTCATTGGCAACAAGAAACTTTTAAGCTCAATCATTATTTTAGTTACTTCATGGGAGTACAAAACTAATTTTGCATTCTGTCTTATGTAAGTGATGATCCTGTCATGAAATAATTTCTTCCAGAACCAAAACCACACCACACGGTTGTACTAAAGCTTGTGTGTTTATGTTTTGCAGGGTGACGCCGATATCTTTTTTCCTACGGACTTTTGGCTTTTGGAACAAATGGATCATTATTGTTCTGGGTGGCTGAAACCTCTCAGTGATCATTCATCAAAAAAAGGAAAGAAAAGGAGAACAATTACGGTAAATTCAGTGATTATTTTATCAAAGATTGTTTTAATATCACTGCACCCAAGGCCGCAAATGAGAGGTTGGAGGTTCCATGACAGCATATGAAATTCTATTTTTCATCTCCTTGTTGAATGTTTTCAAAGTTTATATATAAACACAACATATAAAAAATAATAGTCTTTTATAAAAAATTAAAATCTTTAAAAATTGTTTTCCATAATATAAATAACTAAAAAACTATAGATAAGAGTCATCGACATTTGTTTTGGAATGTTTGATGAGAAATTGCCAGATGTGCTCTGTTTCAAATTCTTAGCTATTTTATGTACTCTAGCTTAATAGTTTATATTTGATGTAGCTGGAAACATCATCTTTCATGGAGGAGTTTGGTTTGCCCACCAAAACGAGAACCAAGGACGGATACAACCCACTCTTGGATGACTTCAAGAATACCAAATTTTATCTGAGTGTCCCTACACACAATGTTAAGTAGATAATCGTATTCAATACAAGTACTTAACATCACAAGTGTCACGGGCGTTTTGTTGAGATTATATTATTGAAGTTACATGTAGATCATCATTTCATGGTCTCTGAGGCTTGGAGGATAAATTTGATGTTTTTTTTTTTTTCAAATTTTTTTTTTTTAAAAAACGTGATCGTATATTGTGTCGATGGGCAATTTGCCTTGTTCACGTGGGCCTCCTCTCTGAAGCCCCAGAAATTGTTTAATTTAATTGAAAGAGAACATTTTTATGGATCTTTTAGAATACCGCGATTTGTAAAGTTCGTTGTGGTGTCGTATTTGTTCTTTGTACTACACTCTGCAAGTTGTAGCTATCAAACAATAAGTTTTAAGGTGTTAAGAGAGAACTTAGCCAAAAAGAGTGAATGGAATAATTCAGTTAGGCTCCCTGAATGTGTATATCCAAAAAGAAATGTGTATTTAAAAGGGGAAAAAAATGAAAAAAAGAAGAGGCGATGAACTCAACTGAACCCATTAAAAAAGAAGGGAAGGATACCTGTGGAAAAACAATGACGGAAGTGCGATAGGAGGAAGTTTGTTAAGCAATTGGTTTACCTAACATGCAACCATGGTGGAGTGCCACAAGCTGAGAGAATATGATCTTGGGCTCATCTAAATTTTGAAAAAACGACTAACGTGAAACTGATGGCAGCCAACTGTTCATTATGGACGAGCATGTGCTAAACAGACAGATATGGTTAACCCAAAAAAAAATAAAAATAAAGAAGCAGAAATGGGTGTTCAACTCTGCATATACTATAAAGATAGCTGTCAGATTTGGATTGAATGAGTATGCATTAAAATACTTATAATTGATAAGATTTTTACCCATCAAATAAGTGAGGGTCTAAGAAATGAGTAAATTACTTGCAAGATTTTGTAGATATGGAAATCATAGTACTTTACTCGTATTCGTTTAACATATTCATGTATGACTATTATAGTAATGCATAATGGGATACCACAATTTAATTGAAATGCATGAGTATGCAATGAATACGCCCATTACAACTATTATCCACGTGAGTTTTTTTTTAATGTAAGACGAATCCTGCAAAATCCTACATATGTTTATCCATTGTCATCTTTAATTATCATATAAAAAATTTAGCCTATAATGAGTATGACTATATATATATATAAGCACCAAATATAGAAATTAGGAAGTGTAGAGAAAAGGGAATAAACTCAAAGTTTTATCTTAACGCAGTCTTCAATCATTTATGACCTAGATACAATTTTTAAGTTATATCCTAAAAATTTTTGCATTATATATGCCAAGCTTCAGTAGGTTTCCAAAATCCTCCACAAAATTAAATTATTTTTCACGTTTTGGTATACCTCACTTAAGTGCTTGAGTCTCAATCTCGGGGGGTTACCTTATCCTCTTATAATTTTCACTCTACAACAAGGGATACTGCACCCTTAGTTTATTAGCCTTGAGAGAGACCATAGCCTCACAAGGATTACAAGATAAAATAAAGATTTAATTTCTTAAAAAGTGAAAAATACAAGTTGAAGAATAAAAGGATAGAAAATTTTTGCAAATGAGAGCTTTAAATATGATTTTAATCATTAGACCATGAAATCAAATGATCACGAGCTGTAAATGCTTTAACATGCCAAGTTTTAAAGCCTATTGAAGAAGTTTAAAATGAATTTAAATGATACCTAGTCATTAATTTATGACAGTTCACAATTGTTGCAGGCCACTTCTAATTCATTTGATCAAGGTCGAAATCAATTAGGAACATTCAAATACAAATTGCAAATCAAGACCATTCTAATTGATCAGAAAGTCATTTTAATTGGCTGGCAGGTTTTTGCTTTTATATTAATCCCTCAGTTATATGTGTTAATAAAGAAGAATCTTAGCAACATTCTTTCTAACACATTCTTAACTATTTGTTAAAATTTATAAAAAATTACAAAAATTATGTAAGTTTAATTCTTTTTCACTCTTAAATTAATATTTTTTATGTACTTTTTTAGTTTTTAATAAAATTTATTCAATGATTAATAATTTATTAAAAAGAGTGTATTAACATTTTTGGCTAATAAATTAGCAACTAGATTTTGAGAAGCTGACTTCAAACAATCACAACTTCATTTGTTCCTGTTTTAAGCAAATGACCATTCGTTGGCCTATTTTCATATGAAGCAAATTAAAAATAAAAAACTTCAAGACAATTTTTCAAGTTATGATCAAAAGAGTGACCCTCAGTTATTTTTCAAGAATCAATATTGACTATTTTTAGTGGTTGTAAGATACCTGCACCGGTAGCTTTTTAAAACAAGTTTGTATCATACCATGGCCATGATTATACTTGACATAATTATACTTTTGAAAGGTACATACGTCCATATTTCTGATCAAAATGGGTTTATTTTACACATACACATGGTAACAGAATGAAGAAAATTCACCAATTATTTTATAACAATAGGCATAACCTCTGAGGTTGATGTTTCATCAGCTAAAGTTTGCCTTGAATTTGTAATAGAATACTCAGTCCAAGATTGGTAGTAGTCTTTAATACCATCAAGCTCAAGTTCTTCATAGTGTTCTTGTGCATTAGACTTCTTTTCTGATTTTTGTATACCTTCCAATTCCAGTGTAACTTCTTTCATAGTTGGCCTTTTTTTTCCATTCAAGTTTAAGCATCTACTTGCAAGATTGGCAACTACAATAATATGTTCTTCCTCCCCTTCCTTCTTAACTTTTTCATCAATAATATCAAACAAACGATTTTCTTCTACACAAAGAGTGAAATATGAAGCTAAACTTCTAGCTTCCTCAGGTCCTGAGGATGATATTGGTTTTTGCCTTGTTAAAAGTTCAACAAGAACTACTCCAAAGCTATAAACATCACTTTTCTCTGTAAACTGACTAGTATGAAAATATTCAGGATCCAAGTATCCAAAAGTACCTTGAACTACTGTGGTGAGGTGGGTAGCTTCAATAGAAATCATTCTTGCTGTACCAAAGTCAGCAACTTTTGCCTTATACTTTTCATCCAACAATATATTTGTTGATTTGATGTCTCTATGATAAATGGGTTGAGAAGCAGCAGAATGTAAATAAAATAGAGCTCCAGCAACTTCAGTGGCAATTCTTAAACGCATATCCCATGTCATTGGCTCATTTTGTTGATCATGTAAATATTCAAAAAGGTTACCATTTGGAATGAATTCATAAACAAGCAAAGGAATTTCAGTTTCCAAACAACTTCCTAACAACTTAACCACATTTCTATGGTTAATTTGTGAAAGAATGACAAATTCATTGATGAATTCTTCAACTTTTCCTTGGACTCTAAACTTTTTCACTGCAACAATTTTTCCATCTACTAGCATGCCCTTGTAAACAGTACCTTGGCCTCCTTTGCCAAGTACTCTATTTATATTAAAATGGTCAGTGGCTTTCTCTAAATCCTTTAAGCTGAAAAGTTTGACCTTGTCAACATTAACTTCACCTGAAGACAATCTTTGTTTTAACAGTAATCCTCCATTTTGTTTGAAGAACTTTTCTCTCTGTTTATTTAGTATCTTTTTTCTCACAACTCTATATAGCTGCCATAGACCAAGGAGAAAAATGATGGATCCGACGCTTGAAAAAACTCCTCCACATTTAGCACATACTTACATAAAAACAAGTTCATGCATCCATTAAAATACCTTGTAGTCTTGGTTATGACTTTAAATATCAATCAGAACACCTCATAGTCTTATAAAAGATGTGAGCATATAGACGCAAATTTACAAATTTGTAATTGAGAATTTATGCAAACATAATTCTGTTATATTTTTAATAATTTTCATTAATCATGCGTTAGAAAAATTTTAGATTATTTTTATTGTTAAAGAGATTTTTAATTATTCAATTTTTAATTCTCGTTACTAAAGTTTAAATATTTGAAAATAACAAATTTTTATTAAAAATATAATAATTTATATTCTTAAAGTGATAAATATTTTTTAATAAAAAAATATTAATTTTTAATTACTTATCTACAAAATATGCCTAACATTTATTGTTTTTGCTGTTATATGTAATTACTGTAATGTTTAAGTTAGATTATTTCTTGAGTGTGTATTCCCTTCACTTTAAGGAGTATGTGAAACTTGAGTTGGAGTGATCCTCCCAAGTTTTTCACTGTTATCATCGGTTTATTCTTTAATTGGTATGATGTAGAATGGGTGCAGTCATGAATATTTCATTTACAATAATTTAAATTTGAGAGAAGAGAAGCAAATAATAATACATGTCATTTGCATATCATTTTAAGAGAATAAATTTTCATGCAATATATAAATAATAGTAATAATAAAATTTTTAATTAAAAATATACTTATGCATACCTATTTTGACTGAAATCTTTCCATATCCGATGCCGTCGATGATGGGCGGAGCTGAAATATTAAGAATTAGCTTAGAGAGTTAATAATTATTCACACAAACTTGAACTTAAACTATATACTTAATTATCTTTTAAAAAAAATTAATTTGAAAATAGACTTAAATAAGAGTTTAGTTTTTTTTTTAATTATTTTTTATTTGGCTATTTACTTTTATGATTTTAGATAAGTCTCTTAAAATTTGTATTCTATTTTTATATGATTTTATCAATAATTTATTAATATTTTGTTATTTACTTAATAGGTAAGTTTAACTTGCTTCATACAATGTGATAAAAAAAATTATATTTTGATTCACTTTGTATTTTTAAATTTTATTTAAAAATATCAAACAGTTTAATTTAAAACTTGATATTAAAGTTTATGGAAAAAGGAAAAGGGGGATTAAAAAGGTAAATTTATGAAGAACAGGAAGCATAGCATACCTGTGCAGCCTCCAGCAATGTAGGGATTGCCATCAAAGTCATATCTGCAACTACATCTCTTACCTGATGAGTGTGTGCGCTGAGAAGAAGAGGTAACATTTGTGTCATAACAGAGACCATTTATTATATCTGCGTCTGCTCTCAATTTGAGGGTCGAATTGTACGGAATCTCCCACTCAAGAACCGCAGGAAAGTCATTTAAACGTTCTAGCTCACTCCCAATGCTATGATGTCGTAATCCATACAATTTCTGAAAATCTTGTACTATGAATGCGTAACCGCACTCGTTCTTCTTACCCAAACCTTCAATTGTTGCGTTAAATTCTGATAGATGAGAGGGCAGAGTAGTCTCGCAACAGTACTTGCCGTTGCATTCGGTTTCAAGGTACATGTCGGTGATATCATCTTTTGCTGTCACAGATAGACACACAACCACTAACTTCAGACCCATTTGAATGCAGAAAAGCAATGTTGTTGCAACCGAAGGCCATAAATTTGTTGTAATCCTGGGAATACACGAAAGGGCCTTTGCCCAGGTTTTTGCCTGGCCAAACTTCATTTTTTCCGCAATTCTTACGGTAAATTGGATTCTTTACCACAACCTGGCCTTTAGAGACATAAATGCCTTTCACCTCCATATCTAGAGACTTGAGATAAGGTGTCTCATCTCCGGAAGTGCTGTTTCTGCATTCTATTTCAAACCACGTGTCTACGTAGCATTTGGAATCTTTCATTCCAAACGGGTAAGGGATTTCAACACCTCCACATTTGGGTTTACACCCATCTTTTGTTATGAGTGAATGCTGTGCAGATGCATGCAGATACATGGGCCATAATGTTGTCATGATGATTATGTGAAATGCAAATTGCAGAACCATTGTGGCTAAAGGAGTGATTGGAAGAGGCTAGTTAGGGTGTGGTGTGCTTCTCAGTTAGACATTTATGATCCCTTCTTGTACCATTATTCTGCACTCTCTTTTACAACACTTTGATTTCACACTCAGTCAACTCAAACTTTATTTGTACCTGGAAGACGTGGCAGTTGCTCATTCACACAAGTAATTTGAATAATGCGCCATTCCCATTTGTTTGCTAGCTAGAGAAAATATTAACAACAATTTTATTTGGAACCTATATTTTGCAAGATAAATATGAAATAAGATTCTAAATATTAAATTTTAGTGCAGTGCTATAAGTTTAATTTGTGTTATTTTTTAATCAAAATTTAAATTTTACCTTAATAAATTATATAATAAAATTAATACTAAATATCAATACTTTAATATTAAAAGTCAGCATATATAATTAATGTAAAATTGTAATTTTAATTAAAATATAACTAATCATGCTTGTAGCATTATGCTTAAGTTTTATCTTAAAAAAAATATTTTACAAATTTTATGACATTAATTTAATATTATAGATATTTATAAAATATAATAAAAATTTAGAATATATAAGTATTTTTTATTAATTTTAATATATTACATATTTATTCCTCCTAAATAAAATAAGATAAATAGAAAATATGGTAGAAAGAAATAAATAAAAAGGCACGATTATTTATGCTCCCTGTTTTTTTTTCTCTCCTCGGCACTCATTTATCTATAAGCAATTTCTTGGCGCTGTCTTTTATGGAAACTCAAGCTTGACCAATGACTAAAAGATAAATTGTCGGCACTGACTTTTCTTTTTTTAAATATAAATTATACTATCAATATAGATAGTTGAAACTTTTATTAACAATATGATGTATTATAATAATAAATATAATAATAAATACAGATGGTGAATATGTTATATTATTTATTAGTATAGATTATAAATTTTTTTATTAACAGTTTAATTTTTGTTAAACAAAAAATATATTAACAAGAATTATCTTAATATTTAATAATTTTTATTTATTTTTAAGTGAAAATTATTTGGAGTGTACTGTGTTAGGATAGGAAGACTTCTGGCGACTTGTTTCATTTAGACCTTTAATTATCTTGCAATTTCGGTTTCATATGGTGTCCCACTTTTCACTGACGAGTACATGATCCTCACCGTTTAAATATATTTAAAATAAATCCAACGGTTATGATTGATTTAACAGAAGGTGAACAGTGATGAAACACTGGATAATAACA
This sequence comes from Abrus precatorius, assembly GCF_003935025.1. Classification (NCBI taxonomy): domain Eukaryota; kingdom Viridiplantae; phylum Streptophyta; class Magnoliopsida; order Fabales; family Fabaceae; genus Abrus; species Abrus precatorius. The sequence goes on along the minus strand of NW_020874292.1, from coordinate 29,434,414 downwards.
GATACGTGGACCATGTTAATAACTACTTTGTTGACTATATAATAGGCCAGTCATGTCAATATTTTGTTAAGAGGTTAACAGGAAAATCATATTGATAGATCAATAACAAGTGAAATTAATTTGTATATTAAATTTTAAAATTTGAGAAAATTAAATTTTTTTAATTTATAAATAAATATTTTTTTATAAAAAATTATTTACAAGCTTAGTTTAATTGAATTTTAATCACATAAAGTTTTAATATTAAAATTAGTTAAACATTGCATGTTAATTACTCACTATTTCTTTGTAATGTTTTTTTTATTATTACTTTATATAATTTTTTTAATTTTCTATGAATATATGTGTGTAAATTTATAAAAAATTTCTTATTATTTTATACAAACTTTCATAAATATTTATATTTATAAAATCTATAATACTTAATCTATTATTTGAAATACTCTTACTCAAAATTGTCAACAATATTTACTCATCTTTAGTTTATTGAGAAAACAATCTTTCTCTGTTAGGAATTGTAAACTCCATCGTTTTTAATTATTTTTCCTTTTCAAAATTTGCAATTCTCAACTTCTCTCTCATGGCCTTTGGTCTAAATAATTATAACAAATTTAGTTTTAAAATTAGTGGAGGGTCAAAGTTTAAAAATTTAAAAAATAATATTAAATTTTAATTGATTTAGTATGTAACTATTATATTAATTTATTAGAGAATTTAATTATTTTTGCTGTTCTTAAAAAACACACTTTTATTATTTTATTAACATGTAAATATTTAATTATATTTTTTAAATGCTCTAAATTGTTAAAATAATATTTTTTTACTTATGAGGTTATACACATGAATAATACATAAACATATCATTTTTAAATTAAAATGAATAAATTTATTATTTATACATATATAATTATTTATAAAAATAACAAATTTTGTTAATTAATTATTAAATATTGTTGCATATTTTAACTTTTCAAAAAGTTTTCAATGAATAACGAATGCATAACAAAAGAGAACGGTTTAAATTCTCACACTATTATTTCTACGAAGACTGTATTGCAAACATTTACTACTATAGAATATTAAAATAAAATTTAAAATTGAAGAAAAAATAAAAAACAGAGAAATCATAGAATAGATTCATATAGATGAATGCTTGATTATTGGTTCTTATTGTAATTACCTATTTTTAATTCAATTTTATTCAATTGTGTTAAAGTAATTACTAATTATCTAATTAATTATTATTACTACCTAATTATTATACAATGATAGAAAAACTTTTTATCTATATCTTATCTTTATGATTATAAAAAGTAACAAAATAAATAAGAGTATTTAAAAATATTAAATTTATTAAACTCAATTAATTGATTAGAAATCTAAATAATAGATTAATCATCTTAAATTTTAAATTTAAATTATCTTGTAGTTGTGCAAATTATTATATTAATTAGAGAGTTTAAATATTTTTACTGTTATATACTTTTAATATTTTATTAACATGTTTATGTTTATATTATATTTTTTAAACACTTGAGCTTTATTTTTTTTCAAAAATTTAACCAAATTGTTTGACAAATAAAATAAATGAATGAACCTTATATCGTTTAAAAATTAACTTTAAAAGCTATTTCAAATAACTTCAATAAACTATTAAAAAACTAACTTTCAATAATTATTTTCATTTTTATCCTTAATATTTTAGCCAGTTATATAGACAATTTTATCAAATAATTTTAACTGAATAAAATAATTATAAATTTTAAATTATAAACTTTCGATTAACTTATTTTTGGCCAGTTTTTTCAATCAGAGTCTAAATCTAAAGAAATACAACATTACATCCCTTACAATTTCAATTTTTCTTATTTCTCTAAAAACAAACACACCGTTAGTTAATGTTCATTATTTAAGGGATGAACTGGTGCGTTTAACGCAGGAAATAACCTGGAATTATTGCGTGCGATTGTGAAGTTTGCATACGATGCAATTATTTGGATATGGATCTTGTAACATCATTCGCCCACCTTTAAGCCAATGAATTGCATTGTGTATAGATGTTTAGTTTGGATGTGAAGCATCAGTGATGTGTTTACATAGTCACCATTAGTGTCATTCAAAAGATCACAAAAGAAAAGAGAGAGATTAAAGCAACTGTCACTATTATAAAAGGTTAGGATTAAGAAAATTTAACAATCATTCGATAAAAATAGGCATAACTTCTGAGGTCGATGTTTTGCATTCTAGAGTTGATCCTGTATTGGAGGTAGGAGAAGATGCAATCCATGCTTGGGAGTATTCAATTTCACCAAACTCGTATTCTTCCTGATTTTCTTGTGCACTAGACATCTTTTCTAATTTTCGAACACTTTCTAATTCCAATGTGACTTCTTTCATTGTTGGTCGTTTTCTTCCATTAACCTCTAAACATCTACTAGCTACAGCGACAACTGTAAGGATATGTTCTTTCTTCCCTTCCTTCCTAACTCTTTCATCAATAATATCAAACAAACGATTTTCTTCTATACAAAGAGTGAAATATGAAGCTAAACCTCTAGCTTCCTCAGGTCCCAAGTAGGATATTGGCTTTTGCCTTGTTAAAAGTTCAACAAGAACTACTCCAAAGCTATAAACATCACTTTTATCTGTAAATTGACTAGTACGAAAATATTCAGGATCTAAGTATCCGAAAGTACCTTGAACTGCTGTAGTGAGGTGGGTAGCTTCAACAGAAACCATTCTTGATGTACCAAAGTCAGCAACTTTTGCCCTGTACTTTTCATCCAACAGTATATTTGTTGATTTGATGTCTCTATGATATATGGGTTGAGAAGCAGCTGAGTGCAAGTAAAATAGAGCTCCAGCAACTTCAGTGGCAATTCTTAAACGCATATCCCATGTCATTGGCTCATTTTGTTGATCATGTAAATACTCGAAAAGGTTACCATTTGGAATGAACTCATAAACAAGCAAAGGAATTTTAGTTTCCAAACAACATCCTAACAACTTAACCACATTTCTATGGTTAATTTGTGAAAGAATGGAAAATTCGTTGATGAATTCTTCAACTTTTCCTTTGACTTTAAGCTTTTTCACTGCAACAATTTTTCCATCTATTAGCATGCCCTTATAAACAGTACCTTGGCCTCCTTTGCCAATTACCCTGTTCATATTAAATTGGTCAGTGGCCTTCTCTATATCCTTTAACTTGAAAAGTTTGACTTTGTCGACGGTAACTTCATCAGAAGACAATCTTTGTTTTAATAATAATCCTCCATTTTGTTTGAAGAACTTTTCTCTTCGTTTCTTTATCATCTTTTTTCTCCCAACTTTATATAATTTCCATAGACCAAGGAATAAACTGATGGATCCGAAGCTTAAAGAAACCCCTACACATTTAGCACATACATACACATACATTAAAATAAGTTCAAGCCCTATTAAAACAGAAATTTAAACATCTCACAATATTTAAAAAATATAGGATCTTAGGTGTAATTTTTTTGTGTTGTTAATGCTATTTAATATTCAAAATTAGATTTTTATTTTAGTAATATTCGATAATATTTCATAAATTTACTTGCAACACCTAAAAATAGCACATAAATAGTCTGAAAAAAGTGCAACACGAATTAGCAGAGTTGCAGTTGAGATTTATGCAAATATAGTTCCATTTTATTTAATAATCCTGATTAAAACATGCATTGGCAAAATATAGAGTGTAGAAAAATATTGTTTAATTGGATGACAAAGTATTTTAAATTGAACGAACCATGGACAAGGAACTTAATTAAACAATGACAAAAGGTATAACCTGGAGAAGTGTTAACCCTGTACTGTTCTCATACTCGTAGTATAAAATTCTAATTTTAAGATTCCAAACGGAACAATACCCAAATAAATTTCCAAATTCACTTAAAAATTGTCATCGTTATGCATAACTATATATTTTGTTTGATATCCGTTGAACTATTGATATAAGAATTATAAGTTTATACTAATTTACTCGTACATAGTATATGATCCATCATTCTAATATTATATGTATTATCAACCGAATCATTCTAACATTTTTTTTTATTATTATATGAAATTATTTTAATGTTTGAGTAAGAGAACTCTTGAGAATCTTATGTTATTATTATATGTGATAATATTTCCTTTGCTTTAAAGAGTATATGAAACTTGAGTTGGGGTGATCCTCCAATTTTTCCCTACCTAATTGAAGGGACAAGTTTCTTTATTATCGTGGGTTTAACTTTCATGTGATGAAGAATGTGTACCGTACATTTGACAATGGAACATGGAACCGGTTGGGTTTGCTTATTTTATGTTTCTATTGAAAAAATAGAAGAAAAAGATATGTTTAGTTAGATTTTTTAAATTTAATTTTAATTTAAAAATAAATAAAAACATATTTCCAATTTTTTCTTAAAAAAATTTAAAAATTTAAAAAAAATGCGATAAGATTATTGTAAATATTATCTAATTTTATTTAGATATATTATACTCATTGACTCACACCTTTATTAGTATTTCCTTTTTTCCTTAAATGTGTATTTTTCTTGTTTTTGTCTTTCCAAGTGTTGTGAGCAATTTTATTTTTTTTTGCTATTTCTTTTTTATATTTGTTTTTCTTTATCTTCTTAATAGTGATAAGGTTTCTTATCCTTATCATTCTAAATTGATAATTTTTTTATTTTAAAATATTAAAACAAATATTTATATATATTATACTATTTTCATAATTTTTATATATTTTATTTATATAATAATAAATAAATTTTAAAAATATATATACCCTTTTTATTTTTTATTATTACACTTGTAGTTGCTATTTAAAAACTTTAATACATTTATATTTTAATAATAATTTTTAGAGTGTAAAAGCATACCTATGTATTATTAAAATATTAATAATTTAATTAGATAAAATTAAGAAGAGTATTCAATTTTAAGAAAATTTTAAACCTATTTTTATTAAAATTAATGAATATATACATGATTAATAAATTTATATTAAAAAATCTTATACATCACAAATGGTCTAAATTATAGTTATATTTATATTATTTTTGAAGCTTAAGCTGAATAATGATATATTTAAATATGTTAAATAAACAATGCAATATAATTAGCATTAGTAAGGATATATATTGTAAATTTTTTATTATAAAATTTATTTATTAATAAAATATTAACGGTTAATTTTAAATTTTATATAATAAATAAAGAAATTTATTATTGAAAATAGTTAAATCAAACATATTTTTAATCATTTCTATTTCTAAAAATAGAAAATGTTTGTTAAAATCTAACAGGTTCTAAAAGATTTAAATTTCATGGATTCAACCTACCACCTGAATATTTTATTACAATAATATAAGTTTAAAATTTGAGAGAAGAGAAGCAAAAAATAATACGCGATTTTGTAAATCCTTTTAAGAGAACAATTTGAATGTAATGTGTAAAAAATGAATAATATTTTTAATTAAAAGAAATTATATTAAAGCATACCTATTATAATCCAATTTGGGTGACCTTTCATTACGCTAGGGGCGAACGAAACCACAGCTGAAATGTTAAGAATAAAGTTAAATATAACTGACAAAACGTCTATTGATTAATTTAAAAATACAATAAAATGAAAATGTTTGTCTAAAGTATTTTTACAAAATTGTAAATTTTTGAAGAAATTAAATAAATTTTTTTAGTGGTGACAGCCAAACAGGAAGCAGCATGGCGTACCTTTACAGCCTCCAACAATGTAGGGATTGCCATGGTAGCCATAAAAGCACTCACATCTCATACCTGAATATGTGTGCTGCGTAGAGGTAATATTAGTGGTCGAACAATCAGCATTTATATCTGTATCTAAAATGAGTTCCGAGATGGAAATGTACGGAATCTCCCACTCAAGAACCGCAGGAACTTCATTCAAATGCTTTAGTTCACTCTCACTGTAGTTATAAAGAAACGCATCCCCTTTGTGAAAATCTTGTACAATCAATGCGTAACCGCACTCATTGCTCTTACCCAAACCTTCAATTGTTGCGTTAAACACTGAAAGATAAGAAGGCAGGGTACTCTCGCAACAGTATTTGCCGTGGCATTCAACGCTTTCAAGGAAGATGTCAAAAACATCATCTTTGTTGTCTTCACAGATGGATGCACAACCACTCACTTCTGACCCTTCTGAATGCAAAACAACAATGTTATTGCAACCTGCGGCCATAAATTTGTTGTAATCCTGGGAATACACGAAAGCGCCTTCTCCCAGGTTTTTGACTGCCAAACCTTTTTCTTTTCCGCAATTCTTACTATAAATTGGATTCTTTATCACAGCCCTGCTGTTAGAGACATCAATGGCTGTCACCTCCATATCTATAGACTTGATGTAAGGTCTCTCATCTCCGGAACTGGTGTTTCTGCATTCTATTTCAAACCACGTGTCTACGTAGCATTTGGGGTATTTGATTCCAAACGGGTAAGGGATTTCAACACCTCCACATGTCGGGTCACACCCATCTTTTGTTATGGTTGAATCCTGCGCAGATGCCTGTAGATGTATGGGCCATAAGGTTATCATCATGGTTATGTGAAATGCGAATTTCAGAACCATTGTGGCTAAAGGAGTGATTTGAAGAGCCTTCGCCCTTGGGTGTGTTGTGCTTCCAAGTTAGAGGAAGGATCATATTTATGCTCTCCGTTCTTACACCATCATAAATATCATTGATCACCTTCTTTTACAATACTATTTTTTTTCTCACCCATTATCTCTTAAATATTTAGTTTTTATTTTTTATCCCATCATTAATTACATTTTCTTTTGTTTTCCTTACTTCTTATCTCTTTTCCTTCTGATTCTGTTCACACTACACGCACTTCGTGAATACATCATTGTTCTTTCTTTTATGGCAACTCAAACTTTAGTAGTGCCAGCTTGTGGGAGGAAGAACTGTAGCTATTTGGTCCCATTTAAGTTCACACATTTGAATAATTAGCCTTCCACAAGTTGTTTGCTTGCTAGAGAACAGACTCAGCAGCTGGTCTAGCAACGACAATTTTTTATTTGGCACCTATAATGCACGATAAATATAAAATATGATATATTTGTTTAAAGGGCACGCCAACCAAATGATTGTCCAATTGAGCGACAGATCTGAGATTCATGCAGAATCGCTTCATCTGAATGGCCTTGATATCTATGCTGACCAGTTCAGAGTCGGTAAAATTAGCTACAAATATAGTAAATAATGTTAAAAAATTATAGCTAATTAACTGAATTAAGTTGTTCGATATTATTAATTAAAATATGTTAACTAACTAGAAAAAAGGATTAAAATTATTTTATATAAGTATACATTATTTGAAAAATTAAAAATTAGATTTTTACATTTATCTAACTTAATAAAAGTGTAGAAAAATAAAATATTAAGTTAGCTTTTTTTTTAAATGTACACAGTGATAATTCTTGGGAACTTACTTGCTATTGGATTATTAGTGTGTACAAGTTATAGAAATTATTAAACAACTTTTATATTGTACGGGAATGAAAACATAAAATAATAATAATAATTTTATTAAATAACTGTCCCAAAATCTCATTCTAGAGTTCATAAAATGATAATTGAAGGATAAGGTACCTGTAAATGAGGTAAAGTAGCATATATAGACGCCACCTTTCACACACCATGCTAATATATAATTTAGTTAGACAACTTTGAAAGTCCTACGCAGATTATATATTCAAATATAAAATGAAGATTTATGAACAAAGTGGCTTAGGGGTTCGATGAAAGAGCACGGGCAGCACGAGTATTGATCCAAACTTGTTTAATTAAAGCACATCTTTTAAGGTTATATAGAGTATGTTATACTTTTATGTTTTCAACTGTACCCACCCATGTCAGAAGGATAGACAATTTGAAACTAATGAGAAAACAGAGACCCATTCCCATATTATTCACATTTTCAAAGTAGTTTCAACCATTAAGGCTTGAACAGTTATAGCAAAAAGGAAATGCTCAAAACATATACATTCAATATTCTCCAGTGAATCATCTCTTTCAATGCACATCCATTCTACGGGCACCACCATTCATTTTCTTTACACCAAAAGCCAGTTGGCATAATTTACCGTTTGATTAAAATTATATTTGATCGATCTAGGGATTGAGATTCCCTCTTTTTTTTTTTAAACATAACTATTATGTGTCTGTATTTTTGTATTTTTATTTAAATGAAAAATTATTTATTTAAATAAAAATACAAAAACTTAGAACAAAAAATCATGTAATAGGAGGGAAAAGATTATTATAACTATTTTTAATTAAACATCTAATTTTAATCCGTAATAAGAGTGAAAATAAGTGAAATCAAACCAAATATTTTAAATAACCTAGACCTTTTTCTCAAATCTAAAGTAAGGGTATGACCTATTTATAATAAACCAACATGTATAAAATATCAAAACATCGATCATAATAAGCATTTAATAAAATGATAAAAATCTCTTCTTATTTATTATTGTTGTTGTACTTTTAAATATACGGACTTAATTACCTGTTAGGACATTTTTTAATAATTTAATGTCTTTTTGTAATTGAATAAATTTTAAAAAATATAATTTATTTAATAAAAAAACTCAAATTTAACGTGAACTGGACAATAAGCCTTCAGCAAATCACGAGTGCCATTCCCTCCCAATTAATTTAAAAAATTGGTATAATCAAGTCATAGAAAATGGGTATATCATTGCTTTAGTTAATGTTAATTACTCAAAGGATGAGTCGGCGACTATAACGCACGAAATAAACTGGAATTATTGCGTGTGATTGTGAAGTCTGTATACCGTACAATTATTTGGATATGGATCTTGCAACATCGTTCACCCACCTTTAGTTAATGTATATATGTTTAGTTCGGATGTGGAGCATCCATAATGTGTTTACAAAATAAAAGAGAGATCAGCAGTAAATGTCTCTAATATAAAATATTAGGATTAATAAAATTTAACAATCATTCGATAAGAATAGGCATAACCTCTGAGGTTGATGTTTGGCATTCTAGAGTTGATCCTGTATTTGAGGTAGGAGAAGATGCAATCCGTGATTGGGAGTTTTCAATTTCACCAAACTCGTATTCTTCATGATTTTCTTGTGCACTAGACATCTTTTCTAAATTTCGAATACCTTCTATTTCCAGTATGACTTCTTTCATTGTTGGTCGTTTTCTCCCATTCAACTCTAAGCATCTACTAGCAAGATTGGCAACTATATTGATATGTTCTTTTTCCCCTTCCTTCCTAACTCGTTCATCAATAATATCAAACAAACGATTTTCCTCTACACAAAGAGTGAAATATGAAGCCAAACTTCTTGCTTCCTCAGATCCCAAGGAGGATATTGGTTTTTGTCTTGTTAAAAGTTCAACAAGAACTACTCCAAAGCTATAAACATCACTTTTATCTGTAAATTGACTAGTATGAAAATATTCAGGATCTAGATACCCAAAAGTACCTTGAACTGCTGTAGTGAGGTGGGTAGCTTCAATGGAAACCATTCTTGATGTACCAAAGTCAGCAACTTTTGCTTTGTACCTTTCATCCAATAGTATATTTGTTGATTTTATGTCTCTATGATAAATGGGTTGAGAAGCAGCTGAGTGCAAGTAAAATAGAGCTCCGGCAACTTCAATGGCAATTTTTAAACGGGTATCCCATGTTATTGGCTCATTTTGTTGATCATGTAAGTATTCAAAAAGGTTACCATTTGGAATGAATTCATAAACAAGCAGAGGAATTTCAGTTTCCAAACAACATCCTAACAACTTAACCACATTTCTATGGTTAATTTGTGAAAGAATGACAAATTCGTTGATGAATTGTTCAACTTTTCCTTGGACCTTGAACTTCTTCACTGCAACAATTTTTCCATCTATTAGCATGCCCTTGTAAACAGTACCTTGGCCTCCTTTGCCAAGTACTCTATTCATGCTAAACTGGTCAGTGGCCTTCTCTAAGTCCTTTAAGCTGAAAAGTTTAACTTTGTCAGCATTAACTTCACCGGAAGATAATATTTGTTGTAACAATAATCCTCCATTCTGTTCGAAGAACTTTTCTTTCTGTTTCTTTAATATTTTTCTCTTCACAACTTTATATAGCCACCACAGACCAAGGAGTAAAACAATGAATCCGAGACTTGAAAAAAGTCCTACATGTTTGGCACATAAATAAATAAAAATAAGTCTATGCTCCATTAAATTACCTTCTAGTCTTGGTTAAGCTGAGACAATAAATAGAAATGAGAACACCTCATAGTCTTATAGAATATGTGAGTATATACATATGCAAATTCAAAATGTTGTGATTGAGAGTTTATAATATTAAAAAAAAATTCATATTTAATAATTTTCGTTAAACATACATTGAAAAAATACATTGAGTTGGAAAACATTGTAGTTGACAAATGGTTGAACCATGCACAAGAAACATAATAAGTAATCTAGCACACTAAATAAAGAATGGAAACATTTGTCGAGCCAAATTTCTTAAAGCCTTAAGCACAAGAAAGAACTCATTGTTAGAAGAAAATGACTAACAACATATTTTTTTAATACACTTTTAAGTATGAGCTAACATTTATTAATAACTACCAAAATATAGAAGAAAAATATCAAATTAAAAATGAAAAAGAGTATAACTTACATGTAATTTTTAATAAATTTTAATCTATAATTAAGAGTGTGTTAAATTTTTTTTTATCGAAGAATGTATTATTAGAATTTCTCTTAGTGAAATAGATTTGAAAAAATAAGGGAGGGATGGAGAAAAATAAAAGTCAAAGATGCACTGCCAAAAAAATTCCATATATTAATAAGAAAAATGTTGACCAATGTCCCAAAAATATTTTATTTACAATAATTTAAATTTAAATTTTGAGCAAAGAGAAGAAGATAGTAATAAATGTGAATTCTTACAACATTTTAAGAGAATAAGTTTTAATGCAATATATAAAAAATTATTATTATTTCACTTAAAAGAAATTACATTTATGCGTACCTATAACGAACAAAGATGCTCTTTTCGTCTGTCTCTGGGCGAACAAATCCATAGCTGAAATGTTAAGAATGAAGTTAAATATACTTGTCAAAACGTATAATATTCATGAATATGGTTTGAGTTAAATAAATTAAAGTTAAAAAAATCCCCATAAAATAAAAGAGTGAGTCTACTTTATTAAGTAATTGTTTGATAAAAGTTCTTTTGCATAATTTGACGTTCTTGGGATACAAGAGTTGAGCGGGGATTGGTGGAAACTGATTAAGCTTCTGCAATGTCCTCCAAGTAAGCATTTGGTATTAATTAAGAAACATTTAATACATTTTTTTACTTTTTTATTTTGTATAATCGATTGTAATAATACATAGATTATCAAATATAATTGAATTTTAATTTTTTGAATATGCCTTTAATCCTATTTGCAATGATTTAAATATTTTTTAAGCTTTCATAATTTTATAAAATTTTAATCTTAATAATAAAGTAGAACAACAAAAAATGACATGGGATAAAAAAAATTGACATATAACAATTTGATTCTTTCTTAACTATGTTATTGCTAAAAATATGTTGAATTTTTTTTAAAAAAATGAAGGAGTAAAAATAAATAAAATTGAGAAACTAAAATATAAATTTCACAAAAATAAGGAATTAGAGGCATGTCAAATTTTAAACGTACAAAATTATTAAAAATAGATATAAAAATAATAAAATTAATAAATATTAAATAGTGTAAATATTTTTAATTGAAATAATATATTAAATAGTTTTTGTACTTTAGTATGATAAATATTTTATAAATTCAATTAAAATTCACTGATAATATAAATAGCTTTACATTATTACTAGACTATGAATTAATATATCAATAGAAATAAATAAATTTTTATAAATTTAAAATTATGATTATCTTATAGTTTGATCAATTGATAATATAAAAATTTACAATAACAGCAATATATTAAAATGAAACTCATATTTAAACCACGTAAAATATACATTATCATATATTCCTAAATTTTACTTTCAAAATTTCTAATTTTTAAGTTAAAAATTTATTTAAAATATAAAAAATATGATATTATACGTCAATGAAGCAAGTTAATAAATTATTAAAAAATCAGATAAATTTTGTAGGACTAAATTGAAAAAGTAAATTTGTAGTTATTGGAATAACAAAAGCTTGCATAAGCGTAAAAAAAAAATAGAATGGCAACGTAGCGTACCTTTACAGCCTCCATCAAGGTAGGGATTGCCATGAAAGCCATATTTGCAACTGCATCTCATACCTGAGTATGTGTTCTCCGCAGAGGTTATATTTGTGTAAATACAGTCAGCGTTAAAGCGTACATATGGAGCGATTATGAAGGGAGAAGTGTACAGAATCTCCCACTCAAGAACCGCAGAAACTTCGTTTAAATGCTTCAGCCCCCTCTCAATATTGTCACCGCTATAAATAAAGGCGTAACCGCACTCATTATTTCCACCCAAACCTTCAATTGTTGCGTTAAATTGTGAGAGATGAGAGGGCAGGGTACTCTTGCAACAGTACATGCCGTGGCATTCAGTGGTTATAAGGTCGATGTCATAGACATCGTCTTTGTTGTTGTCACAGATTGTCACACAACCACTGGCTTCTGACCCATCTGAATGCAAAATAGCACTGCTATTGCAACCTACGGCCATAAATTTGTTGTAATCCTGGGAATACACGAAAGGGCTTCCTCCCAGGTTTTTGACTGGCGAAACATCTTTTATTCCGCAATTCCTACGGTAAATTGGATTCTTTATCGTAACCTGGTTCTTAGAGACATCAATGGCTGTCACCTCCAGATCTATGGACTTGAGGTAAGGTGTTTCATTTCTTGAACTGGTATTTCTGCATTCTATTTCAAACCCCGTGTCTGCGTAGCAGGAGGGATCCTTCATTCCAAACGGAAAAGGGATTTCAACACCTCCACATGTGGGGTCACACCCATCTTTTGTTATCTTTGAATCCTGCGCAGATGCCTGTAGATGTATGGGCCATAATGTCATCATCGTGATTATGTGAAATGCAAATTTCAGAACCATTGTGGCTAAGAGCGATTGTTGGAGCCTTCGCGCTTGGGTGTGCTGTGCTTCCAAGTTAGAGGACCTGTATATCTATATTTATTGGCATTTTTTTTAATGGCTACTCAAACTTTACTAGTGCCAGCTAGTGGGAGGAAGACGAGTGGCGCTTTCTCCCATTAAATTCACACATTTGAATAATTCGCCATTGCCAGTTGTTTGCTATTACTATGGAAAAATAAAATGGCACATGTTAAGACATTGATTTTATGTGATTATTAAACAAGAACTCAGGTCTAGTATAACGATATTTTTTACTTTGAAACCTATAATGCAAGATCAATATAATTAAATTATAAAAAGCACACGCCAACCAAATGATTCCTTCCCATGAGGGTTTGCTTAAGGTGGACCAGAGCATCTTAATCTCTATCTAGATGTTGTATCAGTGAATGAGAATGGATGTAGCACAGGTAGAAAACCCTAACCGAACCCTAAGTCCAATTGAGTAAGAGATGTGAGACTCAAACACAATGGCTTCATGCGAGCAGCCACCATCTCTGAAAGTATTTAAGAAAAACACTTGATTTATTTATTTTTTCAATTATTTATAAAAATTTATTAAAAATTATAAAATTAGTATTTAAAACAGTTTCATTAATTAAAATTTCAACCTCATCACAAATTAAGCTAGAACAATTTTCACCGGCTGATATATTTAATAGTATGTTATTAATATTTTTTAATCTATTTAAATATAAATTAAAGGTTTGTCACATGCTGAATTAAACAACTTGGTTCAGGTGTACAACAAAGACTATAGCATTGAGAGGCAAATAAAAATACACGAGGATTGACACAAAAGTGTTTATAAAACATGTTATAAAGTTATAGAATAGATTTATTTACGTTTTCAACTATAGACACCCATATTAGAGAAATAGACAAAGAGAAATGCTCAAAGCATATTCATTTCATATTTTCAACAATAACCAAAAGTGAATCATCCCTATCATAACATGGATCTCAATGCACATCCGTTCAAGCACGTCTATAAGAAAAGCTACGGTTTTTTTTGTCGATGCTGTCCCATACGGGGTGAGAAAATTGTTTCAGAGATGTTGCTAAAAGATTATTATAACTTATTTAGAAGCATCCGATTGTAGTCGATAATAAAGTGAAAATAAGTCAAATCAAACTTAATATTTTAAACAGAGTTGACTTATTTCTCAAGTTTAGAAACCCTATTCATCATACATATGCATTTTTAATAAACCAACATTTAGAAATTTTATATTTGAATAAAATTTTATAGTTCTTATTAAAAAAAAATTAGTATAAAAAATATATAATATTTCTCTTGTAAGTTAAAAATATTTTATACTTTTTTGTTTTTTAAAATTATAAGAGAGACAAATTATTTTTAATTTATTTATTATTTATACTATTTTTTTATAAAATTCTTTTTATAAGTTCATCCGAATAGAGCTAAAATCATATAACACTATAATAAGTATTTAATTAAAATAAAAAATATTTAAAATTTATTATTGTTGTTGTAATTTTAAATATAGAAGTACCTGTTAGGTTAACAATTTAAAGTTCTAAATAATTAAATAAATTTAAAAAAGTCTTGATCTAATTTATTTAATAAATAAAAACTTAAACACAATGTGAACTAGACAGTAAGCCTTCAGCAAATCATTTGTCATATTCCCTCCCAACTTTGTTAAAATTAATGCTATAATCAAGTCCTTGAAATGTAATTCTGATTAATAAAAAATTATTAATTTTTTAATTGATCTCTTTTTTTAAGTTATAAACTAGTGCTAATAAAATTCTTTCTTTTTCTTTATTATCCGTCTAATAATTTTTCATTTGTTTTTGTCATTTAAGTACCACTTTTTTAAAAAAATTCTAAATATCATGAGTTTTTTATATATTATTTTAAAAATTGTAATCTTTTGAGGAATTAAATAAAATTTGAAGTTCATAATATTTAAAAAGACTAAAAAGTAAGAAGAAGTGATACGTAAGGATAAATAGATGGGATCTGCCTTACAATGATTGTTGATCATAAATTGTAAACATAGGAGACGAAATGAAACTTTTGTGACATATAAAGGGATATAAGTATGTTTAAGTTTTAAAAAAAAAGTAAATCTTCGCAAAGTTGAAATAATTAGATAAAATTTGTGCTTAGTTTAATTTAATTTTTATTGTTCCTTTACTATTATCTCGAATTTCCTTCTTTTCCTTTTCTAAGAATAAACTATTTTGATTTTTCGGATAGCTGCGTGTGTTGGATATTTTCTTCCCTTCCTTAGTTCCTTTACTATTTTCTTGCATCTTGTATATAATAATAATAATAATAATAATAATAATAATAATAATAATAATAATAATAATAATAATAATAATAACAGTGAATAATAAATAAATAAATAATATCTTCACAAAATTTGAAAATTCACACGATTAGTCCATTATGTTCGTTTTACTCTTTTATTTCCCCCTCATTTTATTACTTTTTCCTTCGTGGCAATCTCTCTCCCCGCTTTGTGTAGTTGATTTTAAATTCCTTTACATCTATCTCTCTCCCTAACAATGATATACAAAATGGAACTATTATTTAATTTTCAGCAATGGTCATGAACCGTTGTTGTGGTACAGTAAAAAAAATATTAAACATATTTTTAATCTCTCTCAATATATACTGGTTTTTTTATTTTGGTCTTTATAAATTTTTTTTTTTATTTTAGTCCCTATATTTTAAAAAAATTATTAAAATTAATCATTTTTAAAAATGTAAGAACTAAAAGAAATGATACGAAGCAAAATAAAAAATAGATATATTTTGAGATTTTAACTCAGAAATATTACAATGTACATATTTCAATAGTCAATACATTAAATAAAGAAAAAGAACAAAAAAAAAATAAAACTGCTAAGCTAGTTCCATCAGAATCGAAGAGATGTCTAGCATCCTTTCAGGACAAGTTCTCTGTCATGCTTCGTTGTAATAAATTATTCTCATCAACAATAAATATTTCTAATCATCAAACGATTATGTTCTTCATGTGAAGAACATAATTAAGAAGAGGCACCAATATATCATTTTAATGTAACAATAGGTATAACCTCCGAGTCTGAAACACTGCCTAGTGTTGGAAATGAATTTGATGTAGAATATCCAGTCCAATTTTGGTAGTCTTCAACTCCAGCAAGCTCAATTTCTTCGTGGTTTTGCTCTACACTAGATTTCTTATCCAATTTCCGAATTCCTTCTAATTCAAATGTCACTTCTTTCATAGTTGGTCGTTTTTTCCCATTCAATTCCAAGCATCTATTTGCAAGATTAGCAACAGCAATGATATGTTCTTTCTTCCCTTCCTTCATGACTTTTTTGTCAATAATGTCAAACAGACAATTTTTCTCCATAGAAATATTGAAATATGAAACCAAACTCTTGGCCTCATGTGATCTCACCGAGGATATTGCCCTTTCTCCGGTCAAAAGTTCAACGAGAACTACTCCAAAACTGTAGACATCACTTTTCTCTGTGAATTGACTAGTATGAAAATATTCAGGATCTAAGTACCCAAAAGTACCTTGAACTACTGTGGTGAGGTGTGTAGCCTCAGTGGAAATTATTCTAGAGGTTCCAAAGTCTGCCACTTTTGCTCTATACTTTTCATCTAATAGTATATTTGTTGATTTTATGTCCCTATGATAAATGGGTTGAGATGCAACTGAGTGTAAGTAAAATAAAGCTCCAGCAATTTCAGTGGCAATTCTCAAGCGCATATCCCATGTAAGTGCTAAGTCTTCACTTTGGTCATGCAAATATTTAGAAAGGTTACCATTGGGAATGAATTCATACACAAGCAAGGGAATCTCTGCCTCCAAACAACAACCTAACAACTTAACCACATTTCGATGGTTAATTTGTGAAAGAATGACAAACTCATTCACAAACTCTTCAACCTTTCCTTCCACTTTGAATTTTTTCACTGCAATAATTTGTCCATCTACTAACATTCCCTTGTAAACGGTACCTTGACCTCCTTTTCCTATTATTCTGTTTGTATTGAAGTGGTCAGTGGCTTTTTCTAAGTCATTTAAGCTGAACAGTTTAACTTTTTCGACTCTAACTTCAGTAGAAGACATTCTTTGTTGTAACAACAAACCACCGTTTTGTTTGAAGAATTTTTCCTTGCGTTTCTGTATCATTCTTTTTCTTAAAACTTTGTACAACCACCAAATACCAAGGAGTATAATGAAGGATCCAAGACTCGACGAAACTCCTACATATTTGCCATTATGAAATTAGTCATTAGTCCAATACAAAAATGGATGCGTGCCAATATGGATAATCAAATATTACTGAAGATATTTTGAGCATTATCTTTAATTATTAAAATCAGCATAACTCGAATTAAAAGTAATATGGTTCCGAGTTAAATGGCAATTGAGATTTTTGGGTTGTACATACCTACTATAGCCCATTTCGCTCGAGTTTTACTATCAGAGGAACCATCAATAGCTGAAAATTCAAGAAACCAAGTTAATATATTTGTTGCAATACAATTCATCAATGGTGCGCCAATGCTATTATTAATTGACTTAAATTTCTTACCATGCGTCCCTAAATTATCAACTTATACTATAGCGTCATGATCTTCTCACATTCACGATATCAGATGGAAATATACAAAATATAATAATACACTTTACAAAAATAATAGTAGATTTTACTGTAATATAAAGATTTTGTGTCGAGAAAATCTGATCCCTTAAATTTGCTAACTCTTCTTCTTTTTTTTCTTCTCAATATGAGGTGAGGAAGACGATATTAAGGATATTTACTAGCAATTAGCAACACAGGTTTGTCACATGCATTTTGAAAATCCAATGTTTTCAGATTACAAAATTTCTACTAATGCTTCTAGGAGTGTTTAAAATTAATATATTCAACAACTTATAGCTTTTTTTTTCATCTTATAACTTTTGAAAAACTATTCTAAATAACATTCTACATTAAGAAACTAATTTAGCTTTTAGTTAATTTATCAATCAGAGACTAAAATTTGGTTTTGATTCGTGAACAATACGTTGTTATTAACACTAGCAATTGAAAAGGATGATCTATCTAGTAATGGAATGATACTAATACATATGCATGAGTTGCAGAAGGGTTCACATTCATACCTATACAGCTTCCAGTAATGTAGGGATTGCCATAAAACCCTGTGTAACACTCGCATCTCCAACCTTCAGGTCTGTTTTGTGAAGAAGCAACGTTAGTGCAGTTGGCACCTTCAGTAGGGCGTTTCAGAGACGAGTTCAGAACCACCCAATCAAGCACCGCAGGAACATAATTCACACCCAAGTCACGAAAACTTCGATCCTCGTAACTTGACCCAAAGGGTACTCTGTACCAATACTCTGTTCCAATCAGGGCATGGCTACACCCATCACTCACATTTTTCTCTCTTACATTCTCAAGCGTTACGTTAAACTCTGAAAGAAAGGATGGTAATGAAGTCTCACAGCAAAACCTCCCAACACAACCATCGACTCCAAAAGCAACGTTATTGTTAACTTCTTCATCGTCGTACCTGTCACAAAGGGACACACAACCGCTAACTTCTGACCCATTCGATTGCAAAAACGCTATCTTATTGCAACCAATGGCTGTGAATTTGTTATCATCCTTGGAATACACGAAAGGGGTTCCTTTAAGGTCTATGACTGGTTCTGAATCTTTGGTGTTTTGGCAATTCCAATGGAAAACTGGATTCATGATCCAAACCTTGCTATTCATTGGATCAATGGATGTGACTTCAACGTTTGGTGATTTCAGGTACGGTGTTTGACCCGTAGAAGTGCTTCTGCATTCTATTTCAAACCACTTGTCTGCGTAGCATTTGGGATCTTTTATACCAAATGGATAAGGAATTGTTACCGTTCCACATCTCGAATCACAATCAGGTTCTGTCGTGTTCGAATATTGTGCTGATGCAAGTGGGTGTATGGGTCCTATCATCAAAATTATGATACAAAATACATATTTCAGAAGCATTCTGGGCTTCGCTAAAGGACTCATCCCAAGATTTCTAACTTGCATATTAATGCTCCAATGTTATAACAATGTTGACATAACTGCGTCTTTAAGGAATCACATTGGTGTTTTATTCCGTAGGATGTCAAACTTTTACTGGTAGTAATAAGACTTGTCGTGGGTTGACCTATGTAAATTCACACGTTTACGTAATTCCCCTTCCGGCATTATGAAGAAAATTCCATCAAGATACTAAAACTTGAATACAGAAAATTTCAAATAAGATAAGCTTACAGAAAAATATTTTGTGTATTAGGTGATTATTTAACATATACATAAAACTTATAGAATAAAAACAATTCATACATAACAAGAATATTTCTAGTTAAATACTTCAACTGACCATTTCAACGAGCTCGGTCAAAATAGAGAGACATAATTGAGAAGAAGCACTTGAATAATGGAGATATATTTATCTCAACAAAATAAGGTATTTGTGGTGCACACAAACAGTCAAATTCCCAAACTTAATTTGTGGCTGCTGATAGGAAATTTCGTGTGTGTAGACTTTATAGTATATAGACTTCTGAGAACTGACAATAATTTTTTCCTCTGTTGTGTTTTGACCTGCTTTGTCTACGAAATTCTAGTTGCCAACTTCATATCTAAATAATGCTAAATTTTACGATGGTGAAAAGAATCTTCTCCTCTTGAGGTAATGAAACAATTTTAAGATATTTTTAAATTAATGAATGTAATTTTGTTATGAGACTCAATATTTAATGAAGTATTTGTTTAGTTTTTATTGAAATTAGAATCTACATATATTGTTTCAACATCCTAATAATTTTTAAAAAATACTTTGCAATAGTCTTCTGAAATTAATACAATAGCACATGCACGAATTTTATTTTATTTTTAACTCATTTTTTTTGTGTGTCTTTAATAGAAGGATACTTTGACCCTTCGTTGACTTTTGTTGTCATATTTTATGTACTGTGCAACATATCAATCTGTTTTGGACTCCTTCGTCGTGTAATTCAATAAATGTTGGATGATACTCTTTTAATTATATTACACTTATTTGCTTTGATTCAAACTATATGCCACCTAAAAAGCTTGCACTAACATTGTAATTACTAATTTCTAATCTAATTCTTGAAATTAAAAAAAATTAAAATTTTCACTTCTTACACATTAATGTTAATAAAAAAACAAAGATGAGAAACTACATGCTGAATTTATATTTTAAAGTTTTTTGTTTCTTATTTCGGCACTATTAATGCCCAACACGTATTTCTTTCTTTTTATTGAATTCCCTAACATTTTCTCTATTAATATGAGTTATATATTAAGATCCAAAAACGTACAAAAAGAGTTGGATGAAACTATCTGTAAACAAAAAAAATGAGAATAGCTATATTTCTATACAAAAAATAAAATAAAATTTGACTCTCTTTACATAACATTTTTAAACATTACACTATATGCATAATTTCTAATGCTTATTGCACTAGATCTACTAAAAAAAGTCCCCTGATGTTGCTAGAAATACTAAGTTTATCAAGAGAATAGTTATATTTCTATACTGCACATTCTTCTTGTATTTTTTTTTTTAATGATACTTGTTTTATTTTACACTTATCTTTCTTCTTTTAGTTTTTTCTTTTGTATGATTTTTTAAAAAAACTATGAAGTAAGAATAGTATTACTTTTATCAAAAAAGTGATCGACTCAAAAATGGCAAAGATATATGCCAAAACAAGAGAAGAAAAAATAACAAATATAATAAATAGTATAATATAATAAATGACTCCGAAAATACCTTTCTACACAAAAAAAAAGTATCTATTTTGCATGGACAAGAAATTAAGAAAATTCATGAATTATTCTAAAGTAATAATGGGTATAATCTCCGAGTGTGAGGAGATTGTTTCGCTGCTTACAGTTGGAAATGGAGTTGATGTAGAATATCCAGTCCAAGGTTGATAATCTTTAATTTCAGTAAGCTCAATTTCTTCATGGCTTTCCTCTGCATTGGACTTCTTATTCAATCTCTTGATCCCTTCTAATTCTAATGTCACTTCTTTCATAGTTGGTCGTTTTTTTCCATTCAATTCTAAGCATTTATTGGCAAGATTAGCAACAGCAATGATATGCTCCTTCTCTGCTTCCTTCATCACTCTTTTGTCAATAATGTCAAATAGATTATTCTCCTCCATACACTGAACAAAATATGAAGCTAAACCCTTAGATTCCCCTCTAAATGAGGATATTGGCTTCTTCCCAGTTAAAAGTTCCGCAAGAACTACTCCAAAGCTATAGACATCACTTTTTTCTGTAAATTTACTAGTGTGAAAATATTCAGGATCCAAGTATCCAAATGTACCTTGAACTACAGTTGTAAGGTGGGTAGCTTCAATGGAAATTATTCTTGATGCTCCAAAATCTGCTATTTTTGCCTTGTACTTGTCATCCAATAGTATATTTGTGGATTTGATGTCTCTATGGTAAATGGGTTGAGATGCAACTGAGTGTAAGTAAAATAGAGCTCCAGCAATTTCAGTGGCAATTCTCAAACGCATGTCCCATGTCATTGGTAAGTCTTCATTTTGTTCATGCAAATATTGGAAAAGGTTACCATTAGGAATGAATTCATAAACAAGCAAGGGAATTTCTGTCTCCAAACAACATCCCAACAACTTAACAACGTTTCTGTTGTTAATTTGTGAAAGAATGACAAACTCATTGATGAATTCTTCAACCTTTCCTTCTACCTTAAACTTTTTCACTGCTACAATTCTACCATCTACTAACATGCCTTTGTAGACAGTACCTTGGCCTCCCTTTCCAAGAATTCTATTGATATTAAAGTGATCAGTGGCTTTTTCTAAATCCTTTAAGCTGAAGAGGATTGTTTTGTCAACATTAACTTCACCAGATGACATTCTTTGTTGTAACAACAAACCACCATTCTTTTTGAAGAATTTTTGTTTGCGTTTCTGTATCGCTCTCTTCCTTACGGCTTTATACAATAA
The DNA here is from genome assembly GCF_003935025.1 of Abrus precatorius. NCBI lineage: Eukaryota > Viridiplantae > Streptophyta > Magnoliopsida > Fabales > Fabaceae > Abrus > Abrus precatorius. The sequence goes on along the minus strand of NW_020874292.1, from coordinate 29,412,198 downwards.
CCATAGACAAAGGAGGACAATGATAGAACCAAAACTTGAGGAAACACCTACACATTTGTCACAATAAAATAGGGGATTATAAAATGGTTAATAAAAAACTTGATGTGCTTGTATGCACCTTTAGTTAATAAGTAGCCAAATGGATATTCACGTAGCTATATAGTTTAGGATCCGGGAAATTACAAAAGCAATAAATCTATATTAATTATTTTCATAACTGCGTTTATATAGATTTTATGCTTACCTACTATTGCCCACCTCTTCCCTCGACTGCTCTTGTCAAAGTACCCGGGCATGGCTGAAACATCATGATCCAAGATAGATTATATGTTAACACTCATGTATATCTTTCTCAGGCAAAAAGGGGAACGAAATTGGATGGAATTAATTAGATTTTATGACATATATTTAATTTAATATTGAGCTTTCAGTTTTTCTTTAAATAGAGATACACCATGACCATTCTTATTATAAAATATTGAGGCATAAAAAGAATAATAGTATTTTATTAACACTTTCTTTTATATATCTATCTTTATCACATTATTTGTATTCTTATATGTTTCTCTCTATCTAACTATATATATATATAAACAAAACATATAGCTAAACGAGTATTAAAAGAAATGTATATACTTTTTCAACCAAATCAAACTATATTTCGACAAAAGGGAAGTGTAATCCTTTTTCAACTTCATTATCAGACAAAGGTAAAAAAATACAATTGTGTAAATACTAAATTGTGACATAAAAGGTAGATACTACTAAAAGCATGTATGCAAATTGAGTGTTAATTTTAAATAAACTATACGGAGAGATGAATTAACTGTGAATTAATTTAAGGAAAACAGTTTTAAACCAAGATTGAGGTGAATTAAAATCTTCTTAGAATTTATCTAACCAAACACAACTCGAATGGCACCAAATTATTTTGCCGACTACTTTTCTAAGTCAAATCCTGGCCCTCATCATGCATATCAAATAAGGCTGCTTGCATTAATTCCAATCAAATATCTATTTGTTACTTTTTTGTTAAATAATTTTCATATAAAATACCCTTTTATTGATTAAATAAATAATAATACGATTTGAATAAAAGAATCTTAAATAGAGAATGATAATAGATATTTTAGAGGAAAAATTTTGATACTCTTTTCATCTATAACTTTAAAATATCAATAAAGTAATTAATTTTTAACTAAGATTATATTGAATTATTATAAAAAATATATTGATAATATTTTAAAATTTTTAAACACCATTCTTAAGGCAAGAGTTAAACAGGAATTGTCTCTAAAACATTCTTAGATATTGAATAAAAATTACAAAATGAACGTGAATTTATAAAATTAAGAATTAGATTTACATAATTTTTTAAACTTTTAGTCAATAATAAATAATATAGTTAAAAGAATGCATGAGAGAGTATTTAAGATAGTAATTAGAAAAAAAATTGTATATAAATAATATATTTTTAAAGTACGTTTAAAGATATATAATAAAAAGATTATATATAATACGTTTTAGAAAAAAAAACTAAATCAATAAATAATTATAAATATTAGATGACAAAGAAATTGAATATGGAAAATTTTATGTTGACGCTCCTTTTTTTATGTATAGAATTAAAACTGACAAAACAAGTTATTTGATCCATTCTAGTGAATTCGATTAAACTTAACTTGCATTGAGTTTGATCGATTATATTAAAAAAATTTAAATTTAATTTGAGTTTAAAATTAAAAAAATATATTTTATGTGTAATAATTAAAAAATGAATGGGAAAATAAAAGAAGTGACAGAATAAAAATGCAAATCTGATATACTGAGTGCAGAGGATCATACCGATGCAGCCTCCGTTAATGTATGGATTGCCATAGGAGCCTACGGGGCAGAGACATCTCAAACCTGTGGTCGTGTTCGTGGAAGACGTAACATTAGATTCATGACACCTTGCATCTGAAGGGATTTGCAGGGTTGAATTCGCGAGCGTCTCGTTCAAAATCTCCCACTCAAGCGTAGCACGAACATAATCCACACTCTGGAGCTCGTTAAATCTCTCAGCCATCAAATCAGACCAATAATAATAATAGCTCTGAACCTGAATCCAATCATTACTTACAATGAACGCGTAACTACACTTACCATTCACACTCTCGTTCTTCAAATCTTGTAGCGTTGCGTTATATTCCACAAGATAATGAGGCAGAGAAGTCTCGCAACAGTACCTTCCGTGACATCCATCTCTTGCGAAGTTGAAGTTGTCGTCAACTTCTTCGTTGTCGTCGCAAACTGACACACAACCACCGACAGCTGTCCCATTCGACTGCAGAAAAGCGAGGTTGTTGCAACCAACCGCCAAGAATTTGTTCCTATCCTGGGAATACACGAAAGGGCTTTCTCTCAGGTTTATCACTGTTGGCTTTGCTTTGTTGTTTTGGCAGTTCCGATGGTAAATTGGGTTCATGATGTCAACTTCGGCTACGTCCTCATTAATGGATTCCACTTCAAGATTGAAGGACTTCAAGTAAGGTTTCAGACCTCGAGAGCTGAATCTGCATTCTATTTCAAACCATTTATCTAAATAGCATTTGGGATCTTTCATTCCGAAAGGGAAAGGGATCTCAATATCCCCACATGTTGAATTACAACCTGGTTGTGCTATGATCGGAGTTTCCGCTGATGCAAGTGCATATACTGTCCATGTTGTCCAAATTATGACATGAAATGCAAATTGCAGAATCATCGTCGCTGATGCACTATTCCAATTTCGAAACATCTATGCTAGATTCGCGCATATATATTATTCCTAAGTGATTACGTAATTTTTTAATTTTAATTATTCATGTGTAATAATAAAGTAAATGTTTATTTAATAATTTTTTAAAATAATTATTTTGATATGTACTAAATTATTTATTAGAGTAAGTTCAATTAATATATATAAAATTTAATAAAAAAAGTTTATATTCATCGTGTGGTCTTATCTGACCTAGCCTTTTTCCTACGTGACTTGCGCCTAACTTTAATTTCGTAGAATTTTCTTGGACGGAAGACGAAATTGACCGGCAGTTAAATAATTAAATAATTTACATTAAATATTTCGAACTAATAACCAAGAAAGTGAAGGAACCATAATCTATATATCTATAATTTATTTACCTATAATATATATATATATATATATATATATAAGAAAATCTCATTCTCACCCTGATCAATTGCTCTTACCTCACTCAATTTTATTTATGGTGAATCATGTACGTGGTTATCTCTATAATAATAAATTGCAAGTGGAAAAGTATTTTATATATTATTATCTTAAAAAATATTATGTTGGGCAATATTAAAAAAATTTGCATTATTATGCCTGGTTCAATTTAATAAATGAAAATTATTTAAATGTTTGTTTAACATGGTCGAAGGTGAGTTTCATTATTAATTAAAATGTTTGAGTTCTTCTAGGATATGCATCATATTGACACTAAATTTGATCCTTTTTGCTTTCAACTTAAGCATATCATATTTAGGTTTTTTTTTTTCAAAAAATAATGTAATCCTTTTTAAATTTGGTACTTTGCTCTCTTTAATGAATATTATCAATGGAGGTTGCTACTAGTATTTAATATCACCCAACACATTTACAAATTTATTTTATAAATTTTATAAGCTTTGTTTATAGTAATGATGAGTATGTAGAAATATGTGAAAGAAATTGATTTTATGCCTTCTTTTCTACCCTTGCGATTGTCAGAACTTTAAGCTCAATGGTCAAAATAATAAGGTTAACTTAGCAATTAGCTTAACGCGGAATCATCATAAACACTAACCAAGTCTTAAGGGACTAATCTTAATACTATTTTATTTACATTAATGAATTTTAGGTTAATATCAATATACGTTTAAGTTATGCTGAATGGGAAAATTTTCTTATCCCCAAAATTCACCTTCGAATTTTTCCCAACTCAGAAGCCCAACATGTCTTGTTAAATTGGACCGAGCCCACTACATTACCCAATTAATGCAATCTGCCCAGCCCAAACCAAGATATGTGACATATATTTAGAAATTTATTAAAACCACGTTAAATAAAGTTATAACTTGTAGCATTCAAATAAATTTATATTTAAATTGATTCGATATTAGGTTTTACGGTAAACCTTGAGTATAAAGTGCATTTTGGACACATCATTATTGCTATTATTATTAGTCATCCAAAATTATGATATAATTTTTTGCATTTTTTAAAAATTCATAAAAATTATTGATTAACTTTTTATTATATCTCTTATCATTTATATTAATGGATTTATCTCATTTTGATAAAAAAAAATAGATTAATTAATTATTAATGATAAAATTCAAAAGAATTTCTTTATTATTATACAACAAAAATAAAATAAAAAATTACAGTTATAAAGGTCAATCAAAAGGAAATAATAGCAGTACAATATTAACATTACAGTTTTTAATCTTTATTACGGGGGATATTTATTTTAAAATTGGATAAATTATTTTTAAACTCAAAATGTAATTGAAATATAAATTTAAATATTGTAATCATAATTGTATTAAAATTTGAATTCTTTATTAAAATTATGAGAATTAATTTGTTTTAATGTCATCACAAAAATGGATTATATCCATTTATTTTAATAACATAATTACTAAAGAGAGGAGCGCTATAAGTTCATTTTTTAACTGTAAGCATTTTACTTTTAGATATAAATGCTAGCTGATTTTTGACAAATTAAGGATTTTATTTTAGTAAATAAAGCATCCTTATTTTAATATTAGTGAATATATATATATATATATATATATATATATATTTATTTATTTATTTATTTTTTTTGCGTGGATACAAAAACGCCACAACTGATAACTGTGGTTAATTGATCTTTGCTGTGTTCTGTAGCCTTGCTGGATCAGGTCCATGGCCATGTAATGGGCTGACTTGAACCTCTTTACTAATAAGTCCAAAACCTAACCACATAGAAACAGTTAAGTCTATAAATGGAAACAACCTTTTTACCAAAAGAAATGAACTGACTTGTTGAGGACAGAAATGCCACTGTGGAAATTTTCTTAAATGGATTTAAAAAATAATAATAAATGCAGTATCTAATGTTAATGTTATTTTTCAAAGAATAGAAATTTTATTCTTATCATCATTTCTTTTATTTCAATAATTAAAATAATAATGATTATCAAAACAAAATGTTAATTTTTTTGTCCGTCAGGAAATGCAAATGTCACCCAAATTTTGATAGAAAAAGTGAAAGGCAGAAAAGCAAGCACAAAGTAGTGAGTGAGGGGGTATATGCGAGGAAGATCCTTTCATCCACTTTCCTTATCACCTACAAAAGGCACTAAGAAAACCATGTTTCCTTCACTTAAGCACCATTATTGTCACCTTCTTTTTGCTCTCATCAGCAAGCGTTTGGTTTTTATCTTCCAACCCAAATATGAATCCCAAGTTCAGATCTTGGGTCAGCGTTTGCATCAACGATGGAAGCAAAGGAAGAAGGGTGCTCGATCGTAATGTTAGTTCTACCAGTTAGGTCATAGTTGTAAGCCTTAACCTTGAAGGGCAACCAATGATCCTTTGGCAATGTATCCTACTATATCGGATATATACATACATGCAAAGTATAATAAGCACTCCATATGTAAGCAATCTTGGCAATTAGTTCACTTGTTATCTCTTATGTTCCATTGCTCAAATATTTGAGCAACATGTTTTTTGGGGTAGACTTGGTTGATGTTGAAATGTCCTACATGTTAATCTCTACGGTGTAGTCCTTCCAATCTTGTTTTCAAATATTTATAAGGAGTTCTTTTCTCTTATTCTTAGCGCAAAGTGTTCTATTTTGAATATTAAATTAATATGGCCCTCATCTCTATTGGAATGATCGGAACTAACCTATTATTATTATTAACAATATTATAGTAGTAGGTAAACAAATGTTCAATTATATCTATATTAAATATTAGATTTCATTTTAAAACTTGTTATTTTGTTGTTATATTTTGTAAATATTGCAAATGATTATTATAATAAAAGTGAGTCTTCCATCCTGAATATAAAATATAGCCAGAGCAGCGTTTTAGGACCTTGTAATTTGCAAACGTTTAGTTATCTGACAAGCACTAAGCAAAAACTATTGCGATTTTAATAAAATACAGATCTCTGAAGTATATATGGAATCTGAATCTAATGTGATTTATGCAATGGGCTATTTCCATAGCGTTAGAAATTAAAGATTATGGCTCTTAAACTTTTGTGTGGTTCAGTCCATGAAGTTAAGAGTTGTAAAGAGGGATATAAAAGTGGCAAAGAAATATGAGAGCTGAGAATGAGCTAAAGTAAAGGACACGTGATGAAAGGGAGCTAAAGTAAAGGACACCCTTAATTTTTCAATTGATTTGCTTCACATTTATACACGCAATCACTTTCATTCTTGCTGTTGTTGAAGATGTGTTGTGGATTTAGTGTATGTAATGGACTTCCAAGTTGAATCATAGCAGTAGGCAATTTCATTAGCTCCAGTAACATGTAATAAATTTTAGACTCATTTTAGTGTTCGAATTCTTTGTTGCCTTTCGATTTTAGTTAAACTTTAGCTTATGATTTCAACTGTCTTGGTTGAATTCCTCTAAAATCCTAGTGTCCAAATAATAAAGTGAATATTGACAAGCTTTATTTTATTCAATCGATTAATTATATAAATTGGAAATATTCCCATCGATCAAATAATATTATTTTTGGTATTGAATATATAACTAGTTGTCCCTAAATGATAAATATAAATCAAATTTTTCCTTTCTATAAATTATTTTTATAAAAATAAATAATTAAGTATTTGGTTAAAAAAACTACAAATAAATAATTAAATAAATTACATATATAACACTATTACTAAAAAAACTAGAACAAACATTAATTCTTTCTTCGAGATAATCTACTAAAAAGTAAAATGTGAGAATTAATAGTATAATTTTTTTCGGTACAATAAAGTTACATAATGTCTATTTTTTTTTTTTGATATAAGAAGTATTTTCATGGGTTTACCTTAGTATCATGTTCATACTGTTGTATTAAATACTAATCAAAATTTATTAAAATAAATCAAATCTTTAAGTAATGAATTAAATATTTGATAAATTTGTCTGTAATCAATCAATTCATTCAAATATATTATTTTTTTTAATGAATATATAACCAGTTGTCCAGTTATTCATCCTGGTCCGTGATAATTTTTAATTAAACATTAGTCAAGTATTAAATAAATTTTAGTGCCATCATTTGATTTAGTATTTTAGCACAACTAATCAACTTAATAAAAATAAATTTCAAGTAATCAAATAAATATTTGATAAATGTTACTATACTTAATTAATTATATAATAAAAATATTATCTTCAATCAATTCCTGCTATTTTTTATTATATAATAACTATTTTAGTAAATAATAAAATAAATTTTAATTAATCAAATAAGTTTTTAACAAGTTTTAATGTGATCAATCAATTAATGATATAACTTTTTTGCATTATTATAATGTATGTTTACATATGGACGATTAGAAGCAATTATAGATTAAAATTATTGATAAAGTACATTTTTATTATTTTTGTTGCCAATTTATTTAAAGTATATTGTATCATTTTTAAAAAAATTTATATAGTCCCTTTAATTTAAAATATTTTAAAATTTAATATCATGTTATTAATGGCTTAAAAGTGAAAATTACGTTGCTTATACTTTTAAGATGAAACTTTAACTTTAAAACTAAAATTATAATACTGTTTTGATATATATATATATATATATATATATATATAAAGAATACAAATATTATTCTAAAAAGTATATTATTGTTAAAACAATAATAGATTAAAAGTATTTGTCACCCTTAAAAAGAGAATGCTCTCACATCCAAAGGAGTATAATGAACAATAAAGCATGTTCAACAATTTTATCAGGTAAATTCTACAGAAGAAAAACAAAATAAACATGAAATATTTTGATATTTTAAAAATGATTTTTATATAAAAGATTTTTTAATTAGTTAATTAAAATAATAATAATATTTAAATAAAAATAACAAAACACATATAAAAGTGAGAATAAAGACTTTTAAAATTAAATATAACACCAAGACTGAAGTAAAGGAAATCAGATGCTGCAAAGCATCTCGCATCACATGCTTACGTTTAATCAATTGTCGATAACAAAGTTTGGTCGAGTCAGATAATTCCATTGACTGGATCCTCAGAAATCGCTTGGCATTTTCGTATGTTTATTTAGTTCATAAAAACATGTGAATTTTTAAAATTAAATAATAAAATCGTAGCAGCCAAAAATCCATTTCTGAACATCAAGCATTAAAAAATCAGGGGACAACGTGACGAGAAAATTCAAAGACAAAAAAGGAAGACGAAATGAGTGCCACAAAATGTGTGGCAGAACCCCACCAATCACACAAGTCTATTTCAGATCATTAAACCAATACCCACTTCAACCCTAACATATATATCATTTCATCTGATTCAAATGAAAGATCAAAAGGAATTTCAATCATGCCAACTAGTACGCGGTTTGTCACGTTTTACATTATTTTAACCATAAGATTTCAAAGAGAATTTTACATGGTATTTAACAGAATTTCTAATTATATATCTAATATCTTGACACTCTTGAGTTTCAATTCTACCATTTGAATTATTAAAAGTTTACATTATATATTTTTATTTTTATATTTTACCTTTTATACATATATAAGCTCCAAATATATACTCCAAATGTAAAGATGATACCTTCTAGTGATACAAATAATAATATTCTTAGAATTCAGTGCTGAATAATCAAATCTTTTGCTAAAATAATAAAACCATTCACATAGAATTATAGGAACAAAAAATGTAATAATTGACTAAGCAATATGCTTCACTGTTTGATTCTCTATCCCTTGCTGGGAAGCACAGGAACGCTCTGTTCATTCCTGAAAAAGTTTTCTGGATCAACGGCAGTTTTAATCTTCACAAGCCTCCCAAAATTGTCATTGAAGTACTTGACCCCATAAACTTGTCCTTCTTGAAAGCTTTTCTTACCAAAGGTGTTGATCCCAATATCAAGGTCTCTATAGTTCAAGAAAGCACTTCTTGGATTCTTGGACACAAAAGGGGTCATATAACTATACAATCTTTTAGCTTGATTGGTAAAATTCTGTTCTGCAGCAGGTGAGGGATCATCCCAGTTCACAGAAAACTGAATTTTGAAAAGGTTCCCTTCCCGATGAGGAAATGCGGTTGCATTAGAGGGGATCTGAGACATTTTTCCACCATAAGGGTTGAAAACAAATCCTACTTTTCCCAACTCAATCATCCTCTTCCAAATCCACTCCAACCCATCTTTGGAAATAGGTTTCTGAACATAATCAGATTTCCTTTTCAAAAAACCAGCATCATTTAGATCCCTATCCAAGAGTGTCTCAGGTTTGGCACCACTCTTAAGACTCTCATCATCATTCCACCAAAGAACAGAATCAATCCAACTCACCTCAGTGCAATTCTCCTTCTTCAAACCAAGTAATGGAAACTCCTTCTCCAAAATTGAAACAACCTCATCAGCCCCTCCAAGAAAAAAAGCCACAACCGAGGCTCTAATGGTCTTGCTTCCCTTCACAACCTTAGAACTCACAGGCTGCAATAGCAGCCTCATGAAAAGCCTCTCATCAGTATTTGGCGCCACTTGTTGCCACTGAACAACAAGATCAGTGGCATTCTCTTCCAAACTCTTTTCAACTCGAAAAACAGTAACAATTGGTGGTACAGAAACCAACTTAATAGTGTATGATACTATTACTCCAAAACTAGCTCCTCCACCACCCCTAATAGCCCAAAAGAGATCTTCACCCATAGATTTTCTATCTAAAATCCTACCCTTAACATCAACAATTTTAGCATCAATAACATTATCAACAGATAACCCATATTTTCTCAACATGTTGCCATACCCTCCTCCACTGAAGTGTCCACCTACACCAACAGTGGGACACACCCCTGCAGGAAAGCCATGAACTTTACTCTTCTCCCATATCCTATAATAAACCTCACCAAGTGTGGCACCAGCTTGAACCACAGCAACCTCGTTTTTTATGTCCACTGAGATGCTACGAAGATTGAACAAGTCAATGATAATAAAGGGTTCTCCCGAGACATAAGAAATACCCTCATAATCATGCCCACCACTTCTGATTTTGAGTTGAATGTTGAGGCTTTTGGCGCATATCACAGCACCTTGCACATGCGATTCTTGCTGGGGTGTGACTATGATCAATGGCTTCCGCGTCGAGCTGGTGTTGAAACGCGCGTTGCGGATGTAGTTTTGAAGGACAGTGGAGAAGGAAGGGCTGCTTTGAGAGAAGAGAATTTGAGAGAGTTGAGTTGAAGAGTTTGTGTGTTGTGTGAGGCATTGAAGGAAAGTGTTGTAGTTTGTTGAAGGGGCTGGTGCGGGTGCTGCTGCTGATGCAGCCAATGAAGCGCAGATACTTAGAAGAAGAAAAGTTGCAGAAAGATACAACAAACAATATGGTTTTGCCATTGTCGGTTGTGTGTGTTGGAAAATTGGGGTGGGATGAGCGTGTTTTTATACACGAAGATGAAGCCTTTGGGATTTGGACGGTGTTGTTTTGGTCTACTTTTGAGCCTAACATTGGACCACAACGTGAGAATTTTCGTAAGCAGTTTTGGAACCTTCATGGAATAAATTTCAGCTGTTTTTACCTTTCCTAGAGTGATGACTTGTTCTTACCCATCCTTTCACATGCAACACGTAAGGAAACCTTTAATGGTTTTTTTAGTATTAAATATGATAAAAATTTATATTCAGAAAATTGTTATTAAAATTTATAAAATAATAACTCTCTTTAATTTGGATACATAGGGAACCAAATTAAATGAATTGGATATTGAGCATATCAAATAGTTCAGATTAGGGAGTTACTAATAATAAGCGTTAATGCATTTACGATATGCGTATCTGTATAAAGTCCCTTTTGACTTATCCTTAATGGGTTAAAAAAAAGGAGCAGTCATTTACTAGGAACTAGATATTTTGTCTTATAAGTATCCTTATAATTAAATCACAAATTTATAATTCGTTACATAATTCTTTGGGTAGTTGAATACTAATGTTGCATGGCTTATATTCGTTGACTTTTTGCTGTTAGCGAGAAAATAAACAAGAGTTGTTTTTTCTCGTACAAAGTGTAAGGAGTTTTGACCGATAAAAAAAATAGTTTTTTAATCTTCTCTTAAAGACGCACGATAAAAAAACATTACATATATTCTATTGGATGTTTTGAATTATTATGAAAATATATATTAAGTATTTTAACGATTTTAAAATAATAGATATTTTTATTAAAAACTAATTATAATTTTTTAACACCTGTCTTAATCATATATAATAAAATAAAATAAATGCCTTATTGGTATTAATTAAAGTAGGAATGCATTAAAAACCACAATAGATGTGTATATATTTAATAACATTTTTAATAAATGGTTATTTTAATGTGTGGTATATAATAAAAATTTGAAAATAATTCTTTTAGAAAATAAAAATATTTATTATCTCAAAATTGTTAAAACAATACACATTTTTATAGTAATTTAAAAATATTTAATAATATATATTTACTTTTTCTTAACATATATATTAAAAAATTAATAAATAATTTATTAATTCTTTTTAACAGACATTTATAAAAAAATTGTTAAGATAATATAGTACTCCGTTTATTATTGACTTTTATAAATGTCTTAAAAGAATAAGAAGATATATCAATCAGTGATTTCTCTCCTTCGTTTTTCCTTAATCAACGGGTAAACTTGTACGAAACGAATTTCAATGTCTTAATATTTATTTTGAATGTTGAGAGGGAGAGAGGGAGAAAAATTGAACATCGATGTGACTGAAAAAATCTTATAAATTTTCTTAAACTATAATATTAAAATGGTTGTAGAAGTTAAAGAAATAAAATTTTGACTAATTATTATAAATCAAATTAAAGAAAATTTTGATTTTTTTTTTCTCTCCGCTTTTATTCGTATGAATTTGAAAACTAGTCATCCATTAAAAAATAAACTAATTGTATATATTTCTTTTCTTTATTATATTATTTGGCTACAGGCTTAATACTGTAATTGGCATCACTTTTTAGTTGACAGAAATTTATTTTATTAACTACAAATATGTTTAAATGAAATAATTTTATTTTGATAAAGTAAATTGTTAATAATTTATAATATTTTTTGAAAATTTCGTTTAACTATCATTGTAACTTTTGCATATTAGTCAAAAGTATTTGTCTATTTTTATCTCTAATATATCTTCATAATCCCTTATTTACGTATTTTTGTTTATAAATGTTTAAAATTATAACATTTAATACGTAAGAGCAACCAAATATGATTATTATAGAAAAAAATTAAATATTTAATGCAGTTATATTTATTAAGATTTAAATTATTTTATCAACATGAATCATTACTTTTATAATAATTAATATAAAAATAATATTTAAAAGAAATGTATTTTAATTAATTAATAATATAAATAATTTTAAAAAGAGACATAAATAAAATATTTGATTTTTTTCTATAAAAAACAGAACTAGTAATCAAATGCGTGAGTCAGCGTTCAACGATGGAAACTTTAACAATTCCGCACAAACGAAAAAAAGTGAGTATGTGGGAATGGAATATTCTAAACGCCTTACTTACAAACGCGTAAGCTAATGTATTCTCAAGCAGATACTTTGCCGACAACTCCATTAAACTGAAATTTTCTAAATATAATTCAAGTTATTAAAATTAATGTATAAAATGAATAAAATTTTAATTTTTAAAAAGTTTTTCAGACTTAACTCGTATTAGTCCTAATTAAATTAAACTAAAAAAACCTCAAAATTAATTAGATTCAAAATTTTAAATTCAACTTTTATATTTAATTGAACGGTTGAGATTGACTCAATTGAGTCAACTCATTTTTCAACTCTAAATATAATGAATTATTGCATAATCTTTCTATTTCTTAGTTATTCAATTATGTACAGTGCTCAGAGAATTTTACTTTGTTTGAATGCCATAAAAATAATAATAATAATTTTAAATTGCAAAAAAAAGAGAAGAAAAATTAGAACATGTTTAATTTCCTTTTAAAAATACTTTTTTATTTTTTAAAATAAAATATAGTACAAATTTAAACTATTTAACCATGTAGGTTTCAAATCACGTATTGTTCTGTACTTAAGTCCTCTGTAATCAAGAATGTATCCAAATATAACTATGTAAAACGAAATTGAACCCAATTTATTCATATACGTGAGAGTTATAATTCAATTTGATTTTAACTACAAGAACCGAAAAATAAATCGAATCAAACTAATTTAAGCAATTTTAAAAATTTTTAATTTTTAATTTTTAATTTTACGTTTTAAAACGGTTTGGTTTGGTTCATTAACACTATTTTCTCTAGTTAATAACGATACATAGCTCAGTAATCAATAAAAAGAATATATAACTAATACATGGCTTATTGAAGTCTAGTGTATCTCCGAAATGAATACACAAATTATCTTTTCTAATGCAAATTATTATGTAACTCTTCCCAGAAAGTTAGTAAATTTTGGTAATTTGTGGTTCATAGACAACCTAATCAAACAATGGTGGAATACTCTGCTCATGCCAGAAGAAATTGATAGGATCAACTTCAGCTTTTACACGAGCCAGTTTTTCAAAATTAAACTTGAAATATTTCAAACCCCAATATTTTGCTTCTTCATAGCTAGTGTTGCCTCGATTCACTCCCAAGTCAAGGTCCCTATAATTCAAATATGCAGCTCTTGGACCCTTCGAAACATATGGTGCCATGTATGCATATAACTTTTTCATCCGATCTATATGCTCTAGTGTTTCTTCATTTGAATCCCAATAAACCAAATATTGGATACCATATATGCTCCCATTTCTATGTGGAAATGGAGTTTCTGATCCTGAAATCTCACTCATTCTCCCTCCATATGGTGTAAGAATCAACACTGGTGTGTTCTCTTCAAGTAACATGTTCCACAACCCTTCCAAACCTGCCATAGGAATGGGTTCAGTGACATAATCTGATTTTGCTTTGAAGCTTCTAAATGTTTGGTTTCTCTGAAGCAAGACATCCAATGGTTCATTGATTGAATAGCCTGCAAAGTAAAGAACAGATTGAATCCAACTCATCTCAGTGCAGTTATTGAGATGCAAATCCAACTCAGCCAAATTGTTACGCATCAAAGGAAGAAGGTTCTCAGCAGTCCCTAGATATAACCCTGTGAAAGAAACCATAACAGTTTTCCCACTATTATTATAAGATGAATTGGAAAGTTCCATAACTGAGTGAAGAAAAAGTTCACCAGGAAGCTTGTTAGCAATAGTTTGCCATTTTTGAAAAAGGGTACCGGCACCTTGATCCAGTGTCATTGGAACATTGAAAATTGTCACTGTTGAAGGAACATGTACAAGCTTGACTTTCCATGCAGTAATAACACCAAAGCTTGAACCTCCCCCTCCTCTTATGGCCCAAAAGAGATCCTCACCCATCAAAGTTCTATTTAGTATATTACCATTAACATCTACCATTTCAGCATCAATTACGCTATCAGCTGCAAGACCATATTTTCTAAATATTGTTCCAAATCCACCTCCACTCATGTGGCCTCCTACACCAACTGTGGGACAACTCCCAGCTGGGAAACCATGCACCTTACTTGCATTTGCAATTGCAAAATAGAGTTCTCCAAGTAGCACCTGATTGCACCCATGCACTTTCATCATTGATGTCAATGCTTATGGACCTGAGGTTCATGAGATCAATGATTAAGAATGGAACATCAGAGACATAAGAAAGACCCTCATAGTCATGCCCACCACATCTTACTCTCACTTGCAACCCTTGTTTCATTGAACAAGTGATTGCTGCTTGGATGTGAACTAGGTTTTGTGGAGTAACAATGAGGTTTGGTTTTGGAACTGAACTGTCCACGAATCTGAGGTTCCTTATGGAAGATTTCAAAAGGGTTGCGTATGAAGAACTGTTTTGAGATAGTATTACTCCAGCAGTTGAGTTTGAATTTTCTGAAGTTGATGAAAAACATTGAAGGAAACCCCTTTCAATTTCAACAGAAATACAAGTTTCTGGGGAAAATGAGATGAAAATGGTGATTGAAAGGAGTGCTAATTTAATATATGTGAAGGTCATATTTATTCTGAATGCATGCATTTTCAGAGCTTAATTACTTATATCCAATTCATGCAGCTATAATGCTATATATTATGTGAGACAATATGAATACTGAACTAGGGAAATATTGATTATTCATAAAACAATGAACAATGACAATTACAATGTTTTAAAGGGTAGAATATGCTATGATGGAGATTTCATGACATTTATGGTGTTGGATGTATCAGTGCTTTGGCATTCTCAGTTACAACGTCAGTTGTCGCCAATTTGCCACCTTTTACTGAAATGCCGAATGTGAAGACACACAGGAAGCAGTCTAGGTTCAATTACAGAAGCTAGACACAGATTTTTTTTTTTCCTTTTTAATGTGTATATTCAATTCTAGTTTGAAGTTTTAAAATTAATCTTTAATTTTGACTCTTATGTTATCTAATTTTTCACACTTTTTTTTTCTCTTCAATTATAATAGATATTATTCAATTGTCATACATATAAATAAACATAATTATTACAATATTACTATAAAATTGAAATATTAAAAATAATAAAATATTTATTTAAAATGTAACAATTTAAGCTTTTGATATAACATAACAAAACATTTCATTAAATTAATAATAAAATAATATTTATTATTTATATTACTTGTATAATTATTTTATTATAAAGTATAAAAATTATAATTTATACTTTGATGAATATATACATAACTAATGATTTATTATTTTATTATTATATACTTCAAGATATTTTATTATTATAATTATAAAAATATATTTTATTGTTTGTATTTTTATTATTTTACCGTATAATTATTGTAATAACTATAATATTTTCTTAACTTTATATATGCATATTAAATAAAAAATTTATCGATAATTTGTAATTGTATTACATATTATAATTAATTTATAAAAATGTAAGTATAATATTTTACACTTATGACAGAGCAAGTATAATATATCAGATAGAGAGATAATAAAATATTGTTTTCATATTTACAACATAATAATTATATTTATAAAGAATATCTTGTATAAGGACCATTAAAGTTCAGAAGAAAAAAAAAACATTATAAACCCCAAACCTTTTTAAATGTTTATTTTTTTTACTATTAAAGTTAAAATAAATTTTAAAAAACAAAAATGATTTTGTTGACCTAAATCTAGTGACAAAACGATGAGTTTTTCTCATTACTCTGGCCTCGATTGGTAATTACAGAATCACTCCATTATGGCTAAGTATGGGCTAAAGGCTGTGAATTAAGATAACATGGTGTTTGTAGTGAGTCCATACCATAATTCCAACTTTTGCTCCTCCAAACAGCTTTTAAAAGTGACTTCTAGACCAAAATAACACAGTGAACTAGTAAATCATTCTTGTTTAAGAAACTAGTATTTTAAACCATGAAGAATGATTGACCTAAAAAAAGTGCATTATGACTATTTGACTAATCTTATAGCATTTTACAATGTAAATAAAATATCAAAGTGCTTCATAAAATAATGCAATATTTATTTTGTCAATGAAGTTAATATTTTAGATGTGTAATTTTAGTTTCATTTAGATTTTTAAAAGAATTTAGGACTTGTTTGATTTAGTTTTGCTTTTCAGTTTTTAAAAATTACATTTTAAAATAATTTTATAAAACTGTTTTTAAGATGAGAAAATAAAAAAAATTATTTGAAAAATTTATTTTTAAAAACTAAAAAAATTTGTTTGATTTTATTTACATATATATATATATATATTTGATATTTAATTTTAATATTTTTTATTTAATTAAATATATTTTTTATATTTAAAAGGAAATATTAAATTAAAAAATTATTAAAATAAAGTCATAAGGTTCTCACTTGAGGATGCTGAAAAGTTGCTGAAATAGCACACAGGGAGAGATGTGAGAATGCTGTAAAACTCTAACCTATTTCTTTTATATTTTTTATTTAATTAATTTATTTACAAGAATGTTGTTAATGAGAAATCTTGCAAATTTTGAAAAGAGAAATTAAAATTTAAAAATAAAAACACTTTAGAAGCTATTCTGTATTTTCCCTTTAAAAATTGAAAATAAAAATTTATTTTTAAAATTTAAATTAACAAACAAATTTTGAAGTTTTTAAATTTTAAAAATTAAAAACTCTTTTTAAGAAGGGGAAATAAACACCCCCTTAATCTTTAAACTTTTTTTTTTTGTTATGTTTATTCAATACTACAATTTATTTTTAAAAATTAAAAATTATTTTTAAAAAGAAAATCAAACATATTATGAGTAGTTTTATATTCTTTTTTTTTCTTTACTTCTTTCTTTTTTTCTCCCTCTCTTAATAATGAGTAAAATATTAATTAATCAGATAGAAAGAGTTTTGTTAATAAATGTCTAAACTTAAAAAATTTAAAAAACATATTTATTGTTTCAATTTTCATTTCTTTATTTCTGTGGGAACAAATATTAATAATTAACAATATTTTTAGAAGTTTATCATTAAAATTTAGTGGGCTTAATTGTAAACCGTCCTCACTCTAAAATGTGAGATAAACTTATAAAAACAATGTAAAATAAGGACCGCTAATTAAAAAAACTAACAGTTTATGAACGTTTTGTAATGTATATTTACAAATTTAGCCAACAATTATATTCTCGATTCTCGACCATAATAATTTTTGGCTGTAAAATTCTTGAAAACGTCATAACATTAACATGCCTTAGAAAAAAAAAAATATACCCTAAAGTTTTGTCCTTATCTTAGTTAGCTTCTGGCTTGAATTTAGAGGAGATATTTCAGAAAAAAAATGTGTTCTAGATTGCATTACATTTTTCAAAGTATTATCATTAAAAGAGGAATTTCATTTTATCAATAATAGAATCACTTGTCATCTTTGCGCAATCATATTTTATACTTTGGGTGATTTGGGACACTATGCTAAGATTTCCTATCCTCACCTCACAGCTGAAAATAATCCTTAATTACGTGTTGCTTTGAAGGGAAAAATTATAATTCTTTATGTATACTTTTATGACGATCCAAGATTAGAGAATCATGTCATGTGAAATTCCACATAACAATAAAAGTAATTATATAAAAACTTATGTTTATTTTTTTCATAAATATTAATTAAGCAAAATTTTATAAATATCAAGAAAAGTATACATACAAGTGCATAAAAATCAAACCCAAAAGTTTTTTTTTTTTTAATTAGTGTTTAACTATGTAAATGGGTTGATTATATCTATCTTTAAATAAACTCTAAGGATATTGATTAAGAAATAAAAAAATAAAAAATATAATAATATAATTTTTAATGAGCTCTTAACATTATTTTTAATAAAACAAATTATTAATTCTTTGGTTAACGTCCTTAGAACTAGTTAATATCTATTAAATTATCTCCAAATTAAGAGAATTTAAATTATATTAAACCCAGTTAAATTATAGGCTCAATTTTTTTATAGCGCGCTTTTTTCTTCTGTCCAAGAATCCTTTAAGACAAAATAACCGAGATTAACCTTTAAGCTGAAGATGGCGATGATCAGATAAAATTCTAAGTGTGTAGGTAAAGCTCACCTAAGTTCATAGAGCTCAGAATTCAACAATAACCAATGGATTGTATAAATGCACTCTTTATACCTATAATCCATTTCATGTTATTAAATGGTCTAATAAAGACACTTTCATTAAAAAAAGAAAAAGAAACTTACCTAAGCATTTTTCTAGTATGTATATATAGTTATTATATAATTAGTTCTTAAGATGTAGACCAACTGGACTTCACATTCTTCCAATTAATCGAATTTTCTATCAAACTACACATTTTCTATAGAAGATGGTGGTAGTCTTACTTGGCAAACTTCATGTATTCTTATTATAACATAATCCACTACTTGGTTAAATGGCACATTATCATCCACTAATAATTCAAAATGCATAGGAGTCTTGGCCCTTCCAAGCTTGTGGCTCTTGTTTATAGAATCCTCACACCCCAATTTGAGCATTTTAATTTTCTTTTTCTGTAGTGGTTGACTTGATCCAGTGCCTACTTTATATGCCATGCCAAATTGCCAAGCAAGTAGACTTGTACAGCTGCGCCATTATGAAGCAAAATTTTCCTAAGATTCATCTTAGTGGATTCTAAAGTGGTGCACAAAGCTCTTTAGGTAACACTAATTCATGCACACATTAATACATATCTGTATGTAACACCAATTCTTGCAACTTGTCAAATAATGTTTGTGTGACAGGTTATGTCAGGTGAAAGTGTGGTTTCAATTACGGTGTAACGTTGTGGTAGGGTTTAATCTTCTTTTTTTTTTTTTTCTGTTTAGAAAGAGAAGTTAGAGTAAATAAAGTTGTAAGAAATTATGTTGTTTTAAAAAAATAGCTTAATTAAAAATATTTATTATACTTTTATAACTTTAATATAATAAATGTTTTATTTTAGTAAAAAACTTATTACTTTTAATTATGTAGGATCTAAACATAATCCTATTTAAAATACATTTTATATTTTTTTAATTATATTTCTACTGCTTCTTTTCATTCTTTAATCTTAAGATCTAAACATATTCAACAAATTTTAGCTTAAAAGTAACTTTAGTTTATAAAATTGTAAAATTATCAAATAATTTTAACTTAAAGTTAAAGCTTTTATTTTTAACTTTAATTTTAAAGTAGCATTTAAACTCTAAAAAAGCCAAGTAGGTCAAATGATGCATTTGTGTATCATTCAGAAAATGGTTCCAGTCCTGGGCATTAAGCAGCGGAAAATTTAACTCATTAAATTAGAATAATCACATATGTAAATTTTTATAATTTTGCAATGTATTCTTAATAGAAATTATTCAATGTTAAAAGGAATATATAAATGTTATCTTTTGATTTAAAAATTTGATAATTAAAAAATTAATGAACTTGATTTAAATTTTATCATTTTTAAGATTTTAAAATATAATATATGTCATAATCCAGATGAGACAAAATGAAAACAAGCTTCTTAAACACATAAAAAGAGAGCAAAGAATAAATCAAGCATTTAATAACGTAATAACATTGTCCTCCCTTTACACTAATGCGGCACAAAAAAAAGTAACTCATCTTAATTTATTTTTTCACTAAAAAATGCTAGCAATATTTTTTAATTATCTATTAAAATTTATTAAAAATCTCAAAAAAATTATATATGGGTCTCCATTTATATTTTATTGCACAACTAGAAAATGTTGATTTTAACACTTTTTTTAAAAAACGAGCAACAAGCAAATTATTTTGCTCAATTAGTTTGTTGCCCATTGTACACGGAATCCTCTTCATCTATCTCCAAGCGTAAAGAAAGATTTTTGGCTTCTTACCTTCATTTTCCTCACTTCTCCTTTCTTTAAGCATGCGTTTAGTTTTATTTAAAAACTTGACTATGGAAAATAAAAAAGTTTCGGTAAAAAATATTTGCTATTTGAAAAATGTTTTTCAATTATATGAACACAACTTATTCAAAAGACGTTCTACATACACCTTTCTAAGGTTATAACTTAATAAATTTAGCTATAATAATATTTTTTATTAACAAATATAACTAAAACATGTTTCTACAAATTTCATAACAGCCCAAATATTGGATAATTGAAATTTTTTGTGAAACACTTTTACCCTACAAATTAAGTTGTTGCATTAATTTTCATAAAACATTATTTTTTCATTAAAAAGTTAGGTGTAAAATTAAGAGACGAACAGATTAATGTACTGGATGCTTTATAATTTATAAAAATTCTTATATTTATAAAAATACATATATAATTTTTCTGAGTCAAGTCCGTTATTATAATACTAACATAAACTATAATCCTAATAAATCTATTATAATTATTCATAATATTTTTCCTTAAATTGAAACATAGATATTAATAATGTCCAGCTTGTTATAAATATAATTGCTACTAACAACTTAATTTGTAGATTATTACAAAACTCTACACGAGCTCTTTTTCCATTAGTTTTCCATGCATTAAGTTACACTAATTAATAAGATTACTCTACAATTTGAAGACCATGAGTTCTACCCAAGTTCAGCTTTTGGCGATGGAATTTTTCTGGTGTTACATTAACTACGCTTGGCGAACAAGTAGAGTGTGCCATTAAACTTTGCGTAACACTATCAAGTGAAGTAAAAAATGTACCAATGAGTGAGTGATGTGGTGGACCTACCGATTATCCCCACTACAATGCCATGAAATGAATTGAATATTATGTAATATGGAGAACTTAATAAACAAATTATGCAGATTTCCCTTTAGTTGTTGCATGATCATATGATGCTGCAAGAATCTCCTAATTATTCTTCAAAAATATTTTAAAAATCGTGGGACCATAGGGAATTGTTGCTTTGCTTATGCCATTCCTTTTATCAAAGATGAAACACAGAGTTAGTCCTTTCAGATAATGTTAAATGTGAAAGTGGTCGAGGTTCTTGTAATCAAAGATAAATAAGAAATCTATGTTCCACAATATCATAATTAAAAATAGAACATTAACCTCAAGATAATGCCAACACTCTTCCTCTATATGACGTTTGTCTTAGCTCAATTATGCGTAAACTATTGTTTATCGTATTATCACCACACCTCACTATGATCATATATATATAACATTTGGGGTAGCCACCATCAGCACAAAATATAGAAACCAAAACCTGAGAGCACAAAACCATGTTGTCACCAACTTCACACTTGCCAATTTTAATCCTCCTGTTATCAGTTTCATTGGCAGCTCCAGCTTCAATTGATGAAAATTTTGTCCAATGTCTCAGCTTCTATTCAGACAAAGCAGCTCCATTTTATGCATCAATTTACACTCCAAAAAATGCTTCATTTACCAACTTCCTTCAATCCTCTGCACAGAACCTAAGGTATTTGGTGCCTTCAGCACCAAAACCTGAGTTTATATTCACACCCTTGACAGATTCTCATGTCCAACTGGCTGTGACATGCTCAAAGAAACTTGGTATTCATCTGAGAGTACGAAGTGGTGGCCATGACTATGAAGGACTCTCGTATGTTTCTGAAGTTGAAAGCCCTTTTATCATAGTTGATTTGTCTAAGCTTAGAGCCATCAATGTTGATATTGATGACAACAATGCTTGGATTCAAGCTGGTGCCACTATTGGCGAAGTCTATTATAGAATATCTGAGAAAAGTGCAGTTCATGGCTTCCCTGCAGGCCTTTGCACAAGCTTAGGCATTGGGGGGCACATTACAGGTGGTGCATATGGATCCATGATGAGAAAGTATGGCCTTGGAGCTGACAATGTCTTAGATGCAAGAATAGTTGATGCCAATGGCAAAATCCTTGATAGGGAAGGCATGGGGGAAGACCTATTTTGGGCTATTAGAGGAGGTGGAGGAGCAAGCTTTGGTATCCTTCTTTGGTGGAAGATAAAGCTGGTTCCTGTGCCAGAAACTGTGACAGTTTTTACAGTTACAAAAACTCTAGAGCAAGATGCAACCAAGGTTATTCATAGGTGGCAGGAAGTGGCACCCTATATTGATGAGGATCTCTTCATCAGAGTCATCATCCAACCAGCTACAATTGCAAACAAAACTGAGAGAACTATCACAACTTCTTACAATGCTCTCTTTCTTGGTGGTGCTGAAAGACTCCTCCAAGTCATGAAGGATAGTTTTCCTGAATTGGGCTTGACCAAAAGAGATTGCTTGGAAACTAGCTGGATAAAATCAGTGCTCTATATTGCTGGTTATCCAAATGATACTCCTCCTGAAGTTCTTCTTGACGGGAAATCAACATTCAAGAACTACTTCAAAGCCAAGTCAGATTTTGTGAGAGAACCAATACCAGAAACTGGGCTTCAAGGATTATGGCAAAGGTTGCTAGAAGAGGATAGTCCTTTGATGATTTGGAACCCATATGGTGGAATGATGAGCAAATTTTCAGAATCTGATATTCCCTTCCCTCACAGAAATGGAACACTTTACAAAATCCAGTACTTATCTCTTTGGCAAGAAGGGGATAAGAATGCCTCAAAGCATATAGATTGGATTAGGAAGCTTTACAACTACATGACTCCTTATGTGTCTAAGTTCCCAAGGGAAGCATATGTGAACTATAGAGATCTTGATTTGGGAATGAACAAGAAGAACAGCACAAGCTACATACAAGCAAGTGCTTGGGGCAATATGTATTTCAAGGATAATTTTAACAGGTTGGTGAAAATAAAGACCAGAGTGGATCCTGATAATGTGTTCAGGCATGAGCAGAGCATTCCACCGCTTCCAGTTTCAAATATGAGGCTAAAAGACAAGAAATGTAAGACATGGGAATAAGGCATTGTATCGCTAGTCATTGGGGGGGGGGGGGGGGGGGGGTTTCTATAAATTTGTTATGGGGTTGATTAGCTAATCTAGATGAATAAAAGATACATTTGAATTTTGTTCTGTTTTTGGTCATTTTAATGTTGTAAAACACTGTGATTATTGTGTGTGTGACACAAGATTACAGGGGACAAGTGTTGTTTCGCTAGCAAAAGCTGTGTATCTATAGTTAAGGTCTTTTTGTAAGGATCTGGGTCTCTTAAATACCATACATACTCAAGTGTGACACATGGCATGCACATTTTATTTACAAAGGAACTTAGCAATCTAGTCCTGCTTCTCTTCCAAAACATTCACCGTCTATATATTATGTAAACATAGACATGATGCTAAAGTTTACAAACTCTCCAATGATGGACTTATGCTTATAATTTTTCTCGTCCTGAAAAAAACATCAAAATAAGCATACCAAAGCAAAATGACAGAAAAAATTGTTTTTGCTTGTTATTTCGATAAATTTAAAATCAGTTCCTTATAAATTAAACTTTTGGTGTTAATAAGAATATGTTAAAGAAATTGTTTCTAGCACTTTTTTAATGAAATTTTTATAATTAAAAAAACTTTGTAAGTCCATATAGGTTGGCGGTGCTCAGAATTCTTAGTGAATATGTACAATACCTAGTCATTTTGTCCTATCTTCGCCTGTCATTGCACGGTAACGACATTTAAATATGGGTTGATTTGTGGAAATATTTTGTTTTTCTTTTAATTTATAAAAAAATGGTTTTTGGCATTATTTTCTATGCAAATTTTTAAAACAAAAAATAACCCAAAAATGCTTTACAAATGTATTTTATTTATTTTCACTTAAAATTATAAATGCAATGAACAACATATTTTAAGTTTTTTAGGAATTATTGTCCTTTAATTGTTATATATTTAATTGTTTTTAAAAATAACTATAAAAAACTAATCATAAAATATAAAAGATGTTCTTAAAAAAAAGTTAGGTGCAGAAAAGCGTTATTGTCTGAAAGTCATTTCCACGACCGTAAATGGTAGCCCACACCAACCCTTCGTAGCCAATAAAGATATTAACGGAAAATAAAGAACTGAAGGTATAGCAGAAAGGAATATTCACAAATAGGTGAGTTTTCCATCATAAATATGATACAATAAATGAATTTTCACATGATGTTAATTGTAGAACTTCTGCACCACAAAATTGACAAAACATGGCACGCTAACCCCCCAGAAAACATCATTGATTGAGAAGTAAAATAAATTAGATAAACAAAAGCAGGAGATCCTGAATTTACTATTATTTTAACCAACGAACATGTGCTATTCTTGACAGTAATTTACATACTCTTTGCATCCACTTTCGACGGAGGAAGTGTTCCAAAAATTTTATCCCATAGTGATGAAGTAATCCCAAAGCCTTTATCCTGGATTCGAAAGTGATGATTCAAGTGGTACTTCTGCAGAAAAATGGGAGAAAAAAGATAATTAAACTTGCATGGCTTACAAGATGGAGATAACTGCCAATATATGATAGTCGCAGAAAAGGTGCAACATAAAACAAACGAAACTGGACAGCAGAAAATGAGCAACGCTTGGCAGGAGTAGAAATGCTAGCAAGTAGCAACACACTTTTGTCCAACGGGTGAAACCTAGTGTCACTCTTAAATGTTTATTGTCATTCATAGGTGATTTTTGTCTAAAATACATCTATTATTAATAGAAAAAGTTATTTTAGATTAAAAAAAAAACTTAAATAAGAGTGACAACAGTCACATAAAATTTGCAACAGACACTCCCGTAAAAAATAGTGGGGTCCCACTGGGTCCTACTTATTTAATGAGTCTTGTGCGAATTTTCAAGAATACGCTGAAATATGTGAATCATAATCCCCTGCTGATTTTGCATATTCATTAGGTTTCTTAGTTTACGAAGTTTGCTCTAGAAAAAATATTTGGGGTTGAGGAGGAAAAGTTAGTATTTACAAATGGGATAATAAAATAAAAAGAATGTCCAAATTACACCTGGTGAAATAAACAACTATTTTCTTTTTTAGTAATTTATACTAGAACAAGATATTTTGCTTATCAGCAAGTTAATGGTAATTCACAGTGCTTATACCTTGAGATGCCGGGGCACTTCAGTCTTTGGCTGACCATGGTGCAAGTAATAATGAGTGCAATCATACATTACATAACCCAATAAGCCGCCTCCAAACAAAGCAGGAGCAGTTGAAGGGGTGGATAAGAGCTTTACCAAGTTCCAGAACTGGACACAGTCACACAGCAGACAAAAACACAAGCATCACTTCAAGGAACCATAAACCTAGTGTGCAGAATTTCTCTCTAAATTTTAGCAACATTGACACATCCGTATTGCAGACTAATCATATAACTCCATAAAGTCAAAAAGTATTCTGCCCACTTTCAAAAAGAAAGCTAGAAATTGCGGTATTCATGGCCGGAGCCTCTGTTGTGACTTACAGCAAAGCAAATCTAAGAAAGAATTTCCGACTCTCTGAAATTTCTACCACAGATTCACAGAATAAGGTTATCAATTGTCCTTAAACTATTATTTGTGGCACAACTATTAAAAGATCTCTTCAAACATAAAACAAAATAAATTTAAATCTTACAATTCTCTTTTCATTTCAATAAAGTGTGGGAAAATGCAGTATATAATATGACAGAAAGGAGATACCGGCATCAATAAGATAGCTGTAGCAGCAGGGGGGAAAACAAGTCTCAAGCCATCCATGGGATGTTTATGGTGGCAGCCATGGAGAAGATAATGCATGGTATTTCCCCTAAAGCAACATCCAGAAAAAGGAAATAAACTTTCAGAAAAAGTAGATATAGTTAAAGACAAGTACAAGCAAAAAATTAACATATGGTTTCACACTAAGGAAAAAAAAAAGGAGAAGAGAGAGATCTAACCAGTAGGTCTTTGTTTTAATGTGGAAAAGAAAACGGTGTAATGTGTATTCAAGCAATGTCCAAATGAAAATGCCAAGAACCACCAATAGAGCTACGGGAGGACAACTGAGGCCCATCCTTATAGAGTTATATATAGACCAACATACAACTGGCAGCCAGATGGTTGGTATTGCCCACCAGACTGTGCGCGTCAAGAACTGGTCCAAGTAGTAACAAGTCAGAGAAACAGAAGAAATTTTTTCAATGTATCATCAGAACCAAAAATAAATAAATCTTCATCACTTTGTAATGCACTCAATGTTAAAAGGATTGAACATTGTATCACATTCTTAAAATTAACATGCTTATCAAATTCAAAGGAAAACTTTATCAGAAACCTATGAAACCAGTAATGCTCTATGCCAGTAAATGTTGCACAGTGATGAGACAAGAGGAGCCAAACATAACTCTGGTGGGGATGGGAATGCCGAGGTGAATGAGTACAAAACTAGAATAGTCAGGAACTTGGGGAGAAAGTTCCATTAGCAACTATTTAGGACAAGATGACTGAAACTCATTTAATGAAGTTTAACCATGTGAGAAGACCAACAGAAGCTTCATGAGAAAATAGATCAAGTGGAACATGGTCATATTATGATATTGAAAAAGCAGACAATCTACCAAAAAAAACAAAAAAAGACAAACCATTGAAAAAGACCATGCTCTAAATGGATTTGCTAAAAACTTGACTTACGATAAAGCCAATGGCACCATTTAGTCCATCTAGCCAACCTCACTCAGAGAGGCAAGGCTTGGTTGTTATAGTTTTAGCACTTGTTGAAGAACATACCTCCAGAACATCATTTTCAAAGAAACGGGGGCCTTCCTTGCTAACGATAGGCTGGTGAACCCACTCTTCATAAGCTTCTCCAAGATGTCCAACCTATAAAACATTGAAAATTTGGTCAGATTCGATGAGATTACTTGGTATACATATTACAAACTATCCAATTGTTATCTCAAGTCTCAACCAAAGATCATACTCCATACATAAACAGAAACAAGACCTATATGACAACTGAAATCAACTGCAAGACAAAACATGGAGAAAGTGTTTGAAAGAAGATCTCGAGGGGTTTTGCCTTTACCTGGAAAACAAGGGGCTTATTCAAATCAACTACAAAGTTCTGGGCAACCATCTTGGGACTGAATTTGAGGGGGAAAAAAGTGTTAGCACTTAGCAATAAGTAAGTTCAATGATGAAAACAAAAATGTTACAAACTTACAATTATAACAAGCATAATGTGCTTCGGTCACTACATGGGCCAGGAAATTGTCACCAATATTAATTAATTTTACCTTTAGATGGCATTGATTTTAACTTTTTCGTGCAGGGAAAGTGCTAGGGAACACAATTGTAAAATAAGAATAAGGAAACAATTTATTATCGACAACATTATTGGGTTATAGTGCCACATAGCAAAAAGGTTACAATTATCATTGCTTCAGGCAAAAGCTTACGTGGGGGTTTCTCTAATCACTGTTTCACGCTGCAGACTCGCAAAAATTACGATAGAATGCACCGTATTATATAAAATAAACGGACCCATATCACCCTTATTATCTAGCGACCAGAGTCATTTTCATCCAACTAAAAACATGCTACCCTTCTTAGCATCAACATCAAAGACAAAGCAAGCAATTATTTCACATGCATAAATGACACCAAGATTTATAACCTATGAACTAAAAACTGAAAAATAAGTTTAAAAAAAAAAGTCTCGAAAACAAAATTAATTAATTAAAAAAATTATCATCCGCATCATTTCTCAAAGTACGGATAGCTCCAAGGAAAACGAATTCTCAAAATCAACACGTTTGTGCGATTACAAAACAGAAATCTGAGCTCAAATCCACAAACCGATCGACAATGCCATCAATCAGCATGCATCTACGGATCCTATTGAGCATCAAATTGAAGCGGCAAAAAGGCTGAAATTAGTTCAAACAGAAAGAAAAAAAAAACACATTAAATTCATTTTTAGCAAATAAACTCAGCATGTGACAATGCCGGAAACACAGATTTGCAATGCGTAACCATAGGCAAAACCAGATCTAGCAATTACAAACGAATAGAGAAAAGTAACCTAGCGGAAGCAGAAGACGATGCGGTGAGATCAAAATTCAAATCAAAGCGCGTGTTTCTCTGACCGAAGGAGAAGAAGCACCGCACGCATCACCTTCACCGCACCGTGCCCTTCTCCAAGTCGCGCTTTGGAAAGGGATAGAGGAGGGAGCGCGTTGTGTTGGGGTGATGCCAGTTTACGAAGCATATGAGAGAGAATCTTGATCGTTCGTTTCCCCGGCATCAACGAATATCTCTCTTCGCGTTGGATTCTAGCGCTTGACAGCCTGGAACTGGGGCACGATCTTCTGCGACAACGTCCACGTGAGCCTCACAGACTTTGCATGCAGTTATGATGACGTGGCGAGATTCTATTTGAGTCAATTAAGCAAAGTTTGTGATTAGTGTGCAGACTTGTTTCTTGGACGTTGTTAGTTTTTTTCTGGTGGGACCACCCGAATCTCGACAGGTCAATGTGATCACTTGAGATATTTCAAAGTTTGTTCAATTATTTTTAAAAAGTTCTTTCAAGTTGGGTTTATTTTTTATGAGTGAATATTATTATATATTTAAACTAAATTAATGATAAATAATTTATTATTTTTATTTTATATATAATTTTTAAGGGATTATATTCTATTATTTGTATTATTATAAATTAAATGTTAACTAATATAATTATATATATAAAATATAGTTTAAATATAAAAATGTACCAAAAAAAACTTTTAATGGTAGTGTATGAAACACTTTCCTTTTTCAAAGTAGATCACAGACTACGGGTTTGGAAGAATTGGTACCATTGTGCAAAATTAAATAATGTTGAGTAATGGATATTTTTATTATTATTATTATTATTTAAATTATATTACTTTTTATTTTAAATAATTTTTTAAAATTTATTTAAATTTTTATTTTGATTATTTTAGCGTAAGTTGTGAACAAGTTCGGTATGAATTTTTTACTTCCAGCATTTATTAATAATTAATTTTGAATTCTATTGTTGACTTTAAAACTTAAAAAAATGATAATAATTCAGTCAAAGTTTCTAAAGTTGTTACTATTTTAAAATATTTCGTATTAAAAATTAACAAATTGATAATGTAATATTTAAACTTTACTGTACCTTAAAAGTGATAAAAAATAAAAATACTCTGAAGAGAATTGTTTATAATATTTACCATCAAGTAAAAAAAATTATATTAAAATAAATAAAAATATTTCATATTTTATTTCTAAAATTTGAGTATAATTTTTAAAAATAACGTGAAGACAACTAATAAAAGTTTATCCATTTAAGTAATCTCAAATGATAAATTTACTCATCATATCTAAGTAAACTGGATAGGAAACTAAAAAAAAAATTAATAGAATCATTATTTAGTTATATTTATCTTTAAGAATTAAAATTGATTGAAGATAATATATAAATTACATTTTTTTATTACAACTAGTTTAATTTTTATTTATTTTTTGTAATTTTAATTTTAAAATTCATAGTTTTTACTTATTTTTTATTATCATATATAATTTTTTATATTTTTCATATATACTCATATTTATACAGAATATATATATATATATATATTGTTTAAAAACTTTATACAATATAAAAAAATTATATATATAATTATTAATTTAATAAAAAATTTATTATATTGTATAAAAACTTAATTTACTACATGCTTTTAGATATTTTATTATTCATACTTTTTATATTATAATTACATGCTAATATTATAATTATATTAATGTATTTATTTATTTTATTTGTATAATAGTTGAATAATAGTCAAAATTCAATCAATTATCATTTAATATGCTCACTTAATTTTTAAGTTAATTTCCTTTTTAAAAATTCATGCTTCTCGCAAGATACAATTATTTGGAGTAGTATTTAGTATACTGAAAGTCTGAAAGGACCAAAAACAAAATAAAGTATAAATACAGGAACCAAAATCACAACGAAAGAAATTTATTAAATTCAAAATATAAACTTATAAAATTATAAGAATAAAACATTAAACTTCTAAATTTCACGAGTGTATATTATCATACTTATATATTTATTTATTATCACTTTAATTTTAAAAAATATATAAAATGTGATTGTAATTGATATAATTACAAAAGGAAAAAATATTTTAAATAACAATCACTTTAAAAAAACAATAACAAAAACAAATTTGATAATAAACACACTTAATTCCATTTAAAAATTGATACAATAGAATAGGTTATAAAAATTAGATAAAAATATAATGAGATAAGAATATATATGTTATTATTTTATTTTATGTTTGATATATTTTTTTTCTATTTTTAACTGTACCGATCTGATAATCTTGATGGTATAATATTAATTAAGATGCGCAGCTAAAATAAATTGACCCAAATTGCACTAGCTAGCTTCAGCTATAAATACATGTGTGGTGATCATCACTACCCAACAAAACATGGACAAGTCTTTGGTTAAGCTTGGTTTCATTGTGGTCCTCTTGACATTTTTTTCAGGTAATTTCTTATTTTTTATTAGACCTGAATTACTCTACATTTCAATAAGAAAAATATTCATATTAGAAAAATTCTATAGAATGATAAATATTTTTCAAATGCTTTTTCATTTTAATTTACTAAAAATCAGTGGAATTTAGTGTTGATAAAATTGTAATTTTAATTTAACCATGTAACAGTTATATTTTTGAAGTAATGGTTAGCATATATACCCTTATAGTCATAATTTCATCAGAGCTGGGTTATTGAGATCAAAGAATGTTTTTTCAGTTTTGCAGTGTGAAGGTAGAGAAGACCCAAAAGCAAGAATTGATCTGAATATACCGTGCGATTCTGACTATCAATGTCTTCTCTGTCCTTGCATTAATGGTCACTGTCGTTGTGATCTGAAGCTGGAAGAAGAAAATTCACAGTCCATTCAAGATGTCCCAAAAGATTTCCCTTGACTATGATTATTCAGTATTCGTTAAAAAATAAATGTTATATTAGAGCTTATAAATATGTGAAGTGATGTCTTTTTTTTATGAAAGTAATATTTTTTTATGTTAAGTTCTTAATTTTTTTAGATTTATTTCTTCATTTATTTAAATTATTAGGATTTAATCTTGTCATTAATTTTTCTTTATTAAAGAATGAGTCGGATCTAATGAATTGGATATCAGAAATTCAAATCATAGTTAATTTTATGAGGAGAAATTATATAAAAAAACGGTTGAATTCAAGAAAAAAGAAAAATTAAGAGAAAAAGAATATAAAAAAAATTATTAAAAAAGAAAAATGTAATTACAAGAGTGATTAAAGGATGGTTTAATTTCTTAACCAAAATATTTTGCATATGACACATAACCAATTGCTGCTTCAGCACCATAAGATGCACAAATTACAAATGTTCAACAATGAGACCAAAGTCTCTCTCAATATTTAATCATTTTTTTATTCTCTATCTTTGTAATTTAAATATATTCTTATCTTTATATTTTATTTTACTTTTTTATTTAGTTTACTAAAAAAATGTTAAATATTTATATTTTTTAATTTAGAGCGCGTTAATGAGAGAAACTAAAAATAATTAATTCAACAATAAAGTCTAAGGACTAAACCAACCCAAAAAAATAGTAAAATGAATGAGAAATAGTTTTTAAGCAATTTTTATGAAGAAAGAGAAAAATATAATATAAAAATACAGCACAAGTATAATGAAAGAAATTGTATAAATAAAAAAAATCCAAAATAACCGACAGAAATGATACTAGGTAGCTGCAGCTATAAATCAATGTACTGTGAGAGACAGGGCACAAGATTTCATGAACAAACATGGACAAGTCTTTGGTTAAGCTAAGTTTCTTTGCTCTCCTCTTTGTATTTGCTTCAGGTAATTTCTTATTTTTCAGTAGATGCTTCATCAACCTCTTTCTTATTTTTTTCATTACCAAGTTATTTGAAGTATGCAACTATTGTGTTTTAAAATTAATGATTATCAGTTCAATTATTGAGAACAAAAGCGCATTTCCAGATTTGCAGTGTGAAGGTAAAGAAGATTCAAGAGAAGGAAGGAACTTTGTTGTAACGTGCCAGTCTAAGTATGAATGCCCTGGTTGTCGTTGCATTAAGTTTCACTGTGTTTGTGCTCCCAAGCTCCAAGAAGAAGAAGCTTCTGAGTCCATTGCACATGTTCAGAAAATGCTCCCTTGACTGTAATTAATCACTATTAATCAATAAATAAATGTTATTATACATTCTAGCTTATCAATATGTGCATTGCCTGCTGTTTAATAAATAAATGTTACTGTAAAATGCCATGATCCGCTAATTTTTATTTTCAGATATCACGATAAAATGTAATTTTAAACATGTTTAATATTTATTTTAATTATTACATTGTTTGCACTATTTGTTTTAATCACTGATAGAATATTTAATTCATAAATAAAAAAGACACGATTTAAAAGGAACAAATAAACATAAAATTATAATTGCTTAAAATGTAATTTAATCTACTAAATTTAAAATAATCATTTATAGCATATAACCATGCCTTTTATGTCATATTTATCAATTAATTTATAAAATATTACTGATTAGAAATTATCTCAATAATTTTTATTTTAAAAATATATATATTTTTTCAACATTTTTAAATTAACTATAACAAATTTAAACTACAAAGGCTATAACATGTATTGTAAAAAGAAAAAAATTGTGGGACTAACAATTCACGCAGACTAAAATATTATCAAGATTTTATAATATTTTTACCGACAACAACATTTATTGAGAATACTGTATATTCATTTTAAATAATATTAAAAATATTAAATTAAGTATATTTATTAAATGCAATAAATGTTTGGAAAAATACAAAACGTTTTTAATAAATAAAATAAATTTAACAAAATAAAATACTTAAAAATAAATATTAAATTTATGCGTGTATATCCAACTGTTAAACTATAAATATATATTATTTTTACTTTTTATGCTGAATTTTATCAAACATAAATACTTATAATAATATAATCAAATAATTTTGATTTTTATAAATTTTAAACATATATATTGAGATAACACATAAATGAAATATCAAATAATTTTAAATTATTTTAAAATTTTATATATAATCTATGTGATAGAAATCTTTATTATAACAATTAATTGTTGAATAAAATTATTTAATAACAAGATATTTAGTAATATAATTATTAGTGTAATTAAATTCTTCTTCGTATATATTTATATCTAATATGACTCATAGTTAATTATTATTTTAAATTAACTCCTGGCACAAAGAGACAAATGAAAGGAAG
Organism: Abrus precatorius; assembly: GCF_003935025.1. NCBI lineage: Eukaryota > Viridiplantae > Streptophyta > Magnoliopsida > Fabales > Fabaceae > Abrus > Abrus precatorius. The sequence continues at coordinate 29,378,204 of NW_020874292.1, read as the reverse complement.
TTGCAGATATTTAGAGGGCAATATACGTACTTATAGTTGATGCATGGTTCCTTCCTACCCTGTCTTACATTATCTGTTTAGATAAAGGACTTTTAATTTTTTTACAAATCATTTTCTTTATATAAAATTAGTAATACTTAATATATTATTTTTATAATATTAATATTTTTCATTTTATTAATTTTTATATTTTAATATATATATTTTATAGTTATAGAAATAAATTAAAATCAGTTTTTTAAAAGAGTTAATATTTTAAATAATTTTATTATATATTTATTTAAAAATAAAATATTTGCACTAGCTAACTATTAATTATTATTAATTAGATTATCATGACGTAATATTTCTCGTTAATGGATTTAGTTCAAGCTAAATGGGCTGGGATGAAAGCGGGCTGTTAAGCCCACAACAAGAGAGACATTACAATTTTATACAGGCGTATCCATTTCAATTTAACACTCTTTTTGAAAAAAAAAAAACGCATACGTATATTTTGATAAACGTTAAAATACTATAGAATACATTTATTTTATTATAACATTATTTTATAAAAAAATATAATGCCCGGTTACTAATGAAGCTAAAGAACTAGCCTTTACTAGTGAAAATGTTAGGCTTAAAGATTAAAATAATGCAATTTTAAAAAATAATTATCAAAATAATGTAAAAAAGAAAATAATTCCCTGTCTGGGGCATTTTTTGGCCATGTCAGCTATAATTTCTTATAAAAGTTAGACGAAATCAATTTTGTTTACTATTTATTTGATCATTTCGTATTAAAGATGGATGAAATACGTGGAGCATAACACATGGCAGTAGTTTCATATAAGGATGAGACGAAAAGGGTTAAATATTTGAAATAAAGTTTTTTGCCAGAGGACACGTGGCCCAATCAACGTGTTTCGTCTCTGCGTCAAACGAAAGCATCTTTTCGTCTGACGCAGAGACAAAACACATTGATTGGGCCATGTGTCCTCTGGTGGGAAGTCACCGACGCTCCTCTTTCATTTCTCCTCTTCCGTTTCGACAACGCCCGCAAACTGCCATTGTTGACGATCTGGACCTTTGGTGAGGTTATTTTTTTATCATTTTAGAGTGAGTTTTGAGTGTGATTCATGATACATTGCACAAGACTGTCCAGATCGATTGGGTTTATAGTGATTTTGTGGTGTTGTTGTTTTGAAACTTTCAGAAAGTCAGGAGAACAGGCTGAACGGAGAATAGGAGGTCATTGCCAGTGGAATTGTTGCTGTCGTTGAGAACCCACCGTCGCCAAAAAACATGTCGTCCACCCCTGTCGCCATCCTCCACCCCCTCCCCATCCAAGTTTTTCAATTTCTGAAAAAATTTTAAATTTATAATTATTAATAATAGTAAAAGGTTGAATAAATTTTTTTTACAATAATATTAGATTAAAAATTAGAGTAATATTAGATTAAAAATTTGTAGATATATCAACATAATCAGAATTTGTATAATTAAATTTTAATAGTAATATTAAGAGAAAAATTAGAGTTTATATTTAGAATAATTATAATTTGAAGTAAAAAATTTTAAAAATTGTAAAAAATAATTAAAAATCAAATAATAAATAGTCAAATAAAATTGAAAATAGAAAAATATAAAATAGTTGTATGGTTGATTAATTATATAAGAAATGATAAATAAAAAAAGTGTAACAAAATTATAACATAAATTATTTTTTTAGATTAAATAACATTTAAGAATATAAATTAAAAGATTGATTTATGATTAATGAACAGATAATTACAAAAATGTTAAGAAGGTAAAAATTGAGAGCATTAAAATTAAGCATATACATTTATATAAAAAGATTATAGTAGCAAAAATTTGAGTTTATTAAATAATTAAAAAAAGAAAATATATTTAATTATGGTTAATTATGATTTATGGTTTAAATTATTAGAGTGATATTAAATAATTTAAAATAAATAATTAGAATTATATAAGTTTATTTATGATAAAATAATAAGTGTATATATTAAATTTAAATTTTAGAGTGATACTAATAAGATGAGATTAAGTTATTTTAATAAAAAAATTATAATCTTGGTAGAAAAAAGAAATTTAGTAATGTAATTTAAGTTATTAGAGTGATATTAAATAATATAGAATAAATAATTATAATAATAATTATGTAATATTATTTATAATTAAATTATAAATTTATTTATTAAATTTTTAATTTAGATCGATATTAATAAGATGAGATTAAGTAATTTTAATTAAATTATTTAATCTTTAATGAAATAAGAACTTTAGTTAGGTAATTTAAGTTATGGGGTCATATTTGTTCGTTGAGAATAAAGAATTATAATTATAATTATGTAATATTATCTATGATGAAATTATAAATTTATTTATTAAAATCTTATTTTAGAGTGTTATTATATTTTCTTAAATATTAAGTTATTTTAATTAAATAATTTTTAATTAAATAAAAAGATTAGTTATAGAATATAAATTTTTGGAGTGATACAAATTAGCCAAAATCAATTATTAATCATATAATTTATAATTTATCATGACTAAAAAATAAACAAAATTTGTATTTAGTAAAATTTTTAAAAAGACATGTTAAATTTAATGAATAAATAACTAATTTATTTAGTAAAATTTTTTACAATTGGTTATGAATAATTGTATTTGATTTCATTTGTATTACAATGATTATACATATTATTTGAATTATGTGATGAAGTAAGAATAGTTTGAGGTATTATACTTGATGCATGATATGAAAATATTTTGTATAATTTATATTAAAGTTTAAAATTTTGACCATGTTATATTTTATATTTTGTGAAGATGGCTTCATCTTCAGGACAAAATAGGGTCATTCATCCTGAACCAGATGATCCTTCATTATTGCGTTTACAGAATATTCATGTGTCTGAACATATTTAGGATAGTCGGGATCATCTTATTTTGAAAGTTAGGAAGAGTCAATTTATTCCAGCTGGTTTGGATGGTGTTCCAGAGGATATCCTTCCACATTTAAAGCTTGTGGGATTTACTGGAATTGCTCACATATGTCAGTTCCCATTAGACCTCCCGTTGATCACTGCATTAGTAGAGAGATGGAGGTCAGATACACACACTTTTCACTTGTCTCTAGGCGAGTGTACGATCACTTTGCAGGATATATCTGTATTGTTAGGTTTACGGATTGATGGAAGACCTGTGATAGCACCTATTGGAGGTAATTATGCAGATATTATTGACGAGAGCCTAGGGATTAGACCATCACCTGCAGATTTTGTTGGTAACTTCTTGAAGACGAGTTGGCTAGACCAACATTTTACCCATATAGCGATGCATGCACAAAATCCTTTACAGATCACCCGATTTGCTAGGGCTTATATGTTGTGGTTGATTGAGGGTTTTATGTTGAGTGATCACTCCAGCAGTAGAGTCTCAGTGAGGTACTTACCTTTACTTCAGGATTTTGCTGTCACTGGTTAATATAATTAGGGGTCTGCAGTATTGGGATTTTTGTATAGAGAGCTGTGTATGGCCACCAATATTGATTGGCATGGTTTAAGTGGATTAGCTGCATTACTTGTGATGTGGGCATGGGATAGATTTCCATTTGTAGCTCCTGGAAACCCGCTTCACACACGACTCCATCTTCCATATACTACCAGGTAATATTAAATATTGATGTCCTTAATATGTTTAACATACCTTCTGTATTAACAATATCTGTATTTTTTTGTAGGTGGTTGGCCAATCAAAGGAATAGGAAAGGGAGGAAAGACATATCTTATTATAGATATAAATTTAACATGCTTAGTGGTGAAGAGGTAAACCTGAATTAACACTTACGCCATATGTTATAGTCATACTTTAATTTAGTTATCATTATGAAAACAAATCTAAATATGATATAATATGTGTGCAGATAATTTGGCAAACATATTCTATTGATTTGATTAATTCGTTACCAGCTATATGTCGTGAGGGGATGGAGTTGTGGAGGGCTGTCGTGCCTCTGATATGTTTTCAGGTGTGTGAGTGGCACCAACCAGATCGAGTAATGCGGCAATTTGGTATGGTTCAACATATATCTCATGCCTCATATCAGCCAGATGCACTACATGACTTGACTCTATGTGGGAAGGCAACAGAGAATTGGCAAGAGAAGCTGAGGGATGTATTAGACATTTGGGAGAGAAGGAGAGATTGGGTCATGACCAATGACCCCCAGATTGGTCAGCTAAGTTTCAACTCAGAGTATATGCGGTGGTATAGAGCTCACACTAGACGTTGGATGACAAGAGACGCAGCTGTCTCATCATTACTTGTAAGTGTAAACTATTTTAGACATTTATTTCTGTGTATTTGTAATGACATTGTTAACATACAATTTTTTTTTGTTTTATAGGGCGATGGACTTGAGAAAGCCCACTACTTGATGACCGATGGCCATGATTCTTTCACCTTGATAAGATGTGAAACCTATGTCAATATATGCTAGTTTTAAAGAATGATTTGAACCGCATTATGGAACCTATTTCTTCACATGAGCCTCCAATACAAAGTGGCAGTACTGAGGATCCATTTGTTACCACCCCTTTGCATGATAGGATTAAAGGCCTCTTCAACCTCGAATGTTGTTCTTCCTATATCATATCATCTCACTTGATGCGAAGATGCTTTCTCTTGATTTTTCTGCATTTTTAGCATTAGTTTTGAACAAAACCTCTTACCATCGTTCAAGTCATTCATTGCGTCCTCTCCACGCTTTTTCACAAAATATTCAACCATTCATCCATAAGTGCATTTGACAAGAGCAATTATAGGTAAGTTTCTTGCTCCTTTCAATACCTTGTTAACAGCCTCTGACAAATTTGTGGTCATATGTCCATAACGGCGTCCATCGACGTCATGACTCAAAGCCCACTTTTCCTTCGATATATTATCAATCCACCTCTGTATTTCTGGTGATTCAGTGCGGAATCTTCTCAACTTCTCTTCAAATACAAGCTTTGAAGGTATATATGTTGCAATGTACAAGCTCTACATGACTTCACAATTCAAATAAATATAAAGTAAGAGGAAGCCAAATATGATTTAAATCATGTTACCTAATTTTATCAGTTGTTTTTTCAATTTAATGTTCTAGAATCTATGGTTGAAATTGTTCGTAATATGACGAATGCAATAAACATGGTATGCATTAGGAGGTTGTCATCCAATATGTGAGTTTGAAACAACACTTTTGATGCCTTGATGCCTATCAGATATTAAACATATTCCTATTTTGGTTGTTACGTGGACATGAATCATTGCCAAAAACTATTCCCATACTGATAGAGTCTCCCATTCAACAATGACAAATGCAAGTGGTAGGACACAATTATTCCCATCTTGTGTTGTTGCAATTAACAATGTGTGACAATACTTACCATACAAGAATTTTTCATCTATTTGAACAATAGGTTTGTAAAAGTTGAATGCTTCCTTACATTGATGAAAACAACAAAACAATCGCTCAAATACTCTAAATCTATTGTCCTCCTGATGTCCAACAACAAATGGCTTCGTTTCAATCTTATAAATAGAACCTGGAGCATGAAATTGCATGTACTCTAATCATCTTGGTAATGTAGCATATGATTCATCTCAGTCACCAAATATTCTTACAATCGCCTTTTGTTTCGCCTTCCAAGCTTTTTTGTATGAAATTTTATATCCAAATTGAGTTGTCATCCTTTCTTGAATTAGACTTATAGGCAATGAGGGTTCAAGATTAACCATACCTACACAAAACAAAAATAAAAATTGGTAAGTATCTTTATAGAGAAAATACATCACTAAATCAAAGATTATTCAAAACTTACCAATTATGCATGAAGAAATCAAATCTGAATCTAGTTTGGTATGGTCTTGAGATATTATAGGATTGAGACATGTATGCTTACCCCCACACCTTGTTATTTTTCACTTCACTGAATTTTTAAGCAATGATGCTCTTATTCTCCATGGGTAACCATTGTTATGGTTTAAACACCTCACATGCAACTTTGTTAGTTTTGACTCAACAACAAAATAATTTTGATGTATTCTCATTGCATGTTGTTTTAAGGCATTTTTAACTTCATCTTTTGAGTTAAATAACAAACCCACATGTAACGAATCTCCAATAACCCATGAATTATCTTTACTAATTTCTTCTGCTTCAATTTCTTGGTCTGGGTGGTCCCAATTAATAGATTTGTAGTGTGGACTTACATTCTAAAAAGGTATTTCACCTACAACTACATTTAAACATACAATATTCATCATTAAAATAAAATAAACAATTTAATTAATTTACTTTTTAAATGTTACCTCCAACATTTTCTTGTTGTAAATTTAAGTTTGAATCAAAATCACCATTAATGTCTGTATCTGACGAGCTGTCTAAAGGAATATGTCTTTCATCAATATCATCTGTTTCATCATCACTATTGACTTCATCATCTTCATCTTCATAACTGCATAGATCTCCACATCCTTCAAAATACAAACACTTATTCAATATATATTGTCAATAAAAAAATTTAAAAATAAATTATAATAATATAATTTATACCTTCTGTAACATTTATATTGACCATTTTTATAAGGTTAAGCGGTGACATTGATAAGCTTAAGTCCAACATATTTGACCCACCTCTTGAACTTTCACCAAATGCAATATTCACATATAATTCAATAAGACTTGTAATACTTTGTTATTGATACGCACTAATCATACAATCAATATCTTCATCATCACATATATCCAATGCATTGTATTGTTTAGCGCTTGAATCAACCATAAAACGAGAAAATATTCTAGATATGACATGATTATTACTAATATTCAACTTGTCATGAATCTTTTTCTTTAAATTCATATAACTTATCCCTCTTCTTATCTTTATCATTTTTTTGTTACCTTCAAATATCACACATTCATTTCCAACAACAATTTTTTCATTTCAATATACAATAATAATAATCTCATTCATCCTGCATTTATAAAAAAAACATATCAATAATTATTTATAATTATACTTATTTATATAAATAATATAAATAATTTATTTGTAACACAAACATATTATTATTTTTTACATCATTTTTATATTATAAAAAATGTTATATTTTTAATACATATTCCACATATATATAATAAAATATTCACAATAAATATAACATTATTTTTTTAATTAAACAAATTTATATTAAATATCTACTAAACTTTTATATTTTTTTATAATTATCTAAAATATTAAATTTTAATTTTAATATACACAAAAATATATTTATTAAATATTCATAAATTTTAACTATCTCTATTTATAATAATTAAAACTTTTTAATAACTAAAATATTAAAAAAAGTTTTGAAATTTATTAACCTCAAAAATTTGCTTTCAATCTTCAAACTGCAGGAATCGCTTTCAATTTGAGATTTAGATATATCCCTTTCAATTTCACACCCACCTTTCAAACTTTTACGCTGGTTTTGACCCACATTTTAAATATTATATAGGAAATTTTGGCTGGATAAAAAAGTGTAGCAAAAACGAAGGGACAAAGGATAAAAGGGCTTTCGTTTGAGATATAGGCGAAATGACATCTTTTCGTCTTGAAAGAAGGCGAGATGAGTCCCTTTTTTGTCTTGTTTGTGGATAAAATTATTAGATTCAAACACGTGTTCAAATCCTATACTTTCGTCCTGAATTGAGACGAATTTCTAGTATTAAGACACGTGTCCTTTGTTTCGCCTCTGACATATACGAATTGAGTGACATATGTCAACATGTAGCGTATTTTATTCCTCTTTTAGACGAAATGATTAAATTTAAAATAAAAAAATTATTTTCATCTGATCAGTATACAAAATACATGCTGACGTGACTAAAAAAGACTCCAGACAGAAAATAAATTTTAATTTTGTTTTAATTTAATAATTATTTTTTTAAAAAGCTTTATTTTAATTATTAAGCCGAAAATGTTAATTTAAAATATTGATATGAAGAGAAAATATGACAATGTTTTCCTTGAGATCTTTCAATTTTGGATTTATTATAAGTATTGCATCCAACATAACATAATCAAGACCTTACACACATTGGGCAACTTATCATATACTAAAAAAATAAACAAGTACCAGAATATTCGCTGCCATGTTTCACTTGAAATTGGCAACAATCTACCGATTTGGCACACATCACTGTCTTCCATGCAAAGAGTGAAAAAGTACAGTTTGGGAGAGGCACAGAAGCACCACAAATGCTGTCTCCTGAACAACCCACTTCACTTATTGAAGCCCATATCTTCCCCAATATTATTAATCAATGAAACTATACCCAGCTCAAGGGGTAACTGGCTCTTCCACGAGAATCATCATCTACTTCTTTATGATGGGTGTGACCAATGGAGAGCATCATGGGTGTGCTTGTTTGTTCCCTTTTTATCAGTTTTTCTCACATAAAAGTCTCTGTTTCTTTTATTTCGTTTCTAGACCATGATCCTTCACCTTTCTCCTTTAAATGGTTCTTAAAGTGCCCACTTTTGTTTATCTATTCAAATGTTATATTTTTTCCCCCCTAGCAATGGTTACTAGTAAATTTGTGGCAAATGTTTGGTCTTCCACTGTGCTGAAGTAGTAGCACTGTGCATTTAGTGACACAGCTTGTACGATCATGTTTGTCTTACTAATTTTATGAATAAAATATAGTGCACAGTATAATTAGAAGAGTATAGGTTTTTACACATAATATAATTATAGGAGTAAACTATCATTTTGTGACATCATTGTTATTCAAACATCTAGCATGTCACACAAGTTAGTTAAAAAAGTGAAGCGTCAATTGAGTGGTGAAACGCATTTTTGGGAATTTATTTGGTTTTTCTTGTTACTTTTAGAAATTAGAATGACTGATAACAACACTTTTAAGTAGTGATTTACTCCTAATTAAAGGATATTAACAATAAATCATTGAAACAAAAATTTTAGGTGTTATTTTGAAGACACTGTTTATTAATGATTATAAATTATTAAAATAAAACTTTAAATTTAATTAATAAATATTACTAACAGCATTTAAACCAATTGCATACAAGTCTTGTCCTTTATGAAATAGGGCATTATTTGCCCATGAATAAATGAACGGATGGATTTTCGTATGGATTATGGATGCATTATTTTGGTATGAAAACCCAAATGGACGGATATATTCTCGAAAATGACGGAAAATAAGGTAAGATAAGAAGAAAGCAAGAATAATAACTAAGGCTTTTAGTGGCTATAATATGAACAGCATATGTTACTTATTCTTTTTTTTTTTCTAATAGTAGGTATAATGCACCGTATTTAAACAAAAATAAAAATAAAATAAAAAATATTCATGATTCTTTAATTTTAAAATGTCATAACCTAATTCTTGTAATTCTTACTTATTTTTTGTCCCTTTTTCAATATTTAATACCTTTAAATATCTCAATCAAGTGATAAGCAATGATTACACAAAAATTCTCCTTCAAGTAACTTCAATTAGAGGAGCAACTACCTTTCTTGTGTAGTGATATATAATAAAAGAAGTTCATATTGTACTAACTACTCACAAAGTTAAATTTTTATGTCTATATATTTGACATTGTTATTATGATATTGGTATCCCCCTGACTATGACAATAAAGTAATTGTGATAGATAGATCAGTTCCTGTCTGATGTATATCTTAAATAATCTAAACATTTAATTATTTCTATATTATATAATAATGTTAAAATAAAAAAAGCATATATACTTTAGAGGATACCAACTGTTAGATTGGCAATTTGCATTCTATTTATTTTTGGCTATAAATTTCTATAATAAATCTTGTTAGTTCACAAAATAAACTTTTGACTCTATATGAAATAAAAAGATAGTAACAATTTTCTGAAAGGAAATGAATGCTTTATGAATATCCTTGGCATTATTTTTAATATTAATGGGAAATGTAGCCGGCATCTGCATCTTGCCCCATCCCCACCTACTAATTTAATTTGAAATAGCAACGAAATAAGGAGCTTTGAGGGAGTGCCAAATGTTAAAGAAAATTAGAAAGTGTTTTTGGAGTTTCAAAATTGAGGTAGATAAAAAGAACAAATAATTAGAAAAATAATATTTAGCACGAGACAAAGGACTGTGTAGGAAGTAATTAAGTAAACTAGTTTTATAAAAATTTTAATAAAAAAATCTATGCGCGATGTTTGAATACAATATCAATTAATTAATTTAAATAATATTAATTGCTATACTATTACTATGGGTTGCATTAGCACAAACTAAACCATTGCCATTAGTACCAACAAATTTACAATTCAAAGTGCATCTAATCACGTCCGTTTCCCAACAAAAGGCTGGAGATCCTATCACGGGAATTGAACTTTTTATTAATGCTTTTTAATAGCATGAAACTTTACCTCATCTATAAAGACACGGGAAACAAACAAAAGCAAAGAAAATTTCCCAATTTTTAATTTTTTTAGCTAACTTTGAGGTGTGTTTTTATTATGAAACCAAATAGAAAGAGACATAACGTACCAATCTAAGTGTATTTTTCAAATTTGAAATTTTCAGTGTAAGCGAATCAAATAACAATAACTACAAACTTAATATTTCCCTTTTATCTTTATCTCAAACTCAAATACACTAAATCCCATGGTTAATGAAACAAATAATTTCACAGCCTTTTCAATTCTTAACCTCGGGGAATAAAGTTCCCAGTTCCATTCCTTCCCATCACAATCTTCTAACATCTAAACAAAACTGTTCCTTGTCATCCCATTTCATTTCAACCTTTTCATCGTTTACTATAGATCCAATCCAAACAAAGCGTAATAAAGAAACAAAAGAACAAAACAAATATTTAGGACACTTGGCCGATAGCAAGGATTGTAAGGTAGCATAAGAACAATGTAACATCTTAAACAAAGAATGTATATAAACTGTCATTAGTATCTATAAATTTACATTTCGATGTACAACGCATCAAGTCGTAGTTCCTATCAAGGGAATGATCTCGTAGAATAGCATGAATCTCTATGTATCATCTAGGAAGAGAGTGAAAAAAAAATAAAAATAAAAATTGTGCAACTAAATTATAACAATGCCACCCAAATCAAGAGTTCGGAATGGAACAACCCTTGATCAAAGGCACATTGTGGGATCTCCATAAACTTGTAACCATCTTTTGCAAGCAGCACCATGCCATTGAAAGTAACAATGCTTGGAAACGTCCCACAAGAAGGCCAGCAAGGGCAATTATAACTAAAATTATAGAACCTGAATTCCCAACTCTGTTTACTCTCTTCTCATGAGAACAAGTGATTCCTCCATCAACCTCATCATCTTTCATACACCCAACTTTAGCTTCTTTTCCCACATCTTCTTCTACTTCCTCTTCAATCTCTAGAATAGGTAACTTATCTTCCTCCACAACACTAGAAACTTCACTACATGACTCACCCTCGTTCTGCTTACTAACACCCTTTTCCTTTTTCTCCTTCTTAGAACCACGAAACTTCTTAGGCACAAGTTTCTTCACCATCTTGGCCTTAAATCTACCACTACGACTACCCTTAATCTTGCATTCAGAAGCTTCATAGTGACATGAAGATTCATCATCCTCCAACATCCGTGAACTCCCCCAAGCCACGCCACCACTGAGAGAATCCCATTCACCACAAACCCCCACCTCGCTCTTCGCTTCCACAACTTCAATTTCATTAATACACAATGAATCATAGCTCAATTCACCTTCGCCAACTTCAAAAACTTCCTTTTTCTGCTTCAACCGAAGACCAAGAAGAAGAAGTTTCCGGAACCACACACAATCGGATACCCTTTGGAAAAAAAACTTTAAATTGGAAGACAAAACGACGCGTTTCATTGCGTATTCGAGAAACAGAAGCGCAAAAGCCGACACGGTGATCCCAACCGTGACCCTCTTCACGGTCGACAGCAAAACAACCACCATCAAAATCTTCACAATAACCAAATTAAAACCCGACCCGGAACCACATTCGCCGACCCGACCCGATACCGCGGCCTCATCGGCGTTTGGTTCTAGTTCTGGAGTAGGCAACGGAATCTCGGAGAGGGAAAGGGACGGCGGAGGAGTGGTGGCCGGAGACGGCGGCGGCGGATCGGGAATATCATGGTGAAGAGGTTTTTTGGAGCGGTGTTTCTTGAAACGACTTCGGTTCTTGACGAAGAGGTCGATGAGGGAGGTGGGGAATCCGGTTTGGACGACGAGGGAAGCGCCGCGTTTTGGCGATTGGAGATCGGCGACGATTTGGGATATTCTGGTGACACGGTTTTTCTTCCATGGAAAGGGCATGGTGGTTTTGATGAAGTGGGAAGAAAGGGATTAACGAAGGGAATGGGTTTGGTTTAGTTACGGAAGAAATAAGAATGGAACATTGTTTATAGGGTGAAATTGGAGGAGAGACAATGAAGCGGTTTGGGCGGAGAGAGAAAGAAAATGAAGCAAAGAGGGGAAAGGCGCGTGCGTGTGTGTGTGTGTGTGTGAATGTGTAATATTATAAGAAGGTTGTTGTTGTTGGGAGTTGAAAGTTTTAGACTTTGATGGAATGGCACTTAGTTCCAATGCTTAAACTATTTGGAAACTTTCTGTAATGAAAATAAAATCGTGTTCAATTTTCAGATCCACATGTTTTGTGAGGGCTATTAGGATTATACTGATACAATTTTCAAATGTATATTTTTAATTTTTTATTACACATCAATGAATTCCAAAATATATTTTTCCTTCAAATTGCTATTACCCGTTAATCAGCTGGATCCTTGACATTAGGAAAATTAAATATTATTGAATTAAGTTCAAAATTAATATACATTCCTGTTAATGATAATTACTTGTTATATTAAATTCACATATAATTATTTATTTGCTAGATAATCTTTAATAATAAAAAAAGTCATGGGCAGGATCAATTTAATCTCCAATAATTAAACGATTTAAACAATTGTGTACATATATGCTTCAAGACTACGATAAAATAATGATAAATAAACTTAGATCTCTTATTAATTTTTTTAAAAAAATTAAAATAATAAATAAATAAAATAGATATGAGTATAATACAATAATTAAAAAATACTATAAAAATATAATAAAATTCAAAAGTAATAACAAACATATAGATAGTTATTACAAGATGTATATTTTAGGAAATAATTATTTTTATTATTTAAAAAATTAATATAAATGTATAATATTAAATATATAAACATTTTTTCATTATTTGTGTTTAATAAATCTAAAATAATATTCACCATTAAAATATTTTAAAAATACTCTATTTTTAAAATGAAAAATTAAATTTGTTACATGAAGAAAAGATGAATTTAAAATATTAAAATAAATAAATATTTAAATTTTATTTCAAACTAATTTTTTTCTTAGTTCTAATTGTATAACTACTTTTGTTTTTAAGATCTATAGATTTTTTTTTGCTTAATTATTTTAAAAAATAAAATATTTATATTTGAATGTTGTTAAAGAATGAATAGCTATGATTTCCATATAAATACATAAATATTTAAATTATTATTAAAATAATAAATAAAATTTTATATATTTTTTATATTAAAATATATAAAAAATTTATTACACATAAATATTGTATTGATTATATGAAAAAATTAATTTAGTTTTTTAATGAAATTTAATACTCTATTTTTTTAAATATATTATAATCAAATAATATATATATATAGTGATAAATTTTGTATTTTAAGTAAACCAAAAATATTTCATAACTAGTAATCAAATATCAATTATTTTGTGTATAAATTTATTATCATTAATTTTTATCTTTTTGGGTAAGGTATTTTTCACATGCCCGATTAAAACTTAAACTTGGTTAATGTGCTTAACAAATTTAATTATCTATCAAGAGACTTGTATTTTATTGGTGAAACATATTAAATACATATAATGTTAAGTGCTTTTAATTATTTAAAAAGTGAATATTATTTTTGTATATATTGAGTTTAGGTATACATATGAATTTGATATTTAATATTTTTCCTTGATTAGGCTAACATCTTTCTCTATATAACTTTTAAATTTGTCTTTCAAGAAATTTACCTTTAAATGTTGTGATTTTTATAACTATCTCTTTATGATAAAAATTTGCAGAATGTAAATAAATAAATCCAAAAATAATTTGGAGATTAAATTTTAAGTTCTTTAGGGTTCTTTTAAGTGTGTTGTGATTAAAATAATTAAATGGACATCGTAGAGCAAATTAATGTGTAAGAATAACCTAGAACTGAATGAAACGTGAGTTTTTACAAAAATGTACCAAACAAAAACTAAATTGCAGAAAAAGAAATAAGCAAAATGAACTAGAATTAATGTAAAAAAATATAAATATACGACTTCTAACAACAACAAACAATCAACAACTATGTCTCTTGATAGTTGGTGTTTGGCTTGGTACAGAATTTCAGCGTACAGAGAGTTTAGGTACAAAAAATCGTCTCTCGTGATGTAAAGCTTTATAGTATTTATAGGCAAATGAACCACCCTCGATCTCATTTTTGTGTGGATACTTCTCAGTCTTTTATATGTGCTTGTCTTCAACTGCTGCTGTATATTATCCACGACTGCTTATGATCATGCTATCGGTTAAGACTTCTTCCATAACTACTATCACCCCATGATCTTTCTTCGTATCTTGGTAACCATTGATAACTGCTTTGAACCTTATAACTCTTTCGATATCACTTTTGAGCTCTATCATGTCTCTTGTGAACTTATAATATTTTTTTCTTAAATTCCTATTTTTTGAGCAATTTCTTAAGAAAATTTGTGAGATCATTTAGTTTTGTGAACTTAAAATAATTTTTCCTTCATTTCAACTTTTCGACTAATTTTGAGAGAAATCTGAAAGCTCATTCAATCTCGTGAACTTAGAATAATTTTCTGTCAATTCTTGATTTTTGAGTAATTCTGAGGGAAGTCTGAAATCTCACCCCAATTTTGTCGACTTAGAATATCTTCTCTATTAGTCCTGTTTTTTGAGCAATTTTAAATGTTAGAGATTTACAAATCTTTTAAAACTTCTTAAAAAATCTTTTATTTTGTGAATTTAGAATATTTTTTTATCAATCATATTTTTCGACCAGTTTTAGTTATTTTTCATTTCAAGGGTTAGAAAATCCTAATCCTCGTAAATTTCTCGAAAGGACTACGTCCTTTATTTACCACAAAAGCTTGGTAGGGGAGCTAACTTAAAATTTTTTACCTTATCCTAAACACTATCTTATAGTGTTTATCTTATCCTTCGAAGGAAAATGTAGGGTGGGCTTTTGTTAGGAGGAAATTGAGGGAAGAGGGAATCACGAAACTTATAACAAGGTACCTCTTCGGGGAGGTATAACTAAAATTTTCCATTCAATGGTGAAGGAATGTTTTGTTTGCCAAGTTATATATTGGATTCCAAATTCAGTTTTAAACAAAACGTGGGGAAGCGTTATAATTTCAAAAAGTGTTATAGTATCTAAACATATCTTATTTTATTATATTTTAGATAATTTTAAGATGCTTTTTGTAATTATTTTTTAAGATTGGTTATCTTAGCTAGCTGCCCTTGTATTAGGTAATGTAACATGAGACTTAATTTGTGTAGAATTATTTGGCATGCTGATATAGACTCGCTTGTCGCTTTATGAGCCGCCTAAATAAGTAATCCAAAGCACTCGTTTTCTATCTTTATGACTTTTTCATATCAACCATAACACGGTCCTCCTTCTAACTGGTTCCCAATAAGAAATTTTAGATTACGTTTATCAATTAAGAAAATTTAAAAAGAGAAATGAAAAGTTGCCAGATAAACTATTCAATTACAAATGTAGCGAAAAGGAGCTGCCACTATGGAATTCCAACTACTAATTTTTGTATCTTCTTTTTCTTAATCTGCCTGTAGATATCATATCACTCCATCGTGATTGACTACATAATTTTTCCCACTACACAATGAACACTGTGTGTTGCCTTAATAATTGGTTCAGACTAGATAATAGTTTAATGGGACCCATGTTCCTGTTTATAAAATTCCATTTAATGAATATATATGCATGCCTCAGAAGAAAGAACCATAAAAAAAGATTGACTTTTGGGGTCCAAAAAGTGGGATAAGACCCACAGAGAAAAGTTAATCCTCAGAAAAACTATGTGATTATGGCTTGGTATGTGAGTGAGTGACAGTGGGGTTGGTGGGTATCCCAGGCACGCAGGCAGCGTTTCTAGGCACAAAGGAATCATTTTAAAGACATAAACAAAAACGAATAATTTAGTATGTTTTCTTGGACCTTATAATACAAGCCTTATTGAGAGCAACAACAGGTGATGTAAATGCTAAGTCAGAATGATTGGGGAACATTTGAACGAGAGGCACGTGGAATCATATGGAGTTTGACTCTACTCAGTCTCGTGTTCAGAGAAAGTGATACCTTGTCTACTCCTTTTCATCCCTTAGCTTATGTTTTGATTCATATTCCTCTAAACTTCATATGGAATGTGTCATAGGTTCATGCTTTATAATCTGTGCTTTATTTATATCTTAGTTTATGATGTGCTAGTTTTTTTAATCTTTACCAATGAAGTGTACCCCATAAAGTAAACTAACGGGTTAAAATAAGAAACACTTCAAATGCCAATTGTAATCAGAACTAACTGTGGCACAAGGACCAGATTGCCATATTTAGAACACAAGAGATTCTTATGCTAATTGACACCTAAATAATACATTAGGAAGTGTAATGTTTATTCAACAAAAAGTAATGATTTATTAATACTTAATTGACTTGGTACGAAGTTCATGTGAAGTAGGCCTCAAACAAAGAATATGCTCTGCCATTTGGGAGGAAAAGAGAGACTATAAGCCTATTAACAGTGAAAGATCAATCTTGCATGAAGAAGGTACCAGCATCAATTATTGCGATGTAGAGACCCAATTTCAATTTGAAGCAATAAGACATGGTCAAATCCAAAAGGGATATACCCGAATCCAAAGATCATCAAAACAGTATGGAGTTTCCTTGACAAATCAACCAATGGAAACCCCTTTCAACAGTTTCAAATCCTTAAAACTTATACCACTGATTTGTTTATTTACTCTTAACAATTCGAGCTATGCTAATCTTTTATTTCGGATATTTGTCCCCACCAAAAGTAAGCAAAATATTATGCAAAACCATTTGGGAGTTTAAAAGGGGACAAAAAGACAGAGATTATGTACCACTGGTTAGGTGTTTGGTATTATTTTTCAATTAAAATTAGTTTTATCTCAATAATCCTGGCATTAACGACTGCTGTGGGTTATAAGAAAAGAAATTCAATTTTAATAGGAGAATAACATCACAAGTACCTAAGGAACAACACAAATTTTGTCCTAACATAAAAGCATAGCTAAGCCCGCTCCTTTTGAAAGAAATTTCTTCCTTCGACCAATAGCATGGTGCTCTTTCCCCGTGGCAACTTCCTTACTTTATCTTCGACAAAAGCAATAGTTTGCTTTTCACAAAGCTGAAAATAAGCATGCAATCAAATATATTTGTCCCATGGATCAACATATGAGATATTGTTAGGAAAATTTCGAAAAAAATAAGCTGACTTATCTAAATTCACCAACTAATCACTTGAATATTCACATTTAACCCAAAATACCAATCCAATTGTCACAATATATATATATATATATATATATATATCACCTTCTTTGCTGAAAATGTTGGTCAAATTTGTGCATTTCAGAATGTTACCTATAAATTAATGAGCAATTAATCATTCTTTAAGGAAGGACCTTCGGTTGGGGCTGGCTAATGCAACAAAAAATATTGATTGAACACACTGTACAAGCTAATAGAACACAATTCATATGATAAAGCAAATGACTTAAGCCACCATCAGCAACATGAAACACCTCTATCAAGAGCACAAATCATGGGCTCAGGATTGCCTTAGCTAGCTTATATGGAGGATTGAGACAAATGTATAACAGCTTCTAATTGATGTGGTTAAAGGTAAGGAACCTTATCTCTCTTAAATGTGTGTCATTCTCATTCTTGTTCTTGAGTTTTATCTCAGTTTCTCTTAAATCGTCGAATAAATTCTCCATTTTTCTCACAAGATTCATCACAATTGAGCCATCGAAGAAGAATTAATAAAAGCTTTGAGCAGGACCTCCCTAAATAATTCTGTTAATGAATGAACCACAGCCATATGTCTATTCCATCTATAGGAACTTGAGCAACACAATGTCATTGCAACTCATTTTCAAAACAAAGCCTTTTCACTTCCTAGTTAATTTCCTTCTTCCAGAAGTCGAAAATATTTGTTAATATGTTAGGAAAATAAAAATGTCCCATGTTGGTTGAAAATAAGAGAGATGAACTAAGTACTGAAGTGCACAACATGAATTACTGCAGACGTTTTGGACGAAATAGCAACCTCAATCTCAGTAAAAAGACATCTACTCTCCTTGTAATGTAAGACTTGGACTGGAACCATTTATAAATTTCACACAATATCACCAACCAAGAAAGAATGGTAGGAAGAAGATTATCTCTTGAACACTCTTGGGTAATAAAGTTGTCCTCTATAACTTACGTAAACCTTTGCTTACTAAGCACAACTAGACTAAACCCCTTTGTGATACTTTTACCAATTAAGAAATCAACGGATCTTAGTTCAATTTGGTAAATTCATAATAATGATAAATTCAAAATATTAGATTACTTACTACAGGTATTATTGATTCATATTTATATTTATATTTGATCTCTTAAACTGATTATAATAAAATAAATAAATTGCTGGATGCCATGCATTGTTGTCCTGGATGGGTTGTGCGGTGTGGGCACTGAGATATTGCATAAAGCATCCCTCACAGCACATCTTATTTATTTGATGTAATTTGTCTAGCTTTGGTAAGGAGATATTTATGAAAAAAATATTATTAGAAGCTGATTTTTTCATCACTCTTCAATTATTTTGTAGTGTTGTTATAAACCACCCACGGTCCTTAGTCAGCCATGATTAGCCTTTCAAATGCAAATGGAGCATTTAACTTTGCTATATCTTCAGCAACTTTGATTCCTTCCTAAACACAATTTTACAAGCCAAAAATTCTAAAATCTTACTAGTTGAATCAACAGCTGAGTTTGTGTTGGTGTTGGAGGCCAGGGAATCAATCTTTTAAAGTTGTGTCAATTGTGGAGATCAATCAAACAATTAAGACACCAAATTTCAATCTGCGATACCTAACACAGTGACATACATTATTAATACAGGTCGATTAAGCTCAGTAATTAATATATATAAACGAACAGTAATTTTTCATTAGAATATCTGATTAGATATAATGCAGGATAGGGACAACTCATATATATGTGTGTGTGAATTGGCTGGTTATATGCACCAAAAAATATAAGTATTCTAGTGTTCAAGATGCTGTGTTATTGTGTAGCAGTGTTGGTTCTAGGAAAATGTTACCTTATGAATAGAGAATTCGGCATGGAGGTATGATATTTTTCTTTAAGGGGCGCCACACGAAGATGTCTCCTTGTTGAGGGGGCACGCATGAAAGATCTTCAAATACTTCAATGGCCATTTTTGTGGACAATCGAACTTCCATTAAAGTTAGGTGGATAATGAAAACTCTTGTGTGCAATGAATTCTCTTTTTAAGTTTGTGTCTAGAATCATCTTATTTTATTGATTCATGCATAAAGATTCGATTTTTGTCGTTTTCTTTTTAAGATGCAATTCAGTGTCTGTCGGAAATAACTCTAGTAGAAGCGAAATATTATAATTTTTTATTTTCTCGTTCACCAATATTAAAAATATCCACAAACACGGTTAAAAAAATATATATTTTAATATATATGTCCAACTTAATTATACATACATAACTTGTGATTCTAAAAAAAATTCTTTAAAATTGTTTTAGTATATCTATTATGGGTTAGGCTCTTATTTTTATTTTATTTTTCAATTATAGGTTTGGCCGAATGGTAGCTAGGCTCACCAACCTTGAACAGATCAAGTATTAGTCATATAAATTGTTAGCTTAGCTAACAAGTCTTTTACATGTTGGCAAATAATAAAAAAAGGTTTTGTCCGTTGATCCACAGTTTTATTTATTTATTTATATAATTAACTAGAGATTAAAGTTTTTATTATTTTTTCATTAAAAATATTTATTTTTTAAAATGGATGGATGTTACTTTAAAGTAGTATTTAGCTAACTTTTTTTTTATGCTTGTGATAATTTTGAACTTGCAAATAGCAAAGGTTGGGTTTGAGTTAGAGTAAGTTAAACTGTATAGATCATTTAATATGTTTTGCTGGGTTATTCGAGTTAGATTATCATAATTAACATATCTTAACACCTCTATATTTAATGTATATCTTAACACACTTTTCATTTACAAGGAGAAATTTTATTTAAGTGAAGAATAGTTAAGGGTAATTATTGATGTACCACCTAAATCAACTACAGGTTAATCTGTTTGAGAGAATTAGAATTTGGGTCAGAACAAATTATTGGCCCAATATAAATCAATACTTAATTGAGCCCCATATTGTGATAATTATTTATTAATTCATTGTTTTGAATAAGAGTGCATATGTCCGTTATTTTCAATGCAGTGGACGCTAGAGTCTAGCCGTAGGTTATCCGCTACTCATATTTTTCTCTCTGCACTGCCGTTTCTTGTGGTTTAAAATGAGAAAAAGATCTTCAATTTGTAGGAAAACTGGAACCATGAAAAAAAATATAATCGTATAATTCAATTTATTAAGACATATATTTAATTTTTAAAATTTCAAAACAATAATTATTTATGGAATATAAACCGAAAGAAATTTCAAAACCGTGAATTGATTGGCTTTTCGAAACTATAATTTCAACGAAGTCAAAGAGGAGCCTGCAGTCCAGAGAAAGATACAAAGGATTCAACACACTGTAATTAGATTCCTCTGACTTACTTACTCCAAACTCTAGTGAGAGTGAGCCAATATTGAATCAAAGGAAAGTTGAATTAATCTAATTTATAGAGTTTAGTGATAAATAATTTTTAAATAAACAGGGGAAGGTTGGATCAATGACAGCTGGGCTGGGCTAGAAGCCATCAATTCTTACCGGCCCACCACACTCCAATAAACACTTATTCAACTGCCGTTTTAATATTTCACTCCATAATTTTTATTAAATTTAAAAATTGCCATTAAAATTTTCCTCTAAAATTCGAAAGTATAGAATGATTGGTATGTGCGATATTTTGAGAAGAGAGAAGCGGTTCTAAAACAGCGTCGTTTCGTTTCCTTTCGGATCAGAATTCACAAAATCAGAGTCACAGCTCAGCACAGCACCAGATCATTTTAAATGAATAAAACTGAAAAAACATTCCATTTATTCCAAAAATACCCTCAGGACCACACACAATTACAGGAAAGGACCACCCTTCAAATTCTCTTCACCCTTCCTTCCGGTGTATACACACAAACACAACACAAAATATCGCTTCCTTCTCATTTCAATTATCCCCAATCTCATCGCTGAGAAAATCCAAACCCTTATTTTCCCTCTCATCAATTTTCCCGGAAAATGAGAGAAATCTTGCACATCCAGGGAGGACAATGCGGGAACCAGATCGGAGCCAAGTTCTGGGAGGTCATATGCGATGAGCATGGAATCGACCACACTGGCAAGTACAGCGGCGACTCCGAGCTTCAGCTTGAGCGCATCAACGTCTACTACAATGAAGCCAGCGGCGGAAGGTACGTTCCTCGCGCCGTCCTCATGGATCTGGAACCTGGTACCATGGATTCCGTCAGATCCGGCCCCTACGGCCAGATCTTCCGCCCCGACAACTTCGTCTTCGGCCAATCTGGCGCCGGAAACAACTGGGCGAAGGGACATTACACCGAAGGCGCCGAACTCATCGATTCCGTCCTCGACGTCGTTCGCAAGGAGGCAGAGAATTGCGATTGCTTGCAAGGTAACTTCAATATTAAATCGCGATTTTGTAATGGTTTTGCTGCCATGATTTTCCTTTGTTGAAGCTAATTATTTCGATTTTATTGTGATAGGGTTTCAAGTCTGTCATTCTTTGGGAGGAGGTACTGGTTCCGGCATGGGTACGCTTCTGATCTCGAAGATTCGTGAAGAGTATCCAGATCGTATGATGTTGACGTTTTCAGTGTTTCCTTCTCCTAAGGTTTCTGACACCGTTGTGGAGCCTTACAACGCCACGCTCTCTGTGCACCAACTTGTTGAAAACGCTGATGAGTGTATGGTTTTGGACAATGAGGCTCTCTATGACATCTGTTTCCGCACTCTCAAGCTTGCTACACCCACGTGTAAGTTTCTGGCTTCTTCATTTAATTACTGTTGCTTTTGTTGTGATTTTTATCGTAGAGTAAATAATTGGAACAATTGACTGGTTTTACTTTCAATTTTGCTGTTTAAATTAAGGTTAAATTATAGATATCGTTTTATTGGTGGGGCCATGGGAGGATTTCAGTGAGTTTAGGATTTTGGTCTCGTGTCTTGCTCATTGCTGGTGGCTATTGTTGTTCAACTTCCGCTATCAATTTGGTTTTCTGTCGCTTTCTCTGAATGGAATGTGTTTACTTCATCTGTTTGTTTGAGATTTTTATAGAATTGACGTTGAAAGAACTTACGTAAAAAAATTATTTGTATTTGGGAATTTAGAAGAATTGATTTTCTATAAAGTAAAAACATTTTGAAGAATAAATATAGGTATGCTTTTTATAATTTTGCTAGTTCCTTCCCCTAAACACAATCTAACTCACTGGAAAAGTTGAAAATGTTTACTTCTCTCAATCAATTCTACTCTACTCGCCACAGGATTGTTTTGAGATATTGTCGCCGTACATGTCAATTCTTTTGGGCCTTAAACAGGCTGGCCATTGTTCGAAGCTAAAATTTTCAATGTTTTGATTACAGTTGGTGACCTTAACCATCTGATTTCTGCCACCATGAGTGGAGTCACTTGTTGTCTACGTTTCCCTGGACAACTGAACTCTGATCTTCGCAAGCTTGCTGTCAATCTTATCCCATTCCCACGACTTCATTTCTTTATGGTTGGGTTTGCACCCTTGACTTCAAGAGGATCCCAGCAATACCGAGCTTTGACCGTTCCTGAATTGACTCAGCAGATGTGGGATGCTAAGAACATGATGTGTGCTGCTGATCCTCGACATGGTCGTTATTTGACTGCCTCGGCAATGTTCCGTGGTAAGATGAGCACCAAGGAGGTAGATGAGCAGATGATCAATGTCCAAAACAAGAACTCTTCATACTTTGTTGAGTGGATACCTAATAATGTCAAGTCCAGCGTTTGTGATATTCCACCTAAGGGTCTTAAGATGGCATCCACTTTCATTGGTAATTCAACTTCAATCCAGGAGATGTTCAGGAGAGTTAGTGAGCAGTTCACGGCTATGTTCAGGCGCAAGGCTTTCTTGCACTGGTACACTGGGGAGGGAATGGACGAAATGGAATTCACTGAGGCTGAGAGTAACATGAATGATCTTGTTGCTGAGTATCAGCAGTACCAGGATGCTACCGCTGATGAGGAAGAGTACGAGGAGGAGGAAGAGGAGGAGGTTACTGCTTAAGGCATCTGTCATTTGTCAAAGTTGTTTCAAATATCATATGAATGATTGGCTTTGAACCTGTGGTATAAGTTTTAATTGTGGTGCGGTCAAATTAGATTGACTCGTTAATGTGTATGCTTATTATTGATTGTTGACATTGTATAAACTGTGTCTTGTTGACAATGCTGTTGTTCTTGAAATCAAGTCTTGGATGTTTGTAATGGTTAATGAGTAGTATCGTTTTTTCTTTTTTCTTTCCCCCTTTTGATATGTTGATTACAGTGGCCTCTGAATTAAACAATAATATTTTTGCCTTTTTCTTTTTAATTGGCATGCTGTTACTTGTGAGACCGAAGCTCCGATATGTGCGTAATCCCGGTTGGGCAAGCGTGGGTAGACTAATGATGTATCCTGATCAAAGTGCCTGAGCTTATAGTCCTATTTTGGAAATTAAAATAGTAAATAATCAATAATTCGGTAGTAATAGAGTTGTGTGATGTTTGACTAATGCAATTGTAATCCAATTGTCAATAACCAATATGAACAAAACGAAAAGGATTATGTTATCAGCACTGTTGATATCGGTAATGTTATCTGGTACGAGAACTGGTGCAACTTAAAAGAGGGAAAGTAGAAAGAAACAGAAAGAGGAAGAATCGAAGGCAAGTTCCGATTACACGGCTACAGCAGGACTTCTTCATCAGTTATTTTGGTTTCTTTTCTTGAACTGTTTGGTTTTATTCTGGGTAGTTGGAACTGTGATTAGATTTATTAGATTTATTGGTTTTTCACTCGAAATGCCCTATCCGATTTTCTTATTCATGTTTTTTTAAATCAATATACACGTATGATAATATTAAAAAGATTATAGCATATGATAGCTTACGTGTATGTGTATTCATCGGGAAATTTTTTTGCTAATTCAATTTTCTCTTCTATCAATACATGATACAAATTAGAAATAATAATTTTGTGTGTGTGGTGGTGGGGGGTTCAAATATAAATAAATTGTTTTGGTTAAAATGGGTCTGCCTTTTCACTTTTTGTAAGAATAGGGGTCTGTTGAAACAGGCATTTTAAGTAGGCATATCATTTTCGTTGGTGAAGGCTTGTAAATATAGTGAGCTTTCGGGTATTGGTTCAATCACCGTCTGGAAATAAAAAATTCCCAAGCCTAAGCTATGAACTGACATTGACAAAAATAGATATGAATGGGCCCAAAAATAAAATAAACCCAAACTATGCGTAAGCTCTTTTGGTCAAAATTAACTTTCAAGAGAAATTAAAAGCAATGACGCCCCGCCTCCCCCCCCTCCACCCCCCCAAAAAAAAGAAGGAAAAGGCTATTGAAGTTGAACATCTATAATTCATATACAGTTCAAAACATTTTATACATGTTTCATAAGATATTTTAACCTCACCCAAATAATCACAAAATGTTTGATATACATATTTGAATAATCCAGAAACAACCTTCATCAAATGAACAAGCTCATGCAATTGGGCCCAAAGGTCTCTTTAAAAACTCAATTTATAAAATGACTAAGGAGAAAATGTAAAAGAAATTTGTTGTATTTTATATTTATTAAATATATTTCTAACATTTTCTTTCTGAGCACGATTTGTTAGACATTCGTGATAACTTCGTGCAAAAACTTCGTACCAAATAAATTCTCCTTAAAAATTATACACTCAAAATCTAGAATGCATTCCCTTGAATGTGTACATTAGCTCCAATTCAAAATAGATGCGGTTGTCATCCATTTCGATCCATATACCCTTATTTTATATTCACTTGCATTTATTTTTTATAATGCTTTTCACAAATGGAAGAGTTCAGCTAAATCAATTAAGATTCTTTTGTAAATGACTAGTTAGCCGAATGGCGGCAACATTGGCCGGCACTATCCAGAGTAACAAAATACCTCTCTACACATAACACAGTATGCACGCCAGCATAAGCAAAACCCACCACTTACGTTATTCTTACCACTTCAAAAGATGACCATTTCTGTTCTTAATTAGGGCGGCATATTTTTGTGGGTTCATATTTTCTGTAGATTGGTTTATAAATAGCCCTTAATGCAATGCCATATTCATTCAACAATTACCAATTAATAGTACTACAACACAACACTACAAAATCCACTAGTGCTTTTGCATTATTGTCAAATGGCCAATCTCTCATTGTTGCTGGCAGTATTAGCTCTTTCACTTTCAGCTGCTTTAGCCGTTGATACTAGTGCTCTCCAAGATTTCTGTGTGGCAGACCCAAATGGGGCAGGTATAGTAAATAAATTGTCACTCTTGCATATTGTAGTCATTACTTTCTGACTTGAAATTAATATATATGACGATTCTTTATAAATTTGATCATGCACTAACTCATAATTATGTTTTAGCTGGAACAACACCTAAATCAACTTGCTTATCTATCTATCTATCTATTAAAGTCTTTGATCAAATGATAACAGACATTTTTTTTAATATTAAAATAATTCTCATTAAATATTTGTTACAAATGTTTAAGTAGAGAACTTAATTATAAAGATATAAGAATTTTGCTTTCAGTTTTGTCCTTAATCTAATTACCTTGCACCTAAATTGAGTTATCTGCCTTCTTCAAAGTTTATATACTCACAATTTGATAAATTATGGCAGTGTTAGTGAATGGTTTGGTATGCAAGGATCCCAAACTTGTTGAGCCAAATGACTTTTACTTTAGCGGCCTTGACATAGCAGGCAACATCACAAACCCTGTTGGGTCAAAAGTGACACCAGTTTTTGCAACTGAGTTACCAGGATTGAACACTCTTGGCATCTCCATAGCACGCATTGACTTTGCACCATGGGGCATTAACCCTCCTCACATACACCCTCGTGCCTCTGAAATCTTGACAGTTCTTGAAGGAAGCTTAGAAGTTGGATTCATCACTTCCAACCCTGAAAACCGCCACTTGAGGAAAGTGCTACAAAAGGGTGATGTGTTTGTGTTTCCCATAGGACTCATTCACTATCAAAGAAATGTGGGGTATGCTAATGCTGTTGCCATTGCAGCTCTTAGCAGCCAGAATCCCGGTGTCATCACAATTGCTAATGCAGTGTTTGGGTCTACGCCTGACATTGCTAGTGACATTCTTGCTAAAGCTTTCTATTTGGACAATGCTACCGTTAATTATCTGCAGTCCAAGTTCTAGGCAAAAACATGGGAGAGAAATTTCATTGATCCTCTGTGTGTTGAATTGTGTGGTTTTTGTACTTTTTTCCATTTGTGTGATTCATTATTTGTTGGTCTTTTCTCATTTCCTTTTGTATTATCTTACAATATTGATTAATTTAATATAATTTGGTGTTAATCTTCTTCATGATCACTTGGTACGTATGATCTTAAGGATATCAGTTCCTATTCAGACAAGATAAAAGTTGCCCCAATTCGCTCGTAAGAAGGTTACAATCAAATTAAATTTATAAAAATCTAGTATAATAAAGGAGTTTAGGTCACTTTAAATGTGCAGGTAATGTCTGTAAAATATAATCCATGATGCAGCTTGAAGAGGTGTTCTCTTCAAATGATCATAGGTTTGGATTTAAGATAAACATATGTATATAAAAATAATATATGTATGTTATTTTTAGCAATATAATCGTGATACATAATGTGAGACTTCAATCACACCATCATCCAAGTTACTTGATGATTTGGTAATTTATTATCATAAAGAAAAAAAAAACTCTGATTAAGTATTCCAGGATGCACTTGTATATCCCTTGTTAAATAAGGAAACTATCTCCTGCAGACAACCCCTTGTCCATCAATTCCACTCACACAGCTCAAGCTAGGCATAGCCATCTTCAAATTCATTGTAACTTCATCGTTGTACGCATTGTTACCAACGAAACGAGCCACAGAACAATCTGGGGAGAACAAGGTGGTAGTTTCAAACTCTTTTGCACCTCCCATTACAGGCATTTTTGCTCCAACATTCACGCGGCTCACATAGTCAGGCTTGTAGGTTTGACCCAACACACCACTTACTTCATTGCTCAAAGAGAAGAACTTGAATCCAAGATCAAGGTGAGCAAAACAATCCTCTCTGGTAATTCCATATTTGTGAATTCTGGAATCTTCTTCAGTTATAGGGACAACCTTGGCTGTTATCCTTAACTTCCCTTCGACTTCAACTATGACACTGTTTGTTGAAGCTGTTCTAGCAATGGAGACACCAGAGACAGTTGAGGATGTCCACGTGGCACCTTCTGATTCGTCGAGGGTGATGGATTCGCCGTCAAAGGTGAGGGCAAGGTGGTCTATGTAGTCTTGCCACGTGGATGTTTTGTGGGCCCCAAGAAAGAGTTGGTGATTGTCAAATAGAATAGCAATGGATTGGACCCAAGTGAAGTCTCTCTTCATGTCGTTGTTTCTTCTGCCAATGAAGTGGGCGTTTATGTGTAGGTTTGGATCGGATACGAGGCAGAAGTTGCTGTCTTTCTTGCCGTGGAAGTAGAAAGTGATTCCATCACCACCTATGAAACGAGGGTCTTGGCAAATAGCTCCTGGTTTGTCACACTCTGCCAATCATACGTATATTCAACATCAAATTTGTCACAAAAATGAAAGTAAGAGAAAAATAAAGAAAGAACAAGCTAATAAATATAAAATGGGTACAAAAATTGAAGGTTGAATTAATGACGTGCATTTACCTTGTTATATGTTATATATTAATGAGTTTTAATATTTTTATATTAACTTTTTTTACACTTACTATTTTTTCTCTCCTTATTAAGTAATTTGACATTTTTAACGGATAAAAGAGTTAAAATATAAATAGAGTCAGATCAATATTAATTGTTCTCAAAATATTGATTATTTGACATTGCTTTTTTTTTTTTATTATTGTATTTTTAAGCTTTTTCCTTTTTCTCTCCCTCTTCTTTAAGTTTGGATATTTTACCAGGGATGTAAGGGGAGGATATGATAGAAGTTACGAGAAACAAACATTTACATTTTTCGAATTAGTGCAGAGTGTTTAATTCAATGTAAGATTTTATAGTGCATGTTAAAGTACAGAGAAGCAAATATTAATGAAAGACTTACTGCAAACTGGTTTGCAAGTGTTGCAATCAACCTCACACCCGCCAGGGCATGGGTTGGGACAAACATGTTCCATATTATAGCACTTTGTGTAGTTCTTGTTCGAACATCTTACTGTTTTGGGTGAGGAAGATTCACCACTTCCAGGAGGAGTTGGAGAAGGTGTTGATGTTGAAGGAGGTGAAGGAGCAGGAGTTGATGGTGATGGAGTTGTTGGAGAAGGTGTTGATGTTGAAGGAGGTGAAGGAGCAGGTGTTGATGGTGATGGAATTGTTGGAGGTGTTGAGGAAGTCGGTGGTGGATTTGGAGGTGTAGGTGTAGGTGATGAAGGAGGGGTAGAAGGTGTTGGTGGTGGATTCTCAGGAGTAGACGTAGGGGGTGGTGGTGAAGGAGGTGATGATGGAGGTGATGGATTTTCAGGTGTAGAAGGAGTAGATGGTGATGTTGGAGGAGATGAAGATGGTGGATTATTAGGTGTAGATGGAGTAGGAGGTGTATTAATTGGAGGGGTTGAAATTGTGGGTGGTGGATTCTCAGGTGTAGAAGGAGTAGGTGGTGGATTCTGTGGTGTAGAAGGGGTGGGAGAATCTGGTGGAGGGTCTGAACTCCCAACACAAATAGGTTTACAAGAAGCACACTCCACTGTACAACCATCAGGGCAAAACTTAGGACATACATGTACTAAATTATAGCAATGCTTGTACTTCTTTATATTGCAGCTTGCATGGCTTGGATTTTTGGCAATTCCAGGGGGGGTAGCCCCTGCCACTTCCAATAGCACCAATAGTATAATTGGCACCAAAACTTGAACAATTATTTGAGCCATTGAAGGTTAACAAATTACCACTTGGCTAGCTGTTATTCTTAGAGTCAAACAGCTATTAGCTCTTCAATTTGTTTTGAGTGAGAATATCTTGCCAAGAGCATTGCCTTTTATAGGCACGAAGAGAATTTATAAGACTTGAAGAACTAATGAATTCCGGGACCTTAGGACTGTGTTGTCTTAGTTTTCTTTACAATAAAAATATCTTTCACATGGTTCCTTGATAAACTAAACTAGTTGAAGTCACTTTTTGTTCTGCATGATGATAAAGCTTTTAGCCTTGCTTCTCTTACCTTTCAACATTTTTAAAGTGAACATGGTATACATCACTTTAATATGAAGTAAAGGGATGCTTTGTTGCACCCAAAGAAATGGGATGCTTTGTTTTTAGTTTTGAAACTTCAGATTTGCCCATAATATCATTATATTGTGTTCATAATAAGTTATGATAATAATTTTTATTTTTTTATCGTATTTTTTAAAATATAAATAAATTAACTATAACTTAACATATATATATATATATATATATATTCATATATAATTTATCTAATTCAGTTTATATTTTTTTTATACTATTTAAATATATATAAATAAAAGTTAATCATATAACTTAAACAAATGTTATTATGTAACGCATTAACTTGTTTACAAAGTTATCAAATATCAACCTTTACAGACATGAATTATAATATTAAAAAATTTCTCTCCTTTGTTATCGGGTTAGAGGAATAGATTAATTAATAATTAGAATGAAAAAAAAATATCATATTAGTTATCCAGGAACTAACTGTAGTCCTTTTAGCATACATGTCTAGGTTCAACTTCCACTTCCATTCAAAGTTATTCCTTACTGCGTTTGCTATATCTGAACATATGCTCATCAGAATGAACATATTTTTATCTATATTTATGTCTACTAATTAAGTATATTGTGATAGGCCACAATTTATGTCAGTTATTATTATTGTATAAAAATTTGTTTATAAATTTCCTCTTCCATGAAAGAAGAGTCTAAATATCTTTAATAAAATGATCCGACTGATATCACAATATATATATAACTTTTGTGTCTATGCATTAAGATAGGTATTTCGATTACAGTTTCATCATGAAATGCTAATTATATAACAACTTTTTAATAAAGGTTTAAAGTCTCATGATAAAAAATTTGTAATAAAAATTTTATAATTTTTTTAATATTATTAATATATTATATTATATCTTATAAATTTTGATAAAATTTTATCATATAGAAGTTTTTATCGTGAAATATTATTTAATTTGCTAAAGAAACTTTACATGAGAAATAGATCACAGTGGCCTACGTCAAAACAGAATATTGTACTTACTTTGACATGCATCACACACCTTGGTGTAATGTGTGTAGAGACATAAATGAGTGGAGTTAAACTGAATATTTAAAGCTCAAATTTGGTTCATAAAAAAATTAAATATTTAAATTTGACTCATTTATTTAAGTGAGTAAGTTTTAATATTTAAATTTAATTTGATTAATAATTTTAAAATTTATACTTGATTCACTAATTTGTTTATAATATTTTTTATTTTTATTTTTATTAATTTAATATTTATTGAATACTGTTATTCTAACAAGTAAAGTAAAATATAATTTTATTTACATAAAAATATTTTCAGGATTGATAAAAATTATATTTCTTTTAAAAAAAATCAGTCTTATAAACTAAAATTAAATAAACAACACACAATGATAATATATATATATATATATATTATTAACAATTTATTAATAACAAGTTTAGAAAATTTAATTTTAACTCACTCAAATAATTATTTAAATTCTAAAAATCGAAAACAAACATTTAATAAATCACGCACTAAATATAATTTTTAAAATGATCAATGAATATGTCTAATAAACAATAGCCTATCCACTTTTCAATTTATGAAGGGCTGACAAGTTAATGTGCAGTGTTAATTACTTTAAATAATGTACTAGACATAGATTAGTAGAAGTTAATCACACCATAATTTTAAATGAGTTTTATCAAGCCCGGTAAAAAAATTAAAATTTTATAATAAAAGAATAAGAAACATGAAAAAAAAAAACTCTAGTCATTTTTAAGAAAAGTTAAAGACCAATCTAAGAAAAGTCTCATAAATCCTTTAAACTTTAACTTTTAGTGGCTCTTGAGTCTTTTATTTCTCCTTCTTCCTTCTTCTCCAAAAAGCACAATTTTTATTTAAAACAAAAATAATATAAAGAAGAGAGATTTTATGTTTTTGAAGTAGATATAGAAGATAGTTGAACATGCCTAAGCACACGAATTTGTGCCTAGGTGCATAATTTGCTTCAAAATTAGCTCATTCTACACATTCAATAATCTTCCAAAAATTTAATTATTTCCCAGAAAGAAATTGAAGAGATTATCTACTACAACCAAGAGAAAAAAAAATACTAAGAATCTATTAATTATTACTATAATAAAGAAAAATAATTAAAATGACTCCAACCTACACATATTCTAAACAATATTAGACTCTCAAATGCCAACATATTGCTTGTATAATATACAAATAATAAACAAGTACTAAATTTTAAGAAATCGAAACTATTATACATTTTTTTTACATAACTAAATTTATGAATGAACAATCAAATTGATTGAAAAACATTAGAAAATCATGTATAATTTACTCAACAAAAAATCTAAAAAATACCCTAACTTATATATACAATAATTATAGTTTAGGAACCAAAATCACCTTTATAACTGTTTTATTAAATAAAATTGATTAGTTATATGGTGTAACTATTATTTAGATTGTTTTACCATCATATGAATTTGTTTGGTTTAAATTTTTGTAAAATTAATTTAAAATATTTATTATTAAATTTATTGATTTATATTTGATATTATAATTATGAAGACTTTTTTTTGTATGAATTGTATAACCATATCAAAATATGTTACTAAAATAGCCATAAAAAATTGAAGAAAAAATATTTAAAATTTGGTCGCTAATGATGGCAATCTTTATAATTAAAAGACCCAAACATGTTTTTTTTTCTTTTAAATATTTTTATTTACCCCACATGGCATGTGAAACAAACATAAACACCATTAGCGCTATAACCATTTGTATTACAAGAAATCAGAGAACGAATGAGAATGAGAATGTATTGTTGTTTAGGTTTTTTTTTTTTTTAATATCTAATTTATTTAACAAATTATGTCAAATCATTGTTCAAAGTGCCTTTTAGAGATTGACATCTTATGTTCTAAAATGTGTTCATATAATTTATGAATGGAAAAGCATTAAAAATAATAGAAAAAATAGCTTATCCTAATGGTATGGTATTTTTTAAATGGAATATTTGACATTGTAAGGATCTAAATTATCGCGCATAACAAATTGAGAAAAAAATGGACAAAAGCAACATATTATTAAGTTTAAATGTCAAGAAAACTTGTCATGTAAAGGAAATAAGACAATATCTTGTCCTTAAACAAGGGATAAGAAAACAACATAACCAAAAGATTACTCCAAGTTACTACAATTTAGAGCATCCTTTATTTTTAGGATTGTTGAGGTTAAAAGGGTATTCACAGCTGCCACAGATTCCATATTTAACAGATTGATTCCACTTGGACTACAAGCCAATATTTGGAAAGCCACAGTCAATAATGAGCCTTCTGATCTATCAACATTTGTATTATCAAATGCTCCTAAATTTGCATTTGGATCATCATGTGCAACGATAACAAAACCCGATGGAAGAATTGGTAGCAATGAAGAGTCTTCCCCTTGTATAGCCATATTCATAGTTCTTACATCGGTTGGAGCATATACAACATATGATCCCATGGAATTTGTAAGACTTTCTTGAAGAATCAACGCATTGTTCTCGCTAGGGATGAATGGCTAAAAATGAATAATTGAAATGAATTTAATCAGTTTACTTGAAGAAACAATAATAAGGTTAGGAATTTAGAGTATTTATTATCTTATTCATATTTAAACATATAAATTGGACAATTTACATTAAGTTCACAACATTTAAGCATATAAAATTACCATATTCCTTTTTTAAGCTTTTGTTATGTGGATTTAAGTCATTATTTTCAACAAGTTATGAGAATTGCAATCAAAGACACTATATCCATATTGACTATATCTGTATTGAATTTCTTGGGGTATGAAGAAGATGGATATATGCAATGCTATTTTAAAGATTGATCAAATAGAAATCACCATTGCATCAAAATTTGCCCTCTATAATTGTATTAAAAGTAAAGTAAATTTGTCTTATAACAAAATTGGAACATAAAAAAAAAAAAGAAAGATTTTAAATACCCGGATAATTGATGTACAATTGCCAGGATGAGTTCCATGTGAGATGTGCGCAACCTTGTGCACTGGATTTCCACAGGAAAGAACATCCCACTATATACAAGATAATAACAAGCTAGTATGTATTAATAATTCTACAAAGCAAGATTTATTTAAATTTAATTAACTAACAAATATAAGTTATTTTAATAAAATAGAAGATTATTTAGCTAACTTATTATGAACCTGAGCTCGTCTTTTTTCATCTGTGAAGAACTCAAAAATTTTCAAATAATGGAGAGGTAGCCAAAGGGATGTAGCAGCTACAACAATCATGCCATTTGGTTGACCAAGGTTTGTGTTTTTTCGGATGGAGACCCTAACACCGCTATTATTCTCCATAGTTAAATGTGGGAAGTCCAAGTTACCCGACATTGTTAAACTTTGACAAAAGATTTTAAGCATTCGATGAGAAAAATTCATTACACTCCTCCTCCCTTCAAGTGAATTGATCACTGAACAATCAATAATGTAAAATGTTAACTTAGATATAATCACATAATAAATCATAAGGCAAATAAATGAATAATTAAGTGTTGGAATTTGGAGTAGTAAAGATGACAAAGTGTAACCTCCTTCAAAGCCATGATTGGCTATCTTTTCAACATAAAACCAAGCAAATCTTTCACACATTCTTTGAAGTTCCATCATCCATCTTTCTGCTCCATATGCCATATTGATACTAACAATATCTCTGTACAGTGGGTGCGTTTGGATTTTATCATCCACCTCCACGTGTTCAACCCAAGTAACCTAACATACAACATATCATAGTAATTTTATTGATTTCGTTTGAAAAAATGTGAAATATGAATATTTGAACACAATCCACAAAAGTTACTAAACCAATTGAGTGCACTCGTTACTTAGCTTTACTTAATTACTATTGGAATATTGTATCATGTTGTGAAATATTAAAAAGTTAATCCCAAAATAAAAGATGTTATCTGAAGAATTATGGTTAATGAATTTAGATAAGTTAAATTAATTATAGTCTTCATCAATCAAAGACTATAAATCACTCAACAGTAGCTGATCACAGTGAAAGTGGACTGCGACCCACACTAACACTTTATCTACAAAGTCAATAAAAAATTCAAATCTTGGAGAATTTCGGAAAAAGACTTTGCTTGACTACTACTCTAATATGAAGGTTAATCTTAGAACTTTTTTTTGGCAAAGATTCTCAATTAAAGACAAAAGTTATAATTCTAATTCTAGTATGATCCCTCACTTCCCATTTCCAACTTAATGCCTTTGCATCACAGTTAGTTGAAAGAAAAAATAAATATTGACAGAATATTCTGAAATTTTTTTTTTAAAAAAAGCATAAATTTTTTAAGAAAATTATTTATAATACGATTTTATTTTCGAGGATATTTTAGAATTTTAATCTTACCAGCTAGACTATCACATTCAAACAACCATTTTTTTTTAAATATAAACTTACGAACGGTAAAAATCTTCAATTCATATATAATTCCAAGATAGCTATTCAACTTAACAAGGTATGGATGCTTTCTAGCATAGTCGAGGATTGATACTTTTCAGTAAAATTTGTTTCGAATATAAAATGCACGTTTTTCCTCAATAGTAGGTAGTGCATTTCAATATTCATGTACTCTATTTCACAAATATGTAAATTACTAACCATGGAATACCCATTAGGCATTTCTTGAATCAAGCATCCAGATGGATGCCTCCAAGATCGAGAAGGAGAATTGTTCTGTTGAAAGGGATCAAATGACACATCTGTTATCACCCATTGACCATCTTCAATTTGTTGACAATAGCGAAGGAATTGAAATTTACGAGCTTGCACTAAAGGTGAAAGAATATGCATTTCTTCAATCATCTGTCATAAGAGTATTGTCAACAAATGAAAAAATTATAGTAAACAAGCTCAATTACATAAAACATCGTTTGCAAGAAAGTATATACCAACTGCAAGGCTCCACTTCGATTTCCTAAGAAACCACTTTCTAGTACTTTAATTGTTTCTGCTTTTGTAACAATTGTTGGGAACAGATTAACCCACTTGTCCTGATGAAAAGGTGAAGAATATTATGCTCTTATTAGTATACATATTTCTTTACTATAGATAATCAATGTCGTAATGTTAAAGAAAAATAGGATAATATTTAGAAAATAAAAAAAAAATGATAAACTGTTACCGAATCTAGAAACATTTCAACTAGCTGAATGCCACTAATGTTAACCATCCCTGAATCTTTTGTTGCTTCTACATGTATGTTGGCACCTTTGAATTGTTTGGTTCTTGAAAATATTTTCTCATAACTTTCACGATGAAGAACAAGCTTCCCATCTTGAGTTGAAGACTTGATCCAAAAGGGCTCATTGATGCGAAGAAGCCTAACTAATTCTTCCATTGCAGTAGTAGCAACCTCTAACATAAATGGTTTCTCTACATCTACACCTCCCAATGAGTTCGACAATAATAGATCATCTATAACTTGTGTACTAAAACTTTGATCAAGACATAGACTTTCATCAATCACATGGTTAAGTGAACTTCCATGTGGTGGATCATATGAAGTTGAACCTGTGATAGGAATAACAGTTTGTTGCAACTCAGGTTGTGACATTTGTTTCTCCAAGTACCTTGCAAGAAGTCTAGACACTTTGTCATGCTGAAAATTGATTCATAAACAAATGTTGATTAAAAGCATTCATTGTATATCCCTTTGTAATAAAAAGGTAAAATATAATATTCATATCAAATTCATTATAAGAGAATAAATCCAATGAATTCACTAGCCTCATCTTTTAGTTGAGCATTTTCGAGTTGCATCTTTTGCATAAAGTGTTCATGCTCTCCTTCTGCATATGGTGGACCCCCACAAGATGGGCAA
The DNA here is from genome assembly GCF_003935025.1 of Abrus precatorius. Lineage (NCBI taxonomy): Eukaryota > Viridiplantae > Streptophyta > Magnoliopsida > Fabales > Fabaceae > Abrus > Abrus precatorius. The sequence goes on along the minus strand of NW_020874292.1, from coordinate 29,341,325 downwards.
AGCATATTCTTCAACGCCTCTTTCATGAATTCGTTTTCACTATTTATCCTATCATTCTCAACCCGAAGAGCAGTGTTATCTGCTCTCTCGTGTTGATTCTTAATGTAACATACACAAAATGATCAACAATGAGTATGGACACATTTAAAATAACTTCTGAATGAAAAATACTAGACTAAAGAATATTGATCACCTTAATTTGAGTCCTCTTATTTTGAAACCAAAACTTAATTTGTTTAGGCTCAAGCCCAACCTCGGTGGCTAATTGGCGTCGTTGGGTTTCGTCAGGATGTGGGCACTCCTTGATGAATCTTTATTTTCAAGAGTTAAAATCCCCCAATTAGTTAAGAGGGTGTTGAGAGATAAGTTAGTAAATTAACAAATGCACAACTAATTAAAGTAAATGTGCTAATTATTTTTTTTTGGATTTTTTAATAAAATATTTAAAGTAAACGTGTTGGAAAAAAAATTCAACATTTAAATTATATCTACAACTACATGTGGTGGATCATTATGTTGATTTGGTTCAAATTTAGGTCATTTAGGATAGTTAATCTGAACCAATTCACTCATATTAACTTGAGTTAGTTAAGGTTAGGAATTCAGATAGTAATTTTTCATTTGACTTAAATATGTTTTCAATTTATACATTTTACAAAATTGTTGTAGTCAATTTATACTTTTTTTTAACTTATTTTAGTCTTTGAATATTTTAACTCATCACTTTTGGTTCCAAATGATCATTAAGTATTGAAGTAATTAATGAAAATATTATTAAATATTAATTATTTATGTGATCATGTTGATAAAAGGAATCAAAATTCTTAAGTTATACAAATATTGAAAACTAAAACATGAACACTTAATATTAATAAAAATGATACAAGTTTCAAATAAAAAATAAATCCCAAAATTCTTTCAATATTCGCTACTATTAGCGCAAACCAACAGTGAGATATTGGCAATAGATCAATGTGACCAACTGAAAAAAATTAAGTGAATTAAATATGATACTTATATTTATATATATGGAAAAACTAGAATGAATAGACGAATTGAACTTTTAAAAAAATGAAATATTCACAATCTGGATACCACAAAATTAATGAAGTAATTGAGGTAAAATTAGTGAAAGCAATGACAATAATTGATAGAAAAACTGGTTTCAACCAATTTTTTCTTTAAAATTTTGAATTTTTTATTTAATTTCTTTAGATAAACAAAAAAATCATATTTAAGATCCACACATAACTTGTTATTCTACAAATCTTTTATCATCAATTTCTTATTAAATAACTTATGTAATATAATCTTTTATTTTAATTTAAAATTTCACTTAACTCAATTATCTAATACTTTTATATAAGTTTAGTTTTAGTATATTTTCAATGAAAATTGTAACTTTTTTACATTTTCAACTAATTATAATATGTTATAAATATAGTTTTCCTATTAATTATTATAAAAAAAATGTTAACAATTCTTTACTAATATATTCATAATTGAATAAAACACTGTAAAAAAATTTTAAATTAAATTCATTTTATATTAACTTGTTTGTTAATATATTTTATTATTATGAGTTTATTATGGTTAAATTAATAAATTATAAACTAATATCTTCATCAAATCAACATCCACTATCAAGTCAAGCATACTAAAGTGTTTTTTTAAAATAATTAAGAGGTAGTTTGTTTAGATTTTCATAAAATTGATTTTGAATATGTATTTTAAAAATTAATTTGTGTCTGGGTATGATTTTTTTTTAAAATTGAGAAGAGTTTATCTTATTTGGTAGATAAAAAAAAAAAGTTAATTATTTTTAGAGTGTCTATAAAATATCATTGGTAGGTCTCATCTAGAATCAATTTTTTACCCACTAAAAATGTTATAATATTTTACTTAACTGAACATTAATTTTATTTATTGTAAAATTGATTTTTTTTTCAACTGCAAAATTACCCAAACAAGCATGTGTATAATACAAATTAATTTTGGTACTCCTTAATGTGATTAGATCATAAACCAATCGGGTATTAAATATAATTTAACTGAAAAAAGAAAAAACACGTTACTAAAGAGCTTGATAAGCCAAGCAAAATAAAACCAAGATATACTTATCATCGATGCTGAGGGAAATGCGTTGAGCTTGATAAGGTTTTATGAAATAGCTAGCAAACCCTATAAAATTCTCAATGGTTTTATGTTGTGTCATTTGTTAATCATATCTTTTAATCCTAAGTTGATTGACATATGGTTTAACCTTTCATACCCTTCATCCAAAAAAGATATTCCCTCAAAACCAGTTCAAGAAAATCAAATAGTAATATACCAAAAAGTAGTAGCAATTGAAGAAAAGATTGTTTACGAAATTGGAGTCATCTTACTTTTCAAGTTTGGCTGTTTGAGCAGAACTAAGACGTTTGTAGGAGGGTCTTTTTCCCTTGTGTGAGGTATGAGTGCCTTCATCACCAGACCCATCAACACCTCCCATTGAAGAATCCATTTTTCAACCACGGTAAGGAAATACCTGCAAGTACTAGAGTTTTTTGCTCCTTTTCCTCTATTCCTGTTGACATTTAATTAATTTTGAATCGTTATTAGTGCTAATTTATATGTGTTGCTTAGTCCTTCACATCCTCAATGTAGCTTGCATACATGACTTAGCCTCCACAAAAGGGAAAATTAATAAAATAATATAATAATGATAAAGAGAAAGCAAAATTTAATTACTTCCTAGATAGAGACTTTTCCTTTGGATTCTCGCGTATGACGGAAAATGGAAATGTTTATTAAAATTTTCCATATAAGTACATTATATATATTTTCTACCATGTAAAGGATGTAAATAAATAATTGATAAGGTTTAAAAAATTATAGAAAGGATGTTTTCTTGATAAAGCACCACCTTTGGGAAAAGATTAATTATTTGGCAAACTTTATAAGAGCAATGGATGGTTTTTAAAACCTTCCATAGGTACATAGAATTTTAAAAAATGAAAATAATTAAACAAATATTAGTAATATATATTTTTTGTTATTAGATGAATTATGTGAGTTGAATAGAGCACGTGTTTAAATTATTTAGTGAGACATGCATAAAGTTACATAATAATAAAGAACAAGTCAACGATAGCATTAAAAGAATGTAAAATATAGGATTTTTTTTCCGGTTTTACAATATAAATTTCGATACTTAATTTTTAATAACTAATAAGATGAATTTAATATTTGTATTAACAATGCATTTCGAGTACCCATTTGATAAAAATATGCAAAATATTTGTTGATATTCAATGGAAAATTTTGTTATTGTTAAACGTCAAAGCCGCAAGAAATTAAACTGTTCGTGAATATATTGATGATTCAATAGTCAATAATTTGTCGATATAATGGCAAAATCATAGCTTTTTGACCTCATGATATTATTGACATTTAGTCGTTGAGAATATTTATTGTAATTTTATTATCATTAATTAAATAATTTAGTCCTATTAATTTGAATAATTTTGTTGTATTTTTTTCAACATTGAATAAAAATAAAAAAAAATAAAAATTGATTAAGACTAATAAATATTTGAAATATAGTATTAAGCTACGTATTATAAGAAAAATAAATACAGTTGAAAATGTGTGCTCAGGCTAAAGAGCAAGAGTTTTCTCAAACACTACGGAGACATGCATCTATGTGCAATTTATGCCTTGGCTAACAAAAGATAGGTGATATAGGGAGACAGTGAAAATTCTTAAAACTAAAAATTAACCTACAATTTTGGTGGATCTAAATATCACTTTTTGTGACAATTAGTAAGAAATTTCCATCATTCAATGTCTACAATGAATATGTTAGCATGTGATGATCTTAACATATATTAACTTGACAAAGTTTTCAGCCAAAAGCTTGGCAAGAACGCAGTAAATCCCATCTTCACCAAGATGCCATACAACACACCATGATCACCACCATTCCCAAAAGCAGTTAAATTTTTATTTGAGGGATTTGGAAGAGTTGGGTGCCAGCATTCCTCCATAATTCGTCTAATGCCAAAACCTCTACATCGTAGCATCAACCATACACTAATCACCATCTCCTAAACACATGATGCAACACCATCTCCTAAATATCGTATGAGTATAATCACTAAAAATGTATATAAAGGTAAATTTTATAAAGAATGGATCCGTATTAACCTATACTTTAAACATATAAAAAATATGATGAATCAGTAGTTAATTACAAAATCAATGGCAAACACTATATTAATAATTTTGACACTAATTGATATGAAAATTAATTCATTATTTATTATCATTATTTAAAAAAGTTGATTGAATATCTCCTGCAGATAAACAATGATTACTAAAGTGAAATTATATTTTTTATTTTCTAACTTTTACATATTTTTTTGTTTTATTTTAATTTTTAAAATTTTTAATTTAGTATTTTAACTTTTAAAAATATTTTAAATAGGTTATTTAAAAAAAACATTAATTTCATATTACTTTTCTTCTTAGGACTTCTTTTTCCCATGCAGATTCTTTCTCTTTTTGCATAACTCCTCTTTGTCATGTTTTGAGAAGTTTGATTGTTGTCTTTGCAGTAGTGAAGTCTCATTATTCGATAGATTGATTGAAACTCTCATCTTTAATTTTATGAACATATGTTGTTGCTTATTGTCAAGGTTGTCTCTGGTTTGTTCACTATTTGCGATTATAATTTCTTTAATATGCTAGCTTTTGGGGTAATTATTTGTGAACTTTGACCGTGAATTTAGGGTGAATGTTCTTCTAAATTTTGAAGTGACGTAAATTTTATTGCTCGTTCTTAGAATTAAAATTCTAAGTTAAAATTAAATTTTATATCATTATGTAAGATCTAAAATTTTTAAAAATAATTTAATTTTACATTAAAATTTTATTTAATAACTTTTGTTAAAATAATGTGTTAATTAAAAAAACAAAAAACATGAGAATGTAAGAAGAGAAAGAAAATGCATAAGAAAAGAGAAAACAAAATAAGAGAGGGGAAAAAAGTACTTGAAAAGAAAATATTTAAAGAAGAACAAGAATAACGAAAATAAAAAATAATAAATATGAGAAAAAGACACGATATAATATATGAGAGTGTATTTGTGAATTATAATATTTAAGAATTTAAATTTTATGTAAGAATTAAAGTAGACTAAATTTAGTTATCATAAAATTTGAAATTATAATTTCAATTTTAAATATATATTTAAATATAATAATTAAAATTCTAAAGTTTAATTCCAATTTCAACTTTTAATTCTATAATAAATTCTGTAAGCATTAAAGGTAGTAGTTAATAGGCCGACAATGAAGGTCACAAACTATATTGATTTATTGGGTTATCAATCACTAGGATGAATCGAACTGAAAAAACCACGCTTGCTTTGTGTTTGGCATTTAGGTAGATTTTGGGCCTTACTTCTCTTAACTTGTTGATCACTACTACTTTGGGCTTTGATCAATGGTAATTATTAAGACAAAGTTAATTTTGTGCACAAAGTTTATTATTCATTGTCATTGATTTAATAATTCATTTGTTAATTATTAATAATATAATTAATGGTATAAATTTTAATAACATAGATTATTATCATTATTAAGTTACAAAATCATTAAAAATTTAATTAAATTATTGAAAATTCACTACTTAAATTAGCTTGGGTAGTAGATATGTTAAAAAAGAAATTAAAATATATCATTAAGATTTAACCAAATTAAAGAATGATTTTTTTTCTTTTGATAAATAAATCGGAACACACATAGCAATCTTTAAATAATCTTCTTCTGTATTTACTAAATTATATTAAAAAATATTATAAAAGAAAAACTTCGTATATCACACGTGTGTGTATCACACCGATACCTAATAAATGTATAAATTAAAATGTGAAAAAATGTTTTAAAAAAAAGGTGGTTTTATCTAAAACTTTCACTTTTATCATAAGCACTTGCGTCAATGAATGGAGCCTGGCCAAGACTACGCAAAAGGCTCAAATCAATCCAGTTCAATGCAACGAGATTTTATCATTTTCCAAAGAAGAAAGCATGATCAGCAAGAGAAGTCTAAATCTAACAGACGAAGAAAAATACCAGTAACACATTTATCTGAATACACTTCTTAACAGAGTTTTTGTGATCGTCAATTTTGAAAAAAAAAATATATATAATACTTATTTCATAAATTGATAATTTTTTAAAATTATTTTAACTTTTTAAAAATCTGATCAATAATGCGTGCTGTAAACATTCCTAACAGATGAAATGAGATCCTCTGAATATTAAGCTTCTCTTGAAGCATATAAAACATTATTTTGCTCATACTATAAAAATAAAAACATACAAAATATAATAAAAATATAAAGCATACATATAACGTCTATAATATCATTCCACATAATGACACATAAAAGTTCCAATAACTGGCAACATGTATTACGACAGCTAAAACATTGAATCATGCATCTATATAATCTTTGACCAAAGGAAAAGAAAACATCACACTAAAACATCAAATGGTAATCACTGAGCAAAGCATCCTTTACGTTATGGACTGTAGAGGTTATGAGCGAGTTAACAGCAGCCACAGATTCCAAGTTCATAGCAGCAGGATTACACATGAGTATTTGGAAAGCCACAGTTATGAGTGACCCTCTTGTGCTTTTGTCACCATCTCCACTGCTAGATGCTCGAGCATTTGCAATAGATTGTTCATCTTCTGATATCACAATGCCTGATGGAAGAACTGACACCAATGCTGAATCTTCACCATTTATAATCCTCTCTATGTCTGATATATTAATAGGAGAATACACCACATATGATCCCAAAGGATCAATAAAACTTTCTTGAATGATCGCCACACCGTTCTGATTTGGGTTCACAAGCTGATACACATGAATGATTAAAATGAGTTTAATCATGTTTATACCAAAAACAATAATAATAAAATCAAGGCTTTGGATTATTCCTAAGCAGTAAATCAAAATATTTGCAGTAGGTTTTATGTCCTACTTGCTACATCCAATATACATATAAAGATACGGTTATAAGGGTCATCATAATAAATTTGACAGTTGAAATAAGTTTAAAAATAATAATTGTGAATTATTTACTGAAATTTTTTTAATTTCAATTAAAAATAATATTAAAAGTACTTAAAAAACTACATCTAATTTTTATCTTATAATTAATCTAGTATTAAAATTTTCATCTTATTTCCAATTTTAAAGGGTATCTTATGAAATTTGGGTTGCAATCATATGCAATAAATGATCCTATATGTGCCTATATTAAAACAAAGGGGTTATTACGTGAAAAATTAACAAACAGAATAATAAACTAAAACAGTTTTAACATATAATAAACAAAACATTCTTTGGAAAGTAATATGGTAAGTACCCGAATAATTGATACATAGTTACTAGGATGACTTCCGGTGGCGATGCGAGCAATCTCGCGCACTGGATTTCCATAACAAAGAGCATCCCACTACAAGAAAATAAGGAGTTAGTGAATGAATGATTCTACAATGCAAAATTAAAATACAAAAAGGAAATTAATTGAAGATATTCCGATAAAATAAAACAAAAAAATGTTTAGATTGTGAACCTTAACACGGTTTGTTGGATCTCTAAAGAAGTCATAAAGATTCTTAGAAGGAAGAGGAAGCCAGAAAGAGATAGCAGCAGTAATGATAAACATGGCACTAATTGGATGGCCTGGGTTTCTGCTTTTGCGAACGGAGATCCTAACCCCACTATTCTCCTCAGCTAAATGTTGTGGGAAATCCATCTTATTTGACATGTTTAAAATTGCACAAAAGTTCTTAACCATTCGATGAGAAAGCCTCATCATACTCCTCCTTCCTTCAGGTAGAGTGATCACTGAAAAATGAATCACATAAACTTGGATAAAAACATGCACAATGGATCAAAAGGACCAACAAATTAACCATATTTTTCCATGTGACCATGAACGCTTGTTAAGAAACAATTAAGTTTTTAATTACTCAAACATATAAGCAGGGTAGGTCCAAATATGAAATGGCAACTAAAGCCTACGTTTGAAGCCTCCAGTGTTCATGGATAAAAAAAGATTTTAAAAAAAATATTAATTATTTGTTTGTTACTTAAAAATAAATATTATTATATATAAATAATTCTAAGAGTAAATATTTTTTATTTAAAAAATAAATTCATCATTTTATTGCACATTTTTTCTCAATTGGTAACTATTTTATTTTTTATTAGTCTTAATTACAATATATATATATATATATATATATAATATTTATATATAATATGCTGTAAATATTGAAATAAAGCAAAATTACCATCATATAAATTGCTATAAACACGTTGATTACTTATTACCCGTATAATACTTACAAAATAATGTCAATAATTTGATCTTATTTCAACATGAATAAGTTTTAAAACTTAAAATTGACAAAATATTACGTAGCATCAACAGTGTCTCAATAAATATATTAAAAGATTGACTTTAATATTAATTAAAAGTATTCAATAAAATTAATTTAATAATTTAGTAAAAAATTGTTAAAAAATTCAGATAAATTAATTATAGTTTTAGTGTATTATTTTAATTAATTTTAGGAAGGAATTATTTTAGATCACCTAAATATTAGTTGTACTGGCCCTGAATGTAAACATTAATATTTTTAAAATCTTTGATACAATAAATGTTTTTTTTTTTTTATAAAAACAGAAACTATTTTCAGATACTAAATATTTTTATTTTCATAAAAATTTACCATTTTTAATTTTTTTAACATGTGTCTTCCCAAACACTTTAGAAAAATCATTTAATCAATACCTATAATCACGTACGATTAAAACAATTGAAAAACGGATAAACGAATAAACAGTGGTAGGGCTTGGAATAAAGATGGCAAAAAGTAACCTCCGGTGTCATAATCAGGGATGTATTCAGATTCGGCACTAGTAAACCTTTCACACATTCTTTGAAGTTCCATAAGCCATCTCTCTGCTCCATATGCAATGCTGCCATTAATAAGATCTCTATACAGCTGGTGCGTTTGAACATTTTCATCCAATTCCACATGTTCAACCCAAAAAACCTAGAAGAAAGTATATAATATTATAACAAAAGCTAGTTATTTTAGTTAACGTGATACTACATATATAGCAAAAGTTAAATAGCCTCAAAATTGAGTAAAACAAGCAAGGTTAGCTCAAAGCTAGAGGGTAACCACCAACGCAACTACGAACTAACCTGGCATGACCCATTAGAAATTTCGTGAATCATGCATCCAGAGGGTAACTTCCAAAAGGAAAGATTAGGGTTGTTCTCTTTCATGTACTCAACGGACACATCTGCTACCATCCATATACCAGCTTCAACTTGTTCACAATAGCGAACAATGAAGAATTCCCGAGATGGCACTAAAGGTGAAAGAACGTGCATCTCTCCATGCATCTACAGAAAAAAAAAGTCTTCACTTGTTAGTTGTTAGAAAATCAAAATAGTACATAACCAAAAATCTTATTACATAAAGCAAGGTTTTCATGAAAGCATACCAACAACAAAGCTCCACTTCGATTTTCCAACGAACCGTTTTCAAGTACTTCGAGTGTGCGCGCCTTTGTAATAATTGTTGGGAAAAGATTTGTCCATTTTCTCTAGAAAGATAAAAATCACACACATTATGAGTTAGTATATATATGGGGTGTGAGCGTGTGAGTGTGAAAAATGGTAACAAATACTATCAGGGCATTCCTTAAAGAAATTAAAATATAAAAAAAAAATTGAAAATGTATAATTTCCATTGTAATTTTTAATTAAAAAAAATCAATAAGTTAAGAAGATCCTGTTCCTGCATGTATGCATAGAGACATATCTTTGGTTAATAACTGAGGGAGAAATATTAAAGTTAAAAGTGCTAACCGAATCTAAAAGCATGTCAACCAATTGCATCGCCTTAATTCTCACTATTCGTGAACCTTTTGATGATTCCACACGCCCCTTGGAATTTTCGAAGTGATTAGCCCTTGGAAAGAGCTCTTCATAGTTTTCAGGATGAAGAACAAATCTACGATCAGTTGAAGACTTTATCCACAAGGGCTCATTCGCTGCCAAAAGCTTGAGTAATTGTTCCTTAGCATTCATTGCAGCCCGTAACATCATTGCTTTTTCCATGTCTGATATTTTGCACTCCACAGGGTTGAACATTATATCTTCATCTGGGAATGAAACATTTGTTGAACCACCAACATTCATGCAAGCACCATCAACCGTTAGTTTCAGTAATGGATCATGTGATGAAGAAGATCCTGTAGTAGCTAGCTCCAACTCTGGTTCTACCATCGGGTTCTCCAAGTACTTTGCAAGAAGTTTAGACACGTTCTCACGCTGAAAAGAAATTCAAAAATAAATATGAATTATACGATATGTACGTAGTTTTTTTTTTTCTTCTAGTTCTTGTTTAACTATTTTCTGCTTAGTCCTTATATTTAATATAAATCGCGTGATCTTAATCCCTCAATTTTAATAGATATAAAAAAACACATTTTTTTATAATTTCAAAAAATAAAATAAAAAATAAATAAAGATCATTAAAACATTAATGAGTCAAACTTTCAAGAACCAAAAATATTTTTTAAAAAACTAATGAAACAATATTTATTTCCTTTTAAGAGCACACAATAAAAAATTAACAAATAATAATTTTTTATTACATATTATCAAGGCATTTCATCTTGCGAAGTCCTATAATTTTTAATAAAAAATTATTCTCACATTTTTCTTTTTTCAATGAAAAAAATTAAGTGTAATTCTTTAAATATTTTTTATATTATTTTCAATAAAAAATAATATTTCACATCAGCAACTCGCAACAGCCTAAAATGTGAACTTGCTATTCAAGTAAAATACTAATTTTGATTTTTAAAAAATAAAAAACACTTTAAAAAGTGTACTTCAAATTCATTTTTCTTAATTTATGTACGAAACCTTAAACAGGAAAAAATGGAGTAGCATACAAAAAAATGAATCAAATGAGTTAACTAACCTCTGCTTTGAGACGTGTATTTTCAAGGCGGAGTTGCTTGAGAGTATGTTCTTCATCTCCATAGGGTGGCCCCCCACATGATGGGCAGATTATAGTCTTCAATGCCTCTTTGATTAGGCGATTTTCTTTCAGCATCCTTTCATTCTCAACACGAAGAGCGTTGTTATCAGCTCGCTCCCCTTGAGTCTTAAGATAATAACACATGCAAAATTATTAGCACCCCTTAATTAGCAAAGCATATAAAAGAATTGTCCTTAAATGAATTCAAGTATCAGAAAAATTAAGAATAAATGTAGATAGATAGCTAGAGAAAGAGATATATATATATGACCTTTTTCTGAGTCCTCTTATTCTGAAACCAAAACTTGACTTGTTTCGGAGCCAGCCCAAGCTCTTTGGCTATTTGACGCCTTTGGCCTTCATCTGGATGAGGGCACTCGCTGAATATTCTTCATTTCGAAAAAATAAAGATTCTAATTAGTTGAGAGAGCATTGCAAGATGAGTTGATTAACAAAAACAAGAAAAAAAGATGATACATATAAGATTTGAAGGATATAATGGTCTATGGACAATAGACACAAGCCAAAATGTGATATAAAATGCCATGTGTGTGTAAGCGGGTAGGAAGCAACAAGTACATGAAAATAAATCTATCTATACAGATTAGAATTTCAAACTCATCCATAAATAATAAGAATCATTCAATTTGATATTTAAAAAATATATTTTTAAATTATTTTTCAAACATGTAGCTTGTCATTCATTTTGATTTCAATATTAGAATTTGTTAATTAACTATCATAAACTAGTAACTTAACATGTTAAGTGTAATACAGTACACTAAAATGTCTCTAATTATGTCAATTAGAATATTATAACAAAAGAAAAAAAATACATATTCTTAATGAAGTGTTATATAAAAAAAATAAAATAAAATATTTTCTTAACTGACTTCTGTTATAACATCTTAATTAGTAAATTAAAGACACATTAATGTGTTATACTTTACATGCCACGTTGCTTAAAATTTTAAATGAATGATAGATAATGTATTTAAAGATTAATTTTAATATATATTTTTAAAAAATTTAGACAATTTCCTATCTTTCAGGATTAATTTAAAATTTTTGTCGTATTATTTTAAATTTATTCTTGATTAACAAAAAAAATATCTATTTAGAAGACTCATAAATACAGAGAAGAGTTGGCAAGGTGTGAATTTTAATATAATTTTTTTATGGTATTAAACTTTTTAGGGTTAAAACTTGTAAAGAGAGAAGGGTAAATTTTATACTTCATAAAATAATATTAATATTTTTTTTAATCATTTCATACATTTTAACAAATTATGATGCTAAATTTATTAAATAATTTTAATTCAATTAACTCATAATAAGCTATAAGTTTTCAAATAACATATCAATCATAAACTACAAATTATAATATTTTTAATCAATTTTATCAAATACAAGCTTAATAATATTTTAAAGATTGCCAAAATTTATTAATGAAGCACAGGCCTTACATGGCAAAGATCTTTTTGAAAAGATGACAACAGGCTTAATGGCGAAAAAGTCATGTGAAACCCAATAATCATTAAGTAAAATCATGAAAAAAGAGAGAAAAATTTATACTTGTAATTAAGAGAGAATTTATTCTTTTAAAACTAAATTATCAGTATGTAATTGGGTTAGAGTATTGCATTATCATTCAACTTTGGAGGATTTAGCTAGGATGTTTAAATTGTTCACATCATAGCATATTCAAGAAAAAAACAAAAAATATAAAATTTCATTAATAGCTTAACATAAAGGAAGCGGTTCATATGCACAACAACGGTGGAGACTTTTGGTCCAAAAATTATTTTTTTAAAAATGAAGAAAAAAAAGTCATGATAAGATCAATGGAAAAAAAATTATAAAAAAAATATTCTCTTTAAAACCATTAAACAAAGCAAAACCCAAGGCATGAAAGAGACCAAATTAAAGAAACAAAGAATAATCGTAGGGTTCTTGGATGTGTCAATTGTCAATCTCAGTCTTCTCCATGGTGTAAATGGAGAAAAGGTTAACACTTTCATGCATATCCTTCACACATAAAACAAGATCAATGCTCCTTAATTCAAAACCTAGCAAATGAAAATTAAAACAAAAAATAAAAAAATCTAAGAGATTGATCATCTTACGCTTCAAGCCTAGCTGTTTGATCGGAGGTGTGACGATGGTAGGTCTTTTTCCCTTTTTGAGGGTTCTGATTTTCGTGTTCATCACCAGACCCACCAGCAGCAGCTCCCATGGACACATCCATTTTTCAATTCACCTTCAAATTAAGATTAGAGCTTTTTGTTCTTTTTTGCTTTACCCTTTTTCTGTGGGTGAGATATGTGAACTGTTAGGGTATTTATAGATGCCAATAAACTCTTCAGGACACCTCAGATTTAGCTAGTTAGCACATAGGAATTACCCTTCGCATTCCAATACCACAAAAGGCAATAAAACCCCAAATGAAAAAGTAATAACCATGAAATTACCACCTCGGAAGTATTTTCTCTTAGATTCTTGGGTGTGACGGTGGTGAATGGAAAATGTTTTACTTTATTTTCTCAGGTAAGAACATTTCACTCCAACACGGTTTGTAACAGCTATACGTCACTTATGGATAGCAAAAATTAAATAAATTATGGGCATTAAATACTTTGTGAAAATAAAAGAATTATATTTATGAAAATAATAAATTTTATTTGGAAACATTCAGAATTGTAACTGATGCTTTTCCTAGCCCTTCATTTATATCAATAGATGAGTACAGCTTTTAGATAAGTGAATGCATGCAAAATTAAGGAGAGAACCAGGAAAAGATGAAACTAAAAAACAAAAGTCAGTGAAACTGAAATATTGACTTCGAAAATTGAAATGTGTTAGGTTTCTTGAATGGTGATTTTTAAAAAATATTTTTTTTTATTTTGTATAAAATTTGTACAGGTTAAGTGTCATTAATTATATATTTTCAATTAATTACAAAATTAAATTATTTTTTCCTTTCTTATTTATTATTTTTATTAATTTTTTAATTAATTAAAAATACATAATTAATGAAGCTTAACTTATTCAAAGGATAAAAAAATCCTTTAAAGAAAAATCCAGGTTCATGGAACTGAGATTTTGCTTACACTGATAATGAAAGACGAAAGAATAGAAAGCGGAGGGAAAAAAGGGATTCAAATTTGCTTTCGGTGGCAGATAAGATAACTGGCTTTTAATTAGACTTTTTTTTGTGTTATTTGGCAGGATTACGATTGTTAGTCAGATTTTAAAAAATAGTATCTTTAGAGACATTAAAATAAAAATTTGTATATAGTTTTTTATATTAACTTTTTATTAAAAATCATAAAATTTAAATATTAATAATATTAAATATTATTATGTTTTAATAAATTAATTTAATTTACAGATTTTTCTTGTAGATTCTTGACATACATTAAAAAAATTAAAATAAAATTTTTATATTTAAAATAAAATCAATTGTGTTAACTTAAATTTACTTAAGCATAACTTTTACCGGTAATAATTAAATTTGGATGGTTGAGTTGATATAATTAAAACTATTTATTTTTAAATTCATATTGAATATAATAATATTTAAATTATTTGCTTTATATATAATAATAATGTATTTATTTGATAAAATAATAAAATATATATGCAAATAACATTATACTACTAACATATAGCAATAAAAAAACAAATAAAAGGAGCATGGACTCAAAATAAAATATACAACTTTATAAAAAGAAATATTAAAAAGTTAAACTATTGATTATAAAATATTATACATATTATTTAATTTATTAAAAAATAATTTTAAAAATTCAATTTTAATTATAAACTATAATAAATATATTATACACAAATAAATAAAATTAAAAATTTGCTTAAAAAACAGCTTTAATTTAGTATTTATTTAATATTTTTTATAAAATTTATCCTATAAATTTTTTTTGCTATTATTTATCCTATAAATTTAACCATAACTTCTTATAATAAGTTAAGAAAAAACATATTTAGATAAATTATAATAAAAAATTATTAAAGTAAATTAAAAATAATTTATTGAAACTATAACTTATTTTTATAAATTATTCTAAAATATAACCTGAATATTAAAGCATTGATACTCATATTCATACTCATACCTGTACACAAAGCCTTTTTATAATATATATTTAAATAATTATTTACATATATTTAAATAATTATTTGTAATATATTAATTAATCACATGCTCAATGATAGTAAAGAACTTTTTATAATATATAACTTGTGGTTTAATTTTATTTAAAATTATAAATTTAAAATAAAATTTTTAAATTAAAAATTAAACTCATAATTTACAACAATTTTTTTCTGAATAAAATTAAAAATATATTACTATCATTTCAGTGTCCTATATAAAAAAATAATATTTTTTGAGGCACTGTATAAACAATGCATTTGCCAACAAAGATTCAAATTGTTTTATAGAAGTCTAAGCTAATTTAAATTTGTATAATTAAGTTTGAAAATGAAATTTTTTTATATGATATAGATAAATTATTCGATTTTCTTGACATTTAAATACCAAAAAAATATTATTCATTTTAATTTTGAAAAACTCATTTCCTTTCAAGGTACAATTTCAAGAATAATTAAAAACATTATATAAGACGTTTTTATTTATTTGAAAAATAACTTACTCTTTAATGCAAGTTAATATTTTAAGTACTGATTATTTTTTGTATTTATAATATTTTTGCAAAAATATAATTTTAATATTATTTTAAAAATGAGCTTTTAATTTCTAAGTGTCTGTGTGTGTATATTAAACTGGATTTGCAAGCTGATTGTTATCCTTTATAAAAAAAATACAGACTTAATAAACATTTTTTAAGGACCTTTTTTTATTCATATATTGCTAAAAGTGTATGCAATACACCATTGAAGCTTTAAAATTTCTTCTGTTATATAATAAAATTATGTTGAGAGATGTTTAATGATATAAAAAAATTTAAAAAAAGTATAACTAAAAACTATTAAAAGTAAATATGAATAACAGAAACAATAAATCAAATAATAGTGGTAGCATATTGCAAAAGCATCTTCAGAATAAAATTATTTTCTATAAAGAGTAATAATCAAAATAAACATTATATTAATTGAAAAAGAATAAAAAAAATTAAAAAATTTAACTGCATTAAAATTATGAAAAAAAAAAACCTTTATAGAATAATTTCAAAATTTTACACTTGAGAATGGGAACATTTTTCAATCTACTCTGCATGTTGCATGGCATTTTTTTAATATCAAGTATCTTATATATATATTAAATTTATTTCATGCCAAATTACTGATGTTAATATTAAAACTTTCCACAAATATAAATTTGAAATAAAAAAAATGAACTTTGAAATGGAAAATTAACAATACCAATCTACTTTCATACTTTACTATTCAATTTCAAAAACTTTATCTACTAAATTTATTTCTATATAAAAATTCAAAAAGTGTTACCTTTTCATTTTATTATTACATAAACAATAAAACATTTAAAAGATACAATAAAGAAGTTAATTATTATACTTAATTAACAAGTATATCAAGTAATTTTTTAAAATTATATAAATAAAAAATAAGTTATTTGAATTTAAGGAAAATAAGGAACAAATTAAAAAAAAAAATTCAAAGGCAGATTTAATTTCCTACATAGCATACATAATTAATATTTGAGATGGTAATAAAAAGTTCTGAGTAATTAAAACAGAGATTTTAGAAATCAAATTAAATCATAACATAAGAAATTTAATATATAAAAAATCTTAAAATCACAACATAAAAAAATAAATGAAAAAAATAAATAAAAAATAAAATTATTTTTAAATTTAACACATAACATTTAATAACATATAAAATTTCATTAATCATTTCTTAAATTTATTAATCATTATCGTCATTTATTATGCGAGAGCTTAAATAGGTTTGCAAATAAATATTTATAAAAACAAAACTAGCTTTGTCATGTTATATATTATTTTAATAAAATTATCTTCTATAAAAAAATACTTACGATATATATAAAACATGAATTTACAAACAAGTGATTGAATCAAAAGATATGTATTTATTCTCTTAAATTAGTTATAGTCCGGGCTATAATAATTAAAGTTACATTAAAATAAATAAATACTAAAATTTTGAATTAATTAATTATAACTGTGACAATAAAAATAAGAATGACAACGACATTAATATTCAGTTTAACCGTGGTAATAAATTATTATTATTATTATAAGTAATAATTATAATCATAATAAAATATCCTTAGAAATTTATAATAAAACTAATAAATATTTTAAATGTTTGTAAATTTAATATCTCATCTTTTTATAAATATAGAGTTTAATATCTAATCTTGAAGACTATATAAAGTGTCATTAATTATTTTTTAAATTATAGTTACCTTAAAAAGTTATACTAAAACAAATATTAATATATTGTATCAATAATAATAATAATAATAATAATTAAAATACATTAATATTAAGGTGTAATATTGGTAAGAAAAAATAATTGTAATTAGTAGGTATAATTACCTTAACAAGTTATAATTTAAAAGCTAACAAAAAAATTAAGTGCTTTTAAATTTAATACCAAATGTTTTTTCATTTAATAGAAATCTAATACCGAATATTTAACAATATATATAGTCAGAAAGGGTACAAATTCATTCTTTAATTAGAACAAGCATGCCACACGTACAATGCACATCAAGATTAAATTACAAATATAAAATATATCAAATTATATTTTAATTAAATATAAAAACATAATATTATAAAATTATAATGCAACATAAGAAAATAATATATTTATAATTAAAAAAATATTTACAAGTAACTATAAATTGTTAAGGTATATTATAAGGGAATTACTAATTATAACATGATTAATAAAAAGATTATACTTATTGATTACCTTAGAATTAATATTTTATACCATGTTTTAATATAAAATTTCATAACATAATCTTTAAACTCATTTTTATAAATAAATTTTAAGCAATATTTGCTTTTATCATCATACACAAAATTTATTAATAATTTAATGTCTTAGATATTAAATGAATAGATAAAGAAATATTATAATTTTTAATTAAAAATTTATTATATTTAAATAAATTTTTATTTTAAAGCAATTAAAAATATTTTTAAAAAGTTGATTTAATTTCCTTATGCATTAAATGTACATTTGAACACGATATAAATGAATCAAATTGGTATGATAAAATTATTTTTTTTATGATTTACCTGATTAGTCTTTATTACTTAATACTCACATGATTTCAACACTTGTAGTATATGATTTTATATCTTAATATATTTGCTTTGTTAAATTTAAACAAGTCCAAAATATTATGAGTATATAATTTAATTTAATTTAAATATTTTTAAAATTACTTTTAATTTTAATAAAATAATTCAACACCAATTAAATATTTTAAAATTCATAAAAATAAGATTGAAGATAATAAATCTAAAGATATTATATTACAATAAAAAAATTATATCAATTACTCAAAAATATGATAATAAGTAGCAACCTATAAAATCTTAAAAATATATATCTGTTATGCTAAGTACAAAATTTAAAATTTTCAGGAAAAAAAATAAAACACATAAAATAAAATGTGTTTAAATTAAATGAAGCGTTACAATAAGTCGATTAATGAAGAAGAGAACCTCACCGTCTCACCAAAACATATTAAAAGTGCATCATGTTCATATTTAAATAATAAATGCATCAACTGTATCAATATTAAACAAATAAACAATTAAATATTTAATAAAACAAAACATTGTGAAAACAAATAAAACAAATATTTATTTATATAAATATCAGTTAAAAGCTAATTTTAAAAATAATTAAAAATTTAATAAAACAAAACATTGTGAAAACAATTTAAACAAATATTTATTTATATAAATATCAGTTATTTGATAATTTTAAAGATAAAATACTACAAATATAAGATATAATTTGAAAAAAAAAGTATAAAATATAATTAATTTTAATAAATTTTTATTTATATAAATACAAGTTACACATAAATTTAATAAAAATTCTTATAATTATAAAAACAATTTTATCAATGTTTGTCTATATTAAAATAAATTATATGATAATTTTATCTATATAAATAAATATTTATGAAATTATTAAACAAATTTATTTTATATCATTTTATTTTCTAAATTATATTAGACAGTTATAATATATTTTTTTTTTATAAAAATGTCATATAACTTGTAATTATAAGATTTTGTTAAGAATAATTAAATTGTAAATTTATTTTTTATTAATTAAATATTATTGAAATTGATGTATTTATTATTTATTACTCAACATAAATACACAATTTTTTTTTATGATGTGATACTTTTGTCTTTAATTACCATTCTGTAGAATAATTCACTGTTTATTATATTTAAATTCTATATAATTTCTTTAACATTTCTTTTTTATGTATAAATATAATATAGGTCACTTTAAAAGTGTAAAAAAATTTAACTTGAAAATAAATAATAAAACTGATATTATTATATTATGTTTCAAAATTCAATAGTCAATGTTTAATATTAAAAATAAAGTTTATAATAATTTCTTAAGGTAGTATTTTTACATTTGGTAACATCAAATAATAATTAATACTTAAATACTTACAACATAAATTTTAACAAGAACCACGATAAAATTTTACTTATTGAAAAAGGTTAAATATATGGATCATACGATATTATTAAGTTCAGTAAAAAAACTATAAAATTTGGCAAGTATAAAATTTAAAATAATTATTGATGTATTCTTTTAATATGCATGTTAATTAGTAAATAATATAATTTATTATAAAAAAGTAAAATATATGAAAAATTAACTCTTTAAATATAATATGCATGTATATTATACTACTATTTTTTCTATTGAAAAATATTATAACTTCTCTTAAAACAATTAAAATACTTCACAGTTAATTTTATTTTAATTTTTTTATTAAAACAACATTAACCATTTATTTAACACTTTTTTACTAAAATTCCCTTTTTAAAAAATGTGTACATAATTAATTTTTCAAGAAGTTTAATGAGTTAAAAAAATGTCCTTTAAGAAAGATTAAGTACATACTATTGTCTTAGTATCAAATAATAAAAATAAAACTAAAAACAATTCTTACAATTGGAAAAAATTTGTAAGATGTAAATAACCTGACCTTTAAAAAAATGTGGAGCGTGATAAAGTTCAAGAAATTAGGTTGTAAAAATTAGACTATAAATAAAAAAAAAATTGGTAAGTTTAAAACAATATAATATATGAATATTAAATTAAAAAAATATTTTAAATTTTCCAAAGAATTTTTTTTAACAATATAAATTGTATATTTTATAATAAGAAAAAAAGACAACATATTATTTGTATTTCATAAGAAAGGAACGTATATTTCACTCAATAAATAACTAAGTTGGCCACTCTAATTTATTCTTGTACTATAAATTCAAGTCCTCCTTGAACAAAAATGTTGGAGTTATTTATTTATTTTCACCGTAACTATGCATTGATGCAATCATACATGTTAATGGAGATTATTAATATAATAACGTGTGTAATTTGAGTTTGACTGGTATTATTTTTGTTGAAAAAGTTGCAATGTGAGAGAGGATATTGAAAGTGAAAACTATAATGAATGTAAAATGAGTTCAATTTCAAACAAAAGTAAAAACAACAAAAATGACAGTAATTATGGTAATGAAGTTCGATATTTGGTTATATCTCTTCTTGTTTATTTTAATGTAAGAAATAATAAAGTATTAACTTAAAGGTAAGACTTAAGTTGTTCCTGTGAGCATTGATAAGTAAAGGATATAGAGACAACACACGGAGAGTTAAATTATGGAACTAAAGATAAAGAAGTTGGAGTTGATTATACTTAATACTCAATATCATAATATTTTAAATACCACCTTAGATTATACTTTGGTTTAGAATTATCTTTTGAACACTATTTAATTTTTTAAAAACCTAATATTGTTTGCAACTATATACATGAAATAGCATTGAATAAATAAAAAAAGAGATTATGCACGTAAATAAACTAAATGGGGATTGGGGACATTTCAATCACATAAAATATGTGCTTCACCACTTTCTTTTGGACAAAATTTGAAGACTTCTAACATCATAAATAAATATTAAAATATATTTTTTATATAAAAAAGTGAATTTTAATAATTTTATAAAAATTTAAAATAAATTTAATTTTTTGAATAATACAATCACGATGAGCGGTGTAAGTCATGTTAAAACTTAATGGAGACTGAATAAAAATAAAGACGAATTTTAATATTTTATACTAATTAGGAATTAAAAAAAAAAAAACAGAAAGTGAATATAGTAATTTTACATGGAATATAAACATATTTAATTTTATAAAAATATGTCACGATGTCATAGGGCCTTTTATATTATGTATCACCTGATGACCCAAGAGATGTAAAGCCCAAACAAACACCTGTCTTCAGAATGCGATTGATTTTCCATCGTTGCGAGAAATAACAAAGCACGTAGCTGAAGTAGAACCTCTAGATCTCTTCCTCTCTCTCTCCGATGGAGTTTCACGTTTCCGTCATTTGGAGCCTGCTCGTCGTTTTCTCCCTCTTCTCTCCTCAAATTAGGGTACCTTTCTCTCTCTAAGCAATCTCTTGCGATCCCGTACGCACCTGATGGCGGTTTCGATCTAACAATTTTCTCTTTGCTTAATTCGGTTGTGTTTTGTCGCAGGGTGATGCTTCTGGATCCGTTTTCTTCTTCGATAGCTCCACTAATCAATTCATTCGCGCAAGATCATCAAACGATGAGGTTCAGATTCGTCTCTTAACTCGTTTCTGCATTTTATGTCCCCTTCCAATTCAACTTGTTGATCGATTTGAATTTCAGTTCTTTCTTTTAATTCTTATTTTTCAAACGCACTTCGTTTATGACAAGATAGAAAGGTGCAAAAATTTAAATGATATAAAATTTGAAATTCATTTTGAAATCTTAATTATTGCGACGCGACATTTAGGCCTAGTCGTGAATAAGAATTACACGTTACGGTTTGATATGTTGGAGAAGTTACACGTGACGAATGAATAGGAATTTTCAGTAGACGTGAGTACTGAATTGCAATATGTCAGCCCTGGAATTTTGTTCATTTGGCGGGTTCAGATGCTATGGCGTTAGTTATTATCTTTAAATTTACTGTTGTCAATGAAACAAATCCGTTTTCAATATTTTTTTTATATCGGTGAATAAAATGATTTTCTGTAAGGTCAGACTTCCGGGGTTTCGTTGCTAATTTATGATTGCAGGAGGAATTGGATTTTGAATTGGTAGTATCAAAGGCAATAAAGTTAGTGCACCGCTTGGTTCGGAAAAAGTTGACGTGGTTATAGGTTTGTGAAATTGCAGAACAATAGATGGAAATTGGGATTCTTTTTTGGGGTTTTGAGCAGTAGCATTGCTTTGGAACTTACTGTCAAACTGTAAATTCGGTGGCTAGTTTTGTGGTTGCAGTTTGGAGAAGAGAAATGAGGAGATATGTTGAAGCAGATCTTGGAAGAAAAAAAAAGACGAAAAGGAAATGTTTGTAATTAATCATTCATTATTTTCGGGAGGAATATATTTCATTGCTAGAGATATGGATTAATTAAAAGAATATGACATGTATTTGGATATTTTCCTTCAATTTAACAAAATTGGGTTATTATCATTATTATTGTTCACACACATGAATAGTTGAAGGGAATTCTACGAAGAAGAAATGGATAATGGGACCATTTTATCATTGAGTGAGAAGTATGAAATAAATCAGATTGATTTTTTTTATCAAAAGTACTATGTGAAATGAAATTTTTGGATTTTTTTCTCTTTCTCTATTCATATCTTATAAGTATAGCATTTGAATCAATAGAGAACGCTTTCTTCTGTGTTTGTATATGGGGGATGGAGAAAACATTTTGCACAAATTGACAAATTATTCATTTAATTGCAAACTCACATGTGCTTGGTGGTGCATAAATGAGAAATTTAAACAGGGGATTCCCCCTCTCTTGGAGTCCACTTCACTTTTCCTAGAAGCCAAAATTTCTGTGACTAAAACAAGGAGAAAATTGTTTTTACAAATTAACCACAAAAAGCACCCACTTGCGTAAACTACTGCTTTTTAAAAAAAAAAAATCTTTTAGATGATATATTAATTTATTGAAGTTTAAAATTTCTTTACATTCATCTTAAATTAAAAGCAAGGAAAAATTGCCATGCCTTAAATGAACTGGATTTTCTCTTTACATCAGTGCTCAGATGCCCTTTCTTGTATTAATAGAACCCATTTGAAACATTACCAATCAGACCAGTTAGTTAAATAGATTAATTGTGCTAGAGACATCCTCTGTTTGGTAAGAAATGGGGACGGAAAGAAAATATTGACATGTGAGAATGAAAACACAGGTAATGAAAATTTAAGCAGAAGAGAGTGTTTTTCTTCTCTTAATAATGTTGTTATGAATAAGTTTTGTAACTAAACTTTTCAGATGATATTTGAGGAGGACAAATTTCTACTTGAAATCAATAAAAGCTTATTTTATAGTCTTCTCTTCACTTTTGCTCATTTTGGGAAAGATTGATTTTATTGGAATTAAAGTTAAATATTGTATTTATTTTAATCTTTTTCCATGTTCCCCTTTAACAATATTGCTTCATTCTATTGTAATGTTAAATCAATAGTAACTAACTCACTGGGTGGCATTATTTCACTTTGCAGCAATCTTCGTTGTTGCTTCCGGAAATTGGTGCTGCTGCATCAATCTTGCTTGGTTTTGCACCTCCTTCCACCCTTTCAGCTGCCAGCTCATCCAAGGTCCTTGAAAGTTGAAATCATTAATGACATTCAATTTTTTCACTTCTGTATTTATGTTACATTACATCATACTTATATTATAGGTTTGATAGATGATGACGTTGTGTCTTTCTGCAGTTGAATGAAGTTTTGATTCCTAACCCATTCAAAAGGCCCCGTGCTGTATTTTTACTGGAAGTGAATGGAATTGATGGTCTGTGGCCTTGAATTAAGTATAATGATCAATTTGTAAACTATATTCTCTTTTTCATAAAGATAACATTAACGTGTTATGAATGCAGGTCTTGTAAAAATTGTCCAAGATAATGCAATGTTTGGCAATTCATTTTGGAGTACAAACATTCTTGGTTCAGACAAAGTTGACATTCAACTTCCAGGTGAGGCTTTAAAAGGTTCATAAGTTTAGAAAAGAAGGATACTAGATAAAAATGGTGCTAGGCACTACCTATGTGATTTTCATCTTAATTATTTGTGATGGGCTTCTCTTTTTACTTTTACTTTTAATTTATGCAGATGAAAATGATGTTTCTGTGGTTTCTTTGGATGAGCAATTGGAAGACTGGACTGACAAAGAAATTAGTGATTTTGTTAGTTTTGCTTTATATTATACATGTCTATGAGCTATTTCCATATCATTTGATTATCATTTTATATTTGAATTTGTTTTTGTTGCCGTAGTCATCTTTGATGGGTGGATCATATGCTCCTGATGCTCTTGAGCCTTTAAATGGAGTGCTTACCATTCCGTTGGCAAATGGTGCCTCAGTGAATCTCCAAATGTCAAAGGTATAATAAGGATTTTAAGGTATATTTTTCTACTTATATGTGAATGTGTTAATTGGGAGGGTTACATGTTTGTGTTTGCAGAGAGCAGAAAGGAAGTTTGTGATAGGTCTTGTGTCTCTCACTCAAAATGTCCAAAGGGCAATTCAAATGCATGATGATTTGTCACTGAGTACACAGAGTCCAGCTGAGTTGTTAATAGGATGCTTCAATGGCATTAAGGTGTGCAATGTTCTTCCCCTTGCTCTTTTTCTTATTCTTCCTTACTTTCTTCTTTTTCAATTTTTGAAAAGACTGCATTTACTAATAAGTTTGTTGGACATAATAATGTGGCAGAAGTGTCTCTATAGTCATGATAGAATATTTAACTTGACAATATTATTAGTCAAATGATTTGTGTATGTATGTTTGAAAGGAGTTTCCTTTTATGATTTGAAGGCAGGTTTGAGAACCTTGCTTGTATTCTTGATTCTCTAGCATTCCTGACTGTTCTTTTTGTCTTTCAAGTTTCAAGTTTCAATCTATGTTATGATTTTTTAAGTAAAGAAAAGCATTTTAAAAACAGAGTAAGTGAAACAGGGGCAAAGATAAGGTATCTTCAAGTGCTAAAAGAATAACTAAAACATAACAGAAGTAATGAAGTTAACTACAAATTCTGCAAGCTGCACAATTCTTTCACTTCTCAAAGATGGTTACTTCCTTCAAAAACATAACCCTGTCCCAAATCAAATTTAATTGAGTTACTACCTAAGATCATCCTGGTGATGGCATGTTTATTGCTTCAGTTAATCGTTTGTTCTTTCTTTTGGCTATAGAAAAGAAAATGATATTAGTCTTACATGGATCTTGTTATTTACTTATATTGGATTTTCTTAGGGCGTATTCTTTGTTTGTTTTATTGTCGTAGAATCTGGAATCTGATAAAATTGAAGTGACTATTAATTTTTTAAAATAAAAAGGAAATATTTAAAGAACACAATTTTCCTTTTGTGAGGTGAGCTTAAACTATGCTGACCTGAGTACTATCCATTATTATTGAATGTGCTTAAGTCATCCTTGTTCTTTCTCTACTCAAGCTGTGCTACCTGAGAAATTTTGCATCCTTTGTCCTGCCAAACAATCCTTTTTTAAATGCCTGATTAACACTTCGTTTCTATTTTGTTGTTAATGACATAATAATTGTATATAAATGCAAATTTTTGAAAGTAAAACAGTTCTTTGAATACATGGTATTGTTGATATTATATTGGTGTGGATACCAATAGTTTCTTTCTAATGCTTTTTCTCAATTAACGTGTATCAAAATTTAAGTCCATTGTCTTATTGATTAATATGGTGCAGGTTTTGCAAGAGGAATATGAAGATGAAAGTATTGCTCAGCATGGAGTCGAATTGCTACTTGCAACTTTGAAAAAGATATTTGGTTCATTGCAAGAAGCATACAAAGGTTAATTTTGTCAGGCTTAAATAATTGCTGTATGATTTTAAATTATAGCCTTACAATATTGGTGATGATTTGCTTTATTATAAAAAACCTAGTCAAATAGCTGTTGCAAACTCTGCTGATCTTTCATTGTTCAGATGTCAACTTTATTGGTCTGAAGTGTCAATTTGGTTTCTTTTAACATCTTTATGATCAATGACCGAGCAGGTCAAATTGTTGGAATTATCTACTCTCATTCGACCAATACTCAACAGTCAGGCAGGAAGTTTGATGTTATCTTTACTCCTCACCCTACTGCTCGATGGTTGGCAGAAACAAATGCAGTGAATTCAACATCTCCAGAAGTGGTGTTTGTTAGAAGAACCCTTGCTTGGGTAACCGGAATTATATTGCTCGTTTCAACTCTTATAGGGGTAAGTGTTGCTGAAATAATTATACCAGTAATATAACCTAAATGAAAAATGGAATCCGAAAAGAAAACCTTTTCTGTACGGTTTAAGATGTCTGTCTTAAGATCTAGCTAAGTATTGGAATGCGACAGAGGTTTTTCCATCAATTTCTGTCTTTTCACTTCTGTATTTATTTTGCCTTTATTTTTATTGAAGCGGGAGAGTAGCATATCTTAGCAACTACCATTTGAAAACTTATTCAGCAATGAAATTCTAGTGTCAGATTCTTGTAATGATTCTTTTGTTTGGACAATCGATGGATGAAAGTATTAGAATTAGTTTTAGTTGTTTTGAATAATCTTGTCTGCCTGTCCATCAAAATATGGTGTAAGGCATGCGGACATCCATAAATAGAAAAATTTTATGAAAAATATACATATTATATTAAAGTTTTAAAAGTATAATAAATACTTGTTTTTTCAATAAAATTATACTATAATCAGATGCTTATGTCGTGGTCGATAGTTAATGTTGATATTTGATGCATGATCTTATGCCACTCACAATGGAATCTGTGTGCATGATTACTAATTAATTTGTTTGCTGGCAGATATGTTACCTTATGAATATGCCACTCACAAGGGACACACTTCTGTATTCTAATGTCAAGCTTGATTAGGCATGGATGTGTAACAAGACAAAACATTTCAATCAACCAAGGAGGACCGGGCTGCCATTGAACCTTGTGATTGGGGTTTTTTTTTCTAGATGCCTCTAATCTATGTGCATGATTATATTTTTGTTGAAGCGTTAATTACTTGTGTTTAATGGATCGGTGTAGCCAAATTATTAGTAATATCAGGTATTGGAAACTAGTCCAATCAGAATGTGGGTCTAGAGAATGGGGAATTATCACACCGATGTTGTTTAAATGTGAAGTATGGATATTGTACCCCGTGTTCAATCAGGACGTAGATAGATGTGTGATTGTTCCAGTCATTTACAATAATGTGTTCCTTGTGGTTGACATTTTTTTATTGAAATAATTTTTAATTATACTGTAGTAAAATAATAAAACTTCAGAGGCTATTTTTGCCTTCCGTTGCCTTCCTGTTTTAAGATTTAAAGTAAATTTTATCATAAGAATGAAAATAATAATAGAAAAAAACAGAAGTCTATTTGAATTGAAATTTTTTAAATTAATATTCTTTGTTTATAAAGAAGTTGATTTAAATTGATTTTTTTTACATTTTAATTTATGTTTACATTGACTTCTTTTTTTTTTTTAAAGATTTTTTATGTTTTCTATAGGAAAATTGATTTAAATCAAAATTTGTTAGCTCTTGTCAATTTTTAATAATCAATTTTACGTGGAAGTGGATTCCAATTGACTTTGGACAATTGATTTTGATTTGAATGAATTTATAACACCGCGGCAGTGAATGTTCATGCGCATTGTGTCATGGTAGCTAGAAAAATATGTGGATCTGTAGTATGTAATGATTTGAAATCTGAGGGACCTTTGCCTGCAAACTTAGATCTCAATATTTCAGGTTGATTATTTCCCTCTCTGTCATCTATGTAATGATTAGTTACTAATATGTTATGAACTAAGGTTATTTTTTTGTCTTTATTCTGAGCAGGGGTACTTAGCACCGCAAATTTAGCACCTCAAATCTAGAGCCTAAAGAAAGTTCCTTACCCTTCCCAACGGGGGTTGACATTCCTAAGGGCTTGGGAGTCCTAGGCTTCTTTTTTAAAGGTTTCTTAGGTAGTATCCATGGGCCAAATTTTTCCTCGTCCTCTAATTGCTTAGTCACCTAAGTGTTTTGGCTCCCTTGGTCAAGTTGGACTTCTGTATTAATAGGCCTTTCTGCATACTCAGTCATGGGGGTGCAGGGGTTATCTTTAGAAGCTAAGATCTTATCTATGCAGGACTCCATCCTATGATCAAATTTACCATACTGAAAACAAATCAGGTGTAAACCCTTATATTTAACTTTAAATTCTTGACTTAGAACCTTGAAAGAAGGTATTAATTTTTTATTTAAGTCTAACTCAACACATATTCTAGCAAATTTGCATCTAGACAATAGGGAAGTATGGAATCAATTTTTAACAGTGTTCCCAAGCAAGTACCTACTTGCCAAAGGAATTTTCTATTATACAACTCAAGGGGAAGATCAAGAATTCTAACCCAAGCGATTATTTTTCCAAGACTATATTCTTTAAGTCTAAAAAAAGGTTTTCAGCATTGAACAAGAAAATGATCTAATATTAGCCACAGACCTTTAAATAAGGTGAATTTATGATCTTCAATGTTATCAAATTTAACAAGAAAAAAATTATTGTTTAAATCTAAAATTTTAAGATTCCTATTTCCTCCCCCTCCCCTCCCTATATTCGTTAGCTTTTGGTTAAAGAAATTGAAGCTAATAGATTTACCCAAAAGTTTAATGATTAGGTTTAATTTCCAGGGATTACACCAAGATTAATAGTCTTCTAGGGAAATCTTGAGCTCAAGGCAAATGATTTGAACTTGATTACTAACATCTGACTTTTTAAAAATGGCATCTTCAGGTTCCAGAGGAAGATTAAACTCCTCTAGAACCGATTTGATAATTTCCTCATTATCTAGAACCAGATCTATGGTATTATCAGCTAACACTTTGTCCTTATATTACATGCATCTAGGGGATTTAGGGAAAGAAAGCAGTTGATTTGTAGGACCCTCGGTGACGCTATCTTCTTGCATGCAGGAGTTGAGGTCCTCTATAACTGGATCTAGGTTCATCTTTACTTTCTTGGTGCTACGAACCATCAAGTCAATCTCCTCAATTGAATGTTTTTCTTGATCTAGTTGGTCCATGCCTTGTATGCTCCTCTCACCAGAAGGGATCTAAGGAAGAGCCCTTTCCTTACATTGGCAAAAGTCATCAGGATGTTGAAGTCACTTAGTCGCCGCAAGGGAATTAGGGTTAAAGAAAACCCTTCCCAACCGAAATGTTATTTTCTCTCTTCACGAAAGATCGGGAATTTACGCAACCCTTACCATAATTATAATTTTTATCTAATAAAACAAGTAACATGACATTTTATATCAACTTAAAATTTGGTTTGTTTTAATTTTGTATAATTTTAAAATAATTTATTATTTAAATTATTATATATTACAAACATTATTTATTTATTACTGTTATAATTCTAATTAAATCATCAAACCTTAAATTAATACCTTTACAAAGTAAATCAATCTAATTTTAAAAACATTAATAAATTTAGTGTCACTTAAGGTAAATGCATTTGTCTAGAGGGAAGGGCAGATATAAAGGGGTAGCCAAAAATATATTTTAATGCATTTTTTACATATATTTAAAATTTATTTATGATAAATATATTATTAAAAAAATAAATACAATATATTTCATAATCATTTACTAAAAAATTTTAACTAATTTTAATTATGTTAATCTTATACATATACATAATTATATTATTAAATTATATAATTTTAAAAAATCTATCTGTTTACTTATACATATGTGCATATAGATCGGTAAATGTGTAGTTTTTTTAAATTATTTTAAAAGAGAAAAATGATCTCACCCTTACTCATGAATTTATCTCTATCTTAAATTACAAAGCGTTAAAGTGTGTCTGATAGCACAACTTAATTTAATATTTATTTTATAACTTTCATAATAATTTATGTTATAAATTTAATAATAAAATTTATTTAAATAAATTATTTTAATATATTATAATAGAAAACTAATTTAAATAAGTTAAAAAGAGATTATAAAATTATAAATTACCGCCTTGATTTAAATTTTTTTAACATAATACATCAATTATTTCTAATGAGGAGTCTTTTCCCTTTTATTTTCTCTTATAAAAAGAGGACATGGTGGCACTGAGCTTTGTATTATAGTCATTCCACAAAATCTAATCCAAGAATTAATCACAAAGTCTTTACTTAAAAACACAGCATGCTAGAGTTTTAGAACACAAATGCAGTTATTTTCCTTTCATAGTTAACTGAAAGATATCTAATTTCCAAGAAGTTAAGATTTGAGAACAAGTTATTACTCGCCAACCAATAAAATGCCACTTTGTACCATAGGTAAATTTGTACATTAATTCCCATTACTTAGTAGTAAGAAACTGTATTAATGATAAAGAATTCACATCTATATATGTATAATTAATACACTACATTGATTCCTTTCTGTCTAGGTATATAAATCATATCTTTCATTATGAATTCCAATGTTAATTCAATTATGATTTTCTTGTAGAATCATGAGCTTGAACTGGTTGAGTGATTATATTATAATAATTAATTTAAATTTATATTTGAATCTTTAATTTTGATAAATCATAATAAAAAAACCTTTTATATTTGTCTTAATTATAGTTTTGAATATTTTAGAATTTTTGTTTTGTGATTTAAAAAATTTATTTAGTTAATCCTATTTAAAATAATAAAACATTTACTCTTTTTAAACTTAATCATTTTAAAACTCACGCACTACATTTTAATTTTTTTATTTAAAAATATGTCTTCAGTTATGAATACAATCATTTTTAAGAGCTATTTTTTTAAAAAATATTCTTAGTATTTATCCTCTTTCTCGTTAGGTAATGTTACTTTTTATAGTTTTAACATGATTGTATATTTTTAAATGTCTGATATTGATATATTATATTTATTATAATCTCAATCAATCTTAAATTAAATTTGATTTCAAAAATTTTAATATGGTATTTTGATTTTTATAGTTTTCTTTTTATTTATTGTTATTAAATATAGTACAATATTATTTGCTAATAATAAAAATACGTATTAATTTATTTAATATTTTTGTTTATAATTTTTTATATTAAAGAAAATAAGTGTGCCATGATGAAAAAATAAAAAATTTAAAATAGTTTTTTTTCTAGCACGTGTCAAGACACAATAAATTTTATGGAGAACAATTTTTTAATGAAAATAATTCGCAGGATAGATAACTTTGAATGAAAATTTTTTATTTATTAATTTCTTAACGTAACTGAATTTAAAATGTGTAAAAGAATTTAGATAGTTGATGATAATATAAATCTGTTATCTAATAAAAAATTGCACTACTTGAATTATAATCTTTATCTCAAACTCGGATTCAGTTATTTGGATCATATTTTAACGTTATCTTTATCTAAATAAGTTGAAAAGTTGTTATTACGCGTTTGAAGGTATATATATACATGTATATATAATACGAACTCAGATCCATAAGTGAAATCGTTGATTTTGATTCTAGATAAGCCTAACTTTGGAGCGAGATGAGCAAAGATGATCTGTGGGCGAACCTTCACTCTGATTTGTTGAATCAAATTGTCAAGTACATACATTCTTACGAGGATTACGCTCGACTTCGTCTTGTTTGTAAATCGTGGAGTTTAACTCTTGCAAGGACTCCGGAGCAGAAATATCCATGGCTAGTGTTGTTACCTTCAGAAAATTCTATTGAAACTCTTAGCAAGACTTCGTCTTGTTGAATAAAATAGACATACTTTCACCAACTATTTTTCTTCCTAAGCCTTCCAATTTTTTAAACTATAATATATTTTAATTAATTGACAGTATAGAAATTTTTATATTTTAATTTCATTAACACTGCGATAAATAAATTACCAACATATGTTATCCATCAAGATATTAGACTGTTATTATATTTTAAATAAGTTAAAAAGAGGTTATAAAATTATAAATTACCTCTCCTTGATTGAAACTTCTTTTTAACATAATACATCAACTATTTCTAATGAGGAGCCTTTTCCCTTTTCCCTTTTCCCTTTTCCCTTTTCTCATTTCTTACACAATGAGAGGACATGGTGGCACTGAACTTTATATTATAGATGAACACAACCACAATTAATTGGAATTTCAATATTGGGCCCAAAGCATTTAAAAATTAGCATGGATATAATCATTCCAAAAATTGATCACACACTCTTTACTCAAAAACACAGCAGGCTAAAATTTTAGAACACAAATCCAGTTATTTTTCTTTTACAGTTAACAGAAATATATATATATATATATATATATATATATATATATTATAGTGACACTTTAATAATTTCAATATATAAAAATATTAATATTTATTTAATGATTTAATTTTGAGAAAGAACCCAACAGTTTTTTTAGCAACTAAATTAGATCACGTGATCTTTTTCAAGGACAAGCTAAATCATTATTTTAGGGAATTTAAAAAATTATGGAAGTATCATTTTAATTAATTAAAGTGACATATAATTACTTTTTTCAATTTAAATAGGATTTTATTGACAGGAACTAATGTGTCTCAAGAAAGTATACAGTGTTGAAAAGTTATTTTTTTTTAGAATAAATTGAATCAAGTTATTTTTTCTGTTCAACTTCAGTCTTTACACTCTTTTTAAAGATAAATTAAATTAAATTAAAAAAAAAAGAAAGAAAACCAACAAATGAAAAGTTCAATTGCTAAGGGGTATCTGATTTTCCATTTCAAGCAAAATTTATATCAGTTCATGGTCGAAGAAATATTTTTAAAATATGGCTTTAGTGGTGAAAGTTCAATTGTTAGGTTCATTAAGTTCAATTGCTAAGGGGTATCTGCTAACTTTTAAACTTGAATTTGTTGTTGTTCAAACTGATATTCAATGAAATATAATTCTCTAGTGTTTTTAATATAGCCCTTAAAACCATTAACCATCGATAATGTGATATATGATCAATAGCAACATTTAGCTTGCAGTAGATCATGCTTAAGAATTACTTGAACAGCATTTAGGACTCAAGGCTTTAAAATAAAATATTTTTGTAAAATTTTTCAATTCAAAATATATACGTAATATCTTATTTTTTTTATTTTTACATAAAAAACTATAAAAAAGAAATGAATTTAATAATTTATGCATCATTACAATTTTACGACAATTTTGCAAAACAATATGGTGAAATGAATTTTTAAATATTTAAGTTAAGTAACATCACAAGGGTTTTGAAAATTATGTTTTTATTTATATTTCCCTATTTGTTGTTAAGAATTTAATTTTAATATATTAATATAAATTTTGATAAATTTTACTATTTTATATAAACTGTCTTTTTATATGTAAAACAATTATTACTATTAATTTTATATTAAATATATATAATAGACAATATAGGTTAATAATTTATTTTAAAAAAATATAAATAATTTTTATCGTGTTATATTTTTATTTTAAAAATAAAAAATAAAAATATTCTTAATTTTTAGTATATTAAACTAATTATAATATTTAATTTAAAAATAATATATAATGTGTTTTTAAGTTTATAAATACTACGTCGAGCACTATAAATTTTTTTTTCTAATAATTATAAATGTAATTTTAAAGATAATTATTATAAAAATTAATAATTGTTAATGATATTAATAACTATAATGTAAAAGTAATAATAAATATTAATCAATATTTTTAGTTAAATAATTGAAAGTAAAAAATGTAATTACTGAATTTTTGCCGTATATTTTAATATAATCTAACTTGTTTTCTAGGAAAAAAACAGTTTTACTTTTATCATTTTTTAATTAGGATTTTAGCCAGACAAAAAATTGGTGAGAGTATATTTTAATTAAATTTTCATTAAAATAAAAATATTTTGAAAAATACAGAAAACCTGCACTTCGGAAGAGGAGGGAAGCAATAGCATTGAGCTTCTTGCCGGCTGAACATCATGAAGGCCCATCACTTCCATCTCCGACGGCACTTCGGCACCAAGTACACCGCCAAGATCACGTCAACATCCCCCACTGGCCGCTCTCTTGCCGCCGAGGTAACTCCGCCACCGCCACTCCCATACGACGTAAGAGGGTACCTTCTCCCCCGTCGCGACCTCATCTGCAAAGCCACCCAAATCCTCCTCTCTTTCTCTTCCCCCTCATTCTCCGACCCTTTCTCCGACCTCTCCGATTACCTCGAATCCCTCTCCCTCTCCCTCACTCCTCTCGAAGCCTCTGAAATCCTCAAAGCCCTTAAAAGCCCTTCTCTGGCCCTTAAATTCTTCCACTTTTGCCCCTCCCTTTCCCCCAAATTCCGCCACGAGTCCTTCACCTACAACCGTCTCTTCCTCATTCTCTCTAAATCCACCAATCCCCTACGCTTCGACCAAGTTCGCTCCCTCCTCGACCACATGCACCGCCACGGCGTTCGCGGCTCCATCTCCACCGTTAACATCCTCATCGGCTTCTTCGGCAACGGCGAAGACTTGCAACGATGCGTTGACTTGGTCAAGAAATGGGACCTCAGCCTCAATGCTTATACCTTCAAATGCTTGCTTCAGGCTTATTTGAGGTCCCATGATTCTTCCAATGCCTTTCGAATCTATTTGGATATGCATCGCCGCGGGTATAAGTTGGACATTTTTGGGTACAACATGCTTTTGGATGCTTTGGCCAAGGATGACAAGGTTTGCAGTTGCAATGCATTCTTCTTGCTTTCTGATTTTTCCAATTGTTTGGATTACTCTAACACCCTTTTGGATAAAGTTTAATTATTTAGTGCCAGTTCAGTGCAAACGTGTAGCTTAGTTTGTTGGGTTGGATTTGGTGTTAGTGGGGCATTTCAATTTTTTAAATTATTTTTCCATGCAGGCAGGCTCCAGGAGAGGTTTGTGTGGAGAGATTGATGAACATCTAATTGAGTTAATGGCTTATGTTCATTGTTTTGGCAGGTGGATAAAGCATACAAAGTTTTTGAGGATATGAAGCGGAGGCATTGTGAGCCTGATGTGTTCACTTACACCATTATGATCAGAATGACTGGGAAATCTGGCAAAACTGATGAGTCGCTGGCACTTTTTCAGGTGATGTTAGCCAAGGGCTGTATTCCTAATTTGATTGCTTATAATACAATGATTGAGGCACTTGCCAAGGGTCGGATGGTTGACAAGGCCATCATGCTTTTCTCGAAGATGGTGGAGAATGATTGTCAGCCTAATGAATTTACGTACAGTGTGCTTTTGAACCTTCTGGTTGCCGAAGGGCAGCTTAATAAGCTTGATGATATTGTGGAGTTGTCAAAGAAATATATGAATAAGCAGATATATGCATATTTTGTTAGGACATTAAGCAAATTGGGTCATGCTTCTGAAGCACATAGGTTGTTTTGCAACATGTGGAACATCCATGACAAGGGTGATAGAGATGCCTACATGTCCATGTTGGAGAGTTTATGCAGTGCTGGTAAAATGACAGAAGCTATAGACCTTCTGAATAAAATTCATGAAAAGGGTATAACAACTGATACTTTCATGTACAATACAGTATTCACAGCTCTTGGCAGGTTGAAACAAATATCACATATTTATGATCTTTATGAACAGATGAAACAAGATGGCCCTCTGCCCGACATATTTACATACAATATTCTGATCTCCAGCTTTGGCAGGGCTGGGAGAGTTGACAGTGCTGTTAAAATATTTGAAGAACTAGAGAATAGCAATTGTAAGCCTGATGTTGTTTCCTATAACTGTTTGATCAATTGCCTAGGAAAGAATGGGGATGTTGATGAAGCTCACATGAGATTTAAAGAGATGCAAGAGAAGGGATTAAATCCTGATGTTGTTACTTATAGTACACTTATTGAGTGCTTTGGCAAGACAGATAAAGTTGAAATGGCGTGTAGGCTGTTCGACGAAATGCTTGCTGAAGAATGCACTCCTAACTTAGTCACGTATAATATTTTGCTTGACTGTCTTGAAAGGTGTGGAAGAACAGCTGAGGCAGTGGACCTTTATGCAAAACTTAAGCGGCAAGGATTAACACCAGATTCAATTACATATGCAGTTCTTGAACGTTTGCAAAGCGGGGGACATGGGAGGTTGAGATTTCGCAGGCAGAACCCAATTACAGGCTGGGTTGTTAGCCCTTTAAGATGACATGGAAAACAAAATAATTGTTGACTTGTTGTACATCCATATCAGGAAGAGACTGTTTGGAAGTAGGTTTTCTCAGGATTCTTCTAATTTTTTTAATCTATAGCTGTGTAGCTGAGATAAAGCATTTTGTGATTATGGCCATCTGATGAACTTCGTTACAACCAGATGTACTGCTTCAAAGGCTGCTGCTATAGCACGTTCCAGAAGTGATAGACATGCATGTTTGTTGGGTGACAAACTCAAGTTTTCCTGCATTGGATTTTGGGAGTTTGATGAAGAGGGGTATCGTTTTTTTCTGTTATGAATCTCTTATAGATTCTGATGACGAGGGGTATCGTTTCTTTCTGTTATGAATCTCTCCTTATAGATTCTGATACTTCATTCCCTAACAGAGTTGGTAGCAAGCTTATACAAGATACGTCATCTTAGGCAGGGTTTCCCATTTTCTGACCTTGCAAATTGTGGGAAAAATACAAGTTAGTAATTTCTTACAAGGTGATGCTAATGAGTGCCCTATGAATACTAGTTAAGAAATCAATAAATAGAAAAAATCCATTAGAAATCACAATGGATAGACATTGAAAATCACAATGGGAGTGTATTGGTAACACTTCCTCATTAAAGCTTTTCAATTTTTCTTAATTAGCATTCTCCTTTCTTATGTAAAATTAATCCTTTCTTACATGAAAGATCAATAATTTTTCCTTATTTTTTATATTGGTGATCTCTAGGCTTCTAGTCATATGCACTGATGATGTATTTAATTCAGAAGCTGATAGCTCACATTCTTGGAGCATAGTTTTTTCCCCCTTAGATTGAGGATGGTATTGGAATGCAAGGAACTGAGATGAAATATTCCCCCATTTTATTGTCTGCTCTTTATCCTTTCCGAGATTGCTTTCTTAACTTAGACAAGTTCATTTATTGTTCTATGCCAATCGTTCGGATAATTTTTTAACCATCTAGTGTTCAGCATTTAAGTATTAAAGGGCACCACTTGGAAGAAACTGCAGCTGTAAGACCTTTTACTTTTCTAGTATTGCTCGTGTACTGAGTGCTTATTTATGCCAAACTTAAATTCCACATTTCCTTAGCAGTTTCTTCTCTGTTCCTGAGTTTCTGAAGACTTACCGAAATTCGTTGGATGTGGAAATTTAGGAGATTTACATTACGCGCAACTACAAACAACGATTTTTCTTTCAAATACCGCAGGACTAGTTTTGTCATAAGCCAAATAAAGTATTTTCTGTCAAAAAGATTACAAATTAATGACGAATCCAAAATACTTGGCTAATTATTCAAAACAATAGAAATATCTCCATTCGGAAAAGTACTTTATCCGAAGCGTCAATGAGCATCTCATTCATAACCCATCAATAGGGGATTGCATTGTACAATTTGTTTGTTTAAACTGAGTAGAAAAGAGGGTTCACCAATCTATACCCAATTCTCTTTCAAGGAAAATTTTCTCGATGTATTGGAGTAGAGGCGGGGACGCCAAGATATAAGCTTGCATAAGGACCCTTCCCGAGGACTCTGGACCAGAAGACATTAAAAAAAAAAGGGAGACATAAGCATCATAACATAATGTTGTTAAACCAATGACATCTATATGCAAAATTACTAGTGAGAATCAATATAATTCTATTTTCTGGGGTGTAGGGGGTAAAAGAAAGATGAAGCATTTAACATGCCTAAACCTCAGAAAACAATTGGTGTCAATTTTCAAACACTTCAACCCACTAAAATTACAAGTTACAAACACTTTCATATTAACTACATAGAATAGAATGTGATTCTAGACTTACCATCTTCACTAATTTTCCTAAATATCTGCTGCTTTGTAGGGATGTAATGTATCCTTGCAGCAACGGCCTTTCTCAATGCCCAGCCATGATATGAATTAAATATTTGTGTGTAAGCCTTGGTAACTGCATCCCTAATCGAATTTCCCCTTCCAGAAGACATATAAGAACTGAATTCAGTATCACTGCCAACACTGGTTCTTGTGCACAAGATGCATGTGCTTAAAATAGAAAAATTATTCTGTTTTGTATATCCATATAATTGATGTTTTATAATTTTAGAGACTAATATCTTATGAATTTTAAAAATCAAAGAAACAACTTCTATAATATGAGGGATGAAAATAAGAACTTATTCTAAAATAAATTATACAAAATAAATTTACAAATACAGTTTTTCTTTTATATAAATGTTTCCAGAGATGTGAATTTGCTCCTCAACGTTGGAAAAGGTCAAAGCATAACTATGAATAATCAAAATCCTTAAAAATTTTAAACCAAAAATACCTTGGAAAAAAAATACATAATTGAGGTTTACACCAAAGTCAACCGGCTACTTTTTCCACATGCACTCAGATTTAAAATTTGTAAGTGGAATCATCCATTGTCATCCAATTGCCACTTTCTTTTGATTTTTATTCTCTAATCATTGTTGTCTACCACTAGTGACATGCTCTGCTTATCTTCTAAACAAAATACACTACATACGATAATGATAAAGTAATTAAAGTTGGCGAACGTACTCTGTCAGTAGAATTTGCTCAAAGAGCACTCTGAGAAAGTCAAGTCCACGCTTTATTTTCAAAAGATTTCTAGAATGGCTCCCTTGTATTCGCACTGAATTTGTTTGTATATCTTGATCAACCATAGATTGTAATGTTCGAAAGGATTTTGATGCCTCTGCTATATCTTTAACCTGTCATTTACACAAAAACATGATCAATTAAAACATAACATGCCTAAACCCCTTCATTTACTAAGCACAATACACAAGACTATAGTATGATCGAATTTACAATTGATATTGAAATGCCCATAATGATTTGTCAAACAAAAAATCACATTGTGTTGTGTCAGATCGTTGACAATTAACATAAAATTTGTTGAAACCTTTAAGTTGATCCTATTTAATGGGATAAGACTTTATTGTTGTTGTATGTTGAAGTAAAAAAATTAATTTTAAATTTTATTACAAGCATACTTGATAAAAAAATCACTTCAAATTTATTACACTTAAATAAAATTAATTTTACAAAATAAAAATATTTCTAAACATTGTCTAATTGATTTCAAGTAATGATAGGGTTTAACATTTTCATTCTAAATGAGTTAATGTGATTAAGATAAGTATATTTGTAACAGAAAAATGTTAATCAATGCATTAATAACAATACTAATATTTTTTTATTAAAATTGTAAAATATACTCATTCTCACAATTTTTAATAAAAACTTTGAATTTCATAACATTACACAAAGTTTTGTGCATCTGCAAACTCTAATACAAACATAGTAGCAGCATAAAATTGTCGTTATTAATTGGTTTCATACCTTGGAAACATAGTCCATCTCTATGAACTTGAAATGGAAACCGACACAACCAAAAAGAGGAGCAACAAAAGCACAAGCACGGGATAAAGCAGCAATATCGACCTCTGAGCCTTGGGAAGTAACCACATTTGCAAGATCTTTGAAAGCGTCTGCGATTTTTCTAAGAGGCTTTTCATCCACAGCCGCTGAAACTTTGCTGCCATTGCTTCTTCTTCTCTCCTCCATGTCACGAGGCACCGATTGAAGCTTTTTTTTTCTGCATGCATGTACTCCAAAACACATTAGAAGAGCACTTTTTTTCTTTTCAGCCTCTACCATGGTGTATGGATTCAACCCTACACGCTTTTCTTTCCTTCCTTATTGTTAATCACTTCACTTCAAGTATCTATTTATTCACGCCAAACTTACACTGTACAAGGAATACTATATAAGGATAAATATACTCTCTTTATAACACATTTTTTGATACTTTTGTTCATGATCTGTGATTTTTTTGTAAATAAACAAATCATGCAAAACACATTAAAATGTATATTTTTCGAAAAAGTATATTGATAATATTATTTTACATTATATATGTTTTCAATGGGAAAACAGAAACAGAGAAAGAATTTGAATGGAAAAGTAACCAGAAAAGGAAAAGAAGAGAGGAAAGGGTGGTGGGCTAGTATTGTAGTAGTAGCCAGATAGAATAATTAAGATACAGGGAACGTGGACTGATAATGCATATTCAAAAGAATCGTCTCATTTATTCAATTATTATTATTTGAGTCCCTATCATATTCCATTCTTATCTTTCCTTTCTCTTTCTTAGTCATTATTATAAAAATTATTATACAAAAAGGAAGTTCAAACAACATTTCACTATTCATAATATGAACCAGTAATGTGACCATTGACTTCATGATTGGGAGCACATAAATCTGTAAGTCCAAGGCCAATAGTGCGAAGTTCAAATTAATACTAAACTGCTTAAGAAAATAAAATCGATTAATTAACGCCTTCACTTATTGTTTGGTTGGATTTTAAACATTTATTTAAAGGAACATAAAACTCATAGAGAAAGAGATACAGTGAAACAGAGGAGAAAATTTATATGTCGTATTTCATTACAGGAAATGTATCAGCTTTTATAGCTAGACAGCTAATGGCATACAACAGAAAAAAAATAACAGAATAGCTTATTTTTTTGGCTTACTTTCTAACACACCTCCCTAAGCCAAAAATATTTTCATACAAACAACTCCAATAGATTCTCTCAAGCACTTAAACCTTTCATATTTCAAAGCTTTCGTAAAGATATCTGCAAGCTGAAATTCTGACTTGCAAAAATCAACATTCAGCTTTCCTTGATTAACTTAATCACACAAGAAATGAAACCGAATTTCAATATGCTTGCTTTTACCGTGACAGATTGGATTCTTAGCCAAATCAATGGCAGATTTGTTGTCTACCATAAGTGTTGTCTTTGACTTCAATTTAATCTTCAATTCATTCATCAACTTCTCCAGCCATGCTGCTTGACATGCTGCTTCAGCAGCAGCAATATATTCCGCTTCGCAAGATGAAAGAGCAACTACAGGCTCTTTTTTAGAACTCCAGCTGATTGGAGCTCCTTCAATAAAGAAAATGTAACCAGCTGTGCTTTTTCTATCACCTTTATCACCACACCAATCTGAGTCTGAGAAACCAATTAGCTTCATATCCTCATGGTTAGTGTTCCTGGAAAACAGAATTCCAAACTCAGTCGTTCCACGTAAATACCTCAAGATCCTTTTTGCAGCGGTCATATGTGATTGCTTGGGTTCTTGCATGAACCTACTTATTAACCCAACACTGTGATTCAAGTCAGGCCTGGTATGACACAAATATCTCAAGCTTCCAACCATCTTTCTATAGACTGCTGGATCAACAGGTTCTTCAGCAGCATTTTGCTCAAGATGCAGACCAACTGCTGATGGTGTACCTGCAGGATTGCTCTGCAGCATATTGAATCTCTTGAGCAAATC
Source organism: Abrus precatorius (assembly GCF_003935025.1). Taxonomy (NCBI): domain Eukaryota; kingdom Viridiplantae; phylum Streptophyta; class Magnoliopsida; order Fabales; family Fabaceae; genus Abrus; species Abrus precatorius. The sequence goes on along the minus strand of NW_020874292.1, from coordinate 29,299,331 downwards.
AGATGCGTATTTGGTCTGATGCATAACGATTCCAGACTTGGTTTGTACAAACTCAATACCCAAGAAGTAACTCAATCTTCCAAGGTCGCTCATTTCAAACTCAGATAACATCTGAGATTTAAACTCATTTATCAATTCCTCACTGCTTCCTGTCACGAGTAAGTCATCCACATACAAGCAGATTATCAGTTTTTCTTCTAGCTTGTTATGTATCACAGTCTTAACATAAACTCCAAACTCAGATACACACTTTAGAAACCCCACTTGACACAAGAATTCATCTATTCTCTTATTCCAAGCTCTTGGAGCTTGTTTTAGGCCATATAAGGCCTTCTTGAGTTTATACACCTTGTGCTCATGCTTCTCTTTCTTGAATCCCTGAGGCTGCAGAACATAAACATCTTCCTCAAGAAATCCATTTAGAAACGCAGATTTGACGTCTAGCTGATGCATGCTCCAACCTTCTCGGTTAGCCATTGACACTACTAAACGAACTATTTCAATACGTGCCACAGGAGCAAAAACTTCTCCATAATCCACCCCTTCTCGTTGCAAGTATCCTTTTGCAACCAAACAAGCTTTGTGTCTCACTATCTCACCTTTCGGATTCACTTTTGTCTTGTAAACCCACTTCAACTCAATTGGTTTCTTATCAGCTGGCATATCCAATAATTCCCAGGTGTTGTTCTTCTCTATTGATCTGATTTCTTCCTTCATAGCACTCCACCATCTTCTGTCTTTCTTTGCCTCTTCAAACGTGAGAGGTTCAGCCTCCGCAACAAGAGCAAAGTGAATCAGATTGCCTTCGGTGGAGACCAAAGAATCATGTCCAAGATCATAATCTTGGAGATGTGTTGGTTGCTGCCTGATACGAGATGAACGCCTCACCTCCTAATCACTGCATTCTTCCTCATTTGATTTTGACTCATCAACAAGTAACATTTTTTACTGTGCTTTATCGGGCACGGGCTGCTCCCAGTTCCATTTTGCTGTTTCATCAATAACAACATCTCTACTAATACTTACTTGTCTAGTCTTTGGATCAAAAAGCCTGTAACCTCCAGTTGAATGATACCCCACTAACACTTGTGGTATACCTTTATCATCCAACTTCTGCCTCTGTTGATCAGGTACACGTTTCCAGCATAGAGATCCAAAAATTTTGAGGTGTGTTACGCTTGGTTTTACACCTGTCCAAGCTTCCTCAGGTGTCAACTCCTTCAGTCTCTTAGTGGGACACCTATTCATCACATAGGAAGCGGTGCGGACAGCTTCACCCCATAGGTATTGAGGCAGATTTTTGGTACGTAGCATGCACCTTACCATATTTAACAAACTTCTATTCTTCCTTTCAGCGCAGCCATTGTGTTGGGGTGTATACGGTGGTGTGACTTGATGTTCCAACCCTTCTTCCTCACAGAATTTCATGAAGTTATTGGAGACATACTCTCCACCTCCATCCGTTCGTAGCACCTTCAGCCTCATTCCACTCTGCTTCTCAACAAGTCTCTTGAATTTTCGAAAAACATCAAACACCTCACTTTTTCTTTTGATAGGATAAACCCAAATTTTTCTTATGGCATCATCAATGAAAGTGCAAAAATACTTGTTACCTCCAGGTGTCTCAACTTGGATGGGACCACACACATCAGAATAAACAAGTCCCAATTTCTCACTATTTTTCAGAGATACTGCATTGCTGAAACTCATACGAGTTTGCTTGCACTGCACACACTCCCTGCACACCTCTTCTGGAATGCTGATTTTAGGAAGTCCAGAAACAATTTGATTTTTTCCTAGCTGATGTAAATCTCTGAAGTTTAAATGACAGAATCGCTGATGCCATACCCATTCAATTTTCCCCTCTGAGGCAGAAAAACACTGATGCTTCATCGTCTTCATTGCAATCTGAAAAGTCTGATTCTGTGACAATTTAGCTTGTATCACAGCCCTCTTGTTTTGATCAAAAACACTCAAATTGTTATCCTCCATCTTCATTGTAAAACCTTTCTCAAGAAGCTGCCCAAGACTCATCAAATTAGTCTTCAAACCAGGCACGTATAGCACATTTTCAACCACAATTTCTCTTCCATCAAGATCCCGTAGCACAACTCTTCCAACGCCTTCTGCTGTCAGACTGCTATTATCAGCAAACCTGATTTTTCCATGTGATGGTGTTTCTTGAATTTTTACAAACCAATCCTTTCTCCCGGTCATATGAGTTGAACATCCTGAATCAAGATACCAGGAAGATTCATCATTGCTTACTGCATCAGTTTGTGCCATCAATGTTACAGCTTCATAATCGAACGTCTCTTCTTCTTTAGCAAGATGTGCTTGACTCTTCTTACCCTTCACTCCATTACCATTTTGACATTCACGAGTAAAATGCCCCATCTTTTGGCACTTATAACACCTCACCTTTTTTTTATCAAACCTCCATTCTTTCTTTTCATCACCAGACGAAGTTTCTTCTTGATTGCCTTCCTTGGATTCACCTGCTAACTTCAACTTTCCCTTATCAGTCACATATTTTCTGTCTGTCTTCTGGCCAAAATTTTTACTCTTGTCTTTATAGCCAGTTCTTGCCTGAAGAGCCAATTCTTGAACTTTTTTCCTTTCATTTATTCTACACTCATGAGCTTCGAGCGAATGCTGCAGGTCTTCTAAATCCATTGAATCAAGATCACGTGTTTCTTCAATTGTAACCACTAAGTGATCAAATCGGTCAGGTAGAGTTCTTAATATCTTGTCAACCACTGATTGATCTGTGATAGTATCCTTGCATGCCCGCATGGCATTAACAAGTTCCTGAACTTTGTCAAAATATTCTGCAATAGACTCATTTTCCTCCATCATTAGAAGCTCAAATTTTCTTCTCAGCGTATGCAGTCTCACCTTCTTATTCTTGTCATCATCTCCATATGTCTTGACAAGAATCTCCCATGCTTCTTTGGTAGTTGTTGCCCTCGATATCTTGTTAAAGATTCTCAGACTTACACATTGATACAGTAGAAACCTGGCTTTACTATCAAGTTTCTGCTGATTCTTGTAATTCTTTCTCTCTTCTTCACTAGCTTTCTTCCCAGGATCTTCAAGACCACCCATTATCACATCTGAGACATCTTGAAATCCAAATATGGCCATCATCTTGATTCGCCAATCATCAAACATCTTCCCATCGAAAACGGGTAGAGCCCTTTGGATAATACTACCATTTCCAGCCATCCTCCTGTCTTCTAATGAAAGAATCTTCACAGGATCTTCAAACTATGCTTAATTCCCAATACACACGATCTTGAAGAATCAAGACAGTCTTCAACACACTTTACAACCCTTCTAATTCTATCATCACTTTTTCACAGGCCACTTTACACGAACTTTGCTCTAGATACTATAAAGGAACATAAAACTCATAGAGAAAGAGATACAGTGAAACAGAAGAGAAAACTTGTATGTCGTATTTCATTACAGAAAATGTATCAGCTTTTATAGCTAGACAGCTAATGGCATACAACAGAAAAAAAAAAAAAAAAACAGAATAGCCTATTTTTTTGGCTTACTTTCTAACATTATTATGTTATGAAACCCTTTTCTTATAGATTCTGATAATTTAATTGTTGATCCGCTTGATTCAAGTTCTATAAGATACATGTTGTTTAAGTTTCACTTATGATTTTTAATTTGATTTTTATTGAATATAATTGTATTAAATGTTTTTAAAAAATTATTATTCATTATGATTTTATTCAACTTGAATAACATTATAACTTAACGATCGAGAAAAAAAAAACATATGGATGTGGTTCTTGGCAGGGTTTTCCATTTTCTGACCTTGATAAGATAGATTAAATAATTCTGGGGAAAAGGACAAGCCAGTGATTTTTCTTCATATAATTATCCATTTTTAACATGAAAAATAATCATTAATTTTTCCTTTCTTTTACGTTGGTGATACTGATTTTTAGTATATATATATAAACATCCTTCAAGCATTTATTTGTCGTAGTTTGAAGATGGGATTGTATAATGTAAAGCACGGGAACTGAAATATTCCTCCATTTTACACTTCCACTATTATATTTTCTGCTAATTATTCTTTACGAACCATGATTGTTTCCTTTGTTAAAAAGATATTACATTATTCAAATCTCACGTTAACAATTTTAAAGAAGGAATAAATAAAAAATATTATAAATAAAATATTAATTTTGTATTTATTTACAACAACAATATATAATCCTTTATATGTGTACTAAGTTTGGATGATTATATTATTATTATTATGTTTATGTTTAAATTACGCATTAATAATTATCAAGCTTCTTTTTTTACCATCACTATTTTTCTCTACTCAAAGTATATTATTATTCATTGAACATTTAAGTATGAAATATTAGAATCAGAAATAATTTTTATATAAAAAAAGTGTTCACACAATAATTTTAAAAAATACAAGTATTTAATTTTGTTCATGCCTGATTGATTGACATAAAAAATCATTTTTTGTATACTTAAAATTTTAAAGAATTTTCACTATCAAGTTCTCTTTTCTTAACAATAAGACCTTTTTCTTTAGCTGTTTTTTCTTTATTTCCCTAAGTTTTTTCAGACTTAACCAAAATTCGTTGGATATGAAAATTTAGGAGATTTAGAGCTTGTTTGTTTTCTCTTTTTAAATAGATTTTTTAGTTTTTAAAATTAAAAAATAGAAAAACTTGCTTGTTAATGTAAGTTTTAAAAACTATTTTTAAAAATTAATTTTTATTTTCAGTTTTTAAAACTGAAAAACAGAATTGTTATTTAGGTGTTTTTGTTTTTATTTTTCTGTTTTTCTTTCTAAAACTAACAAAAATTTAACTAAAAACAGTTTTAAAAACTGAATTATCAAACAAAATTTATTTTATTTTATTTTTCTAAAAACAGTTTTATAAAATTGTTTTAAAATATATTTTTTAAAAATTAAAAATCAAAACTAAATCAAACAAACCCTTACAATTTGCACAATTACAAACAACAATTTTTCTGTCAAAATACAGCAAGAGTAGTTTTATGATTAGACAAATAAAGTATTTTCCATAAAAATGATTACAAATAAATGACAAATTCAAAATACTTGGCTAATTATTCAAAGCAATTGAAACATATCATTGCATTGTACAATTTGTTTAAACTGAATAGAAAAAAAAGGTTCACCAATCTATACCCAATTCTCTTTCAAGGAATATTTTCTCTATGTATTGGAGCAGAGCTGGGGATGCCAAGATATAAGTTTGCATAAGGTCCCCTGCTGAAGACTCTGCAGAACATCACATTAAAGAAAAAAGAGAGACATTAACATCATAACATAATGTTATTAAACTTATGACATATATATGCTAAATTGCTAGTATAGTAAGGATAAGTATAATTCTATTATTTTGGTTTAAATATATTTTTAATCCTCAATTTTAATAATTTTTTTGTTTTAGTTTTTTAAAACATTTTAGTAAATTATTGATTTTAGTATGTCTCACTTATGTGATTCAACTAAAAAAATGACATTTGCATTCTCTTAGTAGACTAAATCAACAATATGGATTAAAAACAAAAATTTATAAAAATATAAGAATTAAAACAAAAAATATTATTTGAAGAGATTAAAATAAAAAGAAAAGTGAAGTATTTGACATGATTAAACCTCAGAAAACTTAATGTGATACTAGACTTACCATCTTCACAGAGTTTCCTGATTATCTGCTGCTTTGAAGGGATGTAATGTATCCTTGCAGCAACGGCCTTTCTGAGTGCCCAACCATGATATGAATTAAATATTTGTGTATAAGCCTTGGAAATTGCATCTCTAATGGAATTTCCCCTGCCATAATACATAACTATAAGAACTCAATTTACTATACTACACTGCCAACACTCTGCTTCTTGTGCACAAGATCCATGTGCTTAAATAGGAAAATGATTCTTTGTTATGTGTAAGCCATAGGAATTATGATAATCAATTTTACTGTAAAAGAAAGTACTTTTTTTTTATCTTTGAATAAGCCAAGAGTGTCATTTATTTTCAGTTTTTCCTGATATTTAAAAATAAATAAAACTTTTCTGCATTTTAAAAATTTTGGTCAATTCTAAATTTATTTTCTCTTCAAGAAAATGTTTTATTTAACAAAATCCAATCTCTTGTTTGAATGAAGAAAAAAAAATCATCCTAACAAGCCTGACATAGAAACAGAGTAGCACTCAAATGAGTGAGATGTTCTAGTCATCATCCTCAGTTGATGTGCATTTTTTATGATACTACGAATTTATGTGCATTTCCCACCATTGGCAATCTGTGACGATGAGTAAGGTTGATGGAGGTCAATTATGGAGGAAAGGAAACACAAGCTTTTTGTTCGGAAGATCTAAAATTTCTTCTAAATTTGAACCTATAGAAGATGAAGGCTATTGAAGTTTCTCATGGAGGATAAAAATTGATGGAAAGAAAATACTAAACCAAAATGTTGTCATTTTAAATCCCTTGTCAGATTTAATATGACGTATCAATATTTTGTCACTTATTTTTAATATTTAATATTAAGGACGAAATTGATTCACATTTTTCAATTTTAATAACAAACATTTTATTTTATAAACTTTTATGAAAAGGGTTTATTTTAAAATAAATTGTAAATTTACAAATACAATAAGTCTTGTATATAAGAGTTTTCAAACCTACTCGCCATTGAACTATGACTAATCAAAGTCCTGAAAACCTTATACGAAAAAATGTCTTAAAAACTACATAATTGAGGTTCACACCTTACTCGATAGGACACCTTTTTCACCTTATTCACTTGAACTCGAATTTAAAATTTGTAAATAGAATAATTACTCATTGTTGTCTAGCACTGGTGTTAAAGCATTTAAACATGATATATATATATATATAGTGTCACATGCTCTGACATCTTCTTAAAAAAATATGATAATGAGAAAGTAATTAGTAAAGGATGAACATACTTTGTGAGTAGAATTTGCTCAAAGAGCACCCTGAGAAAATCAAGTCCACGTTTTATCATCAAAAGATTTCTAGAATGGCTTCCTTGTGTTCTCACAGAATTTGTTTGTACATCTCTATCAACCATAGATTCTAATGTCCGAAAGGACTTTGATGCCTCTGTTATATCTTTAACCTGTCATTAACACATACAAACAACATAAACTGAATCATATATAACACAATAATGAAACATCACATATATGTAGCACAGGTAGACGGGACCATAGTATGATCGAATATTTTACGATTGACATTCAAATGTGCATGTCAATGTGAATTTCTCAAATAAAATATCATTTTTAGTGCATATTTATTTGGATATTAATAGCTCTTAAACTCAACTTTGAAAATGTATACGTAATTTTCAGTTTATGTCAGCATGATTAGTGATTATAATATAATTAGCTCTGCTTTTAAACTTGTGTTTAACTTAACGTGATAAAATCAAAGAACTTTCATACTGAGTATGTTAAAAAATTAATAAATAATTTATTATTTATGTTATAAAAATTAAAATAATGCCTTCTTAATTTAATATTTTTTTGTTATTTTTATAAATTTTAACTAATAATTAAAAATGTATTAAAGCCATAAAATTGTTGTTATTATTTGGCTTCGTACCTTGGAAACGTAATCCATCTCTATGAACTTGAAATGGAAACCGACACAACCAAAAAGGGGAGAAACGAAAGCACAAGCGCGAGAGAAAGCAGCAACATCGACCTCTGAGCCTTCGGAAGTAACAGCGTTTGAAAGCTCTTTGAAAGCTTCTGCGATTTTCTTAAGAGGCTTTTCATCCACAGCTGTTGAAGCTTTGCTGCTATTGCTTGTTCCTCTCTCCTCCATGTCACGAGGCACCAATTGAAGCTTTTGTTTTCTGCATGCACGTACTCCAAAACACATGAGAAGAACATTTCTCCTACGTTGTTTCGTTTCAGCCTCCACCATGGTATATGGATTTAACTCTATACTCTTTTCTTTCCTTCCTTATTATTAAACACTTCAAACATCTACGTAAAATAAACTAATCATGTAAAATATATGTTTAGAGGAGTATGTTGATAGTTTTTTTTTTAATACTATATTTGTTTTCAAAAGGAAAACACAAACAAATAAAGAATTTGAATGGAAAAAATAATGAGAAAAGGAAGAAGAGAGGAAAGGTCGTGTGCTTGTGCTGTACAAACAAGTTGCTAGATAAAATAATTAAGATACACGGAACGTGGACTGAGTCAGCGGGTGCATATTCATAAGAATTGTGTTATTTATAAAATTAATTCATATAATATATGTATTTATTTTAATTTCCTTCTATTATGTTACATAAGTCCCCATCATACTCCATACTTCTCTTTCCATTCTCTTTCTTCTCACTCAATATTATATTGTAAAAAAAGGGAGTTGAAACAACATTTCTCTATTTATAGTATGAAAGAGTCATGTGACGAGTGACGACAAGATCCATTTCCCACTTGCTTCAACCTTTGCTGTTTGGACCAACTAGATGTCCCTTGGCGGCATGCGCTAAAAGGTCAAGTTAATCTTTGTCTGTTTGATAGGGTTTAAAACTAATTTATTATTTATTTAAAGTTCGTTATAGTATTGTAATAATTAAGTTATACTACTTTTCAAATAAGGTCAAAGTACAACTATCTAAAGTAGTTCAAATTCATTTTCTTTTGATAAATGTGGACACTGTATGTCTTACTTTTTTTTTTTCCTTTGGGTGTGTGTGCAGGGTGGGGAGGATCAACTTTAGTCTTCCTGAATTCTTGACATTTCAAATTACATGCCACAAAACCCGGTCCAAATTGGTGGGCTATCAAACTAATTTTGTTATCTGAATTATTAAAAATTAATATGATATATAATACTATCATTATATTTATTTATTTATATGCATCTCAAAAATATACCTTAAATATAAAAAGTACTTTTAAATATTTAGTTTTTGTGGTACATAAACTAAGAGCAAGTAGCTTGCAAGAGTAAAGAGAAAAATGGGTTGATGCACATCATCTCATCTTGAAACCTGCTTGGCTTCTATGTCTTGGAGTCTCAAGGTAACTGCTCTCTTGTGGGCTTCAAGCCCTTCAACTCCAGCCATTGTTGCTACATATGGCCCAAGTTTTCTTAGACCCTCCTCTGTGAGAGATTGCACAGTTATGTACTTGAGGAAAGAGTCCAATGACACACCACCATACATTCTTGCATATCCATAAGTAGGAAGGACATGGTTTGTCCCACTTGCATAATCACCAACACTTTCAGGTGTCCATGGCCCTAAGAACACAGAACCTGCAGAGGCATTGACAAACATTTAGATTTAGAATTCTTGATGCCATCAAGAATATAAAATGAGTAATCTAACAGGTATTAGATGCTCTAAGATTGCAAGCGCAAGTATAACTGACTAGACTAAGCCTATTCCCACTCCTGCAAATCCTACATTTAAAAATAAAAAATTAGCAACGGAAGGAAAATTCATAGACAAATTACCTGCATTTTCAATAAAACTCTCCCACTTCTCTGCATCCTTCACATTGATTATTAGATGCTCGGGAGCATATAAGTTTGAGAAAGTGATAGCCTGAAAGATGGATAAGTAACTTACAAAAACTATGTTTGATGTCAGACGAATTGAGACTTGACATGCTAGAGGAGAATTCTGACTTAAATGTAAATTATTAATTAAATAAAAACAGAAATAATCTAAGGTTAAACTTGAACTCTTCCAAAGAAAGTTATGAATTCTAACATATCAAGAGATAATAACAACATTTCTTGCCGCATAAATGTTAAGAGAATACTTATGTATTCATGTGCTTCTTAGGTTATTTTCTAGTATTGAGCTGGGCCTATCTTTCCCATTCCTATTCTTCTCAGTGTTATGCATAACTAAATTTGCTGTGTAATATATAAATACAGACACAGAAGCTCAACAGTCTGTTTAGTGATTCCAAAGAAATTGTTCTTCTCGTTCTCTACCTTAATCCTTCTTAATTCTGATTTCGTTGTTCTTCTTTTAGAGGGTCGAGACAGACACGTAGACAACAGAACTGACCTCAAGCATATCACGTGCATACACAATAAAACTGTGGTTCAGTGCTTTAGAGGCAAACTCGCCTCTTGGAAGACTCTGGCACTGCTTGCTGAGCTCCTCCTGTATAGCATTTAGATCCACACCATCTCCAGAAATCACAAGAACAACCTGACTATCTGGGCCATGCTCAGCCTGAAAATTGTAAATATGGTGCATAGATATCAGCAGTGTACAAGAAGCAAAAAAGGTTCAGAATCATCTTAGAAGTATGTAGGCAGAAAAATCTCAAGTCATGATTCCGTAAGGTGATAGTGAAGCATGCCCATTTGAGTCTTTAAACATTATATTATTTTTTTGTTGGATTATGTTCACATGACTGTTTCAAGTCAGCATCTGGACATTTGGCAAGTTTTGAGCCTCAGTTTAAGGAGGTCCTTTCATTTGAGGTCTATGTGGGCTGTTGAGTTTTGGTAGATTTTGTGCCTTAGAAGAAAGGTGTTCCAGTTAGTTGTCTCTTCTCTCGTGTATTTTTACATGCAATGTCAACTAAGAGAACTCTGAATCATAATCAGATTATAAACAAAGTCAAACAAATGAATGTTTCTTTACCCTATAACCTTAGTTTACAAATCTGGTTGCTTTGATTATCGACAGATTATAATCATATTATGAATTCATCCTATATTGAATTTAGGAAAGCTAACATCATCATGTAGAAACTAGAAACAAAAGCTTATAGAATAATGTATAAACTGTGCTAGAACACAAGTTTCACTTATCAGAAGTGATAAAGAAAGATAAACTATTTTCATTATGAAGATGAATTAGTGGATAATTTTTGTAAAGCAGATAGGAGCATTTGAAAACTTATTAAACCTGGGAAAGCAAATCGGCAGCTACATGAGAGGGAATAGCATGCTCGTCTGCAATGACCAAAACTTCCGATGGGCCGGCTGGCATGTCAATTGAAACCATGGCTTCACTGTTCTGCAGAAGATATTTAAAAAGTAAAGATATGCAGAAGAATATTTAAGATTCAACATACATTATGTAGTAGTGCTCACCGGCTCAAATTTTTTTGTAAAATATAAACATGCTTACTTGAAGTATCATTTTTGCAGCTGTGACATATTGGTTTCCAGGGCCAAAAATCTTTTCAACCTGCAGGATTCATCACAAATACACAATTAAAAATGATTGAATAAGTATAATTTTTTTTGCTAAAATAGGAAAGGTTACATTTTAAGTACTGTTCAGTCACCAGATTACGAAATCTATTTAGGATAGTCTTTGATAATCTATCATGGGATGAGTTACACTATATCTAATAATGCAATTGGAATATGATACACTATTACAGAGAAAATAAATAAAGCTGGATCTTTGAATACAATAATTATCAACAGAGCAGCAAACAAGATGAGTTAGATGAGAAGCTAGCCACCTTTGGACAAGATTCTGTTCCCCAAGCCATAGCAGATATGGCCTACAATGGAGAAAAACACCAAATTAATCATAGTATAATTTATAAATATGTTAAAATAAAATTAAATATAAGGATACTAGATTTGAATTACAAAACTAGATAAAGGTTATCTTATATGATAAAGGCAATCTTATATTATCATGCTTCAAACCTGTGCTCCTCCAGCTTTGAGAATGTGAGTCACCCCAGCCTTCTTTGCACAATACAGTACCTCCTGCAGGAAAAAAATGATCAGAACAAGAACAACATCATAGCTATAATTTTCATACAATATAGACAAATACCTTGCATGTAGTGCCATCCTGAGTTGGAGGGTTTGCAAGAACAATAGTTTTACATCCTGCAATTTGTGCTGGCTGGTATACAAAATAATTAACCGTCAGCTAAATCTGGCAAGATAAATATCAATTTACACAGTCAATATCATAGAACACTGAAAGACATAAGAGCCACTGAAATATCTATTCAACTTACAACTGAAAGCATCAAAGCTGTTGAAGGTAACACAGCAGTTCCCCCTGGAACATAAAGACCCACTGAGTTAATACTTCTCGCAACTCTCTTGCATTGGACTCCCTGAGATTTTCAGAAACTCAAGACTCTCACATAAATAAGATATTGGGTAACACTAAGAACCAAGAAAAAACAAATATGTAGGCATGATAGTGAATGACATGATATACACAAATAAAAAAAATGAAAATTTAAAAGATAGAGACTAACCAAGGCCAGGAAAGAACATAATCATAACTGAAAAAGATGATCTACCCATTTGATTGGCCTAGTCATCTAACTATTCCAAGATAATGCTACAAAACTTAGCCTTACTAAAAACATCTTGCCACTGAATAACTCAAATTTTGACTTAATAATGCACAATAATAAGTTTATGGTAAGTGTCGATTTGGCCTTGAATCATTAAACGCTGCTTTCTCCATCCAACCTAGGCTAGAAACAAGAATCAGAATTGACATACTTTCATGTTCTCAACATTTTTCTCAGGTGACTTTTGAGCAGCATGAAATGCATAAATATTGCTGTAGGCGACATCAAAAGCTTCCTCAACAGGAGGATCAAGCTGCAAAAGGCAAAAACAATAATATAATATCATCCAAACCAGCACCATGTCATGTGCTCACTATGGGATTGTTTGGAGATCTCAACAGAAATGTAGACTATGCTATTAATTTAATTAATTTCCTTTGAGATATTATTATTACATTACAATTGTATTTATTAATTCCTATTCCACATAGACATTTGTTTGGAAAGAAAGAGGGAGAGAACAAATTTTTTTATTTTTAAATTAAAAAAATTATATACCATTTATGATCATAAATAAATGATTAATACATCAAGTTTATCCTAATATCATTTTGGATTTTTATTATGAAAAACATCAAATTACAACATGTTTATTTAAAATAAAAATCCCCCCTCCCTTCCCTTCCCTCTCCAAAACCCCTCTCCAAACAAACCCTTAAACAAACTGAATCACAATAAAGCACATCTTAAACAAACAAAAGCCAACAAAAATTATTATGGTAAGATATGAATATCCAAAGAAACAAACATACCACAGGGTCAGGGAGCTCAGAGACAACCTCAACTACCTTATCCAGCTCAACTTTGTCAAACTTCGAAGTATAACTAAAAAAACACAAGTTTAAGCTACATAGGCATAGAAAACAATAGATAATTCAAAAGATAATAAGAAACCAACTCTTTAACTGCAGCATCCCCTCTTTTATGAACATCATCAACAATGGGGTTGACCTGAAAAAGAAAAAGGAATGATTTTGAGAGTGAAAAGGGAAAAACCACTTGAAAACAAAGAGACCCATTACGAACCACGTTGAAAATGGAAGAAAAATCAATGCGGGGACGAGTTTTGAGGCTCTGAAGCTGAGAGGGCGTGAGGTTGGATAAGCGATAGGACTTGATGGAGCACCGTATTACGGTGGGCTGAGTCGTAGCAAAGCGTGTCTTACTGTTACGAAGTGGTGGATGAATCAAACAACGGTTCCAGTTTGAAGCCGTAAACGCAGATTCCATCCTCATCGAAACGCAGGGGTTGGAATTTGAGTGAGTGACACACAACACTGCTATTATGCTTTGTTTTGCTCTTCTATTAGCTTCGTTTAACTTTTTAAGGTTAACTTCTTACATTTGAAAAAAAAAAAGAAAAAAAAAGAAGGTTAACTTAATACAGACAAAGAAATTTATTTTATTCAATAGCTTTGAAAACTTAGGTTTTATGTCACCAGAAAAAAAGAGGTTTTAAAAAATTTAAATTGAAATTTTAATTTAAAAATTAACAAAAAAATTCTAACTGAATAATTAATTAAAATATTAATTTAATTTAATATGAAAATTTTGAAGATGCGTGGTTGAAAAAAAAAAGGAAGAGAGAAGTGTATGTAAAAATTATCTCATTATAAAGAATGAAAACTTGATTTTGTTAAATAAAAAATTTGATCCCTATAAAAAATCATTTGACTTATTTTAGTTTCTAGTGCGAAAAAAAGTCACTAAATGATGTATATGTGCATATTTGGATCTGAATCTTCTGCAGCTTTGACGGGAACTACATCCTGTAGTGCGTTTTTGCTTAAGCCAATTTTGTTGCTTAAGCAAAATTTGAAGCTAATTTGCTTGAACACAAAAAAATGCTTAAGCGAATGGGAAAAATGCTTCAAAACATGCTTAAATGAGCCACAAGAAATATGAATCATGACTTGCTTAAGTTCAGAATTTCGTTTAAGCGATTTGTATTTAGCTTAAGCCCTGCCAAGTAAAATTAATTAAACCTAAGCGAAAATGGATCAGAGAGGCATGTATTTCAATCACTCTTTTCGCTTTAGCAAATTGTGAATTGCATAAGCTATTATGGATTCACTTAAACCTTGACAAACGATTTTAATTATTATTAATTTGAGGCAGAGAGCAATGGTTGCAGACTTGCAAAATAGCTTAAGCGAAAATGAAATGGCTTAAGCGAATGGGAGTAAGGCTTAAGCCCAGATTTAAATTTTTTAGCGAATACAAATCTACTTAAGCCCATATGTGCGATTAAACGAATATATTAAAATTTGCAAAAATTATGTAGACAAAGACAGCATGCAAAGGGGAGCAAAATACACTTGATTACATTACATAATACCATTTCAACTTACATCTTACACACAAAAAAAAAAAAAAGAGTTTATAAATACATATTTAGCTTAGACATAAAAGAAGTATTGGCAATTGCGTTATCAAATTTGATCAAGTATTGAAGCATTGGTATCATCCAAAAGAGTTTATAATATAAGCACCATTTTGGATAAATATTAAAATCCAACAATGAAAACTATAGAGTTCAACATTGAAAAACTAAAACTAAAATTAACTACATAATAGAAAATGTTTAATCACTAAAATCCATTAAAATATAATGTAATCCTAATTGTAATCATGGATCTCTAACTCCTACATTCTCCTCATCTTGCATGGGTTGTGGCTCATCTCCCTCATCATATCCCCCTTCTTCCTCTAAGTGCTGACTTTGTTCTACATCTCTCCTTTTAGTTTCGTCATTGTCCTGAATGTCATCAAACGCTCTTTCATGTGGCTGTGACACATAATCTTGTGGAGTTTCTTCTTCAGGTGAAAAGGTAGGGTTATCAGTGAACCTATGGAAATCGGAAGATCAAAGTAATGTGTTGCATAATTGATTAGATATTTTAAAATATTAAATGAGAGAAGAGCTTACTTGTAGAAGGACTCATTTAGCTGAGTGTAAGCGCGGTTGTTTGCTGCCAACTGCTGCTCTATGTGACTCAGATGGCGTAGGATGCTTGAATCCGTTTGTAGCATGTCAGGCATAGATGGTTGTGTTCGTGGTTGTCTTGGCTATGATGTAGGTGGCACAGATGAGGAGTGTTGAGATGAAGGTCTTACAGGCTGTTCCAATAAATTGATGCAATAATTTTTGATAAACTAGGAATTGATTAGTTTCTTCAAACTAATAGTTTGAGTGAAGCAATATGGAATGGTGATGCTTTGGGAAGCACATAAAGCAGTAATGGGTGCTGGAAATCCTAAAGGTTTTGTAACTGATGCAGTACTAGATACATTGGAGATCACAAATTGATGTAGCTCATTTGAAATGATTGCTGCTATGTCAACGAATATCCCTTGCATGATGCTATAAATGAGATATGCTTGAGGCATCCGAATATCTGAAGTGTGTATGGTTGGAGCTATGTTGGCAAAGAGAAAGGATGTCTAATTTTGGGCCAAAGTATTCAAAGATTGTCTCTTGAATCTCATTAGCTTCCCAGCTGATTTTGTTTCATAAGATTTTCTAGGGATGCATAAGACTTTAACTACTCTATCATCCAAAAAACCTGAGAATTATTTCTGAAGTTGCTGGTATTGGCATAACTCTCCTTGTTCTAAGGTAAGAGGGTTGTCTAAAAAAGCTGAAATTGCATCTCTGTCATACGCAATTGCATGTCTTTGACCCAAGACCTTCTTTCTTACCTATTTGGTATCAAAGGCCACATATTTACATAAAATTCCTTCACGATTACCTCATTAATGTGGTTGGGGAGATTTGCCAAGAATTCTCATTTTCTTCTCCTAATCTCTTGCATAAAATCTTCATACTCTCCTTCATCTCAGGTAGCAATTCCCTAGCCTGTAAATCAATAAATCTCTGAGCCTTAGCCCTGGTTTTGAATCTATATCTATCCCATGATATGATTTTTGTTTGTGTTTAAGTTTCAAATGGTGATTGTTGTTGTTCATCAATAGGTTCAGTAGACTACTATGATGATTGACCAACTGCTACCCTTTGCCTCTTTCTTTGAAGAATAGATTTCTTTGGTGTCATCCTGCAACCAAAATCAGAGAACATTTTTCAAACATAGTCACTTAAGCGAATATAGGCGCTTAACCGAAAATTGCAGCACAGAAAATAAAAGAAGAAAGGCATTAAATCTAACCAACAACAAATTTTTCAATTAGTCCAACACATATGCAAGTTTAAAAATATCTTTCTTTACAATATAAAATGGATGTAAAAGGTTATAATCCATGAAAATTATACATCTCTATCAACAATCTAACACCATACACCCTAATGAATACAATATAAATCAAACAAAGGTGTAGGAAATATACAAGGGCTTAGGGTTGCATATTGTACCTGAAAAAAATAAGATTTATGAAGCCTTTGAAGCTTTGGAAGAGAGGACATAGGTAGATGGCGCTGAAGCAAGTAGACAGAGAGATAAAGATTAAAAATGAAAATGAAAGAGATTCAATTTTTTAAAAATCAATAGTCGCGACCTTCACTTCAGCGAATTTTTCTGCCTAAACGAAAATTCACTTAAGCGAATATTCTTGCTTAAGCAAAATATCAAGCGAATAGGCGCTTAAAAGAAAATATGCGCTTAAGTGATTTTAGCAGATAATTTGGCGCCAAATATATGGGTAGTGACGTATTTCTGAAGAAAGACACTTTCCCTAATCTTATGAATGAAGGAACACTGAAAAAACAAATGTTCTAAGAAGCTTTGATGAAGGAAGTTCATTGGTGAGGAAAATCTTTGACAAGTTCATAGCATTTGACAACATTTTCTCCTACTTCTTTGGCAAATATCATCTTCAAACAGAGAAAGTGTCAAGGCACACATGTATTCCATAATTTTTTAAATTTAAGATTACTGAAATCAATACTTATCATGTATATAGTAATGTTATTGGAGTATAGAGATAGTCACAAAGAAGAATGTCGCAAGAAAATCAAGTGTCGGGTTAGAGTTTGAGAGTCTTGAACAAGCATGGCAATTTTGGTGTGAATATAGAAGGCTAACAATACTTTAACAAGTGAAAGGTAGATAATGTCATCATGGGTTGCATATATGTTTGTTGCAAAGAGAGGCATCGAAAAGAAGATAAAAGAGATCCACAAGTAACAAAGCATCAACCAGAAACTAGAACTAAATGTCTTTCAAGAATAGCATTATCTTTGGTAAACAATAATAAATATGTCATTAATCAATTTGTTGAAGAGCATAATCACCCATTACAATTGCTAGAAACAACACACATGCTTGCTTCTCATAGTAATGTAACTGACATTCAAGCTCATGAAATTGTTTTGGCTGAGGCATCCGGATTGCGACAAAAGGCATCATTTCAACTAATGAGCACACTTGCTAGACACCAAGCTAATGTTGGGTATACTAGTCTGGACACAAAAAAATACTTGAAGGCAAAAAGACAAAAGGGAATGGTATACGAAGAAGTCGATTGTCTAATGTAATACTTCCAATGACAATTAGTAGACAACCTATCTTTTTTTTATGGGTACCAAATGGATGCGGAGGAGCAAATCACAAATGTTTTTTTCGGCAGATGCAAAGATGGTAATTGATTATAGATTTTTTGGTGAAGTTGTATCACTAGACACTACATATTGCATCAATCGGGCTAATAGACCTCTAGCATTGTTTTTCAATTTTAACCATTAAAGAGACATTGTTATCTTTGGGCAGTCTTGTTATATAATGAAACAACTGAATTATTTCAATGATTGTTCGAGACTTTCTTGGAAGCACACAACAACAAAAAACCTCAAACTCTTTTTACAGATCAAGATCAAGCAATGGCAAAGACACTTCTCCAAGTAATGCCTAAGACACAGCATGCATTATGCAAATGGCACTTAATGCAAAATGGCATAAAGCATTTGGGCAATTTGATGAAAGAAGGGAGTAATTTCTTAAGAGATTTGAAAAGATGCATATATGACTTTGATACTTCAATTGACTTTGAGGATGCTTGAATGAGGTTGATTACATAATACAATGTTGAAGAACATACTTGAATTACTTCACTATATTCCATAAAGGAGAAATGTGCATCATGTTATCTCAAGGATTGTTTAACCCTTAGAATGTTATCTCAGTTAAGTGAAAGTTTAAATTTTGACTTCAAGGCCTATATGAGACTTGGTGTTGACATCAAGTAATTGGACACTTTGAATGGGTAGTTGAAGACAAACGTTACAATGAGTTCAAGTGTGAGTATGACTCCTCACAAACTAGCCATGTTGCAATATGAGGTATCATCAATACTAATACAAATGGCCAAAGTTTACACACATACAGTGTATAATTTATTTCAATAAGAGTTTGCTCAATTCTTGGCTTGTTGCATATCACAAAGGATTGAAACTCCCCTTTTGATTGAATATGTAATTACTAAAATCAATCAACAAAGATCATGGACAGTTACATTTGATTGTTCCTTAACTATTATCAATTGCTCTTATAAAAAGTTTAAAACATTTGACATACTTTGTTGTCATGCTTTGAAAGTGTTTGAAGCCAATGATGTAAAGGTTGTTCCTGACAAATACATACTAAAGAGATGAACAACATAAGGATGTTGTGGTATTATTCATAATGTAAAAGGAATACAAGTGGAAGGAGATCATAAGTTGAGTACTACACGCATATACCCACACCTAGGGTGTAAAATGATTAGGTTGGCCTCAAAGGTTTCTAGTTCAGAAGAATATTGTCAATTAGTGGATGATAATATTAATACTTTAATCATTCAAATCACAAAGTTTCGCTTACAACCACGAGAAAATGACAACAATAACGATGATGGTGTAAATAAGGTCAATATTCATGGTACACAACCTAAGAGATTCAAGCATAGACCTACTACCAAGAGGAAAAGGTGAAAAAGATTCAAAGGTTAGGTTGAGCTACAAGCAAAAAAAAAAAAAAAAAAAAGAACAAAACTCCAACTTTAGGTCAATTAGCATCTCAAGTACTTTGTTATAATGACTTTTATTGTCGATTAATGCTTAACTTCCTTATTATAACCATATCATAAATTTCACTGTCAATAAATGTTTAAGGAATATCAACCAATGTTCTGTGATTCGTTTCAAGTACATTGTTCAGCACCTCCATATTATGATCCCTCTCAAATATTAGTTAATCAATTAAGTCTCACTGATTTGTTGAAGGTAAGACTATTCAACTACCATCCATTCTTGTTCATTATGTGTCTTCTTATATATCTTTTAATTTTATAGGAACAACTTGATGATACCAATGCTACAATCCTTGATCAAATTTGATTATGCAATTGGCAAAAGTTCTTTTGTTTCTAAGCTAAATTTGTATTTATAAACTATTTTTGGTGGAAGATGTAAGTTGAAAAACTGATGTAATCAAGTGTATTTAGCCCCTACTTGCATGCTGTCTGTTTTTGCATAATGTTTACAATTTCTTATTTATTCGTTTAAGCTCATGAAATCGTTTAAGCGGATCTTGATTCGCTAGAGAATTAAATTTTGGGCTCAAGCCCTGTTACCATTCGCTTAAGCTAATTAATTTTTGCTTAAGCCATTTTGTTGCCTATTATCTATTTCTGCATAATTTTTGCAATTTCTGATATATTCGCTTAAGCTCAGGAAATCGCTTAAGAGGATCTTCATTCGCTAGGAAATTAAATTCTGGGCTCAGGCCTTGTTACCATTCGCTTAACCCAATTCATTGTCGCTTAAGTCATTTTGTATGCCTGAAATCATTGCTTTCTGCCTCAAATTCGCTTAATAATAATTAAAATTGCTTATCAACGCTTAAACGAATCACCAATAGCTTGAGCGATTCCTAATTCGCTAAAGCTAAATGACAGACTCAAATACATGTCTCTTTGGTCCATATTCACTTAGGTTTAATTAATTTCGCTTGGCAGGGCTTAAGCTAAATACAAATCGCTTAAGCAAAATTCTGAGCTTAAGCGAGTCATGATTCATATTTCTTGTGGCTCGCTTGAGCGTGCTTTCAAGCCTTTTCTCCATTCGCTTAAGCCTTTTTCCGCACTCAAGCAAATTAGCTTCAAATTTCACTTAAATAAAAAAATTGACTTAAGCGAAAACGCACTGTAGGGCACAGTTTTTGCCAAAATTGTAGAGGATTCGAATCCGTGCATATCTGACTTATGTACTCTTAAGAAAATTGCATGTCTAAAAAAATTTTATACTTTTCTTTAACTTCTATTTTTTCTCTTAACATATATTTATTTTTTAATTTTCTTCTTAAAATAGACAATTTATTGTTTTTGTCTATCCAAGTGATAGGAAGTTTGAAGAGCCAAGACGACTATTGCTAAAACCTCAAAGGACTAACAAACCAAAAGATTTTTGGTATTCGGTAAGAGTTGCGTTAGAGTTAGATTCTCAATGATGATGTAAATTACGAATATTCAAGTATCAACAATCTAAGAAGCCTTACAAGTTGATGTCATTGTCGAACAATTTGGCGTTATTCACTGAATATATTGTCTTACTAAAATAAATAAAGGTTTGGTATGCTATATATAATGTATATAATGTTTTATAGTTATATGAATAGCACAAGGGTATTTAAGTAAAGCTAGGAAAACACATCAAGGGTTTTAATATAAGTATGGAACATTGATCTAGATAATAAAAGAAATTATCAAAGTTGTATGGTTCTGTTTTTACCTATTAGTTAAAGCAGGTGAAGTCCATGAACAAAACCATAAAGCTATCATTGAGGCTACAACTGTTTTAAACAATTTATGAGTGTTGAATATCTGTATTTTTCAATACTTTATGTAATGTCTCTATTTCAAAATATGATTAACCCCCACCTCTGTAGCATTGCAGCTTAGGACCAACAAAATCTTAATAGGAACACAATCAAAAGCATAATTTCTTTTCGTTAATTGTAATAATATAAGTAATGACTCTATGAAATTGAAGCACAATCTGTGATTGTACCAGAAATATGCACTCCTAGTTTCAATACAAGCGAGGAAACTACTTTATAGTTGGGAAGCATGAACATGGATTCACAAATCGTAATAGGAATAAACAGAAACATAATTTTTTTTCATTGATTGCAGAAGAAGTAACGCATAATATCAGTAATAAAACTATTCAAATTGAAGCACAATCTGAAAGTGTAGCAGAAATAGGCATTGTTCCAGTTTCAATACAACTCAGGAGCCATGCATAATATCAGTAATGAAACTATTCAAATTGAAGCACAATCTGAAAGTGTAGCAGAAATAGGCATTGTTCCAGTTTCAATACAACTCAGGAAACTATTTTACAGTATTGGGAATGAAACACGGATTTACAAAGGTTTTTACAAATAAAACACATTTGAGTGTATTAATGAAAGAATAAGCTATATTAATCAATAAATGCTAACCATGATCTTGTTATTAAGCCAATAAGTCTAAAACAGTGTGACCCTTCTCCCCCATCCATAAGGACACTTGTTTACTGCCAGAGACATAAATCATAGGCAAAAAACATCATGGTGTTCCAGGTTGAAGAGTAATATCCTGAAATACCTGCAACCTGTGTCTCCTTGTTATTTTCTTCTCATCAGACAACAAGTCTCTTTCTTTTGCCAGAATTTTGTGGTTTTCCAAGTTTGCTTTCTTTGGTGATGATTTTGATGCGCAAATGAAATATGTTGGACCTGAAGTCAGCTCCGGATTGAAACACAAAGAACGCTTCGCTGTTGGATTCCTTGACAAAATGGCATTCCCAGATGCATAATATCCATCTTTCTGGTCCAATGATTCCAACTTTTTGCTTGAACATTCAATCTGGTTCTGTTGCCAAGGATGTTGATATATTATATTTGAGTCTTCATTTTCATCATTAAACACTTGCGCATCATTCTCACCATCAAAATTTGTATATCCACCACTAAAGAAGTCCTCTTCTTCATCTTGTTCTTCTTCTACTATATCTGCCCAACTCTTCTTCTCAAGTGGTTTGTTTCCTGAAGCAAATTCATGAGCACCATTCACAACCATTTCATGTGATTCTGACAGTAAGGACCCACAGTTACTCTCATCTACGGCAGATATGTCCTCCTTCTCTGAAAACTCCATAACTTCTTCTGTATTATTCGAAGTGTGCAGTGAATCAGAACCCATTACTGCTGTGTCCTCATGCTTTAACATTGCAGGATCTTCCCATGTTCTTGCCCTCCACTTTCCATTAGCAGGTGAAGACAAACCATTTTCTTTTGAGTTTAGCTGCATTAAGTCATTCTTATCACCAGAAGTACTTCCAAATGAAGGTTTAGGATCTGAATGGACATCTCTATCTCCCCAAGTTTCCCTTCTATATCCATTATTGAAGCCCCATGAACATCTTTTTGTTTTTGTGTTAGTAACATGTAGATCTCTTCTAGCAGGATCAGGGGACTGGTACAATCTTCTCCTGGCACGAGATACTTCGCCCTCCGATGTTGTGGACCGGTTTTCTGTCCTACTCTTGACAATATCAGAGTTCTTTCCAATTGAATTCTCAGAGCTTAGTGGAGAACACTGTGACATACTCCTCATTGAAGATGATGCTGCATTCCCTGATGGTGATGACTCCATCTCAACCAGCATCTGAGTAGCACGTTCAAATGATTTGACAAAAGAATCGTCCATCTTTCTATTCTTTGACGCAGTGGTCACTGCCTGAAGTAGAAACTTAGCTTCTGTGATCTTGTTCATATGCATCAGACATATTGCCAAATTGCACTGCTTGTTCCTATCAACCTCAAAAGACAGTGCTTTTCTGTAGAATCAAATATGGAACTGTTACTTTTCTCTTAAAAGAAAAATGAAACACAAAATCCTTTTGGATTTTCCATCTTAAAAGCTCACCTATAATGTTCTTCAGCAATTTTATAGTCACCTTTTTGCAAGTAAGCCCAGGCCAAGTTCCCAAGTATCCTACATTCAAAGTCAAATAAAGTCACATGGCCCATATGCAAAATGCAAAATGACAGAGAAGCACAGATGAGAGAGGTGTTTATTGCCGCTCCTACATGTCTATTGTTACTCCTATTTAAGAAAATTTCCCTGCTATTAATATATAGTTACAAGAGAAAAGGAGGTATTTTAGACAATAAATCATTTAAATGGGATTGAACATAGATAGTTAGAAGTGACAATAGACACACCCCACCTTGATATTTCTTGCTCAGCAGTTATTTGAATCTTCTTCCCTTGAGATCGTGCTTGTTTCGTTGTCCTTCCCACAAAAGTCACACCATCTTCAATTTGCTTCAACTTGTGATGAAGCATGGAAATCTCTTCATCAACCCTTCCTGACCTCTGTGCAAACATACACACACAAGAATTTAATTCAGTTAATGACACAAAAAAAAGCATCAACAAATAAACGAGAATTAGCTTTACCTTGAAAAGTTCAACCAATATGTTATCCAAAGATTCCTGAGAATCAGAAGGACATAGATGACGAAACGATTTGATAGCTTCAATTGCCTCATCTGATCTATTCAATTGCTTCATAACCAAGGCCATGTCCTTCAATGCACTTTCAACACGATCCCCAGCATTGATGGCAGCCCAAAACAAAGAAATTGCTCTACTGGGATCCTTATCCACCAACTGTGATCATTCAAGGATTCATATTCACGATCATTGCACAAATATCATGAAAGAAAATAAACTAACAACCACCCTTTCCAATTCAAAACACTATGAGTCTCATGATTCAGACCCTCAAATTCAATCATATTGATAACATTAAAAAAGTATATATATCAAAGAAACAAAGCAATGTTGCATAAACAAAAACCTTCTTTTGCAAGAAAGAAAAAAAAAAGAAATCATATCCAAATTCAACACGGAAGTAACCATGTTACCTGAACTTGCTTAGCCTTAACATAGGGTGAGTCCCCGGCAGGAACCTTGTGAATTATATGAAAAAGATCACTTTTATTCACAGAGTTTGGTGATTTCTTTCTCTCTGAAAGTGGCATAGAGGGAGAACGTGAAGGTCTTGACTTCCAGGACAAAGGTGGCGGCGGCGGTGTCATGAAACACCTCGCCGGAGAGCTTCTTTCAAACAGCATTGAGGGAAGAATTTTCTTAGCCAAAAATTTTCCGGGAAAATGATGAGACCAACCAGAAGAAGGGAATTGAATTCTTCAAATGAAGCTTCTTTTTCTTCCTTTGATTGAAAGGTGTGAAAGACAATTAGAGAAAGAGAGGGAATTTAAGAGAGGAAAAACAAAAGCAATGAGTGTTGTAACGATAGAAAGTGAAAGAGAAAACGAAAAAAGAAAGAAAGGTGAAAGAAAAATTTGTAAAAGAAAGTAGCCGTTTTATAATTACTAGCCGTTGGGATTATTGGGTCACCGTTCCCACGTGTGGTTTCGCATCTCAGATACCTTTTGGGTTTGGGCTTCAAATTTGAGCCCAACTTACACTCTTTTACAGCTTCACCTTCAGATCAGTAATTTCACCCAAAAAAAAAAAAGTCAGTAATTTATAATTAACCAACCAAAGACCAGTAATTTATCAAGTTCCATATATTATAATGTGCTTTTATTCACCTTATTTATAAAAATAATCATTTATTAAATTATAAAAAGTTTTAAAATATTTTATAAAATAATTATAAAAAAATTACATTTTTTTTCTAAAAATATTGTTTATTAAAAATGTTTATATAATTTTTAATAAAATATTAAAATTATATTTTTATAAAATATTAAAAAAGGTATAAAGTATAAGTAATAACGTAAAAAGTTATCATATCTCAATAATTCTTAACCCATCATTCCCTCAAGATGATAATTTGAATTATGATGATAGGATATGATAACACACCAAAATCAAATAATCATGTTTTATTAATCAAAAAATATTAAAATTAAAATAAGAAAAGATAAGTTATTATTATATTTTATCTACCAAATGGAATATTGTCTACCAAATAAACCCTAAATGTTAGTTGGACATGATATATAATATTTAATAATAATGTAAAAGATCTAAACAGTTAATTTAATTTTCATATAATTTTGAGTCTATAGATTGATTAAGGACTAAATTGACACATTTTAAGAAAAAAAAAATTGAACCATATAACTTCACCAATCACCACATTATTATTAAAAGTCACATATCATGTCTAGTTAGTTATTTTATTTATTTAGACAACTAATATTTAAATAACAACATATAGTAAAATATCAACAATTATACCATTAAGAAATAAAAATAAAAATATTTTGTAAAATTTAAGAACTATTTTGATGAAACATAAAAATATTAGAAGTTAGAGTAATTAACAGTTACATTCATTAAGATCTAATAACAATTTATTTGATATCTAATCTCATGTCAACATTATTTTTTTATATTAATTATGATTTAAAACATTTATAAATATCAGTACATATATAATTTTACATTATCTCTAAATTACGCACAAATAAAATGTTTAATTATATTTTTGTTTGAGTGAATCTACCACTATCTTGGAATTTGATTGATATGACATTTTTGACTTGTCATAAAATTTTGGTTCCTCCCTTAGAACTCACTAAAAAGAATCTATTAAGTTCTTCCCTTCTCACACACAACTCAAACTATGAAATGAACATGAAAATCTATGCAATGACCTATTTTTCTCATGTCCTTAATCATTAAGATGCTTTTGATTGCATCTTTATTGTTTTGCATATTAAGAAGATGCATCACTTTTACTCCTCTAAATTTAATTTTTTTCCTCTTTCAAGTTAATTTTTCTAATACTTTATTTTTATTGGATAATTTTTATTGATTATATGGTGATAGTGTTTAATTTTTCATAATATTGTTAATAAAAGTGGAGTGACACTATTTTAAGAGAGACACATAACTTATCTTTTTTCTCAACTATCTTATCTTCATCTTGATCTATCTAATCCATTTTATGAGTGAAGAATATTTTTATTTAAGCTAATCTTTATTCATTTAAATAAAAATAAATTTATCTTAACAAGGTTATAAGAGAATCCAAATCCATTAATATATATGCTATATATGTCTAACACTCTCAATTTATAAAATCATATTAAATGTAATATAAAATAAAATATTTATCATATGTTCCATTCCAATTTTATTTCTTTAATAATCATTATTCAATATATTAAATCTTAATTACAAACAAGCTTATTTTTTGTTACTATTCTTCGTACAATTTTTGTACGAATAATAGATTTATATAAGATTATCACAATAAAAAAAAAGCGATGTTATTACAAATAAATATAAATATTTATAAAAAAATTAACATATTTTCTAACACATTATTTGTATTGTATTTTATTATTAATTAAAATTTATTAAAAATTATAAAAATAATGTAAGTCTTAATTTTAAATTAATATTTTTTTATATTTTATAATTTTTTAATAAATTTTAATGACAACACATTTCTCCTAAAAATATATGTAAACCTTTAAATATAAAAAGTTGCAACCTTAACTCAATAATCTTTCAGGCAAAGAATTGGAATAATTGTTAGGATACGCGAGAAATGTCTTAGTTAAATTAATATTTACTCTATGATTGACACTTGTTCACAACTTATGGTCTTATTAGTAACATAACACAATTAAATGATTATTCAATAAAGTTATATTAAAATATCATGTTAGGGTATATTAAAATTAAGAAAAAATATTATTATATTTTTAAAAATTATTATTTTAAAATATTTTAGAAACAAAATTTAAAAATGGAACAAGGAATCAATTTGACCCAAATCCTCGGCATCACACGAAAAAGAGAAATGAAATATAAACAGAGCGTGACACTGAGATATTCCTTCACATTCCTTGTAACTCACTCACCAATCCGTGTGGTCCCAACGCAGCGCTTTCCCAATGTAGTCAACACTATCGCCCCATAATAATTAAGTTGCCGAGGCTTGAGAGATACGAACCATCGTCCTTGTAACTGTAAAATGTTACTGAGAATCAAGCATGTTTGATTTTACAATTTTCATGTTTATTTTAATGTTATTATTATATTTACTTTCACAATGCAAGTGAATTCACATTCACTTAAAACAATGTTGATTGTAATTTTCAGATTGAATTCACCCTTTACAGTTTCTACCTGTTTTCAAAGTCAGGATATAATTTTACAGTGATTTTTCAGCTTAAATCCAAACAATTTTTACTATGTCACGGGCACACACCGCAAAGGTCAATGTGACCCTTCTTGACTCCTAGTAGTGCCACTCTGGCGTGTCTTTTTTTGCCACGTGCAACTCCCGCTCTCTCAAGCTGCTTAGGGAACAAGTAGTAGTACACTGGTTCTACTACTTTTTGTTTGCGTTAAATAGGCACACACCCACTAACCTTCTCACTCTCACTTCACTGCTCTGTAGGTAAAGATAGGACCTTTCCCACTTTCACTCTCGATTTCTTGTTTTTGGGTTTTCTTTTTCTGCTTTTTGTATCATGGAGAGGGTTGATCGTTTTGGTGATAGGTGATTTTCTTTCTTTGGAGTTTGACTGCAGGTTGTTTCATCAAAGAAGCAAATAATGGAAGAAGTGCACTCAATGAATATAGATACCCATAGCCAACAGCAGATTGTTCCCAATGTTCTTCAATTTGCTAGAAGGTGAGTTTCATGTGTAGATATTTACACTTCTCTAGTGTTGAGTGTGATCATCCCTTTCTCATTGATGTTGAGTTGATTTTTTTTTTCTTTTTCTGTAGCTATCAGCTTGAAGCATTGGATAAGGCTATCCGTGAAAATACCATTGTGTACTTGGAGACTGGTTCCGGCAAGACTTTGATAGCCATCATGCTTCTTCGCAGCTATGCTTATCATCTAAGAAAGCCTTCTCCTTTCATTGCAGTGTTCTTGGTTCCTAAAGTTGTTTTGGTGTCTCAAGTATGACACTTTTTTCTCTATTATGCCTTTGTTAATTTGGGTTAGATAATTAGTTGCCATGTGCTGATTGAGGAGCTATGTAATGGATGGGTACTTTCATTATGCTGTTCTTCATTATCTTTTAACTTTTGCTATTCACTTGTAAATTTTAGCAAGCTAAAGCCTTGAAAATGCACACTGATTTAAAAGTGGGAATGTATTGGGGAGATATGAGAGTTGATTTCTGGGATGCTGCTATGTGGAAACAAGAAATGGAGAAACATGAGGTGAGGCCTTTTGCATTTCAATCAGAAATGGAGGATTCCGTTGTTAGTTATATGAATCTACTTTGCATAACCATTGTTTATCTGTTTGTATCATGTGTGACATTCCAGTTGGGTGTCTGTTGTTTTCCTTTTGCTAACTTAATATGTTTGTATTATACATTTTTAATTAGTTTTCAGTTCCTTAAGTCTTAACTTAATTAGTTATATTTTTGATGTTGTTGTTAGTTGTATGAATCTGCTTTACACATATTTAACGCATTTGTATGTGTAGGTGCTTGTCATGACGCCTTCTATATTGCTTGAATGCTTGAGGCACAGCTTTATCAAGCTGAAAATGATTAAGGTTTTAATAATGGATGAATGTCATCATGCTAGGGGTAGACACCCTTATGCATGCATCATGACTGTAAGTGTTATACCCTCTCCATGATTTTCTATGGTTTGTGTCTTTGAATTGCTTACTAACTCTAATTACAATAATGATTTTTGTTATGTTCTTCATTAATATGTTGTAAATTCCCTTCTGAGTCATTGACCTTTAACATTCTTTTTCCTTGGGTAATACAACCATAGTTATCAATCTCGTGCCTGATTCTAAAAATGCTATAGTAGGATAGTGCACAGTGAGTGACCGTTATTTAGAAATTTTATATATAAATTAAATAATTTATACTATATATAAGTGCTAAAAGCTTTTTAAAAAAACTCAAAAGCAATGTGCGGAAATATATTGTATATTTATCTCATTGAACCAAGAATACAACAGTGGTATAAAAAGGGTAAAAGAGGAATAAACCTGAGTGGTAATCTAGCCCTGACTATAAACACTGTACCTAAATAAGAAAAAGACAGGAAATAAATTGATTCTATTTACATTAATCATAAAAGATTGTACAAATCAGAATTGGGTGATTTTGATTGATATGTGATGATATTGCGCTGGTCTTCCACACACAGACATATTCATAATTTAAAAATAAGAAGTCACAGTTCTTAGGCAAAACATATAAGTAAATAACAATAAAAGTAAAAAACACCCTCAAAGCAGTGTTTTCCTAGGGCAAAAATGAATTTTCTTTGAAAAGTTTCACTCATGCGCTGCTATAGCAGTGCTACAGCTGCTATTCAAAACTGCTATGCTCAAATTTTATAGTGGCCTATGGCTGCTCTGCTCTGCTTTTCTGCTATAGCCTGCTATTGATAACTATGAATATGACAAGGTTCAAAGACCTGTGGAAAGGGGCAAAAAGGGAAAATTTGATATGTTTGAAGGCCAACTAATCGGGCTTATGTGAAGCTTATTTCTTTCTATCTTATCATTAACATCAAGCACTTAAGCAGGTGTTTGGTTAAGCTTATAAAATTGATTTATGAAATTTTATATGCACTTTTTAGCTTAGCTTATTTCTATAAAATTAATGGCGAAGCTTATCAAAAGTTGAATATTTGATAAATTTGATCAACTCTTATTGGAGTACTTAATTGAGCATTTTTATCAAACACACCCTAGTCACAGTATGTTATAATATGAATGGCAAATGGCAATGAACTTCTGGTGACAATATTTGGTCTGGACTCTGAACTACTGCATTTTCCAAAGATAATATGAAAAAGGACTTGATGTTGACCATAGATCTTATGGATGCAGTAAGTAGCCATTTCTGATGCATGCTTTTTGAAAATTTGTTGCATTGTTGACTTTCCTCCTTGGAATGAGATTATAATTTTAATTGGTGAGAAGATATTGTTCAGCAGTATCATGCTTTGTCTACTTTTATTTTGTTCTGTAAGAGTTTGTTTGAGGACTATTAAATCTTGTATTGTAAACTGTTATGTCCTTGTTATGCATGACACATCATCTGCATCATGAGGTTGTAGTTTGTGTTGTGTAAGTAGTTGTTACTTTGTAAGATTGGGTTGCATGCAGGAGTTTTATCATCACCAGTTAAAATCTGGTATCTCTGAACTCCCTCGAATTTTTGGCATGACTGCATCTCCAATTAAGGCAAAAGGTATGCATGCATAGAGAAAGTTTCTTTATATCTCTTTGCATTGCTAGCTTATTAATTTTCTGATGTTGATTTTTCTTTTTCTAATCTTTTAATTTTAATCCAGTTGGAAATTCTGCATTGACCTTGTCAGAAAATATTTGGAAACTAATGAGTCTAATGCATTCAAAGGTTACCTTTTATTTCTCCCCCTTGTGTATAGTTTTTTTTTTTTTTTTTGCTTTCTCATTTCTATTTGTGTTATTGTATTCCATGATAATATTTTTTCCCTTTAGCTACTTAGTATAATTCTATTAACATTGGTGTTTTGAAGTTTACCATACTTAGTGACATTAAGGAATATTATTGATAGGGCCTACTGTTAGGGATGCTAGTTCGAGTGACATGTTTTATCGCAAGAAGTATCAGAATAGGAATTAATGTTATGTAAATTGTTATCTTATTTGTTCCTTTGTAATTATTTCTAGCAGTTATTTTGTTAGTTTTTAAGGAGCATTTGTAACTATTTAGTCCCTTGTGGATGTTAACATGCCTAGAGCAAGTGGAACTTACACCTACGCTAGAAAGATTATTTGCAATGTGGATAGGATAATTTATTCTTATGTAATTAATACTCATGTTGAGGCGCAAACCATTGGTTTGTTATGTATCATTTGTTTGACCTTTTTTCCCCTCTGAATTGAAGGTATATACATGTGTAAGTGAAGCTGTCATTGCAGAGTTCATACCAACCTCAACCCCAAAATTCAAGTTTTACAGGGAAAATGGAATTCAATTTGCATTATTTGAAGAATTAGCAGTTCAACTCAAGACATTAAAACAACAGGTGTGTACATTTGAGGAGATCAATTTTCAATAAATGCTCAGAAACAATGAGGAAAAAGAAAAATTGCCTGCTTGTTGAAAGTAGAAATATGAGTCTCTAGGTCATTTTACTGACATACTGTGTTTGTATTAATTCTCAATTGCGACTCCTGTCATCTTCCTGTATTTATCTGGATCACTTTATTTTCTGTTTAGTGCTACTGTAAAAATTCTGCATTTCTTTATCAGATCATAGTTGATTATTTCCTTGAAGTTATTGACAATGAATTTTCTTTTCCTCAGCATGAACTCTCTCTAAGAAGTCCAGATTTCACTAAATCGTCTGCTGAGTCTGCACACAAGAGAATAACAAAGATTTATTCTGCTTTAATATTTTGCTTGGATGAGCTTGGTGTTTGGTTGGCTTTCAAGGTTCTTGCCCTACACTGTGATGAATTAATGATCCTTATGTCTCTTCTTGGTTTCATAATTGACAACAATTGTTTGTTTCTATGACAGGCTGCAGAATTGTCATCTTCCAATGAATTGGAATCATTTTCATGGGGTACCTCTGGTGATCAGGTTGTTAAGAACTTCAGTTTGGCTAGTATGCTTACACTGAAAACATACTTACCATCTGGTAATGATTCTACAACCATTGAGAGAATTCCTGAACTTTAAATATAAATCTTTTGCTTGCATTTCTTGTTTCTACAAAACTGTTTTCTTACTCAGGTCCTCAGTGGTCTATTGGTGACAATATGAAATCTGCTGTGGAGATGGGGCTGTTAACCTCCAAAGTTTGCTGTCTTATTGACTCTCTACTTCAGTACAGGTTGTCATCATGAATAGTTTTCTTGCAAAATATTTCTAATGTGGTTTTGAAATTATGTGAGTTGTTATTATGGATGGGTCTTACCTCTAGGCTTTCCCTGTCCATATTAGACTGTTTAAGGTTCTTATTGAACGTGTAGATGTCTTTATGGTTGGTCATTTACTGTGAAGTCTGAAGTTTCATCTATCTCTTCTATTCCTGATATCTGATTTTGAATGGTTTAACCTAATCCTAACCCATCCCAACATTTGATAGCCCATGTTTTTGGATACAAATCTAGCCTGATCATGTCTCAAGAAATAATTGGGCCAGTACTGGGTTGACTATATTGAGTCTCAACTAATAACTGGGCTAGATCATGGCTTAGCTATGCGACATGTCTCGAATAATGACTGGGCCAGTAATAAGCTGAATCAATATTGTGAAAAAAATGTGCAAAAAAGTTCAAATTGGGAAGTTATGCATAGCTGCTATACAATTTTGAAGGTAGATAATTAGAACTCATGAATGCTTTAAAAAATCTATTTTATGACAAATCATATCATATAAATATATTGACATGGGCAAAGGTATTAGTTTAAGTTGAGAAATTTTATTATTTATCACTGATTATCAAAATAATTATACATTGTAACGTGTTGCATGACATCAGGCAGAGTTGGGTTGTGACTACTTGAACCCTGACTTGAAAATACACTTGGTCTAATTTCTAGAACATGAGCTTGTCTATAACAGTGCTATGCTTCAGAATTTAATCTAACGCAATACTTCACGGGTATGAATTAATGACCAATCAAGTAATTGACTATATATCAGTATGAGAATGAAGGCATAATAGCGGTATAAGATCTATAACATTCGTAAACCCACAATCGGTAATGCTATATAACAATCGAAGGAATAAGAAATAGTGGCAAGGGAAGGATGGCATGGACTGCAATCACTACGCCATTGATCTTCTACACCTGCAATATCATGTTAGACTCAGGAGATTAGGAGGGCTAGGATAGATAGAAGAAGAGAATAGCAAGAGGAAAGGCAGAGTAGAGAATATGAGCAGAAGGAGGTTATACCAGAATCAACTCCCTTTTCAATGAATTCCTACCACTTCTTATTTGGTTTCCTCTGCCTAGTGCTTCTTCTGATGCACTCAATATTCGGGTCTACTACCACGTGTTCACCTCTTCTAACTAAATTTTCATTTTGCTCGTTTTCTCCCTTAACACGTTTATTATCCTTTTTTGTGTCCACCTCAGCATCTTTATTGTCCTTCTTCTGTCTGCATGTAACATTGTCATAGTTAGCTTCAGGTTGAGATGGGTGTTGAACTTGGATTGTGACATAATTTGTGAAACTCCAATTTTTATTTATTTATTTATTTATTTTAATCTTTTTATACTCACTGAGTAAAATTTGTTCTAAATAGTTGACAAATAATATAGCACTGTTTGATTGTGTGCAATGATCTTTTAATGTCATTATGATTAGTATTCAATCTTTTTTTATATATCTAATATGCATAATAAAATTACAGGGGTTTGACTGAAATGAGATGCATAGTTTTTGTGGAAAGAGTCATCACTGCCATTGTCCTTGAGGCATTATTGAATGCCTTGCTTCCAAAATACAATAGCTGGAAAACTAAATTCATTGCAGGGGACAATTTTGGAATGCAATATCAATCAAGGAATGAACAAAATGATATTGTGGAAGAATTTCGAATGGGATTGGTATGTTGCTTTCTTAGATAATCCCCTGTATTTTAATAACCAAATACAATTTCTTATTAAGCAACAAATAATTTAATATGCAGGTCAACATCATTGTTGCAACATCAATTCTTGAAGAGGGTTTAGATGTTCAGAGTTGCAATTTGGTTATTAGATTTGACCCATCTCCCACAGTGTGCAGTTTTATACAGTCCCGAGGCCGTGCCAGAAAGCAAAATTCAGATTACATATTAATGGTTGAGAGGTAGTTTTTTACATAACTCCTCTCAGTATTATGATCACTCTAGCACTTAGTCAAGTGCTAATTAACATTCTGCATGAAACAAAATTATCGCACCAACTAAATTTTATCTCATTTGGTAAAGTTGACTACATAGATTACACGATGCCATTAAATTCAGTCAAAAAGTCAATTCTCTGATTTGTTATTTATCATTAGATATTTTTTTTATAATTTCCTCTAAAATTTTTCTAGGTCTTCCTTTACTTCTTTTTATCAAACTAAAAATCATGTCATTTATTCTCTTCATTAGTGGTTCCAGTAATCTTTTTTGCACTTGTTCAAACCACCTTAATTAATTTTTTTTCTGTCTTTTTCATTATAAATACTACTTCAATATTATTATGTATACAATCATTTCTTATTTTGTTCTATCTATGTTTTAATAGTTGAATTAAATTTCCCCCAAACACCTTCCTTATTTAATTCTGAAATTACAGTGGGGATTCAGTTACACGTTCCCGACTAGAGAAATACCTTGCCAGTGGGGATATTATGAGGAAGGAGTCATTGCGTCATTCTTCCCTTCCATGCGACCCTTTTGAAAGTGATCAATTTCATGAGGAAGCTTATCGCGTTGCAAGCACTGAGGCAGTTGCCAATCTTAGTTCTAGCATTACTTTGATTCATTTGTATTGCTCACGGCTCCCTGCAGATGGGTTAGTTAGCTCATTGCTGTCCTTATTACTTGTTGATTCTTCTTCCTTCATTTTAATGAACAGAAGATATGTTTTCTTTTGCATCAACCTAGTTCCTGTTCTTCATTTATTCCATCTAGATTAAACTCTCAGGTACTTTAAACCAACTGCAAGGTGGGACAAAGAGACTGGAACGTTGTATCTTCCAAAGAGCTGCCCTCTACAGCCTATTCATGTACAAGGTGACAAAAAACTCTTAAAGAATATTGCATGCCTTGAAGCATGCAAACAACTTCATGAGATTGGAGCTCTGACAGATAATCTCGTCCCTGACATTGTCATTGAAGAAGCAGAGGTGGAGGAATTTGGTAACTTACATGCCTTCTATTCATTTATCCTTCTGCTTCTGCCTTTTTGAATAATATATCATGACAATGAAACTAATTTATCCATGTAATTCTTTGAATTCAACATCAAACAAATTCTTACAGGAAATGAACCTTACGATGAGAACCAACCAACTTATCTACCTTTTGGATTGGTAAATCGTGTGTCATACAGTAGTCGCACAACCTACCATTGTTATTTACTGGAGCTAAATCAACATTTTAGTTATGATATCTCAGTTCAAGACATTTTTCTTGCAACCAGAATTGAGCTTGATCCAGAAATTGGATGCATGCAATTCAACGATATGTGTTTTGACAGAGGTAGCTTGTCAGTAAACTTAAGATATAAAGGAACCATTGATCTTTCACCTGATCAGGTATGCTGTCCAGTTCTGCTTTAAATGTATCTGACATATTTGCAAGTGTTATGAAAAGCCAATGCAGTTATTGTTTTTTTCCAGGTTCTTTTATGTAAAACATTCCAGGTTACAGTCCTTAAAATTCTCATAGATGATAATGTGGAAAAGTTGGCAACTGTTTTGGACAGATGCAATTTGGAGGATGATCTTGAAATTGATTATCTTCTGCTTCCGGCTACTACTCAAGGGCACAGTCCGTTGGTTGATTGGTTTGTCATTAATTCTGTAAATCCATCTAATATTTCATGCAAGTATCATACACCCAATATACAGACAAAAAATGGTCTAGCTTGCACTTGTAAATTGCAAAATGCATTGGTTTGTACACCCCATAATGGTTATATTTATATCACCACTGGTATAAGAGAATTGGATGGAAACTCACCTCTGGAATTAAGGGTTGGTGAAGTTACTACATACAAGAAGTACTATAAGCAACGGTAAATAATTATTTGTGGTTGCTGTTTTTTCAGGTTAATTTATCTACTTGAGTGCATTATTCTTATTTATCTTTTTTCCCCATAATTTTCAGTCATGGCATTCAATTGCATTTTGAACATCAAAGGCTGCTTAAAGCAAGGCACAATTTTCATGTTAAAAATTACTGTCACGGAAGCAGACATGAGAAGGAAGGAGGTTTGACCTTTGATTTTTCCATTCGTTTCTTTTGTTCCTTAATCTTGGTGAGATTGGACCAATGATGTAAAATCTTTGTTGCCCACAAATGCATGTGATACATCTTTTTTTTGTTAAATCCAACAGTTTTGGGTACCAAAGTACCTAGGAAGTTGATTATGCTTGTGAATCTTAAAATTAGGGTTGGCTATATGACCAATATATGAATTGGAATTTTCTGAATGCCATTACATGCCCTCTGTTCTGATTATAATTGCAAAGGAAATGAGGTTTGTTAGTTTGCTTTTTCTTCTGCTGTTTCTGGGATTTAAAACTATTAAAATGGTCCCTGCCTCCTTGTGTGATACACAGTAATTCAGTTTCTTAGTTGTTACCTGTATATTGGCTTGCTTGTTACTGACTGTAAATGTATAATCTTCTTATGAATGAGATTTGTAGTATCAGTAACTACTTCTTTTAACAAGATTTTAGTTATCAATGCTATGATGCCTAAATTTATTCTTTCTCAAATTATGTTTGTATTTGTACTGAAGAAGTTGCAGCCATATTTAGTGATTTCTGTTTTCAATCACTACAAATAAGTGATCCAGTCTGAAGCTTAACTGTGTTTTTTCAGAAGATAGCAAGAGCTTTGTTGAATTACCGCCTGAAGTGTGCTCTATAATCATGTCACCAATAACAGATAGGATCATTTATTCTTTCTCATTTATTCCGTCAATCATGCATAGACTTGGGTCATTGCTTGGAGCTTTCAATTTGAAAAAGATGCATTTGGATCATTGCACACAGAATGAAATTCAAACAGTCAAGGTGTGCTACTACTGCTATTCTGCAAATTTGCTCATCATTACAATTTAGAAAATATCATGTTTTTAAAGTTTTTCCTCCAGAATAAACAACTTATGTGTGTGTGGGTGAGTGAGTGAGTGAGTGCGTGTGTGGTAGTTCTGATTCTGAAAGGTAGAAAGCAGGGCATTCTGGACAGTGAAGGTAACTAATTCCCTCTGGCCTGCCCTCCTTTTACCCTCTCCCCATTGCCTGAGCCAATACTCAGCGAAGAGATTGGGAAGAAACTTGTCTGTATGGAAACATTCTATGCTAGCATCTTTTGTTAATTTGTCTTGATGTTATCTGAATGTGTAGATTCCCAATCTTTTTTCCTGTTGTCAAACATTTTAAAGATATTTGCATTGATGGTATCTTTGTTTTGCACCATAGGTGTTGGAAGCAATCACTACAAAAAAATGCAAAGAGACCTTTCATTACGAGTCTCTAGAGACTCTTGGAGATTCTTTTTTAAAATATGCTGCCAGCCAACAGCTTTTTAAAACCTATCAAAATCACCATGAAGGTCTCCTTAGTTTGAAGAGGCAAAAGATAATTTCTAATGCTGCCCTCTGTAAGTTAGGTTGCAGTTCTAAACTTCCGGTACTCTCTTTCTCTCTGATATTTGTGTTACATTTATATGCCCTGCATCTGTTATGGTGATATTCTTCAGCATTCTTCACATTTAAATTAAGATTTCATAGGATTTCTTATCTGTATTCTGATTTGGAAATCCTATTTATTCAAATGTGCTGCTGATTTTTAATCTGCAGCATTCTTTGTTTTTATCTGCTGTATTTTGTCATGACAAGTACTATTCTCAGATGAAACTTGTGGTTTTAGATTTTTGCATTATCATCTTGAAACTGTACTTGCTGATAATGTTTTTATTTTTTATTGAACAACTATTCTTTTGAGTTGCAGGGCTTCATACAAAATGAGCCTTTTGATCCTAATACCTGGATCATTCCTGGTGATAAATCTATAAGTTCTAAAATAAAAGAGTTGGTTATCAATGAGACAAAAATTTATGTTAGTGGAGAAAGAAAATTAAAAAAGAAGACTGTTGCTGATGTTGTTGAGGCACTAATTGGTGCCTGCCTCAGCAATGGTGGTGAAAAGGCTGCGTTGTTGTTTATGGATTCAGTTGGTATTAAAGTGAGTTTTAATACCATACCCTATGAAAGGCACTTCAATGATCATGTGGAGAATCTTGTACATGTCAGCTTTCTAGAATCACTATTAAAGTACCCATTCCGTGATTGTTCTCTTTTACTAGAAGCTCTGACCCATGGTTCTTACATGCTGCCTGAAGTTCCTAGATGTTATCAGGTACGGGATATTATTCATAATATGGAAACAATACATTAGCAACATTAGCATGCATATATATATAAATGAAGGACAGAACTGTTACCAGCTCTATACTGGCTAGCCTATCTTTTGCAAGTTTTGGTGGAACCAAGTAAATAGTAATTGCACACATTTTTCTTCATGATATGTCTAATATGTTTCCTCATATTCTTGTAACCAGTTATTCTCTTTTATCTCAATTTGTGAATCATATATACTCCTTGCCTTGCAGCGATTAGAATTTCTTGGAGATTCAGTATTGGATTTTCTGATTACTTGGCATTTGTACAATGAATATCCTGGCATGTCACCTGGGCAGTTAACTGACATGAGGTCAGCTTCTGTGAATAATGATTGTTATGCATGGTCTGCTATTAAGGCTGGGTTGCACAAACATGTACTACATGCCTCACAAAAACTGCATAAGGATATTGCTGTCACACTTCATGATTTTGATAAGTTGTCTTCATTGTCAACTTCTGGATGGGATTCAGAGACATCACTCCCCAAGGTTAGTTGTTAAAATTTGGTTTATAGGTTCTCTGGGTTATTGTTGTCTAAGTATTGAGATAATGCTACTCTACACTATTACTGTTGTAGTGGTGTTTGAATAGTGAAAAAAGCTCCTCAAAAGTGACTTTATTGTGAAGGGGGTGTATTTATCCTAAAATTTCTGGGATGGATACATGGTCACTCACCTTGTAGACAAATTTACGTCAGAGATTCCTTATCCTTGAGAATTAATAACTAAATAAATAAATATATCATTTTTTATAGTGGATGAACCTTGGAGAAAACACGGTCTTTAAGCAATGGGAGGCAACATAGACCGTATTTCTTTTCTTTAGCAATGTTATTTGGTATGAAAGTTGTTCTATAAAAGCTATTATGAATGCCTAACAACCATGGTTAGAGAGGGGGGTTGGGGGAAGCAAAGTTGAAGAGTACACGGGTAATTTAAAAAATTCTTTGAACTCTTTAATTTTTCCCATTTGTAAGTTTTTTCATGAAAATCCATTGGTACCGTTTTATTTTTCATTTTAGGGGCAGCATGTTCTGGCTTTTTATTCTGTTTTTCTTGCAATTTTTTGGAATGCTGGGAAGGATACATTAGTTATTTCACTCAATATAGTACTCCGTTTCTAGAAGCTGCAATCCATTTTCTTGTTTTCAAAGCCCACGGAATGTTGAAGGAGAACTAGTACCCTAATGTATTAAGCCTCTTTTGATCAAAATATTGTGCTTTTCCAAAGTTGAAGGTCCTTGCAAATATTAATCGTCTGTCATAACTCATGTTCAAACAACATATACCTGCTTTTTTCGCTTCTATAGGGTCATTAGTTCTTTGACATAATTTAAAAATGTATTGTTGGTAGCGTTTAGTGCTTTTCTATTTTGTGATTGTAATGATCAGCTATCTTATCCATTACAAAACCCATGGATTTTTCCTATTGTTTGACAGGTACTTGGAGACATAATTGAGTCTTTGGCTGGAGCAATTCTTGTTGATTCAGGCTACAATAAGGAGGTTGTGTGGCAAAAAATAAGGCCCCTTTTGGAACCACTTGTCACACCTGAAACATTGAAGCTCAATCCCACCAGAGAATTGTATGAACTCTGTCATAAAAAAGGTTATGTTATATCGAAACCTGAGGTCAGCAGGGATAATGGTGTCACTACTTATAGAATGGAGATACAATCTAATGGAGTGGTTATTCAAGAGGGTGAGTATAACGGTCCTGATCATAAGAAAACAGCCAAAAAGATAGTCTGCAAGAAAATTTTGAAGTTATTGAAGGAAGGAGGATTATAGGATCCCTAAGTTTAAAAACTTGTGTACTGTACGCAAGAAGGTTAACCGATTACTGAAGGTTGTAATACTTAATTTTGCGATTTCAGTTCTTGTTTGGGCTATCAATCAAACATTTGATTAAAGTCCTTTCCTATTACATGGCTTAGGTTTTGTCTGGCCAACTTTTGCTTTTTTAAGGCTGGATTTTCAGCCCACCTACCATTCCTGAACCCCTTGCTCTGTTATAGAACAGGGCATGTTAGATCTCCAAGTGTACGGTTACTATCAAGAAATATAAAAAGTTATTCTTTTCGCATGAACTATCTTATTAAATACTTTATTAAATACTGAGTGATTATAAATTAATTATTTAAACAATAAATTAATAAGACAAAATAAAAAATAGAAAAGAAAATCAATTTAAAATAGATAAATCTAAATTCTAATAAACTTATAGCGATTAGTCTCATCACAAAAGGAATGCAAATATCATCATTTGCACTACTATGAAATCAGTGTATTTCTTAGTTACGTAAAGTGCAAGTGTGTGTCAGAGAGAACATCAATTGGAATGAAAAAATTAGTAAAAACTAAGAAGTTTCTAAAGTGCGGTTGGTTTCTATATGAAACAGGATATCCAGATTTTCTTATTTTTGGCCTTATTAGATACGATTTATTTGATATATGCAAAATTATTATTATGAAATAATAGTAGTCGGTAGCAATTAAATCAATAAATCATATTCGACGATAAGGGTATCAGGTCAATTTACATGCATTTTTCTTTTTTCGGTTTGGATTAGTTCATCATTTTGTATTGATTTTTTAAGTGTCAAACTTGATATATGCTGGGGCAGGTTTTGGCTTGAGAAAATCTAAACTCAAATTATGTCCCTTTTTTATTTTGTAAATGATATTATTAATTTTTATTTTGTAATATTTTTCAAATTAATTTTGCTTAGCAAAATTAAAAATCCTCTCTATTAAGTTATTCAACTTGAACTAACTCGTAAATTTGTTTGAGTTGGTTTGATTCAAGTTTCCTAGAATTATTTGCACTAACTTACTTTGTTCCTATTCAATTTAGTTTAATTAATTTAAACTCATCTATCCTCCAAATTCATCTTAACAAAATTTGATTATCCCTTGATCGATTAAGATTATGTGTCTATTATCCAACTTTCTCTGTCTGCTTTGTTCTTATTACCCGTATTCTTTTATGCTACATTCATTATAGCATAAAAAAATAATTTTTTTTAATTCTTAATCCACTTTTTTAGTCTAATATTTCTTAGTATTTAAAATTTTTTCTTTTAATCAAAATCAATCTGAATTAAATGAAATGAATTCACTTGAATGAAGTGCGCGCACACACAATTAATTGATAATATAAATAGACACTTATATTATCTTGAAAGAACTTCCAAAAATGTATATCATGAACAAAATACAATCAACACGAAATCATATGACATGTTACAAAAATGAACTGATGACAGATAACAATTGCTACATTCTTTGTCATATCAGTGATGACTTTATTATTATTTTTTATCATAACATTTTTACTTGGATAGATACCATAGAATAGCCTCATAGATGCACTTAGAGGTATTTGTGTGGCACTTGTTCTGCCACCAAAAAATAGAAAAGCCCCATTAATCCACTGTGCATTTGGCTGTTGCTGTAGATAATCTCTAGAGTTAAAGTTTCACCATCTGTTATCTTGATAGAACCTGGTAGAGGATAACATGTGGTCATTCCTACAACGTACCCTTTCTCATCTCCAGCTTTAGTTCCATTTCCATATTTTGGTATTGAAGAGCATAGTACCCTCCCATCCTGAAATTGTCACACACCAAAATTTCAAAGAATAAACACTACTCCAATATTTAGTTCACATCTCATGATTTCTGACATCTTACAAAGTTACAATTATCTTTCTTTTAAAAAAATGTTAGTAATATATTTTTTGAACACACTTTTTTAACTTTTTTATATAATTAATTCGTTTAAAAAATATAAATTTATTTTATAAATATTTTAAATAAATAAAGTTTTTTACTCTTTTTTATTCCTTTTATTTTTTTTCGTGTTTGTTGTTATCCATTTGATGAAGAAAAAGAAGCATACCAATAGAAAGATTAAAACAATGAAAGGCTATTCTTACTAATAAAATGGTAAAAAAAAAAAAAAAGTTTACCATTTCTTAATTTTTGTCATAAATAAAAAGGTTGACGATCCTCATTGAAATTAATGACATGAAAGAACAAATAGATGCATATTTATAATCCTTCTTTAATTTTAAGGGCACAATAGTATACCACGCATTTTGCAACGTTTAGTTTTTGCTCATGCACTCATATGTTACTAGAAAGCAATAATATTGAATGGTCAAGAATAACCATAATTATTCAACCTCACCTGTCCGTATAGAGTTGATGCAATGGCACCAACATGCTGATGGCCAACTCCATAAATGAAATAACCCCCATTTTGCAGTGGGAGTCTTGTTCTTCTCACATCAACGCAACCACTACTATTCTTATGGTCTTTGTTGCAAGCTTCAATATCATACTCAACCTGTAACAAATAAATCTGTGTTACATACATACAACGTGTGGAAGAATTCTTGTATCCTCCTATCAGGAGTAAATTCTTGGTCTTTCTGTAACACATATTATTAGTTTATATTCTTATTTTGAGAATTTTTTTCCTTATTTTTATCTCAAAAGTTAATAGAAAGATAATTATATATTCAGTGTCATGATTTCAATATATATATTAAAAAAAAATACTCTAAGACGACTGATTTTTTTTAATTAAGAAGAAATGATCCAAGAACCAAGTGTATAACTCACCATCGAACCCTTATATTTTCAAAAGTTGTCTGGGTCAATTCCCTAAATAATCTAATGATTTTATATTGTTTTTTTTTTTAAATCATATAATAATAATAATAATAATAATAATAATAATAATAATAATAATAATATTGACTTCATTTGAGATTAATGTTAATTAAACATATTATTTTTACCTAAAAACTACATCTAATTAACTTCTTTTGTTTTGTAATTTTTAAGAATACTTTGTGTATGATTCATATATACAAAAGGAATGTATGTATAATTTTAAAACTAAATAAATAACAAGTAACATATAAGAATATATAAAGTAAGATTTATTAAAAAAAAAAACAAATATATAAAGTGAAAATATAATTAATTAACGCTTACTTGAAGAGAGATGAATGTATTTAAAACAAAAACATATGACATGATATATGTTTTTTAATAACTAATTCACTTACCTGGCAGTTATGTTGTGGACTCATTCCTTTTGACTTATTTGATACAGTCAAAGTATCAGTCACATCAAGTATATAAATCTTAAGAGGTATCATAAAATTGTCCCAGTTGACCCACTTTACTGTATATTTAAGATATAAGCTTCGTTTTGGACCTTGAAACCCTTTTCTCATCCTACACTGGGAGTTATCAGGACAACATTGCAAGCCTCCTTTATAATTAGGACTCAAAGGGTTACCATTTTCATCTTTTGTAACATTATAAAGGTCACATCTACATTCAATGCACCCCATCCTATCTTCCACACCCCTTGTATCAATGGCATGTACATTAATTGCCCATTTCTCCGCATACCCGTATGGAATTTTTGTAGGGTTACCAACTTCTACTCCAAAAGGATCAG
Organism: Abrus precatorius; assembly: GCF_003935025.1. Taxonomy (NCBI): domain Eukaryota; kingdom Viridiplantae; phylum Streptophyta; class Magnoliopsida; order Fabales; family Fabaceae; genus Abrus; species Abrus precatorius. The sequence goes on along the minus strand of NW_020874292.1, from coordinate 29,255,302 downwards.
GAATATCTGTAGCTGTTCCTCTTGTTTCAGATCCAATGCCATAATATTGTCCAAGAACATTACCTTGGCATAAGCCACTATTTCTCACCACAACAATACCTGATTGACTATTGTGTGACACATTTTTTGGTTGATAGTACCTCACAACAACCCAATGGTGGAGATAAGTTTCTTGGAGAGGCACAGAATTCCCAGTTTCATCAACTATTTCAGCATTGAAACTCTTGAGTGCAATATGACCCTTTGGGAACTCAACATCATAGTAATATTTATTTGTAACTGACCCTGGACCTAGTTCAAACTTTGGAGATAGAAAAACATCTGTTTGAATCTTATTTTGAGTCTTCCCAAGAGCAAGTGATGAGTGTTGTGTGCCTGACACCAAAAGTAGTATTGCCCATGAAAGCACCCAATCTCGAGATACAAAACTCATGTTCATCTGTTAGCATAATCTTTATTAGCTATAATTAATTAAAAGCAAATAAATATATCTTCAATTTGAAGAAGTTAGGCACCATCTTCAGCAAGACCAACAAGAATTTCACTAACAAAGGAAAAATATCATGCCACTATATGAATTCAAAATGATGGAAAAACTAAAAAGTACACATAATCAAAGTTATGACTAATCTTTAAACAGATTTTTAATTATTAAAAATATTAATTATAATCTAATTTGAGTAAACTTATGCAATAATACTTTTATAAAAAAAATAAAAAGATAAAGATATAATATTTCTCATAAATTAAAGTTAACTTATATTTTTTTATTTTTTAAATTTTTTTTCAATTGACATTGTAAAATATAAAGTGTATAAATTGATTTTAACTTATGAAAAAAAATATTATTTTTTTCAATAAGTACTAACATATAACAGTTTACTTTACTTAGACTTTATATAAAAAAAATATTATTGATTACTGCTTTCAAGTAGTTTAAAATACTTAATGAAATATATTTAATATTTTCTCATTATTTGCTCGTAGGCACATAACCCCTTCTTTAAGAGCCATAAATTATATTTCTTTTGCATGAAAACGAAACAAAATTAATGAACAACATAAGCATGCCATGTTAGCAATAGTTGAAGCTTCCCTTTAGATCATAGAGATCGGGTAGAGATATTCATGTTTATATATGTAAATTTTCAATGATGATGATTGTTAAGGATGAAGCAAGAAATTGAAAATAGTTGTTGTGTGGAAAATAAAGGATCGTACCTTATACAATTGGGCTTTGTTTGAGAATAGAAGAGTAACCACTATCTTGTAATTAAGGTACCAACTGATTCGATTTCAACTACAAATTACGTGGTTCAATTGTTAACCTTGGACAAGAGATTTATATAGAAGAAATAGGTGGAGGTGCATTGCAGATGCTCTAAGCCATGACGTTTACCAAACATGGATAATGAATTCAAAGTAAATGTGGTGTGTGTGTGTGTGTGTGTTTGAAGTTTGAATACTTCTAATAAAAGAGAGCGATTGATAGAGTGCAATGGAGACCACGAAATTACGATAAAATACCAAGATTAGACCCACCAACCAGGAAGCTTGGATTTTAATTGAATATTTTATTTGTAATAAATGACAATTATATATAAACATGTAACTTTAAATAACGATGGTTGGATTTCATAGCATTAATACCAATCAACTAGCTTACTTTCACCATGTTAACAATCTATTGATGTTGTCACCTTTCAATTTAATCTCATATTCTCTTTATCTCATTTCGTAAACTACTATATACTAAGCATTAGTGTCTTGTTCATTGAAGTAGGAGATCTGTTTAATATTAGTGTGAAAGGCCTGTTTAATACGTAATGGATAAGGCTGTATAATAATTTGTTCATGTTTACCATATAAAATCTTGCGGAAATGTCACAGAAATTGTGTAACACCAAAAATATTTGTATAGAATGCGAAAGACAATGTCCACTTTAGATAAACTTTTCTCTAATTATTTATAAGAATATTAAACTCTTTCATAAGTAAAAATTAACTTGTGTTTTTTCTATTTTTTAGAACTTTTTTATCTTATATAAAAAATAAGCTATTTTTTACTCGTAAAAAATTATTTATTTTTTACTCGTAAAAAATTATTTATTTTTTATATTTTTTCATAAAAATTTATTTAAAAAATTACTTAAATTGTTTTTACTAATAGTCTAATAGCTTGAACACAAGCACACACCCAAAATAAAAAATGTTGTGTCTCTTTCATGGCCGAAATCATACTAGTCTTTGTTCCTTGGTGTTTAAGTCTCAAATTTTCTATTATTTTCTAAAACTTAATCATAAGGATTTGTTCTGACCAAAAAAGTCCATATAAGGATTTGTCAACGTTTGTAATTACAAATATGACCATTAATATAATATAATGTTGATCAGTATATGTAATAAAATTGTTTTATAAATTTTATTAGAAAAAAATTGTTTTATAAATGATTTTTTACAATTTATTTTACAAATATAGAAAAATTAATGTAAAATAATTTTCTAAAACATATATTTCTATATTTTGGATTAATATATGGAATAAAATGTGCATTTACTTTTTTATATATTTAAAATTAATAAAATTTTATTTTTATTTGTTTTAAAATCTTAAAATAAATATACAAATTTAAAGTCAAGAAATTATAAAAATTAAAAAAAAATATTAATGTAGATAATATAATAAAAACAAATGAAGTAATAAATTAAACGGAAAAATTATAATAAAAAAATAATGTGACAGTTATAGTGGCAGAATTTTAGTCATAACGGCATAGCTTTAATTAATTAGTTGCATAATGTTCGGATTTACATTTAGATGAATTTGAAAAAAAGAAAAAGTAAAATGTTTAAAAATTTATCTTTAAAGTAAATTTGAAGAACATAAAAACACTTGTCATTCAAATAAAATTGTACTTTTTTACATTTAACATAATTTTAAAAATAAATATACACTTTTTTCCTAAAGCTTTATATGTGATTTGCAAACTTACTATAACATAACAGACCGTTGTTATGTTGACATCTTTGAATTTTATTGTATTCTTTCTTTGTTGCACTTTCTTGCTTTGAATTTTTGCTCTCTTACTTTTCAATATTGACAAATCTTTTAAGTAGCAAATCGTATTTGGAATTGTCGTCGATCGATTGCGATCCTTACATTCTAGAATATGAATTTATTCAGTCTACAATTTTTGAAAAGTCATCAGCATATACTATTCTCTATTTATTTATTCTATTTACAATAAAAAATGAAGTTTTGGCAGATTATTTGCTTCTCTTGCAAGTTTGCATCACAAGAAAATATTGAGTAATTTCCATCTTAGTTCTTAGTAAAGTTCCTTTCAACCTGCAATATTTTTAAACCATATCTATATATTAGTTGTTTAGGTGTGTAATTAGTTATTAACAAAATTAAAATCTTTTAAGTGTATTGGTTTTTATTCATATTTATCATAGCAACTATATTTCAACTAGACAGTTTATTTTAATTGCTAACATTCCATAAACACCATTATACATAGGCATAGGCTATTTGCCTATTAAATGTGCATTTTAATTTAGTACTTCCTAGAGAGAGAAAATTAACTCCAAAGAAAATTCATCATTCAAGATAAATGCATAATAAATGTTATTCCCAATTTATTTGCATTTGCTTTAATCATATATGGGTTTTTCGAGTGTTTTATTCACAAAATGAGTGATTTAATCATACAATTTCTTAATTTCTTTCGAATTGGGAAAAATTATATGGGGGCTTTTATACACAAAATCTTTTGATACCAAATTTATTCTGAACCATGCACTGCAAACGAAGTTTGAAACTAATGTCACAAGATTATTATGAATTGGGTTATATTAAAATTATAATATAAATGGTGTTGATTAAGAGATAGTATTAAGTATTATAATTAATATAATAGTATTACATTATTGATGCCCAATCTACGTGATTCATGATTCAAATGCAATGAATCAATAAGATAGGTATAGTTATTTATTTCGTCTGAATGATGATTTTTTAATGTTAAAGATGATATCAACGTTGAATGAGAACAGAAACTCGCTATTTTCTAATTATTCTTATGATATTCTCAACATTTTTACTTATTTTTAAAGAGTTTAAATATAGTAAAATATTATTTTATTTTATAACAGACCGTCAGTGAAAAAGAGTATCTCACGTTGTAAAAATAAATAAATATTAAATACATTAATTTTAATAATATGTTTATAATTTTTTCATAAATAAATATTTTTTCATCCATATTTTATTTATTTTTATAATTTTACTTTTTAAAACTTCAATTTTAATTTAAATATTTTTACTTAATGGGTGAGAAATATTTAGAACTTTTCAAATTTATTTTGACACTATGTTCGTGAAACATATTGCAAAGTTATAAATTTACAAATTTTTTAATATTTTAGTAAAGAAAAAATAGAAAGACAAATTAATTATATTAATTTGCCTAAGAATATAAGTCCAAAAGCCAAGTTTAAAGGATCATCTAAAATATAAAAAAGATTATGAGACAAAAATATTAAACGAATTTCATAAGATGACGAAGAATAATTTATATAAAATTTTTATTAATTAATCTATTTAATCATAATTATATATTATTTACATTATTTGTTAAATTTAATCAAAATTGAACAATTATAAGAATACAATTAAAGAGTCCATATTTTTATATGTTACAAAAGTATATATTACATTAAGTTTGATAAATATAAATTTAGTATCAAATAATTTTAAACTGATCTAAAATTTAATAAATATAATTCATATAATAATTTTTAAAAAATTAATGATTAATTTTAAAATAAAATTTATTAATAACATTTTTAAATGACATAATAATTAATGTAACTTCACTTGATGTAATTTAATTTTTCTCCTTTCTTATACATTTTATTCTTATTTTATATTTAATTTATATAGGTGTATTTTTTTTAAAATAGTCATTATTATTTTTTTGTGTCATTAAAACATATCAATTAATCATAACATTTTTAATATTATAATTTAAATTCAAATCACAGTATATTATATCATACATAATTTTATTGCATTGTTTAAAAAAGTATAAAATAACATATTCATATATAACACAGGTACCTTGCTAATAATGATAATAACTAGGTTCAAGTTTCTTTGACAAAATTTAAAATATAAATTAATATGTTGAATCATATTAAATAAATAGTTGTACAAATAAGACTCTTATAGATGTAGGATTCATACGATGAAAAATATGTAAATTTTATCTAATGATAAAAAATATATTTTAGGAATTTTTGTCTACTAAAACTTTCAATTGGATCATACAAAATTATGTATATAATTACATCACAAAATTAATTTCTCAAATATTATAAAATTATCTCCAAATTAATCTTAAAAAAGTTAATCTATTATCAAATTAATCCTTAAAAATAAAAATCTCACCATATTTATTCCTATAGATGAATGAATAAATGATTAATCTTTTTGAAGAACGAAATAAGTGAAATATTCTGGAGATATCACCGAGAGAGAGAGAGAGAGAGTAAATATAAAAGAAAAGAAAAATAAAATAGCAGAGAAACGAATAGAGAAAGAAGTTTTGGGACAGAAAAATAGAAACCATGAAGGGAAAGGAGAGAATAAAGAGAGGAAAAAGTTAGGGAGTTTGACTAAAATTTCAACCTCATCTCTTCATTACTTTAACCTTAAAGTGAAAGGTTGTTTGTAATATACTATGCTTATGGGTCGATTTAAGAGGATATAAAACTCAAACTTCAAAGGTGCTATTGGGTTGGACGCAAAATTCAAGGCCCACCTTAACTCAACCCTTTCTAACATCCTATGTATTAGAGAGCTCTAAAACTTTAGGTGATTAATTATACCCAACAAGATATATATTCTGATTTGTTTATGATCACCCATATTCTATCATTGTTGATCAATTAGTGCACACAATAATTTAAATGTTGGATGGAATACCTTTTACAGATATCAACAATTTGGCCAGCATTGCAACACCCCCTTGCCTCATCTTGTTTGGTCTCATACTCTTGAGCTTATCAGAGTTCTACTGTTAAAATTGATCCTATGTTTTCAAAATAAATAATTATGATTCTATTATAATTTCTTCCACTTGTTTTTTCTTATTTACTAGAAGAAGAAAATATTTAATTGCATTAAAGAATTACGTTAAAAATGGCAGATTAATAATATTTTTTATTTTTATTCGTTAACCAATTAACATTTGTCTTTCTTAATAATATAAATATATTTCTTGTAAAATTCCCATACGATATTGCAATGAAAAAGGTGCCGCAATGGGAACTTGAACTAACAAAAAAACGAGGAAGAAGAGAGAAAGGATAATATGGCGATTTGCAGGTTGAAATCTTTGGTTTCTCTTTCGAAATGCAACTCTTTTTTTATCTCTTCTCCGATACGCACTTTCTCTTCATCACAGGTTCCCCCTCCTCACTTGCAGGTCTGTGATCACTACTACTATCATCCTTCTACTTGCTTTATCTTACCCTTTCTCTCAACCCTCATTCTTTATCTCTTAAACGTGCGAAGCTTGCATCTTTCATGCCAACTCTTAACTGGGTACTTCAAATAACTTGTACCCTTTATCATGCTAATGAATTGTGATGCTTTTTGCCTCATTTTATATGTGGGGTGTCTTTTTTTTTTTTTATCTTTATTTCAAAGTGAAGATATGATTTTGTTTTTTATGTTTTATTTTTATGATTGATTTTGCATTTATAAGTTGAGAGTTGAGTATTTAAAACACTGGAATGCGAAGCATGAATTTGATGTTTTTTCAACACTTTTGTCGACAAGCTCTTAATAAGTGTATGACTAGTTTCTTCAATCGTGAATTATGATTTTTATTATCTTCATTTGCTGTGTTTGAGTTGAAAGATCATTAACTGTTTCTTTATAGGTTCAGCTACAATTTATCATGTTGGCATATCCCCAGAAGACATGTTAATTTAATGCTTGTTTTGTTAATTTACGCTTTCAATTAATTGATACACTGCAGAATGTTGGATTCATTGGGCTTGGAAATATGGGATCCCGAATGGCAAATAATTTGATCAAAGCTGGATTCAGACTTACAGTTCACGACGCGTATTGTTTTAAACAATTTCTTGAGCTTATCATGCCCCTTTTTTTTTTCTTGCGTGACTGTGAGTTACTAAATTTGTCCGTGTGAGTGTAATATATTCTCATTTCATTGGTAGTGCAATGCAATTCATAGGATATAGGCATGGCATGAGAATGTGCTTGATATGGGGAGTCTGAGTTAATGGCAATGTTAATATAATTGGGTTGTTTCATTTTTTGTTAATTTAAGCAGAATATCTATGGTGCTAATTGAATTTGTGAAAAAATGGCAGAAACTCTGATGTTCTTGAGATGTTCTCTCAGATGGGAGTTCCCACGAAGAAAACACCTTATGAAGTTTCAGAAGCCTGTGATGTTGTAATTACAATGTTACCTTCTTCTGCCCATGTAAGTATGGCCATTAGCTCTATGACATTTCCTTCAATGTGAATACATTACAACATTAGTGGCTTCAGTTTCGTCTACAGTTTTCAACTACGTCTTATTCTATGGAATGATTTCAGTTTTTGGTTAACTAGCTCAGATTATGTGCTTGTTGACTTCCCTACACAGCTTCTTTGGTAAAATAAAAAAAGGAAATAAATCTCTTTGATTTCACCCATACTGCTTTCTTTTATACAAAAGGGAAGGCTTCTGAATCTGTATCATGATGAAACATGATGCTTGCACCCCCCCCCCCCCTCTTTTCATCAATTCTTCCTATTTAACCTAGTATAGCATATTGCCTAAACCAATATAGGATTTGTAATCTATCTTTGGAGACATAGAAATGAACTTATTTAGTAGCCAAGCTTTTTATCAAATTATTCATGTGTAGTGTGATTATATACTTTCACTCATTTAGCTTTATATAAATGGTCGCATCTATAATTAAAGTTTGTAAACTGTTATTTAGCTAAACAGTTTTCTTAATTGTGTATCTGAAATTCTTATTGCTCCCAATATTACAGGGTATGGATGAATTGTCTTATTGCTCCCAATATTATTACATGACTTTGTTCTGATGTCAAAATAACAACCTGATTCAATTTAAGTAGGTGATTGATGTTTACACTGGACCAAATGGTTTGCTTCATGGTGGAAAACTCCTAAGGCCATGGTTATTGATAGATTCATCAACTATTGATCCACAAACTTCAAGAAATCTTTCTGCCACAGTGTCTAATTATATTCTAAAAGAAAAGAAAGGTAACATAAAGTAAAGTATCAACCAAATAAAGTATATTTTAACTTGAACTTCCATCTGTGAATTCATTATTCCTTTTAGCACCATAGAATTATTTTTATCTCATTCATTCATAACTAATTTGTTGCTCAAGAAAAATTCCTTGACAAATTTGTGAAAATGTCTTTTCACTTTTTGAAATTCACAAAAAATTGATAATTTATCTAAAACTTGAGGGGAAGTTTTATTCTATTTGTGGAGTTTAACATCTATCTCATCAGTGTGTGTTAATGGTTGCTCCCGCACACAAACCTCTAGAGGCAAGTTTATTGTTACCACAAAGCAGTCAATTCTGCAATGTGTATCTTACTGTTCCAATATTTCATAAAGGTTCTTTAATTCTTCCTGAAGTTCATAAAACATGTCAGCTAACTGCTTGTTTCTTTTGCCAATCATGTGGCAAATATTTCTAATATCATTCCTATTAGCTTTACATGTCTTTCTCATGAGAGTTTATCTAATTTCTCATTGAATTACTGATGAGCTAATTTTTGTCATTTTGTGACGTTGTGTTCCTTTAACTTTTTAATTGATGTTGATGTTAATAATAGGTATGCAGTTTTGGCACGTGTAAAATGAATGTACAACTACTACAACCTAACTGGTTCCAAACTGAAAATTGCCCACTTCTTACCAATGCTATTGTCTAGCTTTTATTAATGTAACTAGGTTCAAATCTCTATCCATTTGAAAGCGATTCTTAAATTAAAGTCTTCTAATGTATAAGTTATCTCATTCTATTTTTCTTATGAATGATAGAGGGGCTATCATAAAATCCTCCTGGTCTATCACTTGCTTTCAAGCATTTAATAATAGGCTAAATGATTTACCGATGTGGTACTGAATGATTAAACATTTTGTAGGTGATTGGGAAATGCCTTTCCAGTTGGATGCTCCTGTATCTGGAAGTGTTATTGCAGCTGAATCTGGGACACTTACTTTTATGGTAGTATTACCGTTTTATTTACAATTTTGGTAGTAGTTGTCTGTTCGATGACCATGCATTTGATCCTAGAAACCAGACAAACTCTATCACTAATTTTTCCAATTCTTATTGGGGATGGTACTTTTTAGAGTAGACTCCCAATTTGTGTTAATGAGAGAATCAATTACTATTATTATTGTTCCTATTATATGCTGTATATATTAGGAATAGGAATTAGTCTATTCATTGTTTGTAATTAGACTTCCAAATTTAGGTTTCACAAATTGGCAAATAAAATTATTTTGTCATTAATACTTGTAAATGAGTTTGTATAATTTATGGAGGAGAATAGAATCAAAGAAGGCATTAAGCCAAAATTGTTCAACAATTGATCTTTGAAAAATTGGTGAGATCACATCAGACCTTAAATGATCATCTGTGGTCATTGAATGACACCGATTTGGTCCATGTTTGCAGTAACTTTTGGACTATTATGGTGTCAAAATTATCATTTGAGGACCAACTTGGTACTCTAATGACCAAACTGGGAGTTCACTAAAGTTTCTATGATATTGATTCTCAATTTGATGTTAAAGTTTGATAATAATCATTCCACAATATTATTATAATGCATTAAAAGGTTGATTGGTTAATTAACAAAGGTTGTATTGTGATGGACTGTGCTCGGGAATGAGGTTAGGGTTAAAACACTTGCACCGAAGTTGTAAATTTTTGGCAAAATTTTGAGTAATGAACAAGATATGGAACTTCCCCAGGTTGGTGGCTCTGAAGAAGCATTTCTTGCTGCAAAACCCTTATTCTTTTCAATGGGTAAAAGTGCAATATATTGTGGCAGACCAGGAAGTGGTTCTGTAAGTTACATACTTATAACTAAGGTAGGGTTTTTGGTGCTTAACTTTAAATCACGTAGATTTTTTCATGGGCTTTGTTATTGTTAATAGGCAGCAAAAATCTGCAATAATTTGGCTTTGGCTGTAAGCATGCTGGGAATATCAGAAGCCCTTGCACTGGGCCAATCTCTAGGTGTTTCTGCCAGCACCTTGACACAAATATTTAACTGCTCTAGTGCCCGTTGTTGGAGTAGGTATGCAGCTCTTTTTCTCTCAACTCAATATGACAATTAGCTGCAAGACTATGTTGGATTTGTCTGCATCTTTAACAATGTGGTAGCAAAGATTCTTAGAAGCCTTAGAATTAGATTTGTCATATTGTGGCTATAATGGAACAGGTAAGAGTATAGTTCCCCTAATACAGTAGAAAGTACAACGAAGTTCAAAAGCCATAATGTTGAAGTACATTGTGTCAGACACTTAACTAGTTGCCTTGACTTAGCTCTACTGGAAGTGACATATTCCAAAGAGTCTTTGGAAATTGCATCATTTTTCATTCGTTGTTTTCCTCGAGAATAACAGTCCTTGTATATATTGTCTTGTTCTTTTAGACCTTATACTAGTAGTTTGCTCCTGATAACAGTAAAATGACTCCTTTTTCAGCAACATGTACATTCAGAAAACTTTCAATGTACAGACAGCTTAGCTCACAATCTTTAAGGAATTTTTTAGAATGTTAAAAAGTTTTGGTATTTAGACAATCAAATTAATAGGTGGTAGTTGCATTGATTACAGTGATGCTTACAACCCGGTTCCTGGACTGATGGAAGGTGTGCCCTCTTCAAGGGATTATAATGGAGGGTTTGCATCAAAGCTTATGGTGAGCAATTGAGCTTTAACTAATTAACTCAACTTGCATGTGTTTAATTTTGGCAATTGTACCATTTGGAAAATCTATAGTATGAATAGTTCTTATAGTGGAATGCGACTAAGCAGAATTATGTCATGTTAGTGACACGTATTTCAAAATCAAATTTAATTGGGTACTACTGATTCTCTTCAACCAAATTCATTCATCTTGATCGAAGAGAAAGGATAATTCTTAATATGCAATAATTTCTGCCATTAAGCCGAAAGGGTTGTACTTGGCACTCCATTTTATTGAGCTACAGCCTGGAAACTGCTAGAAATTGTTTACTTGGTGCACAATGTTTTTTTTAGAACTTTTGCAATATCATATATCAATGATGTAGACTCCCATGCTGTTTCTCTTTTTCTTTACTATTTTCACTTTATTCTCAGCAGTTCGTAATGCATTTCTTGTGTGCTTATCTTATTTCTTTGTTTTTTGAAACTTGATGTTGGAATCGTTATTCAAAATTATATAAAACTTGCTAAATGAAGTGTAAGAATTTTTTTTTTTAAACAAAAAGCCCAAATCTATATCGAATGTGAAGTCTATTTTGATTAATTTTTTTTTCTTTGAGGGATCAAGTTTATTATCTATTAACTTGAAGTTTGATAAACAAGTGTGGTTGCTTTAATTTGAAATTTTGGTGGTTAAAAATAAGCAGAATTAATTGTATGTGTGGTCCAGGCTAAAGACTTGAACCTAGCAGTAGAATCAGCTAAACTGGCTGGATGTAAATACCCACTAACATCGCAAGCACAAAAGATGTAAGTCTCTCTTCTTGCATAACCTAGGTATCTCAGGTACGACTCGTGCTATTAAATCCATTGTGAAAATTGTTCTGGACCGTAATACCAAAAACTATTATATTATGAATGTGCCGGTCAAGCATCAAAATCCTAGCAGTGTTTTCACCAAACTCTTATTTATCCTTAAACATTAAGGCAAGGGGGCAGGTTTTCTTTGGCAACATCTTGCTCATAAATACAAATTCTGATAGTCCTGAGTATATCAAGTATTAGTAGCTTGTTTACTGACGAACTTTGTTTTGTGCAGATATGCTGAGCTCTGCAGCAGTGGCCATGAAGCCAAAGACTTTTCATGTGCTTTTCGCCATTATTACTCTGGAGAGGACGAGCCCCTTGATCAGTAAATTACGACGCTGCGCTAGTTATATACATAAAACTGTTGTGATCCTATTCCTTGAATAATTATTAGCTTGTATGGCATGAAAGATCAATTGGACGTGATGTGGTAACACTGATACTCTTGTTTTCAAGTAGAAGTAACTTGTGAAATGGCACGATAAGCAATATTAAGTCACAAATTTTAAACGCAATATAATTTTTGTTTTGATCCATAATTCTAAATGCAATACTGAAAATACAGACGAGCACGCCTTTCGGTCAAAACTGAATTGCTGGTTCCATTGACAGTTTGTTTAGGACTAACAAATTCCTTAGACTCTAATCATTTGGAGAAACAACAAAATATGCAAAACTTCTCTCCACAGTATTCTGCACAATCATTTGGCCAACACATCCAGCATACTGTATTTTGCAATATTAAGCTCCAATCCTCTTCTCAGAGACGTCCCTCGGTTAGTTGGTTCCTTCTGCAAAACATTTCAAAAGTTTACAAGCAGGCAAAGTTGGGGAAGGGGAGAAGACAGAAAACAATTCTTTTTCAAAATAAATTAACTTAATCCAATACCACCTTTAATTGCAATAGAATATAATTGCGTTGATTTAAAATAATTTGCCTTGTTAGTTAGAAAGGAACGCATATTAAATCAATCATATTTAACAACAGCAATAGATATTTCTATTTTAGTAGTCCAAATTAACCCGAGACTGAAGTAAATTACCTGCATAGCTTTCAATGCTTTCCTCCGTGCTTAGATTTTGTGGGTATCTTCCCATATGCTTTAAGCCTTGATTGTGATAATTTTAAAGTAGCCATTTGTCGCCTTCTCTTGGCTGTCCTTGATAGCTTATCCGTATTAATATTTGAATCTTCTGCGCTTGCTTTTTCATTCTCCACAACATTATTTGATGAAGTTGTCTTGCCAGAATCAACCCTCGACTTCTTCCTTTTCTTCTTATCCAAACTTGCTGCACGAAGGAGCTCCTTAGTCCTTGTCTTCAGCATGTATCTTTTCTGTTTGCTTAGTTTCCATTCTTCCTCCCGGTAAGGAGCAAGCTTTTTCAAGGCAACATATTGATTCAATTCTTTGTCATCCATCAACAGTATCTCAGAAGCATTCATGCCAAATCTATTTGGCTTTGTTTTGGCATACTTAAATCTTGTCTTCAAGTCCCCAATTGTATCCTCATAATCTAATTTATAGTACTCATCCATCATTGCCTGTCTTGCTTTCTCCAAAAGTGCTGTCTTACGCTTCCTCTTCCTACTACCTTCCACAGGAATTTTCTCTTCGTTTTGATCTTCTCTATCCAGGAGATCATCATCACTAGCACTCTCAATCTTTTCTTTCAATGCTTTTTCCCTTGCGGCCAAAAAACCATCATTAGATCCACTTGCATCCCAACCTTTAGGAAGCCCAAGTAGTTCATCCTCCTTTTCAAAATCTGGCTTCTCAATGTCATCATCGTCACTACAAAAATCCGGGTCAGCATCCTCTGCATTATAATATTTATCATCAAATGCCGCCTTCATCATTCTATCATACTCCTTTGGGTCAAACTCCTCTTCAATTTCGGCCACAGACAATGGGATAATATCATCATCAAGAATCCCCGCAGTCTCCATTATCTTTTTAACCTTCTCCTGTATTTCCTGCTTCTTCAAATTTTTTAAATGTTTCAACTCCTCCTCCCTCTCCTTTTGTGCTATAGCCAATCTCTCCTCTTTGCTCTTTCTCTGCTCTTTCCTTGGATTAGTCTTCTTCCTCACTGATCCCTCCACCTTCCGAGCATGACCCAACACTCTATCCCCATGATTTTCCTGAAACCTATATTCGTATTCTTCCTGTCTCTCAATCTCCATCTCATCCTCTGAAATATCTTGCAATTCCTCCTCACCAACATTCAAATTCCCCCCACTCTTGTCAATCCACATCTTGTTCATGAAATAGCTTCTTAGAAACTTAGAACTTTCGTTCAATTCTACATCTCCACCAAAATACTCATCCAGTTTCTCCTCAAATTCCTTGTCATCACTATCTACTTTGTCCTCATCACCTACCTTATCCTTCACAGAGAAAAATTCCCCTTCACCATCTTCCAAGCCCTCTTTTTCTACGGCTTTGAGAAAAGCCCTTTTCAACTCCTCTTGCTCATCGCCATAAGTCTTCTTCCCATCCTTATTCACAAAATCCCTATCCTTGGCAGGCATTACCTTCTTACCCTTACTAATTTCTAATTTATGTTTCTCCTTTTCATCTATTTCCTCCTCTTTATCACCAAAATCTGGGCCCTCCTCAATCAAATGCTTTGCCATCACATCCTTCAAATACATTGGTTTTTCACCCTTCTTATCCTTTGATTTAACTTTCTCCTTTTCATCACTTCCGTCGTCACTACTATCATCAGATACAAAAAGCTTAACATCTTTTTGCTTAAGAATAGGATCTTGCTTCTTGACCTTAAGCAAGGCATCAAAGAACTCCTTGTCACTCCTAGAACTGAAAAGATTCTCATGGTCATCATCTTCAGATGACACAGACTCAGATTCTTCCTCATCTTCAGACTGTGACGGTGAAGGTGAATCAATAACACCCTTCTTTTTTAATTCCTCAAAACGCTGGAGGTCCTCCCGCTTCTTGTTGTGTTCAAACCTACGAGCATACTCCTTGTTTATCTTGATTTTTGAGATGTCATCATTCTCTGAATCACTGCCATCAAAAAGTTCTAGAGCCATTTTCTACACAGCAAGAAGGCTAACCGCTACAAATTAATCCCTGAAACACAGATTCCCCAAAAATATGTCCCGAGTCTAATCTGAAATTTACAGATATTCAACAAACATAAAAACTGAACTCTAACCCTCTTATGCAGTACATAGTTTCGAAGGTTTTAGGAACATTCATTTACAGCAACACTTGTTTTATTTTTCAATCTCTTAAAAGATTAAATACAATTAATTTCTGTTAGGTGGATAATAACTAGCATCAAACAGCCACAATGCAGAAATAAGAACAGAGTAAGAGCAAGCTTGTAGGAATATACAGGATACCCGGTCGAAAGCAACATAAAAACGCAAATCCAAAACAGAACACTTGCAGGTCGTTACATCATTAAGCAACAGACCAAGCAGAACGGTTAAACCTAGAAGTTTAAGGTAAGGTTTGAGAATGCAAAACTTCGAATTATAATAAACGTGGTTAATGCATAGTTAGTCTCGTTAATCAGAAATTTCAAGCACAATAACAACATTTCACAATTGTTTAAGGAGTGATTGAAGAGGTGTCCTGATTTTTACATACAAATATTAACTAAAAATAAAAGCAATTTAAGAATGGAAAGCATAGATAACTGTACCACGAAGACACCGGAGACGACGGTGGCAGCGGCGGAACCAGACGTTGTGCAACAGAACCGGCGGCGGAGGGTTTTAAAGAGAGACGATGATTTGCGCGATTGTGAAGCTCCTCTTTAGTTTTCCTCAATGCTTTTGTTATGAACATTGTGGTTTGGATCTAACCCGACCCGTCCTACTCGCTTTAGCCCGGATTAAGTGAATTTTTATCTCACAGCAACACACTTTTTTTAAAACATATTTTTCAACCCACCTATTGTGATTGCTAATCTTTTAAAAAGTTAAAAATAATTTTAAAAAATAAAAGTATATGAGATGAATGTTTTAATTATTTAAAAAAAATCATACAGTATGTTGGTGAATACATTATTAATATTTTTCTTCCATCAAAATATAACAATTATGCAAGTTAATTTATTTGGTCTAATTTTTTTATTACCTTTAAAGAAGACCCGTATTGTGGGACAGTTTATTGTCATTTTAAAATATTTATTATCAGTTTTATTTAAATATTTTTAATTTAAAATGTTTTTCTTTGTTAACTAATTAATATTAAAATAAAAAATTCTTAAATTCACTAGTTTTCTTTTTTCTCTCATTCTAGTCGGAGACAATGTAATATATAGTTGGATTCATTTAAAAAACACATAACTTCTCCAATTCAGTGTGAGCTTGTTTAGTTTCCATTCAAATGATAAAAAAATATTTCTCATCATAAATTCCATAACATTTATAAGGTATGTTTTACAAAAAAAAAAAAAAACTAGTAAATATATCTGTGCGTTGCACGGGTTTTTTAATAATAATAGAATTAATAATAAAATAAATTAAAAATATGAAATAATTTTAAATAATTATTTGTTAATATAATAATAATAGAATTAATAAAATTATGATAATATTTATTAAGATAATAATAGAACTAATAATATGTTGTATCTTAAAAAAGTCAATAAATAAATAAGTAAATTATATATATATATATATATATATATATATATATTGTCATACATATTATAATTTATTTTAAAATATAATATAATAAATAAATTTCATATGGTAATAATTGTAATAAATTTTAAAAGATAAATAAACAAATACCAACTTACTTAGAAATTTTTTAAAATTTTTTAAATTAATTAAAAAAAATTAATGATGATATTAACAAATATTTTATTTTATAAATAAATAAATTATTACTATCATAATTTTATTAGAAATGATAATAATAAAAATTTCAGTATAAATACATTAAAAAAATTATATGGTAATGTATGCAAATTAAAATATATTCTTTTTTGCATTGTTATATAAATAAATTTATTTACAAACAATATCATACATATTGGAATAATATTGTAAAATTAAAATATGTATAATTTAGTGATACTATATTAGAATGTTCTTGTAATTTAAACATTACCTAATACATTACTTGATCCTACAAAAAAGGATATTTAGTGAACTTGATTTAAATATTTTTTTAAATTAAAAAATATATAATTAGAATATAACATAATAAATAATTATATTAATAAAAAAATATTTATATTGATTTCATATTTTTATGTATCATACCTGTATTTTTATTTATATTTTAGGAAGTAATTGTAAGTCCACAAAATGACTGAATTTTTTCATTAAAAAGCACTGTTCTTTATATTTGCAATTGAATGCTCTCAGAAAAATTTTCAAAAGCATTAGAACTTATATTCTAATCTGAAAATTTTGAATAATCATATAGTTAGAATATGAAATTTTAATAAATAAATATAATTTCACATGTTAATATAAAAAAATACTTCTATAACATTTTAAACACTAACCTCTATCTTTCTCGAATTGAAAGTCTTTCGATAGTTGTGAAGATTTAGACTTCATACTCAAAAGATTTTAAACGTATATAAAGAAAAATATTTGTAAACTTTTGAAATAAATGATATATATATAAAAATTAAATATAATATTTGAACTTAATTCGGAGTTAAAACGTTACATTTTATTTACTTATTTATTCATTACGATATAAAAGTTTTAAATATACAAATAGAACAGTTACTTAAAGATTTTAAAATAAAATCAAATTTATTTTCATTGTTATGATTTTTAATAATGTTTTATTTAGTTTAATTGTTTTAATTAATTAGTTTTAATTGGAGAATTTGTCATTCTCATTATAACATTTTATAAAAAAAAAAAATATTGCAACAAAATCATTAAGGATAAATGTTGTTATTTTTTAATTTAAAAAAATTAAATTTGTTATCATAATTATTTTAATATAAAATATAAATAAAATATTGTCTATGTTATTAGGTTATACATAATTATGATATATTAATTCTTATTAAATAATTTTTAAAAAAATAAAATAATAGAAGAAGAGAAAAAAAGAGTTGTTAAAAAAATTTTAATTAACATTTAGGTAAAAACTAAAAAAAAAGAATGATTGTATTTAATAAAAAAATTAATTTTAATTTCATATGTTAATATAAAAAAATATTTCTATAACATTTTAAATACTAACTTCTATTTTTCTCGGATTGAAAATCTTTCGATAATTGTGAAGATTTAGACTTCATACTCAAATAATTTTAAAAGTATATAAAGAAAAATATCCGTCAAAGATTGAAACAAATGATATATATAGAAATTAAATATAATATTTGAACATAATTCAGAGTTAAAACGTTATATTTTCTTTACTTATTCATTCATTATAATATAAAAGTTTTAAATATAGAAATGGAACAATTACCTAAAAATTGAAAAATCAAATCAAATTCATTTTCATTGTTATGATTTTTAATAATATTTAATTTAGTTTAATTGTTATAATTAATTAGTTTTAATTAGAGAATTTCGAATTTATCATTCTCATTATAACATTTTATATAAAAAAAAACATTACAACAAAATCATTAAGGATAAATGTTGTTAATTTTTAATTTAAAAAAATTAAATTTGTCATCATAATTATTATAATATAAAATATAAATAAAATATTGTCTATGTTAATAGGTTATATATAATTATGATATATCAATTTTTATTAAATTATTTTTAAAAAAATAAAATAATAGATGAAGAGAAAAAAATTGTTGTTAAAAAATTTTCAATTAAGATTTAGGTAATAACTAAAAAATAATAATGATTGTATTCAATATAATAATTATTTTTTATATCAATTAAAATTACAGATATTGATATAATATAAAATTTACATAAGTCACATATAAGATTTGACTAAGAACAAAAATCAATACATAATAAAGTAAGAGGGAGAGATATAATAAAATAACAAAATTATTTTATAAAAAGGCGTAAATGTTTGGTGACATCTTACTTTTCAGATTCTACACAATATTAAAAGTATTTATATAATATTTCAATAAAAAATATTCAATCTTCTAAATCTTCCATTGTTGCCTTATGTTTACCATTTTTTGTTTCGTCTTCCTCAAGTTACAACCTAAAAAAAAATATTAAATATAAATTACTGTATGATCTAAAAATTTAAACTATATATTATAAATTTATACATTAATTTTCTCCTTCTTTTTGGTAAATTTGGTGTTTCCACAGTTAGAGATATACGTGAACAACTTATTGCCAAGTCATTTTCTTTTGTTATTGTATTTGTATTTGTATTGTCTAAACCTTCTTCCTTCTCAATCTGTAAATATTAGACAATAAAAATAAAGTTATTCATCATCGTATCTATAAACATTATAGATAAAAGTAATGAAACTCTAATTTAATCTTCTATATTACCTTTACTATCGGCTTTACAATTTTATTTGCCGAAAAACTTTGTCTTCCACGACTTTCAAAGTAAATACTTATTTTTATTTGAAAAATATGTGAAGTGCCAATAATCTTTAAAAGTTGTGGAGGCAACTTTAACCCTTCACCATCACCCTTAAAAAAATTATCACATAAAAATAGTTATATGTGTTAATATATTTTATTTATATAATCAAATATTTGATTAAATTTTTCAATAAGTTAGAACTTAATACTTTTGCTTACAATTTCAAATGTTTCAATAAGATCTTTTAACTTTACTTGTGCTAATTGTTCAACAACTTCATCAAATAAAATAAATATAGTTGAATCCGTAAAATCTTTAATATCAAGCTCTAGACGAAACCTGTAATTTATATAAATCAAGGTAATAATATATAATTTAATTTATTTTAACATGAAAAATTCAAAATTTGAATATATAGTGATAAATTAATTACCTTGTCATTGGATAATCAACGTCTTTATAACATGATTCACATTTAAAATTTGTAGCTGTGAAAGAAATTTTCTTCTTGCAATGGGGGCAAGAAATATAATACTAACCATTTTTAAGCAATATATCGTTCACAGTTGCAATACAACCAATTACGACATTCTAAAAATTGATTAAAAAATTAGTTTAAAAATTTATTAATAAAAACAAAGCATAAGAGAAATTAAATTTATTATATTACTCTTTGATTTTGCCATTATCAAAATTTCAGATATGTTTTTGAAATTTTCTAACTTAGGAAGAATGGTAGATCTTGTATTATCAACATTGTGAGTAATATGCATATCATTAAAATCCCTACAACAAAGTAATAATGAATAATTAAAAATATGGTTAAGATAAAAAATAAAGAATTAACAATAATTAACATAAATAGAGATTTTAGATAATTTTAATACTTGAATGAATCTATAAAATGAGTAACTTCTGATATGTCAATATTGACATAGATCTTTGTTGATTTTGATATGGAAATAAAAATATTACTTATAATACATACACTCATATTTTTTATAATTAAATATGAAGCATATATATATATATATATATATATATATAATTTATTTCAATAAAATATTTTAAAAATATAATAATACAATTACCTTAAAATTCTTTCACAATAGTAAATGTGAATATTGCAACATTGATTTTTGAATCCTTATGTTGATAGATAAGATTCTTTAATTAATAATAATTTTAGAATAATTGTTTATACCTTATGTCTTGTAATTGAAGCGTCATGGCATTAACCTTGCCTTGAGCAGTTATTTTTTCTTCAATAGAACTTCTATACATGACCACTCCAATCACATCTATTAATAAAATAAATAATTTTAATGAACTAATTGATAGATTAAATACAAATTATATAACAAATTTTAGTAAAATTTTACAGCAAAATACCTGTTAAGACATTATTTTCACAATGACTGTTCAGATCTTCAAAGTTCACAAACTTAAAGATATAGAAAGAAATTATGTTATCATCATTTACTTCCTTAATAATAGTTGTGGTATAAAATTTTAATACGAAAGGATTATTTTCAACCACAGTAAATCTATCTTTTTTCTTTGTCACTGTAAAATTTGTTATGGAGTATACTTTTCCTTCCTTTATTATACCTTTAAACCTGTAAGAAATACCTCGTCCTATGGAAGCATGTATGTAATTATTCTATAAAAAAAATTTAATCAGTTAGAAAATTTAGAAATAAATTTAGTTAGTTATTATAGAACAACATATAAAAGACAACATAATTATAATTTATAAAAAATAATAATTCTTTTATAAGGAAAAACAAATATAATACATTTTCATCAATCAGTACCATATCAGTACTAATTAACTCTTTCTTGCGATATATGTTTAGTGTATTCCACAGTCGTGATATTCGCACTTTTATTTTTCAATCATATGTTGTTGAATTCAGATTGTTAAGAAAAGTTCATTTATCTTCATTGAAACTTGTTGTTCTCTTACAAAAACATGAAAAACATCAAAGTAAATATCAAACTCAAAAACACATGTACTTATGTTGATAGATAATTCTTGACCGCTGATATGATTGTAAAATACAAAGAAAAAAGATGACAATAGAAAGAAAATATCAAACTCGAAAACAACTTTACTTGCGTGGATATATAATTCTTGACCGCTGACATGATTACAAAATACAAAAAAAGATTGACAATAGAAAGGATGATGAACAAGTTTTCAAAAGTTGTGTAAACAACTAAACATGACTTATATAAGTAAAGATAAATTCTTACTTAGAGATATATGAAAAGTCATAAAATAAATAAATAATATAATAAAATTTATCTTTTCATTTGTATAATAGTTAAGAATAAAATATTATATATAATAAAATTTCTAATAAATTACTTTTATTATATAATTTTTTTGTTAGAAATTTAAGTTAATAATTTTTTTACTTTAAAATAAATTTTAGTTTTTGAAATACAGATTGAATTACGTATTATATTAAACTAATTAAATAAATAATTTAAATATGTAAACTTATCTTTTCATTAAAAAATTGATCTAACAATCTGTAATAAAAGTAATTTTTTCATAAATGTGTTTTTTTAATTCAATAAAAAAATATTTTAATATAATATAACTATCGATTCTAATAAACAGTTTTTAAATATAATTAAAAGACAATAAGTATGAATAAAATCTAATTTAAATACGTAAGTTATACGTTTCAACTTTTAATGCATAGGATAATAAGATATAATCTATATTTTATTATGTACTTCAAACACTAAAATATATTTTAAATTAAAAAAATTAAATTTATAAAATTATTAGTTTATAATATATGTTGTTAAATTAAATTTATAATAAAATACAAATTTTCATATTTTAATTATTTTATTAATTCATTAAAATAATCTACATTTCAATATGTACTTCAAATATTAAAATAAAATTTGAATAAAAAATACACATTTAGAAAATTATTTGTTTATATTGTATATTATTAAATTAAATTTCTAAAGAAAATATAATTTTACATGTTTAAATTATTTTATTAAATATTTTAATATTTACTAACAATACTAAATTGTAAATTACTTTTAAAAATACTACATTTATCAAATTATTAGCTTATAATATATATTGTTAAATTAAATATCTAATGAAAAGACAAGTTTACAAATTTAAATTATTTTATTAATTATTTTAATATAATTGTAATAAAATGGTTCAATATTCTAAATCCTCTACTGTTGTCTTTTGTTCACCATTTTTTGTTTTATTTTTCTCAAGTTACGACCTAATAGAAAATATAATCTTTTAAATTATTGTATGATCGAAAAAGTTTGAACAATATATTACAAATTTATAATTTATATATTAATTTCTTCATTCTTTTATCTTACCTTAAGCAATTATTTTTTCTTCAATAAATTTTGTGTGCATGACCACTCTAATCACATCTATTCATAAGTAGACGAAGTTACGTTTCAAAATTTAATACTCTCATTAATAAGTAGGTTTAGTCAATTTAATAATATATAATATAAAATAATAATTAACATTCAAATGTTAAATAAAAGTTAAAAACAAAGATACATTTTTATTTATAATTAAAAGATAAATCGAGAACTTCATAAAAAAAATTTTAAAAGTATTTTTATGTAATTTAATCAATATTTTTTTTTCTATTTTCAACATTTGACATAGAAAATTTTGAAATTCGTTTAAATTATTTATAATAAATTATAATATTTTTTTATTAAATATTATTTACAGTAATTTTGTTATTGTTATTTTTAACATTATATAATTATCAATTCTAATAAATTTTTTTAAATACAATTAAAAATAATAAGTATGAATTAATTATAATTATAATTAATAAATTATGCAAATTATGAAATTAATTTTAAATTATTTTATTTAATCTTAACAATATATAATATAAACTAATAATTAGGTAAGTATAATTTATTTAATTTTAAAGTAAGTTTTAGTTTTTGAAATATATATTAAACTATATATTATATTAAAATAATTAATAAAATAATTTAAATTTATAAACTTGTCTTTTTATTAGATATTTAATTTAACAATATATATTATAAGCTAATAATTTGATAAATGTAGTAATTGTAAACTAAATTGCAATTTAGTATTATTAGTAAATATTAAAATATAGATTATATTAAAATATTTAATAAAATAATTTAAACATGTAAAATTATATTTTCTTTAGAAATTTTATTTAATAATATATAATATAAACAAATAATTTTCTAAATGTGGATTTTTTATTTAAATTACATTTTAATATTTGAAGTACATATTGAAATGTAGATTATTTTAATGAATTAATAAAATAATTTAAATATGTAAATTTATCTTTTATTATAAATTTAATTTAACAACATATATTATAAACTAATAATTTTATAAGTTTAATTTTTTTAATTTAAAATATATTTTAGTGTTTGAAGTATATAATAAAATATAGATTATATTAAAATAAAATAATAATTTTAACTCATAAATTATGAAAAATATTATAATTAATTTTAATAACGGTAATTTAAGCTAATTTATAGTATAAATATTTATGTTGCCGTTTGTAACATAATATAACCATCAATATTAATAAATATTCTTTAAATACAATTAAATTATAATAAATATGATAAAATATAATTTTAATTCATAAGTTATATGTTTTGATTTTTTTTGCAGAAAGTAATAAGTAAGTGGAGTCAATGTAAATGACTTTATACATTCTGAATTTTAAGGTGTAGAGTAATAAATAGACAAAGTTATGTTTCAAAATTTAATACACTTAGTAACAAGTAAGACAGTAGGTGTAATCAATTTTACACACACATATATATATATATATATATATATATATATAATATAGATAGATTGTTTTTTTTTCACTCTTCGAATATTTATCGTGCATACTCAAAATCCAAAGTTAATAAATACCATTGATTAAGTTAAAATAGTCTTATATCAATTGATTCACATTTAACAGTAAAAGTTTCATCAATTTATTTTCAATTTTAATTTTGAAAATCAAATTATAAATATTTTCAAGTAAGATACTAACAAAGTTTTCAACATATTAAAGAAATTTCGTATAAAAATTATTAAAGTGAGTTTTATTTTGTGTTGATAAACCTTACGTAAACATTTCATACTAATATGAAATATACGTAAGAGTTCGTCGTTCATCTTTATATAAAGTAGCATGCAACAAATATATTTAATATATTTTTCTAATGATTATAGTATATGTGAATGAATATAAAATTTTTTAATATCTAAAAAATCAATTTTGGTGATTTCCATAATTATTGTTCTAAAAAATTTAAATTTATAAATATTTAATATAAAAAATTAACTTGTCTTTTCCTTTAAAATGTCTTTAACATATCCAACATAATCGAAAATCCTTTAAGATTTGAGCTATTTTCGGGACTTTATTCGCTTCCATGTTACGAACTTAGTTTTAGATTAATTCTCAAACACAAATTATTTTGTTATAAATTCACTTTTAACTTAATTTAATTTTACAAAATATAAATAATCTAAACCGATATTAAGTAATGCTGAAGAGAATCCAATGGATCCTTTCAGTAATGCTCATTTGGGCTAGCACAGGCTGTAGCGTGGCCAGAAAGAAATTGGAACGACTAACATGTTCAGCATCGTAATAGTTTATAAAAATAGAAAATTTAATTATTAATTTAAGCAAAATGCAAATAAGTAACACTGGATAAAGAATCAAACAATTTTTATTAAGAAAAAATTAATATCCTCTCACCATAATTTTTAATCACAAAATCATTTTATTCCTTAGCCAATACGCAATTTTAATATTTAAAAAACTTTGGAACTAAGCAAGTAATTATATTTTTAGATAATTTCTACACAATAAAACCAACACATGCAAGGTTTGAATGTAACATAACATGGCTTCCACAACCACAATGGTTACATGACAAATGTCTAACATCTATGCAAATTGCCGATCAACTCTACGATCAATTAAATCAATCAAAAATCAAAATAAAACTGCTATGTGCTAACCATTACCTGTCCAACATGTACTGCCTTCAACTAGTATTTGCAAACAAATGATCACTCATAATACATCCCATTTGAAGACAAAATTAGATGGTCACGACCCATCAAGAAATATCCATGTATATGCTTTTGGCATATGCCCCATTTTTACAGCTAAAAAATGGTTAATACAAACATGTTAAAGAGCCAAACTCTGAACAAATATGGGATACTAATGAGACATTAATTCCCATAATGTGTCAAAAGTTGAAGTAGTTAGCACTAGAAAACTATATAGAAGAGAGATCTTCATATATAGTCTTGATACCAGGCCTTTCAGAAACAGATCGAATGCATCGAACAGCTATACCAAGAACCTCCTTCATTCCCTTTTCTACAACTGGATTACCCATTTCTGGCATCAAGATAGCATCAAAACATTCTGAGCCTCTACCTTCAGCTACACGCAACCTTACCCAATCTGTCAGATCAACACCCCCCTCCTCACCTGATATCACATCACCAGCACACCTTCCAGTTAGAAGTTCCAAAAGTATCACTCCAAAAGCATAAACATCTGATTTGAAGGATGGCATAGGCTTCTTAGAAGCAGCTAACTCTGGTGCGCGGTAACCCAAGACTCCAGCATCAAGAATCTGTTCAACGGTACCTGCTTGAGTCATAAGTCTGTGAAGGCAGTAATCAGCAACACGTGCATTCATATCTGCTGTATCTAACAGCACGTTTGTAGCTTTGAGGTTTCCATGAGGAACGGCACGATCAAAATGGAGATAGTTCAGGCCACGTGCTACATCAACTGCAATTTTGAGCCTCTGAGCCCATGTTAATGGTGGACCTTTTCTTCCTGGTCGATCTGACAATTTAAATTATAATTAAGTTAAACTGGAAATATTTAAGGATGACACACAACACCAATAGACATAATGGATGACCTTGAGAAACATTTACTGCACCCACATTATGATATGCATTAGAATTATTGCACACTGAAGACACTGTAGTAATTGAGTGACAATATTGTGATTTAAAAGCTCCTGACAACCTAAATTTATTCTAGCACCCAATGCTCACTAGAACTAGAAATCATGCAACAACTCGTTCTATGCCTCAGATATGGGAGATCAGGCGTTATTATATTTCAATCAAAAAGGATTGAGCTTTGCACTTTAAATGGATTTTTTTGGCAAGTTATGACAAAACAAGATCTTTCCTTGCATTCATGTTGTATTTCTTCAAAGTGTGATTTTCAGGGTGCAATTTGAAGGAATCAAACTGAAAATTACAAATTTATACAAGGCCTTCAATGTAGATATATCATCTATATGTTGGTGAACAAGCAGATGTTAGAGTATAAGTTACCATGGCAAGTAAAACCAAGCATTTCAAAACTCAGAAGACCATCAAGTATCATGTTGCTAGCCAGTTATGTAATATTTAACTATTTTTAGGGCGTACTATACTATCCCTTCCTACCTATCCTCTTTATCCTGTTCATTGATTCTCACTTACCCAACACCACTCCTGAGGTGACCCCCCAACCCCCCCCCCCCCTCTCCTTTTATTTAAGGTTCAAACTAACGAAAGGAAGGAATGTCAACATATTACCATAAAGAAAACTTGCAAGGCTCCCTGGTGAGATGTAATCTGAAAGAATAAGCTTCTCGTGCTGCGTAGGACCCCAATAATATCCTCTCAATCCCACGACATTTGGATGCCTTATGTTTGCAAATTTTTTTGTCTCCTTAACAAATTCTTTTCTCTGTTTAGCCACACCTTCTCTCAACCACTTCACTCTCAACAATAAACCATTCTCCAGAGTTGCCTTGTAAGAAGTGCCATGACTACTTCTGCCCAAAACTTCAGCTGGTGCCCTTGAGAGTTGCTCAGGTGTCAATGTTATTGTATCATCAAGAAAATGCAGCTCTCCAATCAACCTATCTGGTGATCTCGTATCAAGTCTTGCAAGATTTTCAGCACTAAATGAATCACCAGACTCTGGTGACCATGATAAGTGGCTCTGCTTTGATGGAGAGAACCCAGTTACAGCTGCCATTTTTTCATCAGGGGTGATTGCATCTGATGGTGACCCTTTACGAGCAGTCACAAGATCCTCAGCCGATACAACCAAAGCACTACCCCGGTCTGTTGCACGAACCGGGCCAGAAATAATTGGTTCAGGATGCCTATTAATATCCTTACTTGTATCATATTCTGGCGGAGATCTTGATATGCGTATGTAGTGTATGAAGACAGCCAGCAAGATTAATATGAAGAGTGCAACCACACAGGATACTATAATTATTACTTTAACAATAGTGTTCATAGACTTCCTCTTGGAACTTTCAGCAGGTGAAGTTGTTGATCCAGGAGGACCATTTGGAAAATGTAACTTGGTATTCCCCGGAAAGAAAGAAGAACTAGGGAACTTCCGAAGAATTTCTGGGACAACTCCGGACAGATCATTTTGTGAAGCATTAAAGTTTTGGAGCCCCTTTGGCATGTTGTTTGGTAGAGGGCCGGTAAAATGATTCTCTGATATATCCAGGTAGTCTAGTGAACTCATATCAGCAATTGTGGTTGGAAGAGAACCAGAGAAGTTATTTCCAGCAATATTCAGCAATTTCAGGCCTGTTAATGACCCAAACTCATCAGGAAAATAGCCATCAAGCTGATTGTGAGAAAGATCAAGAATCTGAAGATCAGATTGACCAAGAGAAGATGATAAATTGATGCCACCAGAGAGCATATTATTTTCAAGATGAAGCTCTTGCAATGTGGGCATTGTGAGCAGATTAGCCAGAAGTAGACCATCTAATTGGTTGGCACTAATGTCAAGTACCCTAAGCTTTGGATACTCTGTTAAGACTTTTGGAAGGAAGCTGTTAAGAGAATTACGGGATAGATTCAAATAATTTAATCGCAAAAACTGAGGAGTTACTTCAGGGATGGCTCCTGTCAACTGATTCCCACTGAGATCAAGAAATTCTATATTCCCCCATTTCAGCATCCTGGTTAAATTTCCTTCAAATTTGTTATTTGAAAGATCAAGTACAGCACAGCTTCCAGTGAGAGGTGGCAGTTCACCAGTGAACCCATTTGATGAGAGATTAAGAGAATGAAGTGTCATTGATGTAATTATACTAATTGGCCCTGAAAAAGATTTTGAACATTAGATGAATAACAGTGAAGCTCAAGACTCTTATGCAATACCACAAACAACCAATTCCATTAGTAAACTATGAAAGGTTATTTATTATGAGGAAAAGAAAATTTGGAACTGCCTAGGTACCTGAGAGATTGTTGGCACTCAAATCCAGTTCAGTTAAAACCAGAGAATCTCCTTTTAGTAGGCCATTAGGAATAAATCCTGAAAATCTGTTGTTGCTAAGCTTAAGGACCTGGAGATCATAAACAAAATCAAATCCAGGCAATTCTCCATCCAATTGATTGTAGCTGAGGTCCAACACCTTCAAATTTTCAAAAACTGGTTCCACAGCTCCACTAGCCAATGATCCAGTAAGCTGGTTGTGGCTTAGGTTCAAATGCTTAATAGTTTCAGATATCCGCGGTAGAAACTGCTTGGAATCAGAACTAGATAGCATGTTCTCACTGAAATCAACATAGCTCACACTTGATAAAAGCATAAACTCAGCATCTAAATGACCATCAAACCTATTCCCATGCAAGTCAAGTTTTTCAAGAGCAGAGTTTAGCTCAAAACCTTTGGGAATTTTTCCAGTGAAGCCATTATGAGACAAGTTTAGAGATACAAGGCTAGTCATCTTAGTCAAAGACACTGCCAATGCTCCAGAAAAAGAGTTGAGGCTCAAGTCCAGAGAC
This sequence comes from Abrus precatorius, assembly GCF_003935025.1. Taxonomy (NCBI): domain Eukaryota; kingdom Viridiplantae; phylum Streptophyta; class Magnoliopsida; order Fabales; family Fabaceae; genus Abrus; species Abrus precatorius. Next base: position 29,226,038 of record NW_020874292.1, on the reverse strand, counting down.
TTTATGGAAGCCATTTCTGAAATAGAATCAGGAATTGGGCCAGAGAAGTTATTTCCAGCCAATGACAGATTCTGTAAGCTACCTAATTTACCAATTCCAGAGGGCAAGGATGACGAAAAGAGGTTATTGGAGATATCCAGGAATTCAAGGCTTCTGAAATCAGCAATGTTGTCAGGTAGCTTTCCTGATATGGAATTGTTAGACATTGAGAGTTTCACAAGTTTTGTGAGATTTGAAAAAACACTCAAGTCAGTGTCAGCAGAGAGACCCAAGTTATCAAGGACAACCCCAGCAACATTACCACCATTACACAGAACTCCATTCCACGAAGATGGGCATCCATCAAAGTCAATGGATTCCTCATTCCAGGAATTGAGGACATAACCAGTAGGGTCATGCTTGATGCATTTCTTAAACTCCAACAATGCTAAAATGTCCTGCGAAGGAAGCTGCCCCACAACGGAATAGAAGTACAAAGATAACACTAAGAGGCTTAAGGGCTTCATAGTCTTCTATAAACACTTGAATGTTTACTTCTGTGTAGTTCACACTCAAGTTAAGACAGACAGGGAGCTTTTACACTTCTAGTTCAAAAAGATAAGCAACTATCTATCTCACCGACCAACAAAAGGTACAAATATATTTCCAAGATACACTTTTTCACTTCTTGCAAAAGAAACCCCCAATTTGAATAGAAGCAGGCAAGCTCAATATCCAAGAAGAAGAGAGTAGGGTCCTCAAGCTTCTCAATCCACACTAAGTGAAGGACTTAGTGCCAAAACCCAAAGCGTCCAAAACCTTAAGCAAGCAAATAAAGACAGCATTCAATGAGAAATGATAAACCCAGAAATAGAGACTAAAAACAATGTTTCACAAAGTCATCAACTTTACATGCTAAACAACCATAAAATGATGGGAAACCAGAAGCTCCAAGAGATTCATTGTCCTTCAAAAAGAAAAACCTTACACATGCAGTGCAGCTTCTTCAGCTGAGACAACCATTAGCTGCAAAGAGTAAGCAGAAAACATAAATGCACTGAAATGAACCAAACAAAATGTGTCAATGTTTAGAGATCTGAACACAAAACACATTATCTTCTTTTTACCAAAATCACTTCTTTTGAACACAATGTAGACCAAAGCAAAAATCCCTACCCTCAAGTATCAAACTTTTGAGGCAGGCATGAGAGATTAGCACAAAGACTATAACTTCAAAACTTCAGAACTGAAGTACAGTATAGCAACATTGTAGCTAAAACAAAGTTAAGGAGAAAAGGGAAATGAGTACCCAGTTGACACTCCATGCTGCAATAAAGGAGAAGGGACCCAGAAAATTTTTTTGTCCTAAAAGCTTTAATTGATGGATGGAGATATTTTTACAACCCAAAAAAGTATTAAAATTTCTGAGAACAGTAAATAACCCCACGATTTACTTTAATGGTGAGTGACAATAAAACCTTAAAAAAGAGAGTACCTTTGTCCCTTTTAACTTGTGTCTTTTAGCATGCATGTGACAATGTAGCAATGGAGGAAAATAAAAATAAACCCTAATGGTTAGTTTATGAAATGTCTAAAGATAAAGTTCTTAGATTTCATCCTTTTGAGGTTCTTAGTGTCTGCATTCAGCAATGCAATTTGACATGGAGGCAAGGAGAAAAAGTAAAGCGGGAAAAAAGTTAGGGTTTTTTATCTCTAGCTTCTGTCAATTTTGTTGGGTGTTAAAAAAAACCTTTCAGCAAAAAAATTAGGGATTTACCCGCCAAAAATGGACACGGAATCTCTCACTTTCCTAGTGGACGTCAAAAGATTTTATGAAATAGAGTTTAAGATTTTGGGTTATAGAGGTTGGAAGGTGTGTCAACAGTGCCATGTAGGAATGGTGTGACCCACCACTGCCCCTTTGACTAGGGTTTCTTGTTGGGATCAATGGTTCCAAAATTATTCAATTAAGGCACATTCACACACACACACCCCACTGAAGAGGTGAAGTTGGTGAGAGAATAATGGAGATAGGTTAAGGGGATAGGGACATGGGTCACTAGCCCTGTGCCAAAAAACATGGCCTGTAATATGAGCCAACTACAACAGAGACAGAAATGGTTCTCACAAAAAAATAAAGTATCCTCTTTTCACTTATGAGATTTCTAGATTTACCATTTTGTTAATATTAAACTTAAAGGAAAAATTTAAGCATTTAAGATTGATTATTTTTATTAGGAAATAATTTGTTATATCAAAACAATTTTATTAATTTTAGCTTTTAGGATTAGGTTTGAGCATTTAAAAATGGTAATTTTTTATTATAAATATAACATTTGTTATACTTTATATTTTCAAGGTGATAAATATTTTTTAATTAAAAAATAATAATTTTAATTACTTATCTTTAGCCTTAAAAGTTAAAAATTAATATTTTTATATTAAAAATATATCAGTGTAATAAATATTGTATTCTTAATGAAAATATTCTATTTTTAAATACTTAAAATTAATGTTAGTACTTTTTCTCTTTTTTAAAAACATATATTCTTGTATTTATTTTAGTGTATTTTAAAATTAATGTTTTTGTATGCGTTACTACTTTATAATTAAAATTAAACGGCTTAGCCAACTGCACTTAAAAACACAGGGAGTGTTGCCCTCTCTAATGTTACAATTGTACCGAAACAGAAAGGTTGGGGGTTTCCACGGTGCATAAAAATATTATATTAGAGCTTCTCTATGATATTTTCTTTATTTATTTTTCGAAACTTTAATAATTTATTTTATTTATTTATTATTTTTATTTTATAAAAATAATGAATAATTGAAACTTTTTCATGATTCAATTTTAATAATTAATATTTATTTAGTAAAAGATAATAAACAAGATATCAATTAACATAAATGAAGAATACAATAAAAGAATAAGTAATTTTTTTTGTAAAATTTAAAACATTAATTATTTTTTAATTCTTATGGAACGATTTTAACGTACAAAATTTGAAAGATTATTATTTTGATTTGTTTTCTTAATCATTGTAAGTATTCTTTTCTTTCACCGAAAATTGAAGACTATGCCCACGCGCATAATGGTAACAAATGCATTATATTTTCCCCATATCATTGGACATTTTAGAGTGGACCGCTACGGAATGTCGGTGTAACTTGCCACATACTTTTTTTAATATATTTTTATTTATTAGTTAAAATATATTAAATATTATATAAATTTTATTTTTTACAAATTTATTTTAATATTTTTATTTCACATATGTATGATTTTAATCAATTTTAATTAATCGTTAAAAATATGTTTAAAAAGTGTGTTAGAAATAAGTTGCTAGCGTTAGTGCTGTTTATTGAGCTTTATTTTGGCCCCATTGGTTTATATTAATATTCATTCACTTCTAATACCAATGGAATAATTTTTGGTATTCATTAATTTCAGTCAACTACTACTTTGTTACGCAAGAGTGATTCCATGCAATGCTATGGGACGAGGCAACAATTCAATAGCCAAAAGTCAATGGTCACTAATGTATGCCCCTAATTAGTATTATTGTTGCTATAAAGTTGTCTATTTTCAATTGTTTTGAAGACTCAACCTTTTAACTTATATGAAAAGTTTTATTTTATTAACTTAAAAATAGTCTTTTTGATATTTAATGATATTGGATATTCAAATATAGTCAATTCAAACTATTAAAAACATTTGACTCAATATATAAAAGAGAATGAACTTCATAAAGTAAATAAATAAAATTTAAAACCTTATATTTATAATTAAGTCAAACTCACTCAAATCAACACTTAACTTTTTTTTGTTTTCTCGTTCCTAATAATAATGGTTAGAGTTAGATGTAGGTTTCATTGTGTATGAGAAATTCACAGTCTATATTCAACTGGTGGAAGAATTTTTCGTAGAACATGTATAGATATTTTCTGTGACAGACATGATTATGTGAAATAAATGTTACTCTATATTAAACATGTCTTTTAGTTGGAATAAAATACAATTTATATTAAATGCACGAAAATATAGAATGGGATAAACATATGAGAAATGTTATCTTTACCAAAAAATATGTTATAATTTTTTCTCATAGTTCAGAGAAAGATAACTAATTAAATAAATATACATATATACATAATATGAAAACAATATAACTAAACCTATAGATTTTTATTACTTGTGATTTGAGTATAAAATGGATACATAACCGGTGGGCGCTTTAAATTTATTAGTCACCCATGGCCATGAAGCAACTTGATGCCAAGTTTGTTGATGGCTTACTGGCTTTAAAGTTATAAAATTATATACGATGGAATAAAAATTGTAATTTAAATTAATTTATATATGTATTTCAATTATATTCAACAACTCAAAATCAAACAGACATTAATATGATCCTACTTACACCTTAAATGATACATTAATTAAAAGTAACAGTTTTAAATACAATAATATGCATAACAAATTATAAAGTTATTAGGATTTATATCATTAATTTTTAATAGTAATTATAACTATATAATTTTATTTTTTTTAATTATAGAAAGCCAAATTTACGTTTATGATGTTTTTGTACTTGTCCTCTTCCTTAATAAAATTAAGCATTAATTCCTTCATTTAAAATGATTATTCATTTATTTTTTGCACACAACTCTCATCCATCAAATTAAGATTTGTCTTTTTCTAATACTTATGAACTCTTATCAACATTTGTTTTATTAAATATATTTTAAAACTTCTCTTTAAAATATAAAAAATAAAAAATACAACTACATCATAAAAATATTACATTCCTTACCTATTCAATCGTATCCTTATTTTAAATACTTGTATAAACTACAAATAATCTTAAACAAAATAGAAGAAGTAATAATAAAAGGCTAAAAGCTTGTTTGTTTCTATTTTTAAAAATAAAAAATATATTTAATTTTAGAGCCATTATAATTTTAAACATGCATTTTTCTTAAAAGAGTTTTGTTAACCAATAATATTAAAATATTTTTTTAAGAATCAATAAATAATATGTATTATTAAAAATCATGTTAAAATATATTAAAAGAAATTTCCATTGACTCCTTAACATTTTCCTTTTTTTAATTACTCTTTTTCGGCCGAGAGCTTGAGAAAAGAAAAACTTATTTCCATGATAAAACTATTTACATTGATGGACTCAAGGCCCTTCAATTTAAAATATTAAATATAATTGAGTAATCTATGTCTCAGCCATTAATTTTACGTCAAAAGGCATGTTACAGTAGCTGGGAATGATTGTCACAGACAGTTCTTTACTGAATCCATTGCCAAAGATACGTAATTTAACCATTCAGATGCACGTAGTAACAGCAAAATTACTAGCCAACATCAAAATTTTGTGAAGGCGTCTATGTAACATTAAATTAATTGATCCAGCATACAATAACTCAGTAAGCATCAACTCATTAGTACTCTACATTCAAAAGCGCTATAAGATGTAGCGTAACATAACAGAAATTATGGAAATGGTTGAGAAGTCAAAATCCGCTACAAATATTTAAATCTAAATAGGTAAATAATTTTTAAAAAGGTCAAAAAATTACATTTTCAAGCTATTACAAAATGTGCAACATGGTAGGCATGCCTATCATGAAACACACACTCCATGCAAACCAGCCAATGCTATTTCAGGTGAATCTCTGGTTTTACTTCTTGCCCCCACCAGAAACATTAAATTTAAAGAATATAATGTCCCCATCTTGGACCACATACGTTTTCCCTTCCTGTTTATACTTTCCAGCAGCCTAATAGACAATACAACAAAGTAGAAGAAATGGTTATGTCTTTAGTAGCACAAAGCACATAAATGAAAAGGTTTCATATGCTGAAACCAAATGCTGCACATGTATAGCACTTAACCTAAATACAGTGCAATCAGCATCAAATGTCAGAAACCCAATAAAAGAAATCAGACTGACTCCTGTTAAAAAATACACGTCTTCTGCCGCAGAATAGCAAAATGCAGCAAAGCTATAAGCCATGGTTGCTCTTTTTTTCCCGCTTAGTGCAACACATTCTATTTAAAATCATCTAGCCAAATTTTGCTGCTCATTACAGTTCTGACCAGCTCGCATACAATTATCTTATGGAAGATTCTTGGTAGTCTAAAAAAAAATCACCTTGCAAAAATTTACCATCTTTTGATTCATATTATTGTATGACATCTCCTAGCATTCATCTTTTTCTTTATTCCTTACTTAAAGGAAGATAAAACAAAGTCGAAGTCAGGTCCTATTACAAATTAATGCAAGTATGATAAAATTAAGAACAAGATTTTGTACAGTAGTTGCTCTTTGACAACTGTCAATGGAAGTTTCCAGGTCATAGATAAGGAAAGTAGAAAAGGAAATCTTCTCCACAAACAAATAACTTCTCTAAAGGCCCTAATTAAATTAACATGACATTATTTTCTTTTCATTCCATATATTTAGTCAAGAAATAGAACCTCTCCATCTATTTTCAAATGTTAATTGGCTTAATGGCAGGTTTTCCTAAAATATCAATTTTATAGCATACATGTATAATGAGATAACTACAAGAGAACTCCTAAAGGCGTATCTACAAATTTTCCTTCAGGAATATATTTACATTAAGGCTAAATTTTGAGTCTTTATTTGTTTAACATAAGTTTCAATAGGGGTTATAAGTGACATACAAAGAACTAGTGTAATCATACTACTACACAACCAACTATTCTATATGATAGTGAATATTGGAACTTTAAAGGAATAAGTGAGGGGAAAAATGGGAACTGCAAAATGTGTTGAAACAATTTCCAATATAATAACATAAATGCAAGTGACAAACAACTTTAACTTAACTTGAAACATAAAAAAAAAAAAATTCTAGCTAACTGACCCTACGTTGAACTACATACAGAAAAAAAGAGCTAGAGTGGATTTCCTCAGTCTCAAATTTTTAGCCACAAATAACCCAAGCAATTAGACCTGGAATGCTATCTCAATTTGCCCAAGTGAGTAAGAATCTTTCCTCACTTTTCCAGCAAATTCTTTAAAATTTATGGGTCATTTTTCTGTTTCATCACTCAGTTAACGATTTGATGCCAGCCACTAGGACAACATTCAAGGAAGCAACAACAAAACAGTAAAAGTCACATTAAAAGAAAGTTCATACCTTCACAGCTGCCTCACTACCAAGTTCCTTTAGATCATCAAACTTCATCACCTGAAACAACATTAACAAAGCACCTAAATCAGTTGTTGCAATATTGAACATATTTGTTAATATAAAAGTCATCGTAACAATAAAAACACCCTATAGCAAAAGGGAAAAAGTTAACTGATCAATTATGATAAGTTAAACTATGTAACCAGTGAAGAGACCAAATACATTCAGATATGTACAACAGCTATGCCAAATAGGTCATAAAAATAGCAGCAAGTTATCTGAATAGTAACAAAAAAAAAACTGTTCAATTTGCAATTTCAAATAATGGAATTACATGGTATCTCTTCCTAATTAGAAAATTAAAACTGTTCAATGACTTTTGAACAAATCTAAATGCATAATCTAAAGTGAATAGAGTAGGTTGTACCATAGACACCATCTTCCAAATAGCATGCATGATTCAATTTGATTCTTACCTTCTAGTAAATTCATATTCCAAGAGTGAATCAGCTTCTTGATTAGAATCATGGAAAAAAAATATTGATTTTATGGTGTGTAATTTTCAGTTCTTACTTCGTTGGATATTTGCCCTTGCAGTTTTCTCCATAGTACAATTGCCATTCCAGATTATCATCAGTTAGTTTTTAAGATAGTTTTTTATGCTAATAGTTACCTAAATATTGTATCACTATCATGAAGCATATGGCCATAGCTATTAATTGCAACATATCAATAATTAAAAACAATCATTAAGAAAAAAAGTATCGCCATGATTGATTTCATTATGTTGCTTAAAATTTACATTTACATTTAAATTTTCTTTAAAACTAGATATTAGTATTATATACAAAAAATATGAAATAAAAAAGGTTAAACTTCACGCCATTTTATTTCTAATTTTAGCAAACTATGGAACAGGATTCTAATTTTTATTTACTAATTCCTATTCTTAATCAATCAAATTGTTCTCTTTGCACCAAAAGTAGCATTAAATAAAACCAATTTGCCCAAATATACATGACTTCATCAATTCAAGTTATTCCAGAATGTGTCACGCAGAAAATGGGTTGGGCAAACCTGGCTCAGGTTCTGCCTAAACCAAAACGGAAAATTGAAGGTTTTTCAGACATACAAATCCTATTTCCTGAACAAATTCTTCTAAAGCAGGACAAACCATTCTAAGATTCTGAAGTCATATTGGGGTACTATAGAACCTTCACACATAATTTAACAGTATTAATCAATAATTATAGAATTCTAATGCTAAGCCAATAATGGCTGTTGTATAGGAGGGAGAATATGACAAATCAGAATTAAGTAAAAAATTGATGAACTAACCTCAGCACAAATAAATCCTCTTTCAAAATCAGTATGGATAGTCCCTGCAGCTTGAGGAGCCTTTGTTTGGCGTCTAATTTGCCAACATTTAACCTAAAAGCACATTATACATGGTAAGGAAACAAATGCTGCGTAAGTGAATCATGGTAGAATCCCAACCATAGTTATCATATATGAAGAAAAGAAACAGAATTCAGACACAAAGGAACCAGTGTGGAATGGCAGAGTAAAATGGCTGTAAGAAAATATTTCATAAACAACCTAGGTACTCTTAATATTGTTGAGACAAACAGCAATAGCAACTCTCAGCTCAGACAAAAAAAGTACTCTCAAGGAATGCCCAACAGAGAAACATATCAAAAGTTCAAAACTAAGGGAAAAAGGGCCCTCAAGAAACACATTTGATGTCAGTTACACTCAAGCCCTTGTTTTCCGAAACTTTTCCAAACTTCTATAAGAATATTATCAAGGCCAACTTCTTTACCATTCTCCATCTTCTTAAGAGCTTCTTTTACTTCTTCAATTCGAATCCTACAGAAATATGACAAATTTAGATAATTTGCTTACACTTCTAGTCCTACTATATTTCCACTTACTCCTTGTCTATCATTAAAAAGTTTATAAAAATATTTCTCTTATTTGTCTTTGATGTCTTGATCCAAAACCTAAATTTTTCCTTCTTTATCCTTAATACATATAAATTGATCCAAATCTCTAGATTATCTTTCTCTACTTTTAGCAAGTTTATAAATCCTTTTTTACCATACTTTGTCCCAAGAATTTAATAGAACCCTTCAAAAGCTTTAAAATGCTTTTCTTGTCTAATTTCTTACGTTCCGATGCCTTGGCCAACTTTCAGCATTACATATATGCAAAATTTTAAAACACATCCTCTTCTCTCTAATCTTTTCTTGCATACTTTTATTCTACCATCACAATTCCTTGTCTGTTGGTCTAAAACTTATAAATTCACTTAAAAGTTTTTTGGCAACTTTCTCGACTTTCGTAACCATATTGTTCCAAATGATGTTGGCACTACTTTGTGTCTCCCAGCTACTCTCTTCTACAAATTGCTTCTGAAATTCCAACTGTTTCTCACCTTTAAGTAGCCACCACTTAATTCTAGGAATATTAACTTGTCAAATCTCTATTTACTAATCTTAAAACAAGCATCAAGGACCAAGACCTTATCACGACAAAGTCAATTAATTTTAGAGCTGCAAATTTGATCTCCAGTTACAATAGTAAATCATCTTCTTGCATAATATTATTTATATAGAATATTGACAATGATATGTCGATAATATAATACCTTTGTATCACACAATGGATGACAGGAAAAGTTTTTCTTACTTGTGCATAATATTCTCAACAGTCAACATTAGAAAAAATAATAATAAAATTATAGTTTGGTGAGGTTGTTGCACAAATACCACACAATATTTTGAAAAAAATTAAAAGACAACCTTCATCAGTAAGAAAGGAGGTGCAGAGATATACTACCTCATCAGGTCCTGCTGTGAAAAAGTAAATAAGATTAATAGCGGAAAATCCAGTCTTTATTATTTTGGGAAGAGCACTGTTGAAATGAAGAATGTCAAATGTTAGAAGCATAGAAAATATAGTTACATATCAACTATTCAAAGTTAATAAGCATTAAACTAAAATTTGGTAGCAAAATGGATAAAACTACTGGCAAATAGCAAAACAATCAGAATAAGCTCTTGATGTAGTTATATAGTGATCAAAAAGGTATTTCTGTTCAAATTGTTTTAATGAGGCCACTGCTGATCCTCAATTCAAAAGGATTGAGACACAGTGTACATGCACAGAAATTAGCAAAAAGAGTGTGACTTGGTACCATGGGTTAAAAAGAAAATTATAAGATAATACTCATAATGTCTTCTATTTTATTAAAATCTAAATCATTTGAATTTTTAAAAATGGTTACTTACTGCATTTTGTCCTTTCAAGCGCACAATTCATTGTTTTCTAAAATTTCAGTACCTCAAATTCATCACTGATGGAAGACTTGATTATAGCAATTAAAAAAATTGTGGGAAAGAAATATTAGGGGATCAAAATTACACATTAACCATAGTAAAGGGACAAAGGTGTTAGTGTTACTAATTTGAAGTCAAACATTTAATATCAGTAAAACAAAAACTTTGAACAGACCTTTGAACCTTGTTCTCCTCACAATACTTAGCCGCTTCATCTGGTGGCATGTCTGCAAGATTCCTCTCCAAGGCGCAGCTGAAAGGAATAATTTGCTCACCACCATGCTCCTGTACCCTGGAGAACAGAGGAGTTCACAGTTAATTAAATTTCTTTTTCAACATTACAAAATACCAAATATTAAGAGAATAATACAAAAAAAAAGGAAAAAAAAAAGTCAATAATTTTACATAAGAAACAACAAAATGTGACAAATTAGTTGACATTTTCATCTACTAATACAAAGGATACGCTGTTTTCACAGAAGAATAATAAGAAATTAGTATTAAAATTTCAAACAGAAGTAATGATATAATCTACAATATCATTTCCAATTTAACAGCTACACGGATTGAAATCTACTGGCAATGGCATGCAGCCATAGCATGTGGCTGAAGCATGTGTGGATTCTTACTTTAAAGCATGCATGGGATCAACTCGCATCCCAAAATTCTAGCTCAGCAATCTAGAAGATCAATTTTTTAATTGTTAGTAGAAGTTGCTGAGTCACCAGCCATGCAATGTGACTTCTACAGTCTGCTTTCCTGATGAAACTTGTGCAGTCTCTATAGTCTGCATCCAATACTTGTCTTTTTTTAAGTCACAAAATTAAATTTACTATATTTAAAAACAACCAATATATGATTTTTCTATTGATTTGTAACTTGTAATTTTTCATTTTCCACTTTTCAGTTTTCTTTTCTAAATATGGTCTTTTATAGAAAATATTGTATTGCTTAAACTTAAAAGTTGATAATTTTACAGAAGGATATGTAAATACTTTTTAAGTTTTGTTAAGAGTGCTAGATTTAGCAAGTGAAAAATATGTAGGATGCAAACAAGCTGTAATTGTTAGGATATAATTAACTCAATTAAGACTGTAGTTACACTTCTTTATTTACTGCAAACACTATAAAAAATTACAAACAACAGAGCTTATGTGTGCAGCGGAGCACAGTTTCAGTTCAATCCTTTACTTATAATAAATAGATTACACACATAATTTTAATATAAATAACATAGATGCACCACCAGTCCAGTCCAGTCCAGTACTATAATTATAAGTGGATGCCTTTGCTAGTTTGCAGTTGCCCTTTCACACCCACTCTTGCACTGTCGTTTTGTTACCTAGGCTAGGGTGTATAGCTAATACGAGTCCAAAGCAGGAATGGAATGTAAGAAATGAAAATTGACATATTCTATGTACACCAAAGCATAATGCACAGATCAAGTATAGTACATTCTTCCATCCCATCATTTCCCTTGCCAAGAACATCTTTAAGAACACATCATTTTTTAGGCATATATGTTGAATATTTGAAAGGAAACCTAAGTTAAGTAAGTAGCACATTTTCAGAAGAAAGGACACTAGAAGGGCATATATGTTCAATATTTTGCATACAAATATGTAGAATACTTTACAACTAATTTCTTAGCAACCTTCATACTCATACAGAGATAGTCATGGAGAGAGGCAAGGTCTAAATGATTGATGAAAGAAAAAATATTTTTTAAAAAATAAAACAAAAGGCTTACATAGATACATACCATGCATGAATTTTGGGAAGAAACTTGTTCTTTTTTCTTTGATAATCTTTTTCAGTCATATTAACCTGTGAATGAAATTTAGGGATCAAGAGGTAGAAATTTCATGTAAAATAGTCTGAATGGCATAACACTAATATGGACTATGATATAACTCCCCTCCTCGTTCACTAAGGAAATACTTTATGGAAGCACCAACATTATAGGTATGACACAAAACAGTAACAATGACAACACATTCTGAAAATTGTGAATGTTAGATTAAAGCACTCATAAGTACTTTTTATTCACAAAAATAATTTGTAATGAAATACAGTATCAAAAGACATAGATTACAGCTCATCTATCTTCATAAGATGCACAGACAATCTACTACCTTGGGTGTTTGGCAGGAAGATATGAAATAACTTTTTGGGATTCTTAAGTATCCCAAGAGTCCTAAGTTGGGAATGTTAGATTCCCATGTTTGGCATAAACATTTTAAGAAACGTGATGTTTTTTTAACTGTTTACCAAAACATATTCCCACTAGAGGGGTGGGAGTCCAAGATTCCCTGTGACAGTAGGAAAGTTTTAGCCATAATCATCATGAAAATATTCCCAAAAACCTTTTAAGCATACCAAACACATTTATGACATTTAGTCAAATCAAACATTAACATAAACATAGATGGTTTTATAAACTATAATGCTGAATGTATATAAAGAAAAGGCAAGCAAGAGAAAATAAGCCTGAATTTAAAAAAAATAAAAATTAACGTCATCTATTAACTTGGTATCATGCTTCCATTTTCCCACTAATATGAACCTCAAAACCATAATAAAAATTAAGAAAAACACTGATAAATTAACATAAGATGAAGTGCTGCGACTGAAAGGGTATCCAACAGGTATTATAACTTGTACATAATAAACAATAAGGACCTTTACACTCCAAAGAAAACGAACTTTCTAAGAGAGTGAGAAAGAATGTTACCAAGTATACAACAGGCTTTGCAGTTAACAACTGAAAGGAATTCAAAATCTCAATATCAGCAGTTTTCCAATCCCCTAGACGTACATCTTTTCCCTCCTCAAGCGATGCCTTCACCTGAAGACATGAAGAATCACCACCACAATTTTCATCTGATATGTATTACACATTCTTTGTATGTAGAAACTTCAACATATGAGAAGAGGAAAAAATGTGAAAGTGACAATTAAGAGATAGCACCAAAATTTGATGAGACTGCAAGGCATAAGATAAATGCAACTACAGAAGCAAAATTTCTGTGCTTTGTCATGAGCTAAAATAAGTTAGCTCCATTGATGACAAACTTTAACTTGACTACTTACATTCTATTTCATACAGGACCATGAGAATTGCACGTAAGCAGGAGATATTAAGTGATGTCAACTCCAGTCATAAACACCAAGTGAAAGGTGAAATGAGCAGGAAGCTACCAGCATGCTGAACAGAAATCAAGAAATTCTCCAGACACCTAGCCATATAGTTGATTGATATGATGCACTATGTCTTGACTAGTTCCATTAAACCATTGGATGAAAGACTTTTGATCAACAATAAACATGGAAGTGAAGATACATTTTCTCTTGATAAAAAACAAGTAACATTTACATGCCAAATGCAACACAATTTACAGCAAAACTTATTCCCAAAACAAGTTAAACCCTGTCCATGTTTGAGAAATTTGCTGCCTTTTAATGTAGTAATGTATCATGGAACCCATAAGAGAACCATATCACAGAAAGCACCAACAACACATACCACCCAAAAAACAAATAAATAAGAGATACAAGTAAAAAAATTGTCCCAGTGTATTTAGCAAATACAGTAGGTATTGAGCACTGTATAAGATATATGAAACAAGAGGGGGGGGGGGTGAATCATATAATGCTCAGAAACCAAAGTTAGACCTTTTGACAACATTCGAGCTCAATTTTTAACTGCTTGTCATTGCTCCTCTTCATGCTTTTCTCAATATCTTCGATCTTTCTTTCCATGAATTCAATATCCTAGAATATTGTGCAGAGGGGGAAAGGCTTAGTTGCAGTTATATTACAGTATACAAACAGGTATAAGATTTTTATTTGCACTAAAGAAAAAATTACAAGGAACTGGAGGAAAAGGGATCCTCCTTAATATTAAAAAAAGTTACACAAAGACGAAGAAAGATACAATGGAGCAAAGCTACCCAATTACTCCACATATCTGTCAGGAAAACGCCCCCTAAAAGAGTATATACTTTACAACCTATCAATAAAATTCATGTTTCATCAAACAACAATAAAATAATTGTTGGTCCAATAGCCATTTTTTGTGATAAATAAAAGTTGCTAATTATGCATACCTTCAGCCGCAATTCTTCAGTAATGGTCTCTAAATCCCTAACTGGGTCAATAGAATCATCTACATGGATAATGTCAGAATCCTCAAAGGCACCTAACAAGCAGCAAGGGCTCAAGGTTAATGACTCCCGAACTGACATTACAATGGCATAAATTCATGATGCAGCACTAACAAAAGTGGTCTGCACTCTGCAGGAAAGATTACACATCATCTTACGTAAAACATGGAAAATGCCATCTACTGCACGGATGTGAGATAAAAAACTATTCCCCAATCCTTGCCCCTGATGGGCACCTCGGACCAATCCAGCTATGTCATGGATTTCTAAGAAAGCTGAGACCTGTTTTACAATTTCAACAAACACACACCATCACACAGGAAAGACCAATCCATCAACAACAAACAACTAAAAGAAGAATATGTCAGGTCAGGTGCAACAGATAGAATTAGTAGTTAAAGCTCGAGTGTAAGCTATCGGATTAACAAAAGTAAATTTCAATTAACAAGATCACCAGATTCACTGACAATGATATAAGCTCCATTACATACCTCACTTTTTGGCTTGTATAATTGACAAAGCCACTCATATCGCTCATCGGGGACATTAACCCGCGCCTCATTAGGCTCAATGGTGCAAAAGGGAAAGTTCTCAGCAGGTATTGACAACTTGGTAAGAGTATTAAAAAGAGTAGACTTTCCAACATTTGGCAAGCCCACCTGAACAAGGGAAGAACAACAAATAACATAAAACACTCATAGAAAATCTTCAGATGACAGTTTTCATTTCAATAACTCAATCAAAACATCTAAACAAAAAAAAAAAAAAGCAACATAAAATATTTCCAGTTCAGTTCCAGTGCACAGTAATTATCATCTGACCCCACAATATAAGAATGAAATAGTTGCAAACAGAATCAATCAAGCATGAAAATGAAGCTGAAAAGGGCAACGCCCATTTTTGTGATTGACAAAGGGGTGCTGAAAATAGTAAAAAAATCGAAAATTTGTGGGTTCACTGAGTGAAATAAGAATCATACAATGCCAATTTTGAGGTGGGAAGAGAATCGACCGAGGATGGCTCGCTCAGCTGGAGCTTCCTTGGATTTGGCAGATTTGGGAGGCATTTTGCGGCGAAAGGTTTCGGTTCTGATGAAGAACGAGAGCGTAGCAGAATCTCAAGCTCGTGGCTTGTGTAGGGTTTTGTAGAACGGGAAAGGTGAGAAAGTACTCACGATTCGTCCAGTTTCACTGGTGCCACTTTCACCTTTTTTAAAATTGTAATTTTTTTTAATTATAATAAGTACAAGGCAAATATTAATCCACAGTATTTTTAAAATTGGATCGATGATTAAATCAATTGAGATTTATTAATTTAGTTCTTGTTCAACTGTAATTGAATTATGTATAATACTGAAGAATTTTTATTTTTTCTTCACACTACAGAATTTTTTAAAATTGTATATAATAGTATTTATATAAATTTATTATTTGTAACAATTAAAATATTTTGTAACACATAATCAAATAATATCATAACACGTATTTTCTTTTTATAAAAAAATAGAATCACAAAAAAAAAAACAACATTATTGAATTAGAAATTTTAATTCTAAACAATGTGCTAAATTAAAAAAAATTCTTTAATTTGTAAGATTTAACTCACCTAAATTGTTCTTCACTTAAAAATTAAGAAACTTTTGATCCTTTTTAATGTAATATTTAATAAAACTGTTATTCACTCATCTATACATGTATTATTGAATTTTTATTATTTTTTCATTATGTTAGATAGAATGTAATTAAATTTGTTGTTGAATATATAATTAGTTGAGTTGACAAAACTTGTGAATGACTAATAATTAATTTGAATTGATCTATTATAAGCGATAAACTTTAGTGAGTCGACAAAAAAAAAAAAAAAATAGTTCAAATTTAAAATATATGTCTAAGTCCAGCAAATTTGATTTTTATGAAACTTTTCTGACCTTAATTGAATGAAACTAAAAAACTTTCAATTTGATTTAATATCAAAATTAAAATTAAAATTTTAGTCAAATAAAACTGAGCTAACTCGGTAATAAGTTTAGTTTGCTAACTACAAGTCTACAACGACAAGTAGTAGAATTATCATTAACTAATTAAAATTAGAAAACAGTGTGATATTTTATTTTCTTTTTTATTATTAAGTATTTATAACACATTTTAAGGTTCATTTATTCTGTATTACACAACAAATTTAATGCATTACATTTAATTTATAAAAAATACAAGAAAATATGTATTATAATTTATTTTTAAAAATAAAAAACTGCTTTTTAAATAGAAAATCAAGCATGCTCTTATTTTGTATAATTTTTCTAGAATAATTGATAATTTTAAGCTTTTGAAATTCTAAAAATGAAGAGTAATCAAGAAAAAAAAAATGTTAGAAAAACAAATAGATGAAAAAATAAAATAATTATATAAAATCATTTTAGACATGCCGTGTGTATAAAATCTTTTAACGAGAATTTGCTCATGCAATGCATTTTTATATTAAATGTATAAACAAAACACTGACAAAAAAAATTAAAATATAGCATGAGAAAAAAGAATAAATCATAATATTAAAAAAATATAAATAACCAAAACAAAACTTTAAATAACATAATTTTTTAAAGTTTTCAATAAGATATATTAAAAAATTTTAACATATATCTTAGAAGTTTATACAATTCTATTTACAATAAAGTAATTTATTGTTTAAATATATTTTTCATCTTTACATATATACTGTTTACTGTCGTTTAAATTTTTAAATGAAATTACAATTTAATTCTTATGAATATATACACTCTTTACATAGGATCAGGATTCTTTTCCGTAATATGACTCTCATGTTTCGTATTTTTGTATTTTTGCTTAAGCGAAAATGCAAAAATACAAACACATAAAGGTCATGTTCGCGTCAAAAAATGAAAGAATTTCAATCTTTTTAAATATTTACAACTATAAAAGTAACATGACAACTTTAAAAAAATAATGTGACTTTTTAATTATTAAATGCACTACATAATTCATCCATTTTTATAGTATAAATGTGACTTTACATATATTCTGTTTGCAGCATAAATGCCATTTTTTTAATTTGTCTATAAATTTTAAGGCCTTAAACAACATTGATGTGCGAAACTTAATTTAATAAAATTCATCCATTTTTCTTTATTATTTTAACCTTTTAAACTAAATAACTATCAAAGTTTTAAAATCAAATAAAAGCACGGCTGAACTAGATTTTTTTAAAATATTAATCTCATTAATAAAAAAATAGTTGTGTCAATATTCAAATAAGTTTGAGAATATACCTTTATATATTAAAAAATTATTCACACATCACTATTTGGTTTAAAATTTTAAAAACTTAATGTCAAGGATACAAGAAACTTAATATAAGTTGTGTACCTTCAAAGCGAGTACTAAATTAATGTAGACAAAAAAAATCACATGTTGATCTTAAAGACAAATTGAAATAAATACTTTGAAGAAATGACTGATGACAATTATCCAACGAGCTTTTGAGAAGCACGATCCCAGCAGGAATACAATTCAATAGCCAACTCAATACAACACCAGAGCATATCACAAATTTTGATATTTTTTTTTTTAATGTTGATAACTTAACCATTCCACTTGTATACAAAAATCAGATGCAAAAGAAAAAAAAAAGGAATAATAAACTTGAATAGTTGAATTCAATAAAACAAATAGAAAGAATATGTAAAGGATATTAGCTATAATAAGGATCATTCATGGTTCTTCAATGGATGACAACCATTCAGAAATCACTGAACTCAAGTTGCATTACTGCAGCATTCATTTCTCAACCTCCTCTTGTAGACTCAATCAGATTCATGTGTCTCTTTGAGATCTAAACCAACATCTTCATGTTGACTTGGAAGGCTCTTGAACCACTTCTAGTCCTTCATCTTTTAGACCTCTCAAAGCTTGATTACTTGAGAAGGAAGTTTCTTTGGTGTTCATGTTAAGCCAAGCTTCATGTAGTTGCAACACATATTCCAAGTGCCATAACACCTCTCCCATGGTGGGGCGGCTCTTGCCATCATCAGCAAGACACTTTTCAGCTATCTCACCAAACTTAGACAATGATTCTGGACAAAGATTTCCTCTAAGCTGAGGATCAATGATCGTGTCAAGTGATCTTTGTCTTTGCCATCTCATTGCCCATTCTGCAAGGTTGATTTGATCCTTAGGCAAGGTTGGGTTTATTACAGCTCTAGCACAAACAACCTCAAACAACACAACTCCAAAGGAGTAAACATCTGATTTCTCAGTCAATTGTTGTCTTCTAAAGTACTCTGGGTCTAGATAGCCAAAACTTCCTTTCACAGCTGTGCTAACATGAGTATGTTCAAAAGCTGGACCATCTTTTGACAAACCAAAATCAGACATTTTGGCTACAAAGTTCTCATCTAAGAGTATATTAGTTGTCTTGACATCCCTGTGAATGATTCCGCGATCAGCCCCTGTATGAAGGTAGTGAAGTCCCCTTGCAGCTCCAATGCATACTTCTAGACGCTGCTTCCAAGTTAATGGAGGAAGATCACTCCCAAATAGATGGCTTCTTAGAGTTCCATTTGCCATATATTCATAAACCAAAATCATTTCATTTTGCTCTTCACAGAAACCAATCAAGGACACTAGATGCCTGTGTCTGAGTTTAGAGAGTATCTCAATTTCTGTCTCAAATTCAGCTAGACCTTGCTCAGACTGCGGGTTGGCACGCTTGATTGCAACAAGTACACCATCTTCAATCTCCCCCTTATACACCTTACCAAATCCTCCAACTCCAATTACCAAACTTTCGTCAAAATTATTTGTTGCAGCAGTGATTTCTGCCAATGTGAACCGCTTGCCAGGTCGGGTTGAGACCACAGATCCATATGGCTTTTGAGTTCCTGCTGATCCCTTGGCACCAACAGTGCTGTTTACAGCAGCTCCTCCATACAGGAACAACGGTCGCCATCCCTGAGGGTTGTTTTTGGTGTCACTTGATTCTTCCCTCCTGCTTTTGCAAAAACAGAAAACAAGAACAACTATAAATGCAATTATAGCTATAGAAGCTAGTCCTGCTCCAACTCCCACCAAAACTACTCTTGCTTTTGATTTGCTTGTTGCATTGCCACCAAAATCATATCTCTCCACATAGGCAAGATTACCATTTCGACTAAGCTTGAAAATCTCCAAACCATTCAAGAGAGCATCAGTTCCTGCAGCACCAGCAGCTGTGTCAGGTCCTAGCTGAACCCAAACCGTGTCAATCCTTGACGACACAGGATCAAAATAATCTTGGTGATAAGCTTTGTTCATCCCTCCTGCTCGTACAAAAATATCAACATTATCTGCAGCGGTTCTGTTGTTAATGTAGATCCTGAATATTCTCTCATTAGCCTTTTCATAAACCAGCTCACAGAAATGTAACCGGATCAAATAATCAAAATCGGGATCTACTTCAAATTTCCATGACATGTTGAATCTTTTATCCAAGACTTCAGTGTTAGACATTGCCCTTGCAGTTTCATACACAAGGAGGGGAGCCACTGAAGTATCATTCATGGAAGCATATGTGATATTAGAACTACTCTTAATTCTAGACCCTGCATTTTCGGTGATCATATAGCTTGAGTCTACTTCCCAAGTTCTCCAAAGATCACGATCCTCATCAGATTGAATCTCAGGGCCGCCAACGTTTAACCTATACATAGTCTCCATCCCACGCCCCATCAAATTTAAGCTTCCACCACTTCCACCAACTCTACTAACGGAGCCAGAAAAAAGCTCACCTACAACTTGTACAATCTCAATGGCATTGATGAAGCCAAAGGAGCTTCTGGTGGGAACAAACTCAATCACAAGCATATCATTGACAGCCAGAATATATTCTTTGATCAAGAAGAATGAACTAGAATTCCTTCCAGAACTCTGCAAATTCATATTCTTGTGGGATATCTTACCTGGAACTTCAAACTCAGACAATAGTTTCAGACCATTGACCACAACACCAAATGAGGACTCATTCATATTGTAGTTCTCAGTAACAAAGGGGCAGAAATGGAACCTAACAAAATAGTTTCCTTGAACATCTTTGATTGTGTAATTTAAAGGAACCGTGAAAATTCTAGCTGTCTTGTAGAGTGGATC
Organism: Abrus precatorius; assembly: GCF_003935025.1. NCBI lineage: Eukaryota > Viridiplantae > Streptophyta > Magnoliopsida > Fabales > Fabaceae > Abrus > Abrus precatorius. Next base: position 29,205,235 of record NW_020874292.1, on the reverse strand, counting down.
ATAGGCTGAACTGCCACTTAATGTAGAAGTGGAAGCAGCAACACCAGAGGAGCTGAGAGTGACATTGGTATCAGTAGCCATGTCCCCAACCCATATCCTGCCCTCCACATTCACAGAAGAATTTGAACCACAATTCAAGTGAAATGACTTTGGTTGAGCCTCTATAATGCTAAACGTCACCGACACAATCACCAGAAACAGCACAATAAAGAGTCCATTCCCAAGGACCTTCCCCATTATTACAACTATTCTCCCAAAAGACCCTTCAATTATCTTCTAAGAAGAAGAATCAAAATTTGCAAAGGAGAAGAACAAGCAAAAGGACAAACCAGGGAGTAAAAATCAATACCGACCCAGAAAGCCTACAATGCTCAATCACAGAAACAACCTCTTTTCTTCCAAGATCTTGAACAAGGAAATGAACTTTCATGAAGAGAGACATCCAAATTTAGAAGCATTCGTAAAAGTTGAAGCCTTTATAGCAAACTAGGCAAAACAATCTTCTGGGGCATATGAATGTGAACTTTCCCCACACACAGCAAAGAGTTGAAAGAGAAAACCCACCTCCAACTTTTGCTAAACCAATCAATCTCCAACACACAAACAGAAACTCACAGATCTGAGCCTGAAGGACCAGGGTCCCAAGCAAGAAGTGGCAATGCAATAAGATTGACAAAAAAGACAACAACTTTGGTGACTTGTGATAAGGAATCCAGAGGGAACACTACAAAATCAGAAATGTCACCCAAAATGGGCTCTTTCTGAGTAACCAAAAAAGGAAATCATAACATCAATACATGGGTGTGGTTGGAAACAGATTGGAAAAGTTTCATTTCATTTCATCTGTGTTTGGTTTTGTATCTTTTACAATAAGCCAAGAATCTCACTCTACTAAATTGGTACTTTATCTTATTTCCTCCTTCTAACTGTTGTCCATTATTGATAACAGTAACAAAATTTCTCTTGATTTGACGCCTCTAAAAAGTTTTTTCTGTAACGATCCAAATTTTATTAGTTTATTATCATGATATAAATAATATAAGACGTTAAAATCTTTTGGGTCCACAATAAACAAAATTTAAGTTTATTTTCTTGTACAGTTTTCTTTATCTCATAACTTTGATGAATGAAAAATGTTAACAATATAATTTCAGTGTTATGAAATGCTTGCCAGTTTTAGTAAGTAAAGTGTAAATTTGAATTACTTAATGGTAATTATAATTATATGCAATATAATTTTTTAAAAAATTGATTAATATTTAGTTTGAAATATTTAATATGGAGGCAAGAGAGCGGGATGGGATGGTTCCATTATTTGTGAGGTGGGTCACATGGCATTGTCCTGCACATGATGAGTTGTGCAATTATTCTATTGCCATTCCCAAACTGACCCTGTTTTTCAATCTCTGTAAAACATGTACTGCAATGTCAAATGTCAATGTCTTCTCGTATTATTCCGTACTAAGAGTACCCCTTCAAGGGTCCTTTGTATTTTTGCTTCTACAGTGCTCATCACTCAGCAGTTGAACAGTTTCATTAATTTAATCTTCACCAGAACCACTGCTATGCCACATTATTCTACCCTATACTTCAATTATTGTCAAAATTGGCATTTCCATTTTTACCAACCTCGAATTTATGAGCAGTTTCTCATTTTCAATTTTTCTTTTCTTACTAAATGTATTTCCTTATTAACAACAGTAAAAGTTAATCACTTTCGTGACATAAAAAAACATATATGTGAACTTTATGATTCAAAATATTTTTTTTTCTATGTACTATTAAAAAAAAATTGAATTATAATCAATATATGTAAAACATTTATCAATCTTCATAGAGTTAACTTCTTTTTTCCTTGTAATAAATATTTTCTCTTGGTACAAGATGCCGTGCACGTTTGGATGTGTTGCAGTAAACGTGCGTCTAAGATTTTAGTATTACTCTGAACAATGTTAGACTAATGGAGATCTAAGGCACGTTGAACATAGAACCAAGCACACATGTATGCTGGTTTGCAAGGATGTTATTTTGCTTTAATATATACATCCATACACTGTATATGTATTATTAAATTAAAATTGAATAAAAATTAAAAATACATTTTATCTTTATTATTAAATTAAAAAAAAGTTTACAATATTTAAAGTTTAATTTTACCATTAATTTAAAAAATTTCAAATTAAATGCAAAAAAAATTACATAACATAATAAAAAAATAACATAATCGAAAAATGCTTTCGTTTTAAAATGAAAACTTACATTTATATATAAAGTTAGATTTTTCAAATAATGGTTACTTGTAAAATATCCATACATTTCATATCACAAGTTTTCAAGAATAATAGCCTATAATTGGTAAATTTTAAAATAACAAGACCTTTTTTGAAATTTGTATACTCTCCCTTCCTGATAAAACGTTAAGTAATTACGTTTAACAGAATATTATGTCCTAAAATAATTCCTCAAAACATACTTGTACATATCCTACATAAAAAATTTAGGCAAAAATAAAATTGAAACTCAGACAAGGAAAAATTATTGAATTTCATCCCTGCATGTACATTACATTACATAACAGGTGCATCAACCACTTTGGCTCCAGATGTCACAAAGATCAGTAATTCTAGCAGCACACGTGTAGTATATAAACAAAACACAATAATGGTGACCATTTTAAACACAATTCACTGAATGCTAAAGAATATCGTACACTGCCTATAGAGCAAAACTATATCAATAAGCCATATAGAAAGTCATATCTCATAAAATACATGTACAAATGCTATTAGCCCATGTACAAGTGGATTAATTTGCACATAGCCCCTCGTATTGTAATTCAAAAGAAGAAAGTATGGGCTAAAATATTTATGCAATAACATTGCCACTGTTCTGCATAAATAGATATGAGAAGATAACCCCCAAGCATAAATTAAAAAAAAAGTGCAACTACCAGAACTCTAACATCTCTGATCTCTCTATAGATGAAGCTGATGTAAAGATGAAAAAATGAACCAATTAACACCATGATGATTCCCCCTAAAAAGTGACTTGCAATTTTCCATATCTAGTGGTTCATAAATGATCATGTGGGAGCTTGCAGATGATGATTTCCTTATCAATGCTTCTGGGTTTTACCAATCCAGAGCATGGAAAGATACAATTTTTGTCAAGAGGGTGATTGCCAATTTACCTGGCCAGAACATACAAACTAAACAAATTTTCTACACTCTCCACTCAGTTCTCTTCGTACAAGCTCCAAAATCTCAATAATCTGCAAAATGAATGGATAATAATTGAAACATTTTTATATTGGGGCTTATGGAGGCCAAGCAGTACACACAACACAGCATTCTGTTCATGAAAATAAAATCATCTCAGTTAACTGTTTTCATGAAGAAAGTACTAGTTATTTTTTAGACACAAATGTGAAGAAAATTATATGCCCCAATGTTTCTTTGGAGTTACACAAATCTAATCAGACACTAAAAACAGTAAAAACTTCCACACGGAGGTTCATCAGTAGCTATCTAACCAGACACAATTCTTAGCTGAATGGTGGTGTTCAGTTAGTAGGCCAGCTATACACGGTTTTAGTTGGACTAATACAAAAAGCTGGCTTGTACAGCTATGGCAACAGTACATCATCACTCATCAGGTTGTCCAAAGCTTATTCTCATATATCATAACAGTCTAGCACTCTTGTATTGTGCAGTAAAATTAAACTAAAAAAATAAAATATTTTTAAACTATAGTGTTTTAAAAAATTAACAAGAAAAAAGTTATTAAAAAATAAAGTGAATGAAAAATATAATATAAAAGCATATTTCTTAGGAGAAAATTATTTATATATAAATAGATAAAATTATTCCAAAAGTAAAGCATAGGAATATCCTTAATTGCAATACAAAATTAGTAAAAAAAAAATTATTAATTATTTCAGAATTAGTATTCCATACCATGTTTTCACAAGCAAGCTTGAATCTGATGTCTATTCTCCTTAAATAAAATTCAAAAAGCACAATTATGATAGAAAACTGAAACATGTTTTGAATATAACTCAAGCAAATATATTTATTAAATTATCCTCTTCCTTAGTGACTTCCCCTCTCCTCCCCTGCCCTTGTACATCATTACAAGCCATGGCAAAACTTCCTCTCAATTCCACTGACTGCCATCATAGCAGGTGGTTACATTGGTCATGCCCACTCAGCTATACTTTAAACAGCTTGAGACTTGACCCTCTTCATCTCTTCCTAACATATACCTTGATATAGGTGGTTTCCTAGAGAGATGGGATTGGGATTCCATACTTCATATAATGAGGTTTAGTTTTTTTCTGTCTCAATATCCCTCAATTTTCACAAAAATGATGACTATTACCCATAAAAAAATTGTGCTCAATAACTTTTTCACACAAAATGTCATCTTTTTTTTACCAAAAAGTCAAGCACCTTTTTTAATCAAGTGGAAAAATCAATTTAAGCATCATCATAATATCATATGCCTAATAATGAATAATTCATATGTTCATATCTAGGGAGAAGAGTAGTTTAATGCAATGAAAGGAGCAAATCTTAACATTAAATTGTACATGAATGGCCAAGATTATAAGATTAAAACAGAGTCATTTGACTTTTATATGTGATCGTCTGATCTTTAGGTAATTTTTAATAAAGGTTTTGCTCCTATCACAATAAAGTAAACTACTGTCACAAGATATGCTCTATGCACATGATTTTTTTTCTCATAGGGATGTTTATGTCATTTAAATCAAGTTTTATTCATTCTACATTGACTCCGTGTACTGAATTCAATTCCTAAATCTAGCAAACTAAGACTGAGAATCGCTATTCCATTCTAGCTCGTTCTACTTCATACCCATTCTATGGAAATGCTCAAATGCCATCTTGCATACCAAATGTGAACATGGCAAAGTACTTCCAAAATAAGGGAAATCTCACATCCTCTGTATTTTTGTAAATTACATCAATTGCTACGAGGAACAAAACCTGGCTTTCCCAATGGTAACATTTCCAATTTTGTTCACCTCCACCAGACAACAGTGCCTATACTGGTGTTCCCTAACTTCCTTAATAGTCTCCCATTTTAACCTTACCGCTGCAATTACCTAAATTCTAAGTTGAATTGAGGTTCTTAACTTTTTTTCTGCTTTGAGCAACAAAAAAGGAATATATGTGTATGTGCATGATAACTAAATGAGTATCTGTCAGTATCAAGAGCAATTAGGTGAAGTTAAGAACACATTAATCTTTGAAAAAAAACAGAAACCAATGAACACTAGTTCCATTGTCAGTTATTGGAAATGGACAGTAATCTAGCCATATTTCTAACAAATGCAAGACATCTTAACACATACCTCTTCCGCTCATGACTAGATCTCTAGAGCTTGCCCAACTCAACTTCAAAAGCTAATTAAAGGGTAAAGGATTGCCCAAGTCTTATGAGGACTATTCTAGTCATATTGCTAGCAAATGTGGGACTGGGACATCTTAACAACGGTAAATATGGGGAAAAAAATATTAAGCCCATTGAATAATTGCTAGATTTTCAAATCTCCTAAACCTAAAACAAAATTTACGGGTTTTTCTTTGACAGTGTTAGGTCAAGTATTTATTGTCTCAATGCAGAAAGGAGTAGTTGCTTTTAATATCCTAGAACAACTTTACATCCAGAAGGAAAAGTATTCAGAGAAACAGACTCTTAATAGTTTATAGTGATATCACATCTATTGACATTATACACACTTCAATTATGTACAGACATTAAAAAGATGTTCAGAAAGGGAAAGATTCTCACCCCAGGGTAATGCTGTAGTATGGGTGAATAATGGTCAAGCGCAATGTATATTTTTTCAAGGAGGCTAAGAAGAGTATCTACCTCATCCCCCAAAAGATCAACCTGAAACTCCAAGTAAATATCCAAAGTAAGTACTTCTGGTATACGTTGGATCAATTACAAGACGTAAACATTGAAATAGAAAAAAAGTTAAATTGAAAATAATGTTATCCAGTGAAGTTTATATATCATTTCAAGTTGGGAATTAATGGCATATCTCAGTTCACCAAAACTTTACAACATAAACTTGATACCACAGGCCTTGATATGCAATTGAGGTTTTTTTCACTCCACAGGCACCACTATCTTTTGGTTTTCGGGAAGTTTTACCCATCTGAACAAACAACCATGAGACTGTTTTTTAACACAAGGGCTATGTCACCTCTCCAATAGGTGCTCAAGCTTCCCTGATATTTGAACTCCCATACTCATTCCAAGCGATCAAGACTGCTAACCACCTCAACCCATTCATTGTACGTCCACAAGCACTATCTAATAATGATATTCAAGGGCACTGACATCCTAACAAGAGAGAAAAAGAAAACAATGCTTTTAATTACATACCTCTGCTTCAGCCTTGGCAAGATCTGAACATCTTGCTTCTAGCCTTTGTTTGTACTTCAATCCCATGGATTTAAGTACATTGGCTTTGTTATTGAGCCAACAGAACTCAGAATTCATGCTTTCAAGCCTGAAAAGATTATTACATATATGACTTGGTTCTGACAATACAAGAATCACAAAATTATAATTTAACCTGCTTGTGACATAAGGATACGAAATTGAAGCATATTGGTTTCCTCCCACATAATTTTCAGGCTGTTAACAGTTAACAAGGCCAAATTGAAATCAAATAAAAACTTTTGACAAATATCTTTGCCGCTTACATTAGAACTCTTTCTCATACATATAGTATATCTCTTGCTTGCTGAGCAATCTGAAGGCATTTATCCCGAATGGATACTTACAATATGCAGCACATGCTAGTAGCTTTGTATTTGGCTCAATAATTAAAAAATCCGAAGGTCAAAAAATAAAAATTACTAAGTTAGATCTCCAAATTATTGCTTCAACAAATTAGATGCACAGTTGCACACCACATTCAGAATAATCCAAATGTAATCGCACACCTGATGCACTTGCTGGTTCACATAAGCTTTAACACTTCCTTATTGATAGAAGACCACATAAAACAGAGAAGCAATCATAGAAGTTGTAGTTTATCATAAATTCACGGGACAATAAATAAATAAAAGGAGCTTGAGACAATTGTTGCATACCTCATACAATTTCTTGAAATATCTTCATTTACTCTAGCTTCAAAATCAGTAACCATCTTCAACAATTTATGGATGAGATAAACAGTCGATTCCATTTGCTTCCTGTTTTCCCTTTCTTTAGCCTCAGTCAGTTTTAATGCTTCTTGTTGCTTTTGTGTAAGAGCAGAAAGTACTCTTCTTTCTTCATCAGTTTGTCTAAGCACATCCATTCTTTGTTCAAGATTTTTACTCAACTCATGCATTTGCTCCTTGTATTGTTCAATTTCCTTCAATGCTGCAACCAGGTCACCCTTAGTGATATCCAATTCTTTACTGTTCTCTGCTATTAATTTATGTTGCTGAACTATCTCAGCTCCTAAACTATTGAGCTGCTCAGAGGTAAATTCCATTTTCTCTTTCTCTTGAGCCAAAGCATCAGCTGCTCCTTGTATTAACATTTCCTTCTCTTCCAATACTGACTTCAACGTAAGCAATTCATATTTTAGTTTCTCTTTCTCAGCAGCTTCCAACTTTAAGGCTTCATCTGCATTCACCAAAGTTTCTTTAAATAATATATGATTGATATCCAATAGTCCTTGCATCATCGTTAACTCCATTTCTGCTTCCTCATTTCCCAACCCACTAGATGCTTGAGCATTGTGGGCAGCTTCTTTGAATATTACCTCATACATTTCTTGCATAAAACTATTCTTCAGATGTGATTCTTCCGTGATGCATCTAAACTCACTTGCAAAATCTTCAAAGAGACATTTATATACATCTTGAATAATGGAAACTTCGGTATGTGCATCCTCCACATCAACCTCAAGCTTCTGAATAGTATGTAACAAATTTTTCTCAGTCAGTTGTTGCTGTGACAATTTTTCTAAAGCAGCAGAAAGCTGAGAAGATTGAGTCTTTAATTCCTTCTTCTTATCTGCTAGCATGTCCTTCAGTTGGTGGTTCTCAGAGTGTAAGAAATCCAATCTATCCTTTAAACTGCTAAGAGATTCAATGTTTTCCCTGAATTGATGCACTTTATCAGTTCCAACAAGAATTTGATTCAACTTCGCAATGACATCAGGGATTTTTTTCTTCAACAGTTCAAACTCCTTGTCCTTCTTCAATGGGAAAGAAGAACCTCTTTCTTTCAAATTCAATAGTTCCCGCCTAAGGCGAAAATTCTCTTCAGTCTTCTCTTGCACCTGAGATTCATGGTTTCTTCTCATTTTAGTTATATAAGTAACCAATTCTTCTTTAGACAAGTGCTTTAGTGAGGCTGAATCCAAATTCTCAGGCTTGATAATCTTTGAGTCCTCCTGTTTGCCATTTTCTTCCATAGTTGAAGGTGGTAAATGATCTGTTGAAAGCTTCACGTGGAAATGATCAGCCCTCTTATTATGACACCATTCCTCAGCATTCTCCAAGGATCCAAGAGAAATAAGCTGCCCAGTTTCAGAAGTAGATAGTGTTTTAAAAATTGAATCCAATTCCTGACGCAAACTAGAGATCTCTTTATATTGGTCAAAACAATTTCTACTTTCAGAATCATACAGATTCCATAGTTTCTGTTCACAGTCCTGCTGCAAACTCCAGATACCATAGCTGATTACCATCCGTTCAATTTCCGATTGAAACTCCTGCTCCTGCTGCCATTCAGAAAGTGATATCTTTGATAACTGATCCACAAATTCCATTCTTCTGCAGAAAGTGTCTAGGGTATCTTTTAGACTTTCAAAAGCTTTATCGACATAAATCCATTTTTCCGGCATATCCTCCTGTAGAATACCACTTAAACCCACCAAATCAGAACCTGAACTAATTCTTCTAATGGAACTAGGCCCTCTAATTTTATTTATTTCTTTCTTGAGTTGATTTAACTGCTCATTTACTGCAATGTGAAGACTATCTACAGACATCATATGCCTATCAAACTCTAAACCACTGTCTGAAAAATGATATGTAGCAGCTTCATGGGGTTCATGATGATTTACCGAAGACCACAAAGTTTTAGCTTCGTCTGAACCCACACGGCAGTCATGTAGCATATTCTTTAGCCCAACCACCTCCAATTCTTTCTGAGCAATTCTCTCAGCTGCCTGTTCTTCAACAGCATTAACCATGCCCTTTATCACGGAGTCACTCACCATCCTAGAGATGATCAACCGCTCATCAATGTCGACCAAAAAGGACTCCATCTCCTCAAGTATATGATCACCAAGGCTCTCGTCTTCTTTACCATTGTCATAAATCCTTTCACCACCCTCCATAACAGCAAAGCTCTCCATTGTCAGATTTATGCTTTACAAACAAGAATCAGCAATTTGGAGCCATTCAAAACATGAGCTCAAATCAATCTCTCAAACCCAGTACACTGTCTGCCAAAATAGGAAGGAAACAAATAAGAAATTATTACACTTATCAGAGACAAAAAAAAATGCATAAAAAAAACTTACAACAATACTTGTTTATCAGTAGCAAATGATTCAAATTTTCAAATTATAAAAAGACGGGTAAGAAATATGACCCCCCGGCCCCTAAAAAAATCCAAACTTCATTCATGCCCCTTTTTCACTGTGTTTCACTTCCAAACTCATCAAAGTAGATTTGAATACATCGAAGGAAAACCCTTTAACTGTTTTTCTTGGCTAACATAAATTTCTGAAGGAAGAATGAGGCTGGAGCTGAAAGTTGAGGGAGAATTAAAAATCGAGGTTCAGAGACAGTTAGTTGGAGCTCCAATGTAGATTGAAGCTGGAACAATAAATTCAAAACTGGAAGACAAAAAACCGCTTGGTTGAACGGCATCAGAGACTTACTTATGTGACCAAACAGTGAAGGCGTATGATGTAGAATTAACGGCCAAAACAAAGAATTGGAGAATCCTAGGTGACAGTTGGAAATGTCGAAAAGAGAAATAGCGTACAAAGAAGAGCGTTGAATTAGTGATTGTGGGGTTTTTTTTAGGGTTTAGCAGAGCAGAACATGGAAAAGGTTCCTGCATCAAAGATTTGGTGAGAGCGGGAGAGAGAAAGGTAACTAAAATATACCCTCCGCTTATCAACAAAATCACAACCCTCTCCCCTCCTCAATTGACTTTCAAACATCTCATTTGTTTGCATTTTGCATTTTGGATTTTTATGTTCTTATTATTAAATTAAACAGGTAGAAATACTTTTTAAGTGTGTCTTCATAATTAGTTAAATTTTAATTAATCAAGACTCGGTTTAAAAAAATATATTAAAAATATTTTATCATTAAATAAAGTGATATATTATATGAAAGGAAAAAAATAAAGTGATATAATATGTGAAAGAAAAAAAAACATAAAAATAAATATTTTTTCATCATCTTTTTTCAACAAGCGATTTGATTTTTTTTAATTAAATTCACTATAATAACAAATGTGAAAGTGATAGAGAATTTTTATACACATGCTCACTTTGTTTGCATACGGCTATTAACTAAGTGATAATCATATTCCATAAAATAAATAAAAGGTATTTGGGGAAGAATAAAAGCGATAGTCGGTGAAGGAAATTTATCCTTTCCCTTCAAAATATATTCAAAGCAATTATCGTTAAAAACAAAAATTAAAATTAAAAAAATCAAGTGTGGGAGAACAAATTGAGAGAAAGGACATTCTACTTATATTGTTAACTAATTATTATAAATAAAAAAATTGAGCAGAAACACATGTGAGGAATTTATATTTTATTCATAGTAAATATATTAAATTTTAAAAAATTCCCAATGTACTAATTGTCCCACAAGAGAACCAAATCAATTATTTTGTCTAGCAATCATGGCCATATCATGATCGCCGTGTTTTTTTCCTTTTGGCTATATAGTAAGTTGTGGACTCAGAAAAAAATATCTAAATAAAACATAAACTTTTTTATATTCTTGTGTTATCTTAAATTATATTTATTCGAGTCAAATATAAATTCAAAAATTATATCTACTTTAATATATACATAATATCCCTTCTCAGTATTTTTCAGTGTTATTACTCTATAGTTTTCCATAGTTATGACAGCAATTATATTAAATTTTTATGTAGGCAGATTTTATGCATACTCTGTGTAGATTAAATAGACGCTCTCAAAAAATTAATCTTCCATAAATGGAAATTAGGACATGGTCATAAAAAAATTATTATTATCATTAAAAAAATTATTCACAATTTATAACTATCATTAATTAAAAATAAATCAATACTCACAATAAGATTGGAAGGATTACCTTTAATTGATTTATTCAAACACTTTGCTTCTTGTTAATTTTGGACACCTGGGAAAGCTATAAAGCGACAGAGGAGAAAAAAGGGAATGTACACTCACACTTTCTTTTTATGAATGGAAAATCCAAAACAAAGAAGAAACAAACAACAACAAAAAAGAACTAAAAGTAGCCCCACCAAATTGGTCAATGAACAAAAGTGTCCAAGGCTGAGAAGGAGGTGTTTCATAATTTAATTATGTGCATGTTTAGTTTAACTTATTAGAAAAATAAAATATTCTTTTATTAATTTATGAATTAAAAAATATTCTCTCCTTTGTCTTTTCCTTGCAAACCAAATAAATATCTTACCTCTCCTGTTAATTACAAATGAAAAAAAAAACATTTAAAAATAGAAAGTTTAGAAATAAAACAAAAGTTTGTACAATTTTGATAAATTTCAAAAAAGATATAAGATGTGAAATTAAGATTTGGGAAGGAAATTTTTTTTATTTTTAGTTGAGATTAAATTTGATATTTTAGTTAGTTAATTATGATTATAAAACAATTTAATAAATTTAATTCATAATTTTTTAATAGAAATGAGGATTTGGGCGTTTAAGATAGAAGAAAATCAACTGGAGGCTAAAATCGATATTTTTAAAAATAAAGCATTAATTGACCAGAAAATTTTGACAGACTAAATTTACCCATCTTTTAACTTACAGAGACTAAAAATATAATCGGTAAAGTTTAATATAAAGTCAATTATATAATACGTAGTACGCACATCATAAATTTAATATAAATTAATTTTCTTTTTTAAATAAAAGAAATTTTAATTATAATTATTGCTACAGTTGATGTAATTTAGCGCCTGTTGTAAAATGTCAAAATTAATTATTTCCGCCGTTCTAATATAAATTTTATGGATACAATTTATTTAAACACAGATTTAAATTTTTTTAATGGTTTAAAATATTTTTATCTAACTTTAGAATAAACAAATTCTCACTTTTATAAAAACAATAACGGTAAAGAAAAAGGAGTTTTTCATTATAACCAAGATTTTTTTTAGGGAATTATAATCAATAATGAATACTTAATGGTAAAGGAAGAAAAATATTGAAAAGCAGAAAAGGGCGAAAAGCACATTGGTAGAGTTGCTATCATCCACCGTTTTTGCAAAAGAATATGCCAAACTTTTTGAGGGGTGGCATCTTCTAACGTGCCATGGAATCCCAAGATTTTCTTCGATCATAGTATTATACGAGGATAACTTTTCATTTCACCACTATCAATTTAAATATTTGTAAGAATGTTATTAATATATATATACATATATATATATTACTCATTAAAATAGAATAATATGACAAAATATTTAATAATTTTTTTATAAAATATTATAAATTAATTTATTTGATAAAAATCTTCAAATTAATGATTGAATTGTTTAATTTTGCATTCCCTGAAATATTATTAAGCAGTATAAGTGTCCAAGTTTGACACTTAATATCAGCAAAAATATTTGAATTTTATAAAATATTTTTCATCAATTAATTATATTTTTATTTCTAGAAATTTAAAGACTATAATAAGTTCTTAATTGCATGGCAGGTTCCTTGATTACTTTGTCTTAAAGTCTAGTATCATAAAGTAGAAAACGGTTTCAAGAAAGGATAAAAGTAGGGGAGGGAAAAGAATGTGTTTCTATACAAAAAATGTACTTAATTAATGTGCCTACTCAACAAAATGATCAACATTCTCACATTATATGTAGTCAAAACCGTTCATTTTTGTGTGTGGAAAACTGACAATGGTAAGGTCGTATATCAAAGGCATAATTTTGGAATCTCTGAGGCATTATAGATTCAAGCCATTCTTCTTTTTTGTGGCATTAAAATATGTTGGAGCATGCAGTGGTTTAAGGGGGGGCATTGGAGCTTTGATATATTCAAAGATTACTGTGCAAAAATTGTAGCTGAGACATAACTTCCTTTCGGACTTGGTCTCTTCTTATTTTTCCTGTGGTAGTGACTGGAAATGGCTTCCTCCATACAATAAATAATTTTGGTATCTTAAATCTGAAAGAAGAATCATAAGAAATCATCGCTAAACAGCTGTGTTAGGAAATATAAAGTGGGCTAACACACCAAAAAGATCTCCATTAACAAATAAAAAACAAACCACACAAGTTGACTAAACACTACATTTAACCCAAAATTCTAAGACATTACATGTTTGAATGAGATTATTTTTAGGAGAATAGTTGTTTAATTTTTAAAAATTTCTAAAAATAAATTATCACTTTATCAAAATAACCTATTCAAACATGCACTAAGTAAATGAGTCCTTCCTATTTATATGTTGCTCAACTAGCTCATTCTCAAGACTTAAGCAGAAGAGTTTACGTAACATAGTTTATAGCACCCATGAGTTCTATTCAGCTTATTTTAATAAGCTTCTCTGTATAGCTTATCAAAATAAGTACTTTTTAACTTATTCTAAGAAGTTTTAGTATCAAATTTATAGAATAAGCTCTGATAAAAATAACTTATGCCCATACATACTTTAATTTAACAGGAAAGGATTTTGAAGAAGTACCTGCTTAATTGATTTTGCATACAATATTGCTGGAGGTTCTTTCTAGATAGGTGAAACTCTTCATTTGAATCAGACTGCTCTGACCAAAGCCAATGTTCCCTTAGTTGGATACATGCTACCACCATCTCTGTCAAGCGAGCATCCGAGATTCCCACAATAACAACACTTGCAATCGCTGGATGTTGTAGTAGAATTGCCTCAACCTACTTCAAACAAACAATATTTTCACACTTCCATGGAGTTGTAAGTATCATAAACCAAGAAAAGACAAACACTCAACTGGTCACAGTACACAGGAAATGATGAAGAAATGTTCTAGTGTTACATTACTTATTTGTTATACATTACTTGTATGTGTGTCCCTTTTGGAGGATAAAAATTCGTGATCAAGAAGCATATTATTTTGGTTTAAATTTGTAACTTGTTTTTTATGACAAGGCAAACAAGTTGAGGGACACTTGTACTACCTCTTCAGGGTAAATGTTCTCTCCACCACTCTTGATACGACCGTTTGTTCGTCCAAGGAGCCACAAATTACCATAACGATCAATTGATCCAATGTCACCTGTGTCAAGCCAGGCTTCGGTATACGGATTAAATGGATTTGTGAGAGTTTGATCCCAATACCTGAGCATTATATGTGGTCCTCTAGTTAGAATTCTCCCAATGTGACCACAAGCATCTGCACATATCTTCAGTTCTACGTGAGGTGCAGCCTTGCCAACACAAACACCTTGGGGCTGGTGAATGAGATTCGATCCTGCCACACCAAATGTTTGAAGGAGCTGGCTAGTGGTTTCATGCATTGGGTCATAGAGTGTCAGGAATGTCAATGAGGAGCATGATTCTGTCATCCCTTTGATAAATGAAACAGACAAGACTAGTGAATTACATCTATTATACCCAAGGTACAAGAGAACCTAGAGAAATTTGGAAGGGTCAAAGTTAGTCTGACCTTCATATATTTTACATTCTTGTCATTTGGTATATTGTGTTATCAAAAATAAATATAAAAAGGAGAAAATTTGAGACTTTTTGATCTTGTCACAAGTCAAAAACAAAAGAAGACATTCTTCAATGTAGATCTAGCTGTTTGTAGCTTTGCTATTTTTCATATAAAGCAACTTGAAGAAGGAAGGAAGGTAACAAGCTTGGCTACATTCAAATTTTTGGTTCTATAAGGGAGATCAACTTTCATTAGTTTGAATGAAATATCAAGGGACTTTTGTTTCTAGGCACACAGATTCTAATTAATAGAGTTTCAATAAGTAGTGACTTGTTTTAGTATTATAGTAAGGAATTAAGGATATTATTTGATTTTGGCTCCCAACATGGCTCCTTTGATCCTTTCACCGTTGAACTAATTATTTGAAACTTGTCTCCACTTTGTAAATTACCTGTTCTCATACTGTTATTGATTGTTGGATAAAAAATTAGCAATTGAAATTCTTATCTTTCCTGAACTCTTTTTCTCTTCTCTCCCATAATTCTTTATCATCTCTCTCTTTCGATTGTCTAATTTATCTTTTTCTTTTGCTAGTTGCACAGGATTTTTGTTCATATTTCGATTAAAATATGTGTTTTCATATCTAAAATTACTCAATAAATTTCTTCTAGACCAAAATTGAAATAAGTAAAAGAGAGACATACCATAAGCTGAAATAAGTTTAGCTTTGGTGAAGAGTATGCTAGTGTCTTTGATGAGCTCAAGTGAGAGGCTTCCACCCCCATTAAGTATTTTCTTGACAGTGTCTCCCCCTTTCCAGGTCTCTTTGTGCCTAAAAATATTAAAACACCAAATCAAGACTGAGAATAGTTGTAAAACAATAAATCCCTAACTTGGCCTTTACCTAAGGTAACAAGATAGCAAAACATTTAAGCAGAAAAAATATTTGCATAATAGACATAAAAAGGATAAAACAGAGTTTGCTCTACAAACCATGACCACTTTAGGACCTTATTTAGTATTAAGTACTGTATAAACTAGGAAGCCTGGGATACAAGAGATTAATTATCTTGAGCAGGTAAAATAATATTTGGTTTTACTGGAGGTTAAAAGATTTCTATGCTAATTTAGCAATAATTTCTTTTATAAAAAAATTGTTTTCAGATGACATATTTTGTGATGATCTTTGATTGTAGAATATACCTAATTATAGAAATCAGACTGGCCATTATTGCAGGAACTGTGATAAAAGATGTCACGGTATATTGCTCTATGGTGCCAACAGCCGATTCTGCATCAAACTTTGGCATCAAGACATGGCAACCTCCAACCATGAGCATGGTCAGGGCTGACGACAAGCCACCAATATGGCATAATGGAGCAGTATGTAGATAGACCTGTTACAGAACAAATGGCATAACATGAAGTTAATCATCCTTCTGATGTTTCAGCATGATTTATTATGCAACTTGGAAGTATGTAATAATATCTTTATAGTTAACATTGATAGCGTGTTCTGATATCATGGTAAGTTTTCATAACCAATAACATAAACTGCATGTAACAAAGAATGACATACATCATCCTCATTGTACCCAACTATGGCAATCTTGGCTAGAGATTGTATGATAAGAGCTCCATGGCTTAGGGTAACTCCCTTAGGCTTTCCAGTAGTTCCTAGAGTCAAGAAAAAAAAAATTTCAGGAAATAAAGGAGGAATTATTTTATCAAAAAATAAATCCTTAGCGAAATATTTAGACAGTAGCATGTACATTATTGCCCCCTAAAAATCATGCCAGTGATGTAGAAGGGGACCTTCTTCAGTAGAATAAAAAATCTATAGAAGTCCATCTATATTTCAAACTCCTAATTATCTGCAACTAGCTTGTAAACAAGAATTTGGGAAGTCTAGAGTGCATATTTCTATTACTAGAACTAAAATGAAATTGACTATAATTTTTAAGTTCATTGAACAAACTTAAACCTCCAATATTACTACCTTTCTTCAATGAATACCTCAAAAAATTAATCAGCTCCAATCCATGTATTCACAGTTCACACGTAAATCAATTTTAAAAAGTAAATTCCACTTAGTTAAAGAAGTGTCTAATTCCCAGATGGAATAAGTTTTGCATGTGTTAACTACTTTCATCACGCATGCACATGTTGAAATAGTATAGAAATGATTGCTTTCTGTTGAAGGTCTCTTTCCTAATTTTCTTATATAGCTTTGGAATTAATTTATTTACTCCTAATCATCTGAATTTCCCTTTGCAGCTACAAATCTTCCAATCCTGTTATTAACGTTTTTCATCCTTAATTTATTATAAATGGTCTTAGTATTCCATTTTAGCAACCATTTAGTTCCCTGCCTTGCTTCTCTACAAAGCCACAAACCACAAGAAATTAAAGTTCAGAGTAAAAGCAACTGACTCAGAATCTTGAACCTGAAGTAAAACATATTATTGCAGCTCCTTCAGAAGCCCAGGTGTAATCAAATGGTAGAAGCTTTACAGGATGCCCCTTAAGCATTTCTGGAGTAAACACTGAAAAGCAGTAAGAGCCATTAGATATTAGGATTATTCAAGTAAAAAAAAGGTTTCATTCATAATTTCTAAATACCAAGCAAAGTTCCTATCCTACCATTCCACATTGTAAAATCTGAGGAAGGGGAATCCAACAAAACATGCCACTTCAGAGATGGAATGTCATTTTGATGGAGTTTTGAGTACCATGTGTAGCAGCTTTCATCAGTCACAAACATCACTGGCCTCACTGCTTCCATTGCTAATCTTGCCTCTTCAAAACTCTGCAGGAGAAGGAAATTGTTTTAATAGCATAACATTGTGATTAGTGTATGAAATAGATTGTGGGAAGGGATAGAGTCTAGATGAAGTAACAACAACAAGAAGGCTGCAAACATATTAACTTTTGAGGTAAATAAGAAGTAATGTGCGGTGAGTTAAAGTATGCATTAATGCCTGTGCATAATGAATGATGAGGACAGCTGAAATTGGCTTGAAGTGCCATGTTAGCATGAAAATGGTTTCATGAGAGTGCTTGACAAAAATACCAAGTAAAAATAGCGCAAAGGTTAGCAATCGAGTTCAAAGTTAATTTACTCACCCAGCGATAGTTCAGAGGAGCAGCTATTCCTCCAACAAAAGCAATGGCTAATAACCACTCCAGATACCAATCACTGAAAAGAAAAAAGAAAATACTCAATCTATCATTGATAAAATCATTGATGAACTAACAATAACTACAAATTTCATAGGGATAAGACGTGTTTATAAATTATAAAACAACGACCAATCCTAGTCACACTAATTGGGAATGTGGTGTGTTCATAAGGTCAAGTATTTTTAAAAAAAATACATAGCTATAAAAGACCTCAACCCAGAAGGATTAAAAACCTTTCTTGTACTCCTGTGTCCAGTGGTGAAGCACTGTAACAGTGTAACCTACATATTTAAGGACTAAAATCTTCAATTTTTAAATGTCTCCACATTTTACTTCACAATTTCAACGCACAGCAGCATAATTTTCAACATTTTTATCTTTATTAATTTATTAACCAGTGCCTAAGAGTACTCAACCTCAAAAGTTTCTAAAAGGGTATTTCATATTTGTAGACATTTCACATTACAAATTTATGGCTTCATTTGACTTTAAAAAAGGAAGGACCCACTTTATCATTATCTCAGGTTCTAAACACAAACCACTGGGATATATGAACTTGAAACAAGAACAAAAGCTTAATCACTTTTGTGTTTGGTTCAAGAGGAAGAAAGTGCATAGTGTCCCAAAATGAAATATGAAATACCCTCTTCGAAAATTGAGAAAAAACCTGTTACTAGTAACACACAAATACTAATGCATGCACATGCAAAAGGGAATAAGAAACAAACCAAAGGGTACCACCTGTTGTAAGCACAGATAGCAACCACATCACCAGGTGCGAGTCCTAGCTGGAGCAGGCCTTGTGCCAATGACAACACTTCCTCCACCAACTGTTGGCCGCTCTTACGGCGGTGGCCGGCGATTGTGACCGGAAAATGTCGCCGGAAAGCTAGCAAACGACTCAAACATTGACAGATATGAGGGTGTGTGTAGTTAGCCATGGAACTTTGAATTAACTCTATGTTAGTTATGTTTACCTTAGCAACTGCAGTTACCATCTTCTTATCTTATCTGCACACAAGAATTTGTCATCAGCTTTTGATTAGAATCATTATGTGTCACTTTTCTATTGGTACACTCTAAATTTCTCTTGTTCTTTTCACACGTCTTTAGAAATGGATGAGTCAGATGTTACTTAGGACTTGTACATGTGTCATCACTTTTTAATTGGTCAGAATAAAATTTTGGTTTTTATTATTTTTGTTATTTTAAGCTTTAGTTTTTATAATATTATTTATCTTTTTATTATTTGTTTAATCTTGTTGGCTTATTCATGAGTACTCATTTTTATATTTTCTTTTAACAGTTTTTTTTTTCATGTATTCAATGACATATAACAAAAATCTGTATATAATAATTTTTTACTAAAATTTCATAAAATTTATTCTGCTGAAAAGCATACAATGATATTAAATATAATAATTGTTAATAAAAATTTATCGTTTATTAAATTTTTATTGTGTATTTTTATTCATGCATTAAAAAGATGTTCATTTAATTATTACATATATTTATGAAAAATAAATATAAAAACTAAAACTTAAGTTAAAGATAATATCAAAATCTATCTAAACCTTATTTTAATTTTACATGCTAAAATTTATAAACTAATATTTTTTTTTCAAAATCTATCCTAAACTTTGTTTCATGTTAGGTAATAAATTTACTATTTTCTATCATAATCATAATTAGTGTTTCTCAATAATAAATTGAAGAATAATGTCAATTTGAAAGTGCCACCAGATAAATTATTTACATATTTAGGTTACTAAAATAATCTTTTCAATATTTAAATTATTACTATATCAATTTTTTTAAAAAATATTTTATTATTAAATTATTTCTTCAAAGATCTAAAATATGAAAATGTTTTTCCTTGAGAATGCTTGAAGTGATAAAAATAAAAAGTCAACCAACACTAGTTTAGTGGCCTATTTGTCATTTGAAAGTAAGAGTATTATAATATTGAAGGTAAACTAATGACTAGGATTGAACATGGTTTAGATTTCATGAAAATATAAAACAAACAATCTGAATTGAAACTAGTAATATGGTTTGGTTTGAAAATTCAACTATTCCACTTTTCAACAAAATCGGTGCAAGGCTTGTTTGTCTTTGGGTTGAATTAATTATTGCATTTATTATGCAAAATACATATTCTAATAAAAATATATGATTCATACTAATTTGTACACATACTTTAATTATATTGAGTGTTTCTTCGTTTAAATTAAAAATGTGATTGCACAAATGTCAACTACATAAGAAATTCAATTCAATAACATCGATTTGTTTACCTTCTTAAAGCGTATTTTGAAACGTAAAACGAAGGCCTTAACTTATTTTCAAGCAGGTTGCTAATAATTTAAAATCAATTTCATCAAAGTTAATTTTATTAATTTGAAACTAAACGAATATTTAAAGAGTAATAATAACGCTCACTTTTTGTGAGATTTTTTATTTTGACTAAAATTTATTAAAAAAAATATTTTTCTTGCTTTTAATTTAATATTTTTATATTTCTTTAATTTTTAATAAATTTTAATTAATAATAAAAAATATATTAAAAAGTGTTTAACTCGTATTTAATGGTTATGGGTTCATTGCTTACGCAACGGAGTCGAACATTTTGACAGGCCGCTGATGTAAGACTTTGTTTGGAACAATGGAGAGAACTGTTCCATTTCGTACAGTTGATATTTCAAAGATACAAACTTCATTAAATAAATTATTTAAAAAATTAAATTACTTCTTTAAGAATTTAATTTATTGTTGTATTAACTTTATTACTAAAGAAATTTTTTGTCATCATTTTTATTTTTTATAAAAATTAATTAAATATTTTTTTTTAAATAATTTATCATTAAGTTGTTTTTTATCTAATTTTTCAAGAGACCGTTTAATTTTATTTTTATTTTAGATTATTAAATTATTAATTTGTTTTTATTATATTTTATATTTTTAAATATTTTAACTAGAAAAAGTAAAAGTGAAAAATGACAGATGTATAATTAAATATATATTTTAAAACTAATTAGAGCATTAATTTTTTTAAAGATTAATTTGATGACATTTGAGCGATTAATGTAATAATAATTTAAAAGTTCAAAAGATTAATTTTATTGCTTAAATCTCTTAAAGATTTATTTAAAAACACTTTAATCTTTGGGAGACTTGTTTAATACTTTTTCAATTATTTTCCATTTTAAAAGGACTAACTATTTTACTATAAATATAATAATATAAACATGAAAATTAATTCTAATTTCATTCTTCTACATTGCACTAATTCTATCATCATAACACGATAAGAAAAATATGAGATATGATGGGGACATTGCAGTCAGAAAAGTTAAATTAGAAGCTTTTTTGGAATAAAATTAACCAAAATATATTTGAAACTAACATAAAATATTTAGTGAACCCATTGTGTAGTTGTGATGGAATAATCCAATTTTGACATTGAAAACATCACCACCCTCCTCGCATCTCTCGCGTCGCGTTCTGTCGATTTCAAATTCAGCCATTTCGATTCTTTCATTCACTTGTAAGCTTTACTTTCTCCTTTTGATCTCAATTCCACACTCACAATTCTGTATCTAATTTTTCGTTTTTTCATTTGTTTTTCAACGTCGTTGATTTCTAGATGATACGATTCGTTTCATGCAAATGTAACACACATGAATTTTCCTCAATGGAATTTGATCACTGTTCTGAAATCAATCAATTTGACCAAACTCGTAGGTTGTTTTAGGCACTGATCACATCATTATTCAATTCGCTGTAGGTAAAAGATAATGTGAAATTTGCTTCAATATTAATTTTCTGTTCTTTGATTACTTTGAGATTTGTATTACTTGCAAAATGAATATGGAGAATGCTCTGTACCCTTTTTTTTTATCTATGTTTTGTGTGGAGGAGCAATTATGGAAGTTGGTGTGTTCAGTATTATAGTTTTTGTTATCTACTGACCTATTATAAGTGTGCATGTTGTATGCTACTTTATACTGATAGTATATGTAAACAGTGAGAAAAACAATTTGGATGTCTGCAGATGACTTCAATAACTGAGTTCTGTATATGTTTTTCTATTTTCTTCCTTTTCTTAAGATTAGGCTATTCTTTACTGGAATTATTCTATTAGTAGTGTGATTATCTAAATCGTCTTTTGTTCCTGCGGTGTAAGATTGAATGTAGTGGACAAATTTTGCAGTTATGGGATTTTGTGGAGTTCTTAGTTTGTTGACACAATTTGGCAGTGAAATTTTTTTGCTTAAACAGATATTTCTTCTGTTCCAGGTGGTTTTGCAAGACTAATTTAGAGGTTGCAGCCTGGATGCTTGTGGACTTCAAGTTTGTCAACGAATAATTACCGAATGGAACTTGCAAGGCCTGCTTCAGGTAATCTTATGATACCTAATGTGGTGATACATAAATGAGGTGTTTACAACTGAGGATAACATTTTGTTGGTTAAGGACAAGTAATGACATTCTACTGACCTTTTTTATAAGTGCAAAAGGTTGGTCCTGTACATCATAAAAGTGTTTTAACCATATGCTATCGTAATGACTTGGATTTGTAGAGTTTTTACTGGGTCTATTCACAATTTATCGCTAAATGCCATGCTCGCTGATGAGTTTTTGTTGTGAGTAATGCTATACAGCAAAAAAAGAAAAGCTGTAATTTTGAAGAGTTCAGCTAGATTAAAGAACAATCCTTAGATAAGATAAAGAAGTAGGGACGAATCATCTATCCAAGCATCAATAATCAGGCCAACTTATTTTTTCATCGGCAAAAAAATTCTTGAAATATAACATTTTCCTTTTTCTTCTGCCACAACTCTTGAAGGACTTGAGGGCATAAGATTTTACTGACACTCCTATTAGGTTGGCTTTTCCTGTAGCTTCCTGATGTTGTTTAATACTTTGAGCCCATCTAAGTTTTCAAGTAGTTTCAGGTTCAGCAAATGGCTATTGACTAGATGGTTATGAATGGCAACTTTATCTGGTTAAGAATTGCATACTTTATCAGGGAATTTTGGATGGAGGGGTCTAGAGGGAAAGGGAAGGGAGGGTTTTCATTTTTTAAATTGAGAAATCAATAAAACATTTATATTTATAAAAGATGAATGGGGATAATGGAGTATAATATCCCATTTTTTCCCTTTCTTTTTCTATAGTAAAAAAACTCAATACCGCCCATTCCCTTTACTCCCAAACTCCTCCATCTAATAATGTCATAAAAATTTTGAACTTAGCTGTTGAAGCTTTGAAAATCTTTAGAATACCTATGAAGTATATTTGGGGGGATATTCCGGAGCAATTTTCATTTGTTTTTCTCGAGAAGTTGAATGATTGGCAGGTTGTTTACAGGTAGAAGAAGATTGAAAGATTTGTTGCTTCAGAGTGATAATCGCTTTTGTGCTGATTGTAATGCTCCAGATCCCAAATGGGCGTAAGTGTTTCATTTTTTTCACTCTGAAGTTTGTGGTTTATATCAATGGGCATTATCATACCTTTTTTGGTGAACTGTTTGTGAATCTGATTGCTTGCCAAATATAATAATGCCTCATGAATATTACTCTTTTAAACTCTGAATTTTCTTTTTTTGATAACTTCTTTTCAGATCTGCAAACATTGGAGTTTTTATATGCCTAAAATGCTGTGGTGTGCACAGAAGCCTTGGTACTCATATATCAAAGGTAAAACCATTCACATGTACCAAAGTAAAAAAGATAAACCACTCACAGGTTGTCTCATTGTTGTGAAGGCATTGCTGCCTAAGAATTTATTTTCCCTAACATGAAATATTGGATGTTTGAACTGAGTATCTCCTCATTGTTGTCTTCAACAAATTGAAAGACTGATAATTCATCTGTTTGGATTTTTTATTTTCCAGAACTTGTATAAGAAATGAATTGACATGGTATGAAGGGGAAAAAAACCAATTACTTTCATAGTTTTCAATCCAAGTTTTATTTAAATTTGATACATGTTTCTCTGCAAAGAAATTTAGTTAGATGTGATAGATGCATTAGACAGTTACACGATATTACATTCGCAATCGAAAGCAATGTCATAAGTTAAATTATCACTAGGCATCTATCCTCATGTCAATTAAATTTATGATTATAGGCATATTTATGGAAGTTTAACTCACCATGTCTAACTTTTGAACGTTGCCTATATTCTATATTATTAATAACAAAGTATTAGTAGTGTTGTCCTTTCACAACAGTATTATGCTACGTGCTTCTGTTCATTATCTTACTAGACAAATATGTTATTTGATTTTAATTGGACTAAACATTATACAGATTTGTATTTTTTTTTTTTATTGAAAATAAAATGTGGAAAGTGAAATCATTTAATGTCTTGCATGTGTAAATTTTTAAATCAGATTCACAGGGTAAGTGAATTTTATCTCAAAGTGGTGGGAACTGTACAACTACTGGACTGAGTTTCCAGCAATTTAATTGAAAACTGGCAAAGGAATATCTATAATACCTTGTTAACAAAGTAGCAAACTACCTAGTCTGACCAAAGTCATTGAATTGGAATTCAATACTACTCTCTCTGTCCTTTTTATAAGGCATCTTATAGGTTTTAGTGGTATTTTTTGAGGTACTATATAGCTTATACAAAATTGAAAATTACTAAATTTGTAAGTCATGGCAATTGCACCTCAGTTTCAGCCTTGGTTTTCATTTTGTTGTTGAAGCTTGTTTTTGCACATCCATGACTAGCCTAGACTGTTACGGTTTATGTTCAGGGTGAATTTTTAAAACAGATAACCTTAGGTTTGGGATGCAAGTAAGCCACATGTTCATAAAATGACTGATGATTATAATTGATCTATTTTTTTTCAGTGGGCTTTGTTACTGTTTATCAAGTTAAGAGTGGAAAGAATGCTGAACTCATCTGTTTGACAGCATTATTCTTTACTTTCAGGTTTTGTCTGTGACGTTGGATGATTGGTCAGACGATGAAATAGATGCAATGATTGAAGTTGGGGGAAATGCTTCTGCCAATTCAATTTATGAGGCATATATTCCAGAAGGATGTACTAAACCTGGAGCAGATGCTGGTCACGAGCAGCGTGCAAAGTTCATTCGGTGAGACATGTTTTCATATACACTATGTCAATTGTCACAATGCACTGTATATCTCCCATTCTAAGCCTCTTGGTTCATTTTGAAAATTTTGTATCTCATCACCATGAAATAGGTAATTGTGAAGGTTGTTGATTCTTCCGGGTATTTGTTTGACCCATTTGCTTAGTCATTTATTTTCTTGACTTTCTGCTGTTCTTGAACTAGTCAGGTGAATGCTATAATTTATTAACTTCTTTTTTAATTGTGACTATTTTGAGTGCAGGTCAAAATATGAACTTCAAGAATTTTTGAAACCAAGTTTGCGCATTGTGTCTGGAAAGAGCAGTCTAGATTCAAGTTCTTCCAAAAGTTTTATGGATAGTTTTAAAAGTACTAGTAGTTCACAGAGAATGGTAACTTTATGTTATGCATTAGTTCCTTTGATTATCTGACTACTTTTATCATCGGGGGAGAAATATTGGGACCAAATTGGAGTATGCATCTTGTTGTGAACTAGATTTCCACTGATTTGAATCATTGTTGTACTAGATGAAAGTGTTCTAATGCAAGATAATTAAATATATATGAGATGAAGCATGTTGCATTTTCCAACTTCGTCAGTTTGGCAGCAATGACGATGCAGTTATTTTCATGAGTGATTTCCTTAGATTGTGATTGACATCGGTGGTAACAACAGGAAGGTATGGTACAATTTATTGGAATGCTGAAGGTGAAAGTGATCAAAGGCACAAATTTAGCAATCAGGGATATAAAGTCAAGTGATCCATATGTTATTTTGAACCTTGGCCAGCAGGTTGGTTGTTCTTGTCACTGTATGATCTTGGCACCTTTTGCTCTGTATCTTCTATTTATAGTTGAAAAATCATAAACTGTGATAATTTTCTTTCTGAAATTGATTTGGTGGTATTGCCTAATGCATACAGACTGTCCAGACAACTATTGTGAGGAGTAACTTGAATCCAGTCTGGAATGAGGAATATATGCTGTCTGTTCCTGAGCACTATGGACCACTGAAATTGGTATGAATGAATTTTGATGTGAAAAACAACAGTAATTTGTGTATTCTATTATATAGAGCCACATTATTGAGGAAAAATGTGTTCCTCCATTCTCATTCCTCAACATGCAACATTTTTTACCTTTTAAAACCACTTTCTTGTGTTGAAACCAAGTTACCTTTACATCCTTTCTCGCTGTTGGAAATTAAATACAGTACGTAGTTTGGTTATAACTTACAATAGCTTTCCAGAAAGTAGAAGTATGAATTTATAAAAAAAAAATGAATTAAGAAATTGTATAAACAGTATCCATGTCTATGCATCCCTCATTTACCTGCTTTGTCATTTTGGTATGATAACTAATAATTGACTGGGATATCTCTTTTAGGTATAGAAATAGAAAGTTTCTGCCCGTCGATTCACAGCCTCTTGTTGTTCCTTTGTTTCCTTGTCAATTCTGTCTATAGCCAATGACCTGCTTTTCTAAGAACTCCACAAAATATAATTTCTTGCATTTTTCAACATGATGGAACGGAAAAAGGAAAATTTGATGTGTAGTAAAAAATTGGTTAATATATAATAATATTTCCTCTAGAAAATTGCCTTATTTCAGTTGTGCTTGGAATATTAGTCCTTTACTAGTCAACATCATGTTTAGTGAGTTTTAGATTGAGTCGGAGATGTGATGCAATCAGGAATACTGTTATTTAGTGGAATGGGAGAAAAAGAAACGGCAATGCAGTGAGGGGGAAAAACAATGAAGTTATGCTTCGATGTGTCTGTCTAAGAAGCGCCGGTACAATCATGCCAGAGTAGATGAGGAGGCAATTTTTTTTTTTTATTACTCTTGCATTGCCCTTCAAGTGAATATTAAAAACACGACTGGAAGTGCTTTTCCTTCTTGTTGCCCTCAAAACTCTTAAATTAACTAGATATCTCCTGCAGTTGGTTGATTGATGTGTCGATATCTCACTGATAGATTCTACGAATCTACTCTGAAACTCAATTCTCACAAGAAAATAGACCATCACAAAAACAATGAACCTGGCTCCCCAAACGGCTGGAACACCTGACGCAAAAGTTGGGAGAATTCTTACCGCTGCACCCCTCTTGTTTTGTCCATTTCATCTCTAGCTCTTGTTGAATGAAAATCTTACCCTTTTAATTATCCGTTAGTATTGAAGTTTTGCTACAAATCTCTTGGTTTGTTTGGAGGTAGATTGGCTGTTTGTACCCTTCAATGATGGGTTTCTTCTATGGAGCTGGGTGTTCAGGTGTTTATGTAAGATGCATCTCACTGTGTGTGTTGTGTGCTGCTTTTCTTTCTTTCAATCCTTCCATGCTTGTGCACGCGGTTAAGAAGATAATTAATTTGTTCCTGGTGAGAATTACGACACTTTTATCTTATCAACTGGCTGTGTTGCAGAAAGTATTTGATCATGACACATTTTCTGCTGATGATATAATGGGAGAAGCAGACATTGATCTTCAGTCACTAATAACATCTGCTATGGCCTTCGGAGATGCTGGAATGTTTGGCGATATGCAGATAGGAAAATGGTTAAAATCCGATGACAATCCACTTATTGAGGATAGCACGGTGAATATTGTTGATGGTAAAGTTAAACAAATGATGTCGCTCAAGCTCCAGAATGTTGAATGTGGAGAATTAGATCTTGAACTCGAGTGGATTCCTCTTGATCAATAGGTACTTAATTGCTGTTAACCTATAATTTTCTTTATGAAATCTCTGTAATTTTTTCTCTTCAGCTTTTGGTTCATCGGCTCATCGCCCTAGAGGAACAAATATTTGTCTATTTAATTTATGCCTGTTACGTTATCTGACCAAACATTCAGTAAATTTTCTTCAGATAAAAAAAAATCACAGGAGAACATAGTTTTGCTAATACGTTGATCATCACCGCATGTTTACTTTTGTGCGTAAATACCAGTGCATGCGTTCATCTAATTATGTTCACGAGAAACTATGCGCGTTCATCTAATTATAATAGTGTTCTAAAATTTCAAGTTGATAACTTTCTAAAAGATAACCATCATAGAATTAGAGTTTAGTTTCTATTACGGTGCAAATCTAATCGGCACAATCGCTAACATATATGAAAATACTTTTTTGTGGAAAAAAAATACTTTGTTGCGTGAAATAAAATGTGCTTCGATGATTTTTACGTTTAGAAGTAAATATTCTCCTATTATTGGGCAGCTGATAATATTCTTGATATTTATTATAAAAAGTATAAACAAGATAAACTATTTAAATGCATAATTATTTATATGTAAATGTAAACTTGATTGTGTAATCATTTCTTTTTGTTACAGAATGAATACCCTCACAGCCAAGCACTTGTAGACAAAGCCATGCGCAACTTAATTAAAATTCTATTTCAAGTTACATCGAAGTCAACTACTGGATTATGTGGTACAACGGGCAGCCAAAACCGAATCTT
The DNA here is from genome assembly GCF_003935025.1 of Abrus precatorius. Lineage (NCBI taxonomy): Eukaryota > Viridiplantae > Streptophyta > Magnoliopsida > Fabales > Fabaceae > Abrus > Abrus precatorius. The sequence goes on along the minus strand of NW_020874292.1, from coordinate 29,176,585 downwards.
TAGATTCTTTACACTTCTACTTTATTTTGGATATATTATTAAAATATTAAACCATTTAAATTATATTATATTCCTAAAAATGTCTTTAAGTATCCTTTGTTCCATTCTATTAATGCATAAACTATTTTATTGGATCAAGAAGGGGTGCCGAAGGCTTTTTGGTTCTTTGAAAATCGGTTTGGACTCACAAGTGTGGAAATCCCAAAGAAACTTATTAGCAATCATACAATCTTCGACAGGTCACGTTGAGTTCTAATTAGGCAAAGGGTTAGATCAGCCACTATAATAATTAGTAAATTAATTAAAAAGATCTAATCAAACAAACAGTTAAAAAATCCAAGTACTTAAATTTATTATTACAACAAATGTAACATATAATCAATAATAAAAGAATTTAAACCCAGTAAATAAATAAATTGCATATACAACGCATAATTATAAATTTACACAACTAACTTCACCTTTGCATACATTAAACATTAGAGGGGAAAAAAGAGTGGAATTTGAATTCAATATAATGCAGGAAAAAAGAACTCAATGATTACGCACTGCTGGCACTAACTGAAGCTTGTTGGCACTATTATTATTGTAATTGCGATTATTAATAGTATTATTATTAGTATGATTACTACTATGAGCACGAAACGAATCGTTTTGGTTGTGCTTTCTTCGGTGCTTAAACAGATAAAGCAAAGCCGAAGCCACTAATAGAACGCCACCTGTGATGCCGCACACCAAACTCGCCATCATTAATGCTCCTCCCAAGTGGCTTCCGCCGCCGCCGCCGTCGCTGCTTCTCCACCACGGCGGCGGCAGGGACTCCGTGATATTCCGAAGCGGCGAATCGGTCGAAGAAGAGCCCTTGTTGCTGTTGAAGAAGGACCTCATCTCTACGGAGGAATTTGCCGGCGGCGAGGACTGGAAAACGAGGCCATGCTCCGATGGCCGGAGATCTCTGCCGGCGGAGCTTCCGGCGAAGAGTAGAGCGATCGTGATGGTGGCGAATCCCGAGAGCGACGCCATCACAAATCGCAACGGGAAAAGATGAAAGTGAGAATGAAGTTATATATAGAGACACAGATACAAAGACACACTGCGACACTTTATTTTCAGCACAGTCTTTGATCTTAATTTGGATAAAACTTAAGACGGAGTACGTTAGATATTTTTATATGAAGTGAATTTATTATTATTTTTTCTTTATTAAATAACTTGGTTCTACTTTCAGTTTGATGTAATTTATAACTCAGTAATAAACAAAGTATTTAAAAAAAAAAGTGCGTTAATTTTAAAAGTTTTTATGTTTACACTAAAGATATATTTTTAATAAAAATCATTATTTAAAAGTGTCGAAACTCAATTTAATTTAAGAAAACCGTTTTTGTAATGAAAAAGGGGACGGATGCGGTGTCGTTTTAGGGGTAGCGGAAAATGGAAAGTGGGTTTAGTGTGGTATGTTTATGAGGTAGCTTAGGTTTGAAGCAATTGATGTTACCTGGTAAGTATTTGATGGTAAGGAACGTAAGTATCTGTCACTGTCGGAGATTCATCAAGTCCTCGTGCCACCGCTCTCTCCTTTGTCTTTTCCTCATTATTGCTTTTCTCTTCATTTTTTCTCTTTCTCTTGTCACACTATAAGTTTACTTTATTTTTCTTTTCAAATTTACCCACCGTTTTATAAAATAAATATTAAATTGGATTTAAATATTTCCCTATTTACTATATTCTGTTTAGTCGGTAAAATTTTTTCAAAGGGATGATGACCCTTTTCAATTAACATGACAATTATAAATTTGGCAAAGAAAAAATTTTGCTGCCCTCAGAAAATGGCCCAAACATGACTCTACCACCATCAGTGACTTGGTTTTTCAATTCTGTAAACATCATGAGAACAATATATCATTGTGATTCACTACTACAGAAAAGGTACAGGAACAGCTACTCACGCTGCCCAATGAATAATATTATTAATTAAAGCAATTATTAAGAACCAAAGGAAAATGTTTGCATTGTTTTGTTTTTTCTCATTTCAGATAAAGGAAACTACTCTGGAATCTGCACTAGAGTATATCAATAGACTTCCACGTGCCATTGCTTGTTCTTCTTAAGTTGTGAAAGCTTCTCTTCCCAACTCTCTCCTCTCTGATCAGCAACTCTCTTCAGTGTTTCTTGGATCCCAGGCATCATCCCTTTTAGACCACAGAAATAAATGTGGGCCCCATTATCCAAGAGTTTAAAGATTTCATCACTATATTCCTCAATCTTATCCTGAACATACATTTTGCCTCCATTCTTGTTCTTTTGCTCTCTGCTAAGGGCTCGATCATAGCGGAAATTGTTTGGATAATCCTTAAGGTATTTGGTAAATTCATCATCATAGAGAAGACTGTCAGTATTGGCAACACCAAGGAAAAGCCATGCTAGTCCACCAAACTTGAATGTAGGGACTGATTCCATGAACATTCGGCGTAGATAGCCTCTAAATGGAGCCACACCAGTGCCGGTGGCAATCATTATATGGGTAGCATTTGGGTCATCCTCAGGCAAAAGCATTATCTTCCCTGAGGGGCCTGCCAAAAGATTGTAGATGACTCAATTCGAAGCCATGAAGATGCAAATTCACTAACATTTACAATGTGAAATCCTTGACAGCCTAAGACCATTTTTTGTTATACATCCTTCATTTTCCGTAAAAGGGGAAAGTTAAGACAAAAAGAACAAACGAAATAAAAGGAGCAAACTAGCGTAAATACAAGATCCCTATGCCATCTACCAGGAGGACATTGTTATGCCCAGGAAGTGGGTTTTGTTATACATCCTTATGCTCCATACCATTTCAACATCAGGGGCTACTTACTACTAACTAGGCCAGGAAATCAACACTATAATTTGCCTTGTGTAGAATATGGAGCTCAATTAGGTTTTGTTGTTATGCATCCTTTTCTATCACTATCAGAAAATTATAGAATGATTGCATACAATAGCCCCTAAGAATGCAGAAACTTTGCCTTGTTTATTTTCAAGGATATAATATGACCGAAATTTGTGATTTTTAAGGATTAGGGTGGGGCTTTACATCCCCAAGGATCAATGTGTCTGCCACCAAATTTCCAAGTTTAGTTTAAATTTTAAGACATCAAATGTTGCTTAGACACTGACACAAAGCAACCCAGACATACATAAGTGTAGCTTGAGTGAAAACACAGACAAACAATATAAACAAAATTGTAACTTTTAAAGTAGAGCTGAACAAACCAAAAAGAAAGACGAATATTCAAGGAGAGGAAAGGAAGAATGACCATTATATTCAATGGACAATGGAAACTACACAAGGCAAAAATCTGATAGGGGCATAACAATAACATTGAACCAGGACTCTCTTAACTCATGGGAGTATGGATATGCAGTCAAGTAATAACCAGTGATCTAACCCCTATAATATGCTTCTTAGCTATTCAATTCATCACTTTTCTTCACCATGCTCCACATGATAAGAGTTTGATGTTAACCAACAGACAAAAACTTGAAATTTATGGGGTTTTAAATTGTAAAAAATGGTTTACAAGAATGTAGCATACAAACATTACAAAGTTAAGAGAATTTAAGCACACCAATCACCATGTCTGTCCAATTTCAAATCATTGTTTATTACATGATTAGGAAGCTTTCTCACTTACCCCATTCAAGCAAGTTCTACTTTCACATACAGAGTCTACCATTCACAGTATAAATTATAACTGAATAACTGATAAATCAGAAGTAGTCTACTACAAGCTACATTTTCTATAGTAAAAAAGTTTCTACAGCATGAAGCATTCATGCATTAATTTGAGGAGGTATGACTTAGCAAAACTGCCACATCATATATAAGGTGTGTAGGACACATCAATTGTAACAGGAATAACGAGACAACTGAGCAAGACAAGTGTGTATAAATATGAATAGAATAGAAAATAGAAACTGTCTCAACTCTCAACTGAGCAAGGGGCACTAAGGCATTATTTTATTGAAATACAAATTTGAGAAGTTGTAAAAGAAATTAGAAATCAACCTTTGCAGGAGTAAAAAGAGCTAAATCTTACCTGTGATTTGAATTTTGTCTCCAGGCTTTGAGTTACACAAAAAGTTGCTACAAACACCACTCTTGGAAGGATCTTCCTTTCCTGTCTCAGGATCATAATATACAGCACGACGCACACACAAGCTGGCTGTTTTACCGTCAAAAAAGTCTCCATACCTTGTGGAAGCAATTGAATACAGTCGAACATTATTGGGAGACCCAGGTTTCTTTGGATTTTCACCCTGCCACCCACATACAACAGTACTTGTAAGTTGCAAAATCATTTCACAATTTTAACTGCATGAAATTCCACATCATATCCCACAAAAGAAAGCAAAAATACTTTCTAAATGAACTAATAAGTTCAAAAGGGAATTTTAGTTTTGAGATGCAACGTGGGGAGGGAAGCCAGAATCAGCTTAAATTCAGCCGATGACTTGTAATATTAAATTTCTCTGGAAAGGACGCATAATTGAACAGTGCAAAATATCTAATATGAGCTCCTTCCGTCAAAATTGACTTATCCAAAAGATACGAAGGCAAAAATAGTCAATGTGAGGAAGCACAGAATGGCTACCATTAACAAGTCACTTACTGGTGGAATAACACCATAACTCTGTCCTTCCCAGTAAGGAACATTCCCACCATGATCAATCACAATATGACAAGTTTCCCCAGGAGCCTTTGGTCCCACTAGCCTCTCTACAGAAACAATCTTAGCTGTGTAGGGTTCTTTAGGCTTGTGCAAGTTCAATGGAGGTTCTGTAGCATCTTCCAATTCTAAGGGTGAGACAGTAACTTTGGGTACACTTGCTTGTTGAACGGACATGCATATCACACGATGACTTCTTAAACAAGAGTTGTTTGCCTTCAAGTCTAGAATAAATACCGGTGCCCATGATTTATCCCGAAAGCTTAAGTTAGAGGCCTGCAGCATCAAATGTAGCTTTCATTAAAAGTACAAATTATATAACACAAACAGGAAGCTAAATTTCAAATAAAATTATGTAAACATAGTCCCTCATTCTAACAACTTCAGTATCATTGTTCACCACACCACTCTTGAAAATCCATTAATAATAATAAACAAGTATCTCTACAGAAACAAGATGTAAAACGCATAAACAAACATATACTAAGTACACATTTTAATTAAAACATCGCTGCACTTAGAAAACCAAAATACATCAACTCTAGAGCTATACATTTCTACTATAAAAATAAACAGTTGCATAAATTTAAGTAGAATATCATCTACACCAACAACAGTCAATTGCTTCTTTTGACCAAAAATAAAAATTTAACCTATGCCCAATATTTCTGCAACCATTACAGTCTTGCAGGTACAGAAATGAACCAAATCAAAAGGATAGTAAAACACAGTCTTGCAGGTACAAAAATGAACCAAATCAAACGGATGGTAAAACATAGTTTCTTCTGAACTCATTCGGAAAGAAACATGAACAACCAATCTCTATAGTTGATCCCCCACGGTTTTTAACAGCCATCCCAAATTAAAATAATCATAAAAATTTAGCATAACTACGGATTCTTCAGACAGTTAGATCTATAATTTAACATGACATAACCAGCAGAAGCATTCAAATAACCACGTTTCCAAAGTCAAAGGCAGACAAAAAAAAAATCAGAAGTATTATCAAACCTTAAACGCAGATCTTCTCAGAGACAAATCGCTGCCAACAGGAACAGTTACAGCCATCTGCTAAAACCCACAAAAGTTTTAGACTTATAGTATTCATCAATGAAATTTTGTTCAGTAACTGAGAAACGAAAAAATAAAATAAAATCATTTTAAACCACCACTTTGGTTAAATTTTTTTAGCTTTGACGTTCCAGAAACACGTCTTCATTATCCACTTAAGAACCCAATTAGAAAATAGATACAACAACTGAATAAATAAACAAAGAAAAGAAAAGGTGAAAATTTGATTCCATTAGGTGTGACCCTTTTATTCTGGGAAGCCAAAAATGATGAGAAAGTAAAGAAAACAAAGTAAGTGAAGGGGATGCACCTGAGACACGGCCAAATGAGCCATCATGAGATCGAGAACAAAAAAGGGTGTAGTAGTGTCTCAGCAGAACAAAGAGGGGTTTTGAAAAGCAAAGAACTTTATTGATGGGTCTTAATATAAGGTGGCACAACAACAACTGTTACAACTTCTAACAGAGGTTTGGTTTGATTTGATGATCCTTTGGAGAAAGGGAAAGGTCGGGTTTTTGTCTTGGCTCCTCGGAGTGTCACTCCCGTCTCCACTAGTCCCTTGTGCCCTCACTTCAAACCCCCACTGGTTATTAGTTAATTCCTTTTCTTCAAAAATAAATGCGACCATATGTTAATTTTATATTAAGAATGAAAATAAATAAAAGTGTTTCGTCATTATAAATTTGAAAGATTATGCTATATATTTATTTAATTATTTTAAAAGTATAAATATTTATATTTATAATAAAAAATATATCATATTTGTTTTAAAATAAATTATTTTTCTTCGTTCTTTAATATACATATTTAATATAATATTAATTATTTTAAATAAAAAAACAGAAATTATATAAAAATTACCTTAAATAATACATTACTAGTTGCGTCCGTGAGAGGCCATAAATGACCCAATCCCATTATCCCCATCCCATCTATGATGTTATATGTAGTGTTTGGGTACTAAAAGTTAAGGTCTAAATAAATGTTTACTTTTTACTTTAATTATATTAAATTTGCATAAAAAAAACATACTGGTGTGGGCTTATTCACGTGAGCACAAAAATAAAATAAGTTTTAATAATTAATTAGATAATTTTATTTTAGCCTTTAATATACGTTCTTGAAATATAAGTTAACGTTGATTATAAAATTATATGTTTATAAGGTGTTGTAATTTTTAACTAACTGGCATAGGCTCGCAGAGCTAGCTTGCCTGAATTGTAAGCTTCAGTATTCAGTAAAAGGTATTCCTTTATCATTAAATTCAAAGGATTTTTTGGAATTGAAAGTATGCTAGGTTGGAAGAGATACTCAATGTTTTTTTTTTTTTTTTTTTCAAAGTTTTAAATCATTAAATTAATTATGATTAATATATATATATAGAGAGAGAGATTATTTAAAATTGCATATTTTATTAAAATATTATATTTAAAAAATTAATTTTCAGCTATAAAACAAACAAGTTATTACTTATGTTTAATACTTAGCTTATTTTGAGGAAAAAAAACATATCTCTTATAAAAAAAATAATTAAACTTTTATCTAAGAAATTTATGACACGACAATTATTATTTTATAATAAATTTAATAAACTGAAATTAAAAAAATGATAAATCTTTTCCATTTTTTTGTATTTCCATTTTTTTCCTTTTGAATATCTCCTAAATTATCAAGTAATATTAAAGAATGAGAACTAATAATTATTTAGTGTTAATATTTATTATAAAAAATAATTTTTAAATATTAAAATAATGTCATTTTACATAATGTGATATACTAATTAGATTAATTTTTGTAACCGTCTTTTATTCTTGTTGCAATATGTTAGGATATGTTTAGGAAATAATTTTTGAAGGGAAAAACTTATTTTTTAATTTTATATTTAAACAAGTATATATTATTTAGGATAGAAAATATATTATTAATATATTAAGTTTTTGTTATTATATTAATTTATATATTCTATTTTTAAAAATTATTAATTTAAAATATAAAAATAAGCCCTCCTTCTCTTTCCCTTCAAGAACTCTCTCCCAAACATACTCTAGATTAATTACATCACTTATGGCAAAGTCTTTTCCCCATTCCTTACTTCCTCTCCAAATTATGATGTCAAATTCAAAACTATAACTTGTTGTTGCAACCACAATTATCACACTTTTCAACGGGTTCTACCTTCATAGGCTTAATTTCAATAGTTTTAACAAATATTTATAAAAGCATTTGAAAGTTTATTTAAGATTATATATATATATATATATATATATATATATATATATATTTATATTCATTAAAATTTTAAAAACTTATATAAGATAATAAAAAAATTTATAAACTAAAATGAAATTAATAAAAATATAGATAAAAAAGTTAAAATTATTGTAGTTAAAGAAAATGCAATTTACATACCGTCCTTAAATAATTTTAATTTTAAAATATACGATATAATAAATTAAAAAGTAATAATTTCATTGAGTACTTCATTTTTAAAATAATAAATTTTAATTTATATTATAAAACTTGATATTCAAAAAATTAATCTTATTATATTATAGACATTCTCACTCGAACACAACTGTTATTTTATAGAAATACATGTAAAAAATTAAAGTTTAATAAATATATAAATATGAAATAAGTTAACTTATTGTTTTTAGTATTATAAAAAAAATACATAGTATTTACTACGATAATTATAGACTTAAAAACATGTTTAGAAATTAAAAGATATTTATATATTTTTTTAAATAAACTATTAATATTACTGTCTATTAATATATAATTAATAATGATAATTTTTTTACGTATAAAAAAACATGAAACAGTCTAAAAATTTATCTGAATTTATTGTGAAAATTATTTAACTTAATTGATGTAATTTATTTTATACAACAGACTAACATATTAAATGTTAATTATAAAAATATTTTTTATTATATTTGTTTTATTAAAATATATAATTAAATAATTTTAACAATAATAAAATTAAAAAAATTAATTATATTTAAAAATACTATTAAAATATGCAAACAAAAAAACAATATTAGTCACACATGTTAAGGCTGCAAAACCAAAACACATCTATGGCTATACATGTAGAGAGTATGCCTGAGAATGCAAACATGTTTGGTTTTAGTCTACTTGACCAGTTGTTTTTAAAATAAAGTATCAGGTAGAGAAATTTATACCAATAAATAAGAAAAGTATTAAGAAAAATAAATTAACAAGAGAGTGAAAAAAAATCAACACATTTGTTTAAATTAAAAAATAAAATATGTTAGTTGTTATATTTTTAATTAAACATATATTTTAATTTCTTTAACTAATATCATTAATACAAAAATTAAATCATTTTGGCTTATGACTTAACTAATTTTTGATATTTTTTTAATAAATTATTCATAAAATGTTTTTATCATAAAAAATTTAATATTACCACATTTTGATTTAGTCTCAATTCTAATTATCACATGTTTCTCATTCATTTAATTTTTCTAAACACAAATAAAAAGTTTGAAATATTCAAAAATAAAATAAGAATAAGAATTATATTTTTAAAATTGATAAAGAAACCACTTGATAAATGAAGAATATGAAAAAGCTTAAAAATAAACGTAGTTAAGTGTTCCTTTATTTGTGTGATTTATGATTTGGGTGGGTGTCGTGTGGATAGGTGGCAGCTACTACGACACAGACACAGTCCTAAGTTGTAAGAACACTTTCTCTTCTCTTCTCTTCTCTCTGTCACTGTTTTCCACTTCCAATTTCCAACCACCGACACAATTCAATTCAATTTGCTAACTACAACACTTCCTTCTTCTCTGTTTTTCCCTTTTCTTAGGCTTCTCCATATATCACTTCAACCAAAATCTCCCATTTCCACCCAATTTTGAATCTTTTTGCTATTTTGTTTCTGGGCTTCGTTCTTGTTTTTCCAAGCTTTGCTTCTCGTACTTGTGCCAACAAATAATTAAAAAGGAGTTTTCTTTTTCTTATTTACATGGTTGGTCTTTCGTATTCTTGCCCGTCTGAATTATCTGTTTTGGGTTTTTTTCATTTTTGTGCTTGTGTGAATCGCATAGGTAATCAGAAATTAGAAAAGAATTTTTACTTGTTGACTTATTGTGAACTTGTGTTTTTTGTATTATTGGTTGGTTATGCTTATGAATCTTTGATTTTGAACCTGATGGTATCGGGTTCAGAATTGACACTTTGGGAATGGACACCGAGTGTGGATTTTGTCTCTAGTTTTGCATGCAAATTTTGCAATTACTAGATTGGTAACTTGATTAGCGGTGAATATGAGTCTGCTTATTTAAAATGGTATTTAGATGTGAAGTTAGGAGATAGTTATGTAATTAATTTTTTTTAGGTTAAAACTCAATATGAGGAATAATGTCAACTTTTATTTTGAGCAGGGGAATATTGTGGGGTAACTTTTTCTTTTTTTGTCGGAGTGATGCATTGTTTGTGATTTCCTTTTTATTAAATTTTAGCAAATCTTAAATGGATGAATGGTTTATTCTCATCCATTATATTTCAATCCAAAATTCATATGATCTATCCCTTTGACATCCCTAATGGCTGGAGAGCTCCTATTTTTAAAGCTATAATTAACAGATGGTACTAAAACAATTTGATCGTATGTGAATGGATTATTGTTTGCAAATCCTTTTAGTGAACTCTACTCATATTCTATAGAGCATGAAAATCAAATCACTTGCTATACTCTATATTCCCTTAGCTGCATTAAGAGATCTTATGTTAAATGACTGATTATATAAGTTTAGCAAGAGGCATGCTAATCCTAGTTTAGAGATGAAAATTGGAGACAATGCTTTACCACGAGTTACATGGTTTAAGTATCTTGGGTCCATCACAGATATTGACGGAGATGAAGATGTGATGGAAGAGTGGATTTGAGTGGGGTGGATGAATGGAGGAGTGCCTCAAGTTCTTTCTATGATTAAAAGGTACCCCTCAAGCTTAAGGGAAAACTTCAGCACGCAATTATAAGGCCTGCAATGTTGTATGAAACTGAAACCAAGACTTCGGTGGTGAAAATCCAACAAGAGAATAAGCTCAATATAGCAGAAGTGAGAATGTTGCATTGGACGAATGGACATACTAGACACGGTAGGATTAGGAATGAGTGTTTATAAAAAAAAAGATTTGGGCAGCACCTATTGTAGAAAACATAGTAGCATCTTGCCTTAGGTGGTTGGCATGGTAGAATCCTTGGTTAAGAGAGTAGATGAGGTGGAGGGTAGCCCTATCATTGGAGAGGTAGAAGGAGACTAAGAAAAATTATCGGTAAAATCATTAAGAAGGATTTAGAGGTCAACGGTTACATGATTCACAATAGAATACTATGGTATTGTTTGATCCATGTAAGATGTAGCCAACTCCACCTAGTAGGAAAAAGGCTTGGTTGTTGTTATTGTGGTTGTACTTGGGCATACCAAACTAGCATGCTACATGGTCCCTGAGACTTTCTTCCCTTTCTTTGATGTTATTGTTCTGAAATTGTCGTATTTTAATCCAAATCCTTCTACGTCGAGAGCTAATGAACAATTATAACAATTATAGCAACTTGGTGAGTTTATTTATATCAATTTTTGTACATCTTTAAATTTTTGCCTGGTTTTATTCCTCATCTGTGAGCTCCGTTCTGTCTTAGATATTAGTTTTTGTCTCTTGTTTTTTGTTATCTGGTTGCATGGACATTTTAACACAGTATATAAGATAGCTTTTTCCTTTTCATTTGAAGAAACTATAATTGCATAGACTACCAGCTTCTAGCATTTTTCTTCATTTCATAGTACATACATGCAATACTTTTGAATTCTGTTAATAATGTTTGTTCTGCTTCCAGATTAGGGCACAGTGTTGCATGTAAATCAGGAAATCATGACTTCCTCTACTCATGACCTCACAGGTATTTACATTAATAAAATTCCTTTCTCCAATTTAATTTTTAAGCTACTTTTTTATTCATGATAAGTGGATTACATTCATTTCCCAATAATGAACAATTTATGAGAAAAACTATTTTGCGTTTTGTTGTCTAATGTGGTCATTGATGTAAGAAACATTGTTCAACAGAATAAACACCTTGACATGGATTCTAGATCAACAAGTTGTGCTAATACTAGGATTCCTAAAAGTTTTGTGCCATGGTTTAAGTTTTGTTGAATTGCTGCTATACATGCGTGTTGTATGGCTTGGAATCTTCGTATTGAACTGCAGTATCGAGCAAAAGATATAGAGTACAAAAGTTAGGAATGTTGTGATTGTTGAGAGGATGAAGGTGAGATGGAAAACCATTTGGGATGGCTTGGAAATGTAAGGCAATGACCTACATAGATCCTGGTTAATGTGAAATTACTGAATATGCACCTTTAAAAAGAGACACAAGGAGACCAAAAAGACATAGTGGGATACTATTTAGAAGGAAGTAGGGTACACAGGGAGACCCACATATTTTATTATTTCAAGCCTTGACCCCTTATTTTATATTCATAAACTGAACTTTGGAACTTGTTTGTTCCAAATTTAGCTATTGTAGCTTATCTGCAATCCATTTTAATTTTGGGCAATTCATGCAACAGTTACCAGTCTGACCTACAAAATCTACTACCTTATTGTTTTTAATTTGCTGTTTATAAGAGTAAGAATGACATCTTTGAAAAATATTATGTGAATCTGGAATCTAGATTCTAAAACTTTATGGTGTGAAGTGCTGAGCTGTAATAATGTGCGTAAAATTTCAGTGCTGATAGATATTTTCCCAAAACAATTGAAGTGTAAACAATTGAAGTGTAAATGTCTATTTGATGCTTGTTGTTTCCCGCTGGAGGCTGCAGGGTGGAAGGACAGTTGGAATTTGAGTATCTTATTAATATCCATCTAAAAATTGAAACATTTCTGCTTAATCTAATTCCCTGGTAGTACTTTGTTATTTTTTTTGTGGTCCATCTATTTTCTCTTTGGAAAAATGCCAGGCAAAATTGCTTTAGTAAACTGTAAGCTCCTAATATTTATAAAAAGCTAATTGCAGGATGTACAGAAATTAAGCCCCAATGATGTAGTAACTTCAGCTATAAAATGGGAAAGCCCAAAGTTATTTGTCTGAACTTAAATACTCCTTTTGCGTTATAACTTTGTAAGAAACTATGAAACCCTCTCTGTTTTGTTGTTGAGAAAATTTAATGACACCTATTACACTATATATGTTAATATTTAGCAATTTTCAAATTCAGTTTTTCTCAGCTAGTTTGTTTACTTATGATTTAGAGAATTCTTACTTGATTAGTTGTTTGGATTCTTTACAAAATAAAACTTGTGCTGAGAATTATTTTTATGTTCTCAATTTTACAATCTGTATTTCTTGTTTTGCAATTATTATTAATTAAATTCTGTTTCTTTTTCCTCCTTTTTCTTTCTCTTCTTTGATTTTTCTGTGTTTATTGACTGCTTTATTGAATGATTATGAAGCAACACACTCCTGGACTGTAGCGGAGGAAGTTATCTTTTGACCAAAGTAGCATGCATTAATAATAAATCTTTGAGATTCTAAAGCTCCACTTCATACCGAAATAAAATACAAAAAAGTAAATTACAAAAAAGAATGAGAAAGGAATTAAATTATAAAATCCCACTTTATTTAATGGCTTAGAGATTTAGGCATAAAAGTTCTATTAGAAGAATATCACTTTTTTCTGTTTCTTTCAAACCAAATAATATCTACAGAAACCTCTGTGATTTAAAACTTACAAACCTTTGTTTCTGCCATTCTGGTTGTGTTACATGCAGAATAAAAAACTGTCCCTTGTTTTATGGTCCTTTATTTATTAGGATGACTTCTCATTATTATTTAATTTTATTGAGCTTGTTTTCCGTGCTATCTGAAGTTTTGTATTTTTCAATTAATCCTACCCTTCGGGGCCCCAAAAGAATGTAGAAAAGTAGTATCTGAAGGCTGAAACTATTTCCAGATAATGAAGCTGATGGGCAGCAGCAGTCAGAATCACAGATGCAACCTTCTGCAAATGGAATTTCTCATGCAAGTATTGGTACTCAGAATGTTCAGTATGCAACACCTACACAGCTTGGAACTGAGCATGCTATGGTATGGGCTATCTTTTCTTTGCCGCAAAAAACAAAATATGGTTTCTTCAGTGATTTGCCACCCTCAGTGCTCTCATTGGAGCTTTATTTCAAAATTCAAAAATCCTTAGGAATGTTTTGTTTTGTATAGGTAGGCCATAGCCATTTGATGCCATCAAACATTTCTTACCTGTTGTAGTTAAAAGAGATATGGATACATAGGGTTTATTTTGTTTTGTCATTGAATAAATTTGATTCTGAATGCTGTCTAATATCTAATGATGAAATTTGTTAGCCCAAGTTTGTTCTTCCTTCAATTTTTGAATGAGTTAGCTCATAGCACTAGTCTGAACCGTAAGGTCAGAATTTCCCCATGTGTCTTAACTCTTATGATGTACTAAAATGAAAGTTTCTTTATATATATGAAAGGAAAACTTGATGCTGGAATTTGATGTTTTAGAAACTGCTTCGGCACATACATTTTACCCAGGATGGCTTAAAGACTTCTAATGTGACAATAATAATGAATTACATTGCAATTGTCTGAAGTTTTGCTGTGTAAATAAGTTTCCTTAGAGGTTATGTTTGGTGATGAGGTTAATTTCTTGAAATAACCAAAGTTTTTTGACCTGACAATTGAAGGTTAATGAATGATTGCCTGAGCAAGTACTGGTGCCTGTTGTTTTGTTGATGTCATATCAAAGAAGTAAGAAGTGGCTGCTCAGACTTGGTCAGGCGATTGAATTACTTTTGTGCCCCCCTCCCCTCCTTCTGGATTCTTAATCTTGTTGCTACATTGCTGTTGATTTTCTGTCCCATCATATTTTAGAATGTAAACTCTGTTCGCACTTATATTGATTTCTGTTGCTTTTCTTTCAATTGAAGGCACCGCCACCCCCTTACCCATATCCAGATCCGTACTACAGAAGTATCTTTGCCCCCTATGATGCACAACCTTACCCCCCACAGCCCTATGGTGGACATCCAATGGTTCATTCTAATTTTTGATGTTGATGTTTTTAATATTATGTGCTTGTTAAGATCCACATATTATTGAACCATATCCTGTGCCAGGTCCATCTTCAGTTAATGGGAATTCAACAAGCAGGTGTTCCTTTGCCAACTGATACAGTTGAGGAGCCTGTGTTTGTCAATGCAAAACAGTATCATGGTATATTAAGACGTAGACAGTCCCGTGCTAAAGCTGAATCAGAAAAAAAGACTACCAGGAATCGGAAGGTACATCACTATCTCCCTATCCCTACCTGATTAAGTAAACATAATATTATTCAAAAAAGGAAAAAGAAGGGAAAAAGGTTCTGGTTCTTGGAAGCTGTGTTGTCAACTGCTAACTTCTTGATGTTGATTTGGTTTTTATGTGCCTCATTGGATTTATTTGACTCACAAGCTCCCATGCATCTATCTCTATGGATGTACTTACTTGATCTATAAACAAATGTTTCAGCCATACTTGCATGAATCTCGACATTTGCATGCACTGAGAAGAGCAAGAGGATGTGGAGGTCGGTTTCTGAATTCAAAGAAAACTGAGAATCAACAGAATGAGGTTGCATCAACTGAAGAATCACAGTCCAATGCCAGTCTCAATTCTGATAAAAATGAGCTTACACCATCAGATAGAACATCCTAAGACTATAGAAATGGTTATGCTGAAGACAGTGGGGATCGGTTGTATATCTATATTGCGAGACCAATAACCAATCAACAGCATCCTCAGATATCTCGGTACCATTCATTCTGGCCCTGTACAACCCCATAGGTATAGGTATAGTTTGTGTAGTAGGTATGTTAGGAAGGGTGCAAAACAAATCAAGTAAAATGTAAATTGAAGTGATCTTGACTAGTGCTATTCCCGATGTGGTCCTTTCTATAGCATTTTGTAGGTTAGATTTTATTGTGTGGGCTTTTCTTTGTATTATTTGGTGCCACAGAGGGATTAGAGATTATCCGAAGCCATAATGGTTTGTTTGGAATTGGATCATGCTTATTTAGCTTGTGAGAGACATATTATATTTTCATCTGTTACTTCTTATTCATTGTTATAGAAGATGCTAAGTTCAACTAGTTTAAATCATGATTGGTGGAGTTTAGTAGAATAGCATAAATAAAGAAGATGGCAAAAGCTATACTTTTTAAGGAATTGAAAGTGAAAAAAAAATATTATAAAATGTTATTAATGTTTTAATAAAAAAATATTTTAAATTTTATAATCAGTGTATTTAAGAAATAATACATAACTATGTGAAGTCATGCATGATCTTTTCACGTGGCTGTAAGATGCATGATATTTTCCATTCAAAGATAAATAATTGAGTGAAGATGTATGAGTAGAACATCTTCCCTCTCCCGCCTCAAGAGGAAAAATGGAAGTAATTGAAATAAAAGAAATGTAAACTATGATGGAACAACTATTGTATGGGTGAAAGATACTAAAATGTTTTTCTTGAAGGAAAGTTTATCACTTTAATTTTCTTCGTAAGTGATAATCCATCGGGCTTTGTTTCTACTATTACTTTGGTATCAAACTAACACTAAAACTATGGTACTTTTTGCATGACTTAAATGTTTCTGCATTCTGGTTGTTGTAGTACTTGTATAGTATATCATTGTTCATTGTTCTGCTTCTGAGACCTGCTTTCCCAAATTGACAATTATGTTCGTATTATGTTAGAACTATTTTGGTATCCATGTGAAGCTCTGTAGTTTCACGTATGCACTAAGAAAATGTGTTTGATAAGTGGGAGAAACACTGATCATGCTCAGCATGTATTACCTCTGAAGCTTAAATCTGTGCATGATATGGTTACTTATAACTGTTTTTGAAGCTTCAGTTAGTTTTATCATAACATTTGTTACCACTAAAAATGGGCACTGTGCGTAATACTACATACGATTGTTTCTATATCTCACCTATTTTTAATTTTTTCTGTACTCACACATCCTACTTACAAAGGACACACCTTTTGGTGTCTCATTTGTTGGTTCAAAAAATATTTTCCTTTTGTACTACAATTTTGCTAAATGAAACCCCCCTTGCTAATTTCGTAAGCATCAAGTGTCAAGCCTGTTGTATTACAATTTTTTAACCTGTCATTGAAACGAATTTAATCCAAATGTTATAATTTCCCCCGGTTCATTATTCTTTTATAAATGGCTCTTTTCTATTCAGTCAATTGCGGAGGTAAGATTTTCCTATGTCCCTTCTTATTACATGAAAAAATAAATTGATGCTAGAATTTTCTTAACAATAATTAGCAAATGCTCCCCTGTTGGCATTTTAATAAAATTTTGGAAACCAATAATGGATTGCAAAGTGAAAGTTTCTATATAGATTAAATTTATTTAAATTATATTGTAGTGAGTGTAATCAAGTTAGATGAATTTGAATCTTCATAGTTTTGGCATTTGACCGTCAAAGTGAAATGAATATTAGAGAAAGTACTAATTTGAACGGGTTTAAATGTGTGATTAATTTAAATTTTTTTGAAGAGACACTAAAACAAAAAAGATATTAAAAAATAATTTTGCATCATTTTAGAGAGTTACTCAAATCACTTTAACAAATATTATTATTCAAAGTGAATACACTTATGCTCTTCAATAGTTACTTGAAAAATAATTTTTATAAATGTTCTCTGAAATATAAATTATGAATTTGAAATTTGAAATTTCTTTATTTATATGTTATCTATTATAAACTAAAATTAATTTAGTATTATTATTAAACTCAAGTTTGTAAATCTGAAATTCAAAATTTCTTCTTTTATGAGTTTTTTATAATAAACTAAAAGTAATTCTTTATCTTATTGAAACTTAAGTTTGTATCTTGTGTTAACTAAGTAATCCACATTTGAACAGACAAAAAATTAGTTAACAGAAAAGAAAAAAAAAGATAAAAGTGATAAGAGATTTCAATGTTAAGTATAAAAATAGAGAAAAAGAAAACATAAGAAATGTACAAAAATTTTGTAAAAGAGACTCACTTTGATAGCATAAAAAAGACACAAAAAAAAAAAGATATTTATGACACTTTGAGTTGAAAAAACGTTTTATTCTTACATACATTTATAAGTTAAAAAATATTATAGTTTTTTAAAATTTTAAATTGGGAGAACATTTACTAATAACTGTTTTCTTAAGTCACTTTTTGATAGAAATTATATATTAACTTTTATTTTTTATAATAATTTTTAATAAATTGTAATATTATTTCGTTCTCAAGTTGCTTTAAAATATATAAAATAACACAGTAAGATAATTGTTTTATTATTAACCTTTTAAAAAAATTTATAAAATTAATTATACTTTCTTAATTTGATGTAAAAGTAAAAAGCGGTTGATCAGATTTCTCATTTGTTTGCATCATTATTGATGGATTGGGGTCCAAGGGGACCATTTTAGCTCCACTTTTGAACATTTAACCATATACTTTTGGATTCAGTTCTTCATCTCCCCAACTTTTAGAATTTATTTTTGTTTGCACTTTTTTGCTGTTCTTTTATCTAAACTGAAAGCCATAGCAACCTACCCCGCTTCCAAATCCTTACTATAGTAACATGTTTGCTGTCTAAAATTCCCCACAACAACCCTATGGTGGACATCCAACTAGACATTATCATTGCTTTATGTGAGTGTCTTTGGTAGCTGGTGAAAGGTTATTTTTATTGATCCTTTCAGCAACTAACAATATACTGCTCCTGGTTGGTTGGTGTTCTTCTGTTGACTAATGCAGTTGGGGAGCCTGTGTTTGTTGCTCCAAAAGTAGCATAATAACATTGAAATTTAACCACTCTTGCCAAAACCGAAGTTCCAGTGAATCTGATTTAGCACGTTTGGAGAAATGGTAGGAGACTCCAAAATCAAGTTTGGAAGCAGAGATTGTCATTCTAGGATAAATAATTTTATTTGGTTGCTTCAATTTTGAGTCTTAAATACCTTTTCTCTTATAACCATATTTTTAACAGAAATATTTTAGATAAAAATTATTTAAATAAGAGTAGTAATAGGCATAAAACAAATAATAGACGATATCGTGAAAAAATGTAGCTTTTATGTTTTACTAGAACCTTACCTTTATATGAAAGTTTCTAAATGCAAATCACTTGATTTCAAATTTAACTCTAACTAAATTAATTCTATAAAATCGAGTTTATACAAAATTAAGATTACAAATGCTCACCTGGATCTGTTCGTATGGTTCTTAAAGGTGATGCAACATGATGCTAACAAAAAAAAGGGAAGGTTGTAAATGTTATGTGCATGCGTATGGAGATCAATTCCCATGCATCTTCCCCTTAGCGTATCTTCTTATTTTGTCACCAAACATGTGTACATTTGCATTAACGTCACTCAAAGATTTGCATGACTTAAGAATAACACGAGGAAATGGATAATTAAGGTGAGGTAGCATTAGGGGTGTTCAACATTAATAATGTCTCAATTTGACAAACATTATATTGCTTCACCGGATGATTAAGATATCCTAGATACGATGATGTCTTAACATGAATCAGTTATTAATTATTACCCTATGTTACATTCTGTTATATTTTTAGACACATTATGCAGGTTAGAGAGTTAATGCATCAATCTACAAGTTCAATATGGTTTTGTTTTTGGTCCACTCAAGTTCAATATGTTTAAGATTATACAAGTTAAGTTACAGAGTCAAAATTAAATGAGTTATTAATGTTTTGGCCCAAACTACTAGTTTTTTTAGGCCTTTACATGTCAACCCATGAGCCAGCCCCTATATCTATATCTAGTCCACTTGAACCTTTGCTTATTAGAAAATTATAAATTCACTTGCGTTTTGTTTGGATGTGAAGAAAAATTAAGAATCACGACCAAAAATGTAAAGAAAGAAAGAAGTAAGGTATAAATAAGTATGAGGGAGGGAGGGAGGGATAATAGAAATAAAAAATTATTTTAAAATTATTTAAACTGAGAGAAATATGAAAAAAATAGAATAAAAAAAGGAAAAATTTATTTTTAATATGAAGAGCAATACAAATTATCTCATCTTAACTGCCAGCTAGACTTTATGACTTAATCATAAGCTGCTAAAAGGTGACTCTGAGTAATTTTGGAATTATACATTTTCTTATAATTCATCATAATATTTTTTCCTGACCTTTGTTTTCATAATATTTTATAAGTAATTGAAGAGTTCTTATGGCCACTTATGAATGTTGGGAAAACTAGGGAGAAGTATTTTTCAAAAAATAAAAATTATAGAATCTATGTCTCGCCCAAACTTAGAATGATGTTATAATTCAATTTAATTTTTTTTAATAAATATATATCAGGGGTAGTAAAATGAATAAAACTATTTTTATAAGTTAAAATTAACTTATGCTTATCTAATTTAATATATATATATATATATATATATATATATATATATTTCACTTAATTTCTCTAAAATTTAAGAAAATAAATTATTTTTAATTTATAGAAAAAACTTATTCAATTTTCATATTACTTGTCATCTTTTATGATAATTTATCTAGAAACTTAATTAAATAAGGTGTATGTCTCTTTTCACCAAAAAAATATTTTATTAAAAGTTATTTTGAAGATACATTAACAACATTAAATATTATATGTTTAAACAAATCTTAAATTTTGATATGTTAGTCATTACCTTAAGAATAAAGGTTAAAAACTTGTTTATATAATTATTAGTGAAGCTAATTATACGTTTGGTTTTACTCCTGAGTAGATAATGAAGAAAATGAAGTCAGAGAAGTGATTCGTCCCTATTATTGATGAACATTTTCAACGATTTGATTCTTCAGCCACTGAACCCTTCGATCAATATGATTATATACATATTTTCAATATCAAAGTAGGGATGTCAAAATTCAAAAGAGCACTGTTGGCTTCTTTTGTTTTACATTATCTGATTCTGTGAGTCTACCAAAGCAATCATATCATTTTTGGCCAAAACTCAACGTTGTTGGGATTTGTCTTATTGCTGCAAAATTGGTTGTTTTTTTTTTCACCTTTTATTTACCAGAAGTTTTTGGACAATGGGTTGAGAGGAATTCTCAATCACTAACTTGTTATTTGTCCTTTTCTATTTGTGATTTTATTCGTTATCGCAACAATAATGATGCTTAAAGTTAACATGACTATGTTCAATAATTTTTTAATGTGTTTACTACATATTAAAACAGTCAAATTAACATAGATTTAAAGTAGTATATATGTATCTTGCATGTATTCCCCTAGCTCTTTTTTTTTTTTATGACGTCCCTCTAAAATTTACACAATGAAAAAGCAAATTAATTAAAAATACTGTAAACTTTGTTTGGGTCATAAAATGAACTTAAGTTTTAATATAAACCCCACAAATAAGAATACAAAGCTAATTAAGGGGGAAGTGTTTGGAGTCATCTTTCACGTATTTTACTAAGGCCATATATTCGCTACTATAACAAATGCCATTCTTATTATATCATTCAACTAAGCAACGTTTTTGCAGCAGTTTTAGCGTACAACAAAATTTGGAAATTGACAAGAAACAAAGTGCAGAGCAATTACCAAAAGTGAGTACACATAAAAACATGTTTGGGAATCTTATTCAGAGATGTAATAATGCTTTTGACCTCAACAACTTATCAATCATTTACAGGGCAGAATTTGAACTACAAAGAACCCCAAAAGTTCACACTGATAACCTTTTTTTTGACATATGAATTGATAAAGGGTGGAATTTTCTGACACTTTTAAACCTTTCGCTACCCGTTATTTTTATATCTCTTGATTAAGTTTCAATTCTTCAAATAGCATATTGGTCTCTTATGGTTCACTATAATGAGCAAATTCCATAATTTGAAACTGATTAATTTAGAATTTCTGAAGATCATGAAGCAGAAAGGATAGGTTCTTTTCTGCACACTATATGCTCGATCACAACTAAATTATTTGGCTATTGATCTGTGAAATTACCATGCCCTACCCTCCGCCAACCAAAATAAATAAATAGCAATAACATTAAACAAAATATACTTCTATAGCAATTGACTTGAACCGTACTTACGATTTTTTTTTTTTAATTTACACATATTAAGCTGAATTTCTCCTGAATTATACGGATATTCATAAATTTAAATAACTTTTTTAGATTAAAAAAAATTAAACATACATTATATATTGTTAATTATTGATAATAAGTAGGTTTAAATATATCTCAACATACATAAAATTTTAAATTTAATCATTATAAAATCATTATTTTTATTTTAGTCTTTACATTTTAAAAAAATATTAATGTTGGTTTTTAGTCTTTATTAAAAGATGATGTGACTAACTTAAATGTATTAACTTTGTGCCATGTATGACTCTTTTTGCAAAGACAGAAAAAATAAAGAGACTAAAGTTAACAATTTTTAAAAATATATGGACTAAAATAAGAAATTATTTTATAAGGATAGAAAACAAAACTCTCTCTCTCTCTCTCTATATATATATATATATTTAAAATTAATAAGTATTATATTTTATTAAATAAAACTAAATTAAAAATAAAAGTTTTATAATGTAAGAAAAATCACATGATATAATTATATAATAAGAAAGAAAGGTAACTCTTAAAAATATTATTACTTAAAGTAATTTCTAAAATCACTTTATTTTAAAATAAGAACTCGTAATTTATATATAAAAATATATAATTTATTTGTTTTAC
This sequence comes from Abrus precatorius, assembly GCF_003935025.1. Lineage (NCBI taxonomy): Eukaryota > Viridiplantae > Streptophyta > Magnoliopsida > Fabales > Fabaceae > Abrus > Abrus precatorius. The sequence continues at coordinate 29,153,977 of NW_020874292.1, read as the reverse complement.
ATATATTCAACCTAAAATTTTTAAGTAATACTAATACAAGTGTTAATTCTTTTTAGCCAAAGCATTGGACCACCAAAATTTCTGATCTGTACCGTACAGAGTGCAACAAAACAAAGCTAAAGAGTCTCTGTCTGCCCGCTTTAGATAGTTAGTGAAATTTCATCGCGATTAGATAGATATAATAGGGTTTAGAAGTACAAATATGAAAAACAAGTTTAGACATGAAAATTATAAAAAAAAAAATGCTTATAAGATTTGCATGTTATTATCATCTTTGAGAATTTCTTATGCATGCCTATCAAGAGAGGAAAAATAGAAATAGAAACACCTGTCTATTGGCTTGTAGCTTGGTGATTTGTTCATATCTTCTCAAATTACAGTGAAGCATGATTTGGAGCTTTAAGTACAAATTGAAAAAAAAATCTATATTAGCACTGATTGTTTAATTAGGCTGAGGATGCCCCGCCAGACGTGCGAAATCTAAAATATTGAGTAAGGAAAGAAGTTTTTTTCAAGTCATAATTTCATGTGAATAGACTTCAATTGAAGTGCAGATGTTTAAAACCCATTAAATTATAAAAAAAAAATCTTGCAATTAAATAAGGTTAAGTTGACATTCAAGCAAAAGTCTAGGCTATGATTTTACTATGGAGCATTAACAAAATAAAATATTAAAAGAAAGTGCACCCAGAAGAAAAAGTGTTTCCAGTTGTGTTGTTCTTCCTTTTTCTATTAATTGTATTGTGTTGTATTGATAGCCTGTTGTAGACTCCATTGTCAAAGTTGGGGTCATAATTGATGTATGTATCCCAATTGCGTCCTAAATAAGTTAACTAAGCCAATCACAAACAACGAATGAAGGATTTAAACATACAGATTGTTTACAAGAACCTCATCCTGCTCAAAATAAGCTATGCATGCCTCAAACCCAATTAATTATAGATTCACTGCCAAGCACCACCAAGTATTATAATTGAGAATCTGAGATTTTTATTTTATTTGAAAAAATTATGTTTTAAAAATTTATCGTGTTTTTAAACCTTCAAAATATGATATGAAAAACAAATCAATTTTTTTAGATATTGTTCTAAATAACTTCTAAAAATAACCTACGTGATATAATATAAATCTGTATAAACTAATAAATAAAAATATAAACAATACTTACATAAAAAAAGTAGTACCTAGAAGAATAGTTAAAAGATTTTATATTTTAATTTTATTTTTTATTAATATATATAAATCAAAATCACATTACACCAAAACATGATTATAATACTAAAGATACTAACTTTTAAATGGTAAATTGATCTTCATTTCTATCTTTGAAATTATTTTAACCTACTATTAATTATGGTGCACTAATTAGTAATTTAACCTGCTGTACATTATTATAACTCAACAAAGTTATTACGCATATCATAACTTACCTACAATTATATGACTTTATTTTTATGCTTATCTACAATATACAACTTAACAAAAAGATTATTGTGCATTCATAACACAATTACTCCAGTGTTTATTATTACATATACGACGGTTACATGTTTGAGAAAACAAATATTGATTTTACCTTATTCGTTTTTTTTTTTTTGTACGGTGATATCATCCGAATCTTAATTCATCAATATGAACAAAAAATAAAAATTAACACGGTATAACTTTTAATTAAATTAAATAACCTACAATACAAGGACAAATAACTATGTTTGTTAAATATGTTGTCTAAAGTTTAATTTTTAATTGTGTATATGAAAAAAATTTGTTAGGTGAGACCAAATTCAAATGGGTAATGTTGTTTTTATATATTTTGAAAAGAATTAATGATCTTTGTCACGTAAATATATTCTTAATGTATACCAATATTAAGTAATGACAGTCATCCAAATGCTTAAATACACATTAAAATTAAAAAACGGCCTTATAATGAATGCATATAATTAAGACCACTAGTACTTGCTCTTCGATCACTTGTAATACACTAAAATAGATATTTAAAGTGCAGAATCAATGCATGCATGGTGACTTGGTGATGATAAATGATAGGCAAGGTGGGAGACTTGTTAATAATGCATGATCAGACTCCCTCACTAAGAAACTATAAAAGGAATATTTGCTCTCTTTTGATTTATTTTCTAAAGTATAATTAGCAATTCAAATTCATAGTATATACTTAAATACCACTACTAATCATAACGATTACAAATGATATCTTGCCATAATTAGCTACAAAGACATTAGATTTTCACTCACATGAGCATCCTATCATGCCGGGTTCCCTTTTCTTTAATCTATGCAGCTCTACCTTTACACCTCTTTATCATGCATGGACCCTCAAGAAAACAAGAGAGAGAGAGATGTAAAATGGAAGCAAAGGCATGCACACAATTGTAGAGTGAGAGAGGTGGTGGTGGGGTCTTAGTGAGTGAGTCCATGACACTCTTTTGGTGCATGTAAGGAAAAGGGTTCATCACCTCTCCACCAAGGATTAAAAAACAAAAGCTTTTGGGGTCCTCGCATGGGACTGGAAGGAATTGAAAGGGACCTCCACCTTTGTTTGTTTTTTAATTAACAAAATCACGCAATGTAATATGGAAAACAAAGCTCAGTGGACCTGACCCAATGGCGGGGTCTCATTGTCCCAAATCTCTTCCTCTTCCAGAAGGAAAAGCTATAGGCATAGAGGGGACTCCATTATCATAACACATAGCAAAGGGAGACAAAAAAACACAAGTGAGTCTGTGTATAGCCAGCCCACAATTGACTCATCTTTGAGTCCACATCATATATATATATATATATATATAAAAGTTCATTAATTATTTATATTTCTATAATATATAGTTTATGACTTGAGTGAGAGAGAGAGAGGGAACCAGCACTACTACTAGTTAAATGAGTGATTTTTTGCAAGCTTTGGATCATTGGATACTTCGAAGACATGAAGCCTTATGTAAATGTCAACCTTGTAAATATCTAAAAGTCAATTGCTTTTCTCAGGCATTATCTTTCTTTCCTCTCTCTCTCTCTCTTCGCTCTTGGATCCTTATGAGTAAAGGGAAAGAGGTGGGAAACACTATCAATTGTCAACAAAAGGGAGAGGTTGGTGCTTGGTGGATCTCAACCACAAAGTTGGGTTTCTGGGTTCAGATGTGCTAGCTAGCTTGCAGGCCTAAAACTTATTGAACACTTAATCGTAATTAAAGCATTTAGAATCTACACTAGGATACACTAGTGTTCTTTAAGCCATTACTCATGATTAAGTTCTTCTTAATGACTACTATATACTCATGAAAATGTTATATAAATATTTGTCGTGCATGCCTAGTTCACGACGATAAGCATGTATAAGTGACTTCACGATGACGAAATTTTGGAGCTGAGATTAATTATAACATTGGATATTGTCCAAACAAAAGTAGACATGTGTATGGTATTATATATACTAGGAAACGTTATTTAGTGAAATAATTAGGTATACTAGTTATCAATTCTACATTTTTTTCTCTTGTCAAAAAGTTTCATCAATGTTATATTGTTCAGGAGAAGTTTGGTATATTCTCTTAAAAATTATGGGTAAATAATTTAAGGATAGTTCTAAATAATGATTTTTCATGCGAAGCAATAATCAATAAATTATTTATTTCCATTTTGAGTGGGCAACAAAAATAACTGTAAGATTGTGTTTGGACAAGGGATAAAATAAAAAAAAAATAATTCAAAAGATGAAAAGTAAAGTAAATAGAGTGAATGATCATTTATGTTGTTTGGATGGATAGAAATGAAAAAAAAAAAAAAAAAACTCCCTACTTATTTAGATGAGTATTAAGAAATAAATAGACTGAACAGAAATATTTGATAATAATAATAAAATTAACTTAATAAAAAACTTAAAACATTTAATATAACATTTTTATTTATATAGATTATTTAATGTTTTTATACAATTTTAAAAATTATTTAAACATTAAAATAAACTAAAATTGAAAATGTAAAAAAAAAAAAAAAAAAAACACTGGCTCTCTCCCCCACACAATTTAATGAAGACCTCATTGATACTATTTCTTTTCTTCCTATAAACGATAAGCAACAAATTATGGAAATTATTCTTTTCACCTTAAAATTATTACACAGGCTTTATTTCCATACATTTTCTTTACATCCAACGGAAGAATAGTGAAATAAGGATTGCCTTACAATGCGAATTAAAAAAAAAATAGAATAATAACCAGTTCAATATTTCACTATTTTATTTTTTTCATTCTAATTTTAACACTCTCTTTATAGTTTTATTTATCCGTTTCTCCCTTTTTAATAGATCACAATCCTTTCCTCAACATGTCTTACTGAAAAGAAAAAGACACGATGACCATATAATTGATTAACGGTTCTATTTGCATTTTTTTCCCCTCTTTTTAACAAGACTAATAAGTCATTATCAAGAACAAGACTCAAATCATTTTCATAATTATCATTTTATCCATTATATTTATTATTATTTTTATCCTTTATATATATATAGGATAAGATTCATTTTTAATAGTTGAAAAGTTATTTAAAAAGTATGTAAAAAAATAATAAAAATAGATCTATTTCTCTCTCTATATATATATATTTCATGAGATGCAACAAAATATTGAATTGTATATAAATTTTTGTCATGAAATAATGGATTTTCCTCACTCAAATCAACGAAACATTTGCATTAGTTTATTTTATTAGAGGAAAAAAACCTTCAATTCAATAGTTTTTCAAAATAAAATTTAAAAAAAAAATATATTGACAATAAAATTAAAGCATGGTTAAGTGTACGCTTTTTTCCTGAATTTAAAATAAGTCATTATGATATATCGAGAAACTAAATTATATAACATTTAAATTGATAATATTATCAGTATTATTGCTATTATTACTACAAACAAAATCTCTCGATCTTAAACTCAATTTGAATCACAGTTTAAAAATTAGATTTATCGATATAATCAAGAACTAGTCAAGTCATCGGTTATTCGGTTTAGGCAAATCACAAATTTATAAAATAAAAAGGTGATAAATAATTATTATTATTTATCAGAGAAAAGTAATATTGAGTGTGAGTCATGTTGTTGGGCAAATTTAAACCAACTTTTAATTATTATTATTTTTATTTACGTTTTGAAACTAATCCTGAAATATTTAAAAAATATAAAAAAGTCAAATATGAATTATATATGTATATGTTATTATTTAATTATTTATTATAAACAGTTTTGGCATAATATATATATATAATATTCCTTTAAATTTTTTCTGTAACTATTTTTAATTAGTAATTTGTATTAATTTATTATTTAATATATCATATAATATCAAACGTATATATTTAATGATTGATTCGTATCAGTAATTTGACAGTTTCAAATTAATTAGAACTTAACGAAGTTGTGTTTTGCACCATTTGCACGGTAAGTATTCAAAGTTGACTTAGAAATGAGTGGTGGGTGCATGCATGCAATTCAGAAGTCACAGCAAAGACTAAAATCATATGAAAAACATTTCTTAGTGCTCTTCGCTGACTCTGCTACAAATTTATTTAACATGGTTCAATTAATCCTTCCGGTTAACTAAGTTCATAGCATTCAGGACACACTAAATATTCAAATTAATACTAGAAAAACCATCATTTACTTCTTTTGATCCATTAGTGTTAATTATTCCACTTACGATAAGATTTTCGGTGACAAGACTGTGATTTACATATCACTAAGCTCAGTGACGATTTTCTTTTTCATTTTCCCCCTTTTCCCTATACACATTGTTTTAATTCAACAATTTGCAGTAGTTTCCATAGAATAATGTTCCTCGCGTCAATTTCAAACACATTATCGATCATAATTACATGTGATTGTTTAGAATTCAAATCAAGTCAAACCCGTGATTAATATAAACATGCAAGTGTAAGTGTTTTGCAGAGGTTGATGGAAATATTTTATATAATTTTAAAGATTTTTTTCAACTTTTTATTTTTTGTAATTAATTGGTTTAATATTGCATTTAACAAACATCCACTAAATACCTTTCAAACCCACTCGTTATACTTAGTGGTGGTGGGTGTCTATTCAATTTTTTATCATGGCTCAAAATTTTGAGATAAGGAATGATCGATGTTTGAAAAATAAACATAAAGAAAAACCCTTTTAAGTTTAAAACCCACTTTTACTGCTAATCATATTTGTGCTGTCAATTTTGCTTCAACTTAACTTTCAATCATCATTTTTAGTTTTGTGAATATGTATTATAATAAAATTATTGTTTCTCTTGTATTTTGTACAGAAAATTTTATCTTATAAGAATTTATTTTATAAACTTAAAAGTTCAAGTAAAAAACAATTATAAATTTATTGAAATTAGTGAACATGTTTTTAAAACAATAAAAAATAGCTCTCGCATGTTTAAATTCTAAATCTTGCATAATTTTAATAAAATAACAACCTGTCGATTATGCCGCTAATGTTGAGCTTTGAATTCAAGAAGCTTCATATATACTTGTTAATTGTTATGTTGGTTTACCTAGTGTTGTTGAAATCGAATATACATTAAATTTATTACTAGACTACTTCAGGTTGATTTAACTTATCAAATAACGTTATGCCACAAATAAATTACATCTAGCAATATAAGATGTAAAATAATTATTAACCATGTAATTCATCTGATTTTCTTATACGAATGCAATCGAAAATTCCAATAGAAAATAAAAGTATCACTGTTCTAGTAGACTAATACACAATTCAATCACACCTTTCTGAAAATTATTTAAATTCTAATAAGTTATCAATATAAAAGAAATATATTATAGTTTGATTTTAATTGAGTATTAGGAATGGAAATTTTTACAATTATTTAGTAAAATTAATTATAACATGCTTTTATATATATTTAGTTATAGAAAAGTTAAAGGGAACATAGCTCTTCCCTTCCTCCCTTTTTTTAATAAATATAATATCTTTTTTTACAGTCTAACATACATATAACAGGTTGAAATGAGTTTATCTATCTCCTTCCTTAACTTAAATTTTTATAAGATCATTTTATTAAAACTTAAATCCGATCAAATAAAGATGCAATATTGCGTAGAATTGAATTAACTCAACTTGTAATCGTCAAAACTGAATTAGAGTTAATAAAATATAAAATTAAAATATATTTTATAATATAACTCAAAATAAATAATATTATGATATACAAAATAATTTTTAATAAACATTATAAACAATTTATTGATACATAGTTATTTTTAAAAATATAACTTTTATATATATAACATCGAATCGAGTCTCTAAACTCATTCTCAAAATATACTTATCTAATATTTAAAATCTAAACTCATCAAAATTAACATTTAAGTTAATGGAACAAATCAGTCCTCCCTGATATATATAATTCAAACGATGTTCTCACCGTTAATTGGAGCTGTTTGCTTATTTAATTTTTAACATAGAAAAGCAGTTACAAATAGATTTTAAAAAGTATAAGATATTATGTGATAATATATATGCAGGTTGGTATAAAAACTGATGTACTGTTCCAAATTTGAGATATATGAAGTAAACTTTGAAATGAAAATGTGAATTTTGTGAAGAATGAGGTGATTAGTTTATATTTAATTAAATTTTATTCACAAAAATATTGATTAATATTAATTTATTTACCATGTAAACGTTACTATTTTAAATTTTAAACTAACTTTATTCATACACAAACACAGTAGGGAAACAAAGGTACGAGCCAATGATCATAAATAATGTATATAAATCAGTTAAGGTTCACCTTTTTTGTGTCCTTATATTACAAGTTTATTTAGATAGTTATTTGTTTATAGAATTTTATAAAATATTATTGTTATTTAGCTATTTTGTTAATATTACATACTAGGTTTGTTAGATAAGTGATTTTATTTGTTTTTTTACCATCTTAAATGTCCTACACTTTTTATTTAGTCTATTATTTTTTAAATTAACATTTAAAGGTGTTAAAAAATGCTTAAAATAACAAAAATATTGATGAACAATAATTACCAAGAAAAATAACTACTGTTAGAGCATAATTATCATATCTTTAAAATATTAAATTTTATAATAAACATTTTAAAAACAATACTTGAAAATATTATATACTTAGTTGATAATATCAAATTTTGCTATCCTAACAATCTACTGAATTTAAACACTTCAAATTTGACAGCAAACATAACTTATTTACTTACTTTAGATATACTACCACTCTAAAAGAGCCGAATAACTAATATAAACTTTTTATTAACATTTGTCATACATATTCTTTTTGCAATTTACCATAAAAATTACTTTTTAGACAGTCCAAGTAAAATAAATTATTTAAAAATTACTTTTGCCTATCATATCAACAATCAAAACTTTTTTTTTATAATGACAATCAAAACTTATTTAATCTCATTAATTATAACAATGATTATTTATAATTGATTGTCATTTTTTTACGGATAGTCCATTTATATGGTACATACACTGAAATAAAAATTGGTTGATGATAAAAACTTAAGTAAGGTGCATGAGCAACAATAAATAATAAGTAGCTAAAGTACAAATACTTAAAAAAAGAAAATCAAAGGGAAGCCAAATTTATGGGATTCTGCTAACATTTTCCCCCAGCAATCAAATGCCATACCAAATATTTGTCCCTCTTTCTTGTCTCTCTAACTTCACTCAACTTACGTATGTACTCTCTCTCTCTCTCCTTAAGTCATCCATCATATACATGTACACATTCATGCATGCATCGCATTAACATATCAATATCATCATCACCATTGAATTTGAAACATACGTTGATGAAGAGAGAGAAAGAGTGCACTGTTGGGGTGCCTGCTATATCTTTTTCCTGCACACAGAGAGAGAAAGAGGCTACTTAACAAATACTAACAGCAAACTCATTCGTCAAAAATCGTATCTGTTGTGCTCTTGTGCTGTCCTCTCATTTATATCTCTCTATATATTGTCTTTTTTAATTTCCTTTCTTGCTTTTCATTTTCGCATCACACAGTAACTACTGAAAAGATCAGCCACAAATTAAAGGAAGGGTTTTTAATTAACCATTGATAGTTTGTTTGTGATAAAATTTAATTATATTATCAATTTAAATTAAAAGTCGACATACATTAAAAATATAAAATTTTAATTTTATTAAAAAAAATCCATGTAATACTGGATGTAAGTTTCTTTGTTTTTTCTATTTGCTTTCTATAGAGCCACGTAGCCAATTCTTATCATATATTATTACAGTAATATATCATATTTATTTTATGTTATGTTACTATATATTAGAATATGATATTTTTTTATATACAGAGACAATACATAAACACTCACAACACATTCCTTCTTTCTTCCTCAGCTCTTGTTGTTCCATCTCTTTCTGTGGGTGGCTTCTCTCTCTTTCTCCCTATCTCTTACAATCTCGATATTGGTGTGTGGGGGATAAAGACCAGTGTAGTGTAGCCTTGCCCTTGAAGCTCTCTTTCAAGTTGGGACTTGAGGGAACTGAGAAGCATCTAATGAAGGAGAGTGGAGGCTCTCTTGGAGAAGAGAGCCTGCCCGAGACAACCAACAACAACAGTGAAGAAGAAGGAACAAACTAGTTTCTTTCTCGCTCTCATTTTAACACTTTGTGTATTGCTGGTTGTATTACTGTTATGGCACTTTCTATGCACAAGGACTCATCCAACAACCAGATGGATTCTAGTAAGTATGTGAGGTATACACCTGAGCAAGTTGAGGCTTTGGAAAGGGTCTATGCAGAATGCCCAAAGCCAAGTTCTTTGAGGAGACAACAACTCATCAGAGAGTGTCCAATACTCTCCAATATTGAACCCAAACAGATCAAAGTTTGGTTTCAAAACCGAAGGTGACTCTTTCAATAATGCAACAATGGTTCTCAAACCCAAATGTCAAAATCCAGTCTTTTTTTTCTCTCTTGTGGGTTGTCTTCATCTTCACCTTTTTTTTATTATATCTCAATGAAAGAAAGTAACTTGTATTTGTCTGAATCTCTGATTATTTTCCAAGTCTTTTATATGGAAAAAGAAATTTTTGGTCTGATAGCAACATATCCTAAACAATGCTTTTCTTTTGGTTAACGATCTTAGTCAAAAGTTTTATTTGTTCCTAGTATGTCTTTCATTATCTAAATTATTATACAGCTTGCTTGTTCCTTCCAAATTCCAACGTAGTTGAGGAACTGAACAAGTAATTCCTATCATGCATCATTGAGTGGTAAATGCAGTTTTAGCCTAAAAGAATGAGCTTCATTTTCTCTTACAAAACAATGGTGAAATTTTTGTGTAGATGTCGTGAGAAGCAGAGGAAGGAAGCTTCTCGGTTGCAGACAGTGAATAGAAAGCTGACTGCAATGAACAAGCTGTTGATGGAAGAGAATGACCGTTTGCAGAAGCAGGTCTCACATCTGGTTTACGAAAATGGATATATGAAGCAACAGATACAGACTGTGAGGCCCCTTTCGTTTTTTCTGATATCCAAAAGTGTTTTTTGATGCACCATTTTTTGGTACCAAGTCTCATTTTCATGTGCTGTTTTGTGAATAGGCTTCTGCTGCTACCACCACAGATAATAGCTGTGAGTCTGTGGTAATGAGTGGTCAGAACCAACAGCAAAACCCAACACCTCAGCATCCTCAGAGGGATGCCAACAACCCAGCTGGGTAAGTAACATCTATATCCTCAAGTAATGCTATTCATTTCCATTTCAATGTTTTCATGATTGTACCATCATATGATACTAAGATGTTGTTGTATTAGTCTTCTCGCCATCGCTGAGGAGACCCTGGCAGAGTTCCTTTCCAAGGCTACTGGAACTGCTGTCGACTGGGTCCAGATGATTGGGATGAAGGTATGGCCTATTCTACAATCTTGATTCCTAAATGGTTGTTTCTTGTACATGTTTGTAATCATTAGTTCGTTTATGTTAATGTTTCATGTTGTTATTGTCCTTGTAACGTGTTATGCATTCTGCTTTGTGTAGCCTGGTCCGGATTCGATTGGAATCGTTGCTGTTTCCCGCAACTGTAGTGGGGTAGCGGCACGAGCCTGCGGCCTTGTGAGTCTAGAGCCCACGAAGGTATGCTTATGTCTCCATGTTGGTTTGTTTTCTACATACTGAACAATGAAATTATGTTTCTCTTAATTTTGTGTGACTAATTATGTTAGGTTGCTGAGATTCTTAAAGATCGGCCGTCGTGGTATCGTGACTGCCGATGCGTTGATGTGTTGAGCATAGTCCCCACAGGAAATGGGGGCACAATTGAGCTCATGTACATGCAGGTACTGTGCCTATTTTCTGCAGTTTGAATTATTTGTGTTTGATTCCTAGCCTGTTTTGTTGATGTGCAAGCTTTTGCCCAGACATATGCGCCTACAACGTTGGCAGCAGCACGGGACTTCTGGACCTTACGATACACTTCAAGTCTGGAAGATGGAAGTCTTGTGGTACTAAGAATCTAGCCTATTATGTTTTTTCTTCTTCTTAAGTTAAGATATGATTTGTTTTAATCGATTAACTCTGGAGAGTTTGAAACTAATTGACATTATCTTGCTGGTAGATATGTGAGAGATCGTTGACTACTTCAACTGGTGGCCCCAAAGGCCCTCCTTCTTCAACATTTGTGAGAGCTGAAATGCTTCCTAGTGGTTATCTAATTCGACCATGCGAGGGTGGTGGATCCATTATTCATATTGTTGATCATATTGATTTAGATGTAAGACCAAGTTACTATTGAAATCTTTTTGAAACTTTTAAACTGTGAAAGCTCTTAGCCCTTAGCTTCATTATGTTATCTTTGCATGCAGGTCTGGAGTGTTCCTGAAGTACTGAGGCCCCTCTATGAATCATCCAAAATCTTGGCTCAGAAACTGACTATTGCTGTAAGATAAAGATTGATTGCTAGTTAAATTTATCTTGCACGTTTAACTTTGCCAAAAATAATATTGAACCTTGTATATTTGCTCGACAGGCCTTGCAACATATAAGACAAATAGCACAAGAATCAAGCGGAGAGATTCAGTATGGTGGGGGACGCCAGCCTGCTGTCTTGAGGACATTCAGTCAAAGACTTTGCAGGTAAGGCCATAGTATACTTGTATCCTTAAACGCATTGCGCATTTGAGTAATTGAATGGGTATGCGACAGTTACTTTGGTTTAATTGTTCATATTCTTACTAAATTTCAAGTGTGTTCTTAAACATCATCTTCTGTAATGACCATGATTTTGTTGAAATTCAATTTTTTTAGGGGATTTAATGATGCTGTGAATGGGTTTGTGGATGATGGTTGGTCACTGTTGGGTACTGACGGGGTGGAAGATGTGACTATAGCCATAAACTCGTCTCCAAATAAATATTTGGGGTCCAATTACAATTCATCAATGTTCCCTGCATTTGGAGGTGGGGTCTTGTGTGCCAAGGCATCAATGCTCCTGCAGGTACTTGAGATGCAACCCACTGCATGAACTTGAGCATAATATTGACCAATGCCATGCAGTGCTAAGCATTTGCCAGATTTTCATGACAATATATGTTTTACAATGGTTGTCTACAGAATGTTCCTCCTGCTTTGCTTGTTCGATTTTTGAGGGAGCATCGTTCAGAGTGGGCTGATTATGGGGTTGATGCATACTCAGCTGCATGCCTTAAGGCTAGTCCCTATGCAATTCCTTGTGCAAGACCCGGTGGCTTCCCCAGCAGCCAGGTCATTTTACCACTTGCTCACACTATTGAGCATGAGGAGGTATATATCTTCTTAACTATATGATGATCTTCATTTTGTATTTCCATAGTATTTATGAAATTGTAACATGCTGCAAATTGTGCAGTTCCTGGAGGTGGTTCGCATAGAGGGTCATGCATTTTCGCCTGAGGATGTTGCGTTGGCACGGGATATGTTTCTATTGCAGGTATAACTATATGTAAATTTAGGTTCTCTCTCTGTATGGTTTATCTATGTACGGAGTTGCTGTTGCTGTGAATAATTCTTGTTGATGTTTTTATTACAAAACTTGATGTGGCAGCTGTGCAGTGGAGTCGATGAAAATGCAATTGGTGCATGTGCTCAGCTTGTGTTTGCACCTATTGATGAATCATTTGCAGATGATGCTCTTTTACTGCCTTCTGGTTTTCGTGTCATTCCATTGGATCCCAAAACAGTAAGTGATTCTTTTCAGTAACTTGTTTGGTGTAACTTTTGCTGGAACTTGGTGGTCATGAAACCTGTTCAGCATCTTATTTTAATGGCAGGCCCAAGTTCCAGAATTTGGTTTAAGCTAGCTCATGCCAAGACTTTCTTACAAATGCTGGGACATTTGGTATGTGTTGGCTTACTGAATGTCTTGTTTTTGTTTCCCATGCATTTCAGGATGGTCCAGCTACGACTAGAACCTTGGATTTGGCATCAACGCTTGAGGTTGGGTCTGGCAATGCTCGTCCAGCTGGTGAAGCTGATTTGAATGGCTACAACCTTAGATCGGTCCTTACTATTGCATTCCAATTTACCTTTGAAAACCATTTGCGGGACAATGTGGCTGCCATGGCTCGCCAGTATGTGCGTAGTGTTGTGGGATCTGTTCAAAGGGTTGCCATGGCAATTGCCCCTTCAAGGCTCAGTGCCCAGCCTGGGCCAAAGTCGCTTCCTGGTTCACCAGAAGCTCTTACTTTAGCACGTTGGATCTGTAGAAGCTACCGGTATGTCTTCTGTTAACTTTGACTTCAAATCTATTATTTTCTGTAGTTTAGTTGTTAGCTACGAGAATAAATCATTATTGCTTGCTTTTTGGAAACGAGATTTTCTAGAGTTATTCATTTGACCTTTCAGTAGAAGAGTATCATCCTTCTTAATTGTAAGTCTGACGGAATACAGTGTTTTCTTCCAGGATCCACACTGGCACAGAACTTTTTAGAGTTGAGTCCACGGCTGGTGATGCAATCTTGAAGCAACTTTGGCACCATTCTGATGCAATTATGTGTTGTTCTGTGAAAACAAATGTAATCACTTGCATTGCTCTTTCATTTGCCAAAAATAATCTACCCATTGAGTAGTCTACTGACTTGTGTAGTTCTTGCAGGCATCTCCAGTATTCACCTTCGCAAACCAGGCTGGACTAGACATGCTTGAGACTACTTTGGTTGCCCTTCAAGATATAATGCTTGATAAAGTTCTTGATGAATCTGGCAGGAAGGTTCTTTGCTCTGAGTTCTCCAAGATAATGCAACAGGTAACTTACAAGTAAATTACACTTTTTTTTGGGTTAGTTTATGCTCCTAGTCCATGGACATGTTTCTAAATCATGTTTTGCGTTGCATATGTAACAAAATATGCTCATGTCTAAATTATCTAATGCAGTATTCTCTATCTTTTTCCATTTGTTTTCAGGGATTTGCATATCTGCCGACAGGGATATGTGTATCCAGCATGAATAGGCCAGTATCCTATGAGCAAGCCATTGCATGGAAAGTCCTCAATGATGATGATTCTAATCACTGCCTAGCCTTCATGTTCATGAACTGGTCTTTTGTTTGATCTGTGAATCACCATCAAGATACTTGTTTTATTATCTCTACTAATTTATATATTCAGTACTTAATTACCAGATGATACTATCACAGACAAATGTACTAATGTCAGCTTTTCTTTTATGCCTGATGAATTATGTTTTACTTTATCGCTATATAAAATTCCTAGTTGATTTGGTGAATTCTCAATCTCAACACTTGATATCCCCATCGTTTTACTTGAAAAATTTTCATCCTGGCGAAAAGATTAATTTTATCTTGTCGGTTTTTGTTTGTTTCTTCTATTGGGACATTGTGATTGATATTATAATGGGGGTGCAAGAGTGTCTTTTTTTTATCCTTCACAAACCACGATGGTCATCATGATGTTTTGCTTGCTTCTAAAGCTAATTTGTGTGCCTTGGTTTCAACTTGGAACAGCCGAGGTCTTAATATGGAATTTTTCGGAAATAATATTTAACAATGTGTATTTTGTATAAATTTGAATCTATGATGACGATGTCTTTTAAGACTTAAAGCAACTTTTGGGAAGAACACTCTTTTCTGACCATAGGTCCTTTTTAAGTTTGTATTTTATCTAATGTGTAACTATTTTTAATATAAGAGAAGAATGACCCCGAGTGGCATTGCTTGGTCCTATTCAGACGTGTACTATGTGGTTCATGGGTTTGAGTCGAAACTATCTGCTTCGATGATATAATACAATTATACATATATTGAAGTTCTCTGTTTTTTTTTGTTGTGTGTGCAATTATGTGGTCCTTCGATTATTGAGTTATAAAGCAAGATTTTGTTGTAAAAAATGATAATTGTCTAAAAGAGCTTTTACCTTGCTGCGGCACAAATTTGTAGTAATAATGACTTGATATAACTCTAGATTTTTACGTTCTTCGTTGAATTGTTTTCGATCCTTTCATTTCTTTCTTTACCTTGTAATAAAATAATAATAAAATTTTATATGTTGGTTATTTAAACTTTTTTTGCACTTGATCAAATGATCTTGAACAATTTTATGCTTTTTTTTAATGGTGTTTTTTTTGGGGGGATTTGTAACAAAACAGGTAAATGAATAAATGTAAACACTATAGATTCCTTTGAATTTAAAATTACTGCTAACAAATTTTTTTGCTTTTACTAAAGCACTATGACTTAAGGTTAATCCTTCCTAATTTCGAAGTGATAGGCTGAAAGGCACGTGTATCTAGTTTAATTTTAAGCTAAAGACTAGTTTCAAGTCCCTTCTTTAGAACTTAATTATTTGATCTAAAATGTATCCCGTATTAATCGCAGTGATATTCTCGATACATTTTCACGTGACAATTAATTAAAATTACCTAACCGAATAATGCGAAATACATAATCTTTGACCAAAGAAGAAAGTACATAATATGTACCAAAGTGCTCTCTCATGCCTAGTGTTATCCAAAGAACGTGCTAGGGCATCAAGAGTCACAATAATAGATTTCTCCCTTGTCATTCAACAAGATCTTTCATGTGGGTGGAAGAAAGAATAAGAGGGGCAAAGGTGTATGAAGAGTTCTAATCTTTATTTCTGAGGATATGATGATAAGGGAGAAAACGATAAAATCTAAGGAACAATTACTATGATGGGTTTGAATCTGGTGAAGATGCTGCCCAAGACAGAAGCTGCACTACTATTATTATGTAACATAAACCAACATTATGTAATGTAATAAGGTGATCGTGGTTGAAAATTCTTGATCAGAAAAAAGGCGTTAGTTGTCACAAGTGATGATGGTATGTAGTGTTGGAATATATAGTTAGAGTATGTGTTTGATAGCGAGATCAAAGGAAGAGCTTATTGCGGAAAATGTTGTTACTGCTACATGCTCTAAAGGACAAACATATGCTACCAAGTTTGACATGAATAAAGTTTGTCACTGGGTGGGAATGGTGCTTTCTGCTGGGCAATGATGAAGCTTTGGGATTTAATGAGACAGAGATTAGCTTAATGATACATTGTTTAGCTAGTAATATATTATTCCATTGCATGAAATGGTGTCCAATGTATGTGCTAACAGAAATTAAGGAAAGGTGACCCTTTTCTCCATGTCTTTACATTGTACTAAAGGGATAATTATATTCTTTATATGAGCATTGAAAAATAAAAAAGATTAGTGATTTGTTATTTTGGTTTAAATAATTAAGAAAGAAAATAGAGTAAATAGAGATATGTGGGCCCACAGAATCTGGCTTACAAAATAGAGTAAATATATATGGTCAAGGGGTGACGACATCGTTCTGTTCCGTTGATCCATCACAACTCTGTGCCTGTCATGTCCTCATCTTATCCAATGGATCTCTCTCTCTCTCTCTCTCTCCTCTAATCTTTAACTATGGATATCCAGTTTATCTATTTATGTATTCAAGTTTTCACATATTAATAACTATGCATATCATCTTATATTATTAGAGTGCTGATAAAAATAGTGTTAACACTAATTATTAATTTTATATTATTTTCATATATATATAGAAAATATATATATCAAAACTTCATAATTAAGTGCTTATAAATATATAATTTAATTTAATATTTATTTATATAATACTCATTAAAATAAAATAATGTAATAAAATTATTATTAATTTTATTATTATACAAAATATATAAAATTAATTTATTTAATAAAAAATTTTAAACTGACAATTAAATTGTTCAATCGTCTAATAATAACTCATATATACATTATTTTTTTAATAAAAATTAAATTAAAGGAAACAAATTAATCGACCACCCATTAAGAATAATTTTTTTATAATACTAAGATATTTTTGTGCAAAATTAATAAATGACATAATTTTCTATAAATATTAAATATATAAATTTAATTTAAATTCCTATTATAAATGAAAAGACATAAATTGAATAAAGTAGAAATTTTTTATACTATTAATTAAATATTTTATAATAAAATATAAATATTTTTTAAATTTATTCTTTCCTTTGTTTTAAATTTAGGTTTTATATTAAATAAAATAATAGAATATAAATAAGAATACTTAATCTCTTTTAATTTTGATGAACTAAGTAATTAGAATATTGATAATTTGAATTTAACAATAAGAGAAGCAAAGTGCAGAGTGTAGAGAGTAGAGTAGAGACAAATAGGTAAGTCGCAGGCCCCACACGTGTTGGCTATGTTTGTCTCATATTCCTTTTCTGTTTATTGACAATTCACATCCTTCAATGCTTCCTCATTTTACTCTCTCATCTTCCATTCCACAACTCAACCATATCTACTTTTTAACCATTCATTTACCCTCTGTTATTTATAATTAATCTGTGCCCTTTCAAAATGCTCAATACTAATGCAATAACATTCATTCTTACAATTACTTTTAATAATGCTTGTTTAATTTTATCTGAGTTTATTAGACGTTGGATTTATGCATTTTTCTTTTATTTTACGCTTTTTTTAACTTGTATAATAATTTTTTAAAAAATTGAAAATAATTTTCTTCTTTAACGATTGCAAATTACAGAACAATGAAAAATAGAGAGCTTATAATTGGGTCCTATCTTGGGTGGTTCAGACGCATTGATACTGATGGCAAGCAAGTAGCAACATTACTGCATAAAGCCACAACAACTGGAATGTATATATCCACACACAACATGCATGTGTATGCCCCACAAATGTCATACGACATGAGCATGAGCATGAACATGATGATGATACATAACACACATTCAGTTTAGTATCCATACAATACAAAACACATATATAGTATATGATATAATATTAATGAAGGTCTTTATTTGTTTTGGCTCCCTTTAGGATATCCTTTTCAGCGTTTGAAAATTCGAGGCGTTTTAAAGTTTGAGTGCGAAAGGCACTGTTGTTTCGAGCCTCGTGCCCTATTCCCATTCTCTCTCTGTCCCTACCCCTTCACATATCTAAATTATTTCTCTGTTATTATATTGTTCTTTCTCTTTACATAATCGATCTTATTATAAAATTATAACTACCGTTACACATGCAAACAAATGTGATATTAATTACAATTACCATTTTAAAATAAACAAATTGTTATCTTAATTAGAACATTTTTGACATATTAATGAAAATGAGCATAGCATAATTTGTGGGTCAATGTTGTTGTGTGATGTGTGTATGTGGTGAGGGCAGTGCAGAGCAGAGAAAGATGAGAGTGTGTTTATCTGTGCTCCGCGTGGAGACCCCTCGCTTTCCACTTTTGTTTATAGCAGTTATCATATATGTGTCTCACGCTTCACATGCACACACACAATCACTTTCTCTCTGTCTACTCTATTGAAAAACAGAAGAAAAATCCTTTTTTTTTTGGGTTATTATTTAATGTGTTTGAATTTAAAGATTCTGAATAAGCGTGCTTTTGGGCACTGTTTGGTTGCTACTGAACATGTTAAAGTGCCAAAGATCTTGAGCTTTTCAAAATCCAAGGAAAGTGAGTGATAGGCCTTACCTAGGTGTTTGTTGTTATGTCACATAGGGTAGGCTTTGTGATGCCTTGGTGGGTATCTGACCCATTGGTGCAATTCAAGGGGGGGGGGGCGCTTCTGGACTTAGAAAAAAAAACATATCTTTCCGTTGCAGCCTTGCAGGGTTTTAAGATTTTAGCAGAGGAAATTAAAGAGGCTGAGGTAAAAGAAGTGGTGGGAATAGGGCACTAGACTATCATGGTCTGTCAAATTTAGAGTGTTAATTAGAGAAAGTTGTTGACTGAAACTTTGGGATTTGGCTTTTTCTTTGTTTTGTTAACTGGGTTTTCATGGATCAGTGTTTGGGGCCTTTGCCGTTTTGGTTGAGTATCTATTCTATGAAATGAAATTGGAGATTTGGATTTTGGCATTGCCATGATCTTTAATATCACGATACATTTTCTGTTCTACAGAAAATGAGACTGCTTTGGCTCCTCTTCTTTTAAAGATTTTAGTTTTATCCCAAATTGTTTGTTTTAAAAATGGAAAGTATTTTAAGTTTAAAATTATGCCATTTTAATTTATTCAACGAGAGTGGATGACATAAATCTAAGAAATTATATTATTAATATATAATATAATTTTTAAAACTTATTTTTCACTTCTAATTTCTTTTATATCACTACTTTTTATCACGTGCTTTGATGAATTTAAAGATGTGAAGATAATTTAAATTTTGTATCAATAAGTTTGGTGATATTTTCTTTAAAGTTATAAACTTGTCTGTATAATAATATAAACACAGCTTATGTGATTTTCAGTGCAATTTTTGCTATAAATTTACTTTTAAACAAAAAATTTAAATATAATTCACATGGTTCTAAACTTATTTATAATGAAATAAAATTAATCCAAACATAAATTTACAATTGTTGGGCCAACATTAATCTAAAAGATATGATTTATGTGGGAAGTAGGAAACCAGAAAGAAGTGAATTTTGTTGCGCTTGACTTGTGCATTTACCATGCCTGAGGAGTTCTGTGTTCTGCTGCACAAACTAGGCAGAAATTTTAACAGCATTAATTGGGTGCAAGGATTGGACTGATCAATGTTTTTAAGTTGCAATTGCAGAATAACAGCACACTTTGTCTGCAATATTTACCAACTTGTACCAAATAGTGCTCAACAGATTTATAACACGTTTATTGCAGAGCGCAGACAACTGAACCAAACCAATTTATGAACTATCGTTACTGTTTTTATTCACAGCGTAATTCCCAATAATTTGAATGTGCAAACCTTGATAGTGTCCACAATGTTTGGTTTGTAGCTTGTTCATAACGCAAAGGGAAGGAAGAAAATTAAAATGTCACAGAGGATATACGAAACAAGATTTTGCATGTGATAAAAGTTAAAATCAACAGCTTATATGAAGTTCGTGATTTCAAAAAGATACGACACTTTTGTTTAACGAGAATAAAGTCAAATATAGAACTTTTTAGGAACATGATCTTGGTGAGTAATTAAATTAGGAAAATGAGAGATATTTGAATTAAAACTATAGACTTGAAATTGTAATAAACAGTATTATGAACTGAGACAGCATAAAGAGGAGGATTTGGGTGGAACCTGTGAATAAAGTTATCTTTTTAAAGTTAAAACAATATCATAGCGGCAATTGTTTTTGAAAGCGGAAAGTGAAATGGGCCTTTTGACTTGGAGCCAGAATTTCAGTTTTAAAAGATTAGGGCCCATTACAATTACAAATTCAACTTGTTCTGAGTTGACATTTGCTATTGCCATTGTTAGTGGGTGGTTTTTGCACTTTTGCACTCACTTCACTTTTATCTTTTTCTCCAACTAGTTGACCGTTTTCATAACCTAAAGTGAAATCTAAATGTGCATTTAATGATTACTTATATCTTAAATTTATTGAACAAGTTGAAAAAAACATGAGAATTATATAAGTTTAAGAAATATTTAGTGAAATAAATTGCATACCCTCTTTTATATTACAACACGTTATATGTGTTGGTGTCCATAACAAAAGCTATGTTATCGATATCATCGAGATCAATAATTTACGAACTGTGAATAGAACTTAAAGTATCAAATTCACTTAACTATGAATGCATGTTTTGTCGACAGCAGAAGATTTCAAGTTCATTAGGAAATGAGAATATTTGGATTTTAACTACACAGCATATTCAAACTGTAGACAAGAATCCAATTCTAACAATGAATTCTTAAGTTGAAATTTTTATATATTTATTATTCTCCGTCATTGCTGACAAATATTATTTGTTAGCGTTTGATGTCTTTTAGTTATGATTTTTGTTATGATGACACCATTTGTCTGATTGTGTTCTTGGATTACCTTATCCAACAACATAAAATACGCGAGTCACTATCGGTTTTGATTTTATCATACCCTTTTCTCTCATGTCTTTTTTACATTCTGTCTTCTTTACTATTTTTCTCTCCATGTTTTTCACAATTTTCTTTCTTTCTTTGTTCCTTCCCTCTCTCTATCGCTTTTCACTCATTTCACAGTTTATAAAAAATATGCCACAATTATCCAAAAACTATTTAAGTTGAGTATGAACATCAAACAGTAGGTAAAAACAAAAGATTTTGTAGTAATTTAATTATTTGTTCATTTTAACGTGCATTATATACATGGCAAGTGTCATATGATTTTAAAAGTAAAATGATCTTTTAGAAAATTCAGAGCTTGCACTAAAAAGTCCTTAATCTATATATATGTCTGTTTTTTAAAAGTCAGAAGAACCTTTTACCCAATTTGCATAGGAAAGCCAATGTTCGGTAGAATAACGGGCTTCAAATGCTATGGGCCCAGTGTAATCCAACGATTGAACACTGTTGCCTGAGTGCAACAACAACAGTTGACCCAAAAAGAAGGAGAAAACCAACAACGAAAAAGTAATAATTTTTTTATATAGTTTTAATAATGTTTTATCAATATTTAAATTCATTAATCCTTTTGGATTAAACCATGACATCTTATCTCTTCTAATAAATATTTTTTCAACGCATAAATTTCGATCCAATAACCATACTTTAAAGAAATAAACCGTGTATATATATATATATATATATATTAAAGTGCTTATTATAGTAAACAAAAATTTAAGAGAGTATTTTATATATTTTTTTAGATTAATAGTTAATTTTTCTATTATTTTAAAAATAAAAAGTATTAACATCTTTTTAAATTAAACTATTAACTCCAAATTAACAATTAAATTGTTTCACGTATAAGAAAGAAGGGTATCAAACTTTCTCAATAATTATAAAAACATCATAAATTTTATAATTTTTTAAATAATCATACTTAGGTAAAACATAAGTCAGAAAAATTTAATACAAAATTTATTAAATTTAATAATATATTAACTAGTTTTAATTATAATTTATATATTAATTATATTTATTTCTAGCAAAAAAAATATTTATAATTAGCGTTTTTGTTTATAAATTTTTGCTCGAAATCAGCACAAAACAATACGTTTCTCTTCTGTTAGATGCAAAACATTTAATTAAAAGTTAAAAGATAAACGGGACAGAAATCGTACCACATGCATGTTCTGCATCTGAATTTTGTACTCAAAAACATTCTTTTATCTAATAAATATATTATAGTTAATGGTATTGATGACATTCAATATAGCATTTTTATTAATTTAAATAGATTATATTTAATAAATATAATATTAATATTAGTGTGCAGTCAACGAAGACAACTTAAACATAAAAGAAAAATTAAAAGTAATTAAAAATTAAATTTTATATTAAATGCAGATTTCAGTTTGGTAAACTAATGAAAATAGAATGCTTAAAAAATAATATCCTAGCATATAAACAAGCATCGTGTCGCATGGGTGTGCTTTAAATATGAAATATACACCATAAACAAAAAGTGCCAACAAAGGAAAAGATCACTCAGAATGATAAGATTGAGGGCATTTCGGAAAAATAAGGAATGAAAAAGATTGAGGTAACACTAATATAGTATTTAATGCCTCAAATTATGCTCTATGTAATGTCACAAATATATATATATAAAGCCTAAGAAGCATAACATAGACACCCAGTATAGGAAGAACCATGAAATTTGCAGCGAGTGTTTACATTATACTATGCTCTGTCTCAACCATAATAGTTGTGATGGCCACAATACAAAGAGCAAGGTATTTGTTTGACACTAATGAGTACTACGTGAGAGTGATTAATGGGTTCACTGACAATTCCTCTGTGCCTTTGGTGATTTGGTGTTCTTCGGAGGAGATGGATCTGGGTGGGCGTGCCTTGCAAGAACATGATGACTTTAGCTGGGTGATGAGACCTGGTTTTTGGAGCAGCAACCGCATGAAGTGTACCATGAAATGGGACAACATAAGGAAGAGTTTTGAGGCATTTAAGGCTTCTAGAGACACACAACGTTGCGGCCCTCTTAGGATGTGCTCTTGGATGGTTACACAAAATGGGTTCTATTTTAGCAATGATGAAGTTAATTGGAGAAAGGACTTCTTGTGGTGACTGTGTTTTTGTGTCGGATGCCAAGGTTTTCCCTGGTTCTTGGATTCACAAAACCATGCTTCTTATGTTAAAAGGAAATGTGAGGAGTTTTGTATAATTATAAAAGGGTGCATGCTTTGTATGGTTAAGATCATTGTAGAATCATCTTATCATATATATGTTTTGGTAGAAACATTTTGGCAGCCATGGATGTTTTTGGTTCAGTTTAGTAGTATTCAACTGTTGATCATGCCATTACCATATCCTTCTTCCTTTCACTACTGTTAAAACATTAAAAAAAACTGACAAAGCAATTATACATAGATTGTAGTGTTTCAGATAAAATATTAATTGTATTAATATTGCGTAACTCTATTTTGAATAAAATTAATTTTCGGGCACACGTATACATATGAACTGATACTAGTTGTATTATATTTAATTGTTTGTTTTAGAGGTTACAAACCCTTGGTTTTTATTCCGTGAATATTTTTCACAAAATTTTCACATCACTAGTCCTTTGTGTTAATTAAAACATATATTTACTTTTTATTCTTAAAAGCATGATTCAAAATAAAAAGTAAATAGATAATCACTTGTATATATGAACGTGAATCATGCTTGATCAAGTAGCTAGAATTACCATAGAAATTACGGGGAACAAAAAAGTATGGTCTATATCACATATCTTTAATCTGTTACTAAAGTGGCAGAAAATCTTTAACTCGCACACCCTTCGCCACGAATTTACGAGTTGTTGAATACTCCGACAGTATGATACAGGTGATAGAGCATTATTACAAGAAGAAAGAACAATATACAATACTAGGGTCAACCAATAGTACACAAGTGGCTACAAAAACATGTCAATTTCAGAACACATTGCAGCCAAAATAACCACTACAACCTCATCATTTAGTTTATTTTATTCTCAGATATAAATTGCAAGTTGAGATAAAGCTATGATAAGGTGGGACTACTAAATGGGGATATTTCCCTGTTGAAAGAAAATATATTTATTTTTTTACAAATTCATGTAGAAATGAAAATTTAAAAGTGCCCAGCAAACACCTTTTTTTCCTCTTATCTCTAGTAAGATTTTCTCACAATCTTTAGTATTAGACTAATCCTTCTTTGTATTTTCATGATGTTGTAAAAAAAACTTTTCAAGAGCTGAATTCTTTTATATTTCCTTATTACTTAGACAATTATACCTTACCCAAAAAAAAAGTTAATGGATATAATATCAACCTAGAGCAGGAAAACTGCACAAACACTCCGTACAGTCAAACCATAACAAGTTTGTAATAAACAACTACTTTGATACACTTCAAATTAAATTTTATAATTCAAAGTAGACAAAAGGAGCACTGAAATATAATAGAATGATTTTTTCTCCCTATTTAGGTTTAACTTTGATAAGAATAGAATATCATTCATTCCATTTTTCAAATGTCTAAAATATGGAAAAGACACAAAGTAGATTACATATCATACGGTATAACTTTTAAGTTAAATTAAAAATATAATTTCCATACTTATATATTATTTATTTTCGTCTTTATATAAGAAAATATTTAAAATTTTATATTAAAATATTTATGAATTTATCTCATCATTTGCTGTTGATATATATAATAGTAATCTTTAAATTTAGTCTGACATGATAATATTTTTTCATTTTATTTCGTATATAAAAAATTATATTTTTTTATCTTTATGTAAAAAAATATTTATATTTTGATCTCTATATCTAAAAGTACATTTTATTTATTCTTTATGAAAAAAAAAACATTCTAACATTGTTATAATGTTGATAAAAGATAAGAAACAACTTATAAAAATGTTATACTAAAACTAAAATGTAATTTATCTTATAAGAAAATTATTCTAACAAGTAAATATAGGCCCACACTTTTAATTTAACCTAACTTCCAATTCTTAAAAAAAATCATTTGATTTATAAGAATAAACAAAGTACTAATTTATGGTCGGTTGTTTGAATAGGTAACAAATCCCATCTGCTTATAGCCTTATAATATTGGATCATTTTACGTACCTTATCAAGATAGAGGCATCAACGAAATTATAATCCGATATTTTATTTTTCTTTTATGCATTTCAAGGAATATCTTACGGTCTTCCATTAAATCTTTATTAGGTAAAATGAAGTGTAATTTATTTTGTTTTATGAGAGTGAAATCTAAGTCAACATGCATTAGTAGCAATTGTTGATTCTCTTATTAAACCAAAAAAAAGTTGATGGTACGTGCGATTCTTCGTATCAATTGGTTAGAGTAAAATTAAACGTTTCAAAAGTTGTGTTAACATTCTTATTTTCAAATAATGTGATAACAGTTCATTACCAAAAAGAAAACAGCATGGCAATATTTAAGCTGGCAAGGCCGAATCATTACAGAAAGTAATTACTTATTTTATTTTTATTTAGCTTATTGATTGTAGAAAGAAATCAGAGAACAAAAAACAAAATGAATCCCACTAAAAGTTGGTCGTGATCATTACAAATATGTTCACATTTAAAGAGGCATTAAAACCACAACTAAGAGGAGCACTTAGTATTCTTTTTAAAAAGAAGTATATCTCACGTATGAATTGGTCAAGATTCAGTTTGAGTATCCTAAAGAGTAATATCCAGAATTGGTAGTCAATTTATGTTGTGAGTGACTCGTTGGACATAGCCTTGTCAAAAACAACAACACAAGTGCCTCCCATATATGGAGATGACAACAATTCTTGTATAACTGCTGATCATGTTCCTAATTCGACAACAAAGTATGAGCTCTCATAATCAAACATATGCTGTTGTAGATATCACTCTTTTTCTTTATGGGTAGAAAGATCACAATGTTTTGAAATGTTTTAGCTCACAATTTTCATACTAATTTTGCTGCGTAAATTATGGGTGTTTGATGAATTTAGAAATTGATCTATAGCTGTTAAATTCAAAATATTTTCATGATCTTATAGGTTTTTTTTTTAAAATTTCATCTATATTAGTTATGAAAATAAATTTTTATTGACTTGTCATTTATTTTTTAATTTAAGTAAAAGTGATCGAGAGAAATTTAAAATGCATTTTTGGTTTAAATAAATATTAATTAGTCATAAATTTACCTCGTTTTTTTAATTAGGTTTGAATTCAAACAATTTTTTCAAAATTTAAGTTGCTATCAAATACTAAAAAAATTATTGAAAATACTCAATAGTGGTCATCATACTCCTCCATGAAATAACGAAACATAAAACTTGGTAGAATTAGAAAAATATAAAAAGATGATAGAAATCTTGATTTTGATCAATTGCCATATAAAAGCTTTATGCTTAATTAAACTCAATAAAAGAATGACCACTTAATGTATTGAAGAAGGAAAGAAAACCACCTACTGTATTTTAATGAATTTAATTAAAAAACATAAAAAAATTTAAATGATACTTTAATTATAAAATGAAATAAACCGAAACATTTTAGTCTTCATTCAATTAATTGACGAGAGACAAAGCCAACGTTGGGGTTAGTGGGCTTTAGTCCCACTGGTCCCATCAAAATGTCTAAATAAGTCACCTGAGAATACAAGGTCGAAGTGAGCAGGTGTCAACTACAGTTTTTTCATAATTTTCTTTTGGAACATGATTAAGTCAAATTAAGTATCAAAAGTTAATAAAATAATGCTTTTCATAATTTTTTTTTATAAAATTTATACTTTATTAATGCATATCCCTTTATTTAAAATATTTTTAATGAAATTTTATCATTATATTTTTCAGTAATCGAAGAATACGTGGGTGTGTGATGCAACAAAACATCATTGTCCAATTTGAACAAAGGTAACATATGTCTTGATAGGAACATATGGTTATGTACTTTCAGGTGTAGTCGGGAATTCCTCATAGCATTATCAACACAACATTGTTAGTGATCCTATCTTCATCATCACCACTCTTCTCCATTATCACAACCAATGTTAATGCCACTCCCTTTCTTCCAACTCATCTTCCCTTCAACAATAAAACAAAAACATTTTGTCAAAATTTCACAATATAATCAATTATAGAGATACTTTTTAAATACATGTAAAATATACTACACCATTTTTTAATACTCAAAATATAAACACACGTACGTGTTTAAAATTTTTCATTATATCGAATATTGTTTGAGGAGATTTAAACATTGATAGAAAAATAGAGAAAATAAAAATATCGTTTAATTAAATATTTAATCAAAGAAGATGTCAGCTTGATTTAACATAAAAATGTATCAAATATGTATCATGATATGAAAATTAACCATAATTACGTGATAATTTTGATATGGATATTTTTTTATATGTTATTTGTCTTTGAAAACTATTATATAATTAGGATTTGATTATTTCTAAGTATCATATAGATGCATTACGTAAATAAGTTTTGACACTAATTAAAATAAAGTTATTATTTTTCTTCAAATGTAAAGTTAATTATGACATTTCATATTCAATTAAGTAGTAACGTATCCATGGCTTAACTCAACACGTAAAGTATACTACTAGTCTACTAGTATAGATGAATTAGTTGTTGATGTGAGTGTATAAATAGTTACTATCTTGCTCATGCACTATGTCACGAATTGCACCCCCGCTATCCTAAGGATATAAACACTGTCTTTTAGGTTTTTTATTTTAAGGTTTAATTATATTTTTATGAGATTCATTTTTTTTAATTAGTATTTTTTATTGGTATGGTTCAATTAAAAAATTGACTTGTGACGTACTTAATAATCTTGTGTTCATTTTTTTAATGAATTGATTTTAGAAATAACTCGTTTTCACAATAATTCTAATAAAAGTTATTTTAGATAATAATTCTTTATAAACATTGGACTTTATTATTTTAATTATAAAAAAATATGATATATTTATAATAATTATCCATATCAAGTTTTAGATGAATAAATATTTATAAATATATAATTTTATAATTAATATTTATTTATATCTTAAAAAAACATATTAGACATAAAAAAAAGTAATCTAATAAATCATCAATTAATTATTGATATGTTTATAAAGAGTTATTAGACGAAGTAAGTTGATTTTATAACTTTTAGTTAGTTAAATGGTTGTTAGGATTAAAAATCATTGATTTAGAAAAATAAAAATTGAAACTAATTTTTTTATGATGTATTATATAAGATATATTTAAATGTTAATTTATAATTTTTACATTATATTTATTTTCATCACGTTATCTATCAAATCTCTTTTTCTTTTTTTTTCGATATCTCCCTTGACTACACTGATTTAACACCCATAGTAGAGTGTTGTGAAAATATCGTGGCTCAAGTTTGTGGTATATATGCTTGGAGTTGTTATATAACTACTCCAATTGTATCAATTTATACTTCAATATATAAAAAAAAAAAAAAAAAAGGCAATGATGATTGATATGGAGAAGTAAGAACATGCATGGGTTCCCATTAACAGGACAGAAATTCTTGCGTGCTTTTGGGGGAAGAATTTTGATGTAGGGATAGTACAGCATTTGGATATTCCTGTGTACGTGATTCACCGGAGCTTTAAATTGCGATTAGTTGTTAAGGAAATGATGCTGCATGCAATTATGATTCCAAAGAATGCTGCAACTGTGACGGCATCGTACAATGCTTGCCATCAACAATTTCAAACGTTAGAACCATACAACTTTTGTAAAACTTGCATTCACATTCACCATTGGTTTTCCATCGTTTATTTTCAGATTGAACACGTCTTCTGTAGTGTGGGATCATGGGATTCACCCTCCCCCCAATAACCTAAACGAATATAATACGTTCACAACCATAAAAACAGTGATGAAAAGAAAAAATAAAATAAAAATGGGGTAAAAAAGATAAAAAAATATATAAAGGAGAAAGTAAGTATAAAAATGTAATAATTGCTATTTAAATACAAACGAGACTTGTAAAGAAACTTTTGCCAAATTGTAAAACTGAAGGTATCGTAAGATGCAAAAAGGAATAAGAATGAATTTATTTGTACCAAGTCTGAAGTGAAATTACATGCATTTTACACAATATGCATAGAGAACAGATAAATGCAATATGAAAAACAATTTGTAAAACTTTTAATTAAATATTAATGCATTGTAACTGAGATACTTCAAGCCATCCTTCACAAATAATGCACCAAAAACTCCTCATCAGCAGAATAAGCTCCTAATTAAGTTACCCATATATGTTAGATATAAACCATAACCTTATTATTCACAATTATTAAGTAGCATAACATAAGTACTTAAATGAAATCAGCACAAATTAACCATCAAACAGCATCTTAATTTCGAAGATGGGCACTTTCAGTCACCTACACAAGATGCAGCAGGAAGTCAAAACAAGCATACCATGCAAGCATGACCCTTGTAGGTAACTATCCCTTTATGAACTTCTTCATTTTCTTCTCTTTCTTGCTCCCAGTTTGGAGTTTAGAATTTCAGGTTTGGTTTGCTGTTTGATTGCAAGAATTGTAAGAATGAATTGCGTTATTTCATTGATGAGAATCATGATTATTTATGCACAACTTAGAAGCTGTAACTAAGTAATTTAACAGGAAAACATTAAACAATTAACTCACCTAGCTAAAATTTTAATACAAGGAAAGATAACTAACAATGGGACTATGACTAATTTATGGAAATTAGTCAAATTACTTATTATTCAATAGCGTTTGGACATGTAATTATTGGTATATAACAAATCGAGGTGCAATAAGAATGGGCCTTTTTCTTTCTTTTTCGCAAGTGTGTCTATTTGAAGTTACTGGGTTAGTCATTGGGGGCGATGGGTAACCAAGCTAAAAATATAAACTTGGGCTCCATTGGCCCAATTTTTATGGGTCGTGAGCTACATGATTGGGCACATCTTTAATATTTCCCATTTATGAGCCCTTTCTTATTCATTTTGTGATTGATCCAAATGTTACTTTTAAAAAAAGTTTGTTTATTCTAATATTTCTTGTATTTTAAGATTATGATGTAACTTTAAATTAAGATAGTATTTTTTTGTTTTCACCTTTCATGATAAAATTAAAATATTCGATAGATTAATCCCATGTATCAAGCTTTTATTAAATGAACTTTATATATTAAGCATGATGCAACAATATTGGGTTTGTCTAATCCAAGAAATATTTGTACCGTTAATTTAAAACAAATTTAAATAAGTTTTAGTTTACAAAGTTAACATCGATTAATTTATTTTCTGAAACACGCACGAATTATACTCTAGGAGAATGCTGTTATTTTTCACATTTTTGGTAGTGTTTGATATGCTACATCTAAATTTTGGATATGCATGACAGCACCTTGTTTCTTTCATGCTCACCTACATTTTTTCACCCCCAAATTATGTTAGTAACCAGCTATAAAATTGCATTTGACTAATAATACACTATTTGATAAAATTTATGTATACTTTATTAAACTTTTTTTATTTTTCTCTATTTAACATGATTTTATTAAAATATACTCTAATAAAAATGAGTTATCAAAATACATATTTTTTAAAAATATATTAAATCTTAAACTTTTATTACCTTTATTTTATCATAAAATGTATGTTGACAAGACATTAACTCTTTACTATGCAATATCTAATTGACTAATTCAAATATTTAACACTATAAATTTATTAAAATAATATATAAATTTACAATCTATAATTTTTTTATCAATATTAATAAATTATACATATTATAAAGTAAGCAAAGGAAGGAGAAGGGATGTGAAGGACAAAACAGCATAATGCCCACAGCAAAGAGATGATATATACTGTTGAGGCGAAAAAAGAGGAGAAAGGAAAAGAGAAGTCACAGGCAGTAGTGCAGTCCTCAAAAAAGTTGATAATGCAATGTTATGGCATAAGTCAGGACATGAGCATAAATCACATCACATTGATCACAACAAAAAGTGTCATTAGCTAAATGAATCTTCACATGTTACAACCCTGTTACCCAATACTGTGATACCAATTTTTGAATGAATGGCTACTTTTTTCAGAAAATACATCAATAAACTATTTAAATCCATATCTTATTAAATAATTTACTCAAATAAAGTCTAAAACTCATTTCACAAGTTAAATTAATTTTTATATATTTTTATTTAACATTTCTGAAATATTAAAAATAAATTATTTTTAACTTGTAAAAAAAATGATTCATTTTTACATTATTTTTCTCTTATAATAACTTATTTGAAAAGTATAGTTTCTTAAATAAATTTTTAAACAAACTTTAAATAAAGTTAATGAGATATCTCATGGCTGTAACATTATTTTCCATCGTTTTACCTTATCTCTACTCTAATTTCTTTCTTTCTTTACTATTTACCTTCGAATCCATCAAAAGGGGTAAACTTCTGCCATATATTATTTGAACAAAATGATGAAATGTAGATTCGAATCCGATTCTCTGACTCAAATGTCAACATAATAGTTTCAAGTAATTTTGCACTAATCAAGTTATTCTTTGCATGTTTTGAACATCTGAACATGGTACCTCACCACAGTGACCCTTCTTATCTTTTCCACACAATCATATCCATATCTTCGTTTTCTTTTTATTTTAAACTTTATTAGCAAAAGATGGGCTCTCTGTTAAGGAATCTACCTTTGTCTATCAATAAATAAAATGAAGTTTTCGACCAAAAAATAAAATAAAATAAGGATATTTGTAAAGCCGTTCAGTCATATTTATGCGAGCAATCAAGAGTTCTCGAAATTTTTTTTTATTTTTATAAAAATCATTCTTATTAACGCTTGTCTTATTTTGTAATCAAACTTTCTAATACTATGGCTTTATCCAAAAAACACAACGATTGAATATTCAAAATGATATTTTTTTTATATAATAATATAAAGACATGTACGAAAAGTGTAACTCATACAAAAGTTAAAGTTTATGTAAAAAGATTACCACAAATTAATATAAAATCATTAAACTTTACATTCAGCAAAGTATCTTTGCTAATTGAAAACAAACGATTCTTAATCTTTTTAAGATTGTAAAGTTATTAAAAGTAACCTTACAAGGCGATAACTTGTAAACAATACAGAAATTCTATTTTATGGCGTCAATAATCCTTAACTTTCACCAAAAATACTATAAAGTTACAAATTTATCACAACTTAATGTAATATTATATTCCTATATTTATTGG
Organism: Abrus precatorius; assembly: GCF_003935025.1. Classification (NCBI taxonomy): domain Eukaryota; kingdom Viridiplantae; phylum Streptophyta; class Magnoliopsida; order Fabales; family Fabaceae; genus Abrus; species Abrus precatorius. The sequence continues at coordinate 29,121,202 of NW_020874292.1, read as the reverse complement.
TTCAACTTCACATTTAATTGTGAGTTTGAATTTAGAACGGAAATTCAATTTAAATGATAAATTATATACATAGTCAAACAGTAATAGTAATAATTTATATGCAAATATTATAAAATAACTAGTTTAACTAAAATTTAACCGCTTACTGTAATTACTGTATTTCAATGATACATGTTTTAAAAAAAATATAATAAATAAAATATTATTTTTTCATTTACCAGCATTTAAACCTCGACCGTCATAAAATTGTCTTTTAATAATTATCATGCCGACTAAATTTACTATATTAATTATTCAAACTCATTAAATGAAAAATTTCCCCATCATAAACATTATTTTTCAAATATTCATTAAATCCTGGTTGAATTATTATCTGTAAGCAAGATAATCATACATCTAGAACAAAAATTATGCAGATTATGCGAAGTGACATATTATTTTGAAGATGAATTTATGTTTTATACACGTTTCACAGGATAGTGAAGTGAAAAAAAAAAACATTATAGTTCTGCTACTGATGAATACCAACGAGACAGGCCTATCATATTTTTATAACGATGCTAAAAATAATGACACATTCCTAGTGAGTAGTTTTACTCACATGCTTGGCATCCCACGTTTTCTTAAGCAACTCCCATAAATTTTACAAAGGAAAAAACCGCTCAAATCAGACGAAAACAGTGCTAAGTGTCTCCCACTACCATCGCTTTCTGCTTCCTCACTGTGCCATTTCTATCACCCCATTCCTCCATTGGATCCAAAGTTTCTAACTTTTTCATATATCATCTCATAAAGTCACAATTTTTGCTTTCCCTTTTGAGGTGTGTCCCCCTCTCTCGCTGTGAAACACACATCTTCCCCCGCAACTACTTCACTGTGTGTTTGGTTGATATAAAAATCCATTTTCTGCTGCCAAAAAAGTGTGCTTGATCTTGGTTTGTTGCATACTTTATACCCTTTTTGACATTTCCATTTTATTTTATTTTTTTATCAAAAAGAAGCTGCTGAAGCAAGTAATGGGGTTGAGTTTTCTTGAACCCCATTTCAGTGGATATGCTTTTCTTTTGCTTCTCTTTCATATTTAGCTTAGGTACCAAGTGGGGTATAACTATAAATCTAAAAATTAAATATTTTTTGGGTGTGTTATCTTCTGTCCAATTCTGCAGTTGAAGCTAGTACTGGGAAATTAAACATGTCTAGGGCATTGGTTCATTTGTTGGGTGTTTTGTGGCTATGTTGGAGGTTGGCATTAACTGTAGAAGCCCAAGTAGAGTATCTGAGGTACAAAGATCCGAAGCAACCTGTTGTAACTCGGGTTAAGGACTTGCTGAGTAGAATGACTTTGGAGGAGAAGATTGGTCAAATGGTTCAAATTGATAGGAGTGTTGCCAATGCTAAGGTTATGAAATCCAGCTTTATTGGTAAATACTAAAAACCCCTTTATAGTTTTCTGTCGTGTTTTTTTTTTTTTATTTGTTGACCCGCATTACATTTGATTGGTTGCAAGTTTGGTTAATTTTTCCAACTAAATGTTATTTAGTGGTGATGAGTCTCTTTATGTCTTTCAATATTTGTTGTCATTTTTTCATTCACTTATGTTGAAAAAAAAAAAAAACCTCTTTGTAATTCTGCCTTGCAAACATAATACATTTTCATTGATTATGTCATCCTTGGACATCATTTTAATCTCAACTTGGTTGCTGATTGCCTTGTGATTATCCTCTTTGCTACTTTCATGCTCACTGGATTTAATTCATTAAATATGATAGTTTCTTCACATATTTTATTCTCTTTTAATGGTGATTTAATCTTATATGCATATTATTTGTACTTGCTGTATTTATTTATTGTAATATGAATACTAAAGCACAGGAAAGGGAGCCTTGAGAAAGGGAAATTTTACACGTGAGAAAGTTGCCACCTTTGTGCTATTTTCTTTCCTTGGCTTCAAATTGAGTTTCTTTCTCGCATACTCTGTTGCAAACATGTCTTCCTCTTTGTTCATATTTGAATATGTTCCTGCTTTTTAATGACTCAATGGGTTTTTGGATCTTTTTAGTTTTACAATTTCATAAGATCTTTATAAAGCCGAGCAGGAAATTGAAGAAAGCCAGGACAGAGTAATTGACAAAAAATTGAATTAAGACTTGGAAATCAAAGGAGACTGTGACATTAGTAAGAGACACTATGAATTATTTTGTTCTTTTAATTGCGTGCAGGGAGTGTATTGAGTGGCGGCGGTAGTGAACCCCTTCCAAAGGCTACTGCTGAAGATTGGGTTAATATGATCAATGAATTTCAGAAAGGAGCTCTGGCTAGTAGATTGGGCATCCCTATGATCTATGGTATTGATGCTGTTCATGGACACAATAATGTCTACAATGCTACCATATTTCCCCATAATGTTGGGCTTGGATGTACCAGGCAAGTTAAGATTTACTACCTTTTTTTGTTGATAGTTTACATAGCTCAAGGTTCTTGTCACCTGAACAATTGCAAATTTATTGCTTTATTGAACACCTCATCATGCTTGTGCAGCTAGATTTAAAGTTTGAATGAATGATAGTACTTAAACAAATCTCCTCTCGACAATTATTATATTCAACCTGCAATATACTTGGGTAAGAAAGGAGTCATTGTATGAAATGTGTTGTAAACCTTGTACGGTTAAAACCAATGTTATAATGGTGGATGACAGACTATGATAGACAGCCAAAAAACTATCATAAAATTATGACAGATGCCACGGCAACTTGTAGTGAAAGCATGATGGTCATAATAAAATAACATATCTATTATATCTAGTATCTACAAAAACTTGATGAAGACTGTTGTTTAGCCATGTTAAGGAAAGCTGAAATGAAGAAGGAATGTCTTAAGAAAAAAAATTAGAATCAAATGATTTAAAAACAGAGAACAAATTCAATAGTCACCAGAAAACTAAAAAAAAATTGAATTCAAATAAAATGTTTTAAAACAGAATAAATTCAGCAGAAGAGGAAAAAAAAAGGTAGTCACCAGAGCAGATTCAGTAGCAATCATCACAGATGGTGGCAGCAGAAGTCGCAGGAGATGGAGGTAGTAGTGGTCGCCAGAGATGCATGCAACAACAATCACCAGAGACAATGTGACGGTCATTGATGTTGAGGAAGAAGAGACTGAGAGATGTTGAGGAAGCAGAAGAGAGAGACATTGGAACCAAAGAAGGGAGGGAGAAGAAAGACATTTTTGTTCGCGGGTCACTCTGGATTGGATTGGGTCGGGTCAGATGCCTATATTGTTTTTTTTTTAATTGAAAATCGACGTTTCCTGCCATGGTGCTGTCATGGCCATTATTTGATAACACTGGTTAAAACTTAGTTGAGCTTAATCTTAAAGGTGTTGTATTGGTACCTTAGATTGCATGTATGCTTTATTGAATTCATCCACCATTTGTTCTGTTCTAATAATCTTTGATGAACAGGGATCCTGAACTGGCACAGAGGATTGGTGCTGCAACTGCACTTGAAGTCAGGGCTACTGGGATTCCTTATGTTTTTGCCCCATGCATAGCGGTAAACATGATGAAGAGTCTAATAATAAACTTGCTGAAAACTACTTGTTAGACAGGTTTGCAGTTTCCAAATGTGTACCTTTTTCTTGATAATTTTACTGATTACTCCTAAAACGTTGATTATAGGTTTGTAGAGATCCAAGATGGGGTCGGTGTTATGAAAGCTATAGTGAGGATCCTAAAATTGTGCAAGAAATGACAGAGATCATACCTGGTCTACAAGGAAATATCCCTGCTAATTCCAGGAAGGGATTTCCGTTTGTTGGTGACAAGTATGTAATTAGGGATAGTAAACTTTTTTAAAAATAAGATTGCAATTCATTTTTTAGGTGTTTTATTTACATATATTTTCAAATATACTCCAGGGGCCATGATGTGTGGATTTTGATGCCTAATATGCTTGTTTGCTGCCCTAGAAAGATGATATAATGATAGTCTACATATAGTTCATAGATCTTTAGTGATTTTAATCACTAATGTAATTGAGTATCTATCTATACTTTTATATAGTTTATATTTTAAAGGTTCTTATACATTTTAACAACTATGTTGAAAAAATGAACACTATTCCTCTGTATCTGCAACTTGTTGATATGATACGTGCTTGAAATCTATCATTCTGGTAACCATCAGAGATTTAATGGAAACTGATTTCTAGTTTAATTTTTATTTGTGCAATAAGATCTTTTTAATATGTTCTGCTTGATCATAATTTGACTGATTCAAGAAATCACTTCATATCAACAACAGTCCAGCTAGAGAAACTAGTCAATTAATTGTAATTAACATCAATCACAGTTATTAAGTTGCTGCAAAAATGAATAATAAATCACAATTACATGATCAATTTTTTTTTTTTTAGTTACTGATGTATTAAAGGTCACTATTTCTCTTTATCCTTCATTATGCTAATAAATTTCTTGTAGGACAAAGGTAGCTGCTTGTGCTAAGCACTTTGTTGGAGATGGTGGTACAACCAAGGGAATAAATGAGAACAACACAGTGATTGACTGGCATGGATTGCTGAGCATTCACATGCCTGCCTATTCTGATTCAATTATTAAGGGCGTATCTACAGTCATGGTTTCATACTCCAGTTGGAATGGTGTAAAGATGCATGCAAATCGTGATCTTGTCACTGGCTTCCTCAAAAATACCCTTAAGTTTAAGGTGATTGGCTATTTTTATGTTGTTCTTTTCTATACGTAGTTACATAACAAATGTTGAGCTGCGGTATCTATGCACTGCAAGCTGCTATCAAATGCTTTTCTACAGTGACACTTCTCACTTGTTTGACTGACATTGTCTCCTCTATCTATTTTGAAGAATAGAGTCACGCATGGGTGCAACACTACACAACATAATTTGAACATGCGAACACAAGAAAACCCTTAGATAGTTGCATGAGTCCCATGATTTGGGTATATCCTAATTTGAGTATAAACAGGGAAAATAGCCAATATATGAAAATCATCTTTATGGTTCATCTTAATTGTGTTGAAATTAAAAAAAAAAAAAACTATATATTCACAAAAATCAAAGAGGAAGGCATTTGATTCATAATTTTCTATTGTCAATGTTGTACTTGTGTCCATATTTACCGCCAAAGATCAGGATTGAATACCTAAGGACATTGCTAGCATACGTCATTTAACTGCTTTGCCATTCTTTCAATTGAGAGTATGTTCTATTTATTTTCTGAACTCCTCAACATATTTATATATTTTCTACTTAACTGATTAAGGCCTTCATTTTTACGGTTGTTGGTTATATGAGATTTTATTTTCCTCCTTTAAGTCTATTAGCACTGTTAAGTTTAATGTCCTCTTGTATTGGATCTACTTTAATTTTTATTTTTATTTTTGACTTCATAAATCTTGAGAAATCAGTGTAACATGTGCTGCAGTTGTATTGGTACTTTTGATAGCGCTATATGAGCATGTTATAAATTATTTTGCGAGAATAAACCAATCAGATGTTCTGTTGTTGTACAGCCTGTCTCTATGACATTGTCAGCTCCCAATTCATAGCAGCATGGTACATATTGCAGATACTAAAAACAAATTTTGTTCACTTATAATTTGTCAGGGATTTGTCATCTCAGATTGGCAAGGTATTGACAGAATCACAACACCACCCGATTCAAACTATACATATTCTGTCCAGGCTGCCATTGAAGCTGGTGTTGATATGGTTAGTTTGTTCTTTATGCTAAATTTTCCTGCAGGATTGGAATGACTAAATCTTCTGCTTGAGTATAGCTCTTGAAACAATGTAATGCTTTCGTAAGTATAGGATTATTGAACTCAGTCTTTTTGTTGACTAATTATTACAGGTGATGGTCCCATACAAATACGATGAGTTCATTCAGGATCTTACCCTCTTGGTCAAGAGTAGCGTCATTCCAATGGAGCGAATTGATGATGCTGTGGAGAGAATTTTGCTTGTAAAGTTCACCATGGGTCTTTTTGAGAATCCTCTAGCTGATTTCAGCTTAGTCAATGAGCTTGGAAGCCAGGTGAGCCCCTCAAATCATCCCAACCTTAAAATGGATAATTTCAGTAATGAACTTGATTAATCATTTGGTTCAATCAGTATAGAATGACATGCTCTTTCATTTTATGGAAAACAAATGTATTAAATTATTAATATTCTGCCATTGGGTTGCAATCCATGTAGTTATTTCCATCCAAAAGACAACAGGGGTCTCTAGATCTTGAGCCACGGTGACTATAATCTTACTTCCAATTACACCTAACCATGTCAAATTGGTGTGAACTGAAGATCTCCCATTTGGGATTGATTCTTACTGTTCAGCCCAATGGTGCAGCTTTTGCCTGATAGTGTCGGTTGATAGTAACAGTTTTGGGGAAAAAGAATCTTAAAACCTACTTTTATCAAGAAACAAAACAGAATATATTTGCATTATTTGTTAATATACCTTACTGCATTGACCTTATCTGATGCCTAAAACTGATTTCAAGGACAGGAGCAGTATGTTACTTTAATGACATTCCCTGTTGCCCTTAATTTTGTATATATCCTAGTATAATTGAGACATTTAGAGTTGTGAGATATAAGATAAAGTTGTTTTAACTAGGAACACAGGGACCTTGCTAGGGAAGCTGTGAGGAAATCTCTTGTGCTGCTTAAGAATGGCAAAAATGAAAGTTCTCCACTTCTGCCTCTTCCAAAGAAAGTTCCAAAATTCCTTGTTGCTGGTACTCATGCCGATAATTTGGGTTACCAATGTGGTGGGTGGACAATCAAATGGCAAGGATTCACGGGCAACAGTGACACAAGGGGTAAGTGACTCAGGCATTCATAACAAGCTGAGGTCTAGGCCTATGGAAGTATTCTGGACCTTTAGATGTATTATTACTTATTTACTTTTACATGTTAGAGAAGTATTCAATGAGCATTGTTTATTTGAAGTTATCCAAAATTATATAATAATGTGAAGCAAAACAAGGGAGCTAGTCATTGTTATAAATATTCACTAAGCTCCTGATGTGTATTTTCTAATAACTAATAGCAGGTAGTATGCATGTCAAACGAGCAGAAACTGCTGTGCTTAAATCCTTTAGTTGCTTTAATAATTTCTCAGTTAACTGAACCAGATTACCTTTCTTTGATCAAAAGTTCTTTCTGTAACTTCTGTACACCTTTTTATGTGGACAAAATAAGAGAGCAAAAGAGGGGAAGTTTTAATAATATAAAATTGTAAACTTCATCATAGGCACGTGCATTCCAGCCAAATGTAAGAATCTTCTTTTGCACTTCATTTCTTGGTTCTATTACCTGCCACCAAAAAAAAAAATTAATAGGAAATATTAATAAGTTATAATGGAAATGAATTGACATACTTTCTTTACCATGGCCAGGAACAACTATTCTTGGTGCCATAAAATCAGCAGTTGATCCAAGCACAGAAGTTATCTTTCATGACAACCCTGATGGCGATTTTGTTAAATCAAACAACTTTGAATATGCAATTGTTGTAGTTGGTGAACCTCCTTATGCTGAGACTGCAGGGGACAGCACAGAACTTACAATGATGGATCCTGGCCCAAATGTCATCAACAATGTCTGCGGGGCTATTAAGTGTGTGGTTATTGTCATTTCTGGCAGACCTATTGTGATGGAACCATATGTTTCTTCCATAGACGCATTGGTGGCAGCGTGGTTGCCAGGCACTGAAGGTCAAGGTGTGACAGATATCCTTTTTGGTGACTATGGTTTCAGCGGTAAGCTTGCAAGGACATGGTTCAAATCCGTTGATCAACTCCCAATGAATGTTGGGGATCCTCACTACGATCCTCTTTTTCCGTTTGGTTTTGGACTAACAACCGAATCTGTCAAGGACCTAGTAGCAAGGTAATTTTCATATTAAGTTATGAAAGCTTTTATATGTCAATTGAAAAAAGAGAAAAAAATTATGCTGTCTCTATTGTCCTTCAGTTATCCTTGTTTCATCAGTGGTTGATGCCTTTGACTTGAGTCTGGATTTGCGGTCCACTTGTTACGTTATCATTTATTGCAATCATTTTATTAAGGGATTGTTTTGTGCATGAAGAATGTGAGGAGGAGGAAGATGATGTTTGGTATCTGAGACTACAGTTGTGTTAGGATCCAATTTTGGCATGGCATTGGTCAATAACATTTCTTATAAAAAAAAAAGGAATAAAACTTAATGAAACATGACATTGGAGATAATTCTATTGAAAATCACAATTATACCTAGTATAAAACTTTCTTGTTCAATGCCATTGGTCATTAACACCTTTTCATGCCGTGAAAATCAAATGTGCAGGTCAACCTCAGCTGCTGTGAGTGTAAGGGCTTGTATATTTACATTGATGGTGACATTAATCATCAGCTTATATATAACTGGTAAGTTTGTGATTGTGACATTATTTTATTTTTTTTCCTCAAGTGACACAGAATAGACTTATGTTTAATACGCTTCCATGTGTTGAATATTAATGATTGATTAATTGATTGAATGTTCACTTTCAATTTGATAGGTTAAAACACAATTTATTGGGAGCTTATTGGAGCGGGCGGCTGAAGAGCTTAGTCTTATTTTTAGTCTAATTCATTGTATTAGGACATCATTATTGTTCATGAACTAGTAATTTTAGCTCATATTTTTCACTATCAGACATTGTTCGAAGGAAATATCAAACAATTAGGGATATGAAAATCACCAAGCGCTAAGTAGTGAAATTATTTGTTAGAGAATCAAGAGATTTTGATTGTCTTGGGAAATGATGGGGACGAACTCCGTTGCCTCTATTTGTTACATGGGCATTAAAGCTTAAAAATCTCCGTGCTGTCTTTTTGTATATAGCCCGAATTCAGAATAGAAAAATGTTCACAGAATAGGGGTTGGTACTAATTTTCTAGTATTTCCGTTTTGCTTGACCTGATTTTAGTGCCGAATGCTGCTAGCCAATAGCCATGGCTCAATTGTCAAACTAGATTTTCTTTTTGGGGGGTTTTTCTTTAGCTTTACCTACATCTGTCATTTTTATGCACCAGCCAATTGTTTTGCCTTAAATGTTGTATCATACAAGATTAAGCAGTACGACATTAAAGACAATAATAAAGCTTTATTTCAGTATATAAGGTTAACTACGTGAATTATCATTAGACTTGCTAATAGTATTAGAGACATGAAAAAAATAAGTTACTAGTCCAGTCCCTAAACAAGTCATATTTATTGATTTTAGTCTATAAAAATTTTATTCAATTTTAGTCTTTATATTTAATAAAAAGTATATGATTTTAGCTTCTCATTAAGAACTAAAATAACTTTTTTTTTAAGGACTAAAACTGAAATAAATTTTTTGTTGAAACTAAAATTAAAAGTCATGATATCTTTAAGAATTAATTTATGTAAACTAAATATTCCGTAAATCTTTTGTTCTTGATGTAAGCCTTCGAATAGTATCTAGTGAGATTTGAATCATCTCAAGTGTCATATTCAGTGATGAGGAATACAGTTTTAAATCTATCCATTAAAGCATATAAAATATATTAATTAAATTTAGTATTATATTAATATAATTTGTCTGAATAGGATCTAATGCAATGAAAATATCGTAGAGGATCCATTTCTTGTTTAGTGAAAATGTCACCAAGTGGATTGTTTGAGTGACCAAATAAAAATAATAATGATATCTTGTTCCTAGTACATAAAAATGCTCCTCTTCTTCATTTCCGTCTATTGGTGGAATGAATAATAACAAAATATAATAAGCTCCTTCCTACTACGTTGCTTTAAAATTCACATGGGTTCTTACAGTATGAGTTTAAGGCATCTTCGTACAAAAAAAAAAGTAGTAAGAAAAGATACATAAATCAATGTATGGTCAAGAACTAAGAGTTGCAGATACTCAACTCTTCAAAAAGAATTGGGACGAGTACATATGAACAAATAACCTATTTATAAACTTGAAATGATCCTGTATGCATCCCGCAAGGAACACACTGTTCTGTCTCGCATAAAAAAGCTGCATACCCTCCTTCCTGTGGAATAAAAAATATAGCACTCCAAAACAGTATGTAGAATTTATTTTCCACATTTTTTAGGTGCTTGGATTTTTGCCGCCATCTTGTAGTCTAGTGTTCATATGCAGAGTGGCAATATTAATGTTTTGCCTGAGTCAGTTGCCCGCACGAAACAGCTCTCTGCTCTTCAGTTATTGTATCCTTTCTCTGGCAAGCATCCATGGAGGGAAGGTGAAAGATAATATCAACCTGAAAAGAGAAAAATGGGTTGATTGAACATCAATCAGACTCAAAGGAGATGCCAAGTGTAACATTTTGGCATTGATTAATTCCAAAACTTGACATTCTAAATAAAAGAAGACAGCAGAAGTTACAGAACTACAAGTAGCTGAGTGAAACGGATATTTGAACAAGGCAATGCTGCTAACATGACAGCACAATTAATTCAAGCCATAAAAGCAAATGACTAAGTAACTGACAAGTGGGTAATCTCTTAACAGGAAAAGTGGAAAACCAGTGCTAAACGTGAAAGAGGCAGAAGAGTATTGATTCAAAAGCAGCAGAAGAGGGGGGGAGGGGGGAGCAAAGTCTCACACTTCAAGAAATAGAGAAACTTATCCCGCTAGTTTTTTGTTGATTCAGCAAGAACTACCAAGCAAAATGACACTACAGCACCGAACAAGCTTGAAACTGAAGCAAAAATTCCTGATTGCAAAACGTTTAATTCTACCCAAGATTGCAAAGAGCACTCAAACTTGCGTAAACTTTTGAAATACTTGGCCCCTGTACCATGATAGTCAAAAGCAAAAATAGAAATTATGGTTGAGGATCACCAATTATCCTAAAAGCTTAAGCTAATAGGTGAAATTGCATGAATGGTCTCTATATCTCAAATACACTGCAACGCATTTGGGCTTGCAGAGGATACAATGTACATGCTTTCTTTTATCTTATGCTCAAATTCAACTTTATTTAAATGAGACTCTTGACCTCTTGGCTAGAGGTTTTGATATGATACTAGTCAAGGACTAATTCTACCAAAAAACTTAACTATTGAGTGAAAGCACGTAAATGTTTTTGTATATTTAACAGTTACGATTCTGAACACATTTTAGTAACTACACTTCATGAAGGTAAGGAAAGCAGGAAGGAAGAAAGGATGGGAAAAGGACAAAATAAAAGGGAATAAGGGTTACATATCCCCCCCCCCTCCCCCACCACAAAGATAAACTATGATATGTTAACACCAGATGAAAAAACTACATATGTCAAATTCTCAACAAGACCAAAATATTTTGATGATCCTATTCAAAGATCACATACAAAAAAAAAAGTATTGTTTTGTGAGTGTATATTACAAAACCTTTTGTTACATTTGTGCTGCTGCATTCATCCTTCCATCACTATCTTCCTCTTTGCTTATGTGGTCATGATCATCCTGGTTTGAGCCAACTAGCAATTGCCGATTGCCTACAACACTTCCACTTTCATTGCTGTTTATTAAGGAGAGTTGGTCCATAGGAAGAGAATTCTTTTTGTAATTCCAAACAAGCATTGAAATATAGTCTTGAGGAGTGACAAGCCCTTGTTCTCTGATGCAACTCTGTTGCTCCTCCAATGTCTTTGGATCTTCCAGTTTTATGTATTCTAGCAGCAACTTTTCATGGTCAGGCCTCCAATTACTAGGGAATGGGGAATAGTCTGTCTCAGGTACAAGAGACATCCGTGTATAATGGAGTCCATCGATTGATTCGGCAAGACCCATCCTCAGCAAATTTTGGTACTCTGGAGACTGACCTTTTTTCTCCTTCAAAGGCCGGCTTAGGTTACGAGAACCAATTTTGTACACTTTAGCTCGTGAGCGAAGCTTGTATTTCGCAGCATATAGCTTAGCAAGCGATCCTCTTATGATGTAAGAGCAGAAGTTCACAATCTTCTTCCTATTGTCTGCATACCTATACCACTCAACCATGGTTGACAAAAACTTGTTCATTTGAGCATTGGTATGAGCCTGAGTGGCATGAAACATCCTGAAACAAGGCTGGGGATCCGGATCCCTATCCCCCTTAAGAAAGTTCAACTTTCTAAATTGCTTAATACACTGTTTCAAACTTGCCGTGACTGACAAAAGGGTTCCTACACCCTTTTCACTTATGATCTTACCACCACTTGCAGTGTATCTGAGAGTTGGATAAACAACCCTCCTACACAACACATGGTCCAGAAACATTATACCTTTGGTTATATGTTCGATAGGAAGGCTTTCATTATCAAGCTTGAGCATAAACCTCTGATCACAAAACTCAATCAACTGCTTCCTCAGGGTGGCTGCATCTGCCCTAGGGCCTCGAACACCAATCAAGATATGACCCCCATATCGTATATAATCCATCTTCCTGGTCTTATCAGGTCCACTTGTAGGCACGAATTCCGGCCAAGACGTGTTCCCCTGTTCGGCATCCCCTTCAGGACTATTCCATATAACATCGCTCTTGGAAGGAACATAAAATTCCTTAATCTTCCCTTCCATCCACCGGTCCAACTCATCCAAACAAACATTAGCCAAAAGTGGACTAAGAACTCCACAATGCCCCCAATTGGGAACCTTCTCAGCCTCCTCAGGCGCAAACCCAAAAAACGTGTCCAACCAATAAGGATCAGGCTTAGGCTCATCCTCAGCCAACACTCTCTTCTTCTGATACTTCCTCTTGGTCCTTTTCTTCTTCTTCTCCCCATCATCAACCTTAGTCGTGATCACGGGGGTAACCAACGCATCTCTCAACAAATCAACCACTAACTTATCCCTAACATCTCTCATAACAGCATTGATTACCAACCCCACCTTCATCCCATCCAACAAAGTGGTCAAATCACCCTTTATATACCACAAATACCCCGCAAAACTCCTTCGAATAACCCTCAAAACAGTATGTGGTGTCCTACCAGGCCTAAAAGCGAAGGACTTTGGAGAAAACCGAGCCTCATAAACAGGCTCAAGAATCATGAGAAGAACCTCCTGAACAATCTTGTCTTGGAATGGAGCGGGTTGGGTGGTGGTGAGAATGGCTTTGATTTTTCTCTTTGAAAGGGAATCGTAGTCGGTTTTGTCTCTGGGGGATTTGATGAAAAACTTCAAACGGGAACCCCACTTGAATTTTCCGTCGAGAACGGCGTTGCGAAGAGAGAGAAGGTCTTCGAGCGTTGACTTAGGGATTGAGGAGCGAGGGGTGTAAGAGCCGGTGTCGTCTGTGGAGACTTTCTGGTAGGCGAGGAGCCAGAGGTCGAAGCGGCGGAGGAAGGAGGAGAGGTTGGTGAGGGTGTGATGGGGGTCCCGGAAGTTCTGAATCCACATTTGGGAGCAGAGGGAAACGGCGTCTTCTTTGAGGAGGGTGGTGGGGTCGGTGCGGCGGGGGAGGGTGGTGACATTGGAGGAGAGAGGGAGAGGGTGCAGGGAAGTTAGGGTGGGTAGTGTGCATAGAGGATGGGTGAGATTTGACAGGAGGTTGCGGGTGAAGGGGATGAAGCGTCGATGCATTATTGTTATTGTTGTTTCTCAGGGCATTGTTTTAGGAAAGGAAAGACCAAAACCCCAACAAAAACCTTGCTGCTGCATCTTTTTATTTTTTCTCTGTTCAATTCAATAGCTAATATAATTGTTTTGATGGGGTTCTGTTTGATTTTACTTGACACTGTTTGCTGTATATAACTAGACATGTTATAATAATTCTCACGTATCTACACAAGAGTTCCAGGTTGAGTATTTCACCATGAGTTTTTTACAGCAATATTTATAAAAAAATAAAAATATTCAAATAGAACATTGGCCATTTTATTCTGAGTTGCTTTTTTTTATTTTATTTTGTTTTAATATAATAAATTAAATATTATTACTTAAATTATATTTATATTTTATTAAAATAAATATTTATAATATTTTATTAGTTATATATAATAAAATAAATTTTATTATTTAAATTATGTTTATATTTTTATATTATTTAAAAATAATAATATTATTAATTTTAAATGTTTATTAAAATTTATTTGACATATTTAAAATAATAAATAAAATTTTTGTTTTTCTTATTAATAATTAAATTTTTAAAAACTAATTAAAATAATTAAATAATAAGTAAATTATTTTAAATAATTTTAAAAAACTAATTAAAATATTTAAATAATAAGTATATTATTTTAAATAATAATGTTAATGGTTAGATTATTTATACTTAAAGAATAATAAATATATTTTAAAATTAAATAAATATATTAAATATTATTCTGTTTATTTATTTATTTAAATATGTAATTTTGACTTAATATTTTTAAATATTAGTATGATAAAATGATATTTTGAATAAAAAAATATTTTAATTAAATTAGTATTTTTAAAAATGACATTATTTAATATTATAATTTTTAATACTCTAAACCCTAAAACTTTACTATTATAATTTTGAATAAATTTTATTTGAGAATAAAATATTTTTTAAAAAGTAAATAAAATATTAAATTATAAATTATTTATTTATAGTTGAGACAAATATTTTGAAATAAACGTTTGCATGTTATTAAGGTAACATTGATGAAGATAAAATGCATTAATAAAGATGATAACAAATTCATAACAACATTAATAATTAACTATCTCTGTAATGGTAGCCAATTCCACAACGAGGGTAACGTCTGTGACGTGATAGATTTCGTCGTTGTGGTTGTTGCTTTGAGATTTCAGGATGAACTTGTGAAAGATTTTGATCATCATGAAGGTCTAGTTGTTGGAATGCATTTGATAAATTACTAGGTTCATTAGCAAAATATGATTGGTAAAGAGACTGCATATAAGTTTGTGCTGAAGATGGAGTTGTAAAATCAACTCCAAATAAGTTTGTAAAAAAAATCCTCTGATGTTGTTACAAACGAATGTCTTGTGTTAATTATGTTTGCTTCTGGCATAATGTTCGGAGGAATTGAATCAATTGATGCAGTCTCGTGGTACGACAGTGTGGAAGTTGTATCGATTTTAAATGTGTCAGTAGTCCTTAATTGTTGGTCGCTCCTCCTTGGATCTTATAGTAGTGGCGGCACAGATAATAAATAGATTGAATTGACAATGTACCATTGCATGTATTCTTGTGGCTTTGCATTGGATCACCCGTTATTGTCAGGTCATGTCTGTTGTTCTATATCTCGATCCATTGAGCATGTCTTGTAACCCAAATTTCATCTTGTCTTCCTCTCATGTCAATTTTGTAGAGGTAATTCAAATTATTCGGTGGAGAATGGACTTTTTAAAAGAGAGAAAATTGTAATTTGACTTTATTTGTTTGGTGTCATTCAATAATTACAAAATAAAGGATGACGGTACATGAAGTCCACAGTTGAATATCTCTATATGCTTCCATGGATATTGATGTTTGCAGGTCTTGATATGGCGCCCATAAAAACTACAAATATATTTAACTTTGTTACTTAAGATGATGTGTAAAAGATAGGAAAATAAATATAAAGAGTTACCTGAATAGCTTGAATGTGATCAAACACTAATCTGTACTCGATAATATCACTGTTAATGTTCTAGGCATAGTATTGCATGTCATATATTGCACCAATTTCTAGTAATCCACCAACATACCCTCTCATGTGTAGATGGAGCGGGGGTAGAGTACTAAACTTTCGAAATAAACCTCCACTCCATCTACACACGAGAAGGTATGTTGACGGAGTACTAGAAATTGGCGCAATATATGGCATGCAATACCTTCACAAGATCATAACAAGTTGGGATCACGAATAATCTCTCAAACCATTCGTGAAATTATTAAGACTAATCCATCAACACCATCGCAACTATCTTAGCCCACATAAAGTTCACAATGGCTTACACAATCAGCTATAGAAAGGGATGGTTGGGAAAATAACATGTCATTGAAAATATCTTCAAAAATTAGGAGGAGTCATACCATAAGTTACTTAAACAGTTGCTTGCAATGCAACTGTATGTTTCAGGCTTCATCTAAAAATTGAGTACACAACCGGCATACAAGAGTGGCTTGCTTGACGAGGAGAATGTGTTCTTCAAGAGGTTGTTTTGGACCTTCAAGTCATGCATTGATGGTTTTGCATTCTGCAAACCAATTGTTCAAATGGATTGAACATTTTTGAATAGTAAATACAAAGGGACTTTATTAGTGGCAGTTGCGCAAGACGGCCGCAACAACATAATTCTCATTGCTTTTGCTGTAGTTGAAGGTGAAACCACCAATGCATGGTTTTAAAAAAAAAAAAAACTTAATGAGGTATGTAACCTCGCAAGAGGGGTTATGCCTCATTTCGGATCGTCACGAGGCCATTAGAAGTGCATACTCTAGAAATGGAAGCAATTAAACAGAAAATAATTTTGTCAATGTCTATTGCATTAGACACACTGCACAAAACTTCATGCGACGATTCAAAAACACTGTATTGAAGAAAGCTGTTGTCAGTATGGGTAATTTTAATTTTTTACGTACTCTATAGTATCATTAATATTTTATATAATTGCTTAGCTAGTTATGTTAATTTAATTTGTAATCTTGTTTCCAACATATGGGATGATTGAATCAAGATTCTTTTACTATTACAACATAGTAAAAGATAATAATCCTGAAGCTGCATAATGGTTGGACAGCATTCCAAAGAAAAAATGGACATTGGCATGGGACAATGGACGACGGGGACACATGACAACAAACCTAGTGGAGTCAATCAATTTGGTCTTGAAGAAAACCAGAACCCTACCAATTTGTTCCATGGTTATGGCAACATACACCCGTTGCAATAAGTTCTTCATTGATAGAAGCAGGGAAGTAGATGAAATGATTAATGCTGGATATATATACTCGGAGGTTGCAACTAAAGCAATTTAATATGCACAGTCAAAGATGAACATTCATAAAGTCATAACCTTTGACAGAATAAGCACTAGATTTTTAATTGAATAAACGCAACATCTGACAAAAATTTGACACGTAAAAAGATTTACAGTACGGTTAGATAAAATGTGATGTGATTATGACAAGTTTCAAAAAGTTCACATCCCATGCTCGCATGTACTTGCTTCATGCTTACACACACACCATAATTTTGACATCTACATATCTCTTGTGTATACCTTACAACAAGTTTTTAAGGTATATAAAAGTCAGTTTAGAGAACTGAGACACAAAGACTATTGGCCAACTTACACGAGCCCAACTTTGTGTCTAAATCCAGAATTGAAAAGAATTGAAAAGGATCGACACAACTTCAGTAGAATAAAAACAGAGATGGACATTAGAGAACAACAAAGTCGGGCAAAAACTTGTTCTTATTGTCATGCCCCTAATCACATAAAGAACACATGTCTAAACATTGCTCAAGCTTCTAGTTCCCGCCATTGATTTATGTTATTATTATTATTTTAAAATTTTCTTAATGTCATTTTAAATTTTATGAATGTCATTGCAACTTTTAAATTTTAGTATTTGTAATTTATATTAAATATATAATTATATATATAATATATCTACATAATATTATTTAATTATATTTATTAATATTAATAACATATTTTTTATATAAATAATTATATATAAATTTTAATAAAGATTGATATCTCAAAATAAATAAATAAACTAGTTATTATTTAATAATTTTACTTATTTATAAATATAGAAAATTAAATAAATTATTATTATTTTTATTTTATACAAATTTAAAATTAAATATTATATTTTAATTTAAATATTTCAATATATTATTGTTATTTTAATTTTTTTATAAATATAATATTAAATAACTAAAAATATAATTTTAGAATATAATATTAATATCATTTTCAAAAAATTAAAATTATATTAAATAATAAAATAAGAAAAATAAAAATATTATTTATTATCTTAAATATGTCAAATAAATTTTAATAAACATTTAAAATTAATATTATTTTTAGTTTTATTCATTTTTAAATAATATAAAAGTATAAACATAATTCAAATAATAAAACTTGTTTTATTATATATAACTAATAAAATATTTATAAATATTTATTTTAATAAAACATAAATATATAAATATAATTTAAATAATAATATTTATTTTATTATATTAAAACATAAAATAAAGTTTAAAAAAAAAAAGCTCAGAATTTGGTCCCAGTGAATCGAATTATGGATGCCAAAATATTTTTCAAAAATTGGGTCTAGATTGGTAAATAAAATAGCTAATATTCTATTTAAGTATTTTTATTTTTTTTATAATATTACTATAAAAAACTCTTCAACTTACGCGATTAGACTTAAAATTCATTTGATTTTTTTATTTTTAATTTATGAACTATTTATATACTTTGAAAATGTCTTTTAACTATGAGGGAAAAAAAAACATTTTTATACTATCATTTGAGAGACATAACTAATTAAGTTTGCATTTTTTTTTTCTCAAAATAAAAGGCTGAATGAATCATGCTCGGTTTGTTTCTATGCTTGAAATTGTTGCATAACATACTAGAAATGAACTTTAATAGTTCATAATGGTATTGCTTGATCTGAAAACATGTTTAACTTGTTTTAGTAAACCATAGTTGTCATAAAAAAAAAAAGACAACAAAAGTTATATTTTAAAAAATCTTATTAATTAAGTATTATTTAAAAATTATCCTTTATCACACTAAAACATGTATATTATCATTTCCTGCAACAAATTGTGTCCTTCATTGTTGTCATTCATGAACAAAAGCTATGGCATAACAAAATTGTTTTTCATACCTACTCTTGCAAATGTGTACCATTATATTGTTTTTGAGCTATATCAGGCAAACTACCAATTATTATGACTACTAATTAAGGACTAGTGTTATTCAACTCAATTCAATTAATGATTTATAAAGACGATTAGCTATTGAGTTAAACAATTAAGTAGTTATAGCATTCAAATTGATTGAAGGAGTTAAAGAAGTCAACCATTATTTACAAACACAATTAAAGCAATATTAAAAATGCAGTGCATCATAATTATATGTATTTATTTAAAAATTTATTTTTAAAATATATGAAAATTTTCAATAACAAATAATATTTTAAAAAATTAATGATAATAATATGTTAAAATTTTATATTTTTAATAAATTTTGTATACATAAAATAAAAAATAATTAAAAATAAAATATTTTTTGTGAGATTAATGATAATTTTTATCACTATTTGAATGATAAAAGTCTTAAAAAATATACATAAAAATATATTATGGTTGGATATGTTTAAAATAATTGCAATTTAAAAAAAAACCTATAATATTAACACAAATTTCATAACTATACTTGTAAAAATATTTGGTTAAAAAATAAATAAAATAGAGTGGTTTTTAATGATAATAAAAATTTAACTAAATTTATAAGATAAAATTATGAATTTTGTTAACTTCAACCTTTAAAGTTGAGTTTAAGTATTTATAAATAAAAAAGTTTTATAAAAAAATTATATTAAAATTATAAAAATATAATAAATATTTTTTTAATAAACTTTTACTATCATCAACTTTTTATTTTCAGTTCTAAAAGTAGAAGTTAACAAAATCCTAAAATTAGAATTATATAATTTTTACCAAATATTAATTATTATTACTTTTTAAATTATTACCATTTAACTATCTTTCATGTGTAATGTTCTAATTTATTTTTTACTTCTTTGAATTATTAAAAAAAGTTGTTATTATAAATAATAAATTAAACTATTTTAATAAATAAAAATTTCTAAGAAATTTAATAAAAAAATTATATTTTACATAAATATATTATAGTAAAAATTAATTACAATACATTTTGTACAATATATGTGCATTGGATAAATACAAGTATTAGTTGCATATACATTTATCAATTTTATATAGTTAAACCATTTAACAAATTTTTATATAATATAAAATTAATCAATACAATTGTTTGTTTTAAAATTTTTATCAAATGAATTAATTTTATAAAAATTAATTTAAATAATATTTTTTCATATTACTTTATTTTAATAGATGATATATTTTTAAAATATAAGTTAATATAAAACTTTAAGTAACATATTTATGAATATTTAAATTGTGTAAAAATTAATATATAATTATTAATATATCATAAGATAATTTGATAGTTAGATTCATCAATCTTGCATTATATGAAAAGTTATTAAGTGATATTATGTCTAAGTTTAATATTTGATATCAATTAATTATAATTTATTATAAATAACAAGTGACTAAGTAAAATTTAGAAAAGAAAATAATAATTATATATTTTGTATTCTTTAACACTACAAGTAAATCTTATTTAAATTTATTTTTGAGTTAAACATTAATAGAAATGCAAATGAGCTAGGTATTTAAATCTCAAATTTAAATTATTAAAAATAAATTTATATGTTTTGATAATTCTATATTTTTTTAATTAATGAACATGTAGGTTAACTTAACATATAGTATACTCAAAAAAAGAATTTTGTCACTCATAGCACTTTTACTTAACTCCACCATAGATATCTACTGCAGAAGTATTTGTGGTCTAAATAAAATTATATAATTTTTAATCAACTTATATATTAAGTATCGTTAAAGTAATATTAACTTTAGTACATGATGCATGCCAAAATTAACATTCAAATAAATATATATTATTTTATTAAATAAAATAAGTTATTGAATTAATGGGTTTTGAGACCGAACATGTCACATGTGGCAATAGTTTCATGACTGCAAAATTTACACAGCAAACAAACTTCCAAGTAAAAAAAGTAATTCACAAAAAAAATTATAGGGGATCCAGAAAATAAAACCGAAGACACGTTTTGAATGCGGCAAGTGGCCGATGGTATCAATGATCCTCCAACTTTGGAGGAACAACCATAAATAGTACCATATTTTATTAACTGCAATTATTTTCCAAATGATTTTCTAGACTTTTTTATTTTATATTTTTATAATTTATACTATCACTTTATCTATTTTCGATATAAAATATTGTTTATAATTTTTTTTAAAGAGAAAAAGAAATTTTTTAATAATTTATTGTTATTACTATTTTTATTTTATTTTATCATAATTCTTCATTAATATTTAATTTAATTTCCACTAAATTTTTATTAATATTTTAATTAATAAATATTTTTTCATCTTAAATTAATAATAATTAAGTATAAAGAAAAAATAAAATAAAATCCTGGCATAAGCTCATTTAAATTTAAATTCACAATTATATATGATGATATGATGATGGTTGCAATGCTATTATTCATCACTTGTAAACAATCTTTCTCCCGGGATTGAAGGTTGTTTTGGTTTCTCTCTCTATCTGTGTCGCTTCGATCGCCGTCCCTCTCATCGTTCCCGATTCTAGGGTTTCCGCTCCGATAATAATTCCTCCAATTCGTTTTGGGACAGAGGCTCTAGGGTTTCTGCGCTGTCAGATCCGTTGTCTGATTCCCAGTTTCTTCATTCTGAACCCTTCCTTCAGAAATTCAACATGTTTTGGCGCATGGCTGGTTTGTCTACAGCGTCTCCTGTGAGTTCTGCACTCTCATTCTTCATTTCTTCATATAAGCTGTGCCGACACTGATACCTGTGTTTTGTTGGTGGTTTCGGTTGTTTCCTTGACGTTGTGTTTGCTTAGATTTGATTTCCGTTTGGTTCTTGGAAAAGTGTGACAATATGGAGTGTTATTGTCTTTAATTTACTCTCCGGTGATCTTAGACTCATTTATCTCAAATTTGTTTATTCTAGAATCGGATTTTCTAATTGGTGCGTGTAACTCTATGCCTGATATACAGCGATGCCATTTGATATTTTGGCCAGTTTGGAGTTACTGTCACATCTAGTCCAGGCCACCAGGATAATCTCCATTCTCGAGAAATTTAAAAATCTAGGCATAGTAATGAAATAATGATAGTATGGGATTGTTGCTGGCTGAGATTTATTCTGAATGATTTTGAAAATGATTCATCATTCATCAACTTCAATAACGGGGACTAAGGAGTATTGAATGATTGATGGAACCTTGTGGAGAGCTTAGGATATGTGTTGCTTGTGGTTTGATGAATGGAACTAATTTTGGTCACAAATTTCAGTGATGTTTAAATAGGATAAAGTTAAGGAGCTTCCAGTTAATGTCAACAGCTTTGATTTTAGCAATAATATGTAATTTTTTTCCAGTGTTAAAATTTAGTAACTGCATCTGCTGCCTGGTTTTTGTTTCAAGTTTTAGGATATTTTTCAAGGCTTTGCCAACATCAGTAGGCTGAGATTTATGGCAATTGCTTTGTCTACACAGTTATATGGTGTGTTTGGTTGCCGAGAAATGCCAATATTTTTACTTTTGATAATTTCTCCTTACTTTTTCTGTGAAATGGGATTGTGTTTTCTGCATCAGTTTGGTGTTATGTGCATTTTTGCTTGAGAGATTTTTTCCCCCACAAATAGGAGGGTTTTTCTAGTCACGTTGGCTTAGTTCTTTTTTGTTTCTATTTAGGAGGATTTCTTATTGTTTAGCAGATGTACCCTAATATGGTAATACCTTCAGAATTTCCAAGAAGGCACTGGCGTCACAAATCATATTTACCTCACATTTATAACAATTTCTTTAATATTCCAAATATCATTTCTCTAAAGAGTAGTGTTAACTAGTTTATTCTCTCTTTGCTCACACTCTCTTAAATCAGTAAATTATTCTTTCAAGCAAAATTTTTTATTGTAAAATAAAAGCTTATAAGAAAAAGAGGGAAAGTACCTCTATAGGGAGCACTGGAAGGGTATATTAGATTAGAGAACAAGGAAAAAGTAAAATGATGAAGTATAGCTGGCAGTTCATATGCATACACATGTGTGCATGTCCTGTGATGGTTCAGGAAGACTTGAAACCACCTTTCATTCTTTTTCTTGAAGGGAGATTGAGTTTTATTGGAGTATATTTGCAGCTATATTGTTTATTTAAATTTTTGCTGGGTCACTGTAAGAGAGTGCAGAGTAGAATCAGTGAAAAATAATTGAAAATATGAAGTGTGAGTTGAATCTAAGTTAGGACTTTTGTGACATATAGTGTTGGAAATCAAGTGTATATCTAAGTCCAAGATTATTAGCTGTCTTATAACTCATTGTCTCAACTATGTCAACTGAATGCTTATGAACGATACCAGTGCTCCTGTGGTAGGGTGAGAAATAATGCAGGAAGGATTTGAAAATCTGCTTTAAGCTGTTTTTTGTGTGTGTGTTTTTTTTTTGTGGTTTTGATTTCCAGATAAAAATGATGCCTCAAATTAATATTTTTTGTGTGGCAGGTACATTACATGAAAATTTGATTTTATAGCTATAAACTCAGTTATGTTTATTGCCTGTTTCTTGGGGCTTAGAATAGGTTTATTTGATTTATTTTTTATAATGATATTTAGATGCTGAGAGGTGAAGGTGATTTTACTGTTTACCTTATGTATATGTTACAGGTGGAGACCATTTTGGATAGGGAGGATTTTACTTTGGAGGAACTACTTGATGAGGATGAAATTATTCAGGAATGCAAAGCTCTTAATGGTCGCCTTATAAATTTGTAATGCTCTTCTTTTCCACTATCATAGATATGATTCTTATTCGAAATTATTATGGTGTAAAGTTGCTTTTCCCGTTCTGCTTTTGTTTTGCAGAAACTATCATTATGAAGTGATAATATTATTCATCAGTCTAGTTTAGAAACTGACTTGTGAAAAAAATACTTGACTTCATAGTATTGTTTACGGGTGAGAATGAGATAATGAAGTGGCTTGCTTGAAAACACTAAAGTGAGCCCTTCTTTATCATAATGGACTTACGCCTCCAAATTCTAATTAATTAGATTAGGAAAGAAAATATAGGTTTTAGATGAATTTTCATTTTATTGGCTTGTGACTTGTGAGTTCTCCTAAATTGAGTTTTGATAATCTAATTCAAAAACTTGAAAAATTGTCAGCTTGGTTGTGATAATGATTGGGGATAATACTCATTTTGCCTGTTTTAATTGTAATGATTTCGAAAAAACTAATCATTGAGATGTTATTCAAGTACTTGCTTCTATTCAAGTCAATCTGGTTCAGGCATTGGGAGTGTAGAGATAGGATGAAGAAGAGTTGCTTCTTATAGTTTGACTTGTAGTAATGTAAAAAGTGCAGCCTAGTGCACAGGGCTCTCATCATTTCAAACTTATGTTAGTTGCAATTTGTTCCCTTTTTTTTTAAAGAAAAAGAATTTTATTATGAATGAAAGTTTGGAAGTACAATTTTATTAGGAAATTGCTTTTTTGTTACCTGAATTTAAGTTTTAACTACAAAAATGATATAAAATGTATAATAAGTGTTTAAATTATAAGATTTTAGGTATAGAAAAGGAGACAATAGAGAATACTCAGAAATTGATGTTAACTAGATATGATGTGATGCATTAAAAAAATGTAAATAATACAAAACATAACACCAACCTTGGTTTATGCTTGTAATAGATCATATCCTAACTAAATAAGAAACAAATGATGAAATATTAGGAAATAGGGAAACTGAATCTTTAAGGTACTTTAAATTATTCCTAAGATATAATCCAGATACTATTGGATGCTTTGCTATATTCCAACAATAGATATTCCTACTGGAGTTTTAGTAATTATATTTTATTCTTTATCAATTGCAAGTAAGGAGGGGGAGGGGTTACCTCTTCATTCTTGCCCACAGTGTATGTTAATTTCCTCAATATGTAAATCAAATTAATTCATGCTATCTTTTCCCCCAAAATATTTCATGGATGCATAGGTTGACACTGAATTTCTTATTATGCAGAAAATTATGTCTTAAAGGCTTGACTAAGTTTTCAATTCGGATATTTTTGTTGTTAATTTTAGTCTGAATGTTTTCAATTTGTTCATTTTAGTCCTCCAAATTACAATTTAGACAATGAAGGATTTCCATCCAAATCGTTTCACCATTTTATACATACTATTTAATGAAGTTTTGATGTGAAACATTTCAACAAATTGTTCGAATAAAAAGGTTCTATAATGACAATGTTGTATGTAATTTATGAATACATAGTGAAAATGTAAGTATTAAAAAAACTTAATTGAGCTTAGTTTTAAATAGATACTCTTATTTCCTTCTTTAGGTTTATGCATTTAGCAATTGCACTTCGATCTTTATTAATTGTTAGTAAGGAAGGGACAGTGTTGTCTCTTTGGTGTTGCTCCCCAGTATGACTTTTTTTTTTCCTGAAGATCTAAATAAAATTGCTTCATTTCTTTTTTCTAAAATGTTTAATTGATTGGATAGTTAAGTGTACACCTTTTCCCTGTCAATTAAAGTAAATAGTTGTTGGAAAGTTGTTGTATTTATCTTATGAACTCTGGAATATCTTTTTGTGCTACAATCTTTTTAATTCTATATTCCTTTGTTTGGATTCTGGTAGCGTAGTTGTGTTTGGGATTTATCGCTCCCTTATTGGTTCCTTTCAATTGTGGTCTTTTATTAATGTGCCATTTGCTGACTACACTTGTCTTTTAATTCATTTGTACTTAATGAAGTTTTATGTTGTCTGTTTTAGTTTGTCTGCAAGAGCACAAGTTGAACAATTGATACAATACATCGTTGAAGAAGCTCCTGAGGATGCTGAAAAGAAGCGATCTTTTAAGTATGTTACTCAAATTGGACATGATTTATGGTCTTGTTTAGCCAGATATTTGCAGTGATACATCTTATTGCTATTAATTTGTAACAGGTTCCCTTTTATTGCTTGTGAGATATTTACCTGTGAAGTTGATATCATACTCAAAACTCTTGTAGAAGATGAGGAAGTAAGACATCAAAACTTTAAAAACCCTTTTTTACTAGGTAATATTTTTCCGAAGTGCTGACTTCATTCCTTCTTGGCAGTTGATGAGTTTATTGTTCTCCTTTTTGGAGCCAGACCACTCCCATAGTAATCTACTAGCTGGATATTTTAGCAAGGTACTAATTTATTGAATTTTTGCTGCAAGTATGGTTAGGCTATAGGATTGCTTCTGCTGTGGGCAGAATTGACCATGTCCATAAATAAACCTGTTTGATTCATTCAAGTTAGTTTTGCTTTCTGACCCCAAAATTATTTGACTTAAAAGCTAATCCCTGTTGAGTTAGTTAACCAATACTTTCTTTTTGAAATCAGGGCTTAGCATTCTCTTCAATTATCTTTCATTCTCTTTTTAGTTATTTCTTTTCTATTTTATAATTCCTTTATGAATAATCTTGTTCATTGTATTTATTAAGTTTTTATGCTGCTAGGTAGTTGTATGCCTGTTGTTACGTAAGACTGTTCCCTTCATGCAATATGTTCAAGTAAGTCCACCTCTTAATCTTTTTATTTCAGAAATATCTATAAGCCTTGGTGTATGGTTATCACATTGGACTGTGGTGTGCAGAAAGTTTATTGCAGAACATGATGTATTTTCTTTGAAATGCTAGTTGGTTGTCTGAAAAACATAAGCTTTTCCTGTTCTCTTTTTGAGAATGTTTTATATTATGATACAGGATTCAGGGAAAATCAGCTCTATTATTGATATATTGCTGCAAATCTCTTGTCTTCCGCTGATTTTTATTTGATATGGTATCATCAGTTACAAATAAAGATTTGTACAACAAAAGCTGCTCTCACTCTCCTCTCTGGGTCAGTAGCCAGCACCTGGAATTAAAGAAGAAAAGGAAAAACAGATTGTATGACCCTTTTTGAATGGTCTGTTGCCTCCTTTCCACCCTTCCTACTCAGTCTTCTAATCCTCCCTTCTCACCTTTATCCTAACCTCTTCTACAATTCACCATTGACTTACTCTCTAATTCCATGCCACAGTGGCATTCTGCTTTGATAGGGGATATTATTTCTATTTTCTCCGTCAATGCACATGTGCGCTAAGTCTCTGCAGTTTATGCCTGATTAATGGGAGGAATTACATTGGATATAATGTAAACTATCTGACATTGGTTTCAATGTTCAAAATTTTAAGGGCTGAACTTGTGTAATAGTTCTGCATAATGCTCCATTTTATGTATTTGTAATTGTTAGAATATCTAGAAAATATCTCATAATATCACTGTAGTACATTAGAATATCTTAAGAGTATCTTGGATGACCTCTTAGGAGTGGTCTCCATATTTGATTATATTTGCTTATTTATCCATTCTGATTAGGAGTCTAGTACTAGTATAAACAGGGGTTAGTGCTTTGTCTTTTTTGTATCACATCAGTGCATCATTATACCCCCAACAAAATGTTATTTAGAGTCTTCATTTTTATTTTTCCTTTTTTCCTACCTAAATCTCTATAATTTTCAACAATAATTACAGATTTTGTTCTGAATGTAGTGTGGACTTTACTTTTTTCTTGTGATTGGTCAATTTGTAAGGAAACTTGGATCCATTGCAACTAGGTAATAAAATTGTAAGATTGAAACTCCATCGATCCCTTCACAGTTTTAGCAATGATTGTGCATTTGAGGCTTTAGTTATGGGCATGAGCGTACGAACTTTCAAATTTTGGTATATTTATTTGGGCTGGTGTTCTTAGTCTTGAGGAATATTGCTCTTCTTTTGGTCTTTTCAATACTTGTTTTTGGTTCTTTAATCTGATGGTTGGTCTTATGGAATGGACTGGTTCCACTTATTCCAATGTTTTATTTTAGTCCAAATGATGTAAGGTACCCCCTACTGGAATGGTTCTGTTTCTTGGTTCTAAGATAGTTGTGGGATTATGGCTAGTTAATAATAAAACTGGTACAGAGAAAGGAGTAAAAAAGGATTTTTCTTTGGGCAAAGCTCAATTCGTTTGTCACTTAACTGATTGATGCAGAAACAGAGATTGATGCCCAAGTGTATGAATCTATAAAATGACCAAGCTCAATTTGGCTACCCTTCTTAGAGTATTCCCTTCTATGTATATCCCCCTGTCCGTATCACTAACTGATCACATTTATGGCTTCTTAAATAGCTAACCGACTATAATGAGCTAACAGTTATTCGATTACAACATATATTTAACCTTTAATGCCTTCTTTATTTCTTCTGCCATAAACCTTCATTATTGGCATTTATCTATATATACTTCCCCCAAAAAGTGCCACCTTGTCCTCCAGGTGGAAATTGTGAAATGTATCCTGGATCACAGCAGCTGACTCAAGTTACAATGTCAAGAAAATGTTGTGAGTTGTTTTTAGGGTGTTGGTGTAGAGTGATATCTAGGTATTTTGCAGTCTTTTAAAATGGCTAATATAAAATGGTTTGTACTTATTTACGAGTCTTTTGGGCTAACTTGTGATCTGACCTGAAATGCCTGTGTTGTTACTTGACAACAACCTTTCTAGGGAATCTATGGATTATGGTAGAACTGTGGAAGTGAAGTAACCTGGCTAATGGTGATTACTGATTAGGGTTTGAGAAGAGTGGCTAAAACCCTCAATCATCTTTGATTATTTTGAATTATCCCTCCATGTTGCTTGTGGTTAGTCCTTTCTCGTAAGTGATCTTGGATTCTTCTTCTCCCTGTTAATTTTTTCTATAATTGAACGCTGCTGAGATTATTTTGGATTGCAAATCCATGATTTGGAATGAAAGTTCCAAAACATGGTATGGACGTGCTATGAGCACACCATGCAACGCTAGACCTGTTTGTTGTTGGCATAGTTTGATATAGTTGACCCTAACTAGTAAGAAAAGGCTTGGATGATGATGATGTTGCCTGTGGAAGTTGGCCTATTGTTTGTTGTAGGTCGAGCCATGGTAAGTTCAGTTTATTTCTCTTCTCCCAATTTTTATTTATGCTCCTAGTTATATCAAATTTGTATTGGCGCAAGTGCTGTTAGTGGGTATGGCAGAAAGGCAGTGGCAACCAGTGAAATGGACTGTGGTTTTTGAGCTGAACCACCAATGCTGGTTTGGTGCTTTGTAGAGTTTACATGGACATGGATTTGGGTTACTATTTTGCAGGTGAATTGGATAGGAGGTCTCTGTCTTGTTATCTATATACTCTTGTGGTAGTGCTTTTAGTTTGAAAGAAACCTTGCTTGCTAAAGTTGGGTTGTTTGCCATAGAGGTGGCAACGAAGGAGGCCATGATTAGTGACTGGAGTGGTCTAATGAGTGACTGCTGGTTGTTTCTAATAAGACAACAGTGTTCTGTGACAGTCCAAGTGTTTTACATTTGAGTAGATATAGTTGTATCATGAAATGACAAAGCATTTTGGTGTTATATATTACTGTTTGTGATATTGTATCACTGGGGATGATTGCAGAAAAAATCTACTCGTGAGAACCCAATACATATGATGATCAAAGCTGTTCTTGCCAGTAAGTTTAGGCATTGCTTGGACTTGCTTGGAAATTCAGTTGTGCCCTCCAAAGGCAAATCAAGGGAATTGACATACTATGTTGATTCATTTTTTTTATTATGATGAGGATATAAGCAAATGGGAAGAATGATTGTAAGTGGCTTTCACTTAGTTTTGGGTTTGACCTGACGTGTGCCTGACCTAGCCAGCCAACATTGCAACTTGACAAAGAATTTCCAAGGAGCTTATGTGGTGGAAGCAAGGGATCTATAAGTGTGTGCATGTATATAATGTAAATTTAATAGGTCAGTCTGTAGAGTGTTATGTAATTTCTTTTATAATGGTTGCTTGGTGTATTGAAATTATGGTTTGAGGGTTGAGTAGCTACTCATTGTAATTTTCATCATGGCAGTCAAAATCGCGAGTTAACATGTAAAATCATACGATTTTACAATCTGCTGCTGGTCCAACGATCCCGATCCTGGGCTGGAACTCGTTTTGGTGGGATCGCACGATCTTCCTCATGAAATAGTGGAATCTGCAATCCTGGGCGAGTTGCTTCTGCCCCATTTTTAGGTTTTTTTTTTTCACTCCTCTCTCCGATATCTTGCCTCTCTGCAACCTGCGAGGCGCACTTCTCTTCTTTTTCAGCACAGTGAATCTGTTCATTTCATTCTCTACCCTTTTTCCTTCAAACCGTCTCTTTCTCCACTATTTTTGGATGCCACCAAGACTTTGCGAGTTCATTCCTCTGTTCTGCGATCCCTGTAGCTTTTGCTCTGATGACTATGTCTGTTCCGGCGACCTTGTCTGTGCCAGCAACTCTGCTCTGTGCCAACCTTGTCATAGCGAAGCATTTTGCTGTGGTGGTCATTGCAGCTGTATTTGCAGCCAACATAGCCTAATTCAGTGCGGCTCGAGTAAAAGTTATTAAGTTTCCCTTTCTATCCCTAGAATGAAGCAGATTTTAGGGTTTTTTAAGGGTAAAAAAAAGACTTTTCATCATTTAAAAATAATATGACTTTCCCTTTTTACCCTTAAAGTGACTGTTTTAAGTTTCTTTAAAGAACAGAGGACAAATGAGAGAAGTGAGCCCCCCCATCTCAAAACAGAGATACTAAGAACAGAAACAGAGAGGGAAAAGATAGATCAAGTATTGTATTTCTGATGGATGTTGACCTAGGCTTCTGTAGTTTTAACCAAGTCATATTATGTGTGTATTTCTCCTATTACCCTTTGATGAACTCATGATTCTAACTGTCTGAATAGATGTTAGGTGTGTGAATTTGAAAAATACCCTACAGATTTCACTCTGGCATTTAAAGTGGCACAACTGCTAAAGCAAAAGTATAATATACGTGTGCTGCATGAATATGGAAATACCCTTTAGATTTTCCTCATTCGTGCTGTGGCTTTTATATTATAGCACAACAACTAAAGCAGTTAAGCTGGCGTGATATATATCTTGGAGTGTGGATATTGAAGGAAGTTACTTGATGGAACAACTGGAGGAATATTTCCTAGTTTTCTACATTCTAGTAATGGACTGAATGGCTATTTAATTTCATTGTTGTGTGAAGTGTCTATCTGGTCACAAATATCAGTTGACTGATGTGTTTCTTAATGGCTATCCAGGCTCACCAGGAAATTGTGAAGAAACTTGTTGAGTTGGTTGGAATTACATCTATCATGGAGGTTGGTTCTTGACAACATTTTAAGTTTTTAATTCTGTACTGACTGACTGGTTTAGTTTTCTCTTTGATTTGCTGTAAGTTCAAACTTTTGTTTTACTTGTATGTATTGCTGATACACGTGCATGGGAGTTAAATTTTTTAAATCTTAAAAAATCAATTACTTTCCTTGGTGAGAATTTCTGTTACTCTCTGTATTCTGTGCTTGTATACTTTTAATTTTAACCATCTTTCTCTTTTTAAAACCAGGTTTTGATACGCTTGATCGGTGCTGATGAGCATATGTATGTAAATCATGTTGATGCAATGCAATGGATTGAAGATACAAATGTGCTGGAGATGATTGTGGATAAATTCAGTTCTTCAGTAAGTATCATTAGTTCTCAAAAATGTCTACCAGAGGATTTGGATATGCTGATATTTGTGAAGTTAATGATGTGTTTGCTAGATTTGGATGCCTGGATATTAATATTTTTTAAGTTGATGTGTGATTTCAATAAGGAAATTAAATATGTATTTATGCATTGATGGTATATATCCCACATATATCGCTAAAAACACTGAAAATTTGTTTTGACTGAGCATAGCAATGTTGCATGATCTGTGCATTAACGGTATAAGGCTTTGTTGACTTTACCTAGTGGAATAAGGCTTTGTTATTGTTGTTATGCATCAATGGCATATAATTTTCTTTGCCCAGATGGAACACACAATCTTTAAGGAAGTCTCCTCTACCACTGCCTTTTCAAAAATTTCAATAGTTTATAATTTATAATAATAATTGCATCCCTTTTGACTTACTTATATTAGCCATTTCTATTATGGAATGATGCAGTAAATGTGTTTTTCTTCATTTGAGGTATATTTTTTTCATGTGATTAAATTTTTATTTGTAACAATACTGTTTGAGGAATAATGGAATTTTAGAATAATGTTGAATCAAGTCTGAATGAAGCATTACTTACAAATATATAAAATATACCGAGATTAACTGAATCACCAAATTTTATGGAAGCATTCAGAAATTTTTCATGAATGTTTGTCATTTGATTTTGGCATTGTTTTGTTGATTAATTTATTTCAGTGTACTCGTGTGTGATTTTATATTCTTTGCACAAGGATATGGTTGTATTACTTATGCCCCACTTTTCTTCTATAACACCTACCTTAGACCCCCTTCCTCCGTTGCACCCACACTCCAAAAATATGATGTTTGCGTGTCATATACGTATTCAGTTATGATGTGTGTACGATTTTGTATCCACAGCATATTGCATTTGCTTGCCAATTTTGACTTTCGTGATATTTGTGCTATTTAACTATTACTGTGATATTTTTTGTATTTTGTAGATTTTTTAAGACATTTTTCTTATTTTTATTTTTAGAAAGTTATATTTGATTAGGATTTGTTCAAGATTATGATAAAATATTCAATGACATACATAAATATAAATATATTTTACTTAATATATATTGCCGTTCCCACATCTTAATATTTTAAAATTTTATCATATTTACTACTTGTATCGTATCCTTATCTATGCATCATATTTATGTTTTGTATCATTTTATTTCATTAAGATTTTTTCAAGATTATAATAAAATATTCAATGACATACATAAATATAAATGTATTTTACTTAATATATATTGCTGTACCCATATCCTAATATTTTAAAATTTTATCATTTTTTTGTGTTGTATTGTATCTGTATCCATGCAACATAACCCCCTTCCAACCTATAAAGACTAATATAGTTCAGTACAATATGGATAATGTGTATAACCCAATTCTCTTTATTCAGAAGGCCAGCAAATACTTTCACATTGACTGTACATTCGTTTGGTGTGGCTTTTACAGGATTCTCCAGAAGTGCATGCTAATGCAGCAGAAACACTATGTGCTATTACACGATTTGCTCCAGCAGGACTTTCTGTTAAAATCTCCAGCCCGAGGTAGACTTGTTCCAGCACATTTTTTGTAATGAACTCCTATGTCAGATTTCATGACTTGAAATTGATGCATCCTTTTCTTCTTTGACTAACATCTTATATTGCCTTCTATTTGCAGCTTTATCGGAAGATTATTCCGTCATGCTTTGGAAGACTCTAGGCCAAAATCTGTTCTTGTTAACTCTCTATCTGTTTGCATATCTTTGTTAGACCCAAAGAGACTTACTCTTGGAGCTTATCATACATACAACCGACAAATGACTAATGGATCCACTGTAACTGCGAATCCTGAGACTGTTGAAGGCATGCTAGAAAGCCTAGGTATGCTTTCTCCATCAAGCACTAAATAACCTGTTACTTCTTGGTGTCAGATGAAAGCTTATATCATCTTGTCTGTCCTATATTGTATGAGCCCTATAGTGTTCTTAAATAGCAGTGTTGTCAATGGTACCATGGTGGATGTCAGTGGCTGTTTTTGCCCAAACCACCACAACCATGGCAGATTTTGGATGGCAGGCCATGGTGGCCATTATGCACTTGGCAACCATGGCAGAATTGGCGGCCATGGCGGAAAAAGTCAGATTTTGAGGAAAAAAGTGAACTGGGCCTCTGACCCAAGGTAGTTAAAATTGGGATTTTACTTCAAATCGTTAAGAGAAGTAAAAATCGTAAATCAAATTGTAAAATTTTACAAAAAATCATATACACATGCATATAAATTCATATTATAAAATAGATAAAATAAAAAAAACATTAAATCACTAAAAACACTTAAATAATCCATATTCTTGGAGCATTGCAGCAGTGGTGGTTGCAGTTGGGACAGACCCACATTCACTTAAAACATTTCAGGAACCAGCCTATGAGGCACGTTTGATGAGCCAACAGCAGTGGAGCTGTCGGTTGCAGTTGGGACAGACCAGAGCTGCCATCACGAG
This sequence comes from Abrus precatorius, assembly GCF_003935025.1. Taxonomy (NCBI): domain Eukaryota; kingdom Viridiplantae; phylum Streptophyta; class Magnoliopsida; order Fabales; family Fabaceae; genus Abrus; species Abrus precatorius. The sequence continues at coordinate 29,087,201 of NW_020874292.1, read as the reverse complement.
TGCTTTGACCACCACCTATGTTTGAAGTTACTCTTGGACAAGATAAGAAAAACAGCAAGATCAGAAGAAAACAGCACATCTAGGGTTCTACAAAGAAAACAAAGCAAGATGAGAAGAAAGTAGCTAACAAGCGATTGGGCAGAGAAGAACACGCGATTATAAGCTGCAAATGAAGTCACTCTCGGTCTAGGGGTTTGAGGAAGAAGCGAAAGAAGGATTTAGGAGTGCAGGACTTTGTTCACACTTAAGTGTAACGGGTTTAGGTTATGAAGGATTTGGGCCAAGATCCAAATCCGACCAGCGATTGCATAAAATTATAATTGAATTGGGATTTCGCCAATTTTACTATTCAACTTTCGATTTTAACTACCATGCTCTAACCTGACCCGTTCCAGAGTGACTTGCAAAAAGAAAAACCCTAAAACCTAAGTTTGTGTTGCGTTTCATTGTCTTGGTCATCACAGACACTATAGAAATTGCTTTTTCATTGACCCAAGAACCAATTGGGCCTTCTCGCATTTTTGGTCAACTAAAAAGGCTTCAAATGGGTTTAGAAAAACCAATTGGGCCTTCTCGCATTTTTGTGCCTTCTTTTCTATGACCTTTTTAATCTTCTGCGACCCATCAACCCACTGCACTCCAGTGGCTTGATGTTTTCCGTTCAGTTTTTGGTTTTTCTGGAAAACTATTGTTCTTTGACCATTGTCCTGTATTTTCTGCTAAGTGCTCTGTTTTCTTCTGTGTTGCTATTTTTTGGCAAGTTGTTCTCTCATTGTCCTTTTCTTTTTTTTCTCATCTTTTACTGTGTTTTATTGCTTTTGGTTTTAGTTTCCAGCTATTTTGTTCTTTTTTATTTATATATTTTAACTAGATCTCTCTTTATTCGGTTCTAATTTTATTTTGTTTTCAATGTTTTGTTACTTTAAAGACATTGTGTTTGAGACTTGTTTATTTCCTTGACTTATATACTTACATTTGGAGTTTTTGGTAATTTTATAACTAGAAAAAAGAAAGGCTTGACAGTATGTTTTAGGGGAAACAGTTTGTCTAAATACATAAGTAACTTGCATAAAATAAAATTCATTCTTTTCAATTAGGTTGGAAGCCATGTAATTAATACTCGCATCAAATGTTCAAAATCCATGATTTTAGCAAATAGTAAGTTTCATTCCATCTTGGATCAAGTGGATCACTTCAATTAGCTAAATTCAAACTCATGTTACATTACATTGTCACACCATGTGTGTCTGGATGTGCATTCTTGTTCTGTACTTTTATAATTTTATTGTGACTGTTTCTAAAGGAGAAAATGAATGTTGATCTAGCTCTTACCCTGCAGGTGATCTACTCAAACTTTTAGATATATCTTCTGCTGAAAATCTCTTGCTAACTACTTTTGGCAAGTTACAACCACCTCTTGGTAAACACCGTTTAAAGGTAAACCTAATTGTTTGTAATTGTTGCATTTGGCTATTTGATCCGACTCTTTTGGTGATTGGTAGTTGTTTTGAACAGTTGCTGTCATGATACCTTCACAATTTCCTTTTAATATTTGTTATTCATTATATTTGATGTTGAAAAGTAATATCTCAGCTCTTCCATAATATTGACTAAACACATTTCCTTTCAGATTGTAGAGTTTATATCAGTTTTAGTAACCGTTGGTGGTGAAGCTGCTGAGAAAAAATTGATTGATCTTGGAGCAGTACAAAGAATTATACACTTGTTCTTTGAGTAAGTTTTGTTATTCTGTTATCTTGTGCTAAAGTCATTTGATCTCATGCCTTGATTTTTACTGTTTGAATGTTGTAGATACCCATACAATAACTTTCTGCATCATCATGTGGAAAACATTATAATGTCATGCATGGAGAGTAAGAATTCTTCTCTTCTGGAACATCTTCTCCGCGATTGTGATTTTGTTGGGAAAATTATTCAAGCAGAAAAGCATTTCACGTTGGATGCTGATGAAAACAAGGTAAATGATCTCCCTTTCTTCCCCTTAAAATTATATCAGCTTGAATGATTTTGTTTTGTTTGTCTGAGTTTTAATACAACTTTTCTTATAAAAAATCTCTTGGGATGAATAAATATTTCTAATTTTCTAATTTGTCTTTGTGAATATTCATGCAGCCAACGGCACCTGCTGAGGGTAAATCACCGCCCAGGATAGGATGCATTGGCCACCTAACCCGTATATCTAACAAACTTGTCCAGTTAGGGAATAACAACAGTGTGATTCAGGAACATCTGCAGGTCTGTTGCTATGTCAACAATTATTTTCTCAGGACGTAACTGTCTGCTATTTTGATAAGTAATTACACAATGAATGTTAAACCTTAACTGCATAATCTTGAAGCTTATTTTCAAACTTCTTTAATTGACAGGGAAATAGTGAATGGACAAATTGGTATATGAATGTTTTATCAAACCGCAATGCTGTGGAAAATGTCTATCAATGGGCGTGCGGGTATGTTGTATTTCTTAACTGGCATTGTCTTGTTGCACCCATGGTTGATCTGAATGAGCTGAAAAATTAAGATTTGCTGTTCCTTTGAATGACATCACGTATTTAATAGTTCCAATGAGAATCTTTGGTGATTTCTGGAGTGAATACCTATCTTCTTTTCTTGAGCCAAAAAACTTATCATGATAACAACTGATAGAACCATGAGAGTTAAACTTAAATTACAGTTTCAATGTGTATTACACCTCTTTTATAGGCATGTTTAATATAGGTCATATTGCGTTGTTTTTGTATGTTTTAAGAAGCTCTTGACGATTTCAAATTAATTGATTGTTACAGGAGACCAACAGCTTTGCATGACAGAACTAGGGATAGTGACGAGGATGATTATCAGGATCGGGACTATGATGTTGCAGCATTAGCAAATAACTTGAGTCAGGCCTTCCGTTATGGCATTTACAATAATGAAGACATTGAAGAGGTACAGTCATTTTTTGGAAATTATCGTTGATATTGTTGAATAATTATTTTATCAAACTGAGTTGGAATTGCTTCTTGAAGTAATGTATTGGGGGATGTCAGCTAGTTTGTTTTTCTTTTTTTGGGTTCATTTTATGACTATTTATATAATTATAGAAGGATAAATTCCAGATGGGGGATGTCCGCTTTAGGTTGTGTTATTTCTTTGATTATGCTCCTATTTTTATTTATGGTAGTTTTGACACAATTTGATATCATCAAATTGTGTCATTAGTACTAGGCTTTAGTTCTTGATTCCACACATATATATTTGTTTCAGGTTCATGGCTCTCTGGAACGAGATGATGAGGTATACTTGAACTTTCCTCTCAAATGTTAATCTAGAGCCTTGGAATTGGAGTGAAATGAATATAATTGAATCTGTTGAAGTTGATTATTAGATACTTTTTTTTAATGTAAACAAATTTGTCTATCGTGAATGAGTAATTTAGTCCTATTCAATTTTTACTTCATCTCTAGTACATGGTACATCCATATCTTGCCATAAATTTTTTAACTTTGTGTCTCCAATCTCAATATCTTGTGACATCAGCCAAGTGCTTCCCTTATTTTAGAAGCTTATAAAAGTTTGGACGATTCTTGAATTATTGTGAAACCTTTGGCATAGCAAAATATTTCTCTGATGAGTTTGGTGAATGAATTTAAGCTTTTTTTCTCTCCAGGAACTCTTCTGGTTGATTATCTTCCCTGAGGAATAATTTCGTTTTCAGTTTGAAGTCATTGCCTGGATTAGCCATTGTCATATTCATAGTGATAATATATAACCAAAACCTTAATGGAAGTGGGAAGAAAAGAAATTCCAATTGAACCATATGAAAGTTGATAAATTGGGAAAGAGATGATATACAGTGAGAGAATTTAGTATATATCTGTTGCCCTTGAGCATAGGAAAGAGGGGGGATTGGGTATAAATGTAATTAAAGAATTAAAGAATATTTTTTCATGTATTTGCTTTAATCTCTTATGTCATATTACTTGTTCAATTTTTATGTAATATATTCAAATTATTGCATATTTAATCTTCAAACTAAGTTATTTGAATCTGCATTCAAATCAACACCTGGGTTTTTGCTTTTAATGGCTGGGGTTCATTTTTGAAATTACCAATTTTGGGCCCTAACTCTGGCTACCTTATCAGGGATTTATTTTTACACCTGGACTATGAGTGCATGCTTTCATTTTCATGATAATCTGACTTTTCCTTGTAGCCTTTAAAATGACTCTATTTTAAGACTTTTTTAGGGGTAAAATAGTCTTTCTAACGGAATACCTTACCTGATTCATCTTTTCCTTTTTCTCTGTCTCTGTTTTTAACATGTCCCTGTCTCTGGTTTAAATTGAGTGTTGCTCCCTTCCCTCATTTGTCTTTGTTTTGCTTCTTCATCTTTATATTTATACTATTTTACATGCATTTATACAATTTTGTAGGATCTTACGATCCGTATTACGATCTTACGAGTTACGATCTTTCATCTCCTTTCCGATCCTATGTAGAATCTCGATTTTGACTACCATGGTCCTAACATTATTTATATTAGTACTAAATCATTATCCTAATTAAATAAAAACTAATCATAAAATATAAGGAAATGTAGAAAACTATCCTAAGAGATTAAGCAAATTGGGAAACTAATCCTAAAAGACTTCTTCTGAGATATAATCAAGATATCATTGGATTTTTTCATGTACTTTCATATAGTGTATTGGTTTATAGATTTTGTGCTTTAAGCTGGTACTTTCATTTAAACTCTTGCACTACGTATAAAGTTTACCTATCTAGAGCTTAGGTTGCCAACTGATTTGGTTTCGTTTAAGTCTGCAGTCACTACATATTCTTGTGTTTTCCATTGGTGATTTCTCACATGTTTGTTTATCACTTGTGATTTTTCTCTGGAATTTTTGGTTGAGATTTGATTTATGATCATGATAAAACATCTGACATAATATGCATGTCGCAGGATGTCTATTTTGATGATGAATCTGCAGAAGTTGTTATATCTTCTTTGCGGCTGGGAGATGACCATGAAAGGTAAATGATGTGCCTTTGCTGATCATTCATGTGCCATTTTTCTACTTTGAATTGAGCTGTCATGCCTGGTGTCTCGTGTTAAGTTTTCCCCGTTGTTCTTTTAATATATAATTATATTTTGCCTTGGCCCATGCAGTGGGTCTCTCTTCACAAATTCCAACTGGTTTGCTTTTGAGGAGGATAGAGATCGAGCAGCCAATGAACGCTCAACCGGTTCCCTTGCTTCTCCATCACCTAATGCTGATGAGGATGCTATCAATGCCAGTGGAGATGGTAGCGTTGTTACTGTTGAAGATGAGGAGTTAGCTGACACTGCAACATCTTCTCCAGAAGCAGGACCAAAATTAGAACAAGATGGAACTGACAAACCAGTTGAATGGGTTGAATGGAGGGAGTCGTCAGATGCCAATGACCCTTCTGATGTTCTTCCCAATGGAGAACTCGAGACAGAACCCGGGAACAATCATCCTAGTGCATCTGAATCATCATCTCAGTTGTCCAGCGTTGCATTAACAAAGGATGAAGAGATGGCTGCTGAACCATCAGCATCTCTCAATGAGAACACTAGCTTTGAAACCTCCGAGCCAACAACACAAACAGGACATGAAAATTCTAGTTCATGTGCATCCACTTCCGTGGATGGGGCATTGACTGAGGTTGGAGGAGACAATGACAAGCTCACAACCGACGACAAAAAGGAAGTTGAAAATAAGAGTAGCTAATGTAAATTTCTGTGAACTGGCTTGGGTGGCTAACCATGCAACATTAACCAGGTGGGAAGATACATCCTGGAGTCTGGCTGGGCAAAAGAGCATTTAGGACCTCTGCACGCTGTTTTATTTTTAATAGGAGTATTGATTTTTTATTCCCACCGACTTCTGAAGCTAGAAATTCAGTGTTTGATGAGGCTAGCTCATGCTGTTAGGTGCTACTGAATTCTTCACCTGTTCATATCAATTACTTAGCTTGCCCAATTAGGCGCTACTAAATTTTCTCCTTTATTTCATGTTTAACTGTTCATATAAATACGTCTCTCCGTTCCTAGTGTTTTGGTATGAAAATGGGTTCCTTGCCTGATTTGTTCAATTGCTCAGTAACCTCGTATGATTTTTTATAGGAAGTTCTTTACTCAAGTGGTTAAATCAAGATCAGGTCGCGCGGATCTTTAGCGTTGCGAAGCTTGGGGTGATAACTGACATGGACTTGCACATCAGAAAGCATGCTGAAAATGATTTAGAGCCAAAAAATGGAGGGGAGGGAGATATTTTGTAATTACAAGTTCTTAAACAATAAGATTCGTTACAATTGTAACATACTTTGAACCTTTGGGGTTCTGAAACTTGTACTGAGTTGTTCCAGTATATTGTATAAGTTTCTTCCGTATCACTTCCGAGAAATATAAACGACATACATTGAATTGGCTTTCATTGGTCATGAGGGGGGATTAGGGGTCAGGTATTTCACGATTGGGTTGTAATATTGCTGTGTCCATTAAAAACCGTAGTAATCCCCTCCTGCGTCGTCTTCACTGTAAGAATGAAGCGAAAGTTTGAAATAAATATGTACTATAGATTGAGAGCAATTTGTGTCTCCTTAAATTTTTGGTATGATTTTGATCACTTTATTTCTATTACACGATCAGCATGAACTAATGTCAATGCTTGATAATGATTTTCGTACTTGATTCGGGTATAACTCAAAATTTTAGTATTGTGCGCCAGAGAAACTTTTATTACTAGTCAAATGGCAATAAACTACTTCTATACGACCATAAGTCACGAAAATCGATTTACCCGCGGCCGTTTTTGTTTCTGAACAAAAAGGCACTTCAAGAATCCAACTACAATCCCGTTAGAGCGATTAAACAAGAACATGATATAGACATAATTATTTTAATTGATTATTTATTAGTAAGAAAGGAAAAATTAAATTAAATTATCTTAACTTTAAGCTTTTTGTAAATAAACATCTTTATACTGTTTTGGAAGTAGACATTTTAATATATTATTTCGTCTCTTACACTTGGATAAACCTTTTTGGCAACTCTGTAAAGTTACTAAAGGAAGAGAAATCTGGAGATTTTATTTAAAACATGTCAAACGAGTTTCGATGCTGTACTCCCCAACAGGAAAGGAGACTTTAGTTGTCATGTTTTCGATGTTGAAGCAACATTTTTCAAGGTTGATAGGGAACTTGAACTGTATATTCAAACAGGCGGTATTAGCGCATAAAGAACTTGTACAGGAAATGACATTGAATATGAGAAGCCCTTTCTCTTTTTTTGGCTGATAAAAAGAAAAAGATTTCAAAATCTTGTATAAACAGACATAAACTAAGATAATAATAAATGTAATCAATACAAATAATTAATTAAGATCGCGGACAGACATCATTCAACTCAAGGTTACATTTCGTATGTCAAAATTGAGGAGGTACAATATTCATTGCCTCATCTCATAACAACTTAAGAGGAAGAATTGAAACTCCATTTCGAGCTTCAGCGTTATGTCCCCACCTTCCTAGACGAGGTTCCTGTATACAAAGACGTCGTCGTGATACAAGAAAAAAAGCACTAATTCTAGCACAAAAAATACTGCCGAGGAAAGGGAACAACAATTAACAAAAAAAGGAATACAAATTGTAAGAAAAATGCTAGTCGCATCTTTGCAAATCTATTGGATGAGAATTGTAAAGAAATGTATTGATTTAATGTTATATACAGATTCAGAGACAATCCAAGGGACACGGGTCTAACGAACAACATACCTGTGTGATTGAGGGCCATAAAGAAAAATGGTAGAAAAAAAATATGGATTGGAGCATGAGAACAAAACAAAATCACCAATTAATGTGAATGAGTTATATATGTAAAATAACTTCACCTCAAATCAATTTCCTTATTATTATATTAATCATGAATAACTAACTGCCTGACTTTCAAAGTAGAGAATTGAAAGGCTCAGATAAATTTTCTGTCAATTTACAGTGTTTCAGATATTTTTTCAGTAAACAGTATACCAAAACAAAAGCATAATATTACAAGAACATAGCTTGAGTCAAAGTTCACCTGTCCAACTCCAGCAACTAAGAATTCTGCTGATTTTGCAAAAGCCAAGGAATTCACAAACCCAACCTGTTATGCAAATGGTTTAATTAAGTACCAGTGGATTTTTAACGTCCAATAATAGAAAGATGAAGAATCACATATTGCTAAATTAATTTTGCCTTCAAATATCAAACTTAATTTTTCATGCAAACTAAAATTCTATATACAAACTTTTTAAGTATACAGTTTTTTTTTTGGAGGTTTTCCATGTTCTGTATCCTCTATTCTTCAAGCAAATTTAATGTTACTTCACATGGCATGAAAAGTAATGTTTGCATCAAAGTGAAGAGGGTTCTTCAATAAATAAGAACGAAATTAAAGAAGCTATATTTAACAAGAGCAACAAAAGGTGTTTTGACAAAAGCTATATTCAACATCTAAGCAAAAATTATCTACAAAAAAGGTAACCGAATTTAGCTGCTACTCTTGTACTTACCAATGGCACATTATAAAGAGATTTAATGTCTTTGGTCTCACTTTCAACTGCCCATAATTGAACAGAACCATTGCCAGCCCCAGACGCAGCAAGATCACTGTTTCTACAGACAGTGACTGCACTGACCCAAGAAGATACGGATGAACAATGATGATTCTCGGGATGGTGGAAACCATTTTCTGCAGAGTGAAGATAAAGGTATGACTTTAGAATCCTACAGTAAGGCTAACTATAACTAACACATGGATGACAAATTCACACGTTTGTGTTGTAAAGGATTAAGTAGTTAAGCCAAAAGCAAAAATATATTATTCTATGTTCTATTCTCTTGCACATACATTTAGGACTAAATGAATGAAGAATCAGAGGAATCGAAACAACATTTTTCACAAAGCAAGCAAATGAAAAAAGGAGAAAAAATGTTGCTGCATGCATAAGTATTTTTCCCCAACAAAAATTAATTTGAAGAACTAAAGGATCAATTAATATTTTGGGTTTTGGGATATTTTACTTGCAAGAAAAATTATATAAACAGAATATTTTACCTAAGTTACCGTTGGGGAGACTTTCACAATGCTGTTGGTCAGATTTCATCCTATCCATCACTAAAGCATGAGCATTCCTCAAAATGTAAACAGGCTTTTTTCGCATTACACTCCAAAGCTCGATGCTTCCATCATCCGAACCAGACAAGAGTTCATCATTATTAACAAAACAACAGCATTCCAAGGAAGATGCAGGCGCGCGAAATACAAGACGTGATTCTTCATGAACCTAAATTAAGGAGAATACACATCAAGATATGGTAAAAAAAAACACAAGGGTAAAAGAGAAACAGGAATAACCCAAGAAACAGTTCTTAGCTGTTAATATCCCCCTTATCACTTGAAAATTTTCCACACATAACAATAGCAAGGGAAAGAACAGAGCAACATTAGGAGAAAGCATTCAACACCTAATGTTCAAGATGGTTCATAGCCAAATACTTCACCTTGGTGAGATTACCTTAAACAATTGCATACTGCGATCGCGTCCAGCTGTTAGTACCCTTTCTTTGCGCAAGCAATCAATACTTAATACTTCACTTTGGTGGCCAAATAAGGTATTCATGTAAGTCCTGTCTTCAACATTCCATATCTTAACTGTCCGATCAAATGACCCAGAAAAAAGCTCTGAAGTTCCTTGCCTAAAAGTCAGACAAGAAACAGGGCCTCTATGACCTGGAAAAGCCTGTAAAAGATGAAATTAAAACCAAAAATAGCAAAGCAAGTCAATTTAAGTCACTAAGTATACTATGTTAACAAGAAAAATGTAAACCAAAACAAGTCAATCAGCTCAAATTTACTTTGTCAATCAACATGTAAGATCCTGTCTATCTCTATATGCACTACCCACTAAGGAGCATTAGATACACAACTTCAATAAGCTTTTATTCAATTTTTTTTTAAAATTGTGCTTATGCCATAAATTTAACCACAAAACTTATTAGGATAAACTAAAAACAACTTATAGAAATCATAAGCTATTTCCATAAGTTCATTTAAAACGAACAAGTAAACAACCTACTACCCTTCTCACTGCATCAAGAGCTACAACAAATTTCCAAAGATATCACCCATTTTCCCCCTAAAATTATTATTATTCATTTAAAACAAGGAAAAGGCACCTGAATATGCTCTCTGGTGCGGGTATCCCATATATGAACATGGCGATCAAGGCCACCAGTTGCCAAATATCGCCCATCGGAACTCACGGTCAAAGCCAATACATGTTTACTTTGCCTTGAAGCTGAACCTTGCGGATCCTTCAAACCATGAGACTTCAACATCGAATCACCAGGCCACTTATACCTCTCACATTGCCCACTATTCACATCCCAATGCATAATGGTTCCATCTTTCGAGGCCGAAAAGCCCCTCGAATCATCCTCAGACAGAGCCACAGCAGTAACACAATGCCGGTGCTTCAACAAAACCCTAAATCCACTATCACCCCTCACTTCGACCCTAAACAAACAAACAAACAAACCGTAAGGGTGACTCGAAATCAAAACACAAACACAACCAATTGGTGAATAATGAATCGAATTAATCAATCAGACCTAGAAGCAATGGCTCTTCTGACGCGTCCACTTTCCTCTTGTTGCTCCTTTATCAATTTCTGAGCTACGAGTGAGTCTCTTGCTCCTTCTTCATCATCATCATCTTCTTCTTCTTCGTCGTCACCTTCTCGTCGTTCCTTCTCTTTCTGCGCGATTTGCCGAACCATTCGCAGATAGTCCTGCGCGATTCTCTTCCGCGCTTCTGCGCCGGTTTCTTCTTCGGCTTCCTCATCGGATTCAGCGTCGGCGCCGTCAAAGAAGCCGTCTTCGTCGAAGTCGCTTTCTATCTCGGCGTCTTCTTCTTCATCGTCGTTGTTAGGTTTGCGGCGTTTTCGTGAATCGTTGGCGAAGAATGGGTCATTGCTCTTCTTCTTACGGTTTCTGGTGGGCATAATTATACGATTCAAAGGTTCCAATTTGCGAAACAGAGAGTGTTGTGTAGGGTTTTTCAGAAGAGAAGCAGACACAGCCTCAACACAACTAGGGTTTAAGAGTCTTAGAGAGAGGTCGTTTATTTAATCAAAATACTATTTTTATTTTTTAAATATTTTATTTGTTTTTCCTTTTTTAAAAAAACTTGATTATGTAGTTGTTAAGGTGATCTACACTTTACTCCCGAATTAGTTTTTTGTATTATCTTAAATTAGCGAAAGAGATTATTTGGGATAGAGAGTTTTGAAAGAGAAAATATGTATAATTTTTAATTTTAAGTTAAAAAATAATATATGATAAAAAATATAATTAATATATTAAATTTGTATTAATATCCTATTTTATATTTTTTTATTTAAAAATATATTTATTTAAAATAAAAATTTATTTTCACAGTGCATCAATCATTACTTAGATAATTAATCATTATTAAAAATAAACAAAAAAACTAAGTATTTTGATAAATATAAATATTTGCATTCCTAATAAGTAGGATGATTTTTATCTTATTTTATTTTATTAAAGAAATAGTAGCAATATATTCTTAATTATTAATTAAATTTTATTAAAATAAAAATAATCATGTAAAATTTATTTTTAATTTAATGACTTTCAATTATCTTTTATATTTTTATAGTTTTAATAAATACTGAGATTTTATTTTTAAAAAAGTTTTAGAAAATGCGTTCTAACACGCCTCTAAAATTTAAGTGATATTTATATTTCTTTTTCATATACCTTAGCAAGTCATATATGATACTTACAGTATGCTTTCTTGCATTTTGAAAAAAAAAATAATTTTAAATTAAAAAATAAGTGTATTTTTAATTTTAAAAAGAAAAACCACTTTTTAAAAATGGAAACAAACATACTCTTAGTATTTTTAACAATATTTTTTTTATTGCAAACATAGAAAAACATTTTTTTTGGTTTTCTAAAATATTTATTTACTTACGTTTTTATGATTATGGGTTGTGAACTTATATTCTACTAAAACTATTAAACTTTAACTATATTAACTTATCCATTACTTTATGTTGTAATAAAATCTTAATTATAATTTGTTTAATTATGTCATTGTGTGATAGAAATTGATTGACTTTTAAAGTTATGTTAATTTGTGTTATGCATTATTATTATATTTTTTAGTACAAACTTTGTACGATTTAGTAAATATCAATTCAATTATTTTCGTTGGTTCAACCAATAATCTATTGTTTGAGTTGATGTCCAAGAAAGATTTTAAAACATTGATTGAGGTTGTATTTTTTTTTTTTTATATTAGTATTTTGTCCACGTACCAATCTCTTGACATTACAAAGACCCTTCAATCATCAATCTCAAGTGACGACGTTAATTTTTCACTAACATATTTCTTAAATGCAAATTTGTCTCTATCATTGTCTTTTCTTGTTAATTTAGAATATAAAAAAATGTTATACTTCTTCATAAATGAAGGAATGAAATTATAATTATGTCCATACTTTTTGAGAAGCAAAATTATGTATGTTGGGCAATTTTACTATGGACAATAATCAATTATTATTTTGTACATGACATAAAATTAATGTACATATCCCTGGTTTTATTTTATTAATAACATGTTATTGATTATGTTGAAAAGTTTACAAATATTGAATGATATTTTTCAATATTAGTAGATTATTTTAAACTTACCTTTATCAACACATTGTTTATCATAAAGTAAATTTTACACGGGTGCTAGTGAAATTTATGTGCAATGAAATCCATCATAAATTGTAATTGAAACTTTAGTTAATTCAAGCTTCGATTCAACCCATTGCCTCACGGACGTGATTGCCATCACATAGCATAAGAAGTTGCTCGCATCACCCTTTTCTTGTCCTTGTTCAGTGAATTGCTCGAATTTTGACCTCTTTTAAATAAAAATATATATAGTAGCTTCTTATTATAAATTCAAAAATAATTGACGTATATCTTTTAAAAATATTAATTGTATTTACTTTTTATTTTATTTTCTCTTTAAAAGGCACATGCCACTGTTATTTGAGTATAAAAAATAAAAAATTAAATAGTAAAAGACACTATCCATTCTTTTGTTCAAGTGATACTTTCAACTCAATTGTCAATTATAGTCTTAATTTTGAAGCAACAAAGATTGTTATTGCCAATGACAAAAATTAATAGTTATACTTTATCAACTATGAGGATCACTCGCAATCATATCACGTTAAAAGAACTCAAAATTTTCATATATTATACATTACAAGCATAGTAACAACTAGCCATAAAATGCAGAGTACAAACATTATCACAATCCACCACTGGCACATGGCATGCATGCATGTGCCTATAGAACTCTTTATTAATTAAATACCTTTAGTCTTTATATTTTGCAAGCGTAGTCTTCATTAGCTCATTTAATTAAATTGAGCTAATCATGTCATCTTCTGATGTTTCTTTAGTTATTGGAGTAGTCAATCCAGAGGAATTTCCATTGACAAAATTACACTGTGTTCGAATTTCTCCTTGAGATCCTGTTAGTACTCCAATGTTGCCCATTTTTATCATTGATGCCTTAAAGTTTTCAAAGAATAGAGTCTGGTTACTATTGAAACTGTTGACAATGGAAATGGTATCTGCACCACTTGTGGAAAACAACTCTTGGTCACTTTGAAGTAAGCCATTTTGAAGTTGAAGATTGGAGTAGTAGTTAGAGTCGAATGTATCAGGAGTGGTTAGGTCCAAATTGGTGAGATTAGTCCCTGGTCCCCCATTGGGGCATATTACTTGTAATGATTGCAAAAGGGTTGTGTTGAGAGTAGGATCAGGATTGCCAGTGCTGTTGAAATTGTATAATCTACCAACGAAAAATCTACACTGAGCTCTACCAATTGTATGAGCACCTGAAATTACATCATATTTAATCATTTATGTAATGAACTAATATCATTTATATTAAGAATATTTCTTGAAATGTAAAAATTTTGTACCTGAAAGTGCAACAAGATCAGTGGTGTTGAGGCCTTGATTAGCAAATGCAGATTTAAGCCGATCAAGGGTGAAAGTAGGGGCTGGAAGATTTTGATTAGCAAGAGTTTGATTTGCTGTTAAACTATCCCTTCTTCCGAGTGGAACTTTCCAATCGGGACCATGAGCCTAACAAGCAAGCAAGATGAACAAAATAAGAAAGTGAGGTTTAAAAAACACACAAAGATGTTTATACATGTTTTTCAAGCTCATTTCCTCCTATTCTCAAATAGTTAATATTATGAGCCCATCAAATTGCCTCTTCATCCATTCTTATATTATAAATATGACTCATTACTCTTGAAATAGAAATTTAAAATGTTATTTTTTTAATTAATTTATGTGCCTTCTTTTGCATTGAGTGTCTTAATTTTTTATTTATATTTTTTATTATTTTCAAACGCCATTAGTTTAATTTAAATTTTAAAATATGATACACTATATCAGATTGAAGGTGTTTTTAATTTTTTTAATAAATCAAAATATAAAATTATTGTACTGTTGATTAATCTTAATTTTATTTTGACTTTTAAATCTTGAATTTTAACAAATATATCAAAAGAGGTGTGTTTTTATTTCTTCTTAATTATAAACACTTTATTTTTTAATATAGTAAACTATTCATTATTAACAATAAAATACATATTTTTATTTAATTAATTGTAATTGATAAATTTTATTTAAATTTTAAAAATTTGTTAAATGCATGATTTTTTAGAAAAAAAAAGATAGAAAATAAGTTAAAAGGAACGTGATTCTAAAGTAAAGAAAATCATTTTCTCACGTGAATTATCATTCAACATTGACATAATTGTTTAAAATATAATAAAAAAGTGAAAAATTATATTTTAACATTAATTAAAAATTTCAACATTTTAATTTTTTTTTTTCAAAAAGTTATACCAAAAAACTAACTGTAAATTTGGTATTAAAGAGCTCAAGTGAGAGCATGGTGTTTTTGGTCCTTTAGCAAAATTTTTGGTATAAGAAAAGCCCATCACTTAAAGGCCCGTCTTCTGTATCAAACTTGGGCTAAAGGGAGAAAATACCCATCATTCAAAGGCCAGTCACCTGTCTCAAACTACTATGACAACGACAAAAAGAAAAACTAATATCAAAAGTTTAGGGAAAAAAAGTTTACCCAAAAAACAAGGGAAAAAAACGTATGACAATATGATGATTTAATAACCGTTGATTTTCTTCCCAAGAAAATATTAATATTAAAATACGACTGTTACATATTTTAATTAAAAAAAAGAAGAGAGATTTCTTTCTTAAAATGGCCGCTACACATTAACTTAGTCAAAAAGAGACCCCCATTTGTGGTATACAATAAATAATACATTTTAGACTTTTAGTAGTTATTTTTTGGAATAGATAATTTTATCTTTTTGATGTAATTACAAATCTTTATTCTATACCTTATATCTTTTTAACTTTATAATAAATTTAATCAATATTTTCCTTATATTTATTATTTAATAAATTGACTTTTCATTTTTCTTTAGCTTTTCTTAATTTCTTTTAACAAATACTCATTTTTTAATTAATGTTAAATATGATGAGATGTTAAATTTAGATTCTCTTGAAGTAACAAGCTATAGTTATGTAATAGAGAAAAACTGCAAATTTGATTAAATAAAATATACTACAATTAATTATAAAATTATTAATTAAATTTGATAAAAATATATTATGTTACAAAAATACTTTTTACTCGTCAATATAAAAGAAATCATCATATAAAGGAGGGCCTACCGATATGGAAAAAAAAACTCCTTCGAGACTTACTTTATTTTTAGTACAATTCATCGTTGATTTTGATGTGAGCAACAATTACCATTTTATGTTACTATTTGAGTATCATTAACATTATATACTAAATTTAGTATTTGAAAACTTATATATCAGTTACATTTAAAAATTAAAATTATTTTTTATATTTAAAAAATATAAATATTGATTTGTTTAAGTTTTTAAAAAACTAAATTTATTGACTCTTTATTAAAAAAAAAGATTTTTTTTTTTATTTCCCATTAGTTATCAATGGCGACCTTATATTTTTCAAAAATTAAAATAATTTTTAAACCTAAAATTCTTTATTTGATTAGCTTCTAACATGAAAAGTTATTAGATGATTTAGGAGAAGTGCGAATTTATAACCTTAACTAATCATTATGCGATATACAATCATATTTAATAAAAACAAATTAAATTTATATCATATGTCTCATGGTTAATCAAGAATAAAAACTACATATCACTTAATAATCTTTTCGCCCATGTCTTAACAAAAACAATGTTTTTTTTCTTATTTGTATGAACCGTGATAAATATTTTTGGTTTTTCTATGAGGCATATTTTAAAAATTTTAGTAAATTATTTGTATAGTTTTTATAAAATTGATGAAAAAATAAATTAAAACTAAAAAGAATAAATGTTGAAACTAAAGTTAAGTTGAATAATATAAAAAAGAAACAAGGTAAAATATAGGAACAGGAACAGGGGACATACGAGAACAGAGGATATCTCAGCAGCAAGGGCAAGAATATCAGCACAAGAAACTACGCCAGGACAAGCATTTTCCACTGCAGTCTTTATCTGATTCACAACATCCAAACCTCTTATGGAGTTGTTGTTTGGCGCTGCACCTTGCTCACTCACAATCGTACTCGTATCATTCAACAAAACTGATCCATCACACCCCTGCCACACGTATTATATAGTAACATTTCAATTAATAAAGGCATAAAATTTCATAACAACGCAATTTAAACGTATATTGAAGAAGCAAATGAAGCCACAACAGTGTAACATACTTGAACAAAACAATCATGAAAGTGGAGCCTTATGAGGCTAGCAAGCATTCGTGGATCTGATTTAGAAACGTTTCTGATGACATCACGCACAATGGAATGGACTTTGGGACATGTATTCTTGTAGAAGGAAGGGTCTAGCTGTGCATCTGAGGAGAAGGGTAGTGCTCCAATGGCAATCACTACACAGCACAAAGCTACTTTGAGTGTGAGAAGGGAACTCATGTTTCCGTTCTGTTGGGAACGCTTTGCTCGCTCACATATGTAGCGTCTATTTAAAGAAAGAACCGAGTTTCATTGCTCTGTCTATTCATTTCATTGTTCGTAGTTGGTGTGTTTTAAGTTTTCAATCATGCTGCTCTCGTCACAAAAGTCTACACATTTCAAACTTAATTACTAACATTTATCTCGTTTGTAAATCATTTTTATTTTTAAATTATATTAAGAGTTTAATTTTAATATATCGATAACTCTTTCATTGTTATTCAATTTATAATAATAAATTTAAAAATCATATTTATTATTTATTTTAATCAGTTAATAATACGAGTATTTTTACACAAATAATATATATAAAAAGCTCTTATTATAAAAAGTAGTATTTTTAGCGTAAATTTTAAATATTTATATTATTAATTAATATATTATACTGATTTTTAATGTCTTTTTCAAGGTTAAGAGCTCAATACTTATTCTTACTTGTGATTTGTGAACAGAATATTTTGCTCAATAATTTGACTCTTCACGTATAAATGAAACAAGAGTATATATAAACTTCTCTGTACATAAATTATTATATATAAACGGGGGTTTCAACATTGGAATTCTAGAAAAACTTAAATTATAACGTTAAGTATATATTTGAATTTTGATTAATTATTTGGTGATGATTAAACCTAATCAGAATCTTATCTTATAATATTTTACTGTTCACACGTACAAGTATTAAAATGCAATTAAAGCCTAATCACAATCTTACAAGATTTTACTGAATTTAGAGAAATTAAAATCGCATATAAACTAAATTATGCAATTAAGCTTTTTTTATTTATTAAATAATTTTTTATATTTAAGATTTTAATTTCTTTATAAAACATCAGTCATTAGTAGACAGATTTAATAAGATGATATAAAATTATTTTGCAAAAAAGAGTAATATTATGTTATCGTATTTTTATTAGTCCTTTTTAAATATTTTATAAAGAAAATTCAATTTGTTTAAATAGATAATGTAAGAAGATTTAAAAATATTTTAAAAATCATATAGTATTTTATGAATCGCATAATTTTTAATTTGTTTTAGAATTTTATTGATAGAATTTATTCAAACAATTTCTTCAATGTATTACGATAAGTAAATGTAGTTAATTAAATTATGCATTTAAACGTAACCCTTAATTTAAATTATTATATTGACAGTTTTTTCCTATATAAATCTTCTTTTGGTTTACGTCATTAACCTTACTCTTTTAGTCTAGGTGGAGCTCAAAACAAAAGTATATTAGTATTTCTTATCTAACAAACCTAAGTTTTGTTTTTAATGGCTTTGTCATTAGTATTTTTACTTTAAATTCTACAATATTTGAAGGTTATTGTAACTAAATTTGATTTTTTTAATAAAACATAAAGAATTTAATTTATTAATTATTGTGTTGTTATTATTTGGCACAAGGTAAGATCTACTTTAATCCTTAAAGCAAAGCGATAGCCAGCTACCACGCTTTTAAATAATCACCAAACAGTAACATGGGACCTGGTGAATATATATATTAGTTTTCCTTTTTATTTTTTGGCAACTATTTTTTAGTTTTCTAAAGCATTGATTTTTTACTACTCAGATCCTTTTGGTCGTCCTTGGTCAATAAACAAATCCCCACTGGTCTATTTCTAATAGTTTGTTCCTAACGTTGGGTGCTTGCTTTCTCTAGCCACTTTAAAAATAATAATATTAAATACATAGTTATACGATATATACAAACTTTATCATTTAATTTCAATTAATTTTATCTTTTCTACTGATTTTTGCTTTAATTTTATCATGTATCTTGACCTGATTCATGCATGTGATTCAAATAGAAGCTCTTTCTTTTTTAACCCACGACCACACAGGCTGGCTATTACCCAGTGTAGGTTTTCAAGTCGCACATCAAGACATGCTTTTAGCTAAAAAGCATGTTCCCATTAAGGAGTTATTTTCATTTTTAATTTCTTTTGTTTTACCCAACATTTAAAAAGTTAATGACAGCAAAGTTACAGAATACATGGTAATTAAAGTATTATTTGATGAAAGATTATTGGAACAAATTCTTATAAAGAAATAATACTTATCCGTTTGAAATAATTGTCAGACTTTAATAATTTTTTATCCCAAATTACTTGTCAATTTATAATATAAACAGAATATTTATTATCCCAACTTTCTCATTCTTTATTTACAGTGTGTATAAAATTAGGTTATTTTCTTCTTTTAGAGGGACATGTATGTCTTAAAATTAATATTTTTTTAGATAAAATATATATTATTAGAAAGAGTTTAAGAAAAATTTAAAATTCATATACACAGGAAAAAGTCAATACTTACTCAAGAAAATAAAAAGATAAATATATTTATGTAAAATTAAAATAGATTCAATTTTGTGAATTCAGATATCAATCAGAATAGTTTTTTCTTATTAACAAGTGATATTTATTTTCAAGACTTTAGAATAATATAATCTAAGACTTTTCTCTCATTTAAAGTACTATTAAAAAATACTATTTTATTTTTATATAATCACAAAGAACACCTTGTACTTATGTAAATAATTAATAAATATATCATTTTTCTTTTATTACAACTAACATTAATCCAAACAAACAAGTGAATCGATAAATTTAAAGACAAGACTAGTAAGAATCCAAACTAACACGCAATAAAATACTAAATTTAAGATAAAACTGAACACGTTAAAAATAAATGACTTAAAAATTCATTCAAACCATAACAAAAATAATAAATTATATCATTAATTTAAACATTACGATTAATTAATAGACCTTTGCAAGTTATATCTAATTTTTAAAAAAATTATTTAATACCATGATTAACTTTCTTTCTAGATTCAGGAGAAGTATTAATTTTCTTACTCTTTTGTAAAGCTATGATAAAGATTAAAATGGTGAAGGGAGTAATTCAATTAATAATATCTCATGAATTTTATAAAAATTAATGTCATTCCTTAAAATAATCTATTCAACTATTAATATTTTCAGAAAATATAATCGCTATATATAAGTATACATTTTAAAATATCAAAAGCAAGTCAAACTTTTGAAATGATATGTGAAGATCTACATATTGTACGAGCAGGAGGCAACAACTTTAAGTCATTTATGATGAACAAGACGACAAATGTGACGGAAGGAAACGTTTTTATGCCCCCACCACACTTCTCGTGGAGCATGAGATGCTTCCAATCATGATCTAAGGGGATCAAAGGCTAATAATAATTCAGTTTTATTTACTTAAATTTTTAAATTTGAGTTTATAAAAAATCGTTTGTTATATTTTTACATTTCAATATAAAAAATATTTTTAATAAAATTTTACTATTTTCAATCTTTAAACTTAATTTTTTTTAAAAACTGATAATATTACCTATACCATTAATTTGAAAGCTTAATATGTTGAAAGACAGAAAAAGGGTCTAGGTCTTTTTAATTACTCGCAAAAGAATAAATTTTATAAATTAAATTAATATATAGAAGTATAGTGTAAGCTTTATTTATTATTTCTTAAATCATTAACTATATATTGTTATTTTTATTTAAGTTCATTAGAATAAGTTATTGTTAAATTTTCACATGTTTCATACATTCATTTACGAGTTGGCTTTGATCTATTGAGCTGTGAAAATGAAGTTTCTCCGAATGTATGTTTATGATCTGAGACTTTCTTTCTTTTTTGGGGTCCATAAATACTTTTTCATGTATAGGGTAGTGTTTGTTTCATTAAAATTATATTGTTATAATTTAATAATATAATTTTAATGCACTGTGAATATAAAGTTTTACATTATCAATCAATTAATTTATGTTATTAATATATTTTTATATTAATTATAAAAATTAATAACTTTTACTGATATAATAATTCATAATTGTATTATATTGTAATTTTTAATACTTTCAATATATTTAAAAATAAAAAGACAAACGCATGAGGAGTTTTCCTGCGAATAAGTTTTCGGGCAGACAACATGCTCCAAGTTTATTAATTAATTTGGAAAATATATTATAGACCACAAAGAGATTAGTGCTCCTCAATGCTAGCTGAAAGAGAAAAATGAGTAAAAAGAAAGTGGAGAAAAGAAAAAACCAAAACAAGGTAAAAAATAAATTAATTTTATTTATTTGATTAAAAACAGAGTAAAAAAGGAAAGTTAATATTTTTATTTTTTATGTAAAAACATTAAAAATACTTTTTTCTCTCTTAAAAAACGTGTCCATTCTCTCAATCTTTTTCTTTTACATGAAAAGAAATAAAACATGGTCTTCAGTGCCATTTTCGTTCCTTTCTCACGTCTTGTCTCCTGTAGTCAAACAGAAGAAAATAACGCCCTGCAATTACTATTTCTTATCTAATACTTTTATTTTCTGCTTTAGAAAAGGGTAAACTTGAATTACATTGGATGTAGTTTAATCATTGTGCACTCATTAAGTTAATTCTAAGAAAAGATTCATGAAAAGTATCTTTGAATGACTGAGGCCTTGGTCTGAAGCAAGGCAGAGGAAAGAGGAAGCATGACTCAAGTTTTCAAAATTTCCTTTGATATTTTTGAATTTTTAAAATATGAATGTAGTAATTGTTAGGTCGACCCAGATTGTTTAAGTCACGATTTTGATAGAAATTAACATATATTTGATAATAGATGAACAAGTTATGAAAAGTTGATCAAGTTCATTAAGTGCGTAGGATTTTAGTTATAGCTTTGGAGACAATTATATAAAAGACATAAGAATAAACTTATTGTGGCAAATTACACCAAATTAATCAAGTTAAGCATGCAACCTACTTATTTAATCAAAATTATTTTTGAATTCATTACCCTATTAAAAAGGGTCGGGATCTTCGGCAATGAAATCAACCCTACTTTTGTGGGTCTTGTTTGTCTGCGTAGTTGCTGACCTTTTGCAATTTGCATGGAGAAAAGACATCGTATGGTATAATGCTTTTTTCATATATCTAATTAACGTTGACAGCTAAATTCCATTAGTTGGTATTAGGAATATCTAGATAGAACCACAAACTTATGATATGATCAAAATTGTTAAAGATTTTCTCAAACTCTCAGTTACGCTTCAACCTAAACTGATGGACTTTTTGTGCTTGGTTGCATATGTTTAACTCTTATTATATTATATAGATTTAAAATCAAACGTCTTATGATATAAGCTCTTAGCAGAAAAAAAAGAGCTTAATTAGCTTTAGGCTTATATATACATATATATATATATATATATATATGTATGTATATATGCATTTTTTTATCTTTATAATTTTGTGAGATTTTGACTAATTAGTATAAATAATTTTGTGAGATTGTGAAATTTAATTTATTGATTTTATTAGATTACATTTCTTGTTTTATTTCATTATTTTTTCTTCAAATTTCATGTGCCACATCTTAACAATTAATGCAACAACATACTTGATACTGATACTAATTTTCTTTGAATATATTTTCTTTGTATCAATTTCTTAATTATCACGGGTTTTTTTTATACAATTTATCCTTAACTATATTTACTTTGAAGTAATTCTTCAATGAGTTTTTAATAAATCAAAATATTAATGGTTATTTATATTTCCTAATTTTGTTATATTATAATTCTTAAAGAATTTTAAGAAGTACTTATGAAGCGATTATTGATTGAAATTCATAACATTATGGAAGAGATTCATTAATTAGAGAGAGAAGTTCATATTGTTTTATTTTAATAAATTTTAAGTAATAATAAAAAATATGTATTAGAGAGCATATTATCTCTTTACTGTCATTTCTTAAAAAAAATTATACATGACATCATAGGATAATATATCGTACCAATCTTTCTCTGCACGACGTAGTGCACATTTAAAACCATTTCGGTAGATTTGAAAACCATGTTATGTATCTGACAAGGTTCGTGTAAGATTTGAAAAGTAAGATTAGAAAAGTCTGTAAGAGAGGAAGAAAATGGTTGAGGCCTTTAATTTTTAGCCATAATGATGAGAGTTGTGGGGTTCATATGATTTATCAATTAACAAATTCGTCATTGCCCTTTTTTATTGAATATCTCTTCATTATCCTTTAATATATCATAATGTACAAATGGATATTTTCATGTCACTAAAGTCAAGAGAAGTGATCCAACAGTTGGTGTACTATTCATTATTATATAAGCAGATTATATTTAATCTACCACTTGTAGGATGAGATTTCGTTGCTCCCTGCTTCACTTATATTTAACTTCAATATGATATTAGTTATTAAGTAATTTAACATTTCAATCCATAATTAATTAACCATTCCCTGCAAAGTTCTGTATTATAGTGCCTGTCGAGCTGTCCTAATTAAGTTGCTTATTCGTTTAATATACTTTTGGGATCTTGTTATCCTACTTCTACTTGTTGTTTGCCTCTGTTTGAATAGGTTCCATTATCGAATATGCTACTTCAATATAGAGTTTTATCCACAGACTAAATAAAGCTTTACAGGACCAGATGTATGTTTGCTTTAATTTGGTTTTTAAGTGCCTCATTCTCATAGGACAAGTCATGCTGGTTCACAACTACCGGTGCATTAATTAAGAGAATGAATTCTCCTAGTATTGCATGATTCAATATTGTCTAAATTTCATTCCTCAAACATTTATGTGTTCCAACTTTGTTTTATCATTGAGAGCATTTAGAAGAGTTTATATATATATATATATATATTAGCTTTAACACACACACACATATATCAGATGATTTGAATTTGAAAATTGATTGATTGATTACTAACTCAATACAAATCGGAAGATGTCACACATCCATACAACAACTAGCCACGGACACATGGTACGAATAATGTGTCTATAGCTTCTTTATTGGTGGTCTTCAACTACATCGTTACTAGTGTATATAATTAAGACACGTACACTAATTCAATTATATTGAGCTAAGCATACCATCCGGTGACCATTCTTCAGAGGCCACGCTAGCAATATCAAGTTCAGCAGATTTTTTGTTAACAAAATTACACTGTTTTCGGATTTCTCCTTTTGTCCCCGTTAGCACACCAATATTACCCATTTTTATCATGGAAGCCTCAAAGTTCTTAAAGAAAGTTTCTTGGCTACTACTGAACTTGTTGACAATGCTAATGGTATCAGCACCGGTTGTTGAGAACAGCTCTTGGTCACTTTGAAATAGACCCTTGTGAACCTTAAGGTTGGAGTAGTAGTTCTCGTCGAATTTATCAGGTGTGGTAGGGTCCAAATTGGTGAGGGTAGTCCCAGGTCCACCATTGGGGCATATTTTGCGCAATTGTTCTAAGTAAGTTGTGTTGAGGGTTGGATCAGGTTTCCCTGTGCCGCTGAAGTTGTACAATCGATTAACGAATAAAAAGCACTGACCCCTACCAAATGTATGAGCACCTAAAAATCAAAATGATGCATACATTATATAATCATATATATAACACCTCCAACATGAATTGTCATTTTTATTTGAAAAATTAATAATTGTTTCAAGGATATTAATTTCTAAGTTATTGCAATTTATTTCTTTTTTTTTTTAGCATTGTTGCTTCTTGGAACATATAGGATATAACACGTCATTTGGAAAATATTTCGTACCTGAGAGAGTAACTAGATCTGTAGTGTTGAGGCCTTGGGCAGCAAAAGCGGCTTTAAGTTGGGTTAGGTTGAAGAAAGGAGCTGGAAGGTTTTGATTAGCAAGGGTTTTGTTTGCTGTTAAACTATCCCTTCTTCCCAAGAGAACTTTCCAGCAAGGACCATTAGCCTGCCAATATTAATTCATACTAATTTTAAGATAAATAAAATAAAACATGGTTAATTAAAAATGTGAAACTATGAACTAACATCATGCGAATTAGTTATAGGTAAAAGCAAAATCAATTCAAAACTTGAGCAAGGTGTTGGAGGTGTATGTTCTTAGAATTGAGCAAAATTTTGTTACTGGTTGTTTCTCTAAATCTTTTGGGGTTTGTTGGGTTTATGAAGCTGTAGTTGGCTATTCTTAATGCTTTTATTTTCTGTTTGAATTTTAGCTCAACTAAGACCTTTGGTATAAAAATGTGATTTCTCTCTTACCATGTGGACTGGGTTTCTAATGAGAACGGCGATGAAAATTGCTCAATATATATTTAACGATGAGTTTTTTTTTTAGTCAGCCAAAAGAAAACAATAAAAGGGTCATAAGGGGGTACCCTAACGAATATACATAGTTTACACAGTTACAAAGTTAACAAACACAACCAAGGTTATCCTTATAACGACAAGTTACGTGGATTAGTTAATTGTATTATTGCCGTGTCTCATATTGTCAGAAAACAGAATCCCTTTGTTGATTTTCTGTTTTGGCAATACAAGATCGTCATAAAGACATTAATCTTTCGTCATCTTTCTTTGTTTTCTCCGTGGCCCGCTTGAGAGGATGTTCTTAAGAAATGCCTTAAATATATATATTTTTGTTTCCCAAAAAAGAAGAAGAAGAAATTTCATTGTTTTTTTTTTCTTATAATTAGTTATCCACATATACTAAATTAGAATTAAAAATTGAAGCTAAAATGGAAATTCTATGTTATGTTATATATAGGGTGAGACATATACCAGATAAGTAGATACTTGAGCAGCAAGGGCAAGAATATCAGCGCAAGAAACTACGCGAGGACAAGCATTTTCCAACGCAGTCTTTATCTGATTCACAACATTCAAACCTCTTATCGAGTTGTTATTTGGTGCTGCAGTTTGCTCGCTCACGATCGTAGCTGTATCGTTCAACAAAATTGATCCGTCGCAACCCTGCATGCATGCCACAAGCACGACCAACATAATCAACTAGTTAATTACATTCTCAACAATTACATAATACATATTTATGATCTGAAAAAATTAAAGAATAATTTTCTCTTCCTTAGTTCCGTATAGAAATTTTCGGCATTCCAAACTGCCATTATTTTATGTTGACATGAGACAACCGAACAGTTGTGAGCTCTTTTATTTTTCAATTTCTGATTGACTTTTGATTAGGACGTGCAATATTATTTGTCGGATCTTGTTGAGCCTAACAAATGCTCCCTTTTGTGGACCCATGCATTTTATTGTCTAATAGCAAAATATAGCTCACCATTTTTTAGAATACTAAAGTGTTACATACTTGCCCAGTTGAAGTTATTAAAAGATTAATCCTTTATCAATTACATTATTTGAATATCAAATAATTAATATCGTATTTGATATTATATAATTACTTTTTACTTTTTAAATTTGTATGCATACATATACAAAATAAAAAGATCAACATTAGTTTTTATAAATATTTTTAAACATCTAAAAATAATATAATTTTATTAAAAATAATTTATTATATTAAAATAGACAATACAATAATATATTGTTAATAAAAAAAATATTTTTTATATGTTTAAAATTAACTATAGAGGTTGACATTAACAATACCGTAAAAAATTAGTCTCAAATAAGATCAAAAGAGACAACGAAAGTTGTTTTACTTTTGATGTAATTTCTTCTCACCTGTCGCATAAAATTTTATAGATTATAAAATATAAAAAATGAAGGGAAATATGCATATTTACTAAATTCTCTTGTAGGATACGATTGCAATAATTTGACGATTCTTTACAGTGAACTAATGTAAATTTACCATATTAGTAAGATGTTCAGTGCGTGAACGATTTTTCAGATGGAAAATTTCAAACAATCGTTTATTAGTTTCTCTTATAACTTTTATAAACGAAATCTCACGTTTTCAAATTTAAGATGAGGAACTATAAACACGCAATTAGTAAGGAAAACAGAAGATGCGTTATTTTTTAGCATCTAAAAGAGGAAATTTATATACTTGAACAAAACAGTCGTGAAAGTGAAGCCTGACGAGACTGGCAAGCATACGAGGATCCGATTTTGAAACGTCCTTTAAGATTTTTTGTACAATAGAATGCACCTGGGGACAAGTATTCTTGTAAAAATCGGGATCTAATTGTGCATCTGCGGAGAAGGGTAACCCTCCAAGCACTACCACTGCACAACTTAAAGCCATTGCTATGAGACGAAGAGAGCTCATTTTTCTGCTTAAATTTTGAACACTGTGTGTGTGTGTGTGTGTGTGTTGCTGTTGTGAAACTGAGCAGGTAACATACCTTTATTTATAGAGACAAATGGTCATGGCCTTGCCTGCATTGTGATAGACAAAAGACAACCAAAAAACTCAGAATTTTTTTATTATACACGTAATCTAGTTAATTGTACAAATTCACGACTTATCATAGTTTAATTCACACTATTATTTTATATATTTCTAATGATAATTTAAGTATATATGATAGATTGCATGTGTTCAATAGCTAAGGAAGGTGCAGTGTGCTACTGTGTGGACCCCATAAATAAGCCAACTCCACCGTGTATTTTAATTCTTATTCAGGTAATTTTATAACTAAATCTCAGCACATACTGATTTTTTTTTTTGTTTAATTTGGCCAATTTATTTGCATATTCGTAGGAGATGTTCGACTAAAATGTTAAATAGTCCACATGTTTTGAAAATATATTAAAAAAACCTATAAACATGAATTAAATATAAAAATTATAGCTAATAAATTTATAATCGATACCAATTCATAACCATTCAAACGTGAAACCTAACATTCTCATAACCAAAAGTGATGAAAACATGATTTGCGGTCTCTCTGTAATAATATTGTTTTCCACATGGATTCAAAATCGTCAGCGTTGGAGGTTGCTTACTATTTCAAGGCATCCTTGGTGGGTTATATTATAAACCCTATGTTGGTGTGGTGGGAGTATATATATATATATATATATATTCAACAATATATGCATAGGTCTTGCATTAAAGAAAACTGTGGCTACCAATTGCAAGCTTTAAAAGCAAGTTGTCACACAGGTGACATGCATGTATCGTCATTAGATTTCATTTTGATCATTGACTTCTTTAATTAATTTGGTCTTCTTACGCGTAATTTGTTTCATCGTCTCCTTCTCTCGAACAGTTAAAAAGTGCATTACATGCATAAACGGTAGAGAAAAATAACCGTGAAAATTATTATATATTCGGGTTCTAAATAATAAAGGGCTGGATTCCTCACCATTGGATTCCAGCTTTCATCTTCTGGTTATTGCTATATCGTTATAGGGAAGGTTTCTGCTAACAGCTTCGGGGTACTCATCTTGATTTTCTTACAAATTTTCATAATACTTAAGACAAATCTTGCAATCTCTTACTTTATTGGTTTAAATAAAATTAATCCTTAAACAATTCTTGTTTTTCTGCAGTAACATTTGCAGTGTCTTTGTATTTTATAACTCTCTTTAATTTAAATATTTAATCCAATTAGTTACAATCGTGTGAAGTAGTGCATGAAACACAATTTTTTAACATCATTTTTATTTTTATTATATTACTTGTGTCGACTCAACATATTTGCCAAAGTATTAAAATGTCATCAATTGAATATTTGAATTAATTATTAAAAGGTTTTATTGCGTGCTATTACATGTCCAAGTTTATAAAGGAAGCTTATGGGAAACTATAACTCTCTTACACCGATAGGGTTATACAATCTTGTAACATAAAAAAGAAAAATTCTTCTCTACTTATAAATATTTTTGCACTTAGCTTGTTGTGACCTTATCAAAGTTAGACTTAATTTTGAGCAGTTAAACATAATTCAAATATGTACTTAGAGTAATTTTCATCATAAAAATTTTTATATTGAAATGCACGTACAATGTGAGAAATTAATTAAATGAAAAATAAAAGAGGGGGTATCCGTAGGACCGGAGAAATTGATGATCTAGGAGTTTATATATTATTAATATTATAACATTAATTATGTACTAAACTTCCATGATACACATGTAGGACTCGAATTTGAATTGGTTAATTAATTCATTGCGTATGTTTTAACAACATTCAAGCGTTTTTAAAAGTCCTATGGACGTTTATTTTATGAAGACTTTGGGGGCTACTTTCTTCAGGATGTATAGATAAGATCATCCCTTCTGAGCTTATTTTATTCTCTCTAAATCAATACTTAGATTTAAAATAAATATTAGGGTCTAAAAAAATTAAGTGACACGCTAAATTAAATTAAAGCATAAAATTCCTATTTACACACAAAAGCCTCGTATAATTTTATTCTCTCTAATTTTAAATATAAAAAAATATCAATTAAGATATAATGATTTAAAATATAATCTTAATTAATGTCATATTATTTAATGAAATTATTTTAATTCTTTTTACTAATTTTTTTATTTTTAAGAAATGTCATCAACACTTACATGTAGCTTTAAAATTTTAAAAAATTTACTTGAAATAAGTTCCTATAATTTAAACCTCTTTTTTAAAATTAATTTTTTTATCTTTGATATTTACATTTAATATAATTACTTAAATCATTAAATAATATTATTTAATGTTAATAAAAAGAAATATTTTTATTAACTGATTTATTTTTGTATGCTAAATATTATGAATAATATATTAAAAATTGAGTTTATTTTTTATACAAAATTAAAAATATTAAATGAGATTAACTAATTTTTTAATAAATAATATTTAGTTATTTTTTGCTTATTTAAAACTGAAAGCATCTTATAGTTCCTCGACTCTTATTAACTCGTATTTCTCTCATAATCAAGATCAACAAGTTAATATCTCTAGGATAAGTGAGTTCTTGGGAGTTTGGAAAAAGAGAAAATTTAAGTGTAATGATTGAAGTTTTTTTTATATATAATTATAATTAAATTAAAGTTTAATCTTAATAAAAGATAAATATTATAAATATTGAAATAAAAAATTAATTTTAATTAAAAGTATCACAAAAAAATTATCAAAAGAACTACATTTAAATTTTGTGGTTTTAGAGATCAATATGCAAGGCCTTATGAATTGAAATAGAAAATGTTGCTAATTACGTCTTCAACTCATACCTGTTGCCGCCCCCACTCATGTTATCCCTGAAGAAACTGCTTGCACCATGCTAGAATCCAAACTCTTCCCAATCCCTTCCAATGTGTAGCACCTTTCATCACACTTTGTGTGTTGAACTGTAGTTCGACAAAGATCTTTTAAGATTTCTCTAAAGAATTATATTATTAATCAAGGGTTGATAGTAATTAATTATTATTTATCATTAAGAAATAATTATCAATTTACGTTATCTTAATTTTCTTTAATGATAAGAACATATATACTTGCTATAGATATATATTCCTTATATTTTACACTTCCAATACTTTTACCTGAGTAAAGTATAAAAGTGCTTTCTTTTAGATGCATTCTCTTTCACTCTTGACACTAAAAACTACAAAGATTTAACTTTAACCTCTTCATCTCCAAGATTAGGTAACAACATCTTGCGAATTGGAATCATGATTGTATAATTATGTTGTTTGTCAACTTTTCCGAATTCGCAATTATTCCAAAATGAAATGCTCATGTAAGCTTACACTTGTAATTTGCAATTCATTTGTTGAAGGGGTACTTTTAACTTAGCTTCGTAGGTAAAGGTCGAAAGTTAAAGCAACAGGGTTCTTCATTGCTTGGGACAATAATTATATAGTAGTTATACTTTGTCCGTGGTAGGGTATATCACAAACAGATCAACTTCAAAAAACTTAAAATTATTACAATAAAGAGCTAGGCTTAGAGTACAAAGTACAAAGGTTACAATGGTCCACACATCCACATGGCATGCATGTGCATTTAGAACTCTTTTATTAATCACCTTTAATCTTTGCATTTTTCAGCATATGACTTATTTAATTAGATTGAGCTGACCATGCCATCTTCTGGTGATTTAATATTGGTGATTGGGGTAGTCAGATTAGAAGAATTTCCATTCACAAAATTACACTGTGTTCGAATTTCTCCTTGAGATCCTGTCAGAACTCCAATGTTGCCCATTTTTATCATTGATGCCTTAAAGTTTTCAAAGAAAAGAGTTTGGTTACTGCTGAAACTATTGACAATGGCAATAGTATCTGCATCAGTCGTGCTAAATAGCTCTTGATCGCTTTGGAGCAAGCCGTTTTGAAGCAAAAGATTGGAGTAGTAGTTAGAGTCAAATGTATCAGGAGTTGTTAGGTCCAAATTGGTGAGATTAGTCCCTGGTCCCCCATTGGGGCATATTGCTTGTAATGATTGCAAAAGGGTTGTGTTGAGAGTAGGATCAGGATTGCCAGTGTTGTTGAAATTGTATAATCGCCCAATAAATAAACCGCACTTGGCTCTGCCAATGGTATGAGCACCTAAAACACATTCAATTTTATTATATATATGTAATATACTGACTAATAACATTTTTATTAAAGATATACATTTTTTGAAATATTAAAATTTATACCTGAGAGTGCAACTAAATCAGTAGTGTTAAGACTTTGATTAGCAAATGAAGCTTTAAGTTGATCTAGAGTGAAGATGGGAGGTGGAAGACTTGTATTAGCAAGGGTTATGCTTGCATTTAAACTATCCCTTCTTCCCAATGGAACTTCCCAAGAAGGACCACTAGCCTGCCAAAAAATTGTATTAAAACTATACAAGACAGATAAAATAAAAAATAAAATTTTGAGCAACAATAAATGATAACTTAATTATACTTTTAGTTAAGATTAAAATTCTGTGAAAAATTAATTATATCCTTGATAATGATTTGTTGTAACTAATTGTTCAACTTTATGCTTATTTTTCTCTATGCTTGTTAAACAGTGAATTAGTTTGTTAGCATAATTTAGAAATAGGCCTTAATACAGATCAATTATTTTTAAATGATTAAAAATAAAAAAGAAAAGTAACTTAGAAAAATATTTGTATGTCATTAGAATTCAAAATTGAACATGAATTTCACAACATAGTAAAAACAAACGAAGTAACATTTTTTAATTTTTGTCGTGTTTTGTTTAGAGTTAATAAAATAATTTATCTAATTCAGTCGTGGATAACAGTATAAAACAAAGTGAAATTTTATTTATAAATTTAATTCACATTGAACTTAATTAAATAAAAATTAAAAAGTCTAAATTTAATTTGAATAGAAAATTTAAACCACTTAAAATTAAGATACAAAAGTTTAAATTAAAGTTAGGTATAAAATTTAAAATTTATTGTGAACGCTTAATCTAATTCAATTGAGTTGGCTTATTTTATCAACTTTAATTTTTTTTCAATTATTAAAATTTCTTCTTAATGAGCTAAAACAAGTAAAGTGAACTCAAAGATAACTTTTATTTTGAAAAACTGTAAAATTTCAATTTAAGAGTTGTATATGTTATTATATTTGTTCTTTAAAAAATTTAAATACTAAATTACTTCATTAAAATTTTTGTATCATTTCCCCCCTCTGTTATAAAAATTTTATATGTAATATTTTAGATTTGTAAAAAAATTAACAGAAAATTAAATTTGAAAAAATAATTTATTGTCATTTTTAAAAAATAATATAACATTAACATTTATCATTTTATTGGATTAAACTGAAGATTTTTCTCATATTTTTTTCCATAACAATTGCAATACATCTCTTATCTGGGATGAAATTCATTGTACAATTATTTAGTTTAAGTTAGGAACAAGGATTACGATTTTAATACTTATTTGTCCTCCTCTAATATAAGATGGAAGAAGTAATTATATAACTAATTCAACTGCTTATTGATTTGTAATTAATTATTTATACTTTTTTAGATGAGAATAAATAAAGGTAATAAATAGTTATATATTTTTTATTTATTTAAAAATTATTTTTTACGAATAAAAATCTATTTTTTATCTATCATTTATCTTTAATTTAGATTTGATTTTTTTTAGTTTCTTTCCATTAAACCCCCAAAAAAAAAAAGGTTAGAGAGAGAGAGAGAGAGAAAGTATTAATGATTGCAAACAAATCATTCGTTTTCCATTTTCTGATTAAAAAATAGCTTCTTTCTACAAGGATTTTCCTTCTTTTTTGTTTGATGTAGACAGTAAAGTAATTCAAGATTATAGTATAAATAAATTCAAATATAAGAAAAGGGAGACATACGTACCAGTTCAGAAGATATTTCAGCTGCTAGAGCAAGAATATCAGCACAAGAAACTATGCCGGGACAAGCATTTTCCACAGCAGTCTTTATCTGATTCACAACATCCAAACCTCGTATGGAGTTGTTGTTTGGCAATGCCCCTTGCTCGCTCACGATCGTATCGGTGTCATTCAACAAAACTGATGCGTCACACCCCTTATGGAACATATATAATTCAATTCACAATATTTCAAACTGCATGCTTTTACTTTTACTATCGTGTACACACATGTATATATATATATATAATAAGCAGTGGTGGAGCCATAGGCCTATAATTCATAGCTTTGAATGGCAAAAGATTACCTCAAAATTGATGGAGGATTTTTTAACAAAAATTAAAGTTTCTAAGGAACGTTGAAATTTAGGGGGCAGGTTTTTGCCCCCGTCAACCCTCTCCAATTAATGATAACGACAAAGTTAATCTATATGAACCCATGTTTTTAATCAGCTAATACAGAAAAGGAAATATTTACAAATGTTTTTTCTTTGGGGGGTAATTGAAGCAAGAAAGGATCTGCTTAAAAAAAAAATTTGGTGTGGCATGAAATTAGCTTTATATAGGGTTATGTTATATATATTTTATTATATAGGAGATGAAGAACAGATACATACTTGAACAAAACAGTCATGAAAGTGAAGTCTGATGAGACTGGCAAGAATACGAGGATCAGATTGTGAAACGTTTGCGAGGACGCCACTTATGATTGAATGAACATCTGAACATGTATCATTGTAAAATGAAGGATCTAGCTGTGAATTTGAGGAGGGTAGTGCTCCAAGCACAACCACAACACAGCACAAAACTGTTGCAGTGATACGAAGGAAATTCATTATTATTTTGGTGATAGTTTGCAGTTAAGAGCGTGTCGCTGTTGCCAGAAGACGCTGATCCAGAGCTTCTATTTATAGACTTAGTCAAACATTTATCGCATTATATTATATGGTTTCTCAAGTTAATGGTAGTTCGGATTTATTTCATGCTGCTGTCATTAGAAAAATCTTCCTCTACTGTGTATGAATAATGAATTTGTCTTTTGTTATTCTATCGGATATATATATTTTCATCCTTTAATGAAATTTTAAAATGAAATAGTTTATCTTATACGATAATTAAAACAAATTCATTATTATATATAAAATAATGAGGTAATACGTAATCATCACTCTTTCATTTAAGGATTAATATATAAAATATGTAAAGAGACAAGTCATCTCGTAAATATAATCACTGTTTACCGATTAGGATTTTTTTCAATTAAAAGTTAAATAGAACTTGGTATCCTTACTTCATCATGACCTCATTAACAAGTGCATAAAAACTTACAACCCTTGAATCATCATGTAGTGGGATACATATATATATATATATATATCATTTGGTGACAGGTAATTCAAGATAATATAATTAGAAAAATAATTCACTGACAATCATTAAATAGTTGTAGAAGGAGCAATTAAAAGACAGATATAAGTAAAAAAAAAGAGAAGAGAAAATAAAGGGATGCGACAAATGACGAAAATAAATTCCTTTTTAAGTTTATTTTAATAAATTTTATTGTTAAATTAATGATATAAAAATTTAATAAATAGCACTTAATTAAACTGTTATTCAAATGCACACTCAATGAAATATAATAAGAAGAAACAGATAAAAAAATAAATATAAAAAGTATAATTTGTGAGATACAGGATTGAGCAACTATAAAATATTATAACCATTAAATATACATTTAATAATTGCCACTGAGGATTCGAATAGTGTAATGCATCAAATTTCCAGAAGGGGACAAGGAGTGTTGTACAATTGCTCAACATATTCAACAACAGATAAGTTCTGCTTTTAATAAAGTTAAAGTAAAGCCGTGCATGCCAAGTTTTTATGTCTAGATGTTCTATAGGATTTCTTTTTTGAAAACCTTTTAAACTAGGATAGAGTTAGATTCTTTTGATGAATAACCAAAGAAAAAAACACTCCATCAATGAAATTAAATGTCGTGAGAAGAGTTGCATTAAAAATAGGCAAAATGAAATAATACAATATATCTAATTTATTACTTTAATCTTTATTTATTTCATTTTTTACTTTTATTGTATTATTTTTTTATAATTGTATCTAGTGTACCAAATAATCTTATAATATACATGAAATAAGAATAAATATCATAAAAAAACATAAAACTTTAGAACATTTTATTGAATGAATTTTTTAATGTGTACTTAAAAATACACAATAAAAAAATGAATGATAATATTTTAAAAAATTATAAAATTAATATATTAAATTGTGTAATATTGTATAATTTTAATAATTTTTTAACATTTTTATTATATTTTCGCAGACATATATTAAAAAAGAAAAATAGTATAATTGTGAGTTGCAACTTTCAACGCATGGTGAGTAAACTGTTTATACCTTTTGTCTGCATAAACCGTGTACTTTTTTTTTAATTTGATAAAAAAAGTAACCGTTTATATTATTTATGCAAATTTTACTGTTCATATTATGAATTTCTTTGCATTGTACAAATCTTTAAAATTAAAATAAATATTTAGTCTTTTTAATTTAAATTTATTTAAAATATAAAAATATCAATATTTAATTACAAATTATTCATTTAATAAATTTTATAATTTGAGGGTTAATAATATTATACTATGTGTCAATTCGTATATAAAACATTTTTATGTTGTTTTTTTTTTTATCTACATAAAAGTGACAACTTAACTCACTTTTATCTTTCTTTTTTCTATCAATTCAAACCTTCTAAAACTGCATTATTATTTTTTATTTATTTTCTACTTTTATCATCCTACTTTTTTTTCTGTTTATTTTTTTATGTCCAAAAATGGCATAAAGAAAATTTCTAGAAGTCTCCTCTTGCTTGATGCCTTGCTCCAAATGTCTTTCTTACATTTGTCTTCTTCATAGATACAACGGTAGGAAAGGACAGACAACATTGGAAGGAACAATATCCCCACTTTACTGCAACCCAATTTAATATACAACATGCAGTGGTGGGTAAGTTCCTGCCTTCTTCCCAGTATGATTTAGGGTATGTTTGAAGTAATTTATAGATATTATTTTAATATATTTTAATAAATTTTTTATTTATTTTATTCAATTTTATAATTAAAAAATATTAAATAAAAATTTAAATAAGAATAAAAGTAAATTCACATTATAAGCTCTTACATTATTATATTTTTGTAAGAATTTCAACAATTCATCTCTTTCAAATTTCAAACATAATTTATTATGTGTCTGTAACTCTAAGTTCGCTGTAAATCTAAATAACCTTATTCTTTTCTTGGTAAAACAAAAGAAAAAGTATAATGAGTTAAATGGGAATATGCTTTTTTGGTAAAAAAAAATAAAAACTTGCATTGATGTGAGAGTTTGATAATCCTTTCTGTTCTGTTTTAAAATACTCCAATGAAGTAAGGTTAGATCAAACATTAGGTTAGAGAACTATAAATATATAGACCAAAATGAACTATAAATTAGGATAGATAACTAGAACTGCATGGTCTTTTAATATTATTTTGTAAAGTTTTCTTCTATTTTTTTATTTAGTCTTTTAACTTTATTTTATTACAAGATAATCCTTCCATTATAGTACTACGAAATCTCACTAATATATATAAAAAATTTGTATGCTGAGCAGCTATTAGCATATCATATTAAGTTGTTTTGTTGCTCAAAATAAAACATAAGATCAAGACATTTTTTAAGAAATGGTTTGTTTTAATTATGGAATTCCTATATTGTGATAATGATTGATTAATTTCTTTTAGAATTTTTATTCATTATTGACGTAAGACTTTAATCTAATTTTTTTTATTTTATTTTATGACCTATGTATAAAAAATTAACTGAGTCAAAATGACCTAATTTAACAATGTCATTTTTAACAAGTATTATAACGATGAAGTACATAAGATGAAATTCAAATTTACAAAAAAAAAATCTCTATTTTTTTCTTTTCAATTACCATGAACCATGCTAATAGTCCAACATGAATGCGTGAAAAAAAAATACACGAACAATTTTATTACCGTTTCAAACTGACACAATAAAGATTTTGAATATTTAACAATTATATTTATTATAATTTAAATTTGAGATTGTTTATTAAGTTGACATAAATGTTCACATGGTCGCTGATTAATGAATCAATTGATTAAATTATAAATATTAAGTAAAAATATTTATTAAATTAATTAAAAATCATAAGATAATATAAAAAGCCATTTAATTACTTGATTACGACTAAGAATTTTATGTATGAATATTTTAAATTTATTATTTTAAAATAAATAATTAAAATAATGATATATGATTATATTTTAAAATTTAAATTATTTTATGAATTAAAAGAAGTAAAAATTTTAATTACTAATAATAAATTTTAGAATAAAAATAAAGAGATAGTATTTTAAATTAAAAATTATTAAAAAATTTAAATTAATATTAAATTAAAAATTAATTAACATAATGAAAAAGAAAACTAATTTTAAAAATTTCTCTTGTTTGAACTAATTAAAAAATATTTTTGTTTAAAAATTAATAGTCACAGATTATTTACAGAGGTTAATAACTTAAAATTTCATATTTTTGTAAATTCTTTGGTGACTTTATTGTTTTAATTTACTTTAAATAATTTACACATATTAAAAATTATAATAATTTTTGTAAAAAAGTTATTCTTATTTTTAATCATTTTTATTAAAAAGAAGGAGATGTATTATGAATATATTCATATTATAATTCTTTTAAAATTTTATATTTAAAAAGTTTAATGATATTACATTAAAAGTTTCTAATAAGGAATTCTAATAAAATAGCAAAGATAAAATTCAAAAAAATTTACAAATTTAAACGTTATATAAAATAATACGTAAAAAAAATTGAAAAATAATAAAACAAAATTATTTACTAAATAATTCTCTTTTAATTAAAAAAAAAAAAGAAATAATTCATTTACCTTGGCAAACAGACATCACAGGATTCATTCATTACCATAAATGCATGACCATTTCCACAGCCTATTAACAAGGGATATTTACTTGGAAGCTGGGAGAGGCACCAAAAAATTCAGACTCGTGATTTTGAAATAACCAACCCTCGTTTCGTCGGTCTCGTTTGTCTGCAAAGTTGATGACTTTTTGCAAAATGATACGACATCATCATCTGAATCATTTGACACCTTCATTTCTTTTGCTACGTACAATATATCTATTCATTACATGTTTTCTCCAACTTTCAGACCCAACCTAAACTCACACTTTCGGGGCCCCGTTTCCCATATTTTACTCTATCGGTGTAGAATAAAACCAAGTGTCCTCTATTAAAGTCTTCAAAAGTTGACTTACTAAACTGGTCAATAAACAAAATTAGTGTATATACAGCAACAATTAACGTGATGTAGACTTTGTGTGTACCTAATCTCGGATTTGTTAAAATTTGATTCATTCCAATTTTTCTGGTCAAATGCGTTATGTAGTGCAACATTTATGGGGTAATTTCATTTCGTTTGTCTCTCAAGTGCTTGGTTGCGATCTACTACTCCATAGGGTATATAGATCATAACCCCATGTTTCCGCTAGAGATCATATATGAGAGCAAATAACGTTAGATGCATAGCTCTTAACACGGAAATATATAATAAGAAAACCAAAGTGATGAGATCTACAAATGTCACTAATTTTTAAATGCACACCTTATTGTGCTATCAAGGTCATCCAAAATATTCTATGTGGATAACATCACTTGTATAAAGAAAGGGAGGGGGGCATTAATATGTAGATAGCTATTAAAAGGGCAAGACAAAACTCACCAACAAGAAAAAAGGCTAGGACATATAGAGAGATCCAACAAACATTATTACATATATTTAATTTAATTAACTTATATTTGAAATGGAAATGGTTTTGCAAAACTTCACCATGCTTATTTTTAACTTAATTATTATAATTTGCTTATCATTTAATTTTTTAAGCTACCTTTTCACTTTTTTAAAAGCATATAATAGAGTATTCAACTCTTTAAAAGGCCATAGAGGTGTGTCTCAATCAATATAGTTTATATTTAAAGTAACTTATAATCTAAGTCTTTTTTTTTAATGCTGAATCTAAGTCTTTTAAAAAGAAATGTTTTGTTGTCTGCAAAAATTTAATTGTATCTATCACATATTATAACTTCATAACTTTACATGTATGAATCTTGGTCCAAAAATAAGTATTATTTTAAGATATGGATGATATGCTTTGCAAGAGATGTGTCTTGCATGTAGAGAATATTGGTCACTGGATAAGCGAGATTGAAGGGAAAATTGAAGAAGAAATAATGATTCTACATTGTGACATGTTTAACTTGTATCATTCCTACAGTGAGTGAGACTAATATCATTCACAATAAGGATGAAAAGCATAACACGTGTTCGATAATTATAATGACTGATTCCTTAATCGCCTCTAGCCACCTCCTCCCTCCAATATATGCTTCCAAGTGCCTTTCAAAAACACATTTTTCACTTCGCTCTTTATGTTTGTATGTTTTACCTTATTTTATGTTTTTTTTTTCATGTTTCTGTTCAGTTTAAATAGAGTTTTGATTGTTTGATGCATAGGTTGTACTCTCATCTCGTCACGTAACTTCTAATTCGTGTTCTTACCAGCAGTTAACTGAGAGGAGCAAGCTAAAATAGTGAAGAATACTAGACCTTCGTTTACACAGAAGAGCAAAGCGGTTAAAACACTGATGTTGCATCCACACACATATATATAGAGAGAGAGAGATATGAAAGATTTTTATTAATGAAAAAATAAAATATTAGAATAATTTTGTTAGTATAATTTAATAAAAAGTAGTGAATAATTTTGGAAGTATCTTTATAGTGGAAGGAATTCAAATTCTCTTTTACTGGGCAGAAATTTACGTTCAGTTTTATTTTTATTTAAATAAAAACACATTCACTTAAATAAAAATATAAAAAACGATAAAAAAAAAAATTACTCAAAATTTACTTAAGTATATTTTGTTTCATTTTCTTCCATCAATATATACCAGAAATCTAAATTGCATTTTCTAATTATGAAAGAATAAATTTGGTCTAGTCGAGTCTTTACAAAACGTAGGCCTACTAAATCTGTTTTCATGTTGGTGTAGCTGATGAGAAGGTTGGATTCACATAAAACAGAAGGAATAGCACCTAAAAGTACTTCAATACTTAAGTATATGGTAGCAGAGAAATAATATGAAAAAATATATCATATGCAAAAATGTAATGCATGTTTCTTATAAGATTTATGCAGGTAAGCTATAATTAAAGAGTTTAATTAACCTCAATTTTTAAGGCTAAATTTAAGCATCTATAAATAGAAAATATTTATAAAAAAAATATATAATTATTATATTAAAATTATAAAAATATAATAAATATTTATTTTTTTAATAAAATTTTATTATTATTAGCTGTTTATCTTCATTATGACATTAACAAAATGTATAATTATTATCAAATAATTAAAATAAATTTTAAATATATTCTTTATATTAATTATTATAAAATTAATAATTACTAATGAAATGATATTATTCGATAATCATGTAAAAACACTTTTATACTGTTAATATATTTAAATTAAATTTAATATATATATATATATATATATATATAGTAATGCTTTAATTCTAAATTATTATTTACTGATAACTTCAATTAAACTTATAAATATATGTTAATGATAAAGTGTATTATAATATATGCTTATCAATTCTACATTATTATTTAATGAGGGAATAAAAAGTTAATGAAATGAACCACTCCCTGCCTCGTTCTGTATTTTAGTGTCTTTCTTTAGTGGCTCGTTTTTTGACATTTTTTATATCCTACTTGGTGCTTCTCCTTGTTTTTGATGAGATTCCCATCATCACGCTTCTTTGATCTCGTTTGATGCAAAGTGTGAAGAATGCGTCAAGGGTCTTGAATTGAAGTCCTTGTTTATTTATTTGTTGTAAGGAATCCATATATTTGCCTTTCAGCATTAGGAATATTCTCTAATGATTCGTATATTCACAAACAATTGCTGCACTACCACCTCCATTTATTTTTTTATTTATTTTTGGCCTAAACAACCACCTTCATTAGTATGGCCAAAATTGTAAAGAAAACCTAGGTTTATGGATCATCATTTTTCAGCCCATTTTGTAACCCAAAGGTCGAATCTAATATAGTTTTTCTAGATTAGTAAAAAATATGTAACAAAAATAAATTTCTGTAAAATAATATATAACTAAACTAACCATAAACTTGGCACTTTGATTATCTTTTAATGGATTTTCTTTTTCCACTTTTATTTCATTTTTGTTCCATCTTTTCGGGCGGTTTATATAGTCTCACACTTTCATCACGTAGGTACAAACAATATACATAAATGAATGTATATTCTTAACTCTCTGCACTCTTTGAAGTTCTTCTATTTGAAACTAGTGGGAAAGACATACATGGTGCAAAAGAGAAAGAAAGCGAGAAGTTGATTAAGAACAGAACTACATGATTCTCTAGGTCACCGAATGAATTGCTAGGATTTTGGCATGAAGTCATATTAACGTCCATAGTTTTGATTCATTGAAGAAGCAAAATCATTGTATGAGAAGCAATCTTAATATGGACAATTAGTGACTATTTTGCATGCACGACATATTCATCATGTGATTGCTAAAGTCTTCTGCTTCCAATCATTCCTTTTACAGAAATTTTACTAATTAGGTATAAGTTACGTATCTCTCTTGATATTTATTTCCTCTTTTAAGTTGTGCAGTTTTCTGGATTACTCACTATTGATGTGACTATATCTTAAATGTTTGCATCGATCCCGTTTTCCTCAATCAATTGCTTGTTTGAATCCAACCTTCGGTGACAATGACAAATTTTTCTACATACAATTGTGCAAAAATTAACCTTTTTCGGCCTCTCAATTATTCGGGTGCAAACCAACTTATTATTCTATAGTAATATAATAATATTACTATTCATACTTCAAATATCTATCTATTTCCTTTTTTAACCCTTTATGTCACATCACGCTTCCTATTTTACACTTTTAGCTTTTTTTCTCTTCTCTCTTTCCGTATTATACATTATTATCTGCACTTAAGATCCTCTCAACATTTCCTACAGTAAAGGAAGAGATAAAAAGAGAAGTTACACCTAAAGTTGATAAAAAATTTCAATAATTATATATAAAATAAAAAAATTAATACTAAAATGAATCAAATTCTTTTAAATTTATATTTTTTAAAAATTCTCTCGTTAGGAATATAACTTAATTTTACTCGGGTATTAGAATAATTACTGTAAAAATGTGTTGTGGAAATTTTAAATGAGAATTCGTTTGACGTTGAAATAGTAATTTTAACCCAGCTTCATCGATAAAAATAGAAGACTAAAAGCTAGCAAGAGATCATAACACTCAGTGACAAGAATTATAGTTATAATTAGTCCACAGCAGGACCTCACCCAGCCACTACCATGGTACTTAATTTTGTTTCCATAACTATCAGCATGATATGACAAAAAGTCTCATAACATAAGAAATCAGATCTTACAATAGAGTGACAAGTGACCATAATGCACAAAAGTACAACCATATATATGTATATATATCGCGATCCACCGCAGGCACATGGCATGTACATGCCTATCGGAACTCTTTATTAGATACCTTTTAATCTCAGCATTTTCAAGCATACCCTAATTTTGTTTTTGTTAATTTATTTAGATTGAGCTAACCATGCCATCTTCTGATGATTCTTTGGTGGCCAGTCCAACAGAGTTCCCATTAACAAAGTTACATTTGTTTCTAATTTGTCCTTGAGATCCAGTTAACACTCTAATGTTCCCCATTTTGATCATGGAAGCCTTAAAGTTCTCAAAGAAAAGAGTTTGGTTACTGCTAAACCTATTGACTAGGTCAATGGTATCAGCACCAGGTGTGGAAAACAACTCTTGATCACTCTGAAGCAAGCCCTTGTGAACCTGAAGATTGGAGTAGTAATTCTTGTCAAAGGTATCAGGAGTGGTTGGGTCAAAATTGGTAAGGTTGGTGCCAGGTCCACTATTGGGGCATATTGCACGCAGTGTTTGTAAGTAAGTTGTGTTAAGAGTTGGATCAGGATTGCCTGTGTTGCTGAAATTGTATAATCGGCTGACGA
The DNA here is from genome assembly GCF_003935025.1 of Abrus precatorius. Lineage (NCBI taxonomy): Eukaryota > Viridiplantae > Streptophyta > Magnoliopsida > Fabales > Fabaceae > Abrus > Abrus precatorius. The sequence continues at coordinate 29,043,690 of NW_020874292.1, read as the reverse complement.
ATAAAGAGCAGTGAGCTCTTCCAAATGTATGAGCACCTGAAAAATGAAGATTCAAAATGTAATGTCATCTTATTAGTATTAAGAAAATGTTGACATCAACATTAAATACTAGGTATAAGTAATTAATAATAATAAAATTTTATTATACTTTTATAACCTTATTATAATAGGTTGAGATTAATAAAATCTTTATTATCATTATAGAGATAAAAAATAAAAAAAATTAAGAGTCAAAATGGTGATACATACCTGAGAGTGTTACTAGATCAGTAGTGTTGAGACCTTGAGCAGCAAAGGCGGACTTGAGCTGAGTAAAGTTGAAGAATGGAGCTGGAAGATTTTGATTAGCAAGGGTTTTGTTTGCTGTTAAACTATCCCTTCTTCCCAAGGGAACTTTCCAATCAGGACCATTGGCCTGTGAATCGTTGTTGTAAATTTTAGCAGGAATGAATAAAATAAAGGTAAAATTAAAAGTCATGCCTGTCAACTTAGACTTTGATTTAACCCCTTATATGCATAATGTAGTATTTAATTTTCCAAGTACGGATATTTTTTCTCTAATTAATCAATTTTACATTGTGTTGTCATTCTCAAGTGATAGAAAAATTGAATTACATCTTTCTCATATAGCAGGGAAAAAGTGTCCACTTGAAAAATTTATCTTGATTTACGTATTATTTTTTTAGTATAATCATATTTTGACACCCCTTAGAGGAATGCTGTCGGAGTGTAAAAGACAGAAGATGGGAAAAAAAAAAAGAGCAAGAGATACAATGACTGTATAATAATTAAAAAAAGAGAAAGAAAAATAAATTTTAAAAAAAGGTAAGAAAATATTGTTGTTTATGTAAAGTATACAGAAAGGGAAAAGAAAGTATAGGATTATACATACCAGAACAACGGATATTTCAGCAGCAAGGGCAAGAATATCAGCGCAAGAAACAACACCAGGACAAGCATTTTCCACTGCAGTTTTGATCTGATTCACAACATCCAAACCTCTTATAGAGTTGTTATTCGGCGCTGCACTTTGTTCACTCACAATCGTAGCGGTATCATTCAACAAAATTGATCCATCACACCCCTGCCATATTATATAGTAACATTTTAATCACATATAAAAGCATAAAATTTCATAACAACATTATTAAAATTTGAATTAAGTGTGTACATATATTGAAGAACCAAACTAACCAAAAACATTATTACATACTTGAACGAAACAATCATGAAAGTGGAGTCTGATGAGACTAGCAAGCATTCGAGGATCGGATTTAGAAACGTTTCTGATGACTTCACGTACAATGGAATGCACATTGGGACATGATTTATTGTAAAAGGAAGGGTCTAGCTGTGCATCTGAGGAAAAGGGTAGTGCTCCAAGCACAACCAATGCACAACACAGAATTGCTACTTCCACACGAATGGGACTCATACTGATATTTGAGTTTGTGAACCTGTTGGGGCTTGCGAGAACCTGCATATATGGAGTACCTATTTATAGAGACAAATAACCCTATGAATGCAATTTCCTAGCATTTCATGTTCCACACTTGTGTGCTTCCGATAATCAATTTTTCAACGTTCCCACTTTAGAGAAAAATAATGCAAATCGCAAGCCAATTTTACAAAGGGTAAAACTTGCTGTGATTTTTTAGATGTTGATTTTTAAAGTATGTAATAGATTTTATTTTTATTAAAAATATAATATTTATTATTATTATTAATGTATTCAGTTTTTAAAAATTTATAAATTTTTTATTATACACAAGTTTTTTTGTCCTTCAACGTACGCTAAAAGAATTAAAATCATAGCTTTAACAAAAATAATTTATATTTAATTATGTCATAGATTATGGAAGTTAAATTATGACAATAAAGACATGATAGAGTTGATTTTTTTAAAATAACTTTTTCTACAAAAAAAATTATAATACTTTTATTTATTAATTTTTTAATCAATATTATAAAATATTAGTTAACATCATCCTAATTATTAATACTGAAATTAGGTGTCGTACAGAGCAACACGTGAGAGCGATGAAACCGAGATTTGTTTCTTCGATAAAAAATTTTATTATTTTGTTAAAGATATTTTTTATTAATATTTTATAAAATTGATTAAAAATTTTAAAATAATTTTTAATAAAAAATTTCTTATATTGATTCTTTAAGAAATATTTAACAGGGTCCTTTATTAAAATACAAAAGTTTACTCAGTTCTTCAGTACATTGTTGATTAAAAAAACAAAAAAATATTTTTATTATTAATAATTATTTTATTTTTTAGTATACCAATAATAAGAATTAAAATTAAAAACAATGTGAATTATTGACATAAAACTTTAATTTATTTACAAATTAAGGATCATGTTGATAAAGTTTTTAAAATATTAATTAAAAATTGATAAATAAAGTCAAATTATAAAGAAATCATGATCGGTGTGTTAGTGAGATTTTTAATTCTTTTAATTATTCTTAATCAGATTATAAAAATACTTGTTATTATTCTTTAAAAAATAATATTACCATGCTTAAAGAAAATAGAAATAAATTTTGTTTATTGATAAATCATTTATAACTTTAATCTGTGCTTTTGTTATTGTGCTTCAAACAACATGTCATATCATAGAATGCCAACAAGTAGTTTAGAGTTGAGATCGCTTTCATTCGTTTAATTTTTGGTTAACAAGACGAGGATTGTGTGATACAGTGAAATGTTTTAGGCGAACCCGTCACGTCACCAGTTTTATACAATTTTTAGAGAATTATTGACTTATTACTAGTCTCTGTTACATTTTTTTTTACAAAATAATGTATATTTCAGGATATTATAATAATTTTTTTTAAATACAAAATATTTTGAAATAAATTATAAGATCCCAAGTAACATATATAAGAAAGAGACAATAATATTTATGAGGTTGTTGACTGAAATGAAATTTTGGGAGGGCATTCGTATATAACTTTCATCAAAGGATCTATTAATTTAAAAAAAAAAAAAAAAATCAAACTTTACATTAATAGTATAATGTATTGTATTACTGAAGTCAAAATTCGTTAAAATTAGATATCAAGTTTAAATACTTAAAATATTTAATAAATTTTTTTATATAATATAAGATTTTATTAAATAGAATAATTTATTTTATAAATAAATAATAGATATTTTATTACATTACTTTATTTTAAGGTGTAATATATATTTAAAATATAAATAAATATTAAATTTTGAATAGTATATTTATGAACGTTTATTTAAAAATCATGTTAGTATAATTTTTTATTTAAAAGTAGTTATCATATAAATTTTAAAAATATTAACTGACAGATTAATTATATTAACTTGTAATATTTCTCTAAAAAAATAAGAATATTAAAATAAGATGGTAATATAATGAATGCGTTTATATTTTAAAATACAATATTTATTAAAAAATTATATTTTGTCTAAAATCTCTACAGTGATGTTATGATACTAGTTACAGAATTGATAAATAACAAAATATTTATAATGATAATAAAGTTAATTTATCGAAGTTACAACAAATATGAATATTTTTAACTCTTTAATCAGAACATTGGATAACACTTTATAATATCCTCTAAATGTTAAATAAAAATTATTTTAAAGCAAAAGTATTACAATATTGCAACATATTCATCCAAAGATAAAGTATGCTTTAAAGTTCCCCCTATGTCTAGTGCCTAGCATGCTTTTATCATATTTGTGTAATAAAAACATGCATGGGACAACGTTACGGTCTGAAAAAGGAAAAGGCTAAAAGCATGGAACAATGTTTGTACTATAAATACTTCTTTTTGAATCTTCCACGCTTTTTCTTTTTTCAGTTTTATTATCTGAATATTAAAAAATTTAATATTATATAAGACATTATCTGTAATATTATATAAAAAATTCATGTTGCACATGAATTGCTCTAACCACTGGGTACTGTTCTACATTTATTTAATTTAAGCCTAGCAATGTAAATTAATTCTGATAAAGTTACATCGTGATAATTGATAAAAGATTAATAGTTGGGGGCATTATAGAAACAATTCAATGATAATTCTATAACATTTTGCACATTACTAAAAAAGAAATATATAAATCCTATAAAATTAGAGGAAAGATAAAAAATAAAAAAGAAAAAAAAATCGTTTTAGCCTTTAACTTCTCTTCTATATTTGTTAATACCAAATTTTTATTGAAGTTTCTTTCACTTTCGCTCTCATTCCTTAAAATCAAACAAAAATAGTAAGTTAAATAAGCCAAGTGTTGCTATAATATAATATACAAATAAAGACTGTGAAGCACCATTAAATGGATCTTGAATAGCTGAGCCACGTGATCTAGTTCATTTTATTTATGACCAAAAAGACAAATATCAAAAGCAGGTCAGATCGAGGTGACAAGACCAAACTTTTAGAATATATATATTCACTTTTTATTTATTTGAAGATTATGAATGTTCTGATGTCAAGGCAGTAAGGAGAGCACATGTATCAAAGGACAATAATGTTGAATACAGATAACCTCTGCAACGTAGCAATCAAAGACATGAACGATAAGTCAAATTAGGAAGCTTTCTTCTCCTCAAAATTCTTCCAATAATTTCACTTGAATGCGATGGCTTTGACATTGTATTACGCGCATTCAATTTTATGGAAGTCATGAAAGTCATTAAAAGTATTTAATATAGTATGTAGTATTTAATAATTCTTAACGTTTGTCTTTATATATATATATATTAAAAATTAAATATTGACTTCATTTTTTAGTAAGTTTAAATATTTAAAAAATATTAATTTTTTATTAAAAATATATTTATTATAATGAAACATAAAAGTATAATAGATGTTTTTTAATAAGATTTTATTATTGATAGTTATGTATACTCGGATTGAGGTTTTTTTTTCAAATATTAAAGTAAAAGTTTCGTCAGCAAATGTACGTATTTTAGACATTACTTAAACGTTTAAAAGAAGCAAAAGATCTGAAGCTTGAGATCTTTGGGGATGAAATTGAAGCATGCTTTTGTCGGTGTTGTTTGTCTGCATAGCCTAATGCTCAAATTTTGCATGAAAAAAGGGATGATAAAATCTAGAAATGTGAATAAATAACTTGAACACCTAAACATTGTTGAGTTAGGAGAAAATCTAGAACCATACGTGTGATTTGCATGACCCACATACTTTATATTTCAAACTCTCAGTTACGATCCTTAGCCGAAGACGTAGACTTTGCTACCCCATTGCTCACATCTTACTCCATTAGTCTAAAACCAAACCAAGTGTGTCATAATAAAAAAAGGTTATAAAAAATTAAAAGATCCAAATCACTCATTAATTATAATAAAAGAACAAATTGTGTAATTAATTTGTTTGCTCTACTATATAAATTTTATGTTTTTATAAATATAAATTTTATTTTAAAAACTTTATAATATTAAATAATATAATTAATAATTTGTATATTTAATAATATTAATAAAAAAATAATATTAAATAATTTTAATAATTAATATATTTTGAATCTATCATTTATTTTTTATAAAAAATTAAAAATATATATTTTTATTAATTTAAATCATACAAGGGGAGGTCTCTACATCGATCTAGTTTACAATTTATCTTGTCTCCTATCATAACCTTTCAAACTGATTTATCTTTTCGGGGTTGGTCAGCATGTTTTATGTGACACGTCTTTTCAAAAAATAAATTTGCATAATTTATCTTTATATTATAAATTTGCATCACCATTTTTTTAATAATAATACTGTTAAGAGTGATTTTCATCTTTATTAAATTTTGTAATTTTTCTATATTAATTTTATTATTTTACTTAGCAATTTTTTTTGTTCTTTTAACTGTTATTTCTTAAATTAAATTTTAATTTTAAAATAATATAATCTGTCAAATTAAATTTTTGTTAGACAAATTAATCAATTTTAATTTCAACTTAGTTTTTAATATTTGAACTATAATATCAATATAAATGATGTGCTTAAATTTTAAAAACTAACAAATTGTTATTAAAAATCAGCCTTTTTTTAAAATGAGGTGTTTGCGGCTAAATATATGACAAAGGTTTTGACAACATTTCATGATTATTACTAGCCTAAAAAAATGTATACATGACAGAATTTGAAAACATATTTTCCTGCTGAATAATATTTTGAAAAAATAAAAATTGTTACCTTTAAAGAATCAATAAAAGTAATTGCTGATATATGTAAATATAAAAATAGAATTGAATGTCTCAGTTCCTGTCTCAAATTCAATTTAACTTATAATTTAGATGTAGAGAATAAAAATTATACATTAGAACAATACATTAAAATGCATAATTTCATCTCGATAAGTAAAAATAAAGATCAAAAGACATTTATAATTCAAGAAAATAATAAATTTATTAGAACATAGTATAATTTTAACCCCAACTTAACCTATCATTTGTATGTTGACTCCTACTTTGTAGGGTATTCTTTGGCTGATTGAGAGTGGTAAGTTAAAATTATTTGCATCTACACTTAGAATACCAAGATAAATAAATAGTTGTGAGAATAGGATTTTCCTCTATTTATCTTTTTACACAGATCTACTAGAGGGAGGACACAAAAAGAGAAACTCAACAGAAAGAGAAAAATTAATTATGAAAGATATTTACAACAACAATCTCATATATAAGGAAGAGAAAGACTAGGACCGGTTATGAAGGTTTAATTGTAGTTCATATTATTATTCATTGCAGACTGATATAAACATCGGCTAATTTTTTGTTTTCTTTCGGTAGGAAAACTACAGATGTTAATCATTTATAATTGAACTATCTCCTTTAGTTGTATCCAACAATTTTAGTTTATTAAATAAAAACAGCATATAAACAGTGATGGGCTGTGTTTTAGCTCCATGACCCCTTTAAACCAGAGGAAGGACACAAACAGAGCAAGTGAGAGATAAAAAGAGAGAAATTGATCCTGAGCACTACATGATTCAAACTACAAGAAAGAAGTTATTACACAAAGTCACAAACACAGTACATAACAACTAGCCGTGGGCACATAGCACATGAACACGCCTATAGCTTATTAGCTCCAATCACACATATCTAAGTGTTGTCACCCTAATTTATTTAGATTGAGCTAACCATACCCTCCTCTGAAGATGACTCTTGGGAGGCCACACTAGCAATATCAACTGATTTCTTGTTAACAAAATTGCACTGTTTTCGGATTTCTCCTTTGTTCCCCGTTAGCACGCCAATGTTACCCATCTTTATCATTGAAGCCTTAAAGTTGTCAAAGAAAACATTTTGGTCACTACTGAAACTGTTGACAATGCTAATGGTATCAGCACCGGGTGTTGAGAACAACTCTTGATCACTCTGAAGCAAACCCTTGTGACCCTGAAGATTGGAGTAGTAGTTTTTGTCTATTGTATCAGGAGTTGTTGGGTCAAAATTGGCAAGGTTATCTGGTCCACCATTGGGGCATATTTGGCGCAGTTGTTGCAAGTAAGTTGTGTCAAGAGTTGGATCAGGTTTGCCAGTGCCGCTGAAGTTGTACAATCTACTGATGAATAAAGAGCAATGGGCTCTCCCAAATGTATGAGCACCTGAAATTTAAGCATATATAAATCATATTAAATATCATATACAGGATCATGTTCTTTCTTTCTTTGTTTATAATTGTATAATTATTATTAAATTTAAACAAGTTATGACTCCCTGAAAATATCATTTTTTAATTTAATTCCTATAAAAATTTTATATGATTTTAATATAGATCTTAAAACATACTAAAGTAAAAATAAAATAAAAAAATTATGATATTTTTAAAGATGAGTTACTTATTTAAACATTATTATAACTTGCAGCATATAGTATCATGTGAATTGAGGAATATGTCGTACCTGAGAGTGCAACTAGATCAGTGGTGCTGAGGCCCTGAGCAGTGAAAGCGTTTTTGAGTTGAGTTAGGTTAAAGAAAGGTGCTGGAAGGTTTATATTAGCCAGGGTTCTGTTTGCTGTTAAACTATCCCTTCTTCCCAATGGAACTTTCCAATCAGGACCATGAGCCTGTCAATATATTTGTATATTATTTTAAGATCGATCAGTTCTTAAACATGGATAACAATGTACACTTTGAGCTAATCTTTGAGTATACGTAGCAGTTAATTTTAAAAGATGATGGGTTTCTTAAACTTTTAAATTAATATCCTTGTGAAGAGACAACTAATTTTTTCAATGATATACTTATTCAACTATGATTAATAATTGATTGCAACCTTTAAGTCAACATGGGTATTATTGTCCGAAACTCAATTCCTAAAACTAAAAATTGAGTTTTGTTTGAATTCAGACAAACAATAATTGAGTCATCCAAGTTATCTCATAAAAAGCAATTTCATCATAAATAGACTAACGAGATCTTGTTCATAAAAAAATAATATAATTTTCAGTATAAAATTACAACTTTATCAATCTGACTAAAATAGGGTTATTTATCTTTCAGGGTAAATTAGATAAACCCACAATAATATTTTTTCTATAAATTGAATTTATAGTCAGAAGAGAAGCATAATCAAATCGAAATTGCATTTATAAGTGGTATTATGTAGGATGGGGCATATATACCAAAACAGAAGATATTTCAGCTGCAAGGGCAAGAATATCAGCACAAGAAACTACGCCCGGACAAGCATTTTCCACCGCAGTCTTTATCTGATTCACAACATCCAAACCTCTTATGGAGTTGTTGTTTGGAAGAGCTTGTTGTTCGCTTTCTATAGTGGCAGTGTTGTTCAACAAAATTGATGCATCACAGCCCTGCATGCCACAAGCATGAAAAACATTGTTATTTCTTGTTCATTCTCAGTAGAAATTTTCGACATTCCAAACCACTGCTGTTACTTTGTTATAAAATAATTATCATTTTAAAAATAAAAAATAATTACTTTTATGTTATTTTAAAAATATTTTCATGAAGTAAACAATGTTAGTAAAACCAAAAGATATTATAATTAATGAACTTATATTTAAAAATTAAATGTGTTTAATGATTTTTGTGTAAAACCTTAAAAATGATAATTATTTTAGAAAACAATTACTCTTATATACTGTATCAGAAGATAAGGTAGAAGCAGTGGCATTTTAGTTGGCTCACAAGGTGCCCCGTACAATTTTATATTTATGATAAGAAGTCTTCAATTAACACCCTTTTCGGTCACATATTGATTACACCCGTTGAATAGAGGTTTACGATGAAATATATAAATGAAAAGGAAGAGAAGGATTAAAATTAATGGAAAATATTTTGTTGACATTCTGATTTGCAGTGTAGAATAATGAGTGATGACATAAAAAGACAGAAAAAAAAAATATACAAGGGAAAGAAAATACAAAATACGATCAATAATACAGTAAACAAGAAAGAGTAAAGATAAAAAAAAAAGGATAGATAATAAATATAATTACTAAAAAGACAAAAAAATTAATTTTTATGTAATTCTTTCACTTAATCCTTTTGTATTTATTTATTTTTAACAAATTTAATAATTTTTTACAATTGAGAAGAAAAAAAAACACAAAAAGTTTAGATAAAATTACCAAAAGTGAAAAATAGTTGATTAGATTTGAAAACTTTGAATGATAAATGATGACCTAGGAGTTGAAAATAATATATACGTAAAGAAGAAGCAAAAAGGAGGTTATGATGAGATTTAGAGACATCAGTGTTTGGGAACTGCATATTACTTCCCAGTATATATGAATTCCGGTAGTTAAGTTTCAAAGTGGTCCCATTGTGCATAGATTGTGAGTGGTGAGTTGATGTTAAAAGACATGCCCTTTTTCATGGTCACAATTTGCATTAACTTGAAGCGTATTTCTTCATTTATGATATAAATGTAGCAATATACATGAACAATGGAAGACGGGGTTTTGAAGAGTTAAAATGGACAGAAAAAAAGAATGAAACAAGTTAACATACTTGAACAAAGCAGTCATGAAAGTGAAGCCTGACGAGACTAGCAAGCATACGAGGATCTTTCTTTGAAACTTCCCTGATGACTTCACGCACAATGGAATGAACTTTAGGACAAGTATTCTTGTAAAACGATGGATCTAATTGTGCATCTGAGGAGAAGGGTAACCCTCCAAGCACAACAACACAGCACAGAACCGTCACCGAGAGATTCAAACACCTCATTTTTCTTACTGATATAGATACCAAAAACTGTGTGCAGAGAGCTCTTGCAAGATATCCACCATTTATATAGACAAGTGACTCGCGCTGCGTGGATGATAAGAACGTTAATTCTGTAATTTCAAACACTTGGAGTGTTAAAAAGAAAAAGCTAATTCATAAAAAGGGAATTATTTAGTCATTATAAAAAGTATTTTGTCTCTATTTTTAACTAACGTGAAATATTTTAACAAACTCTTTTATGTTTAAGATTATGCGTAAAATTTACAGGACTAAATATCAGCACAAGAGAACTCAAAAAGACTAGACATATGTGGTTACACTGATGTTAACAAAAAAAATTAGTTCAAATTGTTAAATCATTAGTTTATTATAAATATATCACTTGTTCAACTCAAAATTTTAAAATATCAAGTTATAAATAAAATGCTTAGGTTTTAAAATATAAAAAAAGAAATTAAAATTGTGTAACATTTTGATATTAACAGTGCCACTTGGTAGGGGTGGTGTTGCGGGTGGAGCCCATAAAAGCGAAGGCCGCTGACGGTGAATGGCAGCCAAAGGCAATGAAAATAAAATATTATATTATTAGAGAATCAAAGTGGTCCTTATGAGATGACACGTGGGCGGCACGAGCGGGATGTGTTTGTAGAATGGAAGTGTTTCTTGGCATTTACGTCATTAATCATACTTTAATTGGCATAGTGGGAGTATGTTTATTCAACAAAGCATCAGTGTTCATACCAAAAAAAACAAAGCATTAGTTTTCCATTAAAGTAAACTATGCTTTGCAGCCTCTAACACCCATTTGGATTATTTTTCATTATTTATTTATTCATTTCTGGCAATGGACTTTTTTTTGGTCTCTTTTAAATGATTTGTTCAACTGCTCCTTTCAGCTACAGTCATTATTGGCGCCTTTAAGCATTAGGTGAAGCCACTTTTAATAAAAAAAAAAAAAAACAGTTTAACTCTCATAAAATAAAATACATTTCACCGTCCACACCTGTATAAATTGGTAAAATATTATTTTATTTTAATTTAGGATTTTATATTTAAATTCTAGTAAAAGGATACGTGTTAAATATTTAAACTGAGAGTTCTTTATTTGATTTGAATATGATTGTTTTTAATAAAAAAATATACATGATTTAAAAAAATCGTAAAAAATGCATGTAATTTTTTAGAATGAAGTAGAAAAATTAAGGTAATCTTATATTAAAAAGATGTTAATTAATGCTTTGAAGGTCTTTGTTAAACAATAAAATATTATGTTAAATTATATTTAAAATTATTTACAAAAATATATTTAAAATATATTTAAATTTTTATTTAATGTTTCTCAAGGACATGAGAATATTAGTTAATATTTATCATGAAAAATTACCTTAATACTAAATTATTATTAATATGAATATATTACTAATATTTTATGTCTTAAAAATTAACTCTGCATATATTAAGATAGGAGATGACTCTCTTCATTCTTTTTAATTGTTTCTTTTACTTAAAATTGGCATCTAATGTATATGGTAAACCCTAAACCCTAAATAAAAAATGGGCAGAAATGATTGAATATAGCTTAGAAAATTGGACAATTGTTGTCGAGTGTCCATTTAAAGAGAGAGAAAGAGGGGAAATTTTAGAAAATATATATATTTGAGTCAATAATAGGCCTTTGAACATTTTCAAACCTGAAATAATAGACTTTGTTAGCTTGAAGACATTTCCACATTTATGTAGCTCAGGGTTTTATTTTATTTTTTATTACTTCCTTTGTCTTACCCACCATGAAAAAGAATTATTTTAACTTTAAACTGAAGCTATGATTTAATTATAATTTTATAAGTTTTTAGTTTTAATTTTGTCTTTATATTAGTAGAAATTAAATTGCATCATGTATATTAAATTTGATATTTACATGTTTATTTTTTATATAATTAAACTTCAATTTAAAAGTTATAATTATATAATAAAATTTTATTTAAAAGTATAAAAGATGTGATATTATTAATAACATGTCTCATTAAGGAAGAAATGAAATAAGTTAATAAATTACTCATAAAAAATTACATAAAAATAAAAAAGAAATAATAAAAATATCACAAAGTCACATCAATAAAAGTTCCAAATCTTGTGAAGAGATTAAACGAAAGACTCTGAGGGAAGCATGAACTTATCCACCACAAACTTCGATTACTAATATGATAAGTAGTAGTTGGATCGAGTTAAAGAACATTAATGCACATTCATGTCTGCTGTCTATTAGTTCGCTGACAAATATTAAGGTAGCATTTGAAATTCCGAAGTGTCTGTGTTTTGTACTGTGGCAAGACACGGATTGATTTTGGAAGAACATACATGAACGTTGAAGAGTCAAATTAGGAAGGTAGCTAGGTTAGGCTTTAAAAAGTTCTATGCAAGTTGTCACAGTAATTATCGTTTTGTCAATAAGAACGACTGCGAAATTAGATGCTGATTTATATACATATAAATTATGAAAATTAATAAGCAGGTATTAAAGTTTTTATAACTAAAACCAAGAAAATATATATCACAATTATTTCCTACGCCTGTGTTTAGTTTTTGATTAAATTTGAAATGTTTAATCAAAATATATTTTGAAAAGCACATAGTATAAAGTAGCCGACATCAACTTTAAAACTTGGGGCGAATACTGGATCGAGAAATTTAAGGACGTGGCGTCGCAAGTTGCTTTTCTTGATACAGCTAACTTGGACATCTGAACTTTTTTCCTGGTATGAAGAGGGCATGTACGTGTACCCCATTATGCAATGTCTTAAAATTACGATTATGCACATTTAAGGTTTGTACACTTTGTTTTATAATGATTCTTCGTTGATTTGAATTATACTCTAAAAAAACAATCTTCCATTTTAAATATATTCTTCCCATGCACATCTTGTGAGCAAATTAAATTAATGAAAGTCTGTCTCTAAATATTCTATATATCGAAAGTACATGAGAAAGAGTCCTAAAAATATTGATAAATATTCAAAGGCCTAAAAACTAAATCAGAAACGCTTAGAGACGCAACATTCATCCAAGAAATATAATCTAGCCATTAAAAGTCTTCAATATGAATGTTAGGTCTTTTTAAAGCTCCAGATCTAAAAGCAAGATGCGATGTAGAGAACCCAAGCTTCCATTAAAAGGTCAATCTTTAACAATAATTCTTTCTATAGCCATTGTTTTAGACTTTCGTACTCTTTGTAGTATAAAGAACCACTACTATATATAAAGACACATTTAAAATAAGTTTAATTTACGAAGTAGCATAACTTTAGTTTTTTATATATGTTTCTACAATGAAATTTTTGCATTTACTTTTATTAATCAGTTTTACGAATTATGCGATACATTTTAGGTTTCTTTATGATTTATCGCTATTTCTTGTTGTTTTGACTTTTATTAACAAACTGAAAAGGATCATGAAGATATAAACACGCTAGGTCTTCTTTCGTCTTCATATCTTAAGGACAAGACTTAGTTGAGTTTGTTGGCATGTTCCATCACATATTTAGTATGGTCATTTACGCATAAAGAATACTTCCAAAATAGATACTGAGGTTGATGAAAATTATAATTAACCTCTCACAAAGACCATATTAATCAATTCAATATTAAATCTAAACTATATTAATTATTATAAATATATAAACATTAGCTATTTTGAGTTAATTTGTCTAAATTATTGTCATAATGAATTTATATCATTATTGACTTTTAAATGTACGAGGATCCAGATCATTTGTGTTTTTTTTGTACATCTTTGTTTTCTTAATAAAAAATGACAAAAACAAAAGAAATTACAAATAGGAAAAGTATATTATTTTTCAACCATATATAATTTTTTATCCAAAAATAAGAAAAATGACAAGAATCAAAGATAGGCTATTTCTATCTGAAAAATGAATAGTTTAAATGATTAATTTATCCGACCCAATTTTTAAATCATGATAAATTAATTCTATCAAATTATTTTCAATTAATTATCTGGTTGTGTAGCATTAAACTAAATTCAAACATGATTTGAATTACATGATGAACACATGGCAAGATTCTTCTATATTAAAATATGTATAAAATGTTGTAAAGGAATTTATGGTTTCTGATTTACTTCTGTGCGTAAAGTATGAAGAAAAAAAAACGTGTAAACTTGATACTACTCAAAAACGAACGAGGGAGAGGGATGGAGACATTTAAAGTAAGTAACATGACAAGAGCTACATGGCAAAATCACATTGGCATGCACACTCCTTTGGATTATTTCAATAAGAGATATCATATCCACACAACATGCTAGCTAGCGCATCCCTATTAACTTATTTAGATTGAGCTAACCAAAACGTCTTTTGAATCTTTGGATGCAAGACCAGCTAATCCAGTAGAGTCACCATTCACAAAATTACACTGTAACCGAATTTCTCCTTCATCTCCCGTTAGCACTCCAATTTTGCCCATTTTTATGATTGACACGCTAAAGTTTTCAAAGAAGAGATTTTGGTCACTACTGAAGCTATTTACAATGTCAGTGGTATCCGCATTAGGAGTGGAGAATAGCTCTTGATCACTTTGAAGTAAGCCATTGAGTTGCTGAAGATTGGAGTAGTAGTGGTTATCAAATCCATTAGGTGTGGTAGGGTCCAAATTAGTAATGTTATTCCCAGTTCCATTCTGGGGGCATATCTCACGCAATATTTCTAAGTAAGTTGTGTTCAAAGTTGGATCAGGAATTCCAGTGTTGTTGAAATTGTACAATCGGTTAATGAATGTACTACAGTGAGCTCTTCCAAATGTATGAGCACCTGCATATATTAATGGTTTGAAATTATTTAGACCAACATGTAGTGTAATATGTGTGTGTCTATATATATATATATATATATATATATATATATATAAACAACTTATTGCTAGCTACTAGCAAATATTACTTTGATTATGTATACCTGAGAGTGTAACTAAATCAATTGTATTGAGACCTTGAACAGCAAAGGAAGCTTTTAGTTGATCAAGTGTGAAGAAAGGTGCTGGAAGATTTTGATTTGCAAGGGTTAGATTTGCTGTTAAGCTGTCCCTTCTTCCCAATGGAATTGGCCATGATGGACCTCCACCCTGTAAATAAATAAATTGAACAACTTTAAGTGGATATCTATACATAAAGACACAAAAAAAGGTGGATATATTTAGCTTATAGAGCTTCCAAGTTATTTTGCCCAGAAGAAAACTAGAAATTCTTGTTTTGGGATACCATGTTGTTGAGTATGCCTATGATATATTGATATATATCCCTTTTTTGCCAATGTTGTACAAATATTTGGCATATGGGTCATAATTATTTAATAAATCACCAAAGATGTATCTCTAGTCTCTAATTAACACCAAGGTCAAACTATGAAACTCCTTTTTAGTTTAGTATTATTTCCAAAAGTAAAAGTTATGAAAAGAAGCATTTTACATGAAACAACTCGCATGTGCAACTACATTTACCAAAACAACAGCTATATATATAGTGTATATTTTGATATTATCCTAAATTATATTTTTGTCGATCTACTATAGAGCGTGATAAATTAATTGCCTTTAACAATAAAGGATAAAGACTCGAAATTTGGGGATGTTAGTCCTGAGGAGGGGCCTGATCATCACTCAGAACACGAAAGAATTAGCCAGTTTCACTCTAAGGGTGTATAATAATAGATAGGAAATTAAAAGAAAAAAATAATTCATTGCATAAGGCACCAAGCTCCAATTAAAAAAAAGGGGGGGGGGGGGGGTTTAAATTTTTTAAACGGATTTAAATAATGAGTTGGGTTAAAATAGGTTTATTCATTCGTCCAAGTTTTATACTAAAAAATTTTGAAAAATGAAAGGGCAAAACACTTATTTAAGTATGAAAATTTATTATAAATTTTTATATCACAAAAATATGTAGTCTTTTTGTATATTATTAACTTAATTAATATTTTCTTAAGAAAAAAATTACAATTTTATCTGTAAAATTTGCATGTGAAAGAGATTTTATTTATTAAAAATAAAAAAATAAATTATATTATGAATTCATAACGTAAATAAAATATTAAACAAATTTCAAAAGTTTTTTAGGTACAAATTGCAAATTTTATATTTGAATCCCAAGGCCACAAAATATTTAATCCATGGGATAAACTGTTTTCTAAACGGTTTGGGATGGAGTTGTGACTTACCAGAACAGAAGCTACTTCAGCTGCAATAGCAAGAATATCAGCACAAGAAACTGTGGCTGGACAAAAAGCTTCCACCATTGTTTTAATGTCATTGACAACATTCAAACCCCTTATTGAGTTTTTGTTTGGAACTGCATCTTGCTCGCTTTCTATTGTTGCAGTGTTGTTCAACAAAACTGATCCATCACAACCCTGTATCACAAAACATAAACAATCAAGTGTATATTTGGATTAAGGATTAAAAATTTAAGTGTGGATGAATTCAATTTTATTTGAAATAACTTTAAAATGATGAAATTTATGTTTAATGTTTTACTTTTGAAAGTAAATCGGTAATAAATTTTATTTTAATTTTTAACTCAATACAAAAATCATATCTTTATCATATTTACTTTAATGTAAATTAATTCAAAGACAAAATTAATTTTGATTTGAATTAATCAAATATATTAACATAATAATCAAAATACACTTGTATTTAACGTAATTCTAAAAGTATGAACTTATTTCCAAACACGCGTTTGACTTGATTTGTCACCAATATCCTAATCTTAAGTCTGGACTGCAGCTTTTCATTTGTTTTTTACAAGACTTCTCATAGTTAATTAAAGTAAGATTAAATTATAACTACAAGTTTCTCTCCACCATACACTAAGCATATTCTATATCTCACCTAGACACCGCGCGTCCATTAATTATATAATGGTAAATGTCAACGTTTCTTTGCAAGGTTATATGATAAAACAAAAATGTTATGTAGTTGCATTTTTTTCTCAAAAGTTTGAACACTTGTTGTAATTATTTCTTTCACTGTTTCCTACCAATTTTTTTCTTTCTTTTAAAGGATACGTTGTGTGATCTACAAAAATTTGATACAATATATAATATTAGGTATTATTACTTTTTTCTTACACATATATATGAGCAAAGAATTAAGTTACTCTCAAATTAACTTTGATACAATTCTTTTATTTGATAATTTTATATAAATATTAAAATTTGTCCTTTCAAATATTAAATAAAGTTATATGTTCATGTACATCAAATTTTAAATAGACTAGATTATTATAGATATTTAATTTTATAGTTAATATTTATTTACATTTTAAAAAATGTATATTAGATATTAAAATAAAATAATTTGAAAAATTATCAATTTTTTAACTTAAGAATTAAAGTTACTTAATCTCTACCCATCTCTCTATCTATATCATCTCATAGAATAGATATTGTATTAAAAATAAACTAATAAACTAAAGATAAAATGTTGCATTAAAAAATTTTGCAACTTTTTTCTTAACTATTTTATAGATAAAATCTTATTAATTTGCTTAAAATTTAATTATTTAGTCCGTAAACTATCCTCTCTAATGGTTCAAAATACATTTTGCATGTTTATGTGTAAATGTGGGGAAAAAAAAAATCAGTAATTAATATGCACAGTGGCAAGTATAGAAAAGTTAGAACATGATATGTATATATAAAGGTAAAGCATTTTGGAACAAGAACGCACTTGAACAAAGCAATCATGAAAATGAAGCCTGATGAGGCTGGCACCTATACGGGGATCGGAGAAGGAAGCTCTGAGAATGACTCCAAACACAATATTTTTGAGTTGTGGACATGTTTCATCGTAGAACTTTGGACTTAGCTGAGCATATGAGACTGAAAACCCTCCATGCATCGCAACCACACACCACACTGCCACTACTACAAGACGCATGGAACCCATTTTGGCTACACTTTAATTCTCACTCTGTTCTCAGATCTCATTACTCTCCTTTATTTATAGAGATATATTCGCTGGTTTCTTGTAAATCACGATATTGCAAATGTTTGTATTGACTTAAAAAAATAATTACTCGTTTCTTACATTATTTAATAGAGAAGTCATATTCCCACATACAGAGAAAAAATAAGTTGTAATATATGTTACAGAAAATGAATAAAAATATATAGCATTGCTCTTTTCGCGATGGGTTATTAAAATTGATATTTTATCTGAAAGTAAACTGAAACAAGTTTAACGTATATTATATGATGTCCGTGACAACTACTTGATTTACCAATGGGTCGATTTATGTATTTAATTGATCTGGTATTTTTTTATAAATTGAAAGACGGTAGGCTTAATGAAGTACAAAGAGTAACCATGGTCGAATTGATATGCAGGCTTGACGATGATGAGGTTGGTATATTTAAGAAGGCTATCCAATATTTTAAGTTAATGTTTGTATCAGTAAATTAACAATAAGAACAGATCATGTATCTTATTAAATATTAAGTTGCGTGTAAATGATGCATAATCATGACAGAAATAACTTTGTATTTATGTCAATGTGATATAATCGTTAAAATTTTAGGTGTCTTTAAATTTGATACATAATTATTAGCAATACACATAATTCTATGATGTATTATGAGGAGTGTATATTGTAAATGTTAAATGCAGACGCATAAATTTAATGGGCCTCGATGAACATTTACCCCAGATCATGATTATTTCTTGATTTATGAAAGGATCGATTTATGTATAATATCATTTACTTCTTGAAATGTCATTGTTAAATCTGCTTTAATGTGGTTGGAGCACACAAGCAAACAAATTTAAGAGAAGTTGGAATTTCACACAAAAATACAAAAGGTTAAGGTGAAAACTGAAGACTTGAGAACGTGGCTCTCGATTAAAATCTGCTTTAAGAGTATTGTTGGAGCATGTCTTTAAACAAAATGAAGAATATTACTTTTTTATACACGAAAACAAAAGTTAATGTTTAAAAGTAGATGTATATATACTTGCCAGCTCTTGTATCAAGTTTTGAAACAATGACATTTTAACCAGCATCAGGCATTCATTTAAATTATCCACAAACTTTCATTTGCAGAATAATATATAATCATTGTCTTCAATTTGACATAGTAATCAAAAGTATTTTAAAAATTTAAATAACTTATAAAATAGATAAAATACTGTTTATACAATGTAATCAATTAGCTTCTCTGATATCATTACCGTGTACCATATTGACATATGAACTATTTGCCACTTTATAAATGCATTTTACTTTTTGACAAAAATTCATGCAATGTAAAAAACTTGAAACATTTTTATCCGCATGAAAAATTTCTTCAATTAAATAAGTTTAATACACAACGGGCACACCTCAGTTTTGAAGAGTAAATAGGCACACCATTAATTATTTTAGAATAAATGAACAAGATGAGACGACTTTCTTTAAAAACCAAAAACTGTGATGAACATCGAAAGTGGTAGATACAAAACGAACTGCTGAGTTATAATCATTCACCAAAATTTCAAACATAAAAAGAGGTCCATAATTTCCTTGGGCAGAGAGATTGATGACTTTATGATTATTCTTATTTTTGAACTTTGTTAAACTCACTCAATCAATAGATTGTTATTGTGAGTAAAGTATTTGAATTATTTGTTAAATATTAAACTTTATGATTTTTTGTCAAAAGTGAAAAGTAATACATTATAACATAAAAAAACGAAAGTGTCTATAAATAGAAGTATATATACATTGCAATTAGTATCATCATATATTTGTTGTTTCGTGCTTAGACATAACACACATTACCGAATCCTCAGTGCCTTATCTAACATTATCACACATATTGATATTTGTATATGGATACTTGCACAAAACTTTCATAAAACTTTTCTCCCACTTTTCTTCCAAAAGAAATTTTTATTTTTATTTATTTATTTAACAATTTAAGATAATATTAATTTTTATCTTATTCTTAGATGCAAATATTAATTAAAGACTTTTTTAAAGAATTACAAATAATTTTTTATAAAAATATTATTAATATTCTTATATATTTTCAGTACATTTTTTATAGTCCAAGTTTAGGAGAAAAATATATAATTAAATATTATTATTATTATTATTATTATTAACAAATAACTTAAGTGACATATTAATAAATATTTTAATCTTGATACGTGTAAATATTTCTACATTATCAACAAATCAAGATATATAATAAATATAATTTTAAAATTAATTATTTTAAAAATAAATTAACACTGATTTTAGTCTTATTTGTAATAAATAAATATAAAATAGTTTTTAAAAAATAAAATCTTAATAGTTATATTAAAGTAGCTTTCGATGGTTTGATGATACACAAAATTGATTTGATTAGTAGATTGCAATTCCAAACATAATTTTCTATGGTGGCAACGGTACAGACGTTACGTATATATGGAGGGTTGAAATATGAAGATGAAGTATTCAAAGAAAGAGATTTGATTATGTAATCAAATTAACCAAACCTAACCCAATCTTTTCTTTTCTTCTTCAAAAGAAGAAAACCTTTGTCTCTTTTTTTGTTTGTACTTAGTAGTATTAATTTATATTTAACTATGATATCCATGTGCTTCATTTATTTTTAAAAGTTTGTGATATTTTAATTTTCAATAATTTAATAACAAAACATTTTTAAAACTGATGTAATAACATAGTATTATTTACATTACCTCTTAATTATTAATTTAATCTTCATTCCTTTTAGTTCATTACCAAACTTTCTTGGCTGCATTGCATCGTTGGCTTGTGGAATAAGTAGGACCATCGTCCATGTCATTATTTATTGTTAGATAATTTTTTGGTAAATTATATTTTTATTACTTAATTTGTTGTTATTATCTTCAAATTTTTAAAAGTTTTAATTTAATCCTTTAATTTTTAAATATATTTTAAATCAAATATTTTTATTAATTGCGTTAATTCTATTAAAAAATTATTTTTCTGTCATGTTTACCTGCCTCGTCTTATTCTACTTCACCTCTTCCAAATTTTCTATTCTTCCTTTTTTTTTTCTTCCTCCTTTTTCTCCATTACTTCTTATTATTTTTGTTCTTCTTTCTCTTTCTTTCCTTCATATCACAGCACACAAAGTACCATTGGGCTTCATTCATAATTTTTTTTCCACTGTACCATTGGATCTTTCATCCGATTACTCCTTTCCCCATGCACAATAAAAAGAAAGGAAAAGGTGTAAAACAGATCATAATAGAAAAAAATAATTTTTTAATTGAGTTAACGTAATTAATAGAAAAATAAATTATTTACAATACATTTAAAATTTTCGAAAAAAATGAAAAATTGTAAAAGAAAAATGATAATTGTAAAGTAAATCCATTCAACTTTTTTATAAATTAAAAAGATATAGACAATGAAATGATAATATGAAATAAAAGGGGATAGATAAGTAAATCCATTTAATATTATATGTAACATTATGTATAAATATTTTATTTTATTTTTTAATATGCACATTTTAGAAATATATTGAAAATATACACTAAAAAATGCCTTTAAATGCCCTCTAACTAATGCATCAAGTCATCAACCATTCTTCTAATAATAAATCAAAAGTGTACAAGAAACTCAGCAACGAACATCATACAAAAGAAAGAAAAACATATCGGGAGTTGTAATTCAGAATTACTTAATTAATGGTCTTTATACTAATATTATTTTTCCTTTTCGTGTAGTGTAACGAAAGCCTAATTCTAATATGTCACTTTCTAAATCTGAACTCGAATTCTAAGCATATATAACTGCATAGTTTACAAACAGGTATCTTTTATCATTTTGAAGTCAAATAATTAATATTGTATATAATTTTTTATTTAATTTTTATATACATATAAAAATTATTAAATTTTTTTTTTGAACAAACACTTCAAATTAACGACTATAATTATTTCAATTCAGCTCAATTAAAGGAAAAAAAATGTTCTACTTTCAGTAATAAATTAATGAAAATGTCTCATTAACAAATGTTTAAGAATAACTGTTATAAACTTAAAATAAATTTGTATTCAAGATCATAATAAAAAATGTGAATGATATTTAAAAAAAAAATCAATTCATGAACCAGAATCTTAATGGTACTTTTTTTTAAGGTCCTTAATGGTATTTGTTAATATTACTCGAACTAAAATATAATATATATATATATATATATATATATATATATATATATATATATAAAAGATACATATGTATACTATATTTTGATATCGTGTATAAAAAATACCCTTGATTTGTTCCAAAGAAAAACAAAACAGAAAGTATAAAATGACTTTGAATAATTTGTACCATTAGGTAATCATAGCCAAAAAAAAAGTAAAATTTTTTGCATTTACAAATCATAAAAAAAATTACTTTCCAAAAAAAAAATAACAAAAGATATTTCATTTTATTTATACTAAAAATGGTTTTATATGAAATTGATATTTAATTATATTTTTTATCTTTTAATTTGAACTTTATATAATTTTAGTCCCATAAGTTTTATATTTTAGCCAAATAAATTTTTTTTAAATTAAGTAAATTTGCTCTTACAATCAATTATTTTAAAACCAAAACTCTTAAATTAAACATTGTTTTTATAATAAAAATTTTCGTGAATTATCTTAATTAAATTATTTTGAATCTTCATCTTCTCAAAACTCACCAACACATCTTAAATTTTGCACAAAATACAAAAAATAAATTTTCACTCTTCAAATTATAATTTTGTATCTTATAAAATCCTTCAAAAATTATCAAATTTGATTTGTTTTTAACTTATAAACCTTTAAATTTATTTTATATCCTAAATCCATCTTAAAAACCTAAATATTTTTATAGAAATTAGGACTTCTAAGGTTCTTAATTAGGTAGAAGAAATTCAAAAGCAAGACCAAAATTTCTTGGTTGTAAAAACAGAAAGACTAAGCGAACCTAATTTTGAAGGAACTAAAATTATAGTTTTTTACATTATAGAGACCTAAACTACAAATAAATCAAAATTAACTAATTAAATAGTGATTTGTTGTTATTATATATTGCGTAATTAATTGACAACCATATATAAATAACCATAAGAAAGTGAAATAATGTAGTAATGAAACTGCATTTTGTTTGTCATTAAAATAGAATATTCACGAATTAGCCATTGCTTTAACCAAGACTTCGAAGGCACAACCTTTATGTTGGTATGGTAGATTTGGGAAAATTAATTATCTTATGCCGCGGCTCAAGATTGATTGAGTTGTTACAATATCAAAAAGGATTACAGATGATACTTCAGCTTAAGATACTCAAAATTAGGTTGAAAAGCACTTGGAAAACCAAGCTTTTGGTTAAGTTCCCATTATTTATAAAATAGTTAACTTCAACAGTTTGATTGAATGGGGGATTTTAAGATAGAAATTCAATTTTTAAGAGAATTTAAAATACTGTATCCTAAAATATGTTAACTAGATAAAGAATTCAAAATCTTCAGAATTTTTACCAATATTCTTCCTAATATTTTTAATCATACACGGATCCAATCTATAAATAAAAAGTGATGTTTCTATCAATTTCGCAGTCAAAAGCTGCTAATAACTGCAGCCAATGCAGGAAATTAGACATAAAGCAATATCATTTGTGACTAAAATATTAATATCATTATCCAATATGCTATCTTGGATCATAAGTAATTGAATGGAACTATTTTTTCTTCATCATCCCTAGTGGAAGTAATAAATGAATTTGGAAACGTCATGGATGAAATAAAATAGATGAATTTAGCAAAGCATGCTGGATCAGGAACGTGTTGCTTCTGTGGATGTCGCATTGAAGGATTCTCACTGGGTTTATCTGGTGTGAGATTTTGAAGTCTTCTATTTATGAACTCAATCCTCCTGCATTTGTTTATATTTTCTTGCCATTTATGTTGTCTACTTGGGAGGAATATACCCCTGCTATATTAATTTAAAAACTTGCTTAAATATTTTGTTAAGGACACTACTAAGACATTGCAATGTTTGATCAGGATATTCCTACTGACATCATTATTGAGACAAACCTTCAAACTAATAGTAAATAAGTATTGATAATTAAAGCCATGAGTATTTCTATTTTGCGCTGATATATCGGCTCCAAAATAGACAGAAAAATGTAATAATAAATTAATAATATGCAGAACATGAAATTTGACGAACAGAAAAACCTTAAAAAAAAATCAACATTGATGTAAATATACAAAGATTTAATTATTATACCCTTCCCACAAAAGATTATTCAAAAAAATATGAAAGGACCAATATATTATCATCTACCAACATACTTTTATCCATTATAAAACCTTTCCTTATACTTCAAGCAGCAATGTTCTCAACACCCATTACTTTTCGTTTTCTATTTTTTCCCCAGATTACGCTTCCCGTTTGATTTGAGAGATGGTTCCCATCAAAACCTAGCACGGATATTTAGAGACTCCATAAAGTGTTAGTTAAAGGATAAAAACTGCTGTTATCCGGACACAAATGGGCCTGAACCTGTGCCATAAACTAAATGCTTTGTAAGGTATAAATCATCCCACATTTTTCACTGAGAGAAGTCGAATGTCACGATCCCTTTACAAATACGTCGGTGTACATTCATCGAGCCTACTAGTTACCATCTTAATCCTGATACATTAAATTATATATCCAATGAACCTTATGTGAAAATTATGACCAACGAACAGAGGTATAATTCTTTTCTGCAGCAACCCAGTCCTCAGGTCTCAGAAGGGAAAAAAAAAACTCATACAAAACAATCTGACAAAAATAGAAGCATTGAAAACTAGCATATCCTGGTTAGTGGATCATCAATATGCAGTGCTTGGTGAAAGCATGAGCTAATGATTAGAGCTTGTGTTAACATCTTCTACGCCTCGCCTTTTCTTTTTCCCCTCCCCATGTCTTGACCGTCTGGGCGCTTCATCCTCACTTTCACTATCGTCATTCCTGAAGTTGTTCACAGCAGGATACTGATCATCCTGGTTTGCTTTGTATCCTTGCTGATACTGCATGTCATCATCAGGTCCACCACTTTGACTGAGCATGTCTTGACTCTTACCTTGCTCTGATCCTGGACCATACCTATCATTCCGATCATTAGTTCTTTGATCTCGTTTGGCAACGCGGTTTGCATTCTGAGGTAGAGGTGGAGGTGGTGGAAACATTGGAGGCATATTAACTGGCCTACCAGCTCTTGGTGGATTTGCACCAGCAACCCCCATCCCCCCCATAAAGGGAGCACGTCCAGGATTCATCATCATCCCAAACCCACCTCCTGGAAACATCCCAGGTTGAGAGGGTCGCCCACGAAACATCATGGCTGCTGGGGGCCCTGCAAAATCACCAGAGAACCTAGGACCATACGGAGCAAAAGCTCGGGGACCCACACCGAAAAGATCTGGCATACCAAAACCATCAGGTGCAACAGGTCCATAGGATAACCCATCACCCATCATTACGGGGTTAAAACCTTGCATTCCAGGGATGGGTCTAGCTCCACGCCCAAGGGGCATATGAGGCGGCCACATCATACCTCTGCCCCTACCTCTGCCTTGACCCGCTGGCCCTACACCATGACCAAAACTCTCCTCCTCTTCATCACTTTCCTCCTCTTCCTCTTCTTCATTGTCTTCAAATGGGACAATGTCTGGATTTTCCGCTCCATTATCTGGATTCACTCCTTTTGCTTTCTCTTCTTCCCGTTTAGACTCTGCTGCAACTGAGATAGCCTGTAAATATGAGAAAGAAAGCCAAGATTACTCCAATGCTTAAAATTAAATACTGCAGTTTATGTTTCTGACATTCATCCACTAAAATAACTGACTCTTGATAGATACCAAGTAAATAACAAATTATTGCCAAGCCCAAGCTCTTGACTTTAGCATGTTTGAACATGGTTTGTTTTTACGCCACAGAACTGGGACCCAGACACCCCCATACGCTAGGAATAAAAGTAAAATGAAACGTTAAACATAAAATATTTGAAGATTGTTAAACAAGAAATTTAGTGAAATTCTCTATAAAGCAGATGGCATCACATACGTTCCAGCTGTAAAAAATATGCCCGATGGGGCAAGGATCAGCACAAACTCCTGGATTGTAAAGCCGTTTTAATGGTGACTTATAGTTTAGTTCAATAGGATTTTAAATAAGACACAATGGTTTAATTAAGTTTTCAAGTAGGTCCCGGCTAATCATTAAACTCAATTATGAAGTCCATCGAATAGCTGTCAGCCAACAGGATCTATTGTGAAAGCTGAGGATCTTTTCAAAAATACTAGAAGTATATGGACCTAGTTAAAATCTTCGAAATTATAGGAACCTATCCTAACATTCAGTAAAACTGAGAGAACTTAGAGTAATTTAACCTTTTAATTATTCAGCTTAATTAGTAAACAAATTTAGATTTTTCCCTTTATCTAATTTCTATCTAATCCCCAAAACTTCAACTCCAGTGCTCATAGAAGAGAATATTTGATCCACAAGAACTTTGAGAAAGAAAAGTCTCGACTATAATATTATGCTATTGTATCTTGCCACTTGACACTGCTCACTAAGGTTAGTATTAACACTTTTTGAGTGTTGACCAATATCTGAGAAATTAGGTAACTATTAAGGAGCCTCGGGACACTAACTATCATACCAAAAAAAATGAGGCTCCAAGTTTTCTCACATAAAAGGTTCCCATATATTTCTTACAAGGTCCCCCCCCCCCCTTCTCTCTCTCTCTCTCTACGGGTGACAGCTCTAAACAACATGTGCCTATTGTAGAATCCTGAACCAACCTTAACGAGTCTGATGGTATCATGTCTTTTCAAAGGACTTTGAACTATATAAGATTATTGATAGAAACCTAATAATCATGTTTAAGAATTCCTTAAAAGGTTCCATCATATTTCAAGGTAAAATAAATATCATACCAATCCAGAGTCAATTTCTCACTGTAAGAAGGAAACCATTTTGCTCTTCTCTCATTTGTACATCATGATTATCAGATTCTATTCACAGAAACAAGATGACAACTGAAAGGAAAACATACCATAAGCTCACTATCCGGCTCAAGATATAGCAAGGATGCCAGCTGCTCTCCAATGGATGGCTCCAGCTCCTGACAATCTCTGCTTATCTGCAATTACTTACACCCAGAATATTTAGTACTTGTCATGAACTGACTCTTTTCAAAAGCTTAAGTTGTTAGGTGAAAGCTCATAAATGGTTTCATATCTAATAGTAATAAAATTCCAGTCAGGTATTAACTAATGTACAAGTGTACCATACTACTCAAAAATAGAATTGGATGAACAATTTGGGAAGTAACATAAACAGAACAAGGAAAACAACCACTACTGCTGAGATCTGTGAGCAGTGAGCACACATGGCTCAATGATTTGAAAATATATTTCATTTTATCCATACAGAACATGCAACATCTACACAGAAATGAAACTTCAAATGGCATATCTTCAAACTCTTGAGCAGCCATAAAAGTCAGGACCACTCAAAAATGGTTGGTTCCTGGTCTTCTTGTCATTTACATATCAATACCACTTTCTGTAATATGGCACTATAAAAATCTAAACTGAAAGTCTAGAGATTAAATCCTAATTTTAGGATCCACAATAAGTATGCATCCACCTTGCGTAGCTAGAAATTGAAATTTATCATTAGGTCTCATCGTTAGGAAGCTGGTTGATGTTGCTGACTTACACCAATGGCCAGACATAGATCAACTCTCAGCTGTTAATGATATTCAACCAATGGTCAAAAGTGGTAAAAGACTGCCTATTTATCTATTATGTTTGGTAGAACCTAGATTCCCTATTAAGTGGTGATGCAGAATGGCTGCTCAAAAGAACTGAGGTAGCAAAATATATATTAACCAAGAAAGTACCGTAAAATTCAAACTAAGGGGGATGTGGACCAGTAACATTTTAATAAGGATCACATCAACAGTCAGATGGATCCAATCCTCGACATATTCAAGAAATAAGTGACTTCAAAAAACCTTCTTTTTTTTTTTCTATATAATCACTCAAAAAAAATAGCACAGCAAGTCAAGAGTAAAGCAAGAAAACAGCTCTCATCACGCTTTAAATTAGACCATAGAAATAGGAAAAACAATACCTTCACTGGCAAGTTCTCATTGTATGGATTCCTTAAATGGCGAGTTTTGTGGAATGACAGTTCACATAACTGCAAATAAGAAATGCAATTAAACAGATTATTTGATGCACAGAAAATTTTCATATATACTGGTACATGTACAAATTTCTCGCAGTAACTGAAGCTATGACACAAAAGCATTAATTTAGGCAGCTCTAGTAAACAATGAAAAAGGAAATTATATTATTTTTTGGTTAGGCAGCTCACAGCTACATAGGTCGTAAGAATTTGTTTGAAAATGGATTCTTTTTCCCCCTCTCTTCTGCAACCCAAGAAAAATAAACACGGTAATTGAATTCCTCCAAAATAACAACACCTAACTTCTTTTCTTCTTTTTGGATGAAATTATTGCTCAACTGAGTTATTGAGCAGTTGTCAAATGCTAAACTAAATATCTAATGAATGGTCACTGCTGATATTCAATAACAGCCACACATAAAGGCAGGTAATGGATGATCATTTTGTGGCTAGAAAATTATTTGGAAGGGCAGAAATTTGAAATCTCCAATGAGAATTAAATTGCACATCTGGATAGAAGATGAAAATAATGGGTGCCAGAAGTCAGATCAATGAAGCAGCTTTCTCAGTCAAGAGCTTCTTCAAGGCTGCGATAATCGTGAGTATCTTTCTAAAATTTCTTCCGAAACCCATGTCTAAACAAAGTAGCTCTTTTCTTCAAAGATAGGAGCACATTAGAAGATAATTAGTATGGAACTGTGACAGTTCAGTAGAAAAATATCTTTGAAAAACAGATGCTGAATGTCAGCACTAAGAAACCATATATCAGGTGTTAATACACTGGATCCACACGGACCACTCTACATATTAAACTGTATTGTAAATAGAAATGCTTGAAAATTTCTCCAGCAAGTAATTTGTAATTTTTGTTTCCCTTTTGCTTGCTCCTACAAAGTTTGCTAGAGTTGTTTGGTTTCACCTACAAGACAATTGCTTTCCCTCATAAAATAATTCATCGAAGTTGTTGGAAGAGATTTTATACCTTCAACCACTTAACAGAGAAATTCCGCCCATAATGTGCAGTTCCATGAGCATATTTCCAGTTCCCACCAGTAACAGAACCACCAATTCTGGATGTCATCTTTGCACATCCCTGCCAAAACATACATAGCATCAGGTTCAGTGGCTTGACCACAGCCAAAGTAAAGCCATTCAAGGATTCTTTTTCATTTTATAGTTAAAAATTGTTTTGCTGATGGGCAACATTTGACATTTGATTAACTTAGTGAAACAGGAGTCAATAAATGATTCAAGTAACCTATCAGGTAAACATAATGCAGATTTGAAAATTATATGACTATCCCTCTTGTGGAATTAAATTATCAGCATAGCCAGCAACAATACAATAGTAGTGGGGTTAACATGTTTCTGTATGCTGAAAACATCAAATTTAAACATCACAAGAAAATCAAAGCAGCAGCATCAACTATCCATTTTCCCACTAATCCATTATGACTTACTTTGGGCATTTAAATGATAAGTTTAGCGGGTTACTTGTAGATTTTATAAGGAACTGTTAAGAGAAGTTTCCATTAAATAAATAAGCACTGCTACACAAACATTTGCAGTTGATTAAATGTCCAATAAAACTACCAAAAATGGAATTTCTTTTATAAAGAGCTGTGATTTTTATCCTTCATTGCAATCTAAATTAAATATTAATTATTTTAGAGATAGTATTAAAAGTGCTAGAAGCTTCTAAAATCAATCATTGATCTATTTCTAGAAGCGTTCAAATCAAAGCAAGCAAATTTTTAGATATATTGCGTGCAATATTAGCAGAGAACTCAATGTGCCATTGAAAATTTGAGATATAAAGGCCAAAAGCAGCCCACCATTAACAATACCAAACAACCGATGATTAATATCAGGTTTTAGAGGTTTCTATTCATCAGAAAGCAGCACTAACCTCACCAACAACACTTTCAAGAAAGTACCTTACACTAAGAGGGTGTTAAAGATTTAAAAAATGGGTGCCAAAAAGTCAACATGGTCCAATCATAATGTTAAATATGAATTTTCCTCTGATTATTTTAAGTAGTTACTAACTGAGAAATTTATTAATTCTTACACTGACAAGGGATTTCTTACTCTTAGCCCATAATTAAGTCTACAGTAAGCCTCCAAGTCCTATCTAATCTATCAATTAGTTAGAAATCAAATAAAATTAATTTAGAAGCACACTACATTTTTAAGTGACGCTCAATATTTTCTAACACTGCAATTGGACAATAAAGAGACCCTGGCCTAAATGCAACAAATTTAACAAACCTTCTCAAGTGGGAGACTTAATACAAAACATACCTGGAAATGTCGAGTTCGGTTGACTGAGAAAATTAGTATCACATTTTCCACAGAGTCAAATGCTTCATTTAGTTTGGATTCATTGCTCCTTTGAGTTGCCCATACTCCTTGTTGTACAGATAACTCCAAATTTTCCCGATTGCAACTTTTAACAATAAAATACCTAAGGTTTTAGTGGAAAAGTATATTAGTGAAATTCATACAGGTGAGAAAAAGTGATTCAACAGAAGCAATACTTTATAGGTTTATTTAACTACTCAAAATGTGAACAAGAGTTC
Organism: Abrus precatorius; assembly: GCF_003935025.1. NCBI lineage: Eukaryota > Viridiplantae > Streptophyta > Magnoliopsida > Fabales > Fabaceae > Abrus > Abrus precatorius. The sequence continues at coordinate 29,012,630 of NW_020874292.1, read as the reverse complement.
CTCATGAAAACTTATCCACCTTTAAACTTCTGGACCAGTACATCATAATGTAGTAACGTCATATTCACATGGGCAATGATTTAATTCATGCAGCAGGTAATGCTAGTTTACATTCTAGAAACAAAGGATCAATATCGTAAAAAGTAGAGAGAAAGATAGAACACATGACAATGACCTAAAAAAGAATTATAATATCAAACTGATGAAGCTACTCTAACATTTTTTCCTTTTAATATGTCAAACTTTTCTTTTTGTATGAAAAATCCCCCCACCTTCAATGTGCCAAGACTAAAAATCAGAATAGTATTCAACTAAAAGAAATGAACCTCAGCTCCTTACGACCGAAAATTTCTCTGTAAACACAAAATCAACAGTAGAAACACCAAACCACCCCAAACTGTGCTGAAACCAGTCACAGAGCAAAAGACAAAAAAAAAAGTGAAAAGGAAGAAAAATAGGAATATTAGTGCACACTCCTTCTGTCTAAGGCCACACCTCCTCTACCTGAAAATTCTCAAACACCACCCTCTCGTTCCAGCCCCTCCACCATATGATTTTCCTCTTCTAATCTCCAATTTTCTTCCCCCAGTCACCTGTTACCAGCTGCCCAGTCTGTTAGGCATTCCCCTCTCTCAAGCATTTTTTGTCAGAGAGATTTGGGTATCAGCTGGTCTTTTACTGAAATGATTTGTACTGGTCATTTAAAATTAGCAAGCTGGTCTTTCAAAATCAGCAATTACAGCAGTAAATATGTAACTATAAAATATTTTGTATTCAATAGTTTAGCTGTTAAAGCCAATAATTAGGTTGTATTAAATCTTATATGATGAAGAATTCTCCACAAGATCACACACAGTTCTATCTTAATTCTTCCAAGTCTAACATGATACCAGTTGGGTTCAATCAAGTCTACAATACAACCAAAAATTCCTAATTTTCCCAAATCCCTCTTGTCACTTCATTTCTTTTCCTCTGTTCAAGTTCTTTGATTTTTCATCCTAAAATTTACTTAGAAAAATGTCAACTAACAAGTATGAAGCCTTCTTGTTTCGTCTCAGAGACAAGAATTATTCCGCCTGGGCATTCCCATTATTAATTATTTGTAACCAGCAAGGATTTGTAGGGTCAAGTTGATGGCACCACCCCACCTCTAGACATAGCTAAACACAAGGATGATCACACAAAGTGGAATGTAAAGGACACCCAGGTTATGGCATGGATTCTAGGCTCTACTGGGCACCAAACTGTCCTCCATTTTTTACCTCTCAAAAGTGTTGCCGACATGTGAGCTTACCTAAAATAGATATTCAGTCAGAATAACACTACTTGTAGATTTCAGCTTGAACACTTCACAAATTGTCAACAGAATATTTGTCTATTTCTGAATTCCATTCCACTTATATAAATCTTTGGACAGAATATATTGGTATAGTCTATCAAAATGTCACTTCTAAAGGTCTTAGTTCAGTTCAATTTGTCCATGAGACCACGAAACAAGATGAATTCCTTATCAACGTCAGCTGAATTTAAAGGTACACAGTCCAATCTTATGAACAAGCCCATCCTTGGAGGTCTGCCTCAATGAGTTGCTTCATGAGGAACAAGGCCTTTCCACTCAAACACTCTCAGAGAAACTAAAAACTAACTTATCGGTGTATGCAGCACATGGCAAGCCAAAAGTACAAGACTTTTCCAATAAAAGATCCATCCAAATTGCAGCTAATCCAATATACCACAATTGCACAAAGCGCCAGTCTATCCAAGAAGCATATGATTGTTGTGTTATTTTTCTTTACCCATATTTCAACAAACCTATAGCTGAAATCTTTACTGAATCCATGTCTCGTTAGCAACATAACTTTCTTCTTAACAATTTGTTACTTGTAGACTTCCCAGCATCAATTTGAAGGGGGATGTCAAAGAAATTTGGGCATTGGCTAGTCTTTTATTGCCATGATTTACATTGGTCATTTAAAATAAGCAAGCCTTTCAAATCCAGCAGTTATAGGTGAAAATATGTAACTGTAAAATATTTTTTTTATTCAATAGTTTAGCTGTTACAAAGGGCTGAAATTGGATTGCATTAAACATATAATAAAGAATTTACCAGGAGGAGAACACACATAGTTTCATCTTAATTCTTCAAAGACTAACGTTCTCCACTCCTTCACTTCCTTCTTTCATCATATTTCCATCCTTATCCCATTTTTCTCTTTCTCTTCTCTCCTTCCTTACACCAACAGGCTTTCACTACTGTTAGAATCTTCTTCCTTTTTATTTCTTTTCCTCTCCTCATATATACAAGAGTCAATGGCCCATCAAAACTTTTATTCAGGTAATGAGTAATAATAGCCTGACAAGTTTGAACATTAAGTAGTGAAGAAGTTGATGCTTAGTGTGCTTAGGAATCATATTTACATGATGACCTGGAAACTAGAATGAGGACTATGTATAGTTCATTGAATTAAGTTTAAATGCTTCAAAGTTCAATAGCAGTAAAAGAAAACAGAAAATGCATGAAATAAACTAAAAAATGTGTGTAAATAGCCAGAATTGTACAGCCTGAAATGTATGCGTAAACTGCCCTGTAGACAGCAGTAACTTTAAGAGAAACTAGTTACACATGGCAAATGATGGTATAAACTCCCAAACAAAGTTACTTAAATATGTAGCTTGCTTAAAGTATTAACATAAGGGTAAGCATACTCATAACAGACTTTACATAGCCCAATTGAAAACTACAAGACTCTGAACACACCTAGATATTCCTTGAGGTAAAGGGGTTGCAGTTCTATTGGCTTGATTAGGCTGGCCATTAGCAACACTTTGCACTTGGTTCTGGCTGACCTGCTGCTGAGACTGTTGAACTTGTTGCTGCTGCTGGGCATTTCCTGACTCTGCTGGTAATGTTTTCCCAGCCACAGCTTGGTTAGTAGAATTAATTCCTTGAGGAAGCTGGGATTTTTCAACTTGTTGAGTATAGCTAGCACCCCTTTGTTGGAAAAATTTATTAGAGGCGTTATAATTGTAAGAATATAAATGTTGGATCTTTTGAAGGACCTCTTCAACAGGAGGTGGAGGTCCAGGAGATTTTGCATGCCTATATCGACAATCAGGCCCATTAGGACAAAATCCCAACTTGTACCTGCAGGTTGAGAAATTTTTAAATCATAAACATGCAATTTGATAATCTTATCTTGAGCAAAGAAATTAAACTAGAACAGAATAGAACTAATCTGACATAGAACAAAAACATTTTTCTTTTGAAAAAGAATAAAAGTGCTTATTAAAGAGTGGAGTAAATAATACAAAAATGAAACAAAAGCAGAATAGCAAATCCTCGCATACAACACTGAAAGTTTAAAAAAGAGGACAGCATACATAATCCAAGCACAACAAACCAATAAATCCTTCCAATCTCTTAGAATATCCATCGAAAAAGGCAACTCCAAGTAAAACTTCATCACCAAAACATCATAATGATCCCAAGAAGTAATGCTACATCATTAACAAATAAGGTAGAAACTTCTTTTAAAAAACTCATTTCCCTCCAGTGAAAAACACCATCTTCCAAACTATCACAACTCTCCACATAATTTTACCCATCTTTCTTCTCCCAAAACCCCTGAAATGAGTCATGCAACTGTTATAGACCAACCCATTGCTCAAAAAACATGCTTCCAAACAGTCCGGCAGCTAAAAAGAAATGCACAACGAACATAAAACATAGAATAAATATGTTTAATCAGGAAAAAGAACAAAAGGACAGAGCATTTGATCTCATTGCACATTCACTATCTCCCAAGGGCCAAGGCTCCAGCTATCAGTCTAAACCTAAAAAATATCACTAATTTCGTCTAATCAAATGGTCTAGGGCCCAGTTTGGATTAACTTTTCAATAAGTACTTATAGGAGAAGAAAATAAGAAAGTTAAATAAATTAAACTTCTCCTGTGAATTAAAATCAATTTATACCCTTCGGTTTTCTTAGAAATACTCTCATTTAACTTCTACCAAACCCTAATTGCACAAGTCAATTTTAACTTACAAGAAAAGTTTTATGCATTTTACCTCCCTATTTTCTTCTATAAACACTTGGTCAAAAGCTTATCCAAACTAGACCATAGTGTAGTATACATCAAACAATTTGTAATTATGAAATCAAAAGCATTTACAACCAAAATCTTCAAACCAAACACCTTAATAGCACCGAATCCTTCACATCAAAACTCACAATCAAGCAAGAAACAGCTCAAACACACGGCATACATGTTATAGCAACCAAAAAAACTAAAAGACTGAGAATCAATCATCAAATTCACACCCTAAATAGGAACGAACATATACATAATACACAAATACCTACATGTTACACTCCTTGATATCTTCATTAGTGTGCTTATACACGCAATCCTGTTCTCGGCACTCTCCATAGAGTCTGAAAAACCGGCACACCGGCATCCGCGCTTTGTCGTACTGGTGCAAGAACCCGCACGCGTCGCCTTTCATGCAGAGGCTGCGAAGCCAGTGACGGCACACCGTCTGCCGGAAGCTCCGCCGTCCGGGGACGTTGCCGGCGGCGGGGTCAGCAGGGGAGGGAGCTGCTGCGCCTCCGTTAGCAACAGCAGAAGCTGCGGCGGAGGAGTCGTGTTGGACGAGGGGTCCAGCGGCGGAGGCGGCGACGACGGTGGAGGCGGGAGGGGCGTCGAGGCCGCCCTCAAAATCGAAGCTGAGGACTCCCTCGGAATCCTCCATTGGGATTGGGAAATGGATGGGTTTGAAGTGAATTAGGGATTTGAATGGGAAATATGAATGTGAAAATGAAAATGATGCATTCGAAGAGTGAGTCACTGTTGTGGAAGAAGAAATCGAAGAGACCAAAACAGGAGGACTCACTTGTTCCTTGTTTGGTTTCGTTTTACTTTGTAGAATGCACCTTTGTTTTTCCTCCTTCTTTTTTTAGGTTTAAATATCTTTTATAACCTATCTCCACTTTTGCATTTAGACGTTTTAATTAAGTGGCATGCTACGTTTAACGACAAAATTTATTTAAAATTAAATTTTAAACAACTAAATGAGTTAATTAAATATAAACATTTTTTCTTTTTATGAATAAGAGTTTAATGATATTTTTCTTCTCCCATGATCACATGAAATAATCAAATCACATGTTTTAAGTTGTTGACAGAATGATAACTGTGACATAAAAGATATACTTAGAATAATGTATCAAAACATTCTGAATTTTTAGCTTATTTAAACTTGTTTAATATTCCAAGTTATGTCTTAAATCATCGTGTGAAGAAAAAAGTTATTTAGTTGTTTATTTATATGTATAACCATAATTATATTTACATAACTTAAAAGTAGTTATGAGTATTGATAATAAAAAAAAAACCATTTTTATAAAAATTATATTTAAATAACTGAAAAGTAATTACCAGTATTGATAATTAAAAAAATTAATGCAATTGACTTTCAATTAACCTTTTTTTTATAAAAATTAATCAATTTGAACTAAAAAAAACTAGGGTTTTTGTATTTATTTATTTTTTAGTTATCACCTAATCAAAATTAATTGGAGCTGACTTAAATGAAATAAACCTATAGAATCAAATTTAACTTTTACATTATCCATACTCTTAATTTTAATATTATTATTAAAATTAAAATTAATATTCAAATTAAGAATTAGAATTGTATACAAATTTAAATATATTTTCATCCTTACATTTAAAAATGTCAATTTAATTTTGTAAATGTAAAAAAAAAATTAAAACCTAAATATAGTACCAAGGACTAATGATGTTACTTTCTACTCGATCACTGAAATCAGTTGTATTATTAAGATGGTCTATTTTGATTGAAAAAAGAAAACATTAATACCTATAGCATGTGTATAAGTTTTTGTCCATAAAAAAAAATCAAGTAATAACTCAACTCAGGTTAGTTGAAGTTTAACATGACTTCTAAATATTGAGAATTTAAGAAGATAAAAATAGAACATTGTATAAACTTAATGGCTGTAACGTCAAAGACATGATATTACATATATGTAGTGTGTGTGTGTGTTGTATTACTAATAAAGTTTAGCACAGTTGATAAATAATTAAGTTTCTTGAAGTTATATTCATGGAAAAACCATATTTAAAGGGACAAAATTCACTTCAATAATTTTTAAGCTTTAAAGGAAATTAATCTCCAATTTTCACTTAAAGGATATTATTGGAACACTCCAAAAAGAGTTGTTTATAATGTTCCCACAGCTTAAAATCCATAGTTCCATCACATACTACTGTGACTGTGACTGCTATTGCAAATTTTTTCAACACGTTGAAATGGCTGATAGGTTTTTTTTAATGTAACATGTCATCCTTTATTGATGTGTAGTTTTATCTAGTAAGTGCATGTAGAATCCTATTCCAGTTTTAGTAAAAAGTTAAGAAGTAAATTACTCCCTGGTTTTTGAAAACTATGATTTTGATTTTTCAATAGAATCCTTTAGTATTTTTATTTACTTTAATTAAGGAAAATGTCATATTAGCTATTGAACCCGTCAAAGTTTGTTTTGCCACAGGATGCTGATCTTGAAGCATTGATGTTGTTTCAGGGATTCTATGCGGTATTTAAATCTAATATTGTAATAGTTATATACATATCAGACTGTAGTAAATCAAAACATCAAAGAATTCAAACACGAAAAGTTTGAAGTGAGAAATAAAATTAACAAGCATGTAATCCTTAAAAAACTGCAAGAAATGCTTAGCCAGTAAACCAGTACCAACATCAATTGAAATATAAACAAAGGATTTTGCAAGTTTTATTGAAAATCGTGTTATGATATATTGAAAACTATGAGAGTGGATGTAGTTTTACGTTTTCGAACAAAAAAATTACTTTTAAGTACTTAGGACACTGATTAGTATTTAATTAAACAATTTCTATAATAAATGCAGTGTTAGTAATCATAGATACAATAATTATCTCATATAATAGCAAATTACATTATACAATCTGAATTCAATCCAAGGTTCACCAATCTATTCCCAAGTCTCTAGAAACAAAGAGTTTGTCAATGTATTGGATTAGAGATTGGGATGCCGTGACATAAATTTGCATTTGGACTTTTGCTGACGCCTCTGAAGCAAAAAGATGCCAACAACAAAGAAAAAAGAAAGTAAAAATGAGCACCATAATCCCATCAATTTCAATTCACAAGACAAGTTTGAATAAGATAATCTCCGACACCAACCGTCTTGATTTACCTTTGACAAAGAATGATAAATAGAATAGTACCAAGAAACAATATGATTAAACAAAAGAGAAATGTTAACAACAATACACTTTTTTAAATATATTTTTTATTATTGACTAAAATTAATTAAAAATTACAAAAATCATTAGTTTCACTTTTAATTCAACTATTCTCACTGTGATACTCTCTTGTAACAGCATGCAAAGGACATACGAGCATAGAATTCATTTCAGGTAGGTTTCAAAGGTTAATGCTTTTATGAGCTGCAAAGGAGATACAGTCATGGCTAAAGGGTAAAGTTGGATCTTAAGGAGAAGTTTTATAATCAAAATGTGGGTTGCAGACTAAGACTAATATGCCCTGAACTTCAAGGTTAAAAAAGGCATGCATGATGCAACTGCTAACTTAGAATAGGTAGGGACTAGGAAAATATGATGAAGTGCTGACCATTACTAATTCACTGTAAATAGACTTCACACATAAATCATCTCTGTCCCTCCCTGGCTCTCCTGACCAAGCACTAGACCCAAATACACTTTGCAGTAAATTTGCAGGATTTAAAGTTCAAAAAAAGTGCAAGCAAACTTAGTTCTACACTTACCATCCTCATTGAGTTTATTCAAAAGCTGTTCCTTCGTAGGAAGGACATACATTCCAGCGGAAACAGCCTTCCGGATTGCCCAACCATGGTAAGGAGCAAATACCTGTTCATAAGCCTTGGAAGCTGGATCCCTAAGGGAATTTCCCCTGCCAAAAAGACATACAGTAACTCAGCTCATTTACTATCAGAGCTAACACCCTGTGTTTCTTATAAGTGTTTGCTGTGCTGATTACTTAATATGATAAATAACCCTTAATTAATTTAAAAAATGTATCCATGATGTAACCCATCTTTGCACAATAAGCTATGAAGATGATCACTTTTTGCTATGAAGCATGTAATTCTCTGCTGTTAAAGAAAGTTCTTATGAACAAACCAAGGCTAAGGGTGTGTTTAATTTGGAAAATTTTCTCAAAAGTTGTATGAAATCTTCCAGAAAAACTCTAGAAGTCGAAATTCAAAGCTTCTTGAATAATAGCTTTTATTTAACAAAAAGATAACTTCACCAAAATAAAGGGTAAATTCATGATTTTCTTCCCTGAGACTTGACCAAATGACAGAAAGCAATCCCTTTTGGACAAACCATGTTCTTTCGAAAACAACTTAATAATCAATAGATTTAAATATAAACAAAGAAGAATTCTAACAACTGTATTTAAGGCACAGGTTAAGGAATAAAAAATAAATATATAAATAAATAAATAAATATATATATATATATATATATATATATATATATATATAAATGTTATAACTGCACCTCTATCATGATTTCCAAAGCATTCTCTCTAATAATTTTAATAAACAAATTTTATTTATTGATTTCTTAATCAGTACCATAGCAAGACCCCGTATGCATAAAAGAAAAAGTAAAGTATTCTCTAGTAATCAATTTCTTCTATTTTTCTGGTTCAAAATGGTTTGGCCATGAAACTGATCAGAGGAATCTGAACCACTTGGTCGATGGGAGGAGTGGAGTATGCTTACTGGTCACTAGTTACCAATTATAAAGGTAATAGAGAAGAGAAAATAATTGGAGTGATCACCAGCCTTAACAGATTGTTCCTGTTATTGATGGAATGAACATAAATAATATGAAAATATATAAAGAACAACCACAAATGAACATATCATTCAACTAGTTTTTATGTATACACACATGGTATCCCCAGCTTTAAGATTGAGATGTTATAAACTCCCAAGGTTCAACTCACCATTAGGCCAGCCATCTATCTTCCTCCCAATCCCATTGTTTGCAAACACAAACTAAATAAATAAATAAAAAGTGGTAAGTGTAGAATTTTAAATTCCTTATGGTTTTATTCATACTAAAAAAGGGGAAGAGATCAATCGTCAATCTCCCTATTCCACATTGATTATCTAGCACCCACGGATTAAAAAGTTGAAGGGAGCCCTCCAGCTTCATTGCACTCTATTTTCACTCTTTGGCACCTAGTTTAGTCTTAAAATTGTTCATCGCAAAACTTAGCAATATCTACATAGAATAAACCACCACAAAGCAAATTGTAAAGCGGAAACTGATGCAGACATACTCCTTGATTAGAATTTGCTCAAAGAGTACTCTGACCATGTCAAGTCCGCGCTTCACTCTCAGCAGATTTCGCGTATGGCTCCCGCCTTTCCTAACAGAATCAGCTTGTACATCCAGATCAATCATAGATTGCAAGGTCTTAATAGACTTTGATGCATCTGCTAGATCATGAACCTATGATCATCAAGCAATCAACCATAGTTTATTTCACAAATCATGATAACCAATTACATGAAGCAAGCATACACTACAGAGAAAGTGAATTACACAAAATAACTGAAACACCCCACAAGATCCAAATTACTTATTTTCTTTTTCTCTAACTATAACTATCTCAACAAAATATAAAATTAACAAAAAAACATGGTTTAAATTAAGAGCTCTTAGTACTTCTATTGCAATTACTTAGAAACCAGCAAAGAAAAGAGTAAATAAATATAAAAAAATCATACTTTCAAATACCCTTTGAAGATTAGAACCAACCCAATTAAGAGATATGATGAAAAGGGTGGAATACACGATACCTTGGCAACGTAATCCATCTCAGCGAACTTGAACGCGACACCCAAGCAAGAGAAGAGGGGAGAGACAAGAGAGCAGGCATGGGAGAAGGGAGCAACCTCGACCTCTGCGTTATGCGAATCGGTGACAATGCTGGCGAGGTTTTTGAATGCGTCTGCGATTTTTCGCAGGGTTTTGTCAGAGCTTTCTTCTGCCATTGAAAGCTTACAAGAAGAAAGGATCTTCTGCACTCTTGTTGTTGTTTCTGTCCCCTTTACACTGCCGAATTGCTGTGTTTGCTTCTTTCGGGTGTCTTTGTATCTCAAGATTGCCAACGACAATGCTTAAGCATCTTTTTTGTTGCACCGTTATAGTTAGAAGAAGTAAATAATAATAATTTTAAATTATTATTCTAAAGAAATTAATTAACGAAGCTGTAACAATAATATTTTTAAATTTTTAACTTACAATATTTAAATGTTAAAATTTTAATTAGTAACGTTAATTGTAAATCTATAAATATTTAAACGCAAATTTAAATATGTTATATTTTAACTCAATATGAATCGGCCTTAAGGGAGAAAACTTTTTAATCAAATTTTAATATAAATTTAAGGTTACAACTTCAAATTATTAGGTAAGTTATAAGAGTTTTTTTAGTTGATTTACACGTTTAATAATATTTAGTTTTGAAAAAATATTTATTTTTATGAGTTTATTGAATAAAAAAACATAAATAAATAATTTCCAGTGCTTATTTTGTTTGACCTATGAAAATATCAAAATCGTTTTTTCATAAATAAAGCCCTGAAAATATAACAGTGGTATTAGCCTCTTAAACGAACTATTGTATAAGGATTAGTGTTGATAAATGATTTATATTCAATAATTAATATGAAGCAATCAATCGTACTTTTTGAAAAGGAGTTATAGATTCCTTACTTGTAGTGTTTATTGTAAGATTCTTTCCTAAAATAAATATAAGTCTTGACTTAATGAATTTAGTTAATGGAGAAGTAACCTTTGATTATCTTCCATCACATGTGATTATCTTAATTTGGCATTATTGTTTGATTTATAGGGATTTTTTTTTTCAAATTACGGAATGTAATATTACAGTAAAAAAGAAAAATAGCTTCATCATACGCATTTAGGGATCTGGGAAACTATCAAAAGAATATGCTCAATTAAATTACTACTATTTTAATATACACATAAATTATTAAGCATCTTTTTTTTTTGCCCTGTTGAATGAGTGAACTTAGTTCTTAGTGTTAAAAAAAAAGACTCATTTTGTCATCTTTGTGCTTGTAATTGTGAACAAAACCCATTTGATCGATTAATTATGAAAATATTATTTTCTTGAAATAAAAAACAGTTTAAAACTTACGTGACACAAAAATAATAAAATAATAAAGTGCTATGTCACATAACGAAAATTACATGAAACTAATAAAAATTTTCATTTAAAAAAATAGTAAAAAAAACTAAACATGTCAAAAAGCTGTTATTCACCTTTGGGAATAGTAAAAATTTTCTTTGGGCCAATTGAAAACCTTTAATAGAACATAACAAAGCTAAACTGTTGGGCGTGGCTGGTACATTTAGTCAGGATGGCTGGTATCGATTTGAACTAGCCCATTAATCCATTAGTTTACTAGGCTTTTATTTTTAAGCCCAATATTTTGAAAAACACACTTAAATAAATAAATAAATGAAATAGGAATATATCGATTAACATGTGAAGTAAATCACAAATCTCTCATTCCTGCGTTAAAATTTTATTGAAAAACCAAACTTCCTTTTCAACCCACGTATTGTAATGCATAACTAAATCACTTTGTTTTTAGCTGTTATTTCAGATAATAATACATGGATTCAGAAAAAAAAAATTAATAGCCTCATTTTTATTTAAATTTTGATAATCTGATGTCATTTATTTCTCTTATTTATTACTTTGATATCTTGTATACTATTATTTATTTTTTATAAAAATATAATTGTGCAAATAATAATAATTGTCATCTTAAAATTTTAAAAAATAAATACATGAGAACATTTTTTAAACAACGAAAAATTACAGAAAAAGAAAAAGAAAACATTCAAAAGGCCATTATTAGTTTTTGTACCGTCTGCCTAGTACTACAAAGCAGTTTTGTATGAAAATTTGAACAAAATTCCGTTTTGTAAATTTTGCATATTCATTTCTTTTCTGGGATAGCAGCATATTCAATTTTATTGCGATGCCCATTGACCATCTTATTCAGAATATAACCTTCATTGGGATACAAGTCCAATTGGGAGCAACATGTTTGATTAAGATGAATGATTTTAGCAACATGCTGGCAGCTAAAAAAGTTTGTTTAACTATGTACTAATTATAACTCAATTCAATAATTACTAGGCAAAACGAGTACCGGAATGCAAATAAACATATAATTTCCAACTGTAATTTCAATTGTACTATTTTTGTAAGAAAAAAATTAAGATTAAAAAATAATTACTCTCTCAAATTTGGTAATAATCAAATATCTTATATAAAACTACCTACACGGTAAATAATCGATTGCCCTTCAGAGGAAAAAAAAAAAAAAGAGAAGCCAATAGCATTGTATTTCTAATTTCTATTTTTTTTCAAAATAAAATAACTCTTCTCTGTTTTTTGGAAAAAAAAATTAAAATTTAAAAGACATACGGTACATGACTGATGTGTATGAATTTCCAGAATCAGTGCTCTGCATTTAGTCACGATACCATTAGTGTCAGACATTCTGACCGAACAGTACAATCTAAATCTCACAAATCAAACACAACTCTAACCTTAACCAAAATTCATCTTTTCACAATAACCATATACACGAATCTGATTAAATACATGTAATATATACCAAAAAAACTAAAGAAAGAAAAAATTAAATATAATGTAGGTAGTATTAAGGATTCAGCTCTGCACAGCTCAGATTCAATTTGCCTTAATTGATCTCAAGCGGCAGCTAACCCAAAACCACAAGACTTAAAAAACTCACACAAAAATTCAACCTCATAATGAAATCTGATTTTGGATTTCTTTCCCCCTAATCTCCCTTGTTTAATTAGCTAATCCCATCTAACTGCTAGAAGACATAGTGGACAATGTAGTAGCAGAGGAAGTTCTGGGTGAGGGAGAGGCATTCTTTAACACTACAGTTGGTAAAATGGTGGTTTTTCTCCTCTCTTGTTCTTTGATTAACTCTCCTCCAAACAACTCCAGTTTGTCTAAGTTGGTGTTCTCTGCCACCTTTTTTCCCTTAAACAAAACCGACTCAACATTTTTCTGCCCCAACATCTCCTCCGTAACTCCCAACAAATCCGACGCCGTTTTGCATGTCTTCATCTTGTTTCCCTTCGCCATTATTTCATTTGACTGAATCCTCACATAATTGCTCATTCGGCAGTCCCCAAATGCCATTGATACAGCTTGATCAACCTACATTATTTTTTATAATTCACGTTAGAATTTCCAAACAAAGAATTAAATTACCCTTTTTTTCTTTAATTTGTAAGTAATTCAATACATTAATAATGCAAATTTGTTATTTATTTATTATGTACAGTATTATAAAATTTTAAAAAATTATTAAATTAAGCTAACTAATACAACTCTATTTTTTTATTTGTAAATATACGGGACATGTTTGTTAGGTAGCACATTCATTACTTAGCTAACTACCAACTCAATTACTACAATTTAATTATTAAAAAATAAAAAGAGGAGAATGATTGAAATTCTTAATGCTTACCATGTCGGAAGCACCTTCGCCAGCGATCCTTACGAACCCAGACGGTGACTTAACGGCGTTAAAGTCGGATTCTCCGTTACCGAGTGAGAGAACAAGTAGGTCGGAGACGCCGTTACAGAATGGGAACTCGTGTTTGTTGTTAAGCACGTGCGTGATGGCTGCGGCCGTTGGATTGTTCATGGCGACGCCTCCATCCACGGCCACAATCTTGGTCCTTCCGTCGATGGACCGCATCTCGGTGGGGCCCACGGAGGAAGGGTCAGCTGACGTGGCAGCACAGACGTCTCGCATCTTGAAATCGTAACCGTCGATTTCCAGCGCGTCGGCGCGGGAGAAAACGAACGGCGCGCGCGTGACGAGGTCATAGCAAGGGATCAGAACCGGCTTCACCGTGTCCTTCAGCGTGCACTCTCCGAACGTCTTGCGGAACAGCTTCTCCGCCTTCGCCGCCGGCCGGAGAACTCGCCGGAGAATCCCAGGTCGGCGGGAAATCTTGCGGCGGTTATCCGTGAGAAATTTCAGGGCCTCGTCGGCGGTGAACATCGGCTGGCCGTCCCTCCCGCGCGTGAAGAGCAGCGCCGCGAGGATGCCGCCGACGCCGGAGCCCGCGACGGCGTCAAAGTATCCAGCGACGCGCGCGTTCGGATTGCCGGACTTTCGCCGGAGACAGGCCTCTAGATGCGCGAGGGATTTCGCGGCGAGAATGCCGTCGGTGGCGCCGGCGCCGTCAATGCAGAGAATCCTGACCTTGCCGGCGGCGTGTTTGGCGTCCCTCGCCTGAAAGTGAACGGAATTGGGAACCGAATTCTTTGGATTCTCGGCGTTTCCGTAGCCGAAGAGAAACTTGTTCTCCAAGATGGAGAAGATTTCGTAGGTGAGCTTGTCAACTTCGAAGGTAGAGTCAATCATGTTCAGTGCCGCCATTACTGCAATTCGCGTGAAGGTCTTTTTCTAGAGAGAGAAAATTTAGAGGGAGAAAGAGGTTTTGTGAAGGGTTTGTGTGTTGTTGAATTGTGATGACGAAGAAAGGAGTGGAAGGTGGGTTTATATAGTGAACGAGGAATGAGAGTGAGTGAATGTGACGATCGAAGAACATTCCTATGGTGGGCGATTAATCGGCACGCGATTTTTTTCCCTTTTTCATTTTATTGAATTTAATATTGTGGGTGTGGAGGAGGGAATTGCATTTGAGATGGGTGAATGTGAATGAAACCAATGCTATTTAAAATAAAATAATAAAAGAAGTGTGTTGAAAGGGAAGAAAAATTACGTGACCACAAACAAAGTTGCAATTCAATGACTTTATATTATATGATGATGTGTATGAATTTAAAATTTTTTGGTGGGTACAGTCTTTTGTTAGTCTCTATTTCCTTTTTGTGTCTTCACCTTTTTCTTCCGTCCTATTGCTTTTTTCCGGTTGCTTTCATTTCAGTCTGTAAATTTTAAAACTTAGTGGGGGGAATGTCATCCTGTTAGCCAACTTTGTAATTTTTATTCTAATCTTTCATCAATAAATATTATTTTGCGTTTATCGTTCTTTAAATAGAATAATTATAAGTTATTTGGTACACTGATTTCTTTTTTGGGTTAACAGACAACTTTTTTTAAACAAATTATACCCTTGCTGTGTCATTCAAAATGGATAGGTATGTCACTTAAATTAGACATTCCATTCACTCTTTGATCTGTGATAAATTTTCAAAACATATTTGAATTGAATGCCATATTTTTCAAGTTTGCTATGTATTTATTAAAAAAAATGAAATGGGCATTCTATAACTTTTTTTTTCTGTTTCATTTATGTAGGATATTTATGATTTTTTTCATCTCTATCTTAAATTTAGGAAACTTAAAATATAATGGTTTTATGACATTAATTCAAGTTCTTTCCTAATTACTTGTTCCAATATTTATTGATTTTCAGATTCTAAATTGGCACACAGACGCAGAAAAAGAAAGGAAAAATATGTCAGATGCTTTTACATTTTTTTTTTATCAATGACAGGCTCAAATAAATTTTTGAAAATCAATGGACCATAACCATCAACATCACCGTACGTGTTGAACAAGAAGATCGAGATAAACTAATAGCAAATGGAAGATTAAAAAGAGACGAGTCATCGAGAGAGAATGGAGTGAAGAATTTTAAAATTTTCATCACATTAGGTGAAATGGTGATACATCCATATCTTATCTCTTAACTCATCTTTTCTTCTTAAAATTCAATTTTTTATTTAACTATATATATAAAACAGATATTAATCTATATTTTTTTACGTTCCACATAATTTGAATGTGCATATTTCCACATTATAATTTAAAATATATTTTATTTATTCTGTGTTCTTATACAGTTCAATGAGATTAATTTGACAAACAAGTACGATACACTAAATATTTACTATTTCTTTAGACGAGTGAAACTTTTGAATAAATTTCTTGTATTCTCTAAAATGTTGTACCAATTACAATCAACGTTAAAAAAAATTATTGTACCATCTGTGAATTTCTTTTCTGTAGCCATGAGGCCCCTTGAAGCTAATGGTCCATGTGTGTGCGGCAACTCTAATCTTTGGCTCATAGGACTGCTTCTAGCTCCTTCTATCATTGAGGAAGAGAAGGTCCCTTAATTTGGTGACTCCACTTATGGTGCTCCCGAATTTGATTACTGTTATGCTGCTATGCATGAAAATATTGGACAAAGCCAGTAGTTGATTATGAAAGAAAAATCTTTTTTGAATACAAAAATGGGACCATCAGAAGTTTATTTCTTTGATTTGGGAGTATACATTTAAAAATATTAAAAAAAAAACTAATGCTGCATTTGTTAATTTTATTAAAACCGTTTATGGAATGATAAGAGCAAGGTTAAGACACAACAGTTTTGGAAAATCTCTCCGAAGGTTGTTTGATAACATTTTTATCTTAATTTCGAAGAAAAGTGGGTTTGAAAGTATAATTTTTCATACTTTGTGATTAATTATGTTTTATTTTTTGGTTATATTAAAAATATTTTATGCACAAAGGCCACAAACTAATTTTTTTAAGATGCAAAGATTACCAAAATAGAATTTATCACTGGAAATAGCATATTTTTCATATAGACTATAAAAGGAAATTAAACTAGTCGATATGCTTAAAGAACATACTTACTTGAATTGTTGGATGTTTCGGCAATCAAAGTATATGTATATGTTTTTTAACGTATAATTGAGAGTTGTTGAACTGTATTAAGTTGTTTCTTCATGACATTAATAAGTGTTTTAGCACTTTCTTTAGGTAATTCTAATAAATTTGGCTACGGTGATTTAATTAGGAATTTTATGCGTGTTTGAATTTCTGAAATTTCAAATTCTTCTTGTGCTTTAAATATGATTAACATTGAGCTCCTAGCTATGCGTCTTGCATGAAATTTAAAAATAAAGAATCTTATTTGCCAATATAAGTCACAAATGGTAATTTTTTTAATTTCTTATGGGGTGTTTGATTTTTATCCGTATGCTCTTTGATCAATGCTATAAGAATGCTCAATTCCAATTCATAGTCTATTAGTTTCCCTTATATTCTTTCATAAAGACAATTTTGCAACAAATTGCATGGTAAAATATTACACTTTTCTATATTCCCTTTCTTCTATGGGATGAGTGTCATAGTTAAATAAACTCTTTTATTTTATCTAATATCTTAGAAATGTAACATTTGCACATGAAATTTTTTTGTTTGTGTTTGTTTTCCTTTTTATTAGTCGATTAAAAAAAACTTAAAAAAACATTGTAGGTATTAGTTTTGTTTAGTTTTTATATAAACTAATCTTACACTGTTTGGTTCAAATAAAATAAGGAAAGAGGAGATAATTTAACTAAAGAAAATTAATGAAAGAGAGATATGTTATTTAATTTATAAGGAAAAAGAAAAGAAGCAAAAAGAGTAAATGAATTTATTTTTTCTTATTTTAATTAAGACTTTTTCCATGATTTGTTTAAAACAAGTGAGAAGAGATTTCGGCGCCCTCTCTTTCCTTTCTTTCTTTTTTTCTAAAATTCTGAACTATGCTATGATATCTAGAGGTTCTCAAATGGTTACAATTTGTTCCCTATCATAAGCAATTGTTTTAATTCCATTTCAAATATTCTGACGTGACTTACAAGTGTCTTATGTATCTAATTGACTAATGACAAGTAGAAATATTGGTTCCATATTTTTTAATCCATTTAAATCCCTAATTTGAGAAGTATATGTTGTTGCATCCATCGAATTTATCAACAACTCTCTTAAACACCTTCATCATCGATGTTGGGCTGGATACATTAATGAGAAACGGAGACTGAAAGAACTGTTTTAATTTTAGTTGCATCATAGTATCATAGTTTTGATCCTTAAAATTGTGATTTCGTGATTCTGTTTTTTTTTATAAAAAAAATAAAATATTTAAACAACATAATTGAAATTTCAAATTAAATTCGAATGCAAATCATTCATATAGATTTTTTCTTAGAAGTATATTTTTGAGAATGCTAGTTATTTCTTTAAATAATATATATAATATACTATTCGTTACCATATTTATGTTAAAAAATCTTGATAATTCTAGGCACATAAAAAGGAAAAATAAATAAAAAGACAAGCATTAAAGAGAGAGAACATGCACTTATAAATTACAAGGCCAATATATATATATATACTAGGAAAGCTGTGAAGATATAGTGGTGGCTAATAGTTTTATATATTGTAGAGAATAAGAAAGAATATCCAACATTTGATGCAAAATCCGGAGTGGTGTTACCTTATATTCTTCTTCTCTTACTTTGGTTTGTTATCCTTGTTTTCATACGTACAACCCCAGGCCATATCTAATAATTTGGTTCGTGGCATTAAAATGTGGGAGCTAACACCAAACAAAAAAGTAGTCCCATGCTGAAAGGTTTTGAGTAGTCCATCATCATCTCATTCCAATCAAAATTTACAATTTAGAAGATTTTTCATAAATATAAAATTTATACACATATATGATTAGTGAGGATGATGTGGTCTAATATCATGTAAAAAATTCTTCCTAGATTAGTGAAATTTGATTGATATTTTGGACATTAATGTTACAGATGAGATTCGCTATCACACACCCATGTCCCGTCTTGCTCAATGCTATTGCTCTCACTGTGAGGGTCAGAGGGAAAATCTGGGTAGGGCCTCTCACAAAGATGTGGTCTCAGTCTCAGATCTTATTACCAATAACTATGCCTTTCCCTATACAGCCTGTTGTCTTCTTCTCCCTACCCCTCTCTAAAAAGTGCTTCCATGCATTGTACGGTCGTACCGACATTCAGCTGCAGCCAAATATTTTCTTTTTTTCACTTTTTCCTACACTACTGCTTGTCTGCTTTTCTATTCCTTGTTTTATTTTTTCATTAACCATTTTTAGACCCCTAATCTAGAAAGATTCTTCAGAAAATTAAGTTATATATATATATATATATATATATATATATAAGATTCGTTCATTTTAAAATATTCTAGAAAATTAATGATAACTTATTGTTAAAATTATTCTTAGTGTCTCAATGTGTCTAATAAAAATTCAGTATTGTAAGAAGTGACAATTTAATCATAAATTATATTTTTGTAAAGTAGTGGTTATGTAAAAACTTAATAACACAACAAATAATCAACTTTCAAATAAAAAATCTCTTTAGATTACTGACCCCTGTGGATGGCTACGTAAGGTCAGGTTTCGTTGGATTTTAGGGAAAAGTTATCTGAACTAATTAATTAAAGTTAGACTAAATTGTATTAGGTTTCAGAAATTTTTTCTTATTCAGTTTGAACCAATCTAATTAAATTAGAATGCAGTTGGATCAAGCCACTGATTCATATATAGATTTTGTAATGGTGTCAATAAAAAATGTTTAAATTTTAACTAATAAGAAATTAAAACTAATTCTTTTTTAATTATTTTATACATCTCATTTTAGAAGAATTATATCATTCTTCATTTGATACCAATACCCTTTTTTGTAATTAAATCAATAAGGGAATAACATGGGTATATAATAAATCTATCTCATTTGTGATCTGGAATTTAATTCTAATGGTACTTTAAATTTTATAATTACAAAAAGATGCACTGGGGTTTATTTCGAAAAATTTGAAATTCCAATACTGAAAAAAAAGGCCATGACTACTATGCTTTGTGTTTTTGTGTTAGTATTGTTGCTTCTAGATTTTAAAGTCATGAATAAAAAAAAATTATAAATAGACAGAAATTAAAATGAACAAGAAAAGAGTATATATGAAAACTTTCTCAAATTGTTGACGGAATAGAAGATTTAATATATATATATATATATATATATATATATATATATATATATATATATATAATGGGATTGTATTAGGATTTAATGAACTTGAAAGTTTATGATCCGATATTTAATCTAAACATAATTGAGTCATACACATCGTGATCCAAAACCATGCTGAATATCTGAACTAATATTCATATTTTAACTTTTGATTTGATCGGATTCATGCTGAGTCGACCCATGATCACACCTAGCTAGTTGTGGGATTAATTCTTCTTCGACGACTTCTCCTTGATGTTCTTGTTTTTAAGGCAAAAAAACGTAAAAAAATGTTAATAGACCAACATTTCCCTAACACAAATTCAGCCATACCCACACGTTCCATTCATGGATAAGCATATATACCCATACAACCTATTGAATTTTACGTACAACTCAATCATAAAGATGTGATTATCTACCTCCCACTTCCTCTTCCTTCCATTCATTCTCTGGAATTTAGAGTTGATTTTCTTTCCGAAAACGATATATCTATTTTGAGTATTAATAGTTGACCCCCCTCTCTATACAAGTCGCTTCCTGGCAAACCGTACAATGAGTCCATGAACGTGTACTAATGTACCAAGTACTAAGTGCTGAGCTGTGGTGATCAGACTCGAGCTCAACAATTACCCCAAAACCAAAGGGGAGCCCCATATATATCCTCTCAATTTAGTAACGAAGATAGGAATGGGGAAAGAAATCAGGGAAAATGAAAGAGAAAGAGGCTGAAAGAGATAAAAATCACACATGATTTTGTTGGTACATTAGCATTTACGACTTGGTTGGTGCTGGAACTGATCTTCCATATTTTACTATAAAAATTTACATTGGAAATTATATATGTGTACTTCTTTGGGAGATATGATCAAGTGGTCAAGTACTTTCATATGGGGTCAATTGAAGGACGAATGCCACCATTTAAGAGCTGTATGAGCAAGCCATGGAGATAGATATATTGAAGTTATCAAAGGAAATATTGGTGAACTGTTTTCACACTGTCGGCGGCACATGAATTTGTTCATCACTTTTTTGGTATTGTATTTGTATGAAGTGAGGAATTAGACCGAGTGGAACTTACGACCATGTTGAAAATATTTGAATGTAACGGGTGAGAATTTTATTCTATATTTGTTCATTAATCGTAAGCCAATATAGTGTGGGTTAGTAGTTAATTTATAGTTTATTCTATGTTTGTTATTTTTACCTAATATATGTTCTGGTCTATGTGGACGTGTTCAAATTATTGGAATAAATAAATATGAAGTAAAGAACATAAGTTCAACTCATGCATGGTAACGATTCTCTGATATATTAATAAAAAAACAATACACGTTTTTTTCACAAAGATATATCTGCTGTTATGTGTTTTACGATTGTTTATTTAGTCGTGGATAGCTGCATAGAGCTATACATAGTAAACCATCATTATTTTCGTTTTGAGAAAATTAATGGGAACTAATGCTAAAAGAATATTTTTTTAGTATTGACTTAAAATGTCAAAGAGCCAAAAAGTAAGAGTTGACTTGTGCTCTCTCATTCATCAAACCTTCCATCATTCTCCCCTTAATTTTGAAGAAATTATTTAACCACGCTAGTTGTACATGTCTGAACCCATTTATCAGTAGAGCTAGCTTCCAAGTTCCAACAAACTAAATATAGTACTTTTTCAAGTTTTAAGGATAATTTAAAATTGAATTAACGACCAACTAAACACAAAAAAAAAAAAAAAAAAAAAAACTGGCGAGTCCCTATCACTCAGCATGTAAGTTTTACTCTAGTAGGAGCTTAATCCTTTGCTTCAGGTCAAACCTGTATTCACATCAATGGATTAAAAAGAAACTAAATTGAATAATAACTTTTCCTCACCCATCGTTTTCAAGTTGTCGTCACAATTACTGCCGGAATTAACACGGATTCCCGGGAGTGATTGAAAGAACTGAATGGGTCCTCTAATATGACAACAGAATCATAATCCAAAATATTACTATAAACTTAAAAGAGAAACATAAAACTAGTTGAGAGTGAAATGTTCCGCTTTTCATCGTTCCTTAGATAGCGGGTCAAAAAAATCATAACAAGATGCATTTTTATGCACAGTAAGGTTGCCTTGCTTTTCATATAATTAATAATCTTGGTTTAATCACACTCTTATTTAATGGGTCCAGGGCATGTATGATAAAAATTAATGGGTTACTTTCCAAACGATTTCCTCGGACAAACACCGACGCCCAAATGCAATGGTCTTAGAAATAAATAAATGAATAATGAAAACGTTTAGAATTACGACGGCATCAACCAGCAGCGGATATTTCTCAATCTTGGCCATGTATGTGGGTAGGGACACCGCCAAAGTAAGCGTTAGGTGAGAATAGAATTTGCATGTCAAACTTAATTAGAAGCTAACATTGTCGCCACCAATTGTTGTCGGGTCCACAATCATCCATAATCAAATTAATTAGTGTCACGCTTCTTTCTCACCAGACAAATGGGTTTGTTTTGGGCTTGTTAATGATGGGTTTAAACCTTTAATCATTGAGGTTTGTTAGATTAAAATATGTGAGCCTGAATAAAGTGTCACTGTGCAAAATTTGGCCTTGCCCACACGCTTGTACACATTCCATGGGGACCATGCTTTTTTTTGTCCCTTGAAATATCCAAATCTTTGACTCCACTACTGATCGTGCAAACTTGCATTCGTCGTACCTCTGTTATTTGCGTCTATTGCTTACCGAGTTACCGTATGAATTTGTTCTTCTGTGTGTACACACTATTCAATTTTATTTACCTTTTAATTGTGTATTTTAATGTCATTGAGAATTTCTCTCATCCTATTTTTAAACTTCTTTTAATCATTTGATAATAATAATAATAATAATAATAATAATAATAAACCGATACAACTTTTAAAAAATGCAGACATAAAATAGAGTTAAAAGTTACACACTTTTACCTTTTATCTGGTATGCTGATATAAAGTTTTGAAGAACCCAATTACTTTATATACGATTTTAACACATTATAGTTAGAAATAAACATAGGATAGACAACCTACTAAACCAATAACGTAGCTTATGTTAGGAACGACTCGATCTAAGTTTATCTATAAAAAATAAATAGTTAACTTCAATTGGTTAAAGTGATATTTATTATATAATTTTTAAGTTTAATATAATAAATATATATTTAAATTTTATTTTATTTTATTTTAAATGTTTAAATTCAATCCTAATGATTGAAGTTCACAAAATTTTAAAAACTAAGTTAGTTTAGTTATGATTTTCTAAAAATTTTACTCAACTACACAACTTTAGGGTTTTGGTCACTTCACAAAAGTTTGTTATAAGCCTATGAAGTTATAACTTTTATTTAATTAAAAATTAAATTTACTTATGTAAATAAATATAAATAATTTATTATTATTGTTGTTGTAATTTTGTTATAGGATGTTACTAATTAACTAAGTATATTAAGAGAACTAATTAATTAATGAATAATATATATATATATATATATATCTTATTAAATATTATTATTTACTTAAAAAATATTTTTTATATTCTGACATAATAAATGTTTTTTCATAAAAAATTGATTTTATTTTTTAATAAATATTAATTAGCATTTATCTTTATTATAATATCTTAAAATTAATTGTATACTTGTGTCCTATTTAAAGGAAAAGACCTGCTAGCTAGTTTATATAAGACAAGAGTTTATCAAATTGTTTAAAGGCTTGTTGACTTATTTAGATTAATGTCTTATGACTAAATTAATTATTATATACTTTTCTTATGCCTCCGCAAGTACACCAATATTAACTCGTAAAACCAATATAATAAAAGTAAAATATTATTTTCATAAGAAATGATGATAACACGTATTAATTTGTTAAATTAAACATTAATATTTGATATTTTTATTTTTTAACAAATAATATGTCTTGTTTGTTCAAGTCCTACCTCTCGCGTGTCTCATCATCTATTTCTTCACCTGTGTTTGTGATTTTGCAATCTCCACTCAATTTAAAATAAAATTCATATTTGATAGATATTAAATTGCATACGCAACCCTAGAAAAATGGTGTGATAAAACATGCACACGAATAGAGATGAAAATAAATTAAATTAGACTAAGCTTTATATAAGGAAATGTAGTCTATTTAATAATTTTAAAATTTAAATTTAATCTATTATTTATTGGTTTAACTTTTTTAAAAGCTTAATTTAATTTTTAAAATCTTTAATAGATTTCTTATAAATAAGTTATCAAATCATATAAATAGGTATATATTTCTAAAAATATCATAAAATTTATATTTAAATAAACCATAAAAAAAGTTAATACTTTAAATATTTTTAATAAAATTATATATTTTTATTTATCACTTTTAAACTATATATTTGATTTAAATAAGTAAATAATTAAATATATAATAAATACAAATATAAATCAACACATTATGTGTGTAAGACATATCAAATAATAGTAACACAAAAAATTTCAGCAAAAATCTCTCTATAAGAGTATGTACTAGGAATACTATTCAACTCTAATGAAAAAATTAAAGTTTTTAATTCAAAATTTTATTTATTTTAAATTTTATTTATTTAATATGATATTATATTTTTATATAAATTATTTAATATATTATTATAAATTTTATGAATCTTAAACAAATTATTCTATCATGTCTAATAATTTTCTTTAAATTTAAGTTTATCCTATTTAATTAATTAAGTCCTTTAAAAAATTTAAATTAAATCAATTATTTAACTATTTTAAATTAAATTAAACTTTAAAAAAATTAAATCATAAATTTTAGTCTAAAACCTATTTTCATCCCTACACACAAGTAAAATATTATTCATCTCTATTAATTGAATGTTCCTTACATACAAGTAGAGACATTATTTATTTCTGTTGATTGAATGTTTGAATTCAGTAATTTCTTTTAAATTGGCCCCTTTTTTTTCTCTTCCAACAACTTTCAAATTTCAAAAATTTACTTATTTAAAGCAAAATAAAAAGAGATAACAATGATTTCTTTTAATATGATAAAAATAAAAGATAATTAAAATAATCTAAAACATTAAAAATGTTCAAGTAATAACAATAAACTTCTACGTTTTAACCTATTGCTTTAATAATAACAAATAAGTATTTAACTTGATAAAATTAAAGCAATTATATGCTTAAAATCATGCACTTTTATATAATTATTAACTTTAAGTTGTATATATTTATATTTATATTGTGTTTAAATAGAATAATTTAAAATTATTATATTACATATATTTATATAGTAAAAAGATTAGATAGTTTTTTATTAAATAATTTTTTTTAATTTAAATTTTACTTTAAATATTACTTATTATTCACGATCTTAAAGTAAATTATGACGGGTATTTTTACCTTATTTATTATAAAAATAATAATAATAATAATAATATTATTAATAAATAGGTGAGTTCATCAAATATTAAAGTTGCGTGTGTTAGGTTTTAGGTAAAAGTGGATCTTAAAAACTTGGATGGAAGGGGGTCGAAAATAAACAACAGAGGGATTCACTTACACACGTGAAACTGTTAATATTAATTTTTTTTATTAAAACATTGTTATGAAATTAACCATCGAATTAGTTTTTTTTATTTTGTAACGTCCGATGTACATGATGTAGTTGATGTCTTAACAGCTTAACAATAGGTTCCATTTATTTTATTATTTTTCATCTAATGAAATTTTTTAATTAAATTTTTATAATATTTCAATTTAAAGAAAATGTAGTACTAACGTCCGTTGTACATGTTGTAGTTGATATCTTAACAGCTTAAAACTACGTTACATTTATTGTATTATTTTTCATCTAATGAAGCTATTTTTTAAGTGTAAAGATTCGTAGATATATCTTGAAAACAATTATAGACCGTTTATTTCTAGTATAACATACTTGTAGCCAGCTGAAGTGAAGAGAAGAGAAGAGAAGACCTTGTTTGTTTTCTGTTTTTATAAATAATTTTTTTTAAGTAACAAAAAAAAATTATTTGTTAACATAAGTATTATTTTGTTTTCAAAATAATTTTTAAAAATTGTCTTAAAATATAATTTTTAAAAATTAAAAATTATTTCTATTGGATTTTTTTTTCTTTCATGCGTCAGAAAAAATATACTACTGGAATTATGTTAACTTGTTTATTTAATTACTTGGTGACCAATCTTTTTCTAATAGATCTCTTAGCATCCATATTTCTTTGAATCTCAGGGATGTCATAGGTGCCATGACAAAATTAGAGTGACATTTTTAGTAACTAGTTCACTTTTTAAAAAGAGGTGTAGCCACTGCTACCAATTCTAGTACTACTGCATTACTGTTGCTACTACAATATCGTGTGATTAGTCAAACATTAATGTCATTATCCTTGCCGCTTAAATGGTACGCAGTTTCTATCATCTTCTAACTGTCCATATC
This sequence comes from Abrus precatorius, assembly GCF_003935025.1. Lineage (NCBI taxonomy): Eukaryota > Viridiplantae > Streptophyta > Magnoliopsida > Fabales > Fabaceae > Abrus > Abrus precatorius. The sequence goes on along the minus strand of NW_020874292.1, from coordinate 28,986,133 downwards.
ATATCAGCACCTTTGTAGCTACATTTGTTTCCTGTTATTCCTGTTACTTTCACCGTTTTATTATTTTTATTTATGTATAATATATAATATGATAGCAGTAGTCAATGCTAGGTGTGATAGCAAAATATAACCTAAGACAATTGTGATTTTTTTGTTTAATCAAATGCATTCCTTTTTTATAGATGTCTGGTAAATGGTACAAATTTAAGAGTCTTGTTCGAATAAATGATGAATCTAGCTGTTTTGTTTTTACTAATTAATTTAAAAAGTTAAAAAAAAAAAGCGTTTGGGAAAATCATTCAGAATAATATATGGTATGACAATTTTCGTAGGATTTCGTCTCGTATTACCTTGCATTTCTCTTCAGAATTCTCTTGTTTGCCTGGTTTTTGTAATTTGAATTAGTTGTTATTTGTATTTACGTACTCTTAGATTAACAAGTGATTCCTATTAGTCTATCACGTAAAATTGTTGAACAAGTATATAATTTGACTAGTCTTTAAAAATCCTCACTGATTTTTGTCATTTTTAAGTTGTTTTCCCCCTACTTCGTTCGTTTTATATTCAATTGTTATGATATATGAATAACATACAATTAAGTTTGCATTTAAAGTTAAAACTTTGACAAGTTAAATAACAACATTAACATACGGTGGCTTCTTTTTAAAATTGTTTTGGTCTTTCCAATCCTCAGTTTAGCGTGCTGAAATACTTAAATCAAATTATTTATTTAGGGGCCATCTATTACGAACCACTGCTTTTCTAACCTTACCAAACATGCATTATCATGAATAGAAAAAACCACATAAAGCAAATACCTTCCTTTAAAGAGAGTACGTTAGCATTGAATTTAAAAAATTATTCATCGCAAAGTGTAGCATTCGGATAAGCCGAAGAAGAAAGTAATCAAATTTTTTATTTGCTCCAAAATTTGTTCTAGAGGAACACAACCCACACTAATGGTAATGGAGGTGAAACAGACAACAAGATGTATATATAAACAAATGTGGTGTGCTTTATATGGGATAAAAAGCCAGGTTAAACATGGTTTAAATAGTCTCACATGTCGGATGGTTCAGCACAAGAAGCAAATATGAGAATAATATATACTATTCATCATAGCATACCCTTGGTATTATTGCATCTTATCTTATACATATCTTATAAGGAACACAATGCGTTGAATATTTAATGACATGGTACACATATATACAAATATCTTAAAGATGTGAATAAGAATAAAACATACACGTGTGAAGAAGATAAAGGCAGAAAAAAGGCATGATTCCGAAAAAGACCAAAATAGGGAAGGTGACATTCTTAGACTAAAGAAGCATTCACAACCAGTACACACATAAAAAATGACATGGGATGAGGTTGATTTTATTTATTTTTATTTATTTTTGCTGTTGTTATTGTTGTCATTTTCTATTGTTCTGTAGTTTGGTTGGCCCAACAAAATATAAGGCTAAGATGCATGTACCGCAGGGTATAGGCTATAGTATGCGGGCCACCAGAAAGACAAGGGTCTGGTAGGAGATTCCTTACCGACAGTTTTGCACGCTCATATTAATGTCAAATTGGAGACACTTCACTAGTTGTATCATAAGGGATGGCTTGGTAATGGAAATTTTTTATATGCTGGGCTTGTCATTAAATCTTAATGAAGATTATATTGCATTGCGGGGGAAACTTCAACGAAATCTGATAGTGAATTTTTAAAAGGAAAAGACTTGGATCTGTTTCCTCTTCTTTTTCTCCCATGTTGTCATGATAATTTCAGATATGTTGTCTGCTAAACAGATAATGTTTTGATTAGCTAGCATTGCACATTATAGGATAATACCCAGTTGACATTTTTTTCTTGAGTTAATTTTGATTCATTAGTAAATTATACGACGAAACTTAAAGAGTTAAAGGAAAAAAAAATTATCATAACAATTTACACATTCTTATTTATTGATTTTGTGAAAATTTAAGTTATTTGAGATGTGTATTATTATATAGTTAACTGAAGATAAATATTTGTTTATTTGGGTGATGTGGGTGATCATTGATGGCTGATCTAATATCCTTAGACAGAAAAACCTCCCTAAGAAACATTCTTGATTTAGATCAGAAACAAAACTTGTAAGGTTCAGCCAAAACATTTTACTTCCGATCTTCCATGTTATCATTTGTTTGTAGCTAGTCACTATAAACCCTTTCTTTTTCGTTTTATTCTTTCCACAAATCCAACTGATGTAGACCACTTTGTCCCAAAAGTCCAACAGCTACCTCTTCCATATATATTAGCAAATGAAAAATATCTATGATGAGACAAAATTATTTATTCCAATTCAGTCACAACCCCAAAATAAAAGAAAATCAAATTATAATAAGATATGCAAGATTTTAACCTGTACATCAAAATAAAATTAAAATCAGATGCCAAGTCAGAGAACACGTGCCAATTAGACAGCTAAGGCCTGGTCAGTAATATGGATTAAGAGTTACTTTATTTTTTTGGTCAACGTTCAAAATGGATTAAGAGTTTTTTTTAAATTTATTTATAGTCCTTCTTTTTGTGTATATATAATCAATTCTATCAGCCCATCCCTTTAATGACACTGCATGGGTAAGACCCACGAAGCCAGGTCAGCCCATTTGTCAGGATTTCTCAATTTTGGCCCATGTTGAGTTATGAGAAGCCCATTAGTCACTCTATTGTTGATAAAAAAAAAAATCAGAGATCTTTGGCACTCTTGGCAAAATAAAACAAAATAAAATAAAATCTTTCTTAGTTTACTTGAAAGCACATGAGGATTGGAGGTAGTGAATTCGTGTCGGACCTGGAAAGGCCTTTTTTCTTTTCAAGATTTGAAGATAACAAGCCTTTAAAAAGGATTTTGGGTTCCTTTTATCTTTATTCATATTGATTGTTTTATGAATTCTTATCTTATTTTGTATTTCCTTTCAAACATAAGTAGTTATATTTATAACTAGGTTTACGGTGGATTTTTTTAAATAAAACTGGGGCTTGCTTTTTCTTATTGTAATATAATTATTGTTTTGCCTTCTCAATTAAATTTATTTTATCATAAAAAATATTGCATATTTAGAATCAATCACTCTTAATATTATTTTAGTTAATTAACTATTGATCATTCATAATTAGCTAATGTACTTATAAACTATATTAGGATTCATACTATAAAGTATAAGATAAACTGTTGTTACCTTTTCATGTCCCTCAACTATTATTTTTTTGGTCCAAAAAAAATTGTCATGCAAAATACATGCTCTCCATCAGATTATAGTTCCTGTGCTTGTAAAGCACCAATCAGTTAAATTACTGAAAGCTTTGATAAAAATTCTTAGTAAATCTGTGCTATGCAAGACTTCAAGTTACCACATAATTGAACTTTTAATGCAAACTAATCAACATCTTCGCAACAATATCTTGGTAGATTAGCATATTTTGGACAAATTTGACACTTCAGTAAAACTTTCTTTGACAGTTTGTGCATTAGACATTCTCTAGTTTTTTATATTGCTCCTTACATAGGATTTGAAAGTGAAGTTTGAGGCTAGCGGAAGAGGCTGCTTCTGGTGGAAACCATTTAAAATAGAGAGAAGGTCAAGTGCTGCTTCGAAGAAAATTTTGGAGCCCACAAGAAGACAGTTTGTGGTGCTAAGTGTGAAACACTGCAACTCATGTAATGCATGCAAAAGTTTATACTTTTTAATGCAAAAAACTTGGATAAGAAAAGATTTATTGAACAAGTTAAAACGCTAAAAAAGTATCATCTTTAAAAATATCCTCTGAAGTGGCTCTCCACATTGAACGTTTCGCATTATTCATGTAATTGTGGGACAGAAAGCTCTAAGTAGTCTATTTAGTTCAGTAGCCACAGAATTTGGATAAATTCTAAAATCGTTATGTAAAAGTAATTTGAAGGTCACGTAGAACAATTTAGAACCTGTTTGTATAAGATACTTCCCGAGGCATGTTTTACGAACAAAAGTCCGTTGTTGCTTTCGGCAAATGCACAATTAATAGCAATGGAAAGGATTTAACACAAACAAAGCATTAGTCATGTTACGTTTTTCATTACATTGTTCGAATTTACTGTTTGAACTAAAATTAAAAGTTAAATGAAAAATTATATAACTTTCTTTACAGCATCTAACTTTTTTAGTTCATGTACTTAAAATAAAATATTTTCTATCTCATGAAATAATCTAAACAAACCCACTCAACAAAAGAAAAAGAGAAAACACAATAGTTTCAGGTCATGGTAAACATTGCACGGTGATATAGTAATAAGAAAGTTACGTGACCAAACAGTTAAGATATAGATAGATAAGAGCATATACATGCAGACATATCGATACACATTATCCAAGCACGCCGTAAAATAATTTTAGAAAAAACGATTCTATATTAAACAAAATTTTAGTCACTAAAATAATTAATTAGAATTTAAATTATCATTACATTAATATTTGTAAACTTTTGTCAATAAATTTTTTTAGAACAATTTAGTTTTTCATTAATTTAAATATTTTAAATATCATTATATTAAGGATTAAAGAGATAAATGCTTTCTAAATTTCTAACTAATCAATAAATTAAATCTTAAAAAAAATTAAAACATATGTTATTGGCTTTGTAAAATATTAAAGTAATAACAAATTTTTTTGACGAAATTAATGACAGAGTCTTTGAAAAAAAATAAAAAATAACGATAAAAAAAACTTAAAAAATCAAATTAAGTAATAACATAATTAATAATTTTCTCAATATTTAACGAGTAACAATAAGCTGAAATAAAATGTATATCTAGTCACACGCTAAAAGGGTAATTTCATGGGATGAAAATAAAATAACTAAAAAAGGGTTCTTTAATTAGATAACAACTTGTCATTTCCATCTTGGTACTTGAAGTTAATTAAGACAGTTTGGTAAATTTCAATTCTTGTAACTATTCTTAGTTATTGGTGCTATTTTTGTCTTATGGGTTAAACAATACCTAAATTAATGAAAAAAAAATTAACGGGTGTAAAAGTCAAATTAAGATCCTTATATAACTAGAAACGGTTCTAAAATTACTGAACCCGATTTGCATGCAAAACCTTTGGAATCACTTCAAATATCCTCAAACACTCTTGTTGCAATAAGGCACTCTCTCTTCCTTCTCCTAATTCTCTCTCCACCCTCTCCATTAGGAGAAGGAACCAAACAAAAACAATGGCTTTCAACAAAACCCTAATCCTCTTCGTGTCCATCTCATGCCTCCTCCTCCACACCCACGCGGCCGGCATGCGCTCCCCCCAAGCCCGCGTTTGGACCATATGCAAACCCACGAGCGTTCCTCTCCTTTGCTACAAAACCATTTTGCCCAAAGTCCAATCCCTTCTCCGCTTCAACATGTACAAAGCCCTCGAAGCCGAGGTCCTCTTGACGCAGCAACAGGCTCAGAAAGCCCTTTCTCTCATAAACACATTGCTCGCCAAACCTGGCAACCCCAAAGGCCTCACCGATTCCCTCCAAATATGCCAAGACCAGTACGGCAACATACTCGACGCTGTTGCCGAAACCATCAAGCTCGTGGAAAAGCGCGATGTGTCGGAATCGCGTTTCAAGTTCAGCGCTGTGATCTCTTATTACTCTTCTTGTAACGACGATTTCAATAATATTCCTGCGGAGTTTGTCGCCGAGTCGAAGACGGTGTTCGATCTTGGAAGTAACTGTTTGGACATTATGAAAGCCATTGATGATAGAGAGATGGCCCGTAGAGCCCGCACAAGCCCACAAGCTTAGGTTGATCCAGTCACGGGCTGCATTCCCTCTATTGGAATTTTTTAGGCCCAATTCTTCAGGCCTTACTGTGGGAGTGGGGTGAAATGTGTGGGCTTTACTATATTGTGTGTCATACTAAGAAACAAGAAAAAAGAAACCAATGTTTTCTTACTTTTTAATGTGACTTTTCTTGTTCTTCTGTTCCATCGTTTTTTAATTACACACAATAAAATATATTCTTTTATTTTATTTCATTATACAATTGAAGTATACATTTATGTTGAGAGCCACAGCCACTTCATAACTTAAGAATAATTCAGAATTAATAAATTATAATTTTGGGCCCTCTTAATTTCTCCCCACAATGTGAATTGGATTTTTCGTTAAGTAATGAACTGTTTAAATGAACTTTATGTTATCATTTCACATTAGACTGTAGTTTATTAAATTGTGTGTTTGGATATCTAGTTTAATTAAAAATTTATTTGATAATTTTTTTTTATTTTTTTAAAAATTTAAATAATTTCAAAATTCTAGAACTGAATCAAAACTTTACATAGTTTGATTTTAAATTTGCAACCATTTAAGAATATCAATAAGGTGGCTCACTTGTACAGCAAACACTATAAAGTTAAAAAAAATAGCTCTCACTTGTACAACAAACACTGCACTTCAAAAGAAGTTTAAAAAAAGAAAATTCTAAGGTCCTCTCAATCGTTGCAAAAGAAATAGAATTGTAAAAATAAAGCTATTGCATAAGTAAATTTCAAACATTTCAAACAATTAAGACCATTGATTAGAATGTGTATTAAATTGATGGTTAAAATTGAAACAAAAAAAAAGTAAAAAACTATATTAATAACCTGAATTTGTTGTTAGTCATGAAGGGTAAAAAAGTAAATACGAAGCTTATATACATCTAGATCGTTGATTGGCATTATCCAAACTGATCTAAAATTACGACTTATGATTGTCATGAAGGTATTTACATCTGCCGCTTCATCAGACCGATGTAAATGTATGAAAAATCTTAAAATAAAACTATTCACATATGGCATCATTCGAACCGATCTAAAACCACGACTTATCATAGTCATGGAGATATTTACATATGGCGCATCATCTGGCCGATATAATTGAATTGTTATCATGAAATAAAACCATTCATATATCTAAATTGATATAAAACTATGATTTATTATCAAATGGAAGTATTTACATCTCCGAACTAATTTAAAAGCAGAAAGTTATCATGCAATGATGGAAGGTAACATCCATTACCCATGGGACGTGGACTTCCTACGCTCTTTCCCATTACATATTTACTATTAGTCAATTAATTTTTTTAAATATATAGTATAGTGACAGGGTACATCCATTTCTACTTGTGAAATTCAAATATATTAAATTTAGTGGTTATCGCTATTATGCAAAACTGTGATCATGGTAGACATATATATTCACGTCAAAAATGTGTAATTGTGTAATTATATAATTTTCATACAAGTTCACACCTATGTCTGCATGGATAATAGTCTAAAATATTGAAATTAGACGTTATGTTATATCTGACTAAATGCATATTACAATAACATCCATTAAATTCACGAGGAATTTGTATTTACCAGCACATCAACAACCTTTAAGTACACGGGTAACATTACCTACCAAAAATATTAACAATATTGCAACAAAGATGTCATAATTACATAATTTAATTTGACCAAAATGCAAAATGACTAGAAAGTGGATGGTTGTGGGCAATTTCTTTTTTGAAGTGCATGTTAGCTTATATACCATGCATATTTTAAACATAAAACAAATAAATTCACTATAGCAATTTTGTATGATTGATTTGTAAAATCCAATCTTCCATATATAATTGTTTAATAATAATCATAGTAATGCATAGGCGGCCTAAGAAACAAGTTGGTGTACACTACGAAACGGTCCTTTTACATTTGGTTATGAACATTAACATGGGACCTGTCCTCAAGCTGATGTTAATACACAGAAGATGTTAAAATTAGAAGGAGACTTCATCTACATCGGGTGGTTAGATGTCGACCGATGTCCCAATTAACGCCATGAGTAACGTAATAATAGATTGAAATAAATCACATTGGCTCTTTTGGTGCACTGATGTGGACATCAAATTCATGCGTATATCTTTATGAAATGAATCGTCAAACACATGCCCTGTTCTGTTGACCACTCATGGCTGGGAGCTCATAGAGGAAAGGTCGGCCTTCGACCAAACTTTCACATATTATAGTTCGAAGTAACGCTGAAGAAAGGATTCTAATACAATTTGACGTTTCAACAGGCAATCCATTGGGACTGAATGCAGCGCAATTCAAGAGTTATGTTACACTTCTTGCTCGTACTAAAGTCAATATACTTACTAAGGACTAGGAAGGAGTAGACATGCGTTTCAAGGATCAAATTTGGCAAACTATTCTAGTACATAAAACTTTGATTTTGCTCTAATATCATGTTGTTACTGTGCTTGTAATTATGTGGTTAACCATTGAATGCATAAACTGATGTGTTGTAGCTCACTTATGACCGCTGGAGTGTACAGTACAAACTCAACAAATAGATATAAAATATAAAACAACAAAATGTAGAACTCAAAATAGTACAAATACAAATGTCTACATTAAATTACCAATTTCTTTTTTTATAGTGTAACTTGTATGATCGGTTATCTCTCTTTTATTTTGGACCATTGGATTTTTATCAACGATTAACAATGTTTTAATGCTTTTCAAAAGTCATATTACCCTTATTTTTTGCAATGAATAGGAAGACTTTAGAATCACCCTAAATCTTGAGTAGTTTTCTCTCTTCTTTGAGTTTTGGGTTCTTGAACTCATTTAATAATATAAAAAAGCATATATATGATATATGTGATTTTTGTTATATAAGCATTTTTATTATTATTGGTTGTTAATTTAAAAATCAAATAAATGTCAGTTAACATATTGGCTTGATCAGTGAACGATACTATAGATTAAGCTAGGTGAAAAGAAAATTTCGTTTTAAATTTTTTGGTAAAAAAAAGTTCATAATTATGCTCAAATGTTTATTAGTTAGATCCATTTTAATGTTTATACTCGAGATTATGTGTTTGAGCTGGCTTAGACAATTATAATTTTGCTCAGAAATTATGGAACCCAAATTTAATTTATTTAATAATACTATGCTTTTTGTTCAATATACTGTGTCATTACTGCTGCATTTATGGATTTTTGTTTTGTTTTTGATACTGTTTGCCTTTCATAAGAGTAAAAATAAAAACTAAATAAAAAATTTTGTTTGAGTAAACAAGAGATTATGACATATAAGTAAATACCAGGTTTTCTCCCTTTCACTTTCTCAGTGAATTTAACTAAGAAAGAATGGGATGAGCTTCCAATGGGAATGAAAATGGACATGCAAACTTTATCTTGACCCAACAACAGGAAAAATAACTAAATGATTCACTAAATTTGTGAAAAATTCTCATAACTTTATTAAAAGAAAAATAAAAACAAAGGAAGAATAATAAAGGAAGGATAGCATAAAAGCTCCAAATGTAACCTTGCTACAAATTATAATAAGGTATACAAAAAAATATAAGTAACAAAAAATTGTTAACTAACATTTTTTTTTTCTAATATAATTCATTAGTTATTTTTGTCACATATTATTTATTTATTATTTTTATGTATTATAATTTTAGAAGTACTAATAACGTGTTTTTCTTGCTTTAATTTTATAAATTTTAATAAAAATTAAAAAATCAGGGAAAATTATAAATAAAATTAAGAAATTAAAGTACTAATTTTGTTATTTTGATAAAAGAATGTTAAATTAAATTATTATAGCTAATTTCAAATAATTGAAAATAATAAAATTTTATTAAAAAATTTATTACATTTTTATATTTTAATATAATAAATATATTTTTAAATTAAAATTTATTATTTTTGAATGATTAAACTCAATCTTAAAAGTATAGACTAATAAATTTTTTTAAATATATATCAATATAAAGTATATTATGTGTGCACATGCTTCTTGACCTTCTCTATTACAATATAGAATTTGAAAGTCATGTCCTTCCATCACTTGGTATTTTACCTAAACCAACACACTTATCCATGTTTCTAATTATACAGTAGCTTGTAAAGTTGTCAAAAAAAAAAAGAAAGATAAAAGAGTAAAAAATATAATATCATGTTTCTAATTATACAGTAGCTTGTAAGTAAAGTTGTAAAAAAAAAAAAGATAAAAGAGTAAAAAATATAATATCAAGTATTATCCTAGCACTCAGATCTCTGAAAATCATGTCTTTATATCATTTGGTATTATCAAAAGGCATTGTACCTACACACTGCTACTTGGATCCAATTTAGTTCTTATAAAGCCGTCACAAAACAAAGATAAAATAGTAAAAAAACACAATAGCGTGTAAAGTTGTAAAAAAAGATAAAATAGTAAAAAATAAAATATCAAGTGTTATCCTAACACTATAGAGTTAGATCTGACTATATTGTCAATTATCAACACCAAGCACACTTTTAAAAAATTATTATATTTTTTTAAAATCTTCAAATGTAGCCTAAAATTACAATTAGATCACCCATTCACATGATTTATATATAAACAAATACCACTAATATAAAAAATATTAAAAAATAGAAAAAAATACTTATAATACAAAATTGAGTACCTCGCCACTCTCCTTTCTATTTGTACCTCTAAATCCATAGTAACTGTGCATGGCTCAATTCTGTACATTTAGCTATCAAGATGTCTTTGGTCGACAACTTAGTATTCATTTACTTACTCATCTTGCAATAGACATAACAAGCGGCAAAAGAATGAAGAAGACACTCCTTCTTCATCCTTTCTTCTCTCTTGCCTATCCCAAAACCTTCCTCTCTCTTTCCAAAGTGATAGATCCGTAATTTCAAAAACAAAGCTTTCCCTATCTCTGCTGAAAGTTTTGTAAAAAAAAAATGATTTATCAACGTATTAAAGTAATCGTGATGTAGAAATCAGTACAAAGATGACAAAATGACTCTTAGATCAGTCCCATCCAGTTCTGAGAGGAGGGCCTTTTTGGTTAACTTTCATGCTTTTTGTTTAACGCCGACGGGCAGGCCGAACAAAGACCCGACTAGAAAACAAATTTGAGCAAGGAGCCATTTTTTTTTTCTTGACTTGTATTTTATAATTATCATATAAGATAAGAAGTGAATCCTCTTATTGTCTGAATTCTTTCTGAAAAAGAAATTGGTTGGGGGTTGATTTTTTACCCAATCCTAATAGAATATATATATATATATATGAAAATTGAAATTAGATTTTGAATCCAAAATGCATTCATTCGCTGCAAATTCAGGAGGTTAATCATGAATATGAATGTAGTTTTGCGATCAAAACAGATACTGATATATCGTGTAACGGAATATCAAAGAATATGTTATTTGTTCTGGTCCTTCGTCCTGCTTTTAATTTCATTCGTGTTGTTTTTGGTTGGAATAACCAGTTATCTTGGTAGAGATTTTATAGTGTCAAAAAAAATATCGTTACATTCAAAAAACAATAGTGCCAAAACAAACTGCACTCAATTAATAACTCATTAAAACTGTAAAATCAACACACAACTATATATCCAATTAATAATGAATAAATATTTTTAGTAAAATTTTATTATTATTCATTATTTATCTTGAATTTTAATAAAAAAATATAAAAAATAGACACTAATTTTATTAAAATTATAATATATATTTTATAATAAAAATTTACTATTTTTATTTATTTATCTATCATCTTGAAGGTTAAAGTTAAAAAATAAAAAAAATAAAAAAAATAAAATTCATTTTAGTTGTTAATAATATGCTCTTATTTAATAATAGATAATATATTATCACAAAAATTATTTATTTTTAATAATTAGTTTGAAATTTATATTTAATTAATTGATAATATAAAAATATATTAGTAATATATTTAAATTCATTTATACTGTAAAAGAATGTTAAATTCCATTAAAGTGTTGATTTTGTTATTTTAATAAAAAGAATGTTAAATTTAATTATTAAAACTAATTTCAAAGAATTGAAAATAGTAAAATTTTATTAAAAAATTACTACCTTTTTATATTTTAATATAATAAATATATTTTAAAATTTATTATTTTTGAATAATTAAACTCAATCTTGAAAATAGAGACCAATAATTTTTTTTAAAATAAATGTCAATATAAAGTATATTATGCGTGCATGCACTCTTTTGAGCTCTGCTACTACAATATAGAATTTGAAAGTCATATCCTTTCATCATTTGGTATTATTAAGATATTGTATTTGAACCAACACATTCATTTATAGTTCCAATTTAGTTATTGTAAAGCTGTCACAAGAAAAAGATAGAATAATAAAAAAAAACACAATATCTTGTAAAGTTATTATAACAAAAAAAAGGATAGAATAGTAAAAAAATAAAATAATAAATATTACCCTAACACTCACAACATCATAAAGTTATACTATGATAACAGGATCAATAGAATTGATCAAATATGCTATCAATTATTAACACCAACCACACTTTTAAGAAATTATAATATTTTCTTAAAATCTCTTTAGAAGCTTTAAATGTAACCTAAAGTTACTATTAAATCATCAAACTCAAACATTCACATGGTTTATATACAGATAAATACTACTATGCAATTGCACAAATTACACAATTGCATGCACGTACCAATTCCAGTATGCATGGTCGGCTGCAGAGCATTGAAAACCCAACAAATCAATAAACAGACCCTTTCATCAGTTTCTTCAAATCTTTTAATCTTTTATGACACGGTTCCAATGATGTTGTTGGTTGGGGTATTTTGTGGTGGTGGCAAATTCTTAGGTTCCTGACCCTTTTTCAAATCAGCAATGATGTCTAAGCAGTTTCCTCCCAATTCGAAGACGGCTTCAGAATCATCATTTAGTGGGAACGCATCACCTTCGAATTGGTCTTTGCATGTTTGTTGGTATGAAATCACGGCACTGAACTTGAAACTTGCGTCGATCATATCGAATCTAGCCATACAGTCTTTTGTTTCTTTGATAGCGTCCAATATCATATGGTATTGGTCCTTGCATGCGTCAAGGGAATCCTTCAATGATTTAGTGGTGTCGGGTTTGGCAAGTAGGGTTTGGATGAGATTTAGGGTTTTAGTGGTTTGGCTGTGGGTGGCTTCTACTTCCACTTCGAGGGCCTTGAAGGGATCAAGGTCACCATGGAGGAAGTGTGGTTCAATGGTTTGGGCGCAAAGGTTTGGGTTTGAGGTTTTTTGGCAAAACTCCTTGATGTGATTGAGGTTAAGGGATCGACTCACAGCGTGAATGTTGTTGCGTGATGAGGAAGCGCCATTGGCGAGGAGGATGAGGGAAGAGATTGATAGGATGAGGAGAGAGGATTTGATCGTGAAATCATGATGATCCATTGTCTCTTCTCTACAAAAAGTATTTAAAACTTGGAGATGAGACGAATGGAAATGAAAGTGATCATCATTAGATTGTGTGGAATGAGAGGAAGATTGAGGGGATTTTAAAAGGCTTGTTATTGTCCATGTAATTAGGATTTCCATTCAAAATATTGGACCAACTTAGAAACTGTCTTGTTATTGGCTTTTTGATGTTTGATGATAGGCTATTTGTGTATTCCTTTTTGAACCGTTGGTGTTCCTCAAGTTGGAGTTTGCTACACATGCCATGGTATAAGGACAAGCATTTCTTAATTAAGAAATAAAGGAAATAGCTTGACAATGAATGAAATGTTAATAACTAAGAATAACTGAGATAATGATGTGGTTGATTATTACTCGAGACCTGGTATATAGGGTGTGTGTGTGTGTTTCTAGAACATTGAACAAATTGATAAAAATAAATTTGTGAGGATAATAGAATGAGGGAGAAGTTAAGATATTGAAAGTTCTCTGAAGAATTGGAAACCACGTCATGACAAGTGAGGCGAATTAAATGTTGTCTTAAAACCAATATTAATAATCAATTTGGTTTATGATATTATGAAAAAGTAAATTTAGTCGACAGCCTTGTAGTAAATTCATATGGTCTCCAAAATTAAAATTTCGATCAATTTAATTTCTAATATTAAAAAAATAATCTCTAATTTTTTATTTTGTTAATCATTTGGTCTGTGATACGCATGCACTAATATTAATAATTAAATTAATCGATGCACATTAATATTATGAACTATTATGGCTCAACCGAAAAAATAAATTAATGTGATTATTATAGCTCAACTAAAAACAGCAATAAAAAAATAAAAGTAAAATAAAGATAATATAACAATATGTAACAAAATAACAAAAATATAAAAAATAGAGGAAAATTAAGCTCGACTCAGCTTGCTTAGTAACAAGTTATTAATATTTTTTAAACAAAATTTTTAATTCAAACCTCACTCTCACACACGTTCACCTCACCATTCCCACAGCATGCACACACTGCATATTCAGTGCTTGATGTCAATTAACAGAATAAAAGTGAGAGCATAATACATAAATAAAAGATAGAGAAAAACAAAGGAGAGGAAAAGGAGCACTGTTAGAGCTAGAGCCGGCAAAAACATGCTAACGTATTTGGATGAGCCATGGCTCAAAACGAGTAATTTTAGTGGGTTGGACTGAAAAAAATTTAATGTAATTTAAGCTAATAGTGTTTAAAACAAGTAAAATTTACTATTTTATGAGTGTTTGTGAATTTAATCTACATCAAACTTAATCAAATTAACTTAAAAAAAAATAGATTCATTCTTCCTTTAATTATTTTGGGTTCATTTTGTTGACTAAATTAATATTCTTGTAAGGGAAGGCTTGAACTTGAAAAGGTTAAATTTTAATTGTATTATAATTTTGTAGAATTATATCTTAAATTTATTATTCTAATTTTAAAATGACTTTCATGATTAAAATATAATTCCAAACTTTAATTTGTGTATCAAATAAACACTTTAACAAGGTCCTAAAAGAAGGGGGAAAGTTTATTGATGGTATTCTACAATTTTGGAATGAAATTCAAATCGTGCGGGCAGAGAGTGGAAATGAATATATACCATTTAATGGTTACCAACCCACGAGAAACGTAAGAATGTTTTTATTTTTCTAAAATTATTATTAAATATAGTTTATATCTTTAAAATAATAAATAATTTTTTATTAATATTTACTTTATAAAGTATAATGTAAGAGAATTTTTTGGAAGATAAGTAAAATGAAATAGCAAATCTCTCTTTATTAGTCTATTTTATAAAAGTCAGATTACATGTCTTATAAATTAACCACTTTTTAAAAAACTTTTTATTTTAAAAATTAACTAATTATAAAAAAAATCTATAAATTAAAAAATATATTAAAAATTGCATTTAAAAAGTAGTATATCATTACATTCCTCTTACCAAGCAATGACAAATTGCCAAAGCTGCGAGGGTCACTGGCACTCTTCATGAGAGTTATCTGGAAGCAATAATATCGTAAGTGATTGGTTGGTAGTTGAGAAAATGAGAAGGGGTGCTCACTTCCTTCAAAACTTTTTATGTCACTCAAATTTTGTTTACTTAAAGATACTGTACCAATGTATAGAATCATTATCCATGAAAATATTTGGAATAATCTCATTTCAAATGATCAGATAACAGTGATGGGAATGGGATACATCGATTGAAGCAACGTTCAGCTTGTGTCCAATAGCAGATCGATAAATATAATAAATGTGCTTTGACTTTGTAAAAAAGATAAAAATATATATATTTATAATGAATTTGACATGTAGTTAGAAACTTGGACATGAAGGATAACAATAAACAAGTTCAATTTGCAAGATAAAACCAAAATACAGAATACTTATGCTCAACTAATGAGGAATATACTTCAAAGACGAATTCTATTTTGCAACCACTTTAACTAATGGAGTTTCTGAACAATTGAACTTCACTTTAAAAAAAAACTCTTTTTTTTTGCTATCTAATTTAATTTGATTCCGTAGTTTAGAATGGCATTTGCATGTTCCTGCACCACCTTCCAAGCCATGAAGACGTGTGTTTTCTCTGTTAAAGTTGCTCCTATAGCACACCTTATCACAAAAGCACCTCCAACAACGGCATGAGTCATGTATACAGTGCCTGAACCATTGATTGAATCCAACAATCTACGATTGATTTCATTTGCAACATCCTCAATTTTGAGGTCTCCATTTTGGACGTTGCCATTGCCAATATTTGCAACTTTTGATGGTGAAAGCCTAAAACAAACTACAGCAAGCATTCTAGGCACAAAAATCTCAAACCTTTTGTCTTGCTTCACTAAACCTTCAAAAGTTTTGGCCATTTCAACATGGTTTCTAAGGAAATTTCTAAGATTTGCCACACCATAGCTTCGAAGAACAAGCCACACTTTGAGTGCACGAAATCTTCTGCTTAAAGTTACCTGCCAGTCTTTGTAATCCACCACTTGCTTTGAATCAGAAGCGCTATTCTCCAAGTACACTGAATGTGTTGATAGAGACTTTATCAAAGAAGCTGGATCCTTCACCCAAAGACAGCAACAATCTATATTAGTTAAAAACCATTTGTGAGCATTAAGGCTAAAAGAGTTTGCATCCTCAACTCCATCAATCAAGTGTCTAAACTCTGGACAAATGCACGCACTACCAGCATAAGCAGCATCAACATGGACCCACATGCCATATTCTTTTGACACCTTGCATAGGGGTCCTAATGGATCAATTGCAGTGGTTGAAGTTGTCCCCACAGTGACACAAAGATAACAAGGAACCAATCCATCTCTCACATCTGTTTGAATGGTTGATAACAGTGATTGTGGCAACAAAGTGAATGAAGTTGACCTCATAGACTTAATAACCCTGAAATTTTTGGGGTGAATTCCTATTATATGAGCAGCTTTCTGAACTGCACAATGTGTTTGATCAGACCCATAAACAACTAGTTTCCCTATATTCTCTCTACCAATTTGTTGAAGCATTTTGTCTCTAGCAGCAACAAGTGTGACCAAAATGGCCTCACAAGTTGTCCCTAACAACACACCTCCACCACTACCTGAAAAGAGAAAAGCCTTGGGAAGCTTCAGCACTTGTCCAAGCCAATCCATTACAGTGCTTTCAAGTTCAGTGGCAGCTGGTGATGACACCCAATTGAAACCAACCACGTTGAGTCCAGTGCTTAGCATCTCTCCTACAAACCCTGCAGTGCTACCACTGCAGGGAAAGTAAGCAAAGTATTTAGGACTTTGCCAGTGAGTTATGCCAGGAATTATGTGTTGGTGCATGTCTTGAAGGATGGTTTCAATAGGTTCAGGATTGAGAGGGGCAAAAGTTGGCAAGAGTTTTGTAAGATAACCAGGTTCTACTTGACTTAGAACTGGATAGTTGCCAACATTCTCGTAATAATCAGCAAGGAAGTCAATCATCATGTGCCCTTGCCTTCTAAATTCTTTTGGATCTAAGGGGTTCATGATGAGTGTATGATTGGTTAACTTGAAGAAACTATATACATAAATATATATAGAACATAGACACAACCAGAGTGCTCTGTCTTTTCAACCTTTTAAATTTTGGTTTCAGATTGAAGTACTTCTGTTTATACATCCTTCGTTTATAAAGAAATATCTTATATGGACCGGATTAGTCTCTAAATGTTTGAGATATTATATAAAAAATTTATTAATCTAGTTCGTGACTTTTATAAATTTTGTTTAATTTTTTGAATAAATTTAGTAATATAAGTATTAAAGAAATTTGTTATTTTAAAAATTTATGTTAAAACAAAATTTTTGTATTTTTTTAGAAATATTTTAGCTTCATTTTCAATTAATTAAAATTAGAATTTTATTTTAATAATGTATGACGACTTTAAATACTAATTTTTTTTATATAAGCTTTAACTGAAAATTAAATAGTACTAACATTATTTAGAAACTACACTTAAATTTTATATGCCTGAAGCATCATATTTGTGCTCCTCTGGTCATATTGATATCAATATGCAATTTGTTTTAGGTGCTAATCTAATTATGCAAACGAGGAATGTTAAATGTCATACTCTCTTTCAGACTTTTTATTATAAAAAAAAAAAAAGAGATAAAGTGTATTGAAAAAATGTGTTAATTTAATAGAAAATATAATACAAATTCATTGATTGTGAGGTCACAGTCATAGACCTGCTCAAGTTAGCTCTCATAACGCGTGGAGGAAAATATGCTAATCTTCTAGTAGAGTCCATGTCATTGATTTTGCCAACCAATTCGATCACTTTCGAGCCCCCATTAAAATCACTTTGTTAGGTTTATGAATTAAATGATGCCATTGCCATTGCATAGGTCAGGTCACAACTTGTAATGTTATAGAAATAAGAAAAAGAAGAAAATACCTTCCTTTAATTGAATGTTATGGCAAAAAGAAGGGCGAAATTTTATATCCTAGGTTCACTATGAAAAAAAAAGCTTTAATTTTCTCTCTGTTTTACTCGTTTAAATACAAAAGGTATCATTTTCTTCCTTCTTAATTTAACAAATTTAAATATTAAATATTTTTTACTCTATTTTTCATATTCTTGCTTTTTTTCCCATTTGATTTCATTTCCAAATGAAGGAGAAAAAGTATCCTGTAATATCAACAGAAAATTTACGCGTGTTTTATTGTAATACACACATATCTTATCGTATCAATTTTACGTCGAATCTCATTCCTTTCCACTGCACGAAAAAATCACCGTTACTATATTATTTTTATATAATAGACAAGTTTGAATCCGTTGACCTGAATGGTCAAATTTATAATTTTATATTGAATTATTTTATTTTGACCGATAATATGTTATATATAATATATAACTAAGACTCTGTTAATCTGTTGTAGAGAGTATTATTCTTTTGAAGGAAAAGAAATTTGTAAATGGTCTCATCTCATCCCCTCTTCAACGTTAAACCTTAGGAAGAACGATCAGTAAAAGGTTTTAAATGTCGTGATAGTTGGTTTTTGTTGTCCACAAATTAATGCAAACTTTGATGCATTAATCAAATTGCAGCATGATATGGTTGCAGTGATTCCAAAGGAAACCTAAGAACTATTAGACTGAAAACAAATTAAAGTTTTATATTTAGACAATTTTAATTGGTATTTATTAGCTACTCATAGCAGTACTACCTGCCTCAAATAGAATTACTCTAATCAAAGATATATGTAATTTAAAACAAAGCTAGTATTCATTAACTGAATGTTTTCTTTTAATTCTCCACAAATTATTTTTGTTTTAACTATTAGTATTGCTTTTAAAAAATGTTAATTAGTGTTAAATTATATTTTTAAAATTCAACAGATTCGAAATATAATAATAAGAAATAAAATCCATATTGTTTGACCTTTTAAACTTGAAAAAATGGAATTCTTTCAAACATAACAAAAAAAATAAAATCCATACAAAGTTTGACGATGATAATTGAACAGTGAATATTGTTTTTTAGTATCATTTTCATTCTCGTGATTTATTGAGTAATATATATATTGCTTAAGCATATGCAATAGCAAATTTGATTTCTTTGTGTTGAAAAAATAGTACAATTTAGCATACAAAATCAATTTATTTTATTAATTATTTCACAAATTTAATCAAATTAAAAATATATATTTATGCAGCTAATAATATTAACTTAACAGGAATGTCATTCAATGTCTTTTATTTATCAGGGATTAAGGAACATCTTATATTTTTTAAGTTTAGATGTAATATTATTAAATTGATGGTTGATTAAATTCATTACATCTATTAAAGGAAGAAGGGAGGTAAAAAAAAATTAGCTTCTTCAATAAATAATATATATATATATATATAATTTTTTATATGAATATTTATTTATATTTTCAAAATATAGTATTTATTAAAATAAAGTAATATAAGGAAGTATTTAATATTTTTATTTTTATTTAAAATTTTATAATATTAATTTGATCAATACAAATCTTTAAATAATTAGATTAATCAAATTTGTATTCTATAAAAAAAATTATTAAATTATAAGTATATAAATTTGACATTTAGTATGAACGATTAATTTATATATATTAATCATACTAACAATTTTGTTAATTTTAATCTTGTGAAAAAAATTAATTTTTTATTTCAAAATAAAATTATTTCAAAATATTTGTACAAAAATAAATTTTAGCATCTACAAATATTATAAAAAAAACATGATTTTGAGTTCTTATCACATAAGAAAATGTAATTTATCAACGTTTAAGTCAAAATTAAAAAATTAAACAAACATATAAAGTAAATGAATGGAAATAAAAGATATACAACGATATACTAAAGACGTCATCACTCTCTTTCTTCCTCTCTATCTCGTGGTCTTCTAGCATTCACATCTGACTGTCTACATGCTCTCTCATTATTGTTTCTTTTGTCTCTCTTTAGATCTCAAATACCATTTTTTTTTACCTTTGATTATGATTCCCTGAATCTACCATATGACATTACAAACATTGTGTTCTATCTACTATTTTGGTTGCAATGAAAATTAGTTCAAACTACAAAACAACTACTCATATCAATTCATCTCAATGATCATCTGGACCGATTATCTAACTGATTTTCCATTTATTAGTCAAACACTCAAACCTCTCCCCCAAAGAAAGAGAAACCATATTTCATTCACACGAAAATACACATCGCTGATAATTATTATTCTTTCCAAAAAATAAAAGAAATAACACTATTAATTAACAAATATTTTTGTCTATTTATAATTATCGTATTTATTTGATTATAAGCTGACTTCAATAAGTTGATCCTTTTTTCTTTTTATAACAATAATAAATTTGAATTAATAAGAAATAGTGTCAGATAAGCTGAAAAGGGGGGGACACGTACCGTGTCAAATATCAGGGGTGAGGAGGCACGAGGCATGCACGTGAGGCCCTTATCCAACCCGAAGGGGGATAACAAAGGAGAAGGTGTGAGAAAGGCAGAACCAATACGAAGGATCCATGTCAGCGTCCTTCCATATCTCACCTTATCCACAATCACCATAGTTACCCACCACCAATCTCTCCCTCTCACTCACAGAATCTAAAAACCTTTTTTTCTCTTCTCTCCAATCCCACACACCTTCAATCCTCTTTTCATTCCTCTCCCTCCACACTCCCTCACACTCACACTCACACTCACAGACACAACCATGTCTCTCACCATTCCCACTAACCTCTCCAAACCCACGCCCCTCAGGCCCAAACTCAGCCCAAAACACAGGCCCTCACCAACCACCATCCTCTGCT
The DNA here is from genome assembly GCF_003935025.1 of Abrus precatorius. Lineage (NCBI taxonomy): Eukaryota > Viridiplantae > Streptophyta > Magnoliopsida > Fabales > Fabaceae > Abrus > Abrus precatorius. Next base: position 28,964,980 of record NW_020874292.1, on the reverse strand, counting down.
CCACCTCCAACCCTGACAAGACCAACGCGTCCTCCGATCTAAAGGCCTTCTCCGCCGCACTCGCCCTCTCCTCCATCCTCCTCTCCGCGCCGCTCCCCGCCGTCGCCGACATCTCCGGCCTTACTCCCTGCAAGGAATCGAAGCAATTCGCGAAGCGCGAGAAGCAGTCGATAAAGAAGCTGGAATCGTCGCTTAAGCTGTACGCGCCGGACAGCGCCCCCGCGCTGGCTATAAAGGCGTCGGTGGAGAAGACGAAGAGAAGGTTCGATAACTACGCGAAACAGGGGCTGCTATGTGGCGCGGACGGGTTGCCGCATCTGATCGTGAACGGTGACCAGAGACACTGGGGCGAGTTCATTACTCCTGGTTTTCTGTTCCTGTACATCGCGGGTTGGATCGGGTGGGTGGGTCGGAGCTACTTGATTGCTATTCGTGACGAGAAGAAACCGACCATGAAAGAGATCATCATCGATGTTCCTCTCGCTTCTAGCTTGATCTTTAGGGGATTCAGTTGGCCCGTTGCTGCTTACAGAGAATTGGTGAATGGTGATCTCATTGCCAAGGACGTCTAATTTTAAGGTGTTTTTTTTCTTCTTTTATTTTATAATCTTATTATTATTCTTTAATGTTAATGATTTTCATTATCTTTTTTGATTTATTATTGTCAGATTAGAGACGATGGTTATGTGAATGTAACGATGGATGGAGGAAGCCAGGGGAAAGAAGAGGAGATTTTAATTGTGGGGGGGATATTTATGTGCTCATTTTGTAAATTTTTTTAATATGGTACATGATGTAATCTGCATGTGAACCACAATCAACCAGATCTTAGCTTTTGGGTTCTTTTCTCACTCTAGTCTCAGTTATCGATATATTTAAATACCGATGTTATACCAAAACAAAGTAAATTAAAAAAAGAAAAATCCCAAATTCCATTGACGGATTAACATATTGTTTTTAAGTATCACATTATTAAGAGATTGATAACATAGAAACGCTAATCCTGTGATTCTAGTTTTGATGTGAATTTCAAGATGTAGATAATACAATTCCATTTATTCCAAAGGACTCCGAGGGCGTGTGGACGACACGCCTCTTACAATATATGGTGCAGACACGAGCAAGAAAAAAAATAATTTAAATAATATTAATATACAAATATATATTAAATAACGTATAAACTCTACCGGATCCCGATTCTGTGTTGCCGCGGAAACTAGTTTAAGCAAAAATAACTTATTTAAATATTTTAAAAGTAAAATTAATTTAAATATTTTTTTATTTATACAAAATTTGAGTCTACTCAACTTTTTACTCTTCTTTCTCTTCTCCTCAGAGCTTTAACACTTATTTTCTAACTTTCATATTTAATATTTTTTCTCCTCTTAAATTCAATTTTTCTCTTTCTTTTAAATTCTTTTTATTTTTTATTTTTTTTCTCATATCTAACTATTCTCTTTCTTCAAATTCTTTTTTTCTTTACCTTTAGTTCATATCTAACTTTTTTTTTTCTTTCCATTGTCACTTTACTATATACTCACTTTTTCTTCTTTTTTCTATATCTAACTTTTTTACTCTTTTTTTTTTCTTTCACTCCACTCCTACCAATTTTTTTCATTTTTAGTCTTTTTTTCCTTTCACACTCAACTTTTCTCTTATCCTTATAATGAGAAGTATGCAAAATTAGTTTAAATAAAAAATATTTATTTAAGTAAATTTTGTTTAAAAGTAATTTTTAATTTTTTTTAGTGAGTATTTTTGCTTAAACCAAAATAAAATTAGACGTTCAATTCATGGTATAGCAGGAAAAAAATTGAATATATTTCTATTGTTAGTTATATACATCAACTTAAAAATTCTTTCCTTTCGGTGGTTTTGAGTTTATTATTATATAGATTTTATAATTTAATTAATAATTTTTTAAAAAAATTTATAAATTCTATTACCAAACACGTAAATTAATCGGTAATTTGAATCTACAGGTTTATAAAATTAAATTTTATAACTTAAACAATAAGAATTTTTTTATCGATTTTTTATTTTTAAAATAAAAATTCGATAAAAATGTCATGCATGAATGATTAGGTTACGGGATCAAATATATTCCTTAAAATAATGAGCAGTTAATTATTCTCATTTTTTAAAAACAAGATAATTCAAATATTATGTAGGAGTATGTTTGTATAACTTTTTAGTTTTGTTTAAAATTTATGTATTTTACTTTATGGCTATTTATAAAATACTAATGAGCTTTCAATGCACTGTACAGATATTTTTAAATTAAAAGTACATTGCAGAATTATTTTTCAATTTGATAAATTATTTAAATTTAAAAATAATAAATATTCTACTTATTAATAATTAAAAATTTATTGTATTAAATAAAAATAAATTGAAGAGAAAATATTTTAATTTTAAAAAATAAATTGATATTAAATTGAAAAAAACATCTTTGCCAACATAGTGTGTCAAAAATTAAAATTAATTAATATTATAACATATCTACGTTTATATATAAATTCTGAGTCTCATTTTCAATCATAAGTATTTTTATGTGTTGGTTCTCTTTCTCTTATTCCACATGATTTTTTTATGCATTGAGCATTTAATTTTTTTTAATCTTAAAATTTTAAAATTATATATCTTTGATTTAATACCATTTAATTTAATCTTATTTAGTAATTTTGTATTAGGCTTCTAATTTTTAAGACGTTGATTTTTATTTGTTTTTTTAAATGTAATCTTACCTTTAGTCATATACTTTGACCTTTAATTCTCTTTACATGTGCAATGGCACAGGTCAGACTAATATAGAAAATTATCTTTTGAAAAATCTAAAAAGTCACCATGATTGAGATAAAAACGCTATCATTCAAAGAATATACATCAAACAATTAACATTTTTTAATTTATTTTTACTTCAATAACATAACTAGCTAGCTTTGTCACTTTTTTTTTTTACACAGTCCTTTAGATTAGTTGAAATTTCTTAATAACATAATGTTAAAACTTTTAAATTGATCCAGCGATTAAAATGATTTGAAGTTCTAACCGTTGTTAAAAATAAATAATATTATGAAGTACTTCTTATTTGTCAACATAATCAAAGCTTAAATATTATTTTTCATCCCATAAATCTAATAAAAGAGCATAAGTATTAATTTTATCAGCAGTGTTCAAAGAATGAAAAGAAATGCTTAGATATAAAATGGATAAAAAAAGAAATACAAATAATTGTAAAAAAGAACTAAAAATATTTACAAAACAAGAAGACAAGAAGCGAGTAATACCAGAAGGTAAACATGGCACTAAACAATAATCGCACCGCAGGACACTGAGAGTAATTGCCAAAACCCGACGAAGAGTACAAGCGATTTATTTTGGCAATATCATCATCACTAAGCTTCCTCCTATTTTCACCAATATTCACATAAGCATACATAACAGCATTGTCATGGGAACTATGATCAAGCCCAAGAAGGTGTCCTATTTCATGCATAGCTACCCACACCAAATCATAGTACCCACTTTCAATTGGGTCGCTAGTGCTCCATGGTTTATCCGCATTAACATGCAACCTTCCATCCATTGGTGCAAAAGCATGAGCCAAACTAGGTCCATATTTGTCAAATGGAAAACCATCACCATGGTCTCCGCTATAGAAACCAACTATGAGGTCCGAATCCGTTCCATTATTTGAAACTTCTTCGAATGTGAATGTAGACACACGTGACCATTGTTTGAATGCTAGGTTAAAGATACTCCTTAAAACATCTATTGGTGCAATCTTAACACCCAATGGATCAAAAGTGTAGGTAAGGTGTGTCTTAAGCCATTTGGGTTTCCAATCAGATAATGCAAATTTTGAAGGAACTATAGTGCCAACGTCAGCAACTCCGCATCGTGGATTTGACATTAGCTTCATGGTTTCTGAATCGAGTTTTCCAGACACTTTTAGATTATAGAATTCTTGAAACTTTTTTATTGGTGCTTCCAAGTTTTCATAGAACATTTCATCGAACATTTCATCGTTGGTTTTCATATCACGCGTGTCGTTGAAATCAACCTTATCTGATTCTAGGTACCCAAATGCTTTTAGATATTTCCTAGCCTTGGCAACTGAAACAAGTTCTGATGTCTCATCACCCTTTTGAATATTGCTCTCGTGATTTTGATGAATGAAGTGTGCGTTAGTGGATCTCAGTATTCTGGGGTGAACAACCAAAGGTTGTGCCACCAGAAAGAGAAGGAAAATACTCAACAATGGTTTCAACATGCTTTCCAAGAAAAGCAACGCAAGGTGAAATTTTAGATGGAGTGAATAATGCTATTCACATAACAAGCCTTTTATAGTTATTTTTCACACGCTTATTCTTATCTCTATCTATTACTCTCTATCTATTACAATACCAAAAACAATACCGGAATTTTGAATTGAGTGAAATTATTCGAATAACAAATCTCTATGATAATGTTTCCACAATTTGATTTTTTTAAGCTGAAAGATCATTTAGTCAAATCGTACAAATAAAATAGTTATTTATTTTTATTTTAAAAAAATTTAAATCTGAATAGATCCACTCTATTTTTTTAAAGTTTAGATTGGGTAAATAATTTTACTTTTTACAGCGTACATATTTTTTTCATCAACATAAAATTTTACTAAACAGGAAGAGTATAGTTTTATTTAAAAGACAATCCATATCAAATAATTTTTTTAATGCATAATACATATTTTAAAAAACTTTTTCAAAGTATTAAATCCCTTTATAAATTAAAAGCTAGAATAATCTCAATTTTTAAAAAAAAATATAAATACATGTTCATAATTAGATATCACTCGCGTGTGTGTTACAATAAAATTAAATTAAAATAATAAATTATGCTAAAATTGTATTTAAATTTAATATAAAATATAAGATATAAATATATTTAAAATGAAAAATAATACATTTACAAGTAAACAAAAATTATTAAGATGGAATATAACAATATAACACTTCCCATTCATGAATTTTTAATGCAATTACACAAACCATATCATATTTCTAATATTTGTTGAAGCTAACATAATAAGTACGTGGGGATTTGGTTTAAAAATATATAAGATAAGATAACAATATGTATTTAAATTATTATTTTTTTATTTATCAAATGTAAACTGATATATGGATAAAAAGAAATATAAAATAAGATAAGACTTTATTATGCTTTATTTAACTCTTTTTTTTTTTATCATATCATGTCTACTAAATAGGCCTTAAATATATATAGATGATGGAATTTTTTTATTGAATATATATATATGTATATAATGTGCGTATATGCTTTTTAAATTAATAAGGTCATTATCTATCAAATTAATCATCTTAAAAATAATTTTTAACTTGTCTATATATTTAAGTATATATTTTGAGAGAAAATAAAATTATATTTACATACATATTATTTTTTTATGTATTTTCTTTCAAAGTCAAGAAAATTTAGATGAAGTTTATGATGAAAAAAATAGATAATTAGATAATGTACATACTATGAATTGAGAAGTCATTGATATCCTCAAATTAACCTTTTCTTTGGTTTTTCATCTCATAAACATTAAATGAATTTATATAAAAACATTAACATTAGTAACCCGACGGAATAGAATTTTTAGATGGGCTTAATAAACGAACATCAAAAGAAGTTTAAAGGTCAACAAGCCTTTAACAGCACAGATGATTTTATTTTTTTCATATTAAGACATAAACCTTTTGATAAATTGTTTATTCTTCCCTTTCCTTTGTTTTGTTTAACATTAAGGTTTTACACAAAAAAATTTAAAAATGATAATTTATTCCATTCACTTTCTGTTCAATATTACTCTAATACATATATAATATTTCATTCGCACACAAATTATAAATCAAACCGCAGACAAAAAAATGGTCATAATTAAAAACCAGCTAAAAAGGAGAGACATAAAAGAGAGAACATAGCCATAATAGTAATTAAAAAGGTAATGAAAAAGGTAATGTTCTGCAATACTGAATACTCTAACATTAGAAGAAGCAGCCATGTCTATCAAAATCCATGTATATGCCACATGGTGCATCCGTCATGTTGCAGAAGGCCAAGTCACAACACCCCTAAAATCATATACATCCTTCATGTATATGATTTTTCTCTCGTGTAATCATATTAATAATAATGATATTTTAGACAAAACTCGCTGAAATAAAAGTGATAACAAAATATGCAAGTAACAATAAACACTCCTACAAATAACCATATTTACACCTTATAATGTCAATGAAAAATCATTTTTTAAAATAAAGATTAAAATAAGCGGGCGAACGGCCTCCACCACAGCTCCTCCACCACGGTGGTAGCCCGACCACAGCCGGCACCACTACTCCAACACTCACCAAGTGAAAGCCATTTTGTGTTTGCTTTTGTTTCTCCCCATGGTCCACTAAATAGACACTAATTAGAATATAATCATTGTAATAAAATAAGTTATGACCACATTGAACCACCATATTCGGCTTGATCCACCACCATGTCCATGTCAAAAATAGGCTTAGCATGTGAGTCCATGATCTTGGATGAAGGGGACCCACTATTGGTTGGGCTAGTGGGCCCGGGCCCAGGATTGGAAAAGCACCTATTTTGTCTGACCCGAAGGTGTACCACTTCAGCTTGGGCCAGGGCCAATTGGGTCTGTAACACATCAATCTGTTGTTGAAGCGAAGAGATGGCTCCAACGCACCCATAAACAGGATCTCGGACTCTGGCGTTGGCTTCATACACCATGCTACTCACTGCATCCCCTCTCTGATGCATTGGTAGGTCCTGAAAAATTGACGGTTGTCATGCTTTTAATTATAATATTATTCACATATTAATGTTTAATTAAAAACAAATCTTTCAAGAGACAGGTTCACGTGGTGCAGAACCAAAACTTTTTAAAATATAATTTTATTGACTGTGGAAAGTGAAGGTCTTGTTGTGTAACGGCTACGCAATTGTCCTATTCTCAAATGTGTTTCACAAATGAACGTTGCTTGTTATGTATGTTGTGTTGACTGTGCTTGACCGTGACTTTGGGCGCCAAAATCACGTTTATAAGCTCCTATTGGCTCCCCCCATGTAGCCGAATGTACGATTATGAAAGCTCCCTTTGTTTAATTTTTTTAAATAATTAAACATGTTTTCCTTCTTTAACTAATTTTATTCTGTGTTTAATTTGGCATCAACTTTACTTCAAGTAAATTTATGTTAATATTATAAGTTTTCATTTTCATGTTAAAATGCAATTTACTGTAATTTTAACAATTTTTATATATACATTTAGCTTTTAAAAAGAACAAAAGAAAGAAAAATTAGAAGAAAGCAAGTGTACTCTAGCAAATAAATTCAACTAATAATAAAAATAATAACAACAACAGTGCTAATAATTATAATTCATTTATTAAATTTGTTTTCAAACATTAACTTGGACCAAATATTAATATATAAATATACTTTACATTATTGTTGTTATTTTTGAAAATTTTGCAACACATACATTATGTGCCCTATGTGAATATGTTAGATTTATTTATACTTAAATTTTAATGAACCTTGAGCAGCGCATCATTATCTCATTTAAAATACGAAAATATACTAAAGCAAAATCAAAGAGATGATGATGAAAGATGAAGAAATTGAATAAAATCTTCTCAGTCTTTGTTAAATTTTCAAGGGTGACTAAAGAAAAGGAAAAGAAGTGAAAAAAAGTTACTAAAGAAAAGCCACATTGGTTGTGATTATTATTATTATTATTATTTATTTTTCATTATTTTTTAGATAAATTACACTTGATTTATTTGATTATTAATTATTTAAATTATATATTTTTATTTATTTTAGAAAATTATACTTTTTTTAGAAAAATAAACATACCGCTTTAATTATTTTAACTTAAACAAATCTCTTAATAATTATTATAAAGAGATCTTTTAATAAATTTTTTTGCCATTCTTCAAAATTAACTGTGAATAATACTTAGGGTCACACACACACAAAAAATCTAATATTAAGACATATATAACACATATTAATCTTTTAAAAGAATTTTTTAAAAACAATAAATAAAAATGATATAATTTAAAAAATGTTAAGATTAAAGTTTAAATTGCCTTTTTTTTAATCATATAAACCATATGATTCAAAATTAATTGCACTCATTTTCATTTTTAATTGATGAGAAAATACATATCTTTCTTAAACATTTATTTTAGAAAAGAAATCTAAGTCGAAAACTAGTTAAAAAAAGTAAATCAATTATTTTTGGATGGTGTTTAAATTTGAATAATTTGAAGATTTCCTTTATCATGCCCCCCAAGATTTGAGTAGATGCCAGGGTCACCTTTCAATAATGCTTTAGAAAAAAAGGAATGACCATACTTACGCCAAATAGATAAATTAAATAGAGTCAAGATGCTTGACACTCTAACCGAAAGATATATTAGAAACTTTTAATACTATAGAACAAATATTTTTAGAAAACAATTGAAAATTTATTTTTCTTACATTTTGCAATGTAAAATAGTTATTAAATTTGTATAATGAAGTTTTAAAATTAAATCCTTTTGAATTAATAGAATAATGATTCAATCTTTTTCAGACATTTTTTTGCTATAAATTTTTAGACATATTCAAATGTAAATGAGATTTTGTTAATTTCATTTTTAATTTCTTTCAATTGAAGTCAAAACAACAAGGATAATTAATAATATACTTTGAAAAATAATTTATCATTTTTATAAAATTTAACATTTCAAGTGGGTTTTTTAAATTTCTACGTGTACGTTATCTTTTAAAATTAAAATTTATAATTTTCTATGCACTTATATGTGTAGCTCCCATAAAATAGAGCCTTAGGCATAGGTCTTAGTGGTCAATGCCTTGATTTAGCCCGACAAAAGGGGCAGAAGATTGAAAAACTAATTATAAATGATTTAATATATTAAAGTAGATTAATTGTAATATGAGAGACAGAAAATTAAAAAAAAAATAAAAAGTTTAATTCGGAAACATCTTTTTAACTGTAGGAAGGAACAGGTATAAGCCCAAACATTTTTTTTTTACTTTTTGTTTACGTATATACCAAACATACATATCAGAAATTAATTAAGAAAATTCTATAACTATCTTGATGTTTGTACGCACATCTAGAAAACACTATTAGTAAGTGTGAAAAATCTAATAACTTACAAAATAAGATAAATTATGGTTGTAGAAAAGGTTTATATCGATATAATTTTAACAAAGATTAAGACTAAAAAAATTAGTTACCTACCTTGAAAATTTTTAATTATTTTTTAACATCCAAATAAAAAAGCAAACAAGGTCTAGTTGCATTGTTATAAAAATTTCAACAAAATTTTAAGCAATAGAAAATATTATATAAAATATTTATTCTCTTAAAATTTTTTCATATAATGTTGTGTCTAACATATATATATATATATATATATATATATATATATATATATATATATATATATATATATATATATATATATTACTGAGATATGTGTATTCCTTTTTCAAGACATCTGAGGATAACACTAGGATATAGATAAGGAAATGTGTATGTATTCCCAGGGAATGAAAAGCAAAGTCCCATGTAGAAAAACATTTTACAAACATTAACAATCAAAAGTTGCCTAAGTAAGACATGTGGGGTAGTGATCAATATAGACTCTAGAGTGACATTTGGGAAGAATAAAAGAAGGAATTTGGGATAAAAAAAAGTGAACCTGAAGCATCTTGTTGACATTGCTGGCACCAAACACCTTGTGAACGTTTGCAAACTTCTGGGGTTCATCGGCTGGGAAATATGGAGCAAAAACACAATCTTGTGCACACCTTCTTCTAAGAAGCTTGCATGCAGCACAAGGTGATGCTGTACCTTGCTTCCTACCACCCCCTTCCTTCATCAATTTTGCTTGGAATCTAGCTGTGTGTTACTCTAATTTCTTTTTCTTTTCCCTTTTCCCCCCTTAAAACCAAAGGGAGGGAAAAAGAATGTTAGTGTAGAAGAATGACTAATAAGACATAACAAAAGTGCCCAGCAAGTGAGGCAACGATCTATGCTGAATGGAAGAAGAAAAATACTTGGAAAGTGAACAAAAGTGGGAGATTAAAAAACGAGTGGGGCATGTGGGGGAGAGAAGGAGTGGCCAGCATTATATAATAATTATTATTATTATAAGGTAAGGCCAAAATTCCAAAGGGCAAAAGTGATGGGTACCACTACGTCACGAATTAAAGAGTAATGATTTTTAATCAATAAAAATATTATATTGTTTTTAAACAGTTTTTTTTAATCATAACACACATTTCACGGTTAGCAATATCAATTGCTATATGTATCATTTAAAAGATGTATGTGAGTTGTCTCACTTCAAAATGCCATAAGATAACATGAAAATATAAGTAGTGAATTCCTCAATTTACACATCTTTTCCTACCCTTACGTGGGTCATAAATTCCGAGTTGTTACAATATGAAACGTTAATCACATGAATATTTGTCAGATTATTTAATTTAAAAATAAAAATAATTAAAATTTAAAAGAAAAGAAAAAATTAACATAAGAACAAGTAATAATTTTAAATATAAAAATATTTTTTAAAATTAACATATCAATTTAAAATAATAAATTTAAACGTTTTGAGAAAAAAAATTAAACGTTTTAAAAATGGTCACCAATCATTTTATCCATAATAATGGCTGGTACAGTTAAAACCCTTATAAAAAATATAGTTTGCGATTTAGAAATTTTCAGGTTCATATTGATTAAGGGAAAAAAAAAGTTACTATATAATACCTTAAACTATTCATTCCAACGTTACCTATTAATTTATTATTATATTAAAATTATATATATTTTTAGACTATATATATATATATATATATATATGCACCATTATAGGAGATCATGATCTAATTAGATTTTTTATAAAGGGAAAATGTATTCTTTTATTTTCTTTTTAAATGTCTTGTTATCAAGAATGATAAATTATTATGACAAAAATATGAAATTAAATCATTGAGCATTTGGGTTAATTAATAAAAATTAATACAACTTAACTTGTGATTTTGAGTTTGAGTATTATTAAATACAATTATATGGTCTCTAATAAAAGATACCAAGTATTAAAAAAGATCATATTGCTCTTTAAAAAAATTAACAAAATTGCAAGTAAAGAAAAAAAAAGTAAGGTAGAAAAAGAAAAAACTAATTAAAATTCAAAAGTTGTTCATATAATATTCAATGCCAAAGACAAGTATAATGAAATCTACTTTACATTAGTAATGTTTCTTTGGTAAAGTCTACATTTGTAATTGAATAAAATACAAAATAAAACACCATGTGATAGTTTCATAATAGGAACGGTTTACGTAGATAGTTTTATAGGGAAAGGCATGCACATTCCAAGAATAGAGATTAACGTTGTTGTTTTTTTTTTATGAAGTTGAAGATATAAGGATAATAATCACGAATACATGAGAGTGCAAAATAAGAGTGCAGAAAGCAAGTGTTTTCAGACACTTCTCTTTCACACAGCTTTAATGCCATGCCTCTAAAATAGCTTTTTTTTCTCCTTTAGTTCTTTCTTTCCCTCCTCCGTGTTTCCGCTTCCACCAATAAAAGAAAAGTAAGATTAATGTTGCTTCTCAAAAATATTTATATCTTTCTTCTCTCTTATAGGTTAATTTATAGGCAAAGCTGATTGATATTAATTGTCCCCCCGTTTTTAGATTTTTATTATTAGTTTCGTGCACTTAAATTATAAATTGTACTTGATTTATAACTTATTTTTAGTAGGTAAGAAATTTAGGTTAAGATTTTCTTTTATTTGTGTTATTATTTTATTAAGATTTCTTTTTATTATATTAATAAACTAATTACTCATAAAAATTTAGGTATAATCATAATGGAATAAAAAAATGAAAAATGTGAACAAAAAATATTTATTAAAGTATAGATGGTTATTCTACCCTGTTATAAATAATGTCTTATAATATTGCTTTATACAATCTATCAAACTAATACATTAGTTTGAAAAAGGAATTATAAAAATCCCATCTCATTTAGCAAGAAACAAAGATGTGACCACATCTTGATTAAATCCATCATATATATATATATATATATATATATATATATATATATATATATATATATATATATCATAAGGACCAAGTTCCCCTTGATTGAAATGAATTTGGTTTTGGTGAATCCACCAAATAGACCCTATGACAACAATGTCAATCAAGCCAAGGCGCAATATGTAGTGTACATATAGCTTGAAGGAAGCACTAAATGGAATTGAATCCAAGAGTAAAAAGAAGACCTTCTACTAGGAAGGAATTTTTGCAAGAGTAAAAGAGAAGAATGGTTAATTTATGTTGATCTTTACTTGTACAAGACTTGCGCACATGAGCTGAGCTTGACCAACAATGCCATTCCTCTTACATCAACTTCATTATAGTATGAATCCTATAAAGAACAACGTGCCACGAGGGAAACCTAAAGGTCTTTGAAGGAGCTAGACTTTTGCAAAAGTTATTAAAAAATGCTGAATAGTGTTGAAGAAGCCTAAATGGTGCAATTAAAACACATTTCAACCTTAATGCAAAAATAAAATCTACGTCGAGGTCAAGATAAAAAGCAGTATGAAAGCCTACAAGAAGAAAACCACATTGACAGTTAATGTTCGATCGCACTATTTTGGGGCGAAAAGGTTGATTATGTTGCCAATATTTTAGAGAAAATAAATACCTCAAGTATTGCCAAGGGAATGAAAAAAAAAAAAAGATAACAATTTAGAATATATTGCAACAAATGTATTCATGTGAAAAACGACAAAACAAGAACAAAGAATCGTGTTTAGCTTTTTTGAGTTAAGCATACGTATAAGATAATGCAATAAAAATAAAAGTTTTTTTATATGTATATACACGTGTTTAGCTATTTTTTAGCTAAGCACACATATTTGTGTGTGCATAGCCCATGTAAGTAGCTCACAAAACTTACAAAAAATGTTTAAATATTGTTAAAGAAGGGCTGAAATTTGAAGAAATTAAACCAATTAGAAATTAACATAGATAGGATATATAGTTTTAGATTGCATTGCTTTGATCCGATGTTTGAGATTCTTTGCATCAAGGTTAGAGTACTACACATTATTTCTTATAATAACATGCTATTTTGCTAATTAACCAGAGAAAAATAAAAATGGAATGCATATTATTGTTGCTCATTTATTCTGTTGAAATTTATTACAGTGGAAAGTCTTGGGTTTGTTCAAAACCAGTTTTGTTTACATGAATTAATGATATTTTTCAATTGACAAAGCTATTTTTTATAAAGCGTAAAAAATATCAAAATAATTTTTTTTCTTATTTAACAAAGTCATTTTTTAAAACACAGAACCAAAAATTAATACTGAACATGCATAAAGATCATCCGAGAGTCAATACAATTAGATAAAGCACAAATAATCATTCACAAAAAATAACTCCACGTTAAACTTTCTCTTCCAACACAATAGATACTCCATCATTAATAAATAAACGAGAAATGTTACGAATATAATCTTTTAAATATACTTCTTGTAAATTTATTGCTAACAATAAACTGGACCATTTCAGAGAACTTATTGATCCAGTGTACAAATAAGATTAAGTATGCTTGGTTTAAAATATTTGTTAAAAAAATAACATTTTTTATTGAAACTTTATTATAAAATATTTCAAATGTAAAATAAAGTAATTAAAATGCACACTAATTGTTGACAAAAATTATATGTCACTTGTCTCGTGTTTAATCACAATATTATATAGAAAATGCATATTTTCTTAATTGAAGGAATATAGTTAATTATACCTTAGACCTGTAGTGATGGAAGAATCGCCACCCTCTTGCTTGAAACAGTTAAAAAGATCGTATTACCCTTATTATTTTATTATCTAAAAATAACATGCATACACAGATATGATCTCAACATCACACTTTCAATAAAACATACATCATACTAATTAGATGACTTAAATATAGTCTTGTAAGGTTTTTATTTTAGTTCCTCAAATTTTATTTTTAATTTTAGATCTTTATTTTTATAATTTAATATTTTTTATTTTTAATGATGATATTACTAATTAAAAAATTATCTTATATTAAATTTTTGTTATACCATATCAATTCGAAACCATTATAAATATTATAGTTTACTACAGTGAAATTGAAAATCTATGTTGGATTGTTTAAGGGGACTAAAAATACCCAAAAAAAAAAAATCTTCACGGTTAAGAATAGATAAAACACAAATGAATTATGACACTGCATCAGTGCATCTAACCAAAACCTCGGGGCATTGGGAGAGTTGCCACTTATATACACGTTACTTCAACACAATCTTGAACAATTATTAGTAATTTTAATTTTTTATTAATTTATTTGACTCATGTTCTTCTATATCTTGTTCTATCTTGTGGTTAGGTGAGTGTCGGGGGAAAGGGAAAGAGGTAAATAGATTGGAAGGAAGATGATAAAGCAAAGCAATATTTATAAACTGAATGAAGATTTTTTAAACTCTTTGTTCACCCACCCGCATAAACTGCGAAGCACATGAAATGAGATTTGACAAATCTCATAATGAGATGCTCATTGTTAAGATCTTTGCGTTTATGGACCCAATAATTATTTGAAGTCAACTCTGGGGTCTACTAGTAGTTAGTCAATGACTATGCTTTAGGAACAAGGACTCTATCCTTCCACTGTTTTAAAGGGACATGCATGCTCTCACATATGCTAAAAGGAGACAACAATTTAAAATTATACTATAGATTTAGGCAAAAAGAATTACTCCTACAAATTTAATACGTTTTTAAAATATGTTAATTTGCATTGACTTATATAGTATGTTTGTTTCAGATTTCTATTGCACACGACAAAAGTGACAAAAAACATCCCTCGTAAAAATGGTGTCACGGGGGAAAATTGGGGAGTGATAAATTTTGTACAAAAGCCCTCAAGGTAAATTTAGAAATAAGGACAAATATCATACTCCCTAAATAACGTTAATTATATATGTTCACATTTAAGTTATTCTCTTTTAAATAATATAATTAAATACCGATTTTTTTGTAATATAAATTTAGGGTTCCACGAGGAGAAACAAAAAATGAGGACAAAAAAAAAATAAAAAAAAAATCCTCGAACAATGATTGGGAATGAAAATAAGAGAGAAATTAGAATACTGAGAAGAAGAAGAGTGAGAGACTACTTCTCGACCTGTCCTGTAGAGGGGCTATCTCCAAACATTTTACTATATAATGACATTTGAAAAAAAAATGAATTAAAAAATTTAAGAGGGAGAAAATTTATCTCATTTTAATGTTAGGGACATGTCTTACCAATATAAGAGCACAAGTAAGATGAAATCAGCTCCGATTTATAGGCAATTTGGATATAAGATTGTGTATTCATGAACACTTACAAGAGAGGTTGTTAATATAATTGCATTTTTTTAAAGAGGAATATATTAATAAATTACAATTTTGAATTTGTTAATATACTTCTAAATGTGACTTGTTACTATTTAAAAATAAGAGTATAATAACAACTGAAAACTATCAATATCCTCTCACCTTAAAAAAATTCAATGTAAAAAAAAAGATATAAAATAAGAAAATAAAGATACATCACCCTTAATTTAAAGTAAGTTATTAAGTTTATAATACATTCTTACATTTTTTTTTTCACTTTACACACTTTTTCATTTTAATAATTTTAGTTTTGAATTTTATGTGCACATTTACACATTAAATGCATTTAGTCGAACAGAAAAATATGTTTGTAATTCGATGACGGGCACCACAACTTCAGAAGCCATTCCATCCAGTAACTGATTGTTCTTATAGCATTTTAGCTGGAAATTCACTGTGGCTTCTAATAGAAATTAGCTATGTTAGTACTGAATATTGGTGTGAAGATTACAATTGAAGTTAATAGTGTGAATACCGGATAATGAAGGGAGAGAAGGAAAAGGAAATTATTAATTAATTTCTCCTTAGGGGACATGAATAAAATTCTAAGAAATATTTTATTGTAAAATAATAAGAAAATAATGCAATGCCTTTGTTCAAAGCAGGGGTGTTGGGCTACTTTATGAAGCAACCTACCATCAAAATTGAAGAGTGGCAATGAGCGAATGAAATGATTGCAGTCCTTTGAGCTTTAGAGGGACCAAAGGGAATTCATAGGCAGGTGAGTTAGGTAAAGCAATAATTTCCCATTTTCACTTTTCTCAAAGATCAAACTCTTGATAAACCCAATGGTGTATAGAACAACGTGATTAAGAGTAATTTTATAGTCAAGGACAATGAGAACAACAGAAGATGCATATGGTGCATCTCTTCATGATCTTCTATGCTTAGAAACTAGAAAATGTGTCCATTTGATGGTCAAAATGAATAGGACAGTGCTTCGACCGTTGGAGAAAAAAACAGCCTTCTCTTTCGGTTGTTTTGACTTGAGACTAGAGAAAAGCTAAAGTTTGAAAACAAAGAAGGCACATATATTAAATTCAAAGAGAGGGGGCCCCATTTTGGACGATTCATGATCCTTTTGATTACCTTCCACTATACCAAATGCTTAATTTGGTTTCTTCTACTTTTGGTCTATTTTTGTGAAAATGAGGGATACATTAATTGTGTTAGCATATAAGTAAGAGAGCAATTGCATAAATGTTATGTCATGTATTGTTCTTTTCACCTTCCATGATTTCTTTGAAGTATTGTCTCATATGTGATATTGATAACTAAATTAATCGTGTTGGCGCCAATCCACTTTCTTTTCCTTCTTTTCCCCTCTTCTTGCCATTATGATTGCTTTTGAAGGCCATTAAAGCTTTATTTTGAAGCTCAAGCGCTCGGTGATATTCAATCTTGAAATTAAGCACTCCTAAAAGAGATTTAGTGACACTTGATCTAAAAGTCTTTGACCACCCAAATGAATTTTTACAAAAACAATTCAAAGTCTTAAACCCACGTACATATATATGATAATGAGGTATATTAATGAAAGCTGAGACTTTCACTGGCTTGGTTTCTGCCTGGATGAGACATATCATGTTTCAGTGAGCTATAAGGTGCATATAAATATAATCAAAATTTAACAATAATGAATGTTAGTGTCTTGTTTCTCAAGGAAATCTTTATGGGTCCAGTTTCCATGATTCTGTAAGTAAAATCCACTAGGGTTTTTTTTAATAATCTACTTTTCAAACCATCATCAACTAATATAATCTTCAGCGTTTTTATATAGAATCTATATATATATATATCTCCATATTCTGAACTTCAACTATGCATGCTTAGTGACTTAATTTGGAGTGTTTTTAGTCGTCATGACTCATGACACTCCCTAATCATTATTTTTTCAACCACACTTTACTATCATGCTCTTTTTTCTTAGGGATATGTTGATAATGGGAACACGAATTTGACTTTCGGAAATCTCTATGGCTGAGTGGTCCCTTTAAAAAGCATAAAATCTAGCTACACCTTGGCCCACTTGCTTTCTTCTAGCATCTTTTTGAAGCAAAGTGCATGAGATCATTTTGGAATATTAGTATTCCTTATTGTAGAAATTTAATTTGGCGGAGAAATGATAAATACGAATTCTTAAGTGCCCTAGGCATCAGATCCTTGCACATAAAAGGTTCAAATTTGTGGCAATAATACAAAATGATATTTTCATTGTCTTTTTTGCAGATCTGATTTTCTAAAATAAACAAATTATTTTAAAGAAAAGGCATATTTAGAGTCATTAATAAAAAATAATAATGTCTAATATTTTGATTAAAAGCAATATTTGTATTAAAATTTTTAAAAATAATTAAAATCATAAATATTAATTAAAAAAGAGTTAAGATGAGTTAATAACATATGTCAAATTTAAACATTTATATCTTTTAATCTTTTACATAATTATAATATTAAATTATTTAACTGTTAAATTGTCTTATATTATTTTTATAAAAATAGATATTAAATTTTATATAATTTATACATTTATAAATATGTTGTCTAAAATTTAATATTTATTTATATTTTAAAAATATATGTTAAATATTTTTGTATCAAGTTTTATAAAAATATTTACTTAATAAAAATTTTCAAACCAACAATTAATTAACCAATCTCACATTTTATAAAATATATATTATATGTCATAAAGTATAATTTTCCTTATTTTAAAAGAATAAAAAAAATTTCCGCATAACGTGGCGGTGTAGTTGGGACTATGCCCCTTGGAAAAAAAAGAAAAAAGAACAAGAGTGATGTCTGAGTAGAACATGAGGGTCCCTTATTTTTTATTTTTCCCATGCCCTTGAAAAGCAAACGAACAAAGCATGGCTAACAAGGAAATCATGTTTTTTGTCACAGGGGAGAAAAGGTGCAGATATGATTTAACAGATCTTCCAACAATGACAAATCATGCAATCGGTTTTATCCACCTTGTCCCCAAGGGATCCCATAATATCCAAGGCGCAAAATGGATGGATTTTGCAGGACAATATAATGGAGCACATTTTGATGACATAACATTCATAAGTGCTTCTTTCTCCAGCAAAGTTTCCCTTTTCCTCTCATTCAAGCTTTCATTGATGAGTGTGCAAATAGTTAGTTATATGTACTGTAACTAAAGAACTTTGTGCCAAGAATTGTGAATCAAAAATCAAGTGGCAATGAAAAGGATAAGTTGGACTGCTCATCAAAATAATAACATGAGAAAACACAATATCCCACGATGGTGGGATATAAGGAAGGCTTGGACCTATCATTTATTAAACGAACATAATTATTATTGAACAGTAAGACACAGCCTTATATCAAACCATGGCACTTCCTATGCTCACCTATGTTGAAGATCAGGCAGACATTTACGTTATACCCCAAATGACTTGAACAAGTTTTCAAATACCACATTTGGCTTATGAACTGCCATAATTATTATTTTTTCAATAAATTTTGTATTTGCATTCCAAGGAGCATGAGTTACTGTTGTAAGCTCACTGATACAAGCCTAATCTAAGAAAAATATTTAAATGAATATTAGAAGCCAATCATTTTTACCCATCAGCCAATTGAAGAGGAACCCATAAAAAACAACTGTTCTGATAACGTTTAGTCCATGTTGAACCTAATACAGCTCTCTTGAGAATTTCTGATACCCCTCGAGAAAAGTTTGAGCCATTTAGTTTCGTTAGATTCCGTCAAAGAAGGCCCGAAGCAGATTAATTTCTTCTCGAACTCAACTACCAACCTTGAATTTTGAGCTATTTACTGTATTATTAGGATCAGAAAGACTGACTTTGGTTCACTGCTGATACCTTTCTTTGTTGAAAATCCTTAATTTCTCATCAACCAGAAGAAAACAAAACAAGAAACACATGAACAATGTACCCTTTAGTTATTCTGTAGAAAGATTTTTCCCTACATTGGAAAACAAGGTATAAGATAATGATTTCTTTCGTTTATATAATCCAGTATTCAATCATTATACTGGTGTCGACTATTCCTGACTCGAGGCTTAGGCACGGTTAAAGCTCTTCATTCCTTTCCACGAGTGTGTTAATTAGTGAAGATTGAACCTTAACTCTTCCCACAACAATTTGAGCTCACGTTGTGTGCAAAGACAAAGACTCTTGCCTTTGCACCAAGTTTCAACGGAGCTTTATCAATGTGAATTTTTTTGCACTACCATTCAACTCTCTTCATTTTATCTCATACTTTGCGCTGCTTTTTTTGAACATTCAACTGAAAATATGCAATTTTTGAATTAAATGTTTTGTCATATTCTTATTTTAACACATATGAACTTAAACTATACTATTTTTAACCAAAATTGACCTAACTTAGAATAAGCACGTTTTCATGTGAAAGTTGTTCATACAGAAATTTTTTCAGTTTTTTAAAGTAAGACACTTTATATCATAGTCATTTTTTATTTAATTTTTCTAAAATAAGAGCAAACTAAATATGTTAAATAAACAATGTAACCAAAAAAAATAAGAACTACAAGAATAAAAAAAAGTTATTTGGGAATAAGAGTTGGTCAGCAATGTTGTCACCTGTCAAGGAACATTTATCAAGACAAGAAAAATGCTAACACTCTTTTAAACATAATTTTCAACACTCATTTACCCCAAAACTTAATTCACACTAGCTTATGCACAAAACTTCCTCAGCCTGTTTGGCAGATTTGAAAATATGTCGTCTCGTTATATATTGAATTTGTCTGGATGCAAATGAATTATCCACTATTTTACAGAATCTTCCTGTGTGATTTCCAAATTGTCAATTTCATTTTTTTGAATTCTTATATATGTTACATCCTTATTTATTTAAATGAACTAAACTATAAGATCAATAATAATAATAATAATAAAAGAAATAAAAGTTTATGGAAAACATCGAATATAGAAACGCAAGGAGGGTAAATATTTTGCTGGAAGAATGTTTTTTATTCAACTTTTTTCGTTCAAAAAAAAAATCCATGTCATGTGTAAATACGATCTTGAATAAAATTCAATCCCTTTCAAACTTAAAGTTATATGGATATGATTTTTTAATAAATTCTTCTAAAGTGGAATAATTTTTTTAATAAACATTTATAGAAATAAAAAATAAATTAAATTAAATTATTTTTATAAATTAAAATCAACTTATATTTTTATTAAAATTTTTATTTAATTTCTCTATATTTAAAAAAATCTAAATTTTTTAACTTATAAAAAAATATCATATTTTTACATAAGAACTTATCTGCCAACTTACTCAAACTTAAACATCAAAGTTTTATAATCACATCTCACTTTTCTATTAATATATATTATCAGCTCAGAAAATTTTAAATATTCACATCTTCAAAGTCTAAGTGTTTAATGTATTTATCTTAAATTCAAATAAAACCGGTTCTAAAAGAATTAGTATTAATAACAAGATTTATAAAATATATTTTAGTATTTTTATTTTTCCTAAACTTTAACAATTTCTTAAAATAATTATCACCATCAACTAATAATAAAGTGACATACGTTAAACCATATTACATTACAAATTCTCTTGAAATGATCATTAATATGTGAGTTGATGTCACATCACAACTAAGCAGTGAGAGAGAGAGATTGATTTTTAATAAATAAAATAAAATTTTATATGAATCAAAATTAAATAAAAATCATATTTATAAGAATTAAAAAATGTTTAAGCTAAACTCAATTTATATTTTTTTATATATGCAGTTTTTTTTCAAAAACATTTATGCACTTAGGCCCACTAACCCTTAATTGTGATATTGCCCAACCCAATTAGGGTCGATTTTAAATTCAAATACCATAATTTGATCAAAACTGACACAATAGTAATTTTGGTCCGATTTCGTTCAACAATGAATTTGAATTTAATGAATGAAAAGTAAGCAAATTCTTCGAATTAGCGACCGAGTTGATCAATCAAGTTAAATAACAGGTTTGGAGAATTCTTTTTTCAACAAAAAGACAAGTTATACATTGAGAGAGAAGATTTGAGAGAGTGAGATTAGGGCTTGATATTGAACTCCAAAAATCACCATCAACCACCCTGTGCATCCATTCATCCTAGATACTGCTATTAAACTCTTTTTCCTTGTTGTGTCATTGATTTGCTTTTCTACTGGCATATTTCCATTGTTAACGAACATAACCAAACTAATCATGAATCATCACCACGTACCATGCAACCATTAAGGCTACTGTCTCTCCCACAATCATGCCACCATTTGACCCTCACTTACTATTCCCTATTACCACGCTCCCACTTTCTTGCTGCTAGACCACCAAGCCTTATAAATATTAAGTGGGAAATGAAAGAGTCATATATTAGAGAAAGAGTAGGTTATGGTGTATAGTTTTAGAGAAGGAACACGAAATAGTTAAAAATTCATGTATAAATGAAGTGATTGAAAATAACAAATATTGAAATTCAAATCTAAACTTTCTTGCTACATTATAAATTAACAATTAACCACTTATATAATTCAGTCATTATTAATTATTGGTAGCTGAGTTTTGAAATTATGTGATCAACCATGTATAACTGTTATGTTCAATTTTAAAAATTGATATCCGTTTCACTTCCCTTTTTCTTTTTTTCTTCTTTTTTGGATAATTTGGGTTTGGTGCCCACCCCTAAACCCAATCACGTTTAGTATATGATTCAGCAACTGCTAAAGTTTCAAAAGGACAAAAAAAGAAGCTGGAGACATAATTTGTAAAGAACTAGGTTCAAATCTTGTTATAGGAAAACAAAATCACATTCTTACCCTATTCCCCTCCCCCATTCTGCACCTTTCCCCTGGACCAAACAGAAAAAAGAAAGCAAGAAATAAAAGACTACTTGCATCATAAACGGGGAAAGACTCCTACCTGAGCAGCAAGGGGCATATAACACAAAACACAAACATGGTCTGGAGCTCCTCGCAACACCCTATGAACATCTTTAATTACATACTTTTATCAGTTACTTAAGTTATGTCATTAATTTTTATGTAAAATTTATAATAATATATCATTTTTATTTATTATTATTTAAGTAACTATCGCTTCTAACAATGTAATTCTTAAAAATTCACAAAACAGGTTATACAAGTTATCTCACTTTTTCATATGTAATTAATATTCCGAAATGCTATAATGTGTTAAGCAATAGGTGTTTAGTCAAGTAATTAGCTCTCACATTGATACAAAAGTTACTTTAAAAAAAAAACCAAAACGAATAAACGGTTCTTATGTACCAAACGCGGTTCCACACATATTATAAAAATAAATACAAGTTCCTAAACAAGCATATGTTTCCTCTGGAATGTTCATCCAAACTTAAGCTACATCTATTCACTTCTTTCTTGCAATTCCTCTCACACTTACATTAACTTAGGCATCGGAATATTTTTTTTAAAAATACTTTCCCCTTATAGGTAACTAGATTCATGAATGTTTGAAAAGCAAACTTAAGATAGAATATAAAATGTTTATTATGATTAAATAAGATGGAGTATTCTTAAAATAAAAAAAATTACAATAATGTTTCAAGTTTTAGATCTAAAATTCAATATAAACAATAAGTGAATAATGTCGTAAAAAGGTATAATGAATTTATTAAATGAAGATTGTCCAGTTCTTTAATTTTTATGAATAAATAAATAAATATGATTAGATGAGCATGAAATTAAAATTAATTTTTTTTTAAATTTTAGAAATATCATATAAATTCTTAATTTTTATTTTATTCTCTGCATCTAAATATGGTTAATAAACACTAATAAAATGTTAACACGCTAAATAATATATATGATTAATTATACAGTAATATTTTTTATATAAAACATTTTTGTTAGTTAATTAAAAAAATATTACTAATAATTAAATAAAAATTAAAATAAGCAGTAATAATAAACATTTTAGAGTAATAATAAATATTTTTTAAAAGATGTTTCAGAATTTTCGTTCTTTGTGGTGATTGTTGGAATATAACTTGCCATGTTTTCAGGTTCAAATGCCGAAGAGAGGAAGAGGACTAGAAAAAGTGTGACAACAAAAACTTTATTATCGTGCTCTGTCTCAAAACTAAATAATTTTTTAAATAATTATAATTAATACGTTGATTTTCTTGCAAACTTTTATGACCATAACAACATTTTTTAATAAAGATTTGAATCAACTTCTACTCAAATGAAAGTGTCTGTGTACATTTATTTATTTATTTCTACTTACTTTTTTTACTTATTTAAATAAAATAAAATAATTTTTTATTTTTATTCATTCAAATAATATAAATTTTCACTATATTAGTTTTCTGTTTTTATTTTTTTTATCATATGATTTTTTTTATATTATCATCTTATTTCTTTTATTATGCAAAGAAAATATTCAAGAAATAACTCATGAAATATTATTCCTTTAAAATGAATACTTCCAATTTTAGCTGATATGGATACAAAATCCCTAGTTAAAATGACAGTAGCATATCTAATTACGATTATTTAAGAATTTAGCAGGTGTCAAGAATATTCAAAATTTTCTATTTTAGCCAAAGAAAGTAAAAGGAACATGCATTTCATATATTTAAGTCGATATTATTTTTGTAACTTAAACCAAGCACAATATTAAACAAGTGAATAAATAATTACACCGATACTTTACAATTTAAATATAAGATAATAATAACGATATTTTTGTATATAATAAATAATAAAAACAAATTATATATAAATTCTTATCGTTCACAGGTTATAATAATAACAATAAGAGTCTCTGAAAAATATCAGACCGAGCGGAGTCAAATAGAGCAAACATAGCAACTACCGAATTGTAATGGCAACGGCAAGAACAGTGGCATCTTCGATTCTCCATTCCCACACACTCCAACTCCCACTCACAGGCACCCGCACACCATGCCATGCCTTTCGCTTACACCTTCACCTTCCACTCTCTCTCAACAACACCACATCCATTTTTCCCGCTAAATCTCCTTCGCGCCTCACCATCGCCGCTTTATCCACAAACCACCGCCACAACTCATCTCAAAACTTCGCCGTCATTCTCGAAGTCGACGGGTCATTCTCCAACTCAATTCAACTCTTCTCCCATACGCTGCTTCTCACTCTTTTCTTTCGCCTTTTTTATCTCTTCTTTTTGTTCTTCTGTTAGGGTTCTCATGGATGCGCACCGCCTCGGGAATCGCCTCGCCTTCAATAAAGGTATCATCCATTCTGCATCCTTCAGCTTTGCGTTTCTGATTCCGTGTTGCGCGATGTAATTTTCCTCATGCGACCGCAGCGTTTGAGAAGCTTGGCCTTGATTGTGCAAACTGGACTGAACCTGTCTATTCAGATCTTTCGAGGTGTGTTTGTTTTTTGTTTAATTGTTGGAGTGGATTAGATGCGTGTGTTTGTGATTGAAATATTGCGTTGACTTTGGCACGCATGGCTTCGTGTGAATCAATGCATTGAATTGAATTTCATTGTTGGAATGTCTTCAATGTTGAGTACTGCGAATTAATATCGTGAATGCCTGTTAGTAAACCATTTTCTAATAACTTCATAGGAAAAGTGCTGGAGATGAGGAAAAAATGGTATTTCTGTATTTCAACCGTGTAAGTTATTCATCTTTTGTCTGTAGTAGGAGACCAAAATGTGACCTTATTGGTAACTTTCAATTGTTTTCTTCATTGATAGCATTGGTTAAGCCGTATTCTATTGTGGTTGTCTTTAATATGCAGATTGGATGGCCGACTTCATTACCCACTAATGAGAAGGGACTTTTTGCGAAAAGTGTTTTGCAGGAAAAGGTTTTGTCCTTACACTTGATCTTGATGAATGGTATGCTGCTAATAAATAGCGTGATTTTACTTCGGTGTATGGGGAGTGTAAAGTATGTTCAATGCAGTTAGTTAACTAGGACTGGGCTGTTGATGAGAACATAGAATCTTCAGAATTCAGCTGAAACTGTCCCAATTCAGATTTTTCTATTCTTGTGGGTCATATGCTTGTATTCGAATTTATGTAGTATTGAATTAGTTACTAATTTCAAGTAAAATCGGAAACTTTAAGAGTTCTAGGAAATGGTTTATTCTTATTTATTATTCTTGCTAATATCTTATTGTCATTAATTCTTTGATGTTTGTATAACCCCAAGTATGCTTTGTTTAATTCACCCGTGAAATTTGACAAATGTAACTAATCTTATAATTCTCTTGATCTCTTCTGGAACATGTAAATTTTCTTTTTGGCTCCTTTCACAGTCTCTTATCTAATAAATGTTTGCTTTCCATATTTAGAAAGGTGAAGCTCCTATCTGCTAACCTATTTGGATAGCTTATTTTGGGGCCAAAAAAAATTTTGATCAAAAGATTTATGAGGCTTTTGAAAACAACAAACTTTCTGAAAGAAAAAATAATTTTGTTGTCTGGATAAGATTGCTTTACCTAGTGCATATGTGATTTTGTGTCAATGGATGCTTTAAATGAGAATTATCAGATTTCCAAATGATTATATGCTCCCTTTTCATTGCTTTTTAGATTTACAGCGACTAAATTATCCTCATCTCTTCTCCAAAAATAAAAGTAAAAAGAAAATATACATGGGAAGAGAATTCCAATTGGAGGAAGGGATTTGAAGTCCTAAAGAATTAGATTCTATGGCCTACTAAGCTAAAAATCCTTCCCTAAATGATTTTTCATTTTTCATGTATTGAGAAGATTATGAGAATTTGTAGAGAATCCTATTTAACTATTTAATCATATATTGGCAGGAAAAGGCATTAGAAGAGTTTGTGATGTCAAAAAGTCAACCTTTACGACCTGGTCTTGAAAAGTGAGTTATCTCGTCATATTCATTGAACATAGTTGTATGTCTCATCTGTGTTTTTCTTTTTTATTTTTTGCATATGAGGAGCTATTTTTCATGGGAATCTATTTTTTTTGGTGCCGGTAGGAGTATTAGTGTATGCACTGCAAGTCTTTACATTATGAACATATCCATTTGTATCACAAGTTATTTTAATAAATGAGGTATTTTAAATTAAACTCTTTCTATAATAACAAAATGATGTTCTAAAATAATAAATATAATTTTGTATGATATCAAGTAATTTTTAAAATATCTTTAGTCAAGTATTATTATTAGGATAATATAATGCGTTGAGACTACCGTGTGAGTGGATAGATGATCAAGTTTTACAAATCATGGAAATAAGATATAAAATTCTAAACAGATACACATTAGGAGTATTGATACATTAGATTGACCAACATAATGGGTTTTATGTTTTAATCTCATCAACATCACTTGTGACAAGGTAATCATAAAGTTGAATGTTAGATATAGAATAAATCATGTGAAAAAATGTGAGTGGTCATTATAAAATTTGTAAATTTTATAATGAAAGTAATATTTATAAGGTCTGTTGATAGAATCAAACTACAAAATAATTGTTATACTCGGTAAAATAAATTTGAGATATTCATTTGAAAAAGTTTGTTCAGGTGCCAAGAAAATAAAATTAAATCTTACAAGTCGCATATTTCATGCCTTATGATCAATTAGATATGAGAACAAAAGAACTGATCATATAATTTATATACTATTACATAAATAGATTATGTTGATTTAATGACGTTTGGATATTTAAAATTAGTGATGTATTGTTAAATACCGTTTGTTATTTATGATATTAAATATAAATATTTATATTTAAATATCATAAACTAAATAATAAAAGAATCTAGAGTCGCAAAAAAGAACAAAATCGCTAATTGGGCTAAATTCATGATTAATAAGACCAAGTATTAAACTAACTCATTAGGGTTTTTCCTTTTATAAGTGAGCATTTGATTTGTAACTTAAGTGTGTGTGGTCATACTCATTCGTGGCATTCAACATAGTGATGGTGAAAGACTTTGGCAGATTGTTCATGTGGATACCTAGAGAAACGTGGCTGTGACTGCTAAATATGTGTCTATATGCATTCTTTGAGATGTAGTAATTATATGGACATTTGAGAATCTTTGTGTTACGTTTTTATTAACATGCATACGATTCTTAACAAGAAAAGAAAGATTTTCATCAATTAAGTAGATGAATCTCTTTAAACTTAAATGTCCATTAAATTATCATACCATGACATTCTTTCACATTGTGGGTTTGAGTCACTTAGTCATTCTAGTGGATATGTTAACTATATATGTGATTATGATTTGTGATACTGTTTTTTCATTGTTATCTTCTTGTCAATGACAAATTTTGTCACATTTTAAATAGGAACAGGGAGTATTTGTTAGTTGAAAGATTTGTTCTGGACCCAAGAATAAGAATAGTTTTGGTCTAGGGGCATTTCCCCTTAGAATTTAATTTGGTGTCTACTGATTAGAACTAAATTTGGTTTGCAGCAAAATTGATAGGCTTGCCACAATGAATTAAAGCTACTTGCGCAAGTCCCTATACGTGTGTACATTTCATGTTTACTTTCCCTTTTTTTCTTGATGAGATTTAAAGTTAGTAGTTAGTCTTCTATTCCTTTTTTAAAGGAGTTCAGTTTAAAGAAGTTGCATTTTACTATGTTTCTCATTGTTTTCATTGTCTATCTGTGCTCCAGTTGCTTATATTAACTCTCTTAAAGATTTAAATGTTTCCAGGATAGTTCATAAATTCAGGAACTTGAATGATTGTGGAACTTTAATTTTTTATATTCCTTAACATTTGAGTAATGTCTCCATTGACAGGTTTATTGATGACGCATATAATGAAGGAATTCCAGTGGTAATATTAACAGCCTACAATAAAAGTGGTGATAATATTGCCAGGTGCTTCTATTTAGCTCCAAAGCTTTTCGATGGTGCTAAGTTAATAAGTAGAATAATTTTATGATTGT
This sequence comes from Abrus precatorius, assembly GCF_003935025.1. NCBI lineage: Eukaryota > Viridiplantae > Streptophyta > Magnoliopsida > Fabales > Fabaceae > Abrus > Abrus precatorius. Next base: position 28,936,466 of record NW_020874292.1, on the reverse strand, counting down.
TAGTGGAATATGATTTCTTGCGACATTATCTAGAGATGTTCTTGATCATTCAAAAGCCCAGCTTGCTGATTTGCTTACAAAAGCTTTCTTTGGGTGTAGTGGGTGGTGATGGGGTGTGTGGGTTTTGTCTATTTGGCACTAAATTGGATTATGTCATATGTACACTCAAGCTTTAACTTTAATAGCACTGTTAGGTCTTCAAGTGGTCCCATTTGTGAAATATTTAGTGGTGTGATAATCTTTGTAAATATATATTGGTTATGGGCTCCGGCCTAAAGCTTGTAATTAGCACACCTTTCCATTCAATCATTGTATTCTCTCTCTCTTTCAACATTTCAGTTTTTCCTTATAGAATTATAGATAACAATCTTTATTTGAGGACTGAACTAAGTTCAGTGAAATTGCATGGTACATGACTGCATGTACAAATGTGAATAATAGCATTCTGTTTTGATATAGTGAACATTCTTTTAGGTATATAAAAATTTCAATATTTGAGGAGCCCTGAGGTTCACACTTTACTAGCCTGATCCTTGCTCTTTGCTGCTTCCACTTTTTATTTCCTGGAGGAATAGCACACTAATATTTCCTTCCTTTTCCTTTGTGTTCATTAAACTTTTAGGACCATAATGGAAAAGCTTGGTGATGATCGAAGCATAAAGGTCATTGTTGTAGGGAATAATGAGGTTGAGCAAAGTTTATATGGACAACTTGTCTCGGGAAAGGTAATTGCGTCTGGTTTGGATGAAGAACTTGCCAAGGAAGCCCAAAGAGCTGGTATATACTTGAGATATTGGTTATGTATGTGCCCCTCATGCATGCACTTTCAGTGCACAATGTTGTTTCCTAAGGGGCTTTTCGTTTCTGTCATTTTTGCCAGCTTCTGCAGAAAGACAAAGGTTAGCAAAGGAGGTAGCATCTGCACTAAAGTTGAGCGTTGAGATTGACACCAGCTCATCTGAAAGGTTAGTTCATTTGGCTCTATTATTTTTTACAAAAAATAAAATAAAATCTCAGTACTTTTTGAATTACATTAGGGATCCATGCTCATAGGAGAGGTTTATTATTCTAGTGAGGTTTATAAGGCCTTAGGCTTTTCAACTACAATAACTAGCTTTTACACTGTGATTCTCCGAAGATTCTTATTCCATTAGCAATATAAAAGCATGAACATGTATGGCATAATCAAGCAAAGAAATTATAAGAAATAATTTTCTGACTCAATTATTTTTTTGTTTATTAAAACTAATATATACCTAATCTATCTATTTACTAATTTTGGTTCCTCTTATCAAAAGCTTTGTTTAATTTACATTCCTGAATTAGTTTACTAATGCAGTTGGGATTTGTCTTTTTGTTTGATGTTTGATTTGTCAGAGACTTATGGGATATAAAATTCAAAGACAAAATATGGTATTTTTATTTTATATATATATATATATATATATATATATATATATAAAGGAAGGATCTTCTCATACTAGTATAAATCTGATAATTAGTAAAATAATAAATTATAACTCGTTAAATATAAATTAAATGAAAGGCTCAGAGATCGTGAAAGGCTCAGAGATCGAGTATAAGTGTTTATAGACTTATACCGGTGTAAAAAAATTCTAATATATATAATAAAAAGAAAAAATTAAATTCAAAATTACTTTTGGCACCAAAACAAATTAAAGCTAAAAAGAAAAACAGTCATTCCTTTAAGTAAACTTAATTGTGTCTCACAGGGTTGCACAAAGTGATAATGCCCAAGACTTACTGGTGATAACTGATAGCTGACAAATAACATTAGACGAGCCAAGCCACATAACTAAGACAGTGTTTGGCCCAACCTTTTTAGGTTTTTCTTATCCTTAAAAGTAGAAGGTCCTCCTCTTAACTTCTATAAAAACTCCAATTTTTTTAGCTTCTATTCATTAAAAATAAAAACGACCTTTTTTTAAGAGCTTTTCTAAAATTGTATTTGGCCCAAGTTCTCCTTTTAAGAGGAGGAGCCCAAAAGCTGGGGAAATGCTACCTAAGGACATTGCAACTGAAAATCTGAAGGAAAGATTTAGAGGCAATGGATAGAAAGTGTTCTTCAGATTTATGTAAACATTGTGCTCTGCCAGCTTTTATAGTTTTTTGGTGTTTGATTTCCCCCTCCATAATTGATTTGTTTATTCAATCAGAAGTTTTGAATGTTGGTTATAGAAGTGTAGTTCCTTAAACTCTAAGGGATTGTTTGGGAAAAAGGGGTGTTAAATGGAAGTGGAGGGTAGGGCAAAATTTTTATTTTAAATAAATATATTTAAAATTAATATTTTTTTTAAAATAAAATATATAAATTGATATATTAATATATATATTTAATGTATTAATCATGATTTTATTTTTATAAATGGTATATAATTTTCTTAATTTAAAATTAGAAATTTTTATTTCTTTCCTTCTCCAAAAATTATTTTTCAAACATACTCCACGAATTTTTTGAAAAGGAATTATTGGAGGGAAAGGGAAAAAATGACAAATTTTTATTTTTAAATTAATAGAATTATATACCATTTATGATAATAAATAAATGATTAATACATTATGTTTATGTTAATCTATTATTTTATATCTCTATTTTTTTTTAAAAAAATCAAATTAAAATATATTTTTAAAAGTAGAAAATTTGTCACCTCCATCCCTTCCCCTCCCCCCTTCCCAAACAATCTCTAGGGGATTTGTGTGTATATTGAATTACCCTTTTTTGTGGCAATTCATTGCTTTATTGAAACAATATATTTTTATCATCCCTGGAAAACATGAACTTAGGAGCATACTGCTTAATCTTATCAATTGGATTTGGATTGCATAGCCAATTTTCATTTAACTTGTTCATCATCTGTCCAGTCTGGATAAGATTGTGGCTGCACTTCGTGCGGGAGCTGAATATGCAGGGTTACCTGTCTGCAACTGTGTACTTGTTGCAGGAAGCCAATCTGGGGTTGCTGGAGCTAATCGGGTGGGCATGCCATGTGTTGTGTTACGAAGCAGGTGACTGCTTTGTTCTTGGAAGTTCAATGAACATGTAATGGTTGAGTTTACACAATTGCACTGCTACTTAATTTCATCGGAGGGTGCTTAATATCAATTATCCAGATATTCTATTTTATTTTTAAACTCTGTATTTTAAAATTGTTTCATATATTTAAATGTTCGTGCAGTTTGACATCTAGAGCTGAGTTCCCATTGGCAAACGCTACAATGGATGGATTTGGAGGTGCAGATCTTACAATTTCAAAATTAAGCAATCTATTCCAGAATAAACAACCAAAGGACTGAATGGTAATTTTCTCAGCTTTTCCATGTTTTGCAAGAGAAAATGTACTTGTGATGATGCTAAAAGGTTTGCAATACTAATTTTCCTGTGCAGAGTGCTGTATATCACTCTACCTTTCCCAAGAAGTTTACTGGGAATGGGCCTTTAGAAAGGGAGTTTAAGATAGGTATTTTCAGATAAAATGTTTGCTGGTATACGATTACATCATTTCATGTTATAAATCTGGAAATGTAGGATTAGACGGATTATACTAATACATGTGGTTTTTAATTTTTTAAATTGCATGATCTGTCATCTCTCCCAACAGCATAGGGAAAGACCAATCTTGTTTTTATTGTGGCTGTGGAGAAGCTCTCACTGCAGTTGCTAGGTAAATATAATTGTAATACGTCTGATGTAATGCTTTTTATCTGAATGGAACTTCAGAGTGTAGAGAGACAAGATGATAATGTATTTCTTTTCTTAACGCTAAAAGGGGCACCTTGACGAGTGAGAAATGTCCCGTGGGACTGTTAGTGGTTTGTCGTTTATTATAATTAACATTTGTAGAGCTAATTTGAATTTTGTATGTTACCCATAGTGAAGCCGCCCTAATTATTGCATTATTGGTCTTCGCCCCATTTTTATGGTCTTGTAATTGACAATTTAACAATATTAAAGTTCTCCTTTTGTTCGTAAAATATTTATTAGAATCTTCTCAAATGATGGAGGTAGGTGAAGATTCAAATTCAATTTCAAGATAAAATATAAATAAAACAGTTGTCAATGGTAGACCACAGTAGTTCTAGGACTATCCTGTACAAATCCCGCAAATATGCAGTTCTTTTAAATAAAAAAAAAACTTAAAATTGCCTTAATCACAGTTTTGGTACTCTAGTTTTGTAATTGTACTATCTTGATCCCCCTAATTTCTTATATACAACCCTTAACGTTACGAGAAAATAAAGTGATCCCTTGCTACGTAAATGAATTCTCATAAGAGTCAATTTCATGTGTCAATAAAACGACGACAGCGTGACAAGAAATAAAAAGACGACAATAAGCAACCAAAACATTTTATAGTTGCTAATTTTTAAGGGAAATTAGTTCGTAACATTGTTACTCCATCACTATTTGACAGGTAATATTTTGTAGTAGTAGAACCCAAATAGGGGTCCTTCATATAATCAGACAGTAAATAAGAGCAGCAAAATATAGATGTAGAACAATAATACAAAACTGATCTGGGAAAACACCCTAACTGGTGCATATTCTATTCTGATGCCAACCGCCTTCAAATTAAATTGTCATGAAAATTCAGCTTCTGGAACGTTTGTTCTTCGCCTCTGAGACAAGTTTGTGGTTGAGCACTCATTATCACCACCAGATGAACCAACACTTGATACAGCCGAATTGGAGACTGAGCTTGATACTAGATCAGGATTTTGCAGTTGATTTCTGAATATCTGAGGAGCTGAACTTTGTGGCTCTGTTCGTTCAGGTGTTGGATTTCCCTGAGCTTGTTCAGGTGTTGGATTTCCCTGAGCTTCTTCAGCAAGATGTTTAATGAGGTTCATAACTGTCGGAAGAAACTTCGATGAAATGGATAGTAGTCCGGGCAGCTGCAAACAACATAGGCACAAAGTATACACAAATTAGACAGCGCTAGTCACCTTTGTAGCTGACATCATTCAATCATCTCTTATATTTATCATTGCTTCTTTTACAATTAACTTCTAAAAAAACAAAGCCAACCAAGGCAAATAAGATTTTTTGAACAAGTAAATCCAACCCATTAAATTTATATAATATATAGTGAATAGCAGAAATTTTTCCTTGTAGAATGTAGTGTAATTTTTTAATTAGCAGAAATTTATATATGGCTCTAAATAGCGCGTGTGCGTGCACAAGCATGATCACAAGAGTCATTCACTTGGATAGAAACGACCACAGAATTTTGACCATCCAACTGCAGGGAAAGATGAGTAAAAGAAAAAAGTCAACTAATACTCACAGTGCCATGTCGAAGCTCTCCGGCTATGTCCATTTGTACCCAAATGGCCTTTCCAATTAGATAAGCAACAAATATAATCATCAGATAGAGAGGATTTCTGTTCCACAAATAAGTCAGCAAATGTAATTAGCAAGCTGAAGGAAAAAGGATCCGATGAAACAGAACAAAAAGAATAAATAAATTCAAAGCTAAAGATTTTAGAAAGTGATATTTACTTTAGAAGCATCATAAATTCATTAAAACCAAGTACGATCATTGCCATTATTGCCCATGGAGGAGGTAACCAATTGTTACTCCGCTTGTAGGCCTCCTGAATCCACACCAAAAAAGGAAAAGGAAATAGCACCTTTGTTAGTATGCCTGGAGTTAACTAAGTGTCAAGGCAAAGAGAAAGGACAAGAATGACATTTTCATAGAATCTGCAGGTAGATAAAAAAAAGGGGAAAATAGGTAGTAAAAAAAAAAAAAAAAACTCTCTGAGCTTACACCATTCCCATAAATCCTAGCAAGAAATACTATCAGCAAACTGGTTTTATCATGGAAATGGACTAACTGAAGTTTGATAAAACCAGGCAACAGCAACAAATAATCTAAACGGTGCGTTTTATAAAAAAATAGAATAGGGTTTCTTTCTATTCCCTAAATCACGCGAACGTCTCCTTGTTTTGGCTGTGAACGCCTGCACCTGCCGTGACATGCCAAACCCCCCACGATGTGGCAACCAATGGCCGCACCCGCCGCGATACCGCTGCTATAGTGCGCTATTAACAACTATGATCTTAGTATGGTTTTCAAACATTGCTCAAGACAGACAATACAATTAACATCACTAACAGTTATTTATCCATAGAAAATTTTATTTAGAAAGTATATAAAAGTATTTATATAACTATTACTAGTTCTTCAACATAAGTTGTTGATGGAAATTTTCAATCAATCCAGCATGCAAGGCTGTCTGCAAGAATCCCCCAGCCTTGAGAGTCATGGTTTGAATGGTTATTTCCTTATTGGATTCGCATGTCTCACATCCGTATTGAATGTTACATTTATTGTATTTCAGTGTCAAAATTTTCATATATAATGTACAAACACATATTTGTCTTAGCCTTGAAAAATTACAAGGTTTCCTGGATTCTGAAGGCATTAAGTATAGCCTTAGAATAGAAAAAAAACAATTGAACATCAATTATGAATTTAACACCTATAACTAACGTATCTGTTTATCTTTATAGAGATTTATCCTCTCCACCTAAAAATCATGTTATACAAGGTTGTGAATTGCATATTCATTGACATCCATCCCCCTTCCAATCAGTTCCTCTTTCTCAATTCATACACACACAACATATAATTATATAGGTTTCAACGTCAACCAAAAACATGAGCAATTAGGTGGCAATACTTGATAACCTACCAACTTTATAGAACTAACTGAGAATTTCATTTTTGTATTATGTCAAGAACCAACACCGTGAAATATTTAGGTTAAAGCACATGAATGGTTCTAGATCTATACCACACCCCCTCAGGCAAGAGCCTTTTGGACTTGAAGCATGGAAATGCATATGCCCACTCTACTTTGCATTGAAATTTAGCTATATTTTTTAAAAAATGGGAATGGTATGTCACTATGTCTGTATCGAACTCCTAAGTCCTAACCACATGATCGTAGAGGCTCTAATACCATGTCAAAGACCAATTATCCAAAAAGCCTAAGAGCCTAAGTTGTCAGGATAAGGCACATGAATGGCTTATAGTTATATCTCTAACATATACAGAAGAGAAGCTGGCTAAAACTGCAGAAAAACTTAATTAATAACAAGCAAGAGAATAAGTAGACAAAAATATAATCTAATCATTTTACCTGAGCAGAAATAGCTTGTGTAATTGTATACTCAGTTTCTCCCCGGAATTGTCTCCACAAAGCCTTGCACTGCACTGGAGAGATAATAACAGTTTCTGGGGCAACCTACAATTCATAGAGATTCTCAAATATAATAATTTTGACTACAATATTAACATGAGAACCACAAATATCACTATATACTACCTCCTCCCATGTGCTTGAAGCCAGTGCATCAACAGAAGCTTCTCTACTGCTTATATAGTGGGATGATGTTGCAGTACCAGTTTTATCTATGAGAGATGAATAAAGTACACTTTCAATATGATCTGGCTTCTCATCCAAGCGTATAGCAGCCATATCTGATAGAAGCTTCAGTGCCTGATACATGAGAAAAGAAGTTATTTTACATGGTGCTACAAAACGGAATAATTTCCAATAAAATTTTAAGCTAAAAGTTCATTGAATTTGCTATCGTATCAATTACCGCAGAGTGAGCATCCCTTGTAATAGCTCTAATATCCTCCTTCCCTGTCCAAACCCTAGGGAGTGAATCATTATCATGGTTGAACACTGTAGAGAACCTGAAAATTATTACAGAAACCATTAAGCCACCAAATTAATCCAAAAATAACATCGATCAGGAATAGTTTATTTTCTTTTATCATAACAGAACAAAACTGTACGAAATTCAGTAAAGGGCTTCCTCCAAAACAAAATCAACGGAAACAAGTAAACAACCGACAACAACCAAGCCTTTTGCAACTAACTTGGGTCAGCTACACAGATTCAACAGTGCTACAATGTTCTATTTTAAATCATGTTTATAAATAAACTACAGTCCTTTAAATCTTTCTTAATGGTTTTACCTATAGTAAAATTTTGCTTTAAGCTTGAGTGGTACCTTTTTGCCACAGATAACACCCAAAGCACTCCTCCATTTCATCTACCCCACATGAACCCTATGGAAATAGCTAACAACAACAGTAACCAAGCCTTATCACATTTGGATATTTGATGGGATCGACCACATGAATTAAATGTTGGGCTCTATCAAAAACCAAAATTTCAGTAAAGCCCTTGAAAGCAAGGTCTCTCTTATGTTTTTCTCTACTGCTTTTAATCAGATGAATGAAAATTTCTGTCTCTCTGCATGTCTAATAAAGGAAAACTAGGAAAGTATACATTAGACAGTAACATAAACTTCTGCTTGAAAACTCATGAATCTGGAGTAGGCCTAACTCAATTCCAAAAACTAACTCATGAGGTAATATGAGATCTCAACAAAAACTATAATTTGGCCATATCCATAGTCAATATGAGATCTCAACAAAAACTCTGGCATTCTACCCTAACAAAAGAATCAATGACTACAAATCCTAACAACAACTGAGTTCCAAAACTTCAATAATCAATCAGTTTTTATACATGTTATACAATACAAACCAAATTTCACAAAAATAAAGGACTAGAGATATCTTTAAATGAAATTACCTATCTTTCATGCGTATCATAATCTTTCCAGCTTCTTCTCTTGCTTTATTTTCCACCACTTTTCTTGCATAGTCTCTTAAGCTTTGCTGCATTCTTTCAACTGTTTCTTCATCCAACTCAAAACCCGTAATGGAAGCTGAAAATTCTGATACAGCAGCTGCAGTTTCACGTTTAAGTAGTTCTCTTATTGAAAGCCAGGTGTCCTTTCCACCTGCTTCAAAGAGAGACTCCACAGGATCATTCAATGCCTTGGCCAATTTTTTCTGCAAAATATGCTTCTACATTAGTGGCTGATAGAAATAAAACAGGAATTAATAAAACATAACCCAGATCGACCAATAAATCACCATTATATATTACCTCAAAATTAGTTGTTATCCCAGATAATTTTGCATTGCACACTGATGAAGCATGTGAATCAATATCACGAAGAAGTTTGTCTCGCACTTTTGAAGCACCCCAATTAGCATGTCTTATAGCAGCATCTGTAAAGCGCAAATATTATTGATGTCAAGAATTAGGACAATTAATTAGGATATTCAAGGGGTTAGTGAGTTAAATAAATAAGAGAATGTAAGAAGAAAGGATTTATTTTATCTTGTATAATTTTGAAGATTGAGCTTTGCTCTTTGTGAAAGGAGAAATCCTTTGTGATGGGGCTTGGAGGAGAGATCTCTGTCCTATTTTGTGTTCAGTCAATTATATTAAAAAAAAACTTCTCTTTTCCCCAATTCTGTTCTTGGTTTGTATCAATTAAACAACCACCAAGTAGGAGTGAGAATATTGTAAAAACATTTTACATGATGACAAACAAGAAATTCTGATACTGTTTTAAGTAAATCCATACAAGAGAGAAAATGTGCCTCTAAAGCAAGCAAATAGAAACTGTTGAATTAGAGGGAGAGAGAGAATGAATATTGCTCAACTGAAATTGATTGATTGTATTGTACCTGGGTTCTGCCGAGCATCAATATATATACTTAGATTCTTAATAGCTTAAGTGATTATTTCCTGCGCAAAGAGTGAATGGATGCTACTCCTAAATACTATTCCTAAGAAAACATGCCATCTAACATGTGATGCACAAATTCATTAACAAGTGATACATGAACTGCACATTATTCTAAGAGAAACATATTCCGAAGGATGGGCTTACAAGATGGATCCTGAAATGTAGACAGGCCACAAGCCAACTGTAAACAAAGTTCTTTCTTTCCTTTTATTTATAAGAACAAATATAACACCTATAACAGAAAATAACAGGAGCAAGTCTCATAGTGCTATGCATCCTCTGAGGCACTAATTTCCTACAACTCTCTACCCTTTGAAATATAAGTCGTATTTAAAATACTCTCTCGACAAATATTGGTTAGATAAGCAAAACCAAAATCCTTCAATTAATATAATAAACACACAGTATCATAGTAATATGCATTCTCAGAAGCAATATTTTATTTTCCCCTTGATATTCACCACATAATCGCCCTTGATTAAATTACGGACTGAAAGAAAGATTGATTATTATATTCAATAGATTTTGCATATTTCTTTTCAACACACAATGACTTGGGAGTTGAGATCATGTTAACTTTGCAGAATTGGATGCTACAAAATGGTAGTGATTCTCACCAATTTTCTTCAATTTAAATATCCATATAAATCTGAACTGGGAAATTAAAACAATAAAGGCAGGAATGACTGGATGACACCTAATGTAAACTCAATAGGCAAATGGAGACTCAAGCTAGCATTGGCATTGGAACCCCAATTATCAAGTAATTCTTAAACATGCATATAAAGTTACAGGTGACAATGGACATGCTATGAAGAAGAATCCTATCAGAGTATTACCAGCAGTTGCTTTGTCAAACTCGAGCATAATAGACTGAGTCAACATGCGAACAGATGAAGCAAACCCTTCTCCATTGTTTAGCGATTGTTCCAGCTTAGTCTTAAAATCTTCTAGAGCTTTAGAGCGTAGATGCCCTAGCAATGTTGTATATGCAGGATACACAAACTGAAAAGTTAACAAAAGAAAAAAAAAGAATTACAAGAATTTTATGCACAGTCCTTATCAATAATTCTTCAGTACAGTCTTTGGTAGTTTTTTGCTACTTTATAGTTTCTGATCAATAAGCAAGTGCACTAGAACAGAATATTGCTGCATTATGGTTGATGTACAGTTGGAACATTTGGATACAGAATCAGAGCAGAGCTGAATTAAAATATAAGGATTGGGATAATATTTTAGCTTTACAATTGATGAACTGTTATATTAAACAATATTGAACACTTGTAGAGAATACTTTGATACAAATGCTGTAGAATAATGTTTAAGAATCCAATTTCCATGGCTTGGCTGCTATATAAATACTAGAAATCAATGAAAGTATAGTCTTAAAACATCAGATCCTCAACACTTAAATATATTTGTGTGCGCGTGCACATATACACACATGTACATATATAAAGATGGTGAGGGAGAAAGAGCATAAAAAAAAAAAGGATCTTTAAAATTTTGAAGAATGAATCAAACCAACTAAAGGTCGTAAAATTCATTATAGAAAGTGTAGATTCTGATTTAAAAAACTACTATGAATGAAGCCCGCAATAGAGTAATTATTTGATTCCTTTCAATTTCCTCAAATAGATTTCTTATATTTCTCCTAGAATGTTTTCTACCAGGTTCTTTATAAAACTTCAGCAGGTTTCTTCTTCACAAGCACATTTGGAAAACTAAAACTCCCAATCTCAAATCTTTTGTTTGGACAGTGGTACTCAGTCACGTTAATACAAATGAAATGATGCATATTCATAGGCTACTAGGCCCCACACAACTCTTTTCCTGTTGTGTGTGTTAAGTGAAAATCTAGTTCAGCAAACAGTGACCCATTTATTCTTATACTGTTGAGTAACCTTGGACCAATCTGTTTGCAGTTTTTGGTCAAATTTGGATACATTCTAGAATGGAGAATTTCTCATGATTTGCTAGGTTTTCCAAAGAATTCCAAAATTGTGACAGTGGAGATTATTCAGTCGAAGTAGAAGACCCAGGCTTTCAAGGGCATCATCATCCATTTGCCTAACATTGACCACTGGGCAGGATTTGGTTTAGAGCCTCTTTGGCGCTCAGATCAAGGCTTGTTTTCAAGGAGTCTTATTTATGATATGCATTGCATTTTGAAGCCTCTTTGGCTGTCTTCAATATTGTATTTCCAAAAGATACCTAATTCTCCCATTATGTCTCAGCACATGGCTGATTTATCAAAGTTCCATACTTCAAATTTTATTAATAAAATCATAAAAAGGCAGTCAGCAGCCTTACATCTAAAGCCCTCGATTCCAATTGCTTTCGTTTTGCATTTCTCACAGCTTCATCAAAGAAGATTGCCTCCTCATCATATCTATTGAAAGCAGATACTATTAGCATTTGAAAAAAAAATTCAAATTTCAGAAGACAATTAAATAATCTAAAGCTGATATGGAAAACTAACTACAAGTATTCCCTTTGCATTGCACAGATGGGTAGAAAAAAAAAGTGAGTAAAAAAATGCATAGCTATTTTAAGTTTTTACTTAACAAATACAATTTTGATAAATTGATTTAAAAAAAATCAAATAAAATTGATTAATCAAAAGATCATGAAGATTGAAAAAAAGAACATCTGATAAGCTTTATATACATGTGTGTAGAAATGCAATTTCTAAAGCTTTATGTAAGTTAATTGAAACCTAAATTAAAATCAATAAGGGTAAATTTTAATAATAGGATTAATTCAATGATATTAAATAAAGGTAAAATTTTCATGATATAATATTTTAAAAAAATAAAGAAAATAAACTAACTTTACCTAATTTTATTGATTTATGTAATTTAGTTTAAAATGCTTCATAAAAAAGACTAGAGGAGTCATACAATAAGTGTGCATGCGCATATGTGATACCCTTGTTAACAAAATCTTTAGGTTTGAACAATAAGTTGTATTCTTGTCACTTTCCAAGGACAAACGCACATAGATGGCTGTCAACCAAGCTGTTCTTTCCTTTTTTAATTAGGAGTGCTACTATTCAAACATTTATCTTTAAAGCAATTATCAACTGACAAAATCACTCTTAATACTATTCTCTTTCAACAATCTTATGTCATGAGAAAAAACAAAGCAGTGAAGACCTCCTGTGTAAACCAAAAAAGAAAATGCATCCTAATTTAATTCAAAAAATTATTACACCTCTTCAATGACTCAGGCATACACAGGAGCTATAGGAGTAAGAAAATTTTGATTGATTCAAAAAATTAAACAGCAAATCGAGTAGTTAATGAACATAAATTTATCTTGAAACTTAAATAAAAGTCCACCAGCATTTGGAACTTACTGAGAAAGGTAGGCATCAATAATTGAACTCAGCTTTTCCCCAAAACCTCGCACTGGACCTATTTGGACAGCTTCCTCCAATTCCAACCAATTCTAAGCCAAATTCATTCATGTCATGACCAATTTTAAAAATAAGTGATGGAACTCACACTACAGGAGAAATGGATGAGCACCTCATTGGAGCGTAGATGGCTAAGCTTTTCATTAGCAATCTCTTCACAGCGCACAGTTGCAACCATTACCTATTAAATCATTTGAGATGGAAAATTGGTAAGAAAACCAAACCATTGTCACATTCCAAAAAAAGCTAATAAGAAACCTTGTGAGCTGGAAGATCAAGATCCTTGTTTTCTCGAATGACTTTCCATATTTGCTGTGCACTAATAGAAAAGGCAGAAGCAGGCACAACGCCACGCCGATCACCAGCAAGACCTCCAGGTGCTATAGAATGGAAAAAACGCTGCCGTAATTCAGCAACCTGTATCAGAAAATGTAACACTATGATCTACACCATAGCCGAGATAAGGAAGGAACCCAAAATGGAAGAGGTTCCATACAAAAGTTTCCCAAATTTTGCTATTTAAATAAATATTTATACACAAAAAACTCTCAATGAGAAGAACCAGGTCTGAAAGCAATAGAAATTTGAAATCAATACTATCCCAACAAAAACTCCTAGAAGTGATGCCCTATTTCATGAAATGGTACCTCCTCTTTGAATTTATCCTCCTTGCCCTCGTAGCTTGACAAAGCAGTAACCTCTACCTTCATTTGAAAATTCATTAATCATATGCCATAATATACACATAAACAGTTAAAAAGGCAGGTGAAAAGGGGAGATAGATAGATCTTCTTACATTAAAAAATTCACTAAGAGGAGTATGTTGATGAGCTTCGGGTTTTCGAACATTATCCCAAATCTAAGGAATTTATATCATGTTAATAACTGACGATGAAGAAAAACAAGAAACCACAGTAAAAGAAATTGAGTGGAAATCACACCTTCTGAATATCTTCCCTTAGAATAGGCTCCAAATGTTCAAGTGGGGTCTGCACAGCAGAAATATGATTAAGTGTTGAATAGTAATATAGAACAAAAAGGTGCACTCTAAGAAAGGAACAAGTGTTCTAGACCTTTGTTTTATCACGTATAACAAAAAGCAATGTTGTTTTACGTGGACTGAATAAACGCATCATGACCTACAAATACAAGAAATATCAAAGTGTGAAACCTCAAATATTGAAACCGAACCAAATTACCAAAGGCATTCATGGATGCAAACTACCTGAAAAACTGTTTTTAAGAGAGGTTTATTGGCTGCTTGTTCTCGGCCAATATCATGACACCACCTGTGAATAAAATAAAGTTTTCAATAATTGTCCAAAATGGATAAAGTTTGTTGGCATAAGTCTACTGTTAGCTCCCACAAACCACAAAACAAAGTTCATTTTACATTCTGGTTAAATCCAATTATTAGTTTTACTCCAAAGTAAGGAGGGAAAAGATTTCAGAGGACACAGCTACAGAAAAAAAACAAGTACATAAATTATCATCTTTTGCACCTATTATTACAAAGTATACTACGTTATCTTCCCTACTACACTCATTGACAAGCAATGTATGTTAACGATCCTAATTCCCAAGTGTCAGGTAGATGATGATAAGCTAGATTAATAGATTATCTTAAAACATAAGTTACTAAACAGGCATTACATCAAGTTAGACCGAAAGATTTGCAATTCCAACAGGACTTTTGTTAAGCAATGTAGTTTCTAAGGAGTGCACAAAAATGTTGGGTGTAAAGTTGCCAAAAAAAACTTTTAAATAGTCAAGCATAATGCCTTACCTCAAGGATCACCCCCTCAGAATCTGATTCATTCAATCAATTATAAAACAATAATCTAGACCTAGAAACTTACATGTTTATCAGAACAATATCTGATACAGCCAAAGCAAAAAGGGCACTCTGTTTCTCAAAAGTAGTATCATCCTGGGAGTTATATTAAAAAAAAAGGAAATGAAAATAAGACAACAGTGAGTTCTGATGTACATACAAAGAAAGAGAACAGCCCAATAACATACAATAGGTAAACTATGCACATCAATACAAACAAATGGACATGCAAACAGATTTATCAGTAAAAATGAAGCCATAGCCTGATTTTAAGGGGCAATGATAGCATACAATTCAAAATTTCAACTAGTCTGTGTATTGATGTGGCTAATAGTGGAGTAAAATTTTCATTTATAAACAGAACAGTAAAAGGAAGCATCTTACATGATAGGAAAAATTAAAAATTAGCTATGAATTTCCAAATAAATTAGTCAAAAATAACCTTTAGCAGTTGGAGGAAAAAGAAACTACAAAAAGGAATTTGCAAGAAAACATCCCAAATAATCTGAAGTACAAATCCCCCTACGAAAATTGGAAGAGAAGTGGGGAGGATTGAATAAGATCAAGAAGGACTGCAATTCACCAAAGTCTCCAACACTGAAATTTTTACCAAATATAAATCCCATTTGAAGTAAGGACCTTAAGAAGTTTTCTATAAAGGAGTATGTAAGATAGAGGTGAAAAGCCTCTAGCAATTAGTCAACCAGAGGTGGTGGTTGGAGAGTGGTGGCACAAGTAATGGCACACTACTAGGTGAGGGAGATGGGAGTTGATGTTCATAAGACATGCCAAGGGTACAAGAAAGAAAAAGGATAGAATAGTAAAAACACAATATCAAGTGTTATTGTAGCACTCATAAGATGATAGAGTTATCCTATTATAATAGGATCAATAGAGTTGATCAGATTTGACTCTACTATGTCAACACCAAACACAAATTAAGAAATTACATTATTTTCTTACACTATCGGATAAATCTTATCAGATGCTTCAAATGCAGTCTAAAATTACTATTAGATCACCAAACTGCAACTGAACATTCACAACAGGATTTATACATAGACAAATACCACTAGTGTAAAAAAATATTAGAAAATGGAAAGAAAAACAAACTTCGATACAAAATTGAGTACCTCGCCCCTTTCCCTTCCATCAGTACCCTCTAAATCCATAGCAATTGTGCATGGCTCAATCCCCATACATTTGGCTATCCAAATGCCCCTGGTCGTTTGAGATCTGCGACAACATAATACTCAATTACTTATTCATGATGATAGGAAAAAAATGAAGAAAACACTTGTGTTTCATCTTTTCTTCTCTTTTTCCTTTCTCTCCCAAAACGATAGCTCAGTGATTTCAAAAACAAACCTTCCCCTGAAGGCATCCATCTCCCTGAAAGTTGTGTGGAAAAGATGATTCATCAACGTACTCTTCCCTGTCGTCCACAAGAAAGGCGTAACATTAGAATCACATGTGTTCATATAGAAAAAAAAAAAAAAAAAAAGAGTGCCAAAACAATCTGCACATATCTCATTAAAACTGTAATATTAGAAACGGACAACCAATCAAGAGTGAATAAAACAATAAGAGTTATTTAATTTCTAAGCTGTTAGCAGTTTCTCTTTCTCTTTGTACGAGACCTCGTTTCTAATCCGAGTCTACTATCTCAACTAATTAATCAACCAAATCTAAACCTAACTGATTTTTTCTACTGTTCACTGAAATGATTACCACTAAATCCTACTTCAGAGGAGACAGAAGCTAAGAAAATACAATTGAACTCATCTATCCAAACTCAAGCAACAAAATATTATCCCTAACCCAACTTGGATGTAATCAAATTGAATGATTGAAGGAGAAAGACATTTACCGCTACTTTGAGGTCCCATGATAGCAACTACGGCATAGGAAAGGCCACGAGAAGCGAGATTAACGGTCTTGATGAAGTTGTCGAGACCCGCCACGTTGAAATCGCCGTTGCCGTCAATGAGTTGAGTGGCGCAGCAATCATCGTTGGCCATGCCCGCGGCGAAGTTGAATTGAAGTGAGTCGGTGCAAAGGTTAAATCTGATTTGATTTGTTTTGCTTTGGGTGTAGATTCTTTGATTGTGGTCTATGCCACTGACTCAGGTGTTGTTGAGAGAGAAAAAAAAAAAGAGAAAGGAGGAAGTAATACAGTCTTGGTTGATTCTGTTTTGACGTGCTTCCAGCTACACGTGCTGCTCGAGTCCCCCTAGCTAATCTTAGAGGTCAGGTTAAATAAATAAATATATATACATTAAAATTATAAAAATATAATAATTTTTTATTTATTATTAATCATTTATCTTTAATTTTAGTAAAAAATACACATTAATTCTATTAAAATTATAGTATATATTTTATAATAAAGAAATTTACTATTTTTAGTTATTTATCTCTCATATTAAAGTTTAAAGTTAAAAATAAATAAATAAATAACTCAATTTTAATTGTTAATCATATACTGTTATTTAATAACAGATAATGTATTACTGCAAAAATTATTGATTTTTAATCATTAATTTAAAATTTATATTTAATTAATTGATAATATAAAAATATATCAGTAATATATTTAAATTCATTTATACTGTAAATTTAATAATATTCTTAAATAAATAAGTTAAAACTAACATTTTTAATAATTTTAACTTAAAAATTTTATTAAAATAAATTATAAAATTATAAAATTTGTATTTTTTTTATAAATTATCTATAACTTTTTTTAAATAATTTTTTTAACTTAATTCAACTTAATTTCATGAGTGCATATTCATTAAAAAATACTATTTTCCAAAATATATAATATTTTAAAAATATGAAAAGATAAAATGAAAAATTAATAAAGTTATATTATAAGAATATTCAAAAAAAAAATTAAGAACATTGTGTCTTCTTATTAATCTTTAACCATTTTATAAACAAACTATAAAATTAAAAAAAATATTTAATATTTAAAAATATAAAAAAATGTAATGTTTCTTCATTCTTTACTAAATAAAAAAAATAGAAAAATATTACAAAAGTGTTAAAAATTTAAAAAAATATATTATTAACTTCTTAAATTATGCTCCATTAATTTTGTACTTGGTGTCTAACTAATAAATACTTTAAAAATATTAGTTAAAAAAAATTAACACATATTATTAAATCTTTGTCACAATCAATCGTAACAATACAGAAAAATGTGTTTAAGAAAAATATTTTTTATACGTACAAATTTTTTTAAAATAATTAGAAAAATTGTTACCAAATTTATTTTAAGAAAATGTTAAAACTCTTTTAAGTCTTTAATGAATCTTCAACAATATATCTTAAGTAGTCTATCAATCTTTTTGTATTCTTTTTTTCGGTGGACAATAGAAGAAAGTTTATCTACTAGAATATGACCCGAGCATTGATGAATAGCTTATTCAACAATCTTAAGAAACATTTGTGTCATTTATGATTTCATATTCTTTTGTGCATGTCTTACTAGTATAACTAGTCTTTTACTTTTTTTTCTCGCTTTTACTTCGTCAGAAAGAAGTTTCTTCTTATTAGAAAGTTAGAGAAAACAAGAAATACAAAAAAAACAGAAATAATATAATGATTCATTGATATTACTAATGAGAAAAAACAAGCATATATATATGAGTTCAAAAATAGTCTAACTAACTAATTTAGTTAGTTCTAATCTAACTAACTAATTAAAATAATAATAATTAACAGTTAGAAAAAATAAATAATACAATTAAAAGAAAACCTTAAAAAAATTTTAAATTAATATATTTTTTAAAATAAAAAATGAGTTTAGTAGTTATTTATATACAAAGAAGATATTAACATTATGTAGTATCCGTCTAAAGAACAATTACATCAAATCATCTGTGTAAATTTATTTTAATTTTAAAAATATTTATTTAACTCAAATAATAATCATTATTATTTTTATTTTAAAAGAAGACAAATTATTTATTAAAATATTAAAAAATTTATTTTAAAAATTATTTTGATTTAACAGAGTCAGTTCTTTCTCTTATATATCTTCCAAAATAATGAAGAACTCAATATTATGTAGTCATGTTATAAAAATTATGAAATTAGTTTATTATAATTAATTTTAATAAACTTATTTTTTATTTTATAATGTGTTTAATTTGACGTCAACTTTACTTAAATATAAATTTATGTTAATATTATAAGTTTTTATTTTCACGTTAAAATTCAATTTTCTGTAATTTTAACAATTTTTATATACATGTTTAGTTTTTAAAAAGAACAAAAAAAAAAAAAAATAGAAGAAAGCAAGTGTACTCTAACAAATAAATTCACCTAATAATAATAATAATAATAACAATGGTAATAATTATAATTCATATATTAAATTTGTTTTCAAATATTAACTTAGATAAAAAATTAATATATAAATATATTTTACATTATTGTTGTTATTCTTGAAAATTTTGCAACACATACATTATGTGCACTATGTAAATATGTTAGATTTTTTTATACTTTTTAAATTTTAATAAACATACTTATAACAAAATCTTACAATTAAATGATACAATATTTTTAAAACTACATACTTATAAGCTTTTTTTTTTCTTTATACATTTCATTTAAAAATTGCTAACCTACTTTTTTTTAAAAATTTGAGAATAAATTGTATCTTAATTTCTTATTCTTTCCAATAGAGCAAAACCAAATAACCTCTACACCGATCATATACAGAGCTATAGATACATATGTGTGGAGTAAAGAGCAGCCTTCATTTAGCAAAAATTAAAGTGCATTTGTATGCAGTGGGTTTCGTTGGAGAAGTGTAGTTTTTTTTTTTTTTTTAATTATTATTTAAACTCTTAACTTCAAAACACTTGTGATGCTTTTATTTTATTTTATATAAATTTAAAATTAAAAGTTATGCATAACTTTAAAAATTTAAACAGATCTAATGCATATTAACCTTGAGCGGTGAAAGACGAAGAAAATGCATAAAATCTTTTTAGTCTTTACTAAATTTTCAAAGGTGGCTAAGTAAAAAAAAAAGTTGCTAAGAAAAAGCTACGTGGTTGTGACTATGTTTCACTTAAAAAATATTTGTTTATTTCTTATAAAAAATATTGATAATGTTATTATTATTTTTATTTATACTTCATTATTTTTCAGATAAATTACACTTAATTTGTTTGATAATTATATTTGAATTATATATTTTTATTTATTTTAGAAAATTCTACTTTTTTTAGAAAAATAAACATAGCACTTTAATTATTTTAACTTGAAAAAATCTCTTAATAATTATTATAAAGAGATCTTTTAATGACAACTTTTACCATCTTAGGGTCACACACAAAATATTTAATATTAAGACATATAGAATACATATTAATCTTCTAAAATAATTTTTTAAAAACAATAAATAAAAAGATGGTGTAATTTTTTAAAAAATTAAGATTAAAGTTTGAATTGCTTTTTTTTTTAAATCATATAAACCATGTGATTCAAAATTAATTGCACTCGTTTTCATTTTTTAATTGATAAGAAAATACATATCTTTCTTAAACATTTATTTTAGAAAAGAAACATAAGTCGAAAACTAGTTGAAAAAATAAATCAGTTAATTTTTTATGGTGTTTAAATTTGAATAATTTGAAGATTTCATTTATCATGTCCCCAAGATTTGAGTAGATGCCAGCGTCACCTTTGAATAAATCTTTAGAAACAAAAAAAAAGGAATTACTATACTTACGCCAAATAGATAAATTAAATAGAGTCAACTCTAACCGAAATATATAATAGAAACTTTAATAACATAGAACAAATATTTTTAGAAAACAATTAAAAATTTATCTTTCTTACTTTTTGCAATGTAAAATAGTTATTAAATTTGTATAATGAAGTTTTAAAATTAAATCATTTTGAATTAATAGAATAATGATTCAATGTTTTTCAGACAAATTTGTTTTGCTATAAATTTTTAGGCATATTTAAATGTAAATAAGATTTTTGTTAATTTAATTTTTAATTTCTTTCAATTGAAGTAAAAACAACAAGGATAATTAATAATATACTTTGAACAAGAATTTATCATTTTTATAAAATTTAACATTTCAAGTGGGTTTTTTAAATTTCTACGTGTAAGTTATCTTTTAAAATTAAAATTTATAATTTTCTCTGCACTTATGTGTGTAGCTCCCATAAAATAGAGCCTTAGGCATAGGTCTTAGTGGTCAATGCCTTGAGTTAGCCCGAGAAAAGGGGCAAAAGATTGAAAAACTAATTATAAATGATTTAATAGATTAAACTAGATTAATTGTGATATGACAGAGAAAGTAAAAAAAGATTTAAAAAGCTTAATTCGGGAACATCTTTTTAACTGTAGGAAGGAACAGGTATAAGCCTAAACATTTTTTTTACTTATTGTTTATGTATATACCAAACATACATATCAGAAATTAATTAAGAAAATTCTATAACTATCTTGATGTTTGTACACACATCCAGAAAACACTATTAGTAAGTGTGAAAAATCTAATAACTTACAAAATAAAATAAATTATGGTTGTAGAAAAGGTTTATATTGATATAATTTTAACCAAGTTTATGACTAAAAAAATTAGTTACCTACCTTGAAATTTTTTAAATATTTATTTAAAATTCAAATAGAAAAGCTAACAAGTTCTTATTATAATTCAGCACCATTACTCATATTTATTTATTTATTATAAATTAAATAAATCCATACTAATTTAAAACTTGTAATTTTTTATTTGATTATTTATTTTTAAATATACTTTGTAAAATATTTTATCTCCATTTAATATATTTTGTGTGGTTTGTTATCTACTTTTCACTTGACTCACGTGATACAATACATAGTTAATGTACATAATAATATAATATTATATTTTTGAATATTTTTAAATATCAATTTTTAAATATAATTTTATTTAAAAACAATAAAGAAAAACAAGAATTTATCATCAAAAGAATTAGACAAAAATAAAATAAATAAATAAAAGTTACGAATTTTTTATAAGATGAGAATATTAATTTTATTTATTGTAAAAAATGGACTATACTCTTACTCAGGCTTCTCCATAGTTCAGACTGCAGCACCTACGCTGCACGGATCTTGTGTCATAGCTCTCTCCTTTGGAGGGAACAAAACGCACACGCATTTGAGTTTGAGGTTTGCCTTTATATTTCTCTTCTTTCTACTTGGTCACTCAGTTATTCTTTTATGGTAATTTTGATTTTAATTATTTTCTCTTGGTTTTCCGACTAGAACAATGAATTTAATTCCGGGTTGAAATTATCAAATATTGGTATTGATCTTCTTATATGTCTTAACTGGAAGGACGTTGTTTCCATGTTGGGAAGTGTCTCTAGTTAATGGATATGCATCAAATTATGAAGATCTTATAAGACAATTGGAAGCTGCTATTTTTTTTTCCGAGTTCTTTATTGAGCTAACAGCAAATTGATTTTATATTCTCTGGTCCAATTTGGGCATGCAAATAAATACAATCCGTAGATTATACATGATGATTTCATTAGAAGATATACAGTAGGTATTTTGCTTGAATGCTGGCTTGAATATCCCAACACATAACATTGATACTTTGTCTGTGGTTTTGTGTTCTAGTGAAGTTGTGATGAAACTTTGATCTTTTTGTAGATTTTATGTCATGAAGGAAAGTGGTGTCATCTTCTTGCTAGGTCTACTTGAAGGCATATTGAATGAGCTTGTGCGCTAATTTGTTGTGTGGATGATGTATCATGTGATTTGTTGAACTGCGTTTGAAATTAATACCTTATACGGTTTTCGCAAGAGGAACACTCAGCCAGTTATAACAAAAGATGCAGGAATCCACAAAGCCAAGACATGAATTTTGCGTGGGCCAACGAGTACATGGATCTGGTGATTCCAAGAGAATTGGTACAGTCAAGTATGTGGGGCCTGTAGAAGGCTATCTTGACTCATGGGTTGGAGTTGACTGGGATAATGGAGAAGGAAAACATGATGGTTCCATCAATGGTGTCCGGTACTTTCATGCAAAGTCTGAAAGATCAGGGTCATTTGTTCGTCCCCAGAATCTGAACCAAGGGATTTCATTGCTGGAAGCTCTTGAAAGCAGATATAAAAGTGAGTCTACTAAAGATGAAGAAGGTATATCTCTGGCTTAAATTCACTTGTAGTTAAAAGATTTGCATTTTGGGTCCATGGAGTAATATGGCATAAACAATACTATGAGAGTGAAAATGATTTCATATTAATTTTTGGGATGAAAGAAAAGAAGTCATCTTCACTGTAGTTGATTTATTATTGCTAACCCTTTTAGTTTTACTTATCTATTATTACAGTTGTTTTTCATTCTTTGTTGGGTTTTGGGTGGAGAAGGTTGTTTTAGTAACGTGTCTTGAATATGTGCAAAATCCAACCGCTTCTGTATGAATTGGCAAAGAAATGATGAAATTTGAGTAAAATCGAAAGGGATCCATATTTAAATGAGGACCCCCAAATAAAATAAAATTACGGGGGAATTATGCAAAGTAGAGAGACAATATTGGTAGAGAAAATCCAATAAGAAATGCACAATTCGAAATTTTTCATTTTGAATTTTGAACTGCATACTCCTCCTGCCGATTATTTTTCTATTTCCAGACCGTTTGAAATTGATTTGATATGAAAGCCTTGAGACCAATGTTCTGTCACTGTCAGTAATGTTTTCAGTTTTTTGGAATTATGAAGGTATTCAGTGTTCTATTCAACTTTTTTACATTCTAATCTCTGTGCGTTGGTTTTTATATGCATTACACTGACAAAACCTGGAAAATATAGCATGTGATTTTTACTCTTTTGTTTGTGCAGATGAAATGTATGTCCTTTCAACAAGTGACCATCGAGTATCTGTTCAACTTTTGGGTAAAGATAAAATTCATGCTAAGTTAAGTCGGTTTGAGGAGTTAACCAATCCATCATTGTCATATATGGGCATTAGTTCCCCTGGAATTCCATCTCACATTAGTACTACAGTGCCAAGTAAGCTTGATTCCAGAACGATCCCACTTCTTTGCTAATATCAAGATGAATGAAATATCAACCTAGTAATATCAGTGATTTCTTTTTCTTTTGCAATGGAATTGTGGTATCAGTGAATTAGTTGCTTTCACCTGAAGTTTTTTTTTTTTTTTGGTTAAGTTGCTTCTACCTGAAATAATTGGAAAGTTTGTCTCTTTGATATCCGCTTCAATTTTGTAAACAAATTGAATATAGGTAACTGTTTCCTTTGTAATTGTGTTGATTTTGTTATCTTCATCGTCTATGCACTGAAACCATACTGTCTTTTTTTTTTTTTTGCTAATAGATATAAAAGAACTTGATCTGACTGGGAACTTGCTTTCAGAGTGGAAGGTATGTTTTGCAACCAAGTTACATCTAGTGTTCAATCCTGGCTGCTGCTACAGCACTGTGTCTGCTTATGTTCAACATGCCATGCAAGTGCTACATGGAATTTTAACAATTTGCATGTTAGGGAAACCCTATAAGAGAGGCCATGGACTTTGCATCAAATAGATACCAGCCACATAATCTTATCCCTAGTCAAGTGATGTACCAAACAAACCTCCTTAAAGATATGAGAGTTCTGCTCTATCCAAATATTAACATAGATTGCACATTGCCACTAAAATTTAGCCTCTCTGCTTCTACAAAAGTCATGAAAGCTAATACTAGGCTTTCTTACAATACCACACTTTATTAATCAATACATGCTTTATTAAAGGGAAGTAAACACAGACACACTATTTTCATGCACAAAACCTCCTTATACTTATTTTTTATGGTCCACTATTTAAGAAGTGATTGATTGAGGGTAATTGCTATTTACTCAGCTTTTCGATTAATCTCTTTGCAGGATGTTGGCACAATTTGTGAACAGTTACCTGCTCTGAGGACTCTAAACTTATCTAACAACTTAATGTCACCATATAAATCTGAGCTTCCATTACTGAAAAGCATCCATGTTCTGGTTCTGAATAATACTGGTGTAGATTGGGACCAGGTTATCTTCTCTATCTTTTCTCAATTCATCTTGGTTAAATTTTCCCTAATCTTAAATAGGAATTGCTAAATATTTCCTTTTTAAATGGGCAGGTTGAACTTCTTAAACAATCCTTAACAGCAATTGAAGAGCTACATGTAATGGGAAACAATATAAGCAGAATACTGGTATGTTATCCCACAAAGTAGCTTGTTTGGCTAACTTAGTGAGCAGTTTAATAACATTGGAAACTGGTGCAAATCTGTTAAGTTCCCTAGAGCCTGAATTTATGATGGTCAATTTGGGGGATCTGAACGACTAGCCTTCCCCCTTGCCCCCCTTTAATTCACCACACCACTACATTTCCTCAAGTGATGGTATTAGAATGGAAGCTTAACATTTTCAGAGAATAGCATTGTGGATATAGTCTTCACTCTTCAGTATTTCTCACTTCTCAGCCTTTATGACAGCTGTTGCACTAACTTGTGTTTTCTCTTATCTGGCTGATTGGCCACTTGGATCTGCATGCTATTTCTGTTTTGATATTAAAATATATAATGGGATAGCTAAGTGTGCTAATTTTATTTTTTTAGGATGGAGAGAATTCCATCTTTACTTAGGTTCTCATTCATGTTTAATTTTATGTTCCTTTGCAACTTCTGATCAACTTTATAAAATAAATTACTATCATTTTTAAGTCATCTTATTTTGTTTTTTGTTCAGCCCGGGTCATCTTCCATGGTTCAGGGATTTGATTTTTTGCAGCTGTTGAATTTGGAAGATAATTGTATAGCTGATTGGAATGAAATCATGAAGCTTTCTCAGCTAAAATGGTTGGTAAAGAGAATATTTTGTCTAGTTCTATAATATTGTCCTGACTCCAGTGCTGACTGATTCAATCTTAACTTTAAACTGCGTCTCACTTTAATAATAAAATCTGCTTCCATGTTGACCACACCTAAAATTACAACTTATGACTTGATCCAACCACTCAATACTTTAGTTAACCATGAATCATTTCAGTTATCTACTTATTATGAATGGTTAGCATATAGTAAAATTGTATAATTAAAAAAATTGCCATGTGGTTAAAGTCATAGGTGATATCTGTATCACTGGAAGCACGGAGTGTGTCTTAGAACTAGCCACAAGTATCAAGGTCCTATCTCATTTCTGTTTTTCTTCCCAAGAACAGTACCTCTGCTTTTGGGCAGTTTATGTTTTTTACGTCTGACAGTCTGCTGATTCAATTTATTTGCACTTGGTATATTTTGTTTCAGTTTGGAGCAGCTTTATTTAAATAAGAATTGTTTGAATTCTCTCTTTTATCCTGAAAATGCTGGGCAGCATGAATCAGAAGTTATGTGCTATAAACCCTTTCAAAATTTGCGCTGCCTTCTATTGGGTAATGTAATACTTGTCCACTTCATAAGGATGATTTTTGTCATTTTGCAATGAATTATGGATTGTGGATTCCAGCTGATGTTAAGTCTTTCAACTCATTGTTCAGGTAATAACAACATTGGTGATCTTGCCTCTGTTGACTCATTAAACTTCTTTCCTAACTTGGTGGTAAGATTTATACTGTGGAGTGTTGATTGATTATGTTTACATATTTTATTTAAATTCTTGATTTTGCATGGCATGGATGCTTTGCTGTATCTGGAATAATTAGTCTAGGCAGTGGCCTGTTATATGAAATAATCCATTTGAAAATGGTACGATGGGAATGCGGTGCTAATGTATTCCATATTCACCTTTCATTTGATTGAGCCATTACCTTTCCTGCTTCATGCAAAATTTTTAGGTGTTTATTCTACAGTAACTACTCTCACCGGAATTCATAATTTATCATTTTTACCCAACATATCTTGCTGTTTCGAGATTGAACTTAGAGCCGAGTCTTTAAAGGTGGTCATGTGCCATGCCAATAAGGAAAAAAAGACTGTTACGGATGGTTGTGTTAGGAATCCAGAAACAGAATATGACATTAGATATGTACTATAAAACCATTCACCTGTATTCACCTAACAATTTAAGTTCCGGACAGTTCATGATATGGTATCAGAGCCTCTGCACAAGCTAGGTTTAGAGTTAGTTCATGTAATATAACTAAGTGGTTAAGAGTTTCGATCTTTGTCACCCCCATTCTTCTAATAAAAAGTTGCATATCAGTACAATGTAGGTGGGCCTATGCATTGTCCAGGCTTCAAGTCCAAAGAGCTCTTGTGTGAGGGGTGTGTCAGAGATGTGATATAAAACATTTCACATGTCTTCACCTAACAACTTAAGCTTTATAGTTGGTTCATGACATGATATTTCAATAAGACGAGTGAGAAAACAGAGAAGAAATTAAGTAAAGAAGGATTTTGTTATAAGTGATTGTATTACAAAGAACAAAGGAAAGAATTATTCTTCCAAGGGTTTCCCCCTCCTATGACAGAGCTAATACTTTGTTCCTAAATAATTCTTCACCTCTTAACACTTTAACTGCCCAAACACAAGTATTCTTACTAGCTAACAGTTCTCAGGTCCTAATATCACTAAACCTCTTCTTTCCTTATCACCATCTACTCTTCCTTTTGCTTCTCATTTTTTCCCCTTTGTATTTCTTTTTCACTGGTTTATTTTGGTAGAGCAGATTTTTACAGATTGTAGCTTCTATTCTAATATTTATCTTCGATAACAATGAAGGATATCAGGCTTTCTGCAAACCCAATAACTGATTCTAGAGGAGGTGGAGTTCCAAGATTTGTTTTGATTGCTCGTTTGGCAAAAATTCTGACATTAAATGGAAGTGAGGTATGATGGAAGATATCTCTGC
Organism: Abrus precatorius; assembly: GCF_003935025.1. NCBI lineage: Eukaryota > Viridiplantae > Streptophyta > Magnoliopsida > Fabales > Fabaceae > Abrus > Abrus precatorius. The sequence continues at coordinate 28,908,680 of NW_020874292.1, read as the reverse complement.
ATCTTATTTACTTGTTATATATACTTTTTTACCAAATATAATGTATTCATATCTACTTTACCTGTCAGGTTACTCCTCGTGAAAGGAAGGATTCTGAGATTAGGTGTGTTTTTCTCGAAATTCTGTGCTCTGTATACTCTTTTGGCGCAACTGAAAGTCTGAAGCATCCTTTACAACCATCGATTGTTGTGTATTGTTTGTCATGCATTTTATTAGTCTTTTTATTAGTGTTATCCTTGATTTAATCTTATGAATGTTCAATTTCTCCAGGTACTATATGTTTGCAGAGATTATTTGAACTTCTGTATTGCTCCTATGTTCTCTGATCATTCAGTTTTGATATTTGGTTTATGCTTACTTGAACTAAATAATTCATTCGAGACCTGGCTTGTTTGTCACCCTGCAATTCAATAAAAGTCCATATTTCTATCCCTTTCCTTGTCATTCCATTAGGTCTTTGGGATGAATGACCTTTTTAGCAGTGGATGCAAAAGTTTCTATATGCTAATTGGATAGCAGGTCATTATTGGGATACCTCTCCTTGTCAATGCTGGTCATATGCCATGTACTGTTAGATAATTCTCTTCCATGGAATCTAATTGCTAATGTTCATTAACTTTTGATCAATTATCCTTATAGAGAGGAATGGTTTTTAGAGACCATCATCAACCCCATTTTTTAGGGTGTCTCCTTCCCAAAACATATCTCAATTCGCATGCTTTCTTTCCTGGCCATGTCTCAAATGAGCAGCCATGCTAGTATAGAACCTATTAGGATTCAATTGTAAGGTATGAGACTTGAGTCACGTGTTGGAAGTATGAGATTTTAGTGTGGGGTTTATAATGCCTTGGGCTCTCCAACTACAGTGGCTAGCTTTGCTGTAGTTCTTTCAAGGTTTTTATCAATTGATATTAGGGTTTTTCACCATGGCTATTAGCTACAAACAAGTGGCATGGGGGATTGCATGGCCAGCCTGTGTGAGTGCCAGGGTTGCAGAGTGTGGTGGGGAATTAGGATTCAATTGCAAAGTAAGAGATTTGAGTTCCACATTTGAAGTATGGGATTCTTGTGTGAGGTTTATAGTGCTTGGAGCTCTCCAACTACAGGAACTAGTTTTTATGGTATGGTTCTGCCAAGTTTCTTATTAAAACCCTAGCAATTTGAGCCTCCTAGGGACGAAAAATGTGCACCAGACAATACAAATTCAAAATACCAAATCAAAACCATGAGTATATGATGGAATGAGATAGAAAATTGATCAAACCTACTCCTGCAAGTTGTGTCAGACTTGTTAAAGATAAATTGCAGCTTCCCGAACCTTGCTATGATCAAGTCGCGGTTTCCTATATCAATCAGGATGCTGCCTAGGCTGAAAACAGCTACCTAGAAAGTCTTTGAAGCCAAGTTCTCCCTTGGTCTGCCACAAACAGATGTTTGATTCATCTGGCCATACAAAAAAATCTTAAATCAGGGATTGTTGTGTGAAAAATAATATATGCTGTTTCTAGCATTCACTATTATGAAGTAATACTTTTGTGGTTAGATTCCTCTTTAAGGACTGATCATTATTCTATCAATCTCTATATGTGAGATGTATGAGTTTTTAAACCATGCTTACCTTTGGGTTGAGAGTTCAGTTAAAGATTTAGATCTAATTAGTTTTTTCCTTCTAGTATGAAGCTATGCCATCTTTTTATTCATATATTTAATATACAATTCTTATGCAGATATGTTCGGCTTGTGATCTCAAGGTTGCATGCTAGTCCTGAAGAAATCAAACAGCATCCGAGGTAAATTCGTGCTTGTGAATAGTTTCTGGAACCTTTGCTCTAGCATTAGTCTTTGGTATGGGTTTGATGGCCATATAAAGCTGGATGAAAACTCTAAGAAATCACTAACGCTCGGTTCTGATAGGATTAAGGGAGCAATTACATAATAATGGTTCAGGCTGTTTGGATTTTGGAATTGGGTTAAAGATGTTGAGTCTAGTGAAAAAGTTTGACTGGGAATTCGGTCAGTAGGAGTTTTGAACAGAGGAAGAAGGAAACCTAGGTTTTTTTCACTGAATTTACTTCAGCTTTTATTTGGCAAAAATCAAATATTATCCATATGATATTGAATAGTGTCATTATATAGACTTTTACTAGGCAAAAATCAAATACTATCCATATCTCTCATTTCTTTTCTCGATTCTCTTTATCATTCCTGCTTTACAATGCTAAATTAAATGGTTCACTTTTATTTTTTTGAGCTAAATTTTTGCAGAGAAAACGTTAAAAGAGTTCTGTTACTAAAGACTTGGGTTCAAATTAATGTTATTAATTTCTATCTCACATAGAAAAAGTTTTGTGAATTTAATTACAGGTTTTACGAGCTTAAGAATATTTATGGAATTGAGGATGAAAGACCTTCAATTGGAGCTACTGGCCCACAAACAATCAGCTCAGGATTATTGTGTATGGACGATGGATGTTAAATTTGTGCATCAACTGCTTTTTCTAAACTTGTAATAGCTTTATTAACTTGATATATAGAATATTGCAGCTATTACTCTGAATTGTGTTGGAGCATCCATGGGTGAGAAGCCACCTTTAACAAAGAAGCTGCCAGCAACAACTACAGTTGAACATCAATACTACTCTATAATACAATGTTCTGTCTGTCAAGACTTAAAAACAGCCCCTCTGATTACCTTGTTTTTCTCAGGTGGGCAAGCTGAAATTTCTCTGTGAAAGCTTTTTTAAGCTGAAGTCCATGAAGCTACAATTATTTCTTCAAGAAGAGGTTTGTTTCTCTTCAGAATAAAATACACTATTTATTATCATGATTGCCTTGATTCTAATTTTCCTAAATGGAAAGTAGCAACCTCAAGAAAATCTTAAAAATTCATTTTAATCTACCCTGATTGATGGAAAATTTTTCAAATTGATATCCTGGAAAAACAGAAGTTGTGAAAATAAGGGAGAGAGGACGGAGAACTGTAACATGGCAAATTAGTCATAGTTGTTTATTTCCTTCTTAAGAAATTTTGTAAGATAAAGGAGCTATGCTGGAGTAAATAAATATCATTTTTGCTAAATTTCCCAAGAATATTGTTTCTTGATTTAGTTCAAGTCTTTGAGTTTACAGGGTTCTCCATTGCCCCTGCTGCTTGACAATGACACCTCATCTCTTATGGACCTTGGAATTGGCAATGATTCAATTATCCTGGTAGACGAAGAAAGTTCATAAAAATGTCAGAAATTTTGTATAGAGCTTCTCTCGTGCTGAAGACTTCATCCTGTTCTGACTAGCTGCAATTACACTTGGGAAATGACTTTAAAATGAATATACTTGTATGTGTTACACCTGTTGAGTTGGTCACAAGGTCTTGTTCGGCTTCAGTGGAAGTTCATTTTAGGGGTTTTGATGCATTGCTTAATTGGATGGTCTGATCTCTTGTTCTTTTTATGCAATTGCAAACACATTTGGCTCTTGTGCTCGAGTCGTATTATTTGGAAAATGACCATAAAATTGGTGACATATATCCGATCAATAGAACATTCCTATTTAACCAAAGGGGTTACATTTTATCCACGTCTATATAGAGTCCTAAAAAAATCTCATTATATTCGCCTTATCTTTGCAATATGTGTGTTAACATTTTTTATATATATTTTTTAAAATTCTAAAGCTATTCATTATTTTGAATTTTACAATTTTTTTTTCAGTTCTTACCTTTCTTAAACAAATTGCTTTCTTATTTGGTAGACACTCCTTACAAAAATAAAAATAAAACCAGAAAATAATAGAAATGATGAATGATGTAATGTAGTAAAACAAAATGAAAATTTTATAAAGCATCTTAAACAATAATTTTTTTCAAATTACTTAAATTTAATTTTATTAATTTTTATGGGAGTCAACTTTAACCCGCCACTTCGTTATAGGCAAGTTCTTGCCATCGGTGATAAGGGTTTGCCTGTGCTCGTCTTCTTAGGGTTACATCCTATTTCTTCATCAAGTCCATGACTTTAGCAATTTCTTCTTCTCCTTCGCCCCTTTTCAACTCATAATTTCTGCTTTACTCTTCAGTCTCTAACGGTTGTAAACCACAAGGAGCAATGACGTAATCACGGTGGAATGGGTACTGTTGCAGTACTAGCTTTTTGGGTTTAGGGTGTCTCTCTCCTTGTGGTGCTTTGTGGAATGCCTTGGATTTTTCTTGCAGGAGATATAACTTTTCAACCTTTGTTGCAAAATAGATTGAAGAACGTGCTGAATGTTGTTAGAATTTCCTCGACTCCAGCACCTATAAAGCTGTATGAAACTATTCAACCTTTGTTATAAATCATTCCAATGATTTTTTTTAATATATATATAAACTTTCATGCCTTTAGACAGACAAAAAATGAGATATACCTTTTCTCTTTTGATAGAAAAAAGATGTAATTTCCAAATTTGATGTTATAATTTTTCCTTTTTGAAAACTTTAAATAACATTTTCTAGAATAAATTAGACATTAAAAGTTATTACTTCAATATAAAAAGAAACTATAAAGGACATTCCATAAAAAATAATGCATCAATTGAAGAATATAATCTACATTTAAAAATGAAAAAAGAAGGCAGTGTCAATAATTGAAAAGTTTCAAAGTACAGAACCATAAAATATAAAAAATATTAAATAATATTCTAAGAATATTATAAAATATTTTTTATAAAAAATGTAACATTTATTAATACACATATACTGAAATTTGTAATAATTTTTTATTTATTAATTTCATAATTTGTATCTTTAAAAGACACTAATTAACAAAGATTTCACATATTTACAACTAAAATCTTATGTTAAATAGATTGAATATAAGTGTGTTTGATTTGATTTTTAATTAAATCAGCTGTCTTTTTCTTATTAGTTCCTTTTTTATCCTTTCTAAGTAACTATAATAAAAATTTAGAATAATTTTTTTACCTTAAAAATAATCAATTAATGACACATAAACCATAAAAGTTACCTTTTTTCAATTCTTTTTTCTTTCGTCCCTTTTTCCTTCTATCTTTTTTCATAAAACCAAAGTAAGTTTAAATGTTAAATAACTTTCAATGAACATAGTTTAGGGACAAAATTGTACCTTCGGCTGTCTGTACTAGGTTTTATTGACGGGCTTGTTTGTAGGTCATCTCCATTGTGTGTGCCCTCTCAAAAAGGACGTCAATCCCTTTGAAGTTTTGAAGTCTTAAAACCTGTCTTGTTCTTCTTCTTTTCAGAATCCAGTTCTCTCTTTTCGCTTCCCATTGTCTCAGTTGTTTCTGCCTGAAGCAGGACCAGCCACAAAAATGCTATCTTTGAATGTTGTTCCATCATCATCCTCTGTCACTTTCAGCAAACCAAGTCACCAATGTTTCATAAATGCACCTCCCATTCTCAAACCAAATCTTCTCAGCAGGGTTCAGTCTCAGAAGAACCTACACTGTTGCAGAACCATTTCTCAGCCACATGAATCAGGTCTCAAAAGTTCCAATCTTTCTCTCATGCACACATCTCGGATCCAACATTCTATAACAAATTTAAGCTGTTCTAACAGATTCCTTTCACACCCTTTTGAGTTCTTAGCAAAACCCAGAAATCAAATTGTTAAGGCAGCATCTAATGTTAATCCTGAGGGAGAAGGTGCTGTCCCCAGTAATCCCAAATCTAAGAATCTCAAACTTGCTCTAGTATTTGGGCTATGGTACTTCCAAAACATTGTCTTCAATATTTACAACAAGAAAGTGTTGAACATATTCCCATTCCCATGGCTTCTTGCTTCTTTCCAACTCTTTGTTGGGTCCATTTGGATGTTGGCCCTCTGGACCTTAAAGCTTCAACCTTGTCCAAAAATCACAAAACCTTTCATCATTGCTCTCCTTGGACCTGCTTTGTTCCACACAATAGGACACATATCAGCTTGTGTTTCATTCTCTAAGGTTGCTGTGTCCTTCACCCATGTCATCAAATCAGCAGAACCTGTTTTCTCTGTCATGTTTTCTTCTGTCCTTGGTGATAGATACCCCATTCAGGTTTGGCTCTCAATTTTACCTATTGTGCTTGGTTGTTCCTTAGCAGCTGTCACTGAGGTGTCTTTCAATGTACAAGGATTGTGGGGTGCACTCATTAGTAATGTTGGTTTTGTATTGAGGAACATCTATTCTAAAAGGAGTTTACAGAATTTCAAGGAAGTTGATGGTTTGAACTTGTATGGTTGGATTACCATAGTTTCATTGCTCTACCTGTTTCCAGTGGCTATTTTTGTAGAAGGATCACAGTGGATTCCTGGGTATTACAAGGCAATAGAAGCTATAAGCAAACCATCCACATTTTATATATGGGTTTTGGTGTCTGGTGTGTTCTACCATCTATATAATCAATCATCTTACCAAGCCTTGGATGAAATTAGCCCACTAACTTTTTCAGTGGGAAACACAATGAAGAGAGTGGTGGTGATTGTTTCTTCAGTTTTGGTGTTCAGGAATCCTGTTAGACCACTTAATGCCCTTGGATCTGCCATTGCTATTCTTGGAACATTCCTGTATTCACAGGCGAATTCCGCAAAGAAAGCAAAGAAAATTGAAGGTGAAAAGAATAGTTAGGGAAAAAAAGAAACATTACTGAGAGAAAACCCTTGATTATTTGAGTATTTCTATTAGGCGTGTTAGATTTAGACATGAATAATGATCTTCCATTCTGGTTTCTTTTGAACAATTGCTATGGTTTCTCTATTGATGTTTGAAAGCAATTTTACTTGATTCGGTTTATTTTCATGAATATAATTCATCTAACTTGATTTATATTGAATACATCAGGCATATATAAGAAATTGACTACAATTTGTTGATCAATCTCAAAGTTTTCTTATGTCTATCTAATCACAATTTACTTGCTTAATATTTGAGGTGTCATTTAATTTGTCACTACTACAAATCCTGAAGCCCTAGTTCTCAGTTGGTGACTGCATTCCATAATTGAGCATGAGAATGTTTTCCGAATTATAGCACTCACACTGCCCTTTATTTCCTTTGTTTTCTAGCAATCTGGTATGCTTTTGATTATATTATTTATATCATCAAAAGTGAAATGAAGTCTTATGTGAATTTCACAATACAACTTTCTAAACATCTAGCTACTTTTTGTTGAAGTAAATAGTTCCTTTTGTAGCACAGGTCCCATTTTATTAAGTTGTGCTCATCTATTTTGTTGTAGAATATGTAACTAAGTTTTAGGTTTTAACTAGTTGAAGTGTTGAACATTTGTACTGCATCACTGTTCTGGCTGAGATTTACAATCTACTTGAGTGCTATTTTTTGTTCTTTGATTTTTGGCTTTCTTAAATCTAAAGTTTAGTGCAACTACATATCATGGATTTGGCGTGCTAATCAATCACTGTAGGCATTGATAGTTTTATTTGATTAGGCAGAGCAAGTTGCCACTATAAATCAGAACTAATTGATGATATGTAGTTGCACTAAACTTTAGAGAGGGAGTATGAGAAACGGTCAAACCATCAACATTTTGTAAGGAATCAGTGAGAGCAGAGTATGAATTATGTGGAGAAAACAGTGCCAATCTAAAATATAGCGTTGTAAAAAATATTATATGAATGATGCAATTCTTCATTCAAATTGACTAAAGATACATGCCACGGAAATCGTAGGCAAATTCTTCGTGTAGAGTAAAGGATGCCACAATTTATTACGAATGCAGAACCATATAAAGGCATTCTAAACTGTATATTAATTTAACAAGAGACAGATTTAAGCCAGACAAAAGTAACTTTTTTCTTAATGTGTCTGAAGACATACAACAAGAAATTAATATATAGTAATTTTTTTATTGAAAGTTATAACATTTAATGTTGGTGATGAATTAGTTTTTATATTTTTAATAAAAAAATGTTATTTATAATTTTTTTATATCTTTAAACACATTTAAAAATTATAAAAAATAATTAAACATAAAAGTTTTTTTTTTTGGTTAAAGATTACATTAGTAGTACATAAAAATTTGCAAAAAAATACAATATTATACCTTTCAATAAATTTTATTTTAATTTTTTTTAACCAATACTTAACATGTTCCTCGAAACATATAATCGAAATACATATGCACTGATTGTGGTGTTAATATAATCCTGCCATAAAAATTGATTTTCAAAGTGGCTCGATGGACTACAAACATCATAGGCTTATGCTAGCAACCTTTTCTCTTTTTGTTTTTGTCGAAGACACTTCATTAAATTAAGAAACGAAGCCCAAAACCAGCCCAAGACAAACTATGAAGAAACTGCACGGTGTAGACTGTATTTATCTTGTCCTATGAGTATGACTTTGGAGAACATTCACATTTGACACAGCATTCTCTTTGGTCTTGCAAAATCAGCTTCAGTGTTATTTATACAAAAATGATATCAATGTTTTTTTAATTACAAAAAACAAAGCCTTATTTTTATATGTATATAATTTAAATTATTTAACTTAAATATATTTTTAATCCTTATATTTTAACATTTTTTTCTATTTTAGTCCTTTCAATTTCTTTTGTTTTAATTATTATTTTTTCATATTTTTTTATTTTTAGTCCCTATTGTTGATTTGATTTACTAAGATGGTGTCAAAGCTAAAAAAACTCAAAATGATAATTTGCTAAAATATAGGAATCAAAACTAAAAAAATAATAATTTAAATAGACCAAAACTAAAAATTCAGTAAAATGCAAGGACTAAACATATATTTAAATTAAATTATTTTTATACTTTATTTATTATAAAATTTGTGTTAATGTGACAATCATTCATTACTGATATAAATAAATATATTTATTTATTCATTTAACATAAAATATTAATTTAATCATTTAATACTATAATTTTTTTATAATAAAATATAAAATTATAACATATAACTATTATTTATTAATTTTAATAAAATAAATATTTGTTTCGATCAGAAGGAAATAATACAGTTAAAAAATACATCTGAATTTTAGCACATGATTAATTATTGTTTCCAAAGCAACTCCTGGGTTGAACTGTACCCGTTGTGGTTCCACCCGCGTGCTTACACAAAGCTTGAGGAGTTTGGTTCTTGTAAGTGAGCTTCACATCCTCCAACGTTATCCTTTCGCATGGCTTCTCTGAACTGCAGTCAAATTTCACAGCAACAGGTGATGCAGATGTTCCATGAACGTCTTTGTATGAAACATCACTTATCTTCACTCCTGAGGCCTGTAAGTAAATTCATAGAAATATCTCATCACTTACAAGTTGTCATATGATTTGTTCTTTTAGTAATCTTGTGTTTAATTAAATATTTGATCCCTTGTAAAATTTATGATTTTTTTTTATTTTCTCTCTTTTTACAAAAATTTAAACGAGTCTCCCATAAAACTTAGTTAAGTTCTACTCTTAGTTAAGTTCTACTGTTTTTTCTCTGTATAAAAACTGTAAAATCTTTATTTATAACTTAAATAATTGAGGATTTAGTACTTGAAATAAGAAATAATTTTAATGGTTTGAAATCTAAAAATTTGGTAACTATAGAAACTTAACGAAATTTGGAAAAATTTGCAGGGTATGGGGAGATTTGAAGATTTTCTTATTGTGGGTGAAATTAATGGTTGGATTGATGAAGTTCAACCAAAAGAGAATTCAAAATAGTTTAATCAGGTGATTTATGGACAACTTGAATAAAAGTCAGGATTTGAAAGTTTTAAGGAGAGAAACTGATCAAAATATTTACTGTAGCAATTAAAAAATTATGTAATTAAATTCAAAACAAAAACGATTACTAAACTAAAATTATATACTAGGTATGTTTATTACTGTTTTTATAAATAAAATATAATACAAATTTGAATTGAATTTTATTTTTAAAAAAAGAAAACTGTTTTTAAAGCGGAAAATAAACACTTTCTAATATTTTTATCTTGGGACCAAAAGTTACCCAAAGAGAAAACTCACCTGAGTAGGGCAGCCACTATAGGAAGGGCAGTAACTTTGATCAATTACAATGGGGTTTAGGACATCATTCATGCTAGCATGTTCAAAATGGACATCATTCACAAATCCATCACTTGGCCTCCCCCAAGTCTTTATTCTAAAACCATTTAGAGTCTTAGAGAATGTTGTCTTTAGGACTGTCACATTCTTTACACCAGGTTCGTCCAAGCTCCATCCTAAGCTTCCAATGCTGCCGCAAAATTTGAGTAAACAATAACAATATATAAATTTTAAAAATATTAATATCAATTCATTAATTTAATTTGATCATCTAAATAAAACTATTGTTTTTTTAAAAATGAAAGTAGTCATTATACATTTATATTTTTTATATGATAAAATTTCTTTAAAAAAATTATCTCTTAACTTAATCAATTTGAAAATTTCATATAATTGATAAATTAAATGGAATTGTAATATATACCAAAAGTTATATATTGCTAAACCTAAATTTTATAATACAAGCTTTGTTATATCCTCTACATATTTTTTAATAAATTTCTCATTGTTTTATAAAATAAATATTAAATGATATACATACGGATTATCATAAAAATATAAAATATATTTAATAATTATGAGCTTTTATAGACATAAAGATAGGAGGTTTTATGATTATTCTTTTAATATAAAAGTATATTATTATATTAAAATATGATTCAGTTTGGATAAATTTTTAAAGAAGTTTTATAAGAAAAAGCTACCAATAAGAAGAAAAATACCTTATCCCATGGCCAGGTCCGCAGGCAACATCTTCGATCCACAAGTTCTTAGAGCCAGGGCCAATAGAGATGCAATCGTCCCCAGTTCGAATTCTAGGTTTAAGGATGGTGACATCAGTGGAGAACTGGACATGGATTCCATCAGTGTTAGGGCTGTTTCCATCAGCCATGAGCTTCACTCCATGCAATTTTACGTTGTGGCATTCATCCACCAGTATGTGGAACAGTTGACTATTCAGAGAGGTCAATCCAGTCACAACAACGTGGTCCGAGCTTCTAAATCTAAGTGACTGCTCTTTCACACAAAAATTAATAATTAAAAACACACTCTAAACCCTTTATGTAAAGTAGCAAAGAGCGTGTGCATGGTTAATGGTTATGTCAGCAGAATTGTTTGATTGAAGTAAGGAGTGAGCTATATCAGTGTTTGATTGAAGTAAGTCTTTATCTTTTTCTACCTTAATTGTTCATATATATTTTTAAAGAAGAGATGAAAATAAAGGAAGAGAGTGAACAAGAGTTAGGTACAGTTTTCAGTACAATGAAAATGACATATATATATATATATAAACATATTTCATCTTTCTTGCCGTTTTCTTTTGTCTTATTTTCTCTTTACTTCCTTTTTTTTGTCATTATTTTCCCACAAACAATCCAAGTTACGTCGAAACAAAGAAACTTGAGAGTGAACACGCTCAGAAGGATCACATAAACAAACTTGTCATCCTTTAAGCTTTTCTATTTAAAAAATGACGCATTAACAATGCTTTTGATAAAAAAAAATAAATTAATGCTATATATTCACAACCACTTCCTCTAATATCTAGTATCCATTTTTTTTTATCATACTACGTATCACATTTTTTATTTCATATTTCTCTTTTCGCTCTCCAATTCACGTCAATTTAGAGCCTCTATGTATACTAAACAAGCCCTTACGTGGGTGTGTCAGCGATTATTACAGGAAAAAGAAAAAGTGATATTTGGTTCCTCGTGATCTATTATTGAGTGGACCCACAAATTCTCGTCACCCGGTTGGGTCCTACAAATGCAATTTCCGAGAAAACCGAACCCTCAGTTTGGACACAGCAAAATCTCACCAGGGAGAGAATTTGTCTAAAAGTACATTTTAAATATATTTTATTAAATATTTTAAATTATTATAAGAATATACATTAAATATTTTAATAATTTTAAAATAAAAGATTTTGTTTTTAGTTTCTTAAAATAACATTAAAAAAACCTATTTGTAAAATTTTGATTCACAGACGTGATGACGATGCACACTGTTTATTTTACATTTGTCTGTTTATTTTTTTTATCAAATAATTTCTCATTATTTATTTATTATCCAATAATAATATTTATGTACCTGTAATAATATTCAAATTATTTTTTATAATCTCAATGTATTTATAATATTTTTTACATTTCATACCTTCAATCTTTTCCTTCTTTCTGCTCCTGCACTTAAAAAAAATGTACAACAAAAATATTCTTTCTTATCTTATCACATGTAATTATTTATTATTTTTCACACATCTTCTCATTTTTAAGCATGTTTATCAAACATTTTTCAATATCATAAATTATTGCATCGGACCTTCAGATTTGAATTTAGAGAAGTGAAAGAAGGTTACTATTGGTGTAGTGAGATGCAAAGTAATAATATTTATATATACATATTTAAATATGCATATTATCTTTAATACATAAAATCCGAATTCTGGACTTCCTCATTTGTCATTTTCTTCAACTTCACACCAACCACAGACCCAGTGAGCGGTTGCAAACAGTCTCATGATCCCCACTGTTACCTTAACACCCATTAAAGTCACGTAACAGCATGACATCCAGTGTTTTCAAATAATTATGTTGTTTACATTATTCAGATTAATGTTTCATGCAATAGAATATAATTATTACTATTATTATTATTTCTCATTTATATACACGTATGTTCTATGTATATTTAAATATAGCTAAAAATATCCTCAATCAACTGCATAATTTTTTTTTATCATTTTTAAACAATCCAGTTATGAGGAACAGTGTAAGTGAGAATAAGTTGGAAGCAGTTGTTTGAACGATTGGCATTGATATTGAGGGAAAAAAATAGACGTACCGGGGCTCCAACAGGGCATTTAGAATTGGTAGAGGTTTTGCAATTCCAAAGGGAAGAGGCTCGGGCATCAAGAGTACCACCGTGAATGGAAACGCCGCTAACTTGGTCAAAAGTCAACCAATGGTCAGCGTCTTCAACGAAGCGATAATCAGAAGGAGCGAGCAAAGTGCCACGAAGGGTTATGGAGATAGCGTTGTTCGCACATTGTCCACTGAACGCAACGGCTCTTCCTAATAAGAACTCTCCTTTTGGAACGTGAATCCCTGCGGGTTTCGGTGACCCACATGCTTTGCTCCATGCGCTCAAGAACGCCTCCGTCGAGTCCGTTACGCCATCTGGTGTGGCTCCAAAGTCCACCACATTGAAGGTTGTTGATTTGGCTGAGGTTGGATTCAACATGTACAATGTCAACAGAACAATCAGAGTTTTTGCTGCCATTTTCGTTTGAGAGAGAGAGAGAGAGAGAGAGAGAGAGAGAGAGAGAGAGATAGAGAGAGAGAGAGTGAGAGGATTGAGAGGTAGTGGTGAAGGTGGAGGAGGAGTCGTGGTGGTGATTTGGAACGGTTTGTGTGAGAGGGGGTATTTATAAGCTAAAGGATTTTGTATGCATATTCTCAGATTTTTCATGCCTATTAATTCAGTATATTAGTGAATAAATAATAATCAAATAAATGTCCAAAACTTTTGATGTGATTAGGGAGAAAACAAATATAAATAAGTGTAATAAAATATAAATATATAATGTAGATATTTTTAAAATGGTTTAAGTAATATAATTTTAAAAATCTCAAACAAATAAATAAAAATGATAATAAGCATGATTATGATATTAATTAAAGAATTAAATATTTTTATAAAATATTATTAATATATTTTTATAGTAAATTTTAATAAAAATATATTGTTTATTAATTTATTAATTAATGTTCTATAATCATTTGCAAATTTATATAAATAAAAGAACAACAATTAATAAATATTACTTGCAAACCTAAATTTTTATTTTTAAAATAAAATCTTAATAACTCGTGTTAGTGAGCGACATGTTAAAGGAAAACAAGCGAGTTGTGATTTGGGGAGAAGATTTTTGATAACTCAGGAAAGTTCAAATAGTTTGAAACTAAAGTTTGAGTCAGAGAGGCTGAAGTTTAAGTAGAAAGGGTAGAAGAAATTCAAGGATGTGCCTTCAACTTCCTTTGAAAATTACTAACGTTGTCAAAGAAACTTCTACATGATTAGTAATGAGTGCAAATATCATTGTAGAAATGTACGATAGTACTATAGTTATGTTGCAGCCTATTTAAGAATTTGTAATTTATTGACTTAATTAATAAATTTATAGAGTCATTTGATAAATATAAAATAAAAAAAAATTAACTTTTTAAAAAATTATCTAAAGAAAAGTATAGCTTTTAAAAAATAATTGACAATATTTGTATTACATTTTTATTTATTGTTATTTTTTTACAATCAAAACTTGAATACATTAATTATTTTGTTCTTTCATTTCTTTATTTTATTTTTCATTAATAATTAACAATATAGTTTATCAAAAAATTAAATAGATAAATAATACCTTTAAAATTAAGAAATAAATTATATAAATTAGTTAATGTAATTTTTATTGATTTAACATATTAAATCAATAATTTTAAAAATAAATTTAAGTTATTATTTGAATTAATAATATTATTTTTATCAATAAAGTATGTTAAAATAAATTATATCTCATTTAAGTTTTATATTCTTTTAATTCATTTAACATAAATTAGTCAATTATATAACTAGTTTACCAAACAATTTAATTTTACAAGTTAGTTATACAATCATAAATTTTTAATTATCTACAACTCATTTTATCAAATATAGTCTATATATAATGATGCAGTCCAATTGAAAGAAAAAATTGAAGAAATTTAGTTATGGTTATATCAAGTAATGATAATCAAATTTATGCAGGTGACAGGAAAATGTTAGTCTGTACGGTCTATTTTGTGAGTGTATGAGATAGAAAGAAGTGCAAAATAGAAAAGAGAAAAAAGGGAAAAAAAATGCAATTTTCGTATATAAACCTATAATTTGATGCTAATGGTACTTTATGTGTAGGTCAAACAAAAAGAATTAAAAGCATTTAATGATTAGCTTTATATAATCATAGGAATGAAAAGAAACGAGTTATGAGCTTTGTTTTATATAGATTTATGGTTTTGGTGTGGAGGTGAAAATAGTGCAAGTTGGCTACAGACAAGACAATGAAAGAAAGCGAAACGGAATTAATATGCAAGCCAGTACAAAAAGCCGTAGGGCACGTATTATAAAAAGAGAGTAACAGTGTTATATTTTTTATAATAAATATTTTATTTATATATTTAAATATAATCTTAAAGACTGATATTAACAAAACAAATATGAAATGTATTTATATGAATTTTTTTAAAGAGAATTTAAAGAAAAAATCATAAATTGTTTTTAATTATTTTATAAAATTTAGCCTTTAAAATTGCATTTATCTAAAAACTATTTACTTTTATATATCTTCTGTAAAGATCTAACTAAAAATTATGTTTTCTTTTGTTTTTTAAGGAAATCCATAAACTTAGATAAAGAAAAGAAAATAAAAAAAAAACTTAAAAGGATTTATTCTTACTTTATAAAACCATAGAAATTACAAGAAACGAGCTATTGCTTTTGTCTTATAAGATTTATGGTTTTGTTCTCGAGGAGAAAATGGTTCAAGTTGGCTAGAGTGAAGACAATGAAAGAATGGGAAATGGAACATATCAAGCTATATGTGATGTGCATGTAATTAATATGACAAGCCTGTAGAAAAAAGCGTAGAACAGAAATATTGCATAAAAAATAAAAATAAAAATATTTTTTTATTATTATCCGTATAAGTTTTTTTTTTTCAAATTATACAATGACTGAGTTAATTAAACATTTAAATGTAATAAAATTTTAGTAAAAATAAAATATTTATTGTATTAAAATAAAGTATAATAAATACACTACTTTTTCAATAAAACTTACGTTTGAAAAGAGTGATTAATAAAAACATGGCATTCAAGTTCACGAATCAAACAAAGTAATTTTAAAGTTCTAGACGTTGAAAAATTCATGACACGATCAATCAGTTTAGATAAACTTTTAAAAATATATATATAAAATAAATAAAAATTTTGTTATAAATTTAAAACAATTTATATGAATTATAACTATGTTTAATACTAGGGTACTGTTGTTAGCAAAGATTATCTATTATATAAAGAAGGATCAAGGATGCGTTGAAAAAGGGGTGGATCCTTTTGTGTATTGGATAGTTTATGACATAAGAGAGAAAAATATATATATGGATTTTATGATATTTATAAGATCCAGTGTCTTTCTGTTTTAATGGATAAGTGAAGATAATTTTTCTGTTAAAAATAAGAATAGCTACAAACGACAATATCAAATTAATGAGGCTGATGTGTCTATCAAAAGAATTATAACATTTTTATTTTCACTGAGATAGATTGTATAACATCTCCACCAAAGGTGGCATGCATGGAAAGTTTTATTATGGTTTTTTCTTTGGCTAATAAAAAAAATATGAAAAGCATACTATGAAAGTAAATGTAGTTATTTGTCTGAATATATATGAACTTTCATTTTCTCCAATAATAATAATAATAATAATAATAAAGCCTCATTTTGAAACACCTATAGAATAATTTTAACATGCAAACAGAAAAACAAACAATATTATATATATATATATATACACACACAATTGAAAGCAAAACAGGATATAACATTTCTCCACCCAGCATCGCCTTCACAATGTCATTATACAAATGACAGACTTAAAAAAGAGGTCGTTATTTTTATCGTACATAAAAAAAAAAGTTATAAAAATTTATTTTTTGTTGTATTTTAATTTATTGAATAAAATGTATGAAAATTATAAACATGCTAGTAGTATTATTAAATTAAAAATAAAATTTACCTAACTTTATGATTTTTATTATATTTTAATTAATACTAAAAAATATATTTTAAAAAATATGTTACTAATATTTTTATAGGCTTAATTATGTTTTTTTTTTATAAAAGTAATATTTTTTTGGAATAAGTCCTTAAAAAAATTGTTAAATTTTAATCTTTAATAATTTTAAGATGTGAAGATTTAATTTCTACCGTCATATGTACTCTGCTAAGTAATGAGTTAAATAATGAAAATTCAGCTCATTATTATTATATCATAAATAAGGAAAATTTAAATTTATATTTTTCTGAATTTCATGTTCCTCATCTTCTTTCCGTGACAACACCCTCACACTTTCGCTTGTCAGTTTCACACTCTTGAGAAGAAAAAAGTCTACGTCTATGGAGGATGAAGTTGTGAAATTGAGAGCTCTTAATTGACACTTGATGAAGAAGTTGCAAGGTCATGCTGTTTTGAATGCAAAAATTGTGATGTTCAAGTGCTTGTTGGTTGACATAAGGGGAAAGACCAATCCCCACAAGAACTAACATAAAATTATTACGTGTCCATATTACAACAAACTAGAATTTGTCTAAGCTTATGTACCTCACTACCCTGAGCTAAGCTATGGTTATTATCATATATTGATTCATTATACATCTATTACTAATATTTTAGTTAAATAAAGCAGATGCATCGAATGGTACGTTATGAAATCTTTTTTCAAATTTATATGCAATAAGATTCCATTTGCTTTCACATGAAAAAAAAAGAAAAAAAAAGCTTGTTAGTTTTTTCCATAATTTGATGGGAAATAACATGGCATAAAATGAAAATAAATAAATAAAGTTATAGTTCTTAGTGGTTGACAAAAGGGAAAGACTAATCCTAAGAAAAACCAATCACAAAAGACAATATTCCAGCATCATTACCACAATAATGAATGAGTAGTGGTGTATCTTCAACATTTGACCCATTTGCTAAAATTACGTGTCAATCCACACAATCAAACATGAATTCTAAATCAAGTGTCATTCATTTCATTAACTACAGTAAAATCTTTTAAAACGTGAAAATATTTCTTATTTAAAACACTTTTTCATATTTCCAAATAAGTTTTATCATCAACTTGAAATTAGTCATTGTTTCAACCTTTTCTACCATTTTTTTCATTACTTCTACAATAAAAGAAATATGAAAACATAGAAGTAGGTATACACAGTTTTGACAAAGTTAAAAAAATTGAGATAAATAGCATTTCTTACTTTTAATATACCACATTACTATTTCTCTCCTTTGATTAAGATTTTTTTTGGATTATGAGAAATTTCATTCTAAACCCATTGTATGGTTGAATGAAGAATACACATGCTAAACATTAAAAAATGCTGGCTAAGTCTTCTCTCTACCTCCGTGAACTTTTACATATATTGCTACCCTGCAATTTGACCTATTGAATCCGATACAAGAGAGTATAAAAAGTTTTAACATGTTTAGATTCATGTTAAAAAGTTTTTGAATTCACGTTTATTTAAATACTATATTAATTATAAATTTTGTACTGGAAACACGTTTATATTATTTTTAACGTATTTTTAAATATACACACTTCATAAAAAAAATCAATTCCAGAAATAGACAATTAATCCAAACACAATTTGACAGCCACATAACCTATTTTATGATGAAATCCAAATATAATTAATCTGTATATTTGGTGTTCTATGATGATATGTATATGACATCTCAGTGTGATTTAACTATGTTAGAAGACATATTGTATACACTAGTCTTTCGATAGATCAATAGCATATGTTAGTCATTGATACATTTGATTGCTTTTGTTTTCGACAGCGATATATATATGATCTGTTTGTTTAATCTTTTAAATTAAAGTAGAAAAACACTGTGATTTTAAAAATGTATTAAAATTAAATTAGTTACACTTATAAAAAAAGTACCCAAAATTATTTTTAAAAATATATTCTGGTTTTTTTAAAGAAAGACTCAAACAAATACATTAAAGTTTTTTAAAAACATTGTTTCAAATAAAAGTAAAACAAATGGACTCGTATTGATAGTTGAGAGTTAGAATGTATTGTCATTCTCAATTACACGCACGAGTGTCACAGTATTAATACTGAATGTCAAAATTACATATTTATATCATTTAATAATTTTTTTATAAAATATAAATTTAATTAATTAAAATTTTAGTTTAAATATTTTTATTGGATAAATAAATTTTATATGAAAAATAAATTAATAAATACTTTAGATTATTTGATTTTAGCCAATAATTTATCTTTTAGAATTTAAATAAATATCAAAATTTAAAATAAACCTACCATGGCCTTATCCCTAATCATATCCTCATAGAATTTTCCTACACACTAACATCTACTTCATTGATAATTCTCACGTGCCCACGACGTACAAGTGCAAGGAGTACGATGCCCACAGTACCAATTCATGCAAGGCACGTGTAAGAATAAAGCAAGTTAAACATCCTACTCAGCTTTGTCCCCACCAATATTCGCAGAATACTCATAAAAAGGTGATATGTATTTTTTAAAAATATTAATTATTTTGTATCTTTTTTAAAATATGTGTCAATTTTATGGAATAAAATTATCCGTAGGCTGAAATTGTAAGAGGATAAAACATTTATCGCAAGAAATATATTCTATAACATATTTTTATTTATTAATTAGAATTTATAAAAAAAACATTTTAAAAAAGTGTTGCTATCATGAATTTTTCGTATTAGTGTGGTCCGTATATCTCACGGGTCTAATTGGGTTCACATAGTGAATTATAATAAATGAAGATTCCTGTTTTTAACAGATAGGTGGGTGATGTGCCACAACATAGAGTGGATGACCCGTCTTCTCTGTTGTTATATGAACTAACCACACAAAGGAAACTTAAAGACAACACTATGCCATAATTGTATTTTGTCAAGAGTTTCATTATCAAATATTCCACCAATTTTTGTTCGTGCCTGTTATTAGCACCAATCTTTTTATGACTTCAAAAACCAACGTTTCGTTCCCACGTGTTCTTATTGTTTGCTGGGCGGGGTTGTGTTGCATATGTTTTTGTTCGCTGGCCTGCTTGCGAAATGGGTAAGGCAAATTCTATTTGTCTTCTCCGTTAATACGACGTGTAGAAATCACATTTTGTTGACCCCAAAAAAAATATACATTTTAAATTGATTAAATATGGTATTTAATATTAGTTCCAAAATTGATAATACAACTGATGTAGTAATTAGAGATATTTAAAGTATTTAAATTTTATTTTTTACATAGGTTTTCTAAAGTGCTTTAATTAACAATGTAAATACTAATTAAATAAAAAGGAAAGTTAAGACTGTATTCTATAATATATTTATTAGTATATTTCAATTATTGATTAACTTTTTTTAAAATTATGAAAAAATTATGTTTGTCTCATTTTTTCTCTATTAAATTATTATTAAAGAGTATGTTATTAGCATTACTTTCACTTAAAAATATAATTAAATTTGATTTGCCTTTCCCAAGACCCATTTCTTTCTCCGTTATTAATGTTAGAACAAGAATTAAGAGCAAAAAGTAAAACCAACATAATGATAGTAATACCTTTAGTCTAAAATAATAGAATATTATTTTCATTTTTTCAAAACTAAGTTAAAGACATTATTTTATTTGTAAAGTAAAAAGGGAACATTAGTAAGACTATGGGTTGAGTTAGATTTAAGAGAAATTTTTTTCCAATTTAAGTAATTAAATTCAAATTAGATTAGTTTTCTTAACCTAACCCAATTAAGCTCTAGTTTTGATTCAATTAGGTTGGATCGAATCAGCAGTTGCAAAAAATATAAATTTTAGTAAATATATTTTTATGAAAAATTAAATTTTTTTAATAGTTTGCAAGAATAAGAAATGATAAAAATAATGAGGTCAACTTGATTCTTTTTTTTTTTTGGTCAACAGGTCAACCTGAATCAAATTTAACCAGTTGAAAGATATGCAAACTTGGGCCCTGGGTTTGTTACTACTCTACCCAACATGACTCAGAATCGGTTGCATTCGTCTGATTAGATGAATCCTCATAAAGTAATAAGGTGTTCTGTTGTATGACAGGCCTTTATTATTAGTGCTTCTTTTAATTACACCGTGGACCTTCTAAGGCACAATGCTCATCACATGGGAATTTCTTATTCATATCCCCAAAGAAGATAGTTTACCTGTCATGTTGGACAATAAATTAACTACTTGTTGAAAGAATTTTAATTGAACGAATTGACTTGGTGTTACACGGCTTTGATATAATAGATATTGATTATTAGCATATAACTGAACTATAAAGGAGCAAAGCCCTGTTAGCAAATTGTATACCGCTTGATTCCCATCTAAAGTAATAGTGGATACAATATACACCTTCAAAGACGAAGAGAGGAAAATATTTTAATGTGTGTGGCATCTTCTGTATACATTAAAGTTCAGGAGGTAAACAGGTTGGCGTTCTGAAATTATTGGATGCCTACCAATTATATCAACAGGAGAAATCGAATTTAAGAACACTTCGTTGACACAACTTGTCCTACCAACCGAGCCAATCCTCATTGGTGTATAGACAAAATTTAATATACATAAAAATACATTCTGATTACTTGAATGAATTGAAGAAGCTGACAGTGTCATTGAGGGCATGGATAAAACTGTCTACGTCCTCCTTAGTGTTATAGAAGTAGAGACTGGCACGTGCACTTGAGCTGACTCCTAAATGGCGATGAAGGGGTTGGGCACAATGGTGGCCTGATCTGATAGCCACTCCATGCTGAAATGATACACTCCAATTAATTACAGTTCAAGGAAGGAAACTTTCCAAACATGTTCATTAGCTATCTCAATTTCTTCCACAAAATTCAGGCTTTTTGACAATTGGTTATATAGACTAAACTATCTTAAGAGCAAGAAAAAACACACATAGTAATTTATCCTCTTACCTGTTGGTCCAGAAATGTTGCAAGATCAGTAGGGTGCAAATTCTCAACATTGAAAGAACAAAGAGAAGCTCGTTGGACTTTTTCTGAAGGCGCTGGCCCATAGATGCGAATATTTGGGACTGAAAGAAGCCTTTCATACAGATATCTACCCA
Organism: Abrus precatorius; assembly: GCF_003935025.1. Taxonomy (NCBI): domain Eukaryota; kingdom Viridiplantae; phylum Streptophyta; class Magnoliopsida; order Fabales; family Fabaceae; genus Abrus; species Abrus precatorius. The sequence continues at coordinate 28,886,699 of NW_020874292.1, read as the reverse complement.
ACTCGACCTATTAATTTTGACATTTAGGAACTTACTGTTCACAAAATTTTACATGATTTATCTCACTGTAATGAAAGACATGAAAACATTATATTAAGGAGCAAAAAACAATGTTGAACTATATAGGCAGGTTAGCTCCGTCATTAATAGTTTTTTATTACTACTTGCAATCACAAAATAAACAGAATAAAATTTTCTGCTCAAAAGATAATAAGCTAGCTTAGCTCCTTATGTAATAGATGATCACAATCATATTATAATGAATTCGATGAATACACCAGGTTTAAGATCAGTAATTTGGTTTGTGATTTTAGTTATTTTGGTGATACTGAAGGATAATGGGACAAGGATAGCATTGGTTTGAGTATAATGCTAATGAGATTGAGGCATCTAACAATGATTATGACAATGAAGAAAAGAGGGGAGTGAAGAAGTAAAACAACGAGGATGACAAAAAAAGAAACTCTTGATCAAGATGAACATGATTAGTACATTGAACTCTCCAATCTGTAACAGGTATCAAGTTTGTCTACAGGTTATTGGTATTTAAACAATACATACTATTAAGATACACACAGCTATAAAAGTATTTATGATTGAATAGTGTGTGTGTATTTTTTGTGGTATGAGTAGCATACCTGCACTTCACAGCTCCATACTGATTACAACTGAAATCTCACATATTGACTCAATTTAGATAAACTTTTGACTAAGTACTTGTAGGAGAAGGAAAAAGAAGATAAAATGAATCGAACTTCCCCTAGAAGTTAAAATCAAGTTATACACACTTCTACTTTCGGCAAAGTTAAATGAAAGAACTTCTAAAATGAGGGAAGTGTATAAAGTGATTTTAACTTATAAAAGAAGTTGATTGATTTTACCTCTTCGTTTTTCTCTCTTGTAAGTATTTATTAATAAATTTATCCAAACTGAACCATTTGACAAGTTTGCTATCAGTAGTTAAACTTGAATACAAGAATAGACCAACGGTTGGCTCTAGATCATATATTTTGGAAGCAATTGAACAGCTTAAATGTGCAAATCAGGACATTAAGCGCATGGCTTTATTGCCACTCCATGGTTAAGCAAATTGGGATCCCAAATATTCAAAGATGACACATGTAAAGAAAAAGCTACATCAATTATTAGAGGTATGCCACTTGTGCAGAACAGGGCTTCTGTGTTTTGAAGTTTGAACAAATACAAGAAGAAAATGGCACCTGGAAAAGTGGGAATTCAGATAAAAATATAAAAGTGAATGGTTATCATGATATTGTATAAAAATGAGTGTGCATGTATAATTAATCATCAACTAATGGGAGCTAAAAATAACAGAATGGGACACAGGCCAACAGAGAGAGGGGAGGAGAGTGAAAAGGTCGTGCTGAGGAAAGGAGTGGAGGAGAAAATCCTTGAATTTCTCATTATTTCATTCTTTTGCTGTTAACTTTTTAGGGTGCATCTTTTTTCTTTCCCTACTGATTTTGTCCTCCATATCAGTGTTGATATTAATAAAACAGAGCTATACTTCTGCTACCTTATCACAAACTCATTAGATCAGGTGTCAACATAAGATTGGATGATAGTGTAAAAGAGTTGTACATTGACATTGCAACAAAACTAAGGTTCAAAAGTTATGTATCACTGGATAATAATAGTGTTCATTATAAGGTTGAAGCTCAACTCACCTCATAATCATGTATAGTTTGCATGCCAATCCCAGATAAGTAATCAATCGCTGCTCCCAAACCAATTGCTTCCCCAATAGCTGGTGTTCCAGCCTCAAATCTAGGACAGTTCAAATACCTCAAATAATAAGACACAAGTAACTGATGGTATGCAACAACGGTAGAGAGAAACTACTACTACAATGGAGAAAAGTGGCTTGGCATGAGGCCAGACATTATTAATGATTATATCTTAAGTGAGGAAGAAAATAAACCATCAGGGGTCACTCCCAAGATAAGTACAGAAACTGTTTTTATCACTTGCCTACTATTTATAACAACACTTAAATGGTTGACAATCAATTTTCTGGTCAAAGAATTTTATGGGTTTTAAAACATCATTGACACCAAAACCAGATCGTAATGGTCTTGCATCAAGTTGCCGGGCAAATTAAAATGAGGAAGTGAAAAAAATTTTCAACAAGGGAAAGCAAATGAGATGAAAACTTCTAGAAAGCTTAAGTGAGAAAATAACTAAATAAATCTTAAAAAAGTTTCCTAACCTATAATTTCTTCAAAGTATTTTCCATCTATTAATTTTCAAATTTTAATGTTGCGTGTATCACTTGTTACCTTATTGACTAATGGTAATTTCAAGCTAACTTGTTGAAAAAAAAGAAAAAAAAAAGAAGCTAACTTGCTAGACAATTGAAAAGCCAAAGTAAAAAATTTAAAGCCATGTAAGAAAAAGCAACTATTTTGCATGCACCAAAGCAAAGTAGTACAGCACTAACTAATGCTCGTCTACTTTCTGTGGTACATTGGGAATCAAACTTAAGATCTCTACCCAAGCCAGTGTAGATTATCCATTAAGATAAGCTGAGCTTAAGTCAAAGTAAAAACAAGTTAGCAAACCTGGATGGAGGTTCAGCATAAGTTGAATGATCAAGATATACATCAGAAATCATTTCACCACCACCTAAAATAAGTAAGACACAGATTGCCAGCAATAAATTAGGTTCAAAAGAAAATCACATTAACATGATGCCGAAACAAACAGGAACTTTAATTTTATTTTAATGCATTTTAGTAAGTTGTTCCTATTTAATGGGGAGATGTAAGTAATCAGATTTTATAACTTACCTAAAAATGGAGGCATGGAAGACAACAGATCTATTTTACCATATAAGAATCCAATGCCTGTGGGCCCACACATCTGAAACACATGCTTGATAACTTATTACTGGTCCTGAAGAGTTCCAATTCAAAACTATGTAAATGATCCTACCTTGTGAGAAGAAGCAACAAGAAAATCAACATTAAGGCTCTGGACATCAACCCTCATGTGTGGAACACTCTGACACGCATCTACAAGAACTTTTGCTCCAGCATCATGTGCCCATTGTGCAATATCTCTAATAGGAAGGACAGAAGCTACATAAAAGTAGAGTACAGAATATATGAAATCTCACTCATTTCTACAAATTCTAGTAAAGCTACATAAAAGTAGAGTACAGAATATATGAAATCTCACTCATTTCTACAAATTCTAGTAGTAAACTAACAAGTGCTATTTTTGCAACTAAGAAGAGATTACAGATTGAAAAGGCATGGACAGAGCTTAATTGGGGGGATGTTGAGATAATTCATATATGCACTAAGTTTTAATGTTTTTACAGTCATAGCGGGTGTAATTTGAATAGGCATTGCTTGTGGTCTAATATTAGCAAGAAGTCTTTAACCCTTTAGAATTATAAATCCCTTAAAGATGAGTTTTGGAAAGTCTATATGGATGCAGTGTTCTCTATCATATAATTACCAGTTTACAAATTTATTCAGAAAGTTTCTCTATTTGTACAGGTGTGACCAATGCTGATACAAGCAAGAATCCCTCATCAACTGGGTAAGACTCATAACTCCCATTTAACATAGAGGCTGTCCCCTCTTGACAGTTTGGCTTTAGCACGATATCGTCTATGTCAAGTGATATCAGGGTCTGGTCCACCCTGTGAGGATGGGATGGACTGTCCTTCCCCATACAACGGGATTGATGAAAGAGTACAAGTTCCACATTAAAAAATTCTCACTTTCTGGAATAGGCTCTCCTCTACATCAAATTCCAAAGGAAAAGTAGGCCTGAACATTGAGATTTTTTTCCAATATCTAGTATGTTTTCTTCAAATATAACTTTCAAATCATGCCACTGGAGACCTGCTTTCTAGGTCATCATTAAAACTGCTTACATGTACTGTTACATCTCATTCAATCTGTCAACCATGAATTCATTTCAAAGGCACTGCTAACAGAACCCAAATATCCACCACTCCAACTCTTAAGCAGCATCTTATTGCTTGGAAAGTTGCATTATTTAAGGATTCATATGGTATGCAGCATCACTCCCAAGTATCTTGAATGTTCAAATATAAAATGCAGAAGTATGAGATACTTTGAATTCTGAAATTTAAGATCTATTTAATTCGAATAACAACACCAACCAAAGCATTTTCTCACTCGGCGAGTCAGTTATATGGATTAGATGAAGTTATTATGTTCTGTCAAAAACCAAATCTTCATAGTGGCCACTAAATCTTAATCTAAGAACAACACAAAAAAATTTAAAGACTCCTACACAAGCATAACAATTGCATCTGATTCCCAAATGCTACATTTCTATAGGGTTTATGTATCAGGATTTTTAATTTCAGGTAGCTTAGATTTATGTTTCAGTCATAAAAACAATACCCAAAAATACAAAACTTTAATATCTAAAGGAGTATTTCACAAACTTGAATCAAATTAATATTGGAATAGGAAAATGCATTTTATATAGAAATCCTTGATATCTAGGAATATTGCAACAATACCCATGACACTAATCAAATCAAAAACCAAAAATACCTTCAATAGTCTCTTATCATTAATCTATCATATAAACCCCAATTCTATTCTTTGAAACCTTTACTATTAGTTATCATTGCCCTACTCAATTTTCTATCAAACCCATCCTCCATATGTGATAGGATGAAATTCCTATCAAAGAGAATTGTGAGCTTATTGAACTGAAATTCAAATGCGAAGACAGATTGGACCTTCTTTGGATCAATGGCAACTTCCTTTGAAGAAATAACATGGCCACTCAATAACAGATTGGACCTTCTTTGGATCCATAGCAACTCTCTTTGAAGAAATAACATGGCCTAAGTACTTCACAGATAGTTGGCCAAGGAGACACTTCTTTTCAGTAGCAAATAACTGATGCTGTAGCAACAGGTTTAAAAAACTTCCCAAATGGCACACGTGAAATAAATAAGGGTTTTATAGAGCTACTAATAAACCAGAAGATCATCAGTGTTAAAAAACTATAAAATTAACTCGTGAGGCATGTAATCTTCAACAGCATAAACTAAAGGTATCATCCAGTAAATTGGAACTATCAAGGATAATAATCATTATGAGAAACATACCAAGCACATTTGAAACATGATGGACAACAACCATTTTTGTCTTCTTTGAGAGCATTTCTTTTAATTTGTCTACATCTGGAATTTCATCTTGGTTTAAATCCACAAATTTCAATGCAGCCCCAATTTTTTGAGCTACAAGTTGCCAAGGAACAATTGCACTGTGATGCTCAGCAACTGTGAGTATGATCTGTGTAATAATATATGAAATTGAAGATTTTACAAGAGAATGGAAGTATAAACAAAAATATCATGCTAAATGTAGAAAGATGGAATTAAGAGATTCAAAAACAAATTGCCAATGTATCATCCTGATATTAAAGTTTATACTTCAAAATTACTTATAATATATTCAATTAAACCTTAATACTCTCTCCAAATTTTAAAAGGCTGCACAAAATAATCTCAGATTTAGTTGAACAATTAAGTGAGTTGAGGTTCATCAAAGTATTAATCTGGTAAGAAATACCTCATCTCCTGGTTTTAAATTTGACAAGCCCCATGAATATGCAACTAGATTGATAGCTTCAGTAGCATTTCTTGTGAATATAATCTCTCTAGAATCAGAAGCATTTATAAAAGAAGCAACCTTCCTTCTAGCCAATTCATACTCATCCGTGGCCTTTGCGCTACATCCATCAAAATGATGTACAATAAAGCACTTGGTTATTTAAGCAATAATACAGAGAAATGTCTGTGTGTGTGTGTGAGAGAGAGAGTCTATTTGCCTCCCAATAAATGAAGGAAGGGAGGAAATTAAAATAAAGTGTCCAAATTGCATATGTGATTTAAAAAATTACATAAGTACCTCAAGAAATGTATGCCCCGATGCACATTTGAATTGTGAGCTTCATAGTAGTTTTGCAATGCCTTCAAAACCGTGGTAGGCTTTTGAGAAGTTGCTGCATTGTCTAAGTAAACGAGTTTTGAGCCATTCACTTCCTGTGGAGTGAGTTGAAGCATCATAACTTTACAATATGTGCCAGAACAATATATAAAGGACAAAATTTAAATACAGTTCCTTAAGTGCTGTTGGTGCTGTCCACCAATCAAAACAATATACGATAACATTAAATGCAAAATTTTTATTAAAGTAAAACTCTAATTTTAATTGGTAAACAACACATAAGTTTTGTCCTATACCAAATATCTTTTATACAAGAAAAAAAAACACCAGAACCCCATTTTGTGCATTATATGCATAAAGAAAATTACCAAATGAAAAACCATATCTTTATTAATGAACTTCTCAGCAACAGCATTACAGGCAGATTAGTTAATAATGAAGCAATGGAACCAAGGCTTGCTTATACATTGCACTATATGTGTATTGTTTTGATTATTGAGTCTTGACACGTCAAAATGATCCAGTCATATGCATAAGCAAAGGAGTATGGGAGATAACCTATAAGCTATTGAAAATATACATTTGAAAGTTCTCCACGAAGTATATCTCCTCAAGCTAGTATTATGCTTAGTCAGATACACAAGTTGTAAACTCCAGATCTTACTTGCATAGAGAAATCAAGGAAAACAATTTACTCTGAGTCTCATAGTATGATATTGTGATGAGGATTGGATATTTCATCTTAGACTTTGGTTTGGCGAATTTTGTAGTTTTTTTTCCATTAAGCCAACATATTGCTCGCAGAAAACAAGGACGCACAGACATAATAGTTAGACATGCATTCTATAACACTTACTGAGACACTGAGCAAAGAAGGGGAGATGAATTAGAAATCTATAATTTCTTGACCTTCTATAACTAAGCATCCAAGAGTCAAAAGTATAATACTTTCCATCCTTACCACCCTTTCTTCTTATAATGTTCAAGAGGGTTATGCTTTGTCCATCCATCAAGTAGCATTAAATTTGTATGCAACACAGTAATCAAATTGAAAAATTCAAACCCAAACACTTCCAAAGATTCACAAGCTGTATTTAGGAAAACAAAATAGAGAATAAGATGAGAAAATAGACACCTGGTGAAGTATAGGGAAATGGGGTCGAGTGGAGTGACCCAAAGAAGGGGAACCAAGGGAAGGTTCAGCTACTGCTTCATTAACCGTTGATGCACAAACAGAGAGAGAAGATAAGCGTCGAAACCCGAATCTGACGCACGATGAGCTCCTACTAGTGATTGAACAGCAATGGCTAGGGCTTGGAAATTTGAAAGAAGGAAGTTTTGGCAGCAAAACTTCCATTTCTAACCACACAAAAAGAAAAATTGCAATACCGTAACTATGTATGAGAAAATGTTGAATATTTTGCAGCAAAAAAATAAGGGTTAGAGTCACATATGTTATAGAGTCACAATTCATATACAAGTAATCGTGCAACAAACACTGCACTTTGGAAATTCAATTCAACCAAAGTCCGTGTAAATCGTTAAAATCGAAAGTTTCAAGGGTCGAAATTCTAAGAAAGTTGATTAATTACAAAAAAACTCGAAAGTTTGAACGAAAAGAAACGTACTATCTATCTCTTTGAATGAAGGCGTATGAGCCTTACAGTCACCGTGGTAAGGGTGGCTGCGATTTCAGTTAGTACACGAAAATGAAGAGGAGTCTTAAATTATTAAATATTATCTATCTATGCATGTACGTTGACAATGCGTTGACCAAAATTAATATTATGTACACGTTAAAAATGAATTATGCTTAGTATATTTAAAGAATTATATTTCATTTTTTGACATTCATGATTCTTTTGATTGAATGCTTTTCTACGTAATATAACCCAACTCCTAAAGTGAAATAGCACATTTTAGAAACATTATGAAAAGAATAAAACACATATATAATAAATTTGAGGTGAGGTAAAGTCTTGATTATTAAATTTGAAATAAACTATTATTAATATATTTTTATTTGTTAAAGTACTTTTTATTCACTTTAAAGGTGTTAATGAACTGTTTTAAAAATTTATGAAGAATTTAATTAAAAAATCATAAATTTTTAATTTATTCAACAAAAATTTAATTGATATTAAATTATTTGTTTATTTGTTTACATAATATCTAAATTGGGTCATATAATTTAATTGAGATGTAATATAAACAAATTATGTCAATCAGTAATATTATATTTTTCATAATCTTTTAATAAATTTATAAAATTAAAACTTGTAAGATTGATATTTAAAAACATATAATAAATAAAAGTATAGATATCTTATAACCTTTATCTCATATTATATGAATTAAATCGGATATTACATAGATACATAATAGAAAAGTAGCAAATTATTATTAAAAATTATTTTTAAAATAGTTATTTAAAAAAATAAAAACAAAAGGATCAAATAAATATCACAAATTTTTTACCATAAAATATTACATGCTCTAAATTGATATATTATCTGAGTACAAAATGTTATTTATATAAAACTATTTTCCTTTTAATTAGTTGTTTTACTTATAATTTTAAAATTACAAATAATCAATTGCAAAAATAAACTCTCTTTAGTTTTAATTTACATTAATAATTTTCTTCAATAGTTTTCTTCGAAAAGATAGAAAAAATTAATAGTGCTAATAAAATTACATAACTAAATAAATAGTTTTATTATAATTTTAAAAAATATTTTAAACAAGTTATTCTTTATATTTTAATTATTTTTTAATACTTAATTTGTCATTAATATATATATATATATATAATATTTTTAAAATATATAATACTATTTATGCTATTCAAGTTGAAGAATAACAAATTTTAAAATTTTATAGAATTTAAAAAATAAAATATGATAAAATATTTTTTATTTTTTATAAAATAATTTTGTTATGTTCTTATATATACATATTTATTCCTTTTACTTTATTATTATATATATTATTTCATTATTGACATATTTTATATATAATTTATAAATTTTATATTATATCAATATATGTAATTTTAATTGATATACCAAAATAATTTTATATATTAAATAAAATTATTTTTAATTTGTATTTAAGTCTTAATTAAATATTTTTAATTATTTTTTCTTTTTTTATTATTTTAAAATTTTAAAATATTTTAATAAAAATAATATATTATAATTATGTGTAATTTATTAATGTAAATAATATTTTATTTATATTTTATATCATAATAAGAATTGATATATTATAACTGTTTATAGCTGTTAATTAACTATCTCTAACAAATTGCTTTAATTAAATTAAGAAAAAAAACGAAAAGAAATTACATTTATTATTTATTATATAACTAAAATATACAACAATCAATATATGACACAGAAAATAAAAAAATAATATAAAAAAGTATTATATAATTTAGCATATAATTTTATTACATGAATATATCATAAAAAATAGGAAAAATAGGAGCGTGAAATGAAAAACAAATTAAGAAGAACGCATTGGTTTTGTTGATCGATTCATGCGATTGTTGTGAATGTTGAAGCAGTGAAGTGAGAATGGCGGCAGGTGCAGAAAACGTGCCTCCTTTCATCACTGCTCAGCTCAATCACCTTCTCTCTCAATTCCGTCTCACCCTAAAGGCATTCAACAGTGCTTTCTTGCGTTCTCTCCATTTCTCATTCTCACAGTTACAGTAACACTAATAGGGCTTTTTTTTTTGTTGCTCTTATGCATTTTCGCAGGTTGAACAAGTGTGGTCCAGTGACAAGTACAATTCTGGTTCCTTCGATCGCTTCACCCTCCTCATTCCCTATTGTTTGGATTTCATCAAGTGTATTTATCTATTCCACATATTCACGTTCCTTTCTTTCTATTTCAAAGCAAACATTGATTCGTTAGGGTTTTGTTTCTTTCAGGGGACGTTATATACAACGCTGAGTCTCCAACGGTTGCGCCCGATGTTATTTTCGGCCCCGAAGATGATGGTTTTCATCCCTTTCATATGTCTCCTTCTGTTGAAGAAAGTTCCCAATTCAGTAACTGTTTGTCGGATTGGAACTACAAAGACCCCGCGCGTCTCTTGCACCTTATTCAATTTTTGAGGTAATGAAACGAATCGTTGCCGTTAACTTCGACTATTTTCGTTTGGTTTATTCGTTGTTGTTGTTGTTTTTTTTTTTTTTTTTTTTTTTTATACAGGGATCAGTATGTGTTGTACCAGAGGAAGCGTGTTGGAGAAGTCGATGATGATCGGTTGAAGTTCGAAATCAGCACTATTTTGAACAGGGAGGTAATTTTTCACGTTGCTGTTTTCTTGCGAGTATTCAGAAATTTGAGGTTGAATTTTGTGAATTTGTAGCTTAGTTAAGCGTTGCACGGTGATTTGGGTTGAAATGGTAAATAATGTTAACGTCGCTGCCTTCTTGCGAAATGTATGTAGACATTTGAGTTTGAATAGTGAATACTTAAGAGGAGGCAAATGTTGGGAGATGTGAAATAAATATGTGGCTTGTAGAGGCAGAGGTTTGCGTCAAGAGATTTTCGATGTTGCTTCATGTGTTGTGTCAATAGACGTGGTTTTTATTTTTCAATGTGTTCTATTTATATTCTGAGTAAGTGGTGGCATTGAAGTTTACACTGGCAGACTTGACAGTGGTGAAGTAAAAATCACAGAAGAAACAAAGAACTGAGGTCTTGTGTAAATTTTATCCAAGAGATGCTGGTAAACACCACTCAGCTATTATATATGGAGAAAAACTTCTATGCCATTGTTATTGCAATGATCTGAACTGGACTTAACTATTTATCCATTTGAATTCCATCATCCTTTTTCGTTCTTCTTCAGTGAATGCTATGGTATGAAGATATAAATCATTTTAGTATTAACTTATTGGTCTTTGGTTTTACTGAAAATTTGATTTTTCATAGAGCCATATGACGTTGAGTGATCCTACCTAGATGGTCCTACGTAAATGGAGCTTGGTTGTTGTTGTCTTTGTATATGTCTTTGATTGTGTTAATTGTGGAATTTATTAGCATGAGCAGTGTGTGCCCTTACAGCTCTGTGGCTTGAAAGGCACATCAGAATTTTGGTTTATACTTTGTTCAGTTGGTGGAATTGAGTTTTTACTTAATCAAACACGTTATCTGAAATGCTCTGCTGCAGGGAATAGAAATGCACATGATTTCTGGTGCTGAGAAGGTATTTCTTCACAAAAATGTGTTAATATTTGTATGATTAAAGTAGCCTTTGGACAATATTCTTGACTTCTGTAACTTTACATTTTAGTGTAGTCAGGAGGTGAAATTTGCTGTGCCCCTGCTGGACATGAACATAAACAAGATGGTGTCTGGTTGTCCCTGGAGACATTCGCAGAAGATATATTTACAGGTTAATTTCTTTCCTCTCTTTAAACATTCATTTTAATTTTTCCTTGCTTTCGGGTAAACAGCTTATGGTATGGTCAAACCCAGGTTGTGTATCCTGTTGGGAAAAAGTATGTGTCTGCTCCTGCAGCTCCTCGCCTGAAGTTAGTATCTTCTTCTGAGTTGAAAGCCCTAGTTTCCATTGATGATGTCAAGCTGCCACCCTGGTTGGATGGGATGTAAGCTTTTCAACTTTAATTATTCTATTTGTCCCTTAATGATTGATATTCAAGATTGAGATAGTTTATGATGGCGTGTTTGCTTTTATTTTTATTCTATTTTGCAAAGGTGCTTGGCAGAATATCTTCCAAATCTGGAAGAATATCTTGAGAAACAGGTTTGTTGAAAATGTGTCTATTAGTTTATATCCACTTTCTTGAGTTTACTGGATATCTTTTTTTTTTGTTAAAATTAATATAAATATATCTTGAACATAGGTCCTTGAGGCTGTTTCATTAATTGATTTTAGAAGGCACTTCATCGAAGCATTGGCCAGTCAGTTTGGAAGACCTGTTGAAGCTGATCCTGTACTGTCATTGACACTTATTCTCAAATTGCTTGGTTTTTATATTAATTGCTAATTTTTTTAATTTCTTTGTTTCTAGGTCTTTTGTAGGAAGGCAACTTTTCTTGCTGCTTCTGGTGTTTTCACATTCTTGGTAACATATGGCCCTCGTTACTTAATGTCCGTAAATTTATTGTGACAAAGGACTGTTGTTAGGAATTGATTAAGGGCATGTTTGAAAGAACTTATAAACAACTTGTGGAGATAGCTTATGATTCTCATAAGCTGTTTTTTAATTTATTTTAATAAGCTTATTGGTATAACTTATTAAAAATAAGTTATTTTTAACTTATCTCTCTAATTTTTTGGCATAAGTCATCATTTTAAAAAAAATATTAGATAAGTGTTTAATAAGCTCTATATCCAAAAACACTCTAAGATGTTATCTCCAAGGAATTTATTGCTTTGTACGCTTGCTATAGCTTATGTGATAGCTTCTGTTGGATAAAGAGATAGGTACTATATGACTAGTTTAAGGAAGAACTCTACCATTAGTTCTATTCCCTTAGTTTGATAGAAGTGGCAGGACCAGTCAAAAGAGAAAAGGTGGAGTAAATTTGCTCAAAGTTCTGACAGTTTTGTTTATTTAGGTACACTTCCTAATTCCAACTCAGTTTCCAAAGCAACAGCCAGCTCTTACGCTTCAAAGTTCACAGGTTATATTTGTTTCAATATTTTTTATTTAAAAATTCACCCTCTGTTGGTTTTAGTGGAAAGAAAATGAGGGGAGGGAAACATTGAATTGAAGAGAAAATGAGAGGAGCGAAAATTATTTTCTCTCCTTTTTATCTTCATTTTCTCTTCCACCAAGTAAAAGAAAATGCTTCATTATCAATGTTTTTTTATCATCTCTTTTCTATCCTCTCATTTGAACAAAGGATCAAGGTTGAACTTTATTTTCTGCAAAGAAATGTAGGCAACCGATAAAGAAGCTGCCTACAGTGCAATTTACTTTTATTGCTTCAAAGCAACATATGTCTAACTCTGAATTCTTTCAATTATGTAGTTAATGTTCAGAAGTTTGGTGACATGATTGAATGGTTTAGTCTTTATTTACTTTTCTGTAGTCTTCTGTTTGAGGGGGCGAGGGAAGGGTCTATATCTATTAGATTCCTGCAATCTGTTGATGAATTGATGTGTGTTTTAATTCCAAAACCAATTCCTCCAATGGTGAACATGTTCCAATGTAGAATTTGTGACTGAGATTAATTTGGGCATATCTCCTAATTAATTTAATGGGTTCATTATATCAAAATCAATTTTATTCAACTTTAAAATAAATAGTCCCTAGTTGGTTTGTAATCCATGTTTAGATTTTCACTAGAGGTTGAGTGTAGCCACAAGATGAAGAACTAAAAATTATTTTACTCTGTTGTTTTGAAGAACGTTATACTTTAGGTTCAAATCGTTGATATGGAATTGCTTTTTTTACTGACAAGGCAAGTGATAATTCTTCACTTCACACAATTTTGTTAGGATGACCTTTGAAGTAGAATAGTGGAAACAAATGTATATATTTCTGGGCTTATCGTTGAGTACACTAGATCTTGGTATTTTCTTAGTGAGCTGTAGCTCCCCCTTGCACCCATGCCAACACTTTACCTGTCCCTCTCTCATATTAGGGTAGTTCTACTTTTTTGGGCGGTAGATTTATATTTTAAGCTGTTGTCTTCTCTAGTTGAAGTTATTTCCTAGTGAGCTTACCATTAAGGTTCTTTTCATGTTATTTTGTAGCATTTTAATTCCCAAATGGCACCGATGAAGTCACGTCTTATGGCTGATTACCCATGGAGTCCGAGATGGGAACCATCGCAGATGGCTGAGCGCATATAGTGAGTGTGTTTTATATTATGTGTTGGCTCATTTTTATCATTATGCTTCACTCTTCTCTCCTTTTCCCACCATTGTTGAGCTAATTTGAATCATTTCTATAGCGAATTTCTAACAGATGAGGCCTTGAACTTCAAGAGGCAATGTAGCGAGGGTCAGGTTCAACAGTAAATTGGCAGAGCATCTTCTGCTCAATCTTAATGTTGTGTCAATCTCGGAAGTTGTTAATTGAGAGTTCTGTTACGTAGGTCTGCTCGGTCAATGCTTTTGTTTTTTAAAGTTCGAGCTTAAATGAATTGCCGTTTTAACTTTTTCTTGTATTCCGGTCAATATCATCGTGTTGCTAGTTCTGCATGTCGAGGTTTATCATTTTCTCAAATCTTCTAGTATCGTGTCATGTATATACTTTTTCCTCCTTTTTATATCACATGTATTCTCTGCTGGAAACAGTTCTGTTTGAAACATTTACAACTTAGTGAGGCTTGTTCTCCTAAGGGAATTTTTTTTCCATACATATTAAAAATTTGAGATCTTGTTTAAGGTGACTCAATCAAGTATTAAAGCCAGTCACATATATTGATAGTCATGTAGAAATTTGGGTGTCATGTAATTGAAAGTTATTAACTCTGAATAATTACTTCAAAATTCATACCTAAACTGATTTCTAATTAATTATTAATGTAAGATTTGTTACTCTAACAGTTTTTCACACACGAACATATTGAATAAGTGTTTGTAAAATTTTTCGTCTGTTTGTAAAAATTTTTCAACATGTTCAAATGAACTTATTTATACCACTTTTGAAGTTGACAAAGTTGTTTTTTGGTCGCTCTTTTTTTCATTTCAAAACTTGTCATAAGTTATTTTGAAGGTTTTGAAACAACTTATGCAAAACTTACACTATAATATATTTTTAATAAATTATCAATCTCTAGCAAATGTATAATATCTTCATTTAAGTGTCTATTCAAAACTCTCTTTATTTTATTTTATGCAAAACTTGTGACATATAAAAGAACTTAGTCGAGCTATTGTCTCAAATATTGAATAAACTTTTGTTTTAGTTTTGAAAAATTTACATATCGATTATTTTGATATTTGATCAACTAAAATTTATATTTTAGTCTTTAATTTTATAAAAAAATATTTGTATTATATTTTATATAAAAATAACTAAAATATTATTTTATAAAGTTAAGAATTAAAAAATAATTTTATTAAGTTAAAAATTAAAGTAACTAAAATTTATAATATGAAAAACTAAAATAAGCATTTACTCCTCGAATATTTGTCTGGTGCACCATATTTCTTTTGCCACTACGTGTCTCATTTTGGCTTTGAAGCAAAAAAAATAAAAATAAAAATCGTACCACCAAAAAGTAAAACAGAAAACTTTAAAAAGTTTGAGATGAATAAAACAAAAAAAAAAATGGAGATAAAAAAAGAACAAAATAATAATTTATTGAAAATTCCAGAAGAGAAAGTTTCAAAAATTGTATAGCATAAACCCTGGTTCTACCCTCACCATATCTCCTAGAGTAGAGTAAGTAGTCCACAACGTTCTGAATTTCAGAACTGAAACAGATGGAGTTGCGCACTGCGATTCTTCCCTCACGCTGTTCTCTTCCACCAACGTTCTCTATTCCCACACCTCAAGCAAGTTTCACTCGTCCCCATTCGTTAACACTCAAAACCCTTCCATTTCCACGCTTTAACTTTCGCACCGAAGACAAATCCGAGAGTAAGTATCTAACTCTCTCACAATTCAATTTTGGTCTCGTGAAATTGTAGGGCATAAGTTGTTACATTATTATGAACCAGGAGCAAGGGGATTGCAACCATGTGTGAGTATTAGTGAAGACAGTTCCTCTGAAGTGTCGAATGAGAACCGAATGACTCGAGTGTGCGACAAGCTTATTGGAGTTTTCATGGTTGATAAGCCCACACCAACCGATTGGAGAAGGTTGTTGGCTTTCAGCAGAGAGTGGAACAACATCAGACCCCATTTTTTTGCTCGCTGTAATGATAGAGCTGATGCTGAAGATGACCCTGTCATGAAGGAGAACCTGCTTCGTCTTGCAAGGAAGCTCAAACAGGTCTCACTTTTGTTTTTCCCGTAGGTTCTTATTGCGTGCCCACGATTTTCTAATGTGTGCTAATGGCACATGTTAAAGAGAAATAGCAAATTTTTATTGAAAATTGTAACATAAATGTTATTAATAATTGAATTTTATGATATCTTATTATTTTCAATAAAAAATTACTACACGGAGGTTCTTATTTGTGCCTTTGTACATGCCTCAGAAAAACTTACATTTTTATGATGACTTTTTTACATTAGTTGAATAACCCAAAAGTCAAAGAGACACTCACTAATAAAGGGTATATTAGGCTGTTCACCAAATATTTTTATCAAAATGTTTTGATTTTTCGGTCTGTGTAATTTGTTCTCTGTGTTAAGAGATATATAGGAACAGAGGTAATAGTGGGATTTTATTCTGTGTATGATGACTGCTTATTTTTAAAATTTCAATTCTCTCTTTTAAGATTTGATTTTAGGTTAAAGTTAAACTAATTTTATAGTTCTAATATAAATGTGTGGTGTCTTATGGTTTTTATAATTTTCTGTACTTTGTGTTGTAATGTTTTCTTGTCCTGTGCTGTATCCATATTTTTTAGATTCTTCTTGTTTTTTGCGGTACAATTTTACTATGTTCTACATTGATTGGAGAATGAGAAACAAGAATAGGGTTTGTGCTGATTTGTTTACAACTTCTTGAGCAGATTGATGAGGATGTGCAGAGGCACAATGAACTTATTGAGGTGATAAGGCAGGATCCGTCAGGAATCAATGAGATTGTCTCCAAGCGTCGTAAAGATTTTACAAAGGAATTTTTTGTTCACCTTCACACTGTGGCTGAATCCTACTATGACAAAAAAGAAGAGCAAAATGGTAGGACTTTATTTTGCAAGCTTTTAGTAGTCTAAGTATATGTTTGAAAATTACTATTTTTGAAATATATAATATCTTTTTTTAAAACAAGCTGTCTCACTAAACTGATAAAAACAAACGGTTATTCCTTCAAAATAAGCTGAATTAAGCACACATTATGTTGATGCTTCATATAATTTTTTGGATTTAGTATCCTATATCATACTGAATTGTATCAGTTGATTTTCTTGTCTAGTAAATCATTAAGCCATAATGCAATATCATGTTAGTTCAGTTCAGAACTTTGTTAATTTTCTTTCCATGAGCATAAGTGTATAACCATATATTGGTGCTTTTCTATGGTCACTCATTAGATTTATGACTCATATTGAACTTAAAATATTTAAGTAGTAGAAGCAAAAGTTCTTTCAAAATTGAAGCTTAACCTAAATAAGGCCTTTATTAGGAAAAAGTTAGGATATTATGTAGGTTAGTCTGTGGGGAATTTTGATTTAACTTAGAAGTTAGAATACATGTTCAACCAAGATCATGTAGTAGATGCCACAGTTAAGAAATACTCCTTCTGTCCTTTTTATATAAGAACCCTTTGAAAACTTTTGATGGTCCTTAATATATGATCGCTTTCAAAATTTTTGAAACATTTATTACTTTACGTATTTGCCTTTTATAATTTGATTTTTTCTATCGCCTCAACAATTAATGCGATAGTAAGTTTTGACTTCAGATAGGGATAAACTTGGAATATTGTAATTAATCTTTCAAAACAATACATTAATTACATTTGAAAACTTTTCTTAATCTGTGTGATTTAGTTAATAGAATCTTATACATTGAACTGAAAGGAGTAATTTAACAGGATAGTTTGAAACGTGCATTTTTTAATTAATTTGGCATTTTATGACCTGTGATGTGGGCTTTTTGTGTGACAAGAATTGGCACAGCTTGGGAACACCTGCATAGCTGCTGTACAAGCCTACGATGCTGCAACTGAAAGCATTGAACAGCTAAATGCTGCAGAGTTGAAATTCCAAGATATTATCAATTCTCCCTCACTTGATGCTGCCTGCAGGAAGATAGACAACTTGGCTGAAAAAAATGAACTTGATTCAACTTTGGTATTGATGATCACCAAAGCTTGGTCAGCTGCCAAGGAGACAAACATGGTGAAAGATGAGGTAAATTGGCTTTGTGACCTCATCACTTTCCTTTTTGTGAGCTGTTTCTATTTAATTTCACAAACATGTAGGATAAGAATTTTTGAATGGTTATTGCAACTTTAAAAATAGTTTCTTCGGGCTGTAATGTGCATGCAGAGTGTGGGGAAGAACCAAGTGGATAAGCTACGTAGCTTTTTGTTTCTACTTTTATTTTCCGATTAAAAAAAAAGGCACGATGTTTGGAACACTATGGTCATCTCCTTCACTGGTACTTGATTATGATAGATAGAGTAAGCAGTATGCAGGATAATTAAATTCCTTTAATTTTTTTCTGGAAAGGAGAGTTGGCGTATTTTGGTGAATAAGAAGAAAATAAGTCATACATGTTTATATCAAATTTTAGGGGAAATGAGGAATGGTATGAATCCACTATTCACGAGCTACCTTTAGCTGTTAAAATTCTTTCGTATGAAATTTGATATTTTGAAATAGTTTATGCCATGTGTGACACATATCATTACAAAACATGAGCATCTTGTTGATTGAATATAACTATGAGAGGTCCAATTCTATTTTGTGCTCATAACAAATCTACTTTTAAATATTAATATTTTAATTTACTAGAAATGATATGATAATTTTTCTCTCACTATATAAATTATACTTTGATATTGCCTACTATCTTATTTAGCTTGTATAAAGAAGAAACATTTATATGCAGGTAAAAGATATCCTCTATCATTTATACATAACTGCAGTTGGAAATCTTCAGAGACTTGTGCCAAAAGAGATTCGAATAATCAAGTATGTTATTCGAATTGAGGATCCTGAGGAGCAACTCTCTGCCCTCAAAGATGCATTTACACCTGGAGAAGAACTTGAAGGAAAGGATGTGGATAGCTTGTACACGTATGTATTAGATGTCAGAACATAAAATAACTTTGAAATAGAGTCAGTAATAATAACTTTTTTCTCAATATCATTTCAGGACTCCAGAGAAGCTTCACACATGGATAAAGTCTGTGGTGGATGCTTATCATTTGAGCAGCGAAGGTACCCTCATTAGGGAGGCAAGGGATCTGTTGAATCCAGAGGTCATCCAAAAGTTGGAGGAGCTCAAGAAGGTTGTGGAAAGGAATTTCATGTGATTAGGAGCTTAAGAAACATAGTAAGGCGGTTTCCCTGATTATACAATTGCTGTAAGGAAGTGTCTAATTTAGGCTAGTGTTAAAGGATGTAGATTTCATTTTTTTTTTCTTCTAGAAAAAAAATAGAATAAGCCAAATTAGGAAAAGAAGCTAGACCACTATCATAATTACAGCATCAAAGTTAGGTTACCTTTGCTTTTTGTTACGGTAGGAGGTGAAAAATTGAGAGCAAAGGAATTTGTTCTTTGCATGTAGGAGAAATATTATATGGTAGACCCCAAATACAAAACCTACAGCACTTGAGCCCGGCAGGAGGTGATCTTTCAAGCAAAAGCCTAGGCAAGCCTTGGTTAGGTCACTTATGTTGTTTGGTCGTAGATAGTGTATATTATCCCGTATTTGTTTTATTATTTTGTTACTCAAAGGTCAATTTCTTCCAGAGCAAATGATTACTCGATGGAAAATTTATAGGGGTTGTGTTTGGTTTCTGTATCTGGAAACAATATTTTTTTATTCTGATTGTTATTGTTTGAAATTTTTTAATATATACATATAACATACAGCACATGCTAGTGAAATCGGCCTATAAAATGCCCTATGAAAATGTATAGGATATTTATAAAAATTGTAATGGTTTTATTGTGGCCCCTATGAAAATGTATTGGATATTTATAAAAATTCTAATGGTTTTATTATAGCCTAATTGATGTGAACCTAGAGGAATTATGTCCCAATTTACAAGCAAATTAGTTGAAATCGTGAAAGATCCTGAAACATACTTGAGAAACTTATATCCCTTAATCAAGAACTTAAATGCCAACTTAAACTGTATAAGAATAGCTTTTTGATAATTTCAGAAATAGATGTCTGAAAGTTGATAGAACATTTTAAGGGTGATTTTGGAGAAATATAACTAAATTTAGCGTTTGTTTAATAATTTTTTGTTATAAATTTAATCGTAACTTTTTAGAAAAAACTAAATATATTTTAATAATTTATATAAAAAATGTTAAAATAAATTAAGAGAGGTGATAAAAATTTATATTTTTATAAACTTTTCATAAACTCTTAAATGCTCTCTTAAATGGTTTTGTATTCTAATACAGGATTTAACCAACGTGCTTGTCTTAGTCTTAAAGTTGCTATTTATAATCTTATACCATGAACTCCAAATGACTAAATATAAGGCTTCGTTTTAAAAACATTAAGGTCCTTTTTAAAATTAACTTAAAAAGACTAAAACTAGTATATGGATCACATTATCTTGTCTGTAATTTTATGCTGTTCTTGCGGTAGTCGATTGGTCGTTTGATCTTTCCAATATTCTTAGCTCGATTGACAGTGTCAATGTGGTAAGAATTTGAATTGTATCACTCATTGTTTTATTCAAGGATGTACAATCGTGCTATTGATCACTCTGAAGAAACTAGAGAAAAAAAAGAGGTGGAATCAAGTAATAAATATTTTTTAAAATTGTCAAATGAAAAAATAAATTTAAAATAAAAAATACTAGGGTGATGAATGATGATATTATATATTATTTTTGGGTAAAAAAACAAATTAATTGTGTTTTTGGTCAACAAACAAAGTAAGTTGAACCGACTAGTAGTTTAAATGGGCTAATGGGCCCACGTTAAACAGACCCAACTGGATGCTTAAAAAATAGCCTTCTGGACCAAAAGAAAAGAAATAATCAAACCCTTTGTTATTCTTTGAATTGAAGTGGAGATCGAGGTATTTGTGGAAGATGGCCTCTGTTTCTGGGAGCAGTACGAATACGAATACTAGGCCAAGTTCTGCTGATCTAACGAAGCAATTGAAGAGGCACGAAGTGGCCATCGCCGAGCTCAACAATATTCCTTCTTCCAGAGTAATTAATCTTCACCCTCTCCGAACCAATTTCAACTTCACCACCTAGAGTTAGGGTTCTCTATTATAATTGCGAATTGCGATTGCTACTACTTCAATCCCTTCTAATTATTCCTCCAACTGTAGGCTGTCTACCAGAGAAACGCAAACTTGTTTTTTCGCACAACCGTACAAACAGCAACCACGATGGAGCAGAGTAAGCATCCTTCTCCTTTCACACTTCTTTCTTTCAAATTAATTTTAAATGTGTGCTACATAATTCTGATTTTATTTTATTTCAAAAAATGTTTTGGATAGAACAACTTGAATCAACCAAAGCGAAGCTAAAAAATCTGAATTCTTCTTCATAGTTGTTTATATGTTACAAGTCTTACGGTTTGGGAATTGGGAGTGAGCGCTTTAGGCAATGAGGAATGAGCACATGTTTCCACTTGGAGACTTTATCTTACTAAGAGCTGTTTTGTATGATGGCGTCTGGTAATACATTGAGATACTGTACCAATCAATCTTTTTCAATTTTCTCCTTCATTGTCACCCTTTCTCACTAGATTCAACTCAATGGTTAATTTTTTTTAAAAAAATAATAATTTTCTGTGCTTTTCTTCGTATATGCATTTACAATCTCGCAATCTATAATTGTTCAAACTTGATTAATGGGTGTGTCTTGTTACATTTACGTGTTTGTTGTGAGTTTTATTTAATAATTTAATTTTTGTTTAAAATACTTTAGATAAAAATGTTTTGTATAAGAGTGACGATGGACACATCAGAACGATAATGGACTCTTTGGAAGAACTTAATTGAGAGCAAAGTTGAGTTTATAAAAATAGTTTATGATGTGATAAGCTTTATTTTAGTATCTTTTTAGTATAATTTATTAAAATAAGTACTTCTGAACTTATATTAATAAATTTTATGATTAAATTTATTACATGCAGTATGAGGTTATGAAATGAGTGTATACTGTTTACCTTTTTTTTTTTTTTTTGGGTCAATAATTAGATCGTTTACCTAGACAGACACTAAGTCAATTATAAGTAAGCAAGGTTAGTTGCTAGTAGTTGCCTATTTAGAAATCATTAAGAATAATTCTTCAATTAAGCTAATGGGATTAGAATTAATAAAAATTAATCACCAAAACCTTGCTTATAGCCTATTTTATAAAACTAATCGCTAAAACTTGTCTTCTTAAATCTATTTTAGCATCTCGTGTGGTTATAATTCCTCAAGTTTAGTTAAACTAATTAAAAGTATATATGAAAATTAATTGATTCGCCTTTATTTCAAGGGTCTACTGTTTGCATACAGGAAAAATTTGATTCCGCTTAGAGCAAGAATTTATTGCTGTTCCGTGTTTATAAAATTGTGAATGTCTACTTTTAAATAGAAATTGATTGTGGACAGCTAGATGCCAAACCAAGTAAGCAACAAGTGTATTTAGAATCTCGCCCAGCAATTATTCACTGACATGAACTATTGCTGGAAGCATCTCTCAGACGTAATTGCATTACGTGAATCAATTCCAAAACTAAGTTTGTAGTTCTGATAAAGACTTAAGAAAATTTAAGCCTGTAAGGACTTAATCTTAGAAAATGAAATGCTGTGATTCTAGTCGAAACTAAAGTTCACAATTCCCATAAAGACATTAGAAAATTTAAGGACTTAAATTCAAGAACATGAAATACTCTAACTCTAGTCTCCTAAAGAGGCAGGTGGTTAATTTTTGTAACGTTTAGTCACGAATTTGACTGAACATTACAATCATCGTGACTCTTTTCTATTGGAAAATGGACATATTGGAGTGGGGAAAAGTTGACTCCGAATAGAAATCTTACCATCTCACATTTCGTGCAATTTAGTGTAAACTTGTTCATATTATTGATCAATGTCGTCTATTGGAAAATAGGCCTCCTTGAATTTGATTTGTAATTCTAATCCCAATTCAAGGGAATTGAAAAACTAACTCAATTCGTAGCTTCAACCTTCTAGACCTCACATTGTAAGTTATTTAATTTTTAAAAAATATTATAAAATACGCAATTGTGAGAGTTTTTATTTTTTAAAAATTAATTGGTTATCGTGTTATTAAAATTCATTATTGTACTAATTATTGTTGTAACATTTTATAAATATTTGTAGATTTCCTTGGAAAATTAAAGCTATTAAATTTTGTAATATCCATGTATTTGATAGACCAATTTTCCACTTTGTTTTTAGAATGATTAAGATGAATTTTTTGAGGTATGATAGAAATAGGTTAGACTATGCTTTGCATAAATAGGTATTTAATAATCTTAAAGTTTAAGCTTAATTTATTATTTATTAAGCCTAACTTGATTTTTTTTTTTAAAAGCTTACTTTGTCCTAATAGCTTTTTTAATGACCTATCTCTATTGAGACCTTGGTTATTATTATTTTTTATAAATAGACTATTAAATTATTTAAATAGATATATTTTTTATAAAGATCATAAAATTTGTATCTAAATAAATTATATAAAAATAGTTCAACACTTTGAATATATATAATAAAATTAAATATTTCTATTTCATCACTGTACGTAATCCAGATATTATAAATGCAAGGATCAAATAATAATAAAAAAAAAAAACTCTAGCAAATAGAATTGATTTTCTCTCAAAAGGTATGCAGTGGTATACTCTTTAACTCTCGAGAATTAAAATTTATAATTTAAGATTTTATTTATTTTAAAATTTTATTTATTTAGTATATTATTATATTATAATTTTAATATAAAATTATTTAATATATTATTATAAATTTTAAATAAATTACTTTAATAATTTTAATAAACTTTTTTAAAACTTATATCTTATCTATTTAATTAAATTTTTAAAAAAATATAAATTAAATCTATTACTTAAATAGTTACTAAGTTTATTAGTTCGTAGGCTATTTGAGACAGCGTGACCTAATTCCAAACACAATTTCAGCAAGATGAGAAACTAGTATATTTTAACGGCTGCCGACAGGCAGAGGGTAGAGCATGCATGGTCCAAAGGGGCGTTGAAAATGTTCCTGTAATTAAGCATGAACAAAATGATGCAGATATATATTGAGCTGAAGAAGCAAGGTTGGGAGTACTTAGTAGGACCCTCAGCTCCCTGTAATACCTACTTTTTCTTGGGCTATTTTAATATTAGAATTACATTTTTAAATAAACTTATCAATAAGTGGACCAAAAAATTTTTTATCAACAAGGAGTGAAAAATAATAAAATGAATCAAAATTTTTTATAAGTTAAAATTGACATGTGTTTTTTTAACATTTTTTAGAATTTTTTAATTAACCTTTTTAAAATTAAAAAAGTATATATTATTTTTATCCTACAGAAGAAATTAGTTAACTTTTATTGATTGACTTTTCTTATAAAGACTTATGTGTAATTTTTATCCTACAGAAGATGTGGTATTTACATTTTTGAATGGTTTTTTTTTTCTTTTTTCCAATTAATCTTTTAAAAAATGTTATTTAACAAAAAAAAAAAAAAAAAACCGCTGTCAATGCATCCCATCTTGTTTACAATACATTTTCAATGAAATTTCTAATCAGTAGTTATTTATTATTTCTTAATTATTATATTTTAGACACTCTGATTGCTATATATCGACCCTTATCTATTTTTATTTTATATTTATTTCTCTTATTGGTTACTATATTTGTTTCTTTTTACCTCGTTATTTTTAAAATAAAAAATTGTTTATCTTCCTCTGTCTTTCTAAAAGTTTTAAAAAATAACCATTATTATCTTATCAATATTTTTATTATCTTTACCTATATCTTAAAAAATCGAAACACTTATCATAAGTAAAAATAATAATAAACAAACATATTAATTATATTTATTAAATTATGTATATAGACACACACTATGGAGTTAAAATCTATCGATCTAGTAATCAGAACCATGCAAGTGGACTTTTGTTCTTCACAACAGACAGATAAAAGAACAGAAGGAATATGACAAACGATGTTTGGAATAAGCTTTCCGCTGAAACCCATTTATACCTTCAGACTAGGTTAAGTTAGACAAGACCAAAGCTAGTGGCGTAAGATTTCAGCGCAACAAAGCTTCGAACACGCAAAATCAGAGATGCAAATAAACAATAAGAGGTTTGCTATATTTTTCTGCATATTCCTCTAATTATTTATTTATTAAATAAATATTAAGTAAAAAGTATGTACATGCTTTTAAAATATGAAGAGTCATTTAATATTTTTAAAAAAATTGTAGGCACAAAAAAAGTTTAAAAAATATAAATTCTTTCAAATAAGAACGTTAAAAAAAAAGGTAAATAATTGAATACGAGTTGCAAAGACTTTTTGATATTCCAAAAATACTAGTATTTTTTTAATCTATCAATGAAGTAATCAGAACCAAGCAAGTGGATTGAATATTTAATTGGAACCATGCTATGAGCCATGCACCAATAATAGAGATAGCGTGTCAGCACATATTGATTTGTAAGTCGCATCCTAATATTTTATGTTCCATTCCCATATTTAATAAAAAAATTACGATAGACTTTACACAGTACACACTTAACAAATATGGGCAACAAAGGTGTACCATAATATATATTATCTATTTATAGGAATTAGTCCACTAACTACTTTTTTTAAGGTATTGATGTTTAAGGTGAATTGTGAATCACTTATAATTTTTGTTATTTTATATTTAATTAATTGAGATTCATAATAAAATTAAACAAAATAAATTTTTATAACTTTGCCTTAGCAATTGGTACGATATCCTTCCATAAATATTATAGCTACTCCCTATTTATACGTGCATAATAAAGTACTTTTTTTTTTTTACTGAAAATAGAGTTGAATAGTTCTTCAAGTCCTCCCAAATAACAAAGAGTTTGATTTTAGTTAATTATCAATATAAAAAATTCACGTCACACCTTTCAATCATTCATTAACATATTATAAAAAGAGTTCGGCAAGAACATCAATTGCATGCAAAGTTAAGTTGCTATATTATTGGTCTTATATTTTAAAGACACTTTTAATGATTAATAAATAAAAATTTCATTAAAAATCATCAGCATATAAATATATTAACAATAATTTGAATTTTAATTATTTACTCAATTATATGGTTCTCATTTTTTTTCTTCAACTTTTATGGTGAAAAAGAATCAAACGTGAACTGACTAGAAAAAGAAAAAAAGTGGTGGCAGCAGAGTCAGCAAAGACGGAAGGTATTATTATCATGTTCATACTTCTTATCAGAGAATCAGAGATAAGGTTCTTCAATGAAATGGCAAGTTGTTGTGACATGAAAGGGAAGTTTGGGCTGTTTCCATTTTCACATGGTATGGTATTATGATCACCGTTAATTATTATTTGCCCATACGCACGAAAGTGATGTTACGGATACTTAGGCAAATAATATACCAAAAATGAGAAACGCATGCTACACTATTTTTTAATATATTTTTAATTAATCAGTTTCTTAAATAATTAAATTTTTTTAAAACAATAAGTTTATTATAAAAGTATTTTGACCACTGTCAAATTATTAAAAGAGATAAATATTTTTATTATCACTAAATATAGTTTAAATTAATATTTGAATGAATATAAATCTATATTTACTTTAACATGATTAATTGTTACTTTTATATGTATAAATTTTTTAACTTTAAAGCACTTGCGGAGAAAGAGTGGATACAGAATGACGTAAAGCAAAGGAAATAGTATGAGAGAAGATTTATGACGAAAATAGCCCTTAGCCAAAAGTTGTGTGTGAAGAGTGATGACGCCACTCAGGACGCAAGCAAGGCCCAGCTTGTGATGCTGACGCCATCTCTGACGTCGGCAAAACCACTTCACCTCCCCATCGACACGCCCTCTTCGGAGCTACGCATACACACACACAGACACTGTTCTCTCTCAAACTTTCTCCCTCATCTCTTTGACAACGAAAAACGAAACTTCGGGGATGGTGTGTCCTTGACCTGCACGGCCCAGTGACGTTATCATTCCTCTTGCCTTTCTCTCTCCCATTTCTTTCTTTTTCCCAAATTTCCTCGATTTTCATGTTTTGACTTCCAACTCTCTCTCTATATGTTTTACCCGTCTTGCACGCTGATTCTCTTTCTTCTCTCTCTGGCCTTCTGCCCATCAAAGTTCTAACTTTTTCTGATCTGGATGGATCTGATTGGGAAAGTTGGGAGCTTGGTTTTGGGGGGTGGCGGTTTTTCTTCTCTCCCACTTTTTTTGGGCTTTGTAGCATGCTTGTCTAATTGAAAAGTGATATATTTTTTAAAAAAAAAAACTAATATAAAATTTTCTGTTTTTCGGTTTTCAGTTTGGGATCAGTTTTGGGTTTTGTTTGATTATGCTGTTTTGGTGGCTCTGGAAGTTTAAACAAGGGACTTTTTGATGTTTTTGCACTTTTTCTGTGCTAAGGTTTTGCAGACATATCAAATATTTGTGCTTTTTTCTTATGTCTCTGTTTAAGCTTGGCTCTTGAAAGTTGAAATAGAGAATGACTCTTTAGCTTTTGTCTTTTGATGTTAAGGAACTTTGTTGGAGGGTGTTTCCAATCCATAGTTGATCCATTGTGAAGGGTTGGATCAGATGTCATGTGTTTTTATGACATAAGATTTTGTTACCAAGTGCTAACACACGTGTATACAGATCAGTGTACTGTTTATCGTATAACCAGCATCTATAGTTTCTTTTTATAGGTTGACTTTGTTCTTATGTCTTTGCTGGAAAATTCAGGGTCTTGATTAGTAAAGTATCATATTCCTTCCATCTGTTAGTGGTTTTAGAAGTTTTTGGGACTCTTGTTAGGAACTTCGAAGTGTGAAGTTCTTTGACGAATAAGAAATGTTCTATGTTCACTGAGGTTATCAATCAAGTTGATAAATGGCTCATTCAGCTGAACCCTCATCATCTTTGAGCTTTACATCATCTTCCCATTTATCAAATGGTTCAGTTAGTCACAATATGTGCTCTTCAAATGGCTCTGATCCTGGACCTAACCTTGAGGTTATCAGTTTGAGTAGGCTTAGCTCCAACTTGGAGCAGCTTTTGATTGATTCTGATTGTGATTATAGTGATGCCGACATCATTGTGGAAGGAAATGAGGTCGGTGTTCATCGATGTATTCTGGCCTCTAGGAGTAAGTTTTTCCATGAATTGTTCAAGAGGAAGGAAGGATCATCAGAAAAAGAAGGAAAATTGAAGTATTGCATGAGTGATTTGTTGCCTTATGGCAATGTTGGATATGAGGCCTTCCTCATATTCCTGGGCTATATATATACTGGTAAACTCAAGCCCTCTCCAATGGAGGTGTCAACATGTGTTGACAATGTGTGTGCCCATGATGCTTGTAGACCTGCAATTAACTTCGCTGTGGAGTTGATGTATGCCTCTTCCATTTTTCAAGTACCAGAGTTGGTATCCCTTTTTCAGGTAAATGTTCTCTCTGTGATGACATAAAAGATCGCCACGTAACACATTTCATTTAACCTAATGATCAGTAATAAACTTTTACTAAAACTTGATTTCATAAAACTTCTTCTTTTACCAGATTGCTTTTAAGTTTTAACCATTACTGACCTCTACTTTCTTTAATCTCTAACATTTTTCCGTACATCCATTATGTTTTATCTATTTTAGGAAATAGAAGTTTATAATAAAAAAAAAAATATTGTGTATTGGCACATTCTACGCCAAGATGTTTATATGGTGATTCAGTAGGAGAAAGAGAAATTATGAATGCTGGAGCCTTTATTTTAATTAATCGGTGGAGTCATGCTATAATGGGTAATCCTTTCACTTACATGATGAACAAGGCTATAACAGTAGTTTAGGATTGGAATTGATATTCTTTGGATTCTTCTGAATATATGTTTCATGTGGCTCATAGCCCTAGTCTGACTACAAGGGCTATGAGCCAGAAAAATGTAAATGCTTGGGATCAACTGAAATGTAAATGCTTTCCCAGAACAACCTTGGGGTCGTAGTAGGCTGCCTAACGGAACATATATTCAGAAGAGAGAGAAGTTTATAATTAAAATGGAACATATATCTCTAACAATCAGGCACCTCAGAAACATGCAACTTTACTCTGTTATTTTTCCCAGAACATACAAGCCTCCATATACATTAGCAAGTAATGCTACTGCTCCAATGTGGATGCTTTCCTTTTCTCAAATAAAATCATTACTGTATGTTGGTTTGTTGGACCTAAATCTTACATTTCTTGTTTCTGAAGGAGTGTGAAATTGAATTCTTTAATTAATTTTCGATGTATCTTACTTTGTTTTGGCAAACGCCTTGTGCCTAGAATGTTGTGCCATGGTATTAAGCACTACGCATATTAGTTTCACATCTAAATTACAAGCTATATTGTGTCTGATCAAGCTTAAGGATCAAGGAACTAATTAATGCTCTAATTTTTGCAGCGACGTCTTCTTAACTTTGTAGGGAAAGCTCTTGTGGAAGATGTCATCCCAATCATCACAGTTGCATTCCATTGTCAATTGAGTCAACTTGTTGCTCAATGTACTGACAGGGTGGCCAGATCAGACCTTGACCAGATTTCAATTGAGAAAGAGCTTCCCCATGAGCTCTCAGAAAAAGTTAAATTGCTCCGCCCCAATCCTCTGCAAGAAGTTGAAAATGATGCTTCTGTAGAGGATGCTTTGTCTCAAAAACGAATCACTAGAATACACAAGGCATTGGACTCCGATGATGTTGAGCTTGTTAAACTTCTTTTGAATGAGTCAAATGTTACTTTAGATGAAGCCAATGCTCTCCATTATGCAGCAGCATACTGTGACCCCAAGGTTGTTTCTGAGGTACTTGGCTTGGGTTTGGCTAATGTCAATCTTCGAAATTCTCGTGGGTACACAGTGCTTCACATTGCTGCCATGCGTAAGGAGCCTTCCATTATAGTATCCCTTCTTACCAAAGGCGCTTGTGCATCAGATGTGACTTTTGATGGTCGGAGTCCTGTTAGTATTTGTAGGAGGTTAACAAGGCCAAAGGATTATCATGCAAAAACAGAACAGGGGAAAGAAACTAACAAAGATAGGATATGCATTGATGTTCTTGAAAGAGAATTGCGTAGGAATCCAATGGCTGGGGATGCCTGTATGTCTTCCCAAACCATGGCTGAGGATCTCCACATGAAGCTACTATACCTTGAGAACAGAGGTATGATGTCATGGATGACGTTCTTTTGCTTGTTGCTTGTGTTCTATACATTGTTGTCTTGGATCTTGCATATAGGTTTTAAATGCTTTATTTTGTGCTTTGGAATGAAATTTTCCCAAACTTGTGTCACTTTTATAGTGGATTAGTGACTATATAGGTCTCATAATTACTTTCTTCTTTTCTTTTATTTCTATATATCATTCTTTTTTTCTTTTGACTTGCTGATATTTGGTAATTAGGAACCTTGGTTCCCTTTTTCGAGGAATAGTGACTATATAGTTCTCATAGTTTCATATTATGAATTTTTGGGGTTTGGATTGTATGTAGACTCTTTGTCTGATCGTTGTCTAACTGTTTGTTACCAATTCTTTGTAATGTAATGCAGGACTGATGGAATTTAGACTATTCATTGAAATGTCAGTTTGACTTTATGTAATATAATTTGAGTTGGAATTCGGAAATGGAAAGATTTTTAGGTTACCTACAGTCTTCACATTGAGGGTTTAGGGTTATAAAGTTTCTGTTGTTTTAGATTTTGAAATAAGGAATTCTTTTAGTTCTTTGGCAAATGAATTAAGGCTAGAACGGAGGGCCAATTATCTGTTAAAGGAATTATTGTATGCTTTAGATTCTAAATTTTTTTGTTTTATTAGCCCAAAACAGAAAGTAGGATGCACCATGTCTTGAGATTGGACAGTTACCAACAGAAAGTGTTTAAATCAGAATGTGAGATGTGTAGAAGAAATGCAAGTACTCGATGAATATTATGGCCACAAATAGGCTGTATGGATTGGTTTACTGAAAAATTTTGCAATTGGCAAACCGCAATTTGTATCTCATCTGATACCAATTAATTGTGCATTACTTGGCGGGATTGAGTCTGGCTAGGTGACGTAGTTTCTTAAACTATTTGTTCTGTATCTGTAGCTAAATGCCTTTGAGGAATGGTAATGTTGTTTGTCAAAATAATCATTCTGTTTGAGGCCTGTCTTTTTTTATGTGAATTATTGAAAAATTCTCTTAAGACATCTGATTTATGGCTTCACTTTGAATGTTGTTTAGCTGATTTAACAATGTTCATGGGATATTTTATGCTCAAACCATCTAATAGAAAGTATTGCTGTCTACTGCAGTGGCATTTGCAAGACTATTCTTCCCTTCAGAAGCCAAACTAGCCATGGACATTGCACATGCTGAGACCACATCAGAGTTTGCTGGTCTTTCTGCATTAAAAGGTTCAAATGGCAACTTAAGGGAGGTTGATCTTAATGAGACTCCCTTAGTGCAAAATAAAAGACTTCTTTCTAGGATGGAAGCCCTTATGAAAACGGGTAATTGCACTCTTTATTAAAATAAAATTTCAATTACCTATAACCATTTGTTATAATTATGGGATTATTATGCTCTAGTCTGGTGGTCATTCAAATAGGTAGCCAGTTGGGTAGTGAGATCAATTTTATTTTATGCATGCTCTATTTCTGGTTTGGTTGCTGGGTCTGGAAGCATTCGTTCAAATAAATTTTTTTCACTATTTAATAATATATTTTTAATGTGAGATAAGGCTAGGTTGTTGTTGTTGGTATCATTGTTTAATAATATACTTTTAAGATTAACAAAAATTTTAATGACTAATATTTGAGTATTTTAACCAAGTGCAGAGTTTTAATTATAACTTTAGAGGATTAAAGTTGTAATTTACCTTTTTTAAATAAGTTAACTAAATTCTATTTTATTTTCAATTTTGATTATACTAATCCCAGAATACCTGGTATCATCGTGCTCTCTCTCTCTCTCTCTCTCTCTACATTCTAAGTGCACACATGTCAAGCACAAAAATGCTTGCATGTAACCTTTCTGTGCAATTGAGCTTTTGAATTGAATGAGAGAGAGGGGAAAGAAAACTAAACAGAAATGGAGAATAGAGAAGGAAGTGGAGGAGAAATAGAGAAGGAAATGGGGGAGAAATAGGACAGGACAGCTTTTGAAGATGCAAAATCTTTATAATGATTTTAAGATTTAATATGTTTTTTATTCTTACATTTTCACGAAATTTTGATTTAATCCTTAATTTTTTTTAGTAGCTGATTTTTATAGATTAATCATTTTATATCTCTTTCACTTACGTGACCTAACAAAAAATTTCAATTTTTTAGTTAATCACGTCGTTAATTGGAACCAAAAGTGTTGAATTAAAAAACGAAAGAGACTAAAACAAAAATAAATTATCTTGGGGCTAAATTTAACCGAAAACATATTTAAGACATGCTTTATTTTCCTATCGTAACTCTCTAGCTACTTGTGGTGTATGATTCTGATTAGAAGTTCTGACACCTTAATATGTTCTATGTGGATATGGTGGGCAGTGGACATGGGGCGGCGGTACTTTCCTCATTGCTCAGAAGTGCTGGATAAGTTCATGGAGGATGATCTGCCTGATTTGTTCTACCTTGAGAAGGGGACACAAGAAGAGCAGAGAATCAAAAGGATGCGTTTCATGGAGCTTAAAGATGATGTCCACAAAGCTTTCAGTAAGGACAAGGCTGAGTTTAGCCGCACTGTCATCTCTTCTTCTTCATCCTCATCATCCCTCAGAGATTCTGTACATTACAAGTCTAGAAAACTGTAATCAAACACACCCTACTCTTTTTGTTTGTCTTACATATATAGCGCAAATTTTAAAGGTGTTAGATACTTGCCTACTCATCTGTAAAGTTCTCTTAGCAGCAAAGTTGATCTCTTTCTACTTCCTATGTAATCAACATCCACAAGTGTTTTGAAAATATTTTCATATACATTTTGGTGGAGAAAGCCAGAGTAACTTTTTAGAGAGAAATAAAATATGCAAGGTCTACTTTTAATTCCATGCACTACTAATTGTATTACTATTATTTGTTGACTTTGATTGCTGGATATGTATGTTAAACTATTTAATAACAACATTGAATCCACAGTTCAGAAGATATAAATTACAGAATATTTTTATATTACTTTGTCAAAGAATAAAGTTAGATGTATCATTAAGATTCTTCATTGTTCTTTTTGAGACAGAAAAATTAACTTGAAGAGAATACATAACTGCTCTTTGTTTAATGAGCAAAAGAAAATGAAGTGCACTTGTTTAATTGAAGAGTTATTAATCTTACTAGACTCAAGCGGTAACATAGACTCCATCTCTCAATCGCAATAGAAAGTTACTACTGCATGATAAATTTGCATGCATATCACTCTTCCTCCCAAAAATTCAAAAATGCATTTAATTTCTTTTCTTTTGAGCATGGTTGCGGACTTGTTTAACTGTGTTTTAAGATTTTTTATTTTATCTTCAAAAACACTTTCTAAGAACTGATTTAAAAAGATTGAGAAAGTTTTTCTTTTGATCCACTGATGAAGTGTATGAAGGGAGCATTTTTTAAAATAGAGAATATATATGACATAATCTTTAAAAGCATTTTTTTTAAAATAATCTCATTTAGAAATTATGATTCATATTTTAGATACTAGTTTATGTATAATATATGATATGGTGATGATAATTATTTTTTTTTTATCAAAATGTAGATTAAAAAATTATAATTAAAGAAAATAATTATAAAGAAACAAAATATACCTGAGAAATTAAATAATTAAATTAACATATATAATGAACGATGTTTATCTATTGTAAAAATAAAATTTTAATTCATAAAATATATGAAAATGCAGCATGAAGTGGATTGGCAACATAAAATATGTTATGCTAAGCTTCAAAAAGCCATGTTCTTTGTAATATTAAAGAATCATTTGTCTAATCCTTAATTTTTACTTTAGGAAGAGCATTGACGTAATAAAAAGTATTTTTTTATCCTAACAAAAGTCGTGCCATAAAAACTCAAATACATTAGACATGAAAGTGATTTTACAATTATACTTGCACTTTCAAGTCAAATTTTTACAAATTTGGTGATAAATAAAAGTGATTATACAGAAAGTGTCATTGACTTTACAATAACGAGAAAAGCGTCTTGATTTTACAATAAATTAAATGTAAAAGATATAACATAACATAACATAAAACTGTGTTTGTAATTGAAGTCTATTAATTGTCATTGAAAATAAAATTATTTAAAAATACAGTTGTTACAGGTCAACAGATTAAATATTTACATAAAAATAAATATTTTTATTATTATATATAAATAACAAACATAAACTTTGACTTTACAATTTTAATGAAACAACGTATAATTAACTATTTATATCTATATTTATTAGTAAAATTCATTACACTTCTTAATTAGCATTTTATTAAATATATTTATTAAATACCACACACAAATAAATAATTAAAATTTTCATTTATTTAATTAAATTTATTAGATATACTATATTCATAATAGTTATTATTTATTACAAAGTACTAACTAATTACTATTTAAAATTTCATTTATTTATACTGAAATTGATAGTTATACTTAATGCAAAATCAATAAAAAAAATATAGTATTATTAAAATCTTAATAAAAATAGTGAGAATTATTATATTTAAGTTATAATAAATAATAAAAATTATAAAATATATTTTAAAATTATTTTAGAAGTTAAAATTAAATTTTTCTATCTTTTTGCCTCTTTGCCATATTTTTCTTTAAAGAAATAATTTAAAAATCAAATAACAAATGTAAAAATGAGCAATAACTTTCAGCATATTGTCACAATCCAATTTAATATTTTCTTCATTTATGTTTGATTGACTCATAACTTTATATAAATCGTGTTTCAATTAAAAAATAAAATAGTAAGCATAACTCTAAATTTTAACTAAACAAACATTTTTTATTCTGAAAAAAAAATCTTTATTTTTGAACATTGGTGATTTATAAATAATTTTCAAGATTTACTTTTTAAAATATACTATATATTTTTTATTATAGTCAAACTGCACACAGTGTATATGCAAAAAGCTCATATTTTTTTAGCTATCGCTTATCACATTAGATAATAGTATACTTTTTATTTGTCCCATCGTAATAATATAACGTTGTTTATAATATTAATTAATACTAATTAATGTAGTTTGGTACTGATATAGCATATAGTGCAACAACAACAAAAATTCTTTTAGGAACAAAAAATTTTGATGGTTAAAATAGAAAATTTGATTGCAAATTTATTTAGCTACCAAAATAATAACTGAATAAAAGTGGTTGCTAAAATATTAGTTGCAACCAAATTTAGCAACGAAATATAAAATTCGTCACATAAATTTGAAATTATTAGTAACCAAACATTCCATCACATAAATTTAGCAACCAAACATAAAATTCGTCACATAAATATTAGTTGCTAAAATATTTTGGTGGCTAATTTTTTCACAAATTTTCATCTTAGAAGGATAAAGAGTGCTAAAATAGCCATTGAAAATTAGTTATTCAGTTGCTATTTTAGTAGCTAATTAGAACACTATTTCTCTATTTCTTTAATTGGATATTTAATTGTAACTACTATTTCATTGGCAAATAATTTGGTTGCAAAATTAGTAACTATTTTATTCGGTTGTAACTTTTAGCGACTAAACTGCAACAATCATTTGGCAGCAAATTCGATCGTTAATTCTTTCGATGGGCTAAATTCAATGGTTAATTATTATAAATAATTTGATTATTTTTTAAACAAAATCTGCTTATTTAACAAATTATGGGTATAAAAATGCACATTTAACAAACATGTTACTACTCCAAAATCACATACATGGTTAGAAATACATTAAAAAAGTAAAATTATTATACAATTATGTGCATATAGCTCCATTTTTTTAAATGAAAAAAAATGAACAAAAAAATTCCTATGAATTAGTAAAGGTCAAAGCTTAGAGTTTGCTTTACTTCTATAGCTATTCTTCACCAAGATTTGAATTAACAACTGCATACAAAGGCCATAAGAAGCTAGATTAACGGTTTTGATAAAGTTATTGAGGCCAGTAACATTGAAATTACTGTTGTCGTTGACGAGTTGAGTGGTGTAACACACTTGTTTTTTATTATTTAAAGAATTATGTTTTGTTTGATATTAAATAGCATTAGGATGTGTTAGGAATAAATTGAGAAGAGTTTTAGAAGAGGTTGATGCTTGCTCAAGCGCCCAAAAATATCCTGTTTCAGAGCAATCTTGCTCAAGCTAGATGATTCTCGCTCAAGCGAGATAGAATAAAATTATCTCAACCGTCACTTTGACTAAGCGAGAGTGATTTTGCTCAGTCAAGATGAAAATCTCGTCCAGCGAGCTGTGTCGTTCAGGCAAGAACTCACAGGAGAAATATTGCTCTCTTTGGTCGCCAGCTCGCTCAGACAAGATGGAACTCGCATATCAGAAAAACATTAAAAAATCATTATCTGCATATCTCGCTCAGACGAGAGATCCGTCGCTCAAGCATGAAAATTCATTTTATTTCTACAACTCACGTCCCTCTCTCGTTTTTTCTGAACTCTCTCTTCCCATATCACAGATAAAAACCTTAGAAACTCCAAAACTTCATCGAATTCGAGCTCAGACTTCAACTCTACAGAATCGTCGATGAATATCTTAGAGCTCGAACCTCTCATTTTTACTTCTATCTTCTCTATTTCCTCCTTTCTCAAAAAATCTCTTTTCTTTAAGGTGTAGAACTATTTTGGTCCTTCAACTCTACAGAATCGTCGATGAATATCTTAGAGCTTGAGTCTCTCATTTTTACTTCTATCTTCTCTATTTCCTCCTTTCTCAAATAATCTCTTTTCTTTAAGGTGTAGAACTACTTTGGTCACCAATCTTTTCTCGCTTTCTCATCACTAAAACTAATTTTCTTAAGTAAGGAGAGCTCTATCTTATTACTAAGAACTTGTGTTGTATTTATGAAAATGCTTAATTTGATATTATAAAAATAAATACTTATAAGATTAATTTTTTTCAAATTTATTAAATATAAAATTAATTATATAATTTATTTTTATTTAAATCTCTAAAATTTTATTTATAGGTTAGTACGTTATGAAAATAATCATAATTTTATAAAAATGTGATCCAGTCATCATTTAATTAATAATTTTTTGTTTAAAAAAAATATAAATTTTATATCATTTTTCATATTTGCAAGCTAATTCAGTAGTTAAATAATACATATCATAATTTAGCAATTGATCTGGTGGCTAATTTAGTAGCTAATTGCTAGGATTATATTAAGTAGCAAACTTAGTTGCTATTTGTTACGAAATTTGTTTAGTTTCTAATTTTAGTAGTCACTTGCTGCGGCTACGATTGTTGAATTCATTGAATGAGAAAAATTCAATTTTATTGAATGATAATAATATATTTATAATAATTTAAAAAAATATAAACTAATTATGTAACAAATATATTGATAATAAATTTGAATAAAAATTAATTTTTAAAATATAAAAATCACTATTGAATATAATATTATTTAATAAACTGAAACTAAAAAATTATTATCGAAAGTTTATCAACAAAGTCTTATGTTCAAGTTTTTATGTAGGTAAAAAATATTCAATAATAAATTTATCTACCACATCTTTTGAAATAAATAATTAAAATTTTTATTTATTTATTTAAATTTATTAGATATATTATATTCACAATAATTATTATTTATTACAAAGTGCTAACTAATTATTATTTTAAAAAGTACGCTAAATATGATAAAATAATAAAAGAAAACTATAAAAGCAATATTTTTATCTTGGCCAAAGATGCATATGCACAACCTGGCAATGAAACCCAGCAGCATTTGCAAGTGATAGTGGTCATTTGGCACTTAGCTAATGCTTTATTCTCTTTTTTGTCTCATCAAATGCTAATAAGATACTAGGTAGTTTAGTTGTTGCTATGCCACACAAGTAGAAGCACATTCTGTTGTCACTTTTTTCTGTTATCATTTCTGTTATCACTTTTCCTGTTATCAAGTGTTCTGTTATCTTCTATTATTTTGTAACATTTTCTGTTACAAGCATATAATCCCACTGTTTATTTGCCTGCAACTCTGTAGTGCTACGGTGAATAGAGAGTAGAGAGAAAATGGCGCTTTCGGAGGAGGAAATAGGAAGGCTTCACAGAATCAGAAAGACGGTGATGCAGATGCTGAGGGACAGAGGTTACCTCGTCGGAGACTTTGAGATAAACATGTCGAGACACGATTTCAAGAATAAGTACGGTGAAAACATGAAGAGGGAAGACCTTGTTATCAACAAATCTAAGAAACATAATTCCGCTGACCAGATTTATGTTTTCTTCCCTGACGAAGCTAAGATCGGCGTCAAGACCATGAAGACTTACACCAACCGCATGAATTCAGAAAACGTTTTCAATGCTATCTTAGTTGCTCAACAGAATTTGACACCCTTTGCCAAGACCTGTGTTAGTGCAATTTCTTCAAGATTTCATTTGGAGGTTTTTCAGGTGAGGTGGTGCTTCATTTATCATTATCTAGAGAGGGAAAAACAAACAATTATTTCCCTTTTGTCGTTGGTCCTTCAATCGCATTAAGTGATCAAAAAGTATCTTAATAGTTTGATGCATCTTGCTACATATAGAGCATGTATTTTATGGGATTTTTGAACTACGCACATAACAACAATTAATGAAACGCATGATACAACACTGAGTGAAACTATTGCAGCGTGAGATCTTTCGTAAACTCAGAGATTAGTGTTGTTTATTATTGACACAGGAAGCAGAGCTGCTGGTCAACATAAAAGAGCATGTTCTTGTTCCTGAACATCAAGTTTTGACTGACCAAGAAAAGAAAACTTTGCTTGAGAGATATACCGTAAAAGAAATTCAGGTCAGTATGTTTGATCTTGAAAAATTTTGTATTCAAATTTTGATTCACATTTAAAGATTTTTCAACATATTTTCAAACAGTGCAAATTTTGGATTGTACCACAAAAATTTGTGTAGACACTGACAGATGGTTTTATGGGGTGGTTCTCAGCTACCTAGAATACAGATTAGTGATCCTGTTGCAAGATCCTATGGACTTGAACGTGGACGGGTTGTCAAAATTATTAGGCCAAGTGAGACTGCGGGCAGATATGTTACCTATCGATATGTTGTATAAGAATGGGTCAAGTGTGTATTCTTGGAACTTTGGAATCC
Source organism: Abrus precatorius (assembly GCF_003935025.1). Classification (NCBI taxonomy): domain Eukaryota; kingdom Viridiplantae; phylum Streptophyta; class Magnoliopsida; order Fabales; family Fabaceae; genus Abrus; species Abrus precatorius. The sequence continues at coordinate 28,847,418 of NW_020874292.1, read as the reverse complement.
AAATTGTGTGTTTTTCACGTATGACAAAATATATGTGCATGCGCTGTCAGTGTTATTTATCAATTAAATTTAGAATTTTATTTTAATAAAATGTTTGTGTTTAATATTATTATGTATTATTAAAATAATATTTTAATTTTAATCAATATACATAAATTGTATCCAAATTTTGTCTTTTTAACTTACTGTTGATACTTAGTGTTCAAAACTGTCTTAAGTGAAGCAATTCATTCATCATTATCTTAGGACTTGCCTTTTTCCAAGTCCTCCTAACAACGCTTTGAAATTAACAAATTTAGATTTAACTAGTTTCTGTAAGGTTACGATGTAGGTGTTTATAAAGTAAGCAATATGTTATATTATTAATTATTTTAATATATTAATAATAATATTAAAAATTGACATATTTTAATGTAAAGTTTTTTATAATGTCAATTGATTAAAATATATTATTAATATAATTTTAAAATTAATAAATTTTTTTAATATAACAATTTATGATTATATTATTGTCTAATTTTTTACACTGTTAGTGCATTCTTATTAAATATATTTTATTTATCTTAAACTATATTTTAATAAATAAATTATTATAAATTACTTTAAAAATACAAAGGTATTGATTCAGTGTTTTGAAAAAAAATTATTTGATACTAATTTGGATGTTAAAATTACATGATATCCTTCAAATGTTACTAAATAACTCATTTTATTAAATTATAAATTTTAAAAAATTATTTGCATAGCTTTTAATTTTCGAAATACTTAATATTATAATATGTTAAAGACCAAATAGTGTCAAGAATAATTATTTGAATGACTATAAAATGTTAAATTATTTATTTTGTAAATTTATTTGTGCATATTATATTTTTCATCATTTTTTTGAAAATTTTTAAAATAATGATAAAAATATAATAAAATAAAAATATAAAAAATATAAAAATGAAATGGATAAATAAAATAATAAAATTTTAACATAAAAATATAAAAAATGTCATGTGTCGTTATAATAGAAAAATATAAATGAAACAAGATTAAGAGATGTGTATTAAACAACTATATAAGAAGGCCAATACAGTTGCAGATATGATGCCAAATTTGGCTTGGGAACAGCCACCTAAACTAGTGTTTTATGACCCTCCCCCTGTTGATTGATTATATTATCATTTTTTATTTTGGCCCATGCTCCCTTTCATTACCGAAAACTAAAATAATTCTTAGACATAAATAAAACTTACTAATGAATTTTTCTTCACTTTTACCTTCATACCAAATTAACTAAAAGGGTCATATTGTATTCTTAGACATGGAGAAAGATTTCTTGAATAAGAATTAATATATTACAATTATAAAGGGAATCTCTCATTCGGAAATAATTATATTTCTCTCACAATACCACTATTATTTAATTAAATATATAAATATTTAAAATAAAGTTATAAAAAATTATTTGTAATTATAAATACTTTCAAATCCCATATCTTGTCATATACTGCAATTACATAAAAATTATAATTTCATTAATTCACTTAAAATATAATTATTTGTTTTATGAAATAATTTAGAGAAACCCATTTTTGGTTATTACTTTTCTTAACTAAAAACAAAAAAGTAAATAGAGTGAGTGAAGCGTAATGCTTGTTAAACGTTACTTATATGATAATACAAAATGCAAATTCAAACAAAAAAGAAGCCAAACATCACAGTATCAGATATCAGAATTCAGAACCAAACAAAGCCACTATATGGCCGGACAAACCAGCAGAACAGCGCAAGAAAAGTTTAATAAAAGATACTGTGTTGTCCATGAAAAAAAATATATTTAAAACTACAAAATATTTTATTTTTGGTAGTAATAAAGTGCATAATTTTTTTTAATGCAATTGTTAATTGACACAAAAAGTACTTTTCTGTTTGCTCCAACTAAATTATGCAATTAGCAAGTGACTGTTTAGAAATGTGGCGGCAATTTGACTGAAGTGAGTAGGTTGGTCCAAAAAGGTTCTTGACCCTTTACAGAACAGAACCTTGTAATTTAAAATTTTAGCTTAAAAGATTCACCATCCACTGTCCACCAAATCCAACCCTTCTTTGTCTTCATTGCTGTGCCTCTATTTTCCTATAGCTAAGCTAGCTGTCGCTGTGTTATCTTATATTTGTTTTGAGTTCCAAGAATGTCATTGAAGCTTTTCTTGCTTCAAACTTCTCTTTCAACACAAATCACATTCACCAACATATGGCTTCCTTTGGAGAACTTCCCTCACAAGAAGGACTCTTCCACCATACACTCCCTTTCCAATATGAGAGGCCAAAACACAAACTTTCACAACATGAGAAAAAGCCACTTGCTGCATACATCTGTCATGATGCAAAAAGCCTTGCTTCCTCAAAACACAAGGCAGAGAATGCCACAACAAGGAGTGTTTCTTCTTCATCTGAATTCAAAAGGGTAGGTTCAGCTTCAGAAAGATCAAAGTCTAAGTCACTTGTGTCAGCTGATTCAAGAATGGTAGGACCCTTGATGGATGAAGTTGCCATTGGAGCAGTGATTACTATCCTCAGTGGCTACATAGGAAGATATGTGAAAGATGATGATTTCAGGAAAACAATCAAAGAGAAGTGTGATTCTTTCTTGGAAAGAAGGAGAATAAAGGATTCAGGTGATGAGGTTTTTTTGAACATGGAATTGGGTATGAAGAAAGTTGATAGATTGGTACAGAATCAAGGAAAAAAGGAGCATGTGACAATGATCAAAAGCTTAAGGAATTCCATTGAGCTTTTAACCTTAGTTGCTTCTTTGAATTCTAAAACATCCAGGGATGTTTCAACTTGTGGTGTACCAAATTCACATCTCTCAGCTTGTGCTCAACTATATTTGGCAATAGCTTACAAACTTCAGAAAAATGACAGGGTTTCCTCTAAGCATTTACTTCAAGTGTTTTGTGATTCTCCAACTTTAGCTCGAACATACTTGCTTCCTGACCTTTGGGAACATTTGTTTCTTCCCCATCTTCTCCATCTTAAAATTTGGTACAGCACAGAGCTTGAGTTGCTTTCAAATGAAGATCATGGTGAGAAGGAAAAGAAAATGAAGGTGTTGAGTAAAGTTTACAATGAAAAAATGGATACTGGGACTACTCTCTTTGCTATGTACTACAAGCAATGGCTTAAAGTCGGGGCTAGTGAGCCTCCGCTTCCTAATGTCTCTTTGCCATCTACGTCAAGTTATAGATCATCAAGAAGAAGGTCTTCAGATTTCTCAGTTTCAAATTCCTCAATCAACCCAAACTTGTAAGTGATATGAACATCTTAGACTTAAAATCACCGCAACTCCCATCTTTTTATAAGAAACGTGTGCTTTTATGTTTTTGGTTCTCTATAACAGATACAAGACAGTGTTTGGCACCAAACTAGAGCAGAAACTTACCAGTATTGCTGACCAAAATGGAGCGTTGACAACTACTACGGTCTTAGAGATTGATGAAAAGTTGTATGGAGATGAATACAAACACAGTTCAGCTCAGGTTAGTTTCTGTGCCTTCAATTCATAGATGAAAATCTTCTGATTCAAAATGAAGAATTGCATTTCTCAAACTTTGTCTTCTTTGTCACTGTTGACAGATAGAAGATAGGATATCTGTTGGAAGATCGTCAAGCCAGATTGACAAGAATCATGCTCAATTATGGTCTGCATCGCAGAAAGTGGACTATTTTCAGTGCTTTTCTTGCAGGTTCATACCAAGGGAAAGCTTGGATAACAGCAGCTATAGATCCAAGAATGCTTCAACTGTTCTTTCAAGAGACTTTGTTGGAGCTATTACGACTATATGTTCATCAGATGTTCTAAGTGAATGCGAATTTGCTATTCGCGTGGTCACCCAAGCTTGGTTGAACTCTCCTGGTGATCCTCTCATTGAAGAAGCACTGACACAACCTAGTGTAGTTGAAGCTATCCTAGAGGTGTTATTTGCCTCAACTGAGGATGAGATGCTGGAATTGATTATATCAATTTTAGCAGAATTAATAGGAAGGAACGATGCAATTAGACAAATTATTCTGAACTCTGATCCTCAACTAGAAATATTTGTGAGGCTTCTAAGAAGCACTAGTCTGTTTCTAAAAGCTGCAGTTCTGCTTTATCTGTCAAGGCCACAGGCAAAACAGATGCTATCTTCAGAATGGGTGCCGCTAATACTTCGAGTCTTAGAATTTGGAGACAAATTGCAGACCCTCTTCACAGTACAATGCAGTCCTCAAGTGGCAGCATTTTATGTTTTGGACCAACTTCTTACTGGTTTTGATGAAGACAAGAATTTGGAGAATGCCAGGCAGGTTCTTTCACTTGGGGGGTTGACCCTGCTAATGAAAAGAATTGAAGAAGGAGAGATCCATGAGAGAAATAATGCTGCTATGATAATTTCATGTTGCATTCGAGCCGAAGGAGGCTGTCGAAGTTATATAGCTGAAAATATAAACAAGACTTCATTGCTTGAACTCATTGTTCTTGGGAGTAAACAAAATTCCAGTGGATTTGCCTTGTTTGTACTGGCTGAGTTGCTCTACCTTGATAGGTATGTACTTCTTACTTACCTTTCCAAATATACTTTTCTTTTTCTTGGTCCTTTTTTTCTCTATCATAAAATGCTGACATTCTTTTGGAATCATACCAGAAGAACCAAGATATTAAATTTCTTGAGAGGACTTAAAGATGGATGGGGTGGCTTAAACATAATGCACATTTTCTTCATTTACCTTCAGAAGGCTCCACCTGAACAACGCCCTTTAGTTGCAGTGATATTATTGCTTCTTGATCTTATGGTAATTCTATTTCATTCAACTTAGTAGTGTTTACATGGAATTATTGGTTATGCACAATGATCTAAGTTATGTGACTTCCATTACTTTTAAAATCATAACTTTTGGACCCTCTATTATTCTATACCAAATTGCTTAACATATTTTGAATACTTCACAAATGCAATAGCAGTTGTGTTGCAGGAAGATCCTGTCAAGGGCAGCTTATATAGAACAGAAGCGATTGAGGCCCTTGTGGTAGCTTTAAATTGCCAAATATGTAATGATAGAGTTCAAAAGCAATCAGCCCGAGCTCTACTCTTATTAGGTGGCCACTTTTCTTATAGTGGAGAATCATTAATGGAAAAATCACTTTTACAAAAAGCAGGCTTCCAAGAAATTTGCTTAGAAGATTCATTTACCTGCAAGGATATTGTTGTTTATGATTTTATTCACAAGGTAAACTTTGGTTAAAAACTATAATTATGTAATGTGTAATGTTTAAATTGCTTGTCTTTACTTCACACATGAGAACATGTTTCTAGTACTCGTGTTTTCTATTTTTTGCATTTCAACATTATTGATTGGTTATATGCCACTGATTAGAATGAGAAGGAAGAAGCTGAAAGTTGGCAGAAAAGAGCAGCTTGTGTCTTGTTCAAAAATGGAAATAAGAATTTGCTATCAGCACTTGCAGGTTCCATAGCCAATGGCACCCCATGTTTAGTACGAGCAAGCCTTGTAACTATTTCATGGATGTGCAACTACCTCAAATTAGTTGAAGATAGAAGTTTACCACCAATGGTTTTCTCAATCTTAAGGCCACAATTGCAACAGTCCTTGAATTATGATAAAGATGTTGAGGAAAGAGTGCTAGCTTCATATGCATTACTAAGTCTTAAAAAAAATTCAGGTATGAAAATTTTTTTGCCTTCTTCCAAGCCATGACAAACTTTAATTTTTGTCCTGAAAGGATTAGTTGTTTCCATTTGTTCTCAAACTTTTTAGATTTGGTATCACAGAGTCTCTCACTAAAATTATTGGCTGCAAAAGGATTCTTATTATAAAATTTAATAGCAATTTTATTTCCCTTGTTTAATTTTCTTCATTTTCATTTGTCTATCCTTTTTGACATATTGCTAGCAGGATGTGTCTCCTTCCTACCATCACTGGATAAAGACTCGCTCAAACATCTCAGAAATCTCTCCTTGGTGACGTGGACTGCCAATGAACTCATCTCAATCTTCTCAAAGAGTAGCTTACAATTAAGACAATGATTAGCAAGCTTCATATTTGTTGTATTATTCAATGTTCTTTCTCTTTCATATAAGTGAGATGGTAACCATCCTTGAGTTTTGTATAGTTCATTAGTTTAAAGGGAATATTTCTATCTAAAGAAACGTAATATTTGTTTTATTCATGACAGCTTATGATTTCACTTTCTGAAATGCTTGCTTAGCCAAAGAAAGAAATCACAAAAAGAGGGTAGAGGGGGGTGTCTAAAAGTATATTCAAATTTTCTGTTTCGATCTCAGTATTATCTTTATTCCAAGATTACAAATTTGTAGTTTGTGCTAATGCCATTCTGTCTTGTTTTCGCTCCCTCACATGGGTAACAGAAACCAAAATACAAGACAAAAGAGTTAACTTCAATTTTTATTTTATTTGTTTACACATGGATAACAACTTATCTCTCACGTAGTTCTTCATGTGCTACTGTTTTGCCCAGACTGCGACAGGGTGAGCATCCATCTCTCTTGGATTAAAAAAATCCTCATTTCTTGTCAAGAATAGGAGACAATCTGTACAGAACAATTTGAGACATAATTGGATGATTATGTTAATATGATGTGATCATTCATTGTAAGAAACCAGTTTGACAACAGTTCTTTAAGGTGATGTTTGATGAAATCAAACATTTTCAGTTTTTATTTTTAATCATAAAACTGTTACATTATTTTTATTTTAGATTCTATTTTCTATACAAATTTCTGAAAACTGAAAATAAAATAAAAACAGTGTGACAATTTTATAATCACAAGTCAAAATAGAAAATAAACATAAAAAAATTTTCAGAAACCAAATAATCTAACATGACATGACCATTCAAGTGGAGGTTTGCAACATAATTTTTATATAAATAAAATTATTTGATTAAAGGATTAAAATATTTGTTAAATATATAAATGTTCACACACTAGTTTGTTCAACTAAAGCTAAACCAAATAACTATTCTTCACTTGTGTGATTTTTTCAACGGAAGCATGGTACCGTGTACTTGTGGTAAAGACACATATCAGTCATCAATCATTCTGTAATTATGATACCCTCATGAAGAGGACAAATATCACTTGACTACAAGGATTTACAATCAACAAAGTGTCATCCTTGATATATCCTTCTCATTGTCCATTAACATTTCTTTTTGATTATGATAATTCCTCCTCCTCCTCCTCATGCCTCAATCTTCATCCAACTGTGGGGTCCCAATGAAAGTGTCTTTTAATTGAAGCCGAATGTTTTGTGTCAAAAATCATGAAATCAATCAACAAATGTTATTTGTGACTTGTGTCTATTTTGGTTAAAGTTGGGAACCATTATGATAATGGCCACCCCACCAATGTTTCTTCCATTGTCCTCTCATGCATATTATAGAGAAACTCCCCTAAGGTAAAAATATAAGCTCAAAATATATATGAAGTACATGAACTATCTCTATGGTCCCCCTTTCGTTCCTCCTTGCAATGTTCACGTCATCACGTGCCATTCTTTATTACATTTTTTTTGTATGCAATGTTGGAATAATGTTGTGTGGAAGCCTACTATACATATGAGCCACAGTTCAAACTTTCTATCTGTTCAATAGCATGGGCATCTAAGAGGGACCACAAGATTATATTGGATTACCTATGGTTAAGACAAAAGTCATTCGTGAAAAATGAAGTATAAATTTAGACTCGTGTGTAAGATTCCTTTTGAAATCGCATAATCCAACGTTTGGATACAAGCTTGTGTAAAGGAAGTACAATTGTTGAATCATTTAAAATTCTTGTGCATGCACACTTTTTTTAATGAGTAAAGGCAACTAATATTAAGATTAAGGAATTCAATTAAAAAAAATGAATGTTAATTAACAACTACATTAGAAAAATTGTCAATTTCACTTGTTTTCATGCTTCTGAGCCCCAATACTGGTTGGAGTGAGGAGAAGGGAACACTTTAAAGGAGAAATCCAGAGTGGATAGGCTGATATTTTCTAATATTTTAAAATTAAAAAGGTGTTTATTATAGCACCTGTAAATTTGAGAAGTTATTTACACTCTTTGTAAATCAACAGTTGTAATTTATTTGATGTTTTAAAAATTAGAAAGTATTAACATTTTTTAACTAAACCACTAATTACACTATTTATTAACATAAAATTAATGATGATGTAAAAAAAGTTACCAAACTTACTCAAAAAGTACAATAAACTTTATCAATTAAAAAAAAATACTAAATTTTTATTTTGGTCAAATTATAAATCATTCACTTGAAATTTAAACTTTTTTTTATTTCTTGAAATTTAAACTTTGAGAAAAACTAGTTGGTACGAATATATTCGTATGGAAACTCTAAGTTATTTAGATGGGTATTCATAACAATTCATAGTGGGCTTTAAAAAATCTGTTTATAATAAAATCCCTCTGCATAAGATTCTTAGTGTGTCGTAACCAACTTGTTTGCACTATTTTTTTTCTCTCTCAAACTTTTAGCAATTCATTGTTTTGATTAATCCTTTTTTACATTGTTAATGCCAAATTCTAATCACACCATTATGTTGATTATTATTTTTCCAGCTAAATATTCCCAACATTAATAAATTGTACGGTACTTCATCATAATTTTAGGGAAATTTATGAAAAATATAAATATTAAAGCTCTGAATTCTGATTGGTTTCCTGTTTGTGGCTTACAAGATCGATTCTTATAGAATTGAAAAAAAATAAAAAACAAAAAAACCATAGCCATCCAGCGCACATTGAAGTTTATCCTCAACCATTGATTTTTAACTTTTTATATTTTCAACTTCGTTGTGGCTGGGTAATGAAGAAATATGCATTAAAAATTCAATTGTAAATGCAAAAACCTAAAATTTTAGAAGTTAATGTACAACAAATAAGCAGATACTCCGCAATTTATCCTATTTTTTAACCTTACCATGTTTTTTAATTTAAGGAAAGACTCAGCCTCAGAAGCTCTTTTTGCTATGGAAAATTTTAACCTTAGCCTTTAGGATTGGGCTCTTTTTTTCTTTATATGATTTTTTTATAAAATTACATAAATATAAACTTTTTTCAAAAATCTTCAATAATAAATTTTGACTTTTTTTTATACTTTTTAAATATTATATTATTATTTGAAAATTTGCTTAATTTTTTATTATTTTAATATATTTTTTTGAAATTGTCATTGACAATTTTTTAAATTTCATTACTTTTTTAAAGTTTTATTTCTAAACTTTTATACTTAAACTTCGTATTTTTGTAATTGTTTTAAAAAAAATATTATATTTTGATATATATATATATATATATATATATATATATATAATTTCTAAATATCATATATAAAGAAAATAATCCTTAAGACTGAATGAACCATGATAATAATAAAATTTTAGTGAAAAGAGAAATATCGATTATACTTTTATAATTTTAATAAAATAAACACACATTTTTCATTATTTTTTTTTATGAATACTTAAACGGATAAAACTTTTTGCACTCTTAACTTTTCAAACTGATGGATTTGACATTGCCGGCCCAAGCCTAATCTACAAAAGCCCTAACCCACTTACCAAATCGACAGATACACGAGCCCAATTGAGTGGCCCATTTTAACAAAATAACTAACAAAAGTAAGAAAAGAAAAAGTAATAATAGTAATGATTTCGAAAAAGAAAACCGGGAATGTCGGTCGGTGTCACTTTTCAAAAATAAAAAAATGTCAGGGCATTTTGGTCATTGGAGTCAATTCCTATATAAGCTCTCTCCCTCCATTTCTTTCGTTTTCTTCACTAAACCCTGATCACATCAATTAGTGATTCCACTAATGGAAACCAGAGACCGTGGCCGAGAGCAACCAGGCGGTTACGGCGGAAGAGGAACTCGGCAACCACCGGAGGAGCCGACTCTGCAACCAGAATGGCGTCGTGCTGGAGAAAGACAGCAGGAGCTGATTCTGCAACCGGAATGGCGACGACGGAGGCCGAGCGGTTCTCCCTCCGAGTCTTCTAATCGCGGAAGTGAGGAAGAGATTCTTCTCCAACCAGAATGGAGGCGCTCCAAGCCAAATGCGACTGCGAGTGGTAGCGTCTGGGAACCAGAATGGAGGCGATCGAGGCCAACTGCAACTGCATTTCCGTGGAACCAAAACTATGGCGTTCAAAAACAAGGAGGAACGAGTTCCGGTGGTGTTGAAAAAGGTAGAGATGCTAATGACTCTTGGCGACCAGCTTCAGGTATATTCACTGTTCAAGTAGATTTTCTGCTTGGTACTTGCTGTATAAGTTGCTTGCTGTTCGTTTTTAAGTCAAGGAATACAGATAATGATGTGCTAACGTGCAATGTTGATTGTGAATCATTCATTACTATAATCATGGAGTGTTTTGTTTGCTTGTTGCCAGTTTTATTGTAATTATATATATAAACAAAAAGAACGAAACGCGATCTTAATTTTATTAATCATAAATAACAGGCACGTGGTGGATAACAAACTAGGATTTCCTGGGTTACATGATTACATCTCATTCTCTTCATTAAAGTTTTATCCTATATTGACATCTGTGGTATGCATATGTTCATCAGTGGATGTGAATGAATTATTAAAAGTTGTGCTTAATTATTTTGTCACTTGTTTTAGCTATCAATTTTCCTTGCAGATTCTGTAGTTTCCAAACTGGAAGGACTACAAATATCAAAACAGTTAGTTGTATCTTCTTGTGCCCTTGAAAAAAAGGATAGAATTTCACCTATTCGGAGACCTGATAATGGTGGCACGTTAGCCATTCTGATGAGCAGACTTCGTGTCAATCATTTTCCTGTTAACTTCAATCCAGAGAGTATAATAATGCATTATAATGTTGATGTCAAACCAAAGTTTATATCAAAATTTGGCCAGCCTCAGAAATTATCGAAGTCTGATCTGTCCATGATCAGAGAGAAACTGTTTTCTGATGATCCGGAAAGGTTGCCCTTGGAAATGACCGCACATGATGGTGCAAAAAATATTTTTAGTGCAGTACAATTACCAGAAGAGACCTTTACTGTGGATATCTCGGATGGAGAGGATGAAAAGACCCTTTCATATAGTGTTAGCTTAACACTTGTTAATAAACTCAGGCTTCGCAAGTTAATGGACTATCTAAATGGGCATACTTTCTCCATTCCTAGGGATATTTTACAAGGGATGGATGTGATGGTGAAAGAGAATCCAGCTAGACGCACTGTTTCTGTGGGACGGCACTTCTATCCCACAAATCCTCCTTTGGTGGCAAAAGATCTTCACCACGGGATAATTGCCGTTGGGGGGTTTCAGCATAGTTTAAAACCTACGTCTCAGGGTCTGTCCTTGTGTGTAGACTACTCAGTGTTGGCTTTCCGAAAACGAATGTCAGTCTTGGATTTTTTGCATGACCGTATTGATAACTTTAAATTGGATGAATTTGAAAACTTCAGGAAATATGTTGAAGAGGCACTTATTGGATTGAAAGTTAATGTGACTCATCGTAAATCCAAAAATAAATACATTATTTCAAGATTAACACCTATGATCACAAGGTATGTCACTTTTCCTATTGACAATACCGATGGCTGGAGACCCTCTAAGGATGTTAGTCTTCTTAGTTTTTTTAAAGATAAATATGGAAAGGACATCATGTACAAAGATATTCCTTGTCTAGATTTAGGGAAGGACAACAAGAAGAACTATGTACCCATGGAATTCTGTGTTTTGGTTGAGGGCCAAAGATATCCCAAAGAACGTCTAGATGGTGTGGCTGCAAAGACATTGAAAGCAATGTCACTAGCTCACCCAAATGAGAGGGAATGTGTGATACAGAAGATGGTGCAGTCTAGTGATGGACCTTGTGGGTAAGGGGAACATTATTTCTATTGCATTATTTCTTTATGTGTCCTTTTGGAACCTTTGTTATTACTTTTCTCAGTTCATACTCAGTTATAGTTGCATGAAATGTCAATGATGGATTTAGTTCATTAGGTGCTTATTTAAAGAGTGAATTGCAGGTTACACACCCTCTTCAATTTTGGCCCACATGCATATTAGGGATAGGGTATTAAGAGGAAAAAATGACCCCCGTAAACCTAAACTTCATGGTTTGTGTGAAAACACCTGTCAAACAACCATGAAATATCTACCTGGTGTCTTGTGCAGATAACTGAACAAGTTTGATTCATATGCTCTGGTACTGACTGCCGAATTGGAAGTTGGAAAATTCTTTGGATCATCTAAACAGGAGATTAATCAGAAGAAACTTAGTAGTAGGACAGAAAAACTTAGTTGTCAATAAGAAAAACCTACAATTTACTCTTTACAACAGCAATCTTTGAACTTATTAAGACTGGGACAACAAAGAGACTCAGCTTTCTTTGGAAGACAGCAGAAAATATTATATTTGACAGTGTTCCTAACAGATTAATAAAATTGACAAGTAAACATGTAGCTAAATACCATGAATCACAATGCAAGACTCCTATAGAAATGAGGAAAAATATACTATTGGACTCAATGAAATATGACATATACACTGGAATTTCTATTTATGGTAAGAATGAATAATTTTCAGATCATGAAATTACCAAACATGATGGGAGGATTTTCAACTGAACCATCCTTCTATCCTGGCTAGGTGAATACTGGAAGTGATTAGTTAAAATACATGTTTAAACATAAGAATTGGTTTATTCATTTAGTGTCTGTGGATATATGTGTGATTATATAATTGATCAATTATGTTGATTTTCTGATTTGTTGGAGACATGTCTCACTTAACTTATTCGGCAGTGGTGATCTTATTCAAAATTTTGGAATGATTGTCAACACAAACATGACAACCATTATAGGACGTGTAATTGGCCCTCCAGAATTGAAGTTAGGTGATCCAAATGGAAAGATTATCAAAACAACAGTGGATATGGAGAAATGTCACTGGAACCTTGCTGGAAGATCAATGGTGGAAGGAAAACCAATTGAGAATTGGGCCATTCTTGATTTCACTAGTTTTGGTCCGTTCAAGTACAAATTAAGAGCCAAGGAATTCATTCAAAAGTTTATTGGTAAATACAAGAAATTGGGTATATACATGCAGGAGCCCATTTGGTATGAAGAATCTTCAATGAAGATACTTGCAAATTATGATTTACTATTTGAATTACTTGTAAAAATTAACAACATTTGTAAATATAACCAAGGTCACCTGCAATTTCTTCTCTGTGTAATGGCTAAAAAAAGTACTGGGTACAAGTACCTCAAGTGGATTTCTGAGACCAAAGTTGGTATAGTGACTCAATGTTGCTTGTCTAATAGTGCTAATGAAGGGGAGGACAAATTTTATTCTAATCTGGCTCTCAAGATTAATGCCAAACTTGGAGGCAGTAATGTGGAGCTCAGTAATAGGCTCCCTTACTTTGAGAGTGAAGGGCATGTTATGTTTGTAGGGGCTGACGTCAATCATCCTGGTTCTCGGGACACCAGGAGTCCATCAATTGCTGCTGTGGTTGCAACTGTTAATTGGCCTGCTGCAAATCGTTATGCAGCACGTGTTTCCCCACAATATAATCGAAGTGAGAAAATATTGAACTTTGGGGAGGTTTGTCTTGAGCTTGTTGCATGTTACAAGAGGATGAATGGAGTCAGGCCAGAAAAAATTGTTGTTTTTCGTGATGGGGTGAGTGAGTACCAGTTTGACATGGTTCTTAATGAAGAGCTTCTAGATTTGAAGAGAGCATTCCAAAGATTGAATTACTTTCCAACAGTCACTCTTATTGTAGCACAAAAACGACATCAAACTCGTTTGTTTCCAGAGGGTTGGAGGGATGGATCTTCCAGTGGCAATATTTTGCCAGGAACAGTTGTGGACACAAAAGTTACACACCCGTTTGAGTTTGATTTTTACCTTTGTAGTTACTATGGAAGTCTAGGTACAAGCAAGCCCACTCATTACCATGTCTTATGGGATGAGCACAAGTTTACATCTGATGAATTGCAGAAGCTCATATATGATATGTGCTTCACCTTTGCCAGGTGCACTAAACCTGTATCTTTAGTTCCTCCAGTGTACTATGCTGACCTTGCTGCTTATAGAGGACGATTATACCATGAAGCAAGGATTGGGATGCAATCTCTGAAGTCAGCAGCATCTGCATCTTCTACGGATGCTTCATCAGTTTCACAAACAGCTTCATTTGAACAGGGATTTTACAGGTTGCATGCTGACCTGGAAAACATAATGTTCTTCATCTAAAGGACCTATTGTTCCCTCTTCCAGAAGCTGGGGACAGCTTTCTTTCCTGTATACTCATGTATTGCATATACTGCCTTTTCTGCTCAAATAGTGAAAAGTTTGTGTGCGAATCTAATGGCTCGTGAGTCTTGAAACCATCTTCTGTTTTGTCTTGCCAGGCAATATTGGTAGGCTCTAATCAACTCACCGCAGTGGAGCTCTAATCTAGGTCTTTAAGTACATATTTTTTTATTTTTTAATGAGCTTCTGTTTAGGTGCCCCTTTTCTTTTCCTGCTCCTTGAGTTATACTGTATAGCTTGTCTCACTGCGCCAACGAGTGTGAATTAAACTAATGTCTGGTATCGAGCATTATTTGCTACTGGAAATTGGCAATCTTTTTGAACTTTCTAGAGTTGATACCCTTGTGCTTGGTGGAACACAATTTGCCATGCTTTCTTCTTTATTCAGTTTATTTATTCTTTTTTGTGCATACCTATTGACTTATATTGTTGGTCTCTCTGATTCTGATTTGGTAATTGGTACTATTCTTTTATATTTCTTTTCTTTTCTTCGTGTGAACAGCTTGGCTTGACTTGTTTGCAACGGTTGTAGCATGTATCCATGCTTCAAAAGGATTTGCTTGATCCCTACACATCTTCAGCATATTTCAGGTTATCTGGAATCTCAGAAATAGGTACAGACTGCTTCAAATGTTGTAGTTGGCTTGAAAATTATGGCATAAGAGCCTGAGAAATCTTTATTATGCACTCAGTTTCTGATCCTATGCATGAATTACCTGCACAGGACTGATATCAATCTCAGTTGCTGACATCTACCTGTGAATCTTCAATCTTTCATTGAAGCCCTTGGGTAGCATATAAATGGTCTAGAATCAGCAGCTTTTTAAGCCTACAATAGCTCTAACTTTGATAGATTAGCTTGGAATCAGTTGTAATATAGAAAAATTGCATATATGCTTTGATAACAGAATAATTGTACAGTTGTAAATAGGATAGCCAAGTCGCGCTAATTAGGAGGCTGTTTTGGCAAGTAGTCTAGCATACCTATTATATGTATGACCTTCGTACAGTGAGAGAGCATGATGACATTATTTTACAAGTTTTTCAGCTTAGAGATAGAAATAAATTCAGTAACCGGGTTCGGGTGGGGGTAATAAGTATTTTTGAAAAAAAGTACAAATCCTCATTAGTCAGATGAACGTGCCACTGATGGGTTATTAAAATTTGATTCAAGGTAACATCTTGATTAATTACTTTATTATTTGATATCAACAGTGATGAATATAGAATTTTAAAAAAAGAAAATTAAAGAGACTAGAATTACAATATTACAAAGAGTGGAATTAAAACTTAATTTTTCTTTTAAGTTTGTTGTAGTGAAAATTAATACTTTTTATTCATGACTAACTTTTATAGAGTAATATATTATTTTAGTCTTTAAAATTGTAAGTATTTTGCAATTTAGTGTTTGAAATTATAAAAAAAAAATAATTCTTGAAATTATCATAATTAAATTATTTTAGTTCATAAATTTATGAAATTTGTCATTTTAGTCTTTAAAATTATAGATATTTGTTAATTTAGTCTCTAAAATTAAATTTGAAAGGCCTATAAAATTATAAGAAATTGATCATTTTAGTTCTAAAACTATAAATATTACTTAATTTAATTCTTAAAATTATAAGTACTATTTAATTTAATCCTTAAAATTATAAAAGAATTTGAAATCCCTTAAAAAATTAAATATTTTAATCCCTGAAATTATTTGACCTTAAAATCATAACAAAAAGTTTTAGTTTCTATAATTCTATATCTTTAAAAAATCCTAGTTCTTTAGACTAATTTCGGTCAAATTTGCCTAACATATAGGTTACAATAACTCAGTACCACACCCTACCTCATCTCGCATCTACATATTATGTATCAATTCACCACTCACAAAGTTGTCCATTAGTGGCATTACACACCCTGTCCATTTTTTGAAAAACCATGTTCTAATGAAAACACCCCACAAGGAACAAAGGCTCAAAAACAGATTTTTTTTTTAGCATCCTTTCATTTCTTTTTCTAATATATGATGGAGGATAGGTGTACCAAGTTGCTTAACCGTTAGATTTAATGATATCTAATTAGATGATTAAGATTATAAACTTGTTATCAGATAAGCAAATAAACAAGTGGGACGGTGGAACATCATAGGGGAAGACAGAACGCTACTGGATAAGAGGTAATGCCGGCAGAGAGAGGTGGAAATTCAACATGGTAGTAGCAACGTAGATGTGAGTGACGTCGGTAAAACTCACATCTTCTCCCCAAATGCAGAACTCTACCTCCTCTCCCTCATTGTCTACAGAGAGTTTGAGAAATAAGTATGCATGCACTTTAAGCACTAGAGAAAAGATAAGTATAGAGAAATTAATCATGCTCGTCGATGGGTGTGACTGGAGAGAGGAGGAGTGACTTTAAGCACTAAAGTTTGTATAGGTTTGGTTTGAGGCTCGTGTGTGTAATAACCATCACAACGGTAGAGTCTTTGAATGGCAACGACCAATGGAGGACAGACCCACCTGGAGGTGAACCAGCCCTTTTTCCTTGCTGTGCACCGTGTGAATTACAACCTATAAGCCAATACGTGAATAAGTATCAGGTTTAAGTTTCATTATAAAAGTATTAGAAGGGTTTAATCCCTTAAAATTTAAATGAATTTATTCAATTTAATTAAGATTAGTGGTGCCTCCATATTTTCAATATTCTCATTCTTATTTTCGTAGCTGTATCTACCCATAGCTATTCAAGTGTCTCGTCAGCCAGCTGTCAAATTATATTGCACACTGTATATAAAGGAGAATTGATTCCACTGAACGCCTTAGGTAAGTATCTTATCTTATTTCTAACCTTACTTGTATTATTTTTATAGTAAAATATTTATATTTTTTCAGTCCTTTAAAATGTATTTTTATTTTATTTTATTTTAAAAAATTATTTTATTTTCTACATTTTTTAATTTGTTATTTTTATTAATGTAATTTCACAAAAAAGTAATATTCGATATAAAATTTATACAATATTTACATTAATCATGTCATCATTTAATAATTAAATTTTAATATTAATATTAAATTTAAAAATACAAAAATCAAAATAAAACTATAAAAATTAAAATGCAAAATACGTAAATTAATTATTTAATTCTTAGTTATTTTATTTTAGTTTTATAAATTTTTTATTTTAATTCTTTAACTTTAAAAAGTATTTTAAATAAGTTTTTTCATCAAAAAGTGTTAATTTTGTTAAAAAATTATTGTTATTTTTTTATTCTTTAAAATCTGATAAAAATAACAGTGGAGGAGCTTGCATCACAATTCCTGTTAAAAGACAATCACTTCTCTTCCGAACAATCTGATAATGTAAGGATCATACAACCTTTTAGAGAAGTATATATTTTCATGAAGTAAACTTTTTAATTTTTTATTTTCATTTTGACCCATCATAAAAATAGTATTCATATTTTTGCAATTTATACACAACAATACTCACAGCAGATATAAAGTGTCAGCAATCCAAATAACTTAATTTCAATAAGATTACTGGAAAAGACTAATTCTTAATTTTTAGATAAAATATATTTTAATGCATGTAAATATTGCTAAATTTTATTTTATTTTTTATTGATTTTAATTTTACAAATTTTAAAATAGTTTATTGGTAATGTTTTATATAATTTTAGACATGTCACTTTATATATTATTTTAAAGGTCTTTTGTTACATGAAATAAATAATTACTTTATTATATAAAAAATATTATTATTTTTTATTGGTATGGGGAACAGGGAAAAGTAAAAGGTGGCAGCCTTTCCCGAATATGCCAAAATTTCTTGGCTTTTGGCTCTGTTTACACGGCAAGCGTTCTCCCTCAAACATCAATTCTCACTTTGTCCTCTTGCTTCTCAACACTCATTTCGAGTTTGTTTGTTTCAAAATAATTAAAAAAACAAGAAACATGTTTTATGTTTTTAAAATAAGAATATATTATTTAAAATAAAATTGTAAATTAAAGTTATATATTAATTATATTTAAAAAATAAATTAATTTTATTAAAATTAATTCTATTCAACTTTATATTTCACATAAACTTCTTTTTATTCCTTTTTTTATTCTTTAAGCAAAAACTTTATTAAAAATTTGTTAATCACGATTGACAATTTATATTTATGTAATTTCTCTAAATTTTATATATCAGTACATGTTCTTTTTAAATATTATATAAAAATAAGTTTATTTAAAAATTAATTTAAAAATACTGTATATTAAAATATTAAATTTTAAAGAAAATAATTAAATAAGAAACTCAAAAATATTTATTAAATTTTATAAAAATAACTAATTTTATTAGAAACCGTTATTAGCAATGGATGATTTTTAAATTATATTTTCATAATTTTTTCTAAAATCTCACTATTAATATATATATTTTTAAATACCATATAAAATAACTTTATCAAAAATTTAATTTAAATATATGAAATTTAAAATATTATATATTAAAATATAAAATTTTAAAAAATATATAAAAATATTAAACTAAAAATAATAATTTTAAATTAAATAAATTAATTATAAAAATTATTAATTCCAACAAAATAAATAATTTTATTAAAAAATTACTATTAATAACTTTTGAATTTCTTTAAAATTATTATTGACTATTTTTAAATTTTAACTTTCGAAATTTTATATTTTAGTTATATTATTTTTAAATATATATTTTAAAAAATTATTATTAAGCTTGTTTTCTCTCTTTTGAATCTTCGATCCTTTCTCAATCCACCTTTGTACTACCCTTTTTTGGTCCATCTTCCCTGTCCTTCCACTTTCTTCTCTCTCTGTTTTTTCATCTTCTTTGGTTCAAGCTTCTTCCTTTTTCACTCATCATCACCCCCCATTTTCTTCATTCCACACACGCTTGATCCATCACTCATTCAAGTTTTTCCAAAGGAAAAAAGATAAAATCAACATGCAAAACCTGTTATGGCTCTGGCTTCAGAGTCCTCATTAAACGTTCCTTGTTGTTTCTATCGTCGGTTTCAGAGGAACGTTTTTATTGGGGTATATCGTCTTTCTTTTGCTTTTCAGATTTCTGGGTTGTGATGGAGATAGGCTATGATGGTGTCTGTTACCGGTATTCACATGCATGTCATTTGTTTTGGCGTGTTATGAATTGCTCTGTATCTTGGAGTTGAAGATAGCATTTATCTTTCTCTATTCTTCTTTTTCTTAATATTTTTTTATTTCTTTTAATGCAATTGCAATGACATAAAGTTAAGAAACATTGAAAGTATCGCCATAAATTAAATTAAAAATTCAATTTTTTTATCATTATATTTTCATAAGTAATCCGGGGCATGCTGATTCTTATGATTTTTTTTCTTACTTTTTTGTAGATATTCATCGTTGGTGGGGAACCCATTGTTGGAAAATTGTTTCTTTTCTTATTATTCTTTCTGCAGCACTCAGTGGGATTGTGGGGACCTTCAAAATTGGATCTTGAACTTCAAATTTGTTGGCATGGTTAGCGATGCTGTAATGTGAGTTCTTAATTTAAAGCGAAAAAAGAAAATTGATGCTTTGCATGGAAGGGTGAATCATACATGGAAGTGTTGTCAAAGTTGTTGGGTGGCACACTTAGTTCAATAACCACCAAATGTATGGTTTTGCTTGCTACTGTTTTGATCCTAAGAGCATTGTTGGTTCCTTCTTTTCCTGGCTTTGATGAGATTGAATGGAGCAACCTTGTATATATCCGAAGCCATCCTCCTATGATGAATTTTCACTTTGGAATTCGGCACAATAAGTTTTTGGCGGTTCCTCAGCTTGTGTGGGGATTGAACAACCAGAAGATTGCATTTGCAAGGGCTTGCCTTACTGCTAGAATGCTGAATAGAACATTGTTGATGCCTAGGTTTAGTGCCTCGCTGTTTTACAAAGAAATTGACCTCTTGCAACCCATTTCCTTTGACAAGGTGTTCCAATTTGAGAAGTTTAACATGCAATGCCGCGGTTTTGTCCGGTTGGGTCGATACTCGGATGTGTTAAATAGAACACAAGTGATGGAATTGCTAAAGGGAAGTGGAAGGAGGTGGACAGTGGAGAGGGATTTATCACAGTTGAGGGAGCATAGTATGGGCTCTTTTGATGACTATGAGGTGATTCGGATAGTAGGGAAGAACCCTTTTTTGTGGCATGATCATTGGCCTGTGAAGGACTATGCAAAGGTTTTTGAGTGCTTGAATTTGATAGATGAGATTGCTAGAGATGCTGATAGGGTTGTGTCTAGGATTAGAGGAGTTGGAAGAGAGGTAAAAGGCAACAGTGAATCAATTGAAGTGGTAAATAGCATAACCTCTTATAGGTCTTCATTTCAGCCTCTTCCATATGTTGCTGTTCACATGAGGATTGAAATTGATTGGATGATCCACTGCAAAAAGTTAGAGCAAAGATTGAACACGAATCTAATCTGCAGTAGCAAGAAAGAGATAATCGAAAGAGTTAGGAACATCGCTGGTTTGAAGACTCCGGCCATTGTTTATCTTGCAGTTGCTGATAAACTCCTTAACAATTCTTCCATATTGGAAGATTGGGAAGAAGGCTTTCTTCCTTTTGAGAAGAAGAAACTTGGTGTTGATGAAATTTATAACAAGTACCCATATTTAATTCAGTCCGCAATTGACTATGAAGTGTGTTTGCGAGCCAATATCTTTGTGGGAAATAGTTTCTCCACATTTTCAAGTCTTATAGTTCTTGAAAGAACACAGAAGATGATCAGAATGGGTGTTCCAAACATGTGTGGAAATGATGCAAAATGGCCTTCTTATGCTTACAATATACCAGGAGAATCAAATGGCCCTATGAAATGGATTACAAATATGTCAGAGCCGAGTCTTCAAGCAATAAGCTATGGCACCAAACATATCTCTTGTTGAAATTGCCGTATATAAAATTTAGAGTAGATTAAGCTCTTGTCTCAATATTTTCACTTCGGGAGTTTGATTAGCACATTTCAGGGAAAAAAAAAGATGTAGAGAATACAACAATGGAATACAGTAGTTGTTTAAACTGAGGTACTGTTTCTCGTTATGTAAATTTAACCTATTATTGTGAAACAATTTTCTCTGATGTTGCATTGATTGCACAGTTGTCAAAAATGAAGTCCCTTCTAAACCTTCAAAAGGGTAACTTTAGGTTTCTGTTTATATTTGTTATAATTTGCGTGGTGTTTTTATTGATTTAGGTTCACGTGTGAGAATTGCAAAAGGTGGGGAGAAGATGTCTAAAACTGTACGCTGGTCGTGTCTATTTTGTTGCACATTTGAAAGAACACAAAGTGGACCCTCTTATGTATAAGTGTTCTTCCATAATGTTGCGAGGAACGCTGCAGTGTAAAAATTCCATCTTTAGAAACGATTTTTCTCTTACCACAGATAAGACTTTATTATTGTTTTTGTTACCCATGTATGTACACAATTAAAATATATTTATAAATTAATTTGAATTGTATATTTTTATTGAGATATGAACTTTTTATGAGGAATTGATTTTTTAGCTTAAAATCAAGTAATCTTATTCAGTCACCACATCACATGATGACATTAAAAATCTGTAATTCCTAATCTAGCTAAAAGGTATTAATGATAAGAGGGGGGCCATCATAGACCAGGAGGGGGCGAAAGGCATCTGTCCCTAGGGTGGGGGAAGGAAGGAGAGAGAGAGAGAGAGAGAGATTTGCATTTTGAAAATTGAAAGATTAAAATTGAACAATTTTATAAGTTATGGATAAAAATAAAATTAAACTTATAGTAAATAATGTAATATGATGAAAAAAAAGATATAAGACAAAAGGAGATAGAAAAACAAAAGAGAGAGGTAGAGATACTAGTTAGATATATAAATATCGTTTTGGATGTATGTTACATGTCCAAATTTTCGGTTGAACATGTCTCCTCCATAACCATGTGACAATTCGATTCAGCCACCTTTTTGAAAAAATTAAATATTTTTGGTAAGAGGTCGTTGTATCTGTCTCATCTGCATGTGTATGAATGGTAATGGGATTGGGGGCCCATGTTGAGATGGTTTACGTTTTAGCCTGTTACATCTCTGAGTTGTTGTTCCATTACAACCCTAAAATTATGTTAATGTAACATAGGTTAGGGTTTATATGTTGAATTTTGCAGAGACAACTTTTTCGTTTACTCATAAACTATAGTTGCTATGGTTGTGTTTGGTTAAAAAAATATATCTGATAAGCTAGTAATGGAGCCGTTTGGTAAAACTCACCATTTTTGTTTTGGTGAAAGTGAAGGGGAACTCACTATGTATTGGCTATTTAAGTTTGTGTTGGTTTGGGCTTACTCCGCCACTTAGGATTGGGTATGTGCTATGGATTTATAGCCCATTTGTTTTGACGTTTTAACCATACTTATACTGTTCACACAAAAACAAAATCATAGTTTTACCATCTGTTTTTTTACAAACCCAATCAATGGGTTCACCTATTGCTTTGTTTATATCCATTAGATAGTGCTTTAAAGAGATAGTTGAGATTAAAGCATAAAGGTTATATGATAATTTTTAAAAAATAAAGAATATAAACTTTGATTAAAGTTTACCGGTCAAAGAGTAAATCTAAGAATTTTTTATAAAAATATCATAAATGCAGTTCAATCATAATTTACAATGCATTTTTATTTTTTAAGATATTGATTAATAAAACTATTTTAATTAATATACAGTATAATCATTTATTTAATATTTTTATTTTTTGTTCTGTTACATTACATAAATTAGTACAAGATAAGGCAGCTGTGTTAAATGTTAAAAAAAAGTAACAATTTAATCTGGTTCAAGCAAAATTGTAAAATGCTTTTTTATTTATTTAAAGAAATGCATAAACTATTACAAGGGGTGTATGTTCCTTTATCATTCATATTTTGAAGCTCATAGTGTGTTTTGGTTGCCATTGCTGCCATTTGATTTTTCGCTGTCTTGTCGATCTGTATTGATAGCTAAGGTAGAATCTACTTTGATGGAAGAGTATTTTTTTTTTGTTTTTTTTCAGATTTTAGGGAGCAATTGGTAAGAGAATCCTTTTAAATTTTCCAGAGAGATTAAGAATGTTAAAATGAAAAATGTTAATAAACGATTCTATCTTTAATTTAATCATTCCTCTCTCCTCGTACTTTTGTAATTATAAATGAAATTTAATCAATAATTAAAAATGTGTTAAAAAAATATATTATAAAAGATACTCTAACATTCTTTATCTGAAATTCTGATGTTTGAAAACTCATTAATTTTTATGCAAACTTTTGTATATATTTTGTTATTCTTTATCTGCACAAATCATTTGCTCCCCTGCTTATCTGGCGAAGCAAAGCACTGTGCTTGTCATTTTGTTATTCTTAATAATCCCACTTTCTCTCTCTCTTGGGGTCGTATTAATAATTAATAATACGAGTAAAGAAAAGTTGTTACGCCGCTGAGGTGAAGTTTTAGATTATTAGGGTTTTTTGTTGTGTTGCAGTGTTTGAGAATCACAGCTTAAAAGAATAATAATACCAAATTCGAACCAGATAAGGAGTATGCTATGGAAGTTTCACTTCTTTTCTTTGACACCCTTTTCCTTTCTCTCTCTTCTCTTATTCTTCTTGTTTAGTTACCAACCCTCCATCAAAGTCAATGCCTCCATTTTTTTTATTTCTTTCCAACGCTTATAATTTGATTTCTTTTAGGTTTCCTAGCCTCCTCTATCTTGTTCTCTAGGGGTGAGAGTTTTCCCTTTTAGCTCTTGAATGAGATTTGTGATTCGCATTGTTCAAGATCTCGAGTTGTTCTAATTTTCGATTTTTTTTTTATCAGTGTGAGGATAAAGCCCAAAAGGGCTATGTCTTGCTGTGAATTTTTGTAATTTTTTCTTGGAATTGATAAAAAAAATTTGATTTTTTAGATCGATTTGTTGATGGGTTATGCTGGGGTATTGTTAATTGTTGTAAGGGCTACGTGAAGTTCTGTGACAGGAAGTTTCAGGTAATTTGTTGGGAAAATGGAGGATCAGGCTTTAGTTGTTGCAGAATCTGATAATGTTGGAAGAGAGGAAGAGGAAGATGAGTTTTGCAGTTGTTGTGAGGAAGAAGATGAAGAAGTGTGGAAAGAAACTGAGGAGCCTGTGGTGGAAGAGTTGAAGGATGAGCTTGATGAATTTTCAGTAAAAATGTTCTTTAAGGGGTTGTCAATGGCTGGGGTTGATAAATCAAGTTCTGGGTTTTCTGGAATTGGCGTGTTCATGGAAAGGTCGTCAGGTCTTGCTGCTATACGGGTGCAGAAAAGGCTTGATTTTTATGCTGAGGAGTCAGTAGTTGACTATTTGGCACTCTTGGATGGCTTGCTGGAAGCTGAGCAGAACAAGATCCGCAGGGTTTATGCTTTTACAGATTCTGAATTGTTGTATGATCAGGTTAGCAATTCAGTATTTAATCTGATCATTTCTTTGTTTTGTGAGGATAAGGCTTTGTTGTTGTTGTTGTTGTTATGTTTCTTTGTTTTATGCTATGACCAAATAGTATAAGAGGTTTTTGTTATAGCAGCCACACTATGACACATCACAATTGACACTGCTAGGCCTTATTTATAATGCATGTATTGATGCTAGGCCTTATTTTTTTATGTAACGGGAATGCTTTATGGACTAGGGGGATGGAGTTAACCATTTGAATATCAGCAGATATCCTACATTCAAAATTTGTCTTAGAAATACTTCAATTCGTTGACATGTGCCACTAGCCTCTAATAATTTTTTAATGTGCATTTCTGGTATTTTCCCAGGTCACATGTCCTTAACTATCCTTCTGTTTGAATGTGAATATTTGGACAGATTACATTTGAGAAAGATTTGGAGACGCCACTTTTAATGGGACTGAGAGAAAGGATTCTGGAACTTGCCCATAGTTTTGAAGCTTTTGTTTTGAAGTTTATACCGAGCACTGATCTTGAGCAGCCACTCCAGTTGGCCAAAGTGGCTATTGGACTTGTCACTTTCCCTGTAAATGGTGAGAGATTATTTAAGAACTGTTCTATTTGCTGGGATGACAAGCCAGTGCCAATTATGGTTACTTTGAAATGTTCACACACATTCTGTTCACATTGCTTGAAGGCCTATGCTGATGGTAAAATACAATCTTGTCAAGTCCCTATAAGATGCCCTCAACCAGGATGCAAGCATTGCATCTCTGCAACTGAGTGCCGGTCTTTTCTTACATTTAACTCCTTTGAATCAATGGAGAAAGCCCTTTCAGAAGCAAATATTATCCATTCAGATAGAATTTATTGTCCATTTCCAAATTGCTCTGTTCTCCTTGATCCTCATGAATGTTTGTCAGCTAGAGCCAGTTCATCTAGTCAGTCTGACAATTCTTGTATCGAGTGTCCTGTTTGTAAGAGGTTTATCTGCATGGACTGTAAGGTTCCTTGGCATTCTTCTATGAGCTGTGTAGAATACCAGAGTCTGCCAGAGGAGGAGAGAGATGCTTCTGATATTACCTTGCATCGTCTTGCTCAGAATAAAAGGTGGAAGCGTTGTCAGCAGTGCCGTAGAATGATTGAGCTTACTCAAGGTTGTTACCACATGACATGCTGGTAAGATACAATAAAAAAAGTGTTGATTATTTTTTATATTTATTTCGTTATGTAGTCTATTATTGCAAATCTGAAATGTGCTTAGATCTATCCAGTCAACCAGTCACACTATCTATTGAAAGTGGAATCATATAGATTATAAAATTTACCTGTTAAGAAGAGAGAGATCTGCCTATTAAATCCAGTGTGGCATGCAGATATGCCAATTTATGGTGTCTCGTTTCCTTCTCATGGTTATGTGTGAAGAACTTCTATAATGTAAAATGTTAAAATGAAACTGTCTGTAGGTCCTTATTAAATTTTGGTTTGAGAGTTAGAACATGTGAAATGTGAATGTATTGTAACCTTCATATAAACAAAGACTGGCATTTTAAACTCATACTCAGGAGAGAGAGAGAGAGAGAGAGAATGGTTGATGATATGATCCCACTGAAATGATAATATATCAGTGCCCAGAGGAAATGACTTATATAGAAATGATAGATGACTAAGTTGTTCCATATGGCAAGAGAGGGATAAAGAGAAATTTATTTTTATATAATTTAATCTCTTATCTTTTTCCTGGCATGTTTAATAGTTTCTGAAAATCATAAGATATGAAATGACTTGCACAATTACAAATTCTGCATAGAGTTGGGGATGCAAGAGGCCAATTAAATGAATACTTTGGTGAATAGAGGGGATCGGGCCCTGGGGGTGATGTAGGATTGGGAAATAGTTTGTGATCCAAAAACCTAATGAAGGCCTGAGAAGAGAAAGCTGAGTTCTGTGATGAATTTGTAGAAGGAATTGTTATGAGATAATCTGCTATTTGGGTTACAACGATTTTTAAAAGTTTTGTTGCTGTAGGACAAGTAATATGTGGGTTTGATGTGGGCCCTATGAATCAAAGTTGTTAATTTTATGTTTTAGGCTTTCTAAATAGCAAGAGTCCTGAGAATAGGGATTTGTGGACAAGTGGCTGAGGACCATAAGTTCAGTCATGGTTATGTGATTAAGATTCCAAGTCCAAACATTTGTAGGCTGAAATTAAACCAATTGATTTTAAAGTATATAGGCAGCAGAGGATGGTTAGATATTGAAGATTTCAAGGGCCATGATTATGTGGGGGCTAATATTGAGGAAAATATTCCAAAATCCACATTTTAGTGGTAATCACAAGGAAGAGAAAAATCTGCACTTTGGAGCTTTTCTTGTGGCTATGAGTAGTATTTCTTTTCAAGATGCAGGGTGAGAATTTATGGGGCTTTGAAATTTTTTATAGTATGAGTTTAGGGTGGTAAAGAAAATAACGTTGTATGTGAAACTGTTTGGATACGAACAATACTAGCATCCACAGCAGTGGGGAAAGAAGTGGAGTGAAGCATACAGCACTTAGTATTCAGGCCTGTTGAGCATTTAGTTTAGCTATGGCAAGTTAATACTTTCAATCATCTAAAATTGCTCAAGTACAATTATATTAATGAAGTTTTAGTTGCTGTTTAATAAGAGAAAGTGAGGTACCAATATAAATAAAGGGACGTTTTTAAAATCTAAATGGAAGGGAATCATTTAAATTAGGGTTAACCTTTGACTGTAGGACTGAACCTTTGTGTTCC
This sequence comes from Abrus precatorius, assembly GCF_003935025.1. NCBI lineage: Eukaryota > Viridiplantae > Streptophyta > Magnoliopsida > Fabales > Fabaceae > Abrus > Abrus precatorius. The sequence continues at coordinate 28,819,810 of NW_020874292.1, read as the reverse complement.
ATTTGATGAAAACTTTGGAGAACCCTACAAAACAGTGGCTTTGTGCTAAAAATGAATCCAGTCTGACCTTTCTCTTTGGCTCTGTGGTGGATATTCTTCTAGATCTTTCTGCCAGTATGTAGCCCATGACATAGCCCTATGGCCTTGTGTTGATGGGCTGTCAATTAAGTGTTTATGCCTTTCTGTTTGCTTTTAACGATAATCATAATCCATGCCTTTTTTCTTTTGTCCATTTCATTCTAAGAAAGATGATAGTATGTGATGTTTGAATGGCTGGGTGATCACTGATCAATAACTGGCCAAATAAAAAAAAAAATAGACGCGGGCTATAAATTGTAACTCAGGCGCAAAACAATACTTAGAAGTAAACTATTACTCACATCTAAGCTTTGGTAGAGCTGAATATGTCCCAAATTATGTGTACGTCTCATCCATATATCCAAATGGTGTCATTGCCCTTTTTCCATAGAACGCACCATATTGTTAGGAAATTGTTAATAATCCATCTGGTGCCATATTTGATATTAATATGGTTTATTTTGGCATAGAACTACTAATATTATCTTTCATTTTATTGGTATGCACTTGCATTGTGTTTTAAAATCTATTTATCCATTTGATAACATATTAACAAATGCGTAGGATACAAGATTTATTAACTGTTAGATTTAACATATGTTGTATCTTCAGTTTAGAAGTCTAAGTTGAATTTCATTCGTGTAACACAAACAGTCGCACTTATTTTATCACCTCTGTTCTATTGTAGATTATCTTCTCCGATAGCATTCAATTCTTGTGTCATAATTTCAGGTGCGGTCACGAGTTCTGCTATTCTTGTGGTGCGGAATATAGGGATGGTCAACAGACATGTCAGTGTGCATTTTGGGATGAAGACCGCTCTGAAGACTCCGTGACGCACTCTCTTCAAGAATCAGAACAATGGGCATGGGAGACTTTCAATTCTCTCTCCATGATCATGGATGCATACTCAGACCAAGAAAGATCGCAGCTTGCGCTTATTCAAAGGTTCCTAGCTGGGGGTTTCAGTCTCAGTGACCATAATCCTTACCAATCTCCTCCTCGCTGTACAGAAACTTACGTAGACCCCATGAAGGATCTACATCAACTTCCATGGCTAGAGAGATTTGTGTCTGTGATAAGTGACAACTACTATGAAGATTACATTCAATGAAATTGTGAGAGATCTTAGACTACCTAATAAGTTGATCAGCTTCCAATCTCAACTAAGTTTTGAAAGGATGCAGAAAGAGTTTCTGATTCTATCCACTTTTCATCAAGAGGTGGTGTGGCAACATGGTACCTTTTTTATATGTTCCTTGCTTGGATATCTTTGATCCAAGGTCCATGGAGATATTATATCAAGGTTAAGAATCTGTTCAGGATGATGATTCTCTTTAAAAGAAAAAGGGAAAAAAAAAGGGAAATTTGGAAGAGAATACATTTTGCTTGTGGTTGAGAATACAATGTTAGTCATTTAAAATAATTCCTGATTTTTATTTTGGGTCACGCCACCTTTCCATATTCACATTTTCATTAATCAATTGTTCAATTAATTTAATTACTTGAGGAAAGGATGCATTTTTTTCCAATTGAATTAACCTCTTTTTTTGTCACTTAAATTGGGGGTATTATGTTTCTTTAGAGATTGTTTGACTACAAGTAGTTGTAGATGACTAGTCATGAAAAACTCTCCATTTGAAAATAATGCTTGGTCTCTATTTGTAATGAAACGGTTATTTATTTTTTATCAGTTTTTTTTTTCAAATAACGTAATGATTTCCTTGTATTTAAGGTCTTATTAAAAAATGCATGACCCCTAAATTATTTAGTGGGCGTTGATCTTAATTAAATACGATATGCAATTGTATACGTTCTAGCCCAGAGGACAAAATTTACAAGATATATTGGTTTCGTTTGCTCACTTAACACAAATCTTTCACAGTTTAAGATTGCATCTTAGATAGAGAGATTGTTTGGTGTAGTTTGGCAGAGGTATAGATTGATCATATTTATATTGACCTGATATCATGATTTTACTACGTCGAGCTAGGCCATGTAAATCATTACATAATCATGTAGATAATTAGGATTAGTAAAAATATCAATTTTTTTACACCAAATTTTAACACATTAGGCTTCGAATTTGAGACCGTCGATCATGTTTTAATATATTGATTTGCGGAATTTGACTGAGAAAAATCTCCTTCTATAGAATGCATGTTCCGTGGATATAATATTAAAAAAGACAACTAAAATAAAAAAGAATTTATTGATGTAATATATAGTGCATATTTAATTTAGTTAATTTTGTAAAAATAGTAGTTTAATTTTGTGAATTTTGAGAGAGCTTAAAAAAACATTTCTCTAAATTGATGATTTAGTGTCAGGAATTCCCAAAGAATTTTTTCAGACATTGTTTACTTATACGTTTCTTTAGTATAACTAATCAGGTTTTTAAAAAATTAAAATAATTTTAAAAAGTGATCTTTTTGCTTTAAATAAATGTTAGTATTTTTCAGGATCAATTTTCCAGGATCACTTAGATGTTCCATTCCATATGATGGTCCACACAAAGCATCAAAATGTTTAAAAAGTTGTTTTAAACTACTTCATCCAAATTTATCATAAATGTTGTTGCTGGTACGACACCTATGGATAATTAAGTTTTAAGAAAGAGGAAGGTCACATGTTCTATAATTAAAGCTTGAAAATTTAAAAAGAGCACGTGAAAAAGTTGGGAAATTTCACTTGTAACTGGGTTGCGTAAATTGAAAATGTGCATAAATACTAGTTCGACCATTACAAACTTAATTGTTTTACCAAAATCCGCAAGATGGCAAAAGTCCAAAACAAATTTTCCATTTATGTTTCAAAGTTAGGAAACACACATTTTTAGTCTATGGATTTAAAGGCAGCACGTGATAAAATGGTGAAAATTTACTTAAAACTTGGCTTGCACTGAAAATACGTGCATGGACCTTTTAGCCATACTAACATTATTTTACCAAAATGCGCATATTTTGCAAACTGACATTTCCACATTTATGTTTGAAGTTTGAATGGGACTCTCACAAACGCAGCAGTTGGAAGACTTTGGATATTCAAAATTGCAAAGATTTTAATGAATCTTTTAATGTATGAACTTGCAATGCGTCACATTGCCACCTTGAAGAGGCATAAGGAAGATACTGAACCATGTTCTTTTCGTGAGATGAAACCCATATTAGTGATCATGTTTTTGTGCTGGCCGAGTTAGTGAGCACTAGGTGTAGTGAGGAACTATACAACAACGAACCGATAAAATTGATATAATGCTACTGTACTACATAAAAAAAAAAAAAAAAACATATATACTATTCTTACTATTGATATATTTATTAAAAAAAAGAGTATTTTAAACAAAAGTTATTTAAGTGAGAGTAGTGACAGACATATGGGTATAACAATAGATACACCTAAAAATAGAATTAGAAGGCTAAGTATAATTCACTTTCTGCCAGGATAGTTTTGAACAAATAACATGCACGCTCCATCAAACCATACCAAAATTTAAACCTTAGAAGTACGATAACTTGTTTCTAATTACAAAATCCGATTACGTGTATATATAAAAAAGAGAACAGAAGAGAAGAAAACTTAGAAAACTCCATAAGAAATGATAATATTAATCTTGCACTTTGATTGTTTATAAATCCACAGATACACCATTTCAACAGTCGCAAGAAAGAAAAATTGAGAGAATTTTCATTTTCAAAACAGTCAAAATTGTTTGCATCCAAGTAGAAATACAATGTATAACTTCATGCTATGATGATACATGAATGTTACCTTATTTTGACTTTTTCAGGATGTTGTAACACTAAAAATACTTTTTATAAATCTCAATTTAAATATTTCTTCAAATCAATGATAATAATAAAGTAGGCTTCAAGTATTTTTAAATCACAAAAAAACACAAACTCATTAATTAAATTTCTTTCTAAATCACAGAAGCATCCTTCATGACACAAATCAAGGACCAGCGCATCACACACACCAGAGCTGAATTTCCTTGCCTCCAACTCTGGAAGCCCATCAACAATTAGTCCCACTAATGAGTGGTGACACAAGCGACTAACTCCAATACTAAATGTTACCTAAAAACGAAGTATAAAAACATAGTAGTAAGTGCAATTTATTCGACCTTTTTGTTTAGTCATCGCAATAGAGGGCATGATCAAAACGAATCATGGAAAAACAGTGGGAACGGAGGAGTAAATGCGCATGTACCTAGTGAATTTTCAAACATAATGTTGACGTTAACGTTGAAGCCGCATCTAATGTCGAACGAAGTGGGTCTCAATGGAGAACGGAAGAAACGTGGCAGAAACATGATATGACCCAACTCGTCCAATTTCAATCCTCTCCTGTTAACGATACATGACAAGATTGCTTCACTGTCCAAAATATGTTGATTGCTTGTTAAGGTCAACTTTTCAATGACTTTGGCTTTCTTCTTTTTCATTTATATTTTTAAAAGATTTTGTGCCATGTGATGTTGATTAATTTTTCCTCTTTATTTGTTGATAATGTGAATTTTCCTCTTTAACACGTTAAATCAACCGACATGCACTTATTGTTGTCCTCTCTCATTCAACTAACACTTGTAATTTTCGTCTTGTAGACCTTAATTAGCTAAGTTACTTATCCAATTCCTTTTTTATAGGGTGTTTGGGTCCAACTTCACCAACCCAAGCTTATCTCTTATGCGATGAGGCACACGATTATTGTGATATGTGTGTCTCTGTTTGAGGAACCACGTGCACGACCACAAGCAATGGCTAGTTCCCCATCATCTCGCCATCCCATTACTCTATCACTAATTAATTATTACGTAGTTTTACAAGCTTCGAAAATCATTTTGAGGGGTACATTGTTCATGGCATGTCTCATAAAACTAGTCTTAGGAGGCAAAATGTTATTTTTCAATCAAATAGGTTTCTTTGAACGACAACATGATTGTGAAGCAGTTAAGGTTTTTCCTTTTTGCAATATATGTAATCAACGGCTTTATTTAAATGAAAGACAACGTTTGTAAATATTCGAACCACATGATACTTAATCAGATCTCAAGATAATATTTCTAAAAATGATACTTTAGAGAAATTATATTTGAAAATATCGCAGTTATAGAAGTTAATTCATTGGAATATGCTTGTTTCTCAGATGCTTGATAATATATGATAAACCTCGCGCATAAAGGCATTAGAGTGGCTAGTTAAAAACATTTTCTCACTTTTTACGAAACCCTTTAATCATTATGACATTAATAGACACCTAAAAGTGTAAGAATATAATGGAAAAATACGAAGTTTTACATGAATATATTATTTCCTTTACCATATAAATGTGTACGTACATATACATTCACACGTATCTTAAATTTTAAACTTACACTCTCGTATATCTCATTGGTTTATATTTATGCCTTTAAGATACCGAAGTCATACAGTCTTGATATACTACCATTATGAAATTGGAAAATTTATTACGTGATGAAAGTATTTATCTTCCCCTCTTGTGAAAGCAAGAAAATCTGATTTGATCTCAAGTAATCGTTAATATGGCAGCAGTTCTTGTCACTGTTTGAACAAATTTTGTATATATAGGTTTAGAATATCCACCTTTAATTTCACTTCAGACGCATAAAATCTAATTAATTTTAAAATTTTGTTAACCTTAATTTTTAAGTTAAATTTAAACACTAAAAAATATTTTTTATTAAAAAAATATTTATTACATTAAAATTATAATAAAAGCAGGATAAATATTTATAAACAAAATTTGACTGTTATTAGCTATTTAAATTTAGTCATTAGTATAATTTTTTAATTTTTATAGAAGGATTGTGGGATAGAAGTTTTAGAATTAATTAAATTCTTTATAGATGATCATTATGATTACATTTGTGCAACTGTGAATGGAACTGAAAGGGAAAGGAGAAGGATGGTGGGGCTGAAGTTGGTGGGGATGAGTGGGGACAATGCAGCACTGTTTGATATTTGGATTTGGGAAGACAGTTTGATGAGGAAAACACAGAAACCAACCCCACTGGCGACACTTTCAAAACATTAACTCATGGTAGCAGCTACCACTATCATATTATTATTGTCAAGATGATGGTGTCGTGGCCCTTTCCTCTTTAAAGCCAAAAGAACTCTATCCCCAAGGCACAGTGAATATAATAAATAAGTGCCTCAAGGTCCAGCCCTTAGCCCTACATTTTTTGTCCACATTAATCTATGCAATGTCAAATAGGACTTTGTTTCAATTCATCATCGTATATTTCGGATTACCCTAACTTAACTTTCATAACCCTGACACAACCTACTAACGTACCCTTTCTGCTAATCTTTCCATTTGTTTTCTCTCCTTCTTCCCACTCCAACTTCCAATGCTGCGTGGTCCTCTTCAGATGTTGCCATTTCAATTCACGTTATTTTCTGACTGTTCCCATTTACCCACTCTCTTTTCCATCACCCCTTCAGTCCAATCACGCTCTCACAATACTTCTTTTTTACATTTTTTTTTCCAATGTTTTCCAGGGTTGGCATGTTCTGGGAACATTTCAAAGTTACCCTGTGTAAAAAAAAGGGCTGTATTGTCAAATTTACATTGATTAAGTATTTAAATTTTTGTGTTATTAGAATTTAATTAAAAAATATTTGATCAGAACGCGAGTACAACAAAAAATGAAAAAAAATAAGTTGTGGAATGGAAGGTGTGTGTGTTAACGTGTTTTACTTTCTTTGTGCTTGCTATGCATCAATAGTTTATATATTTTTTGATAGCATGGTTCCTGATATGATTTTTATCTTTTTTGTTTATAAATACTAATAATAACATTATCAAAATAAACAACCGTATACAGTTTAATTCTACTCTAATTTGATTGTGCCTATTTTGAAGAGATAAGAATAATGTCACTCTCAAATAGGTTATGCCTAATATGGATTCTAATATACTAAACTGTCACAAACCTGAATAAATAGCAAGGATGCAAAAATTTTAATTATGCTTTTGAATGAGTGAGTAGGGTTAATGAAAATATGATTAAAATTGTGAATATGAAGTTACCCTCACAAAACAATCATCCAAGTGCATTATTATAATCAAGCTGGCAGCAATATCCTGCTTTGTTTAAACTAGTGACTATTACTTCCTTAGCTTGCTTTGTTTGCATTTAACCAAAAGTATGAAAGGTGGTGTCTCGAACCTGATGGATCTAAACACACAAAGCACCCTAAGTGAGACTAAAATCTTGATCAAACGCTACCCAAGCAAACGAAAGCCAAGAAAAAACTAAAAATATTAGTTACTATATTGAACAATGGTGGAATATCACTATAGCATATCTTGCACTCTATACATTTTCTCCTATGTATACGGTACTTATCTCTCTCCAAGTCTCCCAATAAAACCAATCACTTAATTTACTAAATAACTTTTTCAAGCAAAGCAAACAGCTCTCTAAATATAGTTTATGAAATTATGTGAAGACTATAAAATAAAAAAGGCAGAATATTTACATGATTTTCTATGTCAAAGGTTAATTGATGTTTTATAGTATTGAATTAAAAAAAAAGTATTTATTGAAAAATATTTATGATATAAATAAATTTATTATTTTAAATAATTTAAAGTATTCAAAAAGATATATTAAACTTTCTTCAATTAAATTTTTAAAACACCCATTAATTAAACTCTTTTTTATGTTATTTATCAAAAACACATTAATAAAGAGACAAACTCAACTAGTATTTGTTGTTGTTTAAACTTATAATAGTAACTACATTTCATAACCGTATGATATACAGTATTATAAAATATTTAATATTTTTAAGACTATTAATTATTTTTAAAAGTATGGTTATATTATTAAATATTTTTTACTTATGTTATGTATTTAATTAAAAAATTATAATTAACTTAAACATTGCAAGCTATTTCTTTCTTACTTAAAAAAAAACTATGATGTAACATAAGCTCAACAAATTGCATCAAAACGGTCATTATATTAAGTTATAATTTTAAAAAAAAATTATGCCTTTTAATATTATAAGAATTTAATATTCCAAAGATTTAAAAGATTAAATAAATATTGAGTGAATATTTAAAGCATTAAAAAAATATTAAAATTCTATTTATAAAGTTTATTTGTGTGTGTGCACAGAAGATTTGATTTATAAAACGTGACTTCAGTTCATATTAATATTCAATAAAGTATCAGTTCTATTATTTTTTATAATTATAATATCACATACATAAATTTTAAAATTTTGAAATAAAATGTTTTTCTATTTTATTCTATTTCACTCAGAAGTATTAATTTTTTTTAACAATTTTAAAAATTTAATCAATTTTTTATGATTTTCTCTATTCAGCGGTAATAATTATTATGAAGAATAATAATTTTCCTATAAAATTAGAGTATTTAATAACATTTTTTAACTCATCACAATACAAATATTTAATTCATGATGTCATTTGAGAGGTAGGTATGATAATATACTTAAAATTAAATATTATAAAAATAATGCTTAAAAGTAATCAACAGAATTTATTGAACTTATTAAATATATAATCATCTTTAAAGTAAAATATTAATAAAATATATTAAAATTAAATAATAAATTCGTTTATCATAATAAAGTTAATGAAAAAAAGTAGTACGATTTCATTTGATCTGTTTTTCTTTAAAATAACATTATATTCACAATAATAAGTTGAGTTTTTCTTAAAAATAACATATTAATTGAGTTAATAATTCTGTTTATAATGCTTTATGATTTAAAATTATTTTGAAATGATGATTATTTACGTATTCTTTTTTAAAACAATACGATCTTTCTAACTAATTTTTTCAATCATTTACATTAATATTACAAAAATATATATTTTATCAAGTTATCAAATAAACATAAAAATAAAAAATCATATTTAATCTAATTAAAATACAGATAATAAAGCTAATAAATTATATAAGTATTCAGCAACTAAAAACAAGGGTAAGTTCTCATCCCTATGTAGTTACTGCTTGAATAGAACATCATGGATACTACTTACGTTACCCAAGAAAACAACGTATATATACAGAGACTCAGCAATAGCAGTAATTTTGGTGCAAAGGGAGTGGGCATTTTTACTTTTGATTGCATGATTGGGTACTCTCAAATTCATTGCACGCATAAGTTGTTGTTTTCTTATGCGTATATGAAGATAATCTTTCTTGGTGCATTATGGTGATTCATTCATTTTGATTCTCTCTCTATATATCTATCTATCTATCTATCCATGCTTTCTCTGTAGGGATATATATGTCGCTGAATTGGTGTGGTGTTTTGGAACGAACGTGGTTCTCAAGCCAAGCTACAATAACAAGACATCAATTTCTGTTCACGCATAGTGGGACTAATCAAATTCTGTCAGCTTCTCATGTGTCAGACTCTACTTGGCACATGCTCACGTTAATGCCCAACAACACATGCAGATGTACCATTTACACACCCACCTTCTATGGTGTTCCATTCCAACCAATTTATCATCTTTCAAAGCAAACCTATAATTACTGCCACAGAGGGTTTTAAACAAAACAAGTGAAGAAAAGGAATCAAATCTTTGTTTTTTTATCATTTGGATATATTGCAAGTTATTATCTGGGTTTATAAAGATTAAGAAAAAAGAGAGAGAACATGGCAAAAAAGCTACCTTAATTAGAGAGAAGAAAGTTCCCGGATCATGATGTCAGTTTTCAACATAAAATTATTCAACTTTAATTTGATTTTAACTTGTATCTAAATTTTCAGTAGATTAGACAGTTTTGTATATGGGGAAAAGAGAATGAGTGATTTGGAGAAATCCTGGTTAGGAAAAGAGTGTCTTGGACTCTTTACCAGTGGAATGGATTTTATTCTAAAGAGCATAAAGATAGTGGTGGACTTAAGTAAATTAAAAAAGAAAGAATCAAAAGGTAATTGAATAGGAAAGGAGAAAAAGGATAGAATGAGGAGGATATGTGAGCATTTCAATCATTCCATCCCAAATTGAGAAGAGAAGTACAACTAAAATTATACTTTCCTTTTCTTTTTTGTGACAGACAAGTCACAAGACAAGATTTTGAGTATTGGGAAAAGATGAAATATAAAGTTAAGAGAGACTGAAAAAGATGGCTCTACCTGGATCTTTGGTTTATCAATATACATGTGGGTCACTGACCCCATATTAAGCAAGGACTTTAATAATAATAGCAATCATAAAAGTTTTGACAGATTAAAAGACAAGGTAGTGGGAACGGTATCGGTATCTGAGGTGATGTTATTGTTCATTTTATTTGCATACCAAATAGCTTTTATAATATTTCAGTGCGTTTCCCATTCTATTTCTGCTTCAATCATACTTCTTAGACAAAACTTTACTTGTTTGGATATCATTATCTTTTTAGTAAAATTATTCTCTTACAAATTTTTCCATTTGCGGTTTTATTAATACATTATAAGGAATACATATATATTCATTAATTATATTAAATATTTAAATAAAGAGTAATAGCATGTTTTCAAATTTAAGATATTTAATCTTTTTATTTGATTAAATTATTTTTAAATATACTTTTGAAATATACTAATCATAGAGATTACTATTAACGAAATAATTTAATTATTTTTATGTTATAAATCTGAGTCTTTATTATTAAATAATATTTTTTAAAAGTATTTACTTTTCATTAAATTATGTCAATTATCTTGCTTTGAACATTGTATTTAATCGTTTATTTATTTTATTCCTTTCAAGTAATATTACTTATTTTTAATTCTATTAATTTAAATTTTGATATAATGTATTAAATTAAAAATGCCCTTTTAAAATAGATTTTAAGATTATTATTATATTGCTTAATCGTAAATAGAATTTATTTTTTGTTTAAAATTTTGATATCAATAATGGTAATGTATCTTGATTAAATTAATTTATTTCAATTTTTTCGTGATTTTAAAAAATTATCTTTTAACTTTCTAGTTGTAAATTATTTAAATAAAAAATAAGCTCATTTAATGTTATAAAAGATAAGAAATTGAATGTAAAAATCTTAGCACTCTTCTAATTAGCTTAGGAAGTAATGAAATCTAAATCTAAATGTATCTAACGAGGGAAAACAGATTGACATATAGATACGCAAATTTTAAAATGTTACCGAATTTAATGAGATGCTCTATTTTAACTTATTAAGTTGATAAATTATAATAACAGATAAGGAAATTTATTAACATTGTAAAACTTATCAAAATTAAATGTTGGCATAAAAAGATGTAAAACGTGTGGTGTAAAAACAGATCCAATTTTTATGTAAAATTATTAAAAAATATTTAAGAATATTTTTCAATATATCTTCAGGTTTGGAAAAATTTGCTAAACTTTTTAATTTCTTTTGGGTAGATTTGATCACTGTCCATCCACCAATATCTCTAGTGCCAAACACAAAGGTAAGGCATAAATATGAAATAAAATTTTTGCCATTTTACTAGTGTATGTTTGATTATTCTCTTTTAATTCAAACATAATAAACGAATCATTATTTTCCTTTTTATAAAATCAGTAGTTACTTTCTTTGATAAATTAGGCATCCATGACAGTCGATAGTTCTTGCATTGATTATGTTTAACATCCTCTCTTTTGAAATCTTTAGTTAATTTTTTCCGTGTGATAAAAAATAATGTAATATCACAAAATTTAATACATCAGTAACAAAAAAGTTAGAAATTTAAATACAAAAAATTAAAATTTTCATTTTCATTATATCCTCTTAGACACACGTTTGAAAAAGTGTAAAATGTTTAATAGAACGTGGTGTTTATTATATTGATAGGAAGTGACCAAGATTTTAGTCGTAGCTTTATTGCTAGTGCTCCATTTGAAATTTTGGGAATGGGAGAAGAAAAGGTTCTTATTATTGGGAAGGTGGTGCAAGCAATATAGAACTTTAGGAGGAGAGTGGGGACAGAGAATTATAGAAAGGGGAAAAGGGGTTGAGGTAAATGGGTGAGAGTAAGAAAAAAAAAGAGGAAGAGGAGGAAGGGAGGAAGCATCCTATACCCATTATGGTGCAAGGAAGTGGTACAAGAAACAATGATGCTGATTTTGACATGGGAAACTTTATCCTATGCCCATGCCATGATGGTTTTCTAAATAATACTCATCTCCACTCTGTGGCAAACCAACATGGACTTTAGACTTACTTATCTTTCTTTCCTTTTTACTCTGTTTGCTTTCACTTTATGAGGATTTTAGGTCTGTCTCAACTTTTAAGACTTTTGCTGCCCCTTCAAGCCAAAATAATGAAAGCAAACAAAATGAAACCACTCATCCAAGCCGTTTCCAGAATTGATGCCCACTTATGGCCATATCACACCACACACATTACTGTGTGTGCCCCCCCTTTGCCTTTCTATTCTTACCCACCGCCCATCACTACTTTCCAAACACTACCAATTTGGATTCCTCTTTCCCTTCCAACCCCTTCTCCACGATTCACTCTAAGGTTTACTACATGGGGGACACATCACTTCCCCCTTCTCCTTTTCTTCAATTTGCATCTATCCCATTTTCATATTCATTTTTCTTCTCAATTTCTAAGCTCAAACCATCCCTTACTTCATAACAAACTAACTATTACACTTCAATTTACTTAGGACATATAGGTTATTATTAGCACAACCATGGCTGTGCTTGGAAACATGTAAAAATACATTATATAGAATTTCTTTACATTAAATAACAATTGTATACATTTTCCTTTTTCTTTATGCAAGAGGCCAAAGTAAGTGATTGATAACTTATCTTCTTAACACGGATTGAAATCATAATGCATTCTAACTTGAAAAAATCACTGATACCCAAAACATTTTTTAGGCAAATATTGATACAGTAAACACCAGTAATTGATAAGAGAATTACTACCTGCATAATTAACCATTAAATAAATCAAAAAATTTAAAAGGAAAAGATTGAATTATGAAATATGAACAAAAGAATTCTAAAATCTATTTGTTTTTGTTTTTCTTTTTCTCTAACTCTGTCCTTTTGACAAAAAAGAAAAAGAAAACTATTTTTTCTTTAGTTTGTGTTGGTCTACACTCTTACAGCGAAATTCTACAGCAAAACAAAAATCTATGTAAAAAGTTGTTCTAAGACAGATTAACATGGACACTAGCATCCATGCCAGAGTCACACACTGGGCAATTGCGAACTGTGGACCCACACATTGTGCAAAGGCAAAGATGCCTGCATGGTAGCAACAACACTATTGACTCCCTCACCCCACAATTCTTACACAACCTACCACTACCACCGCCAACCGCCGGCAGCGATGTCGCCGTGTCATCGCCTGCGTCCACTGCCCCATTGCTCCCACAACATGATTGAGCATCATCGGCGACAGCAACACCGCGATCTTCGCCGACATGTGCCAGCACTTGTTCCAAGTTGCTTCGTAGGTAGTTGGCTGTAGTTTCGTTGGTTTGTGCTAATTCCCTCCAAATTTGATTCTCCACGCACAAGTTTCTGACCCTTTCTTGGAGCGCCCAATTCAGCTTTCCTATTCTCTGAATTTCTTCGTCCTTTTCCTTTAACTTTTTCGCCATTGCGTCTTGAACTGCGCTCATTAACATCCTCGATTGCCTCATCTTTTGTTCCTCCATTTCCATTCTCACTTTTTCAGTCTGTTCAAATCAACACCACAATTTAATTAATAACAAAATTAAAGACACCCCGTGATTTTTTTCCAGACAAAGTTTGAAATTTTATCACTTTTACCTTCAGTTACTTACTTTTATAAATACACCAGAAAACCTTTGAATATGAACAGGTTTTTTTTTCTTGTCCTTTTAGGACAAGTTTAATTTTTTTTTTAAAATGGAAAACATGGATTGAATTGAAGGATAGATAATTACATGATGGGCAAGGACGCGATCGATTTCGGATTGGTGATTCTGGAATTGAAAAAGAGCATCTTGGTTGAGGAATGATGATTCAGAGGAGAGTTTGTTCTTCTGTTGAGGTGGGAGAGAGGTTAGTTCATTGGTGAAGTCTCTTGAACGTTTTCTTTGAAGCGGAATATGGTAGGTGAGACCGCTGTCTGCCTTGTTGGGATCACAAAAATTGGATTGATACAGAGGTAGAAGTGATTCAGGCATTGTTGTTGCTGGAGGCAAAGCACAATCCATTTGAGCATTGTATATAAAATCAGAATTTAATTGGTGATAGTGTTGATTGGGTTTGATGATTTCTCTGCATAAACAAATCAAACAACGTTGGTTAGAACAACATAAAACAAGTGGAAACCTTGAAGACAAGAACACATAAAAAAAATTATTTAAATTTAAAAAAAAATAAAAATTCTGGTAGAGTAGTACCTATTAGTGAGTAACTGAGAAGGCAAGAGATTCATCATGGAAGTAGCTTCAACTGCCATGGAGGTTGTTTAGCCTTAACTTATTGTGTGAGTTTGATGGAGAAGGGGAGAATAAGAAGGAGATGAGGAAGAGCATGCAATAGATGTGGCTGAGTATTAGGGAGTCTGAATGAATGAATGAATGAATGATTCAGGTTTATTTAGGCTTTGGTTTTTGTGGGCGTTTTTAAGAGATAGAAAGTCAAACGCATCTTTTCTAGACAGAGAAAATCTCAGCCTATTTTTTTTATGGAGAATGAGCATTACACTAATAAACAATTTAATTAATTATATTAAATTCACTGCCCCTTTTATTTTCCAAAAATAATATATATATAAAAAAAAGAGTGAAACATGGCATGTCAGATTTTGGTCTCCAGGATTCGCTTTCACGTTTTTTCTACAATCACTCGTTTTAGGAATTTGGGTTTCTCACTTTTCCTTTTATTTAATTTTCTTTTACGTGCAACAAAAAATAATAAAATAATGATTTTGGCTTATTCCTAACCTAGAAAATCACCATTTACGTACTTACCATATTTCCTTGACAGCTTCCTCATGTCTATATCGTGCATTGGGAGCATTTTTTGAAGCACAATTCATCAATCAAACTCTTCCCGATTCTCACGTCTACAAGTTGGTATCACTTTATCATTTTTTTTTTATTAGTTTACTTCAAATAAAATTATTTATTTCATAAGCTCATTTAGACAATTATATATATCAAATCAGTTAAATTTAAGAAATTCAAATATTTATGATTTCTTTTTTTATATTTGTATGCAAACGTAATAAACGGTTATTGATACATATTAAATTAATATCTGAAAATATGAGCCTGCGTTAATCAAATATTGAAACAGACATCTTTTTAATATAATTCGGTCATTGATTAAGGAATCATCACATATATAAATTCTTGTAAATCATCTGGCCATCTCTCAACAATTATATTTAGTTTTTAAATTGAACCATGAGATTAATTTAATTTAAATATATTATTATTTAATCATCCACGTTGTAATAAAAATCTATTTTTATAATAATAATTATATAAAATGTTTATTTATGATGTACTTTAATTAGTTAACGGTGTACATTGGTGTATTAGAATTAACAAAAAGAGCTAAAATAATTTTAACCCTTGAAATGTTTAAATATGAACTTTACCACAATTTAATATCTTGATTCGTTTCAATTTAACACGTTAATTACTTAAATTTTTGCATAACATTATGATAATTCAACAATGAATATTGTTATTAAATCGGGTTTTTGTTTAATTTTCATGTTTCACCAACAAGAAGATAATGTTATGAAAAATACTTAAGAATACATTTGTTTTATTATAATATTTTTCCAAATAACCTACATAAAATCACCTTGTAATCTACAAAGAAACTTTTTATAGAAAAAATAAATAATATCCTATAACTATATGATATAATAATAATAATAATAATAATAATAATTTCAGAGTTAAATAAATTTTATATTTTCAAATAATTAAAATATATGGCAGATATATTTTTAAATTTTTTATTACAAAAATTAATCATTTCCCTAATTTAACATTTAATAATTGAATGACAGTGTATATTTACTCTCACAATAAATTTTAATTATATTTAAAGATATTTTATAATGTTTAACAATATTTATTACTTTTATTATAGTTATCATTCAAATATATTAAATTTTTTTATCAATTAATATGATAACAAAATTTAAATTTAAATCAAATACATTTAAATTGATAACTAAATTTTCAAACTTAATACATTAATTACGTTTAATATGTTTTTTTAATCTGTAAGACCAAAAGGAATGTCCTATGTGATATAATTTTTAATCTAACAATTAGTGTTTAGATCAAATTATAAAACTTTATACCATTTAAATAATAATTAATATTTTATCAGCCCATTATATTTTAACAAATTAACGTTAAATGAATAAATAAATATTTAATATATTATTTTATTAATTTTGATAATTTTTTGATTTTTTTTTATTTTTTTAGTTTCTCATCCAATTTAATCTAAATTTAACCCAAGTCATTTACCTGAATGCGATGGATAAGCTTATCACTGAATATATATAAGAACTTGAATTTGAGACCTTACTTAAACAATACTGAACCGCTTATTAATCGGACTAACTTCGTTAATTATTTTTTATTTAATTTTGATACACACGTTCACACACTTTTACATTAATTATTCTTCCAATACTAAACGACAATAACAAAAAAATAATAATAAATAGAATAAATTTTTTTAATTAATTATAGAAAAGAAAATGCAAACTAAATATGATTTAAAATATCAAATTATTTTGGTCTGGTGTTGTTAATGAGCTGTGATATGTGGTAAAAGTATCTGAATATAAAATTATCTGTGATTTGAAATTTAATGGTTGAATTGATAAAGTTAATGCTCGAAAGACTGAATTGATAACCTATTTATTGGAAATTAAAAATAAGTTATACTCACAGAAATATATAATATAATTATATGATGATACAAAAACTCCTATATCTAATAACATTATCAGAGTTAGATTATATATATATATTTTTTTAAATTACTTACTACAAAAGTTAATATTTTTTTAATGTAAGACTACATAATTAGATAATAGTGTAAAATAAATAAATTTTAATTATATTTAAGATATTTTATAGAGTTTAGCAGTGTTTATTATTTTTCTTATATTTATTATTCATAAATATTAAATATTTTTATTTTTATCAATTAATATGTTAATATATTTTAAATTAAATATATTTATATATTATAATTATTTTTCAAAATTTAATACTTTAATTAATTATAATATTTTTTAAGGAAAAAGCGTTGGTGTTGTTAATTTTATTAATCAATTAAAATTATATTTTTATTTTAATACAATATTTTATTTATTCTATTATAAAAAATGATATAAAACTTTAAATTTAATCATAAATTTTATTTATTTGTTAAACAGGTAAGACCAAAAGCAGTATCCTATGTTAAGCTCGGGCATGATTGGTTAATTTATATTTAGTTAAAATTTGTAGTTTTTTTTTTTAAACTAATTTTAGTAGGAAAATGGTATTCTTGTTATAATAATTCAAGCCAAATTTTCATGAAATGTTTTTTTTTCGTAATTTTTTATATAATTTTATTATTCAAACTACCAAAATAATACTATATGAGATACTATAAATTATTGTTTTTCATTTTTATGTTTTCTATATACTCGTATCTTAAAATTATAAATATAAAAATAGTTAAAATATCTCTTTTAATGGTATGAAAAAATGTTTATATTTTTACAAGAAGGAAAAAAAAACTTCATATGATGAGAAGGATGAGAGAAAAGAAATACGAACTTGAGGGATGATCTGTGACTGTCAAAGGGTGAGTAATGTGTGTTTGCCTTTTTAGATTTAGTGAGTTAAAATTTAACTATTTATATTTATTTGTGGTAAAAGTTGTGATACATGAACTAAAAATATAATTAATGTTTTGTTTTTATAAAAATATTCAATTATTTATTAATATTATAAAACAACAATTAAATAAATTAAAAAATAATTTATAATTTAAAAAATAAAGAAACTACCTTCTTTTTTTTTTGTCAATGTTAATATACCAGATTGGACATTGATTCACTTTGGTGATGTTTATCCTCTCTGAGAGAATATCTTCAATTGTCGATTAAAATGCCTAGGTTATTAAACAAAGGTATTATTTAAGGTGTATTTAAGAATATATAATAATAATTCATTTAAATTTTGATTAAAATTATGGTTTTAATATATTAATAACATTTAAATATTATAATTTTGAATAAAATTTATTATAATATTATTTTTTATTACTTTTGGTGTTTTTTATAAGAAATAAAATAAAATATTTTTTTGTCCTTATTATAAGAAATAAATGATAAATTCAAGATGCATTAATTGCTAAATTTCTTTTATACTCTTTTTTTTTATTAATATCATTAAATACACAAATTACTAATTACACTATTTAATATTTAATATTACAGATATTCTTGAAATAAAATTTATATTTATAAAAAATATAACTGACTTAATTATTTTTTTTAATCTTAATAATTTAGTTTTTTAGTTTTTATAAAAAAGACAAATATAGTATTATATATCTTAAATTACATATTAAAAAATATTAAAAATGACAGTGCTTCACGTGCTTGGTGCATGATACGGGTCTTACGGAATTAAAGTGCTTGTATAAGTTAGTATACATAATAAGGTTTAATTGAATATTTAGTATTTATTTTTGTAATTTGTACTTAATCACACATGATAAAAATTCATATAATAATAATATAGCGGGGAGACTAAAAGGAATAAAAAAAAAAATGTGGGTGAAAAGTCAATGATCGGGTGTGGGGAAGATGCAGCGCATGTGAGTGGGGGCGCGAGTACGGTCAACAATGAATATGGAACAATTGTGAGGTCCAGTCAATGTTTCATGTTTAATGGACAACTTCAATTGTTTTTCATTTATTGCTTTTAAAAGAAATTTTCTGTGCAAATTTCAAATTCTTGCTTAAATAAGGTCCAACCCATGCTTCCATGGTTAAAAAAACCAATATTATTTCTCATCAATTCACGCCCCAATCATTTCCTATCTTTTTAATTTAGCTAAAATTATCAAAATTCAAATTTATATATATGATTATTTTAATGAAAATGTAAATATAATTTTTTTAAAAATTATTAATAGATTACATATGATTAATTTGAATAAAAAGAGTTACTTTTAAGATAATCTTTTGTGAGACTGTTTTAAGTTATTAATAGGTTACATATGATAAATTTTACACAAATACAAGTTATGTAAGGTTGTATAAATCACTCCTTTTTTAAATAGTAAAAATTAAAATATGAATACACATGATTTTTTAAAATAATCATGTAACTATTAATTTCTTTTTATGCTCTTAAAATAAAAAATGTTCTCATATATACTCATAATATTTAATTTATATAAATTTTGATATATAAAGTAAAAAATGTTTTGGCACATGTTAAAGTGCATCCATTTCTTCTTTTTCTGTTACGTTAGCAAAGGGTTTGATAATGTGCTACAATTTGCTAAAATTCAATAAATATATAGATGCCCATGCTTGGCTTTACCTAGAAATGTGCTAGGCATAACCCACTCTACTATGGAGCAGAATCATTAGATGTTATAAAAAGAAAGCATAGAATAAATTCACTGTATAAAGTCTATAAATTTTTAAAAGAAACGCACATAATCTTACATATCTTATTCTCTGCCCCACTTATTTTTCAGTGACTTATTATTAGGTTAGGCCAATTACCTCAAAAGATAGTTACATAAAAAAAAAATTGCTAAGAACATATATTTTTTTAATAATTTTTTATTATTAGTTAAAAATTATAAAAATTACGTAAATTTTAATATATTTTTTTAAATTAATATTTTTTTCATATTTTTAATTAATAATAAAGAAGTTAACTTCATCCCTCTTATGGCTCAAGGTAACATGACTGCGCAAGCCGAAAACGTATGTATGCTAAGTAGATGGACCACTATGAAAGTGACGGAAGCATATTATAGAATGCAAACAAAACCACTAAATTGATATTTGAACGTACACATGCTATAAGCAGAAAAGCTTAAAATTTAACCAACTTTTACCAAAACAAGTTTGGTGCTAAAAATTCTACATTTATGTTTCGAATAAAAAAGACAACAAAATAATATAAAATAGTTGTTATAGTACCTATAAATTTGAAAAAAATATTTTATATTTTTTATAATTTATATGATGTTTTAAAAATTAAAAATTTTATTATTTATTGATATAAAAAGTAAAACACTTTTTATCAGGTGAAATATGATTCTAAAAATCAGTCATTTATCTTTAATGATCAATATTTTAAGTTTTAAAATGTACATTAATTTAAAAATGTAATAACTAAATTTAAGTTAAAACCAGTGCCCAACTAAAATAAATTCATATGATTAGTTTAATCACCTCCAAACACTTATAAATTAATCTTTAGAGTCATCAAGCTTTGTATACTTCAACATTTAGAAAATTGGGGTTAATTGAAGCTAGGATTTTGAAGCACCTAACATGCAATTATTCCAATCTCATCTTTTCCAGGTTACACAATCAATATTTGAATATTAAATCCATTAAAACTTTAAAGCAAAGCCTTCAATGAGCTAAACGTCAAAGTAATAAGTATTCTTCTAAAATAAAATGCAGTTTGAACCAATACGAATGGTAGACTTGTAAAGTATGCAATGCTACTTTGATTGCATGTTTTTGCATAATCTCTTTTTCAGTGGAGATGTCATCGTATAATTCACCTTCATTTGTTCAATTGGTCAAACACAAGAATCTATCATGATAGCAAGGTTTTAGGCGAGAAAATCTCAAAACTTCATTATTCCCCGATGTGCTGCGTGCTTGTCACGATTATAATTTTCAATTTCAAAATATTGCATTACAATTAAAATTATATTATTTAAAAAAATGAAATTAATCCGTAAAGTCGTGGATATTTGATTTTTGGGACACCTGTTAAAGAGATGTCAACAAATCAGCATTATTTTTCCTAGAAAATTCAATCTTATGTTTGAAACTAGCTAGCTCATATCTTAACAAAAGTCTAAATAAAATTGATATAAGGTTAGAAATAGATTTTAAAGTAAGATATTTCATGGAAAAGGGCACCTATTCAATTGTCCTTTTCATGGAAACAAACAAGGAGCACCTCTCCCATCCTATGAATAAATTGATCTCATCATCAAACTTTCAAGTTTCAACTAACATGGAACCTACATATCATGTTCTGCCTGCAAAATTGATTGCTTTTGTAAGGTATTGCAAATAAATAAAAATATAAAAAATGTTGACGAGTATATAGGTTGAATAAAAAGGAACACTCACCCACCTTGTCCGAAGCCATCTAACATTTCCAATTCTTAAATTGCCCCACAAGCACGCACAATGAATGAAAAGGTTTGTATAGAGGATAAAAGAAAGAAAAGAAAAGGAGTGGCTAACCAAAAAAAGAAAACATAAATGTAGACAGATGGATTCCCACATCCACCTCTCCCATCACCCTTCTCTCCTTTCCATGTCCTCTTTTATTGCTTTCTTCCATCATCAAAATATGTCATACACCCTTTAAAAACTATTTTTATACTTAATTAACCTTTAACCACCTTGGAAGTAAACAATGGTATCATATACAATGAAAGAATCTTAATCTTTATTTATTACAAAAAGAAAAGCATAAAAAGTTCATGTACTTCAAAGAAAGCACACAACTAGATGAAGTATATTATAATAATACTAAAGATAATGACCCTTTTCAAAACACTACACTCTTTTCTTTTTTTTAATTTTGCTATCTCGTGTATGCTCCGTATGTTATTTAATTGATTGCCCCTAGGCATGTCAGCATTGTTCTCAAGGAAATATCCGAAGAGAGCTTCGTACAATTATTAAATTGCAATATAAAATTTCCATAACCGTATCTGGGATTGAAGATTGAAATAATTTGTATATAGGCGTGAGATGCTTTAATTTGGGTAGCTGAAGCAATCTTGTCCTTTATAATGACAGCTCCAAAACCTAATTGCAGAGACAAAGTTTGGTTGCAGTTGCTTGTTACATGTGGGCTTGAAAACACATATATAGACATGACACAAAATGTCAAGTGTGTCCAGATTAACATATATATATGTATATGTACTTTATTTATTTTGAATGTCCATTTCATCATTAACGTGGAAAGAACACTCGTAACTTTTCCAATTGCCCATTAAATAATCATATTTCCCATCAACACTAATTTCTAAAAGTAACGTAAATTTTGCTTTGAAGTTTGGAGAAGCATCAATTGCCACTGATGATCGACAATTGTTGTTTTACTTTTTCTTTCATTTCTTCAAATTATGGCTGTATTCATATGCCAACCAGT
The DNA here is from genome assembly GCF_003935025.1 of Abrus precatorius. Taxonomy (NCBI): domain Eukaryota; kingdom Viridiplantae; phylum Streptophyta; class Magnoliopsida; order Fabales; family Fabaceae; genus Abrus; species Abrus precatorius. The sequence continues at coordinate 28,797,314 of NW_020874292.1, read as the reverse complement.
TTTGAAGATCCTTGGTGATTCTAAAAATTGTCAAAGTTGTGAACCGCGTATAAGATGTATATAATTTTGATGTTGAAAGAGGGTGAGGGGAGGTGAATGGAATTTTCGTGTGTTTGATTATATTCTGGAAGTAGCTTTGTATTCTAGATCTTCTTATTTTCTTCGCATTTTCTAATCAAAATATTTGGCAAATATTATAAGATTTTCTTCCTAACAGCGCATATGATTTTCTTTCATAACCCTTGTTCAATTTTTCACTGACCATGTGATCTTGTAAGATTTGGATCTCCTATCATTATATTCAAGAAACAATAAAGGCATTGTTTTAAAATTTCAAACCTATGGTTTAAGTGGGAAATTTTCAGATAAAAAGAATATAAAAGAAAATAACCCATTTGTGCTTTTAGATAAAAGAACATAAAACAACATCTTGCTATTTATTTCTGTGGGGGGGAAATTAGTAGGGATCTTCATGGGATCTTGTGAGCTAGCATGGAGTAAAATAGGACCACAATATTTGGTGCAAATTTGGAGTAGATTTGAAGTGGGTAGCTAAATCATAATTAAACGGAAGCAATTGATAAAGTGCCTATGCTTTTTATAGCACAAAAGCAAAAGGAGAGCAGAGGGTCCCCAAAAACCTTAAAAGATTTGGACTTCTGATTAATTGAGTGATTATCGACCTAATTAATATAAAAGGAAAACAGATCTGATTATTTTAATAGCAGTACCTGATCAAGATGAAGTGATTAATTCGATTTGACCCCAATGTCTCCTATTTATTGATGCTGCCTTAACCAACATGGTTGTTACTTTAATCTAAAGTTAATGCCATATACTATTGCTAAGCTTTGCTGTTTTAGGTCTTCATTGCTTTCATATATGTGACCGAACCTGGCCATGTCAACTTGATCACAATTAATTAAATTGTTCACCATTGGATGTTCATTAAAATAATATTTTTTTCGCATAAAAAACAAATTAAGCTGAGATAAGAAAGTCAAGATACCCACTTAAAAACCATTATATTTCAATTTTAATGAAGCATTGGATGATTTGTTAGGTGTTTTATTTTGCTGTCTTGCTTGGAAAAGAAGATCATATCTCATTAATTAATCGTATCGCCTCCTCAATTTTTGCTTAGTTTTTTTTTCTTTTTCGAGAGGTGTGAATAAAGGAACATGTGATCCAATAATTGTCCATATAAAACAAACTAGTATACTTGTGCTATGAATCTTTAACATGTATAATGAATAAAGCTTTTCAATTGTAGACCATATTAATTTAATCTTCCTAGCTGGTTCCTGTCACTAACTAGATAGCTACTAGAAATATTCAACTGTCTTAAATGTTTACACTTTAAGGTGATTATAGGGATGAATTTTATTTCAACTACGCCAAGAGTGAAATCTTTTAGAAGTGCAATATATATGGAAATGGTTTTACATTAACATTTTAATTTAATTAAAAGAACCTTCTGTGGTTAAAAGTTTAGAGGACGAAAATTTATATTATTATAACAAGCTAGGTCACGGTATATGTCAATATGACGAACTTTAATAGGAAATTGCAACAATACTTACAAATGACAAAAAAACAATAACAATAATAAAAGTATAATCCAATATATTTTACCCTTTAATTAAAATTTTTTTATAGTTTGTAACTTATAATTGATAAGTTAACTGAAAATTTATATAACTTGTAGGTTAAAACTTATAGTTAGTTATCTATAAAGTTAGTTATACAACTAATTAAAATATATTAAATGCAAGAGATAAGTTAATATTATTCTGTATTAGTATAAATTATTTATAAATTTATAAATAAAAATAAAAGAAAATGTTAGTAGCTAATCTTTAAAAGTTAAGTGCTATTTAGAGTTTTTATTATAAGCTAATTTTTGAAAGACACAAGTTTTTTATGTTCCTTTTTATTTATTAATTTATTGACAGAAAACTTATATGCTCTTAAGGAAACTATAATTTCTATTGTATAAAAACTGACTAAAAATTTATTGATATAAGTTGAAAGATATTATTTTAATATATTATATTAATATATTTAATAAAAATAAGTAGAAAAAATTTATAGTTATTTTTTATAAGCTTTTTCAAATAAATTATACCTTTAAACTTTTTTGGTTAAATTAATTTATTAATTTCTATAGTTTTTAAACCTTTTTGATTAAGTCTTTATATTTTAAAATTTTTAATTGATTTTTTATAATTGAAAATTTTTAATTAAATTCTTAACAATTAATATTATTATATAACTATTAAATATTAATGATATTACATTTCTAGTTTTATTAATTATTTTATTTTAATTCTATTTTTATAATAATTTTTCATAGATAAATTTATCTAAATTCCTAAATCTTATTATTGTTAGGTGATAAATTTTGTTATGGACATATCTTTCAATTATATTTATACTCGCATGTTCAATAGACAGCAACATTCTAAATTGAAAAACATCATAAACTAATTAAAAAAAATTTAAATCACTCCTAAAATCTTGAAAATTATTTTTCAAAAATTTTAAGTTTGGAGTCTATCTATTTTAATCTAAATTCAAGTTTTTAGACTAAGTGTATATAAATATTTTATTACAATAAAACAACAAAAGATCAAAAGAAAATTTGTTTTAAAATTATACGTACCAACATGCAAAATCTAAATACATTAACAATAATTCAATACCAAAAAAATCACAGTAATAATGTGATTTATAAATTTGAAGAAAATATTTATAAAAGATAACTATAAAAAAATAAAAAATGTGAACAAACATTGATTATTAAATTACATAAAAATATCACGTTATCGATACTTAAAGAATATACAACAATATTAATCATTAAGAATTTAATTAAAAAATTATAATCATAAAAATTAACGAATTAATTTAATTAATATTTTTTCATAAATTAACTCTCAAAAGATACAATATTTAATTTTTATTTATTAAATAACCATACTAACTTATTAACCACGTAAATAAATTACAAAGTCTTAAACAAGTTATAAATATATATTCCCAAAGATAATTTAAAACTTTAGATAGAAAAAGCTATTTGAGTAAAACCCCACCTAGGAAGAAAAACTTCGAATGATGCTCTTATGCAGAAGCCATTAAAGAAAAACAGAAATAAGGGGAAAACAAGTTGAATGCAATGAAAGAAATGCATTGGTATAAGCTTAACATAGCCTCTAAATATAAGCAGAAGAAAAGGAACAATAGTTTGAACAAAGAAGGACAATTTGTACCGAAAATTTTAAAATAAAATAAAGCGACAATTGAATCTTGACGCTTTTATTGTTCATAGTCAGTATGTGGACACTCCATGAGTCATCATTAATGCTGAAGGACAAAGCTAAAGTCCAAAGACGAAAGCAAAAGAACAAAATGCTTAGTTACATGTCATTAACTTTTTTTTAGTCACAACATATCAATAACATAGATATACTGTGTTTCAATATAGCCATAAATTGCTTTAATGCTAACTTTGAGGATTGTACACAACCCCCATGTGAGTATGTGACAAGTTAGGACCTGAATCCCTGCAATTTTGAGATGAACTGTGTTTTGTTTAAGCAAAAATGCAATTTGACGAGGTGCAGAAATTTGAATTACAATTTGCTATATATAATTATTAACATTACGTTAAGATGCTTATTGAGGATGAGGAGTTGTAATTTTGGGTATATCAATTATTTCAAATCATGGTCTAATAATCCATGATTGTCCTTGTTTAATAAGTTGGTTTAATTTCTTGAAGATCAGTCTAAACCAATAATGATGAAAACCATGATGATGAAACCCTCCTTTTCGCGGAAGTTTCTTGCATAGATATGACCTTAATTAACTATCTGTTGAGCAAATCAATTCCAACTTAGTAGCACTACATGAACAAGAATGATTAGACATTTGACAATCATTGTAGTTGGACACATTCTTTCCACTGTGATAATCAATCAATTTTGGTCCTACGCGTATAGCTAAAATTTCAAAACAGCCGCATGTACAAACTAATAGCAAATTTAGGAGTAAATTTAATTTTATTGCCTATACTTTTATTCTTTCTCAAAATATTGTTTACATTTTTTTTTATTAAATAAGTCTCTTAAAAGACGTAAAGTGATATGACAAAAAAAAGACATTACAAAACAAATTAAGAAGTTAAGCAAAACGAAAAAATATAAGAAAGTTTAATAAATAAAAAAGCAAATTTAATGGAAAAGTACAAAACTGTAAAGAAGCCTTACCTTAAATTCAATTATCATGATTATGAGAATTTTTTTTTGTTTTTAATACATAATATGGGGAAAAATACAAATTTTTATTAAAAAAATCATTTTTCTTTAATATGGAGATCTTATTTTACTGCATTTAATTAAAATATGTAAATACCACTTTAACAAAAAAAAGTGTTTTAAATTGGTGTTAATGAGTTAGCGAGAATAAAAATGTTGACACTTGTTTGTATTATTATTATCGTCGTTGTTTAATAAACATTTTGGGAAACTGTGTTAATGAAAAGTCATACCAAGAATAGTTGTAGTTATCTATTATAACCATCACAAATAAATATGAAAAGTAACATTGATACTATATGTGCCTAGCACCACCAAGTGTGGAAATTAGGGGATTATTTTATCTTACCAAGAAGTTGAGCTTTAGCCTCTAAAAATGTAGTTGCATTTTGGAAGGTTTATTTATATTTTTTTTGTTTATAATGATTTTGTTTACATGAATTAGCCGAATGTTCAATATGATGTTTGGATAATGGTGGTCCTAAATTTTATGTACATACATCCCTAGCGGTGCCCATTGACAAAAAGAGTAGATGAAATTAAAACCACAATTAGGTTTGCCAAGAAAGACAATATCGCAAAAGTTAAAAAATGAGAACCAAAATTGATGGAGATTGGTGTGCATCACTTTCTTGGAATTTCTCTTTTGGAGGCTGCTGGATGAGCACGATAGCGGGGAATTTGTGCGTATTATAAACAACTTTAATAGTAATAATAATTCCTAGTGTTGTCATGAGTCACGTACTTTAATGAAACTATTATATTGGACCCCAAAAGGGATAGGGTGTGGACCAGCCTTAGCATCAATCCCTTGTGGTGACATAGATGGATGATTGTTTTTTTGTTTCCTTTCTGAGTTTCAAATCAATTTATCAACTCATGTAAGAGTACTTGTTTGGCTTTTCTGACGAAGTTGATGTGATTCAATATGTGGTTTTTAAAAACAAAAAACAAAAAATCACAAGTGGAAAACCATGAAAAAAGCACTAGCATGATTTTTGTAAGTGGTTCAATTTGAACTATTATTATAGGTCTCTTTCATAGACCAAGCTCAAGGGTTAAGCTCAATTAAAATAAAAAGAAACATGATTCATATATTCAATTCACACCATGGTGCCATTTTTATTTGTGTCTTAACTAATTGATTATGTAATCAAATATTATTAGCGTGTAAAAGGCAACCACATGGCACGTACGCATGCGTTAGAAGATTAACAACAATTCATAAATAAAGAAAGTAGAAGGTACTTATATCATCATCATATGCTAATGTGATCCATATTTTTCCTACATATAGGCAAGTGAAAAGGTTATGGATCTTACATAAGTACCAAGTTTCAATTGTCTTACGTGTAAGTTTTAAATAAAAAGGGAGGGGTGAAACTGTTTAAGATTGCGATTCGTTGTTGTACAAACGTAGATAATCAATCAAGTTCATTTTTTATTACACTCTTAGAGGTTGAAATTGAAAGTAATCAAGCGAAATAATAGAAAAGGAGGACATTTCATGATCCAGAAATTTCATCATTAATTTTACTAAGGTTTATTCCTCTCATGATATATATCAGCAACACACAATATTGGTTTTGGGGTGTGTGTATATGATATAATATGTAACTTTTAATTGAGCAAAAAGGGTATTGCTAAGTATATACCAAATAAATAATTTCATCCCTTAATTGTGAGGACAAATAACAGGCCATTATCGTGTCATCTGCTTGTACATAATCAAGAAAAAATAAATTATCCGGTTTCCTTAGTTGCTTTTATGTTAAGCCTCCTAGATAATGTTGGGTAGCATACTTAATAAAAGAAAAAGACAGTTATTGATGACAAATCAGGTTTCAAATCAAAGCAAAGACTTTAATGACCGGAAAAAGACAGATTAATTTGATAATTTTATTTTGTTCTATTCATGGCAATTAGATTTGGTCCTACAAGCACCTTTAGCCACAAATTCTTACTTTTAACCCATCAACCACTTTTTCAGTTTTGGCTTGTTAGTTTACCTCCAAAATCAACTATATGTGTAAGGAACCCATTGTAATGGACCTGTCTTTTCAAGGAAAACAATGAAAAGATTAAAACGGTTTAGGGGTAGGACATGTATGATATGCAATTGTGTCATTTTCAGTAACTACACCCATTTAGATAAAGCTGATTTGGACCATTTCATGTGCTTGACCCATCTCACAAGTTGTGTACATTTTTTAATGTGCTTCTCATCTATAACAGGGTCAGTCTAATTTAGAAGCAAGGAATCAATTTATGCATTTGGATCAAAAACCATTGTTAGGTGAAACGTTGAATGGGAAGGACAGTGACCATTAATAAACTCCTTATCCTAATCCAATGAGCCTCATATATATAAAATGCCGCCTGTATTGATTATATAGTTTCTTTTTTCTTGTTATGTGTAATTAATCATATGTTAATTTGTATATTCAAGATCATATAAGTCCATTATTTCCTGCTAATGTCTCTCAAATGTAAACTATTTCCTGTTTTTCTTCTTCGCCTGACTTGACCCGTGAAGCAGCCTACGTGAACATAATATCTTGACTTTCAAAATTATATATTTGAAGTTTTCACCCCTTATGCAATAATTATAGGTAACTTAATATGTGCTTAGATTTCCTCATATTTTCTTCTTAGTTAATTTGATCACAATGGTTCACTATCATTTCTTTAGTAACAAACAAATTTATTAAGAAAAGCTATTTGATAACTATGTATCTAACTTGTAGTTTAAAATGAAAGATAACCATTACAAGGTTTCTTTCATTCTAAGTTTTTTTTATTATTTTGATTCTTATATTTGTGAAACTTAAGTGTTTTATCCTTCTCACTAATGTGATAACATAGATAATTGATACCTTATAATTTTTTAATTAATCATATTATTATTTAATTGTTGTCGGAGATTAAAGTATTGGTTTTAAAAAATATATAATTTTAGAAAAATCATAAAAATATTAATTTATTTATTTTTAACTTGATGCAATCAATAGCAACAACACATTAAAAGTCATGTATCACAAGTCACAATGACATATTTAGAGGCGTTTTATTGCTTTTGTTTTCTTCTCCTAATGTGTTGTTGGACATAAACAAATAATCATAATTGCATGTAGAATAGTCCTTGATTGAAGGGAATGCCTTGCGTCATTTGATCACAAATCTGGGTGACACAAGTATCAGAAATATGTGGCTAAGCTAGACTTTGACTTCTTGGGGTGAATTATTAACAAAGCATATATTAAAATGATTCTGCATGCGTGTGTTTTTCTTTCAATTTTCAACAATTGAAATTTCAACTGGGATATTGCATATGGTCTCAATTCTCTGAACGTATTTCCAGGGGTGAATTATTAACCTTGCTGATATGTTTATTTATTTTGGCCGTGACACATGTTTATTAGAAATTATGATAAAGAACGCTTTGAATGAATTGGGCCATTCAACTTATGAGCCCATGTAGCTTTTGTTGAATTATAACAAAAGAAAACTTTTAAGCATGAATTTGTTTGACCAAATGAAAGCATGAGGTTTGAAAGTTTTGGCTAGTTGACCTTTGAAAATGCATTAATTTGGTGACAAAAGTGTATTTTCTTTTACAAATTTTAATACTGAAATCACTGCTGCTATGTCACACATGATTATTTTGCTAACCTGAAATCTTTTGGGAAATTTCGAGTCATAGGGAGTTTGATCTTTATTTCTTTCTTTTTTGAACTTAATAGTTGTATTGGTATTAAAGTTATTTTTTTATAAGAAAATAAAACAAAGTCCTTATTAAGAATTGTATGAGTGATTTCTAATCATGCACATGCATTTATTTTAAAATTTAAACATCTTTGACCGAATTGGTGATCATTTAAACACGTGCCCAATGTCATCATTTGATTGATGGTATTGAGCTAAGATTGATTTCTTGACTTATTATATGAGAAGAGATTTTTATTTAGAAATACTACACAGTTAACTAATTGTCAAGTGTATTAGGTGTTAAGTGATGAAAATCCTTTATGATGATTCACTACCTATTATTAGTTGAACTTTCAATTGATGAAGTTATTTACGTACAAGGTACTAGAGAAAAAGAGGAAACTAGATAGAGTGACTACTAGATTGATCATATGGGTTTGAATATTTTCATTCAAGACTTGAAAAAACCAATATTTAACTTTCCAGTCAAATCAACTTTTAGTAGTTATAAGAAACTCAATGCCTTTTATATCGTAATTAACTTCATGTTTTCCTTAACTTTAGAGTGATTGGAGCCATGAGTACAATATTAATGGATCTTCAAATGTACACCTCAAGCAAATTTGGTTATTCTTTTTAAGTAGTGGCTACGCACATTGAAGAAAATCTCAAATGTGGATTTATGGGGTTTAGACAGAAATCACATATTGTAGCTACATCATATCATGATAATGCTTTATTTTCACCTCCCTTTTAATTTAGTGCGTTCATGTCTAGTTGTTCTTTTACAGGATTTGTTAAATTTTGGTCATTAGTTCAAATTAAAGAACCAATTCACTTCTCTTCCTCTATCAAATGTAGATCATATTGGCCGAATTGGGAGAGGGGGCATTCTCAAATTTGAACTGCTTTGGGGGACTTAGACAAAAGGGTTTGTTTATGTTATGTTATGTAGTAAATAATGTCATTTTAAGTGGACTAATAAAGTTAAGATATTGTATTAAAAATAATATTAATTTTTTATAGATAAAAGAGGCTTTTGATTTTGATTTTTATTTTTATTTTGTTGATAAATTGTATGAAAAAACATATTGAAATAAATTGAAAAGAGGCTTATGGGAGTTATAAACTATTCTCATCAAAATTTTGTATAGCCTATTTGGTCAAACGTTTAAATGGTTCAAATCGATTTTTAAATCAAACCAAACGTTAAGAAAATAGCATGAAAACTGAAGCATATGAAACGACAGCGATTATTTTTCACTTTCGTAAAATTCAATTTTCAGCTTTATACAAACAGCCTAATAAACTCCTCCAAACTCACCTAAAGTCTTATTAATTTATCTAAGATACTATTATTTATCGTATAACATGACTTAAAATAAATCTTAGATAGAAACAATACGATTATGTGTATTGGTGTGTCAATTCACGCATACTCGTATAAACATGTCAATACTGTATTTCTAACTTAAATTTTTTTTATTTTTCTTGAATGAACCTTACAGCACTTAATATTAGCCTTTCTACTTTGTGAAAGTATAAACAATATGACAACTTTGGTTATTACATATAAAGGCATGTCCGACTCAATAATTAGAAAACTAACTGCAAGTTCTTGTTTGATATCTAATTAAACCTAAAATACTAGTAACAAATTGTGTACCTTTGATGTTCACGATACCAAAAATAAATCATCTAAACATAATTTTGTCCAATAAGACCACTAATTAAGAATTGTGAATAATATATTAGAAAGCATCTAGAAAAGCTTTTATAGAATTTATTTTATATGAAAATAACATATCACTATTGTACACTTTTACTTATCTCAATTAGTATTGTAAAGAAACTTAGTTTGATAAATTTTATGATCAAATAGTATGAGTTTTCACATTAAAAGTTTACCGAATAAACAAGTAAATAAGATAATTATCCAAACACACCACTGATTATCAACATATTTCATATCTATAATCACATATGAAAGAACAATTTATTAGCATAAGCATTAAAAATGTCAAATATGACAGAATAGAGAGAGGAAGCAAAAAGACAACTAAGAAGAGCATTATGAATGAGAATCGTATAGGACAAGTGTATGATGCTTCAAGGGACAGAGAATGCGAAGCCAACTTGGCTAAATGAACAGCACGAGTTTCCCTTCGTGTAAGAGCTCTTATCTTGTATATTGCGTCAATAGTACATCTTCCGTAGGAGATATCAAATCGTTTCTTAGGAAAACAAATACCTCACCAAGAAAACAAATTCATTTCGAAGTAATGTTCATGGTGTGCCATAAGTAATATCATATGTGACTCACTTTATAAAGAAAATTTACCAATATATGGATATACCTACCGATAATGATACTATCAATTATGGAACTTACTTGTAAGTCTCCTTGTGTCAATGGATGAACTATCTCTTTTATTGGATTGAGGAAGCGAATGTGGCAATTAATAATAATCAAGGAAAATGAGTTAGTTGAAGTGTACACGGGAAAATGCAACGCCTAAGTATAATTACTCAAAAAAGGCATCGTAAATATTAGAGGGGACAGTCGAAATGTTTGATAGAATTAAGTGTACATTTGATTTGTTAAAAACTAAAGGACTTGTTTCATATTTGATTTTGGAAAAAATTGTAAATTAGCACCATGAACTTTGGAGTCATGTATAACTTAGTTATTGAACTTTCTAAGTGTATTTTGATGCTTAAATTTTTTAATATGTGCAAAATAATCTATATGTGTGAATCATGTACTATATAGGCACTAAAATTTATATCAAGTGAAATTTAGTCCCTAAATCATGTGTTATTTTCAAAATATTATAAACTAAATCACATATGAATCAACTTCATTGTTCTAATTTGCAGAGTTAATTACATAAAAATAAGTATTTTACGCATTAAAAACCCTTATAAAGTTTAAGTTGCACAATGCCCAAGACTGAAAGTACTAATTTACATTTTTGCCTTGATTTTGAAACAAGACTTAAAAAATGAAATACAGAACATAACTCTTAAATATTAGTTACTCTATAAACAAGACAACAATTTATTGTACATAGCCCACCATGTTAAAAATACCTGTAAATTAGTCCCTCCAGTCTATTTTATGAAAATAAATAAATAATTTATAAGAACAATAAAAAGTAATTATATATTATAAACAATCAAATTGGTGACTCATGCACTGCCCATATATATATATATATATATATATATTATAAGAATTGTGAGTATCTTGTTAACACAAGTACCACAATAAATAGAGACAAAAAATTAACGATCAATGTATCTAAAAATGAATCTCTGCTTTTTATATTTTAAACCAAAAAGTAATTATTTCTCATATAAAGGACCAAAAGATTTCAAGTAATTGATGCCGGATTCAATATTCAGGGATCCTCAATACCAAACTCAAATTTTATCCCACCAAATCGCCAACAGAGAAGTTATATTGTTAAGCTAATAACGATCCAAGCACTTTCGAGACTTAAGTTTAATTTCTGCTGTCAACAATTTCCTTTGGTATCACCTTGAACTTTCACAGATTGCTTAAACCTTATCTAAGGGAGAAAAAGGCAACAGGTTCAATAATCTAAATGTAGACAATGTAAAAAGCTGGAAATGGAAGCATCAAAGAACAACTCATTTACATGATTGATGACGAGTTTGAACAATGTGAATGGAAATCGAACTTAAGATAGACAACCCAATTTAAATTTTCAAAAGCATTTATAAGCAGAACAAAGGGACCAAAATACAGGCTTATCTATATCTATATTACATACAAAGTCATGCCATGCATTAATATATCTTCCCTCGTAACCACAAGGCTGAAATAACAAGATAGAAAGCCTCGGAGAATGGTGCTTATTTTCCACAGTTGAACCCGCGACACACAGATAGGACTATTATGAGGATCAGTGCTATCAAAATTCCCAATACAATCAGCTTTATCTTCATGTTTTGCAGCCACATTTTTCGACGGATTCTGGTTCCAGAAGTCCGGAAATCTTGCGCCTGAAAGAAAATATTTCTTTCTTCAAAAATGGGAAAATACAATTCATGCTACCATGTCCATAATCAAAACTAAAATTAGAAACAGAAAAGTGAAAACATAAAGATCTGGGTCTTCTCTTTTTTGTTTTGGCACGTGGAGAGAGGAAATGTAGTTTTTTTTTTTTTTGGGGGGGGGGGTGTTGTTGGAAGTTGCCATCAAATGCATGATTATAAGAGGCAACCACCGTGCAGGTGCGTAAACTGCAAGGAAAATTAAACAAGTGATTTTTCTTAAAATCTCAACTAAATATAAATTGATTTTAAACTGTAAAGTGGATATGTATAGCAGGTCTGAGATAATAAAGACACCAAAAAAGTAAGGAATCACCTTTCTATATTTAGAAATCAGCTACTTAGCATCCACTTCAAAAATGATTCAGCCAACAAAAGAAAGAAATTTCCTTTCTATAGTATAGATAAGATTTATTTTCATAAATTTGAGTCCTTCAATGCAGTGTTGCAGACCAGTTGGCTACACTATAAAGGAAATATAGGCAGATGCACACATATACTACATGGCACATAGTACATATTAACCTGATGATGAAGGTTCTCGGTCTTGTCCACCAGAAGCTCTATCTTGTCCCCTCTGTCCAGAACCTACATTAAACTATACACATGTCAATATAACCTAATTAAATGTCTTCATGCATTAGATATCTTGATCAAATTAAAGATATAGGCCTGCCAAAAATTTGACTGCATTTTTCTTCTCCTCAACAAGTATATCTGGCATAATCTATATATCACAGGTAGATTATAATGAATATCATAATTAATGGAAGAAACCCAGACAGTCACCCCTTTATATGTCATTGAAATGGCACAAATTTCTATTGCCTTGATGAATTAACATTTGGTAGAAGTAGAACTAACTGCAACAGACACAAGCAAATTGGTTTTTTACTCAAAAAAGGATTGAACTCAAATGTCACTCAAAAAGAACAGCTTGAACAAGTAGAATAACCTTGGAAACATACAATTTTGAAATTTCAGGTGCAAAAGCATAAAAAATTAAACTAATTTAACGTATGTAGGCAGTGAAATTTAGCAGTATACAAGCAACCAAAAAAATGATGATTAAAACCAGAGTATTTAATAATGAAAAAAAAATATATGGAAGACTACGGAAATTGAGTTGAATATAATACAAACATAAGCAATAAAGTGGTATCAAATATTAAAAAAAGAAAGACAAAAAATGGAAAACAAAGATGATCAATGATGCATGTGAAACCCATTGGTATATACATCTTCGTAGAAAGCTTCAGCTGTGTTTCAAAGAGAGTACTCCCCTTGTGACAGAACAAAGAAAATGATGAAAGGATCATGCAAATCAGACAAATGTCCTAAACAACTAAGAGAATAAGAAGTTTGAAATCAGACAACTTGATGTAGTTTTGTCGAACAGGTGAAGAATGCTTAGACAAATAATTGCCAATGAACAGAGAAGAGACACAAAAAAGGAATTGGCTGGAAAAGCACCTGGTTGCAGGAATTGACTGGAAATGGGAGACCCGGGAGGTCCAGAACAAAAGAAGGAAGTGTGAAAAGGGGGAGGGGCTGCCAGAAAAAGGTTTGGGTTTGCCTGGAAAACACAATGGCCGCTAGAAAATTGAGGGGTATTCTGCCATAAATTTGAAACAGGTAGGAGCTGAATTTTCTTTGAAGGAACCAGGGTTTCTAGCCCTATAAATGTGTTTTCACTCCTGCTTAGTGGGACAGCCATGAGGCTGTGATCCTAGTCACTACACATGGTATGCAAAGACATGATAATTGGACCTCCTGCTGCACCCCACCTGCCATGTTGCTACTATTGCACAATATTAACTACTCTGCTTTAGTAGAATACTTGTTAGATCACTATGACACTCCTGCTATTACATAATTGAGCCTACTGTTATATAAATCTACTGTACCTAGCTCGCTTTTCAGTACTAGTGAAACTAAGGAGCCAATTGGTTTTAAAAACGTTTCTTATTTTCACTTTTAATTACATAAATGTCACCATGTTTCCATTTATTTCATATTTTCAAAAGTTTAAAGAGTGAAAAAAATAATAACTGAAAACTAGTTGTCCTTTAGCCAGTTATGTTTTCATTTCAACCCCTGCGTCTGTCTTTTTTCCCATACTCGATAACTAATAAAGTATAAACAATCTTAGTTTCTTGCTAGTTTGATATCACATATATGAATCAGTATTTGATTTATTTATTTATTTTAGAGAGAAGAAAATTGGATACCTACATGCATCCCAGGTCATACATTTTGATATGCCTAAACTGGACTTTTAGAAGTATCAAAACTTCACCGGCACAATGCATAAACTTTGTACAGAATGGAACAAAATAATTTCAAGGTTCTCATTTTCATTTTTTTCTCAGGGATCCATCCTTTTCTGTTGTTTTTGTTATTTTGGGCATTTAAACACAATCACATTTCTATTTTCTGTTGGCAAAAATGATTCTTTTTCCATTTGATCTCTTCAGTTTATATGGTATTTATCCTCCTAAATTAATGCATCTAAGTAGTGCATCTGTACCTTCTCAATATTCTCCATCATGACACCTTTAACTTCAGAAACCTGGGCTTTCACCTTTGCAAGCTTGCTTATCTCCTCAGGATGATCAACACAGTACTGCATATGTTCCTTCAACTTTGGCCTGTGCAAAGAGTGTCCAACATTAGCTAAAATAACAATATAAACTCACTAGCTTAAGCTTTGCAAGCTTAGAACAGAAATTTAATACCCAAATTCCTTGCTAAGGCTGTTAGCAGGAGCTGTAGCAGCCTTACCACCACCATATTTTGACACAAAATCATCTTTGACACGCTCTAGAAAAGCCATGGGCACCTGTCTTCCAATTGATTCATCCGCAACAACACAGTATGCTAGAAAAAGCCCAAAGTCAGACATTTCAGAACACTATCAAGCTTCAAAAGGCAACCAGTAACCACAAAAACAAAATTGCAAGAACATAGTTATCAATCTCAGATAGCTGCACATAGCAGCCAAATTGAAAATGCTATAGCAGGATGGCTGATATATGAAGATTTAAAATTAAAATTAATTATTTTATAGTATAGTTATCAATCCTGAATAGCAGCACAAAGCAACCAGCTCCAGAACCACTATAAGAGGATAGGACATAGCGAGATAACCACCATTTTGAATATTATATTAAAAAATTTATAATACATATGTATAAATGCAAAAAAAAAATATAAATTAAAAAAACTAAAATTAAAGGCATTTATAACTAATAGTTGAAAATCATAACCTTAAGCTAAACTCATACAAGTCGATAAAAACAAGAATCAAGGATAAAATAATAGAGAACAGTGATGAGGTCAAAACACATTAGAACTTCCAAGACGAGGGAAAAAATGACAGAACAGTGAAATGAAAGACGTGTTGGTCTGTTGGGCAGAGAACAGAGAGAAGAGAAAGCTCTGATGTAGACAACAAAAGAGAATGGCACAACAGGGGTAAGGGTTCCCCAAAAAGTTGGAAACAACGCCAGAACTGACGCCAGATCTGTGGGGTTTACCAGAAATGGACTTGTTCGCAGGAAACGGAGGTGCTTTTCATCCTCAACTTCTCACGACTGAAAGAGAGTGAATCTCATAAAAGAAACACTATAAATCAAAGATACCAAAAAATAGGATAGATGTCCAAGTCCAACAAAAACAGGGATTTTCCGTCAGTAGCAGCCGCAATGACTGCAAATTCTAGGATTGTGGCTGTGACTCCTGCTACGCAAAAACGCTCCACTTCAAAGTCTGGAATAGCGACTGCTGGCCAGAGGCTAGTCGGTATCGCTATGCCACTATAGCACGCTATTAGCAACTATTTACACAACACATACATAAACGATCGAAGATTTTTAAAAATCCAAAATCTAAGATAAACAATACACTCACATTATTCTAGTTTCTCAGTTTGGTCATAAGTCTTATGTGTGAGAAATAACACATTAATTTGGCCAATGAACAAAACCCCAAGATAAACAATCAAGAACTACATTTAGCCCAGGCCACCAATTATCAAATTTCAGCAGCATTAAGAAAATCATCACAAAAACAGAAAACATTACCATTAGATTGAACATTACGCATGAAAATCTCCTTAATCCCAGTTTCCAAAACCTACAGTGCTTCTGCAGTATTAAACCCCAAATTTTATTCCTTTTATCTTTCCTTATTCAGACATTATTATTGCATACCACAATCCTCGCCGAATATATAGCATAAGAAAATGCAAAATTAAAAAGGCTGAGAAATAAATAAATAAATAACACACAAAACACACAGCGATTGATAATTGAAGAATTAAGTCTCAGAGTGACATACTGTAGGCATTGTCAACAAGGTAATTGAAGGTGTGGGCATCACAGTTGTAAGTGAACTTGTTGTTGGAAGAAGGAAGCTTCTGAAGGCACTGAAAAGCGATGGAGTTGAAGTTACCGGTGAATTCAGTGTAATCGGCGAGGATCACAGTTCCACGCGACACAAAGGCGTAGATCAGAGAGTGTTGCCCCATCGAACAGAGAAGAGATGTGGGGATTCAATATCTAAGTTCTTCAGTGTGGTTGATGCTATTGCTTTATCCTAATCCAAACCCCTTTCTCTCTCTCTTACTCGATTTTGTAGAGAGAGAAAGGAAAACAGAGGAAAGGGTTTAGGGCGTTTTAAAGCGGTGACGTTGAAAGAGAGAAAGAAAGAAAGAGAGGTTTTAACTTTCAATTATGAAATGGAACGAAGGGTAAAACCACCCGTTTACGCCAACCCCCAAATCCCCATTTATTTGTCTTTACGCAATTTCATGATAATACTATTTTTTTAATATTCAATATTTATATTTATTACACGATTATTTATATGTTATATAATGGATACTTTTTTGGTTTCAGTACAAACGTAATTCTGATTTAATTTTTTTTAAGTTCATTGTTTGTTTTATTAAGTAACTTTTAGCTTTTTATTGTTTTTGTCAAATAGTTCTTACATTCTTTACTTAAAATATTTGTAAATTAAATTATTTAAACTGTTTTAAACCTTATTATGCTAAAAAAAATCGACCAAAACATTAATTTTATCAAAGATAGAACAGCCTTTAAGCTTTTCTTTCTCCGCAAACTCGAGTTTTATACTTATAAAATCATTTAAATTTTACTAAAACTCTTACTTCTAAACTTTTTAAATTATTTTATATTTTATTTTAAAATTGAAATGAAGTTTGTAAGATGTAAATTTTAAATTTATAAAAAGTATATAGATGACTAATTCAAATGAAATATAGACTGCAAACGAAAAAAATGTGTATATTTGTTTAAAAAATTAGATTTAAGTTTTTTAAATATATTGAAATTTACATATTTCCTTCTTTAAGGAGAGTAAAATAAGAGACTAAAATACTTTTAAGAGAATGGACTTTAATTTTACGAGTTTTTCATATTAACACAAGATCTTATTATATAGCCTTTTTTTTTAGATATAGAACTTTGATTTAGATACTATCATTTTAAAGAAAAATTTTGCATTTTCTCTAACTTCGTTCCCAACAGAATAATAATAAACAAGCTCAATAAATTTACAAGTTTGAATTTTCTTTATTCTTCTTTAAACAGGGCAACTCTTATTACCTAAACATCTTTTGAGCTTGCTATTTGTTACCTAAATAATAATTAAGAGCTTCAAAAACTATAAAAGCACAGTAATTACATTATGTTAGATATGGAGAGTTTATTTTACTCTTATGTTTACTCCTAAACAATTGTCAATTGAGGGGAGCAGAGAGTTTTTTTTTTTTTTTAATTAGTTTACAAGTTAAGAATATCCCTTAGAAAAAGGGGAAGAAAAGCAAAGCTTCTATCCTTGTTACTGATTTAAATTTTTTAAAATTTAAAATTCTTTATAGTTTTTGTCTTAATATAATTTAGAGCTGTTTGAAAATGAAACTCTGAAAAAGAGAAAAAGGTGAGTTTTTTTTTTCATTTCAAACAAATATATTTTAAATTAATATTTTTAAAATAAAAAATAAAATATTAATATATATTTTATAAATTTAATAGTAATAATTATTTTATATATGAACGAGTATAAAATATTTTCTTAATTTATAAAACACAGTAAATTTTTGTTAAAAAAAAATATTCTCTTTTTATTATGAAGTCTTTCAAATTTTTTTTAGGAACGAATATATGCAAATTTAAAATCCATGGGGGTGACTAAAGATAGATTCATTGTTACTTTTGAGAGAATGACTCATTAATTGTTACCAATCTATGATAAATAAATGATACCATTAGGTTAACTTGATTCATCAACAGTTGTTGCAGTGTCTCTGTAATTGACCTATTCCAATGCTTCAATCAATTCCATGATTATTACTCAAGAATTCCATAATTTCACTACCTATTGAAAAAATAGATATTTACATTAGTTTTATGTGTTTTCAACTTTTTTTTTCTTAAGTGTAGATGCTTTTTCAATTTTTAGAATATTTGATAAAATTAGTTATCAAGCTAACTTATGAATATAAAATCATAAAAAAAAATAAACTATAATCTAAAAATATCGTAATTGTATTTTTTTAAATAATTTTATTTTATTATTTTATTTTATATACTGTCTCAAACCACATCATACGAACATTTTTATAAATATATTAAAATTTTAGAAAAGAAACGGATAAATTACAAATTACTCAAAAATAATAAAGATAGAAATAAACAAGATTCTTTGATTTAATAGCTAGACATTTTTATTTTGAAAATACTAATTAGAATAATGTTTTAAAAAAAGTTAATAATTAGTTTATTAGACAAATTTATTTTATTTAAACAAAACTTTCAACCATTAATTTAAGTTTCAATCGGTGAAAAGCCTTCTCAAATATTTTGTACAAATTTTACTAATGAATTAAAACGAAATTCAACGGGAAAAATTGTTCAGCAGCATTTGGAGCATCCATGGCAAAGTGAAAATAAGATGTTCTTTTGTTTTGAAATTTTTAGTGAAAGACATTTTTTTAAAACCCCTTTTGAAAAATTTAGTGAGTTTAATTACGTTTTTAAGAATTTTTAAAATTTGAAAATGGATTTCTAATTCTTTTAAGCAACTTGCAAAAATTGAAATCATCATTGACTTTGATGACATTTTTTTTATAACTGTAACATAGTGAAAAATAATTTATACTTTATATAAAATATATAAAAACATATATAAAAAATGACAAATACCAAGATAATTTTTTAAAAGTTTAAACAAACAGGTTTTACAGAAATAAACATGTAAAAAGAATTAACCTTGTGTCCATTATTTTTGTTTTATTTTTAAGATACATCAAATATATAATAAAACATGTATTTTTTTTTTCATCTACCAAATACTATCTTAATTTGCCAATTTTAAACTTCTGTATTAACCCATATCAAATATTATAATTTAATTCAACATAATTATCCGGATGAAGCAAAACATTCACATCCAACTGAGAAAAAAATTATTCAAAATAACCAACATTTGTAATTTTAAGTCTATTTTTCATTGCTTAATATTTTTCAGCATTGTGAAACTCTTAACAGTGAATGGATATAAAAAAAAATAAAAAAATACTGAAATGACTTATATCATGAGCCTCATCTTACAAAATTATTTAACTCAAACACACACTAAATTAAACATATTATAAGTTCGATACTAATGGAGCTAATCTTCAATAAGCACTTATAAAGATTAAATCATAAAATAAATAAAAATTGTTTATAAATTAAAATTAATTTATGCTGATTTATTATTTTTATAAATTCCCTTATTTATTTTTAAAAATAGATTAATATTTTTTAATTTATAGAGACTTATGACCAGAATCTGAAATTTGTTTAGTTTCAGATAAGCATCACCATTGAGAAAGAGACAAAGGAGAGTTAAGTTAGGTCATCCAATTTGATATGTAAAGCGTACACGTGTATGTCGATTAACGTTAACGTTGTCGTATGTGTCGGTCACTGAATGTCTCAACGCTGTCGTTTCATTATTGTTTTAAGAATCCACGCAATATTGTTGACTTGGCTTTGTAATGAAGAAGAATCTGTTTAAAGTTTGATAAAGTTAAGAAATACTATTATTTTTAAGAAATACTCACTTTTAAAATATTTTATAAAATTAATAAAAGAACCTTAATAGTCATGCCTCAGAAGAACAATCATTTTTATTATATATCATTTTTTGAAGATTGTTAACATCTAGACCAAGCTTAGAGGAAAACATATAGACCTATTAAATGTGACAACACATTCCTTTTTTCCGACCATCGTATTAAATGTGGGCATATAGCAGCTTGTGATATGATATGTTTATCAAAGTTAAATAAAGTTGCGTGTAGCTGTGTATGATAGGAACAACTTGCTCGTGAAAATTGATATGGTGTGTGTATGTATAATTGTATATAGACACCAATTATTTTGACATTAGGAGCTTAATTACAATAATTTTATATCTTAATTAATTCCAATGGAGTTAAGTGTTCTCATTTATTAAAGTATTTTGGTTAATACTGTTTAAATTTTATACAGAACTTGAAAATTTTGAATTTTTTTTCTATTTGTAATAACAGAGACACGTAAGGAAATCTTTAATAAGAGAGATAAAAGATTCTTATTTTATTTGAATAAACGAGAGGAAGTTTTCCCGCTTAACTTTGCAAGAAAAAAGTAAAAGAAAAAAAAAACTTATTACCTGTATTGTATGGATATTTACATTTAAATAATAGCCTTTTTTATTATTAATAAACATTTTATTATATCAAATTACAAAAAATTAAAGAAATAAACTGTTTAAGATCGAGAAAGAAATTATGAAAGTAAATGATTAAAATCAAGACATATTATATTTGATTTTATGGTATATAAAAATTTATATTTAAAAATCAAGAATGATTAATATTATAACAGCTTCCAGATGTATTTTATCTAAAATAAAAAGATATATTCAATTTTAAAGAAATAATACTAAAAATGAATGGCAATTAATTTAATTATAAATAAAAGTACATTAAATAATTAAATTAAAAGAAATTACATCGCTTAATAAGTATAATAATATTTTTGAAATCATTTTTATTTGAGAATAAAATCTCAAATTTTAAATATACGATTATAGTTTTTGTATAGTTTACGATTATTATCAAATCAAGATAAATTCTAAAAATATATTTTATAATAAAATTTAAATAAAAAAATATTTTATTTATTAATAATACTTACTTGTTATGTTAAATTAAATTAAATTATAAAATATTTAAAATAAACAATATATGAATTTAAAATTTAAATTGAATTAAAAAATAAAAATAAAAATATAACTACTATTAAAAATAAATTTATTTAAAATGACTTATAAAAATGTTATTATGACTCGTGAATTATATATAAAATAGATAAATACAATATTTAAAAGAGATTTTATGCATTATTTTTTAATTCGAATAAGTTTTATAATAAAATATTTATATGTTCTTTTTAAATAGATAAAAACTCTTATTTTATAAGAATCTATTCACAGTATGAATATTATTTGAAGAAATAAAAAAACATATGAATATTTTTAAGCATCCTTTTAATTACAAAAGCCTGCTAAAATAAGATATTAAAAACTTAAACATATGTCTGGAATTATCTTCATAACTCTTAATTAGATTTATGAAAACTTTTCGAAAAAATACATAAAAAAACTTGTTTAAATATCTTCTCCTCTGTCAAAAAGCAATAAGAATCCAATCTCAGAGATTATTTTAGTTAAAGAATTCACAAAAATTTAAAATATTTCATTGCCTGTTACTTTTCCTCCTTCTGTATAAAACTTATGAATTAAAGAAAAAGCTTTTTTTATAAAACTTTTTATCTTTTCATGTGCAAGTCCATAAAATAAACTTATTCAATTAAGTTATACTAAACTCATTTTAATAAAATATAAAATTTAAATTTTAAGTTTTGTGTTTAAATGAAATTATTATTTTTTAGATGCAAATTAAATTCGTAAAAAAATAAAAAAATAATTACTCTTGGTTGAACTTGAACAGCATTTTTATAAGCTTGAACACTTTCCCCCCCCCCCCCCCCCCCGAACCTATTAGTACCCGTTGCTAGCAACAACATGACAAATAGAAAGGCTTTAAAAAATAAAATAAAAATAGTAACATCAAATTTTTAAAGTAATATTTTTAAAAATATATTTATTGTATTAAAATTTTTAAAATATATTAAGTATTTCTAATAAAATTTATATCTTTAAATATTTTAAACTATTTTTACCACTCAAAATAATTTTATATATTAAAATTCAGTCATTGCTTATAATTTTTTTAATTATCTTAATCACAAATATTTTTATTTATTTTATATTATGTAGTTTTTATATTAAATATTTGATTTTTTAATTCAATATTATTTAATATCAATATTCATCTTTAATAAAAATATAAAATGCTTATTATTTTAATCTATAAATTTAAAAATAATGATGATATGTATTTTTTTAATTATTTTAATCTAACAAAAATTCATTTGTATAAATTAATCTGGCTTCATAAAAAAACTGATAAATAATAATAATATTAAAATAATCGAAGACGCAGAGAGAAAAGGAGTGGGGGGAGAGCAAGAAGGGGTTTTCGCTTTTTGGTTGCGAAGCGAGGAGAGAGAGAGAGAGAGAGAGAGAGAGAGAGAGAGAGAGGTTTGTACTTTCTCCTTGTTGGCGCGGCGGAACCCTAGTGAGCCCGGTGGGGGCGTGACAGTGAAAGTAACACAGACAAAGGATGAGTGGTAAGGGCGGTGGAGGCCACAACAATGGCGGCGCCAAAGCCGCATCGGCGACGATTCCGCCGTCGTCGAGAAAGATGGTGCAGAGCTTGAAGGAGATTGTGTCCAATTTCCCCGACAACGAGATCTACGCCATGCTCAAAGACTGTAACATGGACCCCAACGAAGCTGTTAGTCGCCTCCTCTCCCAAGGTTCTCTTTCTCTCTCTTTCCCTCCCTCTCTTCTGCTTTAGGGTTTTTCCTTTCTTTCAGTTTGAGCGGAAGCATTGGACACCTTTGTTCAACGGTGTTTGTTGCCTTGCTTGCTCTGGCTTAACGCAGAATAGATAAAAACTAGTGAAGCGAACATAATTAACGTGGTGTTGTTATTGATTGATGCGCTACTTGGTTTCCTCGCTATTAGAGGTGTTATCAGACATTCGTATCGCAGTTGGAACTTGGATATTCGGAGTTATTTCTAATCTTAGGTTTGTTAATTGTGTAGATCCTTTTCATGAGGTGAAGAGCAAGCGAGAAAAGAAAAAAGAGGTGCACAATTTTTTTTATGCAGAATTGATTTTATGTTTGATAATCAATTCTGTTTGTTGTTTTTGGAGTGTATTCTGCTGCTATGTTTGTTTTTGTTTTTTATGGTTATTGCTTATTTGAATGTGCACGGTGCATGTGTATGTGCCTAGGTTTGTAAGTTGACGGTAGGTGAATCTATATGCTGAGTTTGTATGTGGATATGAACAGTTGCTTTAACTTGATCATTTGTTTGTGCTAACTCTTCCTGGCCTTTATTTATTTTTTGATATTTGTTTTGAGTTCATCTATCCATTTTTAACCTGCAGTTTCGGTTATTGTTTCAGAGTAAGGACCCAACAGATTCCAGGCCTCGTGGGATAAATAGCACATCTAGTCGTGGTGGCAATAGGGCTGGCACAGATCGTCATGTTGGACGTGGTGGCGGCAACCAATTCAGCAGCAGTGGTATGTGGATAATGGGTGTTTCAGCTGATATTGTTTTTAGATCAAAATCACTCCGGAATTTGTAAAATTTATATTATCTGCCACTATTGTTGCTATTAATATCATTATGATTTCAATTTCTGCTATGTTTTTTGATGCAGATTCTGGTCTGCAGGCGAAACCTTTGTACAAAAAGGACAATGGAACACCTGCTTATGGTGGTTCTACATCTTCTGCATCCAGTGTGCTGGGAAATAATGTGTACAGGAGATTGCCATCCTACAGGTTTATTTACCTTAATATATATTAACCCAATAAAATTTACATGATTGGAGTGGGAAAAATGTATCAATATGGTTAAAGAGATTTTTATGGTTATGATACATTTGCAAATTTGGCCAAGCTATTTGATGAAAACCAAGCCTGTCTGCCTACAAGGGTTAATACAATAAGAAACGATCCTTCAATTTCATTCGAAGAGTTGGATAATCTATTTTCAGTATAGATTTTATATTTTGAGAAATGCAAGCAACACATTCTTTATTTGATTAGTCCATTTTTAAAAAAGGCAAAGTATTTGCCTTGTAAATTGATTACCTTTTAAAAATTACTTTAAATTGACCAATTACAAGCAGTGTGTTGAAGAGTGTTTAAAAGAGTGTGCTGCTAGCATTTCTGTTATATTTTTCTCAAACGGTGGATGGTTATGCGGCAGTTATTCTCTGGTTTGTTTTAAGGTTCTACATTGATCTCTCTGTGCTGAATAATATGTATAATGACTAATTTGGTTTGGGAATGATATTGATTGAAGATAGACTGTTAGTTTTTATGTTGATTGGGGTTTAGGGTTTATATGAAGTCCTAAATTATTTGGCTAGTACGTGGCCATTCTTCTTTTAGCTATCTTTAGTAGCATAAACTTTTATGTCTTTTTTTTATTGCAGTGGCAAGTGCTTCAACACTACTGTGTTATTGTTGTATGTGTGGCCAAGGTGGTGTTCCCACTTCCCATATCTCATTTATGTTCAAATTTGTTGCAGTGATTCTGTGGTTACTGAAAAACCATTTGCCTTAGGCATTGGTGATGGACTATCTTCATCATCACAACATACTGGATTGCAATCTGCATGGACGGGGAATGCAGGTCAAGTATCAATGGCTGACATTGTCAAGATGGGTAGGCCACAGGCCAAGGCATCTGTGTATAACTCCTCTATCCAGAGTGGTAATCATCAGAATGTCTTGGTGCCTCCAGCAGCTTTAGATCACAATTTGCATTCATTTCAAGGTCATAGTTCCAAGGTTGCAGAGACAAATACTAATTCAGGCCGTGTCATTAGCCACAATGTTTCACAGAATGATGAATGGCCTAGTATTGAGAACCAACATGATGCTAGAGTGTTTGCGGATGTTGATGCCCAAGCAAATTCTGAGTACTACATGAACTCATCAAGCTTTGCAGAGTCTGATTGGCAGCAGAAAACTCACATAGATGAACATGGAGAAGAAGATGGTTCTGTTGAAAGTGAAGATAATGTTGGATCTGCTTCTATATCTGCCAAAAGTGCATCAGAGGACACAGGAGGTATGTATGTTTTATATGGTATATAAGGACATAAATCCCTACCAACCTCATAGTCATCCTTTTGATAATAATGGCAATGGCAATGGCAACTAGGATGATTTACAATTTCTGTTCATAATTTTATCTTAGACACGTGCCTATGTACAGTCTAATTCTTAATTTCTTCATTTCAGCAGAAGATGATGTTTCATCAGTGGCTGCAAACTTAGAGCAGCTAAATATCGAGAGAGATGATAAGGGGACAGAAGCAGAGGAAGACAATCCTTCTGTAGTAATTCCAAATCACCTACAACTCCATACTCCGGAATGCTTAAATCTTAGCTTTGGAAGTTTTGGATCTGCAAACCCCCTTTTGAGATCTGGGCCATATACATCTAGTCAATTGAAAAGTAATTTGGAGGAGGATACAGCTGGTACAACAGATGTTTCAACAGTTGGAAACTCAGATGCTAGGTATGTTGCTTATATAAACCTTGTTCCAAACTGGCACTATTATGATTATTCGTTGTTTCCTTAAAGATACCTTTCTTGCAGAAATCCTGACTATTATGGGGATGAGCATCTTGTTAATACTACCTCAGATGGAAATTTAGTTCAAGGAACTGGTGTGAATGCTGGGACCTATGAACACACTTCCATTTCACAACAAGAGGCTTTAAAACCTGAACCCCCCGAAACTGTTCAGGAAAATCAATATCCGTTTCCTTCATCATCTCATGGGTTTACTTATGAAAATGACCAACAACCAGAGGTCACATTTCCTCATTCGCAGACCAGCTCACAGATGCAGAATCTGGCTCCCTTCTCCAGTGTAATGGTAATGCATGTTTTGTGGCTTGGAACTGTGATGAATTAGTTCAGAATGACTAATTGCCAGTTTGTCTTAGATTTTCATGACTGGTAATGTGAAAATCTTGTGTTCTTAAGCAATTTTTTGAAGGAGAAAAATTTTGTTCCTTCAGCGCAAGGCTTTGCTCCATTTAAACAAACAAAGCCTAATTAGATATCTTGTAGTATAAAAACTTGGGGATGTACAGTGCTGTGCATTTGTCCATCACGTACTTAGAGTAAATCAACTTTGTATTCTCTAAAACCTTTGGTTGGGAGTAGAATAGTGGGTTAACTACAAAACAAATAAATGAAATTTTTTAAACCATATTTATATTTTAAAATGTCTCTACTGTTAAACCAATAAATAGTGGCGGAGGAAAAGCAAGGATTTCTGTAAGTGAAACCATTATGAAGGGCAGAAGACAATGGTATATGTTACCCCATCTAGTGTGACAAGGCTTCTCCTGTTGTATTCAATGATGGAATTGGGAATATGGGCATAAAAGTCGGATCCTGGACATTTTAGTCTTATTGATGGAGCAACATACGAACTTCTATATTGTTTCTCTCGTGCTTTATTAAATGAAGTTGTTTGATAAATGAACCCCCTCGCTACTAGTATTGTTGATTAACCGCCCCCCCCCGACACACACACATAAAACTAAAGCAACTGATATTGCTTTAGTTTGTCTTCTGGCTTGCAATCCTGCTATTTACATCTAAATTTTTCTGTTGATACTTTAGCAGGCATATACAAATTCTTTGCCCAGTGCGCTGTTGGCTTCAACAGTTCAAACAGCAAGGGAGGATATCCCATACTCCCCCTTCCCTGCAACACAATCAATGCCTACAAAATATAGTAACATTGCTTCTTCAATTGGTGGTTCCACCATAAACATGTCAGAGGTGCACTTCTGCTTTTGCTTATTTAAGTTTCTCTATGTACAGGCTTTTGACAAATGTTAAACTTATTTATGAGTTGTTATGGTTTACAGGGTATTTTGAATTTTAGATTATTCTTAGCCTAATAAATGCATAGTGGAATTAAGAATTCTGGTTTATATTATATTGAAGTTTTGCTGTGGTATTCCAATAAATTCTATTAATTTAGGTGTATCAGTAATTTCACACAGGCAAGGGTATCATGTATTATAGCTAAAGTTTGGTATGACGTATATATATTACATACCAGCTGTAAACTTGACTACATTGTACACGAGCAAAAGTGGACTAGCATCTGATTAGTTAACTAATCTGAAAATGATTATGTTTGTGATATTGATTGACTGATTTAACATTTAAGAGAAATGTTTGTAGAGCTGGTCACGTGTGTGTTCTGGATTAATATTGTTTGTTGATGACAACATTTGCAGGGTTAAATGTTGCATCTATGTATTGAAATTTTTGTTATAGGATTGAGAGAGATATCGGAATTCAATTAATTGATGATTTCTCTTGTAATGCGCAGGCTCTAAGAGCTGGCAGCATTTCTACACCTCAAGCTAATGCACAAACCCTGCCTGGTGCAAGTGTTGCTACTGGACCTGCACTTCCTCAACATCTGGCTGTGCATCCCTACTCTCAACATACTCTTCCTCTGGGACATTTTGCTAATATGATTGGCTATCCATTCTTGCCTCAGAGCTATACCTATATGCCATCAGCTTTTCAGCAGACTTTTGCTGGAAATAGTACATATCACCAGTCTCTGGCAGCAGTGCTTCCACAGTATAAAAATAGTGTTTCTGTCAGCAGCTTGCCTCAGTCTGCTGCTATTCCATCTGGATATGGGTTTGGCAATTCTACAAGCATTCCTGGAGGAAATTTTTCTTTAAATCCACCTGCTGCTCCTACTGGGACAACCATTGGATATGATGATGTTTTAAACTCCCAGTTTAAGGACAACAATCATATGATTTCACTGCAGCAGGTACAAAGATCTTGATTTAAAATTATTTACATTTAACTGGTTTTACTTTTCCCATTGCAATTATTCTAAAGCATTGTCAGTTTGGAACCATCATGATGATTCTTTTTTAGGCTGAAATGACCTGTTAAACTTTCTTTGTTAAAAACTATGTTCGTTTTACTGGCTAAGTAAAAAAAAATGTTCCATTTTGTTGTGATTATGGGGGTAGAGAGGAAAGAATAGAACACATAATGCTATTTTATCCTATTTATATGCAAGGCTGAAATGGATCTATTTTGTGTTTTCTGCCAGAACGAGAGTTCTCCCATGTGGGTTCAGGGGCCTGGCTCTCGAACAATGTCTGCAGTTCCTCCCAGCACCTATTACAGCGTGCAGGGACAGAATCAACAACCAGGTGGATTTCGGCAAAGGCAGCAGCAACCTTCACAGCATTTTGGAGCCCATGGTTATCCTAATTTCTACCAATCTCAGACTGGCATTTCTCTGGAACATCAGCAACAAAATCCCCGGGAAGCTTCTCTGGGTGGTTCGCAAAGCCAACCATCTAAGCAGTCCCAACAAATATGGCAAAACAGTTACTAATCCTAGGCACCTCCCGGTTTTTCAGGGTCTTTATGTGAGTTTGAAAGTGGTTAATCAGAGGCATTTACGGTCTAGTAACTTAATGTATCATTATTTGGTCTTTTAGAGACTATGAGCCCATTACCACGAGGTTGTATTCTACATAATTGTGTTCGTCATGTTTAACGTAGGTACTAAAGTGTGCTAATTTGCTTTACTCGGTTACTTTTTGGCTTAATATTCTCATCTGGTTATAGTGCAAAATCTCCTTTGGATAATATTCTCACCTGTTAACTGATTACGCGCACTTGTTATGTGATGTATACATTCCACTTAAGTTCTGATGAGTTGATAGCCTATACGACAATTTTTGTCTTTTATTAAATTAAATATTTAGTCTGAAAATACTTATTGTCAAGCTATAAAAGACAAATTATGAATTGTTATTGCTCTCATTATTGACTTTTTTTTTAATATTTTACAGAATATATTGCACCGATATTTTTAAAATAAGACTGATTATTAAACTGAAAAAGTTCACGAATAACTTATTTTGCTGTGTTTAACTTAAAGATAAACTAATGATAACTAAATGTATATATATTATATTTTTCAATATATTACATGATAAATTAACATAAGATCATAAGACATCAGGTTTTCTAAAATTTTAAATTAACAGGAGAATCATGTTATGTGTATTGAATACCAAAATTAAAAATACTAGGGGAATTTATAAATTAATTAGATATTTTTCTGTCCTATTAATGACAACGTTAAAGCAAAATATTTGATTAAAAAATAAATAAAAAGAAAGAATTAGCAGATATTATCTTAAAATAATTTACATATAGTATATAGATATATTTAAACAATTTTTTGTTACAAAACCATAGTATTGTGATTGGGACAGTGGTAAAATATTATTGGTTTGGTTTTAGCAGACTCTTGACGAATCATAACCCTTGAATTCGTGGATTTACATGCTACCGTGAAATAAACATCGAGTTTCTGACAATCCTTCAAGGTCTTACTTATTTATAGTGTTCTCAAACAAAATAAAAAATTTCAATTAAAAAGTAAAACAAAATATATTTAAAAATTTAACCTAAATTTTCATCTTTTCATAAAATGCATTATTTTAAACTTGAAGATGTTCTTTCCTTGGATTGCACTCTTTTGGCGTACCAAAAATATGATAGTATTCAACTTGACATCCGAGACTTCCTGAAGAAGACACTTTGACTCTTTGAGAGTGTAAATTCTGAGTTGATTTTCTATGAAATATCGTAGTTAACATCTATGAACAATGGGAACTCTACTCCCCACAACGAACACCTCAGCCATATACGGTGAGAATAAAATTATTTCAAGAATAATTATTTTATTTAATAGTTCTTTATAAATATTAAATTTATTTAAGTCATATTAGATCCTACTTTATTCAAATCATATTAAATAAATTTATTCAAAGAGAATAAAACATTTTTAATGTTTATTTATTTTTTATAAAGAGAATATTAAGTTACAGAACTGTGTGGTGCATGAGTGAAATGTTATTTGGAGTGGGAACAAACAAGGCGAGGCGTAGTGTGTTTTGGAGCACGTCGTTGTTTGCGAGTAGTGTCGCTGCGCGCGCGCACTGCGTGTTTTCTCTTTTAGTAATATTCGTTTGGGGATAAATGAATAAAGCATTTCTCATTCTCAATTCTCAATTCTCCACTTTCCTGTGGTACTTTCCTTTACTTTCTCAAAATTTCCCAGTTATTATTATTTACAAATTCCTTTCTTATTATTATATGTATTTTCTTGTTCCAGTGGTTACGAGTTATTATTCCTTGTTGAATTATCAGTTTTAAGTTGCATTTTCCTCCAGTGCTTGTGTTATTTTGCTAAGCATGATTTCTGAATGTAAACCTTAAGTTGATTACATTTGCAGAAATTTATTCCTTCAGAACCATAAATAATTTAACTGATACTGTGCGGCTTTATATGCTGCTGGAATCTAACTTAAGAAAGCATCTGATCCCTGATATGGGAATCTTTACTTTTATGCTTATTGTTTTGCTCTTAACCCCGTTTGAAAATTCTAAATTAATCAACCTTCTTTGTTTTGTTTTGTAGTTTTAGAAAGAAAATATATTGCATGATAGATGGATTGTTTTGATGCATGTTGATGGTTGATTGGTTAGATTTAGACCATTGCTGGAAGATTTTCTTGCATAATCTTCTACTTTAATCAACTACCATGGAATCATAGATGACTGGTTCTGTTTAAATTATTTTCATTCATCTTATTTCGATAAGAATATCTGTAGTGCTATCCTATATAGAAAACTAACACCTTTTCCCTTCAAATTGTAGCACTGATTTGTAATAAATCAGGGAAGCTTGATGTTGATTGTCAAATCCAGGCTTGAAATCAGAAGATGTTTTTCAAATTCCATACCGGTGTAACTTTGCACATAAGAGTGGCTTTTCCTGTCAAGATCTAACTTAACAGCTCTATGTTTGCTTCTTGAAGAGCAGAAAATGAGTGATATGGAAGATGAATCACATTCCTTGGGAATAAAGAAGAAACCAGATAGCCATAAAAGTTTTCATGGTAGAGATCCCAATCCTGGAAATGACCTTTGGAAAGATGGACTTATTTGTGCTTTTGAATATGTTCGAGGACAAAAAAAATCGGTTAAATCAAGGTCCTCTTCATATATCACAGACAGACTAGACGCTAATGGCCCACGTTCTAGGACGCATGTCTCTTCAGATGGTTTAATGGAGGCTTCTTCCATTGGACTAGATAAAAACAAGCACTCAGATCCTTCATCTGTAAATGTCTTAAGGGATAGTGCATTTGGTGCCTCTGATGATGACAGAGAGAGTCAGGTCCTTCAGGTTGGCCAATCTAAAAAGTATGAGGGTAGTCATTGGTTACCAATTGGATGGACAAGAATTTCAGAACTTGTCCAAGCAGTTCAGGTTGATGCTGTCTGGTCTTCTCATCAATTTGAATTTGAGACTTCTGAAGATGATTTTACTGTAGCAGATTTGGCAGCTCCCTATTGGGAGCGTCCAGCTGGGCCTATATGGTGGTGCCATGTTTCTGCAGGTCACCCCACCGTTGAGGCTTGGCTCAGCAATGCTCAATGGTTACATCCTGCCGTTAGTTTAGCTTTGAGAGATGAAAGTAGACTTATAAGTGAGCGGATGAAACACCTTCTCTATGAGGTACACTGCATTTTCAACATCGGTAATTGCTAGTCTTAAGTCAACAAATACAATCATTTGGCAAGCTACATTTGGATCTCAGTTTGCTAAAATTCATGTAACCACATCTAGCATACGTATGAGCCTGTGTGTATACAATTAAGATTTTAAATATATTTTTCAATTGTATTTTGCTTTTGTTGATGGCATAGATGCTCGAAGGCTTGTGGTTTCTTTGTCATGGATTCACTTAGATATGAGATAAGAAAGTGATCTGTTGGATTTTGTCTTCTCTTCCTTAGATTTCTGGTCTAAGTAGGAAAATTGATGTTGATATGGAATTCAATAAATTAGGATAAAACAGTTAGAAATTTGGATTTCTTCTTGACGGGTTTTAGTATAAATTTTGGCAAGAAACTTCTAAGGACCTGTTATGGTGAATTTTTGAGGAGTTTGTGAAGAAAATTAGATCTGGGTAGATTTTGTAATTCAAGAAAACAAAAAAGGTAAATGAGAAGAATTAAAACATTCCTGAGACATCACACCTAGGGCTTGATTGTGTCAGTGTCACAATCAGTAGATAGCAACTTACTAAAATATCATAAAACTAATGGTTTGTCTGAAAGAAAGCATTACAGCTATTGAAGCAGACCTTCAATGACTTGTACTGCCCCCCAGAAACAACCTCCAATGACTTACCCCACAACGAATTTTCCTTGGAACCAGTCTAAATTACTGATTAGACTTTTCTCTTATTTGTAGGTCCCAGTCAGGGTTGCAGGTGGGCTGTTATTTGAGCTTTTGGGACAATCGGCAGGTGATCCTCTTGTTGAAGAAGATGACATTCCAGTTGTACTTAGGTCTTGGCAAGCACAAAACTTCCTTGTAACTGTAATGCATCTAAAAGGATCTGTGTCAAGGATAAATGTTCTGGGTATAACAGAAGTTCAGGTTGTTCTTGCTCTCTGGTCTCTAGTTCACATTAATATTCTTTTAGAAAGATGTAATTCATTCAGTGCTCTGCCATGTTTAGGAGCTTCTTTCTGCTGGAGGGTATAATGTGCCAAGAACAGTACATGAAGTTATAGCACAGCTTGCTTGCCGTCTCTCACGGTGGGATGATAGGTAATAAAAACATTTTTTTCTTTTTTATATTTGATGCAGGTAATAATTAATTTTCTCATATATGAAAAATACATGTCTGTGTCTCATGTCTCACTATGTGTTTCTATTCTTCAGTTTAAACTTGTCAATATTAAATAAGTTTTTCTGTAGTTATTTTACGGGAGACTAAACTGACCTTTGCTCTTTATGATCTAGCAAATATTTTTTTTACTATATATCATACCTGAGGAAACTTATATATAACTGATTTCATTCGTGAGGAAAAAAAAGTGGTCCATACTTGGCATCATATTAGATAAGTGGCTTGCAAAGATCGACAATATACCTTGTGCTTACATTGATCTTCCTGTGCACTTTTTTTTCCAACTGCATTTTATGTAAACTTCAAGTGATGTACTTTGGTTTAACATTTTTATTTAGTTTTTCAGGTTATTCCGTAAATCGATATTTGGGGCAGCAGATGAGATTGAATTGAAGTTTATGAACAGGTTCTTACATGTGCAATGTGTGTGAATTCAAGTCATTCCAGTTCTATAAATTTCCTTGCTCTAAGTTAACAGTTTTCCCTTCGACTAGGAGAAACCATGAAGATTTGAATCTTTTTATTATAATTTTAAATCAAGAAATCAGAAAGTTATCAACACAGGTATGTTCATTCTTGCTAAGCTCCGAGGATATACATTTAGACAACTTGATGATTTTATGAATTCGATAGAAATGCATTTTTATGTAATTGTATCCACTCAGTAATAGGGGATGAACTGAGGGTTTAGATTTTCAAATGGTTAGATGGTTACAGTTCACAGGTTGATCTTTCCATTGAAGGTTAAATAGTGCACTTAACCTATAAAATTATACATCATATTATAGAGCATACCGGAACTGTATGTCTAAACTATACAATACGGGTATATCTATATTATTGGGTATTAGTTACAGTGATAATTACAAGTTATCTCTGGAAATTACTCCTCCTTAGGTTGAGAAGTAATATACTTGACACGTATACATTATTGCCAAGGTAGTCCTAACAAGGTGAATACTAACAAATACCCTTAATATATTGGTTAAGAAATCAAAATTGAAAAGTTTTTATGGAAAAATATTACCAACACTCTCCCCATAACTAAAGTTTTTTGGGCACTTGTTGGTAAGACACTTCTAACAATTGTTTTGGAAGATTCAAATCATTAGGAAACAATTTAGCCAAATGTGAATTTAGTTTTGATGTTACATCTCTTGTAGAAAGTAAGAACATGAGAAAGGATTGAATTGAACAGGAGTTGCAGATCTGTTTGATCGTAGTTATAGCTAAACAGTAAACTAAATTTTAACTGCCACTGAGATGTGAGTTGGTGAAAACACTAATGACCTACATATAATTTTATTTTCACTGAAGGACATGATAATTGATCATGTGCAGCTGGTCTAAATTTATCAGGCTTCCGAGTGCTGGCCTGGCAATGAACTAAACAAGCTTGAGAGTAGTTTGACGCTCCTCTCATTAATTATCTAAATGAACATAGTTGATAAACCAATTAAGCTGAACTCTACCCAAATACTAGACTCTTTCAGTTCAAGATCTGTATGTCTGCTCTCTCTCTCTCTATATATATATATATATAGTTTTTCATATTTACAATAGTATATAGTTATTAGTTGAATTGAGCTATAAACCAGGTTAACGAACTTGATTTTGCTCATTTGGTTCATATTGTCTTATTTTGACATTTGATTCATGTAATTTGAGCTGAATAGCTGATAAACTGAATCATGGAGTTTGAGAACTTGATTTGAGCTGAACTTTTAAGCTAAAAAAAATTTATTCATATCAAATTTGAGTAGAGTTTTGTGTGGAACCATTTCTTATTAGTCAACCTGAACTGAACTCTTTCCAAGTCTGAGATAAGTGGCTCTTGCATCACAATCTTCATTCTGCTTATAGATGTACATTTGGAACTAGAATCCAGAAGCTTACCCGACTTGTCTCATTATTATAATTTCTGATTCATAAAGACTTTGTGGCCTTTCCTTCCCAAAAGCTGGATTCAAAAGTCAATGTGTTAAGGGCCGCTACTTGACAGCTTAAGCTTTTAAGTCTTTTAGTTGTCAATGATGTTAATGTAATTTAATTGCGGTTTGTGTTCTTCAGGCATGAAAAGATACATTTTAGCAATAAAGCCATTCTGTAACCTACTAATTGTGTAATTTTAATCTTTCACTTCTGAAAATAACTTTTGAAAAGCACAAGAAATACCAAAATGAGCCAAATTCTCTCTACCTTAGATTGATTTTATTTGTCTAATGACAATTCATGCTGGGCAAATCCATTACACAGAAAAGCTCCTTTCAACTTTTGGGTTCCATTGCAGGTTATCAGGGTGAAGTGGTCCCTCCATGCAAGAGACGAGATTATCTTTGAGCTTCTCCAACATTTGAAAGGAAATGGTGCAAAAATCTTGTTAGAGGGAATAAAAAAGAGCACAAGGGAAATGATTGAAGAGCAAGAAGCAGTCCGTGGCCGCTTGTTTACCATTCAAGATGTTATGCAGAGCACTGTTCGAGCTTGGTTGCAGGTATCGGTACATCAGAACTTTCATTTAGAATGTTTATTTTCTGATTGTAGCTAGAACAATTTCATATTGCTCACCTAGATTAACATGATAGTTGTCTTGCATTTCGTAAATATCTATCAGGATAGAAGCCTTCGGGTGACCCATAATTTAGCTGTATTTGGTGGTTGTGGCGTTGTCCTCACCATCATTACTGGGTTATTTGGGATCAATGTTGACGGAATACCTGGGGCACAAAATACACCATATGCATTCGGTGTCTTTACAGCAATCATCGTCTTTTTGGGACTAGTGCTAATTATAGTTGGCCTGGTTTACCTTGGGCTGAAAAATCCCATTGCTGAGGAACAGGTTGAAGTTAGGAAGCTTGAGCTGCAAGAATTGGTGAAGATGTTTCAGCATGAAGCAGAGACTCATGCCCAAGTCCGGAAACGGAATAACTTACCTCCTACTGCTGGTGATGCTTTCCATGGTGAAGAGGACTATGTTGTCATACAATAGAGATGTTTTAACTGTCCAAGTATGCTTTAACAATAATTACATTTGGTGGTAAAGGGGCCATGCATGTATGAAGTTAAAGCCTGAATTGAAAGGGCATTATTCTTATCCCTGAAGTCCGGGGAATTGGAAGGAAGCCGCAACCATGGGTAGATGGGATATTCGTGATGATAAGCTGATAGCTACTTCTGGACATTCGTTGGCCTCAATTTATAAGCCTCATGTATTTCAATTTTATTTGGCTTATTTACTAGCATTATCTCAGCTTAGTGTATATAAAATGTGATACTATTTCTAGTTTTTTTGTTTCTAAAAGCTTTCTATTTCTAGTACACTAAAATAGGATATGTAATTGTTTACCACCTTTATTCTTAAATAAAAATAAAATTATATTACAGAAAATAATATTTGCTAGTTGTTCAACTCAATCAAGTTTTATATAAATTTGCTTAAAATGTTTCAGCATAATGAGACACGAAATAGTACTTTTTAAGATACTTTTATAATGAGTAAATTTTTACTTTAATCTTGAAATATAAAATGTTCATATCAATTTTTTAAATTTTGAATCTAAATTTTTAGTCTTTAGATTTAAGGATCGTCAATTATAGTAGTTTTATCATTAAGAGGCATTAAAACTGAGTTAAGTAATACGTAACAATTTATTGTTAATATAAAATAACGTCGTTTTATAATATTTTAAAAATAGTTTATTTTTATTCTTGATTTTAACATTTTTAAGTAATAAAATTTTTGTCTTTTACGCTTTCTTTTATGGTGTCCCTTTCTTTCCTCCAACAATGAGTAATGATATCCAAAAACTATTCTTTATGAAATTCTAATATCTCTTTACATTTACTTTTTCCTCCAACAATGAGTAATGATATCCAAAAGCTATTCCTTATGAAATTCTAATATCTTTTTACATTTATTCTTTTACAATTAAAAATCCCTTTAAAGTTAATAAGAGAAAAATTATCGTAATTTTTTTTAAATATATTATTAGAAATGTTAATTTTATTGTTTTTACACTTCGCAATCCATGGCAGCAGTGGGCAAAGAAAAAAATAAACACCGTTTCAGAAGAAAAATAAAAAAGACAATGAAAAACTTTTTTACTCAAAAATATTAAAAGTCAATTTTAAAACATTATTTTATGTTAAGAATAAATTGACATGTCATTTAATATGATAAATTATAACATTTTTAACAATAAAGATTAATATGGTTGATGATAATTAATTTCAAGAACTAAAATTTTAAATTTTAAATTTTTAAAGCTGACTTTAATAAAGTTAATATTTCACAAATTAAAGTAAAAGTTTACCCCTTTCGTAACCTTTATCGTACAGAGTGAGAATTTTTTTTCTCGGAAAAACTTGACATGGCAAATAACTTTCTAAATATCAATTTAAAATAAATCAACCACTTCATGATCTCTGAACTTGTAATCGAGGAAGAGTTGTATTCTTTTGAAACTCAAGGGAATATAAAATTTTAAAGAAATAGTACGTACTAAATTGACTTTGATGGAATTTTCAGAACAATAAAATGCCATATGCCAATATCCTGAACTTTACTGGGCAATTAAATGTAACAATATGTCACAAGAAAAGTATTGCAAAAAAAAAAGAAAAAAAGCCTGTATTCCAATGTCAAAAATTAACTTTCACAGCGCAAGTAACACCCTCATCTGGGTTCGAAAATGCAATATATGAAGTGATATTCTTATAAACGTTTCTAGGAAAAGCCAAAATATAAGTCTCTTCCATTGCCAAATGCCATATGGATCATTTAAGAAGGGATCTTGCAAGATGTTCCCTGGCAGTGGCCAATGCTTGACTTAGTGTCTGCAATAGAAAGAAAAGAAAATACAGTTATACCTCAAATAAGTGAATATCATTTTAATTTTCTTTTTTGATATTAAAGTGAAGGATGTAATATACCTGTTCAGACAAAGGAGCTCCAGAATCTATACTATTACTTGCAACTTTCCCAGCTATAACATTTGGATCAGTTTCAAGAATGATACTGCACAAAATATAAAGACATGGAATTTAAGTGAGACAGGGTTAGTTGGTTCTAAGACAAAGATGGGAAGGTCAGAGGGGTATGCCTTTTATGGAATGATTCAGCCTGAAATTTTCATATTGTGGAACATGTAAGTATTGAAATCACAATGGCAGTAATTTTGGAGGGAAAGCATGTAAAGAGTAGCGACATAATCAACTGTATCTGAGACCTTCTAACATGAAGCCAAGATCTCTTAAAAAGAAATGTTGATCCAAACTCCTAAGGAACATGCATTTAACCTTGTGCTTAATCCAAAACTATTGTTTTGATCTAAATGGCATCTTTTCATTTAGGAACAGGGGCAAATGACAAGATCATAAGGTTGGCTTAACAAGAAAAGATGAATTGAAAATATAGATGTCATTGTAGGAAAATGTTTAGTAAAGCAGAAAAAGCATGCATTCAAATTTCACTCTGGCTAAGGATACTAAGCAAAACCTAAGCAAGTGGACATTTGTTACATCTCATTGTTCAAGCTAGCCAGTGGGGTGAAATTACTCGAGAGCTATAAAAATTGATCCAAGGCCAACTGTTACAAGAGCATTTGAATGTTGATTCAAGAGTCTCATATGAAATTAGAAAGCTCCAAACTCTGGTATTCGTGTTCCTTCCTAGCAGAC
This sequence comes from Abrus precatorius, assembly GCF_003935025.1. Lineage (NCBI taxonomy): Eukaryota > Viridiplantae > Streptophyta > Magnoliopsida > Fabales > Fabaceae > Abrus > Abrus precatorius. The sequence continues at coordinate 28,758,439 of NW_020874292.1, read as the reverse complement.
TAACAGTTCAAGTTCTTATTCTGACAAATAAACTATAATTCCAATCATTTAACTGCAGACAAGAATTGATCTCTGATATATCAAAGAGCACCTACAATTTATAGATTGGAAGAAGGAGGAGCAAAAGAAGATCTAGAGATGCTAACAACCAATGATAAATTTCACAAGAATAGAGTATAGCATACCCGCCATCAACAATTTCATCAATGCACAATAGAATGAGATCCAAGTTCTCAAGTGCTTCCTTCTTATCCACATTGCCTCTGGAGAGGAAAAAGGGAGAAGCCAATGAAGTCACCAAGGAATGCTGAGTTAGTGTTCATAGTGATAGATTGATAATACCCTTGAATATGACATATAGATACATAGTCAAGTATAAGTGAACCACCTGAGGAGGAGGCCCACAGATTCGAAAAATGCTTGCAGAACTGTGGCTAAGATAAGCTCATTTTCATCATCCCCACCGGTAACAAAGAAGTGAAGATCTTGGACAAACTTGTACACAACAATGTTATTCTCAAACATTGCTATTTCCGCTGGCAAACGAAAAACCCATACACGCAATAAAAGTGAAGTCAACACGTTTACAAAATGAAGTCATCTACAGATCAGTGATTAACAATCTATCCCAATCATAGGTAGATTTATAACAAACATGAAGATGATTCTTCATCATGAATTATGGCATGGTCATTCAGCAAATCTTTTATCACGATGATTTTAAATCACACGCACCTTCTGAGCGGGCATTGGTCTTCTGAGTCTTAGTGAACACAACTTTCTCAAAATTTTCTTTTGCAGCATTGGTTGGCCAGTCATCTGAGAAATATTTGACTGCCACACGTTTCCCATCAGAATCCAAAAGAAGGATGTTCTTTACAGAAGGACATGCCTCCTAAGAAAAACACAGTAAAGGATCAGAAGTCAGAACATTGCTTAAAGGAACCTCATGTTTCACACTGATTCAACTAAAGGGAAAATTTTAAAAACCAGCAAGGTTCATGAAAAAGAAACATGTATCCCAATTTCTACCTATACCGCAATCAGGTTCCCAGAATCTCAGAATAAGCAAGTCAAACAACACAACAATAAATCAACACAGCAATTGTGAAATAGTGTTAGATCAGATCAAATGGGGGAAAGTGGTGTGGTCCAGTAAAATGCTAAGGGTGGCTTCAGTTCAAGCTCCTTCAATTTTCTAAGCAAATCAAAATTACAAAAACCCCTCACATAGGAAGGGAACAGATAAAATGTTTTAAGAATTAGATGATTAAAATGAAGAGAACACACGCATGCATATAAAATCACAGATTATTCCGGGTAATATATGAATCTGATATGAAAATAGGCGTGCACATGATCATGATAAAAATAGTGAAGATAATTGATTGGAGAAAGGGTTTTACAGAAAAAGAAAAGAAATGGGAAAAAGGGATCTGGGTTTGTGCGAAGTGTAAGAGATGAAAAATGGGTAACGAAAAAGGAGTGAAATTGAAGAGAAGAGAGACTTACCGGAGACATGATGTAGAAACCAAAGAGAAAGCTCTCTCTCTCTCTCTCTCTCTCTCTCTCTCTCTCTCACACACACACACACACAAACAAAATCTGAAGAAACCTCTGTGACTCTGTCAACCGAGTCACTCAACTCCTACCCTTTTATTATTATTATTATTATTATTGAGTATTTTTACATTAAAATTTAAAAAATAAATTAATACAAATTAAAATTGTAATAAGAATATATTTTTTCTAAATTGAATTGAATAGAATAGAATTTTTTATTAAATATAAAACTAATTTAAATATAAAAAAATTAGAAGAAAAAAAGACGTGTCATTTGTGTGATAAATAATATATTTAACTATTGAGTTATCTTTAGGCGTCGACAAATAATATAACTTTTTATAATAAAATATTTTAAATTAAGTTATCTTTGGCGACGATTAGTTTTATTAATTTATTTTAGGGAGGGGGGGGTTGTGGATGTAGCATAATGCGTTTTTCATTTCTGAAATAATATAATTTGAGTACAAAAATTTGAGTGGAAATATGTTTTGATTGGAATTTGGATTCCTTCATGTTAGCAACTACCATAAAAATATCATGTTAGAAAGAAAAATATATACAAATAAATTTATAATTCTTACACAAATAACGATGAATTCTAACACAATTATTTTATATATCTCTCTCATTTTTAACATAAGAACATCTTAATTCTTTTGATTGAATAAGTTGAACTAGTTATTTTGTGTTTCAGATGGACATGATGCACATTCCAAAAGGAAACCAACGGCAGAGATTTGATTTGATATGAACGCCTTGAGTAGAAGGAAAACATTCTGGTTTTTAGTGAACATTGTTGGGATCTGACAACTCTATGAAAGACTTCCCTTCCCAAAAAAAAATTAGGCAAGACAAGTTCTTCCCTTTGCAGACAAATTTGAAACATGCAAATTTACATATTTTAAATAATATATTTTATGCTTTTTCCAAACTTTACACAAACGCAGTTAAAGAACCATGCCTGTGTCAATGCTTGGCAAAGGAAAAAAATGAATAACAAATTATGCACAACATATTATTAAAATTATTATCTTTGATTAATTTATTCAATCTTGTCTGTCTGCTACAAGGCGGATCTTATTCAAAGACTCTTTGAATGCTTGCCAAGAAACCATATAATGATCTTGGGATATCATCCCTTCTTCAACAACTTGCATAGCACGTTTATACAAATGATCAAAACACTGAACTGGGTTGCTAATATCAACATTATCAGAGCTGAGATGAGGTACATACAATCGCTTAAAATCCTTCCTCCATCTTGACAAAATATACTGACATGGAATTTCCTCCATACCATTATAACTAAGGATATACAAGGCATGTCTGCATAGGTACCCTTTGAAGTTAAAGCAACTACAAATGCAGCGAACTTCTGCTCCAGCTTTATCATACATTACTTCAAAATGCCTAGAATCTCTTACAGGTTCTTCCCCTTGACGTTCCTTTACCATGTATGTCACTATAGACCCATTTGTTTCAGTTTGCGTGACGCTGAGACAAGAGGACATCATCACCACCTCATCTTGGAATTTCCTGAATATTGCATTTGTGTACAATTTAGAGAGCTGCAACTCATAGTAGCATCTTGTCTTCAGTAGTGGGCTCTGATTGCATGACTCAAAATCATCAAGAACTTCATTTCTACGCTTCTTTTGCTGAACTAATTCATAAATCTCAAAAAATTCTTTCAAAGAAGTTTGTTGATGCACGTGACCCTTAAAAAAGGGAACCACAGACTCACCCTTTTCATAATCAGATATTCCAGCAAAAAATGTGTCCTTGGAGTACACTGGTGCCCAATGCTCTCGTTCTTCATGTAAGCTTTGGAGCTTTTCGTTATTTCTTATTCCAAAATGCTGGGTTAGATCATCCCAAGCCCTTTCAAATTCATCAACTGTTTTAGAGTCATATATCACTTTAGTCAGTGCCATCTGAAACGCCTCATATTCCTGAAACTGTACAAAACACCCAAGAATGTTCTGCATGACTTGTGATAGACAAATTCTATGGTGAGCTCTGGGGAAAACCTCAGCTATTGCATTTTGCACAGCCTTACACTGGTTTGTAATAATAGTTTGTGGAGGGCGACCAGACATACAAGTAAGCCAAGCCCTAAATAACCAAATATATGTTTCAAATGCCTCATCGGCAAGCAGACCACTTCCTAGCAAAACAGATTTCCCATGGTGATTAATGCCAACAAACGCAACAAGTGGAATCTCATAATTATTTGACAAACATGTTGAGTCAAATGCAACCACATCACCAAAATAACTATACGCAGCCCTAGATCTAGAATCAACCCAAAATATGTTCCTCAGTTGTCCATCATCATTCAGATCCATCACATAGAAAAAATTAGGATTCATCAATTGACTGCGGCAGAAGTAATTTGATATAAGATCTGGATCACGTTTTTTTAGTTTCAAACGCCTGGAACAATAAATGTTGTTACTAGTTCCTCCTTCATTAGAATTTGAGCTTCCATAACCTGATGCATCTACAACTGGCATTCGATATAACTTGATTGTTTTGACTTCAACGTCTAGAGTTGGCTCAGCTTTTCTTTTGGCTCCATTGTCCATCCTCTTATGTGATTTAGAGTTTTGTGCTCTCTCAGGATCAAATGAATGGTTATGCTCAAGCTTGACTTCATCGACCCTCCACCTATTAGATTCCACTAATCTCAATCTAATCATTGCTAGACAGCCTGTTCTTGTTTCTTTCCTATGACTATTTGCTTCTTTAATTGTTTTGAAACCCTCGCAGTTGCAGCAAAGCACAGCACCACGCTTCTCTTTGCTGTTACGTTTGGTCCACGAAGATTTAACCCGAATAGCAAATCCAATTTCCTTTGCATAGGTGTTGTAATAGTTGTAGGCATCATCATAAGTATCAAACTCCATTCCAACAACTGGTGGGGGGTAGTCTTTCCCTTGAGATTCTCCACTATGACTATCCATGACTGTTGTTTCATCCCTCCCATTTTCATGTTCACTTCCATCAATCTCAAACAATTGACCGCATTCATTCTCAAGCTCATTGCCTTCATCCTCAACTTCGAGTAGTTGCTCACAGTTTGGAGATCCATCATCTATCTGGAATAAGGTGAAAAAAAAAAATTCAAATTCAAAACAAGATCTAAGAAATTTGAGTATGCACTGAAATCGACATGAGAAATTGAAGTATCTTGACAACCAAGCTCATAGATGACCTTGCTAGTTTTGCCCGCTCAAAATTTTACATTGCCTACTGGTATGAAATTTCTCTTATTTGTTCCATACACAGTCAGTCCTTTATCCACCCTTCTCTCTCAGCATATATTATAATTATATATTTAAAGCAGTAGCCATATAAGTGGTTAGCCCAGATCTTGAGTGATATCCACAACTGATACTTCACGAATGATTTAGAATCCAAACACAAGATAATGAAAATCCATCCATTCTTATCTTTTATTTATACAGTGACCTCTTATGAAGCCCGCATATAATACAGGTACAGGGATATGAGGAGTTCTTAGAAATTCAAGATATGATATTGCCTGAATATGTTAACAAAAATGTATAGAAAAGTATATTTTACATAGATGCACAGTATTTGTAATGAGACATCGATAATTTCTTATTAATAAATAACCATATTAGTAAATGATGATCATGTGATCACAACAAAAAAGCATGATTACATATCATTCCTCTGCCCTTGTAAGAATATATTATTTTCTCTAAGGGAATTTTGCAAAATTACATATTTTTATTGTATTTTATATTGAAACACGGTTTTTTTAATTAAAAAAAAATCAAGGTATTGTATTTTATATTGTTCAGCTGTAAAGGTAAATAGCATTACCACTGTATCCCAAACACAATTAGCCAGTAAAACTCAATAAAGAAAAAAAATCAGAGGATACTCCATAGATATGTATACAAGCATATAGTATGAATATGACATTTCGGTATCGGATATGTGTACAACACTGATACTTAACGAATTTCAGAGTATCTAGGTTTTGCAGTTTACCTCAAGACAATTGATACACTTCTTCTCTCATTTAGCTAACAAGAAATTAACAGCAATGCTAAAAATTTGTCAGTCGAATGACATTGTTCCATTTTCACAAAACAGAAGAACACTTTTGAGCATACACAACAAACAATAACAAGAGTTTCAATCCAAAAAGGGTCAAGAGCCTAAGGTTCTTCAAAACATACCCCAACACGATGCATAGAAACCAAACCATAACCCAATTTAGCTGAACTAAACACCACACTGAAGTCTTGTAACTTTCAGACTTCACAAAAATGCTAAACAAAGCACAACACAAGGCATAGGCATGAGCACAGGGTATAGACAAAAAATTTACCGCGATGTCAAGATTAGGACTCAGTGACAAGACTTTATCGATCGGAGAAGACACGGTATCGTCCGTCATGGTCTGGCCAGAGGATTCACATGATTTCTGTCAAAGTATGAGATGATGTTAACCTTTCCATAAACTCACATTTCAAGTAATCACATTTTAATTCAAATATATTCGTAATTTAACAATAAAACAAGTAATTAAAACTCTGCTCATGCTCCTCAAACATCTTAAAAATTTGGCTTAAAGAACACTTAATATGCACACAAAAGTGGATGGCAACGATTGTTGTGATACACTGAATCCCTCACACAACTTCACAAATTGAAGGGAGCATATATACAAACGATATCTTGTAGAATTAAATTTTTAAACAGAGTGAAGATTTGAAATTGAACCAATAGAATTTCAACTCGGGTTGGGTTAAACCGGTTTTAGCATATCCAAAAAAAAAAAGATAAAGAAAATTCTGATGAAAAATTAAAAATAAAATAAAATAAAAATGGCGTCGCAGCAAAGAAAGAAAAACCTAAGCTTTGTTGCGATGATTGGGTTAAGTGATAGAAACTAACGGAGAAGCTGCAACGAATTGAGTTGAGTTGAGTTGAAGCGATTTCGACGAGTGACGCTGCACTATCAACTGCTTAAGTGCATCCAAATACCATCTTTTTCTTCCTTTTATTTCATTTTTCTTTTTCAGTTCTTACACCCGCTTATATGTTGCTCATAAAAAAAAAATGTTATGTGATAAAAAAATAATAAATAAATTTTATAAAAAATATAATATTTCATTATTGAATTAAATTTTATAATATCCTTTAATTCTTTATAAAGTATTATTGTATATTTAAGTGCAAGTTAATTTTTTTAAAAAATTACTGATCACGAACTTTTTTTAATATCTAATTTAACTACAGGATTTGAACTCTAGACTTACGTGTTAAATTAGAATAACCCTGTCACTTGGTTTATGTGTTTTGTGATATAAAATAATAAATGATTGTGAATGTGATTTATTTTAAAATATATTTAGAAATCAACATATAGTCAATATAATCTTTTAACTTCCGTTAAGTAATTTTTTTGGTCCTTTTATCTTGTAAATTAATATAATTTCTAAAAAACAATTTAAGAATGACTTATAATTGGACAAAATTCATGTACTGTTTTTTTAGTATTATTAATGTTATTTATTAAATAAATTATTTTCATTTTAATAATATCAAAGATTATTATGATAAAACCCTAATTTTGATTAAAAGTTAACATTAATAACACTTAAAAAACTGTAGCTAATTTTGTTTTTATAATATTATTTTACAAATAACTTAACATTATTTTTAAAGTGATTTTTTTTTTTTGTTTTAAGAGAGTTAAGTATTAGAACACAAAACCTTACCAATCTAGACAATGTCTTCAAAGTTCCGTTAGGTATATTTGAGAGAAAAATTTTGGAGAAGAAGAAAGAAGATAACATATTTTTCAAATTTTAAATTAAAAAATATATGTTATTTATAATAATTAATATATTAAATTTATATCAATATATTAATTTATATATTTTACTATAAAAAATATTAATTTTAAATATATTTATTTAAAATACAAAATATATTCTCTCCTCCCACTTTCCTCCAATACCCAAACAACCTCTTAATTGTTAAAAGTCAACAATCTTGAGCTTGAATACCACAACAAACACAACGAATGCATCCACCGCTGTCAAAGTCATGCCAAAAGAATTGCAAAAGCAAGAATTCATGGGTGTTGTGATGTGACAAATATATATTGAGAATTGCAGACCTAAAACATGATAAAATTCAACTGATATCCTTCAAAAAGTTCCTTCTTCCCTTGGCATTTATATATTCTGATAAGGACCAAGAAACAGAATGTGAGAATAAAGATTCTGTCAACAAACATTTAATGACAAAAAAGAAAAGGGGAGAATTTTCTTCCTGAGGGTAAGTGTTGAATTTACAATTCCTAACAAATGACAATTACTATTCAAGCCCATGTCCTTCCAATTATAACCACCAAACCAATTCTACATCTACTTTGCAGTTAACTCTATCTTCCTAACTCCTTATGTTTTAATTAATGAATTCAAGACATTTCAGCAACAGCATAGGTAAAGGAGGTAAAGAGGTCTTGAGAAAGAGTATGTCAATTGTTCAACTTTCAAAGCAGTACCACTTATAGAAATTAGATTGATTCATTATTGCAGAAATGACAAGAGAAAGGCTACACAGGGTTTAACGCAAAAATATCTTTACCTATACAAGATATAGACATTGTAAAATGGCCAAAGTTAAACACCGCATTGCAGCAGGTAGAAATATACAAAATAACATACACTAAGTATTTTTTTAGAATACATTGATGGTTACTCCTGTCTCTGTTCTACATCATGAACCTTACTCAGTGATTCTTCTATAGACTGCAACGCTACATTGTAATGGTCTAGAGAAATTATCCCCTCCTCCACAACTTGTAAGGCACTTTTAAATAATTGATTAGACCATTGAATGCGGTCATTGTCATCAGTACTACCAGAGCTGTGATCAGGAATGTATAGACGCTTGTAATCTTTCTTCCATCGTGAAAGAATGTATTTGTGAGGTATCTCTTCAACCCCATTAAAATTGAGCACACACAGTGCATGCCGACATAGGTATCCATAAAAATTAAAGCAACTACAGATGCAACGAACTTCACCAGCTGTCCTACTGTACAGAACTTCAAAATCCCTAATCTCCCGCCTGTTTCCCTCAATCAGAACACGCTCCTTGACCAAGAAAATTATGATGGGGCCATCCACATGTAATTGTGTTGTACCAAAACAAGAATACATTTCTTCCACTTCTAATTGAAACTTCATGAACATTTCTCTTGTGTATATTCTAGAGAGCTGCAATTCAAAAGAACATCTGGTTTTTAGCAAGGGACTTGATCTCCTTGATTCAATATCTGCAAAAGATTCTTCCTTGTACTTCTTGTGAAGAGCTAATTCATATTTATCAAGAAACTCCTTAAGAGGAGTCTGTTTGTGCACGTACTTGTCAAAAAAAGGACTAATGCTCTCACCAGGGCGTGCTGCAGACATTCCAGCAAAAAATGTGTCCTTCAAATATACTGGTGCCCAATGAACTCGATCTTCATATAGAGAATGAAGCCATTCATGGTCACTAACTCCAAAGCGTTGAATCATAAATCCCCATGCTGCTTCAAATTCAATCACTTTCAATGTCTCATAAATTGCTTTAATAAGTGCTTTCCTGATTGCATCATAGTTGTGCAACCCTCCCAATTTCTCTGGTACTTTTTTCATAATCAATGACAAACCAAAACGATGGCTAGATCTAGGAAAAACTTCTACAATTGCACTCCGCAAAGCCTTGCACCTATCAGTAATAATAGTTTGGGGAGAACATCCTGACATGGATGTAACCCATGCCCTAAACAACCACGTGTAAGACTCTGTTGTTTCACTTGCAAGCAGGCCACAGCCTAATAAAACTGATTGACCATGGTGATTTATCCCAACAAAAGCCACAAGAGGGATTTCATATTTGTTTGACAAATAAGTGTTATCGAAATAAAGAACATCACCAAAATAACCACATGCAGCCCTGGACCTGGCATCAACCCAGAATGCATTCCTCAAATGCCCATCATCATTGAAATCCATCAAGTAAAAGAAGTTTGGATTAGTCAATTGCATCCGGCAGAAGAAATTATAAATAGCTTGTGTGTCACCTTTTTTAAGGTTCAATTTATTAGAAGATTCAAAGAAAGTTCTGTCATCCCTTGCACTAGAATTTGAATGTCCATTACCTCCTGCATCTATCACAAGTGCACGGTATAACTTAATTGTTTGCACCTCAGCATCAGAACTAGGCAATGACTTCCTTTTAGTTCCAGTTCCCATCTTTTTAACCGATTTGTGTATCTTAACACCTAACATGTGGTTATGTTCAAGTGAAACCTCAAGTATCCTCCATCTTAGAGACTCCACTAACCTCATCCTTATCATTGCAGGGCAACCAGTCCTTGTCTCTTTTCTCAAATGGTTAACATCTTTTATTCTTTTGAAACCCTGGCTGCTACAGCAAAGCACTGCACCATATTTTTCTCGGCTATTTCGCTTGAACCATGAATTCTTCACCCTTACACGAAATCCCACCTCCTTGGCATAGCAGATATAATAATTGTAAGCGTCATCATATGACTCAAACTCCATTCCAACAGCAGGTGCAACAAAATCCTTTCTTCCTTCAGAAAAACCATTTTGACAATCTAATTCAATTAGTGCACCATCTTCGTCTTTCTGAACCTCTATGCATTCCCCATCTGGCAATTGTTCACAGCAGAGAGGGGTCCCTTCCATCTAGCATATTATAAAACAAAATCAATCAGCTACCCCAAGTCTAACAATATTATTTGAATACTAAATACTTTGACAGATAAATCCACTAAAAGAATTTTCAATCATATACCAGGTGCTTAACCTCTTATACAACTTCGTATCTCACGCAATGTAGCTTAAAAGCTTGTAACTTATCTAGTGTTATTTGTTAAATGCAACCCGATTAGACTCTGAGACAGTAGCTCAAGTGGGAAGCTTTTTGGGGCATCTCTAGAGACATTTCTTCTAGCAAGAGCATTTAGCTCAACTGGCACTGGACCCTCTCTCTGTGCTTCTGGAGTAATGATAATGTCAAAGGTTCAATCTTCTATTAGGCTGGCCACCTGTCCCTTTCCCCAACATAAGTGAATGCACTTCCCTATCTACCAAAATGAAAAACACATATTAGATACAATAAGTGATAGATTAATAATTTTTACTAAATATTGACACCATTGTTCACCTTCTTACTTCATATAACATTCATCTGTTAAATCAAAGCATCATTGCACCTGGATTCATTCGATGATCAACAAAGTAACACAGCCATCTGCATACAATGGTACAAAGCTAACCCTTTTTAAATAGCCACAAGACGAGCACCCAAAAAAAAAGAAAAGAAAACCAGATTCACTACAACAGGATAGTTTATCCAAGTTACAAAAGCTAAGGAAATTACACGTCCACAAGTCCTCAAGTAAAATCAACACAACAACATCCCACATGAGGGTGTGTAAAATCTGGATTGTTCAATTCAAACAGCGTTTAAGTGGAATCTTATTTTGTCATCAAGAGACTAATTGGGAGTGTGTGTATATCACAGAACATAAATATTTAAGCTCTGCCATTCGTGTCCCAACCTTTCTCACCCATGCATGCTCATAAATTCTAAACCTAACATCTTTGATGCCCAACAGTTATATTTTCTTCCGATAATTAGCCTTTGGATTTTCTTCAATTAAAAAAAAAATGAAAAAAAGACCAAAGCACAAAAGAACAGGGGCATTTCAAAAAACATCAAAGGATGTTTGAAACCCTTGAAATAAGCATTGGCAAAACATGGAATGGACAAACTTGAATTGAATGCGTACACAGAGTTGATAAAGGGATAGAATTGAATTGAGTGAGTATTGAGCAAAGAGATGAATAATAATAATAATAATACCTAACGTGATCTCTTCTCACTTCGAAACTACCAACCACGACCACAACATGCTTCTCTTCGAACAAGTTTGCTCCCTATGGGTATGTATTTTGATTGAAGAAAATACCATTTTTTTTTCTACGATTTCTATGCCCCGATTCACCGAAATATTTTTATTTCATTTTTTAACAAATAAAAACAGTAAATTCTAATGGATAACTAAAAAGTTATCATCTCTTTAAGGAAAAAAAAGTACGATTATTAATTTTAGAGAGATAAATAATAGAATTAATACTTTATTTAAAAAGATGTTAATAGTCTTTAATCAAAGAATCACAACTATTAGTTTGAAGAGAATACAAAATAATTTTTTAAATTTATAGATATTATGACAAGTACGGTATAAAATTGAAAAAATTATATTTTGAACAAATTAACTAAATATTTGACAAAATTATTGAGGTTAATTTGGAGACATGTAAATTTTTTTGATCTTTTAAATAATAAAAGTTCATTTCATATATGATTTTTTATAATATATATTATTTTTATTTTAATAAAATGAATAAACTTAAACTTATTTTTGGAATATCATTCTTATATTTTATAAATCTTTCAAAAGTAAAGGTTCTATAATCATTTTTTAGTATATGTTTCTAAATGAATTATATCACAAGTTGATATGAAGAATTTTAGGATTACTTTATCACACTGTCCTTCTCAAGTTTCCTCCCCTATACACTTTTTTACTAAATCTATTTGAAAAAAAAATGTAATTAGGTCACCTTAATTTTTTTATTATTTTAGTTATAGTTTAAAATGCATGAGCAAACAAGAAAAATATATAAAGTCTAATTAAATATATTGATAATAAATGTTGGAAAATATTAAGAGTTAAAAAATATTAATTATATATTGACTTTAGGAAAATGAAATAAAAAAATTGTTATTAAAAAAGAATGTATTTGTTATATTGAGAATATAAAAAAGTAAATATTTTAATACTTTTTTTTGTCCTTGTGTCAAAAAAAAATATTCCTTTTTATTTCTGACTTCAGAAGTTCAAGAAATTTTTTTTTTTGCATTTTTCTATTGTGCTCTTACAATTTACAAATTTCTAATTATTTTACACATTTACCATGAGATGGATAATTAATTATTGCAAAGTTTAAAAATTAATGAGATCAGATTTCAAATTTTTTTTCATGACTTAGTTACGCGTTAATTCATGAAATATATATTTTTTATAATATTGAGAGTTAATGAGCAAGATTAATAAATAAAAAGAAGTTAATTGGTTATAGAAAAAAAAAGGATAAAATTATAAAATAGATAATAGTTTTTATACAACTTGAACATTGATTAGTTTTTGCAAACAATGTAAAACAATCGTGAGTGATAGACAAAAAGAAACAGAAGAAAGTATTTTAAAATGCTTAAAATCAGTTTTAAAAGTAGATGACAACAAAATCCATCTGTTTTACAAATAAAAGGTTCTATAATCAATTTCGAAACTCATCATCTAAAGGCGTGAAATAATTTTAAATAAAAAATAATGAAATCGGAATCAATTTGATTTTTACTTGAAAACTAATTGAAATAATTGTACCAGATGGATTGTTTTAAAATTTTTAATTTATCCATATAAAATTTTGAGTGAAAAATTAAATTAGAATATTACAAATTTTAACTTTCAAAATGATAATAATCTAGACTGCTAACAAATAATTAAACACATTTTTATTATTTAACTTCAAACCCCAAATACATTATTAATTAAACTAATATAAATTGTAATTAAATATACAAAAATATTTAATTATTTTCTAAAAGGATAGATTAAACTTTGTTAATTTGTGATAACATCAAATTTTATTACTATGTTACTTCCATTAAAAAAATATATGCAACTATAAAAGACGTTTAAATTGGACACGTTCTTGTCATACCAAAAACTGACAATAATCATACTTGGGATAGAACTTGGCAGTAGAAAATGAGCAGATGCAAAGGTGAATAAAAGTTAAAAGAAATAATATAATAATTTTTTCATCAGAAATAAATAATATAACAACTTGACTTATAATAAATCCAAGTCCTTAATTTTGAGTAAGACACATGGAACTTTTAATGAAAGAGCTTTTATATTAACTAGCAAATTACTGATTATAGATAATATAGAAAGATGAATTATAGTTAAACACGGTATTTTAATTTAATTGTTTAAAAACTCTTAATATTGACTGCATGAATGAAATTCACGATCATTATGTAATTATTTCACAACAAATTATTCTAAAAATCATATACGCAAATGAATCGATGAAACAATAACTGAGAACACATTCTTCTTAATGTTCATGGTAAAACCCAAAAAAGGTTTATATGCTATGAATGAAGTAAAATAGTTTCAAGTAAGAAAAAGCAACCAATTGAATAGGATGTCATTCCTAAAAAAAGGGATATAGCATGACACAAGGAAAACATATATCAGCCAAATGCAGTCACAAGGCATTAGTGGATGACGAGTGTCAATACTAAATAAGTGAACCTCATTTTTTGTCTGATCACACAAAACAGTTACAAATTCAACTAGTAAGGATAAGACGACTGAAATGCCACTCAAACGCAAAGGTTGTATAAATCACAAATCATAATAAGATACACGGGAACAAGCCAAGCTTGTCAAAGGTGCAATAGACTTTATGCCACAACTTGGGAAAATTGGGAGTTTGGGACCATAACTACCCAAGTTGAACATCCCACAAACTATGGATATTTCCATGAGTAACTAAGGCTTAAGGGGAGCTCCCACCAGAAAGCCTACTATTTATAATAATTTAATTGGCACGGCTTTTGAACACATCAAGACCCATCTCAGTAGGATCGGTTGCTTGCAACTCTACTTGAATTCCATCCAGCTCCCTCTTGAATCTGTCTTTGGAGCTTGCATAAATCATCTTGCTTCTGACCCTGGACGAATCAGGGGACCTACAAACAGAAGCAACAGAATTAATGCAGCTAAAACATAGGATTGAACGCTATCAGCAGATCTAAAAGCAAACATTACCATGCAATGAAAAAGATCCTGCTTTTGGGGACATTCCCTTCAGTCAGATACTCAAAATCATAAACAGCATAACGGCACTCATCAGCAGGAAGGCTAGCAGTGAAATCTTCATAGCCTTTGTCTGGCTCACCAAGCTTTTCCACAATGACCTGCTTCTGCTTCTCCTCAATCTTAAAAACTATGAACCGGTATGTCCTTTTTGCCTTGAGCTCCAAAAACTTTAACTTGCAGTCGTCATCGACTGCCATACCCGATGCTGCGTTTGCCTGTAGAATTACAGTTGAAGACACATCATATCCATCAATGCAATATACAAGCATGTACCATTCCCGAGTGATTGTACACAAATAGTCACTCAAGAAAAGAGGAAAAAAAGCAAAAATAGTCATTTCCTAGATTGTGAAAAATTAAATTTAATATGAATACGTCGCCAATTAACAAAGTAAACAACACTTACACGGGCATAGTATAGTCCAAATCAAGGGAATGGAAACAAGCAGTGATTATTGCCAAAATAAGCAAACATCAATAAAAAGCCGTGTTACGTTTGACGTCTCTTCAATACCAAAATAAAATCATATTTATTAATTAATAAACTAATAAAAGAAACTTTACCAAAATAAATCTAATAAAAGAATACGAATATACGCATTAATTAAAAATTCCCCTCTCCCAACCCATTATCACCACATAAAAAAAAAAAACCGAATCCACATATTTACCCTAAAAAAATAAAAAATCCACAAGTGAGATCACGAATCCCATCCCTCGACAGATCAAACATATCACGCTTCACAAGCTGTTCTAATCGGCGATTAAACCATCATAGAATGCTATCAATTAGGGAATAATTCAATAGAAACATCCAAAACAGATCTGAAAATGACACAATTTTTTTAGGCAAAACACAAAAGACGCAGTTAAACTCTAGCGATCAGATCAAGCAGAAATCCAGCTCGGACTAGACTCAAGTCAACAGCAACAACCGAAAACCGCGAAGAAATTTATGTCACTAAATTCAATCAAACAAAAAAAGCTTGAAATTCGTGGATTAGGTTATCGATGTGTAAGAATATAAATCGGATAACGAAACGAAAGAAGAATGAAGAGAGAGAAAAACTAACCATGTGTTGATGTGGTTGATGGAGAGAGCGACGGTGGAGGAGAAAATATAGGAGCGCGTGTTTGTGTGTGTGTGTGTCTCCTTTTCTCGATCGAGGGTTCGGAGAAGAAATGGGGAAAGAGAATTGGGAATATGAAGGGTGTGGTGGAGCGTCGCAAAATTATTAATATCCACAACAGCGTCTACTCACTGGCCCAATGGGCCTGCTTTTGGACTCGCAAGCGGGCCCAACTTCTTTCGTATCACATTGGGTTGTTCAATTTTGTACCTTCGATTTTCACTGCCCCCCGACCAAATGTGTCGTTTCCTCATCTGAAGATTTCAATCTTTCGCCTCCAAATATCTTAGTAACAAAAACAATTTGAGGGTCCCAATGAGTACGTTTTGTCTATACAAATTAAATGGACTAAATTAATAAACCATGTTAAGGGTTTGATTGTTTCTAGACTAGTCACGAAAACAAATATTCTCATTTTCACCAGAATTACCTCAATTTGTGCAAAATGGTAATTGCAAATCGCATAATGCATTGCCAAATAGAAGCAATCACATCAATTATTTTTTACGTGATAATTTTCTATTATTAATTTTCTTAATCCACCCAATTTGTATATATAAAATATGTGCAAGTGTCTTCTAAGAAAATTTAGGTATAGTACCTTAAGTGTCACTAATACTCCTCTTTGTGCAAAATGTCAATATTAAACGTTAATTTAGTTATTGATATATAAATTAAATTTTAATGAAAAAATATTAAGCATTTAAAGTACTACGTTTAAGTTTAACGTACCATGCACATTGTGTACGAAGAATCAATTTATATTAGTGAATTACATTAATTTTTACATCGTTAATAATTTTAAATATAATTTTATTTTTATCGATCTAACCATTTGATTAAGCTACACAGTACGATATCAAAATTGACTAAAAATATAAGTAAAGAAATTTTATTTTCATTTATTTTAAAAATAGATATTATGTTGATTTTAATATATATAAAATAAATATCAAATAATCTGTTATTAGTATGAAATTTTGTAAATATAATATGTATGATAAAAAATTTGAATCGAAAGATTAGTTTAAAATAAAATTACTAAAGAAAAAGTTACTAAATAGTATGAGTGAATATAATTCACTCAATACGAGTTGATTCCTCCTCTCCATATACCGTAACTATCGCTTTACTTAATTGTACAAGATGCTGACAACTTCTCCGACTCCCAATCCTGTAGCCTTATTAGAAGAATAAAGCATTAGTGTTAATTTCGTACAAGTTTGCAGAATTGCAGGTGGCTTTGTTCATATTGTGCCAAAACTTGATCATCCTCATGAGTATAAGGAGCATAATTGTGAACCCATCTGTAAAGTTGGATCGAATATTTACAATAATAATAATATAATAATAAAGAATGTTAATCACATGCAAGTTATGCGCGCGAGGAATTCAATTCAATCTGACACCCGCAAAGCCTAAAAACTGTTTTTAATGATAAGACTTGTTTGAGTACGCTGTACCCATTACTTTAAAATTTGGATTCAATGCATGTGAATTCACCGGCACCACAAGTACATTTATATGACAAATATCTCGAAATCATTTAGTACCCTTGTAATTATACAAGTGCCTTGCAGAGTTTCAATCATAAATACAGTTTGTGTATTATTGCACGAACATTGAAGAGGCACGCAGAGACAGCTCGTTCGTTTCGAAAATTCCTATAAAGCATTTTCAGTCCATCAACAAGTATGTGTCTGCTCATGCTGAAAGGCCTTAAATAACAACCGAAAAAAACTTTAAATCATCTTAATAGACCAGCATATTAAGCCTTAAAATTACTTGTAAAATGGGTATAAAATTCCTTTCGAACTCTCAAGATAGCAAAACTTTTACTTTTGTCATTTTTAAGGAAATAGGAGGATGCTGAAGTCGTCATGAGGAGATAGGATCTCTCTTGATGTTAATACACAGACAACATGGTACTGTACTACTGTTGCTTAGAAATGCATCAAAGTTCATCATGTATTCTTCGATCTAAAGGAGCCTCGGCATTATGAACACGATCCCCCCTGACTTGATGAAGATTCAAGTCATCTGCAACAGCTTAGGGCCTTGGCTCTGCCTGTCCCACCATACCCGCTTTTATGGTCCAATCCGCTTGGAAACAACATAAAGAACAGCAAGGGAGAACAACAAAAAGCCAACCCCAAGTATCACCCTATTCAAATACAAGTTATGAGTCAATTATTACCATTTAGGAAAAACAAACAAAGTGTGTGGAGTGTAAAATTCTTTTTTTATCCCCCATACCTGTCTATGACATCTTGACGCTGCATTGTGGAAAGAAGATTTCGTGTTCTTATCAACAACGAGCGGTGCCCTTTATATTCACTTTCAGCTTTCTTTAACACTCCAGTTGATTCATCTATATATCCAAACAATTTTGCAAAACAAACATCAGCACCTCATTTCATCAAGTCAAAACTAATACCATTCAACTAAAGCTTTAACAAGCACTCCAAAACAAACAGTGAACTAAGAAGCATTTTAACAGGTAAAAGAATCAGCATAAGCTAAATTGCACAAAGTCATTCCCAGAAGAGAGTAAAGGATGGCGAAAGAAAGTATGTGTTATTAAATATTTTTCGTATGCTTTATATAAGAATCAATAGGTATCCCTCTAATAGACTCTAGGTTTCTTTCCTTTCCCTTAACTTTTCATATCCAGGAAAAAAAAAAGAAAGGTCATGGATGGATTATATCTTTTGGAGGTTTTGGGGAACGGTGGGTCTAAGTAAAATCCAAGGAAAGGGGAAAAAAATAGATGCAGAAAGAAAGGACAGTGTACACATAAAAATTGTATCATAAGAGAAAGTCACCCCTTGCAAGCTCACACAAATTGCGAAAAACCATCAGCCAAACACTACACAAAGGTCAAGCCCAAACAGCAGATAGGGGAGAAACTTCCCTCAAAAGTTTCACCACAATGCCTCTGATCATGATATGTTAATTCAAGAAGCTGAGGATAATCTTGATTTTAATCAAATCTTTTGATTTATTAACTGATATTTTGTTTTTCACTGAACTACATTCTGCTAGTGATAGAAAGAGAATGAGGAAATTTCATATGAATGATTAATCTCATCAAATTCCTAATTAACCTGTCAAAATATACATAGGTATAAGGGCGTTGCAATATTGAGGGGGTGGGCAAGAAAAATCATTTGATAGAAAAGAGGCTTTAAAATTGTTATACATTTTTCTGAGGCTTCTTATAAATTTTTACATACACGAAAAGCAAAAAATGATGTAAAACCGGTATAAATAAGTAGAAGTAGAAAGATAAAAGAACCACCACCAATATAGACAGGGGAGAGGGAGAAAAGTGTACCAACCAAGAGTCATTAGAGTGGTCGTGTTTCTTTCAACCTCCTGATTAAGACATAGATACAATGATCATGACATTCAACACATCAAAAAAGGTCATACTTATGAAGGATGAAAGGAGGACAATTGTGGATTAAAATATTAAAACTAGGAAGAAAGATCAAAGATTGAGTGTAGAAAAGAAAGCTACCTAGCTACTAACCTGAACCATCAATTGACGAGTACGACGAAGGCTTTTTGTGATGCTCTCTGCGGCAGATGTCATTCCAGCTTTTGTCCTGGAAAAAAAATCACAAATATAAGAACTAATATACTTCATCCCAGCATCATACTAACCAAATTTTCCAAAATGAAATGGCACTAATTGATTAAAAAAAAAAACAAGCAAAAGAATAAATTGACCCTCGCCAAGAACATACTGTAAATTGCGTCTGCGAATTGTGGACTCTTCTCCTCCACCTAAAAGTAGCTCTCTCTGCACCATATAGGAAAAGAATAAGTCACATGCTACTCCAACCCATCAATGTAAATAAACACAAATCACAACACTGGCATAAATTCATCAGGGCATGCTCTGTATAACATCAGAAAAATGAAACAAGAGATTAAGTATATTACCTCCTCCTGAGCAGCTTTCCTCAGGTTAGCCTTTGCTTGCAGATTGGCATTCCTCAAACTTAGCCGCAAACTTTTTTATTTCCAAAAAAAAAAAAACACCATGAGCAGAAATTACATACATAATTCACTACTAAGATCTCGTTTTAGAAGAACTTATGGATGCAGTATAACTTATCAGAATAAGCTTTTTTCAGCTAATTCATGGTCAAATATATAATATTAGTCCTCATGTAATAAGATTTTGTTAAATAACCGCTTAATTAAGCTATATTTTCAAAAGCACCCTAAATGATCCATTTTAAATCAATTTGTATTCAAATGCAATCCAATAACAAAAAAATAATAATTTGAATTTGCATAAAAGCAAAGGTAATAACATAACATCCAGAGAGAGAGAGTGTGTACTCTTGAGTTAGGGTTTTCCAGGATTGAAGCAATGCACGAGCAGCGCGAACCTCTTGTTCAGCGGGCAACTGAGGAGCGAGAAGATCAAGGGTGAAGAGAAAGGAAGAAAGGAGTGCCAAGCCATCCTGAGCGATGCCATTCAATCTAGCAAGGGAATTTTTCTCCTCCTTCGCTCTTCCTGATTTCCCATACTCTCCGATCGCGTTTATGTGCTCTTGCGTTTTCTTGTATGTTTCTTCCCATTCTTTCTTCACCTTTTCCACCTCTTCCACAACCTTGTCCATTGCCGATTCCAATTCCAGCGATTCAAAATTTGTTGCAATTTTCAGTTCCAATCACACAATTCAATATTTCACCCCCTTCCTGCGTCAGAAAGGAAGAAACCAATGCTCACCTCAAGCTGCAGTATATGTTTATTTATTTTGAAAAAAAAAAAAAAAGTAACTACAAACATTTTCTACAGTAACGTTGGTTTCACAGTACAACAAAAGTTTAAATCAATAATTTTTTTTATCATCAGTGTAAATACCCACTTCAATTTTTTATTTAAAAAATATATCCACTTTAGTTAAAAGTTTTCACTTAACCTAAATTTTTCTTTAAAAATTTTTTTTGAATAGTTTTTTAAAATCATACATGTGAGACGTTTTAGTCCTTTCATTATTAATTAAAAAGATTAACGTTTATTTTTTATTTTAGGGATAATTTTTTTTAGGAATCAAAGTGTCTCTAATATTTTGTAAGTAAATTTGAGTAGCCACTCATTTTATTATTAAAAGTACTGAAATGGTGAAATCATAATTGATATTTCAACCAAAATTGTTTTTAAACCAAAAAGAAGCAAAGCATGAGTGGTAAGGTTGGGTAGAATCAACTTCTGGCTAAATAAACTCAAAACTAAATAATGGGTTCAACGAGTTTTAAGTTAAGCATGTACATTCTAACGTGTTAGCCTTAAAACTTGGCTTTGTGTAATTTGTTTACCTCACACAATTTTTGGCAACTTTTTTTTTTTAAGATTTAGGGCTTTTTTTTGTCCCTATGTTCCCTTTTCTTGCCTCCCTGTACCAAAAAGATAAGGCACGTAAAAATAAAGTTGTAGCATCCTTGTTGAAAACAATTATAGTTGCAATCAGGAAAACACAATGAGAGAAGGGAAAAATCATAATAAGAGATAAAAAAAAAAATGTCGAAGGTCATGGAGGTGTCAGATTCAAAGGATATTCACTAATTTTTGTTTCAAGTTAGTAATTGTCGTTGAGTGGATTGTTCAATGTTCATTCTTCCGTCGTGTTCCCCGTGTGCTTCTCACAGAAAAGGTTGACAAATCTCTTAACTGTTTATTTTTAATAAATAATTATAAGTAAACACAAAATTTTTAAAATCTTATTATGATAGAATATAACACAAAAAAGTTATCATTCTTGAGATGAGTTTGGTTTATGTTAAAAGTTCCATGGCCACTGCTCACAACAAAACTTTATTTGTGTAATAATTTATGTTCCTCATTTTTAATTTGTCAAAATTTCTTTTATTAAGTATAATTAATTTTTAAAAAGTTGAGAATTTTTTTAATTGTTAAAATCATAAGAATAACCACTATTTTAACCATTTTAAATATACCTAATATAAATTAAGCTACACTTATATATGCTAAAAAGTGCAAAATTAAGACCCAACCTATATGCAAATTATTTTTCGTTGGCTTCATTAATGCCCAGAGACAAATTGAAACAAAGGCAGTTTCATATGATTGATTAGTAAGAGCAGCCCATGCTTCTATTTTAGGCATTGAAATTTAAAATAAAATAGAGCAAGAAAATCAAATTAGAGAAGGAAATAAAAATGTAGAGAAGAAAAATAGAAAATAAAGAATGCTTAGTCACTGGTGCAGGTTGGTCGAAAAGTTTGCTAGAGATAAAGAAGATGATTGAAAAATATTTAGATAATGTCAAAATCTTCACTGGAGTTAAAGAAGACGACTAAAAACCATCTAGGTCGCGTTAAAGGCTTCACTGAAGATGAAAATGACCAGTGAACGTCGATCTCGCATAAAATATCTCGCCAGAGATGGACACAAGCAGCAGTGGAATCACATAGAACAGAGATAAAAAAGAGTACAGGAGAACTTTGCAATGAGAAGACTTGGGACTCACGAGAGAGGGGAAAATATCAGAAAGTAAGAGGTGAAAATTTATAAGCCTAAGAAAAATGTATGACATAATTTTAAGCTGGCCAAATAAGTCAGTTAGATTGGAAGTTATGAAGGCTGCAGAAAATGAGTTTCTAATTAGCTGGCGACTATTGCATTTATTGCTTCAGGCTGCTCCACGTCATAATTTTAAAACCTCTTTTCTATCAAACGATTCTTCTTGCCCACCCCTCAATATTGCAACGCCCTTGTACCTATCTATATTTTGACAGCTTAATTAGAAATTTGATGAGATTAATCATTCTTATGAAATTTCCTCATTCTCTTTCTATCACTAGCAGAATGTAGTTCAGTGAAAACAAAATATCAGTTAATAATTGAAAGATTTGATTAAAACCTAGATTATCCTCAGCCTCTTGAATTAACATATCATGGTCAGAGCATTGTGGTGAAACTTTTCAGGGAAGTTTCTCCCCCTATCTCCTGTTTGGGCTTGACCTTTGTTTAGTGTTTGGCCAATGGTTTTTTTTGCAATTTGCATGGCCATACCCGATGCTGCGTTTGCCTATAGAATTACAGTTGAAGACACATCATATCCATCAATGCAATACACAAGCATATACCAATCCCGAGTGATTGTACCCAAATACATTAACCTTTTCACCATTCACATTGTCACTCAAGAAAAGAGAAAAAAGAAAAGAAAAGAAGCAAAAATAGTCAATCCGTAGATTGCGAAAAATGAAATTTAATATGAATACGTCGGCAATTAACGAAGTCACTTACACAAGCATAGTATAGTCCAAATCAAGTGGAAGCACGCAGTGATTATTGCCAAAATAAGCAATCATCAATAAAAAACGTGTTACGTTTAACGTCTCTTCAATCCCAAAATAAAATCATATTTATTAATTAATAAACTAATAAAAAGAAACTTTACCAAAATAAATCTAATAAAAGAATAGGACTATACGCATTAATTAAAAATTCCCCTCTCCCAACCCAATAATTACCATATTAAAAAAATCGAATCCACATATTTACCCTCAAAAAATAAAAAAATAAAAAATCCACAAGTGAGATCACAAATCCCATTCCTCCACAGATCAAATACATAACACTTTACAAGCTGTTCTAGTCGGCTATTAAACCGTCATAGAATGCTATCAGTTAGGGGAATAATTCAATTGAAACATCGAAATCAGATCTGAAAATGACACAAATTGTTTAGGTAAAACACATAAGACGCGGTTAAACACTAACGATCAGATCAAGCAGGAATCCAGCTCGGATAACGAAACGAAAGAAGAATGAAGAGAAGAGAAAAACTAACCATGTGTTGATGTGGTTGGTGGAGAGAGCGACGTGAAGGAGAAGATATAGGAGCGCGTGTTTATGTGTCTCTCGATCGAGGGTTCGGAGAAGAAACGGGGAATGAGAATTGGAAAGTGAAGGGTGTGCTGTAGTGTGGGGGACGTCGCAAAATTATTAATAGGTAACTGCCATGCCTTGGAGTTGCAAATTAATCATAAGTGAAATAATTGTTATTCTTATTTTATATTAAATATATATAATAGGGGTCAATAATTTTCAAGGAATTAATTAATATGTGCAACAGCGTCTCTCTTTTCACTGGCCCATTGGGCCAGCTTTTGGACTTGCAAGCGTGCCCAAATTCTTTCCAATCCCATTGGGTTGTTCAATGATTACGTTTTGTTCATAAAAATTAAATGGACTAAATTAATTAATTATGTTGAGGGCTTGAATGTAGTCACGAAAAACAAAAATTCTCATTTTCACAAAAATTACTTCAAAGTTTGTGCAAAATGGTAACTGCAAATAGCATAATGCATTGCCATATAATTATTTTTTACGTGATAATTTTCTATTATTAATTTGCTTAATCTACCAAATTTGTATATATAAAATCAATGCAAGTGTCTTTTAAGAAAATTTAGATATAGTATCTTAATACTTAAGCAGTTTTATTAAATTAAAATTAAAATTTTGTCTTATAACTTGTAGACAAAAAATATTACCAACACATTTTAACATGCTCCTTCGGACATCTTTTTATTATTAGTTAAAATTTAATAAAATTATAAAAATGATAGTGACCACACTCTTAATTTAAAGAGTCTTCCTTTCTAGAATTTTTAGTTAATAAATGAATGTACTAACCCTTCTCTGTGTGCAAAATGTCAAAGCTAAAGGTTAATGCTAGTTATTGAGATATAACTTTAAATTTAATTAAACAGTAATATTAACCATTTAAAGTACCACATTTAGGTTCTTTCTTTTTTTCTTGTGAAAGTATGGCACGTTGACGTGCATCGAATCTCATGGAGTTTGTGATGGGTTGTCAAGTTCAACATCATTTCTATATTTTTGTTATATGTCTTTAAGCTAAAGGTCATGGTTAAACTCAATAGAAATAATAACAATTTTTTATTATTATTTGAGGTATAAAATGGATATTCAAGTTCATACTAAATGTATATTTTGTACTTAAATCTAAATCTAGGTGTTATCCAAAAATTACAGGCAATACTTATATCATAAGATAAGTTTAAATATGCTACAAATAAGCTATTTTAGTTGAGGTTGAGGTTTATTTTTACAAAACTTTTATATAATTAAAAACTAATTGATAGTTTATTATTCTACTTTATCTTACACTATCTTATTATTTAAAATATAAATAAATAGTTACTATAAAATTATATATTTACAAATATAATATTTGAATCTCTCTCGGTGTATAAATATATAAAAATAATTTTCCTTATTTTCTCTCCTCTCAGGTTGATAGTAACTTGAAGCAATATTAAAGATTCATAGAGGGTGAAAGCATAAAAAAAAATAAAAATAAAAATTCTGAGAGGGTCCTTTACGAATGGCTAACCAAAACAACATCGAGGTTGTGTGCGTGACCGGAGCCAACGGTTTCATCGGGTCATGGCTGGTTCGAACGCTATTGGAGAAGGAGAATCCACACTACACCATCCACGCCACCATCTTCCCCGGTTCTGACGCTTCCCACCTCTTCACCCTCCACCCCGACGCAACCAACCGCATCACCCTCTTCCCCGCCGACATCCTCGACCCCGCCGCCGTTTCCCGCGCCGTCGCCGGCAGCTCCGGTGTCTTTCACGTGGCATCCCCCTGCACTCTCGAGGACCCCGCCGACCCACACAAGGAGCTTGTGGAGCCCGCGGTGGAGGGCACTCGGAACGTTCTAGAAGCCGCGAAGCGCGTGGTGCTCACCTCTTCCATCTCCGCCATGGTGCCCAACCCTAATTGGCCGGCGAATAGGGTGGTGGACGAGTCGTCGTGGACGGACGTGGAGTTCTGCAAGGAGATGGGGAAGTGGTACCCGGTGGCGAAGACGGAGGCGGAGAGGGCGGCTTGGGGGTTTGACGGCGTGGACGTGGTGGCAATTCAGCCGGCGACGTGTTTGGGGGCGCTGCTGCAGGCGTCGCTGAATGCTAGTTCGGCGGTGTTGCAGAGGTTGATGATGGGGTCGAGAGAGACGCAGGAGTATCATTGGTTGGGTGCGGCGCATGTTAAGGACGTTGCAAAAGCTCATGTTTTGCTCTATGAGACACCCACTGCTTCTGGTAGATATCTTTGTACCAATGGTATCTACCAGTTTTCTACTTTTGCTACTATTGTCTCTCAATTGTACCCTCACTTCCCCATTCACAGGTTCATTTATTCTCTCTCTTTAATTGTGCTAGAAAACTAATGCTACTGCTACTGCTACTGCATACTTTATCGTAAATCTTAAATGTTCTAGGCAAATAAGATCAATTGGCTTGTATTTGGTGTAGGAAACAGGACAAGTTATGATGTCTTTGGGATATCAAAATTTAAAATTCTATAAAAATATGAAAGCAATAATAAGCAATGTTTAGAATGAGAGTTAAGTATAATTGGACTTTTGAATGATAAATACAAAGATATTTTTAAATTCTCTCTTAAAACAAACAAGTCATCTGAATTTTTTTATTTGACACAAAAGTAGGTAAAATTTTAGAACTATTTTTTCTCATATTCAAGTAGTAATTTTGAAATGTTCTATCCAAATCCAACTTTGGGATATCAAGATTTATATAAAACCAAATAAATTTTCTAACTAAGCAAATTAGAATTCATATTTAAATTCTGCTTGTGTACAAAATTATCTGAACAACAAGAATTGCATGCAGGTTCCCAGCGGAAACACAACCTGGTCTGACACCGTGTAAAGATGCAGCAAAGAGATTAATAGACTTAGGCTTTGTCTTCACACCAATTGAAGATGCTGTGAGAGAAGCAGCAGAGAGCCTTATGGCTAAAGGCTTTCTGCAGCAAACACCCTTACAGTCACGAGATTAGTATTTACATTTCATTTAGTTTTTCTCTTTAGCCGAACTAATCACTGATTTATTTCTTTCTTTGACACAAGGTAGAAGAAGTACATAAGGAATGTAATTTATCTTTGCCTTGTGACTGTGAAAAGAATGTCACCTTCATCAAGTAGATTAGTTAATCTTTTTTTTTTTTTTTTTTTTTGGTTATATTTATTGCCTTCTTTTGGAAAGTAGCCTTCATGATCACTTCTGCTGTATCAGTATCAGTTGTCAAGTGGTCCTGGGGTAGCATAGAACTGGTGTCACTGTATATGTTAATTTTATGAATAACAGTTCGGATTTGGATCTTCTACTGAAAGTGTGTTAAGTGAAAAGTAAGTTTATCTCGTTTTGATTTGAATTGAAGTAACTCTGTAAATTTATCTGTTTTAAACCATGGATGGGGATACATGTGTACTACTTTGTAAACTTAGGCCTAATTTGAATAAATTTTTAGATAAATATTTATAGGTGAATAAATAAAGAAGTAAAATAAATAAATTTTTTCTTATAAGTTAAAAGTAATTTATGCACTTCCGACAAGTTAAAAAAGAGAACTTTTATCAAAGTAGAGAAATATAAATTGATTTTAACTTTTGAGAGAGATTTGATTTTATAAATTGTGTCTTAATCAAATTTAAATTAAGTGTAGAAAGCGTGGATAGATTTGTAAGTTTTCACTACAAGGGATTCAAATCCAAAGGAAAACTGTCCAATCCCACAGCTCCAAGACCTATAAGCGCAGGAAGTTCAACCGCAGTTCGGTTCCAAGTTAATAATATAAAATGACAATATTATACTGTCAGACCTTTCTACTCAATAAAATAGGTATTTTGCCATAGAATACAAAGTAACAGGCTTTGTTGGGAGAAAACAGCATATGATGTTAAATGTGTTTGACGTGCAATATTAAACTGAGCATAAAGAACAGTTCATCGTTCATTAAACTTTTGTCTTTAACAATGAACTCATAAAAATAACTCTATCTAGGGAAAAAATAAATAAAAGAAAACTGTGATTACCGATTAAATCTCTCGTGGAATAAAGATATCCTTAAAAAGTCAAATAATGTGGGGTTAATATGGAACTCCAATACTAGTTGATGACTAATTTAATGAGCTAGTGGGTGAGATCCGCCGATAGTGCTCAAGTAACAATAAGCAAGTTATGAATAAACTGCATTCTCAACTTGCAAGTGCTACAATAAACAATATCATAAATAGGAGCTCACCACGATGCCTATTACATTGCTTGAACGTCGACACCGGCGATTCACAATGACCAAAGTTCATTTTCCATTAGAAACATGTACAGAACGTGGCATTGTTTTCCTTCCTTGGACTTTATATCATAGCATCATTAATTCCCTTTTTAGTTGCAACCTTAAATTACACAATCATTTTCCTCTCTCATGTTCAGTTCTACCACTTTTTGTTCCTTTCTCTACAAAACCATCATGGGAAATGAAGCTCAAGACCAACAATCCTCCAAAAAGTTGCTAGTATATAATCACAGCCAAAAGCACAAGATGAATGCTATTAAGCTAGTTGTATTCACCAACCTTGTCACCATTTACATCTTCACTGGTCCATTAAGTTTTTGGTATCAATCTTCTTTGAGTCCTCGTGAATCAAACTCTATCTTGCAAGAACTAAACTCCACCAAAGCTCAACTTGCAGCTACTCATTCACTCTTGTCTGAGTTGCAACACAGACTCAACTCCACTAACTTACTTGTTCAGGCCTTGCTTATTGATCTTATCCGCGAACAAGATGAGCAATCCAACAGTGTAGACCAGAATCAATTGACCTTGAAGCTTGGTAATGATGGTTCCACAACAATTGTTACATCTGATGAACTCACTTCTGCCCTTGGGCCTCACAAGCTCCCTTTTGGGTACTCACCAAGGATAGGAGCAGATGAGATTCACACACCTGTTGGTGCAGCTTGCTTGAAGTTCCATGAAGAGTTAAACCAATATATGACATATGAGATTGGAGGGGAATGTCCTATAGATGATGTACTTGCACAAAGGCTCATGCTAAAAGGGTGTGAGCCCCTGCCTCGTCGGAGATGCCACCCCAAGTCTCCAAAAAATTATGAAGAGCCAACACCTTTGCCAAAGAGCCTTTGGACAACCCCACCAGACTCAAGCATTAGATGGGATGCTTATACTTGTAAAAGCTATCAATGCCTCATTGAGAGAAAGAATAAGCCAGGGTCCTATGATTGCAAGAATTGCTTTGATTTACAAGGTGAAGAAAAGGGTAAGTGGATCTTTGATGATGAAGGACTTGATTTTGGAATAGACCAAGTTCTTGCAACCAAAGCTGAAGGGATAATTCGTATTGGACTTGACATTGGTGGTGGTACCGGAACATTTGCTGCAAGAATGATGGAAAGAAATGTGACTATCATTACAAGCACACTGAATTTGGATGGTCCATTCAACAGCATTATTGCATCAAGGGGTTTGGTACCAATGCATATTAGCATCTCTCAAAGGTTTCCATTCTTTGACAACACACTGGATATTGTGCACACCATGGATGTCATAAGCAATTGGATACCAGATTCCATGCTTGAGTTTGTCCTGTATGATATATATAGGGTGTTGAGGCCTGGTGGTCTATTCTGGCTTGACCATTTCTTCTGTTTTGAGTCACAACTCAACAGAACTTATGTTCCAATGTTAGATCGAATTGGCTTCAATAGATTGAGATGGCATGCTGGAATGAAACATCGTGGGGTTCACAAGAATGTGTTGTACATTTCAGCCCTTATGGAGAAACCAATGACTTGAGGTAGGTGTATGAATGCACAAGATAAATTATAAAGCTAATGAAGATTTTTTATCTAATTATCATGTTAAAAAAATGAAAGATCTTGACCAAGTTAGATGTTATCCTTTTTCTTCTAAGCTTAAACTATACTATATTAAGATAGATAGTAGTACTTCACTACTCCTGATTTCTATCATTGGTGGTATGATTGTGGGTTTCTTAATCTTCCAACGTGACAAAAGAGCAGCAAAGACATTAGAATCCAGTTAATGACGATAAAGGTTTTGATACTTTGAACAAGATCATACGCTTAAACCGGTTGTTGTCACTATAACCGAAATAAAAAAAAGTTGAGCTAGAAAACTTATAATGAGTAATTAATCATAACACTCAAGTATACTAAGGTAAAATGGTACTTAATTCCCTTAACTTATTTTCTAATTTTATATTGATCCTATTACTTCTTTTAATTCTATATTAGTTCCTTAACTTTCAAGCAGAGTTGTCCAAATAAAAATCCTATTACCGAGTGTCTCTTCCACGTGGCTAATTAATAGAACGCAAATTATTGTCCTGATGTGATTTTATCTCATTTTTAAGAGTGCATTCGCTTAGGGAAATAATAACAACTTAATCAAATGATTTAAATATATTATTACCATTGCTTTTACTTGGTGGGTGGTTAAGTGCCCCAGATCTACCTGCGTGGAACTTCGGTTAAACTCTGATGTGTCTGTTCCCACCTTTATTTAAGTCATTTTTTTTTTCTAAAGTACCCTTATTATTAATATAGTTACAAGAGAGGAAAAATAGGTATGTGTTAGACAAAAATAATTAAAAAATAAGATTCACAAAGACACTTCGGAATGACAATAAACACCAATTGAAATAATATGGACCTTCAGAATTTCCTGTCCATTTGTCACATTAATAAATGCTTTTAGTATTTGTTTTTTATTAACTGACTTACATTATCAGTAAAAATAGAGTACCACCTACTTCTAAATTAATTAAGAAAAATGTTAACCTTGACTCTTAAGAAGAAGGTTAAGCAATTAATAATAAAGTTTTATTAAAAGTAATATTTATTATGCTTTTATATTTTGGCTTAATTAAGTGTTTGTTTCTTACTAAAGTTACATAATTTTGACTTAATCTTTATTAAATATTTTGTTAGAATATAATTATTCCTTTTTCACATTCTATTATTTTTAATTTCTCAAGTTGATATGATTCAACTAAAAATTGACATTTGATGATATTTCAATGAATCATGTCAGTTAGAGAGACTAAAAATAATAATTTATAAAAAAATAGAAATTATATTCTTATTAAAAAATTTATAGGAACTAAATATAAAATGTGTAATTTTTAATTGTAGGTATCAAACACTTAATTAAGTTTTTATATTTTTAATTTAATAAATGTATTCTTTTTCAATGAAAATATATACTTTTGGGGTGCTTAAACTAAATTCTAAAGACTAAAGTTATCAAAATGCTATTAATTAAATATCTTTTTATGTATGTGAGAACTTATTGACACTGTATTATGAATATCATTGAACTCATTCATAAAGTGAGAAATCATGTCATAAGAAACATAACCGTTTATGTTCTATATGTTCCATATCAAAACCTATATTCATTAAACATTCACAACTTTACAGGCAGAGAAAGAAGGAAAATAAATAACAGTCAAGGAAATGTGGACCATGTTATACTCGAGTTAACAACTATTTTTCCTCTTAAGACCCGAAATTTCCACTTTTCTGTGATTCGGCCAAGAAATACTTATGAATAAGCTTCTCTTGACTTTAACTTCAGAAAAAGACTAGCTTATTAAGTAGGCTCATTTTTTGGATGCAAATGTTCTTCACTTGAACCAAAGGACTCATTGCTGTAAGGATTGTCCTGATGAGAACTCATACTTATCTCATAATATCTATAACTAGATGAAGTGGATGCTATTGATTCAGATGTTAGGTTCAAGCCAACAGATTGCAACATGCCTTCAATTTCTTTAACCACATCACTCATTGTGGGCCTGTCAGTTCCTGACTCTTTAACACACTCCATTGCAAGGTCCACAAACTTCTCAAAACCCTTTACTGTTGATCCTGACCAGATGGCTGGATCAATAATTTCGTGAAGACCATACCAGTCTTTTGTCTTATCAATTGAATTCCTGACCACTTTTACAATGTATTTCCCTCGTTCTATTGGCTTTCTTGCAGTTATCAGCTCCAGCATTAGCACTCCAAAACTATAGACATCACTCTTTTCAGTCAACTTCTGACTAGTATAATAATCTGGATCCAAGTAGCCCTGCATTAACAAGTTGAATGAACTCTCTTCAGTCATCACTAAAGTTTAATGTAATTTTCTCCAATGCAAAATGAAAATTCATGAATCATCTTAGATGCTTACATAAATTCATGAAAATTCTCAAAGCAGTAAAAATTTAGAATGAAAATTATTTCAAAAGTATGGAATCAGTCACTTTCCAGTCCACCTCCACTCCTTTGAAAAATAAGATGTCACCTTTCCATTAGCATTGTTGTCGCATTTTGTAGTAAAAAAGTATAGAAGATATATACAAACCATTGTTCCTTTAACTTGAGTGGTAACATGATCTTTTTCATCATCTAAGATTGACTTGGAGAGGCCAAAATCAGCAACTTTTGCATTATAGTTCTCATCCAGCAAAATGTTGTTGGATTTGATGTCCCTGTGTATAATAGGTGGATCAGCATGTTCATGAAGATAAGCCAAACCCCGGGCAGTACCAAGGGCTACCTTCAGCCTTCTACTCCAGATCAATACAATGCCAGATTTCCCTGCATAGATCATATGCATGTTAGTACTTCTTAGGTACAATATATACTCCGTTATGATAATGGATTTGACATATCTCATTAAGCAACCATTTCCTGATCTGAATATCATAATTATAAGAAAAGAAACACTGCGGCAGATATCTGGTGGTGCTTTGTAAATGTGCTTTGGGTAACACTTATGAAACTGAATAGTGAGTACTGCCCAAAGGTGGATGAAAATGAAAATGTAAATAATCATATTAAATTAGTAAAAAGATTAACAATAATATCTGATGTAGGTATCAAGCTGGATATATATAAGTACCTGAGATAGCATCCTTCAAAGTTCCATTTGGAACAAACTCATAAACCAGCATTTGTTCTTCTCGTTCAAAGCAGAATCCCACAAGGCTAACAAGATTCTTGTGGTGAACCCTTGAAAGTAGTTCAATCTCAGCTTTGAATTCTAGCACTCCCTGCTTTGATTCCTTTTGAGCTCGTTTTATGGCTATCAGTTGCCCATTGGGAAGAGTTCCCTGATAAACCTGCGAAAACCATTTATTGGGTTTATTAACAAATATTTGGCTACCTCAGTAACCACTCTTTGAATATTATTGAAATTCAAGTTGGTTAACATGTTAACTATTCAAGTTGTTGATGTTTTGAAAATAAAAATGTTTTCGCCAGGTGTTTCTAAATCATATTCTTCCTAGAATTTTAACTTTGTGAAGTTACAAGCAATACTTGTACACTATCATGAAAAAAAGTGTAGGTGAGAATCCTTCGGAACATACTACATTGAAAAAGAAATAGTCAATTTATGCATTTTTTTCACCTTTTTGGGAAGGAAAAAAATAAAATCAACTGAACAGACAGGAAATAGTAATTGAATAGTTCCGAGAAAATATCAAGTGAGAACTGTTCTTGTGAGAACAAGAAATCATGACCATTTATATATGGTTATATGGTTGAAATTTTTTATTCTCAACAATTCTTACTTGATATGCATGTATGTGTGTATGTATGTATGAGTCAAAACAATGCATCAAAGTTAACAAGAAACATTTAAGACCTTTCCATAACCCCCTGATCCAATACCATTGGCTTGTGAAAAGTTGTTTGTGTATTTCTTAATTTCTTTAAAAGAGAACTGCTTAGCTGCTTTTAACTGAGGAATGTCACAGTTGCTTTTATTTGGATCCCAGCGTCCTGCATTTTGTGAAATTTAATATAAATCAACAGAATTCCATGTGACTCTAAAGGAACTGAGTTTATAACTATTTACCAAATGGATTGCTTCTAGAAATTGCTCTTTCTGCCCTTTTCTTCTGGCGAAAAGCATAAACACTTGCAAGGACTAACAATACAAGCAGGATAAAAGAACCACCAATTGCTGCTCCAATAATTATATCAGTGTTTGATGAGTAACTCGACTCTTTAGGTCCTTTATTATGAGAAAGCAGATGGACAATTAGTATTGTTAATTCTTCATCCAGAAAATGGGAGAAAATAAGTTTTCAGTTTAGTTACCTTGACCTTGGTTTCCAGCAACAAAATTATATGGATTATTAGCACTTAGGTTGCCAAGCAAAGAGCTTATACTAGAAATGTCTTGCGGGGTGAAGTGATATTGGCCTGATGGGAAAATATATATTGTAAACTCAAAATAATGAAATGGATCTTTAGTCGAAATCAAAGAAACTGAATCCACAGGTAGGTGATAAAGTTGAAAAGCAAGCAAAATGGCTTCCTCTTGGGGTGTTTTATTTCTCCATTCAAAATATGAAGGTGCTCTAAAATTTAAATTTCCTGTATATGGATATCCACATATGCACTTGGGACTGAGAATCTGATCTTGTAGTTTTTTATCTAAGATATTGTGCATGGTGCAGTAACTCCCTTCAGCTTCTGTTTCAGTACAAATCGGGTTGGACACAAGTCTGCAGATAAAAATGCAGTTAATACCCAATGGAACTTCATTCATGTAGGGGGGGGCAAAAAAATAAAAGACTTGTAAATATTGAATCTTATGCATGAAAATAAAGCTGAACTTATTTGAGGTAACAAAATAACCTATGTATGTAATGAAAGACAGAAAAAAAGACCCAGAATACCCATGTGGCTTACATTATCGTGATATTCGGGAGTTCATTTCGTTGTATAAAGTCTTGAATTGAGTTTGACTTCATATCAATTAGTTTCAACTGTTTGCTGTAGTTGGTTCCAATATCCAAGGTTCCATTGAAGTTGTTGTTTCTTAGCACACTACGAATACATTAGATGTCAGCATTTGTCTTATATATTACTACAAAAATGGTGAATATGTAACCACGGTATATCTATAAATGTGGAGACTCTAAGATTAATCATTGAGACAGGTGACTCACACATTTTGTAAATAGGCAAGGCTGAATAAAGGAACAGGAATTTTCCCAAAAAGGTTCACATTCTCCATTTGTCTGCCGAACAACAGAAGAGCAAACTGAATTGAAGTGTTGAAATGCATCCATAGATAACTCATGGATGAAACAATTGCAAAAGAAAGACATACAGTGTTGTTAAATTCTTCACATTTGAAAGCCACGGTGGAAATTCTGACTCATCAAAGCTATTGTTGCTCAAATCCCTTCAAAATAGATTTAAAAGAATTAGCCCTTTGACACACAAGAAGCAATAACTTCTCTTAAGTTTGGGCTTTGGCCTAACTCCAAAATTTATTCAAAATGTGAAAATTGCCTTAGTCTTTATAAGTTTTACTTAGGATATATCTTTAGTCAACGTGGGATTAACACCCCCACTCACGCCTAAGATTGAAGT
Organism: Abrus precatorius; assembly: GCF_003935025.1. Classification (NCBI taxonomy): domain Eukaryota; kingdom Viridiplantae; phylum Streptophyta; class Magnoliopsida; order Fabales; family Fabaceae; genus Abrus; species Abrus precatorius. Next base: position 28,723,384 of record NW_020874292.1, on the reverse strand, counting down.
CATATTGCACTGTGAAAACAGTGGGACCAGGTAGGTGTTGATTGCACTAGAAGCAACTGGGAAGTCATGAGGCCGAGTAAATTGCATTAGAAAAATCTGTGTGGCTAGTTTTTTTTTTAACAGTCAAGGGTGACCCAATATCAGATCATAGGCTCTGATACCATCTTGAATTTAAACTTGATCAAACCCAATCCCAAAAGTTAGCTAGTAAAGTGAGGATTTCCTTAACACTTGTAAGCTCTACTTTAGTCATATCTATAATTGATGTGAGCTCTTAACAACTTCAAATGAAAAAGGTTAAGTATAACTATGACAAATGAATGCTTAATTACTTACAAGTATTTTAGGGAGTTCATGCCATTAAGGTTTGGCAGGGGACCACGCAGCTTATTGTTGGACAACAACCTGAAAAGCATAAAAACAAAATCCTTGGGACAATATGCATGAAGAAGAATAAAACTCTAGTTGGTACCCTATGGTTTATGTCTGCTTACAGGTCGGTAACAAGTGTAAGGTTGTTGAAGTTCTGAGGTACATATCCATCCAATGAATTATTTTCAAAGCGCCTGTAGCCACAAAAGTTTATTAAGACAAAAAGCATCAAGGAAAATTCTACATATGAATTTGTTTGAGGATGTAATAGAGTCAATTAGTCACTCACACCACCATCAGACTCTTAACAAGTCCAAGTGTTTCTGGAATACCACCAACTAGTTGATTGCTCTCAAAAATCCTGCCGGTAAAGATATTTAGAAGTGGGTTATCATCTCACTGTGGTCACATGAAGTTTCCGGTAAATATATGAAAATGGATTTTTTATTTTTTTTTGCATACTTGCTCAATCATATTCATTAATTAACTATGAATGACAAATATTAAGTACAACTTACACATGTATCAGTGTCATTTTCGAGCTAAAAAGTTGAGGAGGAATTTCTCCTGAAAACTTATTCTTCCCAAGATGACTGCAGACAATATTAGAAAGATGTTGGATAGATTTATTTATCACATTAAGAAAATCACTGACTCAGAAAAAGTGGCAGCTGAAGAGAATTGACGTACAAATGCTGTGTATTAAGTAACATATCAAGACCTGGGCTAGTGCCACTAGATACTGGGATGGATCCATCAAGCTGATTGTCAGCTAAATCTAGCCAAGTAAGGTTTGACAGATACCCAATAGAAGGTGGAATTGGTCCAACAAAATTGTTGGAGTTTAAAGATCTACAATAAGAGGTTGCTGATTTAGAGTATCACCCAATAATTCAGCACACCACCAAAAGGGTATAATTTAAATTGATTCACCGAAATAAATTAAAAAAATAAACAGTAAAAATAAATCTTACAAGAAAACAAGCTCTTGGAGAAATCCTATTTCATATGGAATACGACCAGTAAAACCACAACCAACAAGAATTCTGGAAGATAAATTAAAAGTATAACTCTTGTTAGAATTGTTTCATCATGCTTGTACAAGATAGGGCTATAGATTTATAAAGGATCAGGTTATGAACTCAAACAATCAATATTTCCATACAATTTTGATAGCTTCTTCAAGTTTCCAATTTCTCGTGGAAGTGATCCTGTTAGGCCTCTATTGTATGAAAGATCCCTATAGAAGGAGAAAACAATAAGGAAAGATCATAAAAATTGGTCTCTAATTTAATGCACAAACAAATGAAATGATGATTCATTTGGATTCTCTTCTAGTCACTGGGCCCAACATAATCTCATGGCTTTGTTAAACCTTTCTTTTATTTATTTCTCCTTAGTAGAATAGTCTATATATGATAAGTAAGAATTATTTTAGATCCTTTCAATCTGTAAATTCAAAGGCTTACAGAATCTTCAATTCAGAGAGTGATCCAATATCTCCAGAAAGCAGGCCAGTCAAACCAGTGTCTGGTAATGATCTGAAATAGCTAGCAGGTTATACTCTCTCAAAAGTGCAGATTAATTCATGTGAACACTAAAGAAAGCAGAAATAATCAAAAGAGACCTTACATGGAAATTACACGTGAGTTTTTGCACTTAATGCCATCCCAACCATTGCAAGAATCTGAACCCACCCAACGAGGAATTGTGTTCGGCCATGAATCCCTCAGAGACTTTAGGACTATAACTGCACAAGAATTTACGTTGGAAAGTCCAGTTATGTTTCAGTCATTGAAGTCTTCAATCTTAATACATACAAGTATGCAAACATATGATTAAACTTTGGACATGCAAAAGGTAAGATCCTATATAAATATATAATGAAGGGCTTCTCTCTATTGCTTAAGAAATCATACTTTCTTTGTTTCTGATGTTGTGAAGATTAGTATCTAACACTTATGATCACAGGACATATAATCAGAATAGAACTTACAATCATTGGTAACTTCTTGTGCTGCTGCAAACAACAAGTAATTGAAGTAAAGCACCAATTGTACTAGTGTTCTTACACCCATTATCAACTTGAAGTATAACTCAGAATCATGCAACTCTCATTAACTGTAATGTTGATTAACAAAATTCTTTGATATTATCCACTCACCACCTTATCCACTTATAGGAAATTTGATGATAAACCCAAAAACAACATGAAGTTTTTCTTTTCTTCTTCCTGTTTCTGTCACACCGAGTCAATGGATTGAACAGCATGAATAGAATTAAATGAGAAAATATACATAAATCGCCAAAAGATATTTGACGTAAACATGATTTTAATTTTAGTCTTTTAAATGTTTTTGTTGGTTTTAATCTTCACATAATTAGAAGCTTTTAAAATAATTTTTGGTCATCACCTAGTTTCATTATTTGAGGTGGCATAATTTGATGTACGACATGATATGTATTTAAACATGTTACATTATTAGTGAATAGTAATAAAAAATGTTTTAAAATTTTAAAATTTCTGAAGTTTAATTAGGGGAATCAACACTAAATAAAGGTGAATATATATTTTAAATAAGTTCATTTTCTTATAGTTGTGAATTATTTTTTTGAAACTTACTATTGGAACTTGCTTTATTTAAGACCACTTCTCTAATTTTAAAATAATTAAAAATTTAAAGTATCTTTTATAAATCAAATCTAATAAGAAGTATCTACTTGTTAAATTAATTTTTAAAAAATTCCCCTTGTGATGAAACACTTGTGAATATATATTTCTGGAAAAACTTGTTGACTAACAGTTGTGTATGGCAATTGTGACTTATAAAAAGTGAAAAAGAAATTCGAATGGAGACATGAAGCGTTGTCTTGTCAGTATTTGGAAGCAGACCCTAAATCAACCCTTGAAGTCTTTCTCAAGACCAATATCAAAAGTTATTTGTAAAAGGTTTGTTTGAATTATTTTTGTTTTTTTTAACATGAGTTTAAGTACATATAATAAAGATTAATAAATAAAAAAATCAATTATATTTTTTTTGATATTTTATGATTTTTAATAAAAATTTATAATACAAGTTTTTATTATGTATTTTTAGTCACAAGTTAAAAAAATCAAATTATTTTGTAAGATAAATAACTTAATTTTAAGTAAATAAAAATAATATAATTTTTATAATAATGTTTTCCATTGAAGAACAAAAAGCATTATTTGTGTACGTAATATTTTTCAAGGACAAAATCTAACTGTATTTTAATTTTTTTCAGATTAAAATAAAAAATTAATTTTAACAATTAATATTGATCTTTAATATTAATTTTTATTGTGTCATGTAAAAAATAAATTTTAATTTTAGTTAGAGAAAAACATACAAAAATATTTATTGTGCACAAATTTTGTTCACTTTTTAAATGATACACATTTGCCAATTTTATGAACTATTTTATGCCCTCTTTAACTTTAATGATTGATTATTGTAAAATAAGTTCTCATTGTATTAGAAAGTAATGATTATTAAAATTTGTTTCACTAATAATTAAGATATATTTTACCCCCTTTAAAGTGACTCTAGGGTCAGGTTGAATTTTTCTCTCATCATTCTAAATAATAGTCTTTTGATGACTCCACTTGCAAGACTTAAGTTGCATGTCATAATCTCACACATATATGGAAGAATTGACTCCACTTTCATCACATAGTAGAGTTGACTGAGCCAACTCGCTTAATAAAAATTACATTTAATTAAGTCTTCGGTTCCTTAAAAAATTACATAATTTAGTTTTAATTTAAATAAAATATTTTGTTAGAATATACTTAACTCTAATCTTTTAAACATATAAAATTAATTAGTATTTATTAAAAATGAATTTAAATATTTTATATTCTGAACGTGGTAAATATTTTAGATAGAAATTTGCTATTTTTACCAACTAAAATTAAATTATTAAAAATGTGGATTAAATTGTTGGAATGAAAGCAACTATAACTTTCAGATTTGAATGAAATATAACCATGCCTATTATTAATTATTATCATCTATCGATTTCCATTTTTAATGATTTTCTTCTTTTGCTAAAATATTTTTTATTAGATAGTTAATTAAATTAACTATCAATCTATTGCTACCCGTGTTTATGTAAACTTTTAATTAATAATATCAGTAATACAAAAATTAAACATACAAATCATTTTTAAAATTAGTTTTAATCGACACAAGGTTCTAAAACTTCTAGGCAAAGCATTAAATGCAAACAATACTCTCATTAAAATGAAAAGCAAAAGTTATTAAATGCAATTTAAGATCTAATTAAACTGAGTTCAACTCCTCTCCATTTACGCCCTCTCGAGTAAATGCAAAAGTCCCACTTCCCAGTCACATCATAGTTCTAGTTGTAGCATAGCTTATCCAGTTAATGTGTCTTTATTTCTTTATTATTGATATGGGAAATATTAATAATACTCTCTTATAATATCTTTTTTTTTTTTTAACATATTTCATGTTATAGATTGAGATTTATTGTAACTAATTAAATTATGGATGAAATTTATTCTAACAACTCTCAAAATAATAAGTGTGTTAAAAAGGTATATTATGTAATTTGTTTTTTTTTTTTTTATAATATATGTTATCATATTTACTGGTTCATAAGAAGCTTCCATTATGATAGCAAGAGTGCAAAGTAAATAAATTTAATTTATTTTAATTTTCACCATAAAATGTTGAATGCCTAACATTCAAAATATGGCTATTATTGACAGGTAAAAGAAATTTATTTTTGAGCACTAGGAGAACAACTATATAGGTGTTTCTTTGTTTCAAAGGTATATTTCTAAAATGCATGTATACAAAAAAAAAAAACAAAAATACTATATTATTTTTTATTATTCAAACAATAGAACTGAACTAATAATATTACACAATCTTGCCACTTACAAGTAAACCTGAACACAAGCCATTTCCATATGTTCAAAAGTAACATATGTTACAGAATCCTAGCCAAAAAAATCTAAAAACGAAGACTTTGTGAAATTTTACATTACTTTTTAACCAATTTACATGACAATCTCTAAGTTGAAAGGTGAAAAAGAAATACTGACATAGGCTTAATTTATGGACGTGGAAGTACCACACTTGAGTCAAAGTATTCATTATCATAAGGGTGAAGGGAACTCCCTTTACTTACATTATAACTAGATGAAGTGGATGCTGATTCAGCATTTGGGTTTGAACCAGCCAATTGCAACATGTTTTCAATTTCTTTCACCGCATAATTCATTGAAGGCCTGCTAGAACTTGACTCTTCAACACATTGCATTGCAAGATCCACAAACTTCTCAAAACCACTAATTGTTGTCCCCAAATCAATAGCTGGATCAATAATTTCCTTAAGACCATAGAATTCCTTTGTGTTGTCAATAGCATTCTTAACCACTTTAACAATGTATTTCCCTCTCTCTATTGGTCTTCTTGCAGTTATCAGCTCCAACATTAGCACTCCAAAGCTATAAACATCACTTTTCTCAGTCAACTGTTGAGTCATATAATACTCCGGGTCCAAGTAGCCCTTCATCAAAAACAAAAATCCATTTTCATCACTTCATTTTGATAAGATTCAAAATTTCTTGAATATAAAATGTTAGATAGTGTTTTTTTTTTGTCTTCATATGAATTGCAATGAAGAGATGTTAATCACAATCATAAGTTAATGGTATTGAAGATTAAAGGTTTCAGTATCATAGCTTTCAAATACCATTTCTTCCATCATGTGACACTCTTTCAAATGAAGTGTACATGTACGTACGTGAGAGAATGCATGCAAATTGGTAGCTTTAAAGCGAGTCAAAAGGTGGGCTTATCATGCTTATTAACTAGCATATGATTCTCAATTTTATTTTCAGACATCATATTTTCTTGAAATTTTCATGGTCTTAACTTTCCAAAGAGAACTCATTCTTTTTATTGTCGGAGATATTTAAGGTTTCATGCTTTTATATTTTTAAAAATTTCATTAAAATCAACTTATAGTGTACAAACTTTAAAATCTAACAATTAGACATCAAAAGTCACTTTCCAACGAGTAATTATGATCTCACTATAGTTTAAAACTTTAAAAACTTATTTAGTTTGGAGGATAAAATACGAACCATTGTTCCTTTGACTTGAGTGGTAATATAACCTTTTGCACCATCACCCAACGGCTTGGAGAGACCAAAATCAGATACTTTAGCATTCAAGCGCTCATCCAGCAAAATGTTAGTGGATTTGATGTCCCTATGTATGATAGGAGGATTGGCAAGTTCATGCAGATAATCCAGTCCCCTCGCAGCACCGAGGGCTATTTTTAGCCTTCTAATCCAGTCCAATCTAATTCCTGATCTCCCTGTTCACACCATAAATATAATCATAGAAGATTAATATTATTGTTACAACAAATTTTCACAATATTTTTCATATTTTTAATATCTTTTTCCGTCACATCATTCATATTCTCTTATACTTTCTCTCGGATGTAAATATTTTTGTGAGAAACATGTGAAGATAGTATTACTCAACTCTACTCTTTTTCTAAAGACAAGTTCTCCTTAAAGTTTGTGTGCTGTTAGAATACAAATTATCCTATTTTTCAATTCAAATCATAAGCAAATTTGTTTCAGTTTGATTTTCGAAAAAATAATTACCTTTTTTTTTTTTATAAAAAAAAAGGCTCTTTCAAACATTAACTAATAAAGTTATTTATTTATAATAAATTAATCTAAACACACTCTAATAACGTGAAAGTGTGAATAAATATGTACCTGAAAGAGTATCCTTCAAAGTACCGTTTGCAATATACTCATAGACCAACATTTGTTCTCCTTGCTCAAAGCAGAAACCGATAAGACTAACAAGATTTTTATGGTGGACCCTTGATAGAAGTTCAATCTCAGTTTTAAACTCCAACCCTCCTTGCACAGATTCCTTTTGAGCTCGTTTTACAGCAATTAGTTGTCCATTGGGAAGAGTTCCCCTATAAACCTGTCAACATTACCTTTAATAAGACACTTTATAAATGTATATTAAAAGGTTATGTAGTGTTATAGGTATAAACTTTCCAACAAAATATCTCATTTTCTCTTCCTGAAAGAGTAATATAACCATGTGATGGTATTAATGGAAAATACATGATTCTGTACAACTAAGGTTTGCTACTCTACACATAACACTGGGATTGAATCTGTCATCTAGGTTGAGAATGAATCCTATTATGTTAAATTTTCATATGACTGTGTCATGTGAAAATTTTATGTAGCCCCGCTCTTTATAAATAGACAAATGCTAGCAGCACAATTTTTAACACTCTCTTTCAAACATACTCTTTATTATTGGTCAAATTTATTGAAAATTACAAAATATACGTGGTCTTATTCATAATTTAATCAATTTTTAATTAATAACTGAAAATATGTTAGAAAAAAGTGTGTTAATGTGTTTCTAACACTTCTCTGATATTCACAAATTTTGATAAGGCCTTGTGTATTTACATGATTGAATCGGTCACATTGTTTAGAATGGATCCTATTATGTTAAATTTTCACATGATTGTGTCGTGTGAAAATTTTAGATCTGGCATATTATTGGGGGATAGTCTTAGATACATATTTTAAGGCATAAGTTCTGCTGTGACCAACTGCCAACTGCGTAGGTTTGCATAGATGTGATTGCATTGCAATTAATCAATTTGACTATTGCTTAACGAACTACTATGAAGAAATGAAGTAAACAAGAGGGATGCATTAAGTACCTTCCCATAACCACCTGATCCTATGTTATTGCCTAGTGAGAAGTTTTTGGTGAAGTTCTGTATCTCTTCAAAAGTGAAGCGCCTTGCTCCTTTTAACTGTGGGACACTACTATTGCTCTCATCCGGATCCCATTGTTCTGCATTTTATGAAATCAAATCAAATATATATAAATAAATTCAACTCCACATTGATAGCTTTAAAGTAGGAGCTAAGTATACATTTATCTTACCAAAAGAAATGCTTTTCCCAGTTGCTTTTTTTGCATTTTTCTTTTGTCTGAAACCATAAACACTTGCAAAGAGTAATAACACCACTAGGACAGCACCACCAGCAGCAGCTCCAGCTATGATGCCAATGTTTGAAGATTTACCATTTGCCGCAGGACCTAATACTAAATAACAAGAGAAAGGTACAATATGAAAATGGATCACTTACTATGGTTAATTTCGTTATTATATGTAGAATCAGATATACCTGAATCATCTATAAAGTGTTCATACACATCACCAATAAAAGAATATGGTCCAAAACCATAACCTTTGGGAGGTGAATATTCCTGGTTGCTAAGCATGAGGCCTACCCTAGAAATTGCTGTTCTATTGAAACGTTCTTGGCCTGATGGAAACACTTGTAAAGTCAAATCAATATACTGAAATATATCCTTCCTTGGATTGCTTATATTAACTGAATCCACAGGTTGATCATACAGTTGAAAAATGCTCGTCATAGATTTATCCAGGATTTCATAGAGAGTACTGTTTCCCAAGCCTGAGAAGTAAGGAGCTCTGAGAGTAAAAGTTCCTGTATATGGGTATGCACATTTGCAGTTGGGACTTAATATCTGATCTGATGAGTTGCAAGCAACATGCACACAGTTATTTAGTGGTGTTAAATCTGAATCATTGGATTTTCCAGTGGAGCAATAAGATTTTACGATTCCTGTTTCTCGGCAAACTGGATTATCCACAAGTCTGCAGATAAGTATATATAATATTAATAGAGATCAACCTTATAAGAGGGAAAACAAAAACAAGATGAAAATATTGTATTTGTACATTCAGAGAAAATGTCTTCTTCTCTAGAAGTAATGAAACCACCAATTGTAAAAACTAATCACTATAATTATGGCTTACATTATCTCCACTTTGGAGATATCAACTTGTGGATCAAATTTTCCGATTAAATTCCCCTGCAGATCAATGAGTTCCAGTTGGTTGCTGATTGCTGTACCAATATCTAAAGTGCCATTTAGCAGGTTATTTTTCAGCACCCTATGATGAGTCACAAAAAAATTAGATTATATATTGATATAACAAAAATGAAAAAAAATTATCACTAGCAAATATATTTTAACTTTGAGAAACCTGCCAGATTTTTCAGTATTAATGTGTGCTTACACTGTCTGTAACTGTCCCAGCTCAAACAAAGAAACAGGAATGCCTCCTTGAAGTTTCGTATTTTCCATTATTCTGCCTTACAGGTAAAAAAAACTATTAGCACTTAGTTGTTATAACCTAAGATAATGAAAGCTGATAGGTTGAAGAGTAGATAAGGAAAGACATACATTGCTGTCAGAAACGGTAGAGTTGATAACCACGATGGAAAATCTGATGGATCAAAACTATTATTGCTCATATCCCTTCAAAATAATTTAATTAGCCAAGTTAGCCATTGTTACAAAATTAGTATTCATTTTGAGTGAGAAAGATTATATAGAAAAAATAAAAATATCTCAGATGAATGGTTTACTAATTACAGGTTGTTAAGGGCATTCATTCCAGTGAGGTTTGGCATGGGACCAGATAGGCGATTGTTGGACAGGAGCCTGACAGATATAAAATCAAAACCTCAATCAACAACATAGTTAGAATTTATCACTAAGGATACCGATATTCTACCTAAGTAGTAATGAAAACTTGTTTGGAAAATTGTTTTCTCAACTTACAAATCCTCAAGGTTTGTAAGATTGTTAATGTTCAGAGGCACAGGTCCAGTTAAAAAATTAGAATCTAAACGCCTGCAGTCACAAAAATATATTTCAGGATAAAAAAAAAATCCATTTAATAATTTAAGTGTGAGATTTGGACACTCACACCACCTCCAGAGTCTGGACCAGTCCAAGTGTTGATGGAATGCTGCCAGTAAATTTGTTGTGCTCAAAAAGCCTGCCAAAAAAATAATTTTATAGACATAAATTCATGATTTCCATAATCACTTCCCACCCTGCCCTCCTTAGCCTCTCTTGCTTTTAATTTTCAAATTAATTCATAATTCAACCTTTGTTTCTCCTTCATTGTACAATGAGAGGCAACCAAAGTTTGCCAACTTAATGCTAAATAAGTAAGAAAGATATTAACAACAAACCTTCACTTTGGTCCTCCAAACTCACAAGTGTCACCACATTATTAGTTCTTCAAAATTTGGGCCACCAAATTAGCCCCTCAAATTTAAATCGTTACCACATTATTCATCTAAAGATTTTGTCACCAAATTAGTTTTATAGAGGATTAAGTAGTCACAAAAATAATTTTTAAGGGGACTAATTTGTTTACATTAATTCTCTTAAGAACTAATTTAATGACAAAATATTTAGAGGACTAATGTGATAACAATTTAAATATTTAAAAGACTAATTTAATAGCTCAAAATTTTAAAAGACTAATGTATACTTTAAATTTAGAGGATTTAATTGACAGTTTTCTCAATATATTATTATTAACCTATTAGAAGTTCGTTCAAAGAGAACCTCTACTGTAGAAATCACAAAAGAAAACAAAACAGAAGAAAGAAGTAATGTTACAGAACAGGCTGGGGTGACTCACTTCAGCATACTACATTATATATATATTTTTCTCATGATAACGAGTCTTGATAAAAAAAAGATATATTTTTTAATACTTTCTGTTATATATTATAAGCTAACTTTTCTGAAAGTTAAAAAAAAAAATATTTTTTTAGTAACACTCATGTGTATTCATCTATACTTAAGCATTGGTTCAAATGTTTGAGCCGATAAAAAATGACTTTTCAATTAGACACCTATTGCAAGGTGTGGAAACGTTTCCAACACTGTAACATTTCAAACAAGAGGCTTCATATTCTAATGCTTTGCTCCATTTGTTCAATGATGCAAATAAATTGAAGAAAATATAGGGTTGGATCTTACACATGTTTTAGAGTCATTTTCGAGCTAAAAAGCTGAGAAGGAATATTGTCTGAAAGCATATTCCCGCCAAAATGACTGTAGATAATGGAAATATATTAAAAGGAATTTGATATACTTAAAGCAAATTACTATTAGATAGTGCCAACTTTTACAAAAGGGATTTCACATACAAGTGCCCTGCATTGACCAACAAATCAAGACCAGGAGTAGTTCCATTAGATATTGGAATGGGCCCATCAAGCTGGTTTTGAGAGAAGTCTAGCCAATTGATATTTGACAGATTACCAATTGAAGGTGGAATGGGCCCGCTGAAGCTATTAGAATTTAAAGATCTGCAATTGAAGTTAACTTTTTTATATTAAGAGATATCAGTAGCACAAAAAAATTACCAAGACTGTAAAAACATGAAGTGGAAATATGATACTCAAAACATAGAGCTCCATATAGGAAGTACAAAGGGTTTTAAAATGCAATTTTCATCCAATGGATTATTGTTAAGCCAAATGAACTGGCCTATATATATGTGTGTGTCTTTTAAAAATAAAGCAAACAGCAATCCTTACAAGAACTTAAGCCGTTGTAGATTTCCTATTGTATCTGGGATAGGACCATAGAAACCACAACCAATAAGAGCTCTGAAACACAATTAGAAAGAGCATTGTTAAGTGTGGTTTGCTAAAACTTAATCAGATATGGTTATAATCTTAACAGCATTCATTACTGCCTTACAAGTTTGTCAGCTTTTTCAAGTTTCCAATTTCACTAACAAGTGTTCCGGTTAAATTTGTATTGTAAGACAGATCCCTGCAAAGGAAAAGTCAGAACAAAGCAAAGTATCACTTTATGAAAATGGTTCCTAATACTAAAATCACACAATTCCATAGATATTTTCCAAACATCAATCTGCAAGATGCTCAACCCTTAAGATTATTTTGATGTATATTCCACCCATTTTAAAAAGAAGTTATATACTTGATCATTGTCAATAGGTGATGGGATTTCTTAAATTTGGACTTGAGCCTAACACACACAACACCAAAAGGTAGCTTGTAAGGTGAGGAAATTACAGGACTGATACTTTTTCTAAAATTGATTTGGGAAAGTCGGGGGACTAGGTAGGTTGCACCGGAAAATCTATAAGGCCAAGTTTTTCTTTATTCAGTTAAGGGTAGCCCTAATATTGAATTTAGGAAAGATAGATTTGATACTATCTTAAATTTGGGTTAAGGCCTAACTCAACTTTAAAAGCTAATTCACAAAGTAATGATTGTTTTAGCCTTTAAAATTCTATTTTAGTAATATTTGTAATCGATGTGAGACTTCAGATAGGGTTGAATCTGAGCATTGTTACACATCCATTCAACTGTGACTTAAATATATATTATAAGAAAATACCAAAGTACTAGACATACAAATACACCAATTCAGACAGTGATCCAATTTCTGAAGGAAGCTGGCCAGACAAACCCGTGCTAGCTAATGATCTGAAATACTGGAAGCCAAATTAATAAAATAGAAGGCAATTCAGGAGAAGGTACCAAGTTCACTTAAGAATTTGAAAGATACACTACATGGAAGTAACACGTCCATTGGTACAATAAATTCCATCCCAACTGTCACCAGATTCACCACAAGGATCGGAGCCCACCCAAGTAGGTGGTGTGTTCTGCCACTCATTCCTTATAACTGTCAGAGCTGAGACTGCATCAGAAATAAAAAAAGATAGTCAAAGACATATTTCAATCCCTTAATCTCAATAACAAAATTGTAGCACAAGATAAGAGTGAATGCTGAAAGATTGATTCTGAAGTTTGATGCTCATCAAATATTCAGATTTTTTCACAACTGAAATAACAGGTTGAATATTTCTTATTTAAATATGTTAAAGACTAGTTCTGTAGATTGAGAACTCCTAATGGAACATGAGTATCCAAATCCTTGCCATTTGGATAATGAGAAAAATATTCAACACACAACATAACCTTAAAATGGAACTTACTATCATTAATTGCTGTTCTTGCTATTGCAACCAACGAATAACTGAAAATGAATAGTAGGAATACTAGAATTCTTTCAGCCATGATCATGATAAACTTAAAGGAAGACACAACACTTTGATACTCTTATAACTGTCTAATACTGAATAAAAAGATCATTTTATTGACATTACAGTATAAATATAGAAAATCCCCCATCACTTCATTACATCAATGGAGAAAAAGTCAACTACCAGATAGTTCTTTCTTTTTATCCACTGTCCATCTCATCTATTAAAAAAATTAAATGATTAAACAACTTGATTAAAAATGTTACTCATTAATACATTAAGAACTACATTAGCTAACAACCATGGCATATTCCTACATTTGAACAAAAGTATAAAATAATGATCAATAGGATTAACAGCATACAAAGTCAATAATCACATCAACATAGAATTATGCAAATTCAACACAAAAATGAAACTGGTTGGCTCGGTACCTTAAATTAAGATTATATTACACAGGGTACCATATATACTAGGTACATAAAGTATTGCCAGGTACACAAAATTTTCCATAATGTATGAAAGATTTAAAATTATGATTTTGTTTACTTCAACTTCCATATTATGATTTAAAAGTAATAACATTTAGGACTAAACTTAAGTGCAGCATCTTATGTATATATTATCGAGGTGAAACTCTAACTCTGATTGGAGAATAATATCAATAGTGTAGTTTTGTCCAAACATTTATTGGAAAATGATATATTTATTATCTTGGAGATACAAAAGTGCAGTAAATACTTTCTTGTTTCATAGAAAAATTTACTTTTGAATATTTAAACTCAACTCTATGAGTAGAGTTGAGGTTATTAAAATAATGACAATAGGGCATAAGTAGTTACTTATGTACATCCAACGCAATTTGACTTTCTCAGGTTTTGAATGTTTCTGCGCCAACCTAACTATCTCACCCCTTCAGACAATGTTGTATGTCGCTGTCTGGCCACCACAAGCAAGGAAGATGTCTACTTTCATCAAGTTTCATCAAATTAGAAATATTGGGCTATAGCAAGGACAAATATCTTAAGGTTAAAAAACAAGAACATTGACTTGAAACTTGTGTTGACGTTAGGATAAGCAACGTGACTAAATTTAAAAAGAAACAAGAAGAAACCTAATCTAAATAAGGGAAAATTTCTGATTGGCTGTTTGTATTGACTTGCAGGTGACTTGCAACAAACCATAAAGAAAAATTCTACATTTTGATTTATTGAGAAAAAAATATTTAGTTGGTTGATTGTACAAATAAGGACAGAGCTCTATTACAATAATAATATTTGAAAAGGTTAAGATAAGAGTAACTGAATCTTTCTTCTACCTACACACTTCTTTTTAATACATAATTTTGTATAAACTTCAGACCAAGTATAATTTTGTGCGTGTGCGCACACACGTATATAAAATTTAACCAGTAGTGCAGTTATAATATACTAAAATATAGAGTTTCTACACATTTAATATCATTTTTAATTTATTTTATTAAATTTTATACTCAAATTTATGATATAAGCTTTAATGTAATAAAAAACTATTAAATCAGTGCATAGTTAAGTTAATCATACAAATATACCGGTAATCCATTTTAACGTGAACGAGTTTTCTAAGTACAATCTTTTCTTTTTCAATAACTATAGGCACTTAAGGTGGGGAAGGGAAATGCAATAACACGAATCTGCAGCAAGGGAAACAGAGGAATAGTACTATTCTTGACCAACAGCTTTCTATATGTGTGGCAAAGCATCATAAAAATTTGCATTGATTAAAAACAAACATAGTAAGGTTGCATTAAAAAAATTGATAAAATCATGAAAATGCAATAGTGCGAGACATTGAAGAGAAAACATATGATCAACAAGAATTATAATCATCTTTGAGAAGTGTCATTCAATTTTAGGTCACAGACTTTAAACTTTACATGCTAAAAATCTCGTCATGAAAATATAATTTGTTTTTTAACAAAATTGATAATATTTTAGATTTTTATTTTTTTAAACGTTTTTCTTTCTTCATTACCCTACAGTGGTACACAGAAACAGGGTATGATCAACGGTGAACTCGTAACGGCTACTTTTGAGTTGATAGTTAAATGGAGAAGAAGCTACAAAGAAGCGTTGACTTTGTCATGGAACTTCCACTGTCACTGAGAGGAATATCAGAAACAGAGCCATTCCAATTAGAGAAAGCAGTGTGTAGCCATGGCCTCTTCATGATGGCACCAAATTACTGGGACCCACTCTCCAAAACCCTCACGCGCCCACTGCGCCTCCACGATGCTCCTTCTTCTTCCTCTCTCATCGTTTCTGTTTCTCAGCGTCTTTCATCCCTCGCTGTTAGGGTTCACGGTACCCACTACCTCTCCCCTCAGCAAGAACGCGCCTTGATGGTACCTTTCTCCTTAACCGATTCTTACAATTCGTGGGTTTCGCTCCGAATTTTGATTTGGGTAGTTCTGTTCCGACGCCGTTTTAGGGTCAGGTGTCGAGAATGTTGCGTTTCTCCGAAGCGGAAGAGAAAGCTGTGAGAGAGTTCAGAAGCATGCCCGTTGATCATCAAAATAGAAGCTTTGGTGGAAGGGTGTTTAGGTCTCCCACGTTGTTCGAGGACATGGTTAAGTGCATACTTCTCTGTAACTGCCAGTGAGTCATGCTCGCTATGTGTTTGGCATTATGCCTCACTGTGCAAATCCTTTCTCTTTTTTTTTTTTTCCAGTAAATACACAAATTGGTCCTTGAAAGTGTCACTCTGCACTTTTGATTCTTAAAAAGTTTTAATTTGTACAGTTTGATCCTTGAATGTGTTAACTTGTTCACAATTTTGTGCTTTTTTGGGATTTGATTGGTCCCTCGAAGTGTCAGTGTACAATTTGGTGGGATAAAGATCAAAATGTGATTAAGTTAACACATTTAGGGAAATTATACGAAACAAAACTTTAAGAGACTGTAGATAAACATGATGTTATTTTGAGTGATCAAATTGTATATTTATTCTTTTTTTTTAAAAAAAAAATTTGTTCTGTTCTCTCCAATGGCTGCTTAAAAAGGTGCTCGCTTGCCTTTGTTCTTTTGTTAATTCTAGTAGTGGTGGTGTGGTGTGTCTATTCTTTGTTTCCCTTTTCAAGTGAGTAACTTGGGAAACCCAAACCTTTCAGGTGGCCAAGGACTTTAGGCATGGCTCAGGCACTTTGCGAGCTTCAGTTGGAACTGCAAAATGGATCACCCCGTTCTGTTGCAGTGTCAGGCAATCCAAAAGTTGAGACTGATGGCTTCATTCCCAAGACACCAGCTGCTAAAGAGATCAGGAGAAAGGGTTGTGATTCGTCTGGTGTTTCAACAGGAGGCATGTTTGTTAAGAAGAAATTAGAGTGGGAAGTGGATGGAAATTTGCCAATGGACCACTTACTGGAATCTAGTTCAAACATGACCTTGCTTCCAACAGATAATGGCAATTCAGAAGAGCTAAGCCTAAGTGCAGATGATTCACATCTTCAAGTTCCTAATGGAAAAGAGTATTTTAACCGTACTGGAAATTTTCCATCCCCGAGTGAGCTAGCAAACCTTGATGAGAGTTTTCTGGCAAAGCGATGCAGACTTGGGTATAGAGCAGGTTATATAATAGAACTTGCTCGAGCAATTGTTGAAGGAAAAATTCAATTAGGACAGCTTGAAGAACTCTCCAAAGATGCAAGTTTATCCAGCTATAAGCAGCTTGAGGATCAGCTGAAGCAAATTAAGGGATTTGGCCCATTTACTCGAGCAAATGTACTTATGTGCTTGGGATATTACCATGTCATTCCAACAGATACTGAAACTATTAGACACTTAAAGCAGGTGCTGTCTTCTTGCTCTCCTGTTTCATTTTATCTATATTGAAACTATGCAGTATTCTAACTTTTCCTTATGTCGTATTGTCTATTTCTGAATGTCTTTATGTGTATGAGATGTGTTAATGCAGGTTCATTCAAGAAAATCAACCTCTCAAACAATTTTGAGTGATGTTAAAGAAATTTATGGAAAGTATGAACCCTATCAGTTCCTGGCATACTGGTTAGTGACAACATAACCAAATCTAAAACTACCTTTATATTCTAGTGTTAATGTCTTGGTGTTTTATGAAGGATCTATAACTACCTTACTGGGTTCTTCTTTCGGCCAGGTCTGAGATATGGGACTTCTATGAAAAACGGTTTGGGAAGATGAATGAAATGCACCCTTCTGACTATAAACTTATAACTGCTAGTAATATGAGAAGTGCTAGTAAAAACACAAGGAAGAGGAAGATACCATGCTGAAAATGTCAATGCTCTTACTCTCCAAAGAAGTGCTAGTAAAAACACAAGGAAGAGGAAGATACCATGCTGAAAATGCCAATGCTCTTACTCTCCAAGTGCATTCTTCATTTTGTTGAGCTTATATACCTATTTGAACAATGTGTTTGGGTAATTTATTGTTTCAATGTTTATAAGGTTTTTTGTTACTTCCTCTGGTAATTTTCTAAGAAACAACTATAACTATTTTTTTGTACAAATTATAAGAAACAACCTCCCATTTTCAGATATATTAATTTCTATTTCTTTTTATAACTTTATTGTTGTGAGATTTGTGCTACCAACACATCCATCTATATCTCATATATAAGTGGATATTTTCATTCATTTCATGAGTCATCAATTTGACTATTTATTACTGTGAGTCTACGAGTATTTTTAAAATACAATATAAATTATGTTATATAACTGTTTTTTTATTGACCTTGATGAATTGATTATTTGTTTCTTATAAAAATGTCTGGAATAAGTACGTAGATTACCCATATTCATGGTTTGAGATAGCACTGAAATTTATCTTCACCTGTTAACTTTATTTATCTTGTGTTTTGACTCCACACGCCGAATAGGATAGATATTAACAAAAAGAATGATTGTATGAGAACATCAAAAGGGGCTTGTATGTATATTACAAACACCACACACCCCCCCCCCCCCCCCCCCCCCCGTCTCTTTCCCTTCGATGTGCCCGAGAATGCACCAGGAATATTTCACAAAAACTAGACAAGGTTTATGACTTGCAACCCAAATCAATAATTTATTTACTGTCCATGGTGCAAAGTGCAACAAAATGGTGCTCAGCAATCTTTGTTGCAAGATGTATATAGCACTTGTTGCTGAGTCAGTTTACTTCTGCAGCAATCTCAATAACTTAGTATCATGTCTCATTCCCGTGTCAATCCATTCAAAATGTCTCCAAAATGATAAGTGGAATCCAATTGTTGTCGTTATAAGGTAAAAATATTTGTGCTGAAAATTTGGCGAATAATAGATTTAGTGTTCTGCGTCTGGCTGGTTCTCAGGCAAGGATCTCTTTGTATGCTTCATGGAGTCCTGCCAGAACGAATAAGTAGGTTGTCATATGATGGACTTAAGCCACGGATTTTGATGTGTCCTAAAATTATTCAGACGATAAACCAAGATCATGTTATCTATAACAATGAAGGTCATGAAAAAATTCAAGAAACAAAAGAAGAAAAAAAAGTGAAATAATGTGCATTGAGATCCTCATCAATCTCACATTGATCTTGTGTGTGGTTTTATATTTTCTTAAATAAATCATACATCATATATATTTAAGATGAAATAATATATAACACTAACTGTTAAGAACACTAGAAAGTAAGAAATTTTGAAACCAAAATCATGTTATTAATACAATGACGAAACTTGATTTTATAATTTATTACTGAAGTTTAATGATTATGGAAACAAAGTCAAGGGTGGGAACGGATATCAATATCTTAAACCCCGCCCATCCCTTTCCTCTGTTTATGTATTAGGAAAATTCATCAAATAAATTTTATTAATTTGATTTGTTTTTAATTGAAATTGAGATGAGAGTTAAGTGGTTAGCTTATTAATCTTTAAAATCTCTGACTTATCTTTACTTTTAAGTATTTTTGTACATTACTTTTATTTTAGTCACATATTTATTTAATTGTTGAAATTATTCTGACAAGAGGGGAATTAATGGCTACCTTTTTGCCCCCATCAATTGAAGGGACATTGCATAAAAGAAACCACCACAAAAATATTGATACATTATTATTAAACAAAATTAAAGGTAGTTTTCTAATTATTTTCCGATATTAAAAATTGTCTTTGCATGAGGAAGGAAAATGAAGAGGGAAGCAAGAGGGCACCTGGGAATATAGGGAACACAAAACAATAAGTGGACCTCTCCTTCTCCGCTGTCTATTTCTTTCCAGTTACCATACTCATTGTCTTTCCCCCCACTGTCTCTTTTTCTTATTTATTTGTAGCCTTACACAAATATAATAAGATAATATATTCTAAAATTTTAATTTTAATAAATTCACTACCTCAAGTTGAAAATCCTCATTCTATGCCTGCCTTGTGGAGACAAGGAGGACTACAATCTAATATAATTATATTCATTAAAACTTGAACTTAAGATTTCGTATTAAATTAAAACAATTTGTATTAGTTTATTTGAATGGTACCCAATTTAAATTCTAAAGTAACTTTTTATTCTGCCACTTTATTTTCATTTTTTAATCTAAATTTTATCCACCTAAAGCTCAAATTAAGCAAATAAAAATAATTTTTTTGTTTAAAGGCGTTACTAACTAATACTTTAAGGGTATTATTAAGAAATTAATGAAATATTTTTAATAAAATATTTTTATTTTTGATTTCTTAGGCAGTGTCCTTATTTTCCTTTATTATATTAAACTTGTGAAAATGTAATAAATATTTTTAATTATTACTAATAATTTAAATTTAATTTTGAAGGTTGAAGTTAATTTTTCTTAATCTATAATTGTTTTAATATTAAATTGAATATTTTTATTACGTACTTGTCATTTGAGTAATCTGATGAATTAATGTGTACCCTCAAACATGTTGCGGACGAACTTAGGAAGTGACATCGAACTGCTTCAATAGAGATGTCCTAACCTTAAAAGAGTGTACGCTCAGATTTTAATACGGGATAAGACCAGACATGTGTCGCTTTTCTGGTTTAATTAATTTTTATAAAAATTCATTTATTTAATGTCATAAATAAAAAATATATACATGATCATGCATTAAATTTGAACATATTCGTATATTTACATTCACAAAAAGAGATAAAATGATATTAAATTTTATTATTTGAGGTATTGAAAACAAGATAATAAAAATTGTCAGATTTGTGACTTTATTTTCATTTTAACTTTATTTCATTTTATTATGCTCCACATCATTTATTTCTGGATCACCTCTTCAACGGAAAACAACTTGTGACAAAAAAAGAGGATCTTCAAGTTTTTTGATGATGTTATTTCACGAACGGCGTGCTTGAACCCACCTTTATCTTTCAACTGTCATGTAGTAACAATGAATGTACTTCCTTTCCACTATTTTGATGGATAGAGATACTCATAAATTATACTCTAATACAATTATTTATCCTCGAATCAAAATTTCATTTGGGTGGCTCTAAATTGCTCTTTACTGCACTGATTCTGATATTTCTAACTCCATAGAATCATGGGCTCCACAAAATTTGTCACCTTTTTCTTCCCCCTATTTTTATGGGGCCCTTTGCTTCAGCGCACCAGCAGTGCATGGTAGGATACCCTTAACGAGTTTGAGTAATTTCTTTCCATGGAGAAAAACTCTGTTGATTATAGTCCTTTGCTTTCTCCTAGAGAAGTTGAAACTACCAGAAAGCCTTCTTCTTTTGTGTCAGCTACAAAATGGACTCTCAAGAGTTTGATTTGTGTGATCTTCATTGCATGGGCAGCTTTTATTTTTCTATTCCCTTCAGAGCCTGGGCATGAATTGTTTTCAAAATGGATTGATCTCACCAGTGGAACCTGTCTTGGAATCACAGGTTGTTTATTTTAGCTTCTTTTTTCTTAGTTTCTTTCATTTTTCTGTTGTGTGTGTGTTGCGTGAGTTCAAAGCTAACTGTAAATTGTATTCTGCAGGAAGCATTTTTTTTATCTTCAGTGCCCCAGTTCTCATAATTGCATTCCTTGCAATTGCACACTTAATGATTACTGGGGAGGATCAGTTTCATGAGTATGTGACTTTCAGAAACTTTCTTATCTGGCTCTGAATTTGATCATCGTTACTCATCAGAGTTTGCAATTTGAAATGTTGGGTTTTCATGGCAGGAAGAAGAATGTCAAGTTTCCAAGGTTCAGGCTATGGACATTTCCTGTGATTGTGAATGGACCATTCGGGGTTGTTTCTGCTACAGAGTTAATTGGGATTGTCCTCTTTTCGCTCTATGTTATATGTGCTGTCTATGCTTACACTATGGGAGCTCTTGGAATGATCTCTGAAGCTGAGGGATCATCTTTTAAAGCCAAGAGGTCGAGCAGTCTTGTTCCATTTATTTAATTTCAGAAATTTGAAGCTCCATATTTATTTTATTTAATGGAATTATTTCCTTTAAGGTTTTTTAGTTTCCCCTTTATTTTTGAAGACTTGTCTAGAAAATCTTTTAAGGGGAATATTTCAGTCAGCCTTTGGTACATGGGAAAAAAAAGAGAGGAATCAACTCCTCATGAAACTAATAAAAAATAATAGTAGATGAATTAATTTGTTGATGATGACTCAATAATGGGTAGGAACTTCATGCAGCATAATTCAACCTCCCTTTAGTTCATCCTATAGTGGACTAAAGCTATGTCGAGTTCATTTGGTATTGATGATTCACTTTCATGCCCCCTTTGCCCGTTTTATTTTTGAACGTCTAAAAATTTATTATTTTATAAAACAGGCAAATGCTAACTAGTGCCCTTATTGCACTGGTTAAGGAATCAAAAGTCGAAGTTTGTATCAAAAAAATGTTACTAATGCACCTTCCCCCATAGTTTATAATGCATCTCATACAATTTCCATTAAAACTTTTTTTTTTCAGTTCCTTGATCAATGCTGCCCTAGTTAGCAAGACCCTATAAAGTATGCAAGAAAATCAGGCCCAGCCCATGTATCATTGGAGTGATGAAATCAATATGAAATTAAAGTTTTAAAATCTATGAGAAGTGCTTATATTGGTAAGGGTTTATTAACCTGAGGCAGCAACACACTCCCCAACCTGAAAAATAAGAAAAAAAAGTTCATTCACTTAAATTTGGAGAATAAGACATCTATGCATCGAAGTGTTGTAGAACTTGTATTCTTTGTTTTTGCCACGGTGTAGTTGAACTTGTCACTTAATATCATTTCTGTCGAAACATGCATATAAGCGCACTCCCTAGTCTGTTTTAACTTTTAAGGGTCCTGACATGGAATCTATATGTTGTGATATTGTCTACTCGCACTTCAAATTGAATCTCTTTTTGCATGTTAATTATCAGTGGCAATAAACATTCTTGAACATTATCATTTTCGGAAAAAGTATTTGGCTTAGAATTTTATATTGTGTAGTTTTAGCAATGATGAACGTGATAAGCTGATTTTCTTGACATACTTCAACTTTTTCAGCATGTTCATGTTGGAAATTATGGGACTTCGCTTGGGTTCAATTGGATTGTTTTGTATTGCATTTTTATTTCTCCCAGTTTCAAGGGGATCTGTTCTTCTCCGTTATATAGATATCCCCTTTGAACATGCTACAAGATATCACGTATGGCTGGGACACCTCACAATGGCGATTTTTACTCTCCATGGACTCTTCTATGTTATTGCATGGGCAATGGATGGCCGCCTTGGACCTGAAGTGAGTCCTCTTTGATGGATTTCATTTCTTGAAGATTGTTTATGCTCACACACAGAATTTATATATACAAAAGTGTCCTTTTTCCATGATCTGTGTCAGAAACTCAAAAGTCAAAACCTTCATAGCTGTCTGCACTTAAAGGTTTGCTTGAGAAGTTTGATAATTTAAGTGATTGACTGCAAATGGTATTTCTTGGAGAAGTATATCATTAGCTATGGAAAACATTTTGTCATATTCTTTTATTTCGCCTTAAACCACTTGCCCATTCTCAGTTGTGGCTTAATAAATGATTTTGGCTGGCTTCAAGTGTCTTGTTTTTAGGATGAAATTATGGTTTGTAAGAAGTAGAATACAATTTTTATTTTTGAACTCTTAATTGGGTCAATCTGTAAATGGGTTTTGTTCAAAACTTATCTATTTTAATTTGCCGTTTACTTCAAAATATAAAGCTTTTACTGATGGTTCATGACTTCAAGCTCTAGTCCAAATACATTGGCTTAATCATGCTAACTGTTCACTTCTCTGTTCCTAATTTGATCCCCTTTGCAGTTAATGGAATGGAAAGATATTGGCGTTGCCAATCTCCCGGGAGTTATCAGCCTTCTAGCCGGTTTGTTGATGTGGGTGACCTCTCTTCCGGGAGTGCGAACGTGGAATTTTGAGTTGTTTTTCTACACACACCAATTATATATAGTGTTTGTTGTCTTTTTGGCTTTGCATGTTGGTGACTTTATTTTCACTATGGCTGCTGGAGGAATATTTCTTTTTGTGCTTGATCGATTTCTGAGGTTCTGCCAATCAAGAAGGAAAGTTAATGTAATCTCATCCAGGTGCCTTCCATGTGGCACTGTGGAATTGGTTCTGTCAAAACCTCAAAGTAACTATACTTATCATAGTATTGTTTTGCACATAATTTAGTCCTGTTACTAGTTCAATGACAATAGATCATTTTAAAATGTAGATTTGAGATACAATGCCTTAAGTTTCATTTTCCTTCAAGTCCGAGAACTATCATGGCTGCAGTGGCATCCATTCAGTGTTTCTTCTAGCCCTTTGGATGGAAAGCATCATCTTGCTGTTCTCGTAAAAGTTCTTGGAAAATGGACAGCAAGATTGAGAGATAGGATTACTGATTTTGATGCACTAAGAGATTCATCTGTGATAACAGCTTCGGTTGAGGGGCCATATGGACATGAAGTGCCATACCACTTAATGTAAGTGGCTATATGCCCAATTTATTTTGATGTTGCGCACTTCATAAATGATAAACATTGATTTAGTCCTTAATATGCATAGAATTTCATACCAACTAGTATTTTAAGCCAACTTATGTTTTAGTTCTTCAACTAACAAAGTAATATTTTGTTTCTTTTAGGTACGAAAATCTTATATTAGTGGCTGGTGGCATTGGACTTTCTCCCTTCCTTGCTATATTGAGTGATATTCTTCACCGTGTTAGGGAGGGGAAACCATGTCGACCGAGAAATATTTTAGTTGTTTGGGCAGTGAAAAAATCAGATGAGCTTCCACTTCTTTCAACCATTGACATGGAAACAATCTGTCCATCCTTTTCAGAGAGAGTGAACATTGATATTCATATTTATGTCACTCGAGAATCATTTGCTCCTGTGGTGAGTCTAGCTTTCTTGCAACAAATTCACACTTTATTCCGTTGGAACTTTCTAGTGCTTTATTTACTTTTTCACTTAATTGCATTTGATTGTTATTATATGCAGGAAGAGGGATACATTTACAAAACAATAAAATCTTCATTCTGCCCTGTGCCTAGCGATTATGGCATGTCTGTTTTGGTTGGTACTGGAGACAATTTTTGGTCTGGACTATATGTCATCTCATCTACCGTTGGGTTTGTGATCTTACTGGGTTTGTTGTATATTTACTATATAAACCCATATCACATCGAAATATGGTGGTACAAAGGGCTACTATTTGTAATCTGCATGCTTGCAAGTGTTGTTATCTTTGGTGGTTTAGTGGTTGGATTGTGGCATGTTTGGGAAAAGAAAAGTTCTATGAAGGATAAGTCCAACAGTATGCAGGCTGATAAGATTCCGCAAAATGGCTCGTTGGCTCCCAAGGATCCAAGTCAAGACAAAATTGAAAAGTCAACAGTCATTCGTTATGGTTTCAGGCCAGACTTTAAGGGTATGTCTTCATGAAGTTAATTTTTTGTTTTAAATAATCTTAAAACATGAAAGAACATTGTGTAGTCAAGTTTCTTCAATATCTAT
This sequence comes from Abrus precatorius, assembly GCF_003935025.1. Lineage (NCBI taxonomy): Eukaryota > Viridiplantae > Streptophyta > Magnoliopsida > Fabales > Fabaceae > Abrus > Abrus precatorius. The sequence goes on along the minus strand of NW_020874292.1, from coordinate 28,698,036 downwards.
AAATGCATTCAGATACACGTGATTGCATGACAAATACAGCCTTCATTTTAATCACTTCATGATGAATCTGATTCTCATTATGTGAAGTTATCTCTTAGAAAACCATTTAAATTACTTGTTATGCTACAAGCCAATAATGGTCTTGCATCAAAGAATTGGGTTTGGATGTAGGTTTTTTCTATTCTCTTTTTTGGTAACTAGAGAGACTCTCTTACCTAGCATGTGGGCTAAGGCTCCTCAACTAAATTCTTCTATCTTTATTTCCAGTCAATGATCTTTAATCTCCATATGTTTAGACAATGGGTATGGAGCTAATTACTGTTGTGATTGTTTTGAGAAAAAAAACCTTCCAAATATCAGCATCTTGTTCTGTGTAGCCATGAACTTAGGAAGCTGTCTAGTTCCACTATTTCAAGTGTAACACAGATGTTACCTTGTTTCAAGTCCCGTCCCACGCCACCCCTACTCTCATCACTCTTTTATTGTTTCTTCAAACTCCCTAGATGCACAGACTTGACATTTTATTAAATGATTTTTATAATATGCGCTAAAGGCACACTACATGAAATCAACAAGTAATTAGTTTTTATTAAAAATTGTAACATTTAATGTTATCAATGCATTGTACTATGTGATGTCTAATATTTTTAAATAAAATCTTACTATGTATTGGTTTTTATTATCCGTTCTTAGTTACGCATTAGAAAAACCATTTATTAAAAGGTTACATTTTCTCCAAATTTAGAGGTTACTAATCTGGATACATATATATTGCAGAAATCTTTGAATTGAGGTCAGAGAAATGGGGCCATGTTGATGTTGGTGTCATAGTTTGTGGCCCTCCAACACTTCAGGGAAGTGTTGCTGAAGAAATCAGGTCACACAGTTTAACAAGACAACGCCATCATCCCATTTTCCATTTCCACAGTCACAGCTTTGATCTCTAGCTCCCCAATGGCAAGATGGAATATATATATATATATATATATAGCAGTAATCCAATATAAGATGCTATAATCCTTAGAAGGAATTCTAAGGTGGATAATACATATAATATATGTGAATATGCTACCATTAGACATATTTATATGCAATTTCAGCTTCAGAGTTGTATATATACTTGTTTTAGTTAACAATGTTATTCCTCGATTTTCGATCCTTCCTTGTATATTTCATTTCTCAAGAGTGTAAATGTCTCTATTTTATCATAAATCTTAACTGCTAAGTGTAAACTATTTTTTTCTTTTCTTTTCTTTTCTTTTCTTTTATATGTAAGCATATACTATTTTAATTAGTTTATAGTAGGTGCTTGTATTTTATGGTTCTGTATTTGGATCCTTTATTTAATTAATTTCACCAAACAATCATTATATGATAAAAATACATATTATTTAATTAACAGAGTAGGCGAAACGAAATGTGAATTATTTTAGTAAATAAAATTGCTAGAAGCATCTCAACAAGTTTCATGGGTTCACTTAATAAAAGTTGACACATCATAGTCGTAGAAAAAGATGATACATCATTAACGACCAATTGCTATTCATATTTCGTATGAGTCAATTACGATAAAGTAAGAATTAAATACTTCATGCATAAACAAATTCTAATAAAAATATATAATATGTTAAAATATGAATAAGAATATTTTAAAATATTAGCTTAATTGATAAAAATTATTTTCACGGTAATTTATAATATTCATTTTATATTTAATGGTAATTAAAAAATCTTTCAATAAATTAAAAAAACAAAATATCAAATTTAATGAACAAATGCCAACGATCCTTTCATTTTTATTTTTATTTTTTTGTTAACTTTGGCACGACGTTGTATAAGTCACAGAAGAGAATTAGAGAAAACTTAAACTTTAAGTAAAACATTATAATAATATAACTAAAAAGGTGTATAAATACAAAGTAATATATGAATAAATATGTGGGTAAATAGTCTCTGCAACTTGACTCATAATCCAATTGCTTCATAATTGCTTTGAAGACACGAATAGGGTGCCTTTTTGATGTGGAGCTTCTTCTAGACATTGTCAATGAGTGAAGACGTGTTACCAATTTCTCTATACTTTGGTCTAATGTCTCGTTTTCATACGGTTTGATTTTTCTGATTATTGATATTATATTTATGAATTGAGGGGAAAAAAGGAAAGAAAAAACACGTTTATGAAGGGAAATGATTCTTTAGTTCAAAGTTAATCATTGAAAAAAGCTTCCTAATAGTCAGGGTTTTAAAGGGATTTCACAAATATTAAAATAAATGTTTTTGTAGTTTTCTTATGTATATGTTGTTCTTTTTCTTTGCTTTATCATTTAAAATTAAATCTAAATATTACAATTATTTGTAAATTTGTTATATATTATATTAAAGATTCTCAATTTCACATGATTTCATGAAATGAAGTGAATACAAGTTTTTAGTAATTTCAAGAGCAAACTAAGGTTGAATATCATATTGTGATTTTCCAAAAAAAAAAAAAGTATTGATTTAATTAATTTTCAATTTTAATTTTTTAACATGTACAACATTGCATATCGTAAAAAATACACATAACAATTTTTATTAAAAATTAATATTTACTAACATTAATGCATTTAATTTTATAATATTCATTAAATTACTATATATAACTTTGTTTTATCAAGTTAAAAAATTGTTTTAATTTTAACATTGAAGAACCAGCTAAGATTATAAAACCAATAGAAAAAGAATACAATTAGACCAAAGTTCTTGAATAATTTCTTGTGGTTTGGCCCACCACAATAGAGTTAAAGAAAGGGAGAAGAAAAAGAGAAGCACAGTGCAAACCAACTACCATATGTATTATTATGATCCATACGTACAAATACAATACACTAACAGAAGAAGAAAAACCAAAAGAGAGAGAGTGAGATGGTGAAACTGAAAAGCAGGTAAGAAGATGATAATATCTTTGAGTGTCGGCAAACCTTTCCTTGTTCTGAAAACAAAAGCTCAAATCAAAGAAATTGCATGTTCGCCTACCCTTATTTACTTTATAAAATTCCATAACCAACACGTTAATCACAGAATATAATTACTTTGTCCTTAACTGTGATCAGAAACATTATGGTTTTGTATTATACTAGGTGGATGAGCTGTGTATCCATGCACATGACACATTCCCACCCATAAATAAATATGTAGCCACCAAGTAACCCCTTTGTAAGAAACATTTTATATCAGAAAAATAAAATTAAAAAAGAGACTTTTATATATTATAATAATATTTATACTAATAGAAAAATGGATTTTATTGTTGGGGAAGAAGAAGGATGTTGGGTTTGTGGACAGACTGTCACCATCAATCAGTAGGCTGGTCAGTGTCTCCAACCTAATTAATTTGATTTCCCAAAAGAAAAACAGAAAAATGAAAGCAAAATCCCAACCTACATGACTCAAGTATGAGTTATATTGTTTCTATAATAACAACGTTTTAATCTTTCTTTATTACATCATTTATCCTATTCTTTTCATCTTCTAAAGTATCAACTAATAATGATTATTAATTATTATTATTATCTCACAATAATAAAGAAGCACACCGTCACTACCAGCCACATCCCCCCAAGAAAATGTGGAAAAACATGTGTCCTCTCTTCTCAACTAAAAATTTCCAATTCAACCAACCAATCAATTACAAAATAAAATAAAAAATTCCTCCGAAATGAAATTATAATTAACATGAATAAAATTACAAAAGACACCCCCACATAAAAAAAAATAGAGAAAAAAGATATAAAACGAAGAAAACGCGACCGCATTACAACAGCACAATGGACTATTAGCAAAACACAGCCACAGTCCAATGCTCCTCTCACTCCACTTATAGAGAGAGAAAGAGAAACACATACACAAACCCATGCACTAATAACAAAATAACACAACACCCCCGATTCGATCATTCGTTTGTTTACTTACATCGTTCATTGTTGTTGTTGTTGTTGTGTCGGTGACATTGTTCGAGTTAAAATGAGTATGTACGGTAGAGATCCATGGGGTGGCCCGTTGGAGATCAATGCGACGGACTCCGCCACCGACGAAGATCGTAGCCGGAATCTTCAGGACCTCGACAGGGCGGCGCTGTCACGTCCTCTCGACGAGACGCAGCAGAGTTGGCTTCTGGGTCCCGGCGAACAGAAGAAGAAGAAGTACGTTGATCTTGGTTGCATCATCGTTAGCCGCAAGATCTTCGTTTGGACCCTCGGCACCGTTCTCTTCTCTGCTTTCCTCGCCGGTTTCATCGCTCTGATCGTTAACACCGTCCCTCGCCACCACCATAAACACCCTCCTCCTGATAACTACACCCTCGCACTCCACAAGGCTCTCATGTTCTTCAACGCCCAAAGATGTAAACTTTTCATCGTTCTCTTTCGACCCTTTTTTTCTTTTTTTATGAATTATGTGTAATTGTGAATGATCTCATTTGGGTTGGGTTTGTTTTGTTGTTGCAGCTGGGAAACTTCCTAAACATAACAATGTTTCTTGGAGGGGGAACTCGTGCTTGCAAGATGGGAAATCTTCTGACACCTCATCGGCTATTAAGGATTTGGTGGGTGGGTACTATGATGCTGGGGATGCTATTAAGTTTAATTTCCCTGCTTCTTTTGCCATTACCATGTTGAGTTGGAGTGTGATTGAGTATAGTGCTAAGTATGAGGCTGCTGGGGAGCTTGATCATGTTAAGGAGATTATTAAATGGGGTACTGATTATTTTCTCAAGACATTCAATAATACTGCTGATACCATCACCACCCTTGCTGCTCAGGTAACCCACTAACTAACAACACTTTTTTTCTTTTTATCTTTGTTTTAATTTATTGATTGATCCGTTCATGATTTTGGGCCTGTTTGGAAGATCTTATGAATAATTGCTTATTTCAATAACCCTTTTGGCATAGCTTATCCAGATAAGCTGAATAAATTTCATGGTTTAAATTATAGCACAAACCATAATAATAATAATAATAATAATAATAATGAAACCTATTGAATAAGTACTTAATTAAGTTGTATATCTAAATGCACTCTATATCAGATTCTTTAGATAGAGAGAATGTGCTAGATAGATAGATTTATTTGTAGTATAGTATGGAGTATGGACGGGATTTTGAAGGATGCATCTCATGTGTGTGTGTGTGTGTGTGTGTGTGTGTGTGTGTATTATATAATTTGTTGGGTTGATTATGGATTCTTTGGTCTTCTGTGACAGGTTGGGGTTGGAGATACTTCTGGAGGGAGTACAACTCCTAATGATCACTATTGTTGGATGCGTCCAGAGGATATTGACTATGATCGCCCTGTGACTGAATGCCACAGCTGTTCGGATCTTGCTGCTGAGATGGCTGCTGCTTTGGCTTCTGCATCCATTGTGTTCAAAGACAACAAGGCTTATTCAAAGAAACTGGTTCACGGTGCAACCACACTCTTCAAGTTTTCCAGGGAGCAGAGAGGCAGGTACAGTGCAGGTAGTTCGGAGGCTGCAATATTTTACAACTCTACTAGCTACTGGGATGAGTATGTTTGGGGTGGAGCTTGGATGTACTTTGCAACGGGAAATTCTTCGTATCTTAAGCTTGCTACTGCTCCTGGCCTGGCCAAGCATGCTGGTGCATTCTGGGGTGGCCCTGATTATGGGGTGATGAGCTGGGATAACAAGCTTGCTGGTGCTCAGGTAAATTTGTAGAGATTCTTTGTTATAACGAGATCAAGTTGATTTGGTTTGTTGTTTGTAAATTAGATTCACATCAGGGGATGACAGCATGATGGAAGTAAAAGTTTTTAAAGCTTAGTTTTTGTACATGAATTTGATATGATGAATTTCTAACTACTTTTTGTTCACATTTGCATTTTACTAGTAGAAGATATCAGGTCATGGCAATTTTACTGAAAATATGGTGGACTGATTTGATCATATCATCTTGTTTTTAGGTTCTTCTGAGTCGTTTGAGGTTGTTCTTGAGTCCTGGATATCCATATGAAGAAATTTTAAGAACCTTTCACAATCAGACCAGCATAGTCATGTGCTCTTACCTACCAGTTTTCACAAGCTTTAATAGAACAAAAGGTAGGTGCCAGTATTCACAAGTTTCCCATTCTATTCTGATCTAATTCTAATGTTGATGTTTTATGAACCCCAGGAGGGTTGATTCAATTGAACCACGGTAGGCCACAGCCTCTCCAATATGTTGTCAATGCTGCCTTTTTGGCTGCCCTATACAGTGATTATCTTGATGCTGCTGATACACCTGGATGGTATTGTGGACCTAATTTCTTTTCAACTGATGTTCTCCGTGACTTTGCCAAGACTCAGGTCTGTGCTATTTTGCTTCTTTGAGAACCTTTTGGGATTCAACTCTTCCTCACATAATTGAAATAATATTTTCTTTACCCTTTCATGGTGTTTTTGCAGATTGATTATATCCTTGGGAAGAATCCTAAGCAAATGAGCTATATCGTTGGTTTTGGTAATCATTATCCAAAACATGTTCACCATAGAGGAGCTTCTATACCAAAGAACAGGGTTAAGTATAGCTGTAAAGGTGGATGGAAATGGAGAGATTCATCAAAGCCAAACCCAAATACACTTGTTGGTGCCATGGTTGCTGGTCCTGACAAACATGATGGTTTCCATGATGTTCGCACAAACTACAATTACACAGAGCCAACTCTTGCTGGAAATGCTGGTTTAGTTGCCGCATTAGTGGCATTGTCAGGCGACAAAAGCACCTCCATTGACAAAAACACCCTTTTCTCTGCTGTGCCGCCAATGTTTCCTACACCACCTCCACCTCCAGCACCTTGGAAACCATAAGGCACCATGACATTGGTTATTTCTTTCCAGCAAGTACCGCAGATGACTTGAGTGCATTGATAACTCTTGTTATTTTGTATCAACTAGAAGATCAAGGTAATTTTGAGGAAAAGGGCTTGGAGAAATGGAAGTAACGGAGCTTTGCCTGGTGAATCTAGTTGGCTGGAGTCAATGATCGACTCAAGATTAGCATTAAGAATTGATAAAATGGTACTTGAGTGTCTCTTTTTGAATTTTGTGATATACATAGTATATATATATATCAAAATGAAATCTTGTATTCTTTAAACGTGAAAACTGAACAGCTTGTAATTGTTTGACAGTTTCATCTAATGCCTTTACAGTTTTACTCAAAAAATTTCTTTCCTTCTATCTCTATTCTTTCAATCTTTGTTTCTCCTTAAGCCCTGGTTCCCTCTTTTCTTCATTCTAGTTTGTAACATAGCCATTAAGTTGTTCTAACGGCTGTGCTAGCAGATCTATGCATGTACAAGCATAATTGTAGCTGCTAGAAATCAATCATCCTAAAATAACCATGGTTTTTATATATTGCTTTGAACAATGTAAATAGACAAGTATACTCAAAAATAAAGAGACAAGGAATACGCCACTCACTGGAATGACAATACTGCTCATTGGTGCTGCCCTTTCTCAGCAAAAGTTAAAAAACAATGCAATGTGGATGTGTAAGGTGTTCAAGTTTGGTTTATGGAAAACAAAGGTGTGAAACAAACTTCTGCTTTATTAGTCAATCTTGCACGCTACACGTGACCAGCACTTTGAATCTGGTTCCATCTTTTATGCCAACTTCATTTAGCTGCTGGATACCTTGATGACTTGGGAAACATTCCTTGCTTGCATCGGTATGCATTAACTCTGCACTCTGCAGAATATCGTTTCCTTAACTACCATCACTTTCAGGCTTAAGTTTAAATTAAACAGAAAGAATTGTCATCAAATTATCAAACTGTATTGCTAACAAAAGTACAAAAGAACATGGCACAAGAACTGAACGAGTCCCTGGAATATACACCAACATGGATTGTTGCGGTTGTTTGCTCCATCATTGTTTTCGTCTCTCTCTGTGTCGAACGTTCTCTTCACTCGCTTGGAAAGGTGAACCATCATATATATTTAGTTTCAAGTTTATGGGATTGAGGTTTTAGAGCCTTTGAGAACCCAAAGCCATTTTGTTCTGTTTAAGAGAGTTATAGCATGTTTAGATTTACTTCAACACTACTAATTATAGTTTTTGCATTAGATTCACGTTTGTGGCATTTCCAACCTATTTCCAAACGCACACTTGGTGTTATTTTTGTTAAGTAATTTCTTATTTGTATGACTTACTTTGTTCATGATAAGTTATTTGTTCGGTTGGATGTTACAGTACTTAAAGAAGAAAAAGCAAACTGCATTATATGAAGCCTTACATAAATTGGAAGAAGGTAGTTTCTTTTATGAATTTAAATTTGATTCATTATCAAGAGCATAAAGTTTTTAATATACTATGATATGTTGACACATCATACATTTTTGTTGTTAACATTTTGACCTGTGAAGAATATTACTATGATTTTGGAGTGGCAAAGGTTTCAAATAATATCGCCCGAATTCCTTGCTACAGATCATTAAAATAATGGTGACATACATTCGTATTTAACTTAATAAGAATAAAACTATAATTTTGCTATATCCTCCAAATAATCCTCCTACTACTTTATAAAAGAAGCATTAAATGAAAAAGTGCATACATTTATTATCTTGAAAACATAGAACATATTTAATTCTTTCTTCATTTAGTAATTAAAAGGATTTGTAGAAATAAAAAGCAGGAGAATCTAGAATTACTCATCCAAATAACTACTGTCAAATCCAAAGATTAATGAAGAAAGTAAATAACTGTATTATTTTGAAGTGGAATACATCATCCTATTGAGTACAAAACATTTGCATCACAACTATTCAGTACAATCTTACTGATCAGTGTGTGCCTTATGTTGTCACCAGAATTGATGCTTTTAGGGTTCATTTCTCTCCTATTAACCGTCTTGCAAGGCGCAATAAGCAACATTTGCATCTCACCAAAGTATGCAACCCAAATGCTTCCATGCAAGAGGTCTCATAGGTCTTCAGAAGGTTCAGGGCATGATCAGATATACTATGACACTATAATAAACAGACGGAGGCTTTTTTCTACAGAAACTGGTTCACAGCATTGTAGGCAAATGGTAATAGCCAATCTTTTTTTTTTTTTTTTTGGTTTTGGATTTATTAAGGTTGCTACCATGTTAGTGACAATGAAAATTGGAATGCTATAGAACTGGCAAAAATAGCTCAAGTCCAGATAATTGAAAAGTCAGAATAATATTGGATAATGGCCCAATTTGGATAAATATATGGATCAGTACCTACAGAAGAAAAAAATAAAGAGATGAAATAAATCAAACTTAAGTTAAAATCAACTTATGTATCTCAATTTTTTTAGAAGTTCTCTCATTCAACTTCTCTAACAGCTAAAGTGTACAACTTTATTTTAATTTTTGGAATAATTTTAATTCATTTTTCTTCATTTCTTCTTCTATAAATACTTATTGGGAATTTTATCTAACTTGAGTCAATTTTCTATAAAAATGAATGAAAGAGTACTCATATTCATCCATGCACCCCAACAAAATAACACTTGCATGTACAAAAATTTATTTGATTTATATTTATAATCCATTCCTTTTTTTCCCTAAGCAGGGGAAGGTTCCACTGTTATCACTGGAATCACTACATCATCTTCACATTTTTATCTTTGTATTGGCCGTTGTACATGCAGTATTCTGTGTCACAACAATGCTTCTTGGAGGTGCAAAGGTAATAAATTGGTGATATTCCTCCTTGAAGCTGATATATGCTTAGTAAAAATAATAGTCACTCATGATTTACAACATAATGATGTTAACTTTTACATGTGTAGATCCGGGAATGGAAAATCTGGGAGGATGCTAATAGGAAGAAGATAACAAGATCAAGTTGTGATTTGAATATGCAACTCAACATAATCTATATATAAGGAAATGAAATGATTTTGTCATTTTAGATTCTAACTTTGTAGCTTTTCTCAAATGCAGGTCAAGATTACCGTGAGTTCTTCAAAGTACATGCTGATGGATATTGGAGAAGAGCAGCTGTTATTGGTTGGCTGGTTAGGCTTCTTACAACCTTAATCTTTACAAAGTATACACCTAACTGAACTGAAATAGATTACAGAGAACTTGTGAAAGTAGCTTAAGATTTAAAAAAAATGTCTTATTTTAATAAACTCCTTGACATAACCTATCAAAATAAATTATTTTCAACCTATTTTAATAAGTTTTATGATCAAATTTACATCATAAATCCTCGTTTAAAAAGAGCTCATTAAATAAACATTTAATTAAGTCACTTGCTCTAACACACCGTAAAAGTACGTCTAAAAGAGCTTATTTAAACTTCTTGCTGTAACTTATTAAAATAGACTCTTCTTAACTAATTCCAAGAAGTTTGATAATCAATTAGTATAAGCTCCAGTATAATAAAAATTTTATTCAATAATCACTTAATTAAGTTGATTATTTAAATATACCTTAAATGAAATAATATATTACCATGAAAGATATAGGTTTAGCATTATGTATTTAAAAATAAAAATATTCAGAAAATTATGTATCAACTTCAGAAAACGGAACAGAAAACGATGTCTTAACGTTACATGGATTATGTAGAATGCATGTTTGCGTCAATTAAAAGCTTGAAAACGGTGTTTTACTTGTAATAGATTTGTGGACTAATCCAATTTTTAGCCTACTAAAATGACACAGGAGACCTTCTCACAAAATATATATTCATCTTTGTAGATAGTAAATATAGATGAATAAGCATACCAAGATAATGTTAAGGACTTTTCAGTGTAAAATCATCAATTAGAAACAAAGCCCAGGGTGTTTGGGGGTATATATTTCTATTTCTTTTAATTAGTATATGATCAAGCTTCCAACATTTTGCCAAAAATGTCATTTATGCAGTAAAGTACAAAATTTCAAGTTCTGAAAGATTTTACACTTTGCAGAAAGCACTCAACATCTCTTGTTGCATTAAATAAAGATAAGTTGCAAATGGGTCACAAACTTGCTACAAAAGAATAATGTTATACTAATTTGCAAATTTCATATGTATTGCACTATATTTTAAAATTAAAGTAAATTTAAAAATAAATAAATATAAGAGAAAAGATATTGTCATTATCAAATTATTGTCTAATCTCTTATTTTAAAAGAAGTAAAAAAAAATATGATAGAAGATGTCTTGTATTGTCAATAATGAATATTTTATTGTTATACATGAATAAATTAAAAAGATAAAAGTTTTGACATAGAGGAGAAAGTTGTGAAAATAAATTGCATGGATCATTTATCTACGTATATTCTGTATCAAAATACAAAATTCATTCTGAGATTTGAAATTGACTAAATTAAGCAATAAAATTTGGGAGAAGTAAAAATTGTTAAAAACACTTTATGTAAAAGAGAGTAGATTAGGAAAAGGGGAAAACTAAGGAGGGTTTTATTTTAGTAAAATAATTATATTTAAAATTATCACAAAGTATCAATATAAAACTCCAAATTTAATTAATAAACAACAACAACACCACTTAAATAACTATACCTCAGTTTAACCCTTAGAAAAAGTTTTCACTTGCAAAAGTAAGGACTGAAATAAGGATAGATAAGATGTTTTTTTTTTTTAATTCTTTGGTATAATTAGTGGTGAGTTTGGGTTTGTATTGGCAGATATCATTTTTCAAGCAATTTTATGGATCTGTAACAAGGTATGACTACCTTGCACTGCGTTACGGATTTGTCAAGGTTAAGATTCGGTCACAGTCAAACTAATTATTTTTAAACTTTCGGAAAATAATTAATTCATCATATGAACTTAAAATAAACTATGTTGCTTGTAACCTTTTCCAGGAACACTTCCCAGAAAAACTGGATTTTAATTTTCATAATTACATGCTGCGGACACTTGAAATTGACTTCAAAAAGGTGGTAGGCATAAGGTAAGAGTTCAAATATGATTATCATCTCTTAAAATCAATCCTCAATTCTCAAAATTGAATGGTTTGAACATTTTAATTTTTAAAATTTTATATTTATTTTATTAAAATAACAAATACGAGTAGAAAAGTCATTTATTTAATATGAACAGAAAAGTTTAACATTATTTAAGTGACAAAAACTCATAACTTAAATATTGAAAGACTTGAGATTCAAGTCATTTTACCCTTCTCATACCCTCTAACAATTTCTTTTTTTATTATTTTACAATGTTAGAGATTAACAAAGAGTTTTATAAATTTTTTAAAATAAAATGCTCGAGTCATTCAATATTGAGGACTGACCAGATAGTTTATTCATGTTATTTTAATGCAAAAATTGACTTCTAAGCCAATCATTCATAATTGTTTCACCTACCATAGCTGGTACCTGTGGCTCTTTGTTGTGCTGTTTTTGCTGTTGAATCTTGAAGGTAATACCTAGGATCCTGTTCAACAATACTCTATTCAATGATGTCTGTTTAAAATCTACCAACCTACTTTTGAGTTTACTATGCAGGATGGCACACTTATTTCTGGTTGTCCTTTTTGCCACTCATAGTAAGTGACTTAGATTCCTTCCAACAGAATTTTTTAAAAACATTAATAATTAAGAATGAAATATTATTAGTAAGACTTATATGATTAAATTTGCTAACAAACAGCTTCTACTTCTGGTGGGGGCAAAGTTGGAACACATCATTGCTCGTTTGGCCCAAGAATCAGTAGCAAAGATGGCAAAAGATTTCACTGGACCAGTGAAGCCATCTGATGAATACTTTTGGTTTACCCGTCCATCTCTTGTCCTTGACTTACTTCACTTCATTTTGTTTCAAAACTCTTTTGAGATTGCATTTTTCTTCTGGATTTTGGTGAGTGTTTGCTTGTGTAAAATGTAAACTTTCATTTCAAATCAAAACAAATATAATTTTCATCTGTGTTTAGGCTCATTGAATATCGAGTTTTCCTACCCCGGTCAGATCTCACTTAATTTATATATAGAAGTAATTCAACAATAATCTTTATATGATAATACTCTTTATGTTTTCTATTTACATTCATTTCAATAACACCTGAACTAACTTATTACTAGCAAAAATGAATATAGAAGTGAATCTGGGTATTTTAATAAATACTTGTTGTATCTCTCAACAATAAGTATTGTCCCTATGCAGTGCATATATGGATTTGATTCATGCATTATGGAGAAAATGGCCTACATCATCCCAAGACTTATAATGGGGTAATATACAATTTTAAAGTGAAAAATAGAAAATCATAACATACTTCTGCTGAAGCTATATTGCTGCTGAGAAATATATGCTTATGTTCTCATCTCACTCACTTCTTGGTGGGTTTTATGTCTTGTAGTGTAATCGTTCAAGTGCTTTGCAGTTATAGCACCTTGCCTTTGTACACTATTGTGACTCAGGTTGGTTAATCTGAGTACATGCTTTTGAAAGCACAATACAAGGTTTGATCAAATTTCTCACATGTTTGTCTTCTTTATCTTAATCTCCTCACAATGATGAGAACAGATGGGTAGCAAATGCAAGATTGATAAGATAGATGATAAGGCAGAATCATCTCCCTTGATAAGAGGTGACTCCGCCTATACAAGGAGGAACATATCCCAAAGCATGACCATAGAATCAACCCAACATCCTCAAATTGATGAACAAGCAATAATCATTGTGGAAGATCCAACAACAGCAACATCTACAATTGAGCTTCCCCGCATGGTCCAAGCTCCATTGGAGAGACCTCACGCATGCAATAGTTTTTCTTTGACAAATATTCACTAACATGAATTCATAATGATTGTACAAAAGACGGAAAATACAAATCTTTGGTTTTAAAAATATTTTGTTGTTTTAAAAAAATATAGTACTTTGGTTCTTATTTCTTGTTAGCATGAATTCATCACGATTGTATATTCACCTACACTCTTAAAAATCGTATTATTAGTTAAATAGAAGTAAATTATTTTTAAATCAAGTTGCTTTGTGAAGATTAGCATTCCAGCACATAGCTTTTTCATTTTCATTTTTTTAAGTAAATGTGTATCCTCAAACTAATATTTTAACGAATCATAGCCCGAGCTCCAGCTAATTGTTGCACTATCCTTAATTAAGTTAATTTGCAGCTAATTAATTTAATCATGAATTAAAAAAACTCCTGGTGAGATGAACAAATTTAATTGTAGAACAATTATTTCAAAATTAACAACATATCCAGATCTTATCCATACCGTATATCAAATACATATACAATTACCTTAATATCAAAGCCTGTTTGAATTGTTTCAAATTTCTTAATTTTGTTTCTGTTGGATAATAAAAGAATTATAATTATATGTTTAATAACTTGAATAAAATATATTTATTTAAATTTAATTATGATTATATTTTAACAATTTTTTGAAGATAAGTAGAACTAATAAAGTGATGATGATGAGAAATCAATATGAATACCAACTATATTAAAAATATATATAAAAGTCAAGAAAAATAAATTAATAAAAAATATTTTATAAATATAATTTTTTTTTTGTTTAACATATTTTAACATACTCTTATCTTAATTCAAAAGAAATTATCATATTTATGTATCAAATACACACACCCCCTTTGATTTAATTTAAACTGCATCTTATTATTTACTGAAGTTTAAGAATAAATACAACTTTAATTGCTCACTTTATAAAAGCTTGTTAGAACTTTTTGCAAATTATTATTAACAGCCGCTTATTATGTTTGCTCAATTGGTATTAAAATTGAAATGTGTGGGTGGATTTGCACAGGCTTTTCTATCCTACATGCTCATTCCAATAATCACTAACAGGGAGGGAGGGTGGAAAACACTATGATCCTACACCAAATTTTAGATACATAAATATACACTATCATGGGAAATTAGATGAGAGGTCTTTCAATGGGAAGGCTTCTCCAACTCAAGACTACCACTCCTCCCAGAAACAGAAGCAGCTTCCTCATTGCCCTCTGCCATCTTTAGTTCATTCAGAGTCCTTTTTGCATAAACAGTGAAGGCAATGGTGGTAATCACAGCAACGATGAAAGAAATAATGTTGTACACAATTTCCACAGTGGTCAATTGGTGCTTCCCATATTGTGCGTCGGCTAATGTCCTTATTAATCGACCACTGTTCAAAATTGACCGTCATTAACATATGAGAAAAACAAAGACATATAGATATGTTGACAAAGATTAATAAAGAAAACACGCTGTGGACTTGGTCATATACGGATCAATGAAGTCATGTTCGGTTTTCATAAACATAAATTATGTCGTATTAAAACAAATTTCAAGATGTTTGACTCTGACCATCTTTTTTTTTCCCTTGGATCAAGAAAATGAAAATATCTCAAAAAACTATAAAATAAGGATTTTGTTCCTTTAGAAAATGCTTTTATTTGCAAGTATTTTGAAAGAAAGAAAAAACAAAGTCCGCTACCCCCCACCCCAAAATAAGAGAAATTTTCTACTTCCGAAACATACCCTAAAAGCCAAAAAAAAAAAAAAAAAAAAAAAACGAACCTGTAGATGTAGATGAAAGCTTCTGGCACCATTCCTGCTATTGATCCACATAAGTAGGGCCAAAACCTCATATTTGTCACTACTACAGCATAATTGAATATAGTATAAGGAAAAGGTGAAACTCTAAACAGAGCAACCACTTGAAATTGATGGAACCAGCTCCCTTCCCCAGCAAGTCTAATCATTGCGGCATTTTGAGGCCATCTCTTTAACCATTGCTGAAAAATATAGAAATAAAGATCATAAACGAAGCAAAAACTACTTTGAAAAATCAAAACATCATGAAATTTGATGGGTCTAGATTTGTGATCATATGAGAAAAAAATGACATACATGAATGCGGTCGCGGAAGAGTAGTCCAATTAGGTAAGGGAGGACCATCCCAATGGTTGTTCCAATCATTATTATAATAAAGCCAAGGCCATAACCAAAAATCATCCCAGCTAACCACATGGAAGGGCCAGAAGGGATTAATAATACTGGGAAAAGAGCCAGAGAAGCAACAAGTACAATGGCAAGAACTGGACGGCCAAAGGCAGTCGCTTCCCACTCCATGATTGGGTAAAGAACCTACAATAACAAATTAAAGAAAGATTAAGCTTCAAAATTAATTCAAGCAACCATGTGGAGTGTAAGCAATTCCACAAGACCTAAGATATTGAATCTAAAGCTTGTTTGTAGGGAATAGCAAAAGAGGAATGATAGCAACACACACTCTTAACACTCTTTTTAATACACTTAGAAATATTGGATAAAATTTATTGAAAATTACAAAAATCAAGTGAGTTTCATGTATTCTTACTCCTAAATTAATGTTTCTATTTCATACTTTTGTATTTTTTAATAAATTTTAGTCAATAGTTAGGAAGGTGTTAAATAGAGTGAAGATAGATCAAGAAGCAACTCTGGTACAAGAACAATTGTAAAGCAAGACGAAGTACCTTTTCAAAAACAAATGGCACTCCCCATTTCACTAGAACAAGAACAAGTACAACAATGAAAAAGCACCATAAAAAGGCTTTCATCCACCACCTGAAAGATTTAATTCTTGATTCTAGTTGAGGCTGTAACATCTCAGTTTCAACAGCCCTCGGTTCATCAGATATGGCAAGTCTAACATATTCACTATTCCCTCTCACATGATGACCTGAAATTGCATGTTTTTCCAACTCCTCTGATGATTCTGGTGTCATCATTCAGATAGATGCCAGAGGACTATGAAATGAAACAAAAGCACAGCATAAGCATGAAGCTGAGACTAATTTAAAATTCAAAGTGAATATTTGATTCTACACACTTAAATCCAACAAGAATGATCATACCGAATTAGTAAAAATAATTTATCTTAAAGACTAGGACCAGAAATTTTCTAGCCAAATAACATTCACATTATATGATAACAGAGAAGAGACAGCTAATAATCAAAAGGTAAAACAAAGATGCTTAAGAAGATAGTGAACATGACTTCTAACTGTATGCAGGTGAAGAATTATAGACAACTTCAAAAAAGGTTGGAAGTGTTAGGGGCTGTTCAGTTTCAACAAATGTTTTTTGTTTTCATTTTCTATTTTTACTTTTAATTACAAACTGTCATTTTATTTTCATTGTGTTTCATGTTTTTAAAGTATTTGTATAGAAAAACACTGAAAACAACTTTTTTTCTGGTTTCACTGTTTCCTCTATAAATCTTTAAAAACCAAAAAAATAAAAATAAAAAACGAAAATACGATGACAATTTTATAATTAAAAGTGAAAACAGAAAATAAAAACTAAACAATATCTAAACCAAAAAACCCCTTAGGTTCCAGGAATCTAGTAGGGTATACTCCTACTTTTAGATTTAACAAGGCAAACAGAAGCAAAACAAAGTAAGCAAGCTATGTGACTGGCTATATGTATGAAATTGCTTCTATACTATGGCCAGAATTAATATCCTTAAAGCATAATATTGAATGAGTTAGAAATCATGTAGAGATAGCAACACTGCCTTCCTATTTATGTCCGATCAAACCATGTTATGATCAAACTGCCACTAATACTGTAAGAAACTGCACATAGCAGGGGCCACAGAATTTAACCTAAAAATACAATGTTAGGATACTGTTCTTAAGTTATGTAACATCCTGAGCAAAATACAATTTATGCCTGTCTGCTGTAAAAAGCATCTGAATAAAAGACTATGACTGAAAAATATTAAATACCAAAGACTGCAAACAGCCTTTAAAAAGCTTATTTTTTTCTCACCCCTTTTTGTACACAGATGATCCTTGCTGTCACAAATAACAAGAGCCATAAATAATTAATTCAATGGACCTTCTATTCTAAGAGGGGCAAACCTACAGAAGAGTTCAGAACCCTTAAAATCTCAACACCCCTTTTATTTGAAAACCCAAAACAAAAACGTTACCCTGAAGACTTCCAATAATCAAATAACCCATAAAAAAAAATGGCACTTACCTCTCTAACTCTAACCACTTTAGAGCTTAAAGGCAAAAAATCCCCAACTACAGAGAGGTTTTTGTGGACTAAAAATTTAATTAAGGAGTCCCTTGAACATTTTAAACTAACATTTTCAAGTTGAATAAATGGTAAAATTTAAAACTCTAAGGCGCCTCAATCACTCAACATCCTCAATCAAGGAAAAAAGACGTAAATTTAAGATTCGTTTATTCTAAGAATTTTGAGTAAAATAAAACCTCCTTAGAAATTACGAAACTTACCAACCAAAAAAAAAGAGAAAAAGAAGAATCAGTGCGTGTTGTAAAAAGCTGAGAGAAGGAAAGGTTCCAGTGCTAACCTCCCCAGAGGTTGGCCGTGGGAGTGAGTCGGCGACCACCGTGTACGGCGGAAGAGTTGGGCTGTTGAGCAGCAACGGACGAAGAAATTCAAAGCGGAAGCGAACAAAATCAGAGAAACCTTAGTCTTGGCGAAGGTTTCACTTTGAAAGTTAAAACATAGCACCTTTGTCTTCTTATATTTTATTTTGTAACATTAATTTTATTATTTTGAGGAGGAAACGAGAGAGAGAGAGAGAGAGAGTAAAAAAGTAGTTGGGCGGATGGAACGTTCAATACCCCAAAAAGAAAAAGTGTGAAGAGACTGGGTATCAACATTATGACAAAACAAATTGTAGGCTTTTTATTTCTATTTTTATTTTTCAATTTCACAAAAAAAATTAGGATATTGTGTTTATGTTTTATCTTTAATATTGGATAAAAATAAATCAACATTTTTATCTCAAAGACACTGATTAAAAAACTATTAGTACATTCTTACTATAATTTTCAATCCATCTTAATAATACTTTTAATAAAAACGTTTTATTTTGATTTATTAACTATAATAACTAGCTATCAAAACCGTTAATATTTACAGCTAATTAATGCAATAATTGCAAAATTTTATAATTATTTGTATATTTTAAAATTTTGCTTTCAGTACAAGGTATATTTAAGTTGTTTTAAATATTCATGTATCAAATAATATCTAGTGATTACCTCTTTTAATTTCGCTGTCAAATCAAAATCACATAAATTTAATACACAGATGTAAATTTTTTTATGAAAAATATTTTTTTTCCTTCTGTTAAACGGCAAATCTTTATACTTTGGTCGCTAAAACAATCAAACTGCGTAATAAGGAAAGTTATTTTTTATTTTTTGCGTAAAATATTGAGAAAAACTTTATCACTTTCTAAAATCCTAATAGTAATTGTGATATAAAAAAAAAAAGAGAAAAAACTTATCATGTTTTCTTCTTAAATTGTTTGGAGGCGTCTAACACTCAACGCGCCCACGCGCTGAACAACGTCACCCTCGCCTTGAGTTGAAGTGACGTACACGTACGCCGTTAGCGCGTGCTAACTTGTGATATACGTAGGAGAATAGAATTCAAATATAACAAATAAAAGCATATTCTTCCACAACAAAGCACACATCTAGAAGGTTTAATATCCATTAGAAGCGGTTGACTTTTTTTTTTTTTCTTTTATCAGTTATCTGCAATTGCAAACTTGTTGCTATCCATTTTTCAATTTGGTTCTTAACCATTCGATAATATTGGACTTAAACCCAAAAATAGAAGAAATTATTGAGATTTGGTACAAAGTTTATGAAATAATAGGTTATCAACAAGTTAGATCATGGGCTTAACTTGCACTTAAAGTAAAGAGCAATTAGTAAATATCGCACATGCCATTAAAAATAATATGATTTTATTATTAATTGTCTTTAAGATTGAATTTAACTATTGAAAATAATTAATAATTTTTTCTATAAAAATATTTATTGCATTAATATTTTTGATAAACATTTATTATTTTTAAATATTTAAACTTAACTCTAAAAAGTTAACAAAAGAATATGGACATATGTCAATTAAAAAAAATGAAACATACTGGTTGCATTAAATGACACGCAGACCTCGAATATGGCATTAGCATGTTCTAGCTTTCACAATTCATTAAAAATGCGTTAACGTTTATGGCATTTGCTATCATTTATTTTTGTTGAAGCATCTGCTACGAAGTTATAGTTGAAAATGATAATTTTTTATCTATATTATAGCTATACCTATTTATTTAAGAATTTTATTAATCTTACCTCATAAAACTAAGTTTAAACATTTATAAATAAATTTTTTAATAAAAAATAAAAAATTATTATATTAAAGTTATAAAAATATAATAAATATTTTTTTAAATAAAATTTTACTATTATTAGCTGTTTATTTTAAGATTAATATTAAAAAAACTCTTTATTTAATTAAATATTAGACTAACGGCAAAAAAAAGGTGGTAAAATGAAAACTAAATGAAAATGACATTAAAATACTGGTTAGTCTCCGGTGAGTGATAGTGAACAGTGAAAACAGGAACAAATATTCTCTATTATATTTGTATAGAAAAATAAATATATAGATTATTCTTTAACCACTAAGTAGTAACAAGTGTGAGCCATTATTTAAAGCTTTTTAGTTCTTGGTTTCCAAACTGTCCACCATCATTTAAGGCATTTGATCGATTGGAATTGCTACTGCCAACAGTTTAAAGGTTCATGTTACAAAATCAATCTCCGCTTTAAACTTCTTTTGGCTGACTTGGTAAAGACAGTACATTTGAGTCAAGAAATTTCATCACAAGAAAAAGATAATACAATAAATATCCCACTGTTATATAACGAATTTTTACTTTTTTTCAGTTATTGCATTAACTAAAGTTCTATCGTTAATTATTATTGTACTTTTGGATCCCCCGGTGGTGGAATGGGGTGGGAAATGGGGTCAAGACGGGGGAATAAAGCCCTTGCTATCTAGATGGCCAATAAGACGTTGAACAGAAGGCCAGAAACTCAGTTATCTCATGTTCCAGCTCACATCTAGCTAGTTGAAGAAAAAAATTAGGTTAATTTCATTAGCTAATAGTTGCTTATCCTTGTTCTCCTCGTCCAACATTAACAGTTTCACAATGCAGGACAAAGATCTATTAGTTTTAACAGTCTCCCATAACTATCAGAAGGAATTCAACCAAATTCTTGATCACTTTGAAATCATCCTAAATGATGACAATGTGAACAGTAAATAGCGAGGAAAGCATTGGAAATTAGGGCCGCAAAAGGAAACGGAGAAGAAGAATCCCTTGCTACGGAAAGAATGATGCAAATTTGAAGATATCTTTATTTGCAAAATCAGCTTCCAGATGATCGAGTGAAATCAGATAAACATGATATTAATAAACTTACATAAAGAATCAAAGAGAAGGAAAAAGAAAACAGAAAACTAAATTAAAAAAAAAAAAAAAAAAAACTAAAAGCTTATGAGCTCTGGCCAAAAAATTAGGGTTGTGGCACTCTCTTCATTATGGATTAAAGAGCTTCCGGAAAGGCCCATCTTTCCTGTCTTTGGCAGCTTCAGTAAGAGCTAGGAACCGCTTGAATCCAGTAGTGGCAGCTCCTCGTCCAAGTGCAGCAGCCCTAGTTAGAACGTCCTCCCGCGAAGCTATGAGTCCAGCAGCAGAGGGACTAGGTACCACAGGAGCTACTGGAGCAGCTGGCACAATTGTAGGTGCAATCTGAGTTTGCTTAATTCCAGGCCCATGTTTGTTAAAGTCATCAAGAATGCTTTGTTGATCAGCTTTTTTGAGACCCTGAAAACACACATCATTCCAACATCAAGCATAATTTACAGATCATGCACTTAGTTGCATAAAAAAACCAAAAATAATTAGCATCCTGTGATAGCATAGCATCCATAAGCAAAGCATGAAGCATTAATGAATATTAACAAATTTAGCTAATTGATATAATTATTAATTATCTTTTTTATTCATCTTCTGTTGGATTTAGACATTGCAAGCTCTATTCTTCTGTAATTATATATGTATCTTCATATAATTCATATAATAAAGAATACATATGGCAAAACATCAGTAATAGACTGTGTTAGATGGCCTGCAGTTACTTAAGTGTACCTAAGAGGAATAGAATACGGAGAACAGGATTGGAGGCCCAGAACACCAGACACAACACGGTGGGGGAATTAAGTTGTAACAACTTGCTCAAGTGGCAAAGGGAGTAGAAGAAAAGGAGAGAATTAGTGAGGCTTAAGGCGAAGATGGGGTAAGAGAGAATGGGCATGAATTTTGTAATATTTGGGAAGGGAGACTAGCAAACCTCGAAGACCTTTTGTATCTGTTCATTTTTCCTTTTACGATTTCACCTTTGTAATTAGGATTACTACCACTTTTCTGTTTATCATATTACTTGTTAAGATTAATTTACTAAAGATGTAATGTGCTATTGAATTAGTGAACCTTGAACTGCTCTAGTGACAGACTATCCAATTTTTTAAGAATTACTAGTTTTCACAAAATTGATTCGTCAAAGTGCTTCTTTGTCAAGCTCCTCAAGTTTGAAATATAACATTACTCCTTTTCTTAAGAGGATGGCCCATTTGCTTACAACTTTTCAGCTTAAATTAATAAGCCAAGTTGGTAAAAAACTTCAGTAATTTTATTTAATCATGAGCTTAATCTTAATAAATTACTTCATGTATGCAATAAGAGTCATGGAAGACTTTATCTCAATGACCAGAGGTCCAGAACAAACAAATAATGCAACAACCAGTAACCAACCAATTAGTGATTTTGATAAAACTAGCAAGAAATAGCTAATTATAACCTTAAGCTCCAGTATTCGTTGAAACTCCATGGGTGTACCCTCAGGTAGCAATGCACGGTAAGTATCTGCTACAGAATCAACTGGAGAAAGTATAACCTAAACATGGGCATTCACACAAATTTGTCAGGAATTAAGCACAAGTTTGGTTTGGATTGAATTTGAATTTTAGGTAGAAATCTTTTTTCTTTTCAGAAATCTGTTCGCATATCTTGATTATATGATGTTTTCAACACAAATTAAGCTAATCCAAACAAATCAAGTTTTTTAAATTAATTTTAAATAATAAATATTTTCACTTATAAATGGACAACAGACCTTCAAAAGGGCCTCAGCTTTGCTCATTTCTCTGCTTACAAACTTGGAATAACTTGCAGCACCTGATGTCTGCACAGAAAATAAGCAGCCAGTTCGTGTAATGAGATAAACAAGCACACAGCAAATTGACAATTAGATATGCAAACAGAAGTATGTCACGTTCGCTATTTATTTATTTGACAACCCCCAAAAACAGAAGAGTAGAAGAAGTCAGCAATGGTGTTGATTCTTGCAGTAATGACAACAAATTTACAAGTTGTATTTAAGATGAGTACAAGGAATATCACCTGTCTACCAAGGGAAGGAACTTCAAGAAGGATTGTCTTTACAGCTTGGGTATCTAATAGCATCTGCAGAAATCAGTTCACTAGCTTAGTAGCTTATCAACATCATAAATTGGGTTCCAAGAGTTCACAGAAAACAGAGATTATCATATAAATAAATAAAAAGCTTCAATCATATATCAATAATACAGTTTAACTAAAAAACAAAGTCAGTCAGTCTCAAAACCCAAAATAGGGAAAGCAGTTCAAAATGGGACAAAATAGTAAATACAAGCTAAACCAGTTGCATTGGTTTCAACGCGTCTTCAATAACCAATATTTTTTTTGTTGACAGGAGTATGAAGTCATCAAACCTATTATTTGACTTCACTATTGATGTAAACTAAAAGGAAGTTGTTTTTAAGGAAGAACAAGTCAGTACCTGTTGAGCTCCAGTTTCAGATATTTGCTTGCATTTGAAAATGTTTGAATAAAAGCGTGGACCAAGAGATGATGCAAGCTGCAGATAATAAATAGGAGAATAGATTTAAAAAACAACCTACACACCATGCGAATTATTAGGGATGATTAAATTAATGAACTACTAGGGGATGTTATCAAGAATGAATATGAGAAGATATTCAAAAACAGAAATGATAGAAAAATCTAGCACAAGTGAAAATTGACTAGACCTGAGTAAGAATCCTGAAACTCACCAAAACATTCATAGTATGGAATATGGATAAACATCGACAGATACTCCCCAAATAAACAAAATTTCCATGCCATGGAAACGATTTAAGGTGAATATGAAATAATAGAATGATGCACTCACAAGAAAAATTATTTAAAACATTAAAAAAACACAATGTATACTTCATAACTATAAATCTGCAATTACTTTGCTAGACAAGAAATTGTCCTTAACACCAATTTTAATGTCAAAAACCATAGTTTTATGTATTTAATCCACTTTATAGTCAATCACCTTGTCCAGAAAGAACTGAAAGTAGACAGGTGAAAGAAGACTTCCAAGTACAGGAATGCTAATGGTTAGAATCAAATTTATGGCATTAACATACCTGCAAGAAAAAATAGTACAGCTAAATTAAAGAACTTAGTCAGGAATGACAATTATTTGTTAAATTTTATTAAGGAATTCAACTTACTCTGATTGATCACCAACACTCTCAAGGGTACCCCAAGGGACACGAGTCATTGCAGCCATTTCAATGTCGAATTTAGTTTCCAGGCCATGCACTAAGGTCACCAATGATTTAGTTATAACGGCTGAAAATTCATCCTGTATAAATTGCATACCACTGTTAGAATGAGAGCTGTAGAATTTATTCATCATTTACTAAGAGAGAATAAGGTTCATACCTGCACTTCTGAAATATCCACCCCATCTGCAAATTGAGGATCAATTATTTTAGAAACGCTTTCTGCCAGTTCACCAGCCTGTCAAGCAACAAAGCTAAATAAATCAGGCATTTCCTCATTATCAACTAGATGAAGAATGTTAAGAAACTAACTAACCGTTTTGTGGCAATATTCAGCTGAATTGACAATGTAACAAATCACTCTTTCATCCCTATCAGATGTCTGTTCAACATTTCCAAATATTAAAAAACAAAAGAATTTTGTCTGATAGCATGAATAAGTAACTTCTCATCACCAAGAAAAATCAATCCCTTTGAAGATACCTTTATTTGTCCATCCATGCCAGTGGCTGCGGCAACAATTCCTGTTCCCCCTTTTGGGAGTCTAGCAAAGAGCTTCGTAGCATATGCTTTAAGAACTCTTTGGAAAACCTGAAATTGAAAGGGAACAAAGTCATAAATTGCATGAATATGACTGCAATCGAAAACTAACTTGCTTTCAGAAACAGAGTTAAATAATATTATTTTTTAATACTTTACAACACTACTACCAAAGATGGCATAGCCTTATTATTAACTTTTCTGCCACATTCAACTACACTTATCAGCAAAGAAACCAAATTAATCGGTACAATTATGTTCTTTATCTGTCAAAGAAATACTCTGAAACATCCAGAGGGGACTCTTGACCAACAATAACAAAAATAAATGAAAAATCATTTGTAATCAAACTGTCAAACAACACTACCTTCTTAAAATAATAATAACATTGCAATAATTTATGATATTACAAGACTGACTGAAACAGGGCCTACTGTTCTGCTTCATGATAAACAAGTAGCAGAAGCTAATTTATAACTAAGTGAAAGTTTCTTTTCATTGAGTGCCCTTACATCTACAAGTCCCACAAATTGAGTTAAATGCCTCCCTTTCTTAACAAAGTTCAAGGAAGGATTTTTTTAATTTATTCCTTATTAAAGTAGTTCTTTTGATAAAAATAAATAAGTTGCCATAGACAATAGCAAAAAAATTATACTTTGATTCCAATGTACATTATGAACAATCATCCATAATTTGGACACATGATTCTGAACCACCGCCGAAACAAGGTAAAAAAAAAAAAGGGAAAATAAACTTATATGCATTATGACTTTTTATATGAAATAGAAATACTAAACTATAATTCAGAGTTTACCTTAAACAGATTGAATAGTGTCTGGTTCTTTGTTAAAGCACTGCATCTCTTCAAGCTTCTCTTGATTATAAGAAACAACTGTGTTGCATCACATAAAACAACCAAGTAAACACTAAGCAAAACAAAAACTGATTGTAAAAAACAGGGAAAAAAAAGCTATCTAGCCGCATTACTCTTTTGCAACAGTTAATCAGGTACCACCAAGAACTTCTAAGAGCTCATAAGACAAGAAATGATATAGTGGTAAGCTACCCTGCTATGTAACATAACCTGCACGAAGATCAAGGGGCTCACCTGCATGCTACTGGATAAAACACTACTCTGACTTCCCTCCTCAATATCCCATGTCTCCTCCTATAGTGGATAAAACATTGAATCAAGGGCAAAAAAACTAAAGTAAATCACAGAACACATATCTAAAAGGCAACATGCAAATTACCTGAACAAGTTTCTCCAGACTTTCCATTAATGTCTTCTCTTCTAATTCTACATATACTGTTAAGTGAGGTTCAAAGCAAGATGAAATAATTCCACGAAAGTTGAACTGTCCAACAACCAAATGTTTGTCAGATCTGTCTTAATGAAACAGGCCAAAAGTAATAAAATGAGAAAACCTCTAGATTTTTTTTACATCAACCTCACTTTTTTCACATTTGAAATCTTATACTTCTGTTGTTTCACTTTGATAAAAATGAAAATAATTAAAAAAATAACTGAGGCAACTGTTTGAGAAAATTTGTCACATAAACTCAGATTTCAGATCAAGAGAACAGTACTAGTGAAATCAATAAAATATTAGTCCACAACTCAAGATTGAAAATTTTAAAGCAAAGTAACATCAGAATGTAGCACATCTTTTTTTTGGGGTTTACAAAATTACAATGCATGTGTCACATACTTAAGTTGGAATATTGAATAAAGAACCACACCAGATAAAGTGGCCAAGAAAACAGAATTACAGGCAGACAAACCAAAAAAGTTAATCCCAAAAGCATTGATAATTTCGATATCATCATGGCAACACCTCAGAGACCACAACTGTAAATACATGGACTTAGTCTATAAAATTAATTTTATATATATTTATATTTATATATATATATATATATATATATAATAGTCAAAAGAGACCATACCCCAGCTCCAGGCACTGCCAAATCTTTACTTCCATCTTTTTCCTATTTATCAAAATCAAAACATAATGGTCATTTGATAGCTATAATTTCAAAAAAGAAAAAATCAAGAATAAGGACTGCCCTCTTCAGCAATTTATAATACATACATCACCATCACCTCCTTGATGGGCAGCAAGCTTTTTTTCATATTTCTTCCGGATATCCGAAGCATTACTACTCGAATTAGTCCCTCTACCTATTTCTTCAATCTCATTCCCAATCTCTCTGTTTTGAGTGCCTCCCCCAAATTTCTCAGCCAATTCATCCTCAAACTCTAAAGTTCGCTGTAAAGCCTGAAAGGAATTAACAGATAAAACACTGAATAACACTTAAAAATCTAAATGTTTTCATCCTATATATATTAGATTGATAACTTATGCATTGTTACCAACATCTATGAAACAGCCCTGGGAAAGGGAAGTATAGACAAGGATGTAAGATAGCATCTTAACATGTGAAGCAATTATTTATGAAGCACAAACTCCAACTCAGACACTGGACATGGATACTCCGACACAATTTATGTAAGAATATAGGACAATGGGACACACCTATATATATAATGAAATTAAATATAAGTAACATAACAAAAGGTACAAGACGATAATCAACTTGTATATTTTTGGACCTTTACCTTCTTATGATAATGAGCCTTAGAAAAACATACTAATAGGCATTGTTTTTCAATATTTTATATTACATTTTAGATTTTATTTTTTGAATTTGAAAAAATTATATTTATATATATTTTTATAATATTAATGTCCTTGAAGTGTCTGTCCATATGAAGGTGTTAGCTCAAGTGTCTGAGTCATATAGAAATATTGACTTGAGTATCCAAACCGATAAAAATAATCTTTTAAGTGGACAACTAATGAGGAGTGCCTAACATGTGTCGTACAAGTGAAGGGGAGGTGTAGGTGCCTAACATTCTCACACTTCAAGAAAGAAAAGTATCTGTACTTCACAGATTATCATAACAGGATCGTCAATACTTCATCATTTATGGGCTTACCAACAACAAGGTCCCAACATCTGGCTTTTCCTTTAGATTAGCAAGAATGTCCTCAAGTTGTTTCCTGTGGAGAGAAGTATCATAAACACAATAATAATTTTGCATACATTGACCCTAAACTGAGTTTATTAGATATGAAAAGGCACAATATTCTGTCAAATGCTCAATTCCACTCCATCACTCTTTTTTTTGGTAATAGAATATCTACAATAAAAACATCTCAAACTTTTTATACTTCATTAAATTTGATGATGGAAATTCAAAATCAAACATATGGGGAGATGAAGATGAAGTCCAAGTAACATTCCAAACTGTAGCAATAAAATGATTCCAATAAATTAAAATGTTATTTCAATGGTCATGGATTCTTTTAATGGAGAAGGCATGATTCATATCCATTGCTATATGACTTATATACAAACAAATAAGGATTGTACCTTGTTTTCTTGCAAAATAGGATACAGAGCCGATATGAAACATGCCATGAAGATGGAAAAATTTTCCAAATTTCTTCATTTGATCTCATTCGGCGCTTAATCCATGCATATCTTCGTTCAGTTTTATCCAACTTTGCAAGTTCTAAACAATGAAAAAAAAAATTGAAATCCAAAGTTCAGACATTTGACAAGAACTCTATGAATAAACTATCATAGAAGTAAAGCTACAGATAAAGAAAACATACCAGCTCCTTCAAAAATTTGCTCATACGATGTAAGCTCCCTATTACAGAAATTATTTACCAATTCTTCCCTCACAGAAGGCTCTAATGCATCAACAACCAAGCAGGCATCAGACAACTGCTGTAGCAAATTAGTTTCTTCTGTCTCCTTTCCAGTACCTAAGCTGAGACAAAAAGAGAAAATTGAGGAAGCCAGTTACACTTAGGCTCTTTGGAACCAAGCAGCTTCTGTATCTAGTGAGGTTAAATACATGCTCAAAAAACAGATATGCAATTCACATTGTGGAGCCTACAGGGATTTCCAAACAGAGCAGAAGATATAAATCAGTAACAGCAATATACCTAGAAAAATCAGAAAACACATGTGACTTTAGTATTTGCTTGATATTCTTAAACTTCTCCCTCAGTTCTATGATCTTCGGAATATCCCTATAGGCCTCAAAGTGACTACATAACTGGTTGACTGCCTGAAATACAAGAAGACAGTATCAATAAATCAATATATAAAGCAAAAAAAATATGTTGAGTTCAATAGAGTAGTTAATTAAAACAAGAGGTATTACTTTCTTCATGAGAAAGATGAAAATTAAGGAATTCAAAACAACTGAAGTAGACATCCAGAGTCTATACTGTGTGTGAGTGAGAATTTGCAGCATGTTAGGGGACCGCTTTTTCCAGAGAAATGATCATATCTTTTTTCAAAAGCTCTCTCCAGAAACTGACAAAAATAAACAATTATTTCTTCAAAATAAGTTAATAAAAAATGCACTCAATTCTAGATGATTTTAATTTTGCAAAAATGATTTTGGTTAAAATTGAGTTTAGAGCAAAGTAAGTTATGTTCACAAACTTTTTATCTCAAAAGCAAGTTTGCAATTACAAAATTGTCAACCTAATGCATAAGCTACATAAAAGTTGCTTGAGCTAGAATCATGTTTAACTTTAACCACATTTTCCTGTTTGAAGCATAAACCAAAATGTTTTCTCAGACATGTTAATAACGATAAAATCCCAATGGCAAGCTACAAAGATAGATTGGATACCTCCAGCTGTGCAGCGGCCTCTTTATATTGACGTTTAGAAGCCATGACTTGAAGCTGTTCAACAGCAGAGACTGCCATACAATAGGTAAGCTTGTTGAAGTAAAAAATCAGAAGATGTCTATGCATCTAAAACACCAATTATGCAACAAAGATATAGAACAGATGCAACATTTTATATTTGTAAGTTAAAATTGCATCCACTTTGTTTAAATGTTTGCATCCGAAAAGTAGTTCAATGGTTTATTCTACAAGTAGCAAACATTACTTGGTAGTTGTCTGTCGCAATCAAATATGAGGGACTTTACAATCTCTACATGTTTATGGCAAAATAACGTAGAATGATGTATAAGTAAAAGTGGTTATATGATTCTTAACTATGTCTATGTGGGATTATGCGATCCAATCATAACAATGCCGTCGATAGTCACATAATAATGCTCAAAACTCATCATTATTTTTTATTGTAATTAACAGATTTTGCATATTTACATTTTTTTTATTGCTATATTCCACAAAAGGACAAAATTATAAATAAACAGAATGTACACAATATCTACTTGTTTAACAAAGAACTACACTTGCTCAAGCTCATAAACATACCTAACGAACCAAACTTGCATAAAGTTCAATTTCTTAAACACTAAACGAAACAAGCTTATGAACCACGAATGGATAAACGTTTTTTCACAGACAAAGGAAAAGCAAGATTTACCGAGCATCGTAAGCCGATGAAGTGCAGTAATCGTCGTAGTTATATGCTTCTTTGCAAAGTCCAGTTTCTTAATATCGCGGCAAATTTCTTGAACCATTGTTTCACTTTGTACAGCTTTCGTTTTTATCTCTCGGATCTTATACATCAGTTCCTGCATTACGAAACCAACTACAACGGTTCAAAAAGCACAAGACACGCTAATTTCAGAAAAATCAACTACTTCACACACACACACACACACACACAAATACCTCAACGGCACGTGTAGCAGCAGCGAGATCTTCTTTCGCCTTAGTTCCTGAATTGCTCTGAAATCAGAGAATCGGAGCCATCAAAGAGCGAAAATCACGGAACGAATTAAACTACGCGACGTTAATCGAAGAGATTTTAAGACCTGTTGGCGAACAGCAGCTAGAATTCCAGCATCAACAGTGCGAATCTCGTTCTGGATTTTTTGCATCAGTGGCTCCACGCCAGAGAGAGATGCCTCTGTATGATAGCATGCAAAAATTTGAGAAGCGAAACGTTAAATCAAAAGCGTTGGCGATTGAGATTGAAATTTGTTGCGTACCGTTTGGGAACATTTGGTTGATGTACTCCAAAGCACTTGACTTGTCCATTGGTGAAGATGAGAAAAACGGCAATCAAAAAAGCATGAACAGTGATGGTAATGTACAGATCTCTAAATTCGCACCATTTATGCTCTTCGATTCGTCGCAGATCCAATTACAGAGCTATCAGCTGTGCCGCTTGTGCCACTCCTCCTATCATCTTCTTCAACTTCTGGACACTCCTCTAATATATGAAATTCAGAGGACTCGTAATGAAATTTTCATTTAGATAAAATAATTAAAGGGAAAACTAGAACATACACAATCTATCTACTGCTGTATATTTTTTTTAGTATTTATTATCAATTGTATTTTCCCTTTTTTATTTTCCATCTACTACAACTAATATTTATTTTTATTATTTTTGGGTGTACATATTTAAAATTATACTTATGCATGAAAATTAAATAAGATATCAGAATGTATTTGAATAAATAATATAATTAAAATTTGTCAATAATGAGAAATTATTATATAAATTTAATTATGAAAGATTATGAAATAAAATAAACAATTTTTATAATATGTATTTAATGATATATAATAAAAAATTATATATAATAACTTTTTTATTAAAAATTATAAAATATTATAAAATTTAAAGTGATGATAATATTAAATGTTATATTTTTAAACAAATAATGTTTTTAAAATATGTTAAGAGCATATAATAAGAAACTATTTTTATTAAAAATTAAAAAAATCTAAGATATTAATAATAATAAATGTTATAATTTTTAATAAAAAAAATTATTTATGTCGTCAAACATTAAAAAGATTAACAAAAATTTACTACTTTTTTAGTCAGACAGGTATCGCTTACTATTAATATTAAACAAAATGATTAATTTTATCAATTATTATGAATTTATGGTAAAATAAATTGATTTTACTAAATATAGTTATAAAAAGTGCCAAAATTATTGTACTAGTTGATCAGTAAAGAATATTTTTAAAGGAATAATAAATTATTATAATAATTATTGACAAAATTATTTATAATAAATATAATTATTGTTAGAAATATTTTTTTTTATATTTTAAAGTTATAAATAATTTTAAAAAATAAAAATATTTAACAAAAATTCAATAGAAAAATATTTATAATTTTTTTAACACTATAAAAAAGTCTCTAAAATATTTTTATAGTTTAATTGAAGTAACTAATAATTAAGTCACACTATCATTTTGTTGAGCTATTAGTTTTAAATTTTAATTTTTTTAAAAATAAAAACATTTTTTAGTTTTTATTTTTAAAATTTTTTAATTATAAATTTTAAACATAAATACATAGTAAATAAACAACACATATGATAAAAAGATAATAAAAAACAACTTATTTAAAATATTTTTAAAATTTAAAGGATTAAAATTAATCAAAATTAAGTTAGAGAACAAAATTAAATTAAACTTTTAAATTGACAAAAAAAATATTTTTTTTCTAAATTTTAATAATAATTTACTAAATTGTCCCATAAGTACATGAGTATTTGCTAAACATATTTTAAACAGGTTAATAGCTTTTCAATGGTTCTCATCTCATAGACAAATATTTGAAAATGGGAAAAATTCTACCAAAAAAAGATATTTGCAAATATCCATTAAAAAACTTTAATAATTTAATTTAGAGTAACTATATATAAAGTCACAGTGAACAAAAATGCTTAAACTTACAAAAATAATACAATGTTTGGTTGCAATAATACTTGCACAATCTTAAGTAAGCATATATCAAAAGCCCTGTGAAATAGCTAAAGCACAGATCAAGTTTACGTGGTAATAATATATATAATCCAATACCCATCTCACCCGTTAACGACAAACTCGCAAATATGCATAGGTAAGAGATTTTACACAGGCGAATACATATAATTTTGTCATCTTATTGCCTCAAACTCACAAATTGCTGTCCTTTTTAGTGATTTTAATTTATTTCATAAAAAAATTCTCAATAAAAATTTTCAAATATGAAATTAATTAACAACATAAAACAAAAAGAGGTATTGAATCAAGTTTTCTTTCTTTTTAAATTTCTTGCAAACTGAATTTTGTTAAGTAACCATTAATTCAAGTAATGGACAATGTATTCAATAACATAGAGATAATATTACAAAAATAAGTTTCAATTCAAGAGCTCATTTTTATTAGTGCAGATAAATAAATACAATTTTTAAGAGAAATGAATATCAAAAGTTATATTGTATCATTCTACAACTATAGAATTACATTGGATCTTTGACAACTATCACTGTTTTCACTATGAAATATTTATACATAATAAAGTGTTTCGTTCTCCAAAAAAAAATTACAAAGATGAAAAATTTAAACAATGTCTAAAGATTTTCAAAAAAGTTTGACTAAAAAAAATGTTACAATGACTTTTCAATCACAACGTATTAGGTAGTATCTTCCATTTTGCATGCTTATATGTCTTCATTTTATTGAGTTGCAAACCCTTGTCAATGTTAGAGATAATGCCTTGAATTGTTTTATTTTTTAAGTTAAAACTGAATCACTTAACAAACTCATTAAATAGCATAAATTTCATCAGTATTTTTATATTTTTCATACATCAATATTCTTAAGGATCAACCGTCTTAGTTCTAACAAAATATTTTAGTCAAGCATAACTTAAGTATTTTTTTAAAAAAATTAATTAAATTAAAATCTCAACCAAATTAAACAAAAATTAATTACTTTTCTTGATCAGTGAAGGGAATAATCGAATCCAATCCAATCTTATCGAATGGAATCAGCGTTGGCCTAAGATAATTGGAAGTTTGGAATATAAAAAAATTTCACATTACATTATTCCCATCATTCAAGAGATCGACACTCTGTTATTCTTTGGTCTCGTGTTGAATGACAGACAAGTGTCAACCATAAAAAAAAATTAAGAAAAAGATAAAACTTTGTTTTATTTTTAAAAATCTTCAACACAGTATACAAATATATCATAAAAGAATCAAAGAAAGTCACAATTAAACAAAATTTAGTTTGGTTAGAATAGAGAGCATTCTCTATCAGCCAACACATTCAATTTCAACAACAATAAACTGTTCTTGATGCTTACACAAATAAGGTTATTTCTTGCTAGTTTTTCCCCTTGTGATGTAACCACATCCTAGTCACGGATCTGCATGTTGCAAAGACCCCAAAAGAACACTGGTCGCTGGTTCACAAAGATTTTCAAAACAAAAACAAGGATAGAAAAACAGAAGACAATTTCTCATTTTAGATTGACCATTCTTCTGAGTAGTAGCCAAAATGGAAAGAAGCAATAATTCAATCAATTACCTGTCAAAAGTCAAACATTTTTTCAGCTAATTGCGGAGGCTCCTGTTTCAATTGCTTAATGTATTGCTCTTCATTTGATTTTGTAGCTGTAAAATTACAGCTATACTTGGAAGCAATTTTAGATGCCTCTTCTGCCAATTCCTAAGGCAAACAATTCATCAAGACAATGAAACAATGAGTGCCCAATAACTGCAAAACCTGTGAACGATTCATCATATTTCATTAAAACACAAATGAAAGGGTCATAAACTCGTGGTGTCAAAGCATTAGATGGAGACCTTACAAGCTCCCTTCCAGAAATTGGTTAAGAAACATCTGTGTAGTTTAGTTTCTATTTTGATTCAGGTCTTATTCCAAGACCAATTAGGGCAATTGGATCTAATATTCTTCAATTCTGACTGTTACCTATTGCCTTCTTAACGTCCCAGCATAGCCCCTGCACAGTTCAAGTTCACATGTTAACTGTAAATTTGTAATTATGAATACCACAAGCTAACAAATGTATAAATAATAAGTAAACAACAATAATTATATAAATGAAATCATAAAAGTAATGAAGCAAACACACAAAAGCAATGGCCAGCATTAATTCTGGGCGAACAACTTTGTACAGTTAAAAAAAATTGAATATTGATTATTATATTTGACATGCCGCACTAATGTACATTCCTCTCTACATATCAGACATAATCACAAACAACTGAACCATTTCAGAATATGTCATTGATGAATTGATCATGAATCAAATCATATGAATCACATCTAACAAGTTGGAGGAATGATAAGATAAGATGTTTTGGAGAAAAGAGATACTTCCTGGTTGACTCTTGTCAACACCCGATACTAACCTGTGATCTAAAAGAATGAGGAGTAGATATACACTGGCTTTGTACGTAGAGAATGCCAGGTTAATGTAGCTACTGAATGCTTTGAGCTTGGCAAGGAAACCAGAATTCACCTAACAGCAGTGAAGCCCCACTTCCTGGTTATCTAGCCAAAAAATCAAGCAGATAGGGACCTGGCATGTTGATTGAAGCCTGGAATATTGATCCAGCTATTCCCAGCTTCCTTTACCAACCCTTTTGTCCTCATGATCCTTCTTAGTTCATCAACATAATCCCACTTGCCAATGGCTGCATAAAAATTTGATACAAGAACAATATTGCTAGCTTTATTGGGTTCCAACTGCAAGAGACGCTTTGCAGCAAATTCACCTCTTTCAAAATCCTGATTAAGACAGCAAGCATTCAGCAATGCTATCCATACTCCTGCAGTAGGCCTAGTACCCTGCTCAATCATATTGTGGTATGTAGACCATACTTCTTCTATATTACCTGCTCGCCCTAAGATATCTATGTAAGAAGCACAGTGCTCTGGATCTGGTTCAAGACCATATTTCTCCCTCAACAATTTGAAACATTTTTTGCCTTCCTCCACCAGTCCAGAGTGACCACAAGCCGATAAAACAGACAAAAAAGTCACAGAATTTGGCAACACCTTACTTCCATCCTCCCTCATCGTCTGAAACAACTCAACAGCTTCACGCCCTTGCCCATTTCTTCCATAGGCATCAATCATACAAGTCCAGGAAATCACATCCTTCTTGCAAATTCCGTCAAAAAATAACCGGGCATGCGACATCCTCCCACATTTTGCATACATATCCAACAAGGCATTGCAAAGTTGGGACTCGAAAGTAAAGCCCTGACGAATTGCAACACAGTGTATCTGTTTCCCTACCCACAAATCCAAATTCTCAGAGCACCCCACGAGAGCACTGGTTAGTGCAACAACATTAGGCTTCATCAAGCTCATAGCTTTGAATGCCTCATCGTATCTCCTATTCCTAACACACCCAGAAACAAACGAATTATACATCATATCATCTTTCCAACCCTTCAAACTATAAAAGACTCTGAAAGCATCATCAATACACCCAACACTGGAATAAAAATCAATAAGAGCAGTGCTCAAAACAACCAAGTCACGCCCCATACACACCACCAAACCATGAACCTGCCTCCCAAGCTCCAATGCCTTCAAAGAAGCACAACATTTCAACACAGAACACAAGGTAAACTCACTGAACTCAACATTCTCCCTCCCCATCACACTCAGAACCCGAACGGCCTCAACAGGAAGATCACACCTTAAAAAACACGAAAGCAAAGCATTCCAAGCAACAACATCTTTGTGGCCCATTTCTTCAAACACCTTCAAGGACTCATCCAAATACCCATATCTCGAATACATGTCCAAAAGCGCGGTTTTTGCGACGATTCCAGAATCAGCACCGGTTTTAATCATTTGGGCATGAACTTGTTTCCCAACTTCAGAGACAACTAAAAGAGAACAAGCACGCAAGACAGAGGTGAAAGTATAAGCATCAACGTCGGAGCGCACGCAACGCACAGAACGAAAGAGGGCCCATGCAGAGAAAGGGTTACCTCGGCGAACGTACGAGGTGATGAGGTAGTTAATTTGGCAAATGTCGAGCTTCGTTGTCTCTTTCAACTTCTCCATTAATGGCCGCTGGAACATCTTCATTGAATGCTGTTAGTGCACTAGCATGGCTCTAATTTCCAACACAGTAATCTTTCATGAATAGATCGATCAAACACAAAAATGCAACCCGGGCTTAAATCACTCTACTAATCATTCCACTTAGTTTATGGATCTAACATAATAAATATTTTTTATTTTAAGATATTCATATTTAATTTTTAAAATTGAAATTGATAAAATTATTAATATATACTTTATTGTATGTATTTTTGGGTGGATTGTAAACGATTTATAGATAAAATTTATCTAGTTTATGTATAATTTTAACCTACTAATTTTAGAAGAGTTCAATAAGCAAATTTTGTCATGTGCTTTTGACAAAATGATATAACCAATAAGATGTGGAGAGAATTTTTTTATTTTTTTTTGGGTGAAGGAATGATTTGGATTTTCTATATTTTGGTTGAGAAAATTTAGCTAGTTTAGGTGAATTTATAATTTTCATGGTATTTTTATAATTTTTTATACCATTAATATTATTTTTATAAAAATATTGTAAAATCTTTTATCGTATAAATAATTTATTTTATATCATTACACATATGATAATGTTTTGAAAATTATCATTATTGTTAAGAAAAAAATTATCATTATTAAATTAAATATTATTGCGGAATTGAAAATAATTTTATTAAAAATTATATTACAATACACTAAAATATGAAAAAATATTAGTATTTTTTTATTTTTTAATTATTTGACAAATTCAAAGATTATTGTTTTAGTTTTACTTTTACTAAGTATTTCATGCTGTAGAGTCAAAGAAGAGAAACAGAATTGAAATTGGAAGGGAATAAGCATTAAGCAGAGAGAAAGAGAGAATCTAATCGAAACGAAGAGAAGAAGACCATTTATCTTCTGATTTGTGAAGAACCTCACGATCCAATCCAATTGCAATCGGAAGCATTCGATTGCTTCCGATAACGGTAACGCTAATGGCGTCGGAGACTGATATTTCTCCGGCTGATACTCGCCGGGCTCCCGGCAAGGAGCAACAAGCCGCCGGCGTCGGAATCCTTCTTCAGATCATGATGTTGGTCTTGTCTTTCGTTCTCGGCCACGTTCTCCGTCGCAAGAAGATTTACATCATCCCCGAAGCCAGTGCTTCCCTTCTCATAGGTACTCCCCTTCTCTTTCAAACTTCTCCTTTCTCCACTTCTTAACCTAATTTCCCATTTTCATTACTCTGCAGGTCTAATTGTTGGCATATTAGCTAACATTTCAGACACGGAAACTAGTATCAGGTTTTTTCCTAATTTTTCGTCAATCATCATTCTCGATATTTGTTTATTTTGGTTTATTTGTGGAGCTTACTTTTGGATTGCCAATTTTCTACAGGGCGTGGTTCAATTTTCACGAGGAATTTTTCTTTCTGTTCCTGTTACCTCCCATCATATTATATCCTCACTAATAAACACTGTTATTTTTCCCTCTTTACTTTTCATTATTGAATTCAGTTTTTTAATGTGTAGCTAAGATCACCCAACAAGAACATATGTATAGTATGTTTTATTGGAAATCATGTGAAATTGCAGAATTTAATTCATTGATAACATTGAGGTTATATTTTCTCATGAAAACTTACTGTTTATTTATTTGTATTGTGTGTCATTGGGCACACGTTGAAAAAGCCATATTTAATTATTTGATTGCTGCACTGTCACGTGTTTTCTTCTTGACTTCTTAGTTCTTACTCAGTCTGGGTTCAGTCTTGCACCTGTAAGTCCCTGCTTAGTGTTCTCTGTTTTGGACTTGTACTTTATTCTTTTGGATGCATTTTGACTTGGTGTGGTGTTTGCACAGAAACCCTTTTTCTCAAATTTTGGAGCGATTGTGACATTTGCTATTTTTGGTACCTTTCTAGCTTCAGTTGTAACGGGTGTCTTGGTGTAAGTGTTTTTTTTCCATCCCTTTTTTGAATTGTTATTTTTACAGTTGATACTTAATACATGTGTTTTATTATGGTGGTTTAGTAGGAATTTTGAATTCATTGCTTATCTATGATGCAGCTATCTTGGTGGGTTGCTCTTCCTCATGTATAGGCTCCCATTCGTTGAGTGCCTGATGTTTGGTGCTCTCATATCAGCAACTGATCCTGTTACTGTTTTGTCCATATTTCAGGTGATTTACCTTTTAACATATTATTTTTGTAATTATCCCTCTTATATCTCTACTTCATTAGTCCATACACATGTGACATCCAAGGTTATCCATAATGCTCTCATACCCAAAATGCATGTCCAATATAAAGGCAGTAGGGTGTCTATAAGCAGGACTGATCCAGTGTCTGCTTGTTTGTTGCTTGTGTTTCAGCTGCTACATTTTTCAGAGAAATTGAAGCTTTGGTTTAGATTATCATAAGATCTGCTATAATGACATAAATAAATTATAAATGACAAAAAATATCAGTAGTTTTTGTTAATAATGCATGTAACAGGAAAAATAACATAATGCCCTAATTGGGAAAATTTAAGTTTGACAAATCTCTAATATTCTAAATCATCAACTCATAACTGGATAAGATGGCCAAGTTATGAATCACACTGGGGGTTTGTGCTTTTCCATTTTTATACAAGCTTGTCTTTTATTGTCCTTCATGGTAGTTCTGAGTTCTAAATGTATAATAAATATATAGCATCTGGTTCACTCTGTTTCCAACTTGGAATTTGTCCTAATTTATTCGCAGGAGCTGGGCACAGATGTCAATCTATATGCATTGGTTTTTGGAGAATCTGTTTTGAATGATGCAGTAAGTTTCTGTTGCTCGAGAATCTACAAGCTTTTCTTAATGCTGCACTGCATATGCTGTTTAAGGATAGATGGTGTTAATTGGATGATCTTTTCCTTTATTTTTCTCACATTCTATTTGTTATTTCTTTTGTCCTAACCTCTCTCATGCTTTATGGGCAGATGGCAATTTCTTTGTACAGGTACCTGAACTTTTGGAGTATATTGTTTTTATCTTAACTAGCCCAATATCATTAAGGTTAACTTTTTAACTAAGCATGTAATTTTCAGGACAATGTCATCAGTTAGAGCTCATCCATCTGGACAAAATTTATTCATGGTTATTGTTCGATTTTTGGAGACTTTTTTTGGGTCAATGTCTGCAGGTCAGTACTTTTCCTAATGTTCTGTTTAGGTGGACTAAAGAACTTGTTTTATTTTATTAACTTTATGTCTTAGATGTTATTCTGTATTGTTATGGTTTATGAATTGTTATACTTTCAGTATTCCTAATTTGGATTCTTGTGGTGGCTCTGCAGGTGTTGGAGTTGGATTTATTTCTGCTTTAATATCCTTTTAAATCTGTTCTTGGCCTACATATATGCACTATAAATCTTGAGAGACTTGAAATTCAAAATTTATTGTAAACCCTTGACTATCAGAACCTATTTAAGTATGCAGGATTGGATATTGACAAGTAAGTATTTAATATTAGTTTTCTTTGGGAGATTTTTCATTTGGTGTACATGTCATGGTTGGAATTTGGAAAATACTGATTGAAGAATTTTATGGTTCCATTCAGCCTTCAGAACTTGGAGAGTTGTCTTTTTGTTCTTTTCCCATATTTCTCGTAAGATGTCTTCCTGGACCATTTCTTCATAACTTTTTCATGATATTGCCATTCATAAGTTCTTCCATTCACAGTGCAAATTAGGATGTAAAAACTTTTTTTTTCAGGTACATGCTTGCTGAGGGCCTTGGCCTGTCTGGTATTGTATCAATACTGTTCACAGGAATAGTAAGTGCATACTACATTTTTCTGTGTTATTTCTGTCTGTTTCAAGACATCTTTATGAATATTTTGATTTTTTTTAGGTTATGAAGCATTATACATTTTCAAATTTGTCACAAAGTTCGCAAAGATTTGTCTCTGCTTTTTTCGAGTTGATATCTTCTTTAGCTGAAACATTTGTGTAAGGAGGATTTCAATTGTCATATTTACACTGTCATATGAAACATTTCCTCTATATAATAGTGCCTACACACTTTTTGTCTTATGTTGTACAGATTTATATACATGGGCTTTGATATTGCTATGGAACAACATAGCTGGTCACATGTTGGATTTATATTCTTCTCCATTGTATCCTTTCTTTCTGGCTCATAAAATTGAAGTGTTATGATTTGTATCAGCTTAATGTTTTATGTTCT
Organism: Abrus precatorius; assembly: GCF_003935025.1. Classification (NCBI taxonomy): domain Eukaryota; kingdom Viridiplantae; phylum Streptophyta; class Magnoliopsida; order Fabales; family Fabaceae; genus Abrus; species Abrus precatorius. The sequence goes on along the minus strand of NW_020874292.1, from coordinate 28,656,930 downwards.
TTTTGGTGCTCTTCCTTAACTCATGTGATAACCACTTAAGATATTCATTGGAATTGCAAGGTAATTGTACTGATTGCTATCATTATAAGTGTTTGATACACTGGAAGATGCTCATTTCAGGCTTTTTGAATAGTTTATTGACAGTATATAAAGATTTGCAAACACTTCACACATTTTTAAAGCTTTGCTTTCACTTTTCTCTTGGAAGTTGTAAACTAGATTGTTGGGGCATGCAGGGCGGCAAATGTCTTCTCTTGTGCTTATTTGGTCAATCTGGTCAGACCGTCTCATCGAAACATACCTGCAAAACATCAGAAGGCACTTTGGTATAGTGGTAAGGGATAAAGCAACACAAAATCATTGACTTTGCTGTGGGAGGATGGATTAGTTCTGTCAACTAAACAAACTGCTTCTTGCCTTTGGTGTATTCTATAATGCCTAAGTTTTGCACCTTTTGAACATGAACAGGGCTTCGAGGTGCAATGGCTTTTGCGCTTGCTTTGCAATCAATTCATGATCTTCCAGAAGGACATGGACAGACCATCTTCACCGCCACTACAGCAATAGTTGTTTTGACGGTAGGTGTGCTCTTGTTGTTCTGTAGTGAAGCTAATCATTATAAAAATAAATATAGATTGGTAGTGTGAGGTACTTGGCTATGTTGTACATCATTTAAAATGTAAATATTATTTTCACACACCATGTATCAACAAGAACAAAAACTGAGAGTAGGGAAGGTGACAATATTGAGTTGGATGAGTGGACATAAGATTGGGCGCAGATTGGTTCAGGAGAAAGTTGGAGGAGCACATATTGAAGAAAATATTACTTCACAAAGGGAAAGAAGATTGAGCAAGAAATGAATGCTGTATATGTGTCCAACAAGAGATGAAAAAGAATTGAGTGAATAAAATATATAAAGGACACAATAGCGAAGTTTAGTTAAAATCCAAATACAGAGGGATATACTGAAAAAAAAATTGAGGATTGTATTCCAAAAAGAGATTAAAGCAAATAATTGCTGAGACAAAATACAAAGAGGAGGCAGTAGAAAAATTCACTTCAAATAAAAGAAAATGTGAAATTGGCATAATCTCAACCTCTTTTAAGGAATCTTACAAGTTACAACGAGTGAAAGATCTTTGAATCCAATTTTAAGTGATCAATAAGTCAGCTACCAGTCTTGTGGTATGAACTGATACATGTGCCATTCAGGAATCTCATTTGACACAGATTTAGATTTGTAAATGGTGACTAAATTATAGCTGGAGGATATTGTGTTATGTGATTTATCATAAAAGAATACAGAAGTGCTATTTGTTAAAAGGATAATTCACTGGTAGTATTGTCCTATTCGTATAATTTTCTTATTTGGCTCTGGACCTTTTCCCCCATATTTTGTTTAATCACAATAGTTGAGCAGTAATTTCAATATGAAACTTAATTTTTCAGGTATTGCTGATTGGTGGTTCAACAGGTACCATGCTGGAAGCTCTAGATGTTGTTGGTGGGGACAGTCATAATGATAGTCCTTTGGCTTCAGTTGGTACCATGACAGTAAGTTTTGCAACAAATAATGCAGTTTAAGACTTAGCTTTGTGTGCTCTACTTCTATGAAGTTTCTTATATGTCTTTTACCTTGAAATTTGCATTTAGAAGCAACAGCCATCGTTAATATTTGGGAGATGAATTATCAAATACGAATATGATCTGTGCTTAAAAGTTTCTCTTTCACAAGCTTGCTCCAAGATCATATTTCCAAGATTATACAGTCCTGTTTAAGAGATGTTGATATATTGTGTCATTGCTGAATGTTTGAAAGAAAGAAGTAAACCATAACAAGCATGAGTTGTTCATATTGAAGGCAAAAAACTTGTGTTACATATGCTCACATCACATATGAGAATGCTTTGTGCTGTTGTTTAATTTATTCCATGATTGTTTTATTTTAAGCATTGTTTACATGTTCTTGTTAAAATATAACTTGGATTCATCTGTAGTAATAACTTGGCCGTATAATTTAATTGTAACTTCTGCTATTGTGCATATTTCCTTTTGGTTTTGTCATATACTGATAGTTCTTAATATGCAAGATTAGGCTCTTTTGCTTTCTTAAATTGTAGAAGCATGCAGGAGCCAGGAAGTGACTTCTGCTTAACTAGGAGTCTAAGATATGGGTGGGTCTAGTTTGTAACTGTCTTGAAATAACTTTTCCTTTTGTGGGGAAAAATGTTTTTGGTATATAAAAAGGGGTGGCCTTGCGAGAGAGGTTCATAGGGAGGTTAGATGTATGAGCCCTGCCCCACCCCCCAAAAAATAAAAATAATATATATATCCCCATAAAATTAGAGGCACTATTTCTGAGATTTGAACTTGTGACCTAAGCAACCTTACTGTTTCACCAAGGCTCGTTGTCAAATGTTTTCTTGCTACAAATAATTAGGCTATATTTGGTGCAGAAAGAAGTGGAAGCATGCAATTGAACTTGTGATTATGTTTTTGAATTGCATGTAAAAGTACTGTTATCAATCACTTGATTAGAGAGGGAGAAAAAAGTCCATACCTATATGAATTAGAGACACGATTATCTGATGTAATTATCCCAGGCTCACCTGATGGTGAGCAAAACATGCTTCAAAAACATATGCAAATCTCATATATGATTTTGAGTTTCAAGAATCTGTGTCCTGTTATGAATTTTTCTCATCAAAATGTTTGTTAACTTCCAAATTAAAAACCCAATTGTGACATTCCCAATGATCCTGACAATGGATAATATTTAACAGAATGAATCTACCTAACATGTTTTTGTCTGTTTCTCTTTTAGCTAATATTTTTGGTTTCTTTTGCTAGAATTTCGATGGAAACCATGGATATATTGCTCCTTCTTACGATGAAGAATCATCATCAGGCAACAAAATCAAGATGAAGCTAAAAGAATTTCACAAGAGGTATTGTCTGCGTCCTGAAACATTAAATATGGTTAAATATATATTTTTCTTGATAATGTTGCCAATCTAATTTCTGTTTACTTTTTCATTGCAGTGCTGCATCTTTTACAGCATTGGATAAAAACTACCTCACCCCATTCTTTACAAGTCAAAATGGAGATGAAGATGATGAAGGTAAGTTTTATTTTAAATTTAACTTACTTAGTTTTATTCTTGTCGAAGAATTGATGAAGTAAATTGGTAGACTAGGAAGCATGGGTCTGACACAAATACAGTTTGATACAAACAGACATAGATATGACAAATTTTAAATATCATAGCATAACTATAATATAATGTATAAAATTAATCTAAGATTAACATAAAATAAAAAGTAAACAGCAGGAGAGAATCTCTGTTTAAAAATGAGCATGAGTCATTGTACTGATTGTTGAAGTGGCATCCTTGTTAAAGAAGTTGAAGTGACATCCCTGTTTTCAAGTATTTAAGATCATGTCTCTAGGAAGTAAGTTTGAAGGAAAAGCTGTATAGTTTTCTGGAACCGTTAGAAGTCTCTACTCGAGGCTTGTGAACCGACAACTTTCTTTGACCCATAAAATAAATATACACAAATAGATTATTTGCTCATCGGGAGTTGGCTTGCAATTTTCATGGAATATTTCAAGTAGCGTTTCTAATGATTATTTTTCATTAATGTTCTTGGATGTATTATACTTAAACTTTATGAATGATTGTCTTAAGTGTGGCCGTGAAGGAATTTTGTTTTGACATTGTATCACTGCAATTTGTAATTCTTGATCTCAACAGCCGAGCCTTTTACTTCTACAAGATCGGGTTTTCACGGCCAGAACCATTATTCATCATGATTTGTTCCAAAAAAAATACACGTTAAGTGAGTCCCCTTTGTATATAACTTCAATCATGGAATTTATAGACAGCTCGTAGGATTTGGCACAATACAGGAATCAAATTTACCTCCTGCATTCCAAGTTGTGAGATTGAGAATCTCTTGGCAAGTCTCGTTAGCTTGGGCGACATCAACACGGCAGGGTTAGCATTCCATGCAAATTGATGTATGCCTCTGCCATGAGGTTGGAGGATTATAATTTGGATCTAACCACACATGTATTTTGACGTTGACGTTTTTAAAGGTTTTCTTGGTATAGTTTCTATTGAGTTCTGAAAGTGTTTACTTCATCTTAACTACAATTATGGATCATGGATAAATTTACTTTATTCAGGTAGTGAATTGATCGTTCAAGTAGTTACTGAATACAGTATTTTCTTCGTATTAAATATTTCGTTGCGTCATTTGGCACAATATATTTGCGTTTGAGCGTACAATGTGATTTTAAATAACCTTGATCTTGCAAAACCGATTGTGGTTAAAAAAGAGCTTAAGTAGGTAATTTGTCTTTTTGGGTACTTATATTGAAAAAGGCATTTGTTTTTTGGTCATAAATTTGCTGAACCAAATGCTAAACCAATATTACATTACACTTGCCCTCAGGTTAGAATTGTTATTGGACCGAAAAAGCAAGAACTATTGTGGAATTAAGGCCCAAAGAAGAAACAAATCCATTTATAATTGATATCTCTGTTGACAAAAAAATATATATTTCTCATACATAACATGTCATACTTCACATTCATTGCCCTATTTTTGGTAAATATGTTAAATTACACTTTCAAATAATTAATTAACTTATCACACCAAAATGGTAAAATACCTTAATCGATTTATAAACGAGCCAAAGCCAACAAAGCAAAAGGCTCCTCTATTCCTCTCCTAAATATAAAACTAGACTAAAAACCAGCAATGCACATATATAAATCTTCTTATTTTTATGATATTAATTATATAGAGATTGTTAACTATAATATTAAGTCAGTTGATGTTATTTAAATTATCACACATTAATTATTTTTTAAAAATTAAATATTTATTTAATAGCATTAATAGTTACTAAATAAATATTTTATCCTTTAGTAATTTGCATTATATATATTGTTTTTATCATGTAAATATTTTTTATTATATCTAAATATTATGTTATTTTCTTTTTTTTCCTGTTATAATTATAATTATTGTTATATGAACATATTATCACTGCAGTGATTTATCATAGCAATTTAAATATATGTATTATTATAATCAATTTTTTTAATCTGTACAATATTATACACAACAAAATAATTATATATAACATTTTTTTTTATAAAATTATATTATTTAATATTATCAATATATTAAATTATGTAATTTAAAAAATTATTATATATAACCTTATAAAAATTAAAAGTTTAGAAATTGGTATTATAATATAGAGAAGGTAGACGAGAAGCAAGTGACATTATTTACTATGGTGTATGATAAATAATAAATGAGAGCGCATTTGCAAGGTAATATAAAACATATAAAGAAAAAAAAAAAAAAAAACCTTCATCGATTTTTGAAATTAGACCGTTACAACGTAAACCCACACACCCCAACGGCTACTTCTCCTTCCATTCCATTCCAACACACAACACATCTCAGAACCAAACCCTTCTTCTTCTTCTTCTTCCATCACCTTCTATCACTCAAAACCTTCGATCCCTTCCGATTCACCCACACCCACCATTGCTCTCCTCTCAAAGATTCCGTTTTTATTGCTTTCATCCATTTGGGGCAATGGTGCACGTGCAAATTTGCGCCACCGACACCACGCAAGAACACAACCCTGATTACTCTGGTGCTCCGCCGATGCCTCCGCCGTCGACTCATCACCGCCGTCCAAGGGTACGGGAAGTCAGCTCCCGGTTCATGTCCCCCACCATCAATCGGCGGCCGCGGACGGAGGCTGATTCTGGCACCGATGAGAATTCAGAAACCCCATTCCCAATGGGATGTTTTGTTTCTCAGAGGAAACATCGTGCAGTGAAACTTTTCAAAGAGAACAATGGAAATGAACAGGCTCCACCACACCCTTCAAAGTCATGTTCTGGCAGAATTGGAATTGGTAGTGGCAATAGCAATTCCAAAGTTAATGCCACACCTTGTGTTTCTAGGCCTGACACTCCCACTCCTTCAATTTCTGTGTCTTCAAGATATAGGCTCACCCAACAACACCAACACCATCATCATATTCATAGGTCTATCAATGGCACTGCCTCAGCTGCTGCAAAATTGTTGCAAGCCAGTGGCTTGAATCATGCCAACGCCAATGCTTCTTCCGCTTTGCAATTGCCTCTAACCAATTCCACGTGTTCCAGCGACGATTCAAGTGTGAATTGCAGCATTCAGTCACTTCCTGAATTGGGAGATAGAGATATGTTGCTGCAATCCACTGTGTCTGCTGTGGCTGAAAAAATTGGGAGTGCCAATGGTGGGGATTTGAAATTTCACCCTTCCCCTTTGTCCCGTTCGGTTGAGCACTTGCTAGTAAAAGGGGCTGAGAAGCAACCTCCTCCTCCTCCTTCTTTTATCTCCAAGCATCATGGAAGTGGAAATGGAAATCAATTGGTTAAGTCAGGTGGCCTTAGTTTGCCACCTGTTCCTCCTCAGTTTGCAAAACCAGGGGTGGATACGAGGAAAGGGAAGAAAGGGTCTAGTCATCAGGAAGACATGCATTCACTCAGATTGATCTATAATCGTTATTTGCAATGGAGATTTGCCAATGCAAAGGCAGAATCTGCTATCAAAGCTCGGCAAACAGAAAGCCAGGTCAGTTACCTACCTTCTATTTACTACTTAATGACAAATCACAAATATCTAGTAGAGGTGGCAGTGGTGGTAGTAGTAGTAGTAATAGTAGTAGAAGAAGAGGTGGTGTGGTGTGGTGTTGGTGATAGTGGTAGTAGTAGTAGTAGTAGTAGAAGAAGAAGAAGAAGAAGAAGAAGAATTGAAAATCACAATTGTCTGGCTAGGTAGTTAGTTCTATACTTAGAATTCTCTGGATGGATAGAGCAAGAGGAATATAGGGAAGATTGGTTGATCATGGGCAAGAGAGTGGATCTCTATTTCAGTTGCACTGCAAAGCTAACTTGGAGTAAATGCTTGAATGATATTGACAGTAGCTTGAAAGATATGGTGGTTAATTTGTTTGTTTCCCTGGACCTTAAGATATAGACACAGCATATGAAAATCTTAGTGAACAAGAAAAAATACAGATGGAGAAAATGTAGAGCAGTTCTGCATTCAACGATTTAGTTTTGACCTGAGTGTAAACTGACTATCACATCATTTATTGGACATTGTAATCTGGCTAGTTTATTTCAAACTATGCTCCAATAAAGTTCATATGGCTTTTTAATATATACAAAACTTCCGTTTATGGGGAAGTGTTAATGTGCTTTAACTATTCAGAACTCTTTTGCACATTCACATCTACTCAATATTTCAGTTGGTTCTGATGTAGCCTAAAATTTTTGTACTATCTTGTAAAATTTAATCACCTTCAACTCTTCTTGTATTTTTGTTTTTCTTCTCCTTAATCCTTGCAGAAAGCACTATATTCTCATGCAATGAAAATATCAGAAATGCGTGATTCTGTGAACAGGAAACGCAAAGAGCTGGAGTTTTTGCGGAGATCAAAGACTCTGACTACAATTCTTGAAGCTCAAGTAAGGCCACCAATAATTTTGAATGCTTCTTTTGTATTTTGCATTTATGTTGCGCAAAACAATATTTGCTGTGTGAAATATGGGTAAGAATATCATTGCTTGTTGCCTTCTTTCGGTATCCACATATTTGTTATTATTGTGTCTCTTTCAGCAAGACCACCTTATGCGATTTATATATGTTGAAGTGCAATTAAGAGAATACCCATTATCAATTATCATTTTATTTCTATATTTACAGTAATATCTTTAAGTAATTTGCATATTTTTATTCAATACAATTATAGATTCCATATTTGGATGAGTGGTCTGCTATGGAAGAAGAATATTCGGCCTCTACTACTGAAGCAAGTCAGGCTTTATTGAATGCCTCAGCGCAACTTCCAATGAGTGGGAATGTTAGGGTATGGTTGTAAATCTTCTTCTCGTGTTTCTTTATCATTTTACCTACCCATCTACCCAAGCAAATTTTGCTTTTTTCTGCTATACTTATTCTTTGGAATTTGTCTGCAAGGTCTAATTTAGAACAATGCATTATTATGCCGCAGGTTGATGTAAAAGAACTGGGGGAGGCGCTGAATTCAGCATTAACAATGATGGAAACAATGATTTCCAATATTCAAAGATTCATGCCAAAGGTGAGACAATTGAAAGAATGGATCTAAATTGATTACAATCATTCAGAGTGCTGCTTCCTCCTTCGATGCCATTTTTACTTTGTTATGTAGCCAGTAGGGTCAAAATTTGAGTTTCTCTACAAACTTAGTTGAAGAAACACAAAGATATTCAATTAGTTGTGTCTATAATGCGTGAGGCATTGCACTAACAAAACTTTGTCAATCTCAGGCAGAAGAAACAGATATTTCTATTTCAGAATTAGCCAGAGTTGCTGGTGGGGAAAGAGCTCTTATTGGAGAATGTGGATATTTATTGTCAAAGACATACAAATCACAGGTATGCCCATATTCATTGTAGATAATGGCTGAATTCTACAATCATATGTTCTATGATGTTTATCTCCTGCAGTTTTTTCATATCTTGATGCTTTTCTAATTTTCAGGTGGAGGAGTGCAGCTTAAGGGGCCAGCTAATCCAACTGCATTCCATTTGCCAAAAGAATAATAAGAGTATAGAATAACAAGCAACTGATAATTCAATTGCAAGTTAATTTTGGAAATACTACACACATCTAATGTTGTTGATAGTTGATGAGGGAACATCAACAGTACACCCTGCAGATTCATTTCTCTTTGACATTCTTTTTCCATTAGTTGAGAAAAAGGGAAGAAAGGATCATGATCATGATGCAAAATTTACTTTTTGCTGTCTCAAGATGTTCCACAAACATTGTATGCACTGTATTTTTGTCAATGTAATGGATGGCTCAGGTGCTCAGCCAAGTCACCGCCATCTCTTCCCCCTTTTCACTCACTTGGATGTCAATAAAAATGTAATGGGACACTTAGTCCTTGAATGAATGGAATATGTTTGTAAGAATTTTCTTTGAACTTTCAGGCTCCTATGTGTTTTCTCATACAGGTATATAATATATATTATTCACACTATGACATTGTTGTAAAATTTAAAAACAACTAGACCAACTATATATAAGTGAAGAGAAAATACTGTTCTTGTAAAATACCTTGTAGAGGTGTTTGACTGATAATTTAAGTGTTAGACTTTTGTTGTATAATTATTTCAATTTTATTCTGTCTCAATATGATTTCAACAATTTATCATATTTTTTAAGATTTTGTTAACCTAATGCCTCTACGGTGGAGTTTAACAACCAAAATTACTAAAATTTTATTGAAAAAAACACATTTATTAAAAGTATATAAATGCTTCTTTTTAATAAAAAAAACTAATATATATATATATATATATATAAATGTTTAATCTTGACTCTAAAAGTCTGAGGTTAACATATTTTAAAATTTTAATAAAATTTAATTAGACACTTAAAATAAATTATACTTACAAAATTTTGAAATAATTAAAATAAATAACTAATTTATTATAACAATAAATAAATAAATCTATATTTTCTCCAACAAGAATATTCTCATTAGCATTGTTATTAGAGTACATCTAACTTCAAGCCCAAATATTTTATTAGTAATTATAAAAAATAGTTAAAATAATTATTTTCTTTATTTGTTACATAAACATTCATAATTTTAAAATATTACAAGTTGAATGAAATATAAAACTTATATGACAATTAAACTAGCGTAACATTTAATAAAAGTTTTTAAAATTTTGTATGGCGGTCACATAATGATATATAATACGAATTTTTACGTGACATATGAATAAATATTATCACGTAGCTGCCATGCAAATTTTTTATTTAGTAGACATCGCATGAATAAGTCAAATATGTAACTAAATTAATCTTAAAGTGATATTAAAAAATATATTATTTAAATAAATAATTAATAAAAATAGATTTATTTAGGCAAAATGTGTAAAAAGCTTTCGTTAAAAAATGATCATAATTTATTATTTTAAGTATACTTATTATTATTAAATAAATTTATTTAAAATCATAAAAATTATACTTATTTTAATTGATAATAGAGTACCTTTTGAATATAAAATATAAAATACGGAAGGGCGTCCCCATAAGCGCCCGACCCGACCCAACATGGGAAGAATAACCCGTCAGAGAGATTCATTCATTTTCGTCTTCGTTTGTTTCTCTGCGGAGAAATTGGAAAGAAGCTACGAGGGTTAGGGTTTATGTTAGGGTTGGGCTTGTTCTGAAATCAAATCAAATCGAAGCAGAAGAGTGAAGAGAAAGAGAGAAAATGGCGTTGAAGTTTTTGAACAAGAAAGGATGGCACACGGGGAGCCTCAGAAACATCGAAAACGTGTGGAAAGCGGAGCAGAAGCATGAAGCCGAGCAGAAGAAGCTCGATGAGCTGCGCAAGCAGATCCAAGAAGAGCGAGAACGCACCGAGTTTCGCCTTCTTCAGGAGAAAGCTGGCCTCGTTCCGTAATTATTCATTTCTCTTCAATTTATCAATTTTATTTTACTTTTAGGGTTAGGGTTTCACTGCGGATTCCTAATTGATTGCAGTCACCAGGAGAGGTTGGAATTCTTGTACGATTCCGGGTTGTCCGTTGGAAAGTCTGCCAATTCCGAAGGATTCAAGGCGCTTGAACAGTTTCCAAAATCCGACGCAGCAGATGCTGCTTCATCCTCTGCTTCTGCTTCTAAGGTAGTTGTTGTAGTAGGTTTCTGTGATATTAGTGTTGATTTTTCGCATTTTTGTAGCAAATGATTTTTTATTTTCTTCTAAATGATTCATGATTGATTGGGTGTGCAGCAGCAGGGGGCGAGTGTTCCCGGAGCATTATTTGAGGATAAGCCTCAGTCTGCCAATGATGCTTGGAGGAAGCTTCATACTGATCCCTTGCTTATGATTCGCCAGCGCGAGCAGGAAGCGCTTGCTAAGATAAAAAACAACCCTGTTAAGATGGCTATGATAAAAAAATCAGTAAGTGTCTCCTTCATTTTCAATTCAGAAATGAGATGCCCTTGCCAAGAATATGAAACTTTAGGGTTAATTGGACTCCCCTTCCCTTCCAGTTGAGAGATGCTTATGCTTAGATTACGCTGTTTACCATTTACAAACTGTTTGGTTCAAAGGAGGGTAGGAGAAGGGTGGGAATATAAAATCCCCTCCATGTTATACGAGAGGAAAAATTTAGAGGGGAGGGATTTTGGTCTCCCTTCCATCTACTCCAAACCTCTAAATGAAACAAGGAATTTTCATCATAAACCTCTTACCCAACCTTTTCGAACATTATTTCTCTGTCTAGATTCTGGTCCATTTTAATCTAATTGAGCGTCTTAGGAACATTATTTCTCTGTCTAGATTCTGATTCCCAGCAGCCAATTTTGAATATCTAAGAACCAATTCAAAGCCAACAATAAGAGTGTTAAAGAATAAAGCTTCATTTTCATCAATTGAAGTCCTAAATAATAAGGTGTTCAAAGAAAAGAAAAATGTTGCTACTAAGCTCATTCATAGTTAATCACCATCACTAAGAGGTTTCCTTAGATTATAATGGTTGGAAGCATGATACATTTTGTCTCTCAATGTGAGGTGTGTAATTTTTAAGATTGGACGGGAGGGCAGTATAATTTAAGCATCTCTTTAGCGAGAGGAACATAATTTATTCAAAACTTTATGAAATTGTACTATACCTAGTTGGTCATTTGTTCTATCTGTATTTTAGATTGATTGATGGTTACAACTTACTATGTTTGACTGGACTTATTCGTAGATAGATATGGTTTAACTTATATGGGAAGAATATTTAAGATTCCTCTGTTTACCACTGTTGGTTTGGGTAATTTTTACACTGAACTGAATCAATGCACTGTACACATCAACCAGATGTAGTACATTGACCAAGATGAACTCCAGCAATGATATTTTAAGTTACACTCATAAATTTCAGCACTTGGTAGTGGGTGCCTTGTTCTTTGATGTGCTGGGGATGCATTAGTGAACATATTGCAGAAATTGCTGGTCAACAAAACCTTTTAATTCCAGAATCTCCCGTGCCTCATACTGTGACTCAACCAATATCAAGCTCTGTTGCAGTAACATCTCCCAGCCGCCACACTTTCTGCAATTTCTCCCAATCACCTCCTCCAGTGTGTCCAGCTTTTGTTTAGGACTATCCATTGTGTGCAACCCTGTGCCTATAGCAGCCACCTAAGGAGTGTACTACCAATATGAGGCTACTACTCTTGTTCCTGGTGACTTCAATTTCAGTCGGAATGGTTTATAATTATATGAAATTGAGAATTGTGTTACTTTCTACATACTCACACATTGGCCTGTCATTTTAATCTCTTTAATTCACCTTGCATTTAAAGATCTTTAAATTGCAGAGACTGAATAGGATAACAAAAACAATTGTTATAATTTAACTTTCAGCAAGACCTTTTGTTTGATGTTGTTTCTAATATGTGGCATGTCCTAATAATGCCCGGTAATGTTGTCAGGTTGAAGGAATGGAACCCAAGGAGAAAGATCACAAGGAAAAGGAAAAGCGGAAGAAGCATCATTCTAGTAAATCAAAGCCTAAAAAACAATCTGATTCAGAAGATGATGCTGCTGACAGGAGAAAAAGAAAGACTAGTAATGGAGATTTTGACAATAAGTATACCAAGTCCCAATCATATTCAGAGGATGAAATGGGTGATGGAGAAAGGAAAAGAAAGAAGAATCACTATGAAGACAAAAAATACAGAGAAAGGTCAACGAGTCACCAACAGAGGCAAAGAAATGCCAAAGACTATAAAGAAGATGCAGGTGACAGAAATTATAGCACGTTTAAGTCAGAAAGATATGCTTCAGAAGGTCAGTCCAATAAAAGGGGGGATGGGAGATTTTCTGAAGCAACATCCAGTAGATCTTCTGCTACTTTACTTGAACGTGGATCACACTATAAGCGCAGAAATGTGGCTCCGAAGCTTTCAGAAGAAGAGCGTGCTTCTAAACTTAGGCAGATGCAATTGGCTGCTGAGGTGCATGAAGAGCAGAGATGGAAACGTATAAAGAAGGCTGAGGAATCTGATGCACAGGAAGCAGTCCAGAACAAAAACACTGGTGGCAGGAATTTCTTGGATAATGTTCAAAAAAGTGTATATGGCGCAGCTGAAGGAGGGAGCAAATCAATAGCTGAGAGTGTCCGTCGCCGGACACATTATTCTCAAGGCAGGTCTGCAGGTGAAGGCAATGCATTTCGGCGATGAATGCTGGGTGGCTTCATCACTAATTTTTAATATCTCAGCTGTCTCCACACCTCTCTTGCGTTTGCTTTTCTTCCATGTACCATCATATGATTCCTTTCTTGTATCAATATGTGAAAACCTGTCTGATATCAATGTGATAATATATCAAGAATTCATCGTTTTCCCTTCATGATTCGAGATTTCCAATGTTCCTTGTGATTTTGAAGTATTCGTGTCTCGAAATCAAATATTTTATATGCTACGCATACTGTTCGGGTAAATGCATGTACGACGTGAATATTAGACTAAAACATCCATTATACTTGGAAATTGATACAAATTGTTGATTTGATCTGTGTGATATTATAAAAAAATAAAACTAACGATTTTTGATAAATTAGTTAATTTAATCTTTGATTTTGACTATTGTTAATTAATTTGTTGCTAATGTTATTGAATAAATTAACTAATAATTATAAAGTTAACGCCAGAGTTAAGAATTAGATTGATTTTTCTTATAATCTTATGAACCAAATTGACCAGTAACTTCAATTATCGAGATCGAGTTATTGTTAAGGACTATATTAACAGGTGATATTATTTTAAAGCAAGAAAATTATATTTTGCGCTGAGAAAAACTATGTAGACAACGCAAGCGGAGTGATGTTACTCATTATTAAATAACCCAAATAGAAATTGAAGAAAAGCATACACGTTAGAGGTGTTAATATCAGTGCTTTAAAAATAGCACAAAGGATAACTAAAGAAAAAGAAACTACTGTGTTCAGCTGTTATTATCAGTTAATTTCCCCTATTAAAAGCGTCAGTTTTCAACCCGGGTAATGTCTAAAGTTGTTCTTCTTAGTGAACACAAGAAAATCACTTATCGCTTCATTTAGTAAATGCTGTTTACTTTTCTCTTCAATCAGGGAAAAAAGTCCAATTATAGCACTGTGAAAACTTTACTTCGTAACCCAAAAAAGTAGAGAAAATTTTCACTCTTGCCCATTTGAACGAGAATGATCTGCTATGGTGTTTCTGTTACTGGCAGTGGATATGATGCCTAATGGCCATAATGCATATGCAGGCAAAAAGATGTGGTTGCTGATTTACAATTAAGGAAGTACTGTTGTTCTTAATGTAGCTAATGATAGCTATGTAAAGCTTCCTCCTTGATTAATAATGTGGCGCATCTTACAGTTGCATGTCTCTGTCATAGGCGATGAAAGCCAAATCATCATGTCAATTCCTACCTATTCTACCTCGTTAACAGGTAATTGTGATTATATTAAATGATCTTCTGCCGACACACACTTTCCTTATTGTTAACTAAGTTATTTGGTTTTAAAAAATATTTCCTGATTTCACTTTTAAGTATAAAAAAGTTACCTTATTTTTTTGTTTGGCAGTTCTAAAATACTCATTAAGAAATTAAAAGTAATTTTTTTTATCCAAAAATATTATTAATTAATCTTTTCTCGTGATTTTTAATACAGTGCAATGTAATTTTTAATTAAAAAATTCATTTTTAATTATTTAACCAGTACTCTAAAGACACCTGTTAACAAAATTCTATATAAAAAATAAAGTGATATTTTATAATTAAAAGTAAAAACAGAAAATAAAAGCAGTAAACATTTTCTCAAATGCCCCGCGAATATTTTGAGTGCTGCCCCTGATTGTACCCAGTGCATGAGGCATTTGATTGGTATATATCATTTTCAAGCCAGCATGAGTATATTATGATAGAGTAATATAGCAGAACAAGATGGTCACAGTTCATGGCCTCTTCTTATGTTCCCTTATTCATTCATTGATTGAGCTAGAGTTACAGCTGCACCAAGGACAAATGAATGAAATGATAAATTAATATTTGGCAAGCATGGCCACTTTTGCATATTTGTATTATGTGAATAATGTTACTATTATTATTATTGCCAAAGGATGTGAAGTGTAGGTACTCAGTATTTAAGATGTTGTTGTAACAAATCATGGTAGATAATATGAGAGGGTCACAGTGGACCATGTAGCTAGTTACTCCACCACGATTCATTAGTTATGTGAGCTTCTTGGGTTGGAGGATATTTAAGGCATTCACTGTTATGCAGATAACAAAAGAAAACAAGTTTGAACTTTGGTCACATACTACAATTTTTTTTATGTTCCTTTATCATTTGCATCATTGGTAGGGAAAA
Organism: Abrus precatorius; assembly: GCF_003935025.1. Lineage (NCBI taxonomy): Eukaryota > Viridiplantae > Streptophyta > Magnoliopsida > Fabales > Fabaceae > Abrus > Abrus precatorius. Next base: position 28,641,421 of record NW_020874292.1, on the reverse strand, counting down.
GTGTCGGTTTGGCTACAATTAGAGCTCTATTGTACCATATATCTGCTTGGGAAAGAATAAGAAACTTGTCCATAGTTAAATTTTACAGGGCCAGCCAATAGGGTATACAAGATGAGGATCTTTTGGTTTCTAGTTTTCTCTGCACATCTGGCAATAGCATCTTCACTTGTGGAATTTGAAGGCATGTATTTTAACCAATTCTTAACTCGATTGAAGCAAAAGTTTTCTATTTAGGCTGTATTATGCTGCCTGCACTATAATTTGCTGTTTAGTTCTCTTTTTTGCGCTGTGTTTTTTAAATTTACAAGAATATTGCCTATGATACGTTACAAAAGAAAAAAAATCTTTGGTAAACCATTTCACTACTAGAATGGAATTCTGAATTTGTGTAAGGATTTTATGCGTATTAGATTTGCTAACAGCCCAATTTGCAGATAATGATTCAAGGCACACGCAAACCACCATGCAGCTGAATTTGTATCATGCTAGAGGTCTTGAGTCCTCTCTAACTTCCACATCACCATTTTTATTCTCTGACATGTTCACAAAAGATGAGGAGCGTGTCAAGTCTCTTCATTCCAGATTAGCTAACAAGGAAGGTGTCAGCAATTCAGGCACCACTACCTCTTCTGATAAAGTGGGGGGACCAAAACTTGTGAGTACACCATTGAAATCTGGTTTGTCAATTGGTTCAGGTAATTACTATGTGAAAATAGGACTTGGGACCCCTGCTAAGTATTTTACCATGATTGTAGACACTGGTAGCTCCCTCTCCTGGCTCCAATGCCAACCTTGCATTATGTACTGCCATGTGCAGGTTGACCCTTTATTCAGTCCTTCAACATCTAAGACCTACAAAACCTTGCCATGTTCATCCCCTCAGTGTTCCTCTCTCAAGAGTTCTACACTAAATGCTCCAAGTTGCTCAAATGCAACTGGTGCTTGTGTATACAAAGCAAGCTACGGTGACACTTCTTTCTCAATCGGTTATTTGAGTCAAGATGTGCTAACCTTAACTCCATCAGAAGCACCATCAAGTTTTGTATATGGTTGTGGACAGGACAATCAAGGATTGTTTGGAAGAGCTGCAGGTATTTTGGGTCTAGCCAATGACAAGCTCTCCATGTTCTCACAATTGTCCAACAAATATGGCTATGCTTTCTCCTATTGTCTTCCCACATCTTTTTCAGCACCTAACTCTTCCAGGGAAGGTTTCTTATCCATTGGAAGCTCATCATTGACACAATCATCATCATACAAGTTCACTCCCTTGTTGAAGAATCCAAAACTTCCTAGCTTATATTTTCTAGATTTGACAACTATTACTGTGGCAGGTAAGCCACTAGGAGTGGCTTCCTCAAGTTACAATGTGCCTACCATAATAGACTCTGGCACAGTAATCACAAGGCTACCTTTGGCTGTTTATACAGCACTGAAAAAAGCATTTGTGACGATCATGTCCAAAAAGTATTCACAGGCCGAAGGACTCTCCATCTTGGATACTTGTTTTAAGGGTAGTGTCAAAGATATGTCAACAGTGCCTGAGATTCAGATGATATTTCGTGGAGGTGCTGGCCTTCCTCTTAAGGTTCATAACACCCTTATAGAAATTGAGAAGGGAGTTACTTGTTTGGCCATAGCTGGTAGCCCTGCAGCTAACAACATTGCCATTATTGGGAATTATCAACAACAAACATTCAAGGTGGCTTATGATGTTGCCAATTCTAAGGTTGGATTTGCAGCTGGTGGCTGCCAGTGACACTAGTACTTGTTTCCTGACCAAATCATGTTGCAACTCATAAAGCTAGTGCTGGATACAATTTATCAATTGTTGTTCACAAAAATGCTACAATAAAGATCAAAGACCACTTGCAGGGGCATATGCTGTATCTTAGTGTGCTAATAAGAAAAATGACCAAAAAGTTTCAATTAGGTTGAGGGAAATTTTACTTTGAATGTCAAAATACGCATGGGGGGCATGCTAATTCGTTCCACCTTTTGAGTTTGGGTATAAAGTTTTTATTAGGTCCAAAAGCATTTATTACCTAAAAAAGTTAAAAGTATTATAAATATTTGTTAAAAGATTTTTTCATTTTTAATTACTTAAAATTTACCCAATTTCAAGAACTAATGTCTCATGTCAATAATAAAAGTGTAAATTATTAGATGATATCGAGCAAACAATATTTCAATGAACTTCATATTATAACTGTCTCCAATCAAGCAACTACAACAAGTTTTTTAAATTTATAACATATAATTTTATACTTTTTTATGATGTCGCATTATTTTTCTTACCTTATTCAATGATCCATTACTGGCAGTGCAGTACTTGCCTCACGTTTAGTACAACGATTCCTAATGATTTTGTGTCAAAAATGTTATACAACTAAACAAATATTATTGGAAGTGATCAGCCTACTAAAACCAATTAGTTTCGCTATTTGAATAATTTAAAATTAATATTATTTAATTTTATTTATCATTTGTTTTATTATATAATTTTTAAAATTTACATCTCAAATATATTAAAAAAACACCTAAAAATATCCTCTGTGGTGGTACAAAAAATATTTCCCAAAACCAAAAAAACTCCGACATCTCTTTCTAACAATTATTATCCCAAAATATTGTTGTCCAATGCTACCAAAAAGCTTTTTTAGTTGCTATAATAATTGCTCTTCCATGAGCAACTAGGGTTGGACATGCCCTAATAACCCTTTTTTGCAAAGAAATAAATCTCTAGTTTGATAACCATGAAATAACTAAATGTATTTAGTTTTAAAATTATGTTTAAATAATTATTTATAAGTGAATCATTATTAAACTTTTAGAAAAAATTATTACTATGCACATTAATTTGTAAACTTTGTTAGGCATACCCCTTCAAATATCAGAGGCTTAAAGACTAACAATCACTGATTGAAGTATTCATAGCCTGTGTCTTTGACAACTTAACCAACAATTAATTGCACATAATTGTAAGCTTTACATTAGTAACACCCTCCGCATTCGATAGCATCTTCATATGATGTTCTTAAAAAGTATATTAATAAACACCTTTAACAAATTACAGCATGCATGTCAACTGCCAAGTGATTTTGACAATTGAAATTAATTAAAACAACAAATCTACCATTAGATAACACATAGAGTATCATTATTTGTAAAGCAAATCAAGAATTAATAAAGGGACTTCTTAAAATAATCATCTGAATATTTCAATGAAAGATAGTCTTATACATGTGTAGCATTCTCTTATTGTATAGACAAACTAGACACATTCATATTCTACACAGACAATGTCTTGGTTCAACACAAACATGTAGGATCCTCACTGTCTCTTTGCCCTTGTTAGGTGCAAAAATAATCCTTGTCTTTAGACTTACTCCATCCATAAGACTTCAACAAGTCACATTACTACTAGTCATGTGATACTGATAACTTTATGCATTACAAGGAAGTGAAGAAGAGGGTTCGAGAATATTTTTTCAATCTTGTGTTGCTAAGAAGTCTCTCTCAAAAGTGAAGTAAAAGTTCACAATCGAGAATGGTGTGCTTGATTTCCATCGGCAGAAAAGAACAACCCTATCTTAGAGAACAATCTTAAGAAACATTAATTATACCTTATTAAACACTTTAAATTATCATTTAAAATATGTATTGAACATTTTCTATAACTTTTTAATAAAAAATTGGTATTTTTAACTTTTTAACGTGTGTTACTAGATACATATTAAAAAATTCGTAGATTAAATTAACAACATTAAATGAAGATAATTTTGGAATCAGATCTTGACCCATTTCTCATTCCCAATCACACCCCCCAATTGTTCTCTCTTCCTTGGTCCAAATTCTACTTAAGAAGTTTAATTACTAAACGCTGTACTATTGAGTTTGGAACAATAAATATGGCACTCTTTCTGCAGGTTCAAAGGTGCAATGCATGTGAACAAATAAGGGAAATAGGGAATTTATTTTAGTAGCATTTCACTTAGTTATGTTTAGCTTAACTTATTTTAAAATTATAATTACTTATTTTTAAAAGATAAATGCTAATAACAAAATTACTTGAATCTCACTCCTAATCTAACAGGTTACATTCATAATTTCGATGCTTGCAATAAATTTTAACAAATAAAAGAGATCAAATATGTTATTAACACTTTTTTCTTAAAAGAATTAAAAAAACAATTATTTCTTTAAATTTAAGTTTTATTAAACATGTACTTAAACAACAGATTAACCTCATTATTCGACCTTATGATTGTCCTAAAGCATAGCAGGTTTTAAGTTTCAATTAAAATCCAATGAGTTTGCAATTCACCTCAATTATTCAATACTAGATGCTTCGAATTGAACTAGTCATTCAACGGAGAAACCAAAACTATGAAACAAAAGTGAAAGCGCGTTAGAACGAGAAGCATAAATAAACAAGCTTATGTTACGAACAACAGACAACGCTCGAAACATAGCAATTGAACAATAATGTAAAAGGCACGACAAAGAATGTCTCAAATTGCTTACAGCACAATTAACCAATTCTTTGGAAGTGGACTTCAAAGCCCATTATAACATTAGAATGTTATAAAGTTCCCTCTTTTGTCGGCAAAACTGTTAACCCAGAAAAAACTAAAACAAATTGCATCATTTAGAGTTTGTTTAGTAATAATAGAAGTTTTAAATTTATTGAAGAGTTTATAATTTTTTTAACTAATAAATTAGTAGAGTTGTTTAGAAAATAAAAAATTAAGAGAGCTTATAATTTTTAAAAGTTAACTACTTATGAAAAAAAAATACTTAAATAGCATTCAATTTTTATGTTTTTATTTCATTTTTATCTTTAAATTTGTAAACAATTTACACTTGCATAGAATAACCATCGCACTTCATTTTTTTAATCATTTAACACATTTTAATTAGCTATACAATTAGTTTTACCAATCAACTCTAATTTAATCAATTAGTTATAAGTCTATTTCAACAAGCTTATCAACTATAAAATTATAACCTATAAAGTTTTACAAAAGTTTTATCAACTAAAGGCTTAGATTCACTTAATTTGACCAAATGTGGCCTAATTCAACCCCAACAAGCGAAGGCAAGAAGATGAGACAAGATATTCTTAAAAAAAAATAAAAAATTATACAACGGTACAAAAAGACAGAACACGCCATCATTTATTTTACTAATTAAAAAAAATGCATGCTAAAAGTTTAGTTATTTTGACTTTTTATGCTTTTGTATAAGCTGTAAAGTAACTTTTGTAATAATATCATATCTCTGCTAAGATTGTCTGAGTTTTATAAGAATTACTTTGATAATATTCTTAATCCATGTGTGATCTTAACAATCAATTGGCAGAAGAGTTGAAATGTAAATATGGATATCTTATTCGATATTTTCATAATTTGTGTGAAATCTGATTTATTAAAATATGAAATGTTGCTTATCAAGAGTAAAAGATGATTACTTGTATAAGAATTACTTTGATAATATGCTTAATCCATGTGTGATCTTAACAATCAATTGGCAAAAGATTGGATTTGTAATTGTTAAGTGCTTGTTTATTTTAAATTTCAAATCAGGTTTACACAATTTTCAATACATGAAACCATTTTATAGGATGACTTTTTGAAGAAAAAAAATTTCAATGTGAACTAAAGGAGTTTCTAACGTAATTTATATAATTCCAAAGGTAGCATTCTCTTGTTTGACTTTTGTTTTTATCATAGAAAACTTCATACTTGACTATTCCCTATAACTTAGACCATTCACAAATTTCCCTTAAAATACTATTGTTAACTTAGTAAACTTCATACTTGGTTATTGTTTTTGGATAAGATTTTGTTCAATGCTATTTAAAATTTTCAATTCTCCATTAAATCTTATGAAAAATATCTAAAAAAATAATTTTTATTTTAAAATAATATTTATCATATTTGTGTATTCTTGATGTAATAAATATTTTTTTAATGAAAATAACATTTTTAGTTGTTTATTTATGGTATTTATAGGCTTGAACAAGATTAGTCTCACATAAAGGATGTAAGAATATCCGTATAAGGACAAAATATATCCCTTACTTGATCTTTGAGATTATGTAAAAAGCAATGATAAAGTAACAAAAAGAAAACTCAAACAGATCTTACACTTTTTACTATTTTTATTCCTAATTGTATTTCTCCCTACCAAAATTACTGCCTTTTAATTTGTGTAATGTGTTTGATTTTCTAGGAAACTAGTTTTTAAGTTTTCTTAGTGAAGAGGGTCTAGCTCATAACCCGAAAAATGTGATAAAATTGGTATGTTTATTTATACTTGTTCGACATATAAAAAAATTCACTTAAATGAATTCAAATGATAAGGACCATTCCATTTAAATGGAACAAACTATTTCTATCCCTTTTTTTAAAATGAGATAGAGAAAATTAAAAAAAAACAAAATAAAAAAATTACGCTCAAACTCTCATTTCGTAGCATTTGGATCTTCTGCAATAACATTATCACTAAAGGATTTTGGCAATTGAAATATTTCAATGTATTTAAAAAATAATAAATATAATAATGGATGATAAAGATTAATATTAGATATACTGCAGTGAAAAATTCACTTGGAAAGGAAGATGTATAGCCTACAAACAAAAAACAAAACGGTTATTTCTAAGATTTGAATATGTGATGTCTAAATTATAAGACAAAAGCTTTATATATATAAAATTTTGTTATTTAAACGTTTAAAAATTTAGATCATATGTGACAAGGTATAATTTATCAATATCTATCTCTTACATTTTATCTTTTTTAGACGCCAAAAGATGTCACTTTTGTAGCACAAAAATCACTTTCCATATATAAAAGCTCATTCACATTCTCTCAATGTATTCAACAGAAAATTTTGAAATTGTTTTTTTTTTTTACCTTTTTAGTTTTCATTTTTCTGCCTTTGAAATTGCTAGCTTATGGCACACCAACTACAGCATGTCATCATCAAGTGACAAGTAAATCGAATTAGCTAATTATGTATGAACTGGAATTGGTTTACTTTGGTCTTTCAGGGACTTCAAGGGACCCATTCTCTGTTGTCAAATTAAATTTTTCTACCATTGATGTAACATGCATTTGATGGGGTAGCGGTAGTACATACTGGGTTGGCCAGTCTGCGTGGCAGTGTACAAAAGTTATGGTACTACCATTATTTAATACAAGTTTTAGGTGCATAATTCAAACTTAAAATTTTAAATCTATTAGTGGGGCCACCCCATATTTGATTATCAAATGATATGTCTCTTGCAGCCTTCTTATGCTGACTATCTCCAAAGTCCAAACCTTGAATAAATGCAAAGGTAGAATCAGAGCTAGAATTGAAGATGAGCAAGTGATTCATCCAATTTCAGTAAGCCAAGTAAGTTGATATATGTGACACATGAGCATATTCTTTGCATCGTTTTTTAAGATCCCTCACCCATGATCACTTGATGTTGGCAGAGAAGTTGTGCATATTGTTAATCTATTCTTAGCCTTTTTATATGGAAAAAGTCATATTTTGCGCAAAACCCGGATAGAAAATGCAGCTAACATTGAGCATTGTGCAATGAACATAAATTTATGCATACATGTCAAAGGAAAAAGTAGATGGCACAAGAGCACTTTTTAGACCTTAAATAAAGAATGATCATAACTGATTCTCCACCTTGGCCTATGTTATTCCAAATTCACAAACAACTCCCAGATCTCAAATTAACAATATGAAATCTGGCTCCACATGTCAAGTGTAAATATTACCTGTCTCCACTACTAGATATAAGTAGAACATAGTTCCAACAAATATTGAAGTAAGTGTTCCAAAGCAAGTATTTAAATTTTAGGCTTCAGGATCTGCCCATTATTAACCTAGTCAATGGAATAAAATATCAGGTAATAAAGATGTGCCAAGGTGTAATGCTGGATTTTGCTTTTCATAGCTGAAAGTATTGATGTCTCCAAAGTGCCATGCAGGATTTTGATGTCATCTGGAAAGTTTCTCATTTCTGGTTCATACAATTGCTTGTATTACTGAAGGCCAAAGCCTATAAGTATTCTGCTTTTGAGTGTCCATGGATTAAACACATCATTGATCCTACTAGTGTATAGTTTGCAGGTGCAAACTTGAGGTTAGGCACCAACAACTGGTAAGGATTTCCATTAATCCTCAGGACTCTAGAATTTGCTTATTTTCCTCTTACATACTTACATTCTTTGTTTAAAATATATGCCATTAAAAAAACCCAGGCATCATGTTCCTTAAGAATTTGTTTCCACTTTGTGAACATCAGTTTTCTATGTCAGTATCCGTTGTATAATATGTGATTACTTCATGTTGCTTCTTTCTCCTCTCACCCTTGTTAGGTGTGCCTTATCTACATACCATGGGGTGCATTTCTTCAAAAGTCATAGGCAGATCAATTAGTTTCCATGAAGAGAGAAAAGAAAGATCGCAGAGAACAGCTAATGGTATTCCATTACTGGAAGATTTAATCATATCCACTAGTGGCAGTGACCAATACCTTGCTCTTGTCTGCGCAGCTAACGCAGTATCAAATAAACTACACACAAGGAGTTTTAGTTCTAACATGTCCTCAAAACTGGCTATTGATCCTGAAAGTTCTGAAACTTTTGAGAATTTGGAGCCATCAGCAAGACTAGATCAAGGAGAAGGGGAACAAATTGAGAGTGATAAAAAAAACAGGTCCAAAAGTTGGCACCAGTTTCCTGAGTATAGTGTGTACTCTCTTGCTCAAGAGAATTTATCTGGTTTTGAAGATAAACATGAGTTAAGCTCTAAGGGTGCTGTACGTAGTAGGAGTTTTCACACAGCGAAGGAATATGATGATATGGTTAATAAAATATGGTTAAACAAGTCCCAAAGAAATCAGCAAAGTGAGTTTAATGATGAAGAATATGCTGGTTCAGGAACTAACATGGTCCTTCAGGTATCTGAATTTGTATCTAATACAACTCATCATACTGAGGATAAGGATTCTTCCATCAAGAAGATGCAACCACCATGCTTGAACAAGAAGTATTCATTGGAAGAAAGAGAAATGGTGAAGGAGACCAACACCCTTAGTACAGCACCTGAAAGCAGTACAATAGCTCCAGGTCCTAAAGGCCATATATCTAGTTCTGGTATTAAAAATGAGGAAGTGGTTTCAAGTCATAAAACAAGAATGCATGAGAGTGCTGCTCAAGGAGTAAGCACCATTGAGAAGGGAAATAAGAGAAAAAATTTAGCAAAGAGGCTAGAATCACTTAGAATCCCATCCAATATTGAATGTCCAGCCATTGCTAGTCTTAAGGAATGGCTTCCTGCAGGTGGAATCTATTCTCCCGGTTCCTATGTCACACCAAAATTTGGCAGCTATTCTCTAATGAGTATTGGGAATGCAAGTGAATCCAATGAGGATTCTATATTTAGTCCAGAGTTGGTGTCTGCCTTTGAACAATGTATGCAAAACCTTGAAGCAGAGGAAGACAACATTCTGAAACAAATTGTAGAAAATGTTGAGGAAGAAAGAGAAGAAGAAATCAGCCCCAAGAAAGAACTCCACCATCCATAAAAGGTCAAAGCCATACTTGAACGTGAATTTTGTTAATAACAGATAAATTTTAGACAAAGCTTGTACTGTATTTTTTTCACATCTCCCATTCCTGTATGCATGTGAATCTCCATTTTTTTTTTTATTCAAATGCATTTTGAGAAGAGGTTTCCAATTTACATGGCAGTGAATGTGAAAGTACATTCATTTCAAGTATATCTACCTTCAAAGTCTAGACCAGTTGCTTGTACATCATATTATAGTCATCAACCAATTGGAGGAAACAATTTCATTAGGTAATAAGAAGTGACAGGAAGCTTTTGATTCCTACAAAACATCCTGAACATGTACTCTAGTTTAATTTAATCGTGATTTTTCAAGTGATTTTATGAATTTCACACCTCATTCAATACGAAACAACCACATCATGCTATTCCCATCATTTTCATCTCGGTGTCTTACTGGTATCTTGTCATGTTTAATGAACACATTGAATGCACCATAAATAGATTGTTGGGTTCCTTAAATAGGCATGAGAATCTATAGACCTTTGGCCATTCCTTAAATAAGTAATTTTGTCTGAAGTATCATTTTACTTATCTTATAATCACATTAACAGTAAAGGTATTGCAGACAAAAATTGTTTAAATAAAAGTAGCAATAGACACTCCCTAACTATTACTAGAGCCATCTAGAATCCTGGAACCAGTTCTCAAGACCCTTATCTAAATACAACGCAACTCAAGACTATGATTCTAGTTACAGGTTGCAATTGCACCAAAAGACTAAGGTATGTTAGACTTTTGAGCCTGATTTTAAGTAAAATTTATATATGCTGAATTCATTAAGAAATAATAAGCCAAGTGCATGATTAGTACATCTTCAGTAACTAATACAACCAATTTTTTTACCTTTATGGACATATTTCTGCCACTACATTGATTTAGCACGTCTCTCACATAAATCATAATGGGACGTTCTAAATAATTTTTCTCTACTACTTAAAACATGTTAGTTGATTTCCATGTTATGAAACCTAAATCCCACTCTGATTGTAAAAGATTTTATCATAGACTTACACTCATTCCAGTATTGTTACCCTTTGATGGCGTTTGATATATAAGAAATATTTTATTCCGAACTAAACCACTTATTGAAAATAAAATTCCAATTAACATGATTCCTACAAAATTTATAAAATATATTTGGTCATTATTTACTTTCTTAAGAATAATATATTTACCATCAATTATCATGAAAAAGCTTAATAGCCTTACAATCAGTTGGCATGGAAAAATTTTATTTCCCCCTATAAAAGTGAGAGTAATTTATTCTTACTGATTCATAAATTAACATTTTCAAGAATCTTTTATATCCAAAATTTATATTCTCTTCTTCCAAACGTGAGAAATTTTTATTTTCATGCTACTTTTGTAAGAGTGTTAAAGCATTTATTGAACCAAATACCACCTTTATTATACTCCCGCAAGTCCTAAAGTCGCAACTTGCCCTTTTAACCTATAAAAAAGGGTCATCAATAATAAAATAAGCATACAAAAGATCCTCCCTCTCACTCTATCTCTGTTTCATCAACACAGGCTTAATTAAATTTTGACCCAAGAGTTTCTGTAAAATATTTTTCATTACAAAATTGTCCCTACTATTTAATTTTTCCCATTTGATCCCTATAAATATCTCAACTTTTTCATTATATCCCCTATTTTAAAAATACTAAATGAAAAATCCATTATATTTATAAAGACTGAATGAAAAACTAATGATATTTAGAAAAATCCAATGTAAAATTTCATAATATTTAACGGAACTAAATGTGAAAGAAAAATTACAAGGAACTACCTGGTTAAGAAAAATACATTATGACAGACTTGTTTCAAATAAATTAAAAATAAAAAATTAAGGGCATGTTTGATCAGTATTTTGAAAACATTTTTCAGCTTTTAAAAATAAATAAAACTGTTTTCAAAATACTAATAAACATGCTCTAAATGACAAAATTATGAATTTTTTAGGACAAAAATATTAAGGCATTTATATATATAGTTTAGGGATTGGCAAGCTGCAGTTGACTGACTATAAGTGTATTAACTCATTCTCAGCTTCGTCCAACCACATGCAGTAAAAGATGATGGTAAAACAAAGCACGTATATATTCTCTGTACAAACTTCCTTCAATTGCTTTCATTATTAGCATCACAAGACTAAAAACAGACATTGGCAATGTTATTCAGCATGAAGGTGTACAACAAACAACTGTAACATCCTCAGGCCATGTTCTACATTGTGTGGTGAGACAATCCACCAATTTTTCTTCTTTTGGTAAGATGGTACGACAATACTCAAATTCCTAAACACTTGACCAACACGACCTAAGCTGTAGGTAGGTAATTACAAGGTATAAGGTTACAAATTTACAAGTAGTCAAGATACATGTAGTTTCTGCGTCGACTGAGCTGCAGAAGGCTTCCATAAGTGCGATCCCAAACACCAATAAAAAGTGATTCTGTGTCAGGGCTAAAAGATACACCAGAGATCTCCCCAAAAAAATCGATCACCTGTTCTTTTTCAAAACCATGCTTTGCATCAAAGACATGCACAAAGTCAGCTGGCTCAGCCATTGCCATGAACTGCCCATCAGATGTGAAACGTATTGAACGTATAGCTCCAAGGTTTCCCTTAAGAACAGCAACAGACTTTGATAAGTTCCGAACATCCCAAACACGACATGTTTTGTCTTGGTTCCCGGTAGCAAATATACAGCCGTCAGGATGCCATGCAGATGCAAATGAGTAATCCAAGTGTCCACATAAAGGTGTGATAGTCTACAAAGAACCAAAATTAAAATTAGATATTCATAATTTTTCCACTCTCAGCACATCCACCCTGCTCTCATCCTATTCAAGAGAGTCCTTTGAGAAATATACAACAGAAATCTGTAACATGGATTAACAGAATATGCCAACCTTTCCCGTTTGAGAATCCACCAGTATCCCTTTTGGGTTGTCTCCAACAATTACAAGTAGTTTCCCATCAGGACTCAATGAAGTATGCTGCAAACAAAAAGAGCACAAATTCATATTACCATTTATGCTATTTACCGATAGACTTTGATGTCATATTTTCCAACACTAGCACTGGGCATCCACAAAGTACATGCAACAAGAAAATTAAGAATGCTATCGGAAATTCTTCAGAGAATAAACTTGTTTCAAGGAAGAGCAAGATGGTATTTCTGTTTCACACATAAAATTATTAAAGCTCACTTTTTCAAACAAACTTTTAAAGGCAGCTTACAATTCCTAAACAGTTCAACAGAGCCCAACAATCATAATGCTACAGTCAAAATGTTAGACCAGAACTTTGCAAAACAACAAAAAAGGGAAAAAAATGTATCAACTCATAATTCAAATAAAACGTTATCAAGCATTTGTTATAAACATAATTCTTCTTTCCCCCTTCTCTCCATCTTCTCATTCTCTTGTATTCTAAAGTAGTAAAAACTAGCAAAGTTATGCCAATTCTTGCAACAACAACAACAATCAAGTCTTCTCCCACAAAGTCATAATATTCATAATATTCTAAATTTGCCAAGAGTCCTGACTCGGGTCAAGCAATAATGTCATCTTTACCACTTAAAAAAGAAATAAAATAAAGTCTTATCTACTGTTTAAAACATGACAAATCAGGAGGGGGGGGGTATACTCACATTTACTGGCCAAGGAAAGCAGAAATGCTTTGAAAGCTGAAATCTCTCCATATCAAAGTCTCTGACTCCACAGTCATTGTTTGAAGCCATGAAATGAACACCTCCACTGACAGATTAATTGGTTACTAGTAAGCAGTCATACTTGAGGTTGGTTGTGCACAGTGATTGGCACCCCAATTTAAACCCCAAAAAAAATCAAGAAAAGAAAAAGGATAACTGTAAAGCAGAGAAGAAAGACCTTGGATGCTCATAAATCTCAACAGCATTTGTGATTGCATTATCCTCATATGTAGTTCGGCAACAAAAGCTAACCCAAGGCCTATCTAAGTACTGCAAGACATTGTGTATGTGTCATCAATCAACAGGAATATATAGGCAATTAAATCCATTTGGAATATCAAAGAAAAATAAACAAAAATTGAGGATGACTTCAGATATTCCCACTTTGTAAAGCAGTAATATTTCAATAAATCATATCAAGAAATAAACTCTACCCCGTCTCAAAAGCAAGGCAAACATCTATACTATGCCGTATAATAAGATAGAGAAACAAAAGTTAATTCTATACACTAATTGGTGCAGCACAAAAAGTTGCAATATTGTGCATGATATTCTCAGGGACATTTAACATGAAAAACTAATCATTGCAGATTAGAAAAATAATAGGTACAAAAGAAATACCTTGCAAATAAGTTCTCCTTGAAAGCCTCCAGCAATCAACAAGTTATCTCGTACAGCCAGTGTACTAATTTGTGTCTGAGTAAAACCTTCCAAGACACTTCCAGGATGTTTCTATCAGCAAAACACATTTAATATCAGAGCTGTTTTTCCTAAGTGATGTTTTCAACAAACAAACAAAAAAAAAATTGTGAAAAAATGATTACCTCAACCGGTGCTACATTCCCTGACACATTCAAGACTTCAGATCTCTTAGAATTTAATGAAGACCAGTGAACAATTGAGTAATGTGAAACAAGATATACATCATGCTTTGATGTCGACCAAACCAAGTTCCTCAACTGCAAATGAGAAATTAGAGGTTTCAAACAAATGTTTACATAAATTATTGCTAACAAATGCATAATCTAAAGTTTCACAAGGAAATAGAAAATATAAAATATATCCATATAGCCGGAAAAAAAAAATTGTTAGTTATAACACAAGTATACATGAGGGCACATGTCATATCATGGAGTGTGTAGACCAACCAAATCTTATTAAATCCTCACGAGATTAGAAGTAAAAGATTACTGAATTAACATACTTGGAAATGAAGTATCGTTGACTTCACAGATCTAGTATTTTGCCAGAAATCATAATACATCCCCCCTTTATCTGTTGGTTTGCATTCCTGTAAACAAGAGGAGAAAAAGCGATAGGGTCAAAAGATATTGTCAAAATCACTACACAAATGCCTCCAAACTAAAAAGCAAACCTATTTACCTTCTCAGACATTTCCCCTGACTGTGGTATATTTTCATAATTCTTGTACTGCTCTAGTCTAGTTTGTCTATATTTCTCACGACTAATGCTCAGTCTATCCCAAGGTATACCTTGGATATCCTTCCCCCTTCTCGCTTCAGCAGCAGTGGTATCCGTTATTCTGTTTTCCTGCAGCAGGGAAACCAAAGCGCCCACCCCAAGAAAGCAGAAGGAAATATTATGCCAATGGCCGCATTGTAGTAAATATTAATCATGTAAACATAAGCTGTCTGATAAAACCAGAAGGCAGCAACAGCACAAATGCAATATTACACATGCACACACACAACATTAAAAAAGAGCTTCACAGTGAGAATTAGCAAACAAGGTTTTGCTTATGACTCGAAACAAACCAAAAGATCATATTCGTCATCTTCGTCATTATCAGAATCCGATTCACCAAATCCTCTGCCACGGAAATACATATCATCTTCTACCTCTGCCATTTCACTATCGTCTGCAACATACTCCATTTCATCCCCGTGGTACTGAGACATGATTCTTGATGCTGTTCAGCTGTTGATGATACTCGATATCTAATTCAAAAAGGGAGTATGTTAAAATGAGTTGATAAAATCATTTAAGTGAAAGAAAATAAACATCATATTCTATGACATAGACACTGCAGATACTAAGTTTAAATTATATATATATAAAATCTTAACACACAGAATTCTTTATGTGATAGAAACTACAGATTCTGCTTTTTCAATTTTTACAGCGCAAGGAACACCACTTAGGGATTGTTTGGAAGGGGGTTTTGGAAGGGAAGGGAGGGGAGGCAATTTTTTTATTTAGAAATTAATAGAATTATACATCATTTATGATAATAAATAATTAATATAGTGTATTTATGCTAATCTATCATTGTATATCCTTATTTTTTTAAAATTATCTAATTAAAATATATTCATTTAAAATAAAAAGCCCCCCCACCCTCTAAAACCTTCTTTCCCAAACAATTCCTATGAGATATTTAGGGGCAAGAACAACTTTAAACTAACCCTAAAACCAAATATTTTTATTTTTATTTTTCAAAAATTCCCTTCTCATCTCATTTTAATTATAAACCTATTAATCCGAAGCTGACAAGCTATAAGCGAAAACAAGCAAAGCTTACATGACATTAATTTGGGGAAATTTCAATTACCTCATGAAATGAATTCGAACATGTAAATACAAAACAGAGGGGAAACTTTTCTATCTTTTTTCACCAGATTCAGAAATCAAAACAAAAATTTCACATGGTCTCAGAAAACAAACCCCAAAGACTAAAAATCAATAAATTAAAGCGTAGCTAACCGGAGGACGAACTTGCAGCGTATATATACAAACACAATTCAAATAATAAAAAAAAAAACTAACTTTAAGGGATAAAAATGATAATTGAATTAAGAAAATTAAAAGGGGTAAAGCAATTGAAATTTTATTGCTGGAATAATGAAAAGGGGGTTAATGGGTTCAAAAAATTGCGACCTTTTTATAGTGCGTTGGTGAATCCAACGGAAAAGCTGCTCCGTGTGATTGAGGAGTGGTTGGATCTTGGTGATAAGGACCTGAATCTGATCTGCGTATACAATTGAATCAGCTTTTGCAAAAATATAGAGATAATAACAGCACCTTTGAGTCTGTGATTGATAAAATCACAGAGATTAATGTACAAGATTTTCATTTTTTTTATAATTTCAGAGTGAAATAATAATAATAATAATAATAATAATAATAATAATAATAATATTCTTTAACGAATATTTTTTAAAAATAATTAACGAATTAAGAATAATTGTCAATGTATTCTTCTATAGTTTTTAATGTATATTTATCATTATTTTTAATTGAAAAATTTAATGTCTTAACTGATAACTTCAAATACTAATTGACAATTGTTTAAAAAAGTACATATAAACTAAAAAAGAGTGATAATTTAGTCTTACCGACATTTTTTTTTGGCACTGAGGTGTCTTTAAATGATTTAAGATTAATATGATAATTTTAAAACATTTTAATAATAGTATGTAAAAAATGAGGATGAAATATATAATATGTAACAAAAAATAAACATTTACGTGTCTTTAAAACCGACAAAAATTAATACACTTTATCTCGATAAAATATGGAGTAATAGACAACAGTCAATTTGACCAGAAATGAGTGATTTATTCATTTTGTTTAGGTTTTTTTTTTTTTTTTAACAAGAAACACAGATACTAATAAAGATGATTTTCACTTTAATGAGAAAAAAATTTTCATGTTGTTTTTGAGGTAAGGATTAATAAGCGACTTAAGGAATGATTAAGGTCTTAGAAATTAATAAATTACAAGTTATTTTATTAAAAGTTATGATAAAAATATATTGATAATATTAAACATTATTTTTTTCAAGATTTTTTAATTTTATTTGCTTAATTATAATTTTTGAAATGTTAGTTAACTTTTTACTTTTTATAAATGTTTTGATGTAATAAAAATTAAATAAATTATTCTAATTTTTTTTAGATCATGGGTATTTTTTTATAGAAGGCAATTGTGTTAAAGTTTAATAATATTATATAATAATTTTTTAAAATATTTAACGTAATTAATTTTAATAATAAAAACTGAAATAATTCATAATTTAATAACCACATTTTAATAATATAGTACATTTTAAAAAAAATTAATAGATATATATATATATATTAAAAGTCAAAAAGTTAAATAAAAAATTTGTTTTAAAAATTTATATTAAAATTAATAAAAGAGTATTTTTTGTTTAAATATAATTTTAATATATTTTTATTATTTTTATCTCATGTATTAAATAAAATAATATAGTAATATCTATTTTACTACATTAAATATAAAATATAATAAGAATTTATCATTCTCTATTATATTTTATTTTTATCAAATTTTTACATTTTATTAATATATCACGTATATTAAAACGGATTCTTAAAATAGAATAATTCTCATATGCTTAATGATTATTGTAATAGTTTATAAAAAAATAAAAATAATATTTAAAAATTTATTTAATTAAATGTGTGGTTGGTTTAATTTTTTATTTTATTTTAAGGGATTTCTAAATAATAAAAATAATCTTAAATAATATATATAGTGAATTATAAATGAAAAATGTCAACGCACCATTTCTTTTATTTTTAATATTTTTTAAAATACTTGATTCATTTTCTAAAATTAAAAACAAAAATATCTTAACAAACATTTTCAGTAAAAATAAAAATAAAAAATAATACAAATATGCTAACTCTAATTGGTTTAATATCAAAAGTCATTTTTGACATTATTGATAGTTGATTTAGGATTTTTAAAATGTTGAATTTTTAAAAATCAAATTTATAATAACATATTTAAAATATTTAATTATTTATTAGTAATGTCTATCTTTAAATTTTGATTTATATTTTATTTATCACAATTTCAATTTTTCTTTTTTTTTAATTTTCTTTTTTTACAAATTTAGAGAGCAATTGATTAGTAAAACTTTCATCTAGGGAACTTTCGTCCGAGAATGATCTAGAAATGTATCTCAATTTTTTAACTATTTAGTGCATGAAAGGGTGTGTTAGAAGCTCTTGAAAAGATGTTGGTATCATGGAAATATAGGTATTTATCGATTGGAAGTATGATGACTTTGATTAATGTTGTTCTTAATTCTATGTCATTGCGCTTGTTATCCTTAATTAAGGCACTGAAGTCGGTGATAAAGAAAATTGTCACTATCTAATGAAAGCTTTTATGAAAGAATGTTAAGGATAGATCTAAAATTTTTTGGGTGAAATGAGAAATGTTTGTAGACTACAGAAGAATAATGGCTTGAGCATTAAGAATGTACAGTAATTTAAATAGGCACTTATTGGTAAATGGTTGTGGCGAGGTATTAATTTTTCTAGCTCAATGTAGGTGCGGGTGTTGGAAGCTAGGTATGACAAATTAGCTTCTTCTATTCAGCGTCTATCAGTTCATAACAGATGTTCTTTGTAGTGACATGATTTGTTAAAGGTTATTCATTAAGGGAATTCATGACTGGATGAGAAGTTGAATAAGAGTGTGGGTGCATGTTTGCACACTTTTTTTGGGAGAGATAAGTGGGTAGGCAGGGTGCAATTATGTGAGGCATTTTCGTGATTGTTTGCAGTGACGAGAAATGTTGAATATTATGTATTGAAGAATGGTTTTTATGATGACACTAGGTGAGTTTAGAATGTTAGTTGGCGAAGATGACTCTTTTAACATGAGATCTCAAGTTTTAATCTTTTGTTGAAGTTTGTGGATGAAATTTTTATTAAGGTACGACAAGAAGATAAATAGGTATGGAGGGAAGATTCTTTAGATTGTTATTCAGTGCAATCTACGTATTTATAACTATTTGAACTTTTGATGGTCCTAATAGTGTAGATCAGTGTGCGAACGCCTTGTAAAGGCTATGGAGATAGAATGTCTCTCTTAAGTGTCTGATATTTTTTTGGCAATTGTTATTGAATGCACTTCTTTCAAAAGGTTTGCTGATTGATTGTTGTGTTCAAATTGATGATATAATTTGTTGTTTTTGTTATGATTTGGAAGAACTTCTAACTCATTTATTTTTAACGTCAATTTTATCTCAAATTTGGTACTTTATTACGTGTTGGCTTGGATTTTCATTGGTTTTGCTTTCAGATTTATTGACTCACTTGTTTTTTTGAATTGATTTTAGTTGTAGTAAAAGAGAAGGGATATGATTATTAATTATTTGGGTAAGTACAATGTAGTCTTTGTAGTTACATAAAAATAGAATTGTGTTTTCTAATGATATTTTGGATAAGAGAGAAGTTCTAAATTTTAGAATTCTTAAGTCCTGGAAATAGCTATCACTTATTAGTAAGAGAGAAGCTATTTTGTTAATTGATTGGTATTTGAACTTACGAAATTGCATCCGTCTTAACTATGTATAAGTATGTTTTTATTTTTTATTTTCTTAAGTAAGTATTAGTTTTTTTTTCTCTGTGTATATGTGTTTTGAATTCTCATTAAACTCTATTTAATAATACATATTTTTACTATCAATTTTTTTTAAGGATATTTCTTTTATTTATTTAATATTAAAAAAATCTTATTATTTATTTATTTAAAATTTAAATACAATATATTTATTATTTATCATATAATTATTTATATTTAATTCTTTAATAGTTTACGACTTGTAAATAAAAGATAACAGTTGGTATTTTATTAAAAATTAAAAATAATTTTAATATAAATAAAGCATTAATTAAATCTCATAAACTTTGTATTATCTTTTAAAATAAACAAATGAAAATATCCAATTAAAAAAAAAAGAAGCATCTATCTATAATATAAAAAAATTAAAAATCATTTAATTCTCCAAGTATCTTTCGCATAAAAAAAATTACAAGCATTACATTCCTTTGTACAATTTTTAAACAAACTCTTAATTATTAATTAAAAATCATATAAATTTCATATTTTTTTAAAAATGTTTATAACTTATATTTTTATACTTTAATAAATATTTAAAGTAAATGAAAAAAATTTGGGTTTAATTTCTTCCTAAAATTTGTCTTCCCATTAAACGATGTTGTTGTTGGAAGCAAAATTATTGACATCATAGATAGAGAGAGCATGAATGTGAGTGCGTGTGAGATGCATTCTGCTATCTGTGGCAGCGCCATTTCACCTTACATCCATGGTTGCCGGAACACAGTTCGGAACCCTAACCAGTTACGCGCCAAATCCTCTCTACTGATTCAGAAACAGGAACAGCAAACCCAAGTCGCAGAATCCGTCTCTCGCCGCCTCATACTGCTTCGCCATGCAGAGAGTTCTTCGCCAAGTCGCTCTCTCCGCGGTAAACACTCATTTTGGAATTTCGCTTTTTAACTCTCAAATTTTGTGTTGTAGGGAGGGAACATACCCTTTTAACAAATTGGAGTAGAAACGGTGTGTTTTTGCTTTATGCAATTCCATGGTTAAAGTCTCAAACTTCGTTACCCATCTCAAAGATGTTTATGTTTTTGGCTCCTGTTTGGCTAAACAGCTACTTATGTTTTAATTTTGACCAAACTTACTATAATAAGTGAAGAAGTAGTTTATTCTGACAAGTTTCACTAAAATACTTTGGAGCCGTTTGGAAGAATTATTTTGTAGCTTATGACTATCAGAAACTCTTTGACTTATTTCAATAAGTTTATTGGTATAACTGAATAAAATAAGTTTTTTTAGTTTATTCTAATAAGTTTCATGGTTAAATATATGACATAAGCCCTCATATAAAAATACTTGTGCTTAATTAAGCAATGTATCCAAACATACCTCTAGTAAAATAAGTTAAAAAAAGCTTATAGGGTCCTAAGTTTTTTTTCGTAAGTCCAAATAAGCTATTTCAGTGCCCATTTTGTCATGCTCCCAGGTTTTTAGGAAAATTTGCTTTCTAGAATTTGAAAGGGAAATGCATTGCTGGGTCTTAGTGGAAAAATGGTTTTTGTGCAGACCACGACCGACCTTTGAGCAAGTCTGGAAAAGAAGATGCTATGAAAGTTTCTCGCAAGCTCCAAGAGCTGGGTTGGATTCCTGAACTTATCCTGTCTAGGTTAGCAATTTTGTGGCTGTTTTATGTATAATGTATTATCATGACACTTGAATTGGGTGAATCGTTTTTGAGGTTTATTGAGAGGAATCTGCCTTTTGGGTTCTATTTTGATTTCTGTTGTTGCAGTGATGCGGCACGGACTAAGGAAACACTTCGAATAATGCAGGAGCAAGTGCAGGAGCTGCTGGAAGCTGAGGTTCATTTTGTGTCTAGTTTCTATTCAATTGCCGCCATGGATGGGCAAACTGCAGAGCACCTGCAACAGGTTATTTGTCGATATTCAAGGGATGAGATACTTACTGTCATGTGAGTATCTACAATTTCCAGCCTTTTAGGGTGGTTTATATCTTTATTTTTTGTCTTGGTGTTTGAAGGTGAGGTTAATGATTGAAGATACATTAGAAATATATATTTGAAATTTTTTCGTGCTAGTACACAAACAACCTATGGACATGAACAATATGGCTATAATCAATACTTTAGCTGATGCTATATTTGCAGATTGAGTTTTGCTTAAATTGATTAATCACAAGTTGATGTCTATGGAAAAACCGGTGGAGTCACATTTCACATTTCCCTTTTTTCTATACATTTGTTTTGAACTATTTGAGTAGTTTTTTAAACTTTTGCAACGAGGATTGAAATGCATATTATTTAATGCCTTAACTCCATCTGTTGTTTGAATCTAGCCTGGAGATGGAGATCATCCTATGTAGGTAGGTGGTTGTTATCTCAACTGTGTAATATAAAGCCTATACTTAATGAAGCAATCTTTTGCTCATTTTAAGGACTCTTTAGGGTCTTCTTCTTTTTTCAGACAATATCTTTTCATTTGCTTTTAAAGAAACAAAATTTTATACTTACAATCTACAAACTAAGATTGATAAGATGTGATGGATATTTGATCATTTCGTGGTAAGGTGCATGGGGCATAATAGGGGATGGGAAGAAGCAGCCTCAATGCTTTCTGGGGCCTCTGTGGAATTGAAGACATGCAATGCGGCACTACTTGAGACTGCAGGAAATTCTTGGGATGAGGTTTAGTTTCATTACCTTGCACAACTGCTTACAGTGTATCTTTCAAGACAATTCACTATCTTTCATTGTATATTTGGTGCTATCTATCAATAACTATCCCTGTTTATACTTTTATGAAATTCAGTTGTTCTGCTAACATATTCATTGTGGGATCAATCACACACAAATTTTATGGACTTGCCTTTTGCAAACTATCCTGTGCACAGACTAACTTCTAATACTGCAGTTTCAAGCTAATAGTATGTGAGAAGGTAAAAATTTTAGGGTTTGACCATTTTAATTGAAGCGATTGTCTTCATGCATGGCCAATAAAAAATGTATCAAGAGGGAGAGGGAGATAGCCATAAGGTCGGCAGTGAGCCTATTCTCTTTTTGCTTAAGTTAATCAAGGTTTACAACAGGGATGTCTTATTTGGATGATGGTAAGGACAAGTCAGTTGCAGGACCCATAAAATCTGAACATATCCCAAATTCCATGGATCACAATTTGCAATTTCACAATAGATGATGCAATGGCAGTGGCACTCTATACATGCTTCTCTTCTCTGAATAAGATTTGTTTATATTTGATGAAAAGATCTTATGTTGTGTTATTCTCTATAATAAATTTTATGTTAAAAAGGCAGAAATACGTTATATTTTAGTCTAGGCTCTGGGATTTGCCATCTTCTGCTTGATTATTCTCAATCTCAAAACATTCGTATTAAATGCTATGGTATTGGCTTTGGATAGTTTTGCAAGATGTTGAAGTTTGAAAGTTTGTATCATCATCATATCCCCTCCCCTTCCTTCCCCACGCAACAAGTGCTGTAAAATGGGTTAGGAAACACACAAGTTGATAGGTGTGATTTGACGTTTTAGTTTACTTCTACTTAGATAAACAGGAAATAAAAAATAAAATAAAAAAAACCTTTAGTTACTTGCATATCTTGGAGCATTGCAAGATTTTCATTTAATATTATATTAGCTTCTAAAAGGGAAAATTATTCAGTTTGAACTGACAAAGATGTGTATCTAACATGGTATCTTACAGGCATTTGCTGCAGCAGGATTTGGTGGATGGAAGCTTCAGGGCATAGTAAAACCAAGTAGCTAGTTGAGATTTTTCGTTCTGGGTAAACTTACAAATAGATATGCAAAAGGGAAGGTTGGAAGCATCATTACTTATTCTAGGCATCCAAAATGTACCAGTTAAGTTAAGGATATGGAGCTGAGGACTTCGGAAAGGATACTAGACGAGAGATGGAAATGATGCCAAAAGCCTTAGATATACATGTTGAATTTGACAGCTATGAGAATTGTTTTCATGGAGATTCAGGATGAAACAGTGTTGAGGACAATGTGCAGGATCTCAATCATTCATATGCTGCATTATGTATAGCATAGATGTTCATTGAAGTGAACTCATGCTGTTCAGTGGTTCCTGGTTGATGCACAACTTGAGGCTTCCAAAGAAAAAACTATGCTTCTGTAATTGTATGGTGTGGAAGAAAAGCTTACACCTGTTACTTTACACTCATTTTATCTTCCATCTTGATTTTGTTTCCAAAATCAACTTGTGTAAACTTCATCTTGTAATATAAAGTTTTAGTTCAAATTATTGAGGAAGAGTACAATGGCCTCGTCTTCCAACTTTCAACTATTCAGATAACTTCATTTTGACGTATCAAGATTATACCTGGTTGGATGAAAAGGGTGTGCGGCAAGAAAGGCCTAAAAGCAAAAGATTTTTCAATATTGTAAAGTTACATAAATATCAAAGCGAAGAAGTAGAAACAGGCCAATGAAAGAAAAGCATGTTCAAGTTAAAGAAAATAAGGATGTTCAAGTTATTTCTGACGAAATCGAAAGCCAACTCTCACTTTATGGTTTGATATATCTCTATTAATTGTGCTTTATATATTTATGCTACTAAAAAGTTGATGAATATATTATAGTGCATGGAAAATCGCTCATCTTGGAAGTGTATGAAACACTCGACGAAAAAAAATGTAAGGTTTGTAGACTGAAACAACGCATTTTCTATGACAAATATATTTTGCATGAAAACTCATTCGGGTTTATGAAGTGCCTTGATTTATGAAAGCATGCAGTAAAATGAACCTTTTTTTTTAATCGGTACCACATTGTCTTATAGAATCCAATAACTACTTCTAATAAGTTGTCCATGTATTTCGTAAATTTAAATTTTTATAGAAGTTATTTAGAGTTTTTTTATTTGACTTTTTGTATTCCTAATTATTAAAAATAAATAAATGTATTTTATTTTTTAGAAAAGCTATTGAAAAGTTGTATCATTAAAAAAAAAATTGAAGTTTCAAACAACCAAATTATAATATTTTCACACATTGGTGAACGTATAAATAAAACTTGGTCCTTCAAAACAAATTACTAACCTTAAATTGGGATTCTCACGTTTGAATGCATTTATATTGATAAAGAATCAAACAGCTAAATCACTTTCAGCTCAAATAGTGAAAAATACTCATGTTCCATGCTAGCAAATTCCTATATTTGGGTTATCATTAGTTCTAATGCAAATGTCTCTGTGAGAATGAAATTTTGAACGAAGCGTGGATAAATATTTTTCTTTAAATTTAATTCACCTTCACCAATATTTAAATTCGGTGTAACTTGCATTGATCGCAAATTTTTTCCAGAATACTCAAATATATTTGAGTATGGTTTACACTCTTAAAACTTTAGCTGTAACAATAATGATATTTATTAAATGATGGTTTGTTTTTATCTCATGTATACTAAAGATAAAGACAAATAAATTTATGTATATAAGGCGAAATTAATATATAAATTTATTATAAATTATGCGTAAATATTTTTTATAGATATTTTGCCCTTATTTATAAAGAATTATATCAATTCTTGTTTATAAAAATATCATTATCTCAAATAGTGTGTCTATTCAATAAATAATTACACTATTTTACTTAAAAATTCTCTTTTATCTTAATTTACTTTTCGTAAAGAAACACATTATTTTGTAATTTATGTCTATTTATATATAAATAATTATATTATTTTACTTGATGTTTATTGATGCGATAACATATTTTTTAATCTATATATTTATACTTAAATAACTTAAATATTATAGTTTTTGAATTTAATTGAATAATTTTTAAAAATTGAAGCAAAATAACTTAATTTTCTAAAAAAACTCAATCACAAAAATAAATAAAAAATAATTCACTTTTTAGAAAACAAAAACCAAAAAAGTAGACCAACAATGGAAAAAATAAAATAAAATTATATGAGCAGTCAAACATGTGTTTACATATATATATATATATATATATATATATATATATATATAAGAGAGAGAGAGAGAGAGAAGATAATTCTTTAATTTGAATGAAACCACAAAATTTTACACTAAATATCATAACTGATTTAAATTTGTAAAGGGAAATATATTGATAGATTGTCACACTCTAAAAGTAAGAAAATTGGGTAAATTTGAACTTCGAAACATACGTACATACTCATATATTAACAAAACAACTCTTGAATTAATCAATACATCTTTGCATAAAGGGAAATAGATTAATAGATTAACACAATCTCAAACTAAATATCAATTAATGGATCACTTAACGTGTGTCTTACAAACCCTTTAAGAATTATTTTTAAAATGACCATTTCATATAGTTAAAACAGATAATACAGGGTGGATTAAAAAGTAATTTAATAATAAAGCTGTTAACTTAATTGAACTTAAATAACGAGAGAGAACATCCACATGAATCTTTCAAACAGAGAATGTTCAGATAGAACTAATTTAAGTAAATTCCAGTTGGTTGCTTGAGGGGGCGTGTCTGTCGTTGATCTTCACATTCATTTCCCATATCCGATGATTTCTCCTGCTCAGTAAAATCCAAAGGACAAGGAAGAACAACACTTTCATCAATTTTCAATCTTTTTTTTCTGTTCCTATTAGTCCTCAGATTGGCATTTTGCATTTGTTTATGGGTCCTACCCCATACCCTCTTCCCCATTCTGGTGAAGTTGTTTTCTTTTTATTCCTCTCTTTCAATTTTCCTTGTTTCTGCTTCCTCTTGTTGCCAAAATCAGATTCAGAGATCATGTTCATTGGTATGATATGCAATTCATTGAAAGAGAATCTTCATTGATGTAATGTAGGATCTGACAAGGAACTATTGTCCCTTGTTTCTTTTCCATCCTCACATTCTATCTTGCTTTATCAGCTTTTACATTATTTCTTGTAACATTTGAGACCATTTCATGGGGGTCACGTGTGCACTGTAACCCAAGTTTGAATTTTTTTTTTACCTTGAATAATGTTGGTGCAGTAATGGTGGAAAAAAATGGTGTGCAAACGTAACTTCTATTTGGGGTGAAAATCTCTGGCTTAATGCTTTTGTTTTATGGTTTTTCACTTTTTCTAGAAACAGCTTTTGTAAAAATTTGATGGCATTTGGTTCTGAAAATGGTTTCAGTTTTTCCCCCCTTCCTCTCTCCCTCTCTCTCTCTCTCTCTCCATATCATTGCATGGGACCATAAATTTGAAAAATTTTTGGTACCGAGTCAAATGTCACCTTCTAAGGAGCTAGTTGGTGTTTTCCTTTTTAACAGGAATAGGGCATTAATAGCTTGTGTTGGAAATGGTTGTCCTTGATTAATGTCTAGCATCCAAATTCAGGAGTAAGATTCTGTCAATCTTGAGAGGATTTGAGATTAAGGTACAATTGAAGGAGTTTTATGTGTTTGGAGAGATGGGGGAGAATTGACTTTGAGTTTCTCAGAGGCTCCGCTTGTAATCTCTTGAAGCGGAGCTTCTCTGAGATACACAAAGAAGCAAGATGATAGAGCAATTCATCAATTTCATTGTTCGCCCTCCCAGGTATTACTTTCTGTTTTACTGGTTGGTGGCTTAGCACTAGTTTATTTGCATCCTAAGTTCGAAAAGTGGCTAGCTTTTCAGTTCTGTTTGTTATTTCAATTGTGTGTTGAAGCTAGTAAATTCTTCTTTTCATTTGATTGACATTTGTTTTACTCTGTATTGTGTTCAACTGAACTTGCCTCAACCATCTTGGCAAAGCTATACTAGACAATTTTTACCATCGGCTTAAATTATTACTTCTTCTGATTTTTATATAAATATTTTTTGCTTGTATTCAACTAATGCAAATACATACTAATTGCCCCTGCACCCAATGCTCAACCCGCGGTTATCTTTTTTCAAGCCAACTGAGTTACAGTTTCAGTGTATCTATTTTGTCAAATATACAGGGCTGAGTATGATCCAGATGAGTACCTATGGGAAAAAGAATTCACCCTTGCAGGAAAAACATACCAAAGGCAGGATTTGGAGGCAAGTATGGACATGTTATATAATTACTATTGTAAATATTACTTTATGATTATTACTATTTACAAGAGCTTGTTGAAAACTAGATTATCTTCCTTGTTTTTAAACTGTGCAGCTCAAAAATTCCAGAGGCTACACCTTGCAGTGTAGTCATTATCTCCCTTCACCTTTCCCTGAAGATATTTCTCTTCCTTGTGTTATTTATTGCCATGGAAATAGGTAATTCAATTTTTATGGATACTGCTATCGCTGCATAAAACAGATTCTATATGTCCTGAAGTACAATCATAACTATCATTTTCTCGCATTTTTTCAGAATGACAAGCCCATTCTATTCTTCTCTCTTTAATATTTATGTGTATGTACAATGATACAGTGGATGTAGGGCAGATGCCAATGAAGCTGCTGTTGTTCTTCTTCCATCAAATATTACTGTTTTTACTCTTGACTTCTCGGGGTCAGGCTTATCTGATGGAGACCATGTTAGCCTCGGTTGGCATGAAGTAAGATTCCTCTTTTTGCATATCTTTAGTTTCCAACATTACTATTAGGATAGGATTTATGATTAAGATAAATCTTAATCATATCTTATATTTTCTGATCGTACATATCATTTATTTCTGGTTATTATGCCTGTATTGATCTGTATAATTAGCTTATCAAATCACGATTCTGTTTCTGTGATTATGTCTTTTATGAAATTAAGAATCAACATATTTATAAACTTGCATGCTTATTTGTGTAATTTTCCTTGAAGTTTTCTCAACTTTTATGTTTCCTGTGACAGAAAGACGACCTCAAGATGGTGGTGTCGCATTTAAGAAGCAACAAGCAAGTATCTCGTATTGGTCTCTGGGGACGATCAATGGGTGCTGTTACAAGGTATTACATCATCTGACCAGTTTTTTTTTTATTTTTATTTTTTATGATTTTAGTAAGAATTTCTTTCTATATATTTGTACATAATCAAAAAAAGAAACCAAATACTCCTCAAGATAGCTCTAGACCTAAGACTTAGATGCTGGTTGTATCTCCCTCTGTTCCATATATGTGTAATTACAAGCCACATATATATGAAAATCTCTAGTGTAATTGATTCTCACTTTGCTTTGACATGGTGTAGCCTTCTTTATGGAGCTGAAGACCCTTCTATTGCTGGAATGGTGTTGGATAGTGCCTTTTCAAACTTATATAATCTGATGATGGAGCTTGCTGATGTCTATAAAATTCGACTTCCAAAGTTCACTGTACACATCTCTCTCTCTCCCCCTGTGTGTGTGTGTCCAAAGTTCACGCTACAAGTGTGTGTGTGTGTGTGCAGACATAACCATTTCTTTAGTTTGGGTAAATGTCATTGTCCGACCAAATCTAGAAAGGGAGCAGTTGTTGGAGATGGGCCCAACAAGGCCCAAGTTTGGGGGGTCTATTCAAGGAAAAAGAAAAAGAAAAGCAAAGGAATAGGTGGTTATGTTTCAGTTAGGGAATGAGAGTGTATAGAAAAGAGGTGTAACTAATTATAGGGAAATTAATTTTTGAATCTTTCGGATATCAAAGTTCAGTTACATAGATTACACAACACTATTGAGTTTGGTCAAAAACCAAATCTTTAAAAATCTGGTTAATCAACAGGTCTTTTTTAATAACTTTGTCTTCCTCGACTCCTCTTTACCGGAT
This sequence comes from Abrus precatorius, assembly GCF_003935025.1. NCBI lineage: Eukaryota > Viridiplantae > Streptophyta > Magnoliopsida > Fabales > Fabaceae > Abrus > Abrus precatorius. The sequence goes on along the minus strand of NW_020874292.1, from coordinate 28,611,983 downwards.
TAAGAGTTATGTAGTCCACTCTCCTTACTAGTGCCTGTAAAGGTCTTCTTTGCACATGAACAAACCACCTTAAACGATTTTTAAGTCATCTTTTCCTCTAAAGGCTCTGGATTTATGTTGTTGACAAATTCAATAAAGAATTTTTTCTTGAATCTTTCTTTTTGCTGTATAATTTGGCTTAGAACCCATCAGCTTGCATAGAAAATTTTTTACCTGATTCTATAGACATTAGCAAGGCTTTTCAGATTTACATTTTTTTATTGGCCAATTTGATCCATTATCATCATAAATTTTGGTTAAAATTTGAAAAGCAATCCTAAAGAATGAAGTTATTCTTTGTTAAGATTAGCTTTAAATAAGATTGTATTCAGGATTTAGGGTTCCTTACCTTTTAGGGTTTTTATTTGGATTTTTGTAATTATGAAATTTAGGGATTTATTAACTATGACATTTTCTTGGCTTTAATTATGACATAATAATGATATCCTCACATTTTTTTTAATAATAAAGCTGATTGATATAATTATTGAGAAAAATGCCTTTTGTTTGAAGTAACAAATGAATACCATATTTTACAGTTTTGCTTATGTATTTGTGCAGTAGAACCTGTAGGTTTTATATTTTTTTTAAATGCGTATTGATTGATAGAGTTAGGTTTTATATCTTGCTTCGTTGAATGGGCTGGGGATCTATGAAGTGGTAAAGTCTTTCATCTTAGAGCTGTCACCTGTTTTCTTGTCACAGTTGACATTGTATAATTTGCGTTTATGTTTATTGAAATTTTGTTTTGGCTTTTCCTATCATTTTTTAATGCCGACATGCAAAGTGGATCTAAGATCAATACCCGTTAAACGTGAATTGTTTTCTTTCTAGAGTGTCATTTTATGAGCATTTCTAGTTTTGATTAAACTGACATTTTGCTGATATCAACCACAATTAGGTTAAAATGGCTGTACAATATATGCGTCGGGTTATTGAGAAGAAGGCAAAGTTTGATATTATGGACCTGAACTGTTTGTTGGTATGGATTCATTCTGCAGTTTTTTTAATGAAGAATGGTGAAATTTTTCTTTATTTGTTTCACTTTGGAAATTGTAGTATTATTGATGGAAACTTAACTTGTATATTTTCACCTTAAAGTCTTATAACATGTTTGGATTCACTTATTTATAAGGGAAAATTTGCAATTTTTTTCTTTGAAGAATCTCTAAGGAATATTTTGATTATAAGCTATTTTGAACACAAAATAGGCTAATTAAAACAATTTAGTTGCATTTATTTTCTGGATAAACAAGTAGTTAGGTATAGTTACTTCATCTCCATGACTATGCTAATGCTTTAAAAGCTTACAGGTTGCACCGAAGACATACATTCCTGTTTTATTTGGACATGGTAATGATGACCAATTCATTCAACCTCACCACTCTGATCTCATCTCTGAGTCATATGCGGTATTATTTCAAATCATTGAACAAATATTTTTAGAGCAGTATGCAGTTTGGCACTCTTTTAACAGACAAAATATGACTTGGTCTCTGAATTTGTAGGGAGATAAAAATATCATAAAATTTGATGGTGATCATAACTCCGCTCGGCCACAGTTCTTTATGGATTCAGTTTCCATTTTCTTCTACAATGTCCTTCGCCCTCCTCACATTCCTAGACCTCGTAAGGTTGAGCATTATATTGAATTTGGTGGTTTAAAATTTGGTTCTACTGTGAATGAGGTAATTAGCATTTAGAGTTACGTCTTAGTTTGCTCTCTTAAGTATATTTATCCGCATGACAATTGCTACCATTCTATATTGATGATTCCACTAAAATGCCGTCTGTGTATGCTGGGGTACAAGAAATACACCTGAATTTATACTTGCTGCCTAGAATGCAGTTTGTCAACTCAAAACAATTATACATCACCAAGCTTCAAGTAACAGTAACAAATTAAAAAATTGGAAAAGCAAAAGAGAAGAGAGATATAGGATCATCTAGTCTCAACTTCCTAAAACCTCAATAAATTTAAGATGTTAACTTTCATTTCACCTTTTGGAAATATTAGCATAAAATATTATGTAGGTATATATTGTTATTCAATTCACATTGTTTTGTGGGTGTTATTTGAATAATAAATCATGGATTTGCTCTTGCTTGCATTCTAGAACCTGTTATATAAGATACTCGCTAGTCTCCAGTCTGTAACTACTGATGCTCCAAGTTCATCTTATGCTCCTCCAAGCATTTCAAATTCAGTCACAGCATCAGTTAGTGAGAGTTCGAAAGTTGCTCCAGTACGTAGGATGGCTCTTTCCGTCTGTTCGTGTTATTTTGTCTCAATCCTGTGTTAATTCATTAATTGCTTCTAATGCAGGAGTCCATGATTAGCCAGGAATCAATGAATGGCTATAGTGGACCTGGCTGTGATGAGCCTGCAGATGTGAAGGTGATTTTATCAAGTACCTTCTCTGAAATTAAGAAATTGTTCAAGCGTTTTTTTATATCTACATCTCACTATTGGAAGCAAATTACCAGCTTATGGCACCTTTAATCTGGGTTGCTTTTAATACTTGAATGCACTATCCGTACAAGCGATATTTATCTTTTTGACTGTATAATTTTTTATTTTTTATTTACTTAAAATGGTTTATCCCATAAACCAGCCTATGCCAACCTGCTTCAGGTTAAAACATGTTGCCCAGCTGGTCTTGACACAATATTTATTAAAATCTTTAGTCCACATAAGTAGTTTTTTTCAGTAACTATTTGCTATCAACTGTATATTCGCTTTAGTGGTTTAAAAAGTCAGTGCGTAGATCTTAGCTCACTTTTTATTTCTCCTGAAATTGACTTTAATGATTCAACAGGATGAGCATAATGGCCTGACTGAAGATTATTACTCATATACTAGCTCAACCAGAGAAAGCTGGGGAAGATGTTCTTCTTTAGGACTCACTGATGAAGAATCCTATCCAGATTTCAGGGGTGATGATAATGGTTCTGAGGTCTCTCTCTCTCTCAGAACACACTTGCATGCATGTGCACTGCACATATTGTCAAATCTATTAATTAGTTGAGGGCATAAAAATGGTTTGGAAGTGACATGCAATACTTATGCGATAGTAACTTGTCTGCTAGTTTATATCATGGTGCTGTGCTATCTTTGCTTCTCATCCTTATCTGTAGTAGACTACTATATTTTCTAGTAATTCATTTATTGACATGGTTGTTATGTGCTTCATGTGTATCTAATATTGAAATTCTCTTAAGGTATTTGCAACACCCCGAGGAAGTATGAAAGAAATATCAGCAGACCCAAAAGAAGACGGAAAGAAGAAGAAAGCTGTAAGATTAACAAAGAAGCTTAAATCTGAAAAAATTGACAAGTGGCAGTCCCTCACTCGACGCCTGCGACTTTGCATCTTAAGGGGATCTGCTCATCGGAGACAAAAGTCCTCTTGACGTGTCCTAACTGCTATTGTGTTATATAGTTCCTCTAACCATTTGTTTTCATAACATCAATGTAAGAGACTGCTATTTTTAGGCAGCTCATGAAACTCAACTTGTTTGTAGGTCTACTATTTGATTCTCTATTGGGAATATTCAACATGTACTTAGGTGCAGAATATTGGTTTCTCTTTCTGGCTCCTCTTTCACTACTTGTTTACTGTTATGAATGAGACTTTTCAGTTTTTGCCATCTAATCTTGCAATATCAACATTGGGGGCTTACTATGCTTCTTGTGTTGGGTGATGGTTGGCATTGAACATTTTGAAAGAACTTTTATGGAACTTATTTGGACTTGTGAAATTATCTTTTTGACTGTTCTATGATCTGTTTTCTTATTTTAATAAATTTTATGGAAAAGTTTATTAGAATAATATGTTTTTATTGAATAGGTGTTTAACTACATAATTTATCCAAATGTGGTCTTGATACAAAATACTTCATGTTCGGGTGATAGAATGGAATTATAACTTAGAATTTTAATGTTAATACAATCAGAATTAAAATCATTTAAAGTTACAAATATTATGTTTGGGTGGTAAATTATCAGTTTGACTCTATTCAACGTGTACGTTATTTAAGTTAATTTGATGATATTAATGTCCGAATTCACATGGACATTGCATTAGTAAGTATACCTAGCAGTCACTGTTGACAAAACTAGCTTTTTTTTCCACCATTTGCTGCCCCCTGCTTCTATCTTCGGGTTCTCTAATGTTATAATTTTCATATGCCTTTGATACGAGAAACTATTGTGCATATTTAGGAAATCAACAACAGATATTTGACAAGAAAAAATAAACAGATATATTATTGCATAGTGCAAAATTTTAAGTAATTAATTAATAAATAGTTTAGATGGTCTGTAAACAAAATCTATGCATATGTTTTTCCTTTAATATGGTCTGCCATAGGATATTCCTTGTATTTCTTCTTCTGCTAACTTTAAATAAAAATTTTTGGTTCTATTTAATTATTAATTTAAAATTTTAAAATAATATCAATTACTACATTTTTAATTATACCCTTATCTCTCGCTAATTCTTAAACATTATACACTTATCATAATTAAAAGAAATAATATATGTGTCATTAATTTTTTTTTAAAATAATATAAATAAGAATATTAATTATAATTCTTAATTTATGTGCTATTTTTTAAAATAGACAAATAAATTTGGAAGTATCATTCACGATGTGGTTTATAGTAACTTCTACACAATATCAGTTCAGTGGGTGGTACTATCTCACGTCCAAATATAGTTGCGTCTTTGGACATTACATTATTACATTGAGAACAAAAAATGGCCCAAAATTAGAATTTGTTAGAAAAATGGAAGAATGTTGAAGAGATTTCCTTCATTCTTGATATTAAAAACTCATAGATGTTCCAAAAACAACTAGGGAGAAAGAAGGCCAAAGAATATTCGATTTAGACCGCAGAACTAATATGCATTTTGTTTGACAAATTAGGCACCTTGCACCCAGCTCCACACGTGGCGTCTGCCGATTTTCATACATAACTAGTGGAATGCTGTGTTTATTCATTGTAACCATATAGTCTTGTTATTAATTTTTTTTTCTTGAAATAAGACATCATCTGTATAAATTTACAATGCACACTTCTAGATAAACATAAACTTGTACATATCTTGAAGTTTCGTCATTAGCACAATCAAATCAATCACAACTAAGGTCAATTTTCTTTCTGATAAAACTTGAGTACAATACCATAAGTAATGTTAGTAATATTCTCGGACTAAAATTAGTGTTTCACCTAATAAAAATTGTCATTAAAGATCAACACATCATTATTAAAAGTCAATACACATTACTGATATAAAACTTTAATTAGGATTAGAGAACACTAATAGTATTTATATTACTGTACCTAAATTTTGTTTTTTTTTATCTTATCTGTTAAAATATACCCCAACGCTAGACCACTCACAGCACTAAACCTGTCCCTAGACATCCGCATAATTCCTTTGGCTAGTCAAGAGATTATGTATAACCCCATAAGCCTTTTAGAGTCACCTTGATGAATAAGTTTATGGAGCAGATGACAAGATTCTTTCTATTAACCCAATTCAAACTAAGTTCCCTAAAAGTAATTAAAGGTTGGATATTTAGTCAAGTATTGAACATTTGAACTGAAAACTAAGAACATTGGGAAACTATGAAGATCAGGTTCCTTCATCTATTCAAGGAATACATATAACACAGAAACTAAGCTTAGAAGGATGATAGAATGAGTCCTACTACACAACCTACATATTACACCAAATCACAGATTGTTGCCACCAACCTTCTCCAATTCCTCACCATTTCTGGTAGATATACCCAAAGAAGGATCAAATTGATCATGGCTAAGGAAAACAGAGTTTGGCTGCTGGTATGATGACATGCTTGACTCCAGTATCTGATGCGGAAGCACCATGTCAGGTTTAGAATACGCTCCCTCCATGCTTACTCGTTGCTTCTTGGTTGATCTCTCCCCTTTAGGACTGTCAGCAGGGGAACCAACATGGCAACCAGAATCTGGTGTCATTGGTTCATGATGGGATGAAAAAGATTCAATTGAAAGACTCTTTGCTGGGGCACGCTCTTTAGCAGCTTTTTCTGGGTCAGGGGTTGCCGGGTCAGTCTTATTATCAGGTTCCTGGCACACATCCCCTGAATCCAAGGCTGCAACACCAGTGCCAGGTGCCTCTGAAAGAACACCACTTAGCCGCTGTTGCTCTTCAATTATTTTTTTCAGATATTTACCCTGGGCTTCTATCCGTAATTGTAGCTGTCTCTGCACCTGTTTCACATTACAATATAAGTTATTTGTCTGTTCTTCCTTCTCTTGATTCAAAGTATAAGGAGAGTGCATGTTCTATTTGTATTTATAAACATTTGAGTGAAATTTCAAAGCAGTGAATAAACATAAAGTTCAAACCCCATAAAATGCATTATGCAATATGGCTTGGAGTTGGACCACTAGAGCAAAGGTTATTAACACTATCAAGCTTTTCAATTGGTATCAAGCTATTCACATGATTAAATGTAATAAAAATCATAAAAATTTACAAACAGCTGACATTGGTCAGTCATTAGATCAGTTCAACTACGAGAATATACCTCCAATTGTTCATGTAGTCGCTTCTGTACCTCCATTTGAAGCTTTAGTGCTTCAGTAATCTGCATCCCACTGCAGACAGATAAACCCACAAGTAATAGTCATTCATACCATCAGAACTCATCAAACAGTCAAGATCGTTTGATAAAAAAAAAAAGTTACATTTTTTCATCCCAAGTAAAAGTTTCAAGGTGTTGACTGTTGAACACAAAAATAGACAATTTTCTATTGTTGTTAAGACTTGTAAATTTGACTCCAGGATGTAAAAGCATAGATGGTTAGCCAATGTGCTTTAGTATCCCAAATAAATAAAAAATTGCGCATAAGCTTCCATCAATTTGTATAAGTTTGACAACCCAAAAGAAAACAAAGAGGCAGAAATACTCACGATGAACCATCAAGATTGGAAAGCATATCCCCTGTTTCTTTCTTGTCAGCTTTTTTCCCTTCTATAATCAATTTTAAAAGTTACACTCAAAGGGAGAATCAAAGCAAAATGAAAGTTTAATGGACTAGAAACAAGAAACCATTTTCCTCAATATCATATCATATACAATATACATGAACAATTTAAACAATGAAATCAGGTAGACATACCATCAGATGAGGAGTCTGGTAGGTATTTTGCTAGTCTGTATTTCTGCATGCAACAGAAAAATAGAATGGATTAAGATTTATGAACGAGAATAATGGACATCATGCTAAGAGACCATTTTAAGGGTACATTACCTGTAAATGGCTTTTGACATGGTAAATGGTCAAACCTTGTACACCCATAACTCTGAGGACACCTTTGGGTGTGGCACCTAGGAAAGAGGACAGTTAGAGATTTAAAACACTTTCATAAGGAATGTTAATCATACATAGAAGCTTGAATACTCCCCAGTCAACAATAAGATATCTAGTCAACACAAGTATTAGACATCTGATCAACAACATATACAACCAATTCTTCAAACTTTACGTTTTACAGTATCTCATTAATTTTCATATAAAGAAAATTCTCATTTGATCTTCCAATGAATCATTGGATAGTCATATCATCATCATGCCCATTTGATACCATTTTGCGCAAAACTAATTACTGATGCACATACACATACATGGAAGAGGGAGAGAGAGATTACTAATACTTGAAAAATCACAAGTGACGCAACATTTTACCAGCTAACTCCAGTAACAAGTGTAAATTGATGAGATATAGAAGTAGACACTTCTATTTTATTATCTGCTACACAACCTAGATTTCTCATTTTACTGAACAAAGTCACTTTTTAAGTTCAGGTGGGAGAACAAGAAAGAAACATTTCCAGATTTGTGTTAACCAAAAACATAGGGGAAATACTCACGATCTGGCCCACCAAGTTGAGCCACAGCATCAACAAAGCGTTCATGTAGCTCATGTGTCCACCGTAAACGTTGTTTTGAGGTGAGATTAGAATTGTTGGTGAGACTGTTTCCTTCATTGCCGTGATCCATTGTGCTGTTTCCACAATCTATGTGCTGACCATGAACTAATGAATTACTTCGAATTAAACTAGGAACACTCTTCGAATGATACATTTGTCATTTATCTGACAGTAAACAAAATAAAAGTGAATATAATATAATATGGAAATTAATACTAACAGCTCAAACTTAACCGCATACTGGGAGTAGGTAAAGAAACGGGGGAAGAATCAGACATGTGAACAGACACGTGAATCTATTGATTCTACAAGATAGGAATACCATTAATAACAATTAAAATTTTCCTAGTTCAAAAACTGTATAGAGTATCCATTTCTATAAGCATTACAAAATTAACTACTCTGATCCCAATCCCTAATATGAATCAGTTCAACTCACATTTGGTTCAATCATGAATATACATCATAAAAGTCTCCCTAAACCTTCTGATTGCTATTAAAAAAATTTACTCAATGAATCATTTAGTACTCTCAACAAAAATCATAACAAAAATACTCCCAGACATCCAATGGATTATTTTATCAAAATTTAATAGAATTTCCATTCATTTTCTTTAAAGAAGCCTCTTGCTTTCTTTCTTCATTTCTTTCCTCAGGTGAGTTTCTAGTAGAAACTCAAGCCTCATGGAAAAGGTAAACTCTTTCCAAGTCTGCATAACCTAAAACAAGTAATTTTTTAGCCTCTCTAAATCATTCTATAACTAAGTAAAGTTTTCTTGGGTTTTTATTTGATGAAAGCACTCTATAGTGCGGCTTTGCAGAATATATACTAATATTGCTAAAACTGGAGAACACATAAAAAGAGAACCCAACACAATTTGAGGAAATCATTCTTTCCCTAGCATATGTTAAAAACCCCCCACACCCCACCCAGACCCAACCAAAAATGCTGGAGTAAAATATTAGAAATTTTTTCCTTAAACTCAGAAAGTCACAAAAATATCTATCATTCTTGTAAGAAGAGAATTAAAAATTTAATATAACTATTGCTGCTTACAGAAGAATACATAAACCCAGTAACCTCAGCGAATTGAGAATGTGTCAAAAGTTGACTAATTTTCATCATGTTAATACCTCTAAATATCATCAGGTAACACCCTCAAAATTGATGCTTCAACTCTTCACACATAGAAGATAACAGCCATAGAACTCACCATGGCTAAAACAATTCTAAAAAACCAACCAATTAACATTTTTTCCCCTAAAAAACTAAAAAACACTAATTGTGTTCTGGCCCCACATGAAGAAGAACCAAACAACTCTCCGATGATGACAAAAGGCTGAAAATTTCACACTTTTCAGACCAACCCTGAGAGAAATGTCCAATTTCCAAGCAGCAAGCACAAAACTTTACAAGTATGGGCAATAGAAAAATTGAAGTCAAAGGTTAAAAACACAAACTTGAAGCTGAAACAGAGAAAGTAGCATCATTGAGATGAAGCTAAAAGCAAAGAAGCCAAAAGGGTCACCAAAAATATCAAAACACAAAGGAAAGAGAACACAGAAGCACCAACTTCAGACACACAAACAGGTAGAGAGAGAGAGAGTGAGTGAAGCATAGGAATAAAGAGATAGAGTGATTGAAAGCTGAAATTGAAAGGAAAAACCAATAGAAAGAAGAAGAGAACTACGTACTCAGATCTACGAAATCCAAAGCATACAAAATTTCGCCCCCTCCTATTTCGGAGCTGTGTAGTGCTGTGCTCTGCCTCCTCTCTGTCTCTGTCTCTGTCTCTTTCTCTCTCTTCCTATACAGTGATACCCTCCAATGAAATTAATCCTCTTTTTTTCTTTTTAAATTTATTTGGACTGCCATGTTAAATTATTAAATTAATTAATCTTCCGATGAAATGGAACAAAACAAAACCAAATGCCCCGCTGTTTCTATCTCTAAACAATCTTTCTCACTCTAAATAATAGTAAGACGCACAAGTAACATACAAAACATAAATGTTTTTTCATTACCAAGCAGGAAGATATTTTTACATGTTTCTTTTATATTTGAAAACAATGTATAATATTAAATTTAAATTATTTAAATAATAATATTAAAATATGATAAAAAATTGTACATCCTAAAATTTTATTCTTGAATAATAATATATTGATATATTAGTATTAGAATAAATTTTATTATATCTTAGCATCAAAATAAATAATATAAAAAGTATTAAGTATGCTTTTAATTTTTTTTCTTTCTAAAAGATAGATATATTTATTAGAGACAATTTTATTTAATTGAGTAAAATTATTATAAATGACAAAACTCTTCTTCTAAATATTTAACACAAATATTAATATTAAATTTGAGACCACAATAATTTTTATTAGTTAATTATATACTTTACTTTTAAAACATATTTTGTAAAAATATCTATCACTTTTAGTTTAGAGTTTAATTTAACGAATGTAATATTAATTTTATATAATTACTTTTTTTTTTCCAAATATTTTTGAAAACTAATATAATTCATAAGTATTTTTTAGGGGGGAAATTAGTTATTTGGTGTGAGGGTAGGATAGGAATTAGTGTATTGACTATTCTCCCCTTCAGGTCATTGGGTTGAAGTGTTTAACCAATCCACATTCTTCCATTCTTCTATCCAAATTGTTAAGGGTCCATCCATCATTGACTTTATATTTTGCCCATTCGTTGCCACACAGAAATTGTAAGTGTAGCAATTTTTTAGGCAGATAAGAGTGACATCTCTCTCTGTCTCTCTCTCTCTCTATAGAATCCATTCAAAGAGAAATAAAAATAAGTTACATTAATCTAAATTTTATAATGGTTATATTTCACTTGTTTCTTAAATTTTAAGCTTGAGTTTAACCTGTTTATTTATTTATTTATTTTTATAAAAGTCTAATTTAAGCTAAAAGTATATTTGTAGTTACGTCTCAATAAGAATTATTAAATAAATTTTAAAAAAACTACTTTTAAATAAATTAGCCGTTCATTGACAGGACTAGCAATTCATTTAAATAAAAAAATCTATTTTTCTATTAGAAGTAATTATTTGTCAGAAAAGGTAGTAATATTTTAGACTGATATTTTATTAATAAGTACATTAAATTGTTATTAATAAATTATTTTTGAATTAAAACTTACGATGCAAATTTATTAAATATTAACATTTTTATAAAACAATTATTTCTAATTTCTGAATCAGCACCCTAATGTTAATCTTTATATATATATATATATATATATATATATATATATATATATATATATATTCATTTTTTATTATCTAGATTCTAGAATTGTATTTATCGGCCTCTCATAGATACTAACAAATATTGACAATGCTTCATCTAATTAATATGTATAAAAAGGAAGAAATACAAAATTTACATATAATCTTAACCTATAAAATTCAACACATGCATGCATAGAGAAAAATCAATGCCCAATTCATTACACCATTGCTAGCTTGACCTCGTTTATCTTGCCCCGAGTTATCAACTGTTCAAACATTGCTTACTTGCAACCAAGCATGGCAAACTCAAAATCAAATTAGGCTTTTTTATTTAAATAATACTTATTTAAAAACAAATTCTTAAAATAAGATTTATTCTAAACTATTTCCTTATCTGGGGCTTTTTTTTTGCCAAATCAGCAGCAGTATCGCACATGCATAGACGATAGTAAATTTTTATTATTATTTTAATTAAGTATCGTTCCAATATTATCGATACTATACCAAAAATTGACACATATCAAAATCGCATGAGTATCGGACAAAATGAAACGATAACATATTTTTATTATTATTTTAATATATTATCGTCGTCCAGCATTCAAAATTTATGTTTTTTTAATCAATTTTAATATTATCGTTGCAGATTAACTGATACTCATTTATTATTATTATTTTAATATTTCGCCAAAAAAATAGGAAATATGACTTCTTAGAGCGGTTCCTTATGAACCGCTCTCATAACTCTACTTCAGAGAGCGGTTCATAAGGAACCGCTCTCAAAAGTCATGTTTTTTTATTGGAAACAATCAGTTAAGTAAATTATTATGGACGACAAAATTATCTTTTTAAGTATTTATTAGAATTGAATTAATCAGATTCAAACTTTAAGTTGTATAGATTCTAATAATCTTTTTTTTTTTTACAATATCATTTGTTTATTTTATTTAAATTTAATTTTGTTTAATTTTAAAATTTAAATACACAACATCAAATTAAAAATTATTTTAATCTTAATTTAAAATTAATTTTTAAAGTTTGAAATTTCACACAATATTACAATATAACTTTTGTAATTTATTTTAATTTTAAATTATTCATTGAATATATATATATATATATATATATATATATATATATAAAACTTGCAATAGCTGATTTATATGATAAGATATTTGGTATTTTGAATTAGCTTGTATTATATTTATTATATATGATAATATGTTCTAATTTCGTAGGTAATTGGATGATACTGAATTTGAATTTACAACTATACCAATTAGACGAAACAACAAAATTAATACGATTGAATCAAATAACAAAAAAAATACTTGTTGTCTAACCTCAAAAAAGAACCTATGCAGCTTAACAGAAAAAAAAATTCATAAAAATACTTTCATTTTGTAAGTTCTAAATTATTTATAAAAGTGTGTATCACCATATTTTTAAGTTAGCAACACAATATTTGTTACAATTTTTTTTCATGTAAAATAGTTTCATTTTGAAAAAAAAAAAAGATAATTTTGTCGTCCATAATAATTTACTTAATTGATTGTTTCTAATAAAAAAACATGACTTTTGAGAGCGGTTCATTATGAACCGATCTCTGAAATAGAGTTATGAGAGCGGTTCCTTACGAACCGCTCTCTAAAATAGATTTATGAGATCGGTTCATTACGAACCGCTCTCTTAAGTAGAGTTATGAGAGCGGTTCCTTATGAACCGCTCTCTAAAATAGAGTTATGAGAGCAGTTAATAAGGAATCGCTCTAAGAAGTCATATTTTCTATTTTTTTGGTGAAATATTAAAATAATAATAAAAAATGAGTATCGGTTAATCTGCAACGATAGTATTAAAATTGATTAAAAAAACATGAATTTTGAATGCTGGACGACGATAATATAATAAAATAATAATAAAAATATGTTATCGTTTCATTTTGTCCGATACTCATACGATTTTGACAGGTGTCAATTTTTGGTGTAGTATCGGTAATATTGGAACAATACTCTATTAAAATAATAATAAAAATTTACTATCGTCTATGCATGTGCGATACTGCTGCTGATTTGGCAAAAAAAAATCCCAGACAAGGAAATAGTTTAGAATAAATCTTATTTTAAGAATTTGTTTTTAAATAAGTATTATTTAAATAAAAAAGCCATCAAATTATGCCAACAAAATAATTTCATGAATAAACACCTTAATTAAGACACCACCTCTCTATTAAATATTCTCACTATATATACATATATATCCACTTGTAGGAACATTTTTATATAATAAATTTAATTCCATGCATACTCTTAAGTTCTCAAACAAGAAAGGATTGAACCTAGCTAAGATATTATTTCATGTACTTAATTTGTAAGTGCCTTTAATTGCTACATGAGCTAGTTATAATTAAGATAAGGTTATGATAGAACAAAAAAAATAAGGAAAGAAAACATAAAACTAATTATACTGTGTCCATTTGGTTAATTAGTTGATAAAGAAAAGGTGAGAGAAGAAGAGGGTAACCTGGTGAGGCATAGATGGAGAGAGAGTTTGAAAAACACGTTACTTGATCAGTTTCCTCGGCCTTGTGTTGTGTTGTGTTGTGTGGTTATATATACTAAGTTTTATGTGGTTCTTCCTTTCTTTGTTTTGTTTTTTTATTGGTGTGATAACTTAGTGTGAGTAGGATTGATCAAAGTCCCTCAAGTAGTTAATTAGTATAATGGCTATTTGTCCTTGTGGTGAAGATGACAACAACTACGTCGCCTAGTAAAATGCTAAGATGGAATCTTTCATGTAATATTCTCATCCTCCTTCCTATGTTCCAAAAATTAATGTTATGATGTGATTTAAAAACCTATGTTGGTAGAATTCTCTTCTTGGATATATATATAGTGGGGTGGCAATGTGTTTTATGATTTTGTTAATATTTTAAAGAATGATTTAAGTAATTAAAGGTGATTTTAATAAGAAAATAAAGTATTGTTATATGTTTAAACTTTTATAGAATAAATGCTTCTTGGTCAAGAATTTTTTTTTTTATTTATAATTACTTAAAACCATTGTTAAATTTTGATGTTAATAAAATCATAATTTTGATTGCTTCTCTTATTAATTTTTGGGCGAGCTTTATTAAAACTTACCTTAAGCTAACCATTGATTTTTGTTTTCTTTTACTCCAATTTAAAGGATGTGAGACGAAATAACTCTTAAATTTTTTCTTTAAAATAATTAAATAATAATTTTATTTCACTTTATATATCATTTTACTCCACCCATTTGAAACCTCCAAAAAACAGTGGGCAGTGTAATCCTTTTCCTATTGATTCCTTCCCAACTTCCCAAGGTTGTTAAGACTCTGCATTCCTTCACCAATGAAATATAATAATACAATTACAAAATATTAAAAATGCTGATATTTCCGAATCAACTATGAAAGTTCTTACAATTAAAAATAACTTTTTCAGGGTTCAAACTTAAGTTATAAAAAAAGAGTATACATTCCTTAATTGCTATGCCAACTTTCTTAAGTTGAAGTCGAGCAAAATGTAGTATTCTCTTGAGTGTAAGGTACATAATAATTCATATTATAGTATTTCTTAAAATTAAACCATATATTTTGATGACCATGCGACATAATTATACACTTTTTATGACATTATTTTAATAAATAAAGAGCAAATCAGAAACCTTCTTATTTATTAATGATCTGGGACCGACAGTCTCATTCTTAAATTTGGTCTGATGTATTCCCCCCGGAGATGAATTGGCCTCATCAGATATTGATGTCTTACTTTTGAATTTAATAATATGTTTTACCTTTGATAAAAGAAAAAACATAAATGGTTGAGTTCATAATGAATGTACAAAATTTTGAGGCTCTAATATTATAGTATACAGAAGAAAGTAAAAATATTAAAAGACCAGATAAGGACTGGGTCTGTATATAATAAATTAGACTAGCTTTTTAAGTTTGGTAATACTTCAACTTTTTTTAAAATTTATTTATAATATTATTCAGTTCCTTAGCCTAAGAGAAGGTGATTATAACTTCTTGTGCAGATAAAAGTTTGATTAGAGAAGGGTGTTCTTCAAAAAATAAAAATGTTCCAACTCTCAAGTTACTAAGAATTTAGCAAAGCAAATTAATGTACTTGAGCCTTAAGCCTTAATGTCTTCTTCCTTATATATACTTGAGTTGATTTTGAAAGTTCTACCTGATTGGGGGTTGAACATGTAGCCGTGGTCAAATGACCAGAATCGTCTTCACCAATGCAGACCTACTGTAGCTAAGAAACAGATATCATGAGCAATTTCGAATAAGCCCTAACTCAGATTATTATTTATTTTGAGATACTCAATCATTATATAATCTAATCGTACTTAATGATAATTTTATTATCATAAAATATTGTACGGGAGAATGACACACAATCAACTCAACGAACACATTGACAAGTGTGTAAAATGATAAAATCTTAAAACATTCTGTATATAAAGAAAGAAATTCTGATGATTCAGATATGCATTCTACCATATTCTATCGAGCAATTTTCTCTAAGTTAAGAGTTGGAATACTTCTTGCAGAAACACTTTCGTCAGAAACACCTTTCATTGGAACGAACTTAGTCAAATACTACTATCAACCATATATGAGAGAATTTATGTCCAAAGAATCATATTTCAGTTGTCCAGTACACATGAGTATCATTATGTTAACCTATGTTGATTTGCTAACGTTAATCACAATGAGTTATCTTTTGAACTCTTTTTCATTTGAGGGTTAGATTAGTAGATCTTTCTTTAATTGAGAGTTTAATGTACTATTTATATTGATTAATTGAAATAGAGATAGTCCTAATTATAATTCGATACCAATTTTTCGACCATGTTCAATACGGAAACACATTTATTGATCCCAGATCACATATTAAAATGAAAAAAGTTGTTTTACAAAATTTGTTGAAAAAAAGTGTTTTCTAATGTCACTATCTTACAGCCCCATCAATGTAAATAAATATTTATCTGAGAATTATTTTTTTCGAAGAATAACAAATTACTAGTTTCAAAATTAGTATACGTCATTAGCCTTAGTCAAGGTTTACTGTGATATTTACCATGGAACTACCAATAAATATCTATGACTTGAGCAAGAGTTTCACGCAAAACATGCATGGAGTCTTTGTTAAGGAAATCTTTTCCAGTTTTTCAAGAAGTTGGAAATGATAGTTTTTTATTTAGATACTAATATTTAAAATACCCAAAAAAAAATAATTTTATAATTAATTTTTTTAAGATGTTCTTATGAAAGGAATGAAAATTTAATAGTATGTTTGATTTCTGTTTTAAAATAGTTTTTTATTTTTAAAAATAAATTCTAATATAAATTTGTATTAAATTTTATTTTTAAAAACAGAGAACTGTTTTTAAAATAAAAATCAAACATATTTTAAGATTTTTGTAAAAGTAAAATTTTTTATACTATAAAAATACAATTATATTATAAAAAATATTTCTCAAACATTTATAAAATAGATCCCTCCATATGTTTAGAAAATGGACAAAATCTTAATAATTGAAAAATTGAAAACATAAAATAGAGAAGATGCGGAGGCAAATGTGAAGATTACATGGGTCTAAACGAAAACTTAACTCTTAAACTTAAACATTTGATTATTGTTGTGTATAAATTCCAAGGAAGACAGACACTGCCAAATTGCCAATAACAAAGATGAATGTCGTGAGTCGTTGAGAAGGTCGCAGATTCGCAGGCCATTGATGATATCAATTTTCTACCAATTCCTCGTTCTGCCATTCTGCTAACGCAACTTCAAATCAATTATATCTCTCCACGTGTCTCTCACACATGCATTTACTTATCTGTCACAATTCTATTTTGTCATAATATCAATTATATATAATAGCTTGCATTTTTTTAAGATAAAAAAAAAATTCATATTTATGTTTTATATACAAAAAAAAGATAGTTAAATGAATCTACTCAATTCATTGTCAAAATACAAAATAATTAGTAAATTCTGAAGGTTTTAGAAAATATGCTAATTATAATGTAAAAAAAGTACACTTTTAATATAATTTTTATGATTAGTCTAATTTTTTTATAAAATTAAATTACTTGTTTCATAAATTAATTACTTTTTCGAAATTATTGACTATTTAAAATATTAACCAATTATAAAAAAAATTGATATAAAATGCATTCAAAAGTGTATTATTGTCATGCTTATAATATAGTTGGTTCTAAAACTGTCCTTTTTGAAGAATTCTTTCTCCACTGTGAGTCTGTGACCACACGTATTTGAGATGATAAATTACTTTTGTAATAAACAACAGAGTATGAGCACTTGTCATATTCCACCTCCCATTTACATCGTACAGCCAATGACAAATTCTACAATTGCAATTATGGCTGCAATTTTCTTTTCATTTGACTAACAGGCCAAGACTATGCCTCACCATGTACAATACAATACATTAGTTTGGTATCAAAACCACATTAAAAAAACCATAAACTCATCAAATACAGCAAAACGTCACATAGGAAGACGAAAGCCACAACTTAAAAACATGGACCAACAGATCCACTATTGACACCTACAAGGCTAAAAAACATGATTTGGTGAGAAACCAATATTTTGTTTAGGGACAGAGGCATGGATTCAACTCATTTAAGTCAAACCAGTTAGAAAAATTTTCTTTTTATTCATTGGGTTTCTTATCTCCAATGACCCAAATAATATTAGTGATTTAAAATAATTGTTCAAAGAAAAGTAACTGGTCAGGATTCTACAACTTGGCTTTTGGATGTTCAACGCTGTTGAAAGGCTCAAGAATTTACCAAAAATGACTCCACTTCTACAAGAGCAAAAGAGGTCACTCTTTATTCAGCATGACGCAATAAGCAATAAGGGATCCATAAAAGTCACCAAAACACACAATTTTTCTATGGTCAAAGCTAGTTTTTTGCAATGTTTAAAGCCACATAGTTTGAATTTACAAATGGGTAAAATTGACTCCACCAATGTCTCACTAACTTACAAGACATGAAGAGTTCAAGTACCTATCTAAAAGGAATGAATGAAGGCCAAAGGTATCATCACGGTATCATGAGGGGATGAACCATCAAGTAGATCTTTCATCCCTACATACCATACCTTGTTATTCCTTGAGGATGATTACCTTGGGCTACATTGATAGCTTGAGTTCTCATCTTAGCTTCACTCCAGATCAAAGGTGCTGCCATAGAGTCCATGCCCAGCATCCTCCTTTTTCCGCCACCAGGAGACCCTTCTAAGGTCAATCCTCCAGAACTCTCATGTGAGGTTAAGCAACTTTCAGTTGAACAATCAGCCCTTTGGGGTGGAAGACTAGGTGGTATTTCTTCTTCTGCGACATTCACTCCAGCCACCTCAGTAGATGGCAAGGAGAAAAAACCAAGAGGATCAACCGTGGAACCTCTTGGTGCTTTACTTCCAATTCCTTGAAACTTTTGGCTGTCTGTGTCTATAACTGTAGCACCAATGAATTGATCAGCCAGCATCTTGCAAGCTCTTTCAAGCATGGCCATGTATCTCCTCTCTGCATCCTGGCGAATCTGCAAGTGCTTCTCTGCCTACATTGTGATTTTTTATATTTGGAAAATCAGGAGGCATTATTCACTAATCATTTCAAAGGAATCACTTAAAGTCACAAAACAAAAGTAACAAACACCATCTTGGTTCAATTACACCCTATATGAAAATGTGTTCTATTCTAAATTACCAAACAATGTGATATAAATTTCATAAGCCATATTGGATGTACAACTAGCACTAGGAAAAAAAAAATTACCTCCACTTGCAAATGTAGTTTGCTTTGCACTTCCATCTGTGCTCTTAATGCCTCCTTGATTTCATAACCCCTAGGCATAAAGTTAATCACTCCCTCAACTCGGTATTCAAAATCATCAAGACATCAACCAGAACATTTTTTTATAAATTAATGAAAATTCTTACTCATTTGTATCAGAAGTTGGCAACTTTGGAGAAGAGTTATCAGTGCCAGGGCTTTCTAAGAGATATGAACCTGTTATTCCTTCCATAAAAGAAGTCAGTTAATCCAAGACTGACAAAAAAGTTTAGGTGAAATTACAATTTACGAAATCCTGGCAAACTTTTTTTCCAAATCTAGGAACAATTATTTGCAGTATGTAAAAGGATCTACAATCAATGTTCAAATTCAGAGAGTACGTAATAGACCATAATTAACTTGGTTATCCAAATTTCCAAAGCTAGGCTAATTTGCTCCCCAATTCTAATTCTGCATGGACAGTTCCTTAGTAATCTGTATTGACAAAATAATCAAATTTGGTAATACATGATTATGGCATTGGTTTATACAAACATAGAGATTAGATTTTTAGGTGGATTCTCTGAGGAAAGGGAAAGTGAAAGGCACCACAGAACACATTGGACAAAGCAATTAAGATTATGGGATGACAATCATAATTGGAAAGTTCAGAGAGTGGAATGACAATCATACCATCTTTGCATCCCTCACCCATATCTTTTCCAGATTGCTTACCGAGCCTGTATTTCTGCAATGCAGAAAAAAGGGTTTCAATTTTGTCGCAAAGCTTAAAATTGGGCAGAGTATTATTAAAAGAATTAAAGAGACCTGAAGATGACTCTTTAAATGAAATAGAGTCAAACCCTTGACATTCATGGTCCGCATGATTGCTTTTGGTGTAGCTTCTGCAGATAACATCCAGAACCTAGTCAGAAAATGATATTGATGATAATCTACATGTGAAGATTTCAAGAAAACAAATGGAAAGTAGGATTTAATAACTACTTTGCAAACAAGTCAAGCTAGTATCATTTATAAACCTCAGCAGACACAGAAGACTAAATATATTGAGCCAAAATCATGGAAAAGTATCTTGCTTTGTTATAATTATAAGAGAGAGCAAGCGAGAGAGCAAGAGAGAGAGAGAGAACAGCAACATGTGCTACTTGAATCAAATGACACCATAATGTTTTATTGTGAAACATGTTTGTAAATGCCTGTAGTTTTTCTCTGTCTCTCAACCTCTAGTGATAGATCTATCCTCTCTTTACTAGGACTTTTACAGGTCTTCTCCATGCATCCCCAAACCATCAAAGGTGAGATCCTACCATTTTTTCTACAATAAAATCCTAACCCAACTTTCTCGCTAATGCATTCATTCCTAACCCCACAATAGTTACATGGGAAAACCTGAATTTGACACTACATAAACTCATTTTACTCCCAACATGACACGATTGACCCAATTTTGAATAGAACATCGTGGCTAACACAAACCCAAATTATCACCCCTAACTGTATATTTGTCTTCACTTTACAACTCAGTCGAACAATCTATTATATCTACAACCAAAATAAGAAACTTGTCATAATCTTATAGTAGCAAATAGAACTAAATAAGTATAAATACATCAAACATCACAAAATCTCTCAACCTATCTTCTCATTTCCATCAGGAAATTAATCATAGCCATCATATGTCTAGTCACTTTTTAATAACAAATTCCTATCAGGAAGCAAGGAAAAAATCAATGTCTTGGCTTTTGTTGTTTTGTTTTCTAAATGTAAGTCTACAAGAATGTTTACTTTAAATTTTCACCATTCTAGGATCACCTCTACGCTATAAAATGTGAATTGGGCTAATGTTTTTGACAACTTATTGAAAAATCATGTTGGGGGATGGTCTGCATGATTTTCGCCATATTGAGGAAACATGACCTCATTCTTTATCAATGACAGTTTCGCTAAAAAATCAAAGCACTTATTGGTGGTCAGTAACTTGGTGGAAGCATGTCACATAGTGGCCAACCACCAAAAATTCTCAAGTGTCATAGCACATCATGGACCCAGCCTCTACAATGAAGAAAGTGACTGCAATGAAACTGTATTTTTAAATCTTTCTAGGAACAAACTGTTGGTTTACTAAATAATAAAAAAGCGACTGCAATGAAATGAGCTTAGCAATAAAGACTAAATAGATTCAGCAGTAATCATTTCAAACAAAAAGATCTAGCAGTGATGCATTAATATTCAACAATAATATAGTTTAAAAAAGAACAAAAAGAAGGAGAGAAAGAAAACAGGCAGCACCATGCTACAGCAGCAGCTGACAACCCTGTAAGAAAATCTCTAGATTTAATACTATATAATTAATTTTAAGAAGTAATACTTAGTAATTTCCAAGAATATCTCTTCAATAATTTCTTAAGTGGGTATTATACTTTACAATAGCCAAACAGACCAAAAATTTTAAAATCAATTATTGTACTCTTAAAATCAGTCTCCAAAATCTAACCCAAATGCGAACTGCATTGCCCTTAACCTCTTACATTTAATGTATCTGTTAATGCCATATTTAAAGCATAAGAAGATAAGATCATCAGCTTTCAAACTACTCTTCTTTGCAACAGGAAGTTTGATAAGGTTGACAAATATTAACAGGCAAATGCATTCTCTTTCACTCATTCATGAAATATGTACATCACAGTTTATCTTTGTTCCAAGATCCAAACTCTTGCTAACTAATTCATCTTCTATAAAGGAAAATTAATTTGATTTTATTTTTACAATATGTTTCCATAATTTAAGTGCAAGGAGAAAATATATGACAACAAACCCCAAACCAAAGGAGAAAAATGTTATAATGTTTCATCCCATTAAAAATGCAGCAGCTTAAAAGTTTGGCGAAAAATTAAAGAAATAGACACGAAGTACAAGATCTAAACTCCGAAACAGCTTCAATGCTGGGTTTGGAACCAGACACATTCATCAATTTTCCAACTTTGATGCACTAATAGCATCTATACACCTGTCCAGCAAACAGTTCCTAACGATGCCTTTTGATGCCAAAGACTCAATGAAATTTAACTTCTTCATACTGTGCGAAAAAGCACATTAGCCAATCTTTATATCAAAGATTCAATAAAACATCTACACAAAGCTCCCATGTCAACGATGAGAAGATTCAGCACATCAACAACTAAGGGGCATCCAATGGTTGATAATCACATTCAAACAAAATGGTCTCAAGCAAAATCAGCCAATCATCAGTCAAAACAAACTAACATATGATCATCACTACTCTGCCAATGAAAGCATTCTCCACCAACATTTTTCAACAAATTCTACTTGTTGCAGTCCAAATGCACACTAATGAACACCAACTCCTCTAGATTAGCATAAACACATCCAATTATTACAACCAAGATATAAACTTGAACTGAATTATTGATACTCCACAACAACAAACAATTAAGTAAAATAAATAAATAAATCATTTTTCTTTGCTCCCCAAAGACAAAGCTGGATCCTTTCAATCAAACAAAAACCATGGCCAATTTTGTTCCAGATAAAAAATAAAATAAAAATTGCCCACATGCTGAAAAATGCAAATTGAAGTGAAATAAGAAAAAAGGATTAAACTTTGACAAAAACAAAAAAAACAAAAAAAAAAGAGCTGAAATAAACTCACTACTAGCACCCCCAAGTTGTGTGACGGCATCAACAAACCGTTCATGAAGGTCCTGAGTCCAACGAAGGCGAGGTTTAGGATCAGCCGTTAAAACAAGACATGGGTCTCCTTTGTGATTGTGAGAGAGGTTTGAAGCAGCAGTAGCAGCAGCAGAAGCACCTTGCATATCTTCCTGCACCACAATCCCATCATGGGGGTGTATCAATCTGGGATACATGCTCCTTCTTCTTCTTCTTATTCTGCTTCAATGGATAGAAAAAACCCAAATGACCCAGAAACAAAAGATGGAAGCTTTTTTGAATCAAAGAAGGAACAGATCGGAGTTAGAGTTAGTAGTTGGCATTTGGGTGAAAAAGATGAATGAATGAACAAATGAATGAAACTGAGAAAGAAAGAGAACGCCGTACGACTGAAACTGACTCTGACGCTGGCACGCCTTTCAGGGATCTTGTCCCTTTCTGCTCTTTTTCGTTAACAAAGGAGAAAAAAACACAACATATTTTTGAGGGTTAATGTTGTCTCTGTCACTCCCTTAGTTTCCTTGGATAACAATGACTTGTATCAATAATCCCCTATCTCTCTCTCTCTTCCTTTTTTTTTTTACGAAATACGTTAGGAGTAACAGTTTAGACTTTAGAATTCATTTTAAGCATTAAAAAAACATGTTTTTAAAGATATTTATCATATAAAAATTATAAAATAACTTTAATTTTTAATAATGAGTTTTTATCGATAAATTTTTTCATAACAATATAATGAAATATAATAAGTATTTTTTAATAAAATTTATTAATTTTATCTGTTTAAAATTGATTTCAATTCTTTTAGTTGTCTAGAAGATATGTATCTTATACCAAATTTATTACTCAAATTAATTTCTGCACCGATGGATTCAGGTATTTAATGGTAACTAAGTTTTATAAGTTTAAAATTAATTTTAAGATCTGAGGATAGAAATATAATAAAAGTATAATGACCATTTTCAATAAGATTGTATTATTTTAATATAATTTAAATTAACTTTAAACATTTTTAAGATATCTTATATTGACTTAGAATATGATTAAAAAACTATAAGAGATAAACAGTTATTATACTTGAGCCAACTTTAAAAAAGTTAAATTTTTTATTTTTTATTTTTTACCCTCTCAAAGACTCAAACAATAACAAAGGGTATAGCTCTGTGTCTATGTCTATTATTGCTGTGCCTCTCTTTCTATTTTGTGTCTACGTCACTCTGTCCTTTTCTTTGGCCTGCAAATGGAGACAGTGGATGTGGACTGTGTGAGGAAACTGCAAAATAAAGCATGCGGATTTATGTAATGCTCTCAAGAGTCCATGAATCAATTCACCACTTTTCTCTTCTTTTTGTTTCTTTGATGTCTCTCTTTTTAATCAAGGTTGCATGGTGAGATGATAAGCAAAAACAAAGAACATGTGCTCATCTTCTTTTTACTCAAGGTTTATTTTGCAAAAGCTTCTAAAATTTATGGTATTATGGTGTGCTTTTTCTTATGGTCAACTTGGTCTCATTATTGATTTTTTTTTATTTTGTTTTATAGCTTTTTCAACTAAAGGGTTTGTTTTGTGGGTTTGTTTGTCCACGTTTGTAATCTTCTCTTTGTATCCTTCTTGTTAGAACCATAAATGATGAAACAAGAAACATATTACTAGTATACTTATATAAATTATATGAAATGAAATGTGTATTTTTTTAATTTATTTTATGATATTCTTAATGTTTTATATTAGAATATGAAAAGGTTTAAAAAAAAATACCAAAAGAACTTTATTCCCTCAAATGAAGTAAACTAATTTAACAATATATTTAGACTCATTGTAACGTTGTAAGATATAGTTTCTACATTAAAATGTAATCTAACACGATTATGAAAATATTCAATATAAACACTAATTTAATTTAGTTCACCTTGAGATATTTATTAAAGACTTGTTAAAAAAAAACAGATACCCAAAAACTTTATTCCCTCAAATGAATTGAACTAATTTAATTAAAAATGTACTGTATAAATGCTTCTTAAACGTGTGTATTTAGAATAACATAAAAAAAGAAGAAGAGAGAAGTAATAAATATGATAAATGGTGCAATTAAAATTAAAGAAATATGAGTAGTATACTGTTAAATGTTTATAAATTAAAATTATTAATTAAATTTTAACATGATATCTAAACACACAAAAAGAATACTTCTTACTTTTGATTCTTGATAAATTTTATCAAATATTTTTTATGGTAATAGACTATTTTGTGATTTATAAAAAGTTTTGTATCTATTAAGTTTAAAAAGATAATTTTTTAATATTTTATTGTTATAAGAAGAAAAATCTATTCATATTAATGTAAGTTTAAAAATTCTTATATTCAATTTAAGTCTTTCATTTAACTTGTCTCTAATATATTATTTAAGTGAGTTAGATTTTTAAAATTCACTAGAATCATTGACATCAACAAAATCAAAGCTCATTTATATTAAGAATGGATTGTCATCACATCTTATGTAGGGGAGGGGTCAATTCCTCCCTTATTCTTCTCTCTATGAACTATTTCATGGGCACATTCCATGTTAGGATAACTTGTTAGTTTTTATATTATGTTTTTGGGGCTTTGGAACTTACATATAACAATAAAAAAAATGCTTCATTGTATTCTTCCTTTTTTTAAATTTTTTTTTTTTCAACAAACAAAACTAACATGTGGCAGTTCACATGAAAATGAAATAATTGAATTATAAATTTAGAAGATATTTGATGGCCAGGTCACTAATACCTATTAGGTTGCTTAGGTTAGTTGGATTTTGATAAAAAATCATAAAATGATAATATTTTTATGGAAAAATAATAATTTTTTAATTTAAACCAATTTATTAATATCTACAGTAAAAAAAAAGAGAAAATTTTGTATAGTCAAAAACTATAATTATCTTAATCAATCAATAAATAAGCAACATGTGTATATTTTTGAGACATGTCTAAATTTAAGTGTACAAGTAACGCACGTTAATTTCTCCGAGGTAGACTCAGCTAAACTCAAACATGAATGCAATCATTTCTGCAATTGTGAGCAAGTTGACTCAAAAAGTCATACAAGTGACTCCCCCGGGCCCATAATTGTGTAATCACTCCAGTTTTATAAACAAAGAGAAAAATTAAGTGTTGGGTTACTTAATCACATGTTCGGTGGTTGATTTAGTTAATATTATTGATTAATTAAAAACTATTATTTTAATAAAATATTTATATTTAAGATTAGAATAAATTATCAAGATAAAACTCTAAATTAAATTAATAAATAGTATTGACAGCACTTCAGAATTCACATAAGTTTTATTTTTATAAAAATAATAAACATAAAAAAAAAGTGTGATTATAAATTCTTAATCTTGATTAAAGTGGTAAGATAAATTAGTCCAAATGTAAAAATGTTAGACAAAATGCGAAATAACAAAATAAAATTTGAAGTTATTAACATTTTATCCGACAAATCATATATATTTTTTCTTGTTTTATTAAATTTATCTACCAAACTAATTTGTAAGATGTTTTGTTGAAAGAACTATGTTGCAGGTCTTTTTAAATGTGGCCATTATTGATCAAGCCAAGCTATGGTAGTTGGTTAAAGATGGTGCTGTTTTAAATTATTATATAAGGGATGAGTGTTATTATAAGGTAAGGATTGAATAGATAAATAAATAAAATAAAAATAACATTTCTATATTGAGATCATATGAAATATGTAGTATTCACTTTTTAAATTCTCTTAAAAATATTTGTTTTGTTTTGTGGGAAAAAGAAAATTTTACAACGCAAAGGATTATTCACTGAAACCATTTGTCATTTGGGTTAGTATATATTTGAATTCAAATTTATTAAAAATATATAAATTTAATTTTCAATTTAATAATTTCTGCTTATATATTTATAATTTTTAATAAATTTTAACTAATGAAGAAAAGAGTTAAGACCATATTCCGAACACTTTGTGAGTAAATAATTTAATCTTGTGCGCTACTTAAATATGTAAAATATAATAACAATATTATAAATAATGATAAAAAATACTTAAAAAGTAAGTAATTAAATTAATAGATGTACATATTGAACAATGTTTAACTATTAAAAAAAATAAAAGACTATTTTACTCCATTCTTAATATAAGGCCTAATTGAATGTGACTTCAAAACATATATCATGAGTTCTATAATACTCCAACCTTCTTGCCTAATGGTGGAAGCCTTGAAGGTAATGGAAAAAACAATTCAAATTTACAAAAATAATGTTTAAATTTAACTAAACCTAATCACAAAATTGAATTAGATTCAAAAGATCTTATTTTATTTCAGATTAAAAGTTTAAAATGTAAATGTTATATTAAGTAGATTCATCTAACTTTTATATTATCACACTCTCAGTCATATTAGGCATGTGATCGTTTTCAGTATTATTATTTTTCTGAAGTTACTCTTAACTTAAATGTTGAATAATAATAATAATACCCTTTAACTTTATTATTGAACAATTAATAAACTACTATTGAATTGTTTCAGTTTATGGAGTGGTTTTACGTTTGAATTTTAACTATATTATATAGCATCTTGGAAGGAAGAATTTTGAGTGTTGAATTGGATCTGATTGGGCTCTATGGATAATGGGTCCAATGCTCTCCATTCATCATTCTGCTGGGTAAGGAGGACACAACACTAATTTTAACATTAAAAAAAATGTTGAACTTGACCAAAAAAATAAAAAATAATATTTTGAACATGTGTACTGCACTTATTTTATTTTATTGGAACTGATTTTTGAAATCGAAATTCAAAACTGAAAAAAAATAAATCAGTTTTTTTTATAATAAAAACCAATTTAAACAAAAAGAAGATAATGTTGGGTTTTCAATCACCATGTTTCTATTGTTTTTTTGGTCCACAACCATTATGTTTCATTTCGAGCTGTTGTGGACCAAACAACTTGTGGTGCATGTATATGCGGTGGATGATACTGACATCTAATATTTAATATTAGACTCACTTCAGGGAAACGAATTTTATTATTTGAATCATTCAAAATTAATAACCTCAGTGACATCATAAATAATAATAATAATAATACATACATACAAAAGGGAGGTATCCTATTATGGTAGTTCAAAAAATATTTCCCTTAGGATAAGTGTTTGATGGGGATACTAGGCAGATTTTTTTATAGCCTTTGTTGGTAGTGTTTGTTTTTGGGTTGAATGTGAAGAAACAATGTTGTGTATTATGTATCTTTTCCAGTTCTATACGATTACAAGTCTAGCTAAAAAAATTGAAGAGTAAAAGTAGGGATGGCCAAGAACACAATAGCATCACAGGAATGCATTGGTCTATATAAAACAATAGTTGTAATTTCAAAGTCTATAACCATGCAAATGCTTAGCCCATCTTCTAGCCATATAAGGGTCATGAAAATCCCAGCTTTCAACACTGCTAGTCCTACCACCTGTGCTCATATCCCTCACTGTTTCCGCACTAGCTTCTGTAACATCACCTTTATGTTCTCCAACACCTACAACAGTTTCCCCTGTTCTTCTAACACACTCATCAATCTCACCTTCAATGTAGCTATATTCCACATACACATGAGTGCAATCACCAAGGTCTAACAGAATCCTCCTTTCTTCTCCTCCTCTTATCTCTCCAATTCTTATGACTCTCCCACTGCCAACTTCCTCACCAGCACCGCATATTCTAAGTTGGATTTCCCTAACAATGCCTCCCAACATCTTGGCCAAGAACTCCTCAAACTCTTGTATGACAAACCCACTTGAAGTGCCAAAGCCAAATCCCACATGAAATCTATGAATTGGTGTTGATGGTAGTTCCATGCTTATAGCATGGTATGGTCTTGTAGGATTATCTGATAAGTGTAGGATACAGGACTCAGGGTTCTTGTGCACGCGGTCCTCAAGTATCTTGATTCCTTTCTTCAACCCTTCAACTGGATCAGCCTGTCCCATGTAAAACAAACGGTCGATGACTTGAAGGGCTGTGCGTTTTCCATAGGATGTCATGCGTCTTAAGGGAAAGACACGAGCTGCGGCTGAGGAGTATGTAACAATGGCCAAGCGATCGATGTGTCTGAGGGAGAAAACCACAAGAGCCATTGCTTGTTTGAGAAGTCTTAGGTGTGGTCCATTGGGACTAGCAACTAAGACCAAGTCAGTTGCTCGTTCATGGGTTAGTTTCACAGAAAGAAAAACTCTATTGGAGGAGGGGCACATGATATAAGGTGTCTGCATTGGTGGAGATTGTAACAGTGATGAGGAGCTGCAAGTTAAAGGATGAAGGGATAGATGGCAAGGACATGAGGCATGTTTTGTGACTTGCAAAGCCGGATGGAAACTTGCTGGTGCATTTGGTGGAATAGGCACAAGAGAGAAGCACAGCTTGGGGCTGCCAGGTGTGTCATCAGGCTCAACAGGATCATCATCATCATAGCGTGCAGAGCGCAGAAGAGAACGGCGATGAACACGGAAGGTAGCAATAGAATCATCAAGGATTCGCAGAATGGGATCAGATTGGTTACTAGAAGTGAAAGAACCACAAAGGTTGTTGTTTAGGTTGCGAGGGAGTTGGGTCCAATGGGCACGACAAATGGGGCAAGTGACACTACCATGGCGGACATTGGAAGAGATGCAGGCAAAATGGAATGCATGAGAGCACTGAGCAGTGAATATAGCTTGGCCTGGACTGCTTCCCTTGCTGTGGTAACTCAGAGGATCTAAACATATTGCACACAAATTCTGCAAACAAACAAAGCAGATGAGTCAACCAAGCAAGTCTATGATGGAATATTAAGTATACATTCATGACCAAGAAAAATGTGTGTCACAAAGTGACCAGACACACTGAGATTTGATTCTGGAATAAATGAATCAACAAAATGAATGTTTTACTATCACAAAACTAACCAAGCTTTGTTTGCTTGTGTGTTATGAGCATTTGGTTCAACTTATTTTGAAGAAATTATCGCTGGTTTATACAGCTTCTTGAGAGAGCTTCTGAAAAGTAAACGATTATTTTCCTTGAAAAATGTTTTTCCAAACACGCATTTAAGAGCTTCTAGTCATACAGTTGTATGTACTTACATAACTGTGAAATACTAAGAGAAGAAAACGATAGCTCTCATATTTTCAAAGTGATATCACACACTCTCTACTCTACTGCTTTTCAAAATAGCAATATATTGGAAGATAAAGGCCAAAAGTATTGACCATCTACTAGTTTATTAGATGAGGCCTTTTTAATTAAAAGAAAGTGGCATTGCAGACTAAGTTGAGCTAAAACCAGATGTATATGGAAATCTAGGAATAAATACATAAAATTTGTCAAATCCTACCATTCTTGTGGTCTTTTGCTGGCATTCATACAAAAAATGCACGGTTTAATCAAACTTATCTCACTTTTTACCAATTGATTGAAGTAGGGACAGACACAGTGAAACTTTTTGGCATAAAATTAAAAAACGAGATTCCACACTCAAGTGACAAAGGATTGTGAACATCACAAAAGTTCACTTCCTTCATTAGGAAGCTATTGGATAATGGACATGTGTATGACAATATATAATTATCCAGAGAGGTTTTAGCGACAATAGAAGGAAAAGTATGATCATGCATGTTGTGGCAGGTGAAACTTCCCAACGTGTGGGGTCTGCATTTAATGAATTGATTCTTGGCTTCACAGATGCGCCATGTGCAGGGGCATTCACATGCTAATACCCAATATTCACTACTTTTGTTATTCTAAATTAGTACCAAACTAAACGTTTAATGCTATGCTGCCAATTTACGGCATGAGAAAAATAATAAAGCAAAATGTAGTTTAAAAGAAAAAATAAGCATAAACTGAAAAAAAAAAAAATCAAGAAAAATAATCGGATCCATAGGGTCAAACTTTGAGGCCCATTGGATTCCGAAGTATTAGTAAGTAATAATAGAATACAAAGATAGAGAACCCGAGAAAGAATAAGGATCAAAATGTGAAAATAGCTCATAAATAAGTCTTTAATACTAAACTTATGAATGTCTTAATAACATTAATATATCACCAAGTTACTTTTGTAATATGTTAATAAAGAAGGATTATTAATTTTGCCAAAAAAGGGTCTTGAGGTGGTTTAAGGAATTACAAGACAATAACCTTATTATGAAGCTCATTGTTGTTGATGTTGGAAGTGGTACCACAATCAGGATCTTCTCTTACCTCCCCTGAGGAATTTTTTGTTGTTGATGGAGACACAGCTGAGGAATTTGAGACCTGCAAACATGCAGAAAACCAAGAACAAATGTCAAATGTCAAACTCTCTTGTTTCTAACCTTCACCCAGTATTTCATAGACAAAGAACACTGGATTAGAAATTAATGTCATCAGAATTGGAAATCAACAATGACATTAATAACCACAAAAAATCCATAGCTGGTCCAAGTCACACCCTAATCAATCCGGCCTAAAGTGTCATCAGGGAAAAACAAATGAGAAAGGAAAATCACAAAAAAAAAAAAAAAAAAAAAAACAAATGGAATAACAAACAACTAGGAAGGAACATTCTCAAATTCAAAATTTCACATTCTCTAACCGATCGTGACTCAAAAGGTCTTTCAATTGGACACCAATTCTTAGAAAATAAAATAAAATAAAAACAAATTGGCAAAACTTCAGCCCATTGACAAAATGCAGGTAAAGTTTGCATCTTTTTCCAAAATGCTAAACACCCAAATGAGAAATAAATGCATAGTATGAATAAAATAAGGGAAAGTGGAAGTGTACAGTAGCAGATGGACTACAAGAGTTGTCAATGGAAACTGGATCCACCAAAGCTTTTCTTCTTGAGAATGACCCACAAGCATATGCAGCAGCCACAGCCACCTTCCTTGCTGCTTCTCTCAGCTTTGATGTTCCTCTTCTTCCTTCTCCCATTCTCTCTTTTCTCTGAGCTGTGTCAAAGCTTGTTGTAGTGTTAAGTGTGTTACCCTTCTGAAGCTGAAGCTTTTGTATTTGTGTCACAGGGAAAATAGGGACAGAAGAGAGAGAAAAAGAAAAGGAGACAAAGAGCTCTGCAAAATTCAGCAATGACCAGCTTCTGTTGCCGTCGTTGCTGTTACTTTTCTAAGTCACTATTATTGTTGTGTTCTTTCTTCATCAGCACCACACACACGCTTATATAACATAAGTACATTACACACAACTGCTTCATAGCACTGCCACCAATATACATACATTATTATAAGTGGTTGTGCCCACATTTACCAATTAAAAAATGAACCTTTTTTTTTTTGTTTTTTTTACCCTCTTTAAATGAACAAGCCAAATGAATTAGGCTAACTCAATTTGCATTTGATACTCTAATTTTAGGGACGGTTTTTGAAATTTTGCTTTATGTAAGGGATAGTGGTTCTTCTAATGTGTGTTTGTGAAAGTCAGAGTATTTTTAAATAATTTAAAATAGTTATTTTTTATTTAGTGGCTTATTAAAAAAATTGTGAGGACCATATGGTTTAGGAATATGGAAATAGGATTATTTTTGTTAAAAGATTATAATTTGATTGCTTTCTCAGGAAAGCTAAACTTGGGCTTGGCATTTTCTATTTCAAGTCATAGATTCTATCGCCTCTTCTTGTGAGTAACCCTTCCATGGAATTATGGGAAATAGACCCAGGAAAATTTTAATTGATTGGTCTACACACTACAGCATCAAACATCAATGTTATTTGCATTTAAAATGGTATTTTAGTAATCAGTAAAAAAGAAAAAGAAAGGGTTGTTGAAATTGATGAAATAGCATGAAATGAGGAGGAAGGAGAAGGACCAATATGGCCCTTTCCAGAGACAATGATATTATGGGCCATCCCACTCAAACCTTATTGTCAAATACTAGTTGTTTACAGCAATAGTGAGATCCCTCCACTAAGACCACGCGTATTTTCATCCACTTTATTTCTCATGTGTTTGTTAAAAATAAAAAATACTACAATTTTGAAAAAAAATTACGTATGCATCAAGTGTGATATGCTTATAATCCTTTTAAAAAATATATTGCCCCTAAATCTATAGTGTATGATGTGAGCGCTTGTGAAACATAATGACAATATATGAGATAAGTTCAATGATGATAAGTTTCCATTAGATTTAAAGCATTCCACCCCCACCTTCCACACAGGGAGGAGGGTCCACTTGTTTATAGCACTAGACCACATTTCTTTTTTTCTTTTCCCATTCAAACATTGTAGTGTGCAAGGCTTATCTATCTTCCTACCATTTTTCAGCATGAATTTTGGCTACAACTTACAATCACTTTGACACCAACTTGTGTCAGAAACTTGTGAATCCTTCACCAGAGTAAAAATATAGATCTGGTTGCTGGCAGGATTGGAAAGCAAAGCAAGGAAGAGAGGAAAAAATGAGAAAGAAAAAAACAAAAAGAAAAGAAAAAGAGGAGGGTCAAAAGGGTTCCAAGAGGTGGGGAAAATGACCGTTTTATTTGAATTTAAAAAGGTTCAGCAATCAGTCTATGATAGCTTCCATTCTTTGGCTTTTTTTTCCTTTTAGGTTGTTAATAAATAAATAGCCATGTTTGGACCAAAGAAAAAAAAAATTAAAGTAAAAAAATGGCCATGTATTGTTATTTGCAATGCAAAGGTTGCCAAAGTAGAAAGACCGGTGGGCTGGCGCCAAAATGCTTTTCTTGCACCGATTGTATTCCACTTGTCTTCATAAACTGATGACATACATGGGCTACCTTATAAATCTCTTTTTCCTCTTTCTTTATTCTTGTTCTTTTATAGCTGATACATATTTATTGTTTAGCTTTCTAGGTTTGACAGAAAATGGTATCTCATTGGTGGAAAGTTTTAGATTAAAATTCCTAATAAGAGAATCACATGGTAGTTAATTATTTTTTGGGTGCTAGGTGTTTGGGATTATGTGTTTGATGGGAAATTAATTTGAGCATATGGGAATAGATCATGACTTCAATAAGTTTTTTATGAACTTATTTTATTTTTTGTGAATAGTTTGTTAAAATAAGTTTTTTTTTATTAACTTTATTTCAATAAGTTTGATAGTCTAAGCTCTCATGTGATAAAATTGTATTAAATAAATATTTAGTTAAACAATTGCCCAACCAAATCCTTAAATATATCACCACTAATTTGGATCCGAACCTAATGTTAATTGCCTTTTCAAACCCGAGTATTAGCTCATTTGTTGCAAGACATAATTGTATATGGAATTTTAACAAATCACAATTTTATTAGACATGGAGAAACTTGTGACAGCTAGTTCATTATTTAAAGTAAGAATTTTCCCCCTTTTGGGTAGCATTTAACCAGAGAACTTCAGACTCTACGGTAATAATACAAAAATAGTCATTTAATTCATAAGGTATGAATATGCTAACAAGTTTGAATTTCTTTAGTTTGAACTTCAATGTTAAAAATGACAAAGTGAATTTATTTTATCATATAAAAGCATATTGTGATTGAAAAAGAGAAGGGAACTGAAAAGGGGATTATTTTGTAGTAGTAGCTTCATGTGTGCTTTTGCAAGCCTTGTGCTTTCTTTCCCTTCCCTTTGATCTGAAAAAGGATGAGTTGTCCCATTGATGATTGAAACCCGCTAGAATAGGTAGTGTTCGAATACTCCTGCCATAGGTGACCATCAAATGCTTCTTTGCTCTTTTTACCTTATTTCTTTTTATTTTCTTCTTCTTTTTTTTTGCTTCCAAATTCTCTTTTTGTTGTCCCATAATACCGAAAAAGCAGAGGGACCCAAATTACTTACATATTAGGTTACTGTAGCAACCTATGTTCAGATGAGATATATACCGTAAGCTTCTATATCACCAAACAATAAATTGGAAACGTAAGCATCCCATATGAAGCAAAATAAAATAAAATAAAAACTAACATTGTCTAAATTCAACTGCAATTTGTAAACATTTAAAAATAAAATCTAGCAAAATACAATGATTTAGCAGGGTCTGGATTATAATCTTCACTGAACTAGGCAGGATAATTTGAGTTACCTAATGCACTAGATCACAGTTTAAGCAATCAATTAATAAATCAACTAGTAGAAATGATTTTTATGAGGATGAACATATTCTATGAATATAGTTTGTGTCCACATTCAAACAATTATCAATTTCGTTTTTCTTTTTATGTCAATTATCAATTTCTTTTCTGTCGATAAGTTATTTGGAATAGTTAGGTAGTAAAGCTCCCCCATCACATGCTTCAAGCAAGACATATAACAAGCAGACAAATGACAGAAAACCAATAATTTATAATTTAATGTCTACAACCTACATAGAGTTGTCCTGGGTTATCAATCACTAAACTTGAATGTGCTGATTTTAATGCAGATTCAGGTTTATTCATTAATTGTGGTGCATGAGAAATGTATCAAAATTTGATATTTTTAATCAAAGCAAGTTGCTGTAATAGAGCCAGAAAACGATGGATGCACCAAAGGAAAATAATGACAGTACTGAGAGCTTAGGGAATCTCTCTTTTTTGTGAATGACATATGGGAAAGCTGTTGATGATCCTCTCTTGCTTCTCAAAAGAAGGTAAAGGGGAAAGCTTTCTTGTGTCCGCATAACCTTGCTGCTTGCTAACCTACAAAGATGAAATCTGTCTAACTGCTTGTTCAAATAGTTGAATTTGACCAGGTCAAATATAAAGGTGTTGAACTTGGATTATATGGATTTTGAGCTTATCTCTGTAATCTTAGAGCATGTTTGGAGTGAATTATTTACATGGATTATAATCTGCTTGATATAGAAAAAATGTTAGTATTACTGTTCAAATGTGTTCATTAAATTATATTATAATCTTTGATTATAATTTCAACAAAGGAATTAGTTATTAGATGATAAGCAAAATTTTGAAGCTTATGATTAAACTAACAATTATTTTCTATTTAACTTTTTTTTTTCATTTTATTTCTAACAATTGTTTTTGTATTAGAAAATTACTGCTACAAATAACTTCATTTGTTTTTGCAATTTTTGTTCAAAGGGTAATTCTTTTAAACAATCCCAACATAATAGATTATTTCAAGATTACTTTTCAACTAACATATTAAAATTGTTGCTTACAGCAATAATCAATTATTGAAATAATTTGTTTTACATTTAGTCCAAGCACATATTTATTCTAACATGTTGCTATCTCTATCCGTATCTTTTTTCTTAGTCATGAATAGTTTTTCCTTAATACATGCACCTGATTTCCTGGTGGTTGTTAATAGGTCACAACTCACAAGAGGCCAAGTTTTGGCATTTTCTAATTGTTTGACGCCCTCACTTTTGATAGTCTATTAATCATAATGCAATTGGATTTCACGGTCACATCTGAATCTTTTCGTTCCTATCTGGACCACAACATAAAGAAAAAGAAAGAGTCATACTGCAGCTTTTAGAAATCCCATGATTAGAATAGAGGGGTAAATCATTCCCTTATTTGAATTTGATTTGGACTTTGGAACTGAACGGTAAGCAACATTTTCACTTTTTACCTTTCCAGTTCCCTCTTTCGTTTGCAAGAACATAAGAATCCACTTCCAAGCCTAAAACATCCTCATAATGTAACTGTAGTAAGCTTGTCAACTTTGTATTCTCATCTATATTGTACTTATAAAGTTATTATCATTTATCACTCTCAATGATTTAAATCAGATGCAATATACCAAACCAAAGTTTGAACTAAACTGGGGCATTCATAGTAACCCACAATAAAGTAGACATTTTTTTCATGATATATAACTGAGGTTAGTCTTTAATTAAGTGGGAACTAATCTACTAGCAATGAGTTCTTTGGTGTATAACCCATTTCCCTCGTCAAATGTTGAAGATTCTGTTGCAATAATCCATAAATTTCCTCAACCTGGGGATGAGATCTCTCCCCAACAACAAATACATGATTTTTTCCTTTTATTTGTATTTGACTATATCCTGGAATTTTCTTCACATTTCTCTCTCTCATTCTTTTCCTTACATGTGAAAACTCATCCCACTGACCTTCTGCAGCATATGTATTGGCTAGTAGTACATATCCCCCAGAACTATATGACTCTAGCTCTAATAGCTTCTCACCAATAGAATTGGCTATTGTAACGTTCCCATGAAGCCTGCATGCACCAAGCAATGTCACAAGAACAGCTTCATCCCTCTCAGAATGAGGGATAGTAGATACTACATCCATTGCTTCATCTACAAGTCCTGCTCTACCTAGAATGTCTACAAGGCAGGAATAATGCTCAGCCTTAGGATTTAAGTTATAAGTACCCTTGATTGAGTCAAACAGTTTTCTACCTTGTTTGACAAGACCAGCATGGCTACATGCTGATAAGAGTCCCACAAAGGTAACCTCATCTGGCTCATTTCCAGATATTAGCATGCGTGCGAATACCTGTAAGGCATGGTGACTAT
Organism: Abrus precatorius; assembly: GCF_003935025.1. NCBI lineage: Eukaryota > Viridiplantae > Streptophyta > Magnoliopsida > Fabales > Fabaceae > Abrus > Abrus precatorius. The sequence goes on along the minus strand of NW_020874292.1, from coordinate 28,574,664 downwards.
GTCCATGATTCGAGTAGGCTACTATCATTGCAGTCCATGACACCACATCTTTTGACTTTAGTAGCTCAAAAACAAGCCTCGAAGCACAAAGATCCCCACTTCTGGAATACAAAGTAATAAGAGCATTTGCAAGCCAGGTGTCATGCTCAAACCCAAGCCGTATAACTATTGCATGAGCTTGCATGAGCTCCGCCATGCCATCACAGGAAGTTACTACGCTAGTCATAGTGGTTTCATTAGGTCTAAAGCAAGATCTTAGCATCAAAACAAATAACCTTAAGGCTTCTCCTACCCCACCATTCCTTGTAAAACCATCAATCATTTTGTTCCAACTCCCAACATTCTTCTCTGGCATCAAGTTGAAAAGCTCACGAGCTTCATCCATGAGCTCCTCATCAACATATGCAGTGATCATTGCAGTCCATGCAGCCACATCTTTATTAGGCATGTGATCAAAATACTCCCTTGCAACCCCAATCATCTTGTTTTGTGCCAAACCCGAAACCATAGCTGTCCACGAAACATGATTCCTATCCAGCATTGATTCAAACAAATATATAGCCTCATTCACCCTATTGGCATTCAGACAACCCGATATCATGATGTTCCAAGATCGAACATTCCTCTCAGGCATTTTAGCAAAGAGCTTATAAGCCTCACTGAAGCAGCCATTGTCAAGATATGACTTGACCATTGCTGTCCAAGTTATGACATTCTTTTCAGGCATGAGATCAAAATACTTCTGAGCATGATCCATCATCCCATTGCGAGCAAAACCTGAAACCACTGCAGTCCAAGAGACAACGTTTCTCTCAGGCATTTGATCAAACAAGTGCAAAGCCTCCTCAATTCTTCCACAACCAAAATATCCAGAAATCAAACTGGTCCAGGAGAATGCATTCCTCTGTGTCATACTATCAAACACCTCGCGGGCATCGTCCAAGCGACCAACTTTAGCATACCCATCAATCATTGCGGATTCAGCAACAACGTTTCTATGTGGCATTGCCTTGAAAACCCTTTCAGCACCGATTAGGTCCTTGTTCATTAAATAAACGGTGATCATGGTGTTGTAAGAAACGGCATCTCGGTGAGGCATTTCATCGAACAGCTTCCTTGCTTCTTTGACCTTTCCGTGGCGACCCAGAATCGTCATCTCCACGTTACGTTTGCGGAGTGCGTGATCTGAAGACCTTGGCCTCAAACTCAAATTCTTGGGCGTTAAGATGGTTCCCGAGTTTGAATTCCCCCAATTAGTTTTTTTCAGCAAACCCTTTTCTGGGTTTGTAAAAATGGAAGCTTGGAAATGCCTCAGGAAACGAAAACTGGGCCGAGACATGCGACGGCAGTGGCGACAGACACACATGTTTATCATCGGTCCTACGTTGAAATCATGGATTCTTATAATTTTTCATGTTTTAATATTTTTATTTGAAAATTTTGATAAAAGTGACACACTCTAGAGTACGGTGTTTGATTTCTGTTTTTAAAACGGTTTTCTGCTTTTAAAAATTAATTTTGATATAAATTTGTGGTATATACCAAGTACACACCTTAAAAATCTATGAACAAAACATTCTTAGTTGAATACCCCTAAATATTTTGTGACATCAATGCCAGTTCTTATTAAAAACACAGCATCTTATTCAGCCGGGTACATTAAAAAAATGTAATTACTTTTTAACTAGTACTTAACTATTAAATTACAACCTTGAAATTTTGATTGTTGAGAATGCATAGCAAAAAGCTATTTGCATATCACTTTTCCAATATTAATTTTCAAGACTGATCTGTGTACCAACAAACAAAAGAAGCTATCTCAAACCCCAACAATTGTAACCAAAATCTCAGTGATTAGGAGCCTGTGAACAATTTAGAAATAACTACACAAATTTGGCAAAGACCCTCTAAAGCATTGTTCATGAAGCAAAGTGGGCAATGATGGGTTCCTCTGAAAGTAGCTTGACAATCCTCAGCACCATGAGAAGCAACACCTGCCAAATCAGCCAACTCAAAGAAGGTCTCAGAGTTCAAGTCATTGTAAGCTGTTTCAATAGCAGATATAGCCTTTTCATAGTCAAAGGCACACCTTTGAAGATGCATGCGGTATTGGCTTGAAGTGGCTTTATTTAGCAGCTTTCTTATGTAGTCCCTAGTGTTAGTGGCATTGAGATATGCTAAACGAAAGGCAACATAGGCTAAGCCATAGCTATCTGATTCCGAGGCATTTGGGTCAGAATATAGAGACTCAATGCAGAATGTGTAGTTTGAAGTTTTGCCACACACTTCATCCACTAGTTTTGTTACATTGTTATTAGAAGCATACGAGGGATGGATAAAGAGTATGACAAGCAGCACAAAACAGCAGAGGGGATGATACTTGATAATATTCTTGCACTTTTTCTCTTGTGAAATTTTGTGGTGCAAAGGGGAACTGAAGAGATGTGCCATCTAATCTGAATCTATTACTTGCATCAATGAAGAAGTGAAACTGAAGCTTTGAGGTCATCAAGCCCCAAGTTAGCTCTCATTTGTCTCTTGGATAAAACTTAAAAGCAATGATTAATAGTAATTAGAGTTTTATCCTTATAATCTGTGTCTTTTTAATGATGACGTGCTGATTTTTAATATTAATTTTTATTATATAAATTATTAAAATAAAACTTATTTTTAATTGTTCTAACAATACTTATATTACAACTTATATTCTTTGTCTTTCACAGTGATTCTTTAAAACGTGTTCATCACAGATTGCAGCAACATACGGTGGTGCTGCTACTGATATAGAAACATACACAATAAACTATTTACTCATTCACTTGACAAATGTTCTTTTATAGACTTAATGGTGAAAAAACACTTATTATACTAAAGAAAAAATTATTTAACATTTATTTTTTATATAATTTAAAAAATTGCTTTTCTAACATGTAATCAAAGACATGTAATAAAAAAAAACTTATGTGTCTTATAATTTTTAATAAAAACTTATTATACATGTGTGTATTATTGGACATATGTAAGAAAAAAACGTGTAAAAGATTAATAAAGTGCATTAAATATTTTTATTCAATATTATTGTCATTAACAACTTATTTATACTCCGTTTCAGTTTCTAAACAACATAATATCGTTTTTTTCTGAAGTTCTATAAAGGCAATTGAGGTATGAAAAGGTTTATTTCTTTGTTAATGTCTTTTAACGGTACAAGTTATATTGTTTGTTTCCATATCTTACGACACTTTGTATCATGGCCCAAGCAATGTGTGCAAGCTTACTCTAATTCAGATGTCTACTCTTGTGCAATTCACTGAACATGAGAAATGAGTATTTCACATTCTTTTTGGGTTACACTCATGAGTCAATTTGCCACAATGGAACATTGACCAGAAAGGAAAAGAGAGACAAAGAAAAAGTGTAGAATGAATTAAAAAAGCTAAATTAGTTACCATTTTCATAACAATTAAGCTCTTGTTTAGTTTAAAATTAAGAATTAGTTTTGAATCTTGAATTATAATTGAGATACACTCATGAGGGCTGTTTGTTTTAAAAATTATTTTCTGTTTTTATTTTACGTTTACAGTTTTAATTACAAAAATGTCACATTATTTTTATTTTATTTCTTGTTTCGAAGTATTTATACAAAAAATAGTGAAAACAGAAAAAAGGTATTTTTAATATTTCTTATACAAATTTTTAAAAGTTTTAAAACAGACTAATAATAAAATGAAAGTTTTATAATTAAAACTGAAAATAAATAAAAACAATTTTTTCTTAAATCAGGAAAGGTTGAGAATTCATTTTTCATCTATAAAAGAAAAACCAATTTGGCACCATCAAACTCTTGGCTTTCTACTCTTCATGCTGATGCCATGAGGGCAGCTATTAAAAAGTTGACTTAAGCCTAACCATACCTAAAACAGTTCTGTGTTATCTGATCTATGAATTAGCAGTAATCTGATATATATTTAATAGTGTTATTAAACATTAAATTTTAATTTTAATATACTGTTAATGTAAAAATTTATACTATTAATGATTGGAAAATATTATAAATATAATTTTTAAAATAGTTATTATAAAAGTTAATAATTCTTATTAATATGATAATACATAGTTAAATGCCAGTATCCTTTACATTGTTAATGCAATTGAATTAAAGTTTAAATATTATGCAGAAATAAATATTTAAAATCTGATGATTATGTAAGTTAATTTTATATTGTTTAAGATAATATTTGAATGTGCATACGCGGATGTGATTTTCCAATCAATTATTATAACTCCACGATTTATCCTTCACATTTAAATATTTTTGTTCCCAAGTCCCTTTCAATGGTTTTCTCGTCCATATCTTTTGTGATTGATTTTTTGTTGGGGGTCAATTTGTGAATGATTTTCTTGCTACTTTTGTTGTTCAATTTTGGGCTGGTGTAATTTATTCACACTATCATTTCCTCAATAAGGCCCGTAGCAAATGCAAACACGGATTCATGAGGAGTGTATGCACGTGATCACAATGGTTACCACAGTCCATAAAACAATTTTGTCAAGTAACAATGGGTTCCACCACCGTGTGATCACAGAAGCTTTGATTCTTTAAACCTACCAGTTGTTGTACTGATTCATTATCATTTCTATGCATGTCCTATTGAGTGACAGGTATGTCTATGGGCCCATGCCAAATTGTGGTATGCACAAGAACATGATTCATCCATCTTATATTCATAATCAAGTCACAAGCATGCACACTTTAACCATATTTTCTTTCGGTTCTACCCTAATACTACTTCCCCCCCCCCCCCCCCCCCCTATTTGTAGCAACGTTTCCTAACCATTATCTAACCTCTACCATACTCCACTTGCAACTTAAATAAGAAAGATCATAAACAGCCTTATACTTAAAAATTGAAGAAGCACTACCCAACCCACCAAACATAACCATTACATTTGTCGGTGTAGCTAACTCCTATGATTATATTGAACAACTTTGTCTATGTTTTCTTTTCCAAACTTTAAACCTCTAAGCAGAATATGAATGGACCAATAAACAAAAATTAACTCCAGTTGCTAGGGTTACATCTACATGGGGAATCACTAAGCTTCCCATTACCACTTTTGTCCAATAAAGCAACAAGGATTTTAAGTTGTAGACAAGTAAGAAAGTTGAATATGGAGGGTATTAACACCCAATTGGAATGAAATAATGATAAATGATGGGTTAAAATTGATAAATTGCACAAAGTATTGGTACATATAGCAAAAAAATACTACTTTACTCTACAATGAATTTTGAAAAAGGAGGCAAGGGAGCGGAACAAAACTAGCCTCTTCATTTTTCATTTACAAGGTACAGTTAGCATCTCTGCAGGTATGTGATCAAGGATTGCAAGTCCAAAAAATACTGATGTTAAAGCAGGAAATCGTATACAAATTGAATTGTAAAGCTTTAAAAAAATAGAAGCCCTACACAGATGGAATTGCAGATCTAAAAGGTGCACCATAACTTGGCTGATGCTGGGAAAACTTCAATGATCATACATACTGAAAAGACCTCACTATTGATTGATGTTGCATTCTCGCAAATACAGATGATTGTAGTCAACATACTTTACCCAATAACTTCGAAACTTGGGAATACTTATCTCAAGCCATGGCTTTAGGTTCCCATTGTAGTGTACAACAGCAGACTGCTCAATATCTTTTTGATTGACGTTGGGATTGTAGCCAAGACCCAGGACATGCCAAGATCGATTCAGTGGGAAAGTGCGCTTCCAGAATGTTATGAGACCGGGTGGCAGTGTTCCTAACTTCCATAGTTGTCTATTATGATTCTGTATTTCAGTTTAATTAGAAAAGAAAATCAGTTCACAATTCAACTCAGAAAGAAACAAGACATTTCAAAAACAGGATAGACTAATGGCAATGTAAGTGCAAATTGGATGAATGAATAATGAATATAACCTTAAAATAAACACAACAAACAAAATATTCATGCCTTTCACTGGCCAAATGCATTATGTTACTAATTTTAGATATGATTAATTTGAGAAACAAACAATCAATCATATGGGATATACTCGCTGAAAAAGTAAACTAAAGCACTCCACTTACCAGATTCTGCCAATTGTGGTATACTTCTGTGATGTTTTGCCTCTTCCATTCCACTAAATCAAATATATTCATACCATAAGCCCACCCACAAGCATGTGGGTCAAAATTCTTTGCAATAAGAGGATTTGAGAAGTTGAGATAGCGATCAAATCGGTGAAAATTTTCTCCACAAGTTTCTACAGCACCATTTACGTTGCCTTTCAAATCAATTGACCAAAGATCAGTCAGATCTTTCTGCACAACTATATCATCATCCAAGAACAGCACTTTGTTGAGCTTTGGAAAGATCTCAGGCAGGTAGAAGCGGAGGTGGTTCAAGATAGATAAATACTTCGGATTTCTAAACTTCAGGTTTGAATCAGAAGTTGCTTGATGAGCCTTGAAGTAATAATCTATCATAGATGGAGAACCCAACTGTCTAAGAACAGGACTGTAACTTGAATTCAACCATGTAAAGTTTTCAATGTTTTGAACTTGAATGGTTGCCTTGCCCGGTGGATTCACCAAAAACCACATCTTCATTGCAGCATAATTGAGCCTGTCAGTAACTATGTGGAAAACATGTTTTGAGGCATCCTGCAAATCCATTAAAATAATATATATTATGAGCATGAGACATCAATATGAAATAAAAGTACCATTTGCATCAAAGTTGTTGAAAAGTTAGTTGATTTACTCTCTGTTTTAATTCTTCAATAAGGCCAAACGCCAAACATAAAATAGAAACCAGTTTTTCTATTTAGTCAAAATAAACAAAGTGTAGTTATACCACAGTACAGCCATGCTAACTTCTTCGATGTTTCTCAATGATCATGATAACCAAAGAAATGTCAAGAGAATTCTCAAAGTGAAAACAGTTTACCTTAGCATTGGAAACAGTTGAGTTCACAACAACAGATGTTGCCAATATGTTGTCAGAAAATATGGCATAATGGTATAAATGAGGGTCTTCTAACTTCTCTTGATTGGGGAACTGTTGCTGAGAAGAATTCAGGTTATAATACTCAGTTGTAAGGCGCAATGGTAGACAATGAAGACCTTTGGGCAGTGTTTTTGCTGTCAACTGTGTTAAGAACACAGTCTGCTTCTTGAGAACATGGAGCTGCTCCTCTGTTGAGTGATGCATAGCCCGAAGCTTCTTCACAACAGCAGCACAATCATCCTGAGCTTGCTTTCCTTTCATCAGTGTTTGCTCCATTGCCTTCATTCTCTCATTTGAACTGGCATAAGTAAAAATATAAAAAAGACTGAACAAATATGCAGCTCAGAGCAGAAAATGAGCTATTTATTATGTTTATGTGCAGAGGCAAGAGAAACTAAAAGACAATAGCTCAAATTCAAGAATCATTACAGGAAAACATGAAGATAACGACATTATTAAAGGTGAACATACTTCTTAGGCAAATCAGAATCTTTGCTTGAATCCCCAAGTGTTCGTGAAACTTCTTTCACCCGTAACCGAAGCTCCCGAGTGAGATGGGGATTGTTTTTTACTACTGGAAGGGAAAGATAAACCTTAGCTTGGATAAGCTGATCTTTAAGTTGCTTTACCCGAGCATCAGATGGCATTTGGTCATTGTGCTTATTGGTTTCAGACAATACAGGTCCTTTCTTGTTTATTTTGCTAGAAGTTTCCGTTGCTTCTTGTTGCTCCTGCTCAGCAGCCTGAAAAATAGATGCATGAAATTTGAGACAAAAAATTTCAATACGCATTGAGATTGATTTTTGTTTTTCATTAGCATAATATAATTTTCTGAAAATTAGGGTTGGGAAAATGTAGTAAAGAGCGTAGATGGGAAAGACTATACTAGCAACTTATTTGTTCCCTTTCCTTAATTGAAATGGGCAGTTGAAACAACTCTTAATTTGTTGCACCCATTCAACATGGCTATGTTGCTGTATCTACACAGAACAAGATTGCATTGCACCCTGCATAAATCTGTTTCATGTTCTTTGCCACAAATGCACCCAGCCTGATCTAAGATGTCTACATCACAGAGACACAAACCTATATATATTTAAATTAATGCAGAACTTATATATCATATTTAGCAAACTACCAATTTACTAATTTCTGTTTGCAATTCAAAATAAATTATGTAAGAGCTATTCATGTACATAGTAGAGGGTAAGCCTTGTTGCAACGTAAGTGTCGTTGCCTGATATTTTAAATTCCATATAAGGCGACCAAATTCAAGCATCAGAAGCCCTGAGTATGCATAATATTATATTTGATACATGATGCACAACCCATCATAGACATAATTATATATAGTTTTTCAGTAAGATCAGAAGCCCAAAGGAATTTTCTTACCCAACTATCAGTCTATCGCCATATAAGACTTACATGAGGACGCAGCAGTAGTAGATACAAAATGAAAAAAGAAAGGGATGCTAAAATCAAGGATATATCACCGACCTTAATTTGAGGCGAATCATGCATTGATTTAGTAAGCTTTCCCTCACTGTCTTCAACATCAATAGCATCTTCCCCATTTACATTTTCGCCAATTGCAACAGATTTCTCCAAGATGCTGCCATCAGTCACCAGTTTGATGGGGTTCTCCTTTCTATTTTGATCTTCCTCAGTTGTGGTTGACAATACCCTGGCAGACACATGCTCTCTTGATTTCACTAACAATAAGTCTAGGTCAACGAGACAAAGAGATTAGATAAAAAATGCAGGACCCAGAAAAGACGATGCAGAAAGACCCAAAATCTTACTGAACAACAGAGAAATACCAAACAAAATACCTTGAGGCAAATTCTTTCTGTTAGTTGAGTCGTCCTCGGTATACACAATTCCAATAGGTTCTTTAATAGCTGTTGAAGTTTCCTATTTACAAAACGAGAGATTTCAGCAATAAACAACAAATCATGACAGATTCAACGCTAAGATACATCAACCTAAAAAAGAGTTAGAAAAAAAATGAGAAAAGAAAAGAAGGGAACTATACTTGTGGTAGCAGATTCAAGTGGCCAGAGTCTGCTGCACTAAAAGCCTGACACAACATAGCAAAAGAAGATTCAGAAACTCAAAGATCTCTCTCTCTCTCACTCACTCACACATCCACACTCTCTCACTACAAAACTGAATAATCTTTCAAGTGAATCACCACTTACAAAAGCAGTGACATCTTCGATAAACTCTTGCTTGCCTGCAGAATGCAATTAAAAACCAACCAAAAGTAACCAAAATCATCACAAAAATCCAAAGCAAAGAAATTTAAAGGAAGAAAAGTAAGAGAAACTCACTGGAGGAAGATTCAAATGTGCCAAGGCGATCAGTGTAGAGCACAATAGGAGCCACAACAGTAATGCAAAGCAACGACAGCACAATGTTTCTCACCGCCACCATTTTCTATTGCAAAGAAAAAGGCACGAGATTGTGCTTGTGCCTCAGAGGACACAAAGCGAAGAAATTGCAGCCAAGAAGGAAACTTTGCGAGAAGAAAATAAGACCCACTTTCTCTTGTCCTTGTGGGTATGTTGGAATCTGAAGGTAGAGGGAATCTGAAGCAGTTACGTTAAAAGAAGAAGAACGTTTGTGATTATAGAAGGAAGAACCAAACAAGGAACGAGAATAGAGGAAGAGAGAGAAGGAACGAAAAAGAATGAGTCTTTGCTTCTCTGCGTCACTTTGGTGTGTCACTATTTGCAAACGGCAACTTTCTTATTAATGGAATGTAATTGTAATTAGCTTACTGAGTTAAACAAACAAGAAGGGATCAAGAAGATCTTGTTAATAAATCTTTAATTAATAGAATTGCGTGTATTTATATAATCATTTAATAATAAGAGAGCATATAAGTGATTGAAATTGGAATTAATTTGTAAGGTTAATTATGAATTTTATGATTGATTAATTAAGGTAATAATAATGATAAATTTATTTAAACGCGTCTAGTTGTTCACCATGTGAAGGAAAGTCGCTTGGCTGACGCGCGTGATTGCCGCTTCTTTATCTGCTATTTATTTATTCATCTTTGTTTAAAACTCGATTAATATTATCTTATTTTATTAGTGTGAAGTTATATTTTAATAGTATCTAATTTTGAGATTTATTAAATTTTTTAACATAAATAAGATAAATTTTATAACTTGTACCTAAATAAGTAACGTGCAGCTGTAGCCAATGATGTTTGCTTCTTTTTTCTGTTTGTGCGCTATTTCATTCACTGTTTCTTAATCAAATTTTTTTTAGCAATTTCTTAATCAAAAGGTTGGGTTAGACTATTAAGCATGGAATGGTACTAATTTGTCATCTTGATCATATAGCAGTACACTATCAACAATTATGTGTTTCACCAACTGTTTTCATGATTATTTTGAGTAAAATATTATTGTGGGTAGTTCAACGTTTTCGCAGTGGTCCTAAATTCTTGTGATCAGAAGCATTGAAGATGGAAAAATAAATACAACAAATTCATGTAGTTATCATATTTACTATATATTCAACCATTCTGTATTTTAATGATAAAATACGACAAAATTCTTTTTTTTTCATACAATTTATTACAGAATTATAGTATCAATAATAAAATTTTATATATTAACATTATTTATATTTTAAATAATAATTGGTTAAAATTACCATAATTTCAAGGTAAAATCTATTGGACTCCTTGTAATTGAGAAAATTTGACATTTAAAGTACTCTTTGTAACTAAGAAAAATTAATTTATTTTATACGTAGAATAATTTTGATTATTAATTTTATATTAACAAATAATAAAATTAATTCTTAGTTTAAAAAACGTTAATACTCTTTATTTTTAAGATATTAAAAAAATTATAACTGTTAATTTTAAAAAAAATATATAATACTCACTCAAATTTACATATAACACTGACACTTAGTTTCAAATCATTTAAAAATTTTTCGTTAGTGTTAGGAAAGAGTTGGAGATTATTTTATAAACCCACTTCATGTGGCTTTGTTTATGCAGATTTTTTTACATTTCAATTGTTCCCATACTCTGAATACCACAAATTATAACATCACTGGTTGTTATACAACTTTAGAGATATAATAATAATAATAGAAACCAAAGTGTCGGCACAATCAAATGTTGCAACTATCCACCAAAGTGCAAAGTAACAATTTTCAATTATTAATGCATTGTTTTTTACATTTTGAGTTTTGTATTTGTGATGCATTTTCTAAGAATAGGGGTATGGAACCAACCTCCATAGGATATAGTCATGCAAAGAGTCTATCAAATATATGTTGTTTTGTGTTTCTTGAATTGTTTTGGTTTTGCTTTATGCATTTATTTATTCAATAATTCTCAACAACTTCAATTTATTTATTTGACATTAAAAGTGAAATTTCTATTCAAACCTTTCCCTTGTTGCCATTTGAGATTTGTCTAACTACCGTTTACTAGCAAATTTTTTTTAAAGAGTTGTGAGATTGAAAGTGTGCATATATAGTAACATCATCACCGTAGAAGTTAGCATATTATATATATGGAATACTTTCTCCTAAAGTGACGATCTGTAGCTTTCCATTAAATAATGATGTTAGACTATTCTTTTAAACCATTGTGCCCATTCTTTATCTTAATTCATGTCCTGTGTCTCTTACCCTTGATAAAAGAAAAACAAAACAAAAAATTACTAGGTAGATCAAAAGTATATCTTTGTTTCAAATAAGGAGCGTATCCATACATTTATGACTTTCATTTTCCAAACATCTAAGTAATGATTCCATTTAAGAGGAGCAAGTTTTCAGATGGGTCAATTGTTCATACATATAAGAAGGGTCACAACTACAGCAAGCCCACTCAATCATTTTGAAGGTAACGTATAATGGCTTTTAACTGTAGAACTAAAAAATCATCAAATCATACTTATATCCACCACTAAAAGTAAATAAATAATAATAATAATTAAACAACAAAGCAAATTGTGGACATGTGGGCATAATCCACTGCTACCAAATGAAATAAAGGGAGGCAAAGATTGTTTTTGATGATTCCTATAAATGTTAGACAAACTTTCTACCCCTATTATACAGTCAAACATTACACTCATCTCAAGATAGTAACTCCACAAAGCTACAAATTAATCTCTAGTCTTTATTGATCATAATCACAAGATTCCCTTTTGTCTAAACTGCATATGTCTCGATCTCTTCTAGGCTTAATTTGGACTGTGGTGAATGGGATTGGATTTCATTTTTCAGGATTGTGCTACGCTGTGGGTGTTACATACATCCACATGGACCTTTTAGGTTCAAAATTTAATATTTTTTATAAGGAATTATGGGGTGAAATGGAATGAAATAAGTAGTGAATACATACATTCTGAAAGTTGCATAATAATTTTGATTTACAATTGTTCCAATAGGATCATTGCTCATTTGGCATCTCTTACTTTATTTTTCAATTCTTGTCACATCATATCATATATTACATCTCTCACTTGTTTTTTTCTTATTATCTCTCTCATGATGTCTACACCTTAATTTATCTATCAAACATTTCCCTTTGCATAAATTTTAGTTGCATGTTTTTCTACTACATTTTCTAATTGATCAGCATATACAAGTCCAAGCAATTTTATTTGGCCATTGAAACGAAAAGTGTGGCAAAATTGGTGATGGCTTACACAAATAAAAGCCATGCAGAAGAGAGGGGAAGGGATAGAAAGAAAAGAAAGAGGGAATAGAAGAAAGAGTGGAATTGGTCAGTAGACACTTGATCAAAAGTTGACATATCCATATATGGTGTAGATTGTGGCTGGAACTATTAACCTTAAAAAATACCCAATGTTGTTGTTTCAAAGAGGCTTATTGAGCAGAAAGCTCCAAATACAATCTACATCCTTTGCATCCAGCTCCAACCCATCACACTCAAATGGCTGCCACACATCCTCCACCAACTTGGCTTCTGGAACATGAACAGTTGATGCTTCTGTAGTCTCACACAATCCATGTTCCTCAGAGAAATCAATACCAGCAGTTTTAAAGTAAGTGTCTTGTGGTTCTAGAGATGACACAAAATTCTCTTCAAAATCAAAGAAACATTCGTCTGATTTGGACATGACACCATCTTTTAGCCAAGGGAAATCAAACACTCCAAGTGCCAAGTTGGAATCCCATGCCTTGAAACAACCCTTCTCTTCCACTTCCTTCTTCTCCTTCGTGAAGCTTATGCCATGGATATCCCTCTTCTTTGCATTGTTGTTTTTCTCAAAGGAAGATTCAATCTCAACTTCACCATCTTCTCTTGCTCTCTTATTCTTCTCCTTCTCCATTTTCAAACACCCAGATATCGTTTCTGTCAATGGAAGATTCACAATGTTATCAACTCGTATACATCCAATACCCTATTAACACACTTCTAAATTATCAAACACAAAAACACATCCAAAAGTTGCACTACTAAGATCAAAATATTAATAAACAAAGGAAGACAAAACTTGGGACACATACATGATCGCAAATTATTGTTTATACCTTATATATAAAAGTGAACAACCTCTTTTAATTCACATAAAAAGAACGTTTACGAAACCGCAATTATGATTTTTAGAATCATTATCTCATGATGATGATGATGATCCTAAGAGTAATTAGTAGTTGATGAATACCTGAGTCTTGAGGCCAAGAGACAGCTTGGAACTTTTGGTACGTATATATATTTATGTTTGAATTTGGAACAATCGGTGGTAACGTAATCTTAAGAAAACTGATTTAGAAATGGTGAGCTTTGTACACACGCTCGCTTTTTTTAAGGTAAAACCGTATCTTCCAAACTCGTATAACACAGCTCACACAATGATCACACGTACACATGCACACGTGCATGTACATTTCTTTTCACCCTTCACCTGCGGTCCTATCTTATGACACCAGCAATGAAATGTGAGATAGGTGTTAGCTCCTCTTTTTACGTTTCTAATTTTGGATGAGCAAAGACTACAAAGAAAAAATCAAGGCAATAACGAAGCAGGTAAATCTTTAAAGCTTTGTACTTCTCCACTGCTAATCACGGGTGGTGGTAATGTGTTTGTGCACAAAAAACTATGCATTTTCATGGTTTTATGGTGATTTCAGGCATCTAAAGCTGCTGGCGTCATTTGAGGGCACCCGAATTTTTGTTTGAACCCTTTTGATGCTTGTTTTTTTCCTTACCAAAGGGGTTAATATTTGTTAAGCACCAACAGGTTTCAGCTGCTTTTGCAGTCTGCACTTCAATTATGGCAGGTTATCTTTTGATATCTGTATTTTTGTCGTATAATGGCTTATATAATCTGTCATAATTCAATAGACGTTACGCCTCATTGGGACCAATCACTCAAATTATACATTAAAACGTTAGAAATATTTACAGTGCTCTAGCTTTAGCAAGTTAAGCACATCTACAATTTTTTTGGGTCATGTAGCACATTTACAGTTTGCAACTATGTCTAATTCACTACAGAATAAGAGAACACTACAGCAGTCCCTGACAGTATTATTTAGGCATCAAGTAATTATTGACAATATAAGTTACACTACATACAGTTATTTTCATTTCTTTTTATATCTTTTTTGTATCCATTCACATTTCAAAATCAAACGAAACAACTTTTGCTGTTAATGTTTTGCTGTACACAAGATTTTCCCTATTACAAATGACCAAAACTATTTTTTCCTTAAAAGTAATTTTTCAAAAGCTTGTGGCTCTAAAAGCACTGACAAATGACCATAAAGAAAAACATGCCCTTAAAGATAGACATGCATTTTTCTTCGGTTATTTTGAACACTTTTCCGATCGGAGGAGGGGGAAAAAGGTATGGAATCTCCCTACAATAGCAGACTTACATGAAATTAAGGAGGGAGGCCTCTAGTCCAACAAAATTGCTACTATAGCTATATTACTATAAAGTTTACATAACTCGTAGGACTCCAAACCATTATCAATAAATGCTTATTTGCAGACATTCACGGCTATCTCTGTTGAAAACTGCCACCTGAGAATCAACCCACATAAAATATCCCAGCAAAACAATACCACCTATAAAATATCCCAGTAAAAGAAGCGTAAAATCTTTTACAAGGCCTACCCAGCATAACAGGATGCAATGGCTATTCAGTATTTGTTGCAGCCACTCCTTGCTTCAATGGCTGCCTACCCTGGAGTTTCTTTGCACTCCAACGGCAACTTGGAAATTACTTCATTACAATTTTGACTTAGTACGAGGATGTCACACTTTTACTTCTCCATCAAGGTGAAGATAATAATATCTCTATTAAGAGTAAAGACACCTGAGGAGGGGGCCATGGTAAAATGTAAACTAGAAAAGCATAAAAAAAGAAGTGAAACTATTTCACACAAATCAGTGGTACCAAAAACAACTACATACATTTAGTTCACTTCATCCCCTCCAAACTAACTAAATATCTATACAAACCAAAGTTGATACTTAAAAATTTCTACACAGATGATAAATTACAACGAAGTCATTTACAGCTCAACAACACTGAGTTTATGACATGCATGAGAAGGCGGATTGTGCTTGCTTCCGAAGGGGAGGTAGTTGGTAAAGTCCGATGATGGCCCAGTGTTCGGTACACTTGATCCAATATTCGTCGCACATGTGCTGCAATCCTCGGATCTGCTGGGTTTATAGCAGCAGCCACATCTGTCATCCATGCTAATTTTCTGGGTGTATCTGTATTGATGCCACAGGACAACTGCTGTAGAAGAGAAAGAAGTACTCCTTGGGTTAATGGCAGCGGCACCATTGACAAAATACCAGCTAAATCAACCTGGTTATGAAGGGGTGTGAAATTAAATGTTAGATATGTTGTCGTTGATGTTATCTTAATATAACCATGCAAACTACAAAATATATACTTTAACCAATATCAATATGTGGAGGTCTGACTTAATAAAGCTTGGAATAATTAGGGTGACTAGAGTGGGTTTATAATATAGAAAAGGGAAGCTCAAGCCGAGACTCTCACTCTCACCTAGTGGAGTCTGGGGAAAACAAATATATGCAGTCTTATCCTCACAAGCAGAGGGACTGATTCCAAGATTTGAACCTACCTTTAGGTCATCAGGCAGTAACCTTAACGTTATGCCAACGCTAACTCTCTTTAAGTTAGACACAAAGTTGGATCCAAATTATAAGAACTGCAATTGAATTTCACATTTAAAATTGCGTACATATTATCCTTAGTAAAAACACTTAGGAATTTACAATTTTACCCTGGGAAAAAAAGTCTGTAAGTAACATTTTCCAGAATAACTCAATATTTGCTCAATTTACAGAATCAGGTTTCCACTATCTATAATTTTTTTTTCTGCAAAACAAAAACTCCCCTTTCACTATCATTTTGTGTTTTGTTTCATTTTGACTAGTTCTTTGTAAGCACAATCCCCAACAAATTGTAATTCTGAATAGTGACTCGAGTCAACACAAGAAAGAAATGACTAACATACCTGAGAACATAACCAAGAAACTAGCGAAACATCACTTCTATGAAGGGCTCCAGTAAATGCTTCTTCAAATTTTCCCTCACTTATCAACCTTGATAATTCTTTGGTAGGATCCTCAGTCTGTCAAAGTGCAAGTAATCTCACAGTATGAATTATCAAGAACACTCGTCAAAAATAGCAAGGGGAGGGCATGACAAACAAACATACCATCTCATGCAAGCCATTGTTGATTTGTGCCACAAATGGATCTGAAGCTACATTGGAGTTAGCTGCGATTGCTAACAGTTTACGTTGGCCATCGGCCAATTGTCCACTCAAAGTTTGAGTGATTGATGATGCTGAATTAATTGTATCCTGTTAAATCATAACACTACATATTGAGTGATCAAACATGATAAATCAGACATTCAAGACATCAAGATTAAGTTAAAGAGAGAAAAGGCAAGTAATATATTCAGCGCACAGTAGTGGTGAGGGGATGGTCCACTATATTATTGAATCTTAGTTCATAAATTAACTTTTCACTCTCAATAAGGAGACCAGTTTCCAGTATCTTGTAGACATGTATGCATATATAAAGTAAATGGACTTCTTTCCTTGTAATGGCTGCTGAGAAATGAAATAGAGCTTAGACTTTGAGAGTTAATTTAAGGGAGGAAAGGGAAGCTTTTATAAACCCTCCAAAATCTTCCATAAACTCATTTTTTAAATTCCTCCAAATTAGAGAGTTTTTGTTAGCCGTCCTCCTCCCTCACATCCCTTCTCTTCTCCTCCATTACCCTTCAAACCCTTTTTCCTTCTCCCTCCAAACTCTCAAACAAAGCCTTCAAGGTTCCAAAATAATAATTTTGTTGGTAAAAAAAAATGTTTATTCGGATAGATCATCTATTCCAAATTACTGCTTTAAATTCTTTTTCACAAAATGAATAGAAATCTTACCAATACATCAATCTAAGAATTATACACTTTTCAAATATCACAAAAACTATCTAAATTGCATTTGAGTAGTGCCACATAACTTATAACAGAAGTGTAACAATATCCTTGCTAACCAAGGAAACAAAAACAATAAAGTCTACAGTGATAGAAAGGCAAACAAACTATCTTATGGCAGGAAAAATAACCTTATAAGGTAAAAGTCATAAATTATAATTTCTGTTATTGAAATAAGCATTTTATGCATACCCTCAAAGTCATGGCCAGTGGAGAATGAGTAGAATCATACTGCTGTTGAATAGCAGTTGCGTGCTTCACAAGTCCATTCTGAAATGCTACATCAATTTGCTCAAACATTGCTTTGCAGGACATCTCAAATGCAGGAATGATTGAGGCTTCCAAACTAGTCCTAAGTGCTTCCTACAAAGTACAAACAACAGCATAAGAAATGATTAACCAAATTCCATACTGTTTTAAAAGTAAACATCAAAACAAATCCAAAGGATGAAGTTAACTTTTTTTATTTTAAATCAAAATATGAAGCTAACGTGAATTGCACTACCATGCAAAATAAGATATTGCAAGAATAATAGATACCTAAAATGAAGAATTTCAGAGACACATAAAAATGCAGACTCTGAGAAACGGGTTTCAAATAATTACATCTTAAGGAAGCATGATTGAACATTACCAAGAAACAAAAAATACATTAAATCTGGGTTAAAACCTATTAAGGATTCAGTAATCTTAAAATAGCTAGTAAACTGAAGCCTCTAGCAAATTATAAAATGCTAGAACCCATAATTTTCAAGTTGTTTGAAGGGACAAACAAAGATGGACAGGTGGTAAACTTGTTATGAACAAAACAGAGCAGCACCAGCAAAGCCAGAGTAGAGAAATGGTCCAGTTGAAGTCATGTTCAATCTAAAATTGCATACAGACATATCTAAGCAACAGCTGGTAGGAATCACCAAGGTTCAGGCAGACTTTGCTTTCAAATATTACATAAGAAATTTATCACATTTGACTACAAGAAAGCAAGGAATACTTCTAAAAAATATAGTTAATGTTGACCATAAGCTGCTTACCTGAAGAGCTTGCTTGCCGGAGGTTTGAAATTGTGCTTGTATCTGCCTAGACACTGTAGCTTCAAGTTTAGAACTAACTGATTTTTCTAGTTGATTCAATGCCTTGTCTCCCACCCCCTTCTGCAAAATTTATAGCATAACTTCAGTGAGACATATTCAAGCAGAAAATGTCAGTTTACCAGTGAGGAAAAAAATGAAGCAGCAATTCACCATATAGGATAGGGGAGGAAAATACAAGTAGATGAAAGATTTATGATATATAACATTTTCGTTTGCCAATTGGCATGACAGCCAATTATTTTTTATAAAGTAGTCTCTGAAAGACTGCAAATTGTCATGTAAATGGTGCCAATCCAAAAAGGGATTTTCCCAACCAAATTTTCAGGGAACTAAGCTAATCTAACCAGTAATACATTTTTACTCTGTTTGACCAGTAGCACTTTCAAATGTTGAAATTAATACAAACCTGGAATGACTCTGTAACACTTGATGATATTGTTTTCTCTATAATTTGGCTAATTGAACGAGTAATGGTTGTTCCAATTGAAGATATTTCCTTCTTAATGATTTTCTCCAATAGAGATGCCATGTCCTTGTTTACATAATTGGAGATCAAATTAGTTATTTGCTGCATACGATCTCGCTCTAACTTCTCTTGCTTTGCATTTTCTTCTTGTAAGCGAGCCCACAAAGCATCACTGTGAGCCTTGACAACTTTCTCCATGTTTCTACCCAAGGATCCTTCTAATCTTTTGCCTTCCTTGGTAACTGGAACAGAAACCATCCCATTCATCTGCTTTTGCATTTCCTTCTGCATGCTTAATAACTGTAAAATAGGAAATGAAAGAGATTAAGAAACAAAAAAAAATAAAAAAAATCTAAAAATAGCTCATTGAGTGACATGAGCACATAAAAGAGGCAAAACCATATCAAAGACATGAAAACATGCCTTCCTAGGAAAGCTATGGTTTCTGTAAGTGTTATTTTGGATGGGTGAAAATAAGAGCGGAATATTTACAAGATCCAGCAGTTCAAAAATAATAGCCACCTCATGCTACTATTATATAATGTAATCATAAAACCATGGTGCAGATAAATACAGTGAATGTATTGCCAACCAATCTTTCAGAATAATCAGAATGCATAAAGCATAGAGAGATATATAAGAACGAAATGGAAGCAACAGATTAGACTCGCTAAATGACATGTATTTTCCATTTTCAAGCTGTTTATGACGCAAAGTATCATTATGCCCAAAAAGATGCTACACATTGAAACTCAACTACATGCCTAATTGCCTAAGAAATATCCATAGAGTGCGACAGAAAAAAAACTTCAGTTCCAAATTATAACATGATAAAGATAGTTAATAAAAATCTGTTTGACGATGAGGTTACAATGGGAGAAAACTATTAATCTAGATAATATTTGGCTATGCTCCACTTGTAGCATGCTCAATCCATATTACACTACACACAACATTACAAACAGAACAACCAAGTCAGATGAAACATCACTAAGAATATTATGTGTAATATTAAAATACATGCAATGCATGCAGAGTGTTCAGTGAAGCCACCAAAATAAAAGTACAGTTCAAATGCAAATTAGTAACCTGGCCCATCATTTCCTGCATAGCAGATAACTGTGGTAAAGCAGCCTCCATGGATGTGCCTCCTGAATTGCCACCTTGATCATTTGATGAATCTGTTGAGTTAAAAGGACTGGGAGAAGAGGAAGATGCACCAGACACTTGAGAATTTTTTCCTTTTTGTCTTTTACCTTTCACAGCAGGTGCTGGAGACTGCACAGCAACAGCCACAGTTTCTGATTCACTGATGCTTGTAGGTACATCCTTACTCGTGTCTTGAGCTTCTTCCTCAACAGAGCTACAACTTTGATCAGGTGCATCAATAGTCTTAGTATTATCAGCCTGACGAACTCCCTCAATATTGTAGGTTTCTCTAGCCATCTGAATGTCCAGATCAGAGGCCTGAGAATAGAATAACTTCTCTTTCCTCTCGGCAACATTGGTGTGTGAGTCTCTCTCTCTTTCATAGTCAGTTTTTTCTTGATTAGAACCTGTCTCACCTACAACTTTAACCTCTACTTCAAAGTTTTCTGCATTGCTATGGGCAGCCACATCTTGAACATTCATACCTTGAGAAGTATGGGAATTGTCAGAAGATAGAGCAGTTTTGGAGAATATCTCGGATGGAGTTACCAAATGGGTTGGGTGTTTAAATGTAGTAGGGGCATTAGAAACCACAGAAACATCATTTTGTACAATTTTATCATCCTTTCGCAAATTGTCACCTGATGCAGGCACATCTGCTATATTATCTTTTTCAGACTCCATTCTCCTTTGTTCTGAAGAATCAAGATTCGCCTGCTCACTGCTGTGATCAGCGGTCATTGAACTAGTCTCTAAATTATTTGATGAATTTTTGAAACCAGATAACTTCTGGGACAATCTTGGACTCAAAGGAAGTGGAGGTGGAGCAGTGTGGATATGTTCAAAACCATTACGAGAAGGTAATTCATTTGGCTTGGTCTCTGTATCTGAAATGGAAGATACAGAAGCCTCAGGCAGACCAGAAATATCTGAAGGCAAGTTTACAGCAGGGCTCACAATTGGAGTACTTTCAGAACTGCTAGGTTGTAGTTGTGCCATATTTCCAGTTTCCAAATTAGTAGATCCATCCAAAGCATCAAAGGCACGAGATAGATTGGAATCTGTTTTCTCAAGTTCAACATTGTCCAGGGGTGGAGGTAAACATTGTGACAAATTGAGTCCATACTGTTGAATAGCTTGTGTTTGGACACAATATATCTGTACAATATGCTCTCCATCAGGTAAACTATCACTAGTTCCGGTAAGACTTAATATAGGCATTGTGACTATGAACTCAGCAATGTAATCCATGCGGGTAGCAGTTGGATTGGGTCCATACTCTATGTGCACAGCATATATTGTATTTTTCTTGGCATTTGCTAGCAGAAACAAACCAGCACGGGGCAATGCTACAACTTGATTAAAGAATGCATCCTCAGGGTTGGCTTCAGAAGAACTTCTTATATCCAAAGTCTGAATACAATTCCATGACTCAGAATCACTAGGCAATAGCCAGCCTTCCTCATTATCGGAGACCCATATCTTCACTTCCTGATTTAGTGGCCCCTGCAGTAAGGAAATATATATATAAAAAATTAGCTGATGAAAAATGCAAGAGATGCCTAGATACCACTTTGAGCAGACATGACTAACAGTCAAGCTGCATAACAAAATGGGAAAGAATGAGAGCATATACCGTTGTGATAAGGACAATGTGATCAGGGCGGTGAGGAGCAGTCAAGAATGTCACAGAATTAACAGGTTTACCATCATGTGGTCTTAAAACAGCAAGTGGTGTTGACTTACGTTCTTCCCATATCTTTACCTGTTGAAAAAAACTAATCATTTAGAAGTGCAAATAAGAAGAAGGATTATAAATGTTTTTCTTCATATTGTCAACTCCAACATGTAATACAATAACATGAACCATTCAGCATCTCCTCCCCCACCCTATCTAAAACAAGGGAATTCAAGACTAAAAATAAACTTTTCATAGATTCCACTGCTGTAAAATTGGATGACAAAATGAAGGAAGCCACAGAACAAGGCAAGGAGAGAGTGTCAAATGCAGACCGTGCCATCAGCTGATGCTGAAGCTAATCGACTCTTCATCCATTGGCACATTGACAATTCAGTCACATTGTTGTCATGCTTGCCAATAAGATGCACCCCATCAATCAACTTATCAACAGAACATTTGAGAGGCTCCTCTGCAGAAAAAGTTTCACCTTTTCCAGCTTTCATAGTGTCAATTTTGAGGATACGATTTCCAATAGCAACCATTAAAATTTCCTGTTAGTCAAATTCCAACTTATAAGCTAAAATTTTAAAGGAGTTAACATCAATTGGAAGATAATAAACTTAAGGACCAAAATTTTTAAGTCTCCATTACTGGTTTGTGGGGATGCCAGCATACTCGTGGATGAACTGACTCACTCTCTCCTAATATTTGAATGGCTAGGATAACTTTTCCAGTGATTTGAGGTTTATCTTCCTCATCAGGGCCCTCATTTATTTTCCATATAAAAATTCTTCCATCAGTGCTAGCACTGTGTATACAAAGCATATTCAAGGGGGAAAGTATTTAATAAACATATTATTTCCAAAAGTAAAGGACAAAGAAGAAACAGAAAAGGGATATTTACCTGGCCAACAGGTGAAGATCCTCAGCAAAGAAAGCCATGTCTGTTACTCTCTACAAAAGAAGTCAATATCCATAAATTGGAGGGGGTATAGATTGGAAATAAAATAAAAGGGGAAAAAATCACATCTCAAATGTGTGTAGCAACAGCAAACTAGTTATAATAGGCAAAACAAGCATTGCATGTACAAGAAAAGTTGCAATTATAAGAATTTGATCAACCATGAAAACAGTTGTCAAGATCACTCATACGGTGGTTAAAGAAAGGAGTTATAAGTTACACTAAAATTTTAGGAGCTTAAAACCAATTAAGTACATAATCCAAACCATTAACAGAAAGAACAGAGAAATAACTCTGACAAACTTTCTGAGATACTAATAAAATAAAGACTCATGCAATCACTATCTTACCTTTCTCACAAGCAACTATCTAACCTTAGCATGAAAAAGTTAAATCAAGAGACTGATTCGTGTGAACCTAAGTCTTAAGCATTTCCTAGGTGCAAATTCCTTGTGAATTTGGGGAAAAGATAAATTTGCATGCCTTTTCTGTCTCATGGCAACAGACAACAACGGCAGTTTGTATGTAAGCAGTGATTAGTGCAAAAGAGTACGTCTTCATCATATGAAACTCAACTTCATATTAACCCTGTCATATTGTCTAAGGCACCAGGGTGCCAAAACACATCAAGCCAATACAATGTTAATGGAAAATGCCAACCACGTACATGCAATGCTTGTTTTGACTAGCGTTATAGGTTGTTAATGGGACTAGTGACTAGCGTTATAGGTTGTTAATGGAAAATGCCAACCAGTACGAATATAACCTACATGTCCAATTGAACTATGAGCTACAGGTCTTTCGACTTTCATTTGGGCCATGGCGGCCAGTGCTCCTAAAATCATAGAAGCAATGCTGCAGAAACAGAAGATTTGTTGCAATGTAGCTCCATAGGAACCATAAATAGAAACACGTGAAATATTAGCAAAAATTGAAATTTTTGGCTCAATAGAAGGGAATGCTGTAACCGGGGTGAGTGAACCCTCATGGATATCAGGTGCCCACCCTCAATCATGGAGCCAATGCATCAATCATTCTAGCACCAAGTATCCATATTTGACTAAGCAAAAAGGTCTTATGCAGAAAAAAAAAAAAAAAGATTCAACTCCTTAACTACTACACTCTAATCATTACAAAAGCATACAAATTAACATGCATTCACGTTCAGACCATAAGTAACTGCAACACAACCCACCTGTGTATGACCTCGAAGCAAATATCTTAATGCAGTATTGATATTAAGGACCCTGATGGCGCCGAGTTTAAGTCCATAGCATATGTAAGATCTATTGACTGCAATTTGGCGGCCAAGGACAAGGCCAGGATCAGAGGCATACTTGGTGATTGGAGTGACTTCAAGCTGAGGCTGCATCTCCCCTGGCATCCTAACATCAATGTCATAAACAACATGCTCTCCCATCAAATGGCGTCCCTTTGGGAGCTTGCTGCTCAGCATCCTTGTTGGTGTGGACTGAGGACTTGCCAGATTCACAGGAGAAGCTGAGGATAGTGTGGGGGGCAACACTGCAGGGTTACTTGGCATTGAAAAATCAGAAACCACAGGTGATGGCGATGATGTTGAAGAAGATGAATACACAACCGATGAATCTTGATTGGAAGGAGGGTTTTGGGTGCCCAACAAGGCCATTAGGCGTGCACCAGATGTGGTATTGGTTGGATTTGGTGATGAAGGAAGGTGAGGTGAGGATGGAGAAGGAGAAGGGGCTTGAAAAATGGGGGATCTTTGTGGAGCATGCATTTGAGGAAGGTGGTGGAGGATAAGAGGGTGTTCTTGTTGTTGTTGATGGTGGTGAAGGGTTGGATAAGGAAGAAAGTGAGGATGATGATAAGGGTATGTGCCAGTGGGTGGAGGGTATGAAGAAGAAGGGGTAGGGTAGGAAGAAGGAGGGGGTGTTGAAGGAGAAGGAGCAGGGAATGATGGAGAAGAGTTCAAATTTGAAGAAGGTAAGGGATTAGGTATAGTGGGTGATGGTGATGATGATGATGTTGTTGTTGCTGCTGCTGTTGTTGCCTTAAAAAGCTTCTGCAAATCAAAATGGGTTGTTTGTGAATGTTGTTGTTGCTGCTGTTGATTTGGATTCCCAGGAGAAGCCATATACTTTGACCAAAAATTTGATTGTGGGAAGGGAAAAAATCCAAACTTGAAATCAAGAAACAATCAGATTGGATCCGGGTTGATGCTGAATTCGAGATCTAAAATTGATTTTGGTGCCTCCTCTTCCACTGCTACTTGGTACTTTGTTCTGTGTTTCCTCGTACCAGTTTAGTAATCCCAGAAAAATTAAAAATAAAATAAAATAAAATGGTCGGTTTAAAACACAAACCTCTTTCTCTCTTCTTCTGTGTTTCTCTTTGCTTGTCCTGGTCTCCTCTCTTCTGCTATGACCAGAATTGGACGAGTGTTAGAGAGAATTCGTGTAAAAAGAAGGTTTAATCAACAATTTACGTTTTTGCATCCTCCAATTTAGCATATCGCTACCAAAGGATCCAAATTTTTGAGCAATGATAATGGCAGGCATCATGGCACTGCAAAGATGGTGGAAAAATAAAATGGGGAATGATAACGAGAGGAATATTATAATAATAATAATAATAATAATAATAATAATAATAATAATAATAATAATAATAAATATTCAATTTATTATATAAATTATATGTAAGATGAATTAATAATCAATAATCAATAATCATATTACATTAATAATTTTTTTCATCGATTTTTAATTTTTATGCACATTTAAGCCTGAAATTATTTTAAACTAGAATTTGGCTTATATCTTGATTCACATTTGCGTAAAACTCAATTTTGTTAAGTGGGTTGTATCTTACGATTATATTAATTTTTTATTTCAATGTGCCATCTCCTAATATTATCCATATTTTATCTTTAAGGATAGAGATGTAGACTCGTTATGTAGTTTTTGTTTTAGTTTATGGTATCGTATTCCCTTTTTGTTCAATTAGCAAATGAAATAATTTAGTTTTATAAGAAAATATAAGTGCTTGCGTTGCACTTGGTGTTAGAAATATCATTTTTTTTAATGTATATCATTTTAATTTAGAAGGTTGCTGATTAAAAATGTCTTATTATGACCTGCAAAAAAAAATCTCATTATGATACGTTTTATCATAATCGTAATCATATAAATTAAACATTATATTTTAACTTTTAGCAAACTCTGTCGTAAAAGACAAAACACTAAATAGAAATTTTATGACTATTTTGTGCCTTTTAATTTTAAATGTGTAGATTCGTTTGTTGATGTCTTGTTCTTTGAAGTTATTCTTTTAGTAATAAAATTTGCATGATTTTTACATCCTCATTAATCTATTAAGGAAGCAAGAAATTGGAGGATCATGGGCATCAAGAAGTTATAAAAAGAAAAACAAACTTTAGAAAATGAAAAATGATTTAAAAAATTATCTTTTTAATTGATATTTATGGTATACTTCAAATGGAGATTCTTCTTCTCCCCTGCTAGTTTCATATAATAATGTAATTTCCAGAAGAAAAAAAAAAGAATGAGGAAATAGGATCAAAACTTAGTTTTCGAAGGTTAATGGCTATATGTTAAGTTTAGAAAATCCCCATGATCTTATATAGAATTAATTGCAGAATAAGTCGTTTATATCATTTTTATTTGTTTTATCATTAGTGAGTCTTTCTTTCTTCTTTTTTCCCACTATCATTTCAAAAAATTAATTTTCGAGAATAATTTTTGAAATTTAATTTTAAAAAATAGCTAATACATTTCATAATTTTATTTCATAAAAAAATAATGTTGATAAGGAAAATGAAAGTAAAAAAAGGTTAATTGATAAAAATAAAAATAAAAAGAGATCATGCTACAATTATCTCTATTCTGAAATTCTTGTATTATATAGTTAGATTGAAATTAAGTCAAAATTGAGAATGTCTGAACCCATTAAATCTGATTATAACATGAGTTCTTTCCTCCTAATCATGGTGTTCAAATTTATGCATCAAACAATGTGATGGCACTTTCACAAGTTCACTGCCTTTGCCGACTTATCATAAGTTGTCTTTGTCATAAAGTTTGATGCACTAAGGTTAGGGGATTTTGCCTTAAGGCATTATGAAAGATGACCCACATTTGTTGCTACCAAGTTTAGATGGATGCATCATTTCATTTTTTCAGGGAAAAGAAAATGATATAAACCTTAAAGGGATGGAACCTTAAACCTCCAATAATAATAATAATAATAATAATAATAATAATAATGTTCTACTCCAACTTATTCAAACTTGAAACAAAATGAAGTATTTACCTTTTTAAAGAAAATGCGACTCTACATAATTATGTTGTTATCGAATTATTTTAATTTAAAAATATATTAAATATAATTTATAATATAAAAGGATGACCCATCAGAACTACCAACTCTAAAATAATTTTAAGAAAAAATAATAAAAAAACGAGTCACATTTTATTTCATTCATTTTTATTGTTATTTTCTAACTTCATCGAGCTATTGAAAGGAAAATGTGTCTAAAATAAATTATTAAATGACAAGAAAATCGGTAAAATAATACAATTAATATCTTTTATTAAAAAATAATTTTAATTATCTGATCATTAATTTCTGTGATATTATTACAATGATTATATATATATATATACAATTTGGATACTCATAAATATATAATCTAATAATAATAAAATATTGAGCAATAAAGTATTAATTATATATAAAGTTTTGTGGACTTAATTAATCTTATAAGAATATTAAAAATTAATATATTTTTAATAAAAATCATTAAATGTCATTTTACTAAATTTGACATCTAACTTGTGATTTTGGAAATTTAATCCTTTTCTGCTGCGTGCTTGTACCTTATTTTGCAACCACTTTTTAAAATAAATTACACCATCTCTTAAAGTATTTATATGTACTAAATTTTAGTCCATTTTAATTTGAAAGAACCATTGAAGAATAGTGAAGTGTCAAGCATTAAATGTCAGTAAAACTAGAAATTATAGAGAAAGAGGAATATGATCGTAAAGACATGTTTATAATATTGAATACCATCAAGAAATTTCTTTACATTAAGATAGATTAAAGTATAAAACAAAAGGTATCTCTCAAAAGACGAAAGTATAATTTTCGAAATTAAAAAGGAAAATAATATAATTAAGCACTTGAAGAATGAAATATAGTTTACTCGTATTTTCTTAACCCTGAACATTATGAGAGTGATTAGAAAAGCTTATGTAGACTTTATTTGAGCTTATAGCTTTTCAGTCAACATACTTGATTATGTTGACAAAAAAAAGCATACTTTGTGATGAAACTTGTGATATTTGCTCTTATGTGATAAGCTTATTGCTTAATAAAATGTTTATCCAAATACATTCTATACCAGAGTCCAACCTCCATATTAAGAGTAAGGGTCTCTTGCCAGTTCATGAATCAATCCATTGGGTGAAGTTGAGTGTAAGAGCTTCTTGACTTGTTGAAAGCAACTACTTGTCACATTTTGCTGAGGTATACGCCACATACAAATAGAAGTTGGGGTGTTAGATTGAAAAAGTCATGAAAATCTGTCCCTTGCGTATATTTTGATTTCAGCATCTAAACGAAAACTGAAGAAGTTACCTAATACCCTCAAAAATATTCTATAAACATCATGCAACATTTCCTCCCCCCTCCCCCCTTCTTTTTCCTGATAGGGACAAAGTCTTACTTGAAAACACATTGAAAACTGGATTAGATTGTCCTCTAATGTCCATTACCACTTAAGGGTGTATTTATCTTGCCACAATAAAAGAAAGAAAAAGACTAAATTACAAACACACAAAAAAAAAAAAAACTGACTCAATGATTGATTAAATAAAAAACTACTAAGATGTAACCAAAAAAAAAAAAAAAAACCTTTATATGATGAAAATATAAATATTTATTACTCTAAATCTGACTCATGCAAAGGATCGTGTGTTTGAATATTAGGTACTTGTAAAACTCTACAACGAGTTCTGCAGAAATTTGTTCAGTACTCCTGGTTTACATACTCCCCTTCTTTATGTAGCAATACTGACTCATGTATGATTAGTTTTTTCCTAATTTATATTTTTCTAAAATTAAAAATAAAGACGAAGTTACCGAATAAAGAAATATAACTGGAGTGAGTACGTACAGCGGAAGTACCAAAAATACTCCAATTCTGCCAATAGTTTATGAAGCTCATCCATTAAATTTTGACTTTTATGGCTAATTGAATGTCAAGAAAGTTTTTCCGGCTTGATATTTTAGCAGAAACTGGACTTGAGTTGTACTTTGACTTTCTCAGTGATGAGGTTAAACAGTAGTGCAGCATAACATCCAAAACAAAACTCTTTCAGTTGGTAAAGTAAAAAACAAGGCCATGTTCGCCAACTAGATCACCAGAATCTATATTATTCTTCTCAGGAAAAATTCTCATTACTCTAGGCATAGGAAGGGGAAAACAAATTATCTCACACCCACAATAAAAGGGTTACTGTTATACGTCGTATTCCAACAAAAGAACAATTCTATTCCAAAGAAATACAAGTATGAAGAAGAATGAAACAACATATCAATTAATTATGCACACAAGTATAGACAAATAATCAGTTTAAGTCAAAGAAACAAAGTCAAGATTAAAAAGAAAACATTATACAATTATCTGACTTTATCAATGGACGTAGAACACATATATCTTCATATCCAAACCCAAAATAAAAAGGAAAAGAAGAAAATACATAAAGAACTACATTGAAGCAAATAGGTTGCAATATGTTCACTTCAACTGCAGCAGCCTCCACCTGAAGCAGAAGGGCCATCCCTACCTCCAGATGGTCCAGGAATTCCACCGTATCCTACTTTTATCCCGTAAGACTGAAACCACACAAAACTTATCAGTGTCTTAACT
Organism: Abrus precatorius; assembly: GCF_003935025.1. Lineage (NCBI taxonomy): Eukaryota > Viridiplantae > Streptophyta > Magnoliopsida > Fabales > Fabaceae > Abrus > Abrus precatorius. Next base: position 28,544,833 of record NW_020874292.1, on the reverse strand, counting down.
ATTGCTCTGTGAGTCAGGAGTATGGTTTTCATTTTAGTATCATTATCCCCAGAATGCATCTAAAGATTGTAAAAATGCAAGGTAGACTGGAAATAAATATCCCACAGATCCTCTATATTCTAATGTAATACTGTGAAATTTCCAAAAGCAGTGATAAAAGAGATGAGGTAAAGAATGACATGAAGCTGAAAAGAAAGAAACTCACCTCATTTGATACATCAAAAACTCCATCCTGAATCTTTTTGTATATGGTTGCAGCTGTTTTTATGAATGCCTGCAAAGGGATAGGCTATATTAGAACTTCCATATAGACAATTTTCCAAGATATTTAACCTATAAGCTTAGATTTGTTGGAAGTCCAGCTTTTCTTGTGGGAGTTAAGGGGGAGGGTGGGAGATAGATGACAAAAATCCGACGTGATTTTTCACCTCTTCAACATTCTGAGCAGTTTTTGCTGAGGCCTCCATGAAGATCAATCCATGTTCCTTTGCAAACTGCTCACCTTCCTCTGTGCTTACAGCCCGTCTATGAGCAAGATCACACTTGTTGCCAATCAGCATAATTGTCATATTTGCATTTGCATGCTGCCTAGCATCTTCCAACCAGCTAGCCAAGTGATTGAATGTCTCCCTCCTGTTGGTAAGCACAGGTCAACATCATTTCATTGGCTTATTCAAAATAAACACATAATCCTTACATGATACAACCACATAATCATGGATGCATAAAATTTCCACACATATTTTGTAGCCCGATCAAATTGGATAGGCTCAAAACATGTAATTTCTCAACAAATAACAACTCATAAAATGCTGTTTTCTATCAATTCACTTTCAACATATGGGCGTTTGTTAGAAAAGAACATCATATCTGCCCTACAAATTCTAGAAGTAATTCAGCCATATGATTAAGTTTTAAATTTACTTAAATTATGTTTAAAAAATTTGTTTATAGAAATAAAAAGAAATCATTATGATTAAAATGATTTACAGATCACTTTTGAAGTGATGGGATACATGACATATATTGCATATACAGTATGATTAATAAAGAAGATTGATTCCTAAAAGAAATTAATTTCTTTATAAATGAAACTGATTATTTTATTTAGGATTTCAAACACATTGCAGAGGTTCAAATTAGTGGATACCTGGTTATATCATAAACAAGCAGGGCACCTGCAGCTCCTCTGTAGTAAGACCTTGTAATAGATCTGAAGGATTCTTGACCAGCCTGAAATATTACAAGGAAACTCAGTACCTTAAACACAGATCATATAACTCAAACAACAAATGAGGAATATTTTCCATCACCAAAATCTGGAGAATCAATCTAAGCTGACGATGATTACAATGGGTAGTACAAAACTGTGGCTTTATTGTCATTTAAATAATGAATCACGAATGACGCCTACCTTGTGGCAGCTAAATTTCTCTACCCATATCTCCTAAGTCATCAGCATTTGAGAAAAACCATTTAACCTCTCAAAAACCAAAATATTTTCTCATGAATATAGCAACTTTTTTTATCAATAAATTCATGAACAAAGGCTATCATCCCTAATTAATTAGGTTTTCAACAATGGAAATGGATCAGTTCGCTAATAAAATCTACACCACTTTCGACATAATATACTTCAGAAAAAACAGGACAAATATTTATATAGTATTATCACATTCAACCCATAAAACACTTCTGGGCGGCCATACAAGCTAAAGGGTGAAACTGATCCCAATAAAAGGCCCTAATTAAAACTGAAGGCCATGAACAATTATCAACTCCCACAATGAAAAACAGCAAAAAAAGAAAAAAACAAATGTTTCATGTATTTCTAAATATGAACTTATTGAATTTCTAGCAAAGCTGTGTGAGAGAGCTGAACAAACCGTATCCCATATTTGCAACTTGATTGGCTTATTATCAATTGTGATCATCCTGGCACCGAATTCAACACCAATGGTCAAGTCATGAACGGGTTGAAAGCGCTTGTCAGTGAATTGAAGTAGAAGACATGATTTTCCAACTCCTACAGAAACCCACAAAAATAAAAAATAAAAAAAATCAGTCCTCTCTACATGAACTTCTACCACCTCTAAGGCTACCTCCACGGCAAACAGAATACAAATAAAACAAAAAAGGAACAAACCATAACAAACCACCTTTCAATGCTTCTTACTTTTAGTTAAGAAGAAACAAAAGTAACAACAAAGAGTACATTAAAATTGCAAAATTTCATTCCAATACTTTAATTGCAATCACAGTTCTTAACAAGTGTCCACTATAGTTATAGCATGCGAAGCTGTGAAGTGTTTAATATTTACAATTTTATCATTTTTAATATTTAATTAACTAGATAACAACGATATTTTGAGAAAACAAAATTATGACAAGAATTAAAATCCCTCCATAGCAGCATAGACATCCAGAAACAGAACAAACAGAGCCAACATCAAATCTCTTTATCTATCACCTTATGCATCAAATCATTCATTTAAACATTCTCAGAAAACCCAAAAAAAAAAACAAAAGATGAAACACAATGAAATCCGATCGGGAACCAAAGCCACGACAAGGTTTGTATTGTAGAATTCATCCCAAAATCAAGAACAGGGTAATTGAGAGAATTCAGAAAGAAGGCGTGATGAGAGAGGATGAAAATACCGGTGTCACCGATGATGATGTATTTGAAGAGGTAAGCGTAAGACATTCTGGGGTTACGTGAGTTGGTGTAGAGTTGAGATCTTTGGAATTGGTATTGATGAGCAGAGAAGAAAGAGGAAAAAAGAGAAACAATGAGAGAGAAGAGAGAGAGAGAGAGTCAAAATCAAAACAATTAAAAACAGCTCCAGCGATGCGTTTTCTTTTCTTTCTCCAATTCCCACTTTCTCTCTCTACATTCCTTCCTTCTCACATATCACTTTCTTTCTTCTTCCCGAAGGATTAAATTGCAACTATACCATTTCCATACGTATTCAAGGGTAAGCCATAGGCCCATGTGTTGGCCCATCCAGGCCCACTGTATCCACCATTTGTAATTTGTTTTTTGGATAATGTTTTATATCACTTATTAAATATTTTTCATATATATAATTAATCACGTGGGAAGCTATAAATTTAAATTTCAATGAATAAAAGTACTAATATCATAACAGTAGAATAATATCAAAGTATTTAATGAGTTATAAATCATCTTAATATTTTCTTAGTTATTTAACTTTAGTACATCATTAGAAAAAATAAACAGATTGAAATAATAATTTTAAATATATACACACGTAATATTAAAAAAGATAAAAATAAATAATATAATTTTAAATTATTTCATAAACAACTTAACTTCAATTCCTTTAGGGAAGAATTTTTCTAGATTTCAAAATATGTCATGGGAAACAAAATTTCAACTTTGATCACGTCAATCACAATTACATAATCAAATAAAAATTATCAATAGTAGTTATTTTGTATTTTTCATAAATATTATATAATTAATAATGTTGAAATTTTATTGTCAAATTCCTATAAAAAAGACTAGTGAGATATGTTTCTAAAGTTTATTATGCATCTATAACATTGTTAAATGATACAAAACAAAGAAAGAGTAAGTATAAACTATTCATAATAAATTTTATAAGGCAAATACACATATACTAATGGAAATAAAAGTAATGCACAACAAATAATAATAATTACAAGTCTTTCACATCTTTTACTTATGTCTTCATCATAGACTAATTAATTATCCATCAATTAAGTTTTATGATTGAAAATTAAGAATTTCATATCTTAGGTAGTGTCATAAAATATATCATCTCTTATTAAGACCACAATTATAGCGCACAATTCTTATTTCAAAATAATAGTCACTTCTAGCATTTCATATTTTTATTAATCATAGGATGAACGAATGCTAGTGAGGTTAATCTATCATATTTTTCCTACTTACAATACAAGTTAACTAAACCTAGTTCTTATTAGTACTTGGACACTATATTATACCAATTGATAATACTTAATCAATCATTATTTCCTTCATGCTTATACTTAGTATTACTCAACCACTTTATTGTGTAATTAATTCATAATTACATCATCAATCAATAAGAAATTATAATTTATAATTCAATTCATATGATACATATTCAGCTTAAATACAATTCTCTTGCAAAAGAAAAAGATTCATCATTATAGAGTAAGCTATTTTAGATTTTATAGATTTCATCTCTCATTGTAAAATTCATATCTAATTTATTATAAGTTCAAAATTTATGAAATCAATAGAGTTATTTTTTTTAGTGGCCTATTCCCACATAAAAATACAAACATAATTCAAACACATACAACTTGTAGTATGAGTTCCTCTTTTTTATTGTAAATCACAAAACATCAATTTCCAATACTAGTTTAGTAAAAAATTTATATTTAATTCATTTTAACTCTAAATTTAGTAAAACAAATTGGTAATTATTCTTAAATAGTCTACTATCTAAATAAAATATTTCTATAATTTGTTTTACAACAGTATTTATAACTTGAAAAAATTACAGTTTAGTTTCTAAACTTTATTATTTTGTAAAAATGATCCTTTTCATAAAAGTTGGTCAATATCAAACATGTTACACGTTTTTTCTCAAGATTTTAAAGACATTCCAGACCTTAAACGTTATCACAGAGTCATATGATCCTACCAATCATATAGTCAAAACTCATGCATTTTAAAAAATAAAATTAAAAGTCAAAAGCAAGATACTTTATCATTTTAAGGTCCAAATTTTCAGATTTATTCCATTCTCCTTTTATCCAATTGCATATTAATTCTTATGGTTTCTTTCCTAGTTCTCTTAGTCCAATTTATTACACTTTCTTGTCCATTGCTAAGGGTATATGGCATAGTTCTCTTCTCCCAAAACTAATTCTTGACTTTAGCCAAGGTTTTTTATTATGTCTTTGTAAACTTTGATTTACTTGTTTTTTTTCATTGGTCCTTCATCTAGATCAGATAACCTCTTAAATTAATGTACTGTGACTTATTTTTCAAACGAATTTGGCTGTACAATTGGTTATCCTTTGGATTTTTGATTTGTTGCAAAAGTTTCTGACATTTTTTTGGGTACTAATTCATGTTAATTTACAAAGTTTTGAGCTTACATTCACCCATGATCTTGTTGAAAAGGGATCAACATTCAAAAGTTTATTTTGTACAAAATTTTGATTTTGGCCAATTTTGTAACTTGTATTTTAATTCCTGTTTTGTCTTCTCATGCTAAGCATAATTCTTTTATTTCTTGTCTTAGATAAATAAAAATCAACTAATTCAATTGAGAAAAATATTTATCTCTCTTAATTAGACCTCAGCATACTTGCATCTCACAATCTTTCCTTAAGTAAGCTTGGTTTGAGGCCAGTTTTATTATTTGTATATCAAGTTCTAATTTTCTACTTTCTAATTTGATTTAGATGTTCGGATTTATACTTAAATAAGAATGATAAGAATTTGGAGATGTAACATATTAAATGTGAATTCTTCTTTTAAAATAAAAGTATTTTTGGAATTAATAAGTAATATGTTCCTTTATTTTAACATGTATTATGCTTTTAAAATATAAGTAAATATGAAATTTTAAATAACATACTAACAAATGTCTAAATTGAATGAATACGAAGATAATATAATATAATTATTAATTGAATTTATTAATCTTATATTTTATAAAAAGTTATTAAGTAGTATAAGTGTTTAAATTTTTCAACTAACAGCAACAAGTACCTACTCTAAAATAGTTTAAATAAAAATAGTTATTCATCGAACTAATTATTTAAAAAATATTTATTATTTAATATAAGGTTAAAAAGAATAAAATAAAAATATGATAAGTTTTCATCTTATTTAATATTTAATTCACTTTTATAATTTATTACGTACTATTATATTATATGATCTTATATTTTTTAATTAAGATAACATTGAAATAAAATATAAATTATATACAAATAATAAAATTATCATCTTATTGTAATTAAATGTAATTTTTAAATTAAATTTGAATATATTTTTAAAGTTTTTATTATATAATTTAGTTTAGACTATAAAAAATTCTAAAAGCCCTCCTACAAAAGGGTGAAAGAAAGTAATAATAGAAGTAGAGGATGGCAAATAAAGATGACTTACCGTAATAATGAAAAGTGTTAGGCGACTTTGGTGATAAAAGTTATACCATGTTGGATAATAATAATAACAATAATAATAGGTGTTAAGCAATAATAACAGTAAAAAATGCCAAGAGATAGAAAGTTTAAGTGAAAGCAAAAAAAATAAAAATAATGTTCTTTCACTTTATTATTTTTAATTTAATATCAGATAACTTTATACTAAACTAATAAAATAAGATAATAACAAGATAAGTTTATCTTATTATTCTAACAAATATCAGAAACTTCATCCTTTTTGTCTGATGAAAATTACTCTACGATATATATATATATATATATGAGAAACTAAAATAACATACATAACATCCAGACTAAAAGCAAAATTTATAAGATTAAATATACAATTTCGTACTTTAAAATGGTAAACTGTGTTGATTTGGTACAATTTGTATATATACAGCTTAGTCCTCTACCAAATTTGGTTAACTTATTACTGAAAGGACTAATTTAGCCTAAAATTGACAGATTCGGAGACTAAATTAGATACGGACAAATTTTTTAAGATAATATCAACACGTTACTAATTTCAAGGACGAAATTGTATATTTTCACAAATTAGAAGTAAGCAGTCTTTGATCAAAGACATTGCAAATTTTTTAGCTGTATGCAACTCGTAAGAACAAGCGACCTCACAAATTTTAACATTTTAAAGTAAAAAACAAGTTAAACAAATTGATAATCACAAATAAAGCAAAAATTCCTTTGAGGTGAAAAATCAAGAGCTCCTACAATATTGGAGTTGGGCTTCAGGTAGCATGTCTTCTATCTCAATGGATTTGTGTTGAAGGGTGTTTTTTTCCTTTCAAATGAGCACTCCTCCATTCTTTTGATGCAGGCTTAGTATGCACAGACATCATGTTAGCAGAGATATAGCACACCTATGCATTCCTAGTCTTCAGTCATTTTGGCTTTTACTTTTAGACCCTCAGTGTTGCTGTTTGATAATTTCATAATAAAATCTACCCTTTGGAGATTGATTTTTCCAAGCATCATTTATTAATGTCATCAAAGGGGTTGTGCCTTGTCATGAAAAATAAGACCTTAGTAGCAGATGGTCATGTCCCATGAATTGGTTTTAGCTGGAATTGTTATTCCAAAAAAATTATCTTCCTCTCTAAATAGGAACTCTAAATCTTCAGAATTTATAGAGCAAGACTTTGGCTTTATGTTGGAGTAAGCTCCAAACTCACCTCCTCCTCTCCCCCTTATGTGTATTTTAGATCCAGAAGAACCACTGGCGTCAACTGTTTCAACAGCTCCACCAGAGTTATACATATTTGTTAGCCCTATTGGTGCAAACTGGATTACTTGATTATAAACCTGTGGCTATCATGTAAAAAGGTTCAGTTTTGGTAGATTTTAAGCAGAATGAATGATGTAGATCCTACCTTTATAGGAGATACAGTGAACACGTCACAATGCAAAACTTTTAATGTGATATCAAATGATTCTTCTTTTGATAGTCGTGTCAGAGACCCTGAAATTGTAAATCAAAATATGTAGTCCATTAATCAGTATGCTAAATGATTAAAATGGAACAGAGTTGTCAGTGATTCTGTCCTAAAATTGCAAAAAGAAGCCACTTCTATGCTCACATTGGGAACTGTCAAAAAACAATATGAACCATACCTTTGCTGAAGCGAAAAACTGCGCAATCTTGAGTGCATTGTCCTGTGGAAACCTCTTCAAAATACTCAATATCTGAGGGAGATACCTTGCCTGATAACTCAAAAATGGTATCTTCCTCGGCATTACTTTCAAGACCAGGCCAAGAACCTGCTCCTTGACAATTAAAGACGCCTATAACTCCGCCACATTTGTTCAAGTTCCAAATCTTCAGAAGGCTGTGATCAGAAATCATAAAATGTTATAAGAAGATTGTAAATGCGTGTCAGTAACATGAATTTAGTATGTACCTTTTCTTATCCATAACTGGATCAATAAACAAACAATCACGTGATGGTCTCCCAGGATATCTGGCTCTGAGCACTGATCCATCCGGAAGTACAAGCTTTTTCAGTAATTTGAAATCATGTTGGCCAGGTTTGTCACTGGTTGTCATATAGTGGCATGGTATGGTCAGTTGCTGCTAAAACACTACAAGGAACGGATAATAGAGATAACATATTTACTTCAGCAGTGCAAAGAGAGTATAAGAAATCAAACTTTAACGAGAAATGATCCACTTGCTGCAAGCTCAATCCAATCATAAATTATCCATGTCATTTTGATCACACGTCGGTATTATGAGTAACTAAAATAGTAACATGAGCAACTATATAAACGTTTTACACTAAATAAAATTTCATGCCATTATCAAATTTTAACTACTACAAGTCATTTGAGATGTCCTATATTTCCATATTACAATTTTATACCTTACATATACTCCACAGCCTCCAATTGCTCTAGCTACTGCATGAAACTCAGCTGCATCATGGAGACTCTAGAACACATTGTTAAAGCAGTCAGATTCTGAATACAAGTTTATGTAGTGGATAAAATAATGAGAATTCCATAACATACATAGAACATGTCCCAATCGGTTACAACAATTTCACCAAGGAATATGCTGTTGAAAGCTACAGCAGCTATATGTAGAGACTGTGTTGTGGGGTTTTTTGGATAATAGTCATCAGATGCTCGTGTAATAGCACTTTGTTTTGAGCTGTAAAATATAAGATAGGGAAACATTATAATCTCAAGGGAAGAATGCATTAAATTTGAAAAAATTGAAATAATACTGAAAAGGATACCAGAGGGCCTCAGGCATCCTACCAAAACTATCAAAGGCCTAATTCCTTGAACTTGTGCATTGCCTGTTTTCTTTATTCTTTTACCCCCATTTCAATAATCAATATTTAAGCCAACACTGGGAGAACACTTGACATGGAAAAAATGCATGATCACATTCACATGAATGATCCTTTCAAGCACTATAGTTTCTAATAAATTTTCACCAGAAGTGGTACAGAGATGCAACTTTTAAGATAATGCAGATTACAAATACCATGCTAACTTGTTCTGCCAACTCATTAGCTTCCAAATATGCATGATTCATTTTTTTATGTACAAGGCAGATATTTCTGATTCTGAATGCCTAATTATTGATATAATTTTGTAGAAGACAGCAGTGCTTTAAGTATGTACTGGTAAATGGAGTCAGTGTTATGACCCATGCAGCAGATTATGCTGTTTGTCCTGAAAGTTGGTTGATATGGACTTCTCAAGCTCTTGTTGAAAATGCAGAGCGAGAAAAACACGACCTCCTAGACCACTTGAAATAGTCTCCAGTATGTTCTGAACATCAACCTTAACCCCATCAACATTTTGAGAGACAAGATAACTGTGTAGATCATCATAAAACTGTGAAACTTTAGCTGGATCAATAACACCAATACCGTACTTCTCCATGGCATCAATAGATACATCCCTTGTATTTGCTAAATTCCCAGGTGACTGAACTGGGTATTTTAGTTTTGGATCATACTTTTTGGTTCCATATGCATTTGGTTCTAACCCTCCCCAGTAACCCAGTAGGGCATGCCATACATAGACATACCTGAAATTAAATAAAAGGAAAAGAAAGGTCAAGTTTCCTAATTGGAAGGATAAGAGTGATCATGTTGGATGTGTTTTTTATACTCTTTTTGGTTTAAAATCACCAAGGAATAACCTTTAAGTGGTCCACATATTACTAGTATTTGGCTGTGAAAAATTTTATAATAAACGTATAGGAAAAATAAACTAAGTATAAAAACCTTACTTGAGACCAAAATTTCTCTTGATTTCTGTAATAAAATCCTTTAGACTATCAGGTGCCAAACTTTGAGTTGCATCTCCTGTTGCTCGGAATTTATGGTTTTCTTTTATGCTAATTAGTCTGCCACCAAAAAAAAGGATAAAGAATAGAAGCTTACTGTGATCCGTCAATGAATGGCACCTTATCCTTTTGAAACTCATTAATAGTATCTTGCCATCCATCATCTATTATCAAGAATTTTGCTGGAGTGCCTCCTTCAGATAAACTGATATATGGATTCAAGCGAGATGGGTTTTTCACAAACATCAAGAACTCAGATGTAATAATAACAAAACAAAGGTGGGATAGAAGTGAAATGAGAAAGATTGTTTATCTAATAATATCATGAACCAAGATGAAACGGAAAACTACTCTTGCTACTCAAATAACAATGATTCCTTCCAAACTATATATAAGAAAATTCATCATTCAATCCACCAACTATCTTAAATTGAAGTCAAGGAACAGATAAAAACTAGCTAAAATAACCTCCTGAGTCCATCTCTAATTCCCTGAGGATTAACAGTGTGATAAAAAGCATCCCAAGTGCACCAACCAAAGCAATCTAACATTCCTGGCATCTGCAACGAAAAAGTGATTTAAAATGAAACTGTTAATGAGTTTCAGGTTTTTAATTTCCCTTTGATTTTTCTGAATCCTTATTGCCTTTTAAGATTTGATGGTTCAACTGACTAGCCTGTTTGGTTTCCCTCAGTGAAAAGCTACCACTATGCTCGGCCAAAATCCTGCATATTGTTTGAAACACATACAGATAAAGTATAATTCACAATGAAACAAAGAGATTAGTAGCTGTAAATTTGTTGTCTCTTATATATTTCAACAGCTGACCTACTTCATAGATTCCTTCACCAGATCAAATGGATGGTTGCCATAATTCAAGAAAACAGCATTTAGGGACTGGGAAGCAACTATTGCTGGGTCTCCTACAAAATTCATGAAGAAAAACCATTTCATAGACAAAAAGAGCAAGAAAATAAGAGAACCACATTTTATGAGGAAGAATGATTTTCCTATTTGTTTTCATTTTCTTGTCATTTTATTTCTTATCTATCACTTTGCTCAGATATATGTGACTTTGCCACATACTGCAATCCAACTTCCTATTAAGCGCAATGGAAATTTAGATCTCAAATGGCATATAAATAACTCTCTCAATATCATAACTTTCCTACTTCCTTCAATTGTAAAGCTGATTCCTGGACTAACAAGATGTTAAAGTTTCAACTCAACCAGACAATTGGTGTTTATTGTTAGAGGAGAAAATTTTTAAAGGGAAAAGGGGGATAATATTTGAATATGCTCAAGCCTTTACCACTTTCAAGACAAAGCTCAAGTTCATTAGACGAATTTCCTTGCAAGCTGCTTCTAAATTCACCATTCAGAACTGGCAAGAAAATGATATATGAATTATCTTCTTCTGATAATTGAGAATCTGTTCCTTCTTTTGTTTGCAAGAGCAACATCTGAGTTTCAATAGGAATGTCCCTCCCTGAGTTCCCAACTCGTGGTATCATCCACCAAATTTTAAATCTGTATAGGCACAGTAATCTGACATCCCTGCATCACTCATAACAAATTTGTGTAAGTTTTTTCTGTACTCCAGAGAGAAAAAAAAGGCAGCATGCAAAACAAATAATCATAGAACAAACCAGGCACATTGAAACAAAGTTGAAAATTGTTGGCACGCCTCTTGCCTCCAAAGGTGAAAAAACTCAAAGCCTAAGGTTCTTAACAGCTAGAACTCATACAAGAGCAAAGCCCTATCAAATGGTCAAGTAGAACTCCAAGCTAATAAAAATAAACTGATTCAACCATCAACAACAACAATTACAACGACAAAAGCCTTATACCACCAAGCAAGGTCGGCCACGTGAATCGCATTCATATGACACTATTGGATTCAGTTCACATATAATAAACTATGAACTGAAGTTGTTAAAATCTACCTTCACTTTACAAGAGCCAAAGCCAACATTAATACAAGGCATTAGTCAATTCACATAATCAGTAATAAACTTGTGACATTATTTACGGCAATTCTCCACTACCCAACAGAAAAAGAAGAGAAAAAAATGCATACTTGATGACACCAAGCTTGAACACGAGGCGTGAACTAGCATCGGCACAAGTGGCCCCTATGAAAGCCGATGAACCTTTCAATGGTGTCACCACCACATTTTCAGGAACACCCTTCAATGCATCCTTGCCATTAACACTGAGAGTGCCGTCTTTGAGAACCGGTTTCGCATTCACTAACATAGAATGTCTCCATCTCCACATTGAACCAAGGCGTCTGCACCCATTTAAGAAGAGCATCTGGCTTGGAGCAAGGAACATAGAAAATGGAGAAGTGAGTTGAGTAGAGAACGTTGTTGTTTGGACCAAAGGGGTGGTGGTGGTGGCAGCCATGACCAACGTTGGTGCAGGTTTGGAGTTCAAGAGTCCAATGTTAATAATATCAACACACACTGCAACATTTGAAGTTGACAGTTAAGGACACGTTATAACTGTCATTAATGTAGAAAGAAATTGTTATGTTACGGTTCCTCAAAGGAGAGAGAATTTAGGATCAGGTTACTGCTCTTACTCGCCACGTTAGGAAAATTTGCTTTTTATTATTTTTTTAAAAAAACTCGCCACATGTTAGGAATTTTTTTTTTCTTTTTTTTCCTTCCTTAAACGTGGGTCTGTTAAACATACCGATTGAGCCAAAATTGTTTGAAAAATATATCATAAGAGATTAAAATATATATTTTATTTAAATATTAATGCAATATATATTATAGTTCATGATTTTATTATAGTATTACTCATCACTTTAATAAAATATAAATTGATATAATTTTAAATGTCATAAATCTTAAAAAATACTAGTCAATAAAAATGTGTTACAAATAATTAATTATTATGTTAATTAGTTATTTTATTTATCATTCATTTAGTTTTTTGTTAGATGACAGATGTATTGATAGTTTTCTGGTAAGATATAAATAGTTGTGTCTTGTAATTCTAATTTCAATAATCTCTCTTACAAATCACTCTATGAGAATTATTTTTTATTTGTTCATGCTAACCATGTTAATTAACATGGTATCAGGGCTCCTGTCGTAGGGGCTCTATTGCGCAAATCCAACTCTAAAATATTTCTTCTTTTCATCGTTGTTAATTTCTTTTCTTCTTCTTGCTTGAATTCCAATGGCGAATCAAGCAATTGATCCTTTGAATCCACTCTATTTGCATGTTAACAAGAACCCTGGAATTTCTTTCGTGTCGGTTCTGTTAATCAATGAGAATTACCATTCTTGGACTCGAGCGATGACTATGGCATTCAAATCAATAAATAATTTGCAGCTTGTTGATGGTTCTTTGCCGAAGCCTGAAGCAGGAGATCCATCGTTCTTGGCGTGGGATCGATGCAACACTATGGTGTTGTCATGGATCAATAATTCATTGGATGCCTCTATAGTTTAGAGTATCATTTGGATGGAAATAGCATATGAAGTGTGGAATGATTTGCGTGAAAGGTATTACCAAGTAGATATCTTTCGTATTTTTGAATTACAAGAGGAGGTTTACTCTATGAAACAGGGAAACCTGTTGATAAATGCTTATTTCACTAGTTTGAAGAGCTTGTGGCAAGAATTGGACAATTTTAGACCAATTCCTCATTGTTCGTGTGCAGTTAGATGTAATTGTGATTTGATACTTGCAGTAAAAGCTTATAGGGAAAATGACTATGTCATTAGATTCTTGAAAGGGCTCAATGAGCAGTATGTAGCTGTGAGATCGCAAATTATGTTAATGGATCCTCTTCCTCCAATTAATAAGATTTTTTCCCTGTTAGTACAACAAGAGAGATAGATAGGAGTACTGGTTGAAGATTCTCAAGTGCTAGCTAATATTGCTGGTAGTTCAGGAAGAGGAAAATATAAGGGTCCTAGAGTACAAAACATGGGCTCAGGAGGAAGAGAAAATGGAGGGAGAGGACAAAGCACAAAGGTGTGCTCATATTGTGGTAAGACAGGTCATTTAGTGGATACATGCTATAAGAAGCATGGTTTCCCCCCTCACTTCAAAAAGTCAAACGTCATCAATCACTGTAGCACTAATGATGAAAAAGATGTTTATGATACTCAAAGTGTTCTTTCTCAAAAGGAAGTTAGTGAAAGTAAAAGTATGATGTTTACTCCAGAGCAACATAAGGCACTACTTGCATTGCTACAACAATCAGAAAATCAGACTGGGCATACATTGAATCAAGTCACTAGTTCTTTAAATCATCAGTCACTTACAAAAACCTCAAGTATAATCCTTGCTTTGTCTTAAAATTGCAATTCCAGTTCTTTGATCATTGATACAGGAGCTACAGATCATGTATGCAATTCCTTAAAAAATTTTCAGTCCCACAAAAGAATTAAACCGATTCCTATTAAGTTGCCTGATAGGAGTCAAATTTGTACTCAAATCTCAGGAATAGTATATATGTCAAAAGATTTCTACCTGATAGACGTTTTGTATATTCCTGATTTCAGTTTCTAAACCAACAAAATCATTATCTTGTAAATTCTTCTTTTCTGATTCTAATTGTCAGATTCAGGACTCTCACTCTATGAGGATGATTGGTGCAGCTAAGCTGAAGTTAAGACTTTATGCAATGATTCCCAATGATCAGTCAAAATTGGTACAACACTATATCAACAATTTTTTTTATGTATGATTCTGATCTTTGGCACATGAGGTTAGGTCACTTATCTCATGAGAAATTGAATGTAATAAAAAATTTGTACTCTCATATTTAATGTAATAAAACAACAAATCCTTGTGAGATGTACGATTTAGCTAAACAAAAAAGATTTCCTTTTTGTGACAGTGTAAATACTTCTGTGGAATTTTTTGATCTGGTGCATGTTGATATTTGGGGACCCTTGTCCATTTCATCTATTTTTGGTCATAGGTACATTCTAACCATAGTAGAAGATAAATCTAGGTACACTTGGATTTACCTAATGAAACAAAAATCTGAAACATCAAACTTGCAAAAAAAATTTGTTTCTTTAATTCATACACAAAACAATAAAAAGATAAAAAAAAAACATTAGATCAGATAATGATGTTGAGTTCCTTATGAAAGAATGGTACGCTTTAGAAGGAATTAATCATCAAACCTCTTGTGTGGAAACACCATAACAAAATAGTATTATAGAGAGAAAACATCAATACATTCTTAGTGTGGCTAGATTTCTCATCTTTCAATCGAATTTGCCCAAAATTTTCTGAAACTATGTTGTAAGTCATGCTGTCCACTTAATTAGTAGGATGCCAACCAGGTATCTCAAAAATAAATCACCTTACCAAGTCTTAATGAACACTTTACCTAAAATATCAAACCTAAAGGTTTTTGGATGTTTGTGTTTTGCATCAAGTTTAACAGCATCAAGAAAAAAATTAGATTCAATGGTGTTGAGTTACTTATGAAAGAATGGTACGCTTCAAAAGGAATTAATCATCAAACCTCTTGTGTGGAAACACCACAACAAAATAGTATTATAGAGAGAAAACATCAATACATTCTTAGTGTGACTAGATCTCTTATCTTTCAATTGAATTTGCCAAAAATTTTCTGTAACTATATTGTAAGTCATGTTGTCCACTTAATTAATAGGATGCCAGGTATCTCAAAAATAAATCACCTTACCAAGTCTTAATGAACACTTTACCTGAGATATCAAACCTAAAGGTTTTTGGATGTTTGTGTTTTGCATCAAATTTAACAGCATTAAGAAAAAAATTAGACTCAAGGTCTGGAAAATGTATTTTTCTGCGATTCAAAACAGGAACTAAAAGATATATTTTATATGATCTAAAAACAAGAGAAACCTTCATATCTAAAGATGTTATGTTTTATGAAAAATTATTTCCATTTTCATAATAATGATAACACTGCTAGTGTTGATAAACCAATAACCATTATAGTCATGAATCAAATTCCATATTTGGATGATGACCCTTTTGAGAACAATGAGATATCATTAAATCTAGGCTTAACAAATGAACAACAAAACAAGGGATCACATATGAATTCTAATCAAAATGTAACTATTGACCAAAAAGACACTCACAAAGAGTTAGGAGACCTCCCTCATATTTACAGGATTACCATTGCACACTAGCTGCTTTAGGAGTTATACCAACACTCAAATCTATCAGGTATCCTCTTTCAAATTCCCTCTCTTATGATTCACTACTTGATTCCTAAAAACACTTTTTTTTGGCTATCTTTACTATTGTTGAGCCCAAATCATATCAGGAAGCTATTATTAATGATTGCTGGAAGCATACTATTGAAAAGGAACTAATAGCTCTGAGTAAGAATCATACTTGGACTCTAACTTCACTTCTTGAAGGAAAGAAAACTATTGGGTGCAAATGGGTGTTTAAGGTCAAACATAATTCGGATGAAAGTATTGAGAGATACAAGGTGCGACTAGTTGCAAAAGAATTTACTCAAACTATTGGAATTAACTATTTGGAAACTTCCAGTCCAGTGGTTAAAATGACCACAGTAAGAGTACTTCTGTCAACTGCTGCAACTTGCAATTGGGAGCTGTACCAATTAGATGTAAACACAGTTTTTTTACATGGAGATTTGAAGGAAGAGGTTTACATGGAGCCTTCCCCGGGGCTTCAATTATCAGATTCCACATTGGTCTACAAACTTGAAAAGTCCCTATATGAAC
Organism: Abrus precatorius; assembly: GCF_003935025.1. Lineage (NCBI taxonomy): Eukaryota > Viridiplantae > Streptophyta > Magnoliopsida > Fabales > Fabaceae > Abrus > Abrus precatorius. The sequence goes on along the minus strand of NW_020874292.1, from coordinate 28,528,066 downwards.
TAAAACAAGCAAGTAGGCAGTGAAACATCAAGCTGATAGACACACTTATTGCTTCTGGATTCAAACAATCAAAGGTTGACTACTCTTTATTTACGAAAGAGACTCTTAAAGGATTGACTGTCATATTGATCTACGTGGATGACTTAATTGTGGGAGGAACTGACAGCAAGGAAATTGTTGGAGTTAAATTTTTGCTTGACCAAAAGTTTAGCATAAAGGACCTAGGAAATTTGAATTTTTTTCCCTGGGATTGGAAGTTACAAGGATTGAAAAGGGCATTATTCTATGCCAAAGAAAATATGCTCTTAAGTTGTTGCAAGAAATAGGGTTGCTTGGTTCAAAATCCTGTAACACTCCTATGGATCAGACTGTAAAAATTTAGCAGAACTTTGAGGATGCCTTTTCTGATATTACTACATATAGAAGACTCCTTGGAAAACTTATATATTTGACCAATACCAGATCAGATATTTCTTATGCAGTTGGAAGGCTTAGTTAATACTTGAACAGTCAAACAAATGCTCATTGCAAGGCTGCTCTTAGAATACTCAAATATATCAAACAAAGTCCTGGGAAGGGTCTTTTCTTTTCTGCTGATTTAGATCTAAAACTTAAAGGATATAGTGATTCTAATTAGGGTGCTTGCCCGGACACGAGAAGATCAGTCACAAGATTCTGTTTCTTTCTTGGCTCATCATTAATTTCATGGAAGAGTAAGAAACAATCCATCGTATCTCGTTTATCTTCGAAAGCTGAGTATCGAACTTTGGCTCAAACAACGTGTGAAGCTCAGTGGCTGATCTATCTTTTGGCAGACTTTAACCTTAACAAACTCACTCCTGTTGCTTTGTTTTGTGACAATTAATCAGCCTTCTATGTTAGGGCTAATCCTGTCTTTCATAAAAGAACAAAACACATTGAAATTGATTGCCATACTGTGAGGGAAAAGGTTCAATCGGATGTCATACATCTCCTACCTTAATCCACCAAAGAATAGCTTGCGAATATTTTAACTAAACCCTTGATTCCTCATGTTTTTCAGACCTTTGTATCTAAGCTAGGAATGACTGATATATACATTCTAGCTTGAGGGAGACTGTTACAGATAATTAATTATTAGGTTAGTTAGTTATTTAATTTATCATTTAGTTAGTTTTCTGTTAGATGACAGACATATTAATAGTGACATTCAGTTAAATTGGTTAAATATAAATAGTTGTGTCTTGTATATTTGTAGATATTGAATTGAATTCTGATTTTAATAATCTTTTTCACAAACCACTCTCTGATAATTATCTTTTCTTTATTCATGTAAACCATGTTAATTAACAAAATGATATAGAATTATGCAAAAAATAAAATAAAATTACATTTATAATTCTAGAACTCAATACCTAAACAAAGTCAAAGATCACATTATGCAATACATACATATTTAACACACTGCTGTAAGAGACTATTTTATACAATCATTTATATCAAAAACTATAAAGAAAGTAAACAAAAAAAAATTAACAATTTATTTTTTAAAATTAATTACATAAATTATATGAAAATGTTTAGAAAAACAATAATCATGATAAAAAAAATTGTTTTTTAAAGAGAGACTTTGAAGATTAAAATTATACAACTAAATTTTGCACTCACACGGTATAAATTTTTTTTATAACATTATATTTAATGTCTTACGTTCCTATCTTATCTAACATATTCTAGGTGAGGAAGTAAAATGAATAATAAATAATATATATTTAAAAACTCATTTTAATATTTTTTGGAACTAAATTAAAAAACTAATTAACTTTCATGATCTAAAATAAATGGATAAATTACATATTTAGAAATAATTTTTAATTTTTAATAAAAATTGAATTGAAGGAATATCTCTATCTTACAAAAATATTTTTGAATACTTTTTTATAAATATTAAATATTTATGTATATACATTAAAGTATTAATAATTCAAGTATTTATAGATATATAATAAAAATAAAATTTATTTACAATATAAATAATATATTATACATTAAAACAAAATAAAGTGATGAAGTATTCACTAATTTTAAATTATATAAAATATTATAAACTTGTAAGAAATTAAATGCAACCGTTTGACTAATAAAATTTAGCATTTGTAAAAATTCATTAAAAGTGATATTTTATAAAATTTAGTACTGTGAATCAATTGATCATATTCCTTTAATAATAACATATCCGTTTTCATAATTTACCATTTAACTAGTTTAGTTTTAAATTAAAATTTAACCCAAATAATCCAATCTATAGTGGTTTAAAATTTATAAGTTTTCCAGTTTTTTTGTTTTGTTTTTGCAAGTAGTAAATGAATTTTAAGAAGTATAATAAATATAATACGGCTAGAATGTTATGTTAATTTTTTTTCTATTTTATCTCTTAATTCATTCCCTATTAAAATGTATTTTTTCATATAAAATTGAGAAATTACAAGCAAATGTTGACAATACACTTTGAAAGTGATTTTTTTAATTAAAAAACCATTAATTTTTTAACTAGTATCTTTAAAAAATAGTATTTCTCAAGTGGATTTTTCTCTTAAAATAGTAATATAAACTTTTGTATAGTTACTTTTTTCTGACTTAAATTTTTTAAAATAAAAAGAAATTATTAAATAAATAAATTTATTTTTAATTAAAAATTAATAAATTTTACATATTTTCTTATTACTTACATTTTACTTATTTTGAAAGTCCATTTACTATAATCTGTCAACGCTCAACTCAATTTTGTTTCTAATGTTACAAAAATATGAAATTTTCTTGAACCAAGTTGTGGGCTTCATGGGCCGAGAGTTTGAGGTAGAGGAGCCCAACCTAATAGCAGAGCTAATCTGCAACTCCCTAGAGCCCAAAGTTTATTAGCTGTGCAAATTGCATGGTATTCTGATACGACAAAAGTTTATTATGCCGAAATTTCTTGATATACCTTCTCTCTTTCTTATTTCTAGAATTTTAATTTTCAAAAAAATATTTTTTAAAATAATTTATAAATTATTTTATGTAAAAAAATTCTGAAATGTGTTAAACTCTCTTTTTAAATTTCGAAAATGATTCATAGATCAATTCCAGAACTTAATTTTAGAAATAAAAATAAAAAATCTGAGGAATGTGAAATAATAAAAATGGGCCTTAATTTATTTAGCTATACATGTTAATTGGACTCACTGACTGTATATCTAAGAGAAATCTCTTCGATTGATCCTTGGGCACATAAATGTGTTAACCAATAAAAGAATGTCAAACAAAATTATTATAAGGAAATTTGTTCACAACTTTGCTAATTGCTATCACAACCATGCTTAAACATGAAATTATGAGTCATGTCCTTGAAATTGATTTATGTGTTCATATTTCAGGATCAGGAATCGAGTTTAAATGTTTCTTATAAAGTTTAAATAATTTTTTTAACTAACTTTTATTAGTGAATTAATTGTATTTTTTTAATAAGTTGTAGTTAATAGTTAGCTAAGTGCACTTATCTACTCCATGTAAAAATGAAATGACCAAACGAATTAGTGGTCCCAACTCCCTCATTTTAGCACTAAGAAGGGCCTCATGATGAGACCACCACAGTGAAACCATGAAACCCTTTTATCTCTGAGGGCCACAGTATTTGAATCTAGCTCAGGTAGCCATTTCCTTATTGACAGCTACACCGAATCCAGAGATGAGATGACTTGGTCATTCCGGCTTCAAATTTGTAAAAAATTATTATATATATGATGAGCCAATTAAAACTATTTTATTTGCAGGCTGCTTCAAAGTTAAGAGTAACAAAGTTTGAGGTTCTCAATGTTGAGAGTAACATTGTGACAAATCTAGCTTGGGATTAGTGTCTGAGACTACAATGACTTAGGAATTTATCAGCTTAGTTGCTTTGATAAATTATAAATTTATTTTAAATATTTTTAAGAAATTAAAGTTTTTGCTTCACAAATCAGTAGACACTGCCCTTTTGGAATTTGAATATATGGGACTCTAATTAATAGGGTTGGAAATACTTTACAAAATGACTTTCTTTAATTTCTCATAAGTATTCTTCCTAGAAGATAATTTCTTAGTTTGAAATATGGTTGGACCCTAAATGTAAGAACTTCTAGGAGGAATTCAAATTATAATTTGTCACTTTGTGATGGTGAATGAGTCACTGGACTCACCCCCCTTGGCACCTTTTACTATGTAACTTTAATAATGTAGCACAAGATTCCAGTCAATTGTTAATTAGTCTAAGATCACTAAGTAAAAAGGGCGAGTTAAATAAATCCTTGAAGATTACTTATAATGTTTTTCTTTTCGGGTGTTTAGATTTACCATAGAATAAACAATGCCGCTTATATACATAAGGATGGGAATACCTTTAAACACTGTCAAAGGATGGGAATATACAGAAAATAGTTTGGTTAAAACAAGAAGAAAAATAAAGCCTTTGTCTCATCTTCTACAGTTTTTTTTTTCCTCATAATTATTATATTATTACTATAGTTAACGGATGAAACATACTTACAACGGCTAGAGCTAGTTTAATCCGTTGATAGACACTGCACAAATTTTCTATTATATTAAGTACTGTTTGATGGTGATGGAGTATGAGTTTCATGATCACATTTGTCTATATTTGATCCAGCTTCGTTTCTGTGAGAAACCGACCCCAGCATCAAACTCAGCTAACGCACACTGCAACTCTGGCCTTGTCTTATTGACTGGTTTTGGCCTCGTCTGGAGATAGATCACAATTAAGTCATTGACCCTTTTGCTGGCATAACATATAGTTTTACTAATAAAATACATTAAAACTTTAATTTTAGTGTACCCAAATAAAAGTGTTTACACTATCATAAATTAATTGTGCTTAACCAATAGATTCAAAGTAATAATGATAATAATAAAAAAAGGTTTGAACATTCAACAAAGGAAATTTGACAGATTGTCACACCCCGTTTTGCATGTAACTTAGAAAGAGAGAAAGATGAAAAATGTGATGGGAAATTTGAAACGGGGTTTTGTTTGTGTGGGGAGAAGGGTCACCTTTTCCAAGGGAAGAAAATCCAAAAAAGGCTACCTGTAAAACCCAGGCAGCTTTGGCTTTATTTGATGGAACTATTTGTTACAAAGAAGGCTCTTGGTTGCCGCCTTTGCCAATTGGACCCTTAATTCTTCCTTTTTCTCTCTTCTTTCATGGATTTTCTCTTGTCTCTCTCTTCACTCCTATCTGCTTCAACATCTCCTTAAATCCCCCCATAGGTTCTCTTCGCTCCAAAAGCAAAATTTTAAGCTCTTTCAAGTCACATAAAAAAAATTAATATCCACTTTAGGTTATTAATTTCCCTCCTTATTGTTGGTCTCCCCTTACTCTATATAATGGTATGTAGCTCTTAATTTTGCTGTGAAATGGGCTCTTAATTTCTATGACTCATCAGTGATATATCTCATCACACACTCTTGAGGGTGTGCGTGTGTGTGTGTTAGTTCTTGATTATCTTTGTTATTCTTAGCTAGTTTAAATCTTAGATTAATTAACCTTTGTTGTTTTTGGAGGTGGATGTGTGAAAGGCAAAAGGGCATGATTAATTTACTTCATTGTTTTGATGATGCAGATTCTTTTGGTTAAGGTCAAGATCAAGTGGTGGGAACTGCTAACATCTATTCTGATTTATTTGAAATGATGTGCTTGCCTGGCTCCCTGAATGCCATCTAAGTAGCTTGTCAAAAGGGTTGGCAACCTTCTTAATTGGCATGAAGGGAGCCATGCAGGCTAGTCTCTCAATCAGACATGATGGTAAATGTTCCCACTTTCAACCTCTAACAAGACAAGCTTTAATTTCCATCATAATTATGATATAATATTTATCATGCCATTGCCCTTCGTATCATATCTTGTTTTTGTTACTCTCTTTATTTTTCTCTCACATAATAATCTCATAGGAATCTTATGCAGGTTTCACAATCACATCTAAACATCCTTTTCCCTTTTCATGCTTCAGTTTTGATGAGGCTTAATTCAGGAACCAGTTTCTATATATGTTTGAAAAAGATTGCCTTGCACCATTTTCTTGGTACCATGTACAACTACATGTCATAATTTCCACTACTTTCCATTTTACTCTAACATTACCATATATACTCTTTGGTCAATTGTTTATTTGATCTTGCTTCTTTGAAGTTATTATACATAAACACAGATAACCTGCTTGACCAAGAAGACAATGTGCATGGGGAAAATGCAGTGCAGCTTCCATAGCAGTGGGTACTAGAGGAGAGAAATCGTATGGTCACAAAAGAGTTCAAATACTGCCAAAGTTAATGATGGAGGGAGTGAATGTGGCTGTGGAATACTCGCATCCTCTGAGCCTGCCACTGTATTAGATTTGATATATTTTGTATACAGTGACATTTGCCTTATGCAACATGTGTAGTCACAATCTTAATTGCCTAGGAATTCATTTTATGTTACACATGTAACTCTCTTCTAGATAAGTCCTAAGCATGGTACTAATCTCATGCCATGTCTTTATTAATCAAATAATTAATACATGTAATGTTGTACACTTTTTGAGGTATGATTGTTTCAGGCAAAAAATGGGAAAAAACTCAAACAAAATTATTGCTATTGTCATGACTCATACACACTTCAATTATAGTTTTTAAAAAGACTCTTGTCTTTGACTCTCGTCGACTTTGTGTAGCCAAGTTTGACACGCCTAGACGGTGACCCCCTTCTAAACGCCATAATGGTAAAATAGTAAGTTCCCATAATTAAAGAACAAAATATTATATAAATATTACGTTAAAGCTTAAAGTTGGAGATTTCATATTTTATTTTAGGTTAAATTTATATTTTTATATTATTTAATAATTTTTTATAAGATGTAATATGTTATTTTTTAATCTTTCTTTTTTATGTTTCTTTCGTATTTATTTTATGTACAATAAAATAAAAATATTTTTTATTTTTTCCTTTTCAAATTTGTTTCTATTATTTCTTTCCTAAACAGAGTGGGTAAAGTTTATTCAGATTCAGAATGACACGAATATCATTAAGGATAATTAAGTAAATATATGTATTTAATATTTGTATTTAAAAATTTATTATTCTAATTATTACTTCAACAAGTTTACTAAATAAAATTTTTAATATCATTCTTAAATATTAATTGATGTCAAGTGCTAAAATTTCAGATCTCTTTTTTATATAATTACAGTTATTTAATATTTTTATAAACACATAAAATTTATTTAACAATATCATTAATCTATTCTTTAATGATAATTTTGCAACAATAGCAACGTGTCTGTGATCACTAGTTTTATACATCAAATGGTATTATTATAGCGATAATAACGAGTCTAAGTAACCGTAAAATATATTTATAATAATATAAATATTCATCTACATGCTTGGATCAAGATATAAGTAAATAAATATCAGCAAAATTTTACGAGATAACCGCACTATATATCTTATAAATACATAAGTAAAATTATATTTTCTGTTAGTATCCTATTATATTATTTTTAACTTTAATGATAATTTTATTTATAATTATGTACTTTATTTGATGTATTTATAATAAATACTCTTTATTTTATAATATTTATATTTTCTTAATTCAAAATAAATATTAAATCTATTTAGATTAATAATTTATGAGTAATAGAGACTAATACAAGAGTTTAGGTTAATTAATCTTAATTATTTACATAAATAATCACTAACATTTATCACACAATGGAATCATATAATGTCGTTAAACTTAGATTATGTTTGGATGAAATTGTAGATAAGTTTTGTAAAAAATATATAAAAATAAATATTTTTTTTATAAATTAAAAATAATTTATCCTTTCTAGTTTTAGAAAAATAAAAGTAACTTTTCAAAAAAATAGAAAAATATATGTTATATAAAAGTAATTTATCACACTTGTAATTATCTTATTACATGTGTCTTTTTGTACTTTGAATATATGTTATATAAAATTATTTTCTTTTTAAATATTTTTATAATGTTTTGCTTAATCCATAGTCATATATCTTTTTTAAGTTTAAAAAATAAAAGCATTTTATTTATATCATAAATTTTTATAAAAAGTATATAACTTTCATGGTAGCTCTTCATAGCATAAATTCAAATTAATTATCTATACTCTTAATTTTTTTCACCTAATTTTATTATATATCTTAATTGTACAATAATAAATAAATGACTTCCATTCTGATATATCATTAATATATTATCACCAAATATGTTTTGACGGAGGATCTATGTATAAATATTTTGAAATGTATCATATATCATTAATCATTTGAGCTTTAACTTGATATTCCTTCCCACAAAACAATAAGTGTTCACCTCCATTTTTACCAAAATAATTAACTCATAAAACAATAACGCAAAGAAAAATTTTCATATTGTGGATGAAAATTAACACAGGGTTTCTGCTCTACAATTTTCCTCAATACATTTCACTTTGTTAAATTAAATTTTTATCCCACAAAATTACATTTTTCAATTTATCTATTTATTTTAATTCTAAATGAGTTTTCATAAAAGACCTTTTGTTATCAACTGATTTTTTTCATTTATTTTTTGTAGTTAATCCCTCCAAATGATAAATTTATAATATTTTGAGGATCAAATATGAAATTTGTGATATATATGACAGCCTATGATATTTAAACTAAATGAGAAACAAAAACCACAAAAGACAATTTAGTAAACATATATTGGCTTAAATATATTTTATTTATTATATTTTTATGACATTTCATATTAGTTCTTGATTTTTAACATTAAGTATTTTTAGTCTTTTTTATTAATGTGACTTAAGAAAAACATCAATATGTTACATTTTTTTTAACTAATCACATCATTATTGTGGACAAAAAGTATTAAAATTAAAAATAATAAAAAGTCAAACGTCAATAAAATGTGGAGGCTAAAAATATATTTAAATAAAAATATTTTATAAAAAAGTATTTTACAAAAAATAGAGGACCAAATAAAAAATTATACGTTTTTAAAACACCAAAAATTTTGATTTTGTCCTTAAAATAAATATAAATTATGCTATTAATATGTTTTTCAATAATATGGGTATATAGACTTATTCTTTTCCTCGTTCTTTTCTTTCATGTTGTTTTCATGGCAACCAAACAAGTACAGTAGCGTAGGACTCACCACATGCATGTACAGGACGATGCTATTGAGATATATTGAGCATAAGTTATGTGCACATAAAATCAAAACTATTTTTCGAAGTCTTTTCACGATGGTTTCTGTATATATCATTTTTTTTTTATCACGATCCAAGGAACACCTCGTACTCTGTGTAGATCTGTGTTGTTTTGTTTTGCTTTGCATGCACTTGTATTATATGCTTGAAGCATGCATTCATGGGTAACCACTCAAATTTTGTAAACTTTTTTAGTATTATGTTAGAGTAGGCAACGCAACGCAACATCTGAACATCATACTTAAAGCAGCGCAAATTGTGCACACAAGTAGTGAAAAAAGAAGAAGTGATGTCACATGGTAAAGTTCAATTCAAATTAATGATACATTTTCGTGTTATTTTGATAAATAACTTAAAAAATAACATTTATGTGTTCAAAAAGTCCAACTTCACCGTTTTTCACCAACTTAGTGATGTTTTAAATTGAACATGGAAGTGGTTTTGGAAATTTGCAGGAATGTACCATGTTTACACATTACAATTTACACAGTTGAGGTGTGTTTACTTCTGAGAAAGTCAACATGAACATGAAGTGTACTGCTAATTTTACTTTTTTCAAAAATAAAATCATATTGGGTATGGAAGTATTTAAGCAAAGGAATGAAGCAAGTAGCATGCATGGTCGAAAATACATGAAACATCACAATCATGGGCCACTTTAGGGCCATGTTGTGTCATTTGAATTGAGAAATTTATTGATACAGCAGAAGGCCCAAAGAAAGAACAAGTCCAGTGAATTTGATACTCTTATGATACTACTATATTCTCAAACCTTTTCAATTAATTTTTGTTGAAAAAAACACTTTTTCATAGAAATATATATATATAAAATAAAACCGCTAGAAGGAGGGCTTGAACCTCCGACCTTGTGGTTAACAGCCACACGCTCTAACCAACTGAGCTATTCCAGCTTGCTGATAACATTACCTACTATGCTGATCAAAACCTTTTAAATCACTGGATTGATAATCAAGAGGTGTTTTATTTTATTATGTTATCAATATTAAAAAAATTATAATTCTAATTTAATCACGTATAGTTATATTATTTGTTATGTTTAGCATTGTCTAGCGTTGAGAATTTGTCAATTTTATTAAATATGTATTAATTCATCGTTATATAACAGTATAACACGCTAATCCATTTAAATTAAATTTTATTAGGAATATGATTTTCTCTTAGTATCACAATGAAAGTTAAACCAAAAAGAATAAAATAACTCTTTTTTAACTCTTATCAATACTTATTTCACTGTTCTAGTTATTAGCACACGTGTAAAGTATTTTATATTATTTTTGAACAAGGGATATTGTATTTTCTTTTTTATTAATCATATTTTTTTAAAATTATTTAACATAAATTTTTATAATTTTTCCTTTTTATTTTTTTACATTAAAATAACTTTTGTTTTACTCAATTATCAGTTAGTTACACTAAAACTATATATTATTTTAAATTTTCATTTTTTCTTGAATCTAAGTATCTATATATTTTTTTTATTTATTCAAGTTAATCATATTTATCTTATAATTGGAAATAATTTTTAAAAATATTTTTTCAATGAAAAAATAATAAGTATATAGTAATTTATTGTCCTCTTAAAATAACTCAAGTGGTTAGGATGGAAAAACAATACATATATGGTCTATGTGGATGAAAAAATAAAAAAGAAAAGAGAAAGAAGACATAAATAACTACATATAGATTTCGTTTGAAAAAGCTAAAAAATAAAATTTAAAAATATGAAATTTATTTTTCTTTTTTTAATAATTCAAATTTATATTCTTATTTAGTCTTTAATTTTCTTATTTTCTGTCTTATAAAACAAAGGGATAGTTTCAAAGTCACATCTTCACTGAACAGTTTTGTCACTTTCCCATTTCCCATCTCCCTGTCACCTCCCCCATGGAATTTTCTCTAGCTTCATACAGACCCACCTTAATGATGCCACTCTCAGACATATCTATCTCATATTACTATTATCTCTTAGCAACAATGACTGTGTATAGTAGACCAAACACCCATCAATGGAAAAGGACTAGATACCCAAAACTCGTTCAAAGGCTCTTTTCCTTTGATTTTCCCTCTTTATTTCCTTTTACAACCGGAACACATAATTGAATGAAAGCCTTCAGTAAACTACTCTAAATTTTTTCTGTGACTTAGTGTTACCTTTTGAAACTCTTTTTTTTTTTTAATCTCTTGCATTTTTGGTATGCATTATGAGTAAATCCTTGACATACATCATGATATAAGTCTTCTAATTATCTTAATCACTGAATTAACTTTTTAAAGATTTAACGCTTCTAAACTGAATATTTTTACTTTCTTACAAAGGGAAGTAAAATCTGTATCATAATTAGAATATTTAAAAAATTTTAAATTGCGCCTACTGTCCCCTAAAAAATTTGTTGTCCAAAAAGATGTGAGATAGAACTAATTGATTGCACCAGTTCATGTACGTGACAAAACTAGCGATTAACTAAATAATTTAAAGAATTTGTAATTAATTAATTATATACATAAATTTATTTATGCTTTGTTTGGGAGTTTGTGGATAGAGAAAAAGAAAAAATAACTTGAAAGTTTAAAAAAGAAAAAATATGATTAATACAAAATCTTTTAAATTAAAAATATATGATTAAGAGTGTTTTTAAACTATCTTTCTCATATAAAAATTCTTATACAAAGATAATTATTATATTAGTTTCTTCCTTCTACCAAAAAATATATTAATTCTCAAACAAAGCTTTAAATACTTCATTAACTCAGCATATTAGCATAGTTCTATAGGATTTGATAGCGTAGCCATGGATAATTTTACACATGAACACTTAAAAATAATAGTATTGTTACTGTTTCATTAAATATGTCTTTTTAATTATTCAAATAACACACTTTTCCATGCATATATATTTCCACACGTTTCGGCACCCAACTAGAAACTTATATGTTTCGCACATGGGAGAAATTAAGAGTGTTTCTCTTGCGCGTTGTGGACACGCCTTGATGACTTTGTCAACACGATCCATATGTTCATATTACCCACTCCTTGAAACTTCACCCCTGGGAGATGTGACATAGGTGCATGGATTTAACATTTTCGTACATTTAATAATTTAGACACTATAGAAAAGCAACTTTAATTTAGGTCAAAATAGTAATCGTGTATTCTGTTTGAATCAAACATTACTTGACTTTGATTTGGTAATTGTTTTTGTTAGTACTTGACATTGACTTGAGTTTGCTTACGAACAAATGTTATGCATATAAATTGTACACGGAACTGAATACTCTTGGGCAACTTGGTTCTAATTACGATAACCGCGAACCAAGAGCTTAATTTCTAAAACATGAAGGTAGATAGTTACCTCTAAGGAAATGCTATGAATCATATGTTTTTATTTTGTTTTTTATGACTATGAATTGATTACTCTCTCTCTCTCTCTCTTTCTATTCATGTGGCAGCAAAAGATTGTGATGAGGGTGGACATGAATTGCCAGAAGTGCCGCACCAAGGCACTCAAGGTTGTGGCTTCAGCAAACGGTAATTTCATTCTAAACTTGGCAAATGGGATATTTAATTATAATGAAGTTGATTAAGTTGCGATTTGGTTAATGCAGGTGTTAATTTTGTGGGATTAGAGGGAGAAGAGAAAGACAATTTGGTGGTGATTGGAGATGGCATGGATCCTGTAAAGTTAACCAATTCTTTGAGGAAAAAGGTTGGCCAAACTCATATTATCAGCTTAGCAGAGGTTAAAGCCGGTTAAAATATATCACATACGCATGTTCTAAATGCGTAAAATATTTTCTTTAGTGTTGAAATTCCCACCATGAGTAGATGTGATGTTCGATCATCATACTTTCGCTATCTGATTTTGCTCACTTGTATCTTCCATTTTCAGTTTCTTTTCTTTTTCTTTTTGGTGATTGTGAAATGCTTTGTATGGCTTTAGTGATAAGACACGTGCATTGATATAAATTCATTTGTGTAAGTGCATCATTATAAATAGTTCATGACGGTAGTCATATGATAACCCAAGCATCATATTTGCTAAAGCACAAATATACAAGGTGGTGAAATGGTTTGTGGTGAAATGGTTTATGTATTGATTGAAATATTGAACAATTCCTCTATTACTACTATTTGATATTAAAAGCTATATAGGGGGTGTAAAGGGCACCTTCTATGAACAACTTAATGGAATCAAGTTTAATGAATAAGCAAATACTGAGGTATTGAACATATGCATTGTGAATTCATATACTGAAATTAACTCCAAGCTTGGGATTGGCACATAATTCAACCAAGCCAGCTCCTTCCCAACATCAAAAGTCAAAATAAAAAAGAGAAAAATATTGTCTCATTTAGGACTAATAAGTAACGATAACGTCAACTCAACCATAACAACGTTGACGGATTTGGTCTAACCTTGTTAAGTATTTTAATGTTAAGAGACAAATTTGTCATACTTTTAAATTAATGGATTAAGTTAAAATTATAAAAATAGTTAAAGGCTCCAAAATATTAATTTAGTCTTTAATTTTAACTTTTATAAACTTTTGAGTTTAATTATTAATTTTATAAAATGTTTATTTTAATTTTTTATTCATATTAAACATTAAAGTAAAGGATATTTTATAAAATTTACGAGGGTAAACATTATAAATTCAATTTTTTATATAATTATAAATTGAAGTCACTTTAGAATTATCATAGAAATTTATTCTTTTTATACTATTTGTAACATACTTTTTTCATCTTATATTAATTGTTACATCAACATGATTTATTGATTCCAAATTATTTATTACTTTAAATATAAAAAAGTATTAACGACTTTTTTTAATAATTTTTTTATTTATTAAGGATAATTTTATCAATTAACAACTAAAAAAACTTAAAACTAATTATCACTTAATTATTACAATAATTTTATCACTTTTAATAGAGATATTTTAATATTTTTTATTATAATTATTATTTAAATTAAAATTTTTCAAAATAAAATGGATTTAAGATGAAATGAATTTAAATTCTCTGCAATTTTAAAAGAAACTGCAGTCTACGGTTTAAATTTGCTTAAATGAAACAAAAAGAAAATTTAGTAAAAAGTAATTTTGATTTAAACTAAAATTGTGAAAAATTTTAAAACTGCATCTTCTTCCTCTTTAAAGTAAAAAAAAAGTTGAAAAATATTTGTGTAAGATCATGTGGTCACATTTTATGATCATATTACAAAAATTTAAATATTTTAAAACATGTGATAATGCAACTATTTCTTAATTATTTCTCAAAGTTATTATTTTTATAATTCTTATCATTATTTTTAATAATTTAACTTAATTAATGTTTAGTACAAGTAACATACTAGACAATATATTTAAAATATTTGTTAAAATAATATATATAAGAGTTTCTAGTAACTAAGTAATCATTAATAAAAAATAAAGATTCTTTAAATTTTTTGTAGTTTAAAGAGGAAAAAAATAAAGTTTTAAATTTTTTTGTAATTTTAATTTAAGTAAAAAGAATTTTACTAAATTTATTTAAGTGAATTTTTTTGCTTAAACAAAAATTACTTTTTATTAAATTTATTTAAGCAAAATTTGATTCAATTAAGGAAATTTACACTAATCCGAATCCAAGACAGATGAAACAGAGTAGCGACAATTATCATCGTTACTGTGTTAGAAAGATGACAGGAAGAAAAACATGGATATCAACCATCTATTTACGGGGAGATTTTTTTATAGGCTCTAAACATCACGCTCCCAACCAATAATAATATAATACATATATATTTTTATATAAAAAAATAAACACGTAATAAAATGTGAGTAGTTCAAAGAATTTCATGTACCATCCAAAAAATTCTCCTTTACGAGAGAAACACTGCCATTGCAAAGTCAAGGTTTTCTTTTTTTAAGTCCACTCTTGGGCTTCAAGGAAACTTCTAATTTCCGAGTCTTATTCTAAACTTTAGAAAAGTCCAAATATTATAAAAGAAATATTAATTTCTTAATATATTATATGTCATCAATTAAAATTTGATTGACATTTGTAAAATAATTAGATTTGAATTATCTATTTAATAAATTTCATTTCATTATTAAAAAAAATGTGTCCTTGCCGCATACTCCATATACTAAAAAAGATAATGTATATAAAGGCCTTCTTTCATTTGCTTCTTTTGGAAGGGTAAGAAAGTGTGCTCTTAATTATCACATGCCATGAATTTTGCAAGTAGTGCAATTTCTAAAGCTATGTTTGGAAAAATAGTAGTTGAGGTAGTTTTTCCAACCCAAAACTCTGCTTTTGGTTCAACCAACTAACCCATTATTCCCACCTAAAGTCATAATGATAGCCAAACGCGTCCTTAATCTTTTTCTGTTGAACCGTAAATCACTATGCTAAAGATTTGGAATTCAACAGCATCCATTTTTTATTCAAAATATGAATAGGTTACCTTCCTCACCAAACTTTGTTAACAACGTTATTTCAATCCTAGTCTTTTTATTTTGAATAGGTTACCTATTCATTCATATTAATACATTAAATTATGTGATATATATAAGTTTTTATTATATGTCAATGTTTAATAAATTTGGCCATATACTTGCAGAGGAAGTTTAGTTATTCATCTTCTATTGAGACATTTCACATCTTTGCAATAAATATTTTCTCTTGACTTGACTTCTGTTATCAACTACAAGCATAAAAGAAAGGCTGGGAATGTGCATTCTTTTCAACAAAGTGGTTTTTGTCTTTGAGAAACCCATTAAAGAATTAATTCAGCAAACATGAAGGTAAGTATCTACACTTTCTATTCTGTATTATATATATGTATGTGTGTGTATGCATTTATATATATGAAACCCTTTCTGCATGTGGTTCAAATTGCAGCAAAAGATTGTGATGAGAGTGCAAATGAAATGCCAGAAATGCAGGGCTAAAGCACTTATGGTTGCTTCTGGAGCCAACGGTTTGTGAGCCTTCACACACTTTCTTGGTTCTTTATTTGTTATACTTAGCAATCTATTTCTATATAATATATAAAAGTTCGAAGCATGCTATATATGGCATTGATATCTTAATAATTTTCTAAAATCTTCACATCTTTAAACAATGTGTATACTATCTAATGGTGTCGATACCTTAACTTCATTGTTCGTTCTTCATTTAGAATATATATTATCTAATCATCATGGAGGAAATGCATTAATTATATTTTTTATACAAAAGATTTTACAAAATCACTAATTTAATGAGATTATTACATTTTAGAATATCAAATATATGAATTATTAGATTTTGGCTATAAGACCTATATATTAAATGATAAATTAATGACATTAAATATTATCATTATGCTTAAATTGACTCGCATTGTGCCCTTTTCCCACCTGTTACATGAATCAATTGGTGCAAGCAATAACAGTAAGCAATCTGATCATATTTTTTCTTTTCAACTTTACTTCAAAAAGTAATAGGTTTTTCTATAAAAAAACATTTTCTTTTTTCTTTATTTTCCATTTTCATTTTTAATTATAAAGTTGCTACCTCTTGCTTTCAAAGATTTGTACAGGAAATTAAAAAAAAAATATTCTAAAATCCAAACATATCTTAAGTATATTTGTCACATTATGTTAATTATAGTTAAAATCGCTGTTAATTATATTTTATATTAATTAGTTCATGTTTATGAGTCATAATCATCACAATATGTATGTTACATTTCATGTATATGCTACGCATAACGTGGGTCTACTTCAAAGATGAACTTGATACATACACAAATAAATGTGATTAGTGAAATTTGCAATTGGTTAATGATGTAGGTGTAAGTTCTGTGAGCATAGAAGGGGAGAGTAAAGATCGAGTGGTGGTGATTGGAGATGGGGTGGATGCTGCAAATTTGACGAGCTGCATGAGGAAAAAAGTTGGATACACTGATCTTATTACTGTAGCAGAGGCTAAATAGACATCAAAATGAAAAACCAAGCCCACGATTTTCATAGTTTTAATTTTTTTTTCTCTGTTTGGATTACTTATATCAACGGAATATTTTAATGGCCAGTGAAAACTAAAAAAAGTAAGAGAAGAAAATATTAATTTTGGAACAATAATGAGTATGAATCATATAATTTTTGTAATTTTCTATAAATTTCAATTAACAATATATTATAGTGAATAATAAAGAGTGTGTTACAAATAATGTATTGCTTCTACTATTAAGTTATGTAAGCGGAGTGTAGTTTTTATCTTACCTGAGAGAGTGTGAAATAGAAATATGTAAACAATGTTTATATAAAATATATTAAACTAGTTAGTTATTCTCTTAAAATTATAATTATATTATATGTTTTTATTTTAGTGAATTGCACATTCAATTAATTTTGTTATTTTCGTATAAAGTTTTTGCCAATTGTGGATATATTGATTTTTATTTTTTATTTTCCATTTCATTTGCCTGAATTTAGTACCAGCAACCTGCGTGGATTATAAAACTACTTAGGCGTTTTTCAAATTAATAAATTAAAATGACTACATTAATATGATGAGTATCAGGGAAGATCCGATTCTAAGAATGTGATCACTTGGATTCTATATTTACAATATCAGAATACAGCCTTAAATTTTGATAGTTGTTATTATCATAACGTGTCAAAAGGGCAAACAATGTCGCAATGAGAGGAAAATAAATTTTATTAAAAATAAATGAAAAGTAGACTCCCTACTAATTTTAAAATTCCTTTTTTATTTTATTTTAATTAATAACAATGTAATACAAACATTATTCACTAAAAAATTAATAAGGATGTGAATATGCATAAACAAATTAAATTAACTTAACATAGTAAAATATTAATGAATAAATAATAAATTAAAATATAACAACACACAATGGCTCAAGAAAAAATAATAATTGTTATTAATCTATTTTCATTATCACAAAATTTTCTTTAGAAGAAAATAATATTTATGCTCTCTCACATGTAGAACAATTATCACTATTAATCTCTTATTAAATATATATAATAGATAATAAAATTAATAGTTTCTTTAAAAGAGATGTAAAATATTATTTAATTTTTAAAATATTAGAGAAATTATTAATATTAATTTAAAGAAGTAAAGTATAGAAAACACATTTTTTAAAATGTCAGAACAACGCTACCTATGGAAAAACTAACCCAACAGCTGAGCCCACGATACTCGTTGGCACAGGTCCAAAACATTACCAATGAAAAAAATTGACCAAAATAAAATGAGAGAGAAAAGAAAGACAGCATCAGCGACAGCATAAAAACATCAAAGGACATGCATGCATAGTCGTCAAAATGGTTTCAGACACAAGAATCTAATCAATAAGAGTTTGTGAACAAATCTCTATATGATCATCATTAATATAGTTTGTTTGCAATTTACTAGTGAAGTGTATAATAATATAGTACAAGATATAGGACTATGCTAATTTCTTTAATAGGTAATAAGGTGTTGTTTGGATCCATTATCCACCAGATTTTTGTAGAGGACGACACCAAAATTAACGGGACGAGATGATAGTTAATTTAGTTAGCTGATAGTTAACTGTCCACTTTGACAGTTAATTAGTTAACGATTAGTTACTGAAGTGCAGTCTAGAAGATATATATCTCCATTATGCTTCCTTTTATAAATAACTAAGGAAGATGCATAGTTCTTCAAGCTTTGCATGACTAGATATTGTTGTATGGAAAATGTTGTGTATTGTTCGTTTGTGGGTGGTATATTATTTTTTTAGTGGTTATTGGTATTTTTATATAAAAAAATTATACTAAAAATATTATTTATAATTATATTAATAATAAATATTTTTTAATTTATACTATTTTTTAGTATTTTTTAAATATATTTTGAAGATACATGAATATAAAAGAAACAAATAATAATAATATCTTACATAAAATATACTAATTTAACAAAAAGTTAAAAGAATAAAAATTATATTAAACACGACAACTTTTGCTTAAAGCCCGAAAAATTTTATAAACATTATCGTGTTGCCTTGCATGATTCTCACTTGATTCATCTCTTTCTCATGTCTTGCTATTTTGTTATTTTTTTCATTTTTCTCAATAAATTAAAAAAGATTATTGATATTTTGAGGTGGCAGAGTCAGAGTCAAGGTAACACGTTTTGATCTTGAAACATCTACAGTTAGTTTTGATCTTCATAACATCCACCATGCTATTCAAAACCTGGTTTCACAATCATGATAGATGTCACAGATTTATTTGTTTGATACAAAGTTTTTTACATGATCTATTCAAAGATAATCCTAAACGCAAGACTTAGACTAATCCCTTCTAATATTGGCTTAATTGTTACTCTCTCTGATGAATCAAGCACACACAAATCAGGGATGAAAGAAAAGCAATGGTCCCTTCCAGTTACTAAAACAAACCCTTTTGTAATTTTTTTTTTAAGTCCTTTTTCATTATGAGGTGTCATTTCCTCATCTTTAGATAAAACATGTATGCTCAGAATTATGATAGTTTATCCTATGCTTATGCACTATTTTATCTCTTCTATTAACAAGTGGTATAAAGGCTCTTCTTTTACAAATTCTTTTGTCCCCTCTTCGGATAAACCTTTCAAAAGCTTGGATCAGTTCTAATGCATCGAATCATCAATATATTTATCCTGTGCTAATGTAAACTATTTGGTACTGTTTCCTTTATCAATTATTTAAAGAGGTTTTTCTTTTTTAATTTATTTTTTCCCTTCTCCTATATCTGTCAAGTGTGAGCTTCCCATAATATAGCAGAAAAACTGCAGCACAACATATTTTGTGAAATGACACTAGTGGACCTTATTTCCTTGAAGGGTGTTTGGTGATCTTTTAATTTTTTCTAACACCATCTGATAATATATATGAGTTCCTTTCTATTTCCCTTTTGCGTTTAAAATTCCAAATTATCAACTATACTAAATGTCTACGCTCTACATCTCAATCACATTATGATGGCGAAAAAGCTTAATGAATTGAGAAATTGTAGTTTGTACAATTTTTTGTGCAAAAAATGAGAGGAGTGTGGAATAAGATGATTTATGTGATGAAGAAAGATAATGGGAAAATACAGTACTATAAAAAATATTGAAGAAAAGTGTAGTATGAATGAATTATGATGTAGACTTCAAAGGTGGAAGCTTATCCCTTATCACCATTGCCTGAAATGAAACCATCAAATGCATATGCTACTCCTGTGATCTTTGTATATTTATAATCTATTGATTGAATGCCATATCTGTTGGAGGTGGCAAACTGAATGTTGCAGTTGTTGGAACTCTTGACGTTGGATAATATATAGATCTTTTGGATTCCAAACAGCAGTTGAAATAACTCAACAAGCAACCAGTGCTGCCCATGTGAAGCTGTGTGCAGTTAATGGTGTGAAGTGCATAATTGCACATTGCTGAATGTTTAGAAGTTGTGATGAGTAATGTTGATTGCTAGTGCTGATCAATTGTGAAAATGATGAAAATGATGAATCTGGCAACCCATGATGTTGATTAGTGAACGGTTGAAGTTAGAGCTAAAGAAATAAGTGGGCCAGGGGCCACCCAAATTAGCTGTATACAATGAAGTACGTAGATCCCACATGCATCATTCATGCAATTCATGCAAAGACTAATTTGTATTGTACAATCCTAGCACTAGCAGGGTAGCACACTCCCCAATTCATGGGATTTTGGCAGGGTATATTGGCTTTGTTGCTGGCCTTCACATTAGAAATTGTGCCAATTTCATTTGGAACGTGAGCTATATAAAAGATCTTAAATGGTCATGCATGGGATATGTCTCCATTTAACATAATTTTGTTAATTAGGAGCTAGACATTCAAACACCATAGTTTTTAGTCCCTTTTGGGAAACTAGTTAATTTCACTCTCGGCAAAAGCATAACTCTTATAAGTGATTGTCATGTTCTGGTGTTATGCAGTTGATGTTTGTCTTTCTTTGTAGAAGATAGATCTACAGATGCTATATAACTTTGTGACTTAACCCTTTATATATATTTTATAACAAACACCAAGTTGTTATTTTTTTCAATTATGTGATGTGATCATCAATAACGCAATCGCAACCTCACCGCGGAAAATAATTACTATTTCTTATGATTCATTATTAGGCAATGATTGTCTGGGGAAAATTAAGAATTTTGTTTTTGGAATTATATGTTTCTGGTAATTGTCTAAAGAAGATAGTGTCTAAAGTAGTGATTGGATTCTGGGGCCATAGATATCTGCATGATTATTGAATCTATATATGGAAAAATTTCAGGGTCCTAGGTGCAATGTTGATACAAAAGCAACATGGAAGTGATAAGCATGTGCCACTATTGCTTTACTCTCTTTCTCTCTACCCTTTTATGGTGGCAGACACAGCTACTCAACAATGAGTGTTAAATAAGCTTTCAATATTTTTATATTCTATACCAACCAGCCCAATTGATGTTTGGATTCCCTCAAATTGGTAAGAAAGTTATAAAGATCAAAGAAAGGATAAGGTGTCTCTCAATGAGGAATCACCAATACCATTTGCTGAATGAAGAATCTCCTATAATCTTGCTTTGCCATGCTGACTTTTATTAAAGAAACTGAAAATACTAGCAAAAATACCTTTTTTTTTCCCTCTCTTTTTCATTATTTGGCCTTTTTGGGTTGGTTGAGAATATCAATATCTAGGTTTACGTTTGCCTTGGAAAACGACATGTTTCCTTTTACAATTCTTCAAAAGCTTGCAAAGTGGTGTGGAATATTTTACAAACGTACACTGAACCATTCCTTGATCCCCAAATGTAGGAAGGGCAATCTGTCTATTCCCCAAGTCTATAATAATAATAATAATAATAATAATAATAATAATAACAGTAGTAGCAGTAACAAAGAATTTATCTATAACATTTTTTAAAATTTTTTAAAATGCCAAATAATTTAATTCAAACATACCTTAAAATGAAATTATTGATTAGAAGTGCCAATTATCCTCACGAATGACATGTATCTTATACATGGTAATGGCTGCTGGGTCCCTATGGTTGCCACTCACTGGGTCTAAGTGCTTTTATGACATTCTTTCATGTGCATTTGAATTTAGCATCAAGAAAAAAAATGCTGTTACAAAAGATAAAGATTTATCTGATATAAAGTTAGTATTATTGATGCTTATTTTCAATATTCCTTATTTATATCTAAGATTTGACTTCTTTAAAGCTCATAGTTTATATAAAAAAAATTAAGTCACTTAATCATTAAAAAATTGATTGAACAAATTTATAATTTGTAATGCATGTAATGTAATCATTCTTAAATTAAAGTATCGTGGAGTAATCAGCTAATGAAAATGGACTCTCTATAGCATAACCTTCCAAGGAACTATCACATATTCGACTCAAAAATATTCGCAGAATAAGTGAGAGGTTTCTCTTTTAATCTCCCTTAGCCCAACATTCCTTTACTGTGATTGCATTCACATAGATCAATGTCTTGCACAGGCCAGAGGTGACGACATTAATAATCATATTAGATTTTGGATTCTGATTTTTCATATTTCTTTCTTTATTTTTTTTTTTCATTTTATTTCTCTTCTTTTCACTCATTTTACTCCAATTTTATGAGCTATGAGATAAGAAAAATTGTCAATATCCTTCAGATATATACTTCTTTTCTTTATATTTAAATTTATATTATTATTATTGAAACAATTAAATGATTTATTAACAATTACAAGCTAATAATGGATAACATGTTAAATAATATATTAAAAATAAATATGTTGTTGTTTCAACACTCATCTATTGGTTTAGGAAATCTCATTCTGCTGGGTCCACCATATATCCCTTTCAGTTTCTCATCAGATATAATTTTCTATCTTATTCTGTTTTCATAAGGAGAAAAAAAAAATCAACATAGAATAATGAGATCAGGAAACAAGAGTCCTCGTAAGGTTAAGGAAGATATAGAAATAAGGATAGGTCATACATATGTTCTGTTGATAATATTTTACAGCAGAGGGAATGTTATAAAGCTATAAAAATTAGACTTTTTTTTTTGGAAAATAAAATTATTCTTAGTTATTTTTTAGATAAACTATTTTATAATTAAATCAAAATGCAGGATAGTTAGTTAATACTTACCAATAAAAAAAATCAAAATCACCCCTAATCAATAAAATTACATCCCATTTAAAGAAAAAAAGGGCTATAATAGAATTAAAGCCAATCATGCATGTTGTGAGGGAAGGCAACTGATGCATGTGAGCTTCACTAGAGTGGATACTTCAATTGACACTTGTGATGTTGATCGTGTTTTGACAAATTTTATAATTTTTAATAAATTTAAACTAATAATTAAGAATGTGATAAAAAAAAAAGGTATATTCTTATTATTTTTTATTTTGAAGGTATTACGGAGGCATTACATTGCAGTCACAAAGCAATGAACATGGCAGTATTCGTGTGATGGTATTGTTCTTTCTTTGCTAAATGACAAGTTTGGGTTATACACATCACCCTATTTAAACCTCATAGGAACTTTCTTGACTATGTTAATGATTTCCCATGTGAAGTTACAATTGTGTCCCTTTTAACATCCCTAGTTGCTGTGTCACAATCACACACATCTTTCTCTATAACCCCGTTTGCGTTTACACTCACCCTTTTCTCTTATTCTGCACCCCTTTTACGGGAAAGCACGTTCTGGGTAAAAAATAAATAAATAATTGTGTCTTATTACAAATATTTGTAATTTTTCTTAATAAAATAAAATTATTTTTATAATATAGTGAGAAAATAAAAACATATATATTCTTAATTTGAATTAAAAATATTTCACAATCATGATAAATGCAATATTTTCTCTTCAAAATCCTCTTCATTTACCGGTCAACAAAAACAACATATGGTTGAGGCTTGTGTAATACTGATACAATATTTTTATTTTTACGTCAATGTTTTAGTTATATATATGTAGTTTCATCTTGTTGTGCTGTACTAAGGCTAAATCTTAAAAGATTAAAATATTTTTTATAATTTTTAAAAATTAAATTAATACTAGTTCGTTTTTAAGATTGACTTAAAATATTATTATTTAAACAGATTATATTCACATTCTTTAAGATTTATACATTTTTAATATTTATTTATTTGCATAATAAATAGATAATTTGTATAATTGTATATATATATATATATATATATATATATATATTATTACATTGTTATATAAATTTTAAAAATACAAAAATATCGTGTGAACTTTTATTATACCTCACAGTGTATGAGCATAATTTGTTCTTACTATCTTATCAATCAATGTTTTTTCAAAAGAAAAATTAGACCGCAAAATATCTAAGCACTCTCGATGAGGTTTTTTAATTTTTATATAATATTTAAAAATAATAGATTAAAATATGATATTTTTAAAAATTATAAAAATATAGTATTTTAATAATAATAATAATTTTTGGCATACACATAAAAATTTAGAAATAGAACTGTTAAAAACTATAAAATATTCATGACAATTTTTGTAATATAATAATAATAATTTTTTAAAAAAATTAAAAAAATTAAATCATACAAAATTTATGATTACATATATTCAGCGTTAGATGATTTTTGAAAATTTATCATATTTCTATAAATTTTTACAAAATTCTATATTTTAGTATTTATTTTTTTTTCTCAGAACTTTAAAAGCCTCTAGGTGATACCGACATAAAAAAAAGAAGAAGGAGGTTAGGGCATTATGGTAAATTGGTATGCATCCCGCTTAATTATAACCTTGGAGCTGTTAGTGATGAACTACACTCTAATTATATCTTCAACTTTACTCATACAACTGTAATGCAATGTGATGTAACACCGATTCATTCATTCATAGTTCATTAGTTCTTGTCTTGTTTCTTCTACCTCCAACACTGTCTTTTTGTTCACACCTAGGATCATCACCATTTTCAGTCGCATGTTCATGTTGGAACCCAGATTCAGCAGTGTCCTTTTTCCGTGGCTTCTATGTTGGAGCTTGGTTCCAATGGCGGAATCTGCCATAGGAGTGAACTGGGGCACCATTTCATCCCACAGGCTGAAGCCATCGACGGTGGTTGATCTTCTGAGAGAGAACAAGATCCCAAAAGTGAAGCTTTTTGAGGCAGATTCTGATGTGTTAAGAGCACTCATAGGGAGTGGGATTCAGGTGATGGTTGGGATCCCCAATGAGATGTTGTCACTCTTCAGTTCATCACCTTCTTCTACTGATTTGTGGGTTCGCCAAAATGTCTCTGCTTATATGGGTAAAGGGGGTGCTGATATCAGGTTCCTATCTTCTTCTTTAGGATTCCAATGCCTCAGATTTATTTTTAACTTTTAAGTCATAATAGGTTTAAACTTACTCAAAAAATGGAAATAACCCAATATTTTATTTATTTTTTTATCTATACAATGAAGAATGTTTTCTATATCTATTTTATTTTTCAAAGAATTAGTGCCTGTATTAGTATTATGTATCAAATCTTTACTTTATAATATATTTGTTCATCCCTTCTTTTTATTCAAAATTTTATTAGCTAGTGGTTAAAAAAAAAACACTTTTTTCTTGTCCCTTCCTGGGTGGTGCTTTGATTGGCAGTTCTTCGGTAAACGGTTTGTTAAACTGGTGATGTTGAGAGATTTTATAATATATTCAAATTTTATATGATCATGACCATGAGCAGCGTTGTTTATACAACGAAGTTTTCGATCGCAGCAAACACCTGCGGTTTATGTCTCATTGGATTCAGTTGTTTAAAATCTGCATAACATGTATTCAGTTCCGTTGAAAATGTTCTTTTATGGTAGATTTAGGATATGTTTGGGGTTAGATTTTAAGGGGAAAGGGAGGCGTTGACAAATAAATATTCTCTAATTTAATATAAGAAATAAAATGACTCATTAGCATTCTTACCTTAGAAAAATCTTAATAGTAGTGGGGTTTTACAATAAAAAAATTCCCATAAGCTAGAAGATAATTCATATTGGGCCTAAATGTCTTTTGCATTTATACCTTTTCAAATTATTCCTTGTAACTAGATTCTTTTTAAGGGAAAAAAAAAGTGCAGAACATTTAGATTTCTACAAGCCTTTTAACGTTATACTTGTATTACAGATATGTTGCTGTTGGAAATGAGCCCTTCCTTTCAAGTTATAATGGTCAATTTCAGAACTTGGTCATGCCTGCAATACTCAATTTACAACAGTCTTTAGTCAAAGCAAATCTCGCTGGTTATGTAAAGCTAGTTGTTCCTTGCAATGCAGATGCCTATGAATCCTCAGGACCCCCTTCCCAAGGGGCGTTCCGGCCTGAATTGACTCAAATTATGACTCAACTGGTTCAATTCCTCAACTCAAATGGTTGCCCATTCGTTGTTAATATCTACCCATTTCTTAGCCTTTATGACAATGGAGATTTCCCCCAAGACTACGCATTCTTTGGGGGAACTACTCATCCTGTTCAAGATGGTTCCAATGTTTACACCAATGCATTTGATGGAAACTATGACACTTTAGTTGCAGCCCTCAACAAACTTGGATATGGTCAGATGCCAATAGTTATTGGAGAAATTGGTTGGCCCTCAGATGGAGCCATTGGTGCAAATATCACTGCTGCAAAGGTTTTCAATCAAGGCCTTATCAATCACATTGCTGGTAACAAAGGGACCCCCTTGAGGCCAGGTGCTCCACCTATGGATGTTTATCTTTTCAGTCTGCTTGATGAAGGCGCTAAGAGCACACTTCCTGGAAACTTTGAAAGACACTGGGGAATTTTCTCTTTTGATGGACAGGCAAAGTATCCATTAAACCTTCTACTTGGAAACAAGGAATTGAAAAATGCAAGGAATGTTGAGTATCTTCCATCTAGATGGTGTGTGGCAAACCCCTCCAGTGATTTGACTAATGTAGTAAACCATATGAGACTTGCATGTAGTGTTGCAGATTGCACCACTCTTAACTATGGAGGTTCATGTAACGAAATTGGTGAGAAGGGTAATATATCTTATGCTTTTAATAGTTATTATCAGCTGCAAATGCAAGATTCCCGAAGCTGCGATTTTGATGGCCTTGGTATGGTTACTTTCCTAGACCCTTCAGTTGGTGATTGTCGTTTTCTTGTAGGGGTTACAGATAAAGGCTCGAATTCGTCTTCATCTCAAACAACATGTCAGTGGTGGATTCTAGTGTTACTTCTGATTTTACACGGGACATTTTTGCTTTCAATGTGACTGAGGTTTCATAAGTGGGTTTTTTCACGGTCCCCTCTTCTGAGACTGTTAGAACTAGAATAGCTGATATACTACTGAAGCTTAGAAATATTCAAAAGATTCATGGTTTGCAGCCCAGCATGTGGTTAAGTCATTGTACCATATAATAGACGGTATAAACATTGTCACTATGTATTGAATATTACTCATATTTATTTTGGGGAACCCTATTTAATTAATTGAATGAATCAGAATATAATTTATTGGTTCAACTCCACGGGAAGAAGGATTTCTAGCAGAAGTATGGTTTCACAGAATTCATATCTTATTTGGATTTAGTTTTTCTCAAGTGAGAATGTGTAGGGGAAATAGGTTAGGATATATCTGTCTTTAATTTGAAGTGTGTTACATTTATGAGAAGTGGTTAAAAAGGGTATAAAGTGAAAAGAGTAAAATTATATTTATTGTTCGTTTGGAAGACAAGTTCATTAGATATTTTGATTCAATCAAGATTAATATATTTTTACTTGTTTTTTTAAAAAATTTTGCACGTTCTAACTTGAGAGTCATCCAACTTATGCAGTTTTAAGGAAGTAGTGTTTTATGTCCATGACTTCATAAGCCTTCCGAAAGTTGGTCAACACCTTTTATGTGCACGGTCCATGACTCTCAATAACTTGAAACAATTCTATATCTCATAGGAAAGGGACATCAGTGCTCTTTGAGAATTACTTGGATGGTTGATAGAGGGGTATGCCCATCTGAAAATGATGTTTGAATTGAAAGCTCTTGGAGAAAGTCATATTCAAAGGAAAACTTTGAATACATAAAGTTATATATATCAAAAACAGTTCAATGCAGAATTCAAATCTTAGGATTCCAACATACTTATTTAGCATCACATTATTTATGCGTCTAGGTGGTGAAGAGAAACATATAGGAAAACTTGTATTTATTCAACATTGTGATGGTCAAGTTGAAGAGCAACATCCATCTCCACAACATACTTGCCCACACTTGATCATTGGCTTGAATATGAACCAGCAGCATCGGCAACCTTCACAGAACAATGACATACCAGTTACTTTTAGCCTATTTGAGAATCTTTGGTGGTAATATAAACCGGTGATAAAAGTGAGTGTAAAAGCATAAGATCACATTGACTTCAATTACCTTGAGGAAAATAAACCATATGATTAGAAGTTGGGGAATCACCCTTTGTGTTGTCTGCATTAGCAGAAACAACTATGAATGCCACAAACAAGAGCCATGAGAATGCAATAAAGAAAGCTGTTTTTCTCACCATCTTCTCAACCTTGCCTATGTATTATATTCTATTTGCATGCCTATTTATAGCAGGTCTCTTTTGGACAATAGTAATTCCAAAAAGTGGAGGTTTCTGCAACTAGTTTGTTGATATCTTGGCTAGCGGTGCATATCTTCCACTTGAAATATGGGCACTAGTTGTCTGTTACTCACAGGTCTTCACCTTTTATGCACGCCAATTTTGACTATCCCAGCATTTTCATACAACTTTCTAGCTCAAAAACCTTCACTAATGACAAATCTTTAGTTGTATAACAAATTGACAAAACTAATATAATGTGCTAATCCCTTCTTTCTTCCATGAACAAGCAGTTCAACCAATTTGTGCTGGCCCCGCCTTGTTTTTGCATAAGCTTGAAGCTTGTATACTCTACAATATCAATAATTACGCGTTTGAAAACTAATTAAAATTATGTTAAGCCAGGTTTCAACATAAAAACTTCCATTTATAACGATGAAATGGATCCATGTTTAAGTATATTTGTTGCCAAACATCACATAAATGTAATGACCTTGTAATAAAATGAAATGCATTTCATTTTCTACTATTTCTATGATTTCCCTCCATTGAGCCGTTTTGCATCAAAAGCAACCAATCGGTATGACTGAAAATTGTGTTATAGCAAAAGGGTAACATTGATTAAACAATACAAACCCAATCTCTATCAGCAGATGAACTTGTAACTCGAATTGCACTGACCTTTCTATTTAGGATTGGGCTGTGTGGGGCAGAGCACATGATCATCGGATGGGACAAGCAACCAATGGGCCAAATTTTTGTCTTAAACAAAGTTTGGACTTCCAATTACTGTTTCCAAATATTGACGAAAATATAATTTACTGTTTCCAATTGCTATATTATTTTCAAGATTTGACTGTACATCTAATCTTTGACAAAAAAAAAAAAGAAGACTACATTTAATCGTCATACTTTAGTTTATATGTGATTTTGGTCTTTAATTTTAATTATTTGGATTCAATTTGTTAATTATTAACATTATTAAGTCTCCTAAAATTTCATCTAATAATCAATAATAATGTGTCCGACATTGACTTGTATATATTGACAATAAAAAATATAAAATGTTTAAATAAAAAAAAAGTAAAAAGGATTTTGTCCTTTTTTATATATTTTTAATTGTCAATCTAAACAAATGAATGACTTCCTTGTTAGGAAACAATCAATACAAATCAAGAAAAATTTGGAGTGACGATATTTTAATGATTAAAAATTATGAGAAGTAAATACAAACAATTAAAAACTAATAATCAAAATTACACATAAACTAAAATTTAAATTTTTTTCAGTTGGCCTTGCCATTCGTCGTTTTATAGTAGCAAAACTTGCCTAGCATTTTAAAGAGGTAATGAGATAAACTTCAAAGTTGATCAAATTGAATGCATATAATATTGAGAGATAAATTTGATAAATATAGGATGTAATTGAAAAAAATGGATTTAAAAGTTAAAATCATGGAATATACGGATGATAGCAATAACCATTGCAAATGAAAGGGAGTGATGCAGGATCTGGTTCATCAATTTTACTTCTAAGTCAAATCAATATTCGCACCGCCAAAAAGTTTCCTTTTCTACGTTTTTCCAACGCTACTACTTATCATTACTTTCCTACACATTAATTTGAAGTATATATTCTGAAACAAATTTTGACATCTAAATGTAGTTTGAAATATAATTTAATACGGTAATAGCTGAGTAACGCTAAGTCAATAATTTTGACATCACGTTTGACTCCTTTTGACAAATTAGGCCAACACCCAATCACTCATGTTCTTACCAAAATTAAAAAGTAAACAAAAACAAATATACATCAATAAGGAAAATTTTTTGCTTAGTTCTTAACTTTTCTTCAATTCATTGTAAAAAAACTAACACCAACATATCTCCCAATTTCTTTGTTTTTCTATTTTCACAAGAGGAAGGGTATATTGGGTTGAATTTCAGGGATTTAAGGCTTCCGCTATCCCCTTAATCATTCAATACTTTCTTACCTGGGTTCATGAGTTAAAAGATTCACATCTTGTAGTGAAGTTGAACACAATTTGCAACAAAGAACAAAGCAAAACAACCCCTTGAAAAAATAACAGACTAAGCTCCACCACATCCATTTTTACAGAAAGATCACCATCTCCGCAAATGCAAATCCAAGATTGGCATTTTTTTTATCTGTTTTGGTACATGAAAGTTTAGGGAAAAGAAGAGGTCTTTTAAAATGACTTTGATCTTCCACATGAAATCCAACACTTAATTTCAACCAGTTACTATCAGTGTCAGAGAGAAGTTTGGAGCTTGAACTTGTAAGTATTAGATTCCCCAATAGGGAAGGATGCATCAGATGATTTTCCATGTGCTCTCTTGTTGTCATAACCAGGATAATCATCCTTGAAAAATGGCACAACTTGTTGCAAGACAAGTCCTCTCTTTTCTGCCTTCTTTACCAGATCCCATTTGTTGTATGGATCACCCTCCTTGTGCGTTACATGAATCTCCCCTCCCTCTTTCTTCACTAGAACTTTGGCATTTGCCAAAAAACCCTTCAACAATCTTTTGTTCAACCTGCTTGGTTGTCACAAATTCAGATCCATCAGTAACCACACACTGGCTCAAAAGATAAAGAACAAATTCTAATTAAAATAAACCAAAATGTTTGCATGTATCCATAGTCCTTAGTGTTACCACACAAGAATGTATGCATCACTAAATACTCATTTGTGATCTTAAATATATCAAAATTTAAGCATAACTACGCGATGATATCAGAGGTCAAGCATCAATTCCAAAACCCAAAATCCGTTGTTGAAAGGAAAATCTAAGGGTTTATTTGGTTGAGTAGGTGTAAAGTATGAAGGTACAATACAGAGGATGAAGTCAAAATGAATTTCAACAAAAGCTATTGTCCACGGTAAAAATGAGTCATTTTTCATCTTATATTTTGTTATAAAAAGCAAGCAAAAAATAATTTCTATTTCAAGTTTCTCACTTTCCACTTGGCACCTACTAAATTTTATCAATTTAACCAACCAAAATTTAGAGTGAATACACTCCTATTTGCTTTTACTTCAGAGGAGGCTAGTGCAAATTTTTTTATTGCTAAGGCTATACTCATTTGCCCTAATTTAGGAAGTAGAAAGATGGTTCAAATTGTTGGAAGAGTAGAAAGAGTTCAAATTCCAAGTCCTAGATAATAAGACTTTGGATAGGGTAAATGTAGATATTTATAAATAGTGATTAAGTTGACTCTAACAGACTTTGCTTTCACAGAATAAAGTTATTGACGAACAAACCAAATTATTTGAAAACAGATTCATAAGAACCTCACTGAGGGCTTCATGTAGAAGGAAGGATCACAAACAATGTACAATAACTAAAAAGAAAAGGCAAACAAACAAGTGTGTTTGGAACCGAGGATCTATTACAGAAGTCACAACTAATAACATTAAAATAAACGTGAATCTATAGGCATATAAATGCTAATCCAAACACGCTATAAGAGATAACAAGGAAGAAAACATAACTGGATCTGGCAGTAACTATTCTCTGGATATAGAAAGCCAACATGAGGGAAGTTGTAGACAACACGATCAAACCTCTGAGTCTTGAGAAAGAAGTGTTGATTCATTTCCTTAGCATCAACACCGTAAAGGACGAGACAACCTCTTTCTTCAAGCTCCATCACATTACTCAACCCATTACTGTACTTTTTTCCAATGTTCTCTGCAAATAATAATAATAATAATCAAATCAAAAGGGTATGATGTACAAAGCCTCCAAGTTTGTTTTTGTTAGCATTTCCATGGGTGAAAAGAGAGAAAACAAAGAACTTTAACCTTTGGAATCGAGGGAAGTGGCAACGAGGTTGTGGGCAGAAGCAAAGGCTCTTGCCAAAGAGAGAGAGAAAGAGAAGTCACCCTCTCCAACAAGGAGAATCCTTTGCTTTGATGAGTAATGCTTCTTCCATTTCTCTTCCTTCTCTAACTCTAACTCTAACTCTTCATCATCCTCATCAGTGTCAACATCATCATCGTCGTCATCATTGTCAAATTCTCTTCTATCCATTTTGTTTTGATGAATAGTCTTGCACTGGTGCTTCGGTGGCGTGGTCTAAAAGATTTCCACTGCCAAACCCATTGACCAATTATCACGTATGAAACAAAGTGAATACCTTTATTATGCTTTTATGGTGTTTTGTTTTACTCTTTCTATATGCAGTGCTCATTAAAGTGCAATGGCTAATTCTCCTCCGAAACAAGACAGATTCCCACCCTCCTTTTTGGCTTTTTTATTTAAATAATACTTTTTTAAAAATAAATTCTTAAAATAAGATTTATTCTAAACTATTTCTTTGTCTGGAGCTTTTTTTTTCAAATCAGCAGCAATATCGCACATGCATAGACGATAGCAAATTTTTATTATTATTTTAATAGAGTATCGTTCCAATATTACTGATATTACACAAAAAATAGACACTTATCAAAATCGCATGAGTATCGGACAAAATGAAACAATAACATATTTTTATTATTATTTTAATATATTATCGTCGTCCAGCATTTGAAACTCATATTTTTTTAATCAATTTTAATACTATCGCTGCAGATTAACCGATACTCATTTTTTATTATTATTTTAATATTTCGCCATAAAAGTACGAAATATAACTTCTTAGAGCGGTTACTTTAAAACCGCTCTCATAACTCTATTTTAGAGAGCGGTTCCTTTTGAACCGCTTTCAAAAGTCATGTTTTTTTTACTTAAATAATACTTTTTTAAGGAACCGCTCTAGTTTACGATTCGACACGTGGCAGTAGTATCGGACTTTACTGGACGATAGTTTTGTCGCTAGTCAACGAGCGTCAGCTGTATCGGTTTGACTGGAGCGATACTATTGCTACACCGACACGTGGCACGGTGCATGTAAAAATCCATTGGTTGGACTATATATAAGCAAACGATGGCTTCAATTTCACTTTGTACATTTGTGTTGGAGGAGCGGAAACAGAAAGCAAGAAGCAGGAGAAGAAGTATCAAGGTTAGTAAATTTTGGTATTAATTATATAAAATTTTTGTATTAATAATGTTAAAATTTTAGTATGAAATTTAAATTAATTTATTAATTAAAATTAGTAAAATAATGGAAGGATTTAAATATATTTAATATCATGTTTATGTAGATTTGTTGGAGAATATGTATTTATATATTTTATTCTAATAAATTTATGGACAAAAATTAGGAAAAAATTGTGGTACACATGTAAAGTGTAAATTTTGTAATGAAAAATTTACTATATTGTAAATGTAGTTATTGTTGTAATTTTTAATTAAATTAAGAAATATTAATTTCATATTTAATAGGATTTGAGAAGAATAAGTGTTAAAATTATGTAAATTAGGATGCACAAATAGGTAATAAGTCAATAAATATTATGTAGATTATATAAATATGAAAGTTTTAAAAATTTAAAAAGATGATTAATACAATAAAATGAAGTATAAGTGAATTATTAAAATATAGGAAAAAGTGTGAAATTTTGTAATTATAATTAGAATATGAATGAGGTTATTTACAATTAACATTTAAATTAATATATATGTTCTAATTGAGTAGTATAATTTGTTGATGCAGGATGACTGATTTTGTGATAATTGTATATTGGAATGGTCAAATATTTTCAAGTAATGAAGGTGTT
This sequence comes from Abrus precatorius, assembly GCF_003935025.1. Lineage (NCBI taxonomy): Eukaryota > Viridiplantae > Streptophyta > Magnoliopsida > Fabales > Fabaceae > Abrus > Abrus precatorius. The sequence continues at coordinate 28,493,476 of NW_020874292.1, read as the reverse complement.
ACGTTTGAAGGAAATAATAAAATGATTAAGATTGAACGTGGAATAAGTTTGGAGACATTGAAAAGAAAAATTCATACAAAACTGAAATTGTCTACTAGTCAGGTTATATCTAGGTTGATTTCACGATTTTTAGTAGACCCGATTGTTAGACAATACACAATGTTAGATATATGTGATAATGAAGATATTGATTGCATGTTAAGTGCTTTTCTTCAACAAAATCAGCGAAGTGCAATCGAAGTATATGCAGATATTGCGTATGGTGAAAGTTCTTGTATTCAATCACAAGGTGTGGACTTAAATTTATCATGTTCACGTGACAACATGTCTGAGGCAGATGAACTCCCTTTGGTATCAGGTGTTAGTAATTATATATTTTCTTATGAGAATATATATTTAATTTTATTGTATTTATGTTTACTTAATAATAATACTGTCATGGTTGTGTAGATTGTGAATATGAGAATGAGGATGATGATGACAATGACAGTGAATGGGGGGATCTTGAAGAAACTTCATCTGAATCTGATTTAGAGGGTGGATCTCATAGTAACTTGAATATAAGTGATAATGCAGGAGTCCAAGGTATTATGTACATTTAAATGTTATAAAATACGTTTTAATATACATGTCAAATAAATTTGTGAATGATAATGCAATATGCAGGCTTGATTGAAACTCTTTTTTGGAATTCAAGTCCACATTATACCTATATTAACTGGGGACATGCTGATGATGAAATGGAAAATATAGATGTTGATCCTGATCAAGCATGGAGGGAGGGTGATGCATTAGTTGTTGGTCAAAAATTTGAGTCTAAAGAAGATGTTAAAATGGCTATTAAAAGCTTTGCATTGAAAACACATCAAAGTTATATTGTGGTGGAATCAAAACCGACCAAATTTCATGTGAAATGTCCAAATCATAGTACAGGATGTCCTTGGAGGGTTAGAGCAACATTGGGCAAGAATTTTGATAAGTAGAAAATCACAAGGTGTGGTGGACCACATACATGTGTTCATGCAATGATGTCTCTTGACCACAAAAAATTGGATTCAAACTTCATTTGCAGTTGCGTTCTTGGTAAGTTGCACTAATTTATCGTAATAAGTTTGATGGTTCTGTATATTATTGAAGAACATTATACATAATTATATTGTTTATTGTAGGTATGGTAAAAGAACAACCATCTGTGCCAATCACATTAATCCAAGAAAGAATTAGTGGTCAATTTGGCTATCAAGTTTCTTACAAGAAAGCATGGAAGGCAAAACAGAAAGCTATAGTCAAGGTCTTTAGTGATTGGGATGAATCGTATGCCACATTGCCAAGATGGTTGGAGTACATGCAATTACATTCATCTGGGTTAGTATACAAAATTGAAACTAATGACTATGTGAGGGGCCACCAAGTGGATAACAGATATAGAGTGTTTCATTGATTATTTTGGTCATTCCAACAGTGCATCACTGCTTTCAACTTTTGCAAACCTTTAATACAAGTAGATGGTACATTCTTGTATGGAAAGTACCGGCAAACTTTACTTATTGCTATCGCACAAGATGGAAATAATTGTGTCCTTCCAATTGCCTTTGCCATTGTGGAAGGGGAGACTTTGTCAGCATGGGAATGGTTTTTGGCTCTGGTCCGTCTTCATGTCACTGAAAAGACAGGTATTTGTTTGATCTCTGATAGACATCAAAGTATTAAAAGTGCCATTTCTAATCCATATATTGGGTGGCAACCACCAAACGCATATCATGTGTATTGCATTCGTCACATAGCAAGCAATTTTAATCAGCGATTCAAGAATGAAGGGTTGAAGAAAGAGCTAATCAAGTTAGGTACGAATGTAATTATTTGCATACATAATTAAGTGCCATTTCATTACGTATATATTATTTGCATACATAATTATTTTGTGTAACTTATTATAGGATATACAACATGCAAGCAAAGATTTGAAGAAAAACTTGAACGGTTTTGTAATGAATCAGAAGACATTCGAAACTGGATTAACTGCATATCCAAAGAAAAATGGACTTTGGCTTATGATGACGAAGGAAGACGTTATGGGCATATGACTACCAATTTATCTGAAGCAGTGAATAAAATTTTAAAAGGTGCACGAAATTTGCCAATTACAGCATTGGTGAAATGTACATATGCACGTTTAGTCGAGTATTTTGTGAAGCGTGGTGAAGAAGCAACAACAGAGCTTAATAATGGTGGTAGATATTGTCGTAAGTTAATGCAGCAAATGGAGAAAAATCAGCAGGAAGCTTCTTCACATCAAGTTCGATGATATGACATACAAAGAACAAGGTTTGAAGTAGAAGAGGCTTTTAATCCTATCACCCAACGTGGTGGTAACAAATGGACTGTGATTTTATCAAATAGATTTTGTGAATGCGGAAAGTTTCAGACATATCGATACCCATGCTCACATGTCATAGCTACTTGTGCATCGGTGATTATAGATTATTGGCAATGGGTTGATCCTGTTTATTCTGCGTAATCTATTGTTAATGCATACTCATCTGAGTGGTGGCCACTTGGAAATGACAATAATATCTTAAGATCGAATGAGTGGAAGTTAGTACCAGACGACGAAAGATCAAGGGGAATAGGTCGACCTAAATCTACCCGTATTAGGAATGAAATGGATTAGGTGGACTCTCAACCACGTCAACGATGTGGTAGGTGTAAACAGTCTGGTCACAACCAACGTCATTGTCCTAGGCAAAATGAATGTACATGAAACTTTTTGTAAATTGTTTCCTTTACTATAATGATGTATTATGTTTAGTATTTTGTTATTGTAATTGCACGTTTAATAGATATTGTTTAATATTAAACCTACATGAGTGTTGTATCACTATGTTAAACAATATCTATTAGTGTTGTATTAGTGTTGTATCACTGTTGTCTGCCCTGCCGGTCATGGTCATCATGTGGACTGAGGATGCAATGACGAGGTCGATCTCTAGCCTCCCTATGAGGGTTACGTCTCATATCATGCTGTAAAGTATCTGCAACTGCCCTAAATTGGGCATTTAGATCAATGCCACAATCCCCCCTAGAAGTTGTAGAAGGCTTCCCTAGTGACTCAATAACTGGACCTGGAGCGGAGGGTGTGAATAGTGATGGATCATACGGAGGCGGGGTCATAAAATGATGAAAGTCGGGAACATAGTCTTCTGCAGTACTGAATGGAGACGCGGGATGTGTGGTAGGTTGTGATGAGTGAAAGTATGTACTCTGTGTAGACTGAGATGGAATGCAAGGCATTTGTGAGGGGACAAAATACACGCCATCTTGTCTAACTGGCAAAGGTGGTATAGACCATGTGGCAGCCTGCATCGGTCTCCTCCGTCTCTGCAAACCTCTACCCTCTTTGCGTCCCTCAGGCTGCCCAAGATCAACATGTGGCTCCTCTGTGTGGCCACTTTGGACTGGTGGGTCAACTTCGGATGACGGTTCTAAGATCCGAGCCTGTTCACTTTGTAAAGACAACATGGTCTCAGCTAATGACCGTAGTTCCTCAAAAGTAAATGACTGTTGGCCATCAGTAGCCAAGTAGTATGCCCTCTCGTGTGCACCTCCCTACACAAACATAACATTATACTTTGTATAGAAAATTTAGGCAAAAAAAATAATAAGAAGTTATGTGGATATACATACCATTAATGAAATTATGCAATACTTACATTATTACTTTATTTAAATTTTTAATTTTATTTTACTTCTCCTATTTTATTTATATTAAATCAAAAACAATTTTTTAATTTCACTTTATTACAACCTAATATATTTAATTTAATTTATTCCCATTTTTTAATCATTTTTAAAATATATCATTTTTTAATTATTTCTTTTTACTAATCAACACTAATAATCTAATTTCTCATACTTTTTACGTAATACATATTTATTTCTAAATATAATTATCTTATTATCTTCTAAATATTACTAGTTATGTATTTGTATTTTAATATTTTATGATTTAACTAAAATTCTATATTTGAATGTATTTTATCTATCATAACGTTTGTAATTTTTTTTCCCTAAACATAATATTACATATATCAACCAATAACAAAATAGCACTACTTATATATCTATTTTTTTTTATATCAATCAATTTTTATATATAATTTATTTATCACAAATTAATAAATATATCAATTACACTCAACAAATTAATATATATCTATAAATTACACTTTAGAAACAAATTTAGAAATTAAATTACAATAAATAATAAAAAAAATCATTTTTTCCCGGTTCTAAGTCAAATGCACAGTTTTTACATATACAAACTTTCAGATTTTTCATTTCATACATGTAATTACTAAAATCTGATAAAAAATTTAAAAAAAAAAGTCAAACTGCATTTGATATAGATTTCTAACCTTTAATGCCGGCAGCAACGACTATTCCAGTTCACCAATATGGGGTCCTAAATTACAGATTGAAATCGGTTATTATTTTTCAAATGAAACTCAATAAAATATCACCAATTCAATAAAATAATTTTTACCTTCCAATATTTCAGAGAATAATGCAAACGAAATGAACTTTTTACACAAAAATTTTACAAACTCGCATAAAAAACCTTCAACGCCGGCGTTAATGGAGATTATAATGGAAGGGAAGAGAAGAAGATGCTTGGGCGGCATCGGTTCCAATATTCTAGGTGTGGCAGTCCCAACTAGTATCGCACACAAAGCAACGATAAGCTAGTCGACGTGTCAGAGTCGATACACGTACGATCTCGACACGTGGCGCAATTTATCCCTGACCGTCCATTTATATATATATATATATATATATATATATATATATATATAATGTTTAATAAAATAATAATATTAATGTATTATATTACATTAAATTCTATAATCATACATAATATTATATATATATATATATTATTAATCTTTAAATATTTATAAAAAATATATATAAAATTAATCATTGATCACGGCCTGTGCTTTCTTTTACAAAATGAAACAAGTGTAAAGTCGTGTCAATTTTCAATTCATATCTGAAATGATAAATAAAAAATTTAAATGTTCCTTGCATTCAATTTTTTTTATTTGACACATTTCTTCTGAATTAAATTATTATGTTTAATTATTTATTTAAATAAAAGAGAATTATGTGACTATAATTAAAATTTCTTCCATCAACATTTAAGTATAATAGACATTTATAAATTATTACTAAAAAAGTTTCATTACATAAACAAAATTTTAATAATTTTTTAAATTAAAAAGATATACCCACTATTCTATTTCTCTTGTACAAATTTTATGTCTCTATTTTTCAGACTAAAAATGCTTTCTTTACACTTTTTTCTCCCTGAAGTCATCATACTCTCCTTGAAAATGACTTGCAAAGAGTTGGAGCATCTGTGTCTTTAGTATTAAATCTATTTTGTTAGAGGATTTTTCCTTACTCCTTTTTCAATCATTGTTAATTCTTTTAAGATATCTGTTAATGTTTTATGCTTTTATATGACTATGAATAATTAAAGTCATAGTCATAGACTATGGTAAATTCTGTGTGTTAAATCTTTTTGTTGCTCTACTTTAATCAGTTAATTAACTGATTAATAATTATATTGCAATTAATTGGTAAAACTATAAACAAAATAATCAATCATATTCCCTTTTAATTAGTTATTAAACTATTAAATATGTTTGTATTTTATATTTTTTTAGTTACATTGCATGTCTTTTATGAATAAATAATATACGGGAGAAAATATTATTTTACAATAATTGATTATTAATAAAATAAATTTAAAATATGTTATTAATAATTAGAAAGAAACATACATTATAACCACTGAATATGTAAATCAACTAATAGTAGATTATTTTAACTTGGTTTGTAATTTTGAGTTTAAGTTTTAGTAAATATAATTATGTTAAATACTTAGAAGAAAAGTTTTATTATCAATGGTTATTTTATCCGGCTCAAATAAGATTACTACACTTTTAATATTTTTTTTATTAAATTATTTTTACAATTGCCAATTTATCTTCATCTATCTTCCTTAAATCTTATTTTAATCATATCCCATTCACCTAAATAATCAAAGAATTGGTTAAACTAGTAATTACTAATATTCTCTATATGACGATATCTTGAGACCGTTGGTGTTCCTATACTAGTTGTCTTATTGATAAACTCATTCTGGTAGACATTACTCGAACTGCAACTTTCACTTAAAAATTTCATTTCAAAATGCTATGTTGATTTTTTAGGTGAAAGAAAAAACAATGACTTCAAAAGACAATATATTCTTGTCTGTTACTCAACCTTTTCAAACAATATACTTGTTTTTCAGAGTTTTAACTGATTTCAAGTAAAAACAAAGTTACACATATGCCAAGTGGATATGTATTATTAAGATTTCAATCCACTTATTTACTCCACATATAGATCATTCACACATCAAAAGTCAGCATAAGTCATCAGAATAAAACAAATATGTGAATCTAAATTTGAATATACTTGAGTATATTAATCTACCTAAAGTAGAGTTATTTAATTTCAATTTTATTTAGAATAAATTTTACAATCCTTTTTCCCCGTTCTTCTTTCCAAACATTCTTCAATAAACTTTAACTATTAATAAAAACACAGTTTTCAATGTAAAAGAATGTTACTAACATTTGTCGTCAAATAAAACAATTAATCAAAACATTTGATTGTCGTATTCTCGATTTCTCTCTGATGAGTATCACATAATTTTGCCACAAGGTAGAGACATCAAAAAAGGTTGATCATTTCGTATGAAATTTTCATGAGTGCGAATAAATAAATAAACACAGATCATAAATATAATCTTACCAATTTTAAACTCCACTTGTTTGTCGTACCGTACCAATCTTTTCTCTTCCTTACCATGTGAAAAATTTATATAAAATCTTCCAGTCCCCAAAATTTGTCTAAGTTTGTGATTCTTATTCGACCTACCGTTACGTGAAAAACTCACATGAGAAATTCCATTTTTCTTAGTGGCATGACAACGGTCCTTTTATGGTTTTTGATTGGAAAAGTAATTACAAGGTCTTGAACTAGGTAATGGATGGATGATATATAAGATCCACGTAAAACCTTTGCATGTACAAATTCTATGAGGACACGACTAGAAACTAAAAAAGAATATAACACATGATTAAAGTTTTACATTACAATGTCTCAGTAACTCATTGTTTCACATGTGCTACATTTACGTGTCCCCTAAAGGGAAAACCTGCACTCAGAATGCATATAAAAAAAAAAAACCTTTAAAGCAGATACAAATAAAAGGTACTGCAACAGGCATAAATAGGAGAAAACTCACCCATAAGCCTTTTCATTGTGTGGTTTTACATTGGTTGTCTAACCTTAGCAAGCTCACTCAATGCACCTTTAAGAATTTCGGTATCAATGTTTCTCTTATCCTGAAATAGATACATAATATAAGAAGGTATTTGTCCAGTTGGCATATTGTTTTCTTTTTATTAGTTTTTTTTCTTTACAAGTGGGAATCTCATGTCCTCTGAAGCAGTTTGGGCAAACGCAACAGACAGCTCATAACTAGGTCTTATGATGTCATAACAATGGTCACCAATGTAGATGTGGATATAATATAATAGTCAGAAAACTAGTTGGAGGAATTCTATCTTAAATTGGTTAAGAAAGGGGTCATACCTAGACATGTGTTACAAAATATTTTCGTACATAAATATTAAACTAAAAGTACTTCATATATTAAGTTAAATTATCACCGGAATATCCAAAACACAAATGACACCTACCTTATTTGAAGATTGTTGGCCTAACATTATATCAATTTTGCAACTCTAGTTACTTCTCCCAGGAAGACCACACCTTTTCTTAATAAAAGTTCACGAACAGTGAATGAACCTTATTACATAATAAAGAAAACAACCTAGACCTGCTTCCATTAATGATTTAAAATAAAGGAGCACAAAATGCTTCATGCCATACCTTCAATGATGGGAGAAGAGCAAGAACCTCGTCAACACTTTCTGGGCACACATTACCAATCACGCATATCTGCAGTGGATAACGATGTCAAGAAAGGTATAGATGATCATAAGAACAAAGGAAAATAGGACAATTCTGGTACCTCACTGTCAGTGAGACCACACTTTGCAAGAGGGCTAATATTTGAGTCAAAAGATGAACATTGTGGAGAAAAAGAGCAAAAAGTAATATAATACAAAACAGCAATGTCATTTATCCATGTGAACTGAGTCACAAACCCAAACAGAGACAGCAAACAGATGTATAAACAACACTAGGCAGAAAAATTAAGGATACTCAAGAATGCATCTTATGGACAGAGGATTTGTAAACTTGCTATTGCTTTTGGCATATTGCAGTCCCTTGTCAAAAGATCTATAATAAAAAAAAGAAGAAGAAGAAGAAGAAAGGTTCAGATCATTGAAATAGATCCTGTACTCTAATGATAAACCTGTAAATAACCCAAACCCATGCATCCTTTTTAATAAAAAAGAAGCTTAGAGTCTCCCTCACACAGGAATTTTGATAGTTGGATCTCTAGATAACATGACCATCTGCTCTTGAATTCCTTGTAAAACATCTGCAGCCTCATAGTCTGTCAAGCATTTGACATTTTCTGGGAGTCCTGCATAAAATTAATATTGTTGGTTATTAATAGGAAAAAAAGGATTCTCATGAAAGGCAAAAGTAAGATGATCTGGTGATTTAACCTAAATGGATAAATCACAATGTGAGTCAACAAACAAGTACAAATTAATAATATATTATTCACAAAAATTCACAGAAAAAACACATAAGAAATGATGAAGGCAAGCACCAACTTTGATCAATTCTAGGCTCTGATGGCTGTGAGTCTTTTGAGAGAGAACTCTTTCCACCGTTTGCAACCTTGTTGCCTTTACCTCCTTTAACAATCACCATGAAAATAAAAAAACTAGTTCAGTAATAGAAACATGACAAAGAAAGCAAGAAAATAATGGGCAATTAATTTGAAGATTGTAATGAGATGGAATGCAAAGTCACCAAACAGACCTAGAATAAACAACCAAGCAATAATTTCAGTTAGGTGAAAGCACAACTAGTTGTAAACATGATCAGCATCACAAAGTCTTCAGTTTAAGTGGCAACTACATCCCAAAGAAGCTCTAGCACTTGGATACTCCACAGACAAGAAGTGGAACAAAGATAATAGAATAATGATGCTAACCTTCTTTAGAAAACTGAACCCTCCTTCCCTTAGATGATTTTGTTGCACTGTCATCTTTCCCTTTTAGGGATCCTACCAAGAAAAATACAGAAAAAAAAAATTATGAACAAACAAGTGCCTAAAACTCAAATTGGTTTAAAACATTGCCACCCGCCATGTGCTACTAATTATTGATGAAAGTAAAATGAACACACGTGTTAAGTTATCAAAACGTAATCTAACACCAGTAATCAAAATAAATAGAAAAATTAAGAAATAGGCACAAAACAAGATAACCAAAAATCAAAGGATAATATATATCAAAGACATCTCCAACCAAAAGGGGTTGAGGGTAGAGGCATATAAATACCTTTCAATAACAATAATAATAAGGTGAATCATCTCATATCTGACAGCAGAGCAAAACCCAGAATCCCATAAGTCAAAACCCAACCTTGTATATACGCAAGGTGACCTAATAAACCACACTAACAGAAAATTCAACCCCAACCAAGACAAAAACAAATACCCAAAAGGGGAAAAGGAGAAAAAATTGAAACTTGATATGCAGGGCAAAAACAGATTACGAGGGAATGTCCAACACATACCTCCTTTGTTGCTTAACAACGAACCACCCTTTCCTCCTTTCTCTGACATCGTCAAAACTTGCTTCAACCTACAAAATTTCAATTACAAAGCAATGCAGGTAAAACAAACAACAAAATGATCTCAAGAGCTAGTTTTGTTGGAGGGTTCACAGTACGTTATCGAATTCCGATTATGAAAAGAAACGATAATTGTAGGACATGCATGAGTATGAGGAGGAAAAGAAACATGGGTTGAAGTTAAGGTTTACTTACCGCAGAGAAAAGGCCACAGGAGTGCAGTGGAGCTGGAGAAGAGAAAGACCGCTGAGGCACAACAAAACGTGAATTTGAGTCGGACTGAGTTGTGCGCAATGCAAAACACTTTGTACTAAGGGTGGGATGGTCTTTTCATTTTAGGATGTTCAATTTGGGAATTTATAATTTTTTTTAAAGATTTTTTTCCAACTCTTCAAATATTATAAGGCCAACTAGGGATCAGATCGTCTCCCAATAAAATTAAGTAAATTTTGTGTAATATTTTTTTATACTATTTTAAGTTTTTAAAATTAAAAAAAATTATTTTTCGTTATCCTTGACTGAAAAATAAAAAAAAATTATTTCTTCTCGTCTCTTTATTTCACTTAATTTTAAAAGAAGTATATTAATAAGTTATAGTGGAGTGAACATTTTTTAACAAATTAACTGGACCCATGACAATCGAAAAAAAAAGAAATAAACTTAATGTTGAGCTCAAATGCGGAATAACTTGGACGTGTAAATTAAAATTCTGACGTAAACTGGCGAGCAATAATTCAGACCTAATAAATAGATCTAGCAGCGCAGCGGTGTAACTTGTAAAGTGTGCACTGAAATACTTCCCAGGAAAGAGAGGTGGATCACAACGAATCACTTAAATACCAGGTCTTTCCTTAGCCAGAATCTTTCCAGTTACAACACTAATACAAATACACACTTCTCCAGCAATCCAACAATCAGCCACGGAAGGATAACAAAAATAATTCTTTTCTGATGTGGAAGATCAGACTAAACTGCAACCACAGAGCATACTAAGAATTATTTTTAACTGAATAAAATAAGCAGATAAAGAACACCACTATTTAACGTGGAAAAACCTCCAATGTGGAGGAAAAACCACGGGACAAACTCCGAAAAATATTCCACTATATCTTAGGATATTTACAATATTTTTTCAACACTCTATCACACAAGAGGTGTAAAATATAGTGTACACAGTGAGACCCACTCCTATTCAAATATTACAAATTTTGTAATACCAAGAAGAAATAGAGATGATACCCACCCAGTGTATTTTTCTCACACTCTTAGGATTTACTCAACACTCTATTTTTTTTTCTCTCACAAACACTCACAATGCTTGATGAAATCTTGTGTGTGTTGCTGCTTGTGCTTCCTTCAATTTCATTTCACGGCTATTTATAGCCAAATAAAGTTACTATTCATTTAATAAAATATTATTAATTGTTTATGAAGTCAAAAAAGGGGGCACCGAAATTGAAAATGTGCTGGACCTCACAATTCTCCCCCTCCAGCACAAAGGTGCACTCTTGGAATCTTCACATGCGATCTATGCCAATCAGCTTGGCACACTGTTGATGTTTTTCTCGTGCAACAACTTTCGTCATCATATCAGCAGGATTTTTATCCGTATGAATCTTATCTAGCTTGAATTCTTGTTCTTCCACTGCCTGACGCAGCCAATGATATCTGATATCAATGTGCTTCGTACGAGAGTGATACATCGCATTCTTACTTAAATCCAATGCGCTTTGGCTATCACAATGGATAACGTACCTTTTCTGCTCAATTCCCAGTTGTTGAAGAAACCTCTTCAACCAAAGCATTTCCTTTCCTGCTTCAGTCATGGCAACATACTCAGCTTCAGTAGTTGACAAGGCCACACATTTCTGCAATTTGGATTGCCAAGATATAGCTCCCCCTGCAAAGGTAAACACAAGTCCTGAAGTAGATTTTCTACTATCCAGGTCACCTGCCATATCTGCATCTGTGTATCCTTCAAGAACTGGGTTAGGTATTCCAAAGCTCAAGCACATATTAGAACTACCTTTCAGATATCTCAAGATCCACTTCACTGCTTCCCAATGCTCTTTTCCAGGATTGGAAAGATACCTGCTAACAACTCCGACCGCATGAGCTATATCCGGCCTCGTACAAACCATGGCATACATCAAACTCCCGACTGCTGAGGAGTATGGAATACCCGCCATAGCTTCTTTTTCTTCTTGACTTGTGGGACAACTTCTTTTGCTGAGTTTGAAGTGATTTGACAACGGTGTACTAACTGGTTTAGCCGTCTTCATGTTGAATCTGTCCAGAATCCGATTCACATACCGTTCCTGCGATAACCACAACCTTCTGGATTTTCGGTCTCGCATGATCTGCATGCCCAAAATTTGTTTTGCAGGGCCCAGATCTTTCATATCAAAAAACTTTGACAATTCTTTCTTCAAATCACCAATCAGCTTCACATCCTGTCCCACTATCAACATATCATCTACATACAACAGAAGGATAATGAATTTATCACCTGGACATGTCTTGACAAATACACAATGATCTGCATCAGTCTTGGCATATCCATGACTCGTCATAAACGAGTCAAATTTCTTATACCACTGTCTTGGAGCCTGTTTCAATCCATACAAGCTCTTCTTCAATCTGCAAACCATGTGTTTCTTTCTAGTTTCCTCAAAACCTTCTGGTTGCTCCATGTAGATTTCTTCATCAAGGTCTCCATGAAGAAACGCAGTCTTCACATCTAGTTGTTCAAGCTCCAGATCCAAGCTAGCCACCAATCCGAGTATAACTCGAATAGAGCTCATCTTCACAACTGGAGAGAAAATTTCATAAAAATCTATTCCTCGCTTTTGTCCAAAACCTTTTACAACTAAGCGAGCCTTGTACTTCAACAGCTTGTCACCATCTTTCTTAAGCTTGAACACCCACTTATTTTTCAAGGCTTTTCTGCCTTTAGGGAGCTTGACCAACTCATAAGTATCATTCTTCACCAGAGAATCCATTTCTTCTTGCATGGCTTTCATCCACTGGGATTTATCCTTATGAGTCTGAACTTCTTCAAAGTTTTCTGGCTCCCTCTCTTCAGTGATGGTAATATACGTCGAACTAGGGTACTTTGTAGATGGCTGGTGTGGTCTTCTTGATTTCCGAGGCTGAGGTGGAGCTTCTGGGTTTTCTTGCTCAACACCTTCATCATCACCATCTTCTATTGCTGGCTCATTATCAACCCTAAGTTCTTCATCACACTCTCCCCCTACTGTGGCATTTTTAGGAGGAACAACTGGTGTAAGATCAACCTTACCACCTGGTTCTCTGATTTTTGGTGAAGCAGAATCCGACATAGTTTCTTGCTCATGGAACACTACATCTCTGCTTCTAATAACTTTCCTATTTTCTGGATCCCATAACCTGTAGCCAAATTCCTCATCTCCATAGCCCAGAAATATGCAAGGAATGGCTCTATCATCAAGTTTTTGTCTCTGTTCCTTATTCACATGAGCAAAAGCTTTGCATCCAAACACTTTCAAATGAGAGTATTTAACATCATGTCCGGACCATACTCTCTCAGGGATATCAAAGCCCAAAGGAACAGATGGAGATCGATTAATCAGGTAGCTTGCCGTTAGAACAGCTTCACCCCAGAATGGCTTAGGCAGTTTTGCCATTCTTAACATGCATCTTACTTTCTCCATAATGGTTCTGTTGATTCGTTCGGCCACACCATTATGTTGTGGGGTTCCAAGTACCGTCTTCTCATGCCTGATGCCATGCTCAGCACAATAATTCTTGAATTCATGGGAAGTATATTCACCCCCATTATCCGTGCGAAGACACTTCAAAGGTTTACCAGCCTGTCTCTCTACCATTGCATGAAACCTTTTAAAGCATTGAAAAACTTGGTCCTTCGTTCTTAAGAAGTACACCCACAATTTTCGTGAAGCATCATCGATAAACGTCACGTAATATCTGCTACCACCAAGACTCTCCACTTCCATGGGTCCACATACATCAGAATGAACCATCTCCAAAATATTCTCTTTCAGCTTTGACGTTTTGCTGAAAGACACTCTATGATGCTTGCCGAATAAACAGTGATCACAAGGATTCAACTTTGTATTTTTGGCAAACGGGATAAGGGACTTTCTTGCCAAAATCTGCAATCCTTTTTCACTTATATGAGCCAATCTTTTGTGCCACAAATTTGGCGAAGCATCATCCTCGACTGCATTCAATCCTCCCTTGATCAGCTTTACTTGAGTTTTATACAACGTTGAATTTACTGTGCCTCTAGCAACTAACAACGATCCTTTGGTAAGCCTCCACTTGCCGTTACCAAAATGGCTGTCGTAATCAGCTAGATCCAAAGCATGCACAGAGATCAAATTCAGACGTAGATCTGGCACATGACGCACATCTTTTAGTGTTATTGTGCATCCTGTATTGGTTTGAATGCACACATCACCAATTCCCACAATATCTGCGATACTGCTATTGCCCATCTTTACTTTACCAAAGTCTCCTGCTTTGTACACAGTAAAGAATTCCTTGTGAGAAGTTGCATGATAAGATGCTGCTGAGTCAATGACCCATTCATCACATGAGTCTGTAACTTGACACTCTTCTTCTTCTTCAACAGAGAGTACTACCACATCCCCAGTTGTCACAGGGGATGCAGTATTTTCATCGTCATCCGATCTAGAGTTTCGTCGGTCTTTCTTCTCTCTGTTCTTCCAGGCTTTACAGTTTCTTTTTATGTGCCCTTCTTCACCGCAGTGGTAACACTTGAATTTTCTTCTGGGCTGAGACTGTGACTTATCTCTAGATTTGTTACTTCGTCCTCTGCTCTTACTTCTCCCCCTGTTCTCTGTGACAAGGGCATGAGAACTGCTTGCCCCAGAGTCTTTTCTCCTTGTTTCTTCATTAAACATGCTGTCTTTGACTTGAGACAAAGTCAGTTTTCCTTCAGGAGCAGAGTTGCTTAATGACACCACCAGAGTCTTCCAGCTGTCTGGTAAAGAACTCAAAAGTAACAGCGCCTGCAATTCTTCATCAAGTTTTATCTCCATGGTAACTAGCTGGTTTACCATGTGTTGGAAATCATTCAAGTGTTCTGCAACTGATCTTCCATCTTGATATTTTAAATTCACCAGCTTCCGAATAACAAAAGCTTTGTTTTGTGCAGTCTTCCTCTGATACATTTGTTCAATTTTGTTCCACAGAGTCTGGGCATTCGTCTCTGTGGCAACATGGTGGAATATGCTGATATCCACCCACTGCCTAATTAAACTGACGGCCTTCCGGTGTATCTTTTTCCAATCCTCATCCTTCACGTCTTCTGGCTTTTGATCTCCCTTTTCCACAGGATCATACAGGTCCTTGTAGAAAAGTATGTTCTCCATTTTCGGCTTCCAAATAGAGTAGTTTGTTGCTGTTAGCTTCACCATGGTACCTACGTTCTCTTCCATTTAATTTACACTCGGTGATACAGAGCCCAACTTAAGCTCTGATACCACTTGTTGAGCTCAAATGCGGAATAACTTGGACGTGTAAATTAAAATTCTGACGTAAACTGGCGAGCAATAATTCAGACCTAATAAATAGATCTAGCAGCGCAGCGGTGTAACTTGTAAAGTGTGCACTGCAATACTTCCCAGGAAAGAGAGGTGGATCACAACGAATCACTTAAATACCAGGTCTTTCCTTAGCCAGAATCTTTCCAGTTACAACACTAATACAAATACACACTTCTCCAGCAATCCAACAATCAGCCACGGAAGGATAACAAAAATAATTCTTTTCTGATGTGGAAGATCAGACTAAACTGCAACCACAGAGCATACTAAGAATTATTTTTAACTGAATAAAATAAGCAGATAAAGAACACCACTATTTAACATGGAAAAACCTCCAATGTGGAGGAAAAACCACGGGACAAACTCCGAAAAATATTCCACTATATCTCAGGATATTTACAATATTTTTTCAACACTCTATCACACAAGAGGTGTAAAATATAGTGTACACAGTGAGACTCACTCCTATTCAAATATTACAAATTTTGTAATACCAAGAAGAAATAGAGATGATACCCACCCAGTGTATTTTTCTCACACTCTTAGGATTTACTCAACACTCTATTTTTTTTTCTCTCACAAACACTCACAATGCTTGATGAAATCTTGTGTGTGTTGCTGCTTGTGCTTCCTTCAATTTCATTTCACGGCTATTTATAGCCAAATAAAGTTACTATTCATTTAATAAAATATTATTAATTGTTTATGAAGTCAAAAAAGGGGGCACCGAAATTGAAAATGTGCTGGACCTCACACTTAATGAGTGGAGTATCGAACCAAATAAGTTAAAATTTTGGTTTTAAATGATTAAAAATAGTCAAATACAAGTTTAATTTTTAGAATTCGACTATTTATATTTAGTCCATTAAAAAAATTGCACTAGCCCAACCCATGTAACTTCTATTAACCCTAATTTGCATTCCATTGAAAGTGTATTCTAACCTCTTATTCTTGTGTTGTGCCACTAAGTTGTTGCTCTTGTCATTGCAATTTGCTTTTTGTTTCTTGTTTTTGTCTTTTCCTTCATTTTATCATTTCTTTGGCTCTGTCCATGCACTTTTGTGTTGTGCCACTGCTATTACCATTTGCAATTTGCTCTTTATTTCTAATTCTTTCATTCATCTTATCATTTCTTTCTCACTATTTTTTCAGCACTCTTTGACATTTCAACTGCAATCATAAGAACTCAAACAAAAAATCTAAAGACTGCACACTTTAGCCAACAATCAAATAAACTCATCCGCTTAGCCTTTGAACTGCCTACCCACTACAGAGTACGGTCAAAGATGAGTTTTCTATCATTATGACCAATTTACTGCAGTTCAAACTTCCTTAGTCCAAATCTATCTAAACTCGCTTGATATCACCATTAAGTTATAGTTTTAGTTTATTAAGATATGTATTCTAAAAAATAAGAATGTGTAATCTTAATATTTAAAATTTTTTAAATATTTAAAAATATTTATTATATTTTATGTTTATGATATAATAAATAATTTATTTTTTAATAAAAAATAAAATTTTTAATTGTTTAAACTCAAACCTTTAAAGTCAATTATAAGCAATTCAAAATTATTGAATTTTATAAAGAAAAAGTATATTGTATCAAAAGTAAAAAAAAAAACTTTATTTTTAATATTTCAATCTAAACTTTAATAATTATATATGTATATATATATATATATATACGATGTATTTAATAAAAAGAAGTAGAGGTGATGTATATATCTAAATGTTATAATCATAAATTAATGGTGATAATTATAAAATTTTAAAAATTATATAATTATAAAAAAATTATGTAATTTTTAAAAAAAGTAGATTTAAATATATGATTGATGACTATAAATATAGAACATTTTATAATAAGTCTTTATAAATTTTTTTATTAGAATTTAGTTCTAAAATATTAAAAAGTTAAGATTTAATTTCTGCTATTAATTTTATTTTGTTAAGTACTGAACTAATTGATAAAGAGTCAACTTAACACTTCCACATTATATGTCATGTGATTTAATTTTTTAATATTTATTATTATTTAAATTTAATATTTATAAATAAATTTTAAATATTTTCAAATAAATTTTTTTCCTCTTCCCATTTCCCATTTCCCTTTACCCTACACCCTCAATCCCAACGCTAACACTTTGTCCAAGACCAAGTTTTGTATGATTTGATGTAGATTTGCCACTGTCCAGGTTATTGTTGGACTTAATTTGTAGGAAATGGTTTATGAAGAAGCTTCTACGGTGCTGATGATCACTAGGAATGAAGTATTGTTTATGAAACAACATGGTTGCTCTCGAAGCATATATGTTATTATGTGGGAATGAGTGGTGACTAAACTATAAATATTTAAAATATGTTTAAAAAATTATTTATAAATATTAATTTTAAAAAATAAAACATTAAAAAATTAAATAATATAACATATCTCATGAAAGTGTTAAACTAATACTTAATAAAAAAAATTAACAGTATAATTTACATATATATATATATATATATATATATATATATCTTTTGTTAATCAAATATTTAATTT
The DNA here is from genome assembly GCF_003935025.1 of Abrus precatorius. Lineage (NCBI taxonomy): Eukaryota > Viridiplantae > Streptophyta > Magnoliopsida > Fabales > Fabaceae > Abrus > Abrus precatorius. Next base: position 28,475,455 of record NW_020874292.1, on the reverse strand, counting down.
TTTTAATCTTTTGAATAAAAATATTTCTAAAAATGTCGACCACCTAAAGAGAGAAGAGAGAATAAAGATTTAGAAATATTTTTTTAAAATTAAATATATATTAAAAAAAAAAAATTTTGCATACTTTTAAAAATATAAAACACTTCATCGTACACTTTTAAAAGTTAAAATCTAAATTACATATTACATATAACTATATATGAAATATAGTAAATTTTTTCCTAAATAATTTAAAAACTCAATTACATGCCTAAAATAGTTAGGATTGAATAATCAACATAACTCATACTTGTGGTATATGGATGAATATTAAATTAGTTTTTGAAAAACAAATGTTTTGGACACTTCGATGTTTTGATTTTTGAAAATGATAAAAAGAAGATACTTAAATTCTTATATTTAATGGATAGAAGAACTGAAATAAGAAGAATAAAAATACAATAAAGCCAATTGATTAATTATTAACAACCAATTTCTCCAAACATCTATTATAACTTTCAAGTTGAAATAAAAATATAAAACTAGACAAATGCTATTCTACAGAGATAAGTCCAAGACAAATGCTATGCTACACAGATGAAGTCCAAATCTCAAGCCTTTAGAATCGCAAAGGCTTATGAAAAAGCACTTTTACATTTTTTTTTTTCTTGTCAAAAGTATATTCACAAAATAACATTGTTTTTTCTTGGCATAATTTATTTAAAAAGCTATTTTTCAGATTATTTCAATAAATTTTGTGATTAAATTTATAACATAAACCATCATTTAAAAAAATAACTCATTAAATAAAAACTTAATTAAATGATATATCCAAACACATCCTGTATTTTAAGCAGACTTCTTAGTTCCGCACGTAAGATGTGATGTGTTTCCAGCTAACTGGAGCCATTTACAAGGCATAATAACGGCAGATATATTTCTATACAAAACTCCCTGACGCTTTCTGAAACACCAATATAATCTATCATGTTTCCCCTTCATTCCTGATGAAGCAAATAAATAATTAAATCCATTTATTCAATATACAATGCTTATCTACCCAAAAAAGAAAGGTAAAGTTCTATTCAATGAAAGTATAAAAAGTCCTAATCCATCTTAACCGAATGCTTCACACAGAACTCAGACCACACTCGAGGGAAACAAAAAGAGCCTTCTTCTCAGTCAAGACCAATGAAACTGACATAGATGATGTGGCTGCCTCAAGCATCATCCACTTGTGAGTGAAACACAAAACTGGGAAATGTAGTTGTGATATCCCTGCCAATAAAAAAATATGAGAGATGTTAGGCGCTAGAGCTTGATAACAATATTCAAGCCAATGGTCAACCAAACACTATAATTGAGATACAGAATATAGATATATTGAAGATGCCACCCTGAACAAAATCAAAGTCCAAGCAGGCTTGTTTTCATTTCTACATTATATTTTCTAGTGACATGATACATTACCTGGGAATTCTTTTTCACTTTTATTTTACCCTTGAGTTCATTATTCATTTTTATTTCTGTACAAATCACAGATTAAGTTGCTATACTCTTAACAAATAGAAAGAGGCACATATATACGTCCAATCAAATAAGAGAATAAGTGCTGGTGATAAGAGTAGAGACAAAAGGAAAAATGATACATTAGTTGGGGGAATAATTCTTTTATAAACCTATGAATTTATTTAAGAAATTTTAGGTATAACAATTTGAAAATAGAAAAAGTGAAGACGGAAAGCTAATGCCCTGTTCATATTATTAAGCCATAATAGTTATAATAATATCATCACTTATTTTAACAAATAAATGCATGCACATAAAACATATAAACAACTGGCAAGCATTCCACTCCAGGCAATAGAATTACAAAATTGAAATGAAGTTATAGTAACAAGAAGAAACTCACTTAAGATACTGAAGAGTCATATTTTTCAGAAGGGATGGATGCTGCAAGACAAGATTTTGCCATTCTTCCTTGTCAATCTTACCATCATGTTTGGTATCAGCTTCCTCAAATGTCTGAATAACTTAAATGCTGTTAGTGACAGCTCTATAGAGAAGATCATGACAACACAAGAATAACTTGATATGCCATAATCATCAAGTTAACATCCATAATTTATAAGGTTCACAAGAACAAGAGTGAAGGTTTATTTTAGTTAGAAGAGAAATTTAGTAGAAACTTGGGTCCATATATGAGGAAAACAACATATAGAGAACACTTAATTGTCCCGTTGATCAATATTAGTACAAGATATAAAAGCCACTAGAATTGCGCTAATGGTGAGGGCTTGGGTAACAAGAGATCATAGGTTCAAACCTCATTGCCACCATTCTGCCAAAAAAGAGAGAAGTATGACATAGAGGCAGACATCTACCATGAAAGTAACATACACTTAAATTAGGGAAAGGACAACTCTATGCCAGTCCTAAAACCTATCCTGCTTATTTTCAAAGTATGCATGCATTATATATAACTTGCATGATTGATAGAACTTCCTTTACTTCTATAGACCATCAAGAAGAGCAATAAAAGATAATAAATTTCATAACCTGACAAAAAGAGAAGCAAAAAATACATGAATGAAAAAGAAACTTATCAATGCCTCAATATACCTAGACTTAAAAACATAAAATTTGATAATTGAGTGAAGTTATCAGATAAATGGAACACCTTGTCAATGATGCTTTCAACCACATCATCTGAAAGATTCATGCCAGATTCAGCTAGAGTGGCCACCACCATCTGTTTTAACTATACAAAAAGAAAAAACATTGATCATCAGTGCATATCAGACACATGCTTATACCAAAAGCATGTTGGAGTAAACAAACTACATGAAACAATTACAAAATTAGCACTATGCTATGATTCTAAAACAAAGATTTTAATTTTATTTGGAATTACACGCAAGCACAGATCGAAGTTTTATCTTACCCTAAAAAAGAGACTAAGTATTAGAAAAGCAAAAGTCAAGAAGAAAAGCAGTATGTAGGTCCTGAAATATCATAAAATTGGTTTCTTTTTTTCTTTTCTTTTTATGAATATAAAATTGGTTATTTTGTTACTGGGAAAATCATTCAATTGTGACCACATTCAACCCATCTTTTTGAGTGCAGGACTTCAGACATAGGTAGTCCAATTTACCTATGAAAACACTAATACACTAATGACCTACTCTCGGTTTTGAATTCAAGGCCTTGGACCACAAAAGAATAGAAAATACATATAGCAGTGGGATTCAGAAAAAAATAAATTTGTATGAGGTTAACAACAAATAATTATTTCATAAACTGATCAATAGGAAACCTAAACACTAATGAATAGTAGTGCTACATAATAATGAGTGGTCAAAACCAATTTATTCAACATCATATAAAAATAAATTAAATTACCTCCTGTCTCTCAATGAATCCTTGGTGTTTGAGATCATACAATTGGAATGAAACTGCAAGAAGGGAAAATTAGGAATCCCCAACAAGCAACAAAAATTACTATCAATAATAATAAATGCAACAAGGGCTACAGCAAACAACGATTAATATCCTTTCCTTTCTAATCCTTCATAAATTTGTTGGCTAGAAGATATCTAAAATCTTAATACATATTCGTAACTCTTACATTCAATCTTATCATCAATTGATGCATTGGGATGAAAGACAGAGAGAGCAAGTGCAAACTCTTTGAAATCAAGTATTCCTTGATGTTTTGTGTCAAACAGATCAAACACCTACAGAATATAAACAATATAAATCATGAATAGGGCAAATAAATTCTAAAATGGTTCATAACAAATGCATATAGTGTCTAACTAACTTTAAAGTCAGTGGACCGTTGAGATCACTTAATAACTAATCCATCCAGCTAATAAACCAGAAAATAAAAAGATGGCATATAAGGCCACATAAAATAGGCTATAAAGTAACAGTGAAATAGGTCAAATAAGCCACAGGTAAAAGAAGGCGGTTATAAAAAAAAAAAATCAGCTTTACTCCTGCTTTCGAAAGTTTTAACCAGAAATATATTAAAACAGTTGAATTTTCATACAAATTCATCAAACTAGTTGTGTCGTGTAACTTTTTCCCCTAGGGTGGAAAGGATAAAAGAAACAAAACCACAAGAAGTTAAAGCTTTTACATACCCTATCAGCAAATAAGCTCTCTTTCTTGCTTGTCTTGAATAAGGCCAACTGAAAGTCTTCCTGCCATGTAAAATAACACACTTATGTCAATAGGGATAGGTTAGAAATAATGTCATTGTTCAGAATGGTTGAAAATAAAAATGTTGTGAAAAAAACTGATGGATGCACTGAGCATAAGATGGAATTACTAACCTTAGTGATTAGTCCATCATCAGTCACTGCACTGCTGATCTTCTTGAACAGTTCATACAGTGCTTCAATCTCACTAACACTAACTGCATAGAAATCAAAATAAGTTATGTTCAAGTCTTCATAAGAACCTCAGTAACCGAAAAATGGTAAGATTATGCAGATTCATTCCTCCCTAACAGTTTCCAGAGTCTTCAAAGGCCTTCAAAAGGTTTCCTATAACTATTTTTATAACTACTTCTAGTCAGTTTTAATTATAAATGGTAGAATCTTACAGCATCCTAGAAACTTTTACCTTTACTTTGTTATCTGGTTTGATCCTCAATAATGTAAGGCCAACATTTAGTGTTAATGACCAAAAATGAATAATTATTACATGTTTGGTTCAGCTTATTTTTTTAAAAAAACATCACTAATTTTTGTCAGCTTCTTAAGAGAGATCATACCAAATAAGCAATTATTTTTCCGAAATTAATCTTCAACCAAACATGCACTTATCTATTCTGCCAATGTATTCTAATATATCGTGAAACCAAAAAAGCAAATGGGCAACGAGATTCATGGACAAAAGGTGCTACAAGAGAAGAAATAGATGCATAATTGGAGCAAATCCAAGTATCCAATCCAAGCTAATTTGGAACTGCTATCAACAAAATTGAAATAAGAATGCATGACTTGTCTGTTTCAAGTTTCAACCCATATAAGTTCCTAATATCATAAAATGGAAAGATATCAGGCAATAATAACATACACACTGTTTCTCTTGCGAGTGCTTCTGGATTTTGCAAACCTCTAGGCTGCTTGGACAAATCAGCATCACAACAATTTATCACAGCAGCACACAACTGCTTTAATCCGTCTAAGCACTGCACCATGTTCTCTTCCAGACGTCAAAACACTCCATACCTGAAATAGCCACCCCAAAAAATGTAACACAAATCAAATGTGCAAGGGTAAACAAAGCAAAACTCCAGTACTTTAAAGAAAACAAATTAAATTTCTTGAATAAAATAAACCTAGCATGGCAAAAGTTCACAGAAGTTTGGGAATAAAAACTTATGATGAACTTTTCATACTATCATTCCACAGTTTCTCAATCCAGGCTGTCTTTCCATATGCTCAAAGACATGTGGTGAAACATAGACAGAAAAGAGAGAAGCGGTGGGTAAGAGACTGGGAGAGAATTCCAATTGTTTCATTGAAATGACGCAATAAATGTAAAACAATGAACTACGAAGTTGAAGATAAATCTGCTGGTAGATATAACATTCATAAGAGATTTATCAACATACACAGAAAAATGAGGGATGCCAATCAAAGTATAAAGTAGACATGCTTTGAATGGCATTGAATTTATAAGGTAACATCAATAACAATTTTCATAATACTTAGAATTTATATAAATTCCAAACTGTGATCACATTCACTGCCATGAACTTGATATCCCCATCCCAATATTTAATAATTTAGGCGAATACTGGTATTAAATGAAAAAGGAACAATACAAAATTTAAATTTCTAGCATTTTAGCAACTTTATCTTATTTTATATACAATTTCAGGAATGAAGATGGATTTCCTTCTAAAATACTAGGTTACATAAATCATATAATTGATCCAAAAATTAATTTACACATATATCATTGAAAGACAACCATGGTATGCTCCTCAATGCAGGTAAGACAGAAGCAGAAAAGGAAAGAGCTACAGTACTCCTTGTCGTAATCTCGGTGATAGAAAGTAAGATAAACAAATGGGAGAATGCAACACTTTTTCATTAACAGAACTGAATTCAACAAATTACATAGCAGCAACCTATTCAAATAGGATGTGGACAAAATAACTGACCCACTACTTGACACATACAAAACTAACTCCACAATCATAGTAACTGACACCATTAAATATACCAACTAAGCAAGCATAGTAAATACAAGTAAGCAGCCACTAATAATGACTCAAATAATGCTAATTTCACGTGATTTAACACTCCTGATCCAGGGTTTACAGTTATATCTTAAGAAATACCTGGCCCCAAATCACCATGTATGTTCATGTGTACACCATCAATAGGGATGCAGACAAAAAAAATTCAGCAAACAAATTTCAATGATATGTCTAGATAACATTGAAGATAAGCCAAGCCTAAACAAATGCTATACAATACTAAATTTGACAAATCATTTAGCATGCAATATCTCACAAGCAATAGACAAAATTGAATGCTGCACTTAAGCAGACTAAAACGAAAGAAATGTTAATCAAAGATCCAAAACCAACATACATAGTTTCTGGTATCAAAACTTCATCACCCATTCCCTTTGAAATGTCACTTTGTTGCCATCACCATTTAGACTCACAACAAGAAGCATAGGAAAAGATATGGGATATAAGATTGACAACTTCATATAACTCATGTAATTCAAGTGTTTCCTTCAGCTGTCTCTAAGGACAAAACAAGTATATTCCAACACAACAAATGCATTTATAATTGGTATAACTAAACGAAAATGTTTGCTCATAGTACCAGCTAGAACCAATAGAATTGTCAATGGTCTAAATTACATTCCATTTCAGCAACCGCTAAAGGAAGCTAGCCAGCAATTTTCATCATCACATGAATTTAATATGCAATTATGCATACATTCTATAATTCTCCAAGCAACAATAGGAAGAAAATATACTATTCCGTACATTGATCAATTGAAGCATGTGCACATGCGGGCATAATATTCCCACGCAGTAAATAGCTAGAAAAAATTCCAGTTTCATCATCCAGAAAGTTATAACTCAAATTTCAACAATCTACTCGGTATCTTACTTGAGAACTCAACAAGTAAAGAAAACACCTTTATGCTACACCTATATGGACAGGAGATAGTGGGAAAGCAGTGCCACTTCCACCTCTAAAGAGAAATAGTTTTTCATTACTTAAAAATCACACCAAACCCTCCAAAACAGATTTCACCCACCTCTCCTTGAAACAAATATTCTACACATCCACAACCATGGGAACCAGAAACATGATATTGAAGAAAACTCACATGAACTCAATCTCCCAATAAACTAGGTTAAAAATTAAGTTAGAGATAATTACAATGATTGAAAAAAACAATCAACAGTTCCAGAAGCACTGCACAAAATTTCAGCCAGCAGACACAGTTCCACAAGAAAGATATGATTTTTACCTTCACATGCAACAATCAGGGCAAGAAAGACAACAAATTTTTTACACTACAGATGGCCCTGAATTGAAACTCCACTGAGATTTTGAAATGACACTTAAGAGAAGCATAAAAAAGAAAAAAAAAACAGTGCCACGAACGGTGCAGTATCAAACAGATTCGTCTCCTTTGATTACTGATTAAACACTGGATAAAAATACGAATTTAAAAATTCGAATCTCAATATTAATTATAAACAAAAAAAAAAAAAGTGGCAAATAATTGAGACGAAGCACTGTAGAAATAAAAATGGAGGTGTAAGGTTTACCTTTCAGAAAAACCAGAGAAAGGAGAAGGAGAAGTGGACATATTTTTGTCTATTAATTTAGCCTGAAATTGAAAGGGATGAATATTTTTGTTTCTGTATATTTATATTTACATTAGTGAATCTCTTTGAAATAAATTAATTTTTTAAATAAATAATTAAAGATAGATTATATATTTTTAATTTATATATATTTTATCATATTAAATAAAATTAATTCTAAAGATAGAGTTTTAATATGCAAAAATAAATTATAAAAAATTATTGTTAATATTTAATGCAAAAAAAGTCAAATAACATAATAAAAAATGAAACTAACTCTTAAAAAATGTTTTTGTTTAAAGTAATTATTAAATATATTCTCATTTATAAATTAAAATTTATGCATAAAAATAAATTTACATTTTATTAAAAAATATTTATTTATGGAAGAAAATGGGTTTTTTTTTTTATAATGTCCTTCATAGGCAAGTATTTGACTGCAAAGTTAATGATCATTGAGCATTAAAGAAAATATAGATATGAATTCATTGACAAAAATAGGAGAATTATGATTATGGAAAAAAAAATACGCGGATTATTAAAAAGAGGGAAATTTAATATATATATATATATATATATATATATATATATATATTTATAATATAAAGTATTTAAAATTTTAATGTTAGATATCATTTTTGGTGAGAAGGGAAAAGAAAAAGAAGCCAAAATTGGAAAGCAGAAACTCCATTGGCATGGCTGACATAGTTGTGTCATCGTCATTAACACGTGGCAATTAACTGGTGGTTTCAGTTTTTAACAGGTGGCTGAACCAAAAAAAAATTATATATATTTTTTTAAAAAAGGAATTTGTATCTGCTAATAGTGATCATTATTGTTATTTGTTGGTAAAGATGATAATTATCATCCCAAAATATATATATATATATATATATATATATATATATATATTCTTGATATATATTTTTATATTCTGTTTTAAATATATGTTATTATTAAAATAATTTTATGTTTTTAGTAAAAAATTAAAAGTATTTAAAATATTTAAGTATATATTGCTATTTTGCCTTGTGTAACTAATCATTTTATTTCTTATTCACATTTTCTTAATTACTCAAAGAGATTTTTCCTCATTCATATTTTCCTAATTTTTTTAACTGTAAATATTAATTATACCAAGAAATTCAATATTAGATTGGAATGTAAAAATATGTAACGTCTTGAAACTTGAAAGTTTTTAATTTTTTTAATATTTTATAATTTAATCAATTAGAGATGTTGACTAATATAATTTACTAAAAATCAATAAAATATTCATTTAATACAAATAATGTTAATATTCCTGGCACATTACCTTATATGCTCTTCATTATTTTAAATAATAAACATTAAAAAAACTAGTATTAAAAAACAATTAAAATAAATATTTTTTTAATTTTCTTATTTTATTATCTTCATAATTTATTCTTTACCTCATATAAGACATTAAGTAATATTAGGGATGTATATCGTTGAACTGGTTAGAATGATTTTTTTTTTTTATTTCTACTTATCTCAATTTTGATAGTCTTTTTTAAACCTAACTTTAATTCGATTAAAATTTAATAATACATGAAATAAGATTAGGTGACTAAATATATTAGTTTTAATATTATTATATAATTAAATTATAAAAATAAACATAAAATTAAAGTGACAATGTATTTTACCGTGTGCTTTTTATTTTGGAAATATTTAGAGAAGTCTGGGTAATCTACGAAAAGCTTGTAAATGAAAAGTCAATACAAATTATCATCATTCTTTAAGATTGCACACTATTTTCAAATTTTCACCTAATGACAATAATTAAGTTTGATTTTCCATTTTTGTCTAAGATTATATATATATATGAAAAATTACAAATAAAATATTAACAAATAAATGTTGACTATTTTTTTGTGAATGATAAATAACAACAATAAATTCCATTAAAATTAATAATTATGAAAATAATTTTCCCCAAAATGCTAAGAGGCCATGTTGATAATTTTGAAGAATTTGCAGATATCACCTTACACGACATTTCTCAAGTGAAGAGGTGACACAAGAATTTATGAAAATTTTGGTAATAAACTTTCAATCTATATAATTAAAATAATAAATGAGTCTTTAAGTAAGATTGACATTTCGAAGTTTTGTACTAATATTTAGTTTCATTGAGAATTTGTTTTGACAATTTGAATTAGGAACTTCAAAAAATTGTGAATAACTCCTTCAATAGATTTGATGTGCTTACCCTAAACATCAACAATAAGAACGACAACACTAACATATAACACCCAAGTTATTAAGAGAGTTAAGAATGGTCCTGAATTTACAGTATCATTTGTTAATGCTTGTAACTGTTTGCACTAAATTTATTCAATTGAATCTATTTTAAAAAATACACAAATTAATGATTAAATTCTTACAATTTATAAAATATCAATTATTATTAAATGATGTAAGTGTGATGTGAATGAAATTTGACTCTCTCTCTCTATATAATTTGTAAAAAAACATTAAAAATAAAATTAATATATTATTATTTTAATTTATTTTAATATGTAGTATATTTTTAAAATATAAATAAATATCGACTTTTGAATAATATGTTTACAATTATCTAAATTATGTAAATTTTAATATAGTAATTATGAAAACAATATAAGAAAATTTAACAATTAAATTAATTAATCTTATATTTTATAAAAAATTTAAACTATATAAATGTCTAAATTTAACATCTAATATAAATATATCTTCACTCATATATATATATATATATATATATATATATATATATATATATATATATATAACTATTAAAATAATTGATGACCTATAATAGAACAAATTTCAACTTTAAAATTATCAAATAAACTAGACTTATGCAATTTTCTGTCTTACTTTCATCGATACAATGATTTAGACGGGCTCTTAACTAATGTTATGCAATATCTTTATGATTTTTTTTTTCGCTCAATTTATCATCATTTGTTTCAACTTACGTGGATAATAATACACATATTAATATATTATTTTTTTACATATTATTTAATGTTGAATAAATTTTCTGTGAGTCTTATTAATAAAATTGAGACCCGCATGATTTAGTAGAATTTATATGAATTTTAACAAATAAAAAAATATTAGAAATTTACGTAGATATTTCTCTGGCATTATATGTTAGTTAAGAAGAAAATGAATTGAAAGAATAAAAAGAAAATGAGTTTTTCATAGCTACTATAAAAATTGAGTCACTTTTGTTGTTTTTATTCAACGTTTTAAACATTAAAAAATGCATATATAATATGGATAGAGCGAAAAAATCAATTTTTCTATTTTTAAATTCTTAGATCAAATATAAAACTGTTTTGAATTATAATATTAAAAATAGAAAAAGAAGATTACATTATTTGTAAACAAAAAGAAATAGAGAAAGGTTAAAAATAAACTTTTTTATTATTGTATGAAATTCACGTGAGATTAATTATGTGAACCCCATTCTATATTTAACAAGACATACATAAAATTCACCTAATTATAAAAATAAAAGTAAATTAAAAATAATATGTCAAACAATGTATGATTACATTGTTGGGTCTTGACAGTAGTTGAATCTATTAAAAGGTGACAAGATTTTAATTTTATAAAATTTCTATCATTGTTAATGACTAATAAATTCAAATTCCGATTTTATTGGAAATTTTTAAAAGGAGACCAATACCAAAAAGTGTGTGTGTATATATATATGCATGACCTTTGAAGTTGAAAGGGCTAAACCTAAACTTGTTCATCTTCCTCTGCCACAAACCTAAACTTGTTCATCTTCCTCTGCCACAAACACAGTAATGAGTTTTATTCCTGTTTATATAAGGCAATTGAAATGTGATGAAAATACTATCAGTCTGAGAGAAGCCAACTGCATTTGTTGCATTGACCTCTTTGATAAATATACAACTCTTTAACACAGAAACAGAAAGTATAAAGGATAATACTTTGCTTACATTTATGACACAGGTAAAGAAATAATAAGAATAGAGGCTACTAGGTGCATATATAGGGGAATGAAAATTGCTCTTAAATTTTCGAAGATTATAATTACTATTATGATCTCTATCTTCCCTTTTCACGGCCATGTTCTGATTTATTGCTTCTTGCCCTTTGTATGATTTTCATAGAATCCAAGTCCAACTTGTTGCTAGACATTCTTTCAACTTTTCCTCCACTTAACTTTTCTGACTTTATCTCCTCAGTGTCTCCTCTTATAGCCATCTTTTTTTCCAAGTCCAATGCCAACTTACCCTCTGATGATCTTTTAGTTTTGTGTTGATTCTTTCCTCTACTTTCAGCATGAGAGGCTATTCTTGTGACTTCTCCTCTCTTGAATTCTTCTTTGTTTAGGCCTAAAGATTGCTTATCATAGCTATCTCTAGTATTTGGTCTCTTTTTTGCTCCTAGAAGTAGCTCATGTGATTTTTGCAGCTTAGAACTTGTGGTTTCCTTAGATTCTTTCTCTTGTTCAAAGTAGAGGAGTTGCACCACTGTTCTTAGTGGCAGAAACTCATTTTTGACTGCATGTGCTCTCACTTCTGGAGTCAGTCTTTGGCACTCCAGAATCCCACACAAGCGCTTCTTCTCAGCCTTGCTCATATCAGGATGCACCTGCGTTGTGTATGTATGCATTGAATATAAGTCATGCCATGAATGCACCATAATAGTAATAAAAAAGTTAAAGCTCACCACTAAATGCTTATAATGAAGCAGTTTGAATGTTGAATGCTAACTCAGTAATGTTTTTAGTGTTTTGAAGTGAATAATGTAAGTGTATACAGTTAGTGTCTCAATGTACTCAAAAAGTGCTGAAATGTCTTGAATTTCACTCGTGAGTATTTGTCACGTGTCTATAGAAGAGACTATGAAAATTCAACATAAGTGTAGAGATTCTGTACAAGATATTGCATGAATGGCATGATTAGTCACCTTTAAATAGATGTTAATTGCCTGGTACAGATCATCATGCTCTAATCGACCAATAGCTGGAACAGTTTCAGCCAGAGAGACAAATTTTGACACTGACATGTTATCGTCCCTTGCAACCACTTGAAGATAGGTGTCAATGAGCTTACCAACATTTCTGATTGATTTTAATAAGTGCCTGTTATCCACAGCACCAGGGGAGATTCTTTTCCAAAACTTCACGAAACTTTCCAACACGGCTAGAACTAACTCTATGTCATAAAAGTTTTGGTCCAAAGAGGATGTTGAGGGATAAAGCAGGTCACTCACTCTTGCCTCTTCAAACTGTATGCTGGCTCGCTTTATTAGTTCTGTTTTTGTCACTGGAGAGACCCCAAGATGGCTTGAAATGCTGAGTAGTCTTAACAAAAAACCAGCCGAAACTGACCCTCTATCTGCAGGAATCATGCTTACAATTGTCTCCAGAATTTTTCGATTTTTAGCTTTAGATTCTTCTTTTTGTGATGCTGAACTGCATGAACTTTTATGCTTTGTGATACCAGGTAGCCACTTACAGGCATAGACATGCAAGGCTTCACCAATAAGCTGCGGTGGGAGCATATGTGTTGATCTAATAGCCATTATTATACACCTGAAAAGATCTATGTTTAGATCGGACACATCCTCGGTCCACCAATCCTTTGGTACAGAATGATGCTGTTTTCTGGTATAACCAGGCCTGGTGTAGGTGTAGGACCATTTAACCTGCACATAATCATCAATTTTAAGCAAAAAATGTCTCAAGTATCATTCTTAGAAATGTGAAAAATTTTGATGATCTTGAGCTCTTAACCTGTGGTGGGGGTGTAAGAATTTTTTCAATAATTGAATCAATGCATTTTCTTGTTATGCCAAGATTCTCAGACCACTCTGGTAACTTGTCAGTGGCCTGCAGTGTTGCAATGGAGTCCTTCCATCCTTCAAGAATACATGAACTGAAGAATGCCTCAAGTTTGCCAACAAAATTTCCCTTCTCAATGGAATCATTCATTTGGAGGAGCTTAGCAGCACAGAGTGGAGGCATGAGGTTATGGGCACTAATGTTGATTGAAACTCCATAGCAGAACTTAGCACAAAGTTCAAAAGCACCTGCCCCTCCAGGCATATCATGAAGCTCAAGAGGAACACTCTCAGAATCACTAGAATCAGAACAAAGTCTTTGTAGAAGGCCACATTTTGGAAGAAGTGAAGACTGCAGGAAACAAAAGTGGAATTATAGATGAACCAAGATTAAATTGTTATTTTCTTTTTGCATATGCCACACTCAATCTAATTCTAATACCTTGTGTAGCAGATATGTGGTATCATTGATTTTTATCACAAGGTCAGGAGGTATATTTGAAACCAGACTCCTGCATTTATGATTATGATGATACATGTTAATTTGTGAGTAAATAAATAAATAAATATATATATATATATATATATAGAGAGAGAGAGAGAGAGGGGAGGGGGGGGGGGGGGGGAATAGGTTGTATTCCACTACTCTTAGACTTAACATTGATATAATTATAAATACCTGGTAGCTTGTTCGCTGTAGAAAGTATCAGGCCTTGTTCCAAGTTTCATGAACTTCATATCTGTTTATTGTGATCTATTCCCTATGGTCAAGAAAAACCTCTACTTGAAAGTTGAAAGCCTGCGCAAATTCTGAAGACTGCAACTAATGATACTACAGATTCAATAAGGTAAAGATTATGACACTGTTTAGGTAATTGGAAAGAGAGAGAGAGAGAGAACAGAATGCATTTTATGAAACCCTTTTGCAGGTGTGAATCAAAAGGTTTTCCTTGTAGTTTCAAGATAGTGGTGAACATGATTACATGAATCATATCATGGTACTGTTCATGATTATGCAACACCCCAACCTGACAGCAGCAACTTCTATTTCAAGTAAGAAAACTACGAGGTGAGGGGGAGTTTGAAGAAAGACCAGATCATGAATTCACTTGATATCATGTTATCTTTATTCTAATATGTATAAGAAAAATCCAGAAAATAAAGAACAAAGAAAGATATGTAAGAAAGCGTTACCTCAACTTTCATATAACAAGGACTTTGACAATCTCATTGATTTGCATATATCTCTGCAAGTCCTTCAATTTATAGAAGATGGTGTCCTTATCTATAGATTAAAGAAAACAAATAACAATAAATTCCAGTTTTTGCCTTCATGCACTGAGAAAGAGTATGCAGAACAGTAACTGTTTAGAGAGAAGGTACTTGTGCTAGATGCCATACATTGATGCAAATTTGTCTCTAGCCTCGTACCTTTGGAAGTTACTTCAAACTTCAAGTTTAAGGGGTGAAGCTAATTAAAATTAAAATGGATGTGGAAATACTCTAACTGAGTTACTTCAGGTTTCAGACCCTTATAATACCATATCTGTTACATAAAGCCCTGCACTTGTAGCTGTGTCAACAATGTAGTTTCCATTTGATTTTGATTAAAAGTGAAGTTTCTTCTGTGGCTAACCTTAATAGTTGTAGTTATAGCACGTTGTTTTTTACAAGAAACCACCCTCTATTTATTAGTGCTTTGGCCTTCTTTCATCTGGGCAAATATTCAAAATATCTTAAGGGATATGTACCAAACTCTCTTAACAATGTCTGCATGTGTTTCTTTCTTGGAAATGCATTTTGGATAAAGTAGTAACATGATTTAAACTTGACTATTGCATGCATCAGCATCTTTTCATCTTCGATGCTGATTGGCCCCATAGAAAAATCTTGCAAATCAATTGGAAGCAATAATTTTTTTAGTAAAAATTATGTTAAACTACGATAAAATTTACAAGAAAAAGTATATTTATTATTTTTTTCGACTTTTAATTCTTTAACCATGACATCAATCAGCATTTGTTAAAAAAACTCAAACACTATTCTAAAGTACAATACAGCAAACTGCATATATTTTGAAAATTTTCTACAAATTTCAAACTTTAGTATTTTGTTAATTGGACAACTCTACAAGGTAAATTTTCTAAAATAATGCACACGCACACACACACATAATATATTGGTCTTAGACCTTCATATGCCACATTCAATCTTGACTAATTTTAATTGATACCTATTTCTAACTTTTTTAATGTTACTAGAATTTTTCTGCTGGTATTCTACAAGAAAGTAAATGGTGTGTAATATAAAATATGACAGGGTAATGGACAGTAATACCTTGTACACACTTCTTAACAAAACGTATAAAAAATTCAACGATATTGGTAAATGAGTTATTTATTGTGAGAATCCACAATTAATAAATGGCAGAGAACTAATTACACACACATAATATATACTGAGGTTTTTCTAGTTAATTATTTTCTTAATTTTATGTACCAAATATTCATCCAACAGAAAAAATAATAATTGAAGAAAGAAGCGGCATCATTGAAGACGATGATGCATTATGCTACAAAACATACGAGTTACCTTAACCAATGTCACCTAAGTAGAGAGTAGATATTAGAGGATAATTGTGATGTACTTGGAAGTTGGAAATCCACACTGTGACCTACTATTGCTTTAACAGTAGGTCACAGTGTTGGATCATAAATGTATACAAATGCAAGGCAAATATGTACACACTGGGATCTTTTCAGAAGATATTTTGATTCCATGTATATATGGACGCATGATTATCTAAAAGAAAATAGTATGGAAATCCAAGAGAAAGTAATGCACCAAGCAAACAACTAGTGTGTGACCACTGACCAATAGCTTCCTAAGATAATACAAATATCATTCATGCACTATTTTTATTATGAGGTTACTTTGCTTAGTCACTTTCTATGTGAGTCTCAAAGAACTTTGACATATATATAAACTAATATAGACTTTTATCTATTGAAACTTATAATTGGTCAGCATTGGTCCTTATCCTATGCATGGTCTTCTCAATTATCCTACCCTTTATTAAGTAAATAGGAACCAAGAAAGACGGAAGACGACTTTTTTTTCTTCCATTATTTATCTTTTTCTTCCCAATTGTATTCATATAATTGATGAAAGAGCTCGGCATTAGTTTCATAAAAGCAACTCTTTAGACATGTTTCGCATAATATAGGGGAAATAAAGAAGAATATATACAATGGTTTTGGAGGTTGAGGGATATATGATATTAGTGCTATTGCTATTAGGCCTTTTCCACCGTTCAATTGTTAAAATCTGACATACAGTTTGGTCTGTGCTTTCACAGACAAGAGGTGGTAAAGCAAAAAGCACTGTGTTTGTAGCACACACCCACTGCTATCAACAAGGCAGAAAAAAAAAAGGCCATCATGTTTTTCTTCCAAATAATGTGACATCAAAGTCTTGCAAGCCACCTTTTTATTAGGGGTAAGTCTCACAGATCCCAATTTCCATGATCATAGCCAAAATTCAGAAAGTGTATAGTTAACGTCAGCTAGCTTTGCTCAACAACACAGAATCAATGACATCCCTATTTGATTCTTGGATGGCATTCAACAAGGCACTTCGCCAATTATGTGGCTCTTCTCTTCTTGAATTGATAAAGTTCTCTACCACTTACCCTCCTCTCACCCTTCACAAGAAGGTTTTACCATTTTCTTTTTGTCATTTTTCCCTTGGAATTTTCAAGCTAACAGAACCTACAGTGCGCTGCTTCTTTTTCAAAAAAACAATTTTATATCTGACAAAAGTGCTCTTCATCTTTATAACAGAATGAAAAAGGCTTTTTAGTTTTAACTGGTTGTGAAGTGTTAAGTCAAACAAAATGCTTTAATCAAATTGCTCCCTAGAGTCCCTAGTTATCTCCCTATGTTTTCAGAATCAGGTCTTTCATCAAAGCACTAAACAAATGCATTGGAAATGTGTAAACAATTTTTTTTTTATATAAAAATAAAAGTTAAAGAAAGCAGAAAACGTACCCGTGAACATATCATTGATGTTACTTGAATGATAGGAAGCAGAAAAGTATACTATTCACAAGTGAAAAAGCTGTGGTTTTGAAGAAATTGTACAAATAGAAGAAATTAGATAGAGCAGAAGCATCAGTGTTTGAACTAAAGGCATAAATATGGTGGCCTAAAATCAGAAACAAGCATATATGCATCGACATGTGAAGCAGGAAAGGGAATGCTTTACTAGCTTCATGCAAGTAATCCTCAGGGACAAAGAAATAGAGAGTGATAGGCTTTAGCTTAAAAGCCTCATTCAGAAACAACCAGGGAAGGCTCCAAGTAAAGAAAAAAACGAGTACCACAATGTCTCCTAACCAAGAGTGCTATAGAGTACAACATTGAGAAGAGAGAGAAGAAGTGGTTCGTTTGGAATTAGTCAACATGGTAATGCATCAAAAGCATGTTATGATATGCTCCTTTGAATAGGAAATAGAATGCAACACAAGATGGTGAAAATTGAAAAAGAAGTCTTCAGTCTTCACCTCAACAGCTTCAAAATTGGTGCTGTATGATTAAATCACAAAAAGCATGCAATGCAAGTGGGTTAAGGCATTGGAGTGCTCTACTATACTAATTGAAAAGAAGCTTGTGTGGGGCCAAGTCTCTACCTAGGTGAAGGATCCACTGTGCATTCATCATCATGCTTCCCCCCACTAAACCTTGGGATATTCTTCTTCTATTATTTCTATGAAAAATGATTTTTTATGACCTTGGAAATAATTTTAGTTGTTTTTTTTTATATTTTCAAAGTATATTTTGTGAAGTGTGTGTAAAATAATAATAATAATAAATATTATTATTATTATTTATGATATCAAATATAGTGTTAGTTTTTAATAGTTTAAATGACCATTATGTAACCCTAATATGGTTGGGCCACCTTGTGTGCATGTTGGACACGTGTCAGTCTCTATGCCGTTTACATCAACCCTTTTGACCTCTCTCTGTGTTGGTTGTTTTGAAGGCCAAACACAGACAAAAACTTCTCTATCTTATCCCTCTTACTGTATGATTTTTATTTTTGCTTAATCATTCTTGCGTGAAGAGGTTCTTCTCTATGCTTCTGTTCACTCACTCGTGCGTGGATTGTTTTGTTTAACATCCTCTTAAGGGTCCCAAGATGATTCTATTTCATGTGATATACAAGGACAAGGGACCCCTTACCAATCCCTTCAGCTGAAAGAGGATGTGGTAAGGGGTAACCATTAACAAAGAGGCTTTAGCATAAGCAGCAACAAGGTAGAAAAACATATATAATGGTTTGGTTGTTATGCCGTTTTGGTGTCAAGTGTCAATCTTAAACAGCTAGCTAGCAAAAGAAAATGTGTAAACATTAGCTAAAAGCAATTTCTTTTATTACTTTTTTTGGTCCAAGTCTAACCCAAATGATGTTATGACCAAGGGTTGATGTCGATGGCCATGATGATGAACTTCATGATCTCAATAACATATGATCATGATAATAGTGATCATTATCTTCAATTTCTTTTGAGTTTATAAATAAGATCTTGTTATTATTATTATACAGTGACCAAACCAATTTATGAACCGACCATGTGCCTTTTCATGAAGATTGTCAGTCATTCTTCTGCAAATTTGGTATCAACCTATTTGTTTATTTTGCATGCACCACTTTAATTGATGTGCTTTTCTTTTCTTCTTAACCTTGCTAAAATTATATTTCCCCTTACATCTAACATCATGATGAAAGGTTACAGAAGGAAAATATTTCCAAATAATTTTGATCCAGGGTCATGTTAAGTCACGGGATGAATTGGAGTTCTTGAAAATAAAATAATTTATATTCATATACACATACACACACGATATGTGTATTTTTATTTTATTTTATGATATATTTATTCTGAAGTTTATACCAAATTAATTCAATATTTATTAATTAATATTCAATTTTCTTCCATCAAAATTAGATATAGTTAATGAGGTATTTATAAATTTTAATTTAAATAATCTTTTTAGATTAATTTTAAAATTTTATAAAATAAAAATTTAAAATACGTGTATTTTATTTTTGAATTCATACTCTTTATTATAAAAAATCACTGTTTATCAATTAAATTAATTTATTTGTCATTTTTAAAATTCACTTATATTTATAAATATCCATGCAATTAATATAATACTTGCTGTTTTTATTTTTTAAGAGATAATGAAATAAAAACACCCCAAGTTTAGGATGTACTCTTACTTTAAATAGATCGTTAATACATGCAGCCCCAGCTGTCTTACTCCCACACCTCCCATTTTTTATGTTTGATTTTTTATCCTTCATATTTTAAGATTCTTTTCTTCAAAAAACATTCTTGGAAAGATTTTAATTATAAATTATTTTAAACATAAAAGAAATTAATTTATGCTAACCCCAGTTTGGAATTTGTTGATGATCATATATACATTACCTTTCGACAAAAGGGAAACTTATAACTTTTTGCTACATCAACATTGAATGCTTTTGTCGATATGTGATGTTAAAACAGATGGATGAGAAATTATACTTATAGGGTCAATTTCAATTAAAATAAGCAGTGTGCCATAGCCTTATATGCTCATGCCTTTTCATAAGTTGCCTAATTTTATATATCCATTTGGCTCCGCTTTCATGCATACTTTACCTACATACATGTACGAGGAGTTTAAAAGAACAAAAACAATGGATATAGTTTAAAAGAACCAAAAATAATAACTAATCATATAAGTTGCCTAATTTCCCTCCTATGTGTAAGCAGTGTAGAGGAAGTGACTTTGACCACCACTAGCTACGAACTATAATGTTGTTGCTATTATTATAATTATCAGGTAATTAAAAAAAGTGGTGAGAGATGAGTATAAATACATGATCTATTCATGTATATTATTACATATAAACGAATATCGAGTTTTAAAATGATGAAAGTATATATAGGCGTGTTTCAATTGTAACAATTAAAATATCTCATAATATCAGTTAATTATTGATGATTGTGTCTATTTTTTTAAGTGGGAATTTAAACTTGGCATGAAACATGAATAGGTCTAGACATAATCAATAATGGCAATGACATTATATGTGTAACCCCATTTAATGAATACAGTACTGAGTAATAACTGATGAGAATAGTTTGGAAACCCTACCCCTAACATAAGATGGCCATAGTCAATTGCTACTTCATCACAAGGGGCCTACTACTTCTAACTTCTTCGCAAATTAGAGTTGTTTTGCATCCCATTTGAGCAGACAAGTTAATTTAGAACAGTAGAATGTTTTGAAGGGATACAAAAAAGTTTAATTGAACTATTTGTTTAAAAAAATTCTAAAAGTTAATGCATTCCTTAGCAAGCACTAGTAACCTAAACATCCCACATTTTTGTTCTTCTTTATTTAGCCAACGGATTTCATTCATTAATCCTATTTGAACCCTTGTCAAAGACTCTTATTGTAAATCCTACATTGCATTATTTCTAACTCAAACACTCAAGTTGGAATTTGCATTAAGGAAAATGATGTAGACTAAAAAGTGGATATAACTTAACTATTTGTGATTCTATTGGTAGCAAATGCGTGAAGAATAATAATCGAGGATTATTTAATTTAGTTTATGAAATATGTTCAATTACGTAAATATTTTGTTGTTTTAAATATAATAAATTTTTTTCTTTAAATAATTTAATTTTTTTTTGTTGGTTTCTATATTACAAGGAGACATATTAATATTATTCACTACTTCATCGTTCCTGTTTATACGTCCTTTAAAGTTAATAATACATAGATTAAGAATATAATTAATATTTTGTTTTCTTTAAATCATTTTTAAACTTCCTATTATACCGTTCTTTTGTTTTAAACTCGTCTCTATTTATTGGTCTCTCTTATTACTTGATGTTTCCCTTGTTTGTTTCTCTAAAACTTTCTTCCCTGCAATTTATTACTTCAGAACCAGTAGAACACAAGTATAACAATCGACAAAAATTATAATCATTGTTATCTAAGATGTGTAAAAAGACAAATAAATGAGAATATTTTTTTTAAAAGGATGGATAAAAAGAAAAGGAGGAATTATTTATTTATTTTATAATGAAATACGATTTATTAAAATAAATTATCATGTTCCTTATTAATTAGGAATTGACTATCACCAGTAAAGGATTCTCTATAATATTGTTATATTAAATGAGACATTGTTGGAATTCGGTGTATGTGTAAGTTTTTTACATTCATATTTGCTGAGTAATTAACATGGGATCTAAAACACTTATATATAGTATGTTCAAATAAATAACTTGATTGAATAATTAGTCCATAAAAACTTTACATTGGGGCACTTGGCTTAGCTCATGAACTTCTAAGTCATTGTGGGAAATTGTTATACTTGGGATTTATGAGAAAATATTAAAATAAGCTTAATTTGATAAGATTTGTCGTAAACTTTATAAATGGATATCTTTCTCTTTTTCTGATGATGGTGCTCTCGACTATAATCATACTGAATTCTTGTAATAGATATTATTATTTTATTTTTTATATTATTAATTTAAATATTTATTTTTTGAATTGTAATGATATTTTAATTTAATATTTTAAAATAATTTTTTGAATATTAAATTTTGATTTTATAATTTTTTTATGTTTACAAATTATTGTAATAATAAAAAATAAAAAATTATATAAGTAAACAAAAGAAAAAAATAAATTAAATGTTTACAAACAGAAAAATTCATTTATAAATTACAAATATATATATATATATATATATATATATATTACAGATAAATTTAAAATTTGTCTATAATAAGTACTAAAATAAGCTTAACTTTGATAAGATTCATGATATATTTTATTATAATAAACTAAAAACAAGTTCATAAGCTATTTTAACTAAACACGTGTTTTATATAGTTTAAGTTCTGTAAAAAAATTTCTAATATCTCCCTTAATATACTGTTTTTGTCTCCTTGTTTCAAAGATATAAGCTACCTGGCAAATGATTATACATTAAATGAAGGCGGAATATGCATAATTTTATTTTATAAATCTGAAAGGTGTATCAGACTGATAACAAGGTCTTAGAATCTGGTATGACCTTCCTTATTATCCTTTGTCATCGAGATTTGGGCTGGATCAAATCGAATTTCTAAGAGAACTGCACTAGGTCCATGTCTTTGTGAATCATTAAAATTTTAGGGCCTCTTTTCTGGTATTAACCTTTCAAGTGTTAAATTCCAAAAATTGCTTTTAAAAATGATGAACATATTTCTTTTTTTCTTTTTTTTTTTTTCAAAAGATACATATTATAAGGAGTGGTGTATTTAGTAAAAGGGAGATACAAGAAGAGTAATTCTCTTATTTAGTCCTCCAAATTATTAGTGTTAGACATCGTAATTTCTAGGATTTAAAATGCCAATATTATTTTTTTTACAATTGTAGAAGGAAATTTCATAAATTTATCTGCTATTTACTCATTAAATGTGAAGCATATGATATTAATAAGCAGTTTGACCAAAATGGTAGTATGTTGAAGGCCAAAAAAAGGTGATGAATAGTATATTCACGGCCAAACAGAGGAATCTTTAGTATAGTTAACTTCAGACAGCAAATCATTTCAAAAGAAGCAGGTTGGCAAATACCGTAGACTTAATGTCTGTTTGGTTAAGCATTTACGACTTCCATTGTACCAATTTTCAAAGCTTTTAGATGGATTTATTTATTAAAGGAGATAAAAGATCAACTTTTGGGAATGGAGGTCCGAATGCATTAGTAAAAAGCTCTAAAGTTGGCCTATGAATGGGAATACTAAAACTTGTGTTGGAAACTGACTCCGAGTGTGCAGTTCACCTATTCACTTCTGGGCGAGACATATTTGAATTATTAGAAATCTTAGAAACCATAGCCAATCATGCTCATTCCCGTCCGCCACTGGTACATATTTTGGATTCCCTGTCCCCTTTTGTTTTTGTTGTCTTTTTTGTGGTTGCTTTTTCTTTGTTTAGAACTACTAGTAATTATGATTTGCAACGAAGGAAATAAAGTCAAGATTAATTCTTGAACTACCCTCGACATATACACACAAATTGTATTAAACTTTGTATAAAATGTACAGAAAATGAATACAATTGATTATATCTATGTTCCTCTTGGATCTACATCTCAAGCATCTCCCTTTTGGTAAATTACAACCTTTTTAGGCTTGGTTACGGTAAGAGAGCGTACCCAAAAAAAAAGGAAAGAAAAGAAAAGAGGAAAAAAAATATTCAAGTGCTACCAAGTGTTTTCCGTTGTAAATTTGCATGCCAAATTCTATTTCGTATAACAAACAAATATTTTGTTTTCTCCTCTTTTGTTAAGTGAATTCATGTCAAAGCTACAAACTTATTCCAACAAATGGTTTCGTTGATACTTGACATTAATTTACTATTATACTTTGAATTCAGCACCTAAATATTAGCATAAATAATCTTTTGGTATATACTTGAACATAACAGAGAATAGAGCAAACAAAGAATGTATCAGTAACGAGGGTAAGAAAGTAAAAAGAATGAGGGCAAGACAGCCATTACTCGTGGCAACGAAGGGGAGAAGGGAGATAAAATCGCAGCAAAGGAACAAAAATAATACAAAGCAATGGCGGGTAAGGAAGTAAAAAGAAAACGCTGAGAAAGAAGCAAACAGAAAATGCACGCAAGGATCAAAAGAAGTAACTTGTAAGGAACAATTGAAGGCAAGGCATCTTTTACTCATTGGAACAGATTGAAAAGAGGGAGGAAAAGAAATCAAACTTGTCAGCTGGTGTTTTTGCCATGAGATTTTCTCTCTCCCCTCATTTTCTCTCCTCAGCGCAAGTCAAAAAAGACAAATTCATGAAAGAATAAAGGATAGTCATGCACAGAGGATGGGAAACAAAGTTGCAAAGGAAAGTCGTGGTCGAGGAGTCCCCAAACCACTCTGAGAGCACTTAGGTTGCACCAAACGGTTGGTGCAAACTGTTACTTAAATGAGCTATTTAACGGCTCAAAACAAGGATAATAAACCATTTAACCATGAGCCTGCAGTCTTTTAGAGAGATGGGGTATGCAGTGGAAAACATCAATAATTATGGATGCATTTGAACAATAACTCCAGACGACAAAAGAAGCATGCAACATAATATCTTGCATGTTTTCAACTCCCTATGATGTCAAGCTCAATACAGAACTATCACAAATCTGTCCCATAATCCAGTCTGCATAGGTTCAATGGTCACCCAAACAAATCATCATCATCTCCATCAACAGCGTGAGGATTACTGTCTGATTTTCCGCTTGATGTAATACCTTCACCATCCTCCTTATCTGGATCTCCTTCACCAGCACCAGCAGGTGAATATGCCCAGGAAGATCCAACTTTGACTGATAACGATTCTCCATAAAGGTCATCATAAATCCCCCCAGATTTAACTGGGGCTTTGATCTTTTTTAAGACTTCTTGTAGTTTATCAGTAACACCTTTTTGGGACAAATCTGCCTCCTTAATGGAGGACTGCTCTTTCCCCTTCGGTATTACAGTAATCTGTACAAGAGATTCATATTTACCAACTAAACTTCCTTCTTTAACACCAACTGGACCAGGTTCTGTTTCTACATCTGCACCATCTGAGATTCCAACAACCTCAACTAACTCTCCCCCAACTTGATCCCTGAAAGCAACTCTTGTCTTCTTAATTCTCTTAGCTGCTCTTTCTGCTTGGTAATCCTTATTTTTTCCACTTGCTGAACTACCAGACTCACCAGATTTGGACACCAGATCAGCCTTGTTGATGCCGTAACGATTCAGCAGCGTATTATAAGCTACAACCGCTTCTTCATCAGATGGATCAGGGGGTGGTGGAAAATTAATCTCTGTTGGTGGCGGAGGACGAGGGAAAAGAGCTGCATCATTCTTTCTCAATATGTATGTTCTTGTTGATGCAGCAAAACGCAAAGATTGTCCAACTTCAAGCTCAACTGGTGAATCCTTAGTCAACCGTTCATTTGCAACAAATGTCCCATGCGCAGATCCCAAATCAATTACATATATGCTGTAATTTTAAAAAATGTTAATGCCAATAAATCACAATTTACAAGGGGTTTTCAAGCTTTGCAGGACCTAATTACACCCCAAAAGGGAATAACTAGTTTGTGCACTTCAAGGCATGGATTGTGTCTGCCATTCAATCAGACAATATGGTTTATTTTCTTTTCAAAGACACTTGTCATCATTATAAGTAGTATTTTTATTTTCATATATTAAACACTGAAGTGACTCCTGAGTTATTTGCAATTCATTTTTCTGAATCGCTGATTAACAGAAATTAACAACCTTGAATACTTTTGTTTTGAGACAATTTGTTCATATAGAAAACAACACTGACATCTATATCGCAAAGTATCCATTTCAGTATTATTAAAGATAATAGAGAAATCTTCTAACCTCCCATTCTTGTGAGGAACGACTGCAGCATGTTGTCGAGAGACAGACTGATGATCAAGCACAAAATCACAAGTCTGGATTTGCCTCCCAAAGATATTCCTCCGTCTATCCAGATTTATCCGGTCTAGCACCTGCCCATCCTTCAAAACTTCCAGGTAAAAAACACCTGGTCGAGGCTCAATAGTCCAATCCGGCGGCTGCCATGTCGACTGCCCTCCCCCAACCTGAGTTGCATGCTGATTCTGCCCCAACAATGGGGCTGCCTCCACTCCTACAGTCTTCTGAGAAGCATGTTGTGGCTGATGTTGAGCTTGGTGGACAGAAGCTTGAGACTGTGGTGGCCAAGCAGAGGAATGGCCAACTACTTTACTAGCTTGTTGGGCATCATTTCTTGAAGATGAGTTGACAGAAACAGAGAATGGCTCAAGGGTCTGAGCTTTCTTAAACCTATCAAGACCTGATGCTCGTCCATACATTCTCTTCAAACAGATTTAATGGATGAGCTCCTTTTCAGTATGAGCTCACAAGTTGCATCACAATGCCACCATGACAGCAAAAGGAAGCAACAAAACAAGCAGTGTTTAAAACATACCTTAAGAACATGCTACAAAGCTCTCTTTGCACATACCCTAAAAGGTTGTTGGGGAAAAAATCACAACATCCAAAATATATCTAGTAAGTAAAGGGACACAGAATTCACAACATAGAAATTGGTTCAGAAAGAAAATTAACAGCACATGACGATTAGAAGACAAATGGGTAATCAAAACTTAAGAAGAAAAAAAACACATGATTCATTCAACCCTATAAAAAAAAATACAGTATTATTCTCCTATAAAATTGGGGATAAATCTAACAAGGGATATAACCGTAACCGTTGCCATTCAAAAACAAATTGAAGTTTAATTTCCGAAATCCATAGAAAGGGGAAATTTTTCTTGCTTTCTTGGATTGATTGGTGAAATGGGGAGTTGGAGAATCGTACCTGTTAGGGTTTTAGAACGCTGCGTCTCTGGGAAGTGGAGAGAGAATGAGAAAGATAGAGAGATGCTGAATTTAATTTTCTCGGTTAATATTGTAATAGTCATTATGTGCTTATAATTACTATGTTTTTACCAGTATCTCCCTAACCCTGTCGCAAAGCCAAAATTTAGTTCATTGAGCTTAACATTTTGTTTTGATTTTAAGTTTTAATAAATATAATTATATTCAATAGTTTTAAAAAAAATTGTAATCACTTTATTCAACTCGAGAAGTATTTTATTAATTATAACTAAAATTTAAAAATGTTTTTGTTTTTTCTTAATCTATAATTCTCAATTGCAATTTAAGTATATATTTAAGTCCCTTGAATAAAGCTAAAAAGATTTTTTTTTAATAAGAAAGTTAACTTTATTGTTTCGTAAATATTTCAGTTCAATAAAATAATTTCCTATAAACAGAAAATGTGATTAAAAAAATCCTCATTCAAAATTGATATTGTAAAGAGCCCAAATTTTCCGATTAAATAAATGGCAAGAAATTGTCTGGAGTTGGTTTGTCAAAGTTAATTTTATATATCTTAATTAAATAGACAGAAATCAGCATTCTTTTTATATAGAAAATGCATTTTGTTTTCTTTGATCTTACTAGAATAATGGATCGTACTTTGTATCACATAGCCGAAACATATATCAATATAAAAATATCACAATTTGCCATAAAATTACTATCAAATTATTAACATGTGGATAGAAAAAAATCTGTTTTTCTTTTAAGTCAAATCACGAATATTTTTTTTTAACTTTAAATAGTTTAAGACGAATTTTTATTCGTGATTTATGTTTGCTGCAGATATGAGAAAATTTTGCTAAGTTATTTTTATATCCTAATTTTTTAAAGAATGTTTTTTTATAAAATAAATGAATTTTCTTTTTGTCCCTCTTCTTATCCACTATCTGCATAATCCACAGTCTATTTTATAAACAATTTTCTATTCTCATAGAAGTAAATTATGCCCACCTTTTTCTATGGGAATGTTTTTTGAAAAGTATTCTTGAGACTAAGTTTTACTTGAGAATATATTTTCAAACCTCGAAAAGATATAAGAACATTTTATAACTATCTCAATATTCTAGAGAATATAAAAGTAAATCTTGAAATACACACTCTTAATAGCATAATAAATCATTTTTATAAAATTAAATAAACTCTGTATAAATTATTGTAAAGACTTCCAATCTTAAACATGATTAAAATAAGAATACCAAGTTAAATAAATTGTTTGGCATTGGTATATGCTAGCCACATTTTGCAACGGAAAATGAGCATCGAATTGTTGTTTCTTCAATTAATAAAAGATACGTACAGAGCAATCTTATTGTATCTACAAATAATTTATGAATGTTGCCATGCAATTCTCTAGTAAATTTTGATAGTAATCATCAATCTGTTATCTAATAACTAGTACAAGTTAATGACTAACCCAAAGATTTACATACATAATATGACAATTAATGGTTTGACATCTTAATGAATTTTCTAGTAAGGTATTCATATTCCGAACATAAATAAATTAAACATAAAACTGTCTAAACATATTACAGTTACCTGTGAGTCCAATCAAATGATTTACTACATGGTAAAATATGTTTGCAATTGGTATATATCTAACTATAGTTTTGATTCTCTAAGATAAATCTAGTTTTGATTTTCAAATAGTCACTATTATCACACCACAAAAACATAACATGTATCTAAATATGCTAAATCATGTTATAAGATGATTAGTAACATAAAATAGCTAGATGCATGTCACATCATTAATTTATAACAACAGAAATTGTCCTAAAAAATTTAAAGTTTACAAGAATTAAAATTAACCAAAAAAAAAAAAGAATTAAATTTAACCATATTTATGAATATTAACAACATATTTAAACCCATATTCAGTAAAGTAGTGTCATTACATGTATGTAAACAATCTACAAACCTGCGTGAGTAATTAACATGAAACTAAGTACCTAATTTTTCCAATGGAAATTTAGGAGGATTTAATGGCTATTAAAAAAAAGCATTTGTTAACTGTAATAAAGGAAGAAAAAACAATTGAATCAAGCAAATGTTATGAAATATACCATTAGAGATCGAGTTTAGAATTTACATTCTTTGTGCTTGTTTAAACGAAACTGTATGCACATAATCGTCTCAAACCAGAATAAAAGAAAATGCTATGTTGGAAAATCAGAGATCAACGTAAATTCTACATGACAAAAAAAGTTATGAATGTATTTCAAATTTGAACAAATAAATCTGCATGGAGTTAAAGGGCCCGTGCTTCATGTCAAGACATTCTCAGGCCTAAAAAATCGTTTACAACATTTCCTATATGACCAAAAGCATATTCCCTATCTGAGGGAACATTCTGTTGCCAACCATTGTAATAAGTTGACAAGTTATCATCTTAAGCTGTGATGCAATATGAGCATCTTCTAAACGAATCGTGTATATACAATGGAACAATTGGGTATCAGTAAACTGGTTCAAAGAACAAGCTTGGTAGCAAGTCAACCAAAGAGCACAATCACGTGCAAGCGAACCAACTTCAAACAGGTTCTTTCCTCTTTTTTCCGATGAAGTTGGGATTGTCATGCAAGCGAACCAACTTCAAACAGCACAATCACATGAACCATATGATCTTGATGCATCATATATTCCAGAGTCCAAGTCCATGAATCGAAATAACAATTTTGTGCTAACAAAATTTCGGCTAGCTTCAATTCAATACTTGTTGTTTGAGTCAAATCCAGGAAGATTCATTTGTTATTTTGGTAAAAGCTCCTTCTCAGCTAGACTAAAGGTCACCTTTAAACGTTCTTGTAAATTTTGTAGGATGTTCTTTGTAATCCTTTTCTGATTCTTTGTGCTTTTCAGCCATTCAACTCCAAATAATACTTGCACTCTACATCCCTTTGCTTTTGGTGGTAAATCCTCAATTTGGTAACGAAGGTGTATCTGTGGCATATATGAGACACTACTCAGTGACGCATGAGATGAAAACCAACACAAGGATGATAAGAATGGGTAAATCATAGAAAACAAAGATATAACAATCAGGCACTAAAAAAGTGTAGAAACAAGCTAAATTTGGTTCACTTACACTGAAATAATCACCAAGAGGAACTCCATGAAGGTTCATGACCTCTTCCACTAGCCAACCCTTTCCATCCAAAATGGGAGATCTTTGCTGAGTACTTGTTACTTCACCTTTATAACTTGAAACACGCTTCTCAAATTTGTAATACACTGCCCTCTCAAAGATATCGTTGTTCTCTGATACCCAAGGGGTATAAGAATAATTAAGACAGCCAGACTTTTCCATGACGCGGCGATCCAACTCACCCCCACTAAATATCTCCATAAGGTAACTCGCCTAAATTAATAAAAGGAAAACAACTATAATCAAACAGAACTACTTGCAAAGTTGAAAAAAAATTGAATAAAGAACCAATAATTTGTGCCAATAATATACAGATTAGGCCATCCATGTAGGTATGTGTAATGTGTGTGCACGCATGCATGGTGTTTGTGAGTTGAGAGAGATTACAGGAATTGGAAGTGAACAAGAATAGATCTCAGACATGCTAACATCATCCAGGCCAAGGAATAAGCCTCCACTCTCTTCACTTATAAGGCTTTTGGTATCAGATTCTTCTTCAACAAACTTGACCTTCTGTTCAGGACTCAAGGATCTGGCCTTCCAAAGAGCCATGATAGTCCTACATCACCCCCAAAATTTTTTCTTAGTGACATATGATATCATCAATACTATTCTCTATCACTATACCTTCTCAAACAATTTCTTCTATATGCCAGCAACTATGGATAAGCATCATATGAAGTATGAGTCAAAAGAAACTTCTCAAAAATAGGGAAACAATTTTGAAGGTTAAGAAAATTTTCACACCAAAATCTATTGAGAAGCAACTAGATTTTGTCAAAAAATGATAGTGAAATCAAATATAAGTGGAAGGAAACAACTTCAGATAACTTTCATTCTGTTGTGGTACAGTAACTGTCAAGATACAAATAAAAGTCAGCAATTTTCATTAGAATGTTCAGGTACAAATCAACCAAAAGAGTTTCAACTTTAAATTGCCAATGCTGACATCGTTTTCACAATGCATTGTTGGAACAACCTCGACGGTCTAGATTCAAAACACAATAAAATTGATCAAAAAAGGAAATGCAGTTGTTGTTATAGACCCTAACAAACATGGCAAAAGAAAAAAGAAGGCTAAACAAAGAACTGGAAAGATTTTCATACAAGTTGCAGATATGTATATATAGGAAAATTAAGTTTGTAAGATAGTATATAATGTCCCTTGTCTACCTGTGTGCAACATTGAAAGACACAAAGGACTGGAAATGGAACTTCAGCCTGCCTTGTTCATCTTGTGTTTTAGCACCATGCCTTGCATCCACACCTCTACCCTGCCGAAGAGTTATGACAATTATTGGGCTCCCCATTGATGAAAATGTAGGAGGAATGACCTGAATGTCTTCAATATCCTCCCAAAGAAAGAAGAATTTTGTCTTCTTTCCAAACAAATTTGCATGAAATCCAATTATTCTTGCAGACAGAAATAGGCGACCCTGGAACAAATATTGGCAGCTTGATGAGATAATATAAAGAAGCACATACCAGTAAATACCAAGACATGAAATATAGACCATGACTTTCAACATCACATTAACAGAATAACCACACCTGCAGGGGCATTTTTCTTTTCAAATGACAGGTGAAGTCATTGATGAGAAATTCCTCAGGTGGAAGCCCAAAGAGTTTCTGAAATGCTGAATTTGTTTGAGGTGACCGCAAATTAATCTACAAATTTTTAAATTTCATAAAAATAAGCCAGAAAGAAGGGTAACAAAACATAAGTATAACTCAGAAAAGACGTAGTGTTTTACATACCTTCTTCCCGACCTCTTTCTCCATTTTACTTAAATAGTCCTTTGCAACATTAGCACCTTTAGTGTTGTCCAAGAAAATCCTTAGGTGCAGCTTAGACTGACAAGCCAAAGCCAACTTTCCTTCAAGAGGAACCCATATATCAGCAAGATCTGAGATGTTTGCTTTCAGAAAATTAACTTCAGCATGTCCTAGAGATGCAGCTTCATCAAAAGGTCCATCAAAATCATAAACTTCCACATCCAGCACAGAAGGAGGATCATCCATTGCATCAAACTCAAATATTTCTGCAAAGATAGACAATGTTCTTAATGAAAAAACAATCATATAAGATACCGATCCTGTGTAGGGAAAACTAGAGTTATGTATTAGATCACTGAATTCAAAGGTTTGTTCCATATTATTTGAGAAATAATAAGTTATGACATGATATTCACCATTCCATAAAGGATTAGACTTCTGGAACTTGATTGAACTGGTTCTTGTTTTCCCATTGCAAGTAAACACCACATATGGATCAGAGAACCCATTAGAATCAACAGAAGCTAAATTGCTTCCTTCAATTAAAGCAACAGTTAGCAACCACCCATCTCCTTGTGCTTTAATTCCATGATCACTGCCTAATATTGGAGAAGCAAACAAAAAATAATATAAGCATGGAAACACGGGCATTAGGCACTAAACAATTAAAAGACAAGAGAAAAAACTCATGGTCACTCCATTAAATGCAACAGAGTCAAGGAGAAAAAGGAAAGCCATATTGATGAAACGTGAAATATCTTAATTCACTCAGTGTGAGATTACCCTTCTGTGCTCTGGCCTGTATGAAGCGTGAGATTAAACCCAGCACGCGTTCACCTTGAAGAACCAAGACAGCGCAGACAACAAATTCACCAATTGAATCTGGCAAGTCAAGCCCACCAAACTCAAGCCCTTGAATTGTGCTGGGTGCAGCCAGCCAAATATGGACAAGCACATACAACCCCATGAAAACTGTTGAGATTACTGTGAAGTTAGCAAAATACTGCACTGCCAGTTTCCAATCTGACTCAGGCTCCGCATGTAATGATGCCAAAGCCTGTTCCTTACTGGAACTAAGGTCCTTTGGATCAACAGGTTTAACAGTCTGAGATAACAAAATGGCATATTGATCAAAGCTGTCCTTCATACCTTGTCGAGCCCCATTTTCTATCATTCCTTTCATCATGGTGCTCTGTAAAAAATTCATTCGCCACGATATAACCAGATGTGAACACATTTCACCTGATGGCAACTCTGGTCCAGGTGTGATTAAATAGAGTACTTCTGTCCTAAAGGTGCTCCCATACACAACGTCAGGAGTGCTGACACTGGCTAGAACAGCAAAGTTCTTTCCATCAGCTTTTAAATATGTGTGCTCCTCAAAGGCTTTGACAGCCTTAATTAATTTACTGGGAGCCTTGACGTAAGTAATTAATCTTTTGAAGCTCTCCCCACCATTCTCAAACTTCCAAGGTCCTATTTCTAATTCTGTATTACCCTGCACATCTGCCAATGACTTGAGAAAATTTGAATTTGATGAAAACAGTAACTCGTTTAAGTCTTCTGGTGCAATAATATATTGCTGATCGACAAACACTCCTCCTGGTAAATTTGCAGGAATTTCACTGCCTTCATCTGCAGACTGAATTTTTCTCATAGCTTCTTCAAAAGTCTCGTTAGAGGACTGATCCTCAGTCTTGATCTCACTAACTTCTACTTTACTAATTTCAGATTGATCTGAGTCAACGCTCCTACGTGATGTGGTTGAAGATGTGTCAGAGCTCTTATTAAACATTTGAGCAATTCTGCCTGTAATTGTTTTTTGAGTACCAGATTTTTCATCCTTAACTGATGTAAATTCTTCCCTTACAGGAGAAGGTGAGCTTGAATGGCCTGTGGAAGACCTTGAAGGTGATTCAGTCACTACATCAATAAATTTTGTTGGATGTAATAGATAAGGACTACCATTTGACTCCATGGAAGCATTTTTTTGTGAAAAATATATACTCAAACGAACCTCACCTGCCAGGAAAAGGAAAAAATGTCAGAAGTGAAGTTCAAGATAGAGGCAAAACCATGAATAATATAATCATGTTCACAGTTAGTGAGCATATTATTATCCCAATAAGACTTGAGGTGAATGGCCCCTTTGGGATGTACAATCCGCAGTCTCAAACTCAAATTTGAGCCTAGACATTGTGCAATTTACACCAGGTTATCAGATTTTCTAAATCAAGTGCACAATTAATATAATAACCACAGGAATTTAACTCAATAAAATAAGAGTAAACCCCTCATTCGGTCTTTGAATGATTTTTGAAACATCAATTAGCTGGTCCTCTAACGATACTTGACATCAAAATAGTCTAGAAGTTACTGATTGCATACAATGACCAAAAATCATTTTAGGTGCAATTTAATGTTACTAATATTTCAGGACCAAGCTAAGAATTTATTCATAAAATAACCAAACAAGAAGAGTGCTAGTTGAGAGAGAGAAAACAAACATGGCCACTCAAATCTTAAGTAATCAGCAAACAATTGGACAAGGTACAGGAAAGTACAGTTCAGCAGCATAACACACCAGATTCCTTGTTCTTGGACTTCTTGCTTTTGGGTTGCAAAGAATACCAAGCAGTGCCAAGGGACTTGATCTCCTCCTCAAAAACAAGTGAGATTGGCACTTTAAGTTGACCCACAAAGTCATCATTGAAGAACTTATCTTCATCCATAACAGATATAACCAACTCTTCATTAAGGTCATCCACCCAAAAGCTAAACTCTTCATCCCACTTTGGATTCAAACTCTTCTTGATCACCTTTGTCTTGAACCTCTGCTTCCCCAACTGTAACCTCACGTACGGATCACTCAACCCATTAGGATCCGTAGGTGGCAAGTTCTTTGCCTCAATCACACGAACCACAAGCTTCATTATGTAATCAAACTCAAAAGGGCACCAAAACCTTGAGGAAAAAATCTCAACTTTCTTAATCACCCAGAAACTATTTAGCACCCCACCAAGATCTTCCAAAAGGGTAATGCAATTTATGACTAAGAAGTAAGAAAATATGAACTGAAGTGGAAAACTAATAATCAAATTGACCAACAGAGCTCAAATTCTTCAGTGAACAGAAGAAGAAAAACTAACCCAAAAATTAGACAGAAAACATATATAGAAGAATCTTTGATTGTGCCCAAAGAAATTCTGCGAAACTGCTGATCTATGTAATATATATATTTCAAAAATATAATTTTTGTGGCGAATTCATCGGAACAGTTGAAACAGTTGAGAAGGAAGCAGAAAAAATTTGTCAACGAGCCAGGCAAAAACAAAAATTAAAATTAAATAATAAAAAAAAAGACATTGAGAGTGGATAATCAGGTAGATATTGATGGAACCTAAAGTTTCAAAATTAATGGAATGATTGATTGAGGGCGGAAAAAAAAACTAGGACTATTTAACAAAAGGAAAAATTGGATACGAAATTATGAAAAGATGCAACAAAATCAAATTTGTAATTTTGTTAAAGTTAATGCACTTTTCTTTCATTAAATTGACCCCATTTTGTTCAAATGGAGGCCACAGCGCGTTTGAGTTGGACCATCGACAAGATCAATATGTAAATCATACGCCTCCACCGTTTACCTTTCTACTATGCATTATTATTAAATAATTTCTATATGAGGTAAGTTTTATTTTCTTGTTTTTTTTTTTTCACCAACTTATTAAATATTTATTTTAGTTTGCTAAGTCCATGCTTATGCGTACATAAAAAATGAAGGTAATGTGTTTTGTTGCACTCATTTCAACATCTCTATTCTTCCATGATAAATTTTGTATGTTTTTCATTATATAATCTGAACTCATTTTTATTTAATAGAATTATCTAATTAAAAAAAATTATCAAAAAAAGAAGAAGAAAGAGCTTATCTAAAATGCTTACAATAACAATTTATGAAAAAAAAACCTTTGTGCACAATTGATGATGTAATAAAGAAGATTGGATAGAGATAGATGCGAATGTTTTATTTGAACCCTTTTTACTGTTTCGTGCTGAAATGGCTATGAATTTGATATTGAGTGGAGGAGTCAGCCACCCTTTTGTCAAATGTCATAATGGGGTCCAATTTGGAGGACACCCACCTTTCCTTGC
Source organism: Abrus precatorius (assembly GCF_003935025.1). Taxonomy (NCBI): domain Eukaryota; kingdom Viridiplantae; phylum Streptophyta; class Magnoliopsida; order Fabales; family Fabaceae; genus Abrus; species Abrus precatorius. The sequence goes on along the minus strand of NW_020874292.1, from coordinate 28,439,117 downwards.
CGTCTATGAGCAAAGGGTTAACTTATGAATACTCTTCAATGAAAGACAAACTCTGGTTATGATACGAGTTTTCATTCAAAAATATGATATTTTCTTGGTTTTAAAAAGCTTAATTCAAGTAGTATGTTTGAAATTATGTCATCACCAAACATGTGAATTAAAAGAGTTATTCCATTTAACATATGGTATGGAGTTTGAATTCTAATAAATATGATTATAGATTGTCTAAAGAAATTATGCTAGCGATTTATCCAAGACAATTTTGTAAAAAACAAGTACAACAAAAATTTATAAAACCCAACTACCAAGGCATAAACTCTTGAAGCAAAGTTATGATGACCCATTTGGCTTATCTTGATTAGTGGTTAATGCAATGGATATTTTTGTCCACCACTCTCTTCTATTTCATGAATTTACGTTGCATGGGACACTTTGTTTTCACCCTAAAATCAAAATTATGGAGAGGGGTCCATTCAGAGATGACTGAAAACGAGTGGCTATTATGACATATGAATGTGCTTGACGCGTTTTCCTCCCCTTCTGATCACAATGCATAAGAAAAAAAATGCTATCAACATATATTCTTTTTAACCTTCTTAAATATTATAGCTTTTTTCATAATATAAAGTATAGTTTCGAATAATCAAATAAATTTATATATTCATAGGCAGAAGATAATTAATACAAGTTGGACCACTGGTCAAGCAAGAAAAAGTTGTGCCACTTTTTGAAGCTTCCTTGGCGTCCTTCTCCTTAACTTCTTCCAGTTAAAGGCCACAGTGGAATGCAATGTGCCTAACTAATGTTTTGTTTAATTTGTTTTGAAAAAAAATTATTATTATTTATTTTAAAAGACTAAAAGAAATTTATTTTTTTAAATAACTGTTGCCAGAACCCTTTCTTAACCTTCATCGGCAATTACTAATTATTCTTATGTTTTGCATGCTCCTCCTATATGCAATTAATCTGAAATTAAATTATATTTATGATTGTAAGTCTACAAATCATGAAACTCCGTGCACTAATTGTCATGTTTTGATGAGTAAAACATGAGATGTTATGACACCAAGAAAATGGCCAAGTATGATAATTTGTCGTATTTGATAGGTCATATGTTCTGGTCTTCATTGTTTAATAAAAAGGAATTTTACAATTTAAAATAAGTATAACAGTTAGCTAACATAAAAGATAAAAAATGTTAACTAAAATAGCAAGAAGGTTCCAACCCAACCCAAACCAACTATTCAAAGAGATTGTCGTCAAGGAATGAGACATTTTTGTTTTCATAGCTATGTTCAAGAGAAAAAAAAAAAAAAAAAAAACCATATCTAAATGCCTACCTATGTGGCTAGCAGTTTTAATGTTTATGTCCATATCTTATGAATATTCGTGGATTTTTCTAATGTGTAGCATTGGCACATGTTAAAGAATTACAAAAGAAGACTCTGTTATTAATCTAAAATGTTTATTATCATACTTTATTTGAGATATTTTATATTAAATATTATTACTATTGATTTAATCAAGCAATAAAAAAGAATATTTTGTGTAAAAATTATTTAAAAGAGTGTGACAATATACTGTTGGGGCGGCCTCACTTGGTAGCATCTCCTTAGATTATTTATATTAATAATCTATGGTTATTGGTGAACTAAGTAAAGTATTACTTTAGTAATTATTTGATATATAGTAACAATTTATCATGAGTAATTAAATATATTTTTCTAAAAGAAGCCTCTTATCTTATAATTATTGATTCAATGATTAATTATTAAAATCATAATTAAATATGTATACATGTATAATCAATCATGTAATTATTTAAATATTAATTGTTCATTTTTAACTTAAAGTTTGTGTATTTTGGTTCTTATAATTTTGAAAAATTAGTCTTTTATTTCTTTCAATTTTTTAAGAAAAAAAATAAATAAATGACAATTTCTCTAAATTTAAGTTAAACCTATCACGTTACATAACTTTTTTTTTTTTTACTTTAATCTGTAAGAAGACAATCTTGTTATTTCTAATTTCTCGAATCTTTTTCAAATAAGAGTGTGATTTCTAAGTTTTTTTTTTACCACTTTTTAAATTTATTATAAAATAGATTAAAAACACCATTGGAGCTCCTTTTGTAATTTCTTGTTCTCCTCTCTGAGTGTTCCATAATCATTTTGACGTACTTTATAATGATAATATCTTTACTGATCTATCCTATTATGTTCTTAAAATAATAAGTATTGATTAAAAAGTTTAATCAATTTGTCAATTTTTAAAAAAAATAATATTAAAATTAATGATTGGAAAATAAATAAAATATTAATTTAACTCGATTATATTACATCCTATTAATTAATTTTTTCCAAAAGTAAAATAAAAATAATCTTATTTCAGATTAATAATATATATATAAATTAAATAAGTGAATGAAATTAACTTTAATAATCTAATATATATATATATATATATATATATATATATATATCTTAAAATAATAAATTTAAAATAACTTATTATTGCTTTATTTATTTATTTTCATCTTAAACGCCATAACTTGCCTTCCTGAGGTGCTAAGTTGGAAAGACAAGTGCTTCTATTTTTTGTCATGGAAAGGTAGGTGTTGATTGTGATGCATTGCTCTCGGTTTGTATATGAGGTATGTCAATGTTGAGTTGATGGAACATAGTTGGAATTTCTTTTCATATCTCCCATTTTTACTATTCACATTTTTCTTAAGCATTTTTTGTACTTTTAAAATTTAATTTTCAAAAAAGAATTTAATTCGCTTAAAATTTGATTTTAAAAAATAACTTATAAATTGCTTTTTAAGTTACATATTTTTAAAAAAGATTAAACTCTTTCAAAATTTAAATTTATGTATATATGTGAGGGAATGAGAAGTTTGCTTCTAAGGACATCATCATATGAAGGGTAGCTAACCATTAACATGTCATAATAGGTGGCCTCATTTTTTACTGTGCAATGAGTAGGATTTGTTAAAGAATTATTATATTAAAGGGTTTAATTGTGATAAAATATAGTCATATATATAAATAATAAATTATGAAATAATCAAAATATTATCTGTTAATTTCAATTACCAGTTACAATTGGATATTTTGTCAATTTTATGTATATATATTTTTATTTCACTGGCAAACTTGAGGTTTGCTGATGAACCACAAATGATAGTAATAAGATCCAACAAGTTTCAGAAGAGAAAAAAATTACTAGTCAAACAAGTATCCCAAGAAAGTCTACATGATAAAATACAAGAAGATCACATCACAAAAAAAAAAGAAAAAAAAGACTAGGAAGATCGATTTTTAAAAATTTCTTGGCCACCAATCATGATGAAGCTTCTATTGCATCTTCAACAATTAGTTTTGACCTTACAGTGACTCTACTTCTGCCTCTTATAAATTTTAGCCAAAAAGGACTTCAATACAGCTTGAACTGCTTTGCTAGGATGAGCATCAATGGATGTTACCAGCTTCTCGTAGCTCGTACTCTCGTAATCCGCAAATACACCCTATTCATTCAAATTATGAGTAAATAATTCAAAGAAAATCAACATCTCTCATGATATTTATAAATGTTTTCAACTTAGTCTGCATGACTTTTCTTGCAAAATGTGAGGAACTGCTCTTTTCTTTCAGCATCTTAATTTTGTTTTCCTTGTGGTTTGGCTAATAAGTCTTCTTAATATGTTGAAATTACAAAATGTTAAGGGTTGTGTTTCAATGAGAGCTAGCCATAATTGAAGTTCAAACCTGAAGATTAAGCTCGTTATACAGGGCCTTCACTTTAGCAACATTTGCTGGATCTGGCTTCCCATAGTTCTCCTGCAAACCACAAAAATTAGTGATTTATCAGTTAAATCATGGCAAGGTAAAAAAGGGAAAGAACTGGCAGGAAATAATAAGAAGCTCACTTACATATAAAACTTTCTTTTGTTGTTCATTGCTAAGTTCCAAGGCTTTCACTACTAGCCAAGAGCATTTGAAATCTTCAATATCTGTACCTATCTGAACGCATAGATAACAAGAATGAGATTAAAAAGAATTTGATGTTTCGAAAATTCCATTTTCTATTAAGCTCACCTTTCCAATTGTTTGAGGATCACCGAAGCAATCCAAATAATCATCCTAAAATGAGAGGGAAAAAAGACAAGGAAACATAGGTTATATACAGTTTTTAAAAGGGTTTCAAGTTGATAGCAACAATGTGTAGACATTCAGCATTTTGGAGTCTAATGGTCTGAAGAAAGAGAAGAGGTCAAAGTATTACCTGTACTTGAAAGTATGTTCCCATCTCAACAAGAATGTTCTTTACATCAACATGATTATCAAGATTCTCACCCGCCATGAGCAATGCACAAGCAACCTGCATAAGGAGGAGACATATACAAAGATAAATAACAGTTCGTATATTCCAGTGTGGTAGGACTACCGAAAATATCATACATGCGATTAAAAAGAGAGGAAGTTACAAGGAAAATATGTGACTTCCAATTGAAGACCATATTACATGCGTTTTATTATCTGTTTTCTTGCTTAATCAGAAAATATAGACTTTAGCAGCATTAAATAGAACATGGCTGAAGAATCATTTCTCTCAAGGAAAAAGGGAAAGGAAGAAACCTAAACCAGGGAGGCAATAAAAAAATGTAAGATAATAATACTTACTGGAAGGTAAAATGAATAATAGGCAGTCTTGTACTGGACAATACGCCGATGCCTGCAGAAGCCCATATGCTAGTAATTAGTATTGATTTCCAAGACAGAAAGAAAATGTGAAAAAGCAACTGAAGTGGAATATATAAAATTGCATTGAAATTTAGCACATTGCTAGCTTAGCAAGAGAAAGAATCAGTAACAAGAAAATTTCATATCATTTCCTTCAGCATTCCCAGCCAAAAAGAACATGACATTGCTCTTTTGGAAATCTCAAGCAGCATTCACAAATTTGTAGCAAGGTAGCAGAATCACCGAGCACCTCTGATTTCATAAGATTGCAAAGTATATATATATATATAATAGGCTAGCTGCTATCTCAGGCAAAAGTACTGTTGATTTGAAACTATAGAAAGGATATGATATTGCTCCCTGGCAGAATTTTTTGATTTTGCATAGTTATTATAGTCACAGTACATTTAAATATGACCCAGCATTTAAGTTTGTCTTCCCATACTCACAGTGACAATGTGTATTTGGACAGGTCTTTTTCTCCTTCCAGTGTGGTGATCAGATCTATCATCTGTCCACAAGCAGTCTGGAACTCAACCTAATAAAAAATCAAGATAGTCAAGTTTAAGCATATAACCAAGATGAGAGCTACATAATTCAAACCTTAACTCAACATTTGTACAACCTCATTAAACAAATCCAGAAGATCAGCGTAATATGGCTTTCCCCTGAAGTGCTTCCTAAGGATACGCGGAATATGGTTCCGTAGTAGAACTCCATCATTTGCTGCAATCAGTCCGACCTTCAGCATACAGTAAGTAGAGGTTATTACCTTATCACAACAGCAGCAAAAAGATAACATGATAACACGCTACTTTTTCTACAAACCTTGGGTACTCTAAACCAGCATGGCTGACCACGACGTGTGTGTGAGTTATCCATAATATCATCAAGAACAAGAAAATATGCTTGAAGCTGCAAAATTCATCAAACAGACAATTGTAAGAATCTATGATGCCATCACAGTAACTTCTGAAGAGATTAGAACTAGTTTAATCATTCAAACAAGAAAAGTAAAAGCTTTCAATTGCCATACCCATTCAATACACCAACCAAGAGCACTGGCAAGGAAAATTTCATCATCATTTAATGCTTGTCCTTCTTTTAACAATCTGTAGCTGTCAATAACTGACAGTCCACGGTTCAGCTTTCCTGCAATATAAATTTTAATTCATCTTTATGTCAATAAACTTTATCTTTTTCAAATATGCTTCCTGAATGCCCCTTCCTTCAATTTCGTAGCAGGGAATAGTTACAAAAAATGAATAAGTTACTCAGAATAAACTTAAAATAAATTCCCAAGCCCCACCTCCAGGCACATTGTAGTCCAGCATCTGTAATAAATTAAAGTAAACAACAGGGTAAGCAACAGAACAAAATACATAAGCCTATTTCAAAGAAATGGTAACCAAATGTTCAAGCACATGCATCGTTACAATGCATTCACACATAAGGAAGTGTGGAGTACTACATTCAGTAACCCATGAAAACATAAAAATAGCACCAGAAGTACAGAACCCTGGAAAATTTCCAAAAGAAACAAAGAATGTTCTCTGAGCATATTGCAAATAATTTAAGAAGGTACAACTTAAACATTCCACATAAAAAAAAAAAAAAAAACTTTAACCACTTCAATAACTTAATTTTTTTCCAAATCTATGTTCTAAGTACATTTATTTAATTTTTGCAAACTCGCCGTATACTTGGACAATTACCTAAAATTTAAAAATAGTGTTTCCAGACTAATAATAGAATTTCATGCACACAAAAGCACCAAAAGAAACCCACTGTTTTTATCTTAGAAGAGAATCCTAGGCAATTTTTCCCCTTTGCAAAAGAGATAGTACTGTAACAACAACAGCAATCATTCAGCTATTGAATCTCCTTCCTGGAACTTTCCACCATCATACTCACATTCTAATACGGTAATTAAAACGAATCTTCGTTTCCTCCAATCACACACATCAACAAGCTTAACAAGTTCACACCCCCAACTTTAACCCTCAAAGGAGAACAAGTTAAAAAATCATTCTTTTCTAATTTTGTTTTCAATTTTAATCACGCAATTACTCCCCATCCTTAAACATAATTATCACATTAAAACTGAATATTTGATAGATAGAGATAGATAGATATACCCGGTCGAGCCATTGAAGAGAATCATCGGAGGCCTCGAAAGCGGGGTCGTGGAGGAGCTCAGATTTGAGAACGGAATAGACATTCATGAATGTGGACTTGAGATCCGCCATGGTTCCGAAGAAGACAGAGAATAATCAATTAAGGTTACAAATAAAAAGGTTCCTAAAACTGCAATTGTAATTGTGGTGGTGATGGAAGAAAAAGGGAACAGAGAAAGAGAGAGAAAGAGAAGAGGAATTTCAGGAATGACCAGTTTGGAGCCACTCACCCAGTGAGTGTTGTGTGTGTGTGTATTTGATGAGATGTGAGGGGAAACAGGGAAAATGCCAAAAGTTTGATTTTTTATGTATTATGCATGACCACCCATTACTGCCTTTATTTTCAAAAAATAATGGGCGCATTCAAAATTTAAATCATGTTTATTTTAGTTTAAAATTTAAAATATTTGGTATTGTTATTATACTACATGATTAAATGAATAAGTAATAAAAATAATAGTAATTAAGTTGCTTTTTCTCTTTGACTAGGGTATTTATTCAAACCCTGTTGTGAAATTAAAATGTTGGAGGTTATTTACTAGTTAAAATGTGTTCTCTGTAACTGTCTCCTGCAAAACTTAAATTTAGTTATAATTATAGTTAAAATGTGTTCTTTTTTTATTTGTTTATTTTTATTATAAGAATAATTTTTAACAAATTTTTAAAATATGTGTATGAAAACAGAGAAATTAAGACAAAATTTTAAATAAAAATTAATAGTTTTATAATTAAAAATAAAAATATTTTCTAACACCAACAGAATACTAAATATTGAACTGAAAAGCAATGCAAAGTAAAGCTTAGTTGTGATTTATGATAGAATTGTGAAAGTGAAAAAACGTGACAGCTTGGAATTGGATGCATGGTTTGCGTTCCTTTGAAATTGTTCCCACGAGGATCGTGCGTTGGAGTAGAATATTTGATCAAATACTTTGCGTATAAAACAATTTAAAAAATATAAGGCAATCTAGCCGTTTGATTGAGCTACTTCTCTGATTTAGCAAGGTCAAGATGAATCTCGTGATTGTTGTGTGTTTACAGCGGAAGAAAGACAGAGATTGTTATCAGGCAGAAAAGTTCAACTACTTTTATTAATTCAACCCTTCAAGTCCTTATGGTTCACGTGGTATATTTATTTAATGAATATCCAGCAAATTTTGTACAATTAAACTTTATTAATTGTTTATTTTTTGTCTTTTATTTATTAATTTTTATGACAAAAAATTAAAGTTCATGGAATTATAAATTTTAATTTTTAGTTGAAAGCTTGTAATTATAAAAATAATTTATAAATTTAAATTTATTTGACAAGCTAGTTGATTTATGTTAAATAATTTAAAAATAAATACAATATTAATTATGTATTTTTTTATTTTTTATTTGTTATTAATCATGTGAAAATATTTAAAATAAAAAATATAATTAACAATTAAAATATATAAATATTTAAGATTAATGTGTGAAAATTTGTAAAGATAAATAGTTACTTATTCTCTTTCATATATTTTGTTATTTAATTATTTTATATGTTTTGTTGTTAAATTTTTGAGATTTATTTAATTGTTTTTCAATTTTACTTTTATTTAATGATTTAAGTTTATCTTTTCTAGCTTGTAGCTATATTTGATTTATTATGAGCATACATTTGATCTTTATAAACAAATTTAGAAGAAATTTTAAAATATTTAAAAATTAGATTGAGTGGAAAATTTTAAATTAACCAATTGGTGGGAAATAAAATATGAATTATACTTTCATAAACCAAGAGATATGGAAAAAAAATCTATCATTAAAACTCATTTTAATAAAAGTACACATGATAGAAGAATAAATGTAATAATAATTTATTATTACATGTGTCTATTAAGATGTTAGAGAAAAATGAATGAAATAATTAAGATATAAATGAAGAAATTTTAATAAAAATATAATACTATACTATATAATTAATGCTTTTTAATATATGCTTAAAAATATGAACGGAAAGAGTATTTAGTACATATCTATGCAGATTGTGCAGTAGTTTGTTAATGATGTTTTAAGAATTACGATAACTAATAGATACAGTACTTTATGGAGTTTAATGCTGTTTTTAATTAAAAAATTAAAATTTTATTATATTAGTTATTGAAGTAAAGTTAAAATTTTAAATACAGAATAGTATTAAACTTATTTATAATATTATACCACGGATATGTTTAATAAAGAATGCAATAGGGAAAAAATAAATAAATAAAAGTGTGAAATGAAGTAAAAAAATTAATGAAAAAGTGTTGTTTGGAAGACAAAAAAAATATTTATTCAAACGAGTAAACAATGAAAAATAAATTATGTTAAAAAATTATTTATAATATTTATAAACAGGTATATTAATAAAAATAAAAATATATTTTTATTAATACAAATAATTTCTCAATGTTATATTTTAATGATATAATATTTAAAATTAAGTTAAACTTGTGTAATTGTATTTTAAATGAATAAAAAGTTAAATATTCAGTGAGATGTCATATATGTTAATAAAAAAAATTATAAAAATATATACATTTAAAAAGAAAAGGCTCAACTTTACAATAATAAAATGAAGAATTTTTTTTCTTTATATTAACTATTTTTTCTAATGAAACATGACATTATCTCACTTCTAATGCATCACATATTTAAATTTTTACATTTTTTAAAGTTAGGTAAATGTAAATCTTCTAACGAAAATTCAAACTTATAGAATAATATATTTATATTTTATTTTTATTTTTTCTATTTTTATCCTCTTAAGTTCGCCTAAAGCAAATAAATATCATTTTTTTTATTTAGTGTGTATTCAAATCAGTATTTATAACTTTGAAGTTGAAATAATTTAATTTTTTAATATTAATTTTACTTGAAAGTAAAGTTAAATTGATGTAATTATGGTTTTATTTTTTTGTACAAAATAACATAATAAAATTTATATATCTTTAAATTAATGCAAAAAAATAAATTTATTATGTTTATTCAAATAAAAATTTAAGGTGAGAATTAATTTTAATTGAAATTTACTGACATAAGTTAGGATAATAATTAAAATACATTTATATTTATTTAACTCAATTATGAGAATGGTAATATACTTTTAAATTTGCACTTTCTCAAAGCAAACTTACATAAGATATATTATGAGTATTATTAATTCAACTATTTATTGTTTTTAAGTTTCAGGTGGTATATTTATTTGTGATTATTATTATAGATACTATGCTATCACATGATATTATCATATCACGAACAACAAATAATATATGTCAAAATTATATAATTTGAAATAAAAAAGTATATTTATAATTAAATCTGTTTCTTTAATAATTTTGTATTATTTAAAATATATTTTCATTTAAGATATGTGAATTCTAGAATTCATAAAATAATAATTAATTAACTTTCATTCATCCATATATATATATATATATATATATATATATATATATAAAACTTAAATTCTGTTATTATTATTAAACGAGACTTAAAAACTGAAAAAATATTAAATAACTTTGAGACTATAAGAGAATACAACTTCAATAATAGACTAAAAATGGTGAGACTTGCTCTAAAATACAACGATTGTTGTCTTAATTCTAAGCCATATGAGTTAAAAAATTAACACATTTGATAATTTCTCTATAAACCCTTGCTGTAAAATAGCAAATATTTAAGACATGCATTATGGTTTCTATAGGTTGTAAACCTTTCATCAACAAAATGATTAATACTGTGCAATTTATATAAGAAATCATAAGGAATTTGAATTGAAATTCCATTAATTAAATTTTTATTCCATTTAGCAATATTAGGTCTACCTAAATTAGAGGGAGGAGACATGTTATCAATACAATCACAAAGATAAGGAGATTACTCATAATCCTTGTCCAATTCCAAATCCCTTGAATTGCAACTAAAGCAACACAAAGATACCAGGAATCCAATCATTCACCCAAAATATAGAAATAGAAGTGGAACAATCCCTAGATTTTCATGCGATACCTTATATTAACTAAGGTCAAATGGAGTCATTTTCTTTTCAAATATGAGAGATTTTTCTATTCTTATTAATACATGGATTTTTTTAAACTTGAGACCCCCTTTCTTTTTTGAGGTTATAGATTTTTTGAAATCAAGTGACATTTCCTATGATTTAGAGAACTTCAAAGAAATTTTTACACTTGCTATTAATTTAATTGCAAACAGTTATTGAAATTATTTGGATTTTCATAATATAACTAGGAATATATAGGATGCTGGACTATGATAAAATAGTCTTACTTGTTAGGGACAAAAAAAATATTTTCCATCAGAGAAAGATTCTCTTGAACTCTATCAATTAAACCATAATAGTTAGCTTTGTTAAACCTACTAATACTAAATAAGGTTTAAGATAATTTTTTAAAGAGAAAAACTAAATACTTATTTGGTATTATTGTAAAGTGGAATATTGAAAAACTAAATAAGGTTTAAAACTGTTTTTATAGATTGTGCTAATTCTTTTTGTGTTGGATGTATGGTGATTAAAATAATTTTTATAAGTTATTTTGAATTGATGACAATTTTAAAAATAATTACAATAACTCATTTTTAAACTTATTCATATGGGATTAAATTAATATTTAGAATCACGTTATAAAAACTTGTTAATCATATTACAGCGTGTTTGGAACAATGATGAGATTTAAGTTACTCTCCATAGCATAAGTAATGCACATGTAACATCTTCAAAAAATAAATTCAAACACATATTTAGACAAGTAATTTACACAATTATTTCACAGTAAACAACATAAACTTATACAAAGCTTTTTAATTTTTTAGAGATCATTTTAAATCTTATTTTTGCGTATAAGAATTATATAAAAAATAAGCATTACCTGCATAATTAAAAATTTAATTATTCCTTCATATTTTATGTAGTGCTCTTATATGTAATTTTTCTAAGAAACGATGCACATTTGAAAAACATTTATGAGTATTTTTTAAAATATTATATTATTGATATAAATATTATTTATTCAAAATTATAGCGTTTAAAGTTTTTTTTGATAAAATATTTTAGTTAGTTAAACGTTTATTTTTTAATTGAAAAACTTATTTAATAAAAAAGCAACTTTTTTTTTTGTAAATAATAAAAAAATAAATATCACACTATTTATTATTAAAAATATTAAATTAATAAAATTTTGAAAAAAATAATAAAATCAGTAAATCCTATTTTTACAATAATAAAAGTAAAATAAAAAACTTATTATTTTAATTTAAAGATGATAATGATTTTAAATAAATTAAAATATGAAAACTATCATTTTTAAAGATAAATAATTAGTAAATTTTAATTTACTTAATTATAATAATTTTATTTTGATAAACTAGTTTAAGGGTTAAATTTATAATATTTTCAATTCAATAAATCAACATTTCAAATTTTCTTTTTAACTTTTAACTAACCTTTGAACTTTCAGTTTGTGCTTATCCTGAGCTACTTTTACTAAACACATCCTTAGTAAGGTGGTTTGTTCTCAGACCTCTTCTTTTTCGATGAGTCCTCAGCTTCTGTCACCTCACAATTTCAGAGATCTCTTCGATTCCGTTGAAGCTTTTCTCTTCGACTGCGATGGTTTTTACTCTTTACATTCTCTCACATTATAACTCTCTCTCTCTGTGATGAACTGAACCATCAAGTATGTGACGTTATCTGGTTAGGTGTGATTTGGAAGGGTGACGAACTCATCAATGGCGTTTCAGAAACCCTCGACATGCTTCGCTCCAAAGGCAAGAAGCTCGTATTCGTCACCAACAATTCCTGGAAGTCGCGGAGTCAATACGCTCAGAAGTTCCGATCCTTGGGAATTCCCGTTTCGCAGGATGATATTTTCTCCTCCTCTTTCGCCGCTGCTATGTACTTGAAGATTAACAATTTCCCTTCACAAAACAAGGTTCCTAGCTTTCTCTCTTTCTATTCGCTCCTATGCCATAACTTGTTCTATTTCCTCCTTTACTGATAAATTATTAGTTATATAAAGAGTAACTGTTTTCAAATATTTAAACAAAAAGTGGTCACAACACTGTATGATAATTGAAAATGAGGAACAAAACAAAATGCGGGTGATATTTTGGCAATTATCCATGAAAACAAGAAAACAGAATTAGCAAATATTTTCCTTATAATAAAACAGGCTACTAACTTTCAGTTTCCTTCAAGATTTATGCTTCTACCCTAAGTGCCCATTTAGTTTAAAGTTCAGTATTGTAATTGATTTTGACCTGTTGAATGTGTTTGAAATACATGGAAGCAATTTCTATCTGATCTATACTATTTATAACATCATACTAACTTCAATAAATTGCGTACTTCTTGATGAATGTTCTTGTCAATTTTGCAAAAACGTACACACTTGTATGCATTAAGAACAATATCTTCCTGTCTTGCTCCTTCTTTTACAACTGGGCCCATTGATAGGATGATTAGGCGGTCTATGTGTTCAAAGTGGAGAGGGGATCCTGACTCTATATAATAATAGTTCCTAATTCTCATCCATTACAGGCTCTACACTATTATCCAACATACTTATCAAATAGGTTTTAACCTAATAAATATTTAAAATGTAATATATGTGGTGCTTTCCAAACCCATAATTGATCACCTAATTATATGGGTTCACAAAAAAATATTAGATTGACGTACACCCAATGTTGAAATCTGATCTTTAAAAAAGGTGTAATAATTATCATGGTTAAGAGGCTTTCTTTCACTTTGTGATCGCCTAAGAGGAGAAACCTCAATTGATTCTTTAGGAATTGGTGGTGGCTTATCCACTAAAGCTTTCTGTTGTGGTTATTTAGGCCCCCTTTCAATATGTTGATACATAACTTCTATTAGAATATGTTCTCTCATATCATTTTCTAGGAATTTGGGCCCCGACTATCCCTATTTTGTGGGTAGGACAACAGTATTTGTAGCCCACATTTGTGGGGTAATCAATGAAATAACATTTAATAGTCAAGCTTAGGTCATAATTTTGATGCAATAGGGTCATCAATTCTCAATTTGGCTACACAATCCTACACACAAAAATAGTTAAGACTAAGTTTTCATCCCTTAACAAGCTCATAAGATGTTTTAGGAACAAAAAAGGTATTTTATTTGACAATGTTATTCATGAAAAATGTAGAAAGAGCTAAAAAATAATAATAAAACTATTATCATGGACAATAAATATAAATAATAATCATTAAAATTGATATTTAACACATAATATAAATTCTCTTGTGGGTAGAGATTATATTATAATAAAACAACAGATACAAAAATTCAAAACCTGTAGACAGAAGGATTTTGCTGTCAAAACCCTCCCAAAATTAACATGTCACAATTAGTTAATTAATGTATTAAACTTCTGTGGATATGTCAAAACAAAAACCAATTCAAGTAACACAATATTTTATTAAATTTAAGAAAAGCTTATTAATTTTGTAAATAACCGACTATAGTGGTTTATTCTGACCTCAATAATAAAATTCTCAACAAGAATAAACAATTATCCAAAATTTTTCTTCATTCAGCTCCAATTTTTTAAACATATTAAAGAGAAAATAACATAAAATTTTCATTATAAGAGAACTCATATTTTCTATGCATCAACAACAAAATAGTGATAAACCAAAAAATTTAGAAATCAGAATTTTAGGGTTCTAAATCTAGTATAACCTGGCTTTATGATACTACATGTAAGTAATTTCCGTCAGATATATACTAGAATTTAGAATACCATAATAACTTGAATAAATTACGTACCTTTTGATGGACGATCTTGCCAATTTGTAGAAGTGTACGCACTTATATACATCAGGAACAAGATCTTCCTCTCCTGCTCCTTCTCTAGCAATTGAGCCCTTTGAGGGAAAGAGTATACAGTTTTGAGTGTTCAAAGTGGAGAGGGAATCCTAATCTTCTATAATAACAATAACCCAGGCTTTCATCCATTAAAAACCCTACACTGTTATCCAGCATACTTACTTTGACTCAATAAATATCTATAATATATGTGGTGCTTTCCAAACACATGCATAAATTAATCTGAACTACACATTTTTATCAAAATTCATATAAAAGTGCGAGAATTGATTTTATAACTTCAAAAACAAAAAGCCAAGAAGCCTACCTACATACAGTTACGTGATATTTTTGTCATTGGTGTTTTGGTCAATGTTCAGGTTTATGTTATTGGTAGACAAGGTATACTGGAAGAGTTGCAGCTTGCTGGCTTCACAGCTTTTGGTGGTCCTGTGAGTTCTGCATATATATAAATTATAATCTATCTTCTTCTTTAACTTTTTCCTCTTTAAAATTGCAGTTCTGGTTGTTTGAAGAACTATTTAGGAGTCATGCACTGCTGTTCTAACGGATTAGTTTTCAATTCATGTTCTGTTTTGCTTGTACTTTTTGTTGTTTGGATGATTAGTCACCTTTATTGAGTAGGAACTAGTTGGGGGTAAACAATATGTACGTGTATGTTGTTAGAAAGGAAACCCTTCCACTAACCGTTTAGCTCAGGTGATCATATTCAAGTCTATTATTAGGCTGGATTTTCTTATTGGCAATCCACGCTTCAAACAAGAGAAAGACAGAATGATGAAAATCACAAGATTGACACCAAAGTTATCCTCACTAAAGCATTCATTGATTGCAGGGAGATGCAAATAAAACAATAGACCTGAAGCAGAACTGCTTTGTTGAACATGATAAGAGTGTAATGTAACACCTTGCTCGTGGTTACTTTGAGTATCTGCTTGGAGATCGTTGTTTACAGTTAACTGATGGGTTCACTCTTGCAGGTTGGAGCTGTAGTGGTTGGTACAGATACCAAAATTAACTATTACAAGCTTCAGTAAGAAAATCTTTACCTTTGCTCTTTTTTTGAGCACTTTACCTTCTGATTGATGTTGTTTCTGACTTTGTCTCCAAATTTTTAGTTAAGAAATACCTTTGATGACTTATATTTATGGAGTCCCATAAGAATATTGATGCTATCAGAACTATATTCTGGTTGCTTGTTGACTTGAAGCATCCACCACATTGCATATTTTTTACCAAACTGACATAACTTGAACTTCTGATGATCCTAGTTTGTCTTCATCAGTGCATGAAAGTTTTGAAGTTTCTTTCAAATGTTTGTTCATGTTAAAGATTTCTATGGATAGATTCGTGCGTTTGTAATAACTAATAAGGTCATAATGCTGCAAGAATGATGTGATGCACAAATTACTTTTCTTTGAGAACATTAATGATGTATTAAAGTAGTTTTTGTGATTGTTACTTAACCCAAAGCACAATAACTTTTCTTAAAGTGAGTTCGACTTAGAAAGTCAAAAATAAATTCTGCCTACTAATTTTAGCATGTCTCAGGTGATTAGGTAGATTTTTTTTTATTTCATTTATTACAAAATAGTTGGATATGAATCATCTACGTTCATATATTTATATAGGCCAACATCCTCTTAAATTCTTGTGTGTTAACAGCTGTGTCCTGTATTGAAAATTCTATCCACATTTATGTTATTACTTTTTTTTTCATGTTATTACTTGCTTTTAGTTGTTTCATACTTTGTTATTTCAATGTCATCTGATAGGTACGGAACCCTTTGCATACGTGAAAATCCAGGATGCCTTTTCATTGCCACCAACCGTGATGCAGTTGGAAATATGACTGCTTTGCAAGAATGGCCTGGTCCTTTATTTAACTCCTTTTTCTTTCTTAAGTGATATGGAGAATTAGTATGCAAGTTTATTGTATGGCCTCATAATTGATAAAAGTTGGATTTCAGGTGCGGGGAGTATGGTTGCTGCTATATGTGGATCAACCGAGACGGAACCTGTTGTGGTGGGGAAACCATCAACCTTTATTATGGAGATTTTACTTAAGAAGTGAGCAACTTAAATTTGTTGATTTTGTCCGCAATGATTTTTGTGCTTTACTTTGCGGCATTTAACTCACTCCTTTAAGCAGATTCAACGTGAGTTGCTCCAAAATGTGTATGGTGGGTGATAGTCTAGCTACTGATATATTGTTTGGACAAAATGCTGGTTGCAAAACTCTTCTAGTACTTTCAGGTAATGGATGTATCTCTTTCTATATTAAGTACGTCGTAACATATTGCGATTACTTTCATTGTGCAAACAGGTGTCACAACTCAATCAGCTCTACTTGACCCTTCAAACAATATTCATCCTGACTACTACACAAGCAAAGTTTCTAATATGCTCGACTTATCGGGAACATAAATAGGTTCTTTCGAAGTTAGTCATTCTCTGATGACCCATTGAAATTATAGAATGATGCTACATTCACAGACAACATCATTTCACATCTACTCTACTTTCACTCTAATAATAGTTGATCTCATTTCGTTTTCTAATGCCTCATTTTGGTATGAGGTGATGAGCACCAATGATTATTAGAGGCTATAATAGTTGTTCTCCTGTGAATCAGAATCATAACTGTTCCGATTAATTTAAATAGCATCTAGTACATATAACTGCACTTGCACTGTACTCAGATTTTGGCGGGGAATATCAGACATGACCTGGGTGAAATTATTCTTTCTGCATCATCACGAATGTGGTTTGAGGGACGCTGCATCGTATCATGATCACAAAAGAATTTGGAAATCCTGAATGTCAACCGGCAGATGATGACAATAGAAGAGATAAGCATAATCTGAGGTAATAATGACACCAGAATAGAAGACAAACTAACCAAAACATAAACAATATTTGGCACAAATAAACTAGTAGTTAAAGTACCCCTGGGTCTTGGACATTAAACTTTTTATAGAAGCAAGTTTAAGTCTCAAACTAAATCAACACATAATCTGACAAGTCTTAAAAATATTTACATGGATTGAAAATAGAGTGGGCTGAAATAAGGGCAGATGAAATATCAAAATTTTCGTTTACTTCCTTCCTTGATTTGGATCCATTGAAATTCTCCACTGAAATTCAATAATTTTAGCGGAATCCATCGTTTTAATTTCCTGTTTTCAAAGCCATGAAATGTGTAGCATGAGCCGTAAAATGTCATAACAGGACAGAAAAATATAAAAATAATATAATGGTCTCAAAACATTAACAATAACTTTTTATGACTAAATTCTTTTTAATATTTTAAATGTATTATTTTCTTTTATATTTTAATCAGTCTTATCTATTTTATTCAATCATGTCAGGCACTATTCATGAATTAATAGTTTTTTATATATATTTTGGACCTTGTGTAAACAATTTCACTGGATTGCGTGTAGGCTGCTTGAATTGCGAACAATTACAAAAAAATTTACAGGGACTAATTTTAAAACTTATTCATATGGGATTAAATTATAATTTAGCATTATATATGTTCAAAATTTTTTAATTTCGCATAATTAGTTAAACACATGTTAGAATCACGTTATTAAAAATTGTTGATCACATTACAGTGTGTTTGGAACGTCGATGAGATTTGAGTATATAGGCGTCTCTCACGAGTAAATTACTCTGCATAGCATTAAAGTAATGCACATTTAACATTTTTAAATACAAAACCAAACACATTTATATAAGTAATTCACAAAACTATATCACATTATATAACATTAACTTGTTTAAAACTTTTTTTCGTAGAGATCATATCAAATCTTATTTTTGCAAATAAGAAGTATATTAAATATAAGCATTACCTACATATTTGTTAGATTTTATGTATATATTACACATATGATAAGAAAGATAAGTATTAAAGAAGTTTGAAATAATTAATAAATTTTAATATGTTGATTAAAAATTAGTAAAATATTTTATTGAGAGAGGTTTGGTGATTTCAACATTTTAAAAGCATTAATATTTAATTTTTAGTTGAAACATATCTAAACGCACGCAGAAAAAAGAGAGAGAAGTAGATATACATATTTTTTTGAAATGTCTGTTCATTAATATTAAGATTTAGAGGAAGGAAGTGTGTGCGTGTTTGTCTTTAAATATTTTTATTATGTATCGGTTAAGGCTATACTTTTATTTTCTTGGATTCTATTAACATTATTTCTTAAAATAATTTTTAATAAAAATTTATAAAATTAATTTTAAACATTTAAAAGTGATTTTTAAAAATATTTTATATATTTTTGATAAAATAAATATTTTTTAATAAAAAATTATAACTTTTAATCACGTGGAGTGCTGATGTTAATATTTTTTTTTCTAGAATTAAAAAAAAACTTAGAGAAACGTGATAGAATGTAGTAATTAGCGTTATGACTGGCAAAGTAACGAAGCGAAAACATCTTTGTTCTCAGATTCTTCTTTTCCAATGAGTCCTCAGCTTCTGTCACCTCACAATTTCAGAGATCTCTTCGATTCCGTCGAAGCTTTTCTCTTCGACTGCGATGGTTTGTACTCTATACTCTCTCTCACGTTTTAACGTTTCTCTCTCTCTCTCTCTCTCACGTTTTAACGTTTCTCTCTCTCTCTCTCTCTTTGCGGAATTGAACCATGAACTGGGTCACGTTAACTTGTTAGGTGTGATTTGGAAGGGTGACGAACTCATCGATGGCGTTTCAGAAACCCTGGACATGCTTCGCTCTACAGGCAAGAAGCTCGTATTCGTCACCAACAATTCTTGGAAGTCGCGGAGTCAATACGCTCAAAAGTTCCGATCCTTGGGAATTCCCGTTTCGCAGGACGAGATTTTCTCCTCCTCTTTCGCTGCTGCTATGTACTTGAAGGTCAACAATTTCCCTTCACAAAACAAGGTTCCTCGCTTTCTCTTTTTCTTTTTGCTCCTAAGCCATAACTTGTTCTGTTTCCTCTTTTACCGCTTAATTATTAGTTATGTATAGACTTGTGAATGGAGAATGGTAAATGACATGGCTTGGTTACGTTTATGTTAATGTTACTGATGCCATAGGGTTGTTTTGTTTGGATTGAAAAAATGACACGTTGTTTTATTTTGTTTTCTGATTTCAAATATTTGTTCAAAAAATGGACACAACTCTGGATGATATTTGAAAATGAGGAACAAAAGAAAATTCAGGTGGTATTTTGTAATTATCCATGAAAACAAGAAAGCATAATTAGCAAATTTGTACCAAACATGCCACTAATTTCAGTTTTGTTTTAGACTTGTGCTGTCACGCGAAGTGGCCATTTGGTTTAACGTTGTGTAAAACTGAATTTGAGCCTTTGAGTGAGATTGAGATACGTGTATAAATTAAACTGAACAAACCCTAAGTCACCTACCTGCATACATTTACGTGATATTTTTGCCATTGGCGTTGTTCTCAATGTTCAGGTTTATGTTATTGGTGGGGAAGGCATACTGGAAGAGTTGCAGCTTGCAGGCTTCACTGCTTTTGGTGGTCCCGTGAGTTCTGCATATTTATAAATTATAATCTGTTTCTCTTATTTTCTTTTTTCCTTAATAAAATTGAAGTTCTTCTTGTCTGAAGAACTATTTTGGAGGCATGCACTGCTGTTCTAACAGATTAGTTTTTCAATTCATGTTCTCTTTTGCTTGTAAATTTTGTACCCTTCCACTAATTGTTTAGCTTAATTGATCAATTCAAGTCTATTATTAGGTTACGTTTTCTTAATAGCAATGCATGCTTCAAACTAGACAAAGACGGATGGAAGAGTATCACAAGTTGTTTAAGTTATCCTCACTAAAGCATTCATTGATTGCAGGGAGATGCAAATAAAACAATAGACCTGAAGCAGAACTGCTTTGTTGAACATGATAAGAGTGTAATGTAACACCTTGCTCATTATTACTTTGAGTATCTGCATTGAGATTATTGCTTGCAGTTAATTGATGGGTTCACTTGTGCAGGTTGGAGCTGTAGTGGTTGGTATAGATCCAAACATTAACTATTACAAGCTTCAGTAAGAAAATCTTTTCATTTGCCCTTTTCTTGAGCACTTTATCTTCTGATTTATGTTGCTTCTGAAAGTGACTTGTGTCTCCAAAATTTTAGTTCAAATATCAGAACCCTTGATGACTTATAAACATATGGACCATGGAGTCCCAAAAGAATATTGATGCTATCAAAGCTATATTCCAGTTGCTAGTATGACAAGAAGTATCCACCACATTGCTTATTTTTTACCAAGCTCACATTAACTTTTAATGATCCTAGTTTGTCTTCATCAGCGCATGACAGTTTTGAAATTTCTTTCAAATGTTTATGTTAAAGATTTCTACGTATAGATTTTTCCATTGTTGTAATAACTAACAAGGTCATAATACTGCAAGAATGATGTAATGAACAAATTGCTTTTCTTTGAAAACATTAATGATGTATTAAAGTAGTTTTGGATTGCTAATTAACCCAGCAGAATAACTTTTCTTAAAGTGAGTGACTTGAAAAGTTAAGAATAAACTCTGCCTATAAATTTTAGCATGCTTTAGGTGAATAGGTAGATTTATTTTATTTCATTTATTACAAAATAGATGGATATGAATCATCAACATTCATATACTTATATAGGCAAACATCCTCTTAAATTCTGGTGTGTTAACAGCCGTGTCCTGCATTGAGAATTCTATCCACATTTATGTTATTACTTGCTTTTAGCTGATTCATATTTTGATATTTCAATGTTGTGTTATAGGTATGGAACCCTTTGCATACGTGAAAATCCAGGATGCCTTTTCATTGCCACCAACCGGGATGCAGTTGGAAATATGACTGCTTTGCAAGAATGGCCTGGTCCTTTATTTAACTCCATTTTATTCTTAAGTGATACAGAGAATTAGTATGCCACGTTATTGTATGGCCTCATAACTGATAAAAGTTGAATTTCAGGTGCAGGGAGTATGGTTGCTGCTATGTGTGGATCAACCGAGAAGGAACCTGTTGTGGTGGGGAAACCATCAGCCTTTATGATGGAGTTTTTACTTAAGAAGTGGGAAACATAAATTTTTTGGTTTTGTCCGCTATGTTTTTGTGCTTTACTTTATATTTTTCAGTATATGACTTACTCTTTTAAGCAGATTCAACGTGAGTTGCTCCAAAATGTGTATGGTGGGTGATAGACTAGATACTGATATATTGTTCGGACAAAATTCTGGTTGCAAAACTCTCCTAGTATTTTCAGGTAATGGGACGTATCCTTTTCTATATTGCAAAACTCTCAACATTTTGTGATTATTTTCATTGTGCAAGCAGGTGTCACTACTCAATCAGCTCTACAAGATCCTTCAAATAATATTCAGCCCGACTACTACACAAACAAAGTTTCTGATATGCTTGATTTATTGGGAGCATAAGGTGGTTCTTCCCAAGTTAGTCATTCTCTGATGACCCATTGAGATTATAGGATAATGTCACATACAGACATACTTCATTTCACATTAATTCGATTTTCACTCTCTAATTATAGCTGATCTCATTTCGATTTCCGTGCCTCACTTTGGTGTGAGGTGATGTGCACCAAGGATTATTAGAGGCTATAAAATTTGTTCTCCCATTAATCCGAATCATTACTGTCCGATTATTTTTAAATTGCACTGTACTCAGATTTCGACGTAGAATATCAGTCATGACCAGGGTGAAATTATTCTTTCTATTATTTCAAAGGTAGGACACCACGGTTATTACATCAACGAGCCATTGGAAGCTGAACCCTAATTTGATATTTCTAATAGTGCAGTTCTTTACGTAGCTTTTTATTAGCAGTTTGGCACTACTGTTGTATAGCTTCTTGGCATCTTCATTCACAATCACAAGTAGAGTACTTCCATTGCGACGGGGTTCACTGGGTTTAAACACGGAGGCTTTTATAAACTATAATTCTGTTGTAGAGAGGTGCGATCAACCCGTATTAATGCACTATATTTCATTAGAACTCTGCAATTGATCAACCCGTATTAATGCACTATATTTCATTAGAACTCTGCAATTAAACGTGTTTAGACTAGAGTCATATTAGGATGAGTAACTTCATGGGAAAATCTTGGTGTTGCACTTCTTTTAAAACTCTACTTATGGTCCTATAATAGATTCCAAGTCTGGATAAAAGAGAAAAGTTATGTTAGTATTCGTTAACCACCGTAGAACTTATGGATACTAGTACAAATTACTACAAAGGTTCTTAGAATACAAATTGCTCATATAAAAAGTTTCAGAACTGCCTGGCTCTGAAAAGAAAAATCCTCCCATTTTACATGTTTCTTTCACTGTACATTTATTATTTTTCCTACTTTACTTTTTTTAATCAAAAGTGAAAAAAAATAAATTACTAAGTAGGTATTACAAGAATATAAAATTTTTATTGGACTTTTGGTATGCCCCGAACTATGAAAATGGAAAGGGAAACAATAAATAGGGGCTCGGGCGATCCTCTTGAGTCTTGAGAACCCTTAGTTCACCTTGCTTTGATTAGTGTGTCTAATCTCCGAGCGCCATTTTATTTCCCCAAAATATGCACCACTTAAAAAATGGTTAATAGGAAAAGCATAAAATTTTGGGAACTTGCACAAAATAAATTGGTATCTGTGTGAAACTAACAATAGAAGGTAATTTGGAAAACTTCCACGACGTGGTTTAAGGGACGCGGCCTCAGCATGATCACAAATAGAGTTTGGAAATCCTGGATGTCAACGGGTAGATGATCACAATAGAATAGATAATGCATAATCTGAGGTAACAATGACACCAGAATCGAACACGAACTAACCAAACCTGAAAGAATGTTTGGCACAGATAAACTAGTAGTTAAATAACCCATTGTGTCTTGGACCATAAGATATATTTAGAAGCAGGTTTAAGTCTCAAACTATATCAAAACATAATCAATCAGACAAAGGACAATGGCTATTGTATAGCATAAGATGACCAAAATTCATCAAAGATTTCTACACTACATTCCACTTGTTCCTGTTACAAGCAATCAGAATAACAGGTCATGCTAAGCATAATACAGGCAATGACAATCATACAGAATAGAAGGACCATCATAACAGAACTTACACAATATCATATATCCACAAACAATGGATTATGCTGCTTAGCATCATTGGCAATACTATTTGTCCCACATGAAGACTCCACTGTGACTTGTCATTTTTAAGAAATGGCTAACTCAAACTATACAAGTTCCTTAATGAGCAAACCTAAAGTCTTGGTGGTATATCATATTCATGGATAGTGCCTGGCCTGAATTTTCGAAGCTCCATACCTTTCCAATTCAGGTGGAACAGGACTATTACTTAGAATAAGCCGTGTTATTTTAGTCTTAATGGTGGTTTGGTGAAGTCCTATACGAATGGCAAGTGGCACAACTCTAAGACTTCAACCCCCGAAATTCTGGAACTTGGTTACAGTCCATCTTCACGGACATCAGTGCACTAAATAGTTAAGAATTGTAGTCACCAATTTTTCCTGCATGACCAGTTAGCCCAGTACAATGTGTGTTCATTTCAATATTCCTAGCTTGTCATGGTTTTATGACATGAGCCACATGAGGAATAACAACAAAATTTATAACCAAGATTAATCTCCCTCTATTACTCCTGTGATTTGCCGCATAAAAAGTAATGGTGCACTACCCTTGTTTAAAATATTGGCAACAATCGCTGTCTTGTCATTTACTTCATCAACTCCTGTTTTGATCAACCCAAACCGAACCAATATCTTAAGCTCATGTAAATTTCTGGTCAAGAAGCTTATATAGTTTATTACCTTCCCTTGTTGGGCTTAATGGGATGTGGGCCCTCTTGATATTTAGACCCAAATTTATATCGGGCCCATATTGGATTGGCCTGCAAATGTAACCTGATTCTCTGATGAGTATCTGGTGTGCCATATTAAACTTTGAAATAGAGGAGAGGGATCTTATGATTCTTATAAATAAGAGAGAGAGAGAGAGAGAGAGAGAGAGAGAGAGAGGGAGAAGGGTCTTGTGATTTGTCTCATTTTGGGGAATATTCTCGTGATGTGCGAGGCCATAATAACTGACTGCTTACAATCCCGCATCCCTCGGCTGTGGCACCAATAAATAACCACACAGATTTAATGCAGTTCTACTTCTACAATTACTTACTTCACATGGTCTCCAACTATATTTTACATTCTATATAATATCTATTAAGATATTTCACTTGTTCATATTTGATCACTAACAACATTTCAATGAAGAAGATAAGCATGTTATAATACCCGTAAACTCATTAATCCACATTTAAGAAGTTTCAATATCATAATAGGCCCACAGTTATTTCTTCCTTTCTAGACAATTTACAGGTCAAATGGGAAGGGAATGATGATAAGCGTGAGAAAAGGACATCAAAGGAAAAGGTATGGACCGTGTAACCATGCCAAAACCTTGTGTTGTTGTGCCTTGGTAGTAGGTTACAGGCTCACACTGTCACAGTCAAAATTTTATCCAACTAATTGTGAAATCCATATTTTTTTTACACTTCCTTTGGTGGAAGAGATTTTGACATCAAAAGAAACTAAAAAGTGAAGCCAAAAGTGAAGCTAGCAGCCAAATCCCACATCTCAAAAGCTCTTTTCTGCTAGGTGAGGTTATCAAACTCTGAAGCATCAGACTCTCCCGCTTGAAGGAATATATTCCCTTCTACCAGTAAAACAAAAAACAATTCAAACTTTGTAGAGACTCAAAGTTTTAAATAAAAACTATTTATGTAAATTATATATATGTTGAGGGGCCCAAGACTCACATGCATGCCACATGTCAAAATGTAATTGTACTGATGCTACCACCTTGTAGCTGTTCATATAATATCAGTGTGTACCAGTAATATTTAATCATTGTGACTATAATAAAGAGTTTAATATCAAAGAGGGGGAGAGGGCCACTGCATAAAACTGATAGTTTTGATTCAAAATACAGATAGAGCTGCATGTGGGCATGGGGTGAGTAGCTCGTACCTCTATGCATGCACCTCAGATCTGCTTTGTTTTTCTCTCATACTTAATTTTTTCCTTCGTATTGTTTATGCATTTGTTTAGTATTCCTGTATCTTTGAATGCGTTTCATTGCCTGGAGTGAAAATTGAAAGTAGGGTAAGTAGAAACATCTGCAAAGCCTTGCTTTCTCAACTTGCATGGGTTTAGAAGGCCACAATAATGACCTAAAAAGGTCAAAAAGTGTTCCATCTTACAATGGGCTATTTTTAAATTTTAATTAACAAAATGTTTCCCATAAATTATAGCAAAACTTTAAAGTTATTGTCGGTTTCTGAGATCGTGATCCATTTTCTCAAGTTCCGTGGGTTGATTATTAATTCTCTTTTGACACAGCGTGATACTTGGTGTTTGTCTATCAATTTGAGTAGTTTAGAAACTGCAATGCTTCTATCTCATTGGGCAAACAATTGAAGTATTTTGTTTTACTTTTTGGTTTTTATTGAGGTGGAACTTTTAAAATTAAATGACTAGTATCACAAATATCCCATTATCGAAAATCTTGTCAAACTTGTTACATTAGCCTAAGTATTTTTTGAATAATTTCTTTGGAGTAGCAAATTTAGATGACTATAGCTTAAGCTGATTAATAATAGATCAATATTATTACTTTCAAAAGCAACATTTTCAAATGTTTTCTATTGAGCAACTTAAACTCAAGACATAAAAGCTGACGCTATTTTTTTGTATTTGAGAAAAGCTACCTTAGTTTGGCTTCCACTCACTCTCAAGAAATCACATGTTTCAAGACCAAGAAAAAAAAAGAAGGCAAAGAAAAATCTTATCATCATTCAACATTTTCTGTAACGAAAAGAGCCTATATATAAAAGGATAAATTGGCCCAAATAAAGTTTTGTTTGACCGAGGAAAATTGTTTTTAGGGAGGGGGTGGAGTCTATGAAAAAGAGGAAAGCAACTAAGAAAACAAAGTGTCTGTTTGAGAGAGGGAAAGGACCAGAGAAGCGTGAAGTGCCCTACTTTGCCTTTAACTTGGGACCAAACTTATGTACTATATATTGGGAGTCAAAATCCAAAACCCACTAATCCTAATGTTAACCCCAAAGTTGAAGGTCACTACCTCCCCTTATTGCCCCATGTGGCCATTGCTGAATGACTCTAGACAGTGACTTTAACCAAGAAAGTTGTCCACGACATGAGCAATCAAACAAAACATTGGTAAAAAATAAAGTCACAGTCCAAAGTTGATTTATTGTCGTTTTTCAGATTTTTCCCATTTGGTGCGCAATTGCTCACACGTAACTAGTGTTAGAAAAATATTACACGAGATGAGAAAAGAGAATTATTAAAGCAAAAGCAAAGAAAGAAACATTTCGTTGATGTTTGAAGTGGACACTTTTGGTCATGTCCTAAATAATAAATGTATATATTGGGGGGGGGGGGTATGTTATATGTGTTATCATTGATTTGTGTTAATTTTGTGGTTGATATTAAAGGGAAGAATTATAGTGATAGTTCTCAATAAATTAACATTCTTTTTTTAAACCCTGAATCCAATTGTGGTTAAAGCTTAAAAGATTAGTTGTTCATATTTGGACACATAATGTGTACTTGTTTACTTGGCCCTCTTGCTTGCTATCTCATCCTGGTTGTCAAAATAAGAAAAAGGTGTTTGTGGATGTACCAGAGTAGAGATATCTGGATGCTTTTTGGAAAGAGAGATATTTGGATTACATGAAACACCAGAAAAACTAAGGTCAATATTATTTATTTATGGGGAGGGAGGGGGGGGGGGTCATATGGAAAAATGAATTCCAACCACCTCAATTGTTATTATTTATTAGATTTCATACTCAATTGGGACCTGATACAGTTGTGCAAAGTCACTTATTTCGAGAAAACAAAGCCATAGACCAATTTGTTAAAGCTCTAATGAATTCAATTTGAGCCAAACTCTTAGTAATGAAAAGGTCATTTATTAATGCAGCCTATATATTTCTCTTTCTCATTTGCACACACATAGGGGATGAGTGATCCATGTGTGATCCCTTGTCCCATCACAGCAATAGCATAGCATTTAGAGGCTGGGCCCTGCTTGGCTAGTATAGCAAAGACACTGAGAATAATTAACGTAATTGGTAGGATAGCACTGCAAGATAAGGAGGGGTTTTCTCATTTACAAGCCCCAATGAACGTAGTTCCTATTTTGCAATGAAATTAAAGCCACTTCTTTTGGTACATACATAATCAAAAGCTTTAATGGGCATTGCAGTGAGTGTGCAATGGATGGTCCACCAAAACTTATTATAGCTTAGATGATTCAGTAATACACCTCTATTTTTCATTGGATCACCCAAACATTCCCATGGACCGTTGGTCCATTACTTGCTCATTTTATTGACTGCAAGGGAAAGTAGCACCCATTTTAGGCAACCAAAAATCTTCATGTCGGCTTAAGTGATGGAAATTTGTATTTACATCAAATGACTTCATGCAAACATAATCATAATAACAATTATTGTATATAGGAAAACTATTTTTTCCCCCTTCCTTCTTTCTTTCTTTCTTATTTTATTTTCTTTCTTGCTTCCTTGTTTTGTTTTGTTTATGATTTTTATTTTTTCTTTTGGGTTATATTTTGGGGTTGAAAGGAAAATAATAGGATGATAGGATGGTCACCACCTATTAGATGCTCCACACTCTAGGGAAATTGTCGTCTTATTCAACCTCGCCACGCTTCCTCCCTCAATAACATGTGATTTCAGATTTTTTAAATGGAAATATCCAATCATTAACAATTATTTAAGAAAATATTAATTGACACTCTTAAAATGCTAATTAAAATTTTAAAATATTTTTTATTAAAAAATTAGTAATCTATTTTAACATAATTTTGTAAAAAAATATTATTTATTAATTATTTAATCTATACTCTTAAGAACACTTATTAGCATAATTCTTTAATTAATTTTTTAAGTTCAAAATTTGGTTACAAGTGGAGGGAATATTGCAGAAAAAATTAAATTAAGATTTAATCCATTATTTTATGGGATTTTTAATATTTATTTTTAAAGCAACTACAAGTAAAGATATTTCATTAATTAAGAAAATATTTATCATGTTAAAAATACAATAAATACTTTTCATAAAATATTTTAAAATTATTTAAATTTATTTTTAAAAACTGATTTTAACGAAAACATAAGTTTATTCTAATGATAAAGCTGCCAAATTATCTATAAAAAAATTTCTTTCCTTTGCAAATCAACACCTAAATTAGCTTAAAAATGATGTAATCACCTATTTTATGGAAACGTTGAAAAAATTGAAGGTCTTAGTGTTATTTTAGGAAATAATGAAAAATGTTGACTTTATTTATCCATAAATATTTATACACAGACCATGTTATGTTAAAATATTTATTATTACATTTTTATTTTTATATGTTTATTTTTTTAATCCTAACACCTCCACCACCTCACAAATATGTAAGATAAAATGTTTCATATTAATATAAACAAAATATTATTCAATTCTTTAAAGAAAATAATGATGACATTGATATTCGCTAAACATTACAGGGAAAAAAAGGTTATATTTTAATATAGTAAATATAAACAAAAATAATACTGCAATAAAAGTAGAAGAAATAAATTTAAAAAGAAAAAGATAAAAGAATTATTTGGGCAAAGGCATGACAGACAGGTGCAAGACCTCAGAACTGTTTAGTGATTTGGACCTCTCTTGGTTTTGGCGACAAAAAACCATTGAAATTATTGAACAAAGAAAAAAGCTTTGCTTTACCTTTGACTCCTCTCTCTCTCTCTCTCTCTCTCTCTCTCTCTAAGCTACCAGGAGCTCCCAACCCACAGTGCTACTCTCTCTCTCACTGCAAAAGCAACGAAGCTGAGTTCTGATCCTTGAAATTAGGTACTC
Source organism: Abrus precatorius (assembly GCF_003935025.1). Taxonomy (NCBI): domain Eukaryota; kingdom Viridiplantae; phylum Streptophyta; class Magnoliopsida; order Fabales; family Fabaceae; genus Abrus; species Abrus precatorius. The sequence continues at coordinate 28,409,320 of NW_020874292.1, read as the reverse complement.
TTTTGGGCTCTTCTTACTTTCCCTTTTTCCCTCTTCCAACTCTTCTCATCCTCTGTTTGCTCCTTAACCCTTCAAGTTCAACTCTTTTTGCATCTGGGTCTCTCTCTCTCCCCCTTTGGATCTGCCTCAGATACCTCTACAAACCGTGTTTCCTTGATCAAGATCCCTTTTTTATTCAATTGTCTCAGGATCTCTCTCATGTACCTGCTTGTGGTAATTTCCCCCCCTTCCTAGTACCCTTGCATCACCCCAAAACATTCATTCTACCTTTTGCTGGCAAATTTGACTCATGCTTATAGTTGTTCTATGAATTTTTGCTTTTTGATGTTGATTCTTGTCTTGTTGGTTACTCATCACTATTGAGCTTTTACTAATTTGATCATGTTCTGCATGCAGTTCCACAGCTCAAGTTTCCTTCTTTTTTGGCGATATGTTGTTGATTTGCTAACTGGTTTTTCGGTTCTGTCCAATGTTTGTTCATGAATATAATAGCATGTGGCTTTACTCAGCTGAAGTTTGAGGTCTTGGTTGGTTGATTCTTTTGTTGTGCTTTGGTTTGGTTATGTTGTGATGCACTTTGTGTTATGTATCGGTGGGAGGAACTGTTTCACTTATTGATGGATCTATTGTTCTCTTGTTGAGTGTGAGCTAATTGTGTGTTAATTTCATTGATGTTTGATGTATTTCTTAATAGATTGGTAGATGAGTCTCTGTCAAGTGTCAACATATAGTTGTTAAACTGCGCATGTTTTTCGTTGTGTGGTGTGATGGCTGACAGCTTCTATATGATGTTGATGCCTTTAATAGGTTGTTTGAAACCATAAATGGATGTTAAGCCATGGATTTGGTCAATCTGATCTCAATTGAAATCCTTTAGCATTTCTGATGGACTCAAAAACTAGTGCTAGAGCTCTCCCAAAGCAGCATCAGAAGACGGCTGGGATTCAAACCCTTGAAGCAAAAGACTTTGGATCTTCTTCACTGCCAGTTCCAAAGACGGGAAAACCTGAGCTGGCTGCTCCTGAGGATTTATCAAAGTCTGTGGAAAAGACGTCCACCAAGCAGAATACTGGAGAAATTGCTGAAAGCAAGAAGTTTGGAGTTTCAATCCACAAAGGGTCTGCTGATTCCTTGAATAATAAGAGTGGTTCTCGTGCTTCCTCATCTGTTCTGGACAAAGCATCTGGAGGAGTGAATCATGCTGTTAACGAGAACATAGGCTCGCAGGAAAGCTCTATTGATCAAGATAAAAAGACATCGGAATATGGTAGTATGAAGAACAGTTCTGTTTCTGCCAAAGTTAGTGATGGGGCCAGCAGTCTTGCAAAGACAAGTGGAAGTGCCAAGATCAGCGATCGAGCTGATTTTGTTGAGAGTGGTAAGAGCAGTATTTGCAGAGGAAGTACAAGCAGTGATGTGAGTGATGAGAGTACTTGTAGTAGCTTTAGTAGCAGCATAAACAAGCCTCACAAGGCAAATGACTTGAGATGGGAAGCTATCCAAGCGGTTCGAAGTAGAGATGGGGTATTGGGTTTAGGTCACTTTAGACTGTTGAAGAGGCTGGGATGTGGGGATATTGGTAGTGTGTACCTCTCTGAGTTGAGTGGAACTAAATGTTACTTTGCAATGAAGGTAATGGACAAAGGGTCCCTAGCAAGTCGTAAAAAGCTACTTCGTGCTCAGACCGAACGAGAAATTCTGCAGTCGCTTGACCACCCATTTCTCCCAACTTTGTACACCCATTTTGAGACAGAGAAATTCTCATGCTTGGTAATGGAATTCTGCCCAGGTGGAGACCTCCATACACTTAGGCAGAAGCAACCAGGGAAGCATTTTCCTGAGCAGGCAGTAAAGTATGTTTAAGTTATAACACAATTTTGGTTCTTTTGTGCTGGTTATAATACTTACTGTATTTATCCTTTGATTTTCCCTATTTCTCATATATGTTTTAGTTGCTACTCCGCTGATTTACATCAGTTCTAGTTTAATTCTCTGCCACAAAAAGGTAAATGTTTCTACAATTTTGTTTGCATGAAACATGCAATCTGCTATGTTTTACAAGATTTATAACCTCAAATAAAAATATCTAAATACGAAGTATAAATTACATACAATATACCCTGGATATTCTGTTCTGCTTGAAATGAACTATGTTTTTGTTTTGGGAACATGGATTTGTCATTTGTGCACCGGTGATGTGTTGCTTTCATGTGAAAACTGGATCCAGTTCCAGATACAGTGTGGCTTTAGTGGCTTGGTGTAGTCTAAAGGGGAGGAAACTAAGTTTGAATCTTTTCAGGGTTTTGTAATTATAACCACAGTATTTTTTTTCAAAATTTTCCCTGGGAAATCCCATGAGTATTAATGTAGGCAGTTGTTGTGGGGGATCATCCTTATTTGTGCACCCACATACCCTTTTTGCTCTAATTGCTGCACTGTACTGAAGCAACTTAATTCTAATGGTCAAATTGCATTATCCTTGTTTGTAGATCCCGTTACAATCATACAATCACCTAAAACTAATTACTTAATATGGTAAGAACATTGAATGAGCCTAGGATGCTCCTGTGCCATGCATGCATGATAAGTATAGGTGGAGGTTGTGATGAATTTCTTTAACCTGTGGGTTTGCACGTGTGCATGTTTTACTTTTCATGTGTTTATGATGCATTTAGTTTTTTTTATATATATGAAGTCAAATAATGTGTTCCAGACAATTTCAAATATAAAATTGGTTTTGCATTGGATGATTGCATTGTTTGTGGAAAGATAGATAAATTAAGTTGAAAGCTTAATTGTCATTAATATTATAACAACTCAGCCTTTTTTTTTCTTTCCTTACTGGGATATTTACTCAGTGCAAATGACTTTTGAACATGCTCAGATCCCTTAACATCTACAATTTATGATAAAATCTGTCAGCTGAATTGAGATGTCTGATGCTTCTTAAGCCTAGTCTTGATCTCTTTTCCTGTTTTTCATATTTTATAATTTAGCCTAACTTGGCAATTATGTTAATTTGATTTGATGTTAACAACTGCTAATTTCATCATAACTTGCAGATTTTATGTGGCAGAGGTCCTACTGGCTTTGGAGTACCTACACATGCTTGGGATTGTCTACCGTGACCTTAAGCCAGAAAATGTCCTTGTTAGGGATGACGGACATATTATGCTCTCTGACTTTGATCTTTCCCTCCGCTGTGCTGTTAGTCCAACCCTTGTTAAAACCTCATCCACGGATTCTGAACCTTTAAGAAAGAATCCTGTTTACTGTGTCCAACCTGCATGTATTGAGCCACCTTCCTGCATCCAACCATCATGTGTTGCTCCTACTACATGCTTTTCACCCCGCCTCTTTTCGAGCAAATCGAAGAAAGACCGGAAGCCCAAAACCGAAATTGGCAACCAAGTGAGTCCGTTACCTGAGCTTATTGCCGAGCCTACTGATGCTCGGTCTATGTCATTTGTTGGAACCCATGAATACTTGGCACCTGAGATCATTAAGGGTGAAGGTCATGGGAGTGCAGTTGATTGGTGGACTTTCGGGATCTTTCTATACGAGCTGTTGTTCGGTAAAACTCCTTTCAAGGGATCTGGAAACCGAGCTACGTTGTTTAACGTCGTGGGTCAGCCCCTGCGATTTCCAGAAGCACCTGTTGTCAGTTTTGCAGCAAGGGATCTTATAAGGGGGTTGCTTGTAAAGGAACCTCAGCACAGATTGGCGTATAAACGAGGCGCCACCGAGATTAAGCAACATCCCTTCTTTGAAGGTGTGAATTGGGCACTGATCAGATGTGCTACCCCCCCTGAGATCCCAAAGCCTGTAGAGTTTGAGAAGATACCTTCCCCAGCTTCATCAGCTGGTGGTGAAAAGGCTGTTAACCACATGTCAATACCTAATCAGAAAGGTTCTGATAATTATCTGGAGTTTGATTTCTTCTAGAGATAGACAATATTGATTGCAAATGGTTTCTGTTAAGAGGGGAGGAACTGTTTTTCAATGTTTCAGGAACAGATGATGAGGAATTGTATGTTTGTTTTTGTTGGCTATTTGCAGTTTCAAATTTGTATGGCATTATTAATGAATGGCTTCTCTGCATCTCAAAGGCATAAAAGAACATGACTGCCAAAGCACTAGGAATTTGAGCCAGCCAATGGTGGTGGTGGTGATGATGATGATGCTCTTTAAGGTCCCAATGGTAAGTATGCAATTGTGGAAAGTGGAGCACATGGGCATCCAGCAAAATGCAGTTGCTATTTAGACCTGAACTCAAACACATTCAAAATTTTGTTTTCTTTCGAAAATTAGTGTCATGTCATCAAAGAAAAAGGACATTTTTCTGCCTAGGAACTGCTCACCATTGCCTGAATTACAGTGTCATCTCAAGAACAGTAGCATCTAAATCCCAAAATCAACTAAAATGCAAAATAGTCAATTTGTTTTTCTCATATATACAATTATAGCTAGATGGTTAATTCTCTTTCCATGAACATTGCTGTGAAAAGCTGGGTACCCTGGGTTATTGGACATGCTGCAGGTTGCGTTTTCTTTAGCATTTCGTATGTTTTATTCTACAAAACAAACTAATGGATTTAACTACAGGTTGTAAAAACAAGAAACGATGATTAAACACATAAATTATAAAAAAAATAAATTATCGATAGAGATAAAAAATATTCAATTGAAAAAATAAGAATTTAAAATAAATTAAAGTGATACACTATACCATGAAATTAACAAATATTTTTTATATGAAAATATAATAAAAATAATATAATCTGAAAATTGAATTAAACTGTACTATATGCAATTTTTTTAGTTTTTGGGTTGATTGATTTTTTATTTATTTATTTTGATCGGTTTAGCAATTTGAAAATGGTTTAATTTGCGAAGTTCTGTTCCTCTTCAAGAGAGTAAAATTTATATTTTTCTTAAACAAAAATATAAAATGAATGTAACTGGATGTCCAATTACGAGAGAAAATTCTGTAAACAAAATTTTACATTTTTTTTAAGAAAAAATATAAAATCAAAGTAAATGTCCAGTTTCGAGAGAAAATCTGGATCCATATTTAATACTCTTCAACATTTAAACCCAAAATAATACAGCTCCAAGGCAGTAAAAGGAAAAGGAAAAAAACTGCATATACTTTTAACAAAAGTACTTAGTTGATGTAAGATATCAGTTTAATGATGACAATATTTTGTGATGCATGAAGAAGATACATGATCAAATGTTTTTAAATCCTAACCTATGAATTTCAACTTTAGTTATTAGCCTTTGCCAGTCTAAAAACATGAATTAGACAAATTGCTAACAAAGTCACCCGAATATCATCTAATTATAATGTCAAAAACTTATGTGGATATAGATAATTTTTGTTATTTTTCTTCTGACCAAGATTTTTTTGTTAGTTACGTGGCACAAGTGAATTTTCATCTGGTTTCTATTGCGATCTTTTGTAACATGAGCACGTTGCAGGTCATTCATCATTATTCATAATCCAAATAACAATTAAGTTGTAGGAAATTTCCAAAGATTGAAAGTTCAACACATTTAAATCCAATTTCTACGTTCTTTCACGAACAACATACAGATTAATGGATGATAATAGATTATCTAAAGCATACCCCTTTACTACTTGAACTACTAAAATGATCATCCCAAATTCTTGCATGTTTTGTGTGCGTATATATAGATAATAAAACCCTTTTTTATATATCTTCAATATTTAGATACAACCATGTATAACTAACACATAGTCTAGACTTTGCAACTAGCACAAGTTACAGCAAACAGATCATACAAGAAAAAGAAAAAGCTCAAAATAAATCACCTTTAATCTTAACCCCCTTTTTTAAGAGTATGTACTCTAGATCTTGAGTAATGTAATTTGTACAATTGCACTACAATTATATATATTCGGTGGCTTCATTTGAATTTAAAGATCCATTTTATCGTAATGAAATAAGGCATGGTTATGATTGCAAAAGTTGTACAAGAAGCATATTCATTGTCTCTAATTATTAACATGGGTCAACGAAAAACAATTGAGTTCTTATACATTTTCATTGATTAAAATCCGGGTCTAAATAAACATATAGGATTGGGGATAAAACGTATAAGAGGAACAAAACGATGGGATTCATCTCCTTCTTGTGAAACTCTGGAACTGCTAATGTCAGAGGAGTATGATGAAGTGCAACCAATCATCTGATCAATCACTTCCTTTCCATTGCATATTATTTTAACATCACAGATTTCGGGTGCATTCTTGAGGACCTTATCTGCTATGGCATTTCTTCTTCTAGAGACAAATCTGTTAAATATCACAATAATAAAATAACTGACACATTAGCAAAAGATTATTGGTATTAATTTAATTTCAGATATTGCAGGACATGGTACCTTAAAGTATATTTGGTAATTCCAATCACCAATTTCCTTATGCTAAGATCATTAACAAGGTCTACTATGGCTTTGGCAACATTGTTATCCTCGATGAGCAACACCTCCACATTTACCTGTATGTTATTACCATTATTTATCTATAACTAATATAGAAAAGGACTAGTGTCCAAATAAACTGATCTTATATTTGTTTACCTTTGAATCAATGCATATGTCAATGAACCTTTGAAGGAGTAGTTTCCTCTGGCCTTTCTTTTGAGCCAAGTAAAAGTCAACATACTCTGGTTTTACATGACTCCTTGGAATTTTTCCAACTGCCATCAAGCATATTAAAAGGAAGACGATCAAGAACACAAAATAATAGCTGAATTGGTAGCTTTATTAGTTAAAATGGAAACACTCTTGTTATCCATCCCTTGAATTGCACCAACGATATCAAACAACTTAAGTTGAAATTCTTTTGCATGATATACCAATAAAACTCAAATATTCTCATTTGATATAGCGTTTGATAGACATCTTAGAATGGACACATCATAACATATGGATTAAATTTTATTTGGTGCGTTTTAAAAATGAAACAAAACATAATATGTGGATAAAAAGTCGTTTTGATTCTACTAGAAAGGAACAATAAAATGGTACAGTTTGTTCTGCTCACACACCAACTCTACTTATGATTGGATTGGTGAAAATTAGAGTGGGATGGAATGGAATTTTAATATGACATATTATTTGGATTTATTAAATAAGAAAGAAATGGAATGGATTCCATTCCATTTCATCTAAAACATTACTTTATATCCTCTCTTAATTTGGTATAAATGATGAAAATTAAACTAAATTTTTATTTTATCAAAATATATTAAAATAATAAAGTAGTAATTTTATTTCATTCTATTGAGTTCTATTTTATTCCATTCCTATCATTTTACTGTTAGATATTCAAATATAACCTTGAAGTAATACCATTTTACAAGGACTATCAAGTAACCAATCTTATACAGTAATTTGGTCCTAAAAAGGTATTAATTTGACCATAACCATCTAACAAAGGAACAGAGAAGGAAAAGACAAAATAAAGAACAACAAAATATAAGAACATGACTTACATGGACTTGGGATGAGCCTAATTTCAGGAAAAATATGTATAAGACAAACAGTAGTAGAGGGTGTGACAGCATGTTTCAAAGTCCATAAAAGTGCTTCCATGCTTGATTCTCCAGCATGGTCCACTGCCACATGAACAATATCCTTGTGGTTGTGAATATCAAAAGAGAACACACTGCTCTCACAGTCTTCTGATATTGTATCCAATGGCTCCTTGAGATTGATCTCAAATAGCTCCTCTGAATCTTCATTTACATTACTTATCTCCCTGTTGTTGCAGCTTTGGCTGCAATCAAACACTTGGTTTCTCCTGAATCCAATGAAACCGCATGTGCAACTTGCGGTTTCTTCATTGAAATCGTTTTGCAAACACTCATCACCCTTTTCCTTTGACATCGTTGAGATACAACGTTTGTGCCCAAGTTTACATCAACTTGGTTTCTCCTATGGTTTTGTAGACTTTGTTATTGCAAAGGAAAAACTAAAAAATTAAAGATTTGACTTGGATTTTTTTTTACCAGAATTGCTAAGAGACCACACTCTTAACCTTACCTTATTTTTAACACATTTTTATTAGTTAAAACTTACTAAAAAATATAAAAATATGAGTAAATTTTGTCTATTCATATAATTTTTAATCAATTTCAATCAATGTAGTGTTGTTAGTCCTTTTGTATTAAATTAGAGTTTCATTGTTTCAGCGTAATTAAAACGAAACTTCAGCAACTTGAGGATGCATATAGATTAGAGGAATGGTATCATGGATTACGCGTATTTGTGTACAGGACAAAAGGGTACAAACAAATTTTATTTTATAAAAATTAAAGAAAGTGATACGAAGAGAATTGATTAATGAATTAAAATAAAAAACAAAGGTAATACGGAAGGTAAGGACAAAATAAAAAAGCCGAAAAGGAAATGAATTTGAGAGAGTAAGGTTGTGAACATAATTAGAATTAGCCTTTTGGCATGAGGTAAACTATGGCCAAACACCTCCATTAAACTCAAATTATATACACAGCAATACTCTTTTTTCCTTCCGCTCCTTTTTATAAGAAATAAATAATAGATTTAAAATATATTAATTATTAAATTTCTTTTAAAATTTAAGATTTATTACATCATTTAATATTATAGATATTTTTAAATAAAATTTATATTTATGAAAAACATAACATACTTAATTATTTTTCTTGATCTGATGATTTAATTTTTTATTTTTTATAAAAAGTGCGAGAAAGAATGATATACTAAATTGATGATGCCATTTCTTTCACACGGTAAGATTAGATAACGACTACATTAGACACTGGTTAATTAATTAAAGTTTAACTCTAAGCTAATAATTAATCATATTATATACTTAGGAGGATATAATATAATTAAATATTAGCTGTATAATTATATAAGTCTATGAGTCTAACGTAAACTCACGACGATAATACTAAAAACCAATCATCTTTAATTTTCCGTATTCATGGTTAAATTTGTTGTGAGTAAGGAAGATATAGATTCTTAAATTACCTTTCTTTTCAATTATTCAAGCACAATAATAATGTTACAAATATGCAAAATTTCCAAACTTCGGGTGATCTATAAAAAGATAAAATATAGGCGTAATTTCAGGTATTTTAGTGTTGTTTTTAAATAATTAAAACTTTTACTTAGTAAAAAGTACGCATTTAAATTTGTTACAAATTATTGAAATAACATTTTAATTTTAATTAAAAAATGATAGTAAAAAATTTAAATAAATTATACTCAAATTTTGTTCTTACTAAAATTATTTGTCACCTCTATAAATTCACTATAAAGTAATTAAATATTCAACCAAATAATAGTTTTTTCAAATATTTTTAAATCGAACTAATCGTTGCTAAAACATATATTAATTTATGGTTTACTAGTCCACCCGGGACTAAATAAAAAGTCATGTCATATAAATACTAATTTTAATTTTTGATTGGGAATTTTTGCAAGCTATAGTGTGAAATTAGTCCTTGAATCAATCCATCATCTTCTGAAAATGAAGACCTCTAAATTTAAATCCGTGATACTACAAATAAAGTTTACTTAGGGTTATAGGTATTTTTCCTTGTAACCAACCATTGTTGGATGTATAGTTTAACATTATATAATATATAAACTAATAAATTAATATAAAATCAAAAGAAATTAAGTAAATTTTAAATTGATATAAAAAAGTAATAATATATGTTGTACAAACAAATTGAGATTTGACAAGTTATCAAATTCTTTTTCTAAAGATCTCCAATAAAATAACAATAGAAAAATAGTGTGTATGCCAAACCTTTTATATATATATATATATATATATAGAGAGAGAGAGAGAGAGAGAGAGAGTTCAAATATAAATGAGTCATGGTGATGTGGTCTAAGTCAGACTAGTTGTCCCATATAAAACCGCCCAAGAATATGTGGATATGAGAAATGTTCTTGGGGACTTTCCTTTGTACCTTCTAGGGTTAGTTGGATTTGGAATATAGATAAAATAATAAAATCAAGAATTGAATTGATAAATAAACATAAATTACATAAATATTATCAATATAAATACATAAATATTTACTTAAGTACAATTTAATGTAACATTACAAAGAATTCACATAGATCATTCAATAATATGCAGTATATTTAGTTGTTATCTTGAGATCCTCACTTTAGTAGTAGTTCCTTTTCTTCACTATGTATTTTTTTTTCTTCGATTAATTTTGGATCGTTCATTTAATATCTTGGTGTCAATTTCAACTTTTAGAGATTTTTTTCCTCATAAATTCTACTCTCAAATCGGATTCCCTTGAAAAAAAATCCTCAAAGGGAAATTGTATTTGATGGGAATAAATAAAAATATATTTTTATTTAAATTTTAATAAATTTATATTAATATTCACTTTAAAATAAAACTAAAAATATGTATATATTTATTTTTTTAAATAGATAATGGATACACAAGAAATGATACGATACAAGAAAATATTAGAGTATTATTTATAATAAAAAATAACTAAAAATTATTTAAGTCAATTTAATTATATGTATAAAAGATTTTTAAAAGTATAGATAAAAATAGTAAATTGCATGAATTTTAATTTAATAAAAAAGAATAAGAATGATATTAAATATTATATTTTTTATATAAATATTTTATATGTAATTCTTTAATTAGTGTTATGACAACGTTTATTCATTCCAAATAGATCATTACAGTTTTCAAAATGCTTTCTTCGTATTAATGTCTCTTGTGTTTAGGTACTGTCTTAATGTTTACCGTTTATCATAGTCCTTGGCAACTATACCTCAGAAAAAGTTATCTAAATGCATTTTAAGAAAATTGTTGCTTTATGGGGAAATTCGTTGTTTGCAATGAGATATACTAACTATCAATACGCGTTTCTCTTTGTTGCAGTTCAGATGAGTTTGTCATAAATTATGTTCTAATTATTTTTATCATATAATAAACACTTTCGAGCAGACAAAATTATCAGCCAAAATCCAAGGGAAGTCTTAAGCAATAGGATACTTCATACTTGTGTACTGTTTCGGTATAGTGTCAATATTGCAATGTACATAATAAAATACCCATGTTTTGTACCAAAATTTACTCTTTTTATAGAGATACAACATAAAAATTGAAGAGAAAAAGTTCACATATTTCATAATTAATGGACTTTAGCTTGCAGTTCTCACTTACAATAGGGCTACCTTAAATTAAAAATATTAGCAGCCCAACCAAATTATACAAAATCAGTGATATTGCATGAAAATTCTCTTCTGGTTTCAAACACTTAATTTTTCATCTACACAAAGTCTAAAATCTAAAACCAATATTCATTGAGGGAACTATCCCCTATGCTAAAGTTTGGGCTTAGAAGTTAAAACAAACACATGAAACTGAAGCATTTTGCTGATCTTTTTTCAGGGCCATGGAAGTATCATTAGCAGTGGCTCTAGTTATCTGTTCTCTTACTTCCTTCCCTTCACATAAAATACTCACCTTGCAACTTTCTGGAGCATTCTGAAGTATCTGATCAGCTATGCCATTCCCTTTCCTTGATCTCAATTTTCTGTGCAACCAAAATGTAAGTGCTTCATTCAAATGTAAAAAATGTATACGAAGGCCTAAGCTGAACTTGTATAGAATACATTGATAGTATAGCATTCTACCTTAATTGGGATTTATTGGCTCCAATCACTAGTTTTCCTATTTGAAGAATGGGAATCAGGTCAATGATAGCCTTTGCAATCAAGTCACTCTCTATCAGGATGGTGTCTACTTTTACCTGTTTGATATTTTTGTTACTTCATTTCTTGCTTTTGGATGAAATTTGAAAGAGAGAAAAAAAAAATGTTTGCATTTGCAATTTTACAATTTTAGTTATAGATCAATAAGTACCTTGGAAGCAGAGCATAACTGGAGGAACTTATTAAGGAGGTCTCTCCTCTTGCCTCTTTCTTGGGCGACATAGCTCTCCACCTGCTCAGGACTCACTTGCTCCTTTGGAATCATTCCCACTCCCACTGCCATCATATGAAACAACCTTAATCTAGCTTATAGATAACTCTTTCCACAACTTAACTCCTAATATAATTATTATGATTAAAGTATATGAATAGAACTTAACCTAAAAGATCAATTCATTAAGTGAGAGAATCCCATACCTTAAATATTACATTAAACATCTTATTTTTCGACTCATAACATTTAGTTAAAAATAGCATTTAAATTTCAACTTGAGGAAAGTATTTGCATTTAGAAAGGAAAAATCTGATCTGAAGAATTCCACAAGAGTTTTGACTATTTGTCCTTGAAATTCACAATCTTTTCAATCATTGTACTCCTTGTTGTGACTCGAGAACCCCATCTTAATTTAGCATTCATATCTTGACTCTTGGATCATCTTAAATTTTAAGCCCTCAAAATTGATTCCTGGGTTAAAGTGAAGAAAGCCAAATGCTCAAGTAAAAAAATGAAAAAAGAACTTTGAAGCATTTTCTATATCCCTTGATCCTGAGAGGCAATATTAATTCTTTGTGGTCTTGAAAACAACTTGGTGTTTAAGATCCAACCTCACAGTCACTGGTAGGCCCATAGAGCGAACAAGTTGCACCCATCCACCGTTGAGACAGGAAATCAAAGAAAGAACAAAAGTTATATGATATTCTTTAATTATCAGCAGTGTTGTTTATCAATTAAAATTTTATTTAATATTACACCGAATCATCCAAATAAAATTTTAATTTTAATTAATAAAAAATACCAACAACACTTTCTAAGCACCAAAGTTTTATTATTAAAGATAAAAAATAGTAATTGAAAATTAATAATTAAGAGTGAGAGAGAGAGAGAGAGAGAGAGATGGGAAAATTGGAAGAGAAGGGTTACATGGGTTTGGAACGTGGTTGATCTCTGGGAAAACATGTACGAGATAGAGCATGGTAGATGGAGAAGGCAAGTTGTTGAGGGTCCATGAGAGAGCTACCATGCTACTTTGGCCCTTACCAACGGCTACATAAACAGTATCTTCTTCGTTAATGGTGAGCATAGGATTGGGAGCATGATTGAAGTGCACGTGCGAGGTGTTCTCTTCCTCTATCTCACTCACGCTTGTGCTGTTGCCATAGGTGTAGTTGTCACCTTCATCTGAATGGTGCAAGCAGTGCAAGGTCTGAGTCAACGTTGCAGACATTTATGAGTGAAAGTGAGGTTGTAGAAAGAAGAGAAGAGAAGAGAAGAGAAGTGTGTAACTTGTTATGTGACTGATGAGGCGTTGAAGGTGTAAATGAAAATTGAAAACGGAGAGAGATAGAGAGAAAGGAAGACTATCTATTTACAGCTTAAAAAGTGAGTATTATATACTAAGATAGATAACCAAATTTTTTTGAATATGTTATAAAAGTTTATGAAATATTTAAAAGAGTTTATTATAATATTTTTTAGTTCATTTATTTTTTATTTTTTATTATATGTTATGTTAATAATAAAAAAATTAGTAAATAAATATTTGATTAAGTTATTTATATTAATATATTTTATAAATATTATTATTGGAACTGATAAGTGTATTTTTCAATTTTAGGTATAGGAGACGACGGAAAAAGAAAAATAAAAAATAATGATAATAATATAATATGGTAAAAATAAGTATATAAAATTTATAGCGGTAAAAGAATATAAAAAAATATATATAACAATTAATTTTAACGTAATACTTAAATTTTATGGTTTGTATATTTTTATACAGATAAATAAAAATAAAAAAGTAATACATAATAATAAAATTTTATTAAAAATTAAGCAGTAAGGCATTAGGATTGTAAATTGAGTATATTGTTACGTTTTCTAAAAAATAATAATATTTGTTACTTTTTAACTAATACTTTAGTATAGCTATTATTATTAGAAAAAATTGTTAACTTAAACCTTAAATGATAAACTTTTATTGATAAAGAATATATTTATTATATAAAAAATGTTATAGTTAAAATTATGAAATTGGCAATATTGTTATTATAGCTAAGGCCTGAGGCGGCAAATTTGTGGGTGTGAAAGCATCGTGGTCCATGGACTACTAAGAGTTTGAATTTGAACTTTGACTTTTATTTTTGTCTTGACCGACCCAATTGTCTATTATAAGATATTTTAGATGTTCAAATTATGCCCTGTTCTCTACTCTCTTTCTTTCTTTCTTTTTTTCCACCCACAAACTTTAAACCTATTATAATAACATGCTGTTAAATCAGTCGCTGTATTTTACTTGTGTTTAATTAAAAAAGCTTCGATTGTTTTATTAAGAAAGTAAATAACTGTTTTAAATAATTATTTGTGTAATTTATCTCATTCTTAATGATTAAAATAATGATTTTTTAAAAATTAATTACCAAAATAAAGTTAAAAGTAAAGTAATTTACTGTTTGAAGTAAATTGTTGCCACGTCAGTTCAGATTTCATATTTGACCAAGGCAAAATTAATTTTTATTTATTTATTTATTAAATTCATCTAGAATACAGACGAAATTCTATAAAATTGGCCACGTGTACAATAGTTTCTATAAGAATGAGACAAAACGGTCAAAAAGTTTGAATTAAATTTTCTCGCCTCCCGACACATGGTTCAACCAACGTGTTTCATCATTGATGAGGATGAAACACTCTTTTCGTCTGATTCAAAGACGAAACATTGTGATTGGGTCACATATTAGCGGAGGCAACGGTTACTGCGTCTCTCTCTTCCCTTCTACCCTTCCGCTCTTCTACTGGTGCTCGAGAAAAACATCATTGTTGCATTTCTGAAACTTCACCTGGGTATTTTTTTTTATCATTTTAGAGTGATTTTTGAGTGAGATTCGTGATCCATTGCACAAAAGTGTCCAGATCGGCTTGGTTTGTAGTGAGTTCTGATGTTGTTGGACTGAAACTTTGAGAACTTCAGAGAACCGGTTACCTTCTTAATCGTCGCTAAACGGAGAAGAGGAATTGCTCGCCAGAGAGACGCTGCCGTTCAGACTCCTTGTTGCCGTCGTTGGGAATCAACTCTCGCCGAAAAACGCCACCTCCGCCTCTCAGGTTTTTCAATTTATTTAATAAATTTAATTTTTATATTTATTATAATAGTAAAAGGTAGATAAAAAATTGAAGTTTTATAATTAAATTTTTAAAACTTGATTGATTATAATATTTTTTTTTAGTAATAATTAGATTAAAAATTAAATTAAAATAATTTTGGTAAATTTGTAGATATATAAAAATAACCAAAATTTGTATAATTAAAATTTGATAGTAATATTAAGATAAAAAAAAAATTAGAGTTTGCATTTAGAATTATTATAGTAATTTGAAGTGTAAATTTATAAAATTGTAAAAAATAATTAAAATAATTAAATAAAATAATAAATAGTTAAATAAAATTTAGAATAGAAAAATAGAAAATAATTATATCAAATTGGTTGATTAATTACATAAGAGATGAAAATAAGAAAACAATGTATAAAATGATAACATAAATTCTGTTTTTATATTAAAAAAAATTATAAAATAGATATATTGATTTATGATTAATGAAAAGATAATTACCAAAGAAAAAAAGTTATAGTTAAACATTAAAAAACCATGTTGTTAAAATTGACTATACTAATTTATATTAAAATTACAATAGCAAAAATTTGAGTTTATAAAATATTTGAAAGAAAAAAATTTAACTAATATTGGTAAATTATGGTTTATGATTTAAATTATTGGAGTGATATTAAAAAATTTAGAATGACTAAATATAATTATATAATTTTCTTTATGATAAAATAATAAATATATTCATTAAATTTAAATTTTAGAGTGATACTAATAAGATGAGATTAATATATTTTAATTAAATAATTTAATGTTTAATGAAATAAGAAATTTAGTTATGTAATTTAAGTTATTGGAGTGATATTAAATAATTTAGAATAAATAATTGTAATTATATAATTTTAGTTATGATGAAATAATAAATGTGTTTATTGAATTTAAATTTTAGAGTGATACTAATGAGATGAGATTAATTTCATAACATAATCTTTAATGAAATAAAAAAATTAGTTATGTAATATAAATTTTTGGAATGATACAAATTAGTTGAAATAAATTATTGATTATATATTTTAATTAATGATAAGTAATAAAAATAAAAATTAAATATGAAATTGTATTATTAGAATTTATGTTATGAATTTATTGAACATGTTATATTTCATAATAACAATGAAACTAACATGTTATATTTCAGGATAGAATAGGATCATTCTTCCTGAACCAGAGGTTCCTTCATTATTGCACTTACAGAAGATTCATGTATCTGAACATATTTGGGATGGTCAGGAACATCCTATTTTGAAGGTTAGGAAGAGTCAGTATATTCTAGCTGGTTTGGATAATGTTCCACAGGAGATCCTTTCACATTAGAGCTTGCGGGATTTATTGGGATTGTTCATGTATGTCAGTTCCCATTAGACCTCTCGTTGATCACTGCATTAGTAGAGAGATAGAGGCCAGAGACACACACTTTTCACTTGCCTCTAGGCAAGTGTACGATCACTTTGCAAGATATATCTGTGTTGTTAGGTTTAGGGATTGATAGAAGACCTGTCATAGCACCTATTGGAGGTAATTATGTTGATATTGTTGAGGAGAGTCTAGGATTAGACCATCACGTGATGCATTTGTTGGTAGCTTCTTGAAGACGAGTTGGCTAGACCAACATTTTACCCATGTGGCGATGCATGCACAAAATCTCTTACAGATCACCCGGTTTGCTAGGGCTTATATGTTGCGGTTGATTGAGAGTTTTATATTGAGCGATCACTCCAACAGTAGAGTGTCAGTGAGGTACTTACCTTTACTACAGGATTTTGCTGTTACTGGTGAATATAGTTGAGAGTCTGCAGTATTAGAAGTATTGTATAGAGAGCTGTGTATGGCCACCAATATTGATCGGCATGGTTTAGGTGGATTAGCTACTTTACTTGTCATGTGGGCATGGGATAGGTTTTCATTTCTAGCTCCTGATAATCCCCCCACACACGACTCCATCTTCCATATGCTACCAGGTAATATGAAGATAATTTTTGTTAAACTTTTATTAACATATTTTTTGTACTGACATTATTGTGACTTTTTTTTAAGGTAGTTGGCAAACCAAAGGAATCGAAAAGGAAGGAAAGACATATCTTATTATAGATATAAATTTGACATGCTTAGTCATGATGAGGTGAACCTTTATTAACAAATAGACATGAAATTATAGTCATATTTCAATTTGTTTATCATTTATTAAAACTAACCTTAATGTTTGTTCCTTATTTACAGATAATTTGGCAACCGTATTCGGTTGATCTAATTAATTCATTACCCCCTATATGTCATGAGGTGATGGATTTGTGGAGGGCTGTAGTGCCTTTGATATGTTTTCAAGTGTGTGAGTGGCACCAACCTGATCGAGTTATGCGTCAATTTCGTATGCTTCAACATATACCTCGTCGCCCATTCTAGCTAGATGCACTACATGACTTGACCTTGCGAGGGAAGACATCAGAGAATTGGGAAGAGAAGCTTAGGGATGTGTTAGACATATGGGAGATGAGACATTGGGTCATGACTAATGACCTCTAGATTGGTCAGCTAAGTTCTAACTTTGAGTATATGCGGTGGTATAGAGCTCATACTTGACGTTGGATGACAAGAGATGCAGTTGTCCATCATTACTTGTAAGTGTAATAAAACTTAACCCTATGCATGGTCAATAGTTTTGTGTTGTTGATTTGTAATGATGTTGTTAAACATACAAAATTTTGACTTGTAGGGTGATGGTCTTGAGAGAGCCCACTATTTGATGATTGATGGCCATGATTCTTTCACCTTTGATGAGATGCGAGACTTGTGTCAGTCTATGCTAGTGTTGAAAAATGATTTGAATCGCATTATGGAGCCTATTTCTTCATCTGACCCTCCGATACAGAGTGGCAATACTGAGGATCCAGTTATAGATGTCGTTCAACATAAGGAGTGCATCTTGACACCACTTCAGCCTGACCAACCGCACAAGGATAGAGATTGACTTCTTAAGGCCACTAGTGACCCATAATTGTTATGTATAAGAACAGATATTGTTGTCATTTATGAACATGTACCTTAACTAGATGTTTTATGACATATGTTTCTTTGTTTACTTTTTTACACCGTTTGATTAACATGATCTTATGTTATGCAAATTTCTTATAAAAAGAGGATAGGGTCATAATGAACATATTGCCATTATCAATTACTACTCATTAGGTTGAATAGAAGTACATTAACGTACATTGTGACCAATTTGATGATAATTACTACATCTATATCTATTTTGTGACTCAATCTAATCCATTTCATTCCTAATTCGAGTTGATTTGGATCTTTCCTTACCTCTGATTCTCATCTTATCAGGCAATAACTTCCACTCATTGCGTGTAAGAACATTAATGTCATTTCCCAGGGGGAACCATGGTGATAAATATGCATTCACGACATTTTGCACAGAGTAAACATCATCAACATATTGCCAAAAGTCAATACTTACCGATGCACAGGCAGCAATCACGTGTGAGCATGGATATCAATATGCCTGAAATCTCCCACATTCATAGTATTTTCTACATAGAACAACAGTCCACTTGTTACCACCCTTTTGTTTGATCGGATTGAAGGCCTCTTCAACCTCAAATCTTGTTCTTTCTATATTGATAAATGCTTTCTATATTTGATCCTACATTGTAATTCATGAATGATAATTGAGAGTTTTAAGCTATTCATTGAGAAAATTTACTATTATTAATTTCATTTTATTCATATTTCAGGAAAAAGGATTAAGAAGTAAAAGCTTTAAAAGATATTGGGAATTGAACCACACAAAAAAGCCAGAGATATACATGAGCAAGTACATGCCCGTGTATATAAGCGTATATCTCACTAGTCGCGTCAATTAAAGTGTATCATCAAAACCAAAGATGTACATGGCCAGATACATGGTCGTGTACATGAGCGTGTACTTTTATGGAAAGCTCTGAAGGACGTCTATTAGAAAACAGAGATGTACACGGCCAAGTACATGGCCGTGTACTTGGGCGTGTACTTTTACGCGCGTCAGAAATTTAACTTTTGCGAGAAACTTAACCTAGGATAATTCCTATAAAAGGAGAACTGAACTCAAACCTGAGGAGGAGTTTTTGGAGACGAAAGACTCAGAGACGGCAAGAGGATAGGATCAAGCGCTTTTATTCATCTCTTTTATAATTTTAATTTCAAGATGTTTAGGTTCTAACTTTCCTTTGAGTATCTAGACGTAATGAATCCTAATTGACTAAATTTTCTGGAATTCTTCTAATGCTATTTCATGTTCCTTTATCTTGGGTTTAATTGAGTAGTATCAATTTTCTTCTATCTTGTTTTCTTGTTTGAATTTGAGTAAAATTCTTGCATGAATTTAACATTGCTCAATTAAAAAGACTTGAATGTATTTCTAGAGATAGAAAGACGTGAGTTTTCTGTATTAGGATTAACCTTAATTATGGAATTCATAATGAACTTAATGCAACCTAGGGGTATTAATTAAGGAAGAGATTCTGATTAATCAACTGAGAGTTATGAATCATTATCCTTAAGAAAGGTATTGATTTAAATTAGAATTTCCTGCAGCGATAAGGGTTTGGAACTAAGTAGTTGAAGAAGAATTTCAGTTATTTAGACACTTAGGGGGATTTACAGTCTAGATACTTGCCTTTTTCCTTTGAATACCTTTAGTTATAATTTTCTATAATTTATTTTCACAAGATTATTTGTTTCTTTTAAATTATTATTCTTTTACTTTTAGCAATTTCATCAACAAAGTTTATTTTTTCATATTTATTAATAATTACGCAATTAAGGAAAAATTTCTTAATAACAGTCCCTGTGGATACGACACTTGGTACTTTAATTTTAATAATATTACTCTGACAACGGGTACACTTACCCAGTAATTTGATCTTTACACACCATATATCATATTGTCTCACTTGACGTAAAGATGCTTCATCTTGATTTTTCTGCATTTTTAGCATAAGTTTTGAACAAAACCTCTTACCATTATTCAGGTCATTCATTGCGTCATGTCCACGCTTCACAAAATATTCAACCATTCGTCCATAAGTGCATTTTACAAGAGCAGATATAGGTAAGTTCCTTGCCCGCTTCAATATCTTGTTAACAGCCTCTGACAAATTCGTGGTCGTGTGTTCATAACGACTTTCATCATCGTCATGACTCAAAGCCCATTTTTCTTTCAAAATGTTGTCAATTCACCTTTGTATTTCTAGTGATTCATTGCGAAATCTTCTCAATTTCTCTTTGAATACAACATTTGAAGGTATATATGTTGCAAATAACAAATATTCAACCATTACTTGTAAATTAAAATCAATATAAGTTAAGATGAAACAAAAAAATAAAAAGAGTCATGTTACCTAATTTTGTCAGCTGTTTTTCAAATCGATGTTCTTGAATCTATGATTGAAATTGCTTGCTATATGACGAATACAATAAACATGATATGCATTAGGAGGTTGTTATTCCATATGTGGGTTTGAAAAAATACTTTTGATGCTTTGATGTCTATCAGATATTAAACATAATTCTGGCTTTATTATTACATGCACACAAATCAATGCCAAAATCATTCCCACGTTGACGGAGTCTCTCCCTCAACAATAGCAAAAGCAAGTGGTAGGACACCATTATTCCCATCTTGTGTCGTTACAATCAACAATGTGTGACAATACTTACCATACAAAAATATTTCATCTACCTGAATAATAGGTTTGTAAAAGTTGAATGCTTCCTTACATTGATGAAAACAACAAAACAATTGCTCAAATACTCTAAATCTATTGTCCTCCTGATGTCCAACAACAAATGACTTCGTTTCAATCTTATAAATAGAACTTATAGCATGAAATTGCATGTATTCTAACCATCTTGGCAATGTAGCATATGATTCATCCCAGTCATCAAATATTCTTACAATCGCCTTTTGTTTCGCCTTCCAAGCCTTCTTGTATGAAATTTTATATCCAAATTGACTTGTCATCCTTTCTAGAATTAGACTTATAGGCAATGATTGTTCAAGATTAACCATACCTACATAACAACGAAACAAAAGAGGTAAGTCTCTTTATTGTCAAAAGGCTTCACGAAATAAGATATTATACAAAATTACCAATGATGCATGAACAAATCAAATCTGAATCTAGCTTGGTATGGTCTTGAGATATTGTTGGGTTGAGACATGTATGTTTACCCGCATACCTTGTTATTTTCCACTGACTTGAATTTTTAAGCAATGATACTCTTATTCTACATGGACAATCATTGTTATGGTTTAAACACCACGTACAACTTTTTCGATTTTGACTCAACAACAAAATAACTCTGATGTATTTTCATTACTTGCTGTTTTAAGGCATTTTTAACTTCCTCTTTGGAGTTAAATAATAAACTTATATATACCGGATCTCCAATAACCCATGAAATGTCATCACTAATTTCTTCTGTTTTGATTCCTTGGTCTGGGTAGTCCCAATTAATATAATTGTAGTGTGGACTTATATTCCAAAAAAGTATTTCACCTACAACTTCATATAAACAGACATTATTCATCATTAACAAAATAGTCATATTGAAATCTACTTTGTAAAGATTACCTCCAACATTTTCTTGTTGTACGTTTAAGTTTGAATTAAAATCATCATCTACATCTGTATCTGATGAGCTTTCTAACGGAATATGTCCTTCATCATTATCACTAATCATATAATTAATATTTTCATCATCACATATATCTAATGCAGTGTATTGTTTAGCGCTTGAATCAACCATAAAACGAGAAATTATTTTAGATATGAAATGATTATTAATAAGATTCAACTTGTCATGAATCTTTTTTTTCAAATTCATAAAACTTATCCCTCTTCTTATCTTTATCATTTTTTTGTTACCTTCAAATGTTACACTTTCGTTTTCAACAACAATTTTTCCATTCCAATATGTAATAATAATAATCTCACTCATCCAGTATTTTAAAAAAAATAAAATATTAATAAAGAATTACAATTATACTTATTTGTATAAATAATAAAAATAAATTATTATTAAACCACACAAACATACTACTACATTTCACACCATTTTATATTACAAAAATATTTTTTATACATATTCCACATATATATAATAAATATTCACAATAAATAATATCTATTTTTAAATGTTAAACATCTAGTAACATAACAAATATAACTACCCCTATTTATTTAAGTAATTAAAAATAATATCTCAAATTTTTTAATAATAAAAATATTTAACAAAATATACAAAATTTATAACTAACCTTATATCCAAGTCTTCCAAGCATACAACCTCTCTTCACTTTAATTTGAATCCGCAAAAGGAGGTAGGATTATATACTCTAAATTCAGTAAACATTTGGGTGTAGTAGTAGCGAAGTGACCAGGGGGTAATGATCACTTTTGTTTCAAATTGAGACAAAAAATACCACGTGCCTATAATTTTGTTTGAAATTGGGACGATTTCAAATACAACCATACACTTATCATCATCTCACAGTTCGTCTTTATTAAGGATGAATTACACCTATTTTGCCTCTTTCTTATGCGAAACCATAATACACGTGTCCAGTTTTGCAGAATTTCGTCCTGGTGCAGACGAATTCAATAAATAAATAAATAAATAATTTTGCACAGGACTTACGTGGCAACAAATTATCCCAGACAAAAAATTACTTTACTTTTTACTTTATTTCAATAATTAATTTTTAAAAAATTATTATTTTAATCATTAAGCCCATTTTAATTTACTCATATTATGATTCTTAAATATTTAGTGAAATAATTCAACTATATTTTCATGGATGAAAAGCGGCACTTTTTAGTTGTGAAATTTTTGGTAAATATCCTAGTTATTAAGACTAGGTTTATTTGATCGATTACTATGAATTATATAGCTAACTCATTTAATTAGAATATAAAACTAATAAAATGAAACATTGGTCAACAACCGATTAGAAAATTCTAATAAATACAATTATGTCACATAGCTTTAATCTATGATTTTCAAAAGTTATTATTAATCATTTATTAAAATAAAATATTTTAAATTTATACTAATGAATTTTATAGTTAAATTTAAGATATATATTATCATTTCAAATAATTATCAAATCAGTTATAGAAATACACATTAAATTATCAAAAATTATTTTAAGGCTCGATCAGTTTGAACAAATTAAAATATAATAATAGTTTTAACCAATCAACACTTAACATATAAATAAGTTACTTATGTGTCAACTGTTAATTGGGCAAGACTATTATAGTTATAGAAATGATAATAATCTTACATCTTGTTAACATTTTTTATAAGTGAAAGTATGAGCATATAAATTATATAACTAAAAGATATTATGACTAACCATTTCGGGCATATATAGTGTAATATTTTAAGAATAATAGATAAACACTAGATCAAAGAAAATAAAAAGAATACGTATAAATATCTATATATTTACGCTTCAGTGGATACTCTCTCGTGTATTATTAAACTAATAATTTGTTTTCTATTTCATCATAGGAAAACTCATTGGATTTAAAGGAATGTTTATTGTAATTTGATTTTAAAATAATTGATTAAGTTTATTAATTCAAACCTGTAATCTTTTTGGTACAGACAGCTAAATGCTAAATCATCTCAAGTTGACTTAGTAAAAATACAAAGTAATATAAGGTGATTGAATTGGAATTGGTTGTATGATATTTTATAGTTTGTGGCATTCGTAATTCTTAAAATTTTACTAATTTTGAAATGTTCAATCAAGACGACATTGATAGCATAGCATGCAACAAGAAGTCAAGAACTAATCCAAACCAAGGAGGTATACATTTAACCGTATATTTTACATATAATTTCAAAATAATTACTAATATGATATTCTTAAATGCATGTTATGCCACTATTAAGTATTGATATTTTAAAAAGTTTGATCATGTACAAAAATTAAAAATATATACAAGTCTTTAATCATGTTACTGCTGACTAATAGCGTTGTCAATCAAACCCTTGATTCATGAAATAACTCATTTAGTCTTGTAATTTATGACCCACATATAAGATTTTCAAGTCCTACACCCAAAACTCATTAATTGTGAGTTAACTCCTGGATCAGCACAAATATTAAATCAAACATTTTACATATAAAATGAGCATTAAGAATCAAAAGCAACAAGACAACTACTGAAAAGAAGAACAAGTAGCAATGATTTGAAGTAGAGTAGGAATATAAAATATTTAAATAGCATATGATTGGATACACATTTTTTTCAATTCAATAAGAAATAAGAATTATTTCTAAATTCAAGCTCTTTGCCACTTAGAAGGAGCTGAAGTTATGAGTGAAGTAATGTCAATATTCATCGGAATTGATATTATCCAGAGGGTATAGCTGGGACATCATTGCTTTTGGACTTGTATTTTCTTCATCTACTACAATACCTATATGTTGTAGTAGTAGAAAATGGTGCATTTATTTGGACCACTTTTTGCATGATATGCTTAAAATTTTGCCCAAATATCCTAATAAGCCATAGCCTAAATGTTTCTTAAGTAACTTCAACGTATCCTTGCATTACCTGCAAATTTAATTAATTCAAGAAGATCAGAAAAATACAATTTTTATTCTATTTTGAAATTTTAATTGATAGATTTTGATAAAATACTATTAGTAAAAAGAATATAAAAATGAACCAAAAACTATGTGTAATAAAATAATAATAATAAGTTATTTTACATCCCTTACAATTTCAATCCTGAACCGTACGTCATATGATTATAATAATAATAATAATAATATTTTTTATTTTAAATTTTTGGTATGTAAACGTCATTTTATAGATTAAGGAGAAAAAAAGCTAAACAGTGCTCTAAAAATATTGGTTAAAAAATAAAAAATAAAATTATTCTGTAAAAAATTATAAAAAATGTCTCTTATTTATTTTAACACAAATTTGAATGGAAAATTATTATTATTTTAGTTTTTTAATCATTATGGTTTTAAATACTAGTTAACAAGACTCATATGTTAATTAATTTAAATTGAGTTACGTATAACTTAAAAATCAAGACCTTAAGAGGAAAGCAATTTTTTTTATAATCAGCATTGGTCAATGATAATAAGATATGAACAATAATATATGAAAAATAAAAAATTAGTTTGTTAAAATTTCCTATTATTGTTTGGTGCAAGAGAATTATTCCCCATTTTTCAGAATTACTTTCGACTGTACATAAAACAGTTAAAAACTTCAAAAATTGAAGACTTGAACTTTATAATTTTGGGCATTTGGCTCTCAGCCATTCTAGTGGATGGATTACAAATGCCATATTTAAATTTAAAATTAAAAGGAAAGTATAAAAGGAGAAAGAAAAACACAAAGCTGAAGGTTCAGCCAATGTGCATATTCCATTTTTTCATAAGAGAAAACATATATGTGAATTGGTTAGATTTGATTCTTTAAAGTGCATGTTTAAATAAATAAGAAAATTACTAGTTAATTTTTTAATAATTTTATAACACATAATCACGATTTCATGTTTTAAAAAGTCAAATTCAAATCAGACGGTCCAAAATAGATCTACGAAAGTGAGACCAAGATAATTAGTGGTTCAAACCCCTTGATGGCGATATCAGCAACTACAATCATAAAATTAACTGTTAAAAATGAAAATTAGAAAAAAAAATTTGCCTTTTCGAAAACTGTTGGTATCGCCTTGTAACTTGATTTCATTTTCATGTTAGGAAACTAGTACTTCTTTTTGTTATCTCTGACATCTTTTGATCGCGAATAATAATGTTATTTTACATGAAATGAAATGAAATCATTTTTTACAACACAGCATTTTTTTAAATTTACTTTTTCCTCTTGAAAAATGATACATCTTCTTCTTGTTTTTTTTACTTAATCAAATTCTTATATATATATATATATATAGAGAGAGAGAGAGAGAGAGGTAAAATGCGTTGCATCATTGAATCTGGGGTATGTAATCTATCTAAGAATCCACGAGTCACTCACTGACAATATAAGTGTAGATATGAAACTTTGGTGTGCAGTAGTGTATCAGTAACAGTGAGTGAAGCAAAGGAATGCAGAGACTAGAGAATCTAGTTCTACATAGTGAGTGAGTGAAGCTAAAGCTACAAAACAAGAGAAATAAAAACTTAATTGTGTTCTGTTCTTGCTTTTCCTCGTTCTATCAACGAACACAATGGGGCTCGTTTCCCAGGATGCTCTCAACCACCTTAAAGCTCTTATGGATCAAGGTCTTCCCTTTATTATTTTGTCTTTCTTACCTTTTTTTTCTTTTCTTTTTCTCTTTTATTGAACTTTTTCTTTCTTTCCAATGGTGCTAGTTGAGGAGGAGCCATTGCAGAGAACTTTTCAGGTGACCCATTTTGGTTACTCTTTTCCATTTGATTTTAGCATTCCAAATTTTTCTACTTTTTCTGTTTTTGCTACTTGGGTGTTTCCTTGCTTTCAACATCTGCTGATCCCGATCTCCCTCTTCTCTCTCACCCCTGTTAATTGCTTGTTGCGTTTCAATAGATTTTGTTTACCCTTTGGAAACTTGAAATTCTCGTGATTGCTGTGTCTAAATGCTTCATTAAAGTTGCTGACTAATTGGTTCTTCTACATTTCTCCCCTTGTGTTTGTGGCAGTTCACGCGTAGTAATGGTTCAGTGAGTGAAAGGAGTGGGGGTGAGATCTGGTTTCAAGTATTTAGTTTAATCAATGTAGCACTTCAAAGTATATCTTCAACTCTCTTGATTAACTTGTTTGAAGGAAGCAACCTTTTTTTAAGTACCGACTTTAGTCCATCAAATTTTAAGTGTCAATCATTTTAGTCAACGACTTTATAAAAATCTTACATTAATCCTCGATTTTATAAAACCGACATTCATATTAGTCCTTACAAAACGATAGTGAAAAATAAAGTAAAAAAGGTTTAAAATGAGTTATTTTAAAAAAAATTACGGACTAAAGTGAGATTTTTGCAAACTCAGTAGCCAAAACACTTTACAATTTAAGGAACTAAAATGATATTTACTCTTTCTTTTTTGTTATATTACACACCTCATCTTATTTTTTAAGTATGCTGAGTAATTAGTTGGGAATAAATTCTTTCTGTTTCTGAAACGGCTGCACATTTAATCAATGCAACGCAATTGTCTAGCTATTCTAATGGGGTTTGATGAAATCTTGTAAGCTCTGAGAAACTGAGCATAACTACTTGTTTTCAAAGCATTCTACCTCCCCTTTTGGGATTTAATTGCTCTTCTTTGCAGAATGTTCATCAAGGATGTCTCACTGAAACCTTTATGCGGTTTCTAAAAGCAAGGGAGTGGAATGCTTCCAAGGCCCATAAAATGGTAAGACATGTATACTGTGAGTGTTGTTTTAAATGCTTTGCAAATGTTTTGAATTGTTTTAAATTGACTATGATATCTGATTTATCAAATGCTTGTATTATGTTTCAGATAGTTGATTGTTTAAAATGGAGAGTGCAAAATGAGATCGACAACATATTATCTGTAAGTCTAAATATTCTACTGATCCTTGTACATTTTTGTTTAGATATTCCATTCAGCAATTGATATTCTTTTCAGTTAGGTGGATGTCTGTAATTGTGAGATTGTCCTTATTGTGGCCCTTTATGTATTTATTGGCAAAAAAATCTTATTAACATGTATGTCCATTGCAAATGACAATGAGTTCTTGTTAACCCTTAATGTTGCTTCCTTTTCAGAAACCAATAATCCCTATTGATTTATACAGAGAAGTTCGGGATTCACAACTTATAGGATTGTCAGGGTACTCAAGAGAGGTGCTCTTCAAACACAATTATTTTTAAAATGTAGATATTATTCTAAATCTACATGCACTTTTTTGTTGTCATTGATCAAAATTACACAACTTTCTTGTTATATCTCCTCTCTTTAATTTTTAATGGTTGTTCTTCCTTCCTTCTTTTCCAGGGTCTGCCTGTCTTTGCAGTTGGTGTTGGGCTTAGCACATTTGACAAAGCATCTGTAAGTTTAATTTATTAGAAAAAGGAAAAGGAACATTGCTATGTTTGGAGCACTATCTATTGCTTTATCTTAAAGCCTTGTGTTCTTATGTCTGCTAACATAATTTTGTTTGCTTGTCTATTGCAGGTCCATTATTATGTGCAGTCTCATATTCAAATTAATGAATATCGTGATCGTGTTATCTTGGTTGGTTTTACTCTTTGGAGTGCTCTAAGATTCTTAGTTGTTTGAATGACCTGTTAGTTTAGTTTCTGTCCTTTCTATTTGTTTTGACCCATATATGCTTGTAGCCTGCTGCATCAAAGAAGCATGGACAGCCTATTACCACATGTATAAAGGTTTTGGATATGACTGGTCTGAAGCTGTCAGCCTTGAATCAGATTAAGGTACTTTTTAATTGATACGGCTACTTGGTTCTGCTGGTAGCATAATTGTGAATTGAACCGTAGAATGCATTTTGATGTCAAGACAATAAACATGCTGGTCTATCTTTAAATGGTAAGTAGTACAGCCATTAACAGTTGGTCTGAAGAATTAGTGGGAACTGTAGAATCTTCTAATAACATATCATGATCAATAAACAATAGCATATCAGAAAGTAGTGGATTTCTCAAAATTGCACTCCCAAGAACTGTTACTGTTATTACTCCATGCAGAAACGCATAAAGCATTTCTCCTTCGTCAACCAATTTTCCTTGTTTTTCAATATTCTCCTACATCACTGAGTTGTCTTTCATGCTGATGCAGTTGTTATCAATAATATCATCGATTGATGATTTGAACTACCCTGAGAAGACAAATACTTACTACATTGTAAATACCCCGTACATATTTTCAGCTTGTTGGAAGGTAAGAAGATATTATTACTCCTTATGACTTGGCATCCTGTTTGACGTGTACTATTTATACTGGTTGAAGTTGAACACCTTTTGAGACCTATGAAATATGGATAACGTAAAATACTTTGCATTAGCAGGTTGTGAGGCCACTTTTACAAGAGAGGACAAGAAGAAAAGTGCAAGTCTTACCAGGTTGTGGGCGAGATGAGCTGTTGAAGGTAAGGTTTTTTTTTTTTTTTTTTTTTTTTTTTTTTTAAATTCTTAGACAAGGACTACTGAAAGTACATACTTGCAACAGCAGAGATCATAGATTCATATGCTATTGTTTATTCTATCCAGAACCTATTGTGTGCTTTTGTTTTGTTCCATCTGAATTTAACAAAAAGATTTGGCATGTAGATCATGGATCACACATCTCTACCACATTTCTGTAGAAAAGAAGGCTCTGGATCATCCAGACATTCAGAGAATGGAAATGAAAATTGCTATTCCTTAGATCACCCTTTCCATCAGCAACTCTACAATTACATCAAAGAGCAATCCAGAATCCATGAAGCTGTTGAACCCATCAAGCAGGGATCTTTCCATGTAGATTTTCCTGAACCTCCTGCTGAGGAAGCAGAAATTGTCAGGACTTTAGAATCTGAGCTACACAAGTTTGAGATCAGTAATGGGAATAGTGAATGAAGATTGATGTGTTAACACTTAACAGCAATGGTGTCTAAGCCCATCTGGTCTTTGCTAATATTACTAACCACTCGAATCAAACTAGTGTAGTAAAAGGGGTTCCATCTCTACACTACTATCAGGATCCCACAGTACTACTAGTTAGCTTCGTTTATGTTAAGTTTAGGGAGTAGTCAGAATAAAGCGGATCCCAACTTTGCATTATGCCATAATGCAATAAATGTCAAATATGGTATTTTTACATGGTGTTTCTTCTCAAAGTTTGATATATTGCCTTTTTTTCTGATCATATTGCCTTCTCAATTTCAAATATAAAACAGATGATGTTCGAAGTACTGGACTTGGAAATAAGGAGTATGTGTATGGCAAACCAAAAAAAGAAAAGAAATTATCATTTTGGTGTTTAAATAATAACATATACCTTTGACTCAGAGTTGTACATAGTGATTAGTGAATTTCAATTTTAGAGAATGGTTCGAATTTAGGGAACTTCATTTGTAGGGTGATTCATCTATTTCATTCCGTGGTAAAAAAATAAGAGTTATGAGAATAGCATATAATTTTTAATATGTTCTATAATAAAATGTTAAAAAAATTTGTGATTAAAATTTATTGAATAAATATTATAACAAATGAAAAGGATAAAAATAATATTATTCCCAATTCATTCAACTTAATTAATTTTAATGTTATTCCCTTCGTTTTATTTGTTATAATCATATTTTAAAAGTTTTTGTCATTTTTTAAAATAAGCCCCTTTACAAAATTTATGAAACATTAAATTTGTTTTAAAACTCTCCTTAATATCTAATTACTTCATGTTTAGTTATTTTACACTTTCTTCTAATTTAGTTTACCTTTTCAGCAATAGTGGTATGTACGAATATTTACTGAAGGCTATTAAGTGTCCTTTCATCGGTGAGAACCAAGTTTTAAGATTCTTGAGTTTGAATAAACATTTTAAATTGAAAGTTTTAATTTAAAAAATAAAATGAAAAAGTATTCAGAGGAATTTTTTTTTTCTAAAAAAGGTAAATCATTATTTTCAGATAAAGATTAAAAGATAATTAAGGTAGAGAACGTCATTAATATAATTGGTGAATTTTTAAATAAGGATAATTTTAGAAGGTTTGGATTATTTTTAATAAATTAAAATAGTTATTGAAGAGGATAACAACTAATATTAGATAGATTTATTGACACCGCCAAATCAAAATATAGTAATATATACTAAATTAGTCTTTTAAATTATAATCACATTTTAATTTAATCTCTAAAATTATATATAAAAAGTCTCTGAAATTAGCAAATTCCAATCCATTTGATCCTTAAAATTTTATTGCGTGTCAATTTCATCTCTAATATCTTTATATCAATCAATTCAATTCTTGAATTTGATAATTATAAGATACTTTAGCTCTTTACTTTTCTTTTCATTCTGGCAAAAACACAATTTTTTAAATGTAAAATGACAGTAAAAAATAACATAGAAAAGAACTCAAATATATTACCTTTTACAAAGTTGGAGAATAATTAAAAATTAAAATCTCAA
This sequence comes from Abrus precatorius, assembly GCF_003935025.1. Taxonomy (NCBI): domain Eukaryota; kingdom Viridiplantae; phylum Streptophyta; class Magnoliopsida; order Fabales; family Fabaceae; genus Abrus; species Abrus precatorius. The sequence goes on along the minus strand of NW_020874292.1, from coordinate 28,377,995 downwards.
AATTAAAATGTGCAATTCTTCCAATTTGGAGAACTAATTTGATAGTCTTCTATATTTATTGGTAAAAGCATTAAGCCACTAATTTCATCCCTAACAATTTAAATATTTATATTAAATTCATCCTTAAACTAAAGAAATGGTACACTTGGACGCATATTAAATTTATTTTTGTCTAGACTTGAAGTAATTTACATGTTAAAGTAAAGCTTCATAACATATTAATGTTACATTACCCCGTTAATGCAAATAACAAAAATGAATTCCTAATGCATCATTCGAGTGTTGCATCATCTACCCGAATTTACCACCACTCACTCTCTTCATCTTTCCCACCCTTTCTAAACACCACCTCTAATTGTCTTTACTTGTCTATTGTGCATCATGTCTCTATAGTGAATCACTCATCTTTCATTCATCATTGACCAAAAACTACCTACATACTATATTTTTCACTTTTCTTTCTTGTGTTGGGCTCAAATGCAGAAAAACTTGGACGTGTAAATTAAAATTCTGACGTAAACTGGCGAGCAATAATTCAAATCTAATAAATAGATCTAGCAGCGCAGCGGTGTAACTTGTAAAGTGTGCACTGAAATACTTCCCAGGAAAGAGAGATGAATCACAACAGATCACTTAAATACCAAGTTTTTCCTTAGCCAGAACCTTTCCAGTTACAACACTAATACAAAAAACACACTTCTCCATCAATCCAACAATCAGCCACGGAAGGATAACAGAAATAATTCTTTTCTGATGTAGAAGATCAGACTAAACTGCAACCACAGAGCATACTAAGAATTATTCTAACTGAATAAAATAAGCAGATAAAGAACACTAATATTTAACGTGGAAAAACCTTCAATGTGGAAGAAAAAATCACGGGACAAACTCTGAAAAATATTCCACTATATCTCGGGATATTTACAATATCCTTTCAACACTCTATCACACAAGAGATGTTAGTGTACCCAGTGAGACCCACTCCTATTCAAATATTACAAATTTTGTAATACCAAGAAGAAATAGAAATGATACACACCCCAGTGTATTTTTCTCACACTCTTAGGATTTACTCAACACTCTATTTTTCTCTCACTAGAATTCTATCAATGCTTGATAAACACTCTTGTGATACACACACTCAATTTCATTCCTCACGGCTATTTATAGCCAAATGAAGTTACTATTCACTTATTAAAATATTATTTATTTGTTTAGGGAGTAAAAAAAAATGGCACCGAACACCGAAATGTGCTGGACATCACAATTCTCCCCCTCCAGCACAAAGATGCACTCTTGGAATCTTCACATGCGATCCATGCCAATCAGCTTGGCACACTGTTGATGTTTTTCTCGTGCAACAACTTTCGTCATCATATCAGTAGGATTTTTATCCGTGTGAATCTTATCTAGCTTGAACTCTTGTTCTTCCACTGCCTGACGCAGCCAATGATATCTGACATCAATGTGCTTCGTGCAAAAGTGATACATCGCATTCTTACTTAAATCCAATGCGCTTTGGCTATCGCAATGGATAACGTACCTTTTCTGCTCAATTCCCAGTTGTTGAAGAAACCTCTTCAACCAAAGCATTTCCTTTCCTGCTTTAGTCATGGCAACATACTCAGCTTCAGTAGTTGATAAGGCCACACATTTCTGCAATTTGGATTGCCAAGATATAGCTCCCCCTGCAAAGGTAAACACAAGTCCTGAAGTAGATTTTCTACTATCCAGGTCACCTGTCATATCTGCATCTGTGTATCCTTCAAGAACTGGGTTAGGTATCCTTCAAGCACATATTATAACTACCTTTCAGATATCTCAAGATCCACTTCACTGCTTCCCAATGCTCTTTTCCAGGATTGGAAAGATACCTGCTAACAACTTCGACCACATGAGCTATATCCGGCCTCGTACAAACCATGGCATACATCAAACTCCCGACTGCTGAGGAGTATGGAATACCCACCATAGCTTTTTTTTCTTCTTGACTTGTAGGACAACTTCTTTTGCTGAGTTTGAAGTGATTGACCAACGGTGTACTAACTGGTTTAGCCGTCTTCATGTTGAATCTGTCCAGAATCCGATTTATATATCGTTCCTGCGATAACCACAACCTCTTGGATTTTCGGTCTCGCATGATCTGCATGCCCAAAATCTATTTTGCAGGGCCCAGATCTTTCATATCAAAAAACTTTGACAATTCCTTCTTCAAATCACCAATCAGCTTCGCATCTTGTTCCACTATCAACATATCATCTACATACAACAGAAGAATAATGAATTTATCACCTGGAAATGTCTTGACAAATACACAATGATCTGCATCAGTCTTGGCATATCGATGACTCGCCATGAACGAGTCAAATTTCTTATACCACTGTCTTGGAGCTTGTTTCAATCCATACAAGCTCTTCTTCAATCTGCAAATCATATACTCCTTTACAGTCTCCTCAAAACCTTCTGGTTGCTCCATGTAGATTTCTTCATCAAGGTCTCCATGAAGAAACGCAGTCTTTACATCTAGTTGTTCAAGCTCCAGATCCAAGCTAGCCACCAATCCGAGTATAACTCGAATAGAGCTCATCTTCACAACTGGAGAGAAGATTTCATCAAAATCTATTCCTCGCTTTTGTCCAAAACCTTTTACGACTAAGCGAGCCTTGTACTTCAACAACTTGTCACCATCTTTCTTAAGCTTGAACACCCATTTATTTTTCAAGGCTTTTCTGCCTTTAGGGAGCTTGACCAACTCATAAGTATCATTCTTCACCAGGGAATCCATTTCTTCTTGCATGACTTTCATCCACTGGGATTTATCCTTATGAGTCTGAACTTCTTCAAAGTTTTCTGGCTCCCCTCTTCAGTGATGGTAATATACATCGAACTAGGGTACTTTGTAGATGGCTGGTGTGGTCTACTTGATTTCCGATACTGAGGTGGAGCTTTTGGGTTTTCTTGCTCAACACCTTCATCATCACCATCTTCTATTGCTGGCTCATTATCAACCCTAAGTTCTCCATCACACTCTCCCCCTACTGTGGCATTTTTAGGAGGAACAATTGGTGTGAGATCAACCTTACCACCTGGTTCTCTGATTTTTGGTCAAGCAGAATTCGACATAGTTTCTTGCTCATAGAACACTACATCTCTGCTTCTAATAACTTTCTTATTTTTTGGATCCCATAACCTGTAGCCAAATTCCTCATCTTCGTAGCCTAGAAATATGCAAGGATTGGCTCTATCATCAAGTTTTTGTCTTTGTTCCTTACTCACATGAGCAAAAGCTTTGCATCTAAACACTTTCAAATGAGAGTATTTAACATCATGTCCGGACCATACTCTCTCAGGGATATCAAAGCCCAAAGGAACAGATGGAGATCGGTTAATCAGGTAGCTTGCCGTTAGAACAGCTTCACCCCAGAATGGCTTAGGCAGTTTTGCCATTCTTAACATGCATCTTACTTTCTCCATAATGGTTCTGTTGATTCATTCGGCCACACCATTATGTTGTGGGGTTCCAGGTACCGTCTTCTCATGCTTGATGCCATGCTCAACACAATAATTCTTGAATTTATGGGAAGTATATTCACCCCCATTATCCGTGCGAAGACACTTCAAAGGTTTACCAGCCTGTCTCTCCACCATTGCATGAAACCTTTTGAAGCATTGAAAAACCTGGTCCTTCGTTCTTAAGAAGTACACCCACAATTTTCGTGAAGCATCATCAATAAACGTTACATAATATCTGCTACCACCAAGACTCTCCACTTCCATGGGTCCACATACATCAGAATGAACCATCTCCAAAATATTTTCTTTCAGCTTCGACGTTTTGCTGAAAGACACTCTATGATGCTTGCCAAACAAACAGTGATCACAAGGATTCAGCTTTTTATTTTTGGCAAACGGGATAAGGGACTTTCTTGCCAAAATCTGCAATCCTTTTTCACTTATATGAGCCAATCTTTTGTGCCACAAATTTGGCGAAGCATCATCCTCGACTGCATTCAATCCGCCCTTGATCAGCTTTACTTGAGTTTTATACAATGTTGAATTTACTGTGCCTCTAGCAACCAACAATGATCCTTTGGTAAGCCTCCACTTGCCGTTACCAAAATGGCTGTCGTAATCAGCTAGATCCAAAGCACGCACAGAGATCAAATTCAGACGTAGATCTGGCACATGACGCACATCTTTTAGTGTTATTGTGCATCCTGTATTGGTTTGAATGCACACATCACCAATTCCTACAATATCTGCAATACTACTATTGCCCATCTTTACTTTACCAAAGTCTCCTGCTTTGTACACAGTAAAGAATTCCTTGTGAGAAGTTGCATGATAAGATGCTGCTGAGTCAATGACCCATTCATCACATGAGTCTGTAACTTGACACTCTTCTTCTTCTTCAACAGAGAGTACTACCACATCCCCAGTTGTCACAGGGGATGCAGTATTTTCATCGTCATCCGATCTAGAGTTTCGTCGGTCTTTCGTCTCTCTGTTCTTCCAAGCTTTACAGTTTCTTTTGATGTGCCCTTCTTCACTGCAGTGGTAACACTTAAATTTTCTTCTGGGCTGAGACTGTGACTTATCTCTGGATTTGTTACTTCGTCCTCTGCTCTTACTTCTCCCCCTGTTCTCTGTGACAAGGGCATGGAAACTGCTTGTCCCAGAGTCTTTTCTCCTTGTTTCTTCATTAAACATGCTGTCTTTGACTTGAGACAAAGTAAGTTTTCCTTCAGGAGCAGAGTTGCTTAATGACACCACCAGAGTCTCCCAGCTATCTGGTAAAGAACTCAAAAGTAACAGCGCCTGCAATTCTTCATCAAGTTTTATCTCCATGGTAACTAGTTGGTTTACCATGTGTTGAAAATCATTCAAGTGTTCTGCAACTGATCTTCCATCCTGATATTTTAAATTCACCAGCTTCCGAATAACGAAAGCTTTGTTCTGTGCAGTCTTCCTCTGATACATTTGTTCAATTTTGTTCCACAGAGTCTGGGCATTTGTCTCTGTGGCAACATGGTGGAATATGCTGATATCCACCCACTGCCTAATTAAATTAACGGCCTTTCGGTGTGTCTTTTTCCAATCCTCATCCTTCACGTCTTTTGGCTTTTGATCTCCCTTTTCCACAGGATCATACAAGTCCTTGTAGAAAAGTATGTCCTCCATTTTTAGCTTCCAAATGGAGTAGTTTGTTGCTGTCAGCTTCACCATGGTACCTACGTTCTCCTCCATTGAATTTACACTCGGTGATACAGAACCCAACCAGGCTATGATACCACTTGTTGGGCTCAAATGCAGAAAAACTTGGACGTGTAAATTAAAATTCTGACGTAAACTGGCGAGCAATAATTCAAATCTAATAAATAGATCTAGCAACGCAGCGGTGTAACTTATAAAGTGTGCATTGGAATACTTCCCAGGAAAGAGAGGTGGATCACAACAGATCACTTAAATACCAAGTCTTTCCTTAGCCAGAACCTTTCCAGTTACAACACTAATACAAAAAACACACTTCTCCAGCAATCCAACAATCAGCCACGGAAAGATAACAAAAATAATTCTTTTCTGATGTGGAAGATCAGACTAAACTGCAACCACAGAGCATACTAAGAATTATTCTAACTGAATAAAATAGGCAGATAAAGAACACAAATATTTAACGTGGAAAAACCTCCAATGTGGAAGAAAAAACCACGGGACAAACTCCGAAAAATATTCTACTATATCTCGGGATATTTACAATATCTTTTCAACACTTTATCACACAAGAGATGTAAAATATAGTGTACCCAGTGAGACCCACTCCTATTCAAATATTACAAATTTTGTAATACCAAAAAGAAATAGAGATGATACCCACCCCAGTGTATTTTTCTCACACTCTTAGGATTTACCCAACACTCTATTTTTCTCTCACTAGAATTCTATCAATGCTTGATAAACATTCTTGTGATGCACACACTCAATTTCATTCCTCACAGCTATTTATAGCCAAATGAAATTACTATTCACTTATTAAAATATTATTTATTTGTTTAGAGAGTAAAAAAAAACAGCACCGAACACCGAAATGTGCTGGACATCACATCTTGTAGGGCCAGGATTCCCTGTCGTTAGTGTGTAGCTGGCGCAAAAAATTGCAGGAGATCCTGATCTTAATTTGTAACTCTCAGTATCAGACAACAACCTAACCAACATATTCTCCATTTTCTAATAGTAGAGTGATGTAGCACTTCTTTGTCATGGAAGTTCCATTCATTACTTCTCTATTTTAACATGCAAACTACCTTAAGTGTATGCAAAAATGAGCCTAATATAAAAATCCATTATATTTAACACAAATTCAAATAAAACTCTAAATTCATTTGTAACATTTATGTGGCACGTGAAATTAGTCCTTATTGTATCAATTAATCCATCAAGGATATCTCAGCATCATTAATGGACAACGTAAGCAGTCACGTAATAGACGGATTGTAATGATAGGGATAGCTTGAAAGACAATGTCATTGGGTCCAAATCTGTCATTGTTTCTTTACTGTGAACACTTTAGTTGGAATTATACGCATTTTGAGAAGCCAAACATGATTTGATTATTGTCATAATACATTGCAGACAAGCAGAAGCTAGCCTCAGCCACTTTGAATGGCTTAAAGGGAAACAAGTATACATGCTTTATTTCCTGTACTTCATCAAGCTTCATCACCTTAATTCGATTGCAAATAACAGAACCTAAAGAGCAGTTGCATCTAAAAGTTTTTCCTATAATGTGGTAAGACTTGAAACTTTTCTATTAAGGGCCTTTGGAACTGAGGAAACAAGGATATTGACAATGAGCATTACATTGACATGGCTTTGAAAGCGAACTAGGAGAGTTTGTAATACATAAATGATCATTAAGTGCAAGGAGCCTCTCAAGTCCTTAGAAAAAGGCATAAAGCCAATGCTATAACCAAAGTAGTTTCCTTTGTTACTTTTGATAACCCCATTTGCATATATGAGATTGAAGGATTTGTGTTTTAGATACGCAGAGGGATTGGTCTTGGAGAATTATCAGAGTAATCCATATCAGATACCCCATTTGGTTCATCTTGACGCCACTTCTTCAGTTCACCTTCAACTGCAATCTTTGCAGAATCTGCCATCTCTGCATTCCTCAGAGCCATATCTGTTGCAGCCTTTATTTCTTCAATTGCTTTCAGATTTGCTTCCACCTTTCTATCTATTTCATTTGTTCTGGTGTTGATTGCTTCCACCTGAGCCATTGCAGCTGCTTCCGTTCTCTCAATCAGGTCTTCAGATTCCTTTATTTTTCCACTCAGAGCTGCAAACTCATCAACTGTCAAAACAATCTTCCCATTGGAATCTGTAACTGACACTGTACCTTGAGAATCAGACAACAGTTTCATCTCCTCAATGGCTTTTTGTTCTGCTACTTTTGCTTCGTCAGCTTGTTTCAGCATGAACTCTAGCTTCTTCTCTAGTTCTTCTGCCACAGCTTTGGATTTTTCAGCTTCTTGATTCAGCTCCTGAGATTTTGTACTCATTTCTTCCTCTTCCTTTCTTACATTTTCTGCCTCAAATGAAAGCTGCTTGATTTTCAACTTTATCTCTTCACAGTCATCAGATTGTTTTTCCTCCATAGAAGTTGTCTCTTCTTTGGTGTTTTGTAGTTGATCAGTTAGATCAGCAGCAAGAGCTTCTGCTGCTTGCTCCTTCTCCTTTATTTTTTCTTGCTCCATCTTCACTTGTGCTAATTCAGTTGTGAGGGATTCCACTAGGTTTTTGAGGGAGTTTTCTTCATCAGCAAGCTCCTGCAGTGTTTTTGTGGCTTCTTTAATCTCTAAAGTTATTAGTCTCACAGAATCCATCTCAGAGTCATGTGCTTGTTTCATCTGCTCTTGAATATCCTGAATCTCTGCATTTGTTTCAGCAATTTGGGCCTCTAGAGTTCGGGTTAATTCAGGGTCATATTCATTCTTTAAATTCATAAATTTTATCTGTACTTCTTCCGCAGCAGTTTTGTAATAATTTAGTTGTGCTTCTCTCTCTCCCATGACCTTTATCTGCTCTTCTTGGGCTTGTGTAGATGCAAGCTTCAGTTGTTCAATTTGTTCTTTCATGGTTGCAATTTCCTTTGACAGTTCATTGACCTTTTCGGAGTTCAATTTTGCGGAACGTTGAGCTTCTCCAGCTGTTTGGAATGCAGCTAACTTTGCCTCCAAAGCTGAATCAAAATCCTGCCTGATTTTGTTGAGTTCTTGCTTGGAAGCATCTAGTTCCTTTACTGTTGTTGTGTACTCCCTTCTTGCATGCTCTAGTTCTTGTTTCCAAGCTTCATATCCTATAGCTTTTTGGGACAGTGCCTGTTCAAGTTCTTTGGCCTGATTCTTCACAGCTTCAGCCGCTTCCATTGCTGATTGCTTAGATTCTCTCACACTGTTGAGCTTCTTTGTCAATTCCTGAAGTGTCACATTGGCCTTATCAAGCTCGGAAAGTGCTTTTGATTTCGTGTTATCAGCACTATCAAGCTGTTTCTTTATCTTGTGTAGTTCTCTTTGGGCCAAGAGAAGCTGAGTCTCCTTTTCCAGCACATTCTGCAAACCACACAAGTTACTAATTCTGAAACATAACATCACAAAATAAGATGCATCATTAATAATGAAAGATGAACATGCAAATAAAGAACTTTCGTGCAAACTTGAAAATCTCCTCCAGTTGTGTGTACCTTACAAAGACAAAGAGCTATTGTATTTGTATGTGTCTAATTGACCAGCATCAAGAGGAAAAGCTTCCAAGAATAAAAATGGAATTTTCCTAGTCCAAGTCCTGAATCCTAATTTTTAAAGAAAAATTATATTTGTTATTTACCTCTGATGATCTTCTCTTGATAGAACGTTTTTCCTTTGAGACTGCTACTTCACCAAATAAACTAACAGCAGCTTTAACAGATTGGAATGGAGCCCTTGTGTCAATTTCTCCAACCTCTCCCTTTGGAGAACACAATTCCTTTGGCTGCTCTCTAATTCTGAAACTCATTATATATTATTTTCTTCTTTCTTGCAAACAGTATCTGCAAGATGATACATAACAATGAGCATTGTGAAGATAAATCGTATTATATGAAACTATGGAACAACATATTGTATATGCTTTCAAATTTTACCATCTTTGATAAATATCATTGCACCACATTTTACATAGGATATATTAGATATCAAAAGCTTAACTTAAAAAGGGCTGAACTTATTCTAACCTTAATGCTTGGTGTTACAAGAAAAGCCCTGAAATGCAATATCTATACACGTAAATGAAACAAATATGGACCCTGAAGACTCCTCCTTTCACTTGACCAGGTAGAGCCCAGATGATGAATCTGCAAAGGTATTGAAAAAAGAACCAAGATGAAAACGTGGGTTCCTTTCAGTCCAACTTTTATTTACCTATTTGAGACCGTTGAAAGGAACATCCTATAATTTGGTTGGTTAAATTTGCTTGCATGTAGAATTGGGTAGGAGCTATTATTAGCTTAAGGGGCAGAGAGTTTTGTGGTGGTGTTGATAGTAAAAGACAAACATACAGGGTTGTCAAATACAAAAATGACCTTTCCTTTCTCTAATTGAGAAAAGCATTGGGGTATATGCGGAAAATAAGGAAGATTCAACCAAGCCATGATGAATATTCCATTGTAAATATAACTTGGAAACATCACATTAACAGTTTTACCAAAGGGTCAACATGGTGATTCAGTCCCTAACGTTTTGAAGTTGGCTAATGGCTGGCTATATCCTTATGTGGTAGGATGATACATCATAATGGAAAGGTTGCAACTCATCCCCTTTTAGGATTCTGAAAATGGGATGTCTCCAAGATTTGAGTAAACCATATAGATCTAGACCCATTATTAATATAAGTAAAACAAAATCGACATTGGTTTGATCATTTGATTGTAACAACTACTCATTTAATGCTATAAGTGTATAACTACCAAAGTTAAAGAGGTTTTTATCTAACGTATCATTTAGGCACAACAGCTAGGAAAGAGAGATTTCAAGCACTAAGATGAGATTGTGCTTTCGAAGTTGCAATGAGATGTATTTGTTTTTTTATTTTTAGAGGAAATGCGTCTCCATGTCGTTGTTTATAGTTAAGATGTGTGTATTACGTTACTTGTAGTTTAATGTATGGAGATTGTCAAAACGTTTTGAGAAAGCTCCTACAAGTGTTGATTCGATGCTTCTTAGAAAAAGAGTGTTATTATCAACCTTTTATAAATAGTCTTAGATGAGTCCACATTATTAGGAACTTATGAAAATAATATCTATGTAAATATTATTACACTTCTAGAAAAGGGTCTACCCAATGTAGCTAGTAATTTTTAAGAAGAAAAATTATCTTTGGCAATAATATGGATAAAATTGTACATTTAAGAAAATTTTGTTTAAATAAAAAATGGTATTAATTATTAAAACTTTTTTGCTATTTTTCTAAAACCTTTTTACCGATCATTGCCGTAATTTGTTAGAGTCAAACTCTCAAATCTTTTAATGAAAAAAATTAAATAATAAAAAAATTATTATAAATTCGTGTACATATTTTATTTTTTATTTTTTTCAGTTATCTTTTACCGGAAGTACAGTTACATTTACTCAAACTCAAAATTATCTAGTTTAAGTTGAAACAATTTTATATTAATTGATCTGCCTGTTCGGTATTTTGGTGCTTGTTTGTTTAGTAATTTTAAATCAATTTGCTTGAATTCTAATTCAACAAAAACACAATTGGACAACTCTGATTATTTCTTGCTACTTGAAAACTCCATTTTCAACTTAACAAACGGCAAAACAATGAGGCTCTTGTCTTTTTTCAGATTGAAGAAATTGATTTTATAATATGTACTAGATTTATCAAGAAAAAATTATTTATATTAAATATTCTTACATGAACCCACACACGCTTTTTTAACGATTTTTAATAAAAAAAAATTACTATTTTTATTTTCTATTCTGTATAATAATTATATATAATAGAAGAATAGTTTTTTTTTTATTATTATTGAATGAGAGGAATTTTGACCATGAAGATGGGAGGGTTTGAAATCTTGTCATTTAACTGTATTGAGGTACATTGTAAGGACATAGACATATGCATCTTGTGTGTCAAATTGGTCACAATTATTTAGTAGAAGCTTTTAAAGGATAGACTTAAATTATGGAAGTAAGTGACACATGAACACTACATTACAGAGCCATCAGTTCCAATCACAGCAACCACTATATCAACAGTATTCATGTATCTTCTCATATCTCTCCGGCCCTGTAATTTCAAAGTAGATGTGTAATTTGTGCATTTAAATATCATGTAACCTAATTTTGTGTTGTAATTTTTATTTTTATTGATGCACTATATAATTCAAAATACTTGATAGGATGAATGTCTTATAGGAAATCCATGTGACCTAATCTTTGTATTACTCATTATCAAATTGTAAAAACATGTAAGTATTGGGTGTGTTGTAAAGAAAAATTTTAACTTTGTCAATTTGCACTTTTTAGTTTCTTTTCATGTATCAATCAAAACAATATTGATACCAAATATCAAAGAATTCTTCAATCAATACAAACAATTTTAGTAATTCACTTTTTAACATATATTTTTTTTAATATCCTTTACTATTAACTAAATTTATTAAAAATTACAAAAATTATATAAGTATTTTTTTTTACTCATAAATTAATGTTTCTTTTTTATACTTTTTTAGTTTTTAATAAATTTAGTAAATAGTAAAGAGCATATTAGAGATTGTGTTATTAACATTTCTTATCATATTAAAAGAAGTTTATGAAATAATGTCATTTTTATTAAATCACCTTTTATACATATTACTTCATCATCTTATTACTATCTATTGATAGTATTTGGATTAATGAACTAAAATTATATAGAAGTTAAGAACTAACATGATATTCTTAAAATTTAAGTAACTAAAATATCTAATGCATATTATTTTATAGATTAAAATGAGAGTTTAATAAAGATATTTTTTTAAAAGATATTAAATAAGAACATTATAGCATTTCATGGTATTCAAGAGTTTAAAAATAAATCTTACTTCATCTCAAAGAGCTCAACCACATGCATATGTGAATTGTAGATGGTTAAAGTGAGTTGGACCCTTTAACATGCATAATAGCCGATTGTAGTAAGTTACATCTTACTTCAGTCGAATACTAGGGAATCACTTCATGCGCTGTGGTTTTTATAGCACCTATAGTTGCTTGTAATAAGGTATCTTCTTCCAAAAGTAGTAATAAGAATACTTAGTTACATGTTTACTTCAAAAAAATACGTGATCAAGCTTTTAGAATTGAGACAAAAATGTGACCAAAGCATTTATAACCCAAAGCTGTCCCCGATACATGACCCCAGCAAATGTTAACCAGTGCCGGACATTGATTAAAAAATTTAAAACTTCTTTATTTAAAATTTAAAGATACTAGTCAACGAGATCCATTATGCTGTTACGCTAAATGCAAATCCTACGTTTGAATGAAAACACTTTCAATCTAGATCCGTCACACTTGCAATTTTAGTGCAGCGTAAAATATTGAATGAAAACATCAGAAGATTAAAAAGCAGAGTGTTTTTGATAATTATATAGAGCGTACTAAACGTTTTAAGTTCACTATAATCACAACTAACAACAGTATTTGTATCACATGAAACAATATTCTTTCAGAAAGGCAAGGCTAACTAAGAGTAACATTAGCATCTAATGAAAGACCTTTAAGTACACAAAATACTAAAATTATAATTTTCACATCAACTAGTCACAAAAGGCAGAAGTTTCAGCAAGAATACAAGAAACAGATTTGCAACAATGCATGAGCATATTCCAACAATCAAAAAACCCGCCTAAATGTAAGATTAATGCGCGTAGCTTCAGCTTTCGCGCGCTTGGGAACAGAGTGAATCCAATCTCGTTGTGTATAACCTCTCATCACCAAAAGGGATCCATGCCTAAGTCTAAAGGTATGCTGATCAGCATGGCTACCCTTCTTTAATCGCTTGCTTGCAGGCTCATCGCTTCCATCTGATTATACGTTCAAGAACAATGATATAAAGGTCCATTACTTTGCATCACACAAGGAGAAAATCAGAAAGACCCAATATAAATGCGGCGGTAAGTGGCAATTCCAATAACAGAAGTAATCATACCACAAGATCTTTTACATGGCTTCTTCTTCAAAATGAAGTCACGTTCACATCCAAAAGATAGAGATGCAATTTCAGGAGTTGGCCCGTAAAGCTTTTCATCATCAGAATGCCAACCAACATAGTCATTACCACCGTGGTACCTATTTAAGAGTAAGCTATTAAAACTACTCCCAGGGAGAGCTTTATGGACCTTCAGAAGTAAGTAGAAAGAAATATTAAGTACATCAACAAATATGAGCCAGAAAACCATTAGTCAAATATATATTATCATATTACAAACAGAATTAATGAGGAACAATGTTGATTAAAATTCATTCTTACAGCATCCAAGATGTCTTTAAGTGGTGGATAATCATCCCAAGAATAGGCATGAGGCTTATACCCACTGTATGTCAACTCAGTCAATCCTGGAGTTGCAACATAACATGTGTCTCGAGGCTGCAGTGAATTACATGACATTAGGAAATTTCGGTTTTGCTAGCCTATCTGCATGCAAGAGAGTAATCTCTAAGTTAAAATTCACCTAATCATTTGAAAATGTTGTGTCTATCAATCTCTTCACTCCTAAAGTGACAAAAACGTGTAAATTTTAAGGATTCATTGGGTGAGAACCCCTATCAAATTTTTTTTCCACTCACATAAATATTAAGGTTGAACGTAATACTATATGTTTAAGTAACTTGAACATGTGTTAGGTAAAACTGCAACATTTCTCTTAGAAACAATGGATTATTATTTTAAAAGCAAAAGCTGACAAAACTAGACAACTATTTTTTCAAAATAAGTTTATCAATCGCGCATGTTACGAACCCCTTCATCATCTCATACCAACTTACATAACTTCACAACTCATAAGGTTAACCTGATACATGAAAACACAGAATTTAATTGAAATAAACATGTAATGTACAGATTTTTTACACTATAATATAATCATGGATGGTGCTATCATTAAGAATGGTTGATTTTTATAATGACTACTCTATCTTCTAATAAGTGTAAAAATCTTTAAATGGGAAAATTAAACTCAAAGTAAAAAATGTAAAACCGTTTCATTTGCATGTGATCATTTGTTAAACTTATTGTCAAAGAAAAGGGGGATATTTTATAAAATAGGTTAATAGTTAACACAGCTTTAATTCTAATTTAAGAGGCGAATGAATAAAAGATGAGATTTTTGAAGAAGCCCACGTTTCAGAAATGCGTTGAGATGAGATGAATGTATGAACCTGAAGGAAAGGTTTTCCGAAGACATGAATGGTGGGTCTGGTCCATGGAATGTGATTATCGAGGTAATGGAACCATTCCCATGATTGATCGGAGGGTATTAACCTCTGAATGTAAACGACGTCGCTTCCATTTCCGAGATCCAATGTTTCCCTCTTCAAGCTGTGGTTAGGATTCGCCCCCGAATCCGACACCGCCTTCAGCTTCAACACACTCATCGATGATCGCAAAATGTTCATACCCTCTTCTCATTCTAATAGATATAAATTTCAAAATTTTGTTGTTAAAATTTTTATTTATATTTCATCGGTTATTGCTATAGTCTCAGTCACGGACAGTCCTCTTTTATGAGAAAAAAAAAATTGCTGTGAGATAAACTTAATCGTAAACAAAGATGGCTACTTTTTATTTTTTATGATTATATTTAATCTCTGTTATTTATTTATTTTTTAAAACAAGGCATCGAGAATTTTTGTATTTATGTGTATAAATAAATAAAAAACAATTTGATTCAATTAATATGCAATTTTTTCTTTTATCTAAATCCTTTGAGAGGAGTTTAAATTAAACAAAAAAAAAATTGACTTCCTTTATTTAATTTTTTTCAAAATTTTAAACCAAACCAAAAAACAAAAAAGTTTCCTTCTTCCTTTTCTAACCAAATATCCTACACAAAGAACAGAAAAATGTTTGTTGAACTACTAGAGAAATGAATACCGGATAGACACCATAGAGCATCTTTTATGTTTATAGCTTTTGATATGGCATTAAGAAAGACTGAAAAATACAAATAAAAAATATATTCAAATAATAGAACTCAGTAACAATGTCTTCAACAGATAGAATTTAAATACTGCTTAACATATTTTAATTTGTAAACCAGTATTCTTTCAAACAACTAGTTAAACAAAAAAGAACCAAAACTTATCATCATATTTTAAAATAATTTAAAATAAATATAGATAAGATTATATGCTCCTTAATCAATAATCTTTCTGAATTGCTAGCAAAATTTTGTCTGAGAATCTTATGGCCACAATTTAAGCAAGAACTATCCCTCACATATAACCATGTCAAAGGCTTAAAAGAACACACTCACACACTATGCAGGGTACCTCCAAAGCACTACTACATTATGACCTAGTAATTGTATAATTAGCACATGTTTAGGAATTATTTAAAAAAAGCAATCGTTTCATCTTTTAAAACTCTCTCAAAAAGTTTAAAAATAATATTTATTGAAAACTCCTCTGTATGGTGGCTGCAATAGCACATTATAAGAAATCACAATTCAATATTCTTATTCTCATTTTCACTTCCAATGCTCCACAACACACCACATCCCAAACTCCTATAAATTCCTCCTCAACTGCATAATGCTTATGTTGTGAAGCACTTTTTCAACAAAAATGAACTGCAAAGGAACAGTTGCATTTATACTGATTGGATTTCAGACTTGTTCAACAGTTTTTCTTAAGGGTAAAGAATGATTTAAGAATTAAGCAAGACTTGTATTTCACTGTCGCTTGTTTTCAGAAACATTCTTTTTTGTTACAAAGTATATGCTATCAATGTATTCATCATGCAAATATTAATAGATCTCTTTGTTCAAAGTTTGACAATTTTATGACACTATTAAGTTTTCACACTTATTACATGACAATTACAACTCCTTGTTCAGAAATAAGAAAATGGAAAAAATTAACATTTTTTCATGCAATTGCTTCTCATGTTTCCTCTCTGGATTACAAATTAAATTATATCTTACACCTAATTATGTCTTACATTTTTACGTGCATTGTGGGCTTGGAACGCTAGGAAGAGCTTGGAGCGCACTTGGTGCATCCTGTTGCAGCGGTCCACTGAGAGAGACGGTAAGGGAAAGAGAAAATTAGAGGAATAGGAAAACAAGGAACACGAGAAAAAAAATTAAAAACCTTTTTTGGCAAATATGAACTCTTACGTGATAAAATATTAAAAACAATGATAATGTGATAGTATTTAGTTAAAATTTTTGTTATTTAATTCTTCACTTGTGAGAAGACTCGGGAACTAATTTTAAATATTTTAAAAATGACATGACTAAATCTTCACAATTTAAAAAAAAAAACTAATTTCAAAGAAAACTATTTTTATGAAGAACAAAAATTCAGCCAATTTATCACCATCACCAACAATGTAGAGTTGAAAACAACAACCATCACAACTTCTCTTTTCTTGACATATCAGAAAATCAGTACAGTATCATCAAAACTTGCACAACACCCAATGAGTGCTGAACTGCTGATTGCTAAAATGAAGGGCTAATTTTCTACTTTTTTTGGGTAATGTAATACAAGCCTAACAACACACCATAAAGACCAAAGAACCCATAAATCACTACTTGTCCATTAGGAAATGCAACTTCTAGTGCCTTTTAGCTAACTGGGGATGAGACATCCCCAACTTGCAGCTAAATTTCACTGGAATATGCATTATGAAGGATTCTTTTTTTTTTTTTTTTTCATCTTTGGGTAGAAACATCTATGTAGGAGTTAATCAAATGCAAGCCTCAAACTACATATAAAATGTTACAATTATGATCTTGTCAGAGATCTACACTTAGACACATGCAAGTTGTGCACTATATTGAGGGTGCAACAGGTGTGACCAACTTGACAGTCAATTCTAGCTCCCCAGATTCTACTCCACGAAGCCTTAACCAAACATTCTGCACCACCTCACCATTAACACAATTGATGCTGCTTTCACGTACAATACAGTTTTCACTATCAGGTATCACCTTCCTTAATGTTGTCTCACCAGAAGAGACTCGTAAAATATCTCTCAATCTAGCAGCAGAGACTAATGGTTGAAGGTTGAGGAATGCGTTTCCCATCTTGTCATCAGCTTTCAAAAGATCTTTGTCAAACACTTCCTGTAAACAAAAAAAAAAAAAAAAAAAAAAAGCAACCCTATTATACAACATAAAACTCCGCCAATAGCCACATAGCCAGTTCCAAGCCAAAGAAGGACCTTTGACAGTCAAAATAAAACTTATCAAAATATTTTATATAGATTAGACACGACGGATATACACAATATAAGGATCAATAATGCCTCTAATTCAGAATTTAAAATTATTAGCAGAAAAATTACTATAACTATTTTTTTATCTTAATTATAAAAAATAAAAATTTATTTTTAAATGTATTAATTGTTAAAATTTTTTATATTTTATTTATTGTAAGACTATGTTAATGAAAGAGTCACTAATTGCTTACAAGTGAATATATTGATTTATTAATAATTATTTCTTAATATGAGTATGGTCTTGATAATCAATGCCTTTAAGATACTATTTACAAACTAAATAAATAGTAACTTTTTAATATATATATATATATATATATTGAAATTCATTGAAAATTATAAGAGAGGTGGTTTTTGCATTTTTTAGTAAAAAAATTACTTTTAATTCTTTAACCTTTGCACTTGCCTTAAAAGCACCGGGGGGTTTTTTTTTTTCCCATAATACACTATAAATTTATGATATAATTGTTCTTCATTAATTTTAATGAAAAAAACATTGGCTTCTTATAAAAAAAAATTCAAGAGAATATTTCACAACCACACTAAAACACAACTTGAGTACCTTCCATGCAAAAAAGACTAATAAACTAGCAAAGACTGAAGGAAACACAGAATGAAGGGGCAAAATAATATCAGGAAACTCACCAAACCCAGAACTCCCAAGGGTTCTGTCAGAGTGAAATTCAGTTCTTCATTCCAAACAGGATTCAAGCAGCTATTGATTACCTTAGTCTTTGCGGTCTGACACAATTTAATGACCTCATTTCAACATTTTAAGCGAAAAATATGCCACATAATGTTAATGTCAAGAGAAACAAGCTAAAAATGAAATTGAAATATAAAACCTACTTACTTGATTCCCTAGTTTGAGCACAACATAAGGATCACTGCTCTTGAAATCCCGGATCACCAACCTTTTCCCTTGCACTACTGTGACTTTTAGCAGCCCCAATTGTTCACTCATTATACTCCTACTAAGAAGTTTAATTATCAATCAACCAGGGTCCACACCAGTCCACAACACAAATATGTAGTTGAATTATTTAAAGTTCATGTAGATATGAAGACGAATTGTGGAAAATATTTCCCCTCTGCAAAGAATCAATAGTTATCATTTTTAACCATTTGTTTAAGTCTAATTTTTCTTTTTTCTTTCTGTCAATAAGATTTATCCAGAAAAATTACAAGGAAATCCAATGCAAAATAATGAAAAACGAACTGAACATGAGAATAGAATAAACCACGTATATTATGTTGGAGAAGGGAGCTTGCAGTGGAAAACAAGGCAGTAAAATATTCACCCATAACAAAAGTTAAGTTTTTTCAAGTAACTAAATCTAGCAAAATTGCTATAGCAACAACAATAATAATAAAAAGCATTCGGAAACAAGAGAAGGGCAGAAAAACCGACAGCAAAAACCATAGATCATTCAACAGAAGAATGAAGAGTGGATTCCTCACGGAATCAACATTAAATAAAGAAAAAAAGAAAGAAGAATCATGGGTAGTAGTAGGATCGGAATCCACAGAGAAGAGTGTTTGGCATTTGGTAACAGTGATCCAAGTTGAAGAAAACAAAAGGGAAAAGAGAACTCTTATGGAAGTTTAAAAAAGAGAGAGAAAGCAAAGAAACAGAGATGAAAGGAAAGCAGTAGTAACTTACCAATGGATATGTGTTGAGATGCGAAGATGCCTTTAATTAATATTTGTGTGTGCAGTGTGTTGTGTGTTGGTGAATGGTGCCAAATATAAAGACATTGAGACGAGGAAAGGTTGCAATTCACACGTGTCAGTCAAAGGATATCATTATTCATTATTACATATCACTGTGTTGGCTGCAGGATTGACTCGGTTCACCTTTCTTTGTTATCACTGTTTATTTATTTATTTATTTAATTTTTCTAACTTTGCAACGTTGTATAATATATAAGAAGTTTTATAAAATAAATTTTAATTAAAATTTTTAATTATATTAAATATTATTTATTTATTTATTTATTTAGATTGAGAGAGTGTGTGGAACTGTGGCTGTAGCAGTGTGTGCGCGTTTGTGACTCGGTTCACTGCTGACTCTGACAACGCTCATTTTACTTACTTTGTAATTTTCATAAACACCAACACAACACTTTCTATTTCAAACGCGTGCACCACAAACCTTTCCTTTTCTATTCTTTTTCTTTTTCTTTTTCTTCTCCTTTTTTAGTATCCTATCCATTCAACGAATGAATAATATTTATTATTTTAGATAATTAATGACATTAAATATAATGTGTCAAACAATTTTAAATCAGTTTTATCACACCGTTCTCTTTTTTTTTAAGTTGAAGCTAATTCCACGTAAAGAGTGTTAAAGCTAGATATATGTAAGAGATGTTCAAAATAGCTCATCGTATTTTAGTTCTACGAGAATATAGACCAGTTCGAAGTAACTTCATTAGTTAATTCTGAGGTTCATGTGCCTGGCTTTTTCAAAAGAAAATTATAATGCACAGTTATCAGTAACCTTTTGAATTCCGCAGTTAATAATTTGTTAGACTAATGGTTGCCCATTAAATAATAAATGTATCCTAACAGATAATTTTAAAAATTTATTTTATAATTTCTTTAATCACACGAATAGAAAGTTTATGAAAAGATATGCTGTCATACTCACTTTTAATGGTAATATTTTAATAACTCGATGACACAAGGGATGTGATAGTTAGGGGACTCATCAAACTAAAATAACATTTGTAATATAAAAATCTTATAAAGGATTATAAAGTGAGTGAACATATGTTGAGACTTTAGCTAGTTTTATTTGCATGGAAACCACGCTTTTCACGTTCTAAGATTTTGATGCGATGGATGTAAGAACAATATCGTTCATAGGATGATATAATCTACTTTAAATGAGCGACACTTAAGAACTGCACTTAGAATCTATATTTTCATAATAATCCTTCTACTATTTTAAAAAATAAAGATTATATAAAAATATTCATTTATCCTTACGTTGAAAACAAAAAACAGTAAAAAGAGGATTTAGAATTATTCTTGTTCCAATAGATATTTTATGCAAAGAAAAATCATCTTATTAATTGCATTACTATATAAAGTAATTAGCAACAGCATTTATTTTTGGGGGACAAAGGAAACACTAGCATTGCATCTGAAGTCAACAATATTAAGTAGTCGAGATAGTGAAACTCATTTCAGTTCATAAAATGAAAAACAGTTGGTTCATAAAACCATGTAATGTACAACACAGAACATGGAGCTGAAGGTTAGGTCAGATTTTTCAGGGATGCTAAGACTAAAAGGGTATGAAAAAGATAGAGATACAAATACAATTTATCCCACGTATAGCTGTACATGTTGCCCCAGTCAATAAAATATCAATTATGATGGAAGGATGAAAAACATCCTCATGAATCATATGCTAAACCTATCACCTACACTAATCAAAGGTCATTTAGCATAACATAACCCTAAAAAACACTAAAGCACCACTTTAACGCGGGAATCACAACTGTTATATTACATCTACAGGGTGGTTACAAGACAAGCATAGCACATCTATTAGTGCGTCAATAATGGCTGTCGTCACCTACATTGATACCTTGCACTTGCACTGAAACACACTAAATGCTGCCACAGCATCACTGCTACTGAAATCTTCAGAGATTTGTTCTACAACTGCCACACTGCTCACCGTTTTTTCCCTGAGCTTTTCTTTGCCGAGGGACGCCTCCATTTGCTCTGCACCAGTCATTCTTAGTGATTAGCATAGAAAATAATACGTACTAGATTTTGTCAAGATTAAGTACAAGAAAAGTAGGTGCCACAAATCTGCAAAGGATGATGAGTTGTTTACCAGTGGCTCGTCATCAGAAACCTCAGCAATTCTGTCACCATCAGGACTTGCTGACTCTATTAGCGATTTTTCCACTTCTATGGGACTACTTTCCCCATCGCCCTCATTTTGGTTCCCTTCAGAACCTGATTCTCCTCCATCATCATTTTTCCTCAAAGCTCCTCTCAATTCATCCACATCTGTCTCTTTTGATCTACTTTCTTCATCATCATTTTGAACTCCTTGTGGGACACCCACTTTATCTTTGGAAAGCCTCTCGCCATAATCCAGGGTCTCTTTATCTGATTCTTTCCTATAACTCAAGCTCTTCTCTTTCTTTGGTTTCTTTCCCCGTGAAATTGATTTTACTTTCTTGCTGAATTTCTTCTCCTTGTTTATGATTACATCAGACCCTTCAGCTTGTTCCCCTTCAGAACCACCTAGAACAGAAAACTAAACTTATAAAAAGGAGGGAACACAAAAAAAAAAAAAGCAGAAGTCTTGCATAATAATGAGGAACCACATACTCATTGTCAAAACTAATTGACAAACTAAGAATTAACCATTTCACACAAGCAAGAGTTAGCAATAATCGTGATCAATAGATTATAGATGGAATGACACAAAAAACAAAAGAAAATTTTAGTTAAAACCTGTATTGGAATCGATATCAGAAGAAAAATATAGGTTAAACTATTCTTTAGGTCCCTGAACTCTTTAATAAATTGTAAATAAGTCCCTATATGTTAAAAGTTTGTAATTAGGTCCCTAAAATTTTAAATCGTTTTTAATTGATTCTCTATTCACAATTCCGGTTAAGTTTCTGTTAACTAAACGAACCTAATTAAAAATTTTCAAATAGTTCAAGGACTTGTTGAAAAACATAACTTGTGATCTGGTCCCCAAATTATTTGAAAATTTGTAATTAGATCCCTTCACTTAACAACCCTAACAGAATCCTGACATAAATGTAACTAGGGATCCAATTAAAAATTCAGGAACTAATAACGAACTTTTAAGATCAAGGAACTTCTTTACAACTTTCCAAAGCGTTCAGAAACCAACAGTGTAATTTAACCTAAAATACATGTCCCATTTACAGCACAATAACTAAATGAGTTTTTGTTAACATCAATCCTTAACACTAGTGTTTAAGATTATGAAAAGTTTATAAAAAATACATTTATTACATTGAAAATACTAATTTTATATATTAGAAGAGTTTGGAAACTAACATCATCCAAGATTTCTCCTTGTAATTGTTGAAGTGCCCATCCAAATATTAGAAACACATACATTATTTTATTAATCAGTCTTTTTATAAGTATAGCAGTTAGCAGATAAGAGGAAGAGGCATACCAAACATTAAGGTTATTACCTAGTGAACAGCAATATGGGTTCTAGTTGCACAAATAAACTCTTACGAGATTAAGGGTTCCCTCATTTTGACCCTTTCCAAACCCCCATAATGATGGAAGCATCATGCACTAGGCTTCCCTTTTTATGGGTATGAAAGAAAAGATAATATTGTCTTACACAACTCTGAAACCCACCTCAAAGAAAAAAGATTGTCTAAATCTTATAAAAAATATTCTGACCATATTCTTAGCAAATGTAAGATATCTTAGCACATCTCTCTTACACCCAAAACTGAATATTTGAAGCATGAAATATGTAGAACTATACATCTGCAAAAGGCCTAACATTAAGATTAAATAGGCTCTAATATCATGATAGAAATAAATCGAGTCTAATTGGAGGATTTTCCAAGTCTTATAAGAAGTATTCTAACTATATTTTTATCCAAGGTACATCTTAATTTCTATGAGCTTTAAAACTCCAGTGCATTGACAACACAAATTTGTTTTCCTGACAAAAACTAACATTGTTGTCACCATTTGAGGGGAGCTTTCACAAACTCCACTGCATTGACAACAGAAATTTATTTTCCTAACTAAAACTAACATTGTTGTCACCATTTGAGGGGAATCTGGGATGACTGTCCATTTGTCTGAAGGGATAGTACATTTAAACCTAGACAGTTGATTAATGTTTTTTAAAAATAAATTATGAAAATTATACTGATAAAATCCAATTACAAGAAATGGGACTTGAGTCCGACAATGGAAGTATGGAATTTTAGTGTAAGGTTTATAAGGCTTTAGGCTCTCCAACTACAGTGACTAACTTCTATGATATGGTTCTCTCAAGGTTATAATCATACTAACAAACATGCATTGGTCAACAGCAAGCATGCCAGCAATAGATGTTACTAAGATTGACACACAAATGCCACTCCTGGCAGGACATGTAAACAAGCCAAGCATCTATTTAACAAAGACATTTAAGCAAGCCAGGAGATATATAGCTAGCAATGGGATGACTAGAGCAATATAGTTTTATCCTTTACAAATGACTTTATATTTCACAAAGTATGTTGAATAAGCCTGTTCAATATAACTGGATTTGCTGACCCAGATCCAAGCCATGTTAAAAAACCAGATAATTAAAACCAATTTCTGGTATATAAAAAAAAATTAAAACTGTTATTGAAGTCTAACATCAACTATAGATATGACTAAATAAGAGTTTATAAAGACTAAACCAATATTGGTATCAAAGTCAAAGGTAGATCCAATATTGGACTTTGTTTCTTTGTTTTTTTTTTTTTTTATATTAAAAAAAAAAACCTATAATTTCCACACTCTAGATGTTCAATCATGAGTGTGACAGGATATGTTGAAGTTAAAACAAGCTTCACCTTACAAGTTAACTTTTTGGGTTGAGTTAGGGTTATAACCCAAATTCAACAACTAGTTTTGCCTAAAAGACCATATTTAAAATCAGTTTTGCTTTAAAAACTGGATTTAGAACCAAATTTTAAAATCAGTTTTAAACCAGCTTTGAGAAGAAAAAAGTGGATTGGGTTGAAATCCAATCCATACAATTGGTTTTAAAATATATTTGAATTGGTTTTAAGTCAAGTCAATTCATCCACAGCCCTATTATGTCAAATTTAATTATCTCATAGTAGTCTACAAGTCAAATAATGGGAGAAGTTTGAAAAGGAAAAACACCACCATCTTTTCCTAGCTAAAATGATTTATCAAATGAAGAAGCTGAATAAAAAGACAAGAAATTTTTCACTTGACAATGGATTTGTTTAGAGATCTATAAACTAGAAATAAGCTATTCAAAACACACTAATATAATAACCAGTTGTACTCAAGTCCTGAATCATTAAAGACAGTACACAAATTTGCCAAATATAAACAAACATTATCACATGTAACCAACCAATCATGAGATGTAAATGACAATCAATACACACATCACATATATTAAGTTTCATTACCTGAATTAATCTCAGCTTTAGATACAATGTTATCTTCAGGGTTTGATGCATCCTCATGATGGAAATTATTTTTTGATGCACCTTTCTGTCCTTTTACGTGCTTTCGAGGAGATTGCTTACCATTAACTCTAAACAACAAATTGATATGAATTATAATGATAGAACATTGAATAAAATCATAAACGTACACAATAGGATCTCATATTTTTCCACTAACATTTTTTTTGTCTTCTTATTTGCTGAACCACTAGAACTTCTCTGCTTCTTCCCAGTAGACCTATAAAACAATCACGAAAAACAACACACAAAAGGAAGAGAGCAAACTCAGAATGGGGTACAAGACCACGTCCAATTAAGCTAGTAAAAATAAAACACAGAAAGCACTTAAAGCACATGAACATTCAACTTTTCCAAAAATATCATTGAAATTTTCATATTCAGATGTACAATGAAATATTTTCATCCAGATACAACTAAACCAAAACTAACTTGTAAAGAGAATACTTACTCTTCACGAAAAGAGAGAGTTTTTGATGACTTTGGCTTCTGGAAAGATTATATTAAAAAAAAAAATCAAACTTTAATGGCATTTGATATCTTTTAGTGGAAATAGTAAAGGAACAGTAGAACGGCTTCAGAGAAAGAAAGAAAGATTAGTGGAGAATTAGAGACCTTAGTAGGTTTGTGGTCCCTGCCAACAACCTCCCAACGCTCCTTTTCCAAACGGAGTATTTCTACATCCCCATCGTCATATAATATCTTCCACATAACATGCCACAGTACAATTGCGTCAGAATTATAAGTTAGCAGGCAGATTAACTTTGCACCTATTTAGAATGTTAGCTTACCACATGCTTCCTCTTCAAAGGATCATGAGACTTAACCGTCCCTTCATAAAATCTGCCGAAACATTAATACGCCAACATGAGAAATTTTAATTAGAAATCCTAGGAAAGCAATAGAAGAAATATGGGAACATTATTGAAAATTGTCTCTAAGCTTTAACAAAGGCATACAGAAAGCACATTAGATGGTACTGTACTCGTAAGGATAAATCCAGAACCAGTCAGAATTAAAATCAGTAAATGAGAACAGATGCAACATGAAAAAATTAAGAAACAGCCAAACTAAGAATGATGAAGTTAAGAGAAGTAGCTAAACCCAGAAGTCATCTTTAGATAATGAGGTCAAAATACTTCTAACATGACATCACTAAAAAAACAGGTCATTTTCTAGTTTGTCTTTAGATGAAACAAAAAGAGTGGCATCCATGCACAGTTTTGCTTCTACAGCTGATCTCTCTAGATTTAAGATAAGCACTTACTGCTTATCCATAGGCCACCAAACTTTAATTCTGCAGCCAATCAGATCGTCAGCATCACTTTCACCTTTGTTTGTCGTACACTACAGGGTGAAAAAACAAATCAATTCAAACTATTATCCAAGAGTCTTACTGGAACACAAACATTATAACATGGCAGAGAGATGCTTCTGACATACCTTAGCTAATCCCCCAATACTTTTTCTTTTCATCTTTTTAGTAGATCCTATGGATGACTTCAAATTGTCACTTTTAGAATTATCAGTTGGCTTTAAATTATCAGGACTCTGCAAGAGAAACAAAATAAGCAGAAGTCTATGCCATTGACAAGTTCAACTTTAAGATTCAACAGAAGTATAAATTTGCCAGACGGTAAAATTTCACCTTCAAGTGCTCTTCAGATTTGTCAGAGTCATAGTCATGATAGCTCTTAGAAGCCCCTCTGCCTTTGACCATTTTTCTCTGCTTAGTTTTGATATCTATATCAGGGTTAATTTCTGCACGTAACAGCAATTTCATTCCAGAAGAATCTTTCCCTGAAACTCTTTCGGGGGCTTTTGGAGTACTACTTGATCTTGATTTTCCATGGGTAAAGGAAGACCGCTTACGTTTAGGCACCGGAACAGGTGTTAGATCTCCTGTTTTACGTTTTTTAATTGTTGCACTGTCTGGATCCTTCTGCTGCATCTTTTTACTCAATGAATTTTCATGACCATTACTTGATTCAAAATTAGTGGATATCCCCAAGTTATCCAAATTTATTTGTCTGACCATATTTAAGATATCAATATCATTTTCAGCCTTTTTGGTTTCAGCTGGCACAGATTTTTTCTTTTTCAGTTTTTTGCCCTTGGTTCCCTGAGATTTTATGTCCTTCATTATTTTTCCCAGGGGCATTTCATTTCCATCTTTCTCACTTTCCTTTAAAGCACCATCCTCGGCTAATTGAGATGGAACCTGACATATAGAATAAACATCACATGATTCAAGATACCAAAAAAAAAAAAAAAACTAAACTTTACCCTTTGCAACAAACATACCATTTCTAATTCAAGTGATTCAAAGTGAGCCAAGACATTTTCATCAGCCAGCCAGGATTTCACCTCACTTACCTGCCAAATAAAATAAATGGCATTGATAAGCATTTCTATTTTAATTAGAAGTAATCCAAGACCTTACATATGTCCAAATCTGTCAATGAAGACTAAAATCCATTCTGAGTTCAATGTTCAGAATAAAGCTTACACAAAAAAAAAAACCCTAATCACACTCCATCAAACAGTAAGAATATGTTATCACCGTTTAACCAAAGGGAAATGTATTTTATCTTCTTGTAACTAAATCATGCTAATGCCGATATCAGATCTCCAGCACCATGAAAGATTGAAAGTTTGATCAAATTAAAAGATAAAATATCTTATGTTGAGCTAAAGAAACAACAAAATCTACAACTTAAAACACACACATTCAAAATGTTTTAACAAGATTAAAATTTAATATAAGATAGCATGGTGCATGCAATAGGCAATAGCAATGTTATAATAAATCAACCTCTTCAATAAAAGGTATCTTAAAAAATTTAGCAACTATTTGGGAGGCATTTTGTCCAGAATGTAAAAGAACACTCAACAATTTAGCACACCAAGAGGAAATTATAAAATTTTAGAAGAAAAGAGAATACCATAAGGTCGTTTTCCTTCTCACATGCTTTGCCTTTGTATAGTATTGGAGGCAGAGAAAATGGAGATAATCCTTGCAAATCGACATCCTTCTGTACTAGTCGCCTGATGATTGCTAACCCAAGGTCACATATGGCATGAGAATTCTGGTCATGCATTGATCAGAAGTGTAAGATTACACATTACAGTCTCATTGCTTTGACATAAGCAATTTTAATTAATGTGACAAATAAAATGACTTATACTCAACCTTTGATTTTGATGCATCAAACACATCTTCAGATTGCTTAATACTCCAAAAGATAGAAGTGATGGTATATATAATTTCCTTCTCTTTGTCAGTATTTAGTTCTGACTTGACATCTTCATCTGTTTGCACTAGCATTAATAGTACCAAGTGCAACTGCCTGACAATTCAGGAAATAATAAAAACTCCATAAGAATAAGTATTCCCAACATATCTCATATTTTGGAGCTTACAGCAGAAGTAAATCTATAGGTATCAGCCCAAGATGCATTCCACAATCATATTAAAAAAACAAAATCAACACAATCTGTGGAGTACAACAAATCATTCAATAGATAAATTTAAGTGTTCAGCATCCAAACCAAAACTATGCAAATAGACCCTAATGGTGTTTGGACAGGGCAAATAAATTACACAGCAACATGAGAACTCTTACAAGTAAAAGCTTTTAGTGCACACACATCTGCAAGTGTGGCTTTTCAAGTTACTCCAAACTAAGACTAAATAAGTGTTTCCATATACTGTACAATGAGTATGCCACTATGCCCAAAGGCAAAACTTTGAAGGATGCATGTGGCTTACTTTAATATCTTTTAATCAGCATACAACTATCAATAATCACAAGTATTATTATAATATAAATCATAAAATCAGTACACAGCTCACTAACAGTCATGAAATATCAAGGCCAACTCAAGATCCCCTCCCCCCCGGCCCAGGGTGTGTTTCAAGTCTCTCTTTTGAACTGGGTTTACAAGAATATCTAAATGCATGCTTGAATTAGCATATTTTGGAGAAATAATCAGTTAACCACTTGATTTTTGCAGATTCCTGAGGGATTTTCAATTAAAAAAAAAAAGGTAGTTATTTCTCAAATTTAAGTTGTACGAAAACTTGGGGTAGCAAATAAGCAATTAGTACAGACAGGTCCTATATGTGTAAAATTGTACCTGTATATATTATCATATGCTTCAACATCCTTGCACTCTTCAATATTAGGGCATGATATGTTAGCAAGGGCATGAACTAAATAAGGAAGGATGTATTCAGGGTAAGTGATCAAGGAATTTGCATCTGATTGTCCAGAAAGCTGCCAAGCCCTAGCTTGGTGATGCATGTGAATAATGTCACCCAGGTTCTGCTTGTCCTGCATTAACAGGCATAGTCATCATAAAGACACAAAATTATGTCAAAACTAGGAAAATTGCAATTGCAAAAAAATTGAATTTATTAAAATATTACCTCTGCAAACTCCTCTGGCTTGGATCCAAATATATTGAATATAAAGGCACATGCATATTTGGCATCCAAAAGGTGGTCTTTTATATATTGATGAACTTTGCTCAAGAAAACTTTCTTAGCTTGAGGGAAGCTAATCTGTCAGATCCAAAAGAAGACAGAGAAACAGTTATTTCTACAGTGAAATGAAAACTTCAACAAACCAATTTCAGTCTACACATATGAAAAGAGTAAATGATGAAAATGTGGCAAATAAATCATAAATGCTCAAGAAATTAAGTAAACAGAAGAAAGAACTTACCTCTGTTGCTCTTACAGTTAAGTGGTATATGTCAACGGGTATCTTATGATCCCAAAGCCTCGACAAACGAAGAACTGCTTTTGCAGAAGCAAGCCTCAAATGGGCCTTATCAACTGAGCTGCAAGAGGGCATAAATGAGTACGAAGTATCTGGACCCAATCATAAAAAGTGACAATTTTCAAATTAAGTAACTAAAATTAAGCTCTATGAAGCTGATATACCTTGACTGTATGTCCTTTGATATTTCACCATAAGATAACATGTTTCTAAGGATATCCAACAAACCATCAATACCAGGACGCACATGAGCATCTTTGATTGGCAAGAAGCTTTTCACTATGGTTTTGATGCCATATATCTGCAGCAAAGAAACAAAGAGAAGAGGGGCAAAGAGAGAGAACAAAAGAAATGTCAAAAAGGTAAACTTACAAGCATTATCCAATGTGTCAAATTACAGAATACTGTCCAAAGTATTAAAAAAAATAGAATACCTTCAACACACAAAGATCACTTCTATCATCCCACGATGTTCTTGTGTGATCTTCTTTCTGAAACTGTGAAACAAGCATTTAAACAGAATTTAAGTACTTGCATGCTTATCTTATAAAGGATCACATCATTAGCAAGAATTTGGAAGGCTTACACTATCACTTTTCAGAATCTTGTTTATTATAAATTCTTCAATTTCACTCTCTCTAGTTTCAAATACAGGCATTGCAGTCTGTGCTATACACCCTAGAGACTGCAATACTGCAGGTAGATGTGTTTTCTCCTCCAGCATATCTACAAGCCTCTGCATATAAGATGAGAACAATCAGAATAAAAAATTACAGAATATTTTAATAAGGGGGAAATTGCATCTACTTCCTGTGAGGATCAAATTACACTAACACCCTTCTTATTTGGAAAATTAAACCTGCCTCCCTTACTATATGTACTGTTCTCATACTTTTGACAGTTTTTTTTAACAAATCACATATACCAGACCATACACAGAGTTCCTTTAAAAATCACAAAGCATGAGAAGTGGTGTGATATTTCAAACAAGTTGGGTTTAGGTATAATTAGCACTAATCTCAAGGGAGGTCAACATAATTATCCCTATAACAAATGAATTAACTATATGAAACCTTGTACAGAACAGAAAGAGACTTGAGGCCATCATCCTTTGTTATTGCAGCCAGAGCATGAACAGCATACTTGGCCTGTCTCCGACTGCCTTCTAAACACAGTCTCTCCAACATAAGGTCTACAGAACTGTGTGAAATAAGGACTAATAAGAATATTATAAAAAGAAATGGAACATAAAGAGTTATCAAATTTAACAGTGGTACCTTGATGTAACTGCAAGCTGTTCACGAATAGTACCACCAGCCTTTGCCAAAACATTTAAAACACCCTCTTTAATCATATCACTATTATCCTTAAGTAAATTCACCAGCTCCTCCTCACTACCACTAAAAAGATATGGACTGAAACGAGCAATTATCTGCATTTCATCATAAGTCCAAACTGAATTAGAACATGTTACTGCTCAATAACAAAATCATAGAACTATATGAAGAAATTGAAAGAAGGCACTGAAAAGATACAAGCATCATAATTCAAATGCACTTTTTAAGATATTGATAAACCATTAAAGCTCCTTCTCTTAACAGCTTAAATATACAAGATGAATAGGCTTCATGACATGGTATCAATGCCTCATTAACCAAAAGTACAATTCTTACCACCACATTCCCTCAATTAAATTAAATTCAGCCAGCACACAGTATTGGTGGGGCTGTGCTCTCTCAACATTTTAAGGTTAAAAGGGCTGTTTTAGAAATATCAATAAAATCATTCATTAGCCTTCTTGGCTACTCCTAAAGCTTAAGTTTTGGGATGAATTAGTAAGCTCAAATATACTAATTAATCAAGAGCCAGTAATGACAAGGCTATGCAATCAGAACAAGCAAAAAATATAGAGAAGTTTAGGAATTCCTCCTCCCCTCCCCCTTTCTTCTGCAATGAACAAAAATGTTCAGAATATACAATCATAAAATGAATATCCGTTGCAACAAGTCAATACACCGTAAAATGACATATTCTTACCACTAACATATTTATGCAAGATTGAATATGCTGATCACTCTCTGCAGATTTTTGTGTGATGATTTCTGAAAGAATAGCTTTTACATGCTCCTTGTTGAAAAGCAAATAGGAGCACTTTATGGAGAAGGTATTCAGAAATTCATAGAGCTGATGTTTTTCACCAAGTATTTTAAGCAATTCATCCTGGACACACAGAGTAAGGAAATAACTGTCATCGGTGAATAACAAACTGTAAACTATAGTTCCTTTCTTTCTTTAATAGAAAAGAAACATAAACATAGATTGTCTGATTCTTCAATTACTACTCTTCTAATAGACTTCTAAAGTCGAAGAGTTCATTGGAATTAATTACAATGCTAAAATTTATGCAATTCATCTATTGGCACCTTTTTAAAGAAGTTAATATATCCAATGGGAAAGCACATGCAGAGACCCATGTAAAATGCATTAGCAACAAGTTTGGAAGCTTAAAAATATACCTCAAAGGAATCAAGTATTAACTTCAAAGATTTAGTTCACATATCTATCAGTTTCAGATTATATTACCCTGTATACACGAGTTTGATGGAAGCTAGTATTTGGATCAACAAGATCTGTCAAAATTTTCCAGATATTAGCATCTTTTAATTGATCAAGAATCTGGTAACTCTCTTCAGCCTTTGTTGGGTCAGCAAATGAACGAGACATAACACGGAAACAGAACATGATCTTTTTCTGGACCTCAGGAATGTCTTTCTCCTGCATTTAAATTTGATCAATCCCTTTTTCTCAACAAATTTCCTTTGAAACTTCATCTATCTAACTTTCAAGATAACATACCTGATTAATCTGCCTTAGAGAAAGATATTTCTGCATCTCTTCCTGTAACCTGCGACCAAAGTGGCACCATGAAAATTGAAAATTTGTGGCACCGGGATGAGTATAAGCCATTACAGAGATCAACCAAGCTTACCGTTGTTTTTGCTCCAGTATCTTTTCAAGAGCCTTGACCTCCACTTTGTCAAATCCAGAGAAAATCTCAACCCAGCGTTTAACTGTATCATTGACAGAAAACTCTGATGGAAATAGGGACTCACATAGAATAGATTCAATTATATCTGATCTGCAGAACAAAGTGAACAACAGAAATGTCAATAATAAACATTTTATTCTTATGAAAACAAAAAACAAGAAATTCAAAACATACAAAAAAGGAAGGGAAAGAAACATACTTAGAGGATTACAACAACTTTTACTGCTAAGGCATCCGCCTCTTTCCATTTCATACTAGTTAAATGAGTAGAAATTGGAAAAAGAACCAAATAAACACAAATCAAAGTAATAAGAACCACACTACAAAAACTAATTATTGTAGTTGGAGAACCAAGACAATCTTACACTAGAATTCCATATTTTAAATATAAGACTCAAGTCTCATACTTTGCAACTGGATCCTAACATCCCACCTTGCTCTACAACCTAGGCACCCACATGGGCTAGTTGTGCATTAGCCCTTGAACTAGTCACAGGAAATGTAGTTAGTGTCATACATGTCATGTTACAATACATGCAATTCAATACGAGTCATGCTCCCAGTAATGCAAGTCACACTGCAAATCAGAAATGGGGTTGAATTGCGAATGGGTTAGATAGTGTGCAACCCAGTCTGAAAAACCCTACAAGAAAACCTTAATTTTAGTATTTCTTTTTGCAATTTGGGAGGTAAACAGTCGACTCTTACCCTCCATTGATACCCAGACCAAATATTAAACAAAAGGAACCTTAATTTGCAATTTCTCCGCTTTGTACCTAATTGGACATCTAGAACATGAAAATTGTAAGACTCTTATTTTTTATATAGCACTCGATAAATTGACCAGGTAAGTTGCACAGGGCTAAGTTAATTGCACTAGGAAAATTTGTGCAACCAGAATTTTATTTTATTTTTTGTCAAGGATGGCCCATTATCGGATCTACAATAGGCTTTGATACCATATTGAATTTGGGCTTTAAGCTTAATTCAACCCAAAAACTAGCTTGTAAGGTGAGGATTATTTTAGCCTTTATATGCTCTTATTACCATATTTATAGTTGATGTGGAACTTTAGTAGTCTCAACCTCACTAAGATACAAACTTCGTCTTGTCTTTTTTTATTGCTCTCTTATTTCTCTTAATTATTAATTTTGTCTGCTGGTTTCCTGCCTTATTCTGGTAGTTCTCTACTTTTTTGCTGTCTTTGGCTGTGTTGTGCTATGTGCTGTGTTATTTTCAAGTGTATATGACACTCCATCAGCAATACAGTAAACCATTTTGACTTCAATCCTAAAATATAGATGTTTCTATATGTTAAAATGTTCTTAGATTTACACATTTTAATTATTGATCATGAATTTGTGTTTCATATTACTTTTTTAGCTTATATGTTATTTTTAATTATTGCTCGTGAATCTTACGGTTCGTGATACAATTCGATTCACAATTCAGAAAATAAGCCTTCCAATTCACATTTTCAATTCAGATTCAATAACCTTGGTCATGGGTGAATATTGTAATGCCAACATCACCACCTACTTTTCAAAAAAAAACTTAGCTGTTGTAGTTGGAGAACTTGAAGCTTCATAAATCCTCCACTAGAGGTCATACTTTTAATGTGAGACTCAAGTCTCATATCTTACGAGTTACAATTAATTCCTAACACAAAGCAACGAACTACAACATGAAAGTCATTGGCCTAGTACTCAATGAGAGATTATCCATAAGGAGAAGCCAATTGAATTTCATCATTTACACTATCTTTAGTCACAAATAATTTTAAATCCTCATAATAACAATAACCTTCCTAATTACCAAATGAAGAAACAATGAAATGCTTTCTATATTCCCTAGATATTAAATGCATCAACTTTGCCACTTAATAAAAATAGGATGATATATCAAATCTCTTTCATTAGTATGACATCAAGATAAAAATCTGCAAATGCAATATACTAATCTATATTGTGGTAAATATTAAGTTACATGTTTTTGTCTCTTCACCATAGTTATTAAAATCTTGTGATTTTCCTGATTGAAATCATAAGATTCGATGCATTTTGGCTAGCTAGTGATTTGTAACATACGATGAATCTCAAATGACTTAATCTTATAAATTGAATACATGAATAAATTGACGCAATTCCATATCACTTATACAAATCACATGGTTTGACAATTTATTTTCCTTGTGTTGAAGTCTCACATCGATTATAAATATGATTGAATAAGAGCTTATAAAGATTAAAGCAATCCACATCAAACGAGCTAGCTTTTGGGGTTGTGATAGGCTTAAAAGTCCAAATTCGACATGGTATTAGAGCTTATCGTAGATTTGGTATTGGGCCACTCTTAACTCTTCCATTGCAATTAACCTAGTTGCGATATGGGATTGGGCTACTCTTAACTCTTCCATTGCAATTAACCTAGTCCTGTTGATCTCCCAGTGCAACTTACCTGGTCCCACAGTTTGTCCAATCATAAGCGTGAGAGGGGTATATTGAAGTCTCACATCGACTATAGATATGATTAAATAAGAGCTTATAAAGGTTTAAACAATTCTCACTTTACAAGCTAGCTTTTGGGTTGAATTAAGCTCGAATTCCAAATTCGTTTTACAATATTTACATTTTAATGTCCAATACTAGACATGCAATGTTAAGATACCACATCGATAATAAAATATAATCGAAGTAAAGCTCTTCGGCAATTCTCACCTCATGAGCTAATTTTTGACGTTGAATTAACTCAACTTAATTTCAAGATCGAAAGAAATTGAAAAGTCATATAAGCACACTTCACAATCATGACTTATAACATAATTTTGGTTTGAGACTTGTGGCTAACTTGTTCATTTATTTGTAGTTTTTAAAATTAATAAATTGATCAATAGACATAATTTATACAATATATTTGAAGTTGTCTAATTGTCTCTAAATCTTACAAATGAATACAATTTATGATTCCCGAATCAAAAACTAGCTTTATGATTAGCAATTTGAATCTTGATTTGACAACCCTGCTCTTCAGAATATAATTAATTAAATATAATATTCATCCTGGAAAAGTAGAAAGTAATCATTAGTCGCATAGTTATTTAAAATTTTACTATTGCAATCTCTTTGTATTCTCTAATTTTTTTTTAAAGAAAAAAAGAAGTATTAAATTTAATGCACTATCAATATAAGACTTTTTGAACTTCAAACCAATCCTCTATTAGTACCTTGTTTAATGAGTTTGATTGTGTTAAGAATTACTTCAGATGTCAATATTGTTAAAATAATGTGGCAATACATCATTGAAAAAAGTACAAAAGTTTTTTATCTATAGTAAATCAAAATTAAATTAAATTTATTCATAAAGAAAAAAGAATTTACACACTAATATTAATAAAAGCATACATTAACATATCTCGGAATTCGGATACAAGATACAATATTTAGTTATTTACTCCAAGAGAAAAAACTCAACATCACATCTTTAAAAAAGAAACAAACAAACAAAATCTTAAGATAAGAAGCTACAATTTTCGATGTTATTTTAAGTTTTAAAACTCCTCTAACTCCTGAATATATGTGAGGAGTTAAACAGAATTGTACGTAGCTTAAGATGAATTGTGTAAATATTTCATTTATATTGTTCTTTTTTCGTTTAGTGATCATAGAAGCAATTTGTCATACCAGTGTATTCAATTTACAACTAGCAATCATAGTTATTAATAGAGGGCTATTTCGGAGCAGCCACAGACGCTACAAAATTTGAATTGCGGATCATTTTTAAATATGGGTTGTCTTGGCCACAATAGTGGCTGTAGCAGTGCTAAAGTGAAACTTTTCCAAAAAAATCATTTTTGCCTTAAAAGAAACACTGTTTTGGAGGATTGTTTACTTTAATTGTTATTTACTTGTATGTTTTGCCTGAGAACTGTGACTTCTTATTTTTAATTATGAATATGTCATGAATTTTGAGTTTATTTTTAAAACTTTTGAACATTTATATGTATAGTATAAACTATTTAATATGTATATTAAACTTCTAAATATTGGTCATTCTACTATCTGCTATCCTGCTATAGCATTTTTGGCGGCGGCCACTACATGCTGCTATCCAAGATTGATAATTATGCAAGCAATAAGTTTAAAAAAATAACAAGCCAGGCCTTATTTTACTGTTATAAAACAATAGTTTGTGCTTCCTTAGTTTTCAAATCCTATATGGACAAACAAAAGCCATGCACAAAAAATAATGACATTGATGCAAATCATGGCAAATATATAACCAAGTAACAACTTATGTAGCATTAATTTTTCACCTGAAATATTTGTCATAGAAACATCTAAGGATCTTCCGGGGAATCCAGTCATATTCACTGGGATTAACTGCATTGGAACTACTCTCACAAAAAATTCTATACATCTCAGCCAATCTCTCCATGGTATACATTTTAACAAGTAGCTGGAAATGTAAAAGCAAAACAAAGATTTCAGATGCAGTAAATTGAAATTGTCAAAGTTAAGAGAAAACGTTTGAAAAATAATAATTTAGATTTTAGAGGTATACATACAGATTTATCACCAAGCCGCTCTGCAACAAGTTTCACAGTTTCAAGAGGGACTGCATTTGAGGTATGACATGCCACATCACAGATAACAGCCACAACTTGCTTACGAATATTTTCATCAACATCCAGCAGCCGGTCACAAAGGGCAGCTAAAATGTTAAACCCAAATAAATTCAGCAGATATGATAAAAATATAAAAAGCTGGGACTGAATAACATGTACAAGCATCTAAGGGACTCACAGATTATTTGAGGAACTTCAGCCCTTGAAGGATTTGACAGCAGACAACTCTTCACATGATTGAGGACAGACACGTGAAGCCCAAAATCTCTATCAGTCAATCTCTTTAAAAACTCCAAAAATATT
This sequence comes from Abrus precatorius, assembly GCF_003935025.1. Lineage (NCBI taxonomy): Eukaryota > Viridiplantae > Streptophyta > Magnoliopsida > Fabales > Fabaceae > Abrus > Abrus precatorius. Next base: position 28,340,453 of record NW_020874292.1, on the reverse strand, counting down.
GGTAGAAATGCTTCTGGAATGGAGGATCCAAGATGAGCAATTATATCGCCAACCAAGTTCACTGCTTCCAATCGAGTTTCCATCTGGTCAGCCTGCAAACGGCCAACTTACAAGTAAGAATCTTTGCATCACATCAAATGTTAATGACAGTTGACAGTATAACATTAACATGCTAACACAAGACACAATTATTTTAATAAGAAATAAAAAATGCCAAAGTGACTCTTTGTAATGGTGATATTAGAAACTGGTAGGAGGGAACCAATGATACTTCGAAGAATGAAAAGAAGACAAAGTAGTTAGTTTGGATAGCTAGAACATCTAGTCAGAGGTCACTTAGATAATAAATAGCAAAAGTAAGGATGGGAAAATCAATTAAGATTTCTTAGTTTGGGAGAACAAAGCATTAGCTCAGTTGTGAAAGGGGTAATCCTTTGAGAAAGGGATGCCCTTGGAGGAGAATCAGGATATATCTTTCTCCTTGTTCTATTTATTTTCATTCAACTATTCAAGCAACAAAAAATCATCCTTTTCATTTCTCCGTATTCTAACAGAAGGTCAAATTCCAAAGCCCTGCTATTCCCCAAAGCACGACAACACAAAATTTACACAACCAAACATCATTATAACATCAAGGTCAGTTTAACGAAAATATATTATAATTTAGAATCCACATAGAGCATCAGAAAAACCAACAAATCGGTATTTACCAGTAAAAATTGTTTAATGCTGGGTTCAAGTTTTCCAATGCATTGTTGTATAACATTCATGGAAAGCTTCCTCGCAGCTGCAGTAATATCCTGGGATTAAGAAAATCCATACAATCATGTTTCCTTCAGAATATTAGAGACAATACAAAAGACAAGATTCATCCCCCAAAAGCATTAGCTGTATGCCTATAATAGGAAAAAAATTATAAAAAAAGTATTCAACTACTTACTCTTTTGTCATGACCAAATGTTGACAGTAGAATAGATAATAGATCCTTGCGGACATCCTCACTCTCTTCCAAGAGAACAACCATTATAGTTTGCATGGATGACAGAACACTTTCTGGATGATCATCTCTAAGCATGAAACACAATATACAAGCACCACTCATTAATCCAGAGAGTTTTTGAATCAAAGACAAGTACAATACAAAATGTGACATTCAAGAAGTACTCCTTATGATCAATGCTTCAAAATTAATATCATACAAATGCATGACTCATTTCATTACATATGATTTATAAATCAAAATTAGACAATACGAAAAATTGGTAAGATGATAATGAAAAGCAGTCAACAAATCAAGAAGCAATCAATCTAAGCACACAAGGACCTCGGTTATTGTTAAAAACAAATAAAAGAATATATAAAAGGGTCATTATTCCAAAGTGCCAAGGCATTTTTGGACTAACAAGCAACTCAAGCTGAAATCCCATTAATTCACTATCCCCACACCATGGGTGATTTTCCAATTTTGGAAGGCAGAACGATTCAGATCGCAGCACAAATCGTTCCCAAGTGAAATTGGGATTTCACACCGATTTCATGAAATCCCAGGTTTGGATCCGGATCTCAGCCCAATTCGTTCATAACCTGATGGATATGGCCTAATTTTGAATGACCCAACTTATATGTTTGCTCAAACCTAAGTCCTGACCTCCTAAACTTAGCCACACCTCCTTCTTTCTTTTTTCCTTGAACCTTAGACAACATTGGTGACCGACAATGTGCGACATAGCTTGCAGCCAACCGTGACTCTATCTTTTTCAAGTTCTTTTCATGATTTCCTCTGCTCCAATCTTGCCCTGTTCTGTCCTTTGGTTTTCTTCTCATCTTTCTTTATTTTTCTTATCTTGTTCTGAGTCTGAAAATGGTTTCAAACTAGGGTGCTGGTCAAAGCTCAGGTTGTGGCATCTCTGGGTCTGTCCCAACTGCGCTCCACTGCTGCTGGCTCTTCAAGTTTATTTAAGAGCTTTTAGTGATTCAATGTCATTTTTAATTTATGCTTTTTATGTGCATAATATGAATTTATATGCACGTATAATTATATATGATTTTGTAAAATCTTAGAATTTGATTTACAATTTTACAATTTCCAATTTTCACTCCCCTTTAGGATTTGAAGTAAAATCATGATTTTAACTACCTTGTTCCACACTCTTGAACGTGGCCTGCACCTAAATTCTAACATGATATCAAAGCACATATCCAAGAGAAGGAGAAGGCCTGAAGCCCAAACAAAAAAAGAGACCAGTAAAAAAATGACAAGGCCCAAACTCAGTAAATGAAGACAGACTTGAAGCCTCTAAAACTCAAGAAAAGAAGCACAAACTCAGGCAATAAATGAAAGCAAGACCTACGAAAACTAGTCACAATCAAGTCAAGCCAGTTGGATTTGGTGGGGAGTATTTGAGAACAAATCCCACATCGGTGAGTTAGAAACAAATAAAATGGATATAAATAAGACGGTCATGAGTTCAAAGTGCCAAGGAACTTTTGGACAAACACAGTACTTCAGCAGAAAGCTCTTTAACTCACTATCCCACACTCTTAAGCATAGCCCACACATAAATTCTAATAGTTATACATAGAATAGTTGCAGATACAATAATAAGCCATGCATCACAAATGCAATATCCCAATATAGTTAAAACAATTAAAAACATGATAAGGAAGCAAGTCAGAGAGCAATAGAATGAGAGATATTAGTTTCACTATTTTAGAATTACATAATTTCCCTCTCCATTCTAAAACATTGCATTCCAAGTATACTTTCCATTCCTCTAATTATCTTTAAAGCGTTTTCTCATATTTGATGACCAGTTAAAAGAACACAGGCTCCAATACCAAGTACACCAACAAAATACCAAGTTTCTGATCTTGGAGCCAAATAGCAGAAATTGTCAAGTGAAGAATATAACTCTTCAACATGACCTCACACCTACAACTAAGTAATATGGTAAACTAACCTGGCAACTGCAAAGAAAGTACTGAACATTTCATTCACCAGATCATCACATTCAAGATCCAACATTACAACACATGATCTATATTTTGCAAGAGTCTCCAATATAACAACTCTCTGGCCAAAGGATGAGCTACATGTATCACTTAGACCACTAAAAGTGTCGACAATCAATCGAAAGATGTCCTGCAAAGTGATCAAACAAAGATTAGGATGAAGGAGACTACACTCCCAACTAAATTTCCCATCATGTTTGGCTGAAAGTAAAAGGATAATGATTATAGTTTTTAACTTATAAAGAATATGACAACCCAATTCATATTAAGAGATAACTAGCGTAAATGAAAGGCACCTTTAGAAGATCATCACTGTAAGGAGCTTCAGGAGCAGTTATCCGAGTTATCTCACAAACACATGTTGCAACTAGAAGCTTGACATCGCTATCTGGGTGCTTCAGCAATTCTGGCATAACAATTGCATTAATAAAGGGCTTAATTGACTCTAATGTTGAAGCTGATGGTGATTGATCCAAGTCAGTAAGGCATGCTGCTGCTTGCTGCAGATGGGAAAACATTATGTTGAGTAGGGAGCAAAGTGTAGGGGGAGATTAGCAGTTGTCAATCAAAAATTACTTTCAGTTTAAAAGAAAATTTGAACGATGTACAAATTACAATAGTAACATAAGTTATACTCTCTAATATTAGAAACTTTATAGCACACATTTTTCCTCAAGCATCATACACATATGGACTGTTTTTAATTGTTAACTGTAAACTTGGTTTTCTGTTTTTGGTGATAGCACCCTCATTTTGCAGTAGGAAAATGGTAAAACCATAACATGGAAATGCTATGTACTGTCCATTACAGGCAACACCTTATAGTAATTTTGAGCAAAAATAAAGAATTTTTACAATAGCTTGAACAAAATTATCACCCTTTGTTATGATTAGAATGTCCATCCATAATTAAAAGGTCCAGTAGCTACATAGCAAACAACTGCCATAATGCTATGTTGTATGTCCATATGACCAACTTAAATAGTAGTATCTAAACATGAAATGTAGTCCTAATATGCTTCTCAGCTTTCTCTCTTCATTCTGTCGATTGCTTAATCAACAAGGACCTAGGACTTTGAGACTAAACCACTATTACTAGTTACGACCCATCTGATTACAGACTTAAAGGAGCAGCACACATGTATTGAGCTACCTCAGCCTTGCACTCCCTTAAAAGAATCCTCAAAGACGATAAACAGTAACAGTGAAGGAACTAGAGATGTACAAGCCTTCCATGGGAAAGACAGAATTTGTTACCACATATGTAACCATGAAACCAGCCAGTATGCTTGGAACAGTACACGTCAACTAGTAGATTTGAGGAGAAAAACTAATAAGCCGACCATCATTCAGCAACTGTGTTGCTACATCTCATAATCCAACTCTAGTAAACAAAAGTGTCAACCTTGAATACATTTGAAAATGGAACATGGTCCCTAATTCATCCAGACATGCCCACATTCACTAAAACTAACATATTTGATTTGACAAATTCTAGGGTTCATTAAAGTGATTGATTCACTCGTTCAAAATATAGACAATAAGATAATTCTGCGAAAACTCAGTAGATTTATCCCTTTTCTTCTCGGCTTTCAAATATCCAAATGTAGACAGTTTATTGAACTTAACTAGAGCACAAGACAGTACCAATTTAACACAGTACATAGACCTAAACAATCTTCATTACCATTCACAAATTAACCTAAGTCAAAAGATGCTCCATACGTGCTTCAAATAAACCAGAGCCTCACATCAAACACAATAAATCTACGAATTGTTCTTCTAAATCACAAAAGGCGCACCAACACAGCCCAAATCCTCAATTACAAACCACCCACACAACGAAGCACAAAATTGTAACTAATCACCACATTGGAGCTCAATTCACTTTTTCCAATAGATAAATAAGCTTAACCCAGAAAAATTCTCACCGTTTTCTTCGCCTAACCTTCGCAAACAGAAATTAACAGACATAACTACCCCCCCAAAAAAAAAGTTCAAATTTTCCATTCAAAAACCAAAATTTTCAAAGCGGGTCAAACCTAACTGGAAACCGAAGCAACAAAAAATTGAAAGGCACACCTTCAAGAGCTTGATGAGAATGTTCTTAGAGGAGGGAAGAGTGTCGAGCTTGGATCCCAGCTCCTTGAGCGTAAGGTGAGGCTCCTGAGCCATGTTTTCGTATCAAAAGAAAACGACGTCGTTTTAGTGCTGCACGTGCTCTTTCATGGAATTTGGATGAGGCTTGAGCAGAAGAAGAGAGTGAACTAGAGAGGGTTTTCGTTTCTCTTTCTCTCTCTCTATCTTATTCTTGTGTCGTTGAGTTGGGGCTTTTGATTTTCGAACTACGAGGCCAAGTCCACTCCAAATCCAAATCTATGCCAAATTTCACGCGCTGACGTTTTTCTTTTGCAGTCATGCCCTCTGCTTTCTTTGAAACTTCCCCTTTGGCATCTTGTGTTATTTTCAATTTCACCCTTGTAGTTGTCATTTCTTTCAAAGCAGGCACAACAGACAATTTTAATGAAGTTAACATGTTTTAGCAAATGAAACTGAATGCTCTATTTACAGTTTGTGGTTAATCTGCTTCAGTTGCTTTCAACACTGTTCCTTTCTCTGAAGACTCGAGTTTCTGTTTAAACTTCATATGATGTCACATAACTGTTTGCAGTTTGCTCATCAACTTTATAGAAATAGCAATCAGTGTAACGTCTTTTTTCTTATCACATGGCTTTTTCAATTTTTAATTTAAGGCTAATTCATTATTTGTATTAAAAAATAGTAGCAACATGATTGTTAATATTTTTGTAAACTTATATTCTATTATAAAAAACTATTTATAGTATTACATGTTAAATTATTGTCATATGAATAAATATATCTAAGCAATTATTCTATTAGCACGAAACTCATAATAACAAAAATTATTTAAATAAAATCGTTTTATCAATCAATATTTAAATTTCTTCAAATAATATTTAATATAGTAGAATATCAGTAAAATTAATTAATTAAAATAATTAATTTTTCTTTTTTATGTATAAATATACCAATATTTTACGGGATAGTTATTCGCACTGTAAGACTCAAGGAAAGTAATCCATGACATTAATTCAAACCTAAATTAAGCTTTTTAAACATTGTAAGAAAGTTATAACAAAATATTTAGTAATGCATTTCGAAGAATAATTTTATAATATTTTAACTGTTTATTTTATAGTTGAATAAATAAAAATTAATATTGATGTGTATTATTAGCGTAACAATGGAACATAAGCCAACATCATATTAAGTGTCGTCTATTTAACATGAATTACTCGTCTACGTGTAGTGTAACTAACTACATTAAGTAACGTTTATCCAATAGAAGTTGTTCATATGCATATTAAGGTTGATCAAGGAAGAGTTACTTTCATGTTTCGTCGTATCGCTTCCTTGTTAAGTGACATATTTTCAAAACAAGTTTTGTAATATTTGTATGGTTCATTTTATTTACTTTAATAAATTATTTCAAAAATATACTATTATAATATTTTGTTATGATTTTTTGCCTACAAAAGTTTTTAAAAGCCCTAAATTCTATAATAATAAAAACAAATAAATTTTGAAAAAAATAAAAATTAAGAAAAAAAATTAACACAAAAACAATACATTTGTGCGTATGAATAATTGCTCTTTTACTCGGTGTATGTGTTTTTTTATAAAAAACAAAACAAAACTTTTAATGTTTCTAGTAATTATTAACTATCTATCTTAGCTGATTTTTCTTTTTCTATTTCTTATTAATGTAAAAAGTTTGAATCAATATTTTTATAATATTAATTACTCCTAAAGTATAAATAAGTTATCTAAAATTATTTATTTATATTTATTTGCAATTCCAAAGTTTTAATGAAACTCTATAAAAAGAGAGAAAAATTTAAGTAATTTTTATTTATTTTTTAGCGCAAACTATCAAATGTTAATTAAAATATTTATTTCAATTAAGTCCTTATTTAAAATGTCTTGTGAAAAGTTTATAGAAGTAATCTATATGTCTATATATATAGATATTTGAAACTTATGTTAACAAGTTATTTAATATAACTTATAAGAGTAAAAATTTTTAGACTAAAAAATTTTATGTTTAATTATATAGTATAAGCTATTTTTATTAAATAAATATTCAATTAAAGTACACTTCTAGATACACTGTAAAACTCTTTAAAGCTCACTCATCTGATTAGACAAAGGCCAAATAAGAGACCTTAAACTTAAACTTTAATAAATAGGTAAAAACTCAAATAATTTATAAACAAAAAAGAATAAATTTGCCTTGAGTAACACAAAACTAGATCACCACAAGTTGTTTTATTATTTTGCTGACAAAACTTATTCATCCATATTAAAACTTCAACCAAATAGTTGATAAGGAATTTTAAGCAATAATAGCTTCACTTTTAGCTATCCTAGTATTACATTAAGAGAGAGAATTTTTTTTTTTCCGATCATTTTTACAAGACTCGTTCAATTAGATTATACAAATTAATAAAAATAATTATAGTAATTATTTTGTTTTTATTTATAGAATATCATAATAAAATAATATTATCCCATTTAATATTATTGAGGTCACTTTTAGTATGTTATCCTTATTAATTTTAGTTTAAATTTTTACCAATTTTCATTTATTACCAGCAAATAAAAGTATATTAACTGTTTCAAAAATTATAAAATGCCTTATAAAAAATAAGAATTTCTAAAAAAGTATTAACTAATAATTATTATAAGATGCTCTTGATTTAAATTAGAATTTTAATTTTAATTAATTAATGTTAGAAAGCAACTATAAATATTCTAATTAGCTAAAAAATAAATTTAAAATATGATTAAAATATTCTTTTAACACATGTCTGAATATATGTTGAAATTTACTCAACACGCGTTCAAATTTTCAATAAATTTTATTCATTTTAAAGGTTAGAAGTATATTTGATTATCCAAAAGTTAAAAAATTTCACACTACAAATAAACTTAAACGTATAATAAAAACTTTTCCATTCAAATTTCTCAAACATGAATTCAGCGTGTGTTTGAAATGGTTTGTTTTCGTTGATTATGTGAAAAAATAATTCAAAATTATGTTATTTTTTATTTACAATCTTTCAAAAAACAGCTTATAATTTTTAATTTTATTTAAAATATTACGATAAAAAAAAGCACCAACGTTTTTTAGCTAAATTTTCTTTATATTTTATCCTTAGTAATTGACTATTTCTAATATAAATTAATTATTACATAATTTTATATTTTTTCTAATTTTATCCTTAAACAAAATAAATTAATTTAAAATCATTTTCATTTAATATATTTAAGATAAAAGCTACCGTTAGTTAATAAAGTAAGTGACTTATAAATAAATTAGCAAAATAATCCACTATAACATGTTATAAAAATTTAAAATTTAATTTTTAATAAATTTTTGTTTAAAGATAAATGTATTTGTCAAAAAATAATAAATAATTATGAATAAATTATTGAATTGTCGTCCAGTAAAAATTGTTTCAATTACTAAAAAATTCTTAATTTGATTGTTTGAGCTTAAAGATACGAATTTAAATAAAAAATAATGATTAAAAATAAATTAATTATCAATTAAATTTAGAACAAGTATAGTAACACACTTTTTGATTAAACTTACAATAGATAAATCTAGAGCATATGAGTTTATTGATTCAATCATTTATGTTATTCTTTTATTTGACTCTAAATTTGATTTTCTTGATATTACTAATCATTCATACAAATACTCTCAATAACAAATGGTTATGTAAGGTAATATTAATATTACATTATTTAAATTAACATTTACAATGGTGATGCAAGATATCAATTTAAGAAAGCATAGAGTATCTATGAAATTTTTAATTTAATAATAACTTGAAAAAAATATTGTTTAATCCATCTAATCCTTTATCTCACTTTGTCTTATAGATCAATTAACTAATCGATGTACGATCACTAATCACGAACACTAATTCATGAACAATTATGCGTAAAGGACAAACAAAAATCAAACTTATATTCAAACATTAAAATTCCATAAATTTATTAACAATAATTTTCACAATCCTAACTATGGAAAAAAGAAAAATTGAGCATGAGAATAATTCTAAGTCTTTAAGTACGACCACTCAAAGTTTTAAATTTCACCAATAATGTGTGAGAGACCTTATGAGAAAATATGTGCGAAGGATGAGATAAAAATGTGTATTCACTCCCATTATTCTTGTGATTCCTTTAATAAGGTTTGAAATCCTAAAAGTTAGGAGCCATAGGTAAGCACGGATTTGCAAGTCCTATGTTGGATGCTAGGATCTGGGCGTGTTGATTGTTGCAAAACTCTATTTTTCAACCAATTTAGACCAAAAATGCTTATAAATCCAACTGTAGCCTTTTAATGTTAAACTGCATAATATATATATATATATATATATATATATATAAATTAGTTTAAAACTCAATTAAAATAAAAGTCAAACATAAATATATTGATTATAAAAATGTGCTAAAATACAAACTTATCAATTTAACAAGTAGATTTTAATCTCTTGTATATTTAAAACATGTCTTCCTTTGACATTATTATTTTAGGGCAGGTATCATTTAAGAAAAACATAATTGTTTATTCATATAAAACTATTTCATATTCTTTCAAACTCACTTTTATCGTTATTTTTGAAGCAAATTCAAGAATTTGTTTTGTGTTTCCAATATAACTTTAAACAATAAATTGAGTGAATATGGTTGAAATCTACTTAATAGAAATCGAAAAAAAATATCTAATGAAATCAGGTAATCCTCTGTTAAAATATTATTGTAAAAGTTTTGTTCAATTTCTCCTTCTCCTATTTCAATTTCTCCTTATTTTCCCTTCCTATTAATAGTATCCAAAAGTTTATCATAAACCCTAAACTTACATATTATTATCCCTTTAGATTATGATCGTTGTAAATTTGAAAATATTATATATTCATCCCAATTATCTTAAAAATTAACACTTTAGAGGGACAATGACTAAAGAGATTCTGTTAAACCAGAAAAAATACAAGAAATTTATTCGTTGTAATTTTCTCTTAAGCTACCATTATCCGCTTAAGCAAAATTTAGATAGTGATGAACTAACAAATTTTATCAAATTTCGCTTAAACACTCATACACTTAAGCAAATCAAAAACAGAGATAAATGTAAATTTTTTGTCAAAATTAACTTAAGCTAACACCCATTAACTTAAGCAACGATAACTTAAGCTAATGTCGCACTCTATTGCATGACTTAAGCGGTTTATGTATCACTTAAGTGAATTACCTCCGTTAAGTTATTTTTTTTGTAATTTTTGCTTAAGTTAGAAAAATTGACTTAAGCGAATGTTGCAAAAATATTGCAATGCAAAAGCAAATGTTGTGTAGAAAAGACATAAGAACGATCTAAAAGAGTATTGAATAATGTATCGATATAAATTTTCACTTTTATGATAAATTGAGACTCTAAAAGTGGATATGAAAATTTAATTTTAAAAATTATTAACTTTACAAATAAGGATTGTGAAGATGTTTACGATGAAAATTGTAGGTAGTAAACAAATAAATTCTAGAACAATTTAGGATTAAATTTTAGATTATTTTGAGTTCTTTTAAGTGTATTCTCAACGCAATAGTAAAATCAATGTCGTAAAGTAAATAATTAAGTAGAAATAGTATAAGAACAATGAAATAATATTGAACTAAATGTAAGGGATTACAAAAACAAACTGGAATGAAATCTAATGACTGGAAATAAATTGTAGAAATGTAACGTACAACTTATACCCGTTGTCCCCAAGAATGTAAAGATTAGTACCATTTATAAACAAATTGAGCTTAACTGCTTCCCCTTCTTTCACAATTGTCTTTTGATAACTGTCTTACATGTGTGTTTTCCTAATAACTGTTGCCACTTGTGACTGTACCATTTTCATATCTGCTATTATCCACGATGAACTCCATGTGCCTATGATCTCTAAGCCTTGCAGTTTTTTGATATGTTTCTTTACTTTTTGGACCTTATCTATATATTTTTTGATAACTTAGTAGCTAAGTTTGTTGAAGATCCCTTTTTTTTTTACTATTTTTGGGTGTGTTCAATTTGAGGCTTTAACCTTAAAAAAAAACTTCTTAAAATATTTCCCTTTCAACAAAACTTGAAGTATGTCTTGAAATGATGAAAACTTCTCGAAATATGTCATTTTCATCATAGAGTTTAAGTTTCTCATCTATTAACATAAAAATGTTTTGAAGGACAATTCTTTCTATAGAATTTCAAACTTTTGAGGTATTTTCTGCAACTCCATAATTACTCAAAATATAGGTGTTTAAAATTTTATTATTTTTAATCAAAATTGTCTCTATGCCAGTAATTCTTGATGTAATTTTTTCTTCTTAAAGACATAGACTATTCTTTTACCATGAAGTTTAGTATCTTTATAATTTAATAAAATTTTTATTTCCTTGAATATGACACATAACATTTTATTAATTTTAAAAATTATTTTTAATTATAAATTAAAATTGTTTCTAAATGCATATTTTCGTAAAATGAGATTTGAAAATCTAAAATACACAAGTGTAAAGAAAAAACGACAATATTATTTTAAAGATAAAAAACAACACAATTTAAAGATACAAAATAATATATTTTAAAAGTTTAAAGAATTTTTTTTATAAATAATTAAATAATAAATTTATATTATTAAGTTATTGATTAAAAATCTGAATCATTTATAAATTTTTAAATATATCAAATGATTTAAAAATAATTTAGACTATCATAACTTACTTTACTAATTCACATTAATCTTAACCTATATTTTAATATAATTTTCATTTCACGCAATAATAATATATATGACCAATTAATAATTTTTTTTTTCACTAATCCAAAATACACACTTACTTTACGAAGGATTCTTAAAGGAAGTTTGCTTACTTCAGGACATTGTAACCGTTTCAGTTTATAATTTTCGAAAAGAATAAATAAATATGAGCACATAAAATTGTACGAAAAATAAATAGAGCAGTTTCGCAGACAGTCTCCATCAGATCCCTAATCCGAGCAATGCCGGAACTGCCACCACACGGCGGCGGGGATGCCGGAGCTCCACCGCATATGTCGGAAGAGGAGAAGCCTCTAAATGACCAAAACGCCGTCGATAAACCCGACGCGAATCCTCCAGTTCTTTCAAAGAATGCACAGAAGAAGCTGGCGAAGCAGCGGCGATTCGAGGCGAAGAAGGCAGAGAAGAAGAAGGCGGCGAAGGAGCAGAAGCAAAGAGATGCAGAGAGAAAGCGAAAGGAGTGGGAAGAGAGCCTCGCCGGAGTTTCCGAAGAGGAGAGAGCGAAGCTCGTAGAGTCTCGAAGGACCCTCCGCAAAGAGAGAATGGATAAGAGGTCGCAGGAGAAAGAGAGCAAGAGAGAGAGACTCTCGTTAGCCAGAGAACAAGGCCAAAACGTCGTCGTTGATCTCCAGTTCTCTCATCTCATGAACCCTAACGAAATCCACAGCCTCGTTCAGCAGGTTCCTTCCTCAACTCACTTACACTGTGTTAGTAAAACCTGTAAACGTGTATTCGAAGTAGAAGTTATAACCAATAGCGTTGAAGTAAAATAGATCTATGCACGTGCAATTGTGAATCCAAACATAATATTATTGCACGTTTGGAAACGCGTTTAAAATCATCTTAACAAGGATCTAAAGCAGAAGCTACAATTAGTGTAAACGTGGACACCATTCAAAAGTAAATTCAAACACTTAATTTGTACTTGAAAAAAACGTTAGAAACCAGGAAAAACGTGAATATAGCGTAAAAGTTATAGCTAATAATGTTGAATTAATATCTATCTATGTTAATTTGAATATGAATCCAAACATGCTATTAGTTGATTATGTTGCGTCATTGCTTGTGCTAACTAATTGTGAATAATGGAATTTTTGTTCGTTGTGATTGGATCAGCAGATTATGTATTGTTATGCAGTGAATGGAAGGTGTGCTTCCCCTGCTCATCTTTGGCTCACTGGCTGCGGTGGAGAAATGGAGAACGGATTGAAGCGGATTCCAGGGTTTGATAAATGGATAATTGAGAAGGAAAATAGGTCTTACATTGAAGCCTTGCATGATCGTAAGGAGAATTTGGTTTATCTCACGGCAGATTCGGACACTGTTCTTGAAGAACTTGATTTGAAGAAGATTTATGTTATTGGTGGGTTAGTGGATAGGAACCGGTGGAAGGGGATAACCTTGAAGAAAGCACAAGAGCAAGGAATCCAAACGGCTAAACTCCCTATAGGAAGTTTCATGAAGATGTCTAGTTCTCAGGTATTGTTCATCTTAGAGAATATGTTATACTTCCGCGTGTTGATTTTATCTCTGAATGCTTTCATTTATACAAATTGATCTCTGAGGGATGAAATTGTTTACAAAATCACTAGATGATGTGATGAACTTGTTAGCGAGTTGACACTTTCAGAACTGTTGAAATAATTTGTATGCTATTTGAATTTAATATTCAATTGAGCCTCTTATGTCCTGTTCATGTAGCATGGAAGGGGCATTTCTAAATTTAAATTATTGCACATCTTGTGCCACTGCACTTAGTTTTCCTTTTCTTCTTTTTGTTCAATTGATCCTGTCATCTGCAGCTACTAGTTAGTTTGTGTTTTGTGTTGCAAATCATAGTCAATTTTCACCTTCGGTGCACAAAATTTGTTCAAAGGATAATGCTGTTCTAAGTTTTCAGTCTGACAAGTTGTGTGCAAACAGAGAACTTGTTTCTTCGGGTGGGCTCTTTTGCCCTGCAGAGTCTTCTGATATCTGACAAGTAAATTTTATTTTGTATCATAACTCATGTTATTTGTAATGTGAGCTTTCAGGTTCTTACTGTGAATCAAGTGGTAGAAATACTACTCAAGTTCTTGGAGACAAGGGATTGGAAAACATCTTTCTTTGCTGTTATCCCGCAACGGAAAAGATTTCAAGTCGATTCAGAAGGAAATGCAGAAGATGAAATAGAGAAAGATGAACAAAATGATGATCTAACAGCAAGTAAAAAGAAATGTGTTGAGGAGGTCCCTTGTAACAGTTAGAATTGTCAATAGCTCAAAAGTATATTTTCCTGGCCATTGCATGGAGTGTAAAACTCAACCCAACACATCATGACAGAAGTTTCTAATCAGAGCTACATGCACACTTCATACTTACATAGGGAATTAGCATAATTTTTGTATGTTTTTTTAACAATCTGTAACGGGATTTTTCATCGGGTATTGCTCTGAAGTACTTCTACGAGATATACAAATACCTCTCTGATGACCGTGGGATTTTTGGAATGTTGCTCTTCGGCTTTTGGATTCATTTGCTGTTGTATTTGATTCAGTACCTAACTTTAAACTTTTTTTTTTTTAATTTTTAAATTTATGAATTGCGATTCAGCAATTCTTTGCCCCAAAAACTGTTAGAAGCTGCATTCGTCACTCTCAAAACCTACAACTCTTATCTTGGAGCATGTCAGTAAGATATTTTTTATAAAGTTTATAGTTATTATTTTTTCTTTTATTTTCCCTTTATAAATACATTTATAATTATTTTGTGATAAATATGATATTAGAGTTTGACTTTAAATAGGGATAAATTTAGAATGTTGTAATAATTTCTTCAAAAGTTAATATATTAACTGACTTTAATAACTTCTCTTAATTTGTGTAATTTAGTTAAATTTGATTGGAGGAAGTAATAGTTAAAATGTGCACTGAAAAATACATACATGTTAACTAGTATCTTAAGAGTACTAGTTAGGAAATTAAAAGTTATCTTTTTATTATGAATTGTAATGCTGTATTTCTTGTTATTTTTAATGCACTTTCAACGTAATTTTTAATAACAATATTCTATTAATTGGTTTTTTTAACTAACATTTTAAAAGCATTATTAGTAAGATTGAAAGAAAAAAGTTCATCAAATGTTTGAGAATTTTATTCATTTTAGAGTATAAATTATTAAAGAATGATTTAAATGCGTTGTCAGTTCCTATAAATAATGATTAGTGAATTTTATTTTGTTCTTGCAATTATTTCTTCATTTTTAACTTTTTGTTTTTAGTTAGATCAATTGCTTGTTAAATAGTTATGGCCAGATTAATAGATGTGTACGCCCTGTTAAGTTCTATCATGTGTATCAATTAATCATATATGTTAAATAAATTCACACAAATTGGGGTTTTATTATTAAGTTTCTTAAAAGATCATTTTTATATTTTCTCGTAAATTAGTTGCTTGTGTGACTTTTTTAACATGTATAATAAGATAGTACATATGATAGAATTTACCTGAACATCAGTTAATTAAGTCAGTAACTACTCAACAACAAATTAATGACAAAATATGAGAAAAGAGTTTAGAAAAATCAAGAATAAGAAAATGTTATAGAGATAAACAAATTAAACTCAATATGTTTGCAAAAACTAAAATTATATAAACCTTAAAAAATACACTCAATAGACCAAATCAACCTGCCAAGCAGAAATCATCTGAACTTTCCAGTAATGGAAATCTTCTTCCGTTATGGCTTTAATTGAACTTAAGTTGTGTGTTTATTATTAACTCTCATTATAACTGTATTTTTAATGGGGGAAATACACATTGAATAATATTAAAAATGATTTTTTATTTTCTTTTTTGAATTTTTCTAGCAAAAATTACTGGGGACTAGACATTACTTTGCTTAACACATATTCATGTATTATTACAATATAAAATAACTATATTCAATTTTCTGAATTTCTCTAGCAATGAATACGCCTTGTTTGCCTCTCATCTGGCCTCTCATCTGATGCAATGTATTAATCAAGACGAAATATGAAACTAATAAAGGATTTATTTATTTATAATGTAAAGAGGTTTGTAATATTTTGATGCATTAATTAATTTCAATTTAAATTTTTTTAGAGTAATTTTTCCCTTATAAAAACAATGCAATGAACTTAATCAGACTAGCCAATGCCATTTAAGAGTCTATATAGTTCCATGTCTTTAATTAGATTTGTTTTATTTTATTTTGGAAGGGAAGGGTGGTTGCGGTGGAGGTTCTATACATGTAGTAATAATATTTCTTTCAGTTACATTAATATTTTTTAGAAAATTTTTAATGAAGGTAAAGAATGGGAAATGGTTCATTTTAAATCAAAGAATATACATAAATTAAATCTTAAATAAAAAACATTTTTCCTTTACTCCCTTGCTCAAATATCTAAATAAGTAGGTATTAACTACTTTTTTTAATTTTTTCCTCATGCTTCCTTTCTTTCTGTCTTCAAACAATTTTTTAAAATTTCATTAGTTTTCTGATGTAAAATACTAGATAACTAATAGAATTTTATGTTAAATGAGTTGACATTATGAATGATAATAAAAAAAAGAGTTGACACTGATTTTAACTATTAAATATAAATACCTCTCATTGTTTTATTAAATTCTGGCTGAATTTTATCAAAATTTTCTAATTACCTATGAATTTTTTAAAACTTTATAGAAATAGTATTTGTCTCTCTCAAAAGAATTCACAACTTTACCTATTTTATATGTGTATGTGTGCTTATATATTATGAGAATACATTTTATTTTAAAATTATAAGTCTGAACTATTCAATCATATGTGTGTATATATATATATATATATAATTAAATAAGATTAAGTGAATTTATTTTTAATTATTACTTTTATTCTATATTTATGATTTTTATTTAACATAATAATAAAGTATTTTCACATAAATATTTCTTATGCGTGCGTCTATGTGCTTGGGTAATTAATGCAATGAGCAAATGACATGCCTAATTGACAAAGTTGAGATCATAATTTTTCCTGTCTATTTATATTATTAGTTTTAACTTTTGTTAATCATTGATAATATTGTTTTGGCGAACCAAAAAGATTTATGGCATTGAATATATAACGATTTTCGTTTGGATACATGGCATACATGTGAATCTTTAGGTGGATTTTTTGTGATTTATTTTTAATTTATTACTAAACGAAAAATTTGCAATTAAAAAATTAATTTATATATATGTATAATTTATAGTAAACTATCATAGCCACCTCACCTAGTAGAAAATGACCTGTTATTGTATTAAATATGAAAATTTTCTGAATAATTTGTTGTAACATCTTAAAAAAATAACAAATTTCACACCAATGAATGATATCATTAATTAACATAAACATTTATAATATAACAAAAATAAAAATTTTGTGCTGCAAACATCTATCTGGTTAATACAAATCCTCATATCAATTACTTAAAAGAGCAACTAGATAGTTAATATTCTAAGAATCAAAATTTAAATCTACACAAAAATTGTTTGATTAAAAATAAATACATGCACATTTTGATTTCATGTATTGTATTACCTTCTATACTGAATGACAATCCATAGTTTTAGACCAAAACCAGGGGAAGGGTAGTCCTGTTTAGAATATTGTTTTTTTGCCAAATCTGTCTCCCTTAGGGAATAACTGATCTAAGTTTAAGGTAACATATTTAAGTTAATGGTTCTTACCCCAACCTAAATACAACAATCTATGTACAGTCAATTTCAATTAGGATTCCTGAATGGAAAATAATGGTTTCCACTTTAACCATTATTTCCTTAAATATTACATTTTATTTTGTTACCCCTCAAATATGATGAGTCTAATTTTTCATACCCTTTTGGAATTCCTTATAAAAATCATGTTATGAATGAGCCATAACACACCTTTCTGCAAGATGAGTGATTGCAGCAGCTTCAGGGATAACAGAGCTTTGGCAACAGTGTTGATGGTCTTGCTTTTGACATCATCTATAGGGATGTTCCCTTATTTTATGACCCCAGAACCTCCCATTTTCATACTACTATGGTTATGTTTTATCCCTATTTTTGTTCTATTTTATGCCTTCTTCCTCGTAGTTTTTGTTTGGTGACATCAATTATCAAGCATTCGATTGAAGAGACTGAGGAGGATTCTCCACCACAATTCATGTTTGCAACTACACCTGGTAGAGAGTTTTACTGTTCTAGTTCTTTCCTTGTTCGGGAAAATCATGGAGATAAAACATGTGAAACAAAAGAAAATCAAATCATTTTCTTTTGAAGATTCCCTCTGTTGACACAAATTTTTAGAGCTTAGTGATACAATTTGAAATATATATTGTTACTATTCTGTTTTATGTATTTTTATTTAAATCATATATTTTTTTTTGTAAAAAAGATAAGATAATTATAAATGATCATTTTATTTATTTAACACAAGTGCAATTTTTAAGTTTACAGTCTAATTTTTTTTTTTTGTTTATATTGTAGTTGTTCAAAAAGATGAATTTTTATGTAGTGCTTTTTTTTTAAAGACAATTTGTATACAAATTTAATAGAATAGCGGGCTGTTTGTTTTATATTTAAAAAATATATATATTTTGCCATTTTTAATAAAAATACTCATTTTAATAAAAATATATAGATCAAATTAATTCTTACAGTTATAATTATATTTAATGACTCAAAATTAATTTTATAAAAATAAGTTTTATACATCTGTATATTAAATAATTATTAACTTTTAAATTGTTTTAAAATTGAACAAGTCATAAATGCCAAACTACAATTCACATAAAGTCTAATTTAGATTAACTTTTAGACAATTTTTATATGAAAAAAAACAATATAAAATAAATAATTTTTTATAAATTAGAAATAATTTACACTTATCTATTTTTTTAAAAATCTCAAAAAAATTACTCATTTAATTTTTAAAAATTTTAAGAGATAAGTTGTTTTTAAAACCAAAAATTTATTTATTTTTTATACTTTTTTTTATAAGAAACTTCTTTAAAAATTCACTCAAATTCAATTATAATATATTAAAAAAAAGTACAACTAACATTCATATTTAAAAAATTTATTAAGTTCATGCTTTAAGCAAATTATAGGCTTTTGGATTAATTTAGGAAAATTTTACAAATAATTTATAAAAGATGCAAATAATTTATTGATTTAAGATATTTCTATTGTTTGACAACACATGTTGCACTTGATATGAGAAATAAAATAAAAATGTTACGTTGACAATTGCTGTTGAATGCACTTTCTTGTAAAAGTCTGCTGATTGATCGTGATGTTCAAATTGATGATATAATTTATTATTTCTATAATAGTTTAGAGGAACTTCTAAGTCATTTATTTTTAAGGTGTTCAAATTCATCTCAAATCTGGTATTTTACTGTGCATTGACTTGAATTTTTACTGGTTTTGCCTTAAGATTTATCGACTCACTTACTTGCTTGAGTTGATGTTGGTTGTAGTAAAAGAGAAGAAATATATTTATTAATTATCTAGATAAGTACAGTGTGGTCTTTATGGTTATATAAAAATATAATAGTATTTTTAAATGATATTTTAGATGAAAAAAAAGTTATAAATTTTATTATTCTGAGGTCCTAAAAGTGGTTATTACTTGTTAGTAAGTGAGGAACTATTTTATTAGCTAATTAGTATCTGAACCCATGAAATTACATTTCTCTTAGTGTAGCATGAGTATGTTTCTGTTTTTTTATTTTTCTGTGTAAGTGTTGATTTTTTTTTATTTATAGGTTTCGAGTTCTTCTTGAATTTTCTCTAATAATAAATATTTTGTCTATAAAAAAATAAAATATTATGTGTCAAAATAATTTAAGAACCAACTTAATTTTAAAAAATATTTTTAATAATTTTTATATAAATATTTAAAAATAAAAATAGTAATTTTATAACTTTAGAAAATTTTAAACTGAATACCCCTTTTAAGTGTTTTATCACTTGTATATGTAAAATACTTCTAATCTAATTTAATAATATCCAAAGGAAATTTTATCTTAACTCTTCCATTTGAATTTTGAATGTAAATTTTGACTTTCCTATTTATATAACATGCTTCTTAAATTCTCAAGACTATCGTGCATTATCCTTTGATTTTTTAACCTCTTTCTTAAAAGTTTTTAAAGTTTATTTCTTATTTTTGTTTTACCATATTATTCATTATATTTTGTATTTTCTATTTTTCTTCCATCTCAAACCATACACTGATATACCCTTAAAAATCCTAAAAAAAAAAAACCTAAAACTTAATTAAAATTACATTTTACTTCAATTGTCAATCATTGACGAACAGTTATATTTATTTATTTATATAGAAACCCTTAATTTATATTAAATGATTAAAAATAATTTTACATAACTATTGGGCCTGTAAAATTATTAATATTTACTTTTAATTTTCATTTAATTTATATATATATGTATAAACAAGGGTCGTTTCAAGATGTATATGAATGTCTTAAATACTAGATGAAATTGTCTCTCTATCGTCTTTCCGTTCAAAATCGAAACCCTTGATTTTATATCTAAGTAGTTTTAATTCCTCCCTTATGCGTGGAATTATTAAATTAATTTTATTTATAATAATTAATAATAATTTTTGAATAAAAATATAGATTTTATTGATAGTTTTTTAATTAAACTATAAATTTAATTAAAACATATTAATAGTGTAAAATATTTTTATATTATTATTTAATCACATTTTATTATATTAATAAAATTATTTTCTTAATAATTAAAGAGAAAAAAGTTTGAATAAATAAAATAATAATTAAAAATAAAATTTTAATTTTACTTTATAATTATGAAATAGAGATAGGACGATACTTAAAGAACATGGATAAAAATTTTATATAATTATCAACGTCAAACATTACAAAAATTATATAAAAATAATCATAATATTTTAAAACATAAAGATCTATGAAATTTTAATTTTTTTTGAGAAAATAAAAAAAATTGTTTTATCAAAAAAATTTATATTATAAATGATTTTTTTAATTATTATATATATATATATATATATATATATATATATATATATATATATAATAGTTGAAGGAGCAGAATTGTGAGAATAAGGATAAAATTGTGACCAAAATTATAAATGGAAGTATTTTGTACAAAAAATAAATCACTCCCTTTTAAAGTTTTTCACGTTATATTTTTTAATTTTATTTTAATTTTGTATTAAATTTTAAGATAAAAAGCTGTTATTCAACCTTTTAAAAATCATTTTTATAAAATTTCAGTTTTTGTAAACATTTATGTTTATTTTTATAATTTTTTTATTAACTTACATAAACTCTTAAATTTTTGCAAATATTTTTATTTATATATTATTTATAATACTTAATATATTATTTTTATCATTTTAAAATAAATTGTTTTAAATTTATTGGAAATTTATTAAATTTTTATCATTTTGATACTTTGATAAATACTATTAGTGATTATAGAGTTAAGTTAAAATGATTTTAAAAAAATGTTAATGTTTAAAATAATTTTATCATATATTGTATACATGTTTATTTTAAAATAAACTATATGAATTTACATTATAGTTGGAAAAAAAAGAGTAAATAGATAGATAGACAGTTGATATAAAAAGTTTAGCTATAAAAAATATTGGCTTAGATCTTATATGAAAAAAAAGGATGGAGAAGATCTAAATCCCTGAATGCTCTTATATGTACAAGTAACTTTTCCTTAATCGATTTATTTTTTATCTATTAAAATTGGTGTTAGATAGATTTTAGGGTTCATAACTTTGTCTTCCGTTGTAAAAAGTAGAAAGATAGTGTGAAGCAGTATTCAAATACAGTGAGAGGCCATTCTTATTGCCACTTCTTTGCAATGTTCACTCACAACAAGCTTATGATAGAATGATATCCCAACCACTGCTGATTAACACTAAAGAGTATCCATTTATTTTGGTAGATAAATTTTCCAAAATTTATTTAGTTTTTAATTAATATTTTTTATAAAACATTAATCACTTATTTAAGATATTTTTTGGAGCTTATAATTAAAAGTTGTTATATTATTTGTAGTTCTAATTTTTTTATTTTGTCCTTCATAATTAATTATTTAAATATGAAACTAATTATCGGACATTTCCTTCTTTCTATTACTGGTTTTAATATTTTAAGTTAAAATAGCCTACTAGACAACTTTCCATTTAAAATAAATTGTTCGAATACATAGTATTTAAGAGATCAATGAAATGACAAAATGAAGTAAATTTTTTGAATCTGTCATTGACGTTATAAAAAACCATGCATTTTTAGTATATTTCACCATATCGACATTAATTAATTAATTAATTTCTCTTCCAATTACTGATTTTCTTCCATTAATTATGTTTTATAGATATGGAATTATTAACTATCCTTTAAAAGTTCGTACACATCTATTTGTGAAAAAGCATGATGGATCTGTGACCCATCAAAGAAAGTTGAGACTGTGTTCCACTGTGTTGTTTGATCGCCAACACCAAACGTTGCCATTGCCACCCGGTGCTCTAATCTTCACCAACCAACACCATTTCACCTTTCAAACTTTATATATAGGCCATGCCACAGTGCATATATAACTGCTTCATATCTTGCATTTCATAAACTTGCTTGATAAGTATAATCTTCAAAGGCTTAAGCACTTTTCTTGGGTGAAAAATGATGAAGCAACCTGAAGTATGGGGCCATGGTTCCATTGCCATTTTTATAACTATTGCAGCCATACTTGTGTTTGGTCCATTTGTGATGAGTCCTATTTCACCACCAGGAATCCCTTTGCTTTTGGTGTTTCCGGTGGTTCTTGCGGCCATTGTGATCTTTCTCATCGTATTCTCCAACTGATGACTACACCATCTGCATGATTCTTCATCCATGGTCACCAATTATATCCCTAGTACTTATATGTATGTATTTGTTGGGTTCTGTTTTGTTGAATATTATATTATGAGTTTTTTTTTAGTTATGATTAAGATGGTACGTAGGAAAGGCAATTGTATTTGTAATATTTTGTGTTCTATGAGGATTATTCTTTATGAAGCACATATATGGTGAACAAATTATATAAATACCGTGTTCAATAACTTTCAGCGCAATTAAATCTTTTTTCTGATTTTGTTGTTGTTGTTGTTGTGTGGGTGCTTCACATATTTTTCTGTGAAGTTTCAACTCTATAGTGTGATAATGCATATATATGATATTTGGCTGTGTCGAACACAATTCCAACGTATTTCTCGTTAGTTTCAAATTACTATACCGTTACGCGCTCTGTTAATGTTCTTATGGTTTAAATCAATCAGAGTGCCCCTTTTATCTCTTTCTCTCCCTCGTTTCACGAGGAACCAAATCCTTGAAAGATTTCCATTCCCCCCTCTTTGAATTCATTTGCTTTTGCCCCATTTTGATTAACTGTATGCATAAAAGAATGACAAAAGGTATTTATAATTTTCTTCGTAATTTTGTTATCGAATTCTCGAAAGATTGTTTTTTTCATGTAATTAAGGTTTGGGAGAATTGTGGATACAAGACCCAAAATAGATATTCCGAAGCGTTTTTATGGGGTGGGTCATCTGCAGGTTTGATAATACCCACTCTCACATAAGAAACACATACATTAAGGAAACTAGAAGTCCCAATTGACGGGCATTTAACAATGTGGCTGTTAATTCAACCGTAAAAGAAGGACTGTGTTGTCTTTATAGAAACAACTTACATAATATAATATTATTGTGCGGTTCATATATATATATATATATATATATATATATATATATTTGATAATTTAAAATTAATTCTATTAAATTTCAAACCCTATTTCAATGGATTCTATGTCTAAAACCCTGTTAAATGGGCTCTGAGGAATAAGATGGTATATGATATTAAACTTACAATAAGCATATCTTTGAAATAAATTTCAGACAACACAACACGCTTTTAAAATGAAAATTAACGGTTTCTATTAATTAATGCGGCACGAGGAGGATTATCGATTTTGAATATTCATGATTTAGATGTATGGTATATGCAAACAGTATTTACAACATAAAATATTCTAAGAAAGTGTGAGTTTGTCAGTCGACTGCCTTATTTAATCCTATTTTTTGGAATATTTATATTTTAATATTTACTATTATATATATATATATATATATATATATATATATAAATACTTTTTACTTTTTTTAATCTTTATTTCCCTACACCTAAAAGGTGATTGTCAAAGGTATAATTTTTGTATTCTTTAAATGACGTGATCAAAATAGATCCTAGATTCTTCAGTACTACTGCCCCCAACCCTTTCCGAATGCCACCCAAAGTAGGCAACACAACCTATCTTCTACAGTCCTCATGAGCATGGCAAGCTTGAGACCAAAAACCCCCCCATTAAAAATGAGACAATTAATTTCTTATCTTATTTTGACTAAATTAAAAATGATATAATTGTTAACAGACTAGAGATTTCTCACTGCGTGACATATACATACCTAATGAGTTATGAACTACTAATCTTGTTTCGTCAATATGAAATGAAAATATATATCGGACTAGAGACTTCTTACTCCAACCCTTTTCTCCTGCACCATATCAAGAATTCTTTCTATACACCAACAAAATAAAAGATTGGGATTATTATAAAGCAGATTTCTCGTATGCTATGCTGCTAAAACCTGCTAAAAAGAGGATTAAAGTCCTGCTAAAAAGGGAATTAACTTGCTTTATCCTATTTTTTAAAAGCTAAATATTTTTAGCTTGATTTAAGAGTGGGTTGACAAGTTGACAATAACAATGTAACTTGTCACAGACTAATTTAAAATTTGCAAAGTGAATTGCCAATCTGCCTAAAATTAACAACAGAAAATAAAAATTAATAAAAACCTATAAAAATTATGAAACATATTTAATTAAATAATATTTTATATTAATAATACCTAATAATTAACTGATAAATATCTATATTTTAGTTTTGAAAGGAATAAAAAGTCTTAACCATGCGACGTTGTTAAATATTATATCGTATTTCCCTTTCTTGGTATTTGCTTTCATGGTATTCTCTTAGCTAATTATTAACCATACGTTCATACTTATTGTTTGGGCCAAAGATCAACAAACGGATTCTAATTTGCTAAATATTACAAGATGAATGGTAATCGGCGGTTTGCTGAAATGGGTATATATTAATATATACTTAAAGATATGAAATTGAAAAGAAAGACTAAAAGATATAGAACTTATAACATTGAGTCACTTCTAAGACAAAGGACTTTGATTTAACAACTTTAAAGCACAACACAATAAACTATGGTAGGAAGGAGGAATACGAGGGTTCCATAATTCCATCCATGCATGAGAACAAGAACAACACAATTATATTTATTATCTATGGACGTTTATTTATTAGTGATATCATTGGCATTATGCATGCATCAATGGTAGACGACGTCCTTGAATTCAAAACAAACGAACGTACACACAAACACAGTGTTCTTAATTGCAACTGAAATTGTTGGGCATCTCTCCTCCACAGCTGTTGACGTAAAGTTCCAAGAAAAGGCTAATAGGTATACCCAAGACTTGGAGTCGGGCGCAAATACACGCATAGGCACTAAGATCAAGAAGACCCGCAATGACGGTGCAACATTGATCAGTTGATGAATTCCCGAGAAGTCCACCCAAAAGATTGATGCAAACATCCACCGAGGAACAATCGGTTGGTGACGGTGGGACGGAGACAGGAGGAGGTGGAGGTGGACGTGAAGGAGTAGGGTTAGTGGCAATGGAACTAACCATGGAGAAGAAAAGGAGGTTAATGGAGATGAGAAGGGCAATGGATGTTGCAGCCTTGGAACCCATTTTCTTTTTGATGCTTAGTTTCTTAATAACTTAACTTCTCTCGTTAATTGCTTGTGTTTCATCGATGATCTTTGCCTCATTATTTATAGGCCAAGGATTTGTGGGATCTCTCTCTCTTTATGCTTATCCGAATTGATTTTCTTAGATTAAATTAATGAAGGTTGAATCTTTAGGCACATATACGTACGTAGCTAATGAGACCTTGTGACTTTTAATATCCACTGCATGTTTGAATGAATTCAGTTTCGCATCGAGCATATAAATCTAGGTCTATTTTACCAGTTCTAGTCAGTTTTTAATTAGTATATTTTAATTAAAAAGTTATTATTTTCAATTATAATATTTATATGACTATGGTGTTAAACATATTTATTCATCAACTTCACAAATGTTCTTTTTTCAAGGTTTTGCACTTGATTTTTCTAGTTAAATAAACATTTTTAAGTATTTAAGCTGACCTTTTTAATAAATTAATGAATTAGACCAAATGAAACCTTAAGCAAGTTAGATCGATCTAAAGCTCCTAATAAAGTGCTTATATTTTCATTCATACGGCAGTTGAAAAATAACTTTTAAATTTTTTTCATGCTAGCTATAAGTAGCCGCCCTAATTAAATAAAATAAAATAAAATTAAATGTTTGATAGACTCTGGAGGAGTTTCCCCTTCTGGTAAGAAAGCAAACAGGAACCATAAAATAGAAAAAGAAATGAAACCATGGAGATTTCAATTATCCTTTACATTAATGAAAACATTTATTTTAAAATATATTTTTTTAAATCTTCATATTTTGATACATACTATTTAAATATTTAAACAGTTATAGAGTTCAGCCAAAATTAAAAAAAATATTTAAAATAATTTCATTCTGTATAATTATCTAAACAAATTTAAAAGATTATTATTTTTATTTATTTTATATATATCTATATATACGTGCGCGAGCGGACGCACACAAATAAATTCAACGTTCTTGCAAAATTCAACGTGATTCCTGTCAATTGAGTGAAGTAAAAGAAATTGTTATTTAATTTAATTTTATAATTTTTATAACTTTAAATTTCTTGTAATATTTATATTATAAATAAAAATATACTGTTTGAAGAATAAAGTATTCAACGGAGTTATTTTCTTTCATAGAGTATTATAAATGAAAATATATTCTTAAAATATTAAATAAAGTTATTTTTTTATAATTAGTTACATGTATAATTTAAAATTGACTAAGAATAATATATACATTACATACTCTTTTACTGTAATAATTTTAATTTTTACATATATATTTTTTAATTTTGTTTTAAATTTTGAATATAAAAGTTTATTATATGTCTTTTTTTTTATTAACTTATATAAACTTTCAAAAAATTTTAAATACATATATTTACGCTTATAATTTTTTATTATATTATATATATTTTTAAATTTTTTATAAATATACTTATATTTATATTTTTTTGTATTTTATATAAAGTTTTAAATTAACTGTGAATACTTGCGTTTACTTTAATCTAAGTGAAAATTTTAAGTGACTATTCATCCTTAGTTTCAATATAAAAATATATTTTCTATTAGAAATTGAAAATTTTATTAATTTTTTTTTTACATTTCTCAAAGTTTACATTATTAATTACACACTTTTTTACTGTAATAATTTAATTTTTACACGCATTCTTGTTAATTTTATTTTAAATTTTAAATATAAAAGTTTATTATATAAATCTTTTTATTAACTTATATAAATTTTTAAATTTTTTGTATATATATATATATATATATTTCTATTTATAATTTTTTATTATCTTATATATATTTTTAAATTTCTTATAAATATACCTATGGTTATATTTATATTTTTTAATATCTTAAATAAAATTTCAAATTTACTGCAAATACTCATGTCTCATGTTTATATTTATCAATTTTGTAATACTAAATCTATTATTTGCATTATTCTAAGTGAAAATTTCAATTAACTACTCATCTTTAGTTTCGTATAAAAATATATTTTTTTATTAAAAATTGAAAATTTTATTAATTTCATATTTTTTTAAACAAATACACATACAAAAATATTATAATTTCTTAAATATAAGTTAAATGAGAGATTCAGATTAAGTGTAAGAATATTTAGACTTACACTAGTGTAAGAATATCCAGCTATATATATATATATATATATATATATATATATTTTCATTGATTGTATTTAAGCACATAATCTTAATATTTTTTATTTGAAGTTTAATTATAAGAGTCTTATAGTTTAAATTTAGTTATTAATATATATATATATATATATATATATATATATATATATTACTTGTTATATTAATTATTTGTTTATAATGTATGATAAAAATATTAAAAAAATTTAAAATAAAATAAATATTAAATTTCAAAAATTTCCTCTGTTGTGAAGAAAACTTAAGATATATTCTCCTTTTTGATATTACATAGGTTCCACAAATTAGTACAATTTATAACTTATACACAACTCATACCATAACTTGTGCATGAACACATTCATGCTTAAACTTAAGTCGCACAAAACTAGCACAACACAATAAACTTGTAATTTGTATATGAGTTGCACTATTATATAATGGCTTATGCATGGGCTTAACTGCGCTTAAACATATGACTTGTAATTTCTACATAAGTTACATCACACTGCAATGACTTGTGCATTAATACGATTGTGTTTATGGTTAATACAATTGTGCTAATCACTAAACATCACAAAAATTGGGGTGTGTTTATGATATATGTTAAAACGAATGTGTTTATTTCATTACGCTAGAAATGAGTTTTTGAAGCGCTAACTTAGATAACGGTTAATAAAAATTGCTTTGTAATTATATATTTAGAGAGCAATTCTCTATTAACCGCTCTCTAAAGTCACACATTAGAGAACGGTTAATAAAGAACCACTCTCTAATGTTATTAAAGTCATTTATAAATGAACACGTTCAACGTATTTCTTCTTCATAGCTAACAAAGTTAGTCTTTTTCACTGTAAGTTTCTTCTCTACTTTCTTATGTTTTCTTCATCTTCTTTGTTAGTCTGCTCTCTTCATCTTCTCTTGTTAACAAATTAGGTTTTTTTTTTTTTTTTCCATATGTAAGTACCTTTTTATTTTGTGTTAGTCTGCTCTCTTCATTTTCTTTACGCTAACAAATTAGTTTTTTTTTCACATCTGTATGTATTTCTTTATTCTCTCTTTCTTTCTTTTTCTCTTTATTAATGTTAAAAATTATCCTATTAATTTGTTCTCTTTTTTCTTTGTTTACTTGTGTTTCGTTCATGCAGATGTGGACTGCTTGGTTAACACCAAATATATAAACTCAAGATTCAATTTTGATTTGTGATAAAAATGAAGAAAACTCACAAAGAAATTAATTCTAAATTTTGATTTAAACATAATAATAAATTTTTATTTTGTAACAGAAAACTCACAAAGAAATCAATTTCAAATTTTGCGGTTTAAATTTATACTTTGGAGAGCAGTTCTACGTGGAACCGCTCTCAAATGTTACACCTATACTTTGGAGAGTGGTTCCAGTCCGCCTGGAACCGCTCTCTAATCTTAACATCTGATAACAGTTCTTTAACCGCTCTCTTAAATATAATACATCAGATAGCGTAAGATTTTAGAGCAGTTTTAAACGCTTTCTAATTCAAAACGGAACCGCTCTCAGATCTCCATTTTGGCGTAGTGTTTTAACATGATACATGTTTAAGTTTTTTTTATTTTATTTTTTTACTCTTAAACTTTGAAAATGTATAGTTTATTGCACAAAACTTTGATTTATGTAAATTATATGTATGTAAATTATATGCATAATTTATATAAATTTTTGAAATATATTCACCTAAACATCTATAGAGGGTTTGGACCTAAATTTTTTTTAAAATTCTATGCTTTGTCCATTTTTTTCTTTTTTTTAGTGATTTTTATGTTTGTATGATTCATCATTCCTGTAAGATATATCACCCATCTTTTTGTTATTTATTAATTTTATATTGTATGATAATTGTTAAAGCATGTTGTTTGAAATTATGAGAATTTCAGGTGTGTGAGTTACAGGATTTCTCACTGTAGTGAGATGTGTCTTGCTGTAGCAAGAAAAGTCATCCAAAAGGCTCGTTGAAGCTTTCTTGCTATAGCAAAAAGTGGATAAAGATGACCCAACAACATTTTCGCTGTAGCGAGAATTCTCTCGTTGCAGTGAGTCTCGCTACAGTGAGGAGCTTTCGCTGCAGCAATGAGTTCTCACTGTAGCTAAAATGACAGATAATAAGGAGGAAAAAAATGTCTGGTTTTTATGCAGCAATGAGAGAATGGCTCGTTGTAGCGAGAGTATCACGAGTTAAGGGGTATTTAAGAGTTTTTAAGTTAAGAAACTTGGATTATAATCTATGTTACGACTCACTCTCAGCTCCTCTTACTTCTCTCCTCCTTTTTCTCAAAAAACCTTTGATAAACTTTAATCTTTCTCTTATCCAAACTTGAGAGTTTACTCTCCTTGCTATTTGGAAGAATCTAGCTTTTTAAGCAAGATCTCTCACAAACCCTTTTCTAAACTTTCATTTTAAGGTAAAGAGAGCTCCGTCTCATTGCTAAAAACTTGTGTTTATACTCATGAAAATGTCGTGTGATGCATGATTGTGCATATATGTTGGATTGAAACATGTTTTTATGTGTTTGATGGTGTGAATGACCTCTATTTTGAGTATGTATGTATGTATGTATGTATGTATATTGTGGACTGAGTCTGGGGTTAACCAACCTTCAGCAATGATATATGAAAATGAACTTGAATAAAATAGAAAAATTAAAAAATGAACAAAATATTAATATGGAAATGCCAAGTTAGCTTTGATGAGAGATATGAAAAGAAAAGTAAAATGAGAAAGGAAATGATAAGGGCAAGTGTGAATAGTTCAGAGATACACTTGGAGTGTGGAAGATGGAGACGATTTGAGAAATTTCAGAGAAATGAGGGTGGTGAATGCTCTTCTTGAATTGCATATAACAATTAAGAGTAAGAGCATCACAGGCCTCATACTTATTTCCTGACCTAAACTCTTGACCACACTTTTGCTAAAAGGACCGGGTCAACACACATTGTATCTGTGTAACTGCAGCTATCTAATAATTATTTATGCTAAGGAAGACCTCAAAGGATCTTAGGCAGTGAAAGTGTGAAATGAGAACTCAAAGATTTAGTAGAAAGAAAATGTGATAAATTGAATAATTGATAATTATTATATGAATATGGATATGATTTTATTGTGTGATTGATTAATGTTAATTCCTTACTTGTATTGTTTGACTTAAATATAAATTCATGTTTGGTAATGAGGAGAGAGACTCATCTTTACAAAAATTTTCAGTAAATCAAGATGACAGCGTCACAAGAGAGGATTATATTAATAGATAGTTTAGTACAATGTAAGTTAAATTATATATTTAACGAGTATCAAAGAACATGTTATTTTAAGTTGGTTGTACATATTGATACATACCATGTAATATTATTATGTTGAAAATAAAATTATATTATAATGTACCTTTAGATTTCTCTATAAACAATAAGATCCACCATACTCTACTATATATATTTATAAAGGTACTCCGGCAGCTGTGACCTATTTATGCATATATTATTATAATAATATTCTTAAGAGACCAATCCAGGTCATCTTTAAATGGGTCCGAATGTGGAAGTTGCTGCAGACTCCAGAGATCTCTATCTCGGATCAAATGAAGATCTTAATTCTGAAGACTTCACAGAGATAGAAAGATGACATGAGGATGACTAATATTATTTTCAATCTTTTGGTTGATAAACTGTTCATTAAGACATTATATTTTGTATATGGTAAATGATGTAGATGAGTTCTAATGTATTTTGAAGTGATATTTTGTAAATATTAAACTTTTGTGACTTAATGAGAGTAATATACATTAATATTATTTTAAATTTTCACTTAAATTTATTTAATTCCCATTGCTTTATTATTTAAATTTTTATAAGTATGAGTAAATTGAATGAAGATTTATATTTTCACATTTTCTATTTTGTGAGTAAACAAACTTAATTTAATTTTTCCTTTCCAATTCTAAAATTATTTTTAATTACTGTATTAAATAAATAAAAATGTTACATAAAAAACAAATGTATCTGATTTTTTTTTGTGTGGTTGATTATATAACAATAAGATATTAATTGATGAATTTTTTTATTATTAAAAAAGTTAACAATATTAAAAGTCCTTGTAACATTTCTTTCATTAATGAATGTCACACCATTTATAGGTAATTTATATTTTAAATTTTAGATAAATTTAATTAAATAAATAGCTAAAATTTATGTAAAATTAATATATAATTTACATAAATCAAAATAGTATATAAATCGTAATGACATTTAAATGTTTAATACCCAAAAATAAATTTTTTTAGCATAATTATTCTAAACTATAGCTTCTAAAACCGTTAAAAAAATTATAAGTGATTAAAATATTTAGATAGCAATATGTAGATTTGACAAACTCAAGAACTGTTTAATTTTTAGAAAAAACTAAATTTTTTCATGAGCTTTAATGCTAAGAAAAATAAAATTTAAAAATTAAATAAAGTTTTAAAGTTTAGATAAGTTAAAAAGTTGACTATGTTTATAGAAAGTGAGATGAAAAAATTGAAGAATTTTTTTTATTTTTTTATTTTTTTTAAACTATAAACTATAATTAAAAGTTAAAAAAAATTTCACATGAAAATAAAATACAATTTTTATTTTGGGCTCCTTTCAAAGTTTAAATCCTGAGCGGTCACACTTCTAAAGTAGTTTCATGACCGGGCCTGCTTTTTAACAACTTATATTTTATTTTCGTATAATTGTACCTTATGCTACAAGTTATATTACCCTCGAGAGCACGATCACCTTGTTCATGCGTAAGTCCCTAACCTTTGTAACTTATGTGTAAGATATAAATTATCCTAATATTATCTGACACATATAATATATAAAAGAGATATTTTGAATATTTCTGAAATTTATTTTATTTTATTTTATTTTGAAAAAAACTAAAATATTATTTTAATATAAAATATATTTTAAATTTTTTGTAATTTTATTAATACATACTAATTTAATAATAAAGTTAAGTTAAAATCATTTTTTAAAAAGTTATTATTTAAAATAATTTTATTATATATAATATATATATATATATATATATTATATTAAAATATGTGTGGATTACAGAAGTTACTGACTAGTGTTTATAATTGTCAAATATATTTTCTTCAATATGTATCTAGTTATTTGAATTGAAATTAATCAATCAATTAAATCATTAACTCAACATGAATTATTTTCTTTAGGTTACAATAATAATAATTTATTGATTTTATGAAATAATTTGTATGATTAAGATAACTTAATATTAAAATTTAAATTAAATATATTACATTGCATGATAAATTAAATTAAAAATAATAAAAAATTGAGAGAAGATAAAGTTAGTCTAGAGCTAACTCTGATAAGTCTAACTCCCCATTTGATAACTCGTTATAAACATTAAATTTTATTTGTTGAATCCTTAAATTAAAAGTTTCTAAGCGGAGCTAAAATAACTTGATCATCATTCATAAAAAAAAATTAAATCATTATTTTAAAATTTAATAATATAAATATTAATCATTATAAAATATAATAAAAATAAAACACATTTATATTAAAAATAATTAATGTTAATATATATATATATATGATTAAAATAAAGTGTATTAATAATTATAACATAATTATTGAAAACTCATTAATAATCATTTTTAATTAAATATATTTTACCATATTTTAACAAAAACATTTAATATTCAAAATTTAGTACTTTTTAAGTTGAACTTGCATATTCTCTGTGGCTCAAAATAATAATTGTTTAATCATTATTTGATAGTTAACTTTTGGAGAGAAAATGAATATTTAATTTATTTGATGGTAACTCTTATTTAAAAATTTTTAAATTTGAGAAAAAGTTCATAAAAACTTTTCAAAAGTTCTATAAACTCATATTATATACTCCAAAATAGTCAACTTTTTTTTTAACTCTCTTTATCTCTACCGTTTTCATCCTTTCCCCTCACATCCTTCTCTTTCATTTTTTTTTTCTAAAATTTCAAACAAAATCTTTTTATAAAAGGTAAAAAAGAAATTAATATTCTTTTTATGTAAAATGTACTTAATCTTATCATTTTTATAATAAATAAATAAATAATTAGTAAAACGAAAAAATAGTTACATACCATAAATTTATAATATATTTTAAAAACATCTAATTATAATAAATAGTATAACTAGTGAATTATACATTACATGAATAAATTCACTCACTTATATAGACAAGATAACGGCGATTACTTTACTATAACTCAAATATCAAGATAAAAGAATTGTCATGCACTAAAATTTATCAACTACTAGTTATACGGCAATGAAAATTGAAAAAAAGCAACAAATTAAATTTAGTGACATTTCATGTTGTAATAGTTTAAACTAGTATGTCCCTCGTCCTACTTTATCATGTTGTTTAAGGAGTTCGTTAGGGATATATGAAAAAAAAAGGAGATAATAATAATAAATACATTGTATTTATGCTAATTTATCATTTTATGTTTAAATTTTTATTAGATTAAAATATATTATTTAAATTAAAAAAATTTACTTTTTGTCTATAGTGATCTTTATTTGGTCGTCTATAGAAAAAAAAAATTGGTCATCCCTTCCTTATTCTTTCTTTCCTCCCAAAATCTCCTTTTAAAACAATTCCTAAAATGTGTTGGTGAAGTTAAAATATAACATCTATTCTACACAACCCTTAACCTTTTTCTAATGTCAACCAAAGTATGCAACACAACCTATCATCTACAATCCTCTTGAGCATCCAAACTTGCGACCAGGAAACTCCATTGAAAATGACAAATAAAAAATGAGCAACTAATGACTTTCGTCTTATTTTGACCAAATTAAAAATGATATAAACTCACACTCTGTGGACTCTGTGGCTTTGCACCTGGACAAGAAGATTGCTTAGATCCCTTTCTCCCATGCACCGTGATATTTAATTTTAACATATAATCTATGCAAGTCATCGAAAAGCTTTATGTTTATTGTAAACAGACCAGAGACATCCCACTTCATTAAATATACATACCTAATGAGTTTCTGAATCTACTAATCTTATTTTGTCAATATCTATTATTTTCATTCCTTACCAAATTCATCCGAAACAATTATTCTTAATTAGTTTCATGAAAATATCAAATGAAAATGTATATCGGACTAGAGTCTACTCATTCCAGCCCTTTTCCTACACCATATCAAGAATTCTTTTTATAAACCTACAAAATACAAAATTGGGAATATAAAATGAAAAATGTTCACATCCATTTTCAGCTAGCATTTCTATATTTAAATAATATTTCTATATTAATAATACCTAATAATTAACTATCAATAACTATATTTTATTTTTTGAACAAAAAAAAAAAAAGTCTTAACCATACTATGTTGTTAAAAATGCTATATCGTAGGATCAATAATATTTGTTCCTTTTTTATATATTTGTTTTCATGGTATTCTCTTTGCTAATTAATTATCCTAACCATACGTTCTGGCTTTATTGTTTGGACCAAACGAACAACAAACCAATTTTAATTTTATAAATATTACAATATGAATGCTAATTGGCGGCTTGCTGAAATGGTTATACACTTGAAGAATACGAAATTGAAAAGAGACTAAAAGGTATATAAGGAATAACATTGAGTCACTTCTCAAACAAAAGGACTTTGATTTAACAACTTTAAAGCACAACACAATAAATTACGGTAGGAAGGAGGAACACGAGCTAGGGTTCCATAATTCCATCCATGCATGAGAACAACAACAACAATTATATTTATTATCTATGGACGTTTATTTATTAGTAATATCATTGGCATTATGCATGCATCAATGGTAGACACGTCCTTGAATTCAAAACAAACGAACACACACACAAACACGGTGTTCTTAATTGCAACTGCTGTTGGAGAACTCTCGTCCACAGGTGTTGACGATTAGTTGCAAGAAAAGGTTGATAGTTATTTCGTTCAAGAGTTTGATTCGGGCGCAAATACACGACTGGAGTTCAAGACCAAGAAGATCCTCAATGAGGTTGCAACATTGATCAGTTGATGAAGTCCCGATAAGTCCTCCACCCAAAAGATCGATGCAAGCATCCAGCGTGGGACAATCGGTTGGTGGCGGTGGGACGGAGACAGGAGCAGGAGCAGGTGGAGGTGGAGGTGGAGGTGGAGGGGTAGGGTTAGGGGTTGGAGTAGGAGTAGGAGTTGGGGTTGGGGTTGGAGTAGGAGTAGGAGTTGGGGTTGGGGAAGGAGAAGGAGAAGGAGAAGGGGAAGGAGAAGGAGAAGATGAAGGGGAAGGTGAAGGGGAAGGAGAAGGTGAAGGTGAAGGAGAAGATGAAGGGGAAGGTGAAGGTGAAGGAGAAGGTGAAGGTGAAGGAGAAGGGGAAGGAGTAGTAGGGGTGCGGGAACTAACCATGGAAAAGAAAAGGATGTTAAGGGAGAGGAGAAGGGCAATGGATGTTTCAGTTTTGGAACCCATTTTCTTTTTAATGCTTAATTTCTTAATAACTGCTCTTCTTGTGTTTCATGCATGAAGTTTTGCCTCAGTATTTATAGGCCAAGGATTTGTGGTATCTCTCTATTTTTCTTATGTTTACTTTTTGTGCCGAATGGGTTCTTAAATTAAATTAATGAAGGTGAATCTTTAGGCACGTATATGCTGCTATAGTGTATATATACATAAAGTCCAAATGAGACCATATCGCTTTAAATATCTACTTGTGAATTTGTATTTAATTTTGAATATTTTAGTATCAACGATTATAATTATTATGTTGAATTTAAGTTAACATATTTTTTAACATGCATAATATATTTCATACTTAGCATTACAAAATAATGCAAACAGGGCAATTATAATTTTTAGGTCATACCTGTGTTCTTTACTCCATGCAACAGTTTTGGGTTGAATATTTTATATGATACAACTATTTCTCCCAGCAATATTTTTTATATTTACAAAACTAAAACCTGATTTTAAAAGAGTCAAACATATAACATACGATGAACTAATTCTTTCTGCAGCACCATGCATAAATCTTTCTGGGATATTGCTTAATTTCCTGATTTCATAAATGAATGAAGGACAAACATTGTGCATTCGATTTGTGTTTACTAATCAGTTCCTTGGCCACTGCACCGGTGAAATAAAATGAAGTAATTAAACTACGTGGTTTTTAATTAATGAGTTTTATAAATTAATAATAAATATCTTACATATTAAATAAGATTTAATTAAAATGATAATTTCTTAAAACTAAAATTTATAATTTTAGATAATCAAAAGTTAAATTAAAAAATCAAACATTTAGTGCAGAAAAAAGCCACTTGTCGTAATGAGGAAAAAATAGCTTCTAAGAATTTTTCTTTTTAATAATGAGTCATGTTTAATATATAAAATAAATTTAACTAATATTTTATTATTTATTTATAATAGCACAAAATTATTTTATTATTTATGTTAAAATTTAAATGTATGATTTATTAACTTTTTATAATTTTATTATATCTTGAATATATAAGTACAAATAATTTTTGACTTAGTAATTTTATTAATTCATCAATAATAATGTAAAACTAACATACATAAAAATAAAAAGTATAATAAAATATTATTGAGTCATTGGTAATTATTGAAAGATTTTTTTTTCATAAAAATATGTGTAAAATTTATATAAACAACGTTGCTTGCAATTGGAGATTTTTTATGATGAAAAGAAATTGTGGAAATGAGTAATATTGAAAAGAAATGTATACATCCTAAAAATTTTCACTCTTCAATATCAATGACAAATGTAAACCTAACTTATTGCACATTTTAGTGTTTACTCATTCCCATTGCTCAATGTTCATTACCTAAATTAATTGCTCGATTATCCATTTCCATTTTGATTGCTCATTTCTTTTTCTTTGTCCCACTGCCCACTTGAGTGTCTACCCATTCCTATTGCCCAATGCTCATTACCATTTTAATTGCCCGATTATAATTTCTCATTTTGATTGCCCAATTGTCATTTCTCATTTTGGTTGTCCAATATTTATGCTATGCTCATTCTTACTTCCTATTTGTCCTACCCACTCATATTCAACTCTTTACTCTATTTTTTTTTTTTTCTACTGTTATACCTTTTTTTTCTCATACCTAAATCTTCTACCTCCCTCTCCTTCCACTCCACCACCATATCACTTCTTTGTATACCTATCCATTCTCTAGCATCTCTCCTCTCTCTTTTATGAGAAATATACAAAAATAATTTCTAAATTTGTTTAAGTAAATTTTGTATAATTTTTTTAATTATTTTTTGTATTTTTATTTAAACAAATTAAATGTTAAATTCTTATTGTAACGGGAGAGGATCCAATGTTAGACATATCGTTATTGACTCAAAACATTAATCACTCCATCAATATGAACATAAAACCTCACGCCATTGTAACATTCGTGAGTCCATGAGACAACAATGTGGGGGCTAACCGTGGAGCAAAAGAGCAGTGAACGCAACAATATTCTTCGAACCCATTTCACAATTATATATATTCAGAAAGATCCTTAATTGTTTTCTTTGTTGCTTAATTCATCCACTGCTCTTGCTTTTGGTGAATTAACTTAGCCACTAGCCAGGGTATTTATAGGCCAAGGATTTCTCGCCCTCTTTTTTTGCATTTTTCCTGTTTTATTCAGTTTATGCTTATTTTTGTTGTGCATTGAATTTAATTAATGGAAGGTGAAAAGTCTTTAGCCAGTTTCATTATTAGAGTGTTAAAAAGATTGATATTGTATATAGTTATTTTTTATTGATTAAATTTCTTAAGTTGTGAATTGATAGTCTTTTGACAGTTTTATTATTTAAATATTACAAATTTGATATTGTATGTCATACTATTATTTATTTATGACGTTTAAATTTAGAACATTTGAAAAAAAAAAGTGGTAGGCAGAACACAACTATATATGTTCAGAGACGTAATTATATTGAACTACAAATATAATTTGGTTGTTTTAATATAATCTATAGTTATAGCTTATATAGATGTACTGAATTTAGTTTTAACTAAAGCTATGTATAGGCTGAAAATGGATTATAATTATAGCTAGATATATATATATATATATATATATATATATATTTATTTATCAGTGATATGAAATTATAATATAAAAAAATTAACAATTTTTTTAGGAGAATATAATCTAATTTTTATTAAAATATAATATGTGCTAATTATTTGGGTAAAGAAACAATAGTTTGGCACTGCACAGTGATAAGGACAACACAACTGCCTGAATGGTTTCAGTTTCAATCGCCATTAATCCCATGGAGATCGACATTGCTTAATTTCTGAATTTTATAATAATTAAGGCAAAAGACTGTGTTGGATTCGCGTTCATTGGCTTCCGTTGTTCATGTTTTAGATAGTTTAAATAAAATGGAAGTGTAGCTCTATAGTTTATTCATAATATGTAGCGTTATTCATGTTAAATTTAAGTTCATATACTCAGTTGAAGTGGATTTAAAATAACTGATGTAAAGAAAAGACAAATCCATAATACATTACACTTATATTATAATTTTATTAATTATTGTGCAAGGTTAAGCAAGTTTCGTGAAGGAACGAGGAATCCTACATAGCTATCATATACCTTCGCTAGTTAATGCTTAATTGCTCTAAGACTTTTACGTTAATCACACTTAAAACTATTAGTAGTTAACCTTACATTGATGAAAATTGTCCTGCTTTTTACGTAGCTAGGGGGACCAAACAGATAAGGCCTAAATATTTTTATAAGTCTTTAATGCACTTTTCTGTTCACTACTGTTACTCACTTTAAACCATTTCCTCTGATCAAATTAGATTAGTCACTATTTCATTTTTTACTTACAGCTAGGAATAGATTTAAGAGGCGATAATGGATTTAATTAGGAAGTCCCTTACTTTTAAAAAATATAAACAGTATTTAATTTGTATAAATTAATATATAATTTAAATAAAAAATTGAGATCTCAAGCTTTAATCTTTTGTTAGAACTTGTAGATGAAGTTTTTATTAAGATGTTACAAAAAAGATAAATGAGTGTGGAGAGCATATTCTTCAAATTGTTATTTAGTGCAATATGCGTATTTATGATTATTTGAAATTTTTGGTGGTCTTAATAGTGTAAATATGCATATGCCATATGCCTTGCAAAGACTATGGAAAGGAAAAGTCCCTCTTAAGTGTATGATATTTTCTTGGTAATTATTGTTGAATGCACTTCATTGTAAAGGTTTGCTGATTGATTGTGGTGTTCAAATTGATTATATAACTTATTACTTTTGTCATGATTTAGAAGAACTTTCAACTCATTTATTTTTAACGTGCTCAATTTTATCTCAAATCTTATACTTTATTGCGTTTTAACTTAGATTTTCACTAGTTTAATCTTCAGATTTATCGACTCACTTATTTTTTTGGGTTAATGTTGGTTGTAGTAAAATAGAATGAATATGTTTATTAATTATTTGAGTAAGTACAATGTAATTTTTGTGGTTTCATAGAAATAAAATAATGTTCTCCAATAGTATTTTGGATGAGAGATAAATCTTAAATTCTTTTATTCTGAGATCCTGAAAATAACTATCCCTTGTTAGTAAAGGAAAAACTATTTTTTAACTGATTAGTATCTGAACCCATAAAATTGTATCAATCTTAACTTTATATAAGTATATTTCTATTTTTTATTTTTTTAGGTAAGTATTAATTTTTTTTTTGGTATATATCAGTTTTAAGTTTTCCTTAAACTCTGATAATATATATTTTACTTATATATATAAAAAAACCTACTATATATATATATATATATATATATATATATATATTACATTATTCATATATTTATCTATCTATGCTAATTATTAGAATATAAATTTTGATTTCAATTTCCTCACATTTTTGTTTCAAATTTTGAATATAATTTCTTTAAAAACAAATAAAATAATAAAATATAATTGTAAAGCAATCAAATCCTAGTTTATTTGTGTACTTTAAAGGATAAATTAGAGTAAGATTTATTAATTGAAATACCCAAGGTTAAATATAATTATAATTTAAAAGCATATAAAATAAATTATTTTTTAAAATTATTTAAAAGTATATAATTATATAAAATAAATAAATACTTGACCCTTTAAATAATCTTTTACTGTAGCCATACGTCTAGCATAAATATATACCAGAATACCACTAGTGTTTTCATCCTTCATAAATCTATTTACTTCATCTTTTCATTAATATCCGATTCATTTCCTGGATCAATTTCTATATTATAAATATGAGTCAATTATTTGGGAAGTGAATTAGTAGTGAAGTTATTCTCCTTTATAATTTATCATTTATAATTAAAATTAATATGTAAATTATACTTTTTTTCTCAAATTATTTTTCTTTTTATCTATATCTTTCTTAATTTTATTCTGAATTTTATACATTGGAATTGTTGCTTAATTTTTCTTTATTATTCATATATAAAATTTTATATTTTCTATCAATATTTTTTTTTTGCATTTATAAAGGTTATCTCAATTTTTTTCTATTTTTTATTTAAAATTTGCTTTTATATTGATTGTCACAAATAATTCAATAGTTTTTTCACACTATACAATAAAAATATTATTTTAAAATAAATCATATAATAAAATTATTTAAATTAAAAATAAAAAAGTAAAACTCATTTTTTATAATTTTTAATAAATTTTTATTAATAATTAAAAATATTAAAAATTACATTGCTGACATTCCTCATGGGTGAAAGCAAATGTGATGCTTTAATTTCATATAATAACTTAATAAATTAAAAATATTAATAACATAAACTGTTGTAATTTTAATTAAAATATTTTTTTTATCATATGCCCTTAACACACATTGAAAAAAACCAAAAAATGACAATTCTTTTGGAAATAAGAATCACATAATTTTATTGGTAGGACGTGTTTTAGACATGCAGTCAAAGAAGGTGATGAGTAATTAAGATGGCAAGCTATGCCCCAT
The DNA here is from genome assembly GCF_003935025.1 of Abrus precatorius. NCBI lineage: Eukaryota > Viridiplantae > Streptophyta > Magnoliopsida > Fabales > Fabaceae > Abrus > Abrus precatorius. The sequence continues at coordinate 28,298,392 of NW_020874292.1, read as the reverse complement.
ATATATAAAGAGAAAACAACCCATATATATAGAGAGATACGAAATATGAGAGACAACGTGAAGAAATTAAGGGCACTGGAAGAAACCATTGTTGTATTTTCCACAGTTGTTGAGAATGAGGCTCAGGGAAAGTGGGACATTAAGGTTAATGCCAAGGACGTTGGCTTTGAGGGCAGTGCAAAGGCAAGTTGCGGCTTCAAGATTAGCCAGACCCTTAATGAGTTCGCAGCAAGGGTGAGTTGGTGGTGACCCCAATTTAACCTTAGCCAAGTTCAACACTTCGGCACATACCCCTAACTTAAGGGCATCCAAAGGACAAGTACCCTTTTGAGATGGTTCTGTTGGGACTGGCACCACTGGGATGTAGTTGGAGCTCACCATAGTCAAGCAAAGTAGATTGAGACACATGAGTAGAGCAACATAAGCCCATGCAACAGTGCCCTTATAAGCCATTATTTCACTAAAGTAGTATCTATATGCTTAGTTTGTGAATGGTGGCTTTATAGCTAAATGATTATATTTGAGCTATGAAAGTTGGAGAGTGTAAAGGGATTTTATAGGTAAAGTGTTTTTGTGGTTTTTGGTGTCTCTGTTAATCTTTAAAAACATAAATCTTGGTTGGTTTAATCCTTAAGTAATTAGTCTTTATAAATATTGTTTTTTAATTTCTATAAAAAATTATTCAATTTTAATTTTAAAAATATAAAAGAAATGTATTATTTTAGTCTCTAGCAAGAGACTAAAATTAAATATTTTTTTATTAAATATAAAAACTAAATTTGAATAAAATTTGTACAAAGACTAAAAAAATTGATATTTTTAAGAACTGACTATTTTATTAAATTTTTTAGAAATTAAATTAACTGCAAGTATGATTTTTGACTAATTAAATATATTACTTGAGTTTAAACTACTATAGTTAGGAAAGCCCGTGAACTCACCCCGCAAGCTGGCACGGTGGCAAGGCAACACAAGGGATCATATGATAGTTGACTGAATTTTTGTTATAAAAAATAATCACTGTAGCATCAAATGTGTATAGTTGGTTTTCCTCTTTAATTTCTAAATAATGAGATAAAATTGACATAAAGATTGAATATTAATATTAATATTCCCAGGATTTTAATTATTATAATAACTTTGTCAAATTAGTAACAAGCAATTTGACATCCCAAACAATTTGAAATCATCAATTGTGATATTAATTCATCTCCTTGTTTGTGCACAGATTAATTGAATTTTAAATAGCATTTTCGCCTATTATTAACACGATGATTAGATATTACGTAACTAATATAACTATATATTGTCATATATAGACAGATTACATGAACATATTGAAATGCTTTTTGCTCCGTTTGTTAGACAAAATGCATACAATCATAGAAAAGATATTAATATATATCACAATGATTAAATGATAGGTAACTGCTATTACTGTTGTTCATCTAATGGACAATTTATATAACACATCGAAATGTCTTTTTATGTGATTGTTCAATTTTCACTCCACCAAACCATAAAATCGTATTCACTAATCTTTCATATAAAGATTCGAACAGTTGTCACAACAAATTAAGAATTAGAGTGTTATGTCACATAGATTTGTCATATTATAACTCGTGAATATTAGTTTACATATTTCAACAATGGAGGTTTCTTGTTTTCTTTTCCAATCAATAATTTATAGTTCTTCGTACACGATTTTATTGGTTAATACCATCAGAAAAGATAATTTCCTAAACATCCAATTTCTACATGTCTTAATTAATTTAAATATCAGTAAATCGTATTTTTATAATCTTATAATTTTACTTATGTACAAGACAAAATATGATTTTCCATCATAAGTTAAAACAGTAACCTTTTTAAAACAAGAATTTAAACCTTCTTCAATTATTAAATATTAAAATGTGGTCATATAACATATTTTATCACATATAATTAATAAATTTTATAATCATGTACGACGAGTTTTTATTCAATAAAAGTAATGTTTTTTTTTTTTTAATATGATCATGTCTCATTACTCAACTATATTCATAAAAGAATGCTAAGATATTGCTGGTACATACCTCAATGGTATTAGTTAAAAAATAATAATTACACTTTACTAAATATTATTAATCATTTAAAAACAAGTATTAAATGATTTAATGTCAAGTGGCCTCAAATTTAATCCGAAAGTGAACTAAGTTTTAATTTTTTTGCAAAAATTTTCTAATTGACTTTTCCAAAATGGCGATGTCATAATTTTTAGAACAAATTGAATGAAAAAACAACTGGAATGGTGCAAGAGTTTTACAATCAACTTAAAATCGCTAGCTATAAAAAAAATTGTTAAGTGTTAGAAGAATTTTAATCCCATTAAATCATCAGCCTTTTATTTTTTTGGTAAAAAGTTTCAACTTTAAATTTTAGGCCAAATTAATTGTAAATTAATTCTGAACTTTTTTTTTACCTGACTCGTTTAAACTTTTTCTTGATTGAGTTTGAATTCACTTGATCTATTTAAGTGCTTTTTTTGCTCGGTCCGACAAAGCTCAAATTGGGCTCATGTGATATAGTTTGAATAACTCATTTTACCATCTTTAAGTGTTAGGTAATAGCATTTGTTAGGATAATCGTTGTAAAAAGAAGATAAATTATTAGTATAAATTGTATAGATTTATACTAACAAATAATATATCATACTAACTTTTGATGTATTAATAGTATATAATAAATATTTTTTACTAATAAAAGTATATTTTGCTATAATATGTCATATTGTTAATGTAAACTCATAAAGTCTATTAATAGTTAAATTTTTTGTCAGAAAAAACAATGCTAATCAAAGGTTAATCTAATATTAATTTATTAATAATTGATATTTTTTTAGTGACCAAACATCGATGAATCAATTGCAAAAGTAATCAAATAAAATAGTTTAGGAACAGAGAGATATAAACTCTACTTATCTTTGCTCAACTATTATTCATCTATAATCTATGTTTACTTCGATTCCAAGCAAATTTAAAAAATAAAAAATAAAAAAATCGTTCTTTTAGAAAGACCAATACAATATCTATTTAATTTTTAGGATACCACGTCTGAAAAAAACTCCTCTCAAGGGGGTGTCTTACCCTTTACAATGTGAACGATGTCTCCTATCCCTTAAACAAGACACAAAAAAAATCTGTTTTTTTTTTTTTTTTTTACAAATTAATATTTTGTAGATAACAAAAGATGTGTATGATAATTAGGTTAATTGATCAATTATTCTCTAAAAACAATTTTTAAGCCAAATATTATCTGATTGCTTATGTTTAAGAGACTAATTAATTAGAATTTGGAATTTTTATTTTGATGAAAACAATTATCTATGCATGAGGTCAAATGTTTTATATTTTAATTAAATATTGAACCCATTATACCATAACGTTATTATCTTTACAAAATTGGATCTTAGGCCTTAAGACTATATGAAACTTGTTGAATTAATTTGACTTGGAACATCTATCATTATGTAAGTTCACTTGTTCATGTGTTTATTATTGTCAAAATCATGAAACATTTATTTACAAATACATAATTTTGTATTTTTAACTAGTAAAGACTTACTTATTTAACCAATAGTCAGTACACTGATCAATCAAAAGGTTGATCGAAAGCAATCATTGATCCATCTATCGATTTTCAATATTTAACTCTTTTAATCTCATTACACTTGAAACTTGAAGACAATCGATCACGCATCAAACTTAAAATCAATTCATTTTGCTGAGAATATCATTTTGTGCCAATATTCAATTTAGTTCTTTCCTTAAACAATCAGTTTAAATGTTAAAATTGGACTAGGGGCTCATTTTAGCATTTAAAGTTATAAGCATTAAATACTCAAGTTCTCAATTTTACAACACTCTCATGTTAAAGGATTGAAACAGATAATAATTTAAAGAATTAAGGATGGAACAAAAACATTATAAGGTTAAAAATCAAAATAATTGGTGCTTATAATTTCAAAGATTGAAGTAAGATTCATTTATTAAATTTGACAATTAATTAGTTAAACTTTGAGATGTTTGCTAAAAGTAAAGCTAAGAAAAGAAAAGAAAAGAAAAGAAAATTCAACAGAGTATAGTTAACTAATTTCTAGTATAAGAACAAGTGGAATGTAATGTTGACACCCTATAACCTCATGGTGTAAAAGCTGTTTATTTTATGTGATTAAGGGTATCCTTCCCCCAACTGACAGTCAAAGATTACTACTTCTTTTGAAATGGAGATGATCAACCTAAGTTTTACCTTTACAGTAAAGTTTTTCCATACATATATATAACTAGAAATAGAACCATTGTCAATATGCTTAAAAACACAATTATTTATTAATTAACTCACAGGTCTTATCAGTCACTGGTATTAAATCTGTGAAAAGTAAATTATTTTTATTTTTAGTTTTAGTATGACATTTAGGTAAAGAAACATATTTTGCAACAAGAGTTTATCCCATTAGAATTTATAACACCTTATATTTATGAACTTCACCTTAAAAATTTTAAAAAACCGTTAGAAATAACATATATAAAAAAAAATAAAAAATCGTAAACCACTTTCATACAAGTTTAGGCTAACACCTGTGTAAGTATTTGTTTGATAAGACGAGCCTAATTAAGTTCCAAAAGAACTGCTCCCTGAAACACAAATTACTTTTTATATAAAATTGTTTTTACTTCTATCACAAGAATGAAGTTCTCTTATTCTTTTTAATTAGAATTGCTGAAGAGGTAGGAATTTAACATGAACTATCTTTAATCCACATCACCTCAATTGTGTTATACCGCCCCAACAAAAAAAGCTCAACCCAATGAACTTAATATTTAAATGCAGAGTTACAGGATGGTATATTGTCCACTAAAGTTCATCATCAGTGAGGAAATTCAGAAGAATGATGACTGAATAAATAGGGAAGTGCAGGAAATTTTACACAAGCTATATTTATGACTCTTAAGTTTCACTCTACTCCTTCTCCTCAATCTTGGGAACATCATTGGTATTGCTCAGGGCATTTCCAAGATTGAGAAGCCCATTTCTATACAGAATGTCCAACTCATCAAAGTAAGGACAAGTTTTACTATTTTGACGCCTTTTCTTGCCACTCCCTATCGTCCTTCTGTAGTACTTGTTGATGTTCTCCCACTTCTCCTTACACTTCTTTGCAGAGCGGTTGTAACCCATGCCATGCATTGCTTCACGTATCTCCTCCCATATTGACCCTTTTGATCCCATGACACGAAACTTGTGTTCCAATGAAGTTCTCACAGTTATGAGTGCTTGTACTTCAACATCTGGCCATCTGTTGCTACTTGCATCACTGTTTAAATCTTTTCCAACATTCACCTGAACCTCATCCTCTTCTCTTTTGCTGCATGCTTCTACATGTTCTGGGATTTGAATTTCATGGCCCAAGAGGTTCTGAATGAAGGATATGAGGGCTAAATTGCGAGTCTTTTCTTGGGCTCTAGCTTCTTCATCTTTTCTAATTCTTTCCATCTCCTCATGCTTCCAAGCTTCTTCTCTCTTTATTCTTTCCCTTTCCTTGTTTTCTATCATTTCCACTAACTGCTTGTGCATCTGCTCTTGCTTCTCCATCACCTTCGTCACCAAATCCTTCACGAAATCTTCAAGCTTTCTCACTGTCTTTCTCCTTCTCTTTCTAGACCCAAGTTCTTTAGTACTTGCTGATGAATCATCATCTTCATCCTCACCCTCAAAAGAGGAGCTGAAATAAGGAAGAACAAATCAAAAGAACAGCTCAAATTCATGTTGAAATTGTCATGATGGACTTTCCCCTCATTGCCAATTGTCTCATCGAACATTCCATGTGTTACAAACACGAGTGTGTCTAAATTCACTCTTAGGCATCTGTTACCACTCATATTTAAGTAAATTTCGTCTATAATACCTTTTCCTCTCTCTAATAGTAGGGATATTTTACACAAAATTCTCGTGTAGGAGTGGCAACAAACACATGAAAGTAGCAATAAACACTGCATAAAAAACACTTGCGCAAATAAAACATAACTTTTGACCAAACTATAAATAAAACACCGTACGATTCTATTTTTAAACCAACAAAATACCACAAAACAAAGCATTTTTGAATCAGAAAAGGATGCTACAATAGAATACAACACAAAGTAGTGAGCAGTTGTGGGCTCTCTCTCATTCTCTCTCTAAATCCAATCATAATGAGCATCAAATGGACAACAATTGCCCCGCACCTCCACCTCTGCTTGACACAGATTCGCGCTTAACGCTTAATCGCATGCACCCATAAAAAAACCACACACTCTGTCATCACCACAATCCACAAATCACAATCATTTCCAATTAAATTAAACAAAAAAGAGAGATATAACTTTAATGGTTGTTTTGCCTTCATCCCGCAAAGTTAAGATAAATACATTAAGATAAAAGATAAAGTATAAAAAATCAAATCCAATTAAAAAAGACAGAAATAAACGAATTTTATATTAATTAATTTATGAATAACGAAAAGTTGACATGAAAGGGAGCGATGGAGTGAAACTGACCCGGATGGAAGCGGGGCATGACCCGACCCGGGAGGGATGGGATCTTGCCTTCGGGTGGGTAGAGAAGGGTGGGCATTGAGAGGGGAGGGGATGGACCTGATTGGGCGGAGCTTCTGGGGGTTGTGGCGGTGAGAGAGGAGGTCGGTGGTGTAAAGGAGGTCGCCGGAATCGGGAAAAGGAGTGACGTGGTCGGGGACGGGGAAGTGGTCGGCGGCGAAGAGGTCCATAAGATGGTAAAAAAAAATTGCGGCGCCAAGGAAGGGTTTTGGGAAGAGGTGAAAATAGGGTGGAATCAGTGGTTACTGGTTGGTAATGGTAAGTAAAATCACTACTGCGTTAAACCTGGGTAAATTACAACCACTTTCTTCTCTCTTCTGATTAGTATTATTATTATTATGTACCCAAAATGTGCGTGTGTGTCTATATATATATATATTATATCGACAAAATGCTAAGTTTTAGTTTTCTTAAACTACAAGATTTATGTGTTATGTATTAATGTTTATATGTGCTGCTAATAAACTAAGGTTGAATTGAACTAAATCTTCTTTTAAGCATTAATATTAGTCTCCACATTCAATGCTCTATACATGTTTATTATAGAATAATACAATTAAGGTTCATGTTTAGAGTTAAGCTTTTAAGAGAAAAGAAATAAAGGATAATTTTTTTATTTGTAATTAACATATTCAATTTTATAACTTTTTAAAATTATAAAATAATCTATATTTATTTTTATAAATATTATATAATTCTTTAAATTTAAAAATAATTTTTTTTAAGTCTAACTCCAAACATACTAGGAGTCAAACACTTTATACAATTATGTTCTTGTATTATAAAATCTATTTTATTGTTAATGTACTATTTTATAAATATCGATTTATGCATAATGCATTAGAGTATCATTATAAGTACATTATTTTGTGTCACTTTTAACCATTTACTCACCCTATAAAGTAGTAATTCTTTTTGAAATTACATTAAGCTCAATTTTATTAGCTCACTAAAACATCATATAAGTATAATTTAAAAAGTTTAGATCCTTTATTTTTCACCTTATCAAATATTCTTTAAACAAAAAAAAATCAACATCAATGGGGAATAATATAGATAAAAATAAATATAATTTAGAGTTAATAATTTACTCATATATATAAATAATTTACATAAAATTATTCGTTCGTTGTTTGACTATCTAGTACAAAAAGCCAAGTTGTTGTAATTTTCTCAGCAATACTTAATGAAAATAGAAAATAAAAATTTAATAAAAGAGAAAAACAAAACAAAACAAAAACAGGAGCCTAAATTGAAATACCGATGTTGCCTTTTGCTGGCACATAATGACGAGGCTATCCCCATGCTGCCGTGTCCCCTGTCTCACCACTTACCCTATCACACACCCAACACAAATGACAATCTCATTCATTCAATTCTCTAACTTTCAACGTCAAATTTTGATTGTAATTTCAGTTCCTAACGCACTCGCAGGTCGATTACTTGGTCAGGTAACTAAAAATGAAAAATAAATTAAAAAGAAAAAGTAAGTAAAACAGAGACACAAATGGTGCTACGATAACGTAGGTATTAAGCTCGTGGTTTGGATTCACATTTCACACTCACCCGAATTAACAAAATGCTGAGATCGCTGCACAAAGCTATCACTCCTCTTCTCCGCAACAAGGAATTCCCATTATCTTGCAAGAGCCCAACGCTTCATATCCACAGCGAGAACAATTAGAAGAGGTAGGTGCTGAACTGAAACCAAACTATTTTCAATACTGAACCTCGTTTCCCTGTTGGATAGACAGTGTCCCAGTTTCAAATTCTGTGTCTTTTTCTTTTCGGGTATCGTTTATGACTGAAAAAATTCAGCCTTTTTCTATTGGTTGCACGTGCATGTTTGGTTTTCATTAAATTTTGGAGACAAGTCATTTTTTTTATTATATCCTGGTCCTGAATTGAATATTAAATAAGATAATCCTTACACACGCAAACATTGATGCTTTTGATTTGGGTTTGCATTGCTGGGTAGACTTCACCGGGCTTTTCATTGGATAATTTTTAGCCTTTAGGGGTACTCCTTCATCATGAGGAGTACAATTCATCGTAGCACAATTAACTCTACAATTCTGTAGTGAACAAAAGGTTGTCTCATTTGTCTGTGTTTCTAAGATTGTTCCCTGTTAGTGAGTAGTTGTAACTTCCCCTTGGAAGTTATACAAATAGAGAATTATTTTAGAATCCAGTTTCTTTTTTTGTCGGCCAAAATTCGCCGGTTCAAAGGTCATTGTTGATTGGTTTTTAAAAATAGTGGAGATAACTGAAAACTCAAGAAAATAAAATGGAGTGAACTAATTCACTCTATAAAAAATAAATTCACCCTTTTTCGCTGCATAATAGTTCTGAAGTCTTGTAATATTCATGCAATGATGCATCCATATGGTACCATAAAAGTTTGGTTCTTCTTCTTTCCTAATTAGTTGGGAAAAGTAGGCTTTGAGAACTGATAGTCTTTGCTTACATTTGATAGCTGATGCTATTCCCATTTTATAAGAAGTGTTTAATAGTTCTGTTCTGATTTATTTAGAAATACTAAATATAGTCTGGTCTTTTTTATAGACTAGAGTCTAACATTACCTTTTCTCATGTTTTCCTTTATAGTCAAGATTGGAGCCACAACCCCCGTTCATCATGTTCAATCCATGTCAACTTCAACCATTGTATCACTAACTGACACAGAAATGTCTGCACAAGACCAAGTTCAACAGGTTAAACTACTAACATCAACCAATGATGCTTATGGTGGTGTTATTATCGAACTGGATCAGCCTATGAATTCTACAACATTTGTCTCGATCCTTAGAGCTTCAATTTCACATTGGAAGCAGCTGGTAATCTTTCATATTAGTTGCTTATTGTGATTAAAATCATCCTATTTGATTTCATTCATTGATGGAAGCATACTGGAAATATGATAAATCAAATGTAGGGCTGTTCCATTAAAATCTATGCATGCTTAGGGAAATGGATCCTGTCATGTCAAATTTTCACATGACCTTATCATTTGCAAAAATTCTTTATCTATCGTCATAGACATTCACAAAGTTTGATGAGGCCCCACCTATGTACCGTATGTGAAAAGGGGGAGATATACACACACAAAATTTTCACATAGATCTAATCCTGCATAATTAGATAGGTATTATATTCACTTCTTGCCATAGCTCTTGGAGAGCAATAAAACAAACACAATAACTATGTTCTGGGTAATTATAACATGTATAGATATTGGGATTTGACAGTGTCTTCGCTTTGTTTTCTTGTCATGTAGTTAACATCTTTGGTTTATCAGTTTGATTGATACATAATGGTGTAATTTTAGATCAGACCTAAGGCTCATTCATGTGAAGTTTATGCATTTAGTTAGGTGTTTTTTGTGCTTCATGTACAGTTGCCAAAGGACAAATAATGTGAGCACACAAATCATCGCCGTCTTTTTGTTTTCCTTGTGTTGTTTGGTAATAAAATTTCTCCTTCATCAATGTATTTTAACACATATGAAGTTTTATTCTTAAGTAGCTGTAGTTTCTTCTTTTGACATTGACCTGTCCTTCAGTATATATGTCGAACGTATATTCTCATTTAGCTTTAGTAATGTGAAAATTTTACTCAATAAAGAATGTCATTATAGTAGCTGGCTGTCATAATCTTAGTTTAGCAACTATGATCTATTGGAGAAATTTTCATTTTGAATTGCATAAGTTTTGTGATTTAATAAATTTGTTTCCTCTCTATTTTGCTTTGTAAAAGCGATCATGTTTGAGAAGAATCTGGACCGTCTGAAATTAAAAAAAATAAAAATAAAATATGCTAATGAGCTTGTCATTTATAAGCAACAAAACTGGGGTATTTTTATCCTTACTACATGTACTGGGAATCTAGAATCTCTCACTGTCCTTTCTTATTTGAGTTAATGGATCAACATTGTCTTACAGGGAAAGAAGGGCGTTTGGATAAAATTACCTATTCATCTAGTCAGTCTTGTTGAAGCTTTAGTTAAGGTGATTAACTTTATTGCTTACCATAATGAGAACAGTTATGTTTGAGAACTTTGGTTGATGAAAATTGAGTTACATTAATGTCACCATGTGTCTATTCTATGTATTAACTATGATTTCCATGATACTTATACGCAGGAGGGTTTTTGGTACCATCATGCAGAACCAAAATATTTAATGCTTGTTTATTGGATTCCTGAAAGTCCAAGTACAATTCCTGCAAATGCCACTCACAGGGTGGGCATTGGTTCATTTGTCATCAATGAAAACCAAGAGGTTTTTCCCCACTATCAATCACATTTAGTGCGCTTCATAATCAAGCTTATGCTAGATTGGAAGGACTTCCTCTTGTTTGAGACTGTACCTTTGACAAATACGGTTATTCCAGTCATGTATCTTGATCAAATGATAACATCGTAGATTAGGATGAAAAAGAACCTAACATGTGTTGCATCTCATTCCTGAGAGGAACTAGTATATTTGGATCATTTAGAAAAACAAAAGGGAAAAAGCACCTTGCTTCTCATTTATTCATAGAAAAGAAAAAGTGATGATGGGCCATATCTTTGTTGTTTATTTGATTTCCTCTCTTCATTTCCTCATCCATTGATCCCATGATATTAATTTCTGTCTGGTTCATTATCTGAAGCTTCATTGGAAAAAGCGCAACATGTCTGTCTCTAATAAAACTTCTTAAGAATTTGCCCCTCTATGGCAGTTAATATCTCATTTTTTAGTTATTCATTGATCTTAGGTCCTAGTTGTTCAAGAAAATAGTGGGCAATTTCAGGGAACTGGAGTCTGGAAATTCCCTACTGGAGTTGTTGATCAGGTAAATGTGTTGGCTATGATAACTTTTCCATTACAGAATAAGAATCTACACTACTGTGTATATAATACACTCATTCCCTTTACAGGGAGAAGATATTTGTGTGGCAGCGGTAAGAGAGGTCAAAGAAGAAACAGGAGTAAGCAATATTGTTGCTGTACCATTTAACTGTGGGCTAGTCCTGAAATTAGCTGTTTGATCAGATTTCAATAAAGGTGGTATTTGTTCTGAGCCTAATTATTCTGGCTTCTCTAAATTTTCAGGTTGACTCGGAATTTTTGGAAGTATTAGCATTCAGGTAGCATGTTTATGTGAATATATGTCAATTCATATACTTGATGGGAAGTTGCAATGATTGAATATGTAGTCTTCAAATTGGAGATAGAAGATTCAAATCTCATTGATATTGTATTTAGGGAATAGGGATTAATGGAAGGACGTTGGCCCAATCAACATCTTGTAGTCCAAAATCCTACAGGGGATGAGGGAATTCTTAACCAACTACAGGGTTCACTTTAGATCTTCTTGTGTCAAACGACAGTATTGAAGCTTGTGTATGTTGACATGTACATTTTTAGCACTATTGTTGTCTATGGGAGAGTACATGCTTGAAATATTTATACATTGCCAATTCTTTTGTTACTTGAATTAGGAACTTTCTCTTCCTTTTGAAGTTTCTTGGATTGTTGTGAGTTTATATTTTATGACTGAACACTCTTTTCTTCTTTCATCTGAATATCTGATAACAGACAAAGTCATAATTCATTCTTTGAGAAGTCAGATTTATTCTTCGTGTGCATGTTGCGGCCCCTTTCTTCTGACATCCAAATACAGAGCTTTGAGATAGAGGATGCACAGGTATGTAAATTAAAATTGAAGGTTAAGTATTAATTATTGTTTGTTTTCCATGTGTACTTTAAAATGTTCAATACAAAAGGACCATCAAAATATCTTCATTTTTCTTACTCCTTCCATTGCTAAGTTATCATTTAACATCTTCCCCTTCACATTAAAGCTTTGTTTTACAAAATTTAGTTGCTTTAGTCCATCCTAGTCTGGCAATAAATTGTACTTTTAAAAAGTATCCCGAGGAAATGTAAAATCATTATGCCAAAGGCAGACATCAATTCTTCATATTATTCTTTTGCTGCAGTGGATGCCATTTGAGGAATATGCAGCTCAGCCATTTGTACAAACGAGTGAGCTTTTGAAGTGCATAAATGATGCATGTTTGGCAAAGATTGATGGAAAATCTTCTGGATTTTCTCCTGTATCAACATCATCAAACTTCTCTGACCAGAAGAGTTTTTTGTACTTAAAAGCTGAGGCCTTGAAGAGGTCCAATTCTTCGTAAGCATCATAAAAGGTTACACAACTAGAAAGGATATTCAATTACTTTATATTATTTGATTCATTATGTGAACAATGGTGTCTTCATCAGGTAAGTTAGTGTTTTACCATTAGTAGGCTTTGTCATTTGAAAGCAGTTTTAGTGATAATCAAATTTAGTTTCTGTAAGGATGATTACAGAAACTTTGGACGTTCAGCAGACGATCATTTTTGTGTTAATACATGATCATTTAAATAAAAAGGTCTTGTAAACTAGTGCCTTGAGGACACTGATTATAGAATCAATAAATTTTTATTAAAAATTATATTAAAATAGTAATTTTTTAACAAAATATTTATGTTTTACTCCTTAATTAGTACTTTCGGAACACTTCTTAGCATTTTCTTAATAAGTTGGAATTTATTGCATAAGCACAATACAGAGCCACAAAGAGAACCTTGGGACTGTACCTATGATGATGCTACTATGTAAGTTATTTGGAGTCATGCATACATCATAAAAGAAATTGCATGGATATTGACATCATCCACGATTTTGGCAGTGGCTTGTTAGTGCTGGTTGTCATGCGCGCACATTTGGTGCAGTGCACAAGATTATTGATGAGTTTTACAGTGCTGAGTGGAGTGCACCAATCACCTCCCAATTTTGCTGCTCCTCGCAAATGCTATTATGATATGAGTTCTTTACAAAGTCACTTTTTTTATTCTTGTCGTTTTTTAGTGCCCTCAGTTTTACATAACAAATTGTTGTACCAAAAAGTTGCACTGCTTCCAGCAGCAATCGTCCAAAATCACTTTATACAAACGCATTTTGGAGAAGTTTTAGGATAAAAATCACCTGGCAAGTTAGACATACTTAGGAGTTAAATATAATTGTTTATCACGATTTAAAACTGATCTTATTCTGTATTTTAAACGATGGCAATTACATTTCTTCCTTAAAAAGTGAAGTCAGATTAAATATAATTTTAGAAAAACTCTTAAAACTAGAAATACTTTTCTAATGAACGAAAACTCAAAAATAGAGTTTATAGAAATTTATAGGAGAAGCTTTTACTTTTACAAGAATGGTCACCAAATACTACTTTAATATAATTCACTACCACAAATTTACAGTTTATCTTTCATTCCTTTGGTTAAGATGAATAGATGAAATTAATCAAGTACTAATTAAATAATTTGTAAATAGTTCAATTCATTAGTACATTCCTAAGACAACAAAATCGATTGAAGATGTGTCCACTGTTAATAGTTACACAATAAAAAATTAATTTTTTTCCTTCTTTTTGTTTCTTAAAGTATAAAGATAACTGCATAAAAATAACTAAAGGTGTGTTTAGCTTAGATTGGTGTTAAATTCACTCAAACATGAATCTATTTTTCAATTTGCAAGTTATAATTTTCATATTAAAACGTAATTTAACATAATTTTAATTAGTTTTTAAACACTAAATCCCTAATCTTATACTAATCCTACTAAAATTGACTCCACAAAGATAACTAACCTTTATCTTATACCCAACCCTACTTAAAATGTATCCTTTATGGCATAATTAACAACATTGATACCCTAGTCGTGCCACAGGTAAATTGTCTCTCTTTTTCTTTTCTCAATGTACTTCTTTCTTTTGAAGCAAGGCACATGACATGCGTAGTTTTTTTTTTCCTAAAGGGAAAGCTACTTCATGGAAAAAGATAAACTACGAAGGAATAATAAATACTAAAAGACTACTAAAAATTTGCTTCAGGCACCGAACTTCAGATGTGAGAGGCACTTTTACCAAGTCACTTTCTTTTAATTTATTTGCTTTGATATGTTAGGGGTTATATGTTAGAGCTTCGATATTTTCTTCTCTTTTCTTAGTTCTGATATTTTACCAAGTCACGTTTCCACTTTCTAAAGTTTGAATACAAAAAGGAGAACAGTTTATGATTCACATAGACCCACACATGGACAGTAAATAGCACAAGTGAAGATATATTCTTCACCCCTTCACCTATATTCTATTAATTTTCAAAACCAATCTTCCACTATCTTGACTAAATAACTAAATAACAACAATCAATCATCTATCGAGATTAGACTCCAATCAAGACTTTTGTGTGGCCCTGCCTTCACATTGAGCTGAAGCGTCAATAGACAACAAAGTCTTGGCCTTCTTCAAAAAGAAGAAAACCAATTCACAACCCCTCGTATCATTCTAAGGTTTTTGCCTTTATTTCTACCAAAGTACTGTTAATTTACGCAAGAATCTAGCCTAAGGGTACGGCCAATGGCCAAAACCTTTCGGGACCATATATTAATAATTCATTCCCCTTGACCAAAGACAACAACTCAATAATGTGAATATGAAATGGGTCAATGCTTTTTTATGGCTAAATGGTTTGTGTTTGGATAATTGACATCAAGAATATGCACATAGTAGAGGCAACAAAGCATAGTTAGTTTATAGCACCACGATCGGAAACAAAGGCCAAACTTTGAATGACACGAACCTACATGTTCGTATACTCAGAATCAATACTTTATCCTACACAAATCTCCGTTTTGCTTCAAAGATTATGAGACTTTGGTTCACTTAAATTTGTAACACATTCAGATAATAGCTTAAAAAACGAGCTTACCAATTTAAAGAAGACATTCGTGCAAAATAATCACTTGAATCAAACAAGGCAGTAGAAATTCGAACGAATAAAAATCCACTCTTAGAAAGACATTATATTTTCGTGCGCATTGTGATTTTTCATTCTTTAAAATAACACGAAGAGTTTTGTATTACCATTACGCGATTAGTATCTGCATTTAAAGTTGTATATTCATTTAAGGGATCAGTATACTAAATTCAATGAACAACTATACAGGAATTAGTAGCGACAATAAGCATTGCATGAAAACCTTTCTATGACAAATAAATAAAACTCTTTTTAAATTTTAGTTTCGTTAATATTAACCTATAGGATCAACATTCAGCATTTAAAAATCATAAATCTTTATTAAAAGAACGAAGTATTTATTGTATATAAAATATAAGATTACAATAAATAAGTTTATTAAAACTGATGTTATATCAGCAGAATGTTTTTTTTATTAGGATTTAGAGTTTAAGTTTTAGAGTTTACTTTACTCATCTCTCAAATCAATTGAAATGATTTTTTTTTTCAAAATGATTTTTCTATCTTATACACGTAGTGCAAAATTAAGAGACATTGATTGCATCTGTTTGAAATGACTTTTTATGTTTTTAATACAATAAATATTTTTATAAAAATGAAGAGTTGTGCATATTGTTGTTGATATGAAAATTATAACGCTTACCATTTTCATTAACTCAAAAAAAAAAGCCAGCATCCATGAATCAGTAGACCATTCAAGTTTAGAGTGACGAAAGCTCTGCCTCCTCCATCCGTTGAAACTTTTTTTTTTTTATATAAAAATAATAAGTATATTATATAGTTAATAATTAAATTTTAATTTTTAAAGCATAAAAATTACTTATTTTATTTTATTTTTCAAATGAGATATTTTTTTATATAAATAAAAAGCAAATATTGTATTAATGTGCTTAAGAAATTAATAATTTTTATAGTACTTTATAAATAAAAAAAGACATTTTATATTCTCTCATGTGTAGAAGAATAATTATTATTACTAATTTTATATTAATAAGTAATAAAATTAATAATTTATTTATAAAATATATAAATATGCTTTAATTTTTAAAATATTAAAAAAATTATAATTATTAATTTAAAAAATATATACAATGTTGTCTCAACTTACATGTAGGTAACTTATAAATCACCTAAGAAATTTAATCATCTACTAACTGTATCAAATTTTGTTGATTGCATTTATACTAATCCCAGTTGCCAAATACGGAAAGTATATTACTGTAACATAGATGCATCATATTGAACTGCTAAAATTAGAAATCACAAGACAAAAATTATATATAAAATTTATATGTCATGAAGAAGCATATTTTCAAAGTAAAAAGAAAACATTTTCCTCCTTTTTCTTATATACTTTGTTTTTGTTTTAAAAATTGTAAACCAAAAAACCACCATACTAGAACCAGCCAAAAAAACAAAACCATAGCCCTACCCTTCCTTCATATAAAGAGAAGAATACGTACAAAATTTGTGTGTATCCCAAATCACCCTCCATAATATCTACATGTCTATATATCCCAACAACGAAATTTCAAGCAAATTCTAAAATCAAACATGCATGAATATATAAATTAACATATATGATAAACCTTGGAAAACAGATGGCATAAATTAACCTGCTATCTAGTTCTTGCAGAAGAAGGAGATCCAGTCCCAGATCCACCATACACGTGTCCTTGATGCGGATGCTGATGCTGATGCTGATGCTGATGCTGATGCTGATGCGGATGCTGATGCCCCATCATCATCATCATAGGAGATGGCACCACACTCCCATGGGCATGAGCATGAGCATGACCATAACCCTCACCAACATTATTCCCATCTCTTTGATCCCCTGGTGGCCTTCCCATCATAGCAGTTTTCTCCCCTTCCATCTCTCTGTACTTGTGCAGATAAATCTTTAGAGGCTCCACATACTCTTCAAATCCTAACGTGGTCATGGCCCACAACAAATCATCACCGTTGATCGTCTTTCTCTTCTCTTTCTGGCACTTATCCGATGCTTCCCCTGTGATGAAGCTTATGAACTCTGATACACACTCTTGCACCGTTTCCTTCGCTTCCTTTGAGATCTTCGCGTTCGCCGGTAACGCTTTCTTCATGATCCTACTCACGTTCGCTATTGGAAGAAACCTATCTTGCTCTCTACACCCAGAAAACTCACTGTTTCCACTTGCGTTACCCGTTTGACCTCCTGACTCGTTGTCAGACTCAGCCATAGCTTCACCACTATATAAGAGAAATGTTACCAACCAAACGCACCCTTATATATGTATATAAAAATAAATAATTATACTATATATATGGGATTAAGCATTAATATATAGTACTATTTCACTAGCTAGCTAGGTAGTGGGAAAAAGTCCATGATGTGTACTATATAATGATTAAGACTGGATTGTGGGTTTCCTTAGATTCATCTAGACGACCGGTGATAGACGTGAGTGATGAACAAGGTAACAGTGAATGATTGGGATTGAATTGTGAGCAAGTTAGGGTTTGAAAGCGGGTCAGAATAAACATGGAAGGTTGGAAAATGGCGGGTTGGAGTGGGAGAAGTGGGTGAGTGGAGTTTGGGTGTTGATTTGTGGGTTGGTTTGGAGAATTGGATTAATTAATTAAGATGGTTTAAGTGGTTTGGAGTTTAATAATTAATGTTTTAATTATTATGGCCTTGTTTTCTGATACGTGGATGATTTTTGGCCGTTCGATTATACGAGTTAAGTTATTAATTGACGCGTATGCTTCATGTTTAGCGTTGGATTGAGGTTTAGAATCAAACATCCACGTTGACGTTGAATAGAGCCCAAAAGAGACAACACCTAAGCTGTCTCTGTAGTATGGCTCAGCTGAGGGGGAAAGAGAAGAATAAATCATTTTATGAAGAATATAATATTGTCACAACCCTCTTGTGAGGGTCATGACGACAAGGCCATCAAAATTAAAAATGTGTGTAAATTTAGGGAATCATCACCCATTTCTATTAAAAATAGTGGTGCAATTGGATATTTTAACAAGTACATATAGTGTATATTTCAGAATTGATTACAAGTGAGAAAAACACCATCACTTTACACCTTTTATGTTAAGAATATATAGCATTCTATCAATCTATTCTTATCCTTAAAATTATTTAATTTGATTCTTTAAAAAAGTTTATTTTTTATACGTCCCATTTTATCTTCTATATTATTCAGGATAATAAATGATTATGAAAAAGAATCAGTGACTAGATAGTTTTTATTATGTGACATAAGTTTAATTCCGACAGTATATTATGACGCATTGGAAATTTTAGAAAAAATATTTAAAAATATTTTGAGCAATAGAAAAAAAAAAGCTTTTAAAACAAGAAAACAGTTATACCATTATAATATTTACATATATTAATTTCGGAAAGAAAGAAAGTCTTTGAAAACTATTTTTAAAAATTATTTAAGAATCTTTTAAAAGAAAAATAATTTTTCATAATTATAGAAATATTTAGTTTTATTCTCATTAATAATAATAATAATATGCATAGTAAAATATTTGATTTGAATAGAATGTAGCAATAAATTATGAAAAATACTTTCATTGGAGATTTTCCAAAGTCAATCAGCACACATGGCCAAACTAAAGAAATTCTACTCCCTTCAAAAAAGTTAAAGTTTTATCATTTCCATGGCTAATGTTGATCATTTAATCATTGACATTTTTTGAAATAAAGTTAAGCAAAATTTATAATTACAAACATACCAATAAAGAATTAAGGCCCTTTAATTGGTTTGGTTCTTAGTTTTAAGTTTAAAAGATTAAAAAAACTGGTTTTTATAAATAAATTTAAATTTTGTAATTTTTAATTTTTAAATTTAAACACCAAATTTTATATTTTAATAAATTTTTATTTTCAATTTAAGCTTGCTTGTTGATTAAGTAATGATTATAGATTTATATTATAAAAATCATAGTAACTCATTATAGTAGCAAGCATAGTTATTTTAACCATTAGGTCAGTATTAACAATAGTGGAAACATAGATTATGATAGTCATGACAATAACAATGGCAATAACTCAATTAAAGATGTTTATTAGTTAAGTTGAGCCTATTTTTATCATTTTTTGATATGTGAATCGGTTGATTTGAATTGGGTAATCAAATACTTAAAAAAAATGTAACATATAAAACTAAAAAATATCATATTAAATTAAAAAATATCATATTAAATTAAAAAATATCAATATTTATATAAAAATACACATCAAATTATTAAAATATGAATATTATAAAACATTTTTACATATAATTAAGTTGGATGAAGTTCATTAGATTGCAAAAAAGGAAAAATCCAATACCTAATCCGAAAAATTATGAGCCTATAACTTCAAAACTCAATTATATCCAATTAACATAGCCAATCCATTAATTTTAGTTTAGAAATTATTCAAGTTGAGTGAATTTACTTACTTCATGAACACCCTGAACTACAAAGACAATAATAACAATTAATTAGTATGATAAAGGTAATGCTGAAAGCTACCATGACGAATGATGATGAGGACATGACCATGAGCAAGGGCAAGGATCCTCTTGAAGGACTTGGAGGACCTATGACAAGGGCTAGAGCAAGGAGAGCAAAAGAAGCTCTTCAACAAGTGTTGTCCATATTAATTGAATACAAGCCCAAGTTTCAAGGAGAAAAGACCAAGGTTGTGAATTGCATCATGGTCCAAATGGAGGAGAACTAAGGCGCCACTTTGCTTCAGTTTTTAAGTTTTTAGTTTGTTTTAAATAATGGCCCAATCCTTTGTAAAGTTGGCTGACCAAATTATGTTTTGTGGTTAATCAACTAATGGGCTTTGGTTTGGTTTTATTTCAAGTTGTAATAAGGGCCCAATTGGCAACTTAGGCATCAGCCTTTGGAAGACCAAGAGGCGCATAGCTAGTGGCTGTTGGGTGACTTTTTGGTTGCCACAATTTCAGTTACAATCAGCCTTTGGAAGACCAAGAGGCGCATAGTGGCTGTTGGGTGACTTTTTGGTTGCCACAATTTCAGTTACAATCAGTCATCAAGTAGTTTCATTTTCCGTTATGGAACCTTTGTAATTCTGATGGTAAAGCTTCTATATAAGCTGAACCATTCTTATCAATAAGACAAGTTAAGTTTGATTCAGAAATATTAGAGATTATCTCTTTTATCTTAGTGAGAGTGATTCTCCTAAGTTCTTGAGTGATTCAAGAACACCTTGGCTGTATCAAAGGGCTTTCACATCCCTTTGTGTGTTGCCTTCCTTGGAAAGAGTGATTCTTTCCTTCCCCCATTCAATTCTTCACCAAAGTTCCAAAAAAAACTCAAATCTACCCAGAATTATTTCGTTATCATAACTCTCGTTCTACTCAGCCAAATTGAATGATTCTTGAGCCTAAATTGCATTTCAGAATGAGAACTTTCACCTCGTTTTGGAATCACCTCAATTGGAGTTCTATAACTCGAGATACCGTCATTTCTAAAATTCTGTCCAACCACCACCAAACCAGCGTTTTTTCTTCCTTTTTCACTCATTTTTAACACCATGGACCAACACCTAATTTGCCCAGAAATTCATCACTAAATTTTCAAATTTTTCTACAAGGTTCTAACCCTAAAGATCCTAAGTCAGCCCTTGTGCAAATGGGGTTCATATCAAATGACTTGGGAATGTGATAACTCAAGTGATAGTGGCGATAATAATAATAAAAGTGATAGTAACATTGATAACAATTATGCATATTTTAGAAAATTAATATGAGATTTTAATGATTTATTTGATAATTAAATTTTTGAAAAAATTAAATTATAGAAAAATTAAAAAAATATGAATTCAGATATATTTTAAACAAACATGCTCTATTTTGAAATTAAAAAAAAAAAAAAAAGAGCTTACGGCTATCTTGCAACATGCCATAATGTAACAAATATAAAACAATAATAATAATACAATGAAATTTGAAGAAATAAAAATTTTAAAAGAAAAGATTTACTGATATGAAATGAAATAAATAATATATTAATAGTATTAAATATTATTATTAGTTTCTTAATTAATATTATAACAAAAAAGTAGTATTAGTATGGGCTTAGGGCAACGAGTCATTCAATGTCGAAACGATACCAATAATTTAGGGTATGAGCAGTGTAATGTGTTTACAGCACATGCTAGGGATTGTGAATATTGATTCACCATTAGAATAACATACTTTGTTTGAAGGGTGCATATAAAAACATGAATAAACAATAGATCTGTGAATTTAAATTAATAAAAAATACCTCTGGGATGATGAATATTCATTAGTGCCCCAAGTGAGTGTCATGAATCAACCAAATGATGTGTAAAAGAAAATCTTTTCTAACTCTGAGAGAATGAAAATAAGAATTATATTTACATTTACATTTATTGATAATGAGGTTTGAGTTTCGTCAGCGTTACGAAAGTGTGTGTGAATGTATGAGACAAATCGATGAGCAGTGTTGAGTAATTATGAGAGTCATGACAAAATGATTATTGGAGGAACCATCCATACCACCCAACTTGTGCCACCTGGCACTCATCATCCACTCTGGGGTCCACTCTTTCAATTTTTAAGGTCAAGTCACAGGTGCTTTGCTTATCATTCATTCACACCCATTACTCCTCGATTAGACATCTCTTTTATAATCACTTTTAAGCTAATTGCCTCTCTACCTTCTATACAAACACATTAATCTAAATTTCTAAATATTTCTCATTATTAATTATTTCAACTTTTAACAAATCTTATTATATATCCTTTAGTTAATTAGTTAAGAGTATATTTTATGTACCATAGTGATCTAAAAATCCTATAATATTACTATTAATAATTTTTCAAATTTTATTAAATTTATATATGTAACAAAATGTTAGTTTCTATATTTATAGCTCCACATTATTTTGTAACATAATAAATACTTTACTTAATTAAGACATAAATTATTCTTTTAATATAAAATTTACTATAATAGTGCACAACAAAGACTACTCATATTAAGTTAAGTTATCTATTATTGCACATTCACTAAACAAATTTATTGATAACAAAACTTCAATTGCAATCAAATTTTTCTTAAAAATGAATAATATCATAGAAAAATGATTATTTGTGTTATCACAACATCACAAAAACAAACAAGCTATTAATCATATTTCTGCTAAATTTGATAAAATTAATATAATAATATTTTACGAAATAATAACGAAAAGAAGAGTTTTAATTTTTCTTATGTATATGTACAGATTAATATTTGGACTAATTAGACGTGTAATTTTTTTGCCGTGTAAATTGACATTCAAAATGTTTTGAGAATCGTGAAATAAAATCTTCTATTTTATACATATAGGCTCAAAATCTTAACTATGCCATGTTTGCTACATCTTCGTTTCCCACGCGGAAAGATAAACTCAAATAATATTCTTTATATTTTATCAAGTTATTCGTAGTGATTAATGGTAAATTAAGTTGTTTTTTAAAAAAAGTTATTAAGTTATCAAACATTAAAAGTTATTCATATTAATTCAAATAATTTCAATTACGTTCGCATTGATCATCTATGAGCTAAGTAGGTTTGAAATTATTAGAAAGTGACATTCTCAATTGGAGTCAAACTTTCGTAATTAACATGTACTAGTTTGAGAATGAGGGATTTGGATTCTTTAAGAATTAAGTATATAATATAATATTTAGTTCAATTAGAATCATTTTCACTTTAACGTTTGACTGCATCTGGAGAAATTAATCTCTCGCTATCAGACGAGAGAATTCTCAAAAAGAAAAAATATTGATAAAAAATATTCCATATAAACTATTTATTTAAAACATGAGAATAAATCTTATAACTTAAATGCTTTGTACACACTTTTATATCATTAGCTAGCCTTGTCAATTTCATCTTTCATAAAATTAATTTTTCAATAGCCCGTCAAATTAATTAAAAAACAAGCTTTTATACATTAATGTGTCTTTTTAATAGGACTACATATCACGAAATTAGATAAATAAATAGAAACTAGCATAATTAATAAATATATAATAGATAGTGAAATCAAAGTAGAGAGCCCAGTTTCTATTTAATTGATAGTAGCAACAGTCAATGTATTATGTAATAAACCAATGGGAAGAATTGCCTCCAAAAGCATGAGTAGGTCCGTCCCTACAATCGATGGATTTACTCACCAACCTTCTTCTTTCACTGTGACAAAAGACTATTTCGCTTCTCCTTGAAATTTCTAAAATTTCAGTGAGACATTATTTATGGATGGAAGCCAAATTCAATTGTTGAGTTCACCATCTCACCTTATTTTCCACAAATTCACACGTTAGATTGCCAAACTAAATAGACCATATCATACGTTATGGGAATCGTTGGATGAGTTTTAATTTGTCCACTGGGAAGAGTACAGGAAAGCAGACAAATGATTTTACTACAACAATGAAAAATAATCATACTTTTATATTTTTGATATAATAAACGATTTTTTTTAATAAAATCATATTACTTTAAATTATTTAAAATCAGTCTGAAGGACTGTTGTTAAACATTTTATAATCAGGTATGCTACAAGTCTAGAGAAGAAATTTGCTGTGTCCCTCCTGAATTAAAGTCTAGCGGCAAAAATCAAAGACTAGAAGGTTATGCTGTTATGTGAAAAATGTGTGAGACGTGTCCGTGCTTAAAGCTTTGTAAACACTTTGTCTTCATGCTTTTAAATCGATAATATATATTTTTTCTAATTGTCCAATAGAAAAATAAAATACGTAGACGATAAGAGTAGGGTACCAACTTTATACACTTCTTTTGTTGCTTGAATTTTTTGAGCTTGACACTTGAATTCCCTACCTGCCCTCTCATCAGTTATTACTAGTAAGAAAAAATAACTGATGGTTGTGCTTGTTTAAGCGAAAATGAGAAATCAAGTCTCCAATTTACATCATTTTTGGTCCCGTCACCCCTGGTTTTCTACCTGTCTAATGAAATAGCTAGTGTTTAGTTGATTTAAGTTGGTTTATCATAGTTTGTCAAAAGTCTTCATTAGGATATCGTACATGCTCGCGGGTAAACTATATTATAATATTAACGTCCACGCATATATATATATTTGATTAAGTAACAGCATGGACTAAAATCAAATTTTACCCTACTCAGAAACAATGGAATTAAATGCAAATCTGTAATTTGAGTAGCGAAGGATGGATTGCCTTGCAAGTATTTATAAAGTACCTTATTCTTGGGTTGGTTCGCTTTAACATATTCATCTCACGTAAAGCCAAAGCTTATAAACAAAACACAAGCACAAAGAAGATGAGCTACTTTCGTCATTGCCATACCCTCGTGATGCTGCTTCTCTGCTTAGTCTTTTTGCTTGCATCTCCTGCGTTTGGACAGGACAACTTGACATTCAAGTTATCTAGCAAAGATGACATGGTTCAAATGGCTGGCTATGGAGAGGAGAAGCTATCTACAGTCCTTGTGACAGGCTCAGTTTATTGTGAAGCTAGTTTCCATGGTCGAGCGGACCATTCTCAGGAATGGCCAATACGAGGTATATGAATAGTTTTGAACTAATACTCTAGCTCGTTCCTTTTAAATATGCTATATTCATAAACTAACAACCATACCACTAATCATAAGCTGGCCTGTTTTATTGAGTAAATCAAACTAAGAAGTAGAATGCAAACTCAATTAGCTAAGCTAGCCAAAGCATCTGTTGCCAAATTAAGACAGACATTAGTGTTTCAAAACCGAAGATTTACAGCTGTTTGGTGCTCAATTGTTTAATTTGGTGAAAAAGGTGGCTCTCACGTTTTGGGAAAAATTCTAATTTGGAAAAGAAAAACATTGTTTCAAACTTACTGACATTATCGATTGTACAATGACAAGGAAAGATATGGAAAGAAAATACAACGAAAATGGTTCCAAATCTCCGGCCAAATTATACGTCAATTATGTAATTATACATATATATAATAACAAAAAAAGATAGAAACAACCAATTTTATGTTTTGCGACGATTATAATTGAATTTGCACTTTCTAATTATTCTATTATTTAGTGATTGTTGATTCAAAAGGAATGCAGAAGCCCGTATCTACAAAATCGATCCCTAGATATATGCTGCGAACATATAATATTAATTACCACACCTAAAACTAATATGATATTTTTTGTATACTTTACACCCCTCTTTTTCTTTCTTTTCTTTTCTTTTCTTTCCATCATATCTATCAGTTTATCTCTCTTATTTTCTTATTGCTCTCTTTCTGCCCACAGGTGTATTCACACCTCCGAGGTGTGAATCCATCTTTATCAAATACTAAAAATGGTTCATAAACATAATCAACCTGTAAAACACATGCACTCATAACATTTAAGTTGACAACCAAGGAAGGTCCCCAGCATAGCAGCTGAGGTATAATAGCTTCCACCAAGACTCTAGTTACACTATTAAAAAAGCAAGCAAAAGCTGAATATCTGATTGCAGTTCTTGAAACATGACACCAGTTGCAGCAATGTTTTCGTCTTGAATTTCCAAAATTCATGAAATTTCCTTTGCTTACAAATTTGATTAATTTCAATATTCATACAGGAGTTTTGGCTTCTGTCAACTGCAAAAGTCATGCTACCAAAAGAAAAAGAAAAAGTAAATCAATGGTAGCAAGAGGAGTTACTGATGAGTTTGGAGATTTCATCATCGAACTCCCTTCCCACCTTCATGCTATTTCCAACTTGGAAAACATATGCAGAGTGAAAATTCTTCGAATTCCCAAAGGATCACCATGCTGGCCAGCGCATGTCAAAAGACACAAGGGACTCAAGTTGCTGTTCTCTGGGAATGGCATCCGCACTTACAATGCTGGAAACATAAGGTTCCCGCATTCAATGTCTGAGGCAACAAGGGAGCGGGGAATAAGAGATTATTATACACCACATACATAGGCCATAGGATTTCATAATTACTTTTATAAAGAGAATTGTGGCTAATTTGGATGGTTCTTTTAGTCACAGCATTGAGTTGTATGGGTCTTAAACATTTCCCTACAAAAAATACAGAACTATGAACAGTCTGTAAAAGATGTAGGTGAAACTGCGGGAGTGAGTGACACAGATGTGTTCTGTATAAATACCGCTAGAATTTGGTCATCTAGAAAGCTAAGGTTGATCCCAGAAGCGTTCAATGACTATTATCATACAACTGAGATGTTAATGAATGTATTTAAGAATTTGGGCTTGATCAATTTTATATTCTAGAAACCAAAACATTGCCTCATACAAAATTCACCACAGAATGATTCCACCAATAATTACCTGAATGAAGCAAACAATAGATCACCTTACATGCGTATTTGCAGCTAAGCTGATTAAACAGAGATCCGTGAAGCACAGTCACATAAACTTGGATGCCAGATACTAAAAGTAACATCTAGAATTCAGGACTTTTGCACATCTTTCTGATCAGTTTCAGAGGCTAGGTATTTTGCAACATCAGCACAACAAGTAAGCTTATCTGCCTTCTCATCAGGGATGTCAACTGAAAATTCTTCTTCAAGGGCCATAATCAGTTCCACCCGATCCAAGCTATCAAGGTTCAAGTCTTTTTGAAAATCAGCTGTGTCAGTAACCTACAAAATGGTCAATTAGAATAGAATTGTAGAACAATGTTATCCCTCAACACAAAGAAAATTCAGCAATATTTTGAACTCTTCCATATATTACTAGTAAAAACAGAGACATGGATTGTAAATGTAAATCTCATAGTGACCATTAATTTAATACCTTTGAGGCATCGATTTTATCGTACTTCTTGGCCAGTGCAATTACTTGGTCCAGTATTAGATCAGAACTGGCAGCTTTTGAAGAGCACCAGCATCTCAATTGTGCATGCACACTCTCATCCCCAGCCAACAACCATCTTTCGGTTGACCTCCTCAAATTCACACGAGTCAAGATAGATTTCTTAATGCTTTGCATGTTCAAGTCTGCAAATGATCCAAGCACTATTTCAAAGTTATCCAAGTTGGGTTAGTTTCAGAACACAGAAGAGGGGTTATGGAAGAGTGAAACTGTGAAAGTGAGGATAATAAAGGATTTTTCCTCCTTTCTCTCATTCAAAACAGTTTGTCAATTCTTCCTCACAGTTAAAAATTAAAATAGTTAGTTGAAGCTAAGAAATCACTAAGGTACATACCAGTATAAGCAATAAACATTGCATAAAACAAAATCGTATGGCCCATAAAAATCAATAAAAAAAGAAATATATGGTAAAAAAATTTTTCACAGAAAAACAACTAACCGATCGAAAATAAATAAATAAATAAATAAACCTAAGCCACGGTCTAGCGAGCAATAAGGATCCTAGCTAGACATAAGTTAAAACTAGAAAGGTCTCAACTTTCAGATGCCAACAACACCACTAGTAAGGTCTCTTGTCAAACTAGAAATCACTCATTAGTGAGAACCAATTCAAGATTACACAAAGAAAGGTGCTTGTCCTTATTTCCTTGGCATCAGGAACTGTATTACATTCCATCAAGATCAAGGTAGATATGAAACTCCTTCATCATTACAAAAGTAAGGACAAGGTAATTGTAACGAGCGTGTCACGGTTACGTCAACACGTTTCCATTTAAGTGTTGTCTTGAAAGAGAGAGATTAAAAACAATTAAACACATACATCTGAAATGTGATATCATGTTTCCATAAAAGAAACTTGGATTGGCTAAACCTACTTGTAGCAATGATCAAATAGCAACAAATAAAATGGAAAGGAGGAGTGGTGGAGTGCAATCAAGGTTCAAAGAGGGAGAGACAGAAGTGGGCACTCACGAGATTTGGCGCAGTGACTGGGATTTGGTCAGATATGCCGACAAATGAACCGGTCGGGTAGGTGTTTGATATATTGCCTCAGAGAGAGTCAGAACTCAATGGGGGTAAGTGGTGAGGCACTCCTTTTCTCTACTTCACTATCATGCTCCTGTAATGTAGCATCTAGGTTTTATTTAAATTTACCCGAAAAAATGAAAGTAGCGAATATTTTTAAAATAATAAAAATTAAAGTATATTGTACGATTATTTTTTTAATTTAGTAGATTTTATATTTTTTTAAAAAATAGGTTATAAAAATTCAAAATAAAAATTAAAAATTACAAAAAATATTAAATATAAAAAGATAATAACTTGAAGAAAAAAAACTTCATTTAATATAACTGTTAAAAACATTCGCGTTTCAAATAAAGACTTCGTGTTTAATATATAGACGTAGATTTATATATTTTGGTTTAGCATAAACATAATCAAATTGGAATATTTACTTAATGTTTGTTTGAAAATACTTAACAGATCATCTGAAAAACTTTTTGAGCCTAATAGATCAACTTTTTTTCACAGTCAAAATAGACTTATCTATTTAAGTAAATATAAACAAATGTAGAATTGCAAGTACTACTACTAATATTATTATTGTTGTTGTTTAAAAATTTAAGTTTGTAAACTAACTTATAGGTTTAGATCTTTTAGAAGTAATTTTTGTATTTATTTAAAATATTTTTTTTATAAATTAAGTTATTAAGTTAGGTTAAACTTAAGAAAAATACAAATCGACATTTAAAAATTGATTTATATAAAGTAAAAAAGTTTGACTTGAGCCTTAACTCTAAGAATTATCTATATAAAGTAAAAAAATAAAATAAAATCTTTTTATCAATTTTTTTAACTATGAAAAAAACCATTTATTAATATGTACGATGATTATTTATATTAAAACAAATTAAAATATATTTTACTTATCTCTAAAAAATGAATAATGTAATTTTTTAAAAGTATAAAATTTTGAACTTTTTTTAGAAGACAATCTCTCTAAATTTAATAAAATAGACATAATATACTTACCACCTTAATTTAGAAACACTTAAGTGAGTTAGCTTATAAAAATTTATTTTTGTAAAACTTAAAATATGAAAATGAATTTTGACTTATTAGTCTACATAACTTATATAAGTTAAACAAGTTGAATTTTAGATTTTCATGTTAACTTGTATTAAAAAATAACATTAATTTTTTAACAAAATATCAAACCTTATCATACTGAATAAAGTTAATTACATAAATTGCACAGTATTATTGAACTTGATTAAATTAATATTTAATATTTAATTTTTCAATTTAAACTACAAATATTTTCTATTAAAAGTAATTATATTCAAATTGGTTCAAATTAATATATGCAGTACAATTATTTCTTTAGTATTTAATGTAATTACACTAATTAAGACTCAAATTTAAAATATGGTAAACTGAAATAATTTCTTGTTAGTTATTTTACATGTTTTATAGTTAAATCAATATTTTAAAATAAAAAAATAAAAATATATATAAGCGAGTGAACCCATTTAGCTAGAGACTTATGCAATTTTCTTAAATATATACTCATCTAAATGTTACTCAAGATCAAGCTATACAATTTAATTTTTTATAATACTCTTATTATTAATTTAATTATTGAATAACAAAAAAGACATTTTGAAAATATTCAGGCATAAGTAAAGAAGAAAATTGATGGAAGGAATGAATTATTAAGATTGAAGAAGAAGGAAAGTGGTTTAATTAAATGGGAGAAGGTAGTCGCAATCAGAAAAATAAAAAAAGGAAAAAGAGAAGGGGGCGATGATAACGGGTGCCCTTTCTCTCACGCTCACTCAGTGGTGGCGTACTGCCATGGGAAGAGAAAGAAGCACAGAACAGAACAGAACAGAACACGTTGAAACTCGGGAGTGGAAGAAACGACCTCGTTCAAGAATATGATGACGTGACCACAACCACTCTCTCCTATATAATCATCTCTTTCCCCCTCTCATTTCGTTTTACTCTCTCTCTCTCTCTCTCTCCCATTTGCTTCAGGAATCGTATTTTAATTCTAAACCCATTGCACTCTCCCCTCTTTCTCTCTCTCTCTCTATTACCAAACATGGGCAACGTCAATGCAAGAGATGATGTCAACGGTACTCCATCAGGAACTGAAGAAGAAGACGAGGAAGAAGAAGAAGAAGAAGAAGAAAGAGACACCGTCACCGATTGCATGTCTTCTCAGCAGAACCCTCGCTATCCTGCGCCTTCTAACTTGATCGCTCATTCCCCCCCTCCTAGCCCTAGAGCTACTCATTCCCCCTTCATGTTCGCCCCTCAAGTAATTCATCATTTTATCTCAAATCTCCCTTTCACTTTTTTTTTTTTTCAATATTTTCTGTCTGTGACCACACACTGCATTCGTTTTTAATTTGAATCTGTTGCCTCACAAACAACCCCTGCTGCACGCTAGTTGTTTGATGCAAGTCCATAACGTAGATTATCTTTGTTTTGCTTACCTAATGGTTTTGCAAATTGGATTATTCAATCAGCATGTGACTGGGAACCAATTTGCTTACGGTTTAGGACACTGGAGAATACTAAATGGACGTTTGAGGGTTAACGGTGTTTTTTTTTTTTTATAAATTATATTAGATGTGCGATTTGGTCTCACTTAAGCTTGGTTCTGAAATTTTGTTGTTTGGGGTTTTTGTTTCTTGGGTGTTAGCTGTTTTAAGTACTGTTTTTGTGGGTTCTCTGTTTTTCATCGGTTGTCAGTCATTTCCTTTTCTGTGTGTTTAGGTCCCAGTGGTTCCGTTACAAAGACCTGACGAGATGCATGCTCCAAGTCATTCCTGGATGCAAACTACCTCAGGATATGAGGACATGTACAGTGAACTAGGAATTCCAACGATGATTACTTGGAGTTATGATGGGAAAGAAGTAGCTGTGGAGGGATCATGGGATAATTGGAAAGCAAGGTATGGTCAATTTAGGATGCTTTTAGTTTTTTGTTGGTTTTTTGTTTTCATTTTTAGTGGATATATATTCGCTAATAATCATAAAATTGTCTCTCTTTTTTTGTTTTCCTCATTTCCTTTGCGTGTTCTTGAAAGCTGGAATTAAAGTAAAAACAAAGAATTATTAGTGAAAACATATCAACTGAAAACGAAAACAAAAAGCAAATCAAATACTCTCTAAGGTCTTCTTTATTTGTCTTAGGTTGCTATGACTGTTGCTTAGATTCTAATATTCCTTGTTCATCAGAATGCCCTTGCAGAGATCAGGGAAGGACTTCACAATAATGAAGGTACTGCCATCTGGTGTATACCAATTTAGATTTATCGTAGATGGACAGTGGAGGTGCGCACCTGACTTGCCTTGGGCTAAAGATGATGCTGGGAATGCTTACAACATTCTGGACTTACAGGTACTATTTTGTTGACATATTTATCTTGTGATCCAAATTGACAGTGATGATGATTTATGCATACTTATCTGATAATAGTTTTTCAAGTAGAAAAAAAAAAGGATGATGCTGTCAATTGCTAAGTTATTTTTAGGAATTCTAGCTTTGCAACATGATCAGGGACTTTTGCATAAAATGAAGTCTGTATGAGTAAATTCTTAAGGACCAATTATTTTCCAGCTACTTGGGATAGATTTTAATTTTCTCCTTTCAGGTGTCATTTTTTTTACCTCGAAGGTGAAACTCATTTTAAGTATAAGATACCCCTTCCCTTGCATTCAATTCTCTCCTCAGGATGTCTTTCCATTTTTTTTTTTTGTCATGCTTTTGGTCAAATTCCCTTCTGTTCTGGCAAGAACTCTGTTTCATCATGTATGATCCTGAAATCATTTGAACATCACTTTGTGGCCAAGTAGCTCTCCCCTTTGCTTTTTTAGATAATCATCCTTAGTGTGCATGCCTTTGTAAATGTTGTTACAGATCAGCTTATCCAAGTTTTTGGCTCATTTTATTGCCACAGAGCTTCATGCTTATAAAATTTTATCATGACACTCTAGTTAACGTATATTGTGATCAGTATAAACCAATTCCTGAACAGGGGATGGGAGAATGATGGTAAATTTGATTTCATTCATTCATTGCATATCTGATAGGACTAAAACTGATGTCTGTTTTGAGAGTTGTACTGCTAGAAGGAATTGACTTCTATATTGAGACTAAATATTTAATATATTATATACAGGATTATGTTCCTGAAGACATTGGAAGCATTTCTAGTTTTGAACCTCCTAAATCACCGGAATCTAGTTATAACAACTTACAACTCAGTTCTGAAGATTATGCAAAGGAGCCGCCATTGGTTCCTCCTTTCTTGCAAATGACACTTCTTAATGTTCCTTCAGCAAATATGGAAATCCAGCCTCTTATATCCAGACCTCAGCATGTAGTGCTCAATCATCTTTACATGCAGAAAGGAAAAAGCAGCCCTTCAGTGGTCGCACTTGGTACAACTCATCGATTTCTAGCCAAATACGTGACTGTGGTGCTGTACAAGTCTTTGTAGAGGTAAACATAAATGACATGGAGTGTGTAGCCTTAAGGCCTTTTATTAGTTAATATAGCATCGAGCAGTACGGTTATAAGTGAGAAATTCTAAGCTGCATAAGGATCATTACATGAAAGTCAAGATTGTGGTACATATAATGCAGTTGCTTGATGACCATTCATCATGCAATTCTGTTTCCATTCTTACATCATCGGATGATGCTATTCTCTAGGAATTTTGATTAATCCACACTAAAATAAAAGGGGAGTGAAAAAGGTAATTTCATGATATTTGTTGGCTTAACCTCTTTTACAGTTCATATCCACCATATTCTCTGTGTGTATGTGTGTGTATCACATATATGTTTGTATATAGTTGATTTATTACTGGATTTATAGTTTTAACAGTTTGGGTTAATAAAAATATAATATTCATAAAAAAAATATTGAATACTGTGTGCGCCAAGGCATACACCTAGAAGGCTAAAATATGTGGATCCCATCATACAAACAATTATTTTTCCGAAATCATCAATCTTCTGGGTTTCAGAATATGTTTTGTTGTGATTCAATTCCATGAATTATACCCTAAAAGTTATGTTCCTATTTCAAATTGCAAAAGATTCAATGAACTCCGTGGTAACTTCAATTGTACCCTTCAGATTAGATCCTTTCTCTCTCAGGCACACACCCACGCCAGCGCGCACATTGGTGTCGTAGACAAAGATATTTGAGACTGGCTTAATATAACTTGTAAAATTTCAAGCTAAAAATTCAATCGCATAAGGGTAACATTGTCATTTTGTAAAAGAGCTTCAAAGTTGTTCCCGAGTGCACTCAGATTGGTGAATGGTCCTGCCTCGTTTTAGAATAGGGGTCGCAGCATTCAGCTATAGGCACTGTTTGATCCAATGGATTGTGTAAAGTTGAATTATATTCCCATTAAAACGAATGATTAAATTTCGCAAATATAATAACGGAGTCTATGACGCCACCAAAAAAAGAAAAAAAAAAAAATCGTGTATGTCTATGTCATAGCGTTTCTGTTTCTTTGCCACCTCAAAAAAGCAGTTCACCCCAGCTTCCCAAGAATAAAGTGCTCCTGATTCGCCTTTTTAATTTTATGCATCCATTTATATGTCCCCTTCGCTATCCTAGACGTCCCATTACTTCAGAGATGGACAGATTGCATGCATCCTATTCCTTTTGGAATTAGATTCCAAGTTACTACTTTGCATGATTCCCTTTCTGCAAAACTGATAATGTTGCAACCAATATGTGGCTCTGGTTTATATTTAAAATGAATAAATATTATATCTTTCTGTGAAATCAACAATTCTCTTATTATTTTATAATCATAAAAAGTATTCAATACTTTTTTTATTCAGTATGTAGGAGGATTAGCAAAACGTTGTAAGAGAATTTAAAATTTAATTTAAAGTTGGATTTTCTGTAAGGTATTATATTTACTTTCAGTACCAGATAACTACATATCTGTTATAAGGCATTTAAGAATTTCTTTAAAAGGAAAGACTCAAATACAGATTTCGTAAAATAATTTTGTAGTATATATATATTTTCATCATATCAACCATTCTATTTTACACTTTCCTGTCTTCTCTTTTTATTTCTTTTTTTGTTGTACAAAGATTGTACACACGTAATTTCTCAATAAAGAATGGCTAAGCTAAGCAGTCGGTTAATAATTGAGCCCCACCTTACCCACAAGAAATTCGTATATAGGACAACCTTCAACCTTGGTTCCTTGTGCGGTTGGGCAAGAAGCCGAATGGCAATGGTCCAATTCAGTTCCCCACAACTTCAAATTATGACCTGCATTTTAAGTTGAATTCAACCAGTGAAATTTTATAATATTTTGCATTTTTTTTAAAAAAAAAACTGAGAAGCTAATACATTGATTGAAGGCCATAATGACTTGTGGTTTCTGTTAATTACAAGTAATACTTTCGTAAAGTTTGGCTTGAAGTGGCAGCTTCGCAGTAAATTTTATCATAACATGACTTGAGATTATCAATGTCAACAAATTATCGATACAGAAGTTGTAGGCCAAAGTTCAGGACACACATAAGTGATTCTGGCCATCCTTTGGCAAGAAAATGCGTTGAAAGGTCATAAAACACAAAGAAATAAAGCATCCAGCTCTATGGGATGGGATGCCGTGGAATGCATGAACCCTTAAAATAACCACTACGCATTTTATTCAATGCTCACCAACAACGCAGCACATAAAATTGCTTCAGTTGATCAGCTACTAAAATTCGGAGTTAATACAAATATATGATCTACATTACAGTGCAGGCATTTGGGTTCTCATCACTGAATATCTGAGGAGCATAAGCATAAGCATAGTCAACGTAGTATCTTGATGGCCAGTATTCGCTCCGCTTGATATCTGTTTTAGTATTATCATCATCACCATCCTCTCCCTTGTTTTCTTCTCCTTCTTTGTTCTCTTCTTCTTCTTTCTCTTCCTGTTTCTCCTCTTCTTTCTTCTCTTCTTCCTTGTTTTCCTTTTCTTCCTCCTTCACAATTGAAGC
Organism: Abrus precatorius; assembly: GCF_003935025.1. Taxonomy (NCBI): domain Eukaryota; kingdom Viridiplantae; phylum Streptophyta; class Magnoliopsida; order Fabales; family Fabaceae; genus Abrus; species Abrus precatorius. The sequence continues at coordinate 28,262,957 of NW_020874292.1, read as the reverse complement.
TTGCTTTTTTGTCCTCTTGTACACATAATCAACAAGCTTTTCTGGGTCAATCACACCTTTTACTATGACTTGATCATTTCCCAAGTTTGTTTCCACTGATTCTACTCCTGCTTATTATTATTAATAATTAATACATGTTTGCATGTCATAAATTGCTCATAAGTTCAATATAAAAGCACGTTTTATATGCCAAAATATCTTTTTATTTTATTAAAGACAAGATGTAGTTGAAGTTATACCCTACCAAAAATAAAGGTCGAAACCATGAATCGACTATATATATTATAATATTTCAGCATCACGTGGCACGAACCCCCCCGCCCCACCACACACACAATCAGCATCGAATTAGAAAATATATTTTACGCAGTTAAGGTGTATGACATGTGCTTAATTTATAATCCTTGAGATCCAATTGAAATCAACGATAAATCACAACTTTTTTTGGGGTCAAAAGGTTGCATGAAAAACCTTGAAAGCTCGTACACTTTCTCTGAAAGAACGGGATTAGCGCCACAGGTTATGATTCTTACACTATGAATACAAGAAAAATCAGTAAATTATATGCTCCTCATGAACCTAGGTTTTAATTACGTACAAAGAGAATTTAGTTTGAGTTTCGCTAAAAAAAAACCTGAATATTATTGATCTTTCCGTTAAATATGCATAAAATTTACCCAACAATAAAAAGGGAAATGATGTCTAAGAAAGTGTTATAATAATGTTGCTCTTGCATTCTAAATTTATTCGCATGTCTTTTGATTTAAGGACTCGAAGACAAGGACGTAAAAACATCTAAGTTTTGTTTAATATCGTTTTACAATATTTTTACTTTATAGAAAAGTATTGAATAAAAAAAAAAATTTAACATCTTAAAATCAAACATAAAAGCCATTGATACTTTCTTCATTTTAAAAAATGTTTCTAATCATTATGAAATTCGGTGCTAAGCTTCAAAAGAATGAGTAAGTAAAACGGAACAAGACTTATTTTAAATATATGTATGGTCAAAGATAGCGGGTGATCTAAAACGGGTTTATAGAGTGCGCACGAATAAATGAGAGAGTTCGCAGAAGCAATCAATAAGAAGAGAGAGAGCATGAATCTTTGTACCCTGAATCTTGCGGATTCGCTTCTGTATAACTTGAGCACATGCTTCACAATGCATCCGAACGTTAAGGACTACTGTTACCACAGGAGGGGGCTGACAAAACAATTGAAATGACCATGAGACATGCATCTAACATTGATTCAACAATATGTAAAAATATTAGTTTAGCCATAATTAAAGCATATAACATTCATAGTGTCGGTTTGAATACAAGAATAATGTGCAAAAGAAGCAAAGAAATAACACTATTTAAAAATAAAATAAAAAACCTTCTGTTCCTGCAATAGACTAAAAATAGGAAACACTGGTTACTGTTGATTGGTTCATGAGTTAAAGTAATTTCACCTTAATTTATTTCATCTTGATAGTTTATATAGTAGTTGTTGGTTGTGACTACCCATTTAAGTGGCTGAAATTAAAAAAGAGGCCTCTAAGTGCTCCTACTACTTTGTATTTTCATAGATTCAGATACGGCCCACATGGGTTTTTCAATTATACGCATAGTCAAGGGACCAAAAATTACATTTTCCAACTCAAAAAGCAGTTAGTTGAGGAGATGGCACCTGTTGTTTGAACCTCCCCACGTACCCACTTCACATGGTTGGTTTGTACCTTAAAATTGTGAAATGTGTGGCATGTATGGTGTTATCAGCTCCAAATTTTACAGGGTGGGGCACGGTAAAATTAGAGCGTATATAATGAGCCCGTGACTGTGACCCTGCAAGCTACATGTCAAGCTGCAAAAGGGAGTGGGGTCAACCCCTCTTAATTGTCACCACCATTGCCCTCGTTACATGTGCCTTGTGGGAGAGGGGCATCATTTTGCTGACTTTGTTTCGTTATTTTCATCCTAACGTAGTATCCATCCACCGTAGAAACAACAGGAACAAGAAACCAAAACAGGAATTAAGACTATGCAAATTAGCTCCTGTCTGAGTTTTTCACATTTTCACAGGACAATCATGTTGGTCAAAGATAGCTTACAATCCTAATTCATAGTAAGGTTGAAATAAACGTAGAGTTTGAAATTTTGAACCCAATGACACCAGGAGTTAGAAGGTTTGCTTAGGAGAATTAATGATTGGAAAAAATACTAATAACACATTATTTTGAAAACTCTTTTTATGATTAGTATATTTTCTAAAATGTTAATTTACTTGTTTTGTAAATTAGTTAATAAATGTATCAAAAAATATATTTTAAAAGTGTATGGTTAATATTTCTGTACTTCTTTACTACAAGGTTTTGTCACGCTTAATTAATCTCTGAGTATGTTGTACTAAGACAACAAAACAAAAGGAAATGTCATGTCTAATTTGGAAATTAATGGAGATAAGCCAAGGGAGAACGACTTATTACCTCCTCTTTTTTCTCCTCTGGCTGAGGTTCTTTGATTTCTTCCTTTTTCTCCTCTGGAGGTTTTGGCAAAGGTGAAATGAGCTCCACTTTCTTACCACTTTTCTTTTGTAGTCTTTCACGCACCTTTATGGGGTTTGCTGCCTTTCCTTTTACTACCACTTTGCTTGTCTTGCTATCTGCAGTCACCTCCTCCACTCCTGTCTCACAAAAATATATTAGAAGTGAAATTTTGTTAATAATTTTTTATTATTGACCTTTTCCACCCCCTGTGCCTTTATCTGGTAAACATGAATGCAATGATGAACTTTTGTCTCTTATTTGAATGGACGTGTAAAATTACCTGTAAAGGTTGAGAATAATATATATCTGACAAATTATTTCATCATGACATGTATGTTGTGAAATCCAAAATCAACATGGATAATAGATCCCTCTAACAAGGAAAGAGGGAAAAAAAGAGAGTAAAAGTACATGATGAACATGATTGTTGCATCAATGGTATATTCACCACATTCCAGCAGAAACTCCTTGAATTATCCTCTGATTGCATTCATGGATTTATATTAATTAGAATTAATGACTTAATCAGAATTAATATGGCTTAGAACATGAAATTGAAGTAAAATGACCTTCAAATCCTTTCAATGCTTTTGCAACTTTCCTTGCACAGGCTTCACAATGCATATCAACCTTGAGTACTATCTCTGGAGACTCTTCATCCTTTTTCTCTTCTTCCTTCTTTTCCTCGGTGGTTTCTTCCTTCTTTCCTTCTTCCTTGTTCTCCTTTAACAGCAAACAGAACATTAACTAAATATTAAACATACACAACAAAGATGAAATAAAATTACAAATCTCCATTTGATGTGTGACTTAAATAAAGATACCACATCATATATAGAAAAGATCATAAAATTAGTTAGGGATATGATCCCAGTCCTATTGCAGTTAGTTTCAAAGCAAAAGTTGTCAATAACAGGAAAAAGTTAAATTGATTAATAACAAAAATAGAAAAGAGTCTGTGTAGAGAACCCTTACTTCACCCATTTCTGTGGCAATGTATTGGAGCTAGCAGTTGCAAAATGATGATACTCTATGCTTTCTCTCTCTTAAATATTTGTGTGAGAGATGGAAAAGAAGAGGGCATTAAATTGACGTGGGGATTCTGAAAATCTGAGGTGGACCGTTTAATGCAGAATAGATATACGTAACACCATATGGCTGAGTCATCATCTCAAAAGCTACGTACCCTCATTTCTTTGTATTTTACTATTAGTCATAGACTTTGGAATCTCTAATTATTTTCAACCTCACTGCCTAGTGGGTGGACCGATTTAGGAGGTGGAAACTCTTGCATTTTTTTTTAAAAATTACAAAATTTAAACACAGAACGTTAATTAGTAGTTAATACGAATCAAACTATGTGATTAACAAGTTTCAACCTTCATTTTCTGTCTTAATGACCTTGACTGTATGCCCTAGCATGGATACTTCTGCTCCCTAACATTATGGCTATTCAATGAACGTTAACTATTATGAGTTTTATTTAAAGTTGTTTATGGTTTTTATGTTAATTCATTAAAGATTTTGTTAACTTAAACTTTTAAAATTAAGTTCAAATATCTAAAAATAATAGTTTTTATTATAAAAGAATATATTCATCGTATTAAAATTGATAAATATTTTTTTATAAAGTTTTATTATTATTAGTTATTTAAGTTTAATTTTAAGAACTGAAATTAATGATTTTTATTAAATAATTTAGACTAACTTTTTTTGTTGTTAATGATAATAAAAAAGTTTTAAAAATGTCAAATATATATCACTAACCTTTCCTCTGTTGTATTTATACCATGGTCCGTGCGAGTGAGTCATGCATGACACTGGAATGTGCTAGAGAAGTCCCAACACCCTCTTTGGAAGTAAAAGACAAAGTCAAGTTAATGAATTGGAATATTCAACACGTCATGCTTACATGAAAGTGTTACGCGTACTGTTATGTGATTCTACTTACAATCAAATATTATAACTTTTTAAAAATATATCATAAAATAAGTTAATTTTAATAAAAATTAGAATCAATAAATATTATCTATCTAAATTATTGCTTTAATTATACCTATCACTTTCATATGTTTCTTTAAAATAAAAATAAACACTGGCCTGTAAAAGAGAGGTATAAGAACTATCTGCAAGTAAAAGGAGAGAGAGTTCTGTTGGAGCTTGATCAAAAAGCAAAATGCGTTGGGATGGCACTTTCATATCTAATATTAAAGCATAATGTATCTTCATTTAACATTATTTATTAAAATTTATCCTCCATCTAATAATTAACTTTAGCACAATCAAATTAAAAATTTATTTAAATATGTTTGAATCTTTATAATTTACATCAATTTTAATTTGGATTGTTACACTTAAAAATTTTATTTTTGTATATATATATAGTATTAAAAAATTAAGCTTTTATCCTCATATAATATGTTAAGATACGTATATCACGGGATATAATCGTTTATACCCATGTCTCATATTAGAAGGATCAAAACTTCAATAGAAGAAAACTACAAAAATCAAAACTTGAAGTTATAGAACTATAAAGACCAAATTTTGAACTGGGACTAAAATAAAAAACAAAGTCAATTATAGGACCAAAACTATATTTAAATGAAAAAAATGTCCTTAGAACTTGTATGTCTAATTGGTCTTGGAAAGGATGGGACAGTTGATTCTTGAAACGCTAACCATGAATTTATTTACTCTGCAACATGTTTTCAACTCCTTCCCTTTGGTATGCAATTTGTTCCTGCTGGATTTGTGGAGGGATTTTTCTGCAAACATGTTTGAAGGGACAGTGTTTATTGCCTGTTAGGTTTAGAGGATTGAATTCTTAAAGGCTTTATGATGCCTGCTACCATACGTTTGATCCTTTACACCGTGTTATCATCATAACCATAAGCAATGCAGTGTAGGAAGCTAAGCATGATGTCCTGGATTGGTTTATCTATGGAGCATTGTTGAAATGGGCCAGTGTGGAAGACGTTGAAGGATTGAAATGGGCCGAGTACAAATTGTGGGCCTGATTATCTCGACTTGGATAATTTGGGAGCCGAAACAAATGCTCAACAAAACATGCAATAATATGTATGCTTTTCAGGTTTTCATTACATAACTATACATGGGATTAAATCTGAACTTGTAAGACATTGTTAACCCAATTCTGATGGAAAAAACCTGCTTTAGAGTTTGGCAACGTGAAATGCGGTCATGAGAGAGGACATTTAAATATCTGTTCTAATATTCACAAAAATAACGTTAAAAGTACTTGGTCTCTGAGGTATTATTATAGATTATAGATTGTTCCATCTTCCTCCACAATCCAATACTAGATCTCAAATGATCATGGCAACTCCAACTCAAATTGAATGCTTGCTTCTAGATGAAATGACCACCTTGTATGATGTAAATATATCCAAATCTATTTTGAATTATGATATTACATATTTGATTTCTCCCATCTAGAACTATGGTGCTACATGTTAATATTTCGCATTACAGGTCAAGCTACCACCAGCCAACTATAAAAACACTCCTCCATATTGTAATAATGCAAATATTGTCTGAGATACTGCAACAAAACTATTTGTAGTGGGAATGAGATCAGATCACAGCGATAATGAAAACATATTACTTAGTCATGTAAATGGACTTGAGGATATTTTCAAGAGTGAAATTTATCATTTTCTATTAAAATATTTATTAGGTATTTGGAAGATTAAATTAAATTAATTAGTAATAATCTCGTGATTACAAATACAGAGATACAAAGTGTTGGTTTTTCTTTTTCATGTGAATGCAATGAAAATTTTTTAATGTAAACTTATGTCCCAAAAAGTTAAGGTTAGAATATAAATAATAGGAGCAAAATATAGTACTTAACATTACTATTTAATCATAAACGACCACGACTTTAAATAATCTGTTATAAGTGACAACAATAACAATAAAAATAATTATGAAAATAGTAATAATAATGATAAGATATTAAAATTTTAGTCACAATTTTAAATTGTTTAAAATATTTTAAACAAATATATCACTCTAAATTAAAGTGAAATCACTTTAACTTTAAAAAAATGAAATACTCAAAATTAGGAAAGAAAGATGAGGTTAAACTAAGAAAAAGCAATTCAAGTTTAAAAATAAAAAGAAAAATAATATTTGAGAATAAGTTTAAACTAAAAAAAGAAATAAAATACAAATTACAATTAAAAAAATTTATAGCTAGGAGCATTGTAATTAAAATTTTTAAATTCCAATTTTATATGTCTAAATAGATACTTAGAAATATACTTTTTTTATTTTGATTTTGTTAAATTTAACTCTTAACACATAATTTTAAAAAATTTAAATTTTTAGAAAATAATATATATATATATATATATTTATTAAATATCAACATTTTATTAAAAAAAATAAAATACAAGAGTACTCTAACGTATTACAACTTTAAAGAAAATTAATAATACATGTTAAAGGACTATTAATTCAATTCACAATCAATCTTTTTAAAAACTCTATTGCAAGACACTTAGATGCATATCCTAAATATTTGGCCTAAAATTTTGATTTTTTATAAAATTTGATTTTGTATTTTCAAACTTCTTTTGATATTATGCAATATTTGGCATGAAATTACGTAAATTTTATTCTTGATAATTTACCATCTTTTACGAAAAATAATATATTTATTATATTAAAATAATAAAAATATAATAAATATTTTTAAAAATAAAAATTTATTGATAGTTGTTTAAATTTAATCTTAAAGATTGAGGTTAATTATTATTATTATTATTATTGATATTTTTTTATTCTAAAAAATAAATAATTAGAATGAGAATAAGATACAATAATAATATCTACATTAGGTAATTGTACGTTAGTGCCGTCACATTAACAAGTAGTTGGGTACTTATTATCACGTGACTATCACAATGGTTAGCAATTTAACAGAAATTTAATATAGAAGAATTTACGGTAGTAATTGTTATAATTAATGACTTAAATGAGAAAAATTATAGGTAAAGTGACTATTTACAAAATGGGTTATAGTCATTGAATTAAAAAAAAAAAAAAAGACAGAATAAATAACATCACCCATTCAATTGAGTATAACGTGGTTAATAGGTTGAAGAGAATAATATCAAAGAATTTAAATATCAAAGAATTTGATACAACCAGAGTCATTCAATAAATTATTGAGCATTAAAGATTTCTCTATACAATGTTGGTTAAATAAGATTTTAAAGATATTTGAACTCACGTCTAATCAGATACTTTCTTATGGACATACAGTGAGCAATCTATCATGGCAGGTATTTTAAGAATCATGTTTCATATTGTAATAATTTGAGAGGTTGTAACCAAAAAGCATAATGTTTCGTGTGACCTTCTAGATAGAGCTTTTTATCCACCAGAGACAAATAGAATAAATGAAAATGCATTGGCCAAAATCAAAATAAAATTAAAGACAAGTGAAACAAAAGGTGAACAAGTTAAAGAAAGGGTCCAATTATGAACACGACCCCATCTAAAAAATCACATTTCATCACGATCGGTTAAATACTATGATTGCTAAGCCTTCACTTCATCTAAGGCCCACAAATTTAGACCCCACTCAACACCCACTTCATCTTCAATCAATTAATTAGGTAGTGGTGGCATTACTCAATTGCACCATCTATACTATTTATAACATCTATGGTTTGGTCTATATTCATTACTCCCTAGTGAATGGAACATGATCTCTTCTGTACTAGAAATTTTATAAGACTCTGACATCGTAGATGTGCGGAAGGCACAAGACATGACACGTGTACGGTCGGCATGCGGTAGTGCATTATAATATTGAAAATAATAATGGGAAATATCTTGTAACACAAAATTGGCTTTAAAATTAATATATAGGGATTCATGAATGTGTGTATATAGTCAACAAGGTTGGGCGTGTCAATCAAAGACAGCGCATGTGAATAGAAGCTGTGAGCTAAATTGCTATAAGTATTAATTAACAGCATAGACACCCTCTAGTTCCGGCCAGTTTAGTCTCCACCTCCGTGTAAAGACAATCTTAGCATGAAATTCAACCCTTTTAGGATTACGTGTTGGGTTTTGATTGGTTAGCTCGTTGAACTAATGACTTCTTAAGTTTGCTTTGGTGTCCCTTTCCTCTGTGTTGTTGCTTTGATCACTCTTTTTCTACATTCTCTAACATTTTCATCTCAACTGCCTCAGATCTGATCTGTGATCCATAACCATGGCTCCTGAAAAGGTACATGGGTTTCAATTGTCATCACTCTTTTTGGTCTCCAAAACAAACATATGCATTCTCTTTTAGCAAAATGTTCAATTTTTGTGATCCTTGTTTACGAAATGAAAATGCGGTTTTCACTCTTAAGTTTGGTTCATTTGGGTAGGACTATAATTTCTGATGGGTGGTTTTGTTGACACATTGATTCAGGTGACCATCATGAAACTCAAGGTTGACCTTGAATGTAACAAATGCTACAAGAAGGTTAAGAAGCTTCTCAGCAAATATCCTCGTGAGTTCATATTTGTATTGTTTTATATATTAGAATCATGTAGTTGTGACTTGTGACATGACAATTTTGCGTGTATTTATTTGGAATTATAAAACATAAAAGAGGGTATCAAATTGAGTTAATTTTTGGGTGTTGAAATTTTGTGACAAGAGAAATTCGAGACCAGAAGTTCGCCGAGAAGGAAAACATTGTGATCATCACAGTGGTGTGTTGTAGCCCGGAGAAGATTAGGGACAAGCTTTGCTACAAAGGTGGGGGTTCCATCAAGAGCATTGAGATTGTGGAACCGCCCAAGCCCGAGAAGAAGAAGGAACCTGAAAAGCCCAAGGCTGAGCCTGAGAAAAAGAAAGAGCCGGAGAAGCCTAAAGCAGAGCCCCCTAAGAAGGATGCTGATAAGCCCAAAGCTGAGCCTGAGAAAAAGAAGGAGGCCGACAAGCCCAAGGCCGAGCCCGAAAAAAAGAAGGAGGCTGATAAGCCGAAACAGGAGGCTCCTAAAGCAGACAAGCCCAAAGACAAGCCCGCACCTGCTCCGATACCCGTGCAGCCTCAGGTTCCACCACCGATGGCTGTCCCGGTTGGGATGTGCGTTCCATGCTATGATGGTAGGCCTGTTGGGCCATGCTACGAATATGGTGGGCCCGTGCTCTATTACGACGGGTACTATGCCAGGCCCGTTTATGACAGCTACGGTGGAGGGAGACCCTATTATGTTAGCCGGTGTGATCAATATTTCAGCGATGAAAACCCAACTGGGTGCACAATTATGTGATAATTACATCCACTGCATTGCATTATTGGATCTGTAAATGGTGGCCATGCACGTTCTCTCCATGTTCAATCAACTATTTCTTTGTTTTTGTTATTTAAATTTCATCGGTGTTAGGATAGAAAAAAATGAAATGAGGAAAACAAAATAAAGGTTGTTTAGAGGGTTAAATGGTAATACAATGTTATGATGTTTCCTTTTATGTTTGATAAGTTAATAAAGTTTCTTTACACAAGCAATCTAACTTGCCCACTGGATTTGGCTTTTGAAATTGATTTTGTTGAAAGTGGTGACCTTTCTAACCACTCTCACCCACTAGTACTTTTTAGTAGGTGAGTTCATAATAAGGACTCTTGATGCCATTATTCTATAAAGTTTCTTTCTATGGCAATTTCACTCATTTTTTTTTCTGGAATACCTAAAATTTAATTCTTTTATCCGTGCGATTTGTATATATATATATATGAAAGAATGGATAGCTATAAAAAAACAATCACGTAGTCCTTATCGGTTGTTACTTTTAGAGTTCTTTTGGGTTGTATGCTTTTGCAATGAGAATTTTTTTCAGTCAGGAAACATCCAGCTAAATGACATTATCACATTTTGTCCCGTACATAAATTTGAATTAGTTTTCCCTACTCATGCTTTAGTAGTTATAGATCAATGACCTCAGAAGACAATGACAATTTGACAACCATACCCACAGTTTCGGCTTTTTCCATTTGATTAGATCCATGAACCAGCACATAATCTGAAAGAGTGCAACCAGATGCTAAACGTTAACCCGAAAATAAAATTTTTCAAGGTATTAGAATATAATTAATGATACTTCATGATGAAGTTAAAATAAACCATGACTACCAAGTGGTGATCTTGCCGACATTAATTTTAGTTTTGCCTTTTGATACGAAAACGTTGGATAAAAACAATTAGAAAAAGTGGCAGATAAGAAATTAGGAAAGGGAATTGACAATCTATATCCAGAGATAAAAGTTGCTTTCACCTGAATACTATAATGTTTAGTTTATGTCATTGATTAGTTCACAGAATTTAATGCAATTTAACTAACACTTGAATTATTCGATAGTTTTTTTTATCGTCCCTGAATAATCAACACTTTTTAGTTGTTGGACAAAAGTTCATATAATTTATTTTCTCTACACTTCACCCTTAATAAAAAAACAACTTTCATGTTGCCATTTGATATTAGACTATGCTCCAACCCCATAAAAAAGATAGCTTTTTGACAAAATGGAAAAATAATAATGAAGTTCAATTATCATAGATGTAACATCGAGTTGAAAATATAAGCTAAACGTGGAATATTATACTGAGGAAAGGCAAAGCAGAGCAATTGGCTGAGGAAAATGGGTCTTTGAATTAATCATATGATGATGATGTCATATAATCATCTACAAATTATAAATAATAAGTACAGCCAACAGAAGGAACCAAAATTCAATTATGGGGTCGTCTCAATCCTAAAGCATAATCATTTCTAAATTCGTTCGAAGTTACGATGCCACCAAAATTTGTCACCTTCTTCCGCGTCCACCACATGCTTTGGACAGAAGTGTTCAATAAAATAGCTAATATTCAAGGAAATTAGTGAACTGCTTGTTGTGCTCTGTGTTATTAACACCATGTGATCACAGCTTATCCCAAATCTTCGAATCGTGTCGGCACCGTCACGTTGTTAACATAGCAATCACTAACAGATGTGTTATATAGGTAAAGCATTAAAAAGATATGAACTTTTAAAGGTATTTTAATTGATAAACATATTTTATTAATATAAAATATAAATATATAAACATTTTAATTTTAAAATTTATCTCAATTTATTAAAGATTATTTCAATAATAATTTTATAAATATTTTATTATGTTGGTTAAAGAACTTTGAATATTAGTTTAAAAATTAAAAGGCTTTTTTTGATTGGAAGATTAATTTTAAAAAAAATCATTTAAATTGATATGAAAGTTTGGAAGACATGTTTCGTGAACTGAAGGCACGTAGTTGTATATGTGATCTAAATACATCTCGAAATTATCACATTTTAAATTAGAAATATTGGAATTTATTATATGAGGGTGGTTTATCTTTTAAATCCAAATAAAATATTTACCAAATGAATGAAAGTTACATTTGTTCTGTAAATTCCTACATCAGACATAAGTCAAATCTCGACGGTTCTAGAGCAAAGTCATGATTCTGAAACTCTAAAAATTGCTCATATGAAGTCCTGTTATTCAATAGACTTCAAATTGTCTTTGCGTACGATATACAATGCAAATATGCCACTTTTATAAACAATAATGTTAATATTAAGTAAAATATATTTCGAGAATCAGTATGGTAATGAATAACCCAAATATAAACAACTAAGATTTTTTATACCATATTGAGAAACCTGTAACTCTGCAAGTGTCTCTAAGTGTAATTGCAAGTAATTTATCAAGTTTTCTATCAAACTTGATAAAGTGAAGAAGAAAAAAATCTTAGAATAAAGCATAAACAAATGTAAAAGCATTTTGTAAATAAAGATTACCTTTGCATGTCACAAAGTATGATTTGGTTCAACTGATTCAATTCAGAAGGGTTCAATATTTCAAATTGACATGTTATTTTCAGGGATGGAAAGCTCCGAGGTCATCATAAACTGATTCAATTCAAGAGTTAACGCACTGACATCATAAGAAAACCATCCTATTTTCTTATACCTCAGCCTTAATCTTATTTTACCTTTGTTTCTGTATAGTTGCACATGAAATTCATGTAGTATGCTACTCTTATTTTATACTGCCATTGTGCTGCCAACTAAAGCCTTAATTCTCTAACGCAGCCATTATCTTCAACATCCATGTTATATGTCCATGAATGGCACGACATACTTGAAATCTTCAATACATGTAGTCTTCTACAGCAGAACCAGATTCATTGGATAGTCAATGTAACAGTTTAGGGTTGAAGGAGCAACAGGTGTTAAATGATTATCCAAAGTTAATAGCATGATATTTATACTGCATTCATGAATATGTACTATCCACTATTCCAATATATGAAACCATTTACATGCAGAAACAGTTTCACTTTCATCAAGGATGTAATGCATTCTACTATATATATATATATATATATATATATATATATATATCCATGAATTGGAGAATGAGATAAGTTAAAAGTGTTGCTAATTTAAGACATTAACCAATTCAAGAATTGCATCATGAAGCATGCATCTTAAACATCAAATAATTAGAAAGGAAAAATTGTGTATACCTTTCGAAACCATCATATTCTTGCTTTCCTGAGTGCTTTGAACAAGAATTTAGAGTAAGTTCTTTCTCTTGACTCTTTCTCAAGATATATGGGATAAATAATATTTTGAAACTTGAATTCAGTTACCATAACACATGTCCCAACTCCCAAGACATTATTTAAGAGAAAGAGGTAAGGAGATCTGCCATTTCATAAAGAGTCACAATGGTTCTACCCATCATGGATTCATGTAACCAGGTTACACTATTCAAGTGCTCTCATGTTTTCCAATAGCTATTGATCACAAAAATGGATTCCAGGACATGTCAAGTTACCATTCAACCAATTTTTAATTAAATCAATGGAAGTTCATCGCTTCAGAAAACAAATTTTCTAACACTCAATAGTTAGGGAACATCTGTACATTTCTATTAGGATTTTCCACTATATATATTCTGTCAAGAAAGATTATGTTTGAACCAAACACTCAGCAGGCAGAATGCAAATTCAAAACCAAAACTTTGCAAGCTTTTGCAGGAATGGAAATAGAATCTTGGTAAAGTAAGGAACTCCTGGATGTGAAGATTTCACATATGAACACCATCATCTAGCAAGTTAAACTACTCCACAATGGTAACTTAAAAGTATTAACATGTAATGTCAATCCCTAATGCTAGAGATGGCAGGCAGAGGATAAGGGAGTCATAATCTATACCACTCTCAAGGCACATAATATCTCCAAGGAGGAATCTTTCACTCTCTTTTACAGAAACTCTGAGAAGCACCTATCGGTGATCATCTTATGTCAAAATGTGATTCCAAGAGACAAACAAGAATGAATACCACACAGAAGAGTAAAGACCAGGCTCCCAAATGGAATGTTTAACCGATCCCGGATCGACCGAATTGGTACGAAAGTTGTAACATGGGAAAATCACAGAAAACACAACTTATCTGAATTACCTGGCGACCTACCAATTGTAGAAGTAGGATCTTTGGCAAGCAATAAGCACTTAAATAATACAATTCGAGTGTACCATCTTCTTTCTCGTAAATTGGAATTTTTCTGACTCCCATTTTCTATCCCATGTTGCATATTCTCTTCACTGCTCTACTCTCTCTTAGATTTATTTAACAAGAGAAAGGAAAAGTACTTAACTTTTTTTTTCTTTTTTTTTTGTTATTCTTTCATGTTACAGTTATATGGGAGATGTTTCTTTATCAAAAGTAAAGATCTTTTCATTATTGAAATTCATTTCAAATTATCCAACTTCCTACCACATGTAGCAAGCTACTGTGTTTTGCAGATTCAAAATTTGAGAGGAAAGGATCAAATTGGCCATGGAAAATTATTTAATGGTTCATGACATTTTTTTACCACTATTAACCGCATGAACTAGACATAAGAAGAGCTACGTACAATGAATAATTATGTTATCAAAGTGAAAACACTTACTATATAGATGCCCTAATTGCTTGCAGAGAAAATCCCACTAACACAAGATGAATAAAACCAAGTCTTGGATTCTTATGAGGTGCTGAAAACACACATGCAACTAATTCGTGCTTACAGGGGTCTTCAATAATATTTGTCGAAAACCACTTTCCCATGTAATAGCTTCCATTTTCAAAAAGGATTCTTCACTTTTAGGTGGTAAATTTGATGCTAGCAACCTTCACCAGGCCCTGTGACTAAAAATGTGATAAGAAGGAACAATTGAGGATAAAGAGAAAAAAAAAAAATTTGGACCATTTCTCGATTTGTGCGTGTCATCCTTGCGCAGGGGCCATGCTAATCTTCTCTGTATCGTTCCAATTTTATCGGATGTCCCCGAAGGGACACTCTCTGCGTGTTTCTTTTGCTATATATTGTGTCATGCTTTGATAATACTGTTCGATGTGGGGCTTCTTCTGACAACAAATGCTGGGTACAATGTAGAGTAGGTGCTGCCCAAGCCCAACTGAAAGGAAGATACCTCGCATTCATTTTTCGCTTAAGTTCTTCTTAACTTTTTCAATCGTTTGCACTTTGCAAAGTACAAGAGACACTCTTTTGACGGAATTCGAATGTCTACCCCTCATTTCCAAAAGGCATAGGTTAGTGTCCTAAATCAAACGGTGGTTATCTCTCATGATTTTTTCACGATTTATTTTAATATTAAAATAAGTATTTTTATGTGGGTAGGATTACTGCAGTAAAAATTTTAAGTGAAGAGGATCTACTTGTTGCTGTTGGACATGTACAAGTTAAGGATTAAATTAACCATATTTTTTTTTAATTTGAGTATTTTTGCATATTATAAAAAAATTTATAAAATATAATGTAATTTAATGTATTAATAATGTTATTAATGCTATAGTTTTTAATAAAATTTTATTATTTATTTTGTATTGCACGGGTTAAAAATAATTAAATTACTTGTAAGCTTCTAAGTGCCCATGCATGGCTACAACAACATAAACATTATTCTGGAAATATTATATTTTATTTTTCATTTAGCCAAAATTGAGATGAATGTACATTCTTTTTCAAGGTTAAACGTGCCCAAAACAATATTAACATACATTTTTATTTAATAAACGTAGTAAAATAGGACAAAGCATAAACATAACATAAAATACTAGTCACCTAAAGCTGAAGTCCTGTCTCCGAGGCTCACATAATTACTGGATGTGGCAGTCAGAGCTATGATCAAATGATAGCTAGATTTCAAAGGGATTTAAACTTCTGCTCTCTCCTGCTGAATTGTGAGATCTTTTATTTAAACGGTAATTAATGGTCAAAAAGAATATTCAACTTGTTTGAATAAAAACTGACTCCAAAGAAAATTACTCGATTGTTTAATGTCATTTCTAAAATTAGGAGTATGTTAAAAACTTTTCAAGTTAGATATATTCTTAAAGAGGGGAATAAATATGCTGATTTGCTTGCTAAAATAGAATTAAATTTCTCTGAAGGGTCTTCCTTTTGAATCCTTTTTTTGAGTCTATATTAGTTGGAGTCTGTTCTTCTAGCTTTTCTATGTAGTCCTGTTTTTGTTCTGGACTTTTTTAGCCCCTTTAATAGAAAAAAAGAAGAAGAAAAAAGCATAAACATAACATGAATTAAATTTCATGTTAAAAGAAAAAAAACACTTTCTTAGACGATACGGTACACAACGTTGCATCAACTCCAGGTACCTCGGAACTATGTCTGCGTCCCAATGGCATAACATTATCGCTACAAATCTCAGTATCTGAAGAGCGAAGGAAAATGGCTTCAAATATTTGCTCCTCTCACCCTGCGCTTTTCCACGATCGTCAATATGTTTCAAACCCAATCTCTTCTTCGTCGTCTTCTTTGCTTAATTTCAAAGTTCTTAACGTTACTTCCTCCCACAAACGCCACGTGCTTCAATGCAAAACCTTTCTCCACCCCAACACTCACGCGTCACAGCAAGAAGCAGATTCTCATGACCCAGATGCAAATTCTTCACCTTTATCAAAAGACTGCATTTGGGTCAATCCCAATAGCCCCAGAGCCAAACACCTCAGAAGAAAATCATCCACTGCCAGGTACATTTCTCTTACCAGACTCACCGAGTCATTGAACTCGTGCAATCCCAGTGAGCAACACGTGTCCACAATTTTGAAGGGTCTAGGAGACAAGGTTTCAGAACGAGACGCTATGTTTATTCTCGATAAGATGGTGAATTCCGAAACTGCACCCTTTGTTCTTAGACACTTTCAGAATAAGATTAAACCCTTCAGAGGCAAAGAGGTGATTCTTTACAATGTGACACTTAAGGTGTTTAGAAAGTCTAGGGATTTTGGAGGAGCAGAGAAGCTGTTTGATGAAATGCTTCAAAGAGGGGTCAAACCTGATAACATTACGTTTTCAACTATGATTAACTGTGCTAGGATGTCTGCTTTGCCCAATAAGGCTGTGGAGTGGTTTGAGAAGATGCCAAGCTTTGGTTGTGAACCTGATGACATCACATGTTCAGCTATGGTTTACGCATATGCGCGAACTAATAACGTTGATATGGCTTTGAGCTTATATGATCGTGCAAAAGCTAAGAAATGGCGCCTCGATGCGGCTACATTCTCAGCATTGATTAAGATGTATGGCATGTTAGGAAAGTATGACGAGTGCTTGAAAATCTACCAAGAAATGAAGGTTCTTGGCGCGAAGCCTACAGTGGCGACTTATAACACTCTTTTGGGTGGCATGTTCAGAGCTAAGAGGCCTCGGCAGGTGAAGACTATATATGAAGAGATGAGAAGTAATGGAGTTTCAGCAGATTTTATAACATATGCATATCTTTTGCGAGTCTATGCGAAAGCACAATTTAGCGAAGATGCTCTCGGTGTTTATAAGGAAATCAAGGGGAATGGAATGGATATGAGCGCAGATCTTTATAACATGCTCTTAGCTATGTGTGCTGATGTTGGTTGCATTGATGAAGCTGTTGAAATTTTTGAAGACATGAAGAGTTCTGGCAAATGCCAGCCTGACAGCTGGACTTTTTCATCCTTAATTACCCTATATTCGTGCAATGGAAAGGTTTCGGAAGCAGAAGGAATGTTGAATGAAATGATCCAATCTGGATTTCAGCCTACTATTTTCGTTCTGACATCACTTGTTCAGTGCTATGGAAAAGCCAAGCGAACTGATGATGTTGTGAAGATATTTAAGCAACTCTTTGATTTGGGTATTGTTCCAGATATTCGCTTCTGTTGTTGTCTTCTGAATGTTATGACTCAAACGCCAAAAGAAGAGCTGGGTAAGCTAACAAATTGCATTGACAAGGCTAATACAAAACTTGGATCTGTGGTAAGAAATTTGGTACAAGAGCAGGAGGGTGATGAAGATTTTAGAAAAGAAGCATCAGAACTTTTAAATTCAATTGATGCTGATGTAAAGAAACCCTTATGCAATTGTCTAATTGATCTTTGTGTCAACCTGAATGTGCCTGATAGAGCAGGTGACCTTCTGGACCTAGGACTTACGCTTGAGATATATACAAATATACAATCCAAATCTCAAGCTCAGTGGTGTTTGCATCTAAAGGAACTCTCAGTTGGAGCTGCTATGACTGCTTTACATGTTTGGATAAATGACTTGTCTAAGGCATTGGAATCTGGGGAGGACCTTCCACCACTACTTGGAATTAATACTGGGCAGGGAAAACACAAGTATTCAGACAAAGGTTTAGCTAGTGTACTTGAATCACATTTGAAGAAACTCAATGCTCCATTCCCTGAGGCTACAGATAAGGCTGGCTGGTTTTTGGTTACAAAGGTAGCTGCCCAATCGTGGCTGGAGTCCAGAGGTTCAACCAAATCGGTTGCTGATTTGAACTCTATGGTTGAGGGTGTTCCAACAATGGTCCTTCAGCATCGATAGTGTTGTTTTATGAACCATGTGCCATGTTAATTTAATGCTTTTTCCTATTAATTTTTACCAGTATATTTAAGCTATTAATTAACATTTATCATAAAATAAATAAGTTAAATTATATTTTTTTTAACAAAACAAGTCTAAGCCCTAAGTTGAACTCATTTAAATAAATAAATAAAATAAAATAATATATTTTTTTACAAGTCAAATTTATGCCTCAAGTGTTCCACTTGACTCAATTCATTTCTACTCTGACAATGTATAATAAGTTTTGCTATTTTCATTTTTCATAATGGAATGAAAATTTGATATTTAACTCCAATCCTATTTGAGGATCAAAGAATTCGTCCTGTCATCGCTCTAAGCTCCTTTTTTTTTTTGTATAATGTCATATTTTATTAAATAAATTAGATATAAACAGATTTTACTCAAATAACACGTAAAAAATATTAAAACTTCAGAAAAATAAAAAAGAAGAAGTTAATAATCAATTAAGCATTTTAAAAGGGTTAGTTTTATAATCTAAGTATTATTGTTGAGATTAATTTGGAGTAAATGAGAGACCTTTATGGTGTGTTTGAATGTCACAAAAATACAAAGAAAAAATAATAATTTTAAGATAAAAAAAAGGCAGTGAAGTTCACAACAAACTTTTCCCTCTTACACTTTGTTTGATGTATCATCATATAGATTCTTTAAATATTTTATGGTTAAAATAATTCTTTATGACATTAAGTTATTATTAAATCAGTCTCTTATAAGTGTTTTACACAGTATTTTAATCTTTTGAAAACAAAATATAGTAACGTACTGACATTTTTTATAATTTTGAAAGACAAGGAATTTACTCTCTTATCTTCTAATATAAAATTAGTGGAGTCCAGTTTTTGCCAAATATTTAAACTTAAACTATGTATAATTTAGAAAATACTTTGAATTTTTTAAAATTACATTCACATTATTTATGTTTTATTTTTTATATTTTTTCTCACATTATTTTTTTCATACAACTGAGAAAGGCAAGCAATATTATGTTATTATATGAATTAAAAATATGTATATTCTATTAAATTTTTAAAAAATGTGTATAATTTGCTTGTTTTTGTTTTTTATCATATTATTTTTTTTCCTTATCGGTATCAACTTTCAGGAACAGTAACACGGAGAGGGGAAATGGCTAAGGTTTACCCTCTCTGCTCTTCTTCTTCTTCCTTCCATTATCGCAAACCCACCATCACCACTTCTCATTCCAAAACCCTTCTCTGCGCCTCACGCTTCTTCTTCCAAGCTAGCAATGCTCTACAAGACGAAAAACTCGACGAGCCTCATGCAAAGTCTTCATCTTCCTCCAAAACTTCCATCTGGGTCAACCCCAAAAGCCCCAGAGCCAAACAACTTCTCAACAATTCCCATGAAGCTAGGTCTTCTCTTGCCAAACTCGCCAACTCTTTGGACTCGTGCAGTCCCACTGAGGTACACGTTTCTGAAATTTTGAAGCCTTTAGGGGACAATGTTTCAGAGCGTGATGCTGTGTTTATTCTCGATTCCATGGTGAATCCCCACACTGCACTCGTTGCTGTTAAGTACTTGCAGCGAAAGGTTCTACCCGCTGAACATGTTGTTCTTTACAACGTTACCCTCAAGCTGTTTAGGGAGATTAAGGATTTTGAAGGAGTAGAGAAGCTGTTTAATGAAATGCTTCAGAGAGGGGTTAAGCCTAATCTCATTACATTTTCAACTATAATTAGCTGTGCTTCCATGTGTTCTTTGCCACATAAGGCTGTGGAGTGGTTTGAGAAAATGCCCTCCTTTGGGGTTGAACAGGATGGCAATGTATCCTCGTATATGATACCTATTTATGCACGTACTGGTAATGCTGATGTGGCTTTGAATCTGTATGATCGTGCAAAAGCTGAGAAATGGCGCCTTCATACAGTGGCATTCTCTGCATTGATTAAGATGTATGGGATGTTGGAGAATTTTGATGGATGCTTGAATGTTTACAATGATATGAAGGTTCTTGGTGTGAAGCCTAACATGGTAACTTATAAAACTCTGTTGTATGCCATGGGGAGAGCTAAGAGGGCCTTGGAGGCCAAGGCTATATATGAGGAGATGATAACTAGTGGATTTTCACCAAATTGGCCTACATATGCAGCTCTTTTACAAGCCTATTGTAAAGCACGTTTTCATGAAGATGCTCTGAGAGTTTACAAGGAAATGAAGGAAAAGGGAATGGACGTAGATGTAGTTCTTTATAACTTGCTTTTTGACATGTGTGCGGATGTTGGCTGTGTGGATGATGCTGTTGAGATTTTTGAAGACATGAAAAGTTCTGGGACTTGCCCGCCAGACAGTTTTACGTATTCATGCTTGATCAACATGTACAGTTCTCATGTCAGACTCACTGAGTCTTTGGACTCGAGTAATTCGTGGGAGAAACGGGTCTCCACAATTTTGATGGGTCTTGGGGATGAGGTTTCACAACAAGATGCTATATTTATTCTCAACAGGATGGTGAATCGCAATGCTGCATCCTTTGTTCTTAGATACTTCCTGAACAAGATTGATCCCACTAGAGACAAAGAGGTGGCTCTATACAATGTGACCCTGAAGGTGTTTAGGAAGTATAAGGATTTTGAAGGAGCAGAGAAGTTATTTGGTGAAATGCTTCAACGAGGGGTCAAACCTGATAATATTACATTTTCAACTATGATCAACTGTGCTTGTATCTCTGGTTTGCCTGATAAGGCTGTTGAGTGGTATGAAAAGATGCCTGGCTTTGGGTGTGAACCAGATGGTAAGACATGCTCGACTATGATATATGCTTATGCACGTACTAATAATGTTGATATGGCTTTGAACCTATATGATCGTGCAAAAGCTGAGAAATGGAGCCTTGATGCAGTAACATTCTCAACATTGATTAAGATGTATGGCTTGTCAGGAAACTACGATCAATGCTTGAATATCTACCAAGAAATGAACGTTCTTGGTGTGAAGCCCAATGTGGTGACATATAACAATCTGTTGGGTGCCATTTTGAGAGCTAAGAAACACCGACAGGCCAAGACTATATACAATGAGATGAAAAATAATGGAGTTTCACCAGATTTTATAACCTATGCATCTCTTTTGGAAGTCTATGTTAGAGCAGATTGTAGTGAAGATGCCCTCCATGTTTATAAAGAAATGAAGGGGAACGGAGTGGATATGACTGCAGATCTTTATAACAAGCTTTTAGCTATGTGTGCTGATGTTGGCTGCATAGATGAAGCTGTTGAAATTTTTGAAGACATGAAAAGCTCAGGGACATGCCGGCCTGACAGTTGGACATTTTCAACCTTGATTACGATATATTCCCGCAGTGGAAAAGTTTCAGAGGCGGAAGGAATGTTGAATGAAATGATCCAATCTGGATTGCAGCCTACTATTTTTGTTCTGACATCGCTTGTCAATTGCTATGGAAAAGCAAAGCGAATTGATGATGTTGTGAAGATATTTAATCAACTCCTGGGTTTGGGCATTGTTCCAAATGACCACTTCTGTTGTTGTCTTCTGAATGTTATGGCTCAAACGCCAAAAGAAGAGCTTGGTAAGCTAAAAGATTGCGTTGAGAAGGCTAATTCAAAACTTGGGTCCGTGATAAGATATTTGGTGAGAGAGCAGGAGGGTGAAGGAGATTTTAGAAAGGAAGCATCAGAACTTTTAAATTCTATTGATGCTGAAGTAAAAAAGCCTTTATGCAATTGTCTAATTGATCTTTGTGTCAACCTGAAAGTGCTGGACAAAGCTCGTGACCTTCTGGATCAAGGACTGATGCTTGAGATATATACAAATATACAATCCAGATCACAAACTCAGTGGTCTTTGCATCTGAAGGAACTGTCAGTAGGAGCTGCTGTGACTGCATTAGATGTTTGGATAAATGACTTGTCTAAGGCATTGGAGTCTGGGGAGGACCTTCCTCCAATACTTGGAATTAACACTGGGCAAGGAAAACACAAGTATTCAGACAAAGGTTTAGCTAGTGTACTTGAATCACATTTGAAGGAACTTAATGCTCCATTCCCCGAGGCTCCAGATAAGGCTGGCTGGTTTTTGGTTGCAAAAGAAGTAGCTAAATCGTGGCTGGAATCTAGGGGTTCAAGTGAATCCATTGCTGATTTGAAGTCTTTGACTTTGGATGTTTCAAATTCGGCTCTTCAATATCAATAGTGCTGTTCTTCAGTATCAATAGTATTGTTTATGTACCATGTTAATTTTATGCATTTTTCTATTGCTTTTGTGGAAATTTTGTATTCATAGATTATGTATATGAAGATAACAATGCTGGAAACTTTTCCCATATCCATACCTTGTGCCACGTTAATAAGTTTGACAAAGTGGATGTATTTTTATGGCATTCAGCATTTATTAAAGTTGAACATGTATATTGATAAACAACTTTAAAAAAAATGAAAGAGATCAAGTGGTTACTAGCTGCATATGCACGACTAGAAAAACATCAAGTAACTGAAGATCTTGCAAAAACAGAATCTGCATTTAAAACGGAGAGTATCCCACACTTCGTAACCCAATTCTTTCACTTGGTTTTCATTGGTATAACAGATAAGAATAGTAAATAAGGAACTTCACATAAAAGGAGGCAATGAGAGTAGTGAAAGAACATCATTCTTGTTATTTTTTAAATATCTTATCTAGGATAAACTCTTCTTCACTGATACATTCAATAAAAAAAAGAAAAGAATTATTTCATTTCATAAGAAAAAAGCAATATATATGTCAATGATATAAATTTACGTAAGTATCTAACTAATTCACATATTAACTTCCTTTGTTATTTAAATGGAAGAGAATAAATAATAATAAACATAAAGGGGTCATGATCAAATGATATCAAACAGAATTGAACAAAATCTTTGTTGATTAAAATTTTAAAGCACAAATAATTTTAAAATAAAAATAATGTTTTAATAATTTTAATGGTTGAATAAGAAAATAGAGAGAAACTTATTTCGATATTAAGTGTCAAACTTAACAAAATGACATATTTAATAATTTTCATTAAAAGTAAAATTTGTTAATTTAACCATTCAATAGAATATTCAATTTTTTTTTAATTTTATATAATTTAAATACTAATTAATATTTTATTACTTAAATATATTTTAACAAATAATACATTTTTAAAATATAAATAATTACTATTTAATTTAATATCTATAAATATTTCTATTACATAAAATTGTGTATAAATTATTTTTCTAACGATGTTACATGAATAATTTATCTATGATAGAAAAAGTGAAGTAGTCATACTTGGCAAAAGAAAAAATGAATTTTGTTAACTTTGATTATTGGGATTGAATTTTAGCATTTAAATCAGTAATTTTTTATTATAAAATATATTTATTACCTTAAAGTCATAAAAATATAATAAATATATTTTATTAATAAAATCTTATTACTTTTAAAACTCAGCTCTTACAAATGAAGTTAACATTTTTTAAAAATTATTTTCTTTATAAAAAGGACTAATAACACAATTTTTAACACATTCATAATTATTGACTAATTTTTTAGAAAAACATAAAAATAGGAATGATAATCAATAAATTAAAAATATAAATATTAAATTAAAGTAAAATTTACATATTTTTATAATTTGTAATAAATTTTATCCAATTAAAATAAAGAGTAAACTCCTAAGTTTCAAGCTACTTACTAAGATGAAATAAAATCATCTTTAAAGAATAGAAATTTTGAAATGGAAAGAAAGAAAAAATTAAAGAGAGAGAAAGAGAGAGGGAGAAAAGGGTAAACGAGGTTATAATGTTTTTGGGTTAGAGGCAAAGAGCAACAAACTCAAAACCTTTCAATAAGGTCACCGCGGTGTAGCGGTCGAACAGTGGAGACTTAGCGACAAAATATTTTTAAAAAAATGTCTTTATGAGAAAGAAGTTAAAGCTAAGAAGAGTGAGAATGGTGAAGAAGTTATGGAAGAAAATGTTTTTTTAGTCACAAAAATGTTTCTCAAGGCTACGTAGCTAAATGGAAAAGAAGATGATGTTAAATACAATGGTAGTTTCTCTTAATAATAATATTAAAGAAAAACAAAAATAAATAAATAATAAATGTTAATTTTTTAATAAATTTTATAAATTAAAATAAATATAATATATATATATATATATATATATATAAATTTTTATGTAAATTTAACTTAAATCTAAGTTTCAATAAAATAATAAATCATGTATATCTTCTGTTATTATCATATAAGACATATTTTTATCACGCATTTGATTATGTATATCTTCTATTATTATATCTTATATCTTAATTTTAAGGACTGAACCAAAGAGAAAATAATAATAACTATCAAAGACATTTAAATCGACTAAAATTAACTATATCTCAAACTAAATTTAAGAGTTTACTGAAATAACGAGTGTTAAAGAATTAGTTGCCATTGTCTCTCACTTGGCCGTAGGCAGCCATGTCAATCTGAATCTGGCAGATTTAGGAAAATGGCTCAGTCTTATCCTCTCCCTTCTTCCTCATCTCCTTCTTCTTCTTCTCTCTCCCACTGTGGCATACCCATTGCTTCATTCTCCTTCGCTGATTCCTCACTCAATCTCAAACTTCCCTATTTTCCTTCATCCCTTAACCTCTCTCTTATATCCCCTCATTCCAAGACCCTTCCCCACGCCTTTAAAAACTTCAATTCTCTCTCAGATGCAGAATTTGACGACCCTCATGCAAAGTCTTCGTCTTTCTCCAAAACTTCCAACCGTTTCAACCGCAGAAGCCCCAGACCTAAACACCTTCGCTACAATTCCGATGAAGCTAAGTCTCCGCTCCCCAAACTTGCCAAGTCTTTGGACTCGTGCAACCCCACTGAGGAAAACGTTTCTGAAATCTTGAAGCCTTTAGGGGACAACATTTCAGGCCGCAATGCTGTGGTTATCCTCAATGCCATGGTGAACCCCTATACCGCACTCCTCGCTGTTAAGTACTTGCAGCAAAAGGTTCAACCCGAAACGCATGTTATTCTTTACAACGTTACCCTCAAGCTGTTTAGGGACGCTAGGGATTATGCAGGCGCAGAGAAGCTGTTTGATGAAATGCTTCGGAGAAGGGTTAAGCCTGATGTCATTACCTTTTCAACTATAATCAGTTGTGCTTCCGTGTGTTCTTTGCCACATAAGGCTGTGAAGTGGTTTGAGAAGATGCGCCAATTTGGGTGTGAACCGGATAGCTTTGTGTTATCATCTATGATATTTGCTTATGCACGCACTGGTAATGCTGACAAGGCCATGAAACTGTATGATCGTGCAAAAGCAGAGAAGTGGCGTCTTGATACAGCAGTGTTCTCAGCATTGATTAAGATGCATGGGATGTCAGGTAATTATGATGGATGCTTGAATGTTTACAATGATATGAAGGTTTTTGGCATCAAGCCTAACATGTTAACTTATAACACTCTGTTGTATGCCATGGGGAGAGCTAAGAGAGCTTGGAATTCTAAGACTATATATGAGGATATGCTAAATGATGGATTTACACCAAATTGGCAAATTTATTCTGCTCTCTTACAAGCCTATTGTAGAGCACGGTTTCGTGGAGATGCGCTGGGTGTTTACAAGGAAATGAGGCAAAAGGGAATGGATGTGGATTTATTTCTTTATAACCTGCTTTTTGACATGTGTGCTGATGTTGGCTGTGTGGATGAAGCTGTTGAAATGTTTGTAGACATGAAAAGTTCTGGAACTTGCCAGCCGGATCATTTTACATATGCATCCTTGATCAACATGTACGCCTGCTTTGGGAAAATTTCGGAGGCAGAAGCGTTGTTGAATGAAATGATGGAATCTGGATTTCAGCCTAATATTATAATTCTGACATCACTTGTCCATTGTTATGGAAAAGCCAAGCGAGCAGATGGTGTTGTGAAGACATTCAATCAACTCTTGGATTTGGGCATCAGTCCTGATGATCGCTTCTGTCATTTTCTTCTGTATGCAATGACCCAAATACCAGAAGAAGAACTTGGTAAGATAACAGTTTGCATTGAGAAGGCTAATCCAAAGCTTGGGTCTGTGATAAGGTATCTGACGGAAAAGCGGGAGGATGCTGAAGGTTTTAGAAAGGAAGCAACAAAGCTTTTTAATTCACTTGTTGATGATGTAAAGAGGTCAACGTGCAATTGTCTAATTGATCTGTGTCTCAAATTGGGTGTGCCGGACAGAGCACGTGACCTTCTGGACCTGGGGCTGACTCTTGAGATATATCCAAATTTACAATCTAGGTCTCAATCTAATTGGTCTTTGCATCTGAGGAGACTCTCGGTTGGTGCTTCTCTAACTGCCTTACATGTTTGGATAAATGACTTGTCTAAGGCTTTGGAATCAGGGGAGGACCTTCCACTACTACTTGGGATTAATACTGGGCAAGGGAAAGACAAAGTTGTGCCTACTGCATTGGAAACTTATCTGAAAGAACTTAAGGCTCCATTCCGTAAGGCTGCTGATAAAGCTGGCTGGTTTTTAACTACTAGGGAGCCAGCCGTGTCATGGCTGCAGTCTTGGGGTTCAACTGAAATGGATACTGCTTTGAGCTCCAAGGTTATAGGTGTTTCACTTTCAACAGAGTCTCTTCCCTATTGATTTTGTTGTTTTATTTTTAGGGAGTCTTGTGCTATGTTAACTTTATGCATTATATTTTTCCTTTGGAGAAAATTATGGTATAAGTAGATTCAGAAATTAATGTTTTATTTTGGATGTCCTAATTTGTGAATGAAAGGTTCATCGATACTAGTATCCTGTGTAGTGGCTAAATGGAGTTGCAGCTGTTCAGTAAATGATGCAAGTTTCTTCCAGATTATATTATGTTCACGTCCCCAAGATTCTTTTATTGTTGTGTTGCAAATTTCGTGGGTCGTTCTCTGTAGAGGTTACTACACCAACTGGGAAAATTGGTTCAATGATTATGTTGGGCAAAATGCAAGAATGTTCTAGTATTCATCCTTGATCAACGTTTACTGTTCTCATGTCAGACTCACTGAGTCTTTGGACTTGAGTAGTCCGTAAGAGCAACATGTTTCCACAATTTTGATGGCTTTAGGGGATAAGGTTTCAGAACAAGATGCTATGTTTATTCTCAATAGGACGGTGAACCCCAACACTGCATTCTTTGTTCTTAGTTACTTCCCAAACCAGATTAACCCCATCAGAGACAAAGAGGTGGTTCTTTACCATGTGACCCTGAAGGTTTTGAGGAAGTGTAAGGATTTTGAAGGAGCAGAGAAGTTTTTGATGAAAGCTTCAGCGCAGGGGTCAAAACTGATAACATTACATTTTCAACCATGATCGACTGTGCTTGTATGTCTGGTTTACCTGATATGGCTGTTGAGTGGTTTGAAAAGATGCCTGGCTTTGTCACTGCATGCTCCACTATGATATATGCTTATGCACGTACTAATAATGTTGATATGGCTCTGAACCTATATTTTTCGTGCAAAAGCTGAGAAATGGTACCTCTATATAGTAACATTGTCAGCATTGATTCAGATTTACGGCATGTCGGGAAACACCAATACATAACAATCTGATAGGTTGCCATTTTGAGAGCTAAGAAGCACCGACAGGCCAAGCCTATATATGAAGAGATGAAAAGTAATAGAATTTCACCGGATTTTATAGCTTATGCATCTCTTTTGGCAGTCCTGTTAGAGAGCATGAGGGTAATGGAGATTTTAGAAAGTAAGCATCAGAACTTATAAATTCAATTGATGCTGAAGTGAAAAAGCCTTTATGCAATTGTCTAATTGATCTGTGTCAACCCGAAAGTGATCTGGACCAAGGATTGATGCTTGAGATATATACAAATATACAATCCAAATCACAAATTCGGTGGTCTTTGCATCTGAAGGAACTCTCAGTTGGAGCTGCTACGATTGCATTACATGTTTGGATAAATGACTTGTCTAAGGCATTGGAATCTGGGAGGAGCTTCCACCAATACTTGGAATTAACACTGCGGAGGGAAAATACAAGTATTCTGACAAAGGTTTAGCTATGTACTTGAATCACATTTGAAGGAACTCAATGCTCCATTCCTTGAGGTTTCATAAATTTCATAATGCAGTGCAGTCTTGCCGTGTGTCACATAAACAAATTGGGGTGGATATGTTTTTGCGGCGTCCAGCATTATTGAAGTTGTATATTGATGAACAACTTTAAAAATATGAAATAAAATAAAATGAAAGATATTAAGTGGCTACTGGAAGCATATGCTACCGGTCTACCATGAACAAGTGAAGGAACCAAAAGCTCTTGAATTTCCCACTTTATATGCAAAAAAGCCAAGGAGGCCCATAAGCAAGAAAAAATCATTGAGGGAATAGAAATAGAAACTGCATGAAAACGGAAGAGAGGATATCCACTTGATGGGTTCGGTCAGTGTCGGGGCCAAAACAATTCGATCCGAAGAAAACAAAATATGTTTATATTCTGAACAGCTTTCCTCCATAATGATCGTCGAGTTGACCAGGTGATGGGTCTAACAAGTCGGGTTTAGCGGTTTGGTTAAAACGGGTCACAATCCCAAACCAAAATGAACACAGTTATTTGTTGAGACTCAACAAGAGCTATGATGTGAGAATGAGCATGGTTCTGCCTCTACATGTCCTACCAAAAAAACACCTTTTGCACTCATTTTCTTGAATGTTTTTGCCCTCGATAGTCACCTCCTATATTTGTCGTGTTCTTTCTCATGGTTCTATTGACCATCGGTGGTTTGCTTGCACGACAGCACAACATCCATGGGACTTCTTTGGTGGGGATGATGCAGTAGACGCCCGAGGGATGGATAAAAACTAAGAAACATGTAGAGGAGCAGATGATGCTGTGATAGAGGCTAAATCAAATAGAGCAGGTTTGCAGGTGCACTTACACACAACCAAAATGACTTACACTTGAAATATAAAGTGAAAACCCGTTTTTAACTAACTTTTCATCAGAACAAAATCGATAATCACCTGACTTGCAAATGATGCATGTTTGCATGCTTCGAATATTGCAGGTTCGGTCAGAGACTAGTATGCTGCTCACCCCTTACGCAAATTGGGTTTCCTCAAGTTCTTAATGTATTTGGAAACGAGGGAAGCATGCTATTATCTCTTTCACTCGATTTTCATTCGTATAACAGACACGAAGAATCATAAAAACTTCACATGACAAAAAATTGAAAGGAGGCAGTTAGTAGTGGAAAAACATCATTCATATCTTATCTTTGATATATATATATATATATATATAACAAACTCTTCTTCACTCATATATTCAACAAAAATATAAGTAGTTTTTATTTCATTTCATAATAAAACACAGTAAATATGTCAATGAGATATAATATGCGTAAGTATCTAATCAAATCCACAAAATTATTTTCTTTGATTTGTAAAAGGAAGAGGATAAATAATGATAAACTCAAAAGGGGCATGATCAAAGGACGCCACGTTTAAAAATAAACATATTTAACAACTTTCTTTTTTATAAAAAATGAATTTTATTTTTTCATTATTTAATTTAAAGTTTCTATAAAGTAGAATAAGTTTATAATATTTTATACAATTTAAATACTAATTAATGTTTTATCACTCAAATATATTTAAAGAATAATATATTATATAAAATATAAATAAATAACTACGATTTAATTTCATATGTATAGAAATTAAATTTATAAAATTTTATATAAACTATTTGCCAAATAATATTACAAGAATAATTGATGGAAAAAGTGAAGTAAATGGAGAAAAAAAAGTGAAGTAATCATGGTTGGCGAAAAAAAAAAAACCATTATTTTCTCTCCGAAAGCCATATCGATTTATGGAGGATAATTGACCGTTGCAGTGACTGAGATAGGAAAAATGGCTCAGTCTTACCCTCTGTGTTCTTCCTCTTCTCCTGCTGCTGCTACTGCTGCTGCCTGCAAACCCATAACTTCAATCTCCTTCTCTTATTCCTCAGTCAATCTCAAACTTCCCTACTTTCCTTCTTCCCTTCACCTCTCACTTATCGCCTCTCATTCCAAAACCCTTCTCCACGCCTTTCAAGACATTAATTCTCTTTCTCTCTCAGACGCAGAACTCGACGACCCTAATGCAAAGTCTTCGTCTTTCTCCAAAACTTCCAACCGGGTTAACCGCAAAAGCTCCAAATCCAAACACCTTCTCGACAATTCCGATGAAGCCAAGACTCCTCTCGCCAAACTTGCCAAGTCTTTGGACTCGTGCAACCCTACTGAGGAACAGATCTCTGAAATCTTGAAGTCTTTAGGGGACAATGTTTCAGGGCGCGATGCTGTGGTTATGCTCAATTGCATGGTGAATCCCTATACCGCACTCCTCGCTGCTAAGTACTTGCAGCCAAAGATTCAACCCGATTCACATGCTGTTCTTTACAACGTTACCCTCAAGCTGTTTAGGGACGCTAGGGATTATGCAGGCGCAGAGAAGGTGTTTGATGAAATGGTTAAGAGAGGGGTTAAGCCTGATGCCATTACCTTTTCAACTATAATTAATTGTGCTTCCATGTGTCGTTTGCCACATAAGGCTGTGGAATTGTTTGAGAAGATGCCCCACTTTGGTTGTGAACCGAATCGCATTGTTTTATCACCTATGATATTTGCTTATGCACGCACTGGTAATGCTGATATGGCTTTGAAATTCTATGATCGTGCAAAAGCAGAGAAGTGGCGTCTTGATACGGCGGTTTTCTCAGCATTGATTAAGATGCATGGGATGTCTGGTAATTATGATGGATGCTTGGAAGTTTACAATGATATGAAGGTTTGTGGGGCCAAGCCTAACATGTTAACTTATAACAGTCTGTTGTATGCCTTGGGGAAAACTAGGAGAGCTTGGGATTCTAAGGCTATATATGAGGATATGCTAAATGATGGATTTACACCAAATTGGCAAATTTATTCTTCTCTCTTACAAGCCTACTGTAGAGCACGGTTTTGTGAAGACGCGCTGAGTGTTTATAAGGAAATGAGGGAAAAGGGAATGGATTTGGATGTATATCTTTATAACCAGCTTTTTGAGATGTGTGCTTATGTTGGCTGTGTGGATGAAGCTGTTGAAATTTTTGAAGACATGAAAAGTTGTGGGACTTGCCAGCCTGATCATTTTTCGTATGCATTCTTGATCAACATGTACGCCGGCTTTGGGAAATTTTCGGAGATAGAAGCCTTGTTTAATGAAATGATGGAATCTGGATTTCAGCCTAATATTATAGTTTTTACATCACTTGTCAATTGTTATGGAAAAGCCAAGCAAGCTGATGGTGTTGTCAAGACATTCAATCAACTCTTGGATTTGGGCATTAGTCCTGATGACCGCTTCTGTGATTGCCTTCTGAATGTAACCACCCGAATGCCAAAAGAACAACTTGGTAAGCTAACAGGTTGCATTGATAAGGCTAATCCTAAGCTTGGGTCTGTGGTAAGATTTCTAACGGAAAAGCGAGAGGATGCTGGAGATTTTAGAAAGGAAGCAACAAAACTTTTTAATTCAATTGGTGATGATGTAAAGAGGTCAACATGCAATTGTCTAATTGATCTGTGTGTCAACTTGGCTCTGCCAGGGAGAGCACATGACCTGCTGGACCTGGGGCTGACTCTTGAGATATATCCAAATTTACAATCTAGGTCTCAATCTAATTGGTCATTGCATCTGAGGAAACTCTCAGTTGGAGCTTCTCTAGCTGCTTTTCATGTTTGGATAAATGACTTGTCTAAGGCTTTGGAATCAGGGGAGGAGCTTCCACCACTACTTGGGATTAGAACTGGGCTAGGGAAAGACAGAGTTGTGGCTACTGCATTGGAACCATATCTGAAGGAACTTAAGGCTCCATTCCGTAAGGCTGCTGATAAAGCTGGCTGGTTTTTAACTACTAGGGAGCCAGCCGTGTCATGGCTGCAGTCTTGGGGTTCAACTGAAATGGATACTGCTTTGAGCTCCAAGGTTATAGGTGTTTCACGAGAGTCTCTTCCCCACTAATTTTGTTGTGTTACTTTCAGGGAACCTTATGCCATGTAACTTTATGCATTATATTTTCCCTTTGGAAAAAATTATGGTATAAATTCAGAAGTTAATGTTTTATTTTGAATGTCTTAATTTTTTAATGAAGGCTCATTGATGCTAGTATCTAGTGTAGTGGCTGCATTGAGTTGTAGCTGTTCAGTGATCTTGGAAAGATGTAAATTTGTTCCAGATTATATAATGTGCACGGCCCCAAAATTCCTTTATGTTGTGTCGCAAACCATTTGGGTCGTTCTCTGTTAGAGGTTACTACACCAAGTGGGAAAATTGGTTCAATGATTATATAGTGCTCAGTGCATGAATGTTCTAGTATACTCTCCATGAATGCTGTAAAGCATACATGTGGTGGAGATCCTTATGCTCAAATCAAGGACCGCAAATTTAACGTGGCGGAGATCTACAAAGTGAGGAGGACAACCTAGCAATCAACATTACTGAGTTTTCGATTTCGGAGAGTTAGTTACAAGAAACATAAACGGCTTGGTTTTACGCTATGAATAGAAAGTCATTCCATTTCAACCGTTTCGATTTCCTAGAGCACGGTAAACAACTGAAAAGAAGCATGTGAATTATATGCCTTCTCTTCTCTTGTTTTTCAAAGTGCTTGAAACAGAAAAAGAAAAGAAAAGAAGACAGACACGGTTGAGGTTGACCTATATTGAATATGTGATCGGACTTTATTAAGTGAGATTGACTTTGACTTTGAGTTTATGGTTTGAATTTTTGTTATTATTATTATTATATGGAAAAAGGTTGGTAAAACGAAGAAAGAAGAAAGAAAGGGCTTTTGACTTTTGTTAAGAACAATATTTTAGAGGTGATGTGCTTGGAACATGAGTGCCTGCTCCAGTCACACCCCATTTGACTTTTTCTGGCCAAATGAAACTTCTGCATATTTTTATTTTAAAAGGAGTCAAACTTTTTACAAAAGGTATGTGATCAGTGATTCAGTGGTGGTTTGCACGTTAATATTATATCCAACTCAAGTTGACCCAACCCTCTCTATATAATGGGAAGTCTTTGTTTGTTTGATCATATGCACAATGGGAAACTGTATGGCTTGCCACTCTCAACCGAAACAAAGCAGAGTCCTCTAATCGAAGCAAGGAAAATAGAGGTTGATGCCTCAGTGCCACTTGAAAAGATGAACTCTGCTTCAGGTAAACGTTACATATTGGTGCGTAGGAAGCTGCAGCAAGGGGAGTTTTACCAGCTTGCACCATTCATGACGCAATCTGGTAGGACAACTGACAACAGAAAGATAAAGGCAGGGAATGTGAAGATTGTGGTGACTGCAGAACAATTGGAATTGCTGTTAAGTGGATCAAAGAAGTTCCATACCAAAAGTAGAGTTTCCTGTATCAGGGGAAGTTCTGGGTTGAGAAGGTGCCGAAAATGGATGCCTTCTTTACCAACTATTCAAGAGGTGCAGAACTATTAAATGGTGGGATGGGTACAATTTAAGCATTCCTATTCTCAGTTGTGCAACTAGTTTTATTTGTAGTTTTTTTGCAAATTTTCCTGAAAGATGTCAGGTTGTATTTGCTCAGGAAATTAGGATGTTTACCTGCTCAATTTTTTAAGTGTAACAGCAGGGGGAAGAAAAGAAAAAGGAAAAGCTTCTCAATATACATCCTCTTTTGTTATCTTCAGGTTTAAGAGTTCTTCATTCATGCTGTAGTAGTAGTTAATGCTGACTGCTGTTTATGTTCTTGAATGAACAAAGAGAATGAGATTTTTGTCAATTTCTGTTGTTTGAGTGCTGTTAGGGGTACCAATTTACCACAGGGCAGAGAAGTTTTCCTTCTCAGATTGGTTTTGTCTTTCATTCTCAGTTTCTAAACTTTCTCCGTTTTAATCACAGCACTGTTCTCTATTAAAACACAGTGAACTTCAGTTCTATCATACTTCTGGTAGAATTTATCCTTGCTATTTTTAGATTGAAAGATAGTATGGAATGCTCAGTTGTGTATAGATATATTCTTTAAAGACTTGTAGTGAT
The DNA here is from genome assembly GCF_003935025.1 of Abrus precatorius. Taxonomy (NCBI): domain Eukaryota; kingdom Viridiplantae; phylum Streptophyta; class Magnoliopsida; order Fabales; family Fabaceae; genus Abrus; species Abrus precatorius. The sequence continues at coordinate 28,228,357 of NW_020874292.1, read as the reverse complement.
CCATGATTGTTGTGGGCTGATATCCTTAAATGCCCAATTATAAGTGAACTTATTGCCATACTCATGGCATTAAGCAGTTTTATACATGAATGAAATACATTTGTTCATAATGCAGACATGTAACCCAATTGTTTTTCGCGTGTTCATCACATTTCATCTCTCTGCTGATACATTTGACAAACTTGGCTAGTATGTAATACTCACAACACAATCACGGAACACAAAGGAAAATCATTTAAATAAGTATAGTATATGTACAGAGTCAGATCCCAGACTCCCTTACCCCAGCAGAACTTTATTTCAACACACTACCTCACTAATTTTTTGTATTTACAAATAAGAATCGCAAGACATCATTGATTAATAAATCGCCTTCAATTGTCCCTCAATAAAGAATCAGTAATCTTTCACCAACCTGCAGTAAATTTATAAAAATGTTAAGATCTGGAATTAGACAAACTTGACAATCAACAGTAACGAGTATCAGTTATTCACAAGAAAAGTTACAGAACCTTCTAGAGGGGTTTGAGCTTCTGTTTTTCCTGTTATCATCTGATTTTGTTGATGCAGCTTCCTTCTCTCTAGCAGCTGCTTCTCTTTTCATTTTCTTCCACTCCACTTCCATAGCTTTTGTCAGTGCATCAACTTTCTTCGTGAGCATCTGAAAAGCATGTATCGTATCTTTAGGTCTAAAGTGATAAATGGGAGGGGTGGGATTGGGGGCATAACTGGTACTAGTACCTTTATTTCTTCATCTTTTGTGTGCAAGCTACTGTCTTTAATTTCACAGAACTTCCTCAAATTGATCACCTCTTTTTGAAGTCTGTCATATAGAAAACCTGAAACCACATCATTGCTGCCTAAATCATTACGGCTATTGTTTTTGGAGTCTTCATCAACACTGACTTTAATTTCTCCTGCTTCTCTTTCATCATTACATTTATTTGAATTCATGCCTGTATTCATCTGCGTCTCATTTTCTTTTTCACCACTATCAGCAACTTTATTTCTTGATGCCCATATACCTTTCTTCAACACATTTTCGGCAGAACCATGCTTCTTTTTTACAATGCTGTCCTGTTTTAGGTTCCCAGCAACACTGTCTATGTTGCTTTTTATATTTGGCTTTTGAAAAAAAGAGCTTCCAACAGTTGATGCCCTTGGTTGTGATGAGGATCTGTTTCTCAGTCCACCATTGTTTGTTAGGAAACTTAAGATGTTAGATTTTTCTGCTTTTGCAGACCCAGCATTTGAATTGATTGGGTTACTTGAGAAATTCTTTAAGCCTTCTTCTAGTGTTTTTAACCTCAGCTTCAGTTTATCCTGAGAAAAACACAAGATAACATTTGCTATGGCTAAAAAAAATTATTACAATTTTACTTGGAAGGAAGACAAATAAGTTTACCTTCAGTTGTGACTCTGCCTTCGCTGTTCTCTCTGATATAGCTAGCTTTTCTTTCAACCGTTGCATCTCTGCCTACTTATGCATGGACACACTTGATCATAAATTTTTCTTGCTCATAATCAAATTCCCAAAATTTAGGATAAAAATTCCTTTTGAGTTGCCTTCTTCAGCATTTTAAAGTATAATTAGGACTTGAAATTAGCTTTTCTTTATTGGACTTTGGACCTTTTATTTATTGCCGTATATATTGGTCTTGGATTCATAAAAGGAAAAGCTATGTTATTAACGGAAAGAGTAGTATTTTTGGATTGAGGAGGCAGGATCATATGAGCTCCAAAGAAGATTTTCATACCTGCATGATCTTTCTCTCTTCCAGCCATTGCCTGACAGGCATGACCTTGTCATTCTCATCCTTCCACTCATTAGCCACAATAGTTGCAATTCTATTGGCTGAAACTTTTACCCTTGCTAGCTCCCTCTCCAGTGTCCTCTTCTCCTCCTGAAATTTTGTGCTAAATTATGTTACTAAATAGATCAACCACAAAGCAGAAAGTGAAGATATCCAAAATTATGTTCAAAATGTCAGTGGCCATAAGATATGCCTACTTGCAATTCTGAAATCTGTCGTTGATAATCGCGAATGGCATTAGCATTGGCTCCACTAGATAAGATGACCTCCTCAAGTTCATGGATGGTTTGGCTTAGTTTCTCAACTTCCAAAATCTTTTGGCGATGCGTTTTCTCTAAGATTTTGTTCTCCTCCTGTTCATGAAAGTTGTAAATTGGCTGAACTACTTACAACAGTTCATTGTAGAAACTAAATGTGAAAATGGAAACATAAAAAATATGCCTGGCATATCTCAATCTGTCTCTTCAAGTCAAAGTTTTCATTCTGAACTTCCTCAACTATCAAAGCTCTCTCTAGTGCACTTCTTAGAATCCTCTCCGCTTCAAGCAACGCTGACTCTTTGGATTTTGTGAGCCGTTCCAAAGCTTTCTTATCTTCCTGCAGTGCTGCAATCTGAAGACAGAATGAATGTTAGTATTGTCACCATGCACAATTTGTAAAGGCATCTTCATTGGGCCTTGCATTGTTATTACCTCATTCCTATAAATCTTAATCTCAGCCTCAAGAGGAGAAATGACACTCTCAAGAGGAACAAAATCATCTTCCTTTTGATCTGTGTGTACCCTTCTAAGAGCTGCTTCTGCAGCATATTGTGCAGCCAATGCATCTTTCTTTTCTTCTGTTAGTTTCTTGATTTCTAGGTTCTGCATGTGAACAGATTTCGAAGTGTGCATTGTAGAATTTAGCATTGTTTAACATGGTTCTAGTTTCCAAGATAAACTAGTACAAGTTTGGGGTACCTTGTGTTTAAGATGATCCTCAGCAAGTTGAAGTCTCTCCTCTAGCTTATTGACTTCATTTCTCAGCTGGAATTGGAGAAAGATAATTATATTATATAGTCACTGAGAAATTTATATATCTTGTTATTTATGAACTGATGTGTAGTGTAACTGAATCAGTACTATACTAAGGAGAGTGTAATAACTGCATCTAAAAAACAATATTTGATTTTAATCTATTAACACTGTAAAAAAATTAAACTAAATATCAATGGATCAAATTTTACTCTTAAAAGAAATACCTCTTCTATTGCCTTATCCTTCTTAGCTTCGGTTGACTTTAAGGCTTTGATTTCACTCTGGCAACTCGCCAGTCCCTTAACCTTTTCTGCAATGTGAATAGTATTTAGTCATAATTTCATATATGAAACATTGATTTAAAAATAATACGAAAGCACATTCATTATGGTGTGAAGGAAAAGAAAACTAAATTATATTTTTCATGTTGTTATGTGAGGGAAATACACATGAATAAATTCCTATATAAATAATAATAAATCTTATTGCATGCAATGAATGTATTAGATACTTTAGGCAATCAATGAAACATAAAGCGTATCAATGTTGTAATATCAGGTTTCAAACTGTGATAACAAAATCCAAGAGGGGAGAATATACCTTGTAAGCTTAAATCTTTTTAGATATAAGCTTGTTTGATTGCCCTCTATATTTTAAATTCTCCCCTCCCCACTGTCACTCACTTATTAGCCAAGATGTGTAAAAAATAATTAACAAAATAAGCTACCAATTTTCTTTTCTTTTACACATTAATCATAATGATAAACAACCAAACTTTATTCCACTGTACGTGATTCATGTAGCCACCTCAGCTAGAGGAATAATACTTTATTATTATTATAATTATTATTATTTGTTGTATTAATCATAATAATAAACCTATATCTTTTTTATATTTGTAAACCCTACCAATGTTGAGTAATCTCCTTTCTTTTATATATTTTAGCTTAAAAAATATTAAGTTAGGGAATAGTTGACTCAACATTATTCACAACTTTATAATAAAAAACTCTATAATAAAACAGAAAAAATTCAATTTCTTTAAAATAATTTTATGTCAACTTTTTTTCTCTTAATATTATTATTTTTTGTTTAAACCGTAAATATCTTTTACTGAAAGTAATCTTGTACAAGTCAAGTAGGATTATTATAGGAAGTTAAATTTTTTCTTTAAGTATTTAATATAATTATATTTACAGGGATTCAAATATAAGAATACACGTTAAGTTAAAATAATTCTCTGTCAATTGATCTACGTACTTTTTAGTTCTCTCTCATTATTTGCCTCGATTAAATTTCACATTTTCTTTTTAATAAGAATTGTTTCTTTTATAAAAAAATGTTTCCACAGGGGTCATCGCCTTTTTATAAAATGAAGACATGCGACACTATTAAAGTTTGCTAAAGATTGTCTTAGTCAATTAGAACCTTCCGTTAAGGCGTGTTTACTCTAGCAAAATATTTTTTTTTCATTTATGTTTTTTAATAATTAAAAAATACCATACTATTTTGACCTTATTCTCATTTTAAAGGATTTGTACAAAAAATAATTTTGTAACTTTATTTTCATCAATCTGGTATGATGTTTTAAAAATAGAAAATCAAGTAAAAATATTGTATCTTCTTTATAATTATTGATAAAAATAGAAAATCAACGCACAATACTTGTACTCAAACTTAAGGTTCCCTTAATTTTTAAGATATTAAATACATCTATATTGTATTACCCAAAAGTTCAAGTCTCTGTTTGTTTTGGTTGAAATTCTTATTTTAGTGTGTGTTTGTTTTCACATTATATTTCACCAAATTTATGTCTATTTCAACATTCTCAAGAGCAACTTTCTAGTTTTGAACGCGCAATTGCTACCTGTGAATGCGTATCTGGCGAGGCTATTAACTGTAACTCCCTCAACGTAAAAGTCACATTTTCTTTTGTGTTGAGTAAATTCTCATTTATATATATCCATTGTCAAAACAATTTTTTTAACTTTACATTATATTTGACAGTATCAAATAAGAAAAACGATGTCCTTTAAGTAATTATACATCAAAATAATCTTTATTAAAACCATCTAATGTTAAAAATTAAGTTTATCTAAAACAAAAAAAAACAAACATTATTAACATGTTTAAATTCACGTTTAAATAGAAAAAATTATATTTACTTCAACATTATTAACTATATCAACATAACTTTTACGTTTAATTCATGTTTTCAGATTTTTTGAAGTGTTTATAAACTCTCGAGTGTTTAGGACGGGTTGCTTACAGAACATATTCATGTTAAACTGAATGCAATAACATAGCTTTAAATTAACGTGAAAGTGGAACGGGGAATGGAACACGCACTAAGATGCAATTGAGTGAATCCCATGGTTGACTCACATGCAGGAATGAAAAGCCAAGTGAAAAGGAAAATGGTGAAGCAGAGAAAAGAATATAACAAAGATAAGAACCTGAGAGTTGATTTTGCAAACGATGAATCTCCAACATCACAGGGTCTGGTTGGATAAGTGGAAGCTCTTCTCCACCATATAGCTCCTCACAGCTCACCATTTTGTTCTTTCCAGTGTTGGCAAATGCTCACACAAATAGGCTTAGTTCAACAACAAATGGGGTCTTGTTCAATGGGTATATATAGTATTTTTCCTTTGGTTTCCAATTTATTGGTGCTGACAAGTGCACTGCTAAGGGTGAGTCCTAAAACACCAACTACAAAAGATGGCTCTAAAAGGGTAATATAATAATAAAAATGAGAGGTATATGGCAGAAAATAAGAAAGTCCATTTGTATAAGGAATTGACCGCAAAGAGAGGAATGAGCTTCCCCTGCAGTGAAGCAAACTTAACAAATGAAACACATAACAGGTCAGCTAAGCCGGCTACTAGTTTAGCTTATTAGCTCCTAAATTCTACCTTTGATAGTAAAAAATCAGTATAAAAAATTAATAAAATTCTTCTTATAATTTTAAAAATAATTTATCTTTTTAAATTTTATAAAAATTAAATGAGAAGCTTTAAAAAAATTGAAAAACATAAATAATTTTTTACTTATAAAAGAATTTTATTTATTTTTGAAATTCATTTTTTTATATATATAAATTTCTCTATAAGTATATTTAAATTGAGCCTTAATGAATCAATTAATTCCTTAATCTCCCTGACCCTCCTCTCAGTAGACAATGTCAATTATGTATTTGATTAAACTTAAAAGCAAGGTTTGTTAAGTTACTTTTGACTTTGTTTGCTTTGTTTTATTTTTGTTGGGGTACATTGGAAGGGAAAAAGAGCATTACAGAAAATTGCCAATTGAGCCTAGTTACTGTCGGCTTCTAAAACAACCATCTTTTTACTAACCTAAACAACAAAAATCAGCTTCAATCATATTGCAGAATAGCAAAATAGTTCATTAGTTGGTTGCAGTTTTTCCTTTGGATATTTGTTTTTCTGCTGACAAATTTTGCTTCAGTCTCAAATCTCAATTATTAGTGTTAAGAGTATGAGGTATTAAGGGTCCTCACAAATAATACCAAAAAACACAATATAGTTTGCAGCATGTAAAGTAGGCATAATTAGAACATATTATCGAGCTTTTGAGTATTGGGTTCTTTTACATGACCTTAAAATCAACGTGACTCAGGTAGGTGTCGTATGACTATCTTTTTAGTTCTTTACTTGCTATGGAAAAAATCTCCATAAAGGGTACAAATTTATTTTATTTGGGTAAAGTGAGTAATTCATTACAAATTTAACTCTCCTAACTCCTTGTCATATTCATTCTTTATCAGTGAAAGGATGTGTTTCTTTGGCAGACTCACAAATTCATTTGAAATTCAACTCTCCTAACTTGTCATATTCTATCTGTGTCAATGGAAGGATATCAATTTGGACTATTGTATTGCTTAAGCGCTAAAAACGTTCTGAGATCATTTTTATTTTACTTCATGAAAGTGCACTTAGAAAAGACTGCGACTATAACAAAATAAATGAGGTGTCAGGACTCAGATTTTGAAAGCGACCAACTAATTAAAGTGGCTTCAAAGAACAAATAAATTTTGATCAATATTCAGAGAAGTAGTCATCTTAGCTTAAAAGTATAATAATTAAATAAAGTAAAAAAAAGAAAAATTTACGGTTTCTACACACAAAGCTAAAGGGTTTTGATCAATATTCAGAGAAGTAGTCATCTTTTGTTTAGATGGTGACAACAAACTGAGGGCTTTACCAACAACCAATTTTCACTTTAAAATTAAATGAAGGGAACCACATACAAAACATGATAAATACTATTCAAAAGGGTTTTTTATTAAATATAATTGAATTCAATGATTTCTCAATTGAATTAATCAGTTACTAGCAATGGGTGGATTGTGATGTGATGAAAGAGGGATGTTATGCTTCTAGTGGTTCCCTTAGTGGCATATATTTTATGTTGGATTGAGTTGGTATGTTTACATTTTATAAAATGCCTCTAACCAAAAACCAAAAAGGACTTGAAAATTATATTATATTATATTATATTATATATATATATATATATATTGTTAACAATAATATGTACATGGTGCCTTAGGCTAGAATCTTCTGCCAGGTGTTGTTCAAAGGAAAGATTGGATGGAAGCGTATAGCATAATTAAAAAATAATTTATACAAAACTCATACATATTCATATTTGACCATATCTAGTTAGGTTGAATCCAAATAAAACCTAAAAATTTTGTATGATTTAATTTATTAATTTTAATGATTTATAGATGTATTTTCACTCACAGATGTCGATTCATGTGTACAACATATGTTGAACTTCGTAGCGACTTATTATTATAAACAAGGTCTCTTAAGTCAAAATGAACACTTATATATAATATTAATACTAATTATTTGAACATAATTGAGTTGGGATTCTTTTAGGATAATACTTAATAGCAGCCTCTACGCATAATGGTAGTTGTAGAAAGGGATGTTTTTATCTTTATCTATCAATTGTAATGTGAAAGCATGAAAAACAAAGAAGGGAAGAAAAATGTACCCAATTGCCCTTTAGTACTAATCCTTGACGCCAATTATTATTAAGATCCTTGTACATTTTGCAAAGTGAAAAATAAAATAAATACTACTTTAATATTTTTCTAATCAAAGTTGACCTAAAGAAGTGTTATTTGCATAAATTTTTTATATAATTATATGAATAATGAGAATAATTTTAATATGTCCGTAATTAACTTGAATGATATACACATCCATTTGTGAATTATGTTAGTTATTTAATTTGCCGATATGATTTTTTTATTTTTACATTAAGAAGAATGTTATTAACAAACTTTAAAATACTCTAACTATTAATTAAAATTTATTAAAAATTATAAAACTATGTAAATTTTACTATTTTTATTATTAAATTAATATTTTTTTTCATTCTTTTATAATTTTTAATAAATTTATATCAATAATCAGAAGAGCAGAAGTTAAGTCTTTTTACTAACTGCTTAAAGTATACAAATATCCATGTTTTCTTCTATGTCTTTTTAATTGAAAAAATAGCATCTTAGTTAGCAATTAAGAAAGAAAATGTGCAATATTTTGTAAAAATTAAAAGCAACAAACAAATGATTTCAATCTAGAAACTGCCCGCAATGAAATATGAAAAAAATTCATTAACAATTGGGCTGTTGCTGATTTTACAGGTTTGAAAAAATTGAGCCCATTCTAATTCTATAAAGTATCCATTGTTGTCCATTTCAGCGTGACGCAACGAATAATGATATTAAATCCAAGTTTACTGAATGGTCTTAAAGAGCATGAGTGGAACTCAAGCAAATCCTTGGTGGGCTTCTGGTTCCTAAATAACAAAAATCTAAGTCCGAACCATAACCAATGCTTAAGGGCCCACATGTGTATGAGATTAGTGCTTAATGTTAGAAGGAAAATTAAATTTTGACTTGTGTTTTATCATTTATTGACTTTATCTATTGTCGTTATCTCTTTCATAACATTGAAGAATACATCCTACCTCAAGCTGAGTCACAAATTTGAAATTTAATCTCCTTTATGAGACTGAAGGTTACCCCTTACCTCAAAGTGAGAGATGCATATCTATTGAATCAAAAGTCATTAACATAGATTTTATTTTGTTCAAGAATGATTAACTTATAATTTTTTATTTGCAAAAATCAAAATTTTTAAATAACTACACAAATACCATTACATTGCATTAGAAATTTGATTCTCACCCTTCTTAAAAAAAGAAGGCATAGAGATTTGAATTTAATTGAAATTGATTTTAGAGCTCTACTTACTAGAGTTTGCATTTTCCTTTAATTTCAGTTCTGCCAGCAAATTGTGCTATAATATTTGTTACGGTGAAAAATAATTTTCTCTTAACTTTTTTTCACTAAATGATGATTAAGGCCTGGACTTCCCACGTGATTGTTTTGGGGGGATGATGACAGTGTGTGGTTTAAAGATACCTTAAATCCAAAGGAAGAACAGAACTTAGCTCAAATGAATCTCAATTGTTCATTGATTAATTTGATGAGTTCATGATACACATCACTATAAAGAAGAACAAGATCGAAGATATGCCTTTCCTGAAGGGTAGGTTAATCTTCAATCCAAATTTCTAATTAAAAAGCATCCACTTCCAAAAAAGACACCGCAAACCGACCAATCAGGAATTTGACAAAGAATCTATACCAAAAACATTCCATCAACTTATTTTAATGACTAATATGCCCTTCACAAATTGGTCCTGAAAACAATTATTGAATGGCTTATCCTTCCCCTTTCCTGGCCGTCCATGAGAACCTTTGGAGTCACTACTCTAATGCAAATGGATTTGATGTTACGATAATGCCATCTTCCTTATCTCATTTGAAAGTTAGATTTGTGGTGGGATTCATCTATTGTGGTCATGGCAAGGGACATTTTTATTAGGTAGATTACAGAGAGAATTTATGCATACCAATTTTACAGCACTGTATAGATTTTTATTTATTTACTACCTATATAAGTCCTGAAAAAGCTAGAGAGAATGAATGTGTTGACAAAAACAGTCCAATACCACCCCACCCGAGATTTCTGTCTAACTTTTACTGTTTTTAAATTTCTTAATTTGTTGTTCAACCAATAACATGTAAGCAGGTTGCTACATAGTGATTTTGTATCAAGAGTTTTCATACTATATAGCAAAACTATTTCTGTTGCTACATAGTGATTTTGTATCAAGAATTTTCGTACTATATAGCAAAACTATTTCTAATTCCACTTTGTCCACCTATTAGTGGAAGGAGAGTTTGGGAAACACAGGTGCCTTTTAGCAAAACAGTGGCAGATGGGCCAAGCAAGCTTTGAAAATCATTGAGACCATCATTTCCAACACAGAATCTCTTCAGATATATAATACTTGCCAACACTAAACTCGTTAAAGAAATAAAAATACTCTCTCCCCCTCCATCAACCTTTCTCTCTTCAACCCTTTTTCCCATTCTTCCTCCTCCTCCTATCTCTCTCATTGTAGTGAAAGAAAGTGCTATACAGAGCCATGGATGTATCAGAAAAGCTTCAACAATATAGATACCACATAACCATAGCAATAGTTGTTTCACTCTCATTTTCCTTGCTGTTATATGCAGCTCCTCGGTTTCTGACCATTCTGGCCTATTTTTGGCCTTTGTTTGCTTCCACTACTGTCTTCTTGGTTGCAATAATAGCCTTCGGAGGAGTTTCAAAACTCTCAACTGAAGAACATGGTGAAAAGGCTGGTGAAGGACTCTTGGATTATGTAGCAGGAAGGGCAGAACTTACTCAGGAGGCTCAAAACTTCTAAGGGAATGAAGGGTGTTTGAATTTCAGGCTTAGTTTAGAAGGACTTAGTACCTTTGAAGTTCAAAATCCATGTTCGATGATGTCATGTTCTATGTGACCAGATTGGTGCTGAAAAGACAATTGTATCTATCCAATGTGCATAACAATTGTCATCGCAATATGAACAAAAATAAACAAGTATAATTAAACTCTGGAAATGTTGAGTATAAAATTTCTTCAGTTTAATCTCATTGTTTCATGCCTTCTTAAGTTGGCTAAACGTAATGGTTTTGGCATTAACCCTTTATTCTGTGGTAAAATCTGTCTTCATTTTTATGTACTACAGAAAATTTGCTTTCTGGACCTTCCCTTGTTATTTCAATCACCGAGCCTTGGATTTGTAATATTTTTTTCCCGATTATTTTGTCCAATTTTAAGTCACAAATTAATACAATTGAAAAGATAACATGTATTTTTTATGGGGACAAGGTTTTGCGGAAAAAAGAAACAGAATTATACAATGAGTTATGCCTTTGAAAATTGACAATTTTAATCTCCTTTTCCGAACGATAAAGTTAAGATGAGAGGATAAAAATGACCATAACTATATTCTAAAACGATTTTCCTATTCTATTCATTAGGTGCGTAGGTTAATAACTTTAATAGAAAATAAATGAATTTTGTGGTTAAAATTTTTTTGTTTTCCTAACAAAAGTTTCTGTTTTGACTTCTGCACTTGGTGTATATCATAGAAAAATCGATTCTAAAAATAAGCTTTTGGGTTTGGGTTTGGGTTTGAGTTTGAGGGGGAACTTAATAGCCTCTTGAGCAGATAGCTGCATGGAAAACTAAATTTAAGGCCTTTATAATTATAACAAAAATTGATTAATGAGCTGATCTCATGGTTTTAGTTCTTAAGATCATTTTCCACTCTGACAAAACTCTTTCTTCATTTTTTTTTCTTTTGAGAAAAAAACCTAAGAAAGCATCTAACCTTTCAAGTGGCCCTCCGCAAACACTAGCGCTTGATTTTGTTCACTTTCTTTTTTCGTTATGAAAATATTTAAGACAGCATCTACCTTATCAAGTGGCCTACACTTGGGAACAAACTGTTGAGTTATCTTTTACAATTTTGGATTTTGCTTTCATATCCATGTGTTCCAAGTAGTGTTAAGCTCATGAAAGTGTGCTTTGTACCCGATAAAATGTTATATATTATCACAGAAATACATTGATTCACTAAAAATAAACAAATCGTACAAAAAAGATTTTCCCTTCCCCCTTGATCTCCAAGTTGTTTTCTTGGGCCTTGGCCTATTTGATTATAAAAAAAATTGTTAATATTATAAGAAAATATTAGAAAAAATCTATAGTTAATCCCATGATAGGTAAACATCAATATATCTCATGTGATGGGCATCAATTGTCCAATGCAAATATGTACCACATTATCCGTGACATAACCAAGAACATGTGCATTGCCACCAAGCATGTGGGGTGGGCAAAGGATTGCTTACTTGCCACAAACACGTTGCCTTGTAACAGCATTGCAACCTTAAAAGGGTTATTTGTTTTTAATGAGGCTGTTGAGGAGTAAGTTTCCTAAAAACTTCGTTAGGTGAAGGAACATGAAACATGGCTATGTTGAGGACCAACATCCCTATATTCTTAAGTTGTTAAATGAAGATACATGAATTGTTTTATATGTCTAAACAAGTATAGCAAATTAATGGTGCTTGCTATTTACTTTGTTCATGTGCTGCATGCTGTGCCTACTTACCTTTATTCTCCTTGCCTTTAGTGGCTGAATTGATGGTTACCTGGCGTGTTCCTCTTGGGTGAGAGAGCAAATGCCCACATGCGATGCAGATAAATTGTCCACCCATATGACATAGTGGCAGGAAAGTAGCAGACTAGAGATTCTAATTTCTATTTGAGTTGTAATTTTTTCACATCATTATTTTTACACATTTCCTTTAATTCATATAAAATGTCACATCTTCTAATAAAAAGAGAACGAAATTGAAAAAATCACACTTCTTTTATATGGATGTAAATAAGGGTCTCTTCACTCAGTCTACTATTATTATTTGCTCATTGCCCATTAATTAAAATCTATCTAATATTTAAGTCCCCGTTAATGTCCCAACACTGTCAGGCAGTAGATCTCCATATTCAACGTTAGTCATAGTAAAAACACAAATTAAGAAACCTGTTAGTTTTTGTACCATTGATCTGATACTTGATGAGAAAGAAACATGGGATACCTCCACCTGCATAGGGTGCTAATAACAATACTTCAATAACACTTGTTTGAAATTGAAATCCGGTCTTGCAGTTATAGATTGAGGGTGTAAAGGATTGTGGACAATATTTTGTTCTTGGTAATTGATCTCAGTCTCTGAAGCACTGTTACATTGGAGGATTCTTCTCTGTATCTCACTCTTCTCATTGAGATGAGAATATTCTCTTGACGCTGAAAGTAATGGTTGTTGACCTTCATTTGTACCCATCAACTTTCTGAACAAAACTTCATATTTTAGCAAGCCACCTGAAAAGTTGAGGTTATGAGAGACATAATTTTAGCAGCTGCCATGTTTCTGATCTCTCGTTTGATTTTGATGACCAAAATGAAGCTTCCTTTGAGTCAATTATGAAACTAGTATTAGTAGAGTTACTTTTGATGACAGCATTGTTGATAAACTAATGGCAAGGAGTTATCTTTCTGAAGTTTGTGAATATGTGGTTATTCAAAGTGTTTGCCTCAAAATTAGTTTGCATCCTCTCCAACTGAGATACGTCCTTGCCCTCGTTATTAGTAAAATTTAGGATAATATATTATATCATTCCCGACATTTAGTCCGTATAGCTGCAAACTCTTGTGCTAGAATTATTAGAACAAATTCACGAACAATTCAACTTTATTTCATTGAAGAAACTAATGCTTTGGCAGCCTAATTTATATGACTGATAACAATAATTCTGAATGGATGCATTAAGTATCAACCAATAAATTTATTTGAACTGACAAAGGAAACATACAAAGGAACATTGTTCTTCAATCCACTACGATCAGTGGCATCACGATTCACTCGTATAATCAATCCCTAGTGTCTGACCTTTCCTCTTTCCTTTAAGTAGAACTACTTTACAATGCATATGAAACTTTATGCTATATCATCTTTTTGGGCCCATATGAACAATAGCAAGTGTATTGATGTTTTATAAGATGCACATAAAAGAAAAGAAAAGAACATTACAACCAATCGGCACAAGAATAAGAACCTGAGAAAGTTACTTATTGTACCTCAACTTATCCAGAAAAGAACTAGATTTCCATTTTGCACACTCGAGCAAATTCTGTTACATTATCCTAAAAGAACAACTTTTTTTTCTCCCTTTTGAGGAAGTTCTAAATTGAAAATACATGACCAGATTCAAACCATTGTCTTAGCTGCCAAATGGACAATTCAACACCAGACAAAATTTAGATATGGTAAATTGGGTGTGTTATTTTTTCAATTAAAAACGGTATTTTATTTTATTAATCACAATTGATTTTAATTATCAAAATGAAAGAAACAGATTTTGAGATTAAATGTCAACTTTAATTAAAGAATAACATTAACAGTATCTTTTTAGAGACAAAATCCGCAATAATACCTAAGTTTTGTCCTAAGACCTCAAAATGCCATGTCGGCTTCGGCCCTCTCACTACAAAGCCTTATTACCTGAATTTCGTTTGGCCCAAAGTAGCCCAAATTTAAAATTCCAAATCGGAAACCAAAAACTGAAGAAAATCCAAATTGGAATTATTTTTTCTTGGAATTCTCGGAATAAGTTAAAGAACAGAAACAATCGACAAAAAGAAGGTCAAAAAGCAGAACTGGAGTTGGGAATAAGATGAACCAGAGGGCAAGGGTTTGAGCTCCCTCTCTCTCTCTGGTATGCTACTCAACACACTTTCATTAATTTTCCCGAAACCTCTGCATCCTTGTGTTCTGCCACGTTATTTATCTTGTAACCAAACTTTTCAAGCTTCTGTTTCTGGCAGCCGAAGACCCCTTTCTTGTAACAATTTCAATATCTGCTTAGGAACTTTCTGGGTATAAAAAAAAGTCTTTTTTATTATTTAGTTTGCCCATTTTCGTTTTGTTTATTTTTCTGTTAATGTTTAGGATTTTGGTTTCGTTTCTTAACATTACCTGTTTCTGGGTCACTTAAAGTTTGAAACTTTGAGTGATTTAAATACTCCATTCAAGTGGGAAAATGACATCCATACCTTCGAAAAACCTATGGATTCGGAGGCAACAATGCCCTTGTGGAGATTGGAAGTGTTATATTACATATGAGGGTGATGCTGAGGAGGGTTCTACACCACCAGAATTGGTGAAGGCAGAGAAAGCATCATCTGCAGCTATGATTACTCCCTATGTTGGGATGGTGTTTAAGAGTGATGATGATGCTTTTGAGTATTATGGCAATTTTGCTAGGAAGAATGGGTTCTCTATTAGGAAAGAAAGATCTAGAATTAGCCCTCAATTGGGTATTTACAAGCGTGATTTTGTTTGTTACCGATCTGGTTTTGCCCCGGTGAAGAAGAAGCCTAATGGTGAACACCATAGAGATAGGAAGTCCGTGAGGTGTGGATGTGATGCAAAAATGTATCTGTCCAAGGAGGTTGTAGAAGGGGTTTCTCAATGGTTTGTTGTGCAGTTTAGTAATGTGCACAATCATGAACTCTTGGAAGATGATCAAGTGCGCCTTCTGCCTGCGTACCGTAAAATTCATGAGGCCGATCAAGAGCGTATACTCCTGCTTTCCAAAGCCGGGTTTCCAATACATCGGATAGTGAAAATGCTTGAGTTGGAAAAGGGCATCCAAGGGGGGCAACTTCCTTTCTTGGAAAGGGACGTGAGGAACTTTGTTCAAAATCGCAAGAAGGTTGTTCAAGAGAATGAGGCATTGCTCAGTGAGAAAAGAGAAAATGATATATTGGAACTTCTTGAGGCATGCAAAGCCGTTAAAGAAGCAGACGATGACTTTGTCTATGATTTTACAGTGGATGGGAATGATAAGGTTGAAAATGTAGCTTGGTCATATGGTGACTCTGTTAATGCAAATGCTATGTTTGGTGAGGTAGTTTATTTTGACACTACTTATCGATCGATCACTTATGGATTGCTTTTCGGTGTATGGTTTGGTATTGATAGCTATGGTAGAACCATTTTTTTTGGTTGTGTTTTATTGCAGGATGAAACACCGCAATCCTTCTCATGGGCATTACAGGTTTACTACTAGCATCCTCTGTATAAGATTTTACTTGTGCCTTCATATTCTTCTTATGGTGATCATTGCTTGATACAGACTTTTGTCCGGTTCATGAGAGGAAGATGTCCACAAACTATACTAACTGATCTAGAGCCAGGGCTCAGAGATGCCATTAGAAGTGAATTTCCTGGAACTAAACATGTCATTCCTCAGTGGAATATTCTATACAAGTTACCCAGTTGGTTTTCTCTTCGTCTTGGGTCTCGCTATGCAGAATTTAAATCCGAGTTTGATGCCTTATTTCACATTGAGAGTACAGAGGATTTTGAACTTCAGTGGAGCCAAATGATTTCTGTTTTTGAACTTGGTTCAGATAAACATACTGATTTATTGTTTTCTGTTCGAGCATCCTGGGCACAATCCTATGTAAGAGGTTACTTTTTGGCTCAAATGGTGACAATAGCTTATTCAAAGTCCATAGATGCTTTTTTGAAAGGGATTTTCACTACACACACATGTTTGCGTAGCTTTTTTGAGCAGGTATGTTGGTAAGAACTATTTTGTCTTGCATGCTTGCGCTAGCATTGTTGCTCAGTTGTTGTTCTAATGATTTTCTTCCCTCATGTATATTGAAGGTTGGCATTTCTGCAAGTTTTCAGCGTCAAGCACATCAGGAGACTCAATATATTCATCTCAAAACTTGCATACCTATTGAAGAGCACGCACGGAGTATTCTCACACCTTTTGCTTTCAATGCTTTGCAGCAAGAGCTATTACTGGCAATGCAATATGCTACATCTGAAATGGCCAATGGATCATATATTGTGCGGCATTTCAAGAGGATGGATGGAGGACGACTTGTGATATGGTTGGCAGAAGACGAACAGATACACTGCTCTTGCAAGGAATTTGAATCCTCAGGAATACTATGCAGACACGCTCTTCGTGTATTCGTGATAAAGAACTACTTTCAGCTGCCTGACAAATACTTTTTAAGTAGGTGGAGACGCGAATGCTCCTTGCTTATTGATGATGATCATAATAATCAAGGTATTGGTGGGGATTGGTTTCAAGAATATCAGTCCCTAGCAGAAACTTTATTTTCAGAATCATCAATTACAAAAGAGCGATCTGACTACGCCCGTAAAGAACTGACAAAAGAACTAACTAGGATTCTTAATGAGGTTAGAAATATGCCTGAGACTGATGCAGTCTGCATGACCATGACTGTTTCACCAGCCAGCTAGTTTTTAAGTGCTGAGTTGTATATATGTGATAGCATGCAAGTTTGCAACCATCGGTTCATGATAATAAAATGTAAAGTGACTAAATAAAGAATGCTTCCACAGCAAGTGACATAGGGAAATTGTTCAAACCTTTTCAGTTTGTTTTGAAATGGAATATTTTACATGGACATTGTGATTTGTTACTTCATGCTTTGTTTGGGAGTTTGGAGGGAGAGAAAAGAAAGAATTTGAAAAATAAGAGAAGAGGAAAGGGATTAATACAAAACCTCTCCAAATATGGAAATAGGAGGATTTTCACCTCTTATTTAAAAACTCCTATTAAGTCTTTTCCTTCCCTTCTTTTTCTCCTGAAAATTAACTCTCAAATAAAGCTTTAATGTCATTGTCTCCTATATTAGTGATCAAGCTACAAAGAAAGTTCATAATGCCCAAGAATTTTCTTGACGAGCATAATCTCTAATTTTTTCATATAGTATTTATTTATTTACTTAACTTTGTTTATGGTCTCATAGGCAGCCCTAAACTTGGGTAACTCGGGTAAAGGAAGAGAATTATGCTAAGTCTTTGCCAACTAATGTAAATTTGTCGAAACTTTTTATATAAATTTTATGAATGAATTTATTTATTTACTTCATTGTCTTTTTTGGGCTCAGGTTAAAATTTAGTTCTTGAATTGTTTAATAAAAATGTTTTAATATAAATATGCAATTCATATTAATTTATGTGCACATTTTAATTATATTTAATGATATGGAATTAATTTTATTAAACTTACAAATAGAAAGACACTAAACGTGTGATGTTACTTTCAAATTGAAGTCAACATTTTTCAGGAATCTCTGAACACGATAAAGGCTTAGGCCTTTATTGCCCTGCTTAGAAGTTAGAGTGACTTTTATAAGAGAGCTTTGGGCCCAAACTCAATGAAAGACTATAAATTGTGCATGGTGTGCTTCTATATCGCACCGGTGTGTAGAGAGCCGTTAAAGTGAGTTAATTTAACTCATTTGAGTTGATCGAACAAAAAAAAAATTCATGAGTTTACTCACAATGGGTTAATTCAATAGTAAGTCAACTCAATTAAGTGAGTTTATAAAATGTCAATTTAGTTGAGCTTACTAATTTGCTAAATTGACTCACAAGTTGATTTATTAAACTTTAAAAAATAAAAACATTTTTAATAAAATTTAAGATTATTTTTAAAAAAAATTATAATTAGTAATACTACGAAGTAACTAAGTAGAATTTTTTTACTCACCAAAAAATACTAGTAAGTATAAATTATCAAACACTTTAACATTTATATTATTCATATATTTATTTTTTAGCATGCGTACTTTTTAGTAATTGTTAAACTTAAATTTTATTTTTCAAAATAAAATCTCAATTATATTTCACCAGTTATGCAAAAAAATATAGTGTAAAAAAATATTATATGCCTATAAATAAGGGAAAAAATTATTAAATTTCACACAAATAAACCGACAGTTAATTATTACTCAAGTCTAAATTAGGCTTCCAATCAAATCTATCTTATGAATTCAAATCCTAATTTGACTTATTTTAAATGTGTGACCATCTAAATTCACGATATATTGCCACTTGCCGATGATATTAAAATGCACATAATATAATGTATAAATTATACTGAAGTGACAAGAATGTTTGTGAGATTGACATAACATATTTGTGATCAATGTTACCGAATTTCTCTAGTCAATTGTATATGTGAGCTGAACCAGTGGCCACATTCTCTTCAATTATCTTTTAAGCTGAATATTTGGACCCACGTGAGTGAGTGATTGATGAACGAACGTAGGGCGGCGAGTTGTACACTTGTCTTTCTAAAATCAAATGTCATTTTTTTCAACAAAGTTGTTATTTTGTTAAAGATCATTGTTGTACTGATCCATGCTATTGGCAATTATGCAGCACGCTTCTGTTTGTCTGAACATGCAGACAAAATCTATTTTGTTCGTGCTCCTCCCTCATCAAGCTGGTGTCCTTGACCCTTCTAGATTTCGCCTTTTAAGCCTGAATAGATGAATGTTTGGGGTGAAATTTTGATGTGATTCTTCAATTTATCAAATCCTCATGTTCTCTTCGAAGAGGGTCCCTCCCTGATCTAGGGAGTATGGAGAACCTCACCATGATATTTGGTCACAGTTGAAAGGTTTGACAAAGAATACTGTTTACATTCTTGTTTGAAATCTTTTATTAGTTGATGAATATTTATTGTACTGTCTAATTTAGTGATGACAAAAAGGGAAAAGTAATGTAGTTATAATTATTTTTTAAAAAGTGTTGTAATAATTGATTAAGTCCTTCAATTATCAAATAAACATTTACCTTCAATACTAACAGTTATGTTTTTTGTGTGCCACGTTCTACTTGCTTGTTTTCCTTTTCTTTCTTCTTCTTCGTGGCTCCTTTTCTTTCTTCTTCTTCCTCTTGAAAATCTGTGTTTAGGGATGTTAGTTTAAGTACAATGAATTCATTAAATCAGATTTATTTTAAAGATGATTTACCTTAATGAGACATTAAGAGGGTGTAGGAATTATTTGATCTTGGCTTCCACGCATCCACAAACCATACAGATCTTGAAATATGTAAACCTTGAAGATGTTACTGTTTGTGCCAGCAATGCTGGATTTGACAATAAGAACAAAATACTCAAGTCTAAATTTTAATAATATTTTATTTTTAATTTAATATTTTTTCTTGTTTTTTATAACTTTGAATAAATTTTAATCAATAATTAAAAAAATTATCGAAAAACATTACTAACATTCCTCTTATAACAGTTAACAAAATTTACTCCCTGTATGGCTATTATAAATAACATAGATACCACATATTTTGTGCCGTATTCTGCTATAAAATCCTTCCATCCAACCAAACATTTTTGACGAAAACGACCAAACAAGATAACATGTCTATTCAGGAAATTTTGATTGTCATTTCGACAAATTTCATCATAGAATAAAAAAATACATTGATATTGTTGAATTACATGGATGTAGCTGACAAGAGTAGAAAATGCAGAAAAAGTAAAAATAACAAATATACTGTTCTGGCGGATTATAGTGTTATTAGTGTTATTTATTAATGGAATTTAAAGTTTTACGTCAATAAAATACTTAAGTTTTGTCATTATTTACTTCCTTAGTTCATAATAATATGTAAAGAGTGTTTAGGAGAACATGTGGATTATATAAAATAGATTTGCATAAAAACATAATTATTTGTGATTTTTAGTTATTAATTGTAAATCATAATATTTTTAACTTGCAACGAATAACTATTAGTTATAAAAAGAAAATTGCAGTGAGATACTGCTAATATTTATCAAGTATTTGTTTTATTTGCGCAACAATTATATACAGTTTTAACGGCTAAGAAGTCGTAATATACGTTAATATATATAAAGTTTTTTTATACCCTATATTTATGTCAATAAAAATAGTATGTAATAAATTTTTATTAAAAATTATAACATTTAGTGTATCAATGCATTCAGTGTAATTGACTTTTAATAGATTTTTTTTTTATATGTATAATGTTAAATAGGTTACAAAGTTTACACTAAGAACTCATTTTTGTAAAAAATTAAATTAAATTCCGTTGTAGTTGTGTTTGGAATATTATACAACTAAGGAGAGAAAATTTAATGACAAATCCTTGGTAAATTTGATTTTTTTTCTAGTGTGTCCTTCCCGGCATTTCCTGCTCATAGAAAGAAACTGTTAATGTTTTTCACTCATATTCAAATTCTTAAACAGTGGGATTGTTCTTGGAATATATCACTAGCGATTGAAACGATAATAGTAAAGGAGAGAAAGACAAAGACAAGAGTAACATACAAGTACAAGGCCAAGATGCAATATTACATAAACTTAACTAAAACGACATGACAGAATTTTGCAGACTGAAAAGGAAAGAAGGGTACAGAGGGTGGAATAGCTCTACATATCCAAACAAAAGGGACGAAATTGAAGTAAACAGAACCATATGACTCTACTCATTTGAAACAGACTAAAGCACTTTATTTCTTGTCATCTTTTGATTAATTAAGATGTACTAAACTGCAATAAGTTGTCTTTGAGCTTCAATTCTTATTTCCTCTTTCATTTTCCTTATGAACTCTTCAAACTTTTTGTTCAGTTCATCTGTATTTACTAACTCCTCGTTACTTGTTATTATTGATTCTTCTAGTTCATCATCTTGTGCCACCTCCACCTCACTTTCTATTTCTCCTTCTTCATCCTCTTCTTCTGCAATGTAAACTTCACTTTCTTTTCCTTCACTTTTGGTGCTTTCTTCTTGATCTTCAGCTTCTGAATATTCTTCACTGTATTCCTCTTGCCATTTAGCTTGTGCTTCGTCCATAAGAGGAACATTCTCTTGGGACTCAGAACTTCCCAGAGAGACAACAACCGTGTCAGAAACCGGTGCCTTTGTCTCCGACAGATTGGAAGCTTGAAGCTGATAAAAGTCAGAATCCGATACAGATTGGAGTGAGCTTTTGGCTAAAAATGCAAGGATTCCATTGCAAATGAGAAACATGTATTTTCTTTCAAGGGTGTGAGTGAACATGGAGAAAAGGCACGTGGAGAAGTAGGCATTGAAGGACTGAGGGTGTATGGAAAAGCCAGAAGAGTACCAAACTATGATAGAAAACACAGACACTGAGAAAAAAAGCTGTAATGTTCTTTTCAAAAAGTGTTTCTTGTTGAATTTCTTATGAATCTGATCCTCGCTTTGATTTTGATTTTGATCCATCTATGGAGGCTAGCTAACTCTTCTTCTATAAAAGCACTTATGAGCTAGTCTTAATTATTAATGGAAGGTAAGGCTCAAATGAGGATTTGTGAGAGATAGAAGAGGTGGCTTTGGAATAAAATAATGAGTTGTGTTGAAATGCTGTTGTTTGCGACTTAAGTGCACTTGTGGTGTTGAGTGAATACTGAACTCTAAGCCCCCTTCTATTTATACTAAGCCTAAATCTACAATAACTTATTGTGTTGTCAAATAATTTGATAAAATCAAAGCAAAAATAATTTAATAAAATGGACGTATTTTTATGGATTATACTGACACGAGGGAGATATGAACAATTACTAACCATAATTACGTGGGGGTGGCTAGATTAGTAGCAAACAACTATAGAGACCAAAATAAAAGTAAGTCAATTACTATATATTTATGAAGAAAGAATAGAATGTAAATAATGGAAGGTGATGCTGTTATTTGGAAAAGAAGTTCAGTGAAGTTTCTAGATGTCACCCTTCCTTGCCATAACCTGTTTAACAAGGTAAAAGAATGAATGAAAAGTGTTTTCCCTCAACAATACGTAGAGACTGTAGCTCAATAATTTGTGTGCATTCTAGTTTGTGGGTCCGATGATTCTTTATCATTTGAGGACTACCACAACTCCTGCCTCAGTTCTTCTGTTACCAGTGTTTTAATATTTTTGTCTTTATTTTTTTAACTTGACTACACTAAAGTGTTTTTTTCATATTTAAAAGTAATTTAAAGAAGTGAAAGTTTTTGAAAATGTATGAATTTTCTTGAGGAAATTAGAAGGGATGCCAACAAAATTGCATTGGCACATACATATACTAGCTTTAGGACTGTTTGGTATAGCAACTGAAATGGAAAGTGAACAAATATAGCTGAGGAAAAATTTTCCCTCACTGACTTCGTATATCTTTCTCTAAAGAAAATATTTTTTTGAAGTTTTCTGAAAAAAATAATAGAAATCTGATTCGTGTAAATACATGAATATGTATGTCTAAATACTTGGTGGGTTTTACAATTCTTTTTCTTTCAAACAAAATATTAAAAATAATAAGAGTCACAAAAATGTCATAACTTGTAATGTTAAGTGTGTAGACATGTTAAAGATATTTTGTGGTGCCAATTAATTATCCCAGCTAATCAGCCGAATAAATTAACAGACTGTAAACACACTTTTAATCAGGTAATTTTGTTGAAAAAAAATTCTCCAATTAAGTTTATAGACTACTTCAAAAATGCCTAGAGTGAAGATTAATTATGTTCTAAGTTTGCATTGAAGAAAAATAAAAGTAATAAAAAGCAGTGATAAGCAAAGCTCTAAATTGTTGGAAAGTAAAGGAATAAAAAATGAAAGGGAAATATAAATATTTATATTTGACTGTCATGTTCGAAGGGTGACTTCTATCATGGTTAATATACAATTGATATTTACATATCTACAAATAGTTAATTTCACTAAACATGTTTATCATATTCTACTTAAACTCATCAAACTCATATTTACAATAATATAGAATTATGATCGATGATAATAATAATAATAATAATAATAATATTGTGAGTAGCTATTACTTCATTTGATTTGTTATCAAAATTTTATCTGATGATTGAGATTCCAATTGTTTCTCTAATTAGACATACAATCACATATCTGCTTTTAAGGAAGTAATCCTTTCACACATGCGCTGGTTTCAATATTGTATATATATATATATATATATATATATATATATATATCTACTTTAAATCTTATCCCTAACTTTAGGGATTGGTTATCCAACAATTTCTTCTTCCGTGTCAAATGCTTTTTGTTGTATAACAATTGATATATTTGAATTTAAAATAGCAACCTTAAAAAAATCAATTTTTGTATTCTAAAAATACTCCTGTAAAGTCACCTTTCAAGCTCATGTGCATTTAGGTTAACATACTTCTCTAGCTGAGACTTTATGTTAGATTCATCTCATATATTTACCAATAACTCAACTAAGATGTTCCTCCTCTAATGAACTTAATATATTTGTTAACTATTTCTCTTAGTCTTTTTAATAAGATACTTTTAATTAAATTATATAAATTAATAAAAATAATTAAAATATTTTGTAAATATTATAACATGTATAATAATTTTGTTCTTATTTAATTTCATTGAACTTAACCTTACTATTAATATATTTACTCATTAATTAATTTTAATTTAAGTTTTCATCAACTCTATTTATTAATAAATAATAAACATTTCATAAAAATTATAGAATATTTTATATTTAGAAAGGATAGAAAAAACGTTAACCACCAAATTTATTAACTTTTTATGTCAAATGTCAGTTACCAAAAATATCAAATAGAGGCTTTATCGTCTAAAGAGCTAGTTCATGAATTGAACTCATATTCTAATAACAGCTTCTAGGTCCAAAGAACAAGCTTGCACAAATGTCACAACTTCTTAAAGAGAAGAGAAATTGAGAAATCATCTCCACCAATAGGCAAGTAGTACTTACTAGCTATTACGATGGACTGGTCGCTATGTTACAACCATGTACTCGTTTCATAATTATTGAGATATTTTGAGTATAATAATAGCCTACACAAACTTGTGGATGTAGACATTAATTGTTTTTATTATTTTTTAATCACCAATGAAGTTTTACCACGTGTCTATTTGTCCTTTAATTACGACGGTCGTCAATGAACACCTCCCATTGGAGGCCATCAAACCATAAAACCAATTATTTGAGTTGCACAATAATCGAGTCTATCCCAATCACACTTGTCTCAAGCACAAGCAAAATTATGAAAGCCTAGAAACATGTTTTTCTGGTACCAAGTTCATGAATGGAAACTGGAAAGACTGTTTACTGTTATATATGTAGGAGTAACTTTTTTTTTTCTTTATCTTCTTTTTGTTTTGATCACATGATTAATAACCAATCTGTGACCTTATTTTTATTTCCCCACTACCAAACCAAAATATTTAAAGGAACGCCATCGGAAGTTAATACAATTTTTAACTCTTATTTTCACAGCTTGTGAGCAATGTTTTTCTTCACAAGTTGAGCTGTGTTAATTACTCGTCAATGTTCTACAACTCCGGCCAAAGAATACTTGGAATAATGTTTTAAATGACATTCCTTTTAATTATTATTTCCTTCATGATGAGTTGTTATTTTTTAATTTGAGAGATAAAAGAAAAAAAATTGCTGGCAGTTTAGAATAATCATCCCCATACTCTTCATTTTGGGGGTATTAGAGGTGAAAAAGTAAGAGATAAAAAAAATAAACAACGTAAAAAAAAGGCAGGGAATAAATAAAATAAAAATATTACACGTGTATAAATATCAGTGTTAAAGCTTGTAATTACCAAAATTAACAAAACAAAAATATGGAGCAATTATATAGCTATTGCGACCGTCATGATTCAGGACAAGGTACATCTCCAAAACCTTAACATTGAAATCAGCATCAGTTATACGAATTTGTGTTTGAGTACGACACACTCACCCCTATTTCACCACATGTAAACTAGCCAAAAACCAATGATTGTGAACCAGATGCGTAAACAAACACAAACTAGCCACAGATAGTGCTTTCCGTGGAAACAAAACTGCCACATTGCCGACAGGTGTCACCATCAACCATCAACCCCGAAAAAGGAGAGCAAACAATTAATCAACGCAATGCAACTCTTCTTCACGTGAAAACACTAACTATATCTATTATACATAAATAGGTTTAAGAAAAATCACAAGTTAGCGCTCACACATAAAATTCATCATATGACCTTATCATAACATAAAGAGGCACATATATATGGTCTCTTACTTTACTATTCATGGTGCGAGTATACAAAACTTGAAACTAGTAAAATATTATTTATTAGCATTTAGCTTAAAGGCATTTCGAAAAACTCGTTCAATATTGATCGGGCCACAAGAATGTTCCCATTGCAAAAGCTCTCTTCTCATCAAGGGTACCCTTGAAACTTAGTCCATATTGCATAAGAAGCAAGTTCACCTTCCACTCCTCCATGCTCTCATAATCCGGTTTGGTGTAGCGTGGATAGTGAAGTGGCATTTGAAACCCAGAAGAAGGGTACTCATTTGCAACCTCATTTGAAGAAGACCCTTTCAAGCTCTTGGCCTCTCCATTTTGGTAACATGCAATCTGAATCTGCTTACACTGCTCTTCTGTGTTGTTCATTGGGTACCCAAAAACATGGCAAGCTGAGTGGAGAAGCCATCTAAGAGCCATTGTTCTCAGCCTCTTAGAGAAACTAATACTATACTAGTGTTTTGCTTAAAGCAAATGCTGGGTTGATAGAGCTAGTGCGTATATATATATATATATATATAGAAGCAATGCACATATAGTATCCCGTGAAAGACAAAAAAGTGCGTATTGCATGCGTTAATTAAGCAAATTAAGAGTCCCTTACGATATGTCTATGAATTTAGTATTTGTATATTCTATGTGAAGTTTTGGAATTTGGCTGCCTTACTTGCTCTGATTGTTATCTTATATTATTATGTGTAGTTTCTTGGAGTGCTTTGATAGGTCAAATTTTCTTGGAGTGATTGATCATTGATGGTCTAATATTTTTCTATGCTATATTATGTGTTACTGTCGACGGGTGTCTTCGATGCTTGTTAAAGAATTGAGTGCCTGTTTCCTTAGTTTATTCCCTAGAAATAATCATTTGTTCTAATTAAGTTTTTTAGGGAATTCTTAATGAAAAATGATAATTACTAAAAAAAATAAGGTGTTTCCAAAGAAACAAGCTTTAAGAAATAAAACGTAATATTTAATATATTAACAATTTTAAAAAACTAATTTTATTTTAAAGTTTTTGTAAATATTCATTGATACTCGCCTCACAAAAAAAATTATATTATTCATACAATTATCTTTTTTTATAATACTTTATAGATAACACATTTTTTAATATTTTTTATTACTATCAATTTTATAACAAGTTACAATAATATATATTTTTAAATTATTTACAAAATAAATATTTTAATTTAAAAATATATATTTTTAAGAAAGTGTATTCGTAGAACTTGTTTGTTTCTCTTTTTACATATACTTTTTTTCTTTTAAAAAAATAATAAAAACTTATTTGCCAATCTAAGTTTTTAAAAACTGTTTTTAAAAATAATTTTTCATTTTCAGTTTTTAAATATAAAAAATACACTCTAAAGTGTTTTGTTTTAAGTTTTTTTATTTATTTTTTTATCTTAAAAACAGTTTTGAAAATTAAAGAAACAAACAAATTTTATTTTTTATTTTTTATTAAAAACATTTTGTTAAAATTATTTTAAAATATGATTTTTAATATTTGTTCTCTTTTCTTTTCTCAATCATATTAATCATCTAGCTTTATATTTATATTTTTATCTTTCCTTTTTATATTGTACAAACACAATATTTTGTATAACAGCCAGGGTCTTACGTGTCTGAGCATCGAGTTGTGTATTTATATGATATTCATGGCCTTGACGTCACATATCAATAATGTTAAATGGCTTTCGCATTACGATAAGAATTTTTATATCTAATTTGAAAAGTTGTGCATGTAGGTATCAATCATCACTGGTTATTTCTTTTAACCCATCAGGGGGATTATAAACATAGTCATCAAGGGATTTAATTAAGCATCTCGAGGATGCCAACACAATAAAAATATATAAACAATTAATAAATAACAATCATTAAATATTGGAATATATTAATAAAATATTTATCTAACTAAAAAAATTATTAATATACATTTAGTATATTGATAGTATATATTAAGATTTGCATTAGTAAAGCTATTTATCGATATAGTGTATTATTTTGTGAGTATGAAATTTTAATATTTATAATGATACTTTAAACTTCATTAAAAAAATATATTATTAAAAACCAATCTGGTATTAAATTATTAATAGATAACCTTTTTTATAATGAAAATAACCCATTTTGGTGATTATTTGATAAGCAATGAAGCAGTTGTGTTTGTGTACATGATATCAAATCACATGCTTATTTAATAATTAACTAAGGTTGATAAAATATATAATAAGGTCAATTTGAATAATTTATGTTTACATTATTTAATATGGAGATACCTAAAAGCCAGAAAATGTAAAATAGAAAAGAGAGTATTAATTTATATTTTTAAGATAAATAAAATATAATTTCTAAATCGGCAAATATATAAAACTACTGAATGTAGTAAAATTTAGAAAAAAAATCATATTATTAAGATGAATTTCGAATAAAGAAAAAATTTTACTAGACAAGACTATCCTACAATAAAATTTTGTAGATGAAATCTAAAATAATTCTCAACATCTTAATAGTAAATGAGAGAGCCAATGGAAGTTAAGACCAAGAAATAAGACATTTTCTCCAAACGAGGCGCTCAATAGTTTATGAAAAAAATATTCTAAAATATTTTTAAAAACTAACATTGTCATTTGAATTTTGATATGGCAAAGGTTTATTACAAGTTGTAACTATATTTAATTTTTTATCTGCAAATTGTAATTATGATCAAGATTATTTTTTAACTGCTTAATATAATCGTGGGCTGCTCTGCATACAGTTCACTGACAAACCAAACATCTGGAATTCCGAGCCCATTGGGCTTCAGAGACTACCTTATAGTTATAGGGCCAGTCAGAGTATTTTACAAGCAATGAATTGAATCATATGATTGTTGTTTGATGACCCAAAAAAATCATAGCACTATTTAATTCAATAATTCAATTAAAATACATTGATAATATGAAGACTTTTTATAGTATTATTTAATTTTATACTGTTATATTGATGAAAAATGTTAATTTTTGTAATAATAAATTTTAAAATTATATTTATTAAATATTAATAGATTTTTTTGACGATACATCAAAATTAAATTCGTAGTTCAATTCTCGAAAAGAGGATCCTACCAACCAAAATAAGAATAAAGGACAGTATGTTGATAAATTCTAAAACTGGAAACTCGATGGATATTGTGGGCAACTTTGAGGATTGCTGTTTTCACTTATATTGATGTATTTTTTATAGTACTTATGGTGATATGTTAATACATAGATAATTTTTTTTAAATGAACTTAAACAGACTATATAACTAAGCATTCAATCAAATTTTAAACTTTATTAATATACATTTTAAGAATATTTAATAAAGAATAAAAAAACTGTATTTCATAAAAATCAACATTTTTTCTTATTAGTTATTATCTTTTAAATCATTAATAGGTGATTTAAAAGTACTCATTATTGTTTACCTAATTCAAAACAGTTTTTCAATTTTAAAAAATCAATCAGTTAACTTAACCACTCAATGTCAATGCCAACTAGGACGAAATCTTCTTGGTGTCCAACTCACCATTGACAGGATTGCAATGCTCTACACACAAACCTTAACATTCTCTAAGATCAAACACTTTCATCCTTCAATCTCTCATTTCTTTTTTATCATGATTTTAGGAAGAAAAACTTACCCCCAAAAAAGGTATAAAAAGCAATTTCCATTTAAGAATTAGGCCAATTTTAAGTCTTATAAAATTCAAATTGACTCAATATATTTTTATTCCTATTTGTCTCTAACTTTTAATAAAAAAATCTATTAATTAACTGTTTAACTATTATCCTTAACAAGATTGTATGCGTAAATTAATTTGACTCACTGAGTGAAATGCTTCAGAAAATAAAGTGGTTTAATAAATTTAAATTTTATTACACATTAATCTTATTTGTCAATTTAAAATCAATAATTGTAATAGTACTTTTATATTCTATCATCAAGGTTGTTATAAGGTAACTATTCCCCAATGTATGGAGGAGGCTGAGGAAACCCAGAAAATAAAAATGAAAAAATTCCCAGAGTATGGATGAAGAGCTATGAACATAACAAAACAACAAAGGACACATTTATTATTAATATTGCCTTAGAGATACCTGAAATGAGACGTGATCAATTGGCTGTAAATGTGCTATAGTGTAACTTGTATTCTGGATTTCATATTTTAATAAATATAATGGCATTAAATATTTATAGAAAATACCTGAGATTAAAAAAAAAATACTGCAGTATTGGAAAGACGGGCCTTGATGAGTGAGGGCCCAAAAGCAAGGCCCTAGAAAGACACAAACCTCGAGATTCCATTTTCCAGGAACTCATGATGAGATGTTGAAGGTGCATTTGAGGTTAGTGAGGGCTTCAATTCATGGGTTTTACAAATAATGGAGTAGAACAATGGATTGAAGGGCCTTAATTAGAATATGAGAAGCTCCTTGTCTTTCTTTCATCATGTTCTATTTAATTCATCTTCTCACACTCACATTAAAGCCATATTCATCTTGTGGATGGAAATGAGGGTGTTGTAATGACAGCAACTTTACTACCAACAATTACACCAAACCTTATCTTCTTCGTGCCTTATCTTTCATTGCCCTCTGTTGAGTAAAAGGAAACCATTTGTGTGGAACCCACCACCTTACATGCCCCCTCGTAAACATTGTTATTGTCGTTTCTTTATTGGGTTCTCATCAAATTTTTCAAAGCTCAACTTGCTTTAATACTTATAATAGATTTCAGTTTCCAACATTTTATTATATACCAATTTATTTATCATCTAAAATATTATTATAAAAAATTGTACATACAAAATGCTTCAAGTATCCTCCAACAACGTCGTATACACTATACAAATTCTTAAAAAACGAGATTCTGAGGACGATTCCGCATCACCCTAAATTCTACTGTTACGCTAAGAAATATATATTGTGACGCCACCCTTTATTATCCTATAATTGAATCTAAATAATTATAAATATTTTTTTTATCAATTTCCTAAATTCATAATTTTATAACTCCATTTTCACCTTATAAATATCGAATAAAAATGTAGTTTACATTAATATTTTTTATTATAATATTCACTTTAAATGAATATACCCCGATTCTCAGGCACGGTTGTGGAGGAACTCGGGTTCTCCACAGTTCAAACCATAAAAACTAGAATGTTCAGTTGTAAAATATAATTATGAAAGTTGAGAAAAAGAAACCAACTTTTGAATTTCAAAACTGTATCATATAGCAATTTTTCTTCATCGCATTCCATTATGAAGTTTTTTGTTCATTTCTTTTTTTCTCACACACGACCCATTTCTTTCTATCATACTCATACCTAATAATGATATATTAAACTTTTTAAAATAATATTAAAAAAGGTGTAAACTATAAACGTTTGAAGTGAAATTACAAAGAAGAGAGTAAGAATCATTGAGTTAAAATTATTCAAATGGGGTCAAAGGACATTATAATTAAAAGTTGTTAAGAACTAAGGAGTATAAATAAATAAATAAAAAATTGAAGTGTTGATATACTCGTCTATTAATACTCTCATTTAAAATTGAATAAAACTGATATTGAAGTGATAATGATGATGAAAATTAGAACCATAAAGTTGTTAATAATGAGAGTGGAGGCTAGGGTTTAATTTTAAAACACCCAAATAATAAATAAAAATTGACGCCGATAAAAAAATATAACAGATTTATTATGGTAAACGGAATAGAGTACACCCGCATAAGCATGATGGGGGAGCGAAGTCAAATAGAATCGTGCAGAAAGCCCTGAGAAGGCCACGTGTGATGAAGGTACAATGCATGCGCAACACCGGAATATCCCTCAAAGAGAAAGAATTAAAATTCCGGTTATACCCTTGAGGTTCTGCTCTTCCTTCTCCTCCTTTCTGGTGTGGAATGTTGAATCACCACATGGCAGAGAATAGAAGAGAAGGTAAAGAGTCAGCAGCTTCAACACCAACACCAACTCCTCTCTCTCTCTGCAACCCTTTCTCCATTACCCAATAAAAGGGACCTAACAAAAACTCTTAACCCTCCAAAAAAGTTTTTTTTTTTTTTTTCTCTGGGTCGCTTCACTCTCACCCTTTCATTTGAACCCACCTTGCCCCACTTCGCTAAGTCTCAGTTTCGTTTTGTGACACCAACCTCTTATCACTCCTCGTTACATAGTACGATGAATGCAGTTTAACATTTGTGTTTTTTGTTTTTTGTTTTTTTTTTTGCGGCTGAAACTTTCGTTTTTGTGGGGCATTGTTTGACTTCACTTCCGGTATTTGAACCCCGTTCTCTCTTCCCAATTCTGGGTTACGCTCTGTTTTCCCTCTCTTGACCTTGATCCCCTTTTACTTTCTGGGTTCTCTTTCTTTTTGTGGGGTTGTTGTTGGTTTCGTTCTTCTTCAATGGTTTGAGTTTGGGAGCGGTGTTTGGCTTTTCCTTAGGGTTTTTCCTTGTCCAATTTGAGTTGGTCGAGGAACGACCCATCATTGTTGTGTGTGGGGTGGTGAAGTGGGGTTAGTGAGAATGTCTGGTGGAGAAGTTGGTCCTGTTTTTGTAGCGTGGGAGGAGAAAGTGATATGCCAGGAGCGTGGGAACCGAGTGATTCATTTCTATTTGAAGGATGCATTGGGGAATTCAGTGCTTGCTGTTGTGGGGACTGAGAGGAGTGTGAGGCACATGATGTATGTTGTCCCTGATAATTTCTTGCAGGCTTATGGATCCACACAATCCATCAATGCTTGTAAATGGAGGGCAAGGAGAGAGGTTGTTGACTGGCTCACTTGTTTGGTCTCGCGAAATCGTCAACAACATCATGCAGGTAGTTTGGTTTTGAGTATTCAATTTCGTGTGTTTCATTTCTTGGATGATTTGTCTCTGAGAAATGTTAATTGTGGATGAGTATGTTGTGCTGAATCAAGTTACTCTGTGCATGGTTTTTGCCTCTTGGGATTTGTCATGTAGGTTTTTAACTTTTTATCCCCACATAGAGGGATGAATTTTGGTTGTTGCTAGTTGTTGATCATAAACTGTTTTCTTGTGCTCTTGTCTGACAGCTACACGACTTATTATGATTGCGTAGCTGCACTTCCTATGAGTTACCTTTTCATGTATTTTGGTCGAGCCTACGCTGTATGAATTGTACTGTTTATGTCATTCTTGCCTACGTGAACATTATATTTATACACGCCCTTTTTGTGGGATGCTGTCTTTGGACTTTCATATTGAGGACTTACATTGATGGGTGAAAAAAATTTCGAAATTAGAGCATTTTGATGATTTATTTGAATGTATTTGCTTCTCTATAGTGAGGAGATGAATAAAGTGAGAAAGTAGTGGTTTATTATTTAGTTAATGATATTTATAAAATACTTAAATTCAAATGAACCGTTGATAGGTTCTCACTTTCCGCACTTTTACACTTTAGAGGAGCTAAATCCAATTGGAATAGAGTATACTAGTTTATTTTAAAATAGCATTGCTACCGCACTAAATGCTTTATTTATGTTACTTAAGTGCCATCTTATGGAATTTATATGATATCTTTTACATTAAGGTAAAATATGCTATTACCGGATGATTAATAATCACCATGTTAGCATTTGTAGCTGTTGTATTCATGGTAAGTCAATAAATACGAGAGTAGCCATGATTGGTCTGTTATTCTGGATTCTGGGATGTCATTTTGCTAATATAATGTATAAAACCGCACATTATTTTAACCATCACATACTCATTCTTTTTCCTTTCTCGAGAACACGGCTTACGAGGTATTGTAATATAAATTATGATATTACATTATAGTTCTACAAGTGGTTGGAAACGGTGTGGGTTCAAGATGTAAGTAGGCCCTTATGACTTGAACAATTTTTATGAAGATTGAAAGGAAGAGCAAGTTATATCACATCCTTGCCAGCTACCCTTGTGAAGCAGAGCAGGCAGAAAAAGCATGAGCCTTGTGACCGAATTAAGATTAAGAATCAGGAAGTTGAGGTAGTAATAACAAAATTAGGATTCTAGGGTTGAGAAACCACTCAGATGTAAAATATATCATATGATTTTCTTAATGCAAGCCTTATGGATTACTTGTTCTATATTTACTTGCATAATACCAAGCCCTGCCCAAAGAATACTAGTCCCATCTAAAACTTTGAGCATTCGCCATTGAAAGACCACATGCTAGTTACACGACTACCTAATGCAATAGGAATTCACATTAAACTCGCCTCAGAAAGGACAAAAGCAATTCTTTTATATATTTTTTAGCCTTTGTAAGTCCATTCACATGTTACATGCAATAACGGGCATGTAGCTCAAGTGGCACTGGCCTCAATCTGCCTCTCTAACCATCCTGGCCCCCACAACCACTTAATGCAATAGAATTCACATTTAAATCACTATAGAAAGGAAAAAATTAATAAGTATATCTTTTAAGCCTTGACGCAACCGTATTCATGTGTTACTATGAAGCTGTTACATTGCACAAAATTACATGTAACGGACTTGTAGCCTAATTGGCACTGGCCCCACACTCCGTCAGTTACCGTCCTATGCCCCAGCCCTGCTTGAAAAAACAAAGAAGTTACAGGTGTCTCTAAATCGTTGGTTTAGCATATTTGTTTTTCCAGATTTTGTTTAATATTTATTTACATGCCTTTGCTTCTTTGATATTGCTGTCACACTTATAGAGAATGGAGATTGCTGAGAGAAAGATGATGTTTTTTTCGGCCAGATTTCTGGTGCTTGAAGAAATCGGTACTGGCAAATTGATTTCTTTATTTCTTTTTCTCTTAGTGCTAGGCTTTGCCATTTTTTGTGATCTGTTAAATGTTTTAGATCTGTAGATTTAGCATTTTTTATTTCATTCTTTTTGCTTAAGATTGACTCATTAAGGATGGTATGATCGTGTTTGGTGTTCTGCTGATTGATTAGCATTTCTGTTAAAATCTATCGATTTTCTTTTCGCTTGAGCCTTGATGCATTGATAAGGTTGCTGCCTTGTGATAATTGTAAAAAAAAGCCGCTCCCTTTATTGGGGTTAGGTTGCATACTTTTGACCCTTCACAAGCCCCATGTTGTTGGGGTCCTCATACACACAGCTGTCCTTGTATATTCCTCTTTTAAATTGGATGTGAGCCTGCATTAATTTGACATGGCAAGAATGTTTTATGCAGTATCCTTTGATCGATTAGTATGAAATTTGTTATTGTCTCGAGTTATGTGTTTCTATGAAGACAGTTAAGGTATTGAGTTGGGCAATTGATGTCCAATCTGATTCCTGAATTTATTTATTAACAATTTTGTTGTAACAAAATAAATTTGATGTTGATGAATTTGATATTTCATGCCAGTGTGGCATTTTTCCCATTGCATTATCTATTTGTTTAGAAACCTAATTTTTGGTTCAGAATGCATAGGGACTTTCTGTTCACCAAGATTGTGGTTTAATCCCACTAGATTCACTATTTTGGTTGTTCCTAGAACTTAAAATGAATGCCTTATATAGTATGAAGTGTATTTTACTCAGGTACAAACACTGAGAAGACCAATAGTTTGAAGTTGTTGTGAAAAGGGACCAAAGATTAACTAACATTACAACTGAATTGCAGTGAGCAGTCTTTCAGTCCAAATAAAATGCTGTTGATGCCAAACTGAACTACCAGTTTTTCTAGTTGAATCTTGTCTTTATCTAGTGGATATTTTTATTGTTTGTCATGTTCTTTTTGCTTTACTTGATCTATCAATCCCTTTTGAACAGCTTTTCCTGTAGACATGGAAAGAAAAGTTCTCAGCAATCCCAATTTTTGTGTGACAGGTGTGCCGCTGGATGATTCAGCACTAGCAATGGAATCTCTCAAGATTTCAACAGCTGGAATCAATGCCAATAAAGAAATTTTGCCTGATAAAATGGTATAGAAATGAGAACTAATTTAATCCATCTCTATACATTTCCCTTTTTATTTTTATATAATTATTTCACCATGACTTTGTTTTTTGTACTGCAGATTTCTAGGAAACTGAAGTTTCATAGTTCAGATATTGAATGGTCAGGGGTTGCTTGGTTTTGTGCTAAACAGCTGAAGCACTACCCAGGCTTTTGCAGGAATGGGACAACCATATATGTAAGAGAATTATTTCATTTGTCATTATGTCTCAATTATTTCCCCACATTTTTTTTTTGGGGGGGGGGGTGTTAATTTTTATGATTCTCAAGATATTTCTTCTAATTTTTAGGTTCATTCATTTGTATATATTATGGCTGAAGAAGAAAACCACTACCTTGGTTACCTGGAAGATATGTATGAAGATAAGAAGAAACAAAAAAAGGTGAAGGTACGGTGGTTTCATCATGGTCAGGAAGTTAAGCACGTGATTCCTCAACTGAATCTGCAAGAGGGAGAGGTTTTCATCACACCTCATGTTCAGGTGATCAGTGCTGAGTGTGTCAATGGTCCTGCAACAGTTTTGACTCCAAAGCATTATGAGAAGTATCTGGCTGCTGTGCCCCATACCTCTTTATCTGAGATCCATACATGCTTCAGGCAG
This sequence comes from Abrus precatorius, assembly GCF_003935025.1. Classification (NCBI taxonomy): domain Eukaryota; kingdom Viridiplantae; phylum Streptophyta; class Magnoliopsida; order Fabales; family Fabaceae; genus Abrus; species Abrus precatorius. The sequence continues at coordinate 28,191,998 of NW_020874292.1, read as the reverse complement.
TTTAAAAACAATAAGCTTAAGCCCTTCACACTTACTAAGTTGCGTGGATATGGTAACCAATCTATACTTTCTTGTTTGAATAGTCCTATTCTCTCAAAGAGAAAGGCGAAGTGTCAAAAGTTGCACACAGAAGATGATGAGAACTGCACTCAAGATGGTCCTTTGAGGTCCAGCAATAAGAGAAACAGAAGCTCTAAGGGGTGTCAAGTACTTGAAAAGGATGCTTCTGTTCAGCAAATCTCTGTTCCTATAAATGAAATGGCAAAATGTGAACCAAAATACCCAAGTTTAAAATTGAAACTATCAAGAAAAACAATGGGTATTACGGTTATTGGACCAAAAGCTCAACTGTCTTTTAGAGTCGATGAAAAGGTTGAGGTTCTCTGTCAAGATAGTGGAATTAGGGGATGCTGGTTTAGCTGTAAAATCTTAAGTACATCTCAGAAGCATCTGAAGGTCCAGTATGATGATTTGCTGGATGTAGATGGACCAGAGAAACTAGAGGTATGCAATTGCTTAGAATTTTTTTTCTCTCACTGTATCTTTTTATCTATCTCTTTTTTCTAACCTAATAGAAATACTGATTGTGGTGATTTTTGGGCTGAAAAGTCCAATCATCTCACTAATTGTCTATGGAACCCAATTGGCAAATCTAGGGAAAGAGTACGGTTCTCAGCCCTGTTGTTATTAACGTGTGTAGGAATGGGTCCCTGCATCTAGAGTGGCAGCTCCTGACAAACTGGGTATGCGATGTTCAGGCCGCTTGACAGTACGACCATGCCCTCCTAAATATACTACAGATCACACTCTTGAGATTGGCACACCAGTGGATGCCTGGTGGAGTGATGGATGGTGGGAAGGTGTCGTAACTGCAGTCAGTGTTTGTCGAGTTGAAATCCTGCAGGTTTATTCCCCTGGTAGGATATAATATTCATGCAATTGTTTACTTGTTGTGCTATATTTCACTGGCTCATGGATAAACAGTCCATGATTTTGTGAATCATGTCTGTTTGGCTTAGGCATCTCATGGTTGGTAACATGATTTTCAATTTAGGTGAAGATAAGTTCCTAATGGTTGAGAAGAAGAACATTCGGATTTCCCGAGATTGGATTGATAACAGGTGGGTTGATATACCAAGAAAGCCTAACATTTGCAGCTATTTATCTTCGAAGGTCAGCTCCAGCATCAGGCTGTCTGCTAATTCTGCAGTGGTAGATGGATCTGTGTCTGATTGCTCTGCAATATTAGAAAGTAAATCATCATCAATTGCCAAAGTGGAAGTTGCTCCAAAGATTGAGCTAGAATTATCTGGTTTGGAAGCACCTGAAGACCCGATGAAGAGAACATATTTGGGGAAGCCACTCCATGCCATTCATGAAGACAAGGATAACAACTCTGATGGTGGCCTTGATGGTGAAGCTGACAATATTAATGAAGATAGAAAGCCACTTAGTGTCGTTGAGGAATACAAAGATAATAACTCTGGCAGTGGCAGTGAGGGTGACACTACTAACAATGATGATGACGCTGACAATGTGGAAGAGGACCTTGAGGAAAATTTTGATTGTTCTGAACCAAAACTTGATGCAGCAGAAGCAATACAGGTTACATGAATATATGGTAGAGCTAAATGGGGAATTTTTTTCTCTCCTGATTATACCTGAAGGTGGAATCACCTTGTATATAAAACAAGATGAAGCCCTGGGGTGGTAGTATAAGCAGAGGATAATGATTTACAAGTTTCTGACTCATGGATAATCGTAGTGTATAGCTCCTATAGCTTGTGTTTTGGGTTGAGAGCCTTTAATTAGATAAACTTTCTATATATAATATACCAGGATCCATGTTTAGGTCATGTGGTTGGTGGATGCACAATTGCACATATCAGTTGGAACTGCTTATCGTAGAGTTAGTGATTAGACATGAGTAAAGTTTGTAATTTATGATTTTAAGTAGTTTTGACTTTTGACCATGAATCTTACAAGATCACAGAATTACAATCTGCCATGTCTAGATTCTTCTATTTCAAATTACTAGGGATTGAATTTTGAATCAAACACTTGCAAGTCCAAGTGATAAAAACCTTAGTTTTCCTTAAGGATTAGGTTTGAGATTTGTGGATGGAAAAGTTTTGGTGTGTGAAGAGTTTTAATTGATTAATTGGGTGTGCCTAGTTTAACTCAAAAGATAAAATTTAGGTGCAGTTTTTGAAGTATTTTATTTGTATTGTTTTGTAATTAAAATTAGAATTTTACATTAGTAAAAGCTTCACATTTAAGGCCGTCATAGATTATTAAAGTAAAAAATTTAATTTTGATAAAAATAAAAAATAAAACTACTAACATTACTTAAAAAATTCTACCTAAATTTTATCTTAACTGGTAAAGATTTAAAGTGCCTTTTGAATATTGAAGATTCAGAACAAAAAAATTACCTGGAATGAAATTGTAAGAATGATTGACTACATGATTCCTCTATTGTTGTTTATGATTAAGTTGACTTGGCAATAAGTCCAGGTGTTCTTCACGAAGATTTTCCTAAAAAAAAAAAAAAAAAAACAAGTGCATTAAGGTTACCATATTCTTTTAGAGCTTTGATCAAGGTATTCTTACGAACTTTTGTTATGAAATTAAGCTCCTAAAAGAAGTCACAACTAGGAGCCCTTTTTGAACAGTTACCTCTTTCCGGATTTAACCGGTGATAGTCTCTGAGCGTGCGGTTCATACTTGTTGGTTGCTATAGCATTTTATATACAATTAAAGGGCATTGGGTGGTTTTCATAATCGTGAATCCTTAACATTTCTTTTTATTGCTTTATTGATTTTTATTTTAGTTTTATTCATGCCTTGTCTTACTTAAGCATTCATTTAAGCAAGTTTTTTACTCTATTTATGCAAAGGAGAGAAAAAGAAAGAATTAACAAAAAAAATCAATTTAAAATTAAAAACGTGTAGAAGAGTACGAGGATTTATAGAAACTCATTTAAAAATTCAAAAATTTTATACGCCACTCTTAATAATACACGTGACAAAATCTAAACACCTTTAGTCACAGAAGCAATAAATTAAAGAATGTAGATAAAATCCTCTGGCACAAATATTTCGAATTCATGATTATAGTTTCTGCCGACAATTCATTTCCTGGTTAAAAAAATGTTGCACTTCAAGCTTGGCTTTCAAAGTTATTTAATCAAATATATGTGTGATCCATATGTTGTTCTAATATAATGTAACTTGGTAAGGGATGGCAAAAAAAGCCGCAGAAATGGCCTTTAGAACAAGAAAAGGAAGGTGTTTCTCAATAGACGTTCCAGTATGGTAGGGCATTTCTTGTGTCAAACATGAATAAGTTGCTGATTATACTTTGAAAAGTAACCAATAAACGTGCAAATCATCAAGGGTATTGTAACCTAAAACTAGCTGCTGTAGCAACTCCTACACAAATAGACAACTTTGAATAAACAAAATTTCAAGAATCTACCCAAGAAAAAGTTATCATTTTTTTGCATCAACACCCTGACTACATTATACATTAATATTAGCTTGCCACGACTATCGACTCCGTACATATGCCACATTCATGGATTTGGTCAGTTGGGTGGGTAGGTGAGGGGCATGATAGATGTCAAATAGAATCATGATTAACTTGGTGTGTATAGTCCATCCTTTATCTAACTCAGTCCATTACTAAAACTTGATACAGCACTTCAAAATTTTCTAGTAATGTTGATATACAAGATCAATTTATTTCGACTGTGGGTAGCTCGCAGAGAATAATAGATTATGAAGCGACACATCTGAAGTAAGAGAGGTCTCAGGGTAAAGCAATTCCCTTTTTGATGAGCATATCATACACCCTGTCAATTTTCATGGTATCTATCTTGAACAATTGATGAGCATCCGATTTAGCAGAGACATTTCCAGCAAGTATTTGTAGAGACAGTTGCTCTTGCATTTTTAGATACGTGGCTGGAGGCAACCTTAGCTCACAGCATAAACGTTTCTCCTGCCAATACAAAGAAAACGATTTCAGAAAATCAGTGAAGAAACAAAGGACTAATTTAGAAAGCAAACTTGTCATAGACAGTGTATAATATCTAAACACAGATGATATCAAACAGTACTATAGTAAAAAGAAAAAAGAATAGAAAAACATTACAAAGTTTCTGTATTCTCCCTCTCATCACAACATAAAAATAACAGCATTTTAACTATCAGAATCACTTCACCATCAAAAGGAATCCAATTTAAAAAGATTGGGAGGAAGAGAAGGGTTGGGCGGGGCAAAGAGAGTGACTACATGCTTACTGGTTCAGAAAGTAAATCGGCCCCATAATATCCTGTCACATCCATTTCATTGACAGAGCTCGAAGTAGCAGGCCCTGCAGGTCTTGCACTCAAATCCTTGCCAGCAGAGTCTGGAGACATTAATGCATTTGGAACCCCCTGATTGCTTGGACCAACCTGAGCACTTTCTTTTTTCCTGCGAGCACTTTCTTCAGCTTCCCTTCTTCTCTTTTGTACCATATATCTATCAGCTTCCATGACATTGCGGCAACCAGCTGCGCGTGCTTCCTGCAGTACCATGTAATACAAATGTGACAGCTAATGTCAATTGTTTGATTAGTGTGTGCAGTATTCACATCATACAGTCTATAATAGCAGTATCAGAATGAAGCATCCATTATATACAATATCGAAGATTTGATGTATTGAGACAACCAATTCTTGCAACATTATATAGTACTAGGATAGATTAACTGGAATTCTTCAATTCAGATTCTTGTAAACACTTCAAAAATGGTAAAACCAGACTGACTAGTATGAAAATTTTCCTAATCCCCATAAGCAGTAAAATGTCCATAGCAGATTCTGCCAACAATAAAAGTGAATGTCCACAATAATTTAATGCCATCAATGTCTCAAACCTTTAGCTCTCGAAGTCTTTTACGAGTTCTATGTTCAGAGATAACTGTTCTAAGCAATTCCTCATGCTCTTCCTTGGTATGAAAGCGCATGAAAAAGTCATATTTCTGACATATTGTCTTCTCCTCAGTTGTTAAATCCTTCTCAAATGAATTTGGGTATAACAAATTTCTTTCAAGTATGAAATCCTTCCTACGCTTTCTTTCATCGAGCCTGCAACATATTTCAATTTAAAGATGGAAGTGTGAGCAATAATACTCTGCCACAACCCTGATAACATCATTACTGTTAATGGTTGATTGTAAATTATTCCAAAAGATAAAAGTAAGAAAATAAAAATGTTTCTTACCTTTTTGAATAGAAACGCAATACACGTAGTTTCAGCTCTCGCTCTTCCTCAGTGTCAGTATCCTTAAATTCCATTTCAGCAAGTAGTTGTTCAGCGTCATTATCATATTCAGGATCAAATTCCTGTCTTTTTGAATTATAACCACTTGATTCTACTAATGAAGGACCTTCATTTCCTGAGGAAGTTGGCTTTTTTCCTCCAAAATCTCTGTCTACTTGAGAATCTGCCAGTGACAGAGAAACTAGGAAGTTCAATACATAGACTGTCAATAATATCATCAAAGAATATGCATGTTGATAGACATGCTAATCTCAGTGAGAAAAAGATAAATAAGTGTCAAGAATTTTCATGCAAGAAGCCACTCCCGCTTTACCCTACCTCAGTATACACAATCTGAGTCTTAATTGTACTAGTGACGGAAGAATTGCAACATTTCCTCAAATTTAACTTACTGCCATGGTTGAAAAATTGTGCAAAACAGACACAGATATCTTCCTTCATATTTTTTATAGGAATAAAAGTAAAAGGTATCATTCCAGTGAAGTTGTTGAATTTTTAAAATTTTCTATGGAAGTGAAAGTCCAAAGGATAGGATTTATAAAATTGGGATCCAGGACCAAATATATAGATGCACACCTTCCATTTTAATGACTCCTGGACCACCTTTTCCCCCGGTCGCATTAGATGCCTTTTGGTTTGCACCAGCTCCAGCATGTGTGTTACCAGAAGGACCAGAATCTGACTCTGCAATGTATTAAAAAGATAGAGATGCATTGAAGATGAACATGAGAAACTTTACTTATGGATGGTAGCTATGAACTTATGTTGCTTTACCTGAATTCAAACAGGAAGGCAAACGGTTAGCAGAACCAGCTTTATGGGAATCTTCAACTCTGAATCAATAAATAAAAGTCAAAGAATGTGGTATATAAGATGGCAAGAGATAATGCATATAAAAACATACAGACTTACTTGACTCTAGATGGAGAAAAGGGAGAATCTTCCTTTAAACTAAGATCCCCCATGGAAATTCCTGTGTCAATCACAAGTGACCAATGATTATAAAAATGTCACCAAGACACAAAACCAACCAATCATGCAAAACAATCAGAAGCCACATATGAATGTAAATTCGTTCTCCCTTCATCTAAAATATTTTAAGCTAACATCAGCAACAGGAAGTATATTAAAACAATCTGTAGCAGCAATGCCTCCTGGCACTATTATTTATTACTTGGAGATACAGTAACTTAAGTTAATGGCTACAAGTTCACGTCATCCAAAAGAAGTTATAAATGAGGCATTTCTGTGTATACCAACATACTAAAAAATAATAAAAATTAATGAATGCAATGTTACGCAATATGACAAACCTTTCTTGTCCTCGCCCTGCCCTTTGGCCATGGCAAGGAGTTCTTTTCTGTTTTTCCCAACAACATGAGTCATGTCCTACAAAATAAGAAAGGTCAGGATTTAAAACACCATTATGACAATGAATATAATAAGAAGCATTGACTGCAGCTTTCTTACCGGAAGAGGAAAGAATGGGGAGTTCAAGTATACATTCCTATAGTGCTCTATGCATGATTCTTTGTTTTTTGTTCCAACATGCTCAGCAACTTCTGTCCAGTTTCCCAAGCCATACATTTCAATTCCCTAAAACCAAAAAAAAAAAAAAAAAAAATATTGCAAGAAAAATCAGATATAAATACCAAATACTAAGCTTTAAAGTTTTGAACCACCAGTCTCCACTAATCCTCGGAAATAAATTTGAAGAATTTACCTCTAGAAGCAATATTTCATCATCTGCATTCCAGTCTGGGCAAATAAGGGGGAAAGACAAATTATCCTGTCAAAGTGGAATCATATTAAAGGAATAAAGCAATTATAACAACAATGTTGATAACAACTAGCAGTAACACAATATTCTTAACAGCAGTTTGGGATAGATTCCACATATGATAACAAAACAGTTTCAGAATAAACTTCTTCTACCTTAACTAATTAATCCTGTCATTGACCTGAGACAGATCAACTAGCAGTCTAGCAAGAAAAATAACAGATAATTTTCCCTAACAAAAATTTTAAAATAATTAAACATTAAATACAAACATTTAACATTAATGGTTACTTACCATAACCCTATAAGGGTGATTACTTTTATGAGGTGTCACCTCAGCACCAACAGAGAAGCACTCTATACATAAATCAAAATCTGGGCACATTGCACACTTAATACGGATTTTTCCTGTTATATCTTTATTACAATAATTGCAGTGATACAAAGCCCTTTTGCCTTCACTTGTTCCTTGGCCTGCTTAAATGAAAATCAAGTGAGATTATTTTCAAACATTGATACCCACGAAACAACAATAATTAAAAAGACAATTAAAGCTTTAAGTAACTATCACTGCTATAGTTTCATTTCTTTTTTCAAAATAATAGCTTTAGTTTCTCTAACCTAGCATACATTCCAAAAGCTTGATAGTAAAACTTCAATAAATCAATAAATTTTTTTCTCATTTCCTTCATTAAAAATGGAAAAAGAAATTCCAGGCAACACTTACATTATATCTTCAGCAAGAGATTGTTCTGTGTATGCATTGAAGATACGTTATATTTGTATTTGATGGATGTTGACAACATAATCAGAAGGTTACTTCTATATACAGTTGACTTAGAATTACAGACTTACGTGTACGAACACATCCTAATAATAATATATTCATTGTTGATTTGTTCTATGGAATTGTAGATGGTTAAGATTGTCTCAATTTAGTAAAGTAAAATTAGTGCAGACAACAAAATGTAATAATACACTATAATTTCATAGTGCATTATAAAATTGTACTCATTCAAATAATGCATAATAATGAGAAGAGAAAAAATAAAATAAACTACCTGCTGCTCCAGATTCTGAATTCTCTCCACTGACAGAATTCTTTTTTCTCCTTGACCTACACAACCAATAAAATTTTAAGCAGAGAAAACACGAAAACAAAGAACACAATCATTTAATTGAGCATCATAGAGCAAACTCAGCATAGCATTTTCACTGCATTCGTGATCAGTCATACACATTCAGGAAAACAACTTATGCAAAATTCAATTGCAATTGGCATCGTTGCACTTGCAACGAGACTTACATTTGGACAAAAGAGTAAATTGTTCGATATTAACAATAGCGATAATGAAAGTATAGTAAGATAAAGATCAAAACCTTTGGTTGGGATCCTCATCGGCGTGGTGAAAATTTCCACGAGAACGACCCATTGATTCTCAGCACGAACTCCTCAATGAATTTGAGTTCGTTGGAACAAACAATCACGATGAAAAAAAGGGGGCAAGTAGAATTTATTCTTCAAAAAATAAAAACCCTAGATTTTTAAGGGTACGATTAATGGATATCGCAATTGGGTCACTTGGGTTTTGACAAATACCGAATCTTTCACGTTGCCCCGAAAAGGTTTGGGTTTGGGTTCTGTATTGCGGTGTGAAAAATATGAAAGAAATAATTGTCGAAGAAAAGTGCGACAAAGGAGGATGCTTTAGCATAGCATGTGTCAAACGCCTCAAACCAAGTTTAGTTTTGTTGCTGTAAGTGGAACTGGGTTACGAGGAATCTAACATGTGGAACTGGTTTTTTTTTTTTTTTTTAATCTCTAATTTAAATTGAATTTGATTTTGGTTTGCACGTTTTTTCACTGTCTATCTGAACTACTAATTTATCTTAAAAATTTTAAAAAATAAGATAATAATTTTTAAATGTTATTTACCAAACTTATTGTAAATATGTGATGATTCAATTTGGTTTTTCGAAATAATTTATAATTAAAATATTGAAGAAGATTGATGTTTCAACAAATTCGAATAGTTACTAATTATTGACAGGTTTAACGTTGATGGAGTACACGTTTGAGTTCATAATATGTCAATATTCATCGTTAAAAAAATTGACCGTAAGGAAATTAGCTTAAAAGTTGTATGATACATGATCGAATAACATGTTGTATAATTTTCCCTAACAAATTGCTTAAATTTGTCTTTTATGAGAAAATAATTCAAAATCAGTTACATTATTATTATTATTTATCTTGCTGGTAACTATTTTATATTATAGCCAATATATAGCTGATGTGTATTTCAATAGTTTATTTGGATAAAATTATTTTGTTGCTAGCAAAAAAATAAAAAACAACAATTTCTGTTATAAAAATATTTTCAGAAAATAAGTTGAAACAAATATGAATCAAACGATGAAATAAAATTTATATATTAACAAGTTTTTTTTTTTCAAAACAGTTACTGCAAAAAAAAAAGGTACAAATATTTTTTTTTAAAGTAAACAATAAATAGCAGAGAATGAATTAGTGATTTCATTGCGTTTTATCCTTTTCTACATGATTAAAATATTTATCCAAAAAAAATATCATCACTTAAAATAATCTATCAACTAAAGCTTTTTTAATAAATTAAAAAAAAATCAGCAATGTTTAGTTAAAATAAAAGTAATTTGTGATTCAAGCAAACTTTATCTATAATATCAAGAGTTCAATTTTTTCAGCTATAAGTCTAAAAAGTAGTTTTTTATAACTATCTGACAAACCCTAACTTGAAAATTGATTGCATAATTATAATTGTGAAAATAGTTGGTCAAATAATATATATATATATATATATATATAATATTTTTAAATGTAATTTGACGAAGTTATATTTTGTTAAAAACATTGTGACTCAATTAATGATATCGATCGTGAATATATTAAAATGTAAATAATACTTTTAACTTCATACTTACCAATATATTGAATTATTAAAAAATTACAACAATGGTAATTATTTTTTTATGGGCATTAATTTCGAAGTGAAGAAAAAAAAGCGTAATAAACATTAATCTTTATGAAATGTATGACTTCATAATTTAAATTAACAACGAATAAATTTTTTTAGAATATAAAATATATTTTAGGATCTTGAATAACTATTGGCCTTTAAAATTACCTCGCTGGACCCTGCACACCCCTCTTGATTCACTGCTTCCAAGAGAATAGAATGTAGAATCAATGGAAATGAAATACCCATGAAGACAACAACCATTAACCTTCGTGCCAGAAAAATTCTATCATTCTTTTGTTGATCCAAGAGAATTCCTCGTATTAAGGGTATTTAATAAATTAGTTATTAGGTTTATTAATTATAAAATGGCATATGTATAATGACATAAACTATTGTATTTCTATTGCTTCAAATTTGACTCTGTTTATAAATTACAATAATTTGTTTAAAGTACAAATTATTATTATTTTTTAGCAAATATCTATGAATTTTTATGAATGTCACAGACACTCATAAAATTAATTTAAATTTCGTTTAACAAGCACTTGTATAAATACAAGGCTAAATTTTATTCGCATGTGGAGATTATGGGCACTTAGTATTCGTGTCTGCTCTACCCTTTGCCTTTCTTGGTCGCTTCTATGGTATTATTATGCATAGAGATTGAAACAACACTTGCCTAACCTTTTTTCGACTTAAAAGTTTTAATTAGAGTTAATAAAATATACTATTTATCTTAATTCGGTTTAAGTTTTTGGCTTTACCAGGTTGGGTCGAAAAAAATAACTTGTTATTTCAGCTTTAAATAAGATTAAATGCGACCTAAATTCATATTCTATATTTTAATGGTAAAAATTGAATTTTTCACTATTGTGAAATTAGGGTGTACTTGTATGGGTCCTCATAGATGATGATATATAAATAGAAAGCAAATTTTGGAAGTTGAAATTTGAGAAAATGATAACAATGACACAGGTTGGTTGCGCGTGTAGTGTGTAAATAGGAGAAAAGAAAAAACGTGAAGAAGAAGAGTATCTTCGAAGGGTATCTTCACAGTTCATCACTTACTGATTGGTATCTTTGTTTTCTTTGGTAATTTCCAAACATAGCAAACGCAATCAATTGAACAGAGCCCGCGCCCAGCACGTGAAAATTTGAATTGGCACAGCGCCAAACGGCACTTTCCTAATCACCCGCCACGTGTCCCCAACAAGACATCCTGGGACTAAAAAAACCTCACTCTCCTTGTTTCTCGCTTCAAACCCTCTCTCTTTCGCACACAATCTGAAGCTCTTCAGTTTCAATGGCGTCTTCTGTGAAGCCTTCTTCAAGGTACAGTTCCTACGATTCACGCTCCTCAACTTCCTCTCACTTCTCCGACCCTTCTTCTTCCCATGAATTCGTTCACCCCAAACCCTCTTCTCGTGCTCTCGTCAAAGCTAAACCCTCTCACACCGCCAAGGTGGACCCCACATTCACCACCATGGTGAAAAAACTCATGGATAAGAAACCCAAATCAGCGAACACCGCCACTAGGTTGATCATTCCCTCCGATTTCGTTGCCCAAGATCTGAAAAAGGACGCTAAGAGGGTCACGGGTTTCTCTGCTCTGCAGAAGAAGCTCTTTGGAAAGGGTTCTTCCGAGAAGAAAGAGAAAGTTAAGGCCTTGACGGAGGTGAAGGGTAACACCAGAACACTTGCCATGGTGCTTAGGAGCGAGAGGGAGCTTCTCAGCATGAACAAGGAGCACGAGGCGGAGATTTCTCAGCTCAAGCTTTTGCTTGAGGACAAGAACAAAGAGGTAATAAAAAAGTAATGTTATTTTGGATCTGATTTATGTGAAGAATGAGAAATGGTTTGCATTTCAATAATGGGTATTTGAATTTTGAGTTTGTTAACTCCCCCTTGTCATCAAAATTGAAACTTGATCGAATTTTAAATCCTTGTCAGGTCAGGTTCTGGTTCCATTTGTAAATGTGGTGATTGGGTTTTGAATTTTGCAGGTGGAGAAGTTGAAGGATTTGTGTTTGAAACAAAGGGAAGAGATCAAGTCGTTGAAGAGTGCAATACTGTTCCCGGATGTTATGAATTCTCAGCTTCAAGAGCTTCTAGAGAAGCAAGGTTCGGAGTTGAAGCAGGCAAAACAGGTTATTCCAGCTCTGCAACAGCAGGTTTCTTCTCTCACTGGTCAGCTTCAAAGCCTTGCGGAGGATCTTGCTGAGGTATATAATGTGTTACTTGTTTGACAACAAATCATTATCATTTGTTAGGCAAAGACTGGTTATGGAAAGTCTTTACTGATTAAGATAAACATAATCCAGCAATATTTTATTATGTTTTTTAATTGAAAATTTCGCAAATTGAATCTTCCTTTTAGCTTAAATAGAGAAGAAAAGAGAAGATATTATCACCTATTAGGATCTATGGTAGTAGGATAGTTATTGTTTTCTTTATTTGTTTATATTTCGTTTGCTCGACAGGTGAAGGCTGATAAGTATTCAGCAAAAGCAGGTCTCCTAGGTTATGGAAATTCTCCAAGAACACCAACGCATGCCCGGGAAGATGCTTCTAACTCTTGGGTAAGTTTGGAATTAGAATATAATTGAAATTTGTCATTATATGATTGCTTATGGATCAAAGAAACTGTATTACCACTTCTAATAAATCTCTCTTGTCACTTCTATTTAAGTGAATTTTCTTTGAAATACCTTTTCCCCCACTCTAATAGCTATATTAATATAGAGGTATTTTAAACCAAAAGTCACTTAAATAGGAGTGGTAATAAACACATGATAGTGGCAATAAACACTTCCTTTGATCTGAAATGCAATTTGGTTAATTTGCTCAACAATTCATGTAGGAATTCAGCTCTGATGACCAATCTGACGACCTATTGCTCAAAGATCTAAATCCCTGCTTAACACCCTGCAATGCCAAATCAAGATCCAGAGTAGCTAAACTTCTCGAGCACTTTGTACTAAAACTTCCCTCATCTTTCTTAAATGTGTTTCTCATCATATTAGAAACTCCTTTTCCTGCAGGAATTTGAAGGTAGGGGCTCTGGCTCTATGCATGATGAAAGCTTATCTGAGGATGATGCTAAAGTCTATCCTGAGGTGGATTTGAGCTCTTATGATCGGAAGTTCTCCAAAAGTTCTGACTGTTGCCATAACTCCCGCCAAAGAAGCATTACAACCAAAGCAGGTCGAAGGTCTGATGAGAGCAAATCAGCCTACGGAGGTAGAATGAACCATAAATTTGCATAAATAACCCTAATCCCATCCTACCCCTTGAGATTTCTTATCTCTTTTCCTTGTTGCCATCTTTCAGTTTTGTCAATTATACCATGTCTGTTTCAGAAATTGAACATCGTCTCTTAGGGCATGTAAGATTAAATTACTCCTCTTTGTATATCATGCACATGAGCAATGAATAAGTTCTCGAAATCAACCCCTAAACCTTAGATTTTAGTTTTGCACAGAATAATCGCCACCTCATATTTCACCTTTGGTCTTGCATTAATAAAAATCGAACATACTTCTACTTCCTTTAAATATCGAGCATTGGGTTCAATTAACAATTTTCTATGATACTAATAATAATGGCAACTGAAAAGTGTAAATTTCAATTGAACTACTAATTTTAAACAACAAAAAATATTTTTTTTAATAAAAAATTATTTATTACATTAAAATATCAAATATAATAAATTTATTTTTAATCAAGTTTTGTTATCTATAGAAATATGTACAGTTTGGTTGGAGGAAATAACGGGAATAAAATTTTATAATTTTTTCTTATTTGATTCAATATTTTATAATGGAGGAGGGGAGAAAAGGGAGCCTAAATTCTTCCTTGTTCAAACTTCAGTTTTGCTTCAAGAGCAGGAAAATATTTTACTCTAATTGGATACAATTATTCTTAATTTAATGTATGCATTTCGTTATTTTGAATAAATAATGATAAATTCTTTATTTTACATTTTGTTTCCTTTCCCTCTGCTTGTGAAGGAAAAAAATGAGTTCTAACTTGTGAGTCAGTTTAACTCTGAATTGGGTTCTAAAAAATTAGGCTCATGACTATGGTGAGTTTTTTCGATTTGATTTACAGTGGATCAACCTACCATAAGTTAGGGCAGATACTTCATAATAATAATAATAATAAATAAAACCATTGCCCCTAAAAGCCTTTACTCAAGTGTGTTGGGAAAAATTTGTTTTTAAAAAATAAATAATTGGTTGTGAACATTATAAAAAGGCACTGATAAATGATAGTAAAAGAAATTGATTTTTCAAATTTGTTAATTTTCAGATTCATGCATAGCCTTACGATTAATCATAGGTCAATTTTAATGAGTCTTGTCTCCACATCATCACGTATGGCTTTGACTATTTGGAATCGTTATCCTAAACGCATTTATTTTTAAAATGCACAAATAAAAGAAGCGCTCTGACTTGTTGAGAATTGAGCGTAGAATATACAGAACGAAATGAAATATTCATTTATTAGCAAAGCTAAGTTCTCCTTTGACACTGTCAACATACTGCAAATCTAAAGTAAATTACGACATTTACTAGATACCTATTTTTTATATATATTTATATATGAACATTCCTCCTGCTTTAGGCCATCCCACGACTTGTCGCAGTTCTTATGATCTGAAACAGAGCTGTCAAACAAAAATAATCACTCTCACATCTTTGCTAATCACATTTACAATATATATATATATATATATATATATATATATATATATATATATATATATATATAACTGGTGTGGAAAACTGAATACAAAGATGCTAAGGAAGCAAAAGAACGTACATGATCCAACCACAACGAAGATGAAGAAGCCAAGCAAAATTGGGCCAACAGGGTAGGCATATCCCTTCTTAGAGTTCTCAGATCCCCTCTTTGTAATGTTCCTCTGAAACCTTGCGATTTTCCTGTCTGCTAGGCGTTTTGAAGTAGTCTATGAAACCCAACATTACATGCCACAAATAATTTCATATGAGAATAAAATAGCAACATCAACAAGCCTAACAGACAACTCATTCTATCATGTTTTTAGGAAAAGTTTTCATTAAAAATAGGATGAGTTAAAAATGAAGGGGTGTATTAATAATATTTTTTAATTCTTTACCCAATACATTTATAAAATATTGAAGGGATGTATTAATGTTATTTTTATAATAAAAATTTTAATACCTCAAGGAGGATGTAGCATTTGGCAATACAAATAAGTAAAAAAAGTAAAAGTAAAAATTAAAAAGTGCTCGCTTCTGATAATCACTTTCATGGGCCATCACTGACTTGAACAGCCCCACTTCCCTCATAAAATCAGAAGGCTCCAAAACATAAAGATGAAATTTCTGTAACAGCAGAAAGATCACATTTAAAAAAAAAAAGTTACAAAAAAGGATGTAATTGGGAACAGGAAAAAGGTCGGGGAAGAGAAAGAAAAATTGCGGACGTGGTTGCAGCTTTATCAGTGACCTTTTTTTCACAATTTTTTTTTATATTTACAACACAACCTCAATTTAGAATTACAATTTTGCCCATTCGTTTTAAATTACAGAATGTATTTTTATATATAAATATAAAATTTAGATAAACTAAAACAGGCATCTTAAAAGCAAAACAACGCTATTTGCTACAGTAAACTTTTATGATCGCAAGCTAAGATAACCATGAACAAATAGAACTCAAGAAAACTGGGTTGCAAACGAGTCCTCGCTACATCGGCGAATCAAAACTCCAAAATCCAATTTTTTCCTATATAATATTTACCAAAGATTTTTGTACCCAGTCAAAAAAGCAAGATTATAAAGAGAAAAAATCAGAAACAAAAGAGGTTTCTAGAAATTAAAAAACTGGCTCCAAAAGAAAAATAAAATTGATGAGAAACAAAAAAAAGAAAAAAATGAAAAACCCACCAAAGTAAAAGAATAAGAGAGACGAAAGAGAAAAAGTTTACCATAGTTGTGAAAAAATCAGAAACGAAACAACCCTTCCTTGAGACGCACTTCTAAGAGGAACAGAGATTATTATTATTAATATTATTTAATTTGGGTGGAGAATAATAATGTGATGCAAGCTGAAAGCAGAGTCCACAGTTTATGTGACATTTAAAGGGAGAGGAGACTTGTATGTTGGGTTTTGGCATTATATGTGAGTGTGTCACCTCGTCACGTTGACTCGTGGAGTTTATGTATAAACTTTTAGGTACCCCTTTTCTCTTCTATTTTCGGACACTTAATTTTATTTTAGTTTGAAAAATATATGAAATCGGTGAGATAGCTCTTGCGTTACACAACTTATAATCTTATTCCAATCGATGCGTTGTGATCCGGAGTTGACTACAAACCATAAATGTACTCACCCCAAAATAACGTGCTTTTTGGTAATTCTATTTCTAAAGCATTATTTAAAGAATTATGGTAAATATATATTAGTAGTTTTATTTCTTAATTAGTATCATTCAAATATTGGTTAATATTTTCTACAATTTGTTATTTTTAATTTAAAAAATTATTCTTCACAACACACCGTAAAAACATATTTTTTTTATATTTTTATAACAATAATTTTGTAAATCTTAATTTTTAAGATTAATTTTAAGCAGGCGAATACAATAATTGTTTATTTTATAAAATATTTATTACTTAAATATATAAAATCATAATAAATATTTTTAAAAAATCATTATTATTAATTGCTTAAATTAAGTTTAAAGAGCCAAATTAATATTTATTACTAGTGTAACATTAAATGTTATAAAGTTTAAAATAAAAATATTACTATTTATTAATTTTGAATGAAGACATGTTAAAAATTAATTAAAAAATATAAATTCATAATATTTAATTAATATTTCATAATTTTATTTAATTATATTATTTATATTAACAAAATATTTATTCATTTTTTAAGTAAATAAATTATTTTATTTAAAATATTAAAATTTAATGTTATTAATAGTTAAATTTTAAGATATCTTATCGTTACTAATTAAAAATTTATTATACATATATTTTTATTACGCAGCTTTGAACGCGCGTTAAAAAAAACTGTTAATGTATAAGTTATCTATTCAACCATTAAAGATTATGAGTATTATTAAATAAAATATAAAATTTTAATATACAATTATTTTCATTATTTTTTATCAACCAAAAATCATTTATTGTAAAAATGAATAAAAACATATAAATAATGAAAAAAATACCGGTAAAAACAAAATAATTAATAATATATACAATTGACAATATTGTAGTATTAAATGAACATTTAATACTATAGTGTAATATATATAGTTGAATGAATTGTGTAACGTTTAATACTTATAAAATGTACAATAAATGAAAATAAACTACTACAAAGTTTAATAACTGAAAATATATATTAAATTTTTATAATTTATTAATACTTTTTATTATTCATAAATAATTTATTTTATAAAATATATTTTAATATTAAAAAATGAAACACGTAGTAATATAAGACATGTGAATTGACGAGGACGATAATAATAATAAAAATAAAAATAAAAATAATAACTATTATTGTTATTATTATTTTATTAACATTAAAATATTATAGTATTATTGATAAAAAATTATTTCATTAATATCACGTTAACTACTATTTTATTAAATATAGTATGTTGTCAACTTAAATTTTAATATTAAATACTATATTTATTTAATGTTATATTTTATTAAGCTTGTATTAAGTTTAATATATATGCATTAAAGGTATAACCTTTAATATTTATTGTTTTCAATGTCATGTTAAATATGCTTTTAATATTTTTTTTTGAATAAATATTTATAATAAAAAATAATAAAATTTTAATATCTATTAGTTATTGTAAGATATTTTTAAAATGGTCATAATAGGTCATAAAATAAAAGAAAGAAAAAGGAATATAAAAGAGGCAGAGCACATTTAAAAAAAAAAATCAAACTCATACAATCACAATTTATACATTGTGGTCGAATCAGTTGGACTATTTTATTTTATTTTTCAATTAACTGACCTGAAGCAAGAAATTTGAACTATTTATAATGTTTCAGTGCATTCTTAAACATATTGGAAAGATGGCAAGAAATAATCTAATTTTTATTTCCTATTATAAGAAGATTCAGACATTAAGCTACTGGCTTAAGATATTAATAAATTTAAATCAACTCCTATATTAAAACTTAAAAGTACTCTATTTTAGAAATAAAATATTTTATAAATTATTTTTTTGACAATTTATTATATATACTTTTTAAAATTAAAATTGTTTAAGAATAATATATATATATATATATATATATTTAATTTTTAAATTATATATATCTATATATATATATTTGCTTTAGAATAAACTACTTAGTGCATTCTTAAACATGTTGGAAAGATGACTAAAAACAATTTAATTTTTATTTCCTATTATAAGAAGATCCAGACATTAACTACTGATTTTATATACTAATAAATTTAAAATAATCCTTGTATTATAAATAAAAATATTTTAAAAAGAAGTAAAGTATTTTGTGAGTTATTCTCTTTCACATTTTCTCATATATACTTTTTAAAATTAAAATTGTTTGTGAATTATATATGAATTACATTTCTTGTCACTGTAGTAATTTTATCTCTTGTTAACTTTTATTTTTAAATTTTTGGTTCTAAAATGGGATAAAAGTTGTTACTTTATTTTTTCTTGTTAACTGTATAATCTTTTAGATGTTCATGAATTTTTATTTTATATTTATAAAATTTCTCTTATCATTTATATAAATTTTTAATTTGTAGTGAATACCTCTGTTTATATTTAAATTTTTTTATCACTTTGTATAAACTTTCAATTATTCTGAAAATTTCTTTATGTATAAAATTTATAATACTTAGTATACTTTTTATTATTTTTAAATAAATTATATTTAAATTTATTACATTTTTATCATTTTAATATATATTATTTATGATTATAGAGTTTAAATTAAACTAATTTTTTTAAAAATTTAATATTTTAAATAATTTTATTGTGTACATAATTATTTACAAAAATATATAATATTTATTTAATTATTAAATTGTATATATTTACATTAAAATTAAATACTTATACATTACACATTGATTAGTTAACCTATAAAAGTTGGTCTAAGTAGTAAAGTTCAGTATCGCTTAAGTAAGGTGTTAGATTCAAGTTTTTGTGTACGTAAAATTTTTTTAATGATAATTATTTTAAAATCTAATATAGTTATAATTTTTTTAAAAGATATATAAAGTGAATAAAGACAATAAATTAATTGTAATTAGCTTGAAATACATATAGATAATTATAGTATGAAAAATAATTTTAACTTTTGTTCAAAAGATAAATTTAAATAAAAAAAATTAAACCACACAACAAAAATTTAAATATTCAAAGATTATACTGAACATATTAAATATAGATGCTGACATTGTTAATAGATCTATTTGTATGCTCATCACATATGTTTCCCTTATATTCTATTATATATTTCTAAAATATATAAGTATTATCGATCCTTAATTTCACCATACAATATTTTACACCCATTAAAAGAAAAAAAAAAGTAATGTAGGACAATTTTTTTAGAATTTGATTACTATACATTAATAATATAAATTAATATATTATCATACATTATTAACTTTATAAAAATCTATTTGAATGTTATCTTTATCATACATTATAATTGATTGATAGTATATAAATTTTTATATGAATTTTACATTAAAATTAAATTATTAATAAATAAATATTATACATCGATATATCAGTAATACAATGCTTCATGTTAATAGAGAATTTTATTAGAATAAAAAATTAGTATAGATTACCAGCACACTATACCGATGATACAATATATTGTACTATTAATTTAAAATTAGAACATATATCATGTTACCATACCATGAGAAGCCCCAAGTTAAAAATCAATGATATTCAATGTCACGTAGTATTTTAATTTTTAGTTGTTCAAATATATCTCTGCTTTTATATTTACAATCATTCAAATGTAAAAAAAATTTGCCTCTCGTTTTCAACTTCAGCACAATGGAATTGTGTTAATGTATTGGCAAACATAGCCTTAGCCATTCGGGATATTGGGATTGAACATATAGCATTACCGAAGTAGCTAACTTCAACTATACTGCCATTAATTATTAACTGATCAGTACAATAGTTGGTATTCCATTCCCATAATACCATCATCATTTACTGCTACATGTATAGACGAAGAGCCTTGTAAATTACTGAACAATTATGTTGAGGGGGTGAGTGGTGGGTTATTTAACTAGAACCTGTGGTAGTTTTCTAACCTACCAATTTGCATTTTTAGTTTTGTTACTGCCATACAAACGGAAAAGACTGAAAGCAGAAATACAAGACAGGACCACTGTACTAAGGCTAACCACAAAAGCACTAGCTAACCCTTCTCCCACTTGGTTGCAGAATTTCCCATACATGTTGCATACTTTCATCCATTGAAGTTCTGGCTGGCCCATCTTTGCAAACACAGCAGATTGCACTGCAGCCGCCACCGAAGCCACTGTTATGTATGCCATTACCTGCATACATAGGAAAGTTATGTTTTTCAGTATCATGATCTATTTCTATAGCATTGATCTATTAAAAAACATAAATGAATATAAAAATATTTCTTTAAGTAAAGATGTATTCAATTTATAGGATAAGACCATATCTACCGTACTCATTGTCTTGTAATTGTAATTGCTTTGGTCATTACTCATTCCCAACCACTACTAAAAATCCCAACAACCAGCACACATTTGTGATACCTCCCAATCATGGAATTAAGTATGTCTTATGGTGAACGATTCTCTACTCCTAACATCAATTAGATACGGTTCCCTATAAGGTCCCACAGTACTGGTTACCCTTGCTTGACAAGACAAACTTGAGATCATTATGATTTGTTGTCTAAATTTGAGCCTTAGATTAAACCATATCCAAACCGACCCTCTGACACAGGATATGTATGCAAAGACCATATATTCCAAACAAATCGAATTTATGAATTGAAACTCGATCAGATGAGTCAACCAAATACACTCTCCCTTATGATTTTTTTCTCTAATTAGAATTTGATATGGCTTCATATTCCATTCCATTAATCAATTAAAGTCTTCAACAGAACTAATTGGATGCAATTAACAAATTGTTGATGTGAACTCCACTCCTTAGAAACTGAAAGCAGCCTCCTGAGCTAGACTTCAACTTTGGGCAATTGACATATGGAAAGCTATAAGGAATTCAATAAAAAGCAGTGAAATGAGCGCGCTGCGAGAATTCAGATGGTGATGCAAGCATCTTGATACTTGAGTTTTGGTCACTCTACAAAAGTAAAACATGTAAATAGTCTTTTTATGTAAATAAAATGAACCTGATCACCGGAAAAAACAGCCCAAGCTAAGGGCTTGCTGAAGAGTACTCTTCCCCTGATCATACTCACAATACAATGCAGCCCTTGGATTAACGAGTAGCCAGCAGCTAACCCATTTGCAACTACCAGGAACCTGCAAAATTAATGGCCATCAAAATAAGAACACTACAACTTGCAATGCTTTGGCAATCAAAAGAGAAGATTAGAGAACAGAGAGCTAACACTAAAGCCTTCATGTCAGTAAATTTAGCTTTCTTCTGAATTGAGAAAATCTCTTTGACTTGGGAATCAGTCCCCACAAGAACAGCTGCAAGAACTCCTAAACCAAGGATCACAGACCTTAACACCAGTTCTGTTATCCTAATCCTTCTATCAAACACTTTTAAGTTTGTGCTGTGGTAAACTGGGACAGTCCCGGGACTAACACCAACGCCCAAGTAACTCATTTCCCCTCCAAAATCAACACTCAAAACAACAAACACGAGCAATATAAAGGAATGCCTCAAATCCACCTAGAAAGAAGACTAGTGAGAACTATGGATGAACACCAACCGTAAGCTCTCCAATACTTATATAGACAATTTTCATTTTCTTTTCCAAATTAGTTATGATAAAGCTTAGCTACAATGCAGCACAGCTTGCCAAGTGGTCAAAATTTGAGGCTGCTAGGACAGAGAAAAATGTGTAGACAAAAAAGGGCACTTCAATCTATACATACATGGTCATTAAATAGGTGTGCTCTGACCTCTGGTTCTGCATTTAAGGACTTGTAAATGAAAAGAAAAAAATGTGGTTTTTAGCGCTCCTTTATTGTTTCTAGGAAGAAGTAGCATTTTCTCGTCCCTAGAAAGGATCTGATAACATAAAGGGTGTCTTAATTCTGATCATATAAGGAGAGTGTGATTCAATTTATGATGCCCCATTTCTTTTGCCTAGGCCATACCAATTACCGATCAGATAGTGAAAGAAAACAGGGTAATGGTATGGTGCCTAGTTTTTTTACCATTTCTTGTTCAGTAAAAATAGAAATTTGCATGAAAAGGTAGAATAACGGTATGTTACTCTTGTCTGGCCTAGTGGAGAAATTTGGTTGTTGAAAGCTTACGCAAGAGAAAAAAAAGGCTGAAATGGGCCATTAAGGGTATTAATTATTTGGTAGGCCAAGAGTGTTTATGGCTATTCACAAAATATCTGTAAGTCATTATTCATTAGTCTCATAAATAAAGAACACAAGAATGGATTGCAAAGCAAACCATGCCAAGTATAGATGAAAATAATGCCGTCCCACTACATATCAACAACTTCGTTCCACTAAACGAAGATCCTGATCCTCACCACTAGCTAAATTTACCTTCAAAAATTGTAAGATTGCCTTCATGTCATTCCAAGAAGATGCACGTCGCTTTTTCCTTTGCTTTTTCAGTGATGAAGATATTTGACTATGTTTTTTTCTATCACATTGTTTATGTTACAGTCAGAGCCCACAAGATCATAGTCCCTTTGAACCCATTTGACAAAATCTTAGGTTTGTAGTTTAAATTTTAAGATCAAATTAAATTTAAAACCTTTTAATCTGATCTAAATAAACTTTAACGTAGGTATAGCTAGCAAAAATTTGTAAAAAAACTTTAAAAAATTGAGCTTTTGTTAAGTTTAAATATTATTTTAAGAGTCTAATTTGAATTTGAATTTGAATTTTTTAGCCCATCTTATTAAAGTTGATGACTATCATGGGTTGAATAGTTTTTTTTTTTAACCTTAATCACTTATATTTTGGTTTAAGTCACAAATATCTTTTACCAAAAGTAATTTTATTTAAATTAAGTATAACTATTATGAATGATAAAACTCCTTTTTTAATATTTAAAATAATTATATTTATTAAAATTTAAACTTGAAATCACACATTATTTGCTATTGAGTAAGGTTATTTTCATAATATTTTTAATATATTATTTATTTTATCTCACATTTATTTTTTTAGTTATAAAAAGTACGGTAAAATTATAATTAGTTTATACTATTTCCCACCATGCATGTCCATTCGAAGTAAAATTTACTCTGACCTTTGCTTATGGTGGACCAAGTGCACTGGGCCTATGCTTACGGTCTGTCTCTCGCTCCCGTGTTTAATGTTGTGCATAAAAAAAAAAACTATGTTGTGCGTTAATTTAATTTAATTTATTTTTTATACAAAAGCTGTCAGTTTTAATTTGTATTTGCATGAAGTAAAAAAAAAAAAAAACTTAATATACCCTTTAAATAATTGAACGTATTTGTTTCTATTTTTTTAAAATACACATGATATTTAAATAAAGGAAATTTTAGAAGCAAAGTACTCTAGTGCAATAATTTAATATTGACTGGATGTTTTGAATTAGTAAATAAGGACAATAAATTAATTATAATTAATTTGAAATATGTATAGGTAATTATAATATACAAAATAATTTTAAATTTTGTTTAAAAGGTAAATTTAAATAAAAATAAATTTAAATCACACAATAAAAATTTTAAAAGTTAAGAAATATAAATAAATATCAAATAAAAAAATTAGACAGCATCATTAAAATTGAGAAAAAAAATAATGAAAAAGTACATTAAAAGGCCATATGTATATTGTATAAAAAAAGTAAAAGAACTATTCTTATTTGATATGTAGTCAAGGACACACACAATTCAATTGACACTGATTATTAAAGCTCGTAAAGTAATATTATTAATAATGTTTTATGAAAAGTAAATTTTATTGATTGAACTTTTGAGCAGTAAGATATTATCTTAAATGATTAAACTATATCTTTCGTTTTCATTTCTTATTATAACAAGCGAGAGAATAGAACAAGAAATTGTAAGTAATCATATTAATTCTACATAAATGATTAAAATTAAGATTAAATAAAATTAGTATAAAAAATATTTATGCATTGTTATAAAATAAAGATTTATTGTTTACATAACAATAAGTAAAAGCAATTCTGAATTCAAATATGTGTGTATAAAAGTAAAAGCAATGATGATTGTTGAAAACCTACTTGATGGAGATGTTGGGGAGGTGGGGTTAAGAGTGAGCAATTAACATTGAAGCATGAATGTCACAGTTCATGGCTTTTGGGTGTATCCTTCACAATTGATGAAAATGGAGTCCCAATTGCAGTAGTGGAACCCATTAAAATGGAAATTATGTTTCAGAAGGAATGAATCTTTCTTCAATTGTCACACTCTAACATTAACTATAGAGAAATGACTTGGAAGCAGTATATTACTAAACTAGCCCCACCTTATCTACCAAAGTCTAGGCTAAAAGATGAACCTGTATATGGATAAAGTTAGGTCTACACACATATCAAATTCCCATTATATTTTCTCACAATCAAGAACTTGTATGGTAATTTTTTTACATGTACAAATATTGCTTGCAAGCATTTTTAGTTGTATTATTATTATTTCAATCAAAATTACTATTCCAAATTACACAAATTTATTTCTAATATGTGAAACATATTTTTTGTAGATGTTTGTAAAATTTTAAAACTTGTTAATTTTTTTAAAAACTAACATCCTAAATATAAAATTATCCTATATATTACCCTACATATAAAATACTTATTAAAATTCTGAATAAATAAATTAATTATGTCTATTTTATAAAATTTTATTACAACAAAAAATAAAATAAGAATTTAATTTAAACATACTAATTATATATAACATTTTATATTCTTTTCCAATTTTGAATTGATATTAATATTTATAAAAATTATTATAAAAATATATATTTAACATATTTTAATTAATTAATAGTATAAAATTTATACTAACAATAGACTAATGTTAAACTCATAAAATAACTTCCCTCTTCAACTATAATTTCTAACCCCCAATGTAAATCATCAATTGGAACAACATAAACAATAATAATACAACCCTATATTTTCTTATACTAATAAATCTCTATTTTTACTACAAAGTACAAACTGCTTTATTTTATGTAAACAACATGGGTTTTAAGGAATGAGTTCATTTTTAAAAATAAGATTCTTCATAATGATATTTCAAAGAATTATATGTCTGACAATTTATTATACCCATATTTGATAATTTTTTTTATAACTTATAAAAGTTATTCTTAATAATATTTGATTGTAAGGTAAAAGTATCTTTAAAAGTTAATAGAATTTCTTGTTTCTTTCTCACAATTGATTAGTCACTGTTACACTAAGAACCTACTATTTATTTTTCTAAATAAAAAATCATTTGCATGAGAAATAGACTGTAAAGTGGTATCCTCAATCCCATAGCACTTTTCACATCAACATATGGATTGTTAAGAGTTTTAACAGAGATAGACAACATATGGTTTATTACTGCCTTCGGATGCAACATATGGTCCTTGCAACCTATACAATAAAAAGATATTTCAAAAGTTCAACTTTTATATACAGAAATTCACGTTATTCGTTACCTGTCATTAAACAAAAGAAATATCATTTGCAGTGATATACTAAAAATTTAACCATTTTGTTAATATTAATTTTAATTTATTTTTAAATGATTAAAGTTGGTATAATTTTATTAAAAAATATTACATTAAAAATTATAAAGTTATAATTTTTTTTAATTAAAAAAAATCTCTCTAAATATTTTAAGATAAATTCGAGGATATTTTTAAAATAGGAAATATTTTATGCTTTCTCATATAATTAGGTTAGTGATTTATTTAAAAAATATATAAATACTTTTGAATTTTTAATATATTAAAAAAACCACACCTTATAATTCAAAATAAAAATAAAAATGCAATGCTCCTCAATTTTAGAAGTACAGCAACAAGTATCCTTTTTGAATTAAGCTCTGAAAACCATCATTAATATTTTTAAAAATTTAAATAAAATAAAATATAATGTGATTTTCCTTTATTATAAATTAACTCACTTATGCTACTTAAACAATTTTGTAATCACAGGACTCAATTATTCTTTCAAGGACCAGCTGAATTCAGATAGGGCAATTCGCTATTTACTGCAAATTAGTTGCACAAATGTCAAATTAGTTTCACTTATTAGCTTTTAATATCCTTTAACTCAAGTAGCTATTAACTGAAAATTAGATGTAAATTTTGTAGATGCATTACACTTTACCGCAGACAAATTTTGGGATAAATGTGATTTGTGACTGCTATTTTAACTGCAAAGTTTTATCAATTGCTTTCAGTAGATTTGTGCTCCTGCTGGTATTCACTGTCTTTTTTTCTAAGCATGAAACAAATAAAACATAAAACTTTGAAAAACTTTAAGATTAGTTGATATATGATATGATTAAGACTAACATGATATTGTAGAGATCTCACTTGGGTGAATATAAGTGGTGGTTGCAGCAGGTTTGGAATTTTGAAATAGCAAAGCAAGAGGCTCCGTTGCTTTGTAAACAATGTGATATTTGTTAATGAAGGCACGAGAGGTTTGGTTCCCATGGAATTTGGTAGGTAAAAAGGTTGGCTCACAGTTCAGTTCTAATTTTGCTGCAATTATTCCACAGCCCAATTCCTGGCCCTACCCTTCAGCTATCCGACACTCAAAACATTGACCTAATTATTTTTCCTCAAAACTATGTGGCCCAGGCCCTATGAGATATGAACACCGTCCTATTGAAATTTCAATGATATGGACACCATATACCACTCCCATATTTCATACAAGGAAATATATAAATTTTAATAATTATAGTATCGTGATGTAAATCGCATGTGTAATACTTGACATTTTGGGGATCATTCTCTCACAAAACATGAAACATCAAATCTATATTAATATTTTAAAGAAATTTTCTAGACTTATTACAGTAAAATTAACCATATACAAATGCCAAAAAAGCTAATGAATCATTGATATTTTGGATCACTGATTCTGGGGGGTGGATGAAATTCTCGTGTCATAATATAAAAATTGCTAACAAAGCCATGTTTCTCTAATCACATAAGAGAATGCTAGATCTTGAAATGGGTTTGGGTGTAAAATGTAAGTCATGTTCGGATAAAAATAAATTATTTAAAGATTTACTTACTAATAAATTCATAATTATAGTTATAAAGTTTCTTGAAATATATAAGTTTTATAAAATTGTAAAAAAACTCGTAAGTTATCCTGTTAATAGCACACCATACAAACCTAAACTTTGCAAAGCATGCCACAGTCAAGCTTTGCATGGTTTCCAAGAAAGTGCTTCCTCGTGTACAACCTACTCTCCATTAGGTTCTGATAAAGAATTTTATGATGAAATCCTCATGCTTTTTACCCTTCAAGTGCTGACATCCTTAACTGTTCCTCCCTATCTTCTTATTTATTCACATACATCCCAACCTTCACCTATCAATTTTGCAAAAATTCTCTTCTCTTTTCTCTAAATGGGCATGCGATGTTTGTTTATGCTTCTTTTTCTGCTTGGATTTGCAGAATCACAGTCTTCTATACATTCCTTTAACCATACAGACTTAGAAGCAGCGATAGGTGACATGAGAAGCAAATCTTACTATGGATTTGCAATGCTTTTGCAGATGCTGAATGGAACATCACAACCAAGTAGGGAGCTAACTTTCTTAATGCCAGATGATAGAGAACTATCTGCAACCTCTATTTCTGTTGATCAAATAGAAGAGTTCTTACTACGCCATGCTATCTTAATGCCTCTCTACTTCAATGATTTATCTCCTTTTCCAACTGGGACCCTTGTTCCCTCAGGGATTAGCTCCAAAATGATTAGGATCCATAACCGTGGTAGGGGGGATTTCTTTGTTAATAATGCACAAATAGTTTCAGCTAATGTTTGCTTGAGCTCAGTGATTAAATGCCATGGAATTGATGCATTAATTGAATATGATTGAGAATTGAGATTACGTCACATTATGTGGAGGTGTATTAGCAACCTTCAGGTGCAAGCAACCTTGGCGAGGAATACCTTTCCTATGGACCTCCAATATCAGAAAGGATTCCAATGTCCTCATACTTGTTCCAAACTCTATCTGACAGAAATAAAAACTTTACATGATTTAATTTGTTTGCTTGCACTTTTTTATATTTATATTATTTATTTGGTGCCATTCTTTGAAGTTTGAAAAACAGGAGTTGATGTGATGAGAAAAAATCGTGGATGCATAGCATGAAGCATAATATATGTTGCATGGATATGGGTATACTATTGATACTCCATATGAATACAGGAACAATAATGTTTGGAAGTTACGTTAATATAATTTTTCAAATTTATTAAAATAAGATATAATAAAATATTTGTAATTAATTGTTATGAGAATATTTATATAAAAAAAAATTAATAAACTCGTATCTCACAGTTTATAAAGATAAATGAATTTGATCGAGAAGGAAAATAAACAAGTAAAGAAAAAAAAATGAAAAATTACAATTTTCTGAAAAAAAAAATGCACAAGGAAAATTTAGTCATATCTCAAGCCACACTTACTTTAATTGGAGTCATATACAAGTCATCTAGTCATATCGCAAGCCTCACTTACTTTAATTGGAGTCATATTCCAGTTACGTACTTACTTTAAAAAAAAAGTAATGTTGATAAATATTCTGACGTACGTGTAGGTATGACACAAATGAAGCAGAAAATTGCCATATTTCAGAACATACAACTCTTGTTCTCTTAATAGGAAAAGATGAACTCATTTTATCAAATTAGATATAATTGTTTTTTAAATAAATTGATATTAAAAGCAATTTGTGCTCCTCATTTTGGAACAGTTAAAGAAGATCCATAGCTTTTGCAGTAAATTCCCGGCACAAAGCTCCACAGTGTTTATTTCAATATCCCCCCTCCCCCTTTCTTATCTAGATAGATAGATAGAGTATTTGTATTTAATTAGTATTGAAACGATAATATATGATAATATACATTTCAAGTGAAGTGCTTGGACTTTGTGAGGTTTCTCATATCCAAACATACAGAAAAAACAATTTGGATTCATTGAACTTTGAAGTCATCTTCATTGTTGTATTTTTTTGTAAATCTTTTTGCATGAAAACCGTTTACTTGTTCAGAGGGATTTGTTCCTTTATATATATATAATTATTATTTTATCTCATACATTAGCTTGACCAGTACTATATTTTCTCCTTCCTTCATTATTTTCTGAGACATCTCATTACTTATAAAAATTTCTTATAGTGGCCATGTCAATGATCATTTTAATCAAGTGCAAAGACTGCCATATTCCAAATTGCATTAGGGTACATTACCATTAAATTACAAATGTACAGATCCTATTGCATGTTCCTTTTTTTTAAAAGTAAAAAAAAAAGTTGATTACTAAGCAGATTGTTTGCAAGCTGTAAAGGACTGATGCTAACTAAAACTACACTACAACAAATTTATAAACCAAAACCAGAAAGACAGAAACCTAAAACCAACCAAGAAGAAAAAAACAGATGGTTCATTGATATTCCGTGACTCACCAAAATATCCAAACAGCCCCCATGTTCATGCTATTTCAAGCGTTATCATTGAATCTTTCCGTAGTACTAGCTAGCTAATAATCACAGGTAGTGATTTCAAATAGCTAAAAATATGATCAATACATGATGATACACTCGTGCCAATTAAGCCACCATAGAAAAGCCGTTTGTGTCACAATCACTAGGTGTTACATGACCCATCTGAAGGAACATCATTAGACAAATATAGATTCTTTCAAAGGTGAAGAGAAGTGTCAACACCAGAATCAGAGCCAGAGTCACAATCATAGACGTTCTTCCATGAAACCTGAAGGGACTGTGAATGTGCATAATTATTATAATCTGTGGGGCATAGGTTCAATGAAACCGGGGTTTGAACACTTGTATAGTCTTCTTGCTTGACCTGTGATGTTGGCCAAAGAGAAAGAGAAACATGGGGTGGCGACCTTGATGGCTTGGTCAATTCAGGGTTTGAAAGAAGCCTTGTTGGTTCATAACTCATTGTAGTATTGGAATTGAATTGCTTAGGTTCATTGAGCATTTTCTGAAGCTCCCTTTCCTCTCTCATTTCTTTTACTCTCTGAAGCTGTCGAAACCTCTCTTGTAGAAGAGCAATGGAGGAGTGAAAGACAGTAGGGTCGTGGTCATGGTCATGATCATGATCATGGCTTTGCCTACCCATTATGATGAGTAATAACAATCTGTTGTTGTAGGTAGCTAGGAATGAGAGAGAGGTCTAAGGAAGCATGAAATGATGAACATGTGTATATATAGTGTGATGGGCATGGTTAAGAAATCATAGTAGATAATAAAATAATTTACTTTAAGTCTAAAGATAAAAATGGTAAATGATTAAAAAAAGGGGAATGAGAATCGGCAGAGAGGCTGGAAAGTCCAAAAAGAAGATGTTGATTGGGCAATCTAACCGAGTTTTAAGGGTGTGTATGTGGGGGAAGGAGGCACAAGCATATCTTTCCTTTTTTTCGGTACGAAGAGGCAAAAGCATTACTAAAGCAGAAAAGGACTAAGAGAAAAGGCCAAGGGAATGTCGGAAGTAGCACATGGAATGGTGTGTTTGGAGGAATAATAAGTCGAGTGATGCCCTGCCAACATGTCCCAAAAGCCTTCTTAAGCTTTGGGGATGGTGGAGTCTTTTTGGTAGGCTTTGTTTGGATATCACATTATTTATTTATTTTTTCCTTTTCCTTTTAGATTTACTTCTTTCTTTCTAATAGGCTCCTAACCTTTTCCTTTTGTTGGGAGAAGGGGAAGTTGAGGAATTGGGGGCAGTGTAATAGCAAAATGACAAGGCTTAGAAGGGGGAATAATCTTGGGAGGTCATCATGCTTTGATTGAACAATTATGTATGACAAGGACAAACATACCAACATTCTTCTCTCTCTCTTTACCTCTATGCAACTTCTTTGTCCCTAAGTGTTTGGATGTGAATGGCATGCACAAACCAAAGCTGCAGATACCACTAATGGTTGGATTGGATGCTTCTCTTATGCGGCAGAAGCGCCCCCCTCCTCTATTATTTTCCTTAGATCTTTGGACTTTGAAACATACATTGACTGATTGAGATTAAATTAGACTCAAGATAGACATGGCGTGCATTATAATTCCTATTATATATTCAGTTTCATTGGCTGTTTAGTTAAATAAAAGCTTATGTTGGTGGAAGGATGTGAGCAATCTTGGCCAAATTAGCAACATACAAGCATAAGAAGTTGATGAGGCATTACAGGTTAAGTGACTACATTTCACAGATCCAATTATCTGAAACAGTAACACTGAGTACTGAGTAGTTAGTGCTATAACTTGTGCTGCGCTATGTCCAATAAAGAAAAAGGCATTTGGAGCTGAGTTTGAATGGACGTAGCAGCCTGAGAAAAGAGGTTAGGTGACTTCAAACAAAATAGAAAAGTAATATCTCATATCAACAAAATGCCTAATGAACACATTTGATCCCATTGTTGGGGATGGCTACAATATGGTAGGAATGTATGCATTAAGTACATGATTATACATCACTGATATGTCTTCCTAAAATCCTAACCACAGTGTTCATTTTCAAATATGAGATCTAAAACTACTGTCAAATCAAGTTTTAGAAGCATACATAAGTGGGATCTTGAGATCATCAGTGCCACACTTTCAATCTTACCCCCTCCATTTCAAGTTATCTGTTGCTTTGAGAATGTTTTTTTAGAAAAATCTGTTACTTTAAAATATCAATATAATATTACTTATTTTTTTCTAAAAATACTTTTATTTATTATCATTTCATCTAAATATTTAGCTAATCATAATTATTTTAATTCTTGTAATAAGGGTATTTTAGTATAAAATTTTTTTAAATCTTAAACCCTAAAATTATTTTATCTTGGTATATGTTTCTTTCTTAAGATATATAAATTATCTTAAATGGCAAATCCCTTGACATGGAGGGAATAATTGTCTTCAGCTTGGCTGAGTACATTATATATTTGATTATTACCTTGAGTGTGGGCTCAAGTTTCTGTCCAAGTCATTATTAAAGATTTTTTTGTTTAAATATATTTTAAATTTTTTATTAAAAAATTAAATTCATGTACAAACACATTTAACAATTGAATCTGATTTGATGGTCCAAGATGCCCTCAGTGAGATGGACACAAAATGCGGTTGACTGGTTGCATGGATGATGCAAGAAGGGATATGACCCCTTACTTATTTGGATACTATAGAAGAAGTGAAGAAACCACCAGACTCGCGGTTTCCTTCATGACTTGTAGGCTCAGTTGATATTAAATAAGTATTTAATTTCTAAAAGTGCTTCTTAAAAAGTTAGATAAAATAATTTATAAAAAAATTAAGCTATATAAATTAATTTTAACTTATGAGAAAATTAAGATATCTTTATTTGAATTAGGAGCTTCTAGAGGGCCTTGAAATCAAGGATTCTCTAAGGACTAAGATGATAACTTACGTAATTAAACCAAATGATTTTGATGAACAATAAATTTGCAATCCAGAGTAATTAAAAATTCTAATCGGGCAATTAAATTGATTTGCATAGTTTACCAAAAGATGAATGTTGGCAAAGAGACAGAACGGAAATCATTGCTATTTGAGTCAGTGACCACGTTAACTGGCAACGGGGAACGTGGCATTGAGCCACGAGAACAGTTGAAGAAATTGCAGAGTAAGGACCACCAATGACTAGACAGTGGAGTTTTGCACTCTCAAGCATAACTGATGTTTTCCGACATCTGGTTCGTACTTTATGCTGCAACGGTAAAAACACACAAGGATTTAAACAAATGTCACCACTAACAAAAGGACTTCCATCTATTAGCTCATAACGACACTCCAATATCGCTCTATGCCACTAGTTTCTTGTCGTGAAACATGAAAGAATCACCGTTTACCATGAAGTCAGGGAAAATATATTCGCCACTGGAAACGGTGAAACTGAAAATGAAAGATATTTATAAGTACAGAATGATACTATGCAGATTTCTTTTTATTTTTTGGAAAATGACTGTTTCACATTCTACCTTGGAGTTTTAAATCAGTGAAGAAAAGAGTAAAATAAATAAACAAATGAATAATGTGATAAAAAGAGAGTCCATGTTCATTTTAGCAGCTAGATGGTGTAGTACATATAAATTACTTAGTTTTACATTTATAATGATAATTCTTTCTCCTATTTTAACTAATCTTAAGCATTTAGGGTCATGGTTTTGCTATAGAGAGGCTGCACAAAATTTGGCAGGAGAGGATTTCTTTTGAATTGGGAGATGAAAAATAGAAATAATAAAAATAAAAGTGAAAATATAAAAGTTAGAGGATGTTTGTTTAATTTGTATTATATTATATTTTTAAAATAGAAAATTGTTTTTGAAAGGAAAAACAAACATCCCCTTCTTTTCTTTTTCTTTTTCAAAACGAGCTTTCATTCTCCTGGACTAATTATCATTTTTGTATTCTATGTGTACAAATAATTTTCTTCTAGACCCCAGATATTTATGCCAAAAAAATGGTAACATATTATTCAATTGTGTGCTAACACTTCATCTAAAATGTTTGATTATTCTTTTGACCAAGTACCTAAGTTGAGGTTCACTTGGTTTTTAGATAGATAAAGGTGGTAGTTTAGAACTGCCAGTGCAAGAGCAAGCAACAGTGGTATCTAAGATGACATTTCAACACTAGGACATAGCATATTAAGAGAGAACGTTTGGGATTATGTTCTTACCAGTATCATCTTCCTGCATAAATTGGTACAATTATGAATTGATTCTTGTCTATATTCATGATAGAGTCCCTCTCCCATAAATATGAGATTATCAAAGTAACTAGTTATAACATCATAATACTAGTACACTTATGTTGCATATTATTTCTTCGTCATGATCAAGATTTTTATTTGTCAATTACTTGGGGTCACTTAATAGTGATTAACCTTGTAAAAGTATATTTACTTTGAAAATTATTTTATATTTAATTACAGTGATATTAATAAAAATGCCAACAAAAGTTAAAACAATTTTAGTCTGTAATGGTGTTGAATTAAGAAGGCCAAGTGATTGGGCCAAGCGAAGTGAAAATGAAAGGCCCAACAGAGCCCAAAGACGAGGCATAGTAACAGGGTTGTGGAGGATGTAGTGTGGGGGGTGGAAGCAGAGAGAGGAACGATCGATAGAGTGAGAGTAGAAGGAGGAAAGATGAATACAGACATCACAGCGTCGACGAAGCCAGAGTACCCTGTCATTGATCGAAACCCTCCTTTCACCAAAGTGGTTGGCAACTTCAACACCCTCGATTATCTCCGATTCGTCACTATAACCGGCGTTTCCGTCACCGTCGGCTATCTTTCCGGTGAGTGTCCTCTTCTCTTTCCTTGACACGTGTTATGCTGAATCGAATTGAATTAGGAAATTTGGAATTTTGTTTGTTAGGGATTAAGCCTGGAATTAGGGGTCCATCGATGGTGACTGGGGGTTTGATTGGAGTGATGGGTGGCTTCATGTATGCGTACCAGAACTCGGCTGGTAGACTTATGGGTTTCTTCCCCAACGACGATGAGGTAGCTCGCTTCAACAAAAAATAACCCTTTTTCGGATCTCATTCAAAAACCCTCTTTTGTACCCGTTTGATTGCAATAATCACTTTTTCTTAAGCTATTTATTACCAGTTGAATTTTAAGCTTTTATTTGTAATGAATTTACTTCGTTCTCTTTATAGAGGAATGATAAACCTTGCTACTTTGGGGCTCTGGGGCTTTCATATTTTGGTTTATGTTGAAGTAAGGGGGGCAATGTAGCATTTCGTGGGTCAATTTGGTATGCAAGTTTGTGGATTTTGGTGTTTTGTTTTATAAGCTTCATTGTCAAGATAGAACAAGATAAACTTTAGGGCTACAATGTAGTGTTGAATTGAATTTTTCATTCTCTGCAATGCAAGTCTAGGAATTCTGTGTTGCGTGCCCTTTGTCAGCAATGGAACAAATATTGTGTTTCACCTTGCTTTTGAATGTACATTGGCAAGCCCTCACAATCTTGTTTGATGATCAAAACCTGATTTTACTGAAAATTTATGTTTTCATGTGTGCTTGAAAACACATTGAAAATTTTGTAAATATGGATCTAATGCAGAAACTACAATTTATAGTCTGTTTGGTTCCATGTTCAAATCCATACGAATTCATGTTTACTTCAATGCTACTTGTTGTTAGTTTTACGTCGGATTCATGTTTACAATTTTTTTAATGTGTTTCCAAATACATATTATTAGTGTTGAAGTGAACATGGATATGTGACCAATTAAACATTGATCCATTGCTGATCAAACATGATTTTGCACCCAAAGCATGCAAGACTAGAAATGAAAATGTAGCTTTTGTATTGGATTGAAAATTTCATATTGAGTTTTGCTGCTTACTTACTTTTGAGACAAAAGTTGAACATAAATCATTTTATTTAAAAACTTATTTTTAACCAAAAGTCAAATTTTACAAAATCAAGTTTGTAAATGCTCACCAAAATACACACTTATAGACATCCCTACTAGTGGTCATGCGTTTGTCACCGCTGTAGGCTTGAAACTTAACATCATTGTCCTCTCAATAATCTTTAACTTGCCACGTATATTTCTTTAATCAGAGTGTACTTATCAAAAGTTCATTTTTAGAGCAGGAGGAGGGTATAGATTCTCATATGTTGAGGATTATTAACAGGCAAAAGAATTATTCTATGGTGTGCTATTTGCATTCTGTTTAACTTCTTTATTGTATCTATATGAATAATAAATATATTATAGGCTCTATATATTATCAAATTGGAATCTAAAAGCACTTTTTTTCTTGCGGTGTTCTAATTTTAGTGCAAAATGGAACTCCATTCCCTGTATAATTGAAAACCATGTATAGATATACTAAAAATATAATAATTGTAGTACTAATAATACATTTTTCTTGCAGTGCTGAATTCTTAAGTTTTGCTTGTCCTTGCTGTAATTATGTAACTATTTAAAATTATAAGATATTCGTGTCATTCTAGTCTTTTCCTCCTTCAGTTAATGTATAAAAGTTAGTTGCCGTGTTTGAAATGCCCATTATGGCTCCTTTTTTTATCTTTTTATTTTTTTTTTCGTTATACTTCTTGCTTTAATGCAGTCTCTCTATCTATTTGACCAAACTGAAGATAATAATATATTATCATTGTTTTCCTGTCTTCCTACAACATCTTCGTACATATCTCAGTAAGCCAATAATCACCCAAATTGCTAAGTTGAATAAATCGATCATTCCCACAGTATAGTTTGAACCTCTGATTTAAGGCTTGTATTTTACTAGACCAAAAAAAAAGTCTTGGATTTTGGATTTTGCAATATTTGAATAAAGTGTTTCGCGAGAAGAATGTGTCATAATACTGAAGACAAAGCTGACGATTATTTCAATATGGAAACACGAAAAAGAAAACGGATTTCGGTGTTTTGCTGAAAGATTTTAGCAGCTTAGTGTCTGGCCTTGTTTACACTTAAAAACTGACAAATGTTTGGGTTTATGCCTGATGGAAAACAAGCTAGAATGACAATTGGAGTAGCGTTTCGCATTTTCTTCAACGTTGAGACTGAACTTTCACCACAAAATGCTGGACAAAACGGAAGCATAAATATTGTTTTTGTTTATTGTGAAGCTTATCTTATTTTTTTGTTAATCGAGATGTTGGTATTTCACATTCCTTGCCAATGATACTTTTAAAGTAGCTTTGTCAGACCGATTACGAAAACAGTTTGCTAACAAATTATTTGGAAGATGGTTTTATTTTGGGATCAAATTCTACCCCAAGCCTTTCCGTCTACGATCTTACATTTTAGGCAAATGATGATTTATAATTATATATTGGTGTCTGCAATCGAGGATGAGGGATAGTGTGGAGTAAGATAATGATAACTACAGTCACTTTGCTTTATCAAGACTTGTTGGCTTATAAGAGAAAGAGTTCACATTTATTTGTTGAAAGACAAAATGAGACAACAGGAGAATTGGACTATTTGAAGGAGGAAAAGGGGCACTTTCAAAATCGTGTATGAATTGTCTTTATTAATCGTTGATGATGGGTAAGTATCCATCATTCATTAGCCGCATACAGATTTATATTGCTAATGATAATACAAGCAAAAGTTTTTCTCTGTCCCCTTTTTCCCTTCCTTTTTCTGTTGGGCCCCTGCGCGCGTGTGTATGATTAGTGGGAACTAAACTGGGGCCCTGTAGTGTTGGTAACATAAGCCATTGAGTTGGCTTCAGAAAGCAGTTCACACCTGATTTGCTGAACTGGGCAAGACTAGCAAGTATATTTCAGTTGACAAGGATTTCAAAAGGTGAGGCTAGCATTGCCAGCAAAGGATGAGGGAACTTCAACAATAGAAAAAAGAGAGGGAAAAGACAGAAATTGTTTCACACCCATTTGTGATGTCTACACCTTGAAGAGGAAAGAGACGTGATGTGAAAAATTATATACTGAAAGGAAAATAGAATTTTTAAAAAAAATGAAAAAGAGGGAAGTGTGATAGTATTAAAATTGAAGGGAAAAAAAATATCATCCCTACATCTTTCGTATGCCTCACTACCTAGCTACCCAATTCCGATACCCCAGATGGTTCAAACAAGTCAAGAGAAAACTCTCAATTTTATCTGTTGCCATTGCATTAGTTTTTCAATATTTTTTACTATTAAATTATTTTTTCAAATCTTATTTATGAAATAAATATTTATTTCAGTCCCTTAAAATCGTAAGGGTGGATCTCCTTAGTTCTTAAATTTACAAAAATTCTAATTTAATCTTTATTTGAAAAATCACTCATTTAAAAAAAATATATCATATTGTAAAGTT
This sequence comes from Abrus precatorius, assembly GCF_003935025.1. Classification (NCBI taxonomy): domain Eukaryota; kingdom Viridiplantae; phylum Streptophyta; class Magnoliopsida; order Fabales; family Fabaceae; genus Abrus; species Abrus precatorius. The sequence goes on along the minus strand of NW_020874292.1, from coordinate 28,153,594 downwards.
AGTGATTGAAGTATATTTTTTATTATGTCAAAAATTAAGGTGATAAACACACATAATTTGAAAGATGGTGTTCAAAATCTATTATAATGGTGTTAATTTTTGCTAGGGTATCATGATAAATAATACCTATGATTGTTTAGGTGGTCAAAATGACGTTGCTTCATACTTGTTCTCTCTCTCCTCTATCAACTGGAGATTTACTATGGTAACCCTCTTCACTCAAATCATAACAAGCCACATTATCTGCACATAAAAAATGTCGTCCTCCTTGATGCAAAATTCTAAATAAAAAATGAGACATGGATCGATTAGCTTTGGAGAGTTTTTAACATGAGCGTGACAAGCCGCCAAAGCTAACTACACGAAAATAGTGATGTGTGGGTCACATTGGTGATAATCTTTTAGTGATTGTGCATTTAAATTACATTGTTGTCATTAGTTGTGTTAGAGGAGTAGAATTTGATATTATCCCAAGTGGTTAAGTATGCTTGAAGATGCTTGGAAAAGAAAATAATTATGCTTTCTCATTTCTCTTTCACTTAAATGCACTTGCACGAAATTTTCTCTCTCCCATGCCTTACAATCCTTTCGTTTATTGTCTCAGTAACTTTGTTATTGTTTCTCACTTCTCTTTATGATAGTGACAATAGGAAAAAAAAAAAGAAGAATAAAACCACGTATTAGTCCTTAAAATTGTAACTTGTATAAAATGATAGTTTAAGATGACAGAAAGAGAAGGAGAATAAGTGTTAAATAACGTTGTTTTAAGCATATAAATTGTAAAAATTATTAAAATTTTAAAAAAAATGTTATTGACAAATTAATTTTTTATTAGTAAAAAGAGAGAAAAATATAATGATTTTTGTCACTTAAACAATTTCATATGTTATTTACCATAATATCTTAATAAAAATTAATATTATTGTGATTAAAAATATTAATTAAACTATGCGTTTGAAGTTGAATAAATCAAAATTTACATACTCCTTTATAAGGTTCAAATTAAATTATTTGACAGTTAGCATCCCATAAACTACTAGGAAGATTAACTGAAAAGAAACCTCTACACAAATCGATTTCTATCAATCGTAAAGGCTGATGACGAAAATATTGTCTTTTTGAACGATCTAGAAAATCAAAAGTAGCAAACGATGGAGTTGTGGAAAAGGAAGTTATCATGCTTTGTTGGTACACATATTACATAAGCACCATCACTTTAATTAATCATGTCAATCTTAGCTTTTAGAATGAGCGAGTGGAATTTTAAACTTGATGCACTCCTGTCTTTGTCATACGACACTTAGAGTGGGAATATGCATATAATGATTATTAATTAATGCTTAGATAAATAAAACATCCCTTTCTCTATTATCTCTTCTTTTTCCCAAATTAAAATGATTACCATTAACTAATTTAGACATCTATTCTAAATACGAATTGAGATTTGATAAAGAACTTTAGAATTTCAACTTTTTTAAACATTCCCATCTTTGTCTTATTGTTAGATTATTTAATATTTGATTAAATATATTCCCACATGACATGACGTTCTACCTGACACGTCTGCACCCATTTTTGTGACCTGCGATAGTTACTATATATGTTTTGCTTTCTCTCTCCTAATTTTTTTTAGAGTTCATTTTGGTTGTTGCAACAGTAACTATTACCCAAAACACTCACATACTTTTAGTTTGGTTCAGTTTAAATGTAATATAAAAATTGAATTAAATTAAATTAATATTCTGTGAGTCAATTTATATTTTTTTATTTTTTAAATTTATTTGAATTTCACTCGCGTTCTTACCTCATCAAGATTCTAGGTATTATTACCTTGAGACTTGGTCATAACGAGTCACGTCGAGAACTCTATTAACAAATTTGAACAAGTTTTCAAATTAAAATTTATAATCGTGAGTATTCTTCATGGCAATGTTTGAAAGGTAGAGAAGTATCCTTATTATATAATAAATTACTTTTCACATTAAAATTTATATAGTATTTTCTTTTAATATCAGTATTTATAAAAAAATTCATCTAAATAGAGCCATTGTCGAGTTTTTTTTTTCTTTTACTTTTATTGTAATATGTTTATTCTAATCTTTTTAGGATAAGGCTGTAAAGCATTTTTAAACTCTTTAAGTGTAGAAACTAAGCCTTATTTATTGTAAGTTAATTACACAGTACTTCAAGTTGATTTTCTGATCTTTCATATTATGTAAAATTTTATAAGATAATTAACAGTTCCATTATTTAAATATAAAAACATTAATATGGTATAAGTATTATTTGTTTATACATATGTACAAATTAAAGAAAAAAATTTCTTGATATCGCACTTTAACGTTTATGAAACGTTTTCCCAACACTTGTAATTTTTTGAATTTGCTGGCATTATCTGTTTCTTATAAGTTTTCTTTTTAATCAGTGGCTTTGATTCTAGGTATGTGACGACTATTGACTATTATATTTTCTTCCGAAGCTAAAAGGAAAGAATGAGAATCTCTTTAGTCTTCTTTTGATGAGATCCTTATCAAGTTATCATATTTCCACTATCTTGATATCTATGTAGTAAAGTGGGTCATTTTTAATTCTCAGCAAGTTGAAATTAATTCTAACACTCCTATTCACTTTTTTACAACACTTGTAATTTGTGGGTATTGTATTGTTTGAAAGCAGTCAAACAAATATACAGATTTTCTAAGGCAGAAGAGTATGCCAAATGTGAAATTAAAGCATCGCATATCATGACAACTTATTATGTCTCTATAACTAATTATAAGCATAATTGATTTATATTTTTCCTGTTCATTGAGCCATTTGAAAATAATGATATAGAATCTTTAATCTGTCACTTCAAAATGTTTTTTACTGTATAATTAGGTTTGAAGTAGTTATATGGTTTATCTAAAATATTTATATTTATATAGTTCTTAGTTATATTTCTTTACTTTTATTATTTCCAAAACCCTTTTTTTTTCCGACAGCCTTTATTATGCATAATAGTAAGTTGATGAGTCTTCAAAGACATTTTTATTCTTTTTAAATTTATTAAATTAGTATACATTTTAAATTTTATCATTATAATGAATAAAAATAACTGTACCTTTATTTCTTGTGGGTAAATAAATGTGATATTTTAATTTTACAGAAATATTTGTGACAGTCAATAACTATCAGCACTACTATGAAACTCATCACAAATAATTTAAGGACAAAACGTTTTTTAAAAATTAATAAATAAAAATTTATATACAATATTTTTTATAAAAATTATTAATATGTAATATATTAATATATTAAAATGTAATATATTAAAAAGTATTGATAATATAATTTTTATTACGTGTTATTTAATACATTAAAAAAACTCAACTCATAAAATACATTTATATTATTTTATAATTTTTAAAGAAAAATATTAAGCTTAATTTTAGAGTTGAAAATACATTAATACATGTCTAAAAACTGATATTAAAAAATTCCAATAATTAAATGTTACATTAATTTAGTAAATTTTAACAGTGAAAAAACCATCTTGAAATTAACGTGGAACATGGCAATACGTAGTGGGTATGGCTTTATTGGTCGCAGAGAGAGGTTAGCTGTTACTGTTAGCCACTTTAAAAAAAATGAATTATGTAATGAATAATACGAAACTTGAAAAGCACGTGACATTGACGCTACCGAGTAAGCGATTGAAGGAAAGGGCGAAGGGGTTTCCTCAACCTCACTCTCTTTCTTGCTCTGTCTTTCGTACCATAGCATCCACAGTATGAAGCCACTTTCCCGTGTCATTATCATTTTTATATATTTAAAATAACTACAAACTAATTAATTTGTCTCTTGTTAATAATAATATTCTAGCTAAGCCGTTGACACACATGTCTTACTTTAAAAATTTGGTTTCAAGAGTAAAGAAATTAACTAGAAATCAAAATTAAAACGTGATGTTTATTTTTCATTTTTAATACTTATATTAATAAAAAACATTAATTTGTTAAGAAAAATTGTAAAAATCTTTGAGTGGTGTTTGCTTTATGTTTTTCATTTTCAATCTTTTAAATTTTCAATAAATTTTATTCAGCAATAAATACAGTGTTAGGGAGGAAGTTGTTAGTATTTTTCATGTATTTTATTATAATTGCAAAAATGCAATTTTATTGTTCACGCATTAAATTATAGTCAAAATTTTAAAAAACTTTAAATTTAGTAAAAATGATCTACTAAATATTTTAATTTTAAATATTTAAAAATAATTCCATCAAATATTTGGACAGAATAATAGTTTGAGAATTTTAAGAAGAATGCAATCAATGGATGAACCATATTTACACAATTTTAAAATGCTTAATTATCTTTAAGGGAGAAGAGGAAAAAACAATTAATAAAATCTAAAGAATTTTGTATTTCGAGGAAGGAGAAATTTTTTTAAAAGTAAAAATATGATATTTATTTGCTTAATTCTGAGTAAAAGAAAATATAAAATAGTTAAATTTGCTTAAATGATGTTTTATCGTTCTTTTTCTTTGCTTTTCTCTTTGAGAAAGTTTTGAGGTTCTGTTAAAATGCATTCGAATAAGTTTTACAAAAAATAATGGTGTAAGGTTTCTTGGAACTTAATTTGTAGCTTACTTTTTAGTTTATGATATAAACATTAGAGCTATTTTTTTAGTTTTGACATTTTTTTAATAATTTATATAAATATTTAAAAAATTTTAAGCACGCTTATAACTAAAATATTTTTTTATTTGAAAATAGAAACACAAATCAATGAGGCTTCATCATCAAAGCTTTCATTTTCTATTGATGAATGATCAACATCAAACTTAATATTTATATAATTATATATCTGCTGGACGCTAGATAACTGTTATTAAAATGCAACATTAACATTTAATAATTTATTTTTAGATATTATTAAATGGATAAATTATATAGATAACAGTACCGTTCTTTGAACAAAAAGGGTAAAATTTTCTCGCTAAAGCTTATGGTATTTTTGTAACTTTTAATATTTTCATTCATAAATAAACAATTAAAAAATGTTTTTTTTTTTTTACATAATGTCTGTTTTGAACTGTTTATACTTTTTGCACAACGTATAAAATTTAATTGGGTGAAAAATAAAATTTCTTAAAGGAATCTTATTTAAGGTAATTTTGAAGTCCATTTAAATTAAATTATATTTGGATAACCAATATGTTAAAATGAAAACTTAAACTTTAGTTGATTCTTAATGTGCGTTTTGCATAGAAAACTTAATTTTAAAAAAATAATTTTGATCTCTTGCAATTTAAAAATGAAATAAATTTATATTAATGAGTTGTTAAGTAAAAATAATAATGGTTTAAAAATTAAAAGAAGGGTTGGTAAAAAAGTGAGCAAATATATGAGCATGTGTTTAATTGTTTTTGGGTAGTTAGTGCGATTCACATTTTTTGTGTTGTTTAGGATGTGGTTGTAAGATTACTCGGATTCGGAGAAGAAGCTTCTAATGAATTCGGTAATCGTATTTTCGTTACATAGATCGTTTTTCTGACGGCTGTTGCTGACCCCGAAACCGAGTGGAACTGTGACATGCGGGTCCCACATAAGGTTCACAATGTAATTATCATTCATTTATAGGGCAATTCTAATCTTACTTTTATATTATTTGTTTATAAATATATGATATATGATGTGATATGATATGATGTAATATTAAAATCACAACAACGCTCACTGATTGCTAACCAATACATCGTTTTGGACTCTGGAAACGGCTAACACCTCTCTCTCTCTCTTCAAAACTACTCTCTTCCTTCCCAGGAATCTCTGCCACATAACACATAACTGACCCAAGAGCTGCCTCTGAATCTGAGCTTCAGTCTCATTAAAAGGTATGTTATGTCCTTTCACTTTGTTTTTCTAAGGTTTCAGGTTCATGGGATATTGGGTTTGTGTTGTGGTGTGAGCAACTAGTGGCACGTGGTTTTTCTTTCTATTTCTGTTGGACTTGTCTCATGGTTTTGTTGGAGGTCCATGCTTGACTGGAATTATTAACCTGGCTCGAGTTAGAATTTGCTATAACTTTTATTTCTGTTGTCAAATTTCAGAATTTTTGGGTCTGATTTTTTGTCTGAAGATATGTTACCCGTTTCTCAAGCCTTTTGGTTCCGTTTCTTTGACATGGGACTTTTAGGTTGCACTTGGACCGTGTTTGGGCTGCCTTTTCTCTAACAACTTGTTTTCAGAACATTGTTGTGTGTTTGACTGTTTTGGTCTTTTACTGTTGTTTTCTTTCCCACCCTGTTGATGGTCTGATATTAACAATTAAAAAAAAAACTAATAGAAAAAATGAAATAAAAATAGTTTCTTTCTCTTTAGTTTGAGTTTTTGACAGTTGCTTAAAATTCTCCTATCATAAAAGTTGAAGAATTTACATTTTTTTGGAGGTTTATATGTGTGGTTTTGGTTTTTATCTCTACCAACAATTATGCTAGTCGCACATTTCCTTTGTTTCTTTTTATTAGTTATTTTTACTTGATGAGCTAATGACTCAATTTTTCTAGTCCTTCTGCTCTGTATGTGTATAGTATGAGCCTTTGAAATTACGTGCTAGCTTTTGTTGTTGCTGTAAAGTGAATTACGTGCTAGCCAACTTGCTCCAAAGTTATTTCCTAGAAATAAGGAATAAAGACTTGTTTTTGCTCCGTACTTTATGATCTTTGTTTTGTGGCTATTGGCTCTTTTCTGATCTCTGATTGCATAAACTATTACAAGTTTTACTTGTGGATGGTTTTTTAAAAGGTGTAGCTTACTTAATTGATGTTAGAGTTCTGACAGAACAACCTCAGTGTTCCGTGAAAGAAATCCAAATTGATTGGAGTGCGCATCTGTTTGCCCTTCTCTTTCCCTTTCTTTTTCCCTTTTCTAAATGTGATTCACACTGAGTTTTTTATCCCGTGATTCCTGCAGCAACTGAATAGGATTCTTCATATGCTTTGTGGTAGAAAACTTCTAAAACAGAACCAAAATGAATTGAGCATGTTTGTTTGCATTTTATAAAAAGAAAACTCTTTTTAAAAATGTAAACAAACATGAGTCTTTTTATTTTTCTTTTGCACCTCTAGAAATTGTGCTACACTTTCAGATCATCATCACCAGGCATACTATATTACTCCCTTGTGGTGTATTGTATAACCTGGTTCATAGGAAACGTAACATATCCTTGTCTTGTTATTTGAGCATGAAAAGACCAGAGCATTTGAAACTATTTTCTGCCACAGTAATGAAGTCCTTACTCCTTTCATTTTACAGTGCTAATTCTGCCTTAAGGGTTGGCCTGATGGATTCCCGCATGATTTCAATTTTTTTGGCCACGTGCAACCTCCTCACTGACCTGAAATTTTTGTATAGATTGCATCATGATTGCAAGTTTGAATTTTCTTTTCTTAAGCACATCTCCGTTTTATCAGATCTTGCTTAACATTTATTCTTACTTTATTTAATCACTTATTTAATCAATATTGAAGCTCCATTAACAATTTATTATCTTATTATGCAGGTTGTGGCTCTTTGCTCATATTTAAAGAATCTAGCTTCTTACCCAAATGGAGACCGACCGTCCAACAGAACGGTACAATTGAGCTTTATGCATTTAATAAAAGGGTGACCTCCAACAGTTGGGAAGCTTTTTTACAATTACAAAGTTTGACTGCTCATTATTCTGATCACTTTCTCTCAACTGAGTATATACATTTCTTTTAGATGCAAACGTCTCAGAAACACCCAACTTCAGCTGGTATCCATTTATACCACCAGCCAGTGCAAGGCATTGATCCCTACACTCATTACCAAATATTACAAAGCAATTCATGCCATGATATCCATGAGAGTGGCAGTCAGGGAACCAATATTTCTTTTGAAGCATGCAAGGAGCAATACTTTACCCTGGAATCATCTCCACCAAACACAGGTTTCATAGGTTGTGATTCTCCTTCTTGTGCAAGCGTATCATCCAATAGGAGTACTTTTTCTCCACAAGCTTCTCAGTCTTACCATTCAGATCAACATCATTCATCTGACAACACCTATGGATCACCAACAAGTGTACACTCCAGTGCGGATGATAGCTATGAATTGAAGCACAAACTTAGAGAACTAGAGATTTCATTGTTGGGGCCTGAATCAGATATTGTTGACAGTTGTCACTGCCGCTTTGAAGGTGGTCTTAAAGGAGCATCTCCATCAGCTAAATACAATTGGGATCATATTGCAGAAATGATTCCAAAGTTAGACTTGAACGAAGTCCTCATTCGATGTGCACAAGCTGTGTCTGATGATGATATTGAAACTGCTGTAGGCTTGATGAATAATGTATTGGCAAAGATGGTATCCGTTGGGGGTGATCCAATTCAAAGGTTAGGTGCTTACATGTTGGAGGGTCTAAGAGCAAGGTTAGAATCATCAGGGAGTCTAATCTACAAAGCCTTGAGATGTGAACAACCAGCAAGCAAAGATCTAATGAGTTACATGCACATCCTGTATCAAATTTGCCCATATTGGAAGTTTGCTTACATATCTGCAAATGTTATCATTGGAGAAGCAATGCAAAATGAATCAAGAATTAACATAATTGACTTCCAAATTGCACAGGGAACACAATGGTTGTTACTTATCCAGGCTCTAGCAAGTCGTCCTGGTGGGCCTCCATTCATTCGAATAACTGGTGTTGATGATTCACAATCATATCATGCCAGGGGTGGAGGACTTCACATAGTAGGAAAGCGCCTCTCAGATTATGCCAAGTCCTGTAAAGTGCCATTTGAGTTTCACAGTGTTGCCATGTCTGGCTCTGAGGTTGAACTAGAAAACCTAATGGTTCAACCCGGTGAAGCTCTTGCTGTAAATTTCCCTTTTGTTTTGCATCACATGCCAGATGAGAGTGTGAGCACAGAGAACCATAGAGACAGGCTATTGAGATTGGTGAAGAGCTTGTCGCCCAAAGTCGTGACCCTTGTTGAGCAAGAATCCAACACCAACACTTCTCCATTTTTCCAAAGGTTTGTTGAGACCTTGAACTATTACACTGCTATGTTTGAGTCAATAGATGTGGCCCTCCCAAGAGATGATAAACAAAGGATTAGTGCAGAACAACATTGTGTGGCTCGTGACATTGTTAACATGATAGCTTGTGAGGGACCAGAGAGGGTGGAAAGGCATGAACTCTTGGGAAAGTGGAGGTCAAGATTTTCAATGGCTGGTTTTTTACCATGCCCTTTGAGTTCCTCAGTGACTGCTGCAGTTAGAAATATGTTGAATGAATTCAATGAAAATTTTAGGCTTGAGCAAAGAGATGGTGCTCTGTATCTAGCTTGGAAGAAGAGATTTATGTGCACCTCTTCTGCTTGGAGATGTTACTGAGTGTATGTATATTTCTTTTTGGACCTTCAGAAATAATTCAGTCATTTCCGCAGTATCTTAACAGGACTAGAGCCTAGAGACTTAGCTCTGTTCCATGCTGAATCTTTAAACTTGTTGTAATGTACATGTCAATACTAGAATGAAAGAAAAAGAATCCTCATAGTTACGTGCCACTTTTGCAGTCTTTATATAATATAGTAATTACTTGGTGATGATCTGACTACACATTTTACTATTTTAATTCTTTTTTCTTTATTCGTTTATTTCTTTTTACCTTGACCTTAGAAGCGATAGCTTTTAATTTATACTTCATGGGTCACAAAATTTTGGCCTACTGTTTCCCTTTCTGGAATCACAAAACAGTGTATATAATATGAATGGACACGTGTAGGAGACCTTGTATGTAGACTTGGTGAAAAAAAAAAACGATTACACGTTGGTTCCTATATGCAAAACTCATGAACAATTGGTAAATCATAAGTCGTGTGTGATGTACTATTATCTGAAGTCGTGAAAAAAGTATCCATAACTTTCCATAGTTTTAACAATTTCCATTTTATTGTGTAAGATAATAATATTTTTTTAAAAATAAACATTAAATAAAAAGCTGTGTGCAGAAACGTAAAAAGGATGTTGCGATTCGTTTCTTGCAATGTAAAACGTATTTAAATAATCTATCTTGTTTTTCGGATATGCTACTAAATTTAAACAAATAACAGTCTTATTAATTACAACTTAAGATCAGGCATGTTGGACCTTGTACATAGTTTCAGATTCAGATTTAGAAACGACCACATTGTCAATCACTAATTTAACAAACTCTCTATAGAACGGTTATTATGGGGTGAAGAATCGAGGGAAGTCCACGAACCTTGTCATGCAAATCTCAACCCAAAAACAAAATTAATCAATTAATTATTAAAAATATTTCTTATCATTTACCTCCCATATAGCCCTTTTACATAACTCACGCAAATTGCTTCGTTCTGGCTCCCAAGTATTCAAATCCGCAGTAACAGGTAAAATTGTCTTCCATCCCAATCTGCATTGTCAAATCCACAAATATTTACCCTTTTTCTCAAATTTGAATTATATTATCATCCTTAAAAAAATGATCCTCGAAACTTAAAAATGTTCAATTTTTATCAACGATCCTTCTGTTATTTCATGTGATACTACGGATTTTAGTTTGATCATCATGAATACCACCATTTGAGACTTTACCAGATTTTCATGAATTTTATTTTTATTGTATGAGGCTTTTTATATTTTAGGATTTCATCCATATGAAATTGAATGCATGATATAAGTTTTATCTTAATATTCAATTTTTTTTCTTTTTTTTTTATCAGGAAGTAACATCATATCAGTGTGGTATACTCATAGGAACTATCGAAATCAGTTAAGGATCAATAATTATATTTGTCATTTTTGAAAAAATAAAAGTTTTGGGGTGGTTATAAAAGCAGTGATAAGGGTGAGTGAGGATGGAAGAGATTGAAGAGAGAGCAGAGTTACAGAGAATGCAGAGGGAGCAAGAGAGGGAGAGAAGGCGCATACGTGATAGGCAAAGGAGACAATCAATGACTCAAGAACAAAGAGAAAGACATCTTGCAAGACGCCGCAGAAACTACCAACTCCGAAGACAGAGAGCTGCAAATTCTCATGCTCCATTCATTCCTCAACTTCAAGCTCTAGAATCAAGTGTAGGTGAAGCCAGTACCAGTGATGAGTTTCATGGTGTTACTGCTTCTACCTCTCTAGTCCTCTCTCATGCCTTCGCTTTCCCTGCCCTCAACCAAGCACAACAAACACACAACTTTCAAACCAATGTTGTTGAAGGTGCGTTCTTGTTATGTTCATAAATCGTAATCAAAAGACAGAATGTTTATTTAATTTTTAATTTTCTTAACTTTAGTTAGACCTCGGAGCTGAGTTTAAGCATCTTTAGCTGCATTGAAAATACAAAAGTATAATAAATATTTTTTTTTAATAAAAGATGATCAACTGAATACGAAAGATTGAGGTTAACAGATTTTTTTTTTTTCTATTTCATTTTCTGTTCATTAAACTAAATTGTGGGTTCTTATTTTTTAATGTCAGATGCTGCAGTGCAATCAATAGGAGCATCAGTTGAATTGGAAACTCTAGCTTATAAACCAGCCAATTCACCAAGAAAGTTACGTCTAAGTCGTATTAGAGGTCTTGCACGAAACCTTACACGTTCAATGGTTGATCCTGATGGTCCTCACCATGTTGCAGCAGAGTTGATAACTAAGGAAGATGCATCAGTGACTAATTTTGGTGAGTAATTAATTGGTTAAAGAGAAATGTCAGAGATCTTTTTAGCGGAGGAATATTAGTTTGCACCTTTAATTATTATTATTATTATTAGTTTGAATAATCTTAAACAAAAAATTCAGGTAGCATGCAAAAATCCTTGCGTTTGAATTGTGTGAAGCGCCTTGCACGATCAAAAATTTGCTAGAAGAAGTGATTCAGTCACTTGGCAACAAGAGCTTTATAGGCTTTAGCTAACTTTATTAGATGAAAGGTACATTGCAAAAAGTTACTTATCTGTGAACATAATTGATACATAGCTAAATTAATTGTGTCTGTGAATTTATCAATCTTTACTTGTATCACTTTGTTTTTTCTAAAATGATTACATCATGATTTTCAGGGAAATGCCTGTCATGGCTTATGACAGAGAGAGGGAGATAGCAATTCCCAGTTGACACTAACAACATATTTTATTGGGCTAGCTGGTAGATGATGATGGATAGTACTAGACTGATTTTTTATTTTTCCTTATTGACATGGATAAAATAATTTCATTTTTTTTATTTGTATAAAATTAATTATATTATAATTTATTTATTTATTTTGGTAATTATTGAATAAAATTTTTAAATAAATGACTTAATTTGAATAATTAAAAAATTATAAATATTTGCTATGAGTAATTGAAATAAAAATAAAATAAAATCACGCATAAACAAAAAGTGTAAAGACTAAAAAGGAATTAAACCAATAAAAAAAACCTTCTAGAACTTCCAATTTGAAGAAAAAATTAACACTTTAAAATTGACTTCAGCAAATGTAAACTTGTTTCTTGCTTGTTTTAAATTGGGTCATGCTATAAGAACTAAATAAAATTTTACCAAAGAGATTAAAATAAAAAATAATTATTAAAATTTTTTAAAAATTAAAAATAAATATTGAAAACATATTTAAATCTTAAATATATTTTAACTTCACAAAATACAAAATAGAACAAAGGATTCTATTTCATCAGAGCAATAATACCTTTTTTTATTATATTATATTTTATCTGCATGTCAAATTTCACATGAATTAAAGTTTAAAGGAATAAGTTAGTAATTAGTTTTAAAAAGTTGACTAATGTAATAAATTAATAAAATCTAATTTGTAAAACATATTTGTCTGTGTATCATTCTTTCATATTATAGTTACATATAAAAAAGGGATATCAAATGGCGTCAATTATCAAATTTAATATAATGATATATTCAATAATTTATTATCACAAATAATTAATTAATTTATTTATTAAAATGAATGTTCTCGCAAAATAGATTTAAATCTATAAATTTCACATTATTTAAAAATAAATAAATACTTTATTACTACTACTATATTTAAAACTTTGTTAGAATTAATTTTGAATATCTAAAAATAATATATTTATTAAAAAATATTTAGGACATTCTTATCACCATTATATTATTCCAATAAATTATCACCATTTTAATATTTCAAATTCAATCATAAGAACTTAAGTTAATTCTTTTATTTTTAATGTACAATGTATCATTTAAAATAAAAGTGAGTAACTATTATTTGATTATATATTTACAAATGTTTAAATTTGTAGAATTTCATAAGCGTAATAATCATGACAATAGCACACGATTAATGAATCACAAATTATTAAGATACTAATAGACTGTTAATTAAAATAAAGTGCATCATATATTCCTTAAAGATTTGAAATATTTGGGTGAAATATTTAATATCTTATATATTTGTAATACACATCAAAAAGCTTTCATAGCTCAGTTGGTTAGAGCACCCGTTTAGTAAGCGGGAGGTCTTGAGTTCGACTCTCAATGAAAGCATCCTATTGTTTTACTGGCGTCGCCTCCATTGTTTTACTTAAGCTATTGAAGGCAAAGTAACCAAGTTTTGAAGTCAAGTTTGCAATATCACTCATCGCTTTTGAAATCGTCAATGCCAATTGTCACCGACCAGTATCCTTATGGTTCTTATTCATTTAGTTTTATTGAAAAAAGAAAAAAACAAGCGCATAATTAGTCTAAATATATAACATTTTAAACTTTCTTTTACTTAAAACACAACATCATTCGCAATATCAAATTTTACTAAATATGAAAAAAAAATTAGTCTAATTTTTTTTCTCTTCAACTTTTCACTTGTCTTTATAAAAAATCATCCACTCGATGATGATATCATATGCGAAAACTATCTTTTGGGACTGAATGGCTTTGCTATGCCTTGCGATTGTTCTTTAATTCTGAGACTGTCCGTGTCTACCTGAGTTTAATTTTATTTTCGCAAAATAGTCTTTTTTATTTTTCTTACTCTTATATTAAGCTGCTCCAATTGTCTAAATAATCTTAAGGCTTGCAGATTTCTTGTGACTTGCTATTAGTTTTATTTTTGCTTTCCTTAGTTATGGTTATAATAGTTTGACATGCCCCAAGATAATATTAAATTACTTTAATAAAATGTTCATAAGTGGGAACTTATACTTATCATTATATTTTAAAATTTCAAAAGATTATTAAATTAATTTTTTTATTAAAAATGATAAATTATTATACTCTTTCTTTTCCCTTTAAAGCCTCATTCCTAAACACATCTTAAGTCTCTTAACACTGCTACCAAACAGCAAGCTTTGAGATCTGAAATAGCCGGGTAGAAGACACTGAAACTGAAAGGACTAAGAATTATGCTGTAACAGTGCTGAGCCTAATGTGCTATATTCCCTGAAGAAGAAAACAAACTATTTTTGACGAAGTACAACACTTTACTTTAATATGATTAAATTCTTGCTTGTCTTAATGTTGCTTTTACTGAGATTTGTGGTTGTTTCTGAATGTCTAAAGAAGCAACATATCTTTGCCTTCATCCATGCAAGGACTGATTCAGAGGACTTGGAACTGCATCATTGAAGTTTGTACTCATGCAAATCTCTGATGCTACACACTCCGAAAAAGTACCATCGTGTTTCCAAAAAAGCCATATAGTAGTCCAGGCAAATACTGAGGGCTTGGAATTTGGAGTACCATGATATGCTGAACCCTGCAAAATCCATAGGAACAACAAATGCTGCAACATTGTCATAGATGGCAAGGTTGGACACATTAAGATTGGAGACTTTAGGTTGGCAATGGCAATAGAGTGGCAGAGCATGCTGTATCACTGATGACTAATGAATTAACGGGCCGTTTTTAACAGTGGTACCTCATGAATTAATTTGAACAGGATTAATATTGCAAAGGTCATTGATAAACATTACTAAACTGTTTTGAAAATTATCATATTGTTACATAAACCTACAGTACGTAAATTAGTATATTCAGATTGATTAATCCCGTATATATAGTTCGGAGCTGCACCAACCTCAAATCTAAACACAATTTACATCAATTGTTTTGGCTTCAAATTATAATGGTAAAGAAGGACGGTATATAGTCCCCGGTCCACCTCTCTTATCTGTTTGAAGTCCACGTCCATAAGATGAAGCAAGTTCAATACTAGATTTTCATTTAGAATTAAGCATTGAAACTATATTGACAAGCTTAATTGAAAAAAGATCCCACTTGACAGTTCTTTGTAATATGTAGATATGGCACAACCATGATTGAACACTAAGCAGGCATGCAACCGCTAAGAATGTGGACCTATTCATGTATGGGAGCCACATTCAACCTTTTGAGATTCAAGGACAAGTCTTGCTGCTTCGATGGCTACCTGTCCATTGACATAGTGCTGTCGACACACTGGCATGTAAACATCCTCTCCACCAATTAACTCAATCTTTATCTCTTGTGTCTTCCTCAGGGTAAAGAGAGCATGCTTCCCACAGATTTCACATCTAGCAGTTAACTTGGTTACAGAATCAGCAAGGGGAATTATATCAAGGACAGAACCAAAGCTCCTCCTGCCAGTAAATGTAGAAACACCATCAGCATGAACTTGATGGTGTAAAATTCAACCATAACCGATTGATAAAACCCCAAGCAAGACAAGATTTGTTCAATAAGCACGTGTACAAACAAATAGAGCTTTATTAAACTCAAGTTTGGGCTTGAATATGCTAGACTGAAATGTTGGACTTGGCTCTAATCAAGTCTAAACTTTGGTGCTCACATGTTAACAGTAATCCTTTTTCCAGAATAAATAAGTACCAGGAAATAAAAAGTGAACTTGCCCCAGGAAGTCCCATTTGTTAGTCTGTCCTACTCCAGAGATTCCAAGAGCCATAAATATAGGCATAGCAACAAAAATTTAGCTTAGTCACTATCATTCCGCTGAGTACTTAGTTTTGTGGCTCAACAGCTCAAGATGATTTTCTTTTCAATACTCAGTTTTAGAAATGGTTCTATATCTTATTGAAATCTATAAAGTATTCAGCTAATGAATGGATTCTGGTTGTTACAGTGTGTATTTTCTCCCAACAGAACTTGTAACCATGACCATTATTAAATAGACAATTCGTATGGCCTGGAGAGAATTAATATTTACTTACTGGGTTTCTTGATATTTGGAATTTAGCAAACCGATTTGCAAGGCGTGTCATCTGTCAATTACAAGTAATGATGAAAAACAACTTGAAATTTTAAAAGAACAAAACTTTTATGTTGTTCTTTAGGTGTTGTTAGTGCGGTTTACTAATTAAAACTGAAGTTTTATTTTAATAAAAATTGTATTTGATGTTATTTCAAATTACTGAAGTAAAACTTCATTCTCGATTGAAGAACAGCACCAAAAAGGGTACTGCATTTAAATTTTGTCTATTTTAAAACTAAGTATATATAACTCAAAAAACAAAGTCAAACTGATATTAACTTGTCACATTACGAAATAATCGAAAGTTTGGCTTCTTTTGAAGCTCCACCAAAACAAAAGGAAATTTTAAAACTTAATATTACAAGTAATATTACCTCAAATAGTTACCATCTAGTCCTGCAACTATTACTGTTTTTCCATCGTGATCAGCAGCTTCACGACAGAATTCATAAAGGTCTTCAAAGAATTGAGCTTCATCAATACCAATCACATCCAGCTGTCATCATCTATCACTTGTGAGAGTCAAACAAAATGCAGGTGGCAAACTACAAAGCCTTGGAGGGGGAGAGGGGGCAAGGAAAATTATAAACAGATTAATCATATTATTACAAATTACAATCCATGTACACAACTACACATTAAATTTTCTGCAGCATAAATATAATTAATTAAATACTTATGGAACTTCAAAATATGATACCTGCTCATAAGCATCAACTCCAAACTTCTGCTTGAATGATGACAAATTTGTCAGTGCCCAACATGGTAATTTTGCACCATCATGTGTAACAATTGAATCTAGTCCATATCTTGTATCCTTGCTTGATTTAATTATTGCCACATTTCTGCATCAAAGAAACACAAAACTTAAATATGTACATCATGAATCAGGCTATTGCCAAACCATTCAGCAAATTTCCTGAAAGATAAACTATAATCGGGGAATTTGCCATACATCCACATACTAATCACAGCAACACAAGCTTCACATGTACATAAAACACATCCACATAGAATGTTGAAACCAAGGTAGTCAAAATCGCGTTTCAAATCGTAGAATCATACGATTCTACGATCTCCAGGCAAGCTTCCGTGTTGAATCGGTGGGATCGTGCTTGTCGGAGCGTAAAATCGTTGAAACGCACGATCCCGACGACGCGAAGAAGACGACCCTTTTGAGCCCTTGACCCGCGACACAACGCGCGAAGAAGATGACTTTTTGGCCCCTTGACCCGCGACCCGACCCGACTACATTAAAGGGGTTGGAACCCTAAAATCAGAAAACTTCTACGCAGGTTTCTACCTTTCTTCTTCCCTCTATTCTTCGATATTTCTTCCTCCTACTCTGCTGTTCGACTTGTCTGCGTCTTTCCGGCACTGCGACTTGGCTCAGGCGACTGGGATTTGGCTCCAGCAACTCAAATTTTTGTGCAATTGGGTCTGAGATTTTGTAATTTTTGTGCTCTGTTTTTTTCTTCTTCATCTAGGCTATTGTGTGTGACTGGGAATTCTGTTTTTGATTTCGTTTTTGTGCTCTGGTTTCTGTTTTTTGTGCTACAGTTTGTCTGTTACCATTAGATAAAATGACTTCAACCAGTAGTCATGCTCCTCCCTCCAAGTCATTACCAAAAAATGCACCGAGAAACAAAAGTGACGTAGCATGACAACATGGGATTGCAATTGAAGGTACAAAAAAAATTCAATGCAAATATTGTCAAAAAGTTGTAAGTGGAGGTGCTTATAGATTGAAGCATCACTTGGCTCAAACAGCCAAAGATGTTGGAGCATGCAAATCTGTCCCAGATGATGTCAAAAAGCAAATGTGGAATTTACTTGTAAGCATGCAAGAAAATTTGAATAAAAAATCAAATTCCTTTGCTGACTGTTCTGCTGAGAAAGAGACTTTAGATACAAGTAGTGAAAGCAAAAGAAAAACAAGTGAAAATGAGATGACTGGAGGAGGAAATATTTTTCGGAAAAAGAACACCCAAGCAACAATCAACAACATATTTAACAAAACTAAAAGAGACGAGGCTTGTCAAGCTCAAGCTATTGGAAGGTTTTTTTATAATAATGCCATATCATTCAATGTGGCAAGAAGTGATGAATTTTCTGTTATGTGTAATTTAATTGCTAGCCATGGTCCTGGATTTAAACCACCAAGCTATCATGAAATTAAAGTAAAGTATTTGAAGAAGGAAATAGAGTTAACAAAGGAAAGATTAGAAGAATATAAAGCTGAATGGAATACTGTTGGATGCACATGAATGACTAATGGGTGGACTGATAAGAGGAAGAAAATAATATTGAACTTCTTGGTGAATAGTCCTAAAAATACTATTTTTTTGAAGTCTATTGATGCATTTCATAGAAAAAACAGCTGATAAAATATTTAAAATTATTGATGATATTGTTGAAGAAATTGGTGAGAAAAATGCAGTTCAAGTTGTGACTGATAATGCAACAAATTATAAAGCTGCAAGGGAGATGTTGATGCAAAAAAGAAAACACTTATATTAGACCCCTTGTGCAGCACATTGCATTGATTTGATGTTAGAAGACTTTGAGAAGAAGATACAGATTCATGAAGAGACAATTCCAAAAGGTAGAAAAATTACAACCTACATCTATTTAAGAACGGGTCTTATTTCTCTATTGCAATATTTCACCAAAGGCAAAAATTTGGTAAGGCCAGGAATTACTCATTTTGCTACATCTTATTTGACTCTAGGGTGCCTTCAAGAAAATATAGAGTTGCTTTGATAAAAATGTTCACATCTAATGAATGGAAGTCCTCTAAGTTTGTTAAGACAAAGGATGTGAGAGTTATAGAAGAATTGATTTTGGATAGAGTTTTGGAAGGATATAATCACTTGTTTGAAGGCTGCATTTCCTCTTATCAAAGTTCTTCGAATGGTTGATTCAGATGAAGAAACTGTGAGCTTTATTTATGAGGCAATGGATCAAGCTAAAGAGAATATTCAAATTACTTTCAATGGTGTTAAGAAAAGGTAACTAACTATAATTTATCAAATTAAATTAGTCTCTATTTTGTGATCTATGTTGTATTATGTATTAAATCTTTGTAATTTGCTCTTTATCAGTTATGTACCTATATGGAATATCATAGAAATACTATTGATATGCGTCTACCAACTGATTGGTGGATGTCTCATGGAGATGAGTATCCTGAGCTTTAAAAATTTGTTATTCGAATACTAAACTTGACATGTAGTTTTTCTGAATGTGAACGTAACTGGAGTGCCTTTGAGATGGTAAGTAGAAATTCTTTTTTCTAAAACTATGTACCAGGCTAGCCAACTATTTTTTTTATCTTAAATTATAATTTAATATATTATTATTTGTTTAGGTGCATACTAAAAGAAGAAGCCGTTTGAAGCAAAATACAATGAATGATGTGGTATTTGTTATGAAAAATTCAAAATTGGCCAAGAAGAAGACAGCTAGGAGAGTGAAGGATCTTCACATAAATGTAGATGATATTTCATCTGACAATGAGTGGATAGTGAAAAATAATGATAGAAGAAATCATGAAGATTTAGGCCTAAAAGACAATTTGAAAGATGAGGACATTCAGGTTGATGCTCTTGAAAAAGATGGGGACTTGGATTTAGACCAAGGATCAAATCAAGATGTTGGTGTTGGTGATGTTCCTAATATAGACAATTTAGATGATGAAGGAGATGATGGACCAAATGAAGATGATGAAGGAGATGACGACTTTTTTTATTATCAAAATATTTTAGATATGATAAAATAGATATTTAAAGTTTAGATGTTGATTTTGTATTTCGTTTGGAACTTTATGTTGGACATGTTCTTAATATTCATCTTTTAAAGTATTGTGGTTTGAATTAATGTTTTTATTTTCTTTCTATTTATACTATTTTATATGTATATATATAATTTTGTGGGATTTTACGTTCCATGTTACGATCCTACGAGTTACGATCCTGAACCCCCTCTCCGATCCTACGTAAAATCTCAATTTTGACTACCATGGTTGAAACCATTCTATCAGCATTAACATCCAGAATTACCTTTCCTTGCTCTCTTAAAAGATGAATCCACTTGTTTCCAACCATTAGGTTTGACTCAATTGGAAAACAGAATTCAATGTGGATAGGCTTTATATTGAGCATAGGGCTTAAAAACCACTGGAAGCACTGTATGCTCAGAGCCTCTCCAATGTATTAGAACTTTTCTTTTAGGGAGGGTGATAGAGATAATAGACTAGAAAAGTTTATGTGAGAAGGATATGAAGCAAACTGAGACTCAGTAGGCCTGAATAATTAGTGTTTGTGTAGTATGTGTCTTTACTCTCTAAACAGTTATTTAGGTAGCTAAGGATCTGAACTATTACTTTTGTGTATTATTTCTATCTTTACACAGTTATTTAGGCAGTTACAGCACGGTTTAATGGTTGGTACATGATGCTTCATAGGTATGGGGCTTGGGTGTGATTATTCATTGGGAAGTTCCATTGTTTTCTGAATGTAGGAGGAGAAACTCTTTGTTAGGGGGAAACTCCATTGTCTATGTTCTGTACAACCAGATTAACAAATACATGATTCAGTGCACTTACTCCCAAGTTTAACAGAGGGGGAAGCAGCAAAAGCAACCATGGCAATATAATTCTAAAATTTCCAGCTTAAAAAATTGTGGGGGTTTAAGTCAAAATCTGAACTTTGTGTCAGATTGGAAAATTTAAGAAAACAAATGGAATTTTGGCTAGACAGCATATGATATAAACTGCCCTTCATGTGAACTTGCAAACTTCATTACAATGCTCATGAATTATAAATTGTCTCATACATTTATAGTCATTTGTATACACGTTTAATTTTATTTTTCTGTTTCAAGCAGGGGAGATAGCATAGAAGCATGAATGTGAATCTATGAAATTGAATTTGTTATTAAATGGAATATACCTAGTCAGAAACTTATCATGTTAAACTTGATACAAATTTTTTTCAGAATAAACGTTATTAATGATCGTCCAAGAGGATAAAGGATTTAATCTGGGAATTTTCACCATTGGTGATAATTAAAAACATGCAGGAATCCCAGGAAATCACTTCAAACATGTTTCTAAACTAAAAATATAACATCTCAGCCATGTATGTTTCTAAGAGAGTATAAAATGATTGTGATCCAATAAATATCAAGGAAAACAATGAGCATAAAGAACTGCATCATACTAACTGTGATGTATACTCAGTCTCTTCATAAATTCTGTATACCGATTCCTAGGAGGAAAAAAATAACAATTTGGCTATCACCCATCATCTTGCCAAATGCTACTATTGGAGACGCATTATTCCTATGTCACTGAACAAGGTACATGCTAGTACAACTCAAAGCCCTATATGTTCCTCTTCAAATCTACGTGTAATTCAGCAGCTTTCCTTACAAATCAGAACATTGTTTAAATTCCTAAAGCAGCATGTCTAGTTCATCCAGAACAATGCAAATTGCATATATCAAATTTTAAGCAGCAGAACGTTTGTATCCCATGTTTTCACTGCTTAAGCTGTGTTCATCATTTGAGGTAATCTCTCGAATTCCCGGATAAACTGCATCAACCTCATTTTGCACCTCAATCCTGCTATAACCTGGCTTCTTAGCCATCCCTGATTCCGTCAATGTAGCCCTAATCTCCTCACCATTGACCCACAGCCCAGAAGAAGCATAAGCATTTGCCAAGACAACATACTTTTCAGCATTAATATTAATACTTTCACACTCAAAGTACTTCTTAGATGCAATTTTTAACAGGTCTAAGTCACCATGAATCTTACAAACCCCAAGCAAAGCACTCCATATCAATGAGTTCTCCTTATAGGGTGAATTCAGAACAAATTCATAAGCCTCTTCTAACTTCCCAGCACGTCCTAAAAGGTCAACCATCGCTGCATAATGTTTTGCCTGTGGCATAATTTCATATTCCCTTATCATTAACTGAAAATATTTATGCCCTTCATCAATCAAACCCCCATGGCTACAAGCAACCAAAACTGCAAGAAAAGTAACATAGTTTGGTCTAAAACCTTCAGATACCATTCTATAAAAAGACTCTAAAACCTCCATTACTCTTCCATGTTGACCATATCCAGATATTAGAGTAGTCCAAGTAATGGTATTTCTACTCAAACATTTATCAAACAACAACTGCCCATCACAAATACAACTGCATTTAAAATACATGTCTATTAGGGCACTGCTGACTACAACATTATCCCTAATCTGACACTTGATCATTAAACCATGGGCTTGTTTCCCAGGTTCTAATGCTGCCAAAGTTGCGCAGGCTCTGAACACTGATGCAAAGGTATACGGATCCGGTCTCAAACCAGCCTGTCTCATCCCATAATAAAAGTCCAATCCAACTTCTTCAAGGCCATTTTGAACATAACCAGCTATGATTGCATTCCACGAAATCAATCCCTTCTCCATCAAGCTGTTGAACAGGAAGTGAACAGTTTCTAGACATCCCAACTTTGCATATAATATTAACAATTTGGTTTTCAAATATTCATTGGGAACATATCCAACAACAATCATGTGTGCGTGGATTCTTTTGCCCCTCTTATACTTTTTCCAGAATATGCATTCCTGCAGCATCAGAGAATATGTTCTTGGGTGCACCGGCAATCTTGTTCGGCACAAGAGCCCAATTGCCTCCACCAACCTTCCAGATATACACAGACCTCTCAAGACCTTATCCAAGTTGGGGTCTTCTTTGCAAGGCTTGACCTGAAAGCTGAGAATACCTGACTAGTGATGATTGCAACCATGGCATTCCAAAGCAAAAGCCTTTCCCATTCAGAATCAAAGTACAAAACGGATAATGACTTCAGACATCAATGCTTTTTCATAACTAGTTGCAAGCATGATGCACCTATAACAGTAAATGCATATAACCACGACAAACTACACTCAACAATCAATTATTCAAGCAGAGAAATTAAGATAAACACTAAATAAATAAACAAAAATCCATTTTAGGTAAAATGGTTGTTTTTTTAACAATGAAATTGAAGATAAAAACAGGAGAGGAGTTGACCTGCCGTTGGCGGTTTCCGATTGAATCCGACGAAGGAGTGAGGTGGTTTTGCCGGCGAACATGGGACCCACTATGACATGAATCTCGCCGGAAGGAGGTGGAGAGGGATCCGTTTGCAAGCTTTGATTTTGAGCTGTGCAAATTAAATTATTGAACAAAAAGGACGTTGGGTTGAGGCGCAGATGATTGGGGATTCGAAGTGGATTGTTGAGGAAAGAGAATGAAGTTGAGGATTGAGAAGGGACCGAAAACAGATCAAATTTGGGAGTTAAAACTGAAAACCTTGGGTTGAGGATGGACTTCATCCTACAAATGGCGGGTAGGAAGAAGATGGGTTTAAGGGTTTTGGAAATGGGAACACAAATTTCTCATCTTATGCAAGGGTTTCACTTTGAGTTGGAGGGAAATTTTGGGGACCGTGCTAAACTGAATTGTCAAGCATTTCCATTATTGAATAAAAGCGACTTTAAGAAATACTTTAATCAATTTGTAACCGTTACAAATGTTGTGATGTATAACCATAACGCTCAAAGACTTCGAGGTTTTGGATTCATCGCATGATGGATTATGAGTTAAAATATATATTGTTCTTGAAACAACTATTTTTCTCTCTTAAAATAAAATTTTCTCCTTTTTCTATATTCTCATTCCTTTACTCACTAAAAAAAATACTTATTCCTTTCTTTATTAATTAAAAACAATATGAAACTCCTACAGAAAGTCATTTACAACAAATAACACTATTTTAAAAGTATATTATATGTTAAAATTATATAATTAAATAATTTTTGAGAAAAATTATGAAAACGTATAATTTAATTATTTAATGAAAATTTCAATTTAGAAGGTCAACAAACGGGATAAGTATGTGAATCGTATTATGTAACTTAAGGAAAGCAATTAACATCTGTCAAGATGGCCGAGTTGGTCTAAGGCGCCAGTTTCAGGTACTGGTCCGAAAGGGCATGGGTTCGAATCCCATTCTTGACATCTATTTTGTCCTTTCTCATGTTTCTCGTTTATTGTTTTGGTTAAACTCGTAATACAAGGCAAAAGCAAGCAGCACACAATAAATGGGGATTTATTTTAGGCCCAAACTTTTTCATTTGCTGAAATTTTTCTACGCTAAAGTTCAAAACTTCTTGTTCATAAAAAAAGAATTTCAAATTTCTGGACATTACAATTTAGGCTAATATTTTTTACAAACATAAACTAATTTATCTTTTCGGGTTGGCCATTGTAGCCTTGCCCAATGGGCCTAGATTTGAGCTTTTATTATGTCATGGACTAAATAATGTTTCACTTGTAATAATTTTAAGGAATGGACTAATCTTCTCTCATAGATGATAGACTGAGTATTGTATAATGTTTCATTTCACATCAATATTGGTGAGACTCCTTTCAAAGTGGTGTATGGTCACGATCTTTGTACCATTGTTAATTATACACTTGGTTGTTATAATCCTCCTGCTTCACCAAAAATATATCATGTGTTTTACATTTCTCAATTAAAATTGTATAAAGGGAAGCATCAAGTACTATATGTTCCATTACTTTTGACTTTTAATGAATGGTGTCCTATTTTACAACCCATGCAGGTTCTGCAATTATGGGCCATTGTGAAAGGCAATAAGTTGGTTCTCATATGTTAATTAAATGGAAAAGCTTAAACATATTTGGTGTCTCTTAAGAAGACATTCACTCATTCCAACAAGACCATCCTAATTTCAATCTTTTGAGGAGGTTGATTTAAAAGGGAAAGGTAATGTCACGAGTATGAGGACAAATTTCAAAGACAAATTGAAAGAAAAAGGAAAATGACAGGTAACTATAAATCCAAAGGCAAAGACAATCAAGAAAAGTGTAAGGTTTAGAATAACTAACTCTCAATTACATAACTATAAATGGAGCCTCAAATGAGTATATAAAAAAAGGATGAAGCAATAGAAGGGTGTGTATGAATTGAGAGTTATGTTTTCTTCTTTCTTGAAATCTTTTTATATTATGAATTCTTCTATTCGGCTCTTAGTATTTTTATACTGATTCATTAATATTACCATCACATCCTTTCATTTTCCATTCTTCATTCTTTATTTTGATAGCAGTTTATTTAATACTTACATCTTAAGCATGTCAAAAACTTTGGGCAAATTTTGGTACATTCCTTCTCTTTGTCGGCTTCTCCTTCATTGGGCTTGTGGGCATCTAAGCGTGAGTGCTTGAAACTTCAGGCCTTCGATTCGAGTAGGTCGAGAAATTGCTTCACAAAGGCTCCAAACCTTTCCCATTTGACAAAAATGGAGGACAA
Organism: Abrus precatorius; assembly: GCF_003935025.1. Classification (NCBI taxonomy): domain Eukaryota; kingdom Viridiplantae; phylum Streptophyta; class Magnoliopsida; order Fabales; family Fabaceae; genus Abrus; species Abrus precatorius. The sequence goes on along the minus strand of NW_020874292.1, from coordinate 28,127,954 downwards.
CAAAGGGAAAAAGTTAGACTAGGCTTGATGCTACTTTGTTGCAAAATCATGACTTGTTTTTACTTTGTTGCAAATTCTGTGTAGCATTAAAGTTCTTCCGCTAAAATTACCATATGACATTATAATATTAAAGTTTTGTTACTAAAATTGTAGGATGACGTTTTTGCCCTTTTTTAAATTTTTTCAATTTATTTATTCATTTACATTTTATTAATTTGTATTAAATTTATTTGTATGTTTCTTGATCTTTTATATTTTGATATTTATTTCTTAAAATAAAAAGAAATAAAAGTTTAATATTCTTTTACAAAATAGGAACTTCTTATTTTATACATATATATAGATCTTAAATAGAGAAAAATTAAAATTAAAATAATCATTTAATATTTTTTATTTTAATAAAAATTTATCTTTACAAGTGTTAATATATCTAACATTTGAATAAAATTTATTTGATATAATATTTGTATACTTCATTAAGATTGCTTAAAATTTATTATATGCATAATATTATCATAAGGCGAATCTAAATTCTTAAATTATCTCTTTCTTTGGACAAAATTTGGGGGAAAAGTTTACTAAATAAGTTTATGATGGATAGTCACCGATTATAATGGATTTCAAACAATAATATTAAAGATATTGTAATATTAAAAAAAACAGCGAAAAGAAAATTGTAGTTCGAGAAAATTAATTATTTTGAAACATCTCAGTATATAGGCAGAAATAGTGGAAACTGGAAAACTTAGTCAACATATATTATCAACACATGGAAATAATTTAAGTGTAAAACTTCTATGGGCAACCCCCCTCTCAACCAAAAACAAAAACTGATAGTTAGGGATTAAATTATTAAAGGTGTCCAATACTATGTCTAAATACAGAGCAGAATTCTCTTCTATCTACTACTAGTTTTATTTTACCTTTGAGATGACGTAGAAGTGAAAAATGACGAGTTTGAAAGCAACTTTGAGTAAAAGTTTTGCAAAATACTTGAGACTTGAAAGACAGCAACTTAATGATAGAAAACGTGAGAATTCATCTATCTTTGTGAAATCTTATATGTTCCAAGATGCTTCAAACTTTTGCTTAAGATAAACCACTGCCATCTCACCAAATCGATTCACCTTTTGATGATGCAAGCAATCAACCTAATAATATATATAAAACCCATACTTTTAAATGAATGAAAGAAGAGAACACCGACACCCGGTTCTTCAAAACTTGAAGATTTAAAAGTGCAACCATCCAAACAAGCGGCAGGACAAAACATACCTGCTCTGCCAGCTAGTTGGTGATTATTATAAGCGACAAGAAGATTTGAAACGGGAAAAGAAAATAAAAATCGCGAGGTAAGATGCTAGAAGAGGAAAAATTGTACTACAAAAAATGATGCAATCTGTGGTAGAACTAAACTGCAAGGTGGGGCTCTGATTTGCCATACAGATGTAACTTGGAACCTCATATGGTAGCACCCAGCGGGTGAGACGCTTTACAACAAGCATAAGCAGCCCCAGAGGGACCTACAGCATCACCATCCCATTTATTCACATAAACACCCGCCTAAACAGGTCCCAACCTTACCCAATACACAATTTCTTCCCTACCAAACATTTCTATCGATATAGATTAAATTAAGATCTTCCACTAGGAAAGCGCGCAAGATCTAAACGGTCCTTAAACAGCCAAGGATTAACCAAACTCCATCTTACAAGGCTTATCTTAACTGAATTTACCAGGTCGTGCTCTACTATTTTCAGAACGCTGATAAAATAGATTTTCTAAAGACTCCTCCGTCCTTTTTAATAATTCTTACGATTTTCAGTTATAAGCTGAGAAAATGTTTGCAAATCACACAAACTTGGGTCCTTACAGAGAATTCTCAATGCCATACAAGTTGCTGGTTTCGCTGTCAACTTTAGTAAGAACATATTCCATATTTTCTTTGTCAAGATTCCGGCCACTCAAACTCCAAAATTTCATGGCAAAGAAGCACGAAATAAGGAATTAAGTACTGGGTATGAAAACTACGTATATTTTTCAGAGTAATAGTTGAATCGTCAAAAACAGCGGATTTCAGTTTAGTGTATCATCCCGGGTGGTAATAAGCCAGAGGGAAATTCAATGGAAACAGCCTATGCAACTCATTCATTCAGCAGTATCAAATAAGCGAAACTTATGCTCGGTTTTGAACAAAAAAATAATTATGGACACAAACATTCCTGCTAGTATAGTACAAGCTTCGTATTTTCATTACGAGCGGGCAAATTAATTAACGGTACAGCAATACAATCAGAAACCCTTTTCACAAAACTAGGGTCATCTAAAGTAAACAAAAGAAATTTAGAAACCTAATCAACCCGAAACTCAGAAAATCATGTAATCCACCAGGAAACACAACAAATTGAAACAAGGGAAAGCAAAATCCCAAACCTAGCTATATCCATCCATACATCTAAGGGTCAGTCTATAGCTGGCTAGCTTCTTCTAACTTCAATAAACATCGTTCCAACTATCTCAGCCACACTGTACAAACCAGCAAAAACACTATATATACAATAACCAATTACATTGTATAATTATTACCTTCCTAAGTAGTAGTAATGTAATTACGAGCTTGAAGACGATGCTTCTTGTCTTGATTCTCTCAAATATCGAAGCAGCGTTTCAGCCTGCAAATCAAACCACCCAAAAGCTTCAATAAAAGGAGAGGTTGAAAAAATTACATAAATCGCCAAATACAAAAATTTACTTACATGGAATGCATAATGATACTCAAGATAAGAATTAATAATAACTTCAGCTTCCCAATGAAGATTTTTGTTTGTTAACATGATCCAATTGGTAGGGATTCACTAACCTTGTGCTTAGCTCGAACACTCCCAGTCTGAGAAAGAGCAACAAGAGGGGGTATCCCACCCTCTCTTACTAGAAACCCTCTATTTCTGACACTGTCAACACAGAGCTGAAGAAGGGTCAAAACGGCAAACTCCTTTCCCTTCACCGACCCATCTTCAATGGCTTCAACAAGCGCAGCGATTCCACCTTCTTCCACAATCGCATCCTTCCCTTCCTGAATGCCCGCCAAGCTGTTGAGCACCACCATTGCCTTCTCTGCCATGCCGGTCCCTTGCTCCGCCACCAGCTCCACCAGCGGCTTCACCGCGCCGGCGCTCACTGCCCTTTCCTTGTTCTGCTTCACCGAACACAGCTTATACAGCGTCGTCAGCGCGTCCTTCTTCCCTCTGTTGGAACCGTTCAGAAGCAGCGAAACCAGCGGCGGTATTGCCCCCGACGCGCCGATCGAGCTCTTGTTCTCTTCCACCAACGCCAGGCTCAACAGCGCGCACGCCGCGTTCTGCTTCGAAGTCTCCGTTCCCGTCTTCAGCACATATATCAGCGACTTAACCGCTCCAGCATTAGTTATCAGCATCTTGTTGTCCTCGTGTAGAGACAGGTTCAGCAGCGCCGTCACGGCGTGTTCCTGTGTCCATGGATCGCTACACCGAAGCAGAGGAACCAGCACGGGAACCGCGCCGGACTCCGCGATCAGAAAGCGGTTATCGGCGCGGTTCTTCGCCAGAAGCCTCAGCTTCGCCGCCGCTGATCGCTTAACCGCCACCGACGGCGACTGGAGACCGTCGATGCAAATCTTCACCGTCGGCTGAAGATCCTCCGGCGAAATGCTCTCGATAATCTCCGTGGAGAAGTTCTCCCTCTGCAGGAACCCCATGCAGGGTTCCGCCTCCGGCTCCTGCTCGGCGTCCCCGCCGGCGTCGCTCTTCTGCACGTATTCCGGCGACGGGAGGCACGCCAGCCTCTGCAGCTCGCCGGAGATGTCGCTGCTGCAGGCGGAGAAATCGCTGAAGGCCTGGGAGAGATCGAGTAGGTCCTCATCGGCGCTGGAGGACTTGACGGATTTGTTGTTCCGGGAAGCGAGCTCGCCGAGTCGGAGGTCGACGACAGAATCGGTGAGGTTTTCCGATAGACAAGCGGATTTCTCGGTGAAGGAGCAGCTACTGTTGTCGTCTTGGAAGAAATTGGAGCGTATGGTGCGCATGGACCTTCCGATATGTCGCTGCGTTTTGGAGGAAATGGAAGAGTGATACTGATAACTCCTCGTTAAGGGAAAACGGCTCGAATTCGAGCCTGATTCCTCCAGCGAAACCATTCTCCAAGCTTCCACGCACACTAATTGGCGATTAGGGTTTGAAGTTTTTCAGTTTCTCAAGTCTTAGGAGAGTTTCATAGTTAAAAAGTGAGTGAAGGCTGCGTCAGGGTGAAGACGACGAGTAATAAGGAGAAGAACAATAACTGTTTCCCTTTTTGTTTTTTTAATGTTTATTGTTACTATTATTTATTTATTTGAAGTGAAATAAAATGGCTGGTTTTTGCTGTGAGTGGTGGAGGCTTTGGTATCGGGGGCGGGCTACGATCACAGGGCGTTTAGATTTGTAGTGGTGACAGTCGGTGGTGATAAGGTGGGACCCGTGTGTTTGTACGCAGAATCGACGGTCAGAGAGGTGTCGGAAGGTGAACGAACTGAGGGGTTGGATTGGGAAAATTTTGTGTAGGGTCGTCGGCGTCGGCCAGAACCGTCGTCGTTTTGTGCGACCTTTCTTGACTTCACTTCATGTCTGCCCCAAATTACCGAAATATCCTCGTTCGAATTTTCGAGCTCGCTTTACCTTTACCTTTACCTTTCTATGGTTTGGTGACATGGAAAGATTCTGGTGCAGAGAGCTATACGAAAAGACTCAATTACAGTTGTCAAATCAGAGGAATGTGTGCCACGTGTTGGCGTCACCAGGCCCTGAGTTTTGTGCTTTGGTGTTAACTTATATCAGCGCCGTCTGATTTACTGATCTGTATTTTCTGACTTATTTATTGCAAGTCAAAATGATTTTATGGGACGAAAACGAAAAATGTTTTGGGTTTACCTCATTTAGTTAAGACAGCCACTGGCAGTGGTATGTCTTATTGCACGCGCCTGGGTGTCCGAAAATTCATCACATTCTTTTAAAAATATGAAGAATTAAATTTTTTTTATATTGAAAATACACTATGGTCTTGATTTATTGATATTTATAAATCAATATATTTTTTTTTCTATAAATAACCACTCAGATTTTTTAATAATTTCGAGTTTCTGATAAAACATTGGCATCTTCTTCGGCAGTTTCTGCATAAAGCCGTAAAATGAATGAATCGTAGTGAACAATAAACTTGGGGAAATAACAGTGGTGATTTTGTGGGAGTACCAACCAATCAAGAATCAACCATAGTGCATTGCAATTGCCAAACAAATAGTATTAGATTGGTGATATTTAGTATTAAGTCGATGTCAAAATTCAAAATGCACTCAACAAATGCATGCACCGATGTTCAGTCGCAAATCGCTGTTGTTACCCAAAAAAATAAGGAATTCCCTGTGCCCATGCGTGCTAATGTAGCAATTGCGGTCTCCTTGTCCAAATTTGGTGGGCGCTTCTAGATATTATGTTATTAATCTTTTTCAATATATTTTTAACTTGTGACTAAGGATTAAACTTTAATATTTAAGAAATATGATTTTCTATGTGCTAAGCTTTATTAGTATTACAACGATCACTTTGAAGGTAACAATAAACATGTACTATTAAAGAAAAGTTCTATTAAAAAAAAATTAAGGGAAGATGCTTCAATAGTATTATAATATATAGTTTGCTGGGTTCATATAATTTGATTGCCGCGTAAACGATTTTGAAAGTACAATTAATGTACACCATCACTAGAAAAAGCACACTAAACATTATTGTTGACTCTATCTTCCATGGGTACAGATTTTTTCATCAATATAAATACTTGCAGTGCATACTTTGCATCATTCATGATTAAATAAGATGTGATAATTTAATTTTATTGTTAAGCATTCTGAGCTGTCAACAAGCCTAATTGTAGCCTGATGTCGACCGAGAATATTGTTTTCATTCATTTTTGAAGGTTTCTGCAAAGTTTGAGACGTGTAATATAATACAAAATTAAATAATTAATAGTATTAAATAAGATAATATTTAATAATAAACCATTATTTATTAAATTTTCATTGTCTACCGTTAGATATATTTAAGTTAAAAGCATTAGAATAATTATATTATACTAAGAATAACTAATGAAGAAAGCAATTTGATTCCCGCTGAACGACAACTTGTCGAAAATGAAATAATAGTTTGAAGGCATTTTATCGATGTTAAAGGGTGATTTGTTTTTCAATTAATTATATTATATCAACTACAAAGATGTTAAATTTAACATTTAAGCTTGAATATTATCCACTAATAGTAATAAAATTTTATAAAAAAATATGTATTATATTTTATAATATTAATATAATAAATATGTATTTTTATAAATTTTTTTATTTATTGGTATTTAAATTCATCCCAAATTTAACAAAATTCTATCAACAAAATCACTACAATTTTACATTTTATATTATTAATTAATATGCATAAATATTTTTTATTGATCATTTATATATATTTTTTATTACATATACGTATATGCTGATGTGTAACAAATGGACTGTACTGCAGCATGCCAGTGTATTTTTGTTTATAGGGTGTTGTTAACAAATAAAGCCGCATTCAAAAATATTAATACATTATATTGAATATTTTTAATTGAATAAATTTTTTAGCAATTAAAAATTGAAAATTTGCATAATAAAAAAAAAGTAACTACATTATTTGTTATAACGTCATGATCTTAAGATGGAAGAGGAAGCATGTCCTCAACTAATACATACTGGCCGATAAACTTTTGATTTATTCTTATTTATCAATAGCATTAGACATAATGAATTTCTTCTTTAAGCAGATAATTTAAAATGTGAGTTAAACTAGTTGAACTAACGAATGTCGTCCATGATAACGCGTATTTGACCCAAAAATATGAGTTAGCCACCAACTGATGCAACCAGATAAAGAACCGCAAAGTGTTTCGTACGGAATTGGGAACTCAAGACACGCAAAGAAGTGAGATCACGAAGAGTGGGAATAACAGGAAGATCATTAAGAAGGGAAGATTATCTTGTATCGACTATTTATCCCACTAATCATGGTATCGCATGCTTACTTAATTATTTGTGGTCGCACTTTTGTTAATTAATATCGTGCATGGCAAACCCGTGCCGATATAAGAAAAGGAAGCTACCAATAGGATTCTTATTGGTGCTATTCATCACTACCTTTGTGCACTTGGATCCAGATGCAGTTAAAATTGGTGTAATAGAAATAGTGTCTGACCTTACATTATTACGCGTTTATCACAAAATTAATGACCCTACAATGTCATTGAGAACCTCACATTGATAACCCACGTGGGGGCAGCGTATCCAAGACCTACAGCTTCGTTTTCTATGGATCCCTGCCAACCGTTCAAAAAGTTACCGGCACTGTGCATACGGTTGTTTTCATTTTCATACGAACAACGATATTTTCAAGTCATCAAGTGGCGTGAAATTAATTTAAGAGAGAAATAAAATGATAAAAAATAGAAAATAAACAAAAATGTAAGAATACTGTTGTCTTTTCCTTCATCCTTCGTTTTCTGCTAATCTTTTCGAGGGACCCCTTCTTCAAATAAATAAAGCTGAATATTATTTCACTCCTTCTTAACAAATTGCCCTCAATTAACTTTACAATCTTATAATAAAACAACACATCGCTTCACCCAATCCATAAATGGGAGGTCACCTTTAAACATACACGATTAAACCTAAAATAAATAAAATTGTAACACGTGAGTTACTTCGACCCATGATAAATTTCGGATAAACTGAGCAGCACAAAAGTTGACTCATAAAATATTCAACTTTTTTTTTCACTTACCTCGCTTAACTTACTAATTATTGACTTTGTCCCCAACTTGTGGTGAGTCGAATTTACCAATAAATTTTAATTTTAATTATTATTGATTGTTTTGGTTTATAATTTTTTATTAATTTAATAATTATAAAATATTATGTAAATTAAATTATTTTATTTTTAAATTTTATATTTCTATAATATATTTTATTTTTTATAGGGTTTTTAAATAAATTTTTATTATTTTTAAATTTGCCAAGTCAACGAGTAAAGTAATCCATCAAATTTGTAGATCGAGTTGGATTAATATTTTTCTGAATTATTCTAAAAACAACTTATTATTAAATTCAATGCTGAAAGTTAACTCGAGTGAGTTAGTTTGCTCGTTTTAAAATAGTGAGACTGGAATAGGTCAATAATCTGTCTATAAGAATATACCTTACTTGAGTTTTAAAAAAATCTATACTTTTTTCACTTTGTATAATTATATATATACAATGTTATAATAAAAGAATGATGAAAATTAAAAAAAAATTACATTCATTTTTATAGAATTAGAAATAAACGAAATTTCTTTTAAAATATTTATTCATATAATCTGAAATATTAAATTGAGGATTTTATTTTAACTATTTCCGTACAACATTGGACCTACGAACTGAGTTCAAAACAACAATATTGCTATTTTGTCCTTCACTTAATTTTCAATCTCACTGAGTCACCGACACTGCAATAAGTAAATTCATCAATAAAATATTTTTTTTATAAAAATTTTTTTGGAAAATGATATGTCGAAAAAGTATTACATAAATATATTATATAATTATAATATTTCAAATTCATTCTAGTACACACTACAGCAATTTGACGTTACCGAGTCTTTTAGGAAAAAGGATGAGGGGTGATATAAACAAGATGTAGTTAGCTTTTATGCTGATGATGAGTGAAATAAGGAGGAACGAAAAAAAAAAATCAATATAAATATATATATATATATATATATGTTATTTAGATAAATTAAAATAAGAAAGAAAGAAGTATAATATTTTATTTCTTTTTTAGATAAGTAAAAAATAATATATTTTATGTAAAGATATTTTTATTCTTATATCTAATGAGGTATTTTGATTTTTCCATTCATTTTTATTTAACTAATTAATATTTAAAAATATTTTTATTATGATTTTTTATATTTTATATAAAATTATAAAATTTTCTATTATTTTTACGAAAAAAAGCTATAAATACATATTTGATTTTTTTTAATACCATAACTTTTGTAATAATCACTTAAAAATTATATTTACCATGATTTTTAATTAGTAGACGACATGAATATTTTTATATTGAAAGTATCAAAATCAAATATTTTATCTTATTATTCTTCTTAACTACTGCGATGATATAATTGAATTTCATACGCAAATGTAATTTAAATTTGCCTTTTTCCATTCAATTTTGAAATATATTTTTATTATTTATAAATTACTTTTATAAAATATGCTCTGATGTTTATTTGTTTCAGAGTAAACCGGGCAGAGAGTACGAATATTACGACTAGCGTATAATATTCACTTTAGTTGTACACTTGAAATCGTGTAGTTTTGCTATGTTCTTAAAAAATGAAAATAGTTTCTTCTACTAACAAAAAATTTATCAAATGCAAAGTCTTTAATAAGTATCAAATAAATATATATCCTAAATCAAATTGTTAAGCCATAAACCGAGTGTAAAGATATACACCTATATATACTGTTCTTTGAGATATTTCAGCGAGCAAAGCATAACAAAAATAAAATAAAATTTAAATACAGTTTTTTGTGTGCTGTTGGTGTTGCTTATTAATTAAATTTTAAAACTTGTTTTAATAATTTAAATAAAATTAAATATAAATACATTATTAAAGTAAACCTTAAATTTTAATTAATAATAATACCAACAACTCTTAAAATAAAGCATATTAATTTGCCCTGAAAAAAAAGTCTAAAACGAAGGACAGATAATAATAAAAAATACAAGTAGAGACTTGATCGTCTTTTTCTTTGTTCGAATCTCAACCTAAAGATAGTGGGAGCAAAAATTATACAATTGATGGGAGATTTTTATGATTCTCCATTGTTTTCAAAGGCCCCTTGGAATCACAGTGTTAGTAGCTAGGATACATCATAGTCTTTTAGAGCGAGTGTTGAATAATTGAAACACGAAGCTTTGGAGTTAGACAGGGCCTTTGTTCCATCAACAGGCACACGAATCTGGATTCGGTGCTGCTAAAATGAAACGTAGTTGGCATAGTAAAAGAACGTGTATCGTTATATTTTTAATCAATAACTTCTATTGAACTATATCTGATTTATACAAATGTAAAATACCAGTACTTTACATTGGATTGTATATTAACTGTATTGAATCTGAATTAATTGGCACATTGGTAACTATTGCAGCTGCCCCAACCTAGTTGATGCTTCATTTGGTGGTGAACAACCCATCAGTAGCTGTATCGATAGTTAGCAAAAAGTTTTGGGTGGTAAAGGAGCATGATCATGTCCTCCTGACCCCTCATAATACTTGTAATTTTATAATTTATGAGGAAAAAAATGCATACATGTCATGATGAGTGACTTAAATTATATAGTTTCAGACTACTCAAAAAGATATAATATCGTTAAATATTATTAAATATTTAAAGAGATGTAACATAATTAAATATTTCAAAACAATATACAATGATTACTACTTATTACTATCATTGATTTTAACTAGTTTGATTTCTATTTTTATATGTAGTTAGATAGTGATACAGAGATTTCGGGTCTGGTCCCAACTTTAATTCAAACGTAAACCAATTATTCTCAAAAGGTGGCATGGGTCCCCGCACCACATATCTGGAATCTATTGAAGATTCATGTAAACTTTATAGGACGAGGGAGGCTGGGCTCTCTATGCTTAATCGTTTAAAGATTTACTATTACATATAAGCCCTTGACCTTGAGTTTCTCACCAGAATTGTTGGTGGTCCAAACCAAATTGGGCCTATCTGGAATTGGTTTTTTTCTGTGCAATATTTTCCAGATTCTCTATTTTTGTCCTGATAAATGGCTTTGTTTCCTTTCTTTTTTGCTATTGTAAAATGAAGTGTTTGACCCCAAAAACGTGAGCAACGAGAGGAAATGAGAGTAAGAGGGGTAAATCATTTGAATCATGTGTAGCATGGTTTTGATCTATAACAACACTTCACGTGGGGACATATTGTGTAGATCCCCACAAATCTTATCTTTGTCGATTAGAGGTGGACCTGTCTAGGTGCTTTGAAGGGGGGGAAAAAGATAAAAGATATAAGATAAAAGTCCCTAAACCTTTTAGTTCAATGCACAGTGAATTTTGCTCCCGGTGACTAACTTTCTTTACCCATAACTTTGTCATGGGAAACCTCTCGTGAGAGTCTCCATGAAACGTAACTAAATTGGTTTCTTATTGCATACTTGCTGAAAAGGGATATAAAACCATTTTTGTCGCTCTAGGTGGAATTAGAGTTAGCCTTTCACGTAGGAGAATGTATTAATTAACATATAAAATTAATTATTTAAATTTTTAAATGATTAAATACTGAATACAATATATTAATTACTTGTTGACAAGTACTCACCTTGCTAGTTATCAAAATCCATAATGGGCAATGGCCTGGTACATGTTGAGGCATGTGTTTGCCTTTGTTTTTTGCTGTGTGCATCTGACATCCTCGGCTCAAACGATGCAAAGGACAGTAGGATACAGCTTCTCTGACAATAAGGTTTTCGCCAGTTGCCGTGATCTTCCTTACTTGTCCACTAGCAAGCTCAACATAGCATATAGACATTCCAGAATCACCTCAACAAATAGTTATGTATTGCATGGCCTATAATTCCTAACAATTACCATATTAACTAAGCCATGATTGGAGCACAGGCTTTTCTGGGGTGTCCCAAGAGTGTATACTAAACTTCCTCCTAGTCTACCTACAAATGCGATTGTAGGTAGACTAGAGATAGAGATACAAGCCATTGTTATGCACACATATGCCAACTATAATAGAATTACGAAGCTGACAAATTAATAATGGTATTTTAACCATCTAACTATGACATATATACCGATCTAATACATCTATCAGTTATCGTCGCTTTAATTTGACACCCATCCTTTAATTAGAATATAGAATTTATCATTTTTGCTACTCTTATTTTTCTCAATGGTACCGTCTCTTTGGTTCACCTTTGGGAAGATGGCCCTTTCCCTCAAATGCATGCTTTTAGCCTGATTACCGAAGGAAACTTTGAATCTGATTTCTTGTACTTAATTTTCTTATGGGTTCTTCGGTTAGATAATAAAATAATAATAGAATTTGTTTGAATTATTCTATGGAATAAATTAAAATATTGGATTAAAAATTATATCAATCATTTAATATTTTATAGATAGAATCTCGTTAATAGATTTAAGATGAAGTTATTTAGCTTACGGAGTAACATAAGCAAACCCATAAATAACAAGAAGTCTTCAATAAGAATCTGGACACCTTATCTAAATGTTTGAGATTAAAGCATGAACTTGCCTGTTCTAATAATTGACATTAACTCTTGTTGATCTATACAAATACTATTATCATTAAAGAGTTTCTTTAAGTTTTTCATTCAATCAAATGTTCTCAAATTCTTAAAATAAAATCATTATTACAAACAACTAAGAATCTAGTAAACACTTTTCACACGCGAAATGCTAAAACAATCTCTGTACACGAAACATCGTTATGATAAAATCCAAATGATGTTCAAGAAATCATTGTCAACTTGGGTTTCACATACACTAAATTTAGAAAAGGTTATCAAAAGAAAACCGCTCAGGAAGGGGGGAGAAGCTTTAAGGGTGAAAAAGGGAAATAGAAAAAAAAAGTGTTTAATTTAGAACATTTAAATAGAGGGAAATATTAGAATACTATATACAAAAAGATATACATAACGTTTATAACTTCTGGCACACAGATGGGTGGCCTTTCTATGTAGGTTAAATTATAAGAAGTTTAGCCTAGACAAATTTATTTGACCAAAAAAATGCCTTGATAATATTATAATTGGTTTGGTGTTTTTGGTCCAAGACAAAAGTACGCTTTGGTAAACTTGGGCAACTGAAGTGTATATATATACAAAGTTATTGGAGGGCCAGTGTGGGCTCTTTCCCGTTTAGTCCAAGAATAATATGTTGCTATTTTAATATTTGCAAAAACAAAAAAACTGTTATGGTTTAAGGCCTTGTTACGACAAAAAAAAAAGAACGATATGTTTGATTTCTATTTTTAAAAGAGTTTTCAATATTTTTGGGCGATTTAAGTGATTTGTCATTGAACAAAAAAAAAGTGAGTTTGTCGGAATCAATATAGTTATCCATAATCAACGATTATATATTTGCGACAAAAGGGAATGATAATTAATTATCTATAAAACACTTTCGGGATTTTCCAATCATGAAGGTATTGTTTTAATGAATACTTTTACTTAGTGAGGATTTGCAGTAATAAATTAATTTGCTTTTGAATAATTTACTCACTTTGTGCAAGTGATTGGAAAAGTAACGCACAGGATAATTTATTTGAATTCAGAATTAAACGTAATTGTAATTCTGTAGTCTCACATGGCGAAGGAAGAGAGTAAAACTCTCCTAAACGGAAAATCCTCTCTATTTGCTACTTATGAAAATACGCACATAAAATAAATTAAATAATTTAACACATTTTATTTATGATCTTCAACTTTAAATATAATTTTATTATTTTATAATTTTTAATTGAATACAAATTATAAATTATTTATTTTTATAATTTTTAAACAGACAAAATTATAAACTATCATATACCACAATTATTCAAACTCTTAATATGTTTAAAAAAATAAATTTTTAATGTAACGAATATATGAAAAACAAATTCTTATATTTATAATATTTTTAAACATTTTTTTCTTTAAATTTATGCATAAGATGAACATCAAATTCTAGCTAAACAGTTCATCTCTCTTCCTTTCCCCACGATTTTGTCCTGTGTATAAAACCTTCGCATAGAAGGATCTAAAATTCTAGCTGAGTTAATTTCCCTCTGCTTGCTTTTGTTAAGGGATCGAACCTTTTTTCGCCACTGCGTTAATTGGATAAGGTACGGTTGTACGATTTAAGGATGTTTTCTTTTTTTACAGGCTAGGGCATTTCCGTATTATGACCGGTATAATACGGAACGAGTCAAAAGTCTACAAGTCTCAACCACGTTTCCTTTTTGGTTAAGCGTTTTCCGAGGGTGAGAAAACTGGTAAATAATAAACATTAAATATAGTTTTGTGAAAAGAAAAAGGAAAGCTTCACTTGAGAATGCTTCAAGTTATAACAAGGGAACAATGTCATAATTAACTTGAGAACGGATACAGATTAAAAGCACTTGTAATGGAATTCTTAATTACAATTCTTACGTTAGAATTATTTAATAACTCTTTTTAGACTTCAATTAATTATTATTATTATTATTATTTTAATAAAAACATGATAATTTATAATCATGGTGCATAAATAAATCTAATAATTTATTTATTTGTAATTATATATCCGTAGTTGACTAAATATAGATTAGAATAATTTTAAAAATTTATTAATAAATGTTAATTCAAGTAGTAAGTAACTTGATACCATTTGAGTAAAGTTTTAAATTTGAGTTTTTGTGTATGAAAAAATTTATTTTATAAATAATTGTAATTTGAAAGAATAAATTATGATAAAAAGAAATATTTTCAACATATAAGTATAAAAAAATACTATAATTATATTTAATGTTCTAGTTTTGTATATTATCATGTTAATAATTGAAATGTTAAAAATGGATTGATACATACGGCACACGAATCTTGGTCCAGACAATGCCCATCAACGAAATTTCTTGTTTGAAATTTGAGGAGGTCAAGGTTAATTAGAGTACTAGACTTTTAGCTCACCTACCATTGTACGCACTTAATGACCATTTCTAGAACTTTGTAAAGAAACGTTAATGAAAATATTACCTTGAACACCCGAGACTTCACTGAGATTTCAGCTTCCTGCCTATCTTCCATCTCCATCAAGTCTTCCAAATTTACTGCTTTTAACTTCTAATCAAGCTTCAAGCATTAAAATCATCTATCCATGGTTTTTCTTTTCTCTTTTTCAAAATTTCTTACGCTGAATATTTTTCAACAGGTCATAACAAGTTAATCTTCCAAGCAACAGGCCATTCAATGGAACCACAAGGGTGGGCCTGGGGCGAAGAAAAAATTGGTAATATAAAATAAAAGTATCCATATATCAGCCATACGATGACGATTCAAGGCTTAATATTCAAATACGACTGTTTCGGAGCTTTGCTACCTTCCACATCAAGCATACTTACGTAGGTCTCGGTGTTGGCCTTATTGGTAACTCAATCCTTTTTCATATATAAAAACAAATAAAAAGGTCTCATTTTATTTGTTAAAAAGCTTCGAAAAAGGTTTAGGGAATGACAGATACAATTAAGTATGTTCTCACATTAATAGTTCATTTTTGGTTTAATAATAAAACGCGGTCCTTGAATATGCTACGTTGCGATTTCTTCCTTCAAAGCATACGATGACAGAAATCTAGTTAGCTAGAAACACGAGAAGAACATGCATGTATATAACATTTCTAGAACATAAGTACAAAACAATTTTACGACTTTTTTTTTATTGGGTTCAAATCTCTGTACGTCAGGTGAATCCGAAATACATCCAACTCAACCATGGATAGTAGAAATTAAATCGAAGGAGGAAATGGCGTAAGTCGTACTTGCGATGCAGTTCTCAATATCTCGATTGCACCTTAATTTCTTAAATTTGGTACCTCTGTGTGAACAAAATTAGAACTGCATAAGTTGTATGTGTGTTTGTACAAAGGAAATTTTTCCTAAGTTATGAGACATTATTGCTAAATAGAGTTCGTGGTGGATGAATGAACTATATCTCTTGAAAGCTCAATATATCTCAAAAAATTGTTGGTTGTGGATACATTTCGACTAGAATTATTGTGATCATAGGCTCTTGCATTTTGATCAATTTCTGCTATATATGGGAGAACTTCCAAATTTTGGAATTTTTGTCAAAAAGATAAACATTTTGAAGTGTTTTTACATAACCTGTGATCAAGTGGTAAGGGCCAAAATGGGTTGAGAAGAGGTAATTTGACGTAGTTTCTTAAAATGTTATCAAAGAGAAAAATTATTTTAAAGATTTTTATTAGAGTAATTTCTGGTAGTTATTAACAGATATTAATGATTATCACCGGTTAAAAATTAAGACACGTGAAAAAGATCATTGGCAAGAAAATAGCAATAATTAAAAAAAATGTATTAAAATTACATAAGATATTTACATGAAAAATGAGCAGTCAAGATAATTTGTTTATAAATAGAACTAGATTTTATGTTCAGGGGTTATGACTTTTACACACATTATCAATTTGACAACTTAGAAATCAACATACCTGTGTTGATTGTGATTGAAAGTTGTACTTTTATATTCAGTAATTTAATTTAATTACAATTTGTTTATGTAATTTTTATTTTAATATTACATCATTCTTTTATTTCTACTCTTTCTATTATATTCTTTACTTTAAACGTATTGATAGATAAACTTTGGTACGATAGAGTAGTCTTGGAATCTTGAGAAATCACTATCTCTTGATTTACGTGAAAAGAAAAGTCATTATTCTTTGGTCTTAGTGACTAAAAGGTCACTATCCCTTGCTCTGCGTAACTGAAAAGTCACTATTTCTTAGTTTACGTGAATGGAGAGGTCACTATCCTTTGGTCTGCGTGAATGAAAAAGTCATTATCTCTTAGTCTGCGTGAATGAAAAAGTCATTATTCCTTGGTCTGCGTGAAAGCAGATGTCATTATCCCTTGGTCTTAGTGACTGAGAAGTCATTATCCCTTGGTCTACATAAATGGAGAGGTCACTATCTCTTAATCTGCGTGACTGAGAAGTCACTATCCCTTGGTGTACGTGAATGGAGAGGTCACCATCACTCGTAAAACGTGATGAAACATTGAATGACTGAGAATTTAACATTACCATTATAAATAGCCTTAGAAGGTGTTCATTTTATTCATTCAACCTTCTAAGCTTGTTCCTTATTTTTGTGAATCTTCTCCTTCTGAAAATGTCTCCAATCTATGTCATTGTTCACTCTGATGGTGCCATTAACCAATGTCCTAATGAAGAAGTCACGTTTATCTCACTATTAGTGAAATTAGTACATCTAAAGAGAGGAGTGACTCTACAAAGGCTCAAGAAAATCATCCACACAAAACTTAACCGAGACTCAAATGAAAGGGTGACAACTTTACATTTTCACTACCTAATTAGACTTGGCCCAGTAGTTAACAACTACACATGTGTTGAGTTGAACGATGATGAAAACGTTGAGGCACTCTTCAACATCCACGATTCAAATTAACTTCAATTAAGTATAAAATTAAATGTTACATTTGCTACAAACGTAACCCAACTACCACAACTTTCACCTTCACCTTCGCTTTCACCTTATCAAACTTACGAAACCATAAATTCATCTTTTCCAACATATGATATGAACTCCGACCTACAGTCCTACACACAACTTTTAACTGGTCCATTCATGGACCTCAATAAAATACCCTCCGAACCATTTTAGCAAACCCTACCCTTTCAACCTATTGAAGAAACTCTCATTGAAGAACATGCTGTTGTGGATCTTCCAATCGAAGTTTTTTTATCATTTTAGCGAGGATGAAGATGAAATTCTATCTCAACAGCAGGATGATGAAGAAGACTCCCTCCCAGTTCCAAATATTCTACCATCACAACCATTACTGTTATATAACCCACCTCCATATTTTCGAAACTTTTCCATTCAAATACAAGAACATGACTCTGAATTTGGCACATGTCCTTGATCGTGAAATGGTAGTATATTCGCCTGGAACACTATTTGTTGGTCAGCACTTCCTAACAAAAGAACAAGTGCAAGACGTCATAAATAGATTTCACATTGTCATTCATTGCACTTACAAGGTGAAGATGTCAAGCACAACCAGACTTATCGTCGAATACATTTACAACGATTGTGCCTGGAAATGTCGGGCTATATTGCGCACCAAAGAGTAACACTAGAAAATAATGAAGCTTGAAGGGTGCCACATATATGTTTCTCCACTCATTTCACAGGATCATAACAAGTTAGGATCACAAATGATTTCTCAAACTATTCGTGGAATTATTAAGACTGATCTATCCACACCCATCACAATCATCTTAGCCCACAATGGGTTATACAATCAGCTATAAAAAGGGATGGTTGGGGAAACAAATGTCATTGAAAATATCTGTGAAAATTAGGATGAGTCATACCATAAGCTACCTAGACAATTGCTTGCAATGCAACTGTATGTTCTGGGTTTCATCTGGAAATTGAGTACACAACCAACATACAAGAGTAGCTTGTTTGACGAGGAAAATGTGTTTTTCAAGAGATTGTTTTGGATCTTCAAGCCATGCATTGATAGTTTTGCCTCCTGCAAACTAATTGTTCAAGTGAATGGAACATTTTTAAATGGAAAATACAAAGGGACTTTATTAGTGGCCATTGCGCAAGACGGCCGCAACAACATAATTCACATTGTCTTTGTTATAGTTGAAGGTGAAACCACCGATGCATGGTTCTTTTTTTTGAAAAACTTAAGGAGTCACGTAACCCCGTAAGAGGGGTTGTGCCTCATTTCAGATCGTCACGAGGCCATAAGAAGTTCATACTCCAGAAATAGAAGTGGTTAGACAGAAAATAATTTTGTCCATGTCTATTGCATTAGACACATTACACAAAACTTCATGCGATGATTCAAAAATGCTGCACTGAAGAAAGATGTTGTCAATATGGGTAATTTTAATTTTTTACGTACTCTATATTATCATTAATATTTTATACAATTACTTAACTAGTTATATTAATTTAATTTGTAATCTTGTTTCCAGCATATGAGATGATTGAACCGAGATTCTTTTACTATTACAACATAGTAAAAGATAATAATCTTGAAGCTGCACAATAGTTGGACAACATCTAATGGAAAAAATGGACACTGGCATGGGACAACAGACGACGCTAGGGACACATGATAACAAACCTAGCGGAGTCAATCAATTCGGTCTTGAAAAAAATCAGTACCCTACCAATTTGTTCTATGGTCATGGCAACATACACTCGTTGCAATAAGTTCTTTATTGAAAGAAGCAGGGAAGTAGATGCAATGATGCAACTAAAGCAATTCAAGATGCACAGTCAAAGGTGAACGCTCATAGAGTCATCACCTTTGACAGAACAAACACTAGATTTTTAGTCGAAGAAACGCAATATCCAACAGAAATTCGACCTATAGGAAGATTTACAGTACAGTTAGATGAAATATGGTGTGATTGTGACAAGTTTCAAAAAGTTCACATTTCATGCTCGCATGTACTTGCTTTATACATACACACCACAACTTTGACATCTACATATCTCCTGTGTATACCTTACAACAAGTTTCTAAGGTATACGAAGGTCAATTTGGAGAACTGGAACACGAAGACTATTGGCCAACTTACACAGCCCAACTTTGTGTCCAAATCCAAAACTGAAAAGAACTTCAAAGGGTCGACCCAAGTCCAATAGGATAACAACAAAGATGGACATTAAAGAACAACAAAGCCGGCCAAAAATTATTCTTATTGTCATACCCCTGGTCACACAAGGAGGACATATACAAACATCGCTCAAGCTTCTAGTTTCTGCCATTTATTTATGTTGTTGTTATTATTTTAAAATTTTTTTAATGTCATTTTAAATTTTATGAATATCATTGCAACTTTTAAATTTTTAGTATTTGTAATTTATATTAAATATATAATTATATATATAATATATCTACATAATATTATTTAATTATGTTTATTAATATTAATAACATATTTTTTAAATAAATAATGATGTATAAATTTTAATAAAGATTAATATCTCAAAATAAATAAATAAACTAGTTATTATTTAATACTTTTACTTATTTATAAATAAACTAGTTATTATTTTAATTTTAATTTTTTTATAAATATAATATTAAATAACTAAAAGTATAATTTCAGAATATAATATCAATATCATTTTCAAAAAATTAAAATTATATTAAATAATATAATAAAAAAATATTATTTATTATCTTAAATATGTCAAATAAATTTTAATAAACATTTAAAATTAATATTATTATTATTTAGATTCATTTTTAAATAATATAAAAATATAAACATAATTCAAATAATAAAACTTATTTTATTATATATAACTAATAAAATATTTATAAATATTTAATTTAATAAAATATAAATATATAAATATAATTTAAATAATATTTATTTTATTATATTAAAACATAAAATAAAATTTTAAAGAAAAAAGTAACTCAGAATTTGGTTCGCAGGAAATCGAATTCTGGATGCCAAAATCTAGCTCAAAAATTAGGTCTAGATTAGTAAATAAAATGGCCAATGTTCTATTTGAGTATTTTTTATTTTTTTTTATAATATTGCTGTAAAGAACTCCATTCTTTTGTTGCTACTCTTTCTATTCTATTCTTTGCTTTAATTTGATTATTCTTAAAAAATGTAAAGATAATCTAACATTTAATTCCAGATTGCTCATTTATATTTATTTATTTACCAACTGAAACTTTCATCGTAAACAATGCGATTACCCATAATTTTATTTTTTTTATATTTTATTACAAATTTTTGCCTAAGATAATTTTATACAGTGATGAACATACAAATTTTGTCAATATTTGCCTAAGTTATTATTTATAACTTAAATCAAGTCAATTTTACTTAAGTTATAATTATTTGACTTAAACAAAAATATAATATATTGTAAAAATTTTCTTAACCCAATATTTGTTTAAGCAAGATTTTATCCGTTTAAGTGAATATTAGAATATCTTGTATTACTTAAATAAATTTCTAATCGCTTAAGTGATATTTATCAAGTGAGCCATTTATTTATTTTGTAACTATCGCTCAAGTAAGGAAAATATGAATTAAACAAAATTTTTAAGAATCATCTGAAACAGATACAACAAGTGTACAGGAATATTATGGGTAAAATTTAAAATAACATTTAATAATCTATTAATACAAAAATTGATTTTATGATAAATTGAGACTATAAAAATAGTATAAAAGTTTTAATTTTAAAAATAATAAAATTAATACTTAGAATTTGCAAATAACTTTAAAGATCTAAAATAATATTTAATATTTTATTTATTTAAAAGTTATTTTTTATTATAAATTAAAGTTGTATTAATACATGTGAATGAAAACTTTCTTAAATTTGTCACGAGAATACGTACAAGATTTGATTTTAAAAAAATAAATTATAATTATAAAAAATTATATAAAAATATAACATAATAAGTTTAAAAAGTTTAAAAAGTAATTTTATAAATTTTTATAAAAAATTAAATCATAAATTTATTAAAACTAATATTATTAAGTTATAAATTAAATATATGAATTGTTTATATTTTAAAAATACATCTAATAAATTAAAACAATTTATTTACTTATGCACCATTTATTTGTAAATTCATGTTAGCTCGTGTTTTTGAAGAATGTTATATATCTAAAAATATGTGAGGTTTTTAAGGGAAAAATAAGTCAGGTATGAAAATCGAAGTCATAATTAAAGGAAGAATTGATCAAGTACTAAAATCGAAGTAATACATATTTTTCTTGGAGTTAACAATTGTTTTTATCATTTTATTCTTCCACATGCGGTGCCGTTTTGAACAATCCATTGAAATAGTCCATATTTTGTCTCTTATTCGGCTCCTCGTTGTTATACTCTCAATTTGTTCTATTAATATTACTACTTTACGTCGTATCACGGTAATAAAAATTCTTCACTATCGTAATTATAAAGTGTGTGTGAAGACATATTTATATTTCTAGAACCACCTGAAATGAATATAACGTATTTTACTTATTATATAAATAATTTTAGACAGTTTGAATTAAAATTAATTTTATCTTTAAATTTAAGTTTCCATAAATATAACAAAATAATTTTTTATATTGAGTTAAAAAATTTATATTATCATAGTTAATCTTCTTTAAATTTTACTAGTAGGAAATTGTTCTAAATTAATTTCAAATTTAAATTTAAATAAATGCAATTATATTAAATACTTAAAAGAAGAGTTTTAACTTTTATAGTCCTATTTTATTCGAATAGAAGTGACTTCTATAAATGATACATGTAGGTTTAGATATGATATATATATATAATATCTAAGCTTTTTTATAAATAAAAAAATTCAATTACATATTGTGGAAGTGAAAATTCACTTAGAAACATTTATGTTGTGTTTGAGTAAAATATTCTAAATTATTAATTACATGTATTTAGATAATAATAAAAATATTAATAAAATATTTTAAAATTTATTTAGATAAATTTTATATTAAATAAAATTTGTAAATAACATGTCTTGAAAAAGAATTTTAAAACTATCATTCTTAACTTTTACTTAAATCATCCTTTATTATTAATTTTATATTTTTTTAAAATTCTAAAATTCTCCGTTCAAACTAGAAACATTTTAAAATTACTTTACAAATAAATATTTTGAAAATTTTGATGTAAATTCAAACACACATAAAATTATATAAGTAATCTTTTATCATGTTCAGATTTTATATGTACATTTAGATTTGTCAACAAAATTTTTATTAAAAACATATAATATTTATTATGTTTTTAATATAACATTTACTTTTTATTTTTAAAATTTACTACTTTTGATTATTTATATATTGTCAACCCTAAAGATTGTGGTTTTTTTCTCTATTATTAAAAGTGAAAGAATTAAGACGTCTTTTATAGCAAATAAGAATAAACCAGATTGATTACTGGGGACATGAAATATCACAACGTAACCTTTAATACACGAACTTGAGCATCTAGATTTTGCTGTTTTTATTTTAATATTTAACCCCCTTTTCGTTGAAGTTTCCTTATTTTCTTCTCAGACTTTTAGTTATCGTCGAACGTATAAACCACTCAATTACATATACCCACCCACACTTATAATACGCCCTCTCTTCCCTCTTTCTCACCCACAACCTGCTCCAGTTTATTCAACTCGATCAAAAAGCTTGTTTTTGTTGGAAAGCGAAAGGAGAGAAACAACAACAAAATAACAAGCCATTTGGCATTAGATCTCCTTCCTTGTTCTTAATTGTGAGCAAGACCCAATTCTCAAATTGCAAAAAAGTACCCTTTTTCAGGATCAAGGAAGAGAAGTGAGTATATTAAGCAAAAGGGTTAACATGGTTGGGAAGTTGATGGTGATGAGGTTTGTGTTGGCCATATCTGTCTTAAGCTCTCTCCTTCTGACATCCTCGGCACAGACATGCAAGGGACAAACCTTCACTAATAACAAGGTTTACACTTCATGTCGTGATCTTCCCCACTTAACCTCGTACCTCCACTGGACCTATAACCAGAACACAGGAAGTTTGGACATAGCATTCAGACACTCTGGAATTTCATCGACAAACAGGTGGGTTGCATGGGCTATCAACCCCACCAACAACCTTAATTCAGCTATGGTTGGAGCACAGGCTCTGGTGGCTATACCAAAATCAGGTGGCGCCCCTAGGGCATATACTTCTTCTATCTCTGGCTATTCAACCCAGTTGGCTGAGGGAAACATCTCTTATCCTCACTCTGGCTTGACGGCTACCCATCAGGGTAATGAGGTAACCATTTATGCTACCCTCACTCTTCCCAATGGTACCACCAACTTGGTCCACCTTTGGCAAGATGGTCCTATCAGTGGCTCTACCCCTGGAATCCATGACCAGAATCCTGCTAACCTCGGAGCCAAGGAAAGCTTGAATCTTACTGGAACAGTGTAATATGAATCACATATTTCAAATATCGTGTATTAGGTGTAGTTTAAACAAAATTTTCAATAAATATATACTAATGTGATCGTTAATCACGTACTCCATATTACTCGTTTCGCATTTTTCAAACTTCTATTAAGAAAAAGTCAATAACACAAGAAAAATGTGGATTCATCGCCGTACAACGCAATTAATTTGTTGTAGTTTGAGGAGATTGTGATTTTTATGTCTTTTTATTTGTGTTTTGACTTTTATATTCCCTTTTATATAAGTGTCTATAATTTTATATTATTAAAGTCTTTCTTCTTTAGATATAAATATATTTGTGATTTAAATTAATAACACCAATAATTGTTTAAAACTAAGAATAATTTATTTTTTATTAATGAAAATTAAAAGATTTAGAGCATGCTTATTTTTTATTTTTAAATATAGTTTTAATTTTTAAAAATATAAAATTTTGTTGTTAGTTTAAATTTTTAAAACATATTTTAAAAAATTATTTTCAGTTTTTAAAATTAAAAATCAGAATAACTTATAAGGTGTTTTGTTTTAAAACTAAAAAAAAAAAAACAATGTTAGTGTCAAGGTTTTTAAAACGAAACGCTGAAAGAAGTACAACACGTATGAACTATCTCATGGCACACATGTGTTTAATGAGCATCCAAACTTATTTTTTTTATCTTACATTTCATTTTTACTTTTGTTGATTTGGATTTAAATTTTTACTCACTAATATATACTAACACATTTAAGAAAAAGTATTCTTCTTCTCTTCTTGCATCTTTTCTCGTTTTTTATATTTTCTAGTAAATTTTGTGTTTGAAGTGCTTAAAAATAATGGAATAAAAGTTATGTTGTGATAAATGTTTATATGATAATTTATTTCCTTTAACATATTGCCAATTTAAATCTCACAAAAAAGTAGTGCTGTGAATTGGGCGAAAGGGATCGATGAGGAGAATATGAAAACTTTTTATTTTCTTCTTTTGTATTTCATACAATGAATATGCAATTTAAAAAAAAGCATAAAAAATATTAAAAATATCAAAATATTCACAATTTCAATTTTAAAGTAAAAATACACATGAATGAAAATAGAATTATTTTTTATTTACTAATTTTATTTTACTATTTTTATTGATATTTTTATGTAATGATTTTTTAAATAAAATAATTTTTTAATATATTTTATATTATTTTAAATTTATTATTTTTTTAAAAGGGCTTTTATTGCTACAATAGACATTCAAAATGCATCAACACAGATAAGATACAAATACAAAATCCTAACAGTAGAAGGAAGCTAACTATAAGCATGAATAAAGATGGTAGTAAAAAGAGAAGAATAACATTTGCATAAATAAAACACAATTTTTTGAACATATAATATGGCGTAGTTAGTTTTTTGCTAAGTTACTTTTCACATATATCATAATATTCTATTACTATCTATTAATAATGTTAAATTTATAGATTAAAATGTTAGATAAAGTTAAATATCAAAGATCAATATAAGGCTTTTAAAACTTTAAAAGACTAAAATACTCAATGATTACAGTTAAAAAATAAAACAAAAATTAAATCGTAAAATATCTATACGCAAAACATGGTTATAATAGAATTAAGATGCTGATCAAGAAATCATTTTCTCATTGTCAGTACGGAGTTTGACATGTACTGAATTTAGAAAAGGTGATCGAAAGGAGGGGAGAGGGGGTGTGTTCAGTTTAAAACATCTTTAAACTGAGGGAAAATTTAGAGTATTCTATAAGAAGAGATGGTGGTGATTGCGTGGTTTATGCTTGGTAAAATTGGGCCTCTTTTTATTTTGGTCCATAAACTTGGGTTACCTTTTTATGTAAATTATAAGAAGTTATTGGACCAAGTTGGGCTCGTCCCGTGTAGTCCAAGAATTACATGCAACTACCGAACATTTACAAATTGGACCCACGTAATTAAATTAGGAATTGAACTCGTGTTATTTCTCTTTAATAAAATACCATCCAACCCCTTCCCTAACCAAGAAAGAAAAATAAAATAAGTGAGCTTGTCTGAATTATAATTATGCATAATAAATAATTATCTATTTGCGAAAAAAAGGAATTATAATTATCTATATAATATTTTTGGCATTTTCCCATCACAAAGGTGTTTTTTTATGGATAGTGTTATCTGGTGAGAAGTTTATGCAATAAAATAAGAATATTATAACTATATTGATTGATAATATATAAAGAAATTATTAACAGTACCCTAAAATTAAATTCATAAAATAATAATTCACTTATGAATAATTTTCTCCCTTTCTGCAAGTGATTTTGGAAAAGTAACTAGTTTGTGGAATCTACTTCTAAAAGTGGCACACATTATTTATTTGAATTAAAAATTAAACATAATAATTGTAATTTTGTACACAAGGCTGCATGGGAGTTATTGTACAAGGGCCAGTGTCCCACAGTCCTTGTTTTGTTCCTCACAGGATTTTGTCCTATATAAAACCTTCACATCGATATGAGATCAACCGATAGATATGAGTTTGCCATATAATTTATTATGCACGGTGGATGGTAGGAGATTCTTTTTTCTTTTTCTTCTTCTGCTAATAGATTCCCAATGGAAAACAAAGGAGCTCCTAAAATTTGAGCTGAATTAATTTCTGTTTGCATGCAGATCATCAAACCTCTTTCTTTATTCTTTGTCAGCGTAGGGGATTTTTTTTATTTTAACAAGTCAACCTTCTTCAAAGCATGAAGGTATAAGTATAATACGACCGAGTCGAAAGTCTACAAGTCTCAACCACGTTTTCCTTTTCCTATTTGGTTAAGTGTTTTGCAAGGGTGAGAGAACTGGTAAATAATAAACATCAAATATAGTTTTGTGGCAAGAACAGTAAGAGGCTTTTCTTGAGAATGCTTCAAGTTATAAGGGCATAACATAATAATGGATTGATAGAGATGTCACACGAACCTTGGTCCAAGACAATGCCCATCAACGAAAGATCTTGTTTGAAATTTGAGAGGGTCAAGGTTAGAGTCTGAGACTTTTAGTTCACCTACCATTATACGCACTTAATGACATTATTACTTCGCTTAAGCAATACTTTTTAATGCAATAAAATATTGTAAAGAAACGTTAATGGACAATTACCTTGGACACTTGTGACTTCACTGAGATATCTGCCTGTCTTCCATCTACATCAACTCCTCCAAACTTACCACTCTTAACTTCTAATCAAGCTTCAAGCAATAAAATCCATCCATTTTTTTGTTTTAATTTCTTACGCTGAATATTTTTCGATAGGTCATAACATGTTAATCTTCTAAGCAACACGCCACTCAACGAGAGAAAATGGGTGGGCCTGGGGTGAAGAAAAATGTGGTAATATAAAATAAAAGTCT
This sequence comes from Abrus precatorius, assembly GCF_003935025.1. Taxonomy (NCBI): domain Eukaryota; kingdom Viridiplantae; phylum Streptophyta; class Magnoliopsida; order Fabales; family Fabaceae; genus Abrus; species Abrus precatorius. The sequence continues at coordinate 28,100,663 of NW_020874292.1, read as the reverse complement.
TTATATATCAACCATGCGGTGACGAACTGACGATTCAAGGCTTAATATTCAAATGCCACTATTTTGGAGCTTTGCCTTGCCACCTTCCGCATCAAGCATACTTAGGTATGGGCCTTCCTTTGGGAATTTCAAACCTTTTCATATATAAAAACAAATAAAAGAAAAAGGGTCTCTTTTTATTTGTTAAAAAACTTCAAAAAGGGTTTAGGGAATGACAGATACAATAAATATGTTTTCACATCAATAATTCTTTTTTGGTTTAATAATAAAATGCTGCATTGAATAAACTAAGTTGCAGTTTCTTCTTTCAAATCATACGATGAACACTTTTACTCCTCTTTATGTTGTTGGGTCAAATCTGAATACGTCGGTGAATCTAGAATACATCCAACTCAACCACGGAAAGTATAAATTAAATCCGAGGAAATTGCTAAAGTCTTACATGCGATGCAGTTCTCAATAGCACCTTAATTTCATAAATCCGCTACCTTCCCATGAACAAAACTGGCACTCAGCATTAGTTGCATGTAAACTCCCTTAATTTTTTTTTCACATTTTATTACAAATTGAATTAATCGTATTCATTAATTAAAAAAATTATACAATGCATTTTTATTATTTAATATATTTAACGTAAATATCACTAAGCAGAGAATGTTCTTATGTGGATTATTTAATAACATACACATGAATTTTATCTAACAAATTTTTGTATTAAAAAACAAGTTATTGGCATTTCTTTCAGTGTTAATCAATATAAAGAAAAATGTACACAACATTACACCATTTTTATGTGCCAAAAGAAAAAAAATAAAAAGATTACACCATTTTACCCCCCTCAAAGCGACAAAGCCTGCTGGACTACAAGTTTAACGCTTAATATTCGCTTGAATTCAAACCACAAATGAAACGGTGAGTTGAAATGGATCATAAGACTTTTTCTTCTTATATTTTTCCTTAACTGTGTTATCAGCATTCTCGGCTTTCAAATTTTGATAGTCTTACCCTTACGTTCTCCATGAAGTCACAACATCTGAAAAAGTGCAAGTTCATTAATTAAGGGACGAATCAGGTATTAAAACCGAAGTCATGCATATTTTTCTCTGGAGTTCACTATCGTTTTATCATTTTAATCTTCAACATTCATAAGGAAAGTTGAATCGGTCCCTTTGAACTAAATATATACTCTCTTTTAAATGTACTTTTTAATATATTTGTTATAATTATTTTAAATATAAACATTATTTTATAAATTGTTTTATTTAAAAATAAAAAATGTGTTAAGAAAATATTTTATTAACATTTCTCATCATATTTAATCATTGATTATATTTGTCATTATTAGACGATAAACTTAATTAGCATATTGTAAAAAGTAATTGTACACTCAATTTCGAATTTGCAGAAATTGACACAACAACTTGGTTAACATATTGCTAATTTAACCTATCATACTCTGAATTTTGGATTTGTTGCGACCAAGAATCAGCCATATTTATTAATTTTTTAGTTCAGTTATGTTATGCTTTTCAAATTTATGATCATCCTCTTTATCGTGGCAAAAATTTTGGTAATTTCTTTGGTACGTAGTCACGATGTTTGATATTTGGACTTTTTCCGTGCATTATGCATCTTTGTCATTTATTATGATGGTAACAAGATTTGAAAAGATAAAAGAAGACTCGTTATATATATATATACTTGCAAGGATTAATTTGATTAAATTTGAAAAAAAAAATGTGCTTCTAATAACATCACGTCACCTAATATGCATTTGGGTAATAGCATGGATGAACGTAGTAGCCAACGATTAATAATTGAAATGAGTAAAGCTTCTATTAATAAATATTTGTATAGACATGACTATTGATTGAACTAATGAATGTCTGAGGAATTCAACTCTTTACCCAACTGTCTTTTATATATTAAATTGAGATATCATATTTTAAGGGAAATATTTTATGAATTCTTTTCTTTTTCAATATTGACCATTTTTATTTTTTTACTTAATTTTTATTCTTTTTAAATATCATTTTTAATCATAAATTTATGTTTGTTTAAATTTTAAACCTTGATATATTATATCAAATTAAAAAAATTATTTTTGAATAAAATAAATTTTAAAATTATTATAATCTTAATTAGTCTTAATTTGAGATACTTTCTAAATTTTAAATTTTGACATTAATAAAATTGGAAAAATATTTTTTTTAAATATTAATTTGATTTTTTATTTTTATTTTTAAATAATTTTACTTTAAATAATGTTATTTCCTAACAAGTTAATATTATATCAATCATTGTTAATATAGCCTTTTTTAACAAATTTTAAATTATAAATATAGATATTATGAGTCTGTCCTAACAATATAATATGTTATACAAATAAATAATTTTGTTAGTAAAAAATTTAATATACACTATTAATACATTGAATATTAGTGTAATGCATTATTTATTAGTATAAAGTTACAAAATATAAATAGAAAATTATTTTTATTAGAAAATGATAATTTTTATAATTTTATTTTTAATTTAAGTTTATTTAATACAAATGAATTATTATTAATAATAAAAAAATAATTACTCTGTTGTAATTTATTAAATTTAAAAATGAGTATACAATATATTATAAATTTATTTATTAAAAATTATTTTAGTTTAATAATACTTATAGAATTCACGAAAAAAGTACTGGTAAAATTTAAGTGTTTGGTTTGAATGCATAAAAATATTATTTCGTTTCAAAGTTGGATGACGAAATTTATTTTGACTATCTCACAAATTAAGATGATAATTTGTACATAATTTTACTTTTTCTAACCGTACAATCTGCAAGCCCGTACAGATTTGAAAGTCTAATTGAAATTACGTAACTGCAGAATTTATAAAGTCTTTGCAGAAATAAACAAAAAATAAAATAAAATATTACGTACATATTCTAACTTAAATACATCGTTTTAATTTATTTTAATTTACGTAAAAAGGTGTGTGAGAAATAGATGATAATTGAGTTTAGTTTAGTAGAGAAAGGGAGTTGATTATAATTCAGTTTTGAGAAATCTGAAACCGGTTTCATGGTCTGTGAAAAATTGAATGCAAGACTTTCAGTTTTGTGTTCATAAATTTTTTCATTGATTATTAATTAATAAAAATGTGTTTTATATTAAATTATTAATAATGTAAGGATACGTGTAACTTAAAAATTAAAATCAATGTAATTGGATTATATATTCCGAACAAAATTTTAATTATACTCGTGTAAATTATGTCATAAAATAGTTTGTTTAATATATTTTTTAATAAAAGAATTCTAAAATCAATCATTAAATTAAAACTCTCATCATATAAAACCGGTATATTTAATAACTTGTTTAATATATATACTTTTAAAATATATAAAAATAAAGATATTTTTAGTTATATTTTTATAATGGTTCAGTTTTAACTAAATGATATATATATATTGATTTTTATTGGGTTATTAAAGTATTATTGATGAATATGTGATACATTGAACTAAACTACTTGCGGGAAGGGATTAACCGTGAATACAGCTTTATTTGTATTGAGTAATTTTCACTCCTGCATCCATTTGTTTATATAGGAAAAAATAACTCCACTTAACGACTAACACAGTAAATAAACGATTTTGTTATCTTTAGTACTACTTAAATAAAGATTGAGTTTAAGTGTTTAAAAATATTTTTTTATTATTAAAAATGTGATATCAGAGAACAAAGTTATAAAACTGTAATTTTTAAAAAAAAATATTATTATTGATTACTATTATTTAGTTTTAAAAATTAAAATGAACAAAACTAATAAATTGTCAAAGAAACTTTATTTGTGTTAAATTTTTTTATTGTTGCAGCTGCATTAAATATTTAAAAGAAAAATTTTATTGTTTATAATAATTCTATTTAATTTCATTTAAAATATCTTTAGAAAAAAGTTAAATATGTATTCTAACCAAAAAATAAAAAATAAATTGCAAACTTGTTTAAGAAAATAAAAGAAGTATTGAATGAAAATTTCACAAAATTTGAAGAGACTAAAATTATATACGATTTATCTTTAAAATTTTCAAAGTCGTATTTAATAAAAATGAATCTTAATATAAAAAATAAATTAAAAAATGAATTTTCATGCATTTTGACTTCACCCACGACAATTATGCCAAAGAGAAAAGACTTGTGAACATGGAGAGGTTGTTGATGAAAAGCAAGCAAAACAATAGTGACATTAAACAAAAACCGCGTGCTGCAAATTCACGCGTTAAACAGAGACGCTTTAACTATTAATATTCGATTTATTAGTGCTAATTAATCACCATACTCTGACTTGTTTCACTTTTCAGGGCTTCCATTAGAAAAGTCTGGAAAATGTCAATAACTCTAACAAAAACAATTCAAAAATTTAGTGATAGTTAAACAAGTTTGGAAAAAGTCAATAACACAACAAATTCCTAAATCAATCCTACAAAATGCTAATTCATTTATGTTTGATAATCCATTAAATTTAAACATATTTTTAAAACTATTTTAGTATGTTTTGTTTCTTTTTTTATAGATAAAACATATATTATTAGAGAAAGTTCAAGAAGAACTCAAAACTCATACTTAAAAAATAAAAAGTAAAAATATACTTATATATAGCTAAAACGGATGCAATTTCATGAGTTTAAATATCAATCAGCTAACAAAATAGTTTCTCCATTACTAACAAGTGATAGTCATTTCCAGGACTTCGGAATAATAGAATCTAGGACTTTCCTCTCATCCAAAACACCATTGAAAAACATAATTCTATTTTTATATAACCACAAAAATCACATTATACTTACCCAAATAATTAATAAACATATCCCTTATCTTTTACTATAACCAACACCAATCCAAGAAAGCAAGTGAGTCGATAAATTTGAAGGCAAAATCAGTAAGAATCTAAGTCAACGCATAGTAAAGTATCATATTTGAGACAAAATTGAGCATGTTAAAAACAAATGAGTTGGAAGTTCCTCCAAATTATTACAGAAACAATAAGTTATATTATCAATTTGAACACCACGATCAATCAACAATTTTTTACAAGAAAATGCATTCAACAATAATTGCCAAGAAAATATCAGACACTTAAGAGGGACCATCCCTCTCTATAGTGCCTTTGTAAGGCGTCCGCCGTACACTAATCTACACTATTAGAATCACCAAAAAGTTCAAATAGTCATGAATATGAAAATTGCACTGAATAACAACTAGAAGAATCTGCCCTCTATACCCTTTATCTGCTTGTCATACCTTAATAGAAACTTCATTCACAAGTTCTAACAAAATATTAAAGCTTGAGATCTCATGTTGAAAGAGTTCTCTTCGCCAACTAACATCCCAAACTCACCTAATACCATCATGAAAACCATTCTTCAATACACAAGATTCAACATTCCTCGCCACCGCAAATAATCACAGAAATTCCTCACACAATGACACCCCACCTACCTACTTATCTCTCTAAAAAAGAGTGTGCAAACCTGCACCCATACTCGTATCCAACTTTTTATCCAACCATGAATTTCCTTGATGAATAACTTCCAACAAATCAAGCCACCACAAAGAACATATGTTGTGGACTGATGGACATTAAATAGAAGAAGCTAATATGTCATACCTAACTTCCAACACCCGTACCCATAATAAGATAGAACAATTAACACCTTGCCACAACTATTTACTAAGAAGTATTCAGTTAAATTACTGCACATTCCTAATGCTCAAGCCACCATTCTTCCGTAGTCTATAAACTATTTTACATTTCACCCATGGAATTTTAGATCCATCTTTAACATCCTTCTATAAAAAATTTCATTGGATAGTGACAATTTTCTTTATCACCGACTTCGGCGTCTTAAAAAATGATAACAAGTGTAATGACATAGAATTAAGAAATGCATTAATTAAAGTCACACTCCCTCTAATCGATAAATAATTATGCCTCCATGACAACCTCTTTTTAAGAGTCTCTAATAGATCCTTCCATGCACTAGGCTTTCTCGGGTTAATATCTAACTGTAACCTGAGATACTTTAATGAGAAACTACAAATCTTATAATGTAAGAACTCCGCAGCCAAGTTTTCAAAGTCATCGCCAGTGTTAATCCCTAATACACAATTTTTATGAAAGTTAATTTTCATACCTGACATTAACTTAAAGCTAAGCAATACTGCTTTTAAAGTCCACAAGTTCTGAATCAAAGCCTCTTCCATAATTAATGTGTCATCCACAAACTGCAGCAAGGAAATATCCAGTCCTCCTACCTTAATCTTTGCACCAGAGAACAACCCACAAGCCATTGGCTTCCACATAAGAACACATAACCTTTTCGCTGCCACAAGAAAAAGAAAAGGGGCAAGAAGATCCTCCTGTTTTAGGCCATACCCAATATGAACTTCCAATATAGGACAACCATTAATCAAAGCTGATAGGCTACCTTCACACACACAAGCTTCCATCCAACTGACCAATTTTTCTGAAAATTTAAAGCTACATAACATAAACAAAATGTATCCCCACTCCACCGAATCATAAGCCTTCTCATAATTAAGATTTAACACAAAACACCTCTTGTTATGTCTCCGCACATAATCAACTACCTCATTAGTCACAAGCACATTATTTAATATGTTCTTTCCCAGGATAAAGGGTAATTGTTGTTCTGAAATTATTGAATCTAGAACTCTTTTCAACCTATTTGCCAAAAGCTTAGAAACAGTCTTATAAAGGCAACCTAGCAATGAGATAAGTTGAAAATTAAATATTTATTGTGAGGATGACACTTTTGACACAAGTGCTATAAAGTAGAATAACAAAGACCTAGGTAGTTTCTCATTTCTAAAAAATTCAGTAAGTATACCTATCACTTATTCCTTAATCACTCTCCAAAACTTCTTAAGGAACACAAAATTAAAACTAGCTATAATTTAGTTTTTATTTCTCATTTTAGATTTAAAAAAAAAACTATTGTTTTCTTTTAGAAACATGATAAATTTACCGATTGTTAATTAAAGTCTAATTTAAAATACATAGTAATTAATTTGTAATAGTTTGAGTAGATTGTGATATTTATGTCTTTTTTTGTGTTGTGACTTTTATATTTCTTTTTATATAAGTGTCTATAATTTCATATTATTAAAGTCTTTATCCTTCAGATGTAAATATATGTGTAATTTAAATTGATAACATCAATATTTGTTTAAAATTAAGAATAATTCATTTTTTATTAATAAAAATTAAAAGATTTAGAGTATGTCTATTTTTCTTTTTAAATATAGTTTTTACTTTTTAAAAACAAAAAATATATAATTTATTTGTTAATTTAAATTTTTAAGTTTTTAAAATTTTAAATTATTTTCAAATTTTAAAATTAAAAATCAGAATAACTTATAAAGTGTTTTGTTTTAAAATAAAAAAAATGAAAAAGGCAAATGTTAATAAAGTGTTTGTTTGAAACGAAACGTTGAAAGAAGCACTACGTGTATGAACTATCTCATGGCATATATGTGTTCAACGAGCGTCCAAATTTATTTTTATCTTGCATTTTTTTTTTCACTTGTGTTGATTTAGATTTTTACTTGTAAATAAGCACTAATACATTTTTAAAAAAATATTATTCTTTTTTTCTTTTTATATTATTCTTTTTTTATATATTTTGTAGTAAATTTTGTATTTGAAGTATTTGAAGATGATGAAATAAAAGTTGTATTGTGATAAATATTTACATGATAATTTATTTATTTTATTGTATTGCTAATTTAAATTAAAAAAAATAGTGTTGTGAATTGGACAAAAAGGATGAGGAGAATATAAAAACTTTTGATTTTTTTTGTTGTATTTCATACACTAACTTGAAATAAAAAAAACATAAAGAACTTATTAAAATATTAAAATATTTGTAATTGCAATTTAGAAGTAAAAATACACATGAATAAAAATAGAATAATTTTTTTAATTTACTAATTTTCTTTTACTATTTTTATCGATATATTTTACATAATTATTTTTTTATAAAAATAAAAAATAATTTAATGAATTTAATATTATTTTTAATTTTTTAAAATTTCAATAATTAATTTTATAAATTAATTTATCAACTAAACTACCAAACATTATTTAAAATCACATATTTTTGTTCTTACAGATACAAAGTTATATATTTTTTATTTTAAATATAAAAAATATATATAAGTGAATAAAAAAATGAAATTAAATATCAACTATATATATAAAATTTAAAATATTAAATAAAATAAGTAAATAAAATCAAACACACATTTTTTTATTTTTAAAACTTATTTTTAAAAGTAAGTTTATCAAACAAGTTTTTTTATTTTGTCATAATAAAAATAATTAAAAAATAAATTTTATTTTCATTTTTTAAAAAATTAAAAATTAAAACTAAAACAAATAAGTCTTTAGAATTTGTATGAAAAAATAATTAGTACACGACAAAAATTAGTTAAAATTATATTTAAAATATGAAAAAAAAATTAAAATTCTTTGAGTAGGATTACTTATTATCATTTTTTATTAAATATATTAGTTAATTATTTGGTTGGGAATTTTTAAGTTTTAATTTGGGGAGAATACATCGTACGGATCGAGCGCCATAATGGACACAAGTGGCAGCGTATAAAGTGTGTACTCTATCTGTGTGGTCCCAGCTTTGACGCGCCCACCTCCACACGCCAATGCGCGCTGCCGGTTTGAACAGTCCTTCCCATATCCACATCTCTTTCATTTTCACCTTCAAGTCAATTTTATTTTTTATAAAATCATAATTATTTTATAAATTTAAATAAAATTTTTATTTATTTTAATTTTACCTTTAAATTAATTATTATCTTATTTTTATATTTATTTATTACATAATAAAATCATATACAAAATATAACTAAAAATTTATATTTTTTTTACAAAAAATAAATAAATAAATAAATTATATTTCTTAACTCTTATATCATATCTTTAACCAGTTATTTTAAGAGAATAGAAAATATTGTGGTGATACTATGTGTAGTATAACTTGATAAAAAGAAAATTCTTAAAACTATCATAATTATTAACTAAAATATTTTTTATCACTAGAACCTCCTTAAAAAATTATATTAAAAGTTTGGAAATAATGAAACATTGAAAATAATAATTGTTTCCTTTGATGCTGGCGTATTTTTAAGACATACATATTTTTTTAAAAATTATATAGAAGCTATGAATAACTATAAATAATAACACATAGTATTAATTATTTAATATTCATATTGTATAATTGCAAAAGTTAATGCGTAAGTTGAAAAATAAACTGTGCAATAAAATACCCCAAACTTATGTAGAAGTAACAAATTTGAATAAAGAGTCTCATATTCAACGAGAATAAATAAGTCAAATAATATACAAATGACAAACTCGTATATCTAATTTATTTAGATTTTAGATTAAATATGATATTCAACATATTCGTGTGACACGGTCATAACCCTTTGATAAATTTCTCTTTAGTGTTTTCTCAACAATAAATAGATACATCTATAATATATAAGTTTTCCCAAATGAAAATATTAACTAAGATTTTCAATTTACATGTTGTGGAAGTGGAAATCTAAGCAGAAACCTTTTTACTAAATGCAAAAGAAGTAGTGCTTTTACAGTGAGTTGAGTTTATTATTTTTATTTAGGTAAAAAATCACTGTCAGTATTCAAATATATATTATTTTACTTCAAATTTACTTTTCGATTATCCTTAAAAGTAATATTTTGAATATTAAAGAGAAGTTTTGGAAAAACTTAAAGTATTGCACATCCAAATCTATTATAAATCAAAATCTAAAAGAATTGGGAAGTACTAAAGATTATTAAAATATTTAAAACAAATCCTCTTGCTGGGTAGAAGTGGGTATTTATTTGAGGGTTGGTAGCAAATGCTAAATGATCAGAAACTGAGTCCCAATGCATTACGCTCACGTTTCTTGACTTTGTATTTACATGTCCAATTTTGCTGACCCACTCAAATGGGTGCAGCCACAATATTATAAATAAATTACTCATAAACACAATCTCAGAGTTGACTCCGAGACCAAAATTTTCGGACGATGGTAATGGCATACGTATTACACAAGGAATCACTGCAACTTAAAAACGATTCAAGTAACAAAAATTAGGTTTCCACAAACGTTGACTACATAATTTCGTTACCCTTCACAAATACGTTTGGCAATTCGATCTGCTGAGATGAAAATTCCACATGGTATTCATAATTATCAGTGGTATTATTTATAACTGGCATTTGATCAGAAATTTTACGATCTATACTAACAAATAATGTAGTATACTAATTGTTTGTATTGATAATTAAAAATTTAGCAATATAATATAGTATGTTATTAGTAAACGCTCAAAATATTTAAATTATATGACAATTTAGTTTTTGCTGAAACGATCTTTAATAACGAAAACTAATCTAATTTTCATTATGTTGGCTTCATTAATTCTCAGTTGAAATCTTTCAAACCAATTTGTTCACTTTGAAAATAGATTACAGTCACTCGACAAAGGTTTTAACGGTATTAAGATACATGAAAAATGTGTTCTATAGGTAAACAAATGTAAAATATCATTAAGTTCGTCTACAATCTATATTATTTAATATTATAAATTGGAACATCTGATTATTTAAACCTTTTCAATTTGAGAACACAAATACGTCACACTGTATTTATTTATTTTATACCTAAACATACCGTATTGATGCTTACGATCATGATTTATAAAATTTACATTAACATTTTCATCAAAATAATATATTATTAAACTTGAAGTCAAGCTTGAATAACATATTAGCATTGATAGAATGTATTATACATTTTTAAATACGAGTACCGTATCCGTACCGTATGTCATGATGAGATTTGAAGAAATACAGTCAATCTCCTTTGGTATGGGACTGACGACATTGCTACGCAAAAATACAAAAAAGAAAAAGAGAAATAAAAAATAAAAAGGGATGAAAGAAGTTGCTAGACTCACAACAAATGGCAACTGTTTGGTTGAACTGGCCAACAATATTCTGATCCTTCACTCACGATTTACCCATCAAATCCAAGTTTGCAACTTTTAGATTTGAAAATAAAAAGCAAAAAGAAAAGGCTAAATAAAAGACAAATGTGTGTGTGAATTGTGGAGTCTTGAGTTGCACAATGAGACGTGTGGAAAGGGATGGTCGTTTCAGAAAGGTAGAAAAACTTGGTAGTGTCGGAATTCCAATTTTTTTTTTAGAACAAATCAAATTGCTTTTACATGACACAGGTAATGGAAGCTTCCTCTTATGGGGCGGGTGGACCCCGTTATGAGAAATAACACGCCGTTTATAATTTGATAATTAAGGCTTAAGGGGTTTCTTATTTAATAAAAATTTTAAATTTTGGTTATTAGAGTCATGGAGTATCACAAAGTAAGCTTAAAACAACGAATTTGAGCGTATAGATTTTGCGGTGTTTATTTTAATATTTAACTCCCTTTTTTTCCGTTGAAGTTTTAATATTTTCATCTCTCAGACTTTTAGTCATCGTTGGACATCAACCACTCAACTACCTAAACCCACCCACTCTTATAATAACCCCCATCTTCCCTCTTTCCTAACCACAACCTGCTTCAGTTCATTCAACTTTTAGTGCCTGTTTTTGCTAGAAGCAGAAAGGAGAAAAACAACAACAAAATAACAAGCCATTTGGCATTAGATCTCCTTCCTTGTTCTTAGTTGTGAGCAAGACCCAATTCTCGAATTGCTAAAAGTACCCTTTTCAGGATCAAGGAAGAGAAGTGGGTATATTAAGCAAAAGGGTTAACATGGTTGGGAAGTTGATGGTGATGAGGCTTGTGTTGGCCATATCTGTCCTGAGCTCTCTCCTTCTGACAACCTCGGCACAGACATGCCAATCACAAACCTTCACTAACAACAAGGTTTACACTTCATGTCGTGATCTTCCCCAATTAACCTCGTATCTCCACTGGACCTATAACCAGAACACAGGAAGCTTGGACATAGCATTCAGACACACTGGAATCTCATCAACAGACCGATGGGTTGCATGGGCTATCAACCCCTCCAACAACCTTAATAATGCTATGATGGGAGCAGAGGCTCTGGTGGCTGTACTACAATCAAGCGGGGCCCCTAGGGCATACACTTCTCATATCGCTGGCTATACAACCACGTTGGCTGAGGGAAATATCTCTTATCCTCACTCTGGCTTGACGGCTACCCATCAGGGTAGTGAGGTAACCATTTATGCTACCCTTACTCTTCCCAGCGGTACCACCAACTTGGTCCACCTTTGGCAAGATGGTCCTGTCAGTGGTTCTACCCCTGGAATCCATGACCGGAATCCTGCTAACCTCGGAGCCAAGGAAAGCTTGAATCTTGTTTCTGGTACCAGTCAAGCAGGATCAAATGGGAATTCTCTAAGAAGAAGAAATGTAAGTATCTCTCTTTTCATTCTTTCTTATGCACTGTGATTTGTTTGGTTAAGAGTTGAGAATTTTTATTTTGATAAAAAATAATTTGATTTTGAACTTAAAATATGATTGAGATGTATATACAAACTGATCTAAATCATATATTTTTATTCGAATGCGTGTTTTTTATTAGGCGTGAAAATTGATTTTTCAAGACTTAAAAACAAACATGCCTAAAATTTATTCTACCATGGTTTTCATTGTTGAGCCAGGAGAAAGTTGGGATATTTTTTTTTCGAAACTGAATGAAGCATGTTAATTTGTTCAGGTTCATGGAGTGCTGAATGCACTGAGCTGGGGTACTTTGATGCCCCTTGGTGCCATAATAGCAAGGTACTTGAAGGTGTTCAAATCAGCAGACCCTGCTTGGTTTTACCTTCATGTTACATGCCAAACCTCTGCCTACATAGTTGGGGTTGCTGGATGGGGAACTGGTCTCAAACTAGGCAGTGATTCAGTTGGTATTGAATATAACACCCATAGAAGACTCGGAATCGTCCTGTTCTGCCTTGGAACCCTTCAGGTATGACATGTTGTTCATCATTTGTTCCTGAAACCACTGATATACCTATTTTGAATGTTATGGGATTGACAGAAACTGCTTTTATTGGATACAGGTTTTTGCTCTGCTTCTGAGGCCCAACAAAGATCACAAATACAGATTCTACTGGAATATTTACCACTATGCCATTGGATACGCCACCATAGCCATCAGCATCGCCAACATCTTTAAGGGGTTCGATGCATTGGAGAACTCAGTAGGGGATCGCTACAATGACTGGAAGCATGCTTACATTGGCATTATTGCAGCTTTGGGTGGCATTGCTGTGCTTTTGGAAGCTTACACATGGATCATTGTGTTGAAGAGGAGGCAATCAGAGAGCAAAACGACACATGGCATCAATGGAGTAAATGGGTATGGTTCTAGGCCACAGCAGGTGTAGGATAAGTGGCCGGTTAGGTCCTGGATTTTTGGCTTCTTAATCCTATCTATATGAGTTTTGTTGTTAGACCTTTCTGTCTGTATATTTGCATACGTATATTGAGTGCATGTAGGATACTACCAGTAGATTAGAGTCTGTTTTTGAGATAAATTCTTTCATAGAATAGTGAGTTCCTGGGGCGTGGTTTCCTCCATCATGCTATTCCAGAGCTATTCCAGAGGATACTTTGTATTGGTTTCTTCATATTTGTATTTATTATTTACTTTTATCTTTCTGCACACCTTCCAGTTTCAAATATATTGTTTTTTTGTCTCTCGGGGCAAGTTGAAGGCATTCAATTTTTCTATCTTTTTGGGTCGTAGTAAAAGCTAAAGGGGATTTTACCATACGCATTGGTAAAGTTTTCTTCCAAAAACTTAACGTCGACTTAAATTTCTATGTGGGCCTCAGACTTTAACAGTGCCCCTGTAAATAATAAGAGTATATAGAGTACAGCTTAGCTTCCCTGTACATGACACATTTTGGTGAGCATTGACCAAAAGTCTTTGGCATCGTTTGAATTGTCAAACCCAAGGGATAGATGCATTGTGCCCTCTTTGTCATATTCCTTCCTCTATTGACCCTGTAAGCTTTGTACTTGGATTCACAATGCTCCGAATCGATCATTATATATATTGAATTCCCCGGGTACCCTTCTTCTCATAGTTTGAAAACCGAACCCCAATCTATTTCTTTCTACTAGACTATTATTGTAATATATTCAAGTTTTACTCTCTAAAAAAAAATAGGTGCACGCCAACTCATGCTTATGAACAATGTGCTACTTCCAATTTTTCTCGCATTTCTGCCTAACTTTATCAAGACCGTGCCAAGAGACTGTCACTAGCCATATGATAATAAATTAAAAATATGAGTCACGAGAAAATGTCGAAAGAATCGCAGCATAATCAAGACGGAAGTTTTCGAGAAGCCTCTCGTAGGCCATGTGAACGGAGTTAATTTAATGCGAGTGACTATCATTAACACATGGGACATCTACTCAAAATTAGTGAATACATACTCAGGAGAATCACATACTTTCGGTCAAGTTTTATTATTAGATGAATTTTATGCAAGTCTCGCCAACTTAAATCAACCCTTTATTTAATGGGACTTAATACGAAATTCACTGTCCAATTACAGTGTGTTAGGGGAAAAAATGCGTCAAAAATGTATTCCTAACATTTTTAGTATACTTATATTTTGGCAACGCAATTTAGAAGGAATGCACTTTTTCGGAAACACTTCTAAAGTGAATTATTATTGTATAAACAAAAGTTATTATCATCGAATACTTTGTTTGGATTCATACAAGCATTTTAAAAATTCTCAGACAATTTTACCTGGTAATTATACCAAAAAATGAGAATCTTAAAAATTATTTGATCACAATATAAATAAACTAACATAGATGGACTAATATGACAAGTTTTGTCATCGATAAATAGTTAAATTCTCACACCGTTTGGCGCAGAATATCAACAAGTGCATCCTTTAAGAAAGGATTAGAAGCCGCTACTCGCTGAGATGTTATGTCAAAAGCTGCACCCGACCTGAAGCAAACGAAACATTAGATGTTGATGTAAGTATGAAAGTTTTACGACATATCTATGCTACTTTGTGCTAATACTTCTCTATACTGAAAGTAAGTCGTGCCTATTAGAACATAAAATATGTCACGGTGTATGTCCATCCAACAATGTCACAACTGTCCACAAGATGCATCAGAATTGTCAAATGAACTATGTACCTAACGATGCAAAGATTATCTAGAACTTCATAGACATCCCCTTCGAGAAGAATAAGGATAACTAAACAAAGTTACTTACGGATCAAATACAACACCTCCAGCTTCTCTAACAATAACAGCACCACCTGCCACATCCCTGGAAAAAGAAAGGGACCATGTGAATCGCATTATCACAATGCCCAACAAATATACAGGAGAAACTCATACCAAGGACCACCAAAGCCAAGTTCAAAAAATACATCCAGCCTTCCACATGCAATTCCACAAAGATTCAGAGCACAGGAGCCACTCATACGAAGAGATCTCACCTGACAAAGAAAAGGCGGGGTTATAGCAGAATCCGGCTATCACCATAGTCTGATAGATTCCAACGAAAGTCCAGGATTTACCTTGAAAAGCAAGCTTTTAATCCTATCAGTAGAGGCATCTAGTGTTTCTTGGTCACGTTTTGTTCCAGCCTGTTCATTCAGAAGGGAAAGAGTTTGATGAATTTCAAATTTGTCTTGATTCAAAAACAAAAATATTCACAAGTGAACCACACCCATAATCTTATTATCCCAAGTCAAGTTAGTATTCCAGGAATTAAGATACTCTCACTAACATAAAGGACCAGATTTGAATTTTGAAGTAATTAACCACAATATTGCAGGTAAAAAGTGGGGATACACCTTAAAGCAGACTTAGTAAATCATAAGTTACAATCTGCTAAATGATCACATAGAAATTCTGGTATGTTGGTACTTTGATTAACTGAAAAAACCATTCTCGCCTAGATGGCCATTCCGCACGGTGATATTTTGAAGCCAACTATATGTTTCATTACATTTGTGTCATCAACATTCAACGCAAGTGCACCATAAGGAAAGGAAAGGAAAGGAAGGGAATGTGTTTCATTGATATAAATAAATGAAAAAAAAATTACATAGATTTCACATAATGAACTATGACAGACATACCTCAGTGGCAAGAAGAGAGCTTATTAGTTCAGTTTGTGACGATACTGTGAAATTTCAAGGCATAAGCATAAAATCTAAATTAACAACAAAAGTCAAAAGATTAAAAACAGAAAACTCACCTTTTATAGGGTTCCCATTCAAGAAAGCACCTTTTCCATGGATTCCAGTGAAAAGCTACATATCATAATCCCAAATTTTAATTTGAATACTAAGCAAGAAGGAGAATTAATTAAAAGTACTATAAAATGCCAATAAGTCGCTTTAAATACAAATCAAAGTGTCACATTCCTAAATAAATTACTTTCACGTCTAGTCTCTAACAAATCTTTTTTATCACATCAAGGCTACAGAAAAAAATGATGATAAAAGAAGACAACAGAACAATTAAGTTTGCCTATAATATTCTATCTTATCCTGTTTCTACATTTGGCCAGTATGCCAAAAGTCAGAACCTAAAACAAAAATAATACATGCAAGATTATGTTTTAACATTGAATAAAATTTTGCACATTTCTGACTTACGAAAATGTTAATTGTTTTATCATCAACCACAAATAAAGCATCTCAAGAGGGATGATTTCTCACCTCATTTATTATTGGATTGTATACAACACCAATTGTAGGAATTTTTCCAATTGTAAGACCAATGGAGACACAAACAAAGGGGAACCTACAGACAGTAGAATTATAACCAATCAATATGGAAATATAAGGGGATCGCCGTCAACTTAAACATCAAAATTTATGATTACCCGTGCACAAAATTGGTAGTTCCATCCAGGGGATCAACTATCCATGTGGGTTCATCCGTTAGTTCTGTAGTGCCACAAGCAGCTGTGGTTTCTTCCCCAATGAACTAAAAAGAACACCAATTTAAATGAACTTAAGGAAATATACAATGGCAAAAGAATAGCCACCCATCTTAAACTTGATTAATGATGTATATGTAAGGTTACGTTTGAGAGAGATATGAACCAACCTTATGAGTGGGATAAAGCTGTTTGAGATGATTAAATATGAGTTCTTCACATGCTTTATCAGTTTCTGTGACCAAATCAACCTGTGCATCACACAACAAAAGTAAAAAACAGTAAGCAAAAGGGCTATATAATGTTTTATCACTTATATGTTATGATAATGCCAATACTTAATTCCATGGCTATTTGAACTTCTTTACAAGAACATACCAGAAGTACCCCTCCCCCCTAACTTCTCACTTGTTTTCTCCAATATAACCATGTCATATTGGATAATTTTGAGATTGTTGCATCTTGTTTTGACATTGATATGCATAAAACTATTAATTACTTACCAAGTGCATGTTTAACTTGGCTTATTTATTGTGAAACCTATTGAATAAAAGAATCCTGAAAATTTAATCAAAACCAAAAGTTCTGTCTAAACCTTGGTGGACAAACCTGAGCACCATGACCTGTGTGCTCTTCATTGCTTATAACAAATGTAGACCATAGAGAGAGAATGATTTCACCTATAAAAACTGATTTGAAAACTGTTTCGTGACCAAATGCTTAATTTAACTAAAATGGTCACACACAAGCTGAGGCCGCGACATAAACCTTTACCCATAAACGACATATAAATGACAATGGAGTAGTGACAGGACAAGTCATGGAAGATGGTATCACTCTATTACGATATTTAAGGAGGACATAAAAAGACTAATTGCATGTTTGGATGACAGTTGATAGACACACGTTCACCACTCATAGACACCAAACCAAACATGCTATAAGTGCATGTCTGGTATAGCGTTGAAATGAAGCAAATGTGCGTTTAAGTACCCAACACTACTCTTGGTGGCATCAGTTCAACATGGATCAAAGGTATCAGTATCAGTAATGTGGAACCAAACACAGCATAAATACTCCGAAATCAATATTAACTTTATATACTATGATGTATTATTATGTGATGATAAAACATAAAGCGTTAGCCCATAACTCATACCTATACTAATACTATATCATAATCCTAACTATTTTTGCTTACGGACCAAGTTAAAAATAAATGTCGCACATACAGACTAAAAGCTTAATTTAACCATAACCAAACATGTACTAAGCGAAATCGGCAAGAGATTTAATGGTAAAAAAGAAAATGAAAAATCGTATGATTAAAAACAAAATTAACATTCTATGTTGAAAGAAATGAAACGAGAAAAGGAAAAAGAAATAAAAGGAGAGAATGGAAACAAACCTGTCCTTTGTGCTCCACGTGTTTGGTCTGGCAGAATCCTTTTCGAATAATCTGGAAATCAACCAAGTAAATAGAACACAACAAGAACAAAAAATGAAACGGAAAATGAATCAATGGAGAGAATTGAAATGAAAATGGCCTAACCTCACCAGCTTTCTGAGCCGCATGAACTGCAGATGCAAGGAATTCCGAGAAAGAATCTGTAATTAATGCATCAATGAGTAATGAAGTAGTAAGAAGAAGATCCCACGCCACAATCCGAAACGAGAGACGGAAAGAGAAAGATATTGGGTGAGGGTGGTACCATTGTCGACCATTTTGTTCTTCAGCTGTTGTGTGTGAGAGAGAATGAAGGAACGAGAAGGTACTCAAAATGAAAAGTATTCGTGACCTTTCCTTTCACGCACCACACTAACCAGTGATCACTGCGGAAGCACATCAAACCGCATGTTGCTATATGAATATATATTCACACTTTATTTTTCTTGGATTTTACCTTTTCATTGTTCTTTGAAAAGAAATAATTTTATAATTGAAATCTTACTGTACAAGTTAATTACATAAGGGGGAAAGTTTCAGGTCACATGCATTAAATTTTTATTGCTTTTAATTTTACTGTATAATTTTTAATTAGTTTGGTCATTTACTTCTTTTTCGAGGAAGATTAACAAAGATACATTCAATGTACCAAGCACAATGAACAGGTTTAGATTTTTTTCTAAATTTGTAATGTTGCATTTAATATATATATATATTTAAAAGAAAATAAAATTTGATTCATCTTAAATATATTTCAAACATATTTGAATTCAAATTATTTGTTTTTATTTATTTTATAAACTATATAAAAGGTTTTTATGTTTTCACTTAGGCATTCTTTTTTTTTTTTTTGCATTGTCATTAAATGAGTTTAACTATAACAATAATTAAAGGGCCTTAAAGGCACTAGTTAAAAAAATAAAACAAAATCCACATTAAAATTATATTAGAAATCAGATTGGGACTGTATGATATTTTTAATGCTTAAATCAATTTTACAAGAGCACTTGCTAAGATTTTCCTTACTTATAAAGTTAAACTTTTTTAATAAAATATTAATTCACAAACAGATAGATAACAGAAAATTTACTTAAAAAAATTAAACTCAATGTAAAAACGTAAAGAAGTTTACGCTAAAGAGTAGAGATATACATCCAATGTCAGTAATTGAAGATTTATCTTACTCTCAAAGAAAATGAAGACCTCAAAAGAATCATAAAGAAAAAGTATTTTATCAGACAAAAAAACCTTTATTTTTTATTAATTTTTCTTTAAAAAATTAGTTCAAAATAAAATACCAAAAAAATCGATTTCAAGATGTATCAAATCATTTTCATTTTTGAATGATTTTAAAGAGTATACAGAAATGATCATTTCAAAATCTAAATTTCTAATCAAATCAGCAGTAGCGATTGGCACATGGAATATGCCCAAGACTATACTGCTGCATTGTTTTGCTTACGCGCCATACACTTTTCAAGTTCTAGTCTTCTAGGTTCCCTAGTCATGACTAGGTGTGTATATATATATATATAAACGAAATAGGAAAATATTTCTCATACATTTAAAGTAAAACAGATTTTACTATGTTTTTATTTTAGAAAATATCTTTTATAAGTACATATAAAAATAAATAAATATAATACTAAAAATAATATAAATTTTTATATGTTCAAATAACAGAATTTGTGTAGCCGTATTAAATACTTACCTCCGCCAGAACTGACTTTAATGACAGATATCTGTAATTAAAATAATAATAATGGTAAAAGAGTTCATGGGAAACATAGCAAATCCCTGGGAAAGGAAAGGTGATAAGCCCATTTGGGGCCCCTTATCTCTGCTACTCTTCTTCTGGTTCCTAAAAGCCTCCTATCAGCCACAAAATGAAAAGGCCCCACCCCACTATATAAATTTTGTTGCAAAGCCTAAACAGAGAAAAATATACATGAATGATGGACCAAAAAGACAAGGCATATTACGTATCATTCATTAGATTGTGGGTCTGAAGAAATTGAAATGCAATTAGGACCCCCAAAAATGCCATTGTGCATTCCATTTTTGGGAATTAAGTGCATAATTATCACATTTACGATCGAACGGTCTCAAGGAAACAATTCATGGACGCGATGCAAAAACGTCTGTGGAGAGTGCAAACTTCAAAAGCTTTCTCCTGCAGCTCTCTCATATAGAAGTCAAACGAGCATCACCCCTGCTCCTAGCCACGAACGGTATAGAATCCTATACCTACTAAATACTTACCAAAGATACTCAATAGATGAGTAACAACCAGCGTGATGAATTTGAGTATAAATAAATACCTACAAAATATTACAAATATAAGTATTATAGTGTACCCATACACATTTACATTTAATACACTCCCCTCCCCCTTCCCAAAACATTATAAAACTTAATTTGAATACACAGAGTGTAAAAATATTTTATAGTCAACCTTAAATTATATTATTAAAAAAATCACAACCAAAGTATGTTCTAATTGATCGACTCACAAGAGTATATTAAAATTAAACTCTTACAAATGTGAATACAGCTAAAATAAAACTAAAGCTTCCAATTTTTCCTTGTCTACCTAAAAGAATAGCTAGACCTTTTTTCTATTCTTCTTACGAAATGTTAACACACTATATTACGATAAAATTTGATACTTTATTATATTACGTTTAACATTAGATAAATAATTCTGTTGGTAACATCATACCTTATTAATATTTTTTTAATAACTATCCTTTATTTTAAAATATTAGTGTTTTATTAATTCACAAAATAAAATTTTAGACATTACATTTCAGTTAACTAAAATACGAATAATGAAAATAAATAAGATTAATGTACACAAGTTAAAGATAAGACAATCAAATTTAATATCCATGCATGAAGATGAATATAGATAAATTCTTTTTAATACGGGTGTCAATACCATATCCAAAACGCTATCCACTGTCATTCCTACCATGGCCAATGTATTAAGTTCTCACTCTCAACCCCCTCCCCTAGATCAGGATCATTACCCCAAAAATTATTTCACATAATACTAGAATCTATATCAGTCAAAATCCCACAGACAACCACCACTGGTATACTTACCCTTTATATGCCTGCCCTGAATGCCTAAGGCAAACGCCTATCTCCTTATCTTGAACAACTTCAATAGGAAACACAGAAGATCTCATCCACCTCCACAACAGCTCAACTTCATCGAAGTAGCGACAAGGGCTTATACCAAAAATCTAAGGTAGGACAACTACAACTGGATCAGCAGCTAGTGGAAGGTAACAAAAGCAGAGAAGGCCATATCATGCATAAGTAGGTCAGTCAAATAAATATGTGACGGTAAGATTATAGCACGACCTCGCACAATTTATAATTTACACGGCACCTAGGAAGACCTTTATTACTTTCTTCCACCTAAAAAGCCATATACCGCGTGTAGCTCATTTAAGCAATTTATTTATCTACAGTTTTACAGGACGGTTATAAAATTACAGAATGGAAGCATCGAAATCTGTATGAAATTATAGTTTCATCTTCATGAAGACTAACAGAACTATTAAAATACAGAATTCACCAAAGTGAAATGCCACATTGCAACTTGCCACTTAACACAATTTGCAGCTCAGGTGCGTTGTTCCCTAGGTTCAAGAGCAGCAATTTCCTTCATCACTTGAGCTTTATCAGCTTCAAATTGTTCATCCTCTGCATAACCACAATAAATGTGATCATGGGAAAATGATAACTGGTACCATAAAAGCAACTAA
The DNA here is from genome assembly GCF_003935025.1 of Abrus precatorius. NCBI lineage: Eukaryota > Viridiplantae > Streptophyta > Magnoliopsida > Fabales > Fabaceae > Abrus > Abrus precatorius. Next base: position 28,078,375 of record NW_020874292.1, on the reverse strand, counting down.
AAACTCTTACAATGGCATCACTTACCTTTATCCAATTTGAAGTCATCCAGAAGTCTCAGAATCTTACTTTGGTTTGCAACAAATATACTGATGATATCAGCTGGCTTATTTTGGTTAGCAGCAAATAACTGTAATGACAAGCAAATATCAACAAAGGCACAAATAAGATCTGTCACTTCTAAATCTGTGCTATGATACAACAATTATAGTACCTTGAAAACATGAAATGCTTCTATCTGTATGCTCTTGCTTGATTCCTGTAAAAAGAAATCAGCCCTGACCCATTAAATGCCCACTGTAAGCACATACCTAAGTTCTTAATTGCCTTTTATCCGTTAAACTTATTAACATCAGAAACTCAACTTGAACATAAGTATTAAGTATTCAAATTTTGATGCTTAAACAAGCTGCAACAATAACACGGTGAAGGGATATATGTTTTGATGGAACTGATGCACTTTCACTTACTAAAAAACATAAAAAATAGAAGGAATAATACATAAAACTGGTAAGAGGGAAGATCACAAGCAAGGCAAGAAGGTAAGTAATAATACGTGCTATTTAAGTTTCATCTAAAAGAACATACTCTTAGAAGATTCATTAAAATCCTCAAGTTGTCTCTTGAGCTCACATATCGTGTCATTACAGCTGAATTTGAACGATCAAGTAATATATCTCCCAACAACTGTGAAAGAGAAAGAAATTAATTCAGCAATCATATATTCATCAATTCAACATGACACTGACAAATTAACTATAACATCAAAAAGAAAAGACCAAAAATCCAAACTTCTCCAGGATAAAAACAAAGGAAATCCACTAGGAATGTAATTGTTGACTGGCTATGATATTTTTTTTTATTATTATTTTTCAGGAACAATCACAGGCCAAAAGAACTACAAATGTACTATACTATGCACAAACGAGTAAGGATTTCTCAAATCCAAATTTTAAGTTTTCAGCAGGGAGAATTTCTAATGCCTTGACATCAGCAGCTTACTTCATTCAATGTTCTCAGTTCTTACAAATTAGAGTGTTACAGTTGAAATCAAAGTTAAATTTATATGGATAGACTCAAAAAAATTATACAGAACCTTGACAGCTTGGCGCCTTGTAATATAATTGGAAGATTCCAACAGCTTAGTGTTATATTCTGCAAAAAACTAAAAGCACCAATACAAAGTGAGTAGTAATTGAAATGTAATCGACATGAAACTATTTAGAAAACCAGAAACAAATAAAATATAATTAATATAAACTGACAAGAAGATTACCATATGCATAACAAAGAATAAAAAAAATACAGATCTAATAGGACCATGCCATATGAATGGAAAGAATGAAAATTAAAATAATAATCAGAACTAGATGTTTTTAAATTGTTTGTGTCATTATAATTTATACCAAAATCAATATCCAGCCAAATTTCCGTAAAACTAAAATCAAAATCTAACTCAAACCCATAGTAGCACCAATTTATAAACACTTATATGAGAACCTTTATTAATCCAGCATACCATTTGATGCATATTATTAGGCAATAGAAAGTGTGGATACGAAAAGGTTGCTATACAAGTGCATGGATTAAAACTAAAATGCTACTATACATAGATTGAAAGAAAACCTACCCATTCATAATTCTTAGAAAGGAATTCAGCTACAGTAGATTTATGTCTTGTCAAAAGCTCCTGAAACAAGGTAACATTATATATCATCAACTCTTGCAAAAAAAAACAGAACAAAAAATTAATGAAATATTCGTCATAAGTTCTTTCAAGCGAAATCCACCTTAAAAGTTGCTGCAGCATCCGCAGCAATGTCAAAATTTGGAAGTTGAATGTAGTCAAAAAACTTCTTCATGTGTGGTGAGTTCAGAACATATCTGATATAAAACCATGAAAAATTACAGTAACACAATAGTAATATGGGGGAAAATTATCAGACCTAGGCCATTTACCCTTTTCTATTTCCATTGTTAAGTTTTTTATCAGAGCTTCCTACATAGCACCTATCTGATTTGGCATGAATATCTAAGAACACTTATGAAAAATACAAGAACCAAAAGTGTCAGTATAGGACTAGATGTTGGAATAGTATTCTAACAGATTACAAGCTTGACTGTTCCTAACAGTCATCATTAATGGCTTTGAGCTTGATAGAATGCACAACACAAAATGAATTTATCAGGTTTTGTTACATACTTTGCAACAATCTGGTGTCTTATGCACTCCCTCAACATTGCACCATAGTGTAAAGCCATATCTGTGTTTTCATACCTGAAAAGCAACAATAGATGGTCAATTGTCTACTAGAATCAATACTAAGGAAGCTATAATTTAATGACAACCACGATAAGAAGCATAAGAAAATAACATTTACATGGTAAGATATGAACAAGATTACATGTTATAAAAGTAAATTTCACCTGAAGGTCTCAAAATCCAATGATCAGAGACATGAGATTATCATGTCTATTTCACAGGGATATTCAATTTTCAATGGTAGGTAAGAGAATAACATAAAATTCCATTCATTTGGTCAAGCAAAAACTTCACCATACTGATTCCGAAGCTTACTAGAATAAGCATCAAGAAATCAAAACAGTCAGCCAATAGTTTCTTACCCAACTATCAAAATATCCATAAGATCCATATTTTTCTCCAGGTAATCAGATGCAATCAACTTAGACTGAACTTGTTGCCTTTGTAAATTTGCAACAACTTGAGTGGCATCTTTTCTGGCCTGTAAAAGCCCATAGTCTCCAGGTTAGCAAGTACTAAACAATCACAGTACAGCGTCAAGATAAACGTGATTCCACCCACCACCCAGATGCTGCAAGAATGCTAATTTATTGACAGGCATACGCATCCTACAACAGGTATCTAACAGCATCAAACAAGTAAACCAACAGCATATTTATTGACTGCAAGTATCAGGTGATCTCTTATAGATTTCTTTATTACCTCCAAATTCAATTTTGGAAGACATTTGATAAGCAGTCGCAATGTGTCCTCTTTAAAAAACTCCTGAGTCAACTGTGCACAAGCTTCAGAGACTGGTTCGGATTCACTATTTCCATACAGGATTGACTTTAGCTCCCTGATATTTTTACACAGCTCTGACATCTGCTGTTTAATGCATCACACGAACATAGCAAACATCAAATAATATGGGTAACTTTGCAGGGCCAACAAGCCAAGACTCAATTGAAAAAGGAAAAACAAACAGAATGACTCCAGCTCTTTCGTTTTTACGCACACAAATTCTACTTCTGCTTATGTAGTCCCTGATGATGGCACATCAAGCACAACTACATTTAACACTAAAGTTCCACCTTACAAAACCAAAAAAGAATAAATGAAAAAATAAATCCCCGAATATTCTAGTAGGTTAACTAAAAGAAAATTGCAACTCTAAAATACGAACATCAACCACCAACAACTTAAATATTTAAAACAAATTACTGTCAACTACAGTGATTAATTATATATGCTTCTAAATCTAAACCCACGTACCAATAAACCACAACAACAAAATATCAAGTTAAAGAACATCATAACCAGCACATAGCGGTTATCCTGATTCACCAATCAAGATTCAGCACAATGGCGTTGCATTAAGCATTACGAACTCAATACAGAGCTTCTTATCAATTGCAGATCAAATTCCAGATAAAAAATAAATAAAAGCTGTAAAGAAGCGATCTAAAGAAAAAGGAACGAACCTTCTCTTCGCGCTTGCTTTCGCGGGTTTCGGGGCTGCGATCAACGAAGAGTAGAAGATCTCTGGTTTGGCGCACTATATCAGCAGGGGTGCGAGGCTTGGACTTGAAGAGACCCTTCATCTTTTTCTCAGAGTGCTATGCTTAATGCTTCTTCTTACTCTCTCAAGTGCCACACACCACCGATTAGGGTTTCTGATTCAGAGTGGGCGTGGGAGAATAAGAACGAGATCAATCCGGTAATTATTATTTTTTATTTTATTTTGGAATATAAATTTATTTATATATGTTTCAGATTTTCTGGAAAATTATGGATGAGAGGATAATAATACAAACTGAAGATGGATACAAAACAATGAGTTACGGGATTAGGATTCGACCTAACACCAGAAAAAACAAACCCACTTTCATAATTCAATCTTTGCCCAGTTTTATTTAACCGCCCCAGTTTCAGCCAAACAAAAAATATTCCCATTTAGCATAAGTTAACCCTACTGCTGTAACTGAAAGCAAATTTCTCACCTAATAGCCCCCTTTTTTTTTTACCAAAGAACGATTCAATTGCTTTTATTATCCATTTCTTTTAAATTATTTGAGATTTAAAGGATAATACACGTTTAAAAAACTAGTACTTTTACCCCTGCACGGACTCCAACAAAAACAAAATTGTTATTATATAAAAAATACTAATACAAATTAATTAAAAATTAAACAAAAAACATTCCCAATTTTTAGAAGATTTCAAAATAAGATTAAAAAAGTTAAAGCTTAAAAAATTATTCCATTTTATTTCACCTCTTTTATTAAATTGGAGAGTTATAAAATGGAACTGTCTCGTTAGTTGCAAAAGTTTTATTATTTGATTGACTTTCTATATATAAAAAATGAGAATTTTAATTTATTATTTGGTCTTAAATTGTTCAAAAAATAATATAAAAAATCTATTTAATTACGTGTTATTTTATCCATCCATCCTTATATATTTAAGCATAGAGTAATGATCAAATTTTAATGAATAAATCATAAAATTATTCTTTGAAATTATTATTATCACTTTTACATATATATTTTATATTTTTATTATATATATAATGGAAAGGGCTTAGCAAAAAAGAAAACTACGGACAATATGTATATATATTAAAAAACATAATACAATGATCGATGTATTCTTTATATTATCATTATTGTTTTTAGAATTGGAATAAAACGTTGGGATTGGTGTATAAAATAAAATATTAATAATAAAATGTTGGAGGAAAACTATAATTTTAGGATTGCTAATATATTTATGTATAAAGAGAATAGTTAATAAACAATAAACTAACTTGGAAAAAATTATTGCATAAACATGTTTTCTAAAAATAGGAACAATAATAAGAGGGGGTATTAATAAAGCACTAAAATCCTTAGCTTTTTTGGTGGGGTAATCTAACTAATAAGTCTACAAATGTTAATCTTTCTAAAAACATGCTAAAAGATTAATAATTTTGCAAGATTGAAGTAAACTACGAATCTTCTTATTAGAGGTTCTAATTCATAATGTTTTTTGACATTATTATTAAGCAAGTACATAATTATTTTCGAATCTATTTTAACATAAATAATCGTAATTTAGTTAAAATTATATTTGTAGATTAATATTACACATTAAAATTAACAACAAACTCTAAAAATTTTAGATAATCTTTTTAGGTTGTTAGCTTTTGTGGATTGTAAACTGAGTCATTATATTTAACTTTATCTTGCCTTTAAGAGGAAAAGTCTATGAAACGATAGATTGGTTCTTAAAAATTATGAACAAGAGAATTGTGAAAATTAACAGAAGTTGAAATAACATAATTTATATAATCTTTAATATAATTTATTAAAGAAAAGTATCTTTCAACTTTATTATAAATTTTTTTAGAATTTCTATTATTCTAAATCATCTATACAACAATACCAAATAACAAATATCAATTATCTAAACTATAAAATATTTCATATTGTATGTTGAAATTTAACCAACTACAGATTCTCCAAGAAAAAATTTATTATGATGCTTATTCTCTAATAGATGATATTGAAACTTTGATGCTACCACACAATCCCTCAACACATGCATCATAATTTTAGGGGATAAATTATAATAACCACAAACTATTAAATAAGTTAAATCTTTCATTTTTTTTTTTCATTAGTCAAAAGTTTGTCATGTGCTATTTTTCAAAGAATAATCTTAATATTTTTGAAGACCTAGCCAATTTCAAATCAACTTGAAAAATGTCTTCTTAATTTTCACATTACGATTAGTTTCATCAACTAGAAAGAACAAAAATCATTAGAAGCAGGGTACCAACTCACTAAATCAAGATTATTGTTAAAATTAAGAGGAAAAACATTAAAAGTCAAATCACAAAGACTCCAGTGAATAAAAGATTTAATTTTATTTCAATTTAATTGACCATTAACTGGAAAACAACCAATACAAAAATTTAAAATACTCATTAGATACATTATAGAGAACAAGCTTATTAAAGCAAGAAATTCTCATAATAGAACAATCTTTCAAAATTCAACCATTAACTCATCTCCAATAACCCAAAATAAGCCTTGCCATATCAAATTTTAGGCTTTACATGTTCCTTTCCATACTAGTGAAACATAATGTTTATTTTTAAAAGTAGGACAATTCCAATTCCAATTCCAATTATATTTAGTTTTAAAGACTTTAACCCACAAATTATCAAGACAATCCATAAGGTTTCAACTCAACTTAACTCTGCAAGTTAAATTAATATTATGGAAGTTTTTTAAGTCAAGCTCATAATTTTATTTATTTTTTAGAACAAATCTTCTCCTAAGCCATCAAATGACATTTTCTTTTAGTTTATGATGATTGAAGAATCCATGTAAAATTCCTATACCTTTTTATTGCTTTTTCTTACATACATTGCCATAAATAAGATGATTCTGTGTCCTGTGTAATTTGGGATGCTAAGTAAATAGGATTGAGTTAAAGTAACTCTTTTTACGAAAGACACTGAATTGTCTTTTTGATCAGAAAGTTTTTTTTTTTTTTTTTACTTTATCAGTTAGATCAATATATATATATATATATATTGTAATTGTTCTATAAATAATAGAATTCCATAAATATGTATCAAGATTGTTAAAAGACACAAAATCAAACTTAAAAGTTAAAGTTTACACATATTTCTTATCAATATTATTTAAAAAATAAAGCTTAGACTTATTCATATTGACTAGAAGCTTTATAAAACCAATCTAAAACTTTATTAATAATGTCAAAATGATTATTTATTGACATAACTATCTTATCAGTCATGTCACAAATTGAGAAAATTTTGTAATATATTTTTAATTTATTTTTTTAGTTATGCATAAAATATTGAAAGTTAAAGTTGTTTGCTATTTATAAATTTTTAATTTAATTTTATAAGTAAAAAAAATTATTTACTAAAGTCATATATTTTAGTTAAAGTTTATTAATTTCAATTTTAATTTTTTATATTTTTACAACAATAGATATTCCATAGTAGGTTAGCATCAATGCCAATACAACTTTTCGATAATTTCATTACAGAAAATTTGATTTCAAGACAAACTCAATTTGTCAATAAATTTTTTTTGCATACATAGGACTGGGGATGAGAATGAGCTGTTAAATTAAAATATGTGTTATAGTGGTATCCTTGTTCTCAGGTTTTAAAAGGTTATATGTATATTCTTTCAAATTAATTTGAATACTTGTTATCAACAATTCATTAACTAAATATTAAATATTATATTTTTATGAAGTAATAAAACATAAATATTATTATAAAATAAAATATATTTTTTAAAATATTATAATAAAAAATTAAATTATAACAAAATCATTTATCTTTTTTTTTGTTTTGATTATATATATTAAGTAATTAAATGAGTAAATGGATATGGATACTATATTGCTTATAGCAAATTATTTATATCCAAAATTCAAACTCTTCAAATAAGTATTTATACTAATCAATTATAAGATTTTTTTTATATATATAAAATTGGCATAAAACTACTATACACCTAGTTATGACTCTTCATACTTTTCATTTATTTGTAAGATGACAAATAATTGTTGTTAAATCCAACAATTTATAAGTGTATTTTATCTATGAATTTTTATTAAAATATACTCTTTTTATTATCAACATCAATAAATAACAATGAGCTCACATGGCTCATTCTTAATTCTAATGCATGTGAGTTAGGGTTAAAAAATTCAATAAATTAAAAGTTCTATGGAACAAAAAGTCAATAGAATTAGGATTAGGACCTCAAGAATCAAAACATTCTAACCTAATTTTTTTTTCAGTGTTAGTATTTAAAATTACAGAAAATGTTAATAATTTAAAGACATACTGACGTAACTTGAATAATGATCAATATATATTTTATGAAAAATTTAAATTTAAACAAAGGAATGTAAAAAAAATAGTACTTTAAAGTTAGAGATTGAATTTTAAGTTTTTCTATTGATGAGGAAGATAGAGAAGAAACGTGAAAATTGAATTTTGATTATTGAGCACCTCAAACGAAATTGTAGATTACATACTTATGTTGTGTTTTGTCTTTAGGAGCACACGATGCTTGTGTTGCAAATTTGAGAATATTGAGAGAATTATAATTAAAGATTTTTTAGATAAAATTTGGAAGTATTTTTAGGTCAGAGTCAACTCATAAATATCCATACCCTAACCCATCTATTATAGATTAAATGACTTAGAGTTAGGGTCAACTCATGGATATCCCTATCTTAACCCATATATAATGGATTAGGGTAATGATATCGAACATCTTGAACATAATTATAGATTACATACTCATATTGTGTTTTATCTTTGTGAGCACACGACACTTATGCCGTGGATTTGAGAATATTGAGAAAATTGAAATTAAAATTTCTTTAGAAAAAATTTGAGAGTATTTTTAGGGTCAAGGTCAACTCATGGGTATCCCTATCCTAATCCATATATTATAGATTAAACTTAGGATCAAGTTCAACTCATAAGTATCGATATCCTAATATTATGGATTAAATAATTTAAGGTTAAATTATTATCTTTTAATTAATATTAGAACAATACTTAAAAGATTATTCTAATGTTAGATAGAGTTAATTCATGATTTTGACTCTTTTTAAGAACTCTAAAAGAAATAAAAAATATATAACAGTGTAAGCTTTCATTTAATTATTATTTTTCTAAAAATTTATATTAGGAGTAAAACTATAAATAAACAGCTACTGAAAGATAAAAAGTAAAAAAAAATAAATACTCTAAAACTTTAGAGGTTAAGTTATACTTTAGCTTATTGGAAATATATAAACACTAAATTTCAAATATCACAAGAATTTTTGAAAATTATAAGAAAATATTGTAACAATGAGAAATAATATTAACTTTTTATTTCATAAAATCAATCAGTCTATGTATTTTTCATATTAATGAAACTGTATTTCTAGGTGTACTTGAGTGACAAGTAAATTCATCTACTTCATTTTCGTTTGGTGAATAGCAATTACACTTGCTTGAAATACACATACACTAAAAAATGATTACATGCTTAGTTACATAATTGGGTATGCAGAGAGAGGTAAGGAGTGTATTTAAGAGTAAATTCTAATTGTTGAAGTAAGCAATGACTTGAGAGATATAAAAGATACTCTGGTTTGACATACACAAAAAAATTGAAAAGTGTTTGTACATTGTGTGATTTTTTTTTTCTATTTTAAAAGTTTAGATTAAGACATCAAATTCTTCTTTAAATCTGTTATTTAATATTACAAAACAAATTATGGTACATAATTATTAGAATTTGAAATAGTTGTTGATTGTAAATTGTTACTATATATCACTATTATTTGCTATAAATTTTATAAATAATTACAATAATGAAGTGAGACAAAAATTAATAATATTTCTATCGATTAATTTAAATGATAATATAATATAAAATAAAATCAATAAAACTCACAAATATATAATAAATATAATTTTGTGAGTTTTAACTCTTAAAAGTAATATATTTTTAAGTTTATTTTTCTTATGCAAAGTTACATCATTATTTTTAAATAAATATTGGTTTTTCTTTTCACCTAAAATAAAGGTGTAGCTTTAATTTATAAAATAGAGTGTATATAATTTTGTTAGTTTTTATATTTTATCATGTACAAAGGTTTATTTTTTAATATTAAATCTTATATCTTTAATTTATTTATTTTTGGTAGATTTAATTTAAATTTGTTTAAATGTGATAAAACAATTATATGAAAAAAATGCAGTTTTATTGAAAATCAAAAGGTATAACGTTTAAATTATTATTATATTCAAAACTGAATATTATTTTGTTATTAAATATACACCTGTTAAAATTAATACATTTATTTGAAATTATTTTGTTATGACCTGACACTCTCGTTATAACACTTTTTTAATATAAAATTTCATTTCTTTAATAAGATTTTTTAATATAAAAATATTATTCATGTTAAAATTATTTTAATATATGTCTTTACAATATTAAAAAATACTGATAATTATTTTATTAAAAATAATAAATTTCAATAAATTTAACATAATTAATTAAAATTATATATAATTTAATAATTTGATCAATAAAATTCACATTTTGCCGTTAAAAAAGCTGACAGTGTAATTTTTAATATAATTTGTATCATTATATTTTCATTACTTATATATTATAATTAGACTTTATACAATTATTTTATTTGTATTTTAAATTTTAATTATTTTAAAAAAATTTATACTAAAATTTATGTGTTATTAGTTCATTAAAAAATATTTATAAATTATATGTTAATTAATAAACTATGAATAACCAAAATAAGTTTATCAACCCAATAATAAATTATAGAAATATAAAAATGTAAAAATAGGTAAGAAAAATCTTTTAAAATATAAGTATTAATATATATATATATATATATATATATATATATATATATATAAAGAAAGAATTTTCTTACATTAATATAAATTTAAAAATTTATACACTTAATTAAATAAAAAATTTAAATTAAAAGTAAAAATTTATAAAATATTCGCGCCTTTTATATATATATATATATATATATAATCTAGCGAGTACATGGCCATAGTGGCTACGTTCGATAACAAATGAAGAGATGTGCATCACACAATCATCACTCGGCAGAAAGTTTTCCCGTTCACGTGTTTCTGTGTTTCCCCAATTAATGCCAACCCCTCACGCCGCCTTTACATATACTGAAAAACACTTTCTTTTTTTTTATTACTCATCTTATAAAATTTTTATTCTTGAAAGAGTGATATATATAATATAATATTAACTAAATTTTACTTTAAACCATTTTTCAAATAATATATAACACTTTTTCATGAACAAAAAATTTGTAAACTAAAATAATATAACATTTTGCCTCCAAAATTCATGTAGTGCAGACGAAAATAAAATAGACACATATAGATTATTTCTCTTAACTACTACGCAACGCTATGGGTTTGATCAGATATTAGAAACCATTTAATGCTAAAGGGCTTTAAATGATAGAGTCACATTGTTTGCCGTATAACTAAATGCATTTTTTTTCCTGGTTAGAAAATTTTAGGGGTTTAAGACAGGAAAAGGTTTAAAGAACACAATATCATTTCAACAAGTAGATGAGTGACAACGTAAATATGTAACTTCACAGATTTTCTGTCTTATAATTATCCCATTTGCATGATCGTTATCCCATAGTTGTAGGGCCGTCTTAAATATTTTAGAGCCTATGATTTAATCGTGAAAATTGTACTTCTCTATCTCTAATTTTTAAAAATAACATAAAGTTATATTTTTAATATTTTAAAATATTATAATACGATTATATTTTACAAAATAAAGTCATAATTAAATTAAAATCAAAATATTCAACCTTTAAAAAATATATACATTTTCAATCTTAAAATTTAAAAATTGGTATAATTTAACTTTTAAAAAAAGTAAATGAATCGTTGATAAAAATATCGATCGAATTGTATTTTTTCTTTTTCAACAAATAATTTTGATTTTTGATATGAAAAGTGATTGAGAATGGCTGAATGGATACTGATATATAATAGGAGACAAATTTAACTGTTTAATAGAAATAAATTAAAAACTTTAATTATGAAAATAATTAAATTAATGATTTCATCAATAATAATTTAAGAATGGAAAATTTTTTCTTCATCTTGTTAATTGGTTGAATTAGAGGGAGAAGTTGAAATATTTATATTGATAATTTTTATTTTTATTTGAGAGAGGATGAAAAAAATTATAAAAACTTGAAAAATCACACATAATTAAATGAGAATTGTAGATAAAATTATGAAAAATATCTTAAAAGATGAAAATTTAGAGAGTTAATTTTGAAAAATGATTGAGATGTGAATTCTTAAGAAGACCAAATGACAGTCAGCGTCCAGAACTGTTTTGCAATAATCAAGAGAAAAAAATTACCAAAATAATTTTAGTAGGCTTATATATTTAGAGGCCATAGTTGTAGTGTAGTTTTTTTTATGTATATAATTAATAAATATTTTTATTAAAATTTATAATATTTAATATTATAAATGTATTGAATTTTATGTTATTTTATAATTTTTAATAATAAAAATTATTATATATGTTCAAAAAATTTTGGCTTATTAAAAAAAAGATGAGAAGTGTTTATAATCACGCTCATATGTTAATTGTCACTCCATTTTATTTATTTATTTTATATAAAATACATTTATAATTGCTATAGTTATAAGAGAGAGAAAAGAATATTTTAAAAAAAGACTCTTAACAATAATAATAAGAAAATGAGGACGAAGAAGAAGAAATAAAATGAACTTAAATTTTGACATTATCATGATTGTATTAATAAGAAGTAGTTTGTTTATTTTATATTGAAAACAGAGTTACACAAATTTTTAAGTATAAATTTTCGTTCTAACTCAAATTTTGTTAAAGCAACTTTTCCCCCTTAAACATGGAGTTTGAAAATTAAAATTAATAAGCTTTAAAACCAAAAAAATTAAATTAAATTAAAGGTGTGCTTTGTAAAGTTAGTGAATGAACTAGTTAAGACCTGCATCTGATTCAACTAAAAATGTTTGATAAAATTAGATTTAATTAACTGATAAATGTAAAATAATATATAAAGATATTATTTTTTAATCTAAATTTTAATTTTTCATAATTATATATTTTAAAATAATTACAAATTTTAACTTTTACTCTCATTTAAATCATTTTTATTAAATAAAATAAGACAATTTAAATCAATTTATATTAAAAATTAGAATTTAATAATGCTATTATATTTTAATAAGATTTAATGACAATTTCTTTTTTTACAAAACTAAACATCAAAGAGAGTTAAAGATAGCAGAGTATTAGAAATCAAAAGTATAAAAAGAGAAGTTATTATAAAATGAAAATAATACAAACAAAAAAATTACTTTCAAACGATAAGGTGTGAGATTAAATAAAAAGTATTGTTTTTTTTATAAAAAAAAACTAATTTAAGTAACTATCTATTTCAACCAATAAAATTCCTTAAAAGTACAATTGAATAATTATGAATTGATTTGTTTTAAATTGAAAATGAAAGTTACACGATTTTCAGGCATAAATTTTCGTTCTAACTCAATTTTTCACAAAGCATAAAAAGTAGATTTTAAAGATGTTTCGTCCTTTAAAGTCTCACGTTAAACTTAAGAGTTGAGACTAAAAGAGATGGTTTATAAATACCACTTTTTTTCAATATACCGAAACCCCTTTTTAAAGGACAAAATTATGAGGCCTGCAAAGCGTAAAACCGACGATAACGCGAATGCGATAAGCCAAAGGATGTGCAGTGCCGCACTGTTTGACGGTGGAATTGCTGAGAGAGAAAACGAAGATTCAATGAAAGGTAGAAATAATTGTGGGGTCTCATGGCTCGTCCAATCAGCCTCTGAGAAACGTTCATTTAAATGAAATCAGATGCTCATTCAAGAAATGACGTGTCAAATTATGATTAAAAGGATAAGATTGAAAACATGAAAGATGAACCTATTTTCGCGATTCAAAATTCTACTCTTAAATACACATCCAAACTCCATTTCTCAATGAGCAAGCAAAGCATAATCAAATTTTTAGTTCATACTCCGCAACTACATTTACGACAGTAATATCACGATTCTAAAAAAATTCCCAACCACATCAACCATAATATAATAAATACATCAACCAACAACTTTATTGACAAAACTGAAAGCAAGAGAGAGAAGTAAAAAGGAATGCACGACAAAAACAACAGGACGGTAGATCATACATAGTATTAGTAGGAGAGTTGATGATAGAGAAAATCAAAGCGAACAAGAGTATCCAGTATCCAGGACTAGGAATAAAGAGGATTAAAGGAAGTGAGGTTTTTAAACTTAAGCCAAGGCTTCTCCCAAACGACGGCCTGATAATTGGCGGTGGCGGATCCATCCTTGGCCTTGAGCACGAGGCGGTAATTGGTGCCAGCCACCACCTGCGTTTCACCCTTGACGACACTCACCAGCTTCAGCTTCGCCCCAGAACGCTTGTCGTATTCGCTCACTGCATATTTGGCGATTTCCACCACGTGGGGGTCTTTGACGTTCTTGATGGCGGTCCATCCTCCGGGTATAGTTTCTGAACAGGTAGCGGAGAACACCAATAGAGAGAGGAAGGGAAGGGAAAGGAGAATAAGGCAGTGATAATGTCTCATTGGTAAATGTTATTTAATTTCAATAATCTTGTTCTCTGCCATGTCGTTTGAATGGCTATTGGTATTTATAGCAGAGGAAGAACGCAGGTTACGGCCATTTCCTCAATCTTCATTTTTCCTTAGATTTAGGGGTAACGCATGTACACGATTGCCCTCGCTGTTCATGGATATTACGGTTGCGAGTTAAACACGCGTAGACTGTTCAGTGTTTTAAAATTAGTTTTTGAGTAAAAAACAATTATTTGTTAAGATGAGTTTTAAAAAATATTTTTAAAAATAATTTATTATTATTATTTTTTAAATTATAAAATATAATAATTTTAAGGTATTTTGATTTTTTTTAGTTTTTCATCTTAAAAATAGTTTTAAAAACTAAACTCATAAATAAATTTTATTTTTTAAAAGTTTTTTACAATATGATTTTTAAAATTTTAAAACTAATATAAAAACAAACAACTACTATCTCTATTGTTCTTTTTTTTAAGTCGCAGATCTATCAATACTGTGTACTAGTAATAATTATTAAGAAATCTTTTCATTGTTATCTTCAATAATTATTTTTAAAAATATATGGAAAGTGAGATCGAATCATTGAACAGAACGAAATTATATAAGTATTTTATTCACCCACCGACCCACACATAAATGAAAGGGAAACCTAATGCCCCAGCCTTTCAAATAGAACAGCACGGAAGAAGTTATATTTCTGAAGGTGAATGGTTTTTTTAAACACAATATTGATGAATTATTTTAAGATAATAAAAAAGATTTACACTTTCGTGAAGAGTGTGAAAAACTAATTCTTATTTATTAATTAAAATTAATACAAAATTATTAAATTATAAATATGAAAAAATTGATTCACATAAGTTTTATAATTTTTAATAAATTTTAATTAATCAATATATATATATTTATTAAAAAACAAAGAAAACAGTTAAAAAATGTTTAATAACTATATACAAACAAATTTTATAAAATTTGTAGAAATTTTTTTAATCATTGTCGAATTCTATATAAACAATTGTCCTTTTTGAGAAAAGAAAAGGGTTCGAAAAACACCTGAATTCATATTCATATAGCTTGATTAAATAAATATAACGTAAAGGTATAATGATTTTCTTTGACCAATTTATTGTATTTCTTTAAAGATATTCCTTTGAAGATGCTTGAAATTTTTTTTATAGAAAGAGAGTAAATTTTTTTTTTGAGTTTAATAAACCATGACTATTATTTATATTTTAAATCTATTAGGTTTTTATTATTTTTTAATGGGTTTAAACTCAATTCTTACTTATTAATTTCATATTATTTTTTATTAGTAGTATAAAAGAATTATTAAAATTAAACCATTTATATTAAATTCATAAAAAATAAATAATATGTAATATATATTATTTTATTAGAAATATAAATTTTTTAGCAAAAATTAAAAAAATACTCCATAAATATCTGTGGAATGTGTACATTTTCAAAACGAGAAAAAAAAAAGAAATGAATATAAAAAAGGTGATTGTTTATTTATATATTTTTCAATTAAATCATTAATTTCACTATTTATTAATATAAAATTAATGATTATGATTGTTTTATTTGCAAGAGAGCATAAAATAATATTTCATTTTATGTACAATTTACTTATTAAAAAAAAGTTATGTATATATCTATTTTTGTGTGAAATAGATAAAAAATAAAAAATATTAATAATGTGATAAAAAAAAATATAAACATAGAGAATAGGTAGAGTGACATAAACTCAAAATTAATTCATATGAAAGGTAACTTAGATGGTGGCCGCTCGGTACGTGTCACGGGTAGGGATGAGGCTCACAAGATAAAATTTCTTAGTTCTTACGTAGCAGGTGGGGCCCATAATAACGAACAAGTACCGTGTTTCTCGTGTGGAAATGTTGTCTTCTACACAATGGATGTGATGTGGTATCTTTCATTTTTTTTAATGTATTTTTCCTTTTTGGAATACCTATATACAAGAGAAAAAATAAATAAAAATAAAACATATAAAATCATTACAATATCATATATAATATAATTTTTTAGTTGCTTAAACAATGAATCTGATTTAGGAATATAATATTGTAGAATTTGGTTTTATAAAAAACTTTCATTTAAACGACTAAATACTTTAGATATTCCTTCTTTTATCAATAAATTAATATTTGTTAGTAAAAAAATAATTGTAAATTTGACAGTTTTATATTTGATGTCAATTTTTTAATACAATAAAAATAATTTATTTATTTTCATGATAAAAATGGATACATTATTTTGTAATAAAAACGCAAATTATGTTAACACACACTCAATTATTATCTTTTTGCATTTTCTTTGGCCAAACTCCTTTTTTTTTCATCTTTTGAGTTTTTTTAACCAAATAAAATTGGAAAGCATTTTAAAAATGCCGTTAATTAAACATATTGTTAAAAATAGAATAAAATATTTAATATACATGTTTCTGAAATATTATTCTTTAAACTATAATTGAAATAAATGCCTTCGAATAAATCTAAGAATGGGTGTGAAAGAGCTTCTCATTGGAAACGGTGTGATCTAATATAATAGATGGAAATGTTTTTGGGACAAAATTTAGATCCAAATTATAAGTATTGCTGATATTGTTTTTTATTGAAAGTTAGAGTTTTAGTTTAATAATGTGACCTTTACTATATTAGTGTGCTAATCTTAAATATGGAATTTTATTATGCAAATTATTAAAATAAAAATTCCAACTGTGTCCATAATATTGTTGGTCAACAATAAGATGGGAATATGATAATAAAGATAAGTCATGAGAGAATTGATGGGCATGCATGGCCCAAAACCACGTGCACCAAGGAAGAAAATCATAAATAAGGACGATTTCATGATAATAAATTAATAATGTGATATGGACCAAATTTGGAAGGGATCTATGTGCTGCAGCCCACAAATGAAGGCATCTAGTCCCAGTTCCACCTTCCTCCATAACACACATGATATTATTAGATGATAATGACACTCAAATCCACTAATACACGGCACAATGAATAGATGAGTAACCTACAATTATTATAACTTGATCCTTTTCTTTAAAGAAATAAACTAATAACCTACTTCATTACTTAATTCCATCTAAATTTTTATATGTTAACTATAATAGTTTTGTTAATTTATCCAGATATAGTTGATGTGTAAGTATAACACGATTTTCTTTTTTATTCTGAAAAAAATCTTATCTACTATTTTGTTATGCAATTGATAATATTATTAATTAATAATTATGAAATGAACACATTCATGCTCTAATTTATTTATGCATTCCTGAAATTTTTTAAAAAATAAAGTGAGAACCTTTTTATCGTATGTTTGAATTTGCATAAACTTAGGTGAACGCATGTTTAATAGGTAGAAGTAAGCTAGTGAAGCGTTGAAAATACACACGTTTTGAGTGTTTGAAATGTCAAACTAAAAATGCATTTACTTTCCTCCCAATTTTGTGTCTTCTCTGTAACGCATCTTTTCTTCCTGTTATATTCCTTCACACTATGTCACAAAACCAAGCATACAAAATATGCCTTGTGTATCAACAGAAACAAATGCCCAGAGTAAAGATAATATACACTTGCTTGTGATCGTTAGTTTGCTTCTTCTTTGCCATTATCTTGCCGAATATTTTAGTAAAGAGAAACTGTGCAGTAGAAAAAATAATTTGAGTTTTTTTTTATAAAAAAATTTATATCTGCATTTTACAATTTCATTGCATCTCTTATAGTATCTATTATAGCTAATACTTGCATGTTTCTCGTTAATTATGTTTTTTCTACGCGAGTATGTACGTTTGGATTCCTTATATATTTATTTCTATAATTTGTATTGAGCATTAAAATATTGTGTCCCCAAATGTTATTGCCATAATTTCAATTATTTATTACTGATCATTCTTAAACCCATTAGTGGGTAAAAGTCAGAGTAATCCCAATTTTTTTATTTTTATTCAATTTCAAGTTAGCAAAGAATTTATAGAAACTGATCATAACTTTTTTATTTTTTTTTTGTGAATACTGGATCGAAGTTGACTTATTAACATTTTGAAAATGTTACTTTTAGTAGCATCTACAAACCAGCAAATATAGCATACCATTTACTCATTTATTAGATTGAACCGTTATTTTCGATCAATTTTATGTACTTGTTTATTATTTTAAGATGAATGTAAGACATATTTTATTTGATTATTTGGAACTTGGGTTGAGATAATGAATGCAAAGAAGCCAGCATTTTTATAATAACTAATTAAGATCTATTGGAGCTTGTTACAGTGAAGGTATTGTCATAAACTTGTTGTGTATGCGTGTGACACAATAGATAGGAGATTCCTTAAAAGCAAAGTTTGCACATACATATCATAAAAACACAGCATCCAAATGAATGCTAAAGAAATAAAAGGCGCATTTAAGAATCACCAACAATCAAGGATTTTGATAACAATTGATAAAATATAATGTTATGTGCACTTTGAAAAAAAAAAATGAAAAATTCAAAGGTCATTTAAAATTAGAGTCGTGTACTGTAGCTTATAATATGAAAATAACTCTTTTCGTAAAAATACTACACAAATAAGTGAGAGCATCATCTTCTTTTACTCCTCTGTAGATGCAACTACGACAAACAAGTTTTTATGGTTAAAATTGAGAAAGCAATTAATAATTGGTTTGAAGCTGGAAAAAATAAAAACTTTGTTGTTATATTTTGATGATGGTATCTACAATCACGAATAAAATGTTTTAAGAAGTATGCATGTACTGGGTTAATTTAGCAAGTCTTTTATTTTGTCAAAAAGATCGAAATGTATACAAGTTCATCATAGAATAATTTGATTCGCTTATAGCACAGCTACTACAATTAATGGAAACAAATGTCTAATTCTAAGCTCTTGTAGCTTCAAGCAAGTATTTACCAAAGAAGAGTCAAACAAGTAGAATTTGATGTGTATACAAACTTCAATATCAATAACACACACATATCATAAACAAAAGGTAGAAGAATTGATAACATACACCTAATCCACCGGTTAGCATGATATTGTCCGCTTTGGGGGTTAACCCTCACGGTTTTATTTCTCCCAGATATGACACACTAAGAAAAGGCTTCATGCTAGAAGGAAGGACGCCACAACTATTTAAAGACTGATAAGTCACTCCCCCCAACCGATGTGGGACTCATCATCCCCTCCCTCTTCGAGAGAGTCCGCCACAGACGCACTGATAAGGCACTTAAGCCGCCACAGATACTTAGAAGATAAAGACTTGAAAGCATTGGAAGAGCTTCAAGGACCAATGATAAGGGCAAAGGCAAAAAGAATAAATGGAGACTTAGAAAATATTGTTGCTGTCTTATTTGAAAGGGAGCTCAATTTAGAGTTAGAAAAGCCCAAGATAATCAATTACATATGCTTAGAAGATTTGAACTCTAACGAGTTTTATTAGGATTTAATTATTATGTTTAGTTTATTTATTTTGATATTAGTCATTACTTATTTTGAGTTTTTATTTAGGATAAAATCTTATTATTTTATTTAGTTTATTTGAATTTAGGCTTATTGGTACAAGAAGCCCATTAGAGTTTGCGTTAGTATTAGTTTACAAGCATTAGACATATATAAGCTCTTGTAAACACACTTTTAATTATTTTTGAATATAATTTGAGATTGAACACTCTTGTGAGAGCGTGTGACTCTAGGTTCTTGAGTGAGCCAATTTTCTTTTATATTATCAAGAGGCCAAAACTCTTGTGGCGATCGTTCCTTAGTTTATCAATCTTGCGATTGTGGCGCCATTTTCAATCTCTATTCTATTTTTACTTTTTATTAATTTTCTTCTTATTTCAATTCTTATTTGTGCCGTAATAATTTCATTTTTATTGTGTGAAATTCAATTTAAGATCGTTTAATTCGGCGACACGATTTGTGATTGTATCAATTGGTATCAGAGCCTGGGCCGGAGCCGGTGGACCTTATCGGCGTATCTGTGGCAGCTTAAGTGCCTTATCAGTGCGTCTGTAGCGGACTCTCTCGAAGAGGGAGGGGATGATGAATCCCACATCGGTTGGGGGGAGTGACTTATCAGTCTTTAAATAGTTGTGGCGTCCTTCCTTCTAGCATGAAGCATTTTCCTAGTGTGTCATATCTGGGAGAAACAAAACCGTGAAGGGTTAACCCCCAAAGCGGACAATATCATGCTAACCGGTGGACTGGATGTATGTTATCAAGAATGATATATTTTAGCAAAGTGGTTATATTATAATACTTGATATATTTTAGCAAAGTGGTTATATTATAATACTAGGTTTCAAAAAGCAGTATTGCAATGTGAAAAAGAAATCATTAGTTCAAAGAAAAGCATGCAAATTATATAGAGAATATGATCGTTAGTAATCAACTTGCAAACAAGAGAATTTTAGTATAAACATATTTATTTATTTATTGCTATTTAATCTTCTAATATTAATCATGCTTATCTTTAGTGTCTCCACTTTTTTTACTTTTAGAATTTTTCAAATTTTTTGTTTAACTCAGCTTACTTCTCTCTTTTTTTTTTTTTTCTATCACTGGCTAAATGACCCTAGTGGGTGTATAATGATCATTTTCTTTAACTCAATTCCTCCTTCCACAGAGACGAGAGACACAAATAAAAGTGGCATGGGTGGTTCATTAATTATATTCAAAGAGGAGATAGAAAGAGAGAAACTCCTACAAACGCAACTAGAGGATCAATGGGATTTCCGACACCTCTAAATCAACAAATTGCATTCACATTACATAATCATTTAATAAACAAATCAATTCCTTTCTTCTCTTAATGGTATATAAGTATAAAGTTTTACAATGGCAAGAAATTCACCCTACCCCTATATTTATATAATATAACCCTTCAAAAAGAATTTGTAAACAAATTAACATATAAATACAAAATAATAGCAAGAAAGAGTGAGATAGAGATCTTTCTCTACCTTCTCCATTGCCTGTTGATATTTGCACAGAGTATTCCTCATTGCTTAAATATTGCATGAGGCCCTTGCAATTGCACAATTAAAATTTAGTATAAGCAAGATTCTACGAATGATAACAGGCCCCCACCCAAAATTTATAAAGCAAAGTGGAATTTGGAGAAAAAAATCAATTTCCTAACCAACGAGAAGAAATCAATTTAATACCGCCATTTGCTCCAAAAACAAAAGTTCCTGCAACAGCAAAACTTGGGAGTTCAGAATGGTTTTTAAACCAAATTAATTTTTCTCAAAGCAAGTGTCTACGAGAGCATAGATGGTAACTCACCTAGTGTTGGCATGAGAAGAGAAAGCACAACAATCCCAGCAACCTTGAGTGGCACACCAACTTTGAGCATGTCTTGAATTTCTATGTGTCCAGTGGCAAATCCAACTACATTTGATGGCGTGGAAGTTGGAAGCCAGAAAGCAAACTCGGTTGCTATTCCTCCAGGGACCATAAGAAGAAGAGGGTGCACATGCATAGTCCTGGCTATGTGATACAGAAGTGGGACAAGAAGGGTGGCAGTGGCATCATTGGAGGTGATGAACTCAGTAATAATGCTACATATTAGACTAACAGCAGGAACAATGGCCAAGTATGGGGCATCTTGCAAGAAATCTAAGGCTCTTGATAACACATCTGCTAGGCCACTAGATTGTACTCCATCAGCTAAGGCAAACCCTGCACCTAGGAGCAAAATGAGGTTCCAAGGTAACTTTTTGCAGTCATTCCAGCTCATTAGTTTCTCCCCCTCTTGCTTCATGTTTGGGATTATGAACAATAACACAGCCACCATAACCTATATTGTATAAAATTAAGGATTCATTTTGGTTCAGTTTCATTAATTGAAGAGTCCAATTTTTGTGTAATAAGTCATACATAACACAGAAAAAAAGTCTAAAGTAGATGCAGTACTTACACTGACACTTCCATCACCAACAAGACCATGGAACAAAGCACCCCATCCAGGAATGTCATCTGTGATTCTTCTTGTCATCCATAGTATGATCAGCAACTGCATTCACCATTCAGCTTTCATTAATGCCTTGAAAACATAATAAGATTCTCCATGGTTTCGATATAAAAATTTAAAACGTGTATTTATTAGCATACATACCCCAAACACAGACAACACCATCTTCTCAGCAAAAGCCATTGGACCTGTAAACACCCATAATATAATGCAACTGCCTCAGCTTGTTTAGAAGCAATGTTAAAAACATTTTTTTTTATTGTGTGAAAACTGTACATTATAATAAAACTATAAATTAAAAGCCACAGTTCTTGAACACCAGTTAAGAAATTAAAATAAAAACGTTTTATAAAAAAAGAGCCAAGTGTTAAAATAGAAAAAAAAAACATTTCTGTGATTTTCAACGAAATTTAACATAATTTATAATATTTTTTATTTTTACTTATTTAAGTACTTTCTAGCAGCACTCTAAACAAAATGTGATACGTGTAGATAAGAGGTGTTCTTAAATGCAGGCAGTAAATTCCACATGATAAACCATTCCAAATAGGTCAATTTCTATCCTTCCCACTTGCTTCTTATTTTTCACATTTTGCGGGTAACTTCAAGCGGGGTCAGCCACAAAGACCATTACTTTTAAATTGGATAACTAGTTCGGCTAGCTTATCGCAAGATGAAAAATATCTAAACTGAAGAAACCAAACGTGTTAAATTTTACTCGCTTTTATATACAAAAATTTCATTAATCATTTCGTAAAATAATGGAGAAAATATACCTTTTATGTTACGTTATCTTTAGGAAAGATGTAGATAATTATTTGTCGATAATTAAGAAATTCATAAATAAAAAATATTAAAATTACAGTAAACATAAACTAGTAACATTAAATGTTAATTAGGCTTTTATGAAAACAAAAACCTTAAAATACAATAATTAGCATAAATGAATTTAAAATATTGTCTTAATGTTCCCATTGATCAGTTAGCTTTTGAGTTTGTTCCTTTTTCGTTTGAGTAACGTTACACACGTAATGAATTTATCCAACAATTCTTATAATTTAGGAAAGATATAAAAAAATATAAAATAAAATAGGAAATATGATTATATATATACATATACATATATATATATATATATATATATATCTAATTTTTTCTAAACGTAATATTCCTTTTTCATTTTTTATTCCCCTTCCTCTTCTCAAGGATCTTTTGTGAGTGGTGGGTCATCCAAACTACACAAAATTAAGGATTACCATATTTATATAATAATTGAAACAATTTTTTATATCTTTTTATTATATCACTCTTTTTTCATATTTTTTATGTCTCTTATTTGTAAAATAAAAAAATATGGATAGAATTTCTCTAAAAGGAAGTCTTAATGAGTCTCTTACGGTTTAATAAAGATATTAAATATTGCGTGTTTTATGATTTAAAAAATTACTCACAAGAAATATGTTTTATTTTTGGATAAATGCAAATGGCCTGCATTGAGGTTGACACTAAACTCCTACGTGCCAGATAAGCACAAACATTTTAACACAACTCTAAAGAACAGGAACAATTCAGAAGCAGATGTAACGTAAGTGAGAACAACAAAAGAAAACGACAAAAAAGGCAGAGAAGGTGGAAGCTGGGGAAGGCTTTTTGTGTTTATGTTTTCTGTTCCGCTAGTTTATGTGCATGCATTTATCATTCTAGGTACAAATTTATTTTATTTAACTATTATAGTTAACAGAAAAATGAATACAGTTGAAGAGGGAAACTTACCAAGAGCATCGAGGTCCCTCTTCAAATGAGCCTTATCCAAGTAAGCAGACAAAGCCCGACCCGAACCTTTTGGCACATAGAGCAAGCAAATAATGCCCCAAAAGCAAATTAAAATGAGAACGGCCACAGGGAAACCGTAAAAGAACCACGTGTTGAAACTGATTGGCTTTGCCTCAGGAAAAAGGCTCTTCCACATCCCAATTATTATCAAGTTCACACCCGTCCCCGTTAAAGTGCTTATCCCTCCGATCGGCGTAGCGTACACCACCGTCAGAATCACCGCCCTACAGAACTTGTTCACCGCCTCCGATTGCTCCTGCACCGGCGGCAACCGCTGCACGATCCCCGTCGCCACCGGCATCATCATCACCGCCGTTGCCACGTTGTGCAGCCACATACTCACAAAGAATATCGTGCTACATAGCCCCAATAACAGCAGCGCTGGATTCACCGGATCGCCACAAAATAGCAACGTCACCTGTAGGACCCACGTCACGTTCACAAATCATATATACGAAACCAAACTGTTTTTTTTTTTTTCGCCCAATTAAAAACACACACATTCTTTCGTTTTCCACCACTTAATTTATTTAATTTTAATAAATTTAGACATTTACGACTCACAAATTGAAAATCCATGTCTGCATCTTAGATTCTTAGGTTGAGAGAGAAAAGTCCAAACCTTAATTATTTCTAAATGCAAATAATTGAGTATATATATAGTAATTAAATTTTCCACCCGATAAATTTTAACATAGAAAGAAAATATGACTAATTTATTAACCTTCTTCCAAAGTCTAGTCAAGGCTAAATAAAAAGAATAATAAATTTTTATTGTGTGATAGATTATAAAATTTGATATATTAATTATTAATTTGAAATCAATAAAGAGAGAGAGAGAGAGAGAGACGACATTCTGGGTGGCTCAAATTAATGAAAACTCAATCGTAAAAATAAATAATAGAAAAATTGAAAATTTGGAAAATCTCGTTTTGATGGGGATGATTAAGCAAAAAGGGGTGACTTACATTCAAGGCCAATCTTCTGTGGACGTTGTAACGTTCGACGGCGAGAGCGAGAATGAAGCTACCTAAAACGAGGGTGATAACGTCGTCCATGTAAGAGTGGGCCACAGCATCAGCAGAAGATATTCCGAAGAGTGGGAACAGAAACAGGGGGCACATGGAGGTCACCGGAAGTGGCACGGCTTGGGTGACCCACCAAGTGAAAACCCAAGCAATCACGCCAAGCATTTTCTGGCTGGTGGGTGGAGCATCCAGCTTCACGAAGAGACATATGATAATCGACAATAAAGGTCCTAGAATTACATACAAGTTATTTAATGTTAAAAAACATTTTATGGTGCACGATACGGTGCTGTTTGTTCCTTGGGTTGCCTCGTGAATTGGGAGAAGTGGCGTCTTTGGGTCATCAGAAACGGGTAACTGAGAGTGTTCTCCGATCATCTTGGAGAGAGAGAAAAACGGTAGCAGAGAATGAGTATGATGGGGAAGGATCTTTTGGGGGAAATGAAGGTTAAGTGTGGGGTTTTTATTCTTGAATTTATCACACCAGAGATCATTAGTGTGCCAATTTGCCTTCTTTATTTTATTATTTTTATTTTTATTGGATGAGAATGAGATTACTGCCACAATTAGAGTTTTAAATTGACGTAGCTAAATCATAAAAAGATAAAATAAATTTTGACGTGGCTCACGTTTTGTGAATTGTTTTGTCGAGGTTTAAAGTCAATACTTTCTAGCAATTTATGAATCATGTGGAAGTGGTTGGGTGCGAGCGATCATCAATTGGGACGCTTAAAAAAAAAAAAAAAGAGGGTAGGGTACTTGGCTTTAAACTGGGTGGTCCATTTGATAACAATTGATTGAAAGCTCATTCGTGTATTTTTTTTTTAAACGGAAATGTATTAGAATTGATATTCATTTTCTTCTAATAAAATATCTGTAACAAATTAATTTTTTACATAGAAAATTGTGAAAATTCCCTTACATTTAGGAAACAAACGGGCCAAATTTGGTTGCTAAAATGTATCGAAATTATTGTGATGCAACCTGCCCGACAAACAAGACAAATGCTGTGTAGGATGATTTAAAACAAGAATACACGATTATTACGAGTCTTATTTATATACTAGTGGCTGATTTTATCATGTAAATGACTGAAACGATTCTTGAGAGTCCTGATCAATGGAAAATCTGAAAGCATTATTAATTCACAGCAATTTTCGCATGGTCACTAAAAACTGTTTTTTTATTGGAAACTTTTTACATATACAAAAAACTTTAACCCCCAACTCCAAAATCTTGCTTAACTGAAACTTTCATTGATAACTGTTTTTTTTTTAATATGCTTGTGAAATGGTGTAGATCCAACCTGTCTGGCTAATTTTTATTTTTTTTTAAATTTAACGTACTTTCAGGACGAGTTCAAGTATCTGATGTTTCATTAAAAAATATATATAATTTTTTAACAACATTAAGAAATAATAAATTTTATTTTTATGTGGTTCCGAATATATATTATAACATATATCATAATTTTAATATATATATATATATATATATATATATATAATTAAGCTATACATAATTTTAAAAGAATTTAATTGTAATGCAACGTTAATATAAAAATTTTTCACAGTCAATCAATTAAAATATATTATAAATATATTTTTAATAGAAATTATTATAAAAATGAACAATTTTTGTTAAATGATATTAAAAACTCTATTCAAATTTATTTTTGAAAAAATTATATTATATTATTATGTCAACAACTATAATCAATCTATTCATGTGTCATACATTTTCTTAGTTTTAATTGGGTCATGTTCAAATTTTTAAAAAATGATTCTATCAAAATTTTCAAGTCAAAATAGTACTAAATTATACTTGTCTCAATTATTATACAGATATATGTTCTTGAAATCTCAACTTGAATCTGTTGAGAATTGATTATGTGTAAAATCTTGTTCTATGAATAATATTTTAGTTAATTATACACGGACGTGTTTTTCTTTCTCAATTTATTTTACTATATTCCATAGACATTCCCTAATGATATCTTTCAGGAATTAGTGAATACATGTGTGTTGCATAAATATTTTACAATTAAATATATGGATTAAGAATAATGTATTTATACTAAACGTGAGAACAAAATATAATTAGAGGCAAAATAATTTAGCTAACAAGGATAAGGAAGATACAAAAGAATTTAAACTTGAAACTGAATAAACTAAATAAAAATGATACATGTCATTCAAAAAATTAATGGCATATATTATTTTAAAAGAAAGTAAAACCTAAAAAACGACACATGCTATCTTTTTCAAAAGTAATATACTCTTTTAAAGAAATAATATTATAACAAATTGAATGCTGATATACGCCAGTTTGATAAATAAAAAAATATGTTAACTGGGTTCATTTCACTTGTTCCAATAGGTGGACATCCATGTTTCATTAAAAAATACATATAGATATTCATATTCAATTTGTCTTCAATAAATTGAATCTTTTGCATCCTTGATCTTGGATAACAATGACACCATGTATTAATTTTATTTAATTGCTTGTCGTGCAACTAATCTACTTGTTGAATGGTCTTTGGTCAATCTTCCTACTTGCGCGGGACCCAACCATGCATTATTTCTCACACGTTTTTATTTTAACTATTTTTATATTTCTAGTTAACATAAAATTAGCGAACACTATAATAAATTTCAGACTTTGCGTAAAACATATACAACCTCGTAAATCGAAGAAAAAAACTATAGTATATCGTATGAATAATATTATTTTATTTATAATATAAAAAATATTGTTTAAATAATGAAGTTTTAATTAAAACTTATTCATTTTAATAATACTATAAATTATTTAAACAATATTATTTTGACACGAATAGATATATTTTTTATTTTTAATTATAATTAAATTATTATATTCTAGAAATCTCTATTTTATTTGATCAAAATAAATATATTTTTTCAATTAAATTTAAATTTGTTAAACATCTAATTTGATATTAAGATACTAATAGTTTTAGAAAAAATGATTAACACATGCGAATTATAAAAAAAATTAACATTTTTATGTTTATTCTTGTCAAAATAAATTTTGTTACATAGTTAAAATATTGAAACTAAATAAAAGCTGAAAAGACACGTTTTTATATAGAATGAAAGGGGAGGGGGGGGGGGGGGGGGGGCAGCAATAATGCGTACGTGGGTCCATCATGTTGGAACATGCATGATTCGTTGGACCAAAGAGAATGAAGATTTTAAAGATCTGGGAAACTAGAGATTGAGAGACGTCGCAGTGGCAAATGTTGAGACGAGAGACACGTGTCATATATCGCTAGCTACATGCTGACTCAGATACGGTCAAACCGGCTTATCATGAATCATAACTAGTAAATTCTTAAGACAAGTTTGCCAACTTAATCACAGCTTACTTATATAATAACATTTTAACAATCATATATATAGAATTTTACACGATTTAAATATTTACAAATATATTATCTAACAATAGATATTTATTTATATTTTAAATAAAATATTATATATTCAAATAATATGGTGTAATAAAATATAAATTAATTTTTAATTATATAAAATATGAAAAATTTTATAAATTAACTTAAATTTAATGGTTGAATCGATGTAATTTATTGTTATTAATTATTATATATGTTATTAGATTAATTTTGACAATTGATGCACGTAATTTATCAGATATTTTCTATTTCTTATATTTAGGTTAACGATTAAAAGAATTACCTTGTATAATAATCTTCTCCAAGTCAAAAGAATTATTTTCTCTCCGTGACACTTGGCAAGTCTTCGTTTATTTAACATCCAGTTTAGCCAATCATTTGGCTGATTCATATGCTCCACTAAATACATGCTGATTGCTCAGCATTCACCTGCCAACAACATTTAGACAAAAACTCCAAAATTTGTTCTATCGTTGTCACATACTCATAATACTAAGGAAAAGAGAGTGTCTAAGAATTTACTTATTGAGGATCTTCCAATCTTTCATAGCTTGAGAAGCCAACAAAGCCATACACCATCTTCATTCCACAATGGACACCGTCAACATTTATTTTCGCAAAGAGTGAAGATAATAAATTTATTTCAAAAATTACATGAGCTCACTAACTACCTATGTACAAGTACGAATTTTTTTACCGTGTATATGATAATGCGATTTTTAATGATTTCAAAGTTGTTTTAGTTTAAATAAGTAAAGACTAAATTTTCTCATCTACTTTGTAATATAGATAAATTAATTTTTATTTTCTTTTCTTTTAGCTGATAGATGTGATTTTTAAAATCATTGAATTGATTTTTTTAATATTTTTAAATATATTTAAATACAAATCGTGTACTATAGAATATTATTCATGTTTGTAGTCAACGATCTTTACAATTTTTCTTAAACTTGAATTGTAAACTCGTAAAAATTTACTTTATATAAAAATAAATTAAAAAATCTATAATAATAAAATATCTTCTAATAACAAAGCTAGAAAAGATAATTAAAAAGTTAAATCATATATAATAACAATACAATTTTGGTGTCATCCTGATTTTAGATGTGGCATTTCACAATTTATAAAGAGAAAAGAAAAATGATGTTCTAATTTCAAATGATCGTCATTTTTATAAAAAAAAATTATTATATTTATTTGTTTTGTTCAAGTTATAGAATTGAGTATAAACTTACGAGTTTATTTGAGTTTACCTAAATTTACATGCTACTTAACATAATTTTTTTTATCTAGTTTAGGGTTTAGTTGTTGAAGTTTCTTTACAAGTTACTCTTCTTTTCTTTGATTAAAAAACTATAACCTTTGTGCAATGAAAATAAAATTTGATCTAAGGCTTTGGATTTATAAAAAATTATGAGAGTAGAAACTTAAAATATATAAAAAATAGCTTAATTATATTTTTAGTTCTTATAAATATTAGACATTTTTTATAAGTTTTTATAAAAAATTTTGTTAAAATTTAATCATTGTCATCAATTTTTTTTATTAAGTATTGAGTTAATTATTATTTTTATTTAAAATTAATACTTACAAATAAGTTATTAAATACATTTTATATAATTGCAAATAAACTCCTTCTATAATAAACAAATGACCAAACAAACTTTAGGCAACCGACGGTGAATGGATCATACTGCAGAATCCTTGTTGATAGTTATATAAGAAGAAATTTTTCAACATCACCTCTGCTATATCCAAATGTAAACTGAGTAAGGTCACTGGTTCCGAATGTAAAAAGCTCTACTTCCTCTGCAATCTAGGCGAACAAAATATAAAATTAGAAAGTGTAAAAAGCCAAAAGAGGATCCTTTTAACTGTTGCTCTACAAATTTATAATTTATAATTGTTTTTCTTTATCACATTCTTCAATATTTCGTTAGAATTTTAGAGTGAATCTTCAAGATATCAGAGTAGAAATTTTACCTCATCTGCAACTAGAGCAGTCCTTGGAACTTCAATCATAGTTCCAATCTTATAGCTTAAAGAGGAACCTATCACAAAAAACACTTTTTCAACATTCCTTTATGCCTTAATTCTTGATAATAAAAAATTTCAGAGGCTTATTGTAAAATTATTTATAGTGCATCATATAACATGTAACATTTACGGTACATCATACGGATCTTAGAATTTATCATTCTCACAAATTCAATGACAAGAGAGATATACCTTTGTCCATTAAGTCCAATGAGAGTAAATATTTTGTTCCATGTACTCAATCTATTTCTTTGTCAATTTTAGTACTTTCTTTCTCACACGCTCGATGATTAATAATGAGAGACATTCTTGGCAGAACCCCTTTATATATTTTGTTTAACCTCCATCAAGTTGATAATCGTAAGTAACTTCCCATAATAACCAATAAGCCCTTTTATAAGTCCATAATGATATTTCATATGAGTCACATTATTTAATTAATTTATTATATCATGTAATAATTACATCCTAGGGGCAACATCTCAAAGTATAGCATGGTCTAAGATTTTTCTAAAAAATTTCATGCCTATATGATTAGATATATGTGAAGCATTTTGAAGGACAAACAAGAAAGGAAGAAATAAGTAAGGAAAAGGATCATGCCCCAAGTGTATCAATAAGTGGAACCATTATCTTTGGAAGAACTTTGATGTCGTGGTTACTCATTAAAACAACTGCCTGAAAGATTGCATGGGCTTGCATCTTAGTCAGTTATGGATATGATATTTTCAACCTGTTCACCGAATTTCATTATTATTAAATACAAAGAATTAATAATAAAACCTTAAATCAATCGTATATACACGATGACTTAAATTTTTATCAATCTTATTGACAATAATTTGTCACCCATAACACAAGCATCATAAGATGGTGCGGGGGAGAGGGAAGGGTAGCTAGTTTCAGTTTAGGAGAGGAGACAGGGATGGAAGTGTAGGGAGTGGGAGGGGTTGTGTTTAAGGGGAGTGGGTGGTAGGGATGATGTGTGGAGAAGGAGAAGGGATAGAGATGAGAATGGAGGTGTAGGGAGGGGTAATAGGGGAAGAGGAGGGGAAGGGTTTGGAGTATTGTAAAGGAAAATAAGAAGAAGATGAATTTATTTGTAATTATATAAAATATTCAAGAATTTATTTATAAATATTAATTTTAATTAATAAAAAAATTAAATAATAATGCATGTCACGTAATAGTGTTGAGAGTTGACTTTCTATCAATTATTTTAATACTTAACAAAAAGGACTCAACAACATTGATTAAATTTTAACTTCTTAATTTATTAAGGACTAAATTATAATAAAAATTTTATAAAAACTTATTACAAAATACTTAATATTTATAAGGACAAAAAATATAATTAAACTTATAAAAAATTATGGAAGATGATTATCAGAAACCTCTATTTCTTAACAATCTAATAAAATAATGCACACAATAGGTATTCTTTAGTGTTTCATCAACTATCTTTATCAAAATCATCACCCTCAAAACATTAAAAGTAATGTGAAATCTAATAAAATAATATATAAGGAATGAAAGGATTCAAACCATGCAAATGTTGAACTTAATACACAAACTTGAATTGCTAAGAAAATCAACAAGAACCTATGCAATAAATAAATCTAAAGTGCAAGACAAGGTTCTAAAACACATGTAAGACTACAAGTAAGAGACAAATCTAAAGATACAAAAATTACTACACCAATGCATACAAATCAATAACATAGTGCACACAATGATCTAAAAAACGAGAGATCAATATCTTAACCATACATTACAAAAGCAAGAAACTTAAAACTTTCAACAAAATAGGAGTGTTTCACTTTTTATAGAAGCCAACATCCTCACCTCAACATAATAGATAGTTTATTAGTAAAGGGATAAATGTTTGTTCCTTTTTCAAAATATTATGTAATAGTTAAATATAAGAATTTATCCCTCTCAATTCATTAAAAGATCACTTTTGTTTATAAGTATATAATAAATGTGTAATTTGGTTGCATCTAAATAAATGAACATAATATGTAGTTAGGATGTACAAGGGTTTATAAGTAATTTTGTAAGATTATTGACATTAAGTTTGTTGATTCTAGAATAGTAACATAAATAAAAATTCTTGTAACTTTGCATGAAAGATACAATGTATCTATAATTATTTTGGAGAGTGCAAAGGATTTTTACACAAAAGTGTTTAAAAAAATATTAAGAATTACATTAATCTCATGAAAGATATAACAACATAGGACCTAGAGGCAACGATAAACAATAAAGAAATAATGAGCTTTGATAATGTTAAGAATTACATTAATATTTTTGTCTTTGACTTTAAATATTTTTGAGCAATAAAGTTTCTTGTCATTTTTTGTTTGTTTTATTCCACAACATCTTTTTCCTTTTTTCAACCAAGTGTAAAAATGATAAAACCAACATTTGTAACATGTTTGAAGAAAAATGTGATAATCTTTCTTTTGTTAGTCTTGAAGAGACTCTAAACTTTAAAGAAATTGTTGTAAGAAAATATAAGAGTATTCATTGTCTTACATATGAGATCTCTTTCATTAAATCGATCACGATACAATTGATTGTCCACTTATAAAATTGAGACTTGGATCGAGTTATGCAATTAAAAAAACTTAAGACAAATGACTTTTACAACATAAATGTTATTACAGTAATGATTGGAGAAAAGAAGAAGATGTCATGGAAAAAAACAAAGCAAAAGACGAGAAAGAATTTTGTTGTCCAAAAATGTTAAATTTCAGGATGAAAATAAATTATTTTTTAAAAATTTTAAAACGACGTTATTTTGTATTGAGAATAAACTGTTATGTGTCATTAAATATTCATCACTTAATTACTTAATTTTAACATTTCTCAACAGTAAGAATTAATATAATTGACGATTGTTAATTTTAAAAATTAAAATTTTAAATTAAAAAATTAATATAAATAATACTATATATTTTAGAGATTAAAGTGAAAATTTATTCATTAATAATATATATATATATATATTAAAATTATTTTGAATTTTGTAATCATTGTTAATGGATCATTTTTGTTATGTTGAAATAAGTTTCCGGCTAAACAAAGTGGGTTGTCTGAAATGATGACTTGAACAAAAAATCTTGAATTTTTTTTTCTTATATATATATATATCTCAATTGCAAATTGAGACATTTTGGTGGGCTTGCATGGTGCATCCAGCCTAACGAGGGAATTGGTCATTTGTGGCCTATATCAAGATGTTTGTAGGCACCCTGTCCTCTCGTTCATAGTGTCAGCCTTCTTGTCCTTTGTACTAGGCTGAAAATAGATCTAATAGGCCTAAAGTTTACAATGGCTTGACAAGATCATAACATTCATATATAAGAAAGCACAGTATTTTTATTTTTTTTAACCATAGTTTTACTATACATTTTTTTTTTCAAATGCAGTGACAATATCATTTTCTAAGATGTAATTTACGTGAGTTTAGTAAACTTAACTTTACGAGCAAGATAAATACATATTTGGACGCTGTGAAATTTCACGGTACACCTTGAATGCTTATTTTAGTTATTTAAGTTTACCAAGCCATTATATCGTCTAATTTTGTGTATTATTAAAATATAAATACGCCAAATGGCTTGTGGGAGACTTGTAAGCTAATTTATATCAAATTTAGTTTGGTCAAAATTATTTATAACATGAATGAAAACTTTGAAAAGATATTTGAGTTAACTTGTCTAAATATTGAAAAAAAAGTTAAAAAAAAGACGAGAGGTTAAAATGTGAATAAGAATCGAGTTTGAATTAGGATTTTTGGAAACTTCGTATTAGAAAATGGAAAGTGAATTTAAAACACTCATTGAAACAAATTTATGAGTTCATATATACTAAGATTTAACCCGTTAATAGTGACAAATTAATGTGATGTCTTGATGAATCCAACTCACTTATTAAATAAGTGTGGATACTAATACTTTGGCTAGCATTGAGTCCACGAAGGAAAGAATTTGTGTTTAGAAACGTAGATGCTTGCTATTGCACACAAACTAATGGAACTTTTGAATAGTTAGAAGACATGCAACCAAAGAACACATTTTTCCCTTTAAAAAGTTGTTTCTTTTATGCTTTATTTTAAAAAAAAATCATGTTGATACTTTTTTTGATAAAGAAAAGGAAAAACTCTGTTTGTTTTGGATATAAAATAATATAAAAAACAATATAAAAAAGTAAAAGTGTTATTGTTGAATGTTTAGAGCTCTCTTTCTCTATGGTGGGTAATAGTTGGGCAAATCAACTTTATTATGGTCCCTCCTATTTATGCCCACATTTTGTCAATAACAGGAAGGTGGGGGGCACTGGCTCACGTGCATTGGGCGTGACATATTATAGACAAGACTTTGGTATAATTTTATTATTTACAATTAAAAATAAAAAATTAATTAAAAAAAGGGGTCTTCTAAGATAAATTTTAATTTAATTAAAAAAAAAAACTTCTAAGTTTTGTCCTGTCACTGCAGCCCGGGTTGCACACAAGATGCGACCTCTTAGCGATTGTGCTCGTGGTTGCTATTGCTTATCGTCACATCAAAAGTGGTGGTCCAATAGATTAGCATATCTCAATGTCTTAGAAGTCAAATTTTTGATTGAGCAATTTAACATCATGCACATCATAATTGCATTTATTCATTGTTTATTTCTCTATCGGCCCAACCCAAATTCTTCACACACACACACAATAAGTACATAATCTATGTTTAACTTTTAATATTGTTATATTAATGTTTAATGTTGGCTTTTATTATACAACATCATCAATGTTTATCATACTATATCTAAATTTTATACAAAATATTTATTATTATAAAAATCATGAAAAACATTTTTCAATATAATTGTAAAAAATTAAAACAAAAATTACTTTTAAATAATAAGTATTTAAAAGTAAGTAGAATACACCTAATTAAGTTTTGTCCTTAAATTAATTACCGCGTCTAACTGTTAAAAGTGACAGAAAAGAAAAGATACGAGGGAAAGAAAGAGACAACTGACACGGGGAGGAAATTCATGCGTTGTTACCGTTCCGGTGGGACTCATGTTTTACTTCATTTCTTTTTTAATTAAAAAAATTAAGTAACAAAGCACGCTCTTAGTCCTTCTTGAAAGAGTTCTTCTTTTTCTTTTTCAATTCTAATATATTTTTTAATAAAAATTTTATTATTTATTTAAAAGATCAAAATTATATACATCTCGATTTAATTTAATAATTATTATATTTGTATAAAATTTAATTATATTGAAAAAATGTTAAAAGATTGTGTTTTTAACATTTCAATTGGGACTGAGGACTGACCCTAACTTTATTCCCCGCGTAGCACGACACTGCAGCTATGAAATTGATATGCGTCAATTGACAATTATCCTCTAACCAAAGGCTCTGAAACGCCGTCAAACTTCGGTTCGTGTCGTTTTGGCAAGAGAAAAAAAAAAACCCTACTTAGAAATCCCCGACTCGCGCCGATGGCGGATCTTCCGCCGGAAGTAATCAGCGACATCCTGTCCCGGTTGCCGGTGCAATCCCTACTCCGATTCCGGGCAACGTCAAAGTCATGGCGGTGGCTAATCGACAGCCACCACTTCATGTCGCTCCACCTAAGAAGGTCCATCAACTCCACCACCAACACCACTCTCATCCTCCGCCTCGAATCGGACCTCTATGAAATCAATTTCCCAACCCTAGATTCTCCGGTGAACCACCTCAACCACCCTCTCATGTGCTACAGCAACAACATCAACCTCCTCGGTTCTTGCAACGGCCTTCTCTGCATCTGCAACGTCGCCGACGACATCGCCTTCTGGAACCCTTCCCTCCGCCAACACCGCATCCTCCCTTACATCCCCACCGCTCGCCGTCCCGACCCCGACACTGCCCTCTTCGCCGCCCGCGTCTACGGCTTCGGCTTCGATTCCCTCACGGCCGATTACAAACTCGTCCGCATCTCCTACTTCGTGGATTTGCACCACCGTACCTTCGATTCCCAGGTTACGCTCTACACGCTCAGATCCAACGCGTGGAAAACCCTCCCAAGCATGCCCTACGCGCTTTGCTGCGCACGCACCATGGGCGTGTTCGTGGGGCACGCGCTCCACTGGGTGGTCACGCGCAAACTCCAACCCGATCAACCCGATTTAATCGTGGCCTTCGATCTCTCCCTCGAGATCTTCCACGAGGTGCCGTTACCCGACACGGGCAACGAGGGAAGCTTCGAAATCGACGTGGCGCTATTGGGAAACTGCCTCTGCATGATCGTAAATTACCAAAACACTAAAATCGACGTTTGGGTTATGAAGGAATACGGAATAAGAGATAGCTGGTGCAAACTGTTCACGCTGGTGGAGTCGCGTGATATGAGATCTTTGAAATGCGTTAGGCCGTTAGGGTACTCGAGGGATGGGACTAAGGTTCTGTTGGAACATGATCGAAGGAAGTTGTGTTGGTTTAACCTGAAAAATAATCAAGTGAGTAATGTTAGAATTCCGGGAGTGCCCAATTTAAACGAAGGCATGATTTGCTTGGGAAGCCTTGTCCCACCATCTTTACCCCGTGAAAATTGTATGAAGCCGCGCACACTTGGATGCGAAAGTACAAGGAAGACAAGGTACTTATTGACGCCTATATCTTCATTTTACTGCATTTTTAGCTTATCATAAAAATATGTTTCTTTGATGGGCCCATCATATATGGTTCCGTGTTTAACTTTTTTTCTGTAATCAAAATATGTATATATCGGTGTAACAAAATTGTTTGTGTTCTGGTTACGGCCTTACGGGTTGACCTTGACTTGCTCAAGTCTTGACATAAAGATATTAACAAAATTCTAAGACATGATCATTTTTACAGCTACCTTTTTTCTTCCGCTTGAAAAGTTAAGAAACGTTTCAATAATATGCATCTCGCGTTTCTGATTTACACATCGTGAAGTTACTCTAAATTGATGTATAGTTTCTGTTCAAAAATTGTTGTGAACTTGTTCATCTTACTTCTATGGATGGGATTTACTTTTTTCCAGGGATGATTTTCTGTCCCAGGGATTCAAATTGACGTTATGAGAAAGCAAAATATGAAAGAACCAATGTACATGGTACGTGGGTGGGTGAAAGTCCCTTACTGGTTCCTTCCTAAGTTATGTTTGATGACGCAAATTGTGGGCTTGTTTCAGTGGGATAGTTAGATTAATCAGACACGGGAACGGAGCTGCTGTTTTCCTGTTAAGATCTACTATGCCTTT
Source organism: Abrus precatorius (assembly GCF_003935025.1). Classification (NCBI taxonomy): domain Eukaryota; kingdom Viridiplantae; phylum Streptophyta; class Magnoliopsida; order Fabales; family Fabaceae; genus Abrus; species Abrus precatorius. Next base: position 28,040,236 of record NW_020874292.1, on the reverse strand, counting down.
TTCCTTATAATTCCTTGATTTTGCACCTTCTGTTTTGTCAGCAAAGAAGGTGGAGAAAACGCCCATTGATGTGATAGAAAAGGCTTAATGAAGATGAAGAACAGATACGGAATGTACAAAACTTCTTTCCTTTCCTTTTATTTGCTGGGTCATAAGTAATACAATCTCCAGTTACCAGAATTCTGTTACACCTGCTAACAATAGAAAGAAAATGGCGTATGTGGTTTTGCTGTAATCAAGTGTGAAAGCTTTGGAATGCCTCAGTGCTTATGTATGTATGTGTGTGTTGATCTGGTTGTACTAGCGAATGTAATAACTAATAACTGTCATGGTACAAATTCAAGTTTATTGGTTGGTTGAATTTCCAGATTGAATGCTAAAAGGTTGACAGGGTTACATCAGCGAAGGATTTGGCACTGGGCTTTTTGTTCTTCTTTCGGAGGAAATTAAGTTGAAGAAGTGTTTTACAGTACTGGCTTTTATCCATCAGATACTAGTGCTTCTACGATGGTAATTGTATGTTAGCTTGAATAAATTTTGCTAACGCTTAAAGAAATTTTGTTACGAGAGGTTGTGAGCACTTCGGCGATCTCCTTCTGCTAAAAAAAGGTCTAGTTGTTGGATGGAGATATGCTTAGTGCAAACTATTTTGTATATATAATAAATCAACTTTTTGATGTCTAATGTCAATCATCACTTTCGAAGTTGAATGCACTAGTTAAGGCAGTTGTTATTGAAATTCTTCTGTATTTCTGAATCCTCCGGGACCAGGTCCCCTTTGATTCCCATGGATGTGTGAGGATGTTTCCGTGAGAGCCCTCAAAGCTAAATTAGTAACAGCTAATGATTATAATTTTCTTGCAGTAAAAAAGAAAAATTCTTCCGGAGTACTAAGAATTTTCCCTGTTTGAGTTTCGAATGTTTGACAAATTTTATCATTAATGAAATTCTCAGTGTTTTATTTCTAGTAAGTTTGATTATACTTCAACCATCAATTTTCATAAACTTGCTTACTTCTCACATTTCTACGGATTAATGATTATTGATTTCTCAGCAAGGTTATGACATGGTGTATCTATATATATATAACTTAAATGAAAGATAAACAAATAATAACCACTAGAAGCAAGCCCAGTGATTAACGTCTCTATCCTACGACCTAAGTGTGAAAGATCGAAATGAAGAGATTAGAATCTCACAATGTGTATAAACTGGGGAGCATCAATTGGCCATGTTGAACGAATGAACGCTGACTAATAACATACTTTTCAATCGATTCAACGGATTCCATGCCCACCGAATAGAACTTGCATCTAAAATGGTAGGTCAGAGATCACAATCACTAACGTTCTTATTCCTTATCTAAATCACTTTATTTTATTCTTAAAAATTAGGACAATTCACTAACATTTAAATTGATAATAAAACGGGTCCTCACTAGACACAAAGAATAGCCATCTTTATTTATTTCCTCTAGAATCTCATTTAGATTCCTCCGCATATTTGGGGTTAAGGGTTTATCACATAATCGTTCTGTTTGGATCGCGCGAGTCACCAATGATAAAATTCAAACAAATGATTTTGAGTTTTAAAAAATGTTCTTTTTACAATGCCCTTAAATTTTAGAGGGTACTAATGTCATTCTCCCGTATTCCACCTTATTTATAATATACGAGATATATCCATATCATTAATGAATTGACAAAAAAGTTGATAGTTTTTTATATTATTTTTAAAGGTAAATTTTATGATGCTAAAATATTTAATGTTCTCTTACATGTGCAACAATTACGATTGTTAATTTTATATTAATAAATAGTGAGATTAGTAATTTATTTTAAAAATATGTAAATAATTTTTAATTACTAAAATATTAAAAAAATCATAATTCTCTGTTTAAAAAAGGAGTACAATGTCTTTGAAAGTAATTTAACAAAGCACTATTTTTAAAATTACACATGCAAAATAGGGAAAGAAGTTGCAGTTAGGATTACTTAGAAGGAGAGAAATAGAGGCTAAGTGAGGTGCAGATGGCAACATACATAGTTATAAAGGATCATGATAACGCTAGAAGATAACTTTGCTTTAATATCAAGATGGTCACCGAACAAAAAATCTGCTTAACTGAGAACATCTACAAAGCCACAGCACAACAAAGTTAAGAGCATTAAATGAAAGTCATCACTGTTCAAATTGAAACCACTACAAATCTATTAAAACCATCGTACATTGCCAAGTCCTAACCCGCAAAACCTCTTCCAACCGCATGCATTTTCATGCCTTGCCACCCATGACATGTTCTTCACGGAGATTTGAGCCCCCTACTCAAGGCCTTCTCACTTTTCCCCTCTTTCTCGTTTGTAGCACATTTGTCGCTTATCAATTAAGCTTCTAGGTTTCTTTCGTTATTAAGTTGCATAATTCTTTATTTTGCTGATGTACCTAAATGGATTGTGCTTGTGCCTTTAATGTGGATCAGTTGCACTAATCAGTTTTGTCCATTCTCAAAGGAGAAAAAATGATGTTAAATGAGTTGCAGTAAAATTTTTAGAATAATCTTTTGAGGTTCTTTATAATAATTAAAATTTTTACTAAACTAAACTAAACTAAACTTAAATTTGATATAAATTAAGGTGTTTGTTATTATATCTATAAACATAAAAGAATATCTTATACTCTTCTTAAATTAGTAGTTATGATTATTTTAATATTATAAAAATTAAAAAATATTAATGTACTGATCAATAACTTCAACTATTTATTATACATATTTAATATGATATTAATGATTATATAATTTCACGAATAAAAAGGCATATAATACTTTCTTAATCTTTAAGACACTATAGATCACCATAAATTAATTACCTACACATGTCTTGGAAAAAGAAAGAAGGATATAAATATCCTCTCAAATTTGAAAGTGTCCAAAAATTTACCTTCAAATTTTCAGAGTAGGGATTAAAATTCTACTAGTGAGATTCATTATTTTTTATTTTCTATCTTTTAATGTTGTGATTATTGACTTAGGATAGAAGATAGAATATCCATTTTACCTATTCGTACTTCTCTCATTTCTTGTAAATAAATAAATGAACAACTGAAAAAATATTTTCATTTTTTTACCGAACTCAACCAAGAGAAATTTTATCTTTCTTTACTTCATTTTCCCATAATCCAAAGAAATTAGAAATTCTTTTTTTTTTTTTTCTTCTTCTTCTGCCCAATTATAGGGTAAATATAAAATCCTCTCTAGTAACAGGGAGGATCCAATAAAAAAGATAAAAGATACATTCTTTAAAAAAATATTAACTTTTTTGTTTAATTTTTTTATATATTTAAAAAATATATCTGATCTTGACTAATAAAAAATAAATTGAATAGCCAGGGAGTAAAACTCTTACGAAGTTTTTGTTTTATTTATAAAGTTTCAAATCAAAATCTCTTTTATAGATAAATCAAGTTATTTATCGCTTGAACGAAACAAATGTCAATGATGACATTAACTTTCTTATTGGGGTTATTTTTAAAAATAATAAATTATAAACTATATTTACTTCATTATATTCATCTTTGAAAAAAAACAAAATTGAGGAATATGAAATGAAAACTATTTTCATATTTTTGAATTGATTACAATATTTTCAAAATAATATAAAAATAAAGTTATTTTATTCTATTATAGTTTATCTTTATTTCATTTTATTTGACCTGTAATTAGAATATTAAAATATAACGTAAAAGTTTTATATTAACTAAATTCTCATATTATTCCTTTAAAAAATATATTTTAGTTATTAACTTAGTTTTGATGCCATAAATTACATATTAATTAAAATGACATATATATAAGGATATATGTGGAAGATCAAAGTTATCATTGGTTTTAAAAACTGAAACTAAAATAACATTTAATGTATTCAAAAACTTAATATTTTACAGTGATATAAGTCTAACCATTTAATATATATTATTTACTAAAAATTTATTTTTTTCACATGTTTTTTATCTATCAATTTTAGAAAATAACACACATATTAATAGATTAAACTAAATTCTATTTTATATTAAATTTAAGTTTAAATACCTTTTAACTACCTCTAAATAGGGCTAATTTTAAAAAATTACCTTACAATTTTTTATTTTATTTTAATGCTTAACTATTTTATTTTTTATTTTTTATACCTAACATTAACTTCCGTCAGTTAAATGGTGACGTAGCTAACAATTTGTCATATTACTGTTGATCTCTCTCATCCACCTCACTGTTAAACCACCACGTTAGAATTATACCTTATCATTAAAAATACACGCCTAATCTACACGACCATGTACTTTGACCGTGTACATCTTTAATTTTTAATATTCAATATTCACAACTTTTCTGAAAAGTATATGCCCATGTACATGATCATGTACTTTGATTGTGTACATATCTGATTTTGATAGTGTATTTCATCCCCACTCCCAACAGCACCATCACCACCTCTAACATCTGCATCCCCACCCCCAACATCAGCATCTCCACCTCCAACATCCATGAAGCACCAAATTTTTTAAAGAGGCTAATCCTCTATTATTTGATTATATGAATCAAGCCATTACTGTAGATTTGAATGAAAGGCTAACTCCACCATCTTTATCAACTCTACCAAGTCAACCAACCAGATCTGAATGAAGACTGTATTTTTTGGGAACCATTTTGGGAGAGGAAATAGTACTTTATGTTATATTCTATTGGAAGTAATATAACTTTATTTTAAACAATGTACGACAACTTATTTTAAGTTAGTATTCATGTGAATGAGAACCCTTTTATGAACCACTTTCTGTACCTTTTGATTATATTAAACAATGTGCAACATAAATCTTATGTCATTAAACCAAATTCAACAGGTTGAACAAAATAAAAAATACAGTGAACAGAACCATGAGTATAAATCTTATACCATTGAATTCATTCAATCATATTCAAAACAACTTTCACTCCATTAAATTACAATCTGTCAACATTTAATACTTTCATACCAACAACATTCATTGCTACTACAATGCTTATAATGGTAATGAAAATTAAAGCACAATCACTAAATATCCTAAAATCTTCACTCTATTCCTCTTAATAACAATCTTTTTCTTTTTGTGGGATATTTTAAGCTTCATTAATGTAAGTTATTGATGGAGATCATGACATTCTTGCTGAAGTCTCACCATCTCTTCTTTGATTTTTGCCATTTTCTTCTCAGTTGCTTTTTTAACCTCCATTAAATCACTGATCTTTGCCTTCAACTCTTAAATTGTATGGATTTCTTTCAACATAACATACTCATTGTCCTCATCTATAGGCTCTTTAACCCAACAAAAATAATTGCAAGAATTAAGTTCCTGCAAATCAAATACAAACAAATTTATAAACACAATCACAAATTCAGAACAAATACAACCAGTTAAACTTACATTCCAACCAGAGTATCTCCAAAACCTTCTACCAGGATTATCCTTACTATGTGAGGTCAAATTATAGCGAGTTTCTTACATTTGCAAGTTACAGCTCGTGTAGAAGATGAGCATGATGAACCATTCACACTACTCATTTCCTCAAGACAAAGAATCGAAACGAAACCCCAAATGGATAACGACAACACACAATAGAGAACCCTAACCTTCTTTTTCCTTTTCTGCTTCTTCTTTCTTTCAAGTTCGTCTTCAACATCTTTGTTCTGTGCTTATTCTTCAATTAGGGTTTTAGATTTGACCTACTTTCCCTTTTCAACGCTTTGTTTTGTGCTTCTTCAATTAGAGTTTTAGATTTGGCCCACTTTCCTTCTTCAGCGTCTTCATTCTATGCTTCTTCTTCAATTAAACTTTTAGATTTGGTCCTCTTTTTCTCGCATCACCTAAAACACAACTTTTAAGTTAAAATTAAAAAATGTTGATGTAGGATCCGAACGTGGTGGTTTAATGGTGAGGTAGATGAGAGAGATCCACAGTGACATGACAAACTGTTAACCACATTACCATTTAACTGACGAAAGTTAATGTCAGGTATAAAATAAAATAAAAATTAGTTAGATAATAAAATAGAAAAAAAAAAATTCTGAGATAATTTTTTGAAATTAGTCCTATTTGGAGATAGTTAAAAGGTATTTAAATGTTAAATTTATTTACAATTTTATTTTCAAGTTATGATAAATGTATAAAACATTTAAGACATAGTTTAAAAAAATAACAAAATCACTGTACCTCACTTAATTTAAAACTCTTATTATTCTTTTCATTTTTGAAATTATAATTTAAAAATAGTTTCCATTTAATAGTAATAAGGTCATGAAAATTGTTAAAATGAATGCATAAAATAAAAATAAAAATAAAGAACTAAAGTATAAAAATAATAAAAATAAAAATAAGATTGCATTGATTTCCTTCACAAACAAACTATATTATTTTTAATATTATGTATAACTAAAGTATAAAAATAATAAAGCATAAAATAAAAATAAAAATATTTTATAATATACATTTTAAAACAAATAATATCAATATAAATATGATATCATTATATATAAAAAAGAACTCTACAAAATTTTCAAAGTTTTATTATTCATATATAATTAGTTAAAAAAAATAGCATATAAAATATAAAAATACAATAAATGAGATTGAAAGAATTCAAACTCGTACTGAAAATATATCGAATATAATTTTAAAAATTATAGGTTTTGTAAAAAAAACAGACAAGCCTTATATACCCCTACTAACAACAAACTTTTTTTTAATATATTTTCCAACACACATTTTATAATTAGTTATTTTTAAACAATTTAAAGTAATTATTTATTACAATTTCAAAGTAATTTTTATTTTACCAATTTTTTTATAAGAGTTGATTAATTTTTAAAACAAATATTTTATTTTTTTTAAAAATAAATTATAAAAATGAATTAAAAAATGTGTTGAAAGAATAATTCCTCAGCATTTCTCAAATGTTAATCGTCTTTTAATTCTTATCTTTTCAGGTCTCGCTGGGCTGTTAAATTCTTCCCGCACGCAGTGGTTCTTCCTTCCACATTACAGCGTTCAGCATTAGGATTTCTGGGTGCCTTTTGCATGTTTCGAGCAACCAGATTTTGATAGGTAGGGTTCAAAAGTTGTCTCTTTTTTTTTTTTTTAAAGTTAGATTGATCATATTTAAATGTTATTTTTTTAAGTCAGTGTCAACTAAATTAATATGATAAAGATTAGGTTGGATTATCTAGGTAAAGTAAAAAATATTTTTAAATTTTTTATTGTCATAAATTAATTTATTTACATGAAATTTTTAATCTTAATTTTTATAAATTAAAAGAATCACCATACTTTCAACAAATTTACACTAGTTAAAAACCATTTTCTTTAATTTAATTGATCAATAAAAAGTGATAATAGATTGACCCTAACTAAATAATATCTATATATTGACAGTTAAATTAATGACAGGAGAGATGGGTTTGACAGAATTAATAGACAAATTATATAAAATTTAATTGAAAAAAAAGGCTGAAAAGTGTATTAAATTGAAAGTAATGGGATAAAATTAGCTATTAGCCTAATTGACAAATGTAAAATGATAAATAAGAGCATTATAATTAAATGTATATATTTTAAAAAAAATACTAAGTATATATTTTAAAAATATATTATTTTAACTTTAATTTATTAAAAAATATTTATCATCTTTAAATTAGGATAATAATTTTTAATTTCACATCATTTATAAAAATTTTATTATAAATAAATAGGATTTAGTGACTTTCTTAAATCATTTTCAAGACATTAACAGTTTATTGTTTTCTAAAATAATGAATATCGTGATATCTGTTTATTTTTATTATTTGTAACATATTTTCTTCCTTTTCAGTGTAAAAAAAAAAGAAGTAAGGTTTAAGAAATAAAATGAGTAAAGAAGGAATTACTTAAAACTAATGAAAAAAATAACAAAATCGCTTTTAGCAAGTCACCAAAATTAAAAAATGCTAGCATGAGTGGGTTCTGTGAAGTGAAGTGAAGGGCACAGTGGTAAGGATTGATGGAGAAGTTAAGGGTGTAGCTTTTTAAATATCCATGAATTGTTAAATGTATGGGCAAGTTCTTTTTAGAAACTATTCTGTTGACACTTTCAATTCATCAACGCTTAACATGTCCAATCATTAGCATTTTGTCACTAACTCTTTCACATTTGTTAATATTAGGGCCTATGGTTGCTTAATCAGTTTTTAGAATTGATGTGGTTTTCTGTATATTTTGTATCTATAGATTTTATTAGAGCTCTTTTGCACAATCAAATTTAGTTTATTCTTTGTCTACTTGTCTGCAGCATCTAAGGTTCATCCTCTGCACCTTGAGTACTACAGTTTCTCTGGTCGTTTTATTGCCTGCAAGTGCTATTGTTTTTTATCGTGTGTTTTTCATGCAATTGGCTGGAAACTAAATTAAATTAGAAGATAAATCGGATGCTAATCCTTTCTTGTATAGAAGCTGCAAGCAAATATCGGAGATGGATGATGATGCATTAGGTCTGACATTTGTTAGACAGGTAGAGGAATTAGGATCCAGGAAAGTGGTTGAGCTTTGTCCAAGTGGGAAAAACCTTGTAGTGAATAGTAAGAACAGGGAGAAGTTTGTTGATCTTCTTATACAGAAACGTTTTGTAACATCCATATCTGAGCAGATATCACATTTTGCCAATGCTTTGCTGATAATCTTTCCAACACAAAGCTCCAACAGTTCTTTAAAAGTTTAGAGCTTGAAGATCTTGATTCAATGCTCCATGGGAGTGAAATACCATTTCCATTTTATCCAGTGTAGCAAAAAGGGTTTTAATGCCTTATTGCTTCTTGGAAAGCATCATTGTTTTGGATACTTATAAACTTTCTCACTTTCCTTAAAGGAATTGTTTGCTTTGTTAAAACTTAGAATCGTTATTGAAATCTACTACTTTCCTAACTGGTCATCAATCATGCTAGAGATCTTATCTGTGTTTAAATTATTCCTTTCACCTAGCCCAATAGGTTCAACCTTGATGTGACTACATTTTGTACAAATGTCTCCCTTAGGTTCATAGTGATTTGTTTTTGTTATGCAGCATGGAATCACAATTTTGGTACTTTTTTTACAAAAAGAAAATACCATAATGCAGCTATATTTTTACCTTTACTGAAACCGTCTAATAAAATTGTGTTAATGGTAATTGTCCGTTTGAGGACTTATTCAGAGATAGCATGTTAAGAAAATATGAATTCACTGTTTTCTTGCTGAATTGCATAATCATTTTAAAATCTATTATCGTAGTAGTTTCACCTTTTGTGGATATGCAATAAATTCTCTTCATAAGTCATTATGGTGTTTAATGAAGTCTTTGAAATAATTTTTTTTTGAAGGCTTTCCATAACTCATTGCTTAAACATCTGATAGGAGAAGCTACTCAATTGTTAATTTTTAATATTATATTTTATGAAAAAAAAAAAAAGAAAACTTAGGAAGGTGTTGGGAGAATGTCTGCAGAACAGAGGAAGGTTCTTCTTTTCTTTTGGACATCTGTGAAATACATACCAGTTGGTTTCAGTGGTTTGGCTTTCCAACTATGCATTTGCAGCTCTATGAAACGTAATGATCACCTGCAATTCGGGTAGGAGAGAATTTGATTGCACATTGTAATATCGACACTCAACTTTGTACAAATTACAAGGTAGGATAGGATTACATCTGATCACAAAATGATAATGTGAAAAGGCTCTGGTTCTGTTTCTCAAATTATTTGTTGGTAGCATTGTCAATTTGTCACTTGATCTTCTGTCAAATGAATTAATATATGGGGTCAAGTATCAGTCAAGGAAGGAAAAATTGATGATTCTTTGATGTGATCATTTTACTAAATAGCTATTGGTCATGTTCAAAGTGCTACTATTCCTCATAATCTATTTAGAATTAGCATTTTCAAAATTCAAACAATTTATCAATTGTGATGCGTTTACTACGTCACTGTTCACCCCGAAGAAAAAAGCTACTACTATCTGCCCTCTGAATTTTTTGTTTAGGAGGCAGAAACCTTTGTCTGCAACTTCTTGAAGATCATTAAGAATATTAAGGGCGTAAATGTTTTTTCTAATACATGCGATTTTTTAACAATAAAATTTTGGTTAATGTGGTTTTTTTTATTGGTATCAATACTTTTACGAGAAACTCTTAACAGATTGATGCAAGAATGATTTTGAGAACTTTTTATTGTTTTTTCCCTTCACTGGAGTAGGAAATTCTGTTGCAACGTGCAGTAGTCCTTAATCATGAACTTTCATTTAATACAGTGTCTTCCTCCAGGAATTGTTTTCTGGTTACGACGCTAATTCAGGATACAAATGCTACACTTTTTCCCCCGAAAAATAATGGAATGGCTGTGAACTATACTGGCTTCAGTCTTCGAAATTGGAATTTGCGTTGTTAGTTATTCACGTGTGGTTTCGCATTTGTGAAGAGTCAAATTTAAGGAGAGGAAAAATACTCATCTTTTATAACTTGTTCTAATATATAATTTAGACGTTCTAATGACAAAACAACATATCACACATAGTTTGAATCCAAAACTTTATTTAAGAAAAATTATAGGCATGCATCGTGTGAACCACCTCCATTGGCTTACATACCTTTTGAACTTACTATATAATAATGTTTGATAGACATTTTAAGAGGGGTGTAAACCTAGTGACAAAGAGGAATAGAAAAGCGAGAATCATAAATATAATTAGTGATGTAATTTAATAGAAAGAGATAGAAGCAAATTTAAAAACGAAATATTCTTTGATAAAAGTAACAGTATAAAAGTAAATATCATTTATTCAAACCTAGAGAAACACAATAACACACCATCACAAACTCATGTAACCCACCCATAACCATCATCCACAAACTCAAGCGCCAGCAGCTTAGTTCACTTCAATACACAACTCCTAGTATCTCTCATGTCCAGCTCTTGGCATGTATGCTGACGTGGAGCCAAGGGCCATGCTTACATGTAGGTATACCCACCATACAACCATAAGACTTACCATCATATAATAATATTAATAATAAAGACTAATGAAATAAAAATAGAAAAGCTTTTCAACCATGACATGCAAAATGGTAGACCTGATCCCAACAACAAGAAGGACGATTTAAACATTTTTTTTTACTCACTCTATCCGTAGTTCTAAGCTTCAGCCTTCTCAACAGTAACCTCTTCTGTGGCTTCCGCTGCTGACTCAGCTGGTTTGTTCTCTTCCTGTGCTGTTGCTGTTGGTGCTGATTCTGTTTTGGTAGCTTCTTTAGGCTCCTCTGCTGTTGCTTCTTCTTTCACTTCTTCAGTTTTTTCCTCTGATTTCTCTGTTGCTGGCTTCTCTTCCTCTGGCTTTGCTTCCTCTTTGTCCTTTGTTACCTCCTCCACAGTCTCACCTTCAACTAGAACTTGGGTTTCTGTAGCAGCTGGAGCTTCTGTTGTTGCTTCTGTTTCTTTTGGTTCTTCGGTGGTTTCTTCCTTTGGTTGTTGGGTGGTCGATTCTGGAGCAGGAACCTCAGCTACTGATTGTTCTTGGGCAGGAACCTCAGTGGCTGGTTGTTCTGTGGTTGTTTCCTGGGTCTTGGTTACCTCGGTTGTTTCATTCTCTTGCACTGGTGGTGGAGCTTGTTGTACAACCTGTTAGATAAGATCTATTTTTACTTAACAAAGTCTTATAGAGCCAAACTTTACAAAGGTAATAGATTTTATAAAAATGAGAAACCAAATACTTGAAGGGAGGGACACTTGAATGAAACATCACATAATCAAAACTATCATAATGTGTTACAAGACATATGTAAATCGTCTAAATTATCGTGAAATTAATAGAACTTATGAAGTAAAGTTCTAGCCAAATATAGTGATAGAATCATTGTTTTCCTTTTCTTTTAAGCTTGGAGAAGTTCAACGCGGTTATTGGGGGGGGGGGGGGGGGTGGCGCGTTAATTAGCTTCAACAACTAGTTGGGGTATCGTTGGTTTTAGTTTTAAGAAATTATTGAGTCTGCTTAGCGGAAAAGATAAAAAGAACTTACGCCATAAATTGATCAATGATCTTCGCTTCTTATGCAACTGTGATTTTATTAACCAGATCAACAAGAAAAAAGTAAGAAAAGAAAAGAAACGTGGTTCACATAGAACTGTTGATCGCAACCCAATTCAACATACCAATAAATATTTTAAAGATATTGATCCACCGAAAAAATGGTTCGTGTTTCATAGTCAATCATTGATCAAGAAGGCTATGAAACACGTTGATACTCTCAAATCTCGTGCAGATTAAGCAGCAATTTCTGGTTTGTATATATTGATGGTTACCAAATATGCGGCGATTATATTATTGCAAGAGACTTTTACCATCGCAAATGCAATATTTAAATTTGTATATCGCACACGTTCTCAAGACAGAAAAAAAATCAAACTGATTCGTTGATCGGCAATGAATCACAACAAACAAAACAAGAAAGTGAAAATAAAAAATAGCTATATTCCGTAATTAAAGTTATGATTTTCATCGTTTGCATGTAGGAACTAAACTACACACGTGGACTAATGAAGGGAAGTACAAAACCAGAGGCAATAACAAAGAAACTAATCTTTGAATTACCTCAACACTGGCCATTTGGAAAGGAGAGAGGGATTCAAATAAAACTTGAGAAAAGGTTGGAGAAGTGTTTGAATGAGAAAGAAAGAGTGTGTTTTGTGAGTGAGGTGAAGGAGTTGATCAAGCGTGAGAGGTTTATATAGAGGCGTAGAGTATTGAATAGTAGAAGTAAGAGAGAAGAGTGTGTGAGGTGTGATCACTTGGAAGAATCTTTTTCAAATTGATGACGCATGTCACTGACACTAATTAAAAGACATCGCTGTGCCTAGTTGTCAAAGTTTTTCCTTTTGTTTATTTATCCCTGATGCAAAATAAAACAAAAAAATAAGTACATATAGATGAGATCTTACTAATACAATTATTTTGGTACGTGTATATACAGTGTAGAAATTAAGTGAAACCACTCATTTTTAGTTTTCATTAATTCTTTATCGTAAATATGGTAAAATATCCTTTATTATTTTCTTTAAACCAAATTATGATCTCGAATTATTCTAATATAGAAATATATTAAAAGGAGTGAATAGTTTTTTGTTAAAGAATTCACAAAATGAAAAGATTACTATATCTTTTAATTATTACACACGACAATATTCGTGTTAAAAATTCTATATCAAATAGTATTTCCGTTAAATAGTTATTAATAAAGAATCAGGATGATATCATTTGTATCTTTTAAATAATCAAGATCTATATTTACTCAAATTACATAAAGTTTACACGGTGACAACTAATGGGGGAATCCCCATTTTGTACGAGCAGCAAGTCTTTCCTCTTTGGTGTGGAGTGGAAGGGTCTTTCTTTTGAGCAATAATATTTGTGCAATTTTTTATTTAATTTTCTATGAAATAAAAAAATGATATTTGATATAATAAAAAATAAAAGTAATATGATAAAAATATTATATAAATAATATAATTCTTTCCCCCCTCGTATTATTAACACCTTAAAAAATGTGCTCTACCACTCTAGAGTGGACCCATCCTTTTCCCCAGATCGAAAAGTTAGCCAGCTAGGCATCCAAAATGGAGCAATCATAAATAATGGAAAACAAATAAACATAAAACTTAATAATTTCCACAGACAAGAACAACACTGAGGAGTCTGATCTCTCTCATGAAAAGCCCTCACCTCACAAAGACTTTAATTGAAACCGTACCCAATTACTTCACTTGTGCAGATAATTAGCATTGTTATACAGCTACAAAATCTGTCCTTGGTTAATGGGTGTGGTACCCATGGAAGAAATATGTTGCTAATGTAGCACTAATTAAATGTAATTAAATTAGTGGGCACATAGGAACTCTAGCTGGCATGTATAATTATAATGTGATATGTGAAGGAAGCTTGGTGTCCGTAACATGTTAAAGAAAAAGGTATGTTTTTGCCTGTTATGGTCAAGTTAAGCTGTGCACCAAAAATTAAGGATGGGGAGATTAGCTTTTGCAAAGCATGAAGCAAAATGAGAAACGGACGTTTGGGAGTTTGGAGAAATAGCCAATTGAAAGGCAACAAAGGAAATAGGGCGGTGCCTGATGTGGGGCCCGTCATGAATGGGCATCATTACCCTCCAAAATCCCAAATGAATTGTGGGACCCATATGAGAAAAAATAGGAAAGAAAAAACAACACAAGAAAAAAAGAGGTTAATTGCGTGGACAACTTTTCGTTCCCTGAATCGGCCCATTTGCATTGCTCACAGCGTTGGGAACCCCCCTTTTCCAAAAGACCAAAACTTCACATGGCCCCACATGCCTATGCTTTCCACGTCCTACACTCGTGACACACCCCCCCTTTTACCCGTTTCATGTGCCACGTCACTCTATCTATCTTACAAAATTCCTACAATTGTTTTTTTAAACATATTTTAAATTCTCTCTCAATTATTCTTCTATTAAGAATTATTTAAAATAAATTAATTTTACGAGACATAAATTTATAATACAATTAATTACTATTCGACCATGTAATTTTATTTTGTATTTTTACCAGGGATGCATTGCGTGAGGTGATTTGGTCATTTCACGATACTAAATTAGCTTTTGTCCTTTATTTATACTTGTTTCTATCCCTTACACGTCTTGTTGCTCCTTTGGGCTAAGACACTATCATGCTGGCCATGAAATTTAAAAAACATTATCGGGGATCTTCATAATAATGCTCATCTATAGTGTCGAGATAATGTTAATTCCCATTCTGAACGTAAGCTGGATTGTTTCCTTCTCCAATTGCGTGTCACAAATTTATGTATTCTTTAGCCTTCCGTTTTCATTATGCCTTGTTATTTAATTACTAAATTTTATCCATGTAATCTATAGAATTTTATTTAGTAAATTGGTACCTTACTATCCGAAAGCAATAAAATCACGTTGTTATGGAAGAAGATGTTAGAATTACATCTGCATGGTTAAAAATAAAAACCATTTCCAGAAATAATGTCTGTTGGATAATGCAATCAGTCCATTTGGTCGAGAGTAGGCAAGATTTCTTCCTTCGTTTTAAATGACTCAAACATTAATCATCATTCCGACATGTTACTGCTGTTTATATTAGATTCTATTAGAAAGACACTAATTTGAAATCAACTAAATATAAAATTGATATAAGTTGAAGCACTCAGAGATATTTACCACCACAAAGCTATAAGAAGCGTTGTCTGTAAAGCGACAAAGTTTAGGTAAAAAGTTGAAGGGCGGTGGAGAGTCCCCACTCTCAATGGACCGCACATCCTCAGCAAAAAAAAAGACTGCTGAAAATGATCTGTGACCATTAACCTTAACACTCAACCAATGTGGAGAAGGCACGTGGATGCTAAACTAGGACAACACCTTTGAATGGCTTCATGCTGGGTTGGCTTAGCCATTATGGGCGTGATTCCCTCAGATAACATGCAATGGTTGGTTTCTAACAAGGGGACTGAATTATTCCCCCCTCGATGATGTGTACCAATTATCGCCCACCCCATGTGGGACCTTCACACTCATGATCTAGTCTCCAACAGATTCCTTAGGTGCATCATGCTCGTATATTCTATGCTTTTCCTTTCCATTTAGGCCTCACCATCTATCACCTTGCAGTTTGTTTATTTTTATTATTTTGTACTAATGCATAATCATTAATTGACGACTACTTACTTTAATCTTTTGCATTCTCTGTGTTCATCATATTAACATATTTTATAAAGTCTGGACAAATTTACTCTTTAAAGTTACTCACAAAAATGTCTAATTTTTTAAATATTCTATATTAACTAAAAATAAAAATAAAATAATGATGCTTCCAGCGGGTACACACGTAATATTAGAATGGGAATTGCCAAGTCACATCTCCATCGTGGCATTGGCACATCACTTTGCCACTGCAACCAGAAATTGCTGCTGCTGCGGTCAATCGAAATTTGGTTTGAGACAGCGACTTGCCAATTTCCCATTTGAAATGCCTTGCCCCTTTGTAACCACGGAACAAGAAAGTTGTCCAAATACACGTTCATAGAGCATCATTTCATTTTATTTTATTTTTATAGTTATTAGAATCTATAACAATTAATAGATTTATTATTTAATAAAGAGTCACTTTGAATCAAATACCAATATCACCAAGCCTATATATAGCATCATAGGCAAAAAAGGTTCAAGCAATAAAGTATTAAGAAAAATATATGTATATTGCTGAGTATAGTGTTATTGAATGCTAGATCACATTCGATCCACTAATTACATTTAGTATCATTTCTAATTAATTGTTCCTAAATTTAGCTTGTTCCTAATACCAAATTTTCAACAAAAAAAACTCGTCAACTATGAACACAGTATAGAAAGCATCTATATTATCTGCGTATATAATTTAAAGTTTTTGCGGCCATAAAACTCTGTTTGAATTCTAGATATAGACTATAGAGCTTGTTTTGTTTTATGTGTTGCAATTTTCGTTTCTAAAATTTGAAAATTTTCTCCTTCGTGAAATCTTCATTCTTTTATTTTGTAATTCGAAAATAACACTTATGTGTAACTCCGTTTCCAGGAGTAATCAACCTGGCTTATAACAATCCTAATACCATATCTAATGTTTTGCCTAAAAATAGTCACTTCTACATTTTATTGTTCACGTTCATAACAAGCTTGATATATGGGTTCCTAAAAAAACTTATTATATGGGATAATATCCAAAGGATCTCAAAGTTATCAAAAGAAATTCTCAAATCAATACGATGTAGATTTATGAATAAAGAATATGAAATTTTTGTTTGAGAGTTAGTTTTTGAAAAAAAGAAAATGAGAAGACTTATATAAAATGTTTGAGAGTTTTTAAATAAAAAAAAAAGTTTATAAAAACTCCAAAACTCTCCTAATCTAATATTGTTAAGTTTATTTAATTTATAAAATTTTGTATTAATTAATCTTTCCTTCTCTTCTCTTTCTTTACTTTTCAAATTTTTTCTTTCTTTCTTTGACTAAATTCCTAAATAAAACCTAGAAGCATAACATTATTGGATTAAGTTAAGATTAAAAGGAAAAGTTCAAAACATGATAATTGTATTGATCCTAAAATTTGAGAGAAATATAAACTAGCCAGTGAAAAGATCGAGAAGGATGTGAGCAAAACAAAAATTAAAGCCTTTTGACATGTTGTATCAATCCTAAACACACTAATAGGCTCGTTAAAGGTACTAAAGGATGGATAATAGACTTGGAACAAGTGATATGGAATCAAGATAAAAAAAAAAAGGAAAGTCTTCTTTATGGAATAATATATTAAGGGAAAGTGAAATAATTATCATCACAAGCTATTTAATTAACGAAGGATGTGAATTTTTTTATTTTTTTTTTGCATTCCTAATCTAACTAAGGCTAAAATTTTATAACTAAACATTCATTTAAGTCTTTGTGATAGTAAGCATTGGATATTTTCGTTCTTAAAATTTTAAAAATGTCACATTAATTTCTAACTTTTATTTTTATTGTGCATTTTAAGCCTTATACCTAAATACTGTTAATACATAATATGTCACGTTAAGTGATATGTATAATTAATTACATATAAAAGATGACATCTTATACAATTTTAATTCATGTTTTTAAGTCTTATTTTTTAACATTTTATTTCAGAAAATTGTCACTTGTTAGACATTTTAATTCATGCTTTTTAAGATAGTTCATCTATTAATTATTATTCTTCTTGATCATTTTATCATTATCATTGCCAAAAATCACTCTTGTCAGACACTATGTATGTTCTATAATATTGATAATAGTGATTTCAAGGTTCTCTACTTTATAATTTCATGATTATGATGTTTATCTACTTGTTCTTTACTACCTTTGAAATTGAATGCTCTTAGAACAACATTTGTGTTAGTATCTTCATTGCTATTGCTAGTGAGTGAATTCTAGCACACCATCATATTTTGTGATGTTTTAAGGTTCGATGCATAGAAAAATTATACAAAAGTTGCAAAAAGTTTCCACCTTGAGTTTTAGTGAAGCTTTTAATGCCTCCATTATGAGGAAAAACAAGTTTTTTGAACTTCACAAGGAGGATATACATTATTGGATTGAAGGGATGAAGTTGTTAGAAGAAGTTAAGAATGTGAAACTAAAAATATAGCTACGTTGAAGGTTAAGAGCCTTTATGATTTATGTCAACATTAAATGTTGTTATCTAGGTCTGAATTAAAGGTGCAAAAAAGTGATATATGTAATGAAAAACAAGATGGAAAAGATTATGGTGTCACAATTCATTGTAGAGCTTTAGAAGTTGAAGATTGTGGATAAGGAAGAGCCTCAGACGATGACCAACAATGATAATTTATGACAGACGATGACCAATAATGATAGTTTATGACAATGATGGTGTAGAATAATGAAGAAGAAAAATGGTAGGTAGATGACATGTTTTTAAAAAAAACAGATTAAAATGTTTAACAAATGACTATTTTAGAAACTAAAATACCCCAAAATATATCACATCTTATAGAACATCATTTTTATCATATAATAAATCATACATATCACTTAATACAACATGTCAATATTTTATTATTATGTGTGGCTTGATAGGCTAAAATGATTGAAAAAAACAAAAGTTAGAAACTAACTTAACATTTTTTAAATTTAGGAATTAAAATGCACAATGCTTACTATTTTAGAAATTAAAATGAGAGTTTACTTAAAATTTTATCTTTTAGCATATAATTTATGATCTTGAAGTAAAAATCAAATACTAAAACAAATAAATAAATAAAAGTAATTGAACTAATTATATACTTATTAAAGTATAAAAGATGAAACATTACTTATCAGGATCTATATTTTCTTTAGTTTGTATGAGAATTGAACATCTAGTTCTTTTTTTGCTTAAACCTAGCAAGTTTGCTTAAACGAGTGCCTTTTCACTTTTTGTGTCTCCACGGAGGATCTAAACACAACAAAACTAAGGAAGAAGAGGAATCTCCCAATCTCATGATTTCTCAAGTTGTTTCAACACATGTGGTAGAGAAATTGGCTAAGAAGAAGTCTTAAATGTTCACTTACCTTGTTGTTGTGATGTCTAGTTTTGTCGTCACTTCAATGACCGTTTACTTTGTTTATTATAGATTTGCATGGAAAATGAAAGTAGTTGTGTCGCAAGTTAATCCTTTAATTATATGTATCTTGACACTGGTTTATGTGCATCTTTTGCACGTGAATATTAGGTTGTGTTGATTTAGGGTGAAGAATTTCCTTGGTTTGAAATGTTGGGCACATTTTTTCTCTTCGTGGGTGCTGCTATAATGAAACGCAAATTGTTGCAGTCTTGCCATTGACTAAGGGAAGGATTGTTCAAGCTTAATGAATTTTTTGCAATAATTAAATACAGACCCTGCGTTTAGATCTTCCGTGTAATAGAAAAGATGAAAAGGCACTCGTTTAAGCGAATTTGCTAAACTTAAATGAATATTGTTTTTTTGCTTAAGAGAAGATTTGCTTAAGAAAAAAAAACTAGATATTCAATTCCCATACAAACGAAAGAAAATCTAGATCTCGATTGAATATGTGAATCAAAAGAAAGAAAATAATCTATTGTCTTTAAGTTTAATAAATACAGCTGTAAGTAGCATAATTTGAGTATTTTAAATCTATCATATAAAATGATAAAAAAAATAAAGAAATATATAAATCATAAGATTCAAATGGGACAAACATGAACGAAGGATTGTCTTGAATGTTACCTTGAGACCAAAGGTATATCACATAAGCTTGAATAAAAATTTTATTGTCGAAATTAAGTGTTAGGCAATAAAAAATCAAGAGTAAACTCCAAGTAGCAAAGGTAATTGAGAACGCTGCATTGGATGTGTGCACATACTAAGCTATATAAGATTAAAAAAATGGATGTATTAGAATAAATAAATAAATTGGAGTAGTTAGTTAACGCCTATTAAGGTCCATTTTCATTCTTTATAATTTATTAGTAATTGATAGGACTATTTTTATTTTCTAAAATTAATTTTCTAGTAAATTAAATTGAATGAATATATTTTTCCTTCACTCTAATTTCACATTATCTAGGTAATTATTATTTATATTTAATTTTTATATGTTGTAAAATTTATATTATGAACTCATGATTATTATTTTATTTTTTAAATAATTTTTAAAACATCTAAATTATAAACATACATATTAAATAATGTAACAACATATTATTACATGACATTTTAATTTTTATACTAATACATAAAAACTAACAAAATAAACTAGCTATATTTCTTTTTTATTTGCATAGTTGATTGGTTAAAATTACACATTTAATTATGAAAATAATATATACACACACTATTAAATAAAATATTGTTATAAAGAGATTAAGGGAACGTGGAAAAAAATTATCATCGTTATTGTTGATAAAATAAAAGTCAACATACAAGTCAACTTTTAAGAATAACAATGCCATAAGTCTCATAATTATTATAAAAATATGCTCAATGTATTTCTTAACTTATTGAATTCTTGTCTTAATGAACTACTGTTTTAGCTTGAAATCTTTTCATGTTTTAAGTCCAAATAAAAAAAATATATAAAATATTAAAACTTTTTAAAATAAAATTAATTTATTAAATAATATACTTGTGTATATAAAATAAAAAAATTTATTTATCTAAATATTTTTTTATGTGTTACTAACATCACTATTTTAAAGTCTAGCCTTACTCATGTTAGCAAATATATCTTTCTTCTGTTTTGAAAAAAAAAATCTTCTCTTAGTAAGTATACTCTAATTGATTTTTAAAATTTAGAAGAAATTATTAATTTTATATCATAGATTCGTGCATATTTATAAAATATTTATTTTTTATATTTTAAAATTTTAAAATTACAGTTTAATTGTGATACATTATCCGTATAAAATTTTTTATATTATTAACCTATTAAAATGCACAATAAGTATGACTTTAAATTAAATATTGTAAAATTAAATATTGTTTTTCTAATATTACATTTTATGGTTAAAAATTAATGTAAAAATATTCATACTATTTGTTTATTCTAATTAAATTATTAAAAAAATATAATTTATTTATTTGATCACTTGAATTGAATCAACCTTTTCTTCAAAAAGTTGATTTAGTCAAGTTTGTTGAAATTGTTTTCTAAACCCAAATCAAATAAATCCAATTACTTTTGATTGTTTTGAATTTTTTTGCCACTACAGAAGAAGGTATAATGTGCTTTTATCGTATTGGTATGTAACTATGTAAGTATGTTTTAAACCCTTTGCATCCCAATGACTCCTTTTTAAAATCAACTTTATGTTTCTGTTATTAAAGAACAAAGAACGTTTTTACTTGTTGATCATATGTTGCTTTTGTTTAAGTGGATTGCATTACCTCCATAACTTTTAAAGAAAAATTAAAAGTGCAAAACATAAAAGAACGATTCTGTTTGAATGGCCCTATCTTCCCTTGAAATAGATTAAAGGTTAGTCTTGAATCAAAAAACATTATAAGATTGATAATTGCATGAAAACAGAACAGTGTGTTGGTGGTCTTATAGATATTGATTCAACAAAAAATTCTCAGTTGAATACTACAACAGTTCAGTTTGAAAGTCAAGACCGGGACTAATTGTCGAAGTTGCTTTTGGGAGACATGATTTATTTTGAAAAACGACAACTTGCAAACATCGTTTTCACTCTGATCTTTCTTTTTGGAACTTTCTTTTATTATTTTTCGATAATGCATTTGCTTCTTCGTTCTGTGTCCCAAATTAGCAACAAACTAGGTCCCTTTGTGAAAATTGGGACAGGGGTAGTGTGATGTTCTCAAAGCTTTAGCTGTCAAGTGAATCCGTAATGAATTTTATATCTAAATTTCTAATAGATTGGACTTATTGTATCATTCTATGGCTCTAAACACCACAGGCTTCAACTAATTGGTTCTTTAACAATCTAGATAACAGATTCCTACCCAACCACGTACAATTATGTTCATTTCCATTTAGCATCATTATATTGCCAGCTACCACCCCATATTATTGGAATGTTTACAAACAAGAAATAAGGGACAAAAAAGTGGGTAAATATAGTAGTTAGGAGAGGAAGAGAAAAACGTCTGTGGAACAAAGAAAGATGCACCACAATCTAATCTTTAAGCAAATAATTGTCTGTCTGTTCCAGAAACTACTAACTCAAGCTTTGGCGCTAACAAAAAGAATATACCATGAATCTTCTGACAAAAATTTTGAAGAATCCAATAGAAACGGATGGGATAGTTTGAATAGAGTACAGGGTCCATAATTCCAGGGGAAATCATATACTTCTTTTGGACAACATCAACATAATCTGTAATAATAATGTTAATAATGTTTTCTTTTGCCTTATATATGGAACCACGATTAAGCTTCAAAACTAAGTTGATGGTCACTTGTCCCTCAATATGATGAGCAACAGTTTGCATGCATAATAATGTATATCTTGTCATGCAGCATACTGTGCACAATTAAATTGCCCACTCCATGAATTGCTCAACAGACAACTTCCCCCAATCCTGCTTCGATATGCTGCCCAGGATTTGGTAACACTCAAGCTCGCTCAATAATTAATGATAACTTAGAAGGAAGATTTATCGGTGAGATATTCATACTTTTTGTAATATTTTGCTAATCATTGCCCTAACGGCATAGTTTAAGAAAATGAAGGTAGAAAAATTTTATCAGAAATAATGTTAGACTATGATATAAAGAAATGTGCATTAACAATATTTTAACATAAAAAACTTTTTGTTTTTAAGTTCTTAACCAATATCCTTGTTACACTAGTTAGCTTTTGTCTTTCTTGAAAACCCGCAAACTTGGCCTAATTGCGATTTTGGAGTGTAATTTTTTAAAATCCTCAACATAGATAAGGAGAAGCATTAGCTAATAACTATACATACGTGCAAAAAATAAGTACACCCCACCGCTACCTGAAAAACATTACCCTGAAAAATTAGGGAAGGACAAAATCTTAACCAGTGCCATTTTAACGTCTAATAGCAAATTCCTATGGATATGTGATCTTTTTGTTTTTTTTTTGGTATCATGTTGAGTTTTCTTAAAAGCACGTCAACATGGGTTAATCGCATTTTGGAGAGTGCATTTCTTTAAAATCCCAGAGCTCTCAACTCGGTAGTAGATGAAGAGATTGTCTTCACAATTATAAAAATAAATATAAAACCTTCACACAAGCTGCATGGAATTAAGTATTAAGGAAGGAGGGTAAACAAAATTCCTTATGTGAGCCTTTTGCATTTATTTCATTTGTATATCTAACATTTCGGCAACGAGACCTGTTTTTCTTTCATTTTCCATTCAATGCATGGATATGCGTCTTAATGGGAACCAATTTTCCGTTCCAGCTTTGTGCTATGTTAATGGTTGTTACATTTTCTCTACAACTTTGTGCTATTTTAAGAAGTCCGTTTATTTGTGTTATTTTTAATAATTTACTTAAAAGGTATACTTGTACAAAATTTATTGAAGATTTTGAAAAGAAAAAAAAAACTGTTTTAGTTCTTTTCTCAAAATTCTTTAGAAAAAAACTATGTTATGTAACCACTAAAAAAATCAATTTAATTTTGGAAAAGTATCATAATTTATGATTAATCTATAAATTTTGAAGATCACACGTCATATTTTTTTGAAATACTCCTTTGATCACACAAGAGAAGAATATATAATAACTTTTTTTAGCAATCATGTAACTAACCAGAAGCCTAATGACACTGACAAGATGACTAAATTATAATAAGATAAGTATGAATATAATTGTAAATAGATGTGCTATTATTTTTGTGAGAACTCTTGACTGGTTGAAATATAACTTTCAAATTAAGATTTAAATTATTGGATGCTACCGAAGCAAATAGAGTGGCAATGGCATATGAAAAAGGAAAAGACTCATGAAATAGCATATGCAAATAGAACTTTTGCATATTTTCATTAATTCATTAACAAGATCGATATAGACACGTAAGTTTATGAATCCATACATCTCAATTAAAAAAATAATTAGAATTAATCAATATATCTCTCAAAATAAAAAAAATAAAAGATGAAATATAAATCATGAAAGTCCTATTGGAAACTTACTTAAGAATAAAATAAATAAATCTTATGTAAATACTTAGAATAAAGTTTGGTCTTATTTATAGAAATTTATGTTTACTCACTTTAAATTGAGTATCTATTTTCTCTCATTTTCTTCCTATGTTTGAAAATCTTGTATTTTATATATTCATAAGATTGAATTTTTGAGTTTTTTAAATTGTGTAAAGTACTTTGAATCATTGCTATTTAATGTGGAACTATTCTTAAAAATGTTGAAGCATTTTGAATGGTTTGTTGACATAAATAAAGTTAAGAAAAACCTTTAAAATTATTCGATCTTAAACCTATCATTGTTTCAAATCAATTAAAAGTAATTAAATCATACTAAAACGATACTGCAATACTACACAATAAAATATTGCAAATCAAAATATACTTATCAAAAGTTGAACAAGTTACCAAACTAAACATTAAAAACACAAGGAAAAAAATCACAACTCTGAACCATACTAAATCACAACTCTAAAGCACTTTGAATCATACTAAACCCTAATCGAGCTAATCTTCTTCGAATCCCTCCAGAAATTGATTATTTTTTTCTTCCAAGGTTCAACAAAAGAAAGACCCACAAAAAAAATGAATAATTGACACACGATCCAGAAAATTAATTGGATTAGTGTCTTCGAACTCGTTGGGGTTTTGATAATTAAAAAAAAAATTGAAATGGGCTTTAACTCCCTCCGAAGAAGCTAAGGAGAGACATAGAATCTTTGAGTTGCAAAAAATAAAAATAAAAATTACAAAGAACCTCGGCATTACGGGGAAACTAATGCTTAATTATCAAAACTGTCCTAAGTTAATCTCTCTTTTCTTTCCCTCTTTAGCCCAAAAAGAAAAAGAGACTGTCCTAAGTTCGATGTAAACCATGCCATCTTTCCGCCTACCTTAAAAAATTATTCAAACACCATAAAGAACTCAAGTTGATGTCTCAAGGTGGGCAAGTGCATCCCTATACATCGAAAGTATCACAAAATCATTAGAAAAAACCAATGGTATCCTAGTATAAAGGATATTGTAAAATCTGTGTACATTAATTTAGAATGACAAAAACAAATAACTAAGAGGACTTACGGGTTAAATATGTCCCACAATATCAATCATTCTCTTTGGGACCTCTAAATTACTTTAACCAGTTGGGTATCCTTCCCAAAATAGAACTTGGAACCTCTAATTACTTTGGAACTCTTTGGCCCAAAACCAGTTTCACCAAATGCAAGAACTAATAAACTTGCAGTAGCTCAAGTGTTAAGAGCTAGCAGGTTATATGCAACATGATTAGGGTCAAAATCTTGAATTTTGAAAATTTTCACGTCCCATTCCCCCTCCTCCAATAATCAAAAAAAGAAAGAAAGAAAAAGCCTGCATCATCAGAGAGGGTGTTCCCTCCTAGGGTGGTTCTTAATTCCTAGGATATGAAGATTATTAACTTTCTTTTAGATAGCTACTTGGAACAAACTCCTCAAACCACGTACCTTAACCTAAAAAACACAGCACGTCTTGCAATTATCCTGACGTGCTTATATAAGAAATTATTAATCCATTTTTCCTTTGTTACTTCCGAACTAGCAAAGTCACCAACTCCCCTAATATTCCAATTCTTAGCATTCTATGCTTCCCAATGTCAACTAGTAGAATACTAAAACAATAGTTAGAAATCTAACTATATTAATAAGATGACAAATATTAAAAAAAGAATGCATATCAAATAAATGGTTAAAATCATGGATCACGGCACAGGACTTTGGGAGGAGATACCTAGCTTTGAGGTTGAATCATGGATCAATTACTTTAACCCTTTTTCATATCATTAAATGTTCTTAAACCTTGCCTTTGGTTTAAAGCATGTTTCTCCATCTTCTGCATACATACTATATTTTTTATCTATCTCTTTTGGTTAGAAGATGCTGAATTAAACTGCTTTTTTCTTTCATACTGAAATTGCTCCCGTCGTTGATGGCATCCTTTTATATCCCTGGTCCCATTACATGCAATACAATTACCTCGTTGTCCCCTCTGTCCTTTTCTGTTGCCTACAATTCTTGTACTCTTTTCCTTCCTAGAAAGCAAATTAGAAAACTTCATGCACATGGTAATTCTCTTTTTCCATATTCATACAGATCCTCGTTTCATAGAAACATGTATTCTAAGACGCAGAGAGGCCTATCTCTGATCGCCTTTGATGCTAAGAACTCAGAATCAGATGGGGAAGATAATCAGAACAAAAACGCACACGAATTATCTGGAGATGAATCCCCAAATATGCGCAATTTCCCCTCATTCTTCCAAGGAAAAACGGTATATTTTCCTACCTCTTTAGGTGGGCTTAATTTTCATTCTAGAGTTAAAATTATTGAGGGAATATATTCATTGTGTTTGGATAAGCGTATTCAAACAATTTATGGAAATTAAATAAGTTGTCTTTTACTGATTTTCATGTTTTAGATCACACTAATCAAAATAAAGCATAATCAGTACATTAGAAACATGTTTAAAAGAGTTTATCAACAACTTACAAAAATAACTTATAACTATATTTTTTCAAATTATATCAAATAATTTTTTGATATAGTTTATTAATATAAACTACTTTCAACTTATCTTAATAAATTTATTATTAAATTTATTACATAACTATATTTTCTTGTGGTGCATTCCTTTTGCACTGCAGGAAATGTTGGAATTGTTCTCTAATCTGATGAGCATGTTTGGAAACAACATTCAATTTGTGGTGAAACCGACTCTGCATGACGGCATGAATGTTGGTATTCAATGGAAATTCGGTAACATTCATGATCTCTGCTCTCATAATCAGAACAACGGAAACATAGGTTTTCATATATGAATTACTGGTGCAAGATGCAGAATGGAATAAGACATGTATTCCCCTGGGGAAGGGTTCCAGTTTACACATACACCATACTTATTACGGAAAGGCGTTAATAAGGTTCGTTTAATTGTGGATTTTGAGGGAAAATAATAATATTAAGATTTTTCATAGCTCATAACATCATCTTTTATGTCTAATTCAGGAATATTGAGATGTTTATGGAACCACTGCTCCAATTGCAACCCTTCAGACTGGTAAGCAAAATCAGGAATATAAAAATAAGATAAATAAAATTCTTTTCATAAATTAAAAATTAATTTGTTAAAATATTTCAATTAATTTCTCTAAAATATGAAAATGTATAAGTTGATTTTAACTTATAAAACATAAGCTAATTTCTCTACAAATACTTGTTCAGAAGACACAAATTGGGTCCATATGCGTACGTCTCAATTTCATATTTTTTTTTTCCCTCTCTTTTTTGTGTCTTCTTTTGCAGAAAATGAAGGTAAGCCTGAGTGAGTTAATGCAGAAGATAGGTTCATTTACAGTGTCGGAATCTGGGAATAAGGCAAAAAGAGTTTTATACGTTGTGCTTGCTGTGTTATCCTTAGCTTCCTTCTTATTCTTCATCAAACTTGTTTCGTAGAAAACCGAGTCATAAATCATGCCATTGTCAATTTCTTATTTTTAGTGATAAAGTAACAAAATGGCTTTAACAAGGTAACCTTCCAGACAAGATTTGGATATCTTGTATTCCTTCTTTTATGTTATGGGAATAAAAAGATACAAACAAATTATTTTCCTAAGTTTCATTAAACTTGCTTTGGTGTCTTTTTATTTCGTAAAAAAATAAAATGAAAGAACTCAAATCCTTCTAGACTTTCAGTCTATAGCGGCAATGTTCATGTACTTCTTGACGTTGGTCCAATTGGATAATCTCCATGACCATGAGAATTTTCCAAATCTGGCTAGCTAAACAGCAAGGTGCATTCCAATGTATTTGGCATTCAAACTCTAAGAGTTGTTTAGTCTCAGATTTTTTTTAATTACGAAATATTACCTTTTTTTATTATTTTTACTACATATTGTATAAATGTTTTATAGCGGAAAATAGAAAAAAGGCGATAATTTTATTAACTAAAAATATTAATATATTTTTTGAAATCAAATAAATTGCAAACGTAACGAGGGAAACATCATAAATGAGATAGAAGGAAAGACGTCACAGCAAGAAGTAAAATGATTTTTTACATAATTTAAAAATATATAACAAAAGTTTCTATATAATAAATTATTACTAAAAATTAGAAGGTTTAATATATTGACAGTATTAAATATTATAAAATTTTAATAAAAAATATAGACCTTAAATGCATTTTAAAAAAATCTAGTAACAGGCATAACTGGACAATTAATTCTATGTTTGGTTTCTAGGATTTCTATTTAGAAAATTAACACTCACACTTAATAATAACAAATACACAATTTAATAAAGATTATAATTAAGATTATTTTAACATATATTCCATTAATATTTAATTATTTCAATTAATTCTATTTAATTTTGAAGCAAGTGAATCCCAAGCTGAATGCCCTGCATAAGAGGAAAAGAAAGCAATTATTGGTAGAATTCCATGTATAGGGCCATAAAAGAATTGTTGACATACATGAACATTCACAATGAATGAAAACAAAAAAAATACGTTATATTGTTGTTAAAGCAAGTTTAACGTAGCTAACAAGTTTTCAATGTGTTTCGTTGTATGATATTTTGGTCTTCATTCATAAAATTTATTGTCGTGTTATTCGTTATATAAAAAATATTTTAAATTGATACCTTTTCATACCAAAACATAATATAACAAAAAAATTATATATATATATATATATATATTTATTTATTTATTTATTTATTTATCATAAACTTCAATTTATCAAATGAAGAAACAGAATTAAAGATAAAATTTTCACGACTCTCTTAAATAAATCAATAAAAGAATAATTAGTTACTCTTTAAAAACTCTCTTAAAAAGTTTAAAAAATGATTTTTTTTTCTCAAAATACACTTAGCCAAAATTATTATATGTGCATCTAGTTAATGTTAAGGACATTTCAATTGTATCTAAAAATGTGTACACTTTTTAAAAATTATATATATATATATGCCCCCTAGTTTCGACATAAAAATAAAACATTTTTTATACAATTTTTCCTTTTTTTTATTTATGCTTTACCTAAAGCCTTGGTAAATTAGACAATGTTAACCGTTTGTGTAAAACATCACTATTAAATATATTTCACTAATAATACATTAGAATTAATTAATATTTTTAAAATTTTGACATCACAGCCATAAAATAGTTGTATTATATATCATATAAAATTTTAAAATTTATTATCGTACGTAATATTATTATTATTATTATTATTTCTTTATATGTATATATAATTTAAATATTAAAAATGAATTTTATTATTTTTTATAAACTTGTTAATAATTTTATTATTTGATGATGTATGTATTAAATTATATATATATATATATATATATATTAAAATAAAAAGTATTTAATGTTTATTTCATTTAATAATAAAAATATTTCAAATATAAGATATAAAAAATTTAAAAAAGAAAAGCATCTTAATGATAGTTAATGAATTTTCCAAACATTTATTACCCGATACTATCTCCAAATTATCTATTACTAAAATTATGTACACATTAAGAACGAAAGAGGTTTCCTGGTTCCTGGATGCAAGAGAGTGACATTCATCATCATTCTCTCACTCTCACCACATTTCTCGTTGAAATTTTCTCTCTTTCGGATCACCACATGACCCTTTCCTTCTTTGCTTTTTTCCCATAAAAATAAAACAAAAACAAAAAACACCCTCTCTCTTTCCTTTGCTTTCTTTGTGTCTTTTCTTGCTGCGAGAGTTATCTCTCAATTTTCTATTCTATGCAGTTTTTACCTTTGTGGGATTCTTTGACCCACTTCTTTCTTTCTTCCAAGACTTTTTTTTTCTGAACCCAAGGTACCCTTTTTCTTTTCCCATTCTCGTTCTGTGGAAGATTCTACCAAGTGGGTTTTTACCTTCCCTTCTATTCTCTTTCTGCGTGTCACGGTCTTTGTCTTTTTATCTGTATTGATGGGTTGTTGATGTCTCTTGCCATTGGAGTGGTTTTGAATTCTGAAGCATGGGTTTGGATGACAAAGTCAAAGACAATGAGAGTGCAGAGGATGATACCTCAAGCGTGCACGTGGGAAAAACTGCCACTGATGAAGAAAGTGGTGATGAAGGGAGAGGGAACCTTAGCAGACACAGGAGTGAGAGTTCCATGGCTGCCACCGAAGATGAAGATGATGAGGAGGAGAGGAAGATTGAATTGGGTCCTCAGTGCACGTTAAAGGAGCAACTCGAGAAGGATAAGGTCCCTTGCTTTTGGTTTCTCTCCTTTCCTTTGCTGTTCGAAAAAATTTATGTTTTTTCAACCACTCTCTCACTCATGTTTGTGTGTGGGTTTCTGTTTGAGAGGTTAGGATGATGAGAGCTTGAGGAGGTGGAAGGAGCAACTTCTTGGAAGTGTTGACATAAATTCTGTTGGAGGTAAGTGGATTGTTTCCATTTATTCAATTTCTGTTTGTTCATGTTATCCTTTTTTTTTCCCTTCAATTTTGTACAATTAATGTGAGTTTATGCATAAGGGGCTCCAAACTCTGCTCAAATTCAATTTTTACAGTGAATGACTCAATTCACAGTCATAAAATAGTGTCCAAAACAGAAGAAATATCATTTTGCCTAAATTGAATTAACTGTATCGGTCATGAATTTGATTAAAGAAAAGAAATCAAAGAATCTTCATCATTTTTTGGAGACTTGAATATCTCATTTCATTTCAATTATTAACATTAACACTGTTACTATTTTAACACATGTTCATTATATAATTATTTTGCAAATGCATTAATACCATAATTTGCTGTTTTTTGTATGGTTTAAACTGATAAGTGATAAAATTTGAACCAAGAATATCCTCAACATTATTTCATTTTGTGAAATCCAACTAACGAATTTAATCAGTAAATGGTTCCATCTTTCCCTGTCTTGTAACTTGCCCTTATGAAAATCCTTTAACTTTTTGTACTTTTCATGAGTTTTGTCCTAACTTCTCATTTGTATTCTGAATAATCTAGAAACTCTGGAGCCAGATGTGAAGATCCTTAGCCTTGCAATAAAGGCTGCTGATAGACCTGACATTGTCCTTCCAATACCAGAGGGAGGAAATCCCAAGGGTTTGTGGTTTACCTTGAAAGAAGGTAGCCGTTACAGGCTGATGTTCGCTTTCCAAGTGGAAAATAACATCGTTTCAGGTCTCAAATACTCCAACACTGTGTGGAAAACTGGTATCAAAGGTAAGTTCATTATTCTCTCTCAATCACATAATGTGAAATAGATAATTTGTCCATAAACATGTCTCATTGAACCTTATTACAGTTGATAGCACTAAAGAAATGATTGGAACCTTCAGCCCCCAAGCAGAGCCTTACACACATGAGATGCCTGAAGAGACAACACCATCTGGGATGTTTGCTAGAGGGACATATTCCGCAAAAAGTAAGGTAATATTAACATATTATTATGTGCTTCCTTTAACACTGGAGATTGTTTCTTGCTGCATACCGTTTTACAATGAGCTAAGACAAAGGTATAAAATTGTTAGCTTTGGTGCATTTTACTATCACCATGCTTCCATATTCAAAGCTAGACTTATCTGCTTCCATATTAATATTTTGGCATTGCTTTGGAAATCAAGTGAAGTTTAATTAATGTCTATTTTGTTTGCATCTATCAACCTACCAATAAATGTTCTAATAAATTTGGCACCAGACTGCATGACCTTCATTTACTCATTTAAAATTCAAATTTGAATCACTTTTTTTCTCACTAGCTAGTCATGAATTCTTGTAGAAACTTATCTTGTAATGAAGTCCTTGCATATGGATTAATGTAAATTGATTGAATTTGTATTTTGTTTGTCTTTATTCAGTTTGTTGATGATGACAACAAGTGCTACTTAGAGATCAACTACACTTTTGATATCCGAAAGGACTGGCAGTAGGAGTCAACAAATTTCTCCTTCAGTGATATGTTCAATCCCAAATCGTTGTTATTTGTGCTGAAATCTCTTTCAGTGTTTACTTGCTTCTTTTTTATTGTTTATTTATTTCTAATCCTGTCTGAGACTGGTAATTTTAACAATGATGAGAGGATTTAGAGGATGAAATTGGTATTCATTTGATAGATAGTTTTGTCAATAAAATTGAGTTTTGCCTGTTTGGGTGCACATTTATGTTTCTTGTTTCTTCTCCGGATAGCAATGTAGGTAAACATGGTATTGAATTCTAATTTGACATCAATTCTGTGAACTTGTGTGGAATTTGATAATTTTGGGTGAACATAGATAAGTGTTTAGAAGATAAAGTGACGATGTAGTCTTAACTAATTACTCTTTCGATCTTATGAGAGAATACTGTGAACTTTTTTTTTCTTTAATATTTAGACATTTTTAATTAAAAAATATTTTTTTTTCCTTTTTTAGAAAAGAAAATTTTCTAGATTCTATTTGAAAAAAGAAAAGCCCAAGGCAACCAATGTTTTTGCTCCTTTTTTGTAGTCCAAAAGCTTTTGTCCCTTGCCTCCAATAGCGCTAACCTGTTTCCCTTCTTTTGGGCTCATTGTCTTGACGGTTCAAGATTTTAACATTCAATCCCAAGGGCCTAGAATGTAAAGATGAAGGCTGAAAGTTTGTTATGTGCAAAAATTACATCTTTAAATTTATCATTAGAAAAAAAAATTAATAAATAATACAAATAAATTTAGCATAAAAAAGTGACAATTTTACTTGTTTAAAATTTATTATTTAATTAATAAATTAAAAATAATATAAAAAGAGAGTGTTTGACAAAAATTATGAAATATAGTTGTACAGTTTTTGCTAAATATTTTGCATTTCTCAAAAAGAAATCTAAAGACTTGAATGAAAAGGAGAAAAGGTCAAAAAATCTAGAAATGAATCATCTCATGTCCCATGATCACTGCACCAAATTTTAGCCAGACAAATAAATATTATCATAATATTAAATGATATATTTTAATAAAAGTTAAGATTAAACAATGCATTGCTCTTGTATGAAACTTCACGTGAGAGAATTTTGTTCTTAAAAAATTTGCACTATTTCGCCCACTAACTGCACTTTATTTTTTATGGTCAAACATATTAATACGTTGAACATCCAAATGTGTTATGATTCAAGTATGGTAAATGATAAATTTATGATACTGATGGTAAAGTTTATTAAAAGAAATATATTTATTATATTTTTATGAATTGAATACAATAAAATTATTATTATTTAATAACAAATTATTGCTTTTAGATATTTAAAATCAGTTATAAAAATTAAGATTAGAAAAATTATAATTTTATATAAATTTTGTTGCATCCAAACTTTAAAGCTGAAATTAAACATTTAAAATTAAAAAAGGTTTTATTAAGAAAGTTTCAATTTATTATATGAATTTATAAAAATATAATAAATATTTTTTTAATTAAAATTCATTATTATTAATTGTTGAAGCTAAACTTTAAAAATTAAAGTTAATATTTTCTTTTTATATACAGTCTTGTAATCTTGAGTGTAAAATAATAAACATTACAAGAAAATACTATTTTTATTTTAAAAATATAATGTTAATCATGATACTAATGCTAACGTTTTAAAAGCATCAGTTTCATACACTTAAAACTAAAAATAATAATAAAATTATGGTGGCCAAATCAAAGCAAAACCGACCAAGCTTAACAATGGTTAGTGTCAGTTAGATTAACAGTAAGTTGGTGTTTCTTTTTTAACTTATAATAAAGTTTCAGTTTAAATATTTTTTTTAAAAGTTCTTGAAAAAAATATAAAAATAAATAAAATTTATGTTAAAAATAATTTATTATTTAAAATTCTAAAAAATTAAATAATAAAATTTTCTAAAACAAAAAATATAAGTTATTTTTTATGATAAAAATTTTATTTTTATAAAAATTCAAAAAATTTACCCAAATAAACTTAATTGATTAGTTTGAATAACACTTAGCGTTACTAAGACTTGAACACGAGACGGCTTATTAAAACTAAACAACACTTATTAATTCATCCACTTTAAATTTTTAATATGTAATATCAAACACACAATAAATAAAATGCCGTTTCTTATTTTACTTCAGAACATAGGAAATAACGATGGATACCTAATCACGTAAAGCTCGTTTTACCTTTACAACAAACTTACCATTGGGAAATTACCACTCTGACCTTCCTCACTTCACATTGTTCATCACTTCACTCGTCACCTCAAGTTATTCATCGAATCATTCAAAGGAACAGGTTATTCTTCTAATTTTTTATTGGAAATTAATAAGAAAGCTCTAACATGAGTGGGGCCAATCCCTGAAAAAATATATATGCTTGGACAATGCACTAGTGTTACCACTCACCACTCCAGCCACAAACAGTAGGATTGCTTTGGAGAGAAACAAAAATGGAGGGAGAAATCAACAATTTCATAATGGTATGGAGCATTGCTGTAGCAATAATGTGCTATTGCCATGCAATTGGGAAATCAATCTCCCAAGGTGCCTACAGACTCATAGCCCTCTTACCAGCCATAGTGCTACTCCTTCTCCTCCCCCTGAGGCTCCTCTCCATTCACCTTGGAGGGCCTTCTAGTTTCTTCTTAGGTTGGCTTGCCACCTTCAAACTTTTACTGTTTGCCTTTGGCAAAGGTCCTCTTTCTTCAGACAACAACAATGCCCCTCTCTCTTTACCTCATTTTGTTTCCCTTGCATGTCTACCCATCAAATTCCAACACCAACCCACTAACACTAACCCTCCAAAATCACAACTTTCCAAATTTACCCACAAATCCCTCCTCAATTTTGCTTTTGCCTCCGTGGCTATCATACTTGCCACCCTGATTCCTCTTTATGGAAAGCAAGAATATCTTCATCCAAAATTCGTACTTTTCTTGTACAGCATCCACATGTATATTGGACTGGAGTTTTGTTTTGGGTTAACCTCCCTATTCACTCGAAAGCTTCTTGGAGTTCAGCTAGACCCACAGTTCAACAAGCCTTACCTGGCTTCCTCTCTACAAGACTTCTGGGGTAGAAGATGGAACATGATGGTAAACCGTATCTTGCACCCTACCGTATACGATCCGACGGTGGATTTTGCACAACGCTTCATTGGAAGAAAGTGGGCCCCACTACCTGCTGTTCTCTCTACTTTCGCCGTATCGGGGTTGATGCATGAGGTGGTTTTTTATTACTTAAAGAGGGAGAAACGCACGTGGGAAGCATGGGAACCCTCGTGGGATGCCACCTGCTTCTTCCTCATTCATGGAGTGTGTGTGGCCATTGAGATTGCCCTGAAGAAGGCACTTAAGGGGAAACAGCAGTTGCCGAAAGCACTTTCAAGGCCACTCACTGTGACTTTTATATTTTACACCGGGTTGTGGTTGTTTTTACCAGCTTTGGTTCGATGTCGTGTTTATGATAAGGCAGTTAGGGAATTGAGGGCTTTTACTGAGTTTGTTCAAGGATATCTGCCATGGATATTCTAATGTCACTGGCACATGAATATTGCTTTTCAGAAAAGCCCCAATAAGATTGTTGATTTATTGGTCAACTCTTGAGTTATGGAAATCTTAAAAATATCAATATTAATTTAATCTTCTTTCTTTCGATGCTGCTTCTCCTCTTCCTTCTGTAGTTTTCGGGTGCTTCATTGACAAGATTTAACATTCACATCGTCATTCTATTAAGTATTGTGGTAACTGATAAAAGGATAATTCAATACCTTCACGTTACTAACACAACATTTAATTTATTAAATATTGTAGGTTTAATTATATTTTTGTTTTTTCTAAATATAACATGTTTTGTGAATAGTTTTTATAAAAAAAAATTATTTTTTTAAAATATTAAAAAGATAATTTAGTCTATATTAAAAATTCCTCTTTTAGTAAATACTAACCTAATTCTTTATGAACCAGCTCATTAATATTGTTATGTATTGCTGTGTCATTTATTATTTTATTATTTAAAATTAATATTTATAAATAAATTTATCAATATATTTTAAATATTTATAAAAAAATTTAAAATTTTAATTTCTTTCATTTCAACCTTTTTTTTTCTTTTCTCTTTATTCTTGTTAGTTTCAGGTGTTTAATCGATAAAATTTATACATTTATATTATAATTTTTAATAAGATTTAAGTCCTTTAAACTGGTATTAAAATAGTTGATAAACTTTCTAAATAATAGAAGAAGAATAAGACAAAAAAAAATATGTGAACTTTTTATAAATATTTAAAATATATTTAGAATTTGTTTATAAATATTAATTTTAAATAATAAAATGTTAAAAAATTAAATAACATAATAATACGTAAGAATAAGATAATTGACAATATTATTTAATTTTAATCCTAACTTCTTAATATTAAAAGGACTAAATCTTAATAAAAAATTTGATAAAAATTTATCATAAAATATAATATATTTATAAAAACGAAAAAAAAATTAAGCCTAAATTGTTTTAAAAAATTAAATAGCAGTAAGATAAAAGTGCTAAGCTATCGCTTTCTAAGACTAAGTTATTAGAACAAAAGTGGACGGGATAAACTAAATTTTAACATTTAATGTTTTATGATTAGATATTAAAAAAATTATCAAAAAATATATTAAAATTGTATTTAAACTTAAAAATTCTTCAAAATAATTTTCCCTTATCAATTTGAAGATTGGAATATTCTTGCTCTCACTGTTTCGTTTCCCATCCCAGATTGACAGTATAAAATGACAAAAGATCTGTCTGGGCTGTTCTAGATTCACGCATGGTTAAGTGGGCCAGCGTGCATCTCTGCAATGGAGAATAAATGGAATTACCTTTTTATTTTTCAAATTTTTATGTAATTACATGATCAAACTCAAGTTTAAAATTATTATTATTATTATATTAAAAGTTAATCTATTAGTTAAATAAAATCATTGATATTTAATTAGAAATATTTTAATTTGACAATTACAGTAAATTAGTCTAAAAACTATTTGTTAAAATAATATTATCTAAAAAAGGTTATTAAAATAGATGAATATGACATTATTTAAAAAATATGAAATAAACAGACGTAATCTATCAAAATGTAACGTAAGTCATGATATTTTATACAAGAGTAAGGTTAAAATATATTTTTATACATTTTTAATATATATTTTTATTATTTATTAAAATTTATTAAAAATATAAAATATAAGAGATAAATATTAAATTAAAAATAAAAAAATAGTGTAATTCATACATTTTTAATAATTTGTAATTAATAATTAAAAATTAACTAAAAATGTATTAAAAATATATGTATTTATCTTTTAAATACTTTCAAAAACGTAATATACTTGCGTCGGACACATGTTATAATTTAACATTTGTCTTTTTTTTCTCGCCATATTAATTTTTTAATTATTTTCACGTCTAGTGAATCATAATATTAATGTTTGAATTTAAAATTATTTTTTTATTTTTCTCTTGAGGTTTCTAAAATTAATAATTTTGAGTTCAAGCTTAATTCTCGGTGGAATAAAAATTTAAATTTTGATTTTGAATTTTTATTAAAATAGAAGAAAATTTAATATTCAATTAAAGAAGGAGACAAATTAAAAATTCAGTTTCAAATTGAGAGAAAAATTATATTTAAAAAAAAAAAAGCAACGTATCAAAAGCTAACCCGCATTACACTCAAATGTGTAGTGCCTACTTTTTGGCTCAATACTATTTTAATATGGTTAAATTTACTGATTTTAATAGTTTTTTTAAAACAATAATATTCAGATATATAATTTTAAAATTACGTCACTGTAATAAAAAAAATCATATGAACCCTCTCTCCCACCCAATTCAATGTTTTGCAATTCAATACTTGTTTAGATTAGTTTTGTAAGAAATCATTTTTTAAAATTTTTTCACAAATTTGTTTAAATAAAAAACTTAATTAAGCATCCATTACTAATTTGATACATTGAATTTTTTTAAATAATTGCAAAACACACATACGAGAGTAAGATTGTTACTTCAGGTGTTAAATTTTGAATAATCACATATTTAATATGTTTCTAAAAAATATTAATATAATTATTGAGTTATATAATACTATATTAGTAATAACCTATATTAAGTTTTATAATATTAATATGTCAAAAACTAATAGATATTTTTTATATTTTAAATAATATATTATAAATAAAAATTAAAACACATAATAAATATTAAATTGTTTATTCTTTAGGAGTGAAAAGTTAAAAAATATATATAATAAATTGTTTGTCAAGTCACTAAAAAAAATTAATACTTTTATTTATAAATATATTTAAAAAACTTTATCAGAGATTGAAACGTGGCTTTTTTATATATTTTTTAAATAATGTACACTGAAATATTGTCTGAAACTAGCAAGCACTTAGGAGAAAAATTAAAAAAAAAAATTCAAAATCGCTAATGTTATTTTTGAAAAAATAGTCATCAATTTTTAAATAAAATTAATTAATTAATCAAAAATTTAAAATTCCTAATAGTAATTTTTAAAATTGACTTATTTTCTAAAAATTGTTGACGATCAATTTTTAGTCTCATATTTTTGCAATTTCTGTTCAAAATCTCATATTTCTGGATAAAATATCGTCAAATCCCATATATAAATTATTATTTTTTAATTACTGCCATTTTTTTTAATAAAACATTTTTTAAAAAGGTTCCAACAGGCATTAGGTAAAGTATTTAATAAGTATTTATAAAATTTACTCGCAACAAATGAGTAAGGTATTTATTTAGGGTTTAGGGTTTATTTACTAAATAAGTACAAAAATGTGTATGAAAAAATATTGGTAAATCTTAATAAGGATGAGTGCGGATATAAGTATAAAGTACTCACCTCCACTCACTCAGGGATGACAATGAATATCGTTGAGTATTTGAGCTTATCTACTCTAACCTTACTCTCATTCTTATCATCTTTAACACTCAAATCTATTGCAACAATAATAAATTATTAGAGCTAGTTGTTAGAACTGTTAAAGATATCACCCATTATGCAAATCTATGGAAAAAGTGAAAAGTTTAGTTGAAAAGTCCAATGAGATAGAAATGGATTTGAATATGTTTAATGTTAACAATTTTCTAAGTGATTATAATTTATCAACAAATGATATGCAATTAAAGTCTGAGTTGAATCTCTACTGGAAAGACAAGATCTTGCCTAGAGATGTTATTTTTTATATCCTTATGTGATGGAAATCAAATGGAATCAAATATCCATTATTGCTAAAATTTACCAAAGATATTTTGTCCATCTCAATTTCAACAATTTCTTCAAAATTTACTTTTAGCACTAAAGATAAATTGTTAAGTACTTATCATTCTCAATTTCAATAGAATATACGTGTACAAAGTTTGTTGAAACATGAAAAGAAAGTATTGAATATATTAATATATTTATTCAATTAAATGTGTTTGATAGTTTTAAATAGATAGCTTAATTATTGATTTTCTTGTTATGTACTTGTGCGTTATAGTTTCTATTAGTAGATCAAACCAATATATAAACTTAAAAGATAAGTGCTTAAAATAATTTGAAGACTCTAATTCTAATAAAAAGATAAAATAATTTAACTATTTCTATTATTTTGATTTTATAATAAATAATTAACTAACATTTTTTTTACATGTATTAAAGAGTACTAGTACAAAACTCTCAAGTTTATAAGTTTGTTGTTTTAGAAGATATTAAAGATTATGTGTGTTTGATTTTACTTATAATTTTTAAGTACTTTAGTTTAGAAAGTTAATGTATTTAGATACATTTATTTTCTTAGACAAACACAAGTAATTGATGCAAGTATAACTATGCAAATACTTAGCAAGTACATATATAAAATTTAAAGTAACATAATACTTTACCTATTATCATTCTTATTGGTGTGACTCAATCTTTGCTTTAAATTTACGTTGGAAAGTCACCATGTTTGCATATTTATTTATACATCACCATTAAATCAATTTTCTTTTAAAAATTTCATTTATGGTTTCAAACTGTCAAAAGAGAAGTGTGTAACCCATACTGTTATATTTCTCTACACGTGTATAGTTAAATATCTTTTTCAATTCAATGATCAGATTATTTTTTAAAATAATATTAACAAATAAATCGTCAACAACAGTGTGTTTATCAAAAAATAAAACAAAATAACCATCAATAATGCAAAATTTATGTGTAATTTATTTGACAATTAAGGATACAAAATTCAATTTAGAGATTCATATGCACTTTTTTTTATAAAAAATTCAGTTATTCAGGATGTTTCCGGGAGAAACATTTTCCTACTTTTATAGTTTATAGTTAGTGACACAAATAAGATATTGATTATTTTAGTTTGAATTTTTCATCATCCGAAAAATCCATTCAAGTCGACTTATTTTGAGTCAAGCTACCTCATGAAAAAAATTTACTTTCTAAGGTAAAAAACAGTAGGTATTAGAATAATTTCTGATTATATAAATTATATTTAATAGAAATAATAGAAATAAATAATATATATATATATATATATATATTCATACTAAGTGTCAAAATTGAATATTTATACATATTAATAATTTCTTATATTTTATATTATTTTTATAATTATATATAACACATTTTACATAATTTAAATATTTATAAGTATATTATTTAAATTTTAATATTTACCTATATTTTAAAAACATAATATTCATTAAAATAAAGTAATGTAGTAAAATACTAATCAATTTTATTTTTGTATAAAATAAAATTGATATATTTAATAAAAATCTTCAAGTTAACAGTTGTATTAGTAAATCTTGCATTTTATAAAGATTTATTAGTAATATAAATATTCAAATTTAACATTCAGCATAGATCCTAAATGTGTACACTTAAATGAATATGCAAAATTATAAAATATATGGCTTAATGAATTTTATTTACTGTAAGTAAAAAACTATTACTTTTATTATTTGTTAAGTTTAAAAATAATAAAATTTTTAAATAAAATAAAAACAAAAAAAATTGAATTTAGTTTTAAAATGAAATTTTCACATTTTTTTTAATCAAACAAACATTCTTATTCATATTTTTGTTTCTCTTCATTTTTCTATTTCCAACTTTTATATTTCCCTAATGCTTTGCGCTGAACCAATATAAAAGTGTTTTTATCAATTAATCTTTTAAAAGATAATGAACCCACTTGCATAATTTTCATATTAATAAATAACATAAGAATATTCAAATTTGAAAATAACAGGTATCTAATAGGAATTATATTCTAGAAATTTTATATATTATTTGTATTTACTCATCTATTTATAAATATATGCAAATATTGTTAAATTCACAAATTAAATACTTTCCAAAAAAAATAGATTATGAAAGTTCTGTATAATAAAATTAGATAAATACGAATCAATATTCTCATTTAACAAAAAAATAATAAGATTTTGTTAGTCTCAATCCTAAGATAAACAGATAATAATAATAAAATATTACTATAAAAAATTATTTATTGTATTTTTAAAATTTTGATATAATAATTATATATTTTATTCATAAATATTTTTTTATTTTTAGATACTTAACTTCAAACATAAAAGTTAAAGTTAACAAAATCTAAAATAATAATACCTTTAAAGCACTAACTAAATAATAAAAAATAATAAAATTATATTAAAACAGATTATTAATACACTTACTTCCTGCATAATTTTAATATCAAAATCTTGATTAATATCCTTCGCTTATAAATTTATCATAAGAATAAGGATTTTATAAAACTAAGACAGGATATTCAGCTAACAATTATAAAATTTTATTAAAAAAAATATTTATTATATTTTTATAACTTCAATACAATAAATATGTATTTTTTTTTTATTTGCATATGCTTAAATTGGATCGAAGGATTGAGGTTACCAAAAACCTGAGAATAATTCTTTGTTGATTGACCTTGTTTGCTTAAAGGATAGCGATGGCATATTGTGCAAACCAAGAAAGCCAGTAAATGTGGTGTTTAATTGCAAGGTCAACCAAGAAATTAAATGCTTCCTCACTATCGATGCCTAGTGTGAATCTGAGTTCTTTCATTCCCACCAACGTTTGCCAAATTTTATTATATGTGGAAGTGAAGAACACCGCAGAAACATTCTAGTTCCAATGGAGAGGAAGAAGCACATAGCAATAGTCCAAGCACAAGCTATTTTGCTGATTATGTTGATGGTGGCTTCACCTATCATGAGTAGTTGTCCACCCACAGATGGACGTGGCTGCAAAGACTGCATCATAAACCAGATGAAAAAGGCTTGTCCATCATGCACGCCAATCCTCCACTGCATGGCTCGGTGCTTGTGGGATGGTAACTCAAGGTCCCATTGCAGCAAGAAATGTGACAGCAACAATGGCTACCCAACTCTCTCTGACTGCAAGAAATGCATGTCCAAGTGCAAGTGCAGCTGCGTCAACCAGCACCTATCTCCTCCACCAAATTAGTACTTTAACTTATATATAAGCAAATCCAGTAGTTGATGTATCTTATAATCTTGCTCTTGTTCTGCATTTTTCTTCTTCATGTCGTAGTAATAATTTGAAATGCAACTGCTTTAAATATCTTTGTTAAGAAGTATTGAATCGGTTTAGAACAGAGAGAGAATACTCCTTATAATAATAATAATCTAAATTCCTTACACAATATTCATTTCAATGCCTTGTATTTACTATAGCTACCTAAACTGATGCACAAAGATTTTAAGGTAGGTAACTTAAGATATCCTATTATACAACAGGTTACAGTAGTGTACATGTATATGTAAAAGGGGTGAATTAGGGTTCACGAAGAAACCTTTGAAGGCAGCGAAAGCCGAGATTTTGAGCACAAAATTTTTCCATTTCATCGCCACCTCTTTCTCTACAGACACTTTCTTCCATGTCTGCTATGAATTCGTCCCAATTCTTGATGGAGCACCAATTGCATTCATCCACCTTGGATTCCGAAACAGAGTCAAGTATCTCCTGCAGGCCAACGATCCGACGGGTCACCTTCCTCCGAGCCTCCCTCACCGTTGGATCGATTCCAGGGACGGAATCGAGCTTGAGCAAGAGAGCCATGAGGGCTTCGTTCATTCGAAGTTTCTCGAGGTGGTTGGTGCGGACGGCATCGACGGTGTCCTGGCGCTGGATGAGGCGCTGTAGCTGGTCGGCTTCGGAATCGACGGCGGAGATTTTGCGGTAGAGGGTGCGGATCCGGTGGGCCCGGTAAGCGGATTGGATGGTGAGAGCAGCGTGGGATTGGGATTGGGGAGGGAGCTGAGTGGAATTGGTGGATGGAGGAGGGGTAGTTTGGTCATTGTGGTAGGTGTAGGTGACGGTTGAATATGAGGAGAAGAAGCCTAATTTGGAAGAGGGTTTCATGGGAAAAGAGGATTTGAGAGTCAGCGATTGCAGACAGTGAGTGAAGTGAGGGAGATGGGAAATAGGTAATGAGAAATTGAGAATGGGCTTTGTTTCTTAGTTAATGTTGAATGATGTTGGCGCGTAACATGGTTTTAGGTGTTGTTTTATGATGAGGGACCCCATGCTCGTTTTAAGACAAAAGGACTTGCCTTTCTACCTCTTTATTCATATTCAGGTTTAAATTCAAATACTGTGTTGGGCGCTTTGTTTGACTTTAAGTAGGATGATTTTGTACAATGCAATCATCTTATTTCCGGTATATGTCATCTTCTATAAATTATTTTTAAAAAAATAATATTTCAATGCAATCTTTCCTTATTTTTTATTTTAAAAAATTAAATACTAACAACAAAGTCTTTTTTTACCCTTGATGAAATCGGTTAGATACTCCATAAAATATTATTAAACTTAATTAAAAATTCAGTTTTTAAATATATTATTTATCATAAAACCACTTTTAATAATCTTTTAAAATTCTTTTCAGTCTTCCTCTATATTTTTTTACAGAACTAAAAATTATATAATACTCTTCCTTAGCATCTCTAATATAGTCTAAATTGCAAATATCCACACTACTTTAATTGCTAAAATTATTATCTCTTTAAAATATATATTTTCAAACTTTAATAAAAATACCATCAGAGGTTACCATTCTAACTCGAATTTTGCAATAGCATTTTGATATTTTACTTGAATTTTTAAACCGTTTATATTACCAAATCCTTGTCCATAGTTGAAAAATACATTTATAAGAAAACATCATCGTAGCGGTGACGCCTAACTAGTCAATCTGTTTTGTTGTCGTTGAACCAGGTCACCAGGGAAAAGGAATCCTATAAAATGTACTACTATGACCTAAGTGAACGTCATAGTCAAATAGTATATTTCAATGTTTGATGATCCACACTCTAGCCCTGAAAAGAAAATTATGGCCCTCATAAAAGCCAATTTTATTAAATCCACCGCTGGGTTTACACACACACACACACAAAAGAAAACACTTATTAATCCATATGCGGAAATGAGCCCAGCTCAGGTTTCCGATTGTACAACTTCAACATCTCTCCCATCCCACCACAACTAAGAGCATGGAATAATGCTGCTGTCCTCAGGGAGCTGCGGGAACA
Source organism: Abrus precatorius (assembly GCF_003935025.1). Taxonomy (NCBI): domain Eukaryota; kingdom Viridiplantae; phylum Streptophyta; class Magnoliopsida; order Fabales; family Fabaceae; genus Abrus; species Abrus precatorius. Next base: position 27,995,355 of record NW_020874292.1, on the reverse strand, counting down.
ATCTTGCCCGAGCAATTACCGAACCCAACAGTGTAACCATTTCCCTGCAAAGCAAGAATTTTACATCTTATTAAAATTCTATAAGTTCTACAACTAATAAATGTCCCATCGTACTATAAATTTGTAGTGTGCAGAACTTTCAATGTGATCATCAAGAAAAGTGACAAACATGCCTCAGCTATAAACAAAATATGTACGGCACATCATTTTAAAACAGTTTCAGCATTCCAATTTACGGGGGTGCTGGGGTCAGAAGACTCAACCACAATCCAAGTATCTTATGATGTGGATCTATATTTGTGATTTGTGACCCTATTTGAGGCTGCGTTTGCAGCACCAATCCACCTGTTTGGAAGGCACAGACAGGATTTGAAGCAGTTTTCAACTTGTTTGGAAATGTTTGGTGAATGTTTCAAATGGAAAAATGTGGCCAAACTTGATTATAGCACAAGCAACTATTATGAAACTTTTGTGTTGGGTTGAAAATTTTCTACTGTTTCACTGCCAAATTGCTAAGACAGTATTTTCAGAACATAAATGATTTCATTCCAAATTCAATCTAAGCTAAAATCAAAATCAATTTTGATGACACTCACAAACACACTGACTCTTCAGTTATAAAAATGTTAGAAAGTACAGCTGTTCATGAAGTTCGTGTCAAAATAACATTCTTAAAGACTAAACTAATTAATAATGGAGTAATGAATTGCTTAAAATTGGCAGAAGTGAAAACAATAGATAACAGTATTGCAAATTGAGAAATTGTTGACAATGATATTCTTTAGGAAATTTGTCAACAAGTAACTAAATTCACAGAACTGTTGCAGCATTTCAGATCTGGCGGCACAAGTAATTAGGTGATTAGAGAAACTAAATTAGCAGTGATTTTTTGTGTGTGTGTTCCTTTCTAGTTTCTATCGGTCCCATATGCCAGTCAAGGGTTTGAAATTCGTTTAATTTGAACAAGTTAAAAACTTGAAGGGGGGGAGGGGGGATTGAAAACAGAGAAATTTCTAATGAATAATTGAAAAGACAACAGCAATTTTGAAAAACAGAGGCATTGAATATCTTAATTGATTGTAACCTTGCTACATCCAGTTAAGATGACTTCATCTCCATCTTCAAGAAATTTCCGATTTAATCCATTCAAGGACAGTGTGTTTTGTCCATTCCACGTTAACTCTAGCAAGCATCCACGGGACTCTTGCTCCTGCAGTGAAAGGCACACATTTTAACTGAAGCTAGTTGAACAGTTGATAGGAAACAATTCCTTGAGAGTGAAACAAAAAACAGGGATCAAAAAGTTAGAAAGCATAAAGTATTAAATCTTACAGGACCACTAATTGTTCCAGTTCCAAGGAGATCGCCTGGCCTCAGGTTGCAACCATTGATCGTATGGTGAGCAAGTTGTTGGGTCAATGTCCAATATCTACAAAGTAAGAGAACTAGAATAAGTGCATCTTTATGCATAAAAGTTTCCAAGTATAAACTTTCTATTAGGGAGGGACAGGCAATTATCAAATGGAACCGAAAGATTAAGAAAACCTACTTGTGTTTAGTGTACCAAGGAGAATATAGCACCAAACACAAATAAAACTATACACAAAATAATACATACAAGTTGCAGGACAGTCACTTTTTTAAATCAACAATGTCATCACAATTGCTTTCAAGGTACATGACTGATTTTATATATGTAGCAAGGAAATAATAAATAAACAGAATTATTAATATTAGTTGAAGAGAAATTCCTTACAAGTGCTTTAGATTACTCCGTGTCACTACACTCGAAACTTCATGCCCAGCAGGTTTAAGATAAACCTAGCAGCAAAAACCACTATTTGATTAACTTGATAGTTCAAAAAAATAATTGTATATCATCTACGAAAAAGGAGCATTAAGATAAAAAGAGCCTATTTCAAATACAGTATATAAGGACCATGAAGAAATAGCATAAATCTGAGATACAACTTACAAGAGGAAGAAATATTTTGTAAGAAATACTAAGTACACATGCATATAAAGGTGGCCTGAAATACCTCTAGGGAAATATCATAGTTTTTGGATACTTTTTCAGTCAAGTATGGAAGTGGAGGAGGATCCTGCATTTTATAGATAGATTAAATAGCATGCTATGGTTATTATGAACTTCAGACATGAACAACCAAATTATAAAGTTCCTACAAGGTCAATCTCCAAAGAAAGAAACCAGTTACCTGTTTTGGGGCTTCACAAGCAAAAGGTTCTAATGCTTCCAAGGTCACAATCCAAGGTGATATTGTTGTGCCTATATAATTTTAGTTACACACCATGAAGGAAGGTTAACTCCAAAATAGAAGTATAAGATGATAGTTTCTATCTCGAAAAAAATGGTACATGTAATTATCCACGTCAGATACTGCACAAGCCCAAATGCTCAGCTTTTCTCAATAGAGCTTTAAAAATATGAAGCAATTAATTGAAACATCTTACCAAAATTCTTTCCAAGAAAAGGGCCGAGAGGAATATATTCCCATGCCTGAATATCTCGAGCTGCCAAAGACAATTCAGCAAAGCATCAGTTATTGGGCAGAATAGCATAAAAGAAAGATAATTGAATTGGAAAAATACCACTCCAATCATTCATAAGAACAAGTCCAAAGATATGATCTTCAGCATTGTTAATATCCACAGGTTTTCCCAATTCATTTCCAGGTCCAACAATAGTTGCCTGCAAGTAAGATATCTAACCTTGAGACTTCTATTTCAAAAATAAAACTTTACATATGGATTTTAGCGAGTAAAATGGCCAAAGAAGATCTATGTAAACAGAAAGCTAACCATTTCCAACTCAAAGTCAAGCTTTAATGAAGGGCCAAAGTAGGGTGTTGAGCCACCAGTTGGCTGAGCTTGACCTCTGAATAAGCACATAGTATAACATTGTGAGATAGAATGCCGAGGCAGCAGAGCAATTAAATACATACTGTCTACAAAAAGGAACTAGCGGCTGTGCTCCTTGAGTGCTTCTATTTTAATGGGTATATGACACTGGAAGATTGACATGCAGAGCCATATCGTTCCCATAGTTCACTACGAGGGTATCAAGAAGAGCTTGTTTGAACTTATGAAAGTGACTTGACTTTCTTATAAACTCATGTTAGCTTATTGCAGTCAGCTTTTCTGCCAAGCTGAAAAATAAGCTTTAATTTTGTAAGGGTTTGTTAAATGAGTGCATAATTAAGAAGTTAACGTAAATGTGCCCTATATATGCTAGAGCTATAGACATTCAATACAGAGCTTTCCTTGTTAATAAAAAAATTATTGATGGGAAATATCTTTATAAGTTCATAAACATAAGACCTACACAGAAGCTGCATAAGCACATGAAATCAGGGCTACATAGCAGTACAATTAGGTCTCCAACCTTGGTCGAACAATATCAGTTCCAGAAATAACAACAGAAGATGCTCTTCCATGGTAGGCAACAGGCAGGCGATACCTTCGAAACAAGTTTAACATTTTTTAGTACTAGAACAAATTACTATTTACACTCAGTTGATTTGTAAAGCATTTTAAATCAACGCACCAGTTATCTAGAACAGGAGTCTGCGGTCCACGAAATATGACCCCGCAATTTTTGGTGTGATGCAGAGAGCAAAAGAAGTCAGTGTAGTCCCCAACAACAACAGGGAGAAGCAATTCCACACTACTCTGAAAATGCAAAGACCAAAATCATTAAAGAAGTGACAAACACGACACAAGCACTTTAAAAAAACAAATCAGGAATACCAATGTGCACTACCAAAGGCACAAGGGACTTCTCCCTCAAAGTCGCATTGTCCCTCAAGGTTGGCTCAGTTGCTGCATTAAAAAACAACCCAATTGACATAAGAACCAAGCATTGCAGCTCATACAAACTTTAACATGCATGTACATCCTAATAAGTAGTACAGCGTAAAAACATAAAAAGAAGAAAAAGGTAAACAATTAAACAGAAACAACGCAATGTTGTATTGTATCTACCTGATAACAGCTTTTGAAGAGTGGCACGAGCTTCCTTCCACGCTGGCCTTCCAAGGGATACAAACTTATTTAGATTGGGCTGTCACAGAGATATATTATAGGAAGCAGTTAGAGCAGAGGTTTCCATTTCCTAAACCCACGAGGTAACAACGTAAGACCTTGTCTTAAAAAAATGATAATTTTTTTTAGAGAACCACACTCTTTTCAACACCCACTCAATTATTGGTAAAAGTTTTTAAAAATTATAAAAGTACAAGAAAGAAAACTTAAACTATGACCGATAATTTAATTAAGTGTGATTTTAAATAAATTTTAGTTAATAATTAAGAATGGCCAGATATGAGAGTGTGATTATTGCATTTCTCAAAAATAAATACAATGTTGCATGATGCAAAAGGAGGGGAGTAAAAATGTTCATCCTAATATTAAGGTACCTTCTTCCCTTTCCTCCGGTTACTCAGGGACATGCAAAGACTGTGATAAGTCCAGAAATTACAAAATCTTAGGCCAACCAAAAAAAGGTGAAATCCTTTTTTTTGAAAAAAAAAAACTTTGAAGTAACCCAATTGATTACTTGGTTGAATTAGTGAAACTCAGTTTGAAGCTGAGATTTTGGAGTAGAAAAAAATGCAGAGAGGAACGTGGGGGAGTAAGGAAGTTACCTGGTTGAAGCAATCGGAGTTGTTGAGGAGAGGGCCATCGAAAAGACCAGCAGAAGCGATCTCGGAAAGGTCGAGGACGTAGTCGCCGATGGCGACGCCGGGACGAGGAGATGAAGTGGGTTGGGGCTTGAAGACTCCATAGGGGAGGTTCTGTATAGGGAAGTGAGAATCTGGGTGAACCTCAATGAAAGACTTTAGCAGAGCCATGTACGATGATTTTGCTGAAGCTGATGTCAACGATAGAGAGACACTCAGAATGAGAGTGAACCAGGACGTTGAGTGTCTTATTTTATAGATAGGTAAGAAATAACAAAATATTCAACACTTTTGGCTTTTTCGCTTAGGATTTGTTTCGTTTTTTTTTTTTTTTCATTTTTTGGTATTGAGTTTAAATATAATAACTTTTTACTATAATGTTTTTTAATATATAATTTTTAAAAAATAATTTTTTATTATTGTATACTTAAATTTAATTTGAAATGTTGAAATTAATATTTTTTTTATGTGTTTCTTTGATCATAGTTGAGTTGCCGTGCGGTTGTTGAGAATGGGATCAGGGGGTAGCTACCCAATAGCTCCAACTACCACCCGTGACTCAAAACATCCGCCCCTTGAATTATACTATTATAGTTATAGTTATTTGTTTTGCATAATTATTAAAGTGTATTTTAGTATTTAAAATATTTAAAATATTACTTTAATTTCTGGCTTGTATATTTATTAAATATTTTAGTCCCTGAATTAAAACATTATTAACATCAATAATAGAGTGATTCATGGGAAAAGAATGAGTTATCATTTTATATATTTATTTATTTTCTTTTACGGGTAGTCTTAATTTCTCTCGTGAAAAGGCACTCAACTCTAAAGAATCTCGTTGATTTTATTCCTTCAAATATGACGATATTGGATAATTAGAAAATACTTTATTCAAACACTAAAACTAACTTCAGACATGTTGCAATCAGAAGTATTGTTATTATGACCCCTTGGAACATGTATGATCACGATTGATACTATTTTTTTGTTCTATGATTATAAATGCAATGATGAGAACACTATTTTCTTTGTGACATTAAACAAGGTTATTAGATTTCTTCATCGGATAGATTTGGCATGCAAGCATTTGGAAAAATGCTTGTAATTGGAGTAAAATCAACATGTAAAGTGAATGGGTTGTGACCTATTTGTGGGTATAAAATTCCAAAACTTGTGATCCACGAATGTTATGACATGAAACTGAATGGACCAAAGTTGATATTTTGGACTAAGCTCAAAAGGAGTGTGTCAATCAAATGATTAAAGATTGTGAACCCTTTGAAGGTAAGGCCCTTAGATGCTTCATGCTTACTTGGGATTTAGAAAAGAAGTAGGGTTATTTGAGAAATAAAAGAAAAACTATGCAAAACGATGTTGTATATGCAAATTTAGCATTCACACATATCACTTGATATAATATATCAGTATTTTGTGACCCTTTTAATACTATAAGGGATAAAATGTCCAAAATAGATGAATTTATCTTATTTTGTTAAAAATTTACTATAAACTATTAAAAATCTATTATAAAATAGGTCAGTTTGTTTCATGTTTTTTAGAAAAAAAAAATACTACTGCACTTATAAATTTGAAAGAACATTATATTTCTTATTTTAATTAATAATTGTAATTCATCTAATATTTTAGAAATTAAATAATATTTATATATATTTTAAAAAAAATTACTAACTCAACTATTTATTACTATAAAATTAATAGTGTTAATTGTTCCACATATAAAATGATATAAAATATTTTCTTAATTTACAAGGCAAAGTAGAAATTACTTTCAAAAAATGAATTTAATTTGTTAGCCTTACTAGTTTAATGATGGATTGACGAGCAATATATAATCCACAAAAAACTAAAAATAAAAAATTAGTGGGCTAATAAATTAATAGACTAACCAATCTAAAATTAACATAAAATAAAAAATACAAAAATGAATAAAAAACATTTTTATATTAATAAAATTAATAAATTATTTAAAAATTAAAAAAATGGACTTGACAAGCTAACTTGCCCCAATCCGCTTTTAATTTGCATTTTGACAAATTAAAATGAGACAAACAGGCAAACTAACAAATACAAAATATTTGTTTGACCCTTTATTTATAACGAGTTAGACTAGTCAAACTTGTCACAAATGACTTACTTTGACATTTTTTATTAACGAAAATAAAAATAAAAACATTGTGATAGGTAGGTATCTAAGCAAGAAAATTTTTGTGACAAAGTACAATAAAATAATTATTTAATTTTATTAGATTTTATATTTTTGTACATATTATTTATAATTATAAGATTAAGTTAAAATATTTTTTAAAAATTATCATTTGAAATATTTTTATTATATAAATCATTTTTAAAATATTTATTTTAATTATTAGATTATATAAATATTTATTCTAAAATAAAATATAAGTACGTAGAACTAAACTAATAATAATAGAAAAAAAAACGCTAACACATCTAAAACAATTTGACCTTAACTTATTTTAAAATTTAAACATAATTGAACTAGACAAGCTGAAAAGGAAAAATGTATATTTTTTTAAAATCATGCTGTAAAAAAAAAAGAAAAGAAAAAAGAGTGTGATATACTTCTTAAAACTTTTCTCTGTATTGTTATTAGTCAGGAGAATTTACCAGTATTAATATACAGAAAGTTTTTATTAAAAAATAAATCGAATAAGTAACTTAAATCAGTAAATATTTGTATCGTGTTATTTTGATAAATCTATTTGATAAAAAAAGCAAACATTGGTTTCATGGCTGCTTCGTAATTCTGCCAGCAGAAGCTAATAAAAAATTCTGAACTGAACTCTGAAACGGGAACCCTAGAACTTGTGTTTTTGTCGGAATCGGTAAACATTGTCTCTGGTTTTTGGTTTTGAGACGCCGAGGAATGTCGACGGACCTGCAATTGAAGTCGAGTTGTAGCGGATGCGGATCAACCACCGACCTCTATGGAAGCAATTGCAAGCACATGACTCTGTGCCTGAGCTGCGGCAAAACTATGGCAGAGAACCGCGCCAAATGCTTCGATTGTGGCGCCGTCCTCACTCGATTGATTCGAGTTCGATTTTTAATCCCTCACTTTTGCCCTTGTTGAATTTCGCATATTCCAATTTCGTTCTATTTGGCCTTAGCAAGCTAATTGATCACGATGTATTCGGTGTTTGGTGTGGCTGTTCATGACAGGAGTATAACGTTCGTGCAAGTTCTGCCAATGACAAAAACTACTTTATTGGAAGATTCGTGTCTGGTTTGCCTGATTTTTCGAAGAAGAAAAGTGCTGAGAATAAGTGGTGTCTGCAGAAGGATGGACTTCACGGACGCCAAATTACTGATGCTTTGCGGGTATTGAAATCTATCATTGCATCGTATTTAGCTAGAAGGGGTTTGCTTTAGAACAACATATTTATCTAAAGAAATGCTTACTGGAAAATTGGAAACTTGTAATACCTGACATATTGTTTTATCATGCTAATTCTATTTAGTATGTCATGGTAATGTCAAGTAGATGATTGTTGGGGATGTGAAAAGATGGTTTTGCATTAGCCATTACGGAAGTGAACAATTGCCAGTGAATTGTAATATGCGCGCGCGCACACACACACACACACTCTTATGCTCAAGCATAATTTCTTTTCATATTGCATAGGAGAAATACAAGAACAAGCCTTGGCTCTTGGAGGACGAAACAGGTCAGTCCCAGTTCCAGGGTCATCTAGAAGGTTCACAATCGGCTACATATTACCTGCTGATGAAGGAAAAGAAGGAGTTTGTTGCCATTCCTTCTGGTTCTTGGTATGCTTGTTATGCTAAGGACTGTGTTTGAGTGCAAGCAAATGCTCCTATGAAATTTGCTTGTTTTTCTTTTCCTTGGTTAATTTCCTATGTTTATTGTTGGTCAAAAGACAGCAGGCAAATGCATAGTATGATATGTTTATCTTTTTAGGTATAACTTTAACAAGGTAGCCCAATATAAGCAATTGACTTTGGAGGAAGCAGAAGAGAAGATGAGGAATAGAAAGAAAACTGCAGATGGATATCAAAGATGGATGATGAAAGCAGCAAATAATGGGCCTGCTGCATTTGGTGAACATGGGAAGCTTGATGAGAAGGAAAGCAACCCAGGTGGTGGGAGAAGCAGCCGAAAAAAAACTGGTGAGGATGAAGAAGGTCATGTATCTGATAAAGGAGAGGAGGATGAAGAGGAGGAAGCAGACAGGAAGAATAGACTTGGACTAAATAAAAGAAGTGGTGATGATGATGAAGAAGGGCCAAGGGGAGGGGACCATGATTTAGATGATGATGATGTTGAGAAGGGTGAGTATCTTGCCTTCTTGTTCATTATGTTTTTCAATAAAAAGGGTGGCAAAAGTTATCATTTTATTTCTGATTAGTTCTGTGCAGTGATGACCCATCTGCTATGCTACTGCATGCCATAGTTAATAAGAATAGACATATGGAACTGCTTAGGTGGGATATGTGAGGAAATAATTATTTCACTGTATAAATTATGTCTGTTAAATCTGATCCAATTCTAATGGAGTTTTTACTATGTCAATCTTTTCCAGTATCTAACTTGATTTCTTCATTGTTGTGACTTTTGTATCTGTTTACCCACTGGAGGATATTGCTTGGGAAGTAAAAAAAAAACAAAATGCTTCCACAAATCAAATGTAGGCTGCATATAGTTCAGGTTTTTAAGTGTTTGTTTTGGCTTTGGATAGAGCTAGCATTATAGAACTCGTATAGCTTGTCAATACTAGTGCCCACAAGTTTGCTGGGTGTGTGATTTATTGAGAGTTTTGAATTGTAAAAAATAATATAGTGCAGAAAAAATCTAATGAAAAACGTTTACAGATTACAAAAACTAACTCATGAGAGCAGCTTGTTGATAATTGACTGATTTAACAGTCTGTTAACCAGCAAGTAATGAAGTGATAGACACATGAGACTTGACTGTCTTCTGTCAAGAAAGCTTCAGTATCTCATTTGCAGCAGCTGTTGGTCTTATCCCATGTATATCATGTAATCGTAACACAGATTGGAAGATCCAACCTAAAATAGAAAATCATATTTAAATACATATATATGCATAAAAATAAGAGAAATAAGTCAAAATAACCTTAAATTACTAAGAGCCAAAACTTTAGGTCATAATTCCAAATTCAAAACCTCCCATCAGCAGCAGCATCACAGGTACTTCCAACTCTAGCAGCACCTGAACACCCATTGCCTTGACCTCCCTAGCAGCTCCTGTGCCACTTAGAGCATAATAAACAGCAGAACAGATTATAGAAGGAGTGGAAGACTGCAGAGAGCAGAAATTTGAATTCACGGTCCCAATGTAGAAACCAAACCAAAACAAGGAGGGGTTGAATCCACAAGAAAACAAATCAAGTTTTGGTCCCAAAAACAGAAGAACACCAAGCTGAAGTGCAGAGTGCCAAACCCAGAAGCAGAAGACTAAGGAGGGGTTTGTAACTTCTGTGTGCACAGGAGAAGGAAAAAAGATGAATAAGAGTGCCAAAATGAATGGGTTTTTGGCTTTAAACTAACATGTTGACTGAAAATGGGTTGTGTTGGATTTTTATTAAAAGAAATGGTTTTGAGTAGGATTAGAAAAATCGTTCGATCTTTCGAGTAAGATATTATGATCCTAGTGATCACAGCAAAACAAGTCAGAGAGTGTGATCGGGATTGCTAAGGCATGGCAAAATTATAAAATGGTACAATCTTTATGAGTAAAATCGTGATTTTAATTACCATGCTTTGAACGTCAGTCAATCGTGCACTGGACATGAAGCCCTGGATTATATAATGTCAGTGTATGAATTATTCCCAAATTTGAACTTAACATATTCTTGAACTAATGGGCAGAACTTCTGGGGGTAACTGATGAATTATGTTATCTAGGGTCTACGTAACAGTGTGTTGATTTCATAACATGATTAATTAGTTTGACTACATATTTATATAGTTGCAATGTGTTCCAATATTTAATCTTAAATTTGCCTGAATTAAGACTTGAAAGCATTAGCAGATGGTTTTTTTAAAGCATGCAAGCACAAGTTAAACCAATTTGTCTTATGAAAAACTTACAGGGATACTTAAACTAGTTTATGGTTATTCTTCTTCTGACTCAGTCATACATCTGTTACAGGTGATGATTGGGAGCATGAAGAGATTTTCACCGATGATGATGAAGCTGTTGGCAATGATCCTGAGGAAAGGGAGGATTTGGCTCCTGAAGTTCCTGCTCCTCCTGAAATCAAGCAGGTTAGTTTGCATTCCACAGATATTTGCGAATTGTGACCTAGAAGTTGGGTGTTTAATGGTGTTGTGTTTATTCATTATATTGCCATTTCTGTGTCTTAGCTCTTGCAATTGATGTTATATATTTGGTATGTATTCATTTATGGATGTCAAAATAATTGTGATACAATAGCTACAGCATTTTGTGCTTCCCTTTTATCTTGTCATTCTCAATGTTTAACTCATCTTTTGTTATGAGAAGAAAATTAGCACATAATCAGGAAGTGATTTTCTTGGCTGGTTTAATGATCCTGTATTAGAACTTCATTACTTGACTAGGCTTCATTTATTTAAGGGATTTACTTTGCTCATTGCTTATATGCATGAATGCCTTGTTTTCCCTTTTACATGGAAGTATACCTCTTTCCTTTCAGCCATTTTCTGATGTTTTCATTTTGGTTACTGACATCCTTGATGTATTATTTTATGTTAATCATATGATATAAGTTGGAATCATAAGGACATTTTCATATTTGGTTTCTATGTTATTGTGGATTTTGGCATTCCTTTGTGACATATTCCTTGATTTGCATTTGCAGGATGAGGAGGAGGAGGAGGATGAAGATAATGAAGAGGGGGGAGGTCTGAGTAAATCTGGGAAAGAGCTGAAGAAGCTGCTTGGGAGAGCTAGTGGTATGAATGAATCTGAAGTAGAGGACGATGATGACGATGATGATGAAGTATGGGTTTTGTTCTTATTTTTTCTTTATAATTCACCATTTTCTTTTATTTTTATATAGATGTACTATAATTGTTAATTGTTCTTTGTGCCACTGATAAAATGAAAGATAAGCATAGCTTGGTGCGAACTGCGATCCCCTTGTTGTGAGCTACAGATAACTTTTGCATTTTGTGACTTCTCTAAAAGGGAAGTGGTTGACTAGTTTTGATCTCCTAGGAATTCTGCAAAACCTTGCATATGGTTTGAACAAAACTTGAGCATTTTTCATCAATTAGTATGTCATTTTTGTTTTCCTAGATGGATGATGAGGCTGGTGTTCCTCCTGTGAATGCTACGAAGCAGAAGGATGCCCCTAAGGAAGAACCTGTTGACAACAGCCCATCAAAACCAACAACAGGACCTGCTCGTGGAACACCTTCTTCTTCAAAGACTTCAAAGGGGAAGAGAAAATTAAATGAAGAAGCAAAACAATCTAATGGTGCACCACCAAAGAAGGTGAAGGCAGAAAATGCAAGTCACTTCCTTCCATTATTACAATTATTGCTTTACTTTACCTTCCGAGAATGTTAGCTGTTTGGATAACTTTGATAATTTATCGCTAAACAATTATGTTGGTTTTTAGCTTATTTTACAAAGTTATTTTTTATTTTGAAAACCTATATTGCTTAATTGGCAAACCTTTTTTGAGAAGATTTGAACAAAATGCTCTTAATTTAACTTGGGATTGCTTTCCATTTTATGCATCCAAAGAAACTTAAAAAAAGAAGAAGAAGAAGCAATACTGCTTAATTTGAATATTTTTTTGGTGAAGATTTGGATGAAAATGATTCTAATTTAACCTGGAAGCACTTTCCAACTGATGCATCTGAACACTATATGGCTTTTGCTTATATAGTATGAGAGGTTTTCAAAAGGCGCTCTCATCAATAACTTTTTCTATTACAAAAAAATTTTAGAAGCTAAACCAACAGGTTTTCCTGTAACTCTGAAAATTTTCGTTCTCTTATTAAATCAGGAACCAAAATTGGCTGCCAAAGATGTAAATGGTTCTGCATCTAAAAGTAGTGCACCTCCAAAAGGTACACCTCCATCATCATCTAAGGCTGGGTCTTCCACCACAGCTTCTGGACCTGTGAGTGAGGATGAAATTAGGGCTGTTTTAATTCAGAAGACTCCTGTAACCACACAGGATCTTGTTGCTAAATTTAAGGCAAGACTACGATCTTCAGAGGTATGCTCTACTTTTGCTTTATCCTCAATTGAATTTGACATGTTTTGCTTAATAATTCTTGAAACCAATTTGTGTCTCCCACTATCCCAATATGTTCCAATATTTTATAATCCAACCCTGCCTTTTGCTGCTCCCTAATCCCCCACGCTCGGGTTGATTCTTAATCAACATTTGGTCTACTAGAATTGCTGAAGAGCATGAATTGTCTCATGTTTTTGGAAATTATGTGATACATCTAATTTGTATGGAGCTATACTCTTCAGAATGAATTTGAACTGATATATATCAATGTCAGATTAAAATGATGTGATCCAACTAATAATCTTATGGTGAATTATTGCCTTGTTCTTTTGGAAGGACGATTGGATGCATGAACTATGTATGATTTAAGGATAAAATGCTTATCTGATGCCTTTTACCTAGAGGCAGATAAGTATACAGATAAACAGCATTTGAAGGTAATTTAATGCCATGCTCTACCAAGGTTGAAACCAGTTTTAGCTACCAGACACGTTGAATTTTCAGTCCAGATTGTAAAATAACCATGTTGAACCAGAATGAATCAGTCAAAACCAATGAACTGGTCTGATTTTGAAAAACAGGACCATTCTAAAGTTTAAAATATTCGGCCAAAATTTCAGGCTGAGAACCTTAAAATTGAATCGGTGAATTTACAATTTTATGGAACTAGCTGTTAGCTCCTGTACAAAGTAAAAACGGCAGCCTTAATTTACTCTAAAGCAAAAACGAAAAGTGGCAGCATTAAGATAAAGGAGGAAAAAGCACCTCCTCTCTCTCGTGCCAGCGTGGCACTTGTACCGGAAAATTTTAGGGTTGCCCTGGTGAAGGTGTTTTTCTCTAATTGGTACATTTTTGTATATTCTATTTATTTACAATTTTCCTGTGATTTGCTTGGATAATTGGATTGATGGCAAAAATGTTCATCCGTAACCTGATAAGCATCATCAGTTCAATTTTTAAAACTTTGCTCAAAACTGCTTTTTTGATTCTTTGCTGTATGCAGGATAAGCAAGCATTTGCTGAGATTCTTAAGAGAATATCTAAGATACAGAAGACTACAAATGGATCCAGTTATGTTATCCTGCGAGATAAGTGACAATGTATGCCGCTATGATTGGTTCTGACGGAGGATGCCAGCATTAAATTTAAATGAAGTTAATATATAAATATATATTTTCACATTTTGGGTACCATCTTCGAGATGCTACGACTATTGATTTAGTAAGCTAGTGTCCTTTATGACTTGTATAACAAATCTTAATCATGGTCACAAGAGTGAAATGAAAATTATAAAGGTTTTATCAAGTAGAAATACACATTTTGTTCTTATAATAAATACTTATTACGAATTATTTTTTGTATAAAAAATTATTTTTTACTTTTATAAGTATGTCATTATGATTTGGTTTCTATCATTTTATACTATTAGAAAAAATTATTGTTTATTGGAAAAATTTGTTCATTAAGTTAATGTTACTAAGTCACGTCAATATATATATTATAGTGTTAAAACAACATAGGTCATAATGAATATCAATTATATGGACAATAAAAAGTGTGATTAGTGCATTCTTATTATGATCTTTCTTGCACCTAGGATTTTTTTATAAATATTGAATCTTAATCAGGATCTTAAGGATCACTTTTGTTTTCAAAACTTGTTAAAAATCATATTTCATCAGGTAACAAATGAAAGTGGATAGGTTGTTTGGAGAGATGATGTATTACACCAGTTTATGGAATAAACAGCATATGCTAGTTAAAGACATGGTAGATGCAAATTATGAGATCAATTGTGCTTATCCAAACTTAGTTTTTGTTTTATGTGCAAAGTATTAACACTTGCTTGACCAATAATTTCATGACATTTCAGAATGCTGTGCTGTGGGAAATAAACCGGCCACTGACAGCGCAAATGTACTGGCTGTAATTTCAGAAATTAAATCTTACACTTAGAAACAGTTGTAAGCTAGGCAATTTCGAAATTGTCCTAGATTCTACATAAATTCATAGAACAGTATTAAAAACAACCAATATCTTTCTCAAACTAGACATACGTCTCACATTTAAAAAATAAATTGTGACATAACAATTTCCCAAATCCCAAAATATTGTCTAAATACACGTAGAGAATCAATTATTCTCCTCAGTCCTCAGAAATAGGCTTGTGTAAGACGTCAATAAGCAAGGCCTATAATGACGCAAAATATTACCGTGAGCATTAACATGGTGTTGCGTCCATAACGGGCCGAACCAGAAGGAGCAGCTGGCCCAGCAGCCTCATCTGTTAGGGTAGAAGAATTTATGATTCGTGTGGCCTTGGGCTGAACCTCAACGGGTAGCTTGAGTCCATTTTTACAGTTCTCGGGTTCACTGCTCACAAAGTACCTGATTCCTACCCTTTCAAGTGGAATAGTATGCAAACCCTCTGTGTACATCTTGATGGGGTTGCTCACATCACACGCCTCATATTCCTCTCTGCTCTTCAGCTCTGCCACTAATCCCTGGGCCACAGAGTAGGTGAGCCCTGCCCATTTTGGCACGTGCCACAGGCCCACAAAGTACTCGGGTTATTATTTTTGTGATTCAAATAGAGAGAAACATATCGACCGAAACAGAAAATAGGGAGAAACAAGATGACAAAAAGAAAGAGAGACATGTGAAAAGACAGGAATTAAAAAGTCCCGTAGTACCTAAAAAACATTTTTATAATACATTATTATCTATGAAGTCGCAGTTTGATCATAATTTCATCTTCGCATGTTATAACACAAAAATAAATTTACAAAGCAAGTATTTTGTCAAATTAAAATATATGTTACCTACTAATAATATTCTATCTTTTTTATCTCTATGTATAAAAATTGTTTTATTTTATTTTTTTGTTGGGAAAATTATTTTAATTTGACTTTTATATTTCACATTAATTTCATACTAATCCCACAATATTATAACACAACAATATAATGCAAAAAACTATGATATCAATTATTTGTTTAACAACTAAATTAAAATTTTTGCACATACAAGTATTAAAAAAAAATGTTGCATTTAAAAATTAAAAATATAATTAGCAAAAAAAAATTTAGAAATACATTCAAGTTTTTTTAGAAATATTCTAAATACAGAATAAACTAATGTCAATGTTCTAAATTTTTTTCTTTTGTTTTTCTACCCTAACAAAAATTCTTATCTAATGCTAATAAAAAGAGGTAGAAATAGATTTATTATTAATATTTTTTTATTTATTTAAAATAAAATAAAGCTTAATAAAAGATATTTCTCTAAAAAAACTTTTTACTTTTGTTTTTTCAAGTTTGAGATATACTCCATTAAATCATGTTATTTTTCTAATTTGCTATCATTTTGTTATGGAATATTTAAATAATATCATACCCTTTGAACTCATTTTATTTAGTTAAGGGAATCAATTTATCTAAAAAAATGGTTTTATTTGTTGACAACAACAAAAATTTCGAAAAAAATGGTCCCCCAAAAACAAAACAAAACAAAACGATACCAACAAGGAACCAAGTCCATGGCTTTTGGGATTCACAAATTAATGAGGATACATATTAAAACAAATCTTTTAAGATAAGTAAATTAACAATCTCAATCTCTTTGTACCAAAAAACAATAGAACAAACTCAGCCTGTGGGCTGCGCTGATGAAATGGAACCATAGAGCACACAGGGACAAACAATCAATGAAAGCTAACGTAAATATTTTATACTCTTTTTTCATTCATTATTTTTCAAAAGAAGTAAACATAGAGAACAAACTCAACGCCATGTCCCCAAATCAATATCAATAATAATAATAATAATAATAACAAAATATATTTGCTTATTCTTATTTTCCATGACAATCAAGAAAGGACTGAAACTGAACCACAAAAGAGTGGTTCATAAAACAACACACCGGACATTTGGTAAAATGTATGTTTGAAAAACTAATAAAATTATGTTAAACCACGTCAAGCTATAATTTTAGCAATGAAATTCCGTTTGAGTGGATTTGAAGCAAAACCACACTAAAAATAAAGAGAGGAAGAAATGCTTACAAATTTGGTCTCCGACCCTGAACACCCTGCCCGAAGACCAAGAAACGAGGTCTGAGGTTGGATCCCACCCACGGTCGCCACCCACCACATGATGCATCTCTGCTTCCACCCATTTTCCACATAGGCACATGACCACCACCACAACACCAAAAATCACACCTTTACCCATTTTCATCTTTCTATATTCCTCAAACTCAAACAAAAGGTTTCTGGGTGTCTGTTATGTTATGTATGGACTGGATTGGTGATGAAGAAAACCGAAAGCGCTTTTTGGTTATAAATATCTTTTGCTGCGGAAGGAATCACTTTCCGGGTAGCTTCCTACCTCTCACAAACTCACACGAAGCAAAACAAGGACTGGTAGTTGTGCCTCTGCTCCCACACTCACTACAACCAATTGTCAATAGCTTCTTCTGTAAATTGATGCCACCAACCTATTTTCTATTTCCTTCCATTTCTATGCCTTTCTTTTTATCCCTTAACAACAATAAAGTGAATCCCTTCCATGATTTTCACTTTTGTTTTATCATTTTACCCCCCTTAAAGCTGTCACATTCCTTCCCCTTTTTCCCTCATTCACTGTGTATTCAAATTTCATCTCTGTGTCCAAAAAAGGTCCGTGATTAATTGAAATTTTTTGATGCTACCGTTTCAATTTTCTCATCTAAGTCTGTGGTTTCCGGAATTAGCATTTTATGATAAAAACATTAATTTTAAGATAATGGATTTGTACTCTCTACTATTATTGAATACTAATATAATTATATTTGAAAAAATTACTTTAAGTAAATTTTATTAATAGAACTAATGATAAAACTATGGTAAGTCTTAAATAAGAATTGTGCCTTTTTTTTTAATATTACTACATTAGATTAATTAATGACGATTTAAATTTGTCAAGTATAGCTTCTTGGTTCAATAGCAATAGATAAAATTGTAACTATTCGATACATTATTAAAAAAATGAATAAAATTTATTACCTGAAACTTGAATAGTCTCCTGACAAAACGATCATGGTGCTAATATTTTGCAAAATAATCAAAACAAAGTGACTAAATCGCCTGAGATAAATATTCCGGGAGCGATAGACAAACAATCCACGTCACACTCTTTATAATATACTCTTACTTATTAATTCAATTATATTAAATACTCTAAAAATATAAAAAATCATTAAATTAAAATTAATTTTTCTCAAAAATTATTTCAATATCATGGTTACATACCATATAAAAAAAACGTCTCTCAATGGTTCCAATTTTTAAAGGCATTCATAATCTTCTCTCCCTATGTAGATAAGAGTTTTTTATATAAATAAAATATTTTGAATGTAAAATTATACATGCATCTTAGAATTTTTTTATATATATAAATGTCCTAAACCTGTTAAAGTAAAATCGATTAAAAATTACCAGTAAAACTTCATTGCATATGTCGATTGAAGTCAACTCCCATTTTCATCATTCATACTCCAAAAGAAATCGATTAAAGTTGACTTTTTTGCTGCAAAGAAGTCGATTGCAATCAAATTTCGTGTTTCATAGAAGTCGATTAAAATCCACTTCCAATTGTTAATTTCTAGGTCCAAAGAAGTCGATTATAATTGACTTGCATGGTAAAGGAAATTTGATTGAAATTGATTTCAATGTGATTCTAGAGACGAGTATAATCAACTATTTTATATATCATTCAGTCTCTTAACACCATCGAGAACAGAGACTAAAGAGAGTGAAATCGAAAAAAAGCGGATACAATGGAAGAAGATGGATAATGATCGATATTGGCTTAATTTTGTTTATCATATTGCAAGCAAGCTTAACACACAGGTAAATTAATTTTTAAATATATTTAGTTAAATTATAATTAATTATTTATGTATTTAATTTAATGTTTTATTAATTGTGTAATTAGATATTTGAAAAGATGTGTAAATGTTAATTATTATATTGTAAATTAAATTTAATTGTTTGTTATAATTATAATTATTATATTAAGAAATGTAAATTAAAACTTAATTATTATGATAAATTAGTTTTGTGTTGTAGTAATTTATAAATTATAATAATTTTGTATATATTATTTTGTTATTATACAAAAATTTTGAATTTTAAAAAGTAGACATTATAATATGATGGTCGTTCCAGATTCAAGAATGAAACCATTTCTTAGAGAGACCAGTTTTTGGCATGTTGCACAGATGGTCCTAATATTTGATTATCATAAGACACTCATAAGTACACTTGTAGAACGTTAGAGACCTAAGTCACACACATTTCATCTTCCATATAGAGAATGTACGATCACTTTGGATGATGTTGTATTTCAACTAAGCTTACGTGTGGATGAAGTCCCTGTGAGTGATTGTATTGGAGTGTGGGAGAAATTGTATGATCAAAATATATGAGCGTTGTGTGAAAATTTACTTGAAGTAGCTCATGATGAGAGAAACATAAAAGGATTTTCTGTAAATTTTCAGTGGTTCACAGATACATTTGAAGCATTACCTCACAATGCTGATGGACAGACTATTATCTGTTACACTAGAGCGTACATAATAGTTGTAACGTCCCAAATTTTATAATAAGTGTTTGCATTGACTTTTCCGTGTTGTGTATTTATAATATATATAAACATATACATGTATGATGTGAATGGATATTTGAGTTGCACTTGAGCGTGTGATGAACTTTGAATGCTTGTGTGTACAAATGAGTATAGATGCGTATAAATATACTTGTATACGATTGGGTTGGATTAATTAGACTGAAAAAAAGGTTAAGGGTGTAATACTGCGACATTCTCGCTGTAGCGAGAGGGCCCTAGAAGGAAGGCGTGAAACTGTCGCCTTCTCGCTGCAGTGAGAAGTCCCTCACCGTAGAGACAAAGCGACAGTTTGGGGTGCATTTCAAGGTGTAGTCTCGCTGTAGCGAAAAGGACTCACTGTAACGAGAGTGTCGCGACCAGAAAGGGATTTAAAGGGGTTAAGGCTTGAGGAAGTTTCATTTCTCACTTTTCCTTCGAGATTTTTTTGATTCCCTCACTCCTAAACCCTATTTCACCGATTAAATTGCCTCTAAGCCGCTTAGAAGCAAGATTGAAGGTTGGATTTGTGTAGGGAACGCTTGGAGGTGAGTTTTAATGGTTAGGGTTTTGGTTTTCCATCCTCATCCTCTGATTTCTCAATTTTTCTGGGTTCTCATGAGATTCTTCCATGTATTTAGGTCAAAGTTCATGTGAAGGAGCGCCTACCTTGTTAATTTGGTGTGTGGATCTTCATTTGAGGTAAGGAGAGACTCTACTCTATCTCATTATGTTTAAATTACCGTTTATTTCGTTGAATGTTGTGATGTGACTGAGATAGAAAGTAAGAAATGTGTGATTTGATGAAAATTATTGTGTGTGTTTGGAGTGAAATGTGAATTGATTGTGGGATTGACATACCCTTGATTGAGAATTTGTGTGAGCATGTTGAGTAATGATGATTGAATAATGTAAATGGTTAGAAATGGATATAGATGACCTGTTGATATGTTGTGTGAATGAATTATGGGCCTGTGTGCCATGTACTGCAAATGAATGTGGGCCTCTGTGCCATGTAATGTGAATAAATGTGGGCAAAGTATGTCGTGTATGATATGCTATGAATGGTTCAGCGATACACTAGAGGTGTGGAGATGGAGATAGCAAAAATACCTTAGGGAAAAGAGAGTAGTGGTGACACCAACAGTGAGCGTGGATGCACCACAGGCCACACATTCTCTTCATGACTAGACCTTTGACCACTACTTTTGTTGAACGACCCATGACTGCCCACGCGGTATTCGTGAGGCAGGAGTAATCGGTGACCATTCATGGTGTGAAATTGTGATAACAGTGTCACAGTGAGCATGGCTAGATACGGTGAGAATACATGTGTGGAATGTTAGTGCAGTGAGTGTACCGGTTGTGTTTTAAATTAGAATAGAGGATGAATAATGATTGTAATTGAGATTGAGATGCTTGTATTGTGGATGCATGATTTAAAGTACATTGGTAAATGTGTAGTATATGAGGTGAGTCTCTATGTTTATGTGTGATGGAGAGTGTAGATTGGTAAATGTGTAGTATCTAAGGTGAGTCTCTATGTTTATGTGTGATGGATAGTGTATAGTACTCACCCTTACATTTATTTTTCAGGTGACCAAGACGATCAGCACTAGACTCAGTGAAAGAAAGATGAATTGTTATAGGACTTAAATTGTATTTTGAAATTATGATGTAACTGAATTAGTCCTGTAGCAGTTTTTGATATAAATTTGTAATCCTTTATTATTTTGAATTGTTTTATGAAACTCTATGATGAGATCTTTTTATTTAAATAAAAATTCTATTACTCTCATTTTGCGAAAATTATTATTTGGAAATTAATTTAAGGTGTTACAATAGTTTTATTTGTTTCCAGATAAAATAGGATTTAGGATTCATATGAAGTGACTACTTCTTTTAACTGATTTTACTAAGATTTCAAACTATAGTTGGGGTTATGTTATTCTAGCATCCCTTTATCGTGAGCTTTGTCATGTAGTGAAATACAATGTCATCGAAGTTGTAGGTTGTTTACCTCTTCTACAGTTTTGGGCATGGTATAGAATACCTCAGTTAGCCCCTAGGCACCATCATCCTCTTACTTTTCTACTAGCATTGAGGTACATATATTTATCAATATATTATTTTTTGTTATTTATATATGTTAAATTTGCAAGTAAAAACTAATTATACCCATTTCATGTGGAAAAGTTATAGGTCATTGACGAGATCAGATAAGTTATTGCAATATAGGAAGATCATTGATTTCATTGGCATTATTGGGATAAGTTCAAATAGAGTGTATGCTGTTAACTTTTGTTTTGAATGATTTTATTTAATAGTCTAATATTTGTTATTGATTATTTCAGTTTAAGTGAACGCCCTACAACAATAATGAGGTCAGGAACATTATACCTTCTTTTGTGTATGAGACGTTGATGTTTAGGCATCTATCACTGCTTTTATACAATTTACTGTGATTGAGTGGAACCCTGTTGATCACGTAGTTCAACAATTTGGTAGAACACAACACATACCAATTAGGCTGATAAATATTGATCGGTTGCACATTAAGGATGGAAGGAGTGATTTAGATATATGGTGGTTTAATTATCATGTGACATGACATGCTGCATGGGTGGCACGTAGGGAGCGACGAGTTCAATATCCTCTAGCTGATGATGATTGTCTTTCTATCAAGTACTTTTAGTAGTTCTTGTCAGTCACTAATAGATTTTTGTCGTTAGATGGAGTCCCACAGAATGTAGAACTTAAGGACTTACCTGATTGTGTACCATTATATGCCCCCAACACCTGACATCACCCACCCTGGTGATGTTTCAGATAGATACTCTTTCATGCTTTGTTTGCATGCCGATACACATGTTAGTAGACGCTAGTACCGTGATGAGACGCATATAGAAATCGACTTTCCGACACACAATGTACAACATGATACAAATCTAACTATACAGTCTACCTCACACTACATATACCACTCGACACTCACATACTCCAACCAATACTTCATGTCAAGACCTAGCCAACAACAGTACATGGCTAGTCATTTTCAGCACCAGTTCATGTTGGGCCCTAGCCAACAATGTATGACCTCCAGCCAGCAGTTTATGGTAGACCCTAGTTATCAGTTCATGTCAAATTCTTTTCTTAGTCCTAGTCTTATGCAACATTTTGTCACAGGTCTAGCCCAAAGTGATATTGCACAACATATATCTTTCAGTCCACCTTTTATGTCAGATGTTGAGGTTATAACTTGGTTAAATTCGACCGATATAGCCAAATCTATGCTATTACCATATAATCTATATCGACCATCACTAACATATATCTGAACTCCTTCCTTCAATGGTTCACCAGAGGAGTACAAGGAGGAGCATCAAAGGAATGTCCAACAACAAAAAGCGAATGACGAAAATTAGTAGGAGAAGGAACATGCACACCGCAGACCTGTATGACAGATTGTATATTGTCGTTGTGCAACAGGGAGCCACATTGTTGGGTCCATATGCAACAGGCGTAGCCCATAGTCACATATGCTGCATAGTGATCTAGATATTTTATGGACTACATACTTTGAAATTTGAATTTTATGCAATTTAGAATTTAAATTTTATGTCCTTTGAAATATTATTTTTACATTGATATCATTTAATAGTTTATAAAAATTATTATATAAAAATATTAACAAATTTAATTAAAATTATTATTATTTTTTTACTTTGGTAAGAGATTAAAAGAAATTATACAATTTAAGTGTATACATGGATCATAATTCAAACTCCAAAAATATACCTAAGGCAGGATATGTTTTTAACTAAGAAAATCTATTATAATTAACTTCTGTACTTGTATTTGAAATTAGTTTTAATTGACCTTTATGTAATTCAAATCAAGATATTTGTGTAAAATTTTTTATTTCGATACATATACGTTAATATTCAATTATTTTTATTTTATTTAAGTAAAAAACCCATAAAAAATTGAGTGCACTATGGTTTTCTTTGTATCAGCGTGGGACATTGTACAGTGGCCACAGCAAATTCGTTAGTTGCCAGAATTACCCACAGGTTAATCAAATAACTACTCTTTCAAAACGTGTTGTTTAATTGTACACAATAAACATTTATGAATGATAAATTTTTATTATATTAATAATAATAAACATTATAATTCTTAATTAAAAAACATTACTTATTAGTTTTTATTGTATATACTTCCACACATTAAACATTTAGATAAAAATAACTATCCAAGGAGGAAACGTAACGTCACCCAAGTGAGTTTATAACTTAAAGAACGGTTTAAGTGGGACAAACTTGAGAGATTCTACTACACTCCAACGTAAGTTTCCACCAGCATAGATGCTCTTTTTCTTTTTACCTTATGTGAAGGGTCATTATTGTTTTAAACCAGTTTTGCGTATTTAAACATAGCTCTTCATTATTATTATTTAAAAAATATATGTGGACCGATGTTTGAAAAAATAATTCCAATTTTATTTTTTGTTATAAAATATGAACAAAGTTTTGTAACCCAAGAGATCTGAGAAACGATTATGAGACCAAGACAACAAGCACTTCCACTCAGATTCTACTGAGAAAATGATCTAACAGAAGAGAGACGATCATAATAATAACAAAATCACAAAGAAGGAAGAGAAGGGGGAAAATGTGCATAAAAATTACGATGGCAATGACAATAGAGGGAGAGAGAAGGGTGAAGAAGCTGTGCAGTGTGCATTTATGAAAAAAATTAAAATGATCATTGAATATGATATTTTTTTTATTTTTTTATTTTTGGGGTCAAATATGGTAGAACTTATTGTACCTGGTATTTTTGTTTTTGTCAATCGTACCTGGTATCTCCATATAGATCTATGAAGAATTAGTCCTACCTGAAAAGATAGCCCAGTTGGCCCAGAAAAAACATAAGCCAAATGGGCTTTGACTTTTAAAAAATAGATATCTTTACTTTATTGTAAGCTGACTTGCTTATTTGTACATAAAAAATAATTTTAAAATTTCATTCGGCTTTGTTAAAAATAGATAAATTATTTTTTATTTTATTTTATTATATTTATTATTTTAGAAGATTGCTAAAAAAATTTTAGTGTTTAATTTTTTACTGTATGTATGACATATTGTTGAATACTTTTGATGTTTAATATCATTTAATTGTAAACATCGTTAGTCTTTTTAAATTTATAAATATTTAAAATAAATAAAAAATTATATATTTAATTTTATAAAATATTTTTATATTTTTTCTTTTATTTTGATTTTTTTACTTACTTTGTTTGTTACATGCTTACATAATTTAAAAAAAAAAACACATTTAAAATAATTCCATAGAAAATTAATTTAGAAAGATCAAATGAAATTGTTTTTATATTTAGATTAACTAACAACTAAATAAAAAACAACAATTAATGGGTAAAGTTAAGAGAAGAGTGGTGTTATAGTTAAAAAATAATAATAGAAAAATGTTTAGCTTGCAATAACATTTTAGGCAAAACTTAAAGTAAGCTTGCTAGGTTCGACCAAAGAAAGAAAAGTAATTGGTAGCAGAAGGTTACCTGTAAAAGCATCTTTTACAAAGGAGCGTGATCGAAAAGGCTCAGGCAACTGGCTCACTCACTAAGGGTTGAAATTAAGTAATTAAAGTTAAAAAATATTGATCATATTTATAATGTAAAAGGATAACTAGTGTTTTATTCTTTGATAAAAAATAATAATTAAGTAATTAAGAGAATTGATTGATTAGTTAAACAATAATAGGGCATGACTCTATTTATAATTATTAACGTAAGAGAAGTAAAGTAGTACTGCGAGACTTAAACAAGTGATAAAATCCATGTTTGATTCATCGAATATAGACATTTAATTGAGGTTCATTGAACCTGGTCTCATCTAAGCATGCCAAAACCGCATTGCTTGCTATGTTCTAAAGAACTCCCTAACGCTAACAACCACAACAGCGTCCAATTTCCACATCCAACTTAAGATGGTTATTTTTTTTGGGTTCTATTCGTTGTGTTCCATAAAACCGCAGAAAAGTGTAAGCAATGCCAATTTTTCGCTGCTGAGAGTAACGATGACGACAGTCAACCCACACTTTATTTCTCCTCGTGGGTCAGAATGAGACAACAAGATCCACCCCTTCTATTTTTATTTTTTTATTTAGATGAGTAAAAATAAATAATTTGGGGATATAAAAAATAATTTTAAAAAAACTTGAAAATATATTTTTATTATATATATTTTATGTCAATATAAAATTATTTGTAATTATTTATTGTAATTTGCTATAAAATAATAATTTTACATTTTAAACACTTAAATTAAAATAAAAATCCTGCATCTCTCCTCCAGCTGCATTTCTTGCCTCTTATGGAAGTTTTTTTTTTTTTTTTAGTTAATCTCACTTTTCATTTTCATTCTTTTTATTTATCCAAAGAATAAACAAAATTCATTAAAGAAATATTATTTTCTCATTAGAAACGTCTATAGTTCTCACCTCTAAGTTACCAATAAGAACAATATATTGTTTTTTAAAACTAAATTTTGGCCATTTTTCAATCTCCAATGTGCTCGCAATAAAATCAATATGACTTATAAAAGACTAAATTAAAAAATAGTTATTGCACGTTAATTTAAGAAATATTCTTTTGTCATTAAAAACATCCCTCTTGACGAAATGCAAATTAACAAAAGAGGATTTACATGTAAAAAATATTGATTCTTTTTAAATTTGAAATAACAATCAATTATTTGAATTATTTTGTAATGAATTAT
The DNA here is from genome assembly GCF_003935025.1 of Abrus precatorius. Taxonomy (NCBI): domain Eukaryota; kingdom Viridiplantae; phylum Streptophyta; class Magnoliopsida; order Fabales; family Fabaceae; genus Abrus; species Abrus precatorius. The sequence goes on along the minus strand of NW_020874292.1, from coordinate 27,968,944 downwards.
TATTTATGTTAATTAAACTTTCATTACATATAAATTATGAATATTAATTTTATGTGGTAATTACCACAACATAATAAGTCAAAGGCTTATTTATAATTTTGTTTTATTTAATTAAAATTATATACAACTTTAAGTATTTTATTAAACTTTCTAGAGATGATTCAATTTCTCATATTTTAAAATTGAGAAATGTGGTCTCTTTGTTTATTATATTTTGTCTATAACTTTTAAAATTTTATTTTATAATAAAAATATTTATAAATTAAATTAATTAAATTATTTTCAACATTATTGACTTTTAACTCATAAATCAAAACATTGGTCAAAATAAATTCCACCAAAACTTATTAAAACTCTACTAAATTTTTATCTTATAAATATTTTATATTATAAATCTATCATAATGAAAGCCCCTTAATATTTGGGAAAAAATAATTTAAAATTTTTAAGTATAACAAAATTAAAAAGATACCAATTTTTTTTTAAAAAAATTAACAATACTTAATTTAATTAAAAGACTATAAAAATAAAAATTACACATGTTCTAAATTAAAGAAAAAAAAAACACAGTTAAGTCTAAAATAAAGTAAATACTCCTCTACATATATTTTGGTAACGATTGCATAATTAATTGTATCAATATTTAATACGTCTTGTACTCTAATTCAGAAATAGACTTTTATCTATTTGATGTGCATAAAAATAAAATAGACATAAGAGTTAAATATGCATATTAAAAAAACTTTAATATTTTTATTTAGATTTATTGAACTTTTCATAAAATATAAAATTGATCAATTCAAACGTTGAATTATTTTATAATTATGTATACATTTTATATAATTTAAAATTGTGTAAGTTTATTATTAAAAAATTAATACTTATTTATATTTTAAAAATTAATTATTACTTAATTTTTTATATGAAACTTTATAAAATTAATTTACTTATAAGAATTTTTAAATTAAGTATTTAAATTTAAGATTCAGTGAATCTGTCATTGTGTACTATGATTTATGCTGTTATGCATGGTAAATAAGGTAGAAGAAACGGAAATTATAGAATTAAGAAAGAAAAGACAGAACGAAAAGGGAATTTTATTTTGCTGTAATTAATAACGATGATGACCTAAGATATTCAACATGATAAGTTTTATGTTACTATTTTGTGTGTAAATTAATCAACTCCTAAGTTATGACTGCGCTTAATCTCCTGTAATATGAAGGTGAATGCCAATGTTCATTCCGTGGAGCAACATTGACACTGAACCTGGACGCTTTCGGAGGCTAGGTTCACCAAACCACACTAATAATAGGTCCACATTCATGTTCAAATTTACGACTAAAAAATCCTCCACCGTTCACAGTTCGACAAGTCAATCATGATTATCATGCACTGTATTCGACACTATGTATAAATATGACGCCATTTTCCTCTAACCCCATCTTCCTCTCATTCAATTTTCTCACTCACGCATTCATGTTGACACCATATCAACATTTCAACGACATTTGCAACATATGAATGTAGCGCCACCCATCGTTACTTTCCCTAGCTATATATATGCAAGCACCTTTGAAAATTACATGTTTATAGTCCTAATTAAGGTATAAGAGAGAAAGGGGTGCATGCTTTTAGATATGACAAGGATTCCGGTGAGGTTTCAGAGGGTGGCGGCGGCGTTTGATGCTGACGTGGCACGTGTGAGGCTTTGCGAGAGTAGCGGGAGCGAGCACTCCCCGGAGAGTTTAACGGATTTGTCTGATCTCGTGAAGTCCTTCATGGAGAAGAACGAGACAATTGGAGAAGAAGTGGGGGGTGTAGTTCGTTGTGACGAAGACTATGAAAAGGGTGATGATCAAGAGGAGCTTGAAAAATCTGAGTTTTCTGATTCTGAGACGAGGGAAATGTTGAAGGGTTTGTTTTGTGGGAATGAAGATGATGAAAAGGATGTGAAAGAAAAAATTAGGAGAGAGGTTGAAGTTGCGTGTGGACTTGTTGGGGACAATTCGTTGCCCGAATTCAAACGCCGGTTGATGTCTCGGTTGAGGGAGAAAGCTTTTGATGCCGGTGAGTAATAATTGCATACATGCTACTAACATTATGGTTCTTATAATTTGGTTTGTTATGGTATTTACCACATTAATGTTTAGCTCTTATTTCTTGTTTAGCTACAAACTATGACAACTAACTTGATTCAATTCGTCACTTCGATCAATTTGTCACAGTTGAAAATGGTAGTTTACGAAGTAGATTCTTCCATCAAGGATCTATTTAGGACTAATTATAGACAATTTATGATAATAGTTTATGATTTTTATAAGTTTATATATATAATTTTTAAAATTATTATAAACACACGTTAAATTAATTACCCTACTTTATCATATCTAGAAGTCTAAATCATATCCATATCAATGTGTCCCAATAAGGGAACACAACATATTTTTATTCTATTCAATTATTTTCCAAATAGGATCCGCAATATCTATAGGACCGCCATATCTATAAGGTAGATGTATAGTAAAAGAAATGATAAACCAATATGTATTGATTATTGAATTGATCACTAGGTTATGGAACTTAATTTGATGAAATATATATCCTCTCTGCGCAGGGCTTTGCAAATCGAAGTGGGAGAAAAACGGAAGATTAACAGCTGGTGACTATGAGTACATTGATGTGAATTTTTCGGGAAAACGCTACATTGTTGAAGTTTCCCTTGCTGCGGAGTTCGAAATAGCTCGTCCCACAAATCAATATTCTTCCTTGCTAGACATTTTTCCATTGATATTTGTTGGTAAAGTAGAAGAGCTAAAGCAAGTTGTGAGGCTAATGAGCACTGCTATTAAAGGCTCTATGAAAAGAATGAACCTACACATACCTCCTTGGAGGAGAAATGTGTACATGCAAGCCAAATGGTTTAGTGCTTACAAGAGAACAACTAATGCGATTACAACTAGAAAGGCATCATCACCTTTGTCTTCTAAAAGGTCCATTGGATTTGAAGTACGACCTGTGAAAGCATGTTCTTGCAAGAATGATTATGTGAGCAACACTGGGTTCAGAATCAGCCAATTGACCACTGTATTTAATTCTGATAACTTGGGTGTGTAATTTTATAGCTATATTAATTCTATTTGTATATAAGTGCTTTTCTTGGTGGTTGGAGTTGATTTGTGATTGTGACAAGTGTTTTTAGCCTACAGCACATGAAGTGAATGCTAGAGAACAAATGTCTCTGATGCACAGCTCTAGTATAATTTTGTCTTACGGGTAGATAAAAGTAGCAGTAAGCAAGATTCATTGCTAGCATTTATTTTATTTATTTGTTATGATAAGTTTTACAAAAAAACGTTTTACTATATAGAATAATTTTCTTGGGAAATGGCTATGGAGGCTTCGAAATTAAGCACATTGATCTGAATGATAGAGCAGCTGAAAGATAATTGCATAGACACTTATTATGGCTCTGACTCTATCTTGCTATTACTAGTGGTCCCCCAAATTGATTTGTCTAAGCGCCAAGGAGTGGCACACCATGAAGAATAAAAGCATCTTGTGGACAATTTATTCGCCAAAAGTTATATTATAACATAAATTATTCAATAAAAAAAAGTTCTCTTTAATTTCACTTTACCATTTTTAGATATAACAAGAAAGTCTCAAACACCTCCAACTTGGCATTTAATGGCATCGTTCATTTATTAAATACTTTTTTTTTTGTTTTTTCATAGGAATTAAGAAAATCATTAATATTTTAAATATTATTAGAAATTATTATTTACTTTTTTCTATATACTTTATTTATTCATAAATAATATTACATTTATCAATTTTTTAACATATGCAATATTACATAGGTTAAAAGTTGTATATAATAATTTTTATTAAAAGTTATAAAATTCAATGTAATTTAAATATATTAATAGTATTAAATACTACAATTTTCTCTAAAAACTTATTATATATAACTTTTTATCTTATACAATATTGCATAAATTAAAAAAATTGCTTATTTATTACTTTTTTTATTTTATCTGTTATCATATTTTTAAATAAATTTTTTTATTTCTTATTTTAGAAGTTCAAGAAATATTTTTATTATACCCTTATTTTTTACAAACAAATAAATAAAAGCATTTAATAAAAAAATTTATTCTTAAATTGTGTAAAATTTTTTCAAGGAGGAAAGAATGAAATTGAAAAGAAGTGAGAAACATCTCTTGTGAATGTAATGGAAATTGGAATCATTTATTTTACCTCAAAACAAAATTCCCTTCGTTTTCGAGATATAATGAATAGGAAAAAAGGAAGAGAGGAATACGTACTTAAATGAGTTATTATTATTTTTTCTTATTTTTTTAAATTTTAAAATAATAATAAAAATTTAAAAATAAGAAAAAGATTAAAATTAGAAATTTTAAGATAATCTAAATTTATAATATTTTTAATACAATTTAATTATGTTTTTGCTCTCTTTTTTTTATTCGTTTAAACAAATATTTATTTTATCATTTCTTTTATTTATTTCAACTCATTTAAATGTCAAATATTTTTATTTTTTATCTTCTTTTTTTTCTGTCCTTGTCCTCTTTCATCTAAAGAGATTTAAAACCTTTTCATTGACTTCAGGTTGTCTTAAAAATTCTTTTGCACTTGAAAATATTGTTGGTCATTCATTATTGTTGTATAATATCTAAGATAATTCTTAAATTTTTTTAGTTCTTTACCGTAATATTAGAATTATTCATTACTAAACTTTATGCCATATTGACATTTAATCTCATATCAAATAGATAATTAAATAAATTTAACAAAGATTAATACAAATAACTAACATGACTTAATCTATAATAATTTGAAATACTAATACTTTTTATAAAATCAAAAGCTAAAAGAGTATCAACAATTTTAAAGATTAAATCTTTTAGAAAAATTTAAAAGAGATAATAAATTTTTAATTATTTTAAGAAATAATTTTTTATAATTTCAAAAATTAAATTAACAAATAAATGCTTACAATTTCTTAAACTAAAATATAGCTATGTATAAAAAGCATTATAGTAAATTACTTTTTCTTTTCATTGCTTCCCACACAAATATCTCCCCTCCGATTCGGTTAAGCATGATCAGATAAAAATCCATTTTTGTTGAAACCCATTTTAAAGACTGAAACATCACTTTGACTCCCTTCCTCATCGTTAAAATAATCATTTTCTTATCTTATTGCAGGCCCTCTGTAAGAAAGGGTCAGATAAAGATAATCAGGATGAAAAAGATAATAATCATTTTACTCAAAATAATATTAATTTCTGTCCTGTCATCTCATTCCTTTCTAATTTTATATGTTTTAGAAATATATATTTAATTATTTATATATTTTCTATAAATTTTAATAAATTAATTAAAATTTAATTTAATAAATATAAATTATTATTATTTTCATGACATAATTTTTTATGCAAATATTGGATATGATAAAAAAAACTGTGATTCTTTTATTCTATACAGATTTTATCAATAGAATGATTCACACACAACACAGATTTTATCAAAGAAAAAAATTAGAACAGAGAGAGAGAAAAGAATGATCAACATGTAGGCACCCATAGACGCAAACTGCTGGAAAAACAAAGCAGGTTGCCTGGAAAGTGACCCTTTTGAGAAATAAAAGTGTTCAATGTAAGAAAAGGGTCTTCGGAAAAAGGCCAAAATCTTAGGCACATCTTCCTCTTCTCCCATTCTCCTCACAAACCCAAAAGGGTCACACAGACACAAAAAAAGAGAGAACTTTGAGAAAAGAAAGGAAATGTGAGAAGCTCGGTAAGCAGATTTGTTGACAGAGACCGAAAATGAATCTCACAACAACCGGCCAGTTAGCTTCTCTAATCTGTTTGATTTGGCTACAGCCGCTATGGCACATTCAAGATCAAGGGTATTGGGCTTTAATCTCCCACCCTCCCCTTGGTACATGTAGCCTCTCATCAACGATATTCAAATCAACTTAACTCAATAACCAATATTATGAGTACACAAATGAAAGGGTTAGAAGAATAAGAAGATTGATGATACAAGAAATTTTACTTTCGAACTCAGATTTAACCCTAACCCTAGAAGCCAATTGAGAGCAAACGCTGATAACTCCGTATTTATAGCCACAGTGCAGCTCTGCGCTGACGAATGATCGTGGCCGTTCGCTTTCGATCAATCTGATGGATACGAATGGAGCAGAATAAATAGATTTTAATGAAATTGTAAATTTGCCCTCCAATTAGGGGCCCACCGATTAACTCAATTTAATCCGCAAAAGTTAATGGGTCAAGTCGGATAATCGGATTTTACCAGTACACACGATCATTTACAGATTGAATATCCGGTCTAATTTTTTCTTTTTTTCAATCCGATTAATTCAACCCAGTCGATTACACATAAACAAATAAAAAATTTAATTTTTTTATTTTAATATTTTCATTTATAATTGTAAATATATGTTTTTATAAAAAATTATTATTCAAACAATATTTTATATATAAATATTGATAAATTAATTTAATTTAATAATTATTATATTTTAAAAATTATGGAATTTTTTTTTATGTAAATATCCAATTACTCGATTCAAACCAACCAGTTCAATGATTGGGTTTCGTTAATTTATGTCACGTATAAAAACAAAAATTAAACATAACTCATATTTATTGTATTTTAATTTAGTTGGATAATTTTTCTGATCAAACCTATCGCAACTTGTGAATACTCCTACTTCCAATGTAAACGTGGCCTCAAAATGTATTAGCTTTGTTCATATTTAAAATACTTATAGAAGTATTTTATTTTTATAATTTTAATGATTTTTATTTTATATTATAATTAATAGTATTTTATCAAAATAATAAAGTAATTTATATTTTGTCATGTGTATTTTTTAACATTGAAATTGTTTGAAAATAATGTGTCTTGTTGCAATAATTTTACCCTTTATTTCATTTTTATTAATTTTGTTCTAAAATTTACAGAAAAAAAAAGTTATTACTCAATCTTTTTTATTACCTTATATCAGATTTTAGATTTCTCGTAAATCTCCATGTTTATAAATATAATTTTTTATCATTTTATATAAATTTTAAATTTTTTCTAAATATTTTTATTTATATAAAATTTAAAATACTTAATATAATTTTTTTATCATCTTAAAATAAAAATATATATTTATTGTAAAATAAATTACTTATTCACGTTTTGACTTACTAACTAGTTATTTAGAAAAAAAATTAGTTTTGTACTATTTTAAAGTTAATTTCGTTAATTACAAAATTAAAAGTAAGAAATGAAATATTATCTGAACAAAACTAATTTTGAATAAGACAAAACATATGCACGATTGTTTTAAGTGGTGTTATGTCATTTATTAATCAAATTTAAAATTTTACTTTGACAAACTATAATAATATTAAATATAAGTAATTTATGAAAACAAATTTAATTATAAATGATCAAATAATATTAATAGGATTTACCAAATATGCTACCTGCGATTCTTTTGTAAGATACAATTATCAATATTTTTTTGTCATAAATATAAAAAACAAATTTTTTCTAGACGTGTTAAATATTATCTTTATATATTTATTTATTATAAATTTTGTATTGACAATGTAGTCATGAAAATTTATTCATTTAATATACAATATATTAAAATCACCATTTAGTAGTAATGGTATTTATAGATTAAAGTATAAATCAATGACATGTAACTATTTTTTTATTGTTCTTAATAAAAAAATATACTTGTTTTTTTTTATAAATAAGATGAAAGATGGCAATACTTAGTTTTTTAACATCAATATAAATAAAATAAATTAAACAAATTCTCCCAATAACTGTATAATCATGTACAAAAAAAAAGTATGGAGTTATTAATTTTACAAACATTAAAATATTATCCTTAAGTTCGTTATTTTTAAGTTTTTGTTTTTATTTTTTTATACTATTTAGTCATTTACTATTTCAGACAAAATTTAGTTTATGCAATAATTAATGAAATAACTAACAATGAATTCTATCATTATTGTCATTAGTTAAAAAACCCTCTTATTCATTTATTTTCTTTGTTATTCTTTATCATTTTTTAGGTTGCAGATCAAATAAGTTAAGCTAAGATAGTCATTTCAACAAAAATTGAATATAGTTTTTTTGTTAGTTCACTCTTAATTGACTTGTGCTTTGAATTCGATAAATTTTGTGTTGGTAAATGCATGAGTAATTTGTTGCAAGTTAAGTCTTCAACATAATAAGCATATGACACAAAAGTTATTATTCTGTTTTTTTTTTAGGGTTGCAAATCAAATGAGTTAAGTTAGATTTAGATTAATTGTTAACTCAACAAAAATTGAATATAATAATTTTTTTTAGTCCACTCTTAATTGATATATGGTTTGAGTTAGTCAAATTTTGTGTTGGTAAATGCATGACCAACTTGTTGCGGTTAAGCTTTCAACATTTTAAGCATCGTTATATATGACACAAAAATTGTGAACTTGCATTGGAGGCTAAACATTTTGTTTCACGCGGTTAGTGGGTGTATTTAGAATTTCAATGGTGAACAAATAAACAAAAGAAAATGATGAAATCAAATGGCTCTATTGCATCATTACTAGGTATGAAAGATAGCTTTTACCTTTTTGACTTGGTTAATAAATTTATAGGGTTATTTCATAAATATAAAATAAAAATAATATTTTACTTTCAAAAGTTAGTTATTAATATTTCTATTGTATTTTTATTTTTTACTAAAAAAATAAATTACCCGTTTTATAATTAAAACTCAATTTACATACTTTAATTTCATTGTTCTTTTATCTCTTTCCATTCAAAATAGATTCGTTCACTATTCCTTTCTCTAATTTCTTTAATTTACCACATTGTCTCTTTTATCTAAATACATTTTACATTAAAAAAAGTATATAACTTATAATATTTTATGTTCAAATATATATTAATAATTTTTTCATATAATTAATTAATTATTTGTGAATAAATAAAAATGATAATTAATTTTAACATTACATTATCATAATATTACATGTCCTTTTAAGTTATTCAATACAAATTAACTAGTATAACTAAATTGCTAAATAATTTTAATTTTATAAAATATTTATACAATTTCAAACTTTTAGCTACAAGTTCACAACTTTCAGTTTATTTTATTATACATAGTAAAAAATAAAATGAAATGAGTGCATAGTATTTAAAACTTAAAAGATAACTTTTCAAAAATTTAAAAAACATTTAACTTTTAAAAGTTAGCTATCAATATTTTTATTATTCAACATTTAAATTAATTTATTATTCACATAATTAAAACTATAATATGTTAATTTTATTTTCATTTCATTATATTTATTTTTATATAAGTCTTATTTTTCTTTTTTCTTTTTTCATTATTAATGATTTAGTTGTATAAAATAAAAAATAAGTTATAAAAATAGATCATTTAAATTAATTTATGTAATATTTTTTATATCATATGTTAAAATTAATAATTTTAAAAATAAATTGAAGTTATTGTTTGAATTAATAATATCAATTTTATTAATAAAAATATTATATATTATTTTAAGAAGAAGAAGAAGAGTGGCAACTCGATTGGGCAATGTGAAAGGAAAGGGCAAGACAGGTCACAGGTGTCGCCCAGGTTAGAGGACAAAGTGGAAAGGGATGCCAGAGTAAAGTGGAGAAGCTATGTCACAATTTTTTTCACACATGACAATGATAATAATATAACTCACTGTTAACTATGTCACTAAAATAATAGTCTACCAAAGCAATTTTTAAAAAATAAATAAAGGCTAAAATAAAAAGTATGAAAATACAAATATCAAAATGAGTATATTTGTCCCGATATAAACTTAATTTTTAAACAATGCTTGGTTAAATGACCAAAGACTTTTTTTTTTTTATTCTTATCTTATTTAATTCGAAACTTTCCGTTCCTATTATTGGCTCCTTCTAGTATTAAGTTTTTTAAAAAAGTAATTTATAAATTTTTTAAACTATACTAAATAAATCGTCCCTTATCTCTCATTTGTATAATTTAGTATTTATAAAAATTTAATTTATATACTTAAAAATATAAAACTTTGTTGACATTATTATGGAATGGTGAATTATTGTATCAATAAAAAATTTATAATAATTAATATAAAAATTACGCCATGGTGTTTTTTATAAATTGGAAGTATAAAAACTAATTATATAGCAAAATTTAATTAAACTTAAAAAATCTTAACAATACGTTATGTTCTATTTTTCTTTCCCTCCATTATCCTTGAATTACTAAAATTGTCAAAAAGAAAAGAAAGTAAAGTTGACTGAGCAGAGCACGAATGCACCTTATGGACGGTCCTGATTGGCCACAACCCAAAGCAACAGGAAATGTGAACCACGGGATCTGTCAGCCAAACAAAATAAAAGAAAGCAAAAGACACTTAATAGTTATTACTTGTCCTTAGAGAGAGAAAGAAGGGAAGGGTGCGTTTTGTAGAGGGAGAGAATTCCAAACGCAAATTCTAAGTTTCACTGAAGAGAAAAAAAAGTTGTTGGGTGTGGCGTTGGGTGGCTGAGTAGAAGCGGATCGGCGCAACAGATCTGTGATGGAAGGAGTTGGGGCCCGATTGGGTCGGTCCTCGACCCGTTACGGACCGGCCACGGTTTTCACTGGACCGGTGAGGAAGTGGAAGAAGAAATGGGTCCACGTTTCCCCTTCTTCTGCTTCCAACACCAATCACAATCACAGTCACAATCACAATCACGCTTCTAACGGTAATAACGGTTCCCATCTCCTCCTTTACAAATGGACCCCTCTCACCCAAAGCCAAAACTCCAACGGTAACGGCAACGGCAACGCCAAGGACGCGCCACCACAACCACCCGAAGAACAGCCCCGGAGAAAATTCAAATATATTCCGGTACATTATTCCTACTCTTTTTTCTTTTTTTGTTGATTTAGCTTAGGGTTTTATTGCATGGGTTTAGAGAAACATTACGAAATTTCGATATCCTGATAAATTGTCTTCTAATGAGTACAATATCCTGATAATTTGTGTCTTATTCTGTTTTAGTTGTTTCCTTCTTGTCCCCTGTTTTTTAAGCAAGGTTGAAACCCGTGTCCTGATATGCACTCATGTGACTGTGATTTGTCCATTATTGTTATTATTATTACTATTTTAAATTTAGAAGATAATAGGAATAAATGGAGGAGTAATGAAATTACAAATAACTGATTGTTACACGCGTCTTTCAGTTTTTCCTGGTTAAGATTTAAGCATTGGGATTTGGGGATATTACGAGGATAAATCAAATTGATAGAGATTTCAATTGAGTTTGGGCCATATATTGTTCCCTGTGCATGTATGTGTATTTGAATTTTCCAAGATATAGTTTTGGTTGGAATTCACAATCAGATGATCAGGATACTAGGATAGTGCGGGGTAATTATGATTCTAGCACGTTTAGATAAAAAATTCTATTTTTCTAAGTGATTATGAACAACAGAGAAAAGGATGAAAGATAAGAAATGTGCGTATCCTTAATTTGTTGAGTGAAAGATTTTCTCTTGTTAGTTTCTTAGTAAAATACAAAAATGTCTTTTTTAGTTTGGTGGCTTTCTGAATGCAAAAGCATTAGATAGAACAAATTGGTTTTTTTTTTATATTAGAAACTCTCGAGAAAGTATTGGGGGTAACTTAGCGGCTTTGTATTCACACGTCCGTATCTCATCATATGAAACTACCCACTCTGGGGTACTGCTTGAGCTATCAGTTGGTCGAAACCTTGAAGAAAATAGAATCAGGAACCAAAAAATGAAGTTTTAAGATTCTTTCCACCCCTTTCTATTGCCCTCTCTAGTGTCCAAGTTGTTTGTTTACCCAATGAAATTCACTCTAGTTTGGATGTACCAAGAGGGAAATATGGTAATTAAAGATGGCACCTCACCCTTGAGCCAGAATTGATGATAAAATAGAGGTAATTAGTGTGAAAATCTATCAAAAAGTGGTGATAATTTTGTCTGAGGCTAGGATTTAGAAACAACTTGTGATAATTGCAATAGGAATGAGAACCAAAAAGTGTTGGAGACCAGGATCCAGGATTGTTTCAGTGGAAATGGAAAGGAAGGACATATTTGCATAGCGAGATGTGGTCCTAGATAGAGTCTAATGGCAAATGAGGATCCATTTGTTGGAACTATTCACTCACAGTCAAATTTATTTTTAATAATTTGCTATTGTGTTTCGTGCATAGATCCTGATCCTTCTCTTCAACTTCTGCATTTCTTTTTTGTGGGAAGGCTGTAATTCAACTTCCCTTGTTGGTGGATGGGTTTTAGCTAATTATGCATGTGCTTGGGAACAGCTTTTTTTTAGAAGTATATTTTTTCTCTTTTCATGAACTCTCTCAAAAAGCTGGCCAAATAAGCTGTTATTTCCCCAAAACAGAACCAAACACACATACATCTATGGGTTCGATGGGTGATCTCATTTTCTAAAAACTGATTATACCGTTTCATTTCCTGATAAATGTCTGTAGGATTATTGATGGAACATTCTGGCTAAGTGTTGTTTGTCTATTCTAATACGACATTATGGATTATAATGGCAAGACAAGCATAATAATACTATTAAACCATAAACCCCTAATTTAGTCCTCAAATGGCATCAAGTTGGTTCCAGTAAACAGTCACTTCTGGATTAATTTTGATATCAAAAACCAAATTGATGTAGTAATCTTTCAAGGGCCAAATTGACATTCCAAAAATCGTTTGAAGACTAAAATGGGGGTCACTATGCTTTTATTTATCCAGATGCATCTTCAGTTTGTTAAATCTAAAGAATGCAGTTTGCCCTGCATCACTGGTAAGATTTCAGATTGTTGGTAATGATGAAGTTAGCCACAGTTTGGCTGTCAAAAGTTAGCCATTTCCGCTCATTAATGTTCTGGGACATGAATGTTTCCAAGCAACAGTTGGATGCTGATCACTTACTGAGGCCAAATCTATGGAATTGGCCTGTGTTGTACTGTTGTGGACTCGTGGTGTTGCATTTGGTGCTTTATGCTTATTTTGGACATGGTATGTGTACATACATTCTGTAGTCAATAGGTGGAGTTCATCCCTCAACACAAGAATCGCTAGTTATTTTGCTTTTAAATTCACACAATAACTTACGAAGCATCGTTAAAAATTGTCACAAAACTGGTGAATTCAACAGTAATAACTATGCTGGACTAGTCAGAGCTTTTGATCCATGGACCATTGATGAATCATTTCGGTATTCGTGCTTTTGGTGATGATGGTGAATTGATACTGATCTCTCTGTCAATGGTTGACGGTTGGGAAGCTTTGGTTATCTAGTTTGTCTGATGATGCAGGTTGCTGTACTGGAGGAGCAGAGAAACGAGGCTGCAGAAAATGAGGGTGCTGAAAAAGTTGATGATGAATCTAAACCAGTTGATGCTGATTCAAGTGCAGCAGAACCAACACGCAAGAATGAGACGTTGGATGAGAAACCTGACATAAATGATGTTCCAATGGAAGAAAGTCAGGTAAACCTTTGGGTGTCTCTCTTTTTGCTTATGTTCCGTCACATTATCTTCCATATTTCTAAAGTAAGTATTGCCTAGGTTCTCATCTTTCATTTTGAATTTTGAACAATTTTTATGGTTCAAACAGGCATAATGCAATTTGAAAATTTATGGATTGGGCATTATCATCATGAAACTCGGTAATCAACATGTCTTAAATTTGGCGTGCCTGTTACTAAACTTGGAAATCCACAGCAATGACCATTGAAGGACTTGATATCATTTTCTTTTAATAATTTGTCATATAATAGTGACTTAGAGAATTTGGTTTATAACCAAGCATAATGATGTTGTGTAATCAACAGAGCCAATTTCATTGCACATGGGGCTTTTGTTATTGTTTTTTCCATATAATAGTGAATCTGATCTTATATTTCATTCTCAGGACAAAAATCAGGTGGTGCGCCAGGATCTGAATGAAAGCACATTGGATTTAAGTTTGGGCTTGACATCACATGATGACGAACATGATTCTGATTCAAAAACTAATCAAAGAGATGGCCAGTAACACAAAGTGAAGTCAAGTGGTACTGAAATATGAACAGGGGCTTCGTGATTCTCCGGATAGTGAGAGCATAATTGGTTCAATGTATACATTTGTCTGATGGAAAGGAAATTTCCCCTGGCTTTACTGATTGTTTTAGGTTGATGGCTTATGCCTATTGTATTTTTTTTAAATTCAGGTGTCGTTACTGGCCTGATCGTAATATGTATTGCAGGAACAGATGCTATACTTTTTTCCCAATCATTGGGCATATTTTTTTCCAGATGTTTACCAAGATAGGATATTCTGGACTTCGAAGCTACAATCGTGTGGAGCTAAATTGGATTTTTTAAAAAAATTCAAATTACATTCCCGATGAAATTGTGCTTGTGATGCTCTAATTTTTATTACAATTGAATCATTTTACTTTTCGAATTATAGTTAGTACCTAGGTTTCCTCGTGTATCTGGTCTGCCAGTTTATTTAATGTTTTGGTGTTGTGTATAAAGTAAAAAATTGAGAGTCTGAGACCCGCCAAACTTGATAGCATTATTGTGTTGATGACTTCATAATGCTATGTCTGTTCAAGTATTCTCCCCGCTTTAGTGGAATTGGCTTCTCACTCAGATTTGAGATCTAAGCAATTATCATGCGACGTACCAATTTTCATAGAAAAGATTTGATAATATGAAAGACGCCCATTAGGGGGCAGCGGTATTAGGTTGCCCGCTTATCTTGAATCCCTTATTTGACCGCAATCAAACGGTTGGAAAATACACAAAAGTGAGAATACTTTATCAGTTCGAGCCTTGCAAAAGTAGAAAATGAACTAAACGTCCAAAAGAATTCAATTACATATCAAACAACAGAAATTACAGAGTCTGGGCATCTGCCTCCGAGTACACAATAACTAGAGATGTTCACATTTTTCGTCATCATTCTTTGGTGACAGCTGCCTCAGAGGAATAATCATGCCTGGGAAGTAGCACAAGTTGATATATGTATCATGTATATTAGGGTGCCAACAACAATCTTTGCAACAGTACCAAAATATAGCTAAGGTTATCACAAAGCAGAGTTTCATTGATCTTGTAATTTTGTTTCTTCCCTCCCTATTGACTTCTTTAAATTTTGTCGAAAGGTATTTGAAATTTGTTTTTCTGATAACTTAGAAGAAAGTAAAACTACATAATTATTAATAAAAACATGGTGCAGTATATGAGGTTCCCACTATTTTAATTTTAGGATCTAGGAAGAAGGGTCAGATGTATGCAACATTACTCCCAAGTGAGGAAGAATCTCTTTGTGACTAGAACCCATGAACACAAGGTCATGGAGTAGCAATCATTCAAAACAAAAATAAATAATAATAAATATCACTTACTGCAATTTGCGTGAGAGTTGGTATAGGCCTGTCCCAGCCATTGCAACGTTTACACTAAACAGGTTCCAATTTTTCTGCAAAATAGAAAATAATTGTCCGGATTATTCAAAGATTGTATTGTACACAAATTCCCCCCAAAAATGTAGGTTTTCATTTTTCCTTCTCTTTTTATGAGCCACTACGACCAGTAAGCTAAATGTCACTGTTAATAACTAAGGCTATGTTTTGAGCAAAAACTCCTCTGAAGTGAATTTGTTTGTAAAGTAAAAAAGTAGGGGATTATTCACTTTTGAATTTTTATGGGTTAATGTTATTATGTACCTCAAATTAGATTGATGGTAGATAACTCATTACTTTACAAAATCACTCACTTTAGAAGAGCCTTATCCATGTTTTGAATATGTAATTATAGGTGGAATGATATGAAAAGAGAATGGAATATAATAAAATTATTATTCTATCGTTTAAATATTTTATAATGGAATGTAGTAAAGTTTCTATTTTATTATTTGTGAAGTGGATGACATGTTAACAAGACTAATGAAGAATACGTTGATTCCATTGCATTATATAGTCCAGACCTTGAGACTGAGGGCAAAAACATAGATCTATTGAACAGATTTAAACATATTTCATCAGGCTCCATTCCATTCTATCCTATTTTAAACAATCCAAACAATGATAACTAATATCATTCCATTCCACTCCATTCTATTATTAGAACTCTAGTAAGCTTCCAGCTTTTATACAAAGCAAAGTAAATGATTTATATTGTTTGAGGCAGAAATGGTTTACACACACAGCTGCTTGGTACACAGTATAATTCAGAAAAAGGATAACAAAAGTAAGGAAAAAAGACAAAGTGACATCAAAGATTATGCAGAAAAGAATGCCTGAAAAAGCTACTTTAATATCTAACATTTCAATTACACCATGAAAACAGAATTTACAGGTTAGATTCCAAATTGCATATTAGAAGTACCATATTATAGCCTAATTGATGTCATATAATATTTTTTGCTATACAAGTAAAGAAAATTATGCAGCTGCAAACTGAAATAGTATACAGTGATGAAGGAAATAAAGCAAAATTATAATCCCGAGTATAATTTTTGCTTGCACTGGAGGTCCAGAAGTAATCCCGAGTGTCTAAAAAGACATCAATATTTGCTGAACAAGTGACAAGAAATTATCTATCGTTAAGAGAGACAAGACTTACTGGAGTGATTACAGTGCTGTAACGAGACCAGATCAGTCCAGTAGCTGTGACCGCTGTGTAAAAAACAAAAGTAATCAGCAAATTATGGAAAAATAAAACCCAACACAAAATGATACATACAAAAAGTTCTCTGTACCTTCCAGGAAACCCAGAAATGCATATGTGGATAAGGGTCAAATATGAGCACATGCATGTGCGAGAGAGCGGGAGAGAGGTCTATGATAGATAACAGTAAATGCAGACTGCAGTTTTTTATGTATATGCATACCTATTTGCTGAGGATAGGAAAGTTTCTCAGGTGGTTTGGAGAAATCAGCAATATTGGCAATGCTGATGCCCCACTTAAAGGTAGGCGCCCAGAAATGAACTGCATAAAATAATTGGTTAATATTTTAACCCTTAATAATAGCATAGGTCTCTGGAAACACAAGGAGAAACAACAATTTGAATTAGGAGAAATTATTGTCTTACCCTTGTAAAATATAATCTACTTGGTATTGGTACTTTGAGCAAGTGATGTTTCAAAAGTATATCACAAGGAATATATGCATATATATGACTGGACTGCAGTCAATAATTGTTATCTTTCCAACTGCAACTTCAATCATCTTTATTATTCTTTAAATCATATCTCATAATATTACAATAAGAGTATATTTCCAATTCACCAAAAACAGGAAGTGCACTTTCAGTATTTTCACACAAATTCCAGCAAAGATTATACTTCGGCATTTCATTTGTATGCATGAGTTTTTTTTCAGGTGTCTTCCATTTCCCCTAGATGACAAAATATGAACATTAAACTTTTTGTAGGTCATTCATCTCTTTTATCTGCCCAATCCTCTCCTTGTGTTCAGCCTCTGGTAGTAGTTATAAAATTATAAATACCTGTCTGTACATTAGTTGAACCTGCATTGTGCAGGAATTAGAATTTGATTCCAAAGTCACATTTGAAATGGGCCAATTAAGAATGGCTGTGCTAGCACTAGCCACCATTGTGGTCAATCTAATACAATAAAATTCAAACCACAAATTCTTAATTTCTTAATCTTAACCAGCCATATATTCATTTCTGACAATAAGCAAATGAAAAATTTATGTCAGAAGTAAGATAGTAGTTATGGTTCCAAACTTGAGTCATTAATTAAGATAGAATATTCACCACAATTATTTTATGCAGTTCACTTCTGCAGTAACACATTGTATCTCAAAACCTGAATTCAGCCTCAGTTAGCAACTTAGCACCATCCAAATCTAAATAGTTATCCAGAAGTCCGCAGTATTTATTGATTCTAATCAACTTGTCACTCCAAACGGCCCTTAATCTGCCACCTTAACACTTCAAATTACCAACATTTTTCCTCTATGCTCTTGATCTATGATAAGTACTAGTTTTATGATGTAATAAAACCCCAATTCATGAAGCATATAGTTCATCGTGATAAATTAGATTTGGATAAACATTTCAAGCAAAATACTCATGTAAAATGAAATGAATAAACGAATCTAATTTCCAAACAATCACAAATACCTAATTAAAGGTTTCCATAACCCTTCACACAATCACACCCAAAAATGACCCCTTTTAGAGTGCAACCAAAAGTCAAATTCTTTTAATTTTTTATTTTAAAAAATCCTAGGTTATACATCAAGCAGTGAACATGACCTTTTAACAAATCACTATCAGAAATTCTAATCTAAGCAAAACTCTACCGCTAATTTATAGAAGAAAAATTGCGATAAAATGAAAATCAACCACTGAGCTATGAACATCGAAATCGCCAGAAGATAACAAATATATAACAAAAATAATAAAGGATTCGAGTGAAGCAACTCACTGGTTTTGGGTCCAGCAGGGTGATTCCATAAAGCTTGAAGCTTTGCAGCCGCCATGAATATATATATTCTTCTTCCCTTTGAATGAACGAGAAATGGGTTCAGCTTCTACCAGTGCGTGAAAGAACGAAATAGCGTTATTTATATAATATATTATTTTATTTTTATATACCGTAATCGTCTACGATGGAGGATATCCACTCCACAATGTTTGTAAATCACGTCGCGACGCGTGGCTCGGACTCGGTCAACAACTTTCTCACGTTGAGCTAATTTTGTTTGGGCAAATTGGTCAAATCGTAATATCACATGCGAATTAAAACTAAAAATTTTAAACCTTTTTTTTATATGAATTTAGTAAATTTTTATGGTTTATTAGGAACTAATGCACTTTTGAAAACGATTTATTTTACAAATTTGGAAACTTCAAATATAATTGAGACCTGATTTGAAGAGAAGAAAGTGACTATTTTCTCCATATGTCAGATAACTTCTCTATAGATAATAGAATGTGGAAAATGTAATATTTGAGATTTACGTAATTTTGGTTCCTATTTGGTTAAGAAAGTAAACTTAGGTTACACTTACCAAGATAAAGATAATTTTCCATTTTTTTTTTCAATTTCTACAAATCTTTGTAACACATAATACACAAACATACCTTTAATTTAGGAACAAGGCAGTGACAACCTGGTGGTTTGTTTAATTACTCCTTTTTTATTTCTTTTTATTTTATTGAAGAGAATTGTCAATGTTTTGGTACTTGCAGGAGGAGTCATGGATGATGTTGCAGCCTTATCTGGTTCCAGGAAAGACGTTGTCCAAAACCGGGTTTTTTTTTGTTTTTTCTCGTTAAAACCATTGTCTTAAATTCATTTAATTGATATCTGTTTTTTGGGCTTTTTAGCCCTGTTATCAGGGAAAAAAAACATTCAATTGATTAGTCCAGGTCCGTGTTTTCATTTTATTGTTTTGTCAATGAATGTAAAAGCACGTGCACATTGTAAAACTAATCACAATTCCAACCATGTCAAGAATTAACAATATATGAAGATAAATGTCAAATCTTGCATAACAAATTTGTAAAGTCCTAATTTTTTTTCCTTTCAAATATTCCAGCTTGCATTGCGTGATGTAGCCAACAGTGTTTGCGACTATCTATGTAGATGTTGGAAATTGATAATTCGTAATATTTTCATCACTGTTTAATGTAATTTGATATTATTTTTCGTCAAATTCTCAAGGAGATTCTTATATTTGTTTATTTAAATACAGATTATAATTTCTGTTTTTTTACTTTTTACACTGCAATTTTTTTAAGCACACTATGTCCTTTTCTGTTTTGTGCCATTTGGGCTTGCAGTTTGGGCCTGTGGATACGTGGATTTAGAAACAAAAAAAAGAATGAAAAGGGTGTGTGTCTGTGTGTGAAGACTGAAGACTTGAGATGGCTCGAAGTCGAAGCTTTGTTCTATGGCTTCACGGTTTGGGTGATTCTGGTCCTGCCAACGAACCCATTAAAAGCCTCTTCACCTCTACTGAGTTCTCTAACGCCAAATGGTCCTTTCCCTCTGCGCCTTCTGCTCCAGTCACTTGCAATTGTAACTGACGCCTTCATTTTCAACCCCTAATTTTTTCCTTTCTTTTATTTTTATTAATATATAATATATTCATCCATTTCTTCTTGTAGATGGCCATGTGATGCCCTCCTGGTTTGACATTCACCAAATTCCTGTCAAACCTGTGAGTTTATCTTTCATTCTTTAATTTAATAGCCACCTTTATTCTGTTTAAATCATCAGCCATTACCCTTTTTATTTTTATCTCTTACTCAAATGAAAAGGCAAGTTTTTTTTTTTTTTAATGTTTTTCTAGGACTCGGGTGTTTTGTATTTTATCCTTTATTTATTTTTTTAATTTATGTTCACAGAATTCTCCGAGCGATGAGAATGGTTTGCTTAAAGCTGTTAAGAATGTGCATGCCACAATTGACAAGGAAATTGATGCTGGCACGAACCCTAATAATATATTTATATGTGGATTCAGTCAAGGAGGTTT
Organism: Abrus precatorius; assembly: GCF_003935025.1. Classification (NCBI taxonomy): domain Eukaryota; kingdom Viridiplantae; phylum Streptophyta; class Magnoliopsida; order Fabales; family Fabaceae; genus Abrus; species Abrus precatorius. The sequence continues at coordinate 27,948,319 of NW_020874292.1, read as the reverse complement.
CTCTCTTATTTTATCTGTCTCTTTTGTCTGTGCTTGCTGTGTTTATGTATCTATGCTGTTATCTCTTCAGGCCTACTAATTCCTTGAATGAAAGAAAAGAAAATTTATGAACAATAAGCATCTTGATATTGATCATGGTCTCAATGTTTTGCAGGTGCCCTGACCTTGGCTAGTGTTCTGCTGTACCCAAAAACTTTGGGTGGAGGTGCAGTCTTTAGTGGCTGGGTTCCATTTAGTTCGTCTATTGCTGAACAAATTACCCCCGAGGCAAAACAGGTATTGATTTCCAAGAATATCAATTCCCCTCCTTCCCTCCTTTATTTGACATAATTCATCAGTTGTACTAGGTCCCTTCTCTTGTTTCAGTACTAATTGCCTTTAGATATGAGCTTGAACTTTATCTTTGGAACAAGGGGTTTGTTGTTGTACATGTATTGACAAAAGCACAGAAACGCGTCTGAGAAAATCGTATCTGTGGATTTAAGGGAATGCTTGGAAGAGTTTATGAAAATAACTATTGATTTTCCTAAGTTCTTTTTAGCTTATTTCAGTAAGTTTATTGGTATATCTAATCAAAATAATCTCTTTTTAACTTATTCTAATATGTTTCATGATCAAATTTATAAGTAAGCCTTAATGTGATAAGAACTTATTGAATAAATACTTAATTAGACTATTTGCTTGAACCCACCCAAAACCCAAAATATGCAACTGCATGGATTTTTGTTTTCATCCACAGTTGAGCATAATAGGATTCACGTGTCTTCAATTGGACCTGTGTTGTGGTGATGTAGAATTGTCCTTCGAACAATGACACTTGATAATCTTTAGTTTTTTAATTTTTTCGTTGTAATCACTTTTTGTTTGAAACATGAGCCTGATACTATATATCAATCAACAAAGTATCTGTTGATTTTTAAGGCATTATAATTTGTGTAGCCTGTCTCCAGATACTATTTTACTCAACTGATATATACCTATCATCCATTTAATTTATAGACCTATAAATAAATGTCTGCAGACACCCACATTATGGTCCCATGGGATGGTCGATGGAACAGTCTTGTTCGAGGCTGGACAAGCAGGTTCCTCGTTCCTTGAAAAAATTGGCGTTCACTGCGAGTTTAAGGTGATATTTCAAGTTTTCAACAATTCAATAATTCAGTCATTGAGCCTTTCGTGTTTATCATAATACTAACATTAATTTTAATTTGCAGCCTTATCCTGGTCTTGGCCACTCTATAAGCAATGAGGAGCTGCGATATCTAGAGTCATGGATCAAGGCACGCCTACAGAGTTCCTCCTAATATCTTCTGCTCTTGCAATAGTATTTTTTTATTTTTAAGTTGGTGTTAGTGGCTTGGTCTGTAAGACAGTTATTCCTACTCAATGGCTAAAAGGGGTTAGTGAGAGAGCGTGATGGCTATCTTACATTGCATATTTATTGGTAGATTTAATGGGACAACCTTTTGATTGGTCTTTGCATTCGATTGTTATCAATATTTAACAGGAATAAAAGATTTCTGACCACAGTTACACGTTTCATCCATGTTACCATTAGTTTTTTCCTTTCCTATTTCTCACGAAAAAAACACTACCGATTCTCTCCCCCTCGGTGAATGGAATGATTTGCTTAAAGCTTAAGATATATGCTTTTTAGTTAATTTCTGAAATCATAGGCAATAATAATCATGGATCATAATTATCAGGATCAATAATTTTTTAGCTGAAGTGTAGGTTGAATGTAGGCAACTGGAACCCTCGAATTTTTCTGACATGACATCTGGCAATGAGTGAATAGGTGAATAATTGGCTCAAATTCGCCAAAAATTGTGATACCAAATGGTAAATAACAAAATCTTCAGTAATGCTATTTCATCTCTGAGCTAAATTAACAACTACATATAGAAAAAGTTTATAATGTTCTCACAACATACGGTGGCCCACTGATTTTTACTATATTTGCAAGTTGCTGATGTAGCTATGCAGCATTTTCTTGGAATAATCAGAACTATCTAGATTTTGAGACAGGAGGTAAACAGAATCTTTTATTTTTGGGACCTTTGATCACTATCTATAATACCTAATAACAAATCTTAAGCCTTCATTTGCAGTGTAAACATTTATCCAAAACCGGAGTGCCCAACTTTCCATTTTCATTCTTAGCTCCCCTTATTAACTGAAAAAGCTAGTGGGTTTTTGTTACCTTCTAAATGCTTTTCCTAGCCATCTTTTTCTTTTTGTAAGAAGCCAATAAAGAGGGAGGGTCGTTCTTTGGGGTAATAAAGATAAAGTATCTGACAAATAGCAAACATATGAAATCTTTAACGGAGAGGGAGACAAATGGAATGCATCTTATGGCTATCATGTTGCAAGCATACAAACCTTTTAATCACAGTGGCGCCACCATTTCATTTACCGTAAATAACTCACAAGAGTCACTATCTCACTCATAAAACTTGTTGGTTAAGAGTTTATTTCTAGTGAACCAGCACGTTGTAGTAATCAACGATGTTCCCCACCCCCTCCTGTTATTATTATTATTCTAAAAGTGCTACTTGATTCATCACTATTCAAAATCTTTTAGAGCTTTACCGTATAAATTGTAATAACTATTAAACTCATGTTTGTTTTTTAAATTGCACCGTGCAAAGTGCAAATTTAATTTCACAGTATATTAAGTGTATATATTATCACTCTTAGATGTTTATCAATATTCTCTTTTAAGTGTCTTTTCTCTAAAATATTATTTTTTATTTCTTGTAATCATATCAGTAATAAATTTATTTTACATTAAAAAAATGGAGTGACAATAGACACAAGAAAGTGGCAATAAACACTTTCCATTATCTTTTATATGTTCGGTAAAGTCATTTTACCTCATAAACTAGTAGGCTAAGAGTTTAATTTCACCGGTAAATAAGCATGTTGTAGTAATTAACAATGTCTCCCTAACCCCCTCACCATTTTTGGTGTGTATAAAAGTGCTAGTTGAATCATCACCGTAGAGATTTACAAGATTAATGGTAACAACAATTAAATTCATGTTCGGTATAGTAATTACACTATAGTTTTCCACCTTCAAAACACAGTGCAAATTCATGTAGTCTTTAATAAAAATGGTTTTTAAAACAAAACATAATGAGACAGTTTAAGAAAGTGTTACATTCTCTTTTTACTAAAAGATTGAGCCAAAGAGAAGAAAACATAATACGTATTCAAGTACCATATATTTGGTAAAAATCACTTTTCAATTATTTATGACTAGGTTTAGACAACAAAGGAGATTATTATTTTTTGCCAACTCTAAACATGAACTTGGTAAGAAGGTTTTTAGTCTATAGAGTTAGAAGAAGTCAGACTTAGAATATTTTGTATTGCCTCACAACCACAGTTTTCAATTGACTCTGATTTTGGTAGACTCACCAAAACAACGGAGGGATCGGTCGGTCTGCCTTATATTTTTCTTCAGCTAATATGTTTTTAGTAATACATATAAAATAAATATAACTTTAATTTTATTTATTATTCTAATGTGTTACAAATATGGTAAAATAATATTTTTTTTTACTATTTCCATTATAGAATCTTAAGATAATAATAATAAAACAAATGTTGCGTTATTTTCATATTTTTATTTTTATTTCCTCTTTTCAAAATAGGGTGGACTTTTTGTTGGGATGTTACCTTTTGTGTAGTGTTGTGTTGGAATATTGTCTTGCATTAAATAAGAGCTGGAGGGATCGAAGTTTGTCAGATACTTTTTATTGTCAAGCTTTCTTAGTTACTAAGCATTTGACTATGAGAGTTGTACTCTCACATCTTCCTTTTTTTTTTTTGGTACTCTTATCTTTTTGTGCTCATACAAATTTAAAGCAATATTTGCAGAAATATTTGTTTATTAGTTTATGTGATAAAATTATTTATGGAAACGAGAGCAGGCTTATCATGAATTGATTTTATTCAAAAATAAAAAACTTTTATCATATCACGTAATAAAAATATTTAAGAAATTAATAATAAAATTAAAAATAACTCATAAATTCATTTTATTCAACAAAAGTTAATTTGGCTTAACTTACAAAATGGGTGAGTCAGGTAAAAAATATTTAAAACTTATTTACTAAACATGATAAGATAAAATAAAATAAAATACTATAGAAGTTACATAAATATATAATATGATGTGAATATGACAAACTTTTATCTTATTGTATATTTATTTTAATAAATTATGATAAAAATTTGAAAGTGATATGAGCAACGAAAGTTTATTAGTGATAGTAATTAGTATAACAGTTTATTAAAAAATTTCTACATATTCTTCCAATTTTTTATTATTTATATTTATATATAAAAAATATTTTTAGGTACCCTCCAACGAATTTTTTTTGTTTTAGTTTTCTTTTGCGTATTTCATTATTATTAATATATTATTCTAAAAATTTGATAAAATTATGTATAACTAATATAAAGTTTAATTAAATTATTTTAGTCAATATCTAACGAGTTTTAATATATGGGTTTTTAAAAAACGTGCTACCATTTAAAGTACTTGTTAATTCCCTTTTTTTAATGCAACTCATTCATAACATACGACGAGTCAAAGTAACTCATAAGTTGTGAGTCAATTTTACAACTATATTGAAAACCCATATATAAAAGTGTTAAAATAATAATAATAGATATAGAATTTATTCAAAATTTGACATATGTATGAAAGATAGCACGTGAAATTACACCAGAATTAAAGATGCCAGGACTTGTTCTTACTTTTCATTTAAAATTAATTATTTTAAATCAATTACATATATATTTTTGTTAACTCAAATAATTTCAATATACATTTAAAAAATATATGAATTGATTACGTACTTTTTTATAATTTTAATATTCAACTAATTTTTTTACATGTTAAATAAATTTAAAAATATCATAAAATGCACAATATCCTCACATTGTTAAATATCATACGAATGTCTTATTTCAAATAACATAACCCATCGGGTTTCCACTAAGTTGAATTGTGTATCAATTTATTTGACTCGAGTTTGGAAAACAAAACATGATTTTTTATTTTAAAATTAATAAAATTGTATATTATTTATGATAATAAAAATTAATATATTATATTCATATTGAATTATTATTTTATATATTTAAATTTAATAACTATTATATGAAAATATTTTTAAAAAAAATATTTCCTTTTTTTCCTTCAAATTTTTTTTTTCCGAACAAATTTACAAAAATATTCACGTCGAAGTATAAATTTGATACTGGCCATACACTTTCACGGTTAACCTGAAAAACACGCAATCGAAAAGCATGGCAAGGTGTTGTATATAAATATCAATTTAGAAAAAACTCATTATTATAAATATTGTTATTATTGAATCAAAAATTTTCTATTTTAATAATATTTATAGTAAAATTTAATACTAAAAGTAAAAATATTAATAGTTTGAGTTAACATGTATTATTGGAGTAAAATTTTAATTTTAATTAAAAAATAATACTAATCATATTTATAATTTTTGATCTAAATGCTGTCCAATAATTTAATTAAAATTTTGATTTAAGGTACATTTGAGTAAATAATGTAATTAAATGTTTATTTAAAAATTATTACATGATAATTTATAATATAAATTTGTCATTAAATTTATTAAAATAATTTATTTTAATAAACTGTTCTAAACATGATTTATATTTTTTCAAATAATTTCAAATGTTTTCTTATTCTTTTATTCAAAAAGTATTTGTGAAGGTAGATTCACTTATAAGTTTTGTGTATTTATTGATCCTATTTGAATATTTATTATTAGTTTTTAATTTTACAGAACATGTAATGGAATTTATGCTAATTTAATAGTTTAACAAAATAAATTTATAACCATTACATAATAAATTATAAAATATTAAAATAAATTTTATTGATATCATGAATTCAATCATTATTAAATTAATGAATTATGAATCTATGTTTTTATCAGTTTAAACTTTGATCTAAAATTTAAAAATAATGTCATTATAAAAAAGAGAATATTCCAAGTTAAATGAAAATTTTCTTACCTTCTTACCCATTAATATAATAATTTTTTTTTATATAAATCATGAATATTATTCACAATAATGTGATGTTTATGGTAATAACATTCTAAAATTATTTATTACAATAATAATATTTTAAATTAAAACAATGTATTTAGGTAAGAAAGAATTCTAACACTTTTAACAATGAGATATTTAATAATATTATTAAAAATAAAAGAAATGTTAAAGTCAGAATTAGGGATATTTAGAGTTTAGAGTTAAATTAACTTATCTCATTGGTTTATCTTACTCACCTCAAAAGATAGTTATAATATATTTTTTTAGAAGAAACATTTATGATACTAAAATTTTAAAGAAAATTGATAATATTATTCTATCGCTTTTAATAATGAGACCCTTAATAATATTATTAAAAATAAGAAATATAAAAGTCAAAATTAGAAAGATTCAAAAGTAGTTAGAGAAGTTTGACTCAACTTATCTTATTTATCTTAATAGACAATTACAATTTGAGTAAAAAAATGTTATTTAAAAAGAAACTTTTATGGTATCAAAAGTTTTGAGAGAATTGAATTAAGCTTGAGAACTGTAATATTTTTTTTTTTTCATGCTCAAAGTATGATTAGAAAGAGAAGTGATTCAATAAATAATAAGATTTAATGGTCTCACCCTTCCTAATGATATATAGTATTCTGATAATTTAATTTTACAAGAAAAAACTCATGATTTATTTGTAAATCTTTTTGTTGCAAGTGCATTATTCAATCTAGATAATATCCAACAATCACACTTGAAAATATTTTCAATTTAGGACAATCTATAACAAAACAAGAGATTTTCCTAGCTTTCCATGCTATGCACCCCTACAAGACTCTTAGGCCTAATGAGTTCAAAATAATTTTTTACAACAAATCTAACTTTTCAATTAAGATTATCAGCTTATTTAATCAATAATTTGGAATACAGGTATACAATTAAATTTAACTAAATTATAGGAGAACTTTATACAAGTACATTAGTTGGAAGTTAATTTGACACTTTCTTTGTCCAAAAATATTAAGTTCTTAATTTGACTTATTTGTTGTAATGCTATTTCTACAAATTACTTTGTACTAAGTTCGCTTTAACCCGTTTACTCAAGATGTTACATTTACACTAAAAATACTCTCCAATATGTTAGAGACTGTACGAAAGCTAAGTAAACATGGGTTCGTGGGCGAGTCGAATGACATTAAATACCAACAAGTGGGTTATGACTCAACATAAAAGTAATTCTCTCTTATTTTTAGTTATACTAAGTGGACATTGAAGGTAAAGTATGTTGATTGCATTATTGGAAAAAAAAATAATTTGTAAAATTATGCTTGATGCTATAAATATTGACAATCAATTTTATTTATGTGAACAAGTGTAACAATTTCAGACATGCCTATAGCATTAAGTTTGTTGAAAAGTCAATCAATTTTTTATTTATTTATGTTATTGTTGATAAAAGTGTTTAGAAGAGTCCATTCTTATTAGAAATAAAGATAAAAATTGACTTAAAAGAGCTTATGATTCACTTACAATTTTTTAATATCTAGGTTAAACTCATAGTCATACTTCATAGGTTGAAAATTACTTGAAATCTAAATACTATACATTATTGTATTATTCTAACCTAAAAAATTTATAAACTTTGTGATAAAAATTATTCTACCTTTTTACAAATATGTTAATTTCATTTAAAATATAAAAAAAGTAACTAAAAAAATACTAACAAATTATTGTTAGACATATCTTGCGTGAAGACGGATTCTTTAGATAAATTTGAAACTTTTTTATATTGCATTTTTAAATACTAAATTTCACAATTGATAAATTTGATTTGAGATTATTTCTTTAGATTTATATTGAGAAAATCTCATATTTAAAATTATAATTTTTTTATATTTTTCATTTCTTTGCTTTTCTTTGTCAAAAATATTATATTTATTTTTATAAAAAATAATTTTGCTTAAATTGATAATCATGAAAAAGCTTTATAATTTTTAACATTGAACACAACTATATATATATATATATATATAATTCAAATTAAAAATTGCTGGCTCATACAGTCTAATTAGCTTGATGATTTATTACGATATTAGTATGTATTAAAATTGACAAAAATTATATTTCTTAAATATTATTACTGATGCAAGAGAATTGAAATCTTACACTCGCATTAAATAAATTTTATTTTTCTAATTTAAATTTGTTAAATTCGCTATAACAGTGAATGTACAGATTATTTGTACTAAAAAAAATGCTGAAAGTCAAATATAAGTTTTGCTTTTATAAAAACAAAATATGGACATGATAAATCAACTCTGCTCGTGAAAAAGCATTATGGATAACGATATAGAATCCATATAATAATAATAGAGGTGACAAGTTCATGTGAGGGAGTAAAAAAGTAGTCATAGATTTTATGCATAGGCCAAACCAATCCCACCAAACCAAACCCTAATTGATCATATGACGTACTTGCGGCAGTTGCAGGCGATATTACGAGAATACAACGTAGAACGAGAAGGAGAGGTATTTTATTTATTATATGAATTTATTTTTTATGTTTCTTTTATTAGAAAAATAAAAAATAATTGTAAAATACGAGAATCTTTATTGAACAAAAGAGATCAGAAGATAGATTGTATAATAAAATCAAATACCGCATTATTAAAAGACCCAAACTCGCGGAAGAACAATTGTGATTTTTCTTGCTCGAACATTGGAGAACAGATCATCAAATCCCTACAAATAAAGAGGTTCAAAAACCGGAGGCAGATGAGAAGACAAGGACAAATCAGAGACAGGGGTCCCATGATAGGGGTCCCATGATAAGAGTGCCCGAGTATCAACCTATCTAACAGTTATCGGTAAAAGCATCTCCACATGTGCCGCGTTGCATCGGAACATTTCCCTAACCCAAAATCTACGTTACCAACTCCAATATAGGGCCTAGCTTTTGTGGAAAGTGTTTCTTCATTATTTTTTGGATATATAATAAGTCCCTTTAAAGTATTAAAAAATTATTAAAATTATGTCAAGATAAATTAAATAACATAATAAATATATTAATATTATTTTTATAATCTTTATTTTTATTTATAATCTTAATTTTTATGTATTTTAAAAGTATTCTTATTTACTTATTTATAAAAAATTTAATTTAATATTAACTATTAAAGTTATAATTTTTCTAAGACTATAATATTCACATGACAATTTTTACAACAAAAATTTATAATAATAATTTTCTATCTCCCTTCATCATATCACTTATTATTATTATTATAACATAAATTGTATTTTTCAAAATATAAACATTTCTCTATACAGTATTGGAAACATTAACATTAGTTCTTAAGATTAACGTTAAACAATTAAAACTATAATTTTTTAGTTAAAAAACATTTATTTCATACAAAATCTAAAATTTTTTATATTTTTAATAAAAATACCTATTTTTATACGTTCGAACATAACTCTAACAGTTAAAAGCCTAAAATTAATATAATTATAAAACATTTATACTATTTACATAGTTTAAAAAGTAAAAAAAATTATTAATAAAAATAACTATTAATTTATTATTTATTTTTAAATATACTTTTAAGATATGTAAATTATAAATTATAAAAAGAAATATTAGCCTTAGTCTTTAATATTAAATTTTAAAATATTTTTATACAATAAATATTTTTTAATAAAAAATATTGTTTTAAATATTTAAATTCAAATAAGATAATCGCAAATCATATGCTGAAAAAGAGAAATAGAAAACCCTTGAATATCAACTTAACCCTTCAGAGTCCAAACCATTCTTCTCCCGTTTTCTCTCTCTTTCTGTTCAGCGTTAGATAAGAAAAAGGAAGACTAAGCAAAGCAACTCTCTCTAAAGTTTCAACCATGAAGAAGCGCTACCATAAAGGGACCGTTCATCCGTCACCGCCCCTCATCTCCGACCACCTTTCCTTCCTTCCGGCCACCATCCTCACCCTCACGGTGGCGCTTTCGCCGGAGGACAAGGAGGTTTTGGCCTACCTTATCTCATGCTCTGCCACTCCTTCCTCCAACTTTTCTGGCAACCCACGGCGGAGCACCGCCGTCGAAACCGACCATCCCCCTCTGTTCAGCTGCAGCTGCTTCTGTTGTTACACGAGTTACTGGGTCAGATGGGACGAGTCGCCGAATCGCCAACTGATACACGAGATCATCGATGCCTTCGAAGAGTGGTTGGCGAACAAGGGTGGGAAGAACGGTAAGGGAAAGAAAGAGAAGAGGAACAAGAAAGGGTGCAGTAAGCTTTCGAGCGAGTTGAAGCGGTCCGAGTTGACGAGTTCGGCGAGTAACGAGTCGGGCGAGATGGAATCGGTGGAGGAGAGTAGTGGGAACGGCGATGGCAGTGAAGGTGGTGATGAGGTTGGGAATGATGAGAAAGGTTCAGTGAGAAGGTTGGTGAGTTTCATTGGGGAAAAAATTTGGGGTGGTTGGGGACACAGTGAGTGATGAATCAATTTGGAAGAGAAAATAAGAATGAAGAAAATTAGCTGAAAGAAGAGACCAAGAAAAAAGAAGGAGAAAGGTAGGGTTAGACCATCTCCTTTACTTTTTTTTTTCACCTTTTTTTTTTGTACATTAATCACTACCCTCCAATGTTTAAAGAGAAATGGTTATTTCCTTTCATATGGCCTGATTCAGCATATTTACTCGAAATTTATTATGCTAATATCGTTAACCTAAAATTAAGTTTTGTTTTTTCTTCACATTATCAGTAGTTATATTAGAATTGAAAATTTTGTTTATATCTTTAATATAAATGATTAAGTTTTTACTTTTGTTGGAAAAGCACGACTCCTGTTCCCTGCTATAATGCTCTGCCTCTGGTTGTTTCGTTTTGTGATTCATGGATCATACAAATCAAATTATCCCACCAGTTATTGTTTGGTTCAACTTTCAATCACTGTACCTCTGTCTATCTGCAATTTCTGCCAAAGTGGTGTCTCTCGTAGGGTTAGTTTAATGTCATTGTACAAGTTTATAAAAACAGTTTTTTTCCTTTTTTAATAGAAATTGTTAAAAATTTACTCTTAAACTTTAGGTACCAAACTCGTTTTAGTTGAGCTGAAAACAAGAAAAAAATGTTTCTTTCCTTATTCTAGTATATACATAAACATGGTTCAATCTTGGTATTCATATTATCAAGGAAGAGGTTTGTTGTACGGTCTCCTAATTTATATATTGTAGGTCAAAATTTGCAAATTTCTTTTTTTTTTCCCTACTAATTAGATGCGTAGAATTCAGAATTTGAATTTGACTGGTTTTCGACATTTCAGTGGTTTTAATCTCTCTTTTTCCGTGAGGAAACATACAAGTGAATACAGTCATGGAAAATAGAACCTTGTCAAGTGTGTACGCTAGTATGTATGTATTGACTGGTAAGTGGATATTCAAATTTTTTAAAAATTCAAAAAATTAAAATTGCTCACTTGTCAAACGCCTCATGAATGTTTCTTGTATCTATTTTGGCCAAAATGACGGGAGAAATTGAATTTTCTTTTTAGAATTTATCTAAATGTTTTATAGTGAAAAATAAATCAAAATTTGTGTTTCTTTTGTTTATACGTTTGCTATTCCCATAACTCTGTTTCACAAATTTCAAAGCTGTTATGTGAGAAACAAATTTTTTCTATTCCTCTGCATCTCATTTTAAGCTAACACAAATATGGCATAATAGAACGGGTGTAGCCAGTAGAATTTTGGTTGTGTGTGAGAGATAAATCTTTTGAGTTTAATTTTCATCTCTCATGTAAGAAATTTTAATGTTTTACCATTTACACACTGACTTCATTAAATGGATGTAATTATATTATATATGTTGACATTCAACATTAATTTTATCAAAGAAATTATTAAAAATAAATTTAATTTAATATACTATGAAAATATTTATAATACTCGACTTAAATTTTATAGAAGTTAAAAATGGACAATTGAGTCCAAATATCTTTTTGGTTGGTCTCCACTCTCCAGTCACCTGGGTGTAGAGCCATTTTCTTTTATTCTTTCCGCCACCCCCTTTTAAAAATTTACCCCTCACACCAACTTTTACTTTTCTTTTCTTATTACTTTCAAATGAATTTTAGCAAAATCATACTTTTCTTTAAGACCATGTTTGTTTCACAAATCACAACACATAAACACTTTCCTATGTTATATTGCTGGTATTTGTTGACACGCAACGCAATGTCCTGCCTTTGGTTACGTACTATGTTTTGTATCGTTCTAGTGAATGGATTGGTTGTTTAGTGTTCAAAATATTTATAAATAATTAGTAACATAGCATAGAAAAAATGTTTATTTTATGTTCAAAAAATTAAAGGTTTAGAAACTAATGATAATACAAAATTCACAAGTTTGAAAATAATTTTTGATATAGAAAAACAAATTTATGAAGACTAACAGAAATTATTTTTAAAGCATATTCAATTGTTGTTTCAAATTATTTTGTTATAGAGAAATAATGATTTTTTTAAAAAAATTTGAGATAATTTGTAGTTTAAAAACTTTTTTTTGAAAAGTAATTCCTACCAAACATACATTAACTTTGTATCTAGCATCGAAAGGTCATTAATTTTAAAATGTACGTATTATCCTACAAACAATAAAATTGTCTATATCAGATAATGAGCATTGATGATTTTTTTCATTATCACTATTGCATTCATGTATTAAACGTAGTTATCTTATTTAATTCCCACTTCCAATCCAAACTATCTAAACATTTAATTTTTAAATGCTAAAATTATATGCGTGCCCATTTATTAAACATCTCTTAATTAATAATGATGAAAGGACGATTCATGCATTAGCAACTTTCTGTGCGATTTCAAGTTGAATTAAAGTAAAAGAATTTATTGGGGTATTTCTTAATGATATATACAATGATTGTGCAAAATATCTACTTAAGCTTTGTTAAACAATATATATCAACTAATAGTGAAGTAGTTTGATATTTCTAAGGTATTCCAATATATATAAAGATATCATCCCCTGCAAAAAAATTTAGTTAATATTTTTAGTTGGCTGATTTTAACCTGCCTGAGTTACTAATTAACTTAAAAGGATGTGTCACACGCTTGTCAAAAGAATAGGATTTACCTAACCTCATGTCATCTAAAACTTTCTTTAAGTAAATCTAAATCACATTTAAACTAAAATATAAATATTCAAACTGCAATTAAACCTGGATTTTTCATTTAAAAAGTTCCATGACATTATACAATAATACATGATAAGTTGATAACTATACCATATCCAAACTTTAGCATTTAAATAATACAACTCTTCTCTCTCCTTCTTCGAGATATATACACCTTTCTTTAATGTTAAAAATTATGGATCACTCATCTACTCTTTGTGACAGTTCAATTAGTAAATTAATACACAATCCCTTCTCTAATCTTTTAACATAAATTGCATATATATAATCTCTACAACATCAAGATCGTCCATGAATTTAAAAAATTTAAAAATAATATTTATTCATAAAAAAATTATACACAATAAATAAATTAAATTTACGTTCAAAACATTTGAACTACTGTCATATTCTCTCGTTACATGCAAATAAAGTTTTTTATTTAAATTTTTTACGAAATAATATCTTGATTTCTCACTTTTATCATACATTTCTAATTAGTATATTGTAATTTTGTAGCACATCAGCCCCCTGATGGCTGCTCTCGTGTCATTCAAGGCTTCCAATATTTCATTAATTTTAGTTGTTTGCTGCGCACTTTTTTAGCCTTCATTTGGTACTAATATTAATTTTAGGATATCTTTTATTCTCTTCAATTTTAACATTTGTATATTTAATTTTTGTGAGAATCATTTTAAATATAACTATTTTTTTAAAATTCTAAACTAGAATACTTGCAGTATATTTGTTAACAGTTATTCAAAGAGTCATATTATTTGAACATTTTATCATATATGTACATATTTTCTCTCTGTTCGTTAAAAACTAAAAAAACTGGCTACGGTGGCTGCTTCAGGATTTTTCATAGATAATTTATTATTCAGATCGAAAGCTAGTATTAGTTTAGCTTTTTCTTTAAGGTGGTATAAATTATTTTAAAAAAAAGATATTTTCTATAATTTTATATTATATTTAAAAAATGACATTTTAAAATTATATAAATGATAAAAATATGAATAAATTATTTTATATAACCGAAACAAACATGAGAATATGACAAAAAAAAAAAGTTTAATAACATTAGCTTAGCTCATACTTTTAAATGTTTATAAATGACCCTTAAAAAAAAAGTCAGAATTGAATAAGCTTCAGCTCACTTAAGTGGATCAACTTGGCTAAAATAAAAATCACGGGTGGCTAATTCATTAAGTCACAGAATCGAGAACCATACATGCCTCCATTTCAATGGGAGTGTGGTGCATGTCTTAGTTGTTCCTCCTTCCTAGTTAAGCTTGAATTAACTGTGGTCAACAACCCTATATAAGAGCCAAAATAACGACAAATTTATGGTGGGAAGGACCCAGTCCCAAGTCAAGATTTTGCAGCGTTTGTTGTCCATGATTCCTCGAAGAAAACAGAAACTCATTCCACCGTCCACCGTAAAAAAGTTTATTTTTTTTAATAATTAAACAAATCTTTAAAATAATATGAAATGCAACTTAACGATGAAACAGTTTAAAATCTGCTTTATTTTATACATTTCTTATCTTTATGTTGCGATAATTCCTAGTTAATTTTTTTTACTGACATTAACCCAATCTCTAAGCTCTCACCGAATGCATGTGATAATGACTCTAAAACAAGTTTTTTCCAATCCAAACCAGACGTCTTTGACTTAGTTTTTTATACTTTATTTTCATATAGCCGAAGCCTAGTCTTAAAAGGCCATCCATGTTTATATTGTCTTCATTTGGTCAAATTTCTCAGTCTAGCCCTCGATCAAGTTCGTTTACTCAGCACTCCCGTCAGCTGTTTTCTTATCTCAGTTCCAACCCTACTCAAGTCTAGTCATGATTATGAATCTATGATGTTTTAAAATATAATATATCCTCTTGGCTTTTACGGATTCATCAATGCAATGAAAATAAAAATAGTAAAGCACTTAAAGTGTAGATATGAAAATAGGATGAATTATAGAGGTTGGATTATTTTATGATCGTCTCCTTTCTTTTTCTTATTGCTAAGATATCTTCTTCACTGGCAAATAAAGATACTAAAGTATAAGTTTGTGTCAAATATAACCAATTTTTTTTTACACAAAATCTAATAATTTCATTTTAATCAAATTAAAAAAATAAAATAAATTCAGGCAAAGATAAACTTATTTAGCCCAACCAGGAGTGCTAACACAATCAAAAGTCTTAGAATATATTTGGAATCAAACACGTGGTTTTGATTATGAATAAATAGAAGGCCAATTAAATTTTGTTCCACTTGATGTATATAATTTTGTTTTTGTTCGTTATTAGAGTCATAGAATCGATCCATATTTAAATTTATTGAACTTGTTTTAAATAAGAATAATAAAATAAGCTAATATAAAATCCACTTAACTCTTATGTATTTTAAATGTATTGAACTTGTTTTAAATTGGTTTTTACTTGTTAGTAGCTAGTAACTTAATGCGCTGTAAAGATATTATAAAATTAAAATAATTTATAAATTGAATAATAGTGAATAATTTAATTATAAATATTAAAAAATTAAAGGAAAAACAGTATAATAAATAAATTAATTAATTTTTTTTATAAATAAAGATTCACATTTTAAAAAGTAGAAGAAGTAAATTTCCAATTATATGGATTCAAATCAGATTGGATTGTTTCGAATTTGTAATGATTTCATGCCGCAGGTTTGATACTTACTATATTTCGTGGGCTTGGTGGCTGGTGAAGTGATAGGTAGATAACACGAAAGGAAGATAAGCTGTGGAGTTTGGTATATGTTCCGGCTACGTGTTCATCTTTTCTTCATTTCTTGTCTTCTCGTCCATAATTGTGTGCATCTTTAATTCATTAAGCATTAAGGAGAAAAATGCGGTTGATAACTTTAAATGATAAATAATAATTTTTAAAAACTTATTATTTTTTAGTATGATAAATGTTTTTTAATAAAAAAAATATTAATTTTATATAATAAACCATAAGAAAATAATTTTTTATATCCATTTTGAAATGTTTAAAGTATTAACTTAAAAAAAAACATAGGCTACAAGCCTTGAATATGTAAAATTAAATTTAAAAAAATTTAACATTTATGATTAAAAAATATAAAAAATTAAAATATTTTATTCTCTTTCTCTCTCTTTTCTAACTATTCAAAATTCAAATTATATTCAAGAGTGTAGACTAACTAATTAAATCCTCAAAAATCACATTTAAGTTGTGTGAAAAAATTGTGTAAATCTATCTCATTTATTTAAATAAAACATAATTTAATTTTTTAAATAAAAAATATAAACAATTTAAGTTAAAATTAAAATTAGTTTTAAAATAAAAATTAAAGATATATTATATAACTACTTTTAATAATTTACAAAATTAAAAATTATTTTTATTATTGATGATAAATATTCTATTGTATTAAGTAGAATTAAATAAGATTGATCCAAAAATCCCATTTTATCTTTATTAATGCATTGTGTCAATACTTGAATTTAAATTAAGATTGATTAACATTGTAATAATTATAAAATTCAGTTTATTCTTAAAAAATATTGTGAATTTAATATAATGTATTAAGATTTTATATTAAATTAAAATTAAAATAAAAGGAAATAAGTTATATTTAAAATGAATAAATAAATGTTGAATATAAGATATGTCATGTAATTTAATGGACAAGAAAATAACTATTAAAAATATTTTTATCTAAAAATAAAGACTCAATTTAATATATAAAAATAAATAATTCAATTTAATTGTTCTCTGATACATACTTGTGCAGCATCAACAGTGATAATAATGAGTTAAGAATCTTGTTTGTGAGACTCATATAGGCTTAATTTGAGGCATTCGACAAAGTTCTCAACATCAAAATTCCAAATTTGTAAAAGATTAATCCGAACTCGTAATAATATTGGAAACACAGATTTCATAGCTTAATATGGTATATATACTTTAAGAAGAAAAGAGAGATAAGAATAAAGTTTAGTGCAATTATAGATAGTTGGAAATTTGTAATATGTTAATTAAAGCTTAATACTTAATCATGTGTATGGAAGGGGTTGAAAAAAAAAAGGGAAGAGAGAGAAAGATAATTAAATGTGATGAGTGAAATGACAAGAAAAATAAAAAAAATTTATAGAAATTAAGGGGTTGAAAAATTTAGGGTTATCAAAATTTCGATTAACTAAGGTTTCATTTATATTTATAGTTTAAAATATTGTGACAAGGTGACATTTGAGTAAAGGATGCCAGTGATTAATTTTCTTTTTTAACCCAAAATATGCCAACTAAACTAAAATTAATTATTCATGGTTTCAATAACTTTTTTTGAGCTAATTATTTACCATAACTAATTAAAACTATAAAAATTTAATTTAATACTTTGCCGGCAATTAAATATAGCTGACATGGGCAGAAGCATAGTTCTGGGTAGTTCTCAATTCTGATGGATGAACATTTTGAAGGTACCACGGCTAACGTTGCCTTGTTGTGTAGCCAGCAAGATATTTTGGCTGACAACCACTAATAAGTGTATTAAAATTGTCGAAAAAATTATAAATATGAATTTAATGTAGAATTATGAGTAATAACATTGAAAAAAAAATGTAAATTCATGATAATTTAAACATGAATGCAAACGCACTCTAAATCTAAGTTACACCAAATCTGTGATAACGTGTGATTCTCACATCAGATAGCCAATTCCTCTCTAATGCCAGGTATACATTCTCTAAACATCATCTAATGATCTAGATTTATATTAAAAATTATTTCATTTAATCCTTTGCAGTTAACATTGCAAATTCCTTACGCTTAGGCTAGCAATTTTAAGATGGAAACTTTAAAGACAAGGACAAGGGCATCATAGCAAGTGAGGTTCCAACAAAGTGTGTAGTTTTAAGACTAATGTCAGCGTTCGTGGTAGGTGGAATGTAGCAGTTGCTGATAATACTTTGCCCTCAGGTTGTAATGTTGGGTAGATGGATGTTGTTGCTGAGTTTGCTTAGCCACTGGTTGTTGGTAGTTGGTGAGCTGCTTCAGATTACTGTTTGCTGTTAGTTACACAAGACTAATGTTACTCAACTTTTGCTTACACCCACAATATAGTATGTGTCTTTTTCTTAGTTTATTAAACAATCCCACTTAAACATCTTACTAGACTGAAACGAAACTTGTGTTATTATGCAGTAAAGAATATTTAGTTGTACAAGTCCTGAAAAGAAGGGGGCAAAAATAAAAGAGCCAAACTTGAAATTTTCCTGAAGTACTGTTCATAATACAGTTGAAAGAACATTATGCTTGTATAAACTATGATGGACTATGTATATATTAAAGTAATACAATGATCGTATGGAAGATAAGGACAATTTATATACCTTAATTGTAGGGGGAATCAAGCATGTACAGGTATGGAGGAGCTCATGGATACACAGCCTTTTAGGCGTTCAATAATTACATTTCGGCTTACTAGTCCTGAATGATGAGTTAGCGGTAGGCCCTCTTTCACACACTCATCGTACTTCTCCAAAGTGGACACAATATCGCAGAAATCTGGCCTTTTCGAGGGGTTTGCTGACCAGCAACGCTTTATCAGATGTGCTAGTGCTGGCTGACAACTAGCTGGCAAAGGAGGCCTTTCATTCTGATCAAAATAAATTAATCAGTTTTTAAATCAAAATACTTAACACTTATGATAGTATTAAGCTTTTTCATTATGCTTAAGGCTCGAAGTTAATATTATTATAAGGTGAAATCCAAGGACTTTTTTTGGGGGTTCAAGGAGATGGGAAACGGGATGTGTGCGCTACATGGGAAAGCACTATATATGAGACATTGTGGCTAGCCATGTATTTAAAGTCCAAGAACTACTTTTGATTAATATATGCACCAAAATGCAACAACTGTTGGTCTGTTACATTTTTTAACAGGTTGGGCCATATTAGTGTGTGCTTGTTGGGACTCGAGAGGGAACACCTCCTAGGCCCATGCATCAGTGCTTCCCATTATTAGGACTAGAAGACACAAGCACCGACTATTACACTTTTCAACAAAAAAAAAGTTCACTTTGTTAAAGGACTGCTGATTAAAATAATCCATGATCATTGCTCAGATTTGATTATGCACATGTAACCCAATACCTATCTTTCTTAGTTCAAGTAATTCAGATTTCCATGACTAGAATTCAGGGAATGCTGCCACACTATCAAGTTTTACACCGAGACCTGACTATACAAGCAACTGGTGAGATGCAAGATGACAGTGTATTCTGACTAGTGACTCCTGATAACTACATATGCATGGAATTGGAATCAAGATTAGCAGATGCACACTTTATGCTATATGTAGCCTATGGTAAGTAGTTTGCTACTTTGCTTTCACTGAAGAAAAATTGCATTCTATAGGAAAGTTCTATGACCAAGTAAACCATGATCGTGACACTGAAATCATTTTGAACAATACTATTAGTAGTTACAAGATTTTTGTACTCCTCACCTCATATTTTGAGTAACACTAAGCAATTTGTCAGACAAGCTAACAGAAGAGGTATAAAAGAATATTAGAAATTTTAGCAAAACAAAACTCCCGGAAATTCTTAAAGAAGTTATTTATGGTACTGGAACTATGGTGAGAGATGAGAGTAGATTGACCCAGTTGAAGGAAGGCAACACACTGCCATTCAGTCTAACATCCTACTAAAATGGAGGTGAATATGTAAAACACTAAACGCTACTAGTAAGTCATAACAACAGTGGATGCACTTATCAAAATAGAATTGACATCCTGATTGCCTTATCAGATTAGACATGACGCCCATGAACTGAGGGCTCAACTGCTAGACGAGAAAGATTTTCCGAGTAACCCTGCCTTAGAGACGATTCTCTAACCACTATACAATTAGAGGATTGGAAATTTTTTTTTAAACTTAATTTGTTGTTGTAGCAGGTGGTTTATAGCTTTAAAAGATTGGGTATTGGGAGAGATCTAAACCAAATTTCCCTTTTGGATGTGCGTATTCATTGTATTATTACAGTTGATACTTTAGTTTGTAGAGTTGCAATAGCTGCTATATTTTGAACCTTTTGCATCTATTTACACCATATGTATATAAAACTCAAATAATCACATATCTTCTTAGTCCAGTTAGGGGAAACAAATGGTTTACAAAAGATAATTTCATTCATCCTTATTCAGAAGCCAAACTGTTTCAAGGCAGAAATACCCATATATTTAGTATAATTCTGACTACAAAGAATTTGTCCCATCAATCATCTTGACAATGTAACAACTGGGTGCAAGTTCCACGATCAACTTGACCTACCATGTGTCAACTTAGAAAGAATAATTCTTTACCATTAGGCTACAAAGAAGGTGTTAGTGTACTAAGAAGGAATTTTGTAAAAAAGACTATTAGAAAACCAAGAAAGGATTAAAGAAAAAATTCAAACGAAAAAAATAATCAGAATTGCCAAGCAGTAAAGTGATGCAATCATCTATTTTATGCATGTAGCACAATAAAGAATACAATATTTAGAGTTTAGGCATGGCCATCTCACCTTCTCAGCCACAGCAAAAGCAGCTTGCACTGGGGTCATTCCTTGGAAGGGAAGTAGAGCGGTTGTGAGCTCCCAAAGAACAATACCAAAACTGTACACATCGACTTTGCGAGTATAAGGCTTTTCCTTAATCATTTCTGGTGCCATCCAACGATATGTTCCCATGTTTCCTTTGGTTTCTCGGCATCGTGTTTCAAGACACGATGTGCCAAAATCTGCCACCTTAACCCTCATATCATCATTGAGAAGCAAGTTATTTGACTTGAGATCTCTGTGAATCACACCTTGTGAATGAAGGTACTCCATACCCCTAGATATGTCAAGAGCTAGCCTTAGTATTGTTTCCATAGAAAGGGAGTATGGCTCTTTTTTGTTCAGATACATCCTCAGAGTTCCTTGTGACATGTATTCTGTTATGATACAATACACTGGCGGTTTTTTACATGCTGCAATAAACTGTAAATGTAGAGTGATTTTAAGGATCAGACCCTTATGCACTCATCAATAATCTGCAGCTAAAGATTGCATGACCACACATAAGGGTTTGTCTATGCTACCCCCAATGGAGTAAATAACCCCATAACAGTTGGATTAATGAAAATTTGTCTATAAAACGTTAAATAAAAAATTGATACAATTTTCAATACAATATGTTAACTTTATTAGTCCGCTTACGATGATGTGATGCACATAAATGTTGGGCTTTCCTGATGGTGATGTGGCTTTGTTTTATAAATGTGTTGATGACACTTGGCAATGGTATCAAAACCCTTGGACACTCACTAGGTGTGGCTCACTTGGATAAGATTGCACCTGGAAAAGTAAGCTCTGTTTGGGCCAACTTTACCAGCAGTGCAGGGATTCTAAACTCAATCGGAGTACTTTGCGGCCAGGGCTAAATCATATTGGTCTAACACAGTAACACTCAAAAAGGTAGGATACCTCGTGGCCTTTCCAAAAACCGAAGGACAAAAAGAAATCATTGATAGTACTCATGTTGCATCCCTAAAAAACGGCAAATAGAAAGAAAAATCAATAATTTGACAGCAATTTGGAGTATTGTTAATGTTACTGAGCCAATCTACTTATTTAAATTCTACAAGTCCCTCTTTGCCTCCTTTTCTGTTTCTGAATTATTTCACTTTGACAAACAATACCTGAGCTTAGTCATTCACAAATTCTATCATTATTTTTTTTTTCCTAAAGTGGCAAGTGGCAGCGACTCTTCATGGGAAAAACCAAAACTAAAGATATTCACTCACAAACACAAACTTAGCTCTTGTTTACCTCCAAGTTTCAGACAAAATCCCATAAAGGATAAACAAACAAACTACCATAAGAGTACCTAACACTAACACCATACCTGCACTATGTTATGATGAAAGAGACGTGAAAGTAAAGCCACTTCGGAGTTAAATTGCTGTTCTAGTAAGGCTCTTTTCTCCTCATCCTGCGCTGGAATCCTCACCATTTTGACAGCAACGGCTTTCTGCTTGTAGATTCCACGGTAGATTCTACTGTGAGCCCCAGAAGCAAACTTGTTACCTATGAAAAGCTGTGATAAGTCTGCATTCCATTCCTCTTGCTCCTGCCCCTGCTCCTCCTTTGAAGCTTCCCATGTCTCCACTGAGTCCAATATCATGGACCAAGATTCTGTGCTATCAAATCTCTTCCTTTCCATCTTCTCCTCTTCAGAATCCATTCGGGCCCTGTATGAAGATGAAGGGTCTGGTAAAGATTTACTCTTTGACCTCCTCAAACGAAGCCCGTGGAAACATGACCCTGCCATTGAAGTGATAAAACAAGTGTGTGCGTTTGCGTTTGTGAAACCTTTGCTGTCAAAAGAGACAGTTAAAAGAAGTTTCCCCCCTGAACGTTGGTTTTGAAGCATGAGTTCCAAGGAAGAATGAAAAGTGTGTTTGGTTTTTTATTAAACCATCAAATTGATGAGTTTGCATGTTCAAAGAAGACCCTTTGTCAGCCAATGATTACTTGGTGTATCAAAGTTGTGATGGATGAAAGGCCTTGCAGCATGCAAGAACGAAACAAAGAGGAATGTTGGGATTTCGTTGCTTAAGGAATTGAAGGCATAAAAATGAAATTGTGCTGATGGTAGGAAGAAGAAGGAGTTTTCACGGTTTTTCCTACTAAGATTAGGTTGTTTAGCAGCATAAAGAAGAATTCAAAGGCAAAAGCTTCAAGGGTGTCTCGTGACTACTTGGTTCAAAAGTGAACTAATTATAGCAAGTGAGAGAGAGAGAGATTTGGTGGATCTAATTCAGCTTCCTTGGTTCTGCATTATCATCAATGCTTAGTGGTCACAATACAAAGCGAGGTGACTTGAGCTTTGCTGTTAGCACGTCCAACAATTGGTGCTTTTGCAGTGTTCTCAGACTTTGGATATATCCCCATCCTTGTTGGGGGGACCCAAAAGTTCCTAGAATACAAGTGGCATAGGCGTGTAACGTAACAAAAAGAAAAAACACTGGGCAAGTTTGAAGTGCCAATTGTCAAGTAAAGAAAGAGTTCTTAATTCATACCAAAAAACATAATTTCTATCACTGTGAAAAATGAAGCTTCTCTTCACTGTGATACTTGTATTGCTGGTACTGCATGGTAACCATGGGGATTCTCTTTATTCACAAAAGTTACCCACCGCACCAAATCCTAATCATGCAGTGGATGCATATTTCAAAATGAATATTTTTTAAGAAATAATTGTCACTTTTTAAAGTTATTTATAAAATTTGATAAAATAAGTGTTTTTTTAAGTACATATAATAAAAAAAAATCATTTTTTACACATTCAGCATATTTTATAAAAAGGAAAATAAATATTTATTTTTTAGAGAAAAAGGAAAATAGATTATTTTAAAAAAATACATATAATGTTTACAAAAATAAATAAAAGATTATGTGTGTTTAATTCAATATATTTTGTAAAAATGATTACTTTTTTATTAATTTAAACTTTTAAAGCAAAAATAACTATTTTTTAAAAAAATAACCTCAACTAAACATGTATCAACATATTAAATATATGTTACTCTAAATTATTTTTATTTTAAAAAATTATCAAACTAAAGAATATATATTGAAAATTAAAATTTTACTCCCACTTTTCTTTATAAAATCTTACTGTGAAATATATCCTTAAATAGTAATTGGAGGACCTTGCAATTGATTTTAAAATAAGATTCTTTTTAATGTAAATTTGTTGGTAAAATAAAAAATTATTTATCATTAATTTAACTTAAAATACATGATATAACAAATCTATGCAATTTTAGAAGTGAATTATATATATAACTTGGATCTACGTCAATTTTTGCTATGGAGCATTAGGACAAAAGTTAACACAGTTTAATTTGATGGAGGAAAGCAAGATGTTCTTTAAGCATTTTAATTTCAGATCATTGAAGGCTTGCCCTTGAAGCATTGGTCTGCAGTTTTGCGAAGCAGAGATTCCAAGCGCGGAATCCGATCTTTTCAAGAAATTAAAAGGAAAGTAAAGTTGTGGGATATGATTGAACTAATCAAGTTAATGAAGATCTTTTTTTTGCTTCCTGATGATTTCTGAAAGGAAATCAATCGTAGAAAAAAATAATGAAAAATCAACATAAAAAAGTAATTGAAAGTGATGAATATAAGATCACTCTTTGTATATTTTTCTAAATCTTTTATTTATACAAATAAAGATAAATAAAAGTAGGAAAACTAATTAGCAAAATAAGTTACAACAAAGAATAAACAATTATATTAACGGTAAAAAATAGTAGAGGTCTTTGGACGTTGGATTTGTGACTTGTGTTCTAATACTCCGCCGTAAGTTGGAGGACAAAAAGTATTAAGTACTATAAGCTTGGAAAGGAAAACATGTAAAAGCTTTAGGCAACAAAGCTTTAGTGAAGAAGTTTGTCAGTTGGTCCTAAGTTGAGATGGAAAGAAGATGCAGAATATCATATTGCAATTTATATTGCAATTTGTCTCAAATTATATGATAATCTATCTCTAAGTGTTTAAGTATGTTTAGGGTTTAGACTTTGTTGTGTAGTGTAATTCAAAGATTTTGAAAGAAAAAATGTAGCTATTGAAATTTACAAGTTACGACACATAAGATTTAATATTCAGTCTTTGTAAATGATCTAACTATAATAAGTTGTTTTCTAGATTTCTTACTTATGAGAGTGTCTCTAATGAAGAAACAAAAATCTTAGACAAAGTAGTAACTATCCAAACAACTTCTCTAGTCAGCAGACTAGTCTTGGATTTGAAGGTGAGTTTGTCTTGAAAAAAATAATCCAAGATCAACAGCTTTCTTTGAGTACCCAATATACAAAGTGCTTTTCTATGGTGAGTATAAAATGGAGAATTAAAAATTTGACTCACTTGTTAGGTAAAAAAAGCGATATTAGACTGAGTAACTATAAGATACAATAATCTTTCAACAAGTCTTCTATATAAAAAAAAATTTAAGATTGGTTGGCCATTATTTAGATAGAGGTGAATAATTGGATCTAAATGGGTATTTGTTAGCTTGCAAGTAAGGTAGAATCGTGTATGAGATCAAAACAATATTTGCGTTGTAAAAGAGATATTTTTAAAAAGAATAAACTACTTCAAAGCCTAAAATGTATTTCAAAATGTTTAGATCTTTTATCTTGAAAGGTGTGTCATATGTTCTTTGAAAGAAGTGAATTTAGAGAAGAAATTTTCAAGTAGGATAATATGATCAACATAAACAACTAACTCAATAAAGGATAAAGCAATAAACTTGAGAAAAAGAGAATTATCAATATTAGCTTGATGATATCTTAGACTGATAAAAATAAACAAAGTTTCTCAAACTATTGTATGGTCCCTTGTTTCATTCCATATAGCGATTTAATTAGTTTGCAAACTTTTTAAGAGTGCATACTTGCATACCTTGAATAATAGTCATGTAAATATTTTTTTTTTAAATTTTCATACAAAAAGACATTATTTACATCCAATTAATGTAATTATCAATGATAAATTAATGCTAAAGTCAGAACTACTCTAATTGTGGAAACTTTAGCTAAAGGAAAAAAAATTATCTAAATAATCTACGCATTTGATTTGGTTATAACCTTTTACAATTAACTTAATATTATACCTTTCTATAGTTTCATTTGTGAGGTAAGTCAACAAATGTCTTATATATGGTTTAAGTTCAAGAGTTGTAATTTCAGCTTTCATGGGCTTTCTCCAACATTCAAATTTATTGGCTTTAGGGAATGTTACAGGAGCATTATATACAAGTTGAATTGCATTGATAATCTTAGAGATAAGTAGGTTTATGCTATGATATCATAATAGAAAATCAACTATAGAAAAAAATAATGAAAATTTATCATAAAAGTAATTTAAAGTGGTGAATAGAAAATGACTCTTTTTATGTTTTTCTAAAATCTATGTCCAAATCTTTTATTTACACGTATGAAGATAAACTAAAATAGGAGATCTAATTAACAAAATTAATTACCACGAAAAATGGACAAATGTATTAACTATCATGAATAGTAAATGTCTTTAGACACCGGATGTGTGACTTGTGTCGTGATAATTACAAACATTCTCCATGAGAAATAATTTTATTTAAGTGAAGAATATTAATATTTTAGAATTTTTAAAAAAATATACAAAATTCAAATACAATCTTATTTTTTAATAAAATTAACATGTACTGTTTGAACCAACTATCCATTCATAGTATTTTTTAATTTAAGATAATTTTTTTTATATTTCTAATATTTTACAAACAATTTTTTATTACTAATTTTAAATATGAATAATAAAAATAATGAAAACAACAAGAATCAGTCATCTTTTGAGTACTTCTTAAACAAATCTCTAAAAATAATAAAAAAAAGGTTATAATATAGTATTTTTGTAATGAAATGCTTTAAAATTTCTTGCAATATGTTTTTACTAATTTATTTATTGTTCAATAAAGAAAATATCAAATTCTTAATTTATTTTTAAGATATTAAATATATTTTTTATTTAATGCTTTATAAATATTAAGAAAATTGACAAAAAAAAATTATAGAAAAATATAACATTATTCTATTACAATTATTAGTAAAAATAAAATGTAAATTTAAATATTTTTAAAACAAACAAGAGGAAAAAAATTAAAAGTGTTAAAAAGAGAAAGTTGAAAGAAAAAAAAGACAAGAGAAACATAATACACTCGTACCAAACCCTCTAGTCTACACCACTATTTAATGTTTCTTTCTTGTTGCACAATAAGGCCCGCAAAATAGGTGTCCAATGGTTAGAATACACTGTGGAAATGGCTGTGGTTCTTTCTGCTGTGGACTCATCAGATGCAGCATGTAGCCATGTAGGAGGGTTCTGGTTTTGTAATTCTCCGGACAAAGAAAAACATACAATAGCAGGTGCAACAAATTTTTTCATTTTCCACGTTTGTATATGAATGATCATTTAAACAAAAATCAGAGGGTGCCAAGGTCTAGGGATTTGTTATTTTAAATTGTGCAAGTCATAACAACGAAATAAATTATATGGTTCAAGAACATGTAATCTCAATCATACAAACTATGCTAGATATACAAGTTAAAAGAATTCATAAATGATAAGATATGAGTGGCAAATTATAGTCTCAGGCCACTTAATAATTCCTTCCTAACAATAGATTCAAAAACTTTTGTAAAGTTGTTCCACCAAATCATAAAATTCACCATATTTAACTTTTCACTAAATACTAATACTAATACAAATAAAGAAAAAACCTTTATAATAAACACCAATAAGAATCTCATATACTCACTGTCATTTTGGTTTAGAAGCATGGATTTTTTTTATAAGTAATTTTGTTTGAGTCTAAAACATTCGTAATAAAGTTAAATTTAATTTACACACAATGTTTAAACTAGCGATAAATCCAAAAAATTTTAAGCAAGAGCAACACATATATAGCAATTATAATTTTAATTTTTTATTTGTCACTTTACAATTTTACATAAATTAAAATAACAATTTTAATTATTCTTTTAAAGTTGTTTATCATATCATTCATCTTATCTATTGTTCTTTTAGCTCTTAAATGACAAACACTTGAATGAAAATCCGTTTAAAGCAGTATGATTACTGGTGACGACAATTGCATAGCCTTGAAAAGCTATACAATAGTCAAGAAAAAAGAAGTAATCGTGAAAACAACATAATCATTAATCAATAGTTGTTTTCAAGGAAACTTGATGCTGCTAGAAGGGGTTTCATGCTTACCGTCACATGGGTTTTAGAGTTGTCTACATCAACACGTGACCAATCTTCCACTTACTTACGTGTTGACATCCTGGCGCTAACTCAAAGGCATTGGCTTCTTGGCCAAATTGGGAGCCACTAGTGATGAGACTTTGCATCTTTCCACTGCCATTGTTGGGTCTTCATCACCTGTTGTTAAGGTACCCTGTTCCTTCATTAGAGCCTCTTTACCTTTTTTCATTTCGTTTGTGTTCTTTTCCATGTAACCAATCAAGGAGACACCTCGGTTATCATTCCTTCAATACTTCACAATGAATTCTTATTGCATCCAACGTCCATTGAGGTTTAGAAGAGGGTTTTAGGGCCTCTTTTTATCTCTTCAAAATGAACTTTCCCCCACTTGTCGGTGCAACATGATCTTTTTTGTTTTAGTAAACGTGTAAACTCTATTTTCTTACATAACCAAACATGACTTACTTTATAGACATTTTCACTAAAAGAAATACAAACATTCATTCAATAAGAGAGAAATGGAGAGATATATGAAAAGAAGAGGAAAAAATGGAAAATGAGATAAACGATGTGATGGAGAAAAATTAAAATGTATATGATTTATTATAGGAATATAATTTGTGTTTATAGAGTGACTGTATTGCAGGGAAGTGGTAAGAAATGCAATATACGAGTCTATATACCAAGAATCAACTTGGGCCCAATCTACAGTACACGTGTGGACATGTGGCAAGTATTCATGGCTGAAACTATTGGGCTCGTGAATCTTGATCACAAACAAGTAATTGTTCAGACTTGGTTTTTCTTTCCTTTTTTTGAGTGGGGAAGGAGACATTATTACTTTTCATGACCAGGATTTTCACAAATAATAGAATAGTGAAAAGGAATATTCTTCGTATGTAGATGACAGTGAAATTAATTTTCAAATGCTAACTAAATGTAGGATGCGGATCCGTTTCAATTAACGGGAGAATTGGACTACATTTTTATTTTTCTTAAGCGAAAGGGAAAATGGATTTACTTAAATAAAAATACAGAAAATAATAAAATATTTTAATATAAAATTAACTTAATTATATATTTTTAATTTAAATAAATTATTTTAACTTAAGTAAAATTTTTGTATTTAAAAAAAAGAGAAGTTAGATGTAGAAAAAAGAAAAAACTGATGATAAATAACGATAAAGTAGTGTTATAGAAGTGGTAGTAGATTAAGAGGAATGTGGATAATTAAATATAAAAGTAAGAGGAAAAAATAGGTATGAGGTGAAGTGAGAGTAGGAAAAGAAGAGAGTAGTTGTGTATGAGGTGAAGGGAACAAAGAGTTGAAAGAAAAAGAGAAGAGTTAGATATGAGAGAAAGAATAAAGTTGAATATAAAAGTTAATGTTAGGCACAAAAATAAAAAAAAGAGAAAATTAAGTAAAAATATTCACATAAGTAAATTTATAAAATTTGTTTAAGTCAAAAAAATTATATTAAGCTAATTTTATATAAAAAATTTTGTCATTTTTTAAAATTTTATTTAAATAAAAATAAAACTAATCATTCTATTTATGCGTTAATTAGAACAGATTTACATCTCCAAATATATAGTAGAATTCTTTCTATCAAACTAATAGTGATAAGGTATTGAAAGAAGTTTTTTTTTATATTTTTGTACAAGTTATATATATATATATATATATATATATATATATATATATATTTACACACGAGAGATAGATGTAAGAAAAAATGTGGGTAAAAGCACGATAGGGAAAATTTTAATAGGGAAAAAAAATAAAAAATGCATATAAAAATAATATAACTTTGGCGAAATTATAAATTTATTTATAACGTACTAAAATCGAAGCGTAACATATCACCACCTGGATTTGGTGATCCCTGAATTTATTTGGATGATTACCGAATAATTCAATTATATAATCAGCCCTCTTTTATGCATATGAAACGAGGCTAATAGAATGCGTACATTTTAATGTGACGAGAAAAACGAGGTTCAATTTTTTGAGTTCAGAAATATGCTAGAATACTGAAGTGTTAAAAGATTTGTTTTATTTTCTATTTAAACATTTTTATTTATTATATTTTTAATATTCGAATAAATTGTATGCTCTCAATCGTCTAGTATATATATTTCATTGTTTTAAAAAATTTATGAGCTTGTTGATTGTAATTAAGGGGCAAATGACTATACTTTAGAAGATTCCTCTGATTAAATTTGCAATTGTCATATTATCGTGTTATTGCATTTGAGCATATGTCCAAATAATGAAATTAACAAGCTGTGGTGACTAATTTAACTCTTTAAATAGACAATATTAGTTTTTGACCATTTTAATTTTATTGCAAAATTAATAAATATAACGATGTTGGACTGCTAAACTATTGCATTTCAAGTGTTACTTGATAAATTATCGTATTAATAAACTGTAATATTTAAATTATTCCTCTTTAATTAAAGCAAATACATTTTAATAATTTTCATTAATATAAAATTCATCATGAAAGTTTGCCATCAAGTTGTGAGGATTAAATGAACCATGATAAATATCCAAGATTAACAAGATAAAAACGAATTAATTACTATAATAAAATTTTAACATTTTTTCAAAACGATTTTATCATCAAATCGTCATAACTTAAATGACTTTTTAAAACATTGAATTACTAATTGTTATACAGCTAATTAGATTTTTTAATTTCAAATAATTAATTAAAAACGTTTTCTTTTTTAAAAGAACTATAATAACATGACTTTAGTAATACAAAAAGATAGTTTCAGCACTCAATTAAAAATAATAACCACAAAAAAAACGGTGCAACCAAATGCATGTTTAAAAGAGTTTAATTTCAATATATTATCAATATAAAAATTTTACATTTTAATCAATTAAAATCCACCGTAAATACAACTTTTAAAATAATTATTGTAAAATTTAATAATTTTTAATCGTGTGATAGTTTATTATTGAATAACAGTGTAAAAGAAATTTACACGGTTAATATATTTTAATTAAATTCTAACTCTATTATCATACGAGTGGTAAAATTAGCGACTAAAAGGATAAAAAGTTAATCAAAAGGAAAAAGAGACATTAATGATTCTTAAAATAGGTTTCATCAACTCGTTTATATTGTATTTTCTTTGTTTCATTTTTTTTTAATTTTATTAAAAAGGCCACGCCTACACAAAGACTATGTCTCATGGGCCTATGTCTAAAACCCAATTGGGAAATGATGACAAACGGAAGCCTAAAGTTTTTCATTTTATTGACCCAATAGACAACAAGCCAGTACAGCTATGAAGATTATGGAGCAAAAAGTTGACAAAAAAAAAAAAAAAAGGCATGCCCTTGTAGTAGATGGTGTTTAATTTGTGGAATTGTTGGGTGATACTATTTTTAGCGCAAAAAAAAAAAAAAAAACTTTTTTTCTTCTACTTTCCCATTTTCCTTTTGCAGTTTTGAGAGTTTCCAATTTTTTAAATTCCTTTCGTCCTATTTTTACATTCCTTACCTTTATTTCCCAATTGTATTGTTGGTAACATTTGAAAGTCACACTTCATAATTATACATTGAATTATAGTCACAAATTACCTATAAATTCATTAACAAATGACTATACTTCAGCTTCGGATATAATGGCAGCAGTTTTACTTCTTTCTTTGTGGCATTTAATTTCTACTAACGTTTCGCATAAAAAGGAACGGTCAATTTATGAAGATTGGCAGTGACACGTAGCAAACAAGAAAATCTCTGTCATTAAAGAGAAATTAAAAAGAAGGAAATTATAAGGGACCCTCACTGGCCAATGATCAAAGCTTGTCATTGAATAGAGAGAGTGAACCAATTTAACCACGTAAACGCACACTAGACCTATATATAGGGTCAACTTAGTTCACATATTATTGATGTTCGCATAAAGTAACTAAATTTCAGTGATTTGAATAAAAAAAGTTTGTATGCACAAGTTTGGGCAGAGAAATATATGAAGTAGAATATAGATCTCCACAAAAGTTTGCAACATAGGTCAATCATGTCTTGTTATTCGTTATTCTTTTGTCTTGCTAAGCGTCTTAAACATTTATATATTTTTCCTCAATGTAGCTTGATGAAATTTTGTCCCATGGAACAGTGCCTAATACAGCTTATTAGAAAGGAGCGATGGAAGAAACAATTAATAAATAAAGATAATGGTGCATAAAATCAAATAAACTAGAGACAATTATTGCGTTTATAACATATATTGTATACAATATGCCATGTAGGCACATTACATTTTGACATATTCATGATCCTTTTGAATAGGGTATATGAAACTTAACACATGATTGAGAGATACGTGATGCCAAATTAAGATTCGGGGTACAAATGTTATTAGCATAAGAAAGCTAAAGATCACCTACCTTCCTTATTGAGCAGGGAGATCCCAAAAGCGATGGGATTTAAAATATTATTCAAAAGCTATTTCAAATGGGGTCTTTACACATCTATTTCTGTCATCATGAGTCATGATTTATGACAAGCTTAAGTGGGAGGAGATGTTTCCTTAATTGAGTCCAACATCCCATGCACAAAAAAAAGAGAGCCAAAGTGTGGCCAGAGGTTAATAAGCTATTAATGAACTATTAAAACAAATAATAACATACCCTTTATTATTTATTACTACCCTATTTAAGAGAGCATATTATTAATATTTTTCTTAAAAGATATGAAAAATCTTATAAATTTACCCAAAAAAAAAAAAAAAGCTTGACAAAAGAGAGAGATCCTCCATAAGTATAAAAGTAAAGATAGTAAAAACAAAATAAAGGGAATATCTTGCGAGTGACACATACGCTGGACTCAATGGATAACGCAAATTTAGTTATAATAATCAAGGGTAAGCTAAATTAATATAGTATTAAAATATTAAATTAATACAGTATTAGAATATTTTATAAATATAATTTGTATATTAATTATTAAAAGGTTATATAAAAACTATCAATTATTTAATTTATTATATTATAATTTATTTCTTTTTATAATACATGACTTTATCATTTTTAATACATATATTTTTAAATATTTTAAAATTATCAATTATGTTCTAACATTTTTCTTTTATCTTAATATTTTTAAAATCTCAAATTTTGTTGCTTTTAATTTATTGATATTACATTTTTATCTTGAATTTTATTTGCTCATATTTAAAAATATTTAATTTCTTGTAATCATTATTTTTTCCCACAAAATATAAGTTACTTATATCTATTTATTAGAATTAATTAATTATTTTTCTTAAAATTTTAATTTTTTCTAATAATTTTAAAAGTCTACATAAATTAGAAAGTTATTTTGTACGGGATACTTATTATAATTAATTTTTGGCATTTTTTTGTTAGAGAATAGAAATATTTGTCAAATACAGTGACTATTAATTAATTTAATAATATCAGCATTCATGGTTTGCTTGATATCAATATATTATTACTATAATGATAACTTTTTCATTATGGTATCAGTATTTTTAAATTAGTTAAATATATCAATATCTATCTGTATAACTTTTTATATTTTATTAAGCGTAATAATGTATAATACGCATTAAAATGTTCTAACTTGTTAGTTAACCTAATGCATTAATTCGAATTCAATCAAAAATCATAATTGTCTCTATCACGAATAAAAGCACATGCAGAAATCCCAATTCAACCCGAAACTTTAAAAACCGTGTTTATAATTTGGATGACCAAAGACATGACAGTGTAAGAGTGACCAATTTGTTCTTGGCAATTTTATCATAATTCTTTTAAAAAATTAAAATATATTCTTAAAATAAAATAAAAAACTTCAATTTTAAGAATTTTTCCCCCTAAAAGAAGTTGATTAAAAACTATTTAGCTTCAGAATTATGATCTAAATTGACAATATATATATAATGCCACATTAGAATTGCAGCACATACAAAGGATGTTATAGTCTTTTCGAAACCTTGGACCGGCATCTATCTCTACACCGACTTCGACGAGGATGCAGATTTACTATATTGACCTCCGCATCCCACATTTGAATGGCGGGAATCCAACTATAGTAACTAACAACAGTCACTGGTCCTTTTTTTTTTTTTTGTGGTGCAATCCCTCTCTATATAATACAAGTTGATGATAAACTGAAAAGAACAACAAAAAATAGGGTTATTACAAAACGTTAATCAATTATTTGCTTTTATTTATAACAAAAAATGTTCAAAAATATTATGATATTCAACGAAAAAATTTATCACTGATTGGAATTAATTTTATATTCTTGAAAATGTTAAGATGAGCATGGAATACCTTCATGATTATTTTAAGGCTTTGAAAAAATTATACTCTCAACCACATTCTTTTTAACATAATTTCTACCAAATTATGCTTTATTCAAGAAAAGTGAGTGTAATTTATATAAAATAATAATAACCCAAGTCTTATTTATGTAGCAATGGATGGTTGCAATAGTAGAGAAAATAATTTTTTATTTATATTAATATATTTTTTAAAATTAAATATTTTTAACGATGAATTCTCAAGCAAAATAAAAACATGAAAGGTGAGTAAGATAGATTGAACTATACAATTCTTAAAAATATTATTCTAAAAGAATCTTATTCTTAAAGTTAAAAGATTATTCCAACACAACAAAAACGTCTACTAAAAATTACTTCATCAGTGTCTGGAGTGATTACTTTAAACTCACACTAATGATTTATTATATCACAATAATCCATATATATATATATATATATATTATGAAAGAAAGGGGACCATTTTATTAGTGAAGAAGGGTCCCATTTACTAGTATTGGGGTATATAGTCCTTTGAAGCCTTATTGTAGAGAACAGAAGAAGGAGCTTCCACTTGTGAACACTTGATGGGGATCGTAGATCTACTTGTACCGCCAGAGAGTAACTGTGGTTGGTCCCACACTGCAATTCAATCTATTAATTTTCGACGGTGATGGGCATTGTCTTTGCCGATTAATCTACCATCGTTTGTGCATCATACGATAAGAAGAAGCCACAAAATCTTCTTCAAACGGAGAATCGATGTAGTAGCCCCACAACCCCAGTCTCTCCACTATAACTTATTTTTCATGTGTCTCATTATTTTCTACCAAAGAAAATGACATCAAAATTTTGGAAGACATGTAATCGTGTTTAATAATAATAATAATAAAAGCTAAGGATTCTAATCAGAACAGTCAACTTGTGGGAATATTAATGTAAGTGGATTGGTTTGGTAATTTATGATTCAGAGGTACGGTGACAGTTGGGATTTCAATTTTAAGTATGTATCTGAAAAAATTGATTATTGCTTATAATCGTGTTAAATCAATATAAAAATGCACTCTTGAAAATCCTTGTATCTGATTGGTTGACAAAGAAAAAAACCCTTATTGCATTATGTTATATGGTATAATTAACTTAGTTAATGACTGATTTAGCTAATTACTTTATATATGTGTGTAATTAGTTAGTAATTAATTACTCTCTTGATGTTATATAAATAATGTGTTAAAGATGTGACATACCTTTTCATTTTATTAGCTATAGATTTTTGTTTTCATATTCTATCTGCGGTTCTCCTTATATTTCTGATAATGTTGCTATTATTAGGGGTAGTGGTTTTCACCAGGCGACATTATCATTTACCATCTCCCGCTGCATGAGTTACTGGAGTCATTTGCAATTTGTAATCCTTCATTTTCATAACTTTCAAATCAGTGAAGTGCTTTCTCTTACTCTGACTTCATCATTCAGATTGCTCTAGTTGATGCAAATCTTTTTCTAGTTGCTCTTCTTTTGCCTTTCTATTTTTCAACTTCTTTGTAACTTTCTTTCATTTTTTTTGCATAATAACCATTCTCGCTCTCACTGCTTTCCCATCGTCAAGTCTTCCTCATCTCTCTCCCAAATAAATTTGTTTCCTTTCGTTTCCATGTCCACTTTCGGCCACTTTTTAACCATTTAAAAAGTTGTGAAATGACCGGTTAAAAAATTGAAAGTGTGAAATTTTAATTAAAATATATTTTAAATAAACCTTTTACCATTTGAATAAAAAAAATTATTTCTAATTTTTAACTAATATCTTAAAATATCTTTTAAGAACCAGTTAACATTAATATTAATAAAAATTTGTGATTAAATATGAATTTAGAATTTTAAATTAATAAATAGTGTATTTATTATCGTTATTAAATGTCTCTCGTCCTCCTCTTATCTTTTATTCTCGTAAGTTTTCTGCCAACTATCCCAATGATAAATAGTCTCTTAACAAAAATAATTAATTACCTCATAAAATATTTGCAAGAATGTGGTCCTAAGCATTGATATACCTAATAATATAAATTCATTTACATGACACTTCTTTGTCAATACGTAAACACAAGGCATGACATGAACGAGATGCAGGATGAGAACATCATCATCACTGTGATCATATGAGTGCATAATTACTATATCTGAGAGGTGGTGTAGTTTTGTCTGTATTGGTTGCTCACTCTGGAATCAGCATAAAAAAAGGGAGGGAAAGTCGTAAAAAAGGTAAGATAACAAAAAGGGTAAGAAGGTAAATGGGGAGAAAGTGTGGGGACATAAAAAACAAGAAAACTGCAAAAAAACCAGCAACAAAGTGATATACCCTGGCGAGCCCCAACATTATTAGCATCGGTAAGGACAGTTATTTGGTCCGTCACAGGCGTTTCAAAGACCCATACACACGTCATTATCACAAAGCTAAGCCCCATTTCTGCAATTCTCTTCAACCTTCTCCACTTCTAAGCTCTCTTCCACTTCCACTACCTAGTCACACAAACGCACTAGAAGAACAAACACCCACCACTCCCTGCACTCAAAGTTCCTTTCTTTTCTCAAATGGGGACCCGAATCCCTTCGCACCAGCTCAGCAGTGGACTCTACGTGTCGGGTCGACCCGAGCAGCTCAAGGAGCGCCAGCCCACAATGACTTCACGTGCCGTTCCGTACACCGGAGGCGACCCTAAAAAGTCCGGCGAGCTTGGAAAAATGCTTGAAATCCCCAGCGTCGATCCTAAGCCTTCGCGTCCTTCTTCGTCCTCTCAGCACAATAGTGGGTCAGTAAGATCCGGGCCCAATTCGGGTCCGGGAGGGAGGCTAAGCGGGTCGGGTCCCATGTCGAGAAAGTCTTCCGGGTCGGGCCCAATAGCGCTGCAGCCCACGGGCCTGATAACGTCGGGCCCAGTAGGATCCGGGCCAATTGGGTCTCGGAGGTCGGGTCAGTTGGAGCAAAGCGGGTCGGTGGGGAAGGCGGTGTATGGGTCGGCAGTGACGAGTCTGAGCGAGGAGGTGAAGGTGGGGTTTAGGGTTTCGAGGGCGGTGGTGTGGGTTTTCATGGTGGTGGTCGCAATGAGTTTGCTTGTTGGGGTATTTCTGATGGTGGCGGTGAAGAAAGCTGTGATCTTGGTGGCTCTTGGAGCGATTATTGTGCCCGTTGTGCTTTTGATCACTTGGAACTGTATTTGGGGAAGACGAGGGCTTTTAGCGTTTGTCAAGAGATACCCTGATGCCGAGCTTAGAGGCGCCGTTGATGGACAGTACGTTAAGGTTACCGGGGTAATTTCTCTTTTCTGTTGATGATTTGTCATGATTATGATTCTTCTTTTAGATGGCAACTTGTTTGTTTTGTTCAGCTAATTTAAAATATTTTTTTCCTAATAATTTGTTGTTCGGTTTGGGATTTTAGTATGCGTTTGATAGATATGTGATGAATGAATTTGGTCCTGGTGATTGCGACTGCTTCTTTTGTAGTTGTCCTTTAAGTTTAATTTTTCTGTTTTAGATTGGAATCTCGAATATCAGTGTTTAAGCTTGTATTTTTTGTTCTAATTTAGAGTATGGATGTGCTTTTTTATTTTATGGAGCAAATGGGAAGGAATGAAAAATGGGTCGAAAGGAAAGAGCTAACTTGCATGTTGTGGTGGTATCGTTTTCTTAGTTCAGAAACTTAAATGACGTTTGGACGAGCACATGAATTTAGCAGAGATGGTGGTCAGGGATAGTGATGTATAATGTGCATTTATGTGGTAGACTAAGGAAGAAGGATCAGATATCTGCTTCTCTATGAATGTCATAATTAGGAGGCCTTTTTCCTTGTTACGAAAAATGGTTGCCATGTTCACATTGCCATATAATTACATAGCATTTAAGTAGTAATGTTTGGATTGTCTGCTTCACCTTCACTTCCCATTTTTTATCACTCCTCCCACCTTCTTGTAAAACTCTTCTGCTAGATATTATGGACATACCGTGCTTGTCGGTTGTCAGGTTGTTACATTCTTAGTTGTTTTTTAATCATAATCCCTGACGCTTCACCACTCACTCTTGATTGTTAGTTCATTTCTTTACACTAGCACTGCAATGCACTCATATAAGATTGTTCTGTGGATGGATGATAATGTCCTACACAGAACTCGATGCATGTATCCCATTAGGCATATGCTCATTTTCCCAAAATTTGTTCTTCACTCAAGCCTTCAAGCTTTTTATAGGTTTATGTGAGAAGTTGATATTCTCAATGTAGTTATGGAGTAATTTAAGAGAAAAAATTATGGATTTTAATACCCTTGGCTGAAGGAAAATAATTTAGCATGGCTTCTACAATATTTTGTTATATGTATCCTGTTTCTTCCTGTAGGTTGTAACCTGTGGCAGTATTCCTTTGGAGTCATCCTACCAAAGAGTACCTAGATGTGTATATGTCTCCACAGAATTATATGAATATAAAGGATTGGGTGGAAAATCAGCAAATCCTAAACATCGTTGCTTCTCTTGGGGTTCTAGATACTCTGAGGTCAGTTTGTTCAACATTTCATTGATTCTTTGGTATACTACTGATTCAGGATCAAGCACAATTTGATAAATGTGAGAAATCACTTGCACACACAGACATACATTGTCTCAATTGGTACCTTAAATGTACAAATGACTAGATGCTTGAGCAATAACAATTAAGAAGTCTATTTCTGGGGAAAGAACTGCTAAGAAACTTATTCAAGGAGACCTTAGAGCTCATGTCAGTGATTGATTCCCAGTTAAAATTGGATGTGGAGTACTACCAGCAAGGTTACTTAATGTTTTTAATTCTTTAGCCTATGGCGTTGTGCCAGTTGGTTGAAAGCTGATTTTGCATCTATAGTTCTGCATATGCTCTGTTGATTTAAGTATATAACTGCAGGTCAATGTGGTTTGCCTAATAATAAATATGCTTGAGAATCAATATGATATTACTAGAATGAACGCTAGAGACCAGAAGAAAGTTGAAGTCATGACTGCCTAGACTATACTTTCTGTGACTTCAACTTTCTCCACTTGCTTGATATCTTTAACATATGTTATACTTTGCTTGTGCCATTATTTAAACAAAAGATATTTCTAGGGTCTTATAGAATCAAGATAACAAAGTAAAAAGAAACTGGAAATGAGATTCCATTGAATGAGGATAGCAATTTGCAAAAATATTTAAATAAAACCTAAGGAGCCCTTATACTTCCCTACCACACCAATCCACTTTATAAAGCCCAACATACTAGGATTAGTTAATCTCATTCACATGCTTGTCCCTAAATGAATCATATAGTGAGAACTGAGAAACCTTACACTATTGTTAGCGCATAAGCAAACACTTAACTCGAAATATCCTAGTGCTGTTCATTTAGTGAATGCATAGGTTTTTTCATGTTTGGTTCAGCCTGACTGAGTTATTATGTCCACTGAACCACTTGGACTGCAACAGTTGTTTGAGAGACTCAATGATGTTGCCATGCTCTACACGTGTTAATTTATTGAATCTTGCAAGTCTTGTATGGGCTTCAGTACTGGAGGCTGCTCTAATGCATGTAACTGCTTTCTAAGGATTCTAGTTTATATTTTTGGTTTTGTCTGGCATCTTGATGACTGTATATTCACTATATCGTGAGCATTTATGTAATAGCAATGTTTTTATTATTTTCTGTGGACAGAAATACGTAGCAGACTTCTACATATCAGACTTCCAGTCTGGATTAAGAGCATTAGTGAAAGCAGGCTTTGGGGCCAAGGTTGCTCCTTTCGTGGAACCAACTACCGTGGTTGATGTAACAAAGGATAACAGAGAGCTATCTCCAAATTTCTTAGGCTGGCTTGCAGACCGCAAACTCTCTAGTGATGATCGGATAATGCGCCTCAAGGAAGGGTATGAACTTTATTATTCTGTGGTAAATTTACTATTCATGATGCTCCTTGGTGATTTTCTTTTCTCTTTTTACAATGTCCTTCGTAATTGTGATTTGGTACTTAGAAATTAAATTTGGAAAATGCACAGGTACATCAAAGAAGGTAGCACAGTAAGTGTGATGGGAGTTGTTCGTCGACATGATAACGTGCTCATGATTGTTCCTTCAGCAGAGCCTGTCTCAACAGGCTGCCAATGGATCCGCTGCCTTCTACCAACCTACGTAGAAGGTCTAATCTTGACATGCGAGGATAGTCAAAACGCCGATGTCATTCCTGTTTAGTATTTTCCGTTGCTTTCTTTTGTTTGGAAATCTGTGTCACAATACTGAAATGAGGGAAACTGATGAAAAAATCCTAAACTACGGAATCAGAGTATTTTCCACGTGCAGGTTTGTCTGTAAATTGGGTTGGAAGAAGATGCAAAGCAGACTGCTAAGATGGTCATGATAAGCAGAATATGATTTGATTAATATGACTCAAGGATCCACAAGGCCAACTACAAGCACTTTGAGAATTTCATATCAATGTATCCACGAAGTTGCATTGTCCCTTTTTCTACTTATTTAATGTACATAGGTAGAGGTGCCCGAAGGGGTTCAAAGTAGTTGCTATGTTGTGTGTGAGTAAAATCTGGCCGGAATTTAGGTTTGTAGTTAGATATTAATTGTCGAGTTTGGGTTAACTTGTATTCTTAAGTTGATATATATGTTCTGCCTATGTTGTAAAAATTGAAGACCAACTTTACCACGATACTGTTTATAAATGTTGGCTGAAAACATGTTTTAAATTATCTGTTTCTCTTGTGAGTGTTTTCAAGGTAGCAGGAGCATTGCAGTTTGCTAGGAAGGAATGATGTATGGCTGAGGGAGGGAGAGATATCGAATCATGACCAGCCCTTGTTCTGTTTGAAAATGGTAAAACAATGAGAAATTCAGAATAAAGTTGACAAATAGATAAGGTAGCTTATGTGATGAAGCATGTCTGGGGTGGAATAATCTTAATAATCTTTAAGAAGATTGTTTTTTGAATTTCGTTTTAATAAAGTTGACAAAAAAAAATAAAAATTACTAATTATTTGGAACTCTTTGAAATAAACAATTATTTTCTGAAAAGAAAGTTAAGCATGCAGGTGTATAAAGAACTGATCTTTAGGCAGCATTTTCATGGCTTTGTCTAAATGTTTGCGATTCAGAGTTATATTTTAAATGGATGAGCGACCATTACTGTTTGTGTGGGTATAAATTACTTGAGCAAGAATATTTGGCTATTGTAAGAAATAATAATAGTAAATATAAATTATTAGATTCTACATGAATGGTTATTGGTTAATATTAAAAGAAAGCATAAAAATATTTTTAAGTAGTCATATGATCATTAATTAATCTTTAATTTTTTGTATTCCTATATAAGTGTATTGATCATATTAAATACATTATATATATATATATATATATATATATATATATATATATATATATATATATATATATATATATGAGGTTAGGAAAAAAAAAGTTTGGATTAATTAATCTTATTGTATAAAAAATGATTAAACAGTCCAAGAATCCAAGTAAATAAAAACTTGAATGTTATTTGGTGAAATATACGTATGTAAAGAGATTAAGAATATGTTTGATTTATACTATAAATTATTTTTAAAAATTAAAAACTATTTTTCAAGAGTAAATTAAACTCACGCTAACTTTCAAATTATCTATTTTTCTTGACATGAAGTTGGTAGCAGTATAAGTAACATATTAGCTTGAAATCTATGACTGCTTCTTACAAAACTCTTTTATTTTCCTAATTGTAATATAGCTCAATTTAAGAAAGCTATGAAAATTTTTTGCGATCTGGTAAATTAAAAAGTAAAATAAATTAAATATTGACTCATATGAACGATATTTATGTTACATGTATTATTTGCTCTAAACAAGAAATATGTTTTATAAAAACCTAATTTCAATAAAATGTTTTTTATTTTATCTTAATTAGAAAAAAAAAAAAAAAAAACACCAGATTCTCTCTATATATAAATCCATTTGGTGAACTCAAATGTTCTAGTTTAAAAAAGATAGAAAAAGAAAAGTTGGTCAAGGTATATTTATTTTGTGAGTGGGTGCAGGATATTCAATGGCACTAGTCCCCCCACTCGAAGCTACAATCTGGAAGGCATTCCCCCAGCAACCACTAGATTTTCTCCAGTTATGTAAGAAGCATCATCAGATGCCAAAAACGCTGTTGCAGCAGCCATGTCTTCAGTTGTACCAAGTCTTCTAATGAGTGCTTTCTTTTCAAGGCCCTCCCTCTGTAATAACACAAAAAGAAAATCAATTCTCATCACTATTGATACAGTAAGGAGACTAGACTAGAGGCAATACTGTTGAAACTAAAATCCCATTTGGGACAAAAGATACTCACTATAGCATCATTAGTGGCATATAGTGCAACAAAACGAGTTGGCACAAAACCAGGAACTACGCAATTCACACGAGTCTTGGGGGCCATTTCCCTAGCCAGAGCCTACACAACAAATTTAAAATACTAAGCAAAATGAAAGGAGTAATGATACTCTTACAAAAAAAAAAGATATAAAAGTTTTTGTATTTTAAGAGATCGGAAGCAAAGAGAGGGAAGTGATAGATAAGATGAGTAACATGATGGAGAGAGATAATAAAAACGTTGCATAAAGTTCTTTAAAATTTTATTGTATGGCTCAGTTTAATTAAACTTTTAAAGAAATACTTATAAAAAAATAACTTATGCATCTTAAGACTTGAAAAGATTAAATGATTTGTTTTTTAAAAGAATGAGTTGATTTTAACCTATATAAAAATTATTTAATTCTTATTTTATCTCCTAAAACTTATTAACAAGCTATTTATATGTATTACTACTTGATAGAGAAAGACACTCTTGAAGGAACAAATGCAAGCTAAGTACCTACTTTGGTAAGCCCAAGAACCATTGTTTTGGTCACACCATACATAGCCATTATAGGTGGTGGGTTATAGCCAACAACAGAGGAAATTAGAACAACAGAAGAACCCTTTTGCAAATGGGGAGCTATATCCTGTATAAACCATAGAGCATAAAACTCACCATATAATAAATTCCAATTTAAGCATATAACATGGAGTGACACAAAGAAAATGTGCTGAAACATATATTGTTTTCGTTCTTTTTCTTGTTTTGGCTTTGACCATGCTCTACTTTACTTACCTTGAGAAGAAGTATAGTGGATTTGACATTTATCTCCCATAACTTGTCAAGGATCGAATCTTGTGTTTGTAAAATTGGATCTGCAGAAGGATTTACTGCAGCATTGGACACAAGAACATCTATCTTTCCATACTTCTGTGGCAAACAAGGGAATTGACAGGCCTCACTTATCTAATGTTTTAGAGATAAAATAATAGATACAATTTTTTTGCGTAGGTTATGTGAAAATCTCACATGTGACAGGATCCATTTCCAACAAACTAGAATGTTAACCACACCATACAACAGCAATCAATTATTTAAATAGTGACTTCTAATAAAAGATTCAAACCAATGCGCTAATTAGACACGAAACCATAATGGTATAATTGGATTTAGACTTATACAAAAATATGATTCACCAGTTTCAGAGGTCAAATAGCAGTAACAAATACAATTTCCATGGCCAATTGATAAATGAACCAAAAAGAAGGATTGAACTTATCGAGCTTGAAGTGATGAAATCAAAAGGAGACTTCTATTTGACTTAGACAAGATAATTTCTAAACGAATAAAAATTTCAATCTGAAGGAAGTTTCAAATGTCACCTGTAAAGTTTTGTCTATCAAATTCTTCCTTTGTTGTGCATTTGAAACGTGGCAAACAATTGCCAATACTTCAATTCCTTTAGCTCTCAGTTTGTCAGCAGCCTCATCAACATTTTGCTGCGGTAATTTACACAAAAACATCTTTAGTATTGAACAAATATTTGTTGTATACAAGTGTTAAATGGAAAGATAATAAAAGGAAAACGCATAAATTGTCTATCTTTTTATCGTGTTCTTTTATCACAAATAATCAACATCTTTTCAGGAAATAATTAATTAATTAAGAAAATACAGGACTTTCATGAGGGACAAACATGACATGAAATTTAATTCATCAAACTTAATTAAGAAAAAAAAAAACTCTTCTAAGCTCTAACACCATGACAAGAAAATACAG
Organism: Abrus precatorius; assembly: GCF_003935025.1. NCBI lineage: Eukaryota > Viridiplantae > Streptophyta > Magnoliopsida > Fabales > Fabaceae > Abrus > Abrus precatorius. The sequence goes on along the minus strand of NW_020874292.1, from coordinate 27,903,726 downwards.
GACTCTCATGAGCGACAAACATGACGTGAAATTTAATTCATCAAACTTAATCAATTAAGAAAACAACAAACTCTTCTAAGCTCTAACACCCCTACAAGAAAATACGGGACTTTCATGAGGGATAAACATGACATAAATTTAATTCATAAACTTAATCAAACCACCACAAACAAGAATAAAAATCCAATTTTCTTCCTTCAGTTAAGATTCACATTTTCTGAAGAAAAAATGCTAGAAAATGAAAAATTGAAGGTCAATCATTAACCTGTTTGCGTGAAGAGATGACAACAGATGCACCCTCCAATCCAAGCCTCTCAGCTATGCTAAAACCAATTCCTTGGGTGGAAGCCGTCACAATGGCTACCTTACATTGAAATCTCTTGGCAAGTTTGGTCTTGTCCATTTATTGTTTTCTAGGCAACAAAATAGAAGCAGTTGACTAAGTTTGTCACCACAGCAATGGAGAGAGTGGCTTGTGAATTGTATGAGTAGGAGGTTGAACTATGCTATCCTATCTTTATAGGATCAGGACTTGGAGAAATAAGTCACTTCCATTTAATCCACCACTCCACCTATTTTTGTTCCTCATTAGTCACCTCACCATCGACCATGAATCTTTACATAGAAATAGAACTGTAAATGATCTGAGTTATTTTTGAACTATTTGACCTCGGCTTGTTAAATATTTAGCTAAATTTACTTATTTAATTAAATAAATAAACTCAAACTCAATTAATTAAATCAATCAAATTCAAACTTTACAAGTTTCATATATTAACAGCTTGTAATAATTTGCATACTTAAATAATTATTTTTTAATTATATTTACATAATTTTTTTATTATTGTTGTGTGTGCATTATTTACCTAATTTTAAATATATCGCTTTTTTGTTTTAACTTGTTTTCATGTAGATACAATTATATTTTATTACCTTTTATTTTACTTTTTATCATAATTATTTATTAAATATTGAATTAATAAAAAATATTCAAAGCTTGTAAAAAAAAATTGATAAACAAAGTTATGAATCAAACTCAAGCTTCAAAATTTTTAACTAAGTCAAACACAAGCCTTAATTCTGACTTGTTTGAATAAATAAGTTTAAGTCTGGGTTTTTTTACAAGCTAAATTTAAACTTTAAATATCTTGTTGGCCTTGACTCATTTATATCTCAACTCATCATCATATGCTCCAATGCAATCATAAACTCATTTGACTAAAAAAACAATCTAATTTGACAAGGAAAAAAGTGTAATCATTAAGAAGTACTCGAGGGACCACGTCCAATTGTATTCCAAAAACCATATCAGTGCATATGATTTAATCTGGCCCCAATTCTAGCCAACACCCACACTTGATTTTGTAATACTTTTACAAAATTGAACTTTGATTTTGAAAATACTATCTTAATCACCTTGTATTGAACTTTGATTTTGAAAATACTATCTATAGCACCTTGTGCTTTTTTATCTCACGTTGGTAAATGACACCTTCGAATAGGACTTCTTTTATATTATATATAATAAAGGATGTGACCATTCCTTGTGAAAGTTATTTGGAATTTTCTAAAACATTGAACAGTTCATGCACCCATTTCAGTACCCTATGGTAGTCCTACACCTCCCACTCACGCTCATACTCGCATTAGAAATGTTTGACGAGCCAGTGTTTTTATGATAACAGCAGCATTTTCATAAAGTGCGTTGCCCCACATACAGCAAACAAATGGTACGGAATATTTTCTTCCTGTTTCTACAAACATTTACCAAGAAAATAACCCAATATGGACCATTAGACAGTGAAATGAAACCAGCCACAATCCATCAATAATGAATTTAAACATTTAATATCTAACACTTGGTACATATATGACAACTGATATAACACGTTTGAACATTTTTTTATATTTTAATCATAAGGATTTCTGAATTTCTTCAAAAGCTCTGGTATTTCGTACCCAAGCATGTCATCTACGGCTTGAACCATTTTAGGCTTCAGTTTCTCAAATTTATCGATGCTATAACCACTCAAAACTTCTCTAAAGTGCTCTACATTGGGAAAATCACCGGCTGGTAGATGAAACTCCCTTTGAATCTGTTTTGCAAAAACACACTAATTGTAAGTACATGGGAAATTAAGCAATCAAGGTAGAAGGAAGCAAAGGAGGAAAAACCTTTGCAAATTCTTCATCAAGATTATCAACAAGTCTTTGTTGAGCCTTGGCTTTCCCCATTATTGCAGGCATCTCCTTCTTGAGATGACTAATTATATACGCATGAATTTTAGCAGATCTAGCTCGTTTCACAAATTCATTGATCTGAAACAATCCAACGACAACAAATCTTAGATATGGGAAATAAATACATAGCAGCCTATGCAATCAGTGATTTACCAGCTACATATAATAATAATTAACTCAGCTAGCACCAGCAGGTGCACACATAATATGAAAATAAAGTTCATACTCGGCGATCGCAGGCCTTCTTTGGAATATCTACCAAATCTGCAAGCAGATCATTTTGCTCCTTTTCAAAGAGATCCTGTCCTAATGTACCAACGAAGCCTTCATCCATAGGCTTGTCATTAAATGAGCTGTGAAGTAAAGAAAAGTAACATACACTTTCAACCAAAAGAATATCAAATTAATTGGAAATTGTATCTAATAATCTGAAGTGAATCAGGGTATCTCGAAAGATGCCATAACTTTAAATGCAAATTTCAACTACAAAACGTTAACAATGAACAGTACGACCAAATGTTCAAAAAAACTCTAGTAGGGAGGTTTTGGAGGGAAAATAAAAAGTCATAAATTTTATTTTAGAATTAATAAAATTATATAATACTTATGATAATAAATAATTAAAAAATTATATTAATTTATCATTTTATATCTTTAATTTTGAAAATTTATAAATAGTAATTTCCTTCTCTCCCTTTTCCTTCAAAACACCCCTTCTCAAACAATTCCCAAATAAACAAAATCTAAAGACCATACCGTCATCATTCTTTGAATTCTAAAACCACTACAACACGGTATACATAGAATGGTTGCATAGCCCTGTAAACAAAGCTGCTGAACATTAGATATACTTGAAAGACAATAAACCTACCCAATGTATACACGTGAAACTTCGGGAGTATTTAGAACTTTCCCCAATGACCACATCAATGCTCCATAAACTCTCATAAGCTACAATATTAAAATTAGGCATGTAAGTAGACAGAGAAATGGATAAATACAATAAACCAGACAAATTTTGTTTCTGTTGTCTTACTTGTTGAGTGTCAACTTGGTCTGCCTTATTCAAAACCACACGTATCTTGTCATCATTCCCACGTAAAGATGCAATTACACGTTTAAACTCATCACTGATGTCCAGTTTATGAGGATCAAATAGGAGAAGAATGAGATCACATTTTGCAGCAAACCAAGATACAACACCAGTGAAATCATAGCTTCGTTGAGTCCTTTGTTTCTCTCCAGATAGGACACCGGGAGTGTCCACTAATGTTATTTCATCTAACAGCTGAAAGGAAAATTTTCTTTTTAGTTCAAGCACAAGAACTGAAGAAGTTATTGGGCTTGGAAATATAAATAAAACTCACCGGATGTGGCATTTGAGAACATTGGAATTTTGATAGAAATGAACCTCCAAATGTGGTCAAGCCACCAAAAGGCATGTCAGCATCAACAGCGATAGTATTTCCAGGAATACTCCTCTCATCAGGTCCAGACTATAAATAAAAGGATTAAGTTTTTAAGTAATCTTCATTAACACAATTTAGGGAAGATAAGAGTGATAACAATAACAATGCAATCTCTATTCTACATCACAAATAATTTTCTCTTCGGAAGTTACGGACTTCCAGAGGCAATATGAGAACAAAAGGAAGTTTTCTGTACCATGACAACAACAAATCTATCAGTTGTAGGCTCTGGTCCAACGTGTGCTCCTGTACAAAGAAAGAATTAAAAAAGAAGGAAAAGGACCAACATCAATCAATCATCAATTTGATAAATGAAGAATGATTGTTCAGGACTTAACTAACCTGGGTAATCACATCTTAACAAATGTTTTATAAATGTAGTCTTCCCCGTTGAATATTGACCCAGAAGCATAACCATGGGTTTAGCATCAAAATCACTGTTGGTCTGAAAGGAAGAAATCAAGATATTCTTGGAGTTAATATCAAAATATTTATGAGAAAATTAAAACATGCTATGTAGAGCAAGTACCGTGCTCACACACACAAACACAATCAACATAGGGTGTAAATACCACTTACCAACAATGGAGATACAAAATCATTATATCGATAAGTAACTTCCAAGGGCCTTAGCCTCTCAATATACAATCTCTTCAAGCCATCAATGATTGATGTAACCGCATCGACAGGTAACTATGAAAAAGAAAATCATTACAATTAGAAAGTATCTTGCAGCAAATTAAGAGTCAGCAAGACTATTTGCAGTAGATCTTGATATTTGAGAATAAAAAAATCACAAAAACAAATTCTAACTTTTTTCTAAGTAGAGTTAACTATTACATATATTACCAAAATATTGGTTCAGCAGTAAAAGCAGGTGGCCGTTTATTCGCTTCCTTTTTCCTAAAATACAAAGCTTGCTACTTTATTTTTTACAAAATTGGGCATCAATCTTATCCTCTTCTATCCAAAAGAACAACAAGAGAGAAAAGTGATTTCATGTAAGTGTTCATTGTGTGAACTATAACTTGAAGTATAATTCACAATCCCATATGTCAATCATTTTGCTTAAGCTCTTTTAATCACTCATTAGATGAACAATACTCGCTGATAAGCTTCAAGGATTTCTCAAGTCTCAACATTCAATCACAGATGAATCAGATGACCAGAATAAATTAAATGATCGATTCATCTTCAAAATAACGAATATCTAGTGCCCCAAAAAACTGAACAAGATGCAATTCATACTATGGATGCAGAAAGCATGTAACTTAGAAATTTGAATCTCATGAAAACCAAGACAGACACCTCTAAATCTGAGAATAAATAACAGAACTCACTTTCTTCGAAGATTTTGAAACGAACCACAATTTGGTTGAAAGTGGCTGAGGCTGAGCTATTCCTACATATTATCAGTAAAAAAATCCAATCAAATACTAATTAAGGAATACAACATTACGAATAGTTAACAAAAATAAGTTATTCATATAACCATTATCTTCGGGCGGGGCTGTAATTGTTAAACTCTTTTTCTGCGAAAAAAATAATGAGCAAAATAATCAATAGAAATAACATCATCAAAGAAAACAAGAACAACGTGAGATTAGAAAAAAAAACACAACTCACAGCTACTAAAGCATCAAGTCCTTCCATCGCGGGAGGCTTAAAATTTTCCTTGTCAACTGCGATCAATAAAAACGGAGTGACGAATTTCATCGAAGAAAGTGAATTGAATAAATAATATTTACATGCATCGCATTGATAATTTTTCAAATTTAAACGTCTAATTCACACTCAAGCACACTTACTAGTTTTGAGAATATCTGAGTTGAGTTCATATCCCGCTTGCGCCAGCGAAACCAACTGTTTCGTTACAACGAAAATTTAATTCTAAATTCAGCTTCACGTATCGGAATCAAATATGAAATAAAACAATTGTTAAAATGTAAAACCTGCATCGCTGTAACAAACTCAGGGAAACTCAAAAATCCTTGTCTTTTGGTATCGGCGAGAGCCCATAGCTGCTTGAGTTGAGAACGGGACAAGTTGGAGAGAGCAAAGAACTTGGTGGCGTCATTTCCAGAGATTCGGCCATCTCCATCTACCATCGAATATCACCAAATATCAACACGAATCGTTTTTCAAAATCTGTAGAGTGAGAGAAGCGAAACTAACCTGAATCCGCCAAGTTGAACCATTCCTGATACGTCATCGTTTCCTCTTTCGAACGCGATTCTGTCTTCATTCTCTCTTGCGACTCAACTCGGGATTGGAATTCAAATGGCGGAGAGAGAGAGGGAGAGAGAGAGGGTTGTTATTATCAGTTTTCAAAGAGTGGTTCGTGTCGTGTGTCTGATTTTGACGCGTGGATAGGGATGCGATGATCATCGTCGCGATTTCATTTTGCTTTGGAGTGGGGTCCTTGAAGTCATGCGGGTCATCTGAGACCGTGTGATCGTTTAATCACAGGATGTTTGTCTGGATGGGTCCGCATTGGATGCCTCCTTTCTCGTTTTGTCGTTTCCAAGTTTTGAATTCGGGCGCCACTGCGTTGCGCCGCTCCGGTCCACATGTAAAACGTTCCCACTGATCGTTTTTTTTTTTTTTTAATCATCATAATGATTCATATTGGCTGGTGCCAACTTCAGATAAGTAACAAGAAAAAAAAAATTAAAACAATATTATTAGATAAAAAATGATTGGGAAATCTCTTTAGGAGTACTTATTATTATTAATAGTTAAAAACAACAGGGTAAAAGCCTAATGTGTATTTCAAATTCAAAAAGAAAGGGCGCCATCACTTTTTTATTAAAGAAATATTATGTGTTTGTTTTTAATTATATATGTAATTAAATTGATGTAGTTGGATGTGTATATCCAATTGGAATGAGTGTTTAAATTAACTATAATTAATTATAGTTGATTATATCTATAATGAATTGTTGTTATAACATAAAATACATTTTATGTTTAAATTTGTTAAGTAAAAGAATGATTTTAAGATAGAATGTTTCATTTAAATTGTTAAAATAAAAAAATCAAAAATTTTTAAAAAGGGTGTGAAATTATTTTTAAAAAATTATTTGTATTGAAAATCATCCATTATTGGGTATAAAATGAAAAAAAAAGATAAATTTTAATTATAAACTTTAAAAACTTATTGACAAAAAAGAATGTGATAAAGACAATTATAGCATGGCAAAAACGAATGTCTCGGCACTTTGATCATTTTGCGAAACATAGTACTTGTTTGAAAAATTTTCAGAAGTAATTTATCTCCTCATAACACGCTTTTCAACGTAAAAATTATTATATGACTTAATTTAAATACATATCTAAATCGTATATAAAGGTTAAAAATAAATTTATGATATTAACAAAATAAATACAACTCGCTTATAAAAACCAATTTAACAATTTTATTTCTCCTGATAAAGAAAATAGAAAGAGAAAAAATATCTTAAATTCGAACACCGAGCCCACACACTAAAATGGAATTATTTTTCCCTAATTGATTTAAGTGCTCAGTAATTATTAGCATTTATTTCAACAAAATACAAAAAATGAAAAAGTTGATGGAATCCCAGTAGACATAGATCTTTATTGTTAGAGACATTATAGTTCTACTTGTAGAAGTCTTTAAAGTTTTATGTCTCTTTGAATATGTTATATGTCCCGGTGTTTTCTATTATAAATTGCTCAATATTTTTTTAAATGCCTTGTAAATTTTTATATAATATCATAATCAACTTTATTTTTTATAACATATACATACTTCTCATTGTAAGATATTGAAAATATGATAAATTCTCTTAAATTATCGTGAAATTATTTAGATTTATAACTATTTTTTTCGAAAATTATTTTTAAAAATATTATAATAATTAGTTATAAAAATACCTTATTAAAATAACATGTTGTCACGTATTAATTTGCTATTAGATAACAAATAAAGATCGTTTTTGTTGCCGCAGGACCCATAATACAATTACAAAACCTTAAATTTTCATCCACTCAGTCATTGTGGAATAGAAACACGTTGAAAGGTCAAGTCAATCAAACTAAAACAATGCAAAGATAACTACAATAAATTATAAATATCCCAAAACGAAAATGAAAATCTTTTAAGAGGAACACATCCAGACGAAATGTACTGCACGATCGAATTTCGTATTGGATTCCGCGTTCATTTGCTTTCGCTTGAAAACAAACAGCAACAGTACTGCACGAAAACTATAACAATGTTAATATTAACTTATTGAAGTTTTTATAAATTAAAGCTGATATTTTATAACATCACCTTGGATAAGGCAAAGGAAGGTCCATGATATTGATTCTTAACATTTGAACAGTGGTTTAGTGGTGGAGTACTTGTGTGGGAGACTTGGCTGGGTGTAGTTTGCCTTTCTTCTTTTATTTTGCTGAAAATGGCACTATAACCCTCTCCTGATTTGGGGTCTGTGACATCCCAAGCACCAAATTTGGGTATTGGCGTCGCTTCATGATTCTGCAGCACTTCCAGGACAATTAGATGAGCGTTTGTAAACTTTTAATATATGTTTGTAAATCAACCTTTCATCAACGTTTGTAAACTTGACATTCCAAACACTTTGCTTGACGTAATTTCTGTTTACAATTTTTTTTAGTGTAAGTTTGCAACAAAATTTAACACAAATTTCAAATTACATTAAATCTCTAAACTTGAATTTGAAGACCTTTAATGTGCATTCAAACAAGTATTAATATTATGTTAGACGTGACAAAAAAATGAATAATAATATTTTTTTAACTGCTTGATTAAAAACTTGTCACTCAAAAGAAAAAAATTAATTATTTTTTATTTTGTATTCAATTAAAAATTTTCTCCTAATTTTTTCCTTGGTAGGGAATGTAATAACATATACGGAATTAGAATAAACAAGTTACCATTTTTAACTTTTTTTTACCATAAAATGAAGAAAAGACATAATTTCATGAGAAAGAAATAAAAAGATTAAATAAAACGAACTACATTCTATTACAACACGGAGTTTTATTTAATTTCATTATACTTAAAAAATGTTTTTTTCAATGTGTATTTAATGTTACAACCAAAAAATTATACACATGACAAATTATTATTAAAAATAATAAGAGATTATAGAATTTAATTATGAATATTAATATACTATAATTATTAATAAACATTTATATATTACAATGTGATGAGAGGAATTACCGAAAGGTGATTGAAGGAAGAGGTGGTCGTACTCTTGTGTCTATTATGAATTGACGAAGAGAAACTACTGATGCTACTGCCTCCTTTGGTGATGCTCCTCCTCTTCTTCTGATCGAAATTATTTGTTTCATCCGCAAACTCTGGTGTGAAGCTACCTTCACTACCCCTCCCTCTGCGGGGCAAACGCCGTCGAGTTCCTCTTTCAAGAGAAGTTTCGTTGTGGGAGTGGGCATCAAGAGAAGAAGCCTTCACTTCATCAGCATCAACGTCGAAGGCCTCTGGATTTTCCATTGGATCATTGGGATTCATCATCATCCCACCTTTTTCTCTTCGTGCATTCTCAAAATATGCCGTGTATGGAACGTTGTCACTATCCCAGTTGCCGAACTTCGGAACGTGAGAACGTTGCTGTCATCAGCCATTCACAACAAGATTTATCAGAAATGTTATATCTTTAGTTTGGTTAGATACAAATGGAGAGAATTCTATATCAAAGCTTATTTTCCTATATGTTTTGCTAAGAAAGCAAGTTTCCAAGGGTTGATTTCCAAAGTAACAGTTACATTTCGGTAATTTTTATTTTTAGCTTTGATAAAAGCAAATGAAATTCTTTGAGTAAATGGATTAAAATAAATTGAATAGAGAAGTGAGAGAAATACTTAGAAAGAAACATGGGTCAAGTATTTATAAATTAAAATTGAATAGAAATAACTTTTAGATATGTGATAATTTTTATATTTTATTTTTTTTGTTAACAATAATGATTTTAATTTTAATATACTATTTGTGTAAAAAAATTTCACATTATACATTAATTAATAAAATCTAAACTGTGATTTTAAAATAATTATTATAAAAATATTTTTCCAAATCATATTATAGTTTATGATTAGCTTACGTATAAAAAAACTTTTAATTGAACTTCAATTAAAAGTAATTTTATGTAAGAAATTCTATAAAATGTGAAGAGATAAGATACTTTTTAAATTGTGAGAAGAATTCTATTATTTTTGTATATATATTTTCTATATGCAGTGTGATCCAAACAATGAACCCTATATGATCCTGCACGTTTACGACTGATTAATTTGCCACCTAAAATGCTGCTGCACATGTCCAGTATTAAAAGTCCGTCATATGAAATATTTTACAAATCATAGTTAAATCTTCACCGTTAAACCAAATAAAGAAAAATAATCCAAATGAAGCTGATGGGTGCATCTAGGTGATTTGATAAATTGATGCTGTAGTTGACCATTATATGAGAAGGAACGATGGCATAAACGGAGGCAGCTATGGTAAAAATTTTGAGAGAACCACAATTTAGAAGGAGCTCACAAATAATTCCAACACAAAGTAATTAATTAGGAAATGATAATTTGAAATCTTTACTATTAAATCAAATAAAATTAGTTCCTCATGTGTAATTCCGAAATATAATATGTTGAATTGAGAACATACAATATGAAAACTTACCGCCATTATTAGTTGGAAGAGTTTCTTATCATACAGAATATGGGCCCAAGGATCTTTGCCCTCTTGAGATTGGGTTTTGGTTTCACAAAAGATACTCTCTGCTTGAGAGTTTCTGCAAAATCAAAACCCTCTATGGTTGAGCGGTAGAACTAGTAGCCCATAATGATTACAAGAACTTATCAGCGCTAACATGAAAGAAGTTTGACCACAAAAAATCAGAGGACACGGCAAATAAAATAAATCGATAGTTACAAAGCTTATTTTAATATGTTGAATACCAAAATATGAGTCGCTTTCTTGTAGTTTAGCATTTTAAAATAAACATGGAATGAAAATGTAACTGCCTTATGACTTTAAGTTTTGTTCTGATCTCCACAACTATATTCTCCTTGTCAAAATCTCATTTCCACCTATTTGTGATTCTTTCTTGGCTACACGTGTAAACGATTTCTTAAATATTTTTATTGAAGGGCTTGTTTGTTTTTAAAGTTATAAAATCATTTCTCGCATTTTTTAGTAAAAAATACCATCATCTATATAAACCTAGTTTAAATTAATTTATGGATGTATTCCAATCATATTTAAAATGGCCCAAGCCCAACTTCACATGGGCTGTGTCATATAGCCCAGTGTTTGCTCTGCAAAATATGCGAATAGTCCAAAAAAAGACACTCATTCCTTAAAGTTAGTGTTAATATACTGTTGACAAAAAAAAAGTGTTAATATACTATTAATTTTATTAATTAAAAAATATATTTCTATTTCTTATTTTACATATTATTTTTACATGTTAACACTGTTAATTATTTATAAAATTTAATTTATACATGCTTTTCCAATTTTTATGTGAAGATTATACATATCCTGCTATTAAAAATAACAAAATTAGATATAACAAAAAAAGAAAAATAAGAATGGTAGATGCATTTTTTTTTCAGTAAAAATGAGTGTGAATATATTTAACTAATTTCAAGGGAGGTGATCGTTGTTATAAAAAAGATAATATTTTAATAATGCTAATAGGTCTCAATTCGGCTCAGAACTCAAAAGTGGGAGAAGCGAAAGTAATAGACATTTTTTTAATAACTGTATAATTCATTATGCATGTGTATACGCTTTATCATAATATTAACAATTATTTTGCTTTCAACAATAAGCTGAACTCCCATAATAATCTCTTGTACTAGCTCTGGGCTGACCCTTTTTCTGTCATGCCCTGTGATGCTGCACAAGTAACAATTTTCTTCTAACTTTGGACGCGCAGATTGCAAAAATGTAGGTCTTGCCATTGTTTAATAGTACGGAGATGCGGGCACATTTACAATAGTCTAGCAATTTGTGGTGCAGGTTTATATTTCATAGAACATAACCAGAAATATAAGATCCAAATGAACTGGTGACTATTGAAAATATATAATGAACAAGGTAGGAGAATCATAGCGGTTCCCTTGTATCTAAATACCAACTGTCTTGTTAAGTAGCCAAAGACAAAGAGCCAACTGAATGCCAAAAATGGAGTGGAGCCAAGTTCTGTCAAGCATGAATCCATAAACTGTGATTCCTGCTCTATTGTTCTCCATGTATGTCACTGCATTAAAAGATAGTAACTCAGGACAAAACACAATTGGACTGATGATAGGAAAAATACCACTAATAAATTCCCATTTACCTAGAGCCTGCCTCTTATGAAAAGAGATGGTTTGAGTGTAAATTGGCAGCAATTTGGTGTTATCCACCTCATCTTCCTCATCTCCTACATCATCATCATCCGATGATCCCCAACTAATAATATTGGTAGCTATTGCTTGGGCTGAAACTGGTGTCTCTCCATCAATGTTGTCAAATGAGTTTATAGTGGCACATATGTGCCACTTAGCTGCAAGGCATGTAATGGATTGCGCTTTATGTGTGATCTTGGTTGCACTTCTCAAGAGTAAGAATAGTCCACTCACCAGGGTGATGGATACTAACTGCAACACAGGACTCAACCTTTACATTCTATTTGTTGTATTTAATGCTTGTAACATAATGAACATTTTGGACAAGAGCATGCTAGAATTGTCCATTTATTAATGAGGCAGCATATGTTATAGCAAAAACTTGATGTTTTGATTACAGGAGAGTTTGGAAGAGTTTATGAAAATAACAAAAATAAATGTTTAAGTTACTAATCCAAGCATATCCTAAGTTTCTAAACGTAGCTTATAACTAATAAGTAAACCTTTCTTAACTTATTTTAACAAGCTTTTTTAACTCATAAGCTGTTGTTTAAAAAGCACATGATTAATCTGTTTATTCAAACGCGCTTAAGTGGGGAGAAAGAAGATTTACCCCAAGCTCTCCAGCCTTGAGGACATCAACATCAGCACGGGGTTTTGTAACCATAAGCAGAAAAATGAGCTGGCTTGCCGTCACCAAAATCAGAGAACCCAAAATGAAACATCGAAAACGATGGCTGATGATCCTTAAATTCCTTCTTATTCTTAGGTGCTCCAACAAGATTGACCCCACCTCAGTTTGTCGCTGAAAAACTTGAGCGAAGTCATCAAGTCTGAATATTTGTAGGTAGCAGATAAGTCGAAAGAGGACACACACAAGGAAGAAAATGGAGGTTCTATAAAGCCAAGAACATAGCTCCAATGTGCACAGAATGATGCTGCTCACGTATATTTCACCATAATATGGTATTTGGGGTGATCCCGAGATGTACCACCATATCTTGTAGGCACATTCAACTATGAAACAGGGAAGCCCCCAACGCAAGATGAGCTTCATTGTTCCCTGCATAATAGCGACTAAGTCATTTTCTTAAACTGGAAAATAAACTTCACGGTGTAGAGTCAACGTTCTTTACAAACAGATTATTGAATTTTGACCAAATAATTGGGTTAGTCTAGGTTATCCTAGAGTAAATCCTAAATTAGCTGAATTAATGAGATTTTATCTTTAACAAATGAATAATAACTTGATACAATTTTTAATAGTGTCTTAATTTTGCTAATCCACCTAAAATGAAGTTGTTTACTAATTTACCTCAGCATTACTTAGACAAAGCTGATGCTAATTGACTTGAAAATAGTTCTCAGTGGCCTCTACATTCTCTTTTTCTTCCATAAAAGAATGATAGCCAAACTTTGAATGCAACTTGATTTTCTTACCTCAATCCGTAAATTGATATTTGCATGCCAATTTCTGAGAAAGGATATGGTGATTAGTGAAAACAAGAGAGCACAAGGTTGGACTTTTTTCTACTCTTAGGGTAAGACATGTATTTTTTTTTCTTTTTGTAATTAAAAAATGTTTCATGCTATTGTTCTTTTCTTTTTCAATTTGGACATAAATGTTGCAGCGTGGGTGTGCATTGTTTCCAATATAATGAAATAGACAGAGAAGAAATAAGAAAAAGACAATGCTTAGTGAGTCATAATCATAGTTCGTGGTTCATCTGATTTTACTAGAAGAATGAAAGTGATAAGATCAAAGTCAAACTCCAGAAAACACCTAGAACCAAAAACCTTAACTATAAGATGAAAACACATAAGTAGTTTTGTATAACATCTCTAACAAATACTACAAAAAGGAAAAAGAAAAACACAAACCTGCATCTGTTCTGCATAACCTTTTTGAATCTTGAGGCTGTCATCACTTAATTTATCAAGGAAGAGAAACTTGCTGAAACCGTATTTACGATCCCAAAATGAGAGGCTGATGTAAGAAAGCGTAGCTAACACAGAGAGAGAAATCTGCACCGGTACGTGGTATGGTCGAGTGTGATCAGGGTCGCAGGTGGTGTCACAATCAAGTAGGAAGTGTGACAGAACAGGCACAACGAAGGCCAAGATGAAGAAGATGGACCAAGAGAGACCAGCTTTGTAAACGTTGGAGTGATCCACGTAAACCCATCTAAGGTATGATCTGAAGTTCCTCAATTCTGTTCCATCAAGGGCTATGTAGCTCGTGTTCTCCTTGTTCTTTGGCACCAGACTCCCTCTTTCTTCTTCCATAGCCTTGGAACCTTTCTCTGTGCCAGAACCAGATACGATGAATACATAAAACTTGAATATCCCAAGAGGCTGTGGCTGTGTTGGCAATTAGAATCTTCAAGTGTCAGGGGCTTGTAGGATGTGATTATGTGAATGCAGTCGCTGTCCCAACTCTCTTTGCTTCTCTTTCAGACTTCAATAATACAATGTCCCTCCTTTAAATATTTCATTTTAGTTGTAGAAATTATCTTTTTACTGTTTTGGTAGATATTCTTTTATAGTTGGATAGGAAATTTGGGAGATTTTTTTATAAATATATATAAAATAAAATAATTATATAAAATATAATATTAATTTCTACTATTTTTATGGTTGCCATGATCAAAATAACCTTTTTCATAGCCAGCTAGCCTCATGTCATGATTAAGAAGTTCCATTAGTTTAATCACTATTTGTTGTCATTGTATTTTAATAAATCTCCGGTGTAATGCCAAAACGACAACATCACCGAGTTAAGAAATGCTGTAAAACTCAAATAGACTCCATATGAGTTGGCCAACTCAAGCAATCTTTCGGATGTCACAAGAGTTCAATAACTTATGACTAGGAAGGATGTTTGACTTTAAAGCTATTTTTGATCAAATAAACAAAAAGAGAAAAATGGATGTGGAATTGATCTAGCTGAAATATTATAGAATTTTAGTGGAGAGTGCACAATAAATGAATTATGACAGAATTTTTATATTATATAAACTGAAAAATCAATGATTATTTAAAATTTGAAAAGAATGAAAGTGAAGAGAATTCCAAATTGGGTTGATCATTGTAGGAAGCAATTGTTGTTATGGTGAAGGAAATTGGAAGGCAGGGCCCAACCGCGTGAAAAATGGCAAACAATGACTGGTCTGTGAACGACTGGAGATTTCTGCGGAATCGGTCATGAATCAAAGCTATCAACAACTCACAACTGTTGTTGACTTGGGTGGCTGTGCTTTATTTTGGACCTTAGCACAATCATATGCATCACTGCTCCAATAACAAAACCTTTTTCCACTTGCTTACGAATCTAAATCATACCTGAAATTGCGTGGCTAATATTTTAACAAACAGGAATACTATATTTTAGCATTTGGGGATCACTTCATCACTCGTTTACGAAACCTTTTCCCAGTGCCAAATGTCCTGTCCTTTGGTTTCGTGCTTCGTCTATGCGGTAACTTTATATGATCTATTTAATTGTTCTTTACATTTTTAATTTAAATTGAATGACATGTTTATTTCTCAATTTTAGGTTACTAACTAAATTTTATTTTATTGTTAAATTTTTTACTTAAAACTCTCTATTATTACTTTCACCTAAGTATTAAAAAACAAAATATTAAACGAAACATGATTTTCATTGCTTTACTAAAAAAAATGAGTTTCGTTTTGAGATGATAATTTAAATATTTAATTTAACTTAATCTTAACATATGAATTAGCTTACTTAATCAAACTAGGTTCTAATTGTTTATACGATAGAACTTAAGGAAAATTTGTTTGGTACTTGAAAATAAAGTATTATAATTAAAATCAATTTTTAATCATGTTGTTAAATCAGTAAAGTGTATGCTAGAAATCAACCGCTAAGTGTATGAGTGTAAATATAAAAGAAGCTCTTAATTTTTATTTAGCTTGTAATTGATTGTTGTAAATAAAATTTAAATTTATTGAAATGAATTATTTTTAAATAAAAATATTGAACCTAACCATTATTATTATTCATTTTGTTTTATTACATAAAAGAAACAAAGCAGGGAGGAAACCAACCGGAACAGAAGTGAGGAAGAATGTGGCTATGCGGGCGCCCACATGAGAAGTGGCCGGAATTGGGGTGAATGCCGACTGTGACAACTGTTACGCCTTCGTGGACCAATCACTTTCTCTTTGCACTTTCCATATTTCAATTCCATTAATATCTCAGACTCAGACACAGTTTCTTCTCCAAACATGGCGGCGATTTTCTCTTCTTTCGTCTTTACTTACTCGCCTCTTCCCAAACCTCCGTCTTCATCCTACTCCCGAATCCACCTTCTTCCGCACCATCATAATCCACCACTTCACAGGTTCGTAATCGTAATCCCCTTTTCCTTTCTGTCACGTACGTTTTTTTCTTAATCCTCAAGGAACTTCTTCTTCTTCTCTTTCTAGGGTTCGGGCATCTCTCCTACAGGATAATGAGGAAAAAGTGATCCTACACGATTCCCTCCCCTCTAAAACATCTCTTCACACCGTTCAATCAACTACGGACGACTCAATTAACACCTCACCCCCCAGCGCGTTCGAGAAACGTGTTATCAAGTTCGAACAATCAGTAAATGTCTTTCTCACGGTAATTTTTATCTGAACTAATCCCCTTTTGGGGATTATTATTCATAAGGAGTATGAAAATATTTGTTCTTCGTTACTTATTTTCGGCTTCACTGATAATTTCAGGATTCCGTCATAAAGATTCTTGATACTTTGTACCGTGATAGACATTATGCAAGGTTTTTTGTGCTTGAAACTATTGCCAGGGTTCCTTACTTTGGTAAGTGTTTTTTTTTTTTTATAATGCTTGGAGAAATCTTAATTTCTAATTAGTGAACTGTAATTCTTACTGCCACACTTGAACCTGTGAAGTGTGATTTACAACTCTTTAGCTGTACTAAAGTCTAAAATTACGATGTGTATTAAGCATCATAGTCAATTATGTATTTAATTTACTAGGAAATATAGGGAATCACGAAATTATGATTGCAACTTTTCAGTATTAATTTCTGTGTATCATTATCTATGGCAGCCTTTATGTCAGTTCTTCACATGTATGAGAGTTTTGGCTGGTGGAGGCGGGCAGACTATCTGAAAGTGCATTTTGCTGAGAGCTGGAATGAAATGCACCATTTGCTCATCATGGAAGTAAGATCTCTTGCAACTTTTTTATTTAACGTAACTGATGTCTTATTGGCTAATCCTTAAAAGATGTCATTACACAAATTTTACTAGTTATCCTTCCATGAGTCGTTTTTGTTTATGGAGGATCAGTAGTTGAACATATTAAGAATAAAAGGGTTGAAGTAAAAGACCTCTTTGAAAGTAGGAGAGAATTGAGGGATCCCTTACATTTAGGGAAATTTTGTCATACAGTGGCATGTGGCATTTTGAAGATAATGGTTCAAGCCCATAAATGTTCTCCTATCATGTGTTTATTTTTTATAGATAACAACTTGATACCAGAGAACGTTTTCAGAAGAAAATAGATTCCTTAAAAATACATTCAAGTGAGGGTATATTCTATAAAAATGTGTTCAGTTGACATTTGTTTTTATATCAATAAATGATGCATTTTCTAAAATTTTCTTTTATTTGATTAATTTAGGAGAAGTCATTTTCTCCTGTTATAACGGTTGTAATTTTCTGTTGTTCTAATGAATTGACCTGGAAAATATTTTCCTTTTACTGTACAACATGGAGCAGTGTTTCCTTGAAAATGCTTTTTTCTGTACCAACGAACATAAAATGTTTTCTGGAAAATATTTTCGCACTAAACATTGAGAAACATTTTCCAGAAAGATAATCTTTCATAAAACAAATGGACCCTTGAATTAAATTGGAGAACAAAAATATACTTCCATTTGCGATCACATGCATCGTGTTAATTACTATATTCTTCACATACTTTATGGCAGGAACTAGGGGGGAATGCTTGGTGGTTTGACCGGTTTCTTGCTCAACATATTGCAATATTTTATTATATCATGACAGTTTTAATGTATGCGATAAGCCCAAGAATGGCATGTAAGTATTAAGTCCTTGCTTTTTGTTTCATTGCAATTCCTGCTACATCTTTCAGTTCACTGGTTGTAGTATCATGAAAATTTAGGGAAGTTGTATACATGAGAAATTTTGAAGGCACCAAATGAAATACTTGCACTTGTTTGATTGAGAAGATAGAAGTTGCCTGCACATTTATGTACATAGTTTTGCTAGTTATTTTCTTGGTTATATGAGTGATGCTGATAAACTGGATGAGTAATTGAGAAAGCATCTGAGATGCCCATATGACATTATTTTTCCACCATAATTGATAAAGGAAAGTGAAGTAAACAATTGACATTAAACTAAAAATGAACTTAAAACAGCTAAAATAATGCAGCTGATCTTCGGCACAAACTGACCTAGTTTACTTTGGCTAAATTATCAACAGCTAATCACCATATTTGACTGATTACAGATATCTAGCATGCACCTGTCTGCTTGGTTGTTCAATTGCTGATTTTGTGTGTATGGTTTATTGCTTGTGCAGATCACTTTTCTGAATGTGTAGAGAGCCATGCATTTGAAACTTATGACAAATTTCTAAAAATCCAAGGAGGTATTATGGAGATTTCTTCTCTTCTTCATTTGTGTGTTGTTTAGATTTTTTGTTGTGTGTTTATAGTTCATGAATTGTGACTTATTTGATATGAACATTAATTAAGATAAGATGAGCTGTTCGACTGTAGCATGGTTGAATAATAACAGGCTGCAATTTTTCTTGCTTAATGTTGAGGCTTACATTTTTTGTTATCTGTCTTGGGTTACCCTGTTCTGGAAATGATGTTAATTTGTTGTATTAAAAGAAAAACAGAAAAGAAAATAAGGTAGATAAATGGTTTTGCATTGATTATATAATGAATAATATATTAATATTTTATTTGATGAACATTCCAAAATAATTGTTTCTCCTCATTCACATGCTTTTTTAATTATGGGTCGGTCTGTACCAGGTGTTTTAATAACTCTTACGTAGTTTAATAAACTTTTTGCAGAGGAATTGAAAAAAATGCCGGCTCCTGTGGTTGCTGTGAATTATTATACAGGAGATGACTTGTATTTATTTGGTAAGCTTTTCGGTTTTATTACTTTGGGTTGTCTACTGGAGGAAAAAACTGGAATTTCACACTTACCATATCATTTTCCTCAGATGAATTTCAAACTGCCAGAGTTCCAAATTCTAGAAGACCTAAGATAGGTATACCTTGAAGCCTGGTCCCACATTACTTTATTAATAATTTACTGTGCTGAATTTGTTGTGTCTGATGCTACCAAGAGGAGGGAAGGAGTTGAGGGAATTTTGCTAAAACCAAGTCCAGTTTCAGAATGAGTGATTTTTTGGACATTGTCAATCATTTCTGGGGTTAATCGTTTCTGGTAGTTTTCCCCGATTATATATATATATATATATATATATATATATATATAATTCTGTTAGAATTTCAAAGTTAGGATACCAGATACTACTTTGCATTGGACCTTTTTATTGCTGTGAAATCTCACATTGATGATTAACGGTATATTTATTTCCCCTCCAGATAATCTGTATGACGTATTTGTAAATATCAGAGATGACGAAGCTGAACATTGTAAAACAATGAAGGCTTGTCAAACCCATGGGAACCTCCGGTCACCTCATTCATATTCATCGGATGATGACGGCTCAGTCTGTGCTCTTGAAGCAGACTGTGAAGGAATAGTGGACTGTATAAAGAAATCTGTTACTTCTGATCCAGCTAAGGTGAACTAAGATATGTGGCACAAGCACAATACAAAGTGCAGTCATTTAAAAATAAGATACGAGGCAGGAATAATGGTTGGAGTTCATATATAGTTAAAATTTGGATATGGTCTCAATTCAAGTGTAACAACGGTCTTTATAGTCAATAAGGTTTATTCACCCTTGAATTTTATTCGATCTAGATCATGAAATATTTTAAATTAAATCGAGTGGATACATCTTGATTAGAGATGAATATACTTTAGAGGATTTTTTTTTTTCTTGAAACTTTTATCCATACAGAGAATGTATAGATCATGTTTAGTCCATTCGGGAATGTATAAGGAATTACTTTCTTTTTAAAAAAAAAAAGGATGATGAAGGAATTTTATGTATTTTGTTCTAGTGCAGTGTTGATGAAGTGTTCGCGTCACATGGCTTACATGAGAGCTGTAGTTCCAATGCGAGTATCAAGTTACTTTTGCACACCCCCGGCACCTCACCCTGCTCTTTCGACAACAATGTGTCACGACTCAAACAAAAAATGCAGTTGTTCATTTATACTATACTCATTCTCAATGTATTTGAGCATTGGAATTCAAATAGATGAATAGATTTTGAACAGTAATATACTCCTAAGGAAGTTAAAATTAATTTGAATTGTCTAAAAGGTGAGAGGTATTTTAAAGATTAAAATACGAACCCAATAATTATTATTTAATTAGTTAGATTCTCTACTGCTTAAAAATAGATTCTGTTACGGTTGAGTTCGTGACATAGAAGTTAGTGCGTGCATCTTTGGTTTCAAGGCTCGCTACCAAGACGTACATACTTCTTTTAAGTTAGTCAGTGTAGCGTTTTATGATTTTATGTGTGTTCGAGACTTATTTGATTGCTCATTCCTGTGACAATCTGCCAATCAATTCGCCCTCAATCTTTTGTTTTTTGGGAACAGTCCAAGCACTTTTAACGTTGGTTGCAATTTGATACGAGAATTGATTTATTCGGGTGCCTAAACCTCATTCATGCGAAATCTCAAACACCAACCGTATAAGCGATTGAATATGTTGCGTATCATTTTATTATAATTGATTCATTGAAGATCACTTGATCTTCTCTCTCCAAATACTTCTCTTCTCTATCCCAATTGATACACAAGTTATTATTCCCTTTCACCTACACGTTCTACCTGCATTGTCAGTCAAATAAATGCTTGAAAATTACACACATGTTCTTGAATTACATATAGACTAATATTTTTTATTTAAAAGATTCACTTCATTTAAATGTAATTATTAATTAAATTCTTATTACTTTTAAATTGCATTCTAACCATTATCTTTTCTTCTCCGTTGTTGCACACAGATCATTATTGTTTTAATGACATTTAAATTAATATATATTTTTATTAAATATATTCACTTAATTTATATTTAATTATTTGTTTTAAATTACATTTAATAATTGTCCTATTGCTTATTATTTTTAATTTGTAAAATATAAAATATAACGCTTTGGAATTATCTCACCACAGCCACCTTTGCAAAATCCTGTGTTGAAGCCCATATGTGCTGCTAGGAAGCGTATCCCTTGGGATGAATCGGTTTGGAAGGAGGTAATGGCAGAAAGAAAGGCTTCAAGTTCTAGAGCCACTGTTCCAATGGAGATAAATAAAGGAGAAGTAAGAGGATCAAGATTCAAGAGCACACATCCTAACTACACTGTTAAAATAGAGATCAATGAGGCTAGTCTAGTCCAATTTGAGATTTGGAAATTTGTCTATATCTCCTCAGTTTGAGTTCAGAAGTGAAATCGGGATGCTTTTAAAATGGATATTTTCCTTAGTTTTTGCTTATGATTTTGGTAATCTAAAAGAGATTTTACACAACAAAGAACAATCATTCTTGAGGCCCTTCTATCTTGGATGTGTTGTTGAAATTTGTTGAGGATTGCATACTTGTTCTTGAAAAAAATTGTTTCATTATCTCTTCTCCCACAATGCTGCTAGTGCAGACGATTTTACACCATGAGGTTTTATATGGGCATGCATTGAATTTGTTACTTTAGGAGACATGGTTTGTAGTAGGAAATTTGCTCGGCTGTATGCTGATAATGCTTTTTGGCAGGAGAGTATGGCAAGTTGTGCTGAACTTCTTGTTATTGCTGAATCAGTTTCCTATATCAAGAGCTAATGCTCCTAAAAGTAAAAGCAAAAGTAGAAAAGCAAACAAAAATACATGAATGCCTAAGCAATGCAGGCCTATGGTCCGATGGATAGTTTCTATTATTGAGTGGATAACCATAGCATGATGAACTGATTAGTTTTTGCAAAGTGATTAGAATGTACAGGGAAAGGTTGATGATTGTGATGTAAAATGGATTTTAATAGATAATTAAAAATATCTTCCAACTTTCAGCTTACAGGGTATTTCCTAAAGGGGGGGTGGACATAAAGGTTCTCTTGTAATTGGTCTTTGCTTCTCAAAGGACTATTTCATTCAATAACAACTGAATTTTATTTAAATTATTTTAAATTAATTTGAATCTCAATACATCTTGAAATATTAATTCATATTTTCACTTCAAATATTCGCCTCTGGTCTGTTTGAAACTGATTTATATCCCTATACATTGTTCCTGCTTCTTGTGGATAAGCGCGTGCGAATAATCAAATGAAATATTGAAGAATTGGACAAAGGCACAAAGGAGAAGAGACAAGCAGAGGATGTGTCCTTAAAACTCAAGTTTACTGTTATTAATAAATAAATAAATAAATATATCCCACGTTCCTTCTCTTTGCTTTCACAACTAAAGGAAGACAAATTTTATTTTCGTTCTTCTTGAAGATTGATATCAGTCTATCTAAACAAAAGAACAGAGAAAAATATTTTTCTGCATCCACCTCTTTGAGTAGTAATAATATTTGCACATATTTTATTCTCATAAATCCTTCACATATTTTTAAGATGGACTCGTTCTACTCATTCCAGTTTGATTAATCAGTTTGGAAGCATCACTTTTCCTCATACACCAAAAAACAAATATCAAGCTTCAAATTTATTTTTCAGTGTCTGGAAGGCATGTTTACTCTTTGAACATTATTTGCATGGCAGAAGGCCTAAAAAAGGAATCCTTATAGCCTATCTTTATCTTTATATTTAAATAAAGCTCAAGTCAGAGGAGCATATAATTACCTCACTCAGTCACCTGTGTGACTGGTGTTTCTTTAAACTTGCCGAGTCACTTTCATCAAAGATTTAGGCACTGTTAGTTTACATGCTAGAGTACCTTTTGACTGAAAAAGTAAGCAACATTTCATGGTGCTCTCAACGCGAATGCATGTGTGTGTAATGTGAATACACATTAAATTATCAATTTTATTCAACAAGACAATACTAACTTATTCCAGTTTACCATCAATGAAGTCATAGAATTAAAATCTGTGTTGCTGATAGACTTTGGCTCAATTCAACAGTACTAATCCTATTCACTCTGATGATTTCATTCTTTTCCTTTATTATAACATGTTTCATGATTTGCCCTTGCTTTCTATTTTTCAATTCAGCAAATCCAACTAGATTTCGAGTATTTTTTAATTTTTTTTGGTAAGGTAGATTTGGTGAAGTGGTGCTTGTGGTCCCAATTTAGCACCATGACTTGTAGAAATTCCCCATACAGGTTTTATAATCAGGGTGAACAAAAACCAGAATCCATTTAGTTCTCTTATAATCTATACTGACCTACTTTTTTCTTCCCAATTCTTTAATTTCCAGATCTACTGGTGGCCATTTTGTGTTGGTTTTCAAATCGAAGGAAGCTGCTTTCTTACTAACTTTTGATTGTTAATATGATTAAAATTCTAGTTTGGTCGCTGTCCAATAGTTTATACTTTATAACATATCATTATTAGGTGCCTTTCGGTTCCTTAAATGGAAACTTAATTACCAATCATAACTTGTATTTGCTCCTTTAAAAAGTAGGCTGTAATGAGAGATTGGAGTGACATTAATTAATAGCCCAACATGTAATTTAAGTTCTATTTGTTGAAAACTAAAAGAAAAAAAGATGCACGTAAGGGAGAGAAACAATTGAGATAAAGTGAATAATACTAATTAATATTAATTGTACATTTTATTTTTGGGTGTAGGGGGTAGAAAGAAGACAATACATATATAAAAAAAGAAAGAATGAATAAAAAGTATGATAAATAACATAATGTGATTAGAAAAAAAGATAAAAGTAATTTTTTATAGTTATTGTTTAAAATATACAGTTGGCATATAGTTAATGTTAAAAAGGGAGGAGTTATTATATAGATAAATGTAAAATTTTGCCTTTACGCCTCGCAAAATCAAAACCACAGGACAAGGTACTCGATGGAAGATAGAACAAAACATGCAATGGGGTTGGGCTGCTGTCCCTACATATGCACATGTTTTATGTATATATTAAAGTTCAGTTAACCCAACTGCCCAAAATAAATCCAAATAAGCAGTGTTTCTAACGTCATCAAACAGAATTTTCCCAATGAGCAATGATAGAATTACATGAATCACATTACATCCATTCCATTTCATGAAAAGAAAATCAATTAAGAGAAAAACTTTTCTCCATCCAGAATTTCCATTTAGTTCAATTTCTTCTCTCCACTTGTTCCCACTTCCTATACCCGAGAAATAGTGTATTAATGTTTAAAAATTTGTTCACTGAAAATTAACATCATCGTATTTATTATACATATAATTTTTTTTAATTTTTCTTACTTAAAGATATCGTGTGAAAGCATATAGAAAAAAAAATGAAGAATATCAATGACGATAAGCCAAAGAGAAATTATGAGAAAATTCCATGTATGGCAAGATGAGGTTACTTTCTAAAACACTGTATCAGTACATCGCACTAACTTAACCATCATAGAGTACATTATTGATCACACGCACAAACTAAGACGGAGCTAATACTTTATTTTTAACTATAAGGTTTATACTGCACAAGCATAAGCTTCCATACCAATTATCCATACACCAAACACTAATCGGTATAAGCTTAGTAGCCTTAGTTTATTATTAACAGAAAACACACTTATTACTTCCAATGTTTCCATATGCTCAGGCTCACACTGTTGCTATGGGACCCAAATCAACACTGGACATGGCCTTCATAGCTTCAAACCTTGGTTCCTTAGCCTGGAACTTGAGACCAGCGTAGAGCTTCATATAATCATCAAAAACAAATTTTGGGTACACTTGGCTTGTCTCATCTTCCTTCACCAAGGTTGGTGCTGGAGAAATGACAGCATCATCACCTGGGTTATAGAATGAAGCTAGGGACATTCTAGTACCATCAGTCTGTGCAATTACTCGGTGCATGACACTTTTGTACTTGCCATTGGTTATGACCTGTTAATAATGTCATGAGCATAAAAGCACAAAGCAATTAAATTATATGCAAGAATTAGAGTTAATAATGCACTGAATGCCAAGGTTATGTTATTGGGTGTCATCTTTGATTGGAACGTGAATGAGATTTATTTTTGTATGGTGAAAAGTGACAAGTGAGAAACATTATAGAATAGTGGGGCATGTGTGTATAGTATGTACCTCAAGTTGGTCACCAAGGTTGATGACAATGGAGTGACGCATTGGTGGGACATCAATCCACTGGTCATCCTTGAGAAGCTGCAAGCCACTGACCTTGTCATCTTGGAACAGTAAGATAATGCCACCAGCATCAGTGTGAGCTCTCAGGCCTTTGATGAGATCAGGCTTGGGACAAGGAGGGTAGTTGCTAACTTTGGTGCCAAAATTTGGGCCCTTGGATCCATAAAACACCTTCTTCAGGTACCCTTTCTCCAGCCCAAGATTCTCACACAGCAAGTCAAGAAGTTGCTCAGCAAGTTTCTCCAATTCCAGTGCAAATTCCTTCATTACCTTCCTGAAATTAAACACCCCACAAAAAAAAAAAAAAAAAAAAAAAAAACACAAAGTACGTGTATATGTCTATGTGAGAAGGAGTTTGTGTAGCAATAAGAAATACAAATGCACAAAGGCGTGCTTTAAGAAATTAATGTTAAGTGTGTGTGACCTGTAATCTTCACCAAGATCTGGGATCTCTGAAATGTTGGAGACTGGAAGATGGCGCAAAAAGAAGGTGCTTTCCCAGTCCAAGTTATTGATTTCCGACTGAAGAGACTCAAGACCTTTGTTGGTCACCATTTCTTTGAACCTTGGCTCCATAGATTTCTGGTAGTGCTCTTTGGTGAGCCTCTCCACGGTGTCCATCAACTCAATGGATATCCCATGGTTCACCAACTTGAAAAAGGAGACAAAGGAAACCCACAAAATTAAGTAACATTAACAAAAACAAAACCTTTCAGCACAAAAGAAAACAAAACAAGCATGCAAGAGAAAAGTTTTCTTTGTGGATGGTGGGGGAGATAATAAATGAGTACCTCAAAGAAACCCCAGTTCTCACAGGCATCTTTGATCATCTCCATGG
The DNA here is from genome assembly GCF_003935025.1 of Abrus precatorius. NCBI lineage: Eukaryota > Viridiplantae > Streptophyta > Magnoliopsida > Fabales > Fabaceae > Abrus > Abrus precatorius. Next base: position 27,877,287 of record NW_020874292.1, on the reverse strand, counting down.
TTGCTTCTCTCTCTTCGGTGTTAAGCCTCCCCATGTCAACAACTGGAAAGTTTGCCATTTGCTTCCTTCCTTTCTTTTCTATCACTCTCACTTTAATCAGCTATGTGAGTATATGCTGTCCTCTTTGAGGTGCAATTTAGTGAATTTATAGGCCTCCAACTTCAAGGAGCGGCTAAGAACGGAAGAAATTTATTTAATTAAGAAAAGTTATGCGGAACTCATGGTGCCTTATTCTCTATAAAAAAAAATCGAAATTAGTTGAAGTGATACATACTAAATTTCCTTTAAAATTTTAATCTTGTGTATTAAAAATATTTTCGTTGAGAGAGTAAGTCTTACTATTACTTAAAAATATTCAAGTATTCTTTTTTATACACACATTTTTAAATTTACTCCTATTTATTTTCATACATTTTGAGTTATAATTTTAATCTTTATTTTCATGTTTGTTAAAGTATACAAATTCTCATATTTGATTCTATTACTCGCAGTTTGTTAACTAGAATTTATTTTTTTATAATCTTTTTTATAAATAATAAAATATAAATATTTAAAAATACTTGAATAAAAATATAAAATTATAAATAAAACTATTCATTTAAAGTCAAATAAAATACCTTATATGTACAAAATTAAAATAAGTTATATAATTAAAATTTTAGTTTAAATTTATATACACACACAATCAAGTAGGAACACGCGCAAAAAAAAACTACTGATAATGAGTAGAATAAATACGTGTTTAATAAATTTAAGTTTGAATATGTATACATACATATTGTACGGGTATGGATAAGAGCACCATACTTATATTCATATACCGGACTAATATAGATAAAATAAATTATATAAACACATGTATCTTAAGTGTGGGAATATATATATATATATATATATAAAATAAACTATCAGATTAATTTTTTATAAAGAGTCCCTAGTTAAAATTTTATAAAATTAAAATTTAATATTTTTTTAAAAAAATAAGATTAAAATACTTAACACACAATCTCGAACACTAACTTGAGAGTAAAATAATTTTATTGAAAAATTCATATTATATAAAGGATATAAAAATTATTTAATACATAATCTATTAACTAACTATAAATATTTCAAAAAAAAGCTATTTAATATTTTTAATATGTATTTTTAACATAGTAGTTAGCAAAATCGCACCAATAAACAAATATTCAGCGAAAGAAAACACACAGATAAATTTGTATTTAATTTATAATAAAACCTTATTTTAGTCTTAATCACCAAAAATATTATAATATTTATAGATATATTATTATCAAGAGAAATTTTTATGTGCCACTAACTTAAGAAGCAATAGGTATAATTTAAATTAAATGTTGAAAGATATTTTAATATACTCCCTCTATAGTCATTTAAAGTACATCACCTGAAGTTTATTAGTTATTATTGTTTCTAACAATATAAGCAATATATTTTTTAATAATTTTTGGTGACTATTAATTTTTTTTTTTTGCTATTAACTATTAATTTTTTAAAAGAATAAAATAATATAAATATATAGAACAAATATTTTAATATTTTAAAAAATAGAGTATTTGTATTGAATAACGTTTTATTAACAAATTTTTTTATTGTCAAAGTGTGTATGGGCGCAAGTTCTAAGAATACTTAAGAATTTATTTTTTTTATAAGTTAGTCTATCCATAAAAGTTAATTCACGCATCATTCAATTTTATTGTTTGATATCAAACAATAAAATTAATTAGTAAAAAACGAAAACAATTCGTTTATGTTTTAAAAGATTAAAATGAATTTAACACTCTTAAATCGATAACCTATTAAGATTTGAAGATAATAACGATATACTTACACTTTTAAATTAATATTTCTCTTTTCGAGTAACTTTTATTAGTATTATTATTATTATTATGGACGAATTTTAAAAATTTAACACAATGTGTGCTGTGTGCAGTCAATATATTGAGTTAAGATTCCTAACTTTGAAATCGTGCAGTTGAAATATTAATATTTCTACTTTTTCAAGTAAATAAGACATTTTTTTTCTCGTTAACAAAGTGTTTGAGGAATAAAATTGCTACTTTTTATTTAAAAAATGGATATGTTGCTTTTTCGTGTGACTTTTTTATATAAATAAATATTTTCTTTTTCTTTTTTCAAATATTCACAAAGAGAGAAAGATAAGTATAAAATTTCACATGCAGAAAAATTCATTCTAAAAAATGAGTTCTAGGGCATATATCGGTGAGTTGAAGCCTAAATATATATTAATCTGAATTTTGAAGAAACTTTTATACTGTGTTTGGATAAAGTTAAATTATATATATTTAAATAGTAAAGAGAAGTGTTTTTAGAATATTTCATATTTTTAATTAAATAAATTTTATATTAAATAAAAAGAATTTTAAATCACATATTTTTAGAGAGAGTTTATAAAACTCTTCTAATATGTTTAATTTTTTTTAGCTATTATTAATAACCGGTGTTATATTTCACCTTCATTTCTAAAATTCTCTGTAATAAGACAACCTTAATGTTTTTAGAACAAGAGAGGAGATGCTTTAACTATACAAAGTTGTACAACTTGAAATATAGAAATAAACTAAGTTGGGTGGGAAACTTTAATCTCGGGAAAAGGAAAGAGAGCTCAGAAAAATAATGAGTATCCAAGTCTCATAGTTTTAAGAGAAATATTAAAAATATTTTTTTATTATTAATCTAAATTTATTAAAAAACTATATGATTTAATTTTTAATTCAATGATTTTATATTTTCAATAAATTTTAAAAGGCAGTGCAGAAACTCATGGAGATGGAATGTATGTGTGTGCAGATATATTGATGGACCCCTACCATCTTTTGTCACAGAGGATGTGACCATGTTCTTCGTTAAGAGTTTGAGTCATCTTCGTTTTTGGTAGGCAATGGGACCCTGCTTGGGAGGCTGCTCACTCACCCTCTCATGGTTTCTTCAGAAATTGACCCAACCCCACAACTACAAGTGGTTACCACCTTTCTTTTTCATTCTTCTTTTCTTTGTAATTTTCTTTTCCTAGCTATAAGTGATCTTTAACTCTTGTCTTTTTTCTTCTAAGGAAGCATGGACACCTAATGAAACTATGGTGAAAAAGATCTAGCTAGCCTATTATTTGTAAACATCCAATAAAGGACAGACATAAAGCTAAGTTTTAGATCGACAACATGATACCAAAATCAATTATCCCTTCCGCAATTGATTATTCTTTAACTCGACAAAATTATGACAAAGAATCACGTAATAATTATGCCATTTAAACAAATCTAATCGCGTAGACATGTATCCATATGAAAATAATTTTTTAAAAATATTTCTAACTGAATTATGTAAAATATTTATGTAATTGCTTTTGGAATGCACTAAAAGCATTATTTAGCTGATATAGAGAGATCTTTAGATTTTTTAGACATATATTATGATTGAATCCTGAATAATGCTTGAGAAATTGAATGAATTATCTACTGATTGTATTAGATAATATTAATGATATTATTTATATATGATGATACGATCAGGACAAGAATTCAGTAATGAATGGTTTGATAATATTCCGATGGAATAGAAAAAGAAGATGTCATCATCCTTAATATTGTTCATTGCATGAGATCGATGCATGTACACAGGGGCATGCTTAAGCTGGCTTTTCCGTTTAATTAATGTGTTTTGGTCTCCAGAAGGAACTTATAGCGGTAGAAATTGATCGAAAGTGATCATACAAGAAGAACAAAACTAAAATGCCTTAATCAATTAAAATGCAAAGGAGAAATTGACCAATGACCTCATTGTGATGGATACGCTAAAATATAGATTAGGCAGCAGCCAGCAAGAGTGTCCAAAAATAACACAACATAACGCAGCCATCGCTTGTGGCTGCATGAACTGAATTGGGTGGTCCTTAATTATAAAACCTATCTACTCACTCATATTAATTATTTCTTTTTTCTTGCTTCAGTTATTATACATGAATCTTTATACCTTTTGTCATCCAGTCCATCTACAATTAACTGAAAGATAACATTGATATGTAACCAAGCTACATGTTTTCTGGTACATTATTAACCTAACAAAAGTTAGACTCTAGACTTAACAGTGCGTTAACTCTTACTTTTTGTTGTAAATTAAAAAAATATATTTAATCAATTTAACTCATTAATTTACTAGATTGACTCACGAATTGGCTCATCGAATTTAAAGAACTTATAAAGTTATAACATCCTCATATAATAATAATAATTTATTATTATTTTATTAAAGAAATATAAATATTTTATCATTATTTAATCGATCATATTTACTAAATTATTAATTAATAACTTAAATTAAAACTTATGGATTGATCTAATTTGACTCGGATAATAGCTTATAATTTATTTTTCTTATATAACTTGACTTACTAAAATTTCATCACAAACTAAATTGGCTCACAAATTTAAACCTACTTTGATAATTCTATACATCATGAATTGGATGATCTGTTGACTAGCTTTTAAATGGATTTGTGTAATTTCATTTTTCAATTAAATTCCTTTTATGTCTAGGATAAAAAAGAAAAGGAAACCAAACAATTATCGAATTGTATGACATCATACACTTCGATAGATTGTAGTTCATATTATATATGTAGTGATATATTGTCTAGAGAAATATTAATAATTGATATATTTTTATTTTTGAGTAAAATTAATTATAATAAAAAATTATATACAATTTATTTTTAATTAATTAATTTATTTATATTTTTTATAATTTTTAATAATAAATAATTAAGAGTGTACTCTTAACATAATTTTTTTAGACTTTACATTGTTTTTTGTTCGGATGATAAAAGGTCAAAGTTATATGTATGTTTTATCAGTTGGTAATTTAATCGTGGAATTGAGTTTGGTATATATGCTTTTTCTAATATAGTTATACTAATATCTATATATAGTTATGTGCAATGTTTGTATTAATGCTCATATTTGATTTGTCACATCCTATGCGATGCCTTCGAGACATCTTAAAATGTATTGGCAATCATACCTACTTTTGCAACCTGAAAATTCAAATTACTACAAATTGAGAAAGTATAGTCAATAAAGCTCTGCACATGAGATTTTTAAAAATGCTAAATAAAGTTTGCTTTATGAGTGTATCTATAAAAAATGCTTACCTAAAGAACAATAATTTTTTTAAGTGATTTTTGTAATTCTTTTCGCTCTCAATTGGTATATATTTTAGCATATGCTGAAAATTTGAATTTTTGGTATATAACATATTCATGTGATTATTAACTAATTTTTTATTTTGACAATCAATATATAATTGTATAGTTAAATTTTATAATTTTATTTGTTTAAAATTAAACTTATTCTCATTAAAATATATTTATATATATAAATTATTTATTGTAAAATTCTTAATTATTATGAGAAATGTAATCGATTAGTATAAACTATTACATTTTTAAATTTATAATTCTCTTTTTTTAAAAAAATAAGGCTCATTTTAATGGATAAATTATTATTATTATTATTATTATTATTATTATATTCAAGTGAAAATACTGATTTATTATAAAATTTATTAGAACAATAAATACAATTATTATGTATTGTTTAATAATTAAATTTTATAAATAATTACACAACATTTTTAAGTAAAAATGTGTGATCACTTACTAATTTTTAATATCAATTATTTAAATATGATTATATAGTTTACATTTATTATTTTCACATGTTATAAAATAAGAACTATTATTTTAGATACATCTCAAGTGTGTGTGACATTTGCTAATATGCAATTATTTATTATTTAAAAAGTATTTTAAAAATATATTTAAGAAAATTAAGCTATTTTTAACATATTTCTATATAAAAAAAGTAACTTTTATTTTTGTTTTGAATAAAGAATTTTCTTTTACAAAAGTTAATTCTATCAATTTTTTTGTATTTTTAATTTCATTATTATTATTTACGTATTTTTCTTCGTTATTTAATTTCTCCTTTCTTTCTTTTTTTTTCTTCCTCTTCTTTTAAAATAACCAAGACACTTGCATCTATTTAAAGTCAATTGCAAAATTATTTATCACACTTTTAAATTTATCCAAATTATTATAATTACTATGCCTATTAACTAAATATAGTCATTATTGTCATTGTATCAATTATGAATTACTATCAACTATAATTTGTGTTCATTAAAATTCATTATCATTGAAACTAATCATTAATTGACATTGATAATATTTTGAACAATTTAATAGATTAGTGAGGTTTGTTTGAATTGATTGATGCAAGTATAGTTCCTTTAGAATGAGTAATTCATCACAAATATTGCACCATATAATAACTTGAAATATTAGTTGTGGTAACTTATAATGTTATAATGATGGTAAAATAATATTTTATTGTAACAATGTTTGTGTGATGCAAGAGGTAATAGCTTATAGTGGCGATAACTTGAGATGTTGATGTAATTACGGTAAAAGGTTTAACTTAAATATAACAGATTATAATTTATTATTTAACTGGTGATTAAATTTAAATTAAATAAAAAACTCAAATTAAGTGTAAAATTTTTTAGACTTACACAAGTATAATTAACGGATATGAGCTCTACATGAAGGTGATCAATCTACATATGTAATTGACGCATCATGCTCTATCAGCTTCTTTTTAACACTCTTTTTTCAATGGTTTATCTCAATTATGATAGAGGCAGCAGCATTATCATACCTCCAGCAGGAAAAACCTAAAAGCAAAAGGTATGCCATTAAAGGGGGTTATCGAACGTGTGAAATGAAAAGTATCACCGCCCAGGACTGGCACTATATTTAATAAAGGGTTCAATTAACCTGTCTCAACTCGTGATCAAGTACAAGACATGCATTGAGAGATTTCGGTAAATGTTTTCCACTTAAATCATCATTATCTAACTCAATCAATGCATCCAAATTACCTACTTTTACATCTCTTTTTTTCTGTTTTTCCAATAAAAAGATAAAATCTTAACCAACAACAACAACGACAAAAAAAGAGAATATTATTTTTCATCCATGCACTTTTTTTATTAAAAGAATAAGAAAAAATAAAATAAAATAAAAACTTCGACAGGTGATTTCAATTCCTAACGCAATACCCCTTCAGCAACATATATGGCCCACTAATATTCTTTGCTTCCTCCGTATTTAAATACTTTTTCTTGAGGTAAAATCTGTGTCGAAAGCCTCTGTTCGCTATAAAACCCTTCTATTCAATCAAACACCAAAGATGTAAACATGAGATGTGTGAATTAGTGGTTTCGTTATGTACACTACCACCTAAAGTATAATATTTATTAGAGCAATTTGTACTAAACAAAGATTAATTTTATCGCATCATAAATATATATAACCCTTGTACATTTAGAAAGACTTAAAGCACTAATCAATTATATCTAATTCTATAGAAACTTGATGATTTTTGCACTAATATGAAAATGAATAATATATTTTATTCAATTTGTAATATATTAAAACTGGAACCAGACTTCAATTTTCTGATGTCTATTAAGTAAACCAACAATACCCAAACCTTTCTGCTTGAAAACTACTGCCATTTATCTGAGCGTATATTTTTGTTGTACTAGTATTTTTATCATTCTTTTCATATCAAATAAATAATATATTGAATTTTATTTACATGTAGTAACGAGACACAATTTACACACTAAGTGTGACCTAGTTATTTAATAACATATAAGTTGATTTATTATCAATTGTTCCATCACCTACAAAATTCCAACCCATAGGTCAAGGTCAGATGAGTCACATTCATTAGAATAAGAATTTGTTACGGGATCTTTCTAACCACAAAGTCATACACAGTAATAGAAACAATCTTTTCTATAGTTTATTGTATAATTTTTATAACCATTACTAACCCAGAAAGTTTATAAAAATTAAACACCCCACAATCATGTATCCATTGTCTGTTTCTTGTTGTTTCTATCCTTTTCTTTATATATCCCTCTTTCCTCCAAGCTTAGAGAATGTTTCACGGACTTGATTGATTAACAAGGCAGAGGTATCTGTTTTATACGTGTATTTCATGCATTCTGAGAGCGAGTGGACATCTATCTATACGACCTCCATGACAGCTTGAGTATACAAGCAATAAAGAACCTGTTGAGTTTACCTGCTACTATATATGTGATCACTGACAATCTATAGCATGTAAGCAATTAATTTTTCTTTTCTGCATGCTATACTAAACTGTGGGCTATCCTCTCTTTTTTTTTTTCCTAATTAACTAAAAAAATGGTCTATGATCACTACAACGGATATATAATAAACACCAATGAGAAGTATTTTACTCATTTTTTTTATATATTTTTATTTTATTTCATTTTACAATTTTTCTTTTTTATTATATCTCTACTAGTTTGAGAAAAAAAAATGACTAAAGACACGATTGATTCTTTAAAAAATTTCAAGCTGAACACATCAATTAATTCTTTCAATTATAAAAAAATTAATTTCTAAAATTCATAAATGCAAGTTATATTAATCCTTTTTAAAAAGTTAATAGATCTCGTCCAAAAGGACTAACATATAGGTTATATATGTTATTTTTAAGGACTAGTGAACTTCTAGTATTACCAGAGACTAATATATCTCGTACTAAAGCTATTAAGGACGAAAAATTGAGTATCAATTCAGAAGAAATTATAGAATTATAAATAGGAAAAAAAATCAAATTTTTGTTGTCTACTAGCTAATACAAAGGCATGGGCTTCAGAGTTGACAGGAATTGGATTCATCAACTTTCGGTCTTGATTCACATGCAAGGTTGCTTTCTATAATGGTAGTGCCAGATTGTGTCTCACATAGATTGTGGAGAGATATTAGCTTTCACAAATGAACCATGGAAGGTTAAACGTACGTTTAGCAAAGAATTTAGAGTACCAGAAAGGAATGTTGGAAAATAAGCACGCCTGAATTCCCACAATCTCTTCCTTTGCTGATGTCATTTCAGCAAAGCGTTTTTCTTGATTAGTGGAAAGTGGAAAGGATAATTGATTAATTATTATAACTTGGACTGAGTAGTTAGAAAGAATATATAGGTGGGTCATTTCATGTATTTCAATCAATTCTGATTAGAACTCACATCGGGGCAGTTCCATCCAAGCTTTAGGTTGAATGGACTATCATGGTATTCAAGAAATTTTAAGATTTAACAGGATTTTATTCTATTCTTTAGTCATGGTTTGTTGAATGGACTATCATGAACGTCTTTCCAAATGTAAACTGCTTGTGAATACTACGAAATCTTCGAAAATGACCAAGCATAGTAACAAGCTTGTCAACTATCCTTTTTTTTTTTCTCCTGTTCAGAATATTTTTTAAAATTTATTTAAAATTTGAAGTCAAAATGGTATAAAAATGAATTTATATTTTTTTTTATAATTAAATTGCTTTCTCGTTCATATATTATGTTACTATTTATATCTTTGTATAGATATCTTAATTTTTAAGTTTTATCACACCACGTATATGTATTTATATTAATATAGGTAGTCGTACAGATCCATAATTAACACAATAGTGATTAGATTATGAATATGTACGTTAAGCACACTAATAAAGCTTTTTTTTTTTTTACATTTCATCATAATTTCATATGGATGTCTTTAATTAATATAATCATCAAAAGCCTCTATTTTCCCACTAATCCCAATGAGAATTAAATCATATGATTGATGTACAGTGTCATTTCATTTATAAATCAATTACTAATAATATATCTGGATTCGGAATAGATTTAACGCCTTTGGATTAAGCAGATTTTATGGAGTTGCAGGAGATGAGCATACATCACACGTGCAAGAGCAGGATATAAAATAAATGGCCACGTATATACCCATTGGTTTATGTCGTACTTTGTTTCTTGTTCGGAATTCTATGAATTTGTTCTTGCTTATCTGATTTGTGGATACCAATTTGTGACCTCCAACGATCGATTTATAGTGCTGTAATCATAGACATCCAAGACAATAAAGAGCATGCGATCAACAAATATCGTCTGGCGTGCAAAGAATTTTCATAATGTGGGACTCTTCCCGAGTGGTATGGAGTACTGAAATTCCTTTCATTGTTGAAAGTTGTTAGGATTCCATAACATGCCCTATTTTATATTTTATTTCCATATAAAAGTTAGTATTTTCCAGAGGATAGTCAGTGTAATTTGTAGTGGTTTGGTGACCGAGAAAATACCTAAATAGAAGAACATTCTGGTGAATACTAATTATCTGCACATGATATGCTGTTCATCTCGCTTGCAGACAAGCCAGTGGAGCCCTATGACCCTTTTATATCCATCCCCTCTTTTCTTTTCTTTTTCTCACTCCCATATGTACTCGTCTCTAACAATAATATGTTAAAATGCAATCCTTTTAATATTGTTTTATAAATAGAAGTACACTTCTATACTGTTTTCTCTTCTTGTGAATCAGTGAATATATTTAGTCACACAAATTTTTTCCTCTCAAATGTATATAAATAAATAAGGAAAAATTACGTCGACACCCCCCTAAGTTTAAGTTTAATTATGTTTGATGTATTTCACTTATTTTATCAACCTTAAACAGACCCTTTTAGTTTATATAATATGAACATATATCACTGCATCTTATTAACATATACCCTCCTAATTTCTACATAGATCTTTCTTAATTTATTAATGTAAGAAGATCAATGTTTAAAAAAAAAAAAGAATACTGGACACCTTATCGCTTAAATTCAGGTGGAGCGAATGTAACTTGTCTTATTAAAATAAAAGATAAATGTTCAGATTCTCTGCCATTATCTTAAAGACATATATTAATCATTCTGGAGAATGATCTGTGCATGTATATCTTCCCATCTACTCACTTTAAAGAAGTTGATGGATGGGTAATTTACGGAAGCTGTAAACTCTATCTATATTATTTTGATAAAGAAATATCAATTTAAAGGTTTTGTCTGAAAGATGTGTATCACTACTGTAAATTACACATTTTTGTCTGGGTGTTATTATTCCAAACGAAAACTTATGCAAATGTCATATTCATCCCTTTTGGAATAATCTAAGTTTCTATTTCACAAGTTAGAAGTGCGCTTTTCCCATTAACCGGAATATATTCACATTTTGAAAGTGTGATAGGCATTCAAATTCGTACCACGATTATGATCTGGAATCTTAAAAAACTGAACATTTTTTGTCATATCATGAGAATCGAATCATGCATTCATATTGTTTTGAAGAGTTCCACTAGACATCCACAACATACTAAATTTGATTTGCTGCCATCAAACAGTGGCCATTATGGGGAATATAATCATAAATGCAACAAGGTAAAGGTTATTCTTTGGAATATATACAGGACGTGCAAGTTTTATATTTTTAAGCATCAAAACCGACCCTGCGCTTAAGAACCAAACGGCTTCAAACAGAAGATAAAAGCGATTCCCATCACTTCTAAACAAATCTAACATTTGTTCCGAAGAATCCTAATTTGAAGTATTTAAGTAAGTCAATGAACTACCTCTTTTCTTTTTTTATAAAGTATAATATTAAGTGAGGTTAATTCATGAATAATTTTATATCATCATCATCCTTATGTAACTACATTTGTTATGTTAATTAACTCGATATTCTTTCTAAGTAAATCCTTTTTCGTTTTGGTCAACTAGAAGCTTTATAAAAAGTAATTAAACTGCATACATACAATTTAATTATATTTTTAACTTTAAACTTTTAAATAAAATAATCAACATTTAACTGTCAAGGTGTCTCCTGTACTATGTTTTGGATGGTGCTGGCTCGCTACTCAGTTGACGTGCATTCATGCCATTACACGCGGCTTTTCAACGTATATGAAGTAATTCCTTTTAAAAATTATCAAACTAAAATAAATTTTAAAAATATATCAAAATAAATTAAAACACATTCATAAAATAAGACTTTTTCTATTTTTTTGTGTATGAATGAATACATTTGTGACTATACAAATATTTATGACGGTTAAAAATCATAAAAACTATATTATAAACTGTCACAAATTTATTGAGGTAAAAGATTATAATAAATTACACATAACATAAAATTACTCCACTGTGCATATTGTGTTTGGGTGATGATGCAAAAGGGTTTACAGTGTCTTGCTAAATCACTTAGGGCCAACTAGGCCTGGGTATTGTTTTTGGTTTCGACTTCCAAGTTGGCCTGTAAAAGCTAATAAATTCATGGGTTAGGATTATGGGATCAATTTACCTGAGAGTTTATGTATATTAGAAATGAAAAATAATTTTTAATTATTTTAATATTTTTAAAGTAAAATAAATTGTAAGTAAAAAAAATTAAGAATCAAATTAAAAAATAAAACAGTAAATATAAGCCACCTTACGGATAACATGATATAACACAAATTTATGTAAACTTATTAAATATATAATCCTACGCAAGTTTTATGCATATTAATTCATTTAATCTTAATTTACAATTTGATTAGCTCATTGGAGTTGGAGCCGTGACATTCTTCCTATAATTGCAGAAACCGTGGTTTCCCAACCCTGCCTCAACCGTCAACATTTATCACATGATTGCTCAATCATAATAACTATACATTTCTTGAGCCAACATGCTTATTAATTTTAATAATAATAAATTTTTATATTATAAATGAGAACCCTTTATTTAAAAATAAAATATTCTATAAATTTTTTATAATTAATTATGTATATTTTTAAATTTTAAAATAATACGTGAATTATATATTATTACAGTAATTATTTTATTTTTTATATATTTTTTAATTTTGTTATAAATTTTAAAAATAAAAGTTGTTCTTTAATTTATTTTTGTTATTTTATATAAAATTTTATGTTTATCATAAATATTTACAAAAAAAAAATCATTTTTAACATTAGTATATACATATCATTTTTAACATTATATTTTAAAATTATTTAATCTTATTAAATTTTTATCATGTTTATACATATTATTTATGGCTATAAATTTAAATTAAAATAATTTATACTGAATATAAAAAATTTAACATTATAAAAATATAAATTACTAAATTTTTCTCATTTAATAATATTTTTAAAAATATTCTCGTTTAAAAGTCAGTATTTATACAATATACACAATAATTGATTTATAATTTAAATATACAATATTGATTTTTAATAAAATTATTGAATAATATTTAATTTTTATGAAATTTCCTTTATTATATATATATAATTGTTTTTTTAGTTTTTTAAAATTATTGCAGTTAATATATTTTAAAATTTTAAATAACTAGAAATTAAAAGTGCACAACTTTTTATAATAATATAAAAAACTGTTTCATTATATATGTTAAAAGTATTATATATATATATATATATATATCAAAGTTTAATAAAATGTAATAAAATTATGAATTAATTGAAAAACATCTAGAAAATAAAAATTGAAAAAAGTTCACGTGAAGTTTTTCATAAGAAATTTAATAATCGACGAGATGAATACGTATAAATATAATTTATACCATGAATCATATGGATACAGATAATAACTATATTGAAATTACCAATTAAATTTTAACGTAAGTAAAACTACTTTATAAGGGACATTCGATGCTCCTTAATAAGTACTTTAAAATTATTATATTCCTTACCAAAATGATTTTTTCCCGAGATAATACTCAAGATAAGTCGGGAAGTACTTTATGATTAACAAATAATTACATTTAATTTAATATTTTATAAGTGAACACTTTTTTTTTTATGTCGAAAAAAGTAAACACTTCAAAACTCATCATAAATATCATTATCATATAAGGTACCAGGAAATATTCATTGCTTACATATATAATTTATCAATTGACATTTTTCTTAGATCAATATAGAAAACCAAAACGTCATTAATAAGTTAAATTAATTTGTCGTTCCTTGTATTATTTGGAAATTTTTATTGAAGTTTATATATTTATAAGTTTAAATGTAATCGAAATTTTATAAATTTAAAAATTAAAGTTGAACTACAATAAACTGATGACTCGAGAATAAAATCGAGAGTTTTAGAACCATAGTAAATTATATATAAATTTTTTTCAATAGAGTCCTTGAAACCAGCTTATTATTAGAGATCCAATATCTCAATGCTCAATTACAAAAACAAAAATAGAATTTTCTAAATTATTGATTTTTGAATATTTTAAAATATAAAATAAAATATTAAAGAATGTCTTGCTTACAATTAGGAATGAAAATAAGTCAGGTTGTTCGACAGGAACTTACAGTCTAGCTTTTTTAAAGTTTAATCTAACTTTACTTATTTAATTAATAGACTTAATTTAGACTTTTTAAAAAGTTTAATTAATTAAATGGGTCAGACTTAAACTTAAAAAAACCTATTAAGCCTATTAGAATGACCTATTTAAAATTTATAATAATATATTAAATTAATAAAATTTTAAAATAATAAAATATCAAATTAAAAATCTCAATTTTTTTCGTTAAAGTTAAAGAATGTCTTTACTACATATTTTCTAAGAGAGAGAGTCTTATTTGTTGAAGTTTTTTGCATATTCTATATAAAAAAATATTGTTATTTGTAAATTTTATATTTTTATTTGTTGTATTTGCTAATTTTAGGTCTAAAACTTATTTAGTTATATTGTATTTATTGATTTAATGTATAAGACTTTATGCTACTAAATTTGTTTAATAATTTATAAATTGATATTTATTTTATTGTATTTTTTGTATGTGTAGTGATTTACTTATTTAAATTAAATATGTGGTTTGAAAGTGATAAATAAAAATATGTAATTTTATTATACATGTTCAAAGTGTTGAATCATTTTTTTAATAGTTTATTTATATATAAATATTATCACTTTTAAAAGATATACATATTTACTATAAAAAAAATACTTATTTAGATAATTTAATAATCTATTTATAATAAAATTTAATAATTTATTAAATATTTCAATACGGAGTAAGTCATTAAAAAAGTTAATAGGTCAAATTAAATTTTTAAAAAGATCATATTAAGCTTAATAAAAAGTCTATGATACAATTTAAAACATTAATAAAAAGTCTACTAAAAAATTAATAAATAATATTAATTTATCTATGACAATTAAAATCCCGCTTCCCTAAAATAAGGCCTCTAATATTATCATATTTTTTTAATAAATAAAACTATTAATTAAAAAAATCTAATTTTTAAGGAAAAAAAAATCATCTCAACACTTTAGGCCTATATATCTCTCTGTGTGCAGATGCCCTGCACTAAGGTTTGATTTGATTTTTCATTAACAGTATATAAATTTTTTTCTAAATGAGAACATTAGAATTTAATCTAATAACTAAACTCATTGCGTATTATTATTATTATTATTATTATTAAAGCATGTTATATTCTCACAAGGATTTCTCGTTATGAAAAACATCATAAACATGATTAGAGGAAAATGTGATTACTGATTAAAAGATTAAAAAAAAACATTAAAAATTTGTTAAGATATTTTTTATCATATTTTTCAATACACTTGAACATAATTTTTTGTAATCCTTAACAAGATATTACTTCTAATTTGAACATGTTTGGCAAAGGAATCATTTGCACAGTAATTGACTAGTGATTACTTTGTAATTAATTGAACAGAAGAAAAGCTTCATTCACGAAATCTTCGTCGTGGTGCATGCATCATGCATGTGTTTTGTAGTATATGACTAGTGTTTCTAAGGAAGAGAGACATGAAATGATTGCATCCAATAGCTAGAGCCTCGGGGTTGGGAACCCATTTGGGCTAATATATCAACAACAGGGTTCTATACAAAGAATGTTCATTTTTAGCAAAAAGCTTAAGGAGGCATCATATACTGAAAGCTGGAGGGGACTGTTCTGTGACTCAGTCACTATCTATATTCTATACAATAATAACCAAAAATTTTGGAACTCTTCTTCGAAAATAAGATCAATAACTTGATATATATGGACACCAATAAATCTGATGCGAAAGATGCAAATCGGGGTTCTATAAGCAAGCGATTAGACACACGCCAGTACTGAGAAAGAGACCTTCACGTTTCGAAGACCACATATTTGGAACAAAGAGCCAAAAGGCTTTTAAACTTTCTCAAGTCGAACTCATGACATGCACACTATACTGAGGAAGCCCCACTAACTTATAATATAATATAACCAAAATAATTAAAGATATTCACGTTCAAATACCTCCATTCTTTGCACCAAACGGGAAAATATCTACTTTCAAACTCAACAGGGGGAATCATATATTTCTCCACTCTACCTTGCTTTTCCACTTATGGTGCCTGTACATCTATCTGCTCTCAATAAATTATTATACCTTTATTATTTTTATATATTTATATTAACTATTAATCACGATATTGATAAAATTTAATATTTATACAATTTTTAAAAATATATAAGTTTATCAAATTTTACACTGATGTTATTTTCATATTAACTAGTATTGCACAAACATTATTACATTGGACATTATAAATTTTGATTTAATAAAAAATAATAAAATTTACAATCATCTCCCTTGCATCTACTGTTATTTACACATATACGTTATTTTTTATTATAAAAGTCTTCTACTTTACTAATTTTATACATTATTTTTATTCGATAACATTTATTGTTTTTTTTTAATTCTACATATTTTATCTTATTTTTATGTATAGAGTATACATATACATGGAGTAGTTAAAAAGAACAAACCAAGAGTCTATTTATATTTACATATTTAATATAAAATTAACATTAATAATTATTACACATATAAAAAATATATAAAATGCTTTCTTACTTTATGAGGTACACTAAATTACATTTTTTTAAAATAGAGAATTGTATCGAACACTTAGTTAGAATTTTGGTAAGGGGATATTTTAACTTTTCCTGATTGTTGGTTGTCCTGTGTTTTTACCAAAATTAAGGGTGTCTGTCTATTCATGTTTTTGTCTACGCTTTTTAGAGAAGTAGGAGATCGCTCGGGTATTGTAGAATAGTTGCACAGTGCGATAATGATAATTAGAGTTCTAAATGAGTTAAGTTAAATTAAATATTTAAATAATTTAAAAATATATTTAAATTTTATTTATTTAAATAAGATAAATTTAAAAATTGAATTTAGTTTGTTTGAAAATATGAAGTTTGAATTTAACTTATGTGTAGAATGAAAAAAGAATTTATTTTGTTTAATTAATTTGTGATTTAAATATTTTTATTTATTAAATATAGTGATCTTATATTATTTTAAAATTTATTAATTATGTAATTATTTGTCACCAGGATAAAGAAGAAAGAAGTAAATAATTATTTAAATATTAAAAGTGTGTGTGTATATATATATATATAATTTTAAGTGTATGAAGCTTAAACTTGATTTATCTATACAATTGAGCTTGAAGTCAAATTTAAACTTGTTGTTTTTGTTGAAGTAAATGAACTTTGATCAAACACTCAAGAAGTTTAAACGATTCGTAAATAACTTAACTCATTTATACTTCTTAGAATAATAAAAGTTTATAAATCTTTATGTTATTTCTCTTACTTGGGCCCCAAATTATTTGGATAATATTTATAAAGGGATAATCTCTTCACCGATCATAACAATCATATCCCACAATTATACATCAAAGTCATTGAAAGAATTAAAATATTGTTTTGTAAGGAGTCAAAATTGGTACAGAAAATAAATTGTCACAAATTTCCATCACCAATTTTGTTTTCTTAAAAATTGTAAAAAAAAGCCAAGTGTTTGAATATGGACTTGGCAAGTTCCTATGAAACACCTAACTTTTGATAGGATAGACGAGTTCCATAACCCAATTTGGCCCAATAGAAAGTGAAAATGAGTTAAAAGAAGTCAAAGGGAAAGGCACTTAGACACCGTATCCTAGGCAACGTGCTTTAGATGGATAGTTGTATTACTTTCGTTATAACCCCATTCCCTTATAACAAATAATAATAATAATAGTTTCAGCAGAGCAGTAGACTTTGTTTTAGAAGTTGGTTTTTTTTTTTTAAGAAAAGTGAAAGAGAAAATATAAATGATGTTTACTCATGTTTAAGAATTTTAAAACAATGGTAAGAGGATTTACAAACACTTTTAATCTTATATTTTTAAATTCTTTTAATTTAAGAGATTTTGTATTAACTCTTCTTCTTTTCTTTTACCTTTTAAACTTTTTTCATTTTTTCCCTCTCCAAACTTTTAATAATTAAACTAAATAGTTCAGTGCAAAGAATTCATATTTTCAAATAAGAGAATAGTACGCCATTAAATACAAATATTAGCAAGGAAAATATGAGGTACTAGGATATGTGTTCTCTATACATGTATAGCTCACAATGTCGGGATCGAAGATAATCAAACTATTTTAAATTTATTTATTTTTAATGGATTTTATTACCTTTTCTATTAGAAATAACAACAACATGTAAATCATATCATCGTTTGGATTGTCATTGTTTTTCTTGTTTTAATATTTTTAACGTTCCTCGTATTTGAGCTAGCACATTAAATCCTCTAACTCTTTTAATTTTTTTTGCTAATAACTCTTACTTTTAATTTGATATGCATCATTTGCAATATCCTCATTTTAATCATACATTAAGGATTAATTTTTAAAAATAATTAAATATAACTACGAATTCTTTTCCAACAACTAAGAATAATTTTTTGGTCAACTAAAGTATTAAATCAAATAGAATAGGCACAAAATAAAGAAGATAGATAGGCATGGCTTATGTCTTTGAGATTCTACTTTGGCCCAAAAGTTTGCATACAAGTAATTTTGGGTTATGTAGTTTGACTTAACGTAGGAATTAATCCAATAACCCGGTTGAAATCTCTAAGCTATACCTAAGAGAACGTTAGCATTCTAACTTGGTCTATTTTGAGCTTAAGAAGTGAAAATGGACCTAATCGTTGCCTTGAGGTTAGAACTTTGGGCCCTAACTAGTCTAACAAGTATAGTGTGGGCTAGG
The DNA here is from genome assembly GCF_003935025.1 of Abrus precatorius. Lineage (NCBI taxonomy): Eukaryota > Viridiplantae > Streptophyta > Magnoliopsida > Fabales > Fabaceae > Abrus > Abrus precatorius. The sequence continues at coordinate 27,858,220 of NW_020874292.1, read as the reverse complement.
AGATAAATATTTCGACCTTGCTTTTTAGGGTTCAAGCATCCTTTGAATTACTTGTTAAGATAAGCAAAATAATTGGCCCAATATATCTATATTGTGTGCCAATAATTTCATCAAATCAAGATTTAGTTGTTGAGCCCAAAAAAAATCAAGATTTAGTCAAAATTGAAATATTTGTTTAAGATGCATTTAGATCGGTCAAGATATTTGACTTAAATGAATAAGTTGTTTGATTTATTAAATAATCAAAGCTTGTGGAATATTTCTTTCTTCAAGGATCACTTTTTGTACCTTTTTTTTAATTTGACACTACCCATAAATTATTATTTTTTTGTAATTTTTATTTTCAAAAACTATTAATATTTTAAAAAATAATAATCTCCTTTCATTTATTTTTTCAACATTTCCTTTCATGTTTGATAAACTTCTGCCTCTTTTCGTTTTCCTTAGTATGGTTACCACCAGTTGTTTGCTAAGCCCAAAGCAACAAAGAGAACCACAAATTCGTGACAACCCAAAGAATAAAAAAAGGAATGAAATACAAAAACCTTCTTTCTTTTACCTTCACCTTCTTTCATGTGCCTCATTTTTTTCTTCAATTTTTACTCCTTTCATTCTAGTTGCTTATGTTTAACTCTTGCCACTGCCTCTCTTCCTTTCTTTCTTTCTCTTTTTTTTTTTTTTTTTCTTGTCGCCTTTTTCTTTTTCCCTTTAGCCTTAGCATTTCATTTCTCCTTCTTACCCATGTTCATTTCCTTTGTCTCTAGCTTTTTTTTTTTTTTTTGGCTTCTTCATATCTCTAACTTTCTATTCCCATGCAACAAAGTATTTAGCTAGGAATAAAAGAGAGAAAAGCACTGTAAAAAAATACCCATATTTCAGGGAAAATATAACCAAACTTTGGAGACATGATTCTTTTTTTTTTTTATTATTTAACTTGATAATTTATTTAAATTTTAATAAATGAGCATGCTTGTATTGATTATGTTTTGTTTTGTATAATTACAATATCGCTTTAGTATAATTTAATTACTCTTGTAAATGTTATTCAATTTAATCGATAATTCCTGAAAAAATAGTACGCTGATAAATTAATGGAGTCAGGAAAAGATAAAGTCACACGTTACATAGAATAAATAAATAAAAATTTAAGATAATTATGGAAAAAAAAGTCAGCTTGAAATCGAAAAAACAAAAAAACCAAAGCCATATGAGATAATTTGAAGTAAAACGTGAAAGTTTATATTTTTTAAACAACGGGGGACTAAGAAGAACCGGTGGTTTTTTGAAAATGAATTTAATAATATTTCAAAAATGTTAATTAACGAAGGCTGTTTTCGAAAATAAAAAATAAAAAAAGATTAAGACGATGTTATTCAATAGTAAAAAAAGGGAATGCAATTTAATTTGCATGTCAAAGTTGGCTTATGAAGATTAAATCATAAAAAACAGAAGCTTAGATTTACTTATGAAATTGCTTATAATTTGAGTTGAACTTCGAATGATAGGATTTTAAATTGTTTAACTTAATTTTAATCCAGTTATTTTGTACGGTATAGATATGCTACAGTAAAAGATGTGTCAAAAAATTTTAGATTAATACTTCGTTTACAGTATATATATATTTACGAAATTATATGTCTCAGTATAAGTATTTTTTTTATTAAATATTATTTTTTTATATATATGAGTTTTGAATTCTCTTTAAATTATTTTTAATAATATATTTTATCTATAAAAAAATATTACAAATGATGCTGCATTTCAAGGGTAGGAAACGTGAAGTTTCCAATTTTTAAATGTTTGAACGTGTTTTTTCTTCTTTCCTCACGTCCAAGATAAGTTGGGAAGTCAATTCACTCGCCCAAAGGCCGAAACAACCATGAGAATCTGGTCATAGGAATAACCAAGGTTACATTAAGTAATTTATTAAACAATATTTTTAACGTGCGTGGAAATATAATAAAAATTTAATAAATAATATTATTTTATAAAAATAGAACATTTAATACCAATGATATATATTAATTTTAGTGATACCATATCATTTTCAATAAAAAATTATCATATATTAAATTTTTATTTAGTCTTAAACACATTAAAAATTATTTATTAAACAAGTCATTATTTTTAAAAAATAACAAAAAGTTGGGCTTCAATTTATCTGAAAAATAAAACTATTTTTTTATAATAATAATAATAATAATTGTTGTTATTATTAATAACTTAGTTGTCAAAAAGAAAATATCTTGAATTGAATGTATATTCACTTGTTTAAAGGCTTAAATACACCAATTTGTATAAAAATTTAGGCTTAATAATCTATGTAAATTTAAAATTATTAATATATTTAAAATATCTTAACACAAAATAGATTTGTGAATAAATTTTGAGAATATATTATGCTTTCAAAATGACTAAATCAGACCTTCAAGAAAAGCATGTTATTCATGTATCAAGTACATAAACCATTCTAGGACCTTTGTTAAAAAATCATATTACATCAATTTATGATAAAGCTTAACATGCGAAAAATAAGGCTCCATTGTTCATCACATGAAATATTTCAAAAGGTTATTTCTAACGCAAGTATACCGCTATTTTATACATTTAAAAATAACATCAAAACAATTTATTTACAGAATTTATTAAATCAAGTATAAGTACGGATACATGTGAATACTAGCAAAATATACGAAAATACAAAAGAACACGTTGTAAACTAAAAGTTATTGTTATTAAAAAAAATAAAAATATATACATGAATTTGAAACTTTTTGCCTTAGAAATTTTTTTAAATTATTTTAATTCATAGAAAAAAAATTAATAGTGATTTATTAATATAATCAGACTACCTAATGTTGATTAAAAGCATTAAACTTTTTTTTTACGACAAACATTAAAAATGTTGTTAAAATTCAGGGAACGATTTTATTTTTTTTTCAGTTTTTTCCTTTTTTAAAATTTTTTTCTTCTAACTCTATGTAAGTAATCTAGCGAATGGTTGAACTTACATTCAGATTGGAACGCATAGATCGGAGATTGACATATACTATCAGTAAAAAATTATATCATCATATATGTTAATTATAATTGACAGTACGAAAATTCTTAGATTGACAATATAGCAAAATTAAACTCTCATATTATTTAAAAATAAAATTGGTTGAAATCTGAAAAATTGTTCAACGTAAAAGTAAAATGAAATAATAAGAAAAAACATTAATAAAGCAAAACTAAAAAATGGAGCGGGCTTCTTTATCTAGTGAATAGTCATATACTCACTCACATATAGTATATACAATATATATAGAAAAGGATCAAACATTTGGAGAGGTATCAAATACATGAAAATTCAATTAATTCTATGATATATTACAGTGAAGAGGAAGGATGAAGTTGTTTTCAGATAAAGAACAAGAGGAAGTGGGAAAAAGGGAAAGGCAAGATCTGAATTGTGAAAGAAGAATTTGAATCTAGAAAATGTCGAGAATCTCGAGGATGGAACGATTGCAAAGGGGACAAGACCCTCGATTAAGCCACAATTCTCTGGAACACACCCTGCAAAAAGTGTGCCCACATGGGATGAACGCTGCACCTTTCTTCCTCCCCATGCACACGCAGCACACCGAATCATTCCCCACAGCTCCTCCTCCTTTCTCCTCCGCATCCCCACCCTCCGTCTCCTCCAACAGCCTCATCAGCGACACCCTCCATGGCGTGCCCGGCACCCTACCCGCTTCCTCCTCCGGTCCCCGAACTTGTCGCTCCGCCGCCAACGCCGTCGCCAGATTCATACTGGCACCCGCCGGAGCCGGGCCCACGCAGTGCGCCCCCGACCCTTGACCCCGATCCGTTTCCATAAGGTGTTGTTGTTGTTGTTGTTGATTGGGCTGTTGTTCGCTGTCGCTGACGGTTAAGGGCGTTGAACGGAATCCCCAGGTGGCCCCACAACAACCTATGGCGATGAATCCGAAGCGTTCCTTGAAACTGCGCCTCCTGCGAGGGCCTCCATCTACAGCGTCCATTTGTTCCCTCAACAAACCAAGGATAGTTTGACTCATCTCGAGCGGGGGAGGGAGGGAGTCACAAAGAGAAAGAGGAGGACATTGAAGGTATTGGTATTGCTAGGGCGCGTGGCACAGAGATCTCGTGAAGTTTATGGACATTTAAAATGGGAGTGACAAACAAAGAAAGCGACTTTGAATAGTGGGAAAACGGAATGCTGGGTTTAATTAATAATGGGCCTCTCCGCTCCACGCATTGCAAGTTCCCTTATTTATTCAGAAAAGATGTGTGAAATGAAAATAGAAGGAAGAGAATAAGCAGAAGAAGAAGAAGAAGAAGAAGAGTTGGGGTTCCTTTACAGCCTGTGCCTCTCTTCTTTATAGTCTGGGAGTTTGAGTAATAACGGTGTTGCACAGCGTTTTTGTTTTTCTCTCTCTCCCCTCGGAAAGATAATTCATATCATATTTTTTATTTATTTTTAAATAATAAAACGTTTATATACTTTTTCTTTGTAATTATACTTTGCGAGTATATGATACATTTTAAAAAATATTAAAAAATATATTATATTTGAAAAAAAGCAGTACTTTCACACTATATACTCATATTTAATGATATTTCTCAATGTCAAATGAACTACCACTTATGTGACAATTTATGTATAATTTAAGTGTTGTTAGTTTACATGTCACAAAAATATAAATACTAAAAACTTAATTAGGTTTTAAAATTTTCATGCATAGTTTTTATTTTGATGTTTTGTCATATATGTGATATGCAAATTTAGTATGAATTATGAAGAAATGTAATATAGAGGTGTTCAATTTTTTATTTTCTAATTTATTAGCACTCGTGTCAGTGTTCTCTTGGCCGGAATTAAATAAGTCAAAAGCCGTTGAAGCCGGCACGACAAGTAACCAGGTTCAGGCCAAATGGCCCATGCATGCACTCTTGCGGCAAGGAATTGGGATTCTCCACTTTAGTTGCATCATAATCAACATTATGTTAAGAGAAGTATTGTTTGTATAACAATTTGTTTAAATTTTTTAACAAATTAGAGAGAGAAAAGGTTAATGAGATGAGTAATATGATAAAAATTATAAATATTATTATAAAATTTTGTTTTATTTATACATATGGAATCGACTTATTTAATATGAAGTTTTATGCATAAATCCTACTGATATAATTTCTTTTGTACTAACAACAGCTACGAATTTTAAATTACTATTTTTAAATTCCTTTAAACTTGAAAATATTTCACGATCTAGCATTATAAAAAATAAAAACAAAAATTCACTGATTTATAGGATGAGGGAATTGTCATGATAATTGGGACAAGTTTGAAAATATTTCACGATCACTGATTTATAAAAAATAAGAAATTTTTAGAGTTTTTTTCTAGTAATTATAAAATAATTCTAATTAAATTTAGTTTCTAAATATTAAGTGCGTTTGGTAAAAAAAAATTTATTAACATCAATTTATATTCTTAACTTTAAATGATTAAAAAGTAAAAAAAATTTAAAAAATAAACCACTTAATATTACTTTAAGTAAATTCTCTCACCCACTACATCTAAATACACGGCTTAATTTGATAAAAAAAAAAAATTAAACTTTAAACAAATTAACAATTTGTACACCTCTGTTTTACTTTTATCCAGAAATAGAAATGCAAATTTTAAAATTTTGAGTGAAAAATATATTTCTTAATCCAAGTTAATTTATAAAAACTATTTATTTAATAATAATTAAATATATTCAAATTTATAATTTCAAATTCGAATCTCAGTTTATGTACATTCAAAAGCAACCCGTGGAAATACTTTAATATTTGAAGCATTAGTTAAAAAAGTGAAATAATTGAAATTCTTTATTCTTTCCAATCTTAGGAGATATAACAAAACCTAATGTCACCTAAACAAGGATTAGGTTTGTAGTTGCTACAACGCCGCCCTTCTTCGTTAATTAGATGCACCAATGCTACTTAACTACATTGCATCATTATCAAACACAACATAACATTATAATATGCATTACGTTAGAATATAAAAATCTCCCCTCAATTCTTCCTTTCACTTTAAACCAGGTCAACGATGGCATGTAATACCCCTTGTATTTTGGATCGCATGGGTCCCCATTTGCCCCAGTTTGCCATGGGTTGAATACAACATAATCTAATTTACACCGAATCAAATATAGTTTAAATCATTAAACTGTTGACACTTAGCTTGATTTCATATTAGCTACAAGCTAATTAAATTAGTATGTAGTTTCCTTATTTATTCAATTGTACTATCAAAATATGGATCTGTGAACGAGGGTTTTAAATATTTCATTAAGAAATAACATGGTTATATTAAATACTTTTAATTAATTAAAAATACATATTAAATAACTTTTGAATTTTTATATAATAAGTATTTTTCAGTAAATATTTTCATTTTAGTTTTCTTAACTAAGGGCACCGATTATGCATAAAAAAGCTAAATGTGAATTATTTAATTAAATTATTTTAAAATCTTAAATTAATTTTCATGGACAAATTTAAAAAATTATTGATTAAAATATATAAATATTTATTTTAAAACAACACTAATTTTTTAATAACAAACTTAATGGCTATAGTAAACCCTGCAGAATTAAACATAGTTATTTTATTTCAACTTATTAGTTGAATTTGTATTTTATGTTATTACTTTTCACATTACCTCATGAAATTTAACCTATTTTCATATCTCTAGCTAATGCCTGTTTTTTTTTTTCATCCGAAGTTCCCATTTCATGTATTCCCATTCTCACAAATTAAACATATCACTTGTTGGACCGGAAAATTTTATGCATCACCAACTAAGATAAGATGAAACATGAATAACAAAATTAGTATTAAACTATAGCATTTAAGATTATTTATAATCTAAGTAGACTAGAAAGAAGGGAATGCAATAATAAAGAATGAATGAAATAACAAAGTGACAAACAGAAACTGTGGTTTGGTGAGAGTGGGACTCGTACCTTTCAGTCACAGCAATTATTTTGTGGAGATTCTGTGTTCATAATTCAGACCTAAATCAAAATAGCCACGTTATTGTCATCATGATCATAATCATCCCTCCGTGATTAAAGCAATAATTAATTTATTAAACATCACAAAATATTATGTAGAATTAAGTAGTTTAAAAATTGTTTTGGACTAAATAATAACAATATTGTGTTGATTGTTAATTTGAATCATGATAGCATGGTATATTCCTCACACCTTTTAATCAATGATTGACATGGTTGGTAAATGGAGTCCAACCAATCAACACACGCCCGTTGATGTGGACGCCATTTGACTCTTAAAAATGGAATTTCTGCCGCGTCCAAATCCGCAAGGATCATAATCAATATCATTATTTAGTATTTTAATATTATTATAAAATTTAACCATTTTCTATAAAATAAGTATATATATATATATAATCATTGCATGATATGAATATTAAAATTTACTTTTTAACTGTTATTATTAAAGCTCATAATCAATTCATACACTGACTTAAACTCGTAGTTGACATTTACACTACTTCGTGTGTTTTATTGTAACATTTTAAAACTAATTCTGTTATTACGAAGTAATCATATAATCAACATTCACTTGATATAAAAGGACGTGTATATGTATATATAAGATAGACTAATATATGTGATCATTGATTTTTTTCTCAATTATTTCTTTTTTATATTTTTTTCAAAAACATTGTTACAGTATCAAAGCTGTGAGACTTTAGAACTCTGTTGTGCGACGCTACGATTAGAAATGTTAATTTTGGTGGCAACATCCCCGATCCTACGCAAGATCAAGGAAGTCCTTATTACGTATATTCGAATGAAAACTCATTTGTGGTAATGATGAATCCATCTCTTGGAGGAGTAAATTATCATTTTTGAGCAAGGGCAATGAAGAGAGCATTGATTTTCAAGAGCAAGTTTCTATTTTTGAATGGTTCTATTGCAACACCGACTAGACGCGATCTAATTTTTGAGACATGGGAACATTGCAATAATCTTGTGCATTCTTGGTTAATGAACTATGTTTCTCCTTCAATAGCTCAGAGCGTATTGTACATTGAAAATGTGACCGATGTTTAGAATGTTTTGAAAGAGAGATTCTTGCAAGGGGACTTGATTAGAGTAGCAGAATTGTAACAAGGAATTTACTCAATAAGCCAGGGAAGTTGAAATGTAACAAATTATTTACAGAATTGAAGGTCCTAGAGGAAGAACTTGAAAATTATAAACCTACTCCAAGTTGTACATGTTTAATTACATGCACATGTAATGCAATGAGAAATGCTCACTCGTTTAAACAAGAAGATTACATAATATGATTCCTTACTAGTCTTAATAAAGAAATCTTTAGTGTTAGATCTCAAATTCTGTTATTTAATCCTTTACCAAATTTGAATAATCTTTTTTATGATACTACAACAAGAACGACAAAATGGTTTTAACGTGAATGAGAAATAAAAAATCTTAATTAATGCAATTGAAAGAAAAAAAACTTTGGTAGAAGACAAGGTTACTTTCAAGGAGGATGAGGATCAAGCAAAGTTTGCACATACTACAAAAAGACTAGGCACATTGTTAAGGTATGCTACAAGATACAAGATAATGTCACTTAATTGTACTACTTAAAGATACAAGATGATCAAGTTGCTAGTATTAATAATTCATTTTCAAATTCATGCTTTTGTGATTTTAATTTTGTTCTTTCCCCATCTCATCCCTTTAGCATTATAGATTAGGTCACTTTTTTTTATAAATACTTGTCATTGTTATAACAAAAATATGATTACATTTCAATCGATGCTAAAAGAGCTTGTAATATGTCATTTTGCAAAACAAAAATGTTTACCCTATTCTACAAGCAGTAATAGAGCTCCTAATATTTTTTATTTACTTCATTTAGTTGTTTGGGACCTTTCTTAGTTAGATCATTTTATAGGCATAACTATTTTTTAACAATAGTTGATGATCATAGTCATTTTGCGGCGTAGATAGTGTTGCTACGATCAAAATTTATGGTTCAAACACATGTTCAACATTTTTTGAAATTGGTTGAAACACAATTTAATGCTGATATAAAGGCTATTAGAAGTAATAATGCCCCTGGATTTATCATGTCTCAGTATCATATGCCAAAAGGTATTGAACATCAGAAGAGCTGCATTGAAGTTCCTCAACAAAATGCTAGGGTGGAACGAAAATATCAAGACAATTTAAACATTAGTCGAGCATTGTTGATTCAAAGTAATTTTCCCAAATAGTCTTAGTCTTTTTCTAAACTTTATAGTGTTTATTTGATGAACATAGCACCTACTGTTGTTCTAAATAATATGTCCCCTTATGAATGTTTCAATGGAAAGCTTCTTGACCTTAGTAATCTTCGTGTCTTTGGATCACTTTTCTTTGCCTCTACAATCATTGCTCAACACTCCAAACTTGATCTAAGAGCACGAAAATATGTCTTCCTCGGTTTTGAACATGGCATGAAAGGACTTATGGTGTTTGACATGAAGACACAAATGTGTTGGTTACAAGGAACGTTGAATTTCATTAATTTTTCTATACCAAAATCATCATATATACATAGTTAGCCTCTACTCAACAATACTTTGAAGATCCCTTAAACTATCCTTTATAAGAAGTTGCTGACTCTATAGCGCAACAAACTAATAATACAAGTCCTAATTCATTGCCTTCCTCTGACACATAATGGACTAATTAGTCATCTCGTAGACGGTGCCAATTAACCAACATACTTGCAAGATTATGAGTGCAACACAGTACATCAGACACTTAATCCTATCTCTTCTTATGTGTATTATACCAAATTGTCTCCTCCTCATAATGTGTTTTCCATATCGTTATCAGAAATTGATGAACCTAAGACATACAAAGAAGTTATAAAACATGCTTACTTGAAAGAAGCCAGAATGTTGAAATCTCAACACTTGAGGCAAACTACACGTGGATCATTACTGACCTACCTAATGGAATAATACCTAGTAGGAGTAAGTGTGTGTACAAAGTGAAAAGACGAGCAAATGACAGTGTTGAGCGGTACAAGAACGTTTCGTGGCAGAGTTACACAAAGACTGAAAGATTAGACTACCTCAACACATTTTCTCCGGTTGGTAAGCTCACTAGGGTGAGAGCAATTTTGACTCTAGCCTTCATAAAACAATGGTTCCTGCAGCATCAACTAGACGTGAATAATGCATTCCTTTATAGATATTTAGAAGAAGATGATGCGTATATGACCATACCAGCAAGAATGACTTCCACTATGTTAATCAAGTATGCAAATTAACAAAGTTTCTATATAGACTCAGGCAAGCAAGTTGAAAATGGTACATGAAACTTACTTTATTATTGTTTGATAAGTGGGTTTAAATATATATACCCATGCAAATCACTCCTTATTCATTAAAAGCACTAATAGCTTTTTCATTGCACTATTGATCTATGTTGATTATATTATACTTGCTGGCAATTCAATCTCAAAATTTGCAGCAATCAAGAACAATCAACATAACGCCTTTAGAATAAAAGACCTTGGTACATTGAAGTATTTTTTAGGTCCTGAGGTTGACCACGCAAATAAAGAAAATTTTCTATGTCAACATAAATATTGCCTTAATCTCTTTTTAGATATCAACATCATTGGTTCAAGGCCTCCTTCTACACCACTTGATCCAGGAGTTAAAATTCTCTAAACCTCACTCATTTTTTGTTCTCACTTCTCTAAAATTTACCGTCTCTTAATAGTTGTCGATGTTGGTTCAACTTCAACGACAAAAATTGACCTTGCCCAAGCATAAGGCCAAAACTCACCCATGTAAGCCACAATTCGTCCAAACACATTTAACCTTATACCCCTGGTAGACATAGACGATCCATCCTATTAGTCATCTAATTTAAATTATTTCTAGATTTTATGTACCAAGTCTACCAATTGTTCATCCTTATACCTCTGTTCATTTTTTTTATTGTAATAATTTTTTCGTTCATTGTCTAACTTATAATATTGACCAACACTTCAAGTTCTTTGTTCGTTCTACTTATGTTTTCACATGTTACTCGAACTTGGCCAAAGTTATATTCTCTCACCACCAACAGTTTTAACTATGGTTCTTGTTATAGTGCTCTCACGTTTGAGGAGTATAAGATACTCCTACACAGTATAATATAATTGGTTTAATTAATTTATAATTTATTTTTATTGTTAAAAAATTCTTTAATATTTTTTTTATTATAGAAAGGTCCTTAAAAAAAGAAAAAATCTTAAACTAAAGGATCATTTAAAGATCTTTTAAATATAAAATTAAATTTATATATTTAGGGAGAGCATTATTTTGTCTTTAACTATATGATACCTCCACCATCGAATCTTTAACTTCATGTATAAAAAACAAATAGGCCAAATAAAATAAACTATTTTTAAATAAATATTTGAAATTAAAATATTGACATCATTACAAATAAATATTGTATTTGATTAAATTTTTAAAATTTATGAATAAAAGAAAATAAAATAAAGATATTACGTTCAAACTCTTTTATTTTATCTGACACAAATTCTAAAAAAAATTAGATTTGATATATTTTTACTAAACAGTAATATAAAGTTGAAACACATGTTATAAGTCAAATCTTTCACAAGAGTAAATAAACATAATTTATTTTCTCAATCAATTATCATACATATTAAGCGATTAATGTAATATAAAAAAATGACATAAACAAATAAATTTATAAATGAATTATTTCAACTTATTTTTGTACTTTAAATAATTATAATCAATATTAATTTAATCTTATAAATATTTAGATATAATATTGACACCATATGAACACATAAAATTGAACCGCAAATGTAAGATTTGCGGTAAAAGGAGGGCAGTAATGGAAAAGCATGGGAGAATATGACAAATGTGTGAATTATCTGCCGACTAAAAACAAGAAACAGATGGAAGATTCTAGAGCAGCCACGATGGCAGTTGCAGGTAGTGTTTGATTGCGTGCCTCACACTCTAGTTATCTATCGTTTTCGTTTTAATGGAAAACCTCAAGCAAAGTACCCCAACTCAAATATCAACCTCTTCTACTCGTAAAGCCTGGCCCATTTGATATGACCGCTAAACTCGCCTACTATTGAGGCTTTCAAGATTCTACTCTATTACACGTCTCTTTTTTCTCTCATTGCCATTTTCTCAAGAACCGACGTTGACCTTCTCCCACTTACCAAAGTTTTTAAAATATTTATTTAAAGTAATTTTTACCACCTAAGAATTCATGTCAATTGTTCAAGTCCAAATAACTCTCTAGCAGTCTTCTATTGGGACTCATACAATATTTTTAAAATATTATAAATTTTGTAAGGTTTTTCTACACTATAACATTCAATGTGTATCCATGCATGCCATATGCCAACATATGAGCATGTGGTGTTGCCCATGGCATGGTGGTGCAACATTATTGATTTGGCCAAGCCTATCACGTGACCTAGACTTGCACAACTAACATGCATTCTAATGTAATAAAAGCAATTCCTAACTTAAATAAATATTTGAAAATGCATTTTTAATACTCTGCTTCTAAATTTATAATACATTGTCTAATTAAACTATTTGAGGCATAATTCATCGCACAGACAATAATTATTATTTTATTCAGATCTTCTAACTATTAAGTCTTTCATGAATATGAGTAACGGTTATTGTCTCTCTTTCTTTGGCTCCCTCTCTTTCATAGAAAATGAGTTTTATTTTCTCAATAGAATAATGAATCAGAAAAATTTATAGATCAAACATCTTTAATTACAGTATTTTAATTTTTATAATGTACTTGAACAAAATCCTTAAAATTTATAAAGTTGAAATCGAACGAATTTAACTTAATTTTAAAATTTAAAGTAATGATGTTATCTTTAAAAACTTAGTTGTCTTACCTCAAATTTTTTTTATATTCTTATTCAATAGTTTGTGATTAATTTCGTTCGGGTGATTTTTGTTTTTTTTTTTAATTTTTCTTTCTCAAATAATTATTTTTTTGTGATTGGGATTTAAATGCATAATTTATATATATAATATTTAATCATTATTGAACTTCATAAAAATAATGTATCTCCAGTCAATTACTGTAAAAAAAGGTTTATAAACTTTATAAATGATTATTACAAAAATAAAATAAATTATAGTCAATTATTATGAAATAATTTAATATTTTTACTGAATTTAGTAAAATAGACTTGCTCAACCAAAATAGTTTAAACTTATACAATACAATGTAAAACTCTAACTTTATATTTTTCAGTTTGAATACAATACAATGTAAAACTCTAACTTTATATTTTTCAGTTTGAATTAAATTTATTTTCTTTAAATTTGATCTCATCAAGTTTCACACGTGATGAGCTCACAAAAATATGTGAAAAATTAAAATTTACTGATTTAAAACACTATTTTAAATTTAAAATTTTAATTTAATATAATAATGTTCACGTCTTGTTATCTACCTATTTGAATGGACTTAAATAGCTTATTTTGGTAGTTTTAATTTTTATAAATTGTATTTTGGTGAATTTGTAAATAAATTTCTATAAAATAAATATAAAAACGAATAAATCTCTTTTTATTATGTTCTATAAATTAAAATTATTTATATTTATCTATATTTTAAAAGTTATTTTATTTTTCTAATTTTTAAAAAATAAATTATTTTTAACTTATAAAATAAATTTTATTTATTTTTATATTTTTTATTATAAGAACTTATTTACAAATTCAGCCAGCCAATCAGAGACATAATCAAATATTATAAAAAAGATTGAAATAATACAATTACAGTGCACTCTGAAAATATTTAATAACTTTATAATCAATTATTATGAAAACTTTTATGTTAGAAAACTTTTCTCTCTCTCTTCTATTACATAGGAGAAAGTTAAATTCCCGTATCTATTTCTCATAAATAATTTATTTTTTATATCAAACTATTTTAGGATAAAAATATCATTAAAGTAAATATAATATTTTAAAGTTTTGTTATATACACGATTAAAAAAAATATTAAATAAGACTCAAATTTTTATCTATTATTATATTATATTTACCTTTCTAAACATGAACGATGATATTTTATATTTTAACCACTTTTATATTAATTTATATGGAAAAAAATTTAGATCCTACTTTAAATTTTGTTCAAATATTAAATTTACTCCTAAACTTTACATAAGATTTTCTGTGAACAATTGTTGAAAATATATAATATTAGCTTCACTCATAACACTAATCAAATCAAATGAATTAAAATTATTATTCAGTTTTAATTGTATTAAATTAGTCATGTCACCTTAATAGCTTAATTATTTTTCCTACTTTGATTAAGAGTAATAAATGATCATTAAATGAGCAAATTCAATTCACATTCAAATGTATTGTAAACGTAATATTATTTTAAATCGTAAATTTTTTGATAAGTTGCAAATATTATTAATAAATGCAAGGACAACAATGTCTTTTAATCAGAAGGACACGATCTTTTCATTTTACAACGTAGCACAGTCAATTCTCAAATCTCATGCGTTGAAGTTATAAATCCATCCCCCACTTTCCCTTCTCCATTCTGTTCTGTTCTGCTCTGTTTTGTCCCATCTTCACTTTTCTCTGAACCTGCAAAACAATGGCGTCCCTCTCTCACCACACCAAACTTTACAGCAAGACCCTCTCGGTCCCCCCGTTCAACTCCACGCCCTCTATTTTCCAACCCAGAACCGTTGGGTTTTGGACCAAAGCGTTCACAAAACCGAGGCTCTTCGCGGATTCTCCGAGGCCGGTGGTGTGTGTCCGAGCTGTGACAAACGAAGACGAGTGGGGCCCAGAGAAGGAGGAGTCCAACGGCGGTGGCGTGGCGGTGGCAGAGGCGGAGGAGAAACCGACGGAAATCGAGAAGCTGAAGAAGGCTTTGGTGGATTCGTTTTATGGGACCGATCGTGGACTCAAAGCAACCAGCGAAACCAGAGCGGAAATTGTTGAGCTTATTACTCAGCTCGAGGCCAAGAACCCCACACCTGCACCCACCGATGCTTTGACACTGCTCAACGGAAAATGGATTCTAGCGTAAGAGTTCTTTCTTAATACCAATTAATCTCACTAAACAACCACCTTTGCTCGATTCCATTACAATTTAATTAAGCACTTCTTCAATAAAAATAAGACAGCTACAAAAATTTATTTAAATAAATTACTTGAAGAAATATATTAAAATAATTAAGAGAATTGACGAAAGTTATAAACTATTTTTTGTAATTTATTTATAAATTCTTCTAACTTATATGCTTGCCTAGGCTAAAGTCATTAGAATAGTATTTTTTTATAGCTTTTGATTAATTATGAGAGAGGTCCTAGTTTTAGGGGAACTTACTTACTTGTTTTAATGGTTATTGACGTTACTTGAATTTCTTAGGTTGCATTACATGTGGTGATGGGAATAATTTGAATAAAGCTTTCTGACAGCACTAGTTAACATAAGAAAGTCTTAGTAGCTTGCAACTAACTATCATCCTATTATTATTTTTTCAGTTTACTTAATATGGTTTGTGTTCTTTTTCGGTTTTTACCCATTATTTGTAGCTGCACAATAGAGATTATGAACATTTAAGAAAGTAGCAACCCTGTGAATGGACTTGTGACTTGTGGTTGTGCAGGTATACATCCTTTGTGGGTTTATTCCCGTTGTTGTCAAGGGGAACACTGCCATTGGTCAAGGTAGAGGAAATATCTCAGACCATTGACTCGCTGAATTTCACCGTCCAAAACTCTGTTCAGTTTGCGGGTCCATTGGCCACCGCCTCAATTAGTACTAATGCCAAATTTGATGTTCGAAGTCCTAAACGTGTGCAGGTTTTTCTTCAATTTCTCCTGAGTTAGCCACAAGCCAATGAATTTATCTTATGAATTGTTCTCATGGGTATATGCTCAAATTGAAATTTTACAATCATATGATAAACTAATGACATGTTTGGGTCAGCTTAAATTTACAGAAATAATTGCTTTGTAAGAAGTAAGTAATTTCTCCAAAATAAGTTGAACCAAATTGATGGAGAGACAAATATATAGTGTGTGTGTGTAAGATGTGTTGGTTCAACATGTTGATTTAGCTCTACAAGTGACATTTCCTCATATTATTGCATGTTATTCAGATTAAGTTTGAGGAAGGCATAATTGGTACTCCACAGCTGACAGACTCGATAGAGATACCAGAGAATGTGGAATTTCTGGGGCAAAAGATTGACCTTACGCCTTTCAAAGGCATCATTACCTCTGTGCAAGACACAGCCTCATCAGTTGTGAGAACAATTTCAAGTCAGCCTCCCTTGAAGATCCCAATTTCCAACAGCAACGCTCAGTCGTGGTTATTAACTACATACCTTGATGAAGAATTACGCATCTCAAGGGGTGATGGTGGCAGTGTATTTGTTCTCATTAAGGAAGGAAGCTCTCTTCTCACAAACTAAACAAAACAACTTGGTTTACTCTTGGATATTGTCTAGTTTATGTTTATAAATAGTGTTTATCTTTGTTATATATAATATCTTATGAACATAATGGGAGGGAAAGGCATGAACTAAATTTGTTGAGTTTTACCTGTAATTGTGAAGGTATAACTCAATACTAAAATTGTAGGCCTGCTTACCCTAGTTTCGGTGTTGTTGGATTCAAAAGTTTGGTTGGCCCAAAAATATGTGTTCATTCTTGTTTCCATTCACATCCTTAACCAGTTACTCAATTACTAAAACCCAACCCAACATGACCCTGTCGATTCAAAAAAACCACGACCCTCTTCCCTACAAAAAAAGAAAAGGAAAAACAATAGACTAGTATGTTCTGGGATATTTTATCATTTTTAAAATAATCAGCATTTTCCCGCAGCTACTCATTTCACCTGTAATTACTCTTTTTTTTTTTTTTATGACCTAACTAAAGCACCTCTTTAAACATTAGAAGTTCATTTTAATCAAGGCCCGACAAAATATTTGAAAATTTGAATATTGAAATTTTATCAAAATTAATTTAATTAATAAAATATTATTTTAATAATAATTTGCAAATATATGATTATACTTAATTTTGATTCACGTAATTTTAACATGAAATAATTAAATAACTAAAATTGTCCAATGATTGTTTAATGAATTGAAGAGAAAAAAATTAGTTTAATTTGATATAAAATTTCATAAATAATATATTACAAAATAAATGAAATAATGTGTTATTACATTACATGCGAAGAAAAATATGTATGAAGATAGTGCTATTTTTAAGAATAAATACTCAAATTTATAATATAGGCATGAAGAAATCATACAATTAAGGAAATAATGAATGTAAAATTTTATTACTTTCCTCGTTCAAGAAATTTCATGAAGTCAATCCAACAATATTTTTTATTTTTACTTTTTGGTTACATGTAAACCAAGTGTTTGGTGCAAGGACGATTGTTTTCACATTAATACAAAGGATTGTTTTTGGGTTGAGTTTCGTGAATTTTAGTTTAAAAAATTATTCAATCTAATCAAAATTTTATGGATTAAGGTAGTTCAGATTTGATATTTTTTATCTTCATCTAACCTAATCATAGAATGGGTTAGGAAGCCGGGTTAGTAACTAAAAATATGTGTATGATTGATGATTTAATCTCAACATCTTAAATAACAAATCAATTGAAATAAAATAAAAAATCATTCATTTTAAGATATAATATAGTACTAACAATTTAATATTCATGTAAAATAAAGAGTTTAAATAATATAGAGTTAAAAAATAAACTTTGATTACCTCTCATAAATTATATTCAATATGTTTAAATTATTTATCAATTTTTAATTCTTCACTTCAAACAAATTGAAAAGCCCGAAAACATGAAATGATGCATTATATATAAACAAATGAAAATGTTAAGACTATAGCATCTCTTATAGTCACTAAAATTATTTAATTAGTAAATTATACCATTATCTTATTAGAGAGACTAGAAAGTAAGATTGATATTAATGTATCTAAGACCTGGAACATCAAGAATATCTAACAATTCATGATTAAAATGGAAAGATTAAAACAAAATAATAAAATGTAAGTTTAAAAAGTAAGTTTTAAATTTTTATTTATGCAATTATACTTGTTTCAAATTGCACCACATCAATTAATTTTTGTAGATCAACAATCTTTTTTGTAGCAGACTTTAACCAATTTTGAGCACAAATCAAAGTTTCAATTTTAGTGGGTTTCAAAGAGTTATATTATGCATAAAGAACACGACTTTTGATACTAAATGCAGACTCAAATGATACAAGTAGAAGCTATGGTGCCACAATGGAATGCAGAAAAGGAAAAATTAGATACATGAAATGAGAGAGTAAGTAAAAAATGATTATAAATTAGGATTTTGATTCACTCACTAGGATAAGAATTAAGATCTTGATTTACTCTAAAAGATTGAAAGTAATTAAGCCATTAACATCACGATCCCAAATATAACAAGTCATTAAATTAAGTTAAGTTTAGTTTTAATATTAACAACTCGTACATAAGTAGGTTATACTATTTTTGCTTGAACTAACTCGTCTACCTAAACCAATCTGATAATTTTTAATTGAATTGAGTTGAATTAATCGAATTTATTAGGTGACCCAAAACTGTGAACACTCCTAGTAACATAAGTTCAAAAAATTTCATTATAATGTCATTATCTTTATTAAAAATTCTATATAATTGATGACTGAAACATTCACTTTAAAAATGACGTTAAATATAATTTTTTTAAAAGTGATAATATTGATATATGAATATTATCTTTAACTTTCTTTTTTTCTATAAATTAACGTCACTAAACTAAAAAATGACACATAATAAGTTTAAAATTAATAATTAAAAAAAAAATTTCAAAAAAATAAAAATAAAAATATATTAAAATATGAGAACTAAAAACTTTTTTTTTTCTCTTTGCTCTCCAAACTAATCATATTCATTTACTCTATAGTTTTTATACGTTCTTTAATTGTAATAATCTTGTTTATATATCTAGTCTTATTATATATTTTAAGGAAGTGAGAGTGTAAAATTTTGTATATTAATAATGTAATGAAATCAAACTCTAATAAATTTATAAATAAATTGTACAATAATAATTAAAATAATAATAACAATCCCAACCATTGTTAATAATTAATTTTAATTGTTATTTTAAGTAAATTTTATTCATAATATGAAAATTGAACACATAAATTTTGTTCTCCGTATTTTTTTAAAAATAAAACCTATCAATTTGCTACTTAGTTTAAAAAAACAGGACTTGAATTTCATAAAATTCTTAATATTTTTACAAATTATTTTTTTACTTTTAAATAATAAAAAATATTTTCATGACCTTTTATATAAATATTAGCAAATATAAAAAATAAGATAAAAATTTGTAATTAAAAATATTTTCTTAAATCAAACAACCTCTTAAAATCTCATTTATACGCTACAATACTTGATAAAATAACAAATCAACAAATAAACCAACTATCTCCTTATTTTTTAAAAAATTATATGTTTTTTATTTTATTTTAAATTAATTAGAAAAATTTTATCATATTTTTATTTTATTTTTTGTTAAACAATTGTATAAAAATCTCAAAATCAGTTTTGTATGGAGTGTGATTTTGGGATTTTAAATTTTTTGATTTGATAAAATATAATTTTTATTAAAAAATTTTGAACATGAAAAGGATTTTAAGCGACTTACATAGTTGAGTTTATGGAAATTTTAAGTAAAAAATGGTTATTTAATGGTCTCGAGTAGAGAAAAACGGACAAAAAGACATAATTACAGCCATTTGAAGAGACTGAGGTTTAATTAAAACAAAAAATTATTCAAAATATAAATATTAAAAGGATACTTAAATTAAAGATAATTTATAATTTTATTTTTTATATTTAACTTTTTCTAGTTTTACTTTATATATGAAAAAATAATTTTTCAATTTTATTTTAAAAATTATATTAGTCTCTATTATTTATTAAAATAATAATATAATATATTTTTTATTTTTTGATCAATACAAAAAAGTAATGTCATATATAGAAACTAAAATACAAATTATATATATATATATATATTTAAAGATCAAAATTTATTAAAATAAAAAAAATATCAAGCACAGAAAATAAATTTAACATTATTTTAATCATGATAAAGATAATTTTTTATATAAAAATTAAAATATAATTTTTAATGCAGGGACTAAAAAAAATGTCAAGTACATATAGTCATATACCATATTTATAATTAGACCTAAGCCAAATGAAACAAATTAAATCCAAAATTGATAATATAATAAAGGTTGAGTAATGTTATTCTTATTGGGTAAAAAAAAAAAAGCCTCGCATTTAAAATTATATATATATATATATATATATATATATAATTTTAATGTAGTTTGATATATATTTTATATATGTTTAGAAATTTTTAACATAATTTTATTATTTTATAAAATTTTTTTAGATAAAATTACAAACTATCTCACCTATATTATTTAGATGAATAATGAATATAATTGTTAATTTTTATATTTAAAATTTTTCGACGGCCAAAATTTTTTTATTTGAGTCTTTAGTACACCATAAGAATTACCTATTGTGATGAGTAAAAAAAAAACTTCATATTTATAAT
The DNA here is from genome assembly GCF_003935025.1 of Abrus precatorius. Taxonomy (NCBI): domain Eukaryota; kingdom Viridiplantae; phylum Streptophyta; class Magnoliopsida; order Fabales; family Fabaceae; genus Abrus; species Abrus precatorius. Next base: position 27,837,443 of record NW_020874292.1, on the reverse strand, counting down.
TTTTTTTATCTATTTTTTTTTCGATTTAGTTGATTGGTTGATGTAGAATTTGTATGAATGATTCATTTTAGCTTAATCAATTTTGTTTTAATCTAAAGTTTCATGTTTTTTTTACTTTACGAGAATTTTTCTATTAGTCTTCGTGATGTTACTGTGATTCTTCTTTGCTATTGTGATCATTTCAATAAACTCCACTGTGCAACTTAGGATATCGGTTCATAAATAAAGGTGGAAAATTGTAATTTGATGGAAAAGAAAGTATAAGAAAATTGTTAATTTAGCAGAACTGCATTGATGATAATGTTGGGCATCTACCAGAAAAAACTTGATAATTATAACCTATCTCTGCATCTGAAAATCCTTTTTTATTTAATTTTGCATCAACTAGAGTATCGGCCATATATGATGAATTACAAGTATTGATGAAAGTAGCTAAAACCAGAAGAGAGTGGGTCCAAAAAAGATAGCACTGAAGAGTAGAGTTAGATATTGGTGTTGAGTTTCAGTACCTTTGTCTTAATACATTTGTTGAATGGTCTAATCAAATTAACAGAGTAGAGGGAGCAACACAGCATCTTTAAAAGGGTTCCTCTATTGCACGCTGTCTTTCTCCGCTCTCCATCCTTAATCTTAACCGTTCATTTCTATATTTAGCATTGATATATATAAATTTATAATAATAAATACGATGACAACATAAAATTAAAAACTGACGACACAAAATTTTATAAAGTCAAGTAACCTGTTTCTTATTCATATTCATCAACGTTGATCAATTTTATATTTTAAAATTTTTATTATTATTATTAACTATTTATAAAATTCTTAATTTAATAATTTAATTGGATTGAAGCCTATGTTTTTTTTAGTTTTAACAATTATTCAGTTTTAGAATCTCGATGAAATCAACTACTTGAATTGTCTATGAACGTGTATTTTCACTAATTTTTTGGGTGCGATTCCTTTGACTGAGACATTAGTTAGAATTTTAATTGTTGAATACAACTCTGCTGAGTGCTGAGCGTTAGGTAAATTTTAGGTATGCCAATCAACAAGTGGCTGTCTTCAAAAGAGTAAACGATGTTTCCTGCATTGATATTAATGAAATACTCAGTGGTGGCTGAGATCTGAATGGTCTCATTATGTCATAAATTTTTATACACCATGCATTTATTTTCTTAGTTTAATATTAATTTTATTTTTGTCATTTACTTTTTAAATTTTATTTAACATTATAAAATATTTATTACTAATAATTAGTATACTTACTTTTTAAAAAATTATTAAATTTTAAAATAGTCATATACTATATTTTAATTTAATAAAACTCGTGTATGACAAAAAAAATTATTAGTTATAGAAACAATCTATCACTCATTGTTTTAACATTCCAGCCGTTTATCGTTCCTAAACCTTAAACTGAAACAAATATTTATTTTTGTCTTTTAAATTATAAGTGTTAACTATTCTAGTTTTTAATTTTACAAAAAAATTACTTTAAATTTATTTATTTTTGTTGTCATTTAATATAAAAATGAGTAAAATAAATGTTACTATGTAAAATTAAATATTAACATAGGATTATTATAAAATTAAAGACTAAAATAATTGATTCTTACAATTTGAAAAATTAAAATAAATGTTTACAAGATAAACTCAAGATATATGTACCATCAAACATACGGTGTGATGCAGATGGACACTGGATGTTGAATAAGGTACGATGATGAACAGAATCTTTATGAAAATTTTGTTTTTTGTTTTTTTAACGCAAGAAGGGTTGGATTTATGACAAAATAATATTAGGTTTGTTTGGGCGAAAGTAAACGACATATGAACAACAGTATATATTTTTTAATTTAAGTTAAAGGAAAAAAAATACAAAGAAAGAATTGAAAAAAATTAATTTAGAAAAACTTCAAAAAAAAACTTTTCACTTTTCTAAATTTAATTTTTACTTTCTTATTTTTTTTTATGAAACAGAAAAAAGATAAGAATGTCTGGAATTTTTTTAAATAGATAAATATTCCTTAAAAAGTTTGAAATTTTTATTTTAACCTCTTAAAAATAAATGTTGATGATATATATTAATCCTTTTAACGACTATTGTATCCCATTAAAAATAAGTAAAAATTTACTTGTGATATTTCAGAACTAATGTGATTTTTTTGTACTATTTATCATATACTAATATGTTTCACACTGGAATTATTTTGATTAATGTAAATATACTTACCATATAAAATTTGATATTCAATTTAAAAAATTGCTTGCGATATTTAAGAACTAATGTAATTTTTTTACACTATTTATCATATACTAATATGTTTTACACCAAAAGTATTAAAAATTAACATATAGATGATTAAGAAAAATATTATTTTAATTTTAATATACTGATATTTATTCATAAATTGTCATATAAGCAAAAGTTATTAGTTTTGATACTAATTAGTATATAAATCATATTTACAGTATAGTTCACGATATAAACTTTTTTATATTGACAATGTCCTAACATTAAACTCTAAAAATAATGTTATCGTGAAAAGAAAAATTAAATTATGCACAAATATATAAATGTAAATATTAGACCAAAATGTGTAGACAGGGGTATGATGTTGACTTGTAATATTAGGGGTGAGTAGGAAAAAAAAGGGACCAAAATCTTGAATCTAACAAGTGAAAATGAGTATGCAACAAATTCGTACTGGAGTCAGGTCAATTGAAGTGATGAAAAGGGTTAAAAATAATTTAGTTGATCAGCTATGAGTTTATGATTTTGAACTCATTAGAACTTAAGCCTAATCATGTCCCACTAGTGTTTCCAAAGCCTTTGCCATTTTTATTAAATCACATACCTTAATCTTTCACTCCCACACCTATCCTACAATGCCATTGTATGATTTTGATGTACTTCCTCTCCAACTTTACATTCCTTTGTCTCTAACATTTACAATACTTCATCTATAACTTCCACAATTCTGCATTTCCACCATTGCTCATCTGCTGTAGTTCTTCATTTTCAATTATTCTCATCTTTTAGTTTATTTATTTTATCTCTTTCTATACTCGTTCTTTGTTTCTTTCATTTTCATTTATTAAATCTCATTTTTTTTCATCAATAGTAAAATTCATTTTATATGTGATCCAAAAAAGAGTGAAATTAAATTTTAACCTAAACTTACTTGAATCCACTCGCCAAACTGATAACTCGTCCAACCTGTAGGGAAAAAATTTAAATGGAAACGATCTCAATTGGTAAAAAATTTAATTGTCTCACTCTATATTACAAACATGGAATTTTTTTTAAATGTGAAAAATGATATAATTAAATTTAGAGTGTAAAAGTGGAATGTATATAATTAAATTTTAATAGGATGAATATGAAACCTTCCTTTAGATAGGAATTAAATTTGTTTGGGTTGTTAATTTTTGCTTCTGTTTTTTCTATCAACATGGTTTGTGTAAAATATTGTGATTTAATTTAGTTGATTATCTCTTTATTATTACCAGTACATGTGTAATTTGGATTTTTTTTAACATATTTTGTTCAAAATAAGTTTTTTCTATGTTAATTTTTGTTTACAACAAACTCTCAACATTTATTTTTTATTTAAATAGTTGAAGGTTTAAGATAGATTTAGAATAAGAAACCGCAAGAAGATATGGGATTCGAGTTTGAAGGATTATGTATGTTATGAGATTAGAGTTTCAAAAAAGAAAAATAAGAGAATTTTTTGTGTGTTTGTTAAAATATAATATTCTGATTGATGGGTTTTGATTAAGATAATTTTTTTAATAGTTTAATCAATTTAATTGATAATTTTTTTAAAAATTAATAGTTAAAAAAGCTGACGAAATGATTGAATTATATTAATTAAAAATTGAATAAAAATATTAAAAAAACAACTCATAAAATATAATTAAAAACGAAATTAAGTTATGCACACACTTCACGTACAAGAAATTATTTTATAAGAAAGTATAGCATTTGACTCAAATAAAAAATGTGAAAAAGTGTGAGAAATATATAAATATAAATAAGAAATATTATATACATACATATATTTTTATCACTTAAATTAAAGTAATAATAATAATAATTTGATAAATAACTAATTAAAAGGTTAAGTTCAGAATTACTTTATTTAAGCAAGGGTGATAGTAATAAGAAATAAAAACAAGAAAAGAAACTTTATAAAACTGTATTACAACTTAAAGAATTAATTCATATATGAAATCCAACATTTTAATCAAAGTTGTTTCTATTATTATTACTATTATTACAATCACCACCACGATTAAATAATAATAGATTATAAAAAAAAGCTTAGAAACTTAAGAAAAATATATTGTAAGTAATTTTAGAAAGGTTATAGGTGGTATATAACTTTGATTAATCTCAAAAGTAAATAAAAAGCTAATTATAAATTGTTAATTGATTGGAGGGAAGTGAAATAGAAATTAGGAGAGGATAGAAATGTTGGGAGCTTAGACAACAAAAATGTAATTAATTAATGCAAGATTAAGAGTTGGCATATCACTGTCCTCTAGGTGCATTCATCCACAAAATTGTTATTAGTTTCTTTGCAGATATGATGGAGTGGGACACTTTGTTTTTAATTTTATTTTTGATGAGAAGTATGAAATACTTTGTCCATATAGATTTTCCATTTGAGATGTCTTGTCTATAAAATAACTATTAATATATGTACCTTGGCATAAGAATGTTTATTTGATGTGCATGCTCAAATCTAGTCTCATAAAAATTAGATTTATAGACAGATTTGTAAACTATTACAAACAGATTTTGAAATTACAGATGGACACAAACCGTTTATAATATCCTCATCAGTAAAGAATTACAAACAGATTTTACAATTTGTCTGTAAGTTACAGACAGAAAAATCATTCTGTAATCCGTCTGTGATATATTTTATTATTATTGGTATTTTTTATTTATATATATAGTTATTTGTACCTGTTCCTGATTATTATAATTTATAAACATAATAAAAACTATAAATTGGGCATCTAAACATTTAAAAATGATTTATAAAATATAAAATTTAAATATCATTACAAAAGAAGACAAAAACATCCAAATAAATAATGTTAAAAATAAAATATAGGTGTTCATCATGAATAATCTGTATGATCATCATCCGAAAGAGTATCATCATCAGTAGACGAGGAGTTGGAAGAAGAATGATGCATGTAGTTGAAAACCGGTGATGTTGGAGCAGGTGGGGGAGGAGGAAGAGGTATGGAGCTGCTTGCTCTTATGAGCTCAAAATAAGCATGCATCTGTTGCATCTACATATGATGTTGCTTCATCTACTACTGGACCTCCCTTTGCATTCTCAATGCCACCTTCTTCTCTATTTTTTTCTCCATTTTCTTTGCTTACTTCTTCTTCCATGCACTTTTCTTGATCTTCCACATATCCTCATTTTGCTTTTGGAGTTCTTTATAATGCGACCTTTATAAAGGCCACCCATTGTCTGTGACCACTTAGCATCCTCATCAACTGACTCAGGATCTTGAGAAAATGTTTCCTCAAACCTTTGAACATAGTCATCCTACAGTTCAATTTAGATAATTAGATATTAATATGGAGAACTATTTAACAAATCACTAATAATAACATACAGTGTCAATAAGAATGATTTACATATGTGACCTGAGATCATGTATCAACCCACGGGTTTTTGTTTCCTCTGCGAGTGTGTGTCTCCTTGAACAACTCTCCAGTCGTAGGTGGTCTCTTCAACGACTTCTGCAATTCAAAATAAATCACAATCTCAAATATGAAATTGTAGATAGAGTAAAATGAATTTTAAAATCACATATCAAATTTGCCTTAGTGCCAGCCAAAGTCTTAGATCCACCAGTATGCAATGATCCCCCCTTATTAGATGCCCTGTTTGTCTTGTTCTTCACAGAGAGATTTTTAAACTCATTTGTACCCCAATACTGCTGCAAGGCATGAAGAAAGTTGGGTGTTATCCAATCAGCAGTAGAAGGATCTTGATGAGCCTCAGTGTACATATGTCTTAGTCACTTTGCAGTGCGACTCTTCTAGGCCTTGAAAATCATCTTTTCGTCCTGGGGGGAATGGAGAAATTGCTCTACATAAACATAATTTCATTAGAAGAGGTACAAACAGTAATATATAATTACACTTAGTTAAAATTAATACACTATTATTACCTTCCAATCTTTGTATCATTCCATCTTTGTATCCTTCGGCACCTTTGCAAAACTTGTGTAAGGCGCATCATATATCTTCTTAATGGTATCTGTGACCTGGTGGAGACCTTTTTGTGGTGGCATCCAATTGATAACACAATAAAATAAAATAATTATTATAACATTCATATAAAATACGCAATGTTCAACATATTTTGAAGGAAACTTACCAAGTGGACTCATCCCATCTCAAAGTTTGTAACGATCTCGATGATGTCTGTGTCTGTGATGACTGTTGTCCACTTACAGCTGGGACAGTAGTGGATCCCTCTCTTATGCCCTGTGTAGTAGGTGACTGTGTGGCCTGTATAGTAGGCAGTGCAGAGTGTGAAACTCGCTATATTGGAGGAGGAGGAGCAATATACCCAGAATTGGGTACCATGATAAATTGCTCCTGCCCTTAGCCTGGGAGGTCTGCACTATAGCTAGTGTGGAGATCAAAGTGAGAGTGATGGGTGAAGAAGTGTTACCACGATTAGGACGCTGAGCAACACCTTTCTTATCTTTACCTACCATATCTGAATCAAATACAATATATGTTTAGAGACAAAAACCATAATCGCTATAAAATATGATTAATATTAATGATAACTCAAAATAAATAATCATGAAAACATAGTAAATTGACAAATCTACTTAATTTACCTCATTTACTCTAATAGTTTAAGACTACCTTCATTATCACTCGATGAAAGTTCATCCATAAATCCTTCCTCCTCATTTTCCGTCATGTCATCCATTTCATTATTTCTCAAAACTTGGATAGGAGGATCAATTATTTCAATTTCATTCAAAAGAGAAGATAGATTTGGAGGGACAACGATGTCTATTACTACACGTGAAGGGATTGAGTCATCAATTTGATATGCATCTTCATTACCTACTTCATCACTTTCAATTCGACCCCTTGGTTTAGTTTTTATTACAATCCTCCAACTTTTATTATATTTTCTAGGGTAAGATAAGAAATATACTTGTCTTGCATTTTGTGCAATGATGAAGGGGTCAAAGCTTTTAAATCTTTTGGTATGGTTAATCTCAATTATATTGTAATGGTTATGTTTACGTGTCCCTGTTAGGCGTGTTGGATCAAACCATTCACACTTAAATAAGACAATCCTTTTTATGGTTTTACCAGCATATTCAAGCTCAACTATTTTATGAAGTTTTCCATACCAATCATAGTCACCATCACTTGAATTTCCTTTCACACTACCCCACTATTATCTATTTTTCTCCCTTTACATGATTTAACGGTTTGGAATTTATATCCATTAACATAGTAAATTGGCCAACAATATGCTTTACATGATTCAAAGAATTCTAGTTTTATTCCCTCCGACTTGGGTGCAACCTATCATACATCCACTGAAAATTTTCTAAGAAACATCTGGATCAAGAACTATATTAACCTAATACAAATACACAATGTGGTATCAACCTTCAATTATACATTACACAAATTTTTTATATAAATTTTGGCAGAATCTCCCCTAATACATGTCAAATTTCTTACCTTTGTTTACCACTTTTTTACAAAAATTAAAATTTCACCACACATAACTAATATATTATATAACAATATATTAATCAATACATAAAATACAAACACATCACAATCCTAAATCGTTCTAGAGCACATCTCCTTGTAACTCCACAACATGCATATTCTACAAACTCCACAAACACAAACAATCTCACAACACACAATAATCAGGTTCGAAGAAGGACCTCTACACCCTTCCCCCAGTTATACAATCTTCAATCCTACAACTCTATCTTAGAAATTTTAAGTCTCTAAAATATATCAAAAATAAAAAAACTAAATTGATTAAAAGTTAAAGTATCGTACTAGAAATACAATGATGCAAATTATTTGACAAACAGATGCTCTAATCACTCACAAAGGCAAAAAAATTGAGCTCCTAGATAGAGAGAGGCGAGAGAGAAAGAGAGATTTATGAAAAATGAGGAAGGGGGAGGTGCTGTTTTATGGGTTTCAGACATTACAGACGGAAAAATCCATCTGTAAATGGTTTAATGAAATAGTGTATTTTAAATGTCTATTTATAGACAAATTTTTCCGTCTGTAAACTCGTCGAGTCCATTTATAGACGGAAAAATTTGTCTGTAACTCCCATTCCCAATTTCTCTCAAATTTTTAAATTATAGACAAAAAAATCTGTCTGTAATTCCTGTCTATATAGTTTCGCGCCAAATGGCGGGCAAACTACATATCCATCTGTAATACAGACAAATTTTTTAAAAATTAAAAAAAAAAAACAAATCCATCTATAATTTTATCTATATTACGGACAGATCTGTCTATAAATAACACTTTTCTACTAGTGCATGCGAGTATCTTCCTTTGCAACTTAAAATTTTCTCTCCCTTACCCTCATGCCTCAAACAATTTCTCAACATAAGTATATATAACACAAAAGAACTCGCTAAAGTACAATCACCTAAATACATACACCAGTGCTCTATAACTTTACTGGTTTCTTATTTTCTATTGAAAATGTTTTCTATACTTTGCTAATGTCATTCGCATGCATATCCTCTACATCCATTACGTAGTTCATACATATATTTATATTCATTACAATATTTAAATCTAATGGTAAAATAAAGAATTATCAATAATAGCTTTAAAGGATATTTTAAAAGTAAATAATAAAAAATATAGTTAAAAAATGTTTGTATTCTATATATATTATTTTTAAATTCTATACATAATATCTTTTAAAGTATTCTAAAAATTAAGTTAAAAAAATTAATATGTATTTAAAATAGTTCTCTAACACATGCTCACTTACCTTTTAAAAATAGTATCTTAATAAGTAAATGTTTATTATATTTAAAAAAATTAAAATTATGAAATTATATATTATTTTAAAAAGTTAGTGTATTAACAATTATGAATATTAATATAAATTTATTTTTAAAAGAAATATATTAATGAATTTTACTTTAGGTATATTTTTTTAAATAAAAAATATAATTTTAAAATAATTAAAGTTAACATTAGTCTTTATTAACTAATCTCATGTTGAAATAAATTATTATTTTTATTTTGAAGATTACGTGGAAAAGCAAAAGAATTTACAAACCTCGGAAGATGCAACCCTGGGCTCTGGACCACTGTCCATACCTCGGACTCGGAGGAGACAATCGTAGGTTTGGGTATTTGTTATTGTCCGTACATGACTAGACTGATTTCCTACGTCGTCCTCCGCATAGGTTGGAGGAATAAAATTCTTCACCCAACCCTTTCTTTTTGGGATAAAAAAATGATAAAAGGAATAAGATGTGCCCACTTTCACGAATAGGGCACCATCTTGACATGCAGAAAGACCCACAGAAGACATTATTTTGCTAGAACCAACCCTTTCTTTTATAAAAAAATTTGGCTAACACCAAGTATTAGATAAAAAGCAAATCATATATTTTATTAAATATTTTAATCATTTAAAAATAAGATATTTTTTAATATGACAATGATTAAATTTTATTATTAAATGATATAACAATACATCCTCCTAATTTAAATACATCTCTAATGTAAATTTTAATAATTTTTTATTTATTCATCTTTTAATCAGTCTCTTAAAATACTAGTTAATAATATACTTTAATATAACAACACAGTTTTCAATAAATAATTTTCGTATATTTTACTGAAGACTGTTAAAGTTTTCTTAGAAAAAATAAATTTTGTCACAATTTATATATATATATATTTCATTTGGGCCTTATTTCTCTTTTTTTCTTTTATTTATTTATATATATATATATATATAAAAGAAAAAAAGGAAAATAATGCCATGGAAATGAAATAAATACAGGTGCCAAGTGACTCCTCGGAAAGCAGAAACATTTGATTTCCGAAATTCCTAACCATCCTATGTTTGTTTCCTCCCATGTTTTAAGCTTTCTTCTCTCTCCTTTTGCTTTGAACCCTTAGGTGTCTGAAGCTCTCTTATTCTGTTAATGGCGTCCAACAACCCTCTTCCCGATCCAATGATATTTTCCGGTCAGTCCCATATCCCTCGTCGCCGGAAACATCGAAATTCAGCCGTCGCCGTTGCTTTTCGGCACAGAGCTGCACCCAAAAAGCACTCTGATAATAATAGCAATTCCCCTGTGAACTTTTGTGAAGGTTTACACAAAAGTGAGGCTTCTGCAAGGAAGCTCGCTGCAGGGTTGTGCCAGTTTAGGCTTATGGAAGCCTCAGAGGATGGCGGTGCTGATTTTCAAAATGCATCGTCTTTTCCATTGCCCATGTCTCCGGTATAATTAATGTCATATATTAGTGTGTATCTCTTTTCCTCTTTTTGTGTCTATGTTTTCTATTTAGAATATTCTTTGATTGGTTCGGTAAAAGCCCAAAATGGCAAAAATCAAACGTAAGTGTTTTTGGAAACTTTAGATTTCAGTATTTAGTGATGCATAGCCGAAAGCACGAGAAGATATAGAATAGTTAGTCTTGTGAGGCCAAAGCACACGCCTCTATTGTATGTAGTAAACTTTGTATGCTTTTTTTTATCAAGGAAAACTAACTAGGTAAGCAAATTTTACTGACTGGAAAGTTTAAAATTCTTGTTTATATAACAGTGAAGTGTTTTTTTTTTCTAGATCTGATCGAATTTTTTAGGGTTTCATTTTGATATTTATATGTTGAAGAAATAAAACCTAAGTTTAATATAAGAATCAGCATGCGTGTTTAATTTCTTATGATGGTACAACTTCAGCGAGTAACCTAGTTTAAACGTTTTGTTTTGGTTCGATCGCTTCTTCTTTCTTTCAGCTTAGGCTTCTTGTTTAACGTTTTATGATATTTTGGGTATTTTACATTTTTTTTAAAGACCAATTTCTTTTGATCCATCTCACAGTGTGCTAGTTTTGAATTTACGACTCAAAGTTTGGTTTAGGACAATAGCAATTTAAAATAACAAAAAAAAACCAACATTTTTACCCTATACTTTTTTATTTAACTGAGTTTTATCATTGACTATAGTTTATATTCTAGGTAAATTTGCCCCCTTCCTTTTTCTTATTTTCATTGTCTTATATGGCATCTCCCCGCACATGTTTGCTTCAGCTTGCTAACGGAAATGTAAAGATCACGCTTTCCCATCATCACAATACTGGAGAAAAATTTACAGAGATGAAAGATCGGCTAAGGAGGCCATTAACCATCTTGCGTTCAGGAAATGGAATTCAATGTGAGGTATGAATTACAAGCTCTTTATTATTTGAATGCATTGGCTATTTGAGACTGGAAGGCATTTTAGTATGGCTTGGATTGTGAAGTTCACCTTAGTTATCGATCTATTCCCAAAAGTTGCTCGTGTGGATGACTAAGCTTTGACATATTGGGTAGAGATTCTATATAGCTATTTTTTTACATGGTATAGGTTGGGATGGATTTATCCTTTGTCTTTACTCAGTTTGAAATTTTAATAGCATCCTTTTTAGATTTGAATCCGATTTAATCAAAATTTGATAATATATAGGACACATTAAGTTAACTCCGTTTATTGACAAAATAATCTTAACATTACACATAATTAACTTACAGAAATAATTAAGAATAAAACTAAAATTGTTTACAATATATAATTTAAAATAAATAATATTAGTATAAATATAATATCATAATATGCAAAATATTATCTATTAAGTCTTGAACTTATATTATTACATATACTTATTTCAAAAAACATATAAAATTTAAAAGAATAAGAAACACTGGTTCAGATTAGGATAACTCAAAATATAATCTGACTAATCTTCAAAATATACTAATCTAATTTTCAAAACCTGAACTTGTCAAATTAACACTGTAACAGGGTTGTATTTGTGGAATGAACTGGATCTGGAACATCCCGAGCTACTTTGATCGTAATTTAATCAATTTATGAATTAAAATAATAATATATGAACAGCTGGTTCATGAAAGGAAAAGTAAAAATGTTGTTAATATTTAAGGAAATATTTGATATGCAAAATATTATTTCGTTGCTAAAAATTATATCTTCTAAAAATCATGTTTTTATGAGAATCATGATTTCTAAGAATGTTATAAATATATTTGGTATGTTTAAAATAATCTCAAAAATATTTTATGAATATAACTAGAGCTTTTTCACTTTTATGAAAATTTTATATTATGACCCTTTCCATAGATATTTTTTTATTGAAAAACACAGTTTTAAAAAAAACTTTTTGAAACTGTCAGGGTTTATTTGATTCCAGAAAATATTATTTATTTAAAAATTTAATTATAAAATAGTCATCTTATTTAATGCAATTATATTGTTATTTTTAAAATTTATACAGAAAGCATTAAAAATAGAAAATAAAATATTATTTTTAGCATTTCCTCTATAATTATTTAAAACTAGTAAATAAAATAAAATAAAATGTCAATTTTTTTGTTAAAAGTGAAAAAGAAACTTTTTTTTTTTATAAATCAAACAACTCCTTAGTTTTCTTTTAATATTCTAATTTTAAAAAAAAAAATTCTACTAAACACCCATAAAAGTATTATGATGTATTTTAAAATTAATTCCAATTTAAATTTTATTTGTTTAAATTCTTAGATGTTATTAGAATCATGTTTCTAATCCTTAGTGAAGGGGACTAAAAACATGTTTTCTTTTTATTAAATATACAGATTAAAAATAAATAGAGAAGAAAATAAAAATATAATTTTAAGGATGAAAAGATATTTTCATCAAAGAAATAAATAAAATTGAAGTATATCATTTTAAAACGACAATGGATAGATTTTATCATCTATATATTTCTCGTACTCAGACCCTTACATACATGGGTAGCAATTTTATTATTTGGATATCTATATATTCAGGTAGGTTCAGATTCATTGCTTATATTTTAGTTAACTTAAATATATTTTGTATTCACAAACTAATAAAATATAATTACCATTATGTACTAATATAAATAAGAATAAATCAATAAAAATTGAATAAAAATAAAAGATTTAAATTAAATGAAAATATTAAAAAATATTATTATTCTTAATTATACGGCATTACAATAAAAAATTTAACCAAATTAAAAAATTATTTTAGAAAATGATCAAATTTTAATTACAAAATATAGATGATGGATTATATAACACGATAATCATGCTTGCAACTGTACTCACATCCGTAAAATTTTCTAGATAATTACTTATATCTATAGCCAAAGACCGATTTGATATGAAAAAATCATGAACTATCGTGAATAGCTTTTAACGGGCACCCATCAGATTTGATACGGATTATCGTTCATCACACGTTTCTCCTCATGACAACAATATTCAGATTTAAGCTTCTAATTTGTTAATTAATTTTTTGTGGGGTTGGCTCAGACTGAATCTTCTCTGCCAAATCTCAAATGTTCAAAAGAAGAGGCGAAAAAATGGAACCCTACTCTTAAGAATGAAGCATCCGATGAGTGTCCTATGATTCACAGCAGGAAGTGTGTTGAAGACGAAAAAATTGTTGGTGACTATGACTCTGTTATGACTACATTGTTAGAAGAACTCCTACGAGCTCAAAGGAGTATCAAAAAACTTAAAGCTGCACAGAAGGCTTCTAAGAAAAGAGTTAAACAATTTTTGCAAAATCTTGAAAAAGAAAAATTATTTTGGAAGCGTAGAGAATGCCAGAGGGTTGAAACAATGTTAAATGACTTAAAGGACAAGTTGGAGAGGGAAAGAAAAAGTAGGGAAAGGATGGAGTTATTGAATACCAAATTGGTACAGGAGCTAGCTAAAGCTAACTTATCTGCCAAGCAATTTATGACAAAGTACAAGAAAGAAAAGAAAGAAAGAGAATTGATAGAGGAAGTGTGTAACGAATTAGCCATGCAAATAGGGGAAGACAAAGCTAAGCTTGAGGGATTAAGTGATTCCATGAAAATTTGTGAGGAATTGGAAGAAGAGAGGAAGATGATGCAAATGGCTGAGCTATGGCGTGAAGAAAGTGTGCAAATGAAGCTAGTTGAAGCACAATGTGTACTTGAAGATAAATATAATCAAATGGTTGAGTTGATTGCTTTTCTTCAAACGTTCTTAAGATCAAAGGGTGCTGAACTAGACACCACAGAATTAGAGGACACTCAGTTGATCAAACAGGATATTGAATCAGTGAATATTCAACGTATTGTTGAGCTTTCATATGATTTCTCAAAGTCAGACAATATAGTTTCCATTTTTGAGGAGCTAAGAAAAGACAATATAGAAGAGGGGGTGAATAAACCAGATTCCCATCTCACTCTTACTAGCCCCTTACCCACAGCCCACATTGAAAGTCTTGATGAAGAAATGTTGAATAAAAACTCAACATTGCATGATAACTCAAGTCCCTCTAGCGATTATAATAAAAACTCCAATGGTGGAACTACGATTTCTTCAACACAATCTTCTCAACATAAAAGGTTTGGTGATGATCGTTATGAACAAAAGGAGTCTACAGGCTCAATAATTCAGAATGGAGGGATTACTTCTTCTCAATGTAAAAGTTCTGTTGAAGGTAGCTTCAAACACTCGGAATTGTTGGGACCAGGAAACTCTACATGTAACATGAACCCACATATACTTCGTGGGATGAAAGGGTGCACAGAATGGCCACGTGGAATACCAAAATCCAATTCCAAAGTCATTCCTTCTGAAAGAAAGAGTGAAAAACAAAAAATCTAGGTTTCTACAAATGCTTAAGCCGAAGACCTGAACAAGGCCAACTTTGTTTGTTTATGAATGAGCTGAGCTTGAATTTGCATATATTTGACTCGTTATAATTTGTGAGTTGGCTTGATTTTATTTTTGGCTGGATTTAATTATTTTTAATTAAATTTACGTGGACAAAAGTAGGTTAAGTTTCAAAATTATTTTGTATTGGATTTCATTCAAATTGAAACAATCAATTATCAATTCTAATCACATGCTTTCTATCCATATAGAGAGAAATTACTGCATAAAGATGAATAAAACCCTTTTGTGTTCTCATACCCAATATAATGATGAAAACTAAATATGAAAGCGCACCTTAGGTTTCTCTTTTTGGGTTTCTCTTCTGAAGAAGATAAAGAGAAAAAAGAACTGTAATTATACATGTTACTTGCTCTACAAATATGGAGCATAACCCTTATATTGGTAACTGTCATTAGTTACCCTAAAATTAATAATTATAATTTAGCTCCTCATCAAATTATAATATCACGAATGATGTCTATATAATTAACCTTTCATGACATATATGTCTTTAGCCATAAACTTATATTAATTATACCACTTTAATATTTTGGCTAATAAAATAATGGCCCTAATACATTATATATATATATATATATATATATATATAACCAAAATTGCTAACATTCCGAACTTGTAAGGCCAAAATTAATCAACTAATTAGATTGGCCAAGAATTACATTGACTAATTTGGATAACTCGTGAGCTTAAATAAGCCATTTTGAGCAAAGAAAATACGTTATATATATATATATCACTTTGGCTCAAGCCACTTCTAATAAGGGCATTTATGATTAATCTAAGTAACCATGGAAGCCAATTGACAACAATTAATAATAATAATAAATAAATAAATAAAAGAGAATAGAAAATAGAGACCTAACTAGTGTTGAGTCAAGTATCGAGTTTTGAAAATCAAACATACAAAGGACCATATTCCAGCCACCAAGATTTCCCAATTTAGTCTGCTGTATACTCAAATCCATCTTGTCCTACTCTAATGTTCTTTGCTTCCTCAGCTCTCCTTTAGTCTTCTCCTATTTTACCATTTGTTGTGTTAAAAAATACCAACAACCCCATGACATGATCCAAATCAATTCTAGATTCTAAAACAATTTACAAAATCAACTTGGACCGGCATATTGATCTATTATGACTCAATCAATTCACTCACATAAGCTAGCACTCGTCATTCTTGTTTTTTTTTTTTTTTTGGGGCAAAAATATTTGTCTTTGAGTGAGAACGAGTAAGAAGACTAGAAACAGAGACTGATATATATAAATCCTGAACCAGTAAAAATTAACTTTTAGGAAGTAGATACAGTATATATAAAGGTTCAGATGTTTTGGTTTGAATGAATAACACATGGAATAATGTGACATTAAAAAGAAGAAGTTATACAAACCAAAGAAACTGAGATTTAGCATCACACTTGCAGACAGCAATAATATCACCCCGGAAATTAATTGGATGGAAATTTCAAATATACCATAAAAACTAGTAAATATTAGGCAATAAATAATGATGAAAAAATACCAAACAAAATGTGAGATGTACATGACGTGCATGGACAATAAATAACGGGCACAAAGTTGGTGTAGTCATGTTAATGTAATTTTTAAAAAAAGAATAGGTAAATTGAATTCCAAAAAGTTACTAAAGTTAGAACATATCTCAGAGCATTTGTAAATATATTTTTGGAATAGTTCATCAACAAAATCCTCACATTATTATTTGAATTTATGAAACACGAATTCAGCCGTTGCTAAGTTAACTAATCTTTGTTGGTCACATCAATATAATTTTAAAAAATAACAGTTACAAATATTTAAAAATAAAAATAGATAATAAAATGTAAAAAAAATAGTGAACTTTTTAGACAAATACTAACTAATATTTAAGAATATCAATAAAGCTATCGAATTCTACAAAAATCACATAAAATGAAGTAAAAGAAAAAACAACGAACAAGTGTGCATTTAATAAATTTTAGGCAGAGAGATTTTATACACAACCTTAACCAATCTGACACAACTACAGGTTGGTTTGGATTCAGTGGTCAGGTGTGTATTTAATTAAAATTCTTGTGAAGTATTGAATTTAACAAGCATTAAAATAAATTTAAAAAAATTATCAATTTTATAATCATTATTTATATTTAAATAGTAAATTATTCATAAAAATCACATTTGAAAAATATAATAAGATTTAAAACACATTAAACTATAAATATTATACAATATGTCAACAAGAGACTCAATCCCAAAACTAAAACCCATTGAGTTGCAAAATATAAACATATAACGGATTGTGAAATGGAAAACCTAATATGTAAACCGAAAAATGATAAGTTTCTTGTTTTAAAATTTAATTATAGTTAATTACCTGAGCCAACTCATGTATTATAATTTAGTTTGAGTGTAACTAGTCATGATATTGATATACCGCTTAAAAAGTACTTTTAGATACATTAATTTTATATAAAATGATATTTTTATCTATAATAGTTATTGGTCGATGGAAGAAAATTTTATAAAAAATTGTTTTATTTGATTAAAAAATAATTTTTATAAATAATAATAGTGATAAAACCAAATATTTCTATCTTTTAAATTCTTTTAATTAAATTTAATAAATTTTTATTAATTATTAGTACAAAGTAAAAACACATAATATAAATCAATCCTATTATAGAGACAAATGTTACATAATCTATTTTTATAATAAATTACTAGTTGGAATATCTATGTCATGCCTGGATTTTTTTTATTTTTAATAATTATAAAGATATAATTAAAAGGAATATACATATTTTAATTAAAAATACATATTAAAATTATCACATTTTACTCTAAATAACTTATAATATTCAAAGTAGTGTAACATGGTTGTCGTGTATTTAATTATTTTGTCTATGTAAGGAATATTTATAGTCAGTTTAAGGTAGAAAATGCATTCTACTATTGATAACATCTTTCATATTAGTGTCATGACTTTTAAAACTATCTGTTATCTTTCTAAAAGTTTTAATTTTACAATCATGACATAAGATCCTTGAAGAACAGAGAAAAATATCTTTTCAAATACTATAAAAAAAAATATATCTTTTCAAATACTATAAAAGAATATATATCTTTTCAATAACTATAAAGTGTACTTTACACTTGTCTGCTTTTAAAAAATTCATTTGTATTAGAAATGTATCAGATCAAGATTAATTGTTCTTTTTCACTTTAATAAAAAATTCAAATTAAAATTTTAATTTTAGTTTTTTCATATTGATTTAAATTTAAATTTGAAACTTAAATTTTAACTTTTCTCCCACGTAATTTAAATTCAAAATTTTAAATTTTCTCTCATTTTAATTAATTAATTTTTAATTTTTAAATTTTAACCTTTGGTCAAAATGAAAATAAAAATATAATTTTAATTCAAACTTCAATCAATCAATGTGAGAAAGAAAGTAAAAATTAAATCATAATTTAAAATTTTTCTTAAAATAGAAAAATATTTAAATTTTAAATTTAAATTTGAACCATCTCAAGAGAAAAACTAAAATGTGCAGAATAAGATAAAGATGAGTAAACCCAGGTGTCAATAAAATGTGTCACATATCTTTTTAGTTCAATATGTTTCGAACACTATTAAATTCACTTATTTTTATAATTAATTTTTAAAATTGTATTATTGCAATAAAAAAGAGAAATGTTGTTTAGTACAAAAAAAATAAATTGACGAAACATACAAATAGTTACCTGTAATTTCAGTCAAACAGTAGATATTACATTTTTATTTATTTAACTCACATTTAACCAATAAAATTCATCCAAATGTATTTTATAAATCCGTACTAAATTTTGTGGTACTAAATAGCAATGCTCATAAAAAAAAGCCATATAACGGGCCATCCATATATAAAAGCTAAATTATAATCGAACAAAAGTGTGTATAAATTAAACAAAATGACAAGAAAAAAATGTAAAATAAGTAAAAAAAAAAAAAGGTGACATCAATTCATTCTTTTACGTTGTTATACGCAAGATTCACTTTGTTTAAGTTCAGATTATCATGACTATAAAAATCACACACTCTCCACCTCTACAAGAAAATACAAGCTGAAAAAACATGGAATTTTTTATTTTTTTAAAAAGAAAAAAGCTGGGTTGCTTAAGTAGTTGGATTTTGTACAAGTACAAACCAAAACCTTTCCGAAAATGTTCATTGTTCAGTACACCATCACCACCTTCGATCGATCTCATCAATTAATTAATTAACCTCGGGAATACTACGTAGCACAGGCCTCCACGTCCTATGATAGCCATCATGTACATGGTGCTCGTTATTCACGTAGTCTCTGGCCTTCATCAAGCGAACCAGAACTTGTTCTGCAGAAGAACCATGTCCTGCACCTACTTCCTCAATCTCTCTACCACCCAACAACTCCACCAGCTCCTTCTTTGAGATCTTAATCTTCACTTTCCCATTGGCATCGGTAGAAGCTTTCAGCGCACCCGAAAGCCTCTCCTTCTCTACGTTCCCCAAACTCAACCCATCAACTTCATCAAACACCTTTGAACTGATCTTTCTCTTATGCTTAGACGACAAAGAACCCCAATCATCACCACCCCAATCCATTGACGACACCGTCTTGCAACAATTTCCCATATAGTAATATATAAATGAATGAATTTATATGTGTTGCGAAAGATGGCTGCTAATGTATCCTTAGTGTAGGTTGAAGTTAGTGAAAATGGAACAATGAAGAGATTTATGAGTGGTGAGACTTGGGAGATTTATAAGGGTGTAGCAAGAGAAGAGGGTAGTACATAATAGGGAAATTGATTTTTGGTTCTGAATTTTGAATTGGATCAATTCTTAACCCATGTGACAGCTAGATCTAGTCTTTCATATCTACAATGTTTGTGGCAACTGGAGATCATATACTTTATTGACCAAATGGTATGATTTTAGCTATGCATGTGCCGTGTAGGAACCAGATAAAGGATTTATTACATGATTTGGCCCCAAAGAGGTGTGAAATGGGAACAGCATCGCCAGGATAGTGCGGAACGTGCATATACAATTTGTTTTTTTGGTCTTGATCACGCAATCTGCCATTGGAATCTTGAAGTTTGGCTATTACTAGGCTTGTGGACCTTGGCGTGTGGGCTTAGAGTTCATTTAGTTAATTTATGGATGAAAATTTATTTTTTGCACCTTTTAATATAAATTGATAAATTTTCATGATTAAATTTAATTGAATATTTATTTTAATTATATTTAATAATTTAATGAATATTTTTATATAAAATGATTATAAAAAATTATAATTTTAAAATAAATATAATTATATTTGATTATATTTCATTTTATTTAAAATAATAAAAAAAAAATTAAGAATAACTCCACTCCTTCTTCGTTAATGGATCTTGTTGTGGGTGAAATAATTTGAGGATATTTTTAAACACCGAAGAGTTGTTCAATAATGTTTTCGTTGGTAATTAAAATACAAGTCTTTGGGGAAAAAAAAAAAACATGTTGGGATCAAACCAAGAGAAGAAACGACCACCACGCATCAATATTCTAGAACGAAAATTATAATGCCCATAGGAAGATATATCTAGATTCAACTTTGCTGACATACCAACATTAAACCAAAAAAAAAAAAAAAAAAAGTATATTTGTTGACCTATGTTTAAGTATATAATAAAAATTAATAAATAATTATAAAAAGTGTCTTCATTTAATATTATTAATGTATTAAATTCTATAGCTTTTAATAAATATTATTATATATTTTATTATATACAATTAATCATATATTTAAAAAATAAAAAAATACCGACATATGCGGTGTTTATAAGTAAAGGCAGAACAGTGACCTAGCTCTGCTGTAGAGCACTGTGGTCGGTTGGAGGTTAAACGCATGCATTCGGTCTTAAACGTAATGAACAGTGTATTTGATGCTGCTTAGAAACATGAATGTTCTTCATCTCGTTATCCATCATTACCTGGAAAAAAACAAATCATCTACGACATTATATGATAATCATACGAATCCTCGATGCCTTGAGATTCAGATAGAAAAAAGCACCGACTCAGGGAATTTAATTTTTTTCTTTGACCATTATGTTTTGTTTCTCTGCATCTGCATCTGCATGCACCCAAGGTAGTTAGCAGAAAGAAATTTCATGAGATAACGCAATCTATTTATGAAGAATAATTTCCTAATTACGTCGGCCATTTGTTAATCTATGTCTGTATAATATATAAAATGAATTGATATACTTATTATTTTTATTATTCAGACTTTAATTTAAAATATAAGATTTTTTATTTAATAATGATTCAAAATAAATTTTATTAACTAAGAAAATACTTCTTTTAAAAGGTTACTCTATTATTATATTAAATCGTGTATTATATTAGTACTCCTTATTGTACTAATGTCATGTTTGATATTAAAAGTTTTGAATAATTTTTTTTCATTCATTTTAATAAGACGATGCTAATAGAAAGATTTTATAATATTTTAAACATTTAAATACAAATGTTAAACTTTAAACTATAAAAATCATGCCACTTTTGTTTCTATTTATCTATTGAGAAATAATTTGAACCGCCTTATTCACTTATGTTAATGATACTTGTCAAATGAATTTAAATATATGAAAAATAAAAATGTTAATATAGATATGTAATAAAGTATTTATATTAATTTTTATAAACTAAAAAATTTATTTCAAAATATATTTATTTATAATTTATATGGTGTTGATTTTTCTTTCGTGGTCAAATTTCCCTTATCAAGACTTTTAAATCTTCATATTTTAATCAAATTTTTCATCTCCAATAATTATTATGTGTATACTTACTTTTTTTTATCTTCTTCTAATTTATTAAAAATGTCGATTTTGTTCTATTCTTGAATTGGAAAAGTATGCCCATTTAACTAGTGAAGAGAGTTAGTAATACATTTTGACATTTTTTTTTTCAATTGGATAAATATATTTTTAAATATATCATAAGTCAAACTCAATAAATAAAAAATAAAACCCATATAAAATTTTCATAATTTTAATTAATAATAAAAGTGTGTTTCAAACGTCATCAAACACATTTTTCGATGGTCAATTGCCCACAAATCCAAACAACCATCCCACACTAATCTAATTTCAACCTATAATGTGTGAAATCATCCACTGTTTTATCTGACTGATTTCCCTTTGCCTCCGTCACAGTTATCAGGATATCGACTAGAAGCAACATAATATTATATGGATTGACATATATGTTCTATCCATTTATACAAAAAGTTAAGAGTCCATCAAAATTTAACGTAACTCGACTATTGTATATGGAAATTCTTAAGTTCAAGCTACACTATAGATCCCAAAAACACAAGCCCCATGTCTCAAACAACCAACCCTTCCGAATTTCATAATCAGTTTATTCTCATGTCCTATTCCCTTTGCTTTTCATTTGATTAATTTTCTAATAAAATTTGATCCAAAAATTGACCAACCACATGAACTCATTAATTTTTGATTGAGTTGGTTTGAGATTCGTAAAACAATTTGTAAAACTCGACCAAAACCATTGCATTTAATTTATTTAGACTCGACTATTTTTCTAAAACAAACCCAACGCCCCTATATACCCACCATCTTACCAAGGGCGCTGATCTTTTCTTTAACATGCATATCTTTAAAATAAATAATAGAAACATACAACTCCCAGTGGGGTGATTTAAACAGCGTGTAAGTGAACTTTATGAGCAGAACAATCCAAAAATTCTATATTTTTTTATTAGGACTTTTAACTTTTCTTTTCTTGTAAACTTAGTAATGAATCTAATATAGAGTGCCAATGGTCCATTAAACGATATAATTTTGAAAAAAACAAAACAAAACAAAAAACCCGTACCGCAAAATTGTTAATAAATTTTCTACCAACACCTGTGTAAATTAATATAGCTAGTCTCAAATGTGTTTCTTTTGAAGATTGAGCTAGCAACCCATTATTTTAACGCGTTTTAGTAAATATGTTTTTATTATTAATTAAAATTTATTAAAAATTATATAAATCACTTCTCTCTTACTTTTTTTTTTTTTCAAATCAATATTTCTCTTTTGTATTTTTTTTAATTTTCAATAAATTTTATCTAATAGTAAAAAAAATGTATTGCTAGCTTTCTTTGTAGATATAAAGTGCAGGTTTGATCAGCTGGGGTATTCAGGCATTAAGAAATTACATACTCGTAAGCACAAATCAATAGCTAACACTTCGGGTAGTATTATTACGTCAAATTTTACTTTATAATTTGTCAATTAAGAAAGCAGGGAGTAGAGCGCTCTTTAAGATATATTTAAAAAATTATTATTTTAAAACTATTCTTAAAAAAAAAAATTAGAGAATGATTCTTTATTAATTATTTTCTAAAGTTATATTCTAAAATTATTTATAAAGAGTTGTTATATACTAATCACTTTTTAAAGTTATTGTTGAAGAGCATTTATGTGTTAATCGTTCTTCTATATTAAAATTTTAAAATGTTTAAAAAATTTTATTTTATAAATGAAACAAGTTCAACTTACACCTATGAATCTTTTTATTTTTTTTGGTTGATAAAGTTAGTTTTCTTTTTGTTTGTAAATTCTTTTTGTTTTTTCTATGATAATAAAGTTTGTGTTTTTTATAGTTTTGTTTATTCTTTTTTTCTTTTCTTTTTTCTCTATTAACAATTAAATTTTTTATTCATTTTTTTCTCTATTTATTAATATTTAGTTCATGCAGATATAGATTATTTTGTTAACATAACATACGAACTTGAATTTTAACGTACAAGGCAACAAATTAATTTTAATTTAATTTATAATAAAAATAAAGAAATTTCGAATGTCAAACATATCAATTCAATTTTAAACATAATAATAAATTAATTTGATTTGTAATAGAAATTTTATAAAAAAAATACAAATTTTAGATTCATAGTTTATACACATACTTTATAAACAATTACATAAATCGTTAATATTTATTTTGAATAATAATACTTATTAAAGCGATTTGAATCACTTTCTAAAATAATGCGAAATTTTGTAGTGTGTAAATCTCTTACCATACTCTTAAAATATTTTAGAATTCTTATCATACCAAAAAATCATAGGGACCCTAATGATTAGAAATGAAAGAGTAAAATATTTAAAAAAAACATACACACACATACACACAATGTTTAACAGTTAATTGAAAATTAATGTAATAATGCATACATTTACCATAATTTTTAATATATATATATATATATATATATATATATATATTATGAGAAAGAGATCTTTTTATATATTTTTTCCATCTATTACTTTAAATTTATAATTTTTATTTTATTTCTTGTATTATTTATTATAATTTTTTTTATCACATACATTTGACATCTAAAATAAGATATCAGTGAATTATTTCCCAAACAAAAAACTTGCAGGATTGTTGTATGATGCAAGAATACTTCCCGCTCCAAATGGTTAGCAAACCATCAACAATTACTAATATATTACATTTTTTAAATATCAAATCATAGCTGTGCTAAGTATAAAAAAATATACATTACCTTTTTTACTTTTTTTTTTCTTTCTATCTGTTACTTTCCTTTACTCATTTAACACCCATTTAATGAATATCAAGGTATATTATTATTATTACCAAAATATATGTTTCCATCTCATTAGCTAAACGTTAAATTATAAAACTAAAATATAACAGGAACTGGATGAGAATCATGCATGCGCGTTCTTGATATATAGGTTTCGTCACTTTTTCATGCATAAGAATTTGTATTGTAAAGTAATTAAAAAAAAATAAAAAATCTGATCGAACCAACCAAAGGGATTACACCCCGTGCAGTATTTTGCGGGACACTAGATGATCCTATTCCAACAAAATTCATTTTTTTTTTTAAAAGACTTTTAGGTGATTACGGGCATCTTCTACTAAGTAGAATAAATTTATACTAATTAATTAACGTGTTTAGTGATTTTCTTTTTGAAAAATTTTATTCTTGGTCTGAAATTCGAGATCGTTAAGTGTTTTTAAGCCCAAAAAACGCAAAATTATTTGTCACTCTCAGTTCGTGACTGTTGTAAGAAAATTTTGCAGATGATGAAGTTTAAACATAGGAATTATTGCTAAATAAATTAGCACACGTGTGAACACAATAAAACTTTAGATTGTACCAACCGTTCATGTTCCATTTTGGAAGATTTAATTTATCTAAAATAAACTCACAGTACACAATAGAGTAAAAAGATATAATTATTAATTAAACTCCTTTCTTTTCATATTCTCTCTGATCATTTTATCCAATCTTTTCTCAAGATTACAGTTTTTAGAACAAGTTAATTTTTCTTTTTTGGGTATAGCTGATCGATCAAGCCAGGGTACTACGTCTTTCTTTCTGGCATTCCACAATCTCTAACTCCTTTAAGAGAGAAGAATAAAAACACGCAATAAAGATAAAAAGGGTGAGACAAGCACGGCTAACTTGGCCTAGAATCTACCTATAAGAATCCAATGACCCGCTAAACACTCCGTATATGCGTGTATACAGGCTAGCAAAGGACTTAGTTAAATTAAAATATCACTTACCATATGGTGTTTTTCTAAAGTGAATCTCACCTTTAGTTCCTTTGTCTTTTCATATTCTTTCTGTTTTTCTTAGGCATGCGAGTAATTGACGAACGTTGCTGTTGATTGTTTCGTTCTTTTCCTTTTGACCCTATCCTCTTTTTTTACCGTTGATAGAAAATAACAGAGACAGAAGACAATTACAATTCCTTCAATTGTCAATACAAATTCTGCATATTCTTAAGCTGCTAACCATGAAAACAATCCATTTTATTTTACACAACTTCTAATCTCTGGATTAATATTGTAACGCAGTCTTTTCTCTTTAAAATTAAATATTTTTATCCAATCTTTTTTTAATAAATCTTTAAATTAGTCTTCAAGAACGTACAGATCAAATATTTTAATTTTTGGATATTAAAATACCTAATTAGTTTTTGACTTTGCAAAATAACATATATTTTATTTTTCTTAATGTTAAATGACAATAAAAAATAGAATAACCTAAAATTAATTTTTATAAAGTTAAAAATTAATATCATCATAGCTTAGGTATCCAAATAATGCAATCTCAAGTATTAACTACTAATAGTTAAATAAGTATTGCATCTATTGATGTAAATCTGTTGATGATGGTTTGTTATATTAAGTGTTAGTTTATTTAGTTTAACCTTTCTTTTTTGGTTTTCTGTTATTGTTAGTTAGTTTCAGCTGCTCATGTGTATCAGTGTATATATATAAATATCTTCCTTTATATTAAGAGATGCAATATACAGTTTGTTTCCTATCATTCATAATTCATTCTTTCTATTACATTGCTGATATACTTACTGCAATCTTTTTTCTCAACACCAAGATTTTCGGGACAAGTTTGCTTTTTGGGTCATGTAATAACTGGGATATTTACTCCAATCTTTTCTCAATATCTCGTTTTTGGGGTTTACTCTTAGGATAGAGCTGATCGATCAAGCCAGGGTACCACTGCTTTCTTTTTCGTATTCAACCTTTAAGCAAAGAATAAAATCCCACAATAAAGATAAAGAGGTGAGAAGCACTGTTAAGTTGGCCTATAATCTAGTATATAATTTTAAGAATCCAATGACCCTCTAAACAATCTGTTTGTATATATATATATATATGTGTGTGTGTGTACTAGATAGCAAAGTACTTACTTAAATTAAAAGATCACATATAGTGTGTTGAGTGTCGGAGTGAGTAGCAAGTGAGAGAGACATGGGGAAGAAAATAGAGATAGTAGAGACTAGCTTCACAGCGTTTGATAGGAAAATGGAAAAGCCTCAACATGCTGTATTGAAGGAAGATTGGAAAGCCTTCAAGAAATTCTTCGAGCAAGACAACAAAGCATTGTTGGAGCCTATGGACTTGGACAAGAACACCGCTATTCACGTGGCCACACGCTCCGACAAACCGCAATTACTGGCAGAGTTGCTGGACATGCTGCCCATAACCGACAGGTGGCATGCACTGAGGCGGAAGAACGTTCACCGAAACAACGTTCTTCACCACGCCGTTAATTTCACGGACAACGTTGGAATATTGGACATGATACTCAAGTACGAGAATGAGGTGCCGCCACCACCGGGTGATCAGATTGATGAGTCAGAAGAAAACGGAACGCCGTTGCTTGAGATGAAAAATGATTTAGGTGAAACCCCCCTTTACAGGGCTGCTAATGCTGGCAACCTAAAGATGCTCCAGCACATGGCCAAATGTGTTGAGGATATTCAGGTGCATTTTGTCAGAGGCGACAAACTTCCCATTCTTCACATTGCTATTGTTGGTCGACACTTAGGTACCTCTCTATGTGTGTTCACTTTTTATCCCTATATTTTACTTTAAATGTTGCTGAAATTTATTAGTACTCATATGATACATTAAAAGTTGTTTTAGTAACTGGTAAAAGTAGGGTGTTCATGTCTACCGCAAACCCAACTCGTCAGAAATTGAACGGATTAATTCACGAAAACGGGTATGATTAAGTGTACGTTTCACGTAAGCTCATAAATTTAAGTTTAAAGACGTAAATATAAATTTAAAATTAATAAATTCTGTGTTACCTTTAAAAATTTTGCATATCTCTTGAATATTCTATTATTTATATTTGTGTGTAATGTTATTTTTTTTATTATTGTTTCTTAATTATTATTATTCATAAAAATTCTTTCGTTAAAATCATATAAATCAATTAAAAAAACATTAGATTCGTATTATGATCACAATAATTCAAAAATAACTTTTAATCAAAGTCTAAAATTCTCTGATTAAAAACTGTTAAAATCATCACTTATATATTTAATGAACAGAAAGATTTTAAATTAATAATATTTAGACACACAATTAAATAATAATTTTATTTAATAATAAATTATATATAATAATATATATTTTGTATAACTTACTACATGTTTCTTTTTTATTTGTATAATTATTTAAATATGATACTCATAAAAGAATTTTGAATATCACAGCACACACCTTTAAAATTTGTACAAATGTTTTTTATAATTTTATAATATAATTTATTTTGGTTTTAAATTTGTGGTTAAGTAAATACAGTAGATTATAACTTTTGTATTAAATTTAAAAACTTATACTATATTTTTTTACAAGCTTATTTTTAAACAGTTTTATAAAATTAAGTTGGTCTAAACTTCATTTTAGAGATCTTCACTCAAAAATAGTAAACACCCTTCAGTGAAATTAAGTTGTCTTACATTTCTAAAAATAAATAAATAAATGGGATCAACGGTGTTAGTATTGCTCTACATTATAAAGTTATACATTTTAATTTTGGTTATTGAACATTATTTTTTATTTTCCGGCGCAGATGTAGCCGTTTGGTTAATGAAAGTGGATGAAAGACTCGCTGATGCAAAGGACCAAAGGGGATTGACAGGTCTTCAACTGTTATCCAACATGCCCTTTATTTTCAGGAGCTGTTGCCGCCTGGGAAACGCAAAGTCTATCGCATACTCTTGTATTTTTCTACCCCCCGTACTTCACGTTTTGTTTAATTATTAACTTTATTTTATACTACTTACGACTAAAAATTGTTCTTCGTTAGATTTCTTATCTACTGATATTTCTTACATTTTACACACGATATATATGAAACGACTTGATAATTAATGTGAGAGTGAGATCTTTAATGGCAAGATCTATAACTTGATTAGTCTATTTGGCTCCAATTAATGAACGACAGTGCTTCCTGATGAATATTATGAGTTTGAAGATTATGCTGAAAGCGTCAGGGTCATCAGAAGTGAGAGCGATTTAGAAAGTGGAAAAGATAAAAAGCTACCAACCTCAGGTACTTTATGGGGAAGTACAAATGCAAATTTTTAAGGTATACATGTAACATTTAACATGTAGAGTGTAGATATGAATATCAAATTCCTAATGAAGCAAATATCACAAAATTGCAGGATTTTCCAGAATCAATCATGCAGTCTGGAAACGTCTTGCAAAAGGTACAAAACAGTTAATATACTTCTCTTTTCACTTATTGGATGCGTGAGTAGCTAGAACCTTAGTGTGCTAATTAATTAATCGGTTAACATGTGTATAAATATGTACCGCCTGAAATTTTTATTAAAATAACAAGATGTCACTTCAAATACTATAATTTAATAAAATTTATTATTTTTTAATTTCTTAACAGGAATCACGTTAAAAAAAGTTGTTAAGCTTCTTTAACGTTAATTACATGCAGAATGGGATGCGGTTGATCGTCTTTGGCAGTTAAAAAGGCAGCACAAGCTAGCTGAGTATCTAGCTGACTTGTTAGTGCAGAAAGATTACTCATGGCATAAAACTTGTAATGAGAAACAGCGAACAGTGTCAGTATTGCCAATTATTAAGCCCATAAATGTGACTGCAAGGACGAAACGGGTGAATGAACTGAAAGAGACGCAATCTACGCAGCAAAGCAGGCGTACTTACAGCGACTACACACCGCTGTTGTTGGCAGCAGAGGCAGGAATCGTAGAAATCGTTGAAAAAATCATTAACATGTTTCCCGAAGCTATAAATCATGTTAGTGAGGATGAGCTGAACATACTGCATGTAGCTGTGAGAAACCGTCAATTGAAAATTTTTAAGCTTATAAGGAAATATGGTGCATTGAGATGGTTGGGTGATCGCATAAGTAATAAAGGTCGCACTCTCTTGCACCAAGTGGCTAGGATGGAATACTACAAAGGAAGTGATCAAGCAGGCTATGCATATGAACTCCAAGATGAGTTGCGATGGTTCGAAGTAAGCACTCACCCTTTTAAATTTAAATTTCTCAGCATATTGCCGAGTTATTGAAATCTTATAAAAACATACTTATTACCCAGACAAAACAATTTCCATTGAAGGCTACTTTTTTTCATCTTATCATCGCATTATACTTCTAGAATAATTTTTAACTCGTTTTTAAGAAAGAGATAAAAATAGAAATCAAGAGAAATCAAAGAAGGTAAAAACTGTGGAATAATCATCATGTTCATTCCAGTTTTGGGTGCAGAAGGAAAAGAAGAAAAAGATAAAAACAATAAATGTAATTAATGATGTAGAAAGGGAAAAAAAAAAAAAAAAAGAGATCCACGATTTCATACGATAATAAAGATATAAAAAAAATAAAGTAGAAAGAGGTTAAAAAAAAGGTGAAAATTATGTACTATTATGCAAATACTATTAATTATAAATTAAAATTAGTTTAATTTTACTAAAATATTTGTATATAATACTATCGTAAATTACTAATATAAAATTTTAAATTTGATTAATATACATGTTAACAACACCTAAAGAATTGTAACCAAGTTTTTTTCATAAAAATACGGTACGTGTATAGATATGTTGATTCTTCTGTTACAAGTAAAAGAGAAAATATTAATGGCTACTGGATATCATAAAAAAGAAAATGTAGGAACGGGAGGACAGATTCAAGTGCAAAGTTGATAGGTAACACGCTTTTACGTCATTATTAATTCACTTAAAAAACACGCCCTTAACAGTTTGCTACCATATATTTGTATGCGCAGCGAGTGAAGAAGCTAATTCCAGCTCACCTAATGATGCATTGTAACGAGGATAACCTAACAGCAAAAGAGCAATTTGAGATAGAGCATGCTGACATGTTGAAGGACGCACAAGATTGGATAAAGGAGACAGCTCAATCATGCTCTGCAGTTGCAGTGTTGGTGGCCACCGTAGTGTTTGCAGCAGCCTATACAATCCCAGGAGGAACGGACGCAAGAGGCATCCCCATATTTCTTCACTCTCCAGTTTTCCTCTTTTTCACTATCATGGATGTTGTGGCCCTTGCAAGCTCACTTGCTTCAGTTGTGATGTTCCTTTCAATCCTCACATCCCCATTTGAGATGTGGGAATTCTACAAGTCTCTCCCTCGAAAACTCACCCTTGGATTCACATTGTTGTTCTTCTCATTGACCACTACTATGCTATCCTTCAGTGCAACCATTTTGCTCACAATTCGCTTGGAGTCTGACAAATGGAGTTCGAGTTTGATATATAGTGCAGCCTTTTTTCCTGTCTCAATATTCGGGTTGTTGCAGTTCCCCTTTTATATTGCAATCAAAGACAAGCTAATGCTGTTTTTGAAGAAATTTAAGAAGATGATTCCGAGGTCGGGTGCAAAAGCAAAGAAAAGAAAGTATCGTGTCTTCGAGCGTTGAAGCTTCTCCTTCTACCTTTGTGGGGTTGATTTTTTGTATTTTGTGTGTACTGTTTTGATACTCTTTGCTTTGTGCGTGTTTGGTCAGCTAGGTCGTCCATCATAAAATTGAATTATTTTTAAAACCAAAAATTTCATGCCGTTTTCACACCAATATAATGATGTTCTACTGGTTAATTAATAAAGTTTATCAATTCAACAATGAACCATTAACATAATGATACGAATTGATACTATTGTATGAAAGTAATTTTATATCTTCGAACAATATCTTTTTACTAATTTTTTAATACTTTGTATAAAATTTGATCTAAAGAAAGAGTAAATGTATTTAACATGTTAAAACTATCTATCTATCTATATATTTTATTCATTTATAAATAGGATTATTGTTTTAAAAAAATTTAAATTATCTCTATCATATTAGCTATTATAGTAAAATTATCAAGAGAAAACTATTCGTTTAGTTCATTCCTTATTTATTTACATTAACCATTAAAGACTAATTAAAGAAATAAAATAAATATTATTTAATAAAAATATTGTATTAAAAATATAAAAATATTTTTTCCAATAATTAAAAATGTTTTATAAGATGTATCAATTAGTTTTGATTATTTTTTTAATTCGTTAATATGATCCTATCTTAACAATATTAGTATTTTTATTCAGTAGTGGTTAGGGGCCATGAGCTGCCTCCTTTTCCTGTTCTGTAGCCTCGCAAACGTGGTCTGCATCTGTACTGTGATGTACGTTTAGTTTTAACTTATCATAATTATTCAAAATCCCTATCTTCAAAATCTTTACAATATTTAGTTGCAAGCTACACACGCATGTACAAAGAATATTACGTTATTCAAAATTAGTATATTGGATGAGACAAGTATTCCAAATGAGTATCACCTTAACATAAAACTTAATTTTAGTTTAATTTTTATAATTGTAATTAAATTATTTACTTTAAGGGGTAGATCAAATGATGATAAATTCGTTAGTTGATGAAACCCTTTAATACACACAGTTTACTTGTTTGTTTATTAATTAATTGTTGAATTGTCATTAGTAATTATCATTTTTTTCAAGAATTTTTAGCTCATAACAATTCATATTATTAATTCGGTAATTATTTAAATAAATTAAAATAATTTCATTATACTGAGCTTCAGAAAAAGCTTACTTGAAAAATATATATAAATGAGAAGTTATTTTAATTCTGTATAAATTTTCTTAAATGTCCTTTAACTACTATAAAAAGGATGATATGTAAAATATTTTTCATTAAAACTAACTAATAATCATGCTATCCTGTATTTATAAATGTTCCAGAAAATTAAATAAA
The DNA here is from genome assembly GCF_003935025.1 of Abrus precatorius. Taxonomy (NCBI): domain Eukaryota; kingdom Viridiplantae; phylum Streptophyta; class Magnoliopsida; order Fabales; family Fabaceae; genus Abrus; species Abrus precatorius. The sequence goes on along the minus strand of NW_020874292.1, from coordinate 27,804,748 downwards.
AATTTAAAATTTAAAATAAAATAAAATTTGTATACTTTTAAAAATAAAGAGACTTAGTTAGTTTTTAAAAAATAAAAGATCAAAACCACACATAAACTAAATTAAAAAATACAATTAAATTTTACATTTATATTGAACATGTTTCAAAGAATGAACATATTATTTAATTTTATATTAAAACATCTTAAATTTTAAAATGAAATATTGATTTTTTAAATATTTCCATTTTATATTTCCTAACATTTGCTGAGTAAAATTCACAGTTGAAAAGGATCAAATGAGAATATACGCTTGCGTCTAATCCACACGTGACTGGTCCACCAAAATTAGGTGTCACCTTCCAATCACTCGGTCTCAGGGTTAGGTGAGCTCTTGAATTGGATGAAGGGTACCCCTTACTCAAACGCATAACAGTTGAAGAGATTATCTCAAAATTTATTTCATATAAAATCAAATTTGATAAACACATTTCAAAGCTTTTAAGTCATTGAGTTTATATTGCATAATGTACAATTATAATATATTAATAAAATTATTGTGCATTATAAGGATATTATTAAATTAAAATAAGTTTTATTTGTAAAGAAATAATTATTTATCATCAATAATAATTTTGTTATATTAATTATGAAGAAACTAAAAAAATTAGAATGAATTATAAAAAAATAATTACTTTAATTTTATAAAATATATTAAATATATAAAAATGTATAATTGCAGAGGATAACCCTATCTCATTTTTAACAAGTTACCATCCATTAAATTTAATGTGTTCAGTCTTCTTTCAAGCTGATTTGTATTTCATTTATTTACTTCCAACAAAAGTTTCATTTTTCTCTATTTTGGTTTTACATTGAAGTTAAATTATTCTGCTTGATACTTGCTGTTTTCCCATGTTATGCACGTGTGGCTTTTTAAGTTTCTAACAAATGGTATATATTATTTTAAAATGTTAAATATAACACATAATATCATCGATTAATTTTTCAAAATACATATTGATTAAAAATTTAAATAAATCCATCGGTTTGACCGAAAAAACATAATTATCTAATCAGGTAACCCTTTCAGACAACATATAAAACTGGATGACTAAAGAATTGGTTCAAAGTCAAGGAAAATTGATGAAGAACCCACCATGGAAAAATGATTTGAAACAGTCTTTAATTAAACATTTAAAAAAAACAATTAAATAAAAGAGAATATTAAGTTATAAAGGTCCACATATATATGCTATTATTCAATTTCTTATCACATTAACTTTATTTTATAAAATGCGTAATTTAGTCTTATAAAAAACTTTAAATTTTTACTTAACTTGTTTTTTACAATTTATTGGTGATCTATTAAATAATATGTTATAATTTTTATATAATTATCAACAATTTTACTACAACTTACAGTCTGATAACGTATTCAATTTTAAAAACATTACTAATATGGATAGTAGAAAGTATATAATCTTTAAATTATACACATTAACACAAAAGGTATGCATTTTATTTGGTTATCAAGAATGATTGTGCAATATAGAGCCAATATGACGAAAGTTCAAACCTCTAACAAATCATATGCTTTTTCTTTTCTAAAATAAGTGATTAATTTTGATAAAATTATTTAATCAAATATAGATTGTGAAGGAAAAAAAATACCGATTAATCTCTTAAAATTTTAAATATAAGATACTTAAAATTTTCATTCATTTTTGATAATTTTTTATAGAATAAATTGAATCACTAATATTTAAAAATAAATTAACACGTATTATTTTTTAAGGATTAATTGTTTATTAAACAAAATAAAATACTCTTCAGGTTGAGTGGTTATTTTTTTCAAGAATAAATTTATGTATTTATTTATTTATAATAGAAAAAGACACACTGGGAGATTTCGCCTTTGTAATGACAGTGTAGTTATAACAAGCTAGCAAAGCGGCGGATTGGGATATTCTGGTTGATTTGGAGGACTTTTAAGGTGCTCTTTTCAAACCTACTTCTCCGCTGTTTGGAACAACCATTTTCATTTCATTTTCGTTTCTAGATTCACGCTCCCATTCCCACCTCACTCATTCACTCACACACAATGGCACCTTCACTCGTACCTAACGGGACCCTCACCACCGCTCCAGTCACCGGTAGATTCGCCTCCGTCTACAGTGAGGTCCAAAACAGCCGCGTCAACCACGCGCTCCCTCTTCCCTCTGTTCTCAAAAGTCCCTTCACCATTGTCGACGGTCCCCAAAGCTCCGCTGCCGGAAACCCAGGTCATTATCCTTCACTCATTTCGATCTGTTTCTCTCTGTTACTGTCTCTCATTCTCAATGTGCGTCCGCGCGTGCAGATGAGATCGCGAAGCTGTTTCCGCATTTGTTCGGACAACCTTCCGCAGCATTGGTGCCTAGCGATTCACACGTGGCGCAGCCGCATCGCACGTTGAAGATCGGCGTGGTTCTCTCTGGAGGCCAGGCTCCTGGCGGCCACAATGTCATTTCTGGAATCTTCGGTAACGCTCGATTTCAATCCAATTCAATGAAACAGTTTTCTCTTCTTCTTTTGGTACTTAACATTGGTCACATGCGTGTAGTTACTGAGTTTCAACTTTTCCGGGTTTTTTTTCCGTCTTAGATTACCTGCAAGTTCGCGCAGAAGGAAGCACATTGTATGGTTTCAGAGGTGGTCCTGCTGGCATCATGAAGTGCAAATACGTTGAACTAACCTCTGACTATATTTATCCTTATAGAAATCAGGTTCATTTTTCTTTGTTACAATTTTTTGGAACGTAGTTTTACCAGTTTTGCTGAAATCTGGAAATCCTTATTATATTGTTTTAATCATTCTTGTATCATGACTTCTGATGCTGTCTTATTGTATGTGTTTGAGATTCGATATGTTAATAATTTAGTATGTCGAACTGTTATTACTTTATTTTGTATAATCAATGGTTACAAGATTTTGATAGCTAATAATAACAATTTCGGTTGGTAGGGTGGCTTTGACATGATTTGCAGTGGGAGGGATAAGATTGAGACACCGGAGCAGGTGAGTTTGTGAGGCTGTGTTCACTACATAACATGATTAATTCATTTGAGCTCTTAAAGGTCTTCTTTAAGTCTGAAGATTAATTTAGTCTACTTACATGGTACAGTTTAAACAAGCTGAAGAAACGGCAAGGAAGCTAGACTTGGATGGGCTCGTTGTTATTGGTGGAGATGACTCAAACACCAATGCATGCCTTCTTGCTGAGAACTTCAGGTTTGACTAAATGGAATTTTTGATTCAGTGTTTCTATGATCTAGGATGCTTTGTTAATGGAATGGTTTTCATGTTGGTTAATAATTTACCTACAAGATTTTTTACCAGTCCATCTATTATTTAATTAGCTGGTATGTGCATATATGAAGAGAATCAATTTCCATTTATGAATACATACAACTTTCCTGTTGGTTTAGCTAGTTTTTGTCTAATGCTTTTATATGGATTCATGCAGGAGCAAAAATTTGAAAACACGTGTGATTGGATGCCCTAAAACCATTGATGGTGATTTGAAATGCAAGGAAGTTCCCACAAGTTTTGGGTTTGATACTGCATGCAAGGTAAATGAAAATGTGCAGTCAGTCTTCATTGTACATTTATAATTTTGTATTGTTCTAGTCCCTACCTTTTAAACTCTGCAAGTATGGAATTTTAGCTTTTGATAAACAGTAATCTTTTATGTGTGGGTAAGGGAATATCAAGTATATAAGGATGCTTTTGATTGCTACTGATGCATTGCAGTTTCTCGAGCAGCACATTCAGCATATCGTAGAATATATCTTTCTCCAACCGTTGTCTCTCTTCCTTGAATTCTCTGTGTTGTGTGTTCCATATTGATGGGAAGGAGGGGGGTTCTTGTGGTGTGATCTTTTCTACTACTCGTGTTTGGTTTATATGTAACATTATGATATTTATGACCTCTCCTGAATATACTCCTAAATATTAATCTAGTAATGCACATTTTCTAAAGAAAATCTTAAATTTGGTCCTCCAAAATTACATCCTTCATCATATTATTCTTTCAAAGATTTTGATCACTAAAATAGTTCCTTAAATATTCAAACCATCACTATATAAGTCCTTGTATTAGTCCCACAAAGATATAACATGCCCACCAAAGATTTAAATTGTCACCAACTATGTTAGTCCTCTAAAATTGTTTTACCAAATTACTCGCTCAAAGATCTAAAACATCAGCTTATACGTCCCTTATAGAGGACTGAAGTAATGGAAAAAAGAATCTTTAAAGGACTAATTTGATGACAAAATCTTTAGATGGTTAAAGTGGTGACAGAAGAATCTTTGAGGAATTAATTTGGTGAGATTTTTTTATGACATTTACAGAGAGTTATGTAATTTTGAAGAACTAAACTGGGAGTTTTCTGTATTCTTTTATTGCTAAATGTTGTTAGATATAGTATAGATAGCTTTTTGGATACATGTTGCATGACCTGACTATTTCTCATTTTTTATGTTAATTTAATGCAGATATATGCAGAAATGATTGGAAATGTTATGATTGATGCCCGATCAACCGGAAAATATTACCATTGTAAGTACACAAAGTTGAGACACTATTTAGATATATATAGTGATTTAGACTGAAGCGTTTTGGAGTTGCATCACCTTGGACACGGATAGCTGTTGTTGCTGTTCTCTACTACTTCCATTTCCATTACTCCCCTCTTCTTTCAACATGGACTGCTTCACTTTCTAAACATTTATCTCTTTAGAGCTGCTGCTATAATTTGTTCTTATTTTATCATCTGAAGGCCTGAGTGAGGCATTATGCTATATCATTTTATAACAAATTACTTATTTATCCTTCTCTTCTCAACTCTTCTCATATTCAAGCAAAACATTGACAAGATGGTTATATCTATCCTTATTGTCGCTCTTTAGTTTATATGATATCATCCATTCTACTTTTGACTAGCAAAAATGCCACATTCATACGTCATCCTTGCCTTATGTTATGTCTACATTTGTCTTGTTATATGAATATTTTCTATTTCTGATTCTTTTTGTATTAAAATTCATGTTTTTGTGCTGATGAAGGGTTTTATAATTTCATGGAATGTTATTGGGTCATTGACAGTTACATCAATATCAACTATGCCCTCAAGATTAGATTTGATAGAACTTCTGAAACAGGATTTGCACTTCTTGGAGATTTCTTTCTTTAATACCTAAATAAAATGTGATGTTCAGAAAAGAAATGATGCTTCAATTTATATGGTGGATGAGACATCATTTTTTTAACCAGCATATAGCTCTCTTCCTCTGTGTGTGTGTGTGTGTGTGTTCATTATTGCTCCACTGGATTTCAAACAGTGACATATGATCATCTGTCTGCAGTTGTGCGGCTCATGGGGCGTGCAGCTTCACACATTACACTGGAATGTGCTTTACAAACTCATCCAAACGTTACAATTATTGGAGAAGAGGTTTGTCATAAAGTTGATCATTTATCTAGTGGTTCTGCACTCTAGGGATTCATAAATTAATACAAAATGCTTCCATGTTTATCTTATGATTAAAGCTTGCTAATTTGTAAGAATTCCTTTATCAAAATTTAATATAACCTGTAAATTTGCATCTCAGGTTGCTGCAAAGAAGCTGACACTGAAAAATGTGACAGACTATATTGTTGATGTTATTTGTAAAAGAGCTGAAGTTAATTATAACTATGGTGTTATTCTTATCCCTGAAGGTCTTATTGATTTCATTCCTGAGGTATCTATCATTCTGCATAAAAATAATTTATTTACCAGTGTTTCCTCTCTGTGAACTTGTGATTATGCATTGGTGTTCATGTACAATCTGCATGAAAGCACACACTTATGATTATATTCATTTGTACATGATATGTGCTATTTGCAGGTCCAGCATCTTATTGCAGAACTCAATGAAATTCTAGCCCATGATATTGTGGATGAGGGTGGGTTATGGAAGAAGAAACTCACTGATCAGTCATTAAAACTTTTTGAATTTTTACCTCAAGCAATTCAAGAACAATTGATGCTTGAACGAGATCCACATGGAAATGTTCAGGTGCCTAGTGTTGTTATAGTGCAGTGTGTTTATTTGGCTCCAATGCTCTATTTGAATCAGCATTAGTGTTAACCTTCCTTGCATTCCCATTTAGGTTGCCAAGATAGAAACAGAAAAAATGCTTATTCAAATGGCTGAAACTGAGTTGGAGAAGAGAAAGCAAGAAGGCAAATATAAAGGCGAATTTAGGGGGCAATCTCACTTTTTCGGGTATTTTATCTAATAGTGATATCGTTTGCCAGTTTGACTTCGTTGTTAGAGTTTGTAGTTACCACTTGTTTAAAATATGCAGTTATGAAGGGAGATGCGGTTTGCCAACTAATTTTGATGCTAATTATTGCTATGCTCTTGGTTATGGTGCTGGAGCCCTCCTTGAAAGTGGGAAGACTGGATTAATATCATCAGTTAGTGCTTCTCTCTATGACTCCATCTTTTGTTATCAACTTAAATATTTTTTCTGGATTGGTGTTGATATTTGATTGTGCTTTGAAATTGTGTTTGTTTTGTAATACTGATGGCATCAACTTAATTTTTGAATTCGCTATGATAATTTTGACTAGGTCGGTAATTTATGTGCTCCAGTAGAAGAATGGACTGTTGGTGGAACTGCACTCACCTCACTAATGGATGTGGAGAGGAGGCATGGTACACATTTTGATTTATGAGAACTTTTTGCTTTGCCCCCAATTGCAATTCAGTGAAATTGCCGTCATGCAATAACCTTTTGTTTCAATGTTGTAGTAAAACTTAAATCCATAGCTATACCCTACTGCATCAGTGCTATAAAAGACAATCAAAATGCATTTTAAGTTAGAAATATTTTCTCTTGGAAATTTTTGGACATGATATTGACAGTTTTTATTGTTTTGACAACTTCTGGTTATGTCAAAATCATAGAAAGTTTGTACATGTTGCATTTATTTGAATGCTTTTTTTGTTCTGCTGTTTATGAATGTGTAATTTTCATTGCAGGTAAATTCAAGCCTGTGATCAAGAAGGCAATGGTGGAGCTTGAAGGTATATATTCATAAAAACTTAAAATGACTTGGGCTTTAATACTCCACTAAAGTAGTAAGTGAACTACATTTTTCATTCATGTTGGATCAGAAAAATTAAATGAAAAGGAGGGAAGTTTTTTTTTTATAGGTTCATAATGTGGTACAAATTACAAAAGATTAATTTTTGTTATTTTGCTTCACTAATCACCGTGGTACGAAAAAATCAGTTATTTCTTTTCACTAATCACCATGACATTGGTCCCCCAGACCTTAGTGGGTGGATCCTGACTGTATGTTAAAAATATAAATTTTGCAATATCCGATACTAAAATGATTTCAGTTTTAACTTTCAACATCAGCTCCAGTTATCTTGATACTGAATGACTATATTCCATGTTGAATTATTCAGGTGCACCCTTCAAAAAGTTTGCCTCCTTGCGGGATGAATGGGCCCTGAAGAATTGCTACATCAGTCCAGGTTTGCATTGACTATTATTTCACCTATTGCTTACGCTGCCTTCAATCGGATTGTTTCTTTGTTTTGTTTATACATTTAAGTTGACTGAAAAAAAATGCTTAGTTTTAATCTACTTTTTTGTTTAACTGGAGTCCCCTACATTATTACTCAAGTTTGTTGCTGGTGATGATGATTTCATTGCAGGTCCAATCCAATTTGCCGGCCCTGGATCCGATGCAATTAATCACACTCTACTCCTAGAGCTTGAAGCCCTAGCTTAAGCATAGAATGAGGCCCTTGTTTTTATTCATGTTGTTCTTCGGGATCTTGCAAATATAGTTGAACTGAAACTAGCTAGAGTTTTTGTGTCTACGTATGAAATTTATCAAATAATGGTTCGTGAGTTGATTGATGAGCATTAATTAATGACCAGGTAGAAAATCAAATTTTCGACATCATCGCATATTTGCCTTCAAGTTTAAAATATTTGAGCCGCTGATCATTGCATTTCAAGTTTATTGGCTTTCGTTTTCCTGTTTTTTTTTTTTCCAAGTCATTGAATGTCAAGCCGATTTGATTGAAGTTTCTTTGATGTTTTAGATTATTTTCCATTTTTACAGGCGAGAAAACTATTGTATGATTTAAAGAAAGTTGTTGCCTTTTTCGTATTTAGCCATTGTCTCATCGTAACTTGTGTGTGTTCGTTTTATTGTCTACAACTACTTAAAACATTTCCGCTTGAGCCACAAAAAAACAAGTTTGCAATACGACAATTAGTTGTTTTTTTCCTTTTGTTTTAGTATATTGAATTTTTTGCCCAAAGCTAAAGAGTTATTTCAAAATTTGAAACAATTTTCCAAGCTTGTCAAAACACTGTCAAAATTTGAAACAATTTTTGGTCATTTACTCTATCAATCGATGAGGATTAAGTGCAGAGTGCAGAGGACCTCAATGAGTAAATATGTATGGATGCAATATTAAAATCAAACATTCATTGACGGCTAGTTGTAACATGTGAAATTACAGCTGGAGTTAACAGTACAAATGAATGAAGTTATTCATGATTTAAGTTTACTTTATTAAAGGCTTAATTAAATTTGTTTTAATGAATAATAATGTTCAAACTTGATTTTAAATTTGAATACATAAACCAGTCAAATTTAAATTTAATTAAATTGACATTAAAAATTAATGAATATTTCATGTGTGTTAATTTTAGACAAGTGAAAATTATATAATTAACAAGTTGTTTCTACATCTTAAAAACTATCATTACATACTTTCATTTTCAAATGTCTTTAATTTTTCTTTTTTCTTTCATCTCATCTTCTAAGATAAAAACATCTACAGAATATTAAATTGATGTCTAAAATACCTCATTAATATTTTTAATAAATAAACAGAAAATAATTAAGTTATAGATTAGCTAAAAAAATTAAGCTCAAACTTTATTTGCAACAGGTAAAGTGTAAGTTTAAATTTTGCACATTAAATAAACTTGTCAAATTTAAACGTTATTATTTTTACAAGTCAAGCTTAAATTTTTAGTTAACTCAGCTAGTGAAAGAATAACGAACTGTATATTCCTAGTTCCTTTTTCCATTTTACCTTCTTTAAAAATCAGACTTGCATTGCCATATCGATGGAAGGGGTGCAGAAGAAATAAGAAAAAGACTTTTGAAAATTAAACATTCTACTAAATCCTAACTTACATTAACCGTGGAAAAATGTGGAACAAATCATACTCCTATTAACCTTTCTGGTTTTCATAGTACAAAATTTAAAAATTTGTGTGTCTACTATCAAAATCTGAACTAAAATGATGAGTGTAGATAAGCCCAAGTGGCATACTCTTGAAGGTAACATGAATTTTCCAGAAAGGATAATTAATCAGTGGGATCGGATACATATGAACATGGGATTCATATGATTCAACGAATAATGATTGTTACCAAATTATATATTGGTTTCTACATTTTGGGGTGACTACAGCTAGTAAGATGTTGACGATCAAACGTGGTGGGCTTGCAATTGGGTCAAGGGGAAGGATTTATCGCTGCTGGTTGTGTCTGTGACAAATCAACCAGTCGCTTTATGACTTTGGTTCGTAGTAGATGTACAAGAAAAAACATCTCTCGCTTTCTTTCTCTCTTATACACATTCATCCATACAGATACAGACACGGTGAATATGCTGAATCACTAGCATCACTTGGTAAGCATGTATTAAGTTAAATAAATTGAAAGTTTGTGAATCATAAATGTGTAGTGGACTTTATTGAACCATGCACATGACCTAATTTATGTCTCACCAACATGGGGTTGGGTTGGGTCCATAATACTATAAGCTTCTAAGGGGTATGGTATATGTCCTATATGATGACTAACTGTGATGATTTGGAAGTAAATGAAATAAGCACAAGCATTCAATTCTTCTTTATGCTTTCTGCTTCGCTTATTTTTCTTTCCTTTTGCACCAAATTGGCTTCTTGAGTGATGGGTTCTTTGACTGTTTGACTGTGTTAATCTCGTTTTGAAGATGCCAAACTGAAAAGGACGGCCACTTTTTCTCCCGAAGACAAAGCTTGCACTGGTTTATCTTTTGGTCTTGAGGGGTACCTCTTTTATGTGCAAACCTCGTTCCTTCACATGCTATGCTTATTTGCCCTTTTTGGACTGTTCCACTTACCACGTTATGGAACCTCCCCAAACAATTGCGGTATTGCATATTTGGATTTCGATTCAAATGTTAATGAATTCACGTTTATTTTTAATTTAATTTTTTCAAGAAACACACATAATATATCTCTCCCCGTCCCCTCGAGATCTTTGATGCTCCTTTCATATCTCAAATTTTGTTAAATTACGCATAAAAACCAAATGATAAATGGTATATATAGATCATGCGAGTTTACTATACTATGCATTATTATCAATATGGACATTTTTTAAGTAAATTTCACTCCTTTCTTTTTTATCTTAAAAATATATATATTCTTTCGTACAATTAATGTAAGTCAAATTTTAATATATTTTATCTTAAAAATTAGTTTTCCCTTTAACAATTCTCAGCGTTAAGTAGTTGTTAATCTCTATAATAAAATTAGGAAGTTGAAAGATAAAATGAGAATTTTAAATGAACTTTTAACGTCAGTAATAAACATGTTTTGTCAAGGTAGGAAAGTGTAATGTTTTTAAAATATAAAAGATGTAATTTGAACAATAACCAAGACAATAACTTGTAATAAAATATATAATTTTTTAAAAATACGGCTAACAATTCTAGTATTACCTTTATTTATGATTATATTATATTAGTTAACATCTCGAGAGAAAGGATGACGACAGACTAAATTTAATGAATACTCTTCAAAGTTATTCAAAATAGATAGGTTTTATCGATACATAAGTAAAATTAGTATTCGTTAGTATATCTAAGTGTAAAACCTGTGCACATGTATATTATTTACTAATTTTTAATAGATAATGTATTTTTAAATATAAATAAATATTAAAATTTAAATAATATATTTATAAATGTCCAAACTAAATAAAATTTGATATGAATGATTATAAATATAATAGAAGATGATTCAACCGTTAAATTGATATTTTATATTTTATAAAAGAATTGTTAGATAATACAAATGTTTAATTAAAAATTTAAATATAATTTTAGTTCATATAAATATAATATATTTTGTGATAAATTTTTAAAATTTATTATGGCGCTGTTATATTATTTATTTTAGATTTAATTATATTTTTAATTTTTATAAATGTAACATATTTTATGATAAATTTTTATAATTTTTTTTAGAATTTAGTTATTGAAATGTTAAAAAGTTAGAATTTATTTTTTATTAATAATTTTTCTTCTGTTAAGTGTTAAGTTGTCTCATAGATAGTCAACTCATCACTGTCATATATGATTATATTATTTAATTTCTTTATTTAAAAATGATATTTATAAAGAAATTACTTGCGTATTTTAAATATTTACAAAAAAAAAAAATCTTTTGATACTCTAAATGTCTTTCCTTCCAACATCTTCTTTTCTTTCTCTATCTTCATCTTTGTCTCCCTCTGTTTTTATTGGTTTTCAATGTTCCACCAGGCAAGTTTTATACATTTACATCAAAATGGTTGAACCTTTCAAGTCTTAAAAATAGAAAGAGAAGAAGCAGGTTCTCAAAGAAAAAAAAATTAAGGTTATAAGGGACTTTTTTAAAATATTTAAAATATATTATAAGACATGTTTATAAATATTAATTTAAATAATAAAAGATAAAAAAAGACATGAAAATACATAATAGTGATTAACATTGATAAGTTGACTCTAAAAAAAAGTTTAGTACAAAGTTGATGATGGTGACTAAATTTTAACATTTTAAAAATTAACTCCTAATAGAAATATTTATAAGAAGTTTTTATAAAATATATTATATTTATAGAGATTAAAAATATAATTAAATCTAAAATATTTAAAAAAATAAAATGATGTGTAAGAGTATTAAGTTGGCTACTTGCCAATTAAAAATTATGACAAAATTAAATCTTAATGTTTTAAAGATTAAATAAAAAAAAATTATAACAACTTGTCACAAAATATGTTACATATATAAAGATTAAAAATATATTTAAATTTTAATTAAATTATAAAAATGTATATTTAAATTAATTAAACTATAAAGAATAAGTTGAAGTATATTTATAGATAGTCATAAAATAAGAATATTAGGATAAAAGTTATTTGCCATCCAAATATAAATAGTTTTTAAAAAAGATAATTATAAAGACGAATATTATACTGTGCTCCTTAAACACTACTTACAGTCATCTCTATTAAGGTAGTTCGAAATCAAAGTATAATTTATCACAAGTCTAATTTTGATGAACTTTGTGTGGTTAATCGATCTGCTACACTAAGTCTGAAGGTAAACAAACATAGTAACAGGTGATCGTTTCGAGCAAACAGCGTGCCTGGGAATCTTACAAATGGCGATTCTTTGTATTTTACTGTTTAAATCATTAAAAATTGATACTCTATATAATATTATTATTTCGTCTCTCAAAATTAGAATTGGCAAAATAAATTATCAATTTATATACTGTCCGCCCAAATCAAGTTTTAAACTTTGTTAAATTACACTAAATTAATAAGTTCACTTTTTATTTGATTCAAATTTTTAAAGTTTATTTTATATTTAAGAATATTTAAACGAATCAACTCGATTAAGCTGACTCATTTTATGAGTTTTACTTTTTTTTTTATCACGCTCAGTCTTAAAATAAATCTAGCCAAAGTACTTCTTATTATTCTTATTACATCAAATTAAAATTATTATTATTATTATAAATTTTATACAAATTAAATTAAATAATGTTAAAAATTAAACTAATTTGAGGCATATATTCTTTACATATTTTTATAATTTTAAATAAAGGAAAAATAAAATAAAATAAAATTTTCCTATATTTTTTATTATCACACCCAATTTAGAAACAATTATTTGTTTTAAATTTTATATCAATCTATAATTTTTTTACATTGTTCAAATTTTAAAAGGTAGGTAAATATATAGCTAAGTTGACCTTAAATTCAAATTCAAATAGACTTTTTTATCTCGTTAAAATTTCAACAATTAATTGCAGGAAGAGACTGGTAGGTTGGATTGAATTTATGAAGATGACTATACGTAGATGACATTAGAAGGGGGAAAAGGTTCATAAGGAAACTTCATGGAAACATATCATGAAATTTTTACGTTAATTTGGGTTCAACAACTAGTAGCCGAATGTTTAAACACCACATTATATATATATATATATATATATATATATATATATATATATCTTTACAACTCACTCAAAAGTTTAGGATTAGCCTAATCACTTTCAAGATAAATGGTGATTATCCTAATAATTTCTTGAAGCTTTCCACTGTTCTCTATTTCCTCTATGAGTACCTAATTGAGAGGAGGGAGGGAGACAAAGGAACGAGATTAGAACTTCAGTTCCATATGAATACATATAAAATTCATATGATTATAATAAATGCAATAATCATCTAAAGTGTTGGTGACAAACTGACAGGCTGCCTGGAATTGACAATTCAATTTGTTTATTTTTTTATTATTTATATGCTTTGATTATAATATTTTTTATGATAAAGAAAATCTGAAAGATATGTTTACTTTGTATCAGGAACTAAATTCCGATGTCTTTTGTCTCTTCTCGTGTCTGGAGTAGGTGTAATCAAGATTACTATGATTTGATTTCATATGATGTTTGCACCAAACGGAAAAGGAAACACTTAGATTTAACATAATTTAGGTCACGACCTTTGAACAACATATAGCAAGCAGCAGCATTATTATTACACCACAAAATTAAAATCTTAATAATGACAAGTTAATTTTCGAAATTTTCTACAAGCAAAACACACAACATACGTATTACTTCAAATTTAATTGATTTTAAATTCAACTCGCTAACTTCTCATACAATAAAAATCTGTACTTATATTTATTACCATTTTGCTAAAAGTAAATATTGGAATTTTTTAAAGATTAACTTTAAGTCATTACAAATTTTAAAATGTTAAAAATATAATATATTTTTTTTTAAAAATATTTTTAAATTTTAGTCACTTAAAATCAATCTTAAAAGTTAATATTACCATAACCATACTTTCTAATCTAACACCGACTTGAAACGATGACGGGCATATCTAATTAATTAGCATAGATAACTGTTTTTTTTTTCTATCTTAAAATAATTGTCAATTTAGAGTAACGTACAAGAATTAAGAAAATTATTAATTCTTCTAAAACTTGAAAAAAAAAATTGAACCTGAAACTAAATTAAACGTGTTTGGGACTACATATTAATACTTCACTTCTTTTTAAAAAAAAGCATTTAGTTGGACAATTATTAAGATAAATTAATTAGCTACAAAGCTTATTAAACTAAGCTTTAAAAAATTATAATAATTTTACGAATTCAAATAAACCATTTCAAACACTCTCAACATTTCTCATTATGATTTTAACAAACAATAAGTCTAAAAAGAGACTCATTTAGCAACGATCAGAGCAGTAATGTCCACGGTGAAAAGAGAAACAAAAATATTATGATTAATATATGCAAGATGAATATCTCAAAATTAATAAACAATGAATTTGTCTTTCACTCCTTAACGCAACCTTTTTATCTTACCCTTTCTGTTAATTGTGTATTTGTGTAAAAGTTATCATATTAATGTCAATTAATTATTCATTCATAAAAAAATGAATTTGTAGGAATTAATGTGTAATATTATAACAATTAAGCTAGTTTAAGTTATTATATATATATATATATATATTGTTGAGTAAAATAATTTAAATTATGTGAGTACAACAAATATTAGAAGATTTAGTTTTATTACGTTGTAAATGTTTTTATGTAAATTATTATGTTTGTTACGAGAGAAACTAGTTATAAATTTAAATGATATATATTTATTTTTTCAAATAAATTTTTTATTTAAGATACGTATGGTGTTGGGAACTTGGGAGAGAAGCTAGCTGCAAGTACAACTGTACAAGGTTTGGTGGATTATCGTCCTTTTTTAAAATTGGACTTCCCCAAACATGGGACCAAAACTAAACATATTATGCTTCTTGTTTAAGAAAACCAGATAAATAAATAAATTTTTAGTTTTCAGTATAGTAGCTGTGTGAAAGGTAGCACTTTCTTTTTTTAACTTGTCAAAAAAATTATATCATTTTTAATTAACATGTATGAATTTTGTATTAGAAAATATGCATCTTTTCCTTTAAATAATAAAACCAGTAATACTATTGTTTTTCACAACAAAGTTTTTGTTAAAATAGAACTTAGTTTATAATTTAATGCGCTTAAACCAATATAAATAGAGATTTATTGACTAAAAACAATAATATTTATCGAGTCCAATTATGAGAATTCAAACTGTAATTCCTGTGACAAAACTCAACTTGTTTTACTCTAAATTTAATTTAATAATATTTTATTTTTAATATATTGAGATGCGTGATGATGATGAAAATGAAACAAATAGCCAGGTGTTTGAAAATCACAACCCGAGCACCCACGGAGAAGCTGATAAATCACATTCCAACGACAAAGAATTTCATATACCATTTATAATTTATAACATATTCGTTGAAATCGGAACAGTAAATTTTTTGTTTTAATACAATTTTTGAAAACTGTATACTTTTACCTCACTATCAAATATTATTATTATTAAAATGAATCGACCCTGGAAACAGTTTTTATAATGTATGGAGAGTGTTAAATTGAAAGAAAAATTGTAGCAAATTACTAGAAAACTAATAATTCTCTGTAACGAATGAGACCCCTCATACTGGTTAATGATAAACATTTTTTTTTTCTTTTCTGGGAAAGAATAAATTGTTTCTCTATGGATTGGAGAGGACAACGGGGGAGCGTGGAGACGTGGCCAAGTGTTAGCAAACAGCAAAAGCGAAAAATTGATGAAATAGTCTGAATTCTGAGCTACAAAGACATGTAAAATGGCGATCGCCAAATAAAAAGGAAAAAGGAAGAGTAGGTTCGATGTGGGACCATCAAATAATGTTTGCTTTTGCCCCCACATGCCCTCTATCATTTTCCCTCCAAACAAACGCCATTAACACTCTCAACTCCGTCCCTTTCATTTCAGCCTCTTCAATTTTCAAGGTTTCGTGCCTTCTCGCAATCGGGAATGTGTTTTTTCGTCTCAATTTTCAAATCATTAATATACTAAATCAATTTACAATTTTTTTCTTTTAGGAAACATAAAATGTTAAATAATAAAAGTGTTATGCTCGTAGATTAATTAAATTATAAATTATATAAATAAAAAATTATAAATTTATCTTGTTAATTTTTTAATAATTTAAATTTATTCGCTCTTAAATTGAAGTTGCACTTAAATTCTAATATAAATCTCGTACATAATCATCATATCATATCCTGTCACATGAAATGAGCTTTTCACAATAGATTTCTATCCCACGTCCCACACATTCCCCAGTGATCTGCAGCCACTTGTACGTCAAGTTCTGTGGTCGGGGCCCACCTTAGTTGTTACAATGGGCTTCACCTTAAGCCCATTTACCCTTGGGCTTCTCTTACCATTTACACCCATTACGTCATAACGGTAATAACTAATAACCCTCTCATTAACATTTCAACTTCGGGTACAAATTATAAACAAAACGAGTTAAGTCAAATGCTCAAAAATTAAGTTTAAGTAATGAGAAATAAAATTACACTTAACATTAATTTATTTATATGAACAAAAATAAAGTCATTTTTTTAAAAAAATTAATTTTAAAGATTATTTTGACTTGTTGAAAAAATATAAAGATTATAATTATCTTAGTAAACTCATTTAAAACTTGATTATGAGCCAGTTCAAATAAAAAGATTACTTGAATTCGAAGACTCACTCTAACGATATTGAATTACATGCTCACAAAAACTTGATTATACGGACAAGGGGATATATTTAGCAAGTAGTTAGTGCTTAAAAATTGATTAATATTTAAAAAAAAAAAAAAGGTAACGACGAGGGACTTAAAAAGTACATGAAGCCTAAAAAGCTTGATAGCATGTGATTAAGATTGAAAATGGAAATGAAGCTTTTGAGCAGAGCATCATGTGAAATAATAGAGGGGAAAGTCAACACTCACAAAATTTAGGAGTCTCATTTCCAATTTTCCATTGTACTATGATATGGATGCATGACATGATCTGACATGTTTATATACGATGAGGCTTGCAATGCGCTGTGCCGTTCGCCCTTCCTTCCCCGTCCTTTTTTCCTTGCAAAATATGTAGGAATTGTTTGGTTTTTAAGATAAGATAATAGCTCAAGATAAAATAGTTTATTTTATTTCAGTTTTTTTTTAATAATATGAATTTTATTCTGTTGATTTATGATGAGTTAAGAAACATGATTTTGTTATTATCTTCTTCTTTTTTTACTTATATTTTACGTCATTTTTAATATTATATGAAAAATATTATTTAAAAATATGATTTTAATTTTTGTCAACAATTTTAATTATAAAAATTTAAAAATATATTAAATTTAATAAAAAATAATGTTTATACAAATATAATTTATATTTTTTAATTTTTATTTATCTCAAACATTAAACAATATAACATAATATTATTTATTATACTATCTTAATTTTCATCAAACTTATCATAAAATAAGAGTTTATTATTTATTTATTTATTTATTATATTTTTATTTAATTTTCTATTTTATTATATTCACCAAACGAACTCATAGTTCACTCTTTGCTTTTACCAAAATACAACCAAGAAAAGATTCACATTCCTTCAGATACAAAAAAAAAATCATATTCGTTGTACCAGAGTGAAAGATTCATATTCCTGTCGTTATATATCTCACAATAATATATAAAGGATATTTTGAAATTAATAGTCATCACAGATTCTTAATGTATGGGACACATGATCTCATTTCAAAACTTGATTCAGTATGAGAATTAGATGAACAAACAATTTTGTTAAGGCAATTGCATAAAGTAATTTCCCTTTTCTAAATATCGGCCCCATTAATGAAAAGTATAATTTGATGATACACCTTCAAATTAATTTATAACTTTTTACTTTTCGTATGCCAAAGTTGAGGAATTATCTCTTGTAGGAATCAAACTTTAGGAATGATTTATCCTTTTTCTGTCACCTTGTAAGTATATATTTAAATAGTTTCCCCTATTTAAGGGTTTGCGTTATAGTATTTTCAATTAAAAATAAATTTAATTAAAATGTATAAACATTATTTATATTATCATTAAATTATAAATTATCATATCGTTTAAAAATATTATATTTTTATACTAACTATTTAAAAAATTATATTTAAATTATTCTTAAATCTATTGACAACTTTTAAGATATTAAAATTAATCTCTTGGAAGTAAAAAAAAAAGAAAAAGTGACGAGACTATTTCACTTCCTCAAGTGAGTCCGCTTGACCAGATTTAAATTAATCGTCCAATATGACTTTTAAACACAAAAAGTTGTATCCATCGACGATAAATTATATAAATTCTTAATTTAAATGCTTCTCTAAAAACTAAAGTTGAATTTATTTATTTATTTTTTAAATACCCCACAATTGTGTATAACATGATAAAGTGATAACATATTTCAAATCATTGAGTACTAATTTAATCGACTTAAAAATACATATCCAAACGGTGTATTGAATAAAAGAATAGATTTTGTAAAATAAATAAACGAGCCACTTCAATTTTACAAAATTTAAATTGAATTTTTAAAAATATTTATCTGCGGAAATTACAAAGTAAAGATATAACAACTTTTTGTAAATCAATATCTTTCAACCAAAAATTTAAAACTGTTTTTTATAAGACATAACATTGTTTAAAGTATAGTTGACCTCTTTCAACAATTTTTTTTTACACACAACAATAAATTTTATTACAACTCATTTTTTAGAAACTACTTCTGAACTCCCTCCTTCTCAATCAAGTGAGATTTGATTATAACTTGACGAAAGCCATAGATTTTATCAACCCTATATAATCATACTTTCTTGTGATAAAAATTGTAATGAACAGAGTGTGTCAAGCAATAATTTTGTCATAATTCAATACCCTTTAATCATTTGTTATTTATTCTTGACTGGTTGTTATCAACGAGTTAGTGCTGAAAACACACTACTATCTTACGCAATGATATGTGTCGACCTCCGTGGTTCACACCAAATTAATGTTTTTGAAGTGGCGGCCGAAGCAGATAGGAATGTTCATCAACAGAGGTAGCCATTAAATGTCTTTTTTAAGGTCAGCTCATTATTCCACCAAGAAACTTTGGGGAGAAGGGGCGGGGATGCCATGATTTATTCACCATTTTGTATACATAAAAGCCATAAATATAATACGCTTTGGTAAATTATTCTTACTACTCACATTCCACAAGAGAAGTTCAACATAACATAATATTTGTAGTATTGCTATTAACTAAAAAATATTTATTTATTTAAAGTTTTATCCTTTTATTATAAATATATTATATTGCATTTACAGTATATTTTTGCACTTCTAGTACAGTACTTTATCCTAATTAATTTAGGACAACCGGATAAAACTATTAAGATATTAGAGCATGTGCACCCCACAGATATCCACCATTATCTTTTGTTTTTGGTGGTGATTGGTGCAGAGAGGCGGATATAAAGATGCATAATGAGGTGATTATATATAGACACCAATTATCGCTTTACATGCTAATAAACTCCCCAAATTATCTTTTACCAAATAGCAATTTGTATGGCACATGCTGCATCCATATACATGGACCCCAATCTCCTCCCTTAAAATCTATGCTATCCCTTTCCTTTCTTTTATTCATTCCTCTTTCTTTCTTTAATGCTTCGGTAGGGTCATTTTCTCTCCACGCTCTCAGCTAACAAAGAAGCTTCTCCCACCTCTCACCCACCTCTACAAAAGGCCATAAAAACATACCCTTTTACCCTCTCTTCACAATCTCCATGGACACCAACAAACACACCCTCTCCCTCTCACCCACCACAACAACCCATTGCAATTCACCCGAATTCGAGTTCTGGATGCTACGAAACCCTTCTTTCCCACAACCAAATCTTCTCTCCGCCGATGAACTCTTCGTCGACGGCGTCCTCCTCCCCCTTCACCTCCTCCCCACCACAAACAGACCCGACCCACCAACCCAAACCCCCAACACAGAACCTCCTCCTCGAGACCCGGACCCGGAACCCGGTCCACCACCCGAACCTTCACCAGCCATAACAGAATCCCCTTCCTCCTCCACTTCGAAGCGGTGGAAAGACATCTTCAGAAAGAAAAACACAGAAGAGAAAGAGAAAGAGAAAGAGAAAGGGAAGAAGAAAGAGAGAAAAACCGGAGCTGGTGCGAGTTCTGCGGAGTTGAACATCAACATATGGCCATTCTCTCGAAGCAGATCCGCGGGAAATGCGGGTACCCGACCCAAGTTGTTTCCCGGAGCCCCGGCGACCCGGAAAGTAAACAGCGCTCCGTGTTCCCGGAGCAACTCCGCTGGAGAGTCCAAATCCAGAAAGTGGCCAAGTAGTCCGGGTCGGGTCGGACTCCACGTGGGCCGGAGCAGCCCGGTGTGGCAGGTTCGCCGTGGATCCGGGACCGCCAAGACCGCCGAACCAGCTCAGGCTCAGAAAACCGACAAAGGGTCGAAGAAAGAAACCGTCAAGACTCGCCGGAGCAAAGCTCCCGCCGGAGGAGGAAGCGGCGCCGCGAAAGCTAGGGTTTTGAATCTGAACGTTCCCATGTGCATTGGGTATAGACAACACCTGAGCTGCAGAAGCGACGAGAACGGTGCCGTCGTTGGGAGTGGCGCCGCCACGAACGGCGGCGCTGATCCCCGTGGGAATGACAGTGGGGGCAATGATGGGGGAAGTGGTGGTGGGGGTAATCTTTTTAATCTGCGGAACCTCTTCACCAAAAAAAGCATAGTAACTTCTCACTAGTGTTACTTTTTAACTACGCTACAGGTTAATAATTATTTACTACTGTTAAATTAACCTTTTCGGGATTTTTTTTTAATTTTTCTTATACAGAAAGTTATAAGTTTCTCTTTTTATCTGTAACTTTGTATGTAACCGAAAAAGTATCTTTTTCTGACTTACAGATTAGGAGTTAGGACTAGATTCGTTGATGTCATAGCTGGTTAATGCTATCTTTTCTTTTGTGCTCCTCCTCGTGTAATCTGAAGTGCTTTATCAGAATGTATTTATTATTATAGTATTTAAGTAGGGTCTTTTAGTTGTTTTTCATTTTTTTTCTTTGCCCTTTTTATGTTACGATAGAACATGAGGCAGAAACACAGAAAAAAAATATAATCAAATTATTTGATACAGAGGTGTATGTTAAAGTGCCACGTTGGTCTTTCAAACTTTTATAATGTTCAAGCTACCTGCGTGTAACCTTTAATTACACTGCAAGGAAGTGTGCGTTTGTTCGGAAAGATTATTTAATGTAGTTCTGTGTGGGTTTGGAACATCAGGGATCTTTTTACTAAAGGGCGTAGTTATTATTGTTGAAAGAAATGAATGCTCTTTACAGTTGTGTCAGCAGCTGCTTCAGCTTCCTTTGCTGTCAATTGTCATGCATGGTGTGGCATAATTTGGATTTGTAAGGCGCTAAATTGCTTTTGAATATTGTTGCTGCAACTAAACTTGGTAACTTGGGTGTTCAAATAGTCAAATAGGGTGATTTTATGGAAAGGCTTTTGAATTTCTTGTGTCAAAAATAATTATCCAGAATCAATTGTGAGAAAGTACATGTTTGTTCAAAAGCGAGTTTAGAGCATATGGAATTTATTTGAATTATATAAAGGGCCATGCATAAGGTACTCGATAAGGAATATAAAAAATTACTAGAGCTTATGTTAAGAATTTGTTAAATATGACTGTATACATACTGATTAATATTTATTTTAAATAAAAAGTTGTATTTAAGAAATAAATTGTTTAAGGAAATGCATAAAATAATTTCAAAAGATATTGTTAATTATGAGTTTAATTTACATCAAAATATTTAATTTCTTTTTGTTGGAATGTGTCGTTGTAATTGTACAATAGGACATTTTTTCAATTTGTTTGCCTCCCCTTCCTTCATAGCCGCATAAAATGAGAAATCTCAGGATACTAATGGTTCTAATTTCATTCTCATCTTTAAAGTGCGATTGAAAATGTATTATTGAGTTTTGGTAGTAGCATATTTGTCTTTGTAATGATATCATAGGACATATTTTACTTTCTATGTTTGCCCTCCCCTTCTTCCTTAGCCGCATAAAATGCGAGATCCAAAGATGCTATACAATGGTTATAATTTTACTCTCAACTTTTGAAAGTGATAGAAAACATTCATCTAGTTGCATGAACAACACACACTGCTCGAAGGTTCTGAAGCGTAAGAAGTAAGAAATGTCCTATTATTGAAGCAAATAAATAAAGAATGGGAGGAAATTCCAGTTTCAAAGAGCGAAATCTCCTCCAATGAGTTTGAGTATTTATTTTTATTTACTCTCCTTCGTAGAAATCTTTTTTTTTTCTTATGTTTCATGGATATTATTAAATTATTTTTCAAATATTAAAACTATATTATATAAATATTTTAAAATTTAATAAAATTTTAAAAATAAATATTATAGTTATTATTGTATTGTATTAGATAAAAATTAAACAGATAATGTTAAATAAATAATTTTAAAATTTAAAGTAATATCAATTTTAATAATAAATATTTAATAAAAAAATTCATTTGACATGCGATAAAATAATCAACTACTACAAGTATTTTAATTTGAAAAAAATTAAACTGCTCACATTTATAAATTGTACTGGCAAATTACACATAAAAATAAATTAATAGTTATTCTAAATTTATACGATTCAATTTATCCTTCTGAAAAAAGTGAAAAAAAAGAAGAAGATCAGTTCAAATGTTACCTCAATAAACTAAGAAATAATAACTACCAATTTGATCAAACCTTATTAATGCTAACAAAGAACAATTGTGAAAATTAGCAAAAAAAAAAGAAAAAAACAATGGTCAAACTTAATCTGGCTTGTAACTTCTCTGACTCACTGTTTAACCTTCAAAACGACGTCGGTGTGTTATGCATTGATAGCAAATAGCAGACACAATTAAAAAAATAGTGTCGTGACTCCGCCTGTATTGTTATTTTGATTGTGTTGTCCTTTAATTTCATCACATGAAACCTTAGAGCATGTGATAAAATTAGGATAAAAGTATGAATAATAAGTAAACTAATTATAATTAAATAGAAAAAAAATTGTGTGAATGTAAAATACAAACATATACAATGGCTCTTTCTTAGTTGCCTAACTTTCAAAATTTATCCTAACTTAACAATTTTAAGTTTACTTTATAGTAATTAAGATATTTTAAAATAGGTGTCTGCTTCAATTCTCCATTCAAAATCTCAAAAAACAAAGTATTGCCCTATTGTTTAAATTATTTACGAACTTTATATAAAGTGCAACAAACTCGCGATAGAAACTTGCGCGTATATAAAAACTTTACAAATTAATAATTAAAGTTGCTCAATTTATAAACTATTTTTATCTGGTTTGTAATTTCAAGATCGTGATGCAGTACTATTTTACTCATTTTTTTAAAAGTGGATGTCAAAGTGAAGTCCCTTTAAAAAACTTACTTTTAATGGGCAAATAAATTTTTGCATTTTTGGGCTGCCATTGAACCCACTTCCACATCATTTTATTTTTAATTCTCAAAATTATAGTTTTTACTTTAAAATATACGCATGTAAACATATTTTATACAAATTGAACGAGTAAATCTTCTTTTATTTTTTTTTTAAATATAAGCGTGAATGACTTTAATCTTTTATTTCATAAAATAATATACATTTCAATCAAATTATATAAAGTGAATAAATAAATTTAATATCACCGGTTTAATGTAGAAGAATTGTTTAGCACGTACATATATTTATCTAGTTTACTAAAAAAAATTAATTAACCAAATTTTTTAAATATTTTGCGACGTAAGAAACATACTTATGTAATGTAAATTAAGAAAGAAGTCTCCTTGCCTTTAAATGATTGCCATAGTACATTAGTAGGGTTTATTGATATCATCGTCATTTTATTATTTTCAAACTGGAAGGACATTTCTAAAAGTATAAATTTTGGCCCTATTAAGTAAATATTGTTTTTCGAAAAAGTCTTGAGGTTAAGCTTGGCTTCGTAAAGGTTAAATTAGAAAACTATATCATTATTAATTTTTTATTTTTATTACAAGAAGTATTAGTCTAAAAACTTACATCAAATTTTTATTTAACTTATATTTAATATATTATACTTTATTATTTTATTAACTATTATACATAAGTTAAATAAAATACTCAAATTGAATATAAAATTTTTTAAACTTACAGTAATATGATAATTTTATTTTATATATATATATATATATATATATATATATTATCATCAATAACCATAAATTACATGTAAAAATTAATCTTAAAACCTTTAAACATTAGAACATGATTTCTAATATTGAACAAAGAAAATTTTGGTGCAACAAGTTTTGTTCGCCACACAAGTAAATAATATTCCTCTTTTCACATTAATTATAAATTAATCAATGTTAAAATGAATATTACTAACATTAAATTATAAATTATTTTTAAATACAACCAAATTTGTGCATCGATTCGTAAGAGATTATTTTAATTTAATCTAATTTATATTCTATAATAAGTGTGTCTAAATACATTTTAAAACTTATCATTACAATTCAATTTGTAAATTGAAGATTTTTTTTTTTTTGAATAAATTAAAACTAAGTTTATGATTAGGAAAAATATTAAATTTTGTATTACTTCAAATAAATTTATTAGACCCAAATTTTTGTCTAAAATTATAAATAAAAAATAATTTGAATTAAAATTTTTATAACATAATAAAAAATCATTATATACTTAAATTTGGATGAAAATAAATTTAAAATAGTTTTAAATATGGAGAGTATTAAAAAAAATTGAGGTCAAGTGTCGAAAAACAACTTTTTGACAAAACCTATGTGCAGTTTTTTCAACGTTTTGAAAGAAGAATCACAACTTTTGATCGTCCAAGAAAAAAAAAATTGAAAACTCTTGTTTGGTTAATGTAAAAATTATTATAAACGTTTATGTTTTAAATTTTTGTGTTTAATTTTTATTTTATTTTATTTTATTTTATCACTCTCTTGTAAGATACTAATTTTGGTCTATAATATCTATTTATATTAATATAAATATTTTAAAAATAATAATTTAATTAATTATTACAGTAAAAAGTTAATTTAAATAATGATTAATATTAAGTTATTTCAATCGTTAATTAACAAAAACCATCTTTAACAAATAAGAATATTATTAAAAATAATAAATACTTTTTATATTCTAAAATAAATAATAATAATAACTAATATGAGACAAAAAGAGAAACAATACTTTTTCTGTTAGTATTAATGAATTGCATATAAGAGCTTCAAACACTTACATTTTTAGATTATAAGTATTTTTTAGAGTCTTGGAAGTATAAACTTATTTATGTGTCAGGAAGAAGGAGGCAGAGTAGTAGACTATGCCGTCATCCAGATTCAAAGCTTTAAATCTCTGCTACCTTTGCAAACGCAGATTCAAAGCTTTAAATCTCTGCTACCTAGCTTTGCAAGTAGATGCCCCCTATGACTCTCGGGTAAATGAAATGACTCGAAGTGCGAAAAAGTAACATTTTCATTTCAAGATGTAGCAGCACTTTTAGGCACTCATCATGTGACCCATAAATATAAAACAACGTGTAAGGTCCCATTTTTCACTATTTCTTTCTTCACTTTTTCAGTCAATATCTTTGTTTAAATCTAAGGTTTTTCAATATGAGCCTGTAGATTCAAGTGTTACTTTTTTTCTTTTGAAAAATATGTTATTTCGTGATTTTGTTTACTTATCAGTGGATAGGATAACTCGGAAGGGATCAAAGAAATATGCAATTTTTCATGTTATCTGCATGGACCATACAAGTCCAGGCCCAGAAGACATTTCATCACTTTGGGCCTAATCATTAATAAACTTACTATAATTTTAGGTCTTTTATTTATGTTTAAGGTGTGTTTCTTAAATGTATGAAAAGAAAGGAGCAGGGATAAAAATGAATATAGAAAAAGGCAAATGTGTATTTGAAAAGTGCTAATAACAAACATTTTATTATAAACTAGCTTTTGTTACATTTTTTTCCTCATATAAGTTGTTACTTAATACTAATGCATATTTTTTTAAGAAAAAATGATCACTTTACTAATTATTATAATAAAAGAATAATTTTACTACAATGTCCCTTATTTAAAAGTGTTGAAGATATCGCAGTGGTTAAGTAATAAATTATAAATTTATTTTAATGTTAATTGGCAAAATTTATCCTTGATAAATATGGATATTATTAAAAAAGGTAGTAAATGATTTATTAATATTCTAAAGTAAAAAAAAATTTAAAATAAATAAAAAGTGCTCAAACGATAACTAATATGAGACCAAGAGAGAAAAATTATAAAAGTATGAGTAAGAATGATTAAATTAAGGGTTTAAATAATAAAGAATTGGGTTAGTATATAAGTAATGAATTAAATAATATATAAGCATATATCTAAATAGCCTATAACATTTTAGATAAATACATCACACTTATAGTATATATTCTTTCCTAATATCGATTTGAACTTGCATACTATTTTAATATTAAAAACATACATTTTTTAATAATTATTAATCAATGATTAAAAACATTAAAAAGAATGTGCTAAAAATTTGAGTTTCAAAACATTTTTTTAGTTATTTTGAAATTTTGATTTTAAAATTTAGAAAAAAAAAACATTTTGCAAACGACATTGTCAAAGGATATTTTTTTTATTTAAAAGAAACTTTTTTTGAGAATACGAAACAAACAAGCTATAACTTTTCTAAAATAATATAAATTAATAGAGTTAAAAACATCTATGTTCATGTTTTCATTTTTTATATTTTAAAATCGAGCCACGAAATAGATTGAAGTGAAAGAATAACTAGAGGAGGATGAACTGTTTTCTTACTCTCAATAAGTTCTTTTGTTGTAGCAAAGGATTTGTTGATGGCCTTTTTACTTTGTTACAAGAAATTTGATTGGAACCATTACGAGGGTATATAATTTAATTTAATAATTAATTATAAATTTTATTATATATATATTATATATAATTTAATTATAAATTTGATTTTAATAATAAAAACTTATTTTTAAAATTTTATTTAAAACTACTAAACTAAATTCTTATTTAAAAAATAAAATTTATTTTAATAGACATGTCATAAATTTTTGAAATGTTATTTTAATTTATCAAAATTTTTAATATAAAAATTTATGCTAAAATTAAAAACACTTATTATATCAAATATATATTGATGTTTAAGCGTGTCGTTAAAAGAACCGTTAATTTATACGCGAAGACCGGGCTCAGTTAGGTTGCATTACAAGGGTTCGCTGAGTCCTGGCGACTTAACTGTTGCCTAAGATACACGAAACACCGTTCTCTTCTCGTCTCTTCTTAATATAAACAAGCGGGAAGCTCGGACACAGCAGAGTTCTGGGGAGTGACACTGTGAATCTTCACCGAGTGCGGAATCAATACGCTGTCGTATCAGCGTGGATTTCGTTTTCGGCTCTGCACTCTCCAATGGAACGTTTTGCCAGGTCAGCTCGGGCATGGCGTCGCCATTGCCCTTCATTTCCCTCTTTCCGAACCCTAACTTCTCACTCCTCGCGCCGCATTCCCACTTCTTCATATCCCAGTACGTTCCTCTTTACTTGGAATTTGTTATTACAATGCTCCACTTAGGTTTCAACTTTCAATTCCATCGTCGATTGCTTTCTTTCTTTTACGTTGAATTCGTGAATTTCAGTTACGGATGATTTGTGGTTCATTTTGTGTAGAAATCGTATCTGCTTGGTCTACCTCCTCCGTGTCTGATGTTTCGAGTTCCAGAATTTTGCGCGAGGATTTTTGGTTGCTTCCTGCTGTGCTAGGTGGTGTTTTTGGAGTTGGATTGGTGGAAACGGCGTATGCGGATAATGCTGGGGAGGATGTTCAAGAAACTGCTAAGAAAGAACGCGAGCGAATTGAGGACTTGATCAAAAGCAGAGGAATTCGAATTGGTTCTTATCCTCGCTTCACTGTTTCCGTTAAAGGCCAAAAGGTTATTCCTTGATTTGCCTAAATTTGGGAGTGTGATTATGTGGGAAATAAAATAACTAGTTGGTTCGCGATGGTTGCTTTATGGTTTATGTTTGGGAAGCTAGTCCTGTAATCCAGAGGAGGAGGCTTAGCATAAAAAGAACATGCGTGCTTTTTCTTCAATGTAGAAATAAATAAGTGGATGCATTTTGCCTCTTTTTAGGAGTTCCAATACTGCTTTTTTAGAATTACTTATATCTGTGCAAATGGTCCTTGATTCTGTTAAGCATTAAGCCCATCACATTTCTTTGGTGCTTTAGCAGGTCAAATCTAAATGCAAGACAACATGTCCCTTTTCAAGACTATATTTTAATGCTATTTTGATCTCCACTAATGTTATATTTTTCATATAAAACAATTACCACCAATCCTTTTTTTCACTGGTGAGGCTTTTTGCATGGATCAACAGCACCATAATTTTTTCTCATAAACCTGCCTATATTGTGCTTTGTTGTTAAACTTTACATAGCCAGTCCCAAGCCTGGATAAAAGGCGAGAGTTATGTTAGGCAGTTGATAGTCAGCAGAAAACTTAGTCGAATCTCTATGACATGGATCAACAAAATTATTTCCTTTATATATTGCTTTTAACTTCAAGTGGTATCACATGTGACATGTTTCAACTTCAATCTCTTTTTTTCTTCATAATATTGACATGGGTGCATTCTCGACTATATTTTTATCCTTTTCTTTTTTTTTAGAAAGACATAATTGTCAATTGCTGTGTGCTTGTTTTGATGATGGGGTGTTTTTTTATTGTATTAGAAGTCAAACTATTTATGATGGTGGAGTTAACAATTGTAGGTCAGTATAAAGTTTCAAATTCCTCCTGGTTGTGAAATCCCACAACTTATTGCAAATCTCACTGCACATCTTGGACTGAAAGATGAAGGCCATGGTGGTGGTTCAGATATGTTATTGCGAGCTTGGGACAGGTATTTCATTCTCAATGTCTGTGATTTAGGAAATGTAGTGTTCATGTACATATTGAGTTTTTTCCTTTACAGTAGTAATAAACTCAATTTGGTTTAAATCCTTAATGTTTCTTGTAACCTGCTCACAGCACAGTGGCTTGGCAACTCACCCTTACTCATCCATCAAAACAAAAACATATTCAAGAGAATCACCCATCTTCAACAGATATATATGCAGATGATAGAGATCTATGTGTACTTATATTTCATTCTCTCATTGGGTCAGATAAAGCTGTAAGTCTTTGATTTTTTCCTTTTTCTTAATTTGTTTTCATTTTCCACATTATTGGGCTTTTGTGCATTGAAAAAAATGGCCATCACTTGGCAGAAAATTATTATATTTGGACAATATTTCAGGAAATTGAATTCATTAAGCAAGGTAGCTTGAGTCCTGAAGAGCTTGATGCTTTCATCTCTGTTTTACAATTAGCTGGTAACAAGTTGGGACTAAGAAACCCTCTGGAAAGAAGACCTAGGGAAGAGACCCAAAAGGTGCCATCTGTAGATAAATCTATTTCCGATCTCAAGGGTATGGGAGTGAGAATTTATGGACTTGATGAACCCATGGGTATATCGAATGGTAAGATATCATGGGACAACATTGCTGGGTACGACCATCAAAAAAGGTATGTAAATCTGGAAATTCAGCTTCCCTTTTCTGATTAGACATGTGTTCTATCTTATTTGGAAAGTGACTGTTTCTGATGAAGGTTTTCAATTTTATGGTTTTGATAACTAAGTTGCTAGTGGGGCAGACTAAAATAGACATACAATTCATCTATTTTCAAATCTCTTCAAGAAATTATATAGCTTGATATGACCCTTGTCGTTCATTATGTGTTAGGTCACATCTTATTTTTCTGTCAAGTGAGGCACAGTAAGTGCCTAGTCTGTGCAAATTATAATGATCAGATTCCAGTGTTTGAAGGAAATAGGAGATTCATCAATAATTTCTCAACTAATTTGGTTATCTATATATGCTTAGTCTGATCTCTATATCTCATTAGAGAGCTGTAACTATTTTTTTTTTTTGCTTTTGCTTTTTGTTTTCGTATTGTGTTTACTTATAAAAAACACCTTATGGCATCTGTAGAGATGTGTGCTCAAGCTATAAATTTCATTTATCATCATGCATGATAAGTACTTAGATTTACTTTATCTTTAATTTTGTATTTTGTAGAGTAATAGAAGATACCATACTGTTGGCTCTGCATAGTCCTGAAGTATATGATGATATTGCTCGAGGGACTCGTCAAAAGTTTGAATCAAACAGACCTCGAGCTGTGCTGTTTGAAGGTCCACCAGGTGTATCATTTTAGCCTTTTTTTTTTTCCTCTATATTTTCAAATAATTGAGTAATGTGAAGCATTTAGGCATTTTTGTTTGGAATAATAGATTTTCTAATATTTTTTTTCTTATCAATTTCATTCTATTAAAAAATAAAACCTAAACTTTCATAATAATCTCTCTTGAATTATCAGTTTAAATAATGATCAGGCTTCTTTGATCATGATAAATTTGGGTACACTATGGAAATTATAATTTTTTTATGAAAAGCTTCATCTTAGTTTTTATATGTCTTCGTACATGAATTGGACATAAATACAACATGAAGTTATTTTATTTATGTGAACTTTTCACATATCGAAATGTACCTGTGATCTCTAAAGTTTAAACTACCGCTATTTATAAGAAACTGCATTTGTTTAACTGTTTCTCTATGAAGTTGAAATTTCAATTTAGTGAGATGAAAATTACTAGATAATTGTACATTTAGTTTTCCTTATTCACATTGTGACATTTTTATGGTTTCAGGTACAGGGAAAACTTCATGTGCTCGTGTTGTTGCCAATCAAGCGGTATGCTGCTTTTAACTGTTTTACAGTTGTACCCCTTAGCTTTATTCTTGCACTAATTTCTGAATATCCTGTCCTGTGCTCAGCCAAGGAAAAAAACTATACATTGAAACTATTCTTGAAACATTATTCACAGGACTCGTGTCTATGGTATAAATCACGTAGAATTTTGTTGGTTGTCCTTGAGTATGCAGTGAACTGAAATCAGCATACTTGGCTTGGCAGGGTGTCCCTTTGCTATATGTGCCACTTGAGGCAATAATGTCCGAATTATATGGTAAAAGTGAACGCCTTTTAGGGCAAGTGTTTTCACTTGCAAACAATCTTCCTAACGGTGCTATTATATTTCTGGATGAGGTAATGAAACATGAAATGTTGATTAAGTTTTATTTTCCATGAAATTTCCTTACAATTTACATATTGATTGTGTTCTTGTTGCGATAAAGATTGATTCTTTTGCTGCTGCTCGTGATATTGAAATGCATGAAGCTACACGCAGAATATTGTCAGTATTATTGCGACAGGTTAGTCTTGTCGCTTACTGCTTTATGATACATGGAATAGCATGTTATATACCTTATATCAGATATATGCTATAGAAATTGGTTGTTTGCTGGAGTTTTAAAAGTCTCATTATGAAGGTTTATGTTCAGATTGTAAGTTTTTATTTAGCATCTAAGCACTTCTCAAGATAATTCACTAGTTTATTTTAGTTTATGAAATGATTTGATCTTCACTAGAGCTCGTTACTGTTGATTGTTTTAGACGCAACCTATTCCATGGTGGGGCAAATTTTGATTGTTGTTTGTATTAGTTTGTGGTGATATTGATATTTTATACTGGATTCAAGTAAGCACTGGACCTATTTTCCCAAGACAGTATACAGCTTAATAACTCATCCAAACTGTATCATTGCTGAAAGTTAAAGTTTTTTATGCAATTTGACTGACGGATGGAGCAAATTTTGCAGATAGATGGCTTTGAGCAGGATAAGAAAGTTGTTGTCATTGCTGCCACAAATAGAAAGGAAGACCTTGATCCCGCATTAATCAGGTGAGCTTGAAATTCAAAGCTTTATAGTTCGCTAAGTTTACACAGTCAATCTTGCAGGAATTTCATCCTAAGGCCGTTTCTCGTTCTGTTTGTAGTCGGTTTGATACTATGATCCCTTTTGGCTTGCCCGATCATCATAATCGTCAGGAAATAGCATCCAAATATGCAAAGCACCTGTCCACACCCGAACTAGATGAACTGGCAAGAGTTACAAACGAGTAAGTTTGGCTTTGAGTTCCGCACCGAAGTTTATCGCTTACAGGTTGGTGGGTAGTGAAAGTAAGAAGGTAGAAGATAAGTGAAGTATACAGATGTTTTCACCACCTTAGTTTGACTTCCACCAACATGACACATTCTGAAATTAAGTAACCAGACATGAGCCTTTTTCCTAACATCAACGTGCTCAGTCATGTCTAAATTGTTTTGCACTATTTTTTTGACATTTCTTTCCTATTCATCGGTTCTCATTGTTTCAGTATGTCTGGAAGAGATATTAGAGACCTTTGTCTGCAAGCAGAACGATCTTGGGCGTCGAAGGTAATTTTTTTTTTTTTTTTCAGTTTGGAGTCTTGTTAGGACATTATTTGAGAGAAAATTTTTAAAAGGAAAAATATTTTTTTTTAATTTTAAATTAAAAATTATATATTATTTATGATGATAAATATATTATTAAAATATTTATGTTAAAATATTAATTTATATATTTTATTTAAAATATAAATTTTATCCGTTTGTGATATATTTAAAAGCATATATATATATATATATATATTCATGGGTGAACAGATTATTCGAGGACAAGTGGCTAAAGATGGCGAACAAGCGAACCTTCCACCTTTGCAAGAATATATAGAGTGCGCTACGAGTCGACGCGAGGCGCTGCTTAGTGCCGCAAACAAGAATCTCCGAAGTTCTTCCCGCCGCAGGATTATAAGTGATTAAGACCTTATTTAACAATACACAAAGCGTGTTTGTATGGTTTATATATATAAATTTATAGTTTTTTATATTTATAATCCTACTATTAATTTATGGTTTAATAATTTAGAAAAAGGGTTTAAGGGAGAGCTTGAAATTTATAGTGAAATGGAAAATAACATGACTTTTAGACACCTTAATTTTGTTGAGCATTTTGTAATGGGTTTTATTAATCTTAATCTCAGCTGTTAGAGTTGAATTTAAGCATTCATAAATATAAAATTTTATATTAAAAAAGTGTTTATTTATTGTATTGAACTTATTAAAGTATAATAAATAATCTTTTTAAAATAAAATTTTATCATTGGTAGTTGTAGTAGAGTTCACAGAACTCTTTTAATTTATCCTACTTTAGTGCTTACTCGTTTCAGTAATTAAATTGTTTCCTCACTGCATTTTTTCTTGTTTGTGGAAAGAGTGCAAAGAAAATTGATAAATCTACATATGGCTCGTTGGTCCTAAGTCTAAGTAAATTAAGAGGGTTGTGTTAGATTTTTGGCAGGCAATGCAAAATTTGTTAATTTTATCCAATTCAATGATGTTATGTGATTTTAGGATAAAATTTGGTTGTTACAGTTGTTATGTCCTTGACACCTTTTTATTTAGTTAAGAGGAAAGTATGGAAAAGAAAATAAATATTAAAAATAATGTATTATTTTGTTTGATTAAAGAAAAAATAAAAAAATTAATTTTAAGAAATAAAATTTTTAAAAAATGTTCATTCATAAAATAAAGGTTAAGTATTATTCTAAATGGGTCAAAACAAGGTTGTCTTTGTAGACTGTATTTAAAAATCAAATAATATACCATGTAATTTAACTATAATTCGATCACAACATTTAAATTATTTTAAAAAATTATTAATTATATATAATTCTTAAAATATTGGATCTGGATTTTCTATAATGAATTTTTTATTACACCAGATTTAGTATTAATTCCTATTATTTGTTAAATAAAAATAAAACATTTTATTAGTGAAGATCTTCTCTGTGATAATTCCACTGCAAAAGATTTTAATCATGAAATGTCAATATCATACTAAAATCATTAATGCTTTTATTTGGTTTGAAAAAATATATATAAACGACAAGAAAGTAAAGAAAGAAGTAAATTTTTTAATAGGAAATTAAAAGAGAATGAGTTAATAACATTAATATTTTTATTTTATTACTTTCTAGTTATTTAATCAAATAATATAGTCGTTGTCAATTTCTGTTTTTTCAATTTTTTATCTTGTATTTTACATATCTACCAAACTCGGTGTGATTGTACATTACTTTATAATTTTTTTTTGTTATTCCTTCAATAGCAGATCTATTAAGAATTAAAATTAACATTTAAAATTATAATTATAATTTTAATTCGACAAGAATTAGAATTAATTCAAAATTATAATTCTAAGTTTTACATACTTAAAAAATTAGAATTTTAAGTTGAAATTAAATTTTATAATGTGAGGTAAAATTTAAAATTTTAAAAATAATTCAATTTTGTATTAAATTTTATTTAATAAATTTTTAAAAAATAATATATTAATTACAAATATAAAATAAATTATTACAAATGATAACTTAATATTTTTTTTTCAAAAATCATGACACATTAAATTTATTTTTTATATTTAATTTATTGTTAAAATTTAATATTATATTGTGAACTATTTTTTTCTAAATTAGATGAAAGCATACGAATGCTTACAAATATAATTTAATTCTCAAAGTTAAAAATATAAATTAAGTATAAGTGTTTCCAAAAATTCTCATTTTGAAACCATGAGCTAAAACAAAGTAAAAACATTACAACAGATTTTTCTACTTTTAAATGATAAGTATTATGTATTCCTTCTTTTTTACCTAAAATGTTGCAAAGCTAAAAAAAAAATTTAAAAAATCTTGTTTAGTAAGATGCAATTAGTTATAGCAATTTTTATCAATCTCATAATATAATCATTTCAAAAGTATACTTTTTACTGTATATCACTCTATTGCATATAACAATAGTTTTCTTGTCTTCTTTTTGTACTTTCAATAATTCTTGAATTAATTTCTAATATTTCTTTCGACATCTAACAATTCAAGAAAAATATTAGACAGTTTATTATACAATTAACATAAATAATATAATTTGCAACAAGTGTAAAAAATGCATAATGTCAATATGATACACTAACATAATCATTAATAACATGTAATAAAGGTAGTAAAAGAGAAAGAAAAAAGAAGAATAGGAAGAACAAAAGGATGAAGAAGGGAAAAAAAATCACTTTTATTAATAATTAATGTAAAACGAAGAAGAAGAGAATAAAAAAAAACACAAGAACATAAGAAGAGAACTAGTATTAATAATCAATGTAAAAGTAAAATTAAAAGAATAAAAGTACAAAAAAACAAGAGAATATAAGAAGATGAAGACGAAAGAGAGAATAAAAGAAGAGAGAGAAAAAAAAGTACCCAAAGATTAAAGTATATAAAAAAAAACAAGAACAACAAATATGAGGAATCACATAAGCACAATATATGAGAGTATATTTGTGAATTATAATATTAAAAATTTAAATTCTTAGAGTATAGATTATGAATTAAAGTGAGGCAAATCTAGTTGTTATAGAATTTTATGAAATTAGTCTGCAAAATTATAATTCTAATTATAAATGTACATCTGAATATAATAATTAAAATTCTGAAGCTCAATTTTAATTTCAACATTTAAATTTCATATTCAGTTACATACACAGACACTTATTAACTTATAAATATACTCTAATTACAAAAGAAAACTTATTAAAAATAAATTATTTTGCTAACAATTATTTCATAGATTTTTAAAATACTTTTCTATTGTAAGTTGTAAGAAAAACACTTTAAATTAATGAAAAATGATTCTGTTCATTATTATTCTAAAATTAATAAATATTTTTTTATTAAAGCATGAAAAAAAATAACAATATTACATTATATTTTAATAATTTTTTTTTAATTTCTCATCTATCATCATTATTCTGACAAATTTTATCATTATATAAAAGTATTTTATTATAAGACAACGACATATAGTGATTATTAATATTTTCTTATAATGCATAGATATTTTAAATCATAATAAAATTTCAATAAATATTTTATTATATTAAATATAATTATAAAGATAAATTTTTAAAATTAAATAATAAATTATAAAAAATTAAAATATACTTTTAAATTAAGATCAAATTAAAAAATGTAATAAAAATTAATTTTGAAAAATATCCTTATATAAGATATTTATTCATAATATTCTTATTTAAAAATTATAACTCATAAATTATATATAAAAATATATTAACTTAAATGTTTATAATTATAAAATTATAATTTTTTAAATTTAACATTTTTATCTTTAATAATAAATGGTCTAAAAGATTAACACATAATACAAAGAATAATATATAAATTTTTTAATTTAATCAAAAATTAAATCCAAAAAATTAGATTTAGAAAGCTAAAATTAAAATCTCAATGACAAAAACATATTTGAGTTGCATTAACCCACGTTTGGGAACGACCCAAAGCATTAGGGGTGACATGGTTTACTTTATACGCGCCTGCGATGCGCGTAAATGTGTAAGAGATTCCTTGAGCGAGAAGAGATAGTGTACTCTCTCTCAGTCTCTCTCTCTCTCTGCAACTACTCATCGATATGGCGTCGAGCAGCCGAGCAGGCAGAATCCGCACGCTCTCCGATCTGAATCGTCCATCCGCCGATTCCGACAGCGACTCCGATGGTCCTCAGGAATATTACACCGGCGGTGAGAAGAGGTTCCCTCTCTCTCTTTCTCTCTGTCCTCCCTTAGGGATGACACCAAAATTGAAAATTAAATAAATGTTATATTATATCAATATCATTCAAATGTTAATGTTAACTCTGCCTTTTAGCAACTCATACAGAAAAATCTATCTCAAATATAACTTAGTGATTAGATTTCAGGTTATTCTTTTGCGCGTTTACTCGTACATAGTGCTTTCAGATTTTTCTCAAACTCATTTTCGGGTGGAATGAAGCATTTGGAAACTTATCTTAAGGCATTTAAAGCGATTAATAGTGCTTTTGATGAGTGTTTTTAAACTATTACTTCGAAGATATTTTTCTTGAATTTGGGTTACTTTTTTTGGTATAGGTGATAGGGTTTTGGATATTCATTCAGATGGATCTAACTCAATTTGTTGAAGAATGGGACCAAAAAAAAAAAACTCGAAGCAGTGTGTTTTTATCAATTCTTGATTTATTGTGTGTTCAAATAGGCATTCTCTTTACCCTTCAAGGGTTTAAGGGCAATGCTTCTGTATTTTGAGTCTTTTGAAGTCTATAATGATTTGTGTGCAGCTTTACCTCATGATTTTAAGCATTGTTCACTTGATGATTAAGATGTTTTAAGTTTTCAAAATTTTAACTTTGACTATATATATCTTAGAGCTTTCAACATATAGATATGGATAGCTATATATCTATATTTTTAAAGATATTTTTATATAGTATGTAAAATATTCTCTTTTAAGTCATATTTGGATAGATGGAACAGAATGAAAAAAGAAACTCAACCCATTGTTGGAGAGTTTTAAAGGTAAAGAGGTGAAGTAGTTATGGGTGGAAACCCAAACTAGTCCTTACCACTCAAACTCTTAAAATTTCCATATCAATACCCTCCAATTTAGGGGCTTGGAATGGAACACTTCTTTTATATTTTAAGATAGCTTTTTTCCAAATTTACCCTGAGACTGTAACCTTTTTCTATGACTATGTTATTAAAAGGGTAATACTAGAAGATAAATTTGTAATCTACTCCACTCAATTACCATCGTTACTTCTTAACAGAGGTAAGGGGCTACCTGCCATTCCCTTGTTAAAAATTTAAACAACAGTGTGGTAACTTTCCACTTCATCCAATTCCAAACTGCTGACCCTTCAAAACTCCCAACATAGTCTTATGCTTCACTTGTATGCTTTATTTTTCTAGACATCAATCACCTTATAATGGAAAGTCACTTTTGACTACCTTGATTGAAACTGTTTGATTTTGGATATAAAAAATTGGCTTAAAAAGGTATATTACCAACGTTTATTAAATAAGGTTATTGCATCTGCAATCATGCTTTCTAAAGTTTAATGTGCGCATACAGTTTA
This sequence comes from Abrus precatorius, assembly GCF_003935025.1. Lineage (NCBI taxonomy): Eukaryota > Viridiplantae > Streptophyta > Magnoliopsida > Fabales > Fabaceae > Abrus > Abrus precatorius. The sequence goes on along the minus strand of NW_020874292.1, from coordinate 27,766,276 downwards.
CTGATGTCACTAATTTTGTGCAAGATTTATCGATAAACAGTGTCCAGTTTCAGTTGGTTTTATGATTTGGTTCTTTTCTGTTGAATATTTAACAATTTTACATTATATTTCCAGTGGAATGCTTGTCCAGGATCCTTCAAAAGGAAATGATGTGGATGCAATTTTCAATCAAGCTAGGCAACTTGGAGCTGTTGAAAGGCCTCTTGATCAACTTCAGGAACCTCCAAGGTCAACTAGCTTTACTGGAACTGGTAGGTTACTTTCTGGGGAAACTGTACAATCTACTTCTCAGCAACCTGAAGCTGTTGTTCACAACATTGTTTTCTGGAGCAATGGTTTCACTGTAAATGATGGACCTTTGAGGAGATTGGACGATCCTGAAAATGCCTCATTTTTAGAGGTAATGATATTAAGATTCTGATTTCGTAAATGGATTGGAGGGTAAAGTAATTTGGAAGTAATGAGATTTCCTACCTGAAAAGACAAACCCTGAGCATTAGAGGATTGAGTTTTTGGTTGGCATTATTCCGGGAATAATGTAATATCTCAACAAATTTCACTTATAACTTCACTTTTTTATTTCAAATCTCTCTGAAATCCAGCATATTTTGTTATGTAAGCATTCTATGAGTTTCTTTTATTCTCTCTTGAAGAGAAAATGTAAATGTAAGAATGTTGTAGATGTGTTTGGGCCACTATTAATATTTTCTTAGTTACATAAAGGGTTTTGTGTGTTTAGTTATATTTGCTACTTTTGAATGCAGAGCATAAAAAAATCCGAGTGTCCCAAGGAGCTTGAACCTGCAGATAGGAGGTCATCTGTTAATGTTAACCTCATAAGGAGGAATGAGAATTATCCTGTGAGTTTTCTGTTCAAGTTCTTTGGTTTGTCTACATTCAATTTACTAAAAACCAGGATGAATTTAGTTGACATTGTTTATTTGTTGTGGAGCTTTTGAAGTTTTGCATTTTGAAATGCAATCCAGGTCTTTTTGCTTTGCATAATGACTTATCTGACATCTCACACGGGCAATGCATAAATTATAAGTGAATTTGTGTCACACATGCAGGAACCCGAAAAGCAGCATGTTCCATTTCAGGGAGTGGGAAGAACCCTTGGAAGCAGCTCTACTTCAATGGCACCTGACCTAACTGCTGCCGCGACACCTCCCAACACAGCTCCAGCTCCTTCTACTGGCCTGGTAGTTGAGCAGTCATTGCCATCAACCTCAATACAACTCAGGTTAGCTGATGGAACACGCTTGATATCACATTTTAATTATCACCACACCATTAGCGACATCCGTGCCTTCATTGATGCATCTAGACCTGGGGGTCGGCAGAATTATCAACTTCAGATTATGGGTTTCCCCCCAAAGGTTCTAGCTGATGAAACTCAAACTATAGAGCAAGCAGGATTGGCAAATTCAGTTGTCATACAGAAATTCTAGTAAACTACTACTTCATGTCTAAATACTGCATTGAAGGATCCTGTTTCATTTGAGGTTTCTAGACTTGAGGTACTGTCATAAACAAAAACAGATAGGCACTCGCCAATGTTTGGGGGTTACATCTTTTTGTCGCTCAAACTTTACCAGTAATTTATTTGGTTTAGGATCAGTTAGATGGCTTGGCTTTGGACCTAATTCTTTGTTTTATGTTGATTGTGTTGTGTCTTCTTTCTAGCCGGGCCTGACGACTGAATTTGATATTATGTTGAAGGCTTCATTGAAATGTAGGATAATCCTCAGATACACGTCAGTTTTTGAATATGTGCTACCAAGTGTGGTTATATATCTTAAAATAAACAAAACTGCAGCGTACATTTGCTTTGGCTCTGCAAGCATACCCTTTAAATAAAGGGGAGCAAAAAACACATTTTTTTTATTACTAGGAATCTAAGGATTTTGGGAAAAACACAGTATTTGTGATAGTGACGAGGAAAACATGTGTTGATGCTGTCACAACTATAAGCAATAATGGAGAAATACGATTAACTTGAAATTTTAATACAACAAAAATAATTAAGCGACTTGTGAATAACGAGATTAAATTCAGTAAGCAAGGGTTTGGGCCCATAACCAAAAGTTAAAAATCATTTAAAAAAAAAAAAAAGTAGCCTCCCCATTTGTCTGCAAAAAAATCTTGATGCATGGAGATGGAGTGAAAATCATTGCAAATTACAAGCATCAGTAAACATTGATGAATGGCCTAATTGCTCTACTGACAGCCAGGAGGCACAGGAACAATTTCTTTCTTCCCTTTTCACAGCGTCCCATGGCAGCATTCTGTGAAAGGCAAAGCAAAGACGACTTAACCGTCACATAGTTCCCTTGTGTGGCGTGGAAAGAGCGTCATTTTAATTCAGTTCCTCACATGATATATTTGCTTGTAATTAAAAAGGAACAGCTAAAATTTCAATCATATATGTTTTCTGACTTTGTCTTACATATTTATTGACTATCCAATCAACCAAATTCTTTGATTTAATATATAAATATTTTTTTCTCACCAACCAGAATTACCTTTGATTTTTTTCAAACCAGCCATAATTACCAAACAACACCATTGCTACAGCCTGCAGCCCACTTCAATGTTGATCCATCTTGGGCCCCAAACAGTAACTAGTGCTCTACTCCTCCACGGAATAGTCCAATTCCATTCGTAGTGGCATGACATGACATGAACTTGACGCTAGAATAAAAACTGGAAAAACAAACAAGCATGTCGCAGCCCTACAACAGCAAATGCTATTCTGTGTGGAAATAATTATGAAAGCCAACCATACACTCGTATACAATCGTGAGTCCAAGATTGGAAATAAAGTCCTCAATGTTTTCTTTCTCTCCAACTAGACACAGATTAGCATTTTAATTGGAACAAACAAAGCTCAATGTTTTGGGAACATTACATAATAGCCACTATCTTATCTTAAATAATACTAAAGGATGTTGAAGGGAAGACCCAAAAGTCACTCTATTTGTGCCATTCCATTTGACGGAAAAGCTAGATATGCTTATGAGAAAAGCAAGATTTGATTTATGTTGGAAAATTGTGAGCCAAACACCAGTGAAGAAATATCAATTATATGTCGACCAACTTTTCAACTAGTAAGGTGCCATCTGACTTGGTGAAATTAGATTAACTACATCAAGATAGTCAACATAGGTGGAGTGTACTAACATGTGGGGGCTTTACCCCCCATGGTGTGTGGTGTACAGATAATGTGCAACTGCAAAGAGAGGCCTGGACCCACCACTTCTTGCTGCTGATTTATTCTCCTGTATATCAAACTTGTACAAGTTAAATTATGTTGTTAATTACTACTAGGATAGCTCATACTGGGCTATTGTTTGGAGCATATGATCTTTTGAACCCTCCAGTTTTGATAATTATAAATTATAAAGGAGGGGACATTTTAGTATGAAACCTTCAAATGAAAGTACATACATTCAAGTACTCGATTTATTTTAAGGGAACAATGTCTGAGGGGAGAAAACGTCTAAAAAATCTAAAAGCATAGAGTGGGTTAGAACAATCTTCATTTGGAGATCACGAAGCAAAAGAAACAAAAGGGAAAAAAGGAATAAACACACCCGTTTGGAATAGCAGCCCAACATGCTTTAACAGGACGCCTTTCGTCTTGTTATTGGTCCTTTTCCCCCCATAACTCCAAGAAACAAAGTTCATTTTATTTGAGTCTGAATATAAACGTTTGCTTTTTAATCAACCACAATCCGTTTACAAAGTGGGAAAGCCAATGATATCTAGTAGCATAAAAAGTAAATTTTAATGATAACAATGGGATGGTAATATCAATCAAATAATATAACCAAATTATGCTTCGACGTTGATGTCAATTGTCAAATTTAACTATTCAATGACTGACTGTACTGAGTTAACACCACCCATAAAAGCTGCGTGTCTCCTAAAGCCTCTTATGACACTGTTAGTAACCATCTTTTGGCTGTTCAAAAGTATATACTGTGTAATAATTATTGGTTGATTTGCCTAAAAAGAAAAGTTTAGTAAATGTCGTTTTCCTTGTGGAGCAAAGCAGAGTAATTTTGCCATACGCGCGCAGCCCCCGGACTAAATATTCAAGAATTTTCTACATAAACATGATACCAAATTTGATGATGCAAAAGTTAAATATATATTATATTTCAAGTTTAGTAAATGAGTATATTTATAAATTTTTTGTTTTAGATCTTTTAATTTTTGTTTGTTTTTAGTTTTAGACTTTCTTTTTATACAAGACTAATTAAAAAGTGTTGATATTTCGTAAAATCACGTCGGTAAAAAGGACAAAAACTAAGGAATTAAAAAATATAAAGACTAGAAACAAATTTAAAAATTTAAAAAGGCTAAAATTAAAAATTTATAAAAATATATTGATTAAAAAAACAATTGTATCAATAAATGATTACAGCTCCTGTCCGTGAAAATTGTACAGTATTTGATATGATAAATAATCATCTATTAGCTCAATAAGTTAGGATGTAATTTTATATTTTATCATATTAAATTCAATCTTATTTTAAAATTTATTTTATCACACTAAATATAATACATATAATCTGTTTTAGCGGAAAAGGTGTATAAATACTGATTTATATGAATCAACTAATAATTTATATCATCAAATATTACATGATTTTACTTTAAAAGAACATGAGTCAGAGATATATTAATTTTACATTATTTATTTTTCTTTTTTCTTTTTCTTTTTCCCCATTAATAATGATTCACACTTTCTTATCTGCTAAGTATCATATTAAGCCTATTTTTGGTTCGAACGAAATGAAAATAAGAGAAGAAAAGGAATGCAATCTGACGACTTCTCTCTTGTTTAGATGACAAAATAAAAGAAATTAACAATGGATTGCATGGGAAAGTTTCTTCGCATATAAGCAAAGAAAATGAAGGAAAGAAAGGCTGACATCGTAAAATTTAAACTCAGCCAGTGGTCTTTTCTTTAACCAAAAAAAGGATCCAACACCCCATAGAAGGAAGACAGACAGAGAGATATAAGCAAAATGCTGCGGACAGGAGCTGTTAGCCAGAGCAGAAGCCATATCCTCTTGACTATTCAGTGTGGATGAGAGGCTTTACGGATAACAAAAGAAATTTTCAGTGTGCATGGCTCTCTCTCTCTCTCTCTCTCTCTCTCTCTCTCTCTCTCTCTCTCTCTCTCTCTCTATATATATATATATATATATATATATATATATATATATATATTACTAAAAAAATTTATATTCGATTGAAACTGTTCATTTATCTTATATCTAATGATCAATAAAATAATAACTTATAACCTATGTAAATTAAATGAAACACTTAAATTGAATCTTAAAATTTTTAGACTTATACTAATATGAAATTATTCTTTTCTATATATATATACAAATTTATTTAAAAAATTTATAAAGTGTTGAGATAGTTTTGTTTAGTACAAATTTTGTCTAAAATAAATAATTTAAAGGTTTATATTAACAATAATAAAATATACTCACTAGTAGAAAAAAAAACTTTTTACATTGGTTAAAAGAGACTTTTTACATTAATTTTGTATCCGATGTAAATATAGGCGATGTAAAAAATTTAATATTTTTTATATATATTGTTAAAAATTAATATAAAAAGTGTCACTTTCTACATCGGTTGTTTATAATAACCGATGTAAAAAATGTTCATAATGTTTATTTTCTTCAATGGCATCAGTATTTATCTTCTATGAGAGTTTTAACATTTGTGTCAATATTATCAATATATTTTCTTAAGTTAAATTAAAATATATAAACATTAGTGTTTATGGTATTCTCGTCGTGTTCTTCAAGTTCTTTATGTTCATTGTGTTCATCGTGTTTGTTGTGTTCGTCGTGTTTATTGTATTCATCGTGTTTTATTATTGTTCATTTTTGTTTGAATCTGAAACATAAAAAAGATGCAATGCTCATCAAATCGTTTAATAAGTAAGAAGAAACAAATAAAATAAAAGAAATTAAAATAATTGATGTACCTAAAAACTTTTTGCATGTTCGTTATCTACTAGTTAACAAAATAAAAGTTTCAAAAACTTAAGAAAAATCTATATTTGAATCTCTAATTTATGCCATTTCACTGTTGTGTATCTAAAAATTTGAAATTTGAAATTATTTTATATCGGTTTCCAGAAAAAATTGATGTATAATATACATTTTACATTAATTGTAAAAATAACTGATGTAAAAAAGTTTGCATAAATTTAAAAAATGTCACTGCATTTTTTTTACATCGATTATAAAAATAATCGATGTAGGAAGTATTTTTCACATCGGTTCTTTTGACAACCGATATAGAAAAATTTGTAAAAAGTTTAAAAATATTATCACATCTTTTTCTGGTTCATTTCAAAAAAATTGATGTAAAATTCTATTATAAAAAGTGTATTTTGTACTAGTGACAATAACGTTTGTAAATTGATAGTATATATTAATGTTTTGCATTAATAAAATTATGTATTAGTATAATATGCCATATTGATAATACAAATTTTATGTGGATATACTAAATTTTTTGTTTGTAAATAAAAACTCAATAATAAAAGATGATTCAACAATTAATTCATTAATAAATGATAATTTTTTAATAGTAAATATAGTAATACATCAGTCTAATGTATTGTTTAACACATTTTTTATAATTGTTTTATTTTTTAGTTAAAGCGCTCATTTCATAAATTAATAACTTTTTAAAAGAAAATAGGGTTTGTCTATGCTACTCATGAGAAAATAATTTTATCATGGATGGATTAATAAAGTTTAGATATTATATTAGAAATTGAAATATTGACTGTGTTTTAAGCAAATTTGACGAGGAAATTAAACCACCGCACATCTTATTTTTATTTTGTAAATTGTCTCACAACATTTGACAATAATGCTTTAGATGGTTGGAATATCAAACCGTTCTGCATAAAAGAATGTAAAGCCAAATTTTTGTAGCATAGTGGAATGATAGCAAGGACGAAATCAAAAGAAGGTTCGCAGGTTGTGTCGTTAACTGTCATTTGATCACTATGGACTCGTAAAAACAATGTTATTTTCTGCAATGGTTTAATTCTCTTCTTAATTTATTTTTATTTGACAAAGTATACTATATAAAAATATGATAAAAGAAAAATAAAATGGACTATCATGAAAATAAAAATAAAAAAACAAAATAACAACAATATTGAGGTATTATAATTTTAATTGTGTGAAAAATAATTTTTTTCAAACAAAAAATAAAAGATAAAAATGTAATTAAAATATTGATAATTAACTTTTAAAAGTTAAACATTTATCTAGATCAATTTTAAAGAATTAACTTTTCAACATTACAAATTTTTTATTTTGTATTTATCGAAAAAATCTATAAATTTAGTAATTCACTAACAATTTTCTAAATAAAATATAAATTACTTTTATCAAACATAATTTACAACTTAATTTTTAAATATATATATATATATGTGTATATATATGTATATATATATATATATATATATATATATATATATATAATATGTGAAGGGACTAAAAAAAGTGTTACGTGATGGAAAAGAATTAAACTGAAATTTGTTATCAACATAACTCTCAAAAGATTACGGTAATTTATAACAGGTTATAAAAGATAATTTATTAAATTTAAACAATATAATTATAAATTAATATGATTAGGAAGATTGTTGTGAAAAGTAGTATTTAAAAGTTAAGTAAAAAATATTTTAGTGTTATATTTTTGGTTTTTTGAGAAATTACTTGATAATTTGTTTAATAATATAATTTATATGCAGTACTTTCAATATTTTTTATGTTTTTTAAATTAAAAAATTAGCTTTAAAAATAATATAGTCAATTAACAATGACCTTTATTATACTAGTTAGTAAAGTAAAATTTTAATTGAAGATTAATTCTTAAAAGGTTGTATTTATATAAAATTAGTAATTCATCATAATTATATATAGAAGCATAAGAAAAATTAATAAAAAAATTTAGCTTACAAGATAAAAGAATAAAATTACAAAATAAGTTATCACTTTTTTTAAAAAAAATAATTACTTTAACATTTAAAAATTTGTTTAATTTTTTCCTTGTAATATCTCATAATCAATAAAAAAAATATTTTTATTAAAATCTCAAATATCATATTTTCATAATAATGTGCTCAATGATAAACTTTTTATCTCTCTTTTTATCTCAAATATATATATATATATATATATAATTTTATTTTTATGATTATTTTTCGTATAAGAATTAAAATAAAATTACGTTATATAAGAACTATAATTAAAAAAATTATTAGATAAAGGAATTAATATATATATATATATAATAACAGTCTTATAACAGAAATTAATGTTAAAAAATATTAAAAATTTATTTAACAATCTATTTTATATAAAAACAAATAAAAAAAGTATGTAACATAAACTAAAATGGTATTTATTTATTTTTAAACATGTTAATGCGCCTCTTTGTTGTCTACAAGTTTTTTAAAACTTGGGAGACTTTGTATATAGATTTAGGTAACTTTAATACGATATTTTATTATTACTTTAATGTGCTGGTAACAAATACACTCCCCCGTAAAGACACTTAAGTAAAACAACCAAACCTGTGCTGTAAAATAACCTAATTACACTGTATTTTAATGTTGCACCATTAGTCTAAATTGATCTGATTCAATATCTTCAACATTTAAAAGTTGATCCGTATTTTAGGGCCGTACACTGTATTATGTAAAACTTCTTTATTGTATGTTGGAGACTAAACCAAATATCTTCAATTTTATTTTCTCTTGGCGAATTTTTGTTCAAATGTATCATTGTACTATTATAAGATTCTTTTTAGTAGATAAGACTTTTATAATTACCAAACCTTCGAATAATTATACATATTTTTTTTCATTTAAAGAAGCTCAAAATTTTAGGATTCATCGTAGATAATCGAATAGAATATTGCGACGTTAATTCGCATGTTTGCCTACTTTTATCCTTTTATATCTTGGGTTAGATTTTTCCTCAAGATTACAACTTAAATTATAGAAAAAAAATATTAATGTTGTTATTTAAATGTGTTAAGTAATTTAAATTAAGAGATTTTTTTGAGATAATTTTTATTTTTTTAAATTATTAATCAATGTAAATTCAAAATTAACTACTTCAAACAAATTTATATGTATACAATTTTATTATAAAAAATTGATCAAATATTTATTCAAATAAAAGAACTTAAATATTAGTTGTATAGTTGAGTTAATTAAAAAGAATTATTTTTTGATGTCAATCATGAACTGTCCACAGACGTGACTTAAAGTGAGAAATGGAGAAAAATAAGAAAAAAAAGAAAAAATAAAAGGAAACCTATGCTAGGGTTGCTGTCCCTCCTATATGCCTATGTCCCCACCATCACACATCGCAGCAGTGACGTTTCTCAACTTTTTTGCATTACTTTTTCTTACTTGTGACGGATTCGCGTACTGTGACTATCCCCTCTTCCCATCCCTCCCCAACCCTAAACCCTAACCAGTAACCAACTAATGCCCCCTTTGCCAACCCTACATGTTTTCACTAATTCTACCTGTTTTAGCTTCACTAATCTCATGCTTCTGTTCTTTTTATTTTCTTCTTTTTTATCTCCCTCTAGTTATCAACAAATTTTACGTGAGGTAGAATGCAAAAACAAAGAAATCGAAAAAGATATGTCGAAGAGAATAAAAGAAATTAACAGGGATGTCGATCCCCAGCTATTTTTCTTTAAATCAATTAATTAAGAAAATGGAGTGAAAAGATTTACATGCATGTTACACCATTGTAACATAACAAAAGATATCAAAAGTAATAAAAATATTTAGAAAACAGTGATAAAAGTTAACCTTGTTGATAAAAATCAAAGCAATAGTTTACCCTTATTAATAAGTATATTTAAATAAGAAGTGTAATTAAATGTGTAGTTGTAAAAATGATTGTACTAAAGCATAAAAAAATTGATGTGAATTTTGAATAAAGTATCTTTAAACAGGGTTGTTAGTCGTTATCACATAATAGTATTTGACAATTGTGAGACTAACTGCGTCTTTGATAATAAATGAAAGAATTGATGATCAATTGTGTACGAAATAAATCTGTCAGGAGATTTAGGACCCACTGATTGGATTGATCGTCAAGAAGGCTCATCTGTGTTATGGCAAACTATTTGTCTCCACTTTCAACCCAGTTGGGTGCCCCCTTTCCTTCTCTCCCGGGCACCATGGATCTCTCAACTCCAAGACAACATAAATCTTTTCAAATTTTAATAAAGATATATTAAATGATAAACACAGAGAATCCAGATTCCTTTCCAGGCTCTCTTTCTCTCCCCTTCATTTGCGTTCAAATGGGACACTTTGCCTAAATCATCAATCCCCTTTTCAACCTACCTAGTAAAACAATATGAAAATCGTGCAGATTCATGATGAAGACCACTTCACGCGTGTAATTATTATTATTTATTAATATCACTAATGAACATCATGGTAAATTTACCTCACCCCCAAATAGATTTTTTTGTGCGTGTGTGCGCGCGCTCTGTTTTCAATATACATATATAAACATAGACGGAATTAAAACCTATTTCTTTTTAATGCTTTATTTTTTAAGTTAAATGTTGACTATTTAGAGATGCAAAACTTTTTTTTTTAATAGACAATAGCATTTTCATTTGTTTTTTTAGTTATTAACATTAAATATACGTCCGTTCAATTGACTATGGAGACAATAAAGTATTTATTTGTTAATAATAATGTTTCATTGAAGAAAATGAAACACAAAATAGAAGATTAAGAGCGTGTTGAATTTTATAAGTTAGTTTTGAGAGTAAATTGGGCCAAATTTTATAATGTTTAATTTTATACAAAAGTTTATACAAGATATCCAATCTTAGACATGACTTCGCATTTGATTAATTATTCTAAAAAAAAGTTTGAATATCTACGTCTAAATATAAAAAGGCATAAAAGAAAAAAAAGTGATGATACTGTTTGAATATTTATGGTTGAATAGATAAATATAAAAAAATATACAACATTTGGTTGAATTCCAAGCCTTTGACTAGTAAAATTTTTCACAATATTTATAGCTGAATATTTCTTGTTTTCATATAATATATATATATAATTTTTGTAAGTATCTACTTAAATTTTATTATATTACTCGTGCAAGGAATGCATGCAAAATAACAACAATAATAAAATAAGCTACTAGCATTTTCCTAAATCAACGAAAAAGCAAAATTATTGCAACATAACTAATACAAGTAAAATTTGTTATACTTCTATTTATTTATTTTTAATATTAAGTGAAATAATGTGACACAATTATTAACGAAGAGTGAATTGAAAATATATATTTAAGATCAGTATAAAATTTCATTTAACGATATAAAAATATTAAAAATAAATTATTAATATTTCTTTTTAATGATTTTTATCAAAAGTATACCTGTGCATAACTATAAACTTTCAATTAAATAGGTTCGTTTATTAAGCGTCGATGTCCATAAAAGCAAATTGGAATTTGATTATTGTGGTTTAAACATTACGCAAATTTTTTTAATGGAGACAATATTATTCCAACGAACAACCTATTAAATTTGTAGTGTAGACATCAAATTATTGGTTGTGTTAAGCTTAATGTGAGTTTAAGTAATGTAGATGCCGATTCAAACATGCACGAATAGATATCACAATAAATGATCAAGCTCTCTTAATTATAGTGTAACAGTAAAATTAGGCATAACATTAATATTTGCTTTAATGATTTTTGTCAAAAGTATAGTTAGGTGTGCATAACTATCAACTTTCATTTAGACAAGGTCACGTATTGAATATTGATGTCTATAAAAGCAAGTTAAGATTTTATTTATGTGGTTTAGACATATTAAAGTATGTTTTTATTAAGAGATGATATTATTAATTAACAGCACGATTGGATTTGTGGTAAATAGAAAAAAAAATTATATAGTCCAAAATAACGTATTTCGACAGATTATGTTATATTATATATTTTATAATTAATTAAAAAATATTAAGATATGACACAATCAGAATGAATAAAATTACATAGCTCTAAACTATTCCAATAATTATTTATGGAACAGACATCAAATGCACGTACAGACACTCCTCTTAATTACGTTGAGCTAAATGTGAGTTCAAGTAACATAAATTCTGATTTAATTACTTAAAGATCACAGGAAATTATTAAGTTTTTTCTTGGAATATTTATCATAAGAAAGCATTTAAAGTGTTATATTTCAATCATGAGTTTGTTTAAAGTGATTTGAAATAACATATAAAACTAATTTTAGTCGAAAATAATTTTATTTTTGGTAGAGGAAATCGAAAATAACTTTAAATGCAATAATGTGTTTTGTACACATTTAAATAAAAAAGCCTAATAATATTTTGTGCGAATTAACATATTGAAAAAAATTCCCGTAATTGTAGGTTTTGGTGGAGCCACTGAATTTTTGTAGGTCGGTCTGTTTTCGGATCGGAAGGGGACCCTCTTCCTTTCTGTGTAATAAATTTACGCTTCATTTTGTCTACCGCTTCTTCTTTAAATATTTCAGAGATTATTTTTTTTAGAGAAAAAAAGGAAATAATATGTTTTTCATTTTGAATTAAAATTATATATTATTTATAATAATAAATACACAATATATTATATTTATATTTTTTATTTTTAAAATATAGTAATGTTAAATAAATTTATTAAAATACAAATTTTGTCTTCCTTTTTTTTTCAAATAACCCCTTAGGTAAACGATAGAAAAATAAAAGAAAAAGAAGGTAATGCAAAAGTGACAATAGATGGGTATTAAGCATTTTACGTTTAAATAATGCAAAATATGAGCGGCTAAGGCTTCTTCTTAAGCTAGCGATCAGTTAGCGGAAAAAGCCTCGTTGGAAACAAAAGTTCACTCCTTTACAGTTATTTTTCCTACACTAATTTTTGTATTTATTATTATCCAATGACTTGATGACTTCAAAAAATTGAGCGCAGGGAATGCATATACAAATATAAAGACCTTCTGAGGCATTTTTGGGTAATAAAAAAGTGGTTCACTAATCAGATTTGCCAATAGAGTGATAACTGATCAGAGAGATGACGAAACCTTATTGCATGTTTTACGTGATTGCAGTAAAGGTTAGTGCAGGGATGCTATGCTTTCTTTGATCCTGACATATTTGCTCATTCAGTTGCGAATGATTAATCTTTGAAGACGCTTCAGCGAAGGAACTAAGGTCACACTACTGTACCGCCACTTATGTGACGTAACATAGAATGTAGTAGTCATTAATAATTAAATATAATTTTCACACCGTATTAGTCTAATTTATAAGAAATTTAATCAACTTAAAGTTTGTATTAATAAAGATGAACCGTAATGTATAACTTGTCAAATCATCTATTAATAATTACCTAAATATTTAAATAATTACTCTATATATTAATAAAAGCTTAAACACGATTGAGTTCGTAATTAAAACATATTAGATGACTAAATTTGAGTCGCGTGAGTCGAGTAATGGTACCCCTTGCGTATTTATAACGTGATGTATGTCCCAAGTTTATTATCAATGCATGTGTGTTTTATTATTACTAACCTGCACGGCGTGATCTTGTACCATTCAAAAGCGACTTTTGATGGATTAACCGCAAATTAAACATGCATTAAGGGTCTATTTACTTTGTATTTTTTACTCGATTTATATTAAAGTGATATTATTATTATTATTATTATTATTATTTACTGTGCTACATTTATCTTTTTATTAACTTTTGTCAGAATACTATTAGATCTTACGAGCTAATTAATTAAAGAATTTTATTAATTTCAATTTTTATGACTAATTTTAAATATTTTCAAATAAAAAATTTATATAAAAAATATAGTTATTATATTAAAGTTATAAAAATATAATAAATATTTTTTAATAAAATTTTATTATAATTAACTACTTATAATTAATAAAACTCTTAATTAAAAAGCGAGTAACTTACCATAAACAATTTTTTTATCATTTATCCTATTTTCAATTTTTTCCTTTAACATTTTAAACTCTATAAAATTAACCCAACTCTCTAAAATTAAATTTACAAAAAGTAACATCAATAAAATAATTTATAAAATACAGATAAATAAAAATACTTTCTACCGTACTCATAAATTTAAAAAAATTAAAATTAACAGTTATCATTTTTTAAATATTTTAAAAATTAAATAATATAAATATGAATTAATTATAACTTTAAACACGATAAAAATTACCATAAATAAATAGCACCGTATCCCAATTTAGCATCCTTTCATCCGCTTGGCTTCTATCCGACCATAAAAAACTCGTCCTTTAAATCGAAACATTATCCCCATTCCCGCCCTTTCAAGAACCCATCACGTAATCATACAATCATCTAATCCCCGCTTAACACTGTTATAAAATGCCTTTTAGTATTATTATTTAATTAACATTATAATTTTATTTAATAATATACAATAACATTAAGTGTAATATTTTAATTAAATAAATATTACAATAAACACATAAATAACAATATATATTTTTGTCCATAAAAAATATCTATTATAAATACTATATATTTTTTTTTACTATTGGCCACAATATCTTCTAGAAAAGCAAGTGTTTTTATCTCAAAACTGTAAAAATAAAAAATGTAAACTCTATTAAATTATGGGAGAATAACAATGGTATATATATAGTCAGTCTTTGAGGCTTAAAAAATGAGTTTATATAATAACATTTACCCTTTTACATAAATAATAGTTAATAGAAGAAAATCTAAGATCTATTATATTCGGTAATATATCTATCAGTTCCCCGTATATTGATCCATCTGCACTAGTTTTACACATGGTCCGTGTTAAACACCATCTTTAAAAATATTACATGAGAAAAGTCAGTTTGTTAAAATTTGTTATTTATGAAAGTGATTTTTATTAGCTAAACAGTATTTATCATGTCAAAACTACCTTTTAGTCTCTGACGAGGGGGTTAAAAAGACCATTGTATTTATTAATTATAAATGTAATTTTAAAAAAATATTAATAATAGATATTTAAAACATAAAATAATATATTTTTAAAAACTGAAATACATTTAAGTCATATTTTAACTTCACAATTTGGATCCTATAATATATTAAAAAAGCTATATATAATATCAATCATAAATTTTTGTATTAATTATAAAATATGAATTATAAAAATGCAAAACAAATGAGTGTTATTATTATGACTTTTTTTATATGGTATTTAAAAATAATCTATACTGAAACATGGAATTTTAGAAAATTTTAAAAAAATATAAATTAAAAATCATCAAAAAATATAATTTTAAAAAATATCAATAATTTTCTTAAAATAATTTATTAATTTATTACAATTCAAAAATTTTCAACGGTCAAAATTATGCTTTCAAATGCAAATAATTATTTTCCTTATTTTTTTTCCAGCAGACATTTTCAGAGTACAGTTTAACGATTCCAATTTATAGCTTATATTTAATTTAATATATTTTTTTCCCAGTTAATTAAGGACCTAAAATTTTACATGACAAATCAAACTCACATGCTTTTAATATATTGTAATTAATGTTTTACTATATCTACCTCAAGAAAAAATTATTACTTTTTATAAAATAAATATGAATTAAAAATGTGTTTTATTATCTTTAAAATTTAAAACATATTTAATAATTTTATTTAATAATTACAGAAAATTATATGATTTAGAAATATTCTTTTAGTGAACACATCACAAAATTACTTTTTTGTTCATTAACTACTTTTATTTGAGTAATTTAGAAAATTTAAATTCATATTCGAAATTTTGTTAAAAACATGCATGTTTAAAAAAAAGAATCACTATCAATATGCAAGAATAATATTATTCTCAAGACATTTGTTCATATAAGTTATTTCTAGAGATAATAATAAAAAACAATATTATTTCTAGAGAATTTTTATTTTATTTTTATAAAAAAGGAGTAACAACAACGATATATGTGACAATTTAAAACTTTCCTATTTTTATTTTAAAATGATTGAAAGAATCCCTTGCAATGTTGAAAAAACATTATAAATTTTTATTAATGTTAAAAAATGAAAATTACAAATATACCAGAGTTAAAGTTGTTATGATTTGAAACTATAACATTTTAAATTTATAATTTTTGTAAACATTTTTAGGCCATGTAAGGGAAGGAACTGTACAAATTTTTAATTGACTTAATTGAGTTGCACGTCTGAATTGTATAGTATCAAAGATTATAATGTTATGTAAGGGATTAACTGTTAAAAAATGATACTTATACATTAAAAATTAACTATTTTATGTCAAATTTTAAGATGGTGAAACAATAACTGTGCATTTTGAAATTTTTTTTTAAAAAATAAACATGTAAAGCAAGTCAAAAACATTTGAAAAGTAAATATCAACTTTCTTATTAAAAAAACGTATGCTATTGCGTAAGGATTAATGGGAGTGTGTATTGGAGTACAAGATTCTAATTTCATACGAACTTTATTATTTAATAACATTTTTAATTAAAGGTTATATATCACTGTTTCGGTGGAGAATAGAGAGATTTAAGAGTGGCTACAATTAGAATATTAGAATAAAAAGATACAAAAATAGGTGGAGACTGGAGAGACAGAAAACTGAGCAGCGGAGCAGCCTGAAGTGGTCATATTCATTCACGGCGAGATGTACTGTGGAGATTCCTAGACATAGCCACAGCCAGTAGCTGCCACGCTGCATTTGTGATATCATAATCACTGATGCTCAAATAGTTTCAAGAACTACGCGTACGTTCAAGTCTCAATATACGTACAATACCCTACAATTACATTGACGGGCTTATATACACATACACTTTTGTGTGGAAGTAAATAATTATTACTCACTAGATATTTATAATTTCAATAATACTTAATGGCTTAGTCTATACATGTTTCGAACTAGCTAGTTTGATTTTAAACAATGATGCTTTTGAAAAAACACTAGGGTTAGTAAATGCATTTGATAAAATAAATTTGAGGTGCACTTTGAGGTTAAAAAACCAAAAAATTTGGAGTATAAGCGGGGGAGGGGGACAATGGGAAGCGACAAAGAGTCCGTAACCTGATGGAGCTGCTTTCACTACGGTATTTTACGGGAAGTGATGCCACTCTAGGCCTTTATTGTGGATGAGTGATATATAGAAACCTATGGTGCTTGAAATAGAGAAAAGAGTTTGAGAGGAAGAGACATTCGGACTGTCCCACAAACTTTACCAGCTTTATTTACTTAACTGCAGACGCGCTTTTTCTCTGGTAAATAATCTCGGATTAGATCGTGCTACCAAGCATACGAGAAACACAGACACAACCATCATCATGTCATATATATATATATATATATATATATATATAGCACACATGCACGAATATAAATAAAATATTCTGTATTCCAGTTTCTCATCAACCACTCATGCTGTTAATAAACCACAAAAAATTTCTATTTTAGAGCTAAAAAATCAACAAGAACCATGGATTTCCGCAACTAGATTGGGGGCGGGGGGTGTCTCATAAATTAAAATCCTTAATGTGTGGTTAAATATATTAAAATAAGAATTAAAAGTTGTTTGTGGGACTAGAGAATTTTATTGGACTCAAGAAGGAGTGTGGTGAGAAGAGGACAAACAAGGTAAGAATATTAAATGAGTGGAGGGATTGCCATCAAAGAATGGAGAGAGAGAAGGGTTGATTCCGTGCCCCATAAACCTATCTATCTCTTCTCCATCCATCGTCAGTAGTAGGTAACTTGTTTTCTCTTCCTCGATTTGATCGTTCCTTCTTCTCTATCTATCTCTTCCTAAACAAAAATAAACTTGGTTTCTTTCTCTCTCTCTTTCTCTACTGTTTTTTATGCCAGGAATGGCAGCGTATCAGTGGCAGTGCAGGAAAAGAGAGGGAGAGTTTTCATTGGGAAGGTAAAAGCCTTTGTTTGCAGCAGTGCCTTACATGAACCCCCGCCCCTCTCTTCTTCGGTAACTCAAGTTTGTATTGTTCTCTCTGTGTGCCCCGCGTGCGCTCTGCTGTGTCTTTCTCCCTTCCTTTCTCACTCCTCAGTCTCATAAGTGTAACCGTGTAACCACTAGAAGCATAGAGAGAGGTATAGGGAGAGAGAGAGTAATTCGTTCCACTCACTCATTAATGCTCAAATGGGAGGAAAGAAAGATTAACACCCATTTTCCAAAGGAAATCTGTGCAGGCTTTACCATAAAAGCCAAGTGGGAAAACCTCTACACTACTTACTTCATGTAACTGACGGCCACCACTATCACTATTTAGGATTTTGCTGTAAAAAGCCTGAAACAGTGTTACTTTTGCCATAAAACCCGGGAGAGCCCTGAAAGACAAAACATCTTCAGAGTAAGCAGACTTCATAGAATAGAGAGAGAAAATAATAAGGGAAGGAAGGGTTTTTGTTGTTGTTACTATAAGGCTGGTGAACTGTAGTGAGATACAGAAGAGTTCGTAGGCAAAAAGGATAAGACAGGGAGGGAATGCGTGTGTGTGTATGTTGACAAGTTAATGTGCAAGCCATGGAGGGTAGTTCTAATGCCACTTCTTATTTGATGGCTTTTGGAGAAAACAGTGGTGGGTTATGTCCAATGACGATGATGCCTTTAGTGACTTCTCATCATGGCGCTCATCATCCAATACATCCTAATAATAATTCTAATACTAATGCAAACACAAACTGTCTCTTCCTTCCCAACTGCAGTAACAGTGGAAGCCCTTCTATCATGCTAGACAATAACCACAACACCACCAATAACAACAGCAACAACGCTGGGTTAGGGTACTATTTCATGGAGAGTGACCACCACCACCACCACAACAACAATGGAAGCTCATCTTCCTCTTCTTCTTCAGCTATCAAGGCTAAGATCATGGCCCATCCTCACTATCACCGTCTCTTGGCAGCATACGTCAATTGTCAAAAGGTTAGAAAAAGAAGAAAAAGCTTAATTTTAACTCATCTTGTGTGATATATACCCATTAGCCGAACACCCCCTCTTTCTGTGGAAAAAAGCAGACAGATTTGGACTCTGTCGTTGAAAACGATCGATGCTTAATTAATTTCTGCACACTCCCTTTCTTTGGCAAGTTCGGATCTGAGTTGTGTGGCATTTGTACTGTGAACTGTGGACTTGTTTTTTTGTTTCTTTCTATTTGAAACTATGTTGATAAATTATGTTCCATCGTAAGAAAGAGAGTGGGACGAAGAAGTCAAAACCCTTTAAAGCAGAAATGATAAAGACAGTTTGCCTTCATGACAATTATATCATGTTTTCTTATAATACATAGTTTGTGTACACCTTGCTTGCAGGTTGGAGCACCACCTGAAGTAGTGGCAAGGTTAGAAGAAGCATGTGCTTCTGCAGTGACGATGGCAGGTGAAGCAGCTGGATCAAGCTGCATAGGTGAAGATCCAGCTTTGGATCAGTTCATGGAGGCTTATTGCGAGATGCTGACCAAGTACGAGCAAGAACTCTCCAAACCCTTAAAGGAAGCCATGCTCTTCCTTCAAAGGATTGAGTGCCAGTTCAAAAATCTCACAATTTCTTCTTCTGACATTGGTGATGACTCTCTTTCCCTTTTTCGCGCTCTCTCTCTGCTATTTTCTGAAGATATTCTTTAGATTTTTATCTTCATACTATTAATCTTGATAGCTCGGTATTTGATGTTTGATTAATTGACTACCCATGCATGTCTGTTTCCAGGAAGTAGGTTTTGTTAGAATTGGAAAGTGCTTAAAGTTGATGATGCACCACTACTTTTTCTTTTGAACTTTAAAATCCTTTATTAATCATTGGGTTATCTTTTTGAATGAATATTTTATTTTGCTAACAAGAGTTTCAAATACTAGCAACGGTGCCCTTGTTCAAAGCGTGGCTTTGTCTGTCAAAGTGTGGATGGTGATGTTGTACATATCTGTATTTCTTCTCGGTGTTAGTGCATTGAATGAACTGTTTTGGTATCCTATTAATTCGTCATTTCGTGTGTGCCTGATATTGACATATATTCAGCTGGTATTTTTGGGGAATATATTACTTCAATTAAATAGCTGGTCTATGTATTTCTCCATTTGATGTTCACAGCGATTCTCAGGGTTTCGCTGCTTTTGCTTCCTTTACATAATTGTTAAATGGATCCAAAGATAGATGAACAGCTGAAGGCAGCTCGTTGGTGAACTTAGGTGTTGTAAATGACCTAGGGATTAGGGTTTCTTCTGCAGTGGTAATCGCGGGGTAGGAAGTTACTTAGATAACCTCTCCTATTGGAAATACAGTATGCAGACGAAAAGTTGGCTGAGAAGAGCTGAAGTTCTTTGGGGACAAGTGCGACCGTTTTGAAGGAAATAAACAAGTTTCAAGAGTGAATTGAAAAGCTAAAACATACGAATTCTTTTATTAAGTAAAATTCTCACTAAAATTATTCCTTCCTTTTCTTTTTATCTGATTATTTTGAAAATAAATTCTTTTAAAACTCTAAGACAACAACTGTAATCTTTTCAATTACACCTTGTCTTCACCTAATTCTTAGATATTGTATATTGTAACTACAATTGAATGAGAAATTATAGTCATATAAAGTTCAAAAAAATTTTAACAGACAAATGCTAAAGTGTCATTATTTATTGAAAAGGAAAAGGTGAAAACTAACAATACTGATAAAAGAAATAAATGTAAATTTTTTTATTAAAAAGTTTTATTAATACACTTTTATCATAATTTTCAATGAACCTAGTGATTTTGATCAGAAAATTTCTATTAGCAAGAACCATTTTCATACAAACGAGAAGATTGCATTTCTTAATTAATGTTGTTTTTTTGTACAGGTCGCACTGATATAAAGATTAAAAAAATATTGGAAATTACATTAGAAGTGCCTTGAAAATCATCATAAAAGTGTATTGATGAAATTTTTTACCTATGCTCCGAGGATATGGTTAACATTTACCTTTTTGTAACACATAAAAAGGAACTTAGGGGTAGCAAAGGTGATTTGTATTCTCTTCATTAATATTTTGATCAACGGATCAATAAATGAATTTGTATAATAATTTATTTCAGTCAAGTCTAAATACTGATATAGTTTGGTGGAAGATGTCAAAAAGAAGTTTTTAGAAGTTTCAACCGTTTATTAATTGTGTTTAATTTTTTATTCAATATTTAATTTTATTAGTAGAATAATTACGTAGAGAATGTATAGGAGGGTAAAACAAACTTTTTACTACGACATTTTTCTCAATTTTGAATGGTGAGTGATAAGATAGAAAAATGTGAGACTGATGTAGAAGATTTTCTCGTCTGAATAGAAGTAAAGTGAGGTGGAAGAAAAAAATCAGTTAATGACAAATATAACCTTTATCATACTTTCTTATAATGTAAGGATATAAGTGTCTGATCTAAATTATATCTTTACATGAAGCTGTTATATTAATTGAGAGAGATGACAATCAATTTGTATTTTCATTTAAAAGTGTTTTTTGCACGACAATAGGTCCTTGTGGTACAAGAGCCTTTTATGACTGATTGGTGCTTAGCAATATTTTGACCCTCCCTGTTCCTAAATGTTTTTAATTAGAACTTGAATCTGAGCACATCATGAAGTGTTATATGTGCATTGTTTTCACTTCCTAAAGCGTTCTTTCTTAGAGGATTTTTTTTAGTTTTAAAGAGTTTGTTTCCTCAAGGTTATGTGTTCACCACTCTCTCTGTAATTAGACTAATGCAATATTTGTGCAATTTCAAAGTCTAACCTTGCCTATTGTCATTTTTCTGCATGCGTTTGCCTCTGCAAATGCAGATGCATTTGTCATACCTGTTATTAGAATTATGTTCTTGAAATTTACAATTGAATGCGACAACCATCAATATGAGTCAAACTTTGCTGCTGTTACGCTAATGACTATTAATAAAGATGAATGGAATATGATTCGATATTTCCCTGGATATAAACATGAGTTTTAGTGAATCACTGTTCTCCAGCTTCCAAATATGCATGAACCAAGCGACGTGGTTTCACTATTTGATGTGAAGTTTACAAGGTTATATTCGAGGAGAGAAACCATTTTAATGGTGCCGAAATCTTTATGTTTTTGTTCCCTTATTCTAGCTTCATATGGTTTTTCAGTTAAATGGAAGTTTCCTTGTATCTATTGCGTAGGTATTGGTATTTGCTTTCTTGCTCTTAAAATTCGTCCAAAACATATATTTATCAACAAAACAGATTGTTAATAGTGGAGTATATCTCCCTTAGTATTTCCTTTTCTCTACTTATTCATCATCTATTTATGTATTTAATGGAAATAAATCACTTTAATGAATCTGTATAATGTAGATGTTTTCAATTGCTGTTTAAACGTTACAACCCCGTAATGACAATCATTTTTCTACTGCTTTGGTTGTATTAAGATTATTAGTGTGATTTCAAATAATTAAGTAATTCACTATATCTGGGAAGTCCTATATTATGGGTGAACCAATGTTGTAATTACCTTTTGTCTTCGCTACTACAATAGATTCCCTCTGGTTTTAATCTCTGCATTGGAAGAAGCATGCCTAGCCTTGACTAGGGTCTGTGTATTGATAAAGTAGTCATTCATAAGTTATAGTGAAGTATACGTTCACGTGGAGTATACTTTTTTGTTCTTAACTTTGTCGGGTCTGAAGCAAAAAGGGAGCATCCAATATCCAAGTGTTTAGGTGCATGGAGCCTTGGGAATAAGGTTTCGCATTGGCTCTTTATCCTATGCACCAGTTTAAGTGCTAACTTTCAATGGGATGAATCAATTATTTCCTAATGATTGCAAGTTGTACTTGTAGTTATCCTTTATTTTGACGTACCATTTTAAATTCTCCTAAAGTGTACTCCAGTAATGATCTTCTTAATTATTCAACGAAGAAACCAAGTGCATGCATAAATATTTCTATTTCTATTTTCTCTTTAAAATATTTAGAGGATTATTAAGATATAATATTAATTTAATCACTTATCTGAGGTTCTGTCAAAAATTTTCTATTGCATAAATATTATAGTGACTTGGCATGTAAACTTGACGTAATCCCCACTTTCAAATAGTTGAAATAGTAGCGATAGTTAATGGTTTGATAATGGCATGCTACAGCAGTTGTTTTCTGTATTGATTTATTTGATAGCGGTAAAATACTTGATAGAGAAAATAGAAACAGTGACGTGTATGTGCATTTTTACTTACCATGATATATTAATGATATTCTAACTATGTTGAATAAAGGATGTTCGAATTTCTCAGATATCTAAATAATCCTTTAAGTTAATATTCTTATCATAATTGAATTGATTCATGTGATGATCAGCTTGCAATGACGGTGCTGATAGGAATGGATCATCTGAAGACGATGTTGATCTACACAACATCATAGATCCACAGGCAGAGGACAGGGAATTAAAGGGTCAGCTTTTGCGCAAGTATAGCGGATACTTGGGTAGTCTGAAGCAGGAATTCATGAAGAAGAGGAAAAAGGGAAAGCTACCTAAAGAGGCAAGGCAACAATTATTAGAATGGTGGAGCAGACATTACAAATGGCCTTACCCATCTGTATGTTAATCTAGTACTCAATCCTTTCTTAGTGTCTTCGCCAAATCACTAATTAAATTTGAAAAATTTTAACATCAAATTTTATAGTTTAGATTTAATAATTAATAATAGTAAGCTTTTTTTTAATAAAATTTTACTATAAATAATTGTTTAAATAGTCTTTTAAGAATAAATGTTAACAAAATTATATTAGTAGATTACTTTTATAATAATTAAAATAATTGTAAATACTCTCCCCCTCCAATAAATAGGAGAACAATTTTCTTAGTTTATATGGTATTTTTATTCAATAACAGGAATCGCAGAAGCTTGCTCTTGCAGAGTCGACAGGTTTGGATCAGAAGCAAATTAACAACTGGTTTATTAATCAAAGGAAACGGCACTGGAAGCCTTCAGAGGACATGCAGTTTGTGGTGGTGGATCCAAGCCATCCACACTATTACATGGACAATGTTCTGGGCAATCCCTTTCCCATAGATCTCTCCAACCCCATGCTCTAGAAAAATGCTATTTTGTGGCTCTGATAGATTGTTTCTGTGTTCATGTCCATTGCAAGGCATTCTGTAACTTCAAATCTTATGATTATCATATATAATTAAGCATTCTAAGTGATCCTAGAATGCTATACTATATAAGTAGTATGCAGGTGTATACTGCAAGCCTCTTAGCCGGTCCTTATGTGGATTATCTAGTGAAACTTTGAAAGATAATATTTTATTATGTCATAAATAAATAAAAATTGTTAAATTTTTAAGGTATTCATACTTTACTTTTTAATTTATTATTTCTTTACGCAGCATAAATTTTCATGCAAAGATATCTACCCATGTAAAGTTCTTGAAAATTATATTCTTGAGCAGAGCAATCAATTTCTTCTGAGAGAACTGGATAGAAAATGCAGTCCATTAGTTCAAGATACAAAAAAATTCTCTAAATTAACAAGTAATTGATATTTTGGTATATTTCGCAGTAATTTCAGTTACCTAAATACATGATCCTAAATATTAATTGTATGGACTTGCAAGTATTAAGTATATAACAATGTTATACCCACCTTTAATATGTATCATTTATTCTGATAGATATTAGTTATACCCACTTGGATGTTTATATTTATACTTCGACTTATTGAAGCCCAAAAATCGAAGCAGAATGAATTAGGGTTTTGACAAGATATATCAGAAGTATAGCACCGGCAATGAAATATTACCAGATTTTAAAAATAGAAAATATTAGCTTCCAACTCTTAAGGAAATTTTAATAACAAGATTTTATTAAATAAAATAATATTTATTATATTTTTATAACTTTAATATAATAAATATTTTTCAATTAAAAAAAAACTATTTTTAAATATAACTGAAGTTGACAAAATGCATAAAAATTAAATATCATTTTCACCAGTACAAAATAAGTATCAAATCTTTTTCTTAGTATAATAAATATTTTTGTTTCATTTTTTCTGTAATATCTTTAAAATTCTTGTTTAACATGATTAATATCCTTAAACAATTGTTAGTAAGACTTAAATTTCATTTAAGAATGTTGGAATATTAAGTACGTATTGTTAAAGCATGATATAAATAATAATTTATAAAAAATTAAGAATTTAATATATTAAAAAATTAAAAATATAAAAATTTCTATTATATTTTGAGTCTTTAATAGTTTTTCTGCAATTTGGTTTGCTAGTTTTTAATAGGAGAAGAAGATGCCAGTTTGGTTTCAAATTAATCCATTTTACAATATGGAGCTCATGTTCAAGGTAAAATTTTTCAATATTTACTGTGCCTCTATAAGTTTGAACCAAATAGCTTTTAACACTGTCCTCCCCAAATTAGAACTGTGGATTTTAGCTTTTAACACTGTCCTCCCCAAATTAGAACTGTGGATTTTTCCTCAATCTCATGGTTTCTCAGAAGAAGCCAAATGATTTTCCTGCATATATAATTAGTGAGTAATTAAATTTTTTAAAAATTATTTTCTTATGAAAATTACTTTTGAAATAAAAAGATTATTTTCTCTCGCTTTCATTTGAATTTAAGGGTGATTATCAGGTAAATATATTTGTACGGAAAATTTACTTACCAAATAGTGATTAAAAGCATGCTATGTTTTTCTTAATTCAAACAAATTTAGAAATAGATTATATAACAATTGGTTTATCATAAACAATTTGAAACTAATTTTGAAATTTACCAATTTGAAACCTCGCCTAAACCCCAAATCTGCACATCATTGATTAGTAGCCGAGTAGGTCCTAAATGTTAACCCAAGCATATAAATCAACAAAATGAAGTTGAAAAAATATGTTGGGCTCAAAAATCTAATTCCAATATGAGCAAAATTGAGTTGTCCACATCAAAAGGAAAAGCCCGTTTTTAACCTAAGCCCAGAGAAGCCCATTAGCCATAAGTGCCTTTTGTAAACGGTTGATGAGCTCGCGAGCAGCTTCCATGGAGGCATAGACAGACACGAAAGCATGAACAGAAGAAAGTTTGGATTCTTATTCTGAGGAAAATTTGGGCTGCAACGAACTGAAACCCTTATCATTATTAGCTTGTCTCTGTGTTCTATCGCTGGTAAGTAGTAGCTCTTTTTTTCTCCAATATTCTCGTTGGGTGACGTGGCATCAAATTGTTTTTGATACTTGTTTCGTTTTTCACATCGTTATGTAAATTGTTGAGGGACCCGGTGATGGTGATAATGCTGTGATATATGAGATGGTTGGTTGCGTGAATTTAAGTTGCTTACAATGTGTTTGATGAAATGTCTTTCCTTCCCTCTCTGGTTTAGTTTAAGCCCGTGATCTAATTTTACTCTTACCATTGCTTCTGTTCTGAATTTCGAATGGGAAGGTGCAATTCACAATAGACTATTCGTTCTGTTATGGCGGCCTTGATTTCCAAAAGGCTACTACGTTCTTCTGGTTCCTTACATTCACTAGGACGAGGTTGCTTTGATTCGCCTAATGCTGGCTTTGTATCTTTTTATAAATCAAATGGTACGACCTTTATGTGGTTTCTTAATTGTAAACAGTTTTTGCCATCAATTCGATTTTTATTCATTTATTCGTTTAGTTTTTATGAATCATTATATATATATATATATATATACATATGATTATTTTTCATCGACAGATATATGCAGCAGTTTATCTGGGGAAAGACTGTTTTCTGCAGAACGTTCTGGCCTTCTCTTGGTACATTGCCATTGGATTAGATTTTTCTTCTATGTTTGTTTTCTTCTTTCAGGAAGAATGTTTCATCATTGCAGCTCTCTCGCATGCTAGTTGTTTACTGATTATTGTTTAATAATTTGGTATAGCGTATTTAAATGTAGGCCAAGTCAATGTTACGACAGTTTTGTACTTCAATTTTAGCTCCGGGACCTGATGAAGATGCATTTCCGTCTGATTTGTTGTCCAAAAAGCCTCTGACAACATCTGAACGTACAATAGGTATGAAAGATAATTTAAAGCATTTTGTACATGAATATAGTGGCACTTCATTTTGCTGCTTCCGATATTTATTTCTGAAAGGAAAGATGATTTAACGGCGTGAATTCTGATGAGGTTTAGATTATTGAGATATGAAATAAGTTTTGTTGTCCATTGTGCATGTATGATCTAAGCTTTTATCTTCCATGTCAATGTTTCTTTCATGTTATTATTATTTATGTACGGTTAATGTTATTGTTATTATTATAAATAAAAGTTTTAGGTGCATCTTTAATTATATTCTGCTTTTATCACTACCTACCATCTATCATGGAAACCCATCTGGTCTTGATCATGGTGCGACTGTGTTTTGATTCCCCTCAATTAAGATCTAAGAATGCTCATTATGATGTAGGGCTTTGTCAGGATCTTTTAATTCCAGTTACCAACTTTCATAATGAAGACAAGGGCTTTACAGTGTTACCTGGTGATGTTTTTGATTTGCCTATCCGGAAGGATATTATTCATCGCCTTGTTAGGTGGCAGCTTGCAAAACGACAACAGGTAATAACTGCATGATGTTTTGGAATCTAATACTTGTTTTTCATTGGAGACATGCGATATAGAGGAAATTACATATTTCTTAGTTAGGCTAGACTGTTGATTATTTTACTATATTGGTTTAGCAATTTGTGGGTATGTTCTGTTTTTGAAAGCTGGAAATACTCGATCATTTTTTTTACCCTTTTTACATACCTCTTGCTTGCTTGAGCCATCTACCTACTCCCTTTCTCTTTATTTATCCTCACATGGATTCTAGTATATAGATAGTATCTATCATCATAGAATGGTATTGGACATAAAATTTATGTTGTACAGTTGTAGTAAGGATCCAAATTTGGTTATGAATAATTTCCATGAGAACATCAAGTGTTTGCTAATTGATTTGGTCAACAGGGAACGCACTCAACAAAAACTATCAGTGAGGTCAGTGGTACTGGGAGAAAGCCTTGGAAACAGAAGGGACTTGGTAGAGCAAGGCATGGTACGTTGCGTGGGCCTCAGGTAGTGGAGCATTCTACTTCTGTTTACTGCTAGTCAGTTTTATCTCTATTCCTTCTTCACAGTTTTTCTGTTCTGTTTTGCCAGTTAAAATTAATAAATTTATGAATGGTAACAGTTCAGGGGTGGTGCCACTATGCATGGGCCTAAGCCTCGGAGCCATGCTTTCAAACTCAATAAGAAAGTTCGGCGTCTGGGGCTGAAGATTGCTTTGTCAGCTCGTGCAGCAGAAGGAAAGGCAAGTCTCCTCCTACACCCCCATCCCCATCCTCTCTAAATTAAGAAAAAGTGGCACCTTCTCTACTTTATTCTGTCTGCCGCAGGAATTTACATTCTTGCTTATACTCAATATAGTGTGATATTTATGTTATGGAATAGTTCATTTTAGAATTTATAATTATGTTTGTTGGTTTAGCAGCCTAACTGGCAAGATGTGCAGTATTATTATTTCTTTTAGGTGCTTGTTTATTTATATTATTATTGATATCAAAATTAAAGACATAGTTTAGTGAAGTGCACTGCATAGTGGGTTTGTGTTTAATATTTCAAATGAATGTTCTCAGCCTCAGCCTTCCTGGTTGGAAATCTTATTGTTTTATTCCTTTTTTTACTATAAAATGAGAACCTCATGTAGAAACAAAAAATAGACCACAATACCTTAACAGGATTAAGGATGGGTATAGGGACAATTGAAGTAGGAACAATACGGATCTGGGTTCTAGAGTATATATCATATGGCATCTAAGTGCAAAGTCCTAGGGATCATTTAAGCTCAGTTAACTGTACTTTCCTAAGTCCAGCCCAAAATACATGCCCCATCTAAGCTTCAGTTTTGTCTTTAAAAGTTGACATGCTAGTCACGTAATTACTTAATACAGTAAAATGTAATGAGGAACTAGGAAGTTACTTAAAACACAAAAGGGCAATGCTCCTGCTTCAATTTTCTATCCTTGACTGCTTTCTTGATGTGAATTAAATGGTTCTTGTGGGCATGTGTGATCCATATACCATTTCTATATTTTACATTACCAAAATGCCTTTATTATGATTCTGAAGGTATGTTACATTGTTTATTTGACTCTTTCATACATTATAAGGATTTCTTTTGATTTCTTTCATCCCATAGTTATCTTGTTTAAACTGTTTGCAATCTTTAATTTTTTGTTTATTCCTGCATTATATGTTAAATTAGAGTTTCTTCATGTTAAGGTAGACTAATCTCTGGGGAATTGCATTTATTCAGCTTCTTGTGTTTGAGGATCTGGAAGTTCCTACTCATAAAACCAAGAACATTGTGAATTATTTCAAACAAATGGAGGACACCAAGAAACTTTTGCTTGTAGATGGTGGGCCCATAGATGAAAAGTTGAAATTAGCAACACAAAATCTACATTATGTTAACGTACTTCCCTCCATTGTAAGTTTCAATTTTATCCTTGTTGCTTTTATAACAGTTCAGTTGGAAATGATAATTATGAGTTTATTACTGTACAATATAGATTTCTTTTGAAATTTATAATATGGTTCCAATAGTCAATACATTTCCAACAGTGACCTTATGCTTGGTGGGGCCTAGTACATGGATCAAATAATTAATTGACACCATTAGGCTCCATGAAAAACCAATTTTTCAGTAAAACCATTTGGAACAAGTTCTTTTTTAATGGTTTGTCATAGTTGTTTTCTTAATCAAACTATATTTCACTTGATCCTTTTTTCTCACTAGAGCCTTTATTGTTCTTCTTTTGACATGACCAAATCACCTTTAGGAGTGATTCCATCATCTTATCCTCAATAAGAGTGATGGGTACCCAAAATTTCTTCCAAATACTCTTATTCACAATATTATATATTCACTCTTACATTTCAACAACATTGTCATCTTAGCTACTATGCTTACTTGTGGCTTTGTATGCACTTCAATGCCCAACACTTACTACCATAAACCATTGTTAATCTTATAACTAACTATCTTGTAGAATATACATTCAATTTTGATAGTCAATTTGTATACATAAGTTATGATTGAAGCATCATCTCTCAATTGGTATGTATGACATCTCCATCAATCTCTGCATCACTTTGTAAATTGAAGGAGTTGAGGCATGATGTAATTATCCCTAATTTCCACCTCCAAAAACATTGGTAACTTTTGTCTTACTGAACTTGCACATCATACACTAATCCTGGCTTTCTCTTAATTGAAAACCCATTGAATCCAAAGTTTATTTGCAAAATTTTATTTATAACAACAGAACCTTATTCCACTGGGTGAGATCACCTATATGGATTACATAACGCCATTGAACTCCGTCAAAAATCAAAATTTTAAAAATTTGATTAATAGTCTTTTTTTAATAACTTCATCTAAGGTTCTTTTGACATCTTTTTATTGGATTAAAAGTTATGCAGTCAGCTCTTCTCACCGGTGCCTTTAAAGATCTTCATTGCACGTAATAAAATTACGTAAAACGATTTTCATTTGCTTGCACTTCTAAATCCACTATATTTTCATTTGTTCCTTGATCATTTTTTAAAAAATTTATAGAAATATTTTTTTAATCTATCTTTGATGTCTTAATTCAAAACCAAAATTTTTCTTCATCCTTGATACATCTAGGTTGATTCAAATATTTAGATTTTATTCAGAATTTATTAGTTTGACTTTTCAAGGACCATACAAAAGTGAAGGATAGTGGGCAAAATGTGGTTAGGCATAGCAAACGTGTAACTCAGGTTCCTTTGCAATTTAGGGACAGTTAATAATAATATAGGTATAGTGGGGGAAGAGTTTTAGGGAGTAGGTAGTTTTGGTGAACCTCTTTTCTCTCTCCTTATCTTCTTCTTTTATTTGTAATTTTCTAAATGTACTGCACTTTCTTGCTTTTCT
Organism: Abrus precatorius; assembly: GCF_003935025.1. Lineage (NCBI taxonomy): Eukaryota > Viridiplantae > Streptophyta > Magnoliopsida > Fabales > Fabaceae > Abrus > Abrus precatorius. The sequence continues at coordinate 27,735,155 of NW_020874292.1, read as the reverse complement.
GGTGTAATTCATCACAATGGAGCTGACAATTACCATTGAATATAACTTAACTAGAGGAATTCTTCACTTATAGGCTTTCTACGTATTCCTACTCAGTCAATAGAAATTGAATTTACGAAAACCATTACACTTTAGGATGGGCCTGATAAGTACATGTAATAGTAAGTTAAAATGGTACCAACCACGTGCTGATCTTTCCTTTTGTTCACATTTCCATTAAACCTTGCAATATAGGGTCTCCATGGTTGACCTTAACCACTTCGGCATAATACCAAATTGATTCTATGATTTGCCGGTCTCTTCTTTTAATATGTTCTGTTTTTATTTTATTTTTTTTCTTTTCTTACAGTTTCGTAGTGTTTACATGGTTTCTAAATACGTTTCATCTCTGTCTTCCTCTTTCCAACATGCACTTCCATTTCTATCAAATTATATATGGGGAAAAAAAAAATTCAGCTTTCTTATCAGTAATATTAACTTGGCAGTCTTATGATGCTATTTGTTATAAGTTCCAAGTAGGTGAATTTCGTGTGCACAAACCAAATAAAGTAGAAAATTTCTTTGTTTATATATAATGTGGTTAACATGTTTTTGTAGGGCTTGAATGTCTATAGCATTTTGCTGCATGATACATTGGTGATGTCCCGAGATGCCGTGACCAGAATTGTTGAGCGTATGCGCACTCCTATTAATCGTTGAGACACAACAATTTCTTGTGCTTCATTTGATTTACTCGGAAATAGGAATTGTATGCTGAGCCCCTATTTCTGTAACATAAAGAGATCCAATGAGAATATCTTCAGTACGAGCATTCTGTTAAATTTGCATAAGCTAGCAATTTAGATCATTTTTGCCGCGTTGTAGGTTCAAACTTTGGAACTTGATGGTCAAATTTCGATGTAAGGGGTTAGGCTTATAATGTTTTCGGATTAGTTGAATCTCATTTTTCAGTAATGATCTGATAAAGCACGCGATTCCCGTCCTTCGTTCGATAATTTAACCAATAAAATATCTTTGGCTTTCAAATTTCAAGGGTTGAATTAGATTTGTTAGCACACCAAAAGGGATGGATATTTAGAAGTTTTGGCTTTAATTTGTAAGTTGATTTTTGGGAGGAAAGGGAAGGGAAAAGAAAGATTTCCGTGATATTTAGTTATACCTGAGAGTTTGTAGATACGAGCAAAAGGATTTAGAAGGATTTATAGATCTTCTAAATTTTTTAAATTGTATATTTGTTTAAGTTTTTTTAATTTAAGGAGTTTTGTATTAACATCTCTTTTTCTTTTTCTCTTTTTTTTTTTACATTTTCAACTCTTTTATTTTTCCTTTTTACTTTTCAAACTCTCTTATTTTTCCTAGCAGTTACTTTTGATCTTTATACTGCTTCCTCACTTATTGGTATGGACTGAAGGATCTGTTTTGAAACCACAATATGTACCCGATTGTCGTTCATCAGTCCACTACATTTGTAGTAAAGTTATGCATATGATTGAATTGGCAAAAATTAATCTAAATCTACTTCAAATTTAATAATACATATTAGATTTTCAATTAATCTATTTTTTAAAAAATAATTTAAAGTTGATTTTAAAATTTGGATTTGGCTTAAAATTAATTTTAAATTTAATTATGGTTGAAACTAGTTTTAAATTCAACAATTTATGTTAAATTAATTTTAAATATAATTTTATGCTAAATTAGTTTTAAATTTAGAATTAAATCTAATTTTTAAAGTAAAACTAATTTTCAATATATTTGTAACTTTTATTTTTAAAGTAAAATTAATTTGTTCAATTGTACTATTGCATTAAATTAGTGTATTTTAAAAAAATTAGTAACTTTTATTAATTATATTTTACTATATACAAATATTTATAAAATATTTATTATTAATTTTTAACTTATTTTTAATAAACAGTTGATAATGAAAGTTTATATTAAAATCAATAAAAATAATATTAAATAATAAAATATTGTTACAATATTTTTAAAAATAAAAAATTAAATATAAAAAAATAACAATAATTAATTTAAAAATATTTTTATATATTTAATATAATAATTATATTTTAAAAATATTTTAAATATTTAATGTTAATTATAAAACTTAAAGTTAACAAAAAAGGTTAATTGTAAAATATAATTATGAAAACATTTTGTCAATTATAGATGTCTAATAAGTCAAGATATGCGATAGTACTTTCATGCACAATATGTATTTAGATGAATAAGGAAAATTTTAATTTTAGAAAATAAACTTAAAACATTAATTTAGTTAAAATATTGTGAACATTTAACATGCATTTTTTAAGATTAGTTTAAATTAATTATAGATCAAACTTGTATAACTTGGTTAATTATAAGTGATGGTCGAGTCCCTCTTATTATTTTGTTTTCTTTTTCGTTTTTTTTCAACATCACATTATCTTTTTTGTGCTTGATAACTACTTTTTAAAGAACTCAAGCTTTTAAAGCTTAACAAATTGATCTATTTAAATAAATATAAATGATATATTATTGTTGTAATTTTTAGTGTAACGTTTTAACATTATACACTTATTTTAATTAAAGGCTCTCAAGTCTATTAACCAAAATGCTAAATATAAGTTTAGGTAATAGTTTATTTAGAATTTTTTTATTTAATAAACCTTTTTACTAATTTTTTTTCAAATAAAGCCTTAAAAATGTCTTTTATATTTATATTTGGTAAATAGTGTAGATTTAAGCTACAAGTTTAGAAATGATAGAAGTTTTTCAAAGTTTAGTCTAATTCAAGTTTTTTTATTATAAGAATAGTATTTAAACTTGTTTTAATCCCTTCTTATTTTTCTCTCCCTTAATAACTTGATTTTCAAATCTGTCCTAAATTTACATAACTATTTTTTTTTTTGGATTATTATACTTTCAACTGTAAATTTTGTAAATTTGAAAATATTATATATTTATCTCAATTATTTTAAAATTTAATATTTTGGTTCAATTAAAATAGGAATGATGACTAAAGAGATTATGTTGAATAAGAAAAAACACAGGAAATTCATCTACTGTAATTTTTTGTTTAAATTACTATTATCTGCTTAAGTAAAATTTAGAGAGTGATAAACTAACAAATTTTGTCAAAATTCTTTTAAACTAACACCCATGCTTTAAAGCAAATTAAAGGCCATGAATATAAAATTTTTGTCAAAATTTGCTTAAACCAATACCCATTAGTAATTCATCGTTTAAACTAATGTTGTACTATATTACATGACTTAAGTGGTTTATATACCGCTCAGCGAATTACTTTTGATGAGATTTTTATTTTGTAATTTTTGTTTAAGCTAGAAAAATTAGCTTAAGTAAATGTTACAAAAATTGTATGCTACATAAAGCGACTATTGTAAAGAGAAAACATGAAAAATATTTAAAAAAGATATTGAATAATATATTAATACAAAATCTCATTTTCATGATGAATTAAAAATGTGAAAGTAGATGTGAAAGTTTTAATTTTAAAAACTATTAACTTCATAAATGAAGTTTATACAAAACTCTAAAGATCTAAAATAATATTTAATATTCTACTGATTTAAATTTTTTTATTATAAAGTCAAACTACATATTTTACATACCTTCTTAAAATTATGTTTGAAAATTCAAGATACACAAAAGGGCATAGTAAAAAATACAACCAAGTTTTAAAGATAAAAGACATGTTTTGAAGATAAAAAATAATAAACTTTGAAAGTCTAAATTTTTTTTATAAATTTTTATAAAAAATTAAATAATAAATGTGTAAATTTATGTTATTAAGTTATATATAAAAAATCTAAACTATTTATAAATTTTAAAATACATTTAATAATTTAAAAATAATCATTCTTTCACGAGTCTTTAAGCCAAATTTTACATTAAAAAATAACATTTTTAGTTGCGCATTAAAAAATAGTTAAAACGGTTTAAAATGGGGGCATTAATGAGTTAGCACTTTCTGCATATGGTAATAGTGGATTGAGTGTAATGATTACACTGGACAAAAAGAAAGCAACTCTTCCTCTTATTCATCAACGTAATAATTACAGCTAATGTTCCTTTTAACAATTTCAATCTCTTCAATTCTCGTACTACTTACCTTCAAACACAGTCCATCAATAAAACAATGAAATACCGCTATGATAGAAGACACAAGATTTTCATCTAAAATTTACACATTTCCTTAAATTACTGATTAGATATTTATTTTTTATTTGTCTAAACGTAGACAAATAAAATTATATGTCAATTTTTCTTAAAAATAAATACAAGGGCCTAGTTTATGAATGTTATATATTTTATCAATTTACACTTTCATATATTCATAACATTAATTGCTACATTTCCTAATAAGTGTTATTAAATTTTTATTGTATAATCTTAACACACATTAAAAAGAACTATTAATAATTTCATATACTAAGAGAAAATTAACTTTTTACCTCGATAATGATTACTTAGTTACCAAGAAAAGTGCCTTCAAGAAATCCGTCAAAAGTGAACATACATCTGCACAAGTTCAAAACAATTCCAAGGCAATGCAGAAGAAAAGAACCAAGTACTAAAAATGAATGGAAAACGTCAAATGCCGTGTGTCGTATTAAGAACAACGTAAGTGGAAGAGAATTAAGGAGCAGTAGGGCCATTAATATGCATGCACCGTCATAATAACCCAACTCATTGCAAATAGCATCCACTTCCCTTTCCGAGCCCTTTTATGTCGGTAGTTGGAATTTCATTAGTGCTTGCCAACAAAGCCTAACCTCATAAAGTTGCTTCGTAATTTTATTTTATTTTTTCAACTATTTAGCATCAAGAGAAGAACAGCTTTAAATTACATTATATTACAGCATGGCAAGTTAAATATACATCTTATTTGGCAGAGTATTAAATGGTGTGAAAAATTCAAATACGTAATTACTATCTTGAATTTGCTTGATACATTTTCACAAATTCTACTCCTTCCTGTGATTTATAATTGTTTTTACCGAATAACTGCACAAAATTGCAAAAGACTAGAGGCACTAACATTTAAAATGACATGTCTATGGCCTCATGGTCTGGAGTCTTGTGACCAAAACCAGATTCGTCACTGGGTCGCCTTTTAACCACACTTGCTCTTTGTACTAACCGTACCAATGCTTGCACCACTTCAGACATTGGGGGTCGAAATTCAGGTTCCGGCTGTGCACAAGATCAAAAATCATTTAATATTTTTTTGAAGAATGACGATGCCAATACAAATTAAGTTTACATGAAAATATTGCTCAACAACGCAAATTACAATAAGGATACCTTAAAGGGGCATAAAATATATCTTAGTAAATGTTTCAAATTATTTAAAAAACAAGTGTTAGATGACTTTCATATTTCTTATATAATAAATACTGTGCATGCAACCAAGCCAACGATGTCATAATGTTGTATTGTAAATCTGGTCTATAAACAAACCATTGACCCTCAAATCCTTTTTAATGGTTTTGCCTATAATTTTTCTCATTCTCCCTCTACCTCTAGTGATAGGATTAGGATTACCCTTCATCTTTGGTACCGGTTAGCATTTTCCCTATTATAAAGATTAAATTAGAGTGCTGAAATAAATACACGAGCGCTGTTAATTGAATGAGTACTAAAACGAGTTGTTAGCCATCAGTTGTGTATTGTATCATTACAGAAGTTTTACCTGAACACAGAGAGCAATGATATCGGCAAAGCGTGACAGCGACTTTGCTGGATACATGCCGTTCAATGTAGGATCAACCATTTTGGCCAAGGCATCGATATCATGGAGTTGGGGTGTAGCCCACCTCACAAGCGACTGCTCTGATCTAACCCGCGAACTAAACATGCAAAAATTACTGATGAATGTAAGAAACTATACAGAAAAGAAAAATAATAATAATCAAGGGTATACATTAACATGAAGATTGATTACCTGTCAAGTGGCTTCCGACCAGTCAGTAGTTCCAGCATAACCACCCCAAAGCTGTATACATCACTTTTTACAGTGTATACCCCTGACAATGCAAATTCAGGAGCACTATAACCAAATGAACCAACCATCTGAGTTGATACCTGTTAAAGTTAATGATTGTTATCACTGTAGTGTGCAAAGAAAACATACAAATGCCATGTTCAGTGGTGCATGAAGGAAAAAGAAACATTTTTCACCAACCTGCCGCTCAGTGTTTGGTGTCAAAGCAGCTAAACCACAGTCAGACAGGTGAGGATTGAGCTCCTCGTCAAGTAATATATTTGCTGATTTGAAATTTCTATGTACAACAGAAGGCAAGCACACTTCATGCAAGTACCTGATAGACAAAGCAGATAACTCATGAAAAATCAGCCTGCATGTGATACTAATTCACCCTACAAGGTTAAAGCAAATAAACTTGAGGGAAATGCAGGGGGGTGAGGTAGCCTGTCAAGGCCTTGCCTAAGAGCAACTAAAAATGACAGATATTAGCATTAAACATACTCTAAAGCTCGGGCCGTGCCAAGTGCTATGCGAACGCGGGCATTCCAAGACAAAGCCTTGCTGCTATCTTCAGCAAAATGGAGCATGTCATGCAGATTTCCATTTCCTATATACTCATAAACTAGAAGTCGTTGGCCATGCTCTGTACAATATCCAGCCAATGTCACAATGTTTGGGTGCCTCAAGCGTGACATATTTGAAACAGCTTCAAGAAAATTGTCTTCCTCTTGTAATGACAGTGCTGAATTGTCAATCTTCTTAACAGCCATTATCTAAACAAAAGCAAAAGTTGGAGCCATTAGCATATTATAATGTACATAAATATTATTTTGTAGGGATAAAAATAAATTTCGAAGTTAAAGTTTATAACGAAATAAAAGTTGACCATAATAGAAAAAAAAATGTTGTGACAGAGTAAGAGGGATCTCTGAACATATGCTGTGTTAAGGGCCAAACAAACAGCCTCAGCAATAAATAGTCTATGAAGCTACATGATTTTAAGACTAGTGACTGTACAAAATATATGCTACAAATGTAAGAACTAAAATAACTTACGAAATTCAAACCAAATGAAAGGTTAAAAACAACAGAAGAAGAAAAATAAACTTAATATTGAACATGCAGTAAAATTACTGATTAAGAGAAATGCTGTAAATCCATCACATTCATCTAGCAGACTGGCAAAGTTATGGAATATTAAGAATAATTTCATCACGCACGAGAAATCTTTGGTGCCAAACCAAGCCACAGAAAAAGCTGATGTGGGGTACATGTATTTCAGTCGTGTACTGAAATTACATTACTATACTACGGCTCTGGCATGGCTCATTTCTTACAGGAGTGGTTCAACCAATTGAAGATGCAGATGGTACTTTTCCAAAATGACAGTTGAAAAGTACATAACAAATACAACACTAAAAGTTTACCTTCCCATTTGGGAAATCAGCCTTGTAAACACGGCCAAGAGAACCTTCACCAATAATAAATTCTTGACTAAAGCTATTTGTTGCACTTTGAAGAGAAGCAACGGTGTATGATGTAGAAGTTATAGGGGACTTCATCTGCTTTACAGATCCACTTTTTACAGGTACCCTCTCAACTGCCACATTCTCTACAGGAAGAGGCTTGAGATCTGTGATAACTGCAGCACTTTTTACCCTCTGCTCTTGCATAGGTGGAGTTACTGCAAGTATAAACCCAAATGAAAAGCTAAACTGGTCAGGACTCACCATTAAAATATATCTTGAAACAAAAAGCAAAAAGAAAGGGGATTCACCATTATTAATTCCACGGGGAAAGCTCCCACTTAAAGTTCTTGCACTCTTTTTCTTTCCTTTTTGTTTTCGGATGCAGAAAACAAGAGCAAGCAGCAAAATAACAGCCACCAATACTGAACCTAAAATAATGCCTACCACAGCCCCTGCTGCCAAACCCTTGTGGCCATCAGAATTTTCATTCTCAGAACCTTGTGCTTTATTATGCGAACCAGATCCAGAATGATGATGACTGTTATGAGATCCATTGGGAGGAGGTGAAGTAGAAGCTGGTGGAATAGGAGAAGGACCGTTCTCAAAAGAATTTCCATCATATCTAGTACATATTTGAAGAGTCATGTCAACCACTTTGCAGAAATTATGCGTTAGAAAACAGATTGGCATTTCAAACAAATATTCATAAATACTTACATGAAACTATGGATGGAACTAAGCTCACGAGGTATCCATCCACTGAAGTTATTGTTTGCAACATTTCTGGAAAAATTATAGAGCAAAAAGATTAGAAAACAAAATGCAGATAATTCCAGGCCCAAAGGGAGAAGAACTTACAAAATATCCAAAGGCAAACCAACAAGAACACTAAGAGATCCAGTTAACTGGTTCTTCTGCAAGAACCTAGAAAAAAAATAAATTCAACAAGCACTAAATTAAGATTTACCACAAATCACTACAAGTTCATCAATTAAAATGTCATCCAACGTACAGAGAGGAAAGATTGGACAATGAACCAACAGAAGGAGGAAGATCGCCAGAGAAATTATTGACTGATAAATCCCTGCATCATTGAAAACGAATGCAAACATCCATCAAACAGAATCAATATTCATAAAACTAATAATAGTTAGCCAGTAATAATTATCACAAACAGCCAATGAGGCAATGACAATTCAGTCTAAAGAATTACAAGGTTCCAGCAGAGAACTATTCCTCTCTGGAAGGGATTTCCATTAGCGCATAAACTCTCTAATAAATGAGGAAGACAGTAAGTAAGATATCTTACAGGGTGCCAAGATCAGAAAGACTAGCAAAAATATCGCCAATTGACTGGGAGAGCGCATTATTGCTCAAATTCCTAAAAACCACAGGGAAATGAAAAGTAAGAGCAGCTCCAATATATGACCAAATTAAATATTACGAAATAAAATTGAAAACTTTCAAAAGACACTTACAGATAATTGAGTGAAACCATGGCAGAAACAGAATAAGGAAGATTTCCAGATAAGTTATTTCTGGCAAGATTCCTGATTGTTACAATTGAAGAAGAATAACATGTGACAAAAACAAAATAAGATAAGACTGAAAAATGAAATTGATCAAGAAATGAAAAAGGCGAGTGATTGTTGCTGAATATTACAAGCTTGTAAGATTCGGTGGCAATTGGTAGGGAATTGTATCATGAATCTTGTTGTCACTTAAGTCACTGGAAAAACACTCAAAATTAAAAAATAAAATAAAATCAATAACCAATATATTAAAATAGTAAAGATTATGTGTACCATAAAATAAGAGAGTAAAATTATCTCACAGCTTTCTCAGTGACATAAGGTCTGAAAGCAGGTATCCCAAAGTCCCATCGAGTCCTAAACCTGAGAGCTCACTAACCAGAATCACAATTCACAATAAGGGAAACAATTAGTTTTCTCAACCACAAACATACTTTGAAAATAAAATAAAATCACAGTTGTGCAGTGTCATGTGAATCTCATACATGGAAACAACGGCTGAACCCTCACATGTTATCCCTTTCCACGACTCTCCGCATGGATCACCACCACCAATTTTCCAACCCGTTAGCTGAGTTGGACTATTTAACGCGTTGTACATCACCTCAAGAGCTTGTACTGTAACAGAAAGAACAACAATAAAAACTACCAAAAGTCCACAAAGGCAATGGCACTGTTGGTGAATTTGCAGTCACAAATTTATAAAGAAATAAACCCAAAAGGGCACATCATTTTAAACCTGGTGCGACTTAACTTAAACCTTGTTTCCCCAAAAAACAAAGAAAAAAGATGAACCAGAAAGAGAAAGTGAGAAGAGAAAAGAAAAAAGACCATGTTTTTGGCAAGAAAAAGCATCCCCTCATAACTTAAGTAATTGCAATATTGCATTCTGCAAATAGAATTTACAAAAACCAAAGTGGAATCCTCGAAACTCAATTCCCTCACTTTGTTTCAACATAAAAATTGGTTCTTTTGCCATGTTAAAGCCAAAAAGCCAATGCTTTAGCCTTTATTTCATTCATTGCATTTTCCGAGCAACTAAACAGACTTTGCAGCAAAATCAAACTTAAGCAAATGAAGGGTTCAAGCAGCACCCCACAATGCAAAATCCAAACTTTATATCAAAATCTAACACTTTCCACGCCATTGCAACATTCAACACCGACCAAATCAATCAAGCGCGGCGTGATCATTCCAAAATAAAATAAAATAAGGACAAGGGAGTACCATCAGAAGGGTCAGTGTTGGCCAAGGCAAGAGGAAGAGCAGCAAAGATCAAAGAGAACGACACAAACTCAACGAGAAAGAGTGAAAGAACAAAACGGGTAAGAGCCATTGTGGTTGGAGCGTGGTTCAGGTGTGGAGGAGCACATGCAAGGGTAGCATGGACACGCAGGAGAAGACAAGGAAGAAGAAGAAGAAAAGAAGAATGGGGGTAGTACCGTAGTAGTTGAGTTTCAGATCGCGACTAGTTGTACAAGGCAAGGCCATTAAAGAAAGGGACAGATAGAGATTCGAAGCTTAGAGTAATGAAGAGAGAGAGTGTGGGAAGAGGGAAAGCACAAAAAAGGAGCACAAGAGTGTTGAGTGTGTGAGTTTGTGTGTGTCGGCGAAAATAAGATACAGCAGAAAAATAATAACAATAATAATAACATCATAGAAATAAGGAAAAAAATAACGTAGTAGTAATATGGGTGGAGTGGCCCTGAGGCTGGCTGGTTTTGTTGGAAGCAGTCAAGGTGGGTCCCACTTTCCAAAGCTTTTTTCCCTTCTGGGGTTTTGGATTTTGTGGCTTCTATTCTACATTCTCATCTTACACCTTTTGGGCTTTTACCCCCTAAACTGTGTCACTTCAGCTTTCCCTCCTTTTCTTCATACCATTTTCATTCTCCTTCCAGTCACATCCCTCTCACGTACCATAATAACCCAAGAGATAAAGTGTATATTTAGAATTAGATGGGTGTTTGTAAAAATCATTTTGAATTAATCTATTTTAGTTAAAATGTTTTTAATTACAAATGAATTTAAAGAAATGTTACTTTTATAGTGAATTTAGTATAAGCTTTTTAATACAATGCAAAATTAGAATTTATTGACTTTACTTTAATCTAAATTTTAAAAATATATAAATGTTGTAATATATTAGCATAAATTTCAAATGATGTTTATATTTGTAAATATAATTTTTAAAAATTTAGCATCCATCTAAACATGAAAAGGGATATAGCTTTCTTTTACTCTCAATTTCAGATTTATAATTTCTTATTTTAAAAATATTATTTCCTTATTTTTTAATATAAAATAATATTAAAAGGTAAAAAAGTGAAATAAATATTTTTAATAAAATTATGATTTTATCAAATTAAGAATAAAATAATTAGTTAGTTAAAACTCACAAAACGAGTTATCCATTTGTGCTGGCTTGAATTCGCCTAATAATTCATTTTTATCAATTCCATGCTTGCTGTTTTAAAAATTAAAATTATATTTATTTCATCAAATCCATACTTATTATTTTAAAATTAAAATTGTATTTATTTATAGTGTGTTCAACGCCTTGTTTACATTAAACTCTGAACAATTCCAATAGAATTTGGATGTTATAATTAATTATTTATCTAAAAATTTTTGTATTTTTTGTTTATAAAATTTAATCTGTATTTCCTTCATTTGTATGAATTTTACTTTTGTTAGTATATTTTTCTCTAGAAGTCAATTTTCATATCAAGATTTTGAATGGGTTTGCATTTTTAATATTAAGACTTTTAAATTTTGAATTTAAATTATATTTATATATTTATATGTGTATATATATATATATATATATATATATATACATATATATAATTTAAACATCTCATTTAAATTGAACTATAATTTTTTTAACTTAATTCGCTAAATTCATCGCTCACAAATGACCAAATCTTAGTATATTTTATCGGTTATAATAATTGTGGCGTGAGTATAAGAAAAATAACGTGAGATTAATTATAATTAAATAATGTAAAATAATATTTTAAACAGGTGTGGTAAAATGGCAATCGTGCGTAATTGAAAATCAACCATAAAAATTATCTGATTGCCGAAAAAGTATGCTTTAATAAAAAAAATTTAAAAGAATGGGAATGTATTAATATAAGATGAGATTGCAAATAATCCAGATAAGCGTGTAATACGATTTTTAAGAAGAGTATAAGCGTTTATCTCAGCATTGGGATGACATGCATAAAATATTATAATCGTTTTATTTACTATTTTTTAAAATATAAATATAATATATTTAACTATTACATTATGTGATGCTACCATAATTGTTATGCCTAAAAAAAAGTTAAAATTAACTTGGATAGATATGCAAATGACATTTATTTTAAAAAACATATCTAATAAAGTATTAATTAATTCTAAAACTGTATAAAGTTATTGTTTTTGTTTTACTTAATATGTATAACGAGATAAATTAATAAACTATAAAAATTATTAAATAAAATAAGTTTGAGTATTAAATTGATGTTCTAATATAACCAGTGTGTTATAGATATATTTTTCATAATAATAACTTTACACTTAAAAAAGCCGACATCTATATTACTAAGCATATTAAATTTTTAGAAAATCAGAAATAATAAGTATTTCTAAAAACAAAATCCATAAACAATCCAAGAAATCAACACTGCCTTCGTAGCCATGTTTGTTTTTCATGATATATATTCAGTGTCTAGTCATGACTCATGATTGTCCTTCTGCTAGATGTAGATGGAAACAGAGGCAGTCTTCGATTGATAATAGTACTGTAGTAGTTAGAGCGCCGGTGAAAATGATGCTGAGCAATTATGTAGGACTTTTGAGTACGTCATGATTTTCTTTGGATGCTTAACATGTATACTTTTTTTTCATGGGATACATTTAAATATTAATTATTTTATGATGTAAAAAACATTGATTTTTTTTCTTTTTAAAATAAAGGTTTCCACAATTATTAAGCATGCATCCTCACTTTTCTTGACAGAGATCATAACTTTTTAGTATATGTATATCACTGAAATGACGTTGAGTTATCATTATTTTATTTGAATAATTATGAACACATGAAAGAGTAAAATTTATGATTGATCATATATACGATAATTATCTATTATAGTTTAAAGTTTCCGTGTTCGACGTATAATAATTGGTTAATTGTCAAGTTAAAAATAATATTACCTACATAAATATTGAGAGCCAAGAGCAAAACTCATTTTACTGCTGGTTTATACAAGAGTTTGAATGTCCTTTAATAGTTTAACAAAAAAACTGAAATCCTTCATTCACTTTTTATAGGGCAATTCATTCGAGAGAGATGTTAATTATATCGGAACATATACTTTGTTTCTGCTCTCTACTCACTTTTTTTTTACCAATCGACCTTTTTTTATTCACTATCTAGTTTAATATTTTTAATATAATATATTTTTTATTCCCGGATGAAAATTATCCTTAAATAAGATTATTAATATATTTTGTTTTGTTGCTATTTTTGACTTCAGTTAATAATTACTGTCAAATTAAGATAAAGTATTTTTAAATTGTTTATATTTATGGTTTTTAAAATACTTAGATTTTTTATGACTTGTTGACTCCATTTCACTGCTATGTAGTTTGTTTTTGTCAACAAATTGTAAATTACATAAAACATCAATGCTGACGTGTGCCGACATTAAAATCTAATGTCGCGGCTCCGCTTGTATCACGTTAAAAAAATGAATTGTATTTTATTTTTCCAGTCAAACGAATATTTTTTAAAATTAAATTTAGTTATTTTTTATTATAACTCTTATATTATTATTTTATATTTATTTGAGAGTTTACAAAGGATTTAGGATATAAGATGATTTTAAAAAATTATAATTAATAAATTTAGTATAGATTAGATAAGAATTTGAAGAATTTTATAAAACATCTCATTAAGGTTTAAAGATAATAAAATATTTTTTATTTTAGATATATTTTTTAAATAAAAAATAATTTAATCAAATTAATTTATACATAATAAATAAATAATTAAATCTTGCAGATTATAGGCAAAAATATTTATTTTTCATTGCGTCTATTCGAACTTTTTTTTTTTTATGCCCTTTTTTTTTTCCATTTCCGTCATATTATTTTATTTTCTCCATTATCTTTTTTTTTTCTTTTGGTTTCTGTAATTGTTCTCGTCACTTTTTATATTGCCTTTTTTCCTTTTGAACTATTTCACTTATAGTTTAATATATGCGCGGCTTAATAATGGATGTAAAAACTATTAATAGTTAGCGTACAGCTAGGAAAAACTTGGAGAAGTGCTAAATAGTTAAATTTTCAAAAACTTGACACGGTTTAAAGAAGGTTTTAGTTCTTTAATGACTGCTGCTGTTCATTCATCACGTGTATATTGTCCCAAATAGAAACACATAATACACTACCGTAGAGCTAGTAAAAAGCTTGCAATCCAAAAAATTGGACGGTTAGACGTTTTGAGACCGTGATGTTTTTGAAGAACACTGGTAAACCTTGTATTCAACGGGACCAAAGAAAGAAAATGAAGAGCTTATGAAAAGCATTCCCATGGGACCAAGGTTGGTAACAAGAGATGACTTTTGAATTGATTTTTCATGGTAGTCGTGGAAATGAGAGATACATGAATATTGCCCGTGACCTGCCATAGATTCCTTCAACAATAGAAAGCACAATCCCACTAATTAGCCATGTCGTCACTTCCCTTTGTCATGTAATTCAGTTGGTAATCCACATAAATGGGTCCTTTCCAAAAGGGTAATGACAATGCACTATGCATTGCGTTACAGGAAAAATTAAAATAAAAGAATTAAAGTTATGTGAAATCAATGATTCGAATTTTAGATTAAAGTTTAGCTTTTTAATTTCTATTTATTTATTTTAGTCTTTATAATTTAATTTCCCTTCTAACAGTTTTCTCATCATTGTTTCCGTCTTTTAATTTGATGGAAGTGTCTCATATCATATGGTATTTAATCATTAATTGAGTTTTAAAATACTGTTGTTTTGTCTGGAATTTCTTATGAGATTTAGCATAAGTCACTTACAATATTTATGAGTATGTCACATAAACTTTAGTTTCCCCTTCCCTCCCCCTTATTAAAAGATAGTATGACGAGTGTTTGAACAAAAGAGTTCTAATTAAAAGTTAATTTCATCCGGTGCACTGAACAGGGTTTAAGTTTCATATTAAGTTAACCACACAGTAAATTATCCGAGAATGAAAGTAAGAATATTTGTCACATTTTTAATTTAAATTTTTAAATGGGAGAGAGTTAAATGAAGATTATTTGCCTACAAATTCTTACGTTTATTTTTTATATCAGATTAAAACAATAAAATTTTATTAAATTCAATACTTCTTTTACTGAACATTACTATGAATAGGTCCTTTTATAAAAGTATGTAAGTGTAATTTATTTTTTATAGTCTTTTGAAACATTTTAACTTTTTTAATATTAAAGTACTAATCTGGTTCTTCCAAACATTTTTTAGAATTAATTTAATATTTATGATTTAAATCTTTTAAATCAAAAAATAAAAGATATAAAAAGTTATTTATAATAATTTAATGAAATGAAAATTTTCATGTTATGTGAGAGTTCAATTTTATTAATAATTAAATTAATATATTTTTTAAAAAATATTTAATATTTATTTTATAAACATGTTATAATATTTTTTTATTAAATATATACTTGAGTAAAAATCACTTTAGTATTTCCTTTAATAGTGAACAATTAATAATGTAAAAAATACGATAAATGTACTGGTTAAAATTTCTTACAAATGTTAAAAACACTATCAATTAATGCACACCCAACATAATTTATAATACTTTTTTTAACTTTATTTTGAATTTTTTTAATTCATTAATCAATATTTACAGATACATGTTAGAAAAACTCATACAATGTTATATATGCCATAAATTTGAGCTTGGCATAGGAACAAAAGTGAAAAATTTTCATTAAAAATGTTGTCAATTACCACCTCTCATAATTTTTAATGCATTTTAATGTAATTTAAAAAAATTACTTTTCTATTTTTTAAACAGTGTCCTTGGAGCACCGATTAGCAAAATCACAATTTTTAAACAATCTTAATTATGATGAGATTACCTTACCCGTGTGATCAATAGTTATAATTCAGGCTACTTCGGAGTTACTTTATTTTTTTTTCTTTTATCCTCTGGCAGTTTTATTTTATTAAATTAATATTTTTTATTTTATTAAAGATAAGACCAATTGTTGTTTTAATAAAAAAAATTTAATGCATGTCCAATGAGATAAAATAAAAGGTTAATAAATAATAAACTTTGATCAGAAATTGTAACATTTACTATCATTAATGTACAAAATATGTAATGATATTATTTTTAATAAATAAATACTAAGTATAAGGTTATATTATATATTTTTAGCCACATTAAGAAATTATTTTATTAATCTTAATCTCTAAGACTAAGTTTAAATATATAAAATTAAAAAATGTTATTAAAAAAGTAGTTATTACATTAAAATTATAAAAATGCAATAATTATTTTTTAATTAAGTCTTACTAATATTATTTTTTTAAACATGATCTTAAGAATCGAAATTAATATTTTTTAAAAGTTTTTTTTAATTTTTGTTCAAATTTTTTAAGTAAAAAAAAAAAAAGGAGTAGTATGAAACCATTGGACCTAATTAACGCAGAAATAAATGCGCATTTAAAAATCAGTGAAGAAGATGTGGGCAAAGGTGACTAAACAATGATCAAGCCTAAAAGTAACAATTAAGAAGTTATTGGTTCTATTAATGCTGCCCAACGATACGAGGGACCTAACATAATTTATGTCTTGTTAAGAAGCTTCTTCATAATCACCTGGAGCCAACAATTAAAAAATAATAATAATGTTGTTTTAACATCGTATAATTAAATTATCAAAAGCACTCAACATATTAAGTAACATGTTGAGCAATAACGACTAATAAATTAATGACAAGATTTAAATTGAATATCATATCTATTGTTTATGTTGTTCTTAATTAGAGTTAAAATTTTATTTTAGTAATGTGTATTTTTAATATTGGCATGCTGAATCTTAATGCTAATTTTTATGATAAAAAACTCCAACTCTAATTAAAGCATGATATTAATAATATCTAGGATAATTCATTTAAATTCTAATTCTGTCTATACTATAAATTGAAACAGTTATCCGTCACTGCAACACCCTACTTTGACCTTAAAACAAATTGAGGACATTACTTAACTGAAATTTAAAAAACATTATGTTAACTACTTTTAAAAATATTTATGAAAACAAAACTGAAACAAATACGTAATAATTATTGTTTCTTTGTGTACTCCCTTTCTCCTACGTATTTTCCTTTTCAAAGGCATCGAAAAAGAAAAGCATTTCTACATTTATCTTGTAAATTTCCCCTTGCATTATAATTATGAGTATTGCTCTTATAGTTTTTTAAATGAAATTAAGTTTTTATAGTTAATGTAAAGACCTACCTTCGATTTTAAAAATAACTAAAGACTTACTGTACATATATTCTTTACTTTCCCATTAAATTATCATTAAAAAATTTTAAATTTATTTAAAGTATGCAAAGTCTATTAAGTTTATGTTTCATGTTTAGAACAACATTAAATATATCTTGTATACACGTGTCCAACATATAAGCTACAGTTGAAAGGTCAGAAGATTAATATTATTAATTCTAACTTTTATATTAAATTTAAACACAATAACAGTGTTTTTAAATATATTTTAAGACCTATAAACAAATATCGTATATAAAATTATAATTTTTTAAATTACAAGTACAATAACTATAATCTTCAACTAGTTAATTCACATGTTTACCTCCATTTTATATGTTTTATTGTTTAAAAATTTTACACACGGATTAAAAATTCATTAATTATTATATGTTTGACGAAAATACTTTCATTTTTACTTTTAACTAATTCATTTAATTTGTTTTTTTTGCTATTGAAATTCATTCATTTATTTTTGTCTAACGTTTCAATACTCACCTTTATAATATATGGACATTAATAAAATTGAGTTAAATTACCTTGTTGGAACTTAATATTTATTTTTATCATCAATGTTTATTGAAAATTTAACAAGTACATATAATGGAGAGAGAAAAATTAAAATTAATAAATAAAATATGAGGTTATTAATTAATTAAACTATACATTTATAATTATTAAATAAGTCTTAAAAATTAAAATAACAAGAAATGTAAAACAAAATCAAGTGAATAAAACAACAAAATATGCGAAAATGGAAGGAGTAATGCAGAAAAACGTATCCCTTATAATTGGTCAAAACCATGATTCAGGGCTTAAAATCGAAAACTCATCGCGTAGTAAGTTACGGTACTGGCCCCACGGTGCGATGCCATTGGGACTTGGCAATTAATATGCATAACTGAGGATAAAAGTCCAACCACTTTCGCATCAACGTAGGATTCAATCACAGATTACGGTGCAAGCAACATACATGCGAGAGGGGGTGTCAACGCGTCGTGGATCTGTGTTTTATAGATTAATAAATCCAATGACAACTAAGCTTTGAGGCCAAAGAACAACATCAAGACATGAGTCATGACATCTTGCTGGCAAGTGGACACTTACTTAGAGTCGAAAGTACTGAATGAGACACCATTTACAAATGCACAAAAAGGAGGGGGGATTTTTATTTTTCCTTTCAAGTTTTAATCTCAAAATTGATGAAAACAAAAGGAAAGAATCTGTTCCCGCCTAGCTAGTTGTCACCTATCTCCATCCATTTGTCATTTTCTTGGATTATAAGTAAGATATATGCATATTTACAGTAACCCACATGCTAGCATTGTTCTCTGTGACTGACTTGGTGGCAGTGCCGTTGCCTCAGGAACTTGCTCCACAATAAACAACACTTTCTCTTTATTCTCTGTCCTCAATAATTTTTGCATTATTTAGTTTGATGACAAAATTATCATCATCATTGATTCATTCATATATGGTATAGTGAATATCATAAATTAAAAAAAACAACGTAATATTTTTTTTTCGCATAGGAAAGTTATTGAATAATCTCGTGACAATATTATTTTTATGCTCTAAGGCTTATATTTATGTGATAACTAATGAGTGGTGATTTAACTATTTGTATACATGCTTTCGCTTATAGGTCTTCACAGTTTTAGGTTCGTGTTAATTTAGAACTAGTATTCTTTGATTGGAACTTATTGGCAATTGAATTCTTACTCTTTCGGTCGTTCATGGCGTGGTTTCATAAAAAAATTGTTAATTAATAATAAGCTAGATTTGAACTTGACGATCGACGTGGAGGAAATAATATTTTATTTATGTTTATTTTTCAATAATTATCAATTTTAGCTAAGAGTGGAAAATAGGTATATAAGAACTAAAAAATAATAATAAATTGTTTGAAACATAAAGTTAAAAGACCCTGATTCCTTGCTAGAAAGGAATAAAACCGTTGAAATCAAGGAATAAATGCATGAAACTAATGTGAGATGTAATTAATCTTTTATATTATAAATTTTAATTTTAATTTTTGAAAACATGATAACTTCTACGCATTCTCTTTATTATGAGTATTTATTTTATTTTATAATATGTGTCTCGAGAATTTTTTTATAAAAATAATAATGTTTTCTCGATAACTAGTTATTTTATTCAAAACATTAAAATAGGTTAGACTACACAATTACTCGTAAGTATACATTGATATAGATTTGACATACTCTACATTATTTAATTTTTTTATTAAATAATTTTTTTAAAACTCAATATTAGATTAAAAAAATTGTTACATAAATTATATTTATACAATTTTAGATAAATTTTAAAATATTCGATGCCCCATTTATACATGTCAAAATTAATATAATATATCCTTTTGAATTATATGAAAAATCATTTAATTATATTTTACAGTTATTCAATGTTGACATAAATAATAAAGTAATATATATTTATAATTTAAAATTGTAACTAATTAAAATGATATTTTATATACAGCTATTATAAGTGTAAGAGTGAATTTTGGACTATATAAAAAATATCATTTAATTGTATTTTTTAGTTATTTAATTTTAAGAAAAATTAATATGAATAATTATAATTTAATGGTCAAAATAATAAAAACTATTTTGTATAAATTTATTAACAATGTAAAAATGAGTGTAGTTTATGTTAATTATTAATTGTACACAACAAATAGTTGAATATTAAAAAATAAACATGATTTGTTTTTTAAGTTCTTAGTATATACGGTCTTCGTTATCTCTCTGACCATTTTAGGCGGAAAAATGTCATTTGCAGCGATTTGTTTATTACCAAGAAACGTAGAAACATACTTGCACAGGAAATTAAGCATACGATAGTTTCAGAAGTCTCAAAACAGGAATAATGAAATAGCGTGACGAGTGTTAAATAGTTGATTGGGTTACAACTAGGGTCTCCTCCGGGCCCAAAACTTGAATTGGGTCTGAACCTGGTAATGTGCAAGTGCAGAACCAGGTAGAGTCTGTAATATCAGACGTTGACCCAAAATAAATACAGGTATTTGGGTGGATTGCAAGCAACGTGGAAACGAAAATAAATAAAAATAATAGGGGTTGTCAACTAGAATACGATGTAACAAACAATCCAAAAGGAGAAGGCAAGTGGATTGATTATACCGGTTATTGATTTCGATTTTCGAACAGACACTCGTTTGGCGAATAAATACGAAAAGTTGAAAAAAAAATGAACAAGAAAGCTTTGTCCATTTTGATGCGCGCCAGAATGAAGCCCAACGATCGCACCAGCCTTTCGCTCTCTCCTCTCCCTCTAACTGTGAGAAATCTTCTCACAGTTTCAATTCAGTTCAGTTCTTTGAATTTCGCCTGATTTTCACTGTAGATTTGGCTCATACACTTTGTTTTGATTTTATTTTCCAAGCAAATCGATTTGATGTCTGCGTGAATCTGCTTTGAATTGGATTATTGTTGACTTTTTTCCTTCGATTGTGATGAGTGTACAATAGAACGCGGCGAGTCAAATGCAGCAGCAGAATTCCCGCCAAAACGACTCGCCAGGACAAGGAAATTCAGCGCCGAAGGACTCCGGCGACACCGAGAGGTTCCTAATTTATTATTATTATTACTGCTGCTGCTGCTGTTGTTGTTTCACGTACTTCATACTTGAGTTTGCGTGCTCAATTTTTTTGGCTCAATCTCTTATTTCATTTGTGTTGTTTTGACTTATTCATAGAGAATTCAAGCGTGCCCGTGCCTCAATGCACTCTGCAATTTCAATGAACAAAACGGAAGTTCTAGATGACGTCCTTAATAGCTTCTCGGAGGTAATATGATTTTAGATTTTATGGCAATTAAACTTTCTTAATTTGGCTGTATTATTGTCATCGCTTATTTCATTTTCACAAGCTGGTAATAATGTAGGATTATTTTAGCCTTGCTCGTGAAAACCGTCGCAAGTTGCTCCTTGTCCTTGCTAGAGAGTATGATCTAAATAGATCACAAGTTCGTGAACTTATAAAGCAGTATCTTGGACTTGAACTTCCTGCAGGTGAGTGATTTTTATGGTGAATGTTTGTTATGTGTGTACATGCTTGTGTGTTACTCTCATTATTACTTTCAAAACTGTGGTTTGAGAAAAGTGATTGGGTTGGCAGACAAAGCACAAGTGAGTGGTTCTGAAGAAGATGGTTTGTTTTCTTCTTTCTATCGGATTGAGCGGAGTTTGAGGCATGCCCTCCAGCCAGTTTATGAAGTTCTCTTTGAGCGTCTCAACACTCATCCCGGAGGATTGAGGTTCTTATCCATTATTCGAGCAGATATCCTATCTATTCTCGCGTAAGTTTATGGCTGATGCACATGATTTTACTTCGAACAATTTTCTATGGCTCTGTTTCATTTAATTTACTTATCTTACAATGGCAGCAGGAGCAAATAAAAGAAATCTTAGTTCCTCGTTGCTTCTTTAAAATTGAGTGGGTTCTATGTTAGAGAACTCAGATACTGATTGTCCTACAATCCTCTGCATAGGGCTTTTTGCTATGAGGACCTTTAAATAAAATAACGGTCTAATTATAAATTTGGTTCCTATGTTTTCATTTTAGTTCTTACATGAAAAATCATTTAATGAATTAGCCCTTGTTGTCTATTGAAGTTATAATGACAATAAATTTAGCGGCTATACTTGATATCTTTTTTTTCATTTTAATCCCCATATGAAAACATACTGGACTTCATTTTGGCCTTTGCATGAATAATACTCTACTTCCTTCGTAACTTTAGTAAATGGTGGGAGCAAATTTGTAATCCTTTTTCATATAAGGACCAAAATGTAGGTTTTTTTTTTCCCATGTAGGACTGAAGTAAAAAATGAGTTTGGTGTAAGGACCAGAATTATAATTTAATTCCTGGGGAAAAAGACGAAAGAAAGATAAGACAAGGGTTCAACTTTGCTTTCTTGAACTTTGAATATGATGAATTCTTCCATTACACAGAGAGGAGAATATTGCATCATTGAGAGCATTGGATTCATATTTAAAAGAGAAACTTAGTACGTGGCTTAGTCCTGCTGCCTTAGAGCTTCACCAGATTACATGGGATGATCCTGCTTCTTTGCTGGAAAAAATAGTTGCTTATGAAGTATTTTTCTCCTTTTAATTTCTTGAAGTGTCATTTAATATTGGTCTCGTCTTCCATTGTATGCATAATCTTCTGTAACTGTGTAGGCTGTGCACCCTATTAGCAACCTTCTAGATCTTAAGAGAAGGCTGGGAATTGGCCGTCGTTGCTTTGGATATTTACATCCAGCAATTCCTGGTCAGCAGTTCTTCTCTACAACACTTGGTTACTGAAAGACAATTCTCTACTTGTTACAGTTTTATAATTTACACTGTAGTGATTGTTTACATCTTTATTCAATATTATGAGTCTGCATCAGCTCAGAAAGTTAGTGACAGCAATACTGAGAGAACAGTGGTTGCTTTTAAGGTGATTCTGTTACATGGGCAGTATGATGCCATTTCACTATTTTCATGTCAAGTGTCTTGAAAATTTAAATTTGGTGCTACTGCTTTTCTACACTTTGTACATGATTATTTTGATCCTATGTGACCCAATAAATTTCAGTGATTGACAATGTTATAGTTACATACCTTCGCTCAAATATGTGGTCTGGAAATAGTGATAGTGATTAATGATTAATATGTTATTCAGAATTAAGATTTATGGGAGTTAATGTATTATTGGAAACATTAGAATAATACGAAATAGTTTACCTCTTTATTATTGTTCTTGTAAGTGCAAAAATGTGTTTATTCTTTTATGTTTATATTATAAACATCAAGGATGACGAGTGCTCTCACTCAAGCAATTAACATAACTACTGTCTAATTTCAAAAAGTCTGTTCTTAAAGTTTCAAGTGTGTTAACCTATGTTATCTGGTCTTTTATTTTTCGTCAGGTGAACCCCTAATTTTCATTGAAGTTGCGCTACTGAAGAATGTTGCTCAGACTATACAGGTTAATTTTACTTTAACTTAATTGAAACATACCCTTTTTCAGTAACCTTGTCTAAACAATATTTCTTTGTTTCCCAGGAAGTTTTGTGGGATAGTCCTCCCATACCTGAAAGTGAGGCAACATGTGCATTGTTCTACTCTATATCATCAACTCAGGTATTTATATATCATTAAAGTAATATAAATTTGCAGCTAGTGGAAAATTGACTATATATAAAAAAAATGATAATTATGTAATTATATCATTGTGAGGCTCAGTAGGATCATTCTTAGTGAAAAGTGAACTGTTTATTCTTGGGCTTTTTTATCCAGCTTGAATTTATTGCTATTATTTGCTTAATTTTTCTTTTTTCCTTCTCTGTTCAGTTTTTATTTATGTTTACACGTTAGATCTGTTTGCTTTTCTGTTTACACTACTGCCAATTTCTCCCACTCCTGACTCCGTGAAGAATATTAATGCTCCAGATAGTTTTACTCCTAATTGGGTATAATTTTTAAAATTTTGCAGCCTGGCTTAGCAGGGATCAACTTAGGAAAATTTCTTATAAAACGTGTTGTAAAACTGGTGAAAAGGGAGATGCTACATATTTCTGTAAGTATTTTACAAATTATGTAAGCTTTCTGAATATGAAGAATAGAACCAAATGAAATTTATTACTTCATGGAATTTGTGAATGCATAAGATTTATCATTCTATCTTCAGCTTTTTCAACTCAGTTTCATACTTTTTTCGCTTGGATTTGATATGAATGCCATTTTCCTCAACAAAATGTGTTGGTCATGTTTTTTACTTTTCACTTTTGATGGGGGGACTTTCCAAGTATATTAATATTAGTACTAGTTTATGTTTTCATTCTTTAAATCCTAGTTTCTAAATTTTTTCCCTCCTTTCAAAGTATATTAGCATATGCCAATTTGCCCCAACAAGTCTATTCTCTTCATAGATATTCAATATTTGAAACTTTTCTGTGTGTATTGCATTTGATCCAAAGGTCTGAGTTTATATAAGTATATAGGAATCTATATTAATTAAAAAATATCACCTAATATAGGTAATCCTGATGTTATGTTCTTAGTTACTATATTTACATATCAACTAGTCTAATTACTATATTTACATATCAACACTCTCAAATTGATATCTTGCTCCCATTATTGTAGAAAAGTAGAATCTAAAAGTAATATGCTTTATCCCAATAATTGGACACTAATGTTATGAAAATTACTTTACTGATGCCATATTTTCTATACTGCAATTTCTTATATATTAAATTGTACTTGTGCCCTCTCACATCTTATATTACTGACCAATAAGGTTTTAGACCTTTGCAACTCTCAGTCCCATCCCTGGATTCATGTCGTGGCTTATATCCAAGTTAGCATCTCAAACAGCACTTGTTGAAGGAGTCAACTTGTCACAACCTCAAGCAGAGGGATCCAGTTCCACTTTCTATGAAAACATACTTAAACCTGAAGAAGAAGAAACACTTATGAGCTTACCTAAGTAAGCTACTTACTGTTCTAGTTTCATATTTTATGTTATGCTATTCTTGGATATTAATTTGCAATGTCACTAGTAACTTAGATGGCAATTTTATATTATCATCAAGTAAATCGTCCTAATAGCTCCATTTTTTATCATATTTTTTTTTATCCTTTAATGGTGAGCCCAATTGGATCTGGGTTCCCAATGTATTGAAATAAAATTAGAAATTTTATGTGTAGTTGTTAGAATCACATGATTTGATATGATATGATATGATTTGGAAAGTAAGTGACTTGTATTATGTTATGAATCACAAATGACTTTGAACTGTGTGATACAAACATGAACTGGTGCAATTTCACATCGCCGATAGAAACCACATCAGTTAGGCATTTGGTTCTCTGTTTTTTTTCTTCTTTCACCAATTCTTATAAAAGAAATTGAATTGGTATTCACCGTAATTAGCTGTTTAATTGGTTTGTTTTAGTTTTCAGAAACAAAGTCTTAACACAATATAGGCACCTTATTTGGCTATATCAATGCTCTGTATCATTCTTCTGAAACATAGGCTTCTTACAGTCATTTTATGTGGCTTCAAAGGCAATGACGAGGGAAGAAGGATGTTTCTTGAGACCATTGTGTTATTCTTGATAATAGATTACATGTATAATGTAATTATCTGCAACTTCCACAAAAAAAAATAAAAATTGTGAGGTGGTGAACTTAGGATGAACTACCATTTAGTAGAAATATGCAAGAATTATGCCTTATTTATGAGTTCACTCTGTTACTTGAGTGTTATAGGTTTTATCCATTTTGTAGGTTGTCATTTTAAGGAATCATTTTTAGCTGTAGTGCACTCAAATTTCTTTCCCTACATGCCATGGCTAGTAGAGATGACGAATAATGTTTATAGTAATTTCTATTTTCTTCCCTAATTTGTCTTTGGTTTCGCTATCATGTGACTAATATCAATATGAGATGCAGGGATCTTGTCACTGGAAAAGATGGAATGGAAGTGATGTTCAACTTGCTTACTTCAACATCCTACAAGTGGATCCATTCACCAGAGCTTTTGTCAGCATTGAAGCCCCCTTTGATGCGTTTATGTGCCAGGTATTGGAAACAAATTATGGGAAATTAAACAAAGCCATGCTAGAAATGACTTCTTCAAAACGTTGATCTAGTAAGTCATGGAAAAAAGTAATCAGATAACTTCTAGGATTCTTTTTATATTACAGATACCTTCTGCAAGAGAAGAAAAGAGGAAAAGCTTTGGACTCTGTTGCAAATTTTCACTTGCAAAATGGAGCTGTAAGTCTTGCGACCATACTGTGCTAATAAACTTCTCTGTTATTGGCAATGGTATTTTGTTCCTGAAACAAGTAGTTTCATTATAGTACATCAAACTCTTACATGCTTTTATATCTTGGATGATTTTTTCACTGAAGACATTGTGTGGATTATGATCTTGGCATGTATTTCTCTATAATTTATATGACAAAACTGGGTGTTTTCATGTAGTAAATCTATGTCCTAACCACAAATAACCTGCAGTTGTAACTTGAGTAAATTGGCAGAAATAAATTTTTTGCTTGTCAATATGGAACAGATGGTTGAAAGAATAAACTGGATGGCAGATCGATCAGAAAAAGGTCTTTCTCAAAGTGGAGGGATCATGGTGAACTATGTCTATAGGTAATTGTTTTCTTGAAAACTTTGGAATCTGGATCTTGTTTTGTTTGTATTGAAGTATATTCACGGTTATACTCATGATGTCAATTTATTTTGTGTGCCCTTTTGTTTGTTCCGACAAATCTTGTTAGCTTAGTTAAAAAGTTCCTCTTATTCCACTTTGGTTCTGGTTGTGAAGATGGGGAAGAAATCTTACTAATAAAAGAAACATGACTGTACTGATCAGTTCATCTTTTATAGATGCTTATATTTATTAATATTTGTATGATTGGATTTGAAAAAGATCAATTCATTTTTAAATTTCCCTTGATCAAATTTGAAGTATATGTTGCTGATGAGACCTAATTGCAGGATGGAGCACATAGAAGAATATGCTCATTCATACTTCAGCAGTGGCGAAATTCATACCTCAAGTGATCTTCATCACTGTGTTGAGGTAATGGATACTGCTTAATTCAAATTTGATAGAAGATAATTTTCAACTTGTTTTAAAAAATATCATATGTGCAAGTAGTGTGGAAACAAAGCTCATTGGCAGCAGACAACCTTATTATTACTAACCTTTACCTTTCTTGTTTCCCTAATCTATTTGCTGTCATTTGTGGCCATAGAGTGACAAGTAATCGTGAAGTCTACTTGGTTGAAGTATGATGGAAGGTTTTATTAAAACAATGGGACAAATGCATTTAAGTCTAAATATGAGGCAGCTCATTGCGTCTCTAATCCATTTATTTGGTGAAATATGATAGAAAACAGCTTGCTTAATTGCCCTACTTTATTTGGTCGTAAGATGATGGAGGGCTACTCTTGCACCAGAGGTACGTAGAAGAACAGCTATAAGGAATAGATCATGCTCGGTAAACCTCAAGCTATACAGTGTAATGTAATATATGTCGTTACTAACTTACTATACTGACAACAAACCCTATCTCTTAGTGAAGAGTGGGCTACTTTCCGAAATTCAATCGTGTCATTTGGAGTTCATGAAGTGTAAACTGTCACAGAGGAAATCATTCCTCGAACATTAAGGGTTGGAGGTAATATTTATTGCTTGTTTCATCCTTGGACCAGTGTTTTCAATTTCAGATGATAGGAAAATTAATTACACTTGAATCGGTCAAAGCTGTCTTCCGAATCAGGCCTTAAAAACAGCATCAGTATTTGTCTGGGAATAAGATGTTTAATACACGCTTGAAATGGTCTTATTTGTAGGTAGCAGGCAATTCAGGTTCTCCAAGTATCCCAATAAGTCAGGGAGGGTTTAACTATATATTCTATTGATTATCAATTTGTATTACAAATTAGTCCAAACATTACTAATACTGGAGTTAGAATAGATCGAAAACCATGTAGACGAGTTCTCTCCAGTACGTATAAGTATTAGGTACATTGTGCCCAAGCTTCTGTTCGATCAGAGGGAATAAAAGGGCAATCAATATTCACTTCTCGGTTTCAACGGGAGTGGTTTCCAAGACATAATCCCTCATAAGCCTCGTGTTAGATTCAGTGACCATCTACAATACATAAAGCCACAAACAATCCCATTTATTATACGGGAAGTTGAATTGATTTCAGTAGGATCAAGAAAACGTGATTGAGTTACAAACCTTCAAAGCTAGGCGCTTCAAGTTGTCCCATTCAAAATCATTTTTGCAGTATGCTGATCTCACCTACAATAATCCATCGTAGTACTTAATCTGAACTTGGTCAGCGGGTGATTGAAAAACAAATAATAAGTAATCTACTTACCTCCATTATGCGTAGGGCTATTCATGTACACGCCAAAGCCACATAGCAGTTTGCAAGATTTCGTTCGTTCATTCACCACAAAAAAATAATTATTGTAAGTTAGACATTAGATACCGATTAAGGATTAGGTAGCTTGATAGCTGTCGTTACCTAAGTTCTTATGTCTTGATGATTCTCTTAACATACTGGCGCAGAACTTGTCACCATCATTCAACGAGTTTCTACCCAAGAATTCCATTAGCTCTTCATATGCCTCACGATTATAGCTCTGCTCAGGGAAATAATTATTGACAGATGATATTATTAGAGTAAAACAGAGCATTAATTAATAAAAAAATGAGTTTAATTTTAATACATTGTTATATTGCTATTCACAGACGTTTCCTTGCGTATAATTTAATGAATTTAACAACAGATCGTTAAACGATCTCGTCAAACTTTTTATCAGGACATTTAATTTAGAAAAAGAAATATTTTATACAGACAACCTAAATTAAGTTGAACAATAGTGCATCAAATTAAAGCGAAACACATTATTTTTTAGCCTTGGATATGCACATTGATAATTGACTTAAAAAACTAAAGAAGTGTGCAAGTATGGGAGGTATATGTGTTTTTATGCCTAGCTCTATTAAGTTCGGTTTATTAAGTCCAAAAATTGGCGAAATATTGGATATTGTATTACTTTTTTTTTTTTATTAACACATCAAAATTCCAGGAGCAATACTTTTTCTGAGAAAAATGTTAATAATACACTTATTATCTTGTATTTTAAAAACATTTTCTCGATGAAATTTCCTTTCAAATGCTTTCTAATTTTTATTGAAGAAAGGGATAGTTTGCTTCCACCCTTTGTCTTGGAAGGAATTGAAGATATAATTCGTACTTGGGATGGCAATAAAAGTTCTAGAGTTGACGATTTTAACTTAATATCATTAAATGATCGTTTTGGTAACAGGAGATTTGAGGCTATGTTTAAAAAAATTAATTTTAGGCAAACTTACCTATAAGTTTTTGTTCCTATTTCTTGGCTTTGGTACCCAAAACCAGATAACCCTAAAAAAAGTGACCATTGTTTGATTTCTCTGATAGGTGCTTGTTTGAATAATATCAAAATTCTTTGCAAGAAAGTTAAAAGGAGTTATAAATAACCAATTAGTGATATATATAAAATTATTTTATTTTTAATTAGGCTTTAAATTTAGGATTATCTTAATTTTTATTTATTTTTTAGTTATTTGGGATCATCTTAAATTTTGTTATAGTTTTAGTTTTGCATCAATTAAATTGAGTCGAAAAGTACACACCATAAAAGAGTACTCTTGTTTAAAGAGAGTATCTTCGGGTTACAACTCTACATCAGTCATCCTTTCTCTCAAATAAAAAAAATTCAAAACTGGGTGGTGCTCAGTAATGGGGTGGTAGGTCCAACTAAAAAGAACGAAATGAGGTGTCTATTCCTTATGCATTATTTAGTATGAAGGAGGGGAGGAAAAAAATGAGTAATTTGCTATCATATCCTCTATATATATATATATATATATATATATAGGTCCAACTAAAAAGAACGAAATGAGGTGTCTATTCCTTATGCATTATTTAGTATGAAGGAGGGGAGGAAAAAAATGAGTAATTTGCTATCATATCCTATATATATATATATATATATGGAAGGGAGGAGAGAAAAAATGTAAGGTGATTTAGTCAGTATAATCCTAATATTATAAAATATTTTCCTTCTCTAAATCTCACCGAGGAGAGAAAATAATGGGAACGAAGGAATGTTGACCACCTTACTTTCCCATAGGATCCATTCCTAGATATAAAGGTTATAAAAAATGTTCTTTTAATTTTTATTTCCTTCCAACCAAACACTATCAAGATGGATTTCGAAAATGCTTACAACTTAGAATTGTAATCACCATGAATGATCCTGGATAAAGCCTTTATTTTCTTAGGAAACTTTTTGGTTCTCGTTAATAGGAGCCTTTGTAAAGAAGCATAATATCTAGGGGTCTCATGCAAGGAGATTCTTTAGCTCCATTCCTCTTTTTGATATTGGTCAAGATTCGAGTAGCTTGACGGGTACTGTAATATAGCTCAAAGGATGTTTAAATCATTTAGTTATAGGACGGAGTTGAAGTTTCACATTTTCAACAGGTTAATGTCAATATTAATTAGAGAAGCAAATATTTCCACTTTGTGGTGTCTAAAGTATATAGGGGGGAATTTTCAATGTGTTTGGTTTGAAAATGTTTTGGTAAGCGTAATCTAATTAGTATTGATGTTGAAGATGAATTCTGGCTAGCATTTTGCCTCAAAATTTTTGAACTATAAGATCTGGAGCATTCCTTTTTATCATTATTTAGGCTCCCGGTAAATGCCACCCAAGGAAGAATTAATATATGGTAGTTTGTTGCTGACTCTTTAAAGCGGAGAATTTCCTTTAGGAAGGAAAAAATTTTGTCCCTAGAAGGTTGCATTGTCATAATCAATTTAGTGTTAAGTACCCTTTCAACTTATTGTTTGTCTTTTCTTAAAATGCCTAAAAAGGTCTTGAACACAATCACTCAAATGCAAAGGAAACTTTTATAGGGTTGCAATGAAAGATAACTTGAGTTAGATGGGAAGAGACATGTAGGACAAAATATGAAGGTGGTCTTGGATAAAAATCCTCAAATAGTTCAATGCTAGCATATTGGGGAAGTGAAGATGGAGACTACTTAATAAAAGATATGCGTATTCGTATAAAGTTCTAAGCTCTAAACATGGATAGTCCATCCATAACTCATTCGATCTCAAGAGCAGGGGGAGTTCTACAAATCCATCAAGTTGGTGGAAGGATACGTGTAAGGTGGGGGAATCTAATGGATTAACCCCTGCCTAATTTTTTGATGGTCTGATGAACACAATAGATGATGGCAACTTGGTTAACTTTTGGAATGGTGTATGGATCGGAGGCAAAGCCCATTTCTTAGGCTTTATTCACTTGCTCTAGACAAAAACTCATATTTTTCAAACTCGGGAAAATGAGAACAAGATTAATGAAGATGACCAAAAAGTGGAGAAGGAAAAATTTCTATAGGAAGAAGAATTGTAATCCAAGTTATTGGGTGTGCTTCGATTGATTATTTGTTGAAAGATATAGAAAACATGATTTGGTCATTTGATTAGGGATGCACTCCTTTGAATATACTTTCATTTGGTTGCAAAAGTAGTGTTCAATTCTCATAAGAACTCTTTCTATTATAGGATCTGTCATTTTTACCGAAATTATGGAAAAACTTAACTCCTTGGTGAAATCCCATCAAAAGCAAATATGCTTAGAGGAATATATTCTTAACAACACAACTTGAGTGTGTTTTGCTCCAATCACCATCAAGAGAGCATCTGGAACTTATTTCTTCAGTATGCCCATGTATGCTTATCAATTTTGGTCCCATATATTTTCTTGGGTCCGGAGTTTACTTAGCATCTTCCTCCAATTCGCAAGATCAATACCATTAGTTTCAAACGGAAGCAAAGAAAATGGACTTGGTAATTTTATTACAGATAAAGACTAAAAACACATTTTATAAACACAAGTTTATTAAAAATTCCTTATTTTTGCTTTTTTTATTCTTAATTTAATACTTTTTTCTTCATATTTTTATAACTTTTAAAACATTTTATTCGATAACTAAATGTATTAAAAAAATGTATTCTTAATGTTTTTCTTTTATGACATAATGTTATTTAATTGTCTTGAAAGCTCTAGAAAGGAATTATATTTAAAAATGAATCTTTTAATCTTTGACATATTGATGTTGTACTCTTTTATAGAAAGCGATAAATATTAACTTTTTTTTTTTAATTTGACCCATCATAAAGGAGAAAGAAAACTTTTGACATTTACACATTATAATAATGTTCATAAAAGTAAAATATTATAAATAATCTAATACATTGTAATAAATAATAATATATATAAATCATATATTAAAAAATATCTAACATTCTTTTCGGTGAAAGTATAACAAGTGTTTGTGTTTATTCACCTTATAGATTGTATAAATCAAGGTGTTCGGGAGTTTTTAAGATTATGAACCATCTGTAAATAGTTAGAGTATTTCTTAAATTCCCTTAATACATTTTGACTTATCAACAGAAAATAAAAATATTAATAGGATCTACATGAAATTTCATTCAATAATAAAAAGTGTTAATTAGAAAGCTTCAAGGAGAATGTTGAAAATAATTTTTGTTTAATTGGTTACATATATTAATTAAAAAGGTATTCAAAGTTTTTAATTACTAAAAAGTTTGAAGTATGCAAAGACTAAACTTGCTGGTATATACTATAAAATTGTATGCATTTTTACGGTTAAAAATGAGAACAATGTTCAATATGAACTGTTGCTCCAAAATATTATGAGAGTTCAGATAAATAACAGGACAAAGTATCTAATATTAGTCGGTAAAAGCCATTAGCTAGTTAATTCAGAGTTCTGTGGTTTCAACAGCAGCCAGTAATTAGAAACAATATATATATATATATAACTAAAACAAATACTAAGAAAGCCAATAAGCAGGAGTGGAAAAAACAGAAGGAAAAAGAACCTCAAGTTGCGCAGCAACAATCTTAACAGCAACATAGGTGAAGAAATTGTGGAGGTTTTTAGCACCCTTTGCTTCTGGTGATGCTTCTCCGAATCCTGGAATCCAGTACAACATAGCAAGAAACATTTTACTGACAAATTTGCATAAAGTGAAATAATACATAGTAGGGTAAATACAATCCACCACAAAGAGGAAGAGGGACAAAAGTAGTAATCCAAACCAGGTACAAACATCTTGTTGCAGTGTAAGCGTGTTGGTTGTGAGCTCCTTTGCTTGCAAGGCCAAAAAGGATAAGCCTTGTAGCTTGTGGGTGTAGAAGGGTAGACACAGGGAATCTGAGACAGTGCTAGAGTTGCTGAGGATTCCATAGCTGTAGTGAATTGAAGAAAGGCCTTGGTTTTGGTGAGGACAAAAAACTGTGAAATCTATAATACAATGATGGGTTATAGGCTCTTCAAAGCCAAAAATATCTACAGGCTTCAATCCACGTAAAGAAATATCTTTGAGCTTATGTGGAAAAGTGCAAACTTTTACATCCATGGTGGAACCCACTATTCCATTTTTGCGTTGAAGGGGAAATGGAGCCTCGTTTTCTTCCTCAATCGCATGTTCTCGTCGTGCTCATACGTGTTTCTCCCTCCATTTTTCTTCAACCTTTTTTCTTGGTCTCATTGAAAGGTCCAGAATATAATCCAAGTTTTCGTTAAATTCTTTGAAATACCCCTCTTCATTTCTTTCTTAGTCAAACTACATCTAAAGATTACTTTTATTATTATTATTATTATTATTATTATTATCGCACTCTTACTTTATTTTAATTTCTTATCGTTAATTGAATTATTAGTTATTTTGAATATTCTTTTAGTTAGTTTGTTGTAAATTTTTTTAATGCGGGCACCAAATATTTTGAGTTTATGTGTCTATTATTTAATATATATTTTTTTACTTTAAGCCTATTATTTATTTTCTAAATTTTCTTGACGCTATATACGTACCTAAATGATATATAACAGTCAATAATGAAGAAAAACGAAAAGAAGTCAACAAACCATCTTATAGGATCCTAGTATCTAATTTTTCACCTCTGATATTTATTTATTAAAATATTAAATGAATACTAAATATTGTGGAAATTAGTTTTTAAAAGTATATTATTGGGATAAAAAATCCATTTTTATTATATAATATTAATGAACAATAATTAAATTATATATTATTCATAAGTTTAATTTTAATATACTATTATAAGTATAACATTTTTCCCATTATTAATTGATTAAAAATTATTATAAATTAAACTATTTAAATAATTATTACAAAATCAATCATTTATATTAAATAAAAATATAAAAATTATTTATACCATTGGTATATTTTAATTAAACTCTAATAGTTAATAGTTTACAAATCAGGCAAAAATATTATTTAAAATAATTGAATTAACAGCAATAAATTTAAATAGAATTAAAAATAGTATAGACCATTAATTAATTTGATAAAAAAGGAAAATAAAAAACCATTTTAGAGAAATTAAATATTAGTTTATTAATTTTTATAGTCCTTCGTTTTCTTATTCATTACACTTATATTTTACATACAAAATTATGTTTTTATTGTATGGTTTACTTGTCTTTTTCTTGGTTCATCTTTCTCTTTTTCTTTCTCGTAAAAGCATATACATATATTAGCCACCAAGTGCCCAAGCTTACCAATCATCATAGACTCGATGCATCACCATCCTAGTTATTCACTCAAACTCTCATGGTTGGCACCACAATAGCGTCACTACCACTTGTTGGAGCACCTGCAATCACTTAATCTTTGTTTAAAAATTTAGAGAAAGAAAGAGAAAAAATTTAAAGAGCAAAAAAATAGAAAGAAAAGAAAAATTAACAAAAAAATATATATTTTAACTTTAAATTTTATTAATCTCAGCTCTTAAGATTGAGTTTAAGTATCTACAGATAAAAATTTTTTATTAAAAAAGTACACATTTATTATATTAAATTTATAAAAATATAATAAATATTTTTTTCTAATAAAATTTTATTATTATTAGCTGTTTATCTTTTAGGGTTTAGATAACAAATAAAAGAATTTTAAAATACAAGTTTACACAAATTTATAAAAATTTTCTCATTAAAAAACTTAAAATAAAAAATATTATTAAATAAAAATTAAAAGTTTGTACCATTTGATTACAAAGTGACATAATTCTTTAATTTTTACTTCACATGAATTATAACCTTTAGAATTCTAATATTCGCCCATTTGGAGTCGCTCTCCGTTCCCTTTTCAGGTGAAGCTCGGAAGTCGCATTCCATACGCGATCTCCTAATTTTAAAATTTGAACTACGGCAATGATTCAAAAGAAATATAGAAAAATACCAACACAAATAATCTACAATGACAAGAAGAATCGTTCAACACAATACATAGATCACCACTTTGACGTCAATACTGGTAATATAAAACAGAGGTGCATATAAAATAAACCGAATTCCTAAACCTCTTATGCCAATTAATGAGCTCCAATTAACAATAAGCTCACTATATTCCTCCTCCATCCCCTAAAGCACAAAATGGCCACAAACACACACCAAAAACCATATCCCCTTATACATGTTTTTCTTCTCTTTGTTTTGTTGATAATTACGAGAACCCAAGGTAGATGCTGGTCAGGTTGCAACCTTGCTCTAGCTTCCTATTATATATGGGAAGGCACCAACCTCACTTACATTAGCAAGCTCTTTGGGAAGCCCACGTCGGAAATTTTGAAGTACAACCCAAGTGTTCAAAATCCAGACGTGATTCAAAGCCGAACGCGGATCAACGTGCCCTTTTCGTGTGACTGTTTAAACAGTGAGTTTTTGGGCCACACTTTCTCGTACACAACCCACCATGGTGACAACTACGGACTCATTGCCGATGTTGATTTCTCCAACCTCACGACGGAGGATTGGGTGAGTAAGGTGAACCGATACCAACCTCATCAGATACCAGACAACGTCAACATCAATGTCACAATCAATTGCTCCTGCGGAGACCGGCACGTGTCTAAGGATTACGGGCTGTTCATGACGTACCCACTTCGGGTGGGTGAGAACTTGCAGGGGGTGGCGGCGGAATCCGGTCTGCCGGCGGAGCTTCTGCTAAGGTACAATCCAACCTCAGATTTCAGTGCTGGCTATGGACTCGTGTTTGTGCCGGCCAAAGGTAGGTAACCCCAATATATTTATGCACTCTGCAATTGTGAGATATAATATTTTGTTTTTTTTTTTTACTAATTACGCGAGGTTGTCTTTTGTTTGTTTACGATGCTTGTTTAATTAAGTTAGTAATTAATTATCTTTAAAATAGTTAGTAATTAATTGTTTTCTATTGACCAAATAATACACTTATTAATGCAAAAGCTGCACATCATTATCTTTAAAAAGTTGCCCATTGTTTGTTCTCTTATTAATTATTTACCCAATAATTTATTCGAGACACACAGAGAGGGGTAGAAAAAAATTACACCAACTTAAGTTAAACTAATTTTTAATAATTTTATGTTAAGTAATTTTTTTAATTTAACTATTCGGTTTGAATTATATATTCTTCATGTCAATTTTTTTAAAATTAAACAGTTATATAAATACGATTAAATGAAATATATTTTTATATATTTTTAAAGTATATATCATATTAATTTTAACGTATATAAATGAGATAATATTAAATTTTTTAAAGATGATATATATGATAAATTTTTAATTTAATGATTGATTTCAGAATAAAATTGTATATACAAACGATTAAATAATATAAAAATTAATGTAATTTACACTAGTATAGTTTAATTTATCTTGTATGAGTTAAAATTTGTTTACATTAAATATCAAATTAAAATATTTTTTCATTAAATAAATTTTTATAGAATGTATCAATTTAACTATTAAATTATGTAATATTTTTTTATAAATTATTCATAAGCCTCTTTCAAATAGTTTATAAATACAATTTGTTAAATATTAACCAGTATCGTTAGGATAATATTTAAGAAACTAAAATTAATTTTTTGGAAAAAAAAAAGTACGTCTACTTTCAAAATTTTCAGTGTAATCTAATATAAATTTTAATAAAAATTATTATTTTTAATTCTTAGTAGTACACTTAGGACATTAGAAGGATCCATACATTTTCTCTGTGTCAAAAGGAGTTCATTGCTTTTATGTTTTATAAATTAAAAATTGTTTATATTATTCAATGAAATGATATTATATTATCTATATTAAATAATTTATATCATTCGATCAAGTATTATACAAAAGAATAAATAAAATAAAAATTAATATTAAAATTACGTTATGATGTTTATATCTTTTTCAGGGGCATAATTATCGATCGAAGAAAATATCATTTTTTTTTGTCAATGATTTTATATTTCTATTATATCAAACGAAAAAAAATTATTAAAATTCTTTAATATTTCTTTCTTTCTTTCTTTTTATTTGCTTTCTCAAACCAGATGAAATATAAAATTATTAAAATGTGAGCAATCATTGAATAAATGCACCATATGCTTTAAAGCAAATCCCTAAATCAGATTTGTTTTTCAACATTAAAGAATATATATGGGGTACAAAGTGCAACGTTGGTTCGTTTGATTATGCCCTGTCATAATATACGTTGCCCCATTCGCCATTGATAACCAAAATTGAGCAAAACACTTTGAAAAACACATCCAAACGAGTGACTCACTATGTTTGTTTGTATTTTTTAAAAAAGTTTTTTTTAATTAAAAGAGAAAACTCATTTTAAAATGCAAAAACACATATTCTTAGCATTTTTAAGTGATTTTGTTTTCATTTTATTCTTTCTTCCAAAATTTTGTATTTATCATGCACAATTTTGTTTTGATAAAATTAAATATCGATAAAACTTTTTTGTTTACACTTTCCATATCTCGTTAGAACAGTTTCATAATCACATTTTGCTATCTCGATAGCCCGGTCAGCACTCTACAGTCAACACGGTACCTCCTCGTTCATAGCTGCTTCTCATATACTTGTTGAGTACTGATATTTTACAGTTAAATAAAAGAATAGATTCGGTATATTCCGTCCATGTTTGGAAACATCAATCTTGACAGAACACAGCAATAAAAAAAGCGGATTTTCTTTTATATTTTATTAAAGACGATTAGTCATCTGGCTATCAAACAAAATAACACAGATCACACTTTGTTCATATATAGTCATTTTCTTATGATTATTTTGTTGATCAATACCAAGACCAATGACCAATATTTGATAGATACCGTAAAATTCTGATTATTATTTTTTAAGATACTTTCATTGAATGAAAACAAGTAGAGATAGGTCAGCCGTGCAATAAAAATTGCCACATGATTGTCTTTTAGTTGATTTTCTGTGTGTGTAAAGATAAAATTCCAAATTAGAAGCATGTATAATTTTTGTGGGTCAATATCATTATTAATTATGACAGAGTAGTCTTATGTAAAGAAACTTGATGTCAATGTACAAATAATAAGACTTTAACTTTGATAGACTATACAGGTAGGGAAGTTGAAACGTTTTCCATTTCTTCCTTATTAAGCGTTCCTTTGTCGTTGCCAAATTTAGTAATATAATGTTGACAAGAATATATTTAATGATACAACAGTATATGTTATAAGAAACTAAACATACAAAAATTTGTATACTTATGATTTTATTTAGATATAAGTAACAGGGAAGAAACCGTACCGTAAGTTAAGCTCCAAAAAACGCCCAAAGTCAAGAGAGATCATCATTTGCATCAAACTGGGCTATCCCAAAGCAAGTGTAGCAGAGTATCTAAATGAACATGAAAAAAAAAGAGTAGCTAATTGTAAAACAAACGAGAGAAATTATTGTTTTGGGTCACTGTGTCCTTTCCCAATTGGAAATAATATTAGCTCTTTTCTTTTTTTCTCTTTTCTTTTTTCAAATCAGTAAACGAATTGGGATAATAATTTTCAAATGAATTATAACTCGATTTAAATAATTGAGTAAGTGTATGAGAAATTTAGTAAATTATTGAAAAAAAATGCAACTTTACTTGGGAAAAAATTAGAAATTACATTTGTGGCCACTTATCACTTGAGATTCCAAATTTTTTACAACTGCATTTGTAGGAGAAAGAGACTGCATTGATGAATTTAGCGCCTCTCATGTTTGTTTGGAGTTGAAGTTGATACAGTTTTATTTTCTGATATCTAATACTTTTAAATCCTATTTTGCAGATGAACATGGAAAGTTTCCACCACTTCAGCTGGGGTAAGCTGTAATTCATATTATGTTTACATCGCATGTTGGCCAAATTGCTTTGAGCCTTGACATTTACTAAGATTATTTTCTTTAAGCTGTCTAACCCCATCATTTATGCTTGTTTTTTGTACCCTTTTGCAGATCAGGTGATGTGGACATTGATCAAACTGCTACTTCATAAATGTTTACAGAAGAAATGTTAACAATACATTTTTTGAACATACTTTTCAGCATATTTTTGCGATTGGTTTATTTTATGAAAAGTCAAAACGCACACTTGTCTTCAAAATTGATCACTTTTTAAAAATTCTTTTTGACTTTTTAAAAAATAGACATATCACAATAAGTGTGTTGAAGCATGTTTTCAAAAGAGTGTGTTACTAGCGTTTATCTTGTTTATACACGCGTGAAGCTCTCAAGACAAATCATGGTGGGTTATATTGCAATGAGATGCTGACATGTTATACAAATTTAAATAGGAATGTCTAGTGGAGCCATTGCTGGCATAGTTGTTGGCGGAGCTGTTGGGATCTTGTTACTTTTGGCACTTACTCTGTATGTTGGACTATACAGAAGAAAGAAAGTGGCTGAGATATCCCTTCTCCCTGTCACAGGAGCATCTGAAGATCAGTATAGTCAACTCCAGCATGGTATTGCTATGTCTTTCTGTTTTAATGCTTTACTCATTTATTTCTTTCTCTTTGAAAACGTGTATACATAAGATTCAAAAACGTTTCTTTCTTATTTTATTAATTATGATGATGATTAGCTGCAAACTGTTCTTCCAAGGAAATAGCATGATTTAGTAGCTGCTGTGTTTGCCATATTTTGGCTTTTGATTGCTTATTTATTACTTGTAATATTAATTCTAGACTCCATATTTTTTCAAATAAAATGTGAAACTATAAGTCTTATCTGTTCCATGGATTTAGGTTGTGGAAGCAATGATAAGGCATCAGAATCTTCTGTTGTTGCTTCTTCTAGGTTAACAGGTATTACAGTGGACAAGTCTGTGGAGTTTTCTTTTGAGGAGTTAGCCAAAGCTACTAATGGCTTTAGTGTGTCTAATATAATTGGTAAAGGTGGCTTTGGATCTGTTTACTACGCTGATCTTAGAGATGAGGTTTGTCCTACTCTTTATAACTTTTTCAAATTATGAGAAATAAGAAATATTTATACCACCAAGCATGAGTAATTATTTCCCAATTCCAATTATAAGGTAAATCCATTATTGTTGCGGAAAGATATTATTCCTGAATGCTTCCTATCATGTCTTGTGGTTTTACTTTTTGGTTGAGATACAATTCAAATCAATGTGACAAGAACCGAAATTCTTGAGCTGAAAGTTTCATGCAACTAGCATAATGTACATTCATCTGCCTAATGCCAGTTGCGACCCACACTCAACTTCATCATAAGTCAATTGATCTTATTTGAAAACAAGAAGAAATTTTTTGAACATTTTAGGGGCTTTAGTTCACTACTAAATATGCATACCATGGTCCTGCACTACAAATTATTTTCTTTAAGCTTAAGAAAAGTACTTATCTATTGTATTAGATCCTATTTCATCGAATTCTGATCACAACTGGTCTGAAACAGATCTATTGCAGGAAATGGAAAAGTCAAGTTATTACTAGCACTTGACTTTTTTTTCCTTGTTTTTCCTTTTCAGAAAGTTGCAATTAAGAAAATGGATATGCAAGCATCAAATGAATTCCTTGCTGAACTTAAGGTTCTGACACATGTCCATCACTTGAACTTGGTATGACATTTTCCCTACCCTGATACTATTCCAATTTTGTGGCTAAATAATTTGTACAATGTACCAAATAAGGGAAAAAAAACTCATGAAATAGTTTAATATAAACGATATTTTTCATTCTTTTCTTGCATGGTCGTGTTCATTGTGTGATGTTTTCATTACTTTGTTGTTCTATTTTTTCCCCTTTTGCTAAACTTCTAACTATTAGATGTTGTGGATTCCGGTAGGACTTGGCTAATAGCCAGTAAAACTTTCATAAACAAAAGGATAAAAAAATCTCAATTAATCATTCTGTGCTAGTTGTGTAAGAGTTACCT
Organism: Abrus precatorius; assembly: GCF_003935025.1. Lineage (NCBI taxonomy): Eukaryota > Viridiplantae > Streptophyta > Magnoliopsida > Fabales > Fabaceae > Abrus > Abrus precatorius. The sequence goes on along the minus strand of NW_020874292.1, from coordinate 27,693,668 downwards.
GCTCACCTAAATTATTAAACGCGAATTATTACTTATTTCTACTACATGATTCCTTGCATTCATATTCTATGCAGGTGCGGTTAATAGGATATTGTGTTGAGAGCTCCTTATTTTTGGTTTATGAGTATATTGAGAACGGCAATTTAAGTCAACATTTGCGAAGCTCAGGTTTTTTTTCCCATTAATTTATTTATAAGCACTTCTTCTTAGAACCTGGTATTTGATTTCAAGACTGAGTATAGATGATTTCTAGGGAGGGATCCGTTACCATGGCCAGCTAGAGTTCAAATTGCACTGGATGCAGCAAGAGGACTGGAATATATCCATGAACATACAGTTCCTGTCTATATTCATCGAGATATTAAATCAGCAAACATTTTGATAGACAAAAACTTCCGTGCAAAGGTTTGCAAATACATCATTCCCAGATTTTTCATCCATAAATGTTGATTGGGGAGTCTAACCTTTTTCCTATAGGTTGCTGATTTCGGTCTAACAAGATTGACTGAATATGGTAATTCTTCATTACAAACGCGTCTTGTGGGTACATTTGGTTATATGCCTCCAGAGTAAGAAGCTAATCCTTTATTTTTCTACTGAGTTTCATGCTATGTTTGAGTAGAACCTACAGTTATTTTCTGTCATTTCCTATCTTTCATGTGAATGTTAAGTTAATAAAAAAAAATCTAGGGGAACTTCAATAAGGCATTTTTAATTTCACCAAACTCCACATGCTAATACTACTAGTCTACTACTATTGTTGTTGTTATCTATCTTTCGTGGTTGATCTTCACGTTATATTTTAATGCACTTGGTTTATTGCATAACATTTCTAAAATTTTCAATTCCTCCAAAGGCGAGGAGAATAAGGTAGAACTGAGCTACTATTTGTATTGTTATCTTTTCACACAACAAAGCTTCAGCGAAATTTTGAATAGAAAGTATGACTTAATTATTTAAAAATTTTAAATTATAACTAGTGCTGTTACTAGGAAACTGAAATTAGAATAGCAGTTACATTTCTCCCAGCCTCTTGGTCATGGAGATTTGACGAGTTAGTGAGCTCACTTTTGGCAGAACTAGCAAGTGCTTATGGATTTATTTAGTTGAGGTTCGAGAACAACGCGAAATTTTTGACCAAGTGAATCGTTTTGTGTAGATATGCGCAATATGGTGAAGTTTCCCCCAAAATAGATGTATATGCTTTTGGTGTTGTTCTTTATGAGCTCATATCAGGCAAGGAAGCTATTGTCAAGACAAACGAAGCCGAGAATGAATCAAAAGGACTAGTTGCCTTGGTTGTTTTCCTGGTCCCTCAACACTAGATGTAACTCCTATCTATCCCTTATGGTTCTTTACTCAATTATAGCTTGCTTGATAAAATGCAGTTTGAAGAAGTTTTCGGTCTGTCAGACCCAAAAGAAAATCTTGGCACGCTTGTTGACCCTAAATTTGGTGATAACTACCCTCTTGACTCGGTGTTTAAGGTAATTTCTTGTCTTATTTCTAGCGAATCAAATGGGAAATTGATAACTAATGATTTATTCTATTTTTTTGTTCACTTGTAGATGTCTCAACTTGCCAAAGTTTGTACACATGAAAACCCTCAACTTAGGCCAAGCATGAGATCAATTGTAGTTGCCTTAATGACACTTTCATCTGCAGCTGAGGATTGGGATGTTGGCTCCTTTTATGAAAACCAGGCTCTGGTGCACTTAATGTCTGGAAGGTAGCTCCTTGGGTGAGTGAAAGCCTGAAGCAAGTTCCTTAATTTGAGAAGATAAGAGTCCCAATTTCTAAACACTAGCATGCATGAATCTTTCAACTGTGAATTTGTAAATAAAAACAAATATGGCTTCATTAGTTTTATGGATAGAGATGATCAAATGGCCATTTCACCAAAGGCAAATTTTCCCCCTTTCCATTGAATGAGATGCGTGGCGTGATTATCAAGGTATCCATTTTGTCTTTAGCCATATAAACTAAACCGTAAAACAAGCGAACAGTGCAGAAAGCACTAGATAAAAATAAATGCAATTAAATAAATTTGGATTTCATTAAGAAGAAAGAACATTGACTAAGGTCCATTAAGATTGGTTTTTTCACATATCCATCCATTACAGCCATAGGTAATAGAATCATCCAAGAAATTATTCAAGCTACGTAACCACTAATTAACTTCATTCTCTATCCTACCCACACATGAAATGGCTAAGTTCTGAAACCCCTTTCATAATCTAACATAAAACTCAGATAAACTACTGCAGAGGAGTTTGATTTCGAAACGGCAAAACCAGGCTTGGAACATAATCATAGGAGAACAACCAAAATTTGCTGTTGAGAACTTCAGTAAGCTCTACTCGATTCTCTCTCCGATTATATAAAACAATATCAAAACATTCATAGTTTGCCAGCAAGACGAAATCCTCATTTTCAGATATACACAAAGGCACGGGAGGACGAGGTAAAGTGCTAAAAATTTGGAATTGCTCATAGCCAACATTCAGCAATCGAGTCCATGAACTTGTTACTCCGAACTCCCTCATTAGCCAAACAACAACATGAGTTTTCATATAATCATGAGAAAGACACAAGCAACCCCTCAAAACCGCAAAATCTGGCTCATCAAGAGGGGTTTCATCAAGAGCTTCAGGCATCAACAAAAATTCATAAGTCTCATTCCTTAAGTCATACGAAAATATTGCCAACTCATCAACAGTAACAGATTCCCATCTATATTCAACACACGGCTTGCGAAGTGCTAACCAATTAAGAGTGCCATTCAAAAATTGACCATCAACTTGACCTAGCATAGGAAACGTAGGGCAAGCTAAAACCTCTCTCCAACAATCGTCACCCAAGCAATGAACCCTTATTTCCCTTTTCTTCGCTTTAGGATCCGAAAGCACTACCACAACCTTGTAAATATCCCTCAAATCATCGTACCCTAACCCAAACTTGACAGAACAAAACGGTCCCGTTTTATAAGTGAACAAATCGAGATGTAAGCGCGGGGATACTTGAGACATAAACCTTGTGGCTGGGTTCCAAAACTGGATCCAGTATTCTTTAAAATCTACTCCATTCAAAGAATCACGCAAACAAACCAAACCATTGCAGACCCCAAAGACAAAGTATTTTTCGTCGTACCGGAAGCAACCATCATTGATGGTGGAAGCTGGGCTTTGGAGTAAACGGGGCACGGAGCAGGGTTGGGCACAGGTTTCGCCTTCATCCTTCTCGAGGTCAATGTGCTCAAACGTTAACAGAACGTGGGTGTTGCTGGGGGATCTTTGAAGGTGCAGTTTCGCAAAAGTAGGATCCATGATGAGAGAATTCCAAGACTTGGAAACGCACCTTAATTGCATAAGAATCTTCACCGGAACCCACAATAGAATTTCTGTGATAAGTTCCTGAGGGAGAATCGGAGGAGTATTTCGAGTGCCAGACATAATGTGAAGGTGTATTGTTGCAGATTTTTGGTCTACTTCACATTCAGTATACTCTGTACTTGAAAGGGTGAGGGTGACGAAGGGACTCCTCCGTCTTTATTTATAATCCTCCCACCGCATAATCTTTTCTACAAAACTGCTTTTTGTATATCTAATGCTCAATGAAAAATAATATTTATAAAATTAATAAAATATAAAATTATATATATATATATATATATATATATATATAAATGAAGCTTAAGTTATACTTATTTTTATATTCTTTAATAATTTTTTAAATGACTAAATTTTAAAATTAATCATTAAAATAAAAAATTCTAATAACATATCTTAGGTCAAATTTAAGATAAATTTAAAATTATTTGATGTAAAATTAAATTAATGTAATATATATTTTTAAACTTTATGAAAATATAAATTCTTTGATAAATATCTTATCATGTTTAATTTTTTTTAAAAAAATTATATATATATAAATATATTAATGTGACTAAATTTAATATAGATGAATTCTTTTTAAAATTGCTTAGTTAGGACATTAAATTTTTAATTTAATTTACAATCCGAGATGAGTCGTTTTAATATCAGCTTTAATAATATCAGTACAAATATAAAGTATAAAGTCTTATTTTTAAAATATTATTACTTTAAATATATAAATGTAAAAAATATAGGATTCAATGGAAATAATTCGGTAAATATAAATGACTCCAAATTTATTCTAAAAAAATTGATCTAATTTTAAAATTTAAACCTATAAATATTAACATGAAATTAAGACAAGTCGGCTGAAAGTGTTGTATCTACTTTTTTAAAAAATTACACAAATATAAGTTTTTTAGTAGAATTACAAAAATATTAATTTTTTTCAAAAAATATTAGTGGCAACTTTTGTTAATAAATTTTTTTAGTAAATTTTAATATTTTATTATCATTTTAAAAATAATTATTAATAAGTTTTAATTTTTTATATTTTTTAAAAATTATTATTGATAATTGTTAAGACTTTATCATTTCTTTTGGTCTTTTTATTTCTGACTTTCTGTATTTATACTAAAATAGCTAATAATAATATTTAAATTCTATATTTTTATAATTTTTCAAAAAATATTATATTTAATATAAATTATTTTTAGATATTATATAAAAATATATTTTATTTAGTTCGGTTAGTTTTGTCTGCAGTAAAAGACGAGAAAATTACGTAATGGGTCCCACATGATAAATTTATCTCTCTGCACCGACAAATTGACTTCAATTCTTGCAGGATTAATGCCAAATATTTAATGGGTCCTACATGGGTAATATTAAACAACTTTTATATAATATAAAATATTTATTTATTAATTAAAAATTTTATAGTATAAAATCTAAAATTTTATTTTTTTTTATTTTTTTTAATAATTATAATTTATGTATTATAATTTACTTATCTTTTTACTCACTTTCTATTCATCTAAATAAATGATGAGAATTATTTATTTATTTCTTCTTATTTTCAACTTATTTTTAATATTATATATAGTTTGAGTATAAAATTAATAAAATATAGTTAAAATTAAAGTGTGTAAGGAATATAATATATAGAATCAGTAAAGTCGTATCTCAGTCCAGTAAAATATAAAATTAAGCTTTAAATTTTAAGTTTCAATTAAATTCACTATATTTTAGTTTGATATGACGAAATTCAATGAAAATAAGTACAAAATTAAATTAAATTAAATTAATTTTTGTATAAGTAAATTTAATTTATTCAATAAATTTGAAATTTAACTTATTATTTATTATAATTTTTTTTAAAATTTAATTTAACATTTTAAAAAATTTCATTTAATCAATTAACTTTTTAATGACTTATTTTATATTAAAACTTTTAATAAGTTATTAAATTTCTTTATAATTATCAAGTTATTTATAAAAGTTGTAAAATTTATATATAAATAAATTATAAAAAATAATTCATCATTTTTAAATATTTATAATAAATTGATATATACTTTTTATTATTTTTAAAATATATATTTAATTTATATAAATAAATTACTAAATATATAATAAACAAAAATGTAAATAATATACAAGATAAATTAAATAATAGTAACACAAAATTTTTTAACAAACGCTGCTCTTTCATAAAGAATAGATAATAAGAATAATTTCAAATTCTAAGAATTAAAATTTTTAATTTGAAATTTTATTTATCTAAAAATTCAATTTATTTATTATAATATTATATTATAATTTTTATATAAAATTATTTCATATAATTATAAATTTTAAATAAGTCATTCTATTAAATGTTGAAAAAAATTAAGTTCAAATTTAATTAATTTAATTAATTAAATATTTTAAAAAGTCTATTACATAAATAGAACAAGTTAAGTTAAGATTTTAAAAAATTAAATGATAAAAATATATTAAAGAATTCATAAATGTAGGTTAAACCCAAAAAAAATATAAATTATTCGAACATCATTTTTATAATATATAGACATTAGCTAGAATTGGCTATAAATATAATATTTGTTAAATTTTCCAGTTATATAAATTTAAATTTAAAATCAGATTAAATTTATATAACTATAAATGCAGTATAAATTGTCCTTAAAAAAGAGTGGATCTAATTTTAAAAATTTACACATGTTAAAATTAACATTAAATTAAGACGAGTCGGTGGGATATGTCGTATATTGTACACCTTAATGTTTTGTTTGTTTGCACCAAATTTGCAATTAAAAAAAAACTGATTTAGAGGAAAAAATAATTTTTATTATATATTTTTTTCGATAGAAGCAAAGAAAACTTTGATGTTAACACTACAAAATGTGGCCGTTTAATAGAGTTGACCTCTCTCGCCAATAAACTATAGGGATTCAACTTTAAATTTGAATTTTGAATTAAATCTAATTATTTTTATCGTAATTTAATCAAACTATATAAGGCTAAGCCTGCAAAATACCCATAAATATGAATTTACCCATTATAGCATATTAGATTAACCATATATATATATATATATATATATATATATATATATATATATATAGTTGGAAAAATAGGGCTGCTCATTTAGGTTGACCTCAACCTGTAGGATAAAATTTAGTGATTAAATTTAAGTCGTTTTTTAGCTTTATCTTATCAAATTCAATACAGATAATAAGACAAGAAAAATATACACAATATTGAGTTTTATCCCCTTTTGACATTATTTTTGCAATCCTAAAATAGATAAAAAGAAAAATTTAACCCAAGACAAAGTGTTAGCCTCGGATTGGATAGTTTGTTTTGCTGCCTCTAATAATATCAAAATAATTATAATATTTATTAAATTTCGAGGTCTTATTTTTAATATGTAATAATTTTAAAATATATAAATTTAAAAAATCAGATTGAAGTGGCATAACTACAAAAGCAATTCAAATTTCTCCTAAAAATAATTAAATGTAATTTTAAAAATTTAAACTTGTCAAAATTAACTTTAAATAAGACGAGTCAGTGGGACATAATGTACTTTTTAACACTTTATTTGTTTGCATCGATTTTGCAATAATAGAATTTTAGGGAAGTGATTTTAGTGGAAAAAAAATTAATTTTTTAGTTCCGTTGTTTTTGATTTTGTAATATGAATTAATCTAAATTGTTTGTGGATTGTTTCTAATTTTCATGATTATTGTAGTTTTTAAAGTAAATTATTACTTATATATATATATATATATAACAAAAGAATGCTTTCATGAGGAGATGAGTGCTTAGAAAATTTGTAAAGTTTTAACTAGCACCTTTCATACGTATTCTAACATAAAATCTAAGAAGCTACATATAAATGTTAGAACTTAGAAGAGCTTGCTGGCAAATTCATCCATGGCAATGCCTTCCCTACGATACGAAGCAGATTTAGCGGCAAGCTCTCTCAGCTGAAAACCGCTTCTTCCCAATTGCATTGCCACTTTGTTTTAAAAAACCTCCCCGTTCTCTCTTTTCTCTACGTCTTTCTGTTCAAGTGTTGATTCAACCGTCTCTTCCAACAGATGTAAGAATCCTCCACAAAATCTATACATTTCAAAGACCATGCCTACTTGCACACCATGCTCAAAGGAGTTAACTACAGAAGCCAGTGATCCAGCCACAAGGGGAACCAACCATGACCCATTATTGTCCACAAACACTGATCCAAATGTTGCAATGCCCATGAGTATGGGGCCTGTGATGGCCAAAGTCTTGTTGATTTTCAACACCATGTTTCCTATTCTCTCATAGTCCTCAAAATCTTTTTTCTTTGTCACTTCAATAACTTCCCTCAGTTCCATCTCTAGTTCTTCATTCCATCCATTCATTTCTTCCATTTTCTTGCTCTTTGCTTTTCCTTCACGTTGGAACTGAGTGGAAGGCCACCATACAGCAGGTTCATATTTTGCTGGGAATTTTTCAAGCATAACACCCAAAAGTGGAAGTGGGTAAGCTTTGTCAAGAGCCAAAACCTTCTCTATTGCGTCCTTAACATCTTCCTCTGTTGGATTTTGTAGAGTTATTGTCGTTTCTATTTGGGTTTGAAGCTGCTTAAACAGTCTTGTTGCGTTTCTTTGTTCCTCAGCGAGTTGTGAGGGCTGAATCTTGTTCATAACGAGTAGCAACCCAGTGGCTGCAGAAAACAAAAGGGTGGATGATAGTTTAAGAGCCAATAGTGGTGCACCTGCACCAGAACACGTGGCAGCAAGACCTGACATGCTTGCGGCTGTGAGAGCGATCATGTTGATGCAGTTTAGAAGAAGGGTGTTCCAATTGTCACGTTGCTCCCCAACGTTGTGGTGCATTTCCACCCTGTCAGCTACGAATTCTAAAATTGAAAATAGTTTAGTAGTGGTGGTGGTTGTGGTCCTAGACTTGTTAAGAATCGTGAGATTATGTATATCTTCTTGTATTTTTGTTGTTGTCATATTCTCTTCAATTTGGTTCGTGTTTGTGGAACCGTTGGTTTCATGCAACAAATTTCTGATTGATCTTTTTGGAACTAATGAAAGCATTTGTTTGGGTTTTGAGACATTGAAAGCAGCATGTTTTCTCTTAAAGGAATAAGAAGAGATGTATATGGATGAGGTTTTGAAGGAGGCCATGGGATTAAGATGAAAGGGTTTTAATTAGTCAGATAAATGGAAATTAGAAAGTGGGTTGCCTGAAATCTTATAACACATCTATATATTAAGGATCCAAACCAAAATTGAAGGTAAGGGAAAGGGTCTGTGAACCAGAATGTTGGTTGACTCATGGAGGATTGGGTCCTTTTGCTGACCCTTTCTTTGTGTTATAGCTTTTCCACTTCCATTATCCCTTCCATTGGCTAGCCCCTCTTGAGTGTCAACATGGCACACATCGTTCGTAGGGGTTGGTTACTTGGTTACTTACAAAGACAAATTATGCGACGTGATCAACTTTGAACAAAGACAATTAACCTTCTATTCTTCGCTTATTATTCTTTTGATTTTAGTGAGAACGAAGTTTCAAGTTGGGTGTACTAATTGAAAGTACTCCCCGAGTTAATTTTAAATTTGATTAGATCAAAGCTCTACCTACTACATTGGGTAAATTGAATTATAACGTGTTCTGCAGAACAGACGAGTGATAATAAAATTCAACAATCCTTAATTTAAATCGTTTTGGTTCAAATGGGAATTCCTTTTTATTTGGGAGCAAGGTTCAAATTGGATTTTATTACGATGCTGACATCATAAGATGTTACGTTACGATTGAAAATGTCTATTAGTTTGAAGTGTTTAATTTTTCGCGACATATTAATATTCGGAGTGAGAGGAAAAAATATTAAAATGTATATTGTGTGCTTGCATTTTATTTAAATTAACAAATGAATTTCTGTCAGCAAGAAAAAAATGTTCGAAATTATTTTTTATATAAATGTTTAAAATGCCATTTAAAGTATTGATGAACATAAATAAAATTTATATATACCCGATTATTGGTGGGCCAAAATTTGTAAGTTTAATTCTTTAAGATATAATTTCAGTTTCAATTTTTTTCAGATTTTAAAATTGACGAATCTATAATAACAAGTGATACCTTCAGTCATATTATTATATTCGGATGAAATGTAAAATGAGTAGAAAGAAAAGAAGTAAAAAAAAAAATGATGAGAAAAAATAGATAAGAAATGAGATAGAAAAATTTATAGGGTCTATTGCTCCTGGTCAAGAAACATTCGAGTTTTCTTTTCTGAGTTTAGAGGTTTAACTTCTTTTCCCAGTGAAAAAAAATTGGATAAATGAAAGTAAAAATAGGAAAAAATATAGTTTATTTTAAATAATAGTGTGTGTGTGTGGTATGATCAAATTCATCTTAATTATTTTTTATGCTTTTCAAAAAGAACTTCCTTCATGATGATATATTGTTGATGGTTTTGTTGTTTTTTTTTTTTAACTGCATTTTTTTTAACGACATTATCCTTCTTGTGTATTTTTTGAAAATAAAATTGTAGAAGATATTCATTATTTTCAGAAATTAAATGTTAAAATTACTTTCATTATTTATTTTTTGAAAAGTGGTACTAACACAAAAAGTTATTGGTAATTGCTTAAGGGATTGTTCTTTGTCCATTGTTTATGGGCCTTTTCCGGTCAAGATTCTTATGGCCATATACTTTTTGGTTCCATTGCATATGGGTTTCAAGTTCTTCCATTTCCACGCATAACAACTAGGTTATTGGGCTCTTAACCTGGACTGTTATATCATGTAGAAAGCAGAAAATTTTTGTATCATTCTTTCTAGATTTTAATTAAAAAAAGTAATCTATAAATCAATTTTAAAATCAAAATTTTAAAAGAACATTTAATATATATTTCAATTAAAATTTTTTGAAAGATTTGGAAAATGAAAGATATCCAAATCCAATTGTTATTTGGAAAATGAAAGGTAGAGCACACATTGACTATGAATAATCATCGCAAGATTGGTAGGCCGGTTTATCCAATTTTGCTAAATAAACTAAAACCATTATTTTTTTCACGTCTAAAATCAACTAAAAACTTATCAGAGGACGTAGCAAAAACTTAGAACTATAATGAAATTCACCCATACACAGTCAAATTCCGTCATTGTTTTAACAATTAGATAATATTTTTTGTTGCTTTCTATTTTAAAGATACATGGTAAATTTTTAAGATTCTTTAAATTGTTTTTTATGTTAATTTTTTTATAAATTATATTTTAAAATTTTCTCTTAAATACCAATTACTTATACTCTTAATGGGCCTAATCTTAAACACTTTAAGATGCTTTTATTTATTTTTAAATCTATATTTGTACATTAACTTAAATTGTATTCTTTTGAAAATAACATAAATTTTGTTGTACCTTTTTTTTATATATAAAACTACTCACGTCACATTATTTTTTCAAATTTTATTTAAAAACAATTATCTATAGTACTTTCAGCGTCGAATATTTTTCAAATACATATTTTCAAGATTTTATATGAATTAATTATACGTACCTTTACTATCATTTTAACATTTTGTTAAGTTTTATGTAAATTTTGAAATATCAATAATGTACGAAATGCTTATCTAAAAGTACAATTAATAAGTTATTTTATTATAATAAAATACAAATAAATTTTACATTTATATATGTAAGTAAAAAAGTGATTTTAAAGTCATTTATATTTTTTTAATTAATGAGGATTAAAAGTCCACAAAACAAAAATAACTAATTATTCCAGGGAAACATACTCCATTCATCCTGATGAAGAATAATAAATAAAAAAGAAAGAGCTTAATAAAAATTATAATAATTATTTTTAAGATATGCTAAATTGATAAGGAAGTCAATAAATCTATTATTAATCTTCTTAAAAATATGATAAAAAATAATTATATAAAATTGGAGTAAAAATATATTTTTATCGTCAAAGATTTAAGTTTATAACGTTTATTAATCTTAAAATTAATCAAATGTATTATTAGCTTGAATCCATCCTTTCATTGACCTTGTCATATTAATTATAATAAAAAAATTAGGGACCTAACTTGCTTTTGAATCCTATCACAAATTCTCATTTGTCATTCTTAAAAAATACATTAAATAAACTCTTTTCAACTTCAGTCTTCAAATTTATAGAGATATCAACGTCCAACTTTAATTTGTTCATACAAAGAAGACACCACCCAATAATAGTTTATCTTTTTAAGTCTTTGGAGATAGAATAGTAAAAAAATAAATAAATTTAGTAATAATCCAACTTACATATCTCAAATTTTGAAAAAAAAAAGAGATTCACGGTTAATAACAAAACTATTGATAATTCATGTATCTATTACATTTCAAAATATGCAAATAGTTACAACAAACAAAATATTTTAATTATTTATTTCATTTAAATTGTTATTTTTTTAGATGTAATAAGAGGCATTTAAAAAACATTATAATTAATTATCATTTTTATTAAAACAGTAAAAAAAAAAATCAGTTATAAAGCAATATTTTTATCATCCATAATAGATTCACACGTATAATTGCATCTAGGGCAAATGTTATTATTAAGTAAATTTCTTTTAATTTTTTCATTAATAAATAATCTTCCATAAATAACCGTTCAAATAGTTTATTTTATTTGAATTGTTCATAATTATATAATAAAATTATTAAGAAAGGTGAGAACTTATTCTTAAGTACTTAATTTATATTTAACATAATCATTATTAGGTACAATTTTAAAAGAAAAATAATCTAATAACCTTGAATAATAAGTTTCTATTTCTTATAATATAAAATTTTAAATTATTTTTATCGCTTCAATAATTTAATATTATGGACCTGTTATATATATTTTTTCATTTGCGAAATTGGATCTGCATCACCTTCAACATCGATCAAAGAGTAAAAAAAAGATCTGTATTTATTTTTTTTCGATTTGATCAAATTTTAGAGCCTGAGTTTAAGATATTAAAAATTATTTATCCTACTATTATATTTTTGAAAGGGGACCAGATCTTGTTTGTCTTCAATGTCTTGCTTGCATTGGAAAACAGTGTCGTGTGTTATTTAGGTGATCCAATAATGTGTACATGGCGGCCAAGCGGGGTGCTGTTGCTGACGTGCACGGTATTCTGTGGGACCCACTCTCTCTCTCGATGTCAAAGAGAGCGGTGACGACGACGTATTGACGTGCCCGAAGCGTGTTTGTGTTTTTCGAAGACGCAACACCTGTCTGTCTCCACGAGAATGAAAATGGAGAGAACCAAATTAATAATTGTTGTGATTGCAAACATCTTCTGAATCCTCTTCTCAATATTTCAACGTCTTCTCCGTCATCACATGATATGTTTAGTGGATTGTTATGTTATACAAACAATAAAAACCAATAGCGTCGCGTCGAATGGCATCGGCGGCGAGGGGCGTCAAGAGACGCCACGTAATCACTAGGTTCAGCTGCAAGATGCTGTTCCTCTTCTCCGTTTCCCTCTCATGCGTCGTCGTTTTAACCATCGCGTCTCTCTTCAGGTCTTACTCTATCAAACCCCCAATTTCAATTTCTCGCGTCTTTGATGGCCCTCCCAAGATCGCATTCTTGTTCCTCGTTCGCCGCAACCTCCCTCTCGATTTCCTCTGGGATGCTTTTTTCCAGGTTTCTACCCTTGTTTTTTTTTTTTTTTAAAATTTAAAGTAGTCGAAAATTTTGGGGAAGATTTGATAGGTTTTTTTGGCAGAACGGCGACGTTGCGAGATTCTCGATTTATGTTCATTCGGCGCCTGGGTTTCTCTTGGATGAGTCAACGACGAGGTCGCATTTCTTCTACGGTCGACAACTGAGTAATAGCATCCAGGTGAGCTTTCTTTGAAACCGGTTGGTGAGAAAGCTATGGACCACTTTAACTTGTCTACAAAGTTACTTTCTTTTACCAAGTGAGAAATTGAAAATAGTTAATGTTACTTCTATTCTAAGCTTTTCTTAAAAATAGCATAACGGGTGCAAAATTTAGGGATCCGCTTTTCATAAATTTGCTCGTCCCTAGTTTTAAGGGATAGCAAATTGGCTCTAAAATTCCAATTTTTCATTCTGAATTAATGGGTAATTCTTTCCAATGGGTTAGGTTAGCTTGTTAAATGTTGTTTTGCTTACATGATGGAGACGTGTTCCGAATGAAATGTCTTCTTTTTTAATTTCTTAATTTTTATTTCTATCTTAGCCAAATCGCAACTTGTAATAAAAGATGTCCATGGGTGCTATTTTTCGGTAATAATCTGGTGACAGGAAGCTCTAATTTCTTTAGGCACTTTTTATTTTGCCAAGGATTTATGCTTCTAGCTTGATATGTGTGTGCAGATGTGGTTGAGTGGAAGATGTAGCATTGTCATGTTTTCTCCCGTACTTGAACGAGTTGTTTTGTTCCTTACTTATATGAATTCAGTGTTGCATGTTTTAGGTTTTATGGGGAGAATCAAGTATGATTCAGGCTGAAAGGTTGTTACTGGCAGCAGCTTTAGAGGACCCTGCAAATCAAAGATTTGTTCTTCTCTCGGACAGGTTAGTGTTTTAAGGTCTTCTATTAATTAACATAAGTTTCCGTTAGGCATAGTTCTTTCACTGTTTCTTTTTCTTTATTTTCTTCGTCACTCCTTCTCGAAGGCAGGGGTGGATTGGGACATGTGCCTATGGTTGTGTGAACTTACTTGCCTCTGAGTTTCCATTTTCCATGTGCAGCTGCGTTCCACTGTACAACTTTTCCTACGTGTACAATTATGTCATGGTTTCTCCAAGGAGTTTCGTGGACAGGTAGAAGAAGGCTTTGGTTCTTGAGGTGCTTAGCACTAATTCTTTTTGACCGTTCAATTGTAATCAGTCCACACTGGCAAATTTTTTATTTAGTGAAAAAGAGATGCTTTAAAGGTCGAATGAACAAGTTTGTTTATGTTGCAGCTTTCTTGATGCAAAAGAGGGCCGCTACAATCCAAAAATGTCACCTAAAATACCAAGGGAAAAATGGCGTAAAGGGTCCCAGGTTATTTTTCTTATTTTTAACTTCACCATGCCAAATCATACGGTATTTTATTCTGTAGTTTTTATTTTTTATCCGTTGATTAAATGCTGTTTAGTAGAATATTTTATTCTGCGATCTGTTGAAAGCTACTGTTTAGATGTAGCTTTTTCTTGTAAAGACATAATTTAAGCTGATACTTACTGAAGTAGAAGCATCATTTGGGCTTGTTGAAAGATTGATAAAATATGAAGGGGTGATTGCCAAACTCTAAAAACCAGATAACTAGATACAATGGAACCATTTTTAAGGGTTTAGGGTGATCAAATGCTCTCTTTGATCTTTTGGTGGAGGTAATTTTAAGCCTTGTTTCCTATAGGTGATAATATAGATTATTTCAGTTGAGTTGATTAATGGTTTAAAATATAAAGGCAAAGATATGCCTTCCTCTTTCAAAATAGTTAAAGGAAGATTTGGTTTTTGGTTGTTTATTAACTAAAGCCCGTGCTGTTCAACAGAGTTGATGTTGCTAAGTAAGTGCTTTCCGCTAAAGTCATTCAGTTCCACTTGCCATGTTGTGGGGGCAATATCTAATTTGGGTGTTTAAGCAGGTTTAGCTGTGAGATGCTTTTGTAGATATGAAATTAATGTTATTTGTTACATTGAGATTATAGGATAAAATTTTCAACTATGTGTTCCTATGAATTATGTCTTAATTTGTTTGTTTGTTTTTTTTAATTTGCAGTGGATCACCTTAGTTCGTAAGCATGCTGAAGTGATTGTTGATGATGAAGTTATCTTTTCTGTCTTTAAGAAATATTGTAAGGTATGTAATCAATCAGTAGTTACTAGTTGGTTTAACTACTGTTCTACATAGATTCTGATACTCAAAGTATTGATTTATTAAAGTTGCTTGATATTATATTTATTTTAGATTTATCTTATCGAATGCAAAATTTAACTCTTTATCTTACCTTACCATACAAGACCTTACTAATTACTAACTGTAAGTCTGTAATGTGTTACTACTTAATAATAAATAAAAACCTGTCTAATTTTCTTCTTTCTTGGCAGAGACGTCCACCAGTTGATACCAGAAAGGGAAAGCTGAATCTGGTTAGTGGTCTAATTTTAGTTTTCTATTTTTGTGTTGTTACTGGAAGATTGATGTTATCATAGGCTGTTATGGAAAATAGTGATGCAAATTCTTTATTTTTGATTGGAAATTAAAAATTCAAGGCAGGCTGGTTGCTCTGAAGTTAGGTTGATCATGCTGGTAATTCCAAATAAGTGTAACTGGCTCATGGAACCTCTATGGTCATATTCATGATCAAGGAAAGTTGTGGGTTTAATATTCTTGTAACATTAGAAAAAGGTTTTGAATTGAGAGTTGAAAATCATGTTTCAAAGCATATTGGGAAATTTGATTAGTAGGATTAGGACATTTGGTGTGATATTTTAACATTTGATGATTATTTCGCTGTAAGTGAAATTGCTATTTTAGCTTTTTGCCTTTTATTTCCATCTAATTGACTGTTCACACCAACTGAACAGCTGGTGAATGTGTCTTTTCTTCCTTGTTATGTTCAACAATATAATTTCTCTATTAAGTATGCTGAGATAGTTTGCACTATACAATTATAATATTATGATGCTACTCTGTACTCATTTTATAAAATAGTTTTTTTATTCATATTGATATTTGGTTGCTTTGGTTTTGGTGTAAGTGCAGAAACTTCAGAAGCAGCACAACTGCATACCAGATGAACACTATGTCCAGACATTGCTTGCAGTAAGATATTGATATTTATTCCATCATGGTTATCTATGGTTGTTTGGGGGATGTGTACTTCAATCCTATCTATTCTCTTCTTTATTGACAAATGACCTTGATATAATGATGTTGATGTGCAATAACTCTTCCAAAGATAGATTTGTGTGGATATTGTTAGAATCTTGATATGTGCATTTCTCTTTTCGTGCTTTCTTTATAGATGCATGGCCTTGAAGGAGAACTTGAACGTAGAACGTTGACCTATACCCTGTGGAACCAATCTGCTACAAAAATGGAGAATAAACGCTGGCATCCTATTACTTTCACCTATGCAAATGCTGGTCCTCAAAGGATAAAGGACATGAAGGTTCTACTCTGATGCCTCATACTATACTTAAGTGTAGATTTAGCCATTTATGGAGTGGATAAATGAGAAGACTCAATCTCCGACAATCTCTGTGTGTGTGTGTTGGGTTGGGGGGGGGGGGGGGGTTAGATTAAAATAAAGGAAGATTCAATTAATGAAACACCCTAGTGTCCTCTGTTGTTATAGCAGTGTTGTTTACTTGAGATGGTTGAAAAACTGTCATTGGAGTAAATAGAATTTTCTTGAAACTAGTCTTGGGGTGGTGGAGGATGATCAAATAATTCGTATTCTGTAATCAAAATGATTCGTATTCTGTAATCAAAATGTAGGATTTCATGATAAGGTTGAAGAAGTGCCTAGGTTAAGGGTTGAAAGTAATGAATGGTTCTGTTGGAGGAGTTGAATAAAGACTCAAATGAAAATAATGTAATACGATTATAATCTATTTTACTATTTTGGGCAAATGATTTGAATCATCATTTTTGTTTTGGGTTTTGAAGATAGAAATGCAGTTTAGATATCTCAACAATTATTTATAATATAAGAAAATAAAATGAATTAAAAAGTACATAGAATCAAACTTTTTTCATAAATAAATTCAAATCAACTTTGTGCAACTCAACTTCTGAAAAAGTTAAATGAAGGAGCTTTTAAAAATGTTGAGGTGCAAAAATTGATTTTTATTTATGGAAAAATTGGATTTATTTTACTTTCTTGATTTATTCATTTAACTAGGTGTTTATTGAGAAGTTTATCTATTTCTTTTGTTTTTGCTAGTGTGATTAGATGTTTTCATGCAACTATTTTCTTTTTTAACAGGGCATCAACCATGTTTATTATGAGACTGAGTCCCGGATAGAATGGTGTCGTACCAATTCAACATCCGTTCCATGCTTTTTGTTTGCTAGGAAATTCTCTCAAGGAGCTGCTATGCGCTTGTTGAGCGGGGAAGTTGTTGACCACTTCCAAGTTTCTGCTTTGTTAGCCACAACCCCCTGATTTGCCCTTCCGTCCAAAGCAGCTCTTAGCCCTATACTGACTATTGACTGACCTTAGACATATACCTCGGACGTCAAATGGGGTTGCCACAAGTTATATACAGCATACTCTATGAAAGCAGATTTTGATTCGTTTACTTCAAGTTAGATACAGCATACTCCCGACAAACAGATATTGAAGCCAAAGTTTGTAGCTGTGGTTGAAATAATTTATGGGCAAGTTAAAGTACCGCCGGATGGGATGTTATGAGCTGATAGGACCATTTTATCTAGCTTAGTGAGAAGTCTTATACTTCATACCACAATTTTAAATCAATGATTACACGAACTAATAAGTTTTAATATAGAAAGGAATGTATTTTTTTTTCAATCATATCTGAAAAATTTTAATAATTCTTACGGCAGACTGAAACATTAGACTCTCCCCTTCCCCACTCACCCATCAAGCTCCATGAGAGGGAAGGTCGTGCTGGCGACATGTTTGCCAATAACATTGGGGTCGCCAGGTGTCTTCTAAATTTTCTTTCCTTTTTTTTTTGGTCAAACCTGAATTTTCTTTCTGAATTTTATGGTGATGGTACCTTGCTTGTCACGTTACTTGCTGAATTTTCTTTACAAATGTTCAGGTTCAGGGGACTTGTGCCCTAGAGTTGAAACTTCTAATTAAGAGTTGTGCTAAATTGGTGCTAAAAAAATTGGCTTACGAAAACACATTATTTTTTTCGGTTAATGTACCTATCATTTCCAACCCATTTTGATCTTAATTTAGGTTAATATCTTGAGTTAAGATCAAGGATACTAGGCTCAGGTCTAGGTGACGGATGCCAACTTGGACTAACAATAACGTGTCCAACTGTAGGAACTCTGGTTTAACAAGTAACTTAATCTACTGGATGGAAAATGCTCTGTTTCAGGATGGTTATTATAAAATAGAGAATAAATTATATGACAAAAGACCTTCATACTATGGATGCTTAAAATCTAACAAACGCCTAGGACTGAGGGTGTCCAGAAACTGCAAGTTGCCTCGAGCGATATTGTGTTGCGTTTCTTTCTGTATTAGACTAGCAAGTAATTTTGTACCTTTTTTTTATAGGACACTCAACACCACTTTGAATTCACCCAGAATAGTTAAAAGACTCATCTTTGACACCCAAAGCTTCTTCGTTGATAGCTTTCCAGCCCATTATTCACAACACTATGTAGTGATTTCTGACCCTACGTATGGAACATGATAAAAGCTTCAGCCTCTGTTTTCTTATCCTCTTCAAGAAATACAGTAAAATCATAAGAAACAATAATTGTATCTTAATCTTTCTTTATCTCATCCCTTCATAAAACCATGATCGACCCATTGATTTATTTTCAAGCCACTCGAATTAGAGATTTTTTAATTCCCTTTTCATGTTTTACAAGATTATGAATTCACTAATCTCCTCTCTTATTGTTTGTTTGTAATATATCATTTCGGATTCATCCCAAAACTGTTAAATAGTTAGTGAGCAAAAGAAAAATTAACTTTTTGACGGAAATTAGGTGAAGATATATGTTTGATATTCATATAAAAATTAATGTTTTAGGGGCTAGATTTTGCATGAAATGGGGGTGCCATAAGTAGTGTCTAGCGACTTTGGGTAAAAGGATTCGTTTTTTAACATTAACATTATAAAATCAGCAACCGGTCTTTAAAGAGTGCTGTTAACATGAGAAATAGATGACTCAATCTAATGTGAAACCAAAAGTAATCTTGTATATTTATTTTTCATCAAATAATATATCAATTAACCACAAAATAATCAATGATCAATAAATAGAAGAATGAACGAACTACTGTCAAACAGAAGGGCTCGGTCCTATTTATGAGCTCGAGATTTCTTTGAAGCGGTTTTCCATCCCCTTTGCCGAGCTCTAAGCTCCCACAAAGCAGTTTCTTTCATCTGATTTTCAAGTGCTGCTTCAGCTCTTTCCCTAGCCTCCTCACATGTCTCCATCCCTGAATTGCATTTGTCAGCTTCCTTTTGATACTGTGATGCTATTTTCTTAGCCTCTAGAAGTGTTGTGTCTGCAATTCTTTGTTTTTCCTCAGCTTCAGCTTCCTTTTGCTTTACTTCTTCAGACAAAAGAGCTGTAAAACTGTTCCCCACCTCTTCACTCACCTCTGGGTCTTGTCTCATGCAATCTGTTGTATACTAAATATAATTTGAAATTGTCCACAGATGAAAGGAAGCAGAATTTGAAGTCTCTAGACATCCCTTTTGGAAGTATTATCCAATACTCCAAAAATTCTGTTAGTTTCCTTCCCCTATATATCAGACTAAAAGTATTTTATATATTAATACGTAAACATTATGTTACATCTCTAATAACATGGATATAATTAAATATAACACATTATTATTCTCACTAAGATGATCTTACAGAAAAGAGAATTTACCATGCTTAAGAAATAAGCCATTTTATCCCATAATCTATTTGATTTCGTTAATAATGAAGTTAACACATAAAATAAACACATTTTACATGAGTGGGCATTGACATGTGGGCATAAAGACTCATATCACGCGTTACTTCAACACTTGATTGTGCCAATGCTTCCATCGAAGTTAGCGAGAAAATTTATTTAAACTAAATTAAATTTTACACTCTTCCAAAGAATGCGAGTGGCTGCAAACACTGAGGATCAAAATACTCTCCCACGATTTTTTAAAAGGATAATCATCACACATACCTGTTGCTTTTATTCGGTGTAATAAATGGGAAAGAAAAGAACTAACCTATTATGGAATTGTTGGTCAATCCTGCAGAAGAAATTAGCAATTAGCAATCAATGTCCTAGCACAGGAAATTGAGAAACAACATCTACTGTATCAACTTCCCTATTTTCATTTGCATGGCCACATATTCTGCAGTAAAGTTCAGTAATTGATCAAACTATTTGATTGGCCAATCCATTAATCGATCCCACTGAGCCTTAGAAATCACGTGTAGAAGAATGTATTTACCAGAATTATAATGCATGTAATCGATAATGAATCAACACTTGCATAACAAGTTGAGCAGATGGTGTTTCGATTTTCACATTTTGAAGGTAACAATAAATAAATAAGATCTTCCTAGATGAAATTTACAAGCCAACAAATAAACAATTTAATAATAATAAAAAACAAAACTCAAATCTCTGTCATTTCTTAAACACACATGATGATGATGAAGGGGTTATTTTGTGCTAAACGAAAAACGAAAAAGAAGGTAGAGGGTACCTTGAGGGAGAGAAAGAAGGGGTTGAAGAGAGCAATCACAATGGCAAGGAGGGCAAGGAGAAGAGGCGGAGCTGAGGGTCTCGTTGAGATGCCAATACAATGGTCTTCCTGCAATGTAAGCAGCTAGAGAGAGTCCAAGAATCCACATGAACAATTTGAACGCTCTTTGCTCCCTTCTGTTCATCTTTTTCTTAATTTGTTTCTTATTTTGATTTCAGTTTTGTGTATTTGGCAGTGAACTGAGGAAGAGGATCTTGACTGCCTAATTGGTTAAGCTTTGGTTTCAAGATTCGCGTATCTGTCTCACTCTCACCTTTCGGCCAAAACTACACCCTCATGTTTACGTGTGTCTCTCTCAAATTAAATGCGTAATATATATTCTTGTACTATAATATACTCTCTCTCTCTCCTTATTAGTCATTTCTTGTTTCGGTCATTCTATTGTGAATTAATCAAATTCAAATTCAAGCTTGCTTATCTCAGTTATAAGTCCCTTGTCAACTACGATGAATACATGAGTGTGTTAGCTTTTGTGGATATTCCGTTACATTACATAGTAAATCAGTAGTACATGCTCGCGACATGAGACTAACTTTCTATATCAAATAATTGATACATCGTATAAATTTTTTCTCTATCGTTATATATATATATATATATATATATATATTGTATTTACGTGTGCATGTATGTATCTCAAAAATATTTTTTGAAGTTAAAAGAGACAGCAAAAGTTATTTCTCTTTTGTTATAGGGAAAGGCATTTTTTGAATTTTTTTGACACAATGATGCACTCAATTATTTCTTCATTTTTGTTTCAATAGTTAAAAAAAAAATATGGCCAGAAGAGGTGAACTGTTTCAAACTTTTAATTAAAAGATTTTTTTAAAATTTTTTTTGCATGTGCTATCTGAAAGAAACAACGCACAACCATATTTTATACCAAAGCCATTTAATTAAAGGTGTGGTGATTTCATTATGATCACAAAAAATGATTAGTTAGACAATAAACACTATTTATAGCCCCCCCTTTTATATACTTTCTGTTAAATACTTTTTTGATTAGTTAAATAATATATTTTGTCTAGGATTATAAATATCTTCATAGAAGACAATTCTATTCAAATTAAAAACATCCACAATACAGGGAGATGAAGATTTTTACACAATTTTTCTTTTTTTATAAACAAGACTCAAATCTAAGAACTTACTAAAATTAATCAGGAATATATCACTTGGACCAACCATCCATTAGAATTAAACAATATGCCTTTTTTAAGTTATACTGATTATGTAATTTAAAAAAAAAAACTGTTTTGATACTTTTTAAAAGTTTTTATAAAATTCTAAAAACAGTATCAGTATATCTAATTTCATCTAATTATTAATTGAAAAAGAATAATTTATAAATAATTATAATCATTCGATACAAAAAATGGAACAAGCGTTGGTGTAATAGTAGAATTGCTGGCTTGGGAAGTGGTCATAGGTTCAAACCCAAAAAATTGCCTCTGTGTAGGAGTAAGGTTGGGTACATATATTTATCCCCCCAGACTCCACTAGACAGGGTGAAAACAAAAAGAAAAGATTCCACTAGATTTCAGCCTTGTGCACTAGCTGGTAAGTTATCGGCCCATTGTATAAGACTTAAGAAACCTCTAATGTCATGTCAACCCAAAAAGACAAAAGAAAAGAAGTTTTCATGGGTCACAGTCTTTGATGGAAGTCCAAAAACATTTCAGAGGCACCACAAGACACTTCTTGAGTGTCAGCCAATCTTGGAAATACTCCTGTTTAGATAACATTTCAGCATATGTTATTGTGGCTACTTTCAAGGTTAATGTCCACTTCCTCCATTTTGATCATTTCCTTCCTCAAAATTTCTAGTGTATACACTATTTCTTGAAACTGAGGGTGTGAGTTGTGATCTGTGAAAAATGTAGTGATGTTACCATGTATATCAATAAAGCTCCAGCCAGGAATTTTTCTCAAGCCAAGAGATCTCATATGGGTCCATGCCTCACCCACTTCTTCCCATTTGTTTATTGAAGCATAGCAGTGAGCTAGTTGTACGTAATTTCCAGCATTCATAGGCCTCAGTGTGAGAATATCATTGGCAATTGTATCACCAAGTTCATTATTATCATTTGCTCGACAAGCATCAAGGATTATGCCCAAAACATCAATTACAGGATCAGAGAACATTTTCTTGTACAAGTTATATGCTTCCTCTACCCTCCCAGCACGACTGAGGAGATCCACCACACATGCATGGTGTTCAAGATTTGGTGTAATCCCAAAATCTTTAGTCATTGATTCATATATGTTTAAGCCCTGCTCTACAAGTCCATTATGACTACAGGACGATAAAACTGAGAGGAAAATCACATGGTTGGGTTTAATGCCACTTTCCAGGAATTTTGAGTATAACCTCAATGCATTCTCCCCTTTGCCATGATAGCCATATCCTGCAATTATGGCACTCCATGAGATCAAATCATGACTTGGCATCTGGTTGAAACACATTTGGGCAGTATCCAAATCACCACATTTGCAGTACATGTCTACCAAAGAAGTGTCAACCAGGATGCATGGCCTAAGGCCATTTCTTATTACAAAGCTGTGGATCCATTTTCCGAAGTGGAGTTGCCCAGTGGATGCACACCCTTGGAGGAGGGAAACAATAGTTATTGAATCCGGCATTTGATGATATAACCTCATTTCATTAAAAAGGAACAAGGCCTTGCAAACATTGCCATTTTGAGCATATCCAGTAACTATGGCATTCCAGGAAACCAAATCCCTTTTGCTCATTTTATCAAACACAATGGAACTCTGATCCAAGTGACCACACTTTGCATACATGGTAACAAGAGAGTTTTGAGCAGCAATATCCAGTGGTAATTCCTGCCTTAATATATAACCATGAATTGATGTCCCTAAATTAAAAGACCCAAGTTGTGCACAAGCTGTAATTACACTGGCCATAGTAGCAGTAGATGGCTTCACTCCAAATTTTAACATCTCACGGAAAACAGCTAGTGCCTTGTCTGCAGAATCATTCTGCACAAGGCCTGAGATCATTGCTGTCCACAAAACTACATCCGTATCTGAACAGCTTTCAAAAATTTGAAATGCTGTGTCAATGTTCCCACCTTTTAAGTACATTACAATCAATGATGTTTCAACGTATGCGTCCAGGTCAAAACCAGCTCTTAAAATCTGACCATGCAAGGACCTGCCCAATTTCAACACACCCCTTGATGCAATCACAGACAAGATGGACCCAAAAGTTTGTGGGTTAGGCTCCAAACCTTGTACTCTCATTGTCTTGAGAAGTAGCAAAACTTCACATAGATCCCCAATCTGAGCATAGGCTGATATCAACGAATTCCAAGAAACCAGGTCCCTTTGATCCATGTGGTCAAACAATTTCCTAGAATCCTCAATGTGTCCACATTTCCCATATACATTCAGCATAGAATTTGACAATCTTATATCAGACATAAACCCATAAAAAATTGCACAACCATGCAAACACTGCACATGAGCAAGCTCTGAAACTCCAGCCAGCAAGCTCAACATGGTAACACCACTGGGTTTAATTCCCTGGCCACGCATTTGATCAAACAAAGAAAAGGCTTCTCGAACTTGATCCATGTGCGCATAGCACCCAATGATGGTTGTCCAAGGTACAACATTCCTGTCAGGCATAAAGTCGAACACTTTGCGAGCAATATCAGAGAACCCAAATTTGGCGTAGAAATTGATCAAAGAAGAAGCAATGTAGGCATCAAGGGAAAACCCATTAACGAGGATGTGTTGATGGAGGGAAAGACCAAGGGAAAAGAGGTTGAGATAGGAGCAAGCTTTGAGAAGACTGGGGAAGGTGTAGGCGTCAGAAGGGACGTGGGTGCTGACCATAGAGGCATAGGTGACAAGAACTTGATGGTGAGCACCTTGGGATGAAAGGTGGTTGATAATAGCATTGAATGAGTTGGTGGTGGCTGAAGCCGAAGCTGAAGATGGGTGTCGCACCGTCACCACACACCGTTTTAGGCCACTTGGAGTCAGCACCAGTTGCGGCTTTGGCTTGTATGTCAACATGACCCATTCCTTATGATTCAGCCAAGCTCGAATATGAATGGCTCAGGGCATAAATGGTTTAAAAAACCCCTCTAAATAGGTAACGATAATATAACTACACAAGAAATTGACTTAAAACCATCTAAGCACTGCGCTCTGTTGATGCACTGCTATAACCTATAATTGTACTGCTTGGGAAAGTTTTTATTTCGGAGTAAAATCAATTCTTATTTTATAATCTTCGTAAAATGAAACTTCATTTAGAAATAAATTAATTTTCAAAATTTGTTATTTATGTACCCCAAAAAATTGTGATTCCAAACCATTAATTGGTGTAAAGGGATATAATTCTTAATGCTCTTTAGTACAAGATTATCTTGGTCAGCTTCAGTTGAATAGGTTGAAAATTTTTAGTGCCCTGAGACCATGGACATCCGTCATCATGCGTGCAACGTATAATGACAATTTCAAGATTATTATCTTGGTTCAGCTTCAGCTGAATAGGCTGGTTTTCTCATTTGACAGAAATTAGAATACAACGTTCAGTCTTGAAGTTTATTCCGAATACACAGCTCTCCCACAGCTTACTAACTACCATCATCATGCTCATGACTATATTTATTTCCAGCTTATTTAGTTAGTTCATGCTGCTCCATGACTTTGACTTGTGAATCTAAGCACCGCAATACCAACACACATAAAAAGAGGGCAGCTACTCCTCTTCTTTCAGTGGCTATTCTCTAGGCCCAAATATGGCAGTTCCAATCCTAACAGTTGTACTTCCCATCTTAATCTGCAAAATTAGAGTTATGCTGGTTAAAAAAATATTCTGATGCTATCACAATACTTGTCCCTTCAGTTTAATCCATCTATTTTCCACGGAAAAAGAAGGATTCCTTACAGCTTGTTCAAAGTCTGCAGTCATGCCCATTGACAGCTCACATTGCGTTTCTGGTATTCCAAGTGCTTTACAAACTTCACTTCTACAATTGGATAACGTCTGGAGAGTGCAAAAGAATATTTAGTGCGGAGAAACATCTAGAAGACTAGATAGTAAGTCCAGAAAACCCAATAAATCATGTCCAGAATGCTTGATCGTCACCTTAAAATTTTCTGGGGTGGATGTGTAATCCAGCATGCCAATTGTCATTAAGCCACAAAACTCAAGGTTTGGGCAGTTAGTAATATGTTTTACAAGGTCCACACACTGAGCTGGTTCAACACCAAATTTTGCTGCAAGAAAATAGTAGTCAAATGACATTCTTGAGATCGAGATAAACTGAAAAACATTGGCAACAATGTTTTTTCAAGGACAGAAACCAAAAACAAATAATGTAGGGCAGATTGCAAAATCATTCAGCCCATTCTAACAAATGAGTCACAGATTTACATATAAATTTCTGATGTTATATCAGTGATTTGCTAAACATAATTTCAGTAAAAGATTGGAATTGGAAACACTAATTTTTTGTATTCTGATGCTATTTTCAGACTAATCTACTAGAAGCCATGTAAAATAATTTGGGTCAATAAACTTCTAATGCAACGAAGTCAATATTATTAAGATACTGTAGATAGTGAATTGTTTAGCAAATCTGTCGAGCTTAATTTACATGTTTCTCCACTTGTATTCACTTGAACAAAAACCTTCAACGGTTTCCTTCCAACTTTTTCTACGGCAAGGTCAAGAAGATTTGCTATCTGCCAACAAATTAAAGAAAGAAAAAGCAAAAATAAATGATCAGTGCAGCTTTTGCAAAAAAATATACTAAAGATCATGTATGCACTAAATCAAAATATCTTGTTTGATAGAACATTTTAGGAAAACTATTTTCGATAACAATTTAAATACATTTTATAGTATAGAACATAATTATTAAGAAATTTAAAACAATCATGAATAGTTAATGGGGCAAAATTGAACTTCAGACTATATGTAAAATAATAATTCTTGTACAACCCCAAAAATTCCTTCAGCTGCAGTGAGGTGTGCAACTAGTTTAAGGCCTGTCTACAAAGTTACCATTCAAATGCATACCTCCCAAGAGAAATACCCGAAAATATTTGATGAAACTCATCATATTACAACCAATTCCAAGGTAATCTATATTACCCGCAAATTTAAAATTTATGTAAAGTTTACATTCTTATATACACTCATACACTTGAAACGCAACTAAAATGTGTACAAAAACCTTCTCCGCCAACACCAACATCGAAATAAACAAAAACATTTACCTTCTCATCGTCTACAGACTCTACATAAGCAAGGTTGGGAACACCAGCTGCGACATCAAATGAACAACTGAAACATATTAGCACCTCAATTTTGAACCGAAGTTATTAACGTGGTGATGATTTTAACTTATCTCCACAAAATACACAAAATGGATTAGCTAAGTTCAACAATTAAAGCTTGCATACGCGACACTTGAAATGAATTTATATATAGAGAGAGAAAGAACAATGACATCGTAAATTTGTCGATGAAGGAGAAATTTATAGGTTGGAAAGAGCGCGCTCGTATATCTAAAGAGCGAACAAAGGTAAATTTACGAGTAATAAAAAAAATTAAGCAATCCTAGGGACGTGAGGTTCAGAGGTTGAAACAGGAATTAAATCGCATACCGATAAGAGGTTTCACTTTGTTGCTCTGTAAATTGCCGATTAAATGCCACTCGATATCATCTGGAAGCTGCTTCGGACATCAAATCCAAGCATCGAGAATGAAGACACAATAGAGAGAGAGAGAGAGAGAGAGAGAGAGAGAGAGAGATGAATTGATGTAAGTAGTATTAACCTGAGGAGCTTTTTGAAGAAGTTCCTTAACGTAGTTCTCGCCGAAGCAGCGGTGGCCAGCGTCGTAGACCTGACGGAGAGCGGAAATTGACTTCGTCTTGCTTGCCGCCACCACACGGATCTCTTCCACGTTTCGGCCGGACCGTTCGGCGGCTTGTTGGACGCGGTGGAGCACCGACTTCAGTGGCGTCGCTGCTCCTCCGGTCTCCACGGCGGTAGACGACGCCATGCTTCGCAAGTGCCATGTCACTCACCAACTTTCCACATATATAAAGCATCTCTACCATGGGCACTGGGTCTCATCAATCACGTTACACTTTCAAATCACGCCAAAAAATTCCACCCTAACGTTAGCAGAAAAATTTGTATTTAATATATATTATTTTACATGTCTTCCTGTTTTATTGTTCGATAATGTATTATTTAACGAAATTATATGTTTTTGGTCGACTTTTTTCAGCTTAAAAATAGTAGTTTATGTTATGGATTTCAAGTTTGGGCTGGACTTGATTGGCTTTGAGTTGGATTTAGTAAAGATTTATATTTGGGCTTGTTAGAAAGTCAATGGTGTAAGTTTCTAGCTAAACCATGTTAATAAGCATGAAACTAAATAACTAATTAGTTGAGCTCCAACTACTCTGTTTTTGTGCCTAAACACAAGTTAATAACCAATAAGCATGAAACTCAGCCAATTATTTTTCATGACATCAGAATTGCATACATTGAAGTAACAGGCTAGCCATATATCATCAAAATATGTGAAGCATGCAATCCAAATACACCACTGATCCTACAGTCACCAACACTAGCCACACAAGCTTTAATTTCTGTGCAAGACAATGCCCAATCAAGCCTTCCTTTGCCTTCACAGTTTCAAGTTCAACTGATTAATTATTGCATGCCATTCATCCCCTCCAACTTCTCAAATGGCTAAGTCATGAATCATGTTTGTTCTCCATCTAAACTGAGAAGAGACTTGAGAGATAAAGGGAAAAAAAATCTCATATCATGAGGCTGATTCTGTTTGTTAATTTAAATCTGAAAATTGCCTCATAATATTTGGAATAACATAGAAACTATTAGCCTTTGGTTGAATCTCCAAGTTTTAAGTCCTTCTTTCTCCTATGTTTACTTTATTTGCTTTGTTTTGGAGAGTCGTATCTTAGACTGATTTTAAATGTTTCGTGCTATTTGTGGCATGTTTCAAAAATAAAATCCCCTTCTCAGCAGTCTAGCCATTATGCTAATTTGCAAGACATGATGAAAACCAAAAAGTAAAGATTTGAATGACAATGCAGGAGCGTGACCTGTTATTTTTATTTTGAAAGATTAAGGTTTATGTTTATACAAAATTCGCATAAATTATATGTTTATTGTTTAGTAATTTGGTACAACATTAATTAATATGTCATTGTCAATTAACACAATTATTGACATCGACCAATCAGAATTAGACATAAGCATGTCCTCTTAATCCATATTGTAACGTCCTGAGTTTTGTAACTCTAATTTAATTATTAATATAAGTGTGTGTATTGTTATTTGAATATACATTTAGAGTTATATTAGTGATGAATATATATATATATATATATATATATATGTGTGTGTGTGTGTGTGTGTACACTTATGTTGTAATTGAACTGTGAATGTTGACTTGTGATTGGATTGAAAATGCTTAAGAATATAGGCTAATGTGGTGTTATAGAAGCATTTTTGCTGTAATGAGAAGGTTCTGAGCAAGTTTGCAAGTCTCTCACTGTAGCGAGAGAATTTTCGTTGCAGTGATAAGGCAACAAAGAAGAAGTAGTTTTTTGGGTTCAGTCTCGCTGTAATAAGATTATGTAAAAAACAAGTGTAATTTTATCTGATATTTTCGCTGTAACAAGTGACGTCTCGCTGTAGTGAAAATGTCGTAACTCTTAGAGTATTTGAGGATTTTATGATTAAGGAAACACATTTCTTCACTTCCCTTCCATCTTTATCTCGTCCCTCTCAATCCCTAACCCTATTCCACCGATTAAAGGGCCTCCAAAACTTGTGGTGCTCTAGATTGAAGGTTGTGATTGTGTTTTAGACATTTGGAGGTAAGTTTCATGAGTTAGAGTTTTCAATTTTCACCCTTCCTTTGTTTTCTTTATTTTACATGGAGTTTTCCATGTATCTTAGGGCAAAAATCTATATGGAGAACTCTTCTACCATTGATTGTGTCGTGAGTCTTCATTCCAAGGTAAGAAGGGACTCTACCCTATCTCTTTATGCTTAAATTTTATTTATATTACTAGACATTGAAATGTGGTTGAGGTAGAACATAGAAACATGCGTGTTTTGATGAAAATTTTGTATTGAGCATGATGTGGTAGATATTGAGTAATGTGTGTAATGAAATGGTTGAATGTGTGTATACGTGTCATATTTGAGAATGAATGTTATGAAACGATTGAGAATGTGGGTGAATGTGTGTGTGAATGACATGCTGATTGTGATTGTGGTGTGCTTGTAATGGTTGAAAACTATGAATAATTATAGCGATACACTAGGGGTGTAGAAGATGGGGGTAGAAATACCTTAGAGAAAAGAGGGTAGTCGTAACATCAACAGTGAGCGTGGGTGCACCACAAGCCACACAATCTTCTCCTGACTCGGCTTCTAACCAATACCTTTGCTAAGGAGCTCGTAACCGCACACGTTGTATCTGTGAGGCAAGGGCTAACCAGCGACCATCCGTGGTATGAAACTGAGTAAGTTGCTAAAGTTGAGGGCGTCAAGAAACTATGATCACAGTGCTACAGTGAACGTGACTAATGTGCAGTGAGCGCACATACATGTGTGGATTGATTGAAAGTGTAGTGAGTACACCCGCATATGAATTTGTGTGTAATGATGATGTGTGTGGTTGACTTGTTATGGTATTGTGAATGTGATGTGAGTTGTTATAAAGAATTATATGATGCTTGCTTAATGTATCGCTAGTTTGTTTGGGAAAATATTTGAATGTGCAAGGTAAGTCTCCATGTTGTGTTTGTGACAATGTAGAGGGCTCACTCTTACATTTTATTTTTCAGGTGACCAAGATGATCAATACTAAATTCAGTGAATGAGATGAATAATATTGTTTATAGGACTTAAATTTTATTTTGAAATTTGCTATTTATTAAATGAGTCCTATAACATTTATTTTGATTGAAATTGTAACCTATCCCATATTTTGAAATACTTTATCAAAACATTGCACTCAAAGTCATTTGAAATGAAAACTTTATTATCTCCTTTTAAATTGTGAAAAATATTTTATTTGAAATAAATAAGATGTTACACGTATTCTATTTATCAAGAAATTATTTATCCAGAATCATCTCTAATTAATCAGAGTTATGTAATTAATTATAAATTCCAATTCTAATAAAATTATAATTTAAAGTACAATTTCAATTTCATGCGCGCCAGTCCAATCCTTAAGAATTTTAAAATAACAAAAGAAAAATATTATCAATCCTCACATTAGCATCCAAAAGTGATTTTGAAAAGAAAAGCAACGTACTAAATTTGGCCATCCTCAACATAAAAGAAAACGATAAACAATATGTCAAGTGGCATCCTAAGTTGTACTACGTGGTATTCGTTGACCGTTTAGCTAGTTCAGGTCTATCATTATCCTAATTAACGCTACCGTTCGGATCTCACAAGCCAGGGAATATAAGGAAAAAGTATGGAACAGAAACAAAAAATATGGCAAAAAGTTTAAATATGAATATTTTTATATGTCCAAATTAATCTATCACTTGCATTGGCTAGAATACAACTAAGGTCAAACTATGCTATTGGAATGTATGGACAGCATGGTGGTTCTGTAACTGTTTCTGGTTTCCGTAGACTGTAGATAAATGACTACGTTTCCTTAAGACTTTACATGCGACATGGCTTCATGCATGGTCAACTTACAATTAAACCAATTTTAATCGACATATATTATTCTAGGCGCGTATCGTATGTATTGTAGTAGTTTCATTTTGGTATTGACATCTTGAACATAATATATATTATATGTCGTGTTTTCTCCTCCATTTTTCAATTGATTAGTTAGTGAGTTTTGAAATTCTTGCCAAGAAGCCTAACTTGGTATTCACAAGTAATTTGGCCGTTGATTTAGACCACTCCACTAGCTAACACTAAACACGCAGAATATTAATTAGCTCATCATGCATGTAATCTATGCAATTGCGAGACACCGTGAACCTCCTCGTCTTCTATAAATACTTGGAGTATTCTTCTGAATCAAAACATCCACCCCATTACTTCATTAATTCCACTTCTTCTATCTCATATAACACAAACACAAAATAATGAAGTCCTTGAACACCCTCTTCATTCTGGCCTTGCTAATGGCTCTGGCCATTACTCTGTCAGCAACATCTTCCGAAAATGAAGAACCAAACTTTTTACGAGGAACAAGCCGCTTCCTGTCTCAGAAAAAAGGGAGGGTGGCGTTGGCATGTGACAAATACCCCAACATTTGCCATATTAAAGGAAGCGCAGGTCCTAACTGCTGCAACAACAAATGTGTCAACTTTTTCACAGATAGTTTCAACTGCGGAAGGTGTGGAAAGAAATGCAGCTTTGGAAAGATGTGCTGCGATGGGAAGTGCGTGAACCCTAGGACTAACGAGAAGCATTGTGGAAAATGTGGCAACAAGTGTAACGCCAAAGGTTCATGTGTTTATGGTATATGCAGCTATGCGTAGAGTTGAAAGCATTCTTTGGATCAAGAGCTAGAGCGGATCAATAACGCAGCCATCCACACTTTATGGTTGTGCTAATTATTATACATACATACATATACATATATATATATATATATTTAAATTCTTTGCATTTGTTGATCGGTTGGTTTGTATGAATAATAATAGTTTATTTCCTTGTTATTATCTGAATGTTGTCAATTAAGAATAACTTGTAATATTGGTTTGTTTATGAAATAAAATAATTATACATGTTTCTTACTTTCATTATAGTTTTATTATTTTAATTTTTTAATGCAAATTAAATGATACACAATAAAAAACTAAAAAAAAAATTACTAAAAATTTTAGTATTTATTACTTGCTTCATCATTAAAAATAAAATAAAAATCGAACACAAAAGGTTTTTGTAGAAACTAAAGTATATTGGACGAAAGTGATAAATTCCTACTTCCGCTGAAATCAATTTTGTTTGCTACACAAGCAAGGTATTAATATGATTAATGTATTATATTTTATGATATGTTATAATTTTTTTTAAAAATAATAGCGTTTAATTTTTTTAAAGTATTATATTTTATAACTTTTAATTAAATTTATTATATAAAAATTATTCTTATGTACCCTTAGATACTTATTAAAAAATTATTGTCAGTTAAATAATCAAAAAATAATTTATGTGATACTATATATAATTTTTTAAATTTATTTTTCATATACATTTTTTAAAAGTATACCTAAAAGTAGAAGGGATAAAAGGTTATTCTAAATATATTTATACCTTTTTCATAATTTATACTAAAATATTTCTTGTATATGTAAAAAATCTCTAAAAATATATTCATCTATCATATCTAAATGCGCGACCCGGATCAAATATAGATTTAATCAGATAAAAAAAATAATTTTTTTATTAATTATTATCAATGACAAAACTGTCATGAAAAATCTTTCTAACCTATATTTAAGAGTAGACAATATGTATAATAATTTTTATTAAAAATAATAAAATATTGTAAAATTTAATACATAAATAATATTATATTTTTAAGAAAATTTTACTATATTTTATTTCTTTAATATATGCTTGCACATGTTAAAAATGACTTTTTTTTATTTAAATATTTTAATTTAAAAATAATTTTTTATTTATTAATTTTTTAAATTAGTTTTTGGTCTGAAGTAAATCTGGCCACATAACAAATGTTTCGTTGATACTGCTAGAAAAATTTACTAATTTTTATTTTTTTAAAAATAAATTTTACCACAAAAAAGAAATGAAACAGTACAATTTTACTAGTTATTAGACATACAAAGTTTTGCCATACAATTAACAAAACTTGGTTAACAATTTTTTCATTAAAAAAGCTAAACATATATAATAATTACACGTAACACATTTTGATGATGACAATGTTCATTTGAATAAATATCATATGCTTATTACTTTAAAAAAATTATTAGAGATCGTGCAACGTGTGTGACCACGCTTTTGTACAATTGTAGTCTATTTAGAGCCCACACGATTAGTGGAAAAATTATAATAAAATGTTTTGACAACTCGTCTTTGATTAAAGTATGGAGGAGGGCAAATATCAGAGAACAAATGTGGTTGCCGGAAGAATAAAAATGGAAGTTAAAATCCTCGTGCATGGTTTTGCAGACGCACGTGCCCTTCCTTGGATCTATGGTAGGACATCTCTATCAGTGTTGTATATATTAGAATCGATATTCTAACCTCTATTTTTTGGATCACATAATAACAAATCTAAAATTATAAACTAAATTTTTTAAAATATTTATCTAAAATCCACTCCAATCCACTTTTGCACAATTTTATGAGTTTGGTCGACTTCGGGAATGTCTACCCCTGAGGCGTAGAACCTTAATAAGTACCCTATATAATTTTATATTTTTATTAAATAATAATATATAACATCTTTTATTTTTGCTTTCTTTTAAGAGATTTAACTATGTTTTATTTTATTTTTATATTTTTATATTATTAGTAATTTTTTATTAAAAAACTTAAATTCACACATTCGCGTCTATGCAACTCCTATTTCTCAAGTTCGTGAATCTAACAAATTTATTCTTCCAGGGTTTCTTAGTTAATTCATTTTTTTAATAACTAAAACCTTTTTAAAATGAATAATTTTGCTATTTTTACGAAGAAACTTATTTTTTAAAAAATAAACATTGTCATTATCGGAATGTGCCATATGTCATTATTTGAATGTTTCACTCTTTTTATGACAAAAATGTTCATCAAGTTTAGCTAATTATATGATAAAATTTTATCTGTCCAGCAAGATTTACGTTGTTTCGTGCTTTTATGGCAAAATTTATTTTTTAGAAAAATAAAAATTAATAAATTTTGTTAGCAGTATTGACAAAATATTTACCATGTGGCCAAATTTATCCTATATAAAGAAATAATTTAGAAAATAAATAAATAAATAATTTACTTTTTAAATTATAATATTTAAATAAAAAATCCTTAGAAACACGCAATCGAACATATTATTAATAAATAATTATTAATATTTGAAATATTGATATATACTATCATTATTACATGTATAGCATGGTATATTATGGTATATTATTAAAATTATATATATATATATATATATATATATATATATATATAATCACTACGTTATATTATTAGGATAGTACATTTAATTCATAATGATTATGTATAGTACTTCTTGTTAAAAAGCTTAAATTAATAGGGGTTAATTAAATAAGGAGTTTTTAATAAATATTTTTTGGAAGTATTTATTTATTTTTAAATATTATTATGAGTTGTATTTCTATTTTCTAAATATTACAGCTTTTATATTTAATTTTTTAAATATAATACATTTCTCATTTAATTATTTATTTATAAATATAAAATTTTTGGTATTTAATAGATTAAATTAAATAAAAAAATCATTAAAGAAACAATAACATGTACACACTAAGCAAATTATCTAATTGCCAAACATTTTATATTAGCATTGCTTAATTTAAAATAGAATTTCTTAACATGTACTTAAGAATATAGAATAAAAAATTAATAAATAATATTTTTTATTAAAAATTATAGCATTTAATGTAATTATTGAATTTCATGATATTTTATAATTTAAAAGAAAGTAAAGTATAACATACATACTCAAATCAGTCCTGCCATTTAATGTACTACAAATTGACAGGATAAATTATATTATACACAATTATTTGTATTTTATACTTTTTAAAAATCTTTTATATACATATACATCCTAGAAATATATATTAGTTATAAAGAATATATCTGGATGTCTCAAAAAAATTTAAATCCGTTCCTGTTATGATATTAACTAATAATAATATAAAAAGAAGGTTAGAAATATGTTTTCTTCATACACTTTTAATTATTAGTTAAAAATTATTAAAATTATAAAAATATAAAAAATGATTATTAAATTAAAAGTAAAAAAATAGAATCCAAATCATTTTTGTAATTAAATTAATTGATAATTAAGAGTGTCTTAAAAATATATTAAAAAGCATATTGTTAACATTTCTGATAATATAATTATGTTTAAGAAAAATATAATTTTTGTTAAATAAAAAACTACCATAAATAATTAATGATGAAACGTACTAATTAAATTTAGTAAAGTATATATTTTTGGCTACTCATATCATATCCAACAGTACATATCCAAACGTTAGTGCAAATTACGTTTCTGGTGTTCACACGGTCAAACTTGAATCACAAAATTAATATCTATACATACCCCGAACAACTGCAAAATATCTTAGATTGAAGTTGAACGTTGACTAGTGGCTCTGTAACGGTTTTTCTGGTTGATTCCAGGAAATGATGGGTTTCCTTGTGCTACCAATTAGTAAATGTTCCGTACTGCACTTGTATGTTTATGTTTAATCTCAGTAGTAAACTACAAATTGAAACCCACTGCGTAGAATTTTGCGTTCAATTAGTTCAAGTATGAAACACGATCAGCAAAACAACTCCTTATCCAGGACACACCGCTGTCTCATTTTCTAATATTTTCCAACTTTTCCACGTTTCCAAGTTAGTAGCTAAAATTCGTTACTTAACCACACATTTAGCTAGCTGTTGAATTAGACCACTCCACCAGCACCATGTTTGCATCCCTCTAGTTCAAACCACTACCTAAATCTCGCTGAATTCCTCCAATTTTCCTTCTATATATAGCTACCAAGCATCCTTCATTTTTCTCCATCAAATTAAACCACGATTAATTCATATTTTCACTCCTTTCCCAATTAAACTCTAACGCTCTATTTTCAGCCTTATCTCCTATACACACCAACACACAGCAAAATTACACTCAAATATGAAGTCCCTTCTTATACTCTTCCTTTTAGCCGTGCTATTGGCTTTGGTCATTGCTGATTCAGAAACACAACACAAAGAAGAATTACCGTTTTTCATCAATGTTAAAAACCACAACTCAACTAAAAATCCCGCTACCCCATCTTCTGAAAGCAAAGAATTAACCTCTCTCCGAGGGGCCAAAGGCTTGCATGGCCATAAATATGGGCGTGGGTTCATGACTTGTGATAAATACCCAAGAGTTTGCCGTGTCAAGGGAAGCCAAGGACCTGACTGTTGCCGGAAGAAGTGTGTGAATGTGTCAACGGACAGAAACAACTGTGGTAAGTGTGGAAAGAAATGCAAGTATTCGCAAATGTGTTGCAGAGGAAAATGTATTAACCCTATGTTTGACAAGCACCATTGTGGAGGATGTGGTAACAAGTGCAGCAAAGGGAATTTCTGCGTTTATGGTATGTGCAGCTATGCGTGATCAATCACAGAGGACAAAAACGCCAAACCAATCCCAATTGTTAATTAGTATCGATTACTTGGTATATATATATATATATAGAACTAAAGATATAATGAATTTGTTGCATGGATTAATAAATAAAATGCAAGTGATCATTATAGGATGATAGATGATCTTTGCCGCTATATGATATAATTTCATTACTTCTTGTATGTAACTATGATTAATTTCATTGGTTGTGGTTGAATAAATTAATTTATTGTAGCTGCATGTTTTGTTGTTGCTCTTGATTTAATTTACTACAAAACTCACCCAATACATTACATCGCAATGTATTCCTTAAGATGCATGAATTGTGACGTTACAATTTTATGCTCGTTTAATTAATTATAACTAATCGAATCAAGTATTATATATTAAATTTTATTTATTTAACAAATGAATTAGCAAATCAAATTTTCAAATGGTTTATTCAGCTTTACAATTTCGTGTAAAAACTTTTATACAATTTTCTATGAAAAGAGGCAATGATCAATTATGACATGATTCAATAAAGAAAAAAGATAAATATTTTCCTACAAATTGTAAAATAATTAGGTACATTGACCTTGGTAAACATTATTCCCTGATCTTATCTTTTTTTCTTTTTTTTTATTATAAGATATTTTATAATTTTAATAAAGTGTTTATTATTTTTTTTATCAATTTCCTGGTAATATTTTTTTCATCAATTATGACGTGATTCAATAAAGAAAAAAGATCATAAATATTTTCCTACAAATTGTAAAATAATTAGGTACATATTGACCTTCGTAAAGATTATTCCATGATCTTATCTAATTTTTTTTATGGTTTTTATTATAAGATGTTTTATAATTTTAATAAAGTGTTTATTATTTTTTATCATTTTTCTGCTAATATTTTTTTTATCAATTATGACATGCTCCAATAAAGAAAAAGATAAATATTTTCCTAGAAATTGTAAAATAATTAGGTACATTGACCTTGGTAAAAATTATTCCCTGATCTTATCTAATTTTTTCATGGTTTTTATTATAAGATATTTTATAGTTTCAATAAAGTGTTTATTATTTTTTATAAATTTTCTGCTAATATTTTTTGACCCAATAGCAGTTGTGTTCTATAAAATCAAGGTGAACAACGGTTTCCGTTTTAACTCTAATCAATTGTTCCTATATTATATCATCAAAATTTTCGTTAAAATATTTTCGTATCACTACTAATCATCTCTATAGTTTAGATACAATATTCCCACTTAAAGATATCTCACTCTTCTAATGCTTTTTTACAGTATCCAGTCCTCAGTTTCTTTTCGAGTAAATCCACTCAATTTAAGATCTATTTATAGAATCACATATGCCTACTAATTAAAGTATTAGTGAAAGTCATCTCAAGACTTTTCACAAAATTGAAAATTAAATTTCTGGTAAATATAGTGAGATTTATCAAAGCTAATAGATCATTTAAAATAAAAATCAGAAGTTCATACTTAAGAAAAGATATACTTATCAAGGGTGTCCTGTTTCTTTATTGTATATATGGCGAGCATGTTTAATTCAAGCTGTCAACTACCAACTATTATATTTTTCCCCAACGTAACCACGGTACATCACATCCATTGTTGGTCATCAATTTTGGTTCTAACATATATACAGGATTCATGACATAGATCCCAATTATCTAGTCAACCGACCCAAGCCCGTGCAAGTTGCAACCACGTCTTAATTTGTTGGGCAATGTGCGTGTACACTAATTCTTGACGATTAACTGTGAAAATATTTCACAGCATATATAGACCCTGCATCAATCGTGTACCCCACCTTCTCTCCCCTTTGTATATGTTATTAATTAATTGTTATATATCTATATATATAACCATATAACCCCTTCAACCATTTGATGCCTTAAACCCACAAGCCATGGCCACTTTAAGCTCTCTCCTAGTGCTCTCGTTCTTTCTACCTACCATAGTTTCAACACCTAATAGAGATTCAATAGATGAGTTCAACACCCTTTCTCCTATTCCAAGCTATCTCGCAAAGAGTCCTAAGAATGTTGACATGAACACAATAGACTCATGCTGGCGAGCCCAAACAAATTGGGCTTCAAATCGCCAATCTTTGGCTGATTGTGCCGTTGGTTTTGGCAAAGATGCCATAGGCGGTAAGTATGGGGATATATATGAAGTAACCGATCCCTCTGATGACCCCATTAACCCAAAACCAGGCACACTTCGTTATGGTGCAATCCAAACACAGCCCCTTTGGATAACTTTCGCCAATGACATGGTTATCACGCTGAAGAACGAGCTTATGGTGAATAGCTACAAAACCATTGATGGGAGAGGAGCTAATGTAGAGATTGCAAATGGGCCTTGCATTACAATACAAGGTGTTAGCCATGTTATTTTACATGGAATAAGCATTCATGATTGTAAACCTGGTAAGGCTGGCATGGTTAGGAGCACTACTGAGCATGTTGGGTATCGTGAAGGCTCTGATGGAGATGCCATTAGTATATTTGCCTCCTCCAATCTCTGGATTGACCATTGCTTTTTGGCTCGTTGCACTGATGGTCTCATTGATGTTATTCATGCCTCAACTGCTATCACTATCTCTAACAATTACTTCACACAGCATGACAAAGTAAGCAACAAAAAAGAGTTTTTTTTTTAATTTATTTTTCACCTTTCTTTTCATAATCTTATATAGTTATTATAGAGTCTATACTTTGGAAACTAATTTAATTCTTTAGTTTACATTCATCTCTGAGGATATATCAAAAATTACTTCTTTTCCAACTGCTATAAAAAATCATTTATCATTTTTTTTACTTGTTCCCATTAGTTATATAGACTTTAGTTAGTCTAATATAGAAATTAAATTAACAATATAGTATATCCTATTAATAATATGATACACCAATAACATTATCATATTTAGAAAATTATCTTTAATGTGATGTAAGATTCTATTAGAATATTCCTTCAATATTTAACTGCTTCATTCACCCTAAATAAAAGTTTATATCAACTGGAGCAAATCTAGAGACTACCAGTTTATGTAATTTTGGTTGTTGTTTTGGTAGTGCATACAGATACTGACTTCTCTCTCAAGTTAATTAAGGCAAAGTTTGATTTCATATGCCTAGTACATATAACGCCTACTAAAGACACTGCTATATATATATATATTGATGTATGTGGAACTAAACTAATCATAATTATGATCATGACCAAAATGGTCATCCCCCAAAACCAACATGTTAAGAATCATCCTGACTAAGCTAAATGCACTCCTTGCAGGTGATGCTGCTAGGACACAGCGATGAATACAGAGCGGATAGAATAATGAAAGTAACGGTGGCTTTCAACCGCTTTGCTAGCGGCCTAGTGGAAAGAATGCCAAGGTTAGAGTGGATTGATAGACAGAAAATTTCCTTTCTAAAGATTCAGTCACTTAATTTTCATATGTACTTATTTGGTTGAAGACATGCAGAGTAAGATTTGGTTATGCCCATGTTGTAAACAATTGGTATGACGAGTGGCTCATGTATGCCATTGGTGGCAGTGCCGACCCTACCATTTTTAGTGAAGGAAACTATTTTATGGCTTCAAATGATCCTGCTGCAAAACAGGTCAGAAAGAAATAAAAATTAAGTATGGGCCCGGGGATTTTCCATAAATGGCTTAAATATGTTTTTTTTTTTCTCAAAGTATATTAAATTTTATTTTTTTATTTTAAAAAAATTATACTTTTTATTTTAGTTCATGCATATTTTTTAATGGTCCCTCTTATTAATGTAAATTCATAAAGAAAAGGGCACATACATGATACAATATTTGAGTTTGTCATGTGATCATTTAACAATGCATAAGGATCAAAATTAATAATTTTAAAAAATATAGAGATTATAAATAAATAATAATAATTTTGTAAGGAATAAAATCAAATTTTGGTATACTTGAAGGATTAAAAATATATTTAACCCTTATCCCTTATAAATTGTAATAACTTAAATATAAATTAAGTGCTTCTCATTAAAAAGATAGAATTAATTTTTCAGATCTAAGACAAAGGAAACCTAACGTTTTTCAGTTAATGTATACACTGAGGTTGTTCCATCCATTGATGACAGGTTACGAAGAGGGAAACTAGTGAAAACTGGAATAGTTGGAAATGGAGGACTTTGGGGGATGAATTCTTAAATGGTGCTTATTTTGTGCCATCTGGGTATGGAAGTTGTACCCCATTATATTCATCGGCTCAAAGTTTTATAGCGGCTGAGGCATCCACGGTGCCTTTGTTAACTTTTAATGCAGGGCCACTGAACTGTGTTGTTAACTAATTTGGCCTCACATTTTCATCTCTTTTTCTTATAATTTTTTTTTAATGATTTTGTGTCATGAAGCTCCAATTTGGCATCTCGATTGTAAGGCATGCATGTACTAAAGTTATGTGGGGGAAAAGGAATTCTATGCAACCCATTTTCACTGACATTTTATACATCAGCTTGTCAGAAAATGAAATATAATTCGTTGCATGAGCAGAGTGCATCGTCCTTTTCTATTATCTCCAATACATTTCTGATTACATTCCTAATCAGTTTATAAATTGACATACCCTGCTCATATCAAATCAATTCCCAAAAGAGATGAAAAAATTAATACGATATATTTAAATAAGTAAAAATTAATAGTATGAACATTAACATAACGAAGAGTTTATTTATAGTATAAAATAACATTAATATATAGTAATAGTATATAGAAATATTTTGAATTACATGAACATTAGAAATAAAAATTTATCATACTCAAAATTGTCAACTATTTATTATGAGACTTTATTGATACGCTAGATAAAACATGAAAGTCGATGGCACCCAAAAAAAAAATTTAAAAAACTAAAATATAAGATAATTTTAAATTAATTAAATTAAAAAATTAAGATAATTTCAAATTACTAAAAAAATATTAACTTTAATCTTTAGAGTTATATTTAAGCAATTAATAACAGTAAAATTTTATTAAAAATATAATGTATATTTTTAATATAATAAATAAGTTTTTGCAATAATAATGTATATTTTTAATATAATAAATAAGTTTTTGCAATAAAAACATATTACTTTGAATACTTAAAATCAGCTTTAAGAGTTGAAATTAATAAAACTGTTAAAAAAATAGCAAAATAGAAAAATTTAAAATAATATTAGATTAAAATTTTTAATTAAAAAATTACATCCTAAATTAAAATTTTTAATTCAAAATAAAATCTTAAAATAATAAAACTCTTGCAGAATCTCTTGCTTTTCGTGCTTCTTACGACACCTTGCTTCAAGCTGGATCAATGCCTACTCAGAGAATGCAATCCTAATATTAGCCTAAGCAAGGAAGACACGTTGTTGAGAAAGCATGTTAGTTTTGCCTTGCATTTGCATTTCTCTCTCCCATTTTTCATGCTTTGCAGAGATGACACTTGCTAGATTCGTTTCTTAAGGATTGTTGTCAAAAAAAGTGTGAAAGACATGATTCTCCAACAGTGTGCTTTCTTTCCAATAAACTATACATAAAACACAGCTCCGCATTAATAAAGAAGAATAAGGCAAACTCTATAACTATGAATCAATATCAAGGCCTGTATAATTGTTGTATAAATAAATAAACACAATAGCTAAGGTGGAAAAAGTAACAAAAGGAAGAGGTGTTTGTTTATGGTTCACAATCACATCATTTGACCTGTCTTTAAAATAGCCTATTTTCGTTGCTTTGAACTCCACACGTTACTGGTGCTTTAGCTCTCACTTTCTTCAGGTACCAAATACCTGCTCCAATTCCAAATGCCCCGGCAACAGAAACGCCCGTAACTGTCCCTGCACCCACAATTCCAACACACAACCTTAAACATCAGCATATTTTTCACTTCATAAACTTATATCCACATGAATGTTACTTTACTTCTGTCACCTGCGATTACATGGACCCTCATATTGTGCCTTGCAACATCGTAATCTGCCAAACAAACAATAACATAATACTTTACTTGATAAAATAGGGACCATTCAAAACATCATTTTTCAGTGTACACATGATAAAATAGGAGAATGTATTGACCTTGGAACATACCTTTACAATGGGTAGTGGAGTTTCCATCCTTACACAGGCACATGAAACTCTGATTCTGTGTGTCAAATCCACAAGTTCCACCTCCTTTCAATGGATCTTGACATTGAAGACATCGTGTTGTTACCGGGATATCGAAATCAACTCTGATCCCATATTTAGGGACTTGATCATAAGGCTGAGGAGCACCAACGTTCCTCCAATAAACACTAGCATAACTAGTACAATACTTGAGCATCAACCTTAAGGATTCAGTGGCTTTTGGATAGTAAGAGCAACAAGAACTACGAGTGAGAGCAAAGGAACAGCTTGGTAAGTGCCTGCAGAGATAGCTAGCACTGTCACAGGAGGAATCACAGTGTTCAGGGAAGTGCTCACAAAACATGGGCTTTGGCTGAATGATGACGTTATCTTCACTGCAATTGAAGAACATGTACTCATTTTGAGGAGAAAGCTTGAAATGGGTGCTTGTGTCCAAACTGAATGGCCTTGTGGGACGAAAGTTCTCACCGTCTTCACAGTTCCACATGAATGGATCAGTGACCACAACGTGTGGATCAGCATAGCTCAAGTTATGAACAGGGTATCTACCTGAAGGGGTTCTGAGCTCAAGCTTTCCAGAGTCAGAAC
This sequence comes from Abrus precatorius, assembly GCF_003935025.1. Classification (NCBI taxonomy): domain Eukaryota; kingdom Viridiplantae; phylum Streptophyta; class Magnoliopsida; order Fabales; family Fabaceae; genus Abrus; species Abrus precatorius. The sequence continues at coordinate 27,649,619 of NW_020874292.1, read as the reverse complement.
AAACAAGAATGTGTCTATAGTATGGGCTTCCACAGCCATCGTCAATGCCAAATGGGTATTTGATGGGAATGTCACCACAAGAAGTTCTGCAGATGCTGGATTGAGATCTTGTGAGGGTGAGAAATGATAATAGAATGAGATGAATAACGAGTGATAACATGGGTGTGTTGTTTTTGGTGTGAAGTAAACCCATGAGGGAAGGTGGCATTGATAGAGAGTTAGATCATAGATGATTTCTTTCAAGTAACTATGAAATGGTTTGGCAGAGTGTGGAAGAAAGAAGGAATATGGCTCAAGTGTTGCTTTTATAGCTTTTATTCCCTTTTGGTTTATTTAATCTATGCCTTTGTCCTCTTTGCTTGTTGCTTTTGCTTTCTGCATTATTAAGCTGGGGACAGAATGTCAGTGGACAAAGTTATGATTATTACAAATTCAATACAGTGAACTCATTACAAATTCGCCCAACCAAAGACTCTTAAACATTCAAGTCAAATCTTTCAGTACCAAAATGGCGTTTTACTTGTTGAAGACTCTTAATTCTTAAACATTGATGTCAATTTTTAAGAGTCGAGAACGTTACACACCTCATCGTCAAGCACTCCTTAGAACTAACATTAACACAAGGATTGGAGGAGCACTACTAGAGTAGAGGGAAGTAAGTGAATGGGCTTTGAATAATTTGGACGGCTCAGAATGAGGATTAAATCCATTATCACAATTATCTAAGCCTATTTATTTATTTATAAATATATTATTCATTGCTTTTAGTACAAACTTAATTTGGCATTTTTATTCTTGAAAAAATCATTCATTTACATCACAGGCACGTTGGTTTCTTTGGATTTAATTCCCTTGCATTTACTGCATGAGCTAAGCATTCGGTGTTTGTTCAATTAGTGGCCGAAGAGTGGTAAAGCAAAGAAATTGAAAGAGCAGGAGAATGCAATTTGGATGTTGTGGCCCAAGCCCAAGAAGGATTAAACAATTTCTTTTCGATATCTTCTGGGTTTTGGCCAAAAAGTTTGATTTCTTCTGGATTATGTGCGTACTAAAATTAACATTTAACCGGTACTTCTCATAGGTAAAAAAGAAAGAAAGAACTAGAGAAAGAAACACGTACATCTCGTGATTCTGTGGAATAAAAACTTCAATAAAATTTTATATTTTAATAAAAACTTCAATTATTATGAGGATTGGTTGGCATGACCACTTATTATTTCTTCAGATGGACTGGAAAGTTGGTAACTTGAAGATAACAATAAAAGTTGTCAAGGTAGAAAACTATTAAAATTTAGATTCAGAATCACTTGAAACAAGTCTCAAAGGCGTTCAGGATATTCATTGGATGGGTTATCTCATAATGATATTTTAACTACGATACGAGTTTAGTCGCACAGGATTTGTTATGACAGCGGATGTTTGGGAAGGAAGATTTTAAAAATTTGGAGAGGATGATAATTTTTTTATTTTAAAATAATGTATTAACATAAATATAATATATTAATCATATACTTTTTCTTTTTATAAATGATATATAATTCTCTTAGTTTAAAATTATAAAATGTATTCTTTCTTTTTTTCTAAATTTTTTTCCCAAACATTCTTTAAAAAATTAAATTTATCTAGACAATTTTGCCCTGCTTAATAGTTTGTTTATTGTAAAATTTAAAAATATTAATTAGTGTCTTTAGAAAGTTAAAAGTATAATAAAGTTTATTAAAAATTCTTCTATTATGCTTAATTTTTTATAATTAAATTTTTTTATATTAAACAAAATAAATTTCAAATAATATATCTTTAAAGAAAATTTAAAAATTCTTTTGTGTTCAAATTTTCATAATTCTTATCAGATTTAACTTTCACTTAAAATATCCTTTATTATTAATTTTATATTCTTTCAAGAATTCGTTTTTTTTCAAACATGATCTTAAAGTTTCAAAAACTCCTCTTGTGTTGTAATTATATTTATAAAATAAATTTAAAAAATATAAAAAAAATATTTTGTCACTCAATCTTTAATGTTGTTTCTTTAGCTTCTGTGGGTGTAACATGCGAAAGTTGGTTCATAAAAAACAAAAAAGTAGTCTTTTAAGGAAGACATGTTTTATTTTGAATGGGACTTCCGGTGGCCACTGCAACACCCACCAGCCAGCTCCTGGAATGGATCTGTTAGCTTGTCACGAAGACTTTTATTCGTTTGATCCTTTACTTTGTCTGGAAATATCCTCTTAGTGGTAGAAAATATGGCGAAATCTTGGGGAACGAACGCTGAAAGACTTTAATTAAAGAATTAGTAAGTAAATGAAATCCTAGCTAGACAAGCAGAAAACATTTTATTCCTGTGTCTCACTATTTGCAAAAAGTGATGGCCTTATGTTTCGCACTTGTTCCAAATATAATTGTTACTTTGACTCTTAAAGATATTTAGTAATTTATAATTATTAAATTTCACAAACAAATTATGAAAACTTAGTTTGCGGTTTGTGTTGTTTGTGTCATATATATAAGAAATTACATGTAAAAACACTGAATTATCGTGACATTGTGTAGTTAGTCATATTATTTTTAGATACATGCAATTAATTATAGTACAAATTTAAGTTTAGCGGTTACCACAAATAACTTTTTATATCTTAGTCAAATTGACCATACAGATATTACTTATTTGTTATCTTTTAAATTCTAGTTATTTCTTTTAAGAAACATCTTAGAAATTAATTCAGATTTGTAATTGAAAAATTAAATTTGAACAATTAGTGAATCTAGTAATAAAATAAACTTGCAATTTGTATTAAAACCTAATTGATATCAAGTACTACAGCTTAATCCTAATTCTTTCATTAATTGATATCAACATTTTATTCATCTGATTGTTGTGCTATGCTTTTGAGCTCCCTTTAACCAAGTCATTTGCTAAAATAATTGCTAGTTTGTGCATTAGCTAGTACTTGGTCTCTCAATTTGTAAGGACAATATATGTGATTTCTTATTACCTTTTGTTACTTATAACCATCTTATACATTTATCGTGATTTTTTTAATAGAATATCTTCCAATTTTATCAAAGACAAGTTACTTCATGATAGAAACTTCTGAGATGTAGTGATTTTCAAAATCGCAACACTATTTTTAACCTTTGTATTATATTTAATAGTACTCAAATCATTTAGGACAAAGATGAAGTTGCTATATACACACAAAATTTGAAGAAAACTAAGTCAATCAACAAACTTTAATAATAACCAACAAAATACAGCTCCTCTACTAAAAGAGGATCAATCCGCAACAACATTGCCAGGACGAGTTGAAGATGTTAAACGACAATAATTAGGACTTTGGGTTTTCATTTTTAATATGATAAAAACATGATATAAATATAATTATGTTGTGATTGAATATAAAGTGCAAAAACGATAGTGCAGTGCTACTTTTTTATTTTAATTTAAATTGAATATATTAAATAGCAGGCAATATATAAGGTTTAGGGGGGGGGGGGGGGGGGTATTAAAGTTGTTATATCCGTTCTTCTTTCTATAATTTTTTGTAATTAATATTTGTACTTAAATCTAAATCCATTTAGTAGAACTTTTATTTATCGTAAGTATTTTTGGTAGGTACTTATTAGATTCAGCCCGATCACAGGTCAACCCATAACACTTGTAATAGATTTAACCCCTTAATTAAATGTGGTTTTAGTTCTTCCTTAAAAATAAAGGTATACTCTGCTGCTAATTATAACATTTAACCAAACTGTAAAAATACTTAGTGTATGTTTAGTAACCAATTAATTTTAAAAATTAATCACTTTTAAAAAGAATATTTAAAAAAATTAAAATAATTAACTCTATTTATCAAAAAGCAACATTGCATGGAAGAAGAGGCACGCCCCCAGTAAAAGCTAAAGCAAGAGTGAAGTCCCTTTTGTGGACTCGGGGTTCTATCAATGGGTTTGGACCTAAAAATCCCGTTTACATTAGAACTGGTGTGCTAATTGCCTTTTGTAGTTGCTTTCTTGTGAGTTTCAAGGAAACATCTTTTGATCCGTGTCAGAATGTCCTTAGTGCGTTATGACATACATGTTTTCATTGAGTTTGACAGTCCAAATACTGGTTTCTAGTTGCACCTGCAGAGAGAGTATATAGCATAATACCATGCATCCAATTATCTAATACAGAGTATATTATTCACTTCAAATGCTTCTCCCTTACGGCGGATGAAAGCAACCAACAACTACTACTACTCATTTTGTACAAGAATATATATATATGCCCCACTCTCCGTTCAAAGTTTCAAACTCCAATCATATCACATAGTCTATCCACTGTAATTCTAATCCCAGTGAGACCATGTAAATCAATGGAAAATATCGGGCAAATTTCCTTAAAATTGACATCATTGTTTCTAAATAATAATTAAACTAAGACAAATACTTGTATTTCTATTGTAAGAAACCTTTTTAAACTTTACATGTTAAAAAATTTATATTATAATAAAAAAAAATTATCTTCCAGAATTGAAATTATCCCTCATAAACGCTAAATGACTATTTTACTAATCCGTATAATGACCTTATCACCTCACAGAAATATAAATTCAAAATTAAAAGCGACGTACTTAATAACAGTGCTCATATTATTCGGAAACAAAGACCTGTAGAGACAAGACAATTCCATACGACTTGTCCAACGAATATCTGGGAATAGCACAATTTATTTTCTTTTAAAAAATATTAAATTGGTAATCAGTTAAAATCTTGGATTAATTAATTTAATGAAAATGAGGCGATTGATAATTGTATTATTCTAATGTGAAAGGTATCAGTATAGGTTACTTGAGGGCTTACGCAACAGGAGCTGTCATGATGCCGTTCGCCGCATGGCTCTGTCCAATGGGTCTGCTAATTTTCTACAATCCCTGCTGTCACAACCTAACCTCTCACCACATTTCTACGTCAAACGAGTAAGCCACGTGGGAGAGGATCTAATCGTCAACCTAAATCCTAGTCAACTGCAACCTATTTCTCCCCTGTTGATTTTGTTTTCCGTCTTTCTTCAAGTCTTGAAATGGTGCCTTATTTAAATCTTCGTTGTTTTTTATTAACATCTTAGTCACCTTAACTTACTCTAATGTCTATTTATATCATTTTCTATGGCTCTTCATCAATAATTCAACTAAATTGTTAAAATATTCTAGTTATCATTGATTAACTTGTAATATGTCTACTTTTACATATGATTTTATTTATGAAAATTTGATATTGAAGACCTGGCGGTGTGGTATATAGTGAAGCAGGAATTCTGTGTAATACGTACGTCATTGACTTTTTTTTTAAAGACTGTCTATAATTTTTGAAAAAATAAAACTATATATTACCTGCATTTGCTGACCAACGACCAAGCTAGCATGTTTGACTAATTATGTTGATAATGATTTTTTTTCTTTGCTGAAGATAAAACTAAAATTGTAATTAATCAAGTGGTGAGGTTGATGAGGTCCCAGAAATTGAATGCTTTGAATGTTAGAAATTAAGGGCAATTGTTTGAACTTGTGCTCAGCCTCTTAATGAGCCTCGCAATGCAGTACTACTATGAACGTTCATTACGATGGAGTTGTTAATGTGTTATGGTGCCCTTCTTTTCTAGTTAGGAACCAGGAACTATATAACATAACCATGTGCTAAACCTTCGGTTTTGTTTTTTAAACAAAGTCTTTTTTCATTATAAAGATGTACCTTTTCACATGCTTTTGAAAAACATATAATTTCTGCACGAGGCTGTTGTAGAAGCCGTATCGATCTGTTTCATATCCTTTTCTTTGGGTGTCGCAAATAATTAATTTGAAAGCAGACATTTCTCTATAGTACTATTAATCAATCCATACAACGCGCGCCATGCATGGAAAATTATCCACTGTTTGAATGTCATGGGTTCTGAGTCCAAGCCACGTGATTGGCTAATTAACTAAGTAAACAAAATAGCACATTATCAATATATTGTTATAGATTTTTACCTTTTTTCCTTAATTCCTCAATGCTATCACGAGTAAGAGACTTCTATAATTTATTAATATATATATTTCAATTTATTTTAATAAATTTTATATGATCGTTTTTAATCTACTAAAAAATATTGATTTAAATTGCTTATTGACACACTCTTGTCTTGGTTTTATTTGCTTTAGTTGACATAGAATGAAAAGGACCGTTATAAAAAATGATAAACAACTAGAGTTGTGATATTTATGTAATATGAGGGCTATTTTGTTGGATTTGCTTAAATCCATCTTTGTTATATTCTTACGCAGGTACTAATTAGTCAACGTTCAACCGACGTGGTCTTTTCCTTTAATGGGGTTATGTTCAATGGTTTGAAGGTGATTATTCTTTTTGGGTGTAAATATTGGGAAGGGTTTTTGTTTCAAAGAAGGACTCTTGCTAGTCAAGGTAAAGAAAGGAAGCTCGGATCGTGTGGGTTGTTTTTTCTTTGTTTGGTAACATCAAGAATTGCCTTTTTCCCTCAAGCTTGAGCTGTTTTTCAAAAGAAGTATTAAAGGCCATTTGAAAGAGACTAAAGTTAAAGAACAACGTCGCAAGAAATTGAAATTTGCTAATGCATCAAAGGAAGAAAAAGTAGTATGTACGGAGATTATTAAAAGTATTTCCTCTCATATTTCTTCTTGCTTCTAATTTCCATTTTACAAGATTTGGGGAATTAAACGGCTTAGCAGCTTTATCAGTTTATTAGTATTTTGAATATGAGTTACACTATTTCTATATTAGTTTTTTATTACAATAACTTTTTTTATTTTTTTCATTGTTCTTTTTCTTTATTTTTAATTTATAAAATAAATTGTACAATTTTATGTTGCAACTAACTTTTCTCTTTCAACAATGGTTGGACTTTAGTTACGATTAAAATCTTAATACAAATACCCCAACCGTAAATATCCCAAAACATCTACCGGAAACAAGATATATATCCAAATACCAGATATTATATCTTTTTATTAATCTTAAAATTTTATCTCTTTTGTAATTAAATATCTTAAAATTTTATTTTTATTTTTAATTATCATTAAAATTTTCTAATTTTATAAACAGTCACTTTAAAATTTAATTGTGTTCCAATTAATCCAAAAATTTTATCCTCTTTACAAATAGACCATTCTCTAAATTAAGTTGAAATTAAATTATTAATGAAGAAATTATTTTAATCATTTATATTTACCTTAAATCTCGACCATTCATTGATTATTTTTATAAATATCATAAATTGATAAAAATCATTAATGAAATATGTGTGTGTGAATATTAGTCAAGGACTTTTTATATGTTTTTTACTTTACTTTTCTTCTCACAACTATTACTATTATTATGATATTATATATATAATTCTTTTTTGTGTTATTAATTTTTCTTTAGTATTTTTTCTCCTGAATTCACATCTGTTATTATATTTGATATTTAGAAAAATGAAGTATAACAATAAAAAGCTAATGAATTATTACAATTTAATTTTTTTATAAATAATTTAAATCCAACTTAATTTATAGGAGTTACCTCCAAAAAAGACAAAGAGGATTAATGACTATAAAATATAACATTAGGGCAGACATTTGCAAAAATGACAGAGTTTAATAAATAATTTGAATAATATTCTAGTTCAACGTGTTTACTTTAAAAGAATTATAATTAATTGAAATAAAATTATAATTTATAAATAAATATATTTAATTATATAAAATTTTAAAAAGTTATTTACTCTTTTTTCTTTACTTAACTCTCCTCCATTAAAGTTTATAAAATATATTACTATTATTTTCCATTTTCTTTACAAGTTAACATTTTTTTTTTCACATTTAACTTAGTATAATGTTAAACAAATTGAAGTGTCACAGGCATGTATGTGTTAAAAGAATGTCTTATCCTCCGTAATGTATTCTTTCCCCGTCTTATTATTATTGTTATTGTTATTATTATTATTATTATTATTATTTCCTCTTTTTCCTTTTTTATAATGCCTATTATATATATTTCATTAGACAAAAAAAAAAAATCTTTAAGCAGCTCAATTAATAAATTTAAAGTGTGAAATATATATATAAATAAAATGAGTTAAATTTCATTAATACATTTTCTGTTCTTTCTCATTTTTTTCCCGCGATATCTCTCTCCCTTAAATAAAATAATAAAGCAAGTAATTAATACAATGAAAGTATTATTTGTCATTTTAATCTTAGAGAACATTTTTTTATTTTTAATTATAAAAATATCATATATTTCCATTTTTTATTTTTCATAAGAAATAAAAAAAATAAACCGATTATTTTAAAAATCAAAATAAAATAAGTTGGTTTAAATAAAATTGATTTTTTTATTTTAGAAAAACAAATCCAAACATGTACCTAATCTTTAAATTAATTATCTTTCATTTATAAATTTTTAATTTAACTTTACACTATTCAAATAAAATTAATTGTTATAAAAAATACTCGTGATTTAAGTAAAACAATAATGACGATAATTCAAATATAATGAATTTATACAAACAATGCAATGCGTTATTCTAAAAATTTTATATACATCATTGAGGATTGATAGATCGTATTAATAACAAAAATAAAATAAAAAATTGTATATTAACAATTCAACTTTTCTTAGATAAAAGATAATACCTTGGAAAAACGGCTTTACAATAATAATTTTTTTCCTTTTTAAATATTATCGTTTTGAGGGGAAGATGAAGTTATATACGTATTTATCATAGATGAGTGACATCATTGAAAGAAATTTGACTTGTTCTGAAAGTTTTCAATGCAACCGCCCTATGCCATTACTATATATACATATATGTGTGCATATTCATTTACTTTTTAACAAGTCCCTTTTACTAATTATAAGAATATAAGATTATATATATAATTATGCTGGTGTCGTCTTTTCATTCATAAATAATTATGAATTTTATCTGTTTTACTTTTGAGATATCGTCATGGTAAAATTTAAAGAGGCAGGTAAGATTCATATATAAATCCATTGCAGGTAGAATCCTTGTCATGTCTATATTAAACAATCGAAAAATAAAAATAAAAATAAAAACGCCACAACGTTATGTCAATATCTTGAAGCATAGGCTTAGAAATGTAGGCAAACAAATGTATAGGATTAGGTGCTTCGTTACAAATTCTAATTCTGAATTTGTCAAGTTCTTGAAATCTCGAGAATGCTATAACGTAAATGTTATGACTTTCACCGAATCAAAGAGATGAACGAATCAAAAGTAAAGTTGCTGCTTAATATTGGCATGTTGTTTTTTCCTCAAACCAATTTGAAGGGACTTGGGGGTTTGGTTGGGTCAATGGATACATAAGATGGCAAGTGATTATTCATGTGAGTAGTTGACGGAGGACTCGTACTGATTTCCCCATTAGACCGATGGCAAAGACAAGGACATTGAAATGAATGATTAATTGGTGGGGATGAGCTTGACAATACAAAATGAAAATACTAAACAAGTAACTTATTTACTTGCACGATATGAATTGTTTGGGGTATTTACAATGCAATCAATAATACTAGTTTTCTGTTTAGTTGAGAGTGTGTGAGATGGGTGGGTGGGGGGTGAAGACACAAAGAAAGAGGAGGGGGGTCAAATTAGTTGACTTAGCTTTTCCTTTTATTGTTCAAAGTTGAATTTCTCTGTCTTTCATTTTCATCACGTGTATCGTCCCCGCACCAATTGGGGGCGGTGCATCTTTTTCTTCTCTCATTTATGAGCCAGTCAAATCCTTTCTTCACGAAACCCCTACACGTCTTTCCCTCTCTCTCCAACAAAACCAGTCATCGGATCGGGTGTCCATCTATTTTCTTTCTTTCATCCACGTTCCTCCAACCATCCTCTATTTATTTAAGATGAATAAATCCTATCAAGTATTTCAAAATTACACCTTTCAATTCCCTTTATAACAAAACTACATTTAATCTATTCAATTTTATTGTATTCTAAAAATATTCATAGCATTAATATTAAATAAATTAATATTTTATTTATATAAATCAAGAGTAATTATCTTAGTAATACAAATTTTATAATAAATAAGAGTATAACTAACACATTTAAAAATGTGTCTTTTTAAATAATTTGAACATGAAATATTGTTATATGTATTTTATAAATAAGACAAGAGGTAACGCTATATTTGATTTTAAAAATTAATCTTAAATGATCAGATTGGAGTGTTATATATTAAGTGAACGGGTGTATCGATTTTCATATGGATAAATGATGAATATTTTGTTAACACAAATTGTATAATAACTAAATAAGAGAATAAAAAAATAGAACTGAAAATATTATTAAATAAAAATAGAATGAATGCATTGTTACTTTAATTTTGAATTAGTATCAAAAAGTATCTATTTATGGTGAAAATGAATTGTTTAATTATTATTTTTGGTGTGGTAAAGAGAGTGATATACTATTGTGTTGGGATTGGATTTGGATTAGGGAAGAGTAATTTAGTATGAGAAAGAAAAGAAGTGGAATTGGGGGTGAAGTGTGAAGTTGTGGGGTGAATTAGTAAAATGATTGGCGAACTGTGGGCGTGGGCGTGGGCGTGGGCGTGGGCGTGGGCGTGTGTGGGAGCATTTGGACAATGTCCATCCCTGACGCACCATCTGACGCATTAATTTACAGAAATGAATAAATTTCCTTGGAATTTCCACAAAAATCCAATTTGCATTTCCATTTGGTCCACGCTCCCTCAATTTCCCAACTCTTTTTATACCCCAAGCAATTGCATCCGAGAAAGACTTCATCTCCTAATAAATCAATTATTCTCTCTCTCTCTCTCTCTCTCTCTCTCTCTCTCTCTTATGGACAAAGGATGGGGACTCACCCTTGATACTTCTTCCTCTCCATCCCTCCCATTATTTCCTTCCAAACAGCCACCCACAACCATAAACTCTTTCTCTAACGATAACATGTTCCCTCTTCTCGGTTTCCCTGTCAACCTTAGAACCGTCACCAACAAGGAAGACGATGATAACCGCAAAGTCCTCGGTGAAGTCGACTTTTTCTCTGATAGAAACGTTAAACCCAACATCATCAAGAAGGAAATTGATGACAAACCTCTCCAAGTAAATGTAAGCTCCTTTCATCTTCTTCAATTTTCCATTTTCCTCCATTTCTTTTTTCAATTCATCCTTTTTTATACGTATAATTACTTGTGTGGTTCTAAATGTTCTTTTTTACTTTTTGGGTTGCAAATATTCTAGACTGGTTTACAACTCCTTACTGCTAACACCGGGAGCGATCAATCTACTGTGGATGATGGGGTTTCATCTGATGCTGAAGATAAGCGAGCCAAGACAACTGAGGTAGGATACAATTTAATTTTATTCATGTAAATGCTATCAATAAATGTCCTATTTGTTGAAATTTTAGTTATTTTTAATAATATTTTGTATGGACATTGAATTTTGATAGTTTCCCTCTAAGATTGTGAATTAATTATGTTCACTTGTTTGTTCAGCTTGCACAGTTGCAAGGGGAGCTTCAACGCATGAATGCGGAGAACAAGAAGCTGAAAGAGATGCTCAGCCATGTGAGCGGTAACTACACGGCCTTGCAGATGCATCTTATGACTTTGATGCAACAAAACCAGCGCACGGAAAGCACTGAAAATGAGGTAATTATAAATTATTAGTTTCTTCTAATGGTCGGTTTTTTTTAAATATATATAACAATGGAGGAGAAAAAATTATCAAAAAAGATGAATTTCATGGTTACTATATAATTTTATTTACAAAAACCATAATTTGGATTTTTAACGTGTTAATAATGTTCAAATTCAGGTTGTTCAAGGAAAAACTGAGGAGAAAATTCACGGTGTTGGTGAGGGAAAGGTACCGAAACAGTTTCTTGATATAGGTCCTAGTGGTACAGCTGAAGTTGATGATCAAGTATCCGATTCTTCTTCTGAAGAAAGAACAAGATCGAGCACACCTCAGAACAATAACACTGAAGTTGGAACAAGAGATTGCGTGAGAAATAATACCAATAATAGTAAAAATGAGTCGGGTAGGGAAGAGAGTCTAGACTCAGAGTCACAAGGTTGGGCTCCCAACAAGCTTCAAAAGCTAAACCCTTCCAGTTCTATGGATCAATCCACTGCAGAAGCTACAATGAGAAAAGCACGGGTCTCAGTTCGTGCCAGATCGGAAGCTCCCATGGTATGTATTATTGTACAATACAATATATCCTCAATCAATTAATCATATAATTCACAAATTATTAAACCAAATGATGACAAAATCCATTGTGTCTTCTCTAACTGAATCATTTGATGGATCATTGTTGCAGATCAGTGATGGGTGCCAATGGCGAAAATATGGACAAAAAATGGCTAAGGGAAACCCATGTCCTCGAGCTTATTATAGATGCACCATGGCAGTTGGTTGTCCAGTTCGCAAACAAGTGAGTTTCTTCAATTATTAACAGTATTTTTAAGTATTAACCATTAAGCATTTTGACTAATATTCCTTGGTTTGTTAATAGGTTCAACGTTGTGCTGAGGATAGAACAATTTTGGTGACAACATATGAAGGCACACATAACCATCCACTGCCACCAGCGGCTATGGCAATGGCATCAACAACAACAGCTGCTGCTAGCATGTTGTTGTCAGGGTCAATGTCCAGTGCAGATGGAATAATGAACCCCAATTTGCTAGCTAGAGCAATTCTCCCTTGTTCATCTAGCATGGCAACACTTTCAGCATCAGCACCATTTCCCACTGTGACATTAGACCTCACACACAACCCAAACCCATTACAACTCCAAAGAACTCCTACCCCATTCCAAGTACCCTTTCTCCCAGGACAACCTCAGAACTTTGGATCTGGAGCAACCCCATTAGCACAAGCTCAAGCACTTTATAATCAATCCAAATTCTCTGGTCTTCAGTTATCTCAGGAAGTTGGATCTTCCCATGCTCCTAGACCGCTCTTACAACCAACCCAACAACCCTCACTGGCTGATACAGTCAGCGCCGCCACCGCAGCCATCACTGCTGACCCAAACTTCACCGCTGTTCTCGCTGCCGCCATCTCCTCCATCATTGGTGGGGGTGCCCAAGCAAACAATAGTAACAGCAACAACAACAATAACAGGACTACAATTAGCAGCTTCTCAGGAAACTGAGGCTTTTCCTTTTTGGTTCCTTTTTTTTTTTTAATTTCGGGTTAATATCATTTCTTAAACTTTGTTTTTTGTACATGGGTAAGGGAAAATGAAACCATATTCTTTGTAGTCCATGTCTTGGGAGGGGGATTAGATCAGAAAACGTTTCAATTTTTTTTTTTTAATCATTTCACCTTGAATAATGTTGCTTATTTGATTCAAAATTCTCATAGTAAATAGACAGCGTAAATGAAGAAACCTCTTTTATCTTCTACCTTTGTTTTATCGTTATCTTTTTATCTTGGCCTCCGTCCTTTCTGACAATGTTGAAAACAACGTAGACGATAACGCATCCCTAAAAGAACAAAAAAAGAAATAAAAAAAAAAGGAAAAAATAAATAGTGTACAAGTACAAACAGCCAATATTGAACATGTTGCGAAGAATATTCGGATTTTCTCATTGGTCAAGAAATACGGCCATTACTGTTTGATATGGACACGTAGAATTGGAAGTACTGGTAATCTATAGGTGGACTAAGCTAGGGTAAGCCAAGCTAGTGAGTTTCTCAGCAACTTCGTGTGCCCTTGGTGTACGTGGTAGTGATTATAAATAAAAAAAGGAATACTACTAATCATAATAAATTAATAATCGGGTCAACATAATAATAAATATAGGTGGTGGGGATGGAAAAGTGAGGTGTTGGACGTTGATTGGAGAAAATATGAAACAATTTTTGACTTTTTGGGGATGGACGTGGCGTCCACGTTAGTGTCACCTTAACGCCATTGGACGAATCATGTGAGAGTATTTAAACTAGGAATGGAACCAGACATGTCACCTTGCGGTGTTTTTGCAGTCGCACCGTACCTCACACACCGTACAAACGGGTCTTCTTCAGCTTTTATTTGACTCTATCCGAACGAAGGTGGTTGGTCACTTGTGTGATTGGTTAATGGTTGAAGGAAAAATAAAGTTTGTTCTTCATTTTCTGTAAATAATTGAATATATAGTTTCATCGTTCACGTGTTTCCATGTGAACTTGGAGACTATTTTTGGATTTGCCCACCACCTCCTTTTCAAAATCACAGCTTAACATATATGGATGCAAGCTATTCTCGGGAAAATTATCAACACTTGGGATTATAATGGGGCGTTGATGGATTCCTAAATTGAGAAATACTACTATATGCTCAGAAAGATGCGGCGCATATTGAGTTTAACTTATTTTGATTAACAAAGGTGTAGTGTTTAATCACATAATATTGACAGATTGATACAACATAAATGTTTTGTTGATGTATAATTATTTGGTAAGAAATGATTACGAGGTACCGTGGATCATTTGAGTCAATTTCATTGACTATTGAGGATAACGTTTTATAATAAGTAAAAACTATTTATAGTAAAAAATTAAAATGTAATAGAACATAATTAGAAAACAATATATATATATATATATATATATATATATATATATATATATCCAAAGTATTAGTTATAAATGTATCTTTATATAATTTTTATATTTCCTAGATTTTGATTTACTTTTAAGTTTTGATAAGAATATATTATGTTGACTAGAGTCTAGAATACATTGTTGTTTGTACGAAAAGGAAAAACACATTTATTTTTTAATGCAAGTCTAACAAAAATCAGCAGTTCTTTTGAAGGATTAAAATAAATTAAATTATATTTATATGAGGTTTAAAATATATTTTATTTTTGGTCTACCAATGCAAATTATATTTAAAAGGTGAAGATAATTTTTTTGGGGGGTAAAACAATGGGTCGAAAGCCCAATGGATGAATGCTATCCATTAAAATACGGAGCAGAGTGCACAGAATGAAGGATAAGGGAAGCAAGGTCCAAAGGAGGTTCAGGCAGTTCTTGGAACCATTTGCTCTGATATTATAAACAATAATTCAATCATTATTTATTCCAAGAGAATAAAGACATTAAAAAAATCGTAAGAAATGCCTTTGGCACTTGAATGTACGTAGGTTGTTTGTTTATATAGGACGAATGAATTTAATTTTGTCCCTATCTTCATATTTGAATAAGATTGTTTATATAGTTGTGTGAATTCGTTCATATTATAATAACATAATATATAAATTTTAACACTATAAATAACTAAATTATAAAATTAAAATGAATTTTATAACATATATTTTAAAAGGAATTATATTATATTTATTTTATATGATCTTCCTCTATACAAAACATTATTTATTAATAAGTTAAAAATTTATTAAATATTTTTAATAGCTGCGTTGATATTTTATATTAAAATAAAAAATATAATTTAATAATTAAAGAAGAAAATTTATATTTTATAAATAATTATATATAATAATGTTATTTTAAATAAAATATCTTTTAAAAAAATTAACTTATTTATAACTACAAATAATATGCACTAAAATATAAAAATTAATAAAATTAAAAAAATACTTTTATTATAAATGTCAATAAGTATAATTACTACCATTGAATGCAATTCTATCCAAATTGAATAGACTACAGTAAAACCTTATTCCGTCGAAGTTAAAATTTTCGTTCGAATATTTAATATAACTATATTTAATTGGAGATAACTTATATGTCGAATATAACTACTGTACACCCTTATTTAAATATTTAATATAACTGTTTATTAAAATTCAAACTTATATTATATATTAAAATAATACAGGTTCTAATAATTGATCATGTATTTACAGGTAAAAGTAAAATTTAATTTTGAAAAATTTAAGATAAACTTTTATAATAAATATAAAAATAAGTATTTATAAGAATATAAATAATCATATAAAATAATAAAAAATGGAAGTAATGACTATAAATTTTTCAAAATTTAAAATATAAATAAAAAATCATTACATCCTAAACTCTAGTTTATAATATATTAATATTAAAAATAAAAATTTAATGTTGAGTTGAGAGAATCTAACAGTAACACATAAATATATTCTTAAAGTATATTGAATATAGTCTTTAAAATAGAATTCATGGGCATTACGAGTGAATTGTGGCCACCTTCATAACTTTCATGTGAGAGCAATCGAATCACCTTCCTCTCGTGAAGCTCCCAACATTTGAATATCTGATCCCATTCGATATTCAATGCATCTGAATTATGATTATTATATTACATCTTTTTCTCCAGCTTTGTCTTTCTCTCGTGTTTCGTTGTCATCTAGAATGTGAATTTCTATCTGCTTTCTGGATCCGCAAGAACAATAGTAGTAATCTTTTACAACTCAACATTTCAATTTGTCTTTTTGCATGTCCTGCCGTAAAAGAAAATTATGGCCACCATTATCATTTTTTCTTTCTTTGTAGAATTAACAGTTGGACAAATAAAAAGCCTCTTTACCTTTTCTTTCACAGGAAAAATAAAAAACATGACCAAGGGTTATTAAGGAAATCTATTCCAGCACTATTTGCAAAGATATAACTACATAGTTTCAGAAAATAATTTTTATTATTTTCTTTAAAGATTTATATATGAAAAGGTAAAAATAATATTATTTATTATTTATCGTACAAATCTTTAAAAATAAATATAATAAAAATAGGAGAACAATTTTACAATTCAAAATAAAAAGGCATTTTTAAAATTATTTATTTATTTTTATCGGAAAAGGATTAGCAGTGTATTGGTATTTGTTGAGTTCGAGATGCATCGAAGATACTATTAATCTGCTCACCGGCAATTTTTTAAACATGTATAAATTCCTGCTCACGAGTTTTTAAATATACTCTTTTAAAGAATTAGAAAATTAATTGTAATTAAAGTATAATATTAAATTCATTACAAATTTATAAAAAAAAATAAAATCAGACTTGTTATTTTCAAATCTTAACAAGTATGGTAAGGTGCGGCTGACTGCTTAGTATTTTTTTCCCTTTTACTTTACATTTTTCCACGTCACGCTGAGTTATCACTTATCGTAAACTTTGGAAAAGAGAATCAGAAGAGAAAATAGATGAGGTACCTGCCCCAAGTCCAGGCCCATTACCCAATTCTCTTTAAGCCCAATTCTCCCTATCGTAAGCCCACAAGAGCAGGTTTCGATTTTAATGGAAATGAATTATAATGAAATTTCATGGTCTATTCTGCTATCCCGATGAAACTTGACAATTTGGCATCAATAAATTGAAGACCTATTATTGGGAGCTTTTTTGATGTCTATACGCATTATTAGCATTGATTATGGTTGTTTGAGGATAACCAGTGATGTATAGATGGAATGATCCCAAATTGGTGGTGTTGTTTGAAGCACTTAACTAGTTCTCTTACTTGCATTACCATAACACTCTTCACTGGGGCTACCACACTCCCTTTCTATCATTATTCACAAGTTGACACTTTGGCTTTGCTTCATGGCAATGTCTTCCATACTTGCTTTGCCACGCTACCTTCTACTCCAGGACTTTGTGCTTTTCCGTTTTTCCCACTCTTTCTCTCCCTTCCATTCTTTCCCAAGTCCCCACATGCTTACTACTTCAATTCCTACTCTTATGTTATCGTTCTTTAATAAAAAAAATAAATTTGGTTATGTTACTAAAGTCTATCCCCGTTCAAGCAACGAAGAGTTTATTTATTTTTAATTAAGATAGCAAGTTTCAAAACTGTAAAGGTTAAAAAAAGAAAAAGAGAGAGATTGAACAATTTTTCTCTCTTTAAATAAACAAATACAGAAGAATCTCTGACTGAGAGTTGAAAAAACTAGTCAAATTACAACATTTGCTCGGAGACATTGTACGCTCAGAATTACATTAAATACATAACTGTTAAAGTAATTAAATAAGAACATTGGATTTTACTGGCTGAAGAATAAAAAAAACTGAAGTGGTAATGCGTTAGATTAGATGGGGATTGTTTACGTTAGCAAGTTATTTTAGAGAACAAAACGTAGAGTTATAATTAATAAACAAAAGAATAGTAATTAAAATTAAAATGATTGAATAATTTATTAACCGTAAAAAAGATATTTAATTATAGCACTAACAATAAAAATTGGGTTGATTGTGTACTAAAAAGGAAGAAAGGGGTAAATTTAGTGTGGCGTGCTAAGGAAAGGAACAAAATCGGTTACATCCGAACAGAACGCGTGAAGAGATTCCCCATCCCCAGCTGCTGAGGGTAATGAACGGTTAAAGATGTGGGCCCCCATTAGGAGTACGAGAATAGGTTAATAGTTGAGCTGGGCCCACTTCACTGCCAGCTTCGCCAAGGTGGTTTCTCCTTCTCTATGGTTTTGGGGGATTTAAATTCTCCTTCTCCTTCCCCTTCTCTTCTCATTTCTCTTTTCCTCTCTTCTAAAGGTGATCTCATTCTTCTTCCTTTTCTTCCATTCTCCATCTGGTTATAGTGCATTGCTCTTTTTCTCTTCTTCTCATCCGTCTTTATCACATGCAATTCAACGACTTTTACTTCTACTTGAAACTCTTATTATTCCAATGCATGCATTAACAAATGGGGTTTATGGTTCGTTTGTTTATTTTGGATGAACAGATTAGTTAACATGGGAAACATGTTCAATGTGGTCGTATTCTGTTTCTTGTTTTCTCTCGTGTCTTGTGCACCAAATGACGGGTTGCGTAGGATTGGACTGAAAAAAATCAAATTGGACGTTAACGACCGTTTGGGCTTCAAGGATGTTCGTGACTCTTCCGTTAGAAAGTATCATTTTCAAAACATCTTCGGAGGCAACAAGGATGCCGATGTCGTTGCACTCAAGAATTATTTGGATGCTCAGTACTATGGTGAGATAGCCATTGGTACCCCTCCTCAGACTTTCACTGTTATTTTTGACACGGGTAGCTCTAATATGTGGGTGCCATCGTCTAAATGTTACGTGTCGGTAAGCTTGCTTTTCGTAACAGTCTTATGAATGAATTTGTGTCGGATTTATTTTCCTTGTTTTGGTAACTTGTTAATGGTGTTTTGCATGTTGGTGTAGGTTGCATGCTACATCCATGCCAGGTACAGGTCTAGCCAATCCAGTACCTACAGGAAAAATGGTTTGTCTTCTTCTCCTCTTTTGATGCTTTACCATTGTTTGTTCTGTATGGAGGTTATGCAGTTTTTTATTCTGAACATGCATTGTTACGAGTGCTCTATTCTTTTATCATAACTAAGAGGTTTCTTCTCTACGGTTCATTCTCAGCATTTTTGTAATTTCACAAATTAGCTTTTTCATTTATTTTGAGAAGTTTGGTGTGTTGTTTGATTTTGTCCGTAGTGTATCGATATAAACAAAACAAGTATGTGTTCTTTTCTAAACCATTGAAATGCGGTTTTTGGAGGGGGGAGGGGGCTCTGAGCATAAGGCTTCTCTCTTACGAAAGATCAAAAGTTAACCCTTTCTTAATAATGAAAAACAATTTGAAAAAAGCGAGTTGACTGCTAGAACTGCTACTGTTTTTAAATAAAAATTGAGTTACTCCTTAATTGAATTCAAATTTATATCTAAACTCAAATCAAACGTGGAATGATGTTTTGTTCGAAAACTACAACAATTCAATGTGGGTTGTTATGATGTCATAAAAAGGATGATCCTTAAAGAGATTTTTACCGTCCTGTCTTTTCATTTCACCCCTATAAAATAATATAACACGAAAATTTTAAAGTTGTTGGAAATGCCCCCGGTCTTAGCAGCTTTTTGTTTTAAGAAATATATGTAATTTGTATTGGCATTACATAATTCACATCATAGGAAGTTGTATTTGTTTATGTTTTTCTTTTACTTTGGGTTACGTCACATTATGCATATGCAGAAGTGGTGCGTGATGTTCTCCTCTGTTTTTAATGAGGGTTTGTCTTCCATGTTATATAGGGACTTTTGCTGCAATTCAATATGGTACTGGAGCAATTTCTGGTTTCTTTAGCTATGACAGTGTCAGAGTTGGTGACATAGTTGTAAATGACCAGGTAAAGCTGATTGTCAATCCACATTTGCTCATCCTTTTCCTTCACACCAGCAGGTTGGGGGGGGGGGGGGTGTCAGTTGAGTTGGCTTCTTTCATAATATGTTGTATAATCAATTTAGAGTATGTTTTGATTCCCATCAGATATTTATTGAAGCAACTTCAGAACCTGGAATTACGTTTGTGGCAGCTAAGTTTGACGGTATACTAGGACTTGGATTTCGAGAGATATCGAAGGGGGATGCTGTTCCAGTGTGGTATCTGTTCAAATTTAGACTTCAGTAGATAATTTTCTTGTTATTTTATTTAGTCTCTGTCATAATGTTGCATTTTTCTGTCACAGGTACAATATGATTGAACAAGGTCTTGTAAAGGATCCAGTATTCTCCTTTTGGCTTAATCGTAAACCAGAAGAAGAGGAAGGGGGTGAGATTGTTTTCGGTGGTGTTGATCCTGCTCACTACAAGGGTGAACATACTTATGTACCAGTGACACGAAAAGGATATTGGCAGGTTAGTATTGACACATTTGTTTGTTATTTTCTCTGATGCATAGCACCCTTAAATAATAGTTGGACTCAGCATTTACTGTCGGTAATAAATTGGGTACACATGGTTATGTACCGAATACTCACATATTACATTTAAGTACATATCAGTTCATGCATAACTTCGGCTTTTATTGGTTTGTTACTAAATATAATAAAACAGACTGATATTTCATTTTGCTTGCTAGTAAGAACACTATGAAGATTGTATTTACATTGTAATTGTAATACTTTATTGTTTTGTGTTATGTTATGATATTTCTGTATGGCATATCCTCTCTCATACCCTTAGAAAATCTGCTGTATTCCCGTAACCAAATTCATGTCGCACAACTTTACTGATTGTGTTAATTTTTCCCAATAGGACTCTTTAACTTTTTTTTTTTTTTTCCTAAACAGTTTGACATGGGAGATGTGCTTATTGCTGGCAAACCCACTGGTATGGCAGACAACATATTAGCCGAAATACCTATTTGTTTCTCCTATGACATGATATTGATAGCACATTCATAAATGGTTGATGGTTTTAGTTCATTAGTACTGACTTATGGCATACTTGCATCCAGGATATTGTGCTAATGGCTGTACAGCAATTGCTGACTCAGGAACTTCTTTGTTGGCTGGTCCAACGGTATGAATAAATGCTTTTAAATTTAGGTTGCTAAGTAGATTTTCATTTCCGATTAGAGTTTCATGATCTGTAAAGCATGCTTTTAACTTAATGGAAGAGGTACAGAAATTGTGGACTCGGCTACTTTTTTGTGATTTCATTTTAATATTACAAATTAAAG
The DNA here is from genome assembly GCF_003935025.1 of Abrus precatorius. Classification (NCBI taxonomy): domain Eukaryota; kingdom Viridiplantae; phylum Streptophyta; class Magnoliopsida; order Fabales; family Fabaceae; genus Abrus; species Abrus precatorius. The sequence continues at coordinate 27,628,160 of NW_020874292.1, read as the reverse complement.
ATCTAACGAATGCTTCTGACCGGCTTGTTTCTATGATCAAATACGTGGTTTTGTTCTTTTAGAATGTAATCACTGTGATAAATCAAGCAATCGGAGCTTCTGGAGTTGTAAGCAAAGAATGCAGGTCTGTTGTAGAACAGTATGGACAAACAATCTTGGAGTTGCTCTTGGCAGAAGTAAGTACCATTTTCAATTCATTCTTGGCTTATCTTGACTTGGTCAATCAGAGTCTTGCCTATGATCTGGGTGATCTTGCCATCTTTCAGAATGAATTTTCTTATGATTTTGGATTGATCCCGTAGGCAAAGCCAAAGAAGATCTGCTCACAAATTGGATTGTGTACCTTTGATGGGACTCGTGGTGTTAGGTAAAGATATTATACCTTCTTTCATTTACTTAAGAGACTTGATTGATGTTCTGTGATTGCCAATTTATTGAAGAGTCTTTCAATTTTTCTTTTAGTATGGGTATTGAGAGTGTGGTGGATAAGAATGAAAGAAAATCATCCGGTGGCTTCCATGATGCTGCTTGTTCTGCATGTGAGATGGCTGTGGTTTGGATGCAGAGCCAGATGAGGCAGAATCTGACACAGGATCGGATTATTAACTATATCAATGAGGTGTGTAAGTCTTATATATTCTTTTTGAGTAGCACTTCTGCTCATGACTCCAGTCTAATGATGATATTGCAGCTTTGTGATAAAATGCCTAACCCAATGGGAGAATCCTCCGTTGACTGTGATAAGATCTCTTCAATGCCTATTGTTTCCTTCACTATTGGTGGAAAAGTTTTTGACCTTGCCCCACCGGAGGTATACTTTCAAACCTGATTAGATGCTTTTGTGAGGACTGAACACTAACTGTATTTATTGTGTACAAAGAATTTGTGACGAGAAAAAGGAATTACAATGTTGGAGGGAGTACAAAATGTGACCAGAAAAAGGAAAAAAAATAACGGACTGTAAGTTAAAGCTAGCTGGCAAAGCCAACAAATTGAGCTTTGCAGTTTCTTCGATTTGCTGGAACAATCTGCGAGTCTATCATGGAACACTAAGTAAATCATGAGATGAATCAAAAGAGTTGAAATAAAAGACCACCTTTTTTTAGTGATTATAAATAAGTTGTTTTCAACGGAATGGGGCTGAAATCCAGAAAAACTGAATAGCCTTTTTTATTTGTTGGTGGAATAATCTTTCATATTTGTTACTTAACAAATTAGTTTTAATGAAAAATAAAACAAAAAATATGGAGCAGGAGGAACTATCGCATAGAGAAGCAGAGGTTTCAGCTGCTACTATAATGATATCAAATTTTATGTAATAACAGTGGGCACCAGCACAATTTCTATCCATGAATGGTTGCCATGTTCCATGTATTTTGTCTCTCTCATCTAGTTTTCTATTTGGTTTCTTCAGTATATACTGAAAGTGGGTGAAGGTCCTTCAGCCCAATGCATTAGCGGCTTCACTGCTTTGGATGTTCCTCCTCCTACTGGCCCTCTTTGGTACGTTGGATTTCAAATATTCTTGAGACATATACTATGGCATTTGCCTTTTGATTTGATTCTCACTTAAATGGCGTATTTATAAATGCAGGATCCTTGGAGATGTCTTCATGGGACGCTATCACACTGTCTTTGATTATGGTAATCTGAGAGTTGGATTTGCCGAAGCTGCATAAAGAATGTTGTCGTGTTTCGCATAATGGCTACTGTTATTAGCTAGTTGTTTTCTTTTCTTTTTTTATTAGTAAAACCAAACAAGAAATGTAATGGGAAGCGTAGCTTCAATACTACCTTGCAATCATAATGTGCCTATAAAATTCGTGATTGTATATTAATATTGTAGCAGTCCCTCCCCCGTGTATTAAATAGCTTAACACAGATTTATGTGGGGCTGACAGGCTGTGGCCATAACAGGGGCTCTGTACCATGTATGCTTGCTTAGTAGAAAGATGTAAATACATGGCTCTTGTGATTCCTTTTTTTCTTTCAGCTCTTTTTCTTGTTTCGTTAGATGCATGTATGATATGTCTGATGCTTCAAAATGCATATACAACCACAACAACTGCACATAAAAGGAATAAAAAAGGAAGGTGTGTCAGATTCAGATGCTTCAAACTATGTATAATATAACGTTAGAAGATATAATATAGTAAGAATGTCAATGTGTTTACAGCTTAATTGGTATCACAGTTAATCTCTAATAGCTCGGTGTGTGATGATATGAGATGTTTTACATTTTTGTTGGGCAATCGGTCACTCATGTACTTCTATTATATAATTTGTCAGTGAAATATAATTTTTTTTTGTATTATGTCTGATTTACCTGATTGGATTTTATCAAAATCAAAGGACAATGAGCAATTTTTGTATCCGGAACCTGATCTATGCAAGGCAATTGGCCAAACTAGTTTAGTGGCCGGAATTGTACTGGTATTTTATTAGAATAAAATACATATAATTTAGTAATTAAAAAATAATATTTATATTTTGTAAATAATTATATATATATAATAATAATAATAATAATAATAATAATAGAGATTTAATAATTATGAATAATACGTCTCAAAATAATAGAGATTTAATAAAATTACATAATTTTAAAGTATAATTTATTTTAAAATAATAATACTTTAATATATAATGTTAAAAATTTTAATTAAATGCTAATAAATAATATATATTAGTAATAATAAATTTAAGATAAACTCTTAAAAGTAACCTTTAAATTTGAAAAAGATGAAAAAAAAGCTAAGATAAAATTTTATAAATGCAAGGTCGGGCCGGTAAAGGAATGGGAATTGACGGCTGTTAAGTTTGTAGTTTATAACGTTTAATTTATTTAAGAAGAACGATTAGAAACAAAAAGATAGACGTACGATTGACAGATTCTCATTAAGTGATGATATTTTTTAGCTTTACCAGCTTGCATTGGGCCACGAATCTGGATTTATTTCTGTCATTTTCTGAATTTGTTTGTTTAGCACTTTCTCATTTTGAAATTACCCTCCAAAGAACGTTAAGCCATTCAACATTAAAAACATGTCTTTTGATTGGTATACATAATCCATTATTTTTCCATTAAGAATGGAATTTACATTTGAATTCTTTTTATAAGGTAATTTTTCGAAGGTTACAGTAGTCTTCAATATAAAAGATTTTACAATTTTTATAGAATATTTATTATTGTTTTATTGACCATAGTAAATAACTTGGTAAAAATCTAAACTAAAACTAATAAAGGTAAATGTTGATAGTAAAGTTAAAGTTAATAATATTAAGTGAGAATAATATTATTAAATGATAACATTTTTAAAAATTTAAAAATTGATTAATTTTAACTATTTTTGTTGATTTGTCTAATTTAGTGAAAGGTGACTTGTAAAACAAATTAAAGGGAGTATTATGCAGGTGAGTGGGCTTCAATTGTACAAGATAGGATCATATCAAAATATCATAATGAGTTACTGTCAAACGAGAATACGAGGGAATTAGGAAGGGAACAAAAAGGTAAAAATTGCTCCTTGTCATACATTGGTCAGTTATGCATAAGGAATTGAATTAATTGCTCAAAATCAACTTTTATAATGAAGATAAAAACAATAATTAAAACCAAGTGAATTTAAGTTAATGGACCATGGTGTATGCACATACTACAACTAGAAGTGAATGGTTACAACTGTCCAGTTGTTATTTTACTTAATGCTAACACCAGTCATTATTAACTTTTACATAATCGGTTGAGATATGAACAAGGCTCTTCATAGCTATGACAAATTGTTTCTGTAGTGACTAGTGATTTTTAAGAAACCAAGCTTTCATATGTTTTTATTTTGGGTATCAATGAGGCTTTGGATGTGAAACTAACTTATTGATTACTTTATGGTTATATATATAGCTCTCTCAACAAGTGGCTTATACAAGGATTGAAAATTTAGGATACGAAATCCTATGCAATTTTGGCGTAAATTGTAGTTTACAGTGTGTTTTTATTTGAACAAATTTAAATTTGTTTAAGAAAAAAATAAAAAGTTAATTTTCCTTTAAATTAAAAAAAAAATTGCTTAAACAAAATCAGCTGAAAAAGTGAGAAAAAAATTTGAGTAAGTGAGAGCGAAGGAGAACTGGGAGAGAGAGAGAGGAGGAAAAGCGGGGGAGAGCTCTGTTTTTGCTTATACACTGCAGACTGCAATTTCTGTAAAAACTGCAAAAAGTCTGTAATTTTAAAAATCTTATCTCTTTAATAATATTCATGTAGTATATTAAAAAAAATGACTAATTTTATGTAAGAAAAAGGGTTACAAAACATTTTAAATAGCTCTGCGTCAGTTTTTCCGGTGATTGAGGCAATTGGGAACAACTGTACATGTATAAGAACCAAATGTTTTTATTACATAAAATCAAATTAATTAAAAACGAATCAAACTACATGAATCAAAACTAGTTATTTTAACTCAAGACTTGTATAGATAATATTGTTGTTTTGGCATTGCAAAGAAGCAACTAAGAGCCTTGGAAGTTAAGGAAGATGGCGTGGAATGAGGGCTGAGGCAGTTTAATTGAACTTATAAGGTGCCTTCACTTGGTTATGGATCTGACGTTTAGAAGATGAAAGAGATGATGTCTATATGACAAGGAGTATGAGGCAAGCATAGGATTTGGGAGAGAGAAAAATGGGTTTAATGTGGAAAGGTAAAGCAGAAAGTGGATTCCACATCGTAGAGCATGCAATTGCATTGGCGCAGCGTGATCCGATTCATGCACACTGAGAATAGGAGGAATTAAAGCAAAGAGTATAGTACTAAGAAAAATGGTTGGCGGCATGTGATGATAGAGACTTTAATCATTGGCTTGCTTGAAATTGACTCTTCCTTTGATTCCCTCACATTACGCACGCAAAGTGTCAACGCCTACGCCGTTCCACCATTTTCACCTTACTTTCAACAAAAGACCTTCCAAACTTTTAATACTAACTGTCCCAACAAATTAAACTGTGCTCACCACTCAGCTTCTCCCTCTCTCTCTCTCTCTCTTTCTTCTTTTATTTGTTGGTTAACAACTACGCAATGTGAATGGACAGCCTGGTTGGTGTTTTTATTATCACTGGTGATGAGGCTTAGTGCATCAAGTTTGTTGCCTATTTGCCTTTGCCCCTTTTATTCTACTTTAACCTCATTCCATCTGTCCTATTAGTGCAAACCAACATCCTTGCCTTTGAGGCTTTCACTACTTCTCCTTCGGCTTTAAGTGGGTTTTTGCTTTTAAATTGACTTTCACTGTTGGCATTCCTTTTGCTTTCTTCACAATCCACCTAACTTAGCAGATGAACCGGTTGTTAATTTTAAAATAAAGCACTATACCACCCCCTTTGACTTTAAAACTAATCAACAAGATGTAGATTGTTCAAGTCATTAATTAGGAGGGAAGAAAGAGGATTGACCATGATTAAACCTCTACTTCTAGTCAGTAATTGGCATTCACCAAATTAAGTAGGTATACACAACATTGTTCTTTGCCTAACTCAAGCTGAATTCCAGCAGATCGAATCCATATTTCACTATGCCCATGCACAATTTTAATGGTTTTCGTTTCAAACAACATGCTCTACCGACTAATCCAAGAATTCAAGAATTGTTTGGCACAGCCCATCAAATTTAGACACAACCATTCTAGCAAGGCAACAGGGAACATGGATTTAGTTACCAACGAAATAGGCCTAACAACGCTAAGGGTAACCTAAACAAGTCAGTCCCTTCACACAGAAATTGAGGCAACGAAACATAAAAATTCCTTCCTTTGTGGGCCCAGAAAGATAAAAACAAATGAACATAGGCATGGAATATGCCACAAAGATGTTCCACTCCATGGATCCCGCTCCTCCCTCATGACCATATCATGATTCGGAATGCACGCTCCAACGCGCATTCACAAAACCAAACCAAATTGACCCCAATCCTTGGGCTTAACCCTTCACAGTTCACACAAGCACGTGCCAACATGTGCACCGTCCCATAACCAAGCTCATGCTCATTCATTCATTCATTCATGCCAATGCAATGCCGGCCAACAAAAACAAAAGAACTCACTCTCACTCCTTGTGACACGTGGACCCCTCCCATGACAAGATTGTGAAAGCACGAGACGGCGGCCGTCCATTGGACACAAGCAAAAAAGTGCAATGCAGACAAATACCCTTTCCACATCATCATCATAACTCCTTACCCTTTACATCAATCCAACCACAACACACCAAACCAAACCTAAGTTTTTACCTTTCCACACATATATAAATGTTACAATTTAGAAAGCTACCTCCCAATAACATATACCACACCAAACCACTCCTTTTCCTTTCAATTCCATCTCCATGGACTGGACTAGAGGCCATGTGCTTGGCCGCGGCTCCACCGCCGCCGTGTACGTCGCCGAGTCCCGCCCGTCCGGTGAAGTCTTTGCCGTCAAGTCGGCGGAGCTTCACCTTTCGGAATTCCTTAGAAGGGAAGAGGGGATTCTTTCCACACTGAATTGTCCTCAAATTGTGGCTTACCAAGGTTGTGACATCACATGTGAGAATGGTGTGCACTGGTTCAACTTGTTCATGGAGTATGCACCTCATGGGACCCTCGCTGGGCACGGTGGTGGAATGGAAGAAGGTGTGGTGGGGTCCTACACGCGCCAAATTCTTGAGGGATTGAACTATCTTCATTCAAAGGGGATAGTGCATTGCGATGTGAAGGGACAGAACGTGTTGGTGACGGAGGATGGGGCTAAAATTGCTGACTTGGGTTGTGCTCGGAGAGTGGCGGAGTCGTCAGCGATTGCCGGCACGCCGGCGTTCATGGCACCTGAGGTGGCGCGTGGGGAGGAGCAGGGGTTCCCTGCTGACGTGTGGGCTTTGGGGTGCACTGTGCTTGAGATGGTCACCGGGAAGTCGCCGTGGCACGGCGTTTGTGATCCGACGGCTGTGATTTATAGGGTTGGATTCTCCGGCGAGGTGCCGGAGATCCCTAGTTTTGTGTCGGAGCAGGGGAAGGATTTTTTGGGAAAGTGTTTGAAGAGGGACCCACATGAGAGGTGGACAGTGGAAGAGCTTCTAGGACACAGTTTTGTTAAGGAGTGCAAGGAATTTAAGTTAACGTTGGATTCGGACACTCCCACGACAGTGTTGGAACGAGGGTTTTGGGACTCGTTGGAACCAATTCAAGATCCCGCACGTGATTGTCCTTCTCCTAGGGACAGAATTCGTAGGTTGTTTACGGATAAGCCCGTTTGGGAATGCCATTATGATGATGATGATCGATGGGTCATGGTGAGAAGCAATGATGTCCATGACAAGCACTTAGAGTTGGAGGGGTTGTCCTTTGAGAAAATGGACACTGATTGCAATGTCCTTAGTGATGAGGAGAATGGTTTGGTAGTTTTTGTTGAACCAAAATTATTAGATGCAACTGTAATTGAATTGAGTAGATGGAATGCTATTTGTGATGATTGTTATCTTAGAGACAGCGATTGTGGCTGTCACGGTAGAGCGTTGTTGTCGCTTTGTTCATATCTAATCATTATTTTACTTCATGGAAAATTTGATTCTCACAAGAAGGAAGTTTTTATCACACATGCCTTTCTTCTCTCTCTTTCCCTCTTTGATTGCACTTTGGATTATTTGAACACTTTACAATTTCAAATTATAATTTAATTAAATAGGATAACGCGTGCCCGACATTATGAATGGTTAATGGTTAACCTGGCCAAGTTTAATCCAATTCATAACTACGGCCTTGTGAAGCTTACTTGTTTAAGTTTCCATGCATACAGTGCGGTTCGCTTAATGCGTGTAACAATGAATTTTTAATATTTTCTTCAATTTCTAATTAAAGAGCATTAAGGATACTTTAAATTTTCCAAAATTAAAAGTTGCCTCAAGCTTTCTTTCTATAATTGCTACAAGCCTCGTTCTCATGCAATGGACGCAGCATATTATCCTGGTCTCTATCCCAGTATATCTGGCTAATCAAGAATGAAAAGTTTTATAACCAAAATATATTTCATAAAATCTAGTTTGGATAATTATAGAGCAAAAAGTTAAAATAGTTTGTATCTATATGATGTGAAACGGAGCTTCGTAAAGTCGAAAAATGTCCACTTCTAACAGGACGGAGCATTGAAAGTTGCAAAACGTTGTGGAGAGGCATGACTCGTTTCCAAACATGCCCTTAAAAATAATAATAAGGAACATTTTTGTGATAAAAAAGTCATTTTTATTATCATTTTTTAAATTCTATTATTATTAACAATTAATTTGAAAAAGATCATATTTTGCAATTAAAATTTTAAAAGAAACAACACAACGGCGTCTTTGAAGGATGGATCAAAGTGAAGGGTAGAGCCACTTACTCATCCCAACTCTGAAACCAGCTGAAATAATTCAAGTAACATAATCGAAGTATAATTTTGTGAAAATGTCTTTTCACACATATCATGTGGCAGCTATATATGGCGTGTCACTAATCTGTTTAGCACCACGTGTTGCGCCAGTAAGAGTTATAACACACTATTTAAGGCAATTTTTTTAATATTGCGATAATTTAGGGGATTCAACACAAGTGATGCCACATGTTCATGTGGCAAAAAAGCATATAAAGATGTCACGGGGCAAAAAAGAAGCCCAAGTTTTTTTTAAAAAAATTATATTATTTTGATAAATAATTTTTAAAAACAGTATTAATTTGGCCAATATAGCATGATGATGAAAAGTGTTATTTTCCTTTTTCATCTCCCAGATTAACTAAATTCCAAGTTCCATCTCATAGATTGAGGATTATCATACTCCCAAATTATCACGACTTCTGAGTTAATGCTGGAAATATATATGGCAATTTAGCAAAAAACAGCTCCGATTTTCAGTTCCTCTAATGATTTAGATGAAGAAAATTATACTTCTTTGACGAAAGAAATGTGCCTATATCATGAAATGCAGAGGCAGCTTGCATTTCTTTTCATTCAAACGAATTACACGAATGCCCACCTTCCTTTCCGAATCTTCTTCGCGGTAGAATACATTAGTAAAGAGGATGCAGATTTGAATAGTCTATTTTTCTTTAAAAACATAACGTTATCCTGTTGAGTGAAAGAAAAAATTCTGGTGCAGAGCTCAACAATTATAATGCAGAGGGATCCACCATTCCTGTACACACATAGTTCGCCTTAACATAACAATGTCATTTTCATAAGGATATTACTAAATCCAAAAAATAATGATATCTGCACAAATTTGTTGCGGGTTTAGTTAAATTTTTAGTGTAGACTTCAGCCTCTTAAGTACTACTTGGAGCTGCCTTTGAACCACTGATTGGCACATTATAGTGGGTATAGATGATTAACAACATAAGTATGACCCAGAAAAAGTGAACGATCAAGAAGAGATTACTCTCTGGAGTCTGGACCAAGAGAGACATCACCTAAATAGGAGCAACAATAAATTTAAACAAAATTAAGCATCAAAAGATAACTTAAATATCATCAAGCACTATTTCTTGGCACATCCCATTATAGTTTGTCGAAACTTAGAAGGTGAAACAGAAGTTGAAAAAATTACATATGTGCAGAAAAAACAAATCAGCACTGTATTTCTGTCATCACTCAAAAACTTTCACAATTTGTTAGGACAAAATTGATCCAAATTCTAATCAAAAGTGAAATGCCATTTCTTGAGGAGCATGCTTACAAGGATTGATAAGTTGTTATCAGCAAACTGTGACGGGAATCCTGAAAAGTATAGAAGCCATTCCTGCCTGCATGTTTCTTACATATTCTTCTTGGATCCTGAATGTGACAATTGCTTGTCTAAGGATTGTAGTTGGTTGCGGAGGTTCTGGTTTTCCTCAAGTAAGCGGTCATACTCAAGAAGGAACCCCTCAGATTGTTTTCTCAGAGCAGTTACACTGGCTTCTGCAACATCTACATCTTTAGTTTTTGACTGTAGTTCAGATTCTAGGCGGCTAAGTTCTGCTCTCAATCTGGCTGTTTCTCCTTCCATGGCTTTAATTTCTTCTGAGTTTGCAACTTTCCCATCTTCTGATGCGCGGGTCTGCTTCTTGACAGCCTCCATGCTCTTTCTTCGAATACGGAGTTCTCTTATGTAATGATGTAATCTGTCTATCATAAGTGCAAGAAAAAGGACAGCACCTGCAAATAATTGACCAAAGATGAATGATGCCCAGCCACCATAAGGAGGTTTGTTAAAATTTCAGAAACATTAACGAGAAAATAGGTCCAAAAACTCAAAATAATATCATTTGGTTGAATTAGAGTTGCAATTCGACTCTTAATCTATGTTTTAAGATTTGATCAGTGTAATGATAAATCAATGCCACAAAATTCTTGGAAGACAGTGAAGGAAATTTACGTTAAACATGGCATACTTCACATAGAGTACTTCAAGGAGCAGCTTGAGCAGGAATTAATTCATTTCTAGAAATACTGTCTTGGAAAAGAGTACAACATTATTGGGAAGATTTTGGATATATGTTGAATAATATTAGAATAATAAGATTTAATTAAACAAGTGTTTTTCTTGCCAAACAAACATAGACTGTTGGAAACAATTAGGTATGGGTGAAGACAGTAAGAGGAATACATAATAACTGTTCGGTTCAAAGGAAGAAAGGAGAGGCTATAAATAATTTACTATGATGCTTTTACAATGTGATAAATAAACCCATTAAACTCAAGCATTCAAGTTAATGATAAGTAAGTTAACATAGTCTAAACATTCGAAGTATTTTCCCTCCCTTCCACATCCCTTCATTATTGGCTCCCTCCTCTTCTCCCCAAATATCAAAACCAAACAAGTTATTTTTAAAAGAACCTCTCCCCTCCCTCCATTTCTCGCTAATCAAACACTATGTTAGGTAACCACAGAAAAAAGAAAGAAAAACAACAACACAACTAACCATCAAGGTGAGCTACCATGAAACTGAAACCAGTAACATGACAGGAGGTTGCATTTACATGCATTTGACATGCCAAATTCAAAGCCGCCCCCCCCCCCTCTTTCTCTTTCATGGGCAAAGTGAAAACAGTGTGTGCCTTGTGAACCCAAAAAATTAAATAAACGAAGGAACAAAAAGTAATGTCTCTATGGTTGTGCCGTCGATATAAAACAGTTGATCAAAATACAAAATGTCCATATAATGTCACAGCAAAGAACCTTTGTTCTTTGTTAACATGGCCTAGACAACAGACAATAAAAGCTCACATTGACAATTCACTGCAATCCTGAGGTACAAAATTTAACTCCAAAGACAATGACACAAGTCACCCAACTAAATGCTATCTGGTTGTGAGTAAAAAATTCCACTACAATAAAAACCATAGACATCTGATTCTTACAAAGAAAACTTGGCAACCCCCCAAAAGCGAAAAACAATACCACAAGTAGCAAACAGCACACATTTGAATAAAACTAGAAACCTATAATGCATGGAATGAATTGATTATCCAGGCAGAATCAGATACAACTAATAACGAATTAAAAAAGGAAATAAATTGAGATGAAAAAAAAGGAATGAATACCCATGAGTGTTGCTTCGAGGAGGTGCTTGGCCATAAGGACCTGATCGGTGGGATTAACAACAGCACCATCTTCGATCCCACGTTTCTGAATTTTGAACATGCTGTAGAGACTGGAGAACAAGACAACGAGAATGGTCCCTGCAACGGTCTTGACCATGATGGGTCCACGCCCTCGCTTCAAGCGATCCAAAGCCACAATCACGAGCTTCCTCAAGGGGGTCTTGAATAGCAACAACGCCACCATCGCTGCCTCAGAGAATATGGCCGTGAACAGCAACTGAATCATCTTCCTGCTTTCAGATCCTTCTGAATTCACTATGGGATCGGATAGACTCACAGATACACAAGTTTATTATTTATGGGCCCAGAGAGGTTGTGCGTCACTATCATGAATCATAGATCATAAATCATAGGAGATTGGAGATTGGAAAATCACCAAAGAAAGAAAGACTGTGACAGACAAAGGAGAAGAAGAGAGAGCCTTCCAAAAGCAAAACCACCATTCAATTTCAAGCCACAGCAAGATCTTGGGTCCAAAAATGTTACTAAAACAGTCTGTCCATCAATTTTTTTAATTATTGATTCAAATTTATTAGAAATAATAAGAAGTACATTAATTTTATTTTAAATTTAATGATTTTAATTTATATTTTAAATAAATTATAATTATAAATGTTAAAAATGAATTTTTTTTCAAGTTTAAAATTTGAAGATATAATTGAAGTGATAAAATTTTCGTTAAAAATATAATAAACATTATTTTTAATAAAAAAACTATTATTTGTAAGCATTTAAAATATTTTTAAGTATCAAAATTAACAAAATCGTTAAAAAAACAGATGAATCTTATTAATTAGTATTTAAAAGACATTGAATTTTTTATTAAAATCATATTAAATTGTAATAAAAATTTAAAAAATATATTAATAATATTTTAAAACAAAAATTTTATATTTTAAAGTTAGCATATATTTATGATACTCTTAATTATTGGTGTCCACGCTGTGTTAAAAAACATTTGATTTTTTTCAGTAAGTCCTCGTACTTTCGTAATTTTGTCGGACAAGGCTTTCAATTTATAGTTTTGCGTCACACGCATACTATTATCGTACATTCGCATTAATATTATAGTTAGAGGGATGAATGATGAATACACATACAAAGTGAGTCTTACTTAAAAGCTATATTAAATTTAGCCTACAAGTTCAAATCACTGATTATCTCCGTAATAGTTCAAATTATTTTCTATTCTTCCTTTTTAATTTAGAAGTTTGTAACTCAAATTGAGAAGTGGATTGCAAGCACATATTCTTTTAAAATAAAATGTTGTTTTACTATTCAAGAATTGCTTCATATAGATTTCTCTTTCTCTAAATTAAGAGAAGTACTATCATTGTAATTATAAATTAATCATTCATATAAACTGACCATGTGTAATGTCTTAAGAAATCATCAATCAAAGGCTACACATGTATTATCTTAATTATTACAACTAATCAATTTTTTACCTTACTTTCTTACGGTCTAACTATCGATTCACTTGTACCTTTTTAACTTTTCGGGAATAAAGAACCTCAGGTTATTACATTTGCCAAACTAAATAATATACATATGGGAAGAATCAAATTATACTTACAAGATACATTTATTTTTATATTATTAATAATTTCTTTAGAAAATTTCATTCTAAAATTAACTATTATTACAAGTATTAAGCACATAAATTTTATATATATATATATATATATATAATGTGATATAAATTCAAAATTAGTTAATAACCTATTTATATATGATCAAAATTAACATAATATACATTTTAAAAATTTATAAAAATAATTTTTTTAATAACAATACTATGAACGTTAAATTTATCAAAATTTGACACAAATGATTTAGGTAATATATAATTACAACTTCATACTTAAATTAATAAAAAATATTTTTATATTAAATTGTTAACAATGTAAAATAAATTAATTTATATTAGTGTAATTATTATTATTATTATATATATGCAAGATTTGTATTCGTTGATATTTAGTATCAAACTTTAATATTTAAATTATTTAATAATTTTTATAAAATATAAATTTTATTAATTTAATAATTAAATTGTTTTGTATTAATTATTTTTATAATTATGTATTTTTAAATTTTATATAATTTAATTATTTATCATCATGTTGTTTAAAATTTATTTTTTATATTTTAAAAATATTTTATATATTAAAATAAAATAGTATAAAATTAATCTATTGGATAAAAATATTTAAATCAACAATTAAGTTGATTAAATTTACAACCGGTTTCTTCTTCAATCTTCAAACTTGTGCCACTAATCTTCATTCTCACTTGTAGTTAACAATGGCCAAACTGATTTTCAATCGGTGGCAAATGATTAAGAAAGAAAATAGAACAATAAATTTAAAAGATAATTATAATGACCTCTCTTTTAGTTAACATTGATTATATTTACATTATGTTTATTTGAGGATTATACTCATTTTCTTTATGTTATATATTTTTCTTACACATTGACATTTAAAAAAAATACAAATTCTTTTTTTTTATTTAAGAATAATACACGCAATACTATAAAAAAAATAAAAGAAGGAAATTACAAAAGGAACAAGTATAATTTTTTTTTTGTAACTTCAAGAAAAGTCAATTTATTTGTCGTTAAATTAATTAATTTACTCTGTCATCATTTATCATCCCCTTTGTTTTTATTGTGACCACAATGAGTATGATTCGATTTAGTTTTTGTCGGCGGTACGTAATTTTAAGCAAGCTAGATTAGATAATGTGTTTATTTTTTAAAACAGATTTGTGAATTAGTTCAACAAAACAACAAAACTCAAGTACAGAAACTATATCAGCTTTACATACGAGCAAAACTTCTTGTATATGGATTGGGAAGTAAGCTTCAAACATGTTTCTCGAGACCTTAATCAACATTAAAAATTGATATTTTATGTAATATTATATAAAATTATTTTATATTTTTACTTATTCTTTTTTTTTCATAATATAAATTTATAAAATATATCCAAAATATATATAAAAAAAAACGTTAAGTTTTCCTTTAAGTGATACATATACAAAATATTTTCCCTTAGACGAAATAATAAAAAAGAAGCCGTAAGTATAGGTGTTTACGTCTGCATCCATCAGATCAGCTTGAAAAGGTTTGTTATCTTTCCCTTAAGATATAGTTTTAGATACCTTTTGTGTGATACTTTCAATCGTCTTTGGGAAATTCATATAAAGACGGGTTTGTAATGATTCAGTATGATGGTATAATAAAATTGTCATGATAAAATGGCTATAAATGGTTGGTTGACGACGTCAATTGATAGGTTAGGGGCTAAAATATTTCTACAATGACCATAAAAGGTTCGTCAACGTTTTGAATTGACAAGTTAAGAGTAGGTTTGATGTTTATTACAGTGGTGGAATATTGACTTTATAGAGGCATATAGAACGCATCAAAGTTATACACTGAGTCAAAGAAATAATTCATTTTGATATGGACTGAAGTTAGATAGGTTAATTTAGCTAATATCTGAAACTTACAAGGACAGTAATATTCAAATCTATTCAAGGACGCACAATGCTATATTGGTACCATGATCTTGAGGTGAAGTTTTGACGTACATCATTGCATGTGTCTTGTGCAACATCGTACATCATAGTGGCATATTGCACCAAAGATCACATTTTCTAACTTCCCTGTGAGATGTGAGACAAGTTAAGAAATAGATATTTGTCGCAGTTATAGTGTAGCGTGGCTTGTGACAAGTAGCCATGGCTACACATATCAATTGTGGCTAATATGGGCTTGGGTTAGGCCGGGATAAAGGGATTTTATTTGGGATGAAATTCTTGATGTATGTTTAGACGAGAATTTGTTAGTTATGCTAACAATTTAACTTTTATTTGATAAAAATTATGCTAACAAAAAATATCTTAAATTTCCAATATCTAATAATTTTGTGTCTTTTAGTAAAAAAATTTTCAGTGAAAATAAATGGGAAGAGAAATGATAATTTTTCGTAAGCTTTAACCACTATCATCTCTCTTCGCATAATTGAGCTTCCTCCAAGTTGAGATTTGTTAAGGGGAGTAAATTAAACTATTTATGTTAGTCTTTTTTTAAATTATGATGATATTATATTATATTATTGTCAATCATTTTAATATAACTAACCATTCATTTTCTTTTCCTTGTAAATTGGTAAATGTATAAAGAAAAGTAAAAAAATATTTTTGGTTAAATAAAGATTATTATACTCATACAAGACTCAAGTTTTACCTTGTATCAATTCCATAATGTTTTACTATGTCTCTACTCTGTGAGCAGTTAATTTTATCAATTTTTATTATTTAATTTTTGTATGTACCGCACCCGTCTCTGATGAAAAGACGGTTGTTGTTGATCGCTTGAAGAGTTTTCAAAAATCACTCCACATAAACATGTTTAACTATTTTTATTTTTTTATTTTTTTATTATTATATTCACATTGTAATATAACAACATCAATAATTTTAAAAAAAATAAGATTATCTAAACGTGAAAATTTCTATACTGTTCGAATGTGAAGTTCAACGTTTATACAAAAAAAAATTTGTCTTGATGTTTATTGGGTAGATTGGCAAAGATACAGCAAATGAAAAGAAATAGATTCAAAAGAATACAGAATGCAAATAACTCTCAATCACGTGAGTTTTATTGGTTTTAATTAATTTTTATTTTGCACACTCTTGAGGCAATGCAGATGGCTAACCCAAAATCTCCTTAACTGTGGATCCACGTTAATAATTGATTAATAAATAGTATCAGCAAAATTAAACTCTAAAAATCTTATTTATTAAAAAAAAATTAATAATTAGTACAAATGGTAATTATACTATAAGCTTGATAGCAAACTATTCACAATTATTCTCTTTATCTAAGAATATTTACAAAAAATTTATTAGTTATAGTACACATGTTAATAATACTAGAAAAGCTTACTTGCAAACTCTTCATAATCATTATCTTCACCTGACGATGAAAATAAAGCAGCTAATTGCCTAAGTTCTGAGAGACTCCTACCTAACTGTAAAGCAATTGTGATTTCAAACAACTCTCCATTTTCTCTTTTATCATGATCTTGTTCATTAATATTTAGCTCTATATTCTCTTCCATGAGCTTAAAGAAGCCAAGGGTCGCTCTATACAACTCAAACACCATCCCTACTTGCCCACCATGCTGCAATGTGTTAACAACACTTGCCAAAGCTCCACCAATAACCCCAAACATCACAGGCCAAGATGCATTCACAGAACTCAAAAAACCAGAACCCAAAGCTGCAAGGCCAGTGAGTAATGGACCAAAAATTGCCAATACTTTGTTCAAGTTCAAAACTTTTTTACTCAACCTCAAGTAGTCTTCCATGTCTTTCTTTTTCAAAATCATCACAATCTTTTTCATTTCTTCTTCCAACCTTGCATCCCATCCATTCTTCCCTTTCAGTTTCCCACCCAACTCTTCTTTTCTTAGACACTTTTGCTTCTGCTTAGGCCAACAGACTGCTGGCTCCACAGTTTGAGGAAATTTTTCTATCATTGAACCCAACAAAGGAAGAGGGTAAGCCCTATCCAATGCCAACAGTTTCCCCATTGCTTCATCAACATCATTTTCAGTAGGATTCCCAATAGCAAGCCTGGTTCTGAGTTCTCCACGCAGCTGCTTGAACAACCTTGCAGCATTTCTTTGTTCCTCAGCAAGCTGTGATGGCTGAATCTTGTTCATGATCACAAGTAACCCTGTGGCTACCATGTAAAGAATTGTGGAGGACACTTTCAGTGCCACAAGAGGTGCTCCACTTGAACTAATGGCTGCAAGGCCAACCATGGTTGCACCAGAGAGAGTGATCATATTAACAGATGTAAGTAGTAGGTGGTTCCAGTTGTCGCGCTGAACTCCAATATTTCTGTGCATCTCCAATCTATCTGCTACAATCTCCATTATCAAATGAAGCTTAATAACCTCCATAGAATTTAGTGTACTTGTGCTAGGTGTTGTAGAACTATCAGTGTTGATATTGGAGTAGTAAGGATCTTTTACATGAGTTGTAGCGGTAGCTGAAACGTAATTATTTAGATAATCCAATTCTGCCACCAAGCTTCTGGTGGGAAGCCTTGGAGTGGAGATTTTGGTTACCTGGATCTTAGGAGCATTGATTGTGGCAGCTACTTTTCTTGTACTGCAATATGATAAAGAACAAACTTTGCTTGAAACAAGATTGGTTCCCATGTGCTATTGCCACTGGTATGTCAATATTGAGTACTTCTGTTGAATGAAGGCCTTAACTATAAAGGTTAGAGTGTATGTGATTGAAGATGTTTGGGATTGAATTGCTACTTTCTCTTATAGCACATGCATATATATAAGAAGATGAGGTGGGATTGAGAAGTTTCCTATTGAGGCTGATTTTTGGGCAAATCTATGTCTGTCCTTTCGTTTTGGCTACTTCTGCTCCGAGTTCTCTCTCCTATGCTGACTTTCAACAGAAATAACGAGTAAACACCCTCTGTACTAAACAAATTTTAAAAAATTGTTATACAAAATAAAACATTAAAACATGACCTGAAAAAGGGTTAAGGACCTCGCAAAAATTAATTATAAAAAAAAGAACCTCTTGCTAAATGTTTTAACCCGCTTTTTTGACAATCAACCACCATAATACTATAATAATATCTGCAATAATAAAACGTACATATACGTCCACAAGAAACTAAATCACATGGCTATGCTTAATATTTTAGTACATAGCCATGCATTTAATCATTTAAAACATTTGACAGAGTTTAATAACGCATAATTCAAAGTTCTTCTTCTACATTTAGTGCATTCTTTCACGTGGGTTGAGTAAAATGCTTTCCTCGGTTGATGACTAGGGGTCGGGGGGGCCGCGGTTGTTCACAGAATATGATCGCTTTGAAATTAATGTACATACATCTAAAGTATAACTCAACATGGTCACAGGTTTCGTTTTCTGACCTTTTCCTCATATAATCCCTCCGCATTATGATTAAATTCTCTGAGCTACATCTGTAAGTAAAATAAAATAATTCTCTTGTTCACACATCCATCACCTTTTTCCAACTTGAATACTAGACCTAATTCTTCGCAGTAAGTGTTTGGTTATTTACATTTGTTATAATTCCATATATTGGGGTTATTGCCAATAAATGGAATTATAACAAATAGTATGATCCACAATCAAATTGGGTTGTTATGTTGAAATTCATATATCGAAAATAGATAACGAAATAAAACAACTTTGCAACAAATAAATTTTGAGGACAACGAAAATGAAAGCATGAATAATTTAATATACTAAAGTCATGTGATATTCTTTCTTAATTGTTTTGTTGAAATAATTGTGTAAAATGAATGATATCGCGAGTATATTATATACTTTCAACTTTGTAAGGCAAGGAGTCAACTATCTCTTATTTTCGGTATACACACTAGCTAACACAACAAGGAACAAACCCGAAGAGTTGATTCAACTTTCACGTGACGGCAAACAGAGCGCGTGCCACATATTCCTCTCAAGTTTCCACAACACGAATTTTGACACAAAACTCATGCTATGCTTCACACCCTTTCGTATAAACGAGCATAAAACCCTAATTATACAATGATCTATCATAATTTTTACGTTTCCTATGTTGTTCTGTACTGTTTATAAAACTTTCAAATCATCAGTTGTTAAATTTAGAGAAATTATTACTTTCTTTCAGAATTTTTATCATAGAACATCAATAATAAATAATAACCATCTAGTTGTCTTTTGTGCATCTATATTTATAGGATCAATTGCATCAAGTGATGGTAATGAAGAAGAAAATAATTTCCTCTAAAATGAGCACTGAACCATCGGTGCTCAGTTATTGCTTTGTCTCCAATATTTATTTGATATTTACGCATGAGGATTAACTTTCACAAACTTCTAAATTCCAAGAGCCACCAATTGATGATGTCTACATAATCAGACAAACTAAAAGATCTTCCAAATACATATGAACTTAAAATGCAGATCATCTGAAAGTACATTCGTTTAAACTGATGCAAACTACTCTAGCAAGCAGGAGCATCACTTATAAGACTAAACTGTAATCTTCTTGCGTTCAGGCTTTAGTCAGTGTCATAGTTCGCGCTCGAAGGTTCAAGAATATTCCCCTGAAAAATACACATAATGAATTATCTCAATTTAGTGGTTGTTTACCAAAGGGAATGATGATTAAGAAGTCAAGGAAAGAAGAGGAAATGGCGAACCAAAAACACGTACCAGCAAAATGCTACTAAGCTGTGGAAAACAACACGAAAATGAAGAGGCATGAATTTGTGATTTATCCACCCCACAACAGGCCAGAACTGCAGTTCAATTCATTGGGGGTTCTAAAGTCAAAATCAAAAGAGTGGGTCTTGTAGTAAATTTTGTTATTCTCTACACTTGTAATAGAAGATTACCGTCCATGATGTGTACTGCACTGATGGATAGTCTTTCTTAACTTTAGCTTTGACATGCATCCAAGGTCTCCCTGCAATCCACTTTTTCATCATAAACACAACCACCAACCAAACATGCCATTTTACACATCATTTTAGGATAAATCTCAATTTTTTTTCATATAAAAAGAATAAGTAAACAAATAGTTGACCAGGAATGTCATTGAGTTGGGTACCCTATTTTTGACACTCATGGGAATTATGTCAGAGTTCGGAACCCTATTTTTGACACTGATGGGAATTATTCTAATTTTTTCACACTTTCCACCTGTATCTGACATTCTGGTTGGTGTATTCCCTTGATCCTTCAATGTAAATAAGGAAGTTAGGTGTTGAAAAATGACAAACCTTCAACAACTAATCCGTAGTAAATCAGGAAAAGCAAATTGTTCAATGGAGAAGATGTCAACTGTTCAATCAGAACCTGAAAAGGGAAAATCAAAGAAAAATTACTAAAAAATGTCAAGTTATATATATCATCTTTTCTCTTGTGATCTTATTTGTGTTGGGAGAGGTGGTACATAAAGCAAAAATGACCAGAAATAAAATATTGTATAAATATGTTCAGAATGATATCAGTTTAAGAATTTGATTTATTTATATAGCATTTTGAGTGGAATATTACACAGTTTCAAAAGTGTAAATCCGCCACTTTTGATAGGATTTGTAAATCATTTAATTTCCAATTAATTATTTTCAGTTCTAGATGTCAAAATGTTCCAAAATCCAAACACTGCATAAGTTAGCTGAAGCATCATGCTGGAAATAATGTACGAAAAGCAGATTGACGGCACAAGTGCCAGTTATAATCCTGAATTCAGGTCGTGGAAGAAATAGTTACAGCAGACTGTTTGCTAGTTTTACCTTCTTGGCCACAGTTTTTGAATCTTTCTTTCCTTTGAAAATTTTATCCAGTAGTAAATGAAAAAAGTGTCCAAAAGGTCCAAGATAACCGGCTCCGAAAACCTGCATGCAATAAACAATCCATATGATTCCTGATGCATACATATAACAACAAAAAGCACAAGCCACTGAAAATGGTGGTAGTTAAAATATGAAGTTTAAAGCAAGCCTTACTGAATTGGCTACTATTTCATCCACCCATTTATGCATGGCATAGTTCTTCAAAATGAGCAGCAACATGTTAAATTTTCTTTTGGTGAAGCCCAAAAATTAATAACCCATTTAGAGTAAAACACCATTCTGGTCCTTAAAAGATTTCAAATCAGACCATATATCAATCATTGAAAATCATAAATCACCATTTTCATCCCTCATGAAAGATGAAAAAGTCAATCCTCTAACATAATTTAATCTTAGTAAAAGACTAAATTAATTAATATTTTTATCTTAGAGGAACGAAAATGATCATTTTTATTTTTCATCCTTTAGGGACTAACATGATTGACTCCGAGTCTTTCAAGACCAAAATGACGTTTCATTCAACTCATTTCAGTATTTTTAAAAACAACTTTTGCTCAAGAAACATGGCCCAAAGGAAATAATAGAAACTAAAATGGAAGAAAAGTAAACTAAGTTGAGAGAAAAATAAAATTGTATTAATCTGAATGAGTGAAAATGTGATATTACAAGAGGAGATAGGAGGCTTATAGAGCCCATGGAACCAACTATCTACTGACAATCCTAACTAATCTCTAGCAGCCAATAGAGTTCCAATTTTGTACCACACCCCCCAAGTCTTGATAGTCTAAGCACTTTCTCTTCCACATGAATATTATAAATTTAGGTTATTATTCTAAACTAGTTAGGACTTGGGTAGCACAAAATAGGAAAAATAAAAAAAAGAAAAGAAAAGGAAAAGAAATTCACCACTTTGAGAAGAAGTCGTTTGACTTGAAGTTTCTGAATGCCAGTAAGCTTCTGAGATACAATATCGCTGATCCCTGACAAAACCCCTGCAGTGATTATCTGGTTTAACCCCAGTGAAGCAGGGGGAAGAAGCAAATAACAGCATACATAAGATTAGCCACAATGAATCATTGAATCCAGATAAACCCACCTTCCAATATCTAATCAGAATCGTTACAATGGAAATTGAAGGTGAGATAGATGCAGAAAAAGAGGAACCTTGGTTCTCAAAGGGTGTTGTTGGAGCTGTTTCACGTAATTGTTCAGTCCCTTCTTCGCTAAAGATGCCATCTTGCTCACACCCTTTGACTTGAAACAGGTAAGCAAATTTGGGACTGCGAAGTGTTTACTGTTTACTATGGTTGTTGTCGCAAAATATCTTCCCAAAATGTGAGAAGACATCAATCAATGTGGTTGTTGGGCCCCATTCACATCTTTCACTATTACACATGTGCTACTATATATATATATATATATATATATATATATATATGTGGGTGTGTATATATATATATATAAATTATTTAAAAAATTAGAAAATATCATTTTAATTATAATTAAAAAAATAAACAATAATATTAACAATAATTAAACTTTATTTCACGATTTAATACATGAAACACGCGATCTCATTCAACTTAGTAAAAACTATTAATCAAATGAAATTTTATTTGTAAATTGTAATTGTTGAAATTTTGTTGTAACGAAAAAAATTTCAATCAAATGGACCAACGATTTATGAATCTAATTTTAATGTAAAATTATCTCACTAGTGTTAACATTTTCCTTTATGGATCACGTGAGAAGTAAAAACTTGCATTTGGATTTGGTTGATGAAAATATCGACTGTTCAGCCCTAATCCATTTGAAAAAGGGGCTTTTGTCAAATGAAGATCCGTTTAATGATGAAAAATTTGCATGTTTTCTTTTAAAGAAATGGGGGTAAAAGCCCAAGCCGAAAGAATACCCTTCTATAACTAAACCAAATAACCAGACCAATGAGAAAAAAGAAAAATAATATATAGCTTCAGATACCTTTTAGCACGTCACAAAAATAAAATAAAATAAAATCCCTTCGTAAGTTACAGTAATCGCACACAATATAATTGAAATTGTATGTAATATCATGTATTGTTGAAAATTTATTTATTGACACTCAATTTTTAGGTGCACACAGAGTGAAAAGAATAGCGAGATAAGAATAAAAGAAAAATAATAATAAGAGATGTGATAAAAACAAAAAAAAAAAAGTAAGGCAAGGATGAGAGAATGAAATATAAATGTAAGATAAAATGGGTGTTAGAGATATAAGACTTTATTATTTCTATCTCTGTCTTACTTGTTTTCTCTGTACATGCATCTTAAAAACATATTTTAAATATAAAAGAGATACTTAAAAAAGTTTCAAATTAATATTACAAAATATATTTTTCATAGCAATAACTTAACAGGGCAAACAAAAAGATTGAGCCTTCTGAAACTCCCTACACAAAACCAAACTCTATTTATTTCGCTGGACTTGTTGTAATTTATATAAACATTATTGTAAGAAGTTAACTTGCTGTTGTTGTTATAAGCGACCACCTTTATCATTCATTAAAATACAATATATCAAATAGTTGAGGTCCACCTAATTAAAAGTACAAACTTCTCTCTTAAGTATCTTATACGTCGTCTACAAAGTGACCAACTATATATAATCTAAAGTGAAGAAAAAAAATCTGGAAAACATCTTCATGTTCATGGTTTTACGTTTTAGTTTGCATTATTCTGTCATTTTTAGAAAGCTGATCCTTGAAAATTTATCGATTTCTTATTTTATTTTATCTTAAAAATATAATTTTTTTATCTTTATTATTGTTCATCCTATAAAAAGACAAAATTGTTTAATTAAAAAAAAACAGTTTAGCTTTGAATGAATTCATTTTCAAACAGTAAATAAGTAAACAGACAAATACTTATTTTTCATCCTTAATCTGGTAAAAAGATTCCCTAACACTTAAGAGTTAATTAAATTACTGCAATTAAGTGAAATTGTTTATGGTATAGGCCTAGGCAATTGCCATTTAGGATGGGTCTCTATAAATCTTTTTCCTGCGCTATATATAATATTACTTTGCTTGATGGAATCAGGGGCGTCATTCCCTTCTTACCATTTTTTACAATAGAAAAAACAAAATAAGTCTAGCTTTGAATGAATTCATTTTCCAAACAGTAAATAAGTATTTTTCTGAGCAGAAAAATATGTTTGAAGCATGAATATGTGAAATTTACGATGATTTTTACATCGTCATTAGTATAATACTCTTTCAATTCAAATCTGCCACACATTCTTGACACAGCAACGTTGAGTTGCCGCCGGCTCACCCCACCCCATTTCCTGTTACATTGCCCTTGACTTTTATTAATCACAAATCCGAAATTAAACCGATTATTGTATTTCTACGTTTGTGCTTTATCGGAATGAACACATTTTGCTTCTGAAAATATGTAATTTAATTTCCTCATTCTTCAAATCTTAGTTTGCCAATAAAGTCCACAAAAGAACTTTTGTCTAACGAAAGTTCAATTTTCAATATTAACCGCGTGGAGCATTTTAAGAGATACTCTTAATTCGTATATGGCCGAAGAAACTTCAAAGTTAAAGACATTATCGATTGGGACATTAGTGATAGCCAATCGCCAATATATTGAAAAAGTAAAAATTACTGGCTCAACAAAGAGGACTTGTAGGACAAAAAAAAAACGCAGTCGTATATACACTATGTTGTAAGCTAATTCTTTTGTTTTGCAAGTAAAGCAGTACTATAGCCTTATGGTTTTTCTACGTAGCATGTTGAGACCCAAAACGAGCCATGAAGGCTAGGAATTTTGAACAGAGACCATGTCAATGAAACTGGTCAATCATGGGTTTCCTTATTTGATTTTGACTCTTTCCGCTTCCCTTTGGTTCTTTATAAATACTAACACCTACGCATCAACATTATCAACAATTTCCCTAAACCACTCTCCTAAACACACAAAGCAAACAAGCCACTCTCCTAAACACACAAACTACATATAGAGAAAGTTTTATTAACCCATCATCATGGCTTCCATACAAACCTCAGTACTACTCTCTTGTTCTTCCTTGTCTTCAAAGAGAATAAATGCCTCAATCAATGTCCCAAAACTCCCAAGAGTCGATTTTTCATTGCAAAAGATACTTACCATAAAGCAAACGGAGGAATTGAAACTCAAAGGTCACACCCCATTATTAGACAAGAATGTTGACAGCACACAATTGCATGATGATAGACAACAGCATTTTTCAAACTCTAAGGCCACTATTCAACTCTATGCAATCTTGGAAGCAGTGGCTGACAGGGTTGAAATGCACAACAACATTGGTGAGCAACGTGACAACTGGAACACCCTTCTTTTGAACTCCATCAACATGATTACACTCACTGCCACAACCATGGCTGGTGTTGCAGCTACAAGTGGTGCAGGTGCACCACTTTTGGCTTTGAAACTATCTTCTGCTTTGTTGTTTTCAGCAGCCACTGGGATGTTACTTATCATGAACAAGATCCAGCCCTCTCAACTCACAGAAGAACAACGCAATGCTACTAGATTGTTCAGGAACCTTCAGACACAAATCCAAAACACAATTGCACTTGGAAATCCTACAGATGAAGATGTCAAGGGTGCAATGGAGAAGGTTTTGGCGCTTGACAAAGCTTTCCCACTTCCCTTATTGGGAGCTATGCTTGAGAAATTCCCTGCAAAATTTGAGCCTGCTGTTTGGTGGTCTTCCACTCAGTTTCAAAGGAAAAACAAACCCCACGAAGGAAAATCACAAAGCCAGAAAGTGGAAAAAACGAATGGATGGAGTGAAGAACTAGAAATTGAACTGAGGGAGGTTATTGAGGTTGTAAAGAGAAAAGACATTGAGGACTATGACAGGCTTGGAAACATAGCGCTGAAGATCAACAAGGCTTTGGCTATTGCAGGCCCTTTACTCACAGGAATTGCAGCAGCAGGATCTGCATTTGTAGGCAATGGGTCATGGTTAGCCTTTGTGCCACTCATGGCTGGGTCGTTGGCTGCTGCTATTAACAGTTTTGAGCATGGTGGGCAAGTAGGTATGGTTTTTGAACTGTACAGAAACTCTGCAGGGGTCTTCAAGATGTTAGAAACCTCAGTTGAAGCAACTTTAGAAGAGAAAGATTTGGAGAGAAGAGAAAATGGGGAGCTCTTTGAAATGAAGATGGCTTTGCAGTTGGGAAGAAGTGTAGCCCAGCTTAGAGAATTTGCTTCTAAATCAGCTTCCTATCGTATGGAAGGTGTATCTGACATAGACGAATTTGCCAGCAAACTATTCTAAGAGAGAAAACATTTATCGAATGCTTTTTCTTTCATTCTTTCATTCGTTTTGTGCAGTTTTCAGATGTAGAAAAAGGACTTTGTTACACACTTGTTTATGAGAACCAGGATCGCAGTATTTTGGTCTTCTACGATATTAGTTTGCATTCAGAATTTGTTCTTGAAACATTATCTGTATTTAAAATTTAAAATTTGATTCTTTAACTTGATAAAATGTACATCTATGATGTATATAAACAGCTGCAATATATCATTTTATTTATCTCAAATATATTAGAAGTCATTTTTTTCAAATTATTTATCGCTTTAAAATATAAAAAATTATTAGTTACATTTTTTAACAATATTTTATTTATAAGAATAAATTTATCAACTAAATACTAAATAACTCAAAAATTAATTATCACTTAATTACTACAATAATGCCATCACTTTCAATAGAAATATTTTAACAAAATTAATTCACTTTGTTATGATAAATAAATTTTATTATTTTCTTAAAAGAAATGCATAACTAACGTCTAATATGATGCGGAGAAAATATACATATTTAATACCCTTCATATTGTTTATCATATTTTTTATTATTATTATTATTATATTTTTATTTATTTTTAAGGAGCAGGCATTTTAAAAAAGGTTTATCTAATTTTTTTTAAAATTTTATATTATATCCAAAGTGATAGATTTTTTTTATATGAGAAAAAATTATTAAAATATGAAATATTTTTAAAATATCATTACGATTTTTAACTAAAAATTTTCAATTACATTTTTTATTTAAAATTTTTATTAATTTTTAAAAATCTTCATTAATAAGTTTTAAATTTTTATTTTTTTTAAAAATCAGCATTAACAAGTTTTAAGACTTTTTAACTTTTCATTGCTGTATCGTTAAATTTTTTCACCTACACAAAAAAAAATTATTTTTAAACTCTATATGTTTATAATTTTTTTAAAATATTATATTTTAAATCCTAGATGATGCGTTGCCATCTTTTTAAAGTGTTAATTAAATGGATAAAAAAGAAATATAAAAAATGGAACACTTATCGGATGAGGAAGGAAGAAAATAAAAATATAACGTTTGGTTCAGTATTTGCTGTCCTTGTCAAAGTCAGTCACGTACAATGGGTACGATTTTTCAGGAGGATCATTGATAACAGTTAGACTATGATATTTTTGAATCCATCACTCTCATGTTTCGTATTTTTATATTTTCAATTAAGTGAATTATTTTTTTTAAACAAAAATAAAAAAATAGCGGCACATAAAAATTATATTTACACTAAAAAATGAGAGAATACTGATCTGATATTTTTGCAGTAGAAATGTCACACACCAAAATTTACACTACTTTATCACTTCATTATTGGATTATAAGGTCTACATATATTTTTTAAATTATTAGATTGTAAAAATTTAAAATTGTCGCTATCTAAATTTAATTGAGATAAAAATATTTACATGTAAACTTATATATATAATTTAAAAGTTTTTTTAATCTTAATCTAAAGGACTAAATTTAAGTATCTATAAATAAAAAAAATTATAAAAAATATATATAATTATTATATTAAAATTATAAAAATATAATAAATATTTTTTTAATAAAATTTTATTATTATTAACCGCTTATCTTTACCTCTAAAAGCTAGCATTAACAAAACTCATAATTTAAAGCCAGCCTAATTCTCATATATAAAAAAAAATAACTTCGTAATTTAGTATGAGATAATTAATATTAATGTTCAAGAGTATTTGGGTTATAAAAAATAATTTATTTTTTTTGTTTTGATCTAAACAAATCTCATTAAATTGAATTCACTCTCTTTAAATAATGTTCAGTAGCTTCCACCACTATATGCAATTATTAATTTATGATTTTTTTTATTTTATTCTACTTTGATTTCAATGTTCTTCCGTCAAAATTTATTTATTTTTAAATGAAAACTCAATTTTTTTAAATCCCAATTTTCATTGTCTCATCTTTTTCTTTGAATGTGTCCTAGTTCATTTAAAAAATTATAATTATTGGCTCGTTACTTCAACATCTTCTAAGAGGTAGGTTAGTATTGTACACGATAGCAAAATAAATATTACTAATAAAATTTGTCATCAATAAATATGGTTATGATTTCATTCTTTAAGAGTGGAGCTAACGAAAATAAATAAAATAAGTTTTTTAAACATTTTTATTATAACTTTTATCAACTCATCTATCTAACCTAAAATATGCATAAGTTAAAACTTGATTAACTCGACAATTCAGTTGGATAGAATTAGTATATAATTTTATATAACTAGGTTGAAATGGTTCTTAATTTTTTAACCAAAACCCGTCCGAACTCACCCAATGTCAGTCCTACTTTGTTTGTCTTAATTGTTGCGTGAAAAAAAAAATTGATCAATAATTATTACATTAAAACTTTAAATTATATTATAATATAATTTTTCTATAAAAATATTTCATTTAAAGTAATATATCAATTATTAGTTAGACTAGATAAAAAGTCAAATTATATTTTTTTCAGATATTTTTAACCGAATGAAATATTCATAAAGAAAGTTACTATATATATAGCTGAGAATCGATGATATATCACACAACTTGTGATGGAGTGCTGGCAATTAATTACAAGTTGGTTAATCGATGTCAATGAAGTGCATTTGCCCTTTTCAACTGAACTGGTGTATAGTTTTTACTAATTTTTAGATAATGTGTAATCCTTTCACAATATAAAGTAGGCTTTATACAATAGCTAGCTATTTTTAATTTTTATTAGTAATATTTTATTGATAGATTATTAACAAATATCATTTTAGATTCATATTAAAATTGAGACATGTCTTAGACCTTAAAATGAGGTACTTTCTTTTTTCCTAAACCTTTTTTTTTTTCACGAAACTAAAGTTGTTTATTTAAAAACTCAATTTATCATGAATAAAATGTTTTGATTGCTATGATGATGGTTATAAAATTGTTTGAACCGAAAATCCTCTAATAAAGATGTCAAAATTTGAAACGTTGTCAAAATTTCATTTATAAAAAATCAAAGCAAGAACAATCTAATATGATACTTAACTGATTCATTTTAGTTTGTCTATCAAAATCAAAATTCAAAATACAGTGAATAAAAATTAAGTTATTTTAACTCAATTCATCATTGATTAAATGGATTGGTTCAATGGACTGGCTCCTGAAATTTTAGAAATATATATATATATATATAAAAAATAAAAAATCTAAAAAACAGAAAAGTGCATAGTTTGAACAAAGTTGGGTAATTAACAGCTAAGATTGAACATAGTGAGGCAAAAAGTGCATGGTTTGATTTCTATTGTTGATAATTTATTAGTAAGTTATTCATAAATATAATTGCAAGCTCTGTTTAAAATTGGTCGAATTCAATTTAAAATCCTATTTAACTTAAACTATAATATATGTTAAAAATAAGACACATAACTTGAATGAATAAACATGTGCCTACGTATGCATGCGTATAACTAGCAA
The DNA here is from genome assembly GCF_003935025.1 of Abrus precatorius. Classification (NCBI taxonomy): domain Eukaryota; kingdom Viridiplantae; phylum Streptophyta; class Magnoliopsida; order Fabales; family Fabaceae; genus Abrus; species Abrus precatorius. The sequence continues at coordinate 27,598,265 of NW_020874292.1, read as the reverse complement.
GGTTCATGACATGTCATTGTAGCCCATTACACATATTGGCACTTTAGGACCAAAATTTAGTCTAAGAGTTGAGAGCTGTTTGCATACACTTTGGACTAAATCTATATTCAATGTTAAATAATATTCTTATTTTGAATTTTATCTGATCAACTTTTCATTGAAATAAACTTTTAATTTATAAGTCGTTTCAAGCATGGAGATGGTAGACCCGAAACTGTTTTTTTTTAATCTTTTTAATATTTTTAAATGATTTTTCTTTCTGACCAAAGATAATTGAATGATTTATCAATTTGATTAAAGTCAATTAAATTAAACATTTGCGCAACAGTCTAAAGACTTACAATTTATATATTAAGAAAGTAAAGGCTTGTTTAGTTTGTTTCTGTTTTTAAAAATTATATTTTAAAACACGGCTTAAAAAATAAAAATAAAACTTATATTAATAAATATATTTTATTTTATTTTAATTTAAAAAAATTAAAAACAGAAACAAACAAGATTTAGATATTGAAGAAGTAAATATAGAGTCAACTAATCGGTTGAACAATCAGATTGATTAAGCCTATTAAAATACATTTCGATTGTCTCTATGTTTTTTTTTCTTAAAATAATAATAATTTTACAATTTTAAGGTAGAATTTTTTTTTTCTTTCTATTTTATCCTTAAGATAATTTTTATCTCAGAATCCATTTTTTATCTTCTTTCTTTATTCATTGATTGTATAAATAAATTTTATAATGAGTATAATAGAGAATTTTAAAATAATTTTAATTAAAATAAGATAATTAAATGTATTTCTTAGTTCTTGTGTCACAATCTTAAACAACTATAATTTTAGGGATGGAAGAAGTAAAATTTATATTAACATTATCATTAATTTAATTTATTTTTACTTGTTTGAATTTTCTCTTAAGCAGTTTTAAGTTGATCTGATTTATGTAAATATAAATACAAGTTTAAATTTATGTAAATATAAATGAAGCAAATGTATGCCGTGATTTAGTTTCCAGCTCTGTCTTTTGAACAGTTATGATGCCACGAAGAAACTGTCCAATTTAATTACTTTTGTACGAAGAAAATCATAATGAATAGGCAGCGTTTTGACCTTATGATATTTCTATGTATTTGATTTTTTTTGTTTTTTTTGGTCAACCATGTTTTTCCTTATTCAAACTCGAAAATTTATAAGCGATTTAATAGACTAAGTAAAAGCCTTGGGGTTAAAGAATGAACACTTGTTAAAATTCTTGGATGACATGTTGCATTCGTGTATATACCATAAAAATACAATAATAAGATACATTATCATATTATAATATTTATGTGCGTAAGCTGAAATTATCAATAAAAAAAAGGTTACATACGTCTTTACGTATTTTTAATATCAATTTTCCATATAAGAAGTAATAGTTAAGATTTATTTATTTACTCTCTCTCACATAGGCAGATATTTTCTCACTTAATATATATACTTTTACATCCTTCTTTATATGATAAATTCAATTTCTCATAAGACAACTTTTAAAATCTGTACATATTTTTACTTTTAGTTTTCAATATTTATTATATATGCAATTTTAATTTTTTAATTTAAATTATTCTTATCTTTAAAGTTTCTCAATTATTTAGTTAAGTCTCTTATTTCAAAAGTTTTATGTTATAATTAAAAAATATATAATAAAAATATGATGTATTATTAATTTATTTGTTATTAAAAATATAATATTTAATATATATATATATATATATATGGTTAGAGCATTATGTTATTTGAATACCATTTTAAATACTTATATATATATATATATATATATATATATATACACCACAGTCTTTATCAATACTTGTATTTTTGAAACTAGGCTTTGTTCGATATAGGTGTTCATTCTAATTATATTTTAGAATGATTAATTATCACTAAATACTTAAAAAAATTTAAATAAAATGAATACTGCCAACAGTTTTAAACTAAAAATTATCCAGGTTTTAAAGTAAAAATAAATTTTCTTCTAGTTAAAAACTTTAAAAATAAAGTTATTCTGAGTATCTCATTTATTAAAGTTTATTTTTTTACAAATTTCTAAAGAAAAAATAACAATATATCAATTAGGTAAATAGATAAATTTTCTATTAAACCTATTATTAAAAATATTAATCTTATCTAAAACAAGATTAATTAAATCAATTTTTAAAAAAATAAATTTCTTTTAAAAATATACAATCTCAATTAGACAGATCCCAAATACAAGAAAGGATTTAACATATTCTTTTATATATATATATATATATATATATATATATATATGTAATCTTCCACTTTTTTTTATTTGACATATGTATTTTGGAATAAAAAAATACATATTAGATATGATTTATGAAAAATATTTAAAAAAAATAAATTCTCACTAAAGACAGTCAAATTCAAATGAATAAAAAATTAATTCAGTATTGCTTAAAAGAGATTAATAATCTCTTAAGCCAAAGATTAATTGGAAAAAGTAAAACTTTTTGGTCTAATTTTATATTTTATGTCAACAAGCAAGCAAAATTAGAAAAATAATACTTAAATTAATTATAAACTTTTTAATAAGTCTTTTAATGATTAGGTATCCTATTTATAATAAGAATAATCCTTTTAATAAATTAAATAATATAAAAAATATTTTCTAAATTTAATATAAAATTAGGATATCAATAAATTTAAATCAACAAAATAGATAAATATAAAATTACTTTTATTATTGTTCTTTTTGAACAATATAAATTAAATGTAATACCTTTAATATGAAAAATGCTTCTATTAAATTTTAAAAAATTATAAATAATCTATTCAATTCTTATTTTAAATTTGTCATTGTTTACATAAATAATATTTTTTTTCAATCTATTAACATGCACTTTAAGCATGTTAATGTTTTTATGAATATTGTAAAGTATTTTAACAATATAATTAAATTTTTTGTATGATAGGTTTAAGAAAAATCCTGCACCTTAAATAGATATTCATGCTGATGTTGTAAAAGAGATTATGCTTATATATATATATATATGTATATATAATTATATTTTTTAATATTTAAATAATAATTTTATAATAAAAATTGTTATCTTAATAAATATTTAAACTAATATTATTATAAATTAGAAGATGAAATTATAATTTTAATTAAAAAATGGAATAGCACTTAGCCAGTGTCTCTAAATTTTTTCCAATGAAAGGAAAGCTCTGAAGGCCTCCTATGAGAATGTTTAAACTTTAAATCACTACGTCAGCATGAAGTGGAGAGCAGGCTATGGCATTGGCTACAATATTTTGAACAGGAACGGGTCAACATGACATAAGCAAATATGTTAAGAGGACCCAATCAGCGTGTTAATATTTTTTCCGAATCTAGCACCTTCTCTTCTGTTCCCAGTTTCTATTATAAATACACATATCAATTGCCCAATATCTCCATTCAAAACCTTCCCCAAACCAAAACCAAAATCTTCCCCTTAATGGCTTCCTTACGAGCCTCGTTGCTACTTAACAACCCCTTATCTTCTTCAAATTATTCTTCTTTAAGGAAAACCAATTGCGCTATCAATGTCTCGAAACTACCACGTGTCTCTTTTTCTTTTCCAAAAGCATCATCATCAAGGAGAATTCTCGTTGAGGAATTGGACAAATTCTCAGACACAGCCCCATTAATGGAAAAGAACGACACCATCAAAATATTACATGATGGTAATATATTTGACAACTCTACAAATTCAAAGGCCATTATTCAACTCTATGCAGTCTTGGAGGCTATAGCTGACAGAATTGAAATGCATAACAACGTTGGAGAACAACGTGACAATTGGAACACCCTCCTATCAAACTCCATCAACATGATAACGCTCACAGCTTCAGCCATGGCTGGTGTTGCTAGCATGGATAGTTGTGGTGGTGCACCACTTTTATCTCTGAAGCTTTCATCTGCTCTTTTGTTTTCTGCTGCCACGGGGATGTTACTCGTGATGAACAAAATCCAGCCCTCACAACTTGCTGAGGAGCAAAGGAACGCTACAAGACTGTTTAAGCAGCTTCAAACACAAATCCAAACCACTATTGCAATTGGAAATCCCAGTGAAGGTGATGTGAGGGATGCAATAGAAAAGGTTTTGGCTCTTGACAAATCTTATCCACTTCCTTTGTTGGGAGTAATGCTTGAAAAGTTCCCAGCTAAGTTTGAAGGAGCTAGGTGGTGGCCAAAAAGTAGATTGAATAGCAATGATAAAGTGCATGACAAGTACAAGATGGATATTAAGAACAATAATGGATGGAATGTGGAGTTGGAAAAGGAGATGAGAGAGGTTATTGAAGTGGTGAAGAGAAAAGACATGGAGGACTATGAGAGGTTAGGTAGCTTGGCCCTGAAGATAAACAAGACTTTAGCTATTTCAGGACCATTGCTCACTGGGGTTGCAGCATTATGGTCTGTGTTTGCAGGAGATGGATCATGGGCATGTCTAGTTCCTGTTCTTGCTGGGGCTTTGGCTACAGTGGTTAATGCTTTTGAGCATGGAGGGCAAGTTGGTATGGTGTTTGAAATGTACAGAAACTGTGGTGGATTTTTTCAGCTGTTGGGAGAGACTATTGAAGCAACAATTGAAGAGAAAGACTTGGAACATGGAGAGCTGTTTGAAATGAAGATGGCTTTGCAATTGGGAAGAAGCGTGTCGCAGCTGAGAGAACTTGCCTCAAAATCTGCTTCCTGTCGTATAGAAGGAAGCGAGATAGATGAATTCGCCAGCAAACTCTTCTAAGATCAACATTAATTATTTATTGATTTTTCCTTTAATTTTTTACATACCCAAATTTTCAAATTCTTTTCGATGTATATAATATTGCATATAGTCATCATGACCCGGAAAAATGTGAGGCTAATCAGATGAAAATGTAGTTTTTTAGTGTAGATATGAGATGTCCCATACATGTTCATTTACAATGTATAAATGTTTATCTCAGATCACTGTTATGTTATTATTATTTTACATTTGTAAAAATGTCAAAGTGTCAAAAAAAGGGTGAAGAGAGAGAATAAAAAGGCTACTTTCCATATAAAAAATAAGTACCAAAAAAGTAATATGAAATAATCGAGATTCATTTACAATTGCATGCTAATAACCCTTGTATATTATAAAAATCTTACACATTATGTTATTTCAGTATATAATAAATCATTGACTGTTCCAAGTTTTAAAAAAGAGACCCGATCAAGAGAAGCCTTACTTATTTGAATATATACAGCGTTGCCGACTGAGTTATTGAAATTATTATTAGTTTAACCAAACGAGTTCTGACCTAAGTGCTAATATCGGACCAACCCCCTCTCTCCCGGCACTTCCCAAAAAACGGGGCCTATTGCATCAGTTATGTTTCACATCTCTAAAAATAAAAATAAAACTATGCACACAAAATCATATAGGATTATCTCCATAAGCCATGCTACTGCAAAATCAGAGTTAAATCCCTCAAAGTATATATCAAATGTCTATTTAGATTACTCCCGTTTAATTTGTTTATAAGAAATGATAATTAATTCATTATAATTAATAAAAACTAATCATACCTCATAAATTTACAGGGTATTTTAAAAATATCCATAATAATAAATAGTAAAATTAGTATATCATACAGTAAATAAATAAATTTATATAAATAATGAGTGAATGTATTATTAATATATAAATTTCATAATAAATAAAAGTATAGAAAATTTTAACAATTAATATATCTTAAAATATACTTTTTTTTATATTTTTTAAAAACTAATAGTTATTTTTTATAAATAGAACTGAAGAGAGTATTTTATTATATTTCAAAATAATTTATGGTGTTTTTATCAGAAAAAAATAGTACAAGAGGTATTTTAACCCTCAGTACAGAAGGATTACATAGAGTTGTAATCAAATAATATATGACTAAAATATTATTAGAAGATTTTTATGTTTTTGAAAAAAGAAATTATCTCAAAACCAGTTAAATGAAACGCTTGCTTGCTAAGTAATTTTGATGAGAGTAGTGACACATATCATCCTCTTTGGAACAGACATACTCATCAAATTTATAGATAAATGCGTATATGCATTTGTAGCGGTCTCCATCGTCATTGAATACGATGTTTATCGACCCGAATATTTTATAAAAAATATTTTTTGAATTTGCCTGTGTTTTTATGGTATTTTGGACATTGGTTCTTTGGTCCGCACAAACAAACAAGTAAGCAAATCCTTGAAAAACAAGCAAGTGATCTTATTATACAAATAAAAAATAAAACCCTTCGTTTGCAAGAAATATGAAAAAGCGTTGACGTTGTTTTCCCCTCAAGTTCTACCATAGGATGAATTGTGAGCCTGGTCTAATGTTTAGAGTTTTTAATATATTTGTTCTGTGGCCACACCAATCCTATGCCTGGATTTTATTTTAAATTTTTTTTAATCAAATATATAAATTGTTTATTTATTTGACAATGTTGAGCAGAATAGATAAAAAGGGGGGGGGGGGGCGGGGGAGACTACTGGATGTAACGTGTCGATTAATGTATATATGATAAATATATACATATATATGTATGTATGTATTTAATCCATATGGATATTAATAAATTCTATTAGTAGCTGTCAAACTTTACGTACATTATATTTGACATTTGTATTCATATTGTAACTTTTTCCGACTTCATTATTTACACTCATTTCATACCTCCATGCGTCTCTTTTTTCATTCTCTCAACGAACGTATTCGCCAACTTCATCAGCTATTTCCCGATCACACCAAATAGGAATAAAAAGATATGAAACAATTGGACTCAAACTGAGAAAACAATAATCTTACTTAAGGGCGTATGATGGACCTTGAGAATGTCAAAATATATTTAAACATTTATCGTGATGTCCATGACATAAAATAAAACCTTGGAAAACATGCAAGTGGTATATATAATATGAACTTGCGAGCCACGAAGTAAAAACCATCAAAAACTACGTCGCAATTGAGACCCAGGACATGACCTATCCGAGTATCCGAGTGTGAGACGAAAATGTTTGAACAACGGAATGAAAATCAACGGACAAAAAGTCAAAGCCTAACAGCTAGTCAACAGTTTCCATATCTGACCCCTTCTCCCCTTGTTCACACATAAGCACTATATATTACAATCCAGTGATGCCCCCTTTCACCAAATCCACAATTAAGAATATCACACAAAAACACACTCAACTGACATCTGATCTGAGATCCTATGGCTTCCTTACAAAGTTCGTCTTTGCTTTCTAATTCCCTTTGTTCACCATCTCCTTCACAAAGAATAAAATCCTCTATCCACATCCCAAAACTCCCTAGATCTCCTTCCCAAGCTCCAAAGCCAAAACCAAGTAGAAAACTTTTTGAGGAATTGAAAGGCTTCACACACACAATCCCAACGTTCCAAAACAATTCATGTAACAACCCAACAACGTCAAAAACTACCATTCAACTCTATGCAATACTAGAAGCCGTAGCCGACAGAGTAGAGATGCATCACAACATCGGCGAGCAACGTGACAACTGGAACACCCTTCTTTTAAACTCCATCAACATGATTACTCTCACTGCATCAGCCATGGCCGGTGTTGCAGCCACGTGTGGCACTGGCGCGCCACTTTTAGCTCTGAAATTATCATCCACACTCTTGTTCTCTGCCTCCACGGGGATGTTGATGATCATGAACAAAATCCAGCCCTCCCAACTCGCTGAGGAACAAAGAAATGCTACGAGGTTGTTCAAACAACTCCAGTCCCACATCGAAACAACAATAGCCATCGGTAACCCAACCGAGGATGATGTCAAGGATGCAATGGAGAAGGTTTTGGCGCTTGACAAAGCATACCCACTTCCTTTGTTAGGAGCCATGCTTGAAAAATTCCCTTCAAAATTTGAACCTGCGGTTTGGTGGCCCAATTCAACATCATCATCATCTTCAAAAAGAAGCAAATTTCAAGATCGTGAAACAAAAGAACGCGTGAAGAATACTAGTAATAATGGATGGAATGAAGGACTAGAAATGGAACTAAGGGATATCTTAGAAGTGGTTAAGAGAAAAGACGTGAAGGACTATGAGAGATTAGGGAACATGGTGTTGAAGATCAACAAGAGTTTGGCCATTGCAGGGCCTTTACTCACTGGCATTGCGGCTGTGGGATCTGCATTTGTGAGTGAAGGGTCATGGGCATCTATAATAGCGGTTATGGCAGGAGCATTAGCCACTGGTGTTAATGCTTTAGAGCATGGTGGGCAAGTGGGGATGGTGTCTGAAATGTACAGAAGCTGTGGTGGATTCTTTCAATTGGTTGAGAATTCGATCCAAGAAACAATCGAGGAAGATGAGGAGCAAAGAGAAAATGGGGAATTGTTTGAAATGAAGTTGGCTTTGAAATTGGGAAGAAGCTTGTCACAACTTAGAGATCTTGCAAGAAAATCTGCTTATTCTCGTGTAGAGGGAACTCCCATTGATGAATTCGCTAGCAAGCTCTTTTAAGTTCTATTTTTGTCCCCTACAATCTAACAAAAAATTAATTCAATTCTGTTATTCCAGTTTAATTATTCTTTTTACAACATTTATTATCTTTATTTTTTTATTATTCTTTGCGGGCTCGCGCGTGTAAATAAATTAATTTGCTTGGACTCAATATTTAAAAAAATCACGTTGACAATACTTGTCAAATTATGCAATTTCATCGTCATCTTTTACCAAATCGGCAACCGTGTAGACTTTTCAAGTTCCTGCAAGGAAATCATCGTAAAATTACAACTTTTTAAAATTCCGATTCTGTTTATATATATATAATATTTTTAAAATATATTAATTATATTAAAGATATAAAATTATAATAAATATTTTTTTAAAAATTATTATTTTTAATTGATTAAGCTAAGCATTAAAGACTAAAATTAACATTTTTAAAAAATTATAATATTTTAAAGATATAAAATGAAATAATTCAAATAAATACTAACTAGTGCATCAAATGATCAAGAAATTTTTAAAATATTATTAATATACTTTTATTATAACTTATAATATATCTCCGACCAAACTTAGAGATCTAAGTAAATGAATTTTAGGATTTTTTTTTTTTTTGGAGTTGAAGATAAAAAAAAGGAAAAAAAAATTGAAGTAAGCATTCCCTCCAACTAAGACATTAAAAGAGTCACCTCAGAATATCATACGGACATCAACATGCATGCTACTGGTATTTGCTGTTTAAGTAAAAAAAAAATGTTAAAGATGAATCTTTAGAGACTCAATTAATTTTAATTATGATAAAATAACAAATTTGAACTTAATCATTTCAGGGACAAGTTTGATAATTCACTTAAAATTATAATGTTAGATATTTCCCTTTAAAATATAATGCATAAACTCCCAAATATTGTTTTCCTTTTGTTTTACATCCTATTATTATTATTATTATTATTATTATTATTATTATTATTATTATTATTATTATTACTATTATTATTGTTGTTGGGAGAACATAAAAGTTCGAAAGCTTTTCATACCAAGTTTTACTATTACTAAGCAACGTGTTTATTTAGTATTAGTTGAATAATAAATATAAAATTAAAAAATAACAGAAAGCTTGAGATAAACTATTAATATGTTATTAGTATACATATGTTTGATTTAATTTAATTTAATTTTCAAGAAATAATTACTTATTTTGATTATTTTCATAAGAGAATTTTTAAAAATTATTTGTTAAAACTTAAAATTTTTTAAATATGCTTGGTGATTTACATTGAAAGCAAAATGAGCGGGAAAAAATGAATGAAAATAGATAAATGCATATGGACAGGGAAATATAACTATGAAATATGATTTAATTTTGACGGAGCTTTGAAGGAAAGTAGCTTTGGTATGTAATAAAACAAAAATTAATATATAATTTCTATCTTTTTTTTAAAAATATTTTAACAGTAAAATGTAATAAACAGTCTTGTTAATCGGTTTCCTCGTAACATTGTTTAAGAAATTGAAAGATAATTATTTTTTTAAGAAATGTGTTTAGTCGTATTGAAAATTATAAGAAATTTGCATTTATTATATCTTTTACAAAAAAATTTCACTTTTAATACGTTAACCAATGGTCTAAAAGTACTGGTTAGTATTTGTCTATATTAAAATACAAAAAAAAAGTATATATATTTAATTTAAAATTTAATTATGTATAATAAATGATTCAATTTAAATTAATAAAGAATATGTTATTTTTCACTTTAACAAATTTTTCACTCTAGAGGAGTTAAATCAAAATATGATATATTTTAATTTTATTTTAAAAAAGTGTAATAAAAGGGGAAAATAAGATAAAAAAATTCATTAAATTATATTCATACACCAAATGCTCCTTAATTTAGTAAATTATATGATAGTAATTAAATTTTAATTTTTATTAATAGACTAATATTTTGGAATGGCTCTACCATATAGCTAAACAATTGGCAAGAGGCCCACTCTAGTCGGCTTTTATGTTCGGTAGCCCATCGAAGCCTTATTTCTCAGTAATCTGAATTCTCAGAAAAAAAAAAGCCATCAATTTATTTATTTATTTATTTGATGAAGAAGAAAATAATCATAAATATTTTTAAATTTTTGTTAATTTTAATTCTTAGAATTGAGTTTAAATATTTATAAATAAAAAAAATTTATAAAAAATATATAAGTTATAAAAATATAATAAATATTTTTTAAAATAAAATTTTATTATTATTAACTGTTTATCTTTAATTCTAACTATTGACGTTAAAAAAATTTATATTTTTAATATTAGCAGAGAGTTAGAATCCTGGTTGAAGTAATTCTCACACTTCCCTCCTCTAATGCTCAGTCCTTTTACCAAAAACACCATTCTTAAGACCAATTAATTCTTATAGTTTTTTTTTTCCACTTCATAAATTCAGAATAAAAAATACTTCAACCCGTTATAAGAGAATTAATAATACTGTCAATAGATTATTAATTAATTCAATATATATATATATATATATATATAAAATTAATTTTTTCAATGGTCAAGTCACTTCCAAAAATATACTTAACAAAATCATATTTTTCCTCAAAAATCATATTTTTCCTCAAACTTTTTATGAATCAACACTGGAAAATCATGTTTTTCCTCGGTCCGTTCAACTTGTGTTTTTCATAGTACTGTTCGGGGCATGAGAAAAAAATTTATTTGTTCATTTATTTCTTCAAAAAGTAATTTGGTGTTGAAAGCAATTTGACCATTTCTTCTAACCTGTGTGAAAAACAAAACTAAAATCAAACTGGCATAATCATTATAATTACTCTATTATAAGTTCCTTTTATTTTGAAATTGCTATATTAATCATTATAAGTACTCTATTAATTAATAAGCTTCGAACTCCTAAATAAACTTTAAAAATTGCCTTTACCAAACACATCCTTTCTGATTATTCTGAGTTTTCACCACATCCTGGAGCACAACCTCGAAATTGTTTACTCCAAACTTGTGACACTGCGCAATCCCTTTTCTTCCTGTCATTTTGCAGCACCACCAATTGAAGCATTACCCAACCCCTTTTTTTATTCTTTCTTTACTTTTATCATATATGATTATTTTCGCTCTCTTGATCAAGGGCTAGATAATCTTAACAAACCTTATTGTTATTATTTAAAAATTAAAGGAACTGATACATTTTACAAATTCCGTGCTGCACAAATATTATATAACACACTACGTTCCTAATTTCCATCAATTTTTTTCATGTTGTTTTATTTAAATTTATTATTAAACTATAGAACTATCTAAACACGTTACTTTGCAAAACTTCATACCAAAAATCTTCATACTATATACTAAACTTGTTTTATAATAATCTGTTTATTCTTTTAAGTTTTCTGAAGGAACTTTTACAAATAAATCATTATTTTTCAAAAATAATCTATTCCTAAATAAGCATCAAATAATTTATTTTGCTATCTGTGAGCTGCTGAAATTTTCATTGATATATAAAATTTTCACTTTATTATCAAAATATATATAATAAATTAAATAATTTTATTTTTATTGTAACTTATAAGAAAATATTTATATCAAAGTAAAAAATATACAACAAGTATTATATTAATGTATTTTTAGTTATTAAAAAATTGTATTTCTTATATGTTTTTAAAATTTAAAAGTATATGTATACATTTCAAGTTTTAAAAATTTCGTAAATACTCTTGTAACCATTCTATTATTTATTGATATACTTTTATAAATTTAGCAGTAAAGACAAGCTCTTCGGTTTCACGAGCGGAAACAATCAAGTATCTGTGGAAACATTATGCAGCTACTACTTTTAGTTTCGAAGACCTACGCATTCAGTGATTCTTTCCTTTGTTCTTCTGCCAAATAAGTAGGGTTTGTTTTTAGTTAAAATAAAGCACAAGGCACTGCTAAGTTTATATGTATTTTAAATGGGTTTATTTTATTTCGCATGATTTTAATTTGTGGGGCGTCAAATAAATTCTTTTATTCTTTTTATTCCTTCTGTAGTTGCACTATAAGTTGTTGTTTATGTCATACAAATGTAATATTAATCTTGATTTTTTACACCTATCTTATCCTTCTCTCAATTTTCTTTTCAATCTTATCATATTGATTACATTTTTTCTTTTCCTTTGCATTCATTCTACCCTAGAGGGATTTGTTTATTCAATCGATAAAAGGTACGAAATATCACGGAAAAAAAAACATGTTGAAAATTTTGTAAGAACAAATAATAAATTTATTTTGCATTGTAGAAAATGATTCATGCGCTGTTATAAGATAAGAAATGATAAATGACAATATAAACTTAAAAAGGCATCAACAACAGTAAACCATCTTCAATATGGTGTGTTTCAAACATTCAAGAATGAGTACCAAAAGTGTTGGTGGTAAGACTTTGGCGTCTTCAAGGGTCATTCATATTACCTTGATTAGTGACTTTTGCTCCATTACTTTCCATGCCAAAACCAAACCCCATGCCCATGCCCATGCCCATGCCAAATCCAATTCCCATGCCATTACGATTGTTGTTTAGACCTTTGGTATTATCATTACCACTATAGTCTCTTCCTCCCCATTTATCTACACCTCCTCCTCCCACTCCACCCATGCCCATGCCAGCACCGAAGCCACTACCTTGACCATACCCACCACTACCCCCGCCACCGCCACCACCACCTCCTCCTCCTTCCATGCCACCATTACTTGTACCACCACCAAAACCACTCCCATAACCATGACCTTGTCCTCCATTGCCATCTACTACTACTCCTCCTCCGCCCCCTCCCCCCCCACCACCTCCCCCTCCTTCTCCTCCGTTGCCACCTATACCTGTACCTGCACCAAAGCCACTTCCATAACCTTGATATCCATTCCCACCCCCTCCTCCACCTCCCCCGCCTCCTCCTCCCCCCATCCCAGTTGATCCTATGCCTGCACCAAAACCACTACCCTGACCTTGTCCATTGCCAACTCCTCCGCCTTCACCCCCACCACCACCACCACCTCCTCCTCCTCCTATGCCACCTACTCCTCCACCTCCACCTGCACCAAAACCTCTGCCATAACCTTGCCCTCCATTGCCAGCTCCTCCACCTTCACCGCCACCGCCTCCTCCACCTCCTTCCATGCCAACTGTTCCTATGCCTGCACCAAAACCACTACCATGACCTTGCCCTTCATTATCAACTCCTTCACCTTCACCTTCACCTTCACCTTCACCTTCACCTCCACCCCCACCTCCTCCTCCTCCTCCTCCTCCTCCTGTGCCACCTCCTCCTGCACCCGCACCAAAACCACTACCATGGCCTCGTCCCCCATTACCGACTCCTCCACCTTCACCACCTCCACCTCCACCTCCTCCTCCCCCACCACCATATCCACCAATGTCGCTAACTCCTCCACCTTCACCAAAACCACTTCCATGACCTTGTCCTCCTCTAGAATTACTTCCCCCTCCACCCGCACCACCTCCTCCTCCATTACCTCCGGCTACACCAAAGCCACTACTAAATCCACTACCTTGACCTATCCCTCCATAACCTAAACTATTACTCGAACCACCACCACCACCTCCTCCTCCTTCATTGCCCACCCCAACACCAAAACCACCACCATGACCATATCCTGCACCATTTTCACCAATACTTCCGCCCTCTCCTCCTCCCCCTCCCCTTCCACTACCACCATCACCCCCTTGTCCAGAACCCTTAGCAACTCCCCCACTAGGAGTAGGAACTGCTACATTCTCTTCTTCATTCTTAGAATTGCTACTACGTTTTCCAAATAAACTCCCGCAACCCCTCCAACTTCTATAGGTGCAATAGTCATCTCCGTTATCGTTATCAAACCTCCACTGACTAGGATCACCAAAGCTACTACCATCAACATACCTCCCATGACCAATATCACTCATTAAAGCACAGACCACGCTCCATAGAAGCAGAGCAAGGTGCAAAAACTTGGCAATATTAGCACCCATTGCATTTACGTGTATGCAAGCAGAACTAACTTAACTTTTACTTGCTTTACATTCTTGGTTATGATAGTCTCTTAATATAGGAATCACATCTACTAAAATAACTCTATGCTCATTACTAAATTCAAATGGAAAGTGTTATGGCCAAGAAATTGCACATTCAAGTCAAGAAAGGTCCAATCAATTTCTTGCTTTGGTCAACCATAGCCCCCCGAAAATATTACACAACTTTAGGCCAGTCATAAATTATTGTCTAACTCTAATAATATATCCAAAACCATAGGTTTACATGATTGCTTGTGATATTGCGTTTTAATATATTCAACGAATCTCCAGTTAGACAGCATTACAATATAATTAGTAAATATATGTAGTGGAGTAGGTGACAGTATTCTCCTAATATCAAAAGGCTAGAAAGATATTTAAGTATGATTATATATGTCATCCATGACTTATCATTTCGATTCAAGAGTCGCTTCTAAATCTAATATGTGCTCCTATATCTCTAATTAATTGACAAATTAATGGATGCCCATTAGTTGCTCCGAACGCATATGCAAAATGAATGCAAGAACAGCAGTGTGGGTGCCATGTGACTAATTAAAGTATTGAGTTTTGGTTACTGAGAGATTTGTTCCTTCTGATCCCGAGCATGTTTGGTTTGGTAGTGGCTTAGACACTTGAAGTGTACGCCTACCAAAGTACAAGCAAATCCCTCAATTGCAGCACTCGTAAAACTCATCATTAAATATAAAAGTTGAAGACAGCTTGGCGTGGTGTTTTAATGGATACGTGGACCAATCTAACTGCAAACACTAAATCTTTTGGCTTTTAAATCACACCGACCGTACAAAGTCACCATGCAATCTCCCTTAAACGAAGCATATATGATTCGATTTTACAAACAATTGCTCCAAAGATACATAAGAAATCATCAATAAAATTAATTATTAAAAATATAATACTTAATGCTATTAACGTATCAAATATTATAAATTTTAAAATTGTTTATTCATTAATCATTTAATTAGTACCTTTAATGTTTAACAAAATCATATATATATATATATATATATATATATATAAAATATTTTCAATAGTTTCGACTCATTCTTATCTATATATGTTAATTTTCTTAAATTTGTGGGTTACTGTATTTGCCCTTCTCTGTAGTTTCTATGGTTGACTACATTAAATACAAGATATATGGAGTATGGATGTAAAAAGTCAATTATTTTTTCTAATGAAAAAGAGCCAATCATTGCCAAGTGAAAGAATGAAAGGGACGTTGGGTGCTTCCTTTTGAGTAGAAAATAAAAGGCTTTGTATATAGAGTTGAGTGCTTGTGCGTCTCGGAATAATTGCTTGTTAGAGCACACACTTCTTTTTTAAGATCTGCAGGTGTTTCTAATACGTGCCACGTTAAAGCTAAGAAAGCTAGAAGAAGAACAATATTCGATTAAGGGCACGTTTCTTCAATGTCCAACGTGATTCATCAAATTATGAACAAAGCGCGCTACCTTTTATCATGCAGGTATTTAAAAGTTTTGGGAAGTCTAAAATCTTCCGATGATCTTACTTAATATGGCAAGAAATCATTATTCTTTGTAACTCTTGTCATTTTCTGACGACAAGTAAATCTTAATCAAATTTATAAGATATTCAGTATTTGGTGAAGCTCAACTACTCCCATTGCCACTTCTGATCAATTCTATACAATTTTTACATGAATAGGCATTAATAATGATGTCAAAGTGAACCACAGTCTCTGCTAGAGCATAATTGCTTATCCTTCAAATATATTTTCACACCGATTCGCGGTTAATATTTTATTGCTATTATAGATTTATAAATATTTTCATTCCACGTGCCCATTTTATTGTACCCCCTCCCTTCTTTCCTCCATCATTTTATGTGACTCAACTATTTTTTTTGAAATATGTATTAGCCTTTTTTTGTAAAGAGAATATTTTCCCATTCACATAGATTTCCCGTTGTCTATCCATTCCCAGAAGCAACATGAAATTATGTCTGACACTGTCTATCATAAATATCTTACAACCCAATTTAATCATTTGATAGCAATTATGTTTTAAATATTCTCTCTAAGAGAGGTTTTCACTGAACAATTTTTTAATTAAAGGAAAATTAAAATTCGTGCCAATGCAAAAGGAGAAATAGATTACTGAAAAAAGAATAGTTAGAATTCATTTTAAAAATATAACCAACAACCCAGTCAAGACTATTTGCAACCTTTAGGTAAGCTTTTAGAAAAAAATTGTAAAATAAAAAAATCAGAATAAAAATAAATAAAATTTCTTTAGCAAGTTAGAAACAATTTATGTTGCTTTATTTTTTTAAAAGTTTTTTCATTTAACTTTTGTAAAATTTGAAAAGATAAGTTATTTTTAATTTATAAGAGAAGTTTTATTTAATTTTTATATTTTAAAATAATTTTTAAAAAATGTTTACCTAAACTGAGTCTTGTTCTTTGAAACAAATTACTAAAAAATTCTATAAGAATTTGGAAATCTGTCAAAAACTAGTTTTCCTTGTGTCAAATTGCCATAATTTATACTTATTAGTTCATTTGATAAATAGATTATATTCAAATTGACGATAGGCCAGCCCACTTTAATTAAACAACAGCACAACCTTGCTTGGCACCATATAAACTGCTCAATTCAATCAAATTTCATGGAGTCATAATTCAACTCATCTCATATTCATGAAACAGCTGCTCTCTCACTGTTTCGATTATACCTCTGCCGAGTAAATGAATAACAAACAGGTAGTGCATGTAAATTTTATGTGCCTCGAGAGTGAAAGATATTTAAGTGAATAATTAGTAGGGGTGTGTGAGTTTTTTTCTCTCTATCTACAGAGAAAGACCCATAAAGACCAAATTTATTTTTAAACATAGCTCTATTCCTTAAATCCCGTAATATAAACCACACTACATGTCAAATAACTATAATTAAGGTTCTCGCATTACAAAAATCTTGAAATTATATAAAGAGCTGTTGAAAGAGTTTATAGATAGTTTGTAGAAATGGTTTATGATTTTTATAATTTTGTAATTCATTTCAATAAGTTTTTTATATAATTTATTAAATTTATTTTAATAAATTAAAAAAATTATTCTAATAAATGTTATGATTAAATTTTTTACGTAAGTTGCATAATTTGCAACATCTTGTAGCTAGTAGCTAGTGCATAATCACTTAAGTTGGGAAATAATTATAAAAGTTTAAACTAAACGATATTATAGCATTATTGTACACTTTAACTTGAAATTTATTTTAATTTTTTTATCATTTTATTTTAAAGAAAGTCAAATATTATTTATTGAGAGGTGGAGAGACAATAATGTGTTAGAAAAACATTTAAACTAGTTAAAAGCTCGTTTTGTTGGCTTAAAAAGCTTGTTTAATAACAAAAGTTGTTTGACAAAGTAACTAAAGTGGTATTTAGCATTTAAAAAAATACTTTTTAACTGAAAGTAAATTTTTATTTTTATTATTCTTTAATAATTTTTGTCTTTCATCTTTATTTTTTAAAATCTTATTATTACATTTACTTCTTTTAATTCAACTTTTTAAAAATTATTGTCGTCATTAAATATTATTTTTAATAATATAAAATTATAAAAAAATATATCTAAATTAGTTTATATTATCTTATTTTATTTAATAAAAATATGTTTGAACGAGAGAAAATTAAAAATTTATAATTTATTTAGAAATATAATTACCAAATTTTAAATTTTATAATATATAGTTAATTTTATCAAATATTTTTAATTTAATTCACTAGTTTTTATTTTTCTCTTTTAACATTCATCTTTCATCTGATTTTTTTAGCTATTCACTAATTCTACCAAATAAGCCAAATATATATATAAAAGAAGATTGGGATTTTAGATATTTCTTGTGTTAAAAATTTTGGAATTAACCAGAAAAGAAAACGTAATTTTCCTGGCAGAATTAATTATCAGATAATTCAATCCTAAAATCGGTCTCTGTTATTCATTCAGTAAGGTAACTACAAGCTTATTCCTCAATTGATGTTACTAAAAGCCATACGAATGCCATTAACTAAGGTGGATTTGAAATCATCGCATGAGAGCAGCATGCTGCGTGCAAGTTGATCTGTCACAAAAAAAGAAGTGTAATGGTAAACTTGAAGTCAAGGTCGTAGCTGATTCATAAATTCTCCGCCAACGCCTCCGCCTCCTCCATATCCGTCGCCTATCCCCCCACCACCACCACCAATATAGCCGCCGCCTCCTCCTCCTCCATTTCCACCACCACTATAGTCACTGCCACCCCCACTACCGCCTCCATTTCCACCCCCGCCTATCCCACCACCCCCTCCACCACCAAATCCACCATTTCCCCCACCGCCTATCCCACCACCTCCTCCACCACTAAATCCTCCATTTCCACCACCATAACCGCCTCCAAATCCTCCATATCCACCTCCAAGTCCAACTCCTCCCCCAATTCCTGCTCCGCCACCATACCCTCCACCTACGCCATAGGCATGTAAATGGTTAAGAACTGTCTTCTCTTCACCAAATCCTCCAAGCTTTCTTGCATTAGAAGCCTGGCAGCTGGTAATTGCAGGAAGAAAAGCAAACAAAAGCAACTTGGTAAACATTATCACTAATATATATAAAGACAATTAATGCTGTATGATACAAGAAGTGAAGGTGCGGAGAGACACAATATATAGATTTTCCACTCCTCACATATACACCAAAAATGTGGAGTTGGGTGTTTAAACATTGCCGTTGCCCCACGTATTCCGTGCTCCAATAGCTACTTCTGCCTTTAATTACTAGTTTTGGGAGTTTAGTACTAGAGTGGGGTGTGCTCGATCGCAATATGATCCATAATATATGTGCTATGTAGTGTAAATATATGAATCACTTAATCTTCCAACAACCATAATTTCTACAAGCACGAAGAAATAGTTCCTAGTCTCGATCTAATATAACATCAAAATAAGGTTTTGTATAAATTTTATTATGAAATAAATAACTTTATTGTAGATAAATAATAAAGATATTATATTAAAATTTGTATCAATTTTCTATCTTAATTTTTTAAAACACTTTTAACTTTATTTGTATCAATATAATAATCATTATTCGGTTAGCAAGGATTGTATTCTTACCTCACAAAGATGTGAGTTTTAGATAATATGTTATTTGACCCTTGAAACATGCCTCGACTCCAGTAAGTCTCGAAGACCCAATTCACCTAAACTTTTAATGTAAAAAAAAAAAAGAATTATTTTTTATATGGGATAACTAAGTAAACTTAAACTAATCCTCAAAATATAGATAAAATATACAATATGTTAAAATATTATTTTTTTAATGATAAATTTTAATCAGTAACGTAAGTCGTCATTAGTAAGGACACAAAAGTAAACGCTTCTTGTAAAAAAAAAAGTATTTATTTTAACCCATATAATTTTAAATAATTAAAAACATCAATTAAATATATATAATTAATATTCCTTAACTAGTGACACTTACTAGGAATACCTTCTATTTTGGGGCCAAAACAAATTAACACTTGCAAAATAAATGCCGAAAGGAGTGAATGCCAAGTACACCAGCGAACAAAATGATACAAGTAGGATAAATGAGACAGACACGCTCCACAACCAAAATTAGAAATCAAACAATTAATACAGCTACAATTATGAAATCAAGTAGGAACTAATCAAGTTACAGAGAACTTAGTTCGGATACAGGGTATATAATAATATATTATTAATTATATACTAATTAATATTATGTTCTTAATTGGTGCACTTTGGAGTACATGTGATAATGGGCACAAAAAGTCTGAACTGAACTAGCGTTAGAGTTACATTTTCTTCAAAGGTCACGCACAAAAATGTAGGATCGAGCGCAAAGGCTTATTATTATGTGCATGATTCTAAGAGAGCGTGAGCTCCACAGAGACATCATTCGCATCTGGACTATTGTGGTTCCGATTCATGAATGGATGTGAAGCCCTTGATGAGCTCATTGACAGGGACAGCATGTCTTCACCCCCTCTCTCTCCTAATGCAGTTATGTCTTGGAATCTTTCGCGGTCGCTTTTGTAACCGGCAACCCCTAGTGATACCTTTTCAGGAGGATTTTTATTCTCCTGATAAAACAAATTGGAATTAACTGTTCAACTATGTAATGTGTATAGATATCTTATAAATTCTCTATTATGCACCACAAAATGAAAAGAAATTCTACTCCTACACATGTTTAATTTTTACCACTTTCCTTTGGCTTTCTAATTGTGGTAAATAAATAACATCTTTTTTAAATAGATAGAAAAAGTCAAAGTATTATATTGAAAATTATATATATATATATATGGAAAAAGCAATACAAAAGTTATGAGTCAGAATTGTAGAACTCCAAAATAAACGAGGCATTGAGAGGAAGGAGTTACATGGACACTCTGGCTTCTGAAAAGATCCCCGAAGATGATGTAGGAGTGCATCTTCTGTTCATCGCCGTTACAAATTATAATCGATGCACTCCTTCGATTTCCATTGTCTTGCTCACGATGATTCCTGACATAAGAGCACAAAACTGAGTTTAAAAAATATTATACGCACCGTCAAAAAGATAGAAACGATAAAAACAAAATAAAAATTGAAATACCATTTAGCTTGGGTGGGAGCAAGCTCTTGCGTATAATGAGTTTCGCTTCTCCTTTGGTGACTCTGTTGGGGGCTTGGGCCAAATGTTGAGGAGAATGTGGAAGCTAGGAAATCAGGTGCCACATCATTCTTCTTTACTGCTGGTAAATACAAGTTAATTAATACAATTTAATTGGTCATATTAGGTAAAGCCTCATATTAAGGAAACGTCATTAATGAGGTCAAGAAAACGTTACTCCATGCTTATTACAAGGTATATTATATAATTGTTTAATTTTTTTATGAGGAAACATGAGTAGTACTACTACTCAAACACTAAAAGTTATTTTTCTAGGAACAAAATCTCGAAGAATATTTGATATTTGGTTCATTTTCTTGGTCACGGAAAAGGGAATCAACCTGTTAAGCTGACGTCCACTATCCCTGGTTGGTTCCTTTATTTTCTTCGTCTATAAGGATATCTTCTTTTCAGTGTTTACTGATCTAATTTCCTCTATTGTACCAAACAAAATGTCTAATGTCGTCTACAGCTACCTATTTCTTCATTATAGAAGATGCATACATCCGTGGCACGAGAACATGCACATAAGTAACTGATGTACACTACAATTATATACCTTGACTCATGTGCTCGTGCTTCATGCTCCTGTACATCTGTCAATAGGAATTTTTAAAGCATTAAATTAATAATAAATCATGGAATTTTTTATTATTAATAAAAATATTTTTTTTCTTTACAAAAAGAAAGAAGAAGACCAGAGGTGAACTAATAAGGCTTTTCATTCCCGGTCACTTTATTTGTGGTTATGGAGAAAGGAAATTTTTTGTTATAATAGATGGAGGAAGGAGGGACATTTAAAGAAAAAAAAAGTGTGAGGGAAAGTAAGAGAAGTGATTGATGATGGGATAGAAAAGAAAGAAAAATAATAAAAAAGTAGAGAGTGAAAAATGAATACAAAAAGAGAGAAATTGTGAAAGAGATAATAATTCAGAGAAAAGAGTACCTGAAGGTGGCTTTTGACATGAGCTATAGTAAGCCCCTTTACATTCATGAGCTGTAAAACCAACTTTGGAGTGGCCCCTAAAAGTCCAAATCGATATGTAAACAGCATTAAAAAAAAAAGTTCACGAATCAATTAACATAGCAATTAAAAATTAAGGCTTTTGTTAATGAAGACTTAAGAGATGATAAAAAAAAAGCCTGAAACTAGGAAAGAATTAAAAGTGAATGAAATAGGATCTAAATAACGTTAACACATATAAATGTTAAAAAGCTTACGGTCTTCTCCACCAAGTCTTTGAACTGCATGCACGAAGCAACGGTGGAGATCTGGTGTCCAACGAAGCCTAGGCATTTTTGACCGGACATAAGGCCTAACCATAGGGGTTTTCAGGCTTATCTCTGGAAGCTGATGAGATCTGAAACGACGACGACCCGCTCTTAACTCGGAAGGGTGTGAGGAGTTATTATCAACAACACTGCTAATGAGAGAAGAAGAAGAAGAAGAAGACATGGTTGGAGTTGGTGAGACTTTGAGAGAGTTCTCACTGTCAGTTTCAGGCTTCATTGAATTGTGTTGTGTTTTGTTTTTTTGTTGAGGCGAGTTAATTAAGGTAGAAGAAGGGGAAGGAGAAGGTGGTGGTCTATGAAGAAACAAAAGAGAATAAATACCAAGCAAGACTGTGTAGCAGAAAGGGTTGTCCTTTAGTGCAGCTTTTGTTACCCCTCTTCGAAGGGTCAGTTTAAGTCCTAGAGAGTTTCGATGGATAAAAGGAAAACTTGAGACACGGAAACTCAGAAACCAAAATTTGTTCAAAAATGCCTTCATGATTGGGTGAAAATGAAAGGTTAAAAAGTGAAAGGGCCGTTGCATCAGAGGTCTTCGTGATATCATTTTCTTTAGACATTCCTTGGGTCTTTTCCAGACATTCTTTGTCTCTTAAGGAAAAGAATCAGCTCTATATACTTCTTTATTATTATTATAAATACAATTCAACAACTGCGTACCAATATAAATAGTATTAACAGTGGTGAAAGCAAGTTATACCCAAGTACTCTGTACTTGATTATTGCTGGAAAAATATAAAGAACCATAAATAGATTGCTAGCTTCCCCTTTTAATTTTTTGTTCAATCTCTTGGAGGGTATTTATTTTTCAATTAATTATAAGGTAATCAAATTAAACCTCGCCTACTTTTTAATTTATTTTTCTCTTCGATTTATGAACTAATTAATTATCGATTAACCGAGACGGTAATAATTAAATGCCAACAAAAAACTGATGTCAACTGAGAAAAAAAAACCAAGTCAAATTTAACTGCAACCAGCAAGAGGTAACAGTCATTTACCATTATACTTTCCAATCAAAAGAAACAAAATTTTATAAAGAATTGAAAAGTCAAGACAAGTTTTTCAAAGCTACGTTACAACAATTGTAAAACCTTGAAAGGAAAAGTATAAATGGGAAATTGCTGGCATATAGAGAAGAGTTAAGACATGGTCAAATACTGTACAAAGATGCATGACATAAGCAATATTGAATGTAGCAAAGAAACCAACAACGGCCCCGGCCATCCCTCTTTATTATGAAGCAAAGCCAATGCATTTTTAAGGCAAATAAAGTTTATTCATTCGGGACATTACCGAAAGCTCCTGATTTTGAGGCCAAAATGTACATTCACGGCATGCTTCTCCAAGATTAAGCCAATTAGATGAGGACAGATGTTGCCACGTAGACATGCTTCGCATGTCGGGGATTCCTCCCATGCTTACACCTCGTTAAGGAGTTACCATTGGTGAGCATGTAAATATGCATGGAGATTGGTGGCATGCATGGAAGTTTCCGCAGATAATGCCAATTTTGTTGAACTGAAACCAAGTGCCAGTGTCTAGACGTGATGTCCCCTCTCCACTCACACGCACACACACACACACGAGGTTGTGTAAACGCTAACGCATGCAGCTTAGGCGGTTTTAGAGTGTGAAATTCTGGCTTGGAAGGATTTGGAGACGCACAGGACAATGAGTGGCATGGAGAAGATGAAGAACAGATTACAAATTGTCTCCACTTAGGGAGGGAACTCTCTTCACTTGTACGGTATTGTTCGAAAATAGAGTCCCATTGTTCTTTATTTTTACTTTTTCTAAATCCCCCATGGCAGTTAAAATACAATAACAACAATTAAAATTTATTTTACTAAGACATCATAGTACTCAGTCATAATATTTAAAATAAGAGAAGTAAACTAGGGAGATAATAAAAGCTTTATAAATTCAACTACTTTAGACATTTTAGCCAAAGTTATAATTTCAAACCTAATCTCTTAAATAATAGATCAACCACTCTTCTTATGTTAAGGGACTTGGATAGAATTCATTCATAAAATTAACATAGTATCAAAGTTCAGAGAGTCTCATGACTCGTGATAGTTGAAAACAGAGAAGTAAAAAAAATATAAGGTATATAAGCTTAATATACTGTTTGTTAATAAGAAAAAAAACCATATATTAAGATAATATTTATTAATACATTCTATGCCAAATAAAAAATAACTCGTTACAAAAATTTTAAAGATTTATATTATTAATAATTTTGTCTACAAAATTATTTGTGAGCATAATATATTTATTTGTTTATATACCTTATAATGTTTACATAAACAATTTAATTTTTATTGAAAAAATCATATATATGCTATGACTAATTTAATATTAAATTATTAACAAATGGCAGTTTTTGAAGGGATATATACAAAAGTAATAAAATAATAAAAAATAATAATTATATATAGTATGACATATAAAATATTAACTTTTAAAAATATAAATAACGTAGCTGTTTTCCAAGTCTGAAGTCATTTAAGCTTCTTTGGACTCTAGATAAGTATCATTTAATAAAATGACGTTTCTAAGTTTTTTTAATAAATATTAAATTTTATTCATTTAAATATGTTATATTGTCCACGACGATTATTTTTTTTATACATAATATTACAGAAAAATAATTTAAATAATGTAATAAAATATTATTTAATTTACTTCATAAAATTTTTAATGCAACAATTAAATTCATAAAATTTAACGTCTTTAAAAAATTATTAAAATAGTTGTTTCATCAAATTAGATATTTAATATCAATTAAAGTGTATGTGAGTAATAATTTTCATCTCTATCATAAATTTATAGAAAAATAAAACTAAATAAATAATGAGTCACTAATATTAAAAATAAAAATAGGTTAGACACGCTTAGCCTATCTTATTTAAATAATAGACTTAATTTAAGTTTTTTAAAAAATTTAATTAATTAAATAGGTAAATTTAAACTTAAAAAAATTATTAAAATAACCTATTTAAAACTTATAATAATATATTAAATAATTTTATATAAAAAATTTAATATAATAATATATTAAATAAATTAATTTTAAAATAAATAAAATATTTAATTAAAAATATTAATCATTTTCATTGAGTTAAAAAATATCTTTTGTATATATTCTCTAATTTATAATAATATATTAAATAAATTAAATTTTAAAATAAATAAAATATTAAATTAAAAATCTTAATCCTTCTTAGAGTTAAAAAGTGTCTCTCCGTCTAATAGAGAATCTTGTTTGTTAAAATTTTTTAATATATCTTACACTTATAACATTAGTTTATATTTACGCTGTATTGATTACATCTACTGTCTGTTCATCTCATCTTTCTTTATTTTTTTACACATTTATTTATATTATATTATAGATAACTTTTTTTTATTATAGAATAGATCATAAAAAATTAATAAGTTAAGTTAGACTTTTAAAAAAATTAAACTATGTTTAATAAAAAGCATCTAACAAAGTTAGACCTAAACTCCAAAATTATTAGATCCATCATACAATTTATGTAAAGTATAGGCTTTCATTGTCTCAACAAGTGCCTGTTGAATCATAAACGACTTTTGGTTTGATCAACATCCTTATGCACATCCAAAAGAATTGTCATTTATGGACTTATTAACAACTGACGTGTTTCTTACTTTTGCATACTATTTGGCATAAAAGTACCTTGACAAACAATCACAGTTTTATTGAATAACTAAAGCTGAACGAGAGTGATCGATGGTGAATTGTGACTCTCTTCATATAGTAACGACAAAGTTATCCGTGGGGGTAGAAGATTTTTGCTCATCTTAGGAACCAAAGATGCAAACAAGTTCAGCTTCCCCATCAATAGCATATTGACCGTAATCGCAATTCCCAAGTACAAAATGTTTCACCTTAATTTGTTCTGGGTTAATTTAACAATCCTATATTTTCACCCTCCAATCTTTACACATATCTTTTATTCCATTAATAAATATACATTCTTATCCCTTAAAATAGCAACGTGTATATATTGAATCAATTCTTGAAAGTTTGCGTATATGTATGGGCTTTTATTATACAGAGTGTACATTGATAATTGATGACTCTTTATTTTAGTGACAGATTTATTTAAAAGTATATATTTTGATATACGATTATTATTAAATTAATATAAAAATAAAAATATGTTTTATAAATATTTAAAATTTCATTAATTTTATAAATTTAAACTAAACAAATATTTTAATTATTAATAATAAATATTTTATTATGTTAAATAATCTTAAATTAAATAAATAGATTTTTTAAAAATTATATATAAAAAATTTAAATTTAAATTTAAATTAAGATTAATTTTAAAATTGAAAAGTAAATCTTACAAATTATATATAAAGATAGATAACCCTCCTTTTTATATATTCTTTAATTTATTTCTAACCTGGACCTATTTTTAATGCAATTTATTCTTCAAATTTATAAACTTCATGAAAAATTAGTCTTTCTTTATCAACTTTAAACACGTCAACTTTGTGAAAATTTAGTCTCCAAATTCGGTGATCAACTTCGTGAAACTAAGAAGCACTAATTTGTGATGAAGTAAATAGACAGATATGAGACTAAATTATATTTACAAACTTTCAAGAACCAAATTAACAGAAGTTGTTACTTTCAAAAATGAAATTGCATATTCTTTAGATCGTTTGAATTTAACTTAATCATTTGAATAACTGAAAATTAACACCATATCCCAGTATGTGCAAAACATTTGAATTTAATGGGTCTCTTCTCATAGTTCATACGCAGGCTGAGGCTGAATCTTTGACTCAAAAAGAAAAAAAGAAAGCAGAGGCTTCGCATCAAATAAAAAATGAGACGAACTCATTAACGAGTCCAAGTTCAAGGTAAACTATGTACAGTAAAATTCAGGCGTGTATGGCGTAGAGGTAGTAACATTGGCAATCTCAAATGAGAAAAGCATGTAAACAGATCCTCTCAAAATCTTAAATTAGAAAAGCCTAGCGTGTTGTGGCAAGCTCTTGCCCTGCCACAAAGAATTGCATTCTTTGGGATTGAATATTCATCCCTCAATGAGTTGGACGATGTATACAGCCTCAGACATAATTGCTGCCCCAATAATTGCCTTCCCCAATTCTCAGACCTTATGTTCCACATCCCCACATTGTCTAGCGCCATGTACATTGCAGTCCATGCCCTAGGGTACACCTATGTTCAATTCCAACAAAAATCAAATTAAACCTTTACAATAAGCTTATGGAATTACATCACATGTACTCTGACCAATAATTGGACACGTGTTCTTTTTACCTGAGTGGTGCATCTAGGAATAGCGTCTTTTAGATTGTAGTTTGCTCTACTTGCAGGTGTCCAGTGCCCACTACCAAACCTATTATAATAATAATAATGTCACAAGATGATATTGAAATCTTAGGTACCTGAATTGAAGTGCAAATAAATATGTAAACGTGTGATATATAATAAAAAAAAATTGTAAATAATAATTTTTTGTATTAAAAATCATAGCATTTAAAGTTATTGATATATTAAAAATATTTAATACAAATTTATTATACATTAATTCTTATCCAGTGTAATTCAATTTATGTTAAAAATGTTATGAATCTACGAGCTTACCCTACAACAAAGAAAGAATAGCCATCAACATGCCATGACTGCACGGAGTTCTCCAAATTTTGGAACACAATCTCCACAAACTCACGAAAGTTAGCCCCCATGACAGAAGTTTGGAGGTGGGGTTTGGCCTTGGTAGGGGTGGTAGGAATGCTTCCAACAGAGAAAACACCAGAGATGTTGAAGTAGTCAGCTAGCTTCAACGGGGTTTCTGGTGCAACATATGAGACACTGTTGACTGCATACCTCTTCTTCCCCTTTATAAAAGGGGAAGAGTTTGCCAAAATGATGCTTCTAGTGGGTTTTATTAATCCATAGTGGTATGATCCCTGAGGGTTTGGTCTAGGTCCACTTGCTGTCAGGTTCCACCTAGTATCAGGAACATTGAAACCAAACATCATCACAAGTTTTTAATTTACTAAAGTGAATTCTATAAACCGTTTCTTCTAGAATTAACACACTCATCAAAATGGAAGAAATTGAATATTGCTTTAATTCTTAAAAGGTAAGGTTTTATGATTAATATATATTGCAAACACAATAAGCAGTAGGTGTTAATTAGTGTTAGTGTTAAGTTACTTCAACTTCTAATGCACATGAAAATTTCATTAGTTATAATAGAGAATAAGTTGGCAAAATATACCGGATAGTTCTGGCCTGAAAAAGAGAGGAAGCAATGTCATGGGTAGGCCCCGGGGGAATGGGACCAGATACCCTTTTGAACGAATTGTTATAGTGAAGAGTAGCTGTTGTTGTGAGTATCCGTTTGGTAAATCTTGTAGAGACAACTATGTAGTAATCCTTTGGAGGCTGATCAGCTGTGACAAGCACAGAGTAGGATTGCCCAAGATGGATATCAAGGGAAGAATAGATGTTCTGAATGGTGTGAGATCCTTCTACCTCTACAAGTTTCATTTTGTGGCCCTGGATTCTGAAGTTGATGGATGTTGTGAGCCCCACATTGGATATCCTGAACCTGTAAGTTTTACCTGCATATGACACATTGAAAAAATAATAACATCGATGATGCAACAGTTTTTAGACATGAATGTTAAGGTTATTTGGTATTTTACCTTGATCAACGGTAAAAGTGGTTCGATTCCAACCACGTCCATTGATGATAAGTCCATGAGGGAAGGGAAGATTATGACCATTCTCAAGGATTCTATTCAGTGTCTATAACAAAAGAGAGAAACAAAGGGTAAGTATTTGCTAAGGGGAACATGAGAAGATAGTGGTAAAGGAAAACATTGAAACAAATGCAAATGGTTCTTACACGATGGTTTGTTTTGAACCAATCTCCAGCAAGTATTGAGAAGTCCCCTGCAGGAGGAGGAAAAGGAACAGGAATCTGAGGACGAGTCCGAATTCTGATTCTACCAAATCCTCCAGCGGCTTTTTGCATTCCAGGAGATGGGAAATAGAAAAAGCTACCAATTTGGTCTTTCACTTGGAGAACGTAAGTGAAATTCTTCCCAGGTGGGATTGGACAATTTGTGCCATAGACTCCATCTTGCCATGAATTCTTCCTTTGCTGTAAGCCGTTCCTGCACACCATATGTTAATATAGACCATCATCATTCAATTAACAGAACATTATGAGACATTGATGATCAAAACATGACTATAGGAGTGGAAATAAGATACAAGAAATGTACCATGATATGAGAAATGGCTCTTTAAGGTAGTTATGCACACTGATGATCAAGTTGTCATTTGTAACCGCGTCTATTTTAGGTCCTGGGAATTGCCCATTAATCAAAATACCCTGCAAATTGAGATCAAGAAACACGTTGCACCCATAAAAGAAAAAGATAATGTATTTGTTTCAGGAATCAAGAATGGAAGTCTCTAAGAAAGAATAAAGTATTAAGGAAAAGAACCTGTTGCTTAACACCAAGAGGGTGAATGTCACCATAGGTGACCCTCCAATTAAAGAACCTATATGGGTCTTCACAGTTTATGCCAGTACAATGGAATGTGATTGCAAAAACAAGAATGAGAGAAGAAAGAGATTCGCTTGGTCTCATTGTCAATACACTTTCTTCTCAGTCTCAAAACCAGTAGAACTTGTAAAAAGACCTAGATTGTTTTTTATTTTTTATTTTTATT
Organism: Abrus precatorius; assembly: GCF_003935025.1. Lineage (NCBI taxonomy): Eukaryota > Viridiplantae > Streptophyta > Magnoliopsida > Fabales > Fabaceae > Abrus > Abrus precatorius. The sequence continues at coordinate 27,567,916 of NW_020874292.1, read as the reverse complement.
TTTAGTGAAGCTTTCGACCTGGTGTAAAATTAAGATTTAGCGCCAATTAACAAAGAACCTGAAGATACATTTGGAGGTTAAATTTTAGAAAAATGGGAAGGAAAGAAATTTTTTGTGTGTTAATAAGTTAATCTTTTATTTATTTTTATAAATATTATATTACTCTCTTAATTTCAATATAATATTTTGCCTCCTCTCTCTCCTTCCAGATTTCAATTTTCAAGAGACTCAAATACATATACTTGTTTAGTTGTTTGCTGAATACATATAGAACGGCAAGAGACTCAAATTGCGTTCATTAGATTCAATTGGAATTAAAATGCTCTTAAACTTTAAATTTATCTAAAGTGCTTGACTTGTAATTTTAAAAGTAAAAAATAATTAATGAAAAGCAATCATAACAAAATTAAGAATTTGAATTTAACGAGAATAAATAAATAATTTATTTGAGTTAAAATAATTGTAATAAAATTTATCTTATTTTTCTTTTATTTTTTTTTATTTTTTTTGCTAAAAAGAATTAATTAATTTAAAATTAACCATAACAAATAATATCATAAAGCAATGATGGATAAAGTGAATTAGTGTATAATACGACAGATATCAATTCTTTTCCATTGCAATAAAGATTAGACCATCAATTATATTTTTCCTTAAAATCATCTAAAAAAATTACAAAAAAAATTAAGTTCCATTCAAGTGAACAAAACTCTCATTGCCCCTTCTTCTTAATCTCCTCTACCCACACCTCCTATTGACACCTGCACCTAATACTTAGCTCCTTGTGCTCTTCTTACTGGATCTGGATTCTCTCTCATAACTAGACGTCCAGTTATATTGATTTTGTATTTTTTTTTTAAGTGAAAATGTAAAATTTTGCTTCACTGGACCATTCTATTCGCGTCAAAACGAAAGAGAATCTTAATCCCTCCTTACTCTAACTCTCTCACCTCCTCCTATAATCCCCAATCCTCTTTTTTTCTCTCTCTATAGCTAACCTAACTTCCCTTCTTGCTACTCTTAGCTCCACTTAAGTGATATTTATCTAGTAAGTTGTAACACCCTGAATTTTATAGTATTTGTAATATTTGAAAGCAAATAAACAAATATAGAGTTCAGAAAACATAACAGAACAAAAGCTACAAATTTGTGTATTAAAACAGATGTATGATGTAACACCCTGAATTTTGTAGTAATATTTAATGATATATATATATATATATATATATATATATATATGTGTGTGTGTGTATGATGGATTGGATGATTAGGGTTGGACTGATTTTTTTTTTACTAAGTATTCTGGTGTAAGGTGTTCTCGCTGCAGCGAGAAATGCTTCGCTGTAGCAAGAAGGCCCTAGGAGGAAGACGTGAAACTGTCGCCTTGTCGTTGTAGTGAGAGTGTCTCACTGTAGCGACAAAGCTACAATTTGGGCTGCATTTCTAGATGCAATCTCGCTGTAGCGAGATTCTGTAGAAACCAGAGTGTAGTTTTGTCTAAGTTTTTCGTTGTAGCGTAAGGGTGTCGCTGTAGTGAGGTCTCCTTGCTGCAGCGAGAGTGTCGCGACCAGAAAGGATTTAAAGGGGGGTTAGGGTTCAAGAAGGGTTATTTCTCACCTTCCCTTCAAAATTTCTTCAATTTTCTTGACTCAAAACCCTATCTCACTGATTAAATTGCTTCCAAAGCCGTTCGAGAGCTTGATTGAAGGTTGGATTCATGTTGGAAAAGCTTGAAGGTGAGTTTTAATGGTTAATATTTTCGTTTTTCACCCCCTTTCTTTGTTTCTTGGTTTCCTTAAATTCTCATGGAGTTTTTCCATATATTTTAGGCTGAAATCCGTGTGAGAAGCATTTCTGTGGTCGAGTTCGAGTGTGGGTCTTCAATCCAAGGTAAAGGAGGACTTTACCCTATCTCTTTGGGTTTGATTGTCGTGTATTTTGATGAATATTGCAATGTAGATAAGATAGAGGGTAGGAAATATGTATTTGATGGAAATTGATGTGTATTGTGAAGTGTGATAGCATGTGGAAACCCGTGATGGGTGAATATTGTGTGTGTGGTTGAAATGAATTATGTTACAAATGCATGTGGGCACTTGTGCCATGTATTGAGAATGATTATTGCAAACAAATGTAGGCCTAAAAGCCGTGTAAAATAAATGATTGTGGGATTTGTGCTGTGTATTATGACTAAATGCTGAAATGTGTGTGGATGGGGCATGTTAACACCGTTATATTGTGCTGTTAATGATTCAGCGATATACTGGAGTATTGAAGATGGAGATGGTAGAAATACCTTGAGGAAGAGAGAGTGGTGGTGACACCGACTGTGGGACCGGGTGCACCACGGGTCACACATTCTCCTCCTGTCTAGACCTCTGACTACTACCTTTGCTGAGCGACTCGTGAATGCCCACGTGGTATACATGAAGCGAGGGTAACCAACAACCATTTACGGTGAAAATCTATGATCACAGTGTCACTATGAGCGTGCGTGTATACATGTTTTGGTGCCATGAGTGCATCGGTTATGAATTGAAATGATATGTATGGTAATGTTGTATTGTGTGAAGTGTATTAGAAATAATGTGAATTATGTGCAAGGTGAGACATTATGCTTGCTTATGTGTTTGGTAGTGTAGAGTACTCATCCTTACATTCATTTTCCAGGTAATCAAAACGATCAGCACCAAACTCAGTGAAGAGACGGATGAACTGCTATAGGACTTAAATTTTATTTTTAAAATTATGATGTAATTGACTTAATCCCGTAGCAGTCACTTATATAAACTTGTAATCCCTTATTGTTTTCAAATGCTTGACAGAATCTCGTGATGGAAAACTATATTCAATGGAAATTTTATTATTCGCATTTTTGTGAAAATTTTTATTTGGAAATTAAATTTAGATATTACATAAGTCATTTTTTATTTATAATTTTTGTTGAAGTAAAAAAAATATAACTTAAACAAAAATTATAGAAATTATGTAAACCATATGTCTAATATATAGAGAGGACATAAAAAAGATCTAAAATATATTAAACAATTTATCAATACAAAATTAATTTTAATGATGAATTAAAATTGTAAAAATAAATGTAAAATTTTTATTTTTGAAAATTATGAACTTCGTATATAAAATTTACAAAGAATCTTAAAAATCTAAAATGATATTTAATGTTTTATTAATATAAAATTTATTTTTATTATAAAATAAAACTATAAAATTTTAATAAATAAATCATAAATATATAAAAAATAATATTATTAAATTATGAGTTAAAGATCTAAATTATTTATTTTTTAAAAAATACATCTAATAAATTAAAATAACTACTCACTCATATATCATTTATTTGCTAACTTATGTTAGTATGGTTAATACCTTAAAAAATTAATTATTTAAAATTATTTTTTATCAAATATATTTAAAGATAAAATTTATTTTATATAATGGTTAGTTATATCTATATTTAATTATTAAAATAATTTATTTTTTTAATCTCTTTTGTAGAGTGTATCTAGTGAGAAAAACTTATTCTTAAAAGAGTAAAAGGTATAAATTTAAACTATATAATTATACATAAATAATTTTGATTATAAAATTTAAGAATTATATAATTACTTAAAAAATAAAATGACTTTTAAAAAATAAAAATCACATGAATTATAAATTTTAATTTTGTCATAATGAGATCTAATAATAAAAGTTTATTCCTCCTAATTTTACATTAGAAAAAACTCATCTCATCAAAATGTTACTTTACTTTGAAATAGAAAAATTAATCTCCAATAATTTTGACTTTTATTTTATTCACTTTCTCACGTTATTTTCTCTCTTAATTTTTACAATCCATTCAATTATCATATAAGAATATTTATCATTCAACCTCAAAAAAATAATTAATCACCCTAAAAAGTAACTATAACCATACTTACTTCGTATAATAACTATATGAATCTTAAATTTTACTCATTCAAATGTTAATTTACATGCTTTTAAATAAATAAAATTTACAAAAAAATAAAAAGTAATCAGATAAATTTATTTTAATGTTTGATATATTTTTAAGATATAAGTAAATATTAACGGTAAAATTTTACATCCACAAACATCTAATTAATCTAAAACTTAATATATATTATCAACGTATTAATATAAAATTATTGAATGATTGAATTGATACAATTTAACATTTATAAAAAAAATTATATAAAGTAATTATTGTTATAGTTATTCTTAAATTAATTAAATCTACACTCTAATAATTAATAGTATTTCTTATTAGATATCGAATTAATTAATATATAAGCCGATTAAAGTTAGTTATTTAAGTATAATAAAGGGGATAAACAATAAATAAAAATAAAATACTTAAAAATATTTTAATTTTCATTTAATATTTAATTTATTGACTTTGGACCCTTGATAAAAGTAAACTTTAAGTTTTATTTTTAATTTAAAAATAGTAAAATTAATCTTTAACTTTGACTTCTATTTTGTCCGTTTTTTAGATTTTTTCTCTCTTCAATTATAACATATACTATTCAATTATCATACATATAAATAAATACAATTATGATAATATTAGTATAAAAGTATAATATTAAAAGGAATAAATAATCTTATAAAATATTTACTTATAATATAATAATTTATTTTCCTTTTTTTAACATGTATATACAAAACCATGTTTCTCTCCATTTATATTTTTATTTAGATTTTTTTATATTAGATAAGGAATAATTATTTAAACACAATTTTTTATGTATTTTAAAATTAATATGAAAAAGTTTAAGAATTTATATCATTAATTTATTTAATTTAAACAGGTTTTAAATAAAATTATTAATAAAACATATTTTATATTACTTTAACGAGGGCTGTAGTAGTGCTCATCCTTGTGCTTCTTTAGATTTGCTCAAATTGGACTGGGAAGTAAGATGGTGGCACATCTCTAAAGAGAGATATTTTCTTGCTGATAGGGCTTAGTGTCACTTTCTGCTCTTCTTATTTTCTATACTCTGCTCGCTCTTTTTTCATTTTCGTAGTTTTTAATACTGATTAATAGAGTATCAATCATCACCAAGCGGGGATAGCTCAGTTGGGAGAGCGTCAGACTGAAGATCTGAAGGTCACGTGTTCGATCCACGCTCACCGCACGGTCCCTTTTTTCATTCACTTTATTTTTAAAAATATCACACCCGGGAACGAAGTGAAAAATAGAAAATTGTGCCAAAATAGTGGTCACGTGTTTCTCAAAATACAGCATCCAAAGTTTGTAACACTGCTTTTACCAGATAGAAAAACCAGCATTAGGTTACGTTCCTTAGTAACCCACAATGATCCCTAGGCAAACCACAGGCACCACCAATTGGTTCGTTTCTTATCTTATTATTTAATATAAAACTATCAAATTATTTCGACTGAAGTAATGAAATTGTAAACCAGAATTCCGTTGGACTTGAAATCACCAGGTTTGAGTTTATTTTGTTTTTTAAATAACATTTAAAATGGATTATAGTCTGAGATTTTTTTTTGAAGATAATTTTTAACGTGACTTGTAAATTAAAATGTATTTTATACTTTTTTTACATATAGAACAATTATTACTATTAATTTTATTTTAAATAATAAAAATTAGTGGTATATTTGACATGAGAAATCATAACCTCGATTCTAAAATATAGAATATCTTATCAAATTTATAGGAAATATATCAAGCACTTTTTCTTAAACTCAATATCCAGAGAAATTCTATACTAAACAGTGATGTGTCGATATCTTCTTTTACATAAAGTCATAACCGTGTAAGTACACAAAATTCATATAAGAAGATTCATTTCCATTATGCTCAAATGCTACACAAATTAACAAATAAAAATTCAAGAGACACATATTTAGTTACAAGAACTCCCCGCATAAAAATTATATATCCTACTTTCTTAGAAGGGGAGCATCTATCTTAAGCGCTAAGTTTAGAAAGCAGGTAATCCAGAATCACTTTTCCCTTATCCTTTGCTCTAAGAAATACAAAATAATCCATCATATCCCCCATCTCACCATCCTTTTCTCTTTCCCAGAAAACACAGCAAAGAGAATTATTTGCACCTCACAAAAGGAATAACAACATGGCGGGGAAAGCAGCAACCAAGTAAATGTGCAAAAAGTTGTGGATTGCCCTTATTTTGATGCTGCTAAAGGATCTGCTGAATCTTAAACTATCCCCAGCATTGCTTGATTGAGTAGTGTTCACCACTTGCTTTGTCTTATTGCTTAAATTCTTACTGCATCAATAGAAGGATAACACATTCGGGTAAAGATGCAAGTGATTAAATTTAATAATACAAAAAAAGTTCAGATCCAGAGAACAATATAAAACAATTTATTACCTTCCAGGAAATATACAGCTGCCATGACCTGCAAAAGGTATTCCCCACAAGAGTGGGTAAAAAAATATATTAATCACAATTGTTAAACTGGGAATAGACAACAAAGAACGGCATATAAAAAATGTGGAGCCCATTTTGAACAAATGCAATATCTATATAGATATTGAGAAATTATGCTTGCATTGAATACTTGATATACTTGGGCTTTGCAAAATACTTGAACAAATGCAATGTCTATATCAAAGTGATCCAGAAACATTTAACATAATCCTTGCAGTAGTCAGAGAAGGTTCATCGTTCCACTATTGAACGAGGCACTGCTATCTTGAGTTCCCTCTTTTTTATTTCAAATTTCATTATTTCCCACATAAAGTAGAGTCAAGTCAAAGTGCCTTTGCAACATGTGGGTGCCACGTACAAATGCACTTCATTTGAGTAATCATCGCCTCTCCACAGCTCCAATTTCCCCCCTTTTTTTTATCAATGGTAAATAGAAATACTTATTTCTTCATCTTAGACCATGGATTCTCTCTCAGCATCATAAAGCAATATAATCAGGAAAAACAAAGAAGGACTTTAAACACATAAAAAATGGAACCCCTTAAAAAATCTAATGACATACTAAAATCCCAGATTCCCATGAAGCAATTAGCAACACTAAAATTGAGCATTGAACGAATTCGAGAGCAATATCAAAACTGGTAAATTGACCAAAGAGACTGCACTACAAATTTATGATGAGCACTTACTGGGGTCAGTGGTTGTGATGGTAGCTACACCTTTGAAGTCACAAGAACCAGTAGACTTGGCCTGATTCTGGTAATAGCTATCAAAGGCATAAGAAGCATGATTCTTGACATTGTTAGGCTGATAACAAGTCTCCCCAGGTTGAATCTCAGAACAATTAGCCCGGCCTGGCCCACATGCCCAATCCAACGCAGCCTGCAAAGTCTTGGAATCAACACTATCCATGGCAATACAATACGTCTGATTGGCATTATCATTGGCTAGAAAAGTCCCAATTCCAGAGACACGAAGCAAATAAGAGGGCGTAGCATTCCCATAAAACAAACCCCAATTAGCCTCAGACACAGGCGGGGACCTCAAATCCTCGTTGAAGAGTTCATAAATATAAACACTCGAAGTGATTTCCGGATGCAAAGGGGTTCCACTACGATCCAAAACATGCTTAATCAAATTTGAATTGTAGGTAACAGCGTTTTCCCTAGTGGCATAAGGCTCCTTCGTATCCCCCTTGGAAGGCCAACCCGTTTCGGTGACAAGAACAACAACATCGGTGACGTTGAAATTCTTCATGGAGAAATAAGCAGCGTCGATCATAGCGTCGAGAACGTTGGTGTAGTGAAGCAGAGTGTTGGGGTCCACCATTTCCTTGGAAGAGGTAAGAGGCTTGAAGAGGGTGTTGTCGAGAGGAACCAAGCCCTTGTTCTGCATGAAGACGTAGTAAGGGTAGAGGTTGAGCATGAAGGGAGAGTTAGTTTCAGAGAGGAACTGAAGGAGAGGGAGGATGAAGGAGGAGAGGGTTTGGTTGAAGTAAGCTTGAGAAGGAGGGAAAGGGTCGAGGATGATGGAAGCAGAGTGAGGGGTGGAAACGACGACGTCGTTTTGGAGATTGGAAGCGACGAGGGCGGCGTGGAGGGACTGGATGGCGGGGAGGAGAAGTGGAGCGGAGGATGGGACGGTGGTGAGGACTTCGTCGCCGACGGAGATCCCGGCGATGAGGGTGCGGGGGTGGAAAGCGACGACGTTTTTGCGGATCCAGGAAAACGCGGTAGCGTTGGAGGAACCGATTGCGAGGAGCTGGTTGTTGGGCACGCTGATGGTGACGCGAATGTGGGTGTCGGACAGTGCTCGGAGGATGTCGGGGTCTGCATCGTAGAGACGGATGTGAATTATGTTTTGTTGTTTGAGGAAATTGACGATTTCTGTGGGTTTTAAGAGGTTGGAAACGTCGGTGCCAATGTTGAAGCCGACGAATGGGTCAGAAGTAGCAACGAGTTGAATTAAAGGTAAGAAGAAGAGGGTGCTGAGAATGGAGTTTGTCATGATTCCACTTGCAATTCAATTCATTGTGCTCCACTTGAGGCTTTTGCAGCATTTTGGGGAGTTTGAAATTGGAATCATAGGAGAAGTGGAGGCAAAGGCGTGTAGAGTACAGAGATTTATGAGCAGAACGCAAAATACGGGGGAGTTTACTGCGCTATTCTGTGTTGTCTGTTGTGTGGTCCAGAAAGAGTCCTTCCTTCAAATTCTACACTCAACACCTTCTTCTTTCCTCAATTGTCTCTATTATCAGAGATGAGAGACTATTATGATTTTAATTGATGCGGTCGTATTTATTATTACTATGTGCGTTTTACAAAATTAGTGAATTAAATTTTAAGAAGTATTAAATTAATATATAAGTGAAAGTGACATAAATTTTTATTTTAAATTATTTTCTCATAATTTAAAATTTAGTAATTATTATTTTCAAACAATTATTATTTTTTATCTTAAATCATTTTAATATTAAAAAATAAAATACTAATGTTTTAAATTTATTCTTATTTTTTAATATTTTATTAAAATAAATGACAAAACATAAATACATTTATATTATACCGTAAAATATTATTGATATACTTTTTCAGTATTTTAATTAAAATCATTTTATTGTAATCATAAATTTTTTTCTTTTTAGACCATAATTATATTTTTAATAAAAGATAATTTTAATTAAGTCAGATAAAATTACTGTAAGTGAAAAATCTCACCATAATTATAATTTAAATTATTTATAAACATTTTATGGGATACAAGTAATTTCATATATAGTATAAAATATATTATCTTCAATTTACTATAATTAATTATGAAAGAAACTATCTATGACTACTAGTCCAAATACAGCCTGACTTTTTTTTTAAAGCAAAGTAGAGAAAGAAGAAAATAAAAACATTTCACGGGGCTTGAATTTGATAAAGGAAATTGACTTTAGAAGGAGAAAAGAAAAATGAATAAAATGGTGGCATTATTGTATGAACCATTTACAGTTCTGAGGGGGAAGACAATGGCTTTAGTTTCATAAATCAATGATGCTTGTGACTAGTTTAAATTGAACTTTAAATTCTTAAATTTCAACAGAACAGCCTGGCTTGGGCAGAGAGACGTTGCTTGCTCAGTGGTGCATCCAAAAGCTTTTCTTACTTCCAACTTCTGGCACGTTCTCAAAACAGATAGAATGTTGATAAAGAAATCAGAACATTGATACATAATAATTTTATAAACATGATTGTTAACTAAGAGTGAACCACTTGTTCATCTTGTCAAATTTCTCTCCCCCCCCCCCCCCCCCAAAAAAAAGACTCCAACTTTATGACTAAAGGCTTAAGAACATCTACCAGTTCAATACCTTTTTGCTGTGATCATTTATATATAATATATAATCTACTTTACTAAATACATATTATATATATATGTGTGTGTGTAACTTCCTCTTGCTGAGAAGAGCATATCCTCTGCGGCGTGTGCTTTAGAAAAAGTTCTCTAAAATATGTTGTCTAATTCTTATTCCACGATGACGTCTACATGTAAAAGTAAAAGATACACTAATTTTACATGACCGATCTAAGCAATAGCACTGACATAAAACACCAGTGACTTGGTCACCATACTTACCACACTAATGAATATCGAACTATAGCATGTGTCAAATCTACCATTGTCAAATATTTGAATAGCTCTTAACCTATTGCTTTCTTGATCTCATAAAAGGAACTTTTGGGTACCACCGTTTATTTGCCACTTGGAAGCTTTTATATTTCATTGGCAATCGTAATAATTAGTTTAAGAATAACAATCATTATGTTTGCTTAGATAGCCGACTTAAGATCAATAATAGGAAAGGGAAGGATATTGAGATGTCTCAACTCTTGCCCACTAATTAGTAAATACTCTCTTTTTCATAAATTGGAAGAACGTGAGGATGATGTTGAACCGCCCACTAACACTTTACAAGGAAAATAGACAAAAAGCCAGACCGGCCTAAATAACTATTATATACCATTTGTAAATGGTTTGTTTAGTCATTATGAATGTAATTATGAAAATATGATTCGTTTATAGTTTGCAAAGATTCAGTTTAATAAAAAAATTATTTTTAACTTCAATTTAAATTCCAGTTTAGAATTTAAAATTATACAAATAAATTTAACCTAAATAATAATTATATATCAATTGAAAATAATTTGTATAATTATGATTTAGTATCAGCGTGTTCTAAGTACACGTTTCTTGCAAGAAACACTTTAATGTTTAATTTAGAAAGAATTTAATGCTAGAATATGGATAAACATAAAGTATGTAATGTACTCGAGGCTTAGAGTTCTTTCTTTTATATAAGCATTGATTTATCATTTTGTTTGAGTTTTTATCTTTGCTAGAAACAGGTTTATTAAGTATGATTTGACGTATATAACAAGTTTTGAATGGTTAAGCATTTTAATTTGTGACTATGCATTTTAATTGTTGATTACTAAAATAGGTCTTGTGAACACCTATTTTAAAGATAGGGGTAATCACATGTTATTGTAGTTATATTGTTGATATGTAGTCATTACTTTAATGAAGAGTTTACTATAAATATCTTTAAAAAAACAGTTTAATGTTATTTCATATCATTTCATGTCAGTTATTCTCTAACTTGATGCTATTACGAGGTAATAGGACAAGTTGAGGATTTCACTTTTATAATGATAAATTAATTGAGTCAATTGCTTACAAATTATTTTAATTCTAAATACGTCAAGTAACTACACAAGACTTTATTATTATTATTATTATTATTATTATTATTATTATTATGTAAATGTAATTTATTTATATATTGCAAACTATAATTTAGTGAATTATAGATTAAAATTTAAAATCATACTGAAATACACTCTACCATAATTTTTTTCTAAAATTATTTGTAGATGAACTCTATTTTTACTCTAAAAATCATGGTTTGGAGAATACAAACTACCATACAAAACATGCACTAAAATGTTTAATAGACAATGTTTCTTTTGACACAGCAATAAACTGATAAATGAAGAAATAAAATGTGTCTTTATATAAATAAATTTAAATTATATATTTTTATTGAAATGTATTGTTATGAACTCAAAAATAAAAGTAGTTGTAGGTAATGAGCACGTGGGGACATGAGACCCTATGGACACATGACAAAGAGTAAGAAAAACAAGGGTAAAGAATAGTCAATTTTATATTAAATGATTTTGTGTGGAGGACCACATGATTATAAAAGGAAAACTACTAGAAGAAAAATGGTGTAGATGGTGTGATTTCTCTCTTTCTCTCTCTTGGCCATTTTAGGATTTTTTTTGTCATTTTTTTTTGTGCAACTTCTGTTTCTTTTTTATAATTGTTGACAGCTTGTTGCTTCAGTATTTTCTTATGGTATGAAATTCTAAAATTCTATAATACGATATAGATTATTTTGCTCTTACCTTTTCCTTACTATTTCATTGATTAATTAAGCACGTTACATTTGGTGCTTTCATACCCAGCATGGCCAAAAACACACGCCTCAAGGAGCTTGACACCAATGTGAAGAAAATCTTGGACCTCATGGAGAAATGCAATCTTAGTTATACCGAACACTTTGAGAAGCTTGAGTTGGCAATCAATGACGTTTCCAAGTAGAATAACTATGGTGGTCCAAACTCAAAAACCAGCTCTAAAAGCATCACAATCTGCCATTTTAGGTAAGGAATATTAAGCTTGATTTCCCTAAATTTAATGGTACAAATGTTCTGTAATAGATCTTCAAGGATGAGCAATTTTTGGGTATTACTCCACCCTTAAGCTCCAACGCTTTCCTATTGTTGCGATCCATTTGGAGAAAGATGTTGTACCCTGGTTTCAGATGATGCAAAAGAACATCCCCTTCCATTCCTAGGAAGGTTTTACTAAGGCATTAGAACTCGAATTTGGTACTTCTCCCTATGAATGCCTATGATATGCTCTGTTTAAACTATCACAATTGTGATCTGTTAATGATTATTACGAAGAGTTCACTGCTTTGGCTAATTGCATTATGGGCCTTACAGTAGATGCCTTATTGGATTATTTTTTAAGTGGCCTCAAATCTGAAATTAGAAGAGATGTATTAGCTCAATCACCAAACTCGATTCTTAAAGCTGTGTCCCTAGCCAAACTTTTTGAAGAAAAATACAACACTAACATGAAACCTTACTTTTCATCTAGCAACCCAAAAACCTCAAAGACAAAACCAAACACAAAACAACACTAGAAAACAAATGTCTTACCACTTCTGTTACCTCCACCAAACATGAAACTATTTTCCCAACCATTCAAACCTTTGAATGTCAAAAACACCGCCCCTACTGAAATGCAAATCCGTTGAGAGAAAGGTTTGAGAAAGATTTGTTCTATAATTATGACGACAAATTCATCTCAAACCATAGATGTCCAAATAAACAAGCTTATTTATTTATTTAATACAAATACAAAAAGAAATTCCAAAATTAAAATAAAACAAAAAATTCTCTATCTGGGGCTTTTTTCTGCCATGTCAACAATAGTTTTGTTTTTATTCATGATGAAACTATTTTTTATTTTTAATTAACCAATTTTGTCTATAGAAGAGACGAAACTCTCATAACGTGACACGTGTAGTAGTTTCATCCAGATACAAGATGAAAAAAGGAAATTCAAAAATTGCATCACCTCTAGTAACACATGACCCAATCAGATGAGGTTGGCAGTAGGAAGAGAGAGAAAAAAAATAGGTTATGTTATTGTGTGGAACGCATAGAGTTACGAGAGCGTGAATAATGTAATAATAAATGAGGTTGGTTGTGGGAAAAGAGAGTAAAAGAAATGGACTGTGTTGTGTAGAGTTACGAGAGTAGGAATAATGAAATAATAAATGAGATTGGTAGTGGGAAGAGAGAGTAAAAGAAATGGGTTGTGTTGTATAGAGTTATAAGAGTAGGAATAATGAAATAATAAATGAGATTGGTGGTGGGAAAAAAAAGAAATTGGTTGTATTGTATAGAAAGTGTAGAGTTATAAGAGCAAAAATAATTAAATGATAAATAATGTTGATAGTAAGGAAAGAGAAAAAGAAGTGGGTTGTGGAGAGTTACAATAGCAGACATAATGAAATAATAAATGATGTTGATGGTGGAAAAAGAAGTAAGCTTTGTCTCCTTTTTAGACAAAATTGGTTAATTAAAAAAAATAGTTTCGTCCAGAATAAAGACGAAACTGCTACTAACGAGGCAGAAAAAGCCCCAGACAGGGAAAATATCTTTTTTTATTTTGATTTAAAAATTTCTTTTAAATTTGTATTAAATAAATAAATAAGTCAAATAAATAATACCTATTGCTACAATATGAGGAGACCGGAGACCCTCCTGATGATACAGACTTATATGAGCCCTTTACTCATACCAACCATGACCCAATTTTGGACCATAATCTCTCATTCAACGCCCTTAAAGACTCTCATGGGGTGAGTACATTGCGATTCTAAGGCTCTATTCAAAGTGTCTCTGTTTAGATGTTGCTAGACAGCTGCATTTTTTATAATTTTTTACAACCTCGACTTACAAATTACTTGAAATTACCAATTGAACCCATTTTCAGTTTTCCAGTTTATGGTGGGCAATGGAAATTCCTTGACAGATGAAGGTTTGATACAGTAACTCAAGAAACTCAAGGTTTCAGGACACGATCATACAGTCACTCTTCTAATGTATTTATTACCGGTCTCTGGCACAGATTTGGTGTTGGGCACATCTTGGTTGGCAACCTTGGCCCCCCATATTTCAAATTACAGTGTGCTGACTTTGAAATTTTACTTGAATGGTGAATTTATTACTCTACATGGTGATAACTCCAAGCTGCTTAGGACCTTCGTATACCAATGTTATCTTGGTCTCACACAATACAAACTTATTAAAAATATATTTTAACTTCTCTTAATTAAATATTTATCTTTACTAATCAATTTAAATATATTATTTTATTCTCTTTAAACATTTTTATTAAATACAATTAATTTTATATTTAAAAATTTTAAATCATGTTTCTAATTTTAAGAAATTAAATAACTAAATATTCAATTATTTATGTATACGTCTCCATTTTAGTATATAATGTTTTGTGACATGGATGTGCAATTTACATTATTTTCGATCGATGAATAAGTTATGAGATATTTATGTATAGCTTATGCTATCTTAAATTTCTTTAAATATTAAAATTTTTGAATTAAATTGTATATTAAAAATATTTTTTTTAAATTAAAATATTTAATTTTAATTAACACACTTTTTACAATGATTTACAATATGAATGTGTGATTTTCCTTCATCTCTTGTATTGTTTATCATAGGGTAACATGTATAGTTGTACTATCTTGTATCTTAAAATATATAAATTATTCTTATTTATTTTTTTAAAATATAATTAATTTTAAAATAAATTTCTAATTATTAAAATAATTATATAATTTTTTATATAGAATTACGTGACTTTGAGTTTTTCATTACATTCAAAGATATGTAAGAGCGAGAATCAGACTCGTTAAGTCAAAACAGTTTTAAAAATATTTTTTTTCTTCTTTCTAAGATATGACTTAATATTTTAATAAATAAATTTTCTTTCTTTAAAATAAAAATAACAACATTTATTTTTATGAGTTAAATAAATACTTTTCAAAATTATAATAAATTTACAATTAATTTAAAGTAATCGTTATTTAAATGGGCGTTATAAGGTGCTAACACCTTCTCTACACTTAAATGACTCTCAAATCTATTTTTAGTTTTAAAGATCAAAATTTTAAGTTTTTTCAAGGTTTCATTTGATAAACTTTGGTGGTGACTCTACTGATTTTTCTTAAAAAATATTTTTGTTGTACCATTGCGACCGCATGGTTGGGACAGGTGACCACTTGGGTGTTGCGCCTATATTGGCACAGGTTGCTACCCAGTTTTACTAGCAGAGTATGCACTAGGATATTAAATCATATGTCCAACAATGTTTAATCTACTAACAAGTCAAATCATCCACTACTTTACCCGCAGAACTATTATAGCCCATCCCTATCCTTCAATAGATTTGGGAAAACTTGACCATGAATTTTATTGTTGGCCTTCCCCCGTCTTATGGCTTCACAGTGATCATGGTTGTCATTAATCGTTCTCTTTAAATACGCACATTTATCCACGCTTAAGGCAAATTATTCAAGCAAGCAAGTAGCTGAAGTATTTATGAAATTTATTGTGAAGTTGCATGGGATACCAAAGTCAATAGTCTCAAACCGTGATAGAGTCTTTACAAGTAATTTTGGCACCAGCTCCTTAAGCTAAGTGGCACTACCTTAGCTATGAGTACTGCCTACCATCCACAATCTAATGGTCAGTCTGAAGCTCTTAATAGATGCTTGGAGATCTATTTACGATGCTTCATGGTTGATGATTTGAATGGCTAGAGTAAGATGCTTCCATAGGCAGAATAATGGTATAGTACTTCCTTCCAAACCAATATTAGCATGACACCATTCAAAGCGATTAATGGGAGAGACCCTCCTAATCTTCCTAAATATGTAAGGGATGTCACTAAACCCCCTTCGTTGCAAGAAATGTTCTTGCATCATGATCAAGTACTGTTATGTCTCAAGTAAAATTTGATGAAAGCATAGAATCTGATGAAGAAATATGCAGATTAGAAACAAGTTCATGTGGAGATCTAAGAAAGAGACCTTGTGCTAGTTAAACTCCAACCATATCGACAGCATTCATTAGCTCTTCGCAGAAACCATAAGCTTAGCCTTCATTATTTTGGTCCGTTTCCAAAAATGAAAAGGATTGGACCTGTTACTTACAAATTATCATTGCCTCCTACAATGAAGATCCACCCATTTTTTCATGTTTCTTTATTAAAATCGTGCAAAGGAGAACATCAACAATAATATCTACCTTTGCCATTTCTCACAAATGAATTTGGTCTAGTTATCCAACCGCTTAAGGCGTTACAATCCAGAGTCATTTTCTGAGAGAATCAACATATACCTCAAGTACTTGTCCAATGAGAAAGGTTGGATATCTCTAAAGCTACCTAGAAAGATGTGCTCACTTCGCAAATTGAGTATCCTAATTTCAACTTTAAGGACAAGGTTGATTTTCATGGGAGGAGAAATGTTATGAAGAGAGTAAAAGAGACTTCATAAATAGAAGCAGCTACATGTAATGAACGTGTAGAGGACGTGGGACCCAATAGACACATGGTAAAGAGAGAAAAAAACAAGGCTAACGGCAAGAGTGGAAGAAAAAGAATAGTCAATTTTACATTGAAGGATTTCGTGTGAGAGACCACGCGATTATAAAAGAAATATTGCTAGAAGAAAAAGTGTGTGGGTTGTGTGATTTGTCTCTTTCTCTCTCTTAACCTTTTTAGAATATTTGTATGTCATTTTCTTTTCTTTTTTCTGCAACTTCTGTTTTTTTTTTTTTTGTAATTGCTGACAATTTATTGCTTCAGTATTTTCTTATGATCTGAAATTCTAAATTTCATAATACAATACAGGTTGTTTAACTGTTACTTTTTCTTTGCTGTTTCATTGATTAATTAAGCACATTACATGTATATTATATATTAAAAAATAATTATTTAACTATAAAACAAGCATCCCATGATAAACGGCCATTAACCCAAATAGCTGGATTGTTCACGAATGTTCAGTACTTCGACGCCCCACTTCATTTAGCTGTTGCAGTGTTTGCAGGGGGGGATCAGTAGCAGCTTGAAAGTACAAAATCTCACCAAGTAATCAATGGCTCAAGTATATTCATGCATGGATTTAAGATAAGTGTTGGGTCTACGTCCCCCCCCCCCCCCCCCCCAATTTATTTTGGAAAATAAATCTTATTAGAAAGTTAAGCTTTTTAATAAGTAAAAGTTGAGTGGTTGGAAACCATTGATTTAATTTTATGGTAAACCAATGGCCAAGATTTATAGTTAAAAAAAAAAGCACTTGATGGTACAATACCGTTATCATACCTAGCACATAAAGGGTAAAAGTGTAAAATTGAGATTGTGAAAACAAAAGATGGATATTGTGTACAATGATAAAAAAAAAAAAAAAAAAAAAACACTTGTAATAAATACAAAGAGTACTCCACAGACTAAAACCTATGACAAATGACAGAGGAATGCATAACCCAAACATTTTGGCAAAGACAAAGAGTAATAGTAAATTATTGAAGAAACAAGAAAAAGAGCAAAGTTAACGAACGAATTTAAAGAATGCACACACACGTAAATGGAACAAATTTAGATATTTTGCTTCCTTCGCTAGGGGGTCTACGAGCACCTAGTATATAGTTTTTGGTTTTTGCCTTTCCATTAGAACCATTGTAGAAGATGAAATGTAGTTAGGAGAAGATAGAAAGTAAAAAAATGTTACTTTCTAAATAAGAGAATCGATGTTAAAAATAGTATTTTTTTACATTTTTTCTACTTTTTATCTTTTTTTAACTATGTTTCATTTTCTTTAAAGAATCAATGTAAAATATAGTGAAAATTTTTTAGTTTTGGTGTTTTTCCTTGTAAACTTTGAAGGGACATAATTTTTAACATATAATTCAAATTTATACAAATTATATATTCATTTCATATAATTTTTTCAAGATCTATTCATTCCAAATACTTAAAGGAGATTTGAAAAAATTAAATTCTAAAATTTTAACATTTTTTTTGTGTAAAGAATTATGTTATTTCTGAATCTTTGATAATGCTCAACTGCGTAGTCATTAGTGGAAGTAAAGAATGAGCAAATCCATGTCGTATGAACAAAATGAGAATAAAAAAAGAAGAAAATGAGAAAGACAACGAAGAAGGAACAAGAATATATACATAAAATTATTAATTTATATTTTTATAAATGTAACTTATATCACGGGTTTTATATATTTTATTTTAAACCATCCAATTTTAATCAATAATTATAAAGTTTAAAAGCTTTTGAAAAAGATATCTTAATAATGAAAGGAAAAATATAAGAGTCACTCTAAATTTTGTCATACTTTTTATTTCCCATAAATATCAACGATGTTCATAATTTTATTATTAAAGTTATATTTTTAGTTTTTTTTTTATATAGATGTATCTTATTATTCTAATGTATTTATAAGTTTATTAATTTAAATATTTTTATGTTATTGTCATTATATATTATCCTTTCTATAAAAATAAGTTTTGATTAACAATATGGTAGAGGATATAATAAAATAATTTATTTATTGCCTTCTAATTAAATTAAAAAATATAAAAAAACCAATTCATCCAATCTAAATTACTTTTAATCCAATTAAATTGGATTTGATTTAAAGTTTGATTCGAACTAAGTTGTGACTTATAAATAGCAAATAATTTTAAAAAACAGGCAGAGATAAGAGCATATTTAAATAATAATAAAAAATTCTAGAGGGGGTGGATACAAGTTCAGGTTACACGTGATTCCGATCAAACCAAACCGACACAAAGAAATCGAATTGCTTTGATTTGTTGGATTAGTTCACGTCCATTTTATACCAACACAACGTGTGTATGTGTGTGTGTGTTTACTTCAACTACCAATGTGTTCAATTCAAACATCTTAAGAAGATATCCGATAATAATCGAATCCCTTCATTCCTTTTTTTTCATAATTATTGTTATGTCTACTACCCTAACCAAAATCAATTTTGATTCTTCAATTTCAATCCTCCAGACCTACAAACCTTATTTATTTTGTATATATTGTTGACAACCCCTTTTGTCTCCTATCGTTGGCAGTTGTTCCTTCCACTGTTATTTCCATTTTCGCTACTCGTGAATCTGAAAGTACTTTTATTTGACAAAAGCATATTAAAATGGTGTTTAATTGTATACTTAAACATGCCCTTTTATCTATTCTTCTCTTTCAGAAAAATAAAATAAAAAAACAGGAAAATAGTTACTGACTTGATGTACTATTAATATATACCGTAAAAATTTTATATTAATAGTACATAAAATTTAAATTCATTATTATTATTATATGCTCAAATGATTTATTTTTACTTTTTTTATTCATTCGTTATATTTTTTGTCTATTTTTTTTCTCTTAAATTTTATATATTCAAACACATTTTTCTTATGTAATTTATATTCTATCCCACTTCTTCTCTTTTTTCTCCACATTTTATTTCATTCCGACGAAATATAAATCTTGCCTTTTAATTAAAAAATATAAATAATTACTGTTGAAATTTCCTTTTTATGTTAATATTTTCCTCAAGTTTCAGTTACTTGCTCTTTTAAAATAATTCCAGTTTATAACTTATGCCTTTTTTCCTCCTAAATCTAAACTATTTTTAATTGTTCACTTGTTAATTTAAATTAATTATATACTAAAATTTTAAGTATTTTCCCCTCTAATTAATATTAGTATTGTTAACATTTACCTAAACTTAAAAAAGTACCATTGTAAGGATACTTACTGGACACACGCAATAACATTGTCGATGCAGGGAAGAAACATATGATACCAACGATCAAAGCCAAATTGGTCCTAGTTCCAGTTGGCTAGAAATTTTAACAAAACCAATCCATCGAAAACATAATCAATATGGATATTATTTATCGAAGGACATATGCTGAACTGCATGCAGCCCTGAAAGGCAGTTATTTGGTATTCGATCGGTCATGGAAATTTGGTAAATCTAAGAAACTGTAATCTGATAGTGAAGAGACCTCATAATCCAGCCACAAATCTACCCATCTAACAATACAGAAAATCAAATCCTCCTCACAGAATGACTAGTACAATTATACTTGTGAAGAAGGTCATCTAAAAATATACAATGATACTACAAGCTGAGAATCTTCGTTTTGCTGTCAAAACTGCCATTCCCACTTTCAGTGAATTGCCAAAATCTGAATTATTTTATTGCCGATATTATACGACGGATCATTGAGCAAAATGCTCAGTTGACCATCACCGCAAGGCATTCACGAATGCCATCAATGAATCGACCTCTCTCTTTTCCGAAGGATACTTAATTGGGCGAGAAGAGTGTTTAGGGAAGAGAAGTATTGTGGGGAAGCTTCCCAGCTCCAGTTCACTCTTTGCATATTCTTTCTGATCTCCATCAGCTCTGAATTTCCCAACCTTCACTCCTGACCCTGCTAACTTCTCTGCCAAATCAACATATGATTCCTCCATAGCCTGTTAGAATTCACAATAAACATCTTATTAGAGAATGAAATTTTCAAACCAAATGAAATTTAGTTAGATAACCTTATCAGAATACCGAAGATCCGGGAATTCTATTTTACCTGACAGAAGCGGCACCATGGTGCATAGAGCACGACAAGCCATGGTTCTTTTCGGTCCTCCAATTTTGCCAAATTCTCAATTCCCGTCCTGCTCAAACTGACCACATTCTGGGAGTTGAAAATGTCAGTGACAATGGCAGAGCCATTTGTATGGACTGTTCCGTTTCCATTAAGCTGGGCAGCATCCTCCTGTTTTATATTACCTTTGTGAAGACCACACTCCTTAGCTTTGGCATCCTCCCACCACCATCTTCCTTCTCTTTCATGCTGTCCAGGTAAAACCGGCCTTGTGCATGGTTCACAGCCAATGGAAACGTACCCTTGGGAATGCAATGAATTAACAGGTACATTCATGGTCCTAAGGAAGTTCCATATGTCAAGCCCGTTCACATTTGCAACAGGGTTCCACTTTACCAGGCTACCAATTCCACCATTCATTCCCTCAAAAACTGGATCAACCTGGACAACGGGTATTTCAGACCTAGTACCAGGTGACTGATCTTTTCTCTGTCCAGTTATCCATGCTCTCAGACCCTTAAGGGCTCTCCTTAAAGGCCTCACCTTCCTTACTCGGCAGCATTCTTGATGCCCATCCTCGTAAAATGAGAAGAGGCCCTTAGTTCTAACTAATGCCTGAACCTCAACTGAATCAGGGAACATGTATTCAATGTGAATTCCATAATGCTTCTCAACTGCGTCAAAAAACTTGTAAGTTTCTGGATTCAGTCTCCCAGTGTCCAGACTGAACACCCTGTAGGGTCGACCAGTCAAATGTGCATACTCAATTAAAGCAACATCTTCAGCACCACTGCAAAGTCAAAAGATACTCATTAAAATCCAAATCCAGAGATAACGCAGTTACAAGTACCTACTATAATTTGCTATTTAGCGTCAGTAAGAGTCACAAAGATAGTTTGTGCTTCTTTGCAAGCTACAAAATTCTAGCTGCAACTTTTGAAATATAATTTGCAATTTAGCGTCTTAATGAACGAGCACACAACCCAGCAGAACAAATGAGCTCACAACCTAACAAAAAAGCAACAACTCTTTTATCGGTCATATGCTCCCTCACCAATAATTCGGCCCAAAAACCAATTCTTGAAGGTGTAATTCAAAAGGAACTATGATACCAATACTTCAAAATTATACTTCAAAATTGGTAACACATCTACGTCGTACCCGTACCTAACACCCGTTATGTCGATTATCGGGCTGCCTCAATATTAAAGCTTAAAATTGCATTATCTTTAAATCTCTTTTCCAATAGATAATAAAGGTTATATTAACATCGTTAGTGAGCTGAGTTTAATAATCTAAAATTATTTTTTATGAAAAAACATAAAAAATATTAATTTTTATATTTTTCTTCTAAAAAAATACTGCATTTAATTATAAGGAAGGTCAGCATTTTCCATAAAAGTATTATTATCATAACTTAAATCTAATATTTTATTTAAATTTAATTGTACTTATAATTTTAATATATTTTCCAAGAAGTTAAACCTAAAATTTTGTCCTACCTTTATATTAGTTTTTAAATAATTATAATATTTTCATGTCGTATCTTGCCAGTTCCTATGCAACATAGGAATGCAACATGCAACAAAACCTTAATGTATGTTAAGAATCTACCTGAAGGCAATAGCGATGTCGTTGCCGAAATTTTCCAGGGCCCTATCAATTATTTCGAGAGGAGAAGCATTTTCAAGGTCTTTCGCCAATTGCCCATAATCTTCCTCCTCCTTCTCGGTAACCTCTGCAAATCCAGCATTATCGCACATCATAACACGCTTCAATTGCATCCAATTAAAGGATAAAAAAGAAGAATCCCCCCCCCCCAATAATAAGGGAATGTATTGATAACAGAACACGGGAAACATACCAGGAGCAACGATAGTTGTTGCACGAGGAACAACAGAATCCTTGCGTTGAGGTTCCGCGTTCAGTGGCCTCACGGATGATAGCCTTTGAGTTAAATTAACAACAACAGACGAAACATGAGGTCTCTCCGAAATCCGAAACGAACCAATTTGTGGAGCTGAAAACAGAAAATGCACGGATTAATGAAACCCTAACACATGAGAAATCTCGCCTCAAAAAGAGCGGAAAATTCAGATAAGGAAATTTGAAATGAGGAAAGGGATCGGCACCTTTTGTCTCCGACGAAGATCCGAGACGCGAGAAGAAGGAACATGATGTTGCTGCAGAAGACGAAGAAGTGGTAGTAACGGCGAGAGCCATTGGAGAATGAATCTAAGCTAAGAAATTCAAGTGTAGAACCTGTTGATTTTTCTAAGGAACAACAGAGAGAAAGAAGGTTACAATATAAAGAGAACTACAATTGAACCTGGACGCAATTCAAGCTCTCTTCGTTATGCTTACGTGGCTCAAACCTATTGGGTGGAATGGAACCAGTGGCGCGTGGCTTCTATTCGGTTGCGCGGCCAACTTAGACTTAGATGTCACTTCTAAATTTTCATCATCTTCCCAGATTCTTCTTTTCAGTATTCCCTTCTTTCTTTTTTATTCTCTTTTTTTTATAATATACAAAATGTAACGTTATTAGTTGCCTAATTTTGGTATTATTAGAAATTATAATTATTATTTTAAAAATTTTGACAAGCACTATTATGCCTATCGATTCACATTGCTACTTACAGCTAGTTCAAGATTACATGTTACTTACAGCTAATATTAATAAAAAGTGTTTAGGATTAAATAAATTAAAAGTTTGAAAAATGTTATAAAAAATATATAAATTTTATTAATTAAAATAGTTTCCGAAATTTACACTGAAAATATGATTAAAAAAACTTTTTTGTATCATTTATCCGCACCATATATATCGAATACATGCATATTTATGTCCCCTTCCGATTTTCTTTTGTATTATTCCCCTTTTTTACCATTATTTTGCCTTCGGTGCCCCTATCCCTATTTATTCCAATTTGGTCCCTGTTCATGGATTCCCCACCGCCCTT
Source organism: Abrus precatorius (assembly GCF_003935025.1). Classification (NCBI taxonomy): domain Eukaryota; kingdom Viridiplantae; phylum Streptophyta; class Magnoliopsida; order Fabales; family Fabaceae; genus Abrus; species Abrus precatorius. Next base: position 27,544,137 of record NW_020874292.1, on the reverse strand, counting down.
GTATTTCATTATTTTCTGATCACCAACTTAATTTTTTTAGTGCAGTACCTTTTTATAAAAATAAATAAATTGTGATTGGCAGTAATTGAATTTTGCGCACGATGGATTCAAGCCACCGGCTAGCTATGAAAAAGATACCAATCAACATGAGGCTGCAAAGCAAAGGAAGTAACCAACTTGCAAAATTATGAGAGGTAAGTTTCACGAACCAACAAAGAATCCATGATCTGAAGATGCCATTTTGCTCTTTATTACATATTTAACAATTTCAATGAATCGTTTGTTCAAGTGTTGAGGTTGGTACGAAGGTTCGCGGAATATAATGCCCTGTGCAGCCAAAAAGGTGCAAAGATAATATTTAGTAATTGAACTGATAAATAGAGTAGTCAATGATTTATAATATGTTTAAAACAAATTCAAATGAGCCATAACTTTTCGTGAGTTTATGCACAGTAGTAACGGTGTCAAATGAGTTGAATAAATAAATTTTAAAAATCAATTTATTTATAATTTACTCAATAAAAATTTATTTATTAATTATTTTTTATGGATGGATATATAATTCATCCATTTAAAGTATATTATATTATGTTTATGTACACTATTATATCTAAATTTAAAATGAAAAAGAAAACTAGTGGACGTGGGTGAACAATTGACTGGAACAGCTTCCAAAAACTAACCCTTGGGGATCCGAAAGGATTTATATTCATGCGGTGGGACCCATCCAACGCGTGGCCATACGCGCCACACCACACCACTTATATTTTATTTAAACAAGACAATTCTATGTTGCTTCTTCCTTTCCAAATAATAAATATCTCATTACATCCGTACCATAATTCATTTAGGAAAGTAGTTTTCCTTGTTTTATGTTATTTTCAAACGTGCACTACCTCCAACTGCTACCTCTCAAGCTTCGTATGTAATTCGAATCTCTTGCAAACGAAAAAAAAGAAAGATGTTGTTTATATGATTTTTATAAATATTTTGAATATGATTATATAGCTTAATATTTTATAATCGTCATACTTTTCGTCCACAAAAGATCAATTCAATATTAATAAAAGATTATTTTTTTAAGTAAAATATATATTATTAAAAAAAATTTAAGAAGAACTCAAAACTCATATATATATATATATATATATATATATATATATAAAGAAAAAAATTAATATTTATTCAAAAAATAAAAACATACTTATATAAAGTTAAGATGAAAGTAATTTTATAGGTTCAGATACTAATCTGTTAACAAAATAGTTTCTTCCTTACTACTAAGTAATAGTAATTTCTAAGACTTCAGAATAATAAAATCTATAACTTCTTTCTCATCTAAAACACTATTAAAAAATACTATTCTATTTCTATATAACCACAAAGACTACATTGTATTTATCCAAACAATTAATAAACACATCTCTTCTCTTTTACTGCAACCAATACCAACCTAAGAAAGCAAGTGAGTTGATAAATCTGAAGATAAAATCAGTGAAAATCTAAGCCAACGTGCCATAACATACTAGATTTGAGATGAAACTGAGCACGTTAAAAACAAATGAGTTAAAAGTTCCTCCAAATCATGACAAAAGCAACAAGTTATATCATCAATTTGAACACAACGATCAATCAGTAAACTTTTACAAGGAAGTGCATTCAACAACAATTGCCAAGAAAATATTAGACACTTAAGAGGGACCTTCCCTCTCTATAACTTTTGCAAGGCGTCTACCGTACATTGATCTATACTATTAGGATTACCAAAAAGTTCAAATAATCATGAATACGCAAATTGCATTAAATAACAACCTGAAAAATCTGCCTTCCATACCTATTTATCTTCTTGTTGGACTTTGATAGAAACTCTAGTGACAAGCTCTAACAAAAGATTAAAGCTTGAAATCTCATGTTGAAAGAGTTTTCTTCGCCAACTAACATCCTAAACCTACCTAGTGTCATCGTGAAAACTATTTTTCAATACATAAGATTCAACATTCCTCGTCACCGCAAACAATCGTAGAAATATCTCACACAATCGCACTTCACCTACCCACTTATCTTTCTAAAAAAGAGTGTGCAAACCTGAACCCATATTCCTATCCAACTTCTCATCTAACCATAAATTTCCTTGATTAATAACCTCCAGCAAATCACGTCACCACAAAGAACATATGTTGTGGACTAGTGGACGCTGAATAGCAGAAGCTAGTCTACCATATCTAGCTTTCAACACTTGCACCCACAATAAACTAAAACAATTAACACTTCACCACAATCATTTACCAAGAAGCGTCCAATTAAACCAATGCACATTCCTAATGCCCAAGCCACAATTCTTTCGTAGTCTACAAACCGTTTCTCATTTCACCTAGGAGATTTTGGATCTATCTTTAACACCCTTCCATAAAAAAAAATTTGTTAGATAATGACAATCTCCTTTATCACCAACTTCGGTGCCTTAAAAAAGGATAACAAGTGTAATGACATAGAACTAAGAACGGCATTAATCAAAGTTACCCTGCCTCTAATCGATAAGTACCTATGCTTCCATGACGTCAACCTATTTTTAAGAGCCTCTAATACATCCTTCCATGCACTAGGCTTCCTTGGGTTAACACCTAACTATAACCCAAGATACTTTAATGACAAGCTACCAATCTTACATTGTAGGAACTCTGCAGCCAAGTTTTCAAAGTCATCGCCAATGTTAATCCCCAATATACAGCTTTTATGAAAGTTAATTTTCATACCTGAAATTAACTCAAAGCTACACAATACTTCTTTCAAAGTCCACAAGTTCTGAACCGAAACCTCTCTTATAATCAATGTGTCATCCACAAATTGTAACAAAGAAATATCTAGTCCCTCAACCTCAATCTTCACACCAGAGAACAACCTACATTCTACTGCTTTCCGCATAAGGACTTCTAACCCCTCTGTTGCCACAAGAAAAAGAAAAGGGGCAAGAGGATCTCCTGTTTTAGGCCCCGCCTAATATGAACCTCCAATGTAGGACAACCATTAATCAAAGCTGACAGACTACTCCCACACACACAAGCTTTCATCCAACTGACCCATTTTTTTTTAAAATCCAAAGCTACGTAACATAAACAGAAGATACTTTCACTCTACTGAATCATAAGTCTTTTCATAATCAAGTTTTAACATAAAACACCTCTTGTTATGCCTCCGCACATAATCTACTGCTTCATCAACTACAAGTACACTATCTAACATGTTCCTTTTTGGGATAAAGGCTTATTATTGTTCTGAGATTATTGAATCTAGAACCCCTTTTAACCTATTTGTCAAAAGCTTGAAAACAATCTTATAAAGACAACCGAGCAATGAGATAGGTCAAAAATCAGTGACCTATTGTGAGCAAGATACTTTTGGCACTAAGTGCTACAAAGTAGGATAACAAAGATTTAGGCAATTTTTCATTTCTAAAAAATTCAGCAAGCATACTCATCACTTCTCCATTGATTACTCCCCAAAACCTCTTAAGGAACACAAAATTAAAACCATCAAGCCCCAGACTTTTATTCCCCTCACTCTAAATCATCCTCTCCACTTCCTCCTCCAAAAAAGCATTAACAAATCCTTCATTATGTAGAATAGAGACTCTCGGTAAATCATTAATATCAATAGTAGGTTGAAATCAACCTCTACTACTAAAATGATATGCAAAATAAGATATCGCACCTGCTTTAATATCGTCAACCTCTTCAACACATCTCTCCCTTATTTGAAGCGCATGTATTTTATTTCGTCTCCTTCTCCCGTTAACACATAAATGAAAGAACTTTATATTTAAATTGTCCTCCTTCCCCCATCGCACCCGAGCTTTTTGAACTATGAGACTCTCCTTATTCTTCTTAGCCTTCCAAATATCACCAACCAATATCTGTTGATGCTCATTCTTCACGTCAGAAAGTTTCCTCACAGAATTGTTATCATCAATCAAACTCAACTCTGTTGTTAAATCAGAAATCACCTTATCAACATTTTCAAACACCTCAATATTCTATTTTTTAATGCAATCTTAACATTTCTCAACCTCTGGCTAGCTCTCTGGGCAGCCTATGGAAGAGTAATATCTCTTTGCCACACTTCCTCCACCACCTCCACAACTCCCTTATGAGTCAGCTAACAATTGTTAAATCGAAATGACTTTGAACCCCAGTTAACTACTTTGTGCTTTAGAATAATGGGACAATGATCAGACACATCTCTGCTCAGAACATGAATAAAATTATCTCCCTAATAATCAATCTAAGAACTAGAAACAAGGACTCTATCCAACCTGCTCATCATAGAAGCATCCCCCCTTATCCGTGTAAATTTCTTACCCACAAGTGGAAGATCCACAAGCTCCATTTCCTGAATGAAAGAATTGAAGTCATCCATTTCAGAGATACCATGGTCTGCTTGACAACCCTTCCTCTCGTTCACTTATCTCACAACATTGAAGTCACTCAATATACACCACATAAATTTGCCAAAACCCTTTCTTGTCATGATCAAATCATCCCATAACTTTCTCTTCTCACTTAATCTACAAGACGCATAGACATTCACCACAACACATAGGTTTCTAGTAGCCAATACTTGCAAGTAAACACCTAGGAATCCAGTACTAGAAAAGGAGAAAAATATTTTACCTTTGGATGTATCCCAAAGTGAAAGCATACATCCGTTTCTGCCAATGGATGGTAAGGAAATCCAATCAAAATCTATAGAACCTCGCAGACGCGCACATAAGTTGCGATTACATATCTCAAGTTTTGTTTCCTGAATTGCCAAAAACTCTAGATCTTCAAAGCGAACAATCTCACACACCTTCTTTCGCTTCACCTCGCTCCCCAATCCTCGACAATTAAACAAGCCAATCTTTATTTAAAATCAAAGCGAACCCTATGTGTATTCGCAATAATTCTGTCGGGTACCTCCATCACAATAATTCTGCCAATGGATGGTAAGACAATCCAATCAAAATCTATAGAACCTCGCAGACGCGCACATAAGTTGCGATTACATATCTCAAGTTTTGTTTCCTGAATTGCCAAAAACTCTAGATCTTCAAAGCAAACAATCTCACACACCTTCTTTCGCTTCACCTCGCTCCCCAATCCTCGACAATTAAACAAGCCAATCTTCATTTAAAACCAAAGCGAACCCCATGTGTATTCGCAATAATTCTGTCAGGTACCTCCATCTCAATTAATCCAATGTACAACCATACCAACATTCATGCCAATAAAGAAGATCAATTTAATACTTCAAATATGTTAGATAAAATGAAGGATCCATTTTCAGTAGTTCTAAAAATTGCTTTTCACCTTAAACCTTTATACTAGCTTTTATTTAAACATGAACAGACAAATGAAATATAATTACACAAAATTTTTATATTATTCAGTTGAAATATAAAAGAGTTTAATTTTAATATATTTTCTCTATAAATTAATTAAAATATATAATAAGTATAAATTTTAAATTAAGAGTTGAATAAATTTTAATTTTTAGGTTTGAGTATAAATACACAAAATTTTATTAAAAATATATTTATTATGTTAAAAATATAAAAGTGTAGTTAATGTTACTACCTTTAGATCTATTTATAATATACAGTTTAATATTTTTATTTTTAAATATAAAAATAAAATTTCTTTTTAAATGCATTAATTGTTTAATTTTTTTTATACTGTAAGATTTGTGTCAGTGGACTATTTACCATTCATCTATTAGAATGAATGCATTTATTCATTTAATTTAATACATTTATTTGACTATTTAATATTGTGAATATTTTTAGAAGAAAATATACCTTTATCACATATAATTACGTTTATTGATATTGATAAATTAAGTATTTGTTTCTTACAAAGAAGACTAAATTTAGTTTTTTGTAAATAAATTTTGCTATTATTAATTTTTAAATTAAGTTTTAAAGGTTGAGGTTAAATTTTTTAATTTTTATTATAAAAATTTAATAATTTTTGGTTATATAACAATAACAATTCATCATTAATATTATTAGAAGATTTTAATTAACTTCCTTTTAAAAGAGGTGCATATTTCCTCGTTAAAAATAATTAAATTCATAAGCTTAATGAATCATTTAATTGACTAAATTTGAATAGTAAACAAATTATCGAGTTCATTTCCAAATTGCTACTGCAGGTCATGTTAATCATGTTTATCATTAGTTTTACCGTACCCTTAATTATTTGGTTATTATTGAAATTGAAATATAATTGGGCAAATTGGTGCCATGAGTTTCTTACAAGACGCCAAAGCCGTTTCGATTATAAAATCGCCGACACAAACGAGTGGTATTTGGAAATGGACATTTGGAGACTGCCTTAACTTTTACTACATCTTTTGTTGAAAGAAAAAAAGGTTAATTAATGGTGCCAAATAAGTTACACGAGTTAAAAAAGATGAGTAATAGAAATTGATGATTTTTTAACGAGTCACATACAATAAAAAATTTAATAAATAATGTTATTTATTAAAAATTATATTTTATAGTGTTAATATTTTATAATTTTTAATAAAATAATTGTATAAACTTTTATTAAGTGTCTCTAAACATATTAAAAAACTTTTTTTGGTCAACTACACGTTGAAAACCTGGTAAACAAATATGCCGATAGTTTATAATTAATTTATGCAAATTGTAATTCTATTCCTCCTTTTACCAAAAAAAAGTACCAAGAACACTTTATTTTTAGTTTTTGGTGATCAAGAACATTATTTATTTTGGTCAAACAATAACAGCTTATAGAAACGTTTTGGGCCAAGTTTTTAGAATATGATGACAGCTGACGACTCCTAGAATTCATAGTTGGGCCTAGCGTTTTTGGGTTACTTTTCACATCTATTGTTTTCGCTAATAACACTATCCCAAATTTTGTATTGCAACAAAAATTTCCTTGTGTCTGTTTAACCAAAAAAAAAAAGAAATTATCCCTGTATGATCACACCACCCTGCTCCCTCTGAAGGACTCAAATAGAACGCCAAAAAATTTTAAGTCGGCTTCAAATGAGGCGAGGAAAAGTGTGAATTAGGAGTTAGAACATTTTCATTCTAATATTTGAAAAACTCCAAAGAAAACACAAGATAAAGAGTAAGACCAACAAAACAAGAACAAGACCAGAAAGACTAAAAACAAGAAGTCAAGAACAAGAGCAAGCGTCTTTGACCAGAATGTCCACTGCACCAATCTCTGTTAAAAGTATCATATAAACATTCTCAAACCTAAACATATAATGCTCTATAGTGATAGAACAATTTGGCAAAACAGTATTAACGATAGATCAATTTAATGCTAATCATATACCCAGTTAACACATTGGTGGCAACAAGCTGGAAACACTAGCTTTGAGGATCATCCAGACATAAAGAATCATCTTTTAGATAAAAATACAGTTCTCTGAGAACAGTTATCGCTTTGACAATTACTAGAAAAAGCAACCGGAAGCCCTTCACTATAGAGGGTGTTAGGCATTTCTTAGATCAATGTTAAATGATTTGAACGAAGTAATTTATACGCTGCATGGTAAACAAGCACAGCAACTGAAGTCAAATAGGCTAAAGCAGTCGAATAATTTATTAGGATTGCGGAGGCCTAAGTTGGTTTCTTCTCTTCTCTTTTGGTTTCTTTCTCTTCTCTTTACTTCTTAATGATAAAATTAATTCGTAGTGAACCAAGTCATACTATAACTTGGAGGAAAGACTATTTAGCAACTTTGACCAATTCCTGGCCTTAACAGGAAAATCATTTCTTTATTAGATCCAGATGAATGGAAATTACTGTTAAGTTTTCTTTCACTTGTAGATCGAGTGAGGATGTGACTTCAATTTCTATTCGCTTTACTTTAGATTCATTGGTGACATAATGTTAAATGTTAAAACAAACTTACTCTGTTAAAAAAGAGTTTGGCTTTGAAATCATCGCTAAGTGGTTCACGCAAGTGTTGGTTTTGGAAAGAAAAAAATAGTATTAATTATAGATATTTAAACAAAATCGTAAATAACTAATATTTTCAAGTCATGTTAATTCTTTGATATATGAATTTAATAAATACTTTTACATGTCGGTCGTGGAAAGTATTGACAATCGGAATTGGAAAATAATGTAACATGGGTGAAAACACTAAATTAATACTACTTAAGCAAATGAATAATATAGCTAAAAAGATTTATTATACCATATATGTAAGGACAAAATATAGATGCAAAAGTATAGATATTTTTAGTGTTATTCTCCTGTTAAAATTAGAGTTTTATTTTAGTGATTTATAATAACATTAAATATAAATATTTTATTAAAATAAATTTTTAATTTTAATTGAAATGTAAGTTTTATCTTATGCGTAAATTGTCAATAATAAATGCAAGTAAAAAAAAAACAGTTAAGAAGATATCAATTTGATTCTACATTTTTTTTTAAATGACATTGTTATAGGATTAATTATTACATTATCAACGTAATTGAATGATCTTATAGTACATTGTTTATATTAATAGTGCATCAGACTTTCAAAGAAATATTTTTTAAGTTTATTTGTAGACATGTAGTTTATTTAAATCAAATATGTATGTTCGCTTTATAGTTTTATACATTTATCCTAAATTAAAAAAAAAAAAAAAGTCATTTATATCAGGATACTTTGCTACGTTCAAGTCAAATAATTAGGGCCTGTTAATTTTACGCTAAGAATTAATTTCCCATGCCATAGGAATCACTGAATATAAAATTTATAATTAAAATTATATTGAATATATATATATATATATATATATATCTGAGTTATGTTTAGTATTAATAATTTAGTATTAATTTTACCTAATATTGAAATAAATAAAACAGTTTTTGCATAAGGTGTCCCGAAACCAAGCCAGACACGCACCCAAAAATCAAAGGTTAGTTGGGCAATGTTAAGTTGACATCAATTCTTCACCATACCGGCAACTCCGTCCCTATACACTAATTCATAACCAGTCGCCACGTAGAGAACCTAAGTGACAGCTTGTTATTTTATCATCACTCCCACACTCACTCACCCTCAATGCTACCATAAAGCAACACGTCCTCTATTGTTTTATGTTTCAGATCGTATTCGCTTGTCGCTCTTTCTCTTCCAGTCTTCGCTATTCTCACTGGTTAGATACCTCTCCCTCTCTCTCTCTCTCTCTCAATGGAAATGGGTTTTTTCCCTCTTTGATTTTGTGAAAAACACTTATCTACAATTGGTGCTTTCCATCATGAGATTTTGTGATTCCTAGGTGTGTTTACCATTTAAAAGACACCATTGCTGATAAGAAAGCCATATACCCTTGTTATTCCATCGCTTTGCATCTTGTTAAATCGTCAAGGAACCTTTTGTTTCTACCCTAAACTTTAATTAATCCGATTTGATATTCTCAATTCTGATTTTATTTTAAATTCATTTGGCAAATGACGAGTTATAAACTTATTTTTAATTCCAAACCTGTGAAGGGTACATGGTCAGTTTGTTTGTTACTCAGTTAACTATGTATGTAATTTATGTTAACGAGTTGACTTTTTTTTTTCTGGTCATTACTTGTGTGATATGAATTTTATGCCATGTTAAATTCGGCTTGTTGATGGCGTTGCAGAGCATTTGCAATCACATTGAATATGGCTGATGCTACACAACCTAATGCTGAGTTGTTGGAGTGGCCAAAGAAAGATAGGCGCCGCTTCCTGCATGCTGTATACCGTGTTGGTGATCTTGATCGCACCATTAAGTAGGATTTTGTTGACTTGGGTCGTTGAAATGCACCATGATGTGTGTTTACTGTTAAGATGCTCACGCTTTTTTTACTGTTATATCAGGTTTTATACTGAATGTTTTGGTATGAAGCTTTTGAGGAAAAGGGATGTTCCTGAAGAGAAATATGCCAATGCTTTTCTTGGATTTGGACCTGAACAATCACATTTTGTTGTGGAATTAACATATAGTATGTTGCGCTTTGATTCTTATTTATATGTTAGCTTTTCTTGTTACATGTATTCTACTTACTATCTGTTATGTGTTGAGGATTGAATTGGACATGGCTTATATGCACATGTTATTTTTTGGTCAGATTATGGGGTGACGTCGTACGATATTGGAACTGGCTTTGGACATTTTGCTATTGCAACTCCAGATGTAAGCTAGAGTCTACCTTCACAAAAACTTGACCATTTATTTGCCACTTCTGTACTGAAATTTACGTGTGCATCTCTTCCACTCATAGGTTTACAAACTGGTTGAAGACATCCGAGCTAAGGGTGGAAACATCACTAGGGAGCCTGGTCCAGTTAAGGGTGGGACCTCTGTTATAGCCTTTGTCAAGGATCCTGATGGATACTCTTTTGAGCTCATCCAAAGAGCTTCAACCCCTGAGCCATTGTGCCAAGTAATGCTTCGCGTTGGTGATTTAGAGCGCTCAATTAAGTTTTATGAAAAGGTAACAGCCCGTGTCATTTTTTTTTCATGAGCATGCCTTTTAATATGATTAAACCACTTTCATTTCTTTCAAGACTGTTTTAGGTTCTTCACTTATAGTACAGTTGCTTAAATATTATTGTCTGTCAACTTAAATTTTATAAATTTGTCATTATTACTATTTGATTTCGGTGCAGAAGCTTTACATTCTGCTGATATTTTGATGCTATACTTCTTGGTATCACCTCCCTAAGATTAAAACAAAAGAATGAAGTCCATCTGATGATCTCCTGCCTTGATTATGCTCCAATAGGAAACTAGCAAAACAATTCTAGGATGTGGGCCGAAACAGTGGAAATTTTGCACGAGGATTTTGAGAAATCAGTTTCATTGATTAGTTTCAAACTTTCAATGCTAGAAGTAGAGCAACTACATTGTTGTGGTTTACTATTTGTTCAAGCAACAACAAAAAGACTGAATTATAACTTCTATATTGTGTGGCATTGAGGATTTGGTTTGGGTTGAGAACTGTGAGCTTTTGCTTGTGACGGACACAAGAAACCATGACACTGCATTTGATACACTTTGACTTTTTTATATCTTGAATCATGTGGGTTTAACTAACTTAGGCTTTGTGCTTATCTTATAATATTTATTCAGGCTTTGGGTTTGAGGGTGGTAAAGAAGGTTGATAGACCGGAATACAAGGTGAGTTTCCTCCTGAACTTGATCTTAGGAATGCACTTACTGGCCAGGACATACTTCATGCCAGTGCCATTACTTGCTTATGATCTTCCTAAATTATGATTCATATTCTACAGTACACTTTAGCCATGCTTGGGTATGCAGAGGAGCATGAGACAACTGTGTTGGAGCTGACGTATAACTATGGTGTCACGGAATACACCAAGGGAAATGCTTATGCACAGGTTAGTTTATGGGTTTTATTTCCTTCCAGCGGCCTTGTTTTGTTATCTTAACACAAAACACGTCTTTACTCCTTGATGATAAAATTTGTTTGGTGCATATAACAGGTCGCTATTGGTACAGATGATGTATACAAGAGTGGTGAGGTAGTCAACATAGTCACACAAGAGCTTGGAGGGAAGATTACTCGGCAACCAGGGCCGCTCCCTGGCATTAACACAAAGATCACTTCTTTCTTAGATCCAGATGGATGGAAGACTGTGAGTTTTTTTATATTTTTGCTTTTTCTTTAAATTTATATTGAATGAGGGTGTGACTTAATTTCAATTTGTTTTACTATAGAATTATGCATATGAGCTGAAATAATAGTAGATAGTTTTAACAGAACCTTGCTTAATCTCATGTCTCAACTTATAAATATCCATTCATGTTTAATATTTAGTATCTGTTTCGATAATTATGCTTCATCATATGGAAGCATAGTTGAGGTAAATAAATGAAGTGCACTGCATTTTGAACATGTGCCATATTTTTGTGTTAAATTCGCTGCCATCATCAATGGTAGGTAGCTGATATGATTGATTTTTGTATGAATTTTGTAGGTCTTGGTTGACAATCAAGATTTTCTGAAGGAATTGGAGTGAAGAGTCCTGGCTTTTCATGAAGTATGAAGTCCTAATACTATTGTATGAATAAGTTGTCTGGCTTGATGAGTGATCAGCATGTGGTTATCGGTGTAATAGTCTTTCTGTATGGTTTCTCTGATGTGGTGGCTATAGTTGACTCGAGACTCAGCTGAAACTTCCATTTGCTCATTATCCTTATCAAGTGCTTGTTTGCGATTCTAGACAATCTGAAGTGACATCCCACACTCCCTTGCCACACATTAGCTTGCTTGTCCCATAAAATTTCTACCACTATCAAATAAAAAATGTATGAATTTATTAACTTAAAAACATAAAACTTATACTTTTTTCATTTAGTAATGAAGTAGATACATAAAAACAAAAGGTAAGAGGATTTATAATTATTCAAAAATAAAAATTGAAGTTTCACTTTAAAAACCAATACTAACCTTTAATATCAACTATTATCTCAATTACTGAAATGAAATTTAAATTTTGATTAATATCAGAAAGGTTTAAAAGTATTGTACTTGAGTATTTTTGCTTCTATTTTGTAATTCAATATTTTAAATGACTTTTGCTTTGTGCTACAATTACACGTGTATGATTTGTTTTAATAATATTTTGAAATCATATAGAAAATAAACTAAAACATTCAGCATCTTTATTTTGATTTTTTTTTTTTTTAAGAACGCAACGGAATAAGTAACATTTGACAAATATAGTTTGAATACTGTTTTAAGCTCAGCAGGAAAAAGCTAAACGAATCATCAAAACACATTAAACTGAAAAAAAAATTATAACTGAGCCGGATTAATTGGCAGGGTTGTTCCAGCTAATTTTATGATTTTTCATAGGTATGCCGAATGCTTATAAGGAAATAAAATTCTATTTTTATTTTAAATATAATGCTGAAGCAATTCAGTCTGATTTAAATATGGCAATGTATGTTTAAAAAATTATCATCCTAAATAAATATATGAACAAATAATGATATTGCACCTAAAAAAATAATGACATGGAAGCAATATTATGAAACAATATGCATAACATTAAAAATAAAATTTGGGTTTCAATAATCTTCTTTATATTCAAATCAGATGTCTTGTGCCCGTTCTATTATAAAATAAAGTTATTATAATTATTGAGATATAAAAATATGAAAATTTAAAATTTAGGGTTTGTTTGAATAAAAAAATGTTTTATTTTTATTATCTATCTTTGCCTTTAATAAGAAATTATTTTTTTTTCAAAAGAATTGGATAAAAAATAGTAAAAATATTTTTTGGTGTTTTTTAAAATTAAAAAAGAATGAAAAAAGAGTTACAATTTTATAATTAAATTTTAAAATTATAAATATTTATTAAAATCAAATAGTCCCTTAATAAAAATAGGGATGAGAATGAGTTAAGTGGAGCTAAGGTTAAGGTTAAATGAATTTGACTTACTATATAAAACTAAAGTTTTAGTTTAGACCTATAATATGGAATAGGCCAAATTTTTAGGTTGATTTGACCTTTTTAGAAATCTGACTTGGTCTAATAATTTATTTAATATTAAAACTTTCAAATAATACTAAAAATTTAAATTTAACAGGCCAATAGGCCAACGAGCTAGCAAGCTAAAAGGCCTAGTAAAATAAAAAATATATGACAAATAATTATATTTAAATACTATGTTTAGTAAAAAAAATTATACATAAATAGCTTCACAAATATCATATTTCAACATGATTATATTCAATAAACCTACAAAATTTTATATCTCAAATAATCTAAAAAGTAACATGTCTATATTATGTAATTTTGAATACCAAGTAAAGAATTATGATATTTATTACGAAAAGAAAACTAAATATGATACTAGAACGTAGAACTCAATAAACAATTGTCAAAAATAACTTTTATTTTTAGTTTATTCAGTCATGAGATTAAGAAGTTGAAAAGTATTTAAATTAAAAAGACTAGAATATAAATTAAGAAAGAATAAATTCTAATGATGGATTAAGATATTTTAGAAATCAGACAATATTTTAATTGGTAGTTTTTTTTTACAATAAATTTTAATTTTGGTACTCTAATAGTATAATTATAATTATTATATTATTAAAGTATAAGTACTAAATTATATTATACATTACATATTATATATATCTATATATGTAATTTTTTTGGATAATTATATTTACATTAAATTGTTACAAATAAATAAAAATTATAAAATAATATAATTATTTAATTAGGCTAGCTTAATAGGCCTATTTTTTTTAAAAGTTTTATGTACCTCTTTATTTAAATAGATTTTTTCAAAAGTCTAAACTTAACTTTTTTAATAAACAAGTTGAGACAGGTTAGGCCTTAAATAGACTAAGCTATAAGTTCTGGATGAGCGATTTAATCTATTCTCATCCTAAATAAGAAAAATAGAAAAAAAGAAAATTTATTTCTTAGATACCAACTTGCAACTAGATAAAAGTTTAAAAAAAAATTATTATATAAACTTACATATATGGTTCCTTTTTTATCCTGTTTAATTCTACATAAAATAAAAAATTAATAAATACTAAAATTTTATTAAAAAAATATAATATTTAATTGTATCAATATATTAAATTTATAATATTTAATATAAATTATTATATTTAGATTTATATCATATCCATTATTACATATTAAAAAATTGATATATAAAACCTATAACAATATGTTAATCATTGTTACAAGTAAGGGTGAGAAAGTGAGTCAGTCATGTTAAAAGCTTTTTATAAAGTGAGTAAACTTGTTCTATCTTATTTTTTAAAGTGAGTTAAATTTTTTAACTCAATGTATTTAAAGGTGTGTTAACAGACTAATATGTCAGTTTATTACAAATAAAAAATAAAAATGAGTTGCAAGATTCAATGGGTTAACGAGATCATTTGTCTAAAATTAACATAAAATTAAAAATATTTTAAAAAAATTATATTAATAATAACTAATATTAAACTAATAATTTTTTAAAAAAATTTAAAAATGGGTGTACCAGGCCCTCCCAGCTTATGCTTTGAGGATGAGCTAAATGGGCCAAAAAATCCGCCCACCATTTTCAATGGACTAGGCGGGCTAACCGTCGGGCCTGGCTCAATTTGTCAGCCGTCAGCCGTTGGGCATCGGGCTTGCAACTGTAAAATATGCCATGAGAATAATCAGGGCAAATAGCCTATCAATTACTAGCCTCCTTCGGATAAGTCAGCATCCCAATTCACAACTATGCACTATCTATTGAAAATATAAGATCACTGAGAAATAAGCCCATAACACACAGCACGAATCGTGAGAATTGACAGCATAAGTACACACATACTGAAATGAAAGAGTTTTAAATAAAAGGAAAATTGAAATAAGAGAAAGAGTACTCTACTTAGCAAACCTCTTTCGCTTTTATGAATTGATTGGATGCCAAATTTGATAAGGGGCTTTTAGGTTTTTTTTATAAAACAATATTTCAGTAACAAAGTAATTCTTTTAAAATTAACTATTAAGCATTGAATGGAAAAAGGAAAATTATAATAGATTAGGTTACATGTGGGTGTACCATGCTTAATTTGATAAATGAGGATACAAAATATAACTAGAATACATATCCTTATGCACTTTAGAAACAAATTCACTCCAAAAAAGAGTGTTGTCTTTAGAACAATGCAAAACCAATGACATGGACAACGGCTAAACCCACCATAAATAAGATATCAGCATATACCTTTGGCTAGTTTATTGTGTAGGACAGGAACTTAAGAATTTAATATATCATACAACTGCTAAGGGAAAGTTAGTTTAACTTTAGGGAGCTAAGATGTCAAACAGCGGTGCAGCTTTCTTGGCAGCAAATTGTGATGAAAAATGTTATTTATACATTTACCAAATTTTGATGAAAGCTCAAGCTGCTCCTACACTTCCCCTCCCTGAAACTGTAATTACAAGATTTCCAAATTTCTAACGCTAAGTGAGTTTGCATGAGGAGAAATTGTCTTTTCAGAAAAAGGTTTTTTTGTTTTAGTATAAGGTGTTCTCAATTCTTATCATTTTCTAATGAAACCAACCCAATTGATATTAATATTTAACATATATTATGCACATTACTAATGGAAGTTGGTCCAAGTAACAAATGGTTCGATATTACTTAAGCAAAGTTTCAAGTACATACCAAATTTTTGTAAACTCACCTACCATATCCAGTTGTGCGACTTGGTCGGATCGGGATTAAACTTGATGGGAAACAAAAAAAAATATTTGTGGTGATTTGGTGTAGCAGTTCATGAAAAAGGAAACTCGAGCTGCTTTTGTCATTTATTTATTTGCCATTATTGAATGGAGCATTGTTTTTATATATAGTTTGCAAACTGAGAAGGTAAGTTTCTACTGCAATTACTTTACTATAAACGGTTCTAAAATGTATATCATGGGTCTAAGATAAAAAGCCATAATCAAGAAATCAAAAGCAACTATAGAAGCTACTATCCAGGACCTTACAGTTGAAGAAGGTATCTAATTTTGATGCTATTACATCTGCAGTTGATAGAAAATAACTAAATGCCTGTACTAGAATTCACCCCATCTGTTAAAACTATGATGACATTCCAAAACTCCTCCTTTGGAGATTAAAAAAACTTTGAATGAGGTAAAAGGGAAAATGTTTTCAAAGGATATTATCTACTCTTGTATCTGATTCAAGATGAACCTCTGGCAGTAAGGGCTTACACCAAGATCAGTAAAATGTACAGCACGGACTGTTGCTCCTTGCTAAGAAATTTGACATTTATAATCTATTCATGGGATAACAACCAAGAACACGAATAAATCTTGTATATTCCTGTAATGAGGGAAAAAACCAAAAACAATTTGAGTTAATATTTAACAGCTACATTGGAAGAGTCCTAAAAAGGTTTAAAGCCAGCAAAGAAAAAGATACCAATAGTATTCCTTTTGCAAACATAGTGAGGACTGCTGGAATTTTAAGAATATACCATGCACAGATGTAGCACAGAAATTTTAAGAATGTTGCATGCAACTGATTTGGTGTGTTTTGGGAGAGAGGGCTCCACTTGGTGGAGCATTTTTGTCTAACTTAGATGTTTTTGTTTTCCTATCTATCCAACGAAAATAAAAACAAAGAAAAAAGGAGAAAATTGAAAAAAGATGCTGCTTCCTAGCAACATTTTGGGACATGTTGGGCCCACCAGCAGGTAGAAACAACACTAATATATGAAGCAGTACAACATAGGATTCTATACATCATCAATCACTTAAGGAAATATCACCATCAATACAACATTGTAGAATGCAAACTAGTCTAAGCCAGAGAAACAATAAAACATGTGAGAGCTGGAATGGACACTCAAATAATTAAAAACAAAAACAAGGTTTAGAACAGGAAAAGGCATTGTTGACTATGAGTTCACAGACAAATAGAATGGTAAGAGAATAATATGATATTACCTGCAAATTTTCTAAAGCATATTGTGCACGAGGGTCTGCCATAGAAGCTTCAAAATCAATATAGAAAAGGTAGTCAAAGTACCTGCCACCAGAAAACTTCATGCCTAAGTCACAGTTTCACAACACGCTTCCACCCAGAATAACAGAATCATTAGTGTACCAATGGAGTATAACAAAACCCCCGTTTCCAAGCTTTACCATCCTATTTTGAACTACATAATTGAAAATATGCTTTTCAGAGTAAAGATACAATATGTTGGATTATCTATTAACTCGAATGACTAAAGAGATTTCTACATATTATGAGCCATCTAATGCCCTCCAATTTTTTCTCTTACTAGCTGTTATGATCATTTAATTGCATTGTCAATCTATATTTTACACGATTCTGCCATGGAAAATCTCAAATAGGAAACAAAATCCATTACTCACTTGGCACTCCTTTCATTTGAATCATCAACAAGCCTTAATGGACACTGCTTCAGTGGACGGCTCTCTATCTGAAATTACTCCAAAGAAATGAGAGCAATGAAGCATAGATTTTAACTTCAAATTTCAATTAATTCTTGTTATTATTATTATTATTATAGCACACCTTTGACAAATCAATGTTCCTCAAAGAAAATACTCCCAGGGCTTTGAATAGTACACCAGGACCTTCTTCTAGACTGAAAACAATGCTAGTCTGGTGGAGAAGCCATGCATTCATCAGTAAATTCTTAAAAAGTAAATATAAAATAACTATTTTTTCTCTACCTTATAGGGCCTGTCAATTCCTGGAATTATAGGCTCTCTTGCAAGTACCAAAAAGCGAGTGATATTATCATCATCATCCTATGAAGATGGAAATGAATCAGCTTAACTTCAATCTTGACATAACCAACAATAACAAACATGTCTTTTGATATAGCTAAAAATGGTGTAAAAAATTAGCAGAAAGAAGTGCAATCTTAAATGCCTTTTCTTTGGACATCCATGCACATATCTGCATGGGTAAGATCCTCGAGCATAGAAAACTAGTATAGAAACTGAACAAAAATATATAAATAAGCGACATGCATCCTAGCTAAGGAAAGCAATAAGTTGGAAGTGCTCATCAATGCATAAGCTCCTAACTCCAATGCGCACATATTTCACATATTAAAACTGCGTCAATAAAAGAAAATCATTCACCAAGACTATAGATGTATTTAGGTAAACAGTTTAATTAAATACTTATTTAAACAAACATTCGATCTTGAAATTTAGTAGAATAAGTTAAAAAGATCTTAATTGTTTTGATAAGTTATACAAAAAAATTTATCGAAACAAATTAAAAAAAAACCTCTCGAAGTGATAAGCTATTTTCATAAGCTCTTCCTAATTCCTAACACCCCTATATGATGTAGTAGCTGAGTCTTCCAAAACATGGAACTGAAGTTTTACCTGAATTCCTTCTGCAAGAATGTCAAGGCCATATATTTTTGCTGCCCTAGAACTTGCAATAGCTCCAGTGTCCCTTATTCCCGTTGAGACCACTGCCTGTCACAGTGTCCCAATAATTATTAGAACCTGCTACACTACAACCTAATCAACGCTTGCTTTTAGTGGAGCAGAGAAAAATTGTTATATACCTTAGCAGCCGCAGCAGTACAATTTGCAGTAATTTTGGCAACACCTAAACCACTAAGCATCATCTCACACTGAGCAAGAGCCTGCAAATAAGAATAAGATCATTATAAAGTTTGTGCAATCACATAAATCCACTTAAGAGATGGCATGTTGAGATAAGCTGACATATCTATTGAAAATATTCATCAAATTATATAGTAGAACAGTGACAGTAAACCTGAGATATAATCCAATAAAGTGTACCAATGTGAGGTTTGTTGGCATCTTAAAGCATGGTTGTGTGTGAAAAAGATGGAAAAGAATTATATTTGACAACCAACCTGAGGATGACTTACAACCCCTTTTAGCTCCTCTTTTCTTACACCTGCCAATCCTAAGAGGCAGTGGTTAACTTGTAACTGCACCTCCCCAACAATGTGTAGTCTATGGCGAAGAAGTAAATCATAATTACGGTGGATGCTTCCACCAACTGAACTTTCAATGGGTAGAACAGCTTTATCTGCTAACCACAACTCAACTGCCTGCAGAAAAGAATATAAATATATCATTGCAGAATCTATTAGTCAATGTATCAAATGGGGGGAGAGAGGTCATAGAGAAACAAGGTGGAACCTTGAATGCAGTCTCAAACTCATCACATGGCACTGTCTCACATTTTGGATATGCTTTAAAAGCTGCATCTTCACTATGTGCTCCTGGAAGGCCCTGTATTAGGTAATTCACTAGTTAGGAGTGGCAGTGATGCCATGAATCTTTTATTTGAAAGAAATACCAACCTTCGTACCTGATAAGCAACCCGCACCTTTGATCCATCTCTTAAAGAAGAAAAATCATTGGCCATTAATGGCTCTGCAATTAAAGAAGTTGCATGATCATGTTAAAAGGAAGGAGAAAAAGGATAGGAAGTTGCATAATATAATTTCCCTTTTTTGCATGCTCACACAACATGTGTATGTGCGTGCATGTCAACATGAACCCACAGTTTGAAGCGTATTGCTATTTCTAAAAAGTAGGGTACAAATCTAAAGATTCATTATTACAAATAACTTTCATACAAGAAACATGGAAGTATAATTAGCTGAGCAGCATTAATTTATTGGTTGAGTGGGGACAATGATCATTCAACTGAACATATGCAGCTGTGATAAAATTCATAATTTCATCATACCGAGTCAAGATTTTAGATAGTGTATCACCTGAGTTCACCATTCCACATGGATCTTAAGAAAGAGAACAGATGCAGTACACATGATTAAGCATGAAGAAAAATTTAGTGTCTTACGGCACATTTAGAATGTCCTATTCATGCAAGTGCATTTCCTCAATTGATTTTCTTTGATCTTTCATTTACAAACATAATTAATCATATCACTAACATTAATCTCTTTTAAGGGTGGTATGCATTTCCAACTAATCACTCTAATCCTTTTTATAAGACACTTTTAGATCGTCTATTATATAAAAAAGACAGAGAGAGAGTATTTGAACAACGGAGAGGTGAAGAACGAATCGAGAATAGTCAAGCGTGTGTGTGTCAGAGAGACAGAGAGAGAGAGATAGAGGTATTTTGAAAGACCAAATCCATTAACAGAAACGTGAAAGATTATCACATAAGTATTTTGAAAGATAACAAGAAGTGTATTGTGTAATCACAAACGCTAAAAAGAACAAAATAGCTGCAACTACAAATTCTTTGTAAAAACAAAAGGCATGCATAAAAAAATTATGCCCAAAAAGGTTTATTCAACATAGAAAAGTTAATATGCAAGGTACAATTCTGAGATATGCAAGACTGATATGAGTATGAATAAAATGGTCACATAGCAAAAATCAGTAAAAAAATACAAAACATTCTCAAAATGCCAACAAGCCACAGAAATGCTAAATGTGAGACATGTATAAGTATAACTCACTAGGAAGCAGGTTAACATCCTTGTGAAACCCCTTCAACTCATTTAGCTGAACACGGACCAAAGCAGCATCCCCAGAAGACTCAATTCCATTCACATCAGGCTTCCCGTCTTCAACTGGTGTCAAAGCTCTATGTGCCAAAGCACTCAAACAAGAACATTCCCACTTGCGGCATTTCTCAAGATCACATGTTAAATCGACTCTTATCCTAGAATTAGCACGCTCAAGAGTTGCAAAGCCCAATTGAGGAGGTTTGGAACAACCATTCAGTTTGAGAGCCATCAAACTCAGTTAGTCCAATCTCAAAAGTGTAGAGTCTGATGGAAGTCAGAGAAGAAGTCCACGCCCATCAAAGTGCTTTGGGTTGGTGAAGGATTTCTAGACATGACATGACATTTTCAAGGAGAAAGAAGACTGAGTTGGACCCGCAAAATAAGTAGACAAATTAACTACAAGTTTAAGGATATATAATAAAAATTTATATATATATATATATATATATATATATATATATATATACTATTTTTTTATTAAAGATTATATAATATTATTAAATTTATTATTTTATAATGTATAAAAAAATGGATTTATGTACTACTATATAATATGTATATGATATCAGTTATGAAATGAATTGTACCTGGAATGAAATGAGATATTGGGAATTGAACAATGAACTCACCAGTCACCACTACACAAGACACCTGTTGTAAAAGACCAACGGTTAGGCGACCTGAATCTTATATTATTGTTTCTATCTGACAGTTTTTTCTTTGACTATAAGTCTATATATAATGCTAAAAAGGAACACCACATTCTTCTTTATAATTTTTTAAATATTTTTTAGTTTTTAAATAAATTATTTGTAAGTTACATTGAATAAAATATTTAAAAGTATAAAAAAATATGCTATTAATGGCAGTAAGAGATAAAATGGTAAGGAATGTGGAAAGGTTTGAATCATAATTGTTAATTGTTAGACTTGGAAACAAAAATATATAAAAGTAATATGTAATAGATTTTTTTTTGTTATTTATGTAAAGCTTATTAAAAGATCTAAATGTGGAATGAAGCAGAAATTTTTCTAGTAATTAATTGCTTACTATTATTTTTAAAAAAATTATTATAATATTTTTATATAAAATAAAAAAGTTTTAAAATATAGTAATTATTATTTTAATATTTATTCACTATAAAAATTATATTAATAAGATACTCACTTATTAGTCTTCTAAGTAAATATATATATATATATATATATATTTAATGTATAAATTACTAATTTAACTATATAATTTTTTAATTTAAATTTAAATATTTTAAAAAATTATTGCTTTTGTTCTTTTAGTCACTGTTAAATAATGACGTGATTAACTTAAATATTGTCAGGTGTATTTTTCTGCCATGTATCACTTTTATGTGAAGATTAATAAGTTGAATCAAAATTAATAATTTTAAAAATATAAATTTTGAATAAGTAATTTTGAAGAGAACAAAATTAAATTTTGATATATTTTGACAAAAAACTATATTTAAACATTTATTTTTATAAAACACAATAATTAACCACTATGATTAAACCAGGAGGCTACCTCAAACTTGCTGCTCCTCCTCTTTTTCTATAATTCAATTTATGAATAATTTATTAAAAAAACTGTGAGTCCAAATCATCCCTCCGCTAAATTTAAATGGATACAGGCATACAGTCTTTAATTTTGTTTTCCTTACTGAGTAAAAAACTATTACATACATTGAATAAATTGAAGAATTAGACCACAGCATAATTAAGGCGAAATATTAAATGTTACTAAATAATTACGCCGACAATCATCTCAATTACCTAGTTTAAAAAATATAAAAAATATATTTATTTAATACTTTAAAAAAACTTGAAAATTACTTTCTTATTTGGTTGTAATATAGCAGCTAACAATTGAAAATTAATCCTTCTTAAAATGTGGAGATTATCAGAGTAATTTTTCCCTCTTCTAAAAATATCTTTAAATTATTTTCTTTTATGGTATATAGACACATATTTACCCAGAAATTATTAAGTTGTGGTAAAATTGGACTGTAATTTTCAACAAATTGTATTGATAGTCGCTTAGAATCACTGCCTTAAAAATGAGCTTTACTTAAATTTTTACTCCTGATTTAAAAGTTAATATCACAACCTTGCCACGAAAATACCGAGTCAAATATTTCATTTAAAAAATTTATTTCAAGAAATGTCTACCATCACTCTAATTTAAATAATTTTTATAAAAAATATCTATATTATTAATTTAATCAACAAAAATATTTAAGATAACATTTTGGAATAAAATTAAACAAAATATTAAAGTCATAATAAACATTTAAACACTTAAAACATAAACTGTTACCTTTCATTCCATTTATAAAAAAAAAGTTATTAATACATTTTTTATTTTAATTATAAAAATAAAGACATATTTTTATATGTGCTAATGATTACAAAAATGATACCTTTATTTATTATAAAATTTGTGTAAATAAAGTACTTACCCTTTGTCCATATAATTGGACATATTCATTCATTTAGTATACAAGACAATAATTAATATTATGAATATTTTTTGAATAAATTATAATTTTGAAATTTAATATTACTTTTTATTGGTCTTAATAAATTAAGTATTTATGTGTTATAAATAGAATGAAAGATAGCATTAAACTTTCTATTTAAAGATTTATTCATGTTGAATTTTTTGGGTACATATTCATTTGCAATATTAAGAACGTGTGTTACTGGCCCTAACTCTTCGACACATTCACTTTGCCTTAGGTGTATCGTTCAATATATTAAAAATATGCAAGGCTTAATCAAAATTTTCCTCATTCCACTAGGATTAATGTATAAATTTTCACCTTTCAATTGATTTTTATTGTAATATAATCTCTCAATTTTTAATTGTTATAATTAAGTTATTTTTTTCACTTTTTTTTACATAAAATCCTCATATCTTTAATTTCTTATCAAATAATTAGAGTTTTAAGACAAATTTGAGATAAAATAATTTTAAAAGTTTAAAAATAAAAAAAATGAAATTTGAAAGATTTTGTGAAATGCAAAATTTAAATTTAATATCTTTATTGAGAATTTATGAGTAGGAAGGAATTAAAATGGTTTAATGCATCATGAAGACTTAACAAAAATAAAATGGTAAGATTGTACTGATCGACAAAAATAAACTATACATAACAATTATGTAGATTAACTTTAAAATATTGTAGCCAGCAAGATCGATGATAAAGTCATAATTGTTCCTAATCCTGAATCACGGACTTGATTGAAGATTCAATAAAGTAATTTTGTGATACACGTGAAAATAAATAGTTACATAACATAACCTTGGTGGTTTGAGTTTAGCAAAGGAAAAGAAAAATTATATTTCTTCTAAACAAGAAACTTAAAATAAGTAATGTTAGAAGCCACTATAATTGAGCTAGTGATACAGGGACATATGTAATTTGTATGAAGTTCTATAATAAACTTACATTGTCTATGTCTTTAAAAAAAAAAAAAGTAATGTAAAATTACAATTATGAGGAAATTTGTTGCATTGTTGCATATTTAATCGTCATGTATAGGTTGCTTACCCCAGTAAAACACCATTTTTGGGGTAGGTGAGGATCAAAGCTTACAAAACAAGCTAGATTCTAGCCTTATTGCTAATTTGCTGGGGCCTGTGCTTTAATTAGTCTATAAAACCATCATCATATATAGTCTAAAGTTATCTAATTATTTAACACAAAAATAGTTGGCAGGGAAGACACCTAATTACCAGTTACAATGCATATGCGTTTCCCACATGCTTCACGTCATTGTAACTCTTCTTCATATATTTTTGTTGGTCAGTCAAAGTTAAAAAACTATTGAAAAAATAAGTGTTTTTTAAATATTTTATTATGAGAAAAATATGAAAAATGTAAATTACTACAAATAGTAAATAAATATATAACAAGAGGACAAGCAATAAGAGTACACTTACAATAGAAAAAAAAGAAAGTTCTCCTTCATGTCACTATTTTTTTTTTATAATCTAGGTAACCTGTATAAATAAAAATTTAGAACTCTGAGGGAACTCTTTTGAATATAAAAAATACGAATAACAATGTATTTTTTATTGAATTAAAATGAAAATAAAAAAGTTAATCAGCATAGATAAAAAAAATAAAAATTTCTCTTCCTTTTTTTTAATTTGAATTAAAAAAAATCTATCGTTTATTTTCCCCTGAAACAAACAGAAAGTAAATATGCTCTATTAAAGTTCAAGAAGAAAGAAAAGTAAATAAATGAAAAAGAAAGGGAAAGAAATGAAAATAGATGTTTAGTCTTTAATAAAAAAATTTGTGTGACGCATATAATAAACACTTTAATTAATTGCATGAATGAAAAATGTATCATATACGAATTATAAAATTTAAATATCAACATATAAAGTGACTTGTTCTTCACTTTGTCATGCTTGTCTGTGACCCTTCCGTCATTGTTATGCGTTGGTCAAAGACATTCAGTAAGTGGAGTGGAGGCGATTAATTAACTATAAATTGCGATTTTAGCGAAACTAATAGGTGTGTTAACATTTTTGGCCATTGACAAAATGCCTAATACAAATGCTTTAGGCTATCCAGAGTTAGATCATCTTATACAAGAGAGGGACTTTCACGATTATTTTTCCTTGTCCTGTTTGTTAGTTTTTCTTTTCTTTTCTTTTCTTTTCTTTTTTACTACAGTTCTATTGCCCGTTAATGATAATAAGTCTATACTCCTATAAAACTAGTTATTCTTACTATTATTTTTATATTTAAAAGAATGCCCTTAGCATTGTAAAATTGATAATATTTTTGCTAAAGTATATTTTAGTAGTTGTTATACTGTCTATAAATTTGAGAAAAAATTGTACATCATTATAATTATTTTAATATCTTAAAAATTAAAAAATATTTATTTTTTAAATAAATCATAACCTTATTATTTATTATTATAGAATTAATGGTGGTAATTGTTTTAAATATGAGAAGGCAAAAACCATTTAATTTATAAATTATAATAAAAATTACTGTATATTTTTTTCAAAATGTAAAGGACCATTTTTTTGGTCGAAAGAAGGACAAGTTTAAACTACTGGCCCAATGGTTACCTTCTGGCCCAACGACCGCTCCTCCATCTTTTTTGCTAATGATCTTTAATTTTGGACCCAAAATAAGAATTCTTTAATTACTTTTGTATTGGGCTTATGCAGTGAAGAACTGTAATTAAATAAAACTCTCCTTATAATGACCCAAAAAAAGGAGTTCTGCACTGTTCGTGTAAAGAAACAGATTACTTTAGAGTGCCTTGTTTTCAAATAAGGACGTGTTAGTAATTAAAAATTTTAAGAAATTTAAATTATATTATTTAAATTTTTAGAGTAATTAAATTACTTATATTCTTAAAAAATTATCACTATATATAACAAAATTTACTTAAAATATGAAATTTAAATTATTAATCTAACTATAACTAAATGAAAATATTAATAAAACACATAATAAATGAAAAAAGAAGTTTCAAATACTCACTTTTTCCTTAAGATTTAGAAATCTTTGATTTTAGTCTATTAAAATTTTCTAATAAAATTTATAAATTTTAAACTCTTTAAAATTAAATATCTAAACAAAAAAATTTAACCTGAAAAATTATAAATTCTTTCGAACACACTCTTCTTGTTCTTGTTCGGAAACTTATAATTGAAGTTCTAAAACGAAGAGTTATATGTTAACTGAGTTTAATATAATTTAACCCAACACAGTTCTAATTTTGATTAAAAGAATGAATTATAAAATAATAAACATTGTAACCAAACCATTTTTACGTTAGTGAGAAAGGAAGACATGTTTAAGACATCCTCCATGACCGTCTTACGTAATTGATGAATCAAATGAGACATTAAACTTTGAACAATCATTTACTAACTGTGCATCAAGTTTTATTTTCCCTTTTTCTCTTGCAAGGAAAAACAAATTGAAGGAAAGAAATGGGGCGAAAAGAGAAGGTTCCTAGATCTCCTAAAAAGCAGGGAATATAGAATAGCACCATTGGAACCTTTCTTTGATTTGATTTTATTAGTTCCTACCGTGTCCATCGTTCACTACAGTTATAGCGGACCCCTCTCCCAACAAGAAAAGCATTCAAACAAGTTTTAATATAAAGTCATAGAGATCGTACATACAAGTAAAGCTAAGGATGTAGCTCTTTGATTCCTATGCTTTTTGTCTCTCTTTCTCTCTCCACATTAGCTAAATATAAAATAAAATAATAAGATTTTTTTTCATTTAAAAATACAAAAGCCTGATAAAGCTGGTTTCGTATAAACAGAACAGTTTCATTCGGACATGAAAGATGCACTTTAGGATGAATGCATCTCTTAGTAGCTGACTCAGCAACTGTAGCATATGAACTTCACATGATAAATGTCATTTTGGTTCTAGGCTAACCCTTAAAAAATTTAAACCCCCTTGAAAAAATTGAAGAAAATCTGTATGAGATTGAAACAAGATAAAAGCGGAAAGAGACTTGAAATGATTTATGAGTCAGAGTTGTATGATTTGATTACCGGGTCCCATTAGGCTTTTACCTAGTCTCTTCAAGTAATTTTGCAAGTGGAGGCAGCCTTTTAACCCATCAGTGATTGGTTATGACTATAACGTGTAGATGAATTATTTTACTTGTAATTTGAGATTTAAAATTAAATCATAGAAGCCACTTTAAACGAAAATTTGATTTAATCTCACAATTATGAGGGGAAAATATCAACCAAAGGCCAAAGAAATGGAGGCAGTTCCTTGAGCTGGAGAAGAAAGGTAACTGGAAATGGCGTCTGTGTTGGGTAAATGGGAACATACGGATCAAAAGGGTCCCAATCACTCCGACCCAACATTATGGTAGAAATTAAAAAATGCACCCTTTGGTCTCTGCTTTGTGGCTTTCTATCTCAACTTTAGACCAAATCTCCATGTTATTTAACCAAACCAACGGTGAAATAATCATCCCTCAACTTTGTACAAAATCAAAACAACTGTATTCTGTGCTCCATTTTTCTTAATTCAATTTTTTCTTCTTCTTTTTCTTACTTTCAAACTGAGTATTAGTTAGAGTTGTCACATTGCGAGGCTAAAATCAATTTTGTTGAAAATATATGTTTTTTGATGCCATTCAACGCACGTTAATTATTGTAAAAAAAAAAATTATAGCCGCCATTATCACCTTTGCTAACCTCCTCTCCTTTAGCTTGCAGCTATTTTTTTTAAGCGTGAAAATTTTGTTTTCTGTACGTCATAATTCAAATAGCCTCTAATCAATGAAAGAAGGTTAGTGAATTTAATAAAGACAAAATTCATATTTTACAGTAATATAAGTTCACCCTTTACCGTCAATATGAAAACTTTGGAGATGGATATTTTAAAATATTTTTTTAAATACTCTTTAAATTTTAAAGTGTGTCCCAATGAACTACCAGAGTCAATCCACTTCAATATTGTGTTAAATGAATTTACATTTTTAGGTATTATATTTTAGTTTATATACAATTTTAGTCTCTTTAGTTTTATTTGGCAATATTTAATTTTTATAATTTCTAATTATTTAAATTAAATTTTGTATTCTAAATTTTATTTAATAATTAATCAAAATATAAAAAATTGTAATATATAGTTAATTTCTGTTCATTCCCAAATATATATATATATATATATATATATATATTGGCCTTATATTATATTTTAAACTCTCTCTTAAAGTTAGTTGATTTAATTATTTTTTAAAAATATTATGAAATGATAATTTTATGTAACATAATTTAAATTATCTCTTTTATTAAAGTTTATCTTCGTTGAGTTTAATTTTAGTTTTCACCCACTTTATTTTTTTAAGAACAAATATAAAATATAATAAATACTTCAAAAAATTTATAAGGTACTTTATAAAAATTATTAAAATACTTTAGAGTATTACCATAAAGAGTATTCGTTATTTTTATTTAAAATATTTTAATATAAAAATAATAATTTAAAAATTAAAAAATATATATAAATACTTAAAATTAAATAAACTAAAATGATACATAAAAAAATATAATTAAGTTAAAAAAACTAAATATTAATTTGTCAATAGTTTTTACTTATTTTCGGAGAAAGAAATAATGAAATGTGGTGAATGCATCATTCGTCGTACCGCAGCCAAAATTCCCCACAACACCTATTAAGTGGTGCATACTGTATTTTGATTTTTTGTGTTCTGTTTGCAATTACATTATAGAATCACAGAATTTGAGTGAAATGAATCAGTCATGGTTGCAAGAAAACAGATGGCCCAAGGAGATTTCTAAAAGCTCACCTCTCTAACTAGCGATACGATTCAAGCCAAAACAAGGGTAATAGTGTTATTCACACCTTTTTTAAATTATTTCATACACTCTTTTATATTTAAGTGAGATAGGATAAGGTTACCTCAATTGTCTTCTCGTTTAGGCGAAAAGCAACTTGCTCAAGCGATAATCTGCTCTTTCAAGCAAGAACACGTGGATCTGAAGGGGTATTTAATGGACCTCATCACTAAAACTTCCATTAATCTCCTCAAACAGTCTTTTCTCTTCGTTTCTCTTTGTTCTCTCACCTTCTTTTCTTAGAGAAAACTCTCTTGAATTCCGAGCCTTCTCTATATCCAAGCTCGAACGTCTATTCCATTTAGATTCAAGTAAGTTTCTCAAAATTCAGATATCTAGTTTCATTCATTTTCTTCAAATTTTTTCTTTCTTAAGGAAGGTCTACTTGAAATATTTAGGCAAAACTTCATCTTTCGGACGATATCCTCCATAGAACCGTTGTACCTCTTCCTTAAATCTTTAGAAAAACTCGGTTTGAGGAACCTTTACCAGGTAAAGGGAGTTGATCCTAAACTCTTACTCTTCTTCATGTAATTTAACTTAGATAACTTAAACTACTTAATTGTAAATAGCAAAGTTACAAAATTTCCTTAAACTATAGTGTTAAAAAGGAATTTTTGGAAAGAAAATTCAGTATAAATAACTAAGTTTATAAAGGGTTTTTAAGATTTTATCACCATTATATATGTACGATTAATATTGAAATGTTATTTTGCATGATATATGTATTAGAAGATGCCAAACCATAGGATAAGATCAAAACATAGAAAAAAAGAAAAAATGCACACACACACAAAAAGAAAAAACTATCTTACACAACATTAACTAACTATACACATGGAACATGATTTTTTTACATTAGTGTAAGTATAAAAATTCTTACACTTAATTTAAGCCTTTCATTTAATTTATATTTAATGAGTTATAATTTATTATTTAACTAACCGTTAAATATAAATTAAATAAAATATTCAAATCGAGTGTCTAAAAACTTTTAAACTTACACTAATTTGAGAAAATCTTTCATCTATATATATATATATATTATGAAAATTGAATTTTCTAAAATTGTTACGAAAATAATGTGGCATAATTTTTGAATCTTTTTATTTTTGAAATTATTAATTAACCAATCAATTAAATATATATATATTGACTTGGAGCTTTTGTATTATACAATTTTCATTTATATATATATACTAAATGAAAAAATATATTTTTATACGAATGAGATAAATAAATTTATTATTATATTTTATCATAAATTATCAAGATAAAAAAAAATACAAAATAAGTTATTTTTATTCAAATAGATAAAATGTATTGCCATGAATATATGTATTAAATTAAAATAATTCATAAATAATTATATTTTTTCGTAAAAATAATTCGATAGAAAAGTACAATTTATCACATTGTTGGTATTCATTAGAGTATTTATACTTTGTGGGGTAAAAAGAAAATTAATAGCCAAATAATAATAATAATAATAATAATAGTGTGATATGATAAAATTAAAACAAATAAATTATATTAAATAAATTTGGACTTTGCTTTAGTATTTTAAATTTTTTTTTTATTGGTAGAAGTCTCGTACGAAAGTTCTTACATACGCGTATAAATCCGATTGGACAAGCTCACTTAAATGTCTTAAATTCAGTATATTTTAATTAAAATTTTGAATAGGTGCCTAAAAATATATGTTAAAAATATGAAATATTTTAAATTATCATTAAAACATGTATTAAATATTTTTTACAATTTAAAAATAATAAATATTTTTACTATCTTTTAAAAAAATTTAAATTTTAAAAGTATATTCTTAAATATATATATATATATATATATATATGTAAAATTGAGCACCTACTTATTATTAGTGTATTAAATTTTGAAACATAAAAAATTATTTTTATATATATAACTTCATCTACTTATTACTCTATACATTACAATTTAGAATCTATAAAGTCATTCGCATTGACTACACTTACTTATTACTCTGTGCATTAAAATTCGAAACGTATAACTTACAAATTAAAATTATATTTTATTCACACTTATTACGTTTAAATTGTATTTAAAAAATGTTTATTAGTACTGATGGTTATATTATATTATAAACAGCAATATAAATATTTATACTATAAAAAAACTTAAATTACCATTATTAAAATTAATTATAATATTTTTTATAATTTATGAATTAAAATTATTACAATATTTTAATATAATCTATATTTTATTATGTACTTCGAACACTAAAATATATTTTGAATTAAAAAATTACACTTACAAAATTATCAGTTTATATTATAAATTGTTAAATTATATTTATAATAAAAGACAAATTTACATATTTAAATTGTTTTATTAATTAGTTTAACATAATCTATATTTCAATATGTATTTCAAATACTAAAATATAATTCGAATAAAAAAACACATTTATAAAATTACATGTTTATATTATATATTGTTAAATTATTTTATTAATTATTTTAATATAATTTATATTTTAATATTTATTAACAAGACAAAAATGAAATTTAAATTAAAAATATTACTTTTATAAAATTATTAGTTTATAATATATATTTTTAAATTAAATTTTTGATGAAAAGATAAGTTTACAAATTTAAATTATTTTATTAATTATTTTAATATAATATATAGTTTAATATATATTTCAAAGACTAAAATTAACTTTAAAATAAAAAAATTATACTTATATAATTATTATTTTATTTTATATATTATTAAATTAAATTTTTTATAAAAAGATAAGATAAGATAAAATAAGATAATGTAAAATTACTTTAACAATTTACATAATTGAAGAAATATAATTATAATTAATTCATACTTATTATCTTTGAATTATATTTAAGAAAAATTTATTAGAATTGATAATTATATAATATTAAAAATGATAATAAAAAAATTACTGCAAATGATATTTAATAAAAAATTATTAAAATTTATTATAAATAATTTAAATAAACTTCAAAATTTTCTACATTAAATGTTGAAAATAGAAAAAAAAATATTGATTAAATTGTGCACAAATACTTTTGAAAAAATTTGATAAAGTTCTCGAGTTATCTTTTAATTATAAATAAAAATATATCTTTGTTTTTAATATCTATTTAACATTTGAATGTTAATTATTATTCTATATTATATATTGTTAAATTAATTTCTAATGAAAAGACAAGTAAATTATAATACAAATAAAAATATAACTTTTATTATATTAGTTTTTTATTTTCTGACTCTTCATATATTACCAAGTAGGACTTAATCTCTACTTATGTAAGTCATGTTTACATGACTTTTGAAAACTTGCTCATGGTTCTTTCTATTGTCATCTTTTTTTTTTTTTTATTTTACAATTATGTCAGCTGTCAAAAATTACCTACCCACATAAGTACATGTATTTTCGAGTAAGCATAAAACTGTATTTTTTTTTAAATGATACCATGTATTGAATTTTATTTTTAACTGATTAATTTGTATCAAATTTATCATTATTTTTTATGCTTTTGTAGGAGAACAACAAGTTGCAATGAAGATAAATTTAACGATCTGAATTCAACACATATGACTGTATCAAACTTATATCTCCAACCGTGGAAACACCAAATTTACCAAAAAGAATGAGGAAATTAATGTATAAATTATAATTTTATAATGTATTGTTCAAATTTCTTAGATCATACAATAATTTATATTTGATATTTTTTTTTAGGTCGCAACTTAAGGAAGATGAAGCAGAAAATGGTGAACAAAAGGCAACAATAGAATATTTAAAAGATTGAACTATTTTTATTGCAATGTTGTATAAATATTTTTAATATTATGTGGAATTTGAAAAGTAAAATGTCATCAAATTTATAATGATTGTTCAAATTGCTTAAATCATACAATAATTTATATTTGATATTTTATTTTACGTCACAACTTAAGGAAGATGAAGCAAAAAATGATAAACAAAACGCAACAATGAAAGATTTAGAAGATTAAATTATTTTTATTACAATATTGTATAAATATTTTTAATATTATGTAAAATTTAAAAAGTAAAATGTCATCAAATTTATAATATATTGTTCAAATTTCTTAGACCATACAATAATTTATATTTGATTTTTTTTTTAGGTCGCAACTTAAGGAAGATGAAGCAGAAAATGGTGAACAAAAGGCAACAATAGAATATTTAAAAGATTGAACTATTTTTATTGCAATGTTGTATAAATACTTTTAATATTATGTAGAATTTGAAAAGTAAAATGTCATCAAATTTATAATGATTGTTCAAATTGCTTAAATCATACAATAATTTATATTTGATATTTTATTTTATGTCACAACTTAAGGAAGATGAAGCAAAAAATGATAAACAAAACGCAACAATGAAAGATTTAGAAGATTAAACTATTTTTATTACAATATGGTATAAATATTTTTAATATTATGTAAAATTTAAAAAGTAAAATGTCATCAAATTTATAATATATTGTTCAAATTTCTTAGACCATACAATATTTATATTTGATATTTTCTTGTAGGTTACAACTTAAGGAAGATAAAGCAAAAAATGATGAACAAAATGCAACAATAGAAGATTTAGAAGATTGAACTATTTTTATTGTAATATTGTATAAATACTTTTAATATTATGTAGAATTTGAAAAGTAAAATGTTATCAAACATTTAAGTCTTTTATAAAATAATTTTTTTATCTTATTATATACATCTCTTTTACTTTATTATTATTGTTATTATTATTATTATTATTATTATTATTATATATATATATATATATATATATTATGTATTGAGTTTGTTCTTAACATAAAATTTGTCTAAATTTTATATGTGACTCATAAATTTATATTATATCAACTTGTGTAATTTTAATTAATATAAAGATTAATTTTTGTATTAATTTTTAGTTTCTATTTTAGATATTAAAATGTAATTTGAATTAAAAAAATTACATTTTTAAAATTATTAGTTTATATTATATATTGTTAAATTAAATTTTTAATGAAAGATAGGTTTACCTATTTAAAATATTTTATTAATTAGTTTAATATAATCTATAGTTCAATATGTACTTTAAATACTAAAATATATTTTGAATTAAAAAAATTACACTTACAAAATTATTAGTTTATATTATATATTATTAAATTAAATTTATGATAAAAAGACAAGTTTACATATGAAATTGAAAATACTATAAATAAGATAAGATAATTTAAAACTACATTAAATTAAAAATTATTGAAAATAATTATACTCATTTGCATAATTTAAGAATTATAATTAATTCATACTTATTATCTTTTAATTGTATTTAAGAAAAAATTATTAGAATTGATAGTTATATAATATTAAAAATGACAGTAACAAAACTATTGTGAATGATATTTAATAAAAATAAAAAAAGTAATATTGATTAAATTGTTCAAAAATATTTTTGAAAAAATTTGATGAAGTTCTCAAGTTATCTTTAAATTAAAAATAAAAATATATCTTTGTTTTAAGTTCTATTTAATATTTGAATGTTAGTTATTATTTTATATTATATATATTATATATTATTAAATTGAAATTTTAATGAAAAAAGCAAGTAAACTATAATATAGATGAAAAGACAACTTTTATTATATCTCACAATAGGATTTTATCTCTACTTATATAAGTCATGTTTATAGAATTTTAAAAAATTTGTTCACTCTTTTTTTTAGGTATCTCATATTAGACAGCTCACAAACCAGACTTTAAAGAGTCAACGAGTATAAAAGAGAAAAATTATATTTATTTATTGAATGACTCATCTGCGTATCAAGCATAAAAAAAGATCCTATTAAAGGCATACAATTGATAAGAAAGTGAGTAAGCCAACAACGTT
Organism: Abrus precatorius; assembly: GCF_003935025.1. Classification (NCBI taxonomy): domain Eukaryota; kingdom Viridiplantae; phylum Streptophyta; class Magnoliopsida; order Fabales; family Fabaceae; genus Abrus; species Abrus precatorius. The sequence goes on along the minus strand of NW_020874292.1, from coordinate 27,508,748 downwards.
CTTTTATATTTGCTTTTATGTGAGTCAGTCAAAGTTTAATAGACGAGGTATAAGGTGTGTTTCCCTCCTAAATCTTTGAGTTGGAGTTTGTTTTAATGATTCACCGTTCTTTTTATTGTCTTCTTTTTTTTGTATTTTGTAATCATGTAAGCTGTCAAGAATTACCTATCCACGTAAGTATATGTGTTTTTTAGGTTGATATTTTTTATTTAGTTTTACTAAATTGTGTTATATATTTTAATTTAATTTTTTGTGTAAGCATAAAGGTGTATTATTTTAAATGATATCATGTATTGAATTTTATTTTTAACTGATTAATTTATATCAAATCTATCATTATTTTCTTTAATACATCATAAGTAATTATTTATTTTTATGTTTGTCATGCTTTTATAGAGAATAACAAGTTTCAATAAAGATAAATAAATTACGATTATGGGATATACTAAATATATATCGTAAAAAAGAGTTAATTGATGAAAATGTATTAGTATTAATATTTTTTTTGTTTAAAAATTTATTATTTTTAATAAATTATAATTACATTATCTTTTATATGTTGTTGTATAATAATTAACTAACTTAATTTATTTTTAAATTTTCTAATTGATTAATTTTTTTTTCTTGTAGAGCAATTACACACATGTTTCCATAGTACGAAGTATTTTCTATTGGTTCAAATATATATTAAAGGAAGAAAAAAATATAATTCATAACAAAATTTTCAGTAACAAAGAACAAAGATAGATTTGCTGTTATTCAAAATAATTCTTTCATGTTGCAATTCTATGTCACTAACTATTATTAAGGAATTAAATGATAATAACATAAATTTTTACCATATCTTTAAGATTGTGAACTTTGAAGATTTGAAAAGTTATTATAAAAATAACATCTTAATAGCTATTTCGCTATAAAACTTTACTATCAAAATTTTTAGATTGAAATACAAGTTTTAATATTTTTAAAATTTTTTTTAAAAATATTCAATTACAAATACAAAGAATCATATTTTCTAATAAAAAATTCAGTCATTCTTAAGATATAAATCAAAATACAAGTATTATATATTTTTTATATAATATATTTAATATAATAAATTTTTTATTATATTTTTATATTTAAATTATATATTTTATATTTTAAAATAAATTAATTTTAAAAAAATAAAACAAACCCGTGCGCTGCACGGGATATTTACAGTGTTAAATGTAAACCGAACTAACTATACGATGTGTTTATTGAGGAGAATGCATTAATTAAATTAATCCTAAAGGGAAAAGAGGGGGGTGCAGGCACTTGTGAGGTGATTAAATGCAAGCCGAGTGTGGTGCTTCTGATCAGTCCAATATCCGCTGTCATTTTCGTAGAATCAGTATAGTATGCTAATTAGTATCATTTACCAATTAATCAGCTAAAATTCCTTGCATCTCCCTTTCAAATCAATTATTCCCTGTCACACCATTTTGCTTAAAAAATTTAGGAATCTATCTCTGAATGTAGTATTTCACATTAACTAACGATAATCAATATAACTAATTTGAGGAGAACAATAGGTACAACAGGATCTGCACACAAAAGTAAGAGGGTAAGGAGTTACCTGTCAATTAATTAACCAAAAATGTAATATTAATTAATTCATTAAATAATAATTAAAAAAAAGGGGTTTGGGTAACAGTTTTAAGTTTTAATGGGGGAGAGTGAACAGCAGAGGGAATGAAAACAATTAAGGGAGTAGAAAGAGAAAGAGAAAGAGAGTTACAAAAAGCAAAGGCAGTGTCTCTCTCTATCTTTATTCTTTATTCACCCTCATAGTTTGATCGTATCGTATGCAAATTGAAGACAGTGATGGCAAAGTCGAGTAGTGTTCCGACGTCGTTTCCGGCGATAAAGGCAGAGCAATACGCACACAGCGCAGTCCACAAAGCGGTGGCAATTGGAGACCACGCCGCGCTTTCTAGAATCATTTCTTCTCTACCCCGATTCCCTGACCCGGCCCAAATCCAAACCGAGTCTGACTCGCTCACTCAGGAGCGACTCGCCGACAAAATCTCCGCTGTCTTGGACCGCCGGGACGTCCCATTCCGGGAGACACCTCTCCATCTTGCCGTCCGTCTCAACGACATTTCCGCTGTGCGAGCACTCGCCGTCGCCGGTGCCGACATCTCCCTCCACAACGCCGCCGGATGGAACCCTCTCCAGGAGGCTATCTGCCGGCGGGCCACTGACATCGCTCACCTTCTCGTGCGTCTCCACCACCGTTCCGCCTGGGCGAAGTGGCGGCGTCGCCTTCCTCGCCTCGTCGCCGCGCTCCGCCGCATGCGCGATTTCTACATGGAGATCTCCTTCCACTTCGAGAGCTCCGTCATTCCGTTCGTCGGAAGAATCGCCCCCTCCGACACCTACAAGATCTGGAAGCGCGACGGCAACCTCCGCGCCGACACCACCCTCGCCGGCTTCGACGGCCTCAAAATCCAGCGCGCCGACCAGAGCTTCCTCTTCCTCGGCGACGGCGACGCCGCACACGACGTCCCCTCGGATTCCCTCCTTGTGCTTAACCGCGACGACCGAAAAATCTTCGACGCCTTCGAAAACGCCGGAGCTCCGATGAGCGATTCCGACGCGGCGGGATTCTGTGCCCAAACCAGCGTCTATCGTCCTGGCATGGACGTGACGAGGGCAGAGCTCGTGGGAAGAACCAATTGGAGAAAACAAGAGAAGACGGAGAACGTGGGAGAGTGGAAAGCGAGGGTCTACGAAGTGCATAACGTAGTTTTCAGTTTCCGATCTCGGAAAGTCGCAGGTGGAGAATCTGACGTGGCAGGGAGCGAACAGGTGCTGCCGTTAGAATTGGATGAAGACGAAGACGGTTTTCTCGTGGCGGAGAATCCGAGTTTCGGAATGCCTTTGGGTGGTTCTGACAAGAGAAGACATAGTAGCTTCGTTCGAGAAGAGAGGGAGTGGGTCCCACTCGGGAGAAAAAGCGTGGATTTGCCTTCCGTTACGGTCCAACCGCCCAGAAGGTCATCGGCGTCGGGTAGAGTTGCGCTGCCGCCTCCACCGGCGACGAAAGAGAAGGAGTATTTGAGAAGCTTGCGGCCGTCTGTGTGGCTGACGGAGCAGTTTCCGTTGAGTACGGAGGAACTGTTGCCGTTGCTGGACATTCTGGCCAACAAGGTGAAAGCTGTGAGGAGGCTCAGAGAGTTGCTCACTACCAAGTTTCCGACGGGAACTTTTCCGGTCAAGGTAAGTGACTCTGTTAAGTGGTTGACCGTTGCTGTTTGTGGTGCGTCCCACAAACTGAACAAAAACTGAAAATTATTAATTTAATAATTGGTTTTTGATGTGATTGACGATGTGGTTTTTTCGAAAATTCATGAATGATTTGATGTGTGATCGGACGGTGGTGATGAAAAGTTTGTGTTTTTGATGTTTTGGTTTGGGGGGCAGGTAGCTATCCCTGTGGTCCCTACGGTAAGGGTGGTGATCACGTTCACCAAGTTCGTAGAGCTGCCACCGTTGGAGCAATTCTACACGCCATTTTCGAGTCCGAGGTATTTGCTGGATGCAGATGATGATGACGATGAGAAAAAATCAGGAACTGGAAGTCACGCTTCTTCTTCTTCATCTGGGGGATCCACGTGGCTGAGGCGAAGTGGTAGCCAATCCAGAGGTGCGGGGAGTAAGCACCAACAACGATCTTCTTCTGGGGCTTTGGATTCAGACCCTTTTGCTATTCCTGCTGGGTATACGTGGACCAATCATGGGGATGATAAATCACGCAAAATGAAGAAGTCCAAGTCTGTCAGAAAATCCAAGTGAAACGCGCTTGGCACAAGAAGCATGCGTCATTGGGAAATTTTGAAGTTGAATGCGAGATATCAGATATGAAAGTATTGTATTGTGGTGCCAAAAGCTGCATTCATTGTAGTGTAAATATCCCCGTCTTTATTTTTAATTAATTAACTGGGGCTTTGGGAAAACGGTGCTTGTTCATAAGGAGAGGTGGCGCAGCAAGTTTTCAGAAGTTAGAACTGCGTTGCATGGCTCACAGTTTTGTTTTATCTATCTTTAGTTATATGGAAATTTTTTATGGTTTTGTTTTTCATTTTTGGATTTGGTGCTGGGGACAGGAAGAGAGATCAAATTTGTCGTGCTTGCCTTTGCTTTAATATCAATTTATTATTGCCAATATTCTTGAATGGGGCCACGTTTCCTAGTCGTATTGGCTATTTCATTTACTGACTCGTGCTAGTTTAGTTTAGGCTATAATACTTTATGATTTTTAACACCCATGAATCTTGGGATCACGTAAGAATTCAGTATGAGAAAATCCATTCTCATTCACTCATCACGCGGATGCGGATATAAAAGTTAGCAATTATATGGAGAGAATGTGAATCCTCGAAGCGTATATTGTAAAGTTTGATTATGCCCTCAAGCTGTCCCCATCCTTACTGATATTATCAAGGCAGCAAGGTTGAGGGTCAACATTGACCAGCCGCTAAATAGGGAGCAAAACGGTAAAAAACTCCATTTTGGACTTGTTTTGTCAAAAGTCGTCTTAATCGTGAACCAATTTAGCATGGAATGTATTATTACTACAGAAATGTACTGCATATAAGACCTTGTTCAAGTTTTGCACTAAAACCTACTAGTGCGCTTTTCTGTGGAAGCACAACGCATTCAACCAGCACCATTTAGAGCAGAAGAGCTTGTGGTTTTTGCCAATTATGCATTGGCAAGATATGTTTGATGTTCGTATTATACCTAGGAGAATGACTAAAGAAAAGATGAGACAGCCGTGTTTACCCCCTCTTTATTTTGACTGCAAATAGCGCCCAAGTGTTGAAAGGGATTCACAATTGTACTTTTGTGACGTTCATTTGAAGCAGGCTCCACTGTCCTTTAGCCTGTCTTCGCATACAAAGATTCATTCTCCCTAGACACCAGTACAGAAGACATTTCCTGTAATCTTTATTCCTCTTTCCCCACGCTTTGGACTAGGCTTTCCCTTTTTCTTCTTAAAGTTTCTGATTGTAACCTTGAACAGATCTTTAATTCCAATAAATCATAAAAGCTCAGCACCCCTAAGAAATCCCCGGAAGGATAATTCTAAACAAATATCAGAAATTTTTTCTTCCTTTTGTCTGTGAAAAATTGCATATTTTGCACAACACATAAAAGTGAATTATAAGCAATAACATTGGCATAAAGATTGTTACTCTACAGCAGCTCTTCTCCCCTAGGAAATGTTACAGTAGATTTTATATTTAACAAAAAAAAGAAAAAAAAAACTAAAGCACTGAACGAAGTTGATGTTAGAAATCTAAAGATACTAACCGGACGCTAATAATATTTATTGTACCTTCAAAGTACAAAAGGTTTCTGTTTAATTTAACGACTAAGTTCGGTGGATATGTGTTGTTTTGCCTCCGAAGCGTGGGTGATAATACGGTGATTGAGTGCAGTGTACTGTATAATAAATTAAATAAAAGAGACACGGACAAGGAAAATCCGTTGATATAAGTGGACAAAAAGTAGTGCGAAGATTATTAAATAGACAGATACTTGGGGCCTGCTACAATCTTACCGAAGCCGAACAAGACACCTAGCGGGATAGCTAACTACCAATGCTGGCCGAAGCATCACAACTATGAGATAAGGTTAAGGATAAAAAATTAAATTAAAAAAGTTTGCTCGACCAGGTCGAAAAACTCAAATTGGTGAGTTGCCAAGTCCTGCTGTGAAAACATAAAAGATGAATTGGGAAAGAAAAGACAATGTAACAAGGATGTCTGGCCAGCCCTCTATATAGCTTCCCTTTTGTTCTGTTTAACTCCTCTTTCTGCATCTAACTCTAACCGAGTCATACGAGGTATTATTCATGTCTCTAAGCATTATTGGTGTTTCCAGTTTTCAACTCTTAGACTCGACAAATATTTGTTCATTTAAAAATTCCTGAGTTATTTAAAACGGTTCTGAAAATCTTTATTATGATTCAAGGGCAATCGCCATATTGATGTGACAAGTGCATCATTTTTCACAGCAGGCATTTCTTCCCAAAAAGGTTTTTGTTTTTGTTTTGGTTGTTTAGCAGTGATTTATTGAGCGATTGTCTCCTTGTGATGAAAAGTTTGAGATTTCTCTACAACTCTAACAAAGGTTTAATGATTAGTATTATTCTTTTATTGTACTCACGGCACCTAGGAAACATGGGCACCGAAGCACCTAGTTGGGCTGATCAATGGGGTGCTGGCGATACGGAGGATGATGACACTAGATCCCAAAGAGACATTGGCAAGAACAAGAATTCAGTTGCCAAGGGCGGTTTCACCAAAGTCAAAGCAGTTGCAATGATAGGTGTGCAAAAGATTAAAAGCGGGGCCTCAATTTGTGTTACATGGATCAAAAATCGATTCAAAAGAAAGAGCACAACCATATAATTGGCAAGTATATATATATATATATATATTCTGTTGGGGGACGGGATAGAAAGGAGAAGTCCAAGGATAGAACAGTTCCAATATCAATTTAGGCGGTTTACATCCCACTGTTTTTTCTAACATTCCGTATGAGCCCACCAAAGAGTTGGTAAGAATAAACGTTCGCGCGAATGTCACTTCTCTCCAAATGTTTATATCAACAATACTCCTCTATAATTTTCACCCAAAAGTTAGCATCATAAAGTGGATGATGTTACTGAAACTAAGCTATGGAAAAATCAAATGCCCACGCATCGGAATTCTAAATTCATCCATTGAAATTCATAATTTAAAGATAACGAACATAATTGAAGTTTAGGATAACAATCTTCAACAGGCCAAGTATTTATTGATAATTAGCTGCAGAGAATTTACATTTTACAGGAGCTATTTACAGAAGGTAACATACATTATGCCTAATGGGATCCGAAGGTGTTCTCTCCACTATAAGTCATGTAAAGAAAACCATCTTGATCCTTATTTTCCTCATAAATAGCAGACATCAATGCAGCTGCAATGAGAAGGGATTAGTACATAAGCATTGCCAAGAGGATAAAAACAACATTTGGTATGACTGGATACTTACCAGTTGGTGGTAGAGTGTTATTGATGAAAACAAAAATAGCCTTCTCTGCACTGAGCTTAATCCTTTTGCGAACAACATAAACAAACTGGCCAACAGTCAAATCAGCTGGGACAAGGTATCTACATCATCACAAAACAGAATCAATTGAGAATCCGTTAATGCAGAAATCAGATCAATCATAAGCATTGATCAAGATTAATATACCTAACCCTTCACTATTGGAATATGGAAAGAAAACCAAGCCTGGTCCTCCAATTTTCAATACTCATCTCTAGCTTTTATGCTTCAATATTTGAAACATACTAAAAAAATATCAAACTAGAATCTTACATGGAGGTAACTTCATTGTCAAGATGGATAGATCAGATGAGATACTTGGATTCAAAAACTTATCCATAGCCATTCAGCACATGCATATGCAGCATGCCCTATTCAGTAATCAAATTACCAGAAATCCCTAAGCAAAAACATGGTTTTATATCAGTAATCAACCACATATTTTATTCCATTAATTGTTCTTCAAACTAAATCTTATTAAGATTGAGCAGTAGTGTCCAAGGCTGCAGCACCAGTGGTCAATCAGGCCACTTGATCGTAGCCAACAATTTATGGCTTGGCCAAATACACCCACTCACTTTGGCCAAATAGATTTCCCAATAAGATTATCATTTGTACATTTTGGCTTCACTTGTTAATCTTTGACAAACACCATATGAAAATGAAGTTATGAAGCGGCATACAATTTTTTTTTATATCAAACGTGCTTCGTATCTAACAATAATGCAACATCATTAAATATTGATCAACATCAGGACCGGCATTTTATAAGAACATCGAAGTGTCAACTCAACATGAGTGCTCCATTTCACACTTTACTACCTTGACTGCCTGCAACTTTTATTACATTACTTAAAGGACAAAATACGAAACTTGTAAAATCTTCAGAAAAAGCATAAAGACGCCCATCCCCCCAAAAGAATTCAGACAGCAAAACAATATTATCAGGCCTGAAAACTAATCAAATGGTAAAGAATAGCTTAAGAAAATCCCTTACTTCTTCTTATCAATGTCTGGAATATCACTTCTTTCAGCTTTCTCCACAATCACCTGCACAGAATTGCCATATTTGAACAAGAGTACTTTAAGACAGAATAAACAAAGCATCTAAACTGAGTACAATCTTACAGGTATTCTATCAGGATACTTCTCTCTAATGCGAGTAGCTTCAGCCTGCCTTCTCTCTGACACGTAAAAACACCCAGCTGTTAGTTAAGTCCAATGAATCAAAGGTTTTAGAATCTCAAAATAAAATAGGCCTGTAAACATAGCAAACACGTTTAATCTTCCATCCGCAAAGATAAAAGGCTAAAGATCCTTGTCATTTCTCACTAATTTCAATTGCATGAATGCAAACAAAAACATTTTTTTTACAATAGAAAAGGCATGGACGTTGAATTCGACCCATCAAAATGTTCCGATACCCAACAAATACCGGAAAATAAGAAATGGGAGGAAAATTAAAAAAAGGAAAAAGTACCCAAAGGATGTTGAAGTTTGAAGGAGGTTTTGGCCATGATGAAATTGGAAGAGTAATTGGAATCTGCGAATTTCAAACACCGAAACATTAGAATAAAATTGAAGAGAGCAAGGGAAAGAGAGCATAAAATAAAATTGACAAATCGAACATGAAAGAATGGATGATTGAAATGTGGGACTTGCAAGGCCAAACGAAAGAGGCTATGTCTCTGTCTAGGTGCGAATGAGATGAAATGGATGAAGTTGAAATTAGGGTTTCGTTTTGTGTTGTTTTCTTGCTTGGTTGGTTGTTCTGATGTCTTCGAGTGGAACACGGAACGTCTACTTGTACGTTCTGTACACGCCTTCAATCGACCTTTCCCAAGTAAGATTCGCTGTGCCTCTGTTACTCTACACCTTCTTTTTTTGGTCAAGAAAGTTGTCAATGGGTGTGGGCTTCTCCGTCACTCTGCTCAGCCCAGCCCATTATCAAATTATTTTTTTATAAATGTTTTCTACCTTTCACCAGCAAAAAAAAATAACAAAACTGGGCTCGATGTAGTCAAACCAATAGGATAGGTGAGACAAGTCAAAATAATCAACATTCACTTTTAGATTAACTTTAAATATATAGTATAGGTATTTGGTCCCTTGAGACACTGACTTTGTTTTATTTTTTGGGCTTTTTAGCCCTCCTATTTAGCAAATAAAATATATATATATATATATATATATATATATATAATATTTAATATCTATGATTTAGGTGCTTGAGATCTACTTATAAAGGGAACATGTGAAACTATAACTTTTATTGGAAAATCAATAGCTAAAATTTAACTAAATTATAAAGTTGTAAAATTTAACTAAATTTTTTAATCAACGGTTAAAATATGATTTTACATTTTTAAAATGCATCTCATACTTTTGAAAAGCTAAATTATTGTCATTTATATCGGATGTTGGATTTATCATGTATCTTGTTACATACTTATATTATATTTGTACGAATTGACTAAAAGAAATAAATTTGAAATTTATATATTTTTTAATACATATGCTTTATTTTCTTATGTTTTTAAGCAATGTAGTTGTTTATATGTTCTAAAAGCGACAAGAAAAATAAAAACAAAACTCACAAGCAAGTCTGTAACTCTGTATGCTCACAAGTGATGAGTACACAAACTTGAGTTTTAGGGGCCCATTTAAGGAGTAAGTTTTTAGATAAGATAATATTAGTTGGATGTTATACTAAAATTTCAAAAAGCTTCTATTAATATTTAAATTTTAAAAATAATTTATTTTAATAATTTTTTATACCAAAAAAATAAATATTATTTTATAAAGTTAAAAATTAATAATATTTTAAAAAATAAAATACCGAAAAGATCTTGAAAATTACTCTTGGTTTATTCTTCATTGAAGTCATTGACCAACTAGGTCCGACTGGTTCTACAAACCGAGTGTACAACCATCATTAATTTTGTTATAGAATGGTTAATGTCAATTGATAATTGCTTAAATGAAAGAAAAAATAAAAAATAACTAAACTATATATCTCCTCTATGTTATGTACTAATAAGTACCTTTATGATAGTTGATAAATATGACATATACTTTTTTTAAATTAACAAGACCTTAATAATTATTATAAAAGTAATATAAAAACCTATAAAAAGATGAAACACTGGGTGTGACATTTTCTATAAGCCGAGGTCGTAGATTGTTACTAGTTATGATCCATCACCACATCTTTAGTTTTTCACGGGTCAATGGTGAACCCATTGAGGGCCACATTGTAAGTTTCTTCGTCCCAATACAACAAAGGCCACTGGCCCATAGCCGCTTACTTCATAACATTGGTGACATTGTTTCTCTTCACACTCTCAACTCTCACCTCCAGTGGTGCCTATCAAAGTGTCTTTACCTACCCTTTTCAATTACCTTCACTTCACAAGTACAGGACCCCCACACAACATGGATCTCTGTTCTTCTTCTTCAACTTCCACACAAACAAGTCGTTGTGAGCAGGCTTCAAGCTTGAAGAAAAGGTGCTTGAAGGCAGCTAAGGAACAGAGGTCAAGGCTCTATATACTAAAGAGGTGCATTATTATGTTACTGTGTTGGCAAAAGTACGACCACTATTGATCATTGAAAAACACTGTTTTTTGCTATGCATCTCTTTATTGCATGTGGACACAACTTAACTATACCACCTATATACACCCTTTTTTTATGAGGTAAGGTAACCTTGGAGTTAATCACAATAGAGGTTGTTTGGTGTTGAATTTCATTCAATGACCACTTTATTCCACCTATGAACTATGTTGGAGGTTTCATTCAAAGGGTTTCCACATTGAAGAAAATACTTGTTTATTTAAAATTAATACTTGGATTTTATTAGCTAGTATGATAGAAGGAGGTGAAATATGAGTTGCAGCCTTCGAGAGTCTTCATGTGATTGTGTAAACAGCTAGCAATTACTCAGTTGAGGTTGTATTTTTTGGTGTGGAAGAAGGTGAAAGAACAAACATTATTTCACATGAGGATAGGGACAGAACGTGGCTATTAAGTACAGGTGCTTTTGGTAGGACTTGGGTCGAGAATATGGGTTTGGCATCTTTTCTGCATGCTTTGCCAGTTTACATTTTATAAAGCTGTAATTTCAGCAAGAATCTTTACCTTTTCTCCCTTTTTTTTTCCCATTACCGTTCTGCAATAGCATCAATCATGTAGTGTTTGGGCCTTTCAACTCCAAAATTTCATTTTTTTGTTTCCTTGTAGCTAGCAATTTATACTACCTTGGTTTTGTTAATATGAGACGAGAGCTAGAAACAAAGTGCATTGATTGTGTGCTAGTTGTTTACCCAATTAATGTCGTTTCATATGCTTATATCAAATACAATCAACTGAGTTGTATTTAAAAAGAGATTTGCTATATTTATCTACGTTTTCTCTTAATAATTCTCTTATTACCTTATAAAATAATTGTTTAATAAAAAATTAGATATATAATGCATTTATTATCTTTACAACATATAAAATATTTAATAATTTCTTCATTTAATAATTAAGGTAATTTATAACCATAAAATGGAAAAGGATTTAGAATTATTCATTTAAATTTTAAAAAATTGTCAAAGCAACAAGCTGCCTTTTAATTACAAATTTTATATTAAATTTGAATTTTCATTTTTGACAATTTTTAAAAAAATATATTTTTTAATAAAAATTTTTGTTAACCTTAACTCTTGAGTTTAAACATTCACAAATAGAAAAATTTTATAAAAAAAAATATACAATTATTATATTAAAGTTATAAAAATATAATAAATACATCTCTTTCTAATAAAATTTTACTATTATTAATTACTTATCTTTGATTGAAGTTATCAAAACGCTTCAATAACATAAAATATGACTTTTCACATATCAAATATTTTGTATTTTGTCTTTTTAAAAAAAATAAATTTAGTCAATTTCAATTTAATTGATTATTGTGTCAAAAATTTTCATATTTATAAATTATATTTAAAGTCTATAAATTTAATTTTGAGATACCATGTCAACTTAATAATTGGTTCATACAATTTATTTTCATAATTCATTTTAATTTCAAAAGTCTTATATATTTAATTTGTTCCCATATGATAGTTTTAAAATTTTCTTTTTAATTAATTTATGCAATAAAATAAAATGGTCAAACTACATTCACACCTTGTGTATATAAGTGATATTGTGCTTGAATTAAATATATTATGTATTTTTAACATAATAAATGTATGCACTTTTTTATTTAATATTTATTTTATAAAAATATATAAAGTCTATATTACAAATCAGGAGATGTTTATGTTAAGGAAATAAATTACAATATCACTTAAATTTAAAGAATATGAATATAATTTATCTAACGTACTTTTTTATTCTTGCAATAAAAACATTTTAAGAAACATGGTTTCACTATTTGGTTGAGAATGATCCTTTGTTATGGATTTCATTTCAATTTGTACTTTTAAATGAAAATACACACCCAACGCATTTAACTTGCTTAGCATATTTTAACGGATTAACCGATTTGATTACCTTTAATATGAATTAAACAAACAATATAATAAAAAGAGCAAAACACGTATTACAAAAGTAATAGTTAAATATATTACTAACAATAAATTTTGTTTAATAATAAATATTTTTTTAATAAAATTTTCAATTGATAAATGTTTTAAAACTCGGACGTATATATCTCTCTTTTGCGTGTGTTTTACCACTTCTAAGTTATTTTGGTCAATTTTATTCCTTAATGTTGCATTTACTTTCAAAGATAATATTCTGAAAAAAAAGTAAAAGAGTATATTATTATTTAATTTTAAGCACTGAAGAGTTTCTTTTGGATTGACTGTGAGTCTTTTAATTTTAATTTTTAGTTGTAACAAATAAATCATTTTTTAATCTCTCTTTAAAAATATTTAATAAACCACTGCAATCACCACCATTTTTTTTTATCATCACCACCCATCAATTATCTCTTCTTATTGTAATCCAATAATCCTTGTTCTTGCTGCCTTCACAATAATTGTCATGTTTGTCATTAATGGTCATTGCCATCACCATAATAATCATACTTATTGTAACCATTGTTATTATCAACTTCTTTATCTTGAGCTGCTACCAACTGTACCGTCATCACATTATTAGTGTTAATTATAATATAGTTGTTATTATTAACACACTTGTTGTTTTTTTATTATCATTACCATTTTCATCATTATAAGTTTACTAATGTTGTCACTATAACTTCCATTTTCCTTTTGTCCTCTGGTCCTAATATCCCTTTATTATTAAACAAGCTTAGTTAAAAATAAAAAATAATTTTGTGTGATGTAAATTTAAAATTTGATATTAAAATTTAAAAAATGAAATTCACAAAATTTGAAATTAAATATTATAAAACTAAAAATTAATTTAATTTTAAAGGAATTCAAACTTAAAACTGTGAATCAGCCAAACCTATATCTAAATTAAGCATTTTTATTGACTTTTCCCTCCTAAGACCTTGCCTTTGAAAACAGGTGCAAAAGTAAAAGAAAGAACGAAAATCCCTGGCCAAGTTGATATATTAAGAATACTAATAAATGAATATCAAATATATTTTATTTAATATTTTGAAGCATTTAAAATTTAATTATTGAATAATATTTATTTTTCGTATAAAATATACTTTTAATTTTTATAAAAACATTTTTTTTTACTTTTTAAATAATACCCATGTTTGATTAGCATTTACCTTGTAAATTTTGTAGATATATAAAAAGTTTCAAAAAGTTTATTGATTGTTATTATCATTAATATTTAAAAATATTAAGCAAATTATTTGTTAGTAAAATACTTGATACTGCTGTCAGATCAGATCAATGTAATTATATGTATTTCTTATCTTATTATGCCAATTGATAAGAGTTGCGTAGACTTGAATTATGTAAATTAGTTATATATTAGAATATAAATGTTATGTAATTGCCGAATAAGGAGCAAAACAGTTGTTGTGTCGTATGATGATGTTAATATATGTGAAGTCCCGTGTAAATTGAAGAATGATTGTTAAATATGTTGAGTGTTTGGAGAATTTAGAATTGGTAGCATTTCACTTGGGAGAGAAATTTTGGAGTCTGGGTGTAGGGTATCTCGCTCAAGCGAGAGCTGATAAAATTGTCTCAGTTGTAACCTCGCCCAAGCGAGATGTCGCAGAAGTAATAGGTAACTCTCTAGACGCAATCTCGCCCAAGCGAGAATGCTGCTCGCCCAGGCGAGATGCATCTAGCTCAGGCAATGTGTTTCTCGCTCAAGCGAGAATATCAAAAAATTAAGAGGTTTCACTGTTTGGTTTTCTCGCCCAAACGAAGGTTGGCTTGTCCAGACGAGAGCATATCTCGCTTAAACAAGAAGTAACTCGCTTAAGCTAGAATGCGTGGGGCTGAAGGGATATTTAAGGGGCCTCAGCGTCCAGAAACTTCATTTTTCACCAAACAACTTTTCTCTCTCATTCTCTCTCTGTTCTTTCCCCTATTACTCTTAGAGAAAACTTCCTCAAAGCCAAATTCCTTCACGATCAAAGCAAGATCTTCTATTTCATCGAGATCTAGGTGAGTTCTCGGAGCTCAGTTTTCATTTTTACCTTGTTTCTTCTCTCTCTTTCTCAAGGGACTTAAATCGGGTTATTTAGAGTAGATTTGAATCGTTCAAGCTGCATTCCACACCCAAACGATCGATCTCTCTACGGAACCCACTAAAAACAATATCTTGGAACTCATTTAAGGTAAGCAGAGCTTACCTGATTTAATCTAGATTATTTAGTAGAGACCGTGATGTTTATATAAATTATTTCATTCCAGCTGAGAATAGTGGACTGTATGAGTTAATTTTGGGCTAAAACCCAGAGTCTATATAGTTAAGTAGATTTCTCAGCTATCTGATGATTATTTAGAAAACTATGATAAAATATAACATGCTGGAATGCAGTGATATATGAGTCAAGAATGTTAATATATGCTGGAATATTTAATTAGTATTTTGAGCTACTTTGTTTTCATTGTGTGCTGTATATTAAAATACTGAGCTTTGCTATAAATATAAATATGGCTGAGATGTTAAAGTTGAAAATGAAAAATTTGTTGTGCTGTAATATGCTGATTTAGCTATACTACATCACATTTATCGCTATCATCATAGAGTTGCCTAAGACATTGAGTTGTGCTGAATCTGGATCCAGATAGCGGGATGGGTCATTCTCAGACTGAAAATAGTTCTTATAGATTAATTAGGCTGTGAAATTAGATAGAAATTGAATTGCTGCATTTGGATTAGATGGGCTGAGAATGGGCTGGACGTGTTGCATTGTTTTATTGAAACTGTGTAATGTGTTGTGTGCTGACTGTTATGAATTGTTTAAATAATTTTATCTATACTCATTCACATTTCACTTATAAGGTTGTCAATTATATAAGTTCATCCTTGCATTTTGTTATGTTGATATGTGTGCTGCAATAATCGTACGTTGGTACGTGAGCAGAAGGTACAGGGAATGCGTTTACTTCTCAAGCTAGGAGATCTGGCTAAGGGACAACAAAGTTGGCATTTTAGAAAAATTTTGATGTTGAATATTTTGGTCAAGTCTAGGTTATAGTAATAGGTTTAGACTATTGGGGCTATACTTTTCAAGTAATGTAATTTATGTTTTAAACACGTGTATTCGATTTTCACTGAGTTAGCATATATAAATGTGAAAGTTTATGTAAAGACTTTGAATATTATATATAAATGCTCATGAAGCTCGTTATTTGTGTATTTGAATGTTGGAGTTCAATTTTTGAAAAACTTATAATCTAGTACTGATATATAATGCTTCATAAATTAAATAAATGAATATAAGAAAGGTAAGCAAAAATATCATTAATTCTCTATAAAAAGGGTCGTGACAACTGCAACCTAATTTTTTTTATAACTATTTAAAGATTATTAAATTTATATTAATGTTAAATTATATTTAATATATTTTATA
Source organism: Abrus precatorius (assembly GCF_003935025.1). NCBI lineage: Eukaryota > Viridiplantae > Streptophyta > Magnoliopsida > Fabales > Fabaceae > Abrus > Abrus precatorius. The sequence continues at coordinate 27,492,604 of NW_020874292.1, read as the reverse complement.
CCATGTTATTATATATTATTTTGTGATACACATTATATATATATATATATATATTAATATAAAAAAGTGAGAAGAATAAGTCTTAACCATTTATTATTTATTGATGTATATTATTTGAGTTAATAGTCAAAAGCTTAATTGAGATGGAGTGTGTGTGGATATATATATATATACACTTCAGCTACAATAAAAAACAGAGGTATTACTAAGGAGACACCCTTTAAGTGTCTTGTTTAATATGAGATATATTTTTGCGCTGTAATCTATGTTAAAGAGATAAAAAAATAATTATATACGATCTCACGTTTTAAGTAATTCAAATAACGAAGCTAAAAACATTGAAAAGTAATAGTAACATTTTTACTCCGATAGTTTTACTTAATTGAAAAATATTTACTCAGTTTACAAATAGTTGCTGATTCAAAATTTGAATTATGAATAATTTTGCATTCATACATGTTTTATGACCCAATATATTTATCACCCATGCTGATATTAGATATGACAAACTAAAATTAAGAAATAAAGTTTTGCATAACTAATCATAAAAGAGAATAAGACTTAATTTGAATTAACTTCTTAATATAATTCATACGATACAGAAATAACGAAAATGAATTAAATATTTTTCATAAGTCAAAGTTAATTTATGTCTTTTAGTTTTTATTTTATTTATTTTTAATTAACTTCTTCAAAATAAGAAGTGCATAGATCAATAACTATGATGGTGAATACAGTGGCATGCAATAGAAATTGAAGTTAAAAGGAGTGGCGATAAAGATTATTATAATTGTTGTGAAATAGGTCACACAAGGCATTGCTTGGTAAAGAGGAGGTGGCATATGTTAATACACGAGTCCTCTTAACGCTCACTCAAATAATTATAATTTATTTCAATTTAAGTTTTGAAAGTAGGATCGAAGATCAAGATCATGTCCTCAAAAATCTTCCAAGCCAAATTTCTTGGTATATCTGTTATTTTCCTGAATTAAGGATTCTGATTCTTTATAAATCTCTAATTAAAGAAAATATTACTGTGAAAATTTTGAAAGATCTCACAACTGACAATTTCTGGAGTATCATAAATTATGTTGCTAAGCTTCAATTTTAATCTTTGATCTTGAATCGTAAGTTCTAACATCATCCATGATTACCCAATTCACAAAAAATATAAAAGATAGAAGTAAACAATCCAAAATGAAAAATAGATTAAATTAAGAACAAGAATCCATAATTACTAAAAGTTTAGATAAAAAATTTTCATTTCGTGCAAGCAAAAAAAATGAAAAAGAAAAAAGTTAAGAAAAGTGCATTCATAGTAGCGAACTAAAACTCTGCAATGTTATATCTCTGAAAAAATCCTTACTTTTCTGAATTCTCAATGTCAAAAAGTTAGTTAAAATGTTAAAAGCTCATTTTTATACTTGGTTTTGTGGTGTGTGCATGTGTATTTAGTGTGGTTATAGTCAAAATCTTTGTAAAAATGCTAGAATTTAGTTAAATTCTCCTTCTGCTTCCAATATCTTTTGGCTTTGCCTTTTAGTTTAAAAAATCTTTCATTAAAGATGAGAATATGCTTAAAAGAACATGCTTCTTCATTGTTTTTCACACAATTATAAGATTGAAGCCCTATGAATATATATTACTTTTCACATAATTAAGAATTATTTGATTGATAAAATGGTCCACCAAAATGTGAACTGATGAGGGCACACAAAATGTAAAAGTTTTTTCTTCTAAAACTTGTGCGTACAAATCTCCCCCTCATTCATGGGCATTGCTCGCGGAGAGACTACAGGCAACTTGTCACAGGTCCCAGGCATGCATGGGAACTAATTAACACTATGTCTGCCGTTGTTCAACCACAAAAAGGGAATTTGTGTGAAACTATGTGGGACCACAATTATATCAAATGAGTAATGTTTAACAACCCCCTTCAACTAATAATTTTTTCCTCTGCATTTGTAGTTCTATGTCTATATCTCTGTGGGGTCTTATTTTATTTTTCTCTGAAAAATTTGCATATGATTCAATAGTTTCATTTTAGTTTTCCTCTTAATTATTTATCTGATGGTCATGCAAATACGAATTTTCTGTCAGGAATCAAACTTTAAATATTGTGCTGGCAAGGAATTAAAACAAGAAGTAAAATTATTTGGCCTAAGCCACATAAATACAAGAAGATGCCAGTGAGTTCTTGGTCCAAATAATATCTATATATTAAGAGAAAGAACATGGTGCATTTTTTCTTAAAGGTGACAGGATCAAATCATTATAATAACTTCCTGGTGTATATGTATTCAAGAAACTAAGAAAAACCATATTGTGAAACACTTCTTTTAAATGATTCTGGACAAAGGAAGCACAAAATAAGAGCATAAAATGAACAAATAGGCCTATATTTTTGTTAGAAATTAATTTTAAAAAAATATAAGTAAAGGAAATTCTGCGTGAATGATGTATAAACTTTCATGCGAACTTCCTTTTTATGGATTCATCACGCCGAAAGGCTGTTTCTTTTTTTAACCAACTCCACTTACAGGTATCTCAGCCTTTGAATGAGGAAGAAAGTTGTGAGCTGTTTGATATTCATGAATCCAGGCTTTGCACATACATAATAAAGGCTTTAATTAGCTTTCAAATTAAGGTGGTTTCAATGGGTTAGACTCAATGAAAGCAGCATATGCTCAACACACCAACCACATCACATAGACACATACTTTTCTTTCTAAAAGCTATTACTACTATTTGAATTTCAAATGTGGTTGGCAGCGTGAGCTCATAAATATAAAACCTGGAAGCTAAACTCAACATATTGTCTCACTGACCTTCTTCTGCTTGTGATAATTCAAAATATGCCTTTCTCCAATTGTTTCCATTTCCTTGAATTTAATGTGCCCACTTCCCATTCGTTGTTGGGTTGTTGGCAAATTTAATGCCACTATATTTAAGGCTCTGCATTTGTGTCTCTGTTTTGGTCCCTCCATGTCTCATCCATTAAATTTTAAGAATCTCACAGGACACCATAGTTACTCCAACAAAACATGCCACCACTCTCTTCTTTCTTCATACCCATCTAACATCCATTCACGTTAAGCTTTTCCTGCTTCTTCTTTTTGTGTGTTGTTTTTTATGATATATATATCTATGCATGTTGGAATTACCATGTGGGATGGGGGGAGGGTAAGTTTTTCTTGTCACATAGATTATATGATCCATTAACAAATGTTTTTTTCTTTAGAAAGTGTAGGAACTTTATACATGGCTTGCTCTATACTTGTGGTGGTTCTAATCTAACTTCTAACATGTATATATTTAAGGGCCTGAGATATTGGTACGGTTCAATCAGAAGGTAGTGCTTTATGATTCTAAAGCTCTCTTATTTGATTGAGCCGTGCCAATATCACATGTAACTGATCATATCTTGTGGCAGCAATCCGCAGCACATTGAAGGTTCTTTCACTGCTTTTCATTTTTACTATAAGCTTGCTGGTAAGTGTTGTTTTTAGTTCAAGAGTAAGCAAAAAGTGAATACTAGTAATTGAGGCTTTTCTTCTGCAGATGTCTCAGGATCTTCATTCTGCTAGCTATTTGGTGCAGCAAGCAACCATCATTCGGACGTGGTCTTTTTTTTTTGGAGTGATCATATATTTCTCGCAGTGAGATAAGAAATGATTTTTTCCTCCAAAATCAGAGATCACGAGGTGTTCACAAATTCAAAAGGTCCAAGACTAGTTTTCACTCGCCGTTTATTGCTGCTGTTGTCCAAAGGAATTAATAAAAAATGAATTTGGTAAGAAAGGTAGGAAATTAGTTTTATTTTATTTTTTTCTTTTATGGTAGGGACTTAATTAAAGTGACCAAAATAATCTAACTACACGTTTAGTTTGCTTCTATTTAAAGCTCTATCTCTTTTTTGACAATCTAGTATTATAGTAGGTGTTTAGGTGACAAGATCCGATCTTTCCTTTGCTTTTATGATTAAACCACTTTCCTGGTATATACAATCAATCTTCTTTTATTTAGGGAAACATTTCTCTATCAGAACCGCTTTAATTAAAATTATTGTAATTTGGTGGTCCAAAACATTTCAAGATCGACATTTTGACGGGTCTAAGTTAGAATTGATTTATTGATCTTGTATCTGGCTATAATAATTATTTTTCACTTATACTTTTCATGGCAATAATGTCTATAGGTTCGGTAACCATGTATAAAATGTTGTTTGCTTCTTATTTATAATTTTCCCATGATGATATTTCTATACTGTGTCTTCTTTTATTAAAAAATTCATGTACTGTTTGTTAACTCTCATGTAATAAAATTATTTGGTTCGGTTTATTTTGGAGAAATAATTATTTATTTTTGTCAGTTTTTTTGAAAAGCTTCTAAAAAATAAGTAATGATCTCTTTAAGATTAAGTATTTGCAAACATGCATTAAGATTTAGTTTTAAGTAATGCATGTTAAAATTATCCATGTTTTAACTACACATTTAGTTTTTGAAATAGTTAAATGCTCTGTGACCTTGAATGTATCTATTATTATATTCTCCATTTCAAAATAGTTTTTATTTAAGGTTTTATACAAGAGTTAAAGATATCTCTTAATCTTAACAAAATATAATTTAATTTGATTAAGTTATTTTTTTTAGTCCAATAGTGCCCTCTCTCCCTCTCATTCCATTTAGAATTTACCAAGAAATAGAGATAAAATGATAAAAAAAAAAAACTAATGAATGTCTTTTTGATTTTGTAAAATGTCGAAATTTTGAAACAAATCTAAAATAACTATTGAAAAGGATTGATGTTATTATTATAATGTTTCATTAACGTACACAATTTCAGTAGCCACTATAAATAAGTTCAAAATATTAAGAGCAATAAATAATTTGTAAGACGGGATTGATTACAGCTTGAGTTTAATAGGCATTTATCACCATCCTATTCAATTATGAAAGATATTAATGAAATAATTCCCTGTTTATATGTAAGTCATTAGTATATTGGCTGTTTTACGGAATTTTATATGGCATTTTTGTTGTTCTCTTTGAGCCAACCTTAATTGATGCGAAAGGAGGAGAACATGCAGCCAAGCGAAGCAGATTTCTTCATATTCTGCCGTTTTCAGGTATAATTTGTTCTTAAAATTAATTCTAGGGGGAGTTTAGTAGTTATCTTATTTTCTTGGTAGTTTTTTTTCCCTCTTTTGCTTTGATTTTTCCTATTATTCAGTTCAAATATGCGTAGAAATTCTCTTATGTTTGTCATTATTTAGGAGAAGATTTTCAGTCTAAGAGAATTTGTTTTAAGAGGAGAGTTTTGGAAAGATGGGAAGGGAAAGACACTTTCTATTAAATAAATATATTTTGATTTAAGAATGATTAAAACTAAAGATATAAAATAATATATTAGAATAAACATAATATGTTAATCATTTATTTATTATCATAAATAATATATATTTTCTTTCATTTAAAATAGAAAAAATGTTTTTCTTCGTTTTTCCTCTCAAACTCTCTCTTTGTAAACAACTCTTAGAGGTGCATTTTGGGCTGTTGGTGTGATGATAAAGAAACACAAGTCTTGATATTCTTTGATAACCTCACTTGATCCTTGTCATAAAGTTTAAATATGTAGGAAATGAGAAGACGATACACTGATAAAGAGAAGAGCCACACAAACATGGAGATAAGATGCTTCAGATGAGCTACTACAAGCAATGATGATGCATAAAGGATTGATTAATTGGAGCCTACATGAAGTAATGTTTGGAAGAATCGGAAAATGCAAATCTTTGGAGAATCATGAAATTCATTAGAGAAATAATAGAATGAACACTTAAGTGTTCATTCATCAAGTATTAAATTGAGGAAGATGCACAATGATGAAGAACAGAACCTTCAAGGTGCCATGAAATGCTGCCAAATTTCAGCCAAAAGCTGCTGCATGAAGCTAATACCTGATGCACATCCCATATTTTCAAGCCAGATAACTCCAAAACTGCATGAAATTATCCCCAAAGCGTTCTAAAAGGTTCTGCTATTCAAAGTTCAGACTAGAACCAAGAAAGCAAAAATACCCTGGACCAGTAGGAATGATGCTATGCAGTAGGAAAAAATGTCATAAAAGTACTAAAAGCTCTTTTTTCACATTTGTCTCTTCATCCATCACATAAAGCACTTAATGTGAATATCATTCTGCCTTAAATATGTAGCAGGTTGGAGAAAAGAAGAGCAATGAACCAAAGGAAAATTTTCTGCATATTTTTTCTTTGAGACCTCATGTTCAAGTATTTATCATCTTTTGCAGAGCCTTTATGTGTATTTGTTCCAGCTCGTGATGAGGTAATGTTTGTGAAATGATAAGCAATTGTATGGTTGGTGTGTATCTATTACCTTCTTAACTTGTGTAGGTCATAACCATCTATGTTCGAACTTCCAATTTTGGATATAAATGTCATGTGAAATGAGATTCTCAACTTGAATCTGTTACTATTAAATCATAGAAGTAAGGAGTTGACTCTAGTAAATGCTATAAGTGGAGCACCGTCTAGTCTATGTAGAATAGTATTTTGCAAAATTGTACAACAATTGTGCTTGTTTTGTTCTATTATGACCAGTGTCCCTTTTTGGTATTCTTTTTTTCACCTCTTCATGACAAACCTAAACATCCTTGTTGGTTTAGTGGAAACTAAAGCACTCAAATGTTAAATTGTCTGTCATTTTTGTTTTGAATCTTCTCTTTCTTCTAAATTTGAATGCCCACAATAAAAAGGAAAATCTTAAACTCAATAGTTAAAGGAGGCATTCACGTTTCAATTTGTAAGAATCATTGAAAGACTTTTAGGTCTATAACCTTGTTATTAACTGCTGGGTGAGTTGAATCAGTCATGACTCATGAGGTCAATTTAAAATCCTTGTTTAAGTGGTATTCAATCATATAAAGTTATTTTTTATGAAAATTCATGGCATGTTATGATTTTTGTTCTCTGTTTCCAGAGTATTTCTTATTTTTCTATTTTTGTAATTTTGGACTTGTTTTATTTTTTGAGATTTTCTATTTTTTTCATTAATTTAGGTGAAAAAACTGTTTTAACATTCCAACCCAAATGGGTTGAGTTTCATTGGCAATTTTCGACTCATAATTAAAGATTGGGTTAGCTCGTTAAAATTTCAATCACTTGGTGGACCTGCTTTGATAGCACTATAATACCATCAATTTAAACAATTGAAACGTGCAATAGAATAATAAAATTTTGTTAGTTCGATATTCTTCAGTCTCAAAAACAATTTTAATATTTAAGATTGGTCTAAATTACTAATATAAAATTTTAATTCAAAAAATAACGCTAAAAACACCTGAACATTAGTAACAATTCCCCCACAAACTGGTCCAAACCAATAAGACTATTCATTGAGTCTAATTGAGAGGCAGTATCTCTAAATCAAGAATGCACTTCAGTGTAGAAAACAAATTGAGACTTGAAACTCATTAGCAATTAGGGAAAATTTTCATATACACTTCAATGTAGTCGTCGTATACTACTTTGCTTAAGCATAAAACCCATAAAGTTAAAAAAAATGTGAACTTTACTGTTCCCTAATTAATCCTTTTCCTTTGAATAATTAAGACCAATAACATACTCTTGAAATTACCCTCTCAATATTAATTAAGTATTATTTATATATTTTAAACTAAGTGGTTGTTAAGGCAAATATCACAGGTCAATACTCATAATCTTGAGGATATATTTTCTTTAAATTGATAGTTTTGATTTTTTTAATATTTTAAATATTAAAAGATATTTATATCTTTTTAAATAAATCATTAACTTTATTGATCATTAATATAAAATTAATGGTAATAATTGTTCTAAGTACAAGAAGACATTAAATAGTTTCTTAATTTCAAAGACAAAAAAGAAATTACCTTTTAAACTGTCATATTTTAATTTATATTTACTTATATTTTGATATAAGAAATAGCAAGAGTTTTTTCCATTTTGGTGCTATGTGTCACGGATTTTAAATTATGTATCCATATATGGCAGGCAATTAATGTATTTTGTGGTGATTGGGTTGAATCTGAGATGGATCCCATGTGTGTCTTTGGATAGAAAATGGTTTGGGATAGGGTGAAAAGCGCCGTCAAAGAAACAAATAAGGTTGCAATTCAAATAACACTAAAATCATCGACTTGATGTAATTTCTAGCTAAGCCACCCATTAGCCAAACACATAGGACATGTTTAGCACACATACCTTTCTCTTACTTTCCCCTTCATTTCTGCAAAGCAAGATTGAGTGATGGAAAAAGAGGGTCACTTCCAGTAGAAAATGACTTTGCCTTGTGCTCTCTCCAAGGAGGGAAGGCATTAAGCCACAGGCTTTTAACGTTTCTTGTGCCCTACAATTTATGTACGGAATCAAATGCAACCTTTTTATTTGAAGATTAATAATAAGTTCATGCTCAAGAGCCAAATGGAATATTCGATGACCATAGTAGCATATTAAAAAATAGACAAAATTTATGTGTACTTTTAAAATATTTTTGATATTTTTAACTAATATTACAAATTTATCTTGATAAAAAATTATATTTGATATTATTAATAAATTATTAAAATAAAATTTTAATTTTGATTAAAAATAATAATTAAAAATTACATTAAATTTTATGCTAAATTCACTATGCATCTATTCCCGAACTAATAATGGAATGTCAATGACTTTATCTAGAATTAAGTCTGGTGTGAAAAGTGTTAATCTTTTACAATATACCAATTATACTTTAAATTTCCGCTGAGAGAAGCTATAAGAAATAAACAAAAATATTAACCACGTTAATTTAAAACTAAAAGGCATGGCTCAAGTGGGAAGGGCTTATTCTCGGTGTTCACGTAATATTGATCATTTTTTAAGTTATAGGGAAAACCTAGCATGGTTCAAATACGAATTTGTGTCAAATATAAATCTTGGTTTATAGTAAAATAATTTATTTATAAATAACATATTTGGAAAAAATATAATTGAACTATGCTTAAATATAATTTAAAATTTTAAATTATGGTTTAAATTAAAAAAAAAAGAGCTGTGGTCCTTTCCGCATGACCCAACTTCCATTGCTGAAAAATAACTTGCCTTCACCTTATTTGTATAAACAACAAGAAATTTATATATATATATATAATTTTTGAAACAAAATAATCAGTCAAGTTTAACATTTACTTGTCTTTTTCTTTAATGTACTTTTGTCCATCCATTGTCAAAAGGATCGTGATAGTGCATTTTTTAGTAACCCACAAAAATAAATTATATCCATCTTTTCCTTTCCTTTATAAATGTCATACCAAGCAAGAAAAATCAACATCATTATCCCATAACCCTTCATTTCATTTCTATTTAGATTTACACAACAAAGTCTAACAATATTAAACATTAACCTTTTTCAAACCTCCCTAATCCTCAAAATTAATCGTGGTGATCTGTGTTGGCAAAAGTGAGGTATTGTTCCTCACATTTTGTAAAGAGAAGAATCGAATATTTTCTACAGAAAGTGGATCTTAAAGCTATATCTTCGGATTCCTTTCTTAAAACTTGGTTCTCTACACTCGAATTAGGTTCCATAAACAAAATTTCTCAGCTAGAAGAATTGTTTTATTTTGTTAGAAAGGAAAATTTTGATATTGAAAAAATGAAAATAATTTTTTTCCTTAGGTTTTGGGTTTTGACTGATCTAATCCGTTCACAAATTCACCTGTGTTGAGTAAAAGCTCACCTCATTTTATTTTTATTTACAATATTCAAATCCGATAAATGCACTAAATTCACTTAAACCTTTTAATTTAAAGAGGTTTATAAAAATAAAAAAGATTAGAAAAGATTTTTGTTCTTCCACTTCCCCCATATTCTAGCAGAACCATGTATCTAAATCTCGAAATTTTCTTTGTGGAATGTCAATTGTCAGGGGAGCAAGAATGTCAATCCGAGAGGGACTGCATGGCATTATGCTCTTTCAACTTTAGGTTATACTTTATACCATATTGGTGGTGGCCCCTGATTCTAATGAAAAATGATGTCAGATTTACGATAAAAAATAACTAAAAAAGAAAAACTATTGATATCCACAATCCTGGGGCTAATGCATTTGAATGCAAACATTGATTTAAACAGAAAACAGTAATGAAAAGGGATTATATTTGAATTTGAACAATAGTACTTACCTTTTTATTTAGACAATGCATGAAGAAAAACACGCTCACTCAAAATATAAAGAATTGAACAATGACAAGATTTGAGGAGTAATAATAAATAACAGCTCTTCCATTTATAAAGTGGTGCCATTCGCCTGAAACATAAAAACCTACTAGAAATCCACATAAAAAATTCAGAGGCTACAACAGCTCACTGCTACTCCTTTTTTGCTTTCCCTATAACTCATTTTCCCAGGAAACTTAGAACAAAAATAATAAAACAAACACACGGAAGTTCTGGCTTCTTGGATATGGATTCCATTTTAATTTCCCTAGCAGCAAGAATATATATTTCATACTAACATACCATATGCTAGCGAGAATAATAATTAATATAAAATGGTTGCATGGGATCGGAATCTAACAATGATGGATGATTTGGTTGTAGTAAGACTAGTGATGATGCCAAAATTTGAAGCTCATTTGATGACATGACATAGATAATGTTTATGGTGGAGACTTCACAAACAACTACTCAATGAAGCCAGTTTTGGTGAGAATAGCATTCCTCACTTTGCTAAGATCTCTCCCCTTGAGTGTCCTTCCCATCCCTTCACATACAGAAAAAGATGAAATCTGGCTCCTTGCAAGCTTCCTAGCAATCCATTCATGTGGAGGAACCATGTCATCATCCTCATCATCACCCTTGTTGCATACTCCATCATCCCTTGATCCCTTCTTGCAATTCTTCCCATAAATTTTTGACCAGTCAGGGATGTCCATAGGAGCTGAAGACCCTTGAACCAATGAAGCATCAGAAGCAGTATTAGCCCTTGGAATCTTCCTTGGAGCAGATGGTAGGCGCCATGCAGAGGAAGAACCAGAAGATTCCTTGCATGCCCTTGTTGTTTTGGGACCAGACTCAACCCTCTCATTGTTTACACTCCACACATCTTCTTCATCAAACTCTTTGTCCTCCATCGCTCTCCCACCAAAACCCCAACTTTTGTTCAGAAAAACACCTTGATCTGCCATTGCTGTTATAGTGTAAGCAGATTGAGTTATAAGCAGTGATGAAAATGTTTCCTATTTCAATATATATATATATATATATATATATTCACTCTTCCCCCTAACTGTATTGTAGCTTCTAATGAGATAAAATGGACTTTTTTTCTGGTCCTTGGGAATCAAAAAGCAGAAAGGTGTAAGAGAATAATATCAGGAATCTACCTTGCTTTTGTTCCAAAAGGACTTTCAAAATAGAAAAACTCACAAATGGTAAATGTGATAACCCTTCGTTAAATACCAATACAAAGGAAGAAGGCTTGAAAATCCGAGACCAGACTCACAGAATGTTACCTGAAATCTTTTTAATTTTTAAGAAAAGAAAAAATAAGGCACGGGGTGGCAGAAAAAGGCAACAGAAGCAGCAAATGTGAAAGTGTAGATAAAGTACACATATGAGATAAGCGTGAATTATTGTTTGGCCCAGAAAAGAACATGATATATAATAAAGGGGGGAAAAGAAAATGAAAGGTCTTGGCGTGAATCTCAGTTGATATAGCATTTAATAATAACATTATTGCTTGGAAGTAATCAAAGTGAGGTGCTTAATTACAAGAGTCCAAAGGATCACAGAAGAAGGACAAGAAGAAAGTGGGCACATAGAGAGAGTCCCATCATAGCATTTCCAATTAAGAAGAGGAAACACAGGTAGAGGCCACTTATGCTTCTTTCCGCTAATAAAAGTTTCTCTCTTTTATGCATTCTTTTTCATTATCTTTTGCAAAGGCTGCATCTTGATTTGGAGAGGTGGTAAGGGACGATTGGTGTAGCCGTACCTTAGCGATCCTCAACCTTATCTTCAACTCTGAAACATTATACACAAACACAATGCTTTCTCTCTCTTGAGTCAATGCCTTCCCTTCTAGGACAGGGAGCTTACCAATTTGATTGGGTATTAGTATTGTTTTTCCCTTACTACTATGCCATAACATTGAGATTTGTAGCTGACACATGACCATGTAAGGCTTCAAGTTTCAACTGTTATTTAGCCTCTCTTTATCTTCCACTACTACAAGTACCTTCTTCTCCTATGCATCTTCTTGGATTATGGGTTGGTACAATTACTACTACTATAATTAATTGATGCATAGTTGCTTCAATCGCGCGCAAACACACACACATAATGAGTATTTTATGAATAGGGGATTAAATTAATAGGTATCACAGACTAAAATGTGATATTACTTTTATGTTCCCACTTCCATCATGGAACTCCAAATTATGATATCCTGTGTTGAGTCAGTATACGAGACACCCTAGTCCAATGTTTTGCACTGTGAGATAGGGACAAAATTTAACTAGTTTAGGCTGCTTTTTTTTTTTTCTTTCATAGTTATCATGATCGTTCTAAATATTCACTCTATTTTTCTTTCTAACCTTTGGAATGTAATGGGATTTTATTTTCTTTCTAACCTTTCAATAGGTATCACAATCTGTTTCTGTGTGCCATTGTCGCCACTTTATGTAATTCCTGACCATGTATTCATTTAATTTTCATTCATTACTTTAGATCCACAACCGATTTTGCAAACATTGACAGCTATCTTGGGTCAAAAGCCATGAATAGCTGTTTGGAGTGAACTAAAGAATAACTACCCACTGGCATAAAACTATTAAAGTAAATTTTATTTTTCTTAATAATTTTTTTATACAGGTGATTAGAAATCTAATCTTTATATTTAAAGGACATAACTATTTACCAATTATGTTAAACTTTGTTAGTATAATTAACTTTTTGATAAAAGGCTAAGTTAAGAATTTAAAATAAAAATATTTAGTTTAAGTTTTTAATGTATTTTTTTTCTTTTTTAATGCCGTATTCTCTTATCTTTTCTTTTGAATAATTTTTCCAAACTAAATAAAAAAATGTTAAATTATATTATATGCATTTAATATTTATAAAATATAAAAGTATTTAATAATTTTAATTTCATAATTAAGGAATATTACTAGGAAAAAAATATAATAAAATTTAAAAATATTTTTAACTCTTTATCAAGTGTCAACACTTGTTAAGATAACCTTAGTTTTTTATTATTTAAAAAAGTGAGTTCGTCTTGTGTTATGCACAAATCAAGCACAAGTTTCCACATCATTTTACACGCATTACTATTCCTATTATTCTTTTTTAAATGTTTAAAACAATGGTATAGAAATTAATAAATATAATTAATATTTTTATTAATATTATTTTTTCAATTAATATACTAATTTCTTATAATTATACTTGTTATTGGGTTATTGAAATATCTAAAGCATGCAGGATCGTAAACATTTTATAATCATGTGAAACAATGTTTAGAAGAATTTTTGGAGAGCTTATTTAAATATATCAAAATAAATTAAAATTTTATTAAAATTTTAAATTTATCCTAATAATATTTTAGTATAATTTACAAAATATTTTTTTTACTTTATTTTAATAAATTTTATGATTAAATATGAGTGATATAAAATGTAATTAACAATAAAACTCTAATAGTTTTTTAAGTAACTATATCTTTAAGATTTAAACTTGAAGCTATTAGAAATAATTTTGTACCAACTATTTTATGCATTTGGTGGTTATTAGACAACCATACACTATATTTAAATATTGAATATGATTTGTATGCAGAAACACTTCATGACTTATAACGAACAAATTAATTGCAACAGTAAGCTTAAATCCTGATTGGAAGGGCTTTCAAATCATCATTTTTTACTGAACATTTACTTCTTGCAGCATTCTCCTATGAATGTCAAGGCAGGCGCTTTGAAACAAAGGTGAGACAAACTGCATTTGTTGAATAATCTCAGGGAACCTCCATGGATCATTAATATCACTTCGTATCAGATTGTGGTATAAAGGGACACATTGCACTTCATCAGTTAATGTTGTGATTGCATCTCAAATCAAACGGCTTCCCATTCGACAAATAAAATTCACTATCAATCTTTTTATTATCATGCCAGAGATTATTATAGTCATGAAAGATTTTAATACTCATTCTTTGTCCAGTAGATTTTTGTTTTCCTTCTATTTTGTCTAAAGAAATAGGTGTTGGTCATTACCAAAAGACAATAAAAAGATTTGACTCTTATTCAATTCTTGAATTTCAATTCTACAGTGCACGAAAAGGAACTTGCTCGATCTACACTACAATGTGGCCATGTAAAATTTATTTACATTATTGTCTGTCAACAAAATAATGAAATTGAAACATTTGAGTCTTGCCTCTACATTAAACTAATGTCACCTTGCAGTAACTTTTTTCACTATGATTCGCTATATGCAACTATTTACTCTTTAAAGCTTACCACTAAAGCTGTACAAAGGGGTGAATCTTAATTTGTATCGCACTTCCTGTCCATTTAAACCTCATGCTGCCTTGCGTGCTGCATGGTAAAGCTCCAAATAGTCAAGAGCAGGCCGGTTCCAAGACCAGTCTTGCTCCATCACTCTCTTGCATAACGTGTTGAACCAATCACGGCCATCGTACCATGCTGATATTGCTCTGAAAAAATCCATAAAATTAATCTTGCAATAAGAAACAGCAGGACTTCAGATATACAGAAGTCCTTGAGTGCATGTGTGTGGCAACAACATGAAAGATAAAACAGTTCAATGTCAAAAAATGAAAAAATGCATCCTGCTTTTGGTTTCCCCCCTGTCCGGGCCAAAGCCAATTTCCAAACCTCTTGACCCATGAAAATTTCAATATAAGAAATTCAGCATACAGTTTTCGTTTCAAAGGATTTTGTATGCAATGTTGGGACACCTAAAACTTTTTTACAATATTATGATATTAAGGAAAAGAAAAACATGTTTCCAGTTAAAATCAATCACATCTTGCAACAAATTAACATACCACTGGCCCTTGTGTATGGGATCTTATCAGGTCTCCTGCCATAAATATGATTTTGGAAGGACTTTTAGACTACTAACCAAGTTTTGAAACTTTAAAATCTACCTTGGATAACTACTAAATTAACTTCTGTGTTTATGCCAACTGTTACATTTTGTTTTTGGTTTTCCATATTATGTCTTCACCTGGTAAATAAGAGACTCGTCTACCAAGTATAGTCTGGTGTCAAAAAAGGACAACCTTCTCAAGTCTCAATGGTATTTTTTCCACACATAAATTTCAGGATTGAAACCAAAACCACATGCTCAAGGGACCTAAGCCTCTTCCACTCAAACTAACATACTGTACCATGTTTTTTAGAGTGGTGGCATTGGCAAATTGATGTTTTTCATGATATAACTGCCATAACATGGCACATAACTCACCTATTGAGAGCATAATCAACACCTCCAGCATCAGCTCCATCAAAACTAAATCCATTTGTCTCAAGACCTTGTGCTTGTGCTCTATCCTTATCATGATCAACGTCAAATACTGTATCATACAGTCCTGCAAAATTAGATTAAGATGAATGCCAACTGAACCAAAACAAAGCTGAATAAACTAAAAAAATTGAAAAGATAAAAAGTATTCTACATATAAATTTATATAGGCTAATGGTCAATGTAATTTCAGGATCTGCATGTTGACCATAACATTTAAATGAATTATAATTTATATTGTTGACTAAATATAAAGCATGTGCAAACCTCCAGTTTTTCGAACAACAGGTATTGAACCATATCTCATTGCTGTGAGTTGAGTGAGTCCACATGGCTCAAAGATTGAAGGAACTAGAATGAAATCAGCACCAGCATATATCTAGAATAAATAATAATAATAATAAATGAGTCAGTCGCACAGCAAGCCATATGTTGTACCTGTATATCTAATAAATAAAAAGTTACCAAAGGTTTTTTGAGTTTCATATGTTACCAAATGTGAAAGAGGCTCATCATATGCAAGGCAAAGTCTAGCACGATCATTATGGGAGGAATGTAAATGATTGGCCAAATTCACAAAATCATTTTGGATACGAGGATCTGGAGCTGAACCAAGTAATACAACCTGCATATCTTTTTACAGTCAAGACATCTACTTAAATGCAACATTTGTAAACAATTCCAAAATTGAACAATAAAATCTAATAACTAATTCAAATACCTTATTTACCCTGGGCTGAAATAATGAAAATTATCAGCACCTATTTGAAGCATAAAACTTTGCCTCAAGAAGGGTATAGGGTAAGGTGGGTTCCAAATTTAAGATATCGTACATCCTGAACATTGATGCTAAACCACTTTACTCAAAAGCTGAAACTGATGTGGAGGCTAAAAACTGGCCACCTATCTTTAACACAAGGGTGATGAGGATTGAACTCAAGAGTCCAAACAATTTAAAGAAGATTTAATACCACATTAGTTGTCAAGTAACCACTTGGCCAAATATCTTGAACCATGAAGTTTCTATCAAATATCAAGTATGATCACAAAATGGTTTTGGTAATGATATAAAAACACTAGTTAAAATGTTTATTTGATTTATTATCCCATACCAAACCACTATTATGTAGGCAACTATAGCATTGCTGCTGCAGACTTCTATGTAAAAGAGAAACAGAGTAATACCTGTCCACCACGTTCTAGGGTGCGCCACATGGCATGTTTGATGAGATGGATTCCTTTCTGATGAGTCAGTCGAGTAATTATTCCCACTAAAGGAAGATCGGCTTTTTTTAAACCAAGCCTTTGTTGCAAGGCTTCCTTGGCAGCTCTTTTTCCTTCAACAACATTTTCTGAGGTGTATGATACCTGGTGATGTGATATTGGAACTAGTCATAACTGAATTAGTAGAAACTAAATAAAATAACTTGTATATAATATGTACATGCACAATTATAATGGATGGGGTTATGCTAATGACTCATGGTAGTGCTTACTGAACTCAACATACCAGTGTTAAACACTGGATTCAGACAAATAGAGAAGAAAATGGATTTTATTTAAGAATCCCAACCCAAATTCACTATCAATGTGATACCTGAACCAGGTAGGTGAGAACAGCAAACAGTAATAGCCCAGGGTGATTTGAGAGCCCCAGAATCCCTCCCACTAAATCAATTTCACCACAAGAGTCCGCTTTCTCTGCCCCAATTCCCCTATTTACTATTTAACTACCTCTTTAACCAACTGTTAATTACATACAACTGCAGGTAGTCACAATTAATTCAGGGTGCTGATCCCCCGTGTGCTTCCTGTTGCTTGACATATCCTCCCCTAATAGGTGGTCTATCAGAATCCATCAGTCCATTTGCATTTAAGAAGACTTCCACAGTAAAACAACTTTTCTATGTTAAACTCAGATGGGCATGTGTGCAGTTGTGCACTGTAGCAACTGCAACAGTTGAGCAGAAGCATAATTGAGGTGGATATATTCTGCATATTATTGATCCATCCCAAACACTCCCAAACTTACAGCATAAAGATGATGCAAGTGACTTCACTCTAATCAATATAGGGTAGAGTCAGTCACTATGATTATCCAAAGGAAGTAAAAAGTGATGACAAACACCATTCATCAGCATCTTTCTAGCTTAAGTTTTTAACTGTGGTAAGTAAACAGGTTTGAAGCAGCCACAATGTTGGGACTTAAATTTGATAACTATACACCATTTTAGGCATGCAAAAAGACTAAGAATAGATCTGTGTATATGTATACTTACAGGAATAAAGTTATCATTATACGGGTCCCATATATCTGGGTCAATTCCATTTATTATACCATGGAACTTGTGAAGATGAGGAGCAACTGCAGGATTCCCAGCAACCTCTCTTGAATATGTGGGGGAGACCTTTCAAACATGCATCATAAAGACATAAAATCAGTCAGCTTCTCCGTCAACTCAAGTTACTGATTCAGTTTAACCTCCAAAATTCTAGTTGTGTCACAATTTTATAAAATTCATATTATAAAGGGGAAATACTTATTTGAAGTAGATTTCAAGGAAACAAGTGGCCAATGAGAGATCCAATCAAATTCTGGACAAGAAATGCTATTACTTTTAAGTGCACTATCACAGACAAACTTTAACATGTATTTTTTTTTCTCTACATTAAATTTATCTAAAAAAATCCAGCACACAGTTCTCTCCATGATCCCTGAAGAAAGTTTGTCCACTTGTGTCAATTAATTTTTACTTGTAAAGAAACACCATCAAGAACATCTAGATAGAAACTGATTCTTTCTAGGGAAAAGAAGATTAAAACAAAAATGAACAGTTCCATCTGACTATGTCAAATCAGAGCTCTGTATATAGACGTTATTGGTTGGAATTGAAATCCAATAACATAGTAAGTTCAGAGCTACACTCATAAGTTAATTCAACAAGTTCCATAGTCAGAGTCCAAGTTCTGAATCCCCGTAGTTGGATGGAATCCAAATACCCTGAAAGTTAGGGAAATTGAAAAATTTAGAGCCTAATCAGCACTTACAGTAGTAGCCTTGTCTGCACATGCCATAGCTTTTCCAATGAAGTGGGCTCCAAATTCAAGGTTATGAATTGTGAAGACTACTCGCGCTTTACTAAGCCCGTAATGTGTATAGTTGTCCTTAAATATCCATGCAACTGGAGCACTCGACCAATCATGGCAGTGGATGATATCCTGAAGATTGGTTAGAGCTAATTAAAATACATCCCTGACAACCATCTAAAATTAAATATTTTTTCTTCCAAAAGGTGGGATGATATACATTGTTAAACCAGAGATTGCATGCTTTATACAAATGGAATGTTAATTAAATCTTAAATAGAAATAACCCAAGTGGGAAAGCTGATCATTGGGAAAGGTGCAGCATACTTGCAAATTTAGAATGATATTCTGATAAATGGGTGTTTCTCGTGTAATACTTATGATCATTTCATGAATAGGAAATTTTTTTGCAATTATGGATATGCAAGCATGTAAACAAAAAACATAGATCAACGATGTAAACAATGAAAATGTAGTTAACGTGTTAAAAACAGAGACTTAGTGGCAACCCCTTCCCCCCAAAAAAATAAAAAATTGGAAAGGTGTCGATACTTGCATATATAGATTGTATTTTGAAAAGCATCTATTTCTTGTGTAATATTTTTGGTCGATTTGAGAATAGGAAGTTTAGTTACAATTACATATACATGCATGCAACTACACAAGACAGGCATAAATCAACAACGTAAGAATGAAAAAATAATTAGTGTGTAAAAGTAGGGACAGAAATATCTCTTTACTCTTCTAGCTATTAATGACTCTCAAATGAAAAATTGCATGTATATCATAATTTTGAAGACTAGTGAGATTTGAATTTGTTTAGTAGCCAAAGGATAGAAACTTTTCCATTCTGTCAGTAAAGGATGTTACTTGGAAGTTATGACATTGAGAACTCTTAATAAAAAATAGAATAAAATAAACAGCTCAGTCACTAGTCAAATAATAAGTCTTACAGGATGAAATCCATTTTGGAGTAGAAATTCAAGAGCAGCATGACAAAAAAAAGCAAATCTCTCTGCATCATTCCCACGACCATATACACAACCAACCTGAAAAAATCTGTAGGAAAGAATATTGATTTGTAAAGCTTAGTTCAATTTATGAAGCATTTGAAGTTTTCTTGTCATCTTAATGGCAATGTTCATACAGGGTAAATATGCAGTTACCCATAAATAAAAGGGAAAAAAGAGCAGAAATGATGAAATAGATACACTTCTAGGTATATAATATAATGGTTGCATATAATCACAATTATAGTTTCACACTCAATGCCAATTTTAGCTAACTCCCAACAATAAACAATAATCAAATCTTATCTCATTAGGTGAAGTTGACTACATGAATCACATGATGCTATTGAATTCAGTCAAAAATCAAAATTGCATAAATCTGGTTAATCAAAATGTTTCTCTCAATAATTTCATTTAAAATTCTTTTGGGTCTCCCTCGATCTCTCTTTATCGATTTAAAAATCATGTAATTCACCTTATTGCTAACGCTTCCAAAAGTCTTTTTTATATATGAACGAACCACCTTAAATAATTTCTAGTCATCTATTTCATTATGAGTTACTCCAATATTCTTTAGGATACAATCATATTGTATCTTATAATTTCTCGTGTGTTTACTCATTCATCTTAATATTCTCATTTATGTCACTTCCACTTTTTTCTTGTGTTATTCCTTTGAAGTTTAACATTTAGTACTATTAGGACACTTGGTTGCTTTACTCATAATGCTTCAAACAAATAGAATCCCAATAGAACTTCGTTTTGAATCTACCATAGCTATTCTGTTAGGTCTAAGTCAATTGGACCCCATTAAAGAGATATATCAAAGGAAAAGGGGTAAAATGGGAAGAATGAGCCAGGAGGCCGTTATGCTAGATCCTAACAGATTAACAAATTAGCATACGTGGCAAGGAGGGTGGGGAAAAGGAGAGTGGCAGGGAGAGAGACATTATATAGAGGTTGAACACTCAGCCAAGGATAGGATTTATCTGGGAGGTCATTTGGGGTGTGGCTGCTGCCATAGGATCTAATTTTGTCATTATTATTTGCTTTTGTTATTTCATTTTCTGTTGTACTGTCAGGGTATCCCCTGAGGTTTCTGCGATTAATTCCATACACGTACTCAGTTCCTATCATGTTCACTTTGATGATAAGGTGAATATTTTGAGAGGAATATTGTTAGGTAAATACAATATGTTAGTTACTTGTTAGTAATTACAATATTTCAATTAGTTAGCCTAAATTTAGTTAATTAAGCATGTTACCTATAACTAAGTAGAAGGGACGAGGAGAAAAATATCTTGTGAAGTTAGAGAAGAAAAGGGTCTTTGGACACTGGGAGAGAACTATGTCTCTTGATTAGAAAGAGCTTGCAAAATGAGTTACCAAGCTCATTTGGACCAATCCGTTGTGGGTGATAAGCTTTAGCAGATCAAGTAAAAAACATAATTTAATTTGAGCTCACAAAAATAATATAAAAGACAGATAAAGTGACTTTTTACAAATTGTTTTAGGCTTATCCTATATCAGGCTTGATCGGATTGAATTTAAAAAGTCTAATTTTAATTTGGACTCAAAATTTAAGGCTCAAACCCTATATTTTATTGGACAAATTTAAGCAAGCCAGGTTGCCAAACCCATTTTGTTGGCTCTAATTGTAGAAGTGGTGCTAGTTTTTGTTGGATTACCCATGATTTGAATTCATTATACAGTTTCAGAAAGATACACCAGCAGTTGACCTTCAAATACAATTCAGGTTAATATCTGAAAAAGTACCACATTAATTGAACAAATTTATCCTGAATACTGTACAAATTTGGGTTTAACAGCTATGAAATGGAACTTATGAACTTCACTCAACCCAACCTTACATGTTACTCAAATATTTCAGCCTCATCTTTGGTACTAACTAAGTTTTGAATTTATTGAAAGCCTAGCCAGCAAGTTGCTTATATGTGCCTGATCACCAAGATTCCTACTTAGTACCCAAAATCTTGGGCACTTAAAAGTAGTTTGTTAGGATGAAGAGAGTAGTTTGTTAGAAAAATGATTAGTAGTTAGTTTGAATAGGTATGTTGGCTTTTAAAGTATTAGATATAAGGAGCTAGTTTAAATAGGAGTCAGGAGAGTGTAGACGAGAGAAGGGTTATCATTTTAGGAAACCAAGCATTAGCTTTGTTGCAGAAAGGGAAGCCCTTGGAAGGCAGAATCTTATCCTTAGGTTCTTTCTAATTCAATAAACTCTGCCAAAGCATTCTTTTTCCTTTTTTATTTCTGTTTTTCTTGTCTTTCCCTCCTAAAGACTGAGAATTCCTAACATCTACACATAGCAACTCGTGTCCCAACTCCCAAAGAATACAAGCTTTTAAGATTGCCATCAAGCAATTTTGTTATAATATTGTTCAAGTTCAATTATGTGATTGTCGTAACCAGAATATTTTGCATGCTATCTTAACATGGATATTTCTCTAACCTAGAAAGCTGATGTTAAAAAAGGTATTTGTCCAAAAATAACGAACATAAGAAGCACTTAATTGACATACATTAGAGAAAAGTATGGAGAACCAAAGCATTTACCCATTCTGAGGCTCCAAAAAGTAGACAGAGAGGCCTTCAACCTTTCCATGCCATACTTTTATTTCAGTCCCACCCCAGACATAGTTTTTGTGGCATCGAAAGTCCTTTACCTGCATTATAGCCCATGCATTTATCAGCTATTAAACACAATATATGCATATACCTTGAAAAAATGTTAAGGAAAGTGCTTAACAATAGCCATTATATCATCTAAAAGGGCCACTGATGCCGATGCTCAACAGCCAAATGTGAAGAAATTTACTCAACCAGTCATTCATTTCTATGCAGAAGCCCATCAAACAATACTTGTATCCCCCCACCCATGCAATTATTGACCAGTTTCATATGGAATATCAAACTGTAGCATTTTCAATGATCATTACAACAGCATGCTGTATTCAATGAAGAGTTAGGGACAGAACAGAAAACTCAAGGAATAGACATTAAATATCAAATGCAGAGTATAAGATGCAATATAAGTACCAAAGTAAAGTAGGGAAAAAACAACTTACATTGCTAAGGTTCAAACAGTCATACTTTGGAAGAATGATGTCCACATTGTGATTTAAATCCTGAACAGCCCGAGATAGACTAGTAACAACATCACCAAGGCCTCCAACCTACCATAAATGAATGAAACAGAAAAAAGTTATTTTCTGTACAAAGTTTTAAAAGAGGAAAATAGAATGAAAGCAAGGTAGCAAAATTGTAATTAAAAGTTAAAACAGAAAATATATCCTGAAACAAATTAGCACCTTAATTTTTCATCTCTAAAAATTCTCAAACTCCACTTTTAAAAAAACTTACAACAGATTTGTTGATTTATTTTTGGAAAAGACTGTTAGACCTTTGATTAGAAAAGTATATGTTAGGAAAAATAAAGGTGGGGCCCGAGTAAATAAAAATAATAATTGACTCTAATGCAGTTGTTACAATTGTTTTTATTAATTGAGAACAAATAGGGCCAAGGAGAAAGGTGGGGGGAGGGCAATTGATTAGACATTTGGGATTAGGCTAGGAGAGATCATCTCTCGAATTCCTGAAGGCTGATATTGTTGTAATAATTCTTTTTCTTTGTGTGAGGGTACCAAATCCCTAACCAGTGTTATCAAATGGCGGCCGTGGCGGCGCCATGGCAGTTCTGAAGACAGCTGTTAAACCGCCTCCGTTAGATGGCTGATTCAGATGGCGGCGCCATGGCGACCGTTACCCGCATGGCGGTAGCGACAGCCATGGCGGAAATCCTTCAAAAATGGCGGATTCGACAGTTTGGGCCCAAACCCGACCCGGCCCAACGGTGACCCGCGCAGAAATAAGGTTAGTACCCCTCTTCTTCGACACTCAAAGCCGACCCCATCTCAGATCTCTCTCTCTCTCTCTTCTAATCCCTCTCGTCTCCGATCTCATCTCCGTTCGTCTGGACTCTCCAATCCCTCTCATCTCTATTCGTCTCTTTGTTCTCCGACGTCGCACTCATCTTCCATTGCTGTTTTCTTTGACTTGTTACTGTTCTGCTGGTGGCTGTGACTGTTCTCCATCTCAGGCGACCTGAACCTCCATTTCCGGCGACCTGAACCTCCATCTCCGGCGATAGCAATCTTTTTTTGTATTTCCCTCTCTCTTCCAGTTTTTTTTTTTATTTCTTCCTTTCTGTTTTTCTCTTTCCATGGTTCAATTTTTTCTTCAACCACCTTTCTGTTTTTTCTGAGTTTATCCTCAAAAAAGCCCATTATATTTATTTCAGCTTCTCTTAACATGGCTCAACAAGAATCTTCATCATCAAGAGTTTTTAATCGATCCGACCCGGGATGGAAATACGCTCATTCATTGAAAGAGGGTGATACAAACAACATTGTATGTAACTTTTGTGGAAAAGTTATGAGTGCTGGAATTACTAGAGTGAAACAACATTTGATTGGAAAGAAAGGTAATGTGAAAGCTTGTCCCAAGTGTCCCGAAGAAGTTAGAAAAGAGATTGAGGCATATCAAAAGGATAAAGAGAGTCAAAACAACTTTGAAATGCCAAATGTGAGAAGCTTTGAAAGTGTAAGCTATAATGAAAGTGAGGATGAGGAGGATACCCAAACACATACTATTGCCATGGGTAATCAGAAAGGGCCAATGGATTTGTTTTGTAGAAAGCCAGAAAATGCAATTGAGAAAAGGAAAAAGTTAAAATCGAGACAAGCAAATATAAGAGAAGTTTGTGACAAAGAAGCCAAAGCAAGGGTCCATCAATACATAGCTCGATTTTGGTATCAAGCTGGCCTTTCCTTTAACCTCATTAAAATGAAGAGCTTTCAAGAAATGCTTACAGCTGTTGGTGATTTCGGTCCAAATTTACCAGTTCTAAGTTATCATGATATTCGAGTTCCACTTCTAAAGAAAGAGCTAGAATATACCGATTCCCTCATGAAAGATCATAAAGAGCAATGGAGCAAACATGGTTGTTCCATCACGTCAGATGCATGGACCGATCGAAAGCAAAGATGCTTGATTAATTTTTTGGTCAACTCTCATGCTGGTACTATGTTTGTGAGGTCTATTGATGGATCTAATTTTGTGAAGACTAGTGAAAAATTATTTGAGATGCTTGATGCTCTTGTGGAAGAGATTGGAGAAGATAAAGTTGTGCAAGTGATAACGGATAATGGAAGCAATTATGTCTTGGCTGGTAAGATGTTAGAAGCAAAAAGACCACATCTTTATTGGACTCCTTGTGCAGCTCATTGCATAGATCTTATGCTTGAAGATATTGGAAAGCTTCCTTTGATAAAGAAGACAATTCAAAGGGAAATATCGGTTGTTGGCTTTATCTACAGTCATTCAAGTACCTTGAGTTTGTTGAGAAATTTTACAAACAAGAGGGAATTAGTAAGACATGCAGTTACTCGATTTGCAACTTCTTTTCTATCATTAGAAAGGCTTCACCAAGAAAAAACAAATCTTAGAAAGATGTTTACTTCTGAGGAATGGTGTAAAAACAAGTTATCAAAGGAAGCTAAAGGGAAGCAAGCAACAAAAATTCTATTAAATCCTGTATTTTGGAATAATGTGGTGTATACTTTGAAAATCATGGCTCCTCTTGTCCGGGTGTTACGTTTAGTTGATGGAGAAAGAAGACCAGCCATGGGGTATATTTATGAAGCAATGGAGAAAAGTAAAGAAGCTATCATGAAGTCATTCAAAAATAATGAAAGTAAATATAAAGATGTGTTTGCAATCATTGATAACAGATGGACTTGTCAGTTTCACCGTCCATTACATGCAGCTGGTCACATTTTAAACCCAGAATTTTACTATGACAACCCTCAAAGTGAATTTGATTTGAAAGTTACAAATGGGTTGTATGATTGTATCAAGAGGTTGGTGCCAAGTCGGGATGTGCAACAAAGTATATTATTTGAATTACCAATTTACAAGAGTGGTGGTGGTCTCTTTGGTTCTGACTTTGCAAAATCACAAAGAAAAAGCATTGCTCCTGGTAATTCATCAAATTCTTCAATATTTTAATTTTAAAGTTATACTTCATCTTTAGAGTTATAATTTATCTTTCGTTTTATAGCTCAATGGTGGAGAATGTATGGACATTCAGCTCCACATTTGCAGCAACTAGCTATCAAAATTTTAAGCTTGACATGTAGTGCATCCGGATGTGAACGCAACTGGAGTGTTTTTGAGCAAGTAATTTTCTATCTCTCGAGCCTACTACTTTCTTTTAGAAATTAGAGAGAAACTAATTAATATTCTTATAATTAAACTCACGTTGCAGATTCATTC
Source organism: Abrus precatorius (assembly GCF_003935025.1). NCBI lineage: Eukaryota > Viridiplantae > Streptophyta > Magnoliopsida > Fabales > Fabaceae > Abrus > Abrus precatorius. The sequence continues at coordinate 27,466,560 of NW_020874292.1, read as the reverse complement.
AAAGAAGAGAAATAGGCTTGATCACAAAAAATTACATGACTTGATTTATGTGAAATACAACCAACAACTTAAAGAACATTACAATCTTAAAGATGTAATTGATCCAATTACACTCAATGATATTGATGAGTGTAATGAGTGGTTGGTTGGAGAAATGGATGATGATGCTCTAGATGAGGATGCTGGAAATGACTTAGTTTTTTATGGTGATAACACTTTAAATTGGGCAACTGTTTATGAAGCTTCTGGAATTGGAGAGCCTACAACATATACTAGGCGCCATTCTAAGAAAAGAAAGAGTCCATCAAGTGGTATCACTATCAAAGCTGCAAAAGTTGCCAAGATCAAGGCATGTTCAATAACAAAAAGAAAAGAGAAAATAGTTCTTGAAGATGATGATGAAGAATTAGAAGATGAAAAAATGTCGGAAGAAACAGAAGATGAATTAGAATTTAGTCTTCCACAATCTGAAGGAAAAGAGGAGGAGGGATATGCCTTGGTGGATGAGAAAGAGGATGATTATGTTGGAGTTGAAGAAGAAGACTAAACTAATAATCTTTATTTTTATTGTTAACTTGACATTTGATAATTACATATTTTGTATTTAATTATACTTTGGATTAAAGGTTATGTTACATATATTTTGAGTTAATCATTTTTTATTATTTTCTGTGACCTATAGTATTTTTTTATATATTTTATTACATCCGCCATAACTCGCCATGGCGGCCGCCATAACTTTATGGCAGTTTTTTGAGTTTCCGCCATGAGCCGCCATCCGCCATTGATAACATTGTCCCTAACACAAAGGTTCAATAGCAATAATACATGAATCTTTTATTGATTTTGTCTTATGTTCTTCTTCCTTTGGTCTAGTTCTATCAACTGGTATAAATTTCTAATGGTACATATAAGAATAGAGGCTCTGTTTCTTCGGAGCTCAAGTTTGAGAAAATTCTTCAGCGGCTCAAGGATGACAAGCGAGAAATGAAAAAACTATTCGACAAAGTTATGGAAAACATCACTTGAAATGCAGAATGAGATGATCACAACACAAACAAAGAAAACAATTTGGAGGAAGACACAAGAAAGAGTCAATCATAGGTCAGGGGTGAAAGAGATCGATGGAGGAAACTAAAGATTCCTATATTTTAAGGAGATAATACATATGGTTAGGTGAATCGAGTGGAGAGATACCTAATTGACATTTCGAAAGAAGCTACAAGCAGTGTTAATAGCCATGGAAGGGAAGACATTGACTTGGTATCAATGGTGAGAGTATTGCACTCAAAACCCTAATTGGGACGATTTCTGATAAGCAATTATAAGAAGATTCCAACCTTCGATGTTGTAAAATCCATATGAAATGTTGAGTTTAAAGCAAACAGAGACTATAGAAGAATATCAAGGACAATTCGAGTTATATGCCGGTCCTCTCAGAGAGGCAAATCCCGAATACCTTATATTTTTAAATGGGTTGAAGGAGGTGATTTGAAAAGAATTGAAGCTACACCATTTAGGTACTCTACCCGAATTGAAGGATCAGACTTAGAGGATTGATAAGAAGGATATGTTACTCTCTGAAGAGGTTAGTGGTAATAACAAAGAGGTAGGTTCCTACAAGAACTACCCTTCTTCAAGAAAGGTAACTTGGGAGGTAGAAAATAAAAGTTTGAATGTCATAGGGGTTGACGGAACCAATGTTATGTTAGAGGTGATTCTAGCGCTTTTTCAGAAGGAGACTCTAATAGCCCAAAGTCTATGGGTTCGTACAGGGGCAGAGGGTTTAAGAAATATTTTATGCTAAGTGGCAAGAGAGGTCTAGAAAAGGCCTATTTTTATGTTTGATGAGAAATTTGGGTTTGGATATGGGTGTAAAAACAAGCAATTGCGGATTCTGTTGTGGAAAGAAGTCACCAATAAAGAAAAGAATGAATTTCATGACTTTGAAGAGAAAGGACTCCCTGAATTTGAAGTCATGTGGGAATCAGTTGCTACTATCCAGGAACATTTTCCACATACCTTGAGAATAAGATGAAACTTTGGAGGGAAGGAGAGAAGGAGAGGAGTATTATTAGACCTTTTATTAGAAAAATATATGTTAGGAAAAATAAAGGTTGAGCCTAAGAAAAATAATAATAATTGACTCTAATGTAACTGTTACAATTGTTTTAACTAATTGAGAATAAATAGGAGGATAAGAGAGACTGGGCTCTCGAATTTCTAAAGGATAATATTGTTGTAATCATTCTTTTTCTTTGTGTGGGAATACCAAATCCCTAACTCAAAGGATCAATAGCAATAAGACACGATTCTTTTCTTGATTCTATTTTCTGTTCTTCTTCCTTTGGTCCAGTTCTATCAAAGACTACCAAATGTAACCATCTGATGCAACAGCATATACCATGTTGGAAATGGATCCTCTCAAGTTGAATTTTCACACGCCATTGTTAGGTTGAAAATTTGTGTATATCTTTGTCGTCATAAATATTCACAAATATTAATAAGGATCAACTTCAACCCATTTAATGCTTCCAAAGAGAGAGAGATCCACACAAAATTTCTATATCACAAAGTCATGTGAAAATTCATGAGAGGGTTCATTCTCACTATAACATAACATGCCACAGGACAGTAAAATTTCTTAATAGTAAACTCCAACAATTTGCAGCCTTGGAAACAAAATAAGTCTTCACACAGCCATATCAATGATATTTACATAAGATATATGCAGTAGACTAGTTCACCTTTGCAATTGGGGCCATCTCAACAGCAATATGGATGATATGCAAAGGTGGTTCCTTCACAATACCTCCAAAAACAGGTATGTGATAATCCATCCCAAATTTGTTATCAAAAGCTCCACCATTTTCACTCTCAGAAAATACAAAGTCCATCATGTATGCATCCAGAGGAACCTTAACTGCAGAAACACAAAATCATTACACTTCTTCGGGAACAAGTGTCTTTTTTCTCGAAGAGAACAAGTTACTACTGACTACACTTTGGATGAAGTTTTATAACACCAAATCTGTAGAAGTATAATAAATCTTGAAACTCTATTTCTAATGATACAAGATCCCTAAACAGGGAATCTAAATACAACACAGGTAATACAGATTATAAACTCCATGCTGCTTTCTTTATAGCATTTGTGACAACAAACACTTAACATTCAGATTAAAGGCCAGCCTACGTCTTAGAATACACAAAGGGTGATGGTATATAAAAATTCTGCATGATTATATTTATCTTTAATCCATGCAGTGGTGGCATATCAAAATTTTTGTACAAAAATCCATATGCAATCAACTGGATCTGAACATCCTTTGCCACCTCTTTGTCTTCTTTAGTGTAGTTGAAATAGCATTATCCATGCACACAATATAAATTGACAACACAATAATTCATTCAATAGAAGGACCAGTAATCTGCTAACCAGAATTGTGCATCAAATATGATGATAACTTCAAAAGTGGTAACAAAATGTATTTGGAGGACAGATCATTAACCAAAATATATGAAGAGAATATAAAATCTAAATTAAGCAATGAAAGAGACATTAAAATCCTTGATATTACTAATTGCTGGAATACTATTGTTTAATAAACTTCCAAATGCAAACTATGAGAGGGACTCACCAGAGGCTTTGACGTGAGTGCCATTCTCTGCAGGCAACATTCTCTGAGGTGGCAATGGACCATTACGGTGAGACCAGCGATTGAATGAACATCTAAACCAAATCTCAGGTTTTCCATTCAGATTTGTGTTAGAGGAGTTATAAAATACGGTCACTGTGCTCCCAGCCTGAACATCAAGAGGGTCAGTGAAGACGATATGCTTTTGAGAAAGCAAAAATCTTTTCAAAGTTCTTTCTTTTGTTTCAGCTTTCATTTGTGATGTTTTTTCAGCCTGCAACAAGAATAGGATCAAATCAACATGCTGAGTGTTTATTAACTTGAATATCAAGAATGCTTAAATGAGCAAAGTAGTATTTAGCAAACAGTTATAGGAATCAATCTAGAACCACGCTCTGGACAAAAGATGAACTTATCCTCCATGCTCAGGATTAGATTATAAGAATACACTATCTCTATCTTTCTGTATATATTTACACAAAGGAGTACAAGAACGGAAACAGACAACTGAAAAGCTTGTTATTATGATTGACAAGTATCTTAGGTTAGTGCCTCAACATTACCATTTTGAAGTGATCTCAAGCAAGAACTAACCTTTGCACGTATTGCTTCCTCCCTTAACTTCCTCTCCTCCTGAAGTTTTCTGTATATTGACTGCTCTTCCTCAAGCCAAAAATGTTCATCAGGTGTAGCCATAGGGACAATAGTATGGAAATCTTGCTTATGATTGTTATCATACACTACTGCATTTCGGGGTGGACCATTGGCAAAGACCCAATCCAGGACAAGAGCTTGGTCAGGTACAACAACTGCATGAAACATAAAAATTTATCAAAAAGGGTGTTGTTTACTTCAAACTAATCCTAAAGAAAAGATCAAGTTTTAATGCCTCTTCTGAATCTGAACCAGCATTCTTTTGCTGACCTTCAAACATTCATATCTAAAACAGTTTAAAGAGTTGATGAGTCTAAACCCTACTCTAGAAGTAAACATCTACTGCTTCATATAAGAAATTTCTCTCTCTCTCTCTCTCTCTCTCTCTCTCTCTCTCTATATATATATATATATATATATATATATATATATATATATGAAATTTCATCCAAACATAGAAATCCAAAGCAATGAGTTAGAATTTAGAAATAATTGTGTAACTTCTAGTGTTCAAGATTCAAAATTCTCATAAAAGATTTTAAATAAAATGATTGGCATAAACATCAATATCCATGTCAAATCTGCAACCTTTTCATTTTTAAATTAAAAGATGGACATGGCAGATCAATAAAATCAAGTCACTTCAACACTGATTCTTCTATTCGATAAAAAGGGTACTTCAGAATCATGTGTACAGTCATACTATTCACCTATTGCATCACCATCTTGTATCCGCACATTCCACAATATATTAATTTTTTTTAAGTCCAGTAAAAGATTAATTTCAGAGAAATGACTTTGCATCGAAGATAAAGAATAGATATGTAAAAGAGCATACCATCAGCGTACCACCAATCACCTCCTTTTAAAACAGATTTGACAAGCCTTTCAACAATTGATAATCCATCCCTCCAATTATTGTGCCCACCATGAATCCATATTTCATTAGCATGTGCAAGAGGACCTGAATTTTTGTTATAATATAATCTGACCAAGTCCTTGCCTTTAAATTCACTTGGTTCAATATACCAAACATTATCAATGGATTTTGCAGCTTTTTTCATCATTTGCGACAATGTTGCTTGCATTCTGTCAACCTCCACCCTCGCTTGTGACCTGTCAGCTTCCTTTGCAACTCTGTCTGCTTCCATTCGCCTTTGCTCTTCAGCTTGTCTTTCCCTTTCTGCCTGCTCCATAGCAAGTTTTTCTAATTCTTTACGTTTCTCCTCAAGCAAGAAATCTTCAAATGCTAATGCATCCATTATTCCACCTTCAATAGGTATGCAGAAGTCTTTTCGGTCATTATTGTCATAGACATTTTGTCCATTGAAGAACACAAAGTCTACTTTGTAGGCTTCTTTTGGCACATGTAAGTGGCAAGACCACCAATCACCTTTGAAATTTGTTTTACTCAACCTAATGGTAAAAGATTTCCACTTCCAATCATTGAATGCCCCCATGATCAGAACATCTGGTTCCTCACTTAGTGTTGAAAGGTTTCTGTTAAGGAAAAGTTCTATATCTTGATCAGGTTTAACCACAGTAGGATATACAAACAGCTTGGTCCCCTGTGAAAATTTTTCCTCTGCAATCCTCTCTATTTCATGCTTGCGCTGATTTGCTTCCAACTCTAACTTCAACAGCCGAGAAGCTTCCTCATTTATTCTATCATCATCAGCAGTGCTTGTTTCCTTGACACCTTCCTTGGTTATTTCATCATCAGTGTCAATACTTGTTTTTTTAACATTTTCATCAATTTCCGCATGCTCTAATGACCCTTCTTCAGAATCTATAACAATCCCAACATCCCCATTGTAAGGAATTTCCTCCTCCTGTAACTTGAGAACCTCAACATCCTCATCAATTATAGAAATGTTTCCAATTTCTCCATCTTGGTTGCTCCTAAGAACACCCACTGAGTCATCTGCCAATGCTAATTCACCCACATCCCCATCAATTTCATCAGTTCTATCTACAACCTCAAATTTCTCCTCCAGGGAAAATTCAGCTGCCCCTTCTGTATCAGCATCAATATTCACATCAACTGTTTGTTTATTATCACCCCCTGAAACCTCACTAACTACTGGAGTTAATGAATCTCCCTTCTTGACTCTTGTATTCTTCTTACCCCTGTTCTGGTTGCTTGTTCCAACAAAGCCCTTTGAAGCAGGGCCCTTGGGCCTTGGAATTGGCACCTTCTTCTGTTGTTTCCTCCGAGAAAAATCTACCAAAATATATATAAAAAAAAGAAACTCAATCATAGAAAACCTAGCTCATAAGTTCAAAGGAACAATCTTAATATGACTTCATGAAGCAACAAATTAACCAAAAGAAAATAAGGTAACTAACAAACCTGCACTGGCACGAACGCAATAAGCATCAAAACCTGCTTTGCACGGTGAATACTGAAACAAAAAAATAAAAAAATAAAAAATCAACATATTCATATTTGCCATCATATTAATCCAAATAAAATTATTTAAAAAAAAAAGAAGCAGATAACAAAAGTTAGATACATAAAACGTAAACGTTACATAGAATAATAACACAGCAATTACTAAGCAACCACTTACAACCGTTACTGAATGTCTAGGGTAGAAGCCAGAAAACGACTTGAACTTCAAAAAGCCACCTCTGTCGGGGAACACCGCTTTGCAGTTTAGTTGCCAAGACAACTCCATAGTCCCTTACGGTTGATTCCAACAACGTTTCTTCGTGTTCTACTTCTATTTTCACTTCGGGGTGAGCATTCGATCAATGATCACTGTGCTAATAATTTCATGATCTACAATCAACCTTCCTCAGAATCTGTGCACCAAATCCTAAAATAATAATAAAATATTATATTAAAATAAAAAATGAAACAGAAAACAGTGAAAATGAAATGGTTGATACATGCACTTGTAGTTGTGCGGCGGTGCCAATCTCTTTGAAGCGTTTTGATTTTAGTATCTGAGTCTCAGCCACACGACATATGTTAAGCTTGTTGTTTGTTATGTCATGCTTAGACACTCATTTGTTCATGGGAGTCACACGCATCAACGGTCCAAAATCACTTATATTTGAGTGGTTATTGTACGATAATGTTGTCCAATTTCATGTCTCTCTCTCTCTCTCTTGTCATCTACGTTAATTATTAAAGTTCTGCCAACTCAAAAATAAAATTGTTTTTATATTAATTATCTGTCGATATTATGTTAAATAAACATAAGATTACAACTATAGTATAATAATATATGATTAATTGAAGTTTAAAAGTGTATCGATGTTGGAGATTTAAGGGTGAGAAGCAAGAAATCGATGAGGATGTGACAGTGAGGACAATCATGGTGCCAAATTCTTCATTGGTATCATTAATTTGTAGAACGTTTTGGTTAGGGTCACGGACTTATTTGAACTTCAAAAGGAAACACAGGGAAGTGAAGCAAGAAAAGTGAAATCAGTTTCCCCATCTTGCTTAATCACAAGTTGCCAAACTGGATTTATCTCACGTGAGTTACAATTTCACTTTAAGTAATTTGTAATCATAAGAATCTTAACTAGGCTTAAAAAATAAAGAAAGATAAAAAATAATAATACGGCCTATTAAACATGAGAAGATGACCAAGGAAAAGATACAAATACATGCAAAATGACAACTGGATTTTTTATTTTTTTTTCATTTTACTCTTATGTTTACTTCAAAAATATATTTTATTTTTTATGAATATTTTACATATAATTAATAAAAAAATTCCTTTAAATTTTAATTTCACTGAGTATTAGTATATAATTTGATTTATAAGAAAACTATCAAGAAATCTTATTTCATGATATTTGCATAAGATTATTTTTCCTTATTCTTAAACAATTTCTGTCATTGATCAATTTCTATAACAAATTTATGAGTAAAAAAATGATATATTTCTTTAATAGCCAGCAACATAATCTACTAGAAAACACTACTAATGAAACCGTTGGAAAAATGTACAGTGCAACTCATTAATGTAGTCTTGTCAGGTGAGTTTGGATTTAACAATTTTTTTTTACTGGCAATGCATATATTTTAACTGAATATCTGGTGTTTTTAGCTGCCTACTAATGTTTGACCACCAACAATCATCATATGACTAATTGGCTATTCTATTTTGAATTAAATTGGAAAGTATGCATTACATTGACAATATAAACAAAATAAAAATAAAAATTGGGCTATGGGATAAGCTTTTCAAACCAAACATATCAAGGAAAGGACATGTTCAACCTTTGCTCTAGGTCCAACAATATACATGCATATGTATTAATTTTAAAATTTAATTTAAATATACAATATAAAATTTTTCACACTATTATCTAATTATGAATTTATGTAATAATTAATATAAAATTATATGATATATATTAATTGATTGATAATGTAAAAAAAATTACATTTACTATATGTCAAAATTAATATAATGTTACAGATTAATCCGCCGCCACTCCCTAGTTAATTGTACATATTGTTATATTTATTTTGAAACTGATTCTGTCCATAACTTTCTTTTGATTATTTTACTATATATTCTTTATCTTTTTTTTAAAAAATATATTCTACTATTGATTATGAATTATCATGAGTAGCATGGTACTAGTTTTGGAATTGACAATATTTATAGAATTTTTTACTTTATTTTGATACAGATCTATCAACTTTTGGTTTTTGAAAATGTTTATATTCTTTTCATATTTATATCTCCTTCATGTTTTTATTTTCTTCATATTTATATTTCTTTCATGTTTTTTTTACCCAAAAAAAATTTTGGTAGAGCGTGTTAAATCTTTAAAATGTTTGCAGTATTTAAAGGCAAATAAATCTTTAAGTATAGTGTCATTTGATAAGTCTCAAATTATGTTCTTCAATTTTTTCCAACAATTAATAAGAAACTACTATACTCCCAAGTCCCAACTTCAACTGATATTTTGAACATTCATAATTTCTGTGTTTAACTTAATACATTTTCTTTCATATATGAATGAACAGAAATTTTGTTATGGATAGGCAACACTTTGTTTTGCTATTAAAGTCTATGAAAATTCATACACAGGATAAACTCTACTATTATTTCTAAATTTGTTTAAACTTAGTGTTCTATGTATCCTATTCAGTTTCTTATAAATTCGCGAACAAAATGTTTCTGCTTTAGAAATCAGAACATAAGTTTAGGATAAAACAGGAAGACAGAAAAGGGCATTGCAACAATCATGTGTAGACCAACTTCGGGACTAAAGCAATTGTAGCACAATTATGCTTTAGTTGGTTATTTCCCATGAATATTTAACGAATCTAAGATGGCCTATTAGAAATGTATCCTCTTTGTGCATTTCTAAGCTACATATGTTGATTAATCGAACGGAGGCCCAGCAACTTTTTTAGCTGCATAACTTTATTACAAGGAAGCATGACAATAGAATGTGTTTCCAATTACTTACTTATCACATATATTTTGTTGTACAAGGCATAAATTACATGCACTATAATATTTAATAGAATTGACACGAGATTACTTTCTCACTTGCTCTAATTGTTTTGATATACAAAATCCTGTGGGAGTCACTTAGTTTAGAGAATAGATTCCTGAAAGCAAAAAATTAACAAGATTCAGTATAGTGGGAAGGAATGATGAACATATTCAAAGATAAAATCCAGGTAAAAGGAGATCTCTTATCTTTGTGTTTCTATGTTATTTTCAACAATGTGATACTGTTTGAACAGGCATGTATGCACATTATATCTATGATGATAGATGATATCCTGCTTAGTACTTAGTTTCACAGAATGTGATGATATAATATGTTAAAAACATATTTACCAGGCTATCAATTGAGGACCTCAGTACCTTGGTTCAGATCACCTTACCCAAATCTGTTATAATATATGTATTGTTATAAATATCAAACACAATTACCACATTGCAGTGAAACATTTTGTAATTTACAGAAGTATGTGAAGCACTATTTTCTAAGTACAAACATGCCTGTGGTGCAGTTGAGAACAAATCAACAGAGATAACTCTCTGAATCTTTATACAAAGATCTATTATTACATATATAATTTAGAAGGGTTAAACAAAAAAAGGTGTCCGGTTCAGATTGAATTGCAGTATTCCTAGTGCACAAAGGTTGCACAACTTAGAAAGACAACAATAGAAGTGTAAAAATTGCATAATTGTCTTAAACAAACATATTAAAATGAAAAGGGCAATACCCATTAAATAGCAATTATACCTACAAAGAAATTCAATTCAACCATGGATGAGGTAAGAGCCAGAGTGCACACTATTGCAAGGCATTGGCACCAGCCACAATTTCCAGTATTTCACCAGTGATCTTAGCCTGACGTTCCCTATTGTAGATAATGGACAAGTTCTTCTTCAACTCTACAGCATTATCAGTTGCATTGCTCATGGCACTCATTCTAGCAGCAAGCTCACTAGCAAGTGATTCCTGCAATGCTCTCAATATTTGGCTGTTCAAATATAGAGGCAAAAGTGCATCAAGGATCTGAGCTGGGTCCTGCTCAAATTGCAAAATTGGAGAGAAATCTGCTGTTTGAGTCCTCACTGTGTCTCTTTCCACAGTTAACTTTCCTTCTTTTGTTGTTAACCTGAAGAACTCATCCTCAGCAGCATCCACACAAATACCATTCACATCACATATCTCTCCTTTTGGTGAGAGTGGAAGCAAGGTGTGAATTACAGGATCTGACTTCACTAATGACACAAACTTAGTATACAAAAGTTCCACTTTATCAACCTCTTCACTCACAAACAGTGAGAAAACATCATCAGCAATTGCTTGAGCCTCTTTAGCAGTGGGAAGTGTACCACCTTCAAGAAACCTATCAACCGGTATGTAAGGTCTACGAATGAAATAAGAGTTACCCTTTTTGCCAACACTGATAACAGTGTATTCAAGGCCAAGTTCCTTCAACTCAGCAATTCTAGTCTCAGCTTTCTTGATGATTGCATTGTTAAAACCACCACAAAGACCTCTATCTCCAGTGCAAACAACTAAGGCCACCTTCTTCACAGGCCTAACCTTAGTGAGAGGAACATCAATATCTTCAGTTTGGAGCTGCTCATTGATGTTGTAAAGGACTTCAACAAGGGTCTCTGAGAAGGGCCTGCCATTAACAACAGCTTCTTGAGCTCTTCTGACTTTTGCAGCAGCCACAAGCTTCATTGCCTCTGTGATTTTCTGGGTGTTTTTCACAGAATCAATACGGGTTCTGAGCTCTCTAAGGCCACACTGAATTGGAGTGATAGAGGATCTTGAAGGGGTGAAGGAAGATGAATTTTGTGAAGGAAGCTGAAAAGGGTTGAAGACAGAACGGAAGGAGAGGTTGGAGGCATCAGATAGAGAAGGTTTGGAAGACACCAACATTGTGAGATTGGAGCAAGACATTGTTTCAATGAGGTTCAGCTTTTTTAGGCTGTGCAATGGTTAGATTGCAGTAGACAAAGAGGGTATGAGATGTGTGGATTTGATTGCTTTATTTGAGATGGTTGTGTTTTTTTACTTTTGGGTTTGTGAGGTCTTATCCTCTCCTCATAGCAATGTGTTGCGTTGGGTTGAGATTGTGTAGTGCCATGGAAGTAACAAGTGGGAATGAGTGGAGGTAATGAGAGGAAGTGGATGAGGTTTTGGGATAACGATTTTGGCCGTTGGTGGAGAGAGGAGATTGGAGATAGGCCCTAAGGGTAGCTCTTGTGGGTCCAATCTGATGTGGCTTCTTTTGAATGGTGCTGAGTGTCAAGTGTCAACTGACAAAGGTATATGCGGCTGTTCGAGTCATGATTCCTTCTGCATTTTAACTTGGTTCATCTCTGTTCTCTCCCACACCACCTCAATTTATTTATTTGTTTAATGTCAGTGTCTATGTTTCTTAGTGCATGTCAAAATGTAAAAGATGCAGTGAATGAGATTACATGGAAAAATTAAGAAATGTTATTAGAGTTTACATAAAGATGCACCATTAAATTTAAATGAATTAATCTTCACACGTTTTGGTACGTGTTTACTTCTTTTTAGTGTCAAAACATCACAATTATTGGTCGTCAAAATAAGTGTTTACTTTTTTTTTATGTAGTTTATGTGATAATAAATTACCTCACTGTCAATAATTTTAATCCTGTTTCTATGTAATATTCTTTTTCCACTTTTGTCTAATATTAAAGTAGTTGTCAAGGTATTATTTTATTTTGAATTTGAATCAATAAAATTGAAACCCCGATTTTAAAAGCCTTCTTATTTTAGATTTTTTTTTTTTCTTCATTAATGTTTCCTTCCATCTTATCAAAACAAACAAAGGCAATAGTCGATGAATCACTACCCCTTTGACAGTTTTTTTTTTTGGTGAAGCAATACCAAAAACAAATGAATTAAAGCGTGGAAGTTTGTGCTCCAAAACCTGAGGCTACATGTTTCATTAAAAAAAAACACCTGAGCTACATGTATTTATTGTATTCTCAATTTATATTTCTTATTCAGCGCTTATATTATTCAAAAGGTTTCTACAAATATTTTCAATGAATGATGCAACACACACATGAATTAGGTCTAACTCTTTTGCGTGTCTATTTCTTATATTTCTAATTGAAAAATAACACATCAATGTAAAACCCTAACTAGCAAAAGAAAAAGAAAATGTTACTTTTTACTTTTTAAAAGAAAAATTAACGATAATTTCTTTTTTTCAAAAGTAAAAGAATAGAAGGAAACAAGACTAAAGTGATTACAATCCACATGAACATTAAAGGCAATACAGAATCATAGGCTATTTGATTGTTAAACTACAGCTAAATAACAACACTCATTTTTTTTTTCTTGGTTGCAACAACACTCATTTGTAATTCATGGGTTGCTTCACGAATTTCGGTTCATGAAAACCAGCATTGCCTTTCCCACTTGCTCGGTAACAAGGCATTGCCTTTTTAAGCTTCATACAATACCTAGACTCAGTTAAAGAACTTGCTCGATTTAAAACAACAAGTAATAAAATTACTACTTCAACAAAAGTAGCGCCAGAAAAAGCTGCGCAGGCAAAGGCAAGTTAAATGGATGACTAGCCCAAGTGTTCTTCGCACTTTTTTGAATAACTTCTTGGGATATAAGAATTAGTGAACCATAAAGTTCTATACAATTCATCAGTTTCACCATGAACAAGGAGCCAACGGATGTCCCGCAGTATAAAAAAATTTGTACATGATATATTCACTGAACTTGAGCGAATCAGACTAATTTTGCCCATGACCTCTCACAAAATATTTACAAAGACAAAATATCACTTCAACCTTTGCCAGTAATTGTACAAATCTGAAGTCTCAATTCTTAGTGAAGCACCAAGAAAGTGAGCCCCGTTAAAAGATTTGGGAGAAGGGGGGATAAAGGGACTGTCAATTTTCCTTCTCCTGTAGCACCTAAGCTTTGATTAACTGCCACTCAACATTTGGAAACAATATTAGATGCCAAACCCATCGTCATTTTCCATCTTTGGTTAGTCCAGATGGTGAATCAATCAACCATGTTCATCATTGCCATCATGGTTGAACTTTTAACAGTTCCATTTGCCAGAACACTTAAATCAACTCTCTTTATGATTACCATCACGGCCAGATCTTTGAACAGCCAATCCCATTTGCACTCCATTAGCCAGAATACTTCAATCAACCGTCTTCATGATTACCATCATGGCTTGATCTTTCAACAGTCAATCCTATATTTAAATTTGCATTTGATTTGCCAAAATGCTTCCTGGGTTTTCGTGGTGTGGTAGACCCATGACAACCTAGACTTGATTGTTGTACCACATCTGTGGTATGTCTCTCCTCTGTGACTGCTTTACCAATTGAAATTTTTCTGGAAGCAGGAGCTTCACCAACCTTGCTCTGTTGAAGCACAGCCTTTGAGAGTACATGATTATCTGCTGTACACGAGTCTAAACTTAACCATGAGGAACTACTTCTGTCATCCTGTCCCTCACAGGTGAAGGCCATATTTAGCGTAGTATTATTTGGAAGGAGGCCATCATCAACTTGAGTATCAGAATTGGACCTTGGTTCAAATGGGTTTTTGCTACCCGCCATGTACTTCACAATATCTTCTTCTGAAGAATTTGGGACCTCCTAAAATCAAAGTTAAAAAAGGAAGGTTAAAAGGGGAAAAAAATATTTCTATATGAATTAGCATAATACAAGAATAATGGGGTGTTGAATCTCAATATCTTCGATTCTTAGCGTGATACAAGATTATAAAGCAAAGAAAAATGACCAACCACTAACTAGCACAAAGGTTCTGCCCTTCTATTGAACTACAATAGTAATACAGGCTCATAATGCATCAGATGGTCATGAACCAAGAAGCAACCAAAAAAATAGGTAATAGATTAATGAAAAACATATCTACTGAAGCATGAAAAAAAAGTCAAAACTGAAGCATTTTCATGCAGCAAGGAGAAGTTTATAATGTGTAACCAGTGAATCATTCAGCTATTTAGAGTTTAGACATGGCTTGGCCAGTATGGCGGAGAAGCAGATAACTGATAATGATTATATGAATCTCAATTAGCCTGACTTAGAAAAGGGTCGTCATGTAGCCACTCATCGACTGATAAAATGAATTACCATCCAATGAAGGCACCACAAGAGGCAAACAAGATATAGTCAAATTTCGAAAAAAATGAACGCTACCTGGAAATAGAAGTCAGCCCTTCCAATGCAACGCCCAAACCAAAAAGTTGACTCAAGTCCTTTCTATGGTAAATAGTTCAACTCAATACCAAAAAAAAAATAAAAAGGTACTAAAATAATTTTTTCTCGCAAGTTAAAATTAATTTATATACTTCAAGTTTTGGAAAAATTAAATATGAGAACCTCTAAAAAAATACAAAGCATAAGTTGATATTAACTTATGGGAGAGATTTGATTCTTTTTTTTTTCCTACTTTTTTCTTCTGTAAGTATTTATTGAGAAGTTTGTCCAAACTAAGCTAAATACACATACAGACACACATGATTGAAAACTAAGAGCAAACTAAAAAGATAAACCAAATACCTTATTTTGAACCTCAAGAGCTTGTTCACAGCCAGAACCATCCTCTCCTTCAGAATCGGCCATCTCTTCACACTCAAACTCTACATGCTCTTCTTCAATATCTTCCTCAGAATCACTTAACTCTTCCTGTTCCATCACTATCTCAGGATGAGACTGATCACCAATATCATCTACCTCATATCTGGTGATGTTATCATCAGGAACAGCCAAAGGAGCACCTGAAGCAAGCTCATGGCTGCTAGCAGAAAGATTTTCACCACCCTGCTGACAATAGGCAATGCTATTCTCTTGAGGTTTCATCGTTGTTCCACTAATTGCAACAATTTTCTTGGAACCTATTGGATCATGTGCCTTTAGCTGTCTATTTTTCACAGAACTCTCCCTTCCAGACCCAGAACTTAAGTGAATCTCCAAGTCAAGTTCATTGGATTTTTCATTAAAGCCAGATGGTCTATGGGCTATAGCTGGCACACCACTATTAACCGGTGACTCAGGCTGAATGGCATCAAAACTGGTTTTTGATCGTGTATCATTAGATTTCTGCAGAAGTGGATGAAAATCAATGCCTCCTGACCTTAAAGTGAAATCCTTTGACTTCAAGGACTTATTAGCATAATCAATGTGGCTTTGTTGTTGTGAGCTATGGAAGAGACTCAGATTTAATTGTGGTTGGCTTCCAGAAAAGAAGGCAAAGGAACTAGAAGTTCCAGAACTAAATTTCAATGGATAATAAGGCACATTGCCATCCTCATTGACCTGGAACAAGAGAGGATGCATCTGAAGATCAGTACAAGTGCCTTTTTCTGCCACAATAGATCTGCCTTCAACGGTTCCAGATCTCTCTAATTGAGAATCTGGGACTCTGTCTGTCTGTCCTGGTCTTGCACCTTCAACAGGACGAATACTTTCAAATTTTTTGCCACCATGAGGAACTTGAGAAGCAGAATTATCTTTTGTACTAGCAGCTACCACACCTCCAGGAGGATAAATCTTAGATGTTCCACACGGAAACCCTTTAAAATCAGTTTGAGAAACTACACGAACAGATGGAGGGAGATTTACCGGGGGCAAATCTGGTGCTAATTTCACCAAGTGAGCATTATGTACCTTCCGAGACCTATAGGGCCGACAATAGTATTTGGAGCTAGAGGTCACCTCAAAAACTGGTTTCATAGGATTGATGGTACTACTAGCACCTTTAATGCCATTCCTCAAATCAGACGTAGCATGAAAAAACTGGGGAATCTTAGATATAGACGGAAATGCTGACCGATTACTGTTTTGATGTGGAACTTTTCCACTTAAGCCATAATCATGAATACCTCTATAAAATTGACTATCTTGAGAAATTGCATCATGAGCAAGGTTTCCTTCTCCAGATGCAATGGAAATGCGATCTGAATAAGTAACAGTAGATGCATCTGGCCTCCAGTCAGCCAGAAATGCCTGGTGGACATACGGAACATCTGAATAATCCATGCACTCTGAACCAGCAATTTCAGCATCACAATCCTGCATGAAATTTCAAAAAGGCCAAAAGAAGTAAATCTCAAAATCAGTGAATTCCAATCCTCAATGACCCATAGAAAAGCCAAGCTAAGCTATGTGCTCAAACTTGGCCATAGGCCCATAGTGCACCGAATAGATAGATGAAATGCTCTGGGTAGAAGTGAGAGGTTGTTTCTTACATGTCCAGTGCATAACTAAGAAATGTTGGAAACATATATAACTATATAAGTACATTTATAAGCACACCATCAATTTTTTATGCTTTATAATTTCTTATACGCTGTTGGTGCATGTACATATGAAAGAGGATTTTATAAAAGTAAATTAAAAACTGTTAATTGTGCATCTGTATGTTACTCGCCCTGAGAAATTCAGGTAGTTAACAAAAGCAACATTTAAGATGACCATAATGGCAATTCATACACAGGCAAGATCCATGAGATAAAATTTCAACATAGGCTTCTAAGCTTCAGACAGTAACAGACCTCTTTATCAGATATTGCTTGCCAACTCTCTAATGCAGCAGCCTTCAGCTTTCTTCTTTTTGACTCATACAATCTTCGCTTCTCCCTTTTTGATGCATCTACTTTGTATGACTTTTGAGTCCCAAGAGCAATGCGCCACTGTCGTGGAAGCAAGGATGGATCTCTATGTGGCACAATATATTGCCATACTGACATCCAATCGAATTTATAAATCTTAAGTCCCTGCGTATTTTTGGTCATACATCAGCAAGTTATATAGCAGAAAATTTTCAAATCTAGAATTCAATTGATTACATTACCTCTTGAATGCATGCCATCTCCTCTGCAGTCAATGGGGAGGTTTTCATTCTTCGAACTGCCTGTATAGAGAAATCAGGCAAATAATATCAAGAATTATTTAATAAAGTTACAGAGTATAGTATGGTTCCATATATGCTATATACATATATGCTATAAAGTGGAATCATCTGAGATAGGCCAAGAAAGAGCATTAAAAACCCTGGAAGGGAATGATTATATTTGACTTGGATCTCTAATTAGAGTTTAAAATTTTGGGCACCTGATAACTTATCTAGCTTTAATTGTTGATGTGTGTGTCACTTTGAATGATAAAATAGGGAAAAGTCACAAATCTTCAACTTGCAATTCAGACAATTGCCTTCCAATTCATGATTTGACAACCATGCATCAAAATAACTAAGATTCACATACACAACAATTGGCTTTTAGCAATGATCCTACATGCTAAGATACAACACGTGAATGCTTAGAAGTGGGTAGGAAAAAAAAATGAGCTTTCAAATTTAAAGTATTTAGCCATCCTATTTTTTTTAGGCAAGTTGGTTTTAGATTAACTTGGTCTTGGCAATATCAGATCTGACTCTGCCTTCTGCATTTCTTTTACTTTGATAAATAAAAGTTTAGGATGATGAGAGGCTCTCCTAATTCCATGGCAAACCAAACAACCAACCTCAGTGAGGATTTACGTTGGAATTAAAAATTCCATTAACTACATGACTACATGGAATTCCTAGATTCAAACCCAAGTCATGCAGCTGGCATAACCAAAAGGTTGTCCAGGTGAGCCAACCCCCTTTCGCTGCCTGATGCATATTTTACCTGTGCAACTATTGAGAAAAGATTCTCCTTCTTGGGCATCATTTTTTGTCCAAAAAAACTCAATATCCTATGCTTAGGAGGTTATAATTTACAGTTTCTCAGTCGATTTTATAATTCAAACAAACGTAAAGGAATTGAGTATTGACATGCAATACAAGACCAGGATAAAATAATACAACTATAATAATACCAGGATAAAATGTTATAAAGCATTTGGCACCACTGTTTTCAATTTTTGTCCATAATAAGAGGGTAAGAGAAAAGGGAGGAGAGAATGTCTTACAACTATAATCAATGTCCCAATATTCTTTGATTTCTAAAATTCATTCTTTACATAATTAAACACAAATAAGAAAAGATATATACAGCATTTCATTATACAGGATTAGTATATAAATTTACCTTTATTGGATTCTCTAATGCTTTTGAAGAACAACGGTTTTTCTGCCTGACAAAAATCTGTAACCAGACCATTCCACATCATATTAGATAGGCAACAAACTTAACCACCACAAACTTAACCATTATATTTTAAAAAAGGAATGCAATTCATCATCATGGTGACTCTTCAACACCATGCATCAACCCCACTTGAGCACAAAAATGCTAAAGGTTGGGTCCTTAAAATAATAACACAATACTAATACATTAAAAAAAGTGTATTCAGGACATTACTTTCACAACCAAGAATGTATTTGCCCAATAGACGAGTAAATCAATATATATGGCCATCTTTAACAACTATTAAAACCAACTTTCCAAAGCTGTAAACACAGTTTTACTGTCTTTACTGACAAAGTATATTGTTTTATCTTGAAACATGCTCGTTAGAGCCAAAAAAACAGTTGTAAACCGCCAGGCACTAACTCATTTACTTTGTTCTTTATCTTTTTCTTACTTCTCAGCCTAAATTTCAAGAAACCTCGCAAGAAGTTTAATTAATCAAACCTATAAATCACATAAATAAAATGAAAATGCTTCAACAATCAAAATACCCTCCTTCCAAAAGAAAAAACTGTCCTTATAAAAAAAATCCGCTATGGTAGTTACCTGATGCGTAGACTTGCAGGGAAGAAAACGTTGTTGAATTGCTTTCCAATCTGTGTTATATTCCATTATCCCTAGGGCTAGTAATCTGCAATTAAATCAAAAGGAAGAGATGTGAACTCCATAAAATTGTCATAAACAATGACGATGAAGGTATTAATAAATCCAAAAAATGCAGACTATCAAAGTCAACTATGATGAGAAAATGATTTGATATGTTAACTACGGTAGAAATTAGTAAAGAATAAAAAAATGTTCTAAGCTCCAACAAATAAAACAAAGCTAAAATGAGACACAGAGGCAAAAACAAAACAGCATCACAATGTCAATTTTTAATTGATCTCACTGAGACCAGAATAGGCTAGGACACATTCGGAAGCTATATTATACATCAAAAACAAAAGAAATTATTTCATGATAAAAGAAAAGATTCTCATCAAAAGGAAAGAGTACAAGGGTACAAAAAAAGAGAAATAAGAGAAACATGCTTGAACATACCCTCTTGCAAACACATACTCAAAATTAGGACTAATAAATATTACCTCTGTTCCTATTTATTTATCCAAATAGAGAAGCAAAAAATGTGTTCTTATTTATTTGTCCATGTAGAAGTTAAAGACCAAAATAATTGTTATTTTTCTACTAATATCCTTTTTGTCTATATACTATTTAAGTAGTTCAAGAGTCAAAAGAAAACTCATTGATAAAGGATAAATTAATAAGTTTAGCAACTAATAATAACAAAATAATTGAATTAACTGTGGAATTTCTTCTCTCTCTAGACAGATAAATAATAAAGGAGGTAGTTTCAAAGAATAAACATGTAGAGCGTCAAATTCAAGGGAAACATGACAAGATTTCATAGGAAGATAAAATATTGAGGTAAATATCTTCACCATAGACATCACAAAGATTAATTTTATGCTTTTCTTATGAAAAGAAAAAGCTTATTCATAGACATAACCAACTAAAGCAAACCTTGACACCTAACTGGAATTTCTTAAATTACTAAAACAAGCATAGCATAATAACTTAATAAGCACTTGAATATTCATTTGAGAGAAAATGGACATGTGCAGTAGAGTCCTGCTAACTTTATCAATCTTCATTTCCTCAAAAACACCAATGACCAATCCAACAACCACAACAATTAATTTAACCTTGATATTAGCATTCAGCATAAAAATTAAACAAACAAAAGTGTTACATCCAATGTTGTCAAGATCAGGATCTTACCTAAGATCGGAAGAGGGGTAAAAAATTGTAAATCATGGAATTGTAAGATCCTACTGAATGTGTAAAATTATATTTAAAACATATATATAAACATAGAAAATTACATGGATAAAAAATTCATATCTAAATTACCTAATTTAGTTAAATATAAACTTAAAAATCCTATATTTAAGATTCAATATAACACATAATTAGTTAAACTATCCATGCTGAGATTAGAGAACACATAATAAAAAATATATGGAAGAATATTTTTTTAAACATTAAAAAGACAAGTTATCCAACTTATATTACTTTACAATAAATAATACTGAAGTATTAGCTCTAGTTAACAATGTTTGGATTTATAGTTAAATAGGTGAAACTTAGATGCTTATAATGTTTAATAGGTTTTTTTATAAAATATGATATTCATTAATTTTTTAAAAATTATTAGAAAAATTAATTTTATACCATTTTACATATAAGTTAATGTCTTATTACACTATTTTATTTTAATATATAATATATTATTAATAAAGTTGAAAATTAATTTTTATAAAATTATTTTTAGGTAGTTACACTAGTAAAATGTTTATTTAAATTAACCTCGCTCACATATTTATATTGAAAGGTGTATTTATAACAAGATATATAAAAATTCATCTCTACTGCCATATGCGAAACAAAACTGAAACAATAGCTCGCAATGTATCTAGAGAATAAAAAACACCCAGAAAACATGAACCACCAATTGAAATAGGCAAACAGCAGCTCAAGAAACACCAAAACAGAAAACACGAACCACCCACCCAGAGAATACCTGCGCCCAAGGAATGCGAACACAATGCCTAGAGAATGTAGACCACCCACGCAGAAGCATGCCCAAAGAATGTGAACCACCCACGCAGAAGATCCCATTACAAAGCCACCCACACAGAAGTACAAACACAACGGGTCATTATATCCGACTCCAACACCGGGATCAAATCAACGATCCCACGATCTTACAAGAAAAGATCACGATCCCCAGCAATCTTGACTAACTACGATCTTGTTTGCAATCTAAATCGTGGAGGTTGAGCAAGATCACAAGATCGTGCGATCTCACGATTAAGATCGCGGTCTTGACAACATTAGTTACATCTAAGTGCCATGATATGTTGCAAAACATTGATCTTAGGCAAGTTTTAATTAGAAATTTAGGCTTTATTTAGGAGTTTAGTGGGGAAGGAAAGGGAAGAGTTTAAAGGAGAAAAAAGGAGAGGAAAAAGGAGGGAGAAGAAGATTAAACCCCTCCCTTGTTAGGACTTTGGATTTTTAATATTAAGAAGGAAGAGTGATAGGAGGTTTAAGTCTATAAATGACATTATACTTTATATCTTTTATTTATATTTTTTTTATTTTTACAAAAAATAAAAAATAAATACTTTTCTTTTTCTAAAAATTAATAATTTTTAAATTAATATTTTTATTTTTTTATAAATTTTTTAAAAAAATTCTCACTTAAAAAATAACATTTAAAAAAAAAGTTAAAACCTTAATCATGAAAAAGTATGAGAGAGAAAACATTCAGATTTAAAGAACTCAAAATACTAGCATTGAAAGGGCTTTGAAAGGTTTAAAAAAACCCCCAAACCCTTTCCTTCCTAATTAAGTAACTTCTAAATAAGAGTTAATCCCTCCCTTCCCTTCTTAAACACAACTCTCAAACATAGCCTTAAAGATTTTCTGAGATTTCATACCTCCAGGCTTCAACTCATGCAGATTTAAGAAGCAACATTAAACATAGTTAGCAGGATTGGTCATTGGTGTTTTTGAGGAAATGAAGATTGATAAAGTTAGCAGGACTCTACTTACACATTTCAGAAGCATAGCACATTTCACAAAAACTTGTTAAACATAGTTAAGTCGAAGATGAAAGCTCAAAAGTATTCTGAGATTTAGATCTTCAGCCTATATACCTATCTACATACATGCACACACATAAATGTATGTAAACCATAGTAGTCAATAGTGCCCGCTATTGCGGAGGAGCGGAGCGAAGCGGCAGGTTGCCGCTATAGGGAGCTTGTAGTGTTGCATTTCAGTGGAGCGGCTATCGTGCCGCAAATAGCAGCCAAATCGCGAGAGAATTGCAGCCATAGCAGCCGCTATTTCATCCCTGGCCAAAACCCAACTTTGCCCTCGCTTTCTTAATGTGGGACATCTTTAAATGGGGGTAAACTTAGAATTTTGCCTCCTTTTACATTTCTGATATCTTCTTCCTCACGAGCCCTAAGTTTTCATTTTCATCTCTCAGTTCTCTGGTTTATTCTTCCCCATCTTCGTTCTTTGCGACATTCTCTTGCTTCTGGTGTCCTTCTTCATCTTCGGCGAGGCTTCTGAGGTGACAGAGTCGTCCTCCGGTTATCTTCTTCGTCTCCAGCAAAGCTTCTGACATAACTTAGATGTGTTCCGGTCGTCTTCATCTCCGATTGTCTTCTTCAACTCTGGCGAAGCTTCCAATGTGATCCAAGCATTTCCAATCATCTTCTTCATCTCTGATAAAACATCCGACGAACCTGCACATTTTCTAGTGACTAACCAATTCTCTGCTTTCTTATTTCCTTATCTATTTTTTATCTCGTCTCTATTTTTTATTTCTCTCTATTTTGGATATTATTTTTATATTAGGTATAATACTTAGAACTTCAAAATAGCAGTCATCCCACTATGCCGCTATAGCGTTTTTGGGGTCGGCCGCTCCGTGCCACTATTCAAGATTGACTACTATGATGTAAACAGAATGAATGATAATGCTAAGTAACAAAATAAAGATCAGCATTTTCATAGTAAACCATTTAATACAGTTGACTTGCAGAGGAGGATACTTGCAACTTACTCATCCTCTGAATCAGTGAAAAGTACCCTATTTACAACTGCTGCCGGGGGTGGCTTATGTGGGAAGAGTGCCGGATTGAACATGGACATAAATCTTTGAGCCAACTTTGCCACTTCCTTCGGTACCAAAGCAATTGACTGCTTCTTTGTACTTTCAACAAGCATGGCAGCCAATGTTTTCTTAGGTTGTTGTTGACCAGGTGAATTTGTGACTGCATTTACTACTCCAGAGATGGTTCCACTTGAAATTTCATTGTTAGGTTCAGCAATTGTTGAAGAAAACGGAAAGAGAGGTTCCATTTCAACACGGGAATCACAACCAGACTCAATGTATCTCCTTCGAAACTCTTGGGCAGCTGTAAAAGGAATTTCAAACCAATGCATGAGTATGCAGAAGTCATTCTTATGAACTAGTACACTGGTTCAGAATGGAAAAGCATGAATAAAACTGAAAATCTTTAATATTGACCTACCAGAATAAATGTCGTCTACATATCTTCTGACTAAATTAAGAGGAGAAACATCCAAAATAGATTGTACAGGGCCTCTTACAAAAGGAACCCAGAAAGAACCCTCAGTATCTTGCAAACAACTTCTTTGCCTGTTCAAACCTTCAGAAGTATTCTGATTGGATTGAGAAAAGCTTCCGTTATGTGCATCTTGTGGAGAAGTATATTCCATGTTGCACTGGCCTGGGACGAATTTGGAGATTCCATTGGACATAGATGTGCAAGCAAAAGATGGGGTAAAGCAAACACTAGGATATGGTGCTCTTTTCAAAGCTAATACTTCATCACGTTTGTGAAGCATCTCAGAAAGCAAACCTTGAACCTGAGAAGCAACCTGGTTTTGGGAGGGTTCAAGAACCAACAGAGAAAATACCTGAATAAGAAGTTGCACATGCTCATGTATCAAACAATGCAATTGACCAATTTGTTCGGGAGTAAAGCCATTGACAAGACCATTTCCGGAAGCAGAAGACTGAAAGCCCAGAGTACCCTCAGGAATCAAACCTTTCCCTGAAGCTAGGGGTCCATTAAGCCAATTAGGCAAAATGGGGCGCAGTGGCCTCTTGACTTCTCCTAATGTTTTCTTCTCACATTGAGCAGAGGTCTTTTGGCGCTTATTTTGCCTAGTCTCAGGTCGTCGTCCAGCTCCATCATACTCTTTTCGGGATTTTACAGCTGCACCATCATCAGCATCACTTTCCAGTAATTCTTCTAGCTCTATCTCGAAGTCTGCATCGTTATCCTCATCTTCGTCATCAAGATTCCCATTTTCATGTGTTGAAGGACCATCACCATCCCCACCCTGTAATACAGCTGCTAAAAATTTTCTATACTCTTCTTCATCATCAGCATTTTGAAGATCATCATCATCATCAGTCTCTTGAAGAAAAGTCTCAAGCTCATCAAGAGTAAAACTTGCAAGTGAATAACGAGCTCTAGTGCGCATACAGATAGCATCCTCATTATCTATGTCTATTACTGGACTTCGAGATCTTTTGTTACTTAGTTCTCCTGTTCTAGAACCATTACCATCAGTCACACTGGTTTGGTCACTGTGCCTCTCTTGATTAGCTTCTGATTGAGAAATCATACTTGATGATTGTAAAATAATTTCCTCCTCACTGTGTTCAGTATCTACAACAGTACAGATATGCTCCTTGGTAGTTAGTTTTGGTAACTCTGAATCCGCAGATGGTCCACTATTGACAACATTACCATCCAAACCATCAACTTCAGAGCTCAAACTTGAAGATGCTTCTTGCGAAGGAGTTTCCTTTAGAAAAGGGTTAAAATCTGCATCTTCATCCTCTTCCTCCTCCCCTTCCTCCCCTTCCTCTTTATTCTCCTCAGGTTTCAAAGTCCTTTCATGGCTGTCAGAAGAAGAGAATACATTCTGATTCATAGCAGAGCCAATTTTTGCTGACTCTGAATTTGAACCTGAAGGCATCTTAAACAAACAATATATGACTAGAGTTTATTCTCAATATCTTCAGAGACATTCAGAAGTATGTCTAAGAGGAAGTATCCATAAGATGGAAGCAGAAGAAATGACTAGAGATCCTGAAGAAGAAAGCAGAGGTAACTGGTAAGTACAAAACTCAAGAGGGTGTCCAGTGCATATGCATGCAAGTGCATATGCATGCAAGTACTTATGCATGCATTTCTAACTCACATCACATCTAAGATGACCTTGAAAGATTTGAAATCTAACCAAATACTGGTTTTATTGAAAAATCAAACAAATCCAGAACTAAAATTTTTTACATTCTGTAAATTTATAATTTCCCAGAAAACTAGTTTATATCCATTCTTATCAAGCATATAAAAATTATGACGAGGACAAAAGGATATTACAATTTCATAGTTACATACCACAATATACCTTTAATGAATTTATCGCATTCCAAGAGAAAATTTAAGATCAACAAAATATACCAACAACTATAAGTATAACCACTAACAACACTGCAGAATAGTGTAATCTGTACACAAATTATGGTGCTGCACTTGCTTACTCCTGCGGCACCCTCCCCTTATCCTTTTTTTAGAGGAAAGAACTAGACTTATCCCCTCTCCCAATAAGAAATTAAGCATGATATAACAATCAATAATAAATAACCCCATTCACAACCACCAAGTATCGAGTAAATACACGTACTTAACAATGATACTTGTCTAAAGAAACACAAACACTTCAAAGCCTAATAATGCCCACAAGCTACAACTCTCAATGTCCAACGAGACTTCGACAAGGATTGAACCCCATTTTCAGACTACCAACAGAATCTCATAATTAACAATGTGATTTTGCATTGGTAAAGAAATTAACTAGAGAAAGTCAAGACCAAATTCTAAAATCCAACCAACGCCCGAATTGTGATCAATAATAATAATAATAACAATAATGAAGATGTTAATTAAAAGAATTGCAACAAGTGAAGTTGCGCTGCGACTTACTGAATTGAAAACATGGCATCAATTCAAGAACCCTAACAACCTAAAGCAAGTTATAGCAACCCAAAGCAAAGGCAAAAAGTAACCAAATTAGAGGTGAGGGGTGCACGTGAAGAAGCTAAGAGTTGCGTTGGTGGTGCAATGGGTGACGAATATGTTCTGCAAAATGAGCGTCCCGTGGATGAAGAGGTCGACAAAACAACGAGCGTACGAGTACGATGCTGTCCTGTCCCTTCTGAATTTACGGTTTTCTTTTCTCCCTCACAAACGGAAATTTTTTCCTATTCACTCACTGTTTGTTTTCTTTTCTTTCCCTTGTGATCTCTACACAGCCTTCACCAATTCCCCTTCTCCCTCCTCAGATGTTTGGTGTTTTATATATGTTTTTAAACTAAAAAAAAAAAAAAAAAGCAATCACACGTTTTCCTTTTTAATTTTAAAAATTAGGGCCCTGAGTTACCACACAAGCTTAATTATAATTTTAGTTTCATATGATTTTCACCATCTAAATTTTAATTATTTTCTTTTTAATCATTCTAAAATTTTATCAGTAATTAATAAAAATATAATAAATGTATAACATATTATTGATTAATACACATTTAAAAAATATGTATAAAATAATTAAATAAAAAAATTTATTATATTTCATAGTATTTTATCTAAATTTTTTTATTAATTTATATATATTGATAATATGTTATAATTCTATTATATTTTTAAAAATATTAAAAAAAAATTTAAATATTTTAAAAATTATAAAAATTAGATATAATCAATTAGAATTAAAAAAGTTGAAAGTACACATAAATTAAATTATGAAGAAAAGAAATACAATTAAGCTTAGTATATAAGTAATACATGAGTGCAAGACCATGTTGTACCCGTTTTGAATGATTTGTAATTCGGTCCTTCGATAAATTTTTTTAAAAGAATAAAAATTGAGAAGGAAAATTAGTTTTAAGGCTGAAAGGAATGAGTAGTGTTTTTGGGACGAGGTCATCGGGGTTTTTCTACGATAATTTAGTTGAATAATGTTTAAATTAGTTAAATGACCTTTCCTTAATGTCGAAGGTCAAATATTGTTTTATTTTTTTTATGATAACTAGTTAATTGACCTTTATAGAACTTATATTATGAAGAATGTTACCATGGTTTACTGGAATTTTTACTTTGTTTGAGAGAGGACAAATAACCTTGTTTAAGGAATTAGATCTTTTTATTATTTTTTAATTTTTTTTAAAATTATAAAATTATGAGTAAAGTTCATTAATTTAAGAGTAAATTTTACGTTATTTTGTAATCTTGATAAAGTCTAGGTAATAATTTGAGAATATGTTGATATTATTTCTCTTCCTATAAAAGTTTGCAGATTTTTTAATTGGATTGTATTTTTTTAAGATGGAGACACTTTATTTTCTTTGTATGATGACAACTTCCTGTAGGCAAGTAGATGAGTAAAATACCGGTAGGTAGCTTTGTCCATTGCAATTTTTTTTGCAAAATAGAAAGCATTCCTTTTATCAATTAGTTGCTGATTCTATGCACTAATATCGACCTATCGTGTTTTTAATCTGTCTCTATAGTTTGCACTATCTCTTCCTTTTATCTCTTTCTAGCTTGTATGTTCTATTGGCAAACTTCGAATTTCATCATTTTCTGCAAGATAAAATTTTATAAATTAACAAGGTTATAAAATATCTAAATTTCTTTAGTTATAGGCACTCAATAATGGAATGATCAAATTTATGCAAAAGTTATTTGAGGAGAAAATGACATGAAAAGTTCTTGAGATTCTCCTTTCTAAAGATAATGGTGGGGAAAAGCAATCAAAGCATTCTAAGAAAAAATGGAATGGCAATTTGTGTCTCTAACCTTGACACAACTATTATTCCCATCGTTTTACTGAAACAAAATTTATTACTAACAAGGCACAATATTTTAATATGTATAATTAAAGGTATTTTTTTGAAAAACTTTGTAATTTAAGTTTCTTTAATCAAGATATTGTAAAAAACTCAGATGCTGACTATTATACATATTCTTCATTATAATTGATTAATCGATGTTATGTTTGACTTGTTTTTTAAACTTTGTTATGAAAATTAAAGTTAAAAGTAACATTCTTAATTTGAAATTATTTATTAATTTATATTTTATGAAAATTAGAAGATTTTTTAGATTTAAAATTTACTAAATAACATGTTTTTAGATATTAGACTATTCAACCAAACACAAATTGTTTAAAAGAATATTTTAAAAGATGATTTTAAATACTAATTAAAAAAAATTGGTATAATACTTTTCTTAGATTTCACTTGTTTTAATTGATAACTTAGTTAATTTTATTTATATCTAACGAATTTTGACTTCACTTAAGGTGTTATTTTCTTATTATAATTCTCATGTCTCTATTATTACTTAAATTGCTATCTTAACTTCACATAGAGATTATATTTTTTATTTATTTATTCTTTGATGATGTTAGTGTTTGATAAATAATATATTCTTTGACAAAGAGAAATAAAATATTTATCATGTTTTAGATTTTATTGGTCAATTTAAAAATTATTATCATTTACTAATTTTAAAGTAGTTATAAGATGAATCATATGAGAAATAATAATATTATATAAGACTATAGTAACGAATGACTAATATGATTTTATTTTTTTTATGGTAATAGATCTCATCTTTGTGTTGAATTGAAAGTAATTTTTTGAAGTTTTAACTTATTGTATTGTAAATTATCATAAAATGATTTTAAAATATAATTATTTAAAAGTTGTAAATTTTATTACGAAAAAATCAATATTGATTTATCTTGAAATGTGTTATCTTACGTAAAATATTAAATATTTTATGTAAAATTTCTTTTATCTAATCATATATTATGTTGTTTGTGATGTTAACTCGGTATTTAATAAACTAATTTATTTGACATTTTTTATTTAAAGATCCTCTTGTTTTCTAAATAATTCTTCATATGCATTTTGTATATTTCTAGTTTTAAATAATTTATATATTCTATAATTTTTTTTTTCTCTTAAAAAATATATTGGGCTTTAAACAAAGAAGGAAAAAAAATTAAAATATTGTTTGATTTGAAAAAAAAATATTAAACTAAATAGATTTAAATTGCTCCTAATACTAATTTGTTAATTTTTTTTAAAGAAGTTTCTTTATCAAAAAGTTTTTTTTTTTTGGAATATCTTCTCTTATTAAATTTATTTGGTCCAACTTATTATTTTAATGCGAAAAGAAATAAAATAATAATAATTTTAGTCAAATACTAACTGAATTTATATATTTAAACTAAACCACACACTTATTCTTCCATTTGCTATAATTTGATTTCGATGCAGGAGCAACGATAGTACATCAAGTAATTAATAATTTGATAGATTTCAAAAGCTTGTATATTCGCCTCCTTGTAGTTAGTATTAGCACATTAGGCTAATCGGACTCGGACCCACCTCATCACGTCAATAACCTACCAAAAAACAAGATGGGTTACTTGATAATGACACTTTAAAAACAAGTTTTAAGTGATTTTAAATATTTTGTATTGATGAGTGATTTTGATATTAAATAAGTCAAATTAAAAAAAAAACATAAACACAACTTTTTGTTAAATGAGTAAATGATGTAATTTCAACATAATTAATAGTTATAGTATTTCAACATAACTATTAACGCTTCTTTATATTAACGTACTTGAATAAATAACGTAGTTCCATACTCTAAATTGCTTACATCAAGATTACATTTACGTAATTATTATCCTGTCTTTTGGATTTGAAATAGTTTGGTTATTTTCATATATAACATTTAACTTAAATTGTGTTTGATTAGGGTTAAATTATGTTTTATAATGCTTGAATTAAGTTTTACAAAATGAATAAAGTTTGATCTAATTATTCAATACAAGTTTTTTTATACATAAATGTATTTAAAAACTTAATAGTAAGATATCATAAAGATTTAAAAATATATTTAAATAGATCATTAAATATATTATAACTTCAATAATAATAATTATAATAATAAAACTACATTATTATTCATTTATTTAAATAAGTTAGTATATTAAATAAAATAAATAAATGACTTAACCTTTTTTTTTTAACTAATTTAACTTTTTAATTAGACCCGATATGAACAAGACCACGGACCTCCAACGAAACTTTATTCACTTCAATTTTTGTCGTTGGCCTTATTGTACTTTTAGAAATACAACAATTTATTATCAAATGAACAAAGTTAGATTTTTTAAAATATTAATTTAATAATGGCCACGAGTTGCACGCATTCGTGGGCAGTGAACGACGATGACAGAGAACAGAAATATTGCATTAAGTGTTACCTATGAGCATTTTATTAGCGATCGAATACATATTTTAAAATGTTTATTATAAATAAACAAATTATTACGGAAAGTGCTGTAGATGCTGTAACATCCTTGTCTCCTATTTTTGTTTAGTTGATGCTAATATTGATTAATTTTGGATGATGTTGTTGTTATAACAAATTTTTATACTAATTTATTTCTTTTAAGTTACATATTTTATCATATTTGTGATTTCTCTTATAAATTACTAAAAAAATATTATATTATGGCTTCAAAAAACGACAACGAGACAGAATGAAGCAATTACACGCAAAGCTCCCTGCACATCAACAATTCAGTTCTATTAATGTATCAGATCACTTGCTACAAATGTGGTGTAAGTCTGATCAAGTTTATTTGTCATGCAAATTAATTTTTTATAGTTTATTTAATTAAAATATATATTTACTCAGAGTACTTTTAATCAATACTTGTTTTGCTTAGTTTTTATTTTAAAAATTATTTTATTTTATTTTTTGTTAATTTGAGACTTAAATATATTTTTAATTTCTATATTTTAATACTTTTTTAGTCTTTTCAAATAATTTTTTTTTTGTTTTGTTCTTTTTATTTTAACAAATTATTATTTTAATTTCCTTTTTGTGTGTGCTTTAGTCAAATATTGATATTTAATGTATCTTGGTTAATTAAATCAACACTAAAAATTAAAAAAAAATGTTAAGGTTAAAATAAAAAATATTTGAAAGAATTAAAAACTAAAAAGTTGCTGAATGTGAAGACAAAAATCATATTTAATTTAAATTTAATTAGGTTTATAAATATATTTTTCTATTTTAATTCTCATAAAATGAGTTTGGAAAGTTATTAGGAATTTATTTTAATTGTATACTTTTTGTGGCTTCTCAGTTTTTTATTTTAAAGAAGGTAATGGAAAATTTTACACCATTTGTTTATTATAAAATCCTAGGAGTCTTATTCGACTCAAGAACAATTTTAAAGATAATATTTGTAGGTTTAGATAAAATTATTGATATATTTAAAAATTTTCAAAAAATCTTCTAAATGTATATTGTGTACTGAATCGTTTAAATAGTTATAATTATATTAAATTTGTATCATAATACTTATTTTAAAGTTATATATATTATTAATTTATTTAAATATAAATATCTTAATTTATTTAAAAAATCTTAGAAAGAAAATTTTTACATAAACTTTCAGGTCAAATTATATTTTAAAAGACTATGAAAAATCTAAAAAAACCTATATTAAATGAATATGTTAGGTTAAAACTTTAAATTTAAAAAAAAAATTAAATTCAAGTCTTATAAAATATAAATTATCTTAATTTCACTCCTAGGCTCGATCGTTAGTGGTTAGTTTAATTTTTTTAAGTCACAAGTGATAATAATAATTGATTTTAAAGATAGAGAGATCATTTAATTAATAAAATTAATGATTTATATTTTATTAAATTAAAAATAACCAATATTTTATTAAAAGTAAAATATTTAACAATAAAAAATATTATTTAAATAATTAAAGTTTAATTACTATTAAGCTCGTAAATCAAATAATAGAAAATTATTTCAATCTTATTCAATTTAAATAAGATTAACTCAAACTGAAGATACATTTAATTTATATAAAATAAAAAATTAAAGTTTTAAAATTCACAAAATTACATCCGAATTTAATAACTATTGTTTGTTTATTTTTAAAACGGAATCGTTGCAAAACCAATAAACTGTTAGATAAACTTGTATAAAATCGACCTATGTAAACTAAAAGGGGAAGGCAACTCATTCTTGAAGAGGGTTATTAGACATATCTTTATTTTATTATATTAGTATAAATTTAAATATTTTTATATTAAATATAAATCATTCATTAACTTATATATAACGATTAAAAAATTAATAAATTATAATTCATTAAATATAAATTAAATAAAAAATTTAAATTAAATATAAAAAATTTTAAATTTATAAGCATAAAAATTCTGCTCATGTCCATGTTATTAATGCAAAGTTAGAATACCATTTTCTTTAGCAAATTAATATTTTTCTATACAATGATATTGTAATTTCTTGGGTGGGGTTGTTATTCAGTAAAAAGGGTGATAATTTGGAAATCCAATGAGATATTGTGGTACAATTGCATTTATAACGACGAGAAAATTAGGCATAGGGTTCAAACGAGGTCTACGAATCAAATGGCACCCACTTAAATTCTCTCCTTTTCTTTTCTCATTGCATGGTACAGCCCTTGGAGAGGTCCACTTAACATCTTACCTTTTAACTCTTAACCCATAGTTTTGTATCTACTTTTAGCCCCCCTTTTAAATTATATTATATGAATTAATAAAAGTAGTTAAAATTAATTTTATTTTTTAAATATTATATAATATAATAAATTTATTTTTATTCAATATTATTAAATTTAATTTTACTATAAATAATTACTTTTATTAATTTTGATTTAAATTTTCTTCAACTTCATTGTTAAAAGAAAATTTTAAAATATAATAAATATTTTATAGAAATTATTAAATATCTTATAAAATAACTATTATAAATTTATAGCAACTGCCTTATAAAAAAATATTAAAAAAATATAACTTAAAGGGTTAGGGCTAAAACTAGAGATGATGAGAAGAATGACAAATAAAAATCAAACAGAATTAGTACTTGGGCGTTTTAAAATTGAAAAATAAAAAAGTAAGCACTGCAGTTCAAAAATAATATTATAATCATTATAATATGATTATAATATTATTTTATTATTACTATTTTAGTTATAATAAATATAATAAAATTAAAAAAATAATGGTTTTAAAAAAATATAAATTTGTGAAAAAATAAATAAATTAAGATTTTAAATTATTAATTAGTTGAAAACCAAATTTTTTTAATCTTTCTAAATAATATTTACTAATTAATAAGCTAAATCTCCAATTTCTTCGAATCCTTTATTATAAATTTTTGTTTTTATTCTTATAAATGATATAATTTCTATACCTATATTCTTTAAGACACGTGTTTTATTTATTTTTGACAAGTGTTCTACATAAAAATAAAATAATACTTTATTCTTAGTTGATTATATGATCAAAATGAACATTTTTTGCTCTTTAATCAATTACAAATTTGTTCAATTAACTCGAAGTATAACAGGTATTAGTAAATCATTATTAATATGTTTTTTATTAATTAAATATTTAAATAAATTTAAACAACATTTTTTCTATATATTTTTAAAGGTTGTATGTTTATATGAATATCCATTCAATATTATTGCTAGGTAAATATTTTTGTAGACACACTTTAATAACTAAAAGTTGGCTGTTGTGATTTGTCTTTTCTAAGCAATTACAATATTTATTCCATAACTTTATTATTTGAGAATTTTAAAAAATGATATTACATGTAATCATCATTAGTTTTATATATTATAACCTTTTTCTTTTTTTCACATTCACACATGATAAAAATATACCTTCAAAATTAAAAGAGACTTTTTTTTGGTTATTTCACTTTGCTGTTCACAATTATTTTCTAATTGGATAATGCTATACTACATAAATTTTTAAATTTATTATTAGATAAATTAGGGGGAAAGAGAATTAGTGTTGGAAAAAAAGATAAAATATTAAAGAGAAATAAAAAAAATTATTCTAAATGTAACAATATTTTTCTATCCTATATGTGTGTGTGTGTGTGTGTGGTTATCGACAATAAGATCAATTATTGGGTTTAACCTACCCTTCCCAGCTGAAAAATGAGCGACTCAGTTCGTGCAACTGATGCAACCACGGACAACAATGGCCAAGGTACCACTCAGGTTAACCTCTACTTTTAATCTTTTATGCCAAAGGTGCATACCAAACTCTGTTTCCATCAATTCTTCACTTCTTCTATCTTCTCTCTTGTCTCAGAGATGAAAAAGGAGGCTCCTATGCCGGAATTCTCCGCAGACGAGGAGGATCTCATTGCTAGAATGTTTAGATTGGTTGGAAACAGGTTGCCTTTATCTTTTATAAACACTTCAAGAATTTAGTATTTATGTTTTCTAATTTGTATATATGCATATATATGTCTGTGCTGGAGATTATGTATGTTTACTTTTTCGTAACATAATTTTTTTCTAAAATAAGAATAAAAAACAAATCAAATTAAAAGTGATAAGTTTCAAAAGAGCAAGTGTGTATTTAGAAATATGTAGAAAAATATATATAATACAAAAGTTATAATTAATAACATTAAGATAAATGTTCATTTTATGACCATTTAAACGTGGGAACAATTATACACTTTACGTGCAAATTAACAGTACGTACGCGAAAGTTTGGTCCTTGAAGGAAGTGAATGTGAAGCCTTGACTTTGACATGTTTTAGGTGGTCTCTTATTGCTGGGAGAATCCCTGGAAGGACTGCAGAAGAGATTGAAAAGTATTGGACTTCAAAGTGCCCTTCAAAAACTAATCAATGTTCCTCTTTTTCTCAATCAACGCTGTAATAAAGAACAGTTCAGCGGATATGTTTTCTATATTCTACTATATATGTAATATATTACTGTCATAAACCTAACTATAAGATAATACAATGTGTGACACTAGTAAAGAGACATGGAAAAGCTTGCTTATATATTTGGTATCCAGAGAATTTAACAAAAAGGAGGCATCTCAGTCATCATTTAGAATACTTGCATGACATATATATATATATATATATATAGAGAGAGAGAGAGAGAGAGGGATATTCCCCTCTCAACATCTTCCATTCCTTTGGTTTGACAAGTGCAAGAATTTGTTGTCCTCTCTCAAAAGTCCCCCAGAAATGTTGCAGAATGTTGTCACTTTAATAGGGAGATTATTTAAAAGTTTTCACAAATATTAAGTTAAGAATATTAGATTTCTATATTTGCTATAAACATTTTAAAAAATATTTTTAGATGACTAACATTTCTTACGATCAACAATTTTAAAAATATAAAATTATCTAAAAAAAGTAGTTATAAGACGTGTAATTTATTTGATTATGTATATTCAAATTTAAATTATTTTAATATTTGTATACTTATCTTTTTACAATAATTGTTATTAATTCTTAATTTATTTAATTGTCCCTACTAAGATCCATGGTTTCGGATTTATATGCAAACAACGTTAATTTAAATTATTATAATTAGTTTTAAAATCATGACTATTATTCTAAATTTATAGTAAGTATGTTTATTTTGTTATTCTTAAGTTGTTACGTAGCGTTGTTGTTGAGTTTCGTCATACCTTTAGAGAAGATAATCCGGCAGATGTGCGGTTGATGACATCTTTTAAAGATATGGGATGTTTGTCTGTACCGTTTATTGTATGCAAAATCTTTGATTTATTACTTAGGGTATATATTTTTACTTTTTTCATATTAGATAAAATTTATATTTTTATTTTTAATTAAAATTAAAGTTTTATTATGGTAAATGTCTATATTCTAATAATACTTAAATTATCCTTTTATATTTTGGGTATATTATTGGGATGAAAATTACCATTTCCCTCTTTTTATCCATTTTCCAATCCTACCAATACATTTTTGACAAATCAATAAAATTATTCACGTCAATTTTTTGTTATCTAAATATTTCACTATAACATTGTTATCTCTCAATCATCGTATTTTACTATTCAGCGTTTTATTATCTAACTCATTGTACCAAAATTTTGTCCAATTGCAATTGAGCAAACCCAAGTCAATTTTGGTGATCCCTATTTTTATAACTCAATTATGACAAATTTATTCACATCATAAGTAGATTGTGCATAGGAATGAAAATAGGTCAGGTCAGACCAAACTTTACTCTAAACAAGTTTGGTCTGTAACATAATTATTAGGCCTGAGTCTGACTTGTTACCTGTTAAAGGCTTTAGTTTATGCCTGACTTGCCCTGTTTAAGTGGCTTGGCCTAGCAGTCTGTTAACAAAGCCTGTTACAAAAAAAATTTAATATTAATAAAAATATAAATATTTTATTATCAAATTAGTTTATACATTTTTTTAATTTCTATCTATATTCTTAATAATTATTAAATAATTATACTAATATTTATAATTTTATAAATAATTTTTAAAATACTATTTAAGTATTAATTATAAATATTTTATATTAATAAAAATTTTATTTATATTTTTCTTGATTTATTTTTTAAAATTATATAAATAGTAAATATTTTAGTTTTATTTTAGAAACATATTTTGTTTATTTAAAGACATCTTATATTCAACAAATAAAATCATAATAAATACATAAAATTGATAAAAGAAAACAATAACATTCACACAGTTTGTTGAATTAATTAAAAATTATTATTATATTTTAAAAAAATAAATTTAAACTTAATGCAATATATATATATATATATATATATATATATAATAGCAATAATAATAACTATTAAATTAAAAAAAATAATTACAAAAAATAACACTTACAAAATTTATTGAATCAACTAAAAAATTATTATATTTTAAAAAGTAAATAAATATCGTCATTATAAAAATTGTAGATAATAAATACTTATATTATAAAATTCATAGATGCAGAAAAATAACATATGAGCATAGGAAGAATTATTAAAATTTATATTTAAATTAAAATAACTTATATTTCTAAATTTTTATCTTAATTAAAAATATGTGATAAAACTTAATATAAAAATTTAAACTTAATGTACTATATATATATATATATAAATAAAAATAATAATAACTATTAAATTAAAAAAATAATTACAAAATATTTAATTTTATTTGTTTCATTAATTTGTTATTTTAAATTAACAAATAAATATAAAATTAACTACACTATAATATTAATATAATATAAAAAATATTACTGATACAATAAAGTAAAACACATACTTATATATTACATAAAAATTGATAAATTAATTAATAATTTAATTAAAACATGTGGAAGTTACAAAAATATATATTATTATATAATTTATTTATAATTATATTATTTATATTATTTGCTATATGGTCTAGTTATGTATATATATATATATATTATAATAAATTTTTTTTTTATTTTATTATCATTTTTTTAATAAATTTTTACTTTTAAATAAAATATAATTCAGATTTAAGCAATTTCTATTTATTATAAATAAAAAGAATTATAACATAATATATTAATATAATAATTAAATAATTAAATTAATAATAATAAAATTAAGAATATAAAAAATATGTTAATATAATTTTATTATTTTATTTTTAAATTTTATTTTGTTTAGTTTTTATTACGTCTTATTCTTGTTAAAAATTTAATTATTTTTTAAATTGTTTAAATATAATAATTTATTATTAAATAAATTTATTATTTAAAAAGTGTAATCATGTATAAATATTTTTAATTTTTAATAAAATATAATTTTTATTTATTATAATTATAAATAAATAAAATTATAATATAATATATTAATTTAATAATAACATAATTAAGAATATAAAAAATATATTATTAAATAAATTTATTATTTAAATATATTTTGATAGCTTTATTTTTAAATTATATAATATATATATTTATTTATATTTATACAGGTCGGTCTATCAGACTTAACAGACTTTATAAACAATTTAAGAGTAACTTATTTATTTAAACAGGCCTTAAAAAAGACCTGAGCCTGGTTTATTTATCAAAAAAAGTCAAATTAAGCCTAAATCAGGTAAGACCTCATGCTCCTGTCAAGCAGCCAGTCTGCTTCCATCTCTAATTGTGCATCTATTAGTTTTGGGTCCAAAAATTCCAAAACGTAGATAATTGAACTTTCTGTAATGTGACACATTTTCGACCAAGCTATTCTATGGTTGAAATACATTCCAGGTAAAGTGAGATTGCGATTTATCACGTGGGTTGGTGTGGTTCTCTTCTCAACCACTGCGTCTTCCATAAAAAGCATGTTAATGAGAAATTGAAAATAACGAAAGCATCTGAAAGCAGCAAGTGCTGATCAATAACAAAGAGGCATTTTTATTTTTTATTTTAAACAACCGTTCAAATAACAGATAAAGAAATCTTCAGATGCAAAAATAATTTCATATTTTTACTTGAAAATTTGATTTAATTTAAATTTAATCAAATTCATAAAACATTAAAAATCATAAAAACTAAAGTATAAAATTTCTAAACTACCTAACATTGGATTGAACATTAAACAAACTAAAGAAAATTTAAAGTATTTAACCCACAAACGTTCAATATTCTGTGGTTAAAAAAACTGAGCCCGAAACGTAATTCTTCGAGCGGACCCTACAAACAGCTGACATGAATATCGGATAACGACCTTTCTTTAAACAAAATTAATGAAGGGCAATTAATGTCTCTTCACTCTCCAGTGACAAATTTTTTACTTTAGGATTCAATTCATGCAGGCTTGACGTTAGTCATCCAAAAATGTTTTTTTTTTTTTTCAATAAATAACTTTTTAAATATTTTTAAAAGCGTTTACGGTAAAAAAAAATGATAATTTGTAAATAAATAATTTAAAAATATTTTGGAGATTGGATTTACATGATGTCCAAATTGGTGTTGTAAAGTAGATGATTAAACAGAACTAATAAATGATAATCACGCAGAACTTAATCAAACATAGATGTTTTTACATAAATGTGCTAAATAAGAGCCAAATTGCAAGAACAAAAATAAGCAAACTAAACTAAAACAAATGCAGAAATGTAAATCTGTGAAAAATGTAACATATGACTCTTTACAACAATAAACAACGACTACCGTGAGTCTCCTGGTAGTTGGTGTCTGACGCGGTGCAGGTTTTCAGCATTCAGAGAATTTAGGTGTAGTGTCTGCGTGCAAAAAATTGTCTTTTATAACATGGAGTTTTGAAATATTTATAGGCAAAAGGACCACCAATGTTCTCATTTTTTTTTGCGGGCATTTCTTAGTGACTGTCTTCAACTACTGCCCATTATCCGTGACTGGCTCTGGTCATGCTGTCGGTTGTGGTTTCTTTTATGACTGCTATTACCCACGTTCTCGCTTCATGTTTATTGAATCTTCGTCTAGTGATAACTGTTGGTAACTGCTTATGAGCTTTGCAATAGCTCTTGAGTCTTTCCATGTCCCTTATAGACTTAGAATCTTTTATTTTGTTTCCTGTTATTTTCGACCAGTTTTTAAGAGAAATCTTGGAGACTTTTTTAGTGTTATGGACTTAAAATAATTTTTCCTCAATTTCTATTTTCTGACTAATTCTATAGAATTTGAGAGCCCTTTTTGGTCTTATGGACTTCAAATGTTTTTTTGACTATTTTCTGTTTTTCAAGCAATTCTTGAGGGAATATGAGGTTCAACTAGGTTTGTGGACTTAAACTATTTCCTATTAGTCCAATTTTTTGAGCTACTTTGGGTGTTGTGGACTTAAAAACTCCTCGAACAACTGTCAGTATTTTAGACTTATAATATTCTCCTGTTAGTCCTATTTTTCGAGTAAATAGATGTAAGAGACTTGAAAACTCTTGAAAACTCCTCTAAAACCCTCCAGTCTTGTGGACTCAGAATATTTTTCTGTCAGTCTTACTTTTCGAGTTGTTTTTTAGGTGTAAGGGACTTAAAAACTCCTCAATACTCTTCTAAAAACCTCTAATCTTGTGGACTTGAAATATTTTCTTATTAGTCTTATTTTTTGAGTAGTTTTTTAGGTGTAAGTGACTTGAAAACTCTTTAATACTCCTTGAAAAAACCCACAATTTTGTGGACTAGGATAATTTTTTGATAGTCTTATTTTCTAAGCAATTTTAGCTATTCTTAGTCTAGAGATTAGAAAATTCTCAAAAACTCTTCGAAAAGGCCTTCAATCTTATAGACTTGAAAGATTTTTTACTACTCTCCTATCTTTCAAGCAATTTTGAGGGAAGCCTGAGTGTGATAAAAGCTTCTAAAATGGCTCAAAATGTAGCCTTTTCAAAAAAAATTTAAGACTTCTTGAATTCGCATCTATTTTTAATAATGAGGTTCCTTCTATAACTCTCCACAACCCCTCGAAATATAGTTTCTTCCACTGTAATTTTATAACTTAAAAAAAATTTCTTACTCCAAACAAATAGTAAATTCACATTCTTATTTAATATTTATTTAATAAAATACAACTTTCTTACATCTATTCGAGGATAGATAATAAAAAATTAATAAATAATAAAATTTTATTGAAATTACAATATTGGCTAATGTGTGATTTTAATGCATAGGATCTTATAATTTTTAAAAATATTTTTTTATTTGTAAATAATTATATATAATAAAAAAATCATAATTTTTATTACAAATTATAGTATCTAAACGTGCTAAAAAATTGAATTATATTAAATTATGTAATTTTTTTAAATATATATATATATATATATATATATATATATATATGAGCTCTTATTGTATAGTATTTTCCATAGCTTAAAAAAAATATTTTAACAAAATAATTTTTATTCGATTCTTAAATATAACATTCTAGTAAGAATCTTTACATCATTGAATTATAACGACATTGTTAAAATTCAACAAAAACACTCTTTATCACCTGTTATGAATCATCATCTTGTTTATATAATAGCTATTATTTTAATCTTGTTATTTTTATATATAATATTGTTTATGTAAGTACTAAAAAAGGTATATTATGTATATGAATTGTGAGGAAAGATATGCCATGTGTAGGTATAAAATTTATAGTAATAAAGGAAAAACATAAAAATATGAAATAATAATGTAATAACAATAGATAACTCCAAGGATCATTTTATAAATAATTTTATTTAAAATATTGTTTAATTAACTTTTTTATATATAAATTAAATTAAAAATATATTTCTTATAAGGACTAAAATAGTATTTAAATTAGAAGTCAAATATATATCATATAATAAATTTTAAAAAACTTATTAAAAGTATTTAGTCTCATCATAAATTATAAAGTAATCTAAATTACAAATTAAAATAATTTCAAAATATTTCTTTAGAAAATACAAATACTTTTAATAAATTATACTCTACATTAATATTTAGATAAGCATAGAAAAAAAACATTTATAATTCAATTTAATTCTGTTC
The DNA here is from genome assembly GCF_003935025.1 of Abrus precatorius. Lineage (NCBI taxonomy): Eukaryota > Viridiplantae > Streptophyta > Magnoliopsida > Fabales > Fabaceae > Abrus > Abrus precatorius. The sequence goes on along the minus strand of NW_020874292.1, from coordinate 27,424,504 downwards.
TTTTTAAATATGATAAATAAAAAACAAAATAAACCGTCATATACTATTTTTATTTATTTTTTTGTCATCGGAGAGGGAGAAGAGAATGAGAAAAATTTCAAGAGCAAGGTTTCAAAATCTGGTCATCTTGCATATAACTTGCTACTATTTTAAAAATTAAATAGCCACACTTGGGCCAAATTTGGGCTGACCAATATTTTGGTATAGCTTGAGCCCGGGTTCGGAAATATTTGGGCTGGCCAATATTTTGGTCTAGGATGAGCCCGGGTTGGCTGAAAATAAATATTGAGCTGGAAACGATGGCTTAGCCCAAACAGGGATTTTAATTTGATTAGATGGATTAGATAAGTTTGTCTTGCTCCTTATATTGAATTATCTTTTTTTTTTTTAGTTATTTATCTAGAGAAAAGATGATTTTTTTCTATTTATATAAAAATAAAAATAAAAATAATATTAATTATTATTTTTTATTAATACTCTTTTTCCTAAGTTAAAATTTGAAGCACAATAAATGAACTAGTTATCCTGATTAAGTAGCCTAGAAGTCAAAGACACTACTCATTAATATAGGTAAAATATGAAGTTCATTTAATAATTTTAATAAAATACTTAAATTTTTTAGCTTTTTTAATTTTCTTATTTCTGTAGATAAATAAATAGGAATATAAGTAGTATTATGCTCCTTTGCTTCTTTTTAGAAGCTCTTACATTTAACTTCTCAAAAATTTGAAATACATAATTTAATTTCAGCCCATGATTTTTTTACAATTTATTTTACTTTCATATATTCTTCTCCTAAAAGCATTTTTTAAAAAGTATACTCAAATTGCATCTTAGTACATATATGGATTAGGTTGTTTTTGTTGTTAAGTTCTCCCATAAAACTATAAAAATAAGTAATTATTTTAAAGAAATAGTAGTTGACAAAAGAAAAATGCAAATTGGTTAAAGTTTAATCCCCAAATTAAATAATCTCTAAGGAAAGCACACTTAAGAGTTGTAAGCAGCTTGGAATCTCTGTTTACACGTCTACTTTGATGATATAAAACAGATTCATCCAATTGCAGAAACACTACTTTCAAATAATATTTCAACTAGTTAGTAGCGTTTGGAATGCATAATATACCATTTCCCCCCCTTATTTTCTCACAATTTTCTATGGTTAACGCAAGCCTCCTTTTGTTGGGTAACACAATGACAGTGACTCAGGAAATGAAATTTTGTTAAAATAATAATTGAGTAATTACACCTACAAGTAGAGGAAAAGTGCGTAAATAGTAACTGATCATCATCAACCTTTAGTTTGCTAAGTTCTTCCTCTTAAAAAAGCGATCTCATCCCAACTAATATAACCTTTCTATGCATAATAATTAATGGTTCACTGAAAGCTTGTCCCACCTTACAGAAAAAAAGGCGCATTGGAAGTGTTTATCCTTTGTCAGGTCTTAGCCATGAAGTGTTTAGAAGCATGGTTAGTTGTGACAATGATATGGCCTAACTATACACCAAATTTTCTTATTAAACTTAGTATGATTAAAATAGGCACAGATTAATCACCACTCCTACTCTTGGATCTGAGTAAACTTGTCCCAATGCTGTAGGCTTCCATCACTTTTCCATCGAAAGGCATTCTCTATGTGTGGACCCCTTTGTCTTTGTCCACAAATTTTTGTTCATCAAATAAGATAATTTGGATTTGATATATTTGGGAGTTGATGGTCAATTTTAAAGTTATTTGTAACATCAGACCAAAAAAATAAGTTATTTGTAATACAATAAGATGGAGTGACATCATCATATAATATAGATATAAGGAAGATTTTAGGCTAATTATTGCACCAGTAAAACCATTACGTGCAACTCTTAGAATATTGAATTTGGAAATTTTCAAATCTAGCATTGATTGGAATTTTTTTTACCTTACTCAATTTCGTAAGGATTGGCAGGTTCGCTTGATTTAAATATTGCCATTTCATTCGAATATTTCTCACGCGTTTTACTGTTTTCAAAATATTTTTTTATAATTACGATTAAAAGTTAGGTAAATTAAAAATTGAATGTAATTTTTAAAAAACTTAAACTATTGATAGATAGTATAAAACATTGTAGGTTCATTTAAATAGGTTTAATAACATTGTATTTATCCATTTATTTCACAATAATAAATCATATATTAGTAGGGCATTTTTCTTTCAAAATGCTAGAATAATAATTAAGCTTATGTGATTTCAAAATCACGAGTTGAAAGTAATGATCGAAAGACACTTGTAGTTGTTATTGCTCCACGAGTAAGTAAACAGTGTAGAAGCATCATTATCACTTCGACATCTCTTACTAGGTACCACTAAATAAATACCATTTCAACTGTACAGGTCATTATTATTTTATTATATCGAATGTTATAGTTAAGTTATATAAAATGATGATAACTATCTTGCTCATGCAGCACCTAATAATTTTTCGAGATGAGATATTATTGCATCGATGGTGTTAATATATACAAGTTTGTGTATCAAATGAAATTACCATGATAAAGAAAATTACTGTTTAATCTCCAATTTCAAATATAGGAGTGGATTGATAAATTATATGAAATTACGAGATATGTCAATAACATTGTAAAGGAAACATAATTTTCCTTTACTTCATTTTTAATAGAATAATAGTATTTTACAATTATGTTCTCATTTCATCTTGCACGTCTTCTGTATATTTTAAAAAGAAAAATGAGAGCATTATTTACTTTTACTTATAACATAGTATTATTTACTTTAAACATTCACTTTGGTGGCCCGTGGCTTTGACTTCCGCGACTCTGGATAGGAAAAATAAAATAGCATGCACTGTTGCATAAATATTAAAATAAACGAAAAGTTGAATTTTTTCTTCTCCATAACAAATTAGATCCTTATTTCAAAAGTTCAGTGCAAGAACTTATGTTATTCTCATTATTTGCACAAGCACCAACCAACCAAAGTGCCCTTGAAACACTTTTTAAAGAAAACGGTGTTATTTGTCTCATTATCTGCAAAACCGCAATAATATTATTTAGCATTGTTTATAGTTTTAACAAAAAGTACAAATTAAACTAACCATGAACAGCGCTCTGCTCAGTGATTATACATTTCATCATCACATATACACTTAATTTGCTTTCCCTTTCACAATTAACAAACGCAGGATGGCAAATTCGCTGAACAAAGAGAAAATAAAGTGGCATTGGGCGGAGAAGTTCTTAATCAGAATTTAGAAATTCCAAATTGAATTACAAGCTAATTAATAATTTATTACTGCTTAGGCTCACTGGCCACTGAGTTGGACTCTCTTCAGCCGAGTCCACCCAACCGAATCATTGCCCACCACCAAAACCAAAACAAATCGTTCTTAACTAACAATCACTTAGAATCGGATTAACAACCACAATAATAATTATAATAATCACAATTAATTCAATTACAAAGAGGGCCTAACCACTTACCCAAGAAAGCCCATAACTGAACCGGACCTTCAGCCATCGAACCCGGTTTGGCTCCACACCGCGTCGCGAACCCGGCTCAAGTCTCGGCCCTTCAACGTGCGACCCACCCCTTCAAACACCGAGTTCGCTGCCATCTTCCGGCTACGGGCCAAGTACTCGTGGGGCGGCACAATCTCCGATTCGTCCTCCTCGAGACCCTCGTCGGCGTCGTGCAACGACTCGACCGAGTCCACTCGGAGTATCTTGCTCCAGTCCGGCACGTTCACCGGCGCTGAAGTCGCCACGTGGCGTCCACGCGGCGTCGACGCCGCTTCCTCACGCGCCCGGAACTGGTGCACTATCCTCGGCGACGCGTTAATCGCTGGGTCTTCGAACGCCAGCGACAGGCCACCCACGGGACGGTGGTCGTCCCTGTCACGGGGAATCCGTCGCCGGTGACGACCGGAGGATCCGCCGTTGCTTCCGGCGGCAGCGTGTGGCTCCCACTCGCCGAGCGAAACATTCAAGTCACGTTCACCAGCATCTTCGCCGGTGGACCAGACATCCTCTTCCCGGAGCTCGGATGGGTCGACGGCGGCGGAGACTTGGCTGAAGGCGTAGGTTCCTAAGAAGCGCTCGCTGCGGCTGGTGGTCAATTTGCGACCTTTGGCCATATGCGGCGGAGGAATCGGTTGCGCCGCCGCCTGGAAATGGAAGCGTTGATTTGATTGTGAAGTAGGGGAAAAAGGGTAGTGTTATTCACTACTACTGCTACTACTATGAGTCCATTGCTCTTGTGCTTGAGCTGGGGGCACAGGGGTGGCACTTGCTCTGTATATATAACGTTTGCAATTTCATTTGAATTTGAGTTTGGGGTTCATTTTGTATGAATTTACTCTTATGGTGAAATGGAATTTAACTAATGACGACACAGTTAACCATGAAAAAATTAATAATGACATTATTATTTGAGTATGTTGTCGTCAATGGCACGCGACTGTGGTGGTGCGTGGGATAACTCGCGAATTTGGTTGGAGGAGAGAATGAACGAAACTGCTAGCATGTGCATCTTCAATGAAACCTTCTATTTTTAGAAGTTGATCGTCATCTCTGAAACGTATGAATAAGGTTTTTGCCATCTTTGGCCACCACACACTCCCTTCACTCATTTTTCATTGCGGTCAAAATAGAGGGAAAACACCCATGCCGAATATTCAATTTCTTTAGTGCTCTCACTGTTCAATAAGTCAACATTCAATATCTTATTAAATTATCATTTTAGTTTTACACTTAAATTATTTTTCTTTTAGTTTATATTAAAAAATATTAAGTAATTTTCATTATTTATCCAAGTTATAACAGTGTTATAATTTTTTTTACATGGATCGAACAAAAAATGGCATAACATATGTAGGGACTAATGAAGTATAAATATAAAGGTTAAGATAAAAAGTAATTTTAAGTTCATAAATCAAATTTAACATTTTACCTCGACCACGAAAATTTATTCATAAGCTACTTTATATAAAATTTTTTATATAAAAGTTAAAATAAAAAATAATATATTAATAAAAATTAGTTCGAATAGCAAGTGACTCAATATCACTTAAACAATATTTTAAGTTCAAATTTTGTGTATATAAAATTTTTTAATAATAGACTTACTTACTATATTTAAGTACATATTTGAATCAAATCCATATTAAAGCAGATGAAAAAAAATAAAAAATAATATTAAATATAAAAATCAAATTTATAATTAAACTTTATTTTTTATACTTTATTTCTATATCCATCTAATATTTGTACTTTTTGTTGTTTTTTTAAGATTCATTCTTGTTCTCGTTATATTTTTTTTCTATTTATCTTTCCTCTTAACACTTCATTTTATTTCAAAAAAGAATAAAATGAATTTAGATCTATAGAAAAAGTAAAAAAAATGATTTTTTAAGTTATTTGGTATGAACAAAGTAGAAAGGAATAAAGATGAGTTGTTTTTTTGTTTATTTAGTTGATAAATGAAAAGAAAAAACTATTAAATAGTAATTATGTTTTTAAAAAATATGAATTATACATATAATATTAATATTATTTTATATGCTATTTTTATATTTTTAATATAATTTATTAATAATATAAATATTGTTGTAACGTTATGAAAATATAATGTTATTTTATATATATTTTTGCCCTTACTGTATATTAAAACTATCCTTTAAGAAACTATTAAAATTAAAGGACAAGAAATGAACCAATTATTTTTCAGGTTTTGAGCTTTATATGCATAAGTACAAGAGTTGTTACTTCACCGAAAATGGGACTTGAGTTTTAGTTGAACCCGTTGTTATTATGGGAATCTTATCATATTAAGAAAACTAAAAATACCCAAAACACGAAGACTAATCCAAAAAGTTAAAGATATCATCGGAAAAATAAAACAAATCTCTCCCTTCATTTTCTTTCCAAATGTGTAGAGAATTAAATTTGATCAAGGAAACGTTTGGAAGAGTATATAAAAATGTTTTATAGTTTTTATAATCTTTATTAAATTTTATTTTAACCAATTTTTTATAATAATATTTTTCATTTTTTTTAAATGTTATGATATTAGATAAACTCGTATGAAAATTCATTAAATAAATATTTAATTAAATTGTATCCATCAAATGCATCTTAAGTCTTGTAATCCTTTTATTTTTTTTCCTAAATTCTTCGTTTAAGCATAAGAGTGATAATCATATTATTTCTAATTTAACTCGTTTACTTTTTTCATCTTAATCAAATTTTTTTAAATAGTCTTCTAAAGATTAAATTATCCACAAGCATGTTATAAAAGGTTGTACGCATAAATTAGTTTTTAAAATATTTGTGATTAAATTAAATATTTTTAATTTATCTTAAAATTAATTCTTCAAAAATATAAAATATCAGAAAATTGGTCTTTAATAAATATTAGAGTGGTAAAAAGAGTTTAACGATAAATTAAATCTTAAGAATATTTAAAATTTTATTAAAATAATGATTAATAAAAACTAAAGTGACTAATTTAGTGACTAAAACTTTACAAGACTAACCTAATAACAATTCAAATATTTGAAGGATCAATTTATTGATTTAGACATTTAAAAAATCTACTTAATACTATTTTTTTAATTTTTGAAAGACTAAATTAAAAAATTTATTGTAATGTAAAGTTACATTCTAAGGGATGTCAAATACTTATTTTCTTAACAAATTTATGCAACTCAGTCCATTATTGAATTATATAGTGTTTGAAAACATAGAAAAAAGGAAATGAGTGATGATTAATGAAAAAAAAAATATTGGTTTATCTAAGAGACAATGAGAAAAATAAAATTATATATATATACACACACTATGAGGCTTACATAATTTTCTCTCTCCTTTAATTATAAAATGGAAAAAATAGAGATTCGGATCATCTCCCGTAACTGGATGTACAGTTACGTTAATTTTGTATTTTTGTTTAAGTAAAAATACAAAATTTTGCCTAACTGGAGAGTTCTGTTCCCGCCAAAATGAGAGAGGATCCTGATTCGAGAAATAGTTTGTGTAAATGAAAATTTTTTACCAACGAATTTATTATTAGAAATTAATTTTTAATGTATTGTAAGTGTAAACTCTGAACCTTAAATATTTTTACATAATCAATCAATTAGAATATTTTATTAGTATAATTGTTAAATTAATTACTACAAAAGTCAATAATTTTTACTATAATAATAACTTATAATTTGATGATAGTATTAAAAAGATTATACTATAATTAATTTTTTATGAAATTAATTTCAACATGAATATATGATATTTTATCTTACTATTTTTCCCACCATAATAAAAAGGAAAAGGTTTTATTTTTTATTTTTTTCCCCTCACATTTTCTTGACATCTAAACAAAGCACGTGCAAAAGCGACATCATATGTAACTCATATAGTATTTTATATTCCATATAACTGGTATATTAGAATAAACTTGTATCATGTATTTTTTTAAAAAAATTTATAAAAGAAAATATTTTTTTAAATTAATGAGAATTAATAATAGTTTATTTAAAATAAGCTGAATGAAACATTGTTATAGTAAAAAAAAAAAGATATCAGAATCACATCAAAGTAATATTTCTTTATGTTTTTGTGTCATTACCAGAACAAAAGTTTAAGGAAAAACTTGATTTAATACTAAAAAATAAGAATAGCCTATTAATACTAAAAAACAAAGAATAGCTCAACTGAACATTCAATGATTTTCTAACTAGATTGATCATTGGTTGGATAAGAATCTTCTGCAATGACATTATCATTGGAAGAGATCTTAGTCATTAAAATAATATTTTTATTTTAAAATTAATAAATATAAAAATACATGCTTAAAATTAATATTGAATTTGGTGTAGTAAAAAAATTTACTGGTTTCGTGTTCAATACATCCTCTTGCAGTAATGTTCAAGACGAAATGGATCGTTAAATTGACATGAAGTAGGTCATTGAAGGTTGATGAAGTGTTAATTTATTGGTTGGTTAATTTGAATTTCAAATGTGAAGAGTCATTTGAAGATTATTTAATGCATTTTTAAATTTAGTTGTAGTAAATGACTGTAGTCATTACACTTCATCCGATAGTCATTTAAATATATATTTTTAAAAATAATAGATATCATCCATAATAGACAATGTTGCTTATTTTAGCTGTTTTACAAAATTAAGCACGCATTACTTAAATCAACTTTCATTAATTATATTTATAATTACTAGTTAGTTTTTGCACTAAAATCACGCTTGACATTTTCTTAAAACACTCCAAAATTTACATTCTCAAGGATTTTTAAGAATTCTTCAAGCATACCTTCCACCTAGCGTTTTTTAAACACAATCCAGCATATCAATCATTCTAGCATTTTTTTAATTAATAAATCATAAATTGGTATCTTTATTAATTTAACAGTTCGTTCAAGTTACAAAAAAAAATTGCATCCAGTCCTGCAAGATTTGCTCCTTATTATGAGTTGTGATTCAGATTTCTAAGTTTTAAATTATTGATTTCTAGAGTATTTAATTTTGTGTTAAAATATATATGTTTCTACATTTACGTTATTAGTTATCATTTTTATATTGAATTCACATTTATAAACTTGTTAATGTATATTTTTTAAAGACAAGCTTCATTGATTCAACAAATAGGATTAGATGTAACCCTTTGGGAGTTTTATTTGTGTTTTACTTGTATTACCTTTTTCTTGTTAGATATGTTTTAATTTAATTTAATTTTATAATTTTATTAGAAAATAGATTCAATAACTTGATCCCAATCATCCTTGAAACGTAATAATTCCTCTACATAAGCAACTTTCTGAAACCTCAACTTTCTGAAACGTAATAATCCCAAATAGTAAGAGATGGATTGAATTTGTCAGACCCGTTTGGATTAGATGCATTGATTTGGAAAAATCCAGAAACACGGGATATGAAGACAATTGGGACAACGCAAGTCGATCCCGTTCAATCCAAAAATGAGAAAGAGAGGGTCAATGTGCGTGAATCCCTTCGGAAGGCATGCTCTGTGAAAGGTAGTCGAGGTAATGAAGGAGGGAAGAGACATAAGAGCGCAGTTTTCATAGAACCTTCTCGAAAAAACCCTAAGAATCATAATAAAGAAGCGTCAATGCCATCGCAACTTAGAGGACAGGTATTGCTAACTGATGAAATCTCAGCTAATGTTTCCAAGAGCTTCGACAACTCGCATCCTTCCAATCCTTCAGTGGAGGTGGGGGAGCGAATTGTTGCTACAGATTGTGATGATGAGGTAATGGCATCGAAGTTACTAGACATTGGCAAGAAGGTTAGTTTGGTTGTACATGGGAATGATGAGCAGGTTCGAGAGAAATTGATTGAGATGGAGGTACATGATAGAACGATTGCGAAAGAATATGGGGTTCGCTTTGATACTAAATGAAGATTGGCTCATTTAATTGTAGAGGGCTGGGGAGTGCGATAAAGCAAAAGAAGGTGTGTGAGATTGTTCGCTCTGAAGGTCTGGAGTTCTTGGCGATTCAGGAAACAAAACTTGAAATATGTAATAGTAATTTATGTACGCGTTTGTGGGGTTCTGTGAATTTTGATTGGTGTGCCTTGCCTTCCATTGGCAGAAGTGGGGGTATGCTTTCACTTTGGGATACTTCCAAATGTAAAATACTTTTCTCCTTTTCTGGTACTGGATTCCTGGGTATTTGCTTGTAGGTATTGGCTACTGAAAACCTATGTGTTGTGGTGAATGTCTATGCATCGTGTAGACTAAGTGAGAAGAGAAAGTTATGGGATGATTTGCTCATGACAAGAAGGGGTCTTGGCAAATTTATGTGGTGTATATTGGGTGACTTCAATGCTGTGAGACAAGTGACAGAGAGGAAGGGTTGCCAGGCAGACTATGGTATCTCTGAAATGGAGGGCTTCAATTCTTTCATTCAGGAAATGGAACTTGTGGATCTTCCACTTGTGGGTAAAAAATTTACATGGATAAAAGGGGATGTTTCTATGATGAGCAGGCTGGATAGAGTCCTTGTTTCTAGTTCCTGGCTTGATTACTGGGGAGATGGTTTTATTCAGGTTCTGAGCAGAGATGTGTCTGATCATTGTCCCATTATTCTTAAGCACAAAGTGGTTAACCGGGGTCCGAAGCCATTTCGATTTAATAATTGTTGGCTGACTCATAAAGAAGTTGTGGAGGTGGTGGAGGAAGCGTGGAAAAGAGATATTACCCTCCCATGGGCTGCCCAGAGAGCTAGCCAGAGGTTACGGAATGTTAAGATTGCATTAAAAAAATGGAATATTGAGGTATTTGGAAATGTTGATAAGGTGATCTCTGATTTGACAACTGAGTTGAGCTTGATAAAAATTCAGTGGTAGAACTTTCTGATGTGGAGAAGAAGCGTCAACAAATGTTGGTGGGTGATATTTGGAAGGCTAAGAAGAATAGAGAGAGTCTCATAGCCCAAAAAGCTCGGGTGAGATGGGGGAAAGAGGGTGATTTAAATACAAAGTTCTTTCATTTATGTGTTAATAGGAGGCGGCGACGAAATAATATACATGCACTCCAAATTGGAGAGAGATGTGTCGAAGAGGTTAATGAGATTAAAACAGGTGTGGTGTCCTATTTTGCGGCTCATTTTAGTAGTAGAAGTTGGCTTCGACCTACTATTGATATTAACAATTTACCAAGAGTCTCTGTTCTACAGAATGAGGAGCTTGTTAATGCTTTTTCGGAGGAGGAAGTGGGAAAGATGATTTTGGAGTGTGAGGGTGATAAAAATCCGGGGCCTGATGGTTTCAATTTTGTGTTCCTTAAGAGGTTTTGGGGAGTGATCAAGGAAGAAGTGATGGGTATGCTTACTGAATTTTGTAGAAATGGGAAGCTACCTAAGTCTTTATTATCTTATTTTGTAGCACTTGTGCCAAAAGTGTCTTTCCCACAACAGATATCTGATTTTCGGCCTATCTCATTATTAGGTTGTCTTTATAAGATTGTTTCCAAGCTTTTGGCAAATAGGTTGAAAGGAGTTTTGAATTCAATAATTTCAGAAGAACAATCAGCCTTTATCCCGGGAAGGAACATGTTAGATAGTGTACTTGTGGCTAATGAAGCAGTTGATTATGTGCGGAGGTATAATAAGAGGTGTTTTGTGTTAAAGCTTGATTATGAGAAGGCGTATGATTCGCTAGAGTGGGGATATCTTTTGTTTATGTTACGTAGCTTTGGATTTTCAGACAAATGGGTCAGTTGGATGGAAGCTTGTGTGTGTGGGGGAAGCCTATCAGCTTTGATTAATGGTTGTCCTACATTGGAGGTTCATATTGAGCAGGGCCTAAAACAGGGGGATCCTCTTGCCCCTTTTCTTTTTCTTGTGACAGCGGAAGGGTTAGGAGTTCTTATGCGGAAGGCGGTGACTTGTGGGTTGTTCTCTGGTGTGACGATTGGGGAAGGGGGACCAGATATTTCTTTGTTGCAGTTTGCGGATGACACATTGATTATGGGAGAGGCTTCGGTGCAGAATTTGTGGACTTTGAAAGCAGTATTGCGTAGCTTTGAATTAATGTCAGGTATGAAAATTAACTTCCATAAATCTTTTGTATTGGGGATTAACACTGGTGATGACTTTGAAAACTTGGCTGCGGAGGTCCTACATTGTAAGATTGGTAGTTTCCCATTAAAGTATCTCGGGTTACAGTTAGGTGTTAACCCGAGAAAGCCTAGTGCATGGAAGGGTGTGTTAGAGGCTCTTAAAAAGCGGTTAGCGTCATGGAAGTATAGGTATTTATCGATTGGAGGTAGGGTGACTTTGATTAATGCCGTTCTTAATTCTATGCCATTGCACTCGTTATCCTTTTTTAAGGTGCCGAAGTCGGTAATAAAGGAAATTGTCACTATCCAACGGAATTTTTTATGGAAGGGTGTTAAGGATGGATCTAAAATCTCCTGGGTGAAATGGAAAACTGTATGTAGACCGCGGAAGAATGGTGGCTTGGGCATTAGGAATGTGCAGTGGTTTAATTGGGCGCTTCTTGGTAAATGGTTGTGGCAAGGTGTTAATTGTTCTAGTTCATTGTGGGTGCGGGTGTTGGAATCTAGATATGGAAGATTAGCTTCTTCTCTTCAGCGTTTATCAGTTCACAACAGATGTTCTTTGTGGTGGCGCGATTTGCTGGAGGTTATTCATCAAGGGAATTCATGGCTGGATGAGAAGTTTGATAGAAGTGTGGGTGCAGGTTTACACACTCTTTTTTGGAGAGATAAGTGGGTAGGAGGGGTGCGATTGTGTGAAGCATTTCCGCGATTATTTGCAGTGGCGAGAAATGCTGAATTACGTGTATTGGAGAATGATTTTCATGATGACACTAGATGGGTTTGGAATGTTAGTTGGCGAAGAGGACTCTTTCAACATGAGATCTCGAGCTTTAATCTTTTGTTGGAGCTTGTGGATGAAGTTTCTATTAAGTTACTATAAGAAGATAAATGGGTATGGAGGACAGATTCTTCAGGTTGTTATTCAGTGCAATCTGCGTATTCATGGCTATTTGAACTTTTTGGTGGTCCTAATAGTGTAGATCAGTGTACAGAAGATGCCTTGCAAAGGCTATGGAGAGGGAAGGTCCCTCTTAAGTGTCTGATTTTTTCTTGGCAATTGTTGTTGAATGCACTTCCTTGTAAAGGTTTATTGATTGACCGTGGTGTTCAAATTGATGATATAACTTGTTGTTTCTGTTATAGTTTGGAGGAACTTCCAACTCATTTATTTTTAACGTGCTCAGTTTCATCTCAAATCTGGTACTTTACTGCGCGTTGACTTGGATTCTCACTGGTTTTGCCTTCAGATTTATCGACTCACTTGCTTTCTTGGATTGGTGTTGGCTGTAGTAAAAGAGAAGGAATATGCTTATTAATTATTTGGGTAAGTACAGTGTGGTCTTTGTGGTTGCATAGAAATAGAATTATATTTTCCAATGGTGTTTTGGATGAGAGGGAAGTCCTAGATTCTATTATTTTGAGATCCTGGAAATGGTTATCACTTGTTAGTAAGGGAGAAGTTATTATGTTAGCTGATTGGTATTTGAACCCACAAAATTGCATCTGTCTTAATTTTGCATAAGTATATTTTTGCTTTTTATTTCTCTAAGTTAGTAATTTTTTGTGTATATGGGTTTTGAGTTCCCCTTGAACTCTTTTTAATAAGATTTGTTTTGCCTATAAAAAAAAACTTTTATTCTTTCTTGAAAAAAGAATTTGCTTATTATTACGTTCAATTCCTTATAAGTAGTATATCAAACTCTTTATTATTTATGATCAATCTTTATATGACATTAAATTTGAATTATTACTTTTAAGAGTAAGAATTGTAAGAAACGAAGACGTAAGAAAGGTTATACTGCAGTGCCTTGAAAGAAAAAAATTTAACGTTTCATTGTTAAAATCTGACACCTATAATTGTCCTCCAAGTTTAACACAACATTGTCTCAAAACTCCAAGTTTAACAAACCTACGTAGGGTTCCATAATCAAAGCCCAGAAAAGGATGAAAGAGAAAGGAAAAAGAGTAGCACCAAAAGTAAACACATTTAAAGGAAAAGAGGCACGAAAAATAGTCCAATCATGCACTTGTAATAGATGAAAATAATCGAATAATGAAATCCAAAAATGATGTTTATGATAAATATCTAATCCAAACGACTATTATAAAAAGAAACCAATGTCAATAAACTACACTTGTAATAGATGAAAATAATCGAATAAGAAATCCAAAAATGATGTTTATGATAAATATCTAACCCAACTCAGCCTTATTTATTTTTTTAAATCAATTACTCTATTAAAACGTTAAAATAAATAGAAATAATGTAATAATTAAAATAATACAATATCAAAGGAGATGGTAAATAAAATGTTTTATTAAAGTATTGAGATTAAAAATAAATAACAATAATAAGTTATAAGTTTAAACACACTATTTCATGTAACATACACACACACACAAAAGAAGAAGAAGAAGCTACAAGTAAATAACACAAGTTTGTGTATCAAATATCTCTATTTTGATCGAACGAATTTATAAACTAACTAAATTAAATAAATTATCAATTAACTAAATGACTTATCAAATATATTCACTTTCCAAACAAAACGAGATTAAAAGTGCGGTTAAACTTATATAATTTTTACCTAAACTTTTTTATATCATAATTAAAAATTTGGATGAAAGTTGCTATTTTTTCCCTTGAAAAAAATGTAATACGTAACATGATTTTATGTGTAAAAAAATCGTGTAAACTCCGTTTGAATTGTTAAACAAACAGGCCATAAGTCTCTTAAACATGCTCACCATACGTTTGAGAAAGGTTTTGTTATTAGGAGAGATTATATTTTCACTTTAATAATATTTCTGTTTCGAAAGAAAATAATCTTTGACCGGTAACTGAAAGGTATCCTTTAGTGCATAAAAACTATGTAATATGTTAAAGATTTAATTAAAAAAATAAAATTCTTGTACTCAGTTACATAAATAAAACAGTCAACATTTAGGTTAATGAAAAAGCAGGATAAAGCTAAACCGTATCTTATGGTATGTTTCCATAATAGCTTACACGACATTAACTGAGTAATTATAGTATTTATTAATTTAAGAGCATATCCACTAAAAGGAAATTTAATGTAGTTCAATTATTATTATTCTAACTTAATTTATGATATTGAATTCGAAATTTGAAAAACATAATTATATTAAATACTTAAAAAAATTGTCATTCATAATAATTATGTTTGATTTAAATATAATTATTTTTTTTATAAACGATACTTATCATTTAAATAAAAAATTGTAATTCAATTATTGAATTACATATATAATTTTTAGTTAATAAAAAAATTATTGAATGTCTTAAGGGAAAATTATGAAAAAAATACAATAACGAGAATTACAGAAAGAATTATTTTATTTTGAACTTCTTTTATTTTATTTTATTGAAATTATATATTTTTAAAATAAATTTTTTTTATCATTTAGTAAGGATTTAAAGAATTTAAATTTAAAATATTATTTTAAAATTTAAATTATCTATTTTAAATAGACTCTTAACAAATTATAATTATAGATGCAACTAAAAAAAATAGCTTTAAATTTTATAAAACCAAGCGTTTGAAAAGAATATTTTTTTTATATACATTATAAGCGGAAGCTTTATCCTGTGGTTTGGTAAGGTGCTGATTAAAATTATATTTGAGTAAAAAAATTAAAAGTTATGAATTATTATTTTTTAAAAAGAAAAGCTGTTGAGTTAAAAAAAGCTATTGAAACGAAATAAAATTTTTCAATAAATATACTCAAACAAAAATAAATTCTACACCTAATTAATTTTATATATAATCAATTTTATACACAATTATTTTTTAAATAATATAATTTTTACCGCTATTTCAAAGACGCTATATGTCATTAAGATTTTTGGATGGTATGCACGTCAGCACCTCAACATCTGTTTTCGTTGTCTTCGTCGCTGCAATGCAGTCGAAGAATGTGTTTGAAAAAAAATATCATCACTACCAAAAATGATTGGAAATGTAACAAAATTATTCATAGATTTTCATTTTATAATCTAAAATTTAGAAAGGATTAATTTATACAGTGGTGTTTAAATTTTTATGATTAAAATACTTAAAACTCAGTTCTTATTTTTAAATAAAAATTAAATTTAAGCGTAGTATATATAAATTATGTGGATTAAACTAATTATAAATCTACTTGAGCACGTAACAAAATTATTTATATATATTCTTTACTCAAGGGTCCTACGAATGCTGTCTATATCAAGGCCACGTGGGAACACAGTGACAGGTTGTATTTTTTTTCCTTTGCAAAAAATAAGATAAGATTGCAGACGCAGGAAGAAAGCTGATTATGATTGCGATGACCCTGGATTAACCTCAGCAAATAATTGAAGCTTTGAATGATTAGAGCTAAACTAATCCAACTTTACTGTAAAGTAATGTGATGCTAAGCTTAAAAAGGAGTTTCTCTAGCTCCGAATCTGAGTTACCAGAGATGTGATTGTTTTAATTAACTTATCAGACGTAAAACTATATGTTTTTCAAACGAGCTTGAAAAGTATAAAATAAAAATTATAACTATTATTATTATTAATATTATTGAATTTTAATAATAAATAAATAAATTTTTAAATAAAGTTAAATGTATTTATTTTAGTTCCTTATTTTTTTTCTTTTCTTTTAATTGGATTCTTCAACTTTTTTTTAAGTATTATTATTATTATTATTTTTTGTCAAAGACATCAAGGACATTCTTAATTGGTTTTACTTAGAAATTAAACAACTATAAAGCTATACAAATAAATAATGTAACTGGAAGTTAAATGAATAAATCAACGATTCATTATGTTCTTCTTTTTTTTTTTTCATTTTTTGGAAGTGCTATTTTTATCTCAGAATGGAGAAGCATGGGTGAAAAAAATGTGTTTTTGTCTAATCTCATTTGAAAATTGTAATAAAGAGGGGAGAATGGGGGAGGAGAGTCTACATGTAATTATCGCTAATCTTAAGAGAGGTCAGGGTAATTATTTAAAAAAAAACAATAATGTTTCTTTCGAAAGTTTTTTTACCCCCATATATTTTACATTTTCAATTTATGGAAAAAAAGGGATTTCTTTTAAAAATTTTCAGAGTTCAAGTTTATGAAATATACAGTGATGTTTCTTTGATAAATTTGTAGGAATAACATATTTTCTTTTTAAATTAAAAAACTATAAAATCTACTTCATTTTATTGGGAACAATAGTCTCCATAATTTTCAACCCAAAGCTCTTTTCTCTTTTGTCAGGCAGGACAAAAACCTTTGTAAGACAAAGTAGGCAGGATCATGGTGGTTCTGTTATGAATGTGCGGTTTCGGGTGCTCTTCGGCGTGCTCTCATTCAGGGTACTATAGGAACAAAGCCGCTAAAGAAAGAAAGATAAACTTTTAATGAAAAGAAGAAATATTAAAAAAAATTAGAATCTGTTAAATTTTAACAAATTTTATTTATTTTATATAATTGTATAAAAAGATAAAAAATTATAATTATTGATAAAAGTAAAATATTTTTGAAAGCAATTATGTCTTTTACCTTTTGAGCATTTTCTGCAGCCTATTATTTGATTAGTGAGTTCTGACAAATTTCTATGGGCCTTAGATTGTGGAGTAGGCAGCAAGTGGGTCACACACACAGAATTTTCATGGTGACAGGAGGCCCCATGCATTTGGCAGTAGTGGGCCCTGGGCCCAACTCTTCCCGCCTAGAGTTGGGACCCATTGGAGCAACCAAGCATCCTATGCTATGTTACAATCCCACCCTCACATTTATCATTCATTTCATGATCTTATATATCCAACCATAATCCATATATATTTTTTTAATTTTATATATACGAATGTCTCATAGTCTCATATGACTATTACACTTTGTACTTGATTACATTACATAAGCATTTGGCATTTGTTAGTGTTACTTGTATACTGAATCAAAGTGGGTGACTGAGGGTAAATTATATGATGTAGCAAATTCGGCTTTGGCGGCTCATAATGGAATGGCCCACCTTGTTAAAATAATCCCATATCTTAGGAAACCTTGCTTGTTTCTTAGCAAATCATAAGAAGAAAATTACAAGTGGAATGATTCAAAGCAAAAAAGTTTCAGAGACTACCCACTATTATGGCTTCTATATAAACGAAGACAGCCAAAAAACTGCCATAATCGGTGTTTACTTGTGTCAGCCATTATGATACTTGCAGAGGATTCTTTTATGGTGTTATTCTCTTTCTTATGAGTATTTTACTTTGATATTACTACGTATCAAAAGTACGATTTGGAGAAAGAGATACGTAGTTAGGATAGTCATTTTAATTTGGAGAATCAGAATCAAAATCTCACCTCTTGTATGAGGTACCACCCTTAATATAAAAAATAAGGGGAATTAAAAAAATCCTATAGAAACTATGGTTTTTTCATGTGATATCTTGCTTTCCAGATGGGTTGGATATACTTGTTTGTTATAGTCAGATAATTTTAAATCAGATGTACCATGGCAATTTTTTGATACCAAACAAGCTTTCTGGTTGCAATATTTTAGGGGTCAACTGGATCCTGTGGATCACCATCTTGAAAAATGATTGTACTAAGGTGGAATATATGAGATTTCTTTAAGTGATGAAAGAGAAAAAGAATCCTCCTCTATGATTTGATTAATACTAGTTTTATTCAAGCATTGTGTTGTATCTATGGAGTTTATTAACATAGAACAAAGGAGCAGTGTCCATGAAACCTTTGTCGGGTATTGGGAGTTTTTTTATTTATTTATTAAATAATAGTTTTGTTATTTAAATAATTAAAAGTTGAAATTATGTATAATACTGTATATAATTATTTATCTCTCACTGACTTTTTATCTTATATAATAATAATAATAATTAAAAAAAAAAGAAACACCTTTAAGTGTTTTTGTAAATAGTACAAACAACACTTTCCATTTTCCGATATCTGTTTGCTAAACTTCTTTATGTCTTTTTTTTCCCGCATTTTTATAAATATCTTTGTATTGAGTTGGTCAAAGTTAAAGATTAAGAATATTTGGATTTATACTAACACACCTTCTATTTGCTAAACAAAATTGCTTGCTATATGATAGAGTCAGGTTACTCAAGTAGAAATTCTCTTGTATACATTTATGGCAATCCATTAAGGCATCATGGTCCACTCTTCCATAAAGAAACCACGTGCCCGTAAAGTGCTTGAAAAGCAAATACCTCTCCTTGCCCCATCAAGAACACATTTCATTGATTATTTTCTAAAGAGGTTAATAACAGAATAAATTGGAAAAGTCTTTCGGCACAAAAAACAAAGTAAATTGATACTTTTCGAATATACTGAAGCAAATAATTAAAAATAAATTATTTTTAACGTGTGGTCATGGATACATAATAAAAATAATATTTTATTAATATATTAAATCTCATGAAATTCTAAATTTTTTAATAAAAATTTAGTTTATCAATTATTTTCACGTTAGAAAATAAAGATAAATCGCTAAACTTTAGTGTATTACACAAGAGGTATATTATATATGATCGACCTTTATACCCTGCCACTTTTCGTTCATCCTAGAAGTAACACTTCATTTTTCATAACATTATTTGGCTTTGGATTTGTCAATCTCTGTCTTCAAGTAAAAGGCATCAGATTAATTTTAGCTGTAACTAAGTTTTCTTAATTTTGGCAAGGAGAGAAGGTTTGTTCTTTTGAAAGCACACAATTCTATATATATATTTACCTTTCATACACTTACCGGTAACTTGTGAATACAGAAGTAAGCAAATGGCTGCTTTAAACCCCCAGTGCATGGCATTTTAGCTGATAATGCTTACCATTCAAGTCACTCTCATGCCTATAGCTACTAGGAGAGTCTCTTTCTTTGGTTCTTGGATTCTAGATTCTGAAAACTTGAATTTGGATTTATATATCCAATAACCCATGTAAGATTCCTTAGGCAACATCTCAAGCTTTTGATATCACAATACAAAATAAAAATAAAATAATTGTTTGCTACTTCCGGGCCATCTTCCTTTCTAACATGGCCAGATGGGTCCTTATCAATGGAGTCCACCACATCAATTGTATGCTAATTCTGTGAACAAAATTTAGTGGTAACAGTTGCCTATGCAGGTGGTTCTATCGTATTTGTATTAGAGGATTTTCATAACTGTCTAAGATCGTAAATCACAATCAGTCTCTCTTTTGATTTGTTATTTTCAACTGGGGGTGTTGGGACAACCATCAGAGTGTCATGTGCCTATCTGAATACAATTGGAACGTTTCATTCACCAATTTGATGGACAGCTTAATTTGTAGTTCAACTTTAAACAATATACCAAAGAGTTCAATACAAAAACTAAGGGTTCATTTTCATATTTCCATGTCCTGGTTTTTTTAAGCAAGTAATTTTATTCCAAATGAACAAAAGCACCCACGATAAAACCCAACAAAGCAGGCTTAGAACAATAGTTCCAAGTCCTCGTATCAACAATTCAACACAGACATAGCAGACCCTTTCTCTTACAATATCTGTTTCGTCTTATGTTAATCATAAGATACCCTTACAATATTATAAAAACAATTTTACTCGTCTTATTGTTGATAACAAATGCAACACATCTCTATTCACCGTGGGTCCATTAACAAATTCCAATTGGTTAGTGTGGCACATCATAGATGGCTGATAACTGCAGCATTCTTCACTGTGCTATTAAAAATCAGGTCAAGGGCTATTAATTAATCACACAAAATATTTCCATTTATTTAACTAGTCAAGGGAGATTCCCTTTCCCGTTGATTATTTGCTCAGCGGTATGAGTTCCCCTCTAACCAGTTCTCCACATAGGGTGTAATAAATAATTCACTGGGAATCTTTCCCTTCAGAATTTTAAGGGAAACGTTTTCTACATCTTTCATGCATGTATTTGTAATTTTTATCAGAATTTAAATTGACATCACTTATATTAGTTTCTTCTAAAGCGATCATTCTATAACATAGCTACAATTGAGCACTCATTGGTTGTTTAAGACATCACAGGAAAAGCCAAAAACTACAGCGTGTTGGAAATTAATGTTTCGAAATCTATGATGAAGCTATTAAATATGCACATGTAGGCGTGTGTGAGGCATAGGACGATATGGTTATCCACCGACCCAGAGATGCATCAACGACGTTGGCAGTTTCAACTTTCATTGTAGGATTACAATCTCTGAAAATTATTCATACTTATGTTTGGTACAATATCACTTTCAATATATCATGTAACATCTCATGTAGCTGTGTCAGCGTAACAGTTAGCTCATTTTTTTTTGCTGTGACAGTTAACAGAAAGTTCAACAGTTTAAAGATGCTTGATTATGGTAGAAGTAAATATAGTAATTGAAAGAAATTTCACTCTTCTAAAGTGAATAAATTTATCGTGAAAAAAATAAGAGGATATATAATGTTAATTAAAGATTAATTAAAAGTATGAGGGGTTTTAATTTGAATTAATGATGATTGTACTTTTTTTTTTGCTTTACATATCTTCTCATTTTATATATTTTTTCATCTTAAAAAAAATAAAAAAAATAAAATCTTAATCATGCCAAAAAAAAATCAAATGAATATTCATAAATTTATAAATAAATATAACGATTTAAAAAAAGAGTAAATTAGATTTAAATTTATGGTTTGCACGGGTGTTTTCAATATATATATATATATATATATATATAATCATTTATTGTATTGTTTCTCGTCGAATGCCTTAGATGACATAAATTAAATATATTGAAACAAATGAAAACTGAGAAATGAATTCTCAATGAACAAAAATAAAATAAAATGGCGTTGGTGACGTAAAATTGAAGTTTAAATTGACTAATGACTGAAATGTTAATGCTGCAATTCACGCTTCAACTTTTATATATTATAAATATAGTTTTTTTCAATGGTGTTGATATTGATATTTCAGCGATAAGGAAGGACTAATTTTTTTTTATTAATTCTAAATGCTCATTGAATTTCTTTTTTCTTTTCAAAAAGTTGAAAACAAAAAATATTATTCATCTAAAATTTAAATGAATCAAACATGCACTTACATAATATAAGATTGATTCATCAATTTCATCTTTAAAAAAATTATTTATGTTGTTTTAATAATTATATAATTTGAAAATACAAAAGAGACATAAAAGAATTAGTTCAAAATCACACATATTGTTAGGGGCTTAATTTATTATGATATTAATAAATGAATTTATTATAGTGTTACTGATATTTTGGAATATTAAGATAAATATTCTCTCTGAATAAATTATTTCTTTGTTTTTTAATAAAATTTTGAGACTTAAGTCTCACTTTTTTAGCAACCCAGTTGATGATGATGAAAGCTAAGACTTTGAGGATATATGATGCTCGTGGGAAGTGCTTTTCTTGATCAAATGGGGTTCGGTACAATCATAAAGTGAAACTGTTTCTCTCTGTTTAGTCGAAATGAGAGTGAAAAAAAATTGAATGATTAGCTTGGCATCTCGTTATAAATCAATGTGTCACTGAAAGGTCCCCAGGGCATATCAAATCAGAGTTTTAATTTGCTATTTATTGCGGGAAGAAGTACTAAGCTAAATAACTTTAATTATTACGGGTATGGTCCCCCCTTAAATTAAACATGTTCTAGACATGAACTATATATGTCATGTTAATGTTGTTTGGCAAGTAGCATGACTAAGTGTGTTTATGCTTATCCTTAGTCAATCTCTTTATGTAAGGTGCTTAGAGAAGTGTTTCTTAATGATCTATGCATCAACTAAAATAGATAAAGGTACATGATTACAATGTATCCTCTATAGTAAGACACTTACTTGATTACATTTATCTTTGTTTAAGGCAATGATGTCTTTTAAGATACTTGAAACTCGTCTCTTAGTATTATGGATCAATTCAAAATTAAAGTACTTCTTTCTTAAAAGAATTTATTGCTGTCCCCACAAACATTTAGATATCTCTTGTCTTCACTTTAATTAGTTATCATTCCGTGGTTGTTATTAAGTTAAGGGAAATGAATTTTATGTAATTTAAAAAAAAATGTAGGTGTAAATTTAGTAATTTCACTATTTGATGTTAGAAGATCGAGATGATTAAATTGTAACTTTTATAAATTTTAAATTTTTTAAAACTTTCTAAAATTTTATTTTATTGTCTTCATAAAATGTTTAATTATAAATTATAAAAAACTAAATGTTAAAATTTCTAAACTTTGCAAATACAAACAAACTCAACTTCTAAATGGTAAGAGTCACATAACTTTATCTAATAATTTGAACAGCTTTCAAATTCAAACGTTACTGAAAAATGTATTAAAAAATGAATATCAATAGTAATAAGTTAGAAATTTAAAGAGATAAAAAAATAAATTAACGCAAAATGATTTGTCTTAACTTGGCTCTAAGCAATATTTTTGAAATTAAAGATGATTAAATTGGTGTACGTATTAATTCAAAATTTATTGGTTGAACTAATGTTGAATCATGATAAGCAAGCAATTTTTTTAATATTATATAATAAATTAACATAAAATAATAAAAAGACTTAAATATATTTTTAATTCCTGTATTTTAATAAATTTTTTATTTTGATCTTTTTTTTTTATTTTTATTCATATATTTTATCAAATTATTATTTTAAGTCGATCTATATGATATAATTTAATTAAAAATTGACATTTAAAAACATTTTAATAGATTAAAAATTAGCAATAAGAGCAAAAAATAAGGTCTAAAAAATATTTGAAGGAACTATAATAAAGAATTCTCTAAAATGTGAGGAGCCTATAAAAAATTAAGTTAATGTAAAATAATTATATTACATATAAATTTATAATAAAAAGTTAAATGATAACAAGTTATATATATATATATATCATATATGATCATTTACTTATTTATTTTAAAAATATTTTAGCCTTATCAAAATTTAAAATAAAATTATTTTTTAAAAAAAAGACCAATTCAGATTAATTCATTGTTACTAATTTATAGTCAATTTTATCAAGTTTTAATTAATTTATAACTAGTTTTTTGTTTCACTAACTTTTACAGTATTTTATGTAAGTGTCCAAACCAATTCAAACTAATTGATTGACACTAATTTATAGTCCATTTTAACTAATTTTAGTCAAAATTTTCACTATTTTAACTTATTCATTAATAATGGCCTAACTAGTTTCTAATGTAATAAATCAAATCAGTTGGACTAATTTTAAAACCATGAGTCGAAAAGACCATTGCTTAGTTTAAATATATTTATAAAAAAGTAAAAAAAAAAAAATCTCTCGTAAAAAAGAAGTAATTAATATTTTTTAATTTTTTAAAATTTTTTAAAAAAATTTCATTTAACTTCTCTAAAAATTGAAAGATAAATTATTTTTAACTTATAAAAAAATATTATTTTTTTTTATAGGAATTGTTTCTTATAAGAACTTTCCTAAAAATATATCTTTTACAATGGTGAGATTTTTCAGCAACGTTCAATCCGTTATAAGTAATGTACTACAAGTCAATCTTTCCTAAAGCTAGAAATTATAACCAATATTTTTAAATCTCTACAAATCCTAAACCCAATTTATTTTTTTTCATTAAAACCTTTGCTGGTTTTTCACTTAACTACCAATGGTAAAACTCACTTCTAATACATCATAAATTGATACACGGTCCTTTAATTCAGATTTGAGTTTTGGGTTCCACGGTTACATTGAGAGAGTGGATAGACTGTATATCCTAATTTAAATAAACCTAATAAAGATTAAACAAACTTAAGTCTTCTAGCTCTTCCCAACATGTGGTGAAATGGAATTAGAAGGCTTCTTGTCCATTAGAAGGCTTGAAAAAAGTGGTTTTATTTTGATAAAACAATTGTAATATTTGGACTTTCTGAATCAACATCCTTCTAAAACAAAGTGTTTGAACGAACATTTTAATAATCATCTTGTCGAAGTTGAGTCTTGATAAATTTTTATTTATTTATTTATCTCAGTCACAATGCTTTAGTTTTCAAAAGAAATAATTTGATATGATGAAACTAGATCAGCATCAACAACTTTATGGGGTAAAAGATTTTTTATGATTGGAAACTTGTTGAATGATGACATGTTAAATCATGAAGTGGTTTCAAGGTTCTTCAAATGTTTCGCTCTATGGAATATGCATTCTTTTGTTATTGAGACTACCTTTCTCTGAAAATGGCAACGGGAAACTAAGCAGCTTTGCCTTCACAGAAAGTGAGCATTAAACTTCTTGAACTTTCTAATCATAAGAAATTTTAGACATTGAAAATCTTCAGAAATAAGTAGGGATGTGCTCTTTTAGAAATCTTATCTGTTGAGGAAGAATAACCTTTAAAATTTATTTTGCTTAAGCAACTTCTAAAAAGTAATTTTCCATCTTGTTTTGAACGAGAAACTTTTTTTATCAAGATTAATTTTAGACTATAAATGTTCCAATTTTGTTCGTTCAACAACTTTCAGAAAAAAGTAATCTTATCTTTGTATTTTCTAATCACACACAAAATTATTTGTACCAAAAGTTATTTAGAAAGCTTAAAATTTTGTATTTGATGAGAGTTTGTTATTCATGTAGCTTAACACTCTTGATATAACGCATCATCGATATACACTAATTTTTTTATATCAACGAATTAATATATAATTAATAGTTAATGATTCTATTGATGCAAAAATTATTATTAATCATCAATGATTTTTTATAATTTATATAGATTCATAATATTTACATTAACAAGTTAATTTATATCAAATAAACTATATTAATAACAAAGAGATTTAATGACAACAAAGTGTTGACAAATATAGTATTAGAACAACCTATATTTTAACAACTATTTTAATAATAAAAAAGTTAGTCGTTTTAGCTTGTGCGACTCCTATACTCTTTTATTTCATCCTAAGACTTAGGAACGATAACTATTACGATCATCAAGTTTAGCCCAATAAACTACAAAAAGGTTTGTCTATAGTTATTGAATGAATTTGATAAACATAGATTTATTTGTATCTATTGTGCAAATTAATATGATTTGAATTCAAATTGTAAAGCCTAAAGTAGAGAAAATTGAATAGATAATCTTGTCGAAAGTCATCTACCGGTATGAAAAACCTAACATTGTGAGTTCAAACTAGTGTTAAAAAACCTGACTCAAAACAATGAATTATATTAACTTATGTGTACCGACAAACTTGTAACAAGATAGTTAACTTATGTATATCAACCATTACAGTACTGTTTCGTGTTAATTAATTATAATTTTTTATTGTTATATTTATTACATAATCAATTATCTCGATCGACCAAGTTGATCGATTACTGAAGATTCAAAATTACGTTTAATATTTAACAAGAAAAGAATAAAAAACGGATGAGTGGTTAGTCAAGGCATGGGATGATTGAAAATGCAATAAAATTGTACGATTGTGCTATTCTGTTAGCTCGCATATATAGAACATAATGTATTTGGTGTAAGAGTACAATGATGCTATTCTTTTTCATTTAATTTTTTTATATTATTTTTTGCTCTTATTTTTGAAAATAAATGAGAACAATTAAACGAGTTAAAGTCATAAAATAATGTTAAGAATTCAAACAAAGTTTTATTAATTTTTTAATTCATCACAATATTACTATTTTACTTTATTATTAATAACAACAATTTAACATAGTATTCATTTATTTGTGCAAATCCATATGATATTTTTATTGGTTGAATATATCTTCAGACTTTAGGATCCTTGAAGTTTCAAGCTTAAAGTTGTGATGCTATACTTATTCTTACACTTGAGTTGTAATAACATGTAATAATGGTTTGTATTTAGTGATCACTATTGGAGTCCACAAAATTGAATATTCGAAATTATTACACTTATTAGACGCATGTTCAAGTGCATTTGTAATGGGCCGCTAAAATGGGAGATACGTTTAACACTGTGAGCCTTCTTTTCGAAATTCAAGCCGAACCATTTTACCTAAACCCTAAAGTTACCTAAAAGTTATAAATTTTAAGTAAAATAATAATGATAAGTCTATTTTTTTATAATTAACAAAATAAAAAAATTTAATTAATTTTAAAAAACATAAAGTCCAAAATAAAGAGATAGAAATATAATTAAACCAAAGTTTAAAAATAGATATGACTAACACCCTCTCGTTGCCTGCATATCCTAATTAGAAATACTCTTAAATTTTTTAACTGAAACTTAGTGCTATTTTTTTGTTATAATTATTAACTAATAGATGTAATTTAAGTTTTTCCACTTTAATCAATAATTTTAAGTTTGAATTTAACAAATATAGTTTATTAAATATTTTGAAAAAATTAACGTTCATGATAATTATTTTATTTGGTTCAAATAAGATTATCTCTTATAAAAAAATTTGTTGAGAAAAAAGAAAACATTTTTTTCTGAGCTTTTTATATTGCTGCTATAACTTGCCCTATTGCTTCTATACCTGTCATTATGTGCATGCAGGTGGAATCGTTCTTTTCCATCCAGTTCACAGTTGACACTTAACAGTACCGTTGATGCAACCAAAAATTTAGTAAAATGTCAATCTTATTACTTGACAGCGGACTAGTTATACGAGGTTTTCACTCTAGGTATGAAGAAAAAGAAATATATGTAATCGATGGGGAAAATTTATGTAGACCTCAAATAATGTATACGTATAATGAGCAGGTCTACGTCTAGTCATTTTCGTACAGCTGCAAATATTATACGTACAATACAAGCTAATTCTTTTACTTATTTTTTAAATTTTTATATCACATTACTCATAATACTTTCTTTCTTTCTTTCTTCAAATATATATTCCTCATGAATGCATAACATCTATAATTTGGATTATAAACCAATCATGTAAAAAATTCGATAATATAAAGAAAAGATTAAGATTAATTCTTCATAAAAAAATTGATTAATTTTATTTATAAAGAATTTATATAGTTAAAATTGAATTACAACCTGTTTGAATGTTTTCTTCAATAAAAAAATTATTCATAAATTTTCATAATAATTAAATAACCCTTAAAAAGGAAAGCTAACATATGACTATTTACATGGATATAAATAAAATGTAAACCTAATATGTTATTTTCAAATTTAGAAATAGAATGAATAATAATAAAATGATAATTAAACAATTCAATAAAAATTTCTGAACTCTATTCAGCGCGTTCCCTCCTAAATTAAAACTTTGAGGTACATAATGAATTGGGAGGGAATAATTTTAGTAAGCTATTTTATTTTATTTCGATCATTTGTAATATAGAATATATTCTATTATTTTTCTATTCATTTAATTCTATTCCATCGATCAATCCATAGATACCCTAATTAATATAAAAAAAAGAGTGCAAACTATTAATTTATATTCTTATGTGTTGCAGACAGTTTATCGGCTATGTGGGCTTCATTCACCGTTCACACTTCATATTAATTAATTTCACATCGTTTAATTACCTAACATTGAGACAATAGAGTGGGTGGGTTTTTGAAACTTGGCAGTCTTGTCTCTATCTGTATAAGGACGATCATGGAATTCTACAAAGCATTCCTTCATCAACACTAATTAACCGTTTTTCTATACTTCGTTGAAGAAGACAAATGAAAAAGGCTTAAGCATTTAAGCATGCATAGACCATTTCATGTGTTATTTTAATGGAAATAAAAGTACATTTTCATGGATTCAGATCTGTTCAGTTAAAGTTTTAATTGCAGAGAACTTGACCATCATATTATTATACATGCTTGAATTGGATTATTTTTAGAGACTGCAATTTCTTTTCTTAAAAATATTTATTTATAATCTTGTTAGCTCTTATTTGGTAATATTCATGAAATTCTTTTATAATCTTAAATTATTTTTGCTATAGTAGTTTTTTTTAAAGTAAAAAAAAATTATGATTGAAAGTTAATAAATTGATAGTATTTTGCTTTCTTTTTTCTCATTTTTTTCTCAAAATTTAATTTATTTTAATATAAAATTAACTACTACAAATAATTTTATATTATTTTTATAATTTTACTACGATCTGTTGTTTATTTATTATTGCACCTATAAAAACTATACTATGTATTTATATAAGAATTCGGGTGCTTGTATTTTTTATTCTAGTAATAATAATTCAATTCAAACTCACACGTAGCCAGCCAAGATAGACCATAAAAGCATTTGGCATGCTCACGCTCTGACTTGCTATCAGCTCACGATTTTACGTTTTTTTCTTCCCATTTCTTTCTTAATGAGGACTGTTAGTCACATTCGACTAAGTATTTCCCCGATCTTCTAATTTAAAAATATTTGTTAATAAAACTAATATTTAAGAGGAAAAAACCATTACCATTTTGAAGAGAGAATTTATTTAGACACTGTATTTTTTCAAACTAGAGAATCTAATAGAAAGGGAAGTATGTAAAGAACAAAAAACCATAAGTTTTTTTTGGCTCCTTTCCATGTTTCATAGAAGCCCCAGGTAATATATTTTATATTAAAAATTAATTTTTTAAATGAAAAAAGTATTTTTTTATTATATTTCCTTTTATTAATGATTGGTTTGAACATTAATTATAACTTACTCTTTGTATTTTTAAAAATTATCAAATTATAATTAGGTTTAATATTTCTTTTTTCGTAGTAGTTTATATGTTATTTTTTGAAGTTAAGATTTTAAATTGTCAAATATAAATTTTAATTATTTGAAGTTTTTATGTTAAAGTTTATTTTTTCTAACATTTTAACTACCTTAATTCAAATTATTTGTTAGAAATTTTACATTTGTCATAAAGATGGGTGAGGTGTCTTTATTTTGCAGTCTCTTAATTGAGAGGAGCATTTTTCTAAGTTACTTTATGTAATAAAAAAAATTATTTTATGGAG
Source organism: Abrus precatorius (assembly GCF_003935025.1). NCBI lineage: Eukaryota > Viridiplantae > Streptophyta > Magnoliopsida > Fabales > Fabaceae > Abrus > Abrus precatorius. The sequence continues at coordinate 27,394,979 of NW_020874292.1, read as the reverse complement.
TTTAACTCCTTTACATTCAATGAACCTTCCATATTAACAGAAAGTAATTAATACAAACATCCCATAAAATGTGTCTTTCTCTCTTCTACTGGAAGATATCTAGACACCTCATGTTACATTTTAGGTAAACTAATAAAATTAAGATATTAAACTCAATATTATATTAATTTTTAATATATTTGTAAACAAAATCTCATTTGTCTACTTAAAATGAAATTACTTATTCCATAGACTAACTTAGATCGCGAATGCAATTAGCAAAAGGTGGAAAAGACAAATTACAACCACACTATTGTTCTCGACATATAGGAGCTGAACACTATCAGAAGGTGATGTGCTTTCACAAATACAGTATACAGATCAAATAGATAAGAAAAAGAGCAAGTTCATTTTATTCTGTTTTTATGTAAGTAGTTAACTTGTGTATGATCAAACAAGGCCTTATTTTTTTAAGCCTTGTGCTTAAGTATGTGTTGCAACTGAGATTTCTGGCTTTTCACTATTTCTTCCAATGGAATAACCTTGGAATGAGATTTTGGAATGCCACGTGGCCATTCTAAGCATCCTTTCATCCCACGAGTTATGTGTGGGTTCCTTTGTCTTGCCCTTTTATGTTGAAAAGATTTTGAAGAAATTGTCGTTGTTCCACGTTTAGAGGCCGCAGGAGAAGCTTTCCACTTTGTTTGTTCTGCTGATATAGAATTAGAACATACCCTATTAACTCCCGTCTTTAGAAATTTCAAACATGCCTTTTCACTACATTCTGCTTCACTCTCAGATATATCATTGTCTTGGTTAACATTAATGAGATAGGTGTCTCCTTTTTGTGGTGTTGAGCTAAACTTCCGATCCTCAACAGTGGAGGAACTTGATTGATGGAACATAGAGTTTTTATTGAACCCTTCTCCATCATGAGTTTCAAAAATGGAAACTATATCGTTTGACTTTGAGAAATCATATGAAAGCTCCACAATACGTTGAATATTTACTGATTCAACTGCTTGTTTGATCAACTCAACGTCCTTTAGTTCTGTGGTGTCTAGTTCACTGCCCCTTGATATTAAGAACATTTGAAGAAAATCTATCAATTGGACCATTTGATTATATTTTTCTTCAAGAACAAGTTGCGCATCAACTAACTTCATTTGTTCACGCTCTTCACGCCATAGATCGGCCATTTGCATCATTTTCCTTTCTTCTTCCACTTCCTCACAAAGATCTATGGAATTGCTCAGTACCTTAAGCTTAGCCTTGTCTTCTCCTATTTGCGTGACTAATTCATTACACAATTCCGCAATTAATTCTCTTTCTTTCTTTTCTTTCTCGTAATTTGTCATAAACTGTTTGGCTAATAAGTTGACTTCAGCAAGTTCATGTAACAATTTGGTATTGAACAACTCAATTCTCTCTCTACTTCTTCTTTCCCTCGCCAACTTTTCCTTTAAGTCATCGAACATTGCTTTAATCTTTTGGCTTTGTCTATGCTTCCAAAAGATGTTTTCCTCTTTAAGGTTCTGCAAAGTCGTTCAATCTTTTTCTTGAAGGACTTTTGTTCAGCTTCAAGTTTATTGATGGAACTTTGAGCTCGACGAAATTCTGCAAAGCTGTGACAACAGGGTCATTGTCACTTACTAAATTGGATGCTTCGTTAAGAGCAAGGTTCCGTTTTGTTGCAACTTCTTTTGAACCTTTGAGATGAGGCATGGAAGATTTAAACTGAAAAAAATCCCACAAAGAACATAGATTTGAAAGTAGAATTCCTTAGTTATAATAAGAACATGAGGAGAAACATATATAGTATTTAAGGTTAATTTCTTATTCGTTTTCATAATAATAACATCAATGAACCAATAATTATAATAACAAGCATGTAATTTGTACCTCGTAGCGAAGTCCATTTCTTGGACGCAAGATGGTTATCGACCTCCTTAGCTTATCTTTAGTATCTTTAAATTTTTCTCCAGAATTGTGATACTGGGGAGACGCGATCCTTGAACTCCCATCACCCAGCTGAAGCATATATGTATGTGGATCCATAGAGCGGGGCGGAAATTAAGCAGCAGAAATATCATGTAAATTTGACAAAACAATATCAAATATTAAGATTTTATGGCTAATATAATTTTTGTCTAACAAAGATCTAATTACTAGTATAAACTTCAAATATTTTTACTGATACTATAATATATTATATAGATATTTGATGTGTTAATGATATGTATATCAATATGTTATATTAATTAATTAATTTATTAATATAATAAATATATCATATAACTATTAGGATGAATTAATCAAGTCTATTTAATAAATTTAGCAAAAAGTTAATCAGTTATCCTGGAGTACCTGTTAGAGCAAACGCTAAAGACCAATGTTTGAGTTTTAATTTGGAAACTATCAACCTAATATCTCAAGTACGAAAACAGTAACAAAAAGCATGTTGTTTAAATGTTAGTAAACTTAGTTTTTGTTTCTTCGTATAGATATTAAAAGAATAAAATCTAGGTGTAACATTTTAATTTTTTTTTGTTATTTATCGATAAAAATTAGAGTTTTACAACAGTAGCTCATGAAAATATTAAATGTAAACACTGATTTGGTTGATAAATAATATCCAAAGTATATAAAAAAATTGCACCTATTTTTGTCTATATCAAACTGTAAACCTAAAAATAATATAGAGAAAAGGATACAAAGAAATTTATTTTTTGTCGACCAGAATTCTAATATTTTTTCTAGCCTAAAAAATTGGATTATATCTAGCCTTGTTTTATTAAAAGGACACAAAGTTTACTTCATATTAAGGTGTGTGTGTATATATCTCAAGAGTCTAATTATATTTTGTCTTGCTTTTTGCCATCTGTCACACTCTACAATGAAAGTGTTATTTACTAACGATCTAAACAATTCTTAAGTATTAACATATTTTTATTATTGTAATATTTGTTTAACAAAAATTAAATTATTTTAAAAAATCAGCATTCACGTTAACAAATAATATAGTATAATAATATTTATGTATTGATAGTGTATATTAATATTTTATATAATTAATTATTTATTAGTATATCATATCATATTATTAATATAAATTTAAAATGTCTATATTAACAATTTGATTTAGTAAAAACAGATATTTCAATAAATACTATTTTAACATTAAATAATTAGTAAGTGAGAAAAAAAATTGTTGTGAGAACCAGTGGATGCCAATATTCAATTTTCTAACAATAAAAAACTACTTCTTTTACGTTTGTCACCATGTATGGAATCAACAAAACATATTATTAATCTAAGTTAGACTTAAATAGCTGGAAAAAAAAAAGTAGGGGTAAAGTATATATATTATATGAACTTGAGAACCAAACCTAATGAAGCTTAAACTGATCCCTTCAACTTTTGCACTTACATCAAAACATAAACTAAGCTAAGCATGTCAGCAAGACTAAACCCTAACTAAGGCTCGATTACACTGCTAAACTTGGTATCTAAACCTTCCTAGCTAGTATTTGAATTTGAACAAAATATGGTTAAGCAGCAACCTCTAAAGAGGAAAAGGAGTGAGAGATTATATAATAAAAATGCCAGGCCGCAGTTCGTAAATGAACCTTTTGAAGAAGAATAAAATGGATCAGCCCTCTAATTTTAACAAGTTATTAAGAGAAAATTAGATAAGTGGAGTGTTGACAAACTTTCTCGATTCAGCTGTTAAATAACCAAAACTTAAAATCTATATAATGTTAGATATAATTATTTTTATTTCTTAGTAAATTTTTTACCTTTTTTTATTTATATGCATTCTAAAAATATACTCAAAAAGTAAAGAAGCCTACCGTTGTTAAAAAACATTTTTGTTTCTGAAAAGGTGCAATGTCAATTTAAAGTGGTTATGTCAAGAAAAAAAAACTTATATTTTTATATTTATTTTTTCCTATATCAATTTTTATCCTTTTTTTAAAATCATTTATCAGACATCTCTTATTTTCTTTTCTTTATTTTTTTTCTTTTACCATCCATTTAATTTATACTCATTAAGTGAGTGTTAAATCATCATTTCAAAGAATAATATAGCTAAGCAAAAGCGTCTTGCACCTTCCGAAGAAAACGAAGATTTTAAATTTTAACAAATACATGAATAGATTTAGGCTACGTTGCGGAAGAAATGATGATTGCTAAGAAGGATTCGATCGAGCTTACTAGTTACTATGTCTATGTGTGTCCATACTATGGTAATTAAGATAGAATAATTAGTATATGCTTCGCTTTAATCTGAATCAAGAGAAGGTGGTTTTTCAAAAGTAGCAAAATACAAAAAATATCATAAGACTGATTGTTTTAAATTAAAATTCTGTGACACTATCTAATTAACAACCTGCTTTTTTGTCTTATTTATCTCTATTATATCATTAATTTTATCTCTCTCTCTCTCTCTCTCTCTCTCTCTTATCTCTTTTCATATTGTAAAAGATGTTTGATAATGTATTATTAAAATACCACTTCTCGTATCATTAAACCAAAAGAAGCAAACACATTAAAATGATAAAAAAAATATGTAATAATCAATTGAACCTCTGAAGTTGGAAGGTAATCACAAGGAACATTAAATATAACTTTTTCTTGTTCAACTTAAAGAAATCAAAATGCAATCTTGAGAATACTCATAAAAAAGCCATTCATTTTATGTATTCCTGCCAGATGACTTATCTAGTTTTCTTTGTTAATAAGAGAATCTGGAATTCACTAAAAATTCAATAAAGAAAAATGTTTTAGGAACAACAAAAGTTACATTCTTTAGTTTTGACAAATATTCTTAAGATTCGTATATGTGAAACAATAATAAATAAAAAATTCTTTACATAATCACACACATAAGATAAAGTATGTTTATTATTAATTAAGATATTTGTAGTGATTTTTTAAGTCGTTTTTATCTAAAGTTTTTTAATCAAGTTAATAATAAAAGTATTTAAATAAAATTCTCAAATTAAAATGTGTATAAAAAGGTAGTGAAAATAATTAATTTTGGAAAAAATTTAGACATATTTCACACCTAAAAACAAATTTATTAGAGGAGAATTATCTAAAAAATATTTTAGTTATATCTCTAATTGAGGTGATGCCCCTTAATATGTGCTTTTTACATTTAAAAATGGATATATAATACATAAAATTTGAAAGATTAAGTATTTGCAGGTGACCTAATATTCAAACAATATAAACTTTGATATCATTTTAAAAAATTAACTCTGATTTATTCTTAAAAGATAGTAATTAGTGAAAAAATAATTGCCCAGACTTTATAAAAAATATTCTTACATATTTCTACCAAATATGATGCATCTAAAAGTACTCCGTTTAAAAAATGAAAGTGTAGATGGGTCGTTGGTCAAACAGTACAGGATTCAAAAAGGAAACAAAAGATTCAATGTTTCCAAAAACATAACAGTAAAAGGAGAAGAGTTGCACTTTGTCATATATGTGAAATACATACCCGAGACATGGACGAAGGAAACGACGACGCATAAGCACCTCCATTCCCTGAGACCTCCATAAACCTCAATTGCCACAATCCGGCTGCGATCTTCCTCGCCGAAACCTCACTTTTCTCGAAACCTTCCCAAAATTTCTCAGGTGAATTGCTATTACTTGTTGTGTGTTTCTTGCGATTCCCACGGAGGCGAAAGGCGACGACGACGCCCGAATTTCGATTTTTCCGGCGGCGAGTCATGAACTGAATAAGGGACTCGCCGATGGAGTTTATTGGCACGGTAAGGTTGTTGCTGGACGCCATGAACACAGAGAGAGAACCTCATAGAGGTCCCAAGCAAACGAAGAAAGAGAAATGCAAAAGAACCGGGAAAAAAAGAAACAAAAGAAAGTAGGTTTGCATTCAGGAATGTTTCAGTTTCTGTCTTGGGAATGGTGATTTATGCTTTTGTTTGAACGAGGAGAAACTAGGAAGAAAAGAAATAAAATGGGAAGATATATTATTTAGATAAAAAATTAAAATGAAGAAATTTTGTATATTTGAAGAAATGAAAGTAAACAACATAAAAATATGCTAATTAATTTTTTATGGTATTATTTTTTCTAAAATAAAGAGTAAGAATTTATTTATTTAAAGAGTTAGTTTTCTAAATTTACTTTATTTAATCTGTTAAATTAATTTTATCAAATAAATTAAAATTTATAAAAATTATACTATTTTAAAACTAATTAATATTTTATCACGTAATTTTATTTTAACGAATATTATAATTTTGAAATATAAATAAATATTAACTGTAAAATTATCGCCTAGCAATATTTTATTTTTAATAAAACATATATACAAATGATCATAAATATAATAAAATGAAATTTAGTATTTGCTTTCGCTTAATTTATGCACGCACATAATCATTCGCAAATTTATATCATTAGCATAGATTTTTTTTTATTATGAAAACAGTGAGGCCTTTACTCGTGGCTAATTTTAATTATGAATAGTTATCATATAAGTTTTTAATATTTAATTGTTTTTATACAATCTTAGCGAGACTCGTTGACGGTAAAAAAACATTTATATATTCTCAAAATGTATATCGAATGAGATTGAGTGAGGAAATAAATAAAAAATAATATATATATATATATATATATATTAAAACATAATAAAAATGACATGATAAAAATATTAAAAGTAAGGAAAATGATTCTTTAATATTTTTATTTTAAAATAAACGAGTGAAGTTAGATAAAATAAAATGTATTAAAAAATAAAACTATTGCTTTATCAAATGTGTCGTAAACGAGTTCATGAGCACGACCTACACAGAGCTAAACTGTAAATAAATTAGAAGAATAAAAATAGGGACAAATATCCATAAAATTTCGTATACATCGGTTAAAGATTATAATTTAAAAAAATATTTTTTATTTTTTTATTAATTATTATTTTAATGATTAACTTCTCCCATGATAATATTCTATGTTAATTAGTATTATCATAATATTGGTCAATTTTATTTTTAAATTAATTGAATAAAAATTTACAAATTGATAAAATTTCATGGATCAATTTTCCATCTGAAAAACACATATATATAAGGTAAGAAAAATTTATTCAAAGCTAATTTTCTTCCGTCAATAACTGATACCAGAATGTTCGGCTGGTTACTCCCCGGCTTTTGAAATCTTTGCCTCTCCTACAGCGGTCATGAACCTACGATTGCCACCATGGACGTGTCTATAATTTTAAAGAACAGCGTTATTTTAAGACGATTTTAATGACAATTTTTAATTATTTTTATTTTTATTATATTTCTCATTTTGTTTTGTATTTCTCTATTTATCTCTTATTTTAAAAGTAAATTAAACATGCTCTAATTTATCTTTATATATATATATGAGTCACCACCGTTACGTGCCCAAGATTACAGTATTTCCATTTGCGTTTGCACATTCTTCGAGAGATCAAGCTTTATTTGAGATTTTTTTTTACATAGTTAGCTTTTAGAAGCGATATGCTATTCAAATATTAAATTTGAATGTCTTTTCTTTTTATATCGAAATGCAAATTATTCAACACTTTTAAGATTTTTTTAATAAATATATATATAAACTTAATATTTAATGTATCATAGTTGATATTTTTTATTTTTTAAAATTTAATTGGTATTTTTATTTAAGGTTGCCTCATTATGATTTAAAATTTTAATAAATATATTTAAAGCTATTGTTAATAACTTTAAACAAAGTTATCAAACAAAAAGTATTTTTAAAACTTTTAATATACCAAATGTTATATTTTTTATTAATTCATTAACAATTATTTTAAAAAATTTAATAATAAAATTCCTTTATATCGTATAAGAAGAAAAATAATTTTGGTGAAAAAAATTCTTCAACCTATTTTATGCCTTTTAACTTATTTGAACTATTAAAAAAAAATCTTACCTTGTCGACACATACACAACACACTTTTTTCTTCTATCAAACTTCAATAAAGTCTTTTTTTCTTCGTAAGTTTTTTAGTTAGAATTTAAGGTCATACGAGAGCATGGGGAGTGAAGCACTGACCACAATAACAGAAAAACTACAAGAAAAAAAAAACAACATTTTTATTAAAATTTGAAGGAAATGAGAAACAGGTTATAGAAGTAGGATGAAAGGTAAGATGAAAAGTAAAAAAAAAATAAGGAAGGTGAGAAAAGAAATGATTTTGGTAAGAGGAAAGTGAGAGAAAAGAGTCATAAAGGTGGAAGAAAGATAAAATGAAAGAAAAAAGAAATTGTTTTGTTAAAGTTAAAAAAAATCCATAAATGAATGTTTGGGGTAAGAAAATAAGAAAAATAAAAAAATAAAAAAATTTATCAAAAGATATTTATAACAAAGTTTATGAAAAGAAAGAAGGTTAATTATGCTTTTTTAAGAGAGTTATATAATATATATTTTTCACGAAAAAATCTTATGTAAAAGATATTTGTAAATTAAAGGATAAAAATAAATAAAAAATTAAATTGAAGCAAAATTAAGAGTTGAGAGATTAATTTTTTATTTTTATTTTTATTTTTTTATATTTTCAATTCATGTTGTAGGAGTTTATGTATTTTTTAGAAAATAAATGAAAAATATATAATGTACACTTTAATTCTCTATTTTTTATTTTAAAAAATTATAAAATTTTAAGTGCTGTATGTTATTATATTTTTAGCTCATAACAACATGTCCATGTATTATTTACCATTTATATTGTATAATAATTGGAAAACTCCGATAATGAGATGATCATACACATGCAACCAGAGTTGTGTTTTGATGACTTGGAAACGAATAGGTGTTTTCTTTAACTTTTTCTTCTAAATCTTGCACTTATAAAGATATAGTTCTATAGTCGGATGATATAGAGCTTACTTTGAATGATGAGGATATTTTGAAAGCTGTTTTTGATGATTTTAATATTTTTTCTGAAAATGAAGGTGATTCTAATATACTTGAAAACCCTTATGAGTTATATTTGGACATTAAAATACCATTGGATGATTATGAAAATTGGTGTTCTACTTGGAAACTAACTCTGATTGTTAAACTTTTTGGCAAATCGGCTAGTTTTAGCTACTTGAACCAAAAATTAGGTCATATTTGGAGCAAACATGGGACCTTAAAAATCTTAGACCATAATAACGACTTTTTTCTAATAAAATTTGATAATTCTGAGCCTTATAAACATGCCCTTTTTGAAGGGCCTTGGCTAATCTTAGATCACTATTTGCTAGTTTAGAGGTGGAGACCTCTATTCAGACCTAAAGACCAGGATTTGAAACAAATTGTTCTTTGGGTTTGTATACTTGACCTTCCATTAGAGCTCTATAATAATAAGTTTATGTGGCAAGTAGGAAATTGTCTTGGGTCAATGCTGAAAGTTGATCCACATACACCCCTTGTATCTAAAGAAAAGTTTGCTAGAATATGTGTAGAAAAAGACTTAAGAAGGAATTTCATACCAGCTTTTAAGGTTTTAGGCCAAGAATTTAAAATAGAATATGAAAGTCTACATCTTATCTGTTTTAAGTGTGGAAAATATAAGTATAAGCAAGAGCAATGTACTGAAAACCTTAGTCATAGTCCAGATAATGCTAATCAGGCAACAACTTCTACTATTCTATTTCAAAGGAAAGAAGGGGGATAGAGAAAAATGCTGAGGGAGCAAAAGAGTTAGAAATGACTGATCAGGCAAATAATTATGGGCAAGTTAGGGACCAATTTGGTCGTTGGATGTTAGCAAAAAAACTCCTTAGAAAGAAATCTAATCTCCCTCCCATGGTAGGAAAAGAGATGCTCATATTAGGTCTAGATTTAATATTCCAGGGGAATTTGATCAGGACCATAGTCAAGATTTTGACTATGAGAGCCTAAGTAAGGTGGATCCTTAAACAACTAGTAAACTTGGGATTAAAGGCCCTGTTGGTAAAAAAATGAATTACAAAACTTCTGTTAGCCTTAATCTGAAAGACCTTAGTAGAAAATCAATTAAAATTCAATCCTCAGTTAGAATTGCGAAAATAGGCATAGAGGAAGAAGGAAGAGTAAATACTCTAAGTTATAAGCAGCAGGTTCAGGAGACTGAGAAAGATAAGGAAAATAGGGACACTTTTTTTATCAATGAAAATATTTGAAGCTAACCTACATAAATCTTCTAACCTAGGGCATTCTATACATGATCTTATAGGTTTGAATCCAGAGGAATTTTGAATAACCATGAAAAGCTAAAATATATTCCTATTCATCGACCCCCAGATACCCCTCTAACTATGGAACTGGATAAAGCTCATAATGTGGAAGTAAACTTGATTAATGATTCTTTGCCTCTGGTTTGTCATAAGGAGATATCCCAGCATCTTATTGGTGCAAAAGATAGTAAACAGTAACCTAATAAATTGTCTATTTTAGAATTGTAGGGGTGCGGTTGGTAAAACCTTCCATAGGCATATAAATGATTTAATTAGAATTCACCATCTAGATTCTATTACCATTTCTGAACCCATATTTGGTTCCACTAAAGTTGATATGGTCATTAGGAAATTCACTTAGATGGGTCTGTCAAAGTAGATGCTAGAGATTTTGCTAGAGAGATTTAGTGTTGCTGGAATACCAAAAGAGTCAAGGTTAATGTAATAGCTATTAATAAGTATTGTATTCATCTAAATATTATCAGTGGGCGTTGGGATTGGGTTTTGTCATCCATATATGCTAGTCCTCAAGAACATCTGAGAGCTAAGTGCTGGAAAATGTTAACTGAATTTAGTAGCACAGGTAATAAACCTTGGTGTCTTGCTAGAGATTTCAACTCTGTTCTTTACCAATATGAAAAAACTGGGGGTAAGATAGCGAATTTTAGTCTTATCTAGCAATTTGCTTATTGCCTAGATACATATGGCCTGCAGGATCTGGGTTTCAATGGGGTCCCTTATACTTGGCAAAAAGGAAATCTTAAGAAACAAATTGATAGGGTTGTTGTTTCTGACTCTTGGAAGACGCTCTTTCCTAATGGCTCCCTTATCCACTTTCCCCTTTTAAAATCTGATCATAATAGGCTTTGACTTAAAATTAGGAATCAGGAAAATTATAAGCTCCCCTTAAAGCCTTTTAGATTTTTGGCCCCTTGGATATATTATAGTGATTTCCCTATCCAGGTTCAAAATTCCTGGATTCCCTCTAGATCTTAAACTAAGAACATAACTAATTTTCAAAAGAATATCTTTGATTGAAACTTACATACTTTTGGTAATATTTTTAAAAGGATACAGAGATTATGAAATAAGATTAGGGGTATATCATGTAAGCTGGGTTTGAATGACAACCTATTTCATAGAAATTTGATGAAATTTCTAGTAGATATTAGACCAGGAAGAAATGTTTTGGGCCACTCACTATAAATCTAATTAGCTTAGATTAGGGGGCCAGGAACAACAACTTTTTCCATAAAGTTGTTCTTATTTGTATGCAAAAAAACAGAATTGAAGCTCTGAGAGATGACCAAAATAACTAAGTATTTGATATCTTGAAACTTCAAGCCCTTGCTATTAGTTATTTCAAGGACATATATAATAATCCCTGTCCTAATAGTCTGTGGCTCATTACTATCTCCCACTTTTCACCTCTACAAGAATCTGAGATAGTAATTTTAAATGCTAACTTGACCATGCAGGATATTAAATATGCTTTTTCAGTATTGAAAATCTAAACTCTCCTGGACCAGATGGTATCCATGCCTTATTTTACAAAAGTCAATGGGATCTTTTTACCCCTTTAGTATTTGATTTTATTTCTAATATTTTTAAAATCTCCATCTTGTTGCTGAAGTTAATGATACCTTTATTCCTAAATGTAATCACCCTGAACACATTAGGAATTTTAGGCCAATTTCCTTATATAATGTCAGTTAAAAAATCATTACAAATATTTTGGCTAATAGAATTAAAGGCTCCCTACCCTTCTTAATTTCTTCCAATCAAACCAGTTTTGTCCTGAGAAGACAAGGCATAGATAACACCTTAATTCTTTAAGAGTTGACTCATTCTTTCAATAAGTTAAAAAATAAGAGTGGTTACATGCTGATTAAGTTAGATTTAGATAAGGCTTATGATAGACTTAGATGGAACTTTATTAAAAATACCATTCAGCAAATAGGTTTTGATTCTAGTCTTTCTGATCTAATTTTTCAATGTATTTCCTCCCTTTCCATGTCTATTATTTGGAATAATGACATTACTAGCAAGTTTTATCCTAATAGGAAAATTAGGCAGGATGACCCTATCTCTCCTTATCTTTTTGTTATTTGTTTAGAAAGACTAGCCTATTTAATTCAAGATAAAGTTTTCTCTAAAGATTGGACCCCTCTTTCTTTCAATAATGGTCCTAAAATTTCTCATTTATGTTTTGCTAATGACATAATTTTAATTACTAAAGCTGATATGGTGAATACTAAAGTGATTAGCTCTGCCTTATCTGAGTTTTGCTCTACTTCTGAGCTATCCATTAATAAAAATAAATCCTCTGTTGTCTTTTCTAGCAACTGTGATTATGTTTTATATGCTGATATTAGTCATAAGTTAGGAATTGGTCGTTCTACACATTTTAGAAAGTATCTGAAAATTCCAATTAGCCATATAAAATCATAAAAACTGGACTTTGCTTTCTTGATTGACAAGATTAGGGAAAAGCTCTCTGGAAAATGAACTCTTTATTCATAGTGGGCTGAATAACCTTTGTTCAATATTCAATTATGAGTATACCTACCTATTTTATGCAATCCATGCTCCTCCCTACGTTTGTGTGTAAGAAAATAGATAATATTTGTAAAAAGCTTATTTGAGGATCATTAGGTGGTAGAAAATGTCATCTAGTTAGTTGGAAGGAAATACATACATCCAAAAAAGGTGGGAGCTTGGGGTTTAGAGACACTCATCTTGTTAACCAAGCTTATATCATGAAATTATGTTGGCATCTTCTCTCATCCCCCAACGACCTTTAGGCCCAGGCTATTTGTAGTAAGTATAAGTGTTCCATTAGTAAAAATTCTAGTCTTTTTTTTTTATAAAAAAACTGCTCTCACTTATGGAGAAATATTGTTTTTATTTAGCAGCTTTTCTATTCAGGTCTTGGATGGATTTTGGATGATGGTTTGACTACCAGATTTTGGAAAGATGATTGAATTTTCTCTAATCGAAATCTTAAAAATTTTGCTTTTCACCTTATTCCTGATTCTGATTTATTAGAACCTGTGGCAATGTTTTCTCAAAATGGATTTTGGAACTGGACTAGGCTTAGAACTTTACTCCCTAAGCATATATGTGCTTTAATCACTCAAATTAACCCCTCTGCTTTTGGTAAAAGTTAAGATATGTTTTTCTGAAAACTAATGAGTAATGGTAGTTTTACTGTAAAATATGCATTTAGTTTTATTTTTTGTCAGAATCTGACTCAAAATTTGCCTAGTACAATTTTTAATTTGGTTTGGAATTAGGCAGGTTCCCCTAAAATAAATTTGTTTCGTTGGAAACTAGCTTATGGTAGACTTTTAATAAATGTTGAATGTTTTAAGAGTCGCATGACTAACTCAGCTTTATGCTCCAGGTGCAACTGTGCTGATGAAACTTTTATTCATGTTCTCTGTGATTGCTGGTTTGTCAAGGGAATTTGGGACCAACTCATTGTTCCTAATAACTGATTTTATTTTATAGTTATGGATTGTCTAATTGGCTGATTTTTAATTTGACCCAATCTAATTTTTTCTCCTTCCTTCACTGGACCTTATTATTCGGCATAGTAATTTGGAATTTGTGGTATAATAGGAATAATGAGATATTCCAGAATTCCTCTCTAACCAGTCAGAGTCTTATTTCTAAAAGTCATTCTGATTTTTACTACCTCAATTTTTGTATTAGGACAAATAAAAAGACAAGGCTCAGCTAGATAGGGTCCGAAAGAATCACTAAATAGCAACCTCCCAAGAGCTTTCAGTGGAAGCTTAATGTTGATGGGAGCATTTTTCAAGCGGCTGAGATGGCTAACTACGGTGGTCTTATTAGGGACAACCATGGAAGACTGATTGCAGGTTTTCATAAAGCTCTTGATCTTTATTCTCCCTTGCTGCAGAACTTTGGAGGATCTACTGAGGTCTTTGTCTTGTTATATCCAAAAACATTAGTCTAATTTGGATAGAATGTAAATCGAAGGAGGCTCTCTCCTTAGTTATGAACCCTGTAGATGTGATCATTCTCTCTTTTATGTGATTAGTGATATTAGGAGTTTGTTAAAAAAGATTAGTTTTATCATATTAAGTCATGTCTTCAGATAAGCCAATAAATGTAGGGATTAATTAGTTAAACTGGGTGTCAAAGATGAATGATAATTTCTCTATTTTGATGAAACTCTCCCTTCTTTAATTCTCTTTTTGAGGATGGATTCCTTGGTGTTTGGTCTCCTAAATTTTTTTGTGTTGGACTTTTAAACTCTGTTTAATAGCAAAATAAAGTAAAATTATTACGTATAATTTTATACATAAAATGATTACTTTTTAACACTTTATAATTATTTATAAAAAAATTTAACATTTAATCCTGGATTCAAACTATTAAAATAAATAATACGATATGTCATATTAAATTAATTTTTTCACACATAATTTTTTCAATAAATAATAACTAAACAAACATTGCAATTAAAAATAAAATTGATAATTTATACGAACTACTAACTAATTAATAACAACATGTCAAGACCAATATCAAATAGTCATCACAGCTTTCCTGCTCCCTCCGTCCTTCCTTTCTTATGCTCCAAATGAAAGTAATTAATGGTGAAAAGTTATAAATAGGAAAAATATGATTAAAAAAGGATATAAAAATATCTTCTGTAAAATAGTAACTATATAACTGATTTTATTAATTAAAAAGCAGTAAAATCTTATTACAAAAGAAAGTAATTATACTTTTGTATAATTGTATCTCTAATGTAATAAATATCAATTTATAATAGAAAATTAAAATTTTTAAATATTTAAACTATAATCTAAAAGTTTAACTGAACAAAATTATTGAATAACTCAATAAAAACTAAACAAACTCTATCCCATTTCCTTCCGATTTGAAGATAAAAAAAATAGAGGTAAATAATAAATTAGGTTGAAAAAATATTTATTTTTTATTCTATTTTATGTTGAACAGTTTAAATAACAGTGACTCGTTTTATTCTTCTTTGTTTCATTTTATTTTTTTAGAGGCTAATTTAGCAGAGTGTGAAATATTCAATTATTAATTTCTCTGTTTGCGGTGCTGACATTTTATGCGCGCGGGCTCCATGGAAACATTCACCTAACAGACGTTGAGACACATGGGTGGGTGGGTTTCTGAAACGTGCGGTCTTGTCTCTATCTGCATGGACGATGATGGATCATGAAATTCAACAAACCATTCCTTCAACTGTACTAGCAACTTTTTTATTTATTTATTATATTTGGTTGAAGAAGATAAAAGGAAAAGATATTTATATTTTTTTAAAATAAACTATTAACTCTACCATATATTGATATAAAATATATAAGAGGATACAAAATATCTCCTAATTTTAAGTATCACGTAAAATTTACCTTCACACAATCAAAAGTGTAGAAAATATTGAATCTATTATGCTTGAATGTAATATTGATATTCTTGAGAGACAATGGTAGCATCACGTAATATATATATACTTCTAACATTAATGTATTAAAAAATAATGTATGATATGATTAAAAAAAAGCATAAAAAAGTAAATATAAAAATGGAACACTAATAAATAACTCGAATAATAGATCCAGTTTTAGATCTGCTTTCCTCTGCTCAATTAATTTGATTCAACTGTTGAGCTGGAAAATATTAAGATAGGAGTAGAAAATGACCTCACATATAGCTAACTATGTGACTACCATTGTCTCTTAAGATAATGTACATGCGGTTAATAATTATGTTTATTTGTTTGTATGATGTTATTTTTATTATATCACATTATTTGTTATATTATTTATTTATTTTCTTTTTTCCTTTACTTTATATAATTATATTTTTTTTATTTGGACAGAAAAAGATATAGTCTCTCGCTCTCCAAATAAGGAACTGATTAAATTCCATTAATATAAGTTACATTTATTCTTAAAAATTCTAATTAGATAAATTTATGTGATTCATAATTGAACATAGCATATACGCCGGATAGCACACGACTGCAAATTGTCTCGAAAAGTTAACTCTTGAGAAGTTGTTTTCGGTAGATAGCCACTCTGATTTAGGATGCCAATTTTTCTATCAAGTTATCAATTTACGTGGAATTGTCTCATTCAAAATTTTAAAGTGGGATATTTTTTTTCTTATGAAAACGATAATGGAGTTAAAATACTTTAATTCCAAGAGGGTCTGTTGCATGATCTATACGCCTTCATTGCAACGAAATTGTTTTTCAAGGTCACTTCCACTTACATTAATTACATTATACGTCTCATAAAAGTTAGGTTTAGAAGTTATATTTCATCTAAAAATTACTTCCCAATAAATTTTTGATTCATTTTAATATAATATCAAAATTAAGCTAATACAAACCGGTCTTTTGTGTGGTTTGATTTGAATTGGATCAATTGTTTCAATTTTGACCTTGTTATTGTTTTTTTTTTTCGAGGGATAGCACTTCAAGTTTTTATTTAGCAAACAAATAAAATATCAGTACTTGTAGTATGCATAAAGTCTTTAACCAATACATAAAAAAAAATTAATGACTAATTTTTATTTAAGAGATAAAGCTTATTGACTAAGAAGTGAAATGCATAATAAGTATAAAATTTTTCAAAATTTTCAATTCTATTATAAATTATAATTTCAAAGACATTTTTGCTATCTCAGTATTAGATAGTAAATAAATTCGGAAACAAAAGTCAGAAATTCCATAAATATTTTGTGCAATTAGTACAAATAAATCAATATCCAATGCAACATGCGATGTACAGTGCAACTATTGTGGCGACCTATGACTTCCCTTGCATGGATTGGGACCAGTTAATGGGCTTGTGTCTTCGACTCCATTAGAAAACTTGTTCAAATCAATTTCCTAAGAATTGAAAACTAATTCATTACAAAATAAAAAACAATTGAAAAATAACTGCAGCCATTTACATATCTTTTAAATTATGTAAATTAATTTATAATTGTTGATTTTTTCTTGATTTTACTTAAAAATATTTTATTTCTTGTAATATTGTGTTTATTATTTTTAACACAATAAAAATTTAATAATTACTAACTAGACATAATACATAATATTTAATTCTAACATAAATACTTTGACCAATTAATTTAGTTTTCATAAAATTTTAAGTATAAAAATTGTTTAAAAATCAAATAAACTGATTTTGAAAAAAAAAACTTTGAGTCGTGTTAATATGTTGTCATTATTAAATGTCATTTATCATTTTCAATTAACGCTTAATGTGTTGAGTTATAATTAAAATAATTAATGTTTAATTGATGATAAGAAATAAAATGATTAATAATTATATACATACAAAATTAAAATAATTAATGATTACATATTTTTAAAATTAATATACTACTATGGTTAATTTAGGAACATTTTATATGAATTAAAAATAATATAAACTAAAATATTGTCAATTACTTAAAGGTTAAAATAATATTTTATTTAATTTAAATAATCATTTTAACAAATCTTGAAAATAATATAAATCAAAATTGATAGTTTACTCTTACAGTTTTTGGACAAAAAAATATGGGAATAGAATGATGGTACCTGTGAGGAAAAATAAATCAATAAAAAAGAGAGATAACTGAAGCTGCTGAGAAAACGGAAAAATGAAAGAACGGAGAAGAGGTGGAAGCAACAAAAATCCAAGTAACAAATAAAGTCTCACCACCGACAACCCACACACCTCGCCGGAAACTAAATACGCCATTCCACCTCTGTCCCTTTCTGGCGGCAACCTCCTCCATTCCCCGTATGTGTATTGGACCCTCTCTATGGACCTCTGTTATTGGGCTAATTTGATAGAACCCATTTTAGTTTGCAACCTCTCACCATCCATAGTAATAGTTATAGTAATTCATAATGTCATTGTTACTGTTAAGTTTGTTATTATTGTTGATACATTTCAAGTGATCTTTTAATTATCATCTATAAACATATATATTTTGTATCGCTTTTTATTAGTGAATTTTTTTAATTTTTAAAAGTAATAATACATTTTTAATATCAAATTTGATGTAATGGTAGTCAATAATAATGTGCCACTTTAGATTGTCTTCACATGTCACGTAATCATAAGAGTGCATATATAATTTTGATTGTCCCGTATTTTGTGTAATATAGGTTTTTTTGAAATCAAATTTTATACGAATTAAAAAAATAATTTTCTAAATCAGAAATATTTTAAAAAATATTTATTTTAAAATTTTAATCTATCCAAATAATCTGAAATAAAATAATGTTCTCTTCTCTTCTGTGTAAAAACAAATAGACATTTCCAGCATGGTACATGGTTTTGCAATGCTTTTTGGACTTTGGTTTGTCATGTGCTAATATATTGATTTCCTTTTTTTCTTGTTATAAATATTTTAGATGAATTATGTTTCAAGAACTAATTAGGACTAGAGCATGCGAAGGATTTAAAGAGCGTTTAGTAAAGTATTTATAGATAATTTATCAATAAAGTTCTCATCACATCAACCGTAAAGTTTAAACTTGCATTCATGTGAAATTTTGATCCAATTTTTACTCACTAGACCAACATTCGTTAGCTTTACTTATACTATTTCTTCATTCATATTATTAATTTCTCTGCTTAAAAGAACCTGAAAACTAAGTCAATAAATTTGTTCTTGTTAAGGTTTTTGAAAAAAAAAAAAAAAAACACGAAAATGGACCAATTCATTTTGCTTGGTTACTGCATTTATGCACAAACCAATCAAAATTGACTGGTGGTCAATCCTAGTTATTTCACTAACTTCTTTATAACAATTTTTATTTATCAAATGTCTATATAAATAAGTTTTAGTTTATTAATTTTGTATTTAGCATAGATAGAAGGTAAAAAAAAATATATAATAGAATATTTACCATTATTATTATGTACATATTATATATTTTTTAAATCACTAATTACTTTCAAAATTTTCTTTTATATTGAAATTTGTTTTATTAATTTTAAGAACTGTTTACTTTTAAGAAAATTAGTTTTAATAATAAAAATGATTTTTTCTTTAAAAATTATAAAAACAGACCCAAAAAAAAAAGTGTAAGTGACAAAGCTTGACATGGTCGAAGAAATCCACATAGGGGGGCTGGGGGGATTCATGGACTTGCGATAGAGGTTTTTTTTTTTTTTTTTTTTTTCGTTTTTCAAAACCAAACATTGACATTTTAAAAATATTATGGAATTTAAATTTTACTCTTTCCAAAATTATGAATAATCGAGTTTAGGGTCTAGAATTTGATATTATTGTCATTAATCGTATTTAGTAATAGATATCTTATAATTTTAAGTTAACATCTTAATTTATAAATTTTAAGATTTAAATATTTGAACAACTTTTATAATTTTAAGAACAAAAGAAATTGTATTTTCAATAGTTGAAAAAGCAATAATTACTATTATTTAAGATTTTTAAAATAATATAAAAATTCTTATAAAATAGATGAAATATTTGGTTTAAAAGGTATTTTATTTATAATCATGAATAATTAAGAATGACATTTTTATTTTGTTTACTAGTTTTAGATATTTACACAAAAAATTAATAGTAAATATAAAAAATATTTCAATATTTTTATATAAAATTTTAAGTATAAAATAAAAAATACAATTTTATTTATAATTATTTATAAAATAAAAAAATATTATTCACACTAATATTTTATGAACTCCAAACAGGACAAATTGTACCTATTACACGTTTATTCATTTAAATCATTTAACATAAATAAATTAATTGTACAACTAATTTACAAAATAAATATAATTTCATATTTAAAAAAGTTAGATGTTTACAATTTAAAAAAATATAATTAAGAGCCGGCTTGAATGTTTGGGCGAATTCCGTTTCTGTAAAATCGAAAATTGTGTCTTGTCGGTGAATTTCTATTGCAATGGAATTTTCTATTAATGGTCAAGATACACAAACAGGCCCTTTACCCAGTGTGTGGTCATGTAATTGCCTTTTTTCATAACAATTTTTATGATAATTTTTTTTTCCATTTTGTATCTATTATATTTAATTTTGAATTTAAATTAAATTATTAAAAGTGTAAAATTTTATTGAAAAATTCACAGATACAAATGAAAATCTCTAAAGCCGAAATGCATCCAACCCAACAATTTGAGTGAGGTTTAGATGGAATCAAAAGAACATGTCAATTCTATCATGTGGCCGAACTGTATTGACGGGGACAAAGGGAAAAGAGTCAAAATGACACAGCACATCATTTTATAGTAAACGATGGTTCTGTTTTGATTGAATGGGTTATGCCTCCTAAAAATTTTAACCGTTATCAGTAGAAAGTAAATCCTGTTCGCCTTTCATAATAAAATCAAATTACAAACAAATTCAATCACGAGTAAGCTATAAATGGGTAAAGTGAGTATTTAAAATTCAAATTTGATTTATAAAAAAAAAGTACTTAGTTTTGATTTATTTATTTAAACAAATTATTTTTAAGCTTCACTCTGACTAAATTAATAGTTTTAAAGTTTGAATTTAACTTATTATTTTGTTTATAATTTTTTTATAAATTTAGAATAAGTTTTTTT
The DNA here is from genome assembly GCF_003935025.1 of Abrus precatorius. Classification (NCBI taxonomy): domain Eukaryota; kingdom Viridiplantae; phylum Streptophyta; class Magnoliopsida; order Fabales; family Fabaceae; genus Abrus; species Abrus precatorius. The sequence goes on along the minus strand of NW_020874292.1, from coordinate 27,374,149 downwards.
ATTAATCTAGTATTTAATAAATTTATTATGCTGAAAAAAATAAAATAAATAAAATATAATTTTATTACATAAAAATAAATTAACGTTCAAAATAAATATTTTATGATTGAAATTAGTATATATATATATATAAAGTAACTGTTTATTGTTTAAAAATATAATTATGAAAAATTAAAATTAGATAATAATATCAATAATTAAAAAGTATAAATTTTAAGTAAATTAATAAATAAAATCATAAATACCTGAGTGTAAATATATTTACAAAATTCTTAGAAGGTATTGATGTTAAACTTACAAAGTTAAAGCTTAAGCTTGACTTGTTTAAGCAAATGAGCCTACTTTTAAGTTTGAACTTATTTTTTTAATTAATTAAAAAAGTTTAACTTAACATTTAACAATTTAATTTTAAATAATTTACAAATAACTTATTTATTTTCCTAATCATAAAGTTCTAATTCTAATCGTTATTATTAACAGCGCGAAATACAAGTTTAATTTTCTCTTTAAAGTACAGAATATTTATAATATCAAAATTTGCGTTTTATTGTCGTTATTTTAGGAAGGATTTTGCTAAATCACTCCTTAGTAAAACTAATCTCACAATTATATATGTTGTGATAACTATAAAAACAAACGAGTAAAGACAAGATAAAAGTTAATTTATATTCTATATATATGCGCTAAATGAATTTGTATTTCCAATTTTCAACTTTAAAGTGGATTCACAGTTTTATGTTATTAACATTTTAATACTCCTCTCTCGTTAATTATAATATATATTATATAAACATAATATTAAAAAATCATAAAAAGTAAAATTTTATGAAATATTTACTTATAAGTGTATTTTGTATAGTTAATGCGATAAAAATACTTAATTATTACTTTGTATAAAATATTTTTTTCCTAATTATTTTATTGTAAACTATATAAATTATAATGTTATCATTTTATAATATTATCGGCCAGTCAATAATTATTACTTTATATATTATTGTATATTAACTATAATTTAGAACACAATTATATATCTGTTAATGTTAATTATTTTATAAAGATAAATAAATATTTTTAATTAATTATTAACGAAAAGAATTATTCTTAATGATACAATAGTTTATAATTAAATACCATTATAAAAAATTATATTATTAATATATTTTAATTAAATTCATTTTTTATATTAGATTGATAGATACAAAATTTCATTCCAAATTTACAATTATAAAATTAATTTACTACTTTAACCACAATTTCGTTTCCAGCGACCTTTTAATTCTTGACCTTCAATATTTCCTTCCTCGCATTCATTTCCTTAATAACGAGTCACTATGTCTATATATGACCACTTTTCTCTATATATTCTATCGACTGCTCTTCTTCTTCGGCACACATATCATTATGTATATTATAAGATATTTTGGATAGTTAATATTTTATAAGAAGAAAGTGACAGAAATGAGTTAGATATGTGTAGCTAGCTCAAGGAACTTAAGTTTAGCAACAATATCCTTTGTGTAGTAATATGCTCATAAAAACCCTTACTTTTTCCTTTTATTATGCTTGCAATTTAATGTTGTCGTTAAACTTGACCTGTTATCCCTACAAGAAAATTAATTTAAGAGGGGACACATACTGAGTAAAAATATTTTTACATAAAAATGATAATAATAAATCTGAATTATGCAATTATATGTTAATAATTAAATTATTTTTTAAATAGTTACATTATTATTTAAAAATCAATTTACATAACTTAATATTTTAATTTTGATTATTCATAATTAATTTTTTTATAAATTTATATATAAATTTTACCGACCATGTTAGCCTTCTGTAAGAAGATTTATGTGTGCGATGATGGTAGGCTATTTTCATAGCGTAACATAGGTGTGGTATGTCATTAATTAGTGTAGATTCATAAGAATAAGAAAACATATAAAAAAATCTATTTAAGTTAAAATATTTTAAAATTTATTTATATCAGTAATATATTCTATTTTTGTTGCATTATACTAACGATTAAATGAAATTTTGATATGAAATATTTAATTAAGAAAACTAAATGAGAGTAGTTATATAAAATAATGTGATTCTTTTCTTCTGTTTTTTCTCTTTCTTCAAATGATTGATTACTAGATAAAATAATAATAATCCAGCTTTGTAAGCAACTTCAAATAAACTGTTCATTACGTTTAGACAGATTGCATGCGTTCAACAACCGAGTGACAATAATGTTCTACAGCCACAGCTTAGCTAACTAGCCAGCTTAGAGTACCATAGATGTGGTTGTTCTTCCTTTTACTTTCTTATAAACAAAGCATACTCACGCAGCTATCTTTCTTTGTTATATATGTGCAAGCATCAACAAATTAAGTTGATTCAATCCCAATAATATTTTCCTATGGGCTTTAAGATTACGACTTATTAATGCATGGTTGTTTCTTCTCTTGGTTTTATCTCAACTTTCTTATATGATTACGAAAGACACTTACATGATCAAAGAAAAACATGAGTTTGATACATCATTCAACTCTCTTCTCCGGTGTTTTAAATATTCCACCAATAATATTTTCCCCAAAATCATCCATCAACGAAGAATGCATGCATTATTCTCTTGTTATGCTTTTTATTCTATCCGTTCATTTTTAAATATTAGACGTCTTAAAGAATGCATTTTATTGTTTTATCATTTACATAAAAATATAAAATTTTAATTAGCTTTAATCCTTATTTATTATCATTTTTATGAAATAAAATAAATGATACTAAGAAAGAAAAACACGGTTTAATCAAGTATATTTATATTTATTTAAAACCAAAAAAAAATACTTCATGAATTACAATTTTTATAGAAAGATATTGTCTTAGTATCATTTACTGTCAAATAAAAATTTCATAAAACATTAGGATTGTCCTCGTTCGCATATTTTTTTCCTAATAATACATCAATAAATAATTTCACCGATATTATATAATATATTACACTGTTGTCTTTGATGTTTGTATAAATACTTTGATTTTGTTAGACAAAGATTATACTAATAAAAATAATATTAATTTTGATAATTTTAGTTTGTTAATAAAAAAGAATTGTCTTAGTATATTCTGAATAAAAATTGATGAAAAATTAAATAGTTAATCTATTTTGAATGATTAAAGATTGATTCGATTTGTGAGCGCAAGATTATTTACCCCATTAGCAGGGTTGTGATGGAGGAAAATGATTAAACGAAGGGCACACGTGAAGGTAAATAAATGGAAGCAGCAAGGCATTATCGATCCCAAGTCCAAGATTCGAATGGCATATACACGTTCACACTCACTTGCCTGGCAGATCCAAAGATGCTGTTTCGCTCCCCATTTCACACACGTCGTTCACGATCAAGGGACCAAATCAATTACCTTTATAATTCATTTGGGTCCTACACGGCATATATATCTAAAATCATATAATTTAATTTGGTCAACAAAGCTTACCCCTTCATCTGCCACATGAATGAAGATTTAATCCAAATGTAAATTCACTTCTCTTACATCACCCTTATAAATATCAAACCCTCGCCACCTCACAAATCTCTCCCATCATTCCATTTTACAAACTTCAACGCAACACTTCATATATACGTAGGCAGCCATCTACGTGTATATATAGTATAGTTAAGAAAATTAATTAAGCTATATATAGCTGGTAATATAGTACATATATACACATATATATGGGAAACTGTTGCACGACGGTGTCGTCTATGGATTGGGGTGGCGATGACTGGGGCTCTTTGTCGTCTAAGCATAAAAGAAAGATGAGTTCGAAGGTGTTTGATGAGGTTGATGGGTTGAGTTTGGGGAACGTGGAGAAGGAGAGGCTTTTGGGTGCGTTGAGAGCTTCTTCTGATGCTAATGGGAAGGTGAAGATTAAGATCTCAAAGAAGGAGCTAGCGGAGTTGTTGAGAAGGAGAGAGAAACAAGGTGAAGGAGGACACGCTTCTGCAGAACAAGTTCTGGTTCGCTTGATACATGCCAAAGATCATGTGAGTAACGAACACCATGATGCTCATCATAGGCCATGGAAGCCCGTGCTACAGAGTATTCCTGAGGTTAATTAATTGAAATGAGATCTATTATCAGAGGTTGTTATAGTGGGGTGTGTAGTGTAGAGGTTGAGAAAGGTTTAGGTTTGTGCTTGTAGAAAATCGAACTAAGAAACCCAGGATTTATTTATTTATTTATTTTTCTTCCATGTTTTCAGCTTGTATTTTCGTTTAGGATAGAGGTTGGGAATGTGTGATCTGTATATTCTTGATCCTGAGAGTGAAACCTGAACTGATGGAAGGGAAATTTCTTGTGTAAAATCAAATCGTAAATCAATGTTAATTAATTACTCTTTAGTTGCTTATTAGTGTTACTGACTTCAAATTAAACGCATTCTAAAGAAATTAAGAAGAGACCAAATCAAAGAAGTTCCGTGTACTGTACCGTTCTATTCATCAACCATGACGCGAACAAAACCTGTGCAGAATTGTCCTTTCTATTATTTAATGTTACGTGGAGTTTTTATTTTATCATTTACCAGATTTCACTTAATTTAAAGGTCGATAGTAATTGTCATTTTGCTTTTCTTTCTTTCTTTTTTTTCTTTGTAACTCAACTCTATGGTGATAAATTTCTTAAATTATTATTTTTTAAATGACATAAAACTACTTACTAACTTGGGGTGGCGATATGATTGAGGTTCAGGTACCTGAAGACGGTTCAATAACTCTTCCAAGATAAAAAGCCAATACCTCTCCCTAACAACATTTGAATATCAAATACCCACGTTAACCGTTGTGATTCCCATTTTATGTAATGGTTCCAAATTAACAATGACCAATGATTAGGACCAGCAATGCAAATCCAGAATTGTATTTCTGGCAGAAGATCACTAATCATTAACAATACGATTAACAACGAGAAAAATATTAATACAAACATGCACTCTTGAATTTGTTTGGTTCGATTTCGGGTTGAATTAAGCCGGCCGAGTTAAATTCAAATAACTGATGCTTCAACATAGGTTGAATTCAAAAGAATGAAACAAAGATTAAATTATAGTTTTAGTTATTATATACATGAAATTCATTTTTCAATACGAACAATATTTCAGTTTGATGTTCATATACCTCATCATTTTTAGTGTCATTTTAACAATACTTAGTTTTATAACATTGTGAAATTGACAAAAGAATTTGTAACCATTTACAAAAAGAATGCCAAACAACTAGGTGCTTGTTTGGTTTACTAGCATAATTAATTATTGATACTGGTAAATATTCTATTGTAAAAATATAATCAATCTCAATTAGGTAAGATACGCTTTCTGATCTTATATTGGTGCTCTTATAAAATCAACATCTCCTAACTTGAGAGACAAAGTATCTTCGTAAGTATTTAATCACGCACTTCACTGCGCATAACCAACGAGGAAGAATCTGACTGCATCTGAAGTCCATGCCGTCCTACTCACACAAAATAATTAAAACTTATTATAATATTATTTGAATAAAATATTTCCCAAGTTATAAAATTACTCAATTGAAAAAGGAATGACATGTTTTTACTCAAAAAAACTTACTCATAAATATAATTTGTAATGGACAAAATTTATCATTTCTTCTAAAAAAATCTTATGTTGAGCTAGTTGATTTTATAATTTTGAATTTTAGTCAAAATAGATATTTTAATAAAATTTTGTATAACATAATCTTAATAAAATTTTAATAAAATATAATATTTTAATAAGTTTCTTTTATAAAATATGACAAAGGAAATATTGATTTTTAGTTAAATAAAGTGACTTTTTTTATAATTTTTTGAATAAATTACGATAAAAAATGATTTTTTAATTGAAATGAAGAGACATTTCAACCAATTTCATAAGAAATTGATAACTAAAGAAAACATGAAATTTTTAGTTAAAACAAAATAATATAGAGTTTTAGTAATATATATATATATATATATATATATATATATATATTACTAATTTTTATAAAAAATTTGTGACTAAATAAATATGATTTTTAGTTGAAAAGTGACACTTATAAATTTTTTAACAAGTTTATAAATAATTTGCAGATAAACTTGTAAGGTATAAGAAAATAAAAAAAATAATCGAAAAAAAGATGTTTTGAAATGCTTTCAGGAAATATTGCTTTTGTTAATTAAGTTTAAGAATTAGCTGAAGACTACTTTGTTAAGATAGGATCAAACTATCTCAAAATGAAGAATTTCAAGTACAAAGACATTAAATATGAAATTTTTTTGTGAAAATATCAAAGCATTAGGAGCAATTATCAATTAAAACATGTGACAATGATTATAAATGGTATGTGATAGCAACTACAAAAAATAGTTTTAGATAATTATGTTGTAAAAAATATGTTTTAAGTAGTTATGTGGTATTATATGTATAAATAGAAATTTTTAAAACATAGTTCAGGATTATAACTTTTAACTAAAACACCAAAAGTTGTATGTATAATTTTACAAGTTAATTTTAGTAAGTTTTTCTACCTATTCTATTTTTATTCTGCCCTTTCTACAAAGTTATGTTAATAATTACATTAAAAACACACAATAAAAATCTTGTAAAAGATAATTTAAAATTAATTTAAATTGTTCTTAAATTTATTTTTTTACTAAAAAATTTACTATAAATAAATATTTTTTATTTTTGTGCTTTATATATATATATATATATAATAGTTTAAAATATATTATCCAAGCTAAAACATCCAACTCGAGCCCAACTATATTTAGCTAATTTGAGGTTGCTTTTAATTTTTGAGTTTGAAATACTGCTTAAGATAAAATAATTAACAACTTATCAACTTGCACACAATAGTCTGTATAAACTACATAACGGAAGTGGTCTTGGAAATGTGCATTAAGAATTGTTTACTCCCTACAAATGGCGTAAGTCCAATTGCCTGAATGACTTATCCTTGGCCGATATTACTAATTTTCCCGCAATTCCCAGCCTTCATCAAAAATATTTTCTACCAAAAAGAGGGTAAGTTTGGGAGAGGATTTTTGGAATGAAAGATATATTTTTTATTTTACATTAAAAGAATTGTACTAAAATGGGTAAATGGATAAATGACCAGCAAAACAGAACAAAAATGCTTTGACACTTAATTTTAAACAATTTACTCTTAATTTAAATCAATTGTGTAAGAATGTGTATGATGCTTTTTTGTCAATTTATTTATTGGCGTCATGTGATAATTTGCATTGCCAAATGCCAAGTACTAACCTGATACAGTCCATAAGTCATCTTTGGGTTAGCAAGCTACGATATAAACTTGAGAGATTGGGCCCAATTTCAGGACCTTGGTTGTTTTCATAGGCTCATTTTATTATTATTGGACAATATTGATACTGCTGACCCAAAGATGTAATTTTAACTATTTAGGTAGGACACCAATAAATAATAGTACTGTTAGAAAAAAATAATATTAAGATGATGAGGGATAGAATAATGTAAAATTGATAGAATATTTTATTTCTTCATTAAATCCAATATCTTATATCTCTTTCTTCGTGAAATGAGTAACAGACAAATAATTAGGACGACAATATTTTTTTTTCATTTTAAATTTACGAGTGATTTTGCCCATAACACAAGAAAATATAAATAAACATTACAAACTTTAATGATAATCAATATAAATATTAAAAGACGATATTTGTGTTATTTTAAAATAATGATATTTAGATTAATTGAGTTAAGTTGTAAAGATTAAATAAAGTTAAATATTTATATTGATGGAGAATGGTACATGGCAATCATAACAAGTATTAACGGGAAGTGTCATTAATTGTAAAAGACTGGTATAATAAACCGGGTTGATTTAATTATAGGATAAAATGAGAAAAGCATACTTGAAATAGGCGATTAACCATAAAGAATTAAGGTGAATTGAATGCATTAGGGATAATCATAAATGGAACTGGTAGGAGTATTGCCTCCTTTCCAATTGCAATTCCAAATTCCAAATCAAAATAAATAAAAGCAACAGCCACAAACAGACCCCAATTAATGACCCGATCTACCAACTGCCACATGACCCAGTTGGCGCCAAAACACAAACATGAAACCTGGAAACTGCTAACACTCACAAACCCAACCAGAAGTGTCACCTAGTTGGGTCGAACGCGCACGTGCGAGCGCGTGTGTAGGAACTGGCGCATAGAATAGAAGCAAAAGGCGAAAGCGGTGAAAGAAAAAAAAAAAAAAAAAAGGCCCTTGATGGCGTAAATGCGGTAGCTAAGTGCAACTCATTGCCAATACTAATGGTGGGGTCTACTCTCTCTCTCTCTCTCTCTCTCTCTCTCTTCTTATGAGTCTCACCAGACAGCTATTACTGAGTCTGCCAGCCCACAGTCCCCACTCACTTTGAACCCTCATTCATTCATTCATGGCATTCACTCTTCTTTTTTCTTCCCCTTCTTCATTCACTTCACACATGACCCTTTTTCAATCCTTCTTCTTCTTCCGTCTCTAATGCCACACATATTATCCTTTTCACTGTCTCCTTGAATGCTTTCTCTTTCTGCTCCGGAGAAGGGCATGAAGCCCCATTACCTGCTCCTCTTTCTTTTCCAACTGTTCCTTCTTCCTCTATGTAAGTTTTGTTTTCCTCAGCGTTCCTCTTTCTGGGTTTTTAACATTTTCGTTTGATTTCTCATATTATAACTCAAGTGGGTGTGGTGAATTCTCGTGTTCGGTGGTTTTTGTTTTGGGGAGTATAGTGTTGGTGCTTTGAACTTTGAGCATGCTTTGGACGGTTAAAGCTCATTGCTTGTTGATGAAATTTCGTTCATTTTGAGTTTCCTAAACTCTGTTGACTTGCATTATTCTTTGGATTTGTCTTTTCTATTGCTAATTTCTAATTTTTAATATGATGAGGTGGGATAGTGCCACCTGTAGAAGATTTAGGGTTTTGAAATTGTTTTACTCTTATTTCACAGCTAATGATGTGTGCAAAAGAAAAGGAAAAACCTAGGTCGTGTGGTTTTAACCTTCAACCTGTCTGCTGTTATTGCTGTGCTGGCTAAGTTGTTGATGTAAATTATTCCTCATAATTATTTTGGAAACGCTGGAGATCATGGTATAAATTGTTAAGAAGATGTTGCTATTTTTGATAAGTTATTCGAACGAGTAACACTTTGATTTCTGGCTGGGAGTATTTAAGCGAGCTGTACTTTGAACAACGGAGCTTTTGTGATTTAGCCCTTAGAACATAGACCTATTGTACAGAATATTGGTATAGTTGGGTCCATGATTTTGGCGATTCTGTACTGAAACCATCCCCTTTCCCATGAAATTTTGAAGTTTAACTCTATCATTCGTTGTCATTGCTGTTCTCTGCTCAGCTCAATAAACCTTATTTTTTACATTTGGTTGTCAAGATCTCCTTTACATATTTAGAAGTGCCAATTTCAATTATATTAAAAAAATTGTCTTTTTCTCTGATTGTATCATTGACTGATCTGTAGAGTCTCTCATTTCATGCTGTTGAGCAAAATTAACTGGGTTAACACTGTAACATCACCTGAACAGTTAAAACAAACTCAAATTGGTATCTGGAGGCTTTTATTAACCGGAATTAAGTAATGTTGAGTTGAAAATACATTTCCATGTTTAAGCACCTTTGAACTATAAGATATGTTCAGACATCTAATGCAATGTAATATTTGTTATTCTGTGTACATAATTTTTTGCTTTGCTAACTTATTCGAAGTGAGTAAGCAAGAGGGAGACACACACAACACACAAAGGCAAAGATTTTCTCTCATTTGTGTTTTGTTACAGATGCACTTGAATCACGTAGCAGTAGAATTGATCATCATCAAGGTACAGAACTACTGGATAGCCATGATGATTTCATTCCCAAAATCTCACCCCTTGGTTCTCCTCAACCCCTTCTTCCTCTTCTTGCACCTTCACCATTGACTCCATTCACCAATACCTCTATCCCTAAGTTATCAGGTTAGTTTCTAAATAATTTGTGGTTGTTTTGGATTTTCAAAGGTCTGAATTTCTCTCTCTCTCTTACTGTCTTTGTTCATGTATCTTGCAGGACTCTGCACTTTGAACTTTAGTGCTGCCAAAAGTTTGATAAGTGTGACAGCAATTGATTGCTGGGAGGTTTTTGCTCCATTTCTGGCGAATGTAATATGTTGTCCCCAATTGGAAGCCACTCTCACAATTCTCATTGGTCAATCCAGTAAACGTACTGGTATATTTGCCTTGAACGGTACTGTTGCAAAACATTGCCTTTCAGATGTGGAGCAAATTTTGATGGGCCAGGGTGCCAGTAATAATCTGAGGCAAATATGTTCAGTTCATTCCTCAAATCTCACAGAGGCGTCTTGCCCAGTAAAAAATGTGAATGATTTTTATAACGTAGTGGATACTTCTAAGCTCCTTACTGCCTGTGAGAAAATTGATCCTGTGAAAGAATGCTGCTACCAAGTCTGTCAGAATGCTATATTAGAAGCAGCTACAGCAATGGCATCAAATGGTTCTCACATTTTGGGTGTAGATGCACCGCATGTTCAACCTGAGCACTCAGTCCGGGTCAATGATTGTAGAAACGTTGTCCTTCGGTGGGTAGCTAGCAAGCTTGAACCTTCTCAAGCTAAGAAAGTTCTTCGAGGATTGTCCAATTGCAATGTGAACAAAGGTTAGTTTGAGTAAAAGGAGTAATAGAATGGGAGTTGGGATGGTTTTTCCTTCATGATTGTCTTTGTTCAATGGTTATCATGGGATTATTATATTAGAATTTAGCTGGTCACATTAGGTGGCTTCTAATCATTTTGTGAAAATTCCTAACGATGCTAAGTTGTTAATCCTTCTGGTCCTTTAGTACTGCATTATTTTATGCTTAGATCCTCTTTGTATTTTGTCACAGTGTGTCCGCTGGTTTTCCCTGACATGAAACAAGTTGCCAAGGGTTGTGGGAATGGGATAAGTAGCAAGACAGCATGCTGTAATGCCATGGAAAGTTATGTGTCTCACTTGCAAAAGCAGAGCTTCATCACAAATTTGCAAGCTTTGGATTGTGCAGACACTTTAGCAATGAAATTGAAAAGATCAAATATTACTGAAGATGTTTATAGTATTTGTCACATAAGCCTCAAAGATTTTTCCCTCCAAGGTTTGTTTTTCTTCACTGATCTTGTTTGTATGCTACACCAACACTCAATACCAATAATATTTTATACCTGATGTTAATCATTCTTCTTTCATCTTGATTGTTCAACTCGGCTTGGAAATTGACCATGTGGATATTTCAGTCGGAAATCAAGGTAACTGTTCCATGTATATTGTGTCTTTAACTTATTTGCAATTTGTCACATTTTTTTATCCCCGGGAGATTGAAGTGGAAAAGGGTTCACATAAGAAAAAAAAAGATTTACTTTTGAAATGCATTTTCAATCCTAATTCCTGACATGCTTTTAAGAAAGTCATTGAATCCTCTTTATTATGTACTTTCGCATATTGTTCTGCTGAGACAGTTGCTACATTATGTTCCATCTTGCATTTAATGTTCTGCTGAGATGTGACTTGCTATGTTATTTGCTCTAAACAGAGGCTGGTTGCCTATTACCTAGCTTGCCTTCAGATGCTACATTTGACAGGACTGGGATTAGCTTCCTTTGTGATCTAAATGACAATATTCCAGCTCCCTGGCCTTCTACATTTAAAGTGGCTTCTTCATCATGCAATAAATGTATGTAGACTCTGATTAAATTTTATATAGTTTTGAGAGGCAAACTGTTCTTTATTTTTTTCCCTCTGTTCATAGAGAAAGAGAAAAAGAAGAAAATCTTATATATTTTTGGAGTTCTTTTTGCCTTTAAAATTTTCATTTTTATTTATTTTCTATATAAATATTCTATTTAATTTGTGCATTTTTTTTAACCTACCTTGTTGGAACTGCAGCTGTCAACATCCCTGCTCTGCCTGCGGCAGCATCTAGTCAAAGTTGTAAGAAACCGTTTCAATTTGTTCTGCTTATTCGCTATTCAGTAATCTATGAAGTTCTTAAACGGTGTTTAAAGTTTGAACTGGATTTAATTGAATTACTTTTGCGAGGAAAAAGTTAGTTGATCTGAACTAATTGGTTTTTCTTATATAATATCACCCAATTGATTCGGTTCGAAATGTAATTTGATCTGTTCAAATCCAACCTAAGATGGTTTGAATTGATTTTTGTTTCTTAATACATGAATTCATCAAAATATACAAATCTAAGTCCGCCAAAATACATTAAATACAAATCTAAACTTATTTACCAAAATACAGTGAATTTGTTCAAATAAATTTATCAAAATACAAATATAAATTCTAAATATAATTTCAAATTATTTGTCTGTCCCACAATATATGTCCAAATCCGAGAGGCAATTGTGTTTGGCTTGAGGTATATAATAAGAAAATTCCTAAATAAATATGGAAATGAAAATTTCTTATGTGTGACTGACTAAATTTTCCTGTTCTGCAGGTCTCTATAGTCATGACGTTCTGTTTTTCCTGCTTGTTGCTTTATCGTTTCTCTTGATGACAATCGTGTAGCTATGAGGCTTCTTGTTAAACGAAGCTAATTCCCTAGTCTTCCAACCAAGAGGGTTTTTGTGCGGGTGTTAGGTATGCCAAAGGTTAATTGTTATTCAATTGTGACCGGTCTTATGGGAAAGGGAAGTCTAAATTGGAGGTGAAGTCCAATCTGTTTCTCATCTTATTGGTTCATCATTCTTGTGTGCTCGTGTAATAAATTTTTTGTATATAAGGAAATTTAGAAAGCTTAGGTTATACAGTAATTGATGTGCAAACCTAGATTGCCGTTGAACAAGGTTTTGTAATCATCCTCTTTAAGTTATAGGCATATTTTAGAATTCTGTGCTATACTGCTATTTCTCTTTAGAGACATGTTCTTAATGGATTTTCTTTGGCCGGTAAAGTTGAGAACAAAACAAAATAAATTTTTCTTATGAATGTGGATATAGAAGCTTCTACAATCATTGTGACCCTACTTGTTACCTCTTTTATGTACAAGACCCTTTTCTTTTATTACACACAATCAGCTAAATGGAAATTGCTACTAGGAACAGCACATTTGATTACATAAAACTGATTTAATATTCGTCCATTGTAATGTAAGAAGTCATTTGAAACTTCTTTGTTACCAAAGTCAAATAATTTATTTTTGACATTGCTATTGTACATAATAAAAATCATGAAAGCAAAACATTCTCATGAGTACAAGATTTCACATGTGAACAAAGCAATGATGGAAAATAAAGGGCAACTCGGTACGCAAATGAATTTATTATATGTATGCTACTATATGTATGCTTTTAAACGAATCAAAATAAGCATGCTTAAAGTAAAAATTAATAAATAAAGGTTGCCGATGGACTATTTTTCATATAATTTTTCTAATATATGTGTAAGGGTAAATGTTAAAAAATTCAAAATATATCTTATTAAATAATTTAAATTACTATAAAAAGTAGAGTTTTTTAAACTCCATAATTAAGCTGAGTTTAAAAATTCATAAATAATTTTTTTTATACAAAATGCATTTATTGTATTAAAATTATGAAAGTATAATAATTTTTTCTATAAAGGTTTACTAATATTAGTTAATATTTTCTTAAAAAATATGCATTGAATTTTTTTATGATTTTAATATAATAAATATTCTTATTTTTAATAATTTTTTTTACTTTTAACTTCTTAATATGTGTTATTGAGCACACATTAGAAAAATTAGTTCTCATACAAGCAACAAACTTTTAATAAAAACCAAGATGTTATAATTATATTATAACGTTGGCTACTTGTTGAAATTTCTTTTCTTCGATAGTTCTAATTCATCGTGAAGCTTGTTCAAATGGATTTTCTACGAGCATATTCAAGTTGACATCTAATGCTATTATTTTTTCCAAATTTTTCTATAATTATATTAGACTTGATGAAAAATTTAGAAAATGAGTGTTTTTAGCAACATACTTTTTAAATAATTTTTAATATATTATTAATTATTAATTAAAATTTATTTTAAAAAATTACAATCATATTAGTGAGAATTATAAAATTAGGGTTGAAAAATATAAATTTAAAAGTAAGACTTATATTTTTTTATATTATTCAATACATTTTAACTAATAATTTAAAGTATATTAAAAAGTATAATATTATCATTTCTCAAGTTTAGAGTCCAAATTCATGGAACATTCTCTACGTTGAAACTGTATTTGGATAGATAATTTTAAAATTATCTTTAACACATAAAATTTCTAGTTAAAATTTTAAAATATTTTAATTTTTTTTACTGTATAAATATGTGTGTGTGTGTGTGTGTGAATATGTATATATTAAAAAAAACAGTGAATTAATATGTTGTACAGTACATGAATAGTGGAGCAAAATGAGCTAATAACATTTTGGGATAAATTATTTGAAAGAGAGAATAATTCCATTTGCAAGAGACATCCTGAATCCCACAGTTAAACACAGTTGAGAGAAAGAACATCATGTTTAACAATTAAAGAAAAGAGGTCATGTAAATAAGTAGACGAAATTATTTTAAGTGAGTACCTTATTTTAAAAAAATACTTAATTATATAATCAAAATTGTTAAATTACAATGTTAATTATGATTTATTTACTAAATAATTTATTATATTCTATTTATAATTATTTATATATATGCAATATATATATATTTTTTATAAACTTGTCATATAAAGTTACCAAGTGTATAGATTGAATGGCATGATGTTATAATGAATTAATTAGTAGTTTTAAGTTTGAATATTTGAACAGTCTTCTCTATAGAAGATATTTATGATTTAGACCAAATATTTTTATATAAAAATTTATTTTCTTAAAATTATTCAGTTTACTACTTGTAACACCTTATATATTTTTATAATGTGAAAAATAAAAGAAGAACTTACATATTATGTGTAAAATATTATAAGATAATAAAATTTATAAGTAAATGAAAAATAATATTTAATAAATATTACATAACTATACTTTTTTATTTTTCTCTAATTTAGATCAATGTATATTTGTGTGTAAAACAATTTTTTTATGATTTATTAAGGATGAACATATTCTAAATTTTTATTTACTGAAAATTTATAAAAATAACATCAAATGTTTTTAAAAAATTATTGAAAGGTTAAAACCCAGAAAAATGAAGAAATATACACTTAATATAAATTTAGAGTAAAAAAATTAAATTTTAAAAATAAAAGTTTAAAAAATGTTATATAACAATTTCAGTGAAAAACAATATTATACATAAAAAATATATAATTTTGGCAATTTTTATTTATTAATTTTTTAACTAACAGTTACACAGACACAGTTGTTAGAGAGATCCATAACTTACTTCTTCACCTAAAAAGGTTCCAATGTGAAACGCCCAGGTGGGTATATTAATGTCCCAACGAAGTAGAAATGAAAGCAATGATGAAGGTGGGGTTCAGGGCCCCTTTGACCCCACAAGTTAAGGATGATATAATAAACCATGACCGAATCATGGTACAAGTGTTGAATTATATTTTCACTATTTTTATTTACTGGTTAAAAATATATAAATTAAGATATTTAATTATTTTTATTAAAATTAACTATTTAACTTATTCATCAACCACTCTTTTTTATTTTGTCGCCGTTATCTGAACAAATCTGCCAACGCTGCCTGTTACATGTCATCTCACAACCTTTCCTTTCTTAAATTTTCTTCTTTTTAGATAAATTAATTATTAAAGGAGTGATAATTATATACTTTTAATAAAAAGTATAAAAAATAATATTCTAACTAAAAAACAGATAAACCTTTTATACACCAATTCGACGAGGTTACCTGTTCAACTTTACCTTCTTACTGGAGTGGCCGTCACGTTGGACGCGGCTGCCTAGTAGGCATGGCAACTAAGTGCATCCTCAAATTCGTATTTAAAATATGTTAATAATTTAATTTATTAAAATAAATTATTTTTTAAAATCATGTTATAAAATTATCAAAATAAGTTTAAAATATAATAATAATAATAATAAGATGCCAAGCATTTTATGGCTCGAGTAACATTTAGTGAGGGAGGTGGCTGTTGTAAAGAGGTGCCCCACTCCACTGCACCGCTCCATTTAATTGCCGAATGATGGTATTAATTCTGATTTATAAACATTTTAATCACGTTTATTATTAATTTTATGAATGACTTTTATTTTATATTTTATATTTTATATTTATTATGCCATATATCTCTTTTGCATCGTAATTTAATAATAAAACACGACTGTATCGATACCATTTAATAATTTTATTTTATATTCGTACAGATGTTTTGATGCGTCGAGATTACGTGATGGGATAAAGAAAAGACAAATATGTTTTTATTTCAAATTAAGGTACACAAATAATTTAAAAATTGACACAAGTAATTGAGGTTTTTTTACTCAAATAAAATAAAAAAATTTATTATTTTTTAAATACTTTAAAAAAATTATGTAAATATATTAAAAGTACGTATAACATAAATCGATTTAAATCGATTTTTATTATAGATATAATTTTAAAAATTATAGAAATTAATTTAAATCGACTTTTATTCTACATTTAAAATTTTTTTTACATATAAGTCAATTTAAATTAACTTCTATTTTATTTTTAAATTTTTTATATAAAAATTACTTTAATTTAACTTTTATTCTGATTTCAACTTTTATTTACACACGAGTCAATTTAAATTAACTTTTACTCACACATGAATATGTTTTCGAAAGAAGTCAATTATAATTAACTTTATAATACATAATTAAAGTTGATTAGAAAGAAATTTATTATAAATAAATAAAAATGTCATTTGATGATGAGAAAATTTTGAAATTAAGTGTAAACATTAGAGTGAGATGATAACATTCATTAGCAATCACTTTGCACCTCTGTTCTTGAACCTTACAACAAATTTTGATATAACGTGTTGCACACAATATGCATGATATGCTGAAAAGATGTCACTCATTACTTGTAGCTTTTAGAGTTAATTTGATTGCATGATAACTATATGGGACATTCAATAAACAATCCCTTAGCTCAAGTCTTTGGAGATACCCAGCTGGGAGCAGAGAAGGTTGAGGTGGAGACAAAACTGCTTTGGAAGCGTCATCAATGCAAGAAGAAAAAGATAAGCAAAAAATGTGAAGTAGAGGGATCTCATCCGACGGATGAGCTGTTCTCTCCCTTGGTTAACTACCACTACTTGGTCTTCTCTTTTGATTGATAGCTTCCGTTGGAGCACTTGCCTTCGTGATGAATCCCTAGAAAGAAAAAATAAATCTTGTATATTTATTTTCTTTGAATTACAAACGGTGAATACATGAATATATATATACACTAGAAAAGTAAGATGTCGATCCTACAATCATGCTAGACATTATAACAATAATTCTATAATAATTACAATTGACTAATAATAGGGAATAGCTTAATTATAGGGATTGACTAATTCATATCATGATTCTCATGATCATCCTTCATTATAGAATTCGTATATCAAGGGATTGATTGATTCTCTAACTTCCCCTCTCAAACTGATGGTGAGGGAGTCACTCCAAGTTTGTCTCTTAATTGATTGAATCTTATATGTGTCAAGGCTTTGGTAAGACAGTCAGCAATTTGATCAGTTGATGGAACATATGCTACAATGACTTTATCTTGTAGTACTTGATCTCTGATGTAATGCACATCAGTTTCAATATGCTTCGATCGAGCATGCATGACTGGATTTGAAGCTAATGCCTTGGGACTCAAGTTATCACACCATAGTATCGGTTTCCTTG
This sequence comes from Abrus precatorius, assembly GCF_003935025.1. NCBI lineage: Eukaryota > Viridiplantae > Streptophyta > Magnoliopsida > Fabales > Fabaceae > Abrus > Abrus precatorius. The sequence continues at coordinate 27,356,232 of NW_020874292.1, read as the reverse complement.
GCTGAGGGAGTTTTAATTCAGTAAGAAGTGAGCGAGTCCAAGCTATTTCAGTAGCTAAATTAGCCAAGGCTCTATATTCTGATTCTGTGCTGGACCTTGATACTACTTTCTGCTTCCTTGAGGACCAAGAAACAAGTGTTTCTCCAAGGAAAACACATTGGCCTGCCATAGATTTTCGATCATCTATACTAGTGGCCCAATCTGCATCTGAAAAACCTGCTATGTCTAGATCAGTAGAGCATTTAATGTGAAGACAATAGTGACTGGTGCCTTGGAGGTACCTTAAAATTCTCTTGATGCCTTGCCAGTGATCTAAAGTTGGAAAACTCATGAATTGACTAAGTTTGTTCACAGAGAAAGCAATGTCAGGTCTTGTATTTGTCAGATACTGTAATGCTCCTATGGCTTGTCTGAACTTTGTTGGATTTTTGAGTTTCTCCCCTTCAATTGTAAACTGCTTGCCGGTGACCATAGGAGTGGGACAGGATGATGCACTTTCCATCTTGAATTTCTTTAGCAAATCTTTTATGTACTTGGACTGCTTTAAGTACATACCAGTTGCATCTCTGTGAACTTCTATGCCCAAGAAATAATGTAATTGACCAAGATCCTTTACGAAGAACACAGTGTTGAGTTGTTTGATAAAGGCGTCCAAGAAATTGGTGTTGTTTCCTGTCACTATTATATCATCAACATATATGAGAAGAAAAGTGATATGACTTTTACCTCTTAGGATGAAGAGTGATGTATCATTTTTTGTGTTCTGAAAACCCCATCTCAGCAAGCTATTTTTGAGCCTGTCAAACCAGGCTCTTGGTGCTTGTTTGAGTCCATAGATTGCCTTAGATAGTTTACAGATATGATTGGGTTTATCTGGATCTATAAAACCTTCTGGTTGATTCATATATACTGGTTGCTTCAGATAACCATTGAGAAAAGCATTATTTATGTCAAGCTGCTTTACTTCCCAATTGAGGTGAACTGCAATTGCAAGAATAATTCTGATTGTGCTGGCCTTGACAATAGGACTGAAGGTTTCTTCATAATCTAATCCAGCTGTTTGTTGAAAATCCTTTGCAACTAATCTGGCATTTCTCCTTTCAATGGTGCCATCTGCTTTGTACTTGGTTTTGAACACCCACTTGGAGTCAATGATGCTATCTTGAGCTTGATATGGTACTAATGTCCAAGTCTGATTGAAATGCAATGCCTGAATTTCTTTGTGCATAGCATCTTTCCACTGTGATCTTTGGAGAGCTTCTTTTGCATTTTTTGGTTCCTTCTCTTCAACACAGTTTTCAGTTAATCCAATATATGGTAGCTTTGGCTTGTAGATCCCATGCTTGCTTCTAGTTTGCATCCTGCCTACCTCAGGAAGTCTTGTGTTTGTATCTGATTCAGCAGATTCAGTATCATTCTCTTGAACTTGTTCATTTGAAGCTTCTGTGTTCTCAATTGGTTTTGAAATGTAAGCCATTGTTAGAAGGAACAATGTCTTCTCTAAGTGAGGTACCTGTGACATGCAATGGAAACAGACCAGATGAATTCTCAGTTAGTGTTTTCAGAGGAACTCTTGTATTAAGAAAACTATCATGGAATGGGAAGTGATCTTCATTGAAGACAACATGTCTTGAGATGAATATTCTGCCATGAGAATTGACACATTTATACCCTTTGTGAGAGTTGCTGTAGCCCAAGAAAACACATCTAGTTGTGTGGAACTACAACTTGTGTTGATTATAAGGCTTGAGACAAGGGTAGCAGGCACAACCAAAGGTTTTTAAGTAGTTGTAATCAGGTTCTTTTTTATGCAGAACAAAATAAGGGCTTTTATTTTGAGTTACTGGTGAGGGCAGTCTGTTTATAATGAAAGTTGCAGTGGAGAATACTTCCCACTAGTAACTTAGAGGCATTTTAGCTTGTGCTAGTAGTGTCAATCCAAGTTCTGCAATGTGCATGTGTTTTCTTTCGGCTCTGCCATTCTGTTGTGATGTATATGGACATGACATTCTGAACTGCATTCCTGTTTCTACAACATGTTTCTGAATAGCTTTATATTCACCACCACCATCACACTGTATTGTTTTAATCCTTTTGTTGAACTGATTTTCTACCATATTTTTGAACTGGATGAAAGCATGAGCAGTGTCTGATTTTTGTTTTAAAGGATAAATCCATGTAAACCTAGTGAAATCATCAATAAAATGGACATAATATTTAAAACCAGATGATGACATTATTGGTGAAGGTCCCCATACATCAGTGTGTACCAATTCAAGGATATCCTGAGCATGAGAGGAAGAAGATTGAAAAGGCAAAAAATTCAGCTTGCCATACTGACAAGCCTCACAAAAACTAAGATCATCACTAGGTGACAATTTCACATTACAATCTTTTAAGACCTTGTCTAAGACTTTATTATTAGGATGTCCAAGTTTCCTATGCCAGCTTTCTTTGACAGACACCAAGGCACATGAGTCTCTTTCTGTTTCTGAGAGCTGATACAGTCCATTCTTAAGTTTCCCTTTTAGAAGTACCTTCCCTGTCAGCTTGTCCTTTACAAAGCAAGAATTTGCATCAAACTCAACAAGAATATGATTATCAGCAGCTAATTTGGACACACTCAATAGGTTTTTGGTAATATTTGGCACATATAAGACATTATGCAAATTGATAGAATGTAGTTTTGAGGAACCTGTTCCAACAATTTGTAACTTTTCACCATTTCCAACTACTAGAGAGTTCTTACCATGATGTTCAGTGAGATCACCAAACGTGTCTTTTTGATGTGAGACATGGTTGCTAGCACCACTGTCAAAGTACCAGTCATAGTCTTGAACTGAGTTTTGAGAAGCTAGGAAGGCATTGGGAGAGCCTTGTTTTTCATTGTCTGTTGAATGATTAGAGTTTGAGTAGGCTTTGTCAAATCTGTAGTAGCAGTGCATTGCTGTATGTCCCATCTTGTTGCAGACCTGGCATGTTGGCTTAAATGTTCTACCTCTTCCTCTGCCTCCTCTCCAACCTCTAGAGTTGGAACCTCTCCAGTTGCTGTTTGTGTTGAACCTATTTCCCTTGTGATCAACTTTGTTAACCACATTTGCAGTTGCATTGAGGTTTAGGTTGGTGAGGCTATTTAGTTGCTCAATTCTACTTTCAAAGGTCAGTAATTGAGCCTGTAGATCGACCCAACTGAGTGTAGTTTGATCAGATAATTTGACAACTACAGGTTTATATTCCGAATCCAAACCATTCAGAGTTTGAATGAGGAGATCAGAATTTGAGATTTCATTTCCTGCAAGTTTGAGTTTATTAGCCAAATTCTTCATTTTGGACAGATAATCTGCCATTTTCATGCCTCCTTTTCTGGTGCTATGGAACTCAAATTTGAGGTAAGTAACTCGTGACCTTGTGTGAGCACCAGCTAGATTTTGAGCTTCATCCCAAAGTTGCTTTGAGGTTTCACAGTGTAATAACTGTGTTGCTATGTCAGCAGTCATGGAATTCATCAACCAACCAAGGAGTTGTTAATCATATGCTTGCCAGTTTTCAAAATCAGGATTGGACTTTTTGCTTGAATCTGCAGCAAGAATGAATTCTTCAGGGCACTCCTTTTTCTCTAACATGTAACCATCGAGCCTGGCACCTTTGACGATAGGTAACACCAGTGATTTCCATAGTGGAAAGTTGTCTCTGTCCAGCTTGACAGATACAGTGGATGGAAGATCATTTTTGTGATTGGAATTTGTAGTGGATGACATGGTTTCTCTTTCGGATCAAGAGCCGTCGAGGCTTAAGTGCTCTAATACCAAGAAAGAAAAAATGAATCTTGTATATTTATTTTCTTTGAATTACAAACGGTGAATACATGAATATATATATACACTAGAAAAGTAAGATGTCGATCCTACAATCATGCTAGACATTATAACGATGATTCTATAATAATTACAATTGACTAATAATAGGGAATAGCTTAATTATAGGGATTAACTAATTCATATCATGATTCTCATGATCATCCTTCATTATAGAATTCGTATAACAAATGATGACTATTATATATACTTTTAGGATATTTATGTAATTTATTTTAAGATATATAGAAAATAATAATTTTTTTATTTTATTTGTGTAAAAAGTCAGTAATTGAATGATCTATAAATTTTTAGATTACTCGTGTTTAAAATATTTTTTAAACTCAAATATGTTTTGATTGTGACTTTGCATGAGTTTAAAATATTTTCCCTTGTATAAAAACATTTTTTAAAATATATTAATTACTAATTTTTTTATATCTTATTTAATTCGTGATTTGCGTTAAAATAAATATGTTTATATTGTTTAAATTCGTGCCAGGTCATATCTTTTAGATTTATTTACTGTTTTACTTTTTACAAATTTCAGAAAAAAAATATATATATAGGTAGATTAATTTTGATTAATTCACAAGATTTGCGCCGCTAAATATTTAAGAATACAATTCGAAACTCCGTGAATGACCCATTCAATTAAGAATGCAATATAGTGAAAAACGTAGGTCTATATATATTGTTCGACAACAGGTATTTTTAGTAAGGAGCTAAATAAGTTGATTTATTTTGTAGTAACCAATCAATTAATCTTTTAACTTGAATCGGTCAATTGAAAAATCCGAGTTAATTAATTGATTAATTAAAATTTCCTACCTTAACTTTTAACTGAATGTTTTTAATACTATTATCATTATTTTTAAGTGTGTTTTATCTTTTTAGTTATTGTTGTTTTTATCTTTTGAGTTTCAAATCATTTTTTGAATATTTCATAAAAATATTTATATATTAAATGTCAATTATCAAAAGCATTGAATATACACAAATTTGTGCACTATACAGACAACTTAACAAGTAAGATAAAAAGTTTACCCATAAAATCGTGTTTTCAATTTTTTCAAAAATAAAATTATATTAGTCTTTAGAAACATTAGGTATATTTAATTAAATATTTTAAATTATTTTTAAAATATTATATGATTTTCATACTTTTATATGATGAATACTTTATTTTAATAAATACTTTTTATTTCTTCAGTTTATATCAATTAAAATTGAAACAAAAAACTTTGTCCTTTTTTGGAAATGGTGAGGATAAATTGCCCTTTTTCAAGTTTACGTTAATTGATTTTCTTAGTATCAAATGTAATATTTTTTTGAAATTTCTTAAATAAAGATTAAGAATGAACGCTTCTTTTTTATAAGCTGCCGTATTATTTTATTTTTCTTCCGTCATACTTTTTTTTTTATAAAAAATGATTAAATAAATTTAATTTAAATTATAAAATATTTTAAAATATATTAATTATTAATTTTTTATATCTTTATTTATAATGAGACTTACATTAATAAATCATTTAATTTTCTTCCGTCATAAGTATATTATATTTTAATTTAATTTTTAATATTATAAATATTTTAAAAAGATAATATAAGTTTATAATCTTAATAAATATTATTTTTATGAAATGAAGCGCATTAACTTCCTCGCGTTCTTGATTTTTTTTTTTTTTTCTTTGGCGGCACGCATAAGTAGAGAATATTCATTTGTCTTTTTGTGTTGACTAAACCCTAAACTCTAAAAAATAAAAAGCAATTTTTTAACGTATATTTAAAAGTATTTATTAAAAACTGATAAATAATATTTTTAAATTATATCATTAGCATAATAATATTTATAATATTTTTATGTAAAATTTTATTACAAGTTTAAAAAATTAAATAAAAAATATTTTTACAACAGAAAGTTTGTTTTTTGTATTTAAACTACAAGTAATTTTTATAGCTGAGTAGAACCGCTGTGAGCATTAATAGAACTCGAAATCAGTGTAAATTAAAATAGGTTAATCCGTCCGTGGTTAACAGAAACTGTGTTTACTTCGATATTTCTTGTTATATGCACATCAGCAACACTGACCACTAGTGGAACCATTTATATATTCACTCACCCTAATTGCATGGACAAGGCATCCACAGGAGAGAAATGGAAATACAAGAGGAACTAGATCAACCCTTATTAAACCCAAATCATGAGCTGGCTGAAGCACACACGCTTAACAATTCTGGACTGGAAGAGGTGTTATGCAACAAAGAGCTACCATGGTTGAATCGCCTCCTATCTGCCACGTGGATTGAACTGAACCTTCTCTTTCCCCTCGCTGCACCCGCCATCCTCGTTTACCTCATCAACAACCTTATGTCTATCTCTACTCGAGCATTCGCCGGCCATCTTGGCAATCGTGAGCTCGCTGCTGCTAACCTTGGCAATAGTGGAATTCAACTCTTTGCTTATGGCCTAATGGTATTTCACACTCAATACTATTATATGCCCATTTTCTATGCAATTAATTCAATATGATCCAAATAGCTCACAAGTCACGACCAAAATTAACTTCATTCTTTTTCTAATGCATAACTTCAACCTATAATTATATAAAAGCAAAATCCATGTCTCTGTAAGATACTCTATCCGACTATTATCATGGTATAATTGCTTCATCGCAGAACCTAACTTACATTTCTCTACTATTTATTGTTTGTCTTCATGCTGACATATTGATATGAGTTTTTGAATTTCGTACATTGATGCAATATTGACTTACATGAATTGCATATTATGATAGAAACATGACATATCTTTCAAAATCGGTCACCACAAAAAATGGCTTCATTCTTTTTCTAATGCATAATTTGCACCTAAAATTACATCAAATAAAAATCAACGTCTCTATCACGTACTCTCTCCGACCATTGATCGTGCTGTAATTGCTCCATTACAAGGGAAACTTTGCAGAGTGAATTACCTGACCTAAGTTACATTTCGATATTAATCATATTAAATATTTGGTAATGATTGCATTGCAGTTGGGTATGGGAAGCGCAGTGGAGACCCTGTGCGGGCAAGCGTACGGGGGCCACAAATACGAAATGCTGGGGATATATATGCAGAGAGCAATAGTTGCACTGACAATAACAGGGATTCCGTTAACGGTGGTATACATTTTCTGTAAACGAATATTGCTCTTTCTGGGTGAACCTGCTGAGCTGGCATCAGCTGCTTCCATTTTCGTGTACGGTTTGATCCCACAGATCTTCGCTTACGCAGTGAACTTCCCAATACAGAAATTCCTCCAAGCGCAGAGCATAGTCACGCCAAGCACTTACATCTCCGCGGCCACGTTGGTGTTGCACATGCTGCTCAGTTGGGTCGTCGTTTACAAGTTGGGCTTTGGGCTTGTAGGGTCGTCGTTGGTGCTCAGCTTGTCTTGGTGGATCATAGTGGTGGCCCAGTTTCTGTACATAGTTACTGCGCCCAAGTGTAAAAAGATACGTGGACTGGGTTTAGTGTTGGAGCCTTCTCTGGGCTATGGCCTTTTGTCAAGTTATCGGCTTCGTCTGCTGTGATGCTGTGCTTGGAGATGTGGTACTTTCAGGCGCTTGTGCTCATTACTGGGTTGCTTGATGATCCTCAGCTTTCTCTTGATGCTATCTCTGTTTGGTAACTACTTCTTCTCTTCCTCCAGACCGTTGCTATCTCTTCATTATATTAATTCTTAATTATTAATTATATTTAAAAAAAGATAAATAGCTTAGATTTATAATATAAGTGGCATTTGAAAAAGAAAAACAATTTTTTAAGAAGTTAACATTTTTTTTCTTAATTTTAGACAGATAAAAAACACGTTTTGAATAATAACAATTGATTAAATTAATTCAAGATGTAGTTGGCACATTACCGGTGTCATTTTGTCGTCCACTAATTTTGTATATGGTCTTAAGTGAGGGAAAGGAAAATAAAAAAAATAAGGAAAAAGTATTGAAATATATAATAATTTAAGTAATGAGAGTTTGATATTATATATAAAAGGTTTGTATTTTAATTTTTATACAAGTATTTAAAAATGTACTGAAATAAAAAAAAATTCAATTTTGTAAACAAAAATTTGTTTAAAATAAATATAAACAAAAAAGTGTGAACAAATAATCACAAGACGGAGAAAAACTGGCATTTTGTCCCATTTGTGTAAATTGAGTAGGTTGTGGTTTAACATGTGAACGATGTTTTGTCTCTTTAGAGTCGAGTCGAAAGTGGTTGGGCTGGCTTTAATGTTTCTCTGCTCGTTTCGTTATAGCCTTTTATGTTGTCCTTGCTGCTATAACAATAACAGGGTCCAATCCACTTTTAATAATAGTAATAATAATAATAATATATTTTTTAACATTAATTTTAAACATATAAAAAAATTATAAAAATTTCAATAAAGATATAAAAACATAATAAATTTTTTTAAAATATTTTATGAATATTAATTACTTAAATTTAATCTTATAGACAAAATTAATATTTTTATAATAATAAAAAAATAATTTATCTCACTTTATAAAAGTCAGATAAATAAAAAGAAAAGAATAATAAAAAAAATATAAAACGAAGTGAAAAAATATTTGAAAATGTGAAAAAAAATCTTTATATTATTTTTGCCGCAGATGTACAGATAAATGATTGAAATGCATCCGTGCAGTCATATAATCAGAAAGGCGAATTATGAGAAGATTAAATTTTAAACAATTAACTGGTTGTGTGAGGAATTCAGTTTACATATAATTGATTATTATAGTTTTACACGTTCACTTTCCCCAAATAATGATATTTTATTTTCTCAAATAATAACAGATTAATTAAATAAAATTTAATACTTCTATTTTTATTAAAAATATTTATTTCCTAAAAAAATGTTTTCCAATTAAATAGCAGTTTATCATAAATGTATAATTAATACTTTGATGATTATTCATCGAATCTAATATCTTATTTTTTAATTAATGCAATTATGATTTTTCTTATCATTTTTTTTATTTTAATGCTTTTTTTAATATTTTTTTCGTATGATTTTCACCATGTTTTTTTCCCTTGCAAGAAACAATGAGTTATGGATCAAGCATGATTGTTGCATACAGCACGTGGTATCATAGAGAGGGCTCTAAAAACCAATGAGAGAAAAATATTCGTAACATAAAATATTATAGAAAAAGTAATTATCTCACAATGATTCTTAAATTAATAACTAATATTGAATATCTATTATTAATTATGTGAACTTAAAAGATGAAGTAGAAAGTTTAGAAAAAAATTCAAAGTTGATGATAAAAGCAATCATAACTTATTTTTTTCAAATACTAAAAAATAATAAAATATTTAAAATTAATTATCTAAACACTGAAAGTTGTTGTTAGGAGGCATTCTTATAGTTATTTATTATCTTTGTTAAGATTTGATTTATATTAAAAAATTTAAATATGCTTTACATTCATATTTTAACAGGAAAAAAATATATTTTTTAAAATAAAAAATAAAGAACATAATTTAAATATATTTCAAATTCACTCTATTATATATATATATATTTTTTTTTATTTTTTTTATTTTTTTTTCTAATACACTATTTTTTACTGAATGAAATATATATAAATACTAATAAATAATAAATAAAACATGTTCAATAGGTGAAATTCATACTCTTAAAAGAGTTCTACATGAATTTAACCTAATAAAAGATTATATTGAACATAATATGTTTTGATAATATATTAGTCGTTCTACGAAAAATAGGTGAAATAATAATTAATATTCAAAATTCCGTAGAATTTGAAATTGGATTCGTGGTATTTTAGATTAGTTATGAAAAAAATATTTTAATAGTTAATTATACTACAATAATAATTAGTTATATAAAATAAATTTATATTTGAATATGTTATATAAAATGTACTTTTAAAATAACATATTTTATTAAGCACTTAGATCAACCGGTAAAGATTGTTTTAATTTAACACATGGTCTTAAATTTAAAGTCTTGTAAACCTCGCACTCCATATTTCACCATGGTTTGTATCCCACTCCGTGCTCGTTTGTAGCTGAAAGAGCCACATCACAAATCCTCTCTAGCACAGGATATCTGAAGTAGAGATATAAAAAAAATATTTCATTTGAATTTTTTAAACAATTATTCTTTGATATTAAATTATAAAAATAAAAAATTATTTGTATAGGTTTTTATTCAAAGTATTTAATCGTTTGAGATAAAAAGTAGGAAAGAAAAGTTAGTTAAAATATAATCTAAATGTCTAACACCTTTTAGTATATGTTTAGTTTAATTTATTTTAAAATTATAATTATTTTTATAAAATAATTAATGATAATATCCTAAATTTTGTTCAATGTTACAAATAATTTACCGCTGATTTTTTTTTTTTATATATTTCAATAAAAATTATCGAACATACTAAAAATTTTAGAAACATATTCACATGATAATTTTTTTTCAAAAAATATAGTTAAGCACACCATTAATAATTTATTACTTAATTTTAAAATGTTAATGAAGCAGTAATTAAAATGATGTTAATTTTTTAAGATCATATATACAAGGAAAAAAGCGTAATATATGTGTGTTTTCTTCTTCTTCTTTTTGTTAATCCTACGCTATTTTATTTTAATCTCATCATTAATATTCAAACATAATCATTATGTAATCTGGCTTAATTCCATTTTATCATAAGGAAGAAAAAAAGACACTATAGATCATTCATGAAGGTTAATTATGAGTCTATGGCCTGTGACTACAGCATGGCAATAACAGCGTTGATGATGCAGGGTGGATTTGGATTTAATGCAGCAGCAAGGTTAGTTAGTTTTTTATTTCCCCCCGATTATGTTTGAATTGATACAGGAGTATGACATAGGATAAAATAAAATCAACTAACCTTATAGTTTATACTGGTTTGTTTATTTAAAATAAATTTGGATAAAACAGATTTTGATAATATGCATTTCATACAATATGATACCTTCAAAGTAAAATGAAGTGCCCACAACAGTTGAGATTGTGATTGATAAAATATATACATGCATGTACAATAAATTATAAAATTATTATAATCTTACTCTCATATATACATGCATGAACATAGTAAAGGTGTTGTGTGTTTTGTCAGAGAGAATGTGAGTGAGAGAATATTTGCAAGTTTGAAATAATAATTTTTTTATAATTTCATGCGTATATTATATTATTGACGTATTTTTTTTATATTAGATTAATGACTTTGTTTTTAATTTTGCATATTATTTGATGTATTTTTTTAAAATTATTCTTTCTTTCATAATAATATCTAGATTTTATTAATTCACAAAAACTTATTGAGAAAAAAATTATTTTTATTAATAAATTGTGGATAATAAATACAAATATGGAAATATAAGCACATAACATGTATGGATATTTTTTTAAAATACAAAAACTTAAGAATACGTGTATTACCAATTATCATCCTTAAACACACCACTCATTTTAGATGAGTTGGTTGCATTAATTTAAACCTTCTTTTTCTTTTTATAAACTGAAGACTATGAAATAATATTAGTTTTTATTTGATCAACAAATGTGTAAATAATAAAATATGAACTTCATTTTATTCTATTTTATTATTTTATATCATTGAGTTTCATTCCGTTCACAATCAGCTATATCTAAGCCTATCCAAAATGCATGTTTAAAGCTGGTTTTAATCTGATGGAGACGATGCAGAGATAAATAAAATGAAAGAGGGATGTAATAAAAGTTTTGCAACATCCGAAGGACGTAGTAATGTGACTGCATAATTGTAACAGTGTAAGGGTGAGCAACGAGTTGGGGGCTGGGAATCCAAAATCAGCAGCATTCTCAGTTATTGTTGTGAACATAGTTTCTTTCATTATTGCGGTGATAGAAGCAATTGTGGTCCTTGCACTTCGTCGAGTTCTGAGCTACGCATTCACAGATGGTGAAATTGTGGCGAACGCTGTGTCAGACTTGTGTCCACTTTTGGCCATTACTCTAATTCTCAACGGGATCCAACCCGTGTTATCTGGTAAGTCCCCATTTATACAAACTCATGTCATACTTATAATAATAAAAAAAACTAGGCACTTTAGGTATATCAGAATTATAACAGTGTCACTGATATCTAGCATTCAAATAAAGCATTTTAACTCAAATGTGGTGACCCATATGTTTGCACTTGAAAAATAGAAGCAATATTGTAAAACAATATACCTTGCATGTAATATTGTAATGTAAAAGGTTTCCCATGAAAACATGTATTATAAAAAGACTTCTTTTTAATTGTTTTGATCAAGACTAGAATATTTTTTGGGTGTAGATTACAAAGACTGAATGAGCCACCATTTTGCAGGAGTGGCCGTTGGGTGCGGATGGCAAGCAACTGTGGCCTATGTTAACGTGGGCTGTTATTATGGGGTTGGAGTTCCGCTGGGTTGTGTTTTGGGCTTTACGTTCAACCTTGGTGTCAAGGTAACATTGTACTGGCCCGGTCAATCTTGTTAAGAAATAAGAGAATTATTTTTCCTACAATTTCTTTTTAACTCTTACCGTCTTTTTTCATATTACTTTTAAAAATTGTGATATTAAGAGTTATTCATTTTTTAATTTAAAACATTAGAAATATTTAATAAATAGGTAAATCAATAAGATGTTATAGGAGGATTCATAATTATTCGAAAAATATATATTTGGCTATTTGGATAAAGTCTAATTTTATGATTTTCTTTTCTTTTGAAGTCTCTAAATTTAGGATTGAACCCCCCTCTTAAGTGGGTGCACTTCAAAAGATAAAATACACTTATCCTTGTTAATTAAAAAATCAATAATTAATATTTTTAAAAATTCATAATTTACATAAACGCATGCATTTCTTTACTTTAAACCATTAAATTTTGAATTTTGTTGAGTTAATTACATTTTCTCTCTTAAAAGATGCATATATTACACTTCCTTTCCTTCTATTTAAAATTATATAACTCCCTCCGTTAAAAAGTTAAAATACATAACAATTTAATTTATTTTGTTAAAGCACTGTTGAAAAAGAAACCATAATCTAATTTTTATTAAAAAAAATTACCTATCATCTAATCTTTATTTGTATGTTTTAATTTTCTAAATCTTTTAATACTTTACCTTTTTCATTGAATGTGTTAAAGTTGTAAGTGGTTTATATCTTATTTGTTTTTATTTAAGGTAATAAACTTTTTAGTTTTTATTTTATTATTTTATATAGAAACAAATTTTTAAAATTATTATAATAATGACAAGTTTTTATTGTTCCATTAAAAAATACATTGAGATTTTTAAAATATTGACAAAAATAGTGTAAAATTTATTTAAAAAATTATTTTAATTGAAAAATTGTCAAACAAGTGTTTAACAATGCTTTAACTAAAAACATAAAATGGATTAAGTTGTGTTGCATCAATCCTAGTAAAAGAAAACGTGACTCTGATCAAACAAATTATAATTGATGTTTTTTTTATTATATTTGATACAGGGAATATGGTCCGGCATGATAGGGGGAACAGTGATGCAGACTCTCATTTTATTATGGATCACATTTCGAACTGATTGGAATAAAGAGGTAAGATTAATTTAATTTCTCTAACTTTAAACGTCATTATATATGATTAGGCATCATTGTTGAATATTCAACGTTAAGATGCACAAACGGGAGATCACTGATTCACTGACTTGCTCGGAGTCCAAATTTTAATCTAAACCGCTAATCTTAGGTCAGGATTAATTTATTTCTTTTAAAGCGAATAATTCACTTCAAAATGAAAACTTAGTAACTATTAATTTACAGTTAGAGCTCAACATAGGTTACTAAAGTAAGATAAGTAAGTAGGGCTATATTTCAATATTCTTAATTAATTACATTGGTTTATTGTTTAGTCCTATTTTCCCTAGAGGTATTTTAGACATCCCAAAATACCAAGTTTTCATATATTTTTTATAGTTCAATTATTTTTTAAATAATTTGATTACAGGCTTTTTGTGTATATGATGGTTATCATAATCAACCTGTTTTAGCGATAAAACCATGATTAATGAATTAATGAAAAGATATAATATTTCGCACAGATAGTTAAAAAAATTAAGTCACCATCTATAATAATGGTACATTGGAACAATATGACGAATGCAGGTGAATACAGCAAAGAAACGATTGGACAAATGGGAACACAAGGAACCTCAGGTCCAAAGCTGATATATATATATTAGGGGCTACTGCTACCAGGAGAACATCTATGGCCCAAACATAGAACCAAATCTAAGTGAGATACGATCTCTACCACAACAAAAGAATAATTATTGTGTTAGTGGTGAGACCTCTTCGCGTCATGTTCTTGATCACTGGATCATTGGTTTTTTTGTAACATAAAATTAATAGCTGTAATTTTGTATTTTGAGTCTTTATAGGAAAAAAAAATATAAAAGAAAGAAAAAATGATTTCTTTTTTGTATTTTCCAAAACATGTCTTGGGATTTCGCATGTAATAACACGTCTAAGATGATTTATGGGTTAAACTAAGTTGTGTTCTTAATGGCTTTTGAGCAAATTTGATGAGATGCGACAAATTAAAGCAATTTGATATATTGTTGATAATGAATCTTTGCCCATGCTAGTTTTGGTGATTTCATACAAGGTTAATTTTTTTATTTGCGGATGAAAAATTAATTTCATCAAAACACATAAAAATGAGACACTGATGGTGGATGATGGTGACGTGAGCTATACAATAGTGTTATTTGTCAACTTCAAAGAAATGAAATCACACTCAAGAGGCACGAGAGCCCTGAAAACTCTTGCCCCACAGTTGACTTTGGTCCTATTCAGAACCTCCAAAAAAAACGTGAAAGCATGCTTTCTAATAGTAAATGGTGGGGTGGGATCGATGGAGAAAGAAAGAGTTGGTTTTTCAAAGAAACTGTGTGCTATGCATGAACCGCGCGATTCTGCATGTCTTAATTTTCAGATTCAGAGCTACCTAATTTTAATATTATTTTGTTAATATCAGTTTCTATCATTACTGTTAAATATTTAAAAGTAGTAAGATTTTATTAGAAAAATATTTATTATATTAAAAGTACAATAATTTTAAAAAATGAATTCCTATTATTTTTTATTCTTTTAAAAAAATAACTTTAAGGATTGATATTAATAAAACTATTTGACTAAAGTTGGTTAATTAATTAGTGTTTCCTAGGAATGGTCCAACGAAAGAAATATGAAATGAGACAAGAGAGAAGGTAATTTGTTTGACAGAGAGTTTACTAGTCTGAAGATTCCAAAAGAGTGTTCAATGAAGGCTTCTTAAGTTTAGTGAAAAAATTGCAAGGCTCAAGATCTTAAAAAACAAGGTCAATACTGAAAGTAACCAAAATTTTCTCACAAGGAATAATTCTTAATAGAGAAAACATAGAAGATGTGGGAAGAGAAAGATTTAGTAGCCAGGCTGGGTTCTTGCAAGACAGATGGGTGCAATTGCTTGCAAAGACCTGTACATAACTAATTATTTAATGGAAGAGACTGTGCAGAGAAGTAATAGTTGCTGGGTCAGTAAGGCAGTGCAGTGGAAGATGTACTTGACTAGTTGACTCTTTCACCAATAATCACCAATAATTATTGCCATTAATACCTGCACTAACTTTCACACCAAGTTTGATTTTTTTTTTTTTTTTAATTTTATATCTACTTTGGATCTTAGAAAGAAAGAATCCCAACTTACTTGCGGTCATGTTTAGGGATTCGGATTAAGAATCCAGATTTTTAGGAATAAGATAAAAAAAAATAGTAGGATATTGAAGTTAGATAAAAATAAAATATATAAAAGCAGGATTAATTTTTATTTTATTGCAAAGTTAATTTATATTAAAATAATAAATTAAACATATTATATTATTTATTTTTTACGTAGGTTGTGACTTTTACGTAAGATAAATTTTATATTAAAAATTAATAAAATAAATTTATTATATCCATTAATTAAATAAATATTACAGAAATAAATTATTTTATTCATCTTCCTCGTCGAGAGAAATAAGTATCTAAGAAAAAAAAAACCTCCTATCTTTTATAATTGAATAATTATAATATCCTTTCAGTTGATTGATCAGAATGAAATTTCTTATTAGGGGAGGCTTGTGATTATCTCTATTAATATCGCACACAAGTGGGAATAAAATGGACATTGAATTGAATAGGATAGTCTTTTCCTCAGGTCTTTATTGTATCAGTACAACGTGTTCCAGATTTGATGGGGCATAGGATGTTATTTAGTATTTACATAATACATAATCGAATAGCAGATGGCAACTACTGTTAGAAACTTAACTACCGCACCGCCCAGTGCCCACACCAATGTCATGTGTCATTTTCATGATTATTACTCTTCAAATCTGTGAATTGTGACTTGTTTATACCCACACATATCATCATGTGTAGCGTTTCAGATTTCAATTTTAAACTTTAGAAGTAAATAGGAGAAAAGGGTAGTTTTAAATTTAAGTATTTAATTTTTATTAAAAATCTTATAAAATACAATGACTGCAGTGTCGGAGGGAATGGGAGACTTTGCAGTCATGATCCCACAAATTTTTACATATATGAAAATTTGTGTATAATACTTTCTACACGTTTTTCTCACAGGGCAAAAGGTAATTAAAAATGAAAAATAATATAAAGGTAAAGATTGTATTGACAGTTGTTGTTTATACATTTAATTGTGCAAGTTTAAAGTATCCTTTCCTGGTCATTAAAACTTTCATGGATGACAAACTTCAACATAATTGCATATTTAGCTACGCAAACTCAATTAAGATGACTAATTAATCTAATATAATTAACCCGTCAGTTGATAAACTATGATATAACCTCGATATTATATCCTGTTTAGTTTATAAATTTTTAATAATATTTATTGCTCCCCTGTGAAGTCCCCAAACTTTTCAATTCATTTTCGTAAAAGACATATCCTCCGCTAATGAGTGCAGCAATGAAAACTAATTGACAAGGGACAAAAATTGCCGCTTCATGCACTTCTGCAACGTAGTTCATAATCTGAAAGAGCCATAAAGGGATAGATAGAAAAAGAAAGAGCAACAACTCAATTGATCTTTGGGCAGAAGTAATAAGATTTCACTCATTTCTATGCTAAAGAAAACTGGGAAGAAAACACAAGTAAAGATGACATTTTATTACAAAACATCATTTTCCTAGTAATATTTTTACACACACATACACATCATTTGATAAGAGGAGGAAGGCTTATAAGGGTTGTTTGTCTTCCTCCACCAAACAATCGCTTCCATGTTTTCACATGACTCATAAAGTGTCCTTGAATGCCAACTTTAGCTGAAGAAACACCTGACATAATTCTCTTCCTGAGCTTCCTTAACCTTTTTCCAATCTTCACCTTCAGCTTAGATATTCTGATCCTCATGCATGATGGTTTTCCACGTGAATCTGCTTTCTCCAACACTTTGTAGATCAAGAACTGTGCCCGTCTATGAATTATCTCTTCAGGGTCTTCCTTATTCATCTTTGAATAAGCATATGGTCTCCTACATAGAGCCATTTTTCTATTCACTTTGTAAGAGAGTGGAAGAGAAAGAGGTAGATGTGGCCTGCAATGGCTACAATCATAGACAAGGGTTGAAAGTAATATTTATAGTATAATTTTGGGTGGTGGTGCTAAGAGAGGGGGGGGGGAGGGTGTGGGACCATCAAGATGTCATACATGGTGATGAAGCAGTCATGTGCACTAATTTTTTTGTTGAAAAATAATGGACATGATGACTGTTCCTGAACTGGCTTATATCATCATTTTGTGTAAATTAAACCATGCCCTCAAATAGAAACTGCCTTGGAAAAAATAAGAGCTTCAAACATAATTGAAACATTAAGTAGTGCAACCCCAAGTGTAAACTTGCATGAATGCTGTCCTTTCTTGGTTTGTCTATTGGCTGGTAAGTAAAACCTGCATGAAATGTCAAAACTCAAAACTTTGCTTTTAATTTTTTTAATACTAACGGATAATCTCATCAGCCACTATTTTTTTTTTTTAATAGTTCGGTTTAGTTAGGAAAAGTAGGAAAGGGAAAGTTTCTAAATTGTTTTGAATTTGAACTTTGAGATGTGAGATTAAATTTGATTTAGTAAGGCAAATAAGTAAACGGAGTGAGCTCATTGACGTCCTTGGGCTAAGGTTTGGTTGATACTTTTAACAGTGTGGTGGCATAAGCAATATTTTTATATAGGCAACAATACTAATTTAAATAATGAGACGTTGACCGCAATAATTGTCACTTATTTATTAATATTATTTTGATTTAATAATGCAATTACTAATAAAAAGGTATTTTAAGATGAGTCAATAATACAATTTGTAAATACGTATAAAAATGATTTTAAATAGATCATCTATCTTACAAAGAATAGTTTGTAAGTAAATAAAAAAATATATATAAATAGGTTTATATTAGTTGTAAAACTATTAAGACACATTGTCTTCACCTACTTGAAATAAACACTTGTAAGATAAATCATAAGGGATCAGATTTGACATAACACGTTTAGGTGCAGATGCATGTGTTGATCTTATAGATGTGGTGTGAATGGCATTTCTAATATCACCGACTAGAAAGAGCATCACGATGCCGCTAAAGAGGGTATACATAGATACACACACTTTTGAAATTCAACCATTTATTTAATCTAATTGCTGCGCTGGTTGCATTCTTTCTTGTTGCAGAAGCTCTTTAGTCAAAAGTGCAAGGAGACAGGCATGAGGCTTGCACAGTATAGATCAGACCAATTTTCCACCGGCATGAAGGATCTTTGAAATCGGTAGAGAAATTTCCACTTTCATTTATAGTAAGATTTCTTGATGCAAAAAGTAATGGAAAGGGAAAAGAGTAACTAATCTTTGAAAAATAAATATCTTTCAAACCTTTATATATTTTTTTCAAATCTTTTTTTTTTTCACATTTTATTTACAAAAAGGGAAAAGAGTAACTAATCTCACTAAACTTTATCCTAAACACCTTAAACTTTAATTTTATTTGAATTGATTCATAAATCATTTATTTACCTTACATCTTAATTATTTATTAATTATTTTATTATAAGTTTTCTTCTGAATATTAAAGCATGATAAAAGTTTTGAATTTTAAAATAATTCACGCAAAAAGAAAATAAAAGTATATACCACTACTAACATTAATTTTGAAAGAAGTAAAGTGAAAAAAATAAAAGGAAGAAGAAACCGTAAAACATATGTACAGGGCCTTACCTAGATTTTTAAGTCAAAAAAGTCTATCGGATGATCACAACCTCCGAAAATTGACAGTGATTTCCTCATTTTCCTTAATCTCTCTAACCGAAGCTAAATGCATCATCATCGTTACCAGAATTTAGAAGAATAAGCTCCGTTCGAATAGAAAGATATCGGCGGTGGGAAAACTCCGTTCGAGATAGAATGATAAAATAGAAAAATATAAGATAAAATAAATAATTTAATGAATAAAAAAAATAAGTTATAGAAATGAGAAAAAAATAAAAATATAAAATAAAATAAAAATTAATGAATAAAAAAAAGAAAGGAAATACGTTATGAAAAATATTGTAATTTATAGAGTTAGTTAACCACTCATAGCATTATGGCTTTTATCTCTTTTTCTTTTTAATTTATCTACAGATATTATTTATAAAAAACAATTTTCTACAACATATAATTAAAGATTAACTATCAACGTCTCTCCGGACTGAAATTTAAACTTAGTTTACCACTTACAAGAACACTAATCTCTTTCACTAAATTTTATCCGTAAAGTCTTTAAATAATCAATTCAATCTGAACTACTTTTGGAATAATTGAATCAAATTTAAATTAAAAAACAAACTAATTAAGATAAAATAAAAAGATATTTATCAGATACCCTCATAATTTAGGAGGTTAAGATACCTTCTTTATATGATCAAATAGATTAATTACAAGTATATTAATGTTATATTATTATTAAAATAAAGATTTCAAATATTACAATATAGCCTTCAATTAAATTTTGTTATCAAACCAAATGTCCTTCACTGACGCGTTTCTAAATTTTAGTGATCCTCAAATCCTCATTCTTTAGAGTTTGGGAAACAATTGCAAAACAGTGTTTATGCATATTGCAGAACATGCACAATTTTGGTAAAACAATGTTTGATTCAACAATGAATGGCAACGACATTTACACTCATCAACATTTTATCCAAAACCTGCCATTGCCTTTTTCTCTTCCAATTTCTTCATACCGAGAAGAAACGTAAATATTGGTGGAAATCTTTAATCCTAAAAAATTTTATAAGTTACGAATACCTTTATTAAACTTTCGTGATAGAAAATAAACTATGTATTTTCGAAGAAAAACATATCTCGAAGACCAGTAGTATAGACACATCTTTTGACTTAAATAAAAAAGAATCATAGGCTCCTATATTCTGATGAAACGAAGACTCGTGAAAAATTTAAGTTTAAAATTCTTCTCGAAAGGAAGGCCATATTTTGAGTAGTTTTGAAGAGTCATGAAATATTAAAAAGAAGATAATCTTTCGAGAAATTTTTTAGGATATTTAAGCCCCTAGAAGGGAGCCAAAATTGATCGAAAAATAAAAACTAACATGAAAATTATTTTAAGTTCATGAGACTGAATGAATTACTAAATTTTTTCTAGAATTGGTCAAATAAATAGGAACTGACAAAAAAATTATTCTAAATTCACAAGATTGAATGAACTCCCAGATCTTTCTTAGAATTAGTTAAAAAATAAAAACTGACGGAGAAATTATTTTAAGTCCATAAAACTAAATGAGATATCAGATTCCCTTCAAAATTGGTGAAAAACAAAAGATGACAAAAAAATAATTCTAAGTTCACAAGAGTTTTCGACAATTTTTCTCATAATTGTCAAAACATAACAAGAAATTTATTCTAATGCCAAGATACAATATGGAGTCCAGGAGGCGAGTAAATGTGACAAAAAATCACAAGACTCGAACAAAGTTTAAAATAGTTACTATTAGCAATTACCACCAGTTGAAGGTCATAGACACACAAAAAAAAAGATCGTAGGCACGAAAAGATGATCGTAGGTAACAACAATTATTGAGAAGTCACAATCATTAACATGATCATAAGCAGTTGTAGAGTTGTAGATAATGGGCAACAGCAGTTGAAGACAATCACGCACATGAAGTAGTTATTAGAAAATACCTACAAAAGAAGGAGGGCAGTTGAAGATCATTGCCTATAAATATTATAAAGTTTCACATTTTCTGAAAATTGTACCCAAACATTGCACCTAAAACCCTACATATTAAAATCCTACACTAGATTAGACACCAGCTACCTAGAGACACACTACTATTATTGTTTATTATGGAAGTCATTTATTTTTTTACACATTTATATTTTTGCATTCTATTTTTCAGTTTAATACATTTATATAATTTCTTTTACACTCATTGTAATGTTATTTCACTATTATACTATTCCTGCTCAATTACTTACTTTAAGTCAATTTCATTATCACGTTAACGACGTACTTAATAAAAAAAAAACTTAAAATTTACTCTTAAATTTATTTATTTACAATATACAATTTTTACCGTAAACAAGAGCAACGGAAACCTTGTAGGCATCTCCTTCAACAACGTGGTGATTACTAAAGTTGAGTGTGGACGAAGTCGAAGTGCGATAACATCTGTAGGCAGGTCGATAAGAATTTTAATGACAAATATTAAAAAGCTTAAATTATTTGTAAGGACTAGAATGTAAAATCTTATAAAAGCAAATTTTAACAAAATAATATAACATCGTTAATACACGTGGCAGTGACATTAATCTATTTGCATAAAGGGATACCCTAAATAATGAGTATGAGGAGGAGCTGGATAATAATAAATAAATTTAACTTAAAACACCAATCCAACCAAACTAAAACAAGCCTAACAAAACGAAAATTTTCAATCAGCTAATTATAGATCTCTATAAATCGTAAACCATTAGTGCATGATAGATTTTACTTCTAGTTAAATCTAAAATTTTTCCTAGAACAAGTATGTGTTAGCAAAATAATTGATCCATCAAAAACCCATCTCCAATCTAATCTAGAAAACAATCCTAACAAAATGACAATTATCACCACCTGAATATCAAAGTACAAACATCGCAAAACCAAATCGAACGCATAATAGATGGAGATCATTTCATAGAATTAAGCATCCAACAAGCAATTTTTATGCATACAACCAAAAGACGGTTCCGATAAAATTTTGATGTTACTAGCAATCAAAGGGGAAAAAGGGTAAAAAGGGAGCAGAGTCGGTTTTCGACGAGACAAGAGGAGATACGCAACTCGATAAATATCATAAGATTACAAAAGATCAGAAATATGTAGTGACTTCTCAACTATATCCTATTTGCTGCTGTTGCTGAGGTGGTTGGTAACTCGGATACCCCGGATAACTGCCATACATGTTGGGATCCTGTCCAGCTGGAGCATAACCATAATTTTCATAACCTTGAGCATATCCATAATATCCAGCACCATTCCACTGGTTTGGATCTGCCTGAGCCTGAAACAGAGAAAGAAGTCATTAACAAGAATTGGAAAGACATTGATGCCAAATAAGCAGAGTTACAAAGCTCGTTATAGTTACCTGTTTGTTTGAAGGACTACGGCCCCATGAAAGACGAACATTCTGTCCACCCAATAGTGTCCCATTTAAAATCCGTAGAGCCTCTTCAGCACAGCTCCTAATAAAAGAAAAATCAAGGCACAATCAGAGTGATGCCTTACCTAGAAAAGAATATCGGACAAGGTAAATATCAAATATTGAAGAGGTTTTGTTACCTGTCTGCAAATTGAACAAACCCACATCGCTTGCCAGCTGGTATTTTAACATGAACTAATTCTCCATACTGGCTGAAAACTTGCCTCAGATGATCATCAGTGACATTAGGATCCAAGTTGCCAACAAAAATCTGCAATTACAATTCAAGTTACAAAAAAGTTGAAAAGAAAGCAGTTTCTATATTGCAAAGAATACGCACAGTTGTGTTATTTGGATCATTCTCGTTCTGGGCACCTTGAGGATTCTGATATGAAGCTGCATGTTCAAGACATAAGTGAAGTAAAAAGATGAATTATCCAAACATGCAAGGTAAGCAATTCATGGAAAAGAAATGAAGAACAGATAAAACATGTACCAACTAATATTGTAATATTCAAATGTCCAATTTATTGATAAAATGAACAAAAATATTTATCTAGGTGAAATTTTTAGCATGCAAATATTTCGAGAGTAATATCAGGAGCAACAAAAATATAGTCAATGCCTTAATTTTACAAACATCATATACCTTAAAATAAGAAAAGATAAATATATACAACAGAAATAAAACAATTCGACAGAATAAATAAACTCATCAGTCAACAGGAGCATGTGTAGAAAATAATAGAGAGAAATTTTGAGAAGACACATGGTCAGGTGCCATACATGCACCACACATATTCCAAATATAGTCACTATTAACCAACATAAACGAAATCAGCAAATATTTTAACCGTGGATTCCAATAAATTAGAGTAATTCAACCAAGCTAAATATATAATGACAAGCACAACTACAATTAGGATAAACATACCGGTTAGGCAAGAAGCAAATCCAAAATCACAATCAGAAAGGAAGAAAGACAGAATTGGACAAGAATAAAAAAAACATATATGCCACAAATAATACACAAACACAACCTATAGATACAATCTTGAACTTGATCATCCTCACAACCCTATATCTAAAATTTCCAGCACTTACAGAAAAGATATCAACAAGGGTTTAAAAGACCATGCTAAAAGGAATGAGCAATATAAAGTAAATTACAACTTCAATTGCATGGGATTGCACTCAGAAATGGGAACAACAGAACCTAATCATGAAAATACGAAACCACAAGGCAACAAAAACATAACCAGCCAGCAAAAGTGTAGTTTCTGGAAAATCAAAGTAATTAACACCCGCCTCAACAATTTTTTCCTCATGGATTGGAGATAGGAAACTGAAATTAAGAGGGCATCTGATAGAAGAACAGAAGAAATTATTAAAAGTAAATAAGATCTTCTTAGGCACAAGGGAATGCTACAAAAGAAAGTCAAAGATGTAGTTCTTATGGCAAACTAATAGGAGTAAATTAAAGGAGCAAAGATTAAGAATGGGGGACTGAAAGATAACTAACCAGAGAAGTTGCAAATGTAATTGAGTTAAAACTAAACCAATAAATGGAATGGAAAGAACTTGAAACTGTAGGCAAAAAAGAAAATGCCACAAAAAATAACGGGCAAAACATAAACTGGTAACTGACCTAAGCAAGGGTATGCACTAAAATGGTAACCATTTCAGCTGAAATCAGTTCCAGGCTCCGAGATGACAGAGCCTCTTGACACCCTGCTTTGAGACAACAGGAGTTCTATAAGATTTTATTATTATATATAATTTATTTAGCCCAAATGTTTAAAGGAAATTGCAGGAAGAAACGAGTTTGGACTGCAAATCTTCAAGTGCTTAACTGAAAAGAATCATAACTTAAAAAAATTATAGAACACACCACAAAGGATATGTGAAACATAACGCCTTAAATTCAACCAGTACCATTCATATAAGAAAGACAGATAAATTTTTCTTTAAGCAACATATCAAACAGACATTTGCAGCAAAAAGGACAAACAACATAAAGAAAGAGACAAACCTTTAGGTTGAGTGGTCGGGTTTTTGTTAGTGGCTGGTCCAATCCTCATAGGTCTTGTTGAGAGAAGAACACCTTGCATCTCAGACATAGCCCTCACTTGCTCACTTTCATCTCCAAACCTTACAAAGCCATACCCCTTGGTACGGCCAGTGAGCCTATCAATCACAACTTTAGCACCCTTCACCGAGTTATAACGACCCCTAAATGTCTCCTGAAGGAGGTAATCAGTAACATCTGCAGCCAAGTCACCAACAAATACGGTATAATCAGGAGTATCATCATGCCGCCTCTCACCAGCACTAAAAGTTGCCCAATTCAACCTGAAACTCTGCCCCCCATTCGGCATAATTGCTCCATTATATGTTTGAAGAATTCTCTCAGCTGCAGCACGACTATTAAACTCAATAAACCCATATCCTTCTGATTGACTAGTTTGTTTATTCCTAATCACTTTAACAGACGTCACCTACAAACCAAGAAAACCCTAACTTCAGCAAAACACCAAAACCCTTCTACAATCAACTAGTCACGTAAAAGAAAACCCTAAATTGGTAAAAAGAGACCAAAAACCTAAATTTACACAGCAGAAAAAACCTTGATTACAAACAGAGAATACAAATCGTAAAAAGAAAAAGGATTATACCTCGCCAGTGTGAGCAAAACAAGTATATAGATAGTTTTCGTCCATCCAGTACTGCAAATCACCGATCCACAGGGTACGGACCTCGTCGGCGCTGGCGGGCTGCGACGGATGTTGGGCGGAGGAAGCGGCCCACTGCGGCGGTGGCGCCTGAGCTTGCGGCGGCATCATAACGTAGGGTTGCTGTTGCTGCTGCTGATACTGTTGCGGTGGTTGTTGCCCCATGCTGGGTGGAGGCATGCCAGGTCCCGGCTGCATCATCTCGCTCAGCAAATCTGAAAATTCTAGAGAGAGAAAGAGAGAGAGCGAAAGGGGCAGCAACGAGAGAGAGAAAGAGAGAGAAAGAGAGTGTTTCGATGCCCTTTAAAGAACGCTCAAACCCTAACCCTAAAATCAAAAGGAAAGGTGCGTGTTGAGTGGTGATGCTATGGATGATGATATTAGGAATGGGCATTAATATTTTTTTTTAAAAAAATAATTGAGTGATTGATTTTTATCGTTTCGTAATTCGGTGGTGCATTCTTATTGGCTACTTCCTCAAAAGTGATTGATGTCTCTTACTTAACGTATACGAACAAAATCGCCGTTATATTTGACGGAGATCGTTTCCTGACCGTTGATCATTTGGACGGTTTCGATTTTGCGATGGGAGTTCCGAGCTCACGGACGCCAAATGAGAATGCCCGCATGTTATTATTTCACTAAAGA
Organism: Abrus precatorius; assembly: GCF_003935025.1. Lineage (NCBI taxonomy): Eukaryota > Viridiplantae > Streptophyta > Magnoliopsida > Fabales > Fabaceae > Abrus > Abrus precatorius. The sequence continues at coordinate 27,330,173 of NW_020874292.1, read as the reverse complement.
GTTTTTGTCTGAAAATGAAACGAATCAGAATTGAGCCTTGGAGCTCAACACGGTCACTGTTGTGCGGGCCTGGTATGAAACAGAAAGCTCTCATTTTATTTATTTTTTTGTTTTCTGATTGAAAATTTGAAACTATTAACCTTTTTCAATGGCTGTCATGGTTTTGGGTTTTCCTTGTGCATAAATTGAATGGTTATTGAATTGGTAAAGTGTGTGAGTGATGTACCAATTGATTTTTACTTTTTGTATAATGAGAATTTGGTTTACTGAACTGAAGTAGAGTTATGAAAATTTGTGATCTTGAGATTAGGGTTATTGTGTAATTTCAAGTGTTGAAGTTGATAGATTTAGTGTCACTGAAGTAAGGTGAAGTAGTGAACAAGAGGATCTGTCAAATGGATTTGCATTTGAAGAGCTTGTTTGATAGATTTCAGGAGCAGTTTGGGTCTGGTCCTGGGCTGGGTCCTGGATCTGGGACATGCTTGATGAAAGTGGATGGCATTGTTCCTAATTTCATTAAATCTATATACAAAGCTTCTGCAGCATTGTATCGAACTGAACCGTGGAAAAGGCTGCGTCCAGGGCAATTGTTTGGCATCCGGGTTGGAAAAGATTCGGATTGGTCTGGCAAGAAACAACCTTTTCCATGTGTTCAGTTCATTGGAGGGGATGGAGGGGATGTTGGGTTCTACATGTTTAGATCAGAAAATGATGCTAAGAAAATGACAGGGCCTAGAGAGACCATTCATGTCCCAAATGTTGAGCTTCTCAGGGTCACATATGAAGTGGAGTCTTTGATGTTCCCTTCTAACCGCAAGATGATAAAGTCTTTGTCATTGGAAGCATCTGGCTCGGATCGATTTCCTGTTATTGATGTTGCCCGATGCACTCATTCTGGTGATCTTAGGTTTAGAAATCCAACCCTTGAGGAGCTTAGGTTTGTCTATGCATTCATGAAAGCCATTTCTCTGGTTCACACTTTGCTTCAGGCTGACAGGGAAAGTGGTCCAAAGTATTCAACAGTGGTATATTTTGAACCTTTCATAGAGACAGTTGATGTTCAATGGCCTCCAGAAGTAACAAAGGGAGGTCATGACCTTGTTGCTGTTACTATCTCACACCCACCGGGTCAAGCATATGAAGAAAAACCTAGTAGTGTGAGTGCTGGCTCAACCCCAACCAAGTATGTAGAACCACCCAGGGAGGACACTTTCAGTGACACAAAAGCGTACTCAAGTGCTGGCTTGAGACAGTGTGCAATGTGTGAGAAAGAAGAGCATGGAGAACAGACTCTTTGTTGTGGCCGGTGTAGAGCAGTTGTATACTGCAGTTCTATCTGCCAGAAGCAGCACTGGAATGACACACATAAAAGCATGTGTGGACTTTACAAGGCCATGATGGAAAGGGGGGAAGAGCTGGCGATAAATATTTTCTTGTTCCCATGTTCTGCTGACCAGCCTTGCAAGTGGCTTGAATCATTAGGTATCCACCAGAAGGGTATGTGGAGGAGAAAGTGCAGTTGCTACTCACACTGCCCGTTTGGTCTCCTTCCTGTGAAGGGTGGGCTGCAGGAACTCTGGGGTGGACTTGATGAATTTGAATACCCTCATGACTCTTCATTTAATAACCATTTCATTTCAAGCCCATGTCTTCTCTCTGGTTGGTCCGAGTACTACAACCTTCGCTCCCTTCCATTGTCAAGTCCTGTTGCTGACATTCTCTCGCATCCATTGACCGTGTATCACATACTAACTACTCTTAATATAAGTTCAAAAAACCTTATACTCAAAGGGAAGGAGGTGATTGTTCACTACCTTGGACCTGAAGGTGAGTTGGATTGGATGCCAGCATTTGCAGAAGTAGGACACTTGCTTAATGGATTGGGGAATGTGCAAATAGTGATGGTGGGACCAGAAGTTCCAACAAATTTGTCAGGCACAACCTCAGGTATAGGTAGCAGAGTTAGAGTGAATCTTGTGAGGGGTGTTTATCAGGTGGAAGCCTCCTACCTACCTTCTCCACATGTTGTCATTGCTCTTAATTCTAGATTAGAAAGCTATTCTAGTTGGGGTGGGGCTCTTGATTTAATCAAAGCAATGGGGGTGCCTGCCTTCTTCACTGAACAATCTGAAGTTTCATGTGTAAATGCTAAACAAGTCCTGCGTAATGCCGGACTGCACATCACACATCCAGTGACTCCTAATCCTTTCAGGTCACCTGTGAAAAATCTCACAGCTTCTAGCAATCTTCCTTCATACAGCAATGGTTTTGTCTTTGGGGTGAATACTTAAATGCAGTCCCAGAAATTCCAAAAACCAGTGTCCGTCTATTGCCACCCGTTCTCAAGCTTGCAGCAAAATTTTCAAATTTTCCTAGTTCCCATGTGGTTTCTAAACATAACAGCAAGCTAGAAGATCCTTGTAAGTTTTGTTGAATTATGTATATTGATTCTGTTTGGCCATTGTGATTTTTATATAACTTTGCATGTGTTGAGTTCGTTGTATTAATCTCATTGAATCTTGTAAAAGTTGAAATAAAATGCCAGTTGTTTTAGTAAATCAATATCAGTGTGCGCAATCTCTAGTACCGCAATTCTTTTTGGAAAGAAACAAAGCAATCTTAAGAGTTACCAATAAAGTTCATGTTTACATTGCATTAAATGCATATAACTGCTGTTCTCAACAATGTTTTAGCCAATAGATATATGACTTAAGTACCCATATTTGTAATTACCAATTCAGATGGCCATTTTGTCATTGATTACAAATTGTGGAACATGAAAAAAATTTCTTTGGATCCCTTGGGTAATAATATTGGAATGCATGACAACTTACGGCACGTTTGGATGATTGGATTTGTTTTTTGTTTATCGTATGATTTTTAAAAAGGTTTGAATTTAAATTTTCTGAGATCACTAAAATCTCGAAGGTATTATTTGTATCTACCTTGTGCTTTTCAAATTTTCAGAAAATAATAAAAGAAAAAGAAAGTAGATTTATAAGAAACGGTTTATTTTTCATAGATTGCACATTATATTAGATTAAACTTCTTTAAAATGAAAAAAAAAGAAGAAGAATTTTCACAATGAATTTAAATTAAGAGTAATATATTTGTGTTCTCTCACATAATACAGAGGATTCAAATTCATTCTATTTATTTATTGTGATATTTAATAGTTAGGAAGTCAGATTTAATCACGTGATGCAACTATATTAAATTGCTTCATAGTTCAGAGTTAATGACAAAAATGAAGCCTTTATATTTCCAATCAATGTCCTACATAAATCTTCAATGTGAGTTAGTTAATATACATAAGGGATCAGTAAAACCACCATACTATGACATATATACAACTTAGTAAGGAATCCTTAGCGAAAAACACGACCATTACATCCGAATTAGATTAAGCAGACTATTTTTAATTGAATAATCAATGACTAATTGTATTGTAAAAAGTCCTAACAAGTTTGCCACTAATCTCCACCAATCACCGTGGATGTTGTTTGGTAGCTCTTTGTAGCCTTTTCTTTTTAGATAACAAGGGTTTTTTTTGTCTTTTTTTTGGCAATAGTAAAAGATTGATTCTTTTAAGATGTAAATAATATTAAAATAAATTTTATTTTTATAGAATAGTTTTACATAACCCATTAAAAATTGAATTTTAGTTAGTACGTTTGAAGGCTATTTAAGGTAATTGAATGATTGTGTTGACACCTCATAGAGATACATGTTGTTAATTTTAAAATCAATAAAAAAATCACACTCTTACTAGTTTGGTGAGGTATATGAAATATAGCAAAGGGAGGTAATAGATTTTTATAACTTTTTTCTTCATTTGATTCAATACTTTTAAAAATGAGACGATCAAAACAATTTTTTCTACCATTAGTATTGAGAAATTTGAAAAAAAATTCTTTTATAACATTTACTTAAGTTATAACGACTAAACTATATTTAAATTATATTATTTTTTTTAGAAACTCTTTTTATTTGTATTTACAATAATATATATATATATATATATATAAGTTATATTTAATAAAACGAGCTGAAATTGGTGAATTTATAATTTCTAACTGTGAAATAAACCAAAAATCATGTATTTATAATTGAAAGCTTATAATTATAGTTTATAAAATAAAATTGTTTGACATACTAACTATGCCATTAATTAATTTATATTAAATATTTTAAAATAACATATAATATTATATTAATATAATATTAAAATTAAATATAATTTATTTTAATATAAATTATTAATAAGAATGATATTATTCGTTTAAACAATAATTTGAATTTATTTTAAAAATTATTAATTTTAACATGTTTTATCAATAAAAATTAAATGAATTAATTTAAATAATTTATTTTTTATTTTTAAAAATATTTTTATCTACTTAATTATTTTTTATCTAAAAAATATTTTATTAATTATCAATAAAAAAAAGAATTAGTATGAGACCAAAAGAACAAAATAGCAATAGGATTAACGTATTACTGTTTTAATTGTGTGAAGGATATGATATTTAAAAAATATATATATATATAATAAAAATATTAATAGTTAATTTTTAAATAGCTTTTGAAAAAAAAAAATTCAAAAACTCTAAACTCTCTTTATTTTATGTTTTTATCAAACAATTCCATAAATTTATTGAAAGTTAATGTTATAAATTTATAATTAAGTTATAAATTAATTTTACCAAATATAAGTGTATTATTCTTTTTTCTCCTATTTTATTTGAAGATTTATTTTTTTCTCTTTTAGTCAATTAAATAAGAAGATTGATTTTCGTTCATTCTTTTTTCATGTTTTCTCTTCTATTCAGATTCTTCTTCTTTTTTATTTTTCTTTGAATTTAATGATATATTCTGATATATCCATATTTAAAAGAAACAATAAATATAATAAAAAGTAAAAAGAAAATAACAAATGATGTAATAAAAAATATAAAATAAATGTAAAAATTGATTGGTGGAAATATTTGAATGGATAAGAATATTGAAAAGTGAATCAAAGTTTTGTTGTTGTTTTTTTTTTTTTTTTTTTCCAAAAAGTGAATCAAAGCATGTGATTAGAGAAGAGAGAGGGATAGTCCATGTCCAAGTATCCAACTCTTTATGACCGAAAAATGAAAACCAATGAAGAGACTCTGAGGAGTTCATCACCCAACTTGCCCACTTGCCTATAAAAAGCCAACCAACTACCTATCCTTTTCCAACAACACCATACAACATCTCAATATTTAGCAGCAGCAGAACAACTCCATAATTCTGTCACATGACCAAACAATGGAGTTCCCAGCATCTCACTCTGTTCCCTGGCAATACCTACTCCCTTCTCACCTTCTCTTTCCCTACAATTTCATTCCAGAAAACTATGTTCGCTGGACAGAAACCCCTGAATCTCACATTTTCTCTGCTGACATACCCGGTAAGTTAACCCTTTCACATGTTGCAAAAAAATGTTAAATAAAGTAAATACCTTCTTATTTTTGAAGTATAGTCGTTTATTTTCTCAACTTCTTAAAAATTTTATAGAAAAAAAAAAAGCAATTATTTTTTAGACTTTGCTAAATAACCATACTATGAGTGAATTTGACTAGAGTTTGATTGAATATTTAACAAGTTATTGTCGTATTATAAATTTCATATTAAAATTTATAGACATAAGGTGAAAACAATTTATTTTGTTATAGGTTTTCTCCTTAGGATGTTAGAACTGGGTTTCTTTATCTTTTGGTGTTTGGTTGTGGTGGTAGGTGTGAAGAAAGAAGAGCTGAGAGTGGAGGTTGAGGACTCAAGGTACCTCATAATCAGAACTGAAGCTGTGGATGAATCCACTGAACCTGCGAGGAAGTTTGAGAGGAAGTTTAGGCTTCCGGGGAGGGTTGATCTCGATGGCATCTCTGCTGGGTATGAAGATGGAGTCTTAACTGTTACAGTTCCAAGATCACTTAGGAGAGGTTTCTACATTGACCCTGCTGATGTGCCTGAGAGTGTTGAATTTCTTGCAAGAGCTGCTTGAATTAACGGTGCTTGTTTTTGGAGCTACCATTTGCTGATTCATCCCGGAATATTCTATGGGAATTAAACAATTAATGAAACATTGGTTATGGTGTCTTTGCATGATTTGGGCCATGTCAAGGTCATTATTGTGTACAAAATGTTTGTGATCTCATTGTTTTCTATTATTTTCAGAAGTGACATCCAAGATTAGAACTCACAAACATGGATATGTAGAAGTAAAACAAATTTACAGGTTCCTAATTTAGCTAACTTTTATTATCGTGTGTTTCAAGTCTTTTCACTTGTTGAGTGTGCGTGATTATTGTAGATAACACACAGCACATGAGGACGAATGAACTTCCAAGAAAACGGGTGGATCTAATTTCACTCTAAAATATTTATGCTGGATGAAATTAATTTGCCAACCCACTTTGGTAATTTCGAATATTTTTTAAGGATTTGTTAGTCAATTGCTTCCGTTGGATTTAAAAATGGCTATGACTGAAAAATCTTCTTACCAAACAGGCCAAGTGGATGCAGATATTTTTTGGGGGTCGTAATCGGCTATTCAATTTTTTATTTATTGAAGAGGGCAATTTTGAGTGCACAAGAATCCACAGACATGGAATATTTCCATGTCCCACTCCCATTCAGAATTGCATCACATTCACATGATCACTATGTTCCACAATTTTTATTATTATTTTGGAATAGAGTATCATTTTTATATAAAAAATAACAAATAATGTTTCATAAAAATTAAACAATTTTAAAATATTTTTGAGATATATATAATGATTTAAAAAATTATATATGATATCAATTTGTAAATACTCTGATATCTTAACTCTTTACATAATAAGATATTTCTTCTTAATTAATTTCTTTGGCTTCCATTATGGGCATGTCAATCAATAGTAATTAACCAAAGCTTGGTGTTATATTTCTACTAGCTAGCCACCAAATCTGACCGCTTTTTTTCTCAGCTTGCCTTCCTTTTAAGATTCTCATGTAATGGTTTCATCAATGGTAGAGGCCTTGCTTATCTCCTTGTCGCCTTCTACGAGTTTAATATATCATTAACCAAAATATTTGATGTTTCACTTTAAAGTATATATTTTAAAATATAGGTTTTGTTAAAAGAAAATTTGTATTTTATTTTTATAACTTTAACATTATATGTATGTATATATACTTTTTAAGCAATAATTACAAAAAGAAAAAAAAAGAAATTCTACACATACTTTTTAGGTTAAATAATATTTTAGTCCCTATATTTAACTTAAATTTGTAAGTTAGTCCTTACATGTACAAAAATTTGTAAATTAGTTCTCATACATACATTTATTTTCGATTTAGTTCCTACCGTTAAGGTTAGAGTAAATGACGTTAAATAAGTAAATGACTAAATTAAAAATAAATACAATATGAGAATTGATTTATAAATTTTTTACATGTAGAACTAACTTACAAAATTTTATATATAAAAATTAACTTATAAATCTGAGTCAAAAGCATTTTTGTAAATTTGCAATACATCTTTGATTTGTATCTTGATTTTGATGGTTTTAAGGGGGTGAATAAAGTTGTAGATAAATGTATTGGTAATTATAATGCTAGCAATACTGATTAGGGTTCATTCAAGAACGAAAAAGGTTTTGAGTAGGTGGGCATGGATGTAAGTGTGGGTGAGAGCGATGGTGAAGTGGTTGAGAAGAGAAAATAATTAAATAAAGATTGTTAAAAGTTAATTGAGTTTTGGGGATAAGAAGCTAAGAGAAAAAGAGATTGTAACCTCCATTGAAGTTTATGTAGAGGAAGAAGAAAAATAATGAAAATAGTGGAATTAGAGGTGGAGGCAAAAGGGAGTTTGTGGGTGGATTGCAAAATCAAGATACAAACCAAAGATGTATCATAAATTTACAAAAAATACTTTTAACTCAGATTTTTAAGTTAATATTTATATGTAAAATTTATAAATTAGTCCTCTTATTATATTTATTCTCAATTTAGTCTTTTACTTATTTAACATTGTTTATTTTAAATTTAATGGTAGAGACTAAATAAAAAATAAATGTATGTATGAGGATTAATTTACAAATTTTTTACATGTAAGAATTAATTTACAAATTTGAATCAAGTATAAAGACTAAACAGTATTTAAACTTAATTTTTATTATTTTTTTATAGAGAGAAAACAGTTGAATGAGAAATGCAATAGTTTTGAGATGAAAGTTGACCTTATATTAAATTAAATTAAAATATATTGCATCCTAATTTAATGATATATTTGTATTTTTATAAATATAATCATTAACATTTTCTATTTTATTATAAAATAAACATATTTTTAGATATTATATATCTTTATTTATTAAATTTGTATCATATATATATATATATATATATATATTCTTAATTTGAATTTGTAATTTTAAATATTTAATATTGTAAATATTTTTAAAATACAATAGAAATTTATGACATATAATTTATTTTTTAATATGAAAATAAAAGAGAAAATAGCTTTCCATTTCATTAAATTTAATAGTTAGTTTTCACAACGTTGATTTTAAAAACAGAATAAAAAAGCAAGAGTATTCTTCCATGAAATTCTAACCTTCAAATACCTACTTGTTTCTTAAAATTCATCATTTTTACATCCCTCTTGAAGAAAAACCATTTTATATGCTTCCTCTTCTTTTCAAATCCTTAATTTTATAACTCCGTCTTCACAAACCTTTTTTGACATTCACGTGAATCTATCAACTACGGGAATTTGACAAACATGTTACAAATAATAATGCAAATAAAAGGAATTAGTCTAATATAAACCAATTTTTTTATATACTAAACACAAAAATGAAAATTTACTGACTTCTTCCTATTAAGGTTTCATACATTATTGGTAGTGAGTTGCAAAATTTCTGTGGATACCAATCTCACACCAACTATTATATTAGAGATGGAATGGACATGGTAAATATAGTTTAATTACAAAAACTATAATTTGTCCATCTTTCTTTTATTGTATTCCTTATTTTTATTTTGAATTTTAGATTAAAAAAATCCAAATAAATCATCATCATTGTTATTTTACTCACCATTGATTATGTCTGTCTCTTGATTTTGTGCTTTTTTGGTTGTCTGATTAAGTCTCCTATCCTTCAATTCAACTTTCCCCTCTTCAAGCCAGCAAAATTCTTTTTGTGCAGCAAAGGCACTTTTTTTTTTAATCTTCTCGTATTATTAAGTAATATGACATTATGACGATCAAAATTACTAGACACAATTTTTATAAAAAAGTTCAAAAGGAAAAAAAAAAAAAAAAACCCTAGTTGCTAGCAACTTTCTCTAAAGATTCTCTCCTTGGACTCGGATTCTTTGAAATTTTTTTTTTTTTTATGGAGTTCTTTTTCTATTATAGTCATGTTTCTCTTTTATGGAAGTTTTTTCATTTCTTCTCTCTCTCTGATTGTTTTATTTATCTGCTATTGTCGCTTTTAATTTTATTAGCCTTTTCATTTTTGTTCCTTAAAGTTAGCTAGTATTATCATCCTTCATCTCCAACAATTGAAAGTGCGTTTGATTTCCTCTTTTAAAAATAATTTTCTATTTTTAAAAATAAAATAAATTACAATTAAAAAAAAATGAAATCAAACATGATCTAAGACTTTTCCTAATAATTTTATTCTCCTTTCTTGTTACTCAATCAAAACATGATTGTAATATTGGCAGAGTCAATCACACCAACATAGAATAAAAAAAAGAAAAGATGACAAAGAAAAAACGCAAAAAGGAGTTTATTTTGTGAAGTTTCACTCTAGTGACAACTAGCAAATAAAAAGTATTTAATTTATTTAAAGCTGAAATTTTTTTAATGTTTCTATTCTATATGCATTTTGAATGAACATATCATGTGTTTTGATAATTATATTTTAAAGTATTGTTATATCATTCTATAGGGCTAATTTTATAAAAAAATCTTACCATTATTGAAAAAAAACATTTTTTATTAAATTTTATTAATAAATTCTATAACCAATATGGCCATCCTTATTTGATAAAATTTATATATATTTTTTTTCAAATACGACTCTGTTTCGTTACCATTTTTTACGGCTACGTTAATTAATCAAGCAGTTTTTTGCTTTTTTTTTTTTTGTTCCAAGACACTGGTTAAATTGGGCTTTACCCGTATGGGCTGGGCTTAGATTAAATAAAAGAATTAAGACGATATCCACTCTAAGCCTGAAAGAAATCCATTCCATTTTCCAAAACAGAGAAAACAAAGAGGAAGAACGGATTGGTTCGTGACATCCACGCGCTTCGTTATTGGCCTTGTCTCTGTCATTCGTCGTGTTCTCGTGTTGCCCTCTTGTTCCTCTTCTTTGCATCGCTCGCTTCTTTCTTCGTCTTGTTCTTCTGCTTCTGTCACATCAACATCGTTCCATTTCTCACACCGCTTCTTCTTCCTTCTCATTTTCCGAATCACACATAGCTAAACCCTTTGACCCTTTCACCTCTGTTTTTCTTCCTCTCTATTCAGTATAATTACCATAAACCGCGATTAGGGTTAGGGAACACAACAATGGCTCAAGCGGTTGAAGAATGGTATAAGCAGATGCCAGTCATTACACGCTCTTACCTCACCGCTGCTGTTGTCACCACCATCGGATGCTCCCTTGATGTAAACTCCTTTATTCTTAAGCTGGATTTTTTCCGGATTTTGAGTTTTAGGGTTTCCAATTTCCTCTTTTCCTTCCAAGGAATTTCGTTTTTTATGAATTGGGCGTGTCTAGTTTGGGTTTTTTATTTTAGAAATTTCATTGTTATTCTTTTGATTTCTTGATTTGAAATCAAATCATGAACATTATTGTTTTGTTATTTGTTGTGAATCGAGTAGTGTTTAAGAGGTTTTAAATGAAGCCATGGTTGAATCGCGTTTATGCTTAGTTTGGTTTCTTGAAATGAAAGATTGGCATGCTTTATTTAATTTTTTTCTTTCATTCAATTATAGTTTGGTGTTTTATAGGTTTAAGTTTTCAATTTTGCACTATGAAGGGTTGATTTCCTTTTTATCTTGCTGATTTGGAAATTATGTTACTGATTCTTTGTTGATTGATGCTCTTTTTTCATGACTTGCAGATAATATCTCCATACCATTTGTACTTGAACCCTAGACTGGTGGTGAAGCAATATCAGTTTTGGCGCCTGATTACTAATTTCTTGTACTTCCGGAAAATGGGTAAAATTGTCAATGTCAACCGTTTAAACTTCACTCAGTTTCAGTTTTAATATGCAAATATCTCAATTTTGTTTTGTATTGACTTGTTTGGGGCACTGATTTTCATTTCAAATTGTTTTTCTTTTGTGGGCTGTTACACTATTTTGCAAAAATATGATAATGAGCGACTGATTCTGGTAAATAGGGAGTGGGGACATTTTGTAAGCATCATGAATTTAGTGCATGTTTGGAGACACTGCAGAGTAGATTATCCGTGCAAATGCACATGTCATCCTTCTTTGACGGGTATATAGACACGCTCTTAATCTGTACATAATGAAAATCACATTAAGAGAGCAATTGTGTTGAATAAATCATAACAGTTTTGAGAATAGCACAAGTGAAGAAAGGCTATTGCTATAGTTGGGATATACATACATTTTTGGAAAGGTATCAATCCAATTGTCCCCAACATAATCATAGTACTTCCTAGAAAAAAAACTACTCGATTAAAGATATGAACTTTTATTGGTTTATCAGAAGCAATGGAACCACGTGATGATATTTACTTGTTTCGCTTGGAGAACATAGTGTAGTTCTTGCTTCATATTTACATGTGACCATAAGTTACTGAATTTGCTGAATCCCCTTATGTTTCACAAATTAGATCATGCGTTTCTGATTGCGGTGCCTTTGCAGTGGTATACAATCCAGATTGCCAAATGCAACCTATGCTCTTTGAATAAAATAAGAGGAAGCCTCAAGCTTGCATTGATGGTTTGATGTATACATAATATAAGTCAATAATCTGTTGATTTAAATTGGTGTTTGTTGTATAAAATGGTTGCCTCCTCATGTGAACACCCTATTTTCTTTTGTGGCTTTTGTATTTGTGGAATAGATTATCAGATGCATATCTGTATTAAAATCTTCAGCACATCCCTTTATGAATTAGAATGACACCCTTGACCCTCCAAATTCCCTCTAATAACACTATATAATCAAAATTTGTGGGCTTGTTTCTTTTTCTTTCAACAGATAGTATTGACACCAACAGGCATATTTCTGAAAATTCCTCCATGTTCTTTACTCTTATTTGTTTCATCATTGTTTGATATTTAGTCTGAATATTGTGCATCGTACATTTAAATTTGACACGATATTTTCTTATTGAATGCGCAGACTTGGATTTCTTGTTTCATATGTTTTTTCTTGCTCGGTACTGCAAGCTTCTTGAGGAGAACTCGTTCAGGGGGAGGACTGCTGATTTCTTTTACATGCTCTTATTTGGTGCCACTGTATTGACTGGAATTGTACTTCTTGGCGGGATGATACCATATTTATCGGAGTCTTTTGCAAAAATAATATTCCTTAGCAACTCATTGACATTTATGATGGTAAGTCTATTTTTGTTGTTGAGTTCTCACCTTTAAATTTATCTCAAATTTTAAAACTTAATTTATCTATTTTCAGGTTTATGTGTGGAGCAAACAGAATCCCTTTATTCACATGAGCTTCCTGGGCCTCTTTACTTTCACTGCTGCCTACCTTCCATGGGTGTGTAAATTCTACAAATGTTACTTGATTGGATAGGATAACATTAAACTGAGTTTATGCACAGTACTTAAAATTTTAATTTTGTTTTTCCTTTTGGTTAAGTTCTAACCTGTAATCATGGCAATCTAATCATAAAAGTTTTATGCTTGTAGGTTCTCTTGGGGTTCTCTGTTCTTGTTGGTGCTAGTGCTTGGGTGGATCTACTGGTATGTCTCCGTTTCCTTACTATGGAAACTTGATTTCTATCTATTCATTTTTCTGAGAAACAGCTAATGTGACTCTTGACCGCATTTTTCAGGGAATGATTGCTGGTCATGCATACTATTTTCTTGAAGATGTTTATCCTCGGATGACGGGTCGTAGGCCCCTCAAAACACCATCATTCATCAAAGCACTATTTGCAGATGATCCAGTTGTTGTGGCACGGCCTGCCAATGTCAGATTTGCTCCCCCAGCAGTTGATGAACTTCACCAAGACTGAATGAATGAGCCCAATGGTGAGCAGAATAGCAACAAAACTGCAAAGCGGTTGGCCTTGTAATATATAGATTTTGAAACTTTTTTTTCGGATGCATTTGTTAATTATTAAGATTTAAGAATACTATGTCGAATGTCCAAAGTTTTAACTGAATGAGATAACAGGTTTCCTCATTTCTCTTTGTAGTTTATCAGAGCATCTTGTAGATATAATAATAGTGTCCCCTTCTTTATTATTTTTCTTTCATATTATTTTATTCTTCTGTTTTTTATCACATGAGGCGCCTTCCAGTTATGTTATGACAGAAGACTACCATCATAATGTTTTTTTGCAGGATAAAATTCCTCTATTTTCATGTTTGATTTCAAAGTTATTTTTATCTTTATTTTCTTCCTCTTACTAAACAAACATGGAACTCTTTCCGTCCATTCTTTTTTTATTAAAATATCTCGCATCTCGTCCTCATTCTTTGAATCCAACAGAACTATGCAAAGCATCCAATGTGAATTTGAGATATGCAAAATGCTATAAGCTTTTAATTCAACGTACACAATAATCTTTTTACTTTCCACAGGTACATGCAAAATGGTAGATGAGGAGTAATTTGATAGTAGTATTGCATTTATAACATCAATGATTTTCTCTAGAGCGTCATATTTGCTTACCAAGTTTAATTAAAATATTTTACAACAGAAAGTGTGACAATTTAAAAAAGAAAATATTTGTTATCTTGTGAATATAAGCAAGTATGCGCAAGAAAGAAATATAAAAGATTGTTGATTTTTTTTTTTTGCATCACCGTTAAACTTCCGGTAAAATAACATATATATGTATACATTAATAAGATAAAAACTTTATACAAGAAATAATGTTTGCGAGATATATCATACAACTCAAATAAAAATAAATTTTATGTGAACAATGAAATAAATACTACTAAAATATAATAATATAAATAAAAAATGTATTTATTTTACTCTTAACTTTTATGTTGTTAAATACTCAAATAATTTCAGACAAAAATACAACAAAATAATAATATAATTTTTATCATTAATTTTAACTTTCTAGGATAATTATGTTAAAATTATCAATATAATTTCTCACTAACATATTCTTAGATATTTGCTAGATACATAGATGTTGCTTTTAGTACAATTAATTAGTTAAAAATTCCTTTTGATATCTTTCTTGAAGCTTGTCACATTTCTGCAGCTGTTATTTTGTCAATTATTTCTTGCAGAACTTAATAAGTTATTCTCAATAGAATTATACAATCCATCTTTTTCAATATTTATTTCTTTATCTATTTCTTCTTTACATTTCTCTGAGTCACAAACAATTTTTCTTTACCGTTTAATGTTGTTATACATTGTTAATCTACAAAAATTGTCTTCATCTTTAATTTTCATAAAGTGAAATCATTCTATCCATTGAATTTTTCAATATTAAATTTATTTAAAGACATTATAATCACTAAAATTAGTCCTTAAAAAAAAAACTAAGCTCTTAATATCAATTGTTATGACAAAAGAAAACAAAGTAATTAGAAGAACAACAAAAATCAATGTGGTTCAGTCAATGAAACTTACATCCATAATCAAATTAAAAAATTTCTATTTATTGTAATTTGTGAATATAAAATACAAGATACATATAAAAAAAATATCTTATAAGCTTTTAAAGTTTGTGTATATAATGATTCATAACTCACCATAATAATTCATAACATGGAAGAGAACAATAGTTAAAACTCAGAGACACAAATTCAAGGTATCTCAACACATATTACCATATTCAAATCATATGACTATTTATCTACCAAAAAGAATCATATGACTATTTTGTAGCAAGAAAAGTTTAATTTACCCTCTCCGGTTTAGCTTCAAGTGGATGCTGATTCTGAAATTAAAAGAAAGAATTGTTAACGTTCAATAAAATTTAAACAAAAAGATTGAAAAACACAATTCAAAAAAGTTTAAAAATCACATTGCACATGTTTAAAGCTTGAAAACTGAAGTTATGAGGCTAGACTTTTACCTTTAAATAATGCAAAGGAAATCATTGAATAGAAAGTAAGCTACATCGGAAAATCTATTTAGCTTACTTGGACAGGAAGAGACAAACATGGAAAAAAATTTGTGTCTAGTGCTACGTAATACCGAATTGCTTGATCTTTTGATATACATTCACAATTTCCCATTCACAATTTAAACTCGTTCAAACAAAAGTGCTAACTCATTCTTGCAACAATCTCAATTTTTTGTGGCAGTATATATTTTGGCAAACATCAAACACCCTATGGAGTGTTGAGGAAAAGAATGAATACATCGTTCCCAGTTTGTTCTGCACATACAAACATGCAAAACAAAGGTCTGGAAACAGCCTGCAACCATAATCTTGAAACTACACAAAATATTCTATTTCCTTAATCTCCTCTGTCAACACCTCTCAATTCCCTTTTACATACATGGACCTATAACCGCAGAAAATCACAATCTCAACATCATTTAAACCAACAAAAAAAAAAAGGAAAAGTCCAAATTGTTCTACCTAAGTAGCCGCAGCTGATTGTTACACGTAAAAAGAACTGCTGCATGAGACTAAACCTGACGGGAAAAAGAGCAAAAGAATGCCAAAGAGAAAAAGAATACCATGAACTACAGTGCCATTAAAATCATAACCTCCAGGTTAAAGAATATATTAAGATCCTAGTTGCACTGCAGTTAACGGATAGGGTGATATTGTGCTGATATTCTCTTTGGGGGCAGTTTGCGCAGGATGAAGAGGACTAAAACTGAAGGCAAGATCTCAACCAGCTGTATTATGAAAAAATGAAAGGTAGTTTGCAATATGTTAAGAGAGTGAACCCAAATAATAAGGGCAATTAACTAAATTAATTTTAAAAAATAGGGAATAGAATACCATGTAGTAGATCAAGTCCAAAATAGGATGATCCACAACATCAAGAGATGCATCTGAATCAAAAGCAGAAATCAAAACCTGCACGCGTGTCAAAAGTTTAATTAAGAAAGAAGCTATAATGCTTGGATAATAATACACTATATGTCATTATTTAACTTATCCTACAGCTATACTTTTCAATTTCTCATGACAAACACTTCAATACTCTACCATCCCTTTTCCTTAGATTTAACCTCCATTTAGGACATACTTTTCCCTTGAAAATTTTAACCATGCTAACCATTGAATGTTCTACTCTGATCTTGTGATTTTCATATTCTTCTAACTAAATAATTTTTTGATTTTTTGCGTGCAGGTCTAACAATATTGCACACAAAGGTTGAAACTTGAAACACACCAACTCATATTCAACTAATGTAGCGCCAAATTTAGATCCTGATGAATCATGATCCAATTTATTGCCATTCTTACCTCACATCATAATCTACACCCTCATCAACTACATATGCATAATTCACACTTCCAATTGTTGTTTGTCAAATGAAAAGAATAAACTTCTTCGACTAATAATACAGGGATTCAATTAAATATTTTACAATTATGGAGAAACTCAAATATACCATATACTGAATGTATCAAATATGTATCACCGCTCTCAAAGTTGGTAAAGACATTCATATTTTTTGTTGTATATGTCTGTGGATCCCAAACCTTGCCCCAACTACAGGGAAAAACAAGGAAATAACATAGCAGAATAGCAAAAGAAGGTGTGCAGAAGCCAAGCAGAAAATAATTATAATTGTGAATTATTTACATTGAGAATGTTAAGAAAGTGTCTATTTAAACATAGGAAAGGTAACAGAATAATAATATAGTTAGATGTTACCATCAAGCCTCTTATCAGAAAACAAGTGAAACAGATGGCTGTGACAAATCCGACCTGCAATTCAAAAATTATTTTGTGAATACAGCTACTAATAATATAAATATTTGTTTTCAATTTATCATTGTTCTACATTTGGAACAGTACAGATGATGAAAAGATTGAACAGGTTCTTTTCAGTTCATCATAATGAGATATAATACAAGGCCATTCTGAACAGGAAAAAGTGTATGCACTTTTTTATTTATGAATGAGTAATCTAGTTAAAACTGGTAATATTTTGCAGCACAAATAACTGTGAGGGTGTTTGGAATGTTGAAAATTGGGATTTGATTTGATTTGTGAATAAAATCTTGAGTTTGTAATGTTAAATTTGAGATTTAAAATATCTTGTATATGAGGCTTTTGTCTTAAAAATCCTATCAAATTTGGTAGGATTGAGTTGGAATTCATTTGATTTTAAATTAAATTATATATATATTGTCAGTTTTAATGAGTTCCAAACATAAGATCCAATTTATAAATCAATTAAATCCAATTCTTTATAATGGATTCAAAAACTACAGTTTTAATGTGCTTGACAACTAAAATATTTTACTCATTCATTCATGTTATTTCCTTGAAAGTTCTACCTAGGAATGCAAATTGAATTTTATACAGATAAACCACCAACAAGGGAAGTGAAGAAGTTTACACAAATTATCATTTAGAGATATAAACAAAGGCAACAGAGCAATCCTTATGAGATATGACAATTCAGACTATGACCTTATAACTCGTAGTTGTACAGCAAAATACTTATAGTCCTAGAATAATTAAACAGCTTATTTGATGTTTCTCCTATTCAGTAGTAGAAATTTAGGACCTTAGTAGTTGATCTTAACAAAAAAGTAATAAGAGATTAAAAGTTATCTAACCAGTACAAAGATGACACTCTGGCATACCCATTTCCAAAACATCTGTCTATTGCGTTTGTGTTTGGAAATCAACATATTAAAAGAACAATGGAAAAGACACCAAAATTGGACAAAGGTTTGTATCTGAGTCATTTATATGCACACAGACATGTGTGAAGCACTAAAATATCATGGGAAACCTGAATACATTTTGAAAAATAAAATAAAATCCCCTAGAGTAAGGAAGAAAAGAAGTGATGCTTGAGTAAAATGAAAATCTGATGGGGAGTAGTGACAAAACATATTTTCACAAAAGACATACAATCTTACTAATTTGAGGTAGTAACTAGCTCCCATCAGATAAGGCAAAAACATACCTCTTCCAAGCACACAAAGAAATGAGCATATGAGACCAAGAGAAATGACCAACAGCAATAGAAAAAGACACGGCCACACAAAGAAATTCATTGGATATAATGCAAGCACTGATATTGTCAAATCTTTTTTCCATAACAATTTTTATCAAATTGACATACCTCATGAAGCTTCTTCCTTCTTCCTTTGGATTCAATTGGGAAACGCCTCAACATTGTAAATAACCTAGAGACATTCAAGTTTAATTGAACTTTTAGTTCCCATATTTTAATTTATGTACAATGTTACTCTCTTTTTTCTAATTACTTGTATTTAGTTTCTATAGTTACTCAATTATTAAAATTAAGTCCTTTATCCTAAAATTTTATCCAATAATTAATGAATAGATAATAGAGATGTGACATAACATCGGTTTATATAGATTGACAAATAAAAATATATAAAATATTAAAATAAAAATTGAGATCCATGACATTTTTTTATACAAACATTTTATACAATTTTTCTTTTACAAATCCATACAAATCAATGATATGTCTCAACCCACTACATTCCTATTAATTATTGGATGGAATGTGGAATGAATGACTTATTTCAACCATAAAAACCAAGAACCACCATTAAATAAATATAACTGAGGGTGCGAGGTATTTCATATATAATACAGTCAAACGCAGAAGCCTCACCTTCCTCCATATATCAAGAAGCCTAATGCAGCCATAAATGAGACAGCTGAAGAAAAGAAAAATCCCATGAAAAAATGCTTATGCATACAGAAATATATCGTTTCAAGGTTGCATAACTCATTCTTAAACTCAAATGGATGTGAAAGATAAATTAATCCTTGCTTAAAAAGCTAACCTGCTGTAAATATGTTTCCCATCAACTCCACAACATTATTGTAATCTATCCAGAGGTAAATCCAAATACAAACCTGAATCCAAAGCCAAAACTTAGAATAGAGATGGATGTCAACTATCAAAGAACATGTTTTTCCCCCTTATATGCCTCTGGAGAGATTATGCACATATTGCAGCAACTAAATAGGAGAAAGTCACAATCACTGCCCAAAACCGAAATCAAATTGCATATCTTAAAACTCCTTCAAATGCTAATAAGTCATATTTGGTACACAATTAAGATGTACAAGTGCCCTAGATATTCATATGCCATTATGTTTTCAGAAAGCGAGAGAAGATCTTGACTAAGAAAGTTGTAATTTCATACACCAGTCATCACTGGTTTTACACTCAAGTAAAAGCAGTTGAAGTTGCAGCTTGTTAGTGTCTGTCCAGCACATGAAATAAAAACAAAAATCACATGTCCAGAACCTAAATATTCTATGAACAGTTTGGATTACCACCATATTACTGAGGAGTTGTCATCTTGTATTGAGATGAATAAAGGAGATTCAACAAACAAAATAGTGCATATCAGCTTACATATGTTGTGTGCAACAAGAAATAAGACAGATGAGATACCTGGATAAAATACACAGCACCATTTATAGAAACATAGAGTATCCTCAGTCTTTCCGTCGGTAAACTCCTAGCCTGCTCAACCATTGAAAAGCAAAAACAAATTATAATGTTTTGCACACTAAAAATAGAAGAAGTTCAAATAACATATTAATAAAGGAAACGAAAAAGAAAAGGAAATTCCTAGATCATGCAAACGAAAGCGAATAATTCATAATTACTTTTTGTGAGTTGCTCTTATCTCATATTCTAACAATAAAAATGATAATTGTAAAAGGAGAAAGATGAAAATTGACATGCCTGATGATAAATCTCAGCCCAGAAAAGAACCAGAAGTATATAAGTAGAGAAAAACACTAGTCCCGGCAGATCCAATAACACCAAAATCAAGACCTAAACCAACAAGTAATCACTCTCTATGTCAGCATGCAAGCCTTATAAACTAGCAATTCAAAGTTTAAACAGATGATGCTGCACATGCAAGCCTGACCTTTGGATGCAAAAGAAAAACTTGGCTGTGAAATCCAAACACTACTGCACGTACTGCAATGAGAAAACGCAAATAATAATTACAATAAAGCATTAAAAATGCAGGAACAAACAAGCGAAGAATGATACAAGACGAGAGAGTGTGAAAGCACCTCCACTGACAATGAAGTTCATAAGATGGAAAATTTTTTGAGTTGTCCAACCGTATTCAGGCACTCTCAGTTCAATTCTTATAAGCTGAATCTGCAGAATTTGAATTGAAGATACTTAATTAATGTAAAGCAATGAAACAAATCTAGAATTGAATTCCTAATGGTAGATAGAGGGAAAGAGAAGAGAGACCAGAGCAACAGAGGAGATGAGAGCATAAGCAGCACAGAGGAAGTAGAAAAAGGCGTTCTGGTAGTGAGTGGAGTTGTTGGTGCGGTCCCACCAAGGCCAATCAAAGAAGAGAGGTGCAAGTTCAAGTGCATATGGAACCTTCTTCATCTTCCGTTTCTATTCAAGTTTTATTCCCTTCTTGTTTATAGCTTATATATGCTACCAGTCAGTCTCCTCTACACACTCCCAAGTCACACTATATCAACACAACACTCTGTAAACCATATAACAACAACAACAACAACTTTACCGGTCTGTCTACAACTCTTAACTACACTTCTTCAAATTGTTATTCCTTTTATCAATTCACTCAGGTAAGCAATGCCTCTTGCAAAATCAGCCCATTTAGATTTGTTAGTTTTGTGATCCACAACATGACATGATGGGATTTTTAAGCACTTTTTCTTACCTAACAAAAAAATTATGCTTTAAATAATTAAATATGGACTCAATGCCTTTGATGAGATAATAATAGCATATAATTTTTATATTTTTTCTCAAATTTCCATTTAGCTAATTATTTAAACAAATCCAGATGAATTATTTGAAATAGTATAACTTAATTTAGTTAACGCATTTCAACAACGAGTGGATCCGTGGCGCAATGGTAGCGCGTCTGACTCCAGATCAGAAGGTTGCGTGTTCGATTCACGTCGGGTTCAATTCCCTGTTAACATGATCGATATTTTTTTACAAACACAGGGAAAGGTCCACCAAATCATTAAACGCAGCGTTTTGGCCCGTCGTAACTGTCACTGGTTCCTATGTCACACACTAAACCTCACTCTTTCTTCTTCTTCTGTTTCCTTTTGGCTGAAAAACCCTAGCTCCACCCGCTCTCAACTGCAACCATGTCAACGCTCTCTCGTCTCCGGCAAGCGTTCCGCCACTATTCCACAATCCTCTCTCCGACCTCATCAACGCCGTTAACCTCGAAGCAGAAGTCTCGAAGCGCTCTCCGCCTCCTCGGAACGGAGTCTAACCCCGAACGCATCATCGAGATTTGCCGCGCTGCCTCCCTCACGCTGGAGTCTCACCTCGACCGCCGTGCCTTGTCCCTCGCCATCACCAAACTCTCCGCTGCCAACCACTTCGACGGAATCCGCCGTTTTCTCGACGAACTCAAATCCCGCTCGGACCTCCGCACCGAGCGATTCCTCTCTCACGCCATCGTTCTCTACGGCCAAGCGAACATGCTCGAACACTCGCTTCGCACCTTCGATAGCGACCTCGCACCTTCTCGCTCCGTCAAATCGCTCAACGCCTTGCTCTTCGCTTCTCTCCTCGCGAAGAACTACAAAGAGGTATCTCGAATCTACCTTGAATTCCCTAAGATTTATTTGATTAAACCTAATGTAGATACCTATAACATAGTTATTAAGGGTTTCGCTGAGTCTGGTTCGTCTAGCTCTGTTTACTCTATTTTGGATGAGATGGATAGGAATTCTGTTAAGCCTAATTCAACGACTTTGAATAATTGCATTGGTGGGTTTTACCGAGAGGAGAAGTTTGAGGAAGTGGGGAAGGTGATGAAATTGATGGAGGAAAAGTACAGGGTGTTTCCTGGACTTAGTACTTATAATGTTAGGATTCAGAGTTTGTGTAAGTTGAAGAGGTCTTCCGAGGCCAAGGCTTTGCTTGAAGGGATGGTTTGTGGAGGGAGGAAGCCAAATTCGGTTAGCTACTGTTATTTGATTCATGGGTTTTGCAGGGAAGGGAACCTTGAGGAGGCCAAGAGGTTGTTTAGGGAAATGAAGAGGAGAGGGTACGTGCCTCATAGTGAGTGTTATTTTACCCTTGTTCACTTCCTGTGCCAGGGTGGGGATTTTGATTCTGCGTTGGGGGTTGCAGGAGAAAGTATGGCAAAAGGTTGGGTTCCTAATTTCACGACAATGAAAAATCTTGTGAATGGGCTTGTTGGTGCGTCTAAGATAGATGATGCTAGAGAGCTTATTAAGCAAATCAAGGAGAAGTTTACTGCAAACAGTGATAAGTGGGATGAAATTGAAGGTGGATTGCCTCAGTGAGAAACTGTGTGGTCTGCTTGCATAGTTGATTTGTCTCAGGAATCTCAGCTGAGGAATGGCTTTCTTTTGTTGTTGCTCCGGCCCTTGGCTTTTGTGCAAATGAAATCAATGCTAGCCGGTAATCTGCTGAGTTAGTTTTAACATGTTCGCTATCGTGGGGCATGCTTAGTTTTCCTTGTTTGGGTAATAAAAGAATTGTGAAACGGTTATGAAGACAGTATTCTGTTTGTTCTCATTTGTTATACCTCTGTCAATTGCATTAGCTCAATTTTGCTTTTCCAAAAAAGCAGACCGGTACGCTTCATGGACCTGTATATTACATTATTAGTTTATTACTAATTTTTGGTTTCTTATACTGCTCTTCCTCCATAGCTTACTAAAGCTGGTTGCTACCAGCTGCTTTTGATATGTGCCTTGTCATTTTTGTTTATTTCCACTTTTAAATAGTTCTATTAATTCTATTTGTTAATCGAGTCAAACAGTCAAACATTTGACTCATACATGTTTCATTCTACTGAAATTGAAATTACGTGTTGTATGATGCTATTGTAAGTTCATAATCACGTTTTTGTTGGTCGAGGTTGTAGGTAATGGAGAGTCAGTAATCAGTAGTAGATCTTCAGCTCTTTCAAAGGATTTGTTTTATGTTCACAAATAACTAATCTACATTGTGTGCCTCTGCATTTTAATGCAATTTCAAGCATATTGATAGTAAATTATGTGTTAAACGCTAACTACCACCTTCAGCTCTGATCACCGTGGAATTTACTTCATGAACTCGATACATTATATAGTGTTTCAGTTCACGAGCTTGTGTTCTAAGCCAAACGGTGCTACACAGGGCCTTTTATCATATCGCTCTTAACTTTATGGTTTTTTCCTTCCTCGGAAGGGAATTTATGTTGGCAATTGAAATTATGAGGGGAGCATGCATTTGGACTATCTGGTCTTTCGAAGATGACAGTGGGAGGTAATTCAAGCATCGTGCTTCCTTCAAGGAAGTGGTGTACATGAGGTTATTTTTACAACTGATTAAAATTAATCTTGACCCTTAGATTGCCTAATTGTGCAAAAGTGCAAATTGTGTGTTACTGTGGATCTATCACTAATATGTATATTCTGTTTCTACACCCTTCACGTAAAAACATTATATTACGAGAAAGAACACATTTTACTATAGAGAAAAGGATTTGTTTTTGTATAAAGGTCATGTAATTTTAAGTGACTCATTAGCGAATAAAATAGACCCAAAAAAAAATATTAGCAAGCGACAGTGAAGATGTTTAAATGGTCATGTTGAGATGCAACAGTTTCAGAATGTTACCGTGGTAATTGCAGTGCAATTCGGGCACCGTGAGCAACAGAAAAGGAAAATCTTGATTATTACATTAATGGTAGCCAAGTGTGTTGTATATACTTGTATTAAAACCCGAAGTGCGTGTCAACTTCTTTGAACTTTGTTTCCTGCTCAAAAAAAAAAGTGAATGGATATTTGTTATTTTCTTTGAAATGGACAATGGCTTCTTCGAACGAAATTTTAGGTTTATTTCTTTTGCAGTGGGAGGACCACAAAATTAGGCTGATTATCGTGGATTCCAGTTTAAAAAACACTTGTCTATAAACTAAAAATACTTTTTTCCCCCCCACATTATCAATCATTACGATGCAGGTGTCTATGACACCATTTTCATTGGGATCTATGTGACACAGCAACACTGCATATAAAAGCTCAATAAGGCAATGCTGAGTTCAGTTTGTGGGCCAAGGAGCCAAGTAGAAAACCCGATCTCTAGACGAGATACGAAAATGTTGTTTGATGGAGGATTTAAAAGAAAAGGAGAGGGAAAGACATTTTTCATTTTAAAATTAACAAAAGTATATGCCATATATGAAATTTGATAATTAATATATTATATCTATGCTAATTCATTGCTTTATATATATATATATATATATATATATATATGGTCGACAGATTAAAATATATTTATTTTAATTTACCTTTTCACTTCCTCTCCTCAAACTAATATAGGATTAGGATGGTTTTAAAAGGTTTATAAACCTTTTTCCTTCTTATCTAAACACATTCAAACTGACTAAACATCACACAAGTTTCCCTTCACTTCTTTTTTACTCAAAAATTAACTATCAAACAAAGCCTAAAACAGTGGTCCAACCCACCCATAAAGATCATATAGGTCAGCCTCGTTCTTTAGTCCATTTTGAGTTCTGACAAAAAGAAAGTACATTTTAAGTTTGACATCTCTATTTAAATGACGGGTCGTTTTGACCCAGAAAGAAATCAGTTAGTTTCTTAAAATTTAAAACATCCTAAGATGCAACCCAACCATGATTAATAAATAAAATGAAATATTATCAATTTGATGGAACAAATCTTCAAAACGTAATTCTCTTTTATCTACTGGAAACGCAGTTTGTTTGTTTAATGTGTAATTAAATCAAGCTGATATTTAATCATTTATTTGCCATTTAAAGTACCGCTCAAATCTCCACTTGAGCGTGTTCCGTTATACTTGATTCAACGGAACCTCAACTAGGCTGACTTTAATACAATTGCAGATCTCATATATTTGACTCCATATGCTGCACTAGATGCCACTGTTGTTGAGGCCACTAACCAGCTGCACCAGAACATACATCAAGTTCAAAAATTGCCAAAAATGATAGGCAAACATAATTCTAGCAAAATTACCTCGGATAAGTAATGTATGATTGAGTTTCTTGGGTTCCAAATTCTGGTTGAAGGAGAGCTGCAGCAACTAATCCTAACTGGAACACCGTATTCACCTGCCCAAATTTGTATTCCTACTTAGAAAATGGGATAAATACAAAGGAAATTTATTGAAAGGTTCTCTCTGAGTATAATCTACTTCTCTAATCTACCTATATGCTGCTTTAATTTTATTAGAAGAGGGTTTTGTGTGTTGCGGGAGCAGTTGGAGCATGTTGGAGGGTACAATAATCTGCGACCTTACAATCCTACAACCCAGCCATGCTCCCATACAAAAGCAAATATCGGGTGGTTTTATTCAAGATGGAAAAGTAAGTCATTATGCTGTTTCACAAATGCAGAAGAAAAACAAAAGGAGAAAACTAAACAACTATTTGATAACATTTACAAGAGACGACTGTAAAGGTCTCTACTAATCCCAAAATTCATTAATGAGGGAAACATGATCAGGCAACTACTGAACATAAAGCTATGCCAAACCATAACGATTACCTTGCTTATATAGAGTGGTTCAACCTTTTGGCGATGGGTCCCATCAAGGTTAAAAAATTCAAACCAGCTTTTCCACTGAGAGAAGCACACACAATCTAAGTTTCATTTTCATATCTGCAGTTTCTCAAGCAGAAAGGAAAGCATGAGAATCACATTCTCACTTCCTACCTTCCAACCTAAGCTACTTGCTCTTTGAAATACTGCAAGACATCTCGGAACACAACAAGTCCAACAAGTCCGGCTTCAAAAACAAGAAACAACATGAGTTTTGCACCACATAGATAGAATATAAAGTAATATCTGTGTTCTCTAAATTTAAATATTATATATGGAAACGTTGTATGAATATAGATGCTCACAATGCCCTTACAGCCAATGAAATTATTTAATCCAAACAGCAAATAATTAAGAAAATTATAACTTAATGTGCATTTGATTGCCAGCCAAGAGCAGACACAGACTTCAAATGTGTGTTTAGAAAATTTTTACTTACAATCAAAGGAATGAATGGAATTTTTTAAGCCACTCATTTCACTCTTTATAGGGAGATGTAAAACAAATATTAGTGTAAATATAATTACTCTGAGCTAAAAACCTATTGTTGACAAAGTTAGGCAAGACTAACGTGACTGCCTAACCAAGACAATAAAAAAAGTAGCTTATAACAGCACAGTCGCAATAGTTAACACTGGATAAGCGCAAAAATTATCAGGCTGAACTGCAGGACTTCTATGATGAACTATAGATGACATGTGATGCAAATATATTCCTAGTTAAATTGATTTACTAGTTACTACACATATGCATAAGTCCTCAACTTTAATTGTAGGTATGGCTTAATACTACGGTCCAATGAGGATTCTAAATGTGTAACCACCCATTGTTTTTTAAGTTGATGCAACCATAAAGAAACACTAACAAACCAGCTAGCAGAAGTCCTGCACAACTTACGATGCAGTAGATCTTTATTCACCATTGCAAGAGCAACACAGCCAATAAGAACCTACATCATCAATTCAAAACAGATCATCAAACAAAATAAGACACTGAGTTTGGAAAGAAAGGGACATTATAAATTATTCATACCTTGTCAGCAAGGGGATCAAGGTAGGAACCCACTACAGAATCATAAGTTAATTTAAATCGACTCCTATCATAAGTTAAATTTTTTTTTTCACATAAATTGATTACTTTCATTTTATTTTTAAATTTTTTTACATAAAAATTGAATTGACTTTTATTTTACTTTTGAATTTTATTTTATACAGAAGTCAATTTAAATCGACTTTCATTCTATTATTAAATTTTTATATAAATTAACTTTTATTCTTGTTTCAAAATTTGTTTATACATAAGTTAATTTATTGTAACTTTCACTTACACATAAATATGTTTTAGTTAGAAAGAAATTAATTATAATCAACTTTATAAATGCATATAAAAGTACATTTCAATATATTTTACTCTCTATGAAATAAGTTTAATAAAAATGTTCGTCAACATGTCACACCGTTGGAGAGGAGGGTGTTTTTGTGATATCCGATAGACATCATGTAATCAAATTAGCTCTAGAAGCGATAAAGAGTGAGTGACACTCCCTTCAACATATCATGCATATTGTGGGGTTCGACACATTGGATCATATAAATGTCCATCCTCAACATGTGACATCATAGGAGTGTGTTTTTGTGATACTTGATAGGCATCATGCAATCAAATCAACTCTAGAAGTGACAAGGAGTGACATTATCTTCAGCATATCATGCATATTGTGTGCGGCACATTGTATCATCAAAATGTCTGTCATCAACATGTCACATCATAGGAGTGTGTTTTTATGATATCCAATAGGCATCATGCAATCAAATTAGCTTTAGAAGTAACAAGGAATGAGTGACATACCTCCAATATATCATACATACTGTATGCAGTACATTGTGTCATTGTGTCAAATTTTGCTGTAAGATTTAAGAATAGAGGTGCAAAACGATTGCTAATAAAGGTTATTATCTCACTCTAATTTTCACATTTAATTTTAAAATTTCCTCATCTTCAAAAAGTAAATGTGTGTTTATAATTGACTTCAATTATGCATCACAAAGTTGATTATAATTGACTTATTTCTAAAATATATTCATGTGTAAGTGAAAGTTATAATAAATTAACTCTTTGTAAATAAATTTTGAAATTAAAATGAAAGTTAATTTAACTTAATTTTTATATAAAAAATTAAAAATAGAATGAAAGTCAATTTAAATAGAATTCTGTAAAAAAAATTCAAAAGCAGAATAACTTCTGTATAAAAAAAATTTAAAAGTAGGATAGAAGTTGATTTAAATAAGTTTTTATATAAAAAAAATTAAATCTATAATAAAAGTCGATTTAAATTAATTTCAATATATTTTTTTTAAAAGAAATCAATTTAAATTAACTTTTGTTATATATACTTTCAATATTTGCATAAATTTTTTATTTTCTAAGACATTTAGAGGAACGATGAGTTTTTTTAATTTATTTATGAAAAAAAGCCATATAAACCGGATGGTCGTTGACCCACAACAAAGGCCTGGAACTGTAGAATTTTTTCCCATGGGAGCCAAGATTTTCCTCTCGGTAGATTTCACGTTTAGTGTCTGAGTTTTTCATGTTTAGTTTGATATATTTAATATATGTTTAGCTTTATGTTTATTGGTGATAAATTCACTTTTACGGTACTAATTATAATTTTTATATTGAATTTATGTTAATTGATTTTTAAGCATAAATTCAAATACACACTCAATTAAATAAGGGTGTTTAATTGCAAAACAGACAATTGCTTCTTCTTCTTTTTTTTCCATAATGATTTTTGACTTTGATCCATAATTTCGTGACAAGAAATTATTCTTCCTTCAACTAATTGCTCTTTTATATAGATTTTCTCTCTATCAATAAGTGTGTATGTTTTCTCTAATTCTTTTTTATTTGAACAAGCAATCTCTGTATGCATGTTTATTGGAAT
Source organism: Abrus precatorius (assembly GCF_003935025.1). Taxonomy (NCBI): domain Eukaryota; kingdom Viridiplantae; phylum Streptophyta; class Magnoliopsida; order Fabales; family Fabaceae; genus Abrus; species Abrus precatorius. The sequence continues at coordinate 27,301,200 of NW_020874292.1, read as the reverse complement.
ATAGGCAATGCAAATGGATTTATTTATTCTTTAACTCCTAAAACTGTTACTTATTTACTATCTTTTATACCGTTGAAAGAGATTCTTGTTTATGGGCCTTAAGTTCTATTCATGATCCATTTTTTCCGTTAGAAAAAATCGGCTAATGTATTGCCATTGAAACTTCAGTCTTATTGTAGTTTTTAGTTGCAATCTATTTTTAGACACATCTCTATTATCTCGCTTTTTTGCTTTATCCCATTGTTCTTTTCCTCTTTTCTTCCAAGCATTGATCTTGGAAATTCCAACGTGCTTCTGGCCTTGAACCTCCAGACACGTAACTATGTTAATTTTAAGGAACAAATCTGGGCATTAAATTGCACTGGATCAACTGTTTGCTTCAAGGAAGTGGTCATACCACAGCGCAACTATCAATTTCAACCTACTAAACAACATGAAAGCAAATTTTTTATTCTTCAATGGCTTTGTTGATATGGTGAGTAATATAATTCTTTGTTTAATGCATTTTAATATAATGATCTAATATACTTATTAAATAGGAGAGGGATATTTCAATTACTTTACTAAAAATTTATGGTTAGAGTAATTTTTCATGCTTTGACAATGTGGTGATTGAAAAGCATTGAACTCAAGTCTTTTCAAAGCTTAAAATTGAAAATGGGTTGCATGCCTCGGTCTCTTTTTTTTCTACATATTTTCTTGAATGTATGTGAGTTGGATTGAATTTGTGGTTGAAATGTTTTGCAAAGAATGATTGTTTTTCTAAGCATATATTGGATTGCCAAGAATATATTGTTTTTGCATTGAACTAATATGTAAATATACACGGACTAGATTTAAACTCAAGTCGTTCATTGATAACCTGATATGACTTTCATTCCCTAAATTCAAGTTAAAAAAATGGATTGAAAATAGAATGGAGGAGAGGTTTAGTTGGATGTGATGATGTTATCCTCATGTAATATGTGCTAACTTGTTATAATGATGTTTTGAGTTCGGATTCTTCTATAGCAATTGAGCCAAGAATGACAGGTGTGGCAAGGGAATAGAACAATCTTTACGTGAATTTTGAACTTCAGGAGTTTAGGGTAGTTCTGAGAGAAAACAGTCACTATGACAAAAGTCTTAAGGTCAAAGTGGTAAGAGAATAATGAAGAGAGATTTTGAAATTAATGGTAGATACTGATTGGCACTTAAAAATTTTATTCTTGAATTAAAAGAAAAAAGGTATAAATTGAGGATAATGACATAAATGAGTCATGCTTTTCATAATAAATTATTTGTAATTTAAAAATATTAAAGTTATTTTTAGATTAGCACTATTTATTCTCTCTAACTAGTCATATAAAGAATTGTATTAAATGACAGGTAACCATTGGCTTGGCAATTTGAAATCAATAATTAAGGAAATAAACGATAATAGAATAATATTACATAAGGATAAAAAAAAAAATAAGCATATATAATATAATACATTTGTTAGCAAGGTTTAAGAATAAAATAAATGTCTAGAGAATTAGAAGGTCAAATGCTTAACTTTTTTAAGTTAGGGAGCATGGAAAAGATACAAAATCAACTCTTAAAATAGGATAGGTGATATATGATTAATAATGAAATATGTAACCATAAGATTTAAAAGAAAGTTAAATTTGGAATATTTTAATTTGATGATTAAAGCATGATGAAATGTAGTACCAACCCGTGATGATGTTCTTTTTACCAAATTGTATATTAATATTTTTTTTGATAATAAATATTAGATGACTTGAATACATAGTTACATATACACACAAGAAAAATCATTTTCTTTAATCAATATAAGTGTATCATATTGCTTAACAATATAAAAGTATCCAAATTTGATTAAAACTGTTAATGGTCGAATTTCGCAACATCACATTCCCAATAATAGATATAGAAACCTATTTTCGCCCAAAGTTTAAGAATAGAATGAATTTACCCTTTTTTAAGAATCTAGAATGGATTTTGCAACCAGCTTGTTCTTATTTGCTACTTACTAAATTCTCTAGTTCTAGTCTAGGTGGTCAAGTTCCACAACGGAGTTTTAAGACAAGAAAGAAGTGAAGAAGATTCTCTACGTTTTCATTTATTCAAAGTGTAAAAAGAGTTAGTAAAATATTGTAAGAACAAGTTGGTATCCTTGTCAGAGTTACCTTGCAGAATATAACCCAAGTTCCTTTTTTTTTTCAAACGTGTCAAAGATAAACAGCAAAGATTAACTATGTCAAAGAAACTCAATTTTAACACCGAAAACTAAATTAAGTAATCTTATTCTCCTCAGACATAACTATAAAACAGATTTTCCAGTAGTTGGATTCTGAACAACGTCTTACAGTTGCACAGTTTCAAAAATTTAGCCATATCACACCATCATTCTATTTTTCTTTAATCATTCTTGCATGCAAATTGTTCTAAATATTATTATAAGTTTTTAATTGTAATTTTTTCCTGGGATTTGTACAAAAGGCCTAGCTAACTAGCTAGCCACCAACAAGGTTTGAGAAAATGGGTTGCTTCCCATGCTGTAAGTCAGATGTTGAAACATCCTCTTTCAGAGCCTCCAGGAAAATTTCCAAAGGCAGGAAAACATTCAAATCATTAGCGGCTGCTATGTCACTTAAAACAGGTTTGTGCTAACATATGGTTCATTAATCGTTGGAGACACATATTTTAATTTATCTATTTCCAATCCTATCAAACTGTTGGATGATAATTCAAAAAAAAATTGTTGAATGCTAATTCCTTCCTCATTATACCTTGAAAACAAATCCATTCTTTTGATTTTAATATTTTTCGTTTGTTTTTAACCCTTTAATCTGTTTCAGAGAACATTTATAGCAGTTTAATTTTTTTAATCAACTTCTATCATGCTCTAGATTTAGAGTCTTCAAAATCACGGAGATGATATAATGATGGTTCATGAACATATTTTGAAGGAATTTTTACTGATTAATGTCATTAAATTGTTTGATTTAATACATTTAAGAACTCAACGACAGTCTTCCCTGATAGAGATGAATTTCCTAATTATATGAACAAAATCCATGAAAGTTCATATTAGAATCCATGGCTTCAAATGTAAAAGTGGATGAATCATTTGTATAATAACTAAATGGTCTCAAATTGCAGGTAGCAGCAGGCATAGACAAATAGATGCAGAGATAAGAAAATATGGAACTGCAAAAAATGATGTTAAAATATTCACATATGAAGATGTCTCTGAAGCAACAAACAACTTCAGTGCTGATTGCCTGGTAGGAGAAGGTGGATTTGGAAATGTCTACAAAGGATACTTGAAAAGTGTTGAACAAGTATCTTTCTTACCCTCTCTCTCAAGAACACTCATATTTCATTATCAATATTTTCCTGTTTACAAGTTTGTGGAATTCTCATGTTAAAATGTTTGGTGTTCAGACTGTAGCTGTGAAAGTACTGAACAGGGAAGGAAACCAAGGAACACGAGAATTTTTTGCAGAGATTTTGACGTTAAGCATGGTGCAACACCCAAACCTTGTTAGGCTCATTGGTTATTGCGCAGACGGCGATCATAGGATTCTAGTTTATGAATTCATGGCCAATGGGAGTTTGGAAAATCACCTTCTAGGTATGAATGAATAATTCTAAATTCTCGTATCTTTCATGCATACAATCCTCCTAATTACTGAATGAAAAAACTATTAAATATGTTTCATATTTTCCATACAATAAATGTATGCACTTTTTCATTTAATACATTTTGTAATAAGAGAATTATTAGGACACTATAGCAAAGCTAGGCACGAATATGATATGATGGCCAAAACCATTCTGCTAAAACACATAGATAGCTTGCAACAGCAATTCTAACTAGAATTTATTTATCTCAGATATAGGTGCAGATAAGGAACCATTGGATTGGAAGACTAGAATGAAAATAGCTGAGGGAGCAGCTAAGGGACTTGAACATTTGCATAACAATGCAAATCCACCAATTATATACCGTGATTTTAAATCATCTAATATCCTATTAGATGAAAATTTTAATCCAAAGCTCTCTGATTTTGGACTTGCAAAGATTGGTCCAAAAGAAGGCCAGGACTTTGTGTCAACAAGGGTGATGGGGACCTTTGGCTATTGTGCACCAGAGTATGCTGCAACGGGTCAGCTAACAACAAAGTCGGATATTTACAGTTTTGGGGTCGTGTTTTTGGAAATAATTACGGGTAGGAGAGTATTTGACACTGGAAGAACCACAGAAGAGCAAAACTTGATTGACTGGGTATGTTGTTACATTACATGCTTCTATTTTGATATATAATATATAGTTTCATTTGATGGTTTATGTTGCTTGAGGAGCATTGATGTTAATTAGTCTTGGAACTTGGAATTTATGGTGTTCTTGTTATATATTTGGCAGGCACAACCTTTGTTTAAAGACAGAACAAAGTTCACTCTGATGGCTGATCCTTTGCTTAAAGGTCAATTCCCTGTGAAGGGTCTGTTTCAAGCTCTTGCAGTGGCAGCAATGTGTCTCCAAGAGGAAGCTGAAACACGGCCTTACATGGACGATGTTGTAACTGCACTTGCGCATCTAGCAGTGCACAAGGTTGGAGAAAAAGACATAGCTGGTGAATCTATAAAGATTGCTGGGCATGTTGAATCATTCAGAGCTGCAAGTTCAATTGGATCTGAAAGGGCGTAGCTTCCTTGACCAGACACAGACTAGGATACACTACAAACATTGAAAAGGGTACACTAAAAATTGTTGTACAAAGATGAACGTGCTTCTGTGTATTTCTGTTTGTGTAACATCCTACAGTTAAATTTTAGGCTGTTACACTTTCCTTATGTAACACTTTCCTTATGGAAGTGAATTCAGGGTCCCTTAAAATTAATATTTTTTTTCATCATTATAACTAAATTTTCTATTTTTCATTTTATTTCATCTTTCAACATCTAACACTAAGATCCAAAAACATTAATGTGCCCCCCCTATTTATAAAATACTTTATTTGATAGATGTACACAGATAGAGCATGCCATTTGTTTACCATCAAATCTGCTTACTCAAGCTTTAGAACAAACTGAATCTGAAATCTGAAAGGCCATAAAACTAAACGCATATGAAACATAGGATATAACAAAGAAAATGAAAAACAAATGAGCCCAAAATTAAAATAAGTTGCCCAAGTATGGCAACACACCCCGTAACATAAAATGAATATGCGGCAGGTTTTTGTCCCTCACAAAATGCTGCATGCATGCTAACTCAGTGTCACTTAGAGGTGAAAAGTGTTAATATCATTTTTGAGGATCTGGTAGCTGTAACCAGGAATTCTGCTTAATTGATTGGTTTCAGCTACTTCTGCAACAGAACAGATTTTGGGAAGGAACCCACTTCCACTTGTGCCTCTTCTCTTCCTTCTCTTCCAGGTTGTTAGCAAGACCCAGAAACTGGGCCTGGACATGGAATAACTTCTGCCAGAAAGCATGTCCACGTCCACAAAGTGCTGCTGAGGTTTCTTTGAACTTCCTCTTCTGTCTAACTCAAACTTGGTGAAGTATTCAATTTCCTTCCTCACGAGAGATCCAATAGTGCCTCTTGTACCTATAGCAACAGGAGCAGCCATTTCAGATGTGCTGCTGGTTGTGGCACTACTCTTTATAGTGCATAAATTTACTGTTAAAATGAGAGAGGCTTCTACTTGAAGAAAGGTGTCGTCATGGTTCTTAATTTTCAATTTGGAGCATCTATCTTTTGATCTTTTGTTAAACAATAAATATTAACTTGCTTTATGAAAAGCAAAAGCATGAAATTTCCCATAATTGAAACTTTAAAAAGTTGAAATCATCACAATCTTCCAGTGTCTTGATAAAAACTAGCTTGTTTTCCGGACATCATACTTTAATACACTTTGAACATGTGATCGTAATTTTGAGAAATTCTTAGGGCATTCTATTAAATAGTCAACATGTATGGATGCATTTAGAGATTAGAGCATTTTTAGTGTTAATATCACAAACACATATAATATTGAATGGAGTGGGATAGACACTGCATAATTAAAGTTTCTTATGCACTTTGATAAGTGATATCTAGGAATTTCTTGATAATAGTAGTAGTCATTTTTTCAGGGAGGGTAACTAAAAAACTACAAAATCGAAACTCCTACCGCCCTCAGTGGTTCCTGCTTTTTCTTTATCTGTCATGTCAAATTTTTTCTCCGCCTTTCATGCCTTTGCTATTGGAAAGCGAGTCGATTTTTCATTCTCACGGTGCTTTTTGGGCATGGTTCTCTGTTGGCTTATTGCTATTTTCTCCTGTCCACCTCATGTTTTCATTTAATCAAACTAAAAACAATAATAAATTAAGGGACAGAATGTTTTTACATAGGAATAAATTTAAAAATTTTTACATTTAATCAGAGTCTTTTATTTAACTTATATTAATAAATTATAATTTATTATTTTATTTACCGTTAAATATAAGTTAAATAAAAACTTAAGATTGAGTATAAAAGTTTTTGAACTTGTATTAATACAAAAGATTATTTTTCATAAATTAAATATTGGATTTAATGCAAATGAATTCTCTTGCAAGATTTTTTCATATATAATTTTTATAAATTACAGATATAAAAATATAATGTTTTTTAAAAAATTATGTAAATATGAAGTTTAAAAATCATCAATAGCTTTTAATGTAGGTATACAAATTTAAAGATAAGAGATAAAAAAGTGATAAAGTTTTAAAAGTCTGATTTTTAAAAAAAATATTAAAATTTAAAAAAATAAAAAATCGTTACTATTGACAATTTTTTACTTAAAGTTGACAGACGGCAATTTTTTAAAAAATTATATCCCGTAATTTTATCAAAAATTTTATATTTTTTGAATTTTGAAAAAAGACCCTTCCTTCCACAAACATAATTTAAAATATTTTAAAAAGTTATTTAAAGTAATTATTCAGTCAATTAAAAGAAGACTAAATGAAAAAACAAATTGGTTAAATATGTGTGAATTAAGAGCTTGATGTAAGATTTTTCATAAATGTAACCATAAAATTTATTAAAATAAATTAAAAATAATTAATATTAAACTTTATTTGAAAAATTAAATAATAAAATAATAAATTAAAAAAATACTTAATAGCTATTAGTCAAGAATTCAAGTGTTAAACTAACTTATTGAAGTATAAGTGTTTGATGTGAACCGGAAAATAAATGTAAAACAACGTAAAGAACATGTTTATATAGCTTTTTAATATATAAATTGTAAAATTGTTTTTAAAGAAAAAGCATTTAGATAATTATATTTTTAAATTATTTTAGTTAATTAAGTTTTTATCATTTTTTGAAAGATCAAATGTGTTAAAGTTAAATTAAATAGTGCAAATAGAATAACAATTAATGTATATAGCAAAACAAAGAATAACAATTAATGTAAATTATATAATATTAAAAATATTCATAAACGATAAAAAAAAAAGAATAATTAAAATAATATGTAGGTGGGTACTACAATAATTTGTGAAGAGATAGGTAATATTAAGTTTTAAAGGAAAAAAACTTAAGTTTACTACTTAAATACATATTTGGTCTATTTATTTTGTAAAAATAATAATTTTTTGAATTTTTGAGAGAACTATTGAAATTAGTGATTGTTATGATAGAACTCAGTAGAACCAAATATGTTATAAATACTTTTTATGTATTTTTAATGAAATTAGACTTTTTGTTAAGAATAGAAAAAATATTGACACTAAATATTTTTCTTCATTATCAAAATAAAATTTTAATTTTAATTTAAAACTACATGATAAAGAATGATTTAAGATACTATCCCTCTTTCATAAATTAAGAGGGATATTATCAACTAATTAAAATATAACACCGATATGATTTTTATATGAATTATTACATAAATCAATAATTTTTCCTAATATGATAATATATAATTCAATACTAATGTAACCCCAATTGTGTGTTTAAATAAAACAAATAAATTTTATAAATATTCTTTTAATTGCATCCTGAATACATTTTTTTATATTGTTCTAATTACATTTAATTTTATAAAGAAAGGTGAGTGATTATATTTGAATGTCATATTAGCCTTTTGCTTTTATCTCTTTTTTACCCTTAACTTACATTCCATCGGTAGGTAAACTATCATAATGATTATCTTCATCCTTTCTGAGGTTTTGTTAAATTTTCATCAAACGATCAAATAAAATTTGTATTCAACCATCCTCTATTTCTTAACTTTTTTATTTTTATTTTGTTAATGCTTAACAGTATATATTTCTTTCGTATAAGTTTTTTTTTGGGTACATTATTTGGCATAGGATTAAGAAATAAGAATAGATTCCGAGAAGAAAAATAATATGCAATGGGAGTTAGTATCCTTATCCTCCCTCAGAGGAGTGGGGAAAACATTGGCCTTTTGTCATCGAGTTTTTCTAAATATAAAAGCATTTTGTGTAAATTTTCACCAAATAAATTCAGTCAGTATAAAATAATTAACATAAAATTCAGATGATACGAGAATAATTTCCTATACTTTAGAATACACTAAATCACAATTTATAGTACCAAGGTCACCTAGATGATTGTGAAGGTCGGATAAAAGATCTTGCCTCAATAATAAGTGGAGGAGGGATCAGTCTCCGCTTCCAGCACAGCTACAAGCTTGCCATTACCAAGTTTATGATACAAAATAATAGGAAACCAAAAAAATAAGGTATACTATGCAATAAACGACAGACAATGCACATCTTCCTAAGCCTCAAAATTGGACATCCATTGTCTTTTCTTTTATACACAGACATTCATTGTAATTCTATAAGAAGAATGTTGTCAAACACTCTCCGTATGTGTATGTGGGTATATATCCTTCCTTTGTTTTTTCTTGTATTTGTGTATTTGTGTAAGATACAGTGAGCAAGTTATTGTATGCAGGGAAGATGGCACACGTACCCTAATCTCCGATGTGAATTAAGAGCTTGCTGCAGAGCAAGATTGATACTGGCACCCTCCCTGAACAACGAATCATAAAATTGACAGACAAATTGAGAAAGTTCCCCTTCATCATCATCCCAAAACGACAGAGCACGGTTCTCATTTTTCTCTGTGTCACTATCTTCCCAGTCACTTAAGGGACTGTCCGGTGCAGTCTCATCTTCAGCTTCATCCTCTCCAATTTCAAACTTCCCATTTTCCATCACATTCAATTCCCCGGTACCATCGAAGGTAGTCATCTGAGACACTGGGGGTTCATTTGAAGGGCAAATGACAGCTTTGGCACCAGAGTCTAGAAAGGCCTTGATAAGAGCGGGAGTAGGTCCATATGTCCCAGTGCATATGACGATCCTGTCTCTCCAGGCTCCAACCTAGATTATTCAAGACATCAAGGGAAAGAGCAAAACAGAAGTGAGTCACAGAACATTGCCGTGCCAAAAATAAAAGTGATCATGTATAATCAAGTGATTAACATCCAACCCTCGTTAAAATAGATCTGTATTAATTCAAGTGAAACTCCCTTTAAATCAATTGGGAGCAAGTCACATACCATCCATCGAACATCATCGGGGGATAAATGCATTGATGGGACTGTCCTACGGAACATATAGGAACCAATTTCTTGATCATCTTCCATAACCTTCAAAAAGGATAACCAAATTCAGCTTTCTAATAGATGTATCACTGTGGTTCAGAAAGTTGTGAAGATGCATAAGGGAAAGAAGACATACTAAGGTTTGACGGCCTAGATAACGGTGGGCAATGCCTCCGATTTGGAAACAAGGTTTAAGGGCAACCAAATCAGAAATGGTAGAAATATTGGTCAGCAGAGACGCACCCCTTCTGCGGTGGCTCCTCATTGTTGACAATAAACTTAATTTAACACTTTGCAGAAATTTCTCAGCAAGCTCTCCAGGTTCAGCCACCACAAATACATCACTGCGCCAACTAAACAGATAGGCACGAATATCATGCTTCCATCCAAAGTTAGTAAAAACTGAAAAAAGAGAAGGGGGTGAGAAATGATTAAAATAGAGTAAATACCTCAGAATCAAGCCATCTGAGTCATTTTGAAGGTCCAAATGTATAACACCCAATTGTGGTGAATTTTGCAATTTCTCATGCAATGATCTGACAAGCAAAGAGAGTTGTCTAAGACCTCGAGGCGACACTGGGGGTGATGCAGCTATTTTTCCCAGTTGGCCATCTAAGCTTAAAGGTGGAACCATGTCAATTCGTCCAATCCGCTGACCAAAATCAGGACTATATACAAGTGGACTTGACGGAAAGCTTCCTGTAAACAAAGGGGAAGTAAATGGAGTCGGGAATGCTGTTGCTGGTGTTGTCCTTTCAGTCCCTGACAAACCATGCATGAAGGATAATCGTATGCCACTACGAGCACAAAATGACTCAAGCTCCTGGACATGGTGCTTTGCTCTTCCAGAATCGGGATTATGTAAAGCTTCCACAAGTAATACATTACGCCTCCACCCTAGAGTGGGGCCACAAGTGCCTGATAAAGTAGAATATAAAGAATTTTAAATTTTAAAAGTAGGGAACACCAATAGGGAAATTTTACAGTATAGAACAGAACACATTAGCTGCAATACCCTCATTTGGCTCCTCTGTTTTGGGTACTTTAGACCTTAGATTCTCTAACCACCTCTCTTCGTGCTGGAAAGGCAGTAGCAATCTCTCACAGACATTTTCAAATGCCTGATGATTCTTTTGTATATATTCTTCAACAGCAGATTCCAATTTCAGCCAGATTGTTGGATCCGTCTCATCAAGTTCCATACCACAACGTTCATCAACTGCATGGCAAATCACAGAGAAGAATGATTAAGAATTTAAAATTCTTCCAAGATTAGGTGTTCTTTAATGATCTTACCCCATCAAACAAGAAAAAGAAGTTAAAATTTGAAGAGAATAGAAGATCATTGTTACTTGACTCAAAATAGAATCAGTCCTCATTCCAAAACGCAAGCATCATACCAGGATTAAAACGAAAATATTGTGTCTCAGGAAGCATAGGTAGCAGTGTACTTAAAGCTTCCTCCACTCGGTCAACCGAGCATGCACTCTCAACCAACACCTGTCCTGTATCCAGATACCGCCATCCCCCTTTTCGCACCTACAAATGCAAATATGTAAGAAAATAAAGTACATAAAACATAGTACCCAGTAGCTTCAATAGTCAATCGCATATCTCCTAAAGTCAAAATTATTAATCACATTCTTGCTAGTGTTACACATTGACCAAACTAGAGAAACAAGTGTAACACTACAATAATTCATCAAAGGCCTTATCTCGTTTTTTTTCCCCCAAATACATAGCATATTGCACAGCTGACACAGAGAGAAGAGCAGTTAGTTACCCTTGTTGGAATAGAACCACACCCTAATGAAACCAGGCAATCAATTGTTGTATCAGGCCACAGAAGTTGCGCTTCTCTTATGGCAAAAATTGTTGGGTTGTTGGCCACTATTGCACCATCTTGCCAGCGATTGATATCTTCAGGCATGTTGCGGGGTTGAAAGATATAAAAATCATAAACATAACAGAAAATGGGAAGGTAACAAAAATTAATATTTGAATACAGAAATTGAATGCAAACAGTAATAGTGCAGGAATTACCATCAGAGAAATCATCAAGATAATAAGGAGCAGCAGACGAAGCCCTGATAGCTTGCCACACTTGATGCTTGCAACTTCCAATGAAAGCACTGTGCTTAAAGCCAATTGGTGCACCTGTTGTAGATGAAGCTAATACACTGATCCCTGAATTTTCTGATATTGCAGGAGCCACCTCTGACGTTCCAGCAGGGTACTGCATTCAGATTGAAAAAGTAACGAGTGACATTAACAAATATAAAAAAGTTAAATTATACATTTACTTTCCACAATTTACACACATATACGGATTAGTCCTTATATTTTAAAAAAGTAACATTTTCTTTTTTTTTTTTTGGCCCCTCTCATTAACCGTGTTAATAATGACACATGGCAGAGTCTAAGACTTAAGAAAATACTCACTTGGAAACTAAAACATAAGTTTTTGTAAGCACATAAACTAATTTGTAAACAAATATTAATTATAATTATCAAAAGTATATTTTAACTAGAAATAAAAAAAAATTCATGAACTTGTCTAAAAAAAATTAAAAATGAGCCACCACATAAAAGAATCATGAATTTTAAAAATACTAAAAAATCGTATATTAAATCAAATATCATTTATGATTTAAGATTATATATATTTATTAATAAAACTTGTTGATTTGGTAAATATATAAATCAATTAAAAAATAATAATTATAGTTAATAAAATATTAAAAATAATTGACATATAATAAAGACTTTTTATTACAGTTAAAAAAATATCTAGGCATATTTAGTTTTTTTGAGTCGATATAATAGAACCCAAAAAAGATTAGATATGTCTAAATAATTTTTTTTATTTAATTGATAGAGAAAATAACAAAATGACCAATTAATGAGATTTTGACTCAATATAATAAAAAATAGCTTACTTATATCATAGTAAAAAATTTATGAATTTATTTATGTAATAAAATTGATCTTCTAAAATTTTGTAAAATAGTATAATTTCACATCTTAAATATAATAAATATTTTATTTCTTATATAAAGAAAAGTATTTTTCAAATATATTATAGAAATTGATATATCATATTAAAAAATATAGGCTTAATTAAGTGTTTGGTCTTTATAAAAGTTGCATAAACACTTAATTAAGATATTTAATTTCAAATTATGCAACTTCTTTAAAATTATAATTGATTAAAATACATATTTAGTTTTTATATTTAACATGTTTATGAATTAGTCCTTATACTTAAAAAAAACAAAAAACTTACGTATTAGTCTTTATACTTAAGACAACTAACATTTTAGTATGAGTATTTTGTTATGATTTAGTTTTTTTTCCATTGTTAATGCCGATACAAAGCTACGGATCAAAACTTAACAAAATTCTCATAGGGCTTAGGGCTAACTAAAATGTAACTTTTTTAAGAATAAGGACTAATTCGTAAATGCATTTTAACTATCAAGATTAAATGTATAATTTGACAATAGTAGCAAATAAATGGGTGTTCTTAAGGTACCCGTAAGGATACTCAGGTACAGCAGCCAAGGTGAGTGGTCAAACATCTATCGATCATTGTGGAACCATAAATGGTCAAAATTCATTGACTATAATCAACAAGAAATGAATGTTAGACAACTCACCCCAGCTACCAGTAACCTAGCAAAAAAGATGGGTACCTAAGTGATTCCCATTAATAATACATTAACATCCTAAAAGATAAATGCTTTTATAGCCATTCAGCAACAATGTCGTTTAGAATGCAAATAGTATAAAAAAAAGGGATTTTTGGTAACTTCAGCTGAAAATAAACAGCTAATAATAATAAAATTTTATTAAAAAAAGAAATATTTATTGTATTTTTATAACTTTAATATAATAACTATGCACTTTTTTCATAAAAAAATTTTTATCTGTGGATGCTTAAACTCAGCCCTACTCTAAACCCTAAGGGTAGGGCTGAGATTAACAAAATCTTAAGAAAATTGGCCACCCACCTGATAATTGCGGAATATGAAGGGCTGTGCTGGCATGACACTCACCAAGGTTGATACGACAAAAACTTTGGGCACATTTTTTACAGCAGAATCTATCATTAGATCCCCATCCTCATCGGCACATATTTCCTTCAAAAGCCTCTCGAACTGATCTGCACTGTGCTGCAACAGTCATAATTCTTGTTTTAGGCCATAGAGCTATAGATTAGAGATGTGGCTTAGTAACTATTTAAAAATACCAGCAAGCTTTAGACAAGATTACACATTGCGCCATCTGTCTTCAAATGTACTACATGTATTGGAAACAAAGGATCTAATATTGTTTAAGTATCCTGTGTCCTCTCAGAATTTCTCAAATACTCATTTCTATGACAAAATAATGAGAGGAGACAGAAAAGTGATAAGAACAACATATTTTATGAATGCAGCAACATTTAAGAAAAGAAGCACATACTTTTGATCCATGAACAACAACTCTAAAACTCCGTGACGAACTCTTATAAAGTTGATCTAACTTCTCTTTCCACGTAGCAGCCTCATTGTCTTTCGGCACCGGCTCAGCGAAAACAAGCTTCCCTGATTCATAATGCTGGTCAATAATTTTATCTACAATTGTAAAGCAAATTGCCAGATCAATAAACAATCTCATTACGAAGCATCAGCCTCACCAAGATTTTTGTATATATCTTCACATTGTTCCAAGGACATTAACTTAATCCCAAGGGCAACAGCTAGCATTCCTCCCGTTGATGTACCACATATTAAATCAAACAATTCATGTATTCGTTTTCCAGTTCCCTTTTCAATTTCCTTAAGCATTCTCACAGTTGCTAGACCTTTCATCCCACCTCCATCCATTGAGAGGATGCGAAGTCCTTGCTTTGGCACTTGTCTCCCTCGTATTGCACGTCGCAGGTTTTCATTTTCTCCTACAAAAGCACATCATGAAGAAGCCTGTTCAGCACTCACTAACCAGGTCAAACATTCTGGTAAACACAGATAAATTAAATACAGAGACATACCAAGAATAGCCAAAGCACGAGCTGCAGCTTTATAAACACGACGCTCAGTTGCAAAAGTCAAGCGTAAGAGAAGTTCTTGTAAGCTTTCAGAAGTAACAAGTATACGACGATTCTCCATACAGAAGGCCAAATTCCCAACAGCTAACAGAGATAGCCTTTGTACCTATAAAATGATAAACCATGAAACTAAAGGACCATTGAATGAATGAATCAAACCAATAACATGAAAAGAAATTTAAAAACTTGCCTCCGGATCTTTATGGGCACATAAATTTTTCAATGATTTCAAAATATCCTTGTTCAACATCTTCTCAGCCACAGTACCAGATGTAAAAGCCATTTTCACCATAACTTGCAACACAGATATTATCTCTTCCTGACCCATTGATTTGAGAATTTTTCCAATGGGTTGCATGATATCAGCTTTGATCAGCTGCAGTGCAACCGAAACATCGGAGGCAAGAGCTGAAAGAGCCGAGCATGCTTGTTCAACCTGTAAAATATATAAACATGGTGACAACTCAACCACCAAAAATTGCACAATAAATAAAATCTTATGTCTAGAACCATTAAAATATACCACATGTCGGATGTCACTACTTATCATACTTATAAGCTGTCGCATTGCATTCTCGTCTTTACCAACAACCACTCTATTTCCATGGTCTTGCATTATCTTTGCAAGTGCAGATGCTAGTAAAGGGTGATGACAAGAAGAAAAACGGAAGATAAGAGAGAAGAAGGCACTGAGCTTATGCCTAGAAGCAGCAAAATAAGAACTGTTTTCCATCTGCAATGACCAAGGAAAAAAAACCTCTTGACTAAATATGTAATGAATTTTCAAAGAATAAAGCCAAAAGGTAGTCAAGTTACTTTTCAGAAGAGCTACCTCTATTTGCACATTCACTGATCTCAAATACTCATCTGCCACAATCCTAATATTTGCAAGAGAAAGGTGGCGAAGTTTGAGGAGGGGCAAAATTTCGGGAAGAAACTCAAGAGGATTTCCAAATAGCCTGAGTACCCGTAATTCAGCCATGGCTCTGTCATAAATATAGATATCAGTAAGGTCAGAAGAAAATATGGAGTCTAAACTATTCCATATTAAACTGTAGGATCAAATAACCTGAAATCAAGAAGAGGACGGACCAGCTTGTTGTGTTCCAACGATAATTCCACCAACTGAACACACTGTCTCAGTTCCACTGCTCAAAACACTAAAGGTCAGATACTACACCGATCAGAAGACCTTGGTTACTCAAGGAAGTATCCGAATACCACAGCACTATACCAAATGCACTCCCGGAATTTTTTAATGCATAGCTGCAGCTAGTGTGGCCTAGCACTCTCCCCACTTATATGCAGATGAAAGCCTCAAGTTATGCAGCATTAACATGGTTCGTTACTTTTAGGTAGTGTTGTCCATCGTATTTACTTGATATATATATCATATTCATAAATTGGTAATCTACATTCTAATAAGCAGACATGGAAAGCTTACCAGGCACCGAGATAAGCATGTTGCTGTCAACTCTAAGCACTCTTAAGCTTCTCAGCTTACCAACCTCCGGCGGCAAAACTGTGATTTTGTTGTTATCAAGATAAAGTTTTTCAAGATGCGGCAATTTAGTAAGCTCTACAGGAAGTACCTGCTCATAACCATAAATAGCAACCGCACGCAATTTAAATCTTCCACACGTTACTTTAAAACCATCAAACACAAATACACAATCACTTCAATCTGGAAATTCTAGAAACAGAAAACTCAACGAGCTTCTCTTGCACGAAACGTAGCAAAATAGCGAACATCAAAACATTAACTCCGATTAAGTTAACAAATCTCACCGACAAACCACAACCGCAGAGTCTAAGCACAGAAATACTCCTCCAATGGTCACCGCAGCCGTCGGAAACCGACGGCGTTGCGGCGGAAGCCAAATTGGAGCGCAAGAGGCGAATAAAAACGCCGGTGCCGTCGCTTTGCTGGCCAGAGGCTACAGTCTTGGTTACCGTCACAGTTCTTAGAGGCTCTCTTCTCTTGACAACGTTCATGTCCAAATCCACTCTCTCCTCGCCATCATCTGGCCTCAGTATCACCACCACTGAGTCCTGGGGCATCGGCAGAGCCACCATGAGCTGCGACTGAAGCTTCAGCGCCACCTGATCTTCATCCTCCGACGCTGACCACTCCAATTCAATGCGAAACCCTAGCTCCTGCTCCAGCGAGAGCGACGAAGACGTTGACGCACGGCGAAGAGTTTCCGGCGGATCGTCGGTGCCGTAGCAGAGAGTGAGATGGAAGATCTCAGAGGGCCTCTTCCATCCCAAGCCCCAAGACATTCTCAAAGGCTGGGAATGGAAAAGTGCGTCGAACTCTGATTTTAAGTGCAAACGTGCTCAATGTTCTCGCTCAGGACCTGAAAACAGCAGGGAGAAAGAAGAAGAAGAAACAGCAGCTGCTAAACGCGTGTCGTTTTTGCGAGAGCAAGACGGCGCCGTCGTATTTATTATCGTGAATGAAAATATTAAAAAGGGGGAAGGATCATTACGTTTTAATTATTTGGTGGCGGTGGTGGTGATCTACAAATCTCATTTTTATTAGTTACTAATTAATGTGATGAGTTCATTCGATAATCGATGGCCAAGGTTGATGCATGTAAATTCCAAGGATGGTTGAAATATTATCATACACTTTTTTCTTTTTTTTGTCAGAGTATATTCTACGCAATCAAAGGTAAAAATTTACACGTATCTCGAGAGAACTTAGAAAAAGGAGTTGTTGACGAATGAAATTGGATTGATTCTGAAAGAAATTAAAATCATTTTTACTCTTAGCTGTTTATGAAAAATATTTAATTAGTCTTTACTTAATTCCTTTTTATTTCAATCGAAAGTGAAATTATTATATTTTCCATCAGTGTTAACATTTTTTTTTCCTCTCAACTTCCATTGCTTTAAATCGCAGTAAATTTGTTAAGTTTTTGTTAATGTCAATCATGTGAAATCCTACTCTCTCTTTTTTTTTTTACAAAAAGTGCACTAATTTATTCATTATCATACGTAAGGTTGAGTTTTTTAAAATAAAACATGTGATTCTACATTTTTAATGGAATCGGCTAAGTTCTTAGATCAACTTTTAGAAAAAAAATTAGTGTAAAAATTAAATTTTTATAAATTAAAAATATCTTATCTCTTCAAATTTAAGAGAAATTAAATAAACAGTTATGAAAAATTTTAAAAAATTTAAAGAAATACAAGTTATTTATGACTCATAAAAAATTATTTAATTTTTATACTAACTATTTCTTCTAGAAAAACTTTTGTACAAGTTAGAATGTAAAAATGCTCCATTGTTCATTGTATGTGTCCATCTTTCTTGTGGAAGTGTTAAACAATCACTCACTTGTATGCTGAAAAAAATGAAGTCGATTCCAACATATTTAAAATACTATTTTATGTTGCAAATGAGTCATTATAGTCTCAATGAGCACGAAGGACAATTCCTCATGTCGCCTATGTCTTTTATAACTATTTGTCTATAAAGCATCACAAACAACCTTCCATAAGAACCGTTTTATTATGCGTGTTTCTACCAATTAAGGCAAACTTGCTTTTATAAATTGGACTCTGAATCCCTCTTTTTAACAAGCGGCTTACCAATGTCGACTGTCTTCTTACATAGAAGCAATGTCCAAGTCCAGCCCATTTTTATCAAATTTTTTCTCTGGTGGTATAAAATAAAATAAAAACTACACATTTTCTTTGTGTAGGATTTTAAAATATTTTAATAAATTAATATTAAAAATGTATTTAATAAAACTAGCAATAAGTTGATTGATAAAAGGTAATTAAAATTTTAAAGTTGAAAGACAGAAGTTAAAAAGTTAGTAAATTAAATTGAAAGTATTTTAAAAAATTAATTGTTAAACTAGCTGATAAATATACAACGATAGATAAAGATATCATTAATGTATAGTTTGTAATTTTTTTTATATAAATATAGTTTATAATTTGAAATTTAGTAATTATATTTTTTAAATAATTATAAAATTTTAAGTTTGTTCTTATTTTAAAATATTTTTATCAAATAAAATACTATAAATTAATTTACTTTTTTTAGTTTTATATAAAAATATTTAGTGATTTAGTTATATTTTACTAAGATTTGATGACAAAAATAATTTAGAAAAGTTGAATGTGATAAAGATAATAATAGTAAGATTTTAAAAGTTGAAGAAAGAAAGGAATGAATTATCCAAAATACAATATGTACAAAATTTTACAAAAAATCACTTTCAATTATAGTGTTTAAAAAAAAACTAATATCTACTTATTTAAGTTAGATTATCAAACAAAGCTATTTTTGTTAAACAAGCTAAATGAATGCTTTCTCAGGCTCACTTAAAATACAGTTTTTTATATATATAACTTTAAAGGATATCTTCAGTTGTATCGTTTTTGTTTAACAAACTATGATCGTATTTTTAAATGTGTGTGTATATATAAAATAATTATATACAATATTGCATATAAATTTATTTTTAATTTATTTAACTAATAAAATACGTAAAGAGTTCGTGCAACTAACATTAACATTGATAAATAATAATAATTTTAACATGGTAGGTTTGTTTTAGTTCAAAATTGATGATTAAAACTAAAAAAAATATTGAAAAGCAATTTACTGAAGTGAAACAGCTGATAAACTAGGCACGTAATCCAAAATTCTACTACGGTACTGCCCATATTCATTCCAACAGTACAATTGTACTTTGCTATTGATGTTGAATACAAGTGTGGCAGATGGGACACACTCTTTCTTCAAAATGAAAGATAGGCCCACTGTTCATCACGTCAACCATGCCTCTCGTATAATGCTGCTTCTGTCGGGGTTTTCACTCTTTCTTAACTAAACACGTAGAAATATGTGCTCCACACAGTTTATATTATAAAAACACCACAGGAACTGGTTCTCATTTCTGTGCAACATATTGTTTATTAAATTTTACCCAATAGAAAATAATTTTGCCATCATTATACCAAAATAAGTCTTCCTATTTTCTTTAGACGTTTTAAACGAATGTCCAGTTCAATTACAAAGTTAAAAATTCTCACAGAAAGTGAAGTTATGTCTCCAAAAATTTATATAAAATAACCCAGTCCTGGACTTCGAGAAGAAAAAGGTCATACAATCAGAAACCCATATCTCAAATTAACTCAATCCCAATTGGTTCGGGTATTATTTGTTTTCTGATCATAAACTGTTTTAATTTAACAAAATATAAAGCAAGATTTTAATCTAACAAAATTAAAAGGAAGTCATCTGATCATCCAACTCAAACCCAATCGGACGATTGTAAAACTGTATTTTTCTGGGTTGAATTAACAGAAACTAATTCAACCAATGAAACATAATTAGTTTAATTTTATTTTTATCCAAAATTGACCTATCCCCACCCTTTCACACAATCACACCTGTGTGGCGTAATGGAAAAGTTAAGTGTCGCCTATCTGACTTGAAATGGTCAAATTTAAAAGTGGTCATTACAGCATTATTAGCCAAAGGTATCATCAGTCAACACTTATATATCTAATGAATTTGACCATTGCATTGGCATATGCCGCTTGGGTTCATCAACTGAAACATCCAAGAACTGTCACTTGAATGGATTTTTTTATATCAAGGATTTACCTCTTAACATCTAACTGCGTAAAAGAAAAAAACACAAAATATATTTACTGTTAACTTAAGTATCTCAAAAACTAACCCACATTGAATCAAATATAGATGCATCCAACTTTTTTTTATTTTCCACATTTCTTTACTTTGAAGAGCAAAATCCGAATTTCAAATTTCAGATAAGGAGTGAACCCCTGGCCAGGATTGCTAGTTAATTTCTAATATCAATATCTAATAAAGCTATAATTTGCGTCCATTATTGTAATACCTGGGCTGTTGTAAGCCATGAACTAAATACAGATATTTTCTTGGATGAAATTTTATACTTGAACACCCATTTTTCTTGCCACTGAATTGAAAAGTTTTCTTAAATCCTCCTTTACTCCGCTATCCGCAAATATATACTCAACAGAATTCCTTGATAGCTCAAACATTTCCCTCCTTTCCAGCCCTAGATGATAATCAAACACGCATGCAGTCAACAAAACTTAGTCAATTGATGTAAATTTCATGGGTGCAATAGCAAAGTGAAACCTACCAAATGATTTAGCAGCAATTTCGTATTCAGCGGAGAGACAGGTAGAGAACACACCCGAGTCATCAGTACACAGGGCTAAGGGATGTTTTGCGTTATACAAATCAGCTGCATCAGCAAGGGCATAGGTTAAGAGAAGCTATTTTTTGAAGCTGGTCCCCAGATGAAAAGTTTATATACAACTCTTAAATGACTTTAGACTAGATAAGCTTCTCTTTGCAAAATATAAAAACATTACATTTTATACCAAGCACTTATAGGAAAGCCATCTTTAAGAGGATGAAAAACGGGGTTCTAAAAGACTGGCTAAAACTTCTGAGTTCTCCAAAAGTTCTTTATTTATTAATGTGGTCTAAAAAGTTCCAACAACAAAAGAAGCTAGCCAAAACCCAAAATCACTTTCAAGCCTACAGCTGATTTTGTTTAAGTTAAACAAACAGTTCCTTCGTTGATTCTATAGTTATGATCATCAATTTTAACAATGAACAAAAGCACCTACCAAAATGGTGAACATCTATAGATCGAACGGACAATGTCCTAACGTTTGATGTCAAACAAATTTCAACCTGAAAATGGTGAAGATGAAATAAACAATATGTAACTTAACTGGCTAGAAATTGTAAAGCGAGATTATATTAAAAACTCAAACTTGGCCACAATCAAAAGTCTTGAGGGTTGATCACTGAAAACAAGTAAACATAAGAGTTTAATTCATTCAAGATCAATTTAGACTTCAAATTTCACAATTAAATTCATGCTTGAAATCTCCCTTTTAATTTCCCAGGCAAATCATAATTTACTTTCACTATCTTACTATAACTATAAGGCTTGCAAAAATGTCTAACCGGAATTCTAGAGGACTTCAGCTTTCTCCAGTGCTCATCCTCAAAGAAACAAGCATGTCCAATCCTTTGGGGATGAAAGTCAAGCATATTATGTATCTCCTTTGAATTAGGTACCTAAAAACACTAGGTCGGAAAAATAAACCAGTCAGGGAAACTCCAAGATTAACAGGTAAGAGCTAAAGATTAGCCCACCTCGCCGCAGTGAAGTGTCACATAAAGACCTTGTTCTCGAGCAAATTTCAATGCTGGCAAATATGTAGTCCTACAAAAGTTAAATAAAAAGGGATTTTGAGCATGTGCATCAATTTTCAAAATGTAAAATGATTACTACACTAGATTCCTAGATCAGGTTGATGTACCATTCACCAATCTTTGGATTTCCAGAGAGATCAATTCCAACTACCCCAAATTGCCTCATTTCCAATGCAAGCTTCACCTGCAGAAAAGAAATGTAATGTTTAAAGGCAGCATCCAACAAACAAAAGTTCCCCAAATTATTTGCTCATTTTTTCTTACAGTTTCCATTGCTGCTTCCGTTGTCTCTCTTCGGTCAATGCTCAAGAGAAGCCTAGCAACGATTCTTTTTCTAGCATTTCCATTACTTCTATCATGCGTAATCATCGGTAGAGAATCAAAAGGACTTATAGAATCTTCAATATGCGGAATGAAAGACACATCAACAGAACTGACTGATCTTAGACCTTTCAGCACAGCTTCAACATAAGAGCGTTTGCTCATTCCTTTGGAATCATTTCTCTGAAAAAAATCAAGCAAACAGTTTCTTCATCAAATCAATTTTCACTCTATTTCAAGACAACTGAAATTAAAACACTCAGAATTACACAACTGAACTCCTTCAATTACCTTCGGTGTAGTTCTCAACTCCAGGTAGATAACATTATCCGATGCAAAATCCTCAATGACCTGCTTTTAGGTTTCATCACTAGTATAAATGAAAAGACAATAAATTCGGCAACCACAAAATTTACATAGCGAGCAAGCATCCATACTTCTCTGGTAATTCTTGTAACCGTGTCATGATTAGTAGTAAGAATGTGGATTAAGTCAAACAACTTGAACACTTCTGTTAACGAACGATTAGCTGCATCTACAACGACAAAATTAACAACCCTTCAATCAAGAATAGGGGGATAAAAATAAGAATAAACAGAAACGAATTAAGACCTGTTCAGCACAAAATTTAAATTAAAAAAAAAATCCAGAAGACAGAAAAAATCACGAAAGCAACTGAGTAAAAGCATATCCTCGATCTTCCATTTCCTTAAAGCAAATTCTGATTCATGTATAGCAATATGATTTCCTTTATCCAGTTATGAATTTTCGGTTTTTGTTTTTTCCTGTATTGAATTTAGTGATTTTCTTTGGAACAGGAAGCACTGAAAAGAAAGGCTTAGTGATGTGTGTAACAATGAAACGTGAACATAAAATTAAAAATCGATACGAAGCAAAGCGAAGGCGGGTTGAAAGACGAGAAGAATAAAAAAAACGTAAGTGAGTGACACGTTAGTTAGCGGTGTTGTCTTTTCAAGGTGTGTTTGGGCAACGAAACAGGGGAATAAACGAGAAAGGCATACATTTGAGGATGACATCTTCGACTTGGGAGAATTTTATGACACCCTTTTGGCCCAAATCCTTGGCGAGTTCTCTGCGAAAATAGTAATAATTAAGGGTGTTTGGGAAGAGAAAGGGAGAGGAATTGAGGGTGAATGGTGATAGATAAGTGAAGAAGAGTTACAAGAGTGTGGAGTCTCGAATGGATCCATTGAGGTGAGCATGCAGTTCTATCTTTGGCATTGAAATGAGCCACTCCCTCTCCATCTCTCTCTCTCTCTCTCTCTCTCTCTCTCTTCCGAGTCTGGTCTTTGCTATGTTGAGTTGAAGAATGAATGTAACTGACAGAAAAATGATGGGATAGCTTGCTTATGTACATGGCTCAGTCAGGGTCACGCAAACCCATATCGCCAGGACTTTTTTGTTCACAAACCAATCTCCATTTTCTCTCTTCTTTTTAAATTCTAAATCTAATACTATCAATTTTCTTTAATGCTACTCCCTCTTTCAAGTATCATATCAGTTCACCTTTTTTATTTATTTTCACTTTTTTAAAAATATTCTTTTAATTAATTTTTAAAATTAATTTAAATTTATTCATCCTCTAATTACTGTCATAATTTAAATACTTTTAATATTATTATTTTGATTAAATTAAATTATTTTTTTGAACAAATTTGATAAAGCTAGTTATTTTTTTTCAATGTGTATTGATAGTAAGTGATATCTGATTTGAGATAAAAATAATAATATAATATAAAGTATAAAATGTAAACTCACATTTTTAAACACTTATGAATGTATTAATATGATGAGAAAAGAGAGATAAAAAAAATGAGAAGTTATAAATTAATGTAAGTCTTCTTTAAGAGTTGAAGTCTTCAGTTTAATTATTTAAAATATCCTTAACAATTTTGGAAATTTTAATTAGGTTTTTGTATTTAGGAAATTCGAAAAAAAAAACAATTAAACATCTAATTTAAAAAACAGAAAATTTATAAACTTACACTTTTAAAGTACAAAAACTTGTTTATTATTAAATAAGTGAATCGAGTGATAAAGTTGTTTTTATTTAATATACAATATTGAGTTCGAATCTTATAATCTTTTAGATATATATATATATATATATAAACTTGTTTTGAAATCTTTAAATAGCTTTCATAAACTTGTAAATTCATTTAACCGTTAAAATATTATAAACCAACTTCGAAAGGATATTTTTCTTTTGTCTTTTACTTCTAATCCTATCAATAACTAATTTTTCACATCTTATTATCAATTTCTTTAGCGCAAAGTTGCTAATAGATACTCTAAACACTTTTTGTTAATACTCTTCAAATATATAATTTTTAAAATTTAAAACAATATAATTTAAGAATATTCCAAAAATATATAATTCGCTATTTTGCTTACTATACTTATAATTCACGTTGAAGTAGGAAAGTCGAAATTGGTAACTATGACAAGCGCGGTTTTTACTGTGACTTTTTTATGTAATATTGCATGGCTTACTAGTATTATAATGTTTTGTTTAGAATGTGAATCATTTAGTAGAATTATTCTTTATTATAATTTATTGCGTAAAATTTTTTATTGTGATGATTTTACTTTTTATTAATTTTATTTTAAATCTTATATTTGTTTATTATTTTATATAAATTTCTATATTTATATTTTAAAAAATAAATTTTCAAATAATTTCATCATGTATATAATTATTTAAAAAATATATTTTTATTTTATTATTAAGCTTTATAAATTATTTTAAAATAAAATATTTGTGCGTTATCCGGTTTGTAACTAGTTAAGTATTATTTCGAATCAATTATAACTATATAATATTTTTATCTTTTATTATAAATACATCGATTTGCAAAAAATCTGAATACATAAATGTATTTATTATTATGACGTCTTGTAAACGTGTCGTTTGATTTGAATAGTAAACTTTTTCTAGGTGGAGAAATCATGTGGTCTATTTTGAGTGAACCTGATATTGTTGTGTCCTCTAAGAATTTTAATAAATGATGCTTTTTTAAGAGATTATTAAAATTAATTTTTAAAGAAAAAATTAGGAGAATCTTGTGTAAAACTTTTAAATTGAGCCATCCAGCGTGGGTTAATACGATTCCAAACTAAAGTTAAACAATTCCATTAATGGTTAACTTTTTTTAATTAATTCCGTAACTCATTCTAAGTGCGCGTGTGAGTTATATTTTTTCATGAAAAGTTATTATTTTCTTATAAAAAATTAAAAAGTTATTTAAAAAAGCATATAACCACTCATTTTTTGAGCTGTATGTCAAAAACAGGATAGTCCAAACTTTTACAGAAACAAAAACTTGTATTCCCAACCTTTCCAATTTAACTTTTCAGTAACTGGTAATTTTTTCACAGTTTAAACAA
Source organism: Abrus precatorius (assembly GCF_003935025.1). Classification (NCBI taxonomy): domain Eukaryota; kingdom Viridiplantae; phylum Streptophyta; class Magnoliopsida; order Fabales; family Fabaceae; genus Abrus; species Abrus precatorius. The sequence goes on along the minus strand of NW_020874292.1, from coordinate 27,275,509 downwards.
TTGATTAAAAATTTATTTTAAAAGATTTAATATTATAGTTATTAATAGTAAATATTCCATTGTATTAAGTGAAATTAGATAAAATGATGAATTTTAAATTGAAAATAAATATTAAGTTAAAAATTAATGTATAAAAAATTACCTTTTTTATAAGCATAAAAAATTACTTATATGATAAGAAATAGAATAAACTCTTAAAAACATTTTATTTAAAAAATAAAAAATTTATATTTACAAATTTTATGTAAATATTGATTAATTTTTATCATTTAATATGTTATGGCAATTGAAATAGTTAATTTTATTGTTAGCTAAAATGGAGTTTTAGTGCTCTAAAATTTTATTATTTATCATTTTTTAACTTATATTTTCAGTTTTTTATTTTTATGCAGTCTTTTTACGTAAATGTATTGTTTTTTTTTTTTAATATAAAAGAACATGAGAAGTTTTCAAGTCAAATTTAAAGGACTTAATACTAATATTCACTTGCAGTTATGACTTCCGTTAATTTGAGAAAATTAGCATATGACAAGGTTTAGGCATATATAAACGTAATTAAGCCTTACACTACTAAGTCAAATTTTTAAATTGTTATAAAGTATATTTGGTAACACTGATTTAGTGAATAAAGGGATTAAATAATTAAAATTTAAAAAATATTTGAATATTTTATTTATTTATTTGATGGTATAAGGTGATGTGCTTGTTGGGAAATATGTATATAATGGAAGAAATTACCAAAAATAAGTCGTATCAAACAATTGTCTAACGAATCAGAATTGAGCAACCATTTCCTGTAACTTTATAGGAATGACTTGTGGATGTGACTTCTTCTTTTCGATAAAGAATTAAAGAGATTGTCAAATGTCAATGTTACAGGTTCAAGTGCACTAAAGTGATTGTACAACACCAATTAATATACATTGCATCTTCTTTGTGTTTTCTTACGGGTGCATGTGGTCTGTCCATAAAAGGTTTTGACTCCACCGTGTGTCCCCCCTCTTCATCCATTGCAGATTATTCCACGTAACCTCCCACTATTTTGGTAGTTTTATCGAGTTTTCTTCTTCCTATGTTTTGTTTTATTTAGTATATTCATAAATTAAGTGCCCCATTAGAGTAAGGTTAACTAATTTAAGAGAAAATTACATTAATATATAACTCTTGTGTATTATTTTTTCTCATTAAAAAAAATGTTACCATAGGCAATTAAGCAACGGTTAAATTTCAATAATTCACCTTTGCGCTACCTTTTAATTCCGGAATTATTATTTTATAACGATGTTTTATGTGTGTAAATCGTGACAAATAAACAAAAGTTGAGAGATCACCCTACTTTTTCATCCAACCCAATTACATTGATTCTAAATAAAGCGTCCATTCTAATTTATTAACGTTGTTAGCAAGTGATATATATTGGATAAATTAAGTATTTATTTTTATAACGTATTCTACTATGTGTTTCTATAACGTTTAAATTATAATCATTTATTTAAATTTTGTTCATATATACGTCATAACAGGAATCATTTATGTAACCGCTTATTGAAGGAAAGTTTGGTGTAAAAAAAATTGTTCATGAGAATTTTATTTTTTGGAATTCATGTGTTTAAAAATTGTATTTCTCATAAATCTTAGAAATATATTTTTTATATTTGAAATATTATTAAAAAGTTTATAAAATGTTTAAAATTATTTTAATCTTGCATATGTTAATATGATTTAGATATTACCATTGAATACATGGATCATCTTATAGAAGTTTTATCGTTTATCATTATTTTATTGGACTCAAACATAATCATTTTCAATAAAAATATATGCAATTAAACTTAAAAAATTTAATTTAAATATTACTATTATTATTTTAATATCTTTTAAATTTTATTTGTATATAAATATGTGTGTGTTTTATCTTAAAAAGATAATATTATATAACAAATAATTTTAATAAACTTATTTTTATATATATCAAAATTTTCAAAATAGTTGTAATAAATAACACTTCTATCTAACTCAACTAATGTGGGTGGTAATTACAAAATTTGTGTCCCTTCAAATAATTAAAAAAATGTTATAAAGTCACATTATTATTTTCTCAATTTACTTGTGAGGTTGCCAAATTTCAATTATCACCCTTCAAATAATATTAAATTATAAGAACAAGTTAATAATAGATATTTAGATAAATAATAAGATGAAAAAATAAAATAATTTATATTTATATTTACATTTAAAAGTTATTAAAGAGTATTATTATATTTTTATATTAATATTTTCGTAAAAATCTTAAATTTCTACTTATTTTACATTATTTTAGAATCTTGATTTAAGAAATAGATTCCTAAAAAACTGATTTTATACAAATGTATTTTATAAATTTATATATATTCAAAATATCAAAATTTTAAATAATCTCTTTCAAATATTATTTTATATTATTTATCTCGTAAACAACAAATAAATTTTTTTGTTGCTTAGGGTTTGGAATGTTAAAAAAAAATTAAAGATTTCGTGCTTTTTCACTTTATTTTTCTAAATCGAACAAGTTTTTCATACAGCTAATCTTTCATTGTGTTCTTCACCTTAACTAATTTTAACTTTAACATTATTTAAATTCAACCATAAATATCATATGTATATTATTGAGATTTTTTTTGTTATGATAAAATCAAATTGAATAACAAATTTTGAAATTTCATTATAATGATGGGGATTATATATTCAAAATTTCAAAAATAAGTTATTATACTGTTTAGATGTCGTCGTAATTGAGCATGTTTCCTACTTTAGAAAAATGATGCCTAAAATGAAAAGTAAATTATATTACAATAAAATAATTATGAATTAGGAATTACAGTTTTTATGTTATTATTATTATTATTCCAAAGAGGGGATCCTTTGTTGCTACAAGGTGTCCCAATGTAAAGTATGTAAACATGTGTATGGATAGTATGCATTTGCACGAACGCTCGTGTGTGTGTATTTTTATATAAAACAATTTTTTATAACTAAAAATTGAAATATAAGAATAAATTTAAATTAATATAACATTGATGAATTTATAAATGCATTAAAATAATAAAATACATCTCTAAAAATAAAATAAAAAATAATTTGAAGACTAAAATAAAAAAAAACACTATAGTTAATATGAATGACAAACTAATTTTATAAATAAAACTACACTTTTACGTTTAATTTTAATTTGGTTTGAGCTAAATCAATTTTTGAAAAATAATCTAAAATATAATATTATCTAATAATTTTTAAATTAGTGTACTTGTCTCTTTACAAAATCGTTTCTTCGTTTTTTAAAATAAATATAAATATATTATAATTTTATTGATTAGTTTTTTGTAAAATTATATTATTATATATTTGAAGTCTGTGGTGTATGTTAGGTGAAGCCTGACTACACATATACTGATACACTAAAGAGATAAGAAGAACATGTTTTTAATGAGGTACAAACGAAAGAGAAGGCAAGAAGCGTATTGGATGAAAAGTGTGAAAGCTAATAGCATGTTCACAAATATTTCCGTTGTTCTGTGAAGAAATTATTTAAAGTATGGCCTACATATTTTCTTTCCCTCTTCACAACTGTCTTTCATCTCCAACTAAGAGAAGTGCAGTTTTTCTGTCTCACTTCTCCATCAACCCAACTTCTAATTATTTATAAAAACGAAGCTTTCTAAATAACTCATTATATGTTTATGTTCTTTATAAAGCAATTTTTTTTCATAAAAGCAAATCATGGAATTTGATTTGATGATTCTCTTTAAAAAAGAACTATTAATAGTTTTAAACTAAAGGTAAACATGTTATTATTTAATATTTATTTGGAACGATACAACCTACAAAACTGTACTAGTATTTGAGTACAAGATAATAATGGATTTTTTTAGATAAGACTAATAGGTTTCAGAATTGTAGCCGGTGGCGTCCTGATTGAAATCTAGTATCGAGCATGCTATGCATATGAGAAAATCTGAATCAACTTTTTGCGAGTGAAAACACAAGAAATTAGGTTGGATGTTTCCTAGACATGGATGTCGTAATATGTACTGTCAATTTTTGTGCGTACAAGACATAAATGCTCAAGATTTTTGCTTGGATTCGGGGCTCGATTGAGACAAATGATGATCTCACCAGTTTAACACAATTGACAATATGAATTTAAGACAGTCCATGTGATGATTCAATGGCGTCTTATCTTCCTGTTTTCTTAGAGCAAATATTCAGTTCAACCCTTCAAAAATTTTACTCCATACCATTTAGTTTTTGTATAAAAAAATCATAAATCGAAATTGTTCTGTGTAGCTTTTTTAGTATAGAAATATAAAATGTTTAATTAATAAATAATAAATTAAAGTGATTCCATTTTATGATTTTTGAAATTATAATTTTTTAAAAATATTTTAATTAATTATAAATTAGAAGTTAGTTTCATGTGTGGACTAGTAGGATACAAAAACCTTGGTAAGACATAAATGCTAAAGATACTGGCTAAGATTCGGGGTTGGACTGAGTCACAACATAATCTCTCACGGATTGATCACAATTGACAAAATGAAATTAAGACTCACATGCATCTGTTTTCCCCTTCTCATGAAATGTTGAGAATCATTCCTAGGGTTGGGTTATCCACAAATTTTCAGGCTTGAATTTAATAAATATTTTAAAACTTTAATTTTTACTATTTTTTTTTAGATTACAAATATAAAAAATTAATTTTTAAGTTCTAATAAAAATATTTTTTGTACTTTATTTTTTCTTTTATTGTTTTGTTCTCTTTACAAATATATATATTAATATTTGAATTTAAATTTAAAGTTTGATATTAAAAAAATAATTTTTAATGTATATTAAATGACACTTTATAAGAATTATAGTAATTTTTTAATTAAAAATTACATGTTAATAGATTAAAAATTAACAAAAAAATATGATTTATCAAAATTCTAATGTATATTCTTAAATATATGCTAATTTTTTTATATTATAATTATAATACATTACTCTATAATTTATAATTAAAAATATTAAATTTGTAATATTCATCTTTAGATACACCATTAAAATTTTGTTTTATTTTGATGCTTTACTTGAATAAAATATTTAATTTAAGTTGTATTTAATAAAATAAATTTATAAATAAATTTTTAAAAAAATAAGATAATAAAATTTTATAACAACAAAATAAAATGAGCTTATAACTTTAAAAGTTGTTTCCAATTTCTTTTCTTAAAAATATGATATATCTTTCAACTTATAATTATCAAATTTTATTTTATTTTCATTTTAAAAAATAAATATAGATATGAAATTTAAAAGTTTATTATTATTTAATTATTATATTATAGTAATAAAATAATATTTTTATTCATTTAGTACAATTTAATTAGTTTCATGGCATAACTCTAATTCAATCAATTACTAATAAAATTATAACACTTTAGTTATGAATTATAATTTTTAGGTATCTTTATTAAATATAACCCTGATATTATGACAATTTATAAAATAAAAATAAATTAATAAAAAGGCCTGCAACACATAAATTTTGTATTTGGTGCATTCCCTAGCAAGATACTAAAGAGATTGGCATAGATTCGAAATTGGATTGAGCCAAAAAATGATCCCCCGAGGATATCACGATTGACAAAATGAAATTAAGACGGTGCATGTGATGAATATCAGAGACATCTTCTGTTTTCGGGATTTTTATGACATCTTCAGAATCATATCTAAATTTTCCATTTGGATCTCACACCTTTTCACCAACTCGGGTTACCTACTAAATAGGTTACCCTATAAAAAAACACTAGCAGTTGGGACCATTTCTCAAACAAGTGCCCAACAGCTAGAGTCACTCTAGAAGCTGCTTTACCGTTTCAAGGAAAGGATTACCAAATTTTTTCCAACCATTATAAATATTCAATTTTTTACCTTCATTACTTTTTTATTTTTCATACTTAAATTTATATGTATTTTTATTTTTTAACCACACTGTTGCTTTCAATTTTTACAATGTTAAAGCATACATTTGTAATAGTCAAATTCATTAAAATATAATTCTACATTCGTAGTTGAATTGATTAAGGGGATGCAGCAAAAATTGAAGAGAAAAATCAAGTAAGAAGACGAGTTGTGAAGTAAAAATACGAGATACAAATTAGAAACTTCATTATTTATACATACCCTTATAACATATCTTCTAAATCTACATATTATGATAGCTTTTATCCATATTACGAGAAATACTGAGTATGTTTAGTTTTTATTTTATAATTTAAATTCACATTTTATGTATTTTATTACTTTCAAGTTTATTTCATCCAGTATAACCGTGTCTCCCTACTTTGTAGTTTTAGTTATATTTTTATTGGAAACTCTTTCACACTTCTTAATCTCGTTGGAGAGAAAGAAGATACGGGTTGTTAAACGAAAATTGAGATACAGATTATACACTCAATTTCTCACACATATAATTGTAGCCTTCGTTTCAAATCTATATATTATGGTCACTTTTCACAGCATTACAAAATCTACTGAGTATGTTTAGTTTTGAGATTGTGATTAAAGTTAATAATTTATTAAGTTTGCTACTTTTAAATTTATTCAATACAATGTAATCTTATATTAACTTTTTCTACTTTGCAATTTTAGTTATATTTATATTGTGATTTCTTTTACACTTTTTAATCTCGTTTAAGAGTAAGAAGATACGAGTTGTGAAACACCTTTTAAATCTATACATTATAGCGTTACAAAAACTATTAAGTATGACTAGTTTTAAGCTCATATTTCACATACTATGTTACTTTTAAGTTTATTTAATCCCATGGTACCTAGTCTCATAACTTTTTTGCTTTAGAAATTTTGTTATTTTTTATATTGTGATCTCTTTCTTGTTTTTTAATGTCGTTCTTCTATTAATTTGACACAAAAAATTATTTTAAAATTTGTGAGAACCCTATTAGATTTAGTTTTTTAATTTAAATAGTTGTATTTTTTTTTATTTTATATTAACTATTAATATTTTGTTATTTTATTATATTTTTATTAATTATTAAATAAAAATTGAGATGAGAAACTTATTAGAATAATTAAATACATATTTTTAAAATTAGAAGAACTAAAATCACACATGGATTAAAGTAAAGAAAAAAAAATAATTAAATTATATTGTACACTCAATTTATTAGGACGTATATTAAAAACATTGTCAATATCTATGGACGTTAAACACAAGCGTGGATCCTGAACCAATTTTTTGAGTGGAACGTATCTATCATTCGGTGTATGATAAGAAAGTGGTTCGACTTCCATTATACATATATACACATATCATCTTTGAATATTACTTTTGCTTTCTAGAATTGTATATCGACTTTGAATAGTGTGATAACTTATTTTAATTTTACTTTTCTGTGTTTTGGTTTATTGTCGTTTCATCGTTTTAAAAAATTTCATTTTTTAATTTATATTTCAAGTTTAAAATTGAAAAATATAAACACTCTTTATAAAAAAAATTTCTAAAATAAATTATAAAGCAAAAGTCACGCGATATTCATGTATTATCATGTCTACTTTAACATTAAGTTTATATTTTTTTTCGAGTACGACCTAAAATGTATAGACTAACAGTCTTCTTTATTATATGGTTTAATAATTTTCATTTAATTTTCTTTAGTATATAGATAATGACTTTTGCTATACATAACTTTAATTTTCTTATGAAAAAAAGCACCTATCTAGATTGTCTTTAAGATATTATAACATTGATTATGCAAGTTATAAAGATAGGAAGAATGGTCTTAATTGATATTAAATTATTTTGTTAGTTGCATAATAACTTAAAGTTATACTGTTCGTTTTATAAAGGTTTAATTTAATTTTTATTCAATTTGGCTCTTCATCTTATTTTATATTCCATTTTTTGGGGGAGGGGTCAAATTCATTGCACTATTTAATAGAAACGACACTGTCCTCGTCAACATTTTGATTACTACTCCCAATTTTGTCATGTTTAACGACAAATAGAGGCTTACACACCCAAGAGACAACGAGTTTCAGAAATGGGGCACTCCTGTGATTATTTTTATGGAATGGAATTAAAGATAAGTAAAGTGGAATGGAGAAAAAATAGTACAAGATTGATATTGATTTTAAAATAGCAATAACAAATGGCAAAAGTGGGTCCTCTTTCTTTAAACCATTTTCTCCCAATCTTCCTCAACAAAAGACAAATTAGGATTAGAGATTAGGGAGAATTGGAGACCCAATCGAATTTCAATTCAGTGTTCATGTCTCCTTCAACATGCGGGTCCTCTTTGTTTGCAATTACTTTTTTTTCTTCATTTAGGGTCCAATTTAAATATTATTATATTTTTTTATCTATTATATTAATTATTTCATTTATTTATAATACTCTCTACTAATCAAACATTACATATTAATAGTAAAATAAAAAATATCACCTTCGTATATATATATTTTTATTTAAAGGAGTATTTATTAATAAATATTTTTTAAAAAATGACAACATATGTTTTAGAGCGACGATAAACTTATCTATAGAACTATAAAAATATTAGTTACACATTGGTTTTATAAAACAATAATAATAAGTGAATAAAGTGATTTTACTATTGTGTCAAAGAAAAAAAAACAAAGTAGAAACATTTTTTATGACAAGTTAAAGAATTTATGTAGCCATTTTTTTTATGGAGTGAGAGATTTTTCTGAGTATATTTATTGATGTTATGAATTGAATGACATTCCGACATTCTGCTATAGAAGGTTCCCTATTTCTTCACAAGCGAAAACAGTGGTGGATACATCTTCGACATACATTCGGTGTTGAGGACGATGAGAAAAAGAATAGGAATATTGATCACAGCAACATTATTTTATTATTGTTGGCAACATCATTCCGTTTTCATTGAACGGCGACGGAAAGATCAAATGTAAAATAAAATTGAAGAATCAAATTGAATAATAATAATAATAAAAAGAATTAAAGCTTTAAACAAACATAAAAAAATGAAAAATATAATGTTACCTGGTAATAAACTTAATAATTTAAAAGTTAGAGTATAATTTTTTGATTGAACAATTCGAAATTAAATCTGTTTCTTATCCAAATCTTAATTATAATCTTGTTTAGAATGCATTCTTTAGGAGTATTATTTGTTAACAGACAAGACACACGAAAGTCTTGAGATTTGGTTGAAGATTAGGATAATAAAAAAATAGATAAAACAAGAGAACATGATAAGGATAAGAGCTAATAATAATGTGAAAAGTTTGCATTAGATATTGCTAATCAGTGCTTTTGACACCAGTTAAATAATTAACTTTTTTAAAGAAATACATTGTGCAATATTAAACATAATAAGAGAAAGTTTATTAATTATAATTTTGATAATTTTTTTACTTTTATTTTTAACCAGTATTTTCAAAATATCATTCAATATTTATCATTTTTATATTATCTAAGTGTTTGCTCCATACCAAATATTCTGAGAATGTACCATAATGAATGATGATGTTACTTAATCAAAACAACAAGAGCGATAAAAAATAATAATGATTACTTCTATGTAACGAAGAAATTAAAACTGCTTCTATTTTTTAGCATTTGGGTTACCGTGTATTCTAAAAGTTTAGAGACTGTAATATCTTTTTTTAATAATAATTCACAATTCTAGAAATTGTAATCTCTCTTTTAATAATAATTCATGTAAGTCGTAAATGGGGGAAATTATTGACTGTGTATAATTCTACATGGATGCTAAAAATGTAGTTTTTTTTTTTTATGAATTTAACAAAATTCATGAATTTAATTAATGGCAAAACATGTTATTCAATGATATTTGACGATAAAATTCAATGGATGAAATAGACATGCATAATGGAAAAATCATGAAAAAGGAAAAAAGTCTGGAGAAAAAAAAAAACTGAGGCATGAATTATATTACGAAAAATATGTTAAAAAGAGTTATAAACTCAACTGTATTAATCAAAACAGTGGAAATTGAAATACAAAACAGAGATAATAGATAACAAAGAAAAAAATAAGACGTAGAGAATAGAGGTGACTTATTTCATTCATATAAATATTCCATAAGAAATATTTTATAATTACAAATAAAAGCTAAAGCTAAAACTAAGAACTAAAAACATTTTTTTAAACCAAACAATTAAATTTTACTATATCTTTATAATAACTAATCAAACCCATGTCTAATAGAAAACAGACGTCTATGTTAAAGATATATTTACGTAGTTTGTTATTATTCCTCCATGTATATGTAATAAAAATTAAATTTCAAAATTTTTTATATATTAAAAACATAAACATTAGTCAATATTTTTTTTTAAAAGAGAAAAATTTTCTTACACTAATATAAGTCTAAAATAATTTAAATATTTATACTTTTATATAATATACATAGTCTTATAAAAAAACATTACGATGAAAATTACAGGAATAACAAAGTGGCGGCATAAAAGAGTTTCAAGGTACTTTCCTAAGAAAGGTGAAAAAAAACCTAGACCTACATGTAATAATTTATTTTTAAAATTAGTTATAGAATTAAAAAATTAAATTATAAGTTTTATTTTGAAAATATTTCTTACATCTAAAATATAAATATATAATTACAATTATATTTTTAATAAATAAATTATTTTTAAATGTTTGAAGTTAGCCTTAAAAATTAATATTGACAAAATTATTATTATTTTGGTCAAGCAAAATTATTATTTTTTAAACTCGTGAGGTTGGGAAGATGGGCCTGTTTAGGGTTAATGAAGCTCTCACTACAGAACTATTTCAGCAAGAACGTGGTGCTGTTTCAAAATTTTATTTTTGGTCAACTGGTTTATAGAACCCAAGGGCCAAGCTCATTCAATTACGATTTTATGTCATACACTAGACCATGTTTAACTCCCTCTTTTAGATAATTAAATGTAGTTTATGTCAAAATATAATTGAAAAGAAGTGGATTCACATTCTAGTTAAGCATCTATATCCAATATAAACAAACTGATGTTTAAACAAAAAATAACAAAAATCAGAATTAAAAATAAAAATATGAAATAACTTATGACAACCATTCAGAAATTTTAAAAAGTTTATATGATTGGAGGTGAAATTTATTTAAATGATAAAAAATAAATAGAAGTAGCATCACAATTGTTTTTTGTTTTTGTTTTTGAAAAAAGGGGCCAACACACCCAACACACAAAAAATTACACTACAAATCTAAGAAAATCAGTCCTGCAAGAATCCAAACTCAGAAACGGGAACAGGAATAAAGGGATCAGAAAACTGAAATAATTAGTAATAATTTTTTATTATAAATTTTATTTATTATACTTAATATAATAAATATTTTTAATATAAGTTTATTATTTTTAAATAGTTAAAGTTTTTTATTTGGTCAACGAATAGTCAAAGTTTTGACATACACTATTTTTTGCAAGAGGGCTTAATATAAATTCAAGGTCATTTATGGGAACCCAAGATTCGAGCCATATACGGGCCCAAATGTTTAAAATCAAAACCCGCCCCAACCCGATATATGTGAAGAAGATCGGAATCCAATACAGGAGATAACGGATGGGCTCGGTGGCGGTGGCGTCAATGTTGTTCGCCGGCGGCTGCCGGAGCGTCACCGTTCCGGCGGCAGCGCACGCTTTTCGCATATCGCGCGCAGCTGTTTGCAAGCACCGTGAGAAGCAGTTGTTGAGTTGGTGCTGTCGGAGTTCACATAATAGTAACACTACACTCGCCGGTGAAACCGAATCCTCAACAATCGACGCCGGAAACTTAACCGCCACCTCTTCTTCCAATAGGTACCTTTACTACTCTCAGGAATCGATGTTGATTTTTGAATAGGTACTTCCTTTCCACTACCTTCGCTTTTTGCTTGATACTGAGACTTGCTTTTGTTTAAGCTACCTGAAATATGATCGGTTGCTTCCATGTCCATTGCACAAATCACCACCGAGAGTTGAACACTTAGTTGTATCAGAAGGAGGACCTGTCTTAGAACATATTTGCAAGGCTCTGGATCTTCCTCCTTTGTAAGTGCGCCATTCATTGTCTCTTCATGTCATACAATTTATGAAGTTCTTGCATTATCTTCACACCAATTGGATTAAATACTAAGTTTCATTGTGTGAAGGTATGTTGCAGATTTGATCCAATTTGGAGCTGTGTACTATGCTCTTGTTTGTCCGCAGCCTCCTCCTAATGCCACTGAAGAGCAAATTAGGATATTCAAAGAAGTAACGGAACCTTCGGTTTTGCGAAAAAGAGCTTCCATCAAAGGCAAAACTGTGCGAGAAGCACAGAAAACTTTCCGTGTAACTCACGTGGATCAATTTGTTGAACCAGGAATATATTTGCGAGTGCATGTGCACCCTAAACGCTTTCCTAGGTACTTCAGAATGTTTGTTGGGATTACCTTTTCGATTATGGAGGCAAGATATTTGACATTCTAAAGCCTTTTTTAGGTGCTATGAGATTGATTGGCGATCAAGGATCATAGCTGTGGCGGAATCCTATGTGGTTTTGGATAAACCTGCTGGTACATCGGTATGTTATCAGTCCCACAGTATGAACTCAAAATGTTATTATTAATACTCGTATATGTCCCCAACAGAATTGTTCTTGTCAATTTCAATGCTAGATTGCGCAAAATCCTATAAATATTATGACCAATGGTCATGTATACTACATCAAGTGAGTGAAAATTGTTATTTAGATTAGACTAATGGGTTACTGTAATGTGCTTTGTCTAACAGATTTTCTTAAATCATCGCCTAACTCAGGTTTCACTGTTTGCTCTATATTTCATTTTTGGCTTTAATAAAACTTCAGCTTCAGCATACTATTATCCTAGTTGGATTGTGTCTAACATTAAGATTTGCTAGGTTAGTTGAATTTGTTGGTTGATGGGCAAAGATAGAATTAGGATTTAGTAGGCTGAAAATTAGGTTTTCTAAGGTTACGAGGTTTAAGGGATGGTAAGCAATGAAGAACAAGGGTGGAAAGGTATTTAGTCGAAGGTCTCTTTATCTGGCCAAGGGAAGACAAACATTGTATCTGAAAAAAGGCATTGCCACTGCTTCAAATAGATTTTCTATAACTTATTCTATAAAATATAAGGAATTAAGTCCTATGAGGATGGATGCTTTATGACCTATTAAGGAACACTTTAGCATCAAAATAAAATTCTGAATTGCCAAATAATGTACTCCCAAGGTCATATACAACCCAGGACGTGGTTTTTCCAAAAATATATAGGAATACCACTAAATTAAGATGAAAACACTAAGACAGTTCCTACTTTGGGTCCCTAAAGTTCCTCATCAAAGTCTTCATAGTTTCTTGCCAGTGTCTCCCATTATTGTTTCTGCCTTTCTAGAATGGTTAAGATTTAAAAGGTCTACCTCCCATCTCCTTCCTTTGATAGGCTTTGAGGTCCATTCACTTGCAGTTCTCATCAAGGAACAATGGTATTGTAAAGCAGTGTTAAATAGAGATGTAACAGTCTAAAAAATGTATATATTTTTTGATTGATTTAAGGTTTGATGGTTGACATTTGCAGAAAAGTTTTGACCAATATTCAAGGTCTTCTTTAGGGTGAAGCATTTACTTTAGCTAGGCTCTATGGGTGCCTTGAATAGGGTATAGCGTTAAATTACTATTGTGGAGATTCAATAACTCAATATTATTTTTTATATGTCTCTCAAGGTTATTTTTTACATTTTTATATGTCTTAAAGTTTCTCTGCATTTTTTTAAACCTTGGTTAGGTAGGTGGCACTACTGACAACATTGAAGAGAGTTGCGCAACCTTTGCAACTCGTGCCTTGGGAATGACAACCCCTTTGATGACTACCCATCAGATTGATAATTGCACTGAAGGCTGGTATTGCATTTATGTTAAATATAATTATTGCTCCTCATTCTGTCTGTAATAAATTGTGGTGGAATGTTATTACGTGCAGTGATGGCTGGTATTGCATTTATGTTAAATATAATTATTGCTCCTCATTCTGTCTGTAATAAATTGTGATGGAATGTTATTATGTGCAGTGTGGTGCTGGCTAGGACTAAGGAATATTGTTCTGTCTTTCATGGAAAAATCAGGGTATGTGTATGATGCCATTTCATAGAATAACCTTTTACTCTTCTACTACATGAAGAGGCACACTCCTATGAGGCATTAACTGTTTGGTCATTGTCATGAGATTGGGTTCTACTGTATGGAATAGTGCCTTATAGCATGTGAATATGCAAATTAGTTGTATCTGGTATTGCATTGTTCATATGGTATTGATTACTTGTAAAATCTTTTTTTTTTTCAGGAGAAAAAGGTGAAGAAGCTCTATCTTGCTCTTGCAGCTTCTCCTTTGCCAACTGGAATCATTACCCACTATATGCGTCCAATTAACATGGCTCCAAGACTTATTTCTGAAGGTAACCACACAAGTTGGAGTGATTAGCAAATGTGCTTTCATTGACTGTGTTTTTAGCAGCTTCCACTGGAGAAGCCAAGACCATGCCTACCTCATGGTATTGGTGGCTCATATCATAAGAGTAGCTTACATTTGCTTTGACTTTGACTGATAGTCAATATTCCACTGATCCACTCCCTGAAAAGAATAACAGATTGAGAATAATATATTCATTTGAAACTACTTGATGGAAATTGAGATGTCCTAAAGTTTTTAACCAATACTTTGGTTAGGTGCAATAGCCAAAGTGGAATTTAATCAATTAATGAACATATATGATTGTAATGGTCTTTGAATGTGTAAAATTGAAGGGTTTGAATATGTATTAGTCTAAAGTTTTGCACCAATACTTTGGCTAGGTGCAATAGCCAAAATGGAATTTAATCAATTAATGAACTTGTATGATTGAAATGGTTTTTAACCAATACTTTGGCTAGGTACAATAACCAAAATGGAATTTAATCAATTAATAAACATATATGATTGTAATGGTCTTTGACTCTGTAAAATTGATGTGTCAATGAACAAGGGCATTTCCGTCAAAGGTTAAATTTTGAAATATTTGTTTGCTATGTGGCATGGGTAATTAGTTTTAAAAAAAGGGTCTTGTATTGTGGATTCAACCCAGAAGGTTTATCAAGTGCAGATTTTATCAAGGGATGGTATCTTTGTCAACTTGAGGTCATGGAATGCAGAAGGGTTCCCTGGCCAACTACTGCTATTCTGGACAAATATTGTGTTGAAGACTGTGGGTGGCCTTCTCAAGATTTTGCATATGAGTGCAAAATCAACCTTCTTACTGGTCGAACTCATCAGGTCCGTTAGCTGCTGTTTTATGTATTTGTTGTGTTTTTAGTTACTGATGGGTCTCTTCTGGTTAATTTGTATGTGTTTACACATTACAACAAACATAGTTGATCAATTTGAAAAATAATGAAAATATAGTTGCTTGATATTTCTAATCCTCAAGTGAACTGATAAGCAGTTCATATCTACTTTATTCTAAATTTTTTTCCTTGTCATGTCCCTTCTGCTGTAGGATGTTGACGAGCTGCCATTGTTAATTAAACAATTATTCGGCTGTTACAAATGACAAATAGTACCAATAAAATATATTGCTTTTGCCATTGTTGGGTCTAATATTATAATACACTGGTGGCATGGACGATCTCAATTTGAACATATCTCCCCTTCACTTGTTTTCTGGGTGTTCATATCTCCCAGAATCTGGTATCAACCACTTAAATGTTGGATTATTTTTTTATGAATGATGACCTAGCTGGTGGTCATTTGGTGGTGTTTCAAAGGTTATATTTATAATGAATAAATTAAGCAAATCCTATTTCTTTTATTTATCTTTTAGGAAGAGAAAAACATGTTTTGTAATTGAATAGTTACTTCCTTTTTTAATGCAGATTAGAGCTCAATTTGCTGCCCGTAAGGCACCATTAATTGGTGATTCTATGTATATGCCAGCTGCAATTGCGGATATGGCTAATCCTGGACTTAATCCATTTGGAAAATACAAGAAAGATTTCAGTAGTGAGAGTGAAAAGGAATTGGCTGTTATAAATTGGATTGCACAACATGGAAAAGAGCCAAGTGTTGCGATTGGCCTTCAAGCCTGTCAAATTTCATGGGATGATGATGAACACTTTTACGAAGCTGGTTCTCCTTGGTGGAGGTGTTAAAATGCTTGAAATATGTGCCTGAGTTGAGGACAAGAATCACCTTTATAGTTATGTTTTCATCTTGCTTTTGTTTTAAGTAAGTGTACTATCATTCAAATTCAAAACATCCTGATTCATTCTTACAGCTGATCTGTTTGCCTGAAAAAAAAAAAAGAAATGTTTTTAATCTGCAGATACAGATACTAAAAAATTGGAAGAGCAGTCATGGATCATTTTGTATGTTGATTTCTCCTTCTGTGGATTAAGAATGCAATATTTCCTTGATGTTGTAGAGGAAGGCAATGAAACTGTTGGTGGTTTGAAAAGAGAATCCCATATAAAAAGGAAAGGAGAAACTTCAAATGGGGATTTAAAATTGTGCGTGCATGCTCTCCTATGCTGGTGAGCCTTGTAGCACCCTTTCAATCAGAATAAACTCTGAACAGGTCAGCCAAAGGATAGGTTTATTCACGAATTAGGAAGTATTTTTGAAAAGAGGATTTAGTTTATATTTTATTAAGAAATTGAAGAACAGAGAAAATGTCAACTTATTGGAAACATAGTTGATTCGGCTGTGATAATACTGCCTAAAGCTCGTGTCAATTTCAAATTGATTGTATTGGCTTTTGCGGCTCTCTGTCATGTTTTGGCGAGGGGGCCTTGCTTATGCTTGACAATCAATTGCCTGTTCTAGCTTGCTGATGATTTTGGAGTTCTCTTAACACTATTTTAATCATGGTCATGGTGAAGTCCAAATCTCATGGTAAAATATCATAGTTGTCATGGGCGAGGACCAGACAACATATCCCCTAACAATTCACATGTTATCCTTTCCTGGTCATTGGGTCCCTTTTGAATTTTAGTAAATGTTTACCAGTTCCTTCGTTTATCTAAACTCATGAGTCGTGACAACCATTATTTCTATTTACGTGCTCCTCAAGGGTCTAGGTAGGAAACTTGTACTTTTTGGTTGTGGACTATGGTACTTTTTATATATAGTAATATAGAAATTTGTAAATTTCTGTTTGATTATTTTTCGTGTTTCTTCTAGCACTTAAAAGTTACTGTCATAAATTATTGTATCATTGAACATGGTTAAAGTCAACTAATTGTTGCATCATTCAAAATTATTTAATTTTGTAATAACTAATTTAAATATCTTGTATAAAGTATTGTCTAATTGGTTGATAGTATGATATATATTTTTTACATTAGTGGATAAGATAGGGTTATTATTATTGTTGTATTGATAAAGCAATTTTTTTATACTGTTAATCAATGTTATATCATTAAAAATTATTAATTTTTGTGTGTTGATTATTGAATCTGAACTTTTTGAAACCATCGAGAGAATTGAATAAAGAAGGAAAGCTAAGTGTAATGTCGGGTTAATTTTAGAAATATCTATAAAGTACACAATTAAACTATTTAAAAAATAAATAAAATATTAAATTGAAGGTAATGTATCGGTAATTTTGTTATGTTAGTAGAAAGGAGTTGGAAAATGAAAAATTAATTCTTAAAAAATGTTATATTTAGGTGATCTTTTTATTTCGGAAGAAATTAATTTTCAATTAAATTGGTAAATACCTTCGATGAAAAAAAAAGGGTAGAAAGGAATTTTATAGTTTTAACAAGTGTAAAATTTAATGTTGTGATATCTCAATAAGGTTTGTGCATGTATTCTATTCAGGTTGATTTCGTGATTAGTATGAATGATTTGTTAAATGAAAATAGTGAGAAAATATAATAGAAGAGAGAAAAGTGATAAAGGTGGTATATGATATGATGCCTCAGGATGAGAAAAATAAAAAGAAATGATGTTTAATACATACTGCTTGGGTGTTTAAAGATGCCTAAAAATGCAAGTTTTTCTTGTTAAAATGCCAAGTGTTTTTCATGGAGTTCAGTTTCTGGGCCTTCTACCTCCGTACCGGTATATCATAAAATGACGTCACATCAGTACTAAGTAGTTCTTTAGACAAAGAAGAAGAAGAAAAGTGTGTAGTTCTAGCAATTGGAAGGTTTCATATTTGAAAATATAGGATTCTGGTCAGAGTTGTTGAAGCTTTTGCTAGTTACATACGATAGCAATTATAGGAAAGGGTTTGAAGGAAGTTGAACCATTTTAGCATACCAGTTAACCTCAAGCTTCCTTCCAGCCAAACCAATCCTGAACACGCAAGCCAGAGCTTAAATTGAAGACTTGAACAACCCTTTATACAGAGTGAATTAGTATATTTTGATTGAAGATAGAAGCACTGATAAGATGTTTCAAACTATTGAAAGTATAGCAGGCGCAGGCATTCCCCATTATTTCGTTTATTTGTACTAAATGATATTCACAGTTTTTCTTTCGGGATCATTCCTGGGAGAAGGTTTCTATTTTATGCTTTGCAATGAATTCCTTGTACCAACTGGCCGATAATCTTGGTATTCTCTTCAGTGTGGCATAATCAACATGGTGAAGTCCAAATCTTACTGTATATCCACGAATCCACTCAAAGTTGTCTAGCAAGGACCAGACAAAGTACCCCCTAACATCAGCTCCTTTCCTGATCACATTGTAAATAGGAGAACAAAAAGAGAAAAATGATTTTAATTTAATTATCATCTAGTATTTTACTACAATAAAAAAGCAAGGAGATGACACACAGCAAATTTGAGTATGTTTATATGATAAAAAGAGACTATAGTGACAGACGAGGGACAATACATGTAAGATAAATTGATATCAATTATTATGTTTTATAAAATACCTTATATATATATATATATATATATCGACTTTCATATATTCCTACCTTATTGCTTCCAGTAGGGCTTCTAAATGACCCGCCATGTAATTTTTTCTGTTGAAATCATTAAGGTATTGCTCTTCAGTGTAATTTGGGTTGTCCAACTCGGCATACCCTACAAAACAATTTATTCAAACAAAAATGCACAGAAAGTTCATCTATTAAGGGACTCAATTGTGCTTACCGTTTTCAGTTATGAACATTGGGGTGTTATTGTATCTTTCTTTCAGATAGGTGACAGTTTTCTCCATGCCTTGTGGGTAAACATATTGCCAATCAAGTGAAGTCTGCATGTTTCAGAATAATGTTAATAATGTAAAGAGAGAATGCCAGTTTCATGATCATAATGCATAGGTTGAAGATACATACAGGTGGCCCTATTGGAACTCCATCTTTTGTAGCACTTTGTAGGTATGAGCCTTCTGTTCTAGTGATTCCAGGTCCTGATTCACATATAGAGGAGATGCAGTCTTGGACATAGTAGCTAGCATAGTGATTGATACCAATGAAATCCAATCCTCTTTTTAGTTTCACTTTGTCATTGATGGAAAATTCGGGCAATATATTTCCTAGAATGTTCTGCATATCTGTAGGGTATTTACCGAATATGATTGGATCCAAGAACCTGCATTGTGGTTTTAGTTAACTATTAAATACATTATTTGAACGAGAACATGAAAGTGTCGTCTGGGGTTACCAGTTGAAGGTGAATGATCGTGCTCTTTCTGAGGCCAATTTGTCTGCCATGGAATTGCTGATGGGCTCATACCAGTAAGCATTCACAACAATGCCAATTCTACCATCTTGCTTGGTCTGAATATTTTATTTATAATATAATTTAGTGAATCCTCAGCAATAACTATTTTATATTATTTTCATTTTTTAGAATAAGATCCCACCCTTAACATTCAGATCAACGAAGAGGCTTATCTTTCCAAATTGGTAAATAATTTTTTTTTAATTTGTGTCTTCTGATTGAAGAAGGTATATATATATCATCTGTGGTATTAGATGTTTTAAACTAAAATACCTGGTATTTGGTTCTATAAATATCAACCGCAGCCGCATGTGATAGGATTATATTGTGGGCCACAACAAATGGCTCCTTCTCTGAATCTCCTTCACTACAATTTCCAAATGTGTTAGAGCAACGACATGGTGGACCTAGTCCTGTGCGGTAACCGTATGTAGCTAGCAAATTTGGCTCGTTGAAGGTTACCCAGTGCTTCACCCTATCACCAAATGATTTAAAACACAGCTCTGCAAAATATCCAAAATCTTCCCTGCGAATCAACGTTGAATTTATTAGCATATGGTATCCAAGTAAGTGATACATATGTGCTCAATTTTATATCAATTAATTAACAAAATGCACCAAATAAACACTGGAAAATGATACACTGTTGTATCAAATCATATACTAACAAAAAAACGCCATTTTTTAACCCGTGTGCAACATTACATATTATAAGAAATTAATAAATATTAAGTTTTTATTTAAAATTAAAACATTTAATAATATTAATACATTGAATATTATAATTTTTAATAATATATATAACTTCTTATTATGTGCAACATTGTATAAGTTAGAAAAATTAATAAAAATATCCCATTAGCTAATTGCTTACTTTGACCTGGAACTTAGCCAACCTCCATATCTGTCTTCAAGTTCTTGAGGTATGTCAAAGTGATTGAGAGTTACAAATGGTTGAATTCCTGTGAGTTACCAAATGGAAAGAATTCAAATGCATCACTAAGAAGTACACCAATTATGCTCAAATTTCTTTACTTGTGTGCACTCTTTCAATTGACTATGTCTATTTAATAATGTTCCTGTGCTAACCTTTTCATTTGATGTTCTAAAAGTGGTGTCATTATAGTTCCCCTAAATCAAAATCGTGTAAAAAATAAGTGCAAACCTTTGAGTAACAAAGCATCTATTAGGCGGTTGTAGTAGCTGATGCCAGCTGAATTGACTTCTCCAAATCTTCCTTCTGTCAAAGTGTATCAAAATCTAAATCAAAATTTGACTTCAAACACCAGATTATATTTAATTGAGATTAGCAAAGAAGCATACTCGGTAGAATTCTTGCCCATGAAATTGAGAACCTGTAGCTATTGACTTTGAGGGCTTCCATTAGGTCTATATCCTCCTGTTCTAAGCCACGTTTTTAGTTTAATAATTTAATTCTTCCTCCACGGTCGTCACGGCATTCAAAATTTTAATTCCAAAAAAGTGTTTGGTCAAATTCATCAGCTTATATTCTAACTGACTTTTCATGTATCCTTATGTCAAGTAAACTTATAATTAATATTGGATAACTACAAAGAACATCCCTACAGTTTTGGATAAGCTTATGTAAATAATTCGGTTCCTCTTTAAAAAATCCTCGAAAGGCAAAAAGTATTTCACAGTTGTAAATTGTAATTTTATTATAATATATCAGATGATTAAAGTAGAAACTTAACAGTTTATTCTGGAAAGGAAAATATTTTGTTGACAATAAAATGGAACAACTAATATAAAGAAAAGATTAAAAAAATGAAAGATAAAGATAATAATTTATAATATCATATGTAGTATCTTATTTTATAGTTAATATCATATACATGGTGTCAATTTTTAGACATTCAAATCATAGAATTACTCTGAAAATAAATTTAGAAGTTAGCGAGAGTATTGATCACCAAAAGGTTTGATATTTTTTAATCTATATGAAGAAACATAAATTTGATTTCTTTATCTTTATTTTTAATTCCCTGTCGATTTTCAAAGATGCACATACGAATGCAAGTGTCAAATTCTACATGATAAAATAAAACACGACAATATTTTAAAACCCAAAGTATGAGTTCAATTATTATCATTAAATAAATCCTTCTTGGGAAAGATATTGGGTAAACAACGTCGGCATTCGGCTAACCAAATGGATTATTATAGAACAGAAGATTACGTTAGCAACAAAATAAATCTCCACCAAAAAAAAAAAAATTTCCCATAAAGGGAATAAGTTTCAAAATAAAAAAAAATTGTCAGCAAAACAAATTGCTAACACCTCAATCCTTATATTATGTACATGTCTGCTTGAATGAATTAATTTTATATTTAATGAATGTTTATTTACAATTTTTTAAAATTTGATTTTTCTTAAAATTAAAATCAATCATATCCAAACATATATTTATTTCTCATAATGCTCTATAATTAACAAAGCTTTTGCTAAAACTAAAAATTAAGAAGGCCTATAGAGTTGCTTTATAAAGTTTTATATTACTTAAAATTTTTAATTATTTTACATTTAAATCCTCTCATACTGTTGAATAACATGATTTTATCGTCCTAAACACACACACACACACACACATAATTAACAAATCTTACAAGTGACAACTGATAAGATGGTTCTTATTCAATAAATTTTACATATTTTTTCTAATATAATCATATCATATTATTTAACAACATTAAAATATCTAAATATTTTATTTTATTGGTTAATTAACTAAGGGTGGCGCATGTAATGCATTCATTTTATTTTATTAGAAAATATAAACTAATATATTTAAGACATTTGTTAACAAATTAAAAATAAAATATTTTTATATCAAAGTGTAAATTTTAATATTATTAATATATTTTACCATTTTAACAAAATGGTATTTAATATTTTTTTTATAATTAATATCTGTAAGATACTCGATACCAAATATCTTATTTTTATTACTGTTTTGGTTTGGGGTTCTTAAAACCATTTTTTTTAAAGTTTGAGTATTTATTACCAGATAGCGATGATATTGGTCAACCGCAATATCTCCATTACTTCCATCAGCTATTCTACCTGCAATCATTTCAGGAATACTACCTTAAATTTATAGAAATTAACGTTTGAAATAAAAAGCAAAAGCTAGAAGATGATCATGAAGTCATATCTAATTAAAAGGAGCAATATTCTGAGCGTGCATGCATGTCCCGTTTACATCACTAAACAAAGTTTTCAAACTTAATTTATTACCAGGTGATTTGTGAGAGAAGACATCCCAGATGTTTAGTCCTTTCCCATCACTCAAGTAAGCACCTTCATACTGTAAATGATTAAGGAAACCATATTACATATGGGTGATTATAGATTGATTATATTAATGTACAAAAATATATTCATAATTAGAGAGAAAGCATGCATATCATAATTAAGAACCTCAAGAGTGAGGTATAACGGCAAATAAATTACCTGGTAAGAAGAAGAAGAAGTTCCAAAGAGGAAGTTGGAGGGTAGCGGAGATTGGTCCAAACATTTTGAAAGGGGACATGCTATTAGCAAAAGAATAAACGCTATATCCACAAAAAGAGCTTTCAACAATCTATAGAACGCCATTTCCTTATGCTTGGTACGTATAACATCTGTGTATTGCTACACATATATTTATAGTAATATTCAGCAGAGAGAGAAAAGAATAGTTCTATATTTTTTCTTCTTAATTCTAAGGAGCAGAGTATTTTAATTATCGGTTCAAATTCGTGAATGAAAAAAATATATATTAACATATAACCGTAAGCATATGCAGTCAAACGCTAAACAGTAGCAGCCAGTGACTCATACTAAATATTCTTAATTAGTTCGTTTTCATATATTTTTCAGATGTTAGTTTGTCAAATTGACTATTTGAAAAATATTATTATTTTGTACTTTCCCCATGTTTCTGATTAAAAAGATGGGATTATTTTATTTTGGCCTAAGAATGTATGATCAACAACAGAACAAAGGAGCAGGAGGGTTAAAAATGGGCTCACGTCAAATTACAGCATCGCTGCGAAAGAATCAAAGGCTACAAGATAAGATACCACTGGTTATGTTTTTGAATAGCAGAAACAAGTCTGAACAAATCCTAAGTTAGTCATATAAATGGGCCTCATTAACCATACAAACTGACCTCCTCCAAAGACTCATTTTACACACTGCACTAAAATCCATGAATAAATCGTCTCTCATCTATATGTTGTATATAATACTAAATTTTGTTTAATTTATAAGATATAATTATTAAATTTTCAATCTTAAAATGTAAAAATAAATATTTTTAAAATACATTAATTATTAATTATTTTTATAGCCTTATTTATTGTAAAATTTGTGTTACGAGATAGATACATTTATTTATTTATTTAATATATAACACACTAATTCGATAATTTAGTATTATGAATATTTTTAAAATATAGTATACATTTATCATATATAATTAGTTTTTATTAATTTTGATAAATTAAATACTTGTTTATCATAAATAGGAACAGAGACAATATTAATTATAAAAAAATTGACAATTATCAATTTTATATTATAAAACGAGAATATTCTATTTTGTAAAGTGAAATATTTAGTAAAATCACTTTCTTTCACAATTTATTATGTGCATTTTTTAATATTAAAATTGTTTAAAATGATGTATGAATTATAATTTTTCTCATCACAATGATTATACCTTTTTTTCTTATTTTTTTCTAATTTATTTTAAATTTTAGAGATAAAAGTTGTTATTTAATTTTATCTTATTATCTTATATAAAGGTCTATATTCTTTGTAAATTTTTGTGTTTATATTTATTTATTTTTATTATCTGATATAAATTTTCAAAATTTTTTATAAATATTTTTGTTTATATAAAATTCATAATATTTAATATATTATTTTTATTATTTTAAAATAAATTATATTTTATAATTATATAATTTATTAAATTTTTATTATTTTAAAATATACTATTTATAGTTCTAGAATTAAGTTAAATATTTTTAAAAAAATTAATATTTCAAACAATTATATTATATTTTACACATATATTTGTTTTAAAATAAAATATATCTATATTGTATGGACTACTAACTAGTTATTATAAATAAAAACATAGACAATTATAGATAAAAATACAAGATAGTATCGTTATTATTATCTTATATTTTCATATTTATTTGAAGATTCACATATTTCATTTTTTATTATCTTATTTTTTTCATGAATATATTTATTACATGTTAAGTTAAAATACTGAGCATAAAAATAACTGATAAAAAATTATTTTAACTTAATTTATGATGTTGAGTTCAAATTCTAATGAATGTAGTTGTATTAAATATAAAAAAAATATATTTGTTAATTACAACTTATGGTGTAATGTAGGAAATAAAAATAAAAATTAAAAAAATTTATAGTAAATTTAATAAATAAAATAAAATATTTGATTATAATAAATTAAATGCATTTAAGTTTTGTAACTTTTATATAAATTTAAGTTTAATTTTAAAACCATTTATTTAAATATGCAAGTTGAGGAATAGTTTTGTTTTCATAAATTAAGCTCAAGTTTTATTCCAAATATATATATATTTTCATAAATTTAATTTTAAATTTAAAATATATTTATTATTATACTTGCCGATTTTGAAATCCAAGACAACACTAATTGATATTTTAAATTATACTTTTATTCCAAATTAATTCCTAATACTATATACCAAATCAGAAATAAGAAAAAAATTAGTGAAAGTTGTATTAGGAGTTGAAACTAATTAAACATAAATGGTGATATTAATTATATTTTTAATTTATATTTTATCTTTTTAAATGGAAAAAAATGTAGTGTGATTTACCTTATCTCCATTCATTTATATTCTTACCTTTAAATACAAAATAAAAGAAAAATGTTAAAAATACATAAAAATGGGAAGCCAACACAACCTCCACTATTTTTAAATTAAGTTATGAACAAATTTGAAAAACCTTAGTATAATTTTTTTTTCATACTTTGAATTTAAATTTTTTAATAAAAAAGATAAACTTGATTAACACAAGATTTTCATGATGACAAGCTTGAGTTTAATGTGTTGGATTCTTCTAGATCACATCCATAAGGAAAAGGAGTGCTTGTTTTATTACAATAATATTTTCTTCCTTGAAAGCAAACCATCGTTCCATTGTTCACCTCTCTTGGGTATGCATAGGCCTTGTGCTTGAGCGAGCCTTATGATTAGCAATGAAGTTTTTGTACCAAAATGCCGATAATCTTGGGGTTCTATTGAGAGTACCATAATCCACATGATGAAGCCCAAACCTTACACTTAATCCATCGGTCCACTCGAAGTTGTCAAGCAGTGACCACACAAAGTACCCTCTCACATCTGCTCCTTTCCTGCACAAACAAATTTGGTTTCTAATTCTTTGACACAAAGGAGTACAATTAAACTAAAAGGGGTGAAGAGTGATCATTATGTGGCTTTCTAACTAGTTCTTTACTATGATTCAAGATCAAAGCCCATAAATACAAATCATTTTATAATTTTTTAAAATTACAGAACTTCTTAAAATGATTTTATAACTTTTAAAGTTTTAAATATTAAAATTTATATATAATGGGTGTGATGTGAACACAACACCTTATTGCTGTTGCCAAGGAATCCAAGTAATCACTTAAGTAATCCACTCGTTGGACATCTTTGATTATATCTTTAGTGGTGGGGTTGGAATTCTCCCTCGTCCCAAGTCCTATGCAGGACAATAAAGACCTCATCAGGATATAGCAAAAATATGGAAATTAATTGTAGCATTATCGGAGTATATTCTTTCGTGGCCTATTTCTACTCACCATTTTCGGTGATGAACATTGGTATATTGTTGTACCTTTGCTTTACGTAAGTCACCATCTTCTCCATTCCTTGTGGTTGAATGTACAACCAGTCAAGTGAACTCTACATGCATTGACTCTGTTAGAGATACAATAATAATAATAATAATTCACGTTTCTTCCCTTAATAATTCACATTTTAAAATAATATCAGAATTTTTATATTAATTCTAATTTTTAGACAGCCAGATATGTTAATATTTATTTAACAGTTTTCAATTTTTTTACTATCAGCTTGCATCATTTATGAGAGATTGCATTACAGAAGAATGATGAATTTGTGAACTATTATTAAAGATTGTTTATTCACGATAGAGTCCCAATAATTAATATGGCTTTCAAATTGAACATGGAATGTTGTGGTTCTTCATAGTGAAAAGCTAAAAAGTTTGATCATACCCGTTCCCCAATGCTGAGGCCATTCATTTGTGCTGATATTAGAGCAAAACCTTCTGTCTTTGAAGACCCTCGTCCTGGTTCACATGCAGAGAAGATGCAATCTTTTACATAGGCACTGGTATAGTGATTTAGTCCAATGAAATCCAACCCGCTCTTGAGTTGATGTAGATCATGTCTTGAAAATGTTGGGAGGTCTTGTCCTAATATTTCTTGCATTTCTTCTGGATACTTTCCTAGTATAATTGGGTCCAAAAACCTGCATAAATAGACTCCGTCAAATGCAAAGAAAATTCATAATTATTAACCAAAGATAAAGGCTTTACCAATTCATATAAAATGACTGAGCTCTCTCAGCAGCTAACTTGTCTTCTGAGGAGTTACTGACGGGTTCAAACCACCAAGCATTCATCACAATTCCAATTTTCCCTCCCTGATTTTTCTGATATTCGAAGAGTACAAGATTAATAGATAGCAACAATCGTAAATTTATATCATATTTTGCCATTTTGGCTTAGTGCAGTTAACTTAGATATACTATGTGAAGTATTTCTTTGAAGCTACAGAGTTAGATTAATGCTACTTTTTACCCTTTTGTGAGAAAAGTTTGAAAAGACAAGATAGAGGAGGAAAAATAATATATGTTCTTTTTATAAAGGCGTAAAAAATAATCAAACATAAGAAATATCTTTAGAAGATTATCTCGTCCCACAAATGTTAATTGATTGCATACCCTTTTCACTCTTTTTCTGTTAAAAAACGAAGGTATAAAATTAATCATTTTGTTAACTGAGACTAATAGAAAAGGAAGGTATGAAGTTAATTCGTTTGTTGACGAAAAAATGATAAAATATATTTAATTATTATTAAAATTTTCTCAGAAAATTATTTTTATCGTTAATTATCAAGAAAAAGTTAATAACTTTATAGTTACTACGAAAGAGTTTTATTCGCATTGATAAAAGGTAAACAAAATTACTTATTCATTAATGAATCTTTCCATCCAAAAATTATTTTATTCTCATGCAAAATTTGTATTTTCATGTCACTTTACTGTAACATATTTTTATTTAATGAAAATATTTTTGCTTTAACAATAAATTAGTTTTGAAAACTTATGTTAACAAAATTGTAAAGTAAAAATGAAAGTAACTCATCTTACTTGATATTTGGTTCTATACAGGTCAACAGCTGCTGCATGGGATAAGAGAAGGTTAGAGGCTGCAATGAAAGGTTCCCTCTCAGAATCCCCACCACTGTAGCAATTGCCAAACGGAGCAGAGCAACGAGATGGTGGCCACATCCCTGTTCTATAACCACGAGCAATAGCAACGTTTGGCTCATTAAATGTCACCCAGTATTTCACTGTGTCTCCGAAGTTCTTGAAGCATATATCAGCATAGTACCTGAAATCCTCCCTAGAATAATAAACAGTTTTGTTATTTAAATTGTTCAAAATAGATTTTGTTAACCTCAATATTTAAAATTGAGTTTAAGCATAAAATAACAAATAAATTATAAAAATTATATTTATTCTATTAAAAATATAAAAGTATAATAAATGTTTCTTCTTTTTATATATATTGTTTTACTATTATTAGACGCTGGTTAAGAATATAAAAGTGAATTTGATATACACATATTTCATAAATATATATATTTATAGGTTACCCATTGACCTCATTTTGATGTTGTGTCATATGCTGATATAATGTACTTACTGGATTTTAGGACTTAGCCAGCCTCCATAAATGTCCTCAAGTTCCTGAGGAATGTCATAGTGGGTTATGGTGACAAAGGGTTCTATTCCTGAAACCAGAAAAGAGAAAATTGAATAAAGAAGAGAAATGATGGATCACCATAAGCATTCACCTGTAAAATAGTGTTCTAAGTTTGGAACAGAGAAAGAGGGGATGTGACCTCTGAGGAGAAGTGCATCAATTAGGCGATTATAGTAATCAATGCCAGCTCTGTTCACATTGCCAAATCTACCCTCTATTAAATTAGAAAGACAGAGTTAGACAAACTAAAATTGAATGCACTTTGTTTATTTTTGTCTTTCAGAAAACTTACTGCCCAGAATTCTCGCCCAAGATAATGAGAAGCGATAGCTGTTCACTCCAATGTGTTCCATCAGATTCACGTCTTCCTGTTCTTCAATTTTTTTCAGTAACTATAAAATAATTAACTCCACCTATTTTTTTCTTTATCTCACATTTAATGTTAATGTATCCTTTTTTTAAGAAATTTATGTAATGTTTCACACGATAATTATTTTATATAATAAAATTTTATTAATAATTATAAAATCTAATATAATTAATGTATCAATCATATTAAATGTTATAATCTTTCATAAAAAAATATTATGTATATAATATTTTAACAGGTGTGATGTTGCACGTTTAAAAAATATTTATTTTATTTTATTAGATGTTAGTTTATATATATATATATATATTAGAAAATAACTTTAAATCCCTCTATGTTTAATTTTATAAATTCTCTCATTCTTAATGATAAATTATTGTATTTTTTATATTTTTAAGATAATAAATATATATTTTTATATAATATTTAATTTATAAATTTAAAAAATATTTAATTTTTTATATAATATATGATAATTCAAAAATTGTCAAAAATTATATCTCTGAATTTTATATTTTTGAAATTATTTCCAAATTTCAAACTTTGATATATAATATTTTCAAATCTCATATTTAAAAATTAATTTCTCTCCTAATAATAAATATTTTGAATACTGTAAATTAAAAAATATTTAAGTGACATTAATATAAGACAAATGAGATGATTTAAAAATAAGATTAATCATGCATTTATGTTTTGTTCGAATAAAATAAATAAAGATACAATTTATTTTTCATTTAATTAAAAATAAAAAAAATTATTCTTTATTTAAATTTTTTTTTCAACATCAGGATTAGATATTATTGAACCGTATATACAGTAAGCAAATTTATTTTGAACAGTTCAAAAAGTCAAAGTCAAATAAAATGATTTCAGTTACCCCAAATACAGTTGTGACGTACAAAAGAAAGTGTTTTCGACCGGAAACATGTTTTGAGACAGTTGCCTGTGTGCCACCCTGTCAACATAATTATTGGTTTGGCATTGGTTTTTTCACGGCCTTTAGTTTCTTTTATTCATGATACTATCACTTGTTTTATGTTGATTTTCAGTCACAAAAATCAATAAAGATTTGTTTATATTTTAAATAAAATATATTTTGTTATAGTTATGATAAAGAATTTTACTCATTTAAATATTTTTTTACTTTTTAATTATATTTTATTTTTTATTTCATCACTCATCCTAAAATATTCTTAAATTATTTTTTTAATTGAATTTTTTAAGTCAAACTCAAAACTAACTTGAGGCATTTTGATTTAAACGGAATGAACACAATTAAGTTTTTATTAATAAGATTAAAGTTTTATTATTATTTATAAGTTTTTCCTCCATCTCATACGTGTATATTCATATATAAAATTGAAAATGACACATTTTTAAAAACATTATTAAATTATATATATATATATATATATATATATATTCATATTCATTGAGATATAATATTAAATTTAAATATTTATATTATTTTATAAAAATAAGAATGAATAATCCATCTATTAAAATGTATCAAATTTTATATAATTTAGTGTACATTGTTTAAAAGTTAATATTTATTTATATTTTAAAAATATAATATCTATTAGAATTAAAAATATGATAAAATATTTATTAATTTTATTTTTATAAAATTTACAAAATTAATTTACTCAATAAAAATGTTTCATTATATATATATATAAGTCTTGGGAATTAGGAGCACAGGCAAGGTTCTAGATCCTCTTTTCCATCTTCCATTTTTATTTATCTGGAAGATTTGATTATTTTAAAGGGGAAAATACATAAAGAAAGAAAACGAACATTTATTTATTTTAAATTTTAAAATTAATTATTCATAATAAATATTTAAATTTATGATAAATATATATTTATTTTCTGACTTTAAACATAGTTACAAGTTTATTTAAATATAAACTTTTAACTCTATTGCTATTATATATATATATATATATATATATATATATATATATATATTTACATATATGCTTCTTCATGAAAAGTATTTTAGGGATATTTTATATACTATAAAAGGGACTTTGTTTATTGTTTGCCCTTTGGAAATTTATATAATTATTATAAAGGTTTCAACAATATATTTCATAAATTTTGTTTTTTTAAAAGCGTCATCAATATGGGTCCCAATTCTTGATTTTCCTACAAAATGTTGACCGACAGAAACGGAGGGACCGTTTTGGTAGAAATAGAATACCTGATAACGATGGTAATGATCAACAGCAACATCACCAGTTGTTCCATCCACTATCGTACCTGAATTGTAAATGCATAGTTTGAGGTTTAGGAACATTTTTGTAAGGAATTGGAGCATCGAAGCAATGGATGAGCATGAATCTGAACCTGGCTTATGAGTGAAAACATCCCAGTTATTTGGTCCTTTACCATCAGCCAAGTAGGCTCCTTCAAACTGCAAAATCATTATTTGGTAAGTTAAGTATTCAACACAATAATATAAAATAAAATAAGCAAAATACTATTTTGATATAGTTATTGAAGCTATATATTATTCTCATATATATTGTAAAGAGATAGGGTGCAAAAAGAACCTGATATGAAGAAGATGCAGTTCCAAAAAGAAAGTTGCTTGGAAATGGAGATGGACTTGAATTCTCGTTCACGGATAGAAAATCATCACACGATCCCGAGAAAATTGAGAAGCAAAAGCTTAGTGCAAAGAGGGCATGATGCAGTAGGAGTGGAAGCTCCATAGTATGTGTGTGTGTTAATTTGGGGGACTCTCAATAACAAATATTAGAGTACTAAGTATATGTAGAGAACCCATTATTTTATATCCAAATATCAGGCAAAAGATTATGCTTGAGATTCCCATATAGGGCTAAAGTGAAATTACAGCTGACACTGACCAGTGTCATTGGTCTTTTAATCACTTGATTCGAACTTTAACTAATCGGAGGATGGGTGGACATTGATTCTAGCCTCAACTTATTAACATCTTTTTAAACTTCAATTAATTTTAAGTTGTTATATCTAAAAGTTTCTGATTAAAATTAGAATATCCTAATATAAAATCAAAAGGTGTTGAAAATTTACTAGGAACCTAGAATTCAATAAGAAAATAGATTCTTAAACTCAATTTATAAATTATAATATACAATTAAAGGGCATTGAGAGATAGAGATATAGATTATAAAGAGTCGTTAATGTTTCAAAAAAGAATATAGATATATCCAAAACAGGGAATAATTATTATTTTTATTTTATTATATTATTCATGAATAAAGTTTTTTGCTTAAAGTTGAAAGAGATTTAAAATTAGAAAAATTAAAATTTAACCATTTTAAATCTTTTTATTCATCATTAATGTTGGACAACTTTTGAGATCAGTCAATTTTTTCAGTTGAATGAATTGGATGTTTAATTGATTCTTAGTTCATCTATTAAAAACAACGGTCAGTATAAAAAATTTTGTTATCTATTGTTTAAATTGATTATAGTATGTTGAAGTTCTAAGAAAATAGTTACAAAATCAAGTTGTATTAATTTTTAATATATTATTAAAAATAATCATTGCTATCCTGATATCATATTAAATATCCAGATAACCCTTTTTTTTAATTTATGGATAATATAAATAAAAAATACACGCTTTTACTGAACTTGCTATCGTGAATTTTTTTTAATTTTTAAATATTTAGTATTAATTCAGTTTGCTTTATATTTTTATTGTTTTCAAATAATATTAAGGCTAATGTGTACATAATGAGTTAGGTATAAAAATATTAGTTCGCAAGTCAGCCAATAAAAGGCTATAACAATTTATTACTCTGCACCTAAAGCTGTAGTCCATTTAATTGTAGATTTATGCGGATTATCTCGCATTATTTATAGGTTAAATGAGTTAAGTTTGAGGATTTAATAATCAATATATTAAATTGAGAAAAAAATTATAAATTAGATTTATTTTTTTTTAAATTTCAAAATTAAATCTTTAATAATTTTAATCATTTTAAAGTAAAAAATATAACTAAAAATATTTAGCAATCAAATGATAAAAAAAAAAATATGAGCCGACATGCAAACCAACATATCTAGAGAGATATTCAAGTTTATTAAATGTAAGTTATTTAAAGGGTAAATGATTTAAATAATATTAATTTTAAAAATAATTACTAAAATAAAATAAAATAAAAAGTTATTTTTTGTCTGGGGCAAATGTTTGCCACATAAGCAGCTATTTCGTATTCAATCTAGATGAAATCAATTTTTTTTTTAAATAATCATTTCATTTAAAAGAGAGGCGAAACACTCAAGAAGATGACACGTGTCAGTGATTTTATATAAACGAGAGACAAAATCACCGCCACGTGTCATCATTTCAGTAATTCGTCTCAAAATAGGATGAAACCGTAAGATGTGGATATGTGTGTGCATCTTGTTGATTTCATCCACATATGAGACGAAATGCATATGGTTTCGCCTATATTTGAGATGAAACCACTATTATCCCCTGATCAACTACCTTCCGCTGCCCTTTTTTATCCAGTACAAATAAAGTATAAAATGTTACATTTGCAGAACCAAATCATGGTGGCACGTTGAAAGAAGAAGGGAAACATTATTGGAAAATATTGCTGCACTTTTAAAGATGGGAAGAAATTTTAAGGTTAGTCAATTTTAATTTTTTTTTATAATTTTTGTTATTAATAAATTATTAAAATGGAAATATTTTAATTATTTAAAATAATAGATGTAGTTAAAATGTATAAATATTTTTGTGTATGTTAAAAATAAAAATTAATTTTTTTAATATTATTTAAATAAATTATAGAAGTTAGTAGATATTTGATATTAACCTGTTTAATAAAAAAGATGATGTTATATTTGTTGAGAATATTTATTTTATATATGTGGAAAAAAATTACAATTTTTATGATATAAAATGATGTGAAAAATAATAGTATGTTTATATGTGTTAATAATAATTTATTTTTATTATTTATATAAATAAGTATAATTGTAAATTTTTTATTGATATGTTTTTTTTTGAATAAATGCAGGATGAGTGAGATTATTATTATTGTATATTGAAATGAAAAAATTGTTGTTGGAAACGAAGGTATAACATTTGAAGGTAACAAAAAAATGATAAAGATAAAAAGAAGGATAAGTTTTATGAATTTAAAGAAAAAGATTCATGACAAATTGAATTTTAGTAATAATCATGTTATATCTAGAATTATTTGTCGGTTTATGGTTGATTCAAGTGCTAAACAATACAATGCGTTGGATATATGTGATGATGAAAACATTGATTGTATGATTAGTGCGTATCAACAACAAAATATTACAACTGTTATCGAATTCTATGTGGATATTGCATTTGGTGAGAGTTCAAGAGTTAGGTCAAATATGTTGGACTTAAGCTTATCAATGTCACCGCCTAACATCATGGAAATGGAGAATATAAATGTTACAGGAGATATAAATTATATTGTTCCTCTTTAATTTTAATTTATTTTTAGTGACAACACATATTGAATAAGTGTATGTATTTTGATGGATGTAGAGATTTATACAGTTATGAAGAGGAAGATGAAGAAGTCAATAATGAGGATGATGATGATATTGATGAAGGATATATTCTGTTAGACAACTCGTCAGATACAAACGTCGATGATAATTTTGATTCAAATTTAAATTTATAACAAGAAAATATTGGAGGTAACATTTAAAGAGTATATTGATTATGTCATTTATTTTATTTTAATGATGAATAATTTATCTCAATATGTAGTTGTAGGTGAAATACCTTTTTGGAATGTAAGTCCACACTATAATTATATTAATTTTGGGACTACCGAGACCAAGAAATTGAAAGAGAAGAAATTAGTAAAGATATTCCATGGGTTATTGGAGATCTGTTACGTGTGGATTTGACTTGAAAGACAAAGTGAAGAATGCCTTAAAACAACATGCAATGAGGATATATCAGAATTATTTTGTTGTTAAGTCAAAACCAACAAAGTTGCATGTGAGGTATTTAAACCATAACAATGGTTGCCCATGAAGAATAAGAGCATCATTGTTTAAAAATTCAATAAAGTGGAAAATAACAAGGTGTGGGGGTAAGCATACATGTCTCAACCCTTCAATAAGATCATACCAAACTAGATTTAAATTTGATTTGTTCATGCATAATTGGTAAGTTTTGTATAATATCTGTTTTCGTGAAGCCTTTTCTCAATAAACGTACTTAGTTCTTTTGTTGTGTTTTGTATAGGTATGGTTAATCTTGAACCATCATTGCCTATAAGTCTAATTCAAGAAAGGATGACAAGTCAATTTGGATACAAAATTTCATACAAAAAAGGATAGAAGGTGAAACAAAAGGCGATTGTTAAAATATTTGGTGATTGGGATGAATCATATGCTACATGGCCAAGGTGGTTAAAGTACATGCAATTTCATGCTCCAGGGTGTGTTTATAAGATTGAAACGAAATCATTTGTTGTTAGGCATCAAGATGATAACATATTTAGAGTATTTGAGCGATTATTTTGGTGTTTTCATCAATGTAAGGAAGCATTCAACTTTTGCAAACCTATTGTTCAGGTAGATGAAACATTTTTGTATGGTAAGTGTCGTCACACCTTGTTGATTGCAACAACACAAGATGCAAATAATTGTGTCCTACCACTTGCGTTTGCAATTGTTGAAGGAGAGACTCTGTTAGCGTGGAAATGATTTTTGACAATGATTCGTGTGCATGTAACAACAAAGACAAGAATATGTTTAATATCTGATAGGCATCAAAGCATCAAAAGTGTTGTTTCAAACCCACATATTGAATGACAACCTCCCAATGCATATCATGTTTATTGCATTCATCATATTGCCAACAATTTCAATCAAAGATTCAAGAACACTAAATTGAAGAAGCAACTGACAAAGTTAGGTAATATGATTTATTTCGTATTTGGCTTCCTCTTACTTTATATTTATTTTAATTGTCAAGTCATGTACATTGCAACATATATACCTTCAAAGATTGTATTTGAAGAGAAGTTGAGAAGATTTCACACTGAATCACAAAAAAAAAAAAACAGAGATAAATTGATAACATATCGAAAGAAAACTGGGTTTTGAGTCATGACAATGATGGACGCTATTTAGGACATATGACCGCAAATTTGTCTGAGGCAGTGAACAAGGTATTGAAGGGGGCAAGAAACTTTCCTATAACTGCTTTGGTCAAATGCACATACAGACGAATGGTTGAATATTTTGTGAAGCGTGGAAAGGATGCAATGAACGACCTTAATGGTGGTAAGAAGTTTTGTTCTAAATTGATGGAAAAAATGCAAAAAAAATCAAGAGGAAACATCTTCCCATCAAGTGAGACGATATGATATAGTAAGGACAAAGTTTGACGTTGAAGAGACCTTTAATCCTATTACGCAAAGGGGTGGTAACAAATGGACTGTTGTTCTGTGTAAAAGATACTATGAATGTGGAAGATTTCAGGCATATCGATTTCCATGCTCACATGTAATTGTTGCCTGTGCATTAGTAAGTATTAACTTTTGACAATATGTTGATGATGTTTACTTGGTACAAAATATTGTCAATGCATATTCATCACAGTGGTCTCCCTTGGGAAATGATGGCCTGATGAATCAAGAATCAGAGGTAAGGGAAGACCAAAATCAACTCGAATTGAGAATGAAATGGATTGGGTTGAGTCACAAAGTAGACACAGATGTAGTAATTGTCGTCAAATTGGTCATAATGTACGTCAATGTAGTTCTGTGCAACCTAATGATAGGAATTTCTGAAGGATATTATGTAAACATATCATTTTATGTTACTTGGTGTTTTAAACATTTTCTTGGAAGTAAAACTTATTAAGCAATATGATTTAGCAATATAACTCATATAGTTTAATATATAAGTCATATTCAAATATGTTTATAAAACATCACATAAAGCGACACAAGTATCATATGACAACAAAATTTCATATATTACATCACAATTGTGTATCACTAGTGCCTAAAGGATGTCAATCTCTATCCTCGTGCGGTTGGTCGGGTTGATGTGGGGTCAAGATGCACTCTCTAGGCCTATCTCTAGCTTCACAATGTGGGTTACGACGCACGTCTGGAGGTTGAACATCTAAGACTGCTTCAAAGTTAGTATTCAAATCTATTCCATGACTGTATGAGGTATCATATGAGGTCCCAGTATCAACCGCAACAGCTAGTGCTTGTGGTGTCAGGATACCTGTATCATATGGAGGCAGAGTAATAAATGGTGATGGACATGAAATATAACACTCTGTACTGATGAATGGTGATGAGGGGTCAGTGGATGTTATGTGGACTGAGATGAGTGGAAATATGTAGCTGCAGTAACAGGCTGTGTGTAGAAAGGAAATTACGAGGGAATGTAGAATTATATTATTTATTTAAAATAATTTAATCTCATTTCATAAGTAACACTGTAATAATAATTTAATCTCATATTATTAGTAACTAATTTTATTGTTTCATCATAAATTAAATTATATAAATAAAACTTTTTATTCAAAACTATTTAATATCACTCTAATAATTTAAATTACATAACTAAATTTATTATTTCGTCGTTACTAGCCAATATTAATTATATTTTTGGGTTGCAATTATTTATATAGTCAAATATTTACTACTATAATTTTAATATAAATTATTGTCTACTTTAATTTTATAGTAATATAAATTAAAATTAGAATTTATGTTATAAGTTTTATACACTATTTTGTAATTATCATTTACAATTATTTTCTATTTTCCTATTCTAAATTTTATTCAACTATTTATTATTGTATTTAATTTTTTTAAATTAATTTTTAGTTGTTTTTAAATTTGTACATCAAATTACTATAATAATTCTACATGCAACTTTAATTTTTATACTAAATATTACTACAAATGTTTAATTTTACAAAATTATAGTTATTATTTAATTTTTACAAAATTAACAACATTATTTCAATTACATTTTTAATTTAAATATTTCTATAAATTTTTTTACAGCTAAAAATTTAATACATTTAGTTATGAAATTTCTATTTTTAATATTATTTTTACTATAAAAATTTTGGTCACAATAAATTTTTTTATTACATTACAAGTATTTTTATTTATAAAAAAAACGTAAAAATAAATTAAATTAAAAATGAAAAAACTTGATAGATTTTCGGCTTCGATGTGGTGATTTTCGGCGTTGGAGGTGGCGATTTCCGGCAATAGAGGGCTCCCAATGACACCAACAAGTTGTCCGAACAGCGGCGACATTTTTCTAGTAAGCTCCGACTAGCTTTCTTACGGTAAACTGTGCAGTACTCTCAACCTCCTCAACCTTTCAGTCCAAAAACACCTTCAATCGCTGCAAACCAAGCAGATCTGGACACGATGCTGCAATGGATTATCAATCTCACTCATAAATCACGCTCACGCTCAAATCATAACAAAAGACACTCCCAGCTCACTGAACGAAAAAAATGGAAGAACTACGTAACTGAAACAACGGAGGGGAGAAGGGAGAAGGGAAGAGGGAGACGCAGGGTCTGTCGCTCCGCCCACAAGTGGGCCAATCACGTAATTTCGTCCCTGAGTCAGGCGAAATCACCTTTTCGTCTGACTCAGGGACAAAACTACGTGATTGACCCACGTGCCGCAGAGCAGGAAAGAGTAATTCAAATTTTATGCATTTTGTCCAAATTTAGGATGAAACCATTAAATAAAAAAATCATAAATTAATTTTATCTGGTTTAAATCGAAACAGGTGCTTAGTGGCAAAAGTTTGCCCAAAACAAGGAATAACCTTTTATTTTATTTTATTTTGATAATTATTTTTTAAATTAATATTATTTAAATCATTGTCCCTTATTTAAATGTGAATTTATACAAAACGACTTGTGTGGATGTGGGACTATGTGGCGCTATGTACCGTAAGAGATACATTACATGTCCACTATAGTTTTAATGAACTAACGTTCTATATTTGTATGAAATATAAGTAGAGAGATTAAATCTATGTTAATCTACGTGAGTTTAGGGTTAAAGTAAATTAATATCGGTAATTTTAAAATAATTTGTTGATTTTTAACTCTGTTAAATGTTAAATATTTTTAATTAACAAATTAATAAAGTTTCTATTATAATAGTATTAATTTTTTTCGACAAATAATATTTTATGAAATCAAAATGAAGTTATATATATAATTTTAAATATTCATATAATTTATTTTTATCAGTGTCGTTATTATTAGTCATTATGTTCATTTTCTTTTACTGTCATTAAACTCGTCAATTTTATTACTATAAAAAAATTATTTTTACTATAAAATAAAAATTCTTTATTTTACTTAAAACTTAATTTTATGATGTTTTTATGTTGTCATTTATAAAGTCAAGTATCACTCACTTCCTTTCTTTCTTTTCTTTTTGAAATTATACATTTC
Organism: Abrus precatorius; assembly: GCF_003935025.1. NCBI lineage: Eukaryota > Viridiplantae > Streptophyta > Magnoliopsida > Fabales > Fabaceae > Abrus > Abrus precatorius. Next base: position 27,235,785 of record NW_020874292.1, on the reverse strand, counting down.
TTAATTTTTTCATCTTTTCAATCTTCTTGTTGTCACTTTATTATCATAAAACTTATTAGTGTATTTCATAACAAGTTGAAACTTTATAAAAAGGGAGATAATATGGATAGAGGAAGGAGAAAGAGAAAAGAAATTTTGAAGGGAGAGTGGTAGATGGAAGGGTGAGAGAAGATAAGTTTAGTGGCATCACTAAGAATATCATGAGTAAAAAGAGAAAAGGAGAAAAAGAAATATCATGACTAGGAACATCATAATAGCAATAATAAGGATCAAATTAGTCTAATTATTGATCAAAATAATATGAAATATCTTTATCATATATTTTTAGACAAATTTGAGAGTGTGTGTGAGAGTTAATATTTATCAAGTGTCAAATTTAAAGACTTACACAATTAATAACTTCTCATCGAATGTAAAATTGATAAATTAAATCGTTGTGTAAAAGTTTTTATCAAATAGATTAACTTTATAAAAATTTATATAAAAATAAAATTAATAGATAAAACGAGGTTAGAATGCAGCTGCTTCAGAATAAATTGGAAAGCAAAATCTTTTAAAACTTTATTTTTCACAAGATCGAACATAAGACTAGAGTTCCGTAAAAGAGTTCTGTAATGAAAGAAATTATTTCAAAACCTTACTTGTAAGTCGAGATATCTTTAAAATAATAATATAAATTGAAAATACTCAAAATTTGAAAGGGTGCCTATCACTCCATTTAAAGAGATATCATGATTTTAAAACATAAATATCAAATTTTGAATAATATAATTATAAGTGTTCAAATTATGTAAAATTTAATATTTATAATATAAAATAATTTATTGATTAATTTTATAAAAAATTATTAAGAAATATAAGCGTTAAATTTGTGTGTATATATATATATATATTCTTTATTTATATATCTTGTCTTAATTGATTTTTTAAGTAATATAAAAATGAAATTGCAAAAATGGCGTCGCCCGGACTCGAACCGGAGACCTTCAGTGTGTTAGACTGACGTGATAACCAACTACACCACGACACCATTTATCTTGTCTTAATTGATGGTATAATATAACGACCAATTTTAATTTTGATGTTATGTTTCTTAGTTACAATATGCTACAAACTTAGTTTTGAAAAACTAAGAAAAGAAAACCACAGCTACTGAAAATATTCTTTTTACTTTGTATAGCTGCAAATTTTTTATTTCTAAGAAAAATATTAAACAATACGTATTTTAGTGAGTTTAGTTTTGTTTTTGCATTAATATACAATCTGCATACAAGCGTATATATCGAAAGCAGTGTCAGTTGCTATGCAAGATTTATACAATAATATTTTTCAAGAAAATTTTCAAAAACTTTAAGCCTCAAGATATAAATACAGCAGACATATGGTTCTTATTTAGTGCAGTCCATTCTTCAAAAGCCTATTTACACAGATCAAAACGTGAGTACAAATGCCGTTGCTATGGCCCCAAAGAAAGCAGTTTGAAATTCCTTTTGACAACAAAATATCTAGCAAATTGACCTCATTGTCCTCATCAGTGACACTCTTTGAACTCCAGCATAATCATCGTTCCCTTGTGTTACATATATAACGGCTTCAAAATTACCACCTTACTGTTTAGCCTGCTCACAGAATCAACAAAAAGCTGTCAGTTGAGTCTTTTATATATGACAATGTATCACTAATTAAGTAGCATGTAATAGAGGAGCATAGACAGAGAGCTATATAAACAATACTAATCTGGTCACTGATACTATCAGCCGTCAAATGCTTCGCAAAACAATAGTTGTGGTTTCTATAATTCATAAATACAAATTAAATTTTTTATCGGAAAGTTCAAGACAGAAGACACTACAATTTCTTTGAGCCTGTAAAAATGTGATCGTGCCTAATTTATCTGGAGAGATACATTCATCAAATTGAGCTTATTATTTGGGGGGCCGTTGCACACCCTAGTATGACCTATTGGTATTGTTTCACTGCTCACTAAATGCTTCTAAGCCAACACTGTTTAAAGAATAGTTATGGTTTCCCTTTGTTGAGAGATGGAATTTCTATTTCCCTTCCTTTTAATTTATTTACTTCAAACAAAGAGGTTATAAGTAGCAAAAGCAAACAAAAAACAATCATGTCACTACACGAAGCATCTAGGCCCTTGAGATTCTCAAACTACAAAAAAAAAAGAAAGAAACAAAACCTAGTTTAGAAGGAGACGAGAATGCACCTGTGAATATAGGAAGGTGCCAAGAATTGCAATGGCAGCACCGAGAGCATTGATGGGCTGAACTGGAGTGTGAAAGATAAGGATGGAAGAGACAATTACAGAAATTCTCTTCATTGTGTTGCCAATACTAAATGTTAAGGGAGAAATCTGATCAAGAGACATGTAAGAGACTTGATTATACAAGTGGTAGAAGACACTCTGGGCAGCTACCCACCTACAAAAAATCAAAATCCACAAGACTAATATTAGTCCAACATTTGATGAAGTAAATCCATAGTTAATTTGCCAGAACCAAGAAATAAAAAGCAGAATTATAAGTAATCTTCTTGAACTAATTCAGAATGGAATAGTAAAAAGTCACAAATACACTTACACAACACGAATATAAAAGAGATAAAGAATACTGAAGATAAACAATATGCCAAGATTGTTGCACTTACCATACAAAATTGGGACCAATCTGAGACACAGCTGTTTGCCAGCCTGCAGCCCATACCTTGGGACCCTCCACAGCAATGGCAAAAGGTGTGAGAATTAATAGAGACAACATGGAAAGACAAGCATAGTAGTTCATTCCACTAACAGACATTCCTTTCATCCCTTTCTTTGAGAATATATTCCGGAATACAAATGCCAAGTTTGATATCATAGCCCCCATAAAGCCTGAAACATGAACAACAAAAAATTTTAACATTAATTATACTTATAGATTCTACGTCCTATAAAAAATGCGTGCTGTGTGATAAAATCTGGACTTTATTTTTCAGTAAATAGTCTTACCAATCATATTGAAATTGAGCTCCGTCACAGCAGCTAGTGCACAACCACCAATAATTGGTAACAATGAGAAGTAAACCTGCATAGGGAATGCTTCTCCGAGCAAGAACCTTGATACCAGGACACTGAAAGCGGGCTCTCCACTCTTGATGATGTGAGTGAATGAAACAGCAACTTTGGACATGCTCACAGTGGCAGCAACATGCCCAATTGTGTGTGCCACCGCAACCTGCACAACCACATTTGAAATTTCTTGGGTGAGTACTTCTCAATCAAGGTTTCTTACCACAAATTCACTAACACCATTTGGCCACCATGAATGTATTACTGAATTCAATTCTATCAGGTAAATTTCTCATGTCTGCTTGTCAAATGACATTTTCCGCTTTTATAGAATCATTATTAAAAATGTAGCAGACTTCATAAGGCTATAGTAGTTGTTATTGTTGTTTATGTATCATTATGATGTGAAAAAATAATAATGAAAACAAACAAAAAGGGTAATCTTACAGGAAAGAGGGCCTTCCAGAAGTCCAAGTTAACTTTTGGGACATCAGCAACCCTTGTGGCCCACGAGATTAACATCATGAGAGAGCCAGCAGCGAGGGACAAAGTAGAAGTGAGCCATGGGTAGGGAAAAGCATTCAAAACCTTCTTGTTGTAAATGTTGAAGACCACATTCAAAGCCCACCAAGTAGCAAAATATAACCCAATCTTGAGCCTCTGAGCAGCCTCTTCACCTGGCAACTCAATGTTAATCTCTAGTGGCCTTGACCTGTCTGCTTCATAGGCCTGGAACTCAGTCACGTTCCTTCTTCTCATCAATGCCAAGTTCTCAGTGGATTTAAGGTAGAGAGGTTTCTGGGAATTACACAGCAGAGAGGGACCCATGTTTTGTTCAGCATTTTGAATTGTGGGTGATGTGAAAAGTTGAGACCTTGGAGCAGGAAGCTTTCTGCTTGAGAAAGCAGAACAAGTGAGAGACGATGCTGTGTACTTGACCGAAGAGATCATTGTGCTTGCTTGGCTTGTTCTAATGTGTAAAAAAAAATGAGCTTAATTTGAAGGTGAAAACAGATAAAGGGACAGTGAATGAACAACAAAATTGACGAAATTTGTGTGTTTTATGTTGTGTACTAAGTAGTTAACGGGTTGGTTTGAACCGTTGAGTATGAAGGATTCACAATGGGGAAGAGCTTAACGATTGTTGCAAGGAAGAGAGAGGTGCTAAACTTGACATTATATATAGGACAGGGTGACATGCTTGTAACAACAAACCGCGTAGATTATTGCTGAAAAAAAAATCTGTCATTTTCTTGTGTGATTTTTTAACAGTATCTTCTCTCAAATATCTCTAGAATGTACAAAAATTCAGTTTAAAATGAAAAAAAATATTTAATCTCTATTAGAGTCTATAAATTTATTTAGTATGAAAAAAAAAGGTGATTAATAATGTAATTAAAATAAAAAATAAATTGAATGAAGAACATGATGTAAAGGAAATAATAGGAGGATAGAGGTGAGAATAAGGTTCATTTTAAATTTGATGTAACTTGGGTGTTAAGTTTTCTTATTGTATTATTTTTTAATATGTTAAAATGGTTCATACATCATTATAGTTGAACATTTAAAATGATAGTTGCGATGATTTTATAGTTATTAGAATATAATAAACCAAGTTATTATTAAATGGTTGGCTCAGACGATATGAGTTTAAATCTTTTTAAAGGTCTTAAACTTTAATTATATATATATATATATATATATAATTATTAAAAAAGTTATTATATTATATTATATTTTTTTTTTAACTTGAACAATATTATTTCATAAAATTATTTGTTACTAAAATTTTGTAAGTTAATTAACACAACATATTAATGTTTAAAGTTCAAGTCTTTATTAATCTCCCTCTCTCTCGTTTAATCAATGTTGGCACATTTTATTGAATTTTTTATAATAAAAATAACATTATAACAGCACCTATAAACTCTATATTTTTATGAAATCACTTCTATATTATAATCAATAATTTATGTTTTCTCTGTCAGTATCTTTTTATTGTCTTTTTTGTGTGTGTGTGTGGTTTTGTGTATTGTTACTAAAGAATTACCTTACCGGCACACAAAAAATGAATTTACTAACTATAGATTAGGCTTAAAATTGATATTATAAGACGTAGTATGAACATAACATTTTGAACGCATCCTTTGCGGATTCATAAGCTAAATTAAATAAAACAAAATAACAAGTAAATAAATGCTAGTTTACATCATAAGAGAGATTGCTTATCACATAAATATCAAAAAGTAAAAGAAAGCAAAATAAAAACCAGAATAAAGTGTTGAAAGTTTCAATTTTGGTATAATTATCAAGCAAATCGAATATCATTATATTAAATAGTCCATTATACCAGCGTTAGGTTTTTATTAGCATAATCCTCTTCACTAGTCAACGATTCTTTCGAAATGCTTGTTGAACTTTCAACATGGCAGCCCTGGAGAAAATTCAAATAATTATATTTGTTCGCGGGTTGAAGTGAGGTTGATTTTTCTGGAAATTGTATTTGTTATGTAATAGTTTTTATAATATCATTATTCTCTTTTTATTATATTATTGTATAATTTCCTTTTTATTGTTTAAAAAATTATACAAATACAACTACTCTTGCACTAATCCAAATCATGTATACAGTTATTTTTTACATCATCTAAATTTAATATGCATTTAGATAAACAAATTAATTAAAGTCTGTATTCAATATGTTTTTATAAAATAAAAATTAATTTATGAATTTGATTATAAAACTTTTTACGAATTTAAATAAACTGTGTACAAACTCTGTAAAAAGATAATCATTATAAATTAATTTTTTTATTTTGTTTTCTATCCCACTAATTTGTGAGAGAATTTACATAATTGTCCATACAATTAAAATTTTGATATAAACTCTACCATTAATTAATAAAAAAGACATCAGTTCAATTAATATGCACGGTTGGTAATAAACAGGTTCAAATTAACTTATATAATTTATGTCTTGGTGTTTATCTAGGGCCCTACACAAGAGTGGGATGATTAGAACTGGTGCAACAATAATTCTGCTTCAACCTGTAGCTTCTGCTCATTTTGCACCGCTAATTTCATTGCAACTGCTTCTAGGCCTCGAAATATATGCCTAAAAGACAAATATGGATTGAGGGCTGAGAAGAAAAATCTTAAAAATCTGAAACTTGAAAGACAGACATCACCTGGTGGTGTTGAATCATATGACATGCAACTTGTCATGTTTAGCACATGATGATGCTGATTACCAATGTTTTGCGCACTGCAAATAATTCTCGTGCCATAATTCTGTATGATTTTGTGAGGTGTGCATGCGCGGGTAGATTTTTTTGAGGGGGATTTTTCAAGTCATTATTGACGGCTAGAGTGCATCATGTGGGTTGGGTCCCCTTGTGTTGTGATTGAAAACAACATGGCTTTGTGTTTCTTTGCTAATCACAGCTCTTGCATTTTGGAAGTAAGCTATGGTAGAACTTCAATTCTGACCGTTCAGAAGCACAACGATGCCTCTTTCCTTGGCTTAAAGTTTAAACACGGTTTGGTTAGGTACGCGGTATTAGAATTTTAACGGAGACAACTGGTTTAAACTTTTTGTCTATTTGTCTACCAAGTTTTTTATAATTAAAATTTATACTCTTCTATTATATTTCAAATAACTTTTATCTATTAAGTGTCTTCTATTTAATCTTCAAATTTAAATTTTCACTATAACTTTCTAAATAGTTTTAATTTAGTTGTTGTAACTTGTATTTAATTTTTAACTTTAACTTATACTTTAAATTTAGATTTATATTGTAAGTCTTATTTTTTTATTATTACATGAACTTTTTTTAAAATTAAATTTTGACACCATATTAAAATTTATGTTCGGACTTATTTTAAGAATATGAGAGAAAATGAGCTTAAACTTAAATTACACATATTTTTCTAAAAAATTTTAATAATGGAAGATATCACTGGTTTCAAAAGAAAATCTGTCGTGTATTTTGAAATATTTATAAAAAATAAGTTGTTATATTTTTGAAAAAATATTTTAAATTTCTTATCCAGTGTATTAATATTAATATGTCCGACTTTTAATTATTTCTCTTATTTCAATAAAATATATTGAATGAAAAATGAAAACATTTAACACTTGAAATTGTTTAAAATTTCAAAATGTTTTTTTAATAAATATAAGGATTAGTAAAAACGTGCTATAATTAAAAAATTAAAATCATTCATTTATAAATTAACTTGGTCGGATCGATTGAAAATTTTAATTATAAAATTCAAATTTTGGTAATAAATATGTCAAGAAAACATATTAAAGAACATTTAAGTGTGAAATATATTAATTTTACTGCATAAGATAAAATAAACTTGATTATAAAATTTATTAATATAAATCGGAAAATTATTTATATTTTGGGCCTTTAACTCATCACTATTCGAAGTACAATAAGCGGTCCCTGATCTCACGTGATCATCACACTATCGTCGATCCAGAAGACTGGGACTTGACTGTCACATGAGATCTATCTCATTTTTACCCTTTTAATATGCATTGTACTATTTTTTCTCTCTCTACATGATAAAAATGTTCTTTTTTTACCATTTTATTGTTTGAATATTAAATAATTGGTGTTATATTCAATATCATATATAATAATATTTATTTCTCACTTATTTCTATTTTTTAATCTTTATTCTTCATTTATTTTTTTATGTAAACATTTCAAAAAGTGTCTATTGAGACAACAATAAATGTAGTGAATGAAAACAAGAAATATTTGAAAGGAATTGTTAGCATACAACACATAGATTTGATCATTTGGAGTAAGGGTATGTTATTAATGATAGAGATATTATCATAATTGTTTGTTAAAAATTAATAAGTGAAAAATTAAATTTTTTATTATTTTAATATAGTGTCGATTATTATTTTTTAATCAGCAGTGATAAACCATAATTATACATTTTTGTTAACCTCAATCCTATAAAATCACAATGAATGTTTTTTTTTAATTAAAAGTTTATTATTATTAGTTTCTTATTCTTAGTCTTAAGTTAACATTTTCTTAATTTATAAAAATACAGTTTTTATTTCTTAGGCATTATAAAATGTTTATTTAATCCCATTAAAACAAAGAGAGTTAGTTAAGGACATTTGGACAAAGTAGGGTGAAAAGGAGTAGAAATCAAATATTTTTGAGTAGGTCAATTTACTTTTGGTCCAATCCATTGGCATATAATGAACCATCTGCTTGGGCTCGTTGGAAGGCTTGGATCTCATGTAGTATATAGTGTGGGCTTGAAAGGAAGGGTACCCAAAAAATAATAGGTCATTTCTTTTTGCATTCATAAGTCAATTTTATGATATTGTTTTTAAAAGTAATTAATGTATTTTAGAAAGTTATTTTCTTGAAAAAAATGGATATGATTTTTTTAAAATACAAAAGGAAATTACCTTAAAACCACAATTTATGACGAGTAGCAGCATATTAACGAAACCACAACTTTTACTAATTTTATGAGAAAGTTAAATTTATTTTTTGTATAACTATAATTTTCTCAATTTTTTTTCTTATATTTTGTTTATACATTCTTTTCATTTTATCTCATTGCTTGTCGCATATGTCATTTATTTTTGTCCCATTCATTTTCTTAGTTAGTCAATTCTCCATCCACTGAAAGCAAAAATGTATTAATGATGGTTTATAATATATTCTTTATAATAAGTTGACAAATATCAATAAATAATTTAAAATATTTATTTAGCAATATTTTCATAAAATTTGTTTAATAATTGCTTCCTGATGTGAATGGAATGAAAGTGAAGTCCAAGTCCTCTAGCAAAATTACGAAATTACCATCCTTTTACCACCAAATTTTCCGACGGAAACCCCAATGTGTGTTGTGGAAAACTGATTGTGGACAAAGGGCATAAGGAATCATTCCATGGAGTCGTTGCACGCACAAATTAAAATGTCATTTTCTTACATTATAATGTGTGCTTGGTAGAGCTCATTTGTTAATTGGTGGATGTAATTGAATTTGGATAACGCGTGGCCCAATCCTTCAACTCACACCCGTGCATGTAATGTAACCAAATCTCCATTCTCATTTCTCTGTACTATACACACAACCCTTTAATTGAATGACATCATAATCATAATATACAGAGTGAGATTGAGAAGATCTTCATTTTTACTACTGAAATTCCCACTTTCTCCCTGTAGTCTTAGGGAAAATGGCTGTCTCCGCCAATAGCAGGATATCACTCTCCTCTGCTGTTCAGTTGCATGGACTCAAAAGAGGGAATGCCAGCAACTTGGGCCTTGTAAAGTTTTCTAGTGGAGAATTCATGGGTCTGAAGCTGAAGCTAACCCAACTTCACCAACATGGAACTCATAATAATGCATGTACAAAGAATGCTACTCAACGTATATGCATGTCTCTCACTACTGATTTCGTCAACCAACCCAAGGTTGATTATATTACTATTACTTAGCTCACTCCTTATTGTTATACTTTTAATTTTTTAATTAGTTTTAAAGTTGAAACTCGTAAACATAATTTCGAGTGTGCAAAAAAGTTACATGTTTTCTTACAAGGTATAATGACACTTTTTCTGATCTTTGTGAGGAGACCCGATATACACACACATGTTCAAATTTTCTTTTTGAAGTAAATTTTGTTTATAAGAATAGAACTATTAACTTTCTTATTACTAGCACTTTCGCATTCACTGAAGCCATACGAAGGTAGCTGCTGCTAGACAGTCTTCAAGTAATTATGTTTACTCATTTTATTCACAAATTTATATATACCAATACCATATAGTTCATATTATCTTATAATGAATTTGTCTGTGAGGAGTTGAATAGCATGACACAGTATATGTCAGAAAAAGAAAAACTTTAATCGATACAAATTGCAGCCACATTAATGATTTATGCATGATTGGTAAAAGGAATTTCTGAAGGTAACATTATTAGATAAAAATATTGAACTATGACGAATGAGAATATGGGGTGTTGCAGTTGACGAACCTAGATGTGGATAAAAAGGACCCAAGGACGGTTGTGGCAGTGATACTTGGTGGAGGAGCTGGAACTCGTCTCTTTCCTCTCACTAAGCGCCGTGCCAAACCTGCTGTAACTATCTATTTTTACTCTCTTTTTAATCCGTTAATTATGATTTTAATTAGATATAGATCTGTGCAAAAACATCTAAATTCATTAACTACTGAAGGATAAAAAACACATACCAAGATAAAGATAAATATAATTTAAGGATATCTCTGTTGTCACACCTATATATCTATTTACAACTCTCTCTTTTAGGTGATTTTTGTTTGAAATACAATTTTTTCTTTCTTATAAATATATCAACAGTAAGAATGTCGAATTTTTCCATGACAGGTTCCCATTGGAGGTGCTTACAGGCTGATTGATGTTCCAATGAGCAATTGCATCAACAGTGGCATCAATAAGGTGTACATCCTCACTCAGTTTAACTCATTCTCACTAAACAGGCATATTGCACGTGCTTATAACTCTGGCTCTGGAATCACCTTTGGAGATGGTTACGTCGAGGTACCTACCATTTTCCAATACCACATGCTTGCAATGTGAGAGTGTGTGATAATAATTAGTTTCGAAACTTCTTTAGAAAATAAGCTAGTAAATGAAGAATTATGATAATGATGATTATCTAAGAGAGTTTGTTGTGTTTAGGTACTTGCAGCCACTCAAACTCCCGGGCAGGCAGGTAAAAGTTGGTTTCAGGGTACTGCTGATGCTGTAAGGCAATTCCACTGGCTATTTGAGGTATTACACTACCATTTTGAGAAACAAAAAAAATCTTTGAATTCTCAAATGTTTTGCGTATATTGTTTATGTTGTTCAAATGGCATATCTTATGACATAAATTACAGGGAGTAAAATTTATTACTTTAAATGGCCAAAGTTTGAATTCATTTGAGAATTCAAATTTCCCAGGTTTTGTTAGGTTGATTGTAGCTAATTAAGTTTCAAAATAATTTCAAAGACATCAATTCGTATCCTGAAAGTGTTGATAATGTGCCGTTAACCATTTTCTTGCTGCATTTCATACATAAAAATTTACCAAAACTCCCATTGAAAATGATTGATTGTTAAAGGTGGTCAGATGTTTAGTATGATGATGTAAAGCATGTTTTTCTTTTTATAGGATCCGAGAAGTAAGGATATTGAGGATGTATTGATTCTTTCTGGAGATCACCTCTACCGAATGGACTACATGGATTTTGTTCAAGTAAGCCATCTTACCATTTAATCAAACATCCCTTTCATCTCTCAATTTGATTTCACTAGAAGTATTGACTATTACATGTTTTGACTCATTGTATCCAGAATCATAGGGAGAGTAAAGCAGATATCACTCTTTCTTGTTTGCCAATGGATGACAGGTAGGTTACTTGTCCTGCATATTAACATTTTAATAATTTCTATTAAGAAAATGGTGCCAATTGAAAGCTATTTCAATTTCCATAATCCTTTAAATGTATAGCTATTTTAATATGTTTACGCAAGTCGACTCTGAGAGAGGAACTGGCTTTCTTATCTCTCAGTAGGATAGTCTTTATCATATATTACTATTTAAATCTCGATCGTGCATTCATGATAGCCGTGCCTCAGATTTTGGTCTAATGAAGATAGACAGAAAAGGAAGGATCCTTTCATTTAGTGAGAAGCCTAAAGGAGAAGACTTGAAAGCAATGGTAAAAGTCATGTTAATCATTTTGCTAAGACATGGTAAGTTTCAAGAATCAGCTAATTCTGCTTCATAATTTAGCAAGTAGATACAACAGTGTTGGGCCTTCCACGGGATGAGGCTGAAAAGAAACCATACATTGCTTCTATGGGAGTGTACGTCTTCAAGAAGGAAATACTTCTTAATCTTTTAAGGTACTAATAATTATCTATTAAATTGTTAAAGTTTTCCCTGTGGTTCACTTACAGAGATATGCACTGAAAATAAATTGATCCTATTTCAAAGCTGGCTTGCTAATTTCTATAATTTTATTTCATATAGATGGCGTTTTCCAACTGCAAATGATTTCGGATCAGAGGTCATTCCTGCCTCTGCTAGAGAGTTTTACATGAAGGTGTGATTGGAGATTTATTTCAAAGCATTTAAAAGGAATATCGTACTTGATGATTTTACCTATGGCATGGCAATATTCATTATTCTTTTATTGCAATACATGTTATATACTTGTGTAGCAGACGCAACCAAAGTGCACATCTTCTTGAACACATGCGCATCTTCATATACTAGGAACATTTATAGGAAAAAATTGCTTGCAGGCTTATCTCTTCAATGACTACTGGGAGGACATAGGGACCATCAGATCATTCTTTGAGGCAAATCTAGCCCTCACTGAGCATGTAAGTGTCAAGTTTATCTGTCTTGCTACTCTTTCAAGTATCATAACTAATGACTCTGTTAAGTTCATTTGGTAATTAATTAGGGAAAATTTGTCATGGACCCATAAATCTGTTACTACTTATTGCTCATTTTTGTATACATAATTAAATTAATTAAGGAAAATTTTTCATGAAATAATTAAACTTCATACTGTTATGAACAGATTAAAATTAATCTTTTTCATTTTGTTACCAGAGCACTGTATTCCCTTTTCAATCATTGAGATCTAAAATCTTTGTCATCTGGAAACTCCTGTAATTTTCAGCCACCCAGGTTTAGCTTTTATGATGCAGCAAAACCAATGTATACATCAAGGAGAAACTTACCGCCAACAAAGATTGACAATAGCAAGGTAAGTACAAATAAATCATACTCATGAAAAACTCATACTAAATAGTACTACAGCCATATCACCTGCTGAATGTGAATTTATTTGGGAGCTAAACCTGCATGTATGGAACCTATTGATGTCACTGCTTGCGCTTGGACTTTATTTTTTCCTGTTATATGGCAACTTCCTGCTATCAATTATTAATCTACAATATAATTATTTGTCCTTACGCAGATTGTTGATTCAATCATATCGCATGGGAGCTTCGTGACTGATTCTTTGATAGAGCATAGTGTAGTTGGAATCAGATCTAGAATTAACTCAAAAGTTCACTTAAAGGTTTGGTCTATCCATACCATTTATGTAAACATGTACATGGAGAATTACAGAAGAAGATAATGCAAAATGTTAACAATGGTAACATAGATACTTAATTCACAGATCAATAATTACATTTGACATAAAAAAATTCTTATACGATCATTCTTATATCACTTCCTTTTTTAGATAATAGTGTTAAAATGAAGTCATATTTTGATGTGTAAATATCATCACACTTAATGGATAGTGTAGAAAACTAGCAAATATCAAATCTATAGGTTTAAAATTCTAAGTGTTTCTTCTTCAAATATTTATAGGAAGTACATTTTGGTACATTTATTTACTCGGTAATTTCGTCTAGGTCCATTTTGTTACACATCTACATGCAGGATACAGTAATGCTTGGGGCTGATTTTTATGAAACCGACACTGAAGTGGCAGCACTGTTATCTGAGGGAAGAGTTCCAATTGGAATAGGAGAAAATACAAAAATCAAGTACCATTTGCAACTCTCACTAATCTCCTAACAATTTTGTTTCTATTGCTGCAGTTTCTCACTTTTTCTTGCATTTCTGCAGAGACTGCATTATTGACAAAAATGCTAGAATTGGAAAGAATGTTGTTGTAGCGAACTCCGAGGTATATTATATATGATATGATTCTTCTATTTTAAAGTAGTAAATCTAAAAAGAAATTGTTGCAATGCTGATTTTACTAAATTGCTATATTTAGCATAGTGTCACGAGAATTCAACAATAAAATGTTATAACAAGTGAGATAATGATTTTGTGTTTATGTTTTTGTCAACTAGTATTAAATTTATGATTGCATGAGCTGCAGGGTATACAAGAGGCTGATAGATCTTCACAAGGTTTTTACATCCGTTCCGGTATTACCATTGTGTTGAAAAACGCAGTAATTGAAGATGGATTCATCATATAGTAACTTCCCCAATCATTTGTTTGGCCCATACAAGAAACATACCCTGGATTTGAAGTTAGTATACCCACTTTTTTGGTGCATATATTCCCGCTTTCACTTCCCATATACAAACAATAAAAACCTCTTATTCATGTAACAATAGCATCAATGTGCCCATTATGATGTGTAAATGGATACATATAGAGATTCAATCATGATTATATATATATATATAGATATATGGGGCAGAAATTCGTGCTAAGCTTGAAGCAACTAAATACAACTTTTTTTTTTAATTCTTACCCTAGTAATTCACTGCTTTAATTCTTAAGTTTATCATTTTTAAAATTTCATTGCTGACAAAATAACTGTTTATTTTAGTCTTAAGTCATAAAGATGTCCATCATGTTTGTTTCTGCTATTAGTAATTGTCAATAATATTTAACAAAAGTTCTCACGTCTTAACATAAAGAAAACTTGCAAAATCATCAATTAAAGTAATGATTTACTTGTTCTCAACCAGTATATCTGTATGCCTAGAATTTCGCCTCTAACACCACTCTCCTGACCAATCAACTTTTATATTTTTACCCCTATTTATTTATATTTTTTTATCACATCTTTTACTTTATTTTTTTTATCTCTTTCTTTCTTTATTCATGTAACATCTCAAATTTGAATGTAATAATATCTTTCTGAACAATTAAGGACTTATTTAACTTAAAAATTTAAAAATTAAAACACACATAATGTGTCCGTGAGAATCATAACCCAAAAATAATTTCATTAAAGCTAATTATACTAATCTTCAAACCAAACTCAGATTGTGCTACGACCAATGCTATGAGAAGAATTTGCCAATCACTATGCAGGTCCCATTGCATCGCCGTCCAGTACTTCACAGTGACACTTTTCTTTAGCAACAGTGTGATGGAGCTGAGCATACTTTGAACCTCAATAATAGCCTCTTGTTTCCTCGAACATATTCGTCCACATATTTTAGTGTCTATTTAGATAATTTCTTTGATTTTTTACTCGACTAACAAAATAATTTATAGTATGAGAAAATGTTATCGTCCTTTGATCAAAGTAAAGCTATTTTTATTTATTTTATCAATACATTTTATATTTTATGATTTTTTTTTGTCACATTCTCATTTTGCTTTATACTTTTTAAATTTTTTTTCTTTGTTGTAGAAAATATGATTAAAAAAACTATGAAAAGAGCATCACTTATTCCGTTATAAGTCGATCTATTTCTATTCCACAGAAAAGGGTTACGTGTACGAAGGTGTCCGTTTTCAGCAACGTTCTTATGTTCAAAAGAATTTTCGGTATTTTGGGGAAAAGAATAATCCAAAGAGAAAGAAAAGAAAAAGACAGGTACTATTAGGTACATAACTTATAAACAGCACTGGTCGTAGCACGATGCTTAACTCAAATTTATCCTTACATAATAATTCAATATTTTTTAAAATAATTTATTATATTAAAAATTAGTAATATATAAAATTTATATTGACTTGAATTTAAAATAAATTTTGTCTAAATTATTAAATAGTATAAAAATGTTAAGTCTTATAAATCTATGAATTAAAAAACATAATAGACATCCCTTAAAATATATATATTCAAAAAGAGATGAAAAAACGATTGATGTAATTAATAATATAATGTAATAAAAAATAAAAGGTGTCATCTATTCTAAGTGTTAAAAAAATGACAAAAAATAATGTGAAACTGTAATAAAAAAAATGTGAAATAGACGACAATACTGACCAAGTATTTATATATCAAATTCATAATACTACTGAGTACAAAATGGCGGCAACATACAATACAGAAAAAGACATTGTGAATAGGATTTAGGAGTTAACGTTAAATGAAAAACTTCAAAACACAAAAAGGGAAAAAGAAATCCAAAATCAGAGTAATTAATAAATATAATAACAATAAAGTAAAGTGTTTAAGACAAAAAAAAATCCATAAGTCGTAACGTTGATTTCATCAAACCGTCTGAATCGGATTTTCCCTTCATTTTCTGCTTCCTTCCCTCTCTCTTTAATTCCTTTCTTTGAACTTTTACACACTCTCTTGTCCATTTCTAGGGTTCCTTTCTTCTTCTCTGTCACCTACCACCATTCACCTAACCATGGCAAATTTCACTTCTGTCTCTTCATCATCATCATCATCTTCTTCTTCTTCTTCTACATCTCTGTCACACATTCCACCCATTTCAGCCCCTTTTTCTTCTTCTTCTTCTTCTTCTTCTGCAGCTTTTGATGACTCTGTGGAGGACTCCTGCAGTATATGTCTTGAGCCCTTCAGCATCCATGACCCATCAACTGTATGATTTGATCCACCACTGTCCTTTTGGTTTGTGCATATGGGTTTCTGAAAAGTTGCGAACTTGAAAGAGTGATCGCATTCCCGTGAACTTGTTGATTCAGTCATGTTAAATTTTCATAACCTTCTTGAGCTTGTTAATTGTTAAAGTCTTCATTTTTTTACTGGGGTTATTAGACAGGAGTTCGGTGTGTTTCTGTTGACTTCATAATGTATTGGTCAAAACTTGACAAATTTGTTCTTTTGGGGAATTTGATATGTTTTCACCTTAAAGCTTTGTTTTGGTCGGGTTATTTCTATTGAACTTGCATAGCAATTTAAGATTTTTATCTTGCTTTGTTTTGAGATACATGTGAGGATCTGCTTCTGTCAGCAACAGTGGCTGCACTGATGCAAAACTTGAGGAAATCTTTGCCATGCTTTTATGTGCATATTTGAAGAAGCCTATTTTGTTGTTTGTAGTTATTTTTGCACCAATTGATAATTTTTTCTGCGTGAATGGCGATTAACTTTTTAACATCTCTCGAAGTGTATTGGAAAATTAAAATTGTTGAATCATTGTGAGAATTAAACATATCTTCAACCATGAGATATCTAATCTATTTTGATGTGTTTAATTATGCTTTATGTGCGGATGGGTTGCAACTTGCAACCTGTAGACAATCAAAAGGAAAATTTGCAAGCTGCCGATATTAAGTTTAATCCTATACTATGAACATAATATTGACGTTTCTTTTTCAATTCCAGGTTACTTGTTGCAAACATGAATATCATTTGCATTGCATTCTTGAATGGTAAGCTTAGTTTCTTAATAAAATAGACCATATTTTGATCTTATTTTTGCAAACAAATTCTCTAGTGTGAATTGTGATGGCTTGCTTCTTACATAACTCTTTTTCTTTAGGTCACAAAGAAGCAAAGAGTGCCCTATATGTTGGCAATCGCTTGCTTTGAAAGACCCTGCCAGGTATATGTTCACTTGCAAAAAATAACCATCATTATAAGAAAAAAAGTGTCACTCTTCCTCCTCCCTCTCAAGTGCTTGATAAAAGCCTTTGTGGGTATGATTAGACGGTTTCATCAATTACCTATCCTTTTGTAGCCAAGAGCTTCTAGCCGCAGTGGAGGATGAAAAACGCATAAGATCAAGAACAATACATTCATCTTCATTCACTAATTCTCGTGTCCCCCTTGAGCGGCTTAGTGATGACCATGTGAGTGAGATATCTAATAATTGGTAGTTTATGGAACAGTTTTATTGAGTTAATATTTATTGGTGTTAGTTTCCTTGATACAAGCACCATACTATCAGTCAATGATGTGAGGCAAATTATTCTGTTACAGGATGATTCTTGCTCAGACGACTCTGATTTTGATGAACAAATTATGCGCCGCCTAGTTGCTGCTGCAAGTAGAGCTCGTTTTGTTCAGAGACAAGAAAGGCAGAGATCAACTGGAGCAGGTCCATCAGAGGGTCTTGCCTTTAACTCTTCTGTGCATGTGTCTGGGGTGCAGCCTACATTTCCAACTTCACCATCTGGGGGTAGTTCACTGGCTTCTAGTGCACCTTCTATTTACATTCAACCTCCTGAGCTTGATGTCCCTTACAGACCCAGGTACTGGTTGTGCAAGACTTAAGTATAAAGTAGTGGCATCAGTGATTTATTGTGAAGCTATTTCCTCAAGTGTTCGGTTACTGATTTTTCATGTCATCATGTGTTCATTATTTCATGGGCCTTCTTCAGAGTTCTCTTTAGCCAGTCACCGCCTGAGAGTGAGAGGAGACCGAACACTTCTGAGATGTTTTCCTTTCCCGAGTCCATCAAATCCAAATTTTCTGCTGCTTCAGCCAGGTAACATATTCACGCTTGATTTCTTGTATGCTCCTATTAGTACCCTTCAGTGCTAATATATCTGAAATTTTGCTACAGATATAAGGAATCAATTTCAAAAAGTACCCGTGGCCTTAAAGAGAAGTTACTTGCCCATAATGTCTCAGTAAAAGAGTTGAGTAAAGGTGTTCAGCGTGAGATGAATGCAGGCATTGCTGGAGTTGCGCGAATGATTGAACGCCTTGATCTTACCTCAAAAAGATCCAGTTCTCCTGTCATTCCTGTCTGTTCTGAGGGAACTTCAGGCATCCCTGAAGAAGGGAGGTCTGTTGAAGGGAATGACGTCATGCATTCTCCTATTAAAGAGAGTGAAGGTGCAGTGCAGGATACTAGTTCAGATGTTCCCCCACTTGGTACTAACATGCTATCTGTTCAAATGCAAGCTCCTCCATGTGTTCAGGTTACTCCATCTATCAAATCCTTTGGTTTGTACTTTGAATATTAGTTTGTTTCAAGAAGTTAATCTGTTAATGTACAATTTTAAGGGGTTTTATTATCCACAGAAGACAGAAGAAGAAAAAAGAAATATGTTAATTAAGAGGAAGAGGAGTGCTAGGAACACACTCTAAAATATCATTTTTAACACACATTCTGTTTTATTAATTCAAGTTCACTGAAACTACAAAAGTAAGGATAATAATAATTAAAGTAAGACTCATGATTTTTGTGATTTCCAATAAATTTTAGCCAATAATAGTGTGTTAAAGAGTGTATTGTTAGCATTTCTTGTCAATTAATAACCAATAAACAACACAGAAGCCATTTCTTTGCCTCTGCCCTGGATCCAGCTTAAGCTGATTTGAAATTGAATTTGTAAATTAGTGCTTGATGGGGAAAAAAGGAAAGATGTAACTGCAGTTTTTTATTTGTTTTTGGTATTGTTTTCCTTAGTAATTTGCAATAGTTTTAAACGTAGACCTCTTACGGAAATTTAGATTAAAAAACAGCGCCAATAACTCTTTAAGGAACTGCACATAAATTTCACCAAAAGAAAAATCCACCTTGATTGGTATACTATTTACAGTTTTGTTAAAATGGCTGAGTTTGGGCAAACAATAATAATAATAATAATTTATTAAAAAAAATTATTATATGTTGTATTTCTAATAAAATCTTGTTATTACTATTTACTTGGACTTAGTCTTTAGGTTAAAAAAACCATAGTATATATTGGTGGTCTTAAAGAAATTGAGGGGCAAAATTGCATTTTGGTATTGGTGAATGTCTCTGGACAAAGTTTGAATGACATTACTTCAAAGTTGACTATTGACTAATGCTTTCAATGTGTTTCCATTCTTGATCCAGAGTGGACATGATGCTATGAAGACTTAGCTGGGGGTCATCAATTTTACTGTTGTGTGTCAATTGTCCAAAAAGAGGTGCAAGAGACGCCTTTGATAACCAATGTACCTGTTGGTATGCGTCCTGCATTGTTATCAATGGTCAATTACTTGTAAGAATTCAAAATATGTACCATCAATTTATAAAAGATTATTTAATGCATCTATCTCTTAGTTTGATGGATTCTTATTCTTACCCATGTTTCTCGTTTTTTATTACCCCCTTTTACATGCCTATTCTTCATACCCTTTAATGAAATAAGTCTCTATTACTCATGTTAATTAAATTAAAACATTATTAATTTAATTTATTATATTTTTTATTAATTTATCAATAAACTTATATAATTTAAAATCATTTTTAATATATGTTTAAGGATACAGTAAAAAACTAATAAATAATTTTTGTATTAGAAATATACGAGTTAATGTTATTAATTCATGATGTATTGTAATTTACAATTTGTTATATATACGTTATTATTGTATACTTTTTGGCTCATTAAAACCATTTAAAAATGTTTATATAAATATTAATTAAAAAAATTATTACTCATTTAAAAGTTTATAAGAAAAATAATTTAATATTAACAACTATTAAGAATAAACATTTATAGTTGCTTAATTATAAAATTATACTGAATAATTTTATAATAAAAATATATAAAATTTAATCACTTAGATTAATATTTTTAATAATTTTGATTAAGGACAAACAAATTCTAGACAGAGTTCTGTTATACATGTGTGTCTACTGTTTAATGTCTAGAAGTTACAGTATACATGTATTTGGTTTTAAGTTGTTTTATAAGCTACACAGTGTAGCTTCTACCAAATAGACACTACTTCAAAAACTTTAAAAATTATAAGACACCGAGTGCAACAAATAAAGCTAATTAATGCAAGATTAACATAAAATTATAGATCTTAAGAAATTAAAGATATAGGGAACATATATAAGACGTTGGTTATCAGGTAAAAGGTGTGAATTCTGATAATTTAATTTTATTAAATAGTCAGTATTAAATAATAAATTCATGAATTTTTTTTAAAAAAAATAATGACTTTTAACTTAGCACATGAAATTCCAAAGCTATTAATTTATGCAAAATTCAATGATTAAAAAAAATGTAACAGACCTACGCGTATTTGGCCTCACTAAAACAAAATGGAGAGAAATGAGTGACACTGCTATTAAAAAGAATTGAAGAATATGATTAAGGTCTTCAATGCATATATAATAATATATCATACAATTTAGTCATTGCTTCCGGTACTAGAAACCTGTTTTAGTCCCCATGTATAATATGGACGATAAAATTTGATTATCCGAAGATGCTCATATTAATATAGGTGGCACCAAGTTGATAATCCAAAATAGTTTTGGTAATTTAATCTATTAATGATAAAAAGTTTTATATTGATTTACCTTTATATTAAGCGTGAACTATCTATAATAGAGTTTTTCTAATTTTAGATTAAATTGGAGTCATTTTTATAATTAAAGAATTAACTTTATTTTCAATAGTTAAACATTATATTAATGTCAACAATATTTAAATATTAAATTAATAGGATAGAGTAAACTCGTTATGCTTATACTTTTAACTTGTATACAATTTTAGTTTCTCTAGTTTAATTGTTCATATTTAATTCTTATAATTTTTAAATTGTTCAAATTAAGTTTTTCATTTTAAAATTTCTTCTAATAATTAATAGAAATATAACAAAGATGTTATATATGATTGATTTATATAAATTCACAAAAAATACATGAAATAATTTAAAATTGAAATAAAAACTTATATATATTTATTTAAATTTTATTTTTTTATTAGTTTATAGAAATCAATAATTTGTCATATTTTTATTATTTTTTAATTAGTAGAAAAGAATTTAAGATAAAAGGCTTAATTTGAAGTTTAAAAATTAAAATTAAAAAGAATAAAATCATACATAAGTTAAAGTTTGAAAACGAAAAATACAGTTAAATCAAATTAATATTGAATGCATCAACTTATGTAACTTTATCATGTCTTTTGTTTTCTTTAATATTTTTAGTTTTTAAAATTGGCATAGTATGCATTTAAAAACATATTTAGAGATTAGTCATTTAAAATATTTTTTTAAGCTAAACGTGATTCCTCACCTTGAATTGAGTTCAAATAAGATTTGAGAGATTAATGGACCCAATTTAATTCAAGCTTTCTCATTTGAGTCAATTTTGAACTTAATTAAACCATTTTTTTTATCAGTGTGTGCTACCTACATCCTTAGTTTAATTTTTGGCAAGTCACCTTCAGTTTAGTTTTATGGCCAATTTTCCCGAAAAACAATAATAAAGATCTTGCTAAATAGAACATTCTTCCTTGATAAATACTTTTTATTAAAAGTTATAATAGAAATGCATTAATATTTTTTTAATAACAAATACTTTTAATTATTTGAACTAATTAGGATTTGGCAAAAATTAAAACTTGTAAAGGGATGCATGATCATGGGTAGAAAAGTGATGGAAGCCTCAATAAGATAACGAATAACATGATCTAAAGCGAGACAACAAAATAAAGCAATGGAGAATCAAACATAAATATGATGTGATGCATTCTTCAAACTTTTTCCCTGTATAACTTAACCTTGCATCCAGGTAAAAGGAATTATTGACTAGAGAAATTACAAGTCCAATATTTAAAAAAGGACAAATTTTAAGTATAAAATAATACATATAATGCCCTTTTTATTCTTCTGAGAGTTTTACTTTGACCTTCAGTACAAATTTTTATTATACATCTTATTAACATAATATTTCAACTCTAATTAGATAACAGTATTTACAGTACTGTACCTAAATTTTTATTCCCGAAAAAAAGTAACATGAACTCTCCTGTTACAACATTAGGTACATTATATTATACAAAGAACCCAACAAATAGCTCAAATAATCTCTTTCAAAATGGTCTGCGCATCAGAAACCGTGACAACAGTTGGATCTCTTTCGACATGAAGAGCCTTAATCTTTCCATCTACCACATATGCTGAATATCTACAAGGAAACCACTTTTCTAAAGACTAGCTGTCCATTTTATAGTTTTTCTTATTTTTTAATTCTAATTTCTGAAAATAATTGCTATGTCTATATCATCTGTATACATTATGAGCATGAAAATAGTATGACATTGATGTTAACATATGTCCTTCGTTATGTTACCAATTATTTTTATAATATTGGAAGAAAGCAAGTTCTCTCAGACATCAAAACCAAACAAATGTGATCATGTGAATGACAGAATGTTTCCAATCTTAATTTAAGGAGGGTATATAATACATACCTTTCAGATCGAGTTCCAAGCAAAGCATGAG
Organism: Abrus precatorius; assembly: GCF_003935025.1. Classification (NCBI taxonomy): domain Eukaryota; kingdom Viridiplantae; phylum Streptophyta; class Magnoliopsida; order Fabales; family Fabaceae; genus Abrus; species Abrus precatorius. Next base: position 27,212,754 of record NW_020874292.1, on the reverse strand, counting down.
AGAGATCAGTAACTAATTTCAAGCTTTTGTGAAATCTCCCATTGAAGTCCCCATAAAACTCAATCTACAATCAAAGTTTAAATACATAATAAAAAAAGGCAACACTTAAAACCAGTACCCGAAAAAAAACAATAGAGGTGTATGTAAAATAACAAATTAACAATGGCTCTTCAAGGCTAAAAATGTAAAACAAATCACCAATGCAAATGCGAAGGAGAAAATCACCCTTGAAGCACATCAAGTCTTCAAATTCAATATAGTAAAGCAAAAAGATAAGGATAACTTACAGCATCTTTGGCTTGAAGCTTCTCTGCCCACTCATTCATAGTATATGGATCATTAATAGCAACACAAATAACAGAATCGATCCCCTTTTCCTTAAATTTGTCAATATTATTCTTGTAATTTGGAACATGCTCATCTGAACAAATTCCGGTGAATGCACCCTTGAATGAGAGCCAAACCATTAAAAACAATATTGTGAAATAAGGTTTAAAAAAAAAAAAAGAGCAATTTTTTCATACAATTTTATTTCTAAACATAAAAAACTCTATTGTGAAACAAGGTTAAACAAATATAGCACATTTTTTTCATACAAATTTATTTCTTAGAACACAGGAAATATTCATTTTGTCACGTAAAATGTTACTGAAATTTTATAAAACAAGTACAACAAACACCAAAGAGACCAACCTAAAATACATCAACGAATAATAAAAATGTGAAGTTAACTCACCAGGATTCCAAAGATGACAACTTTCTTGTCCTGGAACATCAAATTATAGTGGGAAATAAAAAATGACATTAGTAACTGACCCAATTGAAAATGAGAATGGCGTAGAGAAATGAAGTAGAAAAGAAAGTGGGGACCTTGAAGATGTCTTCAAGAGGAGTTGTTGAGAAATTAGAATTGAAGGCTTCGTCCCAGGTGCAAGCTTTCTGGAGAGAGAGATTGGGTGCAATGGAGAGTATGTCAGTCCCTGGTGCAACCTTGTGAATAGAGGAAGAATTTCCGATCCCAAGAACTGCACACAATGAATTCATGGTTCGCTTCAGGAAAGTGAGTGCCATGGCGTCGTGGGATTCCTTTCGTTTTTGTTGGAAATGCCAATGGAACAAACAAATTAACAATAACTTTTGCGTATACATAACTCATCTGCTAAACGAACCATTTCATTCTTGTCTTGTCCCTCAATCTACCTTTTTGTGTCTTGTCTTCAGAATTTGTACGCACCAATTTATAAATGCACGAAAATCAGATGCACGCACAGTTGCTGTTCTCAAAATTGGAGTTTCACCTCAGTAACATTGATATTTAATATTAGTGTGCTGCTTTGATAAAACTGTGACTAGCAAAAGGTCATGAAGTGGAGTTGAGGAAACAAGAATCTGGGTGGCACAATCGCGTTTTGAATAATATTGCTTGAAAGTGATGTTTTGCGTTGAAGACTTAGCTAGGGCTCATCAATTCTATACTTTGATACCATAAATATACTTGATATACTTAGTTCGCTTCATGAAATACTTTAGCGCAGGCGTGAAGATGCGTTAAAAACCCGTGAATGCGCTTTCGACACGACTTTGTATAACTTTTAAGGCTAACGGTAGATCCATGGTTCACTTAGGGGTTCTACGTTTTGCAGTCTAAGTCACTTCAATAATAAATATTACTTGTTATATATAGAGTGTTTTTCCCCTACCTCGTTCTACTGTGTTCTAAGAAGTACGGATAAAACACACAGATCCTAGTCCTATACTGATGTGAAAAACAGTGAAATATAAGACACCTGATTTTATTGAAATATATAAAGTTAATATAAAAATATAAATATTAGGATTGATAGCATTTTTGTGCCTCTATTATAACCAATATGTTGTCGTGGTCTCTTGAATTATTTTTTGTATTTGACTTTACTTTCCATATTGAATGCATTAGAAAAAAAAAAAAAAGTGAAGGCAATCCCTAATAGAAAGAATGGCAGAACCTCACCTTACATATTTTTTAAGCATGTGTAGAGAAAATCTACAGAAATCTAAGCAGAAAGAGCAACTTAGGTGGAGAATAACCTAAAGTCTAGAAACAAAAGGAGACTAAAAAAATAATACAAGTAAAACAATTAAGATAGACTTAGATGTCAACATTTTTTCTATAGAAATTATTGTTTATTAAACATTATAGTATTCTTTAATTTATGTAACATAACTTAATCAGGAAAAGCCTGGTTATTGTTTGGACCCCAGCCGGATGGGAAACAATTTACAGTTAAATCTATTGTTAGCTTCCCTTTATATAAAACGATCAAATCCTAATTTTGCATTCAAATAATTAGGGGTTTAGCATGGATTTTGAAATGATTTTGAAGTTTTATAAACGAGACACTTGATAAAATTAGAAAAATCTTGTATGACGTTATGTTAGAGTTTTTAAGAGAAAAAAACTTGACATTTTCTAATTTGGGTTGAAATATAATATTTTGGTCCGTGAATTTTAAATAAAAAAAATTATATAATCAATTCACGGAAATTATATAAAAAATTGAGTTTTGATTGTAGCAATTGAAAAAAGTGATATAATACCTGTGCCATAATAACTAAATATTGAAGTGATATTATACCAAACATACAGCTTATAAATGAATGCTTGAAACTTATTTCACCATATAACCTTGCATTCAGGGAATAGGGAGCAGTGACAACAAGAATAACAAGTCCAAAATTCAACTCACAACATTGGATCAGGTGGGAGCATTAGGTACATTTTATTAAAGACTTACAACCTACATAAATACAAAACAACAGAAACTTCAAATCTGTCCCAAAATGGTGTCTGCACCAGAAACCTTGACATCAGATGGAGCTTCTTCAACATTAAGAGCCTTAATCTTTCCATCTACAACATAAGCTGACCATCTACATGAAAACAACAGCTACTCTTTTAAGAATTGAAATCTATAATAAAATGACAAAATCCATGTCTTTTTATAGAAATCAGCACTGTTCTAAGGACCGCTCTCCAATCAATTTAACCATATCAAATGGCTAGCTTCTAGAATAAGGGTACCCCCAAAAACCAGTAACAAATCAGGTTGAATCACAATTATTATTAATTTTTAAATCCTAATTTCTAAATCATATGTAAAGTATTTCCTCTTTAAAATTGTACATTTACGAGTCTAAGATAGTTTGACATTGTTAAACATATTTACTTTGCCATATTACATTATTTGGTAATCTCTCACCACATTACTTCCAATTTCAATTTTATTCATTCAATTTTTTAAAGTCATAGCTTGACACCTCACAGTTTTTGTGTTTGGTAACATTGGGGGATTGTTGAGGAGGAGTTCCCTCAGATGTTAAAACCAAACAAATGTTCATACAAAATGAGTCTAATCTTAGTTTAAGGAGGGTATAAAGTACCTTTCAGATCGAATTCCAAGCAATGCACCAGACAGATCAGTGACTAATTCCAAGCTTTTGTGAAAGCTCCCGTCAAAGTCCCCATAAAACTCAATCTGGAAATAATTATTTTAATTAAAAGGTAATGCACATAAGTAAATCCCCATTGAAAAACAAGGAAAGGGAAATACCCAATAGAAAAATTCTAATTTATCAAGGTATAGGTTGATGCATGACAGTCAACATAAAAAGCTCCATGTTCTGGACCTCTCTCATGGGTCGTTTACTCAGGTCCAGAAATATAGGAACCCCACGGGATCTACGTCCTCCTCACACACAGGGTCAGACGTACCCAATTTTTGAGGCAAACTACCACACACACCGCAAACAGTTATATGAATACTAACAATTGTAATTTGTACCACAAAATTGGTGGCATACCTTTGTCCATGCAATTCTACCAAAAAAAGGAGAAAGGGAACCCCATATATATATAAGCAGAGGCAATATACACGCACTAAAGGTACACACCCATTCCATCCTTTGGTTCCTCTACTAGTGTCCATTCTAAATTGAGCGTGAGAGTGTCTTTAATAAGAATCCATCCCCATTCAGTAGAGAGGAATAATGTTGGAGCAAGGAGTCACTCCAGAGGAAGAGGAGAGAACACTCCAAATTAAGTTACTGAATGCATAATTTATACTGAATAGCTCAATCTTCACATGGATTTAAAAGCCACCAATTACTACAAGTTTCATACATTTCATTTAACCACCAAGTCACTGAAAAGGAATTAAAAGAGCCATGCCCTTTGCCAAACCAAAAATTGCTGGCCCTTTTTATTATCTTTAAACTAAATGCCAGCAGAAACAGACTTTTGATTTTGATGCATTATCTTCAAACTCATGACTAGCGCTACCAAGATGACAATGCAACAAAGGATATCCAAACTTAAATTAGAAATGAATAACAGATTGAATGATCTTATAGTTTTGTTATAAGATATTGGCAAAACAAAATTCAACAGAAGTGCACGAAAAGAAATACAACGGTTTTTCAAGGCTAAAAAGTAAAAACTAATCACCAATGCAAATGCAAGAGTGGAAAAGCACATGAAGCCTTTAATAATAAAGCAAGGTTAACTTACAGCATCTCTTGCTTGAAGCTTCTCAGCCCAAGCATTCATAGTATATGGATCATTAATAGCCACACAAATAACAGAATCGATTCCCTTAGCCTTAAACTTATCAATATTATCCTTGTAAGGTGGAACATGTTTGTTTGAACAAACTCCTGTATATGCACCCTGAGAGATGGCCAAAGCATGAAAAACATTACTTTGGAATAAATCTACATTAACAGAATTTAAAAAAAAAAAAAAAAAAAACCACATTTCCCAGAACAAAGGAAGCATTTATTCATTCTGCCACGTAAAATAGCACCGAATTATACAAAACATGAACAACAAACACCAAATAGACACCCAAAATACATCAACTTATAAAAAAAAGTTATCAAGTTAACTTACTGGGAGCCCAAAGATGACAACTTTCTTGTCCTGAAACATTAAATTGAAGGTAGAAAAATAGGACATTAGAAATTGAATAAAAAGGAAAAAAAGGGGGTATGAAAAAAAAAATGGGATGGAGAAAGTGAAAAGGGAAAGGGGACCTTGAAGATGTCTTTGAGAGGAGTGGTGGAGAACTTGGAAGCAAGACCCTCATCCCAGGTACGAGCTTTCTGGAGAGAAACATTGGGTGCGGCAGAGAGTATGTCAGACCCAGTTGCAACCTTTGCGTAAGACCTGATCCTAAGAGCTGCTGACACTTTCTTGATGACTGAAGAACCACCTCGATTCACCATAGCCGATGCCATCACAAGGTTTGTTACGATGACTGAACTGTGTTCAACTGCAAGTTGCAACTTGGAACATTACATTCCAAAACTCATGGGCCTTTTCCTTTTACATCACCGGGCTCTCTTTTTTGGGCCTTCACAAATGCTTAGTGCCTGTGAATATGTTGATCTTAAAATGGGCTGAGCCCAATTATTGTGTATAGTAAACGTTCAAGCTCATATTTAGCCCAGCTCGATTTTAACTAGGAGACATTTGATACATAGTTTACTTACCAATAAATATTTTTATATGAAAATCTGTCTGACTATGAAACTTATTAAAATAAATTAAAAAACTTATTTAGATAAATTATACAAAAAATTTACCGAAATAAAGTTGTAAGCTATTTTTATAAGTTGTTCATGAGTTGTTGCAAATATTATTTAGAAAAATAGAGCATAAAAGACAACACTGAAGAATTCAAATCCAAATCCAGGTCACTATTTTAATCCTTCCTTTATGGGCTTAAAGATTAAAATAATACATTTTTAAAAAATAATTATCAAATTAAAATAAAATTAAAACATATTCCCTGTCTGGGGTATTTTTTGGCCACGTCAGCTCTGATTTCGTATATTAATCAGATGAAATTATTTTTATTATTTTAAATTTATTCATTTCGTCTAAAAGAGGGACGAAATAAGTTAAATATTGACATCTGTCATGCATTTCGTATATGTGAGAGGTGAAATAATGGACATGTGTCAAGTTACTATTAATTCGTCTCAATTTAGGACGAAATCATAGGATCTGAACACGTGGTTAAATCTTATTATTTCGTCTGTAAAAGAGACGAAAAGGGTCCGTAATTCCGTCTCCAATTCAGACGAAAAACATTTCACTTTTTTTTGTCCGTTGGTCCGTCCCTTGTGGCTGCACCCTTTTGTCCAACCAAATGTTACTATATAAAGTGTGAAATGGGGGACATTGAAAATTGAAATCACAGTGAAAGTGTTTGAAAACCACATTGAAATGGCAAGGTTATACGTTTGAAGATTGGGAAAGTTTTGAGGTTAGTAATATTTACAATTTTTTGTAATATTTTTGTAATTAAAAAGTTTTAATTATTTAATTAGAAATAGTTAAAATTTATGAATATTTAATAAATATATTTTTATGTAGATTGAAATTAAAAAATAACATTTTAGATAATTAATAAAAAATTTAAAAGTTTATAGATATTTAATATAATTTTGTTTAATTAAAAAAATAATGTTAGAGTTGTTGTGAATATTTTATTTTATATATGTGAAATATATATTAAAAATATTACATTTTATATAATATAAAATAATGTGAAAAATAAAAATATGTTTGTGTGTTACAAATAATTTATTTATATTATTTATATAAATAAGTATAATTGTAAATAAATATTGATATTTTTTTTATAAATAAGTATAATTGTAAATAAATATTGATATGTTTTTTTTTATAAATAAGTATAATTGTAAATAATTATTGATATGTTTTTTTTATAAATGCAGGATGAATGATATTATTATTATTGTGTATTGAAATGGAAAATTTGTTGTTGGAAACGAAGGTGTGACATTTGAAGGTAACAAAAAAATGATAAAGATAAGAAGAGGGATAAGTTATATGAATTTAAAGAAAAAGATTCATGACAAGTTGAATCTTAGTAATGATCATGTCATATCTAGAATAATTTCTCGTTTTATGGTTGATTCAAGCGCTAAACAATACAATGCATTGGATATATGTGATGATGAAGACATTGATTGTATGATTAGTGCGTATCAACAACAAAATATTACAACTTTTATTGAATTATACGTGGATATTGCATTTGGTGAGAGTTCAAGAGGTGGGTCGAATATGTTGGACTTAAGCTTATCAATGTCATCGCCTAATCCTATGAAAGTTGTCAATATAAATGTTACAGAAGGTATAAATTATATTGTTGTAATTTATTTTTAATTTTTTTTAGTTACAATACATATTGAAAAAGTGTTTGTATTTTGAAGGATATAGAGATTTATGCGGTTATGAAGATGAAGATGATGAAGTCAATAGTGATGATGAGACAGATGATATTGATGAAGGACATATTCTATTAGATAACTCATCAGATACAGATATTGATAGTGATTTTGATTTAAACTTAAATTTACAATAAGAAAATGTTGGAGGTAACATTTAAAAAATATATTGATTAAATTGTTTATTTGTTATAAATGATGAATATTGTATGTTTAAATGTAGTTGTAGGTGAAATACATATCTATTTACGTATTTTAATCATAATTAATTTAAATAAAGAATTTATGTTATAAGTTTTATACACTATTTTCTAATTATCATTTTTTATATAATTAATCAACCAATTTGATATAATTATTTTTAAATTTTCTATTCTAAATTTTATTTAACTATTTAATATTGTTTTTAATTTTTTAAATTATTTTTAAGTTGTCTTTTAATTTACACCTCAATTTAGTAGAATAATTCTAAATGCAGCTTAATTTTTAATATAAACATCACTATAAAAATTTAATTTTACAAATTTTGTTTATTTTTAAATTTCTATAAAATTACCAAAATTATTTTTATTATATTTTTAGTCTAAATATTACTATCAGATTTTTTCTACAAGGTAAAAATGTAATAAATTTAGTTCTTATATTTCTATTATTAATATCAATTTTAAAATTAAAATTTATCTCATTAATCAATTTATTTTTATTTTTTCCTAAATTTTTAATCAAAATTTTACGTTTTTCTATTTAAAAAAAATAAACAAAATTTTTTCCATACCTCAGTTGCAGATTTCAGGCGCCGGAGATGGCGGTTTCTGGCGAGTAAGAGTTCCCTGGAACAGCGGCAAGTTTCCTGCACTATGGTCTCTCTCCGACGACCTCCTCTTCCCCTTTAACACTGACTGTGTAGCAGATTTAAGTTCTCCCAACCTCCTCCAAATTTTAATTCAAAAATATCTTCACTCACTGCAAATGAAGGAAATGTGAACACCATTATGCAACGAATGAAGATTCTCACTCAAAAATCAAGCTAAAACAACCAGAAATTTGCTACCCACGGCAGAAATTTGCTACCCACGGAGCTATGAATGGAAAAAATGGAGGTTTGCAATCGCAGAAGGGGGAGAAGGGAAGGCCTCCACCGACACGTGGCCCAATCAATAAGTTTCGTCACTGACTAAGACGAAATCCACTATTCGTCCTGATCAGAGACGAAATATGTTGATTGGCCCACGTGTCTGGAGGCGGGAATCTTTAATTCAAAATTTTTTCCGTTTTCGTCTTATTTTTATACGAATTCATGCTACACGTGTCTAGATTTGCAGCATTTCATCCCTTTTCTAGGCGATTTCAATAAATAAATAATAAAAATTTAATTTTACCTAGTTTATATACAAATTCAGAGCTGATGTGGCAAAAAAAGACCCCAAATAGGGAATAAATTTTATTTTTGTTTTAATTTGATAATTATTTTTTTAAAATGTTTTATTTTGATCATTAAGCCTCCTTTATGACATTTTCATTTCTCCGTTGCAACTACTTTAAAGGAGCCCAAAGCCTTTTCTTAAATAGGTGTAAGATGATGACCCAAGATTTTATTTGGCGAAAATATCCAAAAAAGTCTACGAATCACCCCTGCCTCTTTGAGACTGGGTGTGGCTGCCATGGCTGTTGAGGTTGTAATGATTTATCAGTCATATATACGTGTCCCTCTATTATTTGTAGTGAAGAAAATGAATGTCCTTGACGTGTTTTTGGTTGCAACATGCAGTAGCTAGTAGAATCAATGAACCTGATAGTTATATGGGGATTGATATTTTTATGGAACAGCACTTTAAATTTCTGATTGATGTGATGCACCAAAGTATTTGTCAGAGAGACTTTTAGGCAGATTCATTTAAGATACTTGTACACAGATAATGGATGATATGTCTATCATTTTCGATATTATGCAAATAAAACATTTTTTAAAATAAAATCTTAGGAATAAAGCATGAGTAGAGATTGGAACTTATTTTGTTATATACAAGATATTATTTTATTGCACTCAACTAATCTCTCATAATTATACACATAAAACTTCGAGTGTTATTTTGTGATGATAAACCTTTTAGGAGAATAAGCGATCAGTAGACAAATTCGTTTTTCTTTGAGGGTGTTGACTAGAAAATTTGTCTTATAATAATGATAATAATAATTATTATGATTATAATCATAACAGTAGAAATTTCTTGTAACTTGTTAGGGAAGAGGACAGAAAGAGACTCCATGACAACCGTAAAAGGGCGTTTTCAAACAGCAAAATTTGGCTGGTAGGCCGAGAATAATTGATTCACCATTTCATTATTATAGGCAAACCCCAAAGCTTATGCTTGCCACATCAAAAAGGTTAAAGAAGGAAGCTTATGCTTGCAATCATCTACAACCCTTTTCCAACGGTGCTAATAGGATCTAGTAAATGAAAAATATATTAATTTTAGTGACTTTTCCTTTCTGGTTGTCTTGCAGAAAAGCAATTGTTCGAAGCTTTCCCTTTACTATTCACTATCAAAAGTCTTGATTGGAACATGTCCTTCTCCACATGAGGATCTAGAAATCCATATTCAAATTGCAGCCTTTATCTTATTCGAGGAACTATACTATTTTTCTAAGAAAAACATGCTCAGGAATTTCATATATGGGTGAAACTCGAAGGATTCTCAATATGGAAGATGTTTAGACTGAAGGCTTCTCTCAAAATTTGCTATGATTTATTTTATATAAAAAAATTGTATGTTTAATTATAATAATCAAAATCAAGCTTGTTTTTAAGAAAACATTTGATTATAAATGAAAAAAATATATATAACTTTTTTTAATATTCATTTCATAATTTTATATTAATTTTTCTAAAACCTTTGTTTTTGAGAGACACACGTTGAATATAAATTATTTCTGTTTTATATTTATTTTTAATTGTATAAAATTAATATCATTTTAAAATAAGTTTATGGACACTCACTCAATAGAACACTAAAAACTTATTTGAATCTCTCTTGAGAACAGAGTTTCCTCACTTTAGTTCCTTTTTTTACTCTTTCATATAACTTGCATGAAAAATTGTGTAAACATAGTTTCAATTTTTAAACAAAACAGATTCTAAACAGATCAGAACCATACATATATCTGCCCTTAATGTATGCTTTGATTTGACGTGGACTCAATTTATACATACCCTATTCTTGTTTCTTCTTTTTTTCCAATCTTACCCAACACATAAAAGCATATGAACTGAAGATACTATGTTGATGGATTTATATAGAATAAAAAACAACTTAACTTGTAGTCATATAATGAGTAGAAAGGAAAGCAAAAGAAAAAAATATGAAGGAAATAGTATCATTAATATCATGGAAACAAGGACAAACTTATCATAAGAACCCAGATAACAACGAAATGCTTGTCCACAGTGGAGGGTTACAAAACCTTGGGTGAACCTTCCTATATGATGACTACTATTTAGGTATATATGGCTTTCCCATGTACATTTACCTATATATATAAATAATAGAAATTAATTAACCATAGAATTATTGCCTAAAGGCTAAAGAATTAGACACACAAATTATCAAACTTGGTAGAGAAAATAATCAGTAGAATTTGTAAGATTAAGCAAACTCTTAGAAGGATCTATAAATCTTCAACCATTTCTCTGTTTGAAAGAATTCTTGTTAGGAATTTGAGAATCCATTCTTGTATCTTGAGACTGCTTTTGATATTTTGTGTATGAACTAGATCTTCCTTTCCTCTGCTTCCTTCTTGGCTGTGTTATCTGGGGTATAAACACCCCTGTCCCTTTGCTTTCTCTTCTCAAAGCATGGTCATAGAGGAAAGTAAACTGTGGAGGAGGATGAATTGCCCCAGAAAAAGTCTGAAAATTAGTTAAAGCATGTTAAGATTACAACGGATAAAAACATCTCAAAATACCAAAACCAAAGAAGAAGGAAGAAAAAAGAAGATGGGTGGTGCATGTGTTATTTGAGAAGATGTAAATAGTAAAGAACCTGAATAGAGTCTACAGGACAACAAGCAAGTGGGTCTTCATCTTCATCCATGATTAGGAGAGCAATTTCCTTGCTCAAATCAGCAAAAAATAGATCATCTTCCAGTTCCATTGCAACCTCCATATTTGTGTAACAACTAGAATAGTTCTCTAATTTGATATATGTAAAAAGAGTTTCTAATATTTTCAATTATGTATCTTTCTCTCTCTCTTTTTCATGTTCTCCAAAACTTGTGGATATACATGATTATATAAGGAAAAAAAGTAAGGAATAGGATGGGTGAGTTAAGATATATGGGGTGATCATGTCATGTGGGTTGGTGGGGTCATGGTCACAGTTGGCCAATCTGGCTAAGGCCTACATAACCCTTCCACAAGAATCATGTAAATGTGTAGTGACATTATCTTATTGATCAAAAGTGTTGAGGAACAGCAGGCACCAGCCCATTTCCAGATATTCAATCCTCAGCACACATGGTTGTGGATGGGCCTCGCTCTCTCTCCCTCTCATCTCCTCAACCATTTTGTTATGGATCAAATTATTCAAAGCTTTCATATGCATAGGCGACAAATGAATATTTGTCCCAAAGATTCTTATCCGTATCCCATTTCATGTGGTTGCTCATGGTTAAGATTAAATAAATCGGACAAAATATTATTTGTATAGGTCGGTGGATCTACTTGTTTAACTATTTCCAATGAGAGAGAGAGAGGGGGGGGGGGGGGGGGTCCAGTATAGTATCAACAGCATTTGCATTTGGGACCTTTTTATGAGAAACTTATATGTATATTACATATTCTTTAATTAAACCTTTTTTTTTTTGTCAAAACTCTTTAATTAAACTTAAAATTGTATATTACAAATTGAAATGAAATTTTTGTCGTTTAGACTTTAGAGTTGCTTTCCGAATACCACGGAAAATTTCCATTGATCAAGAGTGCCTAATGAGTATCCCAATTCCCAACTTGCTTAGCCATAGCGTGTGTCGGTTGCCACGTGAGGTGAGCTTTGGAAATTTGGAGATTTGTAGCCCCGACTCCACCGTCTCCAAGTAATCGTAGAAAGCTGATTTGATAAATATTGGGTTAAATTTAAATATTTAAAAATATTAATTTTAATGGTAAAAAATATTTATTATAGTTAAAATTAGTGATTTGATCATTTCACTTTTTCAGTTTCAAATGTTTTTTTTTCAATTTAGTCCTCGAAATTTGATTTATTTTACTTCTTTATTCTATCTCTTATTAATATTTATTAAAAATTAATCTAAACTAGACCTATGTTCAAAAAATTAAGGCCTTTAAATTAAACTAACAGAAAATGATAAATGCAGGGATGTGGGTGAGAGTTTTCCACATATAGCAGGACCCATTTTCACCGGATTTGGTTCCATAGTTGTTGAAAATGCATTTCACTGTGTTCTCCACTATCCACTCGATGTTAAATGCTACATTCTGGCAATTATTTTCAGCTAAGATTGGACAGATTGAAGTGAAATAAAATAGAATAGAGTGTAATAAAATAAATAAAATAACTTAATTATTTGAAATTTTATTATAAAACAAATTAAAATATCATTTTGTTATTTTAAAAGTGAATCGAATGGTATGAGTTATAATTTTATTGTTCTAATACTATCTGTGTTTCAAATTTCAGTAAATTGTAATTAATAATAAAACTTCAAACAATTTTAATATTCACATATTATGTGAACCAACGAGCTCAACAGTATAGGAAGACAAAACCTCTGACAGGATGTCAATGTCCATAGCCAAGTGATATGGAGGAACCTTCCTCGAAGAATAGGTCAACAATGTTCGAAATTAGAAGCCAATATTTCTCTTAATTTTCAATGGGGCATTGTCTCAATTCTCATCAAATCTAAATTATCATTGACGTGCTTAGCTATGTGTAGGACACAGATTTGAAACATTGCAGTAAAATTTGCAATTGATACGATCACAATAGGCAAATAATTCCACAATTCTGGTTAAATGTTCTAATATAATACAAACACTCATACGCATAAAAATCATAGAGATATATAATATGTTAATAAAGAAATACGATAACATAAGAATATATTATCAAATTAATGATTATAAATAGACACTATATTACATATTATTATAATAAAGCCTGGTAGGGTATGTCCATAGTATTTCATTTTCTTTAGCGTCATATTCAAAATCTAGGATTGTCTACTTTTCATAGCGGAGCTGAATGAGAATTTTGTAACGCAAGGTACTACTATATCCCATTCTTTTCACTGGTGCAACAGGTTTACACTGATTGTTAGCTAAGTAATAATACAGAGCTAATAGCCAACAAGAATACTCCTTATCTAAGATCTTCGGCTACACATATATTCGACTTGATACAAACGCCGATTTCAATGTTGCGCCTTCAAAAACATGCAGAGGAATAAAAAATGATAAATGCACAAGTGAAATCTTCACTCATGCTTCACAAGGCACACGATTAAAACAGATAGCTACGACAACGAAAGCAAAACAGCATAAACTTTAAAGAACTAGGAAGCATACCCTTTTTTCTATGAGAAAAAACAATTATGGTCAACTTGATACAGTTAAAAGTTGGACGGTGGAAATGGGTGGTTCAAAATTTAAGATACTAAATTGCTAATCATTTCAGTTGCATAACACTGAGTTAAAAGCGAGATGTACTAAGTTTTCAGTTTTCACTCCCTCTATCATGTACCAGGGAATGAAAGTCAGAAACCATAAACTTGAACAACTTGATGTTTATCAAGTTCTCATTTGTTGAATTTCCATATATTAATCTCGTTCTAGAACAAAGTGGAAAAAAGCCATATCCAATATCTGCATATAACTCTCCTAAAACGGGGCATAGAGCTCAGTTTTTCAGCTCCTTCGGGATGAACCTGTTAAAAGTAGAAATCATCAGTTTCACAAGCTTTACCTCAGATGATTCATTCGAATCAGTATTTAGTCTTGAAGAGGCTCCAAACAGATAAAAGTAACTCCAATCCACCTTTTATAATGTTCTTATTGCTTTTGTATTAAAACATATTATTTTCTTTTAACTATTGAGTTTAATTACAGTGTAGATGAACCACACTGTCATTATGGGAAAGCAAACGACACATACTAATTACATTAATCAATCTAGACAGTCTACGTTACTTTGATAAACAGTTAGTAAAATAAGCTCCAAACAATCTCCATAATACTTCAATATTATATATATATATATATACACACACACACACTCTTCTAAATTAATTCGAAAGAGTGCCCTAATATAAAATTATGACTTCCAAGCTCCTAAAGCCAAGAAACATAAATTGTTGTTACTTCATGCAAATTGCAAAATTAGTTAATGACTAATATCCAATGCAAACATAGTTTAACCCAATTTTAAATGAGTTCCTATTCTAAATGAGTTAGGCATTATCCAACAATTAGGCATCCATTGGTTTAGTGAAAAAAAATTCCTCAAAAGTAAGTTTGTTTGTAAAGTGAGAAAGGAATGAGTTATCTACCCTTAGATCTTTATGAGTTAGTATCACTATGTACTTCAAATTAAATCATAGGCAGATAAACCCTTGCCTTGACACTTTACAAACTCACTCACTTTTAGAGAAGTCTTATTCAATTTAGTGCTAAGGTAGCAAATGTTGAGTTCACTAGGCGATGATTTTGTTTGTGTGTTTCATAAGGAGACCAAATCATTCAATGTTGTACCCAACACCGTCAAGTGATTTTATTTTCCCTTTCACTATATCAAAATGGATTAATTTAGCCACCTCTCTAGTCCAACCAGGCAAAATTTATTGCTACAACCTCACACTGTTTGCCATGCCTTTTGGTTGATTGGTTGGATCTCTATCACATGTTTACACTAATTAACACCTGCCACATTTAGAGCCAGCAAAATGGGATGGTCCAATGGATTGGGCCTAAAAAACCCATTAAATGGGCGGGTTTGAGTTCTGAAAAATAAGGTCTGAAATTATCTTGGGCTATTTTGGTCCGGTCCGAATAAACTCAGTGTCCGGGCAGCCCGTATATATATATTGAGATTAAACCCTGAGTTTTAAGGAGTTTAAAAGGGAATATATTTTAGTTTCAAAACCCTAAAATTACAAGTATAAATTATATATTTTTGCACCGCTACAAAAAAAAAAAAAAAAAAAAAACCAGTGGCCTTTTACAACTTAAAAAAAAAAACAAATAAATAGTATAATACAAAAATTAGACATAGAAAACGAGTGGTTTATTAAGTTCTTGCAAAAATAGCTTAACATGATATGTTACAAACACTAAAAATAGCAATAAAAACAATGATTTGTTGTTATAAAAACAGTAAAAAAAATGACATGTTACAAAAATAAAAAAAAAATAAAAAAAAATTGAGTTGCCGAACCAGCCTGCAGAAGCCCGTAACCCGCATAGGGTAAGGCTTGGGCAATAAAAATATAAGTTCATTTTTATCTTGGGCTAATTAAACCCAACCCGTTTGAGCCCACTACCCGTATCGAGTTGGGCCAGGCTAGGCTGCCCGTTTTGACAGCTCTAGCCACATTGGTCTCAATTGGGAGCCAATTAGAAACATTTCGTAAGTCTACGGACTAGTTCACATACTCCATAAACTCTGAGAACCAATAGATAGAATAACTATATTAATAACAATTGGACAAAGGGAATTAAATTAAGAAATGATTTCCCAATCCCTTCATAGAAATTTCATTTTGTGGCACTTACCTTTCCTTTGGCTGTGCCATTTCTCAATACTTCCATACCAACTCCACTGTATACATAGCGCTACAATCCGCAGGATTCCAGCAGCAACAACCTCAACAAATGCCATCAAGAAAGACCTTTGTGGGGATAAACCTGCAGTTGCTAGGGAAAGTGCAATTCCCTCCAAATTGCAAGAAATGATAAAATTTCCACATTTTATGCCGTCCAAAGCCTTCCTAGCAACTTCTTCAGCTTTCATAAAACCAGAGGAGGCTGCAATGATTTTGGTGAGCTCTGGTTTCCTCTTGTTTTCTGTAAAAGTGACCTTTCAGTTTGTAATCCAGTTCAAAAGCACAAAGTTTATCATGTAAACTTATAAAGACAGATTTTAAATGGATATTGAATAATCAAGTATTCGAACTTATTATGTTAAGCTATAACTATCCGTTCCCTAATCTCTATAAGTTTCTAATTACAATTGATCCAATAAAATCCCACATTGCAACACTCAAATGCATGAATTTAGATCACATACAGAAAAGGGAAGACATTTCAAATCTTCTGCGTGACAAACTAGTAAGTCCAAGGCGTTAAGGATTCAAGTACTTGAATTTATAGACCCAGACTCTTCACAGTTCATATCCATGGTTAAACTAACGAGTTGTTTGCAGATGCTCATTAGTAATTACCTCATATACAATGTAAAATAAAAGCTAGACGAATTTCCAACAGTAATATGCACGACGAAACAAACCCAAACATCAATTCCATACCTTCTGCCAGTCCAGGAGTATCCGTGTCTGGAGGAAAAATCAAAGAAACATGAATATTATCAGCTATAACCTCATGTTGCAACGCTTCAGCTAAACCACGGAGGCCAAATTTACTTGCCGAATAAGCTACATAACCATAAATCCCCACCTAACCGTAAACAACATAAATTCCACATCAAATAATGATAACAATCCAAGTATTTTAAATTTCACCTAGTTTCTCTGAAGCTTAAACGTGCACATACCTGACCGGCCTGTGAGGAAACAAGAGCAATGGAAGCAGGAAGAGGGTCCTTCCGATTCTTCATAGCGGGTAACGCAGCTTTGATTAGGTTCAATGTTCCCATCAAATTCACGTCCATCGTGAACTTCACCTCACTCAATTCCATCTTCTCAAGCTCCAGCGCCACGAACACGCCGTGATTCAGCAGCAACACGTCAATCGGACCCGCCGCGTCCACCGCCATTTTCACCACGTCGTAGTCCCTAACGTCCGCCGCGAACACCGCCACGTCGATCCCCGTCGCCAGGCGGATCGCGTTCCTCGCCTCCTCCAGCTTATTCGGCGACCGCGCCAGGATGGAGACTCGCGCGCCCTCGGCGGCCGCGCGGTGCGCCAGGGCGAGGCCGATGCCGCTGGATCCGCCGGTGATGAACACGTGGCGGTTTTTGATTGGGATCTTGACGGGGCGCGGGCGAACGAGGAAGTAGAGAAGGGCGAGAAGAGCAACGGGAAGGAGAAGGAAGAAGACGAAGTACGCGTCCGCCATTGATGAGGCACGTTGGAAACGTTACCAAGAGTGAACAAAAAGTCAATAACTCCTTTGCTATTGCTCAGTGAACGAAGATGAATGTGTTTCGAAAATGGATCCCATTTCTTTAACTTAGCTGCACTATGCCACCATGTAATTCGTTCAATGGTTCCACACTCATCCTACCCTCTAGTTTAGAGTTCCACTTTTGATGTTATTATTATTATTATTTGTCTTTTATTCAAAATTGATTAATTGTGTTACTCGCGGGATTATTTGATTTAAAAATTAAAAAAAAAACTTTTTTTAAAATTCATGTTGCCTTAAAATAGGCACTATCGCACGGATGCTATGGAATAAAGAAACTCTTCTATCATTAACTATGTTTTTAAAGATTTTAAAATTCTTATTTACCATATTATTGATTATTCTAACTATAATATTGCTAATCTTACAATTTTTTATAATATTTTGTCTCAGGCTTTTGAAGAGGAAGTGATTATTGCATTAACTAGAATGTGCCAATCTAATTGACTGCTACACAATAAAAAGTAGGATATAGATTTTAAATTTTAAGACTAAATAAATATTCAAACCTTTTTAACTTTATTTATATATATATATATATATATATATATATATATATATTTGAATTTGAACACTATTTTTATGAGCTACAATTAAATTTAGATTTTTTTTATATGCGACCTAATAAAAGCTTTAGTTTAAAAAAAAAATTCTTACACTAATAAAATTAAAAAAATTTACATTTGATACGAGTGTTTTATTTAACTTATATCTAATAGAATTTAGAATAATTTATTATTTCATTAACTATTAAATATAAGTTAAATAAAAGATTTAGATAAGTGTAAATATTAGTATGAGAAAATCTTACCTTTAGCTTAAACATTTTTTTAAGTATAATTATTCCAAAATAAATTAAATAGGATTCTAAGAATATGTCCCTCCTTTTTTATTAAGAGAGAATGTTTATGGGATAATTTTGTCTAAAATTGTTAAGTAATTAAGTTTTGTTGTTTAGATTTTAAGTCTCATTGATAATAATAAAAATATTTTTTATACAATTTTTAAAATTAAAATAAAACAACAATGTTATAATTAAAAATAATAGAAAAACACCCCACCAAATTTCTTTTTTAAGAGGTGAAACTCCTTGAAAGAATAAAGGGGATGAAATGTACTGTAAGATTTGAATCGGCACGGTCACGCTGGATGTCAAATGGTTCTACCAACTGAAAACTATAAAATGAATAATTCTAATTGGTATCAAAACTATATTCACAATTCAACGAACAACAAAAATTGATAATTACAGAATATCATTGCTGATTCCCTAATCTAACCTAACCAGTAACGAGAATACATAAGCAAACCCGCAGCATTCACGGTTGTTGCCGTGTTGGACTTCTTAAGATAAGTAATTATCACAAAGACCTTCGTTCTTAATGCAAATCTGCTGAAACAAATGTCATGCATTGTCGTCGCTATGACACTTGTAGGAAAGAATTGGTATATTATCCATTGCATGATAAATAAAATCATGGCTATGATCTATGAGAAGTTGCATATTTAAGGAACAATGCATAGAGTAACTGATTCCAAGTATCAGGTACACCAGGCAGACACCAGTGGCTGCAATCTTGGCGATGGAAAGGTGCGGGGCCCGCATCAGGACCCAGATAATAGATAGAAGAATGCCCATCTTTTCTCTGAGCTGTCATCTGAGTTACATTCAATACCTTGAACTTCAAAACTTGTGAGGTGTTTTTGTGTGCTAAAAACACTGAATTGGCTATTTTGAATTGTGACCAGTTATCATTAGGCACCAATGAGGACCCAAGCTCTGGCAGCGTTTCCAAATGACAGTTCCCACCTTTTCTCCAAGCTCCACCTCTGTAATATTCATACCATATCAGACATATTTAGTTTCTAATAACTTTAGCATATTCAGATATGTTGGCTACTTCAAGAGGAGTATATTTTCATTTTCAACCAAAAGGAGTGATGCATCTCTTTAATATATACACACATGTTGTGGATGTCTATATATGCATATCTTGCACCGGTGTTGTGCAATAAAATTGACAATACCAATTGTGAGAACTTACGCAGACGCCAAATTATTAATTTGTTTTCCTTACAATATTGAACAAGAAATTTATGGAACTTAATTGGGGAGAGTTCTTCATTTAGCAAGTGATACTAAATTACTACTAACAAATTACATACCTGAAATGCACAGGGGCATAAGTACGAAAGAAAACTTGAGTCTTGCTAGGATTTACTGTATTTTGCATCCAGTTCAATACTGTCTCAATGGACCTCTTATACGCTTCTTCCACCTTCATTTCAAACTTGACTTCCATACCTTCTTGGAAATAACAACCCCTGGACAATTATAGGAAAAATTCAATCTTTCTTCTGGTGAAAAAAGCAAATAAATGTCATAGTTCATATTAGAATGATAAAAATAAGGGATGATTGAATTACCCTCTAATGGTTTTCTCATGATTCCACCAGTGTCCTGTGTTAAGAACCAGGACATCAGCATCTCTCCATTTCAAAGAGTTCCAATCCATTTTATCCAATTTCAGGGTTGTTCTAACCTTTCCAATTGTTCCAGTAGGAGGCCGGCTTTGCAATACAAGAAATGGAGCTCTATAGTATTCCACAGTACAGTTAAAATCCTTGAATCTGAATACCAAAAACCCCTTGTGCTTTGTGATTGGGCTACCATTCACTTCATAGATTGAGTCCTTGTTAGGAACACCAGAAGAGAGCATGCATAATAGTGATTCCCATTGGTTTCTCCCAATTGAGTCCCCAGCAAACACTAGGCGCTTGTTTCGCAGTTTTTCCAACATCGTTGTTGCATTGAATCTGTGTTTATTCGAGAGAATTCCAATGTTTAAGTTCACTTCTATTTTTCCATCAAATCAGAGAAACAAAATGTTACAAGCTAAAATAAATGAAACAAGTGATCAAATCCATATGAACAGAAGAATATTAGTCATTGATTTAGAAGTTATAATATTGTCAGGCATGTTCATGGATACAAAAGAAGCTGTGGAAATTCTGCCCGAGAAAAGCGTGTAAATTTTACCAGCATAATATTTATGATTATAGTTGTGATTTCACAAAAACAAAGCATTCAGAAACGAGAAAAGAAAATGACAGAAAATGTATCATATCAATAAACATATAGTGCCAATACATTATTTAAAAAGTTTCACTATTTGAACAACATTTTTTAACATCTACACTTATTTTTATATTTTATAACACTTTTTTTTTTCTTTCGATTTCATCATGTCAAATTCATAATTCACATTTAGAAATGTGGCGACACCACGGTGTGTCACCTCTTTGGTGTTATACATTCCCCTTATTTCAACTATAACGGGCATGGTAGCAAACTAAAATGTAGAAGAGAAGACAAAACCTAGGGTGGTAAAAATAGGATTGACACAATTTCTCATCCGGGTCAATGTGACACCCCAAAGAAGAATTGTGGTTCTGCGTGAAAATTGGATATAAAATTGTCATTTTCTCCAACTTCAGAGTACTATGTTACACAGTTTTTATTCCTTCCGTTACTTTTGATCAGTCACTTTATAAATATAATAAATTTAAAAAATTAATTTCTTTCTTTGTATTATACTTATTTATAATTTTTTTAATTTAGATTTAATCTTCGTCATTTATTATTAATTATTATCTTCTCAATTATATCTTTATTTTTAAAAAGATAATGATAAATGAAATTTTAAAATAATAAATGAGGAAGATTAAATATATATATATATATATATTATAAAAATTATAAATAAGTATAATATAAATTAAGAAATTAATTTTTTAAATTTATGCCACAATCTTAAATGATGAATAAAAAAAAGTAAATTCTATTAAAAAGAATAATCAATGGCCACCCAACGGTGGAGTCACTGTCAGAGGTGCCGGATAAGAGTAGTGTAAGACGGGTTCAAAGTCAACAAGCACAAACACTGACGTAACCAAAAATTGAAAAAGATAAAGACATGCACTAACTATGATGACCGCTTTTATTCGTTTCATTCATAGTTTCTACTGAAAATTAAACATTGATATCGTTTGCTGTCAACTTGGTAGCACCCGAAGATTTTGTTCCTTAAAAATCAAACTGAAACTATTAACATTAATTTACCACATCCTTCCTGAATTTCTCAGCAGCAAAACGGTTCTGAAAACAATGACCAATGGTTTGTTTTTGTCATTGGTTCTTTATTTGTCTAGGGAAAAGTGCCAAAGATGAGAACAAATGAAGTGTACCTGGGCAAGTTGCAATCTTTAGGTTGCCATCTCCACTTTGTGTAGAACAAATCAGGCCTTCCATTCTCAGAACACCGAAATCCCCCATCGAGAAAGTTGCAATCTTTTGACTGATACAACGGGTAACTTTCATCCCAAACCCAGTTACCCTCAAACAAATCACACCCACCACCCTTTTCTCCAAGAAATTCAACCCTCTCTACATGTTCCTCTGCTGAACCTCTCTTCTGTTGCGACCAAATAAACCTTTGAGATTGACCCGACAACATAAACCTTCCAGCGAGTTCTCTATAATCCAAGTAGAAGAAACTGAATATAACAAAAGCAGTTACTAGAAAAAAACCAGTAACACCCAGAGACGGTTCGAACAACCTTAAACGCTTCACCCTCTCAAACACAGGCATGGCTTCCACGTATTGTTGTGGGGACCTCTTAGAAGACATTCAAGTTATGGAATCTGGGTAACAGGGTATCTCTCTAACGGTTAAAGTTGTGAAGAGTGATGACAAAAAACACGAGAAAGATGACAAGTTCGAAAACGCAGAAGGGTGGCCTGCAAGCAATGTTCATGGGCCCTTTGCTAAGCCTTGCTTGATTGGTCAGTTTTGTAAATATCGTGAATGAGAAGCAAAAAGAGGGGGAAAAAGATATGGGTGATGAAGAAGCAAGGGAGCAATATTCATGGCTTCATATGTAATCCTGTCTACTTCGTTGTTTAAAACCTCTCAAATCATAATTTGCCTCAATGTTTATCTCTATAAATAAGAAAACACATGCGTTATCAATATAATTTTTTATTTTTTATTGACGGAATAGTAATAAGTATAAATATGAATATTATGCACTTTCCTTGGATTGGGTAGGTTTAATTGTTTAGTGGGAAGGAGGATTTGTTTCCTAATGACAATATCAGAATGGTTATTTAAATTTTAAAAAACAATTGGGAGAGTAATTGGACTTCTAAGCATATAAGGAAAGGGAAAGACGTGCCCCACGTATTTTTAAGAGATTGGGAAAATTTTGGCTTCAGATTCGAACGTGGTTTCATGCGTGCAAGCAAGCTTCCCAGCCAATGAATCTTGTTTCATATTATTTATCTTTTAGTAAAATAGTAGCTCAAGTGATTTTTATAAATTATTGAAATTAATAAAAATTTTAATTATATATCTTTATGTATTATATTTTAAAAAATTATTTAATTATTTATATTAAAATTCAAATATTCATTGCTTAAACTAATAACTATTTTTATGATGTTAAATAAATAAAGTACTCGTATAAGAGTTAAAATATATAAACTTATAAATAAGTGTTAATTATATAAATTAAAAATATATTTTAAAAAATTACTTATTTTAAAAAATAAAAATAAAATTTTAAATTAAATAATTTTAAAAGATTAAAAAATATATATTTAAATTAAGAATTATTATTTATGATTCAAAATTATATATTTATTGATATAAAGTTAATTCATTTAATAAATATATAAATCAGTAAAAAGATTACAATTAAATAAGTTTTATTATAATGAAAAAATTAAACATATCTAAATATTTTATATGAATAAAATATTTAAAAAAAAGTGTTATAAATATCAACTAATAAATTTTTGAGTTAATATATAAAAATTATATACTTGTATCACGACAGAAATATTATAAAATTTTTTATATATTAAAGTTTATTCTTTAAAATTTTAAATATAACAAATATAGTAATTATTTATTTATTATAAAAAAATATTTTAAAAAATTTATATATATTAATATATCATACAAAAATTATATTATATATAAAGTGAAATAATTACATATTAAAAAAGTTATAATAAAAATATTAATATTAATATTTTATTTATTTATTTAAAAGTAAAATAAAAGGATAAAAATATACGTAAAACTTTTTGTCATTCAAAAGCAACTATGATAAATACAAGAGTGAGTTATAATATAAATATTTTTTCTATTAAGTTTGATAATTTTTTTTAAATTAAAATAATTAAAATATATATTTCACCTATGTATTTAACATGTTTATAAATTAATTTTTATATTTAAAAATTTATAACTTTTTTTTTCTCATTTGATTTATTTTGGATTCGGTCTAGGTTACGTATTTAAATATGTCAATTAAGTTTATTATTAAAAAAATTTTACATATATAAATATTTAAACTCAAAATTTTATTTAAGTAATATTGAACTGCTTGTCACTTGAATCAGTTTTTGTTAGTTAAAAATTTATATTTTAATTTATATATGAATATTTTTATTATATTTTAATTTCTTTCAGTAATAATAATGTTATAATAACAAAGACTAAAATATAATAAAGTATATTTATAAAAATTAAGATGTAATTTTCTAAAATATAAAAATTAATTCATAAATAAGTATTAATTAAATTAACTAAATATATCATTTGACCTACAATTTAACCTACAATTTTTTATATATTAATTCCTTACATTAAAGTCTTGGTACGTGAGATTTAATAATAAAGTATTAATTATTTTATAGTAATGTTTTATTTGTTATTGTCTCACTCAAACTATTTGAAAAAATTTATAATTATATTTTGACTTTTCCAATAAAAAAATATCTTTATTAAAAATAAATGTTATTCTCATAATTTATATACTTAATAATATTTTAAAAAATACAAACATTATTAGCTCTGTATATTTTCATAAAAAATAATTAGTAATATTTTTTTAAATTATAAAAATTAAATAATCATTTTTATATGAATTAATTGTTAAATTTTTATATTTTTTATTATGAAATCCCTAATAAAAAATTACTAATTTATTTTTTATATAAGTGAATATATTTATTTATTTAATATATAAGTCATTAATTTAACTAATTAATAATATGAATATTGAAAAAATATTTTTAAATTATTATATCATTTATTTTTTAGTAAAAAATGTTAGAATTTTTAATACTTACAAAATCATAAATGCATTCATTTATTAATTTAATACATATTTTATAAGATAGTGAGAGAATTATTAGAAAGTTTAAGCAAAACTCTGTGATACTATAATATACTTAATTCAGTCTTTGATTTTTACATAAGTTATATAATTTAAATATAATCTTCATAATTTTTTATTAAATTTTTTGTATTTTTTATAAAATATTATTTTTAGTCTTTTTACTAATATGATCTAATAAAAAACTGATATTTAACAAACATCCTAATAAACTACAGCAAGGTTAAAAACAATAGTTTGCAAAAAAAAAAAGTGTTTATATTCTAATAAAAAAATTTATAGGAACTAAATACAAATTATTTAATTTTTTTTTAGAGACTGATTACTTAATTAAACTTAACATAATAATTTTTTATTCTTTTTTATGTGTTTGGAAAAAAATGAAATAAAATAAAAATATAATCATTTTATTAAAATTAATTATTAAACTTATTAATCTATTTTTATTAATAAATTTTTCTTTAACACTTAAACTATTTCAAGATTCTCGTACGATAAAAAAGTATTGACAAATTTTAGCTTGTGTAGAAAGATACTATTCGGTTAAAATGTTTAATTTAAGATTTATTAGTGATCATAATTGTAAAATTCAAAATATTTGCTCATTAAATTATATATATATATATATATATATATATATATTAATGAGTGTATTTTTTTTATTCTAAATATCAGATCAAATTTCGTTAATATTAGATGACATTAAATCATAGTAAAAAATTCCTTGCTTTTGTCTTCATATATTATTATTATTCTTGAATCTTGAGTAAGTTTATATTTGTTGCACTTAAAATGTTGAAAGTTATTTAGATTTTTACAATAAAGGCGGGGGCCTGTATAAATATATTTTATGATAGAAATTTATTGATGAAAATAAAAAAATAAAACAACAAATAATTTTAAATAGAACAAATATTACAAATAGCTAAATTATAAGAAAGAAAAATCCACACAATAGTAATAATAATTTTTTTTTTTTTGTCATGACAACAAAAATAGTAGTGGATAGCAAACTAAAGAGAGTTGACTCTTATAAACCTTGTTTTTGGGAGCTTAATTGAAATAAAGTAGAAAATATTTTTTTCATTCAAGTCTTGAATTTAATGACCTAACTCTTACATAATTTATAATAGCATATTTAACAAACTACCTCAATGTAATTATATATATTTTTTAACTATAACTTTGATAAACAAATCAATAATTAAAATGGTTGATCTTAATATATATAAAAAAAAAACTCATATTATACTAAAAATATTATATACAATGAGTTATAATAATAACAATAAATTAATAAACTTTAATTTTAATTTTTATTTATTTATTTAAACTATATATTATTATTTTTTAATAAATCCGTGCACCACAGTCCACATATATATTACATATAGTTTTAACAATAATCTGAACACCAACAGCTTTTGGACACAGGTCAATATCTTCAAAAGTTCTATAGTAATTATTCTTTAATTATTGATATATGCGCTACTAATAATTTTTTATGTGGCTATAAACTATAAACAACAGTTAGATAATATTAAATAAACTTTATTAAATATTTTAATGAAAACATAAGTAAATTATTACATATATTTACCTTTACCTTATTATATGTATTAATGAACACATAAGTAAATTACACTAACTTTTATACTTTTTAAATATTTTTTATTGATTAAGTTATTTCTAAAACTGACTATTAGATTGAAAGTTTTAATTACATAAATTACATTTATAAAATTTTAAATTAATTCAAAATTATTTTATACTTTATTTATATGCATCAAAATTAATGCAATACATACTTTTAAAATATATGAAAAAGGGACTTTTTGATGCCATTTTTATAGTTATTAAATCAATAATTCAATTAATAAAAATTATTTTTTATATTATGTTTTTATTTTCAGTAGATATGAGATGTTAAAAGTAATTTTGTAGATTTATTATTTTAATACTTTTGCTAATTCTAATGTAAACACTTTAGCAACCAGTTCAAACGCCGAAACCTTCATTTGCCAACGATATTAATTGAATCCCTCTTCATCTTCTAGAATAATGAATCTGTCAATAAAAAATGAGGTATGGGAGAAAGCAAAACAATTTGGCAAATGAATAGATAATATCTTAAAAAAGATATTGATGTTCACACGTTAAGATGAGATAATATTTATATATAATGGCCGAGTCAATCATATGTAGTTTGCACAATCGATGTCCGTAATAGAATTGACCAACTTACCTTCACGGCACAACCTTGTTTAAGGTTTCGTTTATTTTGAGGAATTGGGTAAGTTCCAATTTTATGAGCTGTGCCAAGTAGAATCCAACCAACGTTTGATCAAACAAGAAATTAGCTTATTGCACATCATGCCAATTTTTAACATGCCAGAATTTAAAGCATCTTCCAACTTCACAGCTCCAGAATTGTTGTATGATTCTGAATTACCTGTTGTTGTCTATGATTTCGGCCACTTATGTCCTATCCATGATTATTACTTAGGAGAATTTATTATCAAAACAATTGACTCTGGAGAAATGCTTTCTCTAGAATCCATAAATGATATCGAAATAAATCAACATCTGATTAGTCCTTTTGATCTTACAGTTATCTGCACATTAGTTATTTCTGACAAGTAATCGGATAAAAAAACACTAAATCATAGACATATGTATTCCAAATACACACTATTTTTTCATTAAAACAAGACATCTGACGTGTACATTTTTTTAATTCAATTTTTAAATAATTTTTTAATTGTTTTAAAAATAAAATAAAAAAATTATTAACCTCAACCTTAAAGACTGAGTTTAAATATTCACAAATATAAAATTTTATTAAAAAAAGTACATAATTATTATATTAAAATTATAAAAATATAATAATTCTTTTAAAATTTTACTATTATTAACTGCATATTTTCAAGCCTTAGAGGTTAACAAAACTCAATAAATAAAGATAACTAAAGGTAGGTGAATACTAAATGGCACGTACTACCAAAAATTTGCTGGTGGAGATTGTCTACCCCCTTGCAACACAAGCTTCTATTGGAATCGAGATCACTGTTTTCCAACTTTGGAACATTTAATGTTATTCATTCATTAAATGTTGTAATATCTTACTTTTTTTAATAAAAAAAGTTATCATATATAGATTTTTATTACGTGCACCGTATAACTAAAAAGTAAAAACGAGGAATGTGGAAAGTAATTACCTCGTAGTAGCATTAACCAAAATGAGAAGCCCAATGAAGATAACCCAATGTGCCGACATGGTTTAGCTCGGCCCACACCAACGTGGCAGAAGCCCAAATAAAGATACTAACAAAATAACAGGATGGTGACCAAAAAAGAAAAACTGTGAGGAACTTCATAGGACTCCTCAGTTAGAATGCCTATTTGCAAGATGAACACTTTCAACCTTCCCATACACGTGGACATGGTTGAAGATGACAATCCAGTAAAATTAAACTTAATATTTTTTCATAAATAAATGAAGAATTTTATAAACTTTATAAAAAGTAACCCATATTCCTAATAGATATCTTAATATAAAAAATGGAATATCATGATATTGTTCTAGAACTAATTGCAATTTTTCACTAATAATGTGTCTACTTTCAATATTAGTGCAATTTTGTAAGAAGACAACACGAATAATATATGGTGTTACGTAGGCACTGCGCTAAGTTTTATCCTAAACTACATATCAAACGCACTTCATTCTTTCCTTGTAACACAGATTGTGCATAACGCTAAGCCACCCATCTGAAGAACGTTTTTAACAATTTCCCGTATCCACAATGCACTACATTTCAGCAGAACATAGATCAAACAATTAAAAGGCAAATAGCTAAATCACACATAGTTCCTACCAAGGAATTTCATCTCAAACAAAGGCTAAGCTCAAGTAAAAGAAATAAAATTGTTCATGGAGTGAAAGAGCACAAATTGCCAATTTCAACACATAAAGCTCAGAGCAAACGATGTAAACGTTAAATGTTTAATAAGCAAATAAAAAATAGATCCTAACAAAGACACAAGTGGGACAGCAAAATTTCGTTACTTTTGTGTGTAGCTGAAGAGCGATCATGAAGGATGTTGTGATGATTGTTGTGAAGGTGAAGATGGATCAGAATCAGAGTGAGATTGATAGAGTTGAGCCTTCTCCAGATAAGGCTTAAAACCGATTTGTAAGGTCAAGTACCCAAATGCAAGCGCTCCCAACACCACTATCCCTGACCTAATCGCGTTCATCTTCATATCTGATCTTCCACCCATGCCTCAGAGTCAAGAGTGAGTGAAGATACGACACCAAGTACCCACACAACTTTGATGAAAGGAAAGGAAATAGATAAATAGATAAATAGATAAATAGAAAAAGGGTGCCAACGACACGTCGTTTTTTAGTATCTTCCAAAGTGGGAACACGTGGATCATCCAACGACAAATGTACAAACCCAGAAAAGAAAACTTGGAAAAGTTAGATACTTTAACCTCACTGTTCCTGAATTCTAAGCTACATCATCCAATTCCAAGCTAGCTTAATAGAAAACACAGGATTTGAAGCCTTTCTGAGTTCCTCTTTTTGTGAAAATAAATAAATAAAATTGTTTTTCAGGTATTATTATAAGCTAATATTTGCTTCTATTTGTTTGTATTTGTTTTTGTCTCTGTCTCCTTCATTCGCTGATTGCATTCATGTGTTGTGTCCTCTGCAAAGTTTGAATTTTTTATTTATTTATCTGCATTTTTATGAAAATTGGTATTGGATAGTGTCGAAATTTCTGATGGATTGATTGGAAAGAAGCGGGGTTTGTGTTTTTGTCTTTGAGATATTACAGATAAGAAGCTTGGGAAGTTGACATAATATTGTTGCTTGGGTTGTGTGTGAATAGGGGGTGCTGTTTGCTCATGTTAATGAATATGAAACATGTCATGAATTCTCAGTTATCCTTATTGAGTTGTGCAAACACTTGTATGCTACTGGCTTCTTCACCTGTTTTCAGAAGACAACAGTTATTTATAAGATCTCTTGGAGTTGGCATTGATCATCACGCTCATTCTGGAAATATGCAAGACCTGAAGTCAGTCGAGGTTGATGCTGAGAGCATTATTCGAGCAATTACTCCTCCTCTTGATGCTAATAGACATAAAGGCCAGGCAGGTACACAGTTCTTGCAGTTCCATATGATATTTTCTCTATAAAGATCATATTAATGAAAAAAAAAAATCAAAGGAAAAGTCACATGTCTTCTTTTAGTGACTCCATGTGTGATATTGACTTATTATATATATATTCACGTTTATTTTTAATTTTTCGTTTCTTACCCTTTTTTAAGACATCATGTGATAAAATATTTCATAAATTTATATGTCTTCTTCATTTTCATTCATTTCATATTTCTATTGGAATCAACTACTGAAGGTGTGGTGGGTTGTATTATCTAGGATCGAGAAATTTCAGAAAATCATATGTTTTCAATCATCCAGAGGATTAATATTATTCATATATGCATGTTTGTAGTTGTATGGGAAACAAAGAAAGAAATATCTAATGTTTTCTTCACTTATGTTTCAAATCAGGGAAAATAGCTGTTATTGGAGGGTGCCGTGAATACACAGGTGCCCCATATTTTGCTGCCATATCAGCCTTAAAAATTGTCAGTGCCTTTACTCTTTTCTCATTTACCCTTTTCCTCCCTCTTACTGAATTATCCACCTTGTTCGATTGTTTGTGTGACTCTCACAATTACCTTCTCCCTTTTTCAAGTTTCTTTTTCTCTCTTTGGAAGTTATTATTTTGCCTATTCTTACTGAATCAAATTATCCAACTATTTTTTCACCTATACAGGGTGCAGATTTGTCTCATGTATTTTGTACAAAAGATGCTGCTCCTGTCATCAAAAGCTACAGTCCTGAGTTGATAGTGCACCCTGTTTTGGAAGAATCATATAGTGTCAAGTATGACTTCTATTCTATGTAATCTTCATCTTTCTTTCTGTGCATTTCAAAAACCAAATGGATGTTGTTTATAACAATAGTTAATTTCAGGGAGGAGGACATGAAAATCATATCAAGCAAGATTCTTGCTGAAGTTAATAAGTGGATGGAAAGATTTGACTGTCTTGTCATTGGTCCAGGACTTGGAAGAGATCCATTTCTTCTAGTATGCTTTCACTTGATTCCAATTTTATTACACACATGGAAATAGCTTGCTTATCTTTAGCTTCTTGTTCTTTCTTCTGGACTTCAAGTGTTCTTATATTTTTCCAATATGCATTTTTTATAATGTTAGAACACCTATGCTAGACCATGTGTCCATGTGAAAAAATATAAGGGCAAACGAAGGATTTATTTAGGATGTAAAAAGCTTCCCTACATGGCAACAAGTGTAAGAAACAATGTAGTAGAGTTATAGGCTCTGTGGGGATGCAAGGAAGTAGCGGAAATGAGAGGGAGGTTATTATTCAGTGAGAATTTGGAGGAGGTTTCAGGTCTCTCGAATGACCTGTGGTATCTTTTTTCATTTTCAGTTTTTGTGGGATTCTAGAGGTCCATCTCTACTGTAAGGAGCTCTCCATATTTTCATAAAGAGGTTTAAGTTCTTATCAGCTGACATGCTTGCAGTTGATGCTAATTACAACTAGGGCGTAATGATGCCAGAAAGACTGTCAAAGAACTAGTAGTTTTAAGAAAATAAACTGCTGGAGGAGAAGTCAAAAAGCAGTTTTTACACAAATAAAAGCTCATTTAGCTTAAGATGTAACAGAGCATGAGCTCTTAACTTAGAAAGCTGATACTACTTTGTACCGAAATTCTGATAATAAAGTTGAATATGAGAAGGTTGGACTAGATCACCTGGTTAACCAGCTTACGGTATGATGCAAAGAGTCATCTATCTAAATGTTTAAGCTATTAAGCAATGTTACACATATTTTATGGCTGTATTAGAAATTTGTGCTTTCAAGATGCACTCAATGTTTACTAAATATACTTTTTTCTCCCTCCATGTAATGGAATATGATTTTTCCCGTTTGAGTTTTATGATATATATCTTATGACCTGCCTTTTGCCAATGTCCACCGCCTTTAATCCTAACATTTTCACAATGTTGCCAGGACTGTGTGAGCGAGATCATGAAACATGCAAGGCAGTCAAATATCCCATTTGTGATAGATGGGGTATGTATGTTGAGGTTTAGATGTCTTATAGTCTGATTAACGTGCATATTCTTTGCATTTTTAACCTGTATATATTTTATATTCTGATAAAATTTTAGGCATTTTTCAGGATGGACTTTTTCTTGTTACTAATCATCTTGACCTTGTCAGTGGCTATGTCTTAGCTGTTCTAACCCCAAATGTCAATGAATACAAGCGTCTTGTTCAGAAAGTATTAAGTTCTGAAATAAAGGACATAGATGCTGCTCAGCAAGTGCTATCTCTTGCCAAACGGTAAGTTCATCATTTCAAGCTACTGGTATTTGTGCTAGAACATTTTTAGGGAACTGACCCTTGCCTATTTTATTGAGTTTCTATTTCTGAGATATGCATCTATTGAGGATAGTCAGTTTATGTGCATAACCACATACATTTTTGGCATGCTAACTTGTGTAAACCTTAACATGCATGCCACTCACACTGACAGAGAACTAAACAAATTTCTGTTCTGCATTTTGTGGTGTGAAATTTTCTTGGCTAAATGCAGTTTCATCTAATCATACATTATAGTATGGTGCTCACTCTTAATAATGGATGATTGTCAAGGACTTGGTTGGGAGTTCAGTGATATAAATGTGATATACATTGCTGATATGGCTCGCTTTTAGGTTTACTCTGGGACCTGGAAAAATCTTACATAAAATACTTTTCTGATAAACAGTTGGTTACATTTCTCAATTGAGAAATCTGTTCTTTTCAACCATCTGATTATCAAAAACAGAAATAACAAGTTCTGTTGAGCCCCTCTGTGCAACCTTCATAATTCTTTTTCTCTCTAACTTAATCTTATTGTCTCAAGATTCTAATTGGAATGGTGCTTTAAATTTTAAGTCCTGATCAAGCACTGTATCATGGGCAGTGTGATTTGCTTGATGCTCAGGCTGATTCATGACATATACAGGTCAAATATTGAGAAACAGATTATAATTCTTCAATTTCTTGCTATAGGAAAATCAACAGCTTTTAGCCAAAAACAGAACTGGAGCATGCTAAGTTGTTTGATTGAATCATGGATATGTTTCAGTGATTTCTCTTTATTATCTGATATTAAGTTTAATGACAATTGTGGACTGTTCTTTGGCAGAATTGGTAATGTTACTATCCTAAAGAAAGGAAAATCTGATCTCATAAGTGATGGTGACACAGGTAGATCTTTGATAAATATAAAAATTCTTCTTGTACCTTCCTTCTTTTACACTTGAATAGCATATTTGGTGATTTCAATCAAGAATGTGATGTTCATACAGAACCCCATACTACAGTTCCCATTGACTGCATGACATATTGACATGTTATATGATATAATAGAACTGAAAGTTTACTGATCTATAAAAGTGTTTGATGATATATTATGGTATAGACTACTCTACGGCTTTACGCAAATGGCACCAGCTTATGGGATATGTATATTTTAGTAATCCCCTGATGTGTTTATAAATCATTTGATTGTGGTTATTGTTCATGCAGTGAAATCAGTAAGCATTTATGGTTCTCCTAGACGCTGTGGTGGCCAAGGTGATATCCTTTCTGGAAGGCGAGTAATATTTTCTTGGAATTTGTGAAATTTCCTTCCTTTTAATTTTATACTGTAAGCATAGATGCCTCCTCTCTATGTCAGATGGAGTTCTCTTTATTCTTATTTTAATAGGTGTTCTCATTCTCTCCTTATTTTTCTGTTATCTTACACATTCAATAAACAAATTAAGATGCCCAGAAAATTTGGGGAGCTTTTAGACCTTTCATTAATCAAGCATTGAAAGAGAGAAGTAAATCATTCTTTTCCTTGTTCTGATACCTATCCTTTGGCAACTTGTGAATTTCTGATTTTATCATTAGCTCATCTTTCTTTGGCAGAGAGAGTAACACATAGAATCAATGTGTTTGTGGTCTTGGGTTAAGTAGGACCAATAGGTTAAGTCGTGGAAAAAATTTAAGTTTTTAAGCTTCCACAGTTTTTTAGCTTACTGACCTTGTGGGGAGGGGCATTTATTGTTTGGTAGATTGCTTACTGTAGTTTTCTCTTCTTCCTTTCCTTAGCTTTGAGAAACAGATCCTATAATATAATGTTAAAACAAATCTGTTAGTAGTCAGTAGCAAACATTGGGTTTTACATCTATGATCTATGCTGTTGGAATTTGATGTTTTAAAGTAAAAGTATACTTATTTTAATTGAAACAGTGTTGCTGTCTTTTTGTCTTGGGCACGCCAACACTTCTCAGCTGCTGATCAAAATTCAAATCTAAGGTTACATACATGTCTTTACTGAGATTCTACAAGAAATGTTTTCTCTTTTACTTGGGCCATTTAGTGCATATTTGGATATCAGTTATATCCTTGACTTTATTTTTCTTGATTTTATTTTTCCCGCTCAGTTGTAAAAATCCAGCCGTGTTGGGATGCGTTGCTGGGTCTGCTATGATGAGGAAGGCTGCTTCCCTTGCTTTCTCAAATAAGAAAAGATCAACAGTCACTGGTGACATCATTGAATGCTTGGGGAAAAGGTAGTATCTTCTAATGTTCTAGATAAATGTTTATCTTAGAGCTAGCAATGCACTTTGTGTCTTTATATTTTCTTTTCAACACTCTTTATTATTATTGAAGTTTCATGCTGGCTCGCTCCATTATTAGAGAACAGAGCTTGCATAGAATTTCTCTTACTAAAGAAGAGTTCTGAAAAGAAAATGTGTCAAATAATGTATTGTTAATTTTCCTGTGTTTTTTATGAGCAAGTTGAGTTACATTTAAGCTCCTGCATTATTTCTTGCAGTCTGGAAGATATTTGTCCCGCCAGTTCTTGCCGTTTGTGACCTCCACGCACGTATATAAAACATGTTTAGCTACTTCCATGTTTTGTCCAATATAATAATGGTATTCCTTGTTTAAACCATACAAAAATGTTTGTTGTTCAATAGAAGAGAAACAAAAATGTTTCTGTTATGTTTTATAAGTTGAAGTTTGAACTCTTTTAAGTTCCAATAAAAGAAATTTGTTGTGCTGAAATAGCTGAGCCACTTGTGTGATTCAGAAAATTGCTTATGTTTAAAGTTTGAAGTTTCTAATTTTTGTTTCGATGAGATAATTTCATTTTGAACTAAGCATTCCATGTATAGTTTTTTTCCCTCAAACTCACATCCTGTGTGATTCTATACCCCATTGCCCACCCTTAAATCGGTCATTGCATTCAGTCCAGCCATCCATTTTTCTTATTAATATATCAAGGATAATTAATTAAGAATATATTCATGCTCCAAAAATTGTAAGATATTTTAAGGAAGTCCTTAGGATTAAATGTAGCATAGCTAATTAAATCTTAGTTAACATGCGGTTCATTGAATAAAATCAAGTCTCTTTTGTAGGTAAGTGAATGGCTGATATAGGGGGCCACCGTTCTATGGTAGCATATTATGCACCGCGAGTTTGGCGTCCATTTCTCTCTTGATCTATATAAAGCTACCTTGGAGTTATATCACAAATTGCCATTGAAAACAGTTTCATATATAAAGCATACTATATAACAAAGGAAGGCTAGGGGTGAGTTTTAATTCGATAATACTTGGCCTCATTTAAAATAAACATATTTATATACTATTCATAATTGTCAGTGTTTACACCCAGTAGCAAATTTGCTCAATCATCCGAATTAGGAGAATGGTCTTGTTGTTTGGGGTTGGGCCGCATTTGAGTTGTAGAAGGATGGGGGTCCAGCCCATAATGGGCCTGATCAAGAACGGGCCCACCCATAGCCATTCTTGAGGGCCCATGTGGAGCATATGCAACATGCTGACGAGGTGGCATGGGATAAAGAACATTGTTAATTGGAATAGTGTCTCTTAGTATGCCTGCAACGATTTCATGCTCCACAGTGTCATCCCTAGGGACAATGTCAACAAGAAAATCAAACGCATCAGTTCTTGAGATTGCATATCTAATGTCATTCTTCTGAAGTGTCAGCCTTCTGTTTTCCTCAGCTTTAACCCAAGCTCTCGTTGTCAGCTCCATAATGAACATTTCACATGCCTTAGCAACCACCACAAGCGCCTCGCCTGATATCATGTCCACATCCTCATCAGCCTTCATGATCTTCTTGATCCTAGCCAAAGGCAAACTACGAGTTCTAAAGTCATTGATCTCAATTTTCTCCATCTGATTTGCCCATAAGTTTTTGAGTTGATATCGCAAGTGCTGTTGCTGTAGCAGTAGCGGGCAGATGTATCGGGATGGATGTGGTTGCGCTCTTCGGTATGATGAAGAGGCAGAAGGACCAGCTGTGTGAGTTGGAGGATTGGTAGGTGCCACCATGGTGTTGGGTTGATATTGGTTTTTGCCTTTTGCTTCTGCCGTAGTACCAATCTTTCGTGCTCGTTGACCATGCTGGTGTTGATCCATGTGGTTGTGTTGTTCGAAAGATTCTTTGACCATTCCACAGGATAAGCAAAAAGATTGATCATGAAAAATAAAGATCATATACATCAAATAAAGAATGCTAAAGATAAATGTTGACATTGGTGTAAATCACAAATGATACGAAGAGTATATGTAGTGGAATCTCATTGTCCTAAAATTCAAGAAGCCTTCTCAATGTGAAAAAGAATTACAAAAAAACGGTGTAACCTTTTAAGTTGGTCAATGGTCATTGATAAAAGAAATTCGTCACAAAAAACTATGCACATAAACACAAACACAAAGATCGGATTTGATCCTCAGATAGCAAGAACAAGAAAGAGACACACACACAGAGAGAGAGAGAGAGAGAGAGAGAGAGAAGAAGAAGAAGAAGAAGAAGAAGATATACCTGGGCTTCGTTTTGAACAAGTTGAGATTTCAGTTCCAAATCAATTAGAGAAAAATTAAAGTGAAGAAGAAGACGGATGTGGTGGTGACGGTGCGAGAGTAGATGATTTTACAGCCGTGATATCATCTTTTTTATGACGCATGTGTCCTCACACTTTATTACTGATAAATAAATAAATAAACAAGTTTGAGTGTGTGTTTACATCTTTTTCTTAATTAATTTTAATTTTTTTATTTTTTATTCTTATAAATTATTTTAATTACTAAAAAAATAGTAGATAAATTTAATATTTGTAAAATAATAAATACATGTATTTTTTCCCTCTATTTTATAAAAGAAGAGAAAATTATTAAATTTAGGTGAAGTTGTAGATAAATCTTGAAAAAAATTAATATAAAAAATAATAAAATATTTTTTATATATTAAAAAATATATCTTCTTAAATTTTAAAGATGTTAAATAAGAATGTTTCTAAAAGAATAAAACATACACTAATTTTAATTCATAAAAAAAGTTTAATTTATTTTATTATTTAATTTTTCTTTCTTATAAATATGTATTGATAAGTTTATCTAAACTCAATTCTCATCTCACTCACGTAATTATTTGAGCTGATATAGTTTTTGCTTAAACGATGATTTTGAGGTTCTCAATTGAAATTTAAACACATTACCAATCGGTAAGATAAAAGCTGTCCCTTTCTTGTTTGTCCCAAAGACTACAGAAAAATTTATTTAAATATATTATTATCAAATACAATATTATGAGAAATAATATTTTATTTTTTATTAACAAAAACTATTATTATTATTATTATTATTCACATTTATAAAGCATCAGTTACATAATAGATTTATGATATGAGAAAAGATGAACAACATGCATGCCCTGTTATCTGGAGTGAATAACGTGCATAAGTCCATTTTTACAACAAACTCTCTTTGACAAGTTCGGCTATATACAACAGAATAATATGAATTGCATTGCCAAATAATAGTTGCCACTTTTGAATGCCACAATTTCTTCAAAGCATCGAATATTGAGGATGAAAGGCGAAAAAACAAACATTCTTAAAATTGTGAATAATAAATATTTTTTAAGTTAAATAAGATTAAAGAGATAAATTTTTTTAAATTATTTTAAATTTAAATATAAATTTAAATTAAGATTAAATTTAAAAGAATATAAGAAATAATTAATACTTAAAAATCTTATATGACTCTTAAAAATATTCTTGTTTAAAAATTAAAACTCGTAAATTACATATAGAAGTAAATTTTTAATATTAGTACATGTGTCATTTATTACAGTTATTGTTAAATTAAAATTTTAAAATATACTTTATAAATGTTTTAAATTTTGATAAATTTTATAAAATACAAACTTTTAAAAATATTTTAATTATAAATATATTTTAAAACAAAAGACTGTTGAACGTGTTTAGAAAGACCACCAAAACTTGGAGGTCCATCAGTTTATTAAGAATTTTGTTGTGCTTATTTGCTTTGTACTTTCATAGAATTTATGAATTTTTAAAATGATTGTAGAAGATTGTATGTGTAGAGACTAGAGCACTCCTTAACCAAAGAACCCTTTTCAAATTTTTTAAGAAGTGGTGCTACATAAAAATTTTGAAGTACTACATACAATTTTTCAAATTTTAATTTAGCTTAATTTAAAAAATATTATAATTATTGCGCAATTTTAAATTTCAAATATTTTTCTAAATTGAATTTTTTTTATTTTTAAGTTGTTACAAAATAATTAGTTTTATTAGATTCTCTAATTTCCAAAATTATTGTGAACTAAACTAATATACTAATTTAAACTTTTATTCAAAACTCGTAAATTAAAATTTTAAATATAACCTCACGGCTTCAAATTCTTAATTGTAATAATCTGTAAAGTTAGATGGCTAAAATTTAACCAAAAATTAATTGGAAAACAAAAATTACACATTAATTATCTTTAAAAATTAATAATTTAACTTATTTTTTAATTTAATTAATTTTTTAATTAACAGTTCTTTATCCATTTAGCTACCCCAATATAAGTTATCTTGGTCAGCTACTGGAATGAGTATTAGAGAATCTCAAGCCAGAACCCAGAAGCATATTTTTTTTATTACATTAGAAAGCACAACTGTACACTGGCCACACAGTAAATCCTATCAAATGAACAAACTACACCATAATAAACTCTACTACAAGTCACACTCTTCTCAAAATTATCATTAAAGGTATTTACATGGCCTCTTGCATGCCTTGCAGTCACAAGCACATAAACACATTACTCCATTAATGCATCATACGGTACTCTTTGAAAATGGATCTTCTACTCTGTGGCTGCAAGGACTGATGGAGCGCCTTCCACCTAAGATAGATGTATTTATCAAAGTTCAATTATGGAGAGCAACACAGACAAAAGGAAATAAAACATTAATACAAAAACACAGATGTTAGAAGTCAACCCGAATGGAATTAAATAAATATTAATGTGTGATGTAGCTTTCCAATTTTTATACCTTACACTCGATTTTCTTTCTTGTTAACCGTTGCCAAAGACCTTTTACCTAAACATGACTTGCCTACTCCTCAAGAACTGATCAAACTTGTAAGGGGTGTGTTTATTATCACTTTCATTTAAGTGGTTTTTGGTTTAAATATCATTTTTGTTATAACCATATTAATATAAGAGATATTTTATATAAAATATTCTTTTAAAAAGTTATAATAGACACGTGAGAGTGGCAATAAACACTTCCTTGCATGTATAGGTTGTAATTTAGCTGTTACAAATGTTTTAAGGACAAGTATGAGCATGGATCACAATGTCATTACCTCAGTAAAAACTTAAACTTAAACTTGGAACCCTAGTTACATGTTGGATCACAATGTTCTTATATTAATCTAACCGATTCGTTTTGGACACCACACCTTTTGTTTAGTGAAATGACGTGTGTATGAACTCCTGTCTTAAAGAGTATAATATTAACTACGTGAACATCAGTATGTAGTAATTTATGTGTAACAGCGAAATACTCTTAAACTCGATAGTTTGCACGCTTTAACTAAAATCAATAAATTTATTTCATTTATCGTATAATTTCAGCAAATTTAAAAAAAAATTGTTAATTTTTTCAACAAATGCAATTACTGTTGAGGCTGACTCTATTCTAACGGATGAAAAGAATATTCTGCAAGGAGAACTAAGAGTTGTACCAGCAGTAATATTTAACCTCATGTTATCTGGTTACCTTGAAGGTAGCACCCCAGATTTCCTCGTCGTCAGCAGGTACTGCAGTAATCTTATTCTTTGGATTCTCATAGCATCTCAGTCCTCCAACTGATGTCGAGTAGAAGCATCCTGTACAATTTACAGACCAACAATGTTAATAAAGAGGAAATATTATAATTATGAAGTAAAATAAAAAAGGAACAGAACAAAACAGAAACAACGTTATTGCAGAATAAAATCTTATTCTACCTCTATGAATTTGGCGCATGTTATGTTTTCCATTTTCCCCCTCTTCTATTTCTAAATTTCTCATGTTATGAATTATGATCATCTTGAAGAGGGCAAAAACAATTTCTAAATCACAAAACTAAACGCACCTTGAGGGAAAGAAGCAAGTGACTTGCCACAAGCACCTTTAAGTAAATCTGCATCATCAGCAAATGCCACGTACCCATCTGCTGTTATTCCCCAGTACAGAGGAATCTTACCGTTCTGATCCTGTTAAAAATAACACAAGCAGAATGGTTTTCAGAGTAAAAGTGATTATGGGTGTGAGGAGCATTGATAAGATAGAAAACTTACGGAAGCCACAAAGAGGGTAGAAGTGGACTTGTCAAAGACTATGAAAGCAAATGCACCACTGAGATGGCCAACAACGTGATTGGGAGGGTAGGGTGCTCTATCACGTAAGGCTTTGTAAGCTTCGATCATCAAAATTACTTCATTGGCAGACTTGGCCAGTCCATACTGTTGTCTCAAACTCCCCAAATTGTCAAGAGCTCCCTCAAACAAGCAGAATATCTCATCCTTAGCAGCAAATGATCTGCCATTCACTCAGCATATATAGAACAAAATTATTTGTTAGACAAAATATTAATTAATCAATAAAATAAGTCAAGCTCAGATTTAATGTCTAAAAGCAGCAAATTGTAAATCTTGAATTTAACTAATTTATGTAAATGAGTGAAGATTTTAAGTGACATTTTTTCCACCTTACGTAAAGCCTGCGTTTCAAAATACTCTTAGCCTTGATTAGCTTATACCTCTTCAATTAAATAAGTAATCAAGGTCTTTTTTGTTGTTTAATTTGAGATAAAGTTAGCGAAGATGTTACTAACGATGTGATTGACCCTTCACAAAACGAAAGAAAATCCTGTCATGTCACTAATTATGATCCGGCATGCAATATGTTTGCTTACAAATTAAATTTATGAAGTTAATTTTGATTGAAAATTTATTTAAAAATAAGTAATTTATGTTTAAAACTTTATTTTTAAAAAAGTACGATAAAATAAAATTTTAAACATTATTTTATTTATTAAAGCTTTTTTTTTTTTAACAAAATGATGTGTTTTGTTGTAAGCATGCTTATGGGAGAATAAAATATTTCACAAAACATAATTTTTATGTTTAGACAAAAATAAGTTTTTTATTTCATTACTGTCCTATTCTGCAAGTAAACGATGTGTTATTATTCTTTTTAAAATTTAACAGTATATTCTTAACAAGGTTTATTTAATGTTAAAAAAATATCCATCAGTTAATGATTAATTAAAAACTCGATCATAAAAGTATAAAGATTTAATAAGTAATAGTTTCTAAACTATTAACATTTTTTTATTTTATCTTCTATAAAAAAATACATAATTTTAATTCTTAGTGAGAGACGTAAATCATTTTTTGGTTAAATCTAAAATTATTATCGAGATTTTTTAATTTTTTATAAATTAATTACTTATTTAAGTAAAACATAAATAACATATTCCGATATTTTTAAATCCCCGGTCCCACTGGCCACCAACCTAATCTACGTTATCCTTATCTTCATCCATCCCCCTTGGGCTTGGAAAGCAAAAGACTCGCAAGAAAGCAACAATTCAGCAAACTAAAGTCAACATTTTGAAGTGGAAGATGCAGGAAACCAATAATTGAGTGTGAACACACCAGCTACAGGGGCCACCCAATTTGGTCAAGGGAAACAAACGAAAAATAAAAACATTGCTAATAAATGTGGAGCCTCCGGTAACGTCCGGAGTATGAAATGAGTAGATAAAATTATTAAAACTTAATAATGATGTGCATATAATGAAAATATACTTAAGATAATCCCAATTGGGATAAAGATTAAAACAAGATAAATCATAATATTTTAAACTCAATAACTATTTAAAAAAAAAAACGGAATTGAACAAAAATTTAGAATATTGTATTTAAATTTGATTAAAAAGGAAATGAACGAGGACCGTTTTCCCAACAAAGCTATTTCATTTATTTATAAACCCACTTAAAACACAGTTTCCATAGTAATTAAAACAACAATTAAATCCTGAAATTAGTTCTCGCAATTGAATGACTTATCCCTAAAATTTTTACCAAAAATAAATCTAACTTAAACGAAACATTGTTTGTTTTAGTTTTATAGTGTAAAATAACTAACTTTATATAAAGTTAGAAATTAAAAATTATAAGTTTAAAATTTAAAATATTCAACTGTACAATTTAAGACTAATTTTAAATTTTTTTCATGTCATCAAATTTTAGGGACTTATCCCTAAATTTTAAAAAAAAATTCAAACTTTACGAAACATAGTCTATTTTAGTTTTTTAGCGTAAAATAATGATAAGAAATAAAATAAATACATTCTTATAAAGTTAGAAATTAAAAGTTTCAAATTTAAAAATATTCAACTCATACAATTTAAGACTCATTTAAAAAAATATGTCAACAAATTTTACCTTTAAATATACGGTATTTAGTGTCTGCCGTAGATATAATGCATACCAAACTCAATATTAACTACATTAAAAGAAAAAACCTCAATGTAAACTAATCAAGTGGTCCCATTTCGTTTATGGACTTAGAAGTGTTTGAACTTTTCCAAAGAAGAAGAGTCCAAGTGAATGCGAAACCAGACCTTTTTATTCTCTGTTTCAGCAAAATTAAAATCCAGCTTGTACTCATCACCAGGACCATGGAAACTGATCAATAATTCAATTACAGATCCACAAATTATGACGTCAAAAGAAGCTCTCTTCAACTATTATGATAATATTTTAATTGGACAAAATAGATGTATGGTAAACTCAATTACATTATATAACTACTGTAAAATAGTTGTTTTAACTTTTAAGCTCATTTATTTATTAATTTGCATTAACAATAATTGCCGTTCAAGGGGAAAAAAACGTCCACAAAAGCATTTAAGCATTCCAAAAAATTCAAATAAGATTTTAAAAAACATGTCTTTTTGTTTTTTGTTCATCACACAAAAGTCTTAAACTACGTATTTATCTGTGCAAACTACAGTGTATTTATCTGTGCAGGCGGAAGGAAAAAAATTTCCTGTACTTCAATGATAAGAAATAAGAATAATGTAAACGGATGCTCACATTTTTTTTTTTTGGGTCAACACTCAATGCTCATTATTATATTTCACAGTCCGCGGTCAACTTTGGGCCTAAACATTATTAGCTATTTGATTCAAATTGTTAGGAATTTTTCATCTTAAAAATATTATTGTGTAAAATTCATTATAATTTATAAAACATTAAAAATAAATAATCTTGTTAAAAACATGCATGAAGTGCATAAAATATTTATTATTACTCCTCTTATCTCATATTAAATGTTACTAAGTATTAATGCACACATATTAAAAATAATAATTCATTTTATTAATTGTTATAATAAAATAAATTTATTTCACTAAAATATTTCTATTTAAAGTAATAAAATTATTGCAATAATTAATGAGGTAATAAATAATCGTGTTTTGTATTTAAATATAGCAGTTCTAAATTATTACATTATATGTATTTGGATGGATGACAAGAGGTGCTTATGGAATAATCCAGAAGTTTTAACTAAATAAATTTTATATCAAATAGAAAAAAATAAATGATATATCATAAAAATTTTAAAAAATCATTTTTATATTTAAATTTTCTGGATAAAAAAATTTATAATTTTTAAGAAAATGTGAATTCAATAATAAGAGATAATTTAAATAAGAATAAATGATCAAATAAAGACAGAAACAAATAATTATACTTTTCATTATTGTTTTAAACATAGAGAAAGAAAATAAATATTTTTATTTGGGAATTTTTTTTCACTTTTCAAATAATAGCTGCAGTTCAAAATTTCTTAGCCACATGGCAATCATGCAAAAATAAGAACTTGGGTGAATCCGCAGAAATGCCAATCACCTACTCCACCCATATTATCACTCACCGCTCACCACAAATCCAATCATTCATTTTGTTTTTATACTTCGCAATGCTATTTTTCAAAAAATTGACGTATTTTCTACCCCTGTCGGTCTTTTTCAATTTTCATTTTTTGTCTTCTGCAAATGATGAAAAACTTCAATATTTATTTTCCTTTTCCTTCTAATATAAGCCGGAGATTTTTTTATAA
Source organism: Abrus precatorius (assembly GCF_003935025.1). Taxonomy (NCBI): domain Eukaryota; kingdom Viridiplantae; phylum Streptophyta; class Magnoliopsida; order Fabales; family Fabaceae; genus Abrus; species Abrus precatorius. Next base: position 27,168,150 of record NW_020874292.1, on the reverse strand, counting down.
GAAAAGAAAAGACAAGTCATCTACGCCTGTTTGCTCCTGACAAGACTAATTTCAGGACAAATAGCTTTTAAAACGACAATTTTAGTAAGTGAACTAAGATATTATTCCAAAAATAAAATTTTAAAAATATATTAAAATATTTTCACAATTCTTGTAAATACTTCAAAATTTCAATAAAATATATTAAAATGATTTGATCGGCACTTCAATGATAGGTTTGATGATAAGATATTGAAAAAATAAATCAAAATAATTATATAATAATTAAAGTAAAAAAAATAAGATATTAAATTTATATTATTTTATTATAAAAATTAGTAATATAATTTTTTATTTTTCTTTAAAGACTCAGTTCCAAATAGTTTAGGAAGATCATAGATATTAAAAGGAAGAAAGAGCGATCTAACCAGTGATCCGCAAGGATCAACACTTAAATGAGCATTAGGAACAAAGTTCTGCCACCAACCTTCTTGCTGTGTGATTTACACTCTCATCTCACATATAACCAGGTTATAAGATTCTTCCATTTTGTGTCAGAAATTTTCTGAATTAATTAATTTATTAATCCTTTTTACTTTTAACTTTTTATTATTTTTTTCAAGAGTGAACAACAAGCTCCTAATTGACAAGCAGGAAGCTTTTCCAAGTTCGAATTCCCCCTAATACCGCGCGTGCGGGAATGATAAACGATGTGACAGAACGACGTCGCTTAGGCGACTCGTAACTGTACACGGTAGAAACTATGCGTTTACCTGGGGTGCCACGGTGACTCGTTGTGGTGCGTGTAAGCCAACCGCACGTGTTCCCCCACCTGCAGAGACACCGCCGAGTCCAACCCCTTGTTCTCAATGAACCGTTTCAGAAGCGTACCCGCTGTTGTCTTCGGCGACGGAGTTCGGCTGCCGGCGGCCACCAGCTCTTCCGGCGGTGACACCACGGCGCTGCTGAAGATTCCCAACATTTTTTTCCTCTCTGTAAAGGAAAAAAAAAAAAAAAAAAGTTGTCCTCACACTCTCTCTGGGTTTCGCAAGAAAGTACACGCGTGTGGGATAGGAAATGAGTGTGCAGTGTGCGTTTCGTTATATAGCGAAGGGATGAGGGCAGTTTGGTGATTTGGGAATATAAATAAAAATGTTGGTGTATCTATAATTCCGTCATTAATTTAAGAAATAATAATTTTGGAGGTGGGACCCACGCGATGGTGATGATGTTTTCAGCACGAGAATCAGGATCAGATACCTTTTTGGCTTTTGCCATTATGATTATCATAACGCGGCATGGTATCAACACCGTTTCTTTCGTGGGTAGGGACAGGGGGATGGAGTAATCTGCTGCGGAAGCATCCGGATTTGCTTCTGTGGGGACCCTTCATTAAAATTTATTACTAAATTAGAGTTCCATTATTATTAGAAACATTTATTGTGATTTAAAATTACAAGAATTTTTCTCTCAAAAAATCACCATGAATTCATGTGATTATCATTTTCTATAGTAGTTTGTATAAATCATTATTCTATAAATCGCCACAAATTTTCTAGGAGTTAAGAATTGTCAAAAACTAAAATAACATTATTTTAACCATTTATTTTAAAAACATATTATTTTAATATACAATAAAAATATAAATTTTTTATTTAATTTAATGAATAAAAAATAAAATAATTATATCAAATAGAGTTTATTATAATAATAATTTTTATTTTTATTTTTATGCTTTTATTCCTAACAAAAATTTCACGGAAAAAAGTCATAAAATATTAAATACATTCATTTTCTTTATACCCAAAATTTGTATTGACTCAAATTTAAAGTTTTTTGTTTACATAAACACACACTTATATATATATTTTGTTCATTCTGTGGTTTTTATGATTTTAAAAAAATAATAAAGACTAACTTTCTTAAAATATATTTTTAAATTTTTATTCTTTAAACAAATAATTTTTAAGGATCATTATTTTAAATTTTAAACTTGACTTAGTATTTATATATATATATATATATATATATATATATATATAATAAATACTATACAATACTTTATTAAAAATCACAAATTCAATAAGATAAGTAAATATTTAATATCTGAAATGTATACAAATAAAATAATCACAGAATAAGCATTCAATCAAAAGTTGAAGTTTAACATTTAAGTTTTATTTAAAAAATGAGATAAAATAAATAAAAAAATAAAAGAGTAAAAAATGAATGAAAATAAAATAAAAAAATATTTTATCTGGACGAGTAAAAATAGGAGAAAAATAAATTTTTTGTTTGAATAACTAACAAAATTATATGTTTGGTAAATTTTTTAAAATATGAAAATGGTAGACAATAATATTTTATAATATGATTAAGTTTTTTTTTACTTTATTGAAATATCATGTTTTTAATTTTATTTATGATAATATTTTGTTGAAAAATATGGTGAAAATATATTTGAAAGTATTAGTTTCTTACTATGCAATATAAGTTATGTAGTTTTTATTTTAGTTTTTTTTTTATTATAAAAAAAGGTGTTTTAGATAGAATGGGTAAAATGAGTCGATTCGATAAAGTATAAAATTAATATTTTAAATTATAAACTAAAATTAAATTAAGATGTTTTAAATTTTATTTGATTAAGTTCATTGATTCATTTTAAGCACTATTTTTTTAAAGTTCGAATTACATTTGAACTTTTTTAATTCAGATCACTGAAATTCACTTTTTCTAGTAGGTTAACTTAAATAGATTGAGTAATATTTTTTTAATAATTTTAATTTTAAAGAAAAATATTTTTTAAATTAATAAATTTTCAAATTAAAAAATATATTAACATAAATTTAATATTTTAGTTATTTATTTATTTTCATACATGATATATAATTATTTTAATTTAAAATTTAAAAATACATCTTCTCTAAAATTCTCGCTTAAACATCTTTATGTAACTTTTTTTATATAATTTTTATTTTTTAAAATACAAAAAATATGATATTTTTTATAAAATTATGAGAATATAGAGTTAAAAAATCGCTTTTAGTGTAGTACAAATATTCAAAAATAAAAGAATAATAAAGTTTCAAAAGTTGCTAATAGCAATTTTTTAAAATAATATTTAAAAATTTAAAGTCATCAATAATAACTTTTAAAAAAATAATTAAATATTTAAAAAGTATATCAAAATTGTTAGTAGTAGTTTTTGTCAAAAGTCGAGCGATTTTTTCAGAAGAATTACATTTTCGTAATTTTATAAAAAATTATATTTTTTGAATTTGGAAAAAAAAATTCATATATAAAAAAATGTTCCAACATCATCTTACTCTAAAAAAAATAATTGAGAATTTTTAGTGGTTAAGAAAAACTGCGAACACATCTAACTTGGAAATTTCACACATGTATAGCGTCTCCCTCGTGACTAAAATATCAACGTATTTGCTTCAAAACAAAATCCACACTGATAATATTAAGGAACAATTTTCGTACATACATACACACTGTTGTTTACTAGGAAAAATGAAATTTCATCTGATGGCAAAATTTTGACCATTTCCAAAAATATCTTATACTAGGTGACAGCGATTGAAAAGAGACAACGTAAAAGTGAAAGTAATTTATATTATTGTAATTCAATTTTTTTACTATATATATGTATAATAATTTTAATATAAATAAATTATGATAAAAAAATAATTATTGAATATTGAGTTATTTTATATTAGGACGAAAGAGGTGACTTTTTAGAGATATTTTTTATAAGCATTATTAGTTTAGCAGTTCACCCTAAAAATGTCAAATTAAAAAATTTCGCTCACTTAAAAAAAAAACACAAGGCAAGAGGTCCTAGCTCACTATTGGTAGCGAAGTTTTGGTAGGCTGGAACGGAATCTCGCTCTGCCACTCCAACGATGTTAATTATCAAGGACAAATGCTAGAGCGTAACTGAATGTATTATGGGTTAAAGAAACAATTTAACTCCTCATGATGGGACACAAAGCAAGATTCAACATATATTTTAAATAATACATTCGTGAGCTTTTAAGGGTATGGGGAATCTAATCTACCATATAATATGTGTTTAATGTTAACAATAATGCTTTTTTATATTTAAACAAAAAATACTTAATGCTCTTTGGTCAGGAACATATATAATAATAAATTAGCGATTTGCAATTTTTTAAATATTATATCTATCAACATTTCAGTTGATAAAATTAATATAATAGTATACTATTATTTTAACCTTAATATCATAATTATATAACATAAATTTTTTATTTATAATATTTTTTATTTTTTCCTCGTTTAAGTTTGTTAATATGAGACTTTGAAAAATAATTCATTTTACTCCAGTAAGCTTAAAGGGAGAAGAAAGTTGTCCTTCTGTGGTCGAGGTTGAGCTTCAACCTTTTTACTTTTTCAAAGGTGAATCTTCCTTCTTCTTTCAAATTTCAAAAAGTGAAGAGACAATCATCCATAAAAATACTTCAATGAAAGCCTTCTTTGTTTTAAATGGGAGAAAAAATATACAGATTTTGTTTCTTTCTAAAAATAAAATAACACAAATAAAAAATTAATCTTTTATAAAAAAAATGATAATTCTCGTGTTTTTTTACTCTGAAAATCATTTAATCTAAGCAAAACATTAAACACACGGAGTGAGTGGAGTCCTGCTATTTTCTTTTACTGACTTTGGCTTGTAGTCCTTGCCTAGTTGTTTTGATAGGATGAGGTGATCGATTAGCATGGTGGGACACATGCAACGTGCAACTCAAGAATCATGGAATTTTATTTGTCTTTAACCTCTGGAGCTACCTTGACGGGTGAGATCATTGTTTGATTATTGGGCTTGCATTGGACATGAATCATTGAGCTAAATCAGCTAATCAATTGAAAGTTTACTTATTATTATTATTATTATTATCGTGTGATTTATACTCACGCAATAATAAGCATTTTCATGTATTAATTATTATTTGTGCCTTTACGTGTGACTCTAAAGATTAGAGATCCATTATCAAAAAAAAATAAAAAAATATTAGAGATCTGCGTGTTTGGTACACCGATATTACATTAAAAGTAAGATAAGAAAAAAATTACACAATAATTTATATTCTCTCCGTATACATAAGTTTTTATCTCTAATTTTCAATTACAAAATTTGTCTATTTTCTAATACTTTATTCTCTCTTCAATTATAATATATATATTTATTTGGGACAAGAAAAATTTTATGTACTTTTGTAATAGGAAATAGATTATATACTTTCAAAGAGAAATACACCTTGAAGTTCAATAGTGTGGATATAACTTTTGACTAAAAATCAAAGGATTATAAGCTTCCATACTTTTACCAACATGGACTTGTAAAATTATCTAAGTCCTAAATTTTTGTTGGAGGATTTACCTTTCAAGAAAATTTGGATAATCACAAAATCTCTTCAAGAATGTTATATTTCGAGCAGTTTTGATAGAACATGAAGAGACTCAAAATTGGTCAAAAAATAAGACTAACAAGAAAATTATTAAAAGTCCACAAGACCAAAGGCCTTTTGAGGAGTTTCTGAAGATTTTTCTTGTCCCTAAACTGAAAATAACTAAAACTGATCAAAAAGCAAGATTGACAAGGAAAATGTTCTTTGTCCACAAGACTGGAGGTCTTTCAAGGAGTTTTTGAAGATTTTTAAGTTTCTGACACTCAAAATTGCTTGAAAATAGGACTGACAAGATAATATTCTAAGTTCATATGATTAAAAGAGCTGTCAGATTTTTCTCAAAATTGCTCAAAAATAGAAAATCACATAAAAAAATATTATAAGTCCGCAAGCGACATGATAAGGCTAAAAGAGTGATATCAAAAGAATTACAAAGCTCAAAACGGTCATTAACAGTTACCAGAAGTTAGCTTCAGTTGAAGATTCAAAACATAAAGAAAGATCGTAGATGATAGCAATTATGAAAGAAGCTACAACTGTCAGCATGATAAAAAAATAGTCGTGAATAATGGGCATCAGTGGTTGAAGACAAATACTTATAAAAAATAGTTATTGAGAAGTGCTCGCGAAAAGAGGAGAATGGTGGTAGTCCATTTGCCTATAAATACTACAAAGCTTCATTTTTCAAGAGAACAACTTTTTATACCCAGAGACTACACCCAAACTCTCTGCATACTAAAATTTTGCATTTAGCCAGACACCACCTACAAAGAAACTCACGGTCATTGGTGTTCGTTATTGCTAAGAGTCATACGTTATTTCTGTACACATTTACATTTATGTTATTTATTTTCAATTCGTCTTACGTTTATTTCTTGTAATTTTAGTTTTATTCAGTGTGTTAGTATAAATTTTTACATTCAGTTCAATCACTTATCATCATCTGGTTATTATTTCTGCTCTATTATTTGCTTTGCAACGTCTCATTCATTATCACAATAACAACAGACTTAAAATAATACAAGAGGACTTAAAATTCAGTTCCCATATTACTCTTGGATTTATTTATTTATAACTGATAATTTTTACCATAAATAATATTATAAAAGTATTAATATAATATTATATTATAATTATAATATTAAATGTAAATCATAAAATAATTATTTATGATATAATAATAAATGTTTATTATATATTTTTAAACATAATATAAATTAATTTTTATTTAATTTTTATGTATATATATACATATTAAATAATTTATTAATACAAGTTTGATGTATTAAAAATACAATTTTTTATGCCATTAACTAATTAAAATAGACAATAAATATTTTTAAAATAATTATTAGAAAAATAATCATTTTTATTTATATGATAATCTATAACTAAATAATAATATAAAATATATTATTATGATAATAAATTAAATCTAGTTTTCATCTTAAGAAATGCATAAATTATTTGATTTTTTAAAATACAATTAAAACTTTCCATAATAAAAAGTCCATGATATGCATTCAAAGTTCAAACACACGTACAAGCTCATACATACATATATATATGGAAATTTTATTGATATATCAGTGATATTTTATTAAAAAATACGAAAATAATAATAACATAATATTTTTAATAAAGTCTTTGATAAAAACCACTTGTTAGTGCAAAAAAACCGATGTGGTACCCCTGTAAAGATCTAACATCTTCTGTAATACAGCAATCATGCTATCACTTTACAAAAAAGTAAGAGTTATGGTGTTTGTAATGTCTTTGTAATAACTAAATATAAGAATGTTTGCCATTTGATTCTAATTAGTTTTAAAGGAAAAAATTTATTCACGCAATCATTAAAAAAAAACATGGTTTTATTTAATCATTTTAAAAGTAATATTAAAATTGAATTAATTTAAACTGATTTTCTACGATTTAAATTGATTTTGATATTTCAAATTTTCCTTATTTTTTATATTTTGAGTGAAAATTACTTTAATTTTTGTCAATAAAAAATAGTTTTAAATTAACATTTTATTTAAATCATAAAAGTTTAAATTATTTAATTAACAGTTTATCAATTCTTTTTTTTCATTTTAATTCTTATTTTATTTATTGACAAATTTGTATCGGTTATGAAATACCCTAATTAAATCGGACAAGTTTCAATTTAATATACATTTTCATAGATAAAAAGTTTGAAGTGGAAACGATTCCTTTCCAGATAAAAACACTTTCTTTTCCTTTAACGTCTTTTCCCTCTGTTCTGCGGAGGCTGATGCAACGGCGACGACAACATTTTGAATCTTTGCGGAGTGAATTATTGAGATCTTTTCTTTGTCTCATATTGATTTGTTTCATGGCCTGGATGAAAATATCATAAATAATAAAGCTGTATTATTTTTATAACAATTTGCTTTCAAGTTGTTTATTTTATTTTATTTTCTCTTCTTATATTTTTTTCTAAATTTGTAGATATTTATTAAATTAGTGTGTATTTAAATCAAACAGTAAAATAAAAAATAAAATTTGTGGCGTCTTTGTCTGGCTGGAATCGGCTCCCTCAATACCATTGATTTATGGTATATATCTGAAGGTCTTCTATTCTCCCATGAAAGAGATCCTTTTCTTTTGTGAGGAAGTGAAGTTACTTTACAACCCCTTGCATTTAAGATCCTCAAGGGATGAGGGATTGCTTAATTTCTAGGTCGAGGATGAAAATAGTGTTGCAGAAGCGTTTTTTTTTCCCTCTCTTTTTTAAAGTTTAACTATGTTATCATAACATCCCATCACTTGTTGTTAATAATTTGATGGACTCGAAAAAAACTTGGTGAGAAATTTAATTTTTATAAAATAAAATAATGCATGGAGTAAAGTACGAACACTACAAATGTAATTAGGTTTGTAATTTAGTAAAATTGGGTGTATGTTAAGTTTTATAGGTGGCACAGTTTTTAAATTTAGATATATATTTTTAATAATTCAGTAAAATGTACTTGTAACTAAAATTTATGTTGAGGTTAAAGAATGGATATTTTTTTCACAATAAGACTTGACGAAATTGATAAAATTAAAATATAAACAAGGAAAAGGTGAAAGCAAAAGGAAGTGCATTCAAGTTGGTGGTGGGTTATGGAGCAAAAGAAAAGTTGGTGGTGGGTTCCAATTGCATAACGCTAGATGTTATAAACAATCCAAATACAGTAGAAAAATCCCCACCGTTTCACCAAAACCAAATTGCCATTTTGGATCATTACAAGCACTGTTCCTTATAAACAAAAGTGTTTGTGAGAATTTGTGTTCCAAATACGTTGAAACAGAACCACAACCATGGACATGACATTCATTGCTTTTCCTTTGACGATGGGATGCCCCACTCACAAACATCGTAATCTCAATCAACTCTCAAAACGTGGTTAGTGGTGGGGGAAGATACTTTCAATCCACTAGGGTACCGTTTTAATCACATTATGCTTTACCTCCAATAATCCAATCAAAATCAATAAGCATATGTCGACCTTATCCAAAAATATATAAAAGCTTACTTATATAGCATAATAGTAAAGCGAGATTTGAAAATAAAGCGTAAAGTACTACATTTCAGAATTAATCCTCAAATTAATCTCTAAAAATGTTTGCAGTGTAAATTTATTAATATTAAGAATGTATGAAATTTTAAGTTAAATGAAATGTCATTTTAATCATATTGCATCTCTAATTGAGTGTTTCAATGTGAAATGGAACGCGAATGTGGTGAAGAAAGGACAATTGTTATAACTCCACCGAAGCAAATGTATATGTATAGACAGTGTATCATATGAAAATTCAAGACTGACAAACTAAGAAATGCAAAATAATGTTTTTACGAAAACGGGAAAAGATAATAAATATTATTTTTCTGTATTATTATTATTTGCCCTTAACTTACAAATACGGTCTGTTTTAATTTATATCTGTCACGGAAAGTTTTTGTTCCATGCACTGTGGAGTGAATGCAACAAATTCCAAAATTTGGTCCTGTTAACATGGACTTTTCACATATCACTCTCAGCTTTCTCCATCGATTAATTAATCAAATCGCATACGACAAACGTTAACTTAAGCTAATAGTATCGTGGCTTTCACGGTGATGCAATGCTTAGGTTCTTTTATTTTGTTTAATACATTGAAACTATTTTATTCAAATCATTTTTTAAGCATTGTATTCATTTATTAAATTATTTTAAAGTTATTTTTTAGAGAGAAAAATTTACGTAATCATAATATTTGTTTCAGAATTTTTAAATAAGAGAACAGAGCAAACTCTTTTAAATTCATGGTTTTAAATTTTTTTACTTTGAAGTACTTTTTATTAATTATTTTTTCTATTTTTATTTCATTTTTTATTCTTTAGATTATTTTCTTATCTTTCATTTCAAATTTCTAATGTGGTGAAAATTTGTTAAAAAAAATTATTTGACAAAAAAAATTAAAGCCTTGTTAAATTTACTCAATTTAATTTTTTTTTATTTGTATTAGATATAATTTTTTAAGCTGATTAATAAATTTATAAAATTTTGTATTTTTAAATTAATTGATATTTCACTTTTCAATCAACTTTATTTAAATACATGATGTAAATATTAACAATAAAATGACACGTTTATAAATATTTAGTTTATTTAAAATTTAGTATGCAAAATAAAAAATATATATGAATTAGTTATTAGTTTATTAAATTTATATTTTATAAAAAAGTTATTAAGAGTTGAATAAGTATACATCAAAACTTGTTGAAAAAAAATGGATTTCAAAAAATTTTTGGGTGGTTCGAGACTCGATCACTCACAATTTGACATATATCAATTTTTAAAAAAATACATACATGTCATATATTTATTAGTTGAGACTGTATTAGTATTAAAGTATAGAAAATTTTCTCTTTCATAGGTGTGTTGTGTGTTTTAATAAATATTTATTGGTTTCATACTATAAAACTTATTTTTGTTTTATCTAATTTTTATTTTGTGCTTCTACATTAAATTTTAAATTCACATGTTTTTGTTCGTGGAAAAGTATAATAATCGAAAAAAAATAAAAGATTTAAAAATAAGTTCTCAAAATAGTATATCACAAAATTTTTGTTTAAATATCAAAAATATCTTAATTTAATTGTTTAAATTTAAATAATATGACATTAAATAAAATAAAAATTTAAGCATAAAAATAATTAAAATAGTGCAACATCTAATAATAAACTAATCGAGAAGATCTCAGAGAGCATGTAAATTCACTTATACACTTTTTTATATTTACTTTTAAGTTAATTCTAATTTTATTTTTTTTATAATTGCTAACAACTCATATTAAATCTATTAACACTTAATAGTCATGCAAGGTAAAAGAAAAATAAATATAAATAGTCTATGAACTATTAATTTAATAATGATCAAAAAATAAGAATTAAACTTTGTTCTCTTAGTTATTTGTCTCATTTTACTCAATAAATTCATTTTAACTATATGTGGATCACCTATAATATAATTAATTATGATATATTTAAGATTTATCAATTCTACACATACAAATATACCATAATAAGATAAAAATCAATAAAAAGAACCATAAAATTATTATAAATCACAAAGATCCCATAAAGTCATGGAAAAGATTCACCATAACTTTAAATATAGATTTAGTTATATATAATATAATAAAAAATCAAAATAATAATAAACTAATTTATAATTATTCAAAAAGTAAATAAAAACTAGAAGAGTCTTCAATGTAAAAGAAATGAAGAAACTTCTCAATTTTAAGATGCAATTCTAAAGGTTCAGTAGTCGTCAACAGCTGGACAAAATCAAGATTAAAGGTGTCAAAAGATATGAAAGAGATGTCTAAGTCATCACTCATGAAGTTTTTTTAATAGAGTTTTAAAAACTTTATTATTTCTTTAAAATTGAATTTCTCGTAGGTAAGCACAACTGTACAAAACCATGTGCACTATCATACATATAATTTGAAGCACCTTGTGCTGGCTGTTAGGTTATAGATATGTTGGTTACAATAAAGCCTTATTTTTCATCTAATTTAAAGCTAAAATGCACCCAAAATTCAATTTTAATCTTCTTATGTTAAACCACATAATTAATATAGTAATTAGTATAAAATTCTAATAAATTAATAACCCCTCCCCCCCTCACACACATACTATTTATTTTTCTACATTTTTCTTAAATGAAGATCACCATCATTTAAATTTGATATATCTCACTAAAATTTTTACTCTAATAACATAAATCACTATATGTTTGACTTAATTTGTTTTAAGAAAATATTTTGAACTTTTTTGGGCTTAAAAATTCATGGCTTAAAAAAATACCTCCGGTTATCTTTCCAAAACCTATTTGTTCTGATTGAAATTATAAATTCAGATCTTCAAATAATATTAATGTTGGATGAAAAAGCATAAGAATTATTATTCAAGCGTGACATATATGACATGATCCTAGTTTATTACACTTCCAGTTGATTTTTTTTTTTTTTGGGGTCTAAACTTCTGATTGGTGATTAGTAAAATTAATCAAGAAAGGTGGCTAGCAACTTTAATTTGCTGACTCATGCGTGAAACCGTCGACTACATATCAACAATTTGGTGAACTGTCTCTTACATAGTTGGTAGATTATTTGATTCCAAACAGCCATTATTTTTAACTTGGATACAACTTCATTATTTAACTTCTCTCTTGACTCAGCAAAGAATAGAACGGCACCTTTTTTTACCTCTTATTCTAATGACCCACGAATCTCTTCCTTAAGTGGATGGTTATTGATTGCACTAATTATGACATCCATGCATACGGAGTGAAACTTCAATAACACTTGACTTTTACTTGTTATAATCAAATCACGACACAATGAAAAAGATGCTTGCTCTAAAGGAGGAGGGAGTTTCAAACACCTAGAAAAAGAAAAGGTGTTTGCAAATTGATGAACATGAAGGTCATGCCCATGGGATCACGATAAAAAATCTACATGGAGGCTTTTAATATAGTTTACGAATTTGTCTGGTGGTTAAAATAGAATGAAAATATACAGCATTAAAAGGTTGAATAAGATTTTTTTTTTTTTTTTATGTTTAATTTGAGATAATCAAGTGTCTCTAAACTTAAATGGTTTAAGATTAATCTTCGTTTGCAATTTATAGCTGCTATAGACTTAACTCTTTTTTTTTTTTTTTTGCATATATTAGGGTTCAATACATTTTTTTTTCACTGGCGGTAGATCTACTTCACACATGTATATGAATGCGATTGAGTCTTATACCAGCATGACAAGTGACAACTCTTCAAATCAGTGAAAATAAAATATAATAATGGTTTGATAACTTTTTTTCCTGTTAAATAGTAAAATGCACGTCAAAGAATGCTTGACTAATTTTTGTATTAAGGCTGTGTTTAGATACACAACTTGTTTAAATGCTTATTTAATAATTTTTTATTTTATGAATTAATACTAAAATTTATTTAAAATAAAATTTTTTATATAAATTATATAAAAAAACATATTAAAATAAGTTAAAAATCATTTATAGAAGTTATAAGTATTTTTTATAAATTATTTATAAATTCTTATAAACAAGTCCTAAACTAATTAATCTAGTTCAATTTTTAGAATAATGGGAGAAACCGATTGGATTGAAGGAAAAAAATAGAAGTTTTATTCAATCTAAATTATGCCAAACTTAATTCCTTAAAATGCAGAGAGAAAATGTAGGAGAATTAACGTTTACTGATAATATTCTATCACGAACCTAACCAGCCAACTAGGCCTAATTATACCCTTTATTCATTGGGTTAGGTCCACAAGACAATACGTGTTCCATCCGCCACTTGAACATACCCTTGTTGAGTCAACACTTTTTCTTTTCTCAACACTCTTTGAATATGCCTAATCTTACATACTGATACTCTTAAACAAAAAAGTTTTGCACATTATATCCACACGCTCAATGTTATATGTTTCAAAATGTGCTTCTAACACTTTCCGTGTCCTACAATTATATGAAAAATGCTCATCTTACCATGCCTTGATATATCTTAACTAAGCTCTATAAATAAGTTAGTGATATAATATATCATATATGTAATTTACTTTAAGTATTGTTCATTGTGATATCACAGTACATTTATGTATTTACACATCTAAATATGAGAAAGAAAAGCTACTATTCACTTCCTCATTTCGATCCTTTTCTTTCTTCATTTTTTTATTGTATAAAATCACATGAGTATATGAAATTCTGTCTTCAATTTTTTTGTACGGCATCCAAATATCGGAAAGAAAAAGAAGTTTTTTTTTTTTCTGTTTTTTTGTCGAAAAACCTCTATCTCTGCCGAAAATTTTATTTTGGGTTATAAGGAGGGTTTGGGCCTTTCTGGAAAGCAAGGGGTTATCGTCAAAAAAATTTTGGGCGGCAGTGGTGGTGGAGAGCCGCTTAACCTTGACTACTTTTAAAATATTAATACAATAAACTTATACTAATTTATTATTTTATGACTTTTATTTTAAAAAAATGATAAAATTAGATAATGTTAATTAATTAGAAGTAAATATAGCAATGAATAAAGCACCTGATGAGTACATGCAAAATTTACCATCAAATGAGGGTGTAGAAAAATATCTGCAAAATTAAATAAAAATGAGTACCTAAGTACCCACTTTGCCTCACACCCGCATATATATATATATATATATATATATATATATATATATATATATATAATTATTCTACTTATATGAGAGAAGTCTTATCCCAAAAGTCCATGACAGAAAAAACTTAGGATTAGGACTTTATATATTTAGCTAAGTCTACTCTATAGTCATTAATAATTATGTAATTATATGAGTTATTCTACAACTTTTTTTTATCAATAGTTGTGTTTTAAGAGTGTGACTTATAAAAAAAATCTAACCTATCACTTCTCATAGAATTGAGAGATCAAATACGTACAAAGCAAGTATTCAGCAAATAAACTTAAAACTCTATTATAATTATTATTGATATTTTTAATTACATTTATTGTTCTAATTTCATATAATTTTATTTGAATAGTTTTTTACTTATAATGGAAAAACTAAAAATCAAAGAAAATAAGAATCTAACACACTTTTAGTTTTTAAAAAGTTTTTGTAGATATTTTTATAAAATTTTGGTCAAGATAAAGATTTCACTATTTATTTTATATAATTTCATATCTTATGTTTTTTACTCAGTTCATAGTTCTTTTAGAGGCCATAATTATTTTATTTTTTTGAATAGACAAATTTTCTATTTTGAATTTTTGAATAATATTATCTTTTAATTTATAATTTTCTGTTTTCAAAATTTTTTCTATGCAAAATAAAAGGTTGAGAAATTTAATATAATATTTATGTTACTTAAATAAAAGAATGCATATTTAAAAATATAAAAATCTATCTAATAAATTTATTTTATAAGATTAACATAAAAATATATTTACCAATAAAAATAATTTTATTTGTATTATGCTACTTATGTGAAATTGTATATATATATTTATTTATTTATAAGTATTTTTTTCTTAGACAAATGCGGGTAATAAGGGCGAGTATAAATATGCGGATACTCAGAGGGTATGTATATGGATTAAAATTATTACACACGCAAATATGGGACTAAGTATGAGTATTTTTTTTAAAATGCGTGTATAGAAATGGATACTATAGTACTTTACCTATGTCCTACCTATTGTCATCCCTAATTAGAAGTAATAACAAAACTTTTATAATTTAAAAGTTTTCATGTGAAGAACAAATGAACTTTGTTTTTCTGGCAATTAGTAGAGTCGTCATCAAAGTTTATAAAATAAAACCTTGAAAAAATTTAAAAATTTGATCTTTAAAACTAAAAATTAATTCTGAAGTTATTTACGTATAAGGAAGATATTAACACCCTACAATGTCTGTTTAAATAATGGTTACCTTAAATTAATTATAAGTTTATTATAATTTCAAAAATAATTTATTTAAGCTTTAGAAAATAAGTGTTGCTATTTTTATTTTAAAGAAATAATTTTTTATTAAAATATTAAGTTATATTTTATAAAAAATAATGTTTGAAAAATATTTTGTCTTGACGAATTTGACTCCTGCTCCTACATATTTTCAGGTGCAAGAACTAAAATTCACATAGTTCTATCTAAAAAAATTATAGAATTATTTTATTAATTAGAATTTTATAAGATTTTAAAAGAACTTATTTTAAAATTAATTATATTTTAAAAAATAAAATAAAAATTGTTTATGTCTTTTGGGATACAATATAACACAACTATACATGTTACCATACGATGAACAATACACACATACATATCGTAAGTCATTATAAAAAGTGTGGTAATTAAGACTAAATATTTTAATTTATGAAAAAGTATTTTTAATACAATTTATTCAAAAATTTAATATTGAAGAAATTTAAGATAGCATAAGCTATACATAAACATCTCATAACTTATTCATCGACTGAAGGCAATGTAAATCGGACATCTATGTTGCAACACATTATATAATAAAATGGAGAAGTATAATTAAATAATTGAATGTTTGGTTATTTAATTTATCAAAGTTGAAAACATGATTTAATTTTTTTTAAAGTATGAAATTAATTGTATCTAATAAAAAGAGGGGTATTTAAAGAAAACAAACTAAAAAATATATTTAAATTGATTGATCAAGATAAATATTTAATTAAGGGAAATTAAAAATATTTTTATCAAGTTTGTATAGCATGAGATCCAAAATAACGTTGATAGACAAAGATCTTAACAATTTAAAATGTACAACGGTAAAGATGCTACGTAATGATGTTATAAATCGTTGCATTAATTAAGTGGTTTAATTTTAATTTAATTAATTGAAAAATTAAATTGAATAATAAAATGTAAAAATATAATATATTTTGGAAATAGAAAAAGAATATTCTTTAATCAAGTAATAAATTATACAATTAAATGGAAATGAATATTATTTTTTTAGAATAAATTTTTACATCATTTAATAATTTAAGGGAGGAAAACTTTTAGCCATAAAAATTTTAATAAAAAAAATATATAATTCATTAATTTTATAAAAGATCTCATTTTTAAATATATTGATAGTGCTTACTATATACGATAAAATAGGTATATACATGTCTTGATAATTTATAATATATAAAGGTAGAGTTGCTACACATTAGTGTCACAAATTCTTAACATTGACTTAGTGAATAAATTAATTACTTAATTATTTATTATATGAAGAAAGAAACATTTAAAAGAAGACATTTAAATTAATCAGTAAAATAATTATCTAATTAATATATGATCAATTGTAAATTGTTGTATTGATAAAAATAATTTTTCTAACTTAATTAATAAAAATATTTGAAAGAGTATATTTTAAGGGGTGAGATATTTAATTTATTTAAAAATAAGACATTTTTAACTTAAAAGATTTATATCATATAAAATCAATGGTTAAGGTAGTACACATTAGCTTTGACAATTAATAATGGATAAAAGTAAAGACAATGAACAATAGCGTTATAGATCGTTGCATTAATTAAGTGAGTTAAATTAAATTTTATAATAAATAAATTACATTAAATAATAGAATATAGTATATTTTGATTAATTAATAAAATTAATTAAATAAAAAAGAATATACTTTATTGATTATATAATTAGGTGAAAATAAATATTGTTTCATCTTTAGAATAGATTTTTAGATTATTTAATAGTTTAAAAGAGGAAAAATTTAAAATAAAAAAATAATTAAATAAAGTAAATGTATAATTTATTAATTTTAAAAGTAAGATTTTATTTTTAAATATATTGATAGTACATATGACATAAGATAACATATGTATACATATGTCTTGACAATCAATAACGCGTAAAAGTAGAGTTACTATATAATAACGTTATTAACTGTTGCATTAATGAAGTAATTTTAATTTAATAAACTGATTTAAAGTTTTATAATTAAGGAAATAATATTAAATAAAATATATTTTAATTTATTAATAAAATAAACATTAGTTAATTAAAATTATAATATTTTAAAATTTTATTGCATAAGACCTCAAGTAATATAGATACACATGGGTCTTAACAATTTACAACAAATGAGAACATAAAAGCTACACGCTTGCATTGTGAATCATTTTATATATTTTATTTATTTATCATATTTTATTATAATAATTATTTGTCTAAAGAAAATTATTTACTAATAGTGACATTAAATCATATTCACTTTATATAAAAATAAAACATCAATACATAAATAAAGTTGATAAATAAATAAAATGAAGACAATAATAATGATAATAATAATAACAACATGAGGATTATCAAGGAAGTTTTAATTTTTAATTTTACTAATACCCATCTTATTATTGTTACAACTAATTAAAAGGGTGAGTTTTTCAAGCAAAAATATGAAAGAATCAATTTTGTAATTCCTTTTCTATTATTATTTTTTGGCTAATGAATAAGTAAATGAGCATTATGTAATATATATATAGACTCGTACAACATAACACATTGATATTTATTTGTTACTAGACTATGTGTTACATGGGTAGCACTACTACATTCATAAATTGACCAAAATGAAGAAAGGGGAAAATGGGATAAGACAAAAAAACATACATCTAAGAATAAGAAAGTGACATTTAAAGAACTTAATATGCAAATATAGTAACAACGAGATTTGTAAGGAATGAGAATATTGGCTTGTAGCTGAGTTCTTCTTGACAAGGGTAGAGAACTAAAAAAAAGTGGTTTAATGAAAATCTCCAACCAAGCTTTATTCGTAGTGGGTTGTGACTCATCCAAATAAAAAATCTTCACCCAAAATTTCCATCTTCAAATTTTGTCTCCTCTCTGAGTTAATTATTTCCTCATCTTTTTAACGGGCCTCCCTTCCCCAATTTTGAGTTGTTTTCCCATCAAATTTTGCACTTTCAATTATTGTCTCCTCCCTCTTCTGATAGAAAATCTCCACCCAAAATTTTCAACTTTAATTTTTTGTTTCTTCCCCTTGTTTTGAGTTATTTCTGACTCTTTTTAACAGGGCTCCCTTCTCTCTCCTCATTTGTTATTCTCAATTTCCTTTTCACGTCCTTTAGTATTTGCTCTAGCACGTCATTTCCATTTCTTGTAAATTCATCCTCGATTAGATATCTTTAGCGGCAGAAGCAGATGATCTATGGGTGTACTTGAACAAAACCCAAACATATAGTATTGGCCCATTTAGATTTTATAATTATCTGTAGTTCAAAAACCATACATGTCATACTATTACTATATATTTAGATAAATGTCAATTCCTCTGCGAATGGACCATTCTTGATACATTGTATTATATAATTCTTCAATTGTAATTTTGAAGGATTATTGATCATTGATTAATACTTTTGTTATTCAACATCTTTGATGAAACTATGAACTTTTTGAGCATTGTCATATATGATGGTTTATTGTGTCTATTAAAAGTTTAAATAAACTTTCAAAATACTAATAATAATAAATAAATAAATAATAAGTTAACTTTAAATGCGTATTTTAATCCAAAAATATTTATGTTAAAAAAATATTTACAAATAAAAATAATTTTGATTAGTAGAAAATAATAAATAAAAAATATTTAAATTATAAAGTTGACATAATAATGCAAAGAAAAAATATTACATTATTAAATGTTATATGAAAAATAAAAATAAAAATTTAACTACCTTTATTTTTTTCATTTAAAATTATATATATATATATATATATATATATATATATATATGCACGAAACAGAAAATTTTAGATAAAATTGAATATTCACACTTAGGAAGAAAAGTTCTTTTAATATGAGATTCAGTAAGATAAAATGTAGAAATATGACTTATTTAGTATATTTACAACAATATATTTTTCCAAAAAAGGCAAATAACGATTTAACATAAATAGTAAAATGGCAGTGGGTCAGAATGATAAAGAAAGTGGCGGGTACAATTATAAAAATGCCATTTGCAATTTTTTAGTACTGTAGCACATGAAATTGGTCAAAATTCACTAGAAAATCGCATATGGCAATTTTTTATCACATTGTCTGGCCGCTGCAGGTGATCTTGTGTCATTTGGAGCTCTGAATTAAGGCAAACTTGCAACTTGCGAGTTTTGACCTCTTGACATGCAGGCTATGCGTGCAAGGAGTGGCAAGTAAACTCACAATTTGCAAGTTTTGAATTGTGTTCAAGCAAGCAGAATAACTATTTCAAGGAAGACTCCAAAATTCCTATGCATTTTTTTGCCTATATATATTAGGTCCAATTCTTGTTGCATGCGCGAGAGAGTATTTTTGAAGTGAAGAAGAAACATTCCGGAGAGGAAGAAAAAGTAAGGTGAGAAAGAGAGAGTATTTAAAAAAAAAATTCAAAAAATTGGCAAATTTTTTTTTATATTTATAAGTTAGAATTTGGGGAAAAAAATGGTTAGGGACTCAACTATTGATTTAAGGAAACATATTTCAAAACAAATTCGAAATTAAAATGTAAGTTTTTATTATTTTATTTTATTTATTTAATATGTATATTTTGTAAAAATTCTGTAACTTTTTAATATTTGTAAACTTATTTTATTTTATTTATTGAATGTATGTATATTTTGTAATATTTATAAAAACTATTATAATTCAGTAATTGAATATAACTGTATATCAATTGTAATAAAGAATAAAGGAAAATGAGGATATAGTCTTTCATTAATAAAGAAAAAAAAAAGAATATTAAGGATAGTAATATATGTTTCGTGTTAATGTTGTCCCTTTTAGAATGCAATTGTTACTGATTCTTATATTTATCACTTTTGTAATAGTAATTTTTGTATAAATAACTTCTGTATTGGTAATTTTTGTATTACTAATGATTTTATGTATTTTTGTTATTTAGTTTTTTTTATTATTTGTTTCTAATTATTTATAAGTAATTAATACATAAACTACTACATATTAATGTAAAAGGCAACAACACATTAATATAAAATACAACAAATTAATACATAAACTACCACATATTAATAAAAAACACAACAACAATGATGTTAACAAACAACAGCCACAAGAAATAAAGTATAACAACTCCACACTATGAACTGAGGCCAACAGCATTAGGACAACGACTATAACTATGATTTTCTCCTCGACAAAAACTACAGCGTGGTAGGCACCTCATTTGTTGCATATCCATTTCATTCAAAAAACAAGTTGATTTCGAACGACCTTTCAAAGTACACTTTAAAGCGGGGTTAGGACAGAGCTTGAGACTTCGATATTTACACCACCTAGATTCATTTTCGATAATCCCAAATTCCTTATTGTATACATTGCATACTTCATTGATCGTATAGACTTCATTCACATAAGCACGCTAGTCAATGTTTTGACTACAACAGACAACAATCACGTGGCGATATGAATATCTATCAGTTTATAAGTTTCCACAATCACAATAATTTTGTCTCAAATGAACTTGATATTCCTTTGTGTTTGATAAATGCTGCACATGAAAAGCCTCATTGCGTCTATCAAACTGAGTCACATGAAGGTTTATTGAGCCATGCTCGTTTGATTGAAGATGACTTGTTATATTTTTTGACAACAAATGTCCAACATTCTTACGTGCATAAGCCTCGCTACCTTTACGTGCAAATAATTGTGCCAATCTGAAGTAAGTGACTCTTATAAGTGCTGTAATAGGCAAGTTGCGGGTACCTTTTAAAACAGAATTAATGCATTCTACGAGATTTGGTCGTCATATGACCCCATCGATGACCACCATCAAATGCTAAAACCCACTTTTCTCATGGTATTTCATTAAGCCAGTCTGTATAAATTTGTCAACGCTCCTGTATTCGCTCATAATGAATACTCAATTTGTGCTCCGTTCTTGAGTAACTTGTAAATAACAAATTATTTCTTGCATCAGCTTAAACAATGTCATGTAAGAGTATATTAATAACATTATTTTAAATATGAAACTCAGGTTTATTACCCATACGAACAACAAGTTTATGCAAGTTTAGAGCCTTGAATCTTCACAAGAAATTTGCAGCTATGTGTCTGATACAATACATGTGGAATGCTCTTGGGGGTTCCCACTGGCCATTACTTCTTATTGCTGCTATAATTGACTCGTGACGATAAGAAATCAGGCCAACATCATCTTTAGTTACAACATATTTTCATAAATTTTCAAGAAAAAACTCTAAGCATCTGCTGTCTCACCCTCAATAACAGCAAATGCAATTGGCAGTATTTTCTGATTTCCATCTTATGCAATAACAACTAGTAGAACTCCTTTATATTTGCCATATAAATGTCTCCTATCGACCTACACAACTGGCTTGCAATGGCGAAATGCTCTAATGCATGGACCAAAACTCCAAAACACTCGACGAAATATTTGAACATTGGGAAGCAATTCATTATTGCAATAAGCCTGTGCAACATCTAATTTCACAACCGAACCTGGAACAACATCACACATTGTTACGCACCATTGGGGCAAAGCTTCAAATGACGCTTCCCATTGACCAAATATTTTTTCAATTGCCTTTTATTTTGGCAATCACGCTTTTCGATAACTTATTGTGTACCCAAATCGAGACTAAATTTCTCCAATCACTACTTTAATTTTAAAAGAAGGATCAGATTTTACCATTGACTTTATACATTCTGCAATTGTGTTTATATCCAACTTTCTATGATTTTGAGAAATGATTCCAACAGTACAAGTGTGTGGACCGTTATATTTTCAAATTTATCAAAAATACTCGTTCTTCCTTAAACTAGCTCGGAGAAGCCACCTACAATCTAAGCCATACCTTACACATTTGCAATAAAATGTATTTTGTTCTGACTTGAACACTTTGTAGTCCACTCTTTTGGACATACTATAATGCTTTATTGTTTGAATAATAACTTTTTTGTTATTGAATTGCCTTCTAACATATAATTCATCATCTATCTTAGTGTTACCTACCAATACTGAACATAAACTAATTAACAAAACTATAATTAATTTCACTGACATATTTATAAAATACACATACCTAAATTTGCATACTCTGAAAACTCAGAAACATTCATAGCATCAACATCTAAATCACGCATGAATGGTGACTCTCCATATAGATGTAGACTAACTAGATGAGGCTCCTCCTCCTCCTCATCAGAATCTTCATGGATTTTCTTGCTTCCATGTTCACATTCAAAATCATTATCATCACTTTCACTATTGTTCTGTTCCCATTCTATCTATGTGTGTAGCATGGTCCCTACATATTCTTCTTCAATCGCATTATTTTTTAAAACAACATTTAACTCAATGGTACCACTTGGAGGATGATGTTACTCATGTATCTGAAACATTTGTTAAACATCATCATCGTTCGTTATAAAAATTGTATGATATTGCATAAAACTGCCAAATATCGATAGTGGACATCGATACATAATATTTTCTACTATTTTCAGCAATAGAACTTCAATATATTGACTGAGCCAATATTTTAAATCTTCAAATGATACGGTGTATGGAATATATATACATGTTGGCTTCTCACATATAAAAATCACAGCTTTACTCGTATTTGATATAATCTCACAATTGAAATAAACAACAATGACAACACTTATATTTTCCTTCTATAAAAACACAAAATTCTCAGAAACTAGAAAGAGATATATGTAAGCACAAATGGTCGAAGACTATCAAAAGTTCCGTATTTATAGACTCATCCTTTAAAAATCGCAAGTTGCAATTTTTTACTGTTTTTAAACTATTGTCCTTGGTCAAATGTTGTCATAGGTGAGTTTAGAATAATATTTCTACTTTCTTTCGTGGTCAAATATGCCATTTGTGATTTTATGATTTTTTTAAAATTTAATTCGGTCAAAACTCAAACGTTCAATTTTTGTAATTGCACTTTTACTTTTTATAACTTGCAAGTTACGATTTTTACATTTGATAACATGAAATTCTATTCACCCGACGTATAAAAATGCTAGTTGCGATTTTTATAAAAAACCATATTCAGGTAATATTGACAAATTTGCCATATTCTCTTAAGATGGGTTTACTTTATTTGCATTGAAAATATTTTTTTTACAAACGCATCTCTTTAATTTTTGTGAGATGATAAACACGGATTGGCCTCACAAACTAACTCATACAAAGCAGTTTGCTGCCATTTCTAAAAATGAAAATTGTTGGAAAAAGAAGCTAAAGCTACCTCTCTCCAATGGAAGACTAAAAAAAGTAATTCGGAACTGCAGCAGATCTGATCACTTTTTGGTTGCATAAAGTAATACATTAACAAATTCAACGACTGATTTATATTTATAAACATTATAAAAACATTAGTTAAAGAAGTTAAAATAAAATATTTATTAAATTAAAAATTAAAAATAAATCAAAATATAAACATTATAGGCATTATAAGAATAACCTTTAAATAAGGTTTAAATTTTTATGTATATAAAAATTTTAAATAATAAATTTATTTATCGTATTTAATTACGTGATTCAAGTTAAATTTAAATTAAATCAGATTAAGAATAAAAAAATAAATTTTTGAAATAATAATAAAAAATATTGAATACCCTTTACTAATATTCTTAAATTATTCATTAATACCCACCCTTGGTCGACGGTAATACTAACACGTGAAATTGGGAGGAATAAAACGACAAAGTATCCATCACCAAGCAGTGTACGACTGTGTCTTAAACCCACACTTAGAGTGCTTCACTTTCCCTAACCTCTCTTTCCCCAAAATTAAAACCCTTTTATTCTGAGAGTGTTTTGCTTCTTTCATTGGCGACAATGCAGTCGACGGTGTTCTCAGCAACCTCTCCATTTGTCCCATCTCACACTCTCAGATCTCATCGTTCTTCTCCCTCATTACCTCTTAGAGTCAGAGCCTCCAACGCCTCCTCCGTCTCTGTCGAGTCTCCGCCGGAGACGAAGCTGAACAAGTACAGTTCCCGAATCACGGAGCCCAAGTCTCAGGGAGCATCTCAGGCCATTCTCTATGGCGTGGGACTCTCCGAAGAGGACATGGCGAAGCCGCAGGTGGGTGTGTCGTCGGTGTGGTACGAGGGGAACACCTGCAACATGCACCTCCTCCGTCTCTCCGACGCCGTCAAGGAAGGTGTGGCCCAAGCCGGCATGATCCCCTTCCGCTTCAACACCATCGGAGTGAGCGATGCCATATCTATGGGCACTAGAGGCATGTGCTACAGCTTGCAGTCTAGGGACCTCATTGCTGATAGCATCGAGACCGTTATGGCTGCTCAGTGGTACGATGCCAACATCTCAATCCCTGGTTGCGACAAAAATGTAAACTCTTTCTCTATCTATCTATCTATCTCTGTGCGTTTCATGTTTTGTTACGTGTCTCACGCTTTTACAGATGCCAGGTACCATCATCGCTATGGGCAGACTCAACAGACCCAGTATTATGATTTATGGTGGGACTATAAAGGTAAAATCAATCGAATTAAATTTATGTAGTGGAGAACTGGAATTACTGCAATTATCTTGAATTTTGCGGCAATGACATGTGTTTTTTTTTTCTGTGAAATGTGGGTTTGCTTGTGTCAATTTTAATCTTCATTCTGATTTTTGTTTTTTTGTTTTTTTCAGCCTGGTCATTTTCAGGGTAATACGTTTGACATAGTGTCTGCCTTTCAGGTATGAGAAGTCGTTGTTGTTTGAATCTCATCTCATCCCTTTTTGGGTGTTGCTAATTGATTTCTCCTTCTTTTAGTTTGTGCTCATTCAAACATAGGTAAATTTTGTCAAAAAAAGGTTTATAATTTTCAAGGGTAGGAAAATAAAAACGATGCAAAGCCCTCTTTGAACAATTGAAAAATTTGAATAAGTAATAAGCTTAAACTTAGAAGAGGTCTTCAAACCCTTTACACTTCTGAGAAGTTTTCTTATTATTTTTTGGATATATTGTAAGAGAATATGTTGTCAAGGAGGATGGTCTGTCGTCTATGTTGTTCATCCTTTTTAAATGGGAAAAAAATGTTGTTGTTCATGTTGGAATTACTATACTCTAAAATGTAAGTTTGTTTTCCCTGAACATCAAAAATTGGATTTGTACTGCCAAAGTGATGCAACTACTGTCAATCATGATTCATTAATTTTTGGTTTTCCTGTAGTGCTACGGAGAATATGTGAGTGGATCAATCAGTGATGACCACAGGCAAAATGTTATTCGCAACTCTTGCCCTGGTGCTGGGGCCTGTGGTGGAATGTATACAGCCAATACCATGGCTTCTGCAATAGAAGCTATGGGAATGTCTCTTCCCTATAGGTAAATTTATGTGTTGGTGCTCGTGATTGCTTTTTCTTTTTTTTCTAATGTGCTTACCTTTTATTTGCTGTTCTTGTAGCTCATCTACTCCTGCTGAGGATCCGCTAAAGTTGGATGAGTGTCGTTTAGCTGGGAAATATATTCTTGAGTTACTGAAGATGGACTTGAAGCCCCGCGATATCATCACTCGTAAATCGTTACGTAATGCAATGGTTTTAGTGATGGCACTTGGTGGATCTACCAATGCTGTGTTACATTTGATTGCTATTGCCAAGTGAGTGAAGTTTGGTGCCATAGATCCTATTGATATACAATAATCTTGAGAGGAAACCTCATGTAATGATTTTGGCAGGTCTGTTGGCATTGATTTGACTCTTGATGATTTTCAAAAGGTTAGCGATGAGGTTCCTTTTCTTGCAGATCTTAAGCCTAGTGGGAAATATGTCATGGAAGATGTTCACAAGGTATGCATTTAATGCTCTTGTTAGCTAATTGAACATTGCTTTGATTGTCAATTTGGGCCTGTCATTCTTATGATCTTTGTGTTCATTTTCAATACGATTCTTGCTTGAAATTTCTATTCTTTTTTTCCTTTTGATAGATTGGAGGGACCCCTGCAGTTATCCGCTACCTTCTTGAGCAAGGCTTTTTAGATGGTGATTGTATAACTGGTATGTTTACCTGCCTTTGTGTGTTACGAACAGACCGTTTGTTTCTTAAAGAGATATAATTATCTTTAACATACATATGCCTCCTCTCTAGTCACCGGAAAGACCCTAGCTGAAAATGCAAAACTTACTCCTCCTTTGGCCAAAGGGCAGGTATGAATATGATGTAATTTCTTTTCAACTTTATTTATTCTAACAAGTTGATCTTTTGACAAGTTAGAATTTTTCCATGACACATGATTCAGGAAATAATAAGGCCTATAGAAAATCCCATCAAGAAGACAGCTCATATTCAAATATTATATGGGAACCTTGCACCGCAGGGTTCTGTTGCTAAAATTACTGGAAAAGAAGGGCTGTACTTTTCTGGTGAACTTTCTTGCACGGTCCTAAAAAGTTGCTTTGTGTCAGATTATATTTTCCGATATCACAATTCATTAATACAGGGATTATTCAACAGGTCCTGCACTTGTGTTTGAAGGAGAGGAGGCAATGATTGCTGCCATTTCAGAGGATCCTTCGAGTTTTAAGGTATTTCTTTGTATTTTACGTAGAACTCAATGCATGAGGACAATGCTGACAGCGGGGCCGTCGAGAGGCTCAAGAGTCAAGAATGTTGTTTGAATGAAGTATAAAGAATTGGGATATTCAAAAGGTTTACTAAATCATACATGCTTGTCAGCCTATAACAAATTCAGATAATTAGATCTAAATAAGTCTTAATGAACTATGACACTGAATGGAGGCATGAAAGGAATGAGAGAGGGGCTGGGTATTGTTGTAGAAAAATTACATAGAAACCATGGGACAGCAGAAACTTTGGAATTCAGGAGATCAGAGTGAAAACTTCCTCAAGATAACATTTTTGAGTTGTGTTGTATCTCATTTACCCCTGTAGCAAATCATTTGACTTGCAAGTAAGCAATTGTCTAGGACTTTCTTAAACCATGTAGTATCCTTTAATTCTATCATAGTTATGTAAAATCACCTAAAATAACTAAATAAAATCCGTGAAAGTAATTCCTTCAACGACTACCTTAAAATCATCAAATTTGAAATTTTGATGCTTAACGCAAGCACTCTACATAACTTAAACCTCCTCCTAATTCTAAGAGCATGCTTGGAAAAAATGGTGAGGGAGTTCTGAATCATGTTTGAAGGAAGGTAAACTGCACCCTTGCTTTTGAGATGAACTTTTACGAACATTAATCACTTTACTTGAACTCATTTTTAACCAATATCAATTTTACCAATTGTGATAATTAAAAATTCAAGTTTGCAAATGCTCTCCCAAGGTGTCATTAGAGATAATTTTTTTTAAAAATAAATGATGACTTTAGAGTAATAGCATTTTCTGAATTGAAGTTTTAGAATTATTCTATTAAAGTCCGTGAAAGTAATTCCTTCAACGGCTACCTTAAAATCATCAAATTTGAAATTGTCAGTGTACTTTAACCCTTTTTGTGATGCTTAACACAAGCACACTACATAACTTAAACCTCCTCCTAATTCTAAGAGCATGCTTGGAAAAAATGGCGAGGGAGTTCTGAATCATGTTTGAAGGAAGATAAACTGCACACTTGCTTTTGAGATATATATTTTTTTAAATAAATGATGACTTTAGAGTAATAGCATTTTGCAACATTTTCTGAATTGAAGTTTTAGAATTATTATATTAAAATTTATTTTAGTTGAGCAACAACAATAACAACTGAGTTTATTTCATACATTTTAGCTGCTAGAACCTAGAGTCTTGAGTGTTCTGCTTTTGTTATGATTCTCACTTGTTGCACCAAATATTTCCTTGGAACTATACTTGTTATGAATTTGGTTTAAATGGCTGCTATACACAGTGTTGTCAATGTTTAACTGGGTTTTGCACAGTTATAACCACTGTGGGTAGCAGCTGAAATGAAAATATGATTTCTTTTATGTGATGTTCACTTTTTCAGGGGAAAGTGGTTGTAATTAGGGGAGAGGGACCCAAGGGTGGTCCAGGCATGCCTGAAATGTTAACACCAACAAGTGCAATCATGGGTGCAGGGCTCGGAAAGGTCAGTCTTTTATCTTCTTGTTTATTCTGTTTACTTAGTTTCTAACAAACAGTGTTATGTCTTTTATGACTATGAACTCTCCTGAAAAGTTTTTCATTTCATTTTATTTTTCTCATTAACCAAAGACATGTATGAAGATGCTTCGGCTAATATTTTTTAGTGGGAACTGAAATGCTTTTTGGACAAACTTCATTAACCATGATAGTGAATCTGGACTGGAGTCACATTGCTTAATGGTATTGCCTTTTGATGCTGCAGGAAGTTGCATTATTGACTGATGGACGATTTTCAGGAGGTTCACATGGATTCGTGGTTGGCCACGTATGCCCTGAAGCACAGGTTAATTGAATATGCTTTAAAATCATTTTGCTAATTCTTCAATTAGATAAAAAAGAATTCAGATGTATCTCATGTGAACTGTTATCTTTAAGATATTTGATCAAATGATTGATGTAACTAGTTCTGGCACTTAATTATTCTAACGAAAAGGAATGTTTATCTATAATATGGGGTGTGTGTGTGTGTGTGCCCATGGCTTTCTTCACCCATGGGATACTGTTTTATATCAGTGTTCTGAGAACCACCTGGTTTGGATCTTTTGTAATAACCTGGAGTGGCAAAAATGACTGTGTTAAGAGTGTGAGCTAAATGTCAAATGATTAAGGGAAGTGGATTTCAATGAAACCAAGGAAGCTAAAGTGAGAAAGAAATATGTCTGAGCAATGGCATCATTAAATGGTATGGTATGGCACCTTAATTTAAAAGGATCCGAGCAGTGGCTTCAACAAGTTTTGGAATTATTATCCTCACTTTGGAAATTCATTTATTGGAAATAATTGTGATGTGTTTGTGTATTAGGAAGAGATTACATACTACAGAAACCATTTAGGCCTTCGTTTTGGTATAAAACCTTATCTTTTCAAATGCACCCGAATTTAGTTTTCAACATTCCAGCTATTTCATTATGATGGGTGTAAGAGTAGTGTGTCTCATTGTGAATGTTGAACATGACATTATAATGCTTTACTGAAATTAGTGCTTTAGGAAACTAAAGTAAGACTAAACACAAAAGTTGTCTCCAGGAAAGGGCCTTAACTTGATTTGGTTTTCCATTTCTTCAGGGACTTATTCAA
Organism: Abrus precatorius; assembly: GCF_003935025.1. NCBI lineage: Eukaryota > Viridiplantae > Streptophyta > Magnoliopsida > Fabales > Fabaceae > Abrus > Abrus precatorius. The sequence continues at coordinate 27,138,455 of NW_020874292.1, read as the reverse complement.
TTAATTTGTTTCAGAGATTTAGAAAATCTTAATTATAGCTTCTTGTAACGTACCGATAATAATTCTACCGGCTTCTATGATTTATAGGAAGGTGGTCCAATTGGCTTGATTCAAAATGGAGACGTTATCAATATTGATGTCCAGAAGAGGAGAATTGATGTTTTGGTAGCAGATGAGGAAATGGAGGCACGGAGGAAAAAGTGGACTGCTCCTCCATACAAAGCTAACCAAGGATCTCTGTACAAGGTATGAGACCTGAAACTACTTCTGGAAAAAAGAGAAAGATATGCATAATATTTTATAGAGATCACGTTGCTTTTTGTTTCTTATAATGTAATGAGTACTACTTTGTTCCCCCTATTTTTAATTGTCACAATTTTGATCTCCCAAGTTCAGAGCAGAGTTGGCCTCATCTCTTTATAGACATTTTTAACATAGAGGGGTTTTAGACTTGGTGATATTTTATGTGACAAGGACTGCATATCATTTTTCGTAGCTCTAAGTTGGTGTTGCCGTGGTAAATAACGAATAAAATTCACAAAAAATCTAAAGAATCGTAGAAGGATGGGCGTGAATGATTGAACAACTTGAAGGACTAAAATATAGCAACTGAAAGATATTGGGATGGAAATTGAGTTTTTATAATTTTAATTTTTTTAATTAGAGAACCAAAAATATATTTTGTATTTCAACTCTAAATTAATAAGTATAAATGCACACATTGACACCTTTTGGATAGTGAAATATGATAAACACTTTTGTTGGTGCTTTTATCTGTCTGTATTCTAAGGTTATATATTTTGTTTTTGTGCATCCAGTACATTAAAAATGTGAAACCTGCTTCTAGCGGATGTGTGACAGACGAGTAGAAAGGACATACTTCTTGGAGAGCAAAACTTTATTGTATGCCTTAGTAGCAGTTTTAGATGAGGTATTGCGATTTTGGCTTAAGCGGTGCGTGCTCTTGTAGCTCGATGTATCTATCTCTTGTTCTATTAGTGTTATTTTTTACTATATTGTTTTAGACTTGAATCTCACCGCTTCTCTTTTCTTTTGCTGCGTTTGATCTTCAGGGTTTTTTTTAGTCATTAAATTTTGTAACATTTAGTGGTGAAACGTTAGATTGATTCCTTGGCAAAAATTCACATGTGCTTGGCAAAACTGAAAAATAAAAATAAAAATCCTCTTTTCAGAGAATTTAAAGTACTGTAGGAAATTAAATCAAAGCGCGCACACACACACAGATTCGTTTGATCTTTTTCTTCAATTGAAAGTTATAGTTTTATTTTAATAATTAGCGCTGACTTGAAACGTTGATCTTTATGAATCATTAAAGTAAAATTTTAATTTTGATTAAAAAAATATTGAAAAACATTTGAGATTTAGAATGATAAAGGGTGGACTTGTATCACTGCATCATTTCCTTTTTCTTTTTTTTTCCAATTGATAGAATTTGCTTTCATCAAGTTGGGAATGGATTCTCAAAAATAACTTTATCACTGCATAAGATCATATCCGTTCATTTTTTCTTATGGATATAATATATTTTATTTTTAAAATGAGATTTAGAATGAGAAAAGGTGATATTGTTTCATTGCACCATCTCTATTATTTTTTCAATGGAGAAAATATGCTCCATATCAAGTTTGATAGATTGCGTTGAAAGATTTTATTTCTTTTAAACAAAATATTTTTATATATTATAATTATTAATTAATTTATTTATATAATATCTAAACAAATTACCGGAAAATATAATTTTGTTTTATTCATTCTTTGTTTTATAAAGCTAAATTAAGTGTTATAAATTAGATTACATGTACATGGATGATATGTCCATTTGACTGGTTTCTAAAAAGCAATGGATTGACAAATATGTACGGTATGTCAACGATGGCAACCAAAGCAATAACTTCATTGTTCATCTCGCGATTCTGGGTTATGCATACCTAGCATTTTGAAACAACTTGACCAAACTATGTCAGGGACCGGTTTGGTGAAACCCAATTCATTAAATTCAGGATTTGTATTACTGTTGGAAAGTGGAATCTCTGTTTAATGTATGTTAAAAAGACGTAAAAGCTTTAACTAGGAGTTCTAAAATAAATATAGATTCACTTGGATTCTAACGTGAAAGTAAACATGCTATTAGTCACTTTAATTTTATATTTTATCTTAGAAAAACTTGATTATAACGTAGTTTTATGTATTGGAAGTTAAGGCTAGAACTCCATATGAATTCTTAACCAAACAAGCTCTTAAATGATGTGGGTTCTGTAGCAGGGAAATAAGTAATCACATCAAGTGGATGCATCTATATCTGTAACAAAACCAACTTGGTCCTTTATACGAGATGGATGCATCTCTGTGTATATGAGAAGTAGGGAATGTCAACAATGGCAACCAAATGAAGCGATAACTGCATCACATTGTTCATCAATCATGAGGTTTGAGGCTTTGAGGAGACAGCCATTACCATTGGACATCAAAGTTCCAACATTTCAAACAACTTGACCAATGACAGAGTAGTGCCAGGCCAGACCCAGCTCATCAAGATTAGGACATTAATAAGTTGGTCCATATGTATTCATCATGCCTTACACGTATTCCCAGCAGGTATGTACTCATTTCTACATAATAGAAGTCACATCGATTTCATATTAACTTCAACACACATTTTATTTGTATTTAATAGTTTAAAATTTATTTAAATTTATTTTAAAATAAACATTTTTTTAGTGTTTTTTTAATATATATATTTTATTTAAACTTGGTATATTTCATGTTTAAGACGCCTCTGTTCAAGTCAAATAAAATTATTGTGCGTAATAAAAATTGTATAATAAAATAGAACAATTGTTATCAATTAATTCACAAGATGAATGTTTAAATATTTAGAAATGTATGTACATGTACTTATTATTTATATTTTAATTGAATAAAAGTGTTATTTGATATCCTAATTATAAAGATAAATTTGTTAATCGACTGATAAGCCATGTTTCCTAGACTAATAAATGTAGAGAAGGCCTAGTAGTCGCAATGCAACACAACGGCAAAGATAATGTTAAACTATAATAACAAGGAAATAAAGTTTTTAGTTTTAAGATGAGAAAATTAAATTATTAACATAGAATTTGTGAGTTATAATTATAAAATCATGGACTATTCTTTCTTTTATATTTAATATGTTAAATAATGTGTAAGTACATAAAAAATGGAGTAGCAAATACCAAAGTCACTCTGTTTACATCCATTTCCTTAAAATTTTCCAGTAAATATATGCCTCAGAAGAAGACTTATTTAACATGTAATTCCTTCGTCAGATATAATAAGTGTCTCACTCTTTAACCATAATAGTACCAATTTTCTTCGTAAATACATTGGCTACCAAACGGATGCAGTGTCTAGACAGCGTAAAACATTGAATTGTAAAACATAAATTGTTGCTGTTTGACTTTGATTTTTTATGTTACTGCAAAAGGAATGCAATTTTTAGTTAACAAAGAACTTGAAAAAATAGCTAAACAATACTTTTTTTATTTAAAATAAACCGACCATGCGTAACACAGATGTTTTTTCCTGCAAAGATTAAATGGGTAAATTAGTTTACAAAAATATAAGCGACATTTTGATCAGCGGAGAAAATATGATTTATTTTTAAAATCATGTGTAGACTAATTTAATTCTTTATCTACTGGACCTAATATGTAAAAAATAACTTAAGTTATTGATATTTTATGAAAAATTAAGTCAACAAATAATTCATTTTCAAAAGTAAACACTAAAAATAAAAAACATTAAAATAATCTACGTTTATAATCTTTAAAAACTACCAGGTTCTTCATTGATGCTCTTCGCACATAGTATAAAATAGTAGGAAAATCTCTTGTGAACAAAGTATAGGGAATAATCAAACTTTTAGTTCCTTAATTATATTTTGAGACAGGTATGTATATATATATAAGGTCATATAATGCAATCTTTTAGCCATCCTTTTTGACGAAGCACTGAAAACGTACGGTATGGTCAAAGGTCGTAAATACGACAAGTATTGAGTTGAATCTGTAACATCTTGGATTCTCCGTTATGCCATGCCACCTTTCTATAAAAGGGAAACTGCAATTCCAAGTAAAAACACATTGTCTTAGCATTCGCAATGGCTTCATCAATTGCTATACATTTCATGCTTCTCTCAATAGCCCTTTCCTCAATACACTCCTTATCAGCATTATCACACGTTCCCAACACCTTTACCCTTGGCATTAAAAAAGACCAAGAAACCAATCTCTTCTACGCTTCAGTTGGCATAGGAACTCCAAGACACAACTTCAACCTAGTCATTGATCTTGCTGGAGAAAACCTATGGTACGATTGTGACACTCATTACAATTCATCATCATACACTCCCATTTCTTGTCGCTCCAAAAGATGCCCAGAAGATATATGCGTTAGTTGCGATGGCCCCTTCAAACCCGGTTGCACAAACAACACGTGTCATGCTACTGCAAGTAACCCTTTAGCTAACTCCATCTTTGGTGGTGAACTTGGGGATGATATCGTTTTCCTTTCAAAACAGAAAATCTCTGGCTTGCTTACTAGCTGCATTGAAGTCGATGGATTCTCATCATTCAGGAACAATGATTCAGCACTTTTTCACTTACCCAAAACCTCCAAAGGAGTTTTAGGCCTTTCAAAATCACAACTTGCGTTACCAGCACAACTTGCATTAGCAAATAACCTTCCTCACAAGTTTTCTCTTTGCTTGCCTTCTTCAAACAACCTTGGTTTTACCAACTTGCTTGTTAGGGAACAGCCACAGGAAGTTTCGAAATTTCTCCAAACGACACCGTTGATTGTCAACCCTGTTTCCACGGGTCCAATATCCGTGGCAGGTGTTCCTTCCAATGAGTATTTCATTGATGTGAAAGCTGTTAAGATTGATGGGCATGTTGTGAACTTGAAGCCTTCCCTTTTGTCTATTGATAACAAGGGAAATGGTGGCACCAAAATTAGCCCAATGAGTCCTTTCACCGAGTTACAATCCTCTGTCTACAAAACCTTCATTCGGGATTTCCTCAAGAATGCTTCGGATAGAAGATTAAAGAGAGTGGCATCAGTGCCACCATTTGAGGCATGTTTTGATTCAAGTTCCGTTGGGAATTCCGCAAGTGGGTTTGCTATGCCAACCATTGATCTAGTGTTACCAGGAGGAATGGAGTGGAAAATCCATGGTGCCAATTCAATGGTGATGGCTAAGAAAAATGTAGCATGTCTAGCAATTGTCGATGGAGGGAAAGAGCCAAAGATGTCGTTTGTTAAAGCTTCAATTGTTATTGGTGGATATCAGTTGCAGGACAATCTTTTGGTCTTTGATGTGGCTTCATCCAAACTAAGCTTCAGCTCTTCGCTTTTGCTCCACAATACAAGCTGTTCCCACTCTCGAATGTTATTTTAATTTTAGGCTCATGATGTTTTTTTTTTTTAGAGTTATCCAGGTTGAATAATGATGTAGCTTCTGTCTTTCAATTTTGAAGATAATAAATTATCGTAAGTCGTAAAGGTATTGAGTTCCATTTTATGAAAATTTTCAACATTGTGATGCTGTATATCATTGTTTTATTTATTTACGTATTTCAATAATTTATCTCACTTATAAAATAGATATCTTTGAGTGTCTTATTTTAATGGCTTAAAATATATTTTCATAATAAATAATGGATAATCATCCCTGAAGACATAATTTCTAGAAGTTGAAATAGAAAGAAGAAAAAGGAAATAAAATATATAACGTGATATAATAATAATAAAAGAAATAGAAAGAAAAACAAGATAAAAGAGTTATGAAGATATTATGTAGGTATATAATTTATTTATTTTTACTTGTAAGTATATGAATATATACTTATTGATAAATAATTACTATGTTATCTTTAGACAGAAAACCGGTTGGTAGTTTGCAGTTCTATATATATACTGTTAATTTTTGTGGACTGCAAATAAATCAAGCAATATCTACTTGAATTAATACCTTGGAACATTAATAAAATAAAAAAAATCAAATAATACATATACACACTAAAATCAATTCTAATGATATAACATAAAAGTTAATTATAATTGACTTCAATTATAAAAAACTAAATTATAATATACTTTTATTTTAAAAAAAATACATAATATTGTCAACGTGCGACACTCCATCCATCCATCCATCCATCCACAGTAAAGTAGTAAAGTACCCATTTGATTATGATGGGTTGGAATGGGTTGAAGCTTCTCTTTTCATTTGTCCTAATTAGCTTCTTCCTCAGTCCTGCTACCACAGAAGCACAGGCTCCAACCTTTCTAGATCAGAGTTGTTGGAGCAACAGAACCACAGCTAACAACGCCTTTCAATTGAACCTCAGGACCCTCTTCTCTTCACTATCTTCCAAAACTACTGCCAACAATGAATTCGACAGTACTACAGTCGCAACTAACCTCTTAGACACAGTCTTCGGACTATTCATGTGCAATTTTTTTTCAATATTACATATTGTTTGTCAATATTTTTTTAAACGAAAGTCGAAAGTTGATTATAATCGAATTTTACGTTATACCGTTAGAATTAATTTATGTAATACGTATAATTATTGTATCAATAAAATTGATTTTAATTGACTTCTGTATAATTTAAATTAAAATATTTTTATAAAACTTTTTAATTTGATATATATATATATATATATAATATTCGATTCTTTTTATTTTATTAATGTGAAAAATCCGAGATGTACAAGCTTTTGAACTACGTAATGTACTATTTTTCAATATTATTAACTGTTTAAAGTATAATAATAACAACACGAGTGTTTTAGAAAACTCAATTTTGACTTTATGTCAACGACAAAAAGTAAAGAAATACATAGTTAATAAGTGAAAATGAGTAAAATAATAAATTTTTATTTTAAAAAAAATATAAAATACATTGTGTGACAATTATAAAAAAGGAAATTTGTTATTGCATAGATAAATATTTAAAGCTTAAATATATTTTCAATTTTTACGTATTTTTATGAGTTTTTAATTTTAAATTTTTTTTAAGTATTCATCACTAAAATTTGAAGATTAAGCACATTTAATTCTGATAATGTTAAATAAGTATGTGATCACTAAGTTAAAATTGACATATATATACCAATACTTTTAAATTAGTAGAAAAATTAAAATTTACAAAAAAAAAAGGTTTATATGAAAATATAATAAAATTGAATACACAAATGAAATTTTAGTCTTTAATTTGACCAAATTTTAATTTAATCACTTTTTAGTCAATTAAAATTTAAAAAATAATATAATTTGATGGTTAATGAGTAAACTACCATATTAATTCATGGAATTATATGAATGAGTATTTTAGTTTGAATGATTCTTGAAATTTACATTTGTTAGTTAATTTAGTCTTTTAAGTATTTATTATTAAGCGACATATAAGATTATTTATGTAGCTAAAATTATATCATTATAGTGATCATAACGTCTTATACTTTAAAATCTAAACCAGATATAAGTTCAACCTAATTTTCTATTTAACCTTCTCTACCATTATCAATCTGCCATTCTTTTCATCTTCAACTCAGTTTTGATTGTAATTTTATTTTTTCCTATTTGTACCGTTACGTTGTTCCTTCACTTGCTTCCCTTTCGTGTTTTTCTTCGGTTCACTGCATCTCCAATCTTGTTGACCTTGGACTCCAATTTGCTATGCTTTTCAGAATTTGCTCAGTCGCACAATAGTTTGTGAATTCGTTCTACTTCAAAGGTTAGTGGTGATAGTTAGAAATTAAAGATAATTGTATTTGTTTTTAGTATTATTTTGGTTGAGATTTATTAATCTAGCGAGAAAAGAGTAGCTCTTCTCTTCCATAAGGTATATTTTTAGTTTTTAAAAAGAGAAAATTCTTTTTAAAATGGAAAATAAACATGCTCTTAACTTCTACTGTTTTTACTTGAATACCACTGATATTGCATAAGAAAGTCATTTAATTTAGGAAGATAAGAAAAGACGTAATTTAAAGATTTACAACATTTTAGTCGCATAAACAATATTATATATTATTTAACATTATAATTTAACGTTTCATTGCTGTTTAATAATAATAAGTAATTAAAGGATTAAACTAACACAAAAATGATTCTAAAATTCTCAACTCACTTTAAATAATATTTAAAAAAAATAAATTACCAAAATATAACTTTTTTAAAACTAATTTTCTAATTTTTTTTCACATGTCGTAAGTTTCACCGTAATCGATGGCAAAACTTGCTTCGTTAGTTTTAGATTATATTTCTTGCATTGTAGCTAAGCTTAGTTTCCTGTAAACAGTTAAGTTCATTATTGCATATTGACATTAAGAATTTGTCTTGCGGTTACGATAATATCAGAACGATATAACAAGAGAGATCGATAAGAGTAGGATATGATAAGAGTAGGATAAATTTTTATATATTTAATATTTAATGAAAAAATAATAAAATTATTTTTTTATATTTAGTAAATTAAATTTTTACTTTTTATATTCTATTTATTTTTAATTTAGAAAATATATAAATAATTTACATTTTTTTAAAATTTAAAGATATATAAAAATAATTTAATATACTTTTAAATTTTTAATATATTTTTAAACATATATAAAATAGATAAGAGAGAAAAGAGAGACTAGAGTAGAGAGAAGTAATAGAATACAATTGTAATCTTTTTCTTCATCTTGTGAGATAATATTACACTAGTCTAATAAAATAATATCAATAACAAGATAATTCAACAAGCATTTAACTAATAATGAATATGATAATTATTTTATTTTATCCATCTTTATGCTTATTACCAAATAAATTTTGAAGATCCGTTTGATAGTTAAGATAGGATTAAGATGGATAAAATAAGAGAGTTAGATAAGATAAGAATAAAATTGAAGCATGATAAACTTTTATCATATCTAATGTTTAATGCAAACTTAATAAAAAGTAAAATATGACATAAACAAATTACCTTTTAAATATGAAGTTAGGTTTATTATTGTGAATTGATGTTAAAAATTTGTTTGGTAGTTAGAATAAGAACAAAACAGGTAAATTAAGAGAGTTGGATAAAAGTAAAATACAATAAGAGCATGATACAGTTTTTATGATATTTAATGTTTAATGTAGAAAATTACAAAATTACTCTTTTTCTATATTTAGTAAATTAAATTTTTATTTTTTTATTTTTTATATTTTATTTATTTTAAATTTATAGAAAATATAAAAACAATTTAAAATGTTTTTAAAATTAAAAAAAATATAAAAATACAGAAGAGAGTAAAGAGAGAAATAATAGAACACAATTGTTATACTATCTCTCATCTTTTAATTCAATGATATTTTTAGATAATAATTACACTAGTTCAGTAGAATAATATATATGACATATAAGTTTTAATCCTATTAGTATGACTCAATAAATACTTAACTAACGACGAATATGATAGTTATTCTATTTTATTTATCTTTATCTTAATCACATAGCAGGCTTTAAAAATTTGTTTGGTAAGATTAAAAATAAATAAAATAAGAGAGTTAGACAGAATTAAAGTATGATAAACTTTTATTATATCTTATGTTTGATGTAAACTCCATAAAAAGAAGAATATGATATAAACACATAAAAAATAACAATATTATTCTTTTATCTATATTTATTAAATTAAATTTTAATATTTTTATTATACATAAGTTATTTATTTTTTATTTATAAATAATTTAATATATTTGTACAATAAAAATCTATAAAAATAATATATTATATTTTTAAAATTTGTATTATATTTTTAAAAATATAAAAATAGAGAAGAGAGAAGAAAAAAAAAGAAAGAGAGAGGAAAGAGATAATCAATTACAATTATCTTATAAAAATAATTTTTATTCTTTTCTAATTTAATTATATTTTTAAGATAATTATTTTACTAGTACAATATGATTATGTGGCATTACAAATTAATTCTTCAACAAATACTTATTAAAAATAATATAATACATTATTTTATCTTAACTATTAAATGAGCTCAAAACACATATTTTTATGGTGTTTGTATTTTTAAATTGAAAATAAAAAAATTTAACATTTGAAAGAAGTCAACTTTTTATTTTTAAATTTATTTTGAATATTTTTAAAAAATTATTTTTAAAACTGATTTTTTATTTTATTTTATATATTCTTACATTTATAAATAAAAAATATAAATGTTGTAAATAAAATATATTTTTTAATTACTTAAAATTAACTTCAAATATTAACGTTAAAATATAGTAAAAGAAGAACTTAAGATTAAAAAATTTAATCATGCATTAGAAGTTTTTTTTTTTTTAACTAAGCACTGTAAAACTAAAATTGACAATTGATTGAATTTGTTCGATGAGCTTTAAGCTGAGGTGAATTCCAATAAGATGTAAACTTTAATGCTTTTTGATTAGATGGTCGTCAAATTCTCCGCAAAAAGATAAATATAAATATATGATATTAAATAGTAAATTTTGCAATTTTAATGATAAAATTTAATTAAAAATAAATAAATATAGTCAATTATAGTTACGAAACTTAAAAATAGTTTAATATATATCAAAATTTTATGAGATTTATATTTTTAGTGGTAAAATTTATTTAAAAAATTAAAATTTTACTAATCATAATAATAAAATTTATAACAAAGAGAAAGAAAAGATTAATATTTTTTAAATAAAATAAAATTTAATTAAGTTTTCTAATTCCTTAATGAAGGTATAAAACGAACTTGTCCTGTAGTGCTGCAGAGCTTTTATTTGCAGTGTGAAATGACGTGATTGGGGTGAAGCAGCAACGTGTCCTACAGCTAATGTCCTTTTATCATCCTTATCAGAGGGGATATGTGTACCAATCTTCAACGTGTCAAAACTTTTGTATATGAGTTTAAAGAAGACATTGACTGGTGATAAGATAGGATCAGCAAATTATCTTTTCTTTCATTTTAACTATTAATAAAAGTATTTTCAAAACTGTCCTTTTTGCTGGATTCAGACTCCTGCTAAGAACCATGTATGTCGTTGCAGTAAACGTGCCTTCACAACGAGTTTCAACTTAACCATAACCTCAATTACATAAATCAACAAAGATTAACCTTTACAAACTTAAATTCCATGAATTCTTTAGTTGTGTACCTATGAGGATAATTTGATTTTGATTTTGATTTTGGATCTGCATTTGGCCTCTGTTAATAATGTTCAGTACTTTTCAGGATATGATCCTTCTTAGTTCGTACACACCTTCTCGACGCGTGGCATTTGCCTTCGCCTTCGCCTTCGCCTGTGGGACACTCCTATTTCTGTCCTCTGGCTCTCGCAGCAAGTTCCAACCTGGTTTTTACAAATCAATGGATATTAAAATTATTCATGCTTATTAAAATCTCCAGACCATTTTTTACCAATTAATTAATGACTTGTTTCATGTTAGTTAACAAATAATAATATACATTTCTTGCTTAACGAAGGAAAAATAAATTTTGATATATTGTTAGCAAAAGTATATCTTTAATTTCTAACTTTTTTATCTTTTAATTTTTAAAAAATTTATATTAATCATTCCACAACAGTTCATATATACACATCCCTTCTCTCACGCTACCCTAGAACATTGGGTCCTTCACATAATTTCATCATCTCACAGTCGTCTTTTTTTACCATTAACCCGAGCACTTACACATTACTTACAATACTTCTATTTCAGTTATCAACGTATAATATTCCCTCCACACAACGCATGGAAACCCATTCATTATTTTTAACTGTACGTGCTATTACTATGTCAAGCATCTAACCTCCATAATTTATTCAATATAGCGTCAAGTACACCGCAACAACAATTATATATAACAATGGAGGACGAGAAAAATGAAGAAAAAAGTGTAAAATAAAATAAATAATGTGATAAAAAACATTATAAAAATTGATTGTTAGAACAACATTACTCTTCTTAGTCAATTAATATGTTGATGTGCATTGTATTAGAACAAATGAGAGAAGATAATTAAAGAAAGTAACCCATAAAATAACTTTAAGACGTGAATAACTACTTCTATTATATATGCTTAAATTTTGTCTCTACACATTTTAAAATTTTAGGTGTAACTTGAGGAAATGATAAATTATCGTTACGATAAAATAAAAATACTTATGGTTTGTACTTTTCAAGATATTGTTCAGGGTACTAATTAAATTTGTAATTAAGGTATCAAGACAACAAAGATTTTCTTGGGGCTCTTTTTCTAAGAGTATGTTTAGGTGTGTTTTCTTTTTTAAATAAGGATATTTTTAACACAATTTTTTAAATAATAAATAAAAATAACATAAACACAAAATCTTAATTAATTAATTTTATAAATTATGTAATTTTTTAAAAAAATGAAAATTATTTCACCATCCTGATTTTCTTCAAACTGTTACTTTTACACCTATTTTAAAGGCGTAAATATGTTTCCAATATTTATATTTTTGTGAATTTTTTATTGTAGTTTCTCTAAAAAAAATTTATTGATCCCTATATTATTGTTTTTGTATTCTCTCGCTAAAGCATAATTAATTAAAAGATTGTCATATATTAATTTCATATAGAACAACGTCAATAAAATGACCAAAATGAAAAGATTCTTAAAAATATAAAAACTAAAAAAATTACACAATATAAGAAGCAAATCAATGTAGGCAACACCCGGTACTTGCGGGGTTATAAATGGGAGCACCTACTAGGCATAGAAGATTGGGTGAAAGGTTACATTGCAATAAGTTGGATACAATATCATATCCATTAGCAACTTGGGGATTTGTAGTACGGAATGTCAACAATGGCAAACCAAAGCATTGAAGCAATAGCTGCATCTTTCATATGAAATGTGCACACCCACACTTTTGAAGCAACTTGGCCTAGCCATGTCAAGGACCATCCTTGGTGAGACCCAGGTCAACAACTCCAACATTTACACCAATAAGCCATCCTCTTTGACGAAAGAACGATAAAGTATGACCAAAGAGTCATAAATATGTTGACTTTTATGACATATATATCTAATAAGCCATGTTACTTTGCTATAAAAGGGAAACTATGGATACAGTAATGCACACATCAACACCAATGGCTTCTTCTTCTACCATCCAGTTCTTTATTTTCACGATAACCCTTTTCTCAGTTTCATGCTTATCAGCATCAAATGCTCCAAACTCCAAACCACACCCCTATATCCTTCCCATTAAGAAAGACCCAGTAACCAAAATGTTCTACGCTTCAGTTGGCATAGGAAGTCCACGACACAACTTTGATGTAGTCATTGATCTTGCAGGAGAAAATCTCTGGTACGATTGTGGCAAAAGCTACAACTCATCATCCTATAGTCCAATCAGTTGTGATTCTCATGCATGCCCTAGAAGTACTAATGCATGTGGTACATGCTATGGCCCTTTCAAGACCGGTTGCACAAATAATACCTGTGGTACTAACAATTACAACCCTTTAGCTCAAATCATTTTCCCTGGGGACTTGGGTGAGGATGTCATATTCATTTCTCAAATTCAAGTGCCAAGCTTCTTTTCTGGCTGCACGAACTCACGTGCACACTATGGTGATGGACTTTTAGAAGGTTTACCCAAAAGTAGCAAAGGTATGATAGGCCTTGCAAGGTCACAACTTGCATTTCCAACTCAGCTTGCATTGTTAAAGAAACTCCCTCCCAAGTTCTCCCTTTGTTTAACCTTCTTCTAACAACTTAGGATTCGCTAACTTACTTATTGGACCTGAGGGACATCCTCAGGATCTGTCCAAATATGTTCAAACCACTCCTCTTGTTATCCACCCCTTTGACACAGGTCCGGTGTTTGAGGAGGGTGTTCCATCTACAGAATACTTTATTGATGTGAAATCCATTAAAATTGATGGCCAAGTTGTGAACTTAAAGCCTTCTCTTCTGTCCATTGATAGTAAGGGAAACGGGGGGGGTACCAAAATTAGCACCATAACTCGTTTTGCTGAATTGCAAAGTTTTGTCTACAAGCCTTTTGTTCTAGATTTCCTTAAGAAGGCTAAGGATAGAAGACTAAAGAGAGTGGCATCAGTGCCACCATTTGAGGCATGTTTCGATTCAAGAAGCATTGGCAATTCTATAACTGGACTTGCGGTGCCAACTATTGATCTAGTGCTACAAGGGGGTGTGCAATGGACTATTCATGGAGCCAATTCCATGGTACTGGCTAAAAAAAATGTAGCATGCCTTGCGTTTGTTGATGGAGGGACCGTAGCAACAATGTCGTTTTATAAAGCCTCAATTCTTATTGGTGCGCATCAATTGGAGCAAAATCTTTTGGTGTTTGATCTGGCTTCCTCCAAATTAAGCTTCAGCTCCTCGCTTTTGCTCCACAATGCCACTTGTAAATCCCACTTTTGAATATTATAGGCTCCAAGTTCTCGCATTTAAATTTGTCATGGTGAATAATTAAGTTTGCTTTATTTTATACAGAAAGGTCATTGTTGTTTTATTGTGTACGTATTTGTGGTAGGCCAATTTATGTTTACACCATATTGTTTTTTATTCGAGGCAGAGCTTAAGCCAAAAAAAAATGTAATTTTAAGCTTAATTTCTTTGAATAATTATATTTGATAGCATCCGATATCATATTATATCTAAATATTTTGAAAAAAAAAAAAACCAAGTCGCTTTTCCGACCGTAAATGCAAACTCTACTTTGCAACTAAAAGTTTGTCATATAAATGATGCAATCGGCAAATCACTTGGAAGTCTAAAAGAGTATTAAATAAAATGGAAATACATCAATTAAATAGTAAACTCTTATATGTAAGCTATCAGAATATATTACAAGTTACAATATTTCTCGTCCTCCTCTTTGCGTACAGCGATGATACAGTGTTACTTAGTTTGAGGAAAAGAATTACAGCTGCATAAAGCAATGCGGGATTCAGCAGTCTCATATTGTTAAACATTCGTTGGTCTTAAATATGTTTTTTATGTCTTAAAATATACCACATTTTAATTTTGCTTTCAAAAAACTTATTTTTTATTTTATTTTTTCAAATTTTTAATTTTAATCTTTTTATTAATGTGATTTCAAAAAGTAAAACAAAATAAAATAACAGGTAATGAAAAAAATAATGAGTAACATTTATGTTAACTAGATTGTTTAACAGTAATTAAGAACTAAAATTAACTATTCTAAAAATATAAAAATAATTTTATAAAGTTAAAATTTAATAAATTTTCAGGAAAAATAATCCAATTCGTATTTGGTTATGTTTTAAATTTATTTAAATGTGAATTATAAGTTATAGTTTTCTACATTAAAAATTTTAACGTGATTTTATTAAGTCTTGAAAGATAAGTTACTTCTATTTTGAAACTATAAAAAAAAAATCACTTTTATTCAGTTTCTCTAAGTATTCTCAGGATAGAAAATAAAAATAAAAATCAAAATTTTCTCAAAAATATTAATTTATGAACTTCGATTGTTGTACAAACTTTCTCATCTAATTTTTTTAAGAAATTGACATGCATCTGTTAATTTTGTCTAATGAAAATAAATTATTTAATCACTTTATTGTTTTTAAAGTGTTAACCTTTGTCTTAATATTATTATTACACTTGTTTATCAACATAACGGAAATTCTACCTATACTCAATTGGGATAGTAAAAAAATGTGGTTCCAATTTTAAACTATATTTTAAAGTTGTGTATATATAAAAGTATATATAATATTAAGTTCTTTCGTTGAAGTAATAAATATAATCGCTTGATGTTTCGAAACAGCTATGCTGCTCGCTCAGCCTGATTATCCAAGCGCCCATTGTTATTTCTGTTGAGTCAACTTTTTATCTGTCACTGAAAAGTACGGTCTCTTCTTTGAAATCACCTCCTCTAAAGTAATTAATTTTATGAATATAATATAATCTATTTTTGTCAAATTTTACGGAGATAATATCAATGTCAGAATTCAGCACAAAATTATATTCCGACAGCAAAAAATAAATTTGTATCAAATTAATTTCAACATTGAAAATTGAATTACCAAGCGTAACAAGCTTGAAATATATAACCTATGCCACCGACAACATAGCAAGCTTATTTGAATTGACCATCAAAGGAAAAGAATGGTTTCAGTCCAGAAGCCTTATTTTGTGGCGAAAAGTAAATATCATGTTTCTGTACTCCTTAACCAGACAGCATCGTGAACGAATAAAAAGAAATATTCTTTGCGCCACATCTTTTGTTTTTTGGGATAAAACAGTGTGCGGTATTACTGTATCTTAACTTTGCCTTATAATGGATATGCTTTTCGCATTATCAATATTCCACAACGAATTCCATTTCTCATCAAAACAGACCAAATAAGAAAAATAAAATAAAATAGTCAATCACACGCTTCCAATGGGGTAACTCAACAGATTTCAATTTTCCTTACAGTGGAAGAAGGATTCCCAATATCAAAATTAAACATTGAACCAAAAATGCCAACGCCATAAGCAGTGGTATACACATACCGCGAGGGAGTCAAAAAAAAGGAAAAAAGATTATTACAAAACCTATTAAACTCTTCAGATCTCACCTTAATCTAAGAAAACTATGTGGTATGGGTAATCATTTATCACAAGATGAGGGTCAAACTCATACAGACTGTGCAGCCATGGAACCGGGTTTGAAATCAGAACAACTAATTTGCCTCATCAAAAGTGAAGAGCTAAATCCCACCATGGAAGTATCTAAATCAAACTGCACCAACACATCCTCCAATTGATACCCTCCAATCACAATGGGATTTCTAGGGTTCAAACCTCCATCCAAGAACCCCAAACACATAACATCGTCGCTAACCCGCACCATGGAGTTTCTTCCATGTATGCTCCACTTTACCATCTCACTCTGCAACACCAACTCAATAACCGGCACCTTTGGCCCAACCTGAGAGCTCCCAACACCGTTGGAGCTGAAACAAAGCCCAAAGGGTGCCACTGGATCCACTCTGGTGATGTTCATAGACGATGCAGCCTTCAAATACGCACTCTCGAAGTTAGAATAGATGGAACTCTGGAGAGTGGTGTAAGGCAAAACCGTGCTCAATTGAGTCATTCCGTTACCCTCTTGTGACAATGATGGGGTGTTGAAAGACACCTTTTTTCCGTTGATTTTGATGGAATTAACGTTGATAGAAGGGTATGTCTGGTCTTGGTCGGCGACGAGGGGTGTGAACGTTAGAGATCTGAGGATTTCAGAGCCAGGTTGAGATTCATGGGGCGTTTTGCCAAATAGGACAACCCCAGAAGAAGGAGAGAGGCAAAGAGTGATTTTTCTTTGGGCGGTGAGTGAATGGAAAACCTGTGAAGAAAAAGAAGTGCGAGATCTACCCAGACCCACCATGCCTCTAGCACCAGCTGCTAACCCGTTCAACAGTAGAGTTGGTGAACATGTGAAGAGCGTTTGCAAAGTGGGTTCAATCTTGTTGTCCGTTGATTTCAAAGCCACGAGATCTTCGACTAGCTCTCCTTCTGTGACCCTTTTCCCTGTAAAACTGTTCTCTGCAGGAACTTGACATGGCTGGTCCTGATCTGCAGGGTTTGCAAGGCTTTGAAGCCACGTTTGGGTCTCAATTTCAGGGCTTTGCGCCGTGAGGCATTGGACAGAGCGGAGAAAAACGGTGGTGAGAGAAGAAGAAGGGGTGGTTCGGGAGGCACAATCAACCCAGAGGAGTGAACCTCCAAGATCAAGCACGAGCTTGGTGGGCACAAGAGGAGTGCCGTAGGAGAGAGTTGTCAGGTACTGAAGCGTTGCATCGTCTTTTGTCAAAGGGAGGGTGAGAGAAATTGCGGAGGTTTGAGCGTAACAGAGATTGAGAAGAAGGAAGAGAAGGGAGAAAGAGAGGGAAGAGGAAGCCATGGGAGAGAGTAGTTGGCAGTTGAAATGAAAGGAGGGTGTGTCGGCGGTGGGTCGCCGCGGCTGCCTTGAAATATGGTTTGGTTTGGATTGGATTGGGGGTTGAGTTGGATAAGGCCCAGGAATTAAGAATATATGAGAGTCCACTCTCCACTTTTGGTTTTGCTGACTAGATGACACTCTGCGTGCTTATCTTCTCTTCTTCTCTCTCCTTGCAATTGTGAGCATGTGAAGGCCAATGCTCTGTTTTGTTGGTGGGTCACGCGCTATTCTGCCATTTCTTTTTAGCTACAAACTGCCAAATCTTTTTTATTGGTCATGCTTTTTTTAATTCTTTCTTAATCAAGTATTATATTTTATTACATCGAACAAAACTATTTTCTAATTTTCAATTTTTAATTTTTTTAACATATTATTGCGTGAGAATTAAATAAAAATATTTTTAGAAATATTCTATCAATTCTGTCCTAGTCACAGAATTGGGCGACTTTTTTCTACGTACGTCCATTAATTCTGAAAATAATAATAATCTCAAACAATAACGACCCTTGAAGGGGCGTAGAGCTGCACATGGACATTTTCTTGGCATGTTCTTAGAGTCGTAGAATCGATTTTTAGAATATGTCTGTGGCTTATGACTTTTGTTGACGTTGCCCCGTTCTAACGATGTTGCAGACCACAAAATTAACGGTTCACGTTATTTATAAAACGATTTTAAATAATTTAATTGTTTTTCGATTTTGAAAATAACAGATTTTTACTGAAAATTCAGGCCACTAATTGTGCGTTTAAAACTATTAAACATTAAAGAAAAATTTTACTATTCATAATAATTTTATTTAACTTCAAAAATATTTTTTCTTATAAAAATACATGTGATTTGAGAAACAAAGTAATTATAATTTTTTAATATTAAAATAAATTTTATACTTTAAACTATTTATTTATCCTAAGGACAATAAATACTACTTCAAGTTAACATAAACATTTTTACACTGTCATCTAATTCAAAATTATTATGGATATGATTTTTAAAGTAGCTATTACGAAATTTTTAACTTTTATACTGACCTGATAATTTTTTATTAGACGAAGATATTATTATATTTTAATTACATTAAAAAGTTATATTTTCTTGAATGTCTATTATAAGAATAAGGAATTTAACTTTTAATTTTAGAGAAAAATGAATAATCTTAATAATTAAATAAAATATTAATATAATAACAATAATAAGAAAAAGGTAATGGTAAAACTATATTATTTTTCATTCATGCATTGTGTTTTACAACTCAAAGATATGTAAGTAGAAAATATAAATTATTGAGTACCAATGTTAACATTATCACCTACCCATATGCTGCAACATTAGTAAAATCAATTACGGAGTGATGTACCTGGTAGTTACCATTTTGACCACACAAATACTTGCGGGGTAGGAATCAAATGTTTTAAAAATACTTGGTAGTTACCATTTATCTAATTTGCGGATATTCATTTTTTTATCCCTTTTTCTTTTATTTTTAAATCATAATTTCTTTTTTTCCCTTTTTCTTATTTTTCCCCCTTACTCATGCGAGTATATGTTCATGAAAAACAGAGTCCTACTATTCTTTTGACCTAAGTAGGGCTTGTTTATTTTCCAATTTAAAAATCATTCTTATTTTTTAATGCAAAACACACGTTTTAATAAACAATATATAATTTAAATTAATTTATCACATATCTTAATTATACTTAATGATTCAAAGCCAAATTTATCAAAATTTAGGTTACTTAACTTTAACGTAAACTAACACTTTATCAATTAATCTAAAACAGGTTTGGATAATACTTGGGATTACTTAGTACAACTTGCGTATTAGATATTAAAATTAGCTTATTTTATAAAAAAAAATTCATTTATTCCTTCTCTTCTCACTCATTTATTCTATTAAACTTTATTTGGGTTTTCGTTTTTTCACTCTCACTCACCTTCCCTTTCCTTATTCTGATTCTTTTTATTGGTATTGTTAGACTCAATATTTTAGACACTTTTTTTTACCATATAAATTATTGTTGAACTTTTTAGTTTAGACTTTAGAAATGGTGATCACTATATATAAAACAAATTAGATAAATGAGATTTATGCAATTACGATCATATCTCCCGAGGATACGTGTCCTTATTATTATAATCTTTTCAACATGATACAAGCCGTGTCCTTTGGCCATGTTAATGGTTGTAAGTAATAAAAGAAAATTATTAGTCATAATTCCAAATCGCCAATCATATGTGGTGTTTGACCTTTTATTCATTCATTGAATTATGGATTTATAAAGACACTCTTTCCGTTCACATAAAGAAACCGATGCTTCCAATCTCTAGAAAATGGACACGGCCATAGCTTCTGGTTTCCTTCTCTTCTATACTCTTATCACCTTCTCTCCCTCTGTAGCATATACCTCCTTTCTCCCCAAGGCACTTGTTCTTCCTGTCACACGAGATTCTATCACTAGCCAATATGTTACATTACTTCACCAAAGGACTCCTCTTGTACCTATCAAACTAACATTAGATCTAAGTGGTCAATTCCTTTGGGTAGATTGTGAAAAGGGTTATGTTTCATCTACATACCACCCTGCTCACTGCCACACCCCTCAATGCAACATTACTGGATCCAAATCTTGTAGAAATTGTTTTCTGTCTAAGCCAGGATGCAACAATAACACATGTAACCTTTTTCCAAACAACATTTTCACTCACATCAATGAAGTTGGCGAGGTTGCACTTGATGTTGTTGCAATCCATTCAACTGATGGATCCAACCCAGGCAAGATGGTTACTGTGCCTAACTTTATCTTCACCTGTGGTAGCACAAATCTCTTGAAAGGCCTTGCTAGTGGAGTCAAGGGCATGGTAGGTCTTGGAAGGAACAATATTTCAGTCCCTTCCCTTTTTGCATCTGCTTTCAGCTTCCACACAAAGTTTGCAATTTGCTTGAGTTCTTCAACTACTTCTAGTGGTGTCTTGTTCTTTGGTGATGCCCCATATGTTTTCCTTCCAGGCATTGATGTTTCCAAATCTCTCTTCTATACCCCACTAGTCAAAAACCCAGATAACTCAGCATGGCCATTTTTCCATGGAAAACCAGCTTCAGAATACTTCATTAGAGTGAAAGGTATCAGGATCAACGAGAAACGAATCCCATTAAACACATCATTGTTGACCATAGGTGATGAGGGTGAGGGTGGGACAAAAATTAGCACTGTAAATCCTTACACAGTCATGGAAAGCTCTATCTACCATGCCTTTGTTGATGCATTTGCCAAAGCCCTTGCAGATGTTCCTAAAGTGAAGCCAGTAGCACCTTTTAAACTATGTTTCAACTCAAAGGGCTTGGGTAGTACAAGGGTTGGGCCTGGAGTGCCCCCAATTGAGTTTGTGTTGCAGGGAAAGGGGGTGTTGTGGAGGATCTTCGGGGCAAACTCTATGGTCCAAGTGAGTAACGAGGTTTCTTGTCTTGCTTTCGTGGATGGTGGTGTAGAGGTAACAACTTCCATTGTTATTGGTGCGTACCAACTAGAAGACAATATCTTGGAATTTGATTTGGCTAATTCAAGGCTTGGCTTCAGCTCCTCCCTGTTGTTCATACAAACTACTTGTGCAAACTTCAATTTCACATCTAGCACTTGATCAAAGGAAATGTTTTTTATCTTACTTCCTCGTTATGATTGTGTTGTGTGTGAATTCGTTTATGTTTATTTGTTTGCTAAGCACTATCTAAATTTGTGACAGTTTACAATGAAAATTATAAGTTCTAAACAAATAAATTCAAAAACAATATGAGGATTAGATTTTAGATCTTCTTAGATTCTTTTAAGTGTATTTTTTACATAACAAAAGATAAATGTTAAGCAAATACTGAATCGAGAATTATAAATAATAATCAAATAAAACTGAATTGAATGTGAAAGTTTTATAGAACATACTGAACAACTGTAAAATTACAATAATAAAATGTAGAATGAACTAAAAATAAAGAACAAAAACATAAATTTGCAAAAAGATAACGTACGACTCTTTACAGTGAACAACAATGACTGTGAGTTGTTCAGAGGGCAAGTGTACCCATCGAAAAGTAATAAAGGGTTCTTAAATTAAATTCCTGAAATATTGTCTCACAAGGATTGATTTCCAATTACTAAGAATTTTCTAATTTAATTGTTTAAGCTTCAAAAATATGAGATTAATTAAAAACAAGAATTTATAAAATCAATTATAAAACTAAGAGTAAGAAATACAATGCACGTCTTGGTTAAACTTATCGGAGAGGAACTTAGGGCATATGAGTTTTCTCATTCAATCTTTTATGGTATTTTTCTATTTAACTCTAAATCTAATTTCCTTATGATTACCAATCATTCATACAAATACTATTAATACCCAAAGGTCATGCAATATTAATATTTTTTTTTCTAAATTAATATCTCCAATAGTCATGCAAGACATCAATTTGAGAAAGCTTTAGGAGCCTACGAACTTGTTAATTTAATAACGATTAGAAGAAAAAGATTGATTTGGTCCACCTAATGCTTTGTCTCGTTTTACCCTATAGATTTTTTAATTAATAGAAAAACGATCGCCTAACGATATAATTAATTAGGATTAAGAAAGAAGCACAATAGGATAAAATCTAACTACAAAACGAAAATCAAATTTAGATTCAAACATCAAAATTTCATAAATTCATGAATAATAGTTCTCATAGCCCTAGCTATAGACTTAGTTACTCATGCTAAAGAAAAGAACTAAAACAATCATAAACAAATCCATAATCAAAAGAAATAGCAAACTAGAGTGTGAGATGTGTTTCCGGTCTTCAAATACGATCGCTCGAAGCTCCAAGTCTCGTCAAGCGTGTGCCAAGGATCCCATGCAAGAAAGACAAAATCAAATGTATTCTAGAGTCAAAGCCAAGATGTCAAAGACGATCCTTTTACGATGCCTGAGATCTCCCTTTTAATAGGATTTGAAAACCTTAAAGATTCTTCATAATTGGGCTTCCCGCAGATGAGCACGGCCATGCAAGGCCTTAAGCATGGTCGTGCATGGGCTCAAAGCACCCCCCGTGTTTATTGAATGGGTCTGGGCGTGCTGACTGCTGCGAAGCTCTAATCTTTCATCAATTTGGGCCCATAACGCACTTGAAATCCATTTGCGGTCTCTTTATACCAAAATACACAATTAATATATAAATTAGTGTAAAATCTAAATAAAATAAAGGTCAAATATGAATATATGGACTGTAAAAGAGAGCTTAATTACAGACTTATCATGAGTCTCTTGATAGCTGATGTCTGTTACGATGCAGAGTTTCAGCGTGCAAAAAGTTTGAGTGCAGGTGTATACTATAAAAAGTCATCCTCAGAAATGTCAAACTTCATAATATTTATAGGTAGTGTCCTTCAACAACTATCTTCCTTTTGCGAGCACTTTCTAATAAATGCTTTCTGTGCATGTTAGCCTAACTGCTGCTGCCCATTATTTATAATTGTTTATGATCATGCTAAAGATTATGACTTCTCAATAACCGTTGTTATCCATGTTTGTTTTTTAGTGTCTTTGACCTTCAATTGGTAGTAACTGTTGGTAATTGCTTCAAAGTTTGTGTGAACCTTGTGATTTTTTGTTATGTTTCTTAATTTCCTGAAGTTCACCTTGTACCTTGACCTTAGAGTAAATTTCTTGTTATATTTTGACAATTAGAAGAAATTTAAGAGCTCTTCAATCTTATAGACTTAATTTCACTTTCAGTTATTACTTTTTGACAAATTCTGAATCTTTAGTCTTTTTGACTTAGAATAATTTTACTCTATGTTTCTACTTTTTTTTACCAATTTTGACTCTCTTTGTTTTGGGGCTTAAAAAATATTTAAAATCTTCTCAAAATGTCATTTTTTTTAACAAAAAAGGAACTTTATTATGATCAAACTACTTGAAATGTAACCTTTTTCAATTAACACCAACAGCCACAAACATTCATTTATCCCGACAAATTTGTATACTCATCCTCTGTTGCAGTTAGTAATTGATAATGAATAAAAGAGGGCTAGCTTTAATTATCTAATTATACTAAATATTGTAAGTCATTTTATATCATTATGTTACACATTTTGCTTCGGGCGGATAAAAGGTTTTGTAGTGAACCAATCCAAACGAATAACCAGTAGAGAGAAATCAAAAGGGAAAATTTACATTTTTTTTATTTGTTTAGTAAAATACACTTGAGAGTTGAAGACAGTACAGTGTAAATTGAATTTCATCTTAAGATCCACTCGGCCAACCTGGCGGCACCATATGTGCCTTAATTTTTCCCGAAACCAAAAGTGCAAACTACACGTATTACCGATGGCAGCTTAAAGAGAAGCTGGATCTGAGCAACTTGCGTTGTGGAGCATAAGGGAGGAGCTAAAGCTTAGTATTGAAGTACTCAAGTCAAACTCCAAAACTCTATCCTCTAGTTGATACCCACCAATAACAACAGCAGTTTTTGCCTGTCTACCACCATCAACAAATGCCAAACAGACCACACCTTTTTCCACTTCAACCATCGAATTGTGGCCAAATATTTCAAAACTCTCTCCTCCAAACTGGCCTTCTATCACCAAATTGATAGTTGGCACAGCTTGTCTATCAGCTATGGTATTAGCATCGAAGCATGCAACAAATGGGTGCACGGATTTCACTCTCTTGATTTTTATAGCCTTTGCTGCCTTCACATAATCTTTAACAAAGGACTTGTAGATGGAATGATGTAACACGGTGTAAGGGCTCATGGTGCTAATTTTAGTACCCCCATTACCGTTCTCATCAACATTCAGAAGTGAAGTCTTAAACTTAACAGGTTTGTCATCAATATTGATTGAATTAACATGAATGAAGTATTCATCACTGGAAGAGCCAAATCCAGTGCGGGAAACTGAGATAGAAGAACTTGGTCTCCCACCAATGAAAATTTCTCCAATATTTGTCTTCTTTGAATAATAAGAAGAAGGTAAACAAAGAGTAAACTTAGGAGGAATGTTAAATGAAGATGAGACCTGAATTGGTAACGTAAGTGGTGTCCTTGCAAGGCCTAGAATCCCTTTGATGCCTTTGGCGAGACCAACTAGAAGTGGGGTGGTGAACCTATCAGAATCCGTGCAGCCAGAAACAAAGTTTCGAGGCACCTTGATTTGAGGCAAGAATAGGAAATCCTCACCCATGTCACCACTGAAAATGGTGTCAGCAAATGGGTTAACAACATCAAGGCCACAAGTGTTGTTGGTGCACCCTGGCTTACGAGGAAAACCATTGCAACCGATGCATGGTGAGCCTTGGGGGCATTTTGGGGAGTCACAACTGACAGGGTTGTAAGATGATGAGTTGTAATGACTATCACAATCGTACCATAGGAATTTCCCTGCAAGATCAATGGCAAGGTTCATGTTGTGTTGAGGAGTTCCGATGCCAATTGAAGTGTAGTATTGATGAGTGGCTGGATCTACCTTAATAGGAAGGGTGATAAAACCAGAACTGGGTAATCCATTTGATGATGGTAGAGAGGGTGAAACAGTGAAGAGGAATAGAAAGCATAGGAAGAAGTAGAAGAGAGAAGTAGCCATTGTCAACGTTAGTTAGTAATGAAAATTGTTTTAGTGTATTGAGTTCAGCTTGCAGAGTGTGCTTACTAATAGTTGCTGGACTCGCAGATTTGATTTGATTTGATTGATATATAAATAAAATAATTTCATACTAAAGATTCGTCGAAAGAAGATGGCTCCGCGTCATCCGCAGTTGCATGCCCCAAACTTCCACACGTCTTGCAAGTTGCCACTGCCACGAGCCTGCATTGACCAGTCATGCAGTCCCTATTTTATCATTCTTTTATGCACTTCTTCCACTTTGGCATATAAAGTAATGGCTTACATTTTCATATTTTTTCTTATAATAAATAGCTCATTTATTCATTATCAACTAAAAATGAAATAAATATAAAGTTTACATATTAACTTAATGATCATATTAAAATTTAATATGAGAGATTTATAATTGTATAACTTGGTTGTTAAGTTGTTGTCTTTTTTTAAAAATTGTGGGTAACTTTAAAAAGGTGGACCATACAGTTTCTATAGATGTACGCTGACCTTGGGCCTTAAAAGATAATGTTCTGAACTTCTTATCTTAAAATTTCTTATCATGATGAGTAGGCAACCCATTTGACACATGACACATTAGGCTCCGCTAGAGACAAAGTATAAGAAAATGATTCTTTCACGTTTTTTTAGGATATTAAATAGGAAAAAAATTTAAATAAAAAATAATAAATGAGGTAACATAAAAAATAAAATAAGAAATTAAAAATATATTTGTTCGTGTATTTATAAACACATAATAAAATTTTAAATAATATTTTTTATTAAAAATTATGAATTTTAATATATTAATAATATTGAATGTTATAATTTTTAATAAAAAATATAAATTTTATTTTTATTGTGTATTTTTAAACACAAATTAAAAATATTTAAAAAATGCTCCTTTGTTTTTTACACTTTAACATATATTTTACTGATTTTTAATATTATTTTACAATGTCGATAAATAAATATTTTTTTACAATTTTATCTTTAATTATTGATATATGATAAAAATAATAAATAAATAAAACATTATTTAGTATACACAAATAAAGAATATAATAAAGCAATTAAATATTTTCACAAAATTTAAAGTACTAATTGTTTGATAATATATATTTAAAATTTTAAACATTGAAGTAAACAAATGGAGTAAAATAATTGTAAATTATAATCCCACTTGCATACTCTACTGAAGCTCCACCCTCTCTTATCTCTTTCTTCAATGCAGTCTTTGTCGTAACGTCCAATGTAAAATGATCTGTACATTTTATCAAGTAGATCTACGTAACGTAACACTCACGCTTCCGTAACATATATTATACTGCATGCAGACCTCGTGCCTAAAATGAATGATGACTTCATTTTTAATTTGGGATGCCTTCGAAAATAAATAATTTCTTAAATACACACATTGACTTAGCTTGTGAAATTTATAAAAAAAATTACTGACATCAATAAATATTATATTTTTTCTGGAAAATAAGCAACAAAAGTTGTAGTAAATGTGTAGCTTTTAAAATATTAGATAAATTATGTGTTTATGTAAATAATTTAATTGTTTTGTTTTTTATGCTTATTTAAAAGTAAAAATGACATTAATTATTCATATATTCCACCAAACCTTTTCATTTTATTCAACAAACAAGTTTAAAATACCTTTATTCATGATTATATAAATGAAATAATTTTATAAATTAATTTGTGAGTGATTTGAAAATGAATCTGTCTATAATAATAACTAATATTTCATATTTATTTTATTTGAAAAATTATAAATTTATCCATAAGATTATGATCATGTAACTTTTATGTTTAAATATCTTTTGTACTATTGTAGAGTGAAAATATTTACAAAATATTAAATTATTAAATTTAAAAATATTCTCTACAGAGATTTCATAAAAGTAAGTAAGTGATAGAAAAGTCTTTGTTAATATAATTATGTTTTTTTATTAATTTTTTATATAATGTATGATATTGTTAGTATAAATTTATAATGTGTATATTAGTTTAATTTTTATTTTAAAAAATTATATCAACAAATAATGTTTTAGTGATTATTAAAGATATATAGAATTTATTAGGACATGTTCACTGCTCAAAAGGACCAAATATCCACTGGTGCCACCAATGGTGACACAATCTTTAATAATTTACTGAAGACTAGTAACATATTCTTTAATATATTTTTATTATTAATTAAAATTTATTTAAAATTATAAAAATTATGTGAATTTTATTTTTTTCTACTCTTAAGTTAATATTTTTTTCTTATATTTTTGTAGTGTTTAATAAATTTTAGTCAATAACATAGAGTGTATTAAAAAAATTGATAAAAAGGTACGTTACTAGCTTATTATCGGTAATCTTGACAAAATCTGGAACGAGGGGTTTGCCCATGCATCCATACTATATTTAACAAAGTGAAGCGATTAAAGGACCTAATAATTTTGGTTCTTTATTTGTCTTGGCACGCACCGATCTTCATTTTCCATATGAAACACTAATAAGGAGGATCACATTGATGAAGAAAACAAAATCACCTTGATTGAGTACAGATTAGAGGAGGGGTATAAAATAAACGGGGGGCTATCCAAAAAGAGCTACTTGGGCCTTGTAGTTGTAGGGCACGCAATGCAAGTTGTGTCGTAGCGAAGCCTTTAATCCTTGGAAAGAAAACTGAATTACAGGGACTGTTAGACCAAAAGAAGAAAAAGAAAAGAAATACAGGGACTCATGGTTGACCACAAAAATAATACCGGGACTGACAAAAAAAAAAAGTGCTAAAAACCTTAAATAACATCATTATTATTTGTTCTGAATCAGTCTATAAAAGCTTGAAACCTAAAGTTAATTTTCTTAGATTGTTAACGGCCTAATATGCAACTGGATTAGATTAAAGAATATATAAAACCTATTTAAGTACTAATATCTTTAATCCAAAATGCCTGTGCCCTGTTAGAAGATATCTGGTGACACTTCTATTGTGCCTTAATTATGAGCAATTGCATGGTACAAGTTTATTAACATCACTATACTCGATACACACACACACACTATCCATTGCACTTATTCTATTAGCACAAATGTTACCACAAGGATTGAATGCCTTTGCTTAAACACCTATCTCCTACACTGAACTTACAAATATTGCATTATCTCTTTAAGTAAAATTATTAAATAATATAATCATGAATATAACTCATGTAAATATATGTTGCTCATCTTTAGTGTTGATATTAGTTTAATTATCTTTATCTCGACAACCAGACAAGTGGGTAGTTCTTTTAAAATAAAAGTCAGGTTATCATTGCAGAGAGAGAAATCATTTTTATCTTTTTTCTAGTATTTCTAAAAATATAATGGAGTAAATAAATGGTTTAAAAGAAATTGAAAGATAATCTAGTGGACTACACTTAGAGATGGAAATAGGTCAAGTCAAGTCAGACTTTACTCTAAATAGGCCTGGCCTATAACATAATTATTAGACTTGAACTTGACCAATTACCTGTTAAAAGCTTTATTTTAGATCTGACTTGACCTGTTTAAGTGGTCTGGCCTGACCTGAAGCCTGTTAACAAAGCCGGTTACAAAAAAAAAATTAAATAAAAATATAAATATTTTATTATCAAATTAGTCTATATGTTTTTTAAATTTCTATCTATGTTATTAATAATTATTAAATAATTATAATAATATTTATATAATTTTTAAAATATTATTTAAGTATGAATTATAAATATTTTATATTAATAAAATTTATATTTATATTTTTCTTAATTTATTTTTAAAAATTATATAAATAGTAAATATTTTAGTTTTATTTTAGAAACATATTTTGTTTGTTTAAAGACATCTTATATTTAACAAATAAAGTTATAGTAAACACATAAAATTGATAAAAATAAAATAAAATTCATACAATTTTTGTTGAATCAATTAAAGAAAAATTATTATGTTTTAAAAAATAAATAAATTTAAACTTAATGCAATATATATATATATATATATATATATATAATGACAATAATAATAATTATTAAATTAAAAAAATAATTACAAAATATTTAATTTTATTTGTTTCATTAATTTATTATTTTAAATTAACAAATAAACATAAAATTAACTATATTATAACATTAACGTAATATAGAAAATATTAATGATACAATAAATTAAAATATATACTTATATATTACATATAAATTGATAAATTAACTAATAATTTAATTAAAACACGTGCAACTTATAAAAATATATACTATTATATAATTTATTTATAATTATATTGTTTGTTATATGGTCTTATTATATATATATATATATATATATATATATATATATATATATATTATAATAAATTTTTTATTTTATTTTTTTATTATTTTTTATAAACTTTTTTTTTTGAATAAAATATAATTTATATTTAAACAATATTTATTTATTATAAATATAAAAAATTATAACATACTATATTAATATAATAATTGAATATTAGTAATAATAAAATTAAAAATATGAAAATTTATTAAAAAAATTAATATTTTATTTTTAAATTTTAATTCATATATTCTTTTTTAGCTTGTTTAAATATAACAAATATAATAATTTATGATTAAATAAATTTAGTTTTAAACATGTGTAATTATGTATAAATATTTTTAGTTTCAAATATAATATAATTTTTATTTATTATAAATAAAAAATTATAACATAATATATTAATATAAAAATTCAATATTAATATTAATAAAATTAAGAATATAAAAATTAAATTAATATAATATTATTATTTTATTTTACATTCTAATCTTATTCGAAGACTTTACTGCTCTTCAACTTGTTCAAACAAATATAATAATTTATCTTATATTTATATTTAAAGTAACTATAGATGATAATAAAATAAGAATAAAAAATAAGTATGATAACAGTTTTGGCTCAAAGATATGTGGTTGTGTTAGGTTTGTTATTTATTGTAATGTAGTTAATACAATTAATTAAATTTTTTATTATAAATTTTATACCAATAAAATTGCTTAAGAAAAGATAAAAAAATAAAATAAAATTTATATAATATTAAAAATTTATAATGATTATTGTTATTGAATAATATTAATAAAAATATAATTGTTTTATTATCAAATTAGTTTACATATATTCAAATTTTTATTTGTGTTATTGATAATTATTAAATAATTATAATAATTTTTATACAATTTTATAAATAATTTTTAAAATATTATTTGAGCATTAATTATAAATATTTTTATATTATAAAATATTTTTATTTTTATTTTTCTCAATTTAATTTTATAAAATTATTAAATTATTACACATTTTAATTATTTTTTATGATAATTATATTTTATTTGTATAAAGACATCTTATATTCAATAAATAAAATCACAGTAAACACATAAAATTGATAACAAAAAATAATACTTACAAAATTTATTGAATCAGCTAAAAAAATTATTATATTTTAAAAAGTAAATAAATATCGTTATTATAAAAATTACAAATAAAAAATATTTATATTATAAAATTTATATATGCAGAAAAATAACATATGAGTATTGAAAGAATTATTAAAATTTATATTTAAATTAAAATAACTTATATTTCTAAATTTTTATCTTAATTAAAAAATATGTAATAAAACTTAATATAAAATAACAACAATAATAACTATTAAATTAAAAATAATAATTACAAAACATTAATTTTATTTGTTTCATTAATTTATTATTTTAAATTAACAAATAAACATAAAATTAACTACACTATAACATTAATGTAATATAGAAAATATTACTGATACAATAAATTAAAATATATATTTATATATTACATATAAATTTATAAATTAACTAATAATTTAATTAAAACACGTGCAAATTATAAAAATATATATTATTATATAATTTATTTATAATTATATTATTTATATTATTTGCTACATGGCCTAATTATATATATATATATATATATATATATTATAATAAGTTTTTATTTTATTTTGTTATCATTTTTTTATAAATTTTTACTTTCAAATAAAATATAATTCAGATTTAAGTAATTTTTATATATTATAAATAAAAATAATTATAACGTAATATATTAATATAATAATTAAATAATAATAATAAAATTAAGAGTATAAAAAATATGTTAATATAATTTTATTATTTTATTTTTAAATTTTATTTTGTTTAGTTTTGATTACGTCTTATTTCTGTTCAAAAACTTAACTATTCTTTAAATTATTTAAATATAATAAATATAATAATTTATTATTAAATAAATTTATTATTTAAAAAGTGTAATCATGTATAAATATTTTTAATTTTTAATATAATATAATTTCTGTTTAGTATAATTATAAATAAATAAAATTATAACATAATATATTAATTTAATAATAACAGAATTAATAATATAAAAAATATATTATTAAATAACTATTATTTAAATATATTTTGACAGTTCTATTTTTAAATTATATATATATATATATATATATATATTTATACAGACCGGCCTGTTAGGCTTAACAGGCTTTATAAATAGCTCAGACCTAACTTATTTACTTAAACAAGCTTTAAAAAAGCTTAAGTCTAATTTGTTTATTAAAAAGGTCAGGTCAGGCCAAGCCTAAACCAAATCAGGTCAGGCTACAGGCCCCTGTCAGGTGACCTGATGTGGCTTGCCTTGTTTCCATCCCTATTACACCACTGCAAAAATTAAATGATATATGGTTCTTTTTTATACATAAAGATTTAATTATATGTTTTTAAAATAGATTATCATGTTCTTCACTATTGGCCTGGCGCGGTTTGTAAAGCACTAATTATGATTTGAACGCATCACTACCAAAAAAGTTTGTAATTTATTAATAATTGAATATTTGGTTAAATTTTATTAGTATTATTTTTAAAAAATAAATTATTAATTAAATATTATAAATTTGTATCAACAATATAATATAAATAATTTCATTAATAATAATAATAATATATATGATAAATAATCATAAATATTAGTACATTAAAGTATTAGTTAATATAGACTTTTAATTTTTTTATTACTACTTTAATTTTTATTAAATGAAGATTATATTTATAAATTTTATTTTAATTTACATTTTTTTCATTTGTTAATGAAATTTTCTATTGATATAATTCTTTTAGTAGATAGAGAAGCCTAGATAGAAACTGGTCCACTACTTGCATGCCGATTGATATGGGAATAGATAATTTTTGCATAGATATTAAAAGATTAGTATTGTCAGCATATACAAAAGATTAGAAGATTTGAATCCAAACTCATATTTGTGTGAATAATAATTTTAATGTTCGTATTCATGTATAATTGTACCTATATATCTGAACCTGACATGAAATATATTTTCTTTTATTATTTTTTTACGAATTAATAAAATAGCAACATTGCGTACTAATTAATTTGTAGTATTTTAGGGTATCCTAGCTTCAACAAACTTCCATAAGTACCACACCTAGAGGCAAGTTTTTGTCACTGCTTCCCAAGAGCAGAAACATATAAATCATTTAATTTAATGATAAAGTAAAACAATGAAACTTTTTTATTTGGGCGTGGGAAACAACCAATCTTACACTGCTTATGTAGTTATATACCAATTTCGCCCATCTTCACAAACCTGCATTTCAGCGAGAGTACTATATCAACATGCTTTTTGCAAACCAACTTTAAATAATGAGGGAAAGACAAGGAAGAGAATCCAAGGACAAATCCCAGCCACGTGATTTCTTTAAAATGGCTTTAAAGTAAAATACTAGTTCAGAACAAGTCACGACAAAATAAACTTCATTACATGATCTTTTATATCAACGTTCACAACACATCTCAAATTTTGAAGTCATTTAAAAGAAAATGTACTTCATCAATTTTCAGTCAATGACAAATTAGCCTTTATTAACTTGAGACGGAAAGAGAAGTGAAAGGATGAGAGTTAGACTCATCATCAAACCAAGTTGAAAGGGACAGAAATTAGCTTCTAAAGCTGGAGCATCTTGCATTATGAAGGAGGAGAGAGGAGCTAAAGCTTAGTTTGGAGGAAACTAAATCGAACTCCAAAAGGTTCTCTTCCAACACATGTCCACCAATAACAACCGATGTTCTTGACTCTTTACCTCCATCCACAAATCCAAGACATGCTACTTTTTTGTTCACCAATACCATTGAATTCCCACCATAAATTGTCCACTGCACTCCACCTTCCAACTCCAACTCAATAGTGGGCACATCTAGTCCAGTAATGGTCCTACCAATGGTGCTGACTTCAAAACATGCTCCAAATGGTGCCACTGATGCCACTCTTTTTATTTTTTTATCGGATGCTTTCTTCACAAAACCTCTAACAAGGGGTTTGTATATGGCACTATGTAACACGGTGAAGGGATTCATGGTGCTAATTTTGGTTCCACCTTGTCCCTTATTGTCAACGGAAAGAAGGGAAGACTTCACGTTGAGAATTTCACCACCAACCTTGATTGATTTCGCAACTATGAAGTATTCATAAGAGGGGTCACCTTCACCAAAGATTGGAGCCGTGCTAAAGGGGTTAACAATGAGAGGGGTGGTGAGCATAAGAGAAACATTTTGATGAGGAATAGAAATATGAGGTGCCCCACCAATGAAGAGGTTGCCAAGTCCTTTCTTGTTTGAAGATGGTAAGCAAAGTGCAAACTTGCGAGGAAGGTTGTGAGATAATGTGAGCTGCGTTTGTAATGCAAGTTGTGTCCTTGCAAGGCCTAATATACCTTTACCAGATTCAGGTAAGCCTCTTAGAAGTGCTTCATCAGTAAATCCATCTGAGCCAGTGCACCCGGAAAGTAGACCAAACACTTTGGTATTTGATAGGAACAACACATCCTCACCCGTGTCCCCAGTGAAAATAGAGTTAGCAAAGGGGTTGACAATGAAGGCTCCGCATGTGTCATTTGAGCAGCCTGGCCTAAAAGGGCCGTTACAGCCACTGCATCCACTACCTCCGGGGCACCTTTTGGATGCACAATGGATAGGATGGTATGTCGTAGAATTGTAGCGATCATTGCAGTCATACCATAGGAATGGTCCTCCAAGATCAATGACTAGATCCATGTCGTGTCGAGGGTTTCCTATGCCAACTGAAGTATAAAACAGATTGGTTTTTGGGTCTTTCTCAATGGGTAAGATAAAGGGTCGGAGTTGGGTTTTGCCCTTTGATTGTGATAAGATGGGAATTGAGAGAAGGGCTATTGTGAAGAGGAAGAAATTGACGGCAAATGAAGCCATTTTGAGGTCAAGCTAAGGCTATTGCTTTGTACGGGCAAGGAATGCTGCATGCAGAATGTCCCTTATATAGAAGTGGATATCAACCCTGTAACAATAATAATATTTTTATTCTCCATTTCTCTTATATTCTATTTTTATTTATCAACTATTATAATTTTATATAATTAATCCTAACATCCAAAATGTGAGTGTGAATGCATAGTTTTTCTTTTTTCTTTTTGTCTTTTGGCATTACTCGTCACTTTTTTTTCTCACATGCAAATTTCATTCCTTGAATAAATTTAAAAATATCATCAGTCATAAAGAAAAGTATGGTATATGATAAATTATTTGTTTAAGTTTAGTTTAATTGTTTAATGTTTAATAGATCTGGAATTCTGGATCTGGTATAATATTGAGCCACATTGACCATGGTTTTCACTGTCGCGTGAAAATGTTGAAAATTGATTATTTTGAAACTCCCGAACACTCCCAACATCGTGTCTGCTGTGCTGTGCTGGCTAGTTGCTGAGACGAAGTGATAAATTCTAATATAATTCTATTTACCAACTTTTGAGTGGTCCAAATCAGTGAAAGAACATGTATTAAAAATATATAGTAAATAAATTTATTCTCTATTGCTGCTGTTACCAAACTTTCAGAACTTTTCTACGTGTAGCATATTTTAATAAATTTAATATTCAAGAGGTTTTGTATACAATGTTTTTCCGGAGGGATTATATTAGTTTCTTTTTTGGTGTAGATTAGAGCTTATCCATATTTTTATCAAAAAAAATTTAGAATGAGGGGAATTCTTTTCATTTTATGGAAAGCGTGAATCATTATCATTCGCGGGAAATATATTCGAATTCGATTATTGCCATTGATGGAAGATCAATAAAATAAGATAATTTACGTTAAT
Organism: Abrus precatorius; assembly: GCF_003935025.1. Classification (NCBI taxonomy): domain Eukaryota; kingdom Viridiplantae; phylum Streptophyta; class Magnoliopsida; order Fabales; family Fabaceae; genus Abrus; species Abrus precatorius. The sequence goes on along the minus strand of NW_020874292.1, from coordinate 27,102,592 downwards.
TGGTAGTTATTATATATCTTTATATTTATTATTTGAGAAAATAAGGTTGAAGGGCCTCGTGCTTGCAATACCCTAAAAGTTTGTTTCTATCACATATTAAAGTATTTAATAGTAAAAAGAAATGTAAATATATATAACCTTTTTTGTTGTCATGAAATATATATAGTCTTTAAACAAAAAAGATGTGCAAAATGCAGCACCATGATAGGAGCTCGGTATATGGCCCTTATTGAGAAACAAACCTGAAAACTATATTTAACCATTATTATTATTATTATTATTATTATCGTTTTATCAACTTAAATATGAGTAATGTTGCATCTTCTTATAATTTTTTTTTATTAATTCTCTTTATGCTTTTCATAATAAAAATGTTAACTAAAATACATACGTTTAATATGTCAAAAAATATAAATAATAATAATAATAATACCTTTTAATAAATAGTAAGATTAATAAGAAGTTACCAATGGATTTGATTATCCAATAAGTATACTTAAGCATTACATATTTGTATAATCTTATATTTAATAATAAATGTTTATTTATTAAAAATAATAAATAAATAAGATATTAACGAACATAATAACAAGCATAATAGAAAAATAAATATTTTTTTATAAAATTTAAAATACTAATTTTTAATGTTAAAAATTAAAAGGAGTATAATCAGTCTTTAAATCTCGCCATGCTTTAGTCATGGAATTAGGTATTTTTTTTACTGCTTTAGATTATAATTTACACCTTTCGTTTGTTAAAAGGATAAATAATTTTTAGATGTGTGTCGTTAAGTACATGTTTAAAAAAATAAAAAAATATATTATTATTAAAATTTATAATATTTAATATTAATAATACATTAAATTATATAACATTTTGTTATTTTTTATAAAAAATTATGTATAATAAAATTTTATTATATATATTTTAATACACGATTAAAAGAAATAAAAAAAGGCTTTTTGTTCATTTCCTAGTTTCAATAAAAAGGGATATATAAAGCAAGTAGTTATTGAAAAAATTAACTTCGTATTTTTAATGTGTGGATTAATCACAATTTTAATTATTTTTAATTACTATTTCAGGTAATCTAAAAATATTTTGAAAAATGAGAAAAAGAAAATTATGAATTTTTGGAAAGATTTATATTGAGATTACATATTCATGTTTGCACTTAAATGATACTAAATTCATGTAACAAAAGAAAATTATACTATATTATCTATATATCACCACCTGAGCCAATCTTATTTGCATACAATTCATATAGTATAATTCTCTTTTATTGATATTCACACGTAGTATTCACGTTTAATCATCCCTCACTTGCGTAATCCTATTTGAATATGTATATCTACGAAGCTTTCGAATCATAATAATAACATTCACATGTACACGAGGGGATATAACGTAGTCCATATTTAAGTTTATTCACTTTACATTTAACGTAATTTATTTAAGTATTCACAACTGACTTTTTCAAAAATGCAGTGTTTTTTCTTTGATGAGTTTGTCTTCGAATTAGGTTACGCCTCTTCTTCAGAGTTTTAAAATGTATTTGGATTTAATTTAATATTTATTTAATAAATTGTGTATAAAAAAATATATCATGATTAAATTATAATTTTTTATTATAAATTAAAAAATTAATTTAATAAATTATATAAAAAATATTAAAATTTATAAATTACTTTTGTAAACCGTTTAAAACACTCTCTTTAATGGCTTGTGATGAATGATAAAAGATCAGGTGTTGGGTTCATTTTATTTTATTTTTTCGAAGTTTTTTCGTTATGACGTGCCATTCTGTTTTGTTAATGCTCAAAAGTTCAATGTACTGCACCGATATTCATTAAGTTCCCAAGTGGGAATTATTTGCTATTATATATTATTATTTATTGTTGAAAAGTTCGATGTACTGCACCGATATCCGTAAAGTTCACATGTGTGAATTATTTGCTACTACTATACATTATTATTCATTGTTCTTGTGTTTGTTTTATAAAAAAAGAATCTTCCATACTATAAGATAAATAATAGATAATAAGAATGTTTTTATGTGAAAATAAAGAAAAATTTATTTTAATTTTTTTAGCTTAATAATAGATATCTTATTCATATATTTTATTATAAATAATTAAAATTAAAGTATATAAAATATTTAATTTCTTAAAACTTATATAATATATTCGATCATAATCTATAATTATATAATTAATATTTATTGTATTCATTCTTGTATAAGAAATATTTTAATATTAAGATATAAAGTTTCATATGTGTGTAGGTTAGCAACACATTAAAATGTACACATGTAAGAGAGCTTTACATAGATATTAATGTCTCACAAACCTGTGCATATTTACTTTATTCTCCCTTACACTTGCATAGACCTATATTAAAATCCCAAGAGCTTAAAAAAACATTGCAAGTTGGCTATGGCAAGTGGGTATTTCTTTTAATTTCTTTATGACGTGCCATTTCTTTTGTTAACGTTGTAAAAGTTTAGTGGACTACACGGATACCACTGCAGCTAGGATTATTGTTTTTAGTGAGAAAGTCAATTTTTATTATACAATTATACGTAAATAACTTCAACTATTTTATTGCTTTTCACGTGTAAAAGAGTATAACAATTTGTTCTCTTTGAAAATTAATCAAATAAAATTGGTAGAGAATGATGTTTTATTTTTTTTGTTAACAAATAAATAAAAATTTATTGATTAGTATTACTAAAGTCTGAAATCCATGCATAATTTTTTAATAACATTTTCTATTTTTTAAGTAAAAGGTAGCATACATAAAAAATTTGAAAGCTTTAAATTTTATTACAAATCATAACTTAATGTAAATTATAAACCACGTATTAAAATAGTCTCAACTTTTAAAATAAAATATAGGTACATTCTATAAAATATATTTCAAGTCAGTGGATGGAATAAAAAAATATAAATTTATGATTTTTGCAATTCAATTTATTTTAATTTGATTGTAAATATAATCACAAAAAAAACTAAACTAAATATATAACAAAATATGATTTTTATTTTTGAGTTTTTAATAATTTAATTTTTATAATTAATTTAATGGTTTAGAATGATTTCAATCAAAATTTGATTTTTTTTTTCTCACAAATAGGGCTTAAAAAGCTCAAAACACAAACAAACTAGATTAAGAATCTAAAAACCCAAATACCTAAAGAGTCTAATCTTAAAAATGGCACTAAAATATGAGATACTTCGTCAAAGCAAATTAAAGGTAACTCACTCAGCACTAAGTTTAGCTAACCAATCAGTACTTTGATTGGCTTCTCTTAAGATATAGTTAAATTTAATAAACTTAATCTTATTAATTATAAGAGAGAGAGTCTCTTTAGAATCACATTCTATCCATATTAATTGAATTTTCTTGGATATGATAAGTTAAAGACCTCCAAACCTCAGTAGTTAGGGAAAGCACAATTCTGGAGCTTTGTGAAATAATAAGTTTTCATAGTTGTTTTGATTGAGTCCTCCACAGCTAATCATCCTAGTAGCTTGAAAAACAGCTTCATCAACATCGAATTTTAGTTACAGAATTATAAGAGAATGTCATCGGTGGGTCGTTTAGTCTCCAACCAACCAAATCTCACCTTTTTATTAATCCTGCAATAGAAAATGAGATAGTCAAGATCATATTGTATTTTATGATGAAGAGACTCACTGTTTAGAGGGGAGTTCTGAAAAATCTCCCTATTCCTGTTATTCAACAAGTTCCAAATGACTATTTCAAACAATAAACTCCAATAAGGATGTAAAGGAAAACTAGCTTTGGACAAATTAAATTTTAGCCAACTAGCCAACCCTTTACCAAAAAATAAAACCCAACAGTCAAGGAGAAGAAATTGATTTCAAATTTGCCTAGCAAACTAGTAGTCCTTGAGGACATGCATAATAGTTTCAACAGCAATTTTACACCTGAAACAAATAAAAGAGTTAATAATTTCACAATTATATAGTTCATCATTAGCAAGGAGTCTACCATGAACTATTTTCCATAGGAAAAAAATAATTTTTGGGGGCCTTGCCCAACTCTAGACAAGGTTAAAGAGATTATTGATTAGAATCTGATCCTGATTAGGGCAGGAGACAAGATTATAATTATAAGCATATTTTACAGTGAAAATTCCATTACAAATGTGTTTCCAGAAAAATAGGTCCTACCCCCTTTCTAAGATTGGGGGATTAATTTGAGCAATTGAAGCACATATGTGATTAGGGAGCAGGGATTTAATCTTAGGCCAATTTCAATGGTTATTATAAGAGAGCATTACCATAGGCTCATTTAACTCAAACTCAAGAATAGGTTAGAGAGAAAATTGTGTAAGGTTTTGATGAGAATGGATCCAATCATCCTCTCAAAATCTGGTTGTCAACCCATCACCTAGGATCCAGTCAAGCCCATTATAGAACGACTGCCACACAGATAAAATATTTCTCCAAAGATGAGAACAGTTTTAGTGGGTATTAGAAATAAGGCTCTTTTCAAAAGAGAATTTTTAGTTACTACAAATTAACTGGACTCATGAGGGGAGTTTATGACTCAAATATAATTTCATGATATAGACTTTGTTTACAAGGTGAGTTTTCCTAAAACCTAAACCCCTTCCCCTTTTAGGTTTACAAATTTTCTCTCAACTAATTAAATGACATTTCTTACCACCCAAAAACTCCAAAATGAACTTTTTATAGATATTATATATTTCTTTACAAACAAATTTAGGAAAGAGTATAGATTGTATAAAATAGGTAGGAATGCTCATAATGAAAGACTAAGCAAAAGTGATCTTATCAGCCATAAAGAGAGTTCATTTTTTAGAGAAAAAGTTTTTTCCTAATCTTATCAACTAAGAAAGAAAAATCTTGCTTATTAGGTTTGAGGTGGCTAATTGGGATACCTAAGTACTTACCAAATTGGGAGAGTAATCTAAGGCTAATGTCTTTTTATAAAACAAAATCACAGTTATTAGAAAAAAATAGAAAAGATTTATTTTTGTTAATAGATAGAGCAGATACAAAGCAGAACTCAAATAGGATAAAACTAATCATCATAGTGTTGTACATATTTGCTTTAGCAATTAAAATTATATCATCAACAATTAAAATTTTAGGCCTTTTATTATTGAAAGAGAAGGGATTTTAATTCTCATTATTTATTTTATCTTGAATTACGTGAGATAGTCTTTCTAAATAAAGAATAAAGATATAAGGGGAGATAGGGTCTCCCTGCCTAATTCCCCTATTAGGGTTAAAATTTTTAATTATATTATTATTCCAAATAATAAACATGGAAGGGGAGGGCACACATTGATAAATAAGTTCATTTATATTAGGATTAAATGAAAGATTCAGATCGAGTATAAGAGTTTTTAGACTTACACCAATATGAAAATATTCTTCATATATATATATATATATATATATATATTCTATTTTCTTTATTTTTATATAAATTTCCAAAGCAAACAAATACAGTAAAAATAAGGTAACATTTTTATAATTAAAAATAAATATAAGAAATAAAAAAAATTGTAACCAAACACACGTCAAACATTTTGTAATTATATTATTTTCACTCTATCGGTAAGTTGAAGCACCAGCAAAATAAGGAAGAAGAAGGAATAACGCCAATAGCACAGGGATTATGAAAGCCCGAACAGGGAAAGAAAGAGTGTAAAACTTGTTAAATGGGCTTTATGGGCTTTTTTATTCATACATAATATTCCTAGATGGGCAAGTCTATTGGTAAACAAAAAAATCAAGAAAATAGAGAACCTCGTTGGTCAAGGGACATAGATAGGGGTTTGAGTTTTAGGTGTAAGGTTTAAATACTACAAGGTTTGGGAAAGTGAAAATTTTATTTTATTTAAATTATGTATTTTTTTTAACAACATAATATTATGTTATTATTCGGCATATAAAAATTTTGAATCTGTAACTTTAACTTGTAAAGATTTGTGTGTGTAAATAATAAAATAATTATTTATAATCAAATCAATAAGCCTTATAAAAAATTAAATAAACCCCGCGTAATTATGAACCCTTGCTCAACAACTTAATTAAATTTTTTGTCTAAAAAATTTAATTAATAAGTATAATCAATATATATGGGGCTTGTATCAAGCTTATGGGGTGGGTGGGGGAGCAAACAATTGACTTTTTCTTTCTTTTTTTTTTTTTTTGGTATTTTTAATTCAATAGAATACATTTTAACAAGCATCACAGAGAGATTTAGGAACAAAATGAAAAAGTAGTGTTGGCCAAAACAACAATGATATTTTACAAAACCAAAAACAGAAAACAAGAAAGAGACTTTGAAAAGGCGTTCAAGATTTGGGAGAACATTAGATTCGTCTGGACAATTTATTTAAAATTAGTTTTTAGCGAACTGTCTTTGGCTCTCTGTAATATTGTGATTTTAGTAGAAAAATTGAGTTTTGTAGTTGTTTATTTTTCTGGTCAAAATATAGTCACTTAATTGCTACTAGTTTAGACACACTAAAACCCAATTGTTTGGTATAATTATTAACGGTGGACCTCTAGAATTACCATTTTAACATCAATGCAAAATTTGAATTAGAGGTCATTCTATTCAAGTAAATCATGACAGTGGAAAACTATCCTTAACCTCGTCAAACAAGGGAAACAACGACTGCCAAATTGATATTGGGTCAAATGAAATTATTCACCTCAATCCATTTTTTAATAGCTTTAACGTTTCTAGGTTTTTCAGTTTTTTTGGGTCATATATTATTCACCTTATAATATCCTTCACCTCAAACGCTTGCACCCTTTGAACGAATTATTGTGCAAACGTTTTATTATTTTATATTATTTCTGAAGTGTTCAAACATCCACCAATAGGATTCAGCCAACCATATGTATCTTCGTACAAAGAAATCTGCGAATAGCTGAAGACTAATCCTAACACACTGTTGGAACTGTTATAAATCAGAAAGGAAATCCTGTTTAATACCAAAATTTTGGTGAAAACTTGCAATTTAAAGCAATTTTAGTACAATATTTTATACCTTCTATCTCATGTATGGTAATGGAGGAAATTCATTTTTTAAATTCATCAATTTTTGTAACAAAGCCTTCTAGCATGTTTGGTTTTGCACATTCAAACGTTTGTTTCATTTCAACACTACAACTTATGGCTTTTATGTTGAAATGTAATTTAACGTGATTTTATTATATTTTCAAATATGCATCACACCCAGTGTATCTGATCAAAGTGAGTTCTTAAAAAAACTTATTATTTCTATGAGTAAATGGGAAAAGGTTTTAAGACTTTATACATCTCTTACACCATTCATCATATATAATTTAGGCTATATTAATAGGTTAGTTTCTTAATTTTTAATTTTATTTCGATTTGTTCTTCTAATTTTTTATTTCATTTTAATTCTCTAATATTTAAAATATTTTAAATAAGTCTTTATATAATATATATATATATATATGTGTGTGTTAATTATATTGTAAACTTTTTATCTTTTTTCATGCAAAATTTTTTCTTTCTGTTCTTCCTTTTCTCTTTCTTTTTCTTCCTTCTCGTATTACCCATCTACGACTTCATAATTCATTTTGTCCAATTTAAACTATGAATAACGCATTGCGCATTTTAATAAGTTTTGTGTCTTGAAAAATGACGAGACTATGATAGCAACGTTGAGGCTATAGAAGAAGGCAATAGTAATGTTATTGATGCAATTATAGAAAATGAGTTAAGTATAAAGATTATGGTAGTTCACAACAAAAGTGACTATAATAAATGAAGATAGTGTATATATGTGGAAGGAAAGGGAAAATGAAAGAGGAAATTGAAGAGAAATGTGTAGAAATATACATGCAATAACAAAAGAAGTGGAAGACAAGAAGAAGAAGTGAAGAAATAGGTAGAAGAAAAATAATTATATATATATATATATATATATATTATAGAAAATAAGTTATGTAAAATAATTTTTAAAGTTAAAAGATTAAAATGAAATAAAATATTAAAGGATCAAATCAAAAAAAATTGAAAGTTAAGAAATTAACATACTAATTTAGTTTATAATTTTTAGTATTTAAAGAATTCAAATTAAAAATATTTATTAAAATGAATAGAAGTATACTCATTCATATAATTTTTAATACATCCTAGCATAATTTTGAATAAAAAATTATTTATTATTGGTTAACAAATTCATAAAATGCATGTCTTTTTAATCAGTTGTAAAAAACTAATTAAAAATAAAAATTTTAAAGTATTGAGATTAAATTAAAAATGAAAAGAAGTATAAGAATCGAATTTATAATTAGATTTATAAATTATTTAAAATTTGTACTGAATTGAAAAAACCAGTGTATTATTTCTATGGATAAGTTTTTGTTTTTGTTTTTTTTAATACATTTCATATACTGAGTTCATCCATAAACTATAATTAAAAGAATGCTGCTGAATACAAGAAACTAATAGTACAAATTCATTACAACCATATGTTAAAATTTTATTAGATAAATATAAAACTAAAAATCTGAGTTTTCTGTATACAATTTTATTGCAATTAATAAGTACTACAAAGCAATTCTCTTATAATCAATAACATATATGGATTAGCTAACGAACTCATAAGCTAATTTTTTGTCGTCAAAGGAAACAAAATATTATTAAAAAAATATATAACATCTAAATGTACTTATACGATTTATTTATGTCACGTTGATATTTTTAGTTCGTGTCTTAATTTTTTCAACACAACTGAACCATAATATGTAGTGAATAAAGTATCTAAACAATCTGATTTCTTTTTATCCTTAGTAAAGATGTAAGATCGGTTAGTTACATTTCATTAAAAAAATATGTTAGGTATGGAAAAGTTAAAAGCTTTAGTTCTAATTCTTAGAAGAAAAATATAGGGTGGGTAACGTTTAGTGAATGGTGACCAAATTGCTCTTGCTGCACTGTCACTGGAATTGTAATATTTTGCTTCCTTTTTTCCATGGTAGAAATATATAGGATGTGATAAAGCCTTACAAAAATGGAAGCAGATATTTTGGTACCCGCCAATGTTTGGGAATAATTGTACGGTTGCAACATGTAACTAAGTTGAGCGATGAAGACCTCGGCAAGGCATGCATGAATGATGGAAAGGGAACAGATAAAAATGCATGGGAGAGCTGAGAAAATAACCCTCACCCTGTTTTAACTCACGAGGGCACGTAATTGACGCAAGATCATAAACGTGAGACGCGTAATGTTTATAAGCAATGAAAGAGAGAGAAAGAGAGTTTGTGTGTATGTGTGTCTATGTGTAAACAACGTTAAAGAATACTTCACGGGAAAGCAACCTATAGCATTTATTACGCATTAGTTTTTTGTTTTCTGAGGACTCTTAGTCTTACTTTGGCTTCTATAAATACAGCACACTTTGATTCGCGTGGGTGAAAATAACTAACTAGCTGAGAAAGTACCAAACTCTCAACCATTCTTATCTAAAACCAAACTATGTCTCATATAGCTGTCGAGAGGAACAGGAGAAGACAGATGAATGAACATCTCAAAGTGTTGAGGTCGTTGACTCCATGTTTCTACATCAAAAGGGTATTTTCTCCTCCCTATATGTACATATATTTTTATTTTCTTATTCCTCGTTGTAATCTCTGTATGTGTGTATTTGATTCATCGTTTCTTGTATCTTTTTATGTTTTTTACCTTTAGGGAGACCAAGCATCTATAATAGGGGGAGTTATAGAATTCATCAAGGAGTTACACCAAGTACTTCAGGCTTTGGAGTCCCAGAAAAGAAGAAAGAGTTTAAGCCCTAGCCCTGGCCCGAGCCCAAGAACACTGCAGCCAACATTTCATCAACTCGATAGTTCCTCCTTAATTGGGACTAATTCATTCAAGGAACTAGGAGCAAGCTGCAACTCTTCTGTTGCGGATGTAGAAGTGAAAATATCGGGTTCAAACGTGATTTTGAAAGTGATTTCCCACAGAATTCCGGGTCAAGTTGCAAGGATTATAGCTGTTTTGGAAAGTCTTTCATTTGAAGTCCTTCATCTGAACATCAGTAGCATGGAGGAGACTGTCTTATACCAATTTGTGGTCAAGGTAAAACGCAGCTATATTCTTGTGTAATTGTTCTATAAAGTTATATCTAAGATTAATGCCACTGGCTTTTATTTGATTTTTACAATTATATATTTCTATTATTACACACACAAGAATAATCAAGAAAGGTAACATTGAGATTCCCAAATATTGTGACCTAAACATTCTCGTAACTGTAGGGTTTCAAACCATTCCGAAGAATCAAATGCATAAACACAGTGTAATTTCTAAGAAATAGTAGATCTTACACCATTTTCTACATCTAAAGACAAACGCACAAAGTTACAGTCAAATTAAGGATACAAAAGATGTTATTAAGATGAACTGATAGACGTTAGCTTAATTGCTTTTTTTTATTATTTTGATCAACCACATTGTCCTTACGCCCCCTTTTACTAATGTGATCCAATTTCTAACTAAATGAACCAATGAAAGGACCTGCATCCTTACTAAAAATATTCTATGCGCTTCTTTCTTCACTCTCTGTAATTATTTTATGGAAAACAAAATTATTGGAATGGCCTGGAATGGGTAGCAAGTGCAGTGCAGGGATTTTTTTGTTATTATATTTTTTCTCTTATTTTGTTTATCACCTTCCCACCGTCTTTTGTGGTAATTCACACAATTTCGTGCAATCTATCACATAGCATTCCTTTTAATGAAAATCTTATTGTAATGCTTTGTCCAACATTTATGTTAATTTCCGACCTGAATTCCTTAAAATGTATAGCTTGCATCACCGCGTGACCATGAAGTTCACAGGTAAACCTTCAATAGTAACTTTCTGGGATTATGTGTCAATGATATAAAAATGAACAAGGGAATAATACCACTGGTCGTGTTACTACAATGATCAAGAGAACAAACGACAAAACCGAGTAAAAGTTAACGTAAGAAAAATTGAGAAACTTCTTAAGTTCTCAGCAGATAAACATTTGATATATAGTTGTTATCAAATAGAGTTGCCTTTACTTTTGCTTTGTATTTGATTTTAAGAAAGTGAGTATAATTTACAATATTTTGCTTTAGGATCTTATTATATTCTTTATCTCAGACCTTTTGATTTGATTCCTTTTACTACTACAGATAGAGCTGGGATGTCAACTAAGTCTGGAGGAACTAGCGATGGAAGTACAACAAAGCTTCTGCTCAGAGGCTATAACTGTGCTGTGAAGATATAGCATTTTAGAAGAGACTCAATTTCTAATCGTTTATCAATAAAGTATAAGTATGTGTGAGAGACACGCAGAAAAACCATTTCTTACGGTCGCTACAAATTAGGGTTATCATATTTGCTGTCATAAACTTTATGGCATGAAAAATACCCTATCTAGTATTTGGTATTAATATCCATGCATCTTGTCTGTGAACTAAAGGGTTCTAAATACTTATTCATGGATGCGAATAGAAGGCAAGTTGATTATGCATGTTGGTTTAAAATTATTTTATAGCTATGTATAAGTTTATATATAGGAGGATTGCTAGTTAGCAACACACTCTTAGCAACTAGTTAAAAATTATTAAAAATTATAAAGCATGAGAGAAAAACAATAAATGAAAAATGAAAAAAAAATCAAAATTTACATAATATTTGTAACTTCTAACAAATTTTAGCAAGTAGTTAAAAGTATGTTTAAAAAATGTGTTAAAAAGTATGTTGATAATTCTATATGTCAAACTTAAATACTTATGCACACCACTTAATAATGTTTTATAAAATATTAGATTAATCAATCTAATTTGAATATTTTTATCAAATAGATCAACTTTAAAAAATTTTATAAAAAAAATAAAATTATTAAACACTTCATAACATTACTTTATTTAAATAAGTAATATTTTTTAAAATATAAGTAAATATCGAATTTTAAAATACATATTTACAAATGTTCAATTATGTAAAATTTGATATATATGTTAAGAAAATAATATAAAATTATTTAATAATTATATTATTTAATTTTAAAATTTATAAAAAATTATTAAGTAGTTTAACGCGTATTATTAACAAATCTTGACTCATATAACAAAACTCAACATATCAATATTAAAAGTCACGTACACTACCAAAGTGAAACTCTAATTTTTATTGGAGAATAACATTTACAATGCATCTAAATTTTATTTTTATTTCTTACTTTTGAAGACTATGTTCCACCTATAGTTAATTAAGCATCAATTTAGCTGATGGAAAACTTAGTAGAGATTTATCATCCTTTTGTTTTTACATGCTTCGTGACTAAAAGCATGTTTGAATTTGTTAAAATAAAAATAAGAAAAAAAAGTAAAAGATGACACAAATATAAATATTTAGTTATATAAAAAACGGGGAAAAAAAAGTAGGACTGGATTTGATTTAATAAAAATGACGTTCTTTTTATAAAGTTTTTATAATTTATTTTTTCTCTATCTCTCGTTTAAAATGAGGTTTGTGTGTGCACATTTTTAAAAGTGGTTAAAATATCTTATTCTTATTTATTCTCTTACATAAAAAAGAAGGAGTATAGTCATTTTATATATACATTATCATATTTTATTTTATTTTTATATTCTTCCGTATCAAATTGGAAAATAAATATAACAATAGATAAGTTACAACTGATTCCCTTTATAGCAATAGATTCGTCTGAATTTACTTGGTTAGAAAATGTCTAGTGAGAGTCACTTAATTAATTGTCCAATTTACAAGTAATTGGGATTATGTTGAACTTTTTATTTAAGGTTTAGTGTTAAAGTGTTTGTAACTTGAATGTGGTAATTTTGTTGCAAACGAATTAATTGTTTTATTTTTATCACCGGTGATTTTATTCGCTTATGGAAAAGTGACAAGTTTGTGTTGAGAAAATTATACAAGAAAGAAACTCTTAATAAAGATATTTATCAAGAAAATAAAAAAGTATCCATTCTTTTATTTATAAATATTTTTTAAGAGTTTAATTATTTATCCTTTATAAGTTGATCTTTTCACTTGCATAATAAAAAATCTTAATGTGTACCAATTTAAAAATTACATTACATGTCTTGATTTAATTTCGATGTATATAGTTTAATATAATATAGGTTGGAGGTAAATATATATAGTATTAAAAAAATTCGTAATTCAATAGCATGCTGTCTCCTGATAAATCATAATTAATAGTATCTTGAGCTTAAAGATTACGATTATGTGGACTTGTGCCATGTTTAGGTTTTTAAAAAAGGATATATTTAATTTTAAATGATAAAAAGTACAGTGATTTTAATAATGTTTCTAATTACGTATTTTTATTTTCCCAAACAAAATCCGATGTTAGCGAAAACGTTTTACGGTGCAAATGTCTTTAAGTAAATGGGCCAGAAACATATTTAGCGATCCTGATCTACCAATGTTTGGGTCAAGTTCCAGGCCTTAGACAACCTGGATCATATGTTAGTACTTTTTTTCTCTCTTTGTTGAGAAATTTTTTGTTAACCTCTTTTTTCACATGTATGACTTTTTTGGTCAGAAAAAATGGAAGAGAAGTCTTCATCTTATGGTTGAGATTTGTTTTTAATTTTATTGTATTTAGTATTTAAAAGATTGCTAAATAGTGTTTAATATTGAACAAGTGTGCTTAATATTTTAAAGAGTAAATTTTTATAAGCAATTGCTAATTAAAGTTCTTAATTATTGGTTAAGAATTTTAAAAATCAAAATATGTTTATAAAAAAATAGTATTAATATTTTTTGTTTCAACATTATTTTTAATAAAAAATTATTTCTTTAAAATTTTTAAAATACTTTATCAGTGTCTGAAGTTACAAATGCTTTTTACTTTAATCTTTCTTAATATAAAATAAAAATTAAGATAAAACAAAATTTAAAAAAAAAGAAAAAATAATTAATAAAATGTCTTAAAAAATTAAGAAATAAAATATTTTACTAGCATAATTTTAAGGAATTCGTTCATTAAATATGCAATATATTTTTAGCCGCATAATTTAGCTGAAATGATATCAAGCGAGCTTTACCCAGTCTTGCCTCTTAAAAAATTAAGTTAAAGTTGATCAATAAGTTAAAACTGAGATTATTTTCTTAATCCAAACTAAGCTTTCTTCCAATTCGCGAATTGATGAAACTGGATGAGTTCTATACTCAACAAAATTGTGTTTAACTTTTAAATTTTTAATTGAGAACACACAAATTGTTGTTATCATATACAAACACATAACGTTGCGAACCATAAACATTATGCACAATGATATTTGTTCAGCAAAACTTACTCAATTTCTGGTTTCAGTATTAACAATAATTGCTTCGTGTGATCACAACATTATTTTCCAGATTCATTAGTATAGAATAAGCCGGGCTAAGAAAAAAGACAAATTATAGCGTTCACCTGGGTTCCACTGCTCTTTCAAATAATATTTTCAAACTCCCCTCGTGACACCATAGGACCCGCCAAGCAAGGTTTGATAATTTACGAAGAAAAGTGTTATTTTTGTAACTAAAAGAGGTATATTTTTGTTACAATTTAGATAAAGATAAAAGACGGAGAGAGAGTTGACAATTGGATAGGTGGTGTAATGAAAAAAGACAAAAAAGTATTATTCTAAAACTTATTGGAAAAATAATATAAGTTATTTATGAATAATGTATCCCGTCCCATGATATGTTGTGAGCTAGGCATAAGAAAGAAAGAAAAAAGAAGAAGAAGAAAAATACATAATATATATTATTCTAAGAAAAAATAGATAAAAATGAAAAGAATTTCAGTAAGATGTAAGAGAAATAATTGGGACAAAAAATTAGAGTTAGCAAACATATTATGTGGTTAGCTGAAATATGGGAATTCATAAAAATAAAAATGAAATGCTACCAATTAAAGTTTTATGACAACACCAACGCCATCCACAGTGCAATTAGGACCACTACATTAACTACGAATTGTTTGTTTATTGTATTTGATTAAGAAGCAGTAAATCCAGCAGTGGGATTATCTTTTAATCACATCTTAGAAAATTAATAAATAAAAAAGTATTAAAAAAATAAAAAGGTGTACTTATTACCATTCTATACTTGTAGACACCACTCTATTTATATAAAGCGTGTGATCATTTATTTGTAGACATGTTTAATTAATAGTTATTTCAATTTAATTAAAATTGATAATTAATATTGTTTCAACCAAAGAAAAACATATATTTCGAAGTATACAATACCTTTTTTAATATAGCTACGAATTCACGGGATTAAAACTAAACGGTTACACATTTTCAGATTTCTCTTTACAGACAATTTGTTCTATTTGTTTTATATTTTTACTTTTTCTTAAATTCAATTTTTTATTGGTGTGTATACAAACCATGACTACACACTCACCATTTTTTTAGTGTAAAACTAATATGATAAGATGCACAACCTTCAAGCTCATTATAAAAACATATTAACAAAATAAACTAAACACTTACTTTCATTGATATAATATTCATTAAAGAAAAATACGTTCTTAGTTTCAGACTATTGATTTATACTAACAGTATAATATATTAATAATATACATATTTTTTTATATTAAAATATTAGTCTTTTATTTTTAATTTTCAGTAAATAAAAAAACTATATAAACTAAAACAAGGCAATAACTTACTACTATATGATATTATTTAGGTGTCTTGAACATTGTAATTTACCAAAAAAATTATTTCGAGTTTAAATATTAAAATATAACTTTTAAGTAATATTATGTAGATTTAACAATTTAATGGTATAGACCGATTAATTAAATAAAATAAATTTGCGAAGAATGTGAAAAAAAAAAAAAAAGAAGACAAAGTGAGCTAATTATTGGAGAAGGGTTGCCATTTGATAAGGAAGGAAATTTACTATTTATTCAAAAAATACTTAAGATACTTTTTCGTGTTTTGTTTTATTTTCTATTATATTATTTATTTGATCTTACAGTTTTCTCCTTTATTTTTTCTCTCACTTATTTATAAATAAAAAAAAAGAAAAACAAAACATTATCAATATTCAAATATAATGTATCATAAGGAAACAAAATTATTGCCATTAATGTTTTCACAAATTTTAAATTATAAAATAAAAGTTGAGAGAAACAATAATGGAATGCATAATCATTTATTATTCAATAAATACAAGCATAGTGGACAATTTGATGTATACATAACACCATTCAACAACAACAGAAAAATGGTCTGATCAGACGAGGGTCGTCAACAAGTCGGACAATTTTATCCTATTGTCAGTGCAGATTGAGAGAAATTTCTATCGATAACGAAAATGCTATATTATTTTATTATTTTTAATAAAAAATTATTATACATAATTTTTATTATGTATTTTTAAAAAAAATAAAAAACAGTACTTCTATTATCTATTTTGTTACATATTTAATAAAACGCTATTAGTTTATTTTATATACATTAAAACTTTTAATAGATAATTTATTTGTTTGGAAAAATATTATTTATATTTATTTATTATTTTAAAATTGAGATAAAAATATATTAAATTGAATTGAAGATGAATAATAAAATATAAAACTGGAGTAAATTGTAAAATTGAACTAAAAATTTCTAAAACTACTACATTATAGTAAAAAAAATGAAATCAATTAAAAAAATAAAATAAAATATGATATTACAGGAAGTGTAACGAATTATATAAAAGAAAAGTTAAAATGCTTGGATGGAATTGTGATGTGAAAGAGTTGGATAATTCTCATATAAAAGTTAAGAGAGAGAAAGAAAAGAAATGGACAATGAAAGTAAAGTGCGTTAGGGCAGAAGCCAAACGTGGGGGGACCAATGTACTTTGATTGTGCGGAGAATATATTTTGTCAGATATCTTTCCTGAAAAATCTAAGACACTCTCTCACCCTATTTCCCCATACCTTGTATTAATTCACTTTAAGGCCATTTCTTGGGAGCCCAGGCCCAGGTAAAATAACGATATGGGCCTGGTTTCCTTTCGAGACTCGGCACCGTTGATCATTGATTTTCAATCTATAGTTGTTACTACAATGTTTTTTAAATAAAACTAAATCGAAAGATGAACTTCAATCTATGCTAGTCTGTAACATTCAAAAGGTAATTTTAAGCAAAATATGAAAGCGAGATTTGTGGTAGTACTATTTTTATTTAGTTTTTAATATTTGTTTGAAGATTACATAAGTTAATATATTAATGGTATTAAACATTATAATTTTTGGTAAAAAATTATTATTTATTAATTTTTAGTATGTATTATGAGACACTTAATAAAAAAAAGTATTTGATTAATATATACGGCAAACCGTGTATAGATAAAATAAAAGAAAATAATATAGTCTGAAAGCTAAGTTGGGAGGGCCATTTGCTGCTATAGGAGACAAGAAGTCAGAATTCATAACTACACAAAAAGCAAGGATGCATTAGCATATTCACCCAATCCAACAATAAGAGAGCATGTGAATTTGACCTCAGTATCCCTAGACAACATGATAACTCATTTTGTCGCTACCTAGTCATATTTGTGTATTTGTTATATCGTTATCATTTTTTAATAACTTCACATACTGAACAACATGCGGATTCCTTTCGGCTATGGCATATATATTTTATAATTTATATTTTTATAATTTTTTCTACAATCAAAATTTAATAACCCAAATTGTTGTTTCATTAAGGTCTCACTAAGTTAATGTCAAAGAGTTGCCTTGGAGGAATGTGATGAAGCCGCACATTCGGTAACGCTATTAATTTGTGTTCCTTAATGATAATCCACATGATTCATGCTTCGCCTTCAGTGATGAACTATTCTGACTAGTATTTGCTTGAACTACAAATTTAAGGACAGTATTTATTCATTTAATCCATAATTGAGTGTGGACCTGTTTACCAAACTAATTACTCTTGTTTTGCACTTAGCTGCAATTGGCAATTGGTGCTAGCCTCCTCCGAATTTTAACAAGAAGACAATAAACAACCCACTTTTCCGCAATTTATGGCTGCAGCTACAAGACATAAAAGAAATACCATAAAAAAACAAAAAATAAATAGCTACCCTCCACCTAACCCACTATTTATTTGAGAGTAAATTAAATCTATACCTTTCTCAATAATTATTTTTGGTAATCTTACGACTACTTAATAAAGTAATTTTTTTTGGCTATTTAATAAAGTAAATTTTAACATAAAGTTTATAACATTTAATATTTTTTTTCACCCATTAATTAAAAAATATCAAAGTAATTGATTTGATAAAAACAAACTTTTATTTGCTTTGAAACGAAAGATAATCTTCAACTATACTTACAAGATTATATTTGATTAAATTTAGATTCATAGTTATAAACTAATAAAATTCAATAAAATATAATTCCATGCAACTTAGCAGCTGTTTCTAAGTTAATTTACATTGAACAATCTTTAGAACATATTTTGGCTGTCCCGATTAGAATCATTTTTTTTTATTTGATAAACCTTGTTAACAGTATTTCAACTAATTTAAACGTGAGTGGAAACGAGAAAGGAAAGTGATGTTAAAAAAAATAGACCGAATGTCTGCATTTTTCAAGAAAAATGTTTTCATAAAATTTCACGATAATTAAATATTAATTTGTCAAAAGAAAAATGAAAAACGTCAAAAGAGTTATATTAGTAGTTTTTTAAAATATTTTTGAACAAAATATAAAATTATATCTTTAAAGTGTTTATTTCCTGCAAAGTTGAAACAATGCATACAATTTCCTTAACTAAAAAAAAAAATCTTGTACAAAATCATTAGATAATTAACCTTGGTTTACTATTACTTAATTTGACTGATCTACATACAAAGTTTAAATACGAACGATTAAAGTCTAATTAAAAATATATTCTAATTTTTTTTAAAAAAATATATTCTAATTTTTTTTTAAAAAAATAGTAGAACACTAACACGAAATTGAGAGGAAACTACATTTTTTACCTCTTGCCCTTCCTCCACCAATTCAGTGTTCTTGAAGTCATCAAGATTCTCAGCACTGCTCTCTTTGTTTAAGTCTGGTCTTCATTCTTCAAAGCTCATCGTTTCATGCTTATATCATTACTATTGCGGCCTTTTCAGCAGTTCACAGTCTCTCAAGTCACATGTTGTTAAATTATAAATTAATAAGATAAAATTATTCATTAAATATTTTTATTTTATTAAATAAACTTATGAAAAATTAAATAAATTATGTAAAATCCATTCCTTTTCATGTTCCGTAAATTCTGCATTCTAGATCTCCCTTGTCTTTGGCTGTGTGCATAAAGGAAATTCTTTAACTGATAACAGAAGGTTATATTCTTTCGAAGTAATAGATCATTAAAATAAATCTAGCCTCTCGCAATATATATATATATATATTTCCATACATACGTCAATAATCGAATCTTGTTAACTTACTTAAAAGACTGGGTTGCCTAACAATTGTTTTGGGCTTTGTTGATATTCTAATACCTTGCATGAAAGAGAGAGCATGGACTAACTATTATTAATATTGTTAGAAAAATGGTTAACAAAGGCCTTTCAGATATTGGTTAATGAAAAACAAAATTTTAAATATCATAAACGCAGTGTCAACATGGTCTTTAATATATTTTTTAACAAGTATTTAGAGGCTTAAGACACTAATTAGTAAAACATTTATTGTTACTGTTGTTTCTTAAAAGTATCATGGTTTTTTTAAAAACTTTTTTAACTTTAAATTTAATGTTTTAAATTTATTATTAATTTTTTATATCCAATAAAACTTATTTTCTTAATCTATATTTTTTAATTTACAAAAATTTAATAACTTTTAAAATAACTTTAAACATATAAAACTATAAACTTGTATTTAAAAGTAAAGATTATTACATATAAAATATAATGAATATTTTCTAATAAAAAATATTATTTTTGTATACTTAAATCAATTTTAAAGACTAATGTTAATAAAAGTCAACAAATTTTTAAGACAAATGTTAACAACACTAATTAAAGAACTAAAAGAAAAAACTATAAAAAAAATATTATTAATATATACTTGTTAGGAGTTTTTAATATTTTTAACAAAAACTTTATTTTGACTATTTCTTTATCTAATATCCTTAGAAAAACACTTAGCATTCCGCAATCAGCCAAGAATTATTCCCATGTTAGTAGTTACTCGGACTAGTACTGCCTCGGAAACATGGGCAATATAGGAGTTAGGGTGTGTTAATTTATATATTAATTTTATACTTTTGTTCATTTCAAATTTTAGGATCAAGTTTAAGTATTTAAAATAATATTTTTTAAAAATATTTATTATATTAAAAACAATAAATATAATAAATATTTAATATTATTAAGACTAGGCAAGGCATTGTCCCCGTGCTCGCGACCCGAACCAGCGTGGGCTTATGGCTCCCATGTGATTCTACTGCCAAAACCTCACGTCCTCGGTCATCGTGCTTTGAACTCAAGAATTCCGCACTTTGACTTCTGCTATTTTATTCTATTTAAAATAATAAAGTAATTTTGTAGATCATTAATTCCTCAATTCACACAGTACAATTAATTAATAAAGAAACAGACCACATCGATTTTGGAGTGTTCTTATACCTTTTGTCAATTTGGTATTGAGATTTGTAACCAAATGTATACTAATAAGGGGGGAATAAAGATAAAAAATACTTTTAAAATGCTGAAAATCAAGCCTCAGTACAAGTCTGCCAAACCAAAGCCCTTTTCGTTCTGGTTAACTTAAACCCGAATCTCTGATCCATAGCTGAAAACCTGATTTGTTAAGGCATAAAATTAAGTAAACCAAATTTCATGCCCCTGGACTTTTGCAGCAGGTATTAATTAAGAACCCACATGCTTGAGCCTGATGGAGTAGTTGACCCTAGGCTCATTTTCAGGTTGGAATGTTATGTGAAGCTTTGGCCATCTAAAATGCTTTTAACAGAGTACCTCACTTACGTGAACTTTCACACTCTAGAGTTAGACAACCAAGTAGCTGGAGAATTTGAAAAGTTAAACACCAAATTTTGTTCAGTTGTCCACTAGCATATGACAATATATAATGCATTGAATCCTTTCGCTGCATAAATTATGTTATCCACAGTTCCATGTTTCTAAATGGTTTGTCGTTGTGGAGTCCAATTGTCCCAACACAATATTGTATGAAACGTCAAGTACATGTGAATTCATATTTGAACTAAAACTTTATTTATCGCCGAACTTGGTGCAGAAGCACCGAACCCACTTGGGTTTTCATCAAATATTAGTCTTTTCTTCTTTTATGTCTACCTCAATGTGATTAACTCGTGTCCACCTAACATAACCTAAAATAAGGGTGATTATAGTCCCCTTTTAAATTTGATTATAAAAAAAAATATTTTTTAGAAAAGCTTACATGCATAGTGTATTATTGATAGAGAAATTTTTTAATTAACATGTGTTAAAAAACGTATCAATAATTTGACGTATATCATTCTTTTTCTCTCTCCTTTTTTTTTTATCTTCCTATTCTTTATTACACAACATATAATTACTCATTCTCTATTCACCATTGGCAATTGTGCATGAACCTTTTATACAAAAAATAAAAATAAAAAATGCTAAAAAATACACAAATATTAGAAAATTTTAAAATTTTTAAAAAAATTATCCAAACCTTCCTTAAAGTGTTTGAGTTGAATAAATCTTAAAAAATTATATGAAATAAACATATAATTTATATATATCAATGCTAAAAGTTATGTACTTTCAAAGTTTATATTATTAAATATAAAAAATTATATAATTTTTTATATTATTATCATCTGCATATTTGTTAAATATTAAATTCTGAGTAAATATTAATAAATATTAACAACAAAAATTGACAATTCATGACAGATGGTAGCAATGTTAGTAAGTAAAGGGTGGCAAAAGAATTAGGAGTTGAGAGTAGAAAGATAAAGGAGGAGCCATAGAAAGAGTTGGATAGACATTTTGATGTATTCTTTAATTTATCTTTCAATATTCACAAAATTACTAAATAAATTTATCTAAAAATTATTAAATTTTAATTGTTCGTTTAACATAAAATCACATCAACAATCCTTAATATCTATACTTTACTTATTTAAAAGCATTATTTTTTAAATTCTATTACTTATTAAAGTTAAAGGGAGGAGTGAGAATCACCCCTAAAATAAATCTTGATTTTAGTTTACTTTTTTCAATTGCAAAAGGAGTTTTGAATTTTTTGCATCAAAATTTACAATTCTTTTCTTTACGTTTATAAACTCCATACATGTCGCATGAGTTATTTGTAATTTTTCTTCTTCCTTTGATATAAATTTTGAACTAAAACGACGGGATTTTTTCGGTACAAAAAACATTCATATATTATTGTTCTAGCTGTATCCATAAGTGATGATACAGAACTATTGTTTTTCCCAATTATGTAAAAAAAAAAAGGTTTGTTTACACTAAATGCTTGAGTTAAACCATTTCATTAGTGTTATGCTATATTATTGTTTTCATGATCAGGGCAATGAGCTAATGATGATTACTTAATATAAGAATCGCAGCCTAGTTGATTTACAATAATGATTATTTTCTTACATTGTGAGCAAGGTATACTATAAAACTTTATGACTAAGATTAATTTAAACACATTTCAATTATGTTCAATAATTTAAAATAAATTTTATTAAAATATTTTTTTAAAAATCTAAAACGGATGAATTCTTACTTTTCCCCCTGAAATGATCTACTATGTACAGGTTAAGAAATTTTCTGTTGATAATACTGGGCAAATGGTGAAGGATATGGTTGCCGATTTACCGCAAAGAATGTAGATGATTATTCTAATAATTAGATTGTGATATTACATTTTCCCTCCCCTCTATTTTGCTATCTTTCTAATGTCGATAATGCAAATAAGTGTTTATAAATTTCGAACTAATGGTGTCAAAAATAGCAATTATTCGCCTTTGCTGCTTAAGGACGACATTAGAATAGAACTAAATTTGACATTGTACTAAAGATAAAAGGCAGCATGAACTTTTATCTGCCTTTTGTCTAATAACATTTTTTTTTCTGAACAAGAAGAACAACTTGTGACTTTTCACTCACCAGTAAAATATTACTGAACAATTAGTAATCCCAAAAGACTAGTAAACGGGTCCAACTTTGCTTTCTCAGAGGACTTTTTCAAAATTTTGTATACATATTCAACTTGAATTATTTGTTGGTTCAACTTTATGGAGCAAACCACAATCATTTGGTTTCATGTTATCACTCTAAATCTGAAGGCACGTGAACGCACAAATATGACAGTATATCTCGACTGGAATAAAGTCGTCAAATGAACAGCTTATTATCACCAGCTTTTTCTTTTTTCCCTGAACTCTCTCCTCTTTCTTTCTTTCTTTCTTTCTTTCTTTCTTTCTTTTTTAATTACAATTCAATAAACCTTTGGGACACTTTCATGATGATTCACCAGCGCAAGTCCTACCTGACCTCTCTTCCTTAATTTTTATTTAAGAACGTCAAAACATGCACACACCCTTTTATAAGTTATAACCGCAGAGTTTTAAACATTATCTTACTTTTAAGCATAGGAATATCCTTTATATTGCATGTTAAATAATTAATTTAATTGTCTATATTAATTTGGAAATGGTTAATATAATAAAATAATATTATAATTAATTATAAGAATAAAAGTATAATCAGATAATTGATTGATAGAATATATTATAAACAACATCACACAGGTGATGATGAATTAGAAGGCTCTGATACCATTTTAGGAATCAGACTTGTTTATTATCCAATGAAAAGAGAATATTGGGACAACCATAATTAAAAAAAAATGAGAGAGAAAAAACATTGTAATAAAGAAAATTCTACTTTTAGTATCATTTACAACTACTTTTTTAAATAAGTGGAAAAATACCTCTAACTTGGTCAATCAACCTAGACTTAAAACGTATATCGAATAGCTTCAGCCTACATTTGATTACTTGTTAGGAAGTCGTTGGACATATTACCAACAAAATGTGATTTATTTCAACTAAACATGATATCGATTCTTTTATATATATATATATATATATATATATATATATATATATATATATATATATATATATATTAGGTGTAAGTCTAAAATACTTAAATTAAATTTTAATTGTATAAATTAAATAATTTAATAATTAAAAATGTGAATAACTCACACGTTTGTATTTTGTTATTTTGATTGTAACTTTTTAATTATTAAATTATTTGATTTGTATGATTGAAATTTAGTGTAAGTGTCTTGTCTTTATATATATATATATATATATATATATATATATTAATATAAATTATTCTAAATAAAGTAAATTTTTAGTATTAATTTGTAATTAATAATAAAGTACTTGCCAAACTGCCAAAAAATATTGATAATATATTCTTTTAATTATATTTTTAATCTTTTATAATTAATTTATTAGATAAATATTTAATTTTTAAAAAATAGATCAATCATGGTAACATTTCACAATTTCTAATTTAAAAAAGAAAACTTCTTTAAAGTAAAAAAAAACCTAACCTTGAATTTATTGTTGTCTTTTCGATTGAAATGGAGCAATATTTCATAATTCTCCCACTTTATTTAGTGCAACAAAAATTCTGGTTTCTCACATCATAATACAGTTATAATATAAATTTTAACTTCATAGTATTTTCAATTTAAAATTATTTTTATCATAATAAATATATTTTCAAATGTATTTTAAACAATTAAATATAATTAATATGTGCATAAATTAATTTTATATTAAAAACACGAGTCATGCTAGAAGAAAATCAAATTTGTACTCTAACTAGATTGGCCCTTCATTGATTCATTCTACTTCCTCTCCCTTCAATTTCTGTTTAAGTTTGTTCATGGTTCGATCGATTTAATTTTGAAAAGAACAAATAAACCTAAACCAATCACAATCATATGATTCAATTTTAATTGTTAATTTGATAGTTTTTATGTATTAGATTATTATTTTAAAATTTAATAAATTTTAAAAATAAATATTTTTATTCATAAAGTATTTATAATATTAAATAATACTAAATTAAAAAAATTAAAACTAAGATTAAAAGAAAGAAAAATCATATATTATAATAATAAATTATATAAATAAAAAAAATTTTCTCACACTGATATAAGTCTAAAAATTTTTATACTTAATTTAAGTTTTTTATTTAATTTATATCTAATATTAATAAAAAAATAAATTATAATTTATTAAATATAAATTAAATAAAAAATTTAAATTAAGTGTAAGAATTTTTAAATTTATATTAAATTTTTTTAAAATTATTTTAATTTAATTTAAAAAAAAGGTATGCAGTGAGTAAAAATTAATCTTAGTTGATTTCAATAATTTGAAAGTATATGTAGGGTTAAGAGTACATTTATGATGTCGATAAAATAGATATTTTATTTTACGATATGATTGAGTGATTAGACAAATTTTGTGTGTGTAATTTTTGTATATTTTAAAGAATTTAGATAATTTCTTATTGTAACTAAAATTAGATATTTAGTTTTATTTTATTATAAATAAATAAATTTATTTAAATAAAAATATAAAAATGATAAAAAAATATATATAAAATCTGCTTAAACCATTGTTCCTCCTCTCTCCCTCAGCCAGGCTCACTCGCTTCTCTCGTTGTTTCACCTCCACCCAACCTCACCCCTTCTAGCTCTCGTCATTCTTACATTCAACGAACCTTTTTCTCTTATTCATTCTTTATATGAAAAATTGTGAAATAAATTTTATGTATTTTTATTTAAGTTAATTTATTTTTATTTAAATAAAAATAGAATTTAATTTATAACATAACAAGAGAAAATTTAAATTCAAATTTAAAGTTAACTATTTACTTTGCTGTGAATTTTAAAGTGAATTATTTGACTTTAGACAAATACGTTGCGAGCAACATATTTTAACATGTCAAACAAAAGAAAATTTAAATCTAATTTAAAATTAACTCTTTTTTTTTCTAACGAGTTCGAAATGTCACGGTTAAACAAGTTCATTTATTTCCACTAATTATCTCATACTGCATTTAAAAAATTTAATTGTTTCTACTATTTCTTTTCTGGTTTTCATACAAAATATCTGCCAAAAGTAAAAATTAATTCCAATGATAGATCCGAATCCATCATTATCTTGACAGGATTTTCCTAGACGAAACAGACAGAAATAAGACTTTTTCTTTTTGGTAATGATAGATCCTAATTTTAACTGTTTCCGAGTCCCGTCAACTTTGCAGAACTAAACATTGACCGTCCAATTACTGAAGTTATTGGTATAATTTAGGTTTTGAAACTGTTAAGTCCGTGAATGAATTTATTTATTTTTATACTAGACTTTTTTTCAAAAAATAATTGATTTAATCTATCTAAATTAATCAACATTAAACACACAATAAATTTAGTGTTTATCTCTTTGACATCAGTGTCTGGAATTCCACTTTAACTTTGCGCTTGTGATGTGTTGCACGAATTTAGTGCAGTAGACTAACTTTATAATTTGTCAGCATAGTTGTTTATAGTACTAGGAATCTGTTTTGGCCATTAGAAATTGGGATAGTTGAATTTCAAAGGATGTTGTTTTTCCAGTTGGTCCTGAAACAATTGAAAATCAGCAAGATTGAAAAGTTATAAAACTAGCACTTACATTTTGTGCCCACAAATTCTTCTTCAATTCCCCGTTTGTATTTTCTTTTTATTCGTTTAATTATCTTAGAATCGTAATCTTAACATTTTAGTATTTTACACAATATTGATGGGGTAAAAATTATTTATGTGAAAAACGAATTTCTAGAATATTTTTCCTTACTGGTAAATGTACCGCACAGTTAAAGGGGGAGAAAACTGTTTCTTGAGTCTTGACCATCAACAATAAATCATCATCTTTTAGAGATATATAAACATATATTTATCCTGTATAAAGTGATAATTTTTGCAACATTTATTAATTAATAAACGTTTAAATATGTTTCATATCAATGATAAAAATTTATAACTAATTTTATACTCTCTCGATCCTTCAATAAGTGACGTTTTTAGTCCCACAATATTTGAAGTTTGAGCATATCAATAATGTATTATTTTTTTTTATTCAAAATACCCTTTAAGTAATTTTTAAGATTTTATTAATTATTATACAATAATAACTCTTAATAATAGTAGTTGAAAGTTTCCAATGCATAGTTTTGACATGTCTTCAATAAATAAATAAAATTTACATTCTATTTCATTAGTATTCTATATTCATGTGTTTTATATGTTGAAGAAAATAACACTTACTTTAGTCTATTTGAATATTTTTTTTATGAAAAAAGAAAAAAAGTAATAGAGGTATAATAGAAATTTAAAAATAA
Source organism: Abrus precatorius (assembly GCF_003935025.1). NCBI lineage: Eukaryota > Viridiplantae > Streptophyta > Magnoliopsida > Fabales > Fabaceae > Abrus > Abrus precatorius. The sequence goes on along the minus strand of NW_020874292.1, from coordinate 27,075,066 downwards.
AAATAAGGAAATTAATTGTATTTATTAATCTGTATGAAAAAACCTTAAAATATACATAATATGGAACGGAAGGAGTATATTTTAACAAATTATCTCTATTATTTAAAAAAAAATTGTTAATCTCAGCTCTAATTTCTTAGGCTGAGTTTAAGTATACACAAATAAAAAGAATTTATAAAAAAAAATACACAGTTATTGTATTGAAATTATAAAAATATAATAAATATTTTTTTAATAAAATTTTACTATTATTAATTACTTATTCTTAATCTTTAAGTCTGAGTTTAACAAAATTTTTAAAAAAATTATTTTTAAATTTTTTATCATATTAAATATTTATCTTTTGTTAATACTTAATATTATGCAATTGAAAAAATTTATATTTACTCGATCATTTAAAAACATTAATAAGAGTTTGATTCTTAATTATGTGTAAAAAATATTTTGTTAAGAGAAAGGTGATGTATATTTACTTTAGTTATTTCTTTCTTGAAATGAATTAACCTGTAAATATTCTATTTGTATCTATAATTATAATTTATCTCTTGTTAGATATTAGGATTAATTTAATGTGAAACGGTTATTATATTTTTGTTGTTGTTGTAACGTGTGTTATAAAATCATTAGGCTTGTTTAATTTGGACGAAGTAACATGCATTTAATATGATGCTTAAATAAATCAAATATGTAAATATAAGTGAGATTAGTACCAAGGAAAAATAGAACAGAACCCAGTGTGTGTCAGCATGAAGATTAAAAATGAAATTTCTACGAAGAAGGAATGCTATTAGCACAATTTTTATTATTAGTTAAAATTTATTTAAAATTAAAAAATAAGAAAAAACATTAATTTAAAAGTAAAATTCATGTATTTTTTTTTAAAAAACTAGCCAATAATAAAAATATATTAAAAAGAACGTATTACTATCGTCCTGTCATTTCTAGTGAAAAGAAAAATAGTAGCTGTTGATGAATTCTCAGTAATGGTTAACTTGATCTGTGCAATTGTAGGTTGAACATTAAAACAGCTTAGGAATATCAAATTTGATCCAATGGCTTGACATCCAAAGAATAAATTTGTTTATTTGTAAACACTGTGCAGTCTCATGTTGAGATCAGATCTGTTCATGTGCCTTTGATTCCCGATAATGCAAAGAAGGTGAAACGCGTGCATTCGAGTTAATATGGATGTGCTCATTAGCAGTGTAGTGGGAAGGTGTTGAGCCATAGCTCAGCCCATTGCTTTGATGCTCTGTAAACCATATAATTGCTATAAACATATATAAACAGTTAAATAGACCTCACTAAGCCTAGATCTCTCCTGAATTCTTATATAAAAAAATTAGTACTCAAAGAACTTAAATCAAAGAATTAATAAATAAATTTTTATCGAAAATCATATTACAAAATTGTTAAAGTCATCATAATTGATGAAATATTGGTAATATTTTTTAATTTTAATTTCTTAATTAATGCTTGAAGTTATTGTTTAGTAATTTAAAAAAAATTCAATAGCTAATAATATTTTAATGCGAAAAACATTTTCAATTTTTGGAATGTTATTCTTCTTTGTGTACGATGAACCTCTTAAAGCTAGCGCACAATAAAGGAAATAAATAACATAAAAAAATGTAAAATATGTTACAAAAATTGCATCACAAGACTTCTATGTAAATAAATGCCAAAACAATATCTTTAAAGGGTTTGGTTCTATTTTTTAAGAGTGAGGCAAAGTTAAATCAGCTTCAAATTTATTGATGATTTAGTGATTAATAATTCGATTAGAATTGATGGACGTGTGTCTTAAGTAAAAAGTCATGAAACGATTATGAATATTGCAATTTGTGACATCCTTATTTTATTCAAAATAATAAAAAAATTATTATATAATTAAAAAAAAAAGATTTAAATTAAATTCATTTGTCAGCTCAATATAATATATAAAATTATAAAATATTTTTATTTATTTATCTTAAATTTACAAAATATAAATAATAAAGTAATGGAAATTAACTAAGGTAATGGGAATTAAACCAATTAAAATAAACATGAAATATCATTAATATACATTGTTCTCATAAGTTCACAGGGAGTTGACATTTACAAAATATAATATCAAAATATGTTAGAACTCATTTATAACATTTATAATATACAAAATATAACAAATCCTAGTGAGTAGTCTATCCCAAAACTGAAACGATACTAGTTGTTCCCATGCCACTTCTCTGTCTCTGCAAAATTTTCAGAATCAAGGTCCTTATCTAACCTGAGATAAAGATCTCTTGAATCCGTAGTAGCCTGCTTGCCAGTAATTCGCTCAAAAGTCTATCGGTTGGTCTTTGAAAGTGGTCGTAATCATGATATGTGAACAGGTAGGTCACAGCTGCTGGAGTTCTAACTGTGCCTTGGTAGGAGTACATACACAGGGTATGATGAATTCTATTGTTTATAGGAAAATCAAAAGGTACACTATAGGATAGTTCCATTTCTAGCATAATAATATTACGAGGTACATTATCAACACGTAAGGCCAACTTAAAATAACAAAATCTATGGTACTCGTTAAATACATAATTTAATCAACACTATACAAAGCTATCTATAAGTTTAATGCTCTCTTTGGGTGTTGTCATCCTAGTTACCTAAAAAGTTATGTAAGGATGAGTCTCTATTCTCATTACTAAGCATACATTTACAGTCATGTCAACAATACAAACAAAAAAAAAAAATACAACGAACCATCATGCCACAAGATCACATGCAAATAAAAGCAACATTCATCAATATTCAATTTATTATATTTTTTTCTCTATTAACACTCAGAGTTCTCACTTTACACTTTCACTACCGCTGGGATCCTTTGAGGTCTTTCTAAGCATAGACAGTTGTTGGATAGCCGCAGTGACACAAATACAAAGTGTGCCGACCTAGCCCTTTTTAGCAAAAGTGTGGTCAAGAGTTTAAGTCAGGAAACAAGTATGAGGTATTTGGTGCTCTTACTCTTATTTGTAATGTGCAATTCAAAAAGAGCATCCACCACTCTCATTTCTCCAAGATTTCTCAATCGCCTCTATCTTTCGCACCCTTAGTGTACCTTTGAACTATTCATACTTGTCCTTATCATGCTCTTTCCTCATTCACTTCTCTTTCCATATTTTTCATTTCATTTCTACATTTCTCACTATGGATTTACTCTTCTTATTAATCATTATGGTCTAAATTTATTATTTACTATAACCTGAATTCATTACCTATATACTATCATATTATTCATGCTTTTATCTCCCTGTTTTGCTCTAGTTCATTATCACATCATACATCAATCAATCATTGTCGAAAGTGAGTCACCCCGAACTCAATCTACAACAAACATGCTTATACACTCAAAATAAGGATAATACATGTCATCAATACCACAAAACATGCTTCAAACATAGCAAAAACATGTTCTCATCCATCATATACTCAAAACCATGCATTTCATCACATACTACTTTCTTAATAACAAGATAGAGTTCTCCTTACCTTGAAATGAAAGTTTAGTGAATAGTTTTTGTGAGATCTTGCTCAAAAGGTTGGGTTCTTTCTAAATATCATAAGAGATCCTATTTAGAGGAGGAAAACAAGAAAATAACTAAAAGAATAGAGAATCAAGCTTCAAGACCTTACCAAATAGCAAGGAGAGTGAACTTCGAAACTTGGATTGAAGAAAGATTGAAACTTTTTAAAGATTTTCTGAGAAAATGAGGAGAGAATGGAAAGAGTCGTAACTTATATTATAATCCAAGTTTCTTAACTTGAAAACTGTTAAATACCCCTCAACTCACAACATTCTCGCTACAATGAGACCTTTTCTCGCTGTAGCGAAAAAACCAGATAAAAATTTATTTTACTGTCTGTCATTCTAACTAGAATAAGAGCATTCTCGCTACAGCGAGAGAGCGTTAGAGAGACTAATTTTGGACGCTCATTTTTTGGTACAGCGAGATATATCTCACTGCAGCAAGAAATTCTGCAACTCACACACCTAAAACTTTTCTAATTTCAAACATTATGTATTAATAATTCACACAAAATACAAAATTAATAAATAATAAAAGCAGGATGTTACATAATTACAATGCAAGAAATCAAATTTTGATCTATTCATATGCAGATACAACTTTTACCACCACAACGCCCTTATTTTCTTAAACGTGTTACATTTCTTTTCATTATTTTTTCGTGCTTGCAGAACTTTCCCATACTTTCAAACCTTCCCACACCTACAAGCCAACCCAATACCAAAATCATGCCTAAAATTAACCAAGTCATCATAATAAACTCCTTTAGTCACCACATCTTTATCTTAAGAATAATGAATCCTACATTTCCTCGTTATGCATAATTATCAATTTGTCCTCAAACTTTATTTTAAGTTCAGCACGGTCCTTTATCTGGTAAAATGATATTGTTTTACAATGTTTAATTGTTAATTAAGATTCTACTAATGGCATCAATACCAAGTACTAAGCTTTTGTTATATCAAAAAATGAATTTGACAAAATAACGTCACAAATAAAAAAATAAAAGACCAAATTAAAAAAAAAGATAAAGTCAAAATAAACATAAAAAACATAGGATATAGTTTTATCTTAAAAATAAAACTTTTTGTTAAAACCTTTTCCAACTGATTCTTAACAGATATTAAAATCGAATTCATTAATTGGTAGAAAAAATCATAAAAAAAAAGTAAAATTCGACAAAATGTGATGTAAAAAATCAGTTTGAATTAATCAGTACATAAAAATAATTTAAAAAAATAATAATTTTAAAATATTTATTATGACTTTATAGCATACAAAATATGTAATGTTATGAATTTATGCTAATTTTAAATTCTGATTAATTTTTTTTTTACATTTTTATATCATTTAATTATTTCATATGTTTTATAATATTATATATATCGTTTAAGTTTGATTCTAATTCAACTTCAGCTGAGCTAATGAATCGTAAACTTAGTTTAGTGGTCGATCTAATCTTAAAAATATAAAGTTTTAGAGAACAAATTAATTAAAAACAAATTTATCATCAGATGCATGAACCTTGAATTAAAATTTGATATACATTAAACATATTGAGTTGCCCCTTATAGCTTGCCATATTATGCAAATTTGCGAAGTGGGTGAATCCAATTCACATTTTAATTTTAGGGTTTCAATTTTTCTTTGACACATACTTTCATTCAATTTGTGCTATCACCTACCATTCTTCCCGAAAGGCTAAGCACCAAATTAAATCACTGTGCCTCATCTATGGCATGAGCATCCCCTTGTGCCACCAAACATTTTGCTTCTCCATTCATGACTGCCATTTTACTACAATGTGGTCCCATTCAACATTCTTGTAATCATAATTAAGTGTTGATGTACTCTTTAATCCACTGTCAAGGTCGTCGCAACCATCAATCTTGTCCTCAGCAGTATGTTGGATTTGAATTCAATGCATTAAAAAATGGTACAGTTAATCTTCCGATCTTATTCAACAGCTTGGGCTCCTCTAATATGTAATGGGGTACCATGTAAATTTGCAAGTCAACCGTGGCTGGAGTTGAACCATTGATAGTGATCCATTTTATTAACTATTACGCAACACCATTTTTCAATGCACAGAATATAATTCCTCAAATGGACTCTGACTGGACGAATGCACATGGAGAGGACTATAGTGACTACAGTGTCATTTAGAGACATTTACCTAATAATTCCAAGGTTGTGTTTAGTAAGATTTGTATCATTCAAGGAAAAAAAGTGAGTCGTAATTAGTAGCGGAATAATTTATTTTAGCTCTTGTTGTATTTTGAATGCAAATTTATCATAAAATGTTAAGATTTAATATGTTAATATAATTTTTTCAAAATCATTTTGAATTTTTAGTTAATATTTTAAAGTTATTATGTAATATTTGGTTTAAACAAAATTTTTCTAACTACTGCTTTGACTAATATTGTAAATACGTGTTAGTAAAGAAAACTTATCGTATATTTTTAATAAAATTTATTTGTTTTAATTTTTTAATCACTTTGTTCAAGTATTAGCAATTTTCTTAAAGAAGTCTCGAATGCCAATGGTATCCCACTCTTGCGACTCCCAAGTCCAAAGTAGGTGTAAAATATAAGAGTATAGCACAAAGTTGATTCGCTTCAATCTTACAGCAGTACTGACTCGTGAGTCGTGATTCAATTTTTTATGCTTTGTCCAAATTCTAACATGTAATTATTACTTGTAACTTTGTAAACTTTATTTTATTCGCTTTTTCCTTTTTCTGCAAGCTAAGCAACACTTGATGTCACTGGATTGAATATATAATATATTATTCAATAGTTTTTGCATATCATGTGTTGTTCTTTTGAAATAATGTGTCAAAATATAAGTATTAAAAAATAATGCAAAAAAGTACAAAAATTATATTAATAATACATTAAAAATTATATTTTAAAATTACTCTATATTTAATAATATATTAATACATTATTTTTAAAGTTTGATATTTTACATAATTTTTAGCACCGTTAAATTTATTAATATGAAGCTGTTAGAAAATTGTGCGTTAATGATGCTTTTTTTAGTGCGTACGTAGAGATTTGAAAATACAAAAATTATAAAACTAAACTTTACTTTTACAAATCTTTTTCTAAAGTTAAATACGGTCAACGAAGTTAAAAAAACTTATTTATCTATCAATTGTTATATCTGAGTTATAAAATATCATGCTAAAAGTGTATTAACAATTATTATTAAAGTATATTAATAATTTTTTATTTTTTTGTTTTAATTTCTCAGTTAATAATTTAAGTATAGTAATTATTTGCTTTAAACGAAAGAAAATAAATTAAAAAAATTTAAAATTGTCATTTTTATAAATAAATTTTATATATTAATAAATGCAAACATTTATAAACTTTATTGTGCAACTAATGTCATCCTTATAACACCAATTAAGAATTGTTGTTGGATATTTATTTTATTTATTATTATTATTGTTGTTTTATAAATTAATGAATAGCTATTTTTTATTTAATAATTAATGTTTTTTTAAGAGAACAATAAAGAAATAAAATATTAATTAATATAGTAAAACTAACAACCCCAATATAATAATTATTTTTTAAAATTAGCTAACAACTCCAATAATTTTACTAATGTGCAAGTTTTGACTTGTAAATAGTCCATTCTAGAATATATATTCAGTTTTCAAAAATCTGTATTTCTTCAATTAAAAATGTGATAATAATTTTTTAATAAAAAATATTATTAAATTAAGACAAATAATTATTAGGAAATTGGTATTATAAGAGTATTGAAATATTTACTCTAATTTCACTCTTATTATAAAAATTATTATTATTAATAAACAAAACAGATATATTTATTATCATTCTTAAATATTTATTATTATTAAGTTACTTTTATTTAAATTATTATTATTTTATAATTATATTAATAGTAAAAGTATTTAGACAATAATTGACATAAGCACATTCAACATCAATTTTGTAGTATTTAGATGATTTTTGTTTAAATAAAATTTATTTTACCAAAAAAAATATAAAGAGGACTATATTAATAATATATATGCAAATTTGCATCAATAAAAATATCTATTATATAATATATCATAGGATCAATAAAAACTCGTAATATTTGTACTGATAGTTTAATATTAGGAAAAACATGATATCAAAACATAGAGCAATCTCATATTAAATAGTTGATAAATAGCTTTTTATATATATTTTAAATATTAAGCATTTAAAATGAATACATTTTTATCAAAAAATAAATGTATGTATCATATTTTTATAATTTTAATATAATAAATATTATTTTATAGAATATTATTATATTTATCTATTTAAACTCAATCATTAATTATATTTTTAAAATAATAGCTGAAAAATTATATAACAAGATTTAGCAATTTAGTTAAGTCATAATTATTAAAACTGAAATGGACGTGAAGCCGACAAAAATCAAGGGGCGGGATTTTATGGCTAATCAGTTTGAAAGAAAAAACACAGCAGCAATCATGAAAACTGAAAGGAACATTAATTGGTGGTAATGTAATTTGCAAGGGTGGGTGTGTGGCGAAAGCAGTTGTAATTGTGCCATCATTTCATGGGCTAGAGGCTCAGAGTTGCCATGATGAAACCATGGATACAAGACTGGCTAGCTTTGTTTTTTCATCATTATTTTACTAAGAGTTAATGCTCATCATATTTAAAATTAATCTTTAACAAGTAAAGTATGATTAATATAGCATGTAAATTAATTTAAATTATATATTTGTGCTATAACTAAAAGTTATAAATTAACTTTTTAATTATAAATAAAACAAGTCCTTCCAACGAGAATAAAAAAAATGACACAACATAAAAACTAAATAGTTTATCAATTAAAAATTAAAAAAAAAAATCATCGTGTTAAGAAATATTTAGAATACAGTATAAAAAATAACAAAAATTCATAAAATTTATAATTAAATACATTATAATTTTTTATGTGATGAAAATTGATCAAGTAAATATTTAATTAAATTATTCATCAATTCTATTTAGAGTAGGTAATTTGAATTAAAAATTGCTAAACTCAAATCCCTTAGTGTTAACTAAAAGTCCACTCAGTTAAATTTCATTAGGAAGAAACTTTCTGAGGAGTGACTCAAATATCAATTTTTTTTAATTTATGTAAATTTTCATGCTTGAAATAAAAAACTAATAAACAATGTTTTTTTATAAAAATTATTATATTTAATAATATTAATGCACTCGGTTATATTAAATTTTAAAGTTTTAAAAAATACTAATTATCTAATGCTAGAAAATTTTGTATGATATCTTGACAACCATTAGCTACGCTACAAAATACTGATATTTAGGTAGAGAAAATATAGCTGATCGGCGCCATTTTACAATGATCTCATCAAACTTTTAGGATAATGAATGAGCCTATTTTATATTAATTAATTAAATAAATGGTCTTATTTTATAGCACTATAAAATGAACTATCTTAATCCATTGAATGTCAATGGAAGTTTCAGATAAGAAGGGTCCACGTAAAAGTCCAGGGGTTTCCATATGGTCAAAACCAAGGACCCACTAAAAGCAAGAAAAAGTGTCCAACTAACTGCACAAAACATGAACACCTGCTGCATCTTCCATATGATTAACTTGATTGTCTCTTCCCTACGTAGACATATACACCTAAACCCTTTTGCTCTTTTCTCCTCAATTTGATGCCTAAATTTGGCTTTCAACCACCTTTAAAAAGCTACATGTTCAAATTAACCATTTTTTTAAAGTTATATATATTATTTTTAATTGTGCATGATAAAATTTAAATATAATCATTTTTTTATTAAAATGATTAAAATTAATATAATTTAATATATTAATATTATTAAACATTATAAAATTTTAAATTCTATTATTTATACATTTTTATTGTATATAATTTTGCATGGGTCAAATAAATAATAAAAATGTAACCTACTTTTAAAGTTGACCAAACTATATTCTTTTTATCCTTTTTTACTCATTTTTATTATTATGCAAAAAAAGGAGTATATTTTATTCAAATTTTTAATGTTATTAATTACTGTATACATGCTCTTTATTTCTTCAATTTATTACACGCGCAGCGAAACAAGCAAAACGTAGCGGCAATGAAAACACCGCGTAAAGTTATGTGAAACAGAAACCTAAAATGAGGAGAACCTATTCTTTTAAAAGACTTTTTCATTAATATATTTTTTATAACAGTCAGTCTCTGTTTTATTTTGATTTTAGATATAATTAATATTTTAATCTTCTAAATATTTATATTTTTACTTGACTTTTTAATTTGTTAACTTTACTCTTGTTTTAATTATAAATTTATAATGACAATAACAATAATTAAAAAACAAAATAATTAATGAAGTATCATCAACTAAAAAACTTTCTTAGTAGATGTTTAAAAGTTCGATGATAAATAAAATCAAATAAAAGAATTAGACAAAAAGTTAAAAAAACCAAATTTACCAAAATATCAATATAAATAATTTAATTAAAAATATATTTTTGTGTGTAAATTTCATTTTAAAAAAATCATCATTATACACTTAAATGTGCTATGTATATATTTAGCAAGAGACATAAAAAAAATAATGATTTGGTGCCATAAAAATAGTGAAATAAAAAAATAAAATAAAAAGATAAAAATATTATATAAATTAATAGATGTACAAAAATATTGTGTAGAATAATTTTTATAGTTACATGTAAACACTGAAAATATTTGACAGTATTTCTTACTAACTTTTTGGGGATAATTGAAATTTATTTTTTATTTTTTAGATATAATTATAAGAATAATAAATAAAAAAATTATATATAACATTATGGATATAATAAATGTTAAGTTTTAGTTAAAAATTAAAAATTAATAAATCTCTTTTTATGATTTTTATTATATTATATTTAATTTTAATAATGGTTTAAATTTATAAATTAATATATTTAAAATATTAATTAACAACATTTTATATATAAATTTATAATATTAAAAAATATTTCCCAAGGTGAACACCATTATATTGTGTCAGAGTGATTGTTATGAATGAGAAAGAGTAAACCAACAGAAACGACGTAGACACGCAATTCGTTGTTGGGTTTATGTAAAACTGCGCCCATCGCCTTGCATGCATCCAAACACTGCCCTACTGCACCTCTTATGAGTTATACGTTCTCGCTCCTCATCCCCATGTGAATGTGATTAATTGAATGTTAACTCTTTACTCTTCAGCCACGTGTCACTGCGCATGAACAATGCATAACACCAGCACCGTTTGTAACCCTAACAAAGATAAGGATAACTTTAACCGTATAACCAAACGAGCTGGAGAATTTTAGATCCCGAGCAACACTACCCACATTAAATGCTTGCTCAGGTAACAGCACCCGTGCAAACCGTAGGCTGTACCGCAAGTTGCGTAAGCACACACACAGCACCCCACCCATCTCAGATTCTAGGGGTCAAGGATGAATGCAGCTGTAGATTAGCACAATCCATCTTCTGCGTTATGCTTTATATATATATATATATATATATAAAAAATACTTTAATATTTTTTTAAAAATACAATAAATCTTTAATTTATTAGTGAGGTTGTTATTATTATTTTTAAATTATTCAATTAATACAAATATTTAATTTATTATAAACAAAAAGATCTCATGAAAAAAATATTATTTTAAAATTTTATGTAAATAGATAAATAAAAATTATTTTTATAAAAAATAAATAAAAAGCATAATTAAAATGTATATATAAAAATTTTAAATTTATTACATGCAATTCTTTTTTTACTCAAAGTTAAGATCAGCTCTGACCAGATCTTTTGATTAATTATGTTTTTAAAATTTAAAAATTTTAACTGAATTTAATAACACCCTCTGTTCCTTATAGCTGAACTCAAAATAAAGTTTAATTGTTATTACATATTTTTTAAAACTAATACTAGTTGGTGCATACAATTATAAAGGATAGAAAGCTTTCATTGTTTATTTACAAGGTCGGAAAATTTGCAAGTAATTTAGGACAATGGTAACAAGGGTGGGTGGTGCCCACATAAACCCGGATCAGACAATCACTGTCTGATTAGATTTAGATTGATGGAGGGTTTCAGATGACCCCATCATTATCATGATAATCATGTGACCTATCTATGATCATCACGAATGGAGCAAGAAAGGGTCACGACCCTTTTCTTTTATCTTTTAATGTGACAAGAAAAGGAAAAAGAGAGAGAACCTGGTGTGCCCTCTGTCCTTGTGTTGATAGGACTTGACGATTACAAAAAAATTGGTGTCAAAGTGTCAACGCCGTTAGATTTTTGGAAACAAAATTAAAAAGTAGTTAGGTTGTCTCTGTCGTGAAAAAACACCTCCTACTACTACTGGTTTAAGTGTTTTACATTTTCGGATCTACACACAGGTCACAGCTAATACCCCATTGGCCTCTAGCTTCTTCCGGGTGCTTTGTCTGACACTGCTTCCCTCGGCACTCACCACTACTGGACTCTATAAGGGTTAAGTCAGTGGGCTTTTCAAGTTTTCATCTTTCAATACAATACCCCTTCAAGTACAATTATATAAAAATTTATCACTTTCAATACAATACTTTGTGCTAATAACTACAATGCATTTTTATACAACTTTTGTAATGGAAAATTGAAAAATTCATACTAGTATAAAGTTTTAGGAATCTTGGTGAATAATTGTTCTGGGTATTTAACTCAGAGGAATGATTATATCAACAGCGTCAACAGTCAACCCACGTGAATATCCTATATTTTGCACCTAATATCCCAATTGCACCGCGGATATCAAGAGGCGCCAATTAGCTGCAAAACATTGATTTATGTGTACTATAAGTAGAATAATTAAATGGGATGGAACACATACTGTGTAACCATTATTTTCAAATAAACAAAGTCACTCCTGACACAGGAATTTGGGTTTTATCACAATATATAGTGATGGTGATGATGTATGGTGGCCCACCCACCCCACTTATCACAAGAGCCTATATAAAAACACTGTTTGGGTTGTTGCTGGGTCCATGCCTCAAAATCCCAACTTCAGTGTGCACCCCACCTCGCAAACATCCATGATTTCCCTCACATTGAAACAAGGGACACCGAAATATTATAAAGTCCAAAAGCTACACACAGCATTCATTAATGAACTTGATATTACTATGCGTGCCAGAAGAAATGATAAAGAATAGCAAAAGATTATGATTGTAAAGAAAAATTAGACTTCTGGAGAGATGAGGGCGAGATGGCCTTTTTTTTGTTCACCTCTTCCCTCTCTCTCTTTTTTTTTTTTTTTTTGTTTTTCTTCTGAAATTTATTTCTGTTTGCGACATATAAACACATATAAACATCTCACATGGAGGAAGCCCACCACCATATCCCCCCAGTTACATCTCATACTTTCCAAGATCATAATATTATAAAATCTATAAATTACTCTCCTATGGTAATTTAAAGCTCTAGTTTACCTTGGATGAAAAGGGATAATATAATAGAAAATTGAAAACCAAACTAAAATTAAAACTCATTCCCATTGTATAATATTGCATCAGATTAGAAAGGGTCTGCAAGCATAACGAACACCCCTCTCTTGTCAGCACCACCACACTATTCCATATTTCTTCACATAACACTGCAGCTGGAAGTATTTTCATCACTGAAAAAGTTGGAATATGGTTCCTGAGGAGGAGGAGGAGGATAGCTATAAGGAGGAGGATACATGTAATTGACAGCCATCGGGGGCCTAGCATACATCATTGGTTGAAATCTATCATTCCCCATTGCCCTTTGTTGGTTCATCATAGCAGCCATGTACTGTTGTTGTTGGTAAGGATTTCCGGCCATCATATCAGGACCACCACCACCTTGGAAGTATCCACCCCCACCGCCACCATTCACAGTGGCTGCGGGAAGGCCTTGAACGGCTGGGATGTTACCCATTTGGTTCATTTGCATGTTGGCCACAGGGATACTCATGTTACCACCCATAGGCCCCACATTAGGCCCAGCCATAGTAGGATTATGACCACCACCCATGTTTGGGAACCCATTGTTCACAGCTTGAACACCACTATCCATTACATTACCCTTTTTACCTCCATTCCCATTGTTATTTGGAATGCCGCCGCCTCCACCATTACCGCCACTATTTTTGTTTCCACTTTTACCCTCCGGCATGCCCATGCCCCCTCCATTTTTGCCACCATTGTTTTTGTTACCTCCACCTTGATTCTGATTATTTCCACCACCGCCGCCGCCGCCACCTTTTTTTCCTCCATTCCCATTTTTACCATCATGTCCACCCCCCAAGTTATGTACTTGAACAGGCACATGTCCACTACCGCCGCCACCCCCTCCTTTCTTCCCATTACCTCCTCCACCATTGCCTCCCTTCTGATTCATCATACCCATACCATTCAACATCATGTGAGCCCCATTTCCCATAGGCGGCTTCATTGTCTTATTTAAAGGATGCTGAGGATCATCCATTTCATCATCATCATCATCAAACTCATCATCATAATCTTCATCCAAGTCATCTATATCATCATCAGAGAGATCATCTTCAGGCAAACTGAACTTCACTGCTTTGGCGTTGGGGTTCTGATTGGGCAGTTTCATGTCCTTGAATTGAGGCAGCAGCTTCAGATCTTGAAACCCTTTCATCTGCTGAAGCTGTTGCAGCTGCTGCTGAAGCTGCTGCTGTTGTTGAAGCTGAAGCTGCTGTTGCTGGGGGTTCTGTCCTTGTTGATTACCCTTTGGTTGGTTAATTGCACCTTTCTGATTCTGACCCTTGTTGTTTACTCCACTATTGCCATTGTCAATTTGCATGTTCTTCAACTGGTTAGCAATGTTGTTATTGTTGTTTCCTTTAGGTGCACCCCATAGCTCTGCATGTTTCCCTGATTTTGAAAGCTTCTTGATGAGAACGTTGGGGTCCACATTCCCCGAAACCGTCACCCTCCCTTGTTCTGCATCTATCTCTGTGGTAAAAACCCCTGTGAAAAATAATGGACCCAATAAATAACCAGTCGAACCACCTACTCAAAATGTAATGAACAAAGAGAAAAAAACAGAACTTTTGAGAGCTATATATGTGAATCAATCAGGTATAACACCCCTTTTATTTTTTTTTTTGGCCTAGCAGATGAATAGATGCTTACCATCAATCTTCTGCAAGATTTTCTTAACTTTGTTCTTGCAGCCGTCACAGTGTATGTTCACTTTAAGAACACATTTCTGCATGTACAAGCAATCCCCAAAGGCAAAACAGAATAAAGAGAAATTTCATTGTGAACAAGAATTAAAATGGGATAAAACTTGTTACTTTATCAGAAATGACATTACATACAAGGCAAAAACACTCAGCAAGTAAAATAAAAGGTGGATCAAATGAAAAATTTGAGGCTTTGCCGAAACAGATAAAAAATGAAATGGCGTACCTGTATCTTCAAAAACTCTTCTTTACTCATGTCTTACCCGGCAATGGCTATCAGAAACAAAGAGGGTGATAATAGATCTGATAAAGGAAGATAGAAAAAGAGGTTGTTTGAATGTTTGGGTTATGGGGTACCGCTTTTGGAAGCAAACAGAGAGCCAATGACAGAAAAGAAAAGTGTCTCAGTGTCTGAGTAAGCAGAGAAAGCGAGTCTGAACAACAAGGCTCAGACTTGGAGAGAGAGAGAGGTTCAAAAATGGAGGGTAGTCATTAAAACCTTTGAATGGTGTTTTTCAGAGTGAAAGAGAAAGAAATGAGGGAAGGGTGAGACATAACTGTGTAGCATAAGCAAAAGAAAAAAAAGGGAGAAACATTAAGCAAACACAAGCACAGAGAGACGGTGCTCCAACACTTTGCTCTTTCTTTTCTCTCTTTATTATTTATTTATTAATGCAGCTATGACATTAGCTCCTCTGTGGAGACTTTTTATGTTGTGACCGAGACCATGTGGAGCTTTTGGCTTGGCTTAAGTTACTACCTTTAATTCCCTCACAATTTCTTCTTTTATGGCTTGGCTTCGCCTGGCTTGGCTTTCAAGAACGGTAAGATTCCATTACTTCATTCTTTGAGTCTGTTTTCTTAAGAATAACTTGGGGGAAAAAAAAATATTCCTTCTATGAATAACTTGACTTTACTCATTATTTTTAAAGGAGATTTTTCTTTCTTTATTTAATGTTGGTGGATAAAAAGTTAAAATACACGTTAAAATATTATTTTGTTATTAAATTGATAAATTGACAATTTATAATGTTATATAATAACATAATATATCATAATTTTTATTAAAAATTATAATTTTTAATAATATTAATATATTTAATATTTTTTTTTAATAAAACTTATGAAATATGTAATTTTATTTTGTATGGTATTGTACCTGTTAAAAAATATATAATAAATAAAGTAAAAAAATTATTAGACCATACAAAAATTTTATGTATATTTTCATGAGAGAAAGGGATTTAATTTTGTTCTTTATAAAGATATTTTTTAAAAGATATAATGGTGATAATTAATATAAAATAAATTGAAATAATTAAAAAATTTATTATTTAAAATATTTTTTATTTTATAGAAATTAAATATATGTATAATATTTTTTATAAAATATTATTAATAAATGTTTTAGATATATTTATTAAAAATATAAATAATATTTATATTATTAATATAATAAGCAATATTTTTAATAAAAGTATTCTTATTTTTTAAGTCAAAATACAGTATCATAAATGCTTTATACTTTAATTTTATTTAATTTAAAGTTTTATTTATTAATAAAAAAATATATATACTAAAAATATCTATAATATTATATTTAAATTTTATCTATTAATAAATTCACCGACAAACTAATTCATTGTATGAAAAGAAGAAAACCTAAGAAGTCAACACTGTAATCTTTCTTTTGCTTCTTAAATAACGGGCTAAACAAAACCTGAGCAATGTGATGTTCTAGGCGGTGGCTATGTCGCTTATTCACGCGTGTCTTCAAGCGACATTTGGAAGAAGCTCTTTCTTTTGCTAAAACCTTCTTGGGTTGTTTTATTCTTTTAATTTGTGAAAAAAATGCAATGAGTGAGATTTGATTATTAAAAATAAAATATTAAATATCATCATTTTATTGAATAATTTAATTCCTTTTTTAATCTTTGATAATATTTATCAGCAGATGGGAATGAATCGTGTCAGATTTTATCTCCCCAAATTGGGTGATACAATTAATACTACCATTTATTGTATGCAGTGGCTTACATGTAAATTTTCCTTTCAAAACTGGTCTTTTTAGTACATTTTGACTTCGCCTCTCTAGAAATTCTAGCGGATTTCACTGATCTGAAATTCACACACAAACATGTCTTTCTAAGTTATATTATGTGTATATGATAGAAATGACTGTCTCTCAAATTTGCCTGACTAATTAGACAAGGTACATCACCACATGTTAAAAACAAATACTTCTTCTGATTGAAAAATAATATTCTTTATGAATTTATATTATATTTTATAAATTATTATAATACTAAATAGTTAAATCAATTATTTATATTTTAATGATTTAATAAATTTATTTATAAGTAAAGAGTTAACTTTTTATGTAAAATATTTTTATATTATTAATGTATTTGTTGTGATATAACATTGTAAAATTGACATTCAATTATTATTAGAATTAAAAACTAAAAAATATTATGAATAAGATACAATTAAAAAATATTTATTAGCATTATATAAAGTTTAGGGAAAACTTCTATAAATACAATAAAATAAATAAGTTAAATACAAAATATAACCACTCAAAAATAAAAATATACTATCATAGGTCATCTTTACCAGATATACTTTTAGAAGAGAGGAAAAATTTGTACAAAATTCTTATTCTGAAAATGATCTAATAGAATAGAATCTGGATGGATTAAGCAAACAAATAATTTTAGATTTTACTACACAAATAGTTATGGCAGTCACAACATATAAAATAAGAGGAATTAGTAATAAAACTGTAACAAAAGATTTACAATACAATTAAGAAGATAGTGAGATAATATGTTATCCTCGTAAAGTAAAAATGTAATATTAGTACATGTTAAGCAAAAGACATAAGAAAAATATGCAACATCTACTCTTTTTTTAACTATAATACTATACTTTATAGGAGATCCCAATATTTTTAAAAAATGAGTATATTTGTAATTAGTAAATCTAAGATGTCCAACATCTGATTGTCAATAGTATAAAAACATATTTTTATCAAAAATAATGTTAAGAGAAGTTTTGACAGTTAGATTTTGGAAATAAATGTTCATTGTCATTTTTTCACCATTATTTGCACAAAAAGTCATTCAAAATCTAAAAACAAAATGTGAAGGGGGTATGATCCCTTGTGAACAATTAACTTATAGCCAAATACATAATATAACTGTTGAAATAGACATAAAAATATGTGCAGATATAGAACTACAAAACCAATTAAGAAAAGAAAAACTAGGAAACTAAAAGAAATTGAGATTTTGATTTTCAACCTATTAGGGCACCTAGCAAGCATAGTAGAAAAATTAAAAAATAGTTTCCTAAAAAGGCAAATCATGAAAACAAACAAAGACAATAAAAGTCATTTTATAGGGCAAATTGACAAGATAAATCACAAAAAAAAATTGTTTGAAATGTGAAAAACCTAGTCATATTACAAAAAATTGCTAGGTACAACAAAAGATTGACTCTTTAGAAAATAAAGAGTTAAAATTAATACTACAAAAGACAATGATAAACTCTAAACCTAAACCTGAAAGCTCGAAGGATGAATTTGAAAAAGATATCAATAATGAAATATACTAATTAGATAATTTTTCTAATACAAGTTATGAATAACAAAAAAAAAATTGTTTAGGACTCTATGCGATTGTAATAGCTGCATTAGGTTGCAAATAAATATGTTGACCTTAAATCAAATAGGAGTCTTAATATCTATTATAGATAAGTTAGAAGATTCTCCTCTAAAAAATGAATTTATTAGTAAGCTCAATGAATTAGTACAAAAAATAGAATAGGTTACTGAAGAAATAAAACAAGTTGAAATGAAAGAAATATTCTTTAAATTTAAATGAAAATAAAATCAAGCAACAATAAAAGACTTACAAAATGAAATTAAGTGATTGAAACAAGAAGTTACAAAATTAAAAGAAAATAAGCTAACTTTAGAACATAGGCTAAGAGCGCTAGAAGAAAAATAGCTAACAGAACAACAAACCAAAATAACAAAAGAAAAAGAGTCAAAAATCTTTCAAATGTAATTATTAAATTTAATTACTACTCATAAGTGGCTATGTGAAGTAGTTTGAGTAGTAGAAAAATAAAAGTTCATGTTCATTGCACTAATAGATTCATGTGATGTAAACTACATACAAAAAAGGTTCATACCTACAAAATATTTTGAAAAAACTATAAAAAGAGTAATCAGTGCTAATGGTAGTAAAATGATAGTTAATTATAAATTATCTAACACAAAATTCTATAAAGACAATATATGTTTTACAACGTCTTTTGTAATAATAAAAAATATGAACAATCAAATAATTTTACTAATCTCATTCTTAACCTTATTATACCATTTCCAGATTAGCAACAAAGGAATTACTACACAAACAATTTTAGGAAAGATAATTACCTTTGAATTTCTAAGAATGCCTAAAACAAGGGAACTCAAATTATTACAGGAATTTTCTATAAAAAAAAAATATGATAAATAGAAAACAAAAACAAATAAATTTTTTTCATAAGAAAATTGAATATAAAAAAATTGAAGAACAATTAGAGTCACTAAAAATTAAAAAATAATAAAAGATTTTCAAGAAAGTTTTAAAAAAATAATTTGCAAAACAAATCTTATAACATTTCATTATATAAAACAATATGAAATAAGTCTTCCTTATAAAGAAAATTTTAAAGAGAAAGATATTCCAACGAAAGTAAAGCCAATACAAATGAATTAAGAACAGATTAAGTTATGTGACCAAGAAATTCAAGAATTTCTAGATAAAAGATTAATTAGACCTTCAAAATTATCTTAGAATTGTAGAAAGTTTTATATTAACAAAGCCTTAGAATAAGAAAGAAAATTTTTTAGATTAATGATAAATTATAAGTTACCAAACAAAATATTAAAATGGATGAGATATCTTTTATCAAATAAACAATATTTGATTAAAAGACTAACTAAATCTAAAATGTTTTTAAAGTTTGATTTGAAGTTTAAATATTATTAAATATCTGTTAAGGAAAAAGATAAATATAAAATTGCAATCATTTAAATTCAATCTTAAAATTATATATATATATATATATATATATATATATAATTTTTTATTAAAAGAAACATAATCTTAAATTTTGAATCAGTAATTTTTTTTAACAATGTTTTTTTGTGAAACATATTTTTTTCACCATTTTGTGTGTTTAGGGTAATATACACCATTTCCTGTTTTTATTACCAAATATGTTAGTTGAAATATAATTTTGCACTTATATGTTGTATTTATTTATATGTTATTAAAAAAATTAATTTGCTTTTTATATGTAAATTATTTATTTTTTATTAGAAATTTGTAAAATTGACATTCGATGTTTACAACAATTAAATTAAAAAATATTTATTATAAAAAGACAAAATAATGTAATATTATTATCCTTACCTATGATATTTATTTTTAGTTTGATTTTTGTATTTTATTATTTTATAACTGATTGTATCACAGTAAAAATAGATGACAAAAGTAAAATAAAATAATATCATTTTTGGCTATATTAATAAATATAATTTATTTATAAAGTTTAAAGAAATACACAGTATTTAAAAGAATATTCAGAATATATTATTTAACACATTCTTTATGATTTATTAAATTTTATTTAAAACTATAAAAAAATATGAAAATAATAATTAAATTATAAATGAAAATAAATAAATATATTTTTTATAATTTTTATACTTTTTATACTTTTTAGATAACAACCATTGTGTATTAAAAATAGTACATTATTAAAAAAAATTAACATGTCTTAGTGAATTTTAGCAGTTTACATAAATAAAGAATATATTTTAAAAAATATTACGACTCTTGTAAAATTTTTAAATTTATTTTCAAAACATTGTTTGACATGATTTATTTAAAAATTATTTTAATAAATTTTATAAATAAATTTATTATATAATTTTTTAGATAAAAACTTATAAAATAACCGCTTAATTAAGTTATTATCCAATATGCATCCAAAATTTATTAAGTTGCTAAATAGTGTAGTTAGGATAATAAAAAAAAAAGTGCATTCAGGATAGGTACAGTTGAAATGAATTTATTTATTTATTCCAAGTTTTTAAATTATATAATATTATTTAAATATATTTTTATTGCTTAAAATATGCTATTTTTTAAATTATATTGAAATTTCATTTGTTTTTAATTTCTATTTAATTAAGTTAATGTATATTTTAGCTGGAATAAGCATTCAAAGTAAATTTTTTTATATTTTTAAAGTGAATAAAATTAAATAAATTTTAAATGAAGACCAATTGAAAAAAAAAATTTAATTAATGAATATTTATAGTTTAATTTGTCAGTGGTGAATTGAGAACAACTCACAAATAATAAATTTTAAAAATTCATTGTCAACCAGATCTGTGTTCCATTAAGAAAAGTGTTATTTTCTAAGAAACTAAAACTTATAGTGTTATAATTGTATCTATTAGTAAGAGTTGTATTTAACAGAGAGTGAGATATTCATGTAGACATTGTAGATTTAATTTATAGTTTGATGCATTATACTAATATTTATATATTGTGTGTGCTTCATTTGAATAAAATTATTTATCAACATAATATGTTATAATAGACAAACAATTATAATACTGTTAATTTAAGTTTTATCAAATAGAGGCTTAGATTAATGGAGACAAATATAACCATAGTCGTTACAATGTGATATTTTTATTATCATTATTTTGTAATGAGCCCTGACTTAGCTATTTAAGAGATTAAACATGGAGTGCCAGTTGTGGATATTATAGTTATCAACAAAGGAAGGAAATATTCCATACATAAAAAGATTTGCCATGTTCATCTAAAAGGTGACCAAATGCTAATGGAAGACAGTTATGTATGTTCATTTGCAAGGAGAAAAATTAATTACATATCATCAATGTGTAATTATATTTTAACATTAAAAGTAAAACCCATCATAGGGAATTTCAGTTGGATCGCCAAGCCATGGGGTCTTCTTGGTGAAGTGTTTGGTGCCAAACTTGTTTGAAATGAAAATTGAGTTGTCTTTGGTCGCATTTTTACGTGCTTTCTAAAAGCAGGTAGCCTTATAGGTCTTGTTTGCAACCAATAATAGAGCTCTTCTGATTAAATAATGCATGCCCTGCTTTAACAGCATTAGGTGAAAAAAAAGAAGGAAATACTAACTATAGTATTTTGACTAAAAATAAAAAATAAAAAATAAAAAAATATATTTAAGAAATTAAAATTATGCTACCCAGTATTTTGATTAAATAATGCATGCCCTGCTCTTTCGTAATTATTTTTTATTTTTTTAATTTATTGATAAAAGCTACTAATTAGCCAGATTTAAAAAAGGAAAAGTAACCCATAAAACCAGCTAACCCTTTGGATACAGATCGTTGATCACGTTCCATGTTTCTTTAATTTTTTCTTCAATTTCTAACATGCACCTTTATTTTTTCGAACAAATTATTTTTAATATTTGCCCTTCTTGAAAGCCTAAACCGTGATCTTACCCTTCTGGTTTTGTCCTTTGGTTTTACCCTTTATCTCTTTGAGCACGTCACTTCAACCCTCAAAGAGTATTTGTAATGGTGACTAATTAAGACCAAAACAACTTAACCTTTCTTGCCTTATTCTAAAGAAAGAGACATTAGGCTATAATGTAAGTGTGTTTTGTATAGTTCAGTAAGTCAGTAGTATTAGGCTTTGATTGAAACCAAGCTAGATGAAAGTGAACCAAGTATGTGTACTGTCTATCTATTTGTACACATAATTGCAAAACCTTGTGTGAGATGGGTATGGTGGATCCCAGACTAAAGAAAAGGTATGGTGCATCTCTTGTGGATTTGTTCTGACCTCAAACACCACCGAATCCACAAATGTATAATAAATAAATAAATAAATAAACTTAGCTATATATATGATCGTGACAGGCACAGCTATGATAGCATGGATTTTACATAAGTGAAGGAGTGGTGGGTAATTGTTATTTGAGTTGAATAGGGCCATCTATATTTGGTGATATGATTTTACAGATTTTGTCTCCAAAGTTTCTATTGGGGAATGACTTGGGGAGCCATGCAAAGCCATTGCCATTTACGTTGAAGACTTCACAAAAGCAACCACATGGTCTTAATTTGGACAGTGATTGATGAGTGAGAATAAGATTTTGCACAATAAGAGAGGAGGGGAAGGGGGCTATTTATTGAGCCTCACCTAGAAGAGTACAGTTGCAGTTGCATCTCACACATGGCCTGTTCTTTATCTCACTAGATTTTAGCATGGTATGGGAAATTAATAATGGAGTGCAGGTGTTGAGAAGCTTTTACCACAAGGGAAAAGTTTTGATTCTTGTACTATTCCCAATCGTTTTGTTCTATATATACTTGGGAAGTTGGAAGGGATCAAGCATATGCTTTAATTATTACCATTATTCCAAACATAATGACATTATAAAGAAGCAAATGCTAAAGGGAGTCAACAATTCAAGGACAAGTGATTTAGGTGAATATCTGGTTGCCACATTTTTCTTTGGTCTGTATATTCAGGCATTTCATGAGGTTTTGAATTTGGTTAACTTCTTTTCTTGCAAAAGATTGCACAAGATACCAAAATGTATCAAGTCACTGTCTTGAAAAATTTTAGGGAGTTAGATCAACTTTGGGTAGTTTGGTACCTTACCCTGATTATTGGTTTTGAACTTCATCTCTTTTGCTAGACCAAAAGATAAGCTCGTCAATTTTTTATAATATGTTATTATATGGTGCGCCGGCTTTGGCACCAATAAGAACTTACAGCGTATAGTTAGTATCTATATTTTTTCCACCGAATACGCTCTACAATTTTAACCATGTTTCGGCACAAAATGCCTTATTTGTGATCTGATTCTTGTTTTAGTTCCCCCGGTTCTCAATTTTTTCACATAATTGAGTATAAAGTATATCACTAATTCTATTGCACCACATTTCTTCATAAGGAATAATTAAATCATGTATGGTAAGCGACAATTTGATAATTAGAGACAGACTTGTAGTGCCTTATAAGCCAATATAAGGTTGAATAGCACATTGCTAGATATGCCATATACTAAGCAATAATGAAAATAATGGGTCTGGAATTTGATGCCCGTAAGTTTCTTGCAGTCACCCATAAATTGGGGCTTCAGGTGTCACCATTTTTCAAACCGAGCGTTACACGGTTACATGCGTAAGGGATTTTGAAAACAAAAAGACATTTCATCAGAAACTCTACTCATGTCGCATTATTTGCTGGTCCTACACTTGAGTGAAAGAAAGAGATAAAGCGGAAAGATATTCAAGTATATGCATTTTCAAGATTCAAGAGTCCAATTTCACTTTGCAAAAGCTAAAATGAATAGCATTGAGTTTGTGGGCTAGCCCAACCTGACTTGCTCCAGTCCACTTAAGTATGTGGGTTGAACAAACCGGGACACCAAAGCAAACTTGGCCCATGCCTGTTTTTATTTATTTAATTATTTTGCTTGTAACAATATTTAATTTCTAGATTAATCCAAATGATTGTGTAACAGCCAAAAATAAAATATTTTCAATTTTTTTTAGCTCAAGGTGGCTAAATATTTTTTTTTCACTGAACAGGTTGGATAATTTGCGAGTTTTATTCTTAAGAATAATATTCCCAGAAACACTACCAAGAATGTTTTTTTTATAGAGTAAACATGTTAGGTTAAATTTTGATATTCTTAAGAACATTTTGAAAATCCAAATGATAAAAGAAAAAATAACAAAAATATAAGCCACTAATAAAAGTATATGATAACTTCTAACATTCCCATAGAAACGTAATATTCCCATCCATTATCGTGGGAATAAAAGTCAATTAAAATATAAAAATGACTCATTTTTAAAAAGTATATTTACTTTTTTAAAAAATAAAAGTAACAAATATGAAAATGGTACGTTCCCAAATTCATATTCCCAGTAATAATTTTGCAAATTTAAACACACACAGTAGTACAATCATTGCAAATCACATTCCTACCTCTAAAAGTACGCATCGATTTTCCTCGTATCTACTTTAGAAGTTTGACTCACTAAATAATAATTAAAAAAAAAACACTTTAGAAGATAAAATGTACTAATACTATTAATTAAAAAAACTAATACATATGATTATAACTAACTTTAAAAATTATTATACGCATTTAATTTTAATCAACATCTCAATGTTAAATTTTTAATTGACGACTATAAATATCCTTTACCTTTTAACATACACCCCTCATTTTAGTAAATTTGGATCCCTTAGTCTTACCCATTTGTTATCAATTTTCTTCGTCAACAAGCTGAATATCAACCTGTGGTTCAAAAGTATTGTACATAAAATCTCTTTATTACCTATGATCAAACTCATTTACCTAACAATTAATCTGAAGGTTTAATAAACAAAAATTGTCCTCCCAATGAATTTTTTTAGATGCCCGAGTGAATCTATTAAACACAAGATGTGCCAGGGGAGCAAGACGGAAAAATTGATTGCAACGCTTAAGATTTTGTATTGACGACAAAAAAAAAAAAAAAAAAAAGAAACATGCCTTGGATCTTGTCCTCTTTATACTCAATATATCACATTAATCAGAAAGTCCAACACATGGAATCAGTTTCAAATTTGACCAAACACATGATTGAAAAGGTCATAACTTTCAATCGTAATTCTGGGGACCAAGCCAGGTGTTATTTCATTTCTCCCTTGTTCAGCAAACACTGGTAAAAGATCTATCAAACACCATTAAGACAAAAAAAAAAAAAAAGAACTAGGGAAAAATGATCACCTGTACAATATAGATGACATGGGAGCTAACATTCAATCACATGAAATGCGGATATGATCTAGTTTTTCCGTCGAACACATCACACAAAAATTATAAACAAATTATTGACTACAATTTACAAGAAAATAAAAAAAAAATTGCTATATATTACCTGACAGCAGACATGTAAAAAGGGGGTGGATTTTCTTAAGAGGAATTTATTTGGTGCCATTTAATTCAACTTAGCTTAAGGAGAGAAAGTCTCATTGATTGGCATTGTTCACCTTGATCTCTATGAGTTCCTCAATAGACTGACGGCATATAGGACATTTATTGGATTGAAGTCGCAGAGCTTTTGCACACTCACTGCACATACACTGGGAAAACACAACAGATGTAAAGTGTTAATAATCAATGTAGAAAAGGAATGCGGAGCCAATTTGGATATATTTCTAAACAAATACTCCTAGCAAAAGAAAATAAAATAAATCAAGGAGGTAATATGAATCAATCTTCTCATGAATTAAATTCAACTTCTATAGCTCAACTTTTTCAAAACCTTCTCATCTAACTTCCCATAAATACTTATAAACTTAACCAACTTAGCATTCTTGCCTTATAAAAGTCTAAAGAATAGGGTATTACAATTAAAATGCTATCATAAACTAGAAGTTAATTCAAAATGGGTCATAATGTTAAATAGAGTCATGACGTGAAGTAGCAACTATCTGTAAGTATCTCCCAATCGAGCAATTAGTATATTCATTGTTAGTCAGAAACAGACAAAAGCACTATATATTCACTTCTCTCATGGTATAAATATGCAATTATAAATATTCTGCTTCATATGACATGCAACGAGCTTACAACGTTTAAAGCAACTTAACAGGAAGAAAAAAGGTAATATAAGGATCACAAAAGACCAAATTTACATTTTTAGAAGATTAATCTCAAGCTCAGTTTTTTATATGAACACTAAGCAAATATGTACACTATTATCCATGTTTATGTGTCTGCCTGAAACAAAACATTACACATAATATCCAATACAAATCCTAATACATTAAAATGCCTTTGTTTCTTGAAACTGGTTAAGTACTCAATATATCAATAGATTTGATATGAAATCTTACCATATGTCGACAAGGTAACACTGCAGTATCCTTTGGTTCAGTCATGCATATTACACACTCCTTCCCAGGATCATTGTCATCAAAATCTGTTGCAGCTGAGCTTCCTATTCCATATAACTCTCTCAACTCATAACGAACACCATCAATCCACAAAATCTGCCTAACTACTTTTATCTGGAAAGGACCACCACTGTTACTTTTCTCTAAGACACCCTGAGTGATTTGCATGTGAGGGGATGCATCTTGCAAGGAATCACCAGGAGTTTCATCTGCTGAGGGACATGTTTCAGCACATATTACCAGAGGAAAGACATCCTCTCCAGGTGAGGGCTTTGAAAGATCATCCAACTCAAAGAAGCCTAGGTCAATCCCTGTTCCTGCAGGCTGAGCAAATTTCTGGCCAACTCCTTTCTGAAAGGGGATTCTGATTGGCTCAAATGCATCAGGAAATAATGGAACAAACCTACATTTTTCTTCTTCCTTGGCAAAGTAGAAGATAGTAATGCTGCAAATTACAAATATAAGGAGTAAAGAAGTTACATAAGCTAAAATATTTCATTAAATATGCAATATTTACTCAATCTTTAAATATTCACATTTTACAACAATCATTTCATATAATTAATAAATAAAAAGAATCACAACTTCAACATAAACTGTGGTTTCTTATTTCTTCTCTTATTGGCACTTGAAATGATTTGAAAACTTGAATAATTCAAGCATTGTAAGCTTGCTTTTAATACCTACATGAAGCTGCTCAAAATCATAATATAGGCAAAATTGAAATTTCAGAGCAGAAAAAGATGTAATAATGAATGTTACTGTATTGGGTTCTTTTTCACATGACGTACGCATAAGTAAATTGACAATGTGCTAAGTAAATTGAAGATGATGTCATATCATAAGTTTCTAAGTTTAAGTATTTGGAATATATTTTATAGAATAATTAAAAATTAATGAAAATGTTACATAGAGAATATAAGCTGAGTAATTAAAATGAAAAAAAAAAAAAAAACACAGAAGGTTATTTGTAACCGTAAAGTACTTATCAAATGCAAAGAGGAATTTTATCAAATTGTAATATGATAAACTATTCAATATGAAAATGAATATTAGGCTTTAAAGGAACTACACAGGGAAAAAAGTGAGAGCAGCAAAAAATGAAAATGTTCAGGTTGATTTGTGGCCACACACAAACAAAAAAATATACAAAATAATTGTTTATGAAAAAGACTAGGATGACAAACATTGAGGAGAAGATGACAAAAAAAAATCAATTAAGATAGTTTAGACATGTGAAAAAAAAAAAAACCTACAAAAACATCAGTGAAGAGAGTTGATTGTATGATCCTTAACCTTGCGCAAAAGAATAGGAGACCAAAAGGAATATTGGAAGAAATCCTCAAAAGAAATCTCACAATAATTAAGATTTTTAAAAGACTAAATTTTAGTCCTTAAAATTGTGAATGTCAATCAATTTAGTCATTAATTTTACAAAAATCTCACTTTAGTCTTTAATATTTTTAAAACACTCATTTTAACCATTTTACTCTATTTTTTGCTGTTATTTTATATAAATAAGGACTAAAATAAATATCATTTTATAAAGTCAAGGATCAAAGTAAAGTTTGTGCAATTTCAAGGATTAAAATGTTTGACATTTATAATTTGAAGAACTAAAACAATTATTTACTCATTTATGAAATTTTGGTTTTCAACCCAACTTGATAACATTGTGTGATCCATGTAGTCATTTCCATTTAAAGGGATAAGGGTTTGTTGTTGTCATTAAGTTTAACCATCAGTCATGTAAAGATAATATTTTCTTGGACTAATGTATGACTAAAGTACGTATTTTACATTTTGGAGAAAATCATTAAAAGGGATTTCACAATAAATAACATTTTTAAAAATTTGATTTTCAACTAAATTCAATAACATTGTATATCATGTAGTTGACTTCACTTAATGAAATAAAAATTTGTTGTTGTTAACTTTAAACATCAGCCATGTAAAGATTATATTTTCTTGGACTAATGTATCATGTATGATTAAAATACTTATTTTACATTTTTCAAGCTCATTCAACCAATAGTAGTAGTATATTTTATTTGAAGAAGCAATTAAGCAATTTTTGTTGGCTGGCATGTGGAAAACTTCTGTTGAATTCACATGCGCATCCTAATTAAGATAAAACACCAACAAGTTACCTTATTGACTTCATCCAGTTCTGGAAAGAAAATGTAAGCCATTAAAAATAAGCTTTTATACTTTTCAATTTCAAACTGAGCATAACTAGAACACATTTTAGAACCCAGGAAATGCCTCTCACAGAAAAATTAACCATATTTATAATACATGTGCAGGAAGGAGAAGCCTTTTTTTTTCCAAGGAAGATTACCTCCCAGTTGGTTATTTTCTAAGTCCTGGTATGGTTCAAAATTAGGAGATTATTCAACCCGGAATGGCAACGAACCACATATTGACACCAAGGTAGTTAAAATCGGGATTTTACTTTAAATCATAAAAGAGAGTGAAAATCGTAAATCGTAAAATCGTAGATTGAATCGTAAGATTTTATAAATTCATATATATGATATAAATTCATGTTATTCATATAAAATATCATAAATTAAGAGAAAAAAGCTTTAAATCAGTAAAAGCACTTAAACAATGTAGCACTCACAAATCATAATTTATTCCATAACAATGTAATGCATTTACATGAGTAAAAAATAGACCAGAACAGAAAATATGCAAGAACAACAACAATAGATTTAGTTGTAGACCAGATTGCACGCACTAGGAGGACTATTGAATGTTCACAACAATGTTAGGGTTCAAAGCTGCTAGAGGCAAATTAGATTCCATAAAAAGGAGATATATGAAAGAGGCATCAGCTACGATAGGGTTCAACAAAATAGACTTTGCGGGAAATTTTTTAAATCGAAGTGAAATCGTGAAATCCCATAATTTGAGAAATTTTATGATTTAAATCGGGATTTTACAAGGATTTTACTCAATTAGGATTTTATCCACGATTTAAATCGGTGAGACTTCCAAAATCGTAAAATCGTAAGATTTTAAGATTCAAATCGGGATTTTAACTACCTTGATTGACACTATAGCAAACTTCATTCATGTTAAATTGGATCATAAGGGATAAAGATGGCTTCTACAGAAACATTATAAGTATGAGATGTTAAAAATTATATTATAACTAATAATCAAAATTCAGAAGTCATTGTCATGACTAAACATTCAAATTTCAAATATATTATGGCCTAGTTTAGGGGAACTTTTAGAGAAATTCTTATAAAAGAAAAAAATAGTATAAAAAATGAATAATTTTTTTTTAATAAGTTAAAATAACTTATTTTTTTAAATTTTAAAGAAGTTAAATCAGAGAATTTCTCAAAAGATGAAGAAGTATAAATTGTTTTTAATTTATGAGTGAAGTTTTATTTATTTTTTATATTAACTTTTTCTCTAAATGTATACCTATATCTTAATCATTCAATAATAATCGTAATTCCCCAATCATATCTTCAAGATACAAAACAGTGAAGATTGAATAATAGAGACAGCGTTTGATGTGTGACCAGACCTCTGAGAGAATGGGAAGAAGTAGTGGGTAGTAGGAACAACTGGTAGGTCATCAGAAAAATTCTGAGTTGCTGGAAAAATGGTTATTTTATCCAGAAAATGTCATAAAATGAAAAAGAAGAACACGACAAACAAAGAAAGCAAGAAGGATGCGAAGGAGAGGCTGGTCTGAGTTCTTTGAACACTATTTGATCTCAGAGGAGACCAAAAAAAAAAAAAAAAAACAGAAGGGAATGATCACAAATAGAGGCATATAGTGGTTTCTCACATAGAGTGAAATATCAGCCACTAAAACAGCAAAATGGACTACTATTGGTCGCAATTCACTTTAATAGAGAAATGTTCCGCCACAGCTCCTTTATGGTAATCAAGCCAGGGCACTGCAACGCTGAAATGGCGCAGCTACTGGCTACGATTGATAACTAAGGTTATAAATATTTTCTGTACTGTGCATGATAGAAATCTTACCCGTATATTTTGCTGATTTAAGATAAGAATTAAAGACATAGTTATGGTATTAGTAGCCTACAAAGTTCCGGTATCATCTGAATTCAGATAGACACAATTTCCTTGTAGATACCTTGCCAAGAAAAATGGAGTGGTTACGAGTCACAGTAAAAGTTTTCAGCTGGCAAAAATTAGTAGAGCTTGAAAACTGGAAACACAACCATTCTCCATAACAGGACCACAGCAAAACAACCGCACACATGTCCAAACTTGAAAAACCACATCTTTAGGCCCAAATTTCAAGCATCACAACGGAACTAAAAGCTTTCAGAACAACCCATCATCACAAATTGCAAAGTTCATCCATAAAACGCAACACAGAATCATAACCCAATCGAATTTACACTTTCCAAAAGAAGGGGGATATGAAGAAGAAACATTTACCTCCCATCATAGATTGCATCAAAAACGAAAGAAAGGAGGTGATGATCGGGGTTGTGATCATCAAGCTCAAGACGCAAGGTGTCTTTATGGACATTAACATAGTTTCTGATCTTCTTAGCAGTTTGGTGGTCAACATAAGGAGGAGGGGTAGAAGCAGAAGGACGAATCGCAGGCCAACCAGAAGGATGAGGCTGATTCACATAGAAAGGGTGGTAATGAAGACGATTCACAGTAGAATTGGCATAGTTGGTGTAATCATTGGGATTGGAGTAATAGAAGGAATGGGTCTGAGGTTGAGGTGGTGGTGGTGGTGGAGGAGGGGGCAAAGCAGGGGGAGAAACATAATTAGTGCAGTGAGGGGTGTAAGGGGTTGTTGAAGGGAAATAGTAGCCTTGCGGCGGAGGGGGTGGCGGAGGAGGAGGATGAGATTGTGGAGGGTAATAGTATGAGGGTGGTGGAGGTGGGTTCTGAATGAAATTGTTTCTTCTTCTGCTACTCCATGAGATACCCATGTGATGGAAGTGATCAAATTCAGAATCAGAAAGAAAGATAGTTTAATGGAGAAGAAGAAGAAGAAAGGGTTTTGGTGTGGTGTTGAAGAAACACAGCTGCGAATCAGATGCGTTAGAAATTGAGGTGAGGTATCTCTGTATCTCTTACCCACCTTTTTCTTTCTCTACTCTTTCAACGCAATTCTAATATTTTGTTAATTATTATTTTCCTTTCCCTCGGTTTGAGCGGTCTAAAAAATAAATAATCATTAAAAAATATGTTAACTGTTGATATTGTATTAATTTTAAATATATAAAAATAATGACATTAAAAGTTTTATAACTTAATTAAATTTATGTATAAGTTTCTATTTATTTTAGTATTTATAATTACATTTTTTAATTATAATTATTAAATTTTTAAATATTTACTTACATAACTTTAAATAAATAATGTATGTACATAAATTTACATATACATTAATATTATAAAGATTTCAAAAACTATAAAAATATTAGTTATCATTGTTAAATTATTTTCTCTTTCTCTTTACCATTTATCATATTGTTTTAGGCTAATGGGAATAAATATTTTTTTTATCATCATTCATTTAATTAAAATTTAAGATATTATAATTTTATGATAA
Organism: Abrus precatorius; assembly: GCF_003935025.1. Taxonomy (NCBI): domain Eukaryota; kingdom Viridiplantae; phylum Streptophyta; class Magnoliopsida; order Fabales; family Fabaceae; genus Abrus; species Abrus precatorius. The sequence continues at coordinate 27,042,607 of NW_020874292.1, read as the reverse complement.
AATAAAAATAATATTAAATTTATGTTATTCAAATAATTAAATTAGTTATATATTTGTATTTAAATAATAAAAATAAGCATGATAGTTATATTTATTTTATTTTATATTAAATTATTTAAATATTTGTATTTATTTTAAATTCTTTATTAATTTGAAAATATATTTTTTAATTATATCATTATTTATTATTAAATTTTTTATTAAGATATATACATTGATACTAAATGACATATAAAATAATAATAATAATAAATAAGAAATAATAACCAATAATAATACAAAATTTATGAAAAGAAATTATAAAGGCATTTTAAATTTTAGTAAAAATTATAAAAATAAATTTTATAAAATAGTATATACAAATATCACTATTGTTTAATAATAATAAAGCTTTACATATTGAAGAAAAAAATATATAAATAATTTTTTATTATTAAAGTAAAAATTTATGTATAAATGAATTAAAATAATAATTAAGATATTAAAATTTGAAAAAAAACTATAAAAACTAATTATGTAAATCGTGATCAATTTGATATGACCACAAATTAAATTAATAAATTTTAATTGATAGGCATGAAAAATTATTAAACGCTTGATATAGATTAAATTAAAATAATAAAAATTGTGGAAAAATAAAAAAAAATTATTGTAGAAAAAAGTACACGATGTATTAAAAATCACTTGAGAATTTTTTTAATTTTTTTTAAATTATAAATATTTTTTATAAGAGATAATTTAAGTTGAGTAAAAAAAATATCCTTATAAATATAAGAAAAATCATATTGTGCATTACTAGGGATGGAAATAAGTAAGGTCGTCCAATAAGAGCCTACTACTTGACCTTTTTAAAGCTTAGCCTATTTAATTAATAGACATAATTTAAACTTTTTAAAAAATTTAAATTAATTAAATAAGTCAGTTTTGAGTGTAAAAAAACCTATTAAACCTATTAGAATAACCTATTTAAAATTTATAATAATACATTAAATGATTTTATATAAAAATTAAAATATAATAATATATAAAAATTCAATTTTGTCACAAGTATAATTTGACATGAAAATCAAAGGCAATAACTTCTGAAAATATTTTTAAAAAATATTTGAAATAACTATTTTAAAAGTATTTTTATTCTAATAATATATATATTTTTTATTTTAAAGGTTGATAAATAACATGAAGAGATCTCTTTAAAAATCTGATGTCTTATTTGTTATTTTTTATTTACTATGAAAATATATTATAATTTGTGCATTTGCTAATTTTAGGTCTGAAATTTATTTAATTATATTGTGTTTGTTGATTTAATATATAAGACTTTATGCTACTAGATTTGCTTAAAGATTTATAAATTAATGTTTATTTTATTATATTTTTTTGTATGTGTAGTGATTTATTTATTTAAATTAAGTATGTGATTGAAAAGTAATAAATAAGAATATGTAATTTTATTATATATATTTAAGGTGTTAATTTTTTTTAATAGTTTATTTAAATATAAGTCTTATAACTTTTAAAAGGACATACTTATTTAGATGATTTAATAATTTATTTTCTATTGAATATCTCACTAGGAAGGAGACTATTGAAAAAGCTAACAGATCAAAATCAGATTTTAAAAAGTGACTAGCTCTATAATAGGTAATAGACTAGACTTAAGTTTTAAAATTATTAAATAAAATTATTTATACAAAATTTAGCCTATTTCATCTCTATACATGACGAAGAGTGGTTTAAAAAAAAAATAAATCTCACTTTAAATGTTATTGACTCAAATTTAATATATATTTTATTATATACTCAAAGTTGTCAAATTTTACTCGGCTTGATTAGAATTATATGATAGTTAGCTACCCAAGCAAAATTGTCTTAGTAGAGTCATTATTAAAAGTTATGTTTATACTCAATATTTTACTGTAATTTTGATGATAGTTTTTTAAATATAATAAAAATATTTTTTAAATAAATTATTTAACAAGTACATTAAAATAAAAAAAACTTATAAATTATAGATTATTTTCATAAACTAAACTCTTTCTATTCCTGGTTTAATAATTTTCAGCATTACTAGTTCTTAGGATAAAAAATATAAATTTTATAAATCAGTTCTATGGATATTAATTAAAAAAAGATATTAAAAATTATTGACAAGAGTATATTTATAATAATTTTTAACAAAATATTTACTTTTAATTTCTTAAAATTAGTATTTGTTAAACAAATTATTTATTATATTAAAATTAACATGTGAAAATTAAATCAAGATCTAATGTACATTTATTTTTTATGTGCAATGAATTTAGTTACGTAGTATTCCTGTAAAGGATATACTCGTTCACTATAACTTTTGTTCTTGCATACTGCTGTGACGTTTTCATAGAATATTTCAAATTCTCCTTGTCCGTAAGGGGAGAGTACTTGCAATGACACTCCGACGGTCAAGTAAGTGTTCGGTATAGAATAATAAATGCTATTAAATATTTTGAAGTCTCCCTTTTACCTGTCCTTCTTACTTTCCTTTTCTAGGCATAATATTGGGCTAATGAGTTTGATGAGTCAGTCTTAAATTAACTTTCTAACTGTTTGTATAATTAACCTTTTCTTTATTGGTTATTTACCTTAATTAACTTTGTTAATTTATTTTGACATGACTGAAGCGATGACGGTACCACTCTTCTGAGAGTGAGGCCGAATGGGTATTGGTACCTTTGGTTCAGAGGTGAGGGCGAAAGGGTATTGGTATCACTTGTGCAAGAGTGAGGCCGAAAGGGTGTTGGTACTTCTCGTCTGAGAGTGAGGCCGAAAGGGTAGTGAAGCGGAAGGGGTATTGGTACCACTCGTCTAGAGGTAAGGCCGAAAGGGTGTTGGTACCTCTCATCCGAGAGTGAGGCCGAAGGGGTTGTGAGGACGAAAGGGTGTTGGTACCTTTCGTCAAGAGGTGAGGCCGAATGAGTGTTGGTACCTCTCGTCCGAGAGTGAGGCTGAAGGGGTTGTGAGGCCGAAAGGGTGTTGGTACCTTTTCTCCAGAAGTGAGGCCAAAGGAGTGTTGGGTTCCTGATTTATTTAAGGATGACTGAATAGTGCCTTATCTGGTACACTTGCTCCCCAAGCCCGAGGAGATATGACGCAAGGGCTTGAATTAGGCTTTCTTTTAGAACTAGTAGGTACGAAGGTGATGTTGCCTCGTAGTTTGTGTTATGAAAGAAAAAGGTTAGGCTTTTACGATTGCTGATACTCATCAAATTTGACCATTAGGAAGATAGGTGACTCTTCATCTGCCCGATGCCTTCCACACTATAAAAGAGTGGGTTTGGGCAATGTGGAATGCTTACTTTTGCTCTGCACAAAAGGGGTCTATATTATTCTAGTCTGAGTCTTCTGCAATTTGCATTTCAAGTACGTGTGCCTAGCCATTTTTGAGTTTTGTTGTTAGTTTTTACAAATGGAGAGGAAAATAGAGTGGAAAGACTCATTATCGACATCTGGGTTAAGGGATAATTTGGGGCCGAGTAATGGTTTAATTGATGAGGTTAGGAGTGGTTTAATAGCTGAACCCCTAAATGGAGTATCAACCGAAAGAGTGAGCGGCTCAGGTTTTAAATGAAGTACTAGCTGAATATAGGAAAATCGCGGGGGATCATTAGTCTAAAAAATGAATTATGCCGAGGGGGTTTATACGTATTTTTTGTATGTTTTGGGCCATTAGCACCAATTTTTGTAAGACCTCAGCCTTTTAGTGCCTTCATTTGGAATATACAAGTTTCTTTCTTAATAAAATTTTGCTGTCTAATGAAATTTTTAGTGACAACATTATACATGACTAAAAACTGAACAAGTTAAAAATGATTGGTAACCATAATATTTGCAGCTAGTTAACACTTCAAACCGAATAAGTTACACAACAGTAATAATTCATAGTAAGCGTCTACGAATATTTTAACCGAATGGGTAAATGTAAAGTCTCCCTTAACCAAGAGGAGTTGTTAGGAGATAAAATAATCAAACCAAGTGAGATTCTTGGAAAAATAAACACTAACTGAGATAAATTGTAGAGAGGAAATAATTGAATCTTGGTTAAGGAAGATATCCGAGAGGTGATGACAATTCAATCTTAGCCAAGAGAGGTACTCAGGAGTGAATATTTAATTTGACCTTAGCCGAGTGAGGTACTCGGGAGGAAATTTTGATTCAACCTTAGCCGAGTAAGGTACCCGCGAGGGAATAATAAGAGATTGTTAACTTGTAAAGAAAGTTCTGTCGTTTTATTGATGAAGTGTCTCATTAAAGACCTTATTTGAAAAATCTTTTTTCATGTTCTTTTAAGAGGACAAAACTCGAGTAAGAAAATAGTGCACTAAATTTACAAAATACAATTTCTAGCTTGAGTGGGAGTGTTTGTGCGCTTCGGTATTGTCAATATCTTTGTTGTTAAAGCTTGCTCAAGTACCCTAGATCAATTGGTGTTTAACATTGTGTAACTCGCAGACCTAGGTCCCTTTAAGAGACGTTCAGTTCTGATCTTTTGGTCTTTATTTTTGTGTTTTTTTCTTGCATATTCGTTCCCTCCAGATTTTCTTCAACTGGGTACTTGCTCCATCCGAGCTTGGTTGCAGAACTCGGCTAGTTCTTCCATTTGCATATACTTGGTTGCTTGGCAAAGTAGTTCATCTATGTCAATAGGGGTTTTTTTTGCAGATACTATTGACAAACAGACTTGGCCTAAGGGCTGTTGTGAGATGGTGCATCGCAGTTGTCGGATCCAAGTTTCGGATCGAGAGGGTCGTTTGCCCGAAATGTTCCATAAACGTCTTGAGTGTTTCCTTCTTCTCCTGACGAATATTAACTAAAGCCAATGAGGTCAGTTGATGAGGATGACTGGTGGCAAACTGCAAATTGAAGTGCGTGACAAGCGTCACAAACGAGTCTATGGAAGCGGACAGTAATCCAGTGAACCAGTTGAAAGCTGGTCCACAGAGTGATGTCGGGAATGTTCGACATAGTAGGGCATCATTGTTAGTGTAAAGGCCGACTTGGGTAGTGAATATATCCACGTGCTCCTCAGGATAAGAAGTTCCATCATATTTTTCCAACATCAAACTTTTCCATTTGTCTGGTAATCTCGCTTCTAAAGTCTGCCGAGTAAAGGGGTTACGGCTTGTAAGTATAAAATTTATTATTGTTAGTTTAATTTAAATTAAATATATAAATAATATATTTATTTAGGAAATTATTATTATTTTGTTTGAATTTAGAGTAAAAATGATAAGAATTAATTATTTTTCATTTGTAAGAATGCATAATAAGTTGAATTGTTATTATTTTATATTAGAATGACAGAGTTTGTAAAGAAATGAAGGAATGAGTTTCACAAGAAATAAAAAAAATGATTCAAATCAAACGAGGATTAAGTTTTAAAATATTTAAAAAATTTATTAAAATTTATATCAATCATAATCAAGTTATTTTTAAATTAATTTTATATTCTTTTACCAATAAAAATGTTAAGGAGTACATAATTTTGGAGAATATGATAATGAAGATATTGATTGTATGATAAGTGTAACATCTTGATTTTTGCGGGTGTAAAGCAATTTTCTTTTCCAAGTAATCCAATTTATTTTATAAATTTTTATGATTTTTAGTTAAGAGGTTTTAAAATAAAAGTATTTATTTTTATTTCATTAAAATAATTTCTTTCTAAATGCATGTTTGATTTTTAAGAAAAAGAAAATTTCTAATGCTTTAGAGGTTGTCTGGGAAGGAGGTTTTGAAGGGGAGGGTAAAATTTATATATTTAAATAAATATATGTAAAATTAATATTGTTTAAAAATAAAATATATAAATTAATATATTAACAAAAACTTAATGTATTTGTCATCATAAATAATATATAATTTTTTTAAAATTTAAATTAAAAAATATGTCTTTCCTTCCAAAAACCTCCTCCTAAATATACCCTTAAAGTATTTAAAAATTATTTAGTAAGTTATCTCAAAAGTTTTGACTCTTGAGTATTACCTTGAGAAGACTCTTTAAGTGGATTTGATTTGTAAATCTAGCACATATGAATGGGGGGTGGTGTAGTGGTGGAAAATCAAATCCAATAGGGTGAAAACTGCCGCTCTTCACGGCCAAAAAGCTTGAGTCTTTCCCTATCCATGCATTTGTTTTTGCATGGTGAAGAGGAACCTTAATTGTTCTTCTGGATACTAAAACAAGGTACAAACCCTTTCGCATATATCTTTCTCCATTTTTCACATATCAAAGGCAAGGAGACAATGTTTCTACCATTCCTCCATGAGAAAGGTTGTGACTTTGTGTATACGGCCGCTATGTGAGGCATTTTTGGCCCTCTAGACATGGACCTTTTCATCTAATAATTACATATTTGATTTGTGCAAAGAAAAATCTTCCAAACGCACTTTGTTTCACTCAAAATAAACACCAAATTCTCAAGTTATAAGCAAAACAGTGAGACTTTCCTTTAATCTGGGTATTTTGCATTCCAACAGCAAAAGAGTTTGTTTTTTCTTTCTAATCTCCAAACTTAACATGCAATTACTTCTCTGTATTTCTTGTAGAAATACCTTTCTAACAGTGTATCCTAAGTTATACTCCAACAATGTTCACCCTCTCTACCATCCAATGTACTAAGCCATTTTAATTTGAAGATTTTATTTTCATAAACTACATGAAAATGGTTTTCCAACACATATTTTTTATTTTAATTTGAACCTCATTTAGGTAACTTATGACATGAAAATACATAAGTGGTGCAAAGATGTAAAATCTACATGAACAACAGAGAAGTTTGGTTTTTATGCACTTATTTATGCATCAAAAAAGAATTTTAAAAGTTAATCTTTATCCTTAAGATCTTAGCTTTTTAACAAAATTTGAAGATCGTGATTCGAATATCATTTCAATATATTAGCTTAATTTTACAAATATCGTGTAAATATGAAAATTTTTAATTTTTTGCATGATCGTATCGTTGTTTTTAAATTTTTTTAAAATATAGTAGTTTTTGGTGAAATTAGTTCATAAGATTACGATGGACTCCTATATGAATTAGAACCCAAGAAATCAAGAAATCTCAAATTTTGAAAAAAAGAGACCTAAGAAAAAGAGTTTGCAAACCTACCTTACCCATAAGTTAAGGGAAAAGAAGTATTTCAAATAAAAAGTAAGAACTTGTGATATTTGTTTTTATTGTAATATTTTTGAGTCTCTACATAAAAATTTCTATCTATGTTTTGAAATGTATTTGTGAGTGTATTTTAGTTGTGAGGACATCATTACTTTATATTTAATTTTTGAATGGAGATTGTCTTATGAAACTTGTAATTTTCAAGTTTAGTTATTGATCCAGAAAGTTATTTTGATGGAGAACCTAATTGAAATGCTTGATATGGATGAGTACTCATGTTTAATCTATTTGAACAAAGTTACATCGATTGTTGTATTCTTTTGAAAGGTACGGTTTGGTGGATGTGTTTGACTATGTATGTAAATGTTGTTTGCAATCTAAACACTAGCAAGTGCACTAGTATTGCAGCAAGTAATGAGTAAATTTAAGATCCAAATATTGTCTCCACAGGAAATTTAGGTTTCAAGTACCACTTTACAGAATTATAACCATTTGAGCCATACGAATTTTGGAGGAGAGTTGTAACATACAAAAGCAATAAACTAAAACAATTAAGAGTAAAGAAAAACGTGCAGAAAACAGATCAATGAATGCAATGTGAGATTAGAAATGGATTGAAAGGTAGTTAGGAATTTACTTCACAAGAATGTCAATATTAATTCAATTATGCTTCTGAAAATTCAAGAACTTAATTAATTGACAACCAGTTTCGCATATCAATAGCCAAAGGTTAATCCCTTAACTCATTGACCCTAATAAGCAACTAAACCACCCTAATCCCTTAGGTGAAGTTCAATTTCAAGTTGCATTAAGACTTAGAACCTTAAGATTGCAGAATTAGGTCTCTTTATCCCTAAGAAATCCCTAAATTTTGTTTGCAAACTCAGATCAGAGAATCAAATCCAACTTCTATTGGTAAATGTTCCCCTTTGATGAACCATACGAATTTCCATTCATAGATTGCAAGAAAAGCAGAATTCACAATTCAATTAATCCAAGAACTCAAAATTCAAAAACAAGAGTCAAATCAATACATCAATTCAAGTTCCATAAACTCTTAACTACAAGAAAACTACTCAGCCATGGGAGAAGAGAAAGAGAAAGAAGAAGAAGAAGAAGAAGAACTCCAAGAAGCCATAGCCAAAAGCTCCAATCCGATTCCTCCTTTTGGAAGCTTCAAGACTTGACCCAAATCTTCTCTATCAATCTCTCTTAATGACAATTTAACAGAAAAACGAAAAATAAAACTGAACTCTAAAAATCTGGGCGCATCTGGTATTTATAGAAATTCCCAGATTTGTACGTTATCACTTTTATGAAAAATAGTAGCTACGCAGAAGGTTTATGGTTGCGCGTTAACACTTCTATGAGAAAAAGTGACTACGCGCAACTTTTCTGATATTGAGAGCTCTTCTGGAACTATTACTCTTGCTGATAAAAGTAACAACGCAGAGCTCAAGTGGTTGCGCGTGATCACTCTTATGAATAAAAGTGATTACGCGCAACTCGCCAAGTTGAAGGCTCTCTGGAATATTTACTTTCGATGATAATAGTGGTTACGCAGAGCTTTCCTGATATTTTGCCTCTCTGGAACGCTCACTTTTAATGATAAAAGTGGTAACGCCCATGCTTCATTTCTTCTTTGAGTTTTGGAGTGATCACTTTCACTGACAATAGTGATCGCGCCCAGCTTGCATTGCTTTGTTCTTGTGTTTTGGAGTCCAAACTTGCTACTTTCCTCTTCCTTTTCATCAAGCCTCCATTTTCATGAACCTTGCTCAAATTATTCCTTCAAAAACAAGATCAAAAACTTAATTTCTAAGCTAAAATTTCACAGTTTCTAAAATAACTATAAATTGAAAGAAAACTTCAAATCATTTTCTTTTTCTGAGTTTTTCTGCTTTCTTTATATATTTTCCTTATCAAATGAGTTAGAATTATGCTAAAATATCAGTAAAAATATAGATTCATCAGTAAAACACTAAGGATGTGCATATAAGCATTTGCAATCTGAGTAGAGACAATTTGTGAAATTAAGCCCTTTTAAGGGTGAGAAATGCGTAATAAAATGCTAAAAGAAAATCCATATGTAAGTATATGCACTTTAAGAAATTTGCCCTTGATTTTAACTTAGACCTTGAATTCATAATTGAACCTAATGGTTAAAAGTAAACTTTTGTGAATACTTGTTTTTCTTTCTTTTGGAAAATAAATGAGTAGTGTAACTCTAGATGGGTAATGGTTGAAACTTAAGAAAAAAGATGAAGTTAGTAAGCTTGGAACTCTTAGAGAAACTGCATAAGAGCATGTGTATAGGTACTTGTCAATTCTTTAATGTGGTTTAGAATAGTTGGTGAAAGGGATATGAGATCTAAAGTTGGTTATCACCCATGTATGTGATTAAAGGAGTAAAACTCAATGATATATACAACTATTTAGAAGGTAAATGTGTATGAATTTCACTCCTCTGTGAAGTAAGTCACGAGATTATTTTATAACTATTGTTGGTGAAGGATAAGGAGGATCTTAACGTCTAAGAAATTTAATGGAGTTAGGTGACTTACCAATAGCCTAATGAGTAATCTTAGGCCTAAACCTCTAGCTGAGAGTCTTTGTGTGATGCTTTTTTTATCCTAATTTTGTTATGAGACTTATCATGTTAATTGAGCTAGATCAATTAGTGGAGGTTCAAGTTTCCACCATACATGCAAAATGTAGATTGATTAGTGAAACTTTCAACAATTTATGAGCAATAAGATTGTTATGGATCTAAAGTTGTATAAGTATAAAAATGAGATTTTTGGCAAATCAAGAATTATCATTTGCATTGATTATGCATCATGTAGTTAAAATTATATTTTATTAAATTGTGAAAGTTATAACTGTTCTAATGTGGCATATTCTTGTATTTACTTTATTTTATTTCTTTTTCTAAATATTATTTACTTGAAAACATATCTCATTCTTTCTTTTCTTTGTTAAAATGTGCTATGGTGTTGGATCTTTCTTTTAGTTGTTACATATTTTAAGAATGGTCTTTTTCCTTCCTTTCCTTTGAGTTGAGCTAAAAATTCAACAAGAACCATGGTAAATGGATTAGACACCCACCTCGCATGAAATCCTTCTCCAGAGTTTTTGTAGAACACCTTAGTCTTTAACCCAAACACTTTTATTTTCTACATTCCTTTGGTTATTACTGTTCCTGTACTTAAACCATCTATAATAAGAGACTATCACTATTAACCTTGACTCTTCTAATGAAGTACCTTTATACGTCCCCATACCTAGAGATTCCTCATCCAAAGATTCAATTACCCGATGATCTCTTAGATCCTGTTTTAGGACTACTACTAGGAAGTTTGTACCCATCCCTTAATGTTATAAAATAGCCAAAAATTAGTTGGACCTTCAAATTCAAAAGTTCAAATTGAGGACCCTTCAAACACCAAGGAGAGGGAAAAGGACCCTTTAGAGGAATCCAGACTTGCTGATCAAATGCTTTTTTCTTTTTTGTTGTTGCTTAGCTACTTGTAGATTCCACAAGCAGTGTGGTGGAGGATTGAATAATTTATATATTGTTTTAGTAAATAGGTGTAATGTATTTCTTTTTGTAACTTTGATAGTTGCATATTGTGTTTTTATGCCTTCTAGATAATTTTCATTTACTCTTGACAATTGTAGGATTTATATATTAGGACTAGGTTTATGTTATCATTTATCCTTTTGAATTTTATTATGGATGGAATTGTATAGGCAGGAAATTTGGTTCTTTTAGTGCATGCAAATAATGGGTATGAACTCATTGGGTTGGTGGTTACACACTAAGTGTGTCTTATCTATGAGAAAATTAAATTGCCATGATATATTACTTATTATATCTTATATTATTAGTAATTGATTCATGAGTAAGTGAAGAGATATAAGTCCATTTATATGGTTATATCAATATTGAGTATAACCATATTATTCAAGTGATATTTTCCTATACTATGATTTTTGAATATGCAATTGAAATAGGATCTCGTGAGCAATTGTTAGTAATAAGAGCATGACATGTATTTTCTTAAATTATTGTCTATCAGGTGCACAAAAAATCAAGTTTTCATATTGCGACGTCACTTGATATATGTAATGAGAAATAGATCTCTCAATTCTTGATAATGATAATGATATATGTAATAAGTAGTAGATCGTTAGTAGATGTATGATAGGTTGCACCCAGGCTAGAAGGTATAAAACCTGAATTCTTTGAAGGTGTTGAGAAATTCATACGTGTTTGTTGTAATTCACAGTAATTCATCATTGACTAGAAAGTTAGGTGTCTATGTTTTAAGTGCAAGTATGGAAATTTGTAAGAGAACTCGTTGAAGAGACCACCTATGCATGGAGAGATGTCCAAGGAGACACATACTTGCAAGGAAGACAAAACTTTGTGGGTCGATATACGATCTCAGGCCACATATGTACATCATCTTTATTGACACTATATGTTATTATTAATGATTTATTAAATAGTTATCGAGACTAATATATAATTATCTGCACTGAACTGTAGGATGACTATGTTCAAAGGCTTGAGGAGGCATCTTCTCAAGATTCAGAGTCAATTGATGGGGATACTATGTGGCTAGAGACGGTGAGTGGCCTTTATAAATGTTGCATTTATGGCATGGAGGTTGCTTTGCAGACTCTATATCCCGTACATCTATCATTGAAAATGTCCTTTCACTTGCCCCTGAGAAATGGAGGACATGGTTCGCACTTAGGTCTATACCCTCAATGAAGAACTGTAGAAGTAGAATGAGGATATGTGGAAGACTAAGAAAAGTGCATGGAAGAAAAAGTGGGTGAAGAAAATGGAGAAGAAGACGACATCGAGGATGCAAAGAGAAGTGTAGTAGCAACATATGTAGATGCATGCTTACTTTGATCTCATGAGAGTAAGCAACTCCACACCTTTTCCTCCTTAAATATGATAATGGATAAAGTATTTGATGGGTACTCACAAAATTTACCCTCAACTGGTAGAGTATTGACCTACTAAACGTGTACAGGTATAAATATGGGTAAAAACTTGCAAATTTTAATGGGGATAGATGCGGGTATTGGTACCTAAGTACCCACCTCGCTCCATACTCGCACACATATATATATATATATATGTGTGTGTGTGTGTGTGTGTGAGAGAGAGAGAGAGAGAGGCCTTAACCCAAAAGTCCATGATGAGAGGGAATTATGGTTAATAATTAATACTTTATATATTTGGCTAGGTTCTCTCTATGGTCATTAACAATTATGTAATCATATAAGTTGCTCTAAAACTTACTCTATCAAGAGTTATGTCTTATGAATGTGACTTACAGAGAAATATCTAACTTGTCATTTTTTTTTATAGAATTTAGATACCAAATACGACAACTTTCATACAAAGGTAAGTCTTCAACAAATAAGTCTAAAACTCTATTATAATTATTATTGGTATTTTCAATTATCTTTGTTCTAATTTCATATAATTTTATTTGAATAATTTTTTTACTTACAATGGAGCAACTAAGAATTTAAGAAAACAAGACTCTAACCCTTTTAGTTTTTAAAAAGTTTTGGTGGATGCTTTTGTAAAATTTTAGTCAAAATAAAGATTTTACTATTTATTTTACGTAATTTTATGTCCTATATTTTTTAATCAGTTCAGAGTTCTTTTATAGGCATAGTTATTTTATTTTTTTGAATAGACAAATTTTTTATTTTGAATTTTTGAGTAATATTGTCTTTCAATTTATAATTCTCTATTTTCAAAATTTTTTCTATGCAAAATAAAAGGTATGAGCATTAAAATTACTATGCACGCAGGTATAAGGCTGGGTATAAGTATTTTTTTAAAACATGGGTATGGGAGTGAGTACTATAACACCCTACCCATTATCATCCTATTCTTCCTCCTTTACCAACTTTAGCATCATCAGTCTTCAACTCTATGCATCATTCCTCCTCCAACTCCTCCTCTACTGATGGCCATGCATTGTTTTTTATAGACACAGCTATTTTAATTTGACATTATTCATTTAGATATTTACTTCTTCATTTATAATAACATTTTAATTTTATATTTTATAAATAATTTCTTATTTTAACTATATAATTTTGTAGTTTTCATTATATTTATAAATTGTGATAATTAGGAACAACAAGGAATAATTGTGTTTGTAAACAAAAAGTGAAAAAAAAATTGAAATATCACAAACGGATTTTGTCGTCCGTAAGTTACAGACAGATTTTTCCATCTTTAAATTATAGACAGATTCAAAAATTTGTCTATAATTCTTTATCGATGCGAATATTATAAACGATCCCTAAATATTACAAACTGACTGGAACCATTTGTAAATCCGTTTGTAATTTTAAAATCCATTTGTAATAATTAAAAAAATCATCTGTAAATATGTCTATATTTACAGGTTTTGTAGTAGTGTTAAATATATAACAAGAATCATGAGGTATTATGAATGAATGCTAAATATTACTTTTTTTCAAATTAAATAATGGTAATAGTAATGAGCCCAACAATTTTATTGTAATGCATGGAAAAGTGAAAATTACCTTTAGAATGTAATCCTACACTATTAGTATATAAATTAGGAAAATCTTGACCAAGAGATAGCTGAAGAAGACTTTAAAGAAGTTAATTCATAGGTTGAAGAAGATAATTTATTTGTTGACTTGTTATTTAACGTTAAAAAATGTCAATAATGCATTAAAATATTACACGATAAAGATTTATCAAAGTTATTTTGTAGTTGAGTATAATTTAAAATAATAAGTTTGTATGTGAAGTGCTTAAACTATAGCTTTGGTTATATATAAAGAGTGAAAGCTTCATTGTTGAACAATTCAAATAAGGAAAAAATTACATGGTGAGGTGGTTTGCATACATGTGTGAATTTTAGAATTTTTCAAAATTATCAAAAGTTAGATTAAAATTTAATTTGTATATACATTTTTTGTAAGAGAAATCTTTAATATATTTTAAATATTTATGATATATTACGTACACAATTAATTTTGTTTTGATCTAATAATTGAAATTTTATATAAACACATAGTGAATTAAGAAACCCTCAGTACACATTAATATACAAGAGGATAAGTGCTCAGTTTAAATATAAATTTTTTTATAAAAAAGCTTGGAAGACGAAACAAAAAGTTATTGTAAGTGTGTTTAGTAATTGTGACAAATCATACGCTATATTGCCACACTAGTTAGAGTACATACAATTAAATATTTACAAAATATAAAATTTACATATGGTACATAGTAAATAGTATTTTTTTTTTGTAAATAGAAATTAATACAATTAAAATAAATATAATTCATTATTATTTTATACAATTTTGGTAGCCAACTATAATTTTACTATTCTTTAATTTTAAAAAAATAAATTATCTAATATTCATTGTCATAATAAGCACATCATAAAAAAATAATTAAATTTTTTTATTTATCTCTAATTTGTGTAACAACTTTTATTGCATCACACACAATTACATCTTTGTAAACTATATTATAATATAATTTATATTTAAAAAATTAATAATTTTATAAATTCAAACACAATCTAAATTAAAATATCAAAAAATTTAAAAATAAATTTGTGTTATTGACCTTTGTTGTAGGACACGTCCTACCACTTATTAGTCACCAAAAAAGTTACATAATTTTTTATTAGTAAAAAAAAATTACAAAATTACATTTTTATTATTTAAAAAAAATAAAAAAAATAAACAAATAACAAAATAATATCTAAGAATAAATATAAAATGATTAATATTTCAATTAAAAACTACAAAATTGATAAAAATAATCCTAAATTAGCTTTGCATACTTCACAAAATTTAAAAAAAAAATAAAGAAGGGAGTTTCCATGTCGAGAGAAGAAAAAGGAGGTAGAATTAAAAAAAAATATATAAGAAGATACTGTTTCTTTTAATATATGTCGTCAAACAATGAAATTTTATTACTAAATAAAGAAGAAGGAAGAGAGAAAAAAGTACAAAAACATACTGTTTCTTCTAATATATGTCGTCAAACAATAAAATTTTGCCACATCAGTGATCAAAGGTGTTTTTGCCATGAAAGTTACAAAATAATACATATTTGATTTTTGTTTTTAAAATAGTTTTCTATTTTTAAAAATTATTTTTATATAAATTTATATTAGAATTATTTTTAAAAAAAAAATACTATTTTAAAAACAGAAATCAAATATCAAACATACCCTTAGCATTTCATTTTGAAATTTTAATTTTTGTTAATATGTGACTTTTACACTTTATGCGGTGAAATTTCAGCAACTTGCAATGGCACGATCTTGTAGCGAAACGTTTATCTCCTTTACATACGGCACGATTTTTACTTTTTCATATTTTTAGTGACAAAATTTATTTTAAAATAATAAAAATAATTAATTTCACTAGTATTATTGGCAAAATATTTGTCATGTAGCCACGTTAACTTTAGACAAGGAATTAATTTAAAAAGAAAAATTAATAATTTGTTTTAAAAAATGTAATATTTAAATAAAACAAAAGCCTGTTAAATCAATATCAACTATTTAACTATCATGGGAGACGAAAGAAATGAGTTATTATTTCGGAGAAATCAACTGAACCAATTAGTCTAACATTCTTTTATCCTTATTTCTTTAGTTGTCCTGCGAGAAACACAGCTTCGAGAAACAGAATCGCCCACTCGATCCGATTCCACCATAATCGGATCTTTCTTCAACCAAAGTCTGTCGCCATTCGTGGCAGTCGTCGGCGCCGGTAAAGTATTCAACCACCCTCTTCTCTTCTTCTGTTTCTTCTTCATTTCTCAGTTTCCGGATCTGTTATAACTGAATTGATTCTCTCGAATTACCACCGTGCAGTGGTTCCGATAGGTTGCGATGTTCCCCCTTTCTTACTCAAATTTCAGTATACATCCCTCTCGTGTTTATCGGAATTCGAGTCTCATATATCAGTATCTTAATCATGCATGTAGGTGTAGTTAGGGATATGAACGAAGTGACGCTGAGATCTAGTGGAGCGTCATTGATACGTGTCAAATTAGATACAGCAATGTGTCAGGCAATCGAGGAATTATTTGATTGAAAATTAAGAAAAAAAAAAAAAACTTGTTTGCAGTTATGTTATGTTGTTCAATCGGGATTGTGCATTGCCAAATTAAATATTGGAATTTTCTCATATAACTTCTTAAATTAGAAATGGGGCTTTTCTGATTAGAGTCTTGCTTGTTCAAGGCATCTTACAACCTTTGCTTGCACAGGAATTCTGCATGTTAATGAAATTGTGAATTGATGATGAGCGCACGAGCTACCCAGTAACATGGCATGAACTTTATATTGTTCTATCCTTGAAGGTTAAGCTAGCTTAAAGCCTTAAACAATACAAGGATGTTTTCTTTGTTTTATGGACTATGGAAGTACCTCTTCAGCAAGATGGAGCTTCATGTACTCATTTTGGGCATTGATAAGGCTGGCAAAACGGTAATACATTTTTCAAATGCCATGTTTTGAATTTTGTTGTGTTGCTCTGAATTTCCATATAATTTTTTTAGACTTTGCTGGAGAAGATGAAGTCAGTGTACTCAAACTTAGAAGGCCTTTCTCCCGATCGAATTGTTCCAACTGTGGGATTGAATATTGGTCGCATTGAAGTGGCGAGTAGAAAACTTGTGTTCTGGGACCTAGGAGGTCAGGTATGTGCAATAAATAGGCAATATCTATCAATGTAAGTTCTATAATTATGTTATTGGGACTAATTGTTAGTTTAGTTTGGCAAAGCAATTTTGTTCATCGGTCCTAGCTTCATGAGCTGCTTGTTTAAATATATATCATTCTGGAAATTTGATTTCTAAAACAATAACCCAACAACCATCTGCATAGTTCCTGAGATGTAATTTGTTATGGTTCTTTATATTATTTAAATGTGATTAATGAA
The DNA here is from genome assembly GCF_003935025.1 of Abrus precatorius. Lineage (NCBI taxonomy): Eukaryota > Viridiplantae > Streptophyta > Magnoliopsida > Fabales > Fabaceae > Abrus > Abrus precatorius. Next base: position 27,025,457 of record NW_020874292.1, on the reverse strand, counting down.
AGAATGGGAAACTATTTTGCTTCTCAAAAATTTCTTTGGGAAAGCTATCTCTACTGTTCTAGCTGGTTTAATGTTTGTCTAAATTTTATGTTTTGCTATTTTCACATAAAACCACTACATATATTAGAACTCTTACTTGAACTATGCATTTTGGACCATTAATTTTATCCTTGCCCTATCTAAAGCTTGAGTTTATTTGTTAAACTTGGCAATGCTAAAGGAGATTTGCAATTGACATTTTGGTCCTATGGACCTATGTGCTTGCACAGTTAATTCGGTACTTCATTTTTAATTGTAAGTCTGTTTGTTAGGAGGAACAGAATGTATCATTTCATGCAAACACATACTTGCTCTTTGTACTGTTTTTCTACTATTCTGTTCCATCTTTTATCATTCTTTGTAATAAGATTTTAACGTAAGTTCCCCTCTTTCCAGCCTGGTCTTCGGTCAATCTGGGAGAAATATTATGAAGAGGCACATGCTGTAATATTTGTGGTAGATGCTTCTTGTCCCTCACGCTTTGAAGATGTGAAGTCTGCACTTGGTTAGTGAGATTTGATTTTAGTATTTGTACATAAATAGAAAAATACCTGTTTAAGGTGCAGTTGCAATAATACCAGATATGTTAGAAATAAACATCACAGTGGTGATTTAATAATTGATTGTTTTCCAGAAAAGGTGCTTCGGCATGAGGATCTACAAGGAGCACCTCTTTTGATATTAGCGAACAAGCAGGTGAGTATAACTATTCTCTCTGTCCCATATAACCTTGTAGCATGCCCTGTTATCTTATAAATGTGTCAAATAATTCTAATATAATCTAGTGTTTATTCTTGCTCTACATGTTCAAAGTCTTCTTTAATATCCACATGCTTTGAGGTACCAGTTCTACTTATCTGAGCACTAGGCAACTGTAAGGATACAAAATATGTTTCCTTTTGGTTTTAGAAAAAGAAAAGATAGGCAAATGCTTATTACCAATTGATTTATATTGCATTTCATGCATTATAAGCTATGTGTTAATTTTCCTCTTTTTTCCTTGACCAATAAGTCAACTTACCCTCTTAGCATTTTAGTGGAAGTTCATGAGTAATATAGCACAGTGATTATGAATTTTTGGTTTCCTCATTTGTTGTCATCCTCCTCCTGGTCCTCTCAGGTGTGTATTGACCTATTGATGGTCACTTGCCTGACATTTTTATGATTGCAGGATCTTCCTGAAGCAGTATCAGCTGAAGAACTTGCTCGGTATCTAGATTTAAAGAAGCTGGATGAAAGAGTTTACATGTTTGAAGCTGTGTCAGCATATGATGGGTAAGTAGCAGTATCAACTTTCCAAAGCTTAATCTAAAATGATAATATCATATTTTGATAAAGATGGAGACCTCTAAAGTATATGGTCATATGCATTATCTTCAAAGTAAAAAAAACTGTTAGATATTGAAGCAATTAACTAAGGTGACTTTCTTTCGAAATGTTGCAGGATTGGGATTAGGGAAAGTGCAGAATGGTTGGTGGAGGTGATGGAGAGAAGCAAGAGGACTGAAATGTTAAGAGTGAGGGCTGGTGCAATGGGTCCAGGTCCATAGAAGGCTCTTGCAATATACCGAAGTGATTTCTCCATTCCTTTATAGCTTTGTAAATCCAAATTGGATTATACGTGATAAGCAGTCGTTGAGAAGAAAAGGTATAAAGAATAACTTGGTGCTACATTTAACTGAGCCTTGAAATTTTAAGCCATGGTTTAATTTGTAATACAACAGTTTTACGAGAGAGGTTCAGTCTCCAGTATCTCTTAGAGCAAGTTTTCTTCTAACATGCCTTATAAGCAATCTGTCAAATGCTGGGAGGGTCTTCTACTTCTGCCTCCGTGCATACTTTTGCCAATTCTATATTGTAATTTGTATGGTTCATTTGAATGAATTTAATTTGCTTTCCTATCTGTAGCATTATATAACACTGCCTTGCCATATAGATCCTGGTAGTGGCGTGGTATTCCGAAGATATCTGGTAAAATATGCAGGGGACACTTGGGAGAAGTGTAATTGTGGTGGATCCACTTGCGCTTGATTTCCATGTGAACCGCGTCAGATGAAGCTTATTTAAGCTTTCGTTTTGGGTTGGTTATAACTAATTTCTTCGCTTTTCATAGTTCTGATTTTGATCAAGGCTAATTTTGAAATTTAGATTAGGCTAAGATCGTATATCGACCATTAAATAAGTTTTGACCTCCAACTTGATATTTGAATAAAGTATCTAAATTTGGAGATTATATCACACCAGGTTAAAATTTTAGGAACAAGAAATTACAATCTGGTGAGTATTTGACAATATATATTTATTGGACAAAATATTCATTTAATTCAACAATTTTGGGCAAGAAATTATTTTTAAACAAAATATTCATTTAATTCAACAATTTTGGGCAAGAAATTATTTTTAAACAAAATATTCATTTAATTCAACAATTTTGAACCCAGTCCCGATTATACGTTCCGAGTCAGTATGGACATTTATTGGACTAAGTTGAATCTTGAACTTTCAGAGAGGTCATTTTCTGCTGCCAATAAGCTCCAAGATGAGTTTTACCTTGATTTGGGATAAATCAATGAATTTGTTCCTTGAAGGATGGGCCTTAGGTTGACAAACATAGGCTTGTTCAAGAGAAATCATGACTGTCTACTATTGCCTTCAGTTTTTTTGCCCCCTGATTTTAGCAATTTTAGCAATTGAATATCATCATTCTTGAAGACTCTAAACACTGCAGAACTCAGTGCCTTTGATAGTCTAGCGAGACTCTTGACCCATTTGGGTCAATCCATGTAGCTGGTAGCTGGTAGCTGGAGGGCTTTAGAGAGAGAGAGAGAGAGAGAGGCCTACATTTTGTTGGCTCATCCATGAGCTGATAACTCTTCAGTTTCCTTATTTTCTCTATCCGGGTTTTAGACCTCGGGAAAAAGCAATCAATGTCGAAAGTTAATTCATGTCTCAAATTTGGCATATTTTAGGACCCTGCACTAAACCTTAAAAAAAATTAAATCTGTTATTTGAGTCTTGCATGTCCGTCGAGCTCTACTATAAAACATTTTGCGTAAAGACATATGTACCTTCTCTGCATAGCTTCTCCAAAGATTAAGAACATAAATAGAATATTGTTATAATTTCAGAAAATCTGAGGAGAAATATTTCTTGGTACCACGCAAAGACATTGTAAATATATTAAATTCGTTATATTTGAAGTATGATTCATAGGTCTATCGTTTGTCAATAAGAATATTGACTACCAATTGACCACTTGTATAACAAAAACAACATTAAGTTTGTTCAGAAAAACACTTTCAAAATCTTAATCTACTAAAGGATCGTGATTGGCTTTTAACATATATCTCTAAAGAAGTGGATACAAGAAATCACGTAAACAGTACACTAATAAAACATGATCATAGACCATTGCCTTCTGCAATTAATGACACCCAACAAAGGAAAGCAAGAAGTAAAAATGGTATTTCATATCCATAACACACTTAACTACTGAAATACGCAAGAATTACATTCAAATTCAGCAGAAATCTGGCCTAGTTCTCTTAAGAACTGAAATGCACCCTCTTTGCTGATCCCTTAATATCTTGATCTCAGAAGCATCCCTCAAATCCTCAAGGCTAATATACTGCTGTTTAACCATCCTCAAGGAATCACTTCCTTTGTCATGAATCCAAATATAAGGGTGGCAAGTTTCATCATAGTAATACAACAGGCTCTTCAATGCCCCACTATCACTGCCACTCTTGCCAGGCATATATGCCTTATATATGCGTTTACTTTTCAGTCTCTTAGAAGTCCCTGGCTTCAAAGTGTGGACCTTCTTCCATATTGATCCCACCCTTATCTGCAGCTCCACTGGTCGATCACTGAGGTTCCAGATCCTTGTCCCTAGTCCATAGGCTTGAGTGTGGTCACGGCAGCTATCAAAGCAACCACCAAGAGATAGAAGGCCTAAACCTCGCACTTTCCCCATGAGAGACTCAAACTGCTTCTTAGTCATCTTAAGTTTCCAACCAACACATGTTTTTGTGCTATAGAAGCTTCATTTATAAGTGTATAGCTCGCACCATAGCATACCCTTGTAATAAAGTTGTGCTCTTTTGCAACTTGTTGGAGAGAGAAAAACACAGGAAAAAAAAAGGGGGAGGGGTGTTTAACTTTAAAAAATGGGAATAAGTGTATTTTTACGTTTTTCCACAAAATATTTCTGTTTTTTATTCTCTAACTAGTGTTACCATACATGATATTATCATAGATACTAACATTTTAAATTTGATTATTTTTTGTTAATTTTTATTTGAAAAATTAAATCGAGAAAAATAATCATACAAAGTCAGGTATCAATATTATACTGAGAGAAATATGCATTACTACACAAGGATTATTTTTTTTTTCCCTTCTGTTGTGTTTTTGTCTCTGGATCATGATCATATCCTTCACATGAGAGAGCAGTTGGTAATGGTTTTCCGGCTGTGATCATAAAAGATCATAAAACAGATTATGTAGAGACGTGCACTTCAGAACTCACACTATAGTAGAATATTGCTTATCCCCTCCATCAAGGAAATGGTAGGGTCCCATAAACCCCCAAATTCAACAGAAGAAGACAGTGGAAAAGTTTTCTAGCACTGACAAAAATTTAAAAAATTCCTAGAAAATGGATTTTGCTTTGATGCTTTGGGTTGGAAAAAGAGGGTATTGGCACCTATACAAGGCATTCACAGATTCATGATGAGGCCGCATATGATGTTGCCTCACCTTTATCTTAAGGGGTGTCCTTTTATTTAATTCTAGTTTCAAAGTAAATAACTTTCCCTTCCAATTTTTTGCACTACACTTCATATTCAGTGGGACACTTGCCACGGGAATGGCCAAGGATGTGTTATTTTGAACACACAACATATAGACAGTGATTAAAATTGCAATATATACAAATGTATTGTTCTTTTCTTCTTTTCGTTACATGAAATAAAATAAACCAACAAAAATAGCAGGAGCATTTTATTTTTGAACAACAGAGGTAGGTTGAACATTTAAATAACACAGACATGTTTGTTTTCTTTTTTATGTAAGAAGATTTAATCATGAAAATACTAATTTATATTTGATTCGGTCTTTATACATAACATTCTTTTTATTTTTAATTTGGTGTGTGTGTATAGCAAAAAAAAAGTTATCATTGATCTCTATACGTATAAATAGTCTTAGCCTAATAATATTGTGGAATTAGTACGAAAGAATCAAATTAAAAACAACTCACACACTTCACATTTGATCCTTGCACGTGTCTTATACTTTATGGTGTTATAATCTGAACACTGAACAGATGGTTTTATAATAAGACAACACTATTAACAGCAATTACGCGCGCTTATATATATGTGTGTGTGACATAAAACAGAAGAAAAGTACAGAAAGTAATATGTACTCAATGCTGATATGCATGGCAAGTTGACAACGAATCAACCATCCTGCATGATATTTTATATATAATATATATATATATAGGACAGTTCTTATGGCCATCTAACGACAACAATAGTTTATTAGAATTAAGTAGTGGTCCTATTGCAAGAATATTTTCTACACATCAGAGATTGCAGCATTGTGTTACCATCTCTCTTTAGCTAATTTTCATATAATTTTTGCATTTATAATTGTGTGTATATGAAATTATTAAATAGTGTAAAAATATTATTCTTATACCCGTGTGTTTCCTGTACCGATTGACAAAAAAATCTGACATGACATGTACAATTCATCACAAAAATCTGTAATACAAGTATTCCCTATCAAGGTAGCACAAATCTTATAGTCGAGTGTTCAAAATTCGATTTAATCTCTTCAAATTGCCAAAAATAAAAAATAAAATAACCCAAAATTCAAAAATAAATAAATTTAAAAGTAGTTTATTAGAATGAATTGAATTGTGTTTATCTATTTTTGAAAAATAATTTCATCATATGTATGTATACAATTTTATTCATGAAATAAATTTTACACATGATTATATATTCTGAAATTATAATGCTTAATTATATTTTTGTGGTTTTACTCTTAAAATCACGTGTTATTATTTTTTAGATAGATCTTATTATTTTAATATGATTTTAAATTTATTAGTTTTAAATACTAATAAAATTAAAGTATTATTCTCTCTTTTTTTTATAACTTAAATTTTTATGTTTTATAAAAAAAAATATTAAATAAAAATAGTGAAGAAGAGATAATAAAATAACTTATTTACTATCTTCCAACTAAATCAAAATAAAAATATAAAAATTGAATCATTCAATTTAAATAAAATCGATTTTTATTAAATTAAATTAAAATTTTATTTAAACTGAATTATGCTATGTTTTTATCATCAAACTGCAAATATCCTACTTATATATGACACCCATAATCTCGTGACCGTTCCTGCCCTTCTTAGGAAATTACCAAGTGGTCCAACTGTTGAATATTTTATATACACCACAAAGATTTTTGTCTCACGCCCTTTAGTTGATCTGATTCTTATATATTGCATTTATCGATTGTGTTGAATTGGATTTGGATATTTTCTAGTTTTGGTGGAAAATGTAACTTGGAGTTTAAATTTGTTCAAGTGAATTTAGAGAAAAAGTGTTTTTCACTTAAAGAAAAAAAATTGCTTAAAATTAAAATTGCAAATTTATTTTATAATTTTATCTTTTTTTTTAAAACTATAGAAAATTGAGAAACTTATATTTTTTTATTAATGGTTAGTTACAAAAGACTATTGCATATATCATTCTACTAAATATTTTAAATATATTATCTAGTGTGTTATTTGTGTTAAACGTGTATTATTTGTACAAAAAATTAGTGAGGTATAATAGTTTGGAATTGAGTTAAGAATATTGAAAAAAAAAATTATTAACATACTTTCTATTTTTTTTTATTTTCTAAAAAACTCTTTAAAAATGAATTCATTTATATATGCATGACTAGTAATAAAGATGACTACAAAGTGTGATTACATTATCTTAATAAAGATTTATCAAATTTTTTGTAGTTTAAAAAAAATAATTTTTTTTTGCGATGTTGACTTAAATTAATTTTTTTGTTAAAGTAAAATTTACTTTTTGCCAAATTAATTCAAGTAAATTTTTTTTATTTAAACAAATTTAAGCTGTAATTTTTGTCAGCACCGTAAAGAATCCAAATCCGTGTTGAATCATATGTTCAGCTTGTGATTACTTTTTTAAAATTTTGATTTTAATAAAAATTACATAAGCTATAGTGACATGTACATCATTAATGAGTTTGATATATAATATAACTATTAATAGATTAAAACTCACAAAATAAAATCTTAATAAAAATTAAGGAGCGACTAGATCATGGTTGGTACTTGGTGACAACATTGCAATTAAGGACCAGCATGTGAGTGAACAGCACCATATGTATTCCACTTAGTAGAAGACGCATTGACACGTCACTTTCGCATAGTACATTTTACTATTATAGTAAAACTATTATACCAATTTAGAAATAACTCCAAGATTGAAAAATAAAAAAGAAAGGGTTGAATTCTATTAATGTTCATGTATATAAAGAAAATGTTAAAAAATTTATTTTGATAATTTTTTAAACTACTGTTCCTTCAGAAATATCTTTATGGTACCTCAGAGAAGAAAAAGTCAAGCTCATTTGATCCCTAAAGAAGCTAATATATTTTTAACATATTCGAATTACCCTTATAACTTGTATTTACGTGTAACTTTGGTTCATAAGCTCTCCGGTCATGGACCTGGTTTGGCCAATTCTTAACTAGTTTGTCTAGAAGTTTACATAAATGCCAATTTTTTGGTTAAAATCACCAATTCTGTTTAGTTTTTCCTACTTATGAATCGATATAATAATAGCAGTGCTAATAAGTTTTAGTAAAGTGTTAGAATTACTACAATTCAAAATCCTAGTTGCCATTGATTCCAATGCAACGTAAGTGAAAACTGAAAGTACAATATATTGGAGAATCAGGAATGGTTCATAAAATGAAATCTTCTGCTGTTGACAAAAAGATACATAGTCAATAATGTCATCTTGATTGTAGGACTAAACTCTCCTGTCACAGACTATATATATATTGTTGAAACTGTACAAATCACAAATCAATAGAAGCAGGCAGCTACTGCTTAAACTTTAAATAAAAAGCATAGCCTTTAGAAGGTAGGGTAGAGAAAGAATTTACACAAAAAGGATTTTACTTTTCATGATTGTCTTCAGCAGAATCTATCTTAATTATGAGAGGTTGGTTGAGATCTGCTGATGGTTCAGCAACAATTGGTAACTCTGGTGGAGATGTAATCCCATCAAACTCTTCATTTTCGGCCAAGGCTTTATCTAAAGCAGACTTGGCAACTTTAGTAACACATATCATCAGAATCACTGCACATAGTCCAAAATAACAGATCTTAGCCTGGCTAATCAAATAAATATTTGTAATGTTTTTGTTTCTCATTCAATACAAATCTTGCAGCATGGTCCAACCAATTCAACTATTCTTCCAAGCTCAAGAATTTATCAATCATCATTATCTACAATGAACCATATAGATCCTCTAATTTAATACTTCATTTGTTATTTATACCTTCTGAAATTAAACAGATTAAAACAAAATAACAGGCAACAACAACCAAATCTTTTCCCACTTAGTGAGATTAGTTAAATGAACAGACATTGTCATAATATCCTTTCTTGTCTATATTCAAACAATTAACCCCTAATGGTTTCACCTACAGTATTTCCTGATCTCCTCCTACTTCTAATTATTGAGCTACCATCCATCCGATCAACTCTATTAATTGGGTTTCTACATTCTTCTCCACACATGCCCAAACCATCTAAGCTTTCTAACATAGGTACTGCCTCAACTTTTTTTCTCTAATACATTCAATTCTAATCCTAACTTGTGTAGTACGTTCACTCATTCAAAGAAAATATGAGCTAAACATGTGTGAGAGAGAGAGACTATATGAAGTAACAGGTTATTGGAAATGTCTTCTGAAAGACCATAGAGAGATTTGAAATATCTTGCTTTAGTGAAGTTTGAAGGCTGTATAATAATTCTATTTGCCCTAAATATGGAGGAGTCTTCCAAGTCTTGTCCTGATTTACATTTACACGTTGCACATGAAAAATGCAACACAAATCGAGGTGCACTGATGCATCACAAGAATAATATGGAAGTCACATTGAGACAGGATGCAGCACACAATTGAAACATGGCACATGCAATTAGTAAATATTTTATTTTATATTGATGAAAGACCATAATAACAATGTAACTTACCAGATATTACGAGGCCAAAAATGATAAATGCCTGCATCCACAAGAGAAAGAAATGTATATCAGAACTACTGAAGATAATATTAGATAAAGCACACATATATAATCCACTCAACAAAATAGAAAGATTGTACCGTCCAAGGTGTTCATCAAATAAAAAGATAAAATTCATCAAACAAGTATTTGAAAAGCTCATTAATATAAGTAATGCAGCATAGCATCTCTTACCCAACGAGTCTTTGAAAATTCGCCCCATCCATGTGTCACATCAGAAAGATCTTTAAGAGTTGTTCCAACATATACAAGTCCCAATGTAATTGGCTGCAATAGCAACAGTATCACGTATTAACATAGTGCTATAATTTGAATGCTGTCTACTGAACTACAAGAACGCATGAACAATAATTTCTACCATCAATCCAAGAGGGGAACAGATGTTACACTAAATTTACTGGCAGAAACAAAGTTGTATCCATAATGATGACATGATGAGCAATAGGAATCTTCTGGTGGTAATTCTAGTTGTTCATAGATCTACTCACCAAGAGGAGTTAAACTACATGATTATACCAAGATAGATGCTTCCTCAAACTTTTCAAAGTCAAAACTGATGCAGAATGCAGATAGTCATATAAGAATACCAAAAACAAATAAACTTGCTTTTAAGAGCTAATCATATGTACTATCAGCCCAAAACATAAGCAGTAAGCATACAAATCACAGGTTGACAATAGTCAGAATTCATATACTGTTATACAGATCCAACCTTTTGGCATAGACCACAAGCACAATCCTATACATTTCAATACTTGTTACAAAAATCATTTTACTGATACACCACTGTGTTGTCAGAATTGCATAATTCAATAATTCAAATCATGAATGACTGTTTAGAGATTTTAAAGTTGTGATTTGTGTTTTCATTATTTAAGTCACTATTAGACTATATAACTCAAACCTTAATTTACATTTTAGAGTTTGGATTTTAAACTTTGGGTTACACAATGAATAATTTTCAGAATGATCAAAACATCTCTTCCTGAACAGGTCACATATTATTACATAGAAGATGCACTCATTCAAGTCATGATCTAACAATTCAGAACTTATATGATTACCCTCCAATTCTTGATTCAATTCATGAATTGACAACCATGATATGCACATCCATGAAGAATGTTTTTCATGAGGCACGATAAACGATAAAAAAGAAAAGCTCTGTTTTTGTTGGGGGTATAGATCAAAAGGAACAATTCTTATAGCTTTAAAGGTTTCAAGGTAACCATTAATTAAGCCTATGCATCTTTTTATTAAAAACCAAAGTGATAGCGTTTAATAAACAGAAAGCAAGAGAGTGATTGTTGGAAGAAATCTAATTAAAACTAAATTTTGAGAATCATACAACAAAATAAAGATTTACTAATAGACTAACTCCAGAATATATAACTGATCATGGCAAAGAACATACCATCATTCCTAACCAGGAAGCCAGCATGTATTCCCCGACTGAAACAGGAGTCACCGACAAGAGATAATTTAACATATTAAATGGCAGTAGTGGAACGAGCCGAAGCAGTAAAACAATCTGTAAGGACAGAGAAAGAAATTTTGAAAAAAGAACTCAGTTGAAAAAAAATAACAAAAGGGAATACCAAGTCACATGCAATAACTTAAAAATGTTATAAACATGCCATTGCTAGAGTGATGTTATAGATAGTGATGTTTGGTAGTGCTTAAATCAGAAAAATAATAGCTTATTTTTCAAAAGCCCTCTCAAGAAATTGGTAAAAATGAACAATTATTTCTTTGAAATAAGTTGAACCAAACATGAATATAGACTTATAAAGACTAAGGAAAGACATAGGTCCAGTTTGGATAAACTTCTTAATAAATACTTACAAGTTATAAGAGTAAAAATTAAACAGTAAAATGAATCAAACTTCTTCCATAAATTAAAATCAACTTATGTTTCTTTTGAGAAGTTCTTTCATTTAACTTCTCTAAAATTTAAAAAGATAAGGTGTTTCTAACTAATAAAAAAAGTTTTATTCATAATTTTATACTAATTTTTTCCTCTTATAAGGACTTCTTTAAAAGTTTATAAAAATTGGATCATAGTCTCTTGTTAAATAACATGCAGTCCAATCCCCAAGCTAAGTAAACTGTATATGACAACGGTTGGTTCGCCTTGCTTCAAATGCATGTTACAGTTACTCCCCAGAAAAATCCTTTTGACTGAAACGTTTATGGTCCCTCTAAATAATAATCTAAACAATTAAGATTGAAAACTTGAGTAATATTAAGGACCCATTTGTTTAAGATTAAAAAGAGAGAGAGAGAGAGAGAGAGAGATTCTATGATAAACTTTCTTTAAAAAGATTTTTTTGTAAGCTACTCTATTTGACTTCTAAGAGAAGCACTTAAACAACTTCTAATTTATTTTTTTTAAAAACTCATGATTATTAGAATTTTTTAACATAATTTGTAGATCAAAATAATACTACTTTAATACACCAAAATTTCAGAAATAGTACACACAATTTCATGTGAACCACTCCCTTCACCAAGAATTCTGAGTTTGAAAACAAGAATCCCAGGAAAAAAGGTAAAAACAAGAGGAATATTAGAAAGTAAAAAGCAAAAGGCTCAAGAAATTCACAATAGCATTAAACAATTAAGAGTCTACGGACCTTAAATCCAGATCTCCGAATTGCAATTGCAACTGATCTAAATTGTGGATAATCCTTCAACCTAGAAACAACAAATGATCTCCCAATCTGTAGAAATTGATAAAGATATCATTAAGTAACCTCATAATCATAAGATATAAATAACTAGACCATAATATGGAAACACATGGATCAAAGTGAAGCCCAGTTGAAGTGCCAATGAAGAGCACCCCATGGACTAATCAATTCAAGAAAAACCTAAAATCAACTATTCCGTGACAAGCAGTGGACAAAGATTTGTATTATTTTGACAACCACCTATAAATGTAAAATGTGGAGAAAAAAAAAAACTTACTGTTCTACCAAGAAGAAATGCTGCTCCAGCACCAACAGTTGCACCAATAGAGTCAGCAACAAAGCCCACTGGAAGCCCAAAAAGATAACCACCACCAAGCTGAAAATGGAATATCAAGTAAAGTGACTCAACAAATTTACTTTTGACATTGCTTTTCCAAGTTTTCTTCTTCTCTGCCAGGTATTGTAATGTAGGTGGAAAATAAAACTATAAGCATGAAAGAGAATGCAGGGGATAAAACACAAATCACATATCATAAAGTTATAAACATGAATAAAATCACATAAGCCTTAAATAAGAAATGACAAATCCAAGTCCTTGACAGTGTGATCTCTGAGTACTACTTTTTTCTCATCATTGATGCATATGCTTCCTTTATCCTGAATTACCTATCATTCAAACTTTCTAACAGAACAGACATATCATACTCACACCATTAGAGTTAAAAGAAAATGATAACCTTTCTAGAACTTTTAAAGTTAACATTAGGCATGGCAATTTTTCCCAGTATTCCAGGATCCAGGTGGAAACGACTGAATACTAGATACCTCACTCCTCATCCCACAAGATTCACACCCTTATGAAATTACAAAATTATCCTTCATATATTTATGTATTTATTTGCATGAGTCATTTCATTTTAGCCTTTTCCTCATTGCTTAATATATTATTTAAAATAAAAACTACAAAATATCCTAATTCCTAACCCTAATTCACACTTCTAAGTTCTAACCAACACATGATCTCTCCCTAATAGCCTCCCCAAATTTGTCTTCTGTTCTTCAAATCCTAAATCCCTTCTCCCTTCAGATTTCTCTCTTCTTCCAGCTGCCATGCTTCCATTGATGCTCAACCAGCATAACAGATCACTATTTGCTCAACCAGCAGACGTATTATACAGGTACTTGAGAAAATTATCTTCTACAACAAATAAAATAAGAAGTTTTGCAAGAAGTGCCAGGGTAGCAATGGTTCTTACAGTAAGTACTGAAGCTGGAACAGCCAAGACAGTCAAAGGAATGTAAGCAACAGCCCTGACAATCACCAACAAATAATGCATTCAGAAATTATGTAAATAATTATGCTTTCCACAGCACAATAATTAAGACCAATCTAATCCTATTATCAAGAAAGAAAAGTTATAAATGTCTTTCTGAATTTGGTATAATATTATAAAACGTCAATACTCATAACACAGGGTTCTTATGGTCATGGGAGTGTTTAACAATCATACAAGCAACACCAATAAGGTAATAACTAATAACAATATTTCAAGCACACAGCAAAGTTTCAGTTCTTCACTAGTAGTCCAACCCCAAAGGGTAACAAAGTCTAGCTAAGATGCAAGGATGCATAAGAGCCTATTTTATAAGAAACATCTTAGCTTTTGACGCAGGCTCAGGTTGGGAGAAAAGAATAGCTCCAAAATAAACTGAAGATCAAGTTGTTACCTCGTCAATAAAAGTTAGATAAAACACTTTTTAGGAGAAGCTCACCAAAGTCCTAAGGACATTGATTCATCATTAAGGAATCAAAACGGAAAATTTTTATTTATCAATCCCTTAATCAAAGTGTTCTAAGTGCACTCATTAGCAGAACACCCTTTTTTCCTAAAAAAATAAATAATGTCATACTTCACCCAGCTAGCTTAACCATATCAAATGGCACATGACACAGTAGTATTAGAGCTCTACCAGCCAGCCAACATTTTGACAAACCTAATAAGCTACTCCTGACCAAGACATTTATTTCCCTTTCACAACTAAACCAAGTCTGACAAATCTGAAACTGTAAAAATCCAAAAAGACGGTGGCTATACAAAAACATGAGGGATTAAAAAAAACATACAGAACAACAGGACCCCACGGCCCAAGATCACGATCAACCCAAAGTAAGAAGTCCTTCATTATCTGCAGAGGAAAAACAGAACATCAAAGAATGAAATGGAAATGGAAAGGCGATGAACGACCCAGAAGGGAATTGAAATGGAAAAGGAAAAGGGTGTTAGAAAAGAGGAACCTTTTCAACAGGGAGAGTGAAACAAGCGGTAACAACAGCGGCGAGAAGAAGAAGGAGAAGGGTGATCCTGAGGGCAGAGGCCCAGGAGAAAGCCATTGTTAATCTGCGACGCCAAGGCCTACACTCCTCGTCGTCGTCGTTGAAATCAGGAGAAGGTTGCTTCAACGAAGATCGAGCCCTCAATCCCACGAGATTTGCCAGATTTGAAGCTTTTTCCTTCTTTCTTTCCTTCAATGTAAGCAACCAAAATGTACCCAATTTTTAGGCCATCTAACACACAGATTCAGATCACGATCGTTCGTTTTGCTTTTGCCTATTCTTGTATCTTTCTCTCTCAATCTCAAGTGTTTTTCGTTCGCAACAATTTCTTTCTTTTTATTTTTTTATTTTTTATTTTTGGATTGGAGAGAGAGAGAGAATATTGGAGAATACGAGAAATATTGTGTTGGCTAGTTTCGTAATTTGACCCATGCGTTGCTTCTACTATGCGGGTGGTGTCACTTGATAGAGCATGGCATCGCACAACCCACATATTTAGAAATTAGAATGGGTAGGTTTACGGATTTAAAATAGTTATTGAAATCGGATAGACTAATTGAACCTAAAATTGATCAAGTAATCACTTTAATTAACAAAAATTGCTAGGAAAATCAATCTAATTTACAAAAAATTAATCGATTCTTTAAAAATTTAATTATATAAATCGGACTTTAAATTAATCTATTTTAATTTTCTTTAAAATTATTTTGAAATTAATTTTAAAATTTAGATTTAATTTTAAATTAATTTTAAATCCAATAAAATATATTATAAATATTTTTATACTATTATTTAATTATTATATTAAAAGTTATTTAAATCTTATAATAATTAATATAAAAATATATTTAGATATATTTTAATCAGTTAATAATATATTTTTTTCTTATATTTATATTGTATTAAACTAATAAATATTTACATATAATATATTTTTTATCATTTATCTATCACACAAACAAATTATACGAATTGAATTTTAAATTAATCTATTTTTAAAAAAATTAATTTAAAAAATTTTAAAATTTAAATTTAGTTTAACATTAGTTTTAAATCTATTTTTTTTTTTTATAAAACCTGTTTCAAATTCAAATTCAATGCTTTATGATAAATTAGTTTTAAGTCTAGTTTTATAATAAATTAGTTATAAATTTAATTTTACATTTAATTTTTAATATAAAATTAATTTGTTATACTACACCATTACATTAGATCAGTGTATTCTTAAAATATTTTAATAATATTTATTAAGTATATTATACTTTATAGATGCTTTCATAAAATATTTATCATTATTTTCAATAAATATAGTTAATAAAAGTTTAAATTAAAATTTATATATAAAAAATTAATAATATAAAAAGATAATAAAATTATTATGTAATAAATTTTAAATTTTTAAAAAATAAATTAAAATATAAATATAATAATAGTAATTAATTAAAAAATATTTTTTATTTTTATATCTTTAATATAATAATTATATTTAAAAAAATATTTTAAATATTTAATCTTAATTATAAGAATTAAGATTAATAAAAAATATTAATTATAAAATATAATTATAAAAAAATTTGTGAACTAATATAACATATAAATTTAATAAATCGGAGCATAAAATAGTACTGTATACATAATATAAATGTGAATGAATAAAGAAAAATCTGATTTTAAAAAGTGAATTTAGAATACTAAACTAGTTATGTAAATATATTTAATAAAAAAATTAGTTTGACATGAATATAATTTTTTTAAAATTAATTTAATATTAGTTATGTATTAAATTTGTATAATTAGATTTTTTGTCCAACCGTAGCATACATGAAGCACTCTTGAAGGCACAACAGTTGAGGAAAGGTAAGTTTTATTAGATTCATGTGCAAATAATGATGGGAGGTAGAAAAAGATGATTCTCTTGTGGTGAAAAAAAGAAAAAATAAATAAGCGGTGAATATAATTAAGTTTAGAGACTTTTTTGAAATTTAATATTTAAATAAGAAAAATATTAATGATAGTCTTTTTTTTAAGAATTTAGTATGAAAATACTATTTTTACGAGACTAAAATATAATTAAGTACTTTTTTAATGTATGCTCAATGATACAATACAAAATTAATAAGTGATTTTTTTATATCAAAAAATACAATATTTAATATATCCAAATGTATTAAATATTATAATATTATATGATTTTTAACAAAAAAAAAAATTATGCATAATTTTTTTATTATGTATTGTTAGACTTACATTAAAAAAATTGCTTATCAAAGTTCAATTGGTTCAATACATTGATATGATTGACTGTATTTTTAATAAAAGATATCATTTATTAATGTTTTTATCATATATTGTTAAAGACACATTTAAAAAATATAATTTAAATATAATTATTTAATTATTTTTAGTGCTATTTTTAATTAAAATTAAATCTTTTTATCTATGTTTAAATATGGATTTTTCTAAGTTTTGCCCCTTTTTTGTGATTATCTAAGTTTTAAGACAAAATAATATAGGTATAGTTTTCGGCCCAGGGACATGGGTAAACCTTACTGTAAGTAATTATGGAAGCTAACAAAAAAACAAAGGAAAAGTTTATGGCAGACCAAAAACTAAAAAAACAACCAAGTTAAAAATTATGGGAAGCTAGAGCCAGCCTAAAGTTCACGCTTTGACAAGCTTAAAATTGTACTCCTAGTAAATTTGAACTCGGGTGATACTTCAAAATATAAATAAATATTAATTAATTTTACTCCATTTAATAAAATCATCTTTAAAATATCTTTTACTTAAATGAAGTTTACTTAAATATTTAAAATATCATGAAAGACAATTTACAGAATAAAAAATTAAATAAAATTTATTTGTTTGCTTATATAAAATATTGTTTGAAAAGAAAGGATTACGTAGGAATAGAAAAATGCAGGAAAAGAAACATTTCATATGCTTGGATAATTTGTTTTATCTAAGTAAAAATATATATTTTTCGTAGGACTCATATAAAAAATTTCTCACACAAATTGGTGAGAATTTGTGCGGAAAACGGGTATTTTTTTTTATTTTACAGAATAAATAGTTTGAGTATTGTTTTTATTTTTTTTTGTTTAATCGTCACTTGTTGATTGGTGGCAAATGCCAATTGTTATTTCTTGTAAAGAGCTGTCCAATCCTCCAATTGCTGGACGTGTACCCCAAGAATCTAATGAAGCCATAGACAGAATTCTTAACAGATTGTGGAATAAACTAAGGAGGTTTGGATTTGAAGTTTTACCTTTCGTTATCATTTTATGTTGGTTGTTTTATAAGCAAACTAGGAGTTATGGAAACTCCGCCAACATAATTTCATGTCAACTAGAAAAGGTGCAAAAGCTATCGTAGGTAACTAACCACAAGCCTTTGTATATGGCGTCAAAGTCATAAAACAATTGCTTAGCTATTATTTTGTTATCCCACAGCTACTCAAAGAAGAAATTTGCAAATGAAGCATATATTCGCTATAAACTTCATATTGATCGTCCATAGGAAAATGTGTTTTGAAGGATATAAATCCTCTGCTAATCTATTAATGGAGCTCATGAATACACAACACTCAATGCTTAAAAATCTATGAACAAAAAAGAATGCTTAATCTAACTCGTGGTGAACAAATAATACACAACCCAAAATGGTGGAGGCTACCTGAAGAGACTTTATTCAAGTCCATATCCACTTTGTGATAAAGTTTTGAATTCTGATTTTCTCCTCTTTTAAACTGAATCTCCCAAGCTATCTTGCACATTGTGCATTTAGCAGAACATGAACTAACATGAGATCCACAAAATATTGATGACCAATTTGGCCATCTCGCCACTTCATCTTTGCAGGAGCCCTTCCATAATGAACTCCATCGTTACACCGGTTATCAAAATGCCATGGAAAAGTCATATCAAAGTTATCAATCACACCAGTTATAATGCCAGATTTCTTCAACTTCTCTATGAACACTCCATTGAAAACCTCCATTTTGTTAGGATTAAATGCTAGTGATCTTGCATATCCACCAGTTGCAACTGTGGTCCGATAAAAGACTCGTGGCCATGCTAAACCTCTTTGCTTCACTCTCATCATAATACCTGACCAGAATGATGCTGCATAGTCTGCACCAGCAGAAAATGCTCTTATATTACGCCAGTGAACACCATCATGCAATCCAGAGTTCATGATCACAGTGTCCGGGATTGTGTCTTCTGAGAAGTATTTATTCAACAAACTTTGAAATCCTTCATCTCTCAGAGCATCCAATCCTAAATAGTTTTGTGTTTCATTCCAATGCCCATTGAAAATGCTTGTGATCCTAACCGTTTGAGAAGGGTCTTTTGGGTTAGAAAAGTTCATATCAAATCTTCTAGGGACAGAATGTATTTCGGGCAAATCTAAAACAAAATTGAGCATGTTTCGTATCGTGTCAACATGATTTGAATCACCCCAAAAGAAAATCCACCGATTCTTCAAGCACTTCCAAGCAGACTCAGCAGAATACATCTTGAATGAGCAGTGTGTTGAGTAAACCCAACCATTACTCTCTAGAATTCCCAAGGAACCATCACACCATGGAGCTTTACAGGGAAAATCCGGTGCTAAGCATCTATACCTACCATCATTACCTATTTGACACTCATCGTTCTTGCCATGCCTTGTCCACCTTCCACTCCAAACATCCTTGCCAAAATCAGAAGCTTTACAGGTCGTTAATTCTTGTAACTGAGCACTGCTTTTGTAGAATCTGATAGCAACATTGCAAAGCACTTGATCATGGACAAATCGCCACGGGGTGAATTTCAGGCCTTCATAGTGTCTATAAAGCAGAATTATAGTGAGATTGTAAAGCCCCTCAAAATCTGGATGAACTTGAAGGGAAATGGAGTAAGAACCATTACTGAAATCTTTCACCAAAGGCCTAGATTTCCATGATTCCCCTGAAAGATCAGTCTCAAAGTAATCCCCTCCCAAACAGCGAGGTTTCCCTGATTCATCCAATGCTTGAAAACCAAATTCATGCACATCACCAGCTGATAGCTCTATCAATTGCCCACCATCCAAACCAGGAATTGAAATTCCCAGTGTCTTAGAATCTTTACAAGGTTCTCCCCCAGGAGCTAACCATCTTGCAAGAAGATTAGAAGTCAAGTTGGGCTCTAATTCACTTGAAAGCCAAGTTGCATGCTCCTGAACTTCAGGCTTTAGTAGGGTTTTGTGAAGCTTATCAAACACCACATCACTACTATAGTTCTTAGCTGAAACTGGTTCACTGTACTCAGACAGTGTGATGTTCCCATGATTGTGGGGATCAAATTGGGTAGCATTGGTTTGGTTTTGATTGAAACTAACTGGACTATATGGGGTGACAAAAGTGATATTGGGATGAAGCGAATGAGTAAAATTAGGCGAATGAGACCTTAGAGAAAAAGAATCTTGACCATACCTCCAAGCTTCGATGATGTTCCTAACAGTGCAGCCATCAATGCTCCAAACCACGACCATGCCAACCAGAACAAGAAGAGTGAGCAACCCAAAACGCCAGTTAAGTATTGGGCTTGAAGACCAAAGAGCCCTATGGTTCTCTACCTTCTCTGCCATCAGAAACTCCCGAGATCCCCGCCACAGAACATACAAATCCAAGCCACGATATCAAAAAACGGCCAAAACCAAATCCAAGTTTTCCAAACCCCCAACACAGCAAAGTTGTTATCTTTGATGACAACACTCCAAAAGAGTCTCTTCAAAGATCAAAGAAAAAAATTGAAGAGTTTCCCAGAAAAAAACCATAACCAAAAACTGTGTTACTCCCAACGTGGGTTTTAATATCATGTGAGTGACTCTCAGAATTGATAAGAAGCGATTTGTTGTATTAAGGAAAATAATATTTGATAAATTTCGATGCTTTGAAGTGAAGTTCAAAAATCAAAGATTTTTCAAAACTTTGATTAGCTTACAGCTGTGCCTTTTTCCTTCTATGAACCTGTTTCTTTCTCACGCGTTTTATATTTGTTTTTCTATGGAATATCGCCGAATGTGGACCAACTACTGCTGTTATCTAGTTTGTTAAAGTCACCTATGGAAGTTGGATTCAACATAAATTCATTATCAAGACATTAATTATGGGATATGGCTATAATTGAGTTATCGTTGCCTCCTTGTTAGGTAGATAAGATATCGTATCATTTATAGTCCTTACTAAAATTTAAAATAACATTTTAAGCTAAATTTTATCACTATAAGACATCAAATGGATTAATATGCTATAAATTCGTGCTTCGAAATAATAGTAATTTTAAAATGTGGATTTTGTTTGAAATCATAAACTCATTATGAATATGTTTTTTTCTGGGCGAAAAAATAAAATACCTTGATGCCGATCATACGTTTTGAACTATAGTGATGTCTTAGATGTCCACGAGTAACGAATCATGGTAAGGCTGTGTGGGCTACAAATAAATAAAATACACCACGATAAGGAACCATCCTAATAGCAAATTGTCGGTACTCTTATCATATTTATTCTTTTAATTTGACAGATTTATATTCAAAAAATTATTTTCTTATATTAAATGGAGTGAAAAAAAACAATAACTACTACAAATTAACTTTTGGAGAGTCAATCTCAAAAATCTCAACAAAAACCTTAAAATGATGGAACTTACTCTAAAATACAACAAATATTATCTACATCCTAAGTCATAGGAGCTAAACATTCAACAGTTCAGTTATTAGCTTTTTGATAAATATGGACTAAGCTAACAAATTCATATTCTTTAATTAAATTATAAATACACATAATAATAAGAGAGAGTTGATCATCTTCGCTATCAAAACATTGATAACCTCCTAGAGTAAATCTCTATGCTCACCTTTTCTAAGCCTTTCAAATTTGTCTATCGAATATCAAACAAAATAGTCCAACATTATGCAGAAAAGAGATAGCAGAAAGATAGTTTTTGAAAATTTTTATTAAACATTAATTTTAAGTATATTTTTATTATGTTGCAAATTTTAACAATAAATATTTTTATAAAGTAATTCTTAATGCAATTGGTTATTTAAAATATTTTTAATGATTTAAATATAAATAAATAATAAGAAAGAGAAAAACACAAAAAAATTCAGTAACATATTCTTCAATATAATATATTTTAAATAATTTATTACAAATTATAAAAAATATTAAATTTGAATTAATAATTAATATTGTGCTAAAAAAATATATTAGAGAAAGTTTTGTTGGAAAGTGAAATTACGGCACGACGCACCGCACCGACGCGCGTGTTGATAGGGACATTTGCAAATTGTGGTTGAAAGGCATCATAATAATGTTAGTGGCAGAACACGAGGCTATGCCACTGTGTGCACCTCTCCTCGTCCACATACAATGTCGGCCAAGGTGCAATTTTTGGAAGCTAAGATGGTGCACCGTTTCATTTTTTTTTTGCACCGTTTGCAGGCTCATAATAAAAAAATTATATATAATGCTTTTATTAAAAATATAGAATATTATTAAATTTAATATTATATTCTTAATAAGATTTATTGTGATTATTATTTATTTTTCAACAAATATTAAAAAATTATAAAAGAATCTCTTATAAGTTTTAGTGATATTTTTTATAAGATATTTTATAATTTTTGTGCAATATTTATTATATTTTTATCTGCTTTTAATAAATGAAATTGATATAATTAAAATTAAAATTAAAAATTAAATATTAAAAATTAAATTAAAACCAATAGTATTTTATGAAATAACTATTACATCATAATATTTTAAAAATTGACTATTTTTAATTATTTTTATTGATTTATATAATTTATTTAAAAATACCTTATCAAATATATCAGGAGTACTCCCTGCAACTAAATTATGTGCGTGTCAAATGTATAGCATATTGAAAAATTAATGGAAGTTGATTTAAGTATCATTTCTTTTATATTTATATATCAAAGTTTAATGATGGTAAATGTTGTTTGAATAGGATTGTGTTACCCTGAAAAATTATAATTTAGAAAAAAATGAACGGATTTAAAAGTGTTTCATTCTTAAGATTTAGACATTTCATTAACAATTTTTTAAAAATAATTTATATTTTTTTTTTAAGTAACGGAGCTAACAAGCCCAAAAACATAAAAAAGCTTACAAAAAAAAGGTTTAAGAGTCCAGATTTCAACAGAATCTAAACTCAATAGATACAAGGAAAAAAGGATATTAACAAAACAACAAAACAATAAAATTGTGCATTCTCCTCTATTTCTATTTGAGCCAACCTATCAATACATTAGCTAGCCTCTCTTAACATATGGCTAATCCTAATATAAGAGATACATTTCAGCAAGTCCCTAATTAGGGAAAACAAAGAGTAATTGCAACAATGACCATTCAAAACAAGGGATAAAGCCTTCTTACAATCAGTTTCTACCCAAATGAGGTGGATATTATTTTGAATGACAAGTTGCAACCTTAGCAGGATTTCCTAAAGCTCAGCAACAAAGAGAGAGCAATTCTGAAGGCTGTTATGGTAGCTAGTTAGAATATTGCCATGACAAGGATCAATCCTCCACATCCAGCCCTGCCATGCCTTTTGGGAAACAACCTCATCCACGTTGAGCTTCAGCTGTCTAGAAGGGGGACACCATTTGACCAAACTCTGTTCTTCAAAGTTTCCAAGACCAAAGGGCTGAGAATTCCAATAGCACAAAGTAATATAATTAAAATAACACATTATTTTATGAATGAAGGCTTTAGGAGAGATAACAGAATTATGGAAAACAACAACATTCCTATTCTTCTAGATGTGCCAAATAAGATGTTTCAGTCAGGGATCTGATGGTAACTGTGCTGAGATAGATTATAAAGAAGCCAGCTAGAGAGGCCACTACTGAAGAATTGAACCCAGGAGATGGGGAGAATGAAATAATCTCATATTTATATTTATCATTTTAAATTATTGTGACTTATAACATATTATAATTTTGAAATACGAAGAACGCTCATCCAATTTAACTTTGTTTAAAATGATACATTTACTTTAAAATTATTTTTTATATATTTATTCAGAATTAAAAATATAAATTATTAATGAAATTGTTAAAAATTACAATAAATACGTTGTGTGTTTTTTTTTTTGGATTTGCTTAAGTGAGATATCATATATCATGCACTTGTTATTGTTTTCTTTATGCGGATAATATGCTTATTATTATCTTTTCTTTAGGATTGTTTTTCTTCTTGACACGCGTTTTCTTTTTTTCTTTTTCTTTTTTTATTCTCTTTGTATCTTTTTCTCATGTGCACTTTTTATAAATCTTTTCTTAAGGTAAAAAAAGTTATTTTATAGAATAATATTATTTTTATTTACATTTTTTTAATGAAATACCTTAATTTTTAAAATATTTTTCGCGTTTGAAAGTTTCATTTAACTTTTAAAGTAGAATTAGATAAAATAAAATAATTTTTTAAAATATAAAATTAATAATGAAAGATAATTTAAGCCGAACAAAATATTCACATTTCACTTTTTTTTAGGCTCCAGACCGCTTCTAAATCTTCTGTTTTGGTCAAATATAAATCTAAACTTAAATAATAACAACGAACAACGGGCATGAGATGGGCCTGTGACTCAGTGTACGTATTATTGGAGCCAACCTACAGTACATTAAACTTTTCTATTCATATAACTTTTGAACTTGCCTTGTTTGGGAATTAGAATTTGCTTGCTTTCATAAGTTCAAAATAAAAAATGCTTTTACAAAATGATAATATCATTGGATCAGGTTTTGGGCCTAAAAACTAAGTCAAGCGCATATCAATTGCATTACCTAATTGAAACAACACAAAAAACATGTTGACCGAGAAAAAAATAACACCAAAAATATGAAAGAAAAACAACAAGAAAAGAAATTCCATACATATCCATTATTATACGAAACCAATCGCTGTCTTTTTATTTGTTTTTTTATGCACGCCCATACCATTTTTTTACGTAAATTACATAATGTAAATTTATTACATACATTAAATTATTTTTACAAGTACTATTAAATATAAGAGTTTGAGAGAAAATATGAATAACAGGTTAATGTAAAAGTATGATAATAATAAAAAATATAGTGTGTAATATGCTTATCACACGGTCTTCATCATTTTTTCATTGTAGCTACTAGTTTGGAGTTAGGTTTAATGCAAGCTTTATACAAAATTTAGAAGGTAAGTACGCCAAGAAAAGTAGTGATATTTGTTTAATGTCTATTGCTTAATATAGTTATGATACAGAAGAATTTGACCAAACGTAAATTGATAATTCTCTTAAAAGCTTGTGAGTTGTGTGACATTGAAGATGATAACATATTGTATCTTTTTTTGCATTGCGATGTCTCTATGAAACTATAATACATGATATTTGAATGACTTGATATTAGTTTATGCTTATTTGAAAATTTGCACGAGATATTACTAAGCATGTGTAGAATCTAATATGAAAAAAAAAATATGGAAGAGAGTTATAATGATATGGTTTGTGGTAGTATGAACAATTTGACTTCAGTGAAATAATATTCTCTTAATAATAGTGTATTAAATGCTAGTAAAATATTTGATTCTATTAAATATCGTTCTTGTAAGTAACTTGTAGTAGGATCTTAGAAAGATCTATGTGAATTGAATTAACAAGGCACATAATAGACAATTATCCAATAAGTCATCCTACTATGATATTTAAATCTAATACTCATAACTATTTTTATAAAAATAAATAACCAATTTATTAAAAATTAATAAATAATAATTATATATCATGAATTTATATTATATTTCAAAAATATTCATAGTGATAAATTATTAAATTAATAATTCATACATTAAATAAATAAATATATTCACTAGTATAATAATAAATAAATATCTTGATATGATAAATCTTGCAATAAATAAAAATGTAAATAAAATTTAATAAAGAATTTTTTATTTTTTATATTTAAAATAATAATAATAATAATAATAATAATTTTTTTATAAATAAAATCAAAAGGAGTAATCATTAAAAATAATCGTCAACTTTTCATTAAATAAGTAAAAAGGTGATTAATGTTTAAAAGCATGTTAAAAAATTTATAAACCTAAATTAACTTAAAAAATATAATTATATTGTTAAAATAAATATAATTTTTATATATTAAATAGTCAAACCAAACATGGTCGAACCTATGGTTTCTCCTATGCTAACCGTCCCAAACCCCATATTCTGGTAATTCTTTATCTATTAATTAACCAGCCGTTTTTTGTCTACTAAACAAACCTTCTCCAATGAAACCAAAATGCACGATACACTGTATATGTAAAAGATAAAAAGAAAAAAGTTTGCATTCAACTAAGTATCCATTGTCCATTTTCACCACCTTTTTGCCTACCTCGTGAAGATGAATAATTATTAAGTATAACCAAATGTTCAGTTAAGTTAGTTTGTTTAAATTAATAAATTTAAATTTTGTATATTTTGTGAATAATTTGTAATTATATTCATATTCATCATTTATATTTTTAATTACTATCCTTATGTGTATTATTTATTTAATTTTAATTCTTAAGAGTTATATTTTAAATAAGCGATTATAATTTTTAAAATATATATACTATTTTTATAATAAAACTTTTATTTTTAACCTAAAACATCTTTAAGATAAAATTATATTCTATTATCATTTTACTTTACTTTTTATCATAAAAAAATATTAAATAATAAATTAATAAAAAATTATTCAAAACTTATAAAAAAAAATATAAACAAGCTAATGAGCCAAGCTTAAACTAGTTCAAGTTTTAAACTTGATTCATTTAAACTTAAATATTCTCTCCATAGAATAATACAGATTATTCGTTATGCTCACTAAATATAACTAGAATTAATATTATGTAAAATTGTGACTTGAGCCACATTGCTTCATCCGGATAAACGTACTTATAGCTTTTCATATGAAATTAAATTTGATAAATTAAGCAAATCAAGTAAATATCAAAGCAATCTCGCAGTTATATTGGGCAAACAATTCAAATTTTACAAAATGTGCTCCAATATTATATATGTGCCCGTATCAGTTTCTCGAATCAAACCGTGAGGAAACAAGAACGAGAGTAGTTAATTGAAGGGGAGACGATATAGCTAGAAACAAGGGAGAGAGAGATAAGTGAAACTGTAAACTGTATGTATACATTATTAGGTTGAGTAAAGAATCTCATTCTAAACAGGTATCATCTCATACATATGATGCAGATTTAGGTAAGGGTACCTCTTGTCGGTTGTGATTTGTGTTTTAAACCTTATAATTTGCGGAATTCATTAACAAACACAAACATATATCTTCAACTCCTTCAGTAAAATAATCATGTTTCTTTTAACTTTATTAGCAAAAGTTTCTTCATTAAATCTAAATTTATAGGCTTTTTTAACATATTTCCAAACACACGTTATATGCATCTCAGCTGAGCGCTTTTGCGTAATCATCAACATGGTGGATAATGCATTTCGACTGTGTGTGTACAACTTGGTGATTACAATCAAATAGAACTCACAGATATATATAGTTCCATATGAGTAAGTGATTCCACCAAATATCTTTCATGTCAAATACTGAACAGTCACTGTTTACAGTTATGACTTGTGCTTAAACATCCATTTCAAACTTGTTCTCCTTATATTCTTTTCGTGTCCATGAAAATTGAATACTGCAAGTTGGGTACAAGTCTTTCTCAAACTCAGATGATTATGAAGTTTAATTCTACCCTACTTTATATATGTAGCATATTAACCTTCAAAATCTGGCAATACGCGCAAGTAGACTCTTTTTATTGATTTGATGCGCACTTTGGCTTGCCGAGGTAGTGAATGGTGATTGTTGTTGAGCTCTAATTGATGGATCGTACGATGCCTCAATGAGAGAATAAAGCAGAAGATCATAGCAAAATAAAAAGTCTTTAGTGGTGGTGAAGGTACTTCCGCCGCGCTCCCCAAAAAGTGATATCATGCATATTCTATTTATGTATAAGTTGGTAACAATATATGTTATACCTAGTTGCTAGCAATTCTTATGGGGCTCATACTCGTTCAATATAATTAAATAATTATAATCCCTTGTTGTGGTCATTATTACTAATTTAAGAAATCAAAATGCACAGACACAGACCTACCCGTCTAGCTGGGTGCTTGATGCCTATTAGATTTTAGGAAAGAAAACTAAATATGTGTCTTTTAAAATTTGCGGAAACCTTTATTTGTAAAGTGTTTAGCCCAATTGTAAAGGACATTACCATGTATATCATTATTGCTTAAATTTTGATTATTATAACACAGATAAAGTTAAATATATAAGATAATTAAAGTCGTAGCTAGGATACTTTTTTGGTAGAAACCTAGCCAAGCATGAGATCTAAGCATGGTCTACTTGAACTAATGACTATGTATGTGATGCTTGTTGACAGCCGCACTACATCTATATCCTATTGAACAGATTAGTCAAGAGTTAACGCATCCCAATGACGTTGAGTGTGTCTAAAATTTTATATACAACAGAAAAAGAACTTAGATTGTGGAGGACATTATTTGCTTAGCACAACACAAAAGTTGGGAATTAAAATGTGAGTCGAATGTCGGCTCAAGTAAAGATGTAGAATTTTTATTTTATATCCTAATTTTAAAAATAAAGCTATTAAATAGCTGACCAGCTATGCTTCTTGACAGTTAGCTTGAAACCATACAGTGGTTATGCAACATAATTACAGAGACAAAGATGTTAAGTTGAAAATGTTAAGTCATTAATTAGTGCATATCATGCAGGGTTATGGGTCTAATATTAGTTTTTTTTTTAAATATATTAAACAATGTTTACGTATGAGACAGGATGAATTGTGTAATACCTATACTTGTATGTCCCTGCGTCCATAATTTTTTGTGGATAAATACTTGGACCTAGAGCAGATAATTCTTCATCACAAGTATTTTGCTTTTTTATAAATGCCCTTTAAGTTTAATTATTATTCTTATAAAACATGAAGGATTCATATAAACCAAATTTATTAAAGTATTTGATTCAAACATTTTGTTAGACTCATGGATGTGGTTCTTCAAATAAGTTTATTAGGTGTCACATTTTCTTGGTGTTTTGGACTATCCCAATGAATCATCAGAATATTTTTTTTAACAATTTGATAATATTATATTTTCAACCCTTTGAAATTGTATTCCCTTATAACAACTAAAAAAAGATCAGACAAAAAAAAGTTACAAAATAATATAAGTGCTTGTTAGACTTGAAAATAACATTTTGAAAGAAAAACTATGTTTAACTATTGCACAATCTATTTATTTGTTGATTTATGTATACGATTTAATATAAATATTAATAAAAATTCTCCACATTACAAAGTGATGCAATAATTGTAATACATTATTACTGTAATTATAATATTTTATAACTTAATATTAAATAATATATTTTCCACACACGCACAAGAGCTTAATTAGGTGAATCTATATTTTTAATGAGAAATACTAAATATTAATGAAGATCGATCCATAGTGTAGATATTCTTCGTTCCCTTCATTTCATTTTTTGAAAGATATTAATTCATTCGAAATCATATGAAATTACCACAATATTAGTAGCATGAAATGCCAAAAAAAGTATCCAACTTTCATGTTATGTCCTTCCTTCATTATATGTTTGCAAGCATTACAAGTTGCAATGTCTATAACTTGGTCTTCAGATTAATAACTTTTCATTTCAATTGAGAACTTTTAGCCCAATTATTAGAACTAAAGAAATTGCACATTATGCCATTAAATAACACGGTGGTAAATCCAAATGCAATATTATGATGATCTTCAAGGATTACATCACTACATCTCCAGAGTGTTTGTGCTTTTAAACTGCAGCAAGAACATCATTATATATATATATATATGAGACTATTGTCTCTTACAATGTACAATAAACAATTGATTAGTACATGTTAACATGCAATAATCAACAAAACATACAAAACTCGTATAAAAACTACTTAAAGAGTAGGATATATTTTTTTTAAAGAGTATCGTGTGATTTATAAAAGAATAATAATATTATCATCATACGGTCACTTGCCTGCATGGTTATCATTAACTAATTTAGTCGCTATTTGACTTGCTAATTGATGGTATCCATAATTTCTAGCCGCTATTTGACCTGCTGTTGATCATGAACATACCCGTAACATATATATACTCTATAAAGAAATTGCGGCTCGTAGCACTTTGCATACATATTCACTTATTTCTGGTTTACAAGGATAAAACCCATAACCCGTGGCAGATCAAAGCGTTGACAACGATCGATACACCATATGGAAAGCATACACGAGTAATCGATTAATGTGTAAAATAGGTGAATTCCAACAATACAATTAGAATAGATGGTTAAGATTATAATTAAATAAAATAATTTCAATCATCCGTATATTACTCTCTCTCTCTCTCTCTCTACTAATCTATATTTATATATACTCACACATCAAACATCTGAAGAATCCTTTAAACTAGTCGTACCCTTGCATACTTTTTTTATTCTTTGTACTCTCTTACTTGTGATAATGTTATATTTATATAGCAGCGCTAAACTAGACAACTAGGCTATAGACTCAGGAATCTGCATTTATAGACATGCCATTCAGCAGAAATGTCCAGTTCAGATTGAGTTTTATGAGTTATTTAATGGTTAAACAAGTTTCTACAACTATTTAAGCAAACAACTAGGCTAAAGACTAGGGAATCTGCACAAGTTGACATGCCCTTAAGCACAAATATCTTGCTCATTGAAATCTCTACTTTGGTAAGGTTAAACCGGTTTCTGCGACTATTTGAGAAGCATATTTGAGTCCTTATCATGGACATAGATATGCATATGGCCGCTGCAAAATGGAACTCTAGTTTCAAGCCAGGACGAATGCACTGAACAATTGTGGGGTCATACGAATCAGAGGAAAGCGACTGAAACATCAAGAAACGACCCTTCGAGAAAGTACGCATTAATTCATATGAATATGCTCGCCTTTAAGTCATTATTATATCAATCTAATGGGGTTTTGGCACGGGTTGAGCCTTTGGGGTTATCACGAGTTACATAAATTTTAAAATGATTGATATCCCATTATTGACTCCACAATTCCCATGATTACCTTTCACTTCAGCCGCATTGCTTATTAGCTGCCGAAGATACGGTGAATACTGAATAGGTGATCCCTATATGGAATAAAAATATTGTAACTAAACATTAAAAAGTTGAAGTCGAAATGACTACATTGCTTTTTGATTTGGTGGATGTGAACTATTGAAAAGACTAGAAATCATTCGATTATGTGGCTCACAATTAATTATGGCAAACACTATTGCATACAACTATGCATTCGGCACGAGTCACTCATTATTTTGTCAATGTTACTCAAATCAAATCGTCCGAATAGTTGCATGCAATTATAAACGAAGTTGGACAATTGAGGGGTTGGAATAAACAAAATTAATTACCAGAGCTATGCTTTTCATAGCTAAATCAATGGATTTAAACTATCTGGAAGTATAAAGACACGCCAAATAAGAGAATCAACATGTATTTATTATTAGGGGAAGTGTGAGTAGTATATATTTTAATATATTTTTAGTTATTAGTTAATTTTTTTTAAAACTATGAGTTTCATTTTTTTTACTTTTAATATTTTTTATATTTTTATAATTTTTAATAAATTTTAGTTAATAATTAAGAATTTATTAAAAGAGTTTAATGTATTAAAAATGTGTTACTAGCTTTTTTTTTATTAATTTAAGTTTAAACATTTATGACATTAATAAAATTTTAAATTAAAAGTAAATCAATGTCACTTTTTTATTTTACGCGTCAATCAATTAGCGAAAGTAAAACTAAATTAGAGATATAGAAAGAAAAATAATATAATATATTTACCCTGTTTACTATTCAAATTTTTTTTACAGTTTTAATAAAAACAAAAGAAAATATAACATAGTAGATTCTCTCTTTTAACCCTAAATAAAATAACGTAAATAATTAGAAGTTATAAGAAAAAATTACGTAAGAACTAAAGATGTAATTTGTCATTAGCAAAAGGAAGCAACATAAAGAAAAAAGAGAGGATCTTATTTCGCTTTGAACTAAAAACACCCAAATTTTATGGCAGACTGGCACAAATTAATTTTGAACATTTTACGTGTAATTGTTTAAATAGTTTTGTTTAGCATGATTATATGTTTAAGATTTAGGTTGGTATAATTTGTTATCGAGATTTTTATTCCTGATAACGATATAAATTTTTGCTGACTGAAATATAATTTATTGTTTTTTGTTTGAATTAATCAGTATAAAACATTATTCTTGGTAATATAATGAAAATCTACATGAGTTTAATTCTTTAATGATAAGTGTAGACGAAGTGTTTGAATTGTTTTTGTCATATTTTAAAAAAAAGACTGCATATAATCTATGTCTCTGTCCACGTGCTGCAGTAGATATGATGCAAGCCATAAAAAGAAATGCACATCAATCATCATGAAAAGAAAGCAATCTAACTGGGGATACTAATCTAATGTTTATATTTCACGCTCCCCAGGCTCAGCTTATGATTAATGATTGTCTGTTGGGTTGATGACTCAGAATATTCAAACCAATCTCAGAAAACGCTAAAGCGAGGGTTTTGTAGGAAACCATAGATATATTAAACTAAAAATAAACAAAATCAAACACACCAGTGCTTGGTATGCACTTAATTTCAAAAAGGAAAAGAAAAAAGAAAAAAAGAAAAATCGCTTCTCCGTTCTCACTACCGCTATAGCAACTTCAATTTAAATTTTAAAATGCAAGAAAGTAATTTTTGTCCATTCTTGCTAACATTAAACCCCGCCACGTGATCATGAGAAAACAAAATACACTTTTACATAAGGGAATGCTAAGTGGAAATTACTTTATGATAAATTACATTATATTATGTGTCTGAATGGAAGTTTGGTGAAGATTGGATTTATATTTCATAAGTACCATGTTCTTTATATTTTGAAATATGTTATGAGTCTTGTAATTTTTTTTAATTTAATTCTCCTATTTTTTTATATGAAAATATATATTATGGGTTAAATTTAATATAAATTTTTAATATTTTTTTTAAATTTTTTTTAGTGATTTAATGGTTAATTTATGTATGATTACCATAATAATATTAACTTTAATTAATTTAAATATTAAATAAATATAATTAATATTATTTATTTATGTTCAAATAAAGTAAGGGTGGTGAATTAGACTTATTTTTTTGTTAAAATTTTAAATTTAATAGTCGAATTAATATATTTTTTGTTAAAAAATATTAGAGATTCCATTTTTAATTCGACATTTGGTGTTATTTAATTTTGAATCCTTATCAAATTTATATTTTATAAAATATAAATATGAAAATAATATAAATTTTGGAAAATATTATAGGTATAACATTTTTAAGTTTTAGATAGGTTTAAATATATGGTTGGTTCTTATAAATTTTGGTATATTTAGAATTGATCCCTAAAATAATTTAATTAGAATTTAGTCCACAACAAATTAATCAAGCAAAAAATAATTATGTCATTAATTTTCATTAGTTAAGTATTAAGTTTGCTAACAAAATTTTAGCTCAACTAGCGTTATCATGTGTAATAGATATTTATCCTTTAAAAATATTTAAAAATAGAGAGTTAAATAAATTTTTGATCCATATAAAAATCATTGTATTTGGACATAAAGAACTTATTTTTTTTTAAGAAATTAAACAAATAAAGAACTAGTTCTATTAACTTGTGAATTGTGAAGTGTTGAGTTGACTATTAAACTTTTAACTTAACATCAACACATATCAAATACTTAATATATATTTATCTTAATTAACATACAATTATCATATTAAATATCTCATTATCTTGATTATTAGTTCAATTTTGTCACTTTTTCTTAATTTTCTCTTTCTTTGTAATTTTTTTTACATAACTAATTTGCAAACAATCGTAATAAAGACTCTTATATATACTCACAAAATTTTCCTGACCATATTCATAAATGCTCATTAGGTTTGGAGTTTAGATAACTTGTAGTGATTGTATGTTAAGAAAAAAATTATAATCAGTATTTGACATGTGATAATGTTAATTTAAAATTTTATTAGTTAACCTACTACTTAATTATTAAAGGTTAATAATAAAAATAATTTTTTTTACTCTCTTAATTTGTTAAAGACTAATTTTAATAGTATTTTTAATAAAATAATATCAAATGTAATAGTTTTTATAAAGACAAAAAATTTACTTAAGTTCATATTATAAAATATTTTTAAATATTGTCTATTAACTAGATAAAAGTGTGTTACATGTCTGACACATGGTAGCGCAGAGTTAAATTTTGATTAACTAATTTAATATTTAAATAATTTTTGTATTCATTTATTAATTAAAAAAATTTTAAAATTATTTTTAAAAACTAATTATAAATATTTTATAAGAATTAAAACTTATTTAAATCATTTAAACATTATATTTCTGTATTACTCTTTTATGTGAGATACCCTCTCTTTGAACTCAATTCTCACATGGGTTTGACAATTAATATACTTGACAAAATATTTAACAAAGTTTACCACAAGTTGGTATCTACAGATAATATAAATTAATCTATCTTCTAATGATTATCAGAATGGTATCATGACCAATTCATTTGAGTGCTTTACTTTTGAAGTTTTGATTGATTATCTATAGTTAGAGTCGTGATTTTACTGCACGATATTGATTATTTTTCTCTGATTTTTAAAGCGAAGTAATGGAGATTAGTTGCTGATGAGAAGTGTAAAAAAAATAAATAGACAATTCTTAGTGCTAGCTAGTTGTTTTGTTATTTTAATTTAATTAATATAAGCAGAATACAATTAGATGGAATTCTGTCCTCAGGTTTATAGTGCTCCATTAAGTAGGAAAAGGGGTTCAAGCAACTTGACAATTTAAGAACTAAGAAGCCACACACGCAAAGTATTCAGTTAAATATCTATACCCCTTTACATTTCTTTAAGTGCCAAATACTAGTTACTTTCATGTTTTCTCAATAATTATTTCTCTTCACTTTTAAATATACAACTAATTCTATTCATGCTACTGTTGTTCATCACAGCAATACATTTTTTAACCCTGCTACGTTTCAGATACTATAAATGATTGATAATTAGTCAGTGACATTGTTAATAATCTTGCTGTAAAACATAATGAGTAAGAATTTAAAATACTTATTTCAATTTTATATACAAAATCAATCATTATCTTTAAAAAGATATTCGTTCTTACACAAAATTGCTATAGGTTAATGACCATACTATCTTAATATACAATGAAACTTTTAAACTAAATAATAAGAAAATTTTTTTTAAACTTAAAAATTTAAAAATATTTAAACTCATATGTTACACACAATAAAAAGTTAGTTACTTGTTTAATAACGAGAATTATTTATAATTAATAATTTAGACGTAAGTAGACAATAATATCTTTTTACTTGAAAGTCATGTCTTTAAAATCAAAAATCAAAAGATACTATACAGAATTTGAAAATTATGTTCTTTCATTATTTAGGGCTATAAAAAATAAATATTATACGTAAATTAACATACCTATTTATGATGGTTCTAACTTAATTTTTATAAAATTTTTATACACTATGAATGTCACAGTAAAAATGTCGTTTCATCTTTTTTAATCATCAACTTTTAAATTTGTAAATATATTTTAAATATAAATGTGATATTTAATATCACAAATCCAATCGTGACAATGATGTGAAATATATATAATCATATTCTATCATATATACATTATTATATTATTATTATTATTTTATTTTCCTATAGCATATTATTAAAGTTTGTCATTAAATTAAAATATCTTACATGTAAAATTTTAGTTTAATAAAAAATTATTTATATCCCATTTATATATATCAAAGTTAACATGTCATATACCTTTAAAATATATGACCACAAATGTCTTTTGATTATACAAAATTGGACACAATTAATCATTATAATATAACGATTAAATCTACATTGAAAGGATAATGTATAATAACAAGCAATCGAGTGTTTTACAAAACAAATTGTAACTCGAGTCATTAAAAATTATCAGGAAAAGGTGATCGAGTTTTACTGGAGTCCATTATCCCAGCATGCACAAAATTGTGTCTTTTAGCGTATTTAGTTACACGCTTTAACGTATATATGTTTATCTTTTATTAAATATAATTTTTACATTAAATTTATTTTTATAAAATTTTAACGTATTTTTTAACAAGTGTTGTATGAGTGGTATATTTTTATCCTAAAACACTATAATTTATGCTAATCCTTAACTTAAGCAGTGATTTAAAACTTTTAAAAATATATTAAAAATTACATTGAAATATATAACAAATTATAAGAATATATATTAATAATATTTTACATAATTTATATACTTTGAATTCTTGGAATGATATCATAGAAGTATTGATTATTATTTGCGTAATTTATATCATTATTGGACGGAAAAAATTGAAT
The DNA here is from genome assembly GCF_003935025.1 of Abrus precatorius. Taxonomy (NCBI): domain Eukaryota; kingdom Viridiplantae; phylum Streptophyta; class Magnoliopsida; order Fabales; family Fabaceae; genus Abrus; species Abrus precatorius. Next base: position 26,989,371 of record NW_020874292.1, on the reverse strand, counting down.
ATCTATGTATAATGGAGATTTATGGTCGGCACTATATTGAAAGGAAAGTAGTGTTAGCACGAAGATTGAGGCAAGGCAACTACTTATGGATATCCAAGAATTCAGTCACATCTAAAGAAAATAAAGATGGCGAAGGCTCTCAAAAGCACAACTTAGAAGAATTTATCGATTGAAATGCGATGAAATCACAGTGTGTTTACGGTGAAAAATGACAATTTGTAAACAAATAATCCAAAAGCAATCTATGGACTGAATTAGGACTTCTTTGAGTTCTTTTAAGTGTGTTGTTAACGTAACAGTAAAATAGACGTCGCAAATTAAACAATTTAGCAAGAGTAGTGAATATGAAACGTGTAAAACTGAATCACAACGTAAAAGTTTTTTACAGAAAAGTGCGAAATAAGAAACAAATCGCAGAAACAAAATAAGCAACAAGCTGAAATTAAAATGCAGAAAGGTAAATGTGCAGAAATGTAAAGGTGCGTGAATATGAACGTACGACTCCTCTCAACAGCGAACAGCGGCCACCATGAGTTTCCTTGTAGCTGGTCTCTGGCGTGGTGCAGGGTTTCAGCATTTCAGAGAATTTAGGTGCGGTGTCAGGATACAAAGAGTCGTCCATTGTAAAATGGCGCTTTGGAGTATTTATAAGCAGGAAGATCACCACCGTTCTCCTCCTTTTGCAGGCACTTCTTAGTAATTACCTTCAACTGTTGATGCCCATTATCCACGATTGCTTGTGATCGTGCTGTTGGTTGGGGCTTCTTTCATAACTGTTGTCGCTCACGATCTCTTTTGCGTAGTGGTGAATGTTGATGACTGCTGGTAACTGCTTTTGGATTTTGCAATTACTTGACCTATCAAGACTTCTGTTTTTTTATCTTTCGATTATTTCTGAGAGAATTCTAAGAGGCTCATTTTAGTATTATGGCCTTAGAATAATTTCTCCTTAACTTCTCTTTTCGACTAATTCTGGAGTTTTGAGAGCTTGTTTGGAGGAAATCTGGAGCTCAACCAAGTTTGTGAACTTAGAATATTTTCTTATCACTTCTTGTTTTTCGAGCAGTTTTGGGTGTCAGGGACTTGGAAACTCCTTGAAAAAACCTTCAATTTTGTGGACTTAGAATATTTTCTTGTCTTTCAAGCAGTTTTAGAGAAAAATCCCTACTGTGACAAAATCTTTTAATAATAGCTCGATGTGTCCCTTTTTAATAAAAACTAAAGGTCTTGAATGATCTTCCAATATTCTCTTATGTTCAGGCCTATTTTTTTGCTCCTTCTTGACCCTCAAAATTTTTGTCGAAATGTAATTTCCTTTAACATGATTTTTAACTAAAATTTTTCTTACCCCAAACATTGTGCAAACGCGAGTTATGGTCCTTCCTTTGTTAACGGTTTAATGACCACTGTAGCAATTACTCAACATCGTAGCCATTTATATTTGTACGACAGAACGAGCTTACATGCTAGAACATGTCACCTTTTGTGGTAAGAAATAGACTTTTTTTTTTTTTCAAAAAGATTTAGAGAATTACGTAGCCTCTTTAAGAATACTATATTTTTAAAAGTTTTGACATAATATGAAGAGACTAATTTTTTATTAAAAAATAGATTGACAAGAAAATTATTCTAAGTCCACAAAAATGAAGGCTTTTTTTATGAGTTTCTGAGGATTTTTCTAGTCCCTGCACTAAAAATAACCAAAACTAGTAAAAAAAAAAAAGGAGTAACAAGAAAATTATTCTAAGTCCATAAAACTGAAGGTGTTTTTTGAGGATTTTCTAGTCTCTAAACTGAAAATAACCAAAACTGAGTAGATCCTAGACTTCACTTAGAATAACTCAAAAAGTAGAAATTAATAGAGAAATTATTTTAAGTCCACAAGACTCAAAGAGCTCTTAGATTTTCTCTTGAATTGGTCAAAAAGTAAGAATTGAAGGAGAAATTATTCTAAGTCTACAAAAGTAAAAGAGTTCTCAGATTTTCTCCAGAATTATTCTAAGTCTACAAGACTAAATGAATTTTCAGATTTCTCTCAAAATTGGTTGAAAAGTAGGAATTGAGGGAGAAAATATTACAAGTCCATAAGAGACATGATAGGGTTAAAAGTGATCATTAGCGATTACCAACGGTTACTATCAGTTGAAGATTCAAGACACAAAGAAAGATTGTGGGCAGTAGCAGTTATGAAAGAAGTCACAATCATCAGCACGATCAGAAGTAGTCATAGATAATTGGTAGCAGCGGTTGAAGACAAGCACATATAGAAGACAGACAGTTGCTGATAAGTACCCGCGAAAAGAGAAGAATGATGGTAGTCCATCTGCCTATAAATACTACAAAGCTTCATTTTTCAAAGGACGACTTTTTGCACTCAGACACTACACCCAAACTCTCTGCACGCTGAAAACCTACACCGCGCCAAACACCAGCTACCAAGAGACTCACGGTTATTGGTGTTCGTTGTTGCTAGGAGTCATACATTATGTTCTTGCACATTTGCATTTCTACTATTTGTTTTAGTTCATTTTGCTTGTTTTTGTTCTTGCAATTTAGTTCTTATTTAACACGTCTATATAAAACTTCTACATTCAATTTAGTTCTATGTAATTATTATTTACTATTTTTGCTTAATATTTTGCTTTACAATATCAATTTAAATATTATATTTAACGATACGTTTAAAAGAACTCAAAAGAACCTAAAATCCAGTCCTCAAATTACTCTTTAATTTTTTTGTTTATAACCTACAATTTTCACTGTAAACACCTTTATTATTTTTATACTTCTTAATTATAATATATTTTTTTAATATGCATACACAATAGAATATTACCAATTGAAAATTATAGTTCTTAATTATAATATATATTTTCATGAGGTTATTGATGCACGTTTTTAGCAAAACTTTGTATTACTTTTTGAAAGTATAAGTTTGTACGCTCTAACGTTCAGTTGTATGGGAAACAAAGGAAGTGTCTAAAACATATGGTCTAATCAAAGTCATTGGATGGTCAAAAAGTTCTCTTGTTTACTCATTACTGTCGTCAATTTGTTCATCATCCACCTCAAAAAAAATTCTATATCCTTCCTTTGAAATCTCCGCAAGTCAACACTTTACAGAAAATATTTATTGAGCTTCATCCTTAACACTTAAAATTCAGTGAACACCAAAATATTAAGTTAGATCTAATTAAATTTAAAATTTTATTAAACTCAACTTTCAAGATTAAAGATAAGCAACTAATAATAGTAAAATTTTATTAAAAAAAATATTTATTATATTTTTATAAATTTAATATAATAATTATGTTTTTTTCATAAAAATTTTATATTTGTAGATAATTAAACTCAACTTTTTAAAGGTTGAGATTAACAAAATCTTAAAGTTATTTTACATAAAATTATTATTAAGTGTATTATTTTACTAAATTTAAGATTTAATGTTATTTCATATATATACATAGATATATTAAAGTCATTTTAATTTTATTTATATTTATATTTATAAATGTCCATACAGCACATGTGATACTTAACAATACCTAATATTTTCTATAATTATATATTTTAAATATTTATTTTTATTGCATTTTAATTTTTATATTTTTATTAAAAAATTATTTCAACTAAATTATTTTTTAGTTCATATTTTTATATTTTAATTCTATTTATAAATATTCATATAGTACATGAGTTATATATTTGACACCACGTCTTTAATACTTATGTATTTATAAGAAAGTAAATAATTATTACAATTTATAAAAAAAAAATAACAACAAACTAAATAATGAAAGTTGAATGTATTTATTTTGTAACTATTGATACTTTTAAAACACAAATTTAAATAGAAAAATAATCACAATTAATTAAAAGTAACCTATAATAATTATTAGAATTAATATAATAAATTTAAAGAATTATAAAATTAAAATTATAACTATGAATATTTAACAAAAATTATATGAAAAAAATAAAAAAATGACAATTGATTAAACTTATATAATAAAAATTATTAAATTTTATTTAAAAGATTTTAAAAAATAATGACAACTGCTATGATAAAAAAAGATACATATGAAAAAATAAACTTTTAAAATTTAAATATTCTGTAGCCTTAATATAACATTAAATAATGTATTAAATACATTATAAATTTAAATATTTAATTATAATACAGATAAAATGATAAATAATTTTTATTTTACTTTTTTGTTGATTTATGTAAATTTATATTAGTTAGTGTAATTTTAAACATATATTGAACTTTTTTTTTATATTTTGAAAAAATTATTTTCAACCAACAATATACATGTCTGTGTAAAAATTTACCACAAGTGTTTAAGACTTTATGTAATTTTAACAAAATAAATACTCATGAAGATTTATAAAAAATAACAACAAATTAAACATTAAGATTTGAATATATTTATTTTTTATTTGTTGATTTATGTAAGTTTATGTTAGTTATTTTAATTTTAAATGTATATGTATAATTTTTTAAAATTTTAACAACTTTATTTTGAAATAATAAATATATATAAAATTAACTACACTATAAATTAAAATACATAATTATATTTTACATATAAATTAATAAATAAAATATAATTTAATTTTAAATTTCAACTTTCATTTATTAATTATGTAAATATTTATCAAATATTATCACAAATGGATATTAATAATTATATATTTTAAAGTTTTTTTACAAAACTATTTTCGACAAACAATCTATCTATATTTACATATATATATATAGAGTTCAATAAACATAATCATTTAATGTTATATATATATATATATATATATATTTTACATTTATATTAAATTATTTTTTATATGATTATCAATTGATCAATAATTAATAAATAAATTAAATTTTAATGTGATAAAAATAAGCTTAAATAAAGCATAAATAATAGCCATAGAGACATATAATTACAATATAAATAAAAAATAAAAATCATTAAAATAATTTTATCTTTTATTATATCACTAAATATGACTTAAATAAATTATAAGAATAATTTTACCTCCACCTTCACATATATAAATAAATTTTTATACAATTTTTAAAAATTAGCTGATTTTTTATTATTTTACTTTATTTTTTATTTCATAATATTTTGGCTCTCAATATTTGTTTAAATAAGTAAGTGTATATATTTTAATTTAATAACATTTTTATTTTTATAAAAATATATTTTTCAATAAATATTAATATTTTTATTTTTATATTTTTATTAAGTGTCAATATAATTATTTATAACTAAATAACTATAAATTATATCAAAGTATTTTATTTATTATTTGTTGAACAAGTATAAAACTCCATTAGTTTCAGGCAGTATTATAAGTTGAATTTTATTTTTATATGGTAAAATTTTATCGAAATTGTGAATATTAAACTAACAAATACATGCTAGGTAGATCAAATTAGGCTATTGAATTATATATGTTTATATTTTTAAATTTGTAAAAATAATTGTTTTTACGAGTTTCAATACTTTTAAAAAAAAATTATCCTGCAAACAAGTGTATTCATCAATTATAATAAAATAAATTATTTTAATTTTTTTGATATTTTTTCATAAAATTCATAATTATAAGCACTTAATATTAATGTTCATTAAATATCAAGTAGACATAATGGTTAAGAATTTTCAGGTGGAAAATAAGAAACAAGATAATTTAAGGAATTAAAAAAAATAAAACGTGGTGAAATCATATGATAAGATTTATATGAATAAAAACTTTAGATTTTTATTTTTTTTCTTATGATTACCTAAATATATTTTAATTTAATTTCAATCAATTATATTAATATAATTACCAGTCATCTAAGTAATTATTATCATTATATAATCATTATAAAATAATGATAATTTTTTTATGTATATGTCATCCTAATAATTACTGAAAATAATATATAAATAAAAATATTAAGATTTATAGACTTGTTAAATTTAATTAGTTGATTGGAAATTTGTATAATAGATTAATTTTTATATCCTTTAAAGTTAAATTATCTTTTAGTTCTGTTAACCTATGATTGCGTAGTAATTAATAAACTATAATTAATTTTTAAGTGACTAATTTAAAATCACAATATTAACAAAGAAACAATTTTAATAAATAACTAACAATAATATCATAAAATTATATCTAAATTCAAAAATATTGCATTACAAGTATACACTTCAACTAATTATTTGATAATTTGATAATACTAAAAAATTATTTGATAAAAATTATTAACAAAATCCGTACTCTAGAATAATTACTGTGTATTTAAAGGGAAAAAAATTGTCATTTACCTCCTTTATTTCTATACTAATTTGAGACTTAATGGCAGTACTCTCTAAGTATCTGCATACTTTAGGTTATAAAATAATACATTATCTTGCTTGTATATATGTTTGTAGGATTTGTCATTTGCAGTTACATGAAATAATTAAAAATTATCAACTTCTCAAATGACAATTAGAATGAAATATAGATTTTTAAGGATTATCAATATTCAAATACTACAGTAAACATTCAATTTATCTAAGTTGAATTAAATAATATCATTATAAACCGTGAAACTCTTGTTCTTTTTGTTTTTTTTAGTTTAATAGATCTCATTTTAATATATTTAATTGTTTGAGCGATTTTTGTTGAAGATTAATTATTCAAATAAATAAATTAGGAAAAAAACTCATCGAATAGTCAACTAGAATATATTGTCATGTCAAAAATCAACTTAAGAGAGAGAACTGAACACTAAAAGTGATGTATAAACACCAACAAACATTGCAGGAAAATAATTGTTATAGACATGATATAAGTCACAATTCAGTAGATTCACGACTTGAGAAAAATCATAGGTGCATGAGAATATTATTTTGATTGTGGGATCCAGTTAATTAAGTGGAATCCATTCAAGTTCTTGCGATGACTGAAATGCATTTTATTACGTAAATCAGTAATTTTTTTAATAAAGATATATCACAAAATTAAATTATTTTTAAATTTAATAAATGTAAATGAAATAAATATTATATTAATAAGTGCTAAATAAAGCTAAATTAAATTTTTAATTAAAATATAAGATATAATATAAAAAAACACATATCATGATAAAGAAAAATTACTAAAAATATTTTCATAAAAATAAACACTCTTGAAAATAATTTTATTTAAGAATTAATACTTACACTTTTATATAGAGAAGTCAATAATATTTTTATTTTTATTTTTTACAACTCTATCTTTTATTGACAAACAACCATGTTATACTTTTTGAAAAAGTAAAATAAATATTGGGTGAAAATGATGAGATGGGGGCAAGCCATAAAATAAATTTAGTGTTCATCATAGGTAAAAGAAGGTTAAAAAATATTTGAAGAATTTGAAAAGATCAAATGATATTTTATTTAATATTTATATTTTTCTCAGCATTCTGAAAACATCAATAGGGATTTTCTTAAAATAAAAAATGTTATGCACTCCCTAAAGCACTAGCAAGCCACACCTTTTTGTTCTACATTTTAAAATGAAACCTAAGACTCATCTTTACATATTGGTGAAGAGATTTTTTAAGTGGTCTTTAAATAACCTTCTAATAGGACCTACTAAAGGGTGGAAAATTAAATAAATACTAACTGAAATGAAAAAATTTTGAAAAATTAATACCCACTAGCAAGAAAGGATTTAGAAAATAATTGACGAAATAAGTCAATATTCTTTAAAACAAAAATTTAGCAGTTACTAACAAGTTTCTTACACACTAACGTCCTTAAAAATTTAAAAATATATAATTGTCGTTAAAGAAAAATATAATATAATAAAAGATGTTTTCGTTGTCATGAATAAATAAGATATTTGATTACATAAAAAAAAATTAAAAATTAAAAATAAATTAAAAATATAAAAATTTGAATCAACGATTAGTTAAATTTATAAATTTCGATTTCAAAAACTAAAGATATTAATATTGTCTAAATTAAAGTAATACTATTTTAAAAAAATAACAACTTATAAGATGCTTATGTAACATATTAATATAAAAAAAACTCTTAAACCATATTTGATTTCTGTTTTAAAAATAATTTTAAAAAATAAAAAATATAATACATTTTATTTTTAAAAACAGAAAACTAATTTTTTTTAAAAATCAAACATTCTCTAGTATCACGAATAAAAAAAATGCAAACTGAAATTGAATTTATATGATTGTCTAAATGAATAAATTATAAAAGTGTAGATATTTAAAAATGAAAAAGAAATTGAAGAGGAGGGAGAAGCGAGCCCAACCTTGGTTGCAAATTGCAATATGCATCGATGTCCTCGGTGTATGTTCTTGGGCTCTTAAATAGTGCCTCTTACGTGTTGTATTAGTAACTCATTAACTTCTTATCTCATTTTATTACTCTAATTTGTTGAATTCCAGGAATGGGAAAGCATGCACCTTTTTCATGCGAAACCCCCGAAGGTGGGCCTCCACAACTCTTCTTAGTATAAATACCACTATGGCGTTCCTTTGCTACGCCACAAAATCAGTGATCACTCACTAATACATCGCTTTCCAAACGCTTCCTTCGCATAACGTCTCCTTAAACTACTACTTCTATCACCCCAATTCATATTCATAACAAATTCATCATCATCATACTCTTTAATTCACGCACTCCTCCTCTCCCAAGCTGCACCATCTACTACCTTTTTTATATCCTTTTCCGCTGCTCGTCGCATCTTAATTTGACAGTGACGGTACGTACACTTACGGTGGTCCATTTTAATTACATGTGGGCTACTGTATTTTTTATTTACTTTTTCATTGTTACTATACTGTTAACTACTTTGTTCATCCCCTGCTTTAAGCTCTGTTTCGGAAGTCAAATATCATTCATTTCCCTTATAATTCGTATATATCTTATCCTAAACATACATGCCGTTGCTTGCAGCCTGAGCTTGTTTGTTTTTATCTCCTCTCTCCTTTCCCTTGGTAGATTCCTTTTTAATTGAGTGTGTTAAGTTAAGGAAAATATAAAAAGCAAGTTTGATTTCATGACACACACACGAAATATAAAATTTCTCTTTCCTAGTCGTGTGTATTGTATGCTTATCCATTTGCTGATGGATTAAAATTGATATGTAATAGGTTGAACAAAAATATCTCGTGGTAATTAACAAATTGTATATAAATTAATAAGTATGAGGTGGATAGGTTATAGTGGTTTATTACATAAAGTAAATGTTTGATCAACGTGTGCAGGTATAGTGAAAGAAAATGAAAATCTCAATATCAGCGTGTGCCTGCAAGCAAGAGCTACCCCTAGTAAATTTCCAAAAGGGATTAACGATGGAGGCGTTGTTTAAGCAAAGGAAGGATAAGGTGGTAGTGATAATGGGGGCCACGGGAACCGGCAAGACGAAGTTGGCCATAGACGTGGCAAAACACTTGTATCCAGCGGAGATAGTGAACTCAGATAAAATGCAAGTTTACAAAGGTCTTGACATCACGACCAATAAGGTGAGTGAAGAAGAGTGTGGTGGAGTCCCACATCATCTGCTTGGCACAATTGATCCTAATTTAAATTTCACAGCCAACGAGTTCTGTCGCTACGCTACTTTGGCCATCGATTCCATTGTGGAAAGGGATGGCTTACCCATCATTGCTGGCGGGTCCAACTCTTACATAGACGCGTTGGTGAACCATCACACGCAGTTTAGGCTAAGGTATGAGTGTTGTTTCCTCTGGGTCGACGTGTCCCTCCCAGTGCTTCATTCCTCCCTCCGCACACGTGTGGACCGCATGATCGAAGCTGGCCAAGTCGACGAGGTTCGTCAATTCTTCCAACCTCACGCCGATTACACCAAAGGGATCCGAAGGGCCATTGGGGTCCCCGAATTCGACGATTTTCTCAGAGCAGAGGCTTCTTCCGCCGATGAGAAAACCAAAAAGAAGCTTCTAGAAGCTGCCATTGCTAGGATCAAGGTTAACAACTGCACGCTCGCCAATCGCCAGCTTCAGAAGATTCATCGCTTGCACGGTTTGTGGAAACGGACCATGCACCATCTCGACGCCACCGAGGCGGTCCTCAATAGCGGCTGTGAGGACACGTGGCACCATCACGTCCTCGCCAGGAGTTTAGCAATACTTCACAAGTTTCTTTACGAGGAAACGCATGTTCCCGCCGGAATTATGTCAACCAAAGATGTAATCGCCGCTGTTTCTACGCCGCCGCCGCCGCCCAAGGTAGCAATGGCTGCTACCCATTAGAGGTAGGGCCGGAGAATCTATACACAAAGCGCGCATGCTTCAACGCTATGCCATTCCCACATCTTTTTCTTTTTCTTTTTCTTTTTTTCAGGTCATGTCATTGGTAGTAAATGTTTTACTTACTATAAATATAAATATAAATATAATATATATATATATATATATATATATATATATGGAAAATGTAATTTTTTTTTGGGTTACATCAGTATCAAGAATACTTAAGTGTATTCGTATAAATTAATTAAATATGTTAATGGAGCATAGCATATACTATCGCTGCTTTGTTGGCTAATGCTGTGGACCTGCGGTGTTACAGTTGCGCTCGGGAAATGCTTGTTAAATTGGATACTGATGTGACGGAATTTTTTTATCTTTTGACACTTAAAAAGATAATCTTATATACTTCTTATATTGTGAAAGCCGGTGTGATTGGTAAATATTCAAGAAAAAAAATTGAAGGATGATTACTCACTTGCCATCACTATCAATGCATTAGGACTCGTAACTTTCGTTTGGAAGAAATATTTTTTTATAGGAGTACAAATTTGTTTTGCAAGAAAAATAGTAGAGGAAGAAAGTTCATTACCATTTTAATCTCCATTAAATATAAAATATAATCGTTATAGCAGTAGAAATTTTTATTCTTATTTCTTTCTTCTTAAACCCTGCAGTTTCGATTGTTTTTTAGCCATTGTAAAGTTGTGATACATCTTAACAAAATTTATCATAGGGCACACTTTTAAAAACAAATTTTAAGGAAACAGGTTTTTCGTATCTTAATCAACTGAGAGTTTGAGTAGACTCAAAATCATAAAACAAAAAGATGAAGTGAAATTCTTAGTTTATGTTTGAGTTATAGTTGCTATGTCTTAAATTATACCACCATTACTGTTATTTATAAGAACAAGTACCTAAGATCAGTAAAAAGTAGTTAATTTCATAAATTTATACTCTATTTCGTAAATATTCATAGTATTAAATGGTCAAATTAATATGTTGTATATTAAATGAATAATGAGAACTTCATCAAACACAACTTATAATAAATAAGAGTATACAAAGATTTTAACAATTAATACATTTAATTTTCTTATATTTAAGATTAAAATAATTTAGATAGTTATTTTTTATAAATAGAACCAAAGATAATACTTAAAAAATATAAATTAAGTTTCTGGCAGGAATAACACAGTCAACAAAAATATATTTGAGTCTTAAATGAATATTATTTTAAATTATAAATCATAAATATTGAACACAAATTAAAAAACCTTTCCATAAACAAATCCCATAAAAGAAAAACCTTTTATTTAAAAAAGAAAAATAAAAATGTTAATTTATATATAAAAAAATTATTGTCTATCAATTAAATTTTGTTCTTCCATAAGCACAAGCAATAGCATAATGTAAAATTTGCATCTGAACATCGAAGTACCTATATTTGGCGGCCGTACAGTGGAGAAGCAATATTGGGATCCGGGAAAGACGGTTAAAGTGGATGAGTTGTTGTATAACTGTAAACAATAGTATATCGAAAATGTTTTATAGGGGTTTATTCTTGGAGATAGAAAGGAATAGAAGAGATTAAAGAGATAAATATATATATATAAAAGATAAGAATTTTATTTATAAATTCAAAATAATTTATCTTTTTAAATTTTAAAAAAATTAAACAAAAAATATTTAGAAATTAAAAAAAATATTTTTTAATTTATAAAAATTGATTTGTAAGTTTATAAAGTGAAAGATGAAAAAAGTATTTACTTTGCGCAATGGGGAGCTAGACCTTTTAGTGAGCGATCCGTACTGATAGTTTGTGGTGCGCCTGCATCAAGCATGATCGATTAAAGTTGGCTCTTTGGTGGGTCCAATTTAAAAGGTTGAATTTGATCACAGTTACTGATTGATAGGTGATGGAATGGGAGTATAAGTCCCATGTCCCACTAATGGTGGTGGGGACCAGAGGAGAAGGGAATGGCGTTTCGGTCTTTTCATGTGCCATTTTCTGCGGATCCCAGATTGGACTTGTGTAAGGCCGTGCCTCCTTCCCACCATGAAAATGACACATTATAACATGTACTCCACTACGTACATTTATTATATATATATATATACACACACATGAATAAGATATGTGTCCGCTTCATCCACTTAATGCACTCTCAATCACCGTCTATTCAAGATCGAGCGGGTGAGGAACGAGGCCAACCCCAGTGCAACAAACAGGGACGTATGATTTGATTGAGTTGAACGTCCTTGATAATGTGATATCGATCCATCCATAGATCAACATGAGTTGAGCTGGGTTCTCATCATTTTCGACTAATGATGGGTACAATTCCTCTAAAGTTTATACTAAACTTTTAGAATGCGGTATACAATTCCTCCACAATATATTATTCACGTTTAACTGCCTCTTTTATTATTAACTTAATTACGTAGACAAGTTTCTATATATTTTATAAATCAATATGTCAGTAAAAGTATTCAATGAATTATCCATCATATTCTTATGCTAAGTGAATAGGGAATCTGGAAAAAGAGACAAAAGGGGGGAAAGGTTATTTAAAAAGGTGGGGGCAATACTCTCGCAGAAGCCCTATGTCTTCTTCATCTCTCATGATTCCAACCAATATATAACACACAGCTTGCCTTTATACTCCCACTCACCACCCCATATTTTAAAGGTTAAAGTGGACCCATTACGGGCATATTGAAAAAAAATACATCTTTTGTTCTTAAGCACTTTCGCTTTTAATTCCCCTACCTCCCCTTTCGAGTATAGAGAATTTTACAAAAACAATTGCTTGTACTATATCTGGGAAATCCTTGAAAACACACACACACACACATATATATGTTAACTAACAATGCATATATATGTGTGGTCAAAATCACCTTTAGTAAAGAGGCATAGTCTTGCCTTTGCATCTTATATAAAAAGAAAAGAGAAAAAAAAAAAAAAGACAGTACGAGTAATGATTTTCCAACGCTTCCATGAGCATCTTGGTCCACATCAAACATGCATAGAATATATTTTCCAAAGGTTATAATATAAAAGTATAGTATCTGTTCTTATCAGTTCAGTAACTGTATGAAAGTGATTTATATGCATTTCATCACTACCAAATTATCTATATTTTAATTAATAGATATCATTATCAATTAATAAGGTTACTTAGGGCTTCTCGTGGCTGACATTTGTAAATGCCGGAACACAACGTCAACTTGTAGTATATTATCAATATAATTAACATTGCTGCCAACAGGGTTCGTTACAAGCCTCGATATATCGGTGGATCAGTGTATATTGAGATCGACAGAAATCATTATTAACGAAATGCGATATATATTATACATGTGTGAGCAACATTCAAATTGTATCACGATATTTTAAATACTAAATATGTCACTAATCTGAACCATTATGCTTAAACTCTGCGTTTTTATTCTTCTTAGGTTTCGTACAGAAACCCAAAATATATGATTTTTTAGTCAATAAAACAGAACCAAACTTCTTACATATAGAATCATATATAGAACCCAAAAGAAAAAAAAATCTTATGAAAACTATCAATTTCTTATGCGAAGTCATACGTGTATGACAAGCCATGAACTTAAGTTCATCGGTAGCGGTTTGTTATATATATAATCAAATATGTTATCATTAAGCATTAAATTTAAATATTACTTAATAACTTTTATAAAATATAAAATTAATTAATTCAATAATAATTTGAAAGTTTTTATTAAATAAATAAATTTGATAAAAAAATAAAACTAATAAGTATTTTATCATATTATTTAATTTTAATGTATCTTATATTTTTAAAATATAAGTAAATATTAAATTATAAATAATATATTTATAAACTAAATATTAAAATTATGTAAAATTTAATATATATGATTGTAAAGATAATATAAAATAATTCAATTGTCAGATGGATCAATATCATATTTTATAAAAAAATATTAAATAATATAGATATTTAAGTTGACACTTATTTCTTGATTTTGCTCTACATAGAATGGGAGTAACTTAGAGCTTAAATAAAGTAAATATTTTATATGCATTCATGCGCTGGGTGTGGGAACAAGAATTAAATTTGAACAACACCACAGACGGGTGCTTCCTGAATTGAGAGATGCTTGATGGGAATAAACAAAGTAAAGGCGAACGAAGAGGAAGATAAAACATTTCTGCCCTACAGCTTTCATGCTCTTCCGTGTCATTTGTCATCACAAATGCCATCTCTCTCTCACACTGTTGTGGCTTCTTTCTACAAAAAGACTAGTCAAGTAACACCAAAGAATCCAAATTCGGTATGAATCTAAAGTAATAGACGAGCGCATGGGGATACATTCTAAATGCATCTTCTAGTAATCTCAAACCCATTGCACTTTTTCCCTAATAAAAGAAAGATTAGGGAAAAAGTGCAATGGGTTTGTATGCATGGATATAATATCTTTGTAGGTCATGAGTTCGACATGGTACAAAATGCCAGCCACGAAGGGTAAGCGAAAGAGTACTATGAATTTGTCCTCCTTCCCCTACGTTATTGTCCCCTTTTTTCCTGAGTGATCATAATTATAAGAAAGTTAAAGATTGATTGAGATAGGATCCATAAATCCCCTTTGTCTCGGAATGATCATCGGGCGAGTTGGTATGGTTCCCAATTCTATTTAGATAGAAGTATATTGTTGAAATGAACTCGAGTGTATCGTCACTATATTTGATACTTCTTTTACGGCGCGCATTCCACTACATAAAGATCAAAGGTACGTATGTGAACGACAACATATGATATAACAGTATCTCTATCAATCGCCATCTGTGTGATTATCATTAAATCTGAGTATACACGAGGACAATATATTATTCTACTTTGATTCACGAAACGTTAATATTTCATCAAATAAATGTTATGGCACCTTTGTCCTAAGCCAACCCGACATAATGTTGGAAATCCAGTTCTAATAAACCCTCTAAATCATTTAAAGAATACAACTAAGACATTTAAAATTTAAGTAATTAAACTATTTTAACCTAAACATTTAGGATGAAATTGTTCGACATCTATTTCTATTTATTAAATTAAAAAGCGTTTATCTGATAAAAACAATTTCTTATCCTAGTTTTTCTTAAGAAATGACACGCATTGTTTTTATTTGATATTTTTAAAAATCAAATTCAAATTAACTATTTCATTAACCTTGCATATCGTTCCTTTTAATCTCAAATTCATTGATATATTTTCATTTGAATTAAAAAGGAAAAAATATACAACCAATACTCATAATTTCGCAAAACTAGAGATTGAGAATCAACTTTGTAAGAAGACAGTTAATGTAATAATTAGTATTAAATTTGATTGCACAAACAAATACGGAAAAAATAACTGATTTTTTCAATATGAAATATATATTTATGGCGGACTCGAGCTAGTGGAGGTAATTTAATTAGTAAAAAAATTTACAATTAACAATAATATTATGACATCAAAATAATTGTATAAATGTTAAATTTTATGAAAATTAAATTTAAGACACAAAATCAAGTACATATTTCACTATTATTTTTTTTACATAATCTTATGTTTTGAAATAGTTAATTTATCGTCAATGTTGTTTACATATGTTTTCAATATAATTCAGTAGATAATAAAAAATTATTTAAAATCTAAAAAATTATATTTACTCTTATATACACATTTGTGTGTGTATACATATGCATGCTTGATTAGAAATCCTCACAAGCAAAAGTTTGATTTTAATTCTTGAGTTGGACTTGGAGGTGGTAGTGAGTAAAATCTTTTCTCAAAGCGACAAATCCCAAATTCAAACTTCTAACTTACAATAACTTAATTAATTAAAAATATCTATAAGAAACTGAAATCTATAAATTAATCAAACAAAAATTAATTCACCCAAAAAATTATAAAGATTAATTGATTTTAATTGTTTTTTAAATAAAAATGCATAAATATTACGTGAGGTTTGGAATGGACAATGAAATCACTAACGGCTAAGGGTAAGTCTCTCGTCGACCTCTCCCATACGTTCTCTTGCACTTGCACTGTTTGGTTTGACATCTTCTTTCATATTTTTAATTTATATAATATTCTTAACTTGCTTTTCTACACAGGTTTCTTAAATTTGAAGTAGAAGTAGTTATTAAGTCAAAAATAGCAGAAAGGGAATTAACCGAGATTAAGTGAGTTGAGAAAAGTTGATGGATCATAGGCTTGATTCAGAAAGCAAATTATTTAGTTAGTAGAGAGTCTCTAGTTGAGAAGCTCCGTAGCCAATGACCATATTAGTCAAGTTGTTGATTTAGTCAATTGAAAATATTTTGGGCCCTATTTAATAATCTTGAGATTCATTAAAGTATATAATTCTTTTTAACAGTTATATAACGATATTATTAAAAAAATCATTTAGAATAGAAGTATTTGTCAAGTTATCTTTCTTAGAGATTTATTCATATACTCAAAAAATAATATTTTTTATTTTTTAAAACTATTAAGAAATTATACTATTTTTAACTAATATTTTATTTTTGATTTTGTCTAAATTTACAATGATAAAACACCTAATAAATAATAATAAAAATATACAACAACAAAATTTAATTTGCAAAACTCCTTGAATGTCCCTTGAATTTTTAAATAAAGTTACGAATTTTAATCAAAATATCTAAACCAAATATATAAAAATAACAATACTAAATGTTTAGTTAAGGTAATTCTCAAATGTATAGTATGTCTATTTTTTCTTGACTTTATTAATCGATTTGGAGTGCAATACTTGCCTCTAAAATCAGTAATGTACTACATCACGTAATAAAAAATAAATAAATAAACATCTAACTTTATATGTGAACATAGTGGTGTAAAGTTCTACCAAATAATGTTAGTAATTTTTCACAACCACTACATTGAAAATAGATTGGAAGAGAAGAGATAAGATACAGGAGACAGAAAAACTTTAACAATGTTGAGAGATAACGAGTGTGGTAAAAATGGTTTTGATAGTAGTAATGAAACGTTGTGTAAAATTATAAGGCTTTTAAGCAAGGAATTTAGATGACATTAAGAAAGAACGAGAATGATGAGGAAGAATTCAACAATGATGTTGAGAGAGAATGGAAGTTAAATTAGTAAAAAAGAGACAATGATAAAGGGAAGGAAAAGGGCTTCGTCAAAGATAAACAAATAAAAGACAAAAAAAAAAAAAAAAAAAAAAAGCGAGGCGAGGATGTAAAAAAATAAGAAATTTAAAAACTCTTTTCTTAGGAAGTGATTATAATAATCACTAAAAAAACTCTTTCTTGGTGATTATTTAAATAATCAGTTACTAAATATTGCAACATATTTTAGCAATTTATACAATAAAATGCTAAAAAGGGTTATAGTTTATTTTTATTTTTAATTATTTTTAGTTATTTTTTATCTTAATTGCTAAAAAAAGACTTATCTTATCTTGAACAGTCCTTGAGTAATTGACGTTATAAGAGTCTCAGTCTACTGTAATGACCGGGAGCCATGAAAATACTCTTAATTTTTGGCCTTCTAAGCAAGTCATAAAGCGTTTATTTGGATATGAAGATAAACTGAATGTGAAGTTATTTTTACGATTTCTTAGACATCTTAACAAAGATTTTCCAAGTTAAAAACTTAGTTTTTCAAGCAATGCACATTAAAACGTGAATATAAACGTACCTTAAAGCCCGTCTCTATTATTATTAGGAACAAGAAAAGTACCATAGGATCTCTTTGTCTACATCTCCTGAAGATTTTGAACTCTCTTGTGGATTGTTATTAACTAACATTGATACGGAGGAGAAAACGAGGTACGTTCGAATTCAGTGTCTTCCCTTGTCACTGTAGTCCAATATACCAAAAAATGCAGTGTAGAGAATCCCAACAAACAAAATCATACATAAACTTTATTAAAATCAGGTTGGAAAATGAAGCATGGCCGTCCATGCCTCCGACCGTAATCAACAATCTCATTTGTAATACAACGTCGATTCGACATCTTCACATCATTAAAATAAATCCGAATCCCCAGTTGTGTTATTTTTAACAAAATCTATTTGTCTAAACCGTCCGTGCGATAATTGACCATAGACTTTGCCCTTATATGACACGACATTTTTAGCATGAGGACTGATCTGAGTCCAGTTTGGAGCAGGTTCTAAGTATGTGGGAGTGTTATACGGACGGTGCGTCATTTAATAGCTTGTTCAAAATGCACACTTGGATGCACCTCTCTCACTGACTCTCTAACCACTCCTGTAACGTCAAATACCAGCCAAATACTGCACGTGTGCATGCTTTTGCCAAAACATGCAAACGCATCAAAAAGTCAAAAAGTGTGGCTACGAACTTCCTATTTGGGTCATATGTTCACCCCAATTTTGAGTAATGCCCTATTTATTGTGGGCCACCTATTGACTATTGCCGTTTGATCGCTTTATTATTTCCTTCGTATATCCCTTGTGTACTTGTTTTGTTTCGTGTATAACTCTATCCAAAGCATAAATCGTGCATTTTGTTTTGACCCTTTTTTCTCTACCCCACTGTCCCAGCTCTTACTTTGGTTTGTTTTGGGCTAATTTGTTGCATTTTGCTAGGTCTTCTTCGGAGCATGTGTCTTTAGTGGGTGTGAGAGATATTTGTAGTCCCCATTAGTTGATTCTCACAACTAAATTAAAAACGCGTAAGCTGATAGCAAAAGATTCAATGAGAGGGAACAAACACGGTTATGGACTGGTACTAGAATCTACAACTAGTCTAATCTCATCAAATCACTGTAAGCTCAAAATTTCAATTTCTAACAACAGAAACAAAGAGAACATCAAATATAATGCCTGAATTACACTGTTAGTACCGACATATAGTGACATAAATATCAATTATTATTTATTAGATAAACTTTTCAGTCGTTTGAAAATAAACTTGGTAGGGACATTCTAAGCAACATCTATAACAAAATTAAAAGAATATATATGTGATAGAATTTACATTATATTTCTGACGTTTATATTTGAAAATTGAAATTGTAATAACTGTCGCCATCCACTTGTGTATCTGATCAAATTAAAACTTAAATAATTATAAGTTCAATGGACAATTTTTAATAAACTTGAGGGACGTACACTCTAAGAACCTCAATAAGAAAATAAAAAAGAGATATTTACAATATAATTTTAAACAAAATACTAATGAGTATCTTGTCATTGCATATGTATTCAAAATATGAACAATTAATTAAAAACATTTAAATTATAAGATGACTATATATAATTTAAATAATTAAGTAAAAAAATAAAATCAGATTTATTATATAAAGATGGATAAGAATAATGTTCCGCTAGTTCTCAATCATCGATAGCAGTGCACTAGAAAACAATTTGTTCGACATATGACAGAAATAAAAGATTGAGTTTCATTGAGGACCATCGTATTGTTCTTGAACTGCATTTTTTCATATTTTATTTTATTTCAATGAAATTAAAGGTCAGATTGACTGTCTTAAAATTTTAACACAGCAAATAAATATTTTCTTAAAAAATGATAGATGAAAAATAGAAATAATAATCTTGATCTATATTTTAAATTGTCATTTTATTAGTAAACTTTTGATCCGAACCTTTTTATTTTATTTTATTAGTAAGTATAATAATGGTTTTAACTATCGACTCTACCGGTACACCAAAACTACACGGGGTACATATTAAATCCTCTTTAAATTGAGGATAGGCAAAATAGGTAAACTCCACAGTAAGCTGCTACGTTAGAAATGAGTTATTAATCGCTTTTTAAAATAACTCTTAAAAGAGTGATTAACAAAAAAAAATACTCTCTATAATAACTCTTGAAGTATGATTAACAAAGAAATACACTTTCAAAGTCTTTAACTTTTATAAATGAAATACACTCAACTTATTTTTTTTATTTTTTACGCTAATAAATTGATATTTTTTTCACATTTGTAAATATCTTTTTCACAATTCTTTCTATTATTTCTTTTTTTTTTCTTTATTAACAATGAATTATTCATTTATTCATTCATTTTTTATCTTTCTATTAACGATAAATTATCCCACTAATTTTTTATTTATTTATTTGTATTTGGTCTATGTAGATGTAGATTGTTCGGTTAAACACAATGTATAAACTCAAGATTTAATTTTAATTTGTGATAAAAATAAAAATAATTTAAATATCAGACCTATAAATTAAAATTTAAACGTAACAATAAATTAATTTTAGTTTGTAATAAAAAATCTCACAAAGAAATAAATTTTAAATTTCAGATTTGCAATTTAAACCCATAATTTACTTTAAAGAGCAGTTGTTTAACTACTCTTTTAACAATAATACACGTGTGAAATTTTAGAACAGTTCTAAATGTTTTCTAATTTAAAATATAATAACTCTTACATCTCCTTTTTAGCGTAGTGTCAATATAAATAACAAACTATAAACATTTTCTATAAAAAAGAGTTTCCTTTCTTGGTTCATTTTCATGAAACTTTACGCATTGTAAAGATATTTTTTGAAATCTTTTTGTCAAATAAGAATAAATTAACATGCTTAATGTAATACTTACATACAAAAAATGTTAAATAAGAAAAGCATTGCATTAGTACACAACGAATAAAAAAGAAATCAAAGTATATATGGTCAAAGGCAAATAAAATTTAATAAATTGATGGGGGCTTGACCAATTCTTGATGAATCTAATTAAGTTGTCGTAATAGTTTGGGTTTAGTTACTACAATCATAAGGTATGTTATTTTGGGGAGAATTTTTCTCATAATGGACCTGATTAGTGATGCAGTCCCATTAACAAAACCTTTGGCCCATAACTATAGAATCATCTGAAGAAAGTATTTGGAGGATACTTTTTGCTCCTCAATTGTTTTACTCCTTGCATCTTTTTTTCAATAGTTTTTTTTAGTTTTTATTTCTAAAATATCCTTAATCATAGAAAAACATTCTTATGATAAAATTATGCACAACAATAAAACTTACACACCAATAAAAAGAATTTGACAATAATACGAAAATTGTAATGTAAGCTTTTGAATAGCCCATGTTTAAGAATGATTTTAGTATATTACACAACATATAAATGGATACGATACTATACTAAATTGGGTAATCGAGTATATTACACAATGTATAAATAGATAAAATCTTTACCTACCATCCAATATTATAAATAAAGAAGGTTGAAGTTAAAGACATCTTCTCCATCTAAACATTATTAGGTGTTTATAAGCTTTTCATGTCTACACATAGAAGAGTGGACTAACAATACTAAAGTGATTTAGGATATTAACGATGGTTTAATTGAAAACCACAAATTTGATGACGAATTTATATCTAATGAAAAAAAAAACCACAAAATTTTTAGTTTATCAACATATCGAAAAGTTATATTTCAGAACTTAATTTTCATTGGATCATTATAACATGCATTTTGGAAATTAAGTTTCTTAGTATTCCAAAAACAGTTCAAGAAACTAAATTTTGAGGTAATATCCACTCCTTTTCGAAAATTTATTTTAAAAATTGTCTCTCAATGAATTCAAAAATAAATACTTGGAAGTTTACTCAATACACCACTATTTCCGACGCCAATAAAAAACAAGCGCCATAAGCATACTTGCCACAGAAGAACGAGGTATTTCTCAATGATTGAGTCTCAACAAATGATACTTAATAAAAAATGAAGCCAATAACAAACCTAGACGTGAAGAAAAATAGTATTTTCTTTTAAAAAAAAAAAAGAAAGACGACGACTTGCACAAAAAATAAGTGTTTTACGTTAAAAAAAAAGGTTAAAATACGATGTAATTAATGAACAAAAAAACGAATTAAAAAGTTAATGACCAACGTATCACCATTCCTCTTCCACCAATTGACATACCATAGTCCCCTTTCCCTGACCAATATTCAATCAAGTTTGATCTACACGCTCTATAAGATTTTTTTACAACACTAAAATTTAAGCAATAATTAAAAGTTTTTTCTATTTGTGCGTTAAAATGTATTGTAAAAAATTAATAAATAATAAAATCTATTAAAATAATAATAATAATAATACTATTATTATTATTATTATTATTATTATTATATTATATTTTTATTTCTTAATAAAAATTATTATATATATACGTTCATGTTATATACCTTGAATATACATTAAAAAAATCAATAATCAATTGCGTATCTTATAATGTACATTAATTAAAATATTTTTACACCATAGTTATTATTTTCTTACACATAAAAATGTGTTAAATAATATTTTCTCACTGCATTACTATGTGTTGTTATTCTAACAACAAAATAGGGCAAAATTTAAATGTATTTGCGTTATTGTTTTTAGTAAAAAAATACAATTTTATTTTAATAATTAACATAATAAAAGTAAATATTAATTTTAAAATAAAATTTTAATATAAATAAATTTTTTGACATTAATTAAAAATAAATAAATAAATAGTAATTTTTTATTAAAAAACATAATCATAAAAATTAATGCATTGTAGCATTGAATTTCTAATAATATATATATATATATATATATATATATATTTTGCTATTAAAAATTTATATTTTTTATCCTTAAGTAGCATTCTAAAAATATGAATTTGCATTTTTCATTAAAATGTGATACTGTAAATACAAAAATTTTCATTAAGATTTTATAACAACAACAATAATATATAATGTTAACTACTATTAAAGCACTAATTAAGAAATTTAAAGTGCACTTTTTAACACAATATAATACAATTTTTAATAAAATGTTTATTTTAGTTTTTTATAATAGAACTCTTTCAACAAAATCATATTTATAGATTAAAATTTTTTAAAAAGTAGTTAATGTATTATTTTTAAAAATAATATTTTAAATTTATTTTTAATTAATATTTTATTATATTAATTGTTGAAAAACAATAAAATATAAATAATTATATATAACCAAATGTTTCTAAAAATATATTAAAAATAATAAAAATATATAAAACTATTCTATAAATGAATTAAAATTAATCTTTTAACAAATATCCTAATAATACCTGTCACCAAGAATAATAATAAATATGCTGGACTTTGAATCGGCTAAAAATAATGTACTTTTCAATCTTATGATTTTGATGTCATGATAACAAAAAGTTAAAACTGAGATTCACCTACACACACGATCATGAATGTTAGTAACATCTATTATTGTATTTTTACATTAAGACAAAAATTTTATATAAACTACAAATTAATCATTCTGTTATATTTCATTAAAATTTTAATCATTCATTGTTTACTAATAGTGTTTATTTATTTAACTTTTCAAATAATTTAAATTATTTAATAAATGAAATTAATAATTAATATAATTTAAAAATTTATATAAATATATAAAAACATTTTTCTTCCTCTTCTAAAAAAAAATATAAGAATAATGATATAAAAAATATATAAGAATAAAATAATAAAAATTGTCATTCTTGATTTATATATTTTGACAAATAGTAACTAGTATATTCTTAGGATATTATTTAAAAAATTATAAAAATACCTTTTTTTTTGCTAATATATAAAAATACCTTTATCATAAAATTTAATATAGATTTTAATAAAAAATATATATCACAAGTTAACAACACCCATGTATTTTCACAATTATCTTCAACGAAACGAAATTTTCCGAAACGTTCCGAGGTTGGATGGCCAGGATGGATCAAGAACTAGAGGGAATCAGAATCACCGTGTATCGTAGTCCACGTGAAAGAAGAATCCACGCATCCAAATGAAAAGGTACTTGATTCCGCCACGTGTCCTGGGAGGTGGATGCGTAGTACGAGTTGCAGTGAAAGAGAAGGCAGAGGAGGACGAAGAAGAAAATCAGAGGAATGACGACGATGAATGTGGTGAGTACGTTAATGTTGACTCGGTTACTGACTCGGGACCAACTCGCTGGCCCTGAAGGCATACCCTTCGGATCGGTATGGTGGTTCATCTATGCCGGAATATCCTGTTTCCTCGTCATTTTCGCCGGAATCATGTCCGGTCTAACCCTAGGTCTGATGTCTCTTGGCCTCGTCGACCTCGAGATTCTTCAACGCAGCGGTTCTCCTTCCGAGAAAAAGCAAGCAGGTTTTTCCTCTCTTATTGTTCCTTCTTCGATTCCATTTTCTCTTTCTTCAGCCTTGCGCGTCGTTGAATTTTCGTTTAATCTTATCGGATTACGAAGTTTCGAGCAGACTGTCGTGAACGTGCTTTTCTTTGTTAGTTGTAGAGTTTGTATCTAAGATTTTGTGCCTGTGTGTGTGTGCATGCAGCGGTTATACTACCTGTGGTTCAAAAACAACATCAACTTCTCGTGACTCTGCTTCTGTGTAATGCTGCTGCCATGGAGGTAATTGGATTGCAATGCTCCTTTTCGTATAAATTTTTATTTCTCAGTTAGAATAAGGTGCGTTTTTTTTTTTTAGTTGGAGGATAGGTTGTTATAACTCAGTGAATTAATTGTGTTTCGTACGATGGTTTTAGAAATCACTCAGGAGTGAGGACTTCTATTAAGATAGCTTCTTACAGATAGTTGTAGGGGCATAACTTAAAACAATGCTGTGTAGCTGAGTGGTTGTATGAGTATTTGTGCTTGATATTGTGTTTATTGATTATGCTTGCTTACAGTTCATGCTGATTCCTAAATCATGCCTAACTTTTAAACAACTGTTGAGTTTGAAACTTGCAATTGCAGGCCCTTCCGTTATACCTAGATAAGCTGTTCAATCAGTTTGTTGCTATCATTCTCTCTGTGACATTCGTTCTGTTTTTTGGGGAGGTATGTGACTGTGCTATCTTTCATGTTTTAGCATCAATTATTGTACCCAATGAATATTTTGAAGTCCTTTTTTACATCCTGTCGTGTCTCTCTTCTCTTTAAACTATTGATGCCTCTTTGGTTTCAGGTTATTCCACAAGCAATTTGTAGTAGATATGGCCTTGCTGTAGGTGCCAACTTCGTATGGCTTGTGCGAATTTTAATGATAATTTGTTACCCAGTTGCTTATCCCATCGGAAAGGTGACTTATCATACCTAGGTTATATTACCAGTCCTTTCTTGCATATGAACTGTTGATGTGGTTGATTATGCATTAACCAGTAGGAGTGATATTTATTTCCACTCTATTTGATAACCAATATAATATAATTAAGTAGAGAATGAAAAAGTGAAAATTAATAGCATATCATCTTATGATGTTTCCATGAAAGCGGAAACTTCCTGAAAATATGCATTTGGTTTATGGGCTTTTTCTAGTTTTGCTTGGTTTAAAAGAATGTGTCAGTTTGTTAGAAAATGAGCAGTGCCATATGCATGCCCTTTGGCTGAAAACTAGGCATCAGTCTTTCTAAGTCAAATAACCCCTTCAAAATGTTGATGTCATAACTTATAGAATGATCATGCCACAAGTTTTCTTTTTCTCACTGATATTTGTTCCAGGTTCTAGATTGGCTATTGGGGCATAATGAGGCTTTATTTAGGCGAGCTCAATTAAAAGCTCTTGTCTCCATCCATAGCAAGGAGGTATAAAAATAATAAATAATTACTATTGTGATTTAATTGAGGAACCTGTCATGTAAAAATTGGTGAAATTACCCAGATATTGCCTTTATAGTCACTGGTGTTTGATTCATAAATTTTGAATTTTCTTGTTTTCAGGCTGGGAAAGGCGGTGAGCTTACACATGATGAGACAACAATTATTAGTGGAGCTCTAGATTTAACTGAAAAGGCAAATACCACATTTTGCCTACAATATATTTGGATGTCAACTTATCTATCTGTTTTTCATTATATAACAGTGCAATACAATTTGCAATTTATGAGATTCAATGCATCAGAGTTTGAAGTTTCTCTCCTATTTCAAACCATATTGATGGGATGAAATGTGGAAACATGGCACCGGTTGCTTAAAAAATCATCTTATTTTTTAAATTATTCTTATGAGGTCTATCAAAGTATCAATCCTTAGCACAAATTTTCCTATCCACTTCCAGTGATCTTGTGTTCTCCAAATAATATAGTGTTCTTCATACTTCAGTTTTCTCTGTATTTTACCTCATTGTTAATGATCATGCGGTATTATTTAACTTGTGAAAGGTATATCTTCTGTATCCTTTTTGCAGTGTACTTGTATGAAAATTTCCTTTCTCCCCTTATTATTTTTATCTTTGGCCAGACTGCTGAAGCAGCTATGACTCCTATTGAATCAACTTTTTCTTTGGATGTTAATTCAAAATTGGACTGGTCAGTATCTCAACGCAGCTTAGTTTTTCTTCATTAAATTTATTCATTTGGTTTGAACTTGTGTTTTATTGTTCTTTTTTTTTTTTTCACTTGCCTGGGGTTAAATTATTTCTTGTATTAATAATGTACTGTAAATATTATTCTTGCAATTATCAAATGTGGTTCTTTCATTACAATGTAAATGTTTCTCTTGGGATAAATATTTGAACTTTGAAGCATTCTTCCCCTGCCATGAAGTTCATTCTTATCTTGTTGAGTACTTCCTGTCTCATCGTTTTAATACCTGAGACACACACATGCACACACACACACACACAGTAGCCACAGGTATATCCACCCTTTTGATGAGCTGCAAGTTTGTTGAGGAAGTGTGAAGTGTTGGATGGGCAGACAAAGTTGAGAAAGCATAAAAGAAGACCAGATGGACAAGATGCTAGAAATCTAATATATGGATAAACCAATTTGAGATTGTAAGGGCACAATGTTGGAATCCGTAGACAATCCACAATCATTCTTTAATGTGCATGTTTCTGTTCAGACAAATGTTTGACATATAGCCTCAGTTATACCCTTACTATTTCCTAACTGGGTTGTTTGCTCATATGCCAGACAATAAATCCTCCTCATCAATCCAAAACTGATTGATGATGCATCATCGATATCACTGAAAACATGGAACTTAGAGACCATAGTATGAACTTTTTATATTGTTGATTTACGTTTTAAATTATCTATAGGCTATAGCATGCAAATATTAATCAATTCAATTGACAGTGGTTGGTTTAGTTGGCAGTTGAATAACATATTTGGTCCCACAGTGGATGGTATTCTTAAGTATGTTGTAAATAGTTTATTAAATTTTGTTTGGAAAATGAATCTTCAATTGGTAGTGGAACTCATTTGCTTACTATACAAGGATTTTTTGTTTGCTGAAGATATATTGGGAGTAGAATTCTTGGTTAGAAGATACAAAATATATGTGTTCACCCTTGCAATTTTATATCCCTTAAACCTATATTATGTTGTGAATCTTAAATAAGGGAGGCAATGGGTAAAATTCTTGCTCGTGGGCACAGCCGAGTTCCTGTCTATTCTGGAAATCCAAAAAATGTTATTGGGCTTCTACTGGTGGGTGTTAAATCTTCACCATTTTGACTTTATTTTAGTTTATCCCTTTTTATTACTTTCTAAATTCCCTCTTCCTCACCTGAATTCTTTTTAAATTAGGTCAAAAGTCTTCTCACTGTACGACCAGAAACCGAGACACCAGTCAGTGCTGTTTCCATCCGGAGAATCCCACGGTGTGTTTGTTGTAAAGGATTAACTCTCCTAGAAGCTTAAGTTGTTAACTGGAGTCACATTACTGATTTTTATCTTTATCACACACCTTTCTTTATGCAAAAGCCCTTTGGCCTTGAAGCAGGGCAATACACTGGCTCAATTTATCTGATGCTGAAAATTAGTTTAATTAAGAATTGGGGTGTTAAGGATTAAGCTCCTTCCTTACCATTTAGTCATATAGCTCTACCTTGTGAAGGACCACAAAGTCTTCAAAGCATAAATGATTAGGTAGAAGCACATGAATGGTTTCATGTCTTTAACATTTGATTTTTATTAATTTATACTCTTATTATTTTAAAAAAATTAATGTCAAATATCAGTAATTTGTGTAATGGTTTATATTACATATAGAGTTCCAGCAGACATGCCTCTCTACGATATACTGAATGAGTTCCAAAAGGGCAGTAGTCATATGGCTGCTGTTGTTAAGGCCAGGGGAAAAGGAAAAACAAATCATCAAACAATTGATGAAGAGAAATACGAAGAAAACAAAAGGGATGGTGGAGATTCACAGTTGACTACTCCATTACTACATAAGCAGGATGAGAAGTCAGAAAGTGTTGTTGACATTGACAAGCCTTCAAGGCTTCCCAGCATTAGTAAGCTAACTGATTTTCAACGTACTGATTCCCCAACAAATGGTTCCTTTTCAGAAAATATTGAAGATGGGGAAGTGATTGGTATTATCACTTTGGAAGATGTATTTGAAGAACTTCTGCAAGTAAATTTCAGTAATTTGAGATATTTTCTGATTCTCAATATTGCATAGTAAGTCAATCCTTTTATCCTAATTGATTGTATTTGTTTCCAATGGTGCAGGAGGAGATTGTGGATGAGACAGATGAATATGTTGATGTTCATAAGAGGTAATGAAGAATATATACTTTCAAAACTTACTCTGAAAAGTTGGATGAGACTGCTGCAAATCTGAGTTTGAATGTTGTTATCTATATTATTTTATGTTGCAGAATACGTGTGGCTGCAGCTGCAGCTGCTTCCTCAGTTGCACGGGCTCCGTCAATCCGAAGGTTGACTGGCCAAAAAGGAGCAGTAAGCAATCAATTATTTCACTTTTTTAAAAATGATTTTAATGTCTATTTATTGCATGTTTGCCGGAGAAATCCATTACTTTCTGCATCAATTGAGAAAAAGTTTCTGTTTGAGAGGACTTGGATACTGCATCTTCGTTTCTCTTTGCATGGCCTACTTGTCAAATTACTGTAAATGATATGGTACGGTATTGGTACATGAACATGAATTGAAATGATTTATCTTGTCTTAAATAGCATATTTTCTTCCGTTAAATGCTTCAAGATAAAGTAGAACAGAGTAATTAGTATGAATTTAACACTGTTATGGGTGCAATGCTGAGATTATTGGTACCCAAATCAAATCCCCTTTACCACCATGTGAAATTTATATTCCAGAAGGGAATTACTTTTCTCATAGTCATACTTTTCTTAACTTTCACACATATTTTCTTAAGTTTATTCAAGGATGACCTTTATGGACTTACAATAATATTAGTTATATTCATGAAATGAAATAATACGTTCAATAGGAAATTGAATTGAAAAATTCAGCGGTGAAATACTCCCTTTTGTGTGATCATATGTGATGAAAATGATATGTGAATTCTCAACGGCCATTAGATTATCAATGTAATAGGGAACCAGTGGATTTTTTTAATAGTCTTTCGATATTGAGATAAACTGCTTAGTAATTTCAATGCCGAGTTAACGTGTGATTTTTTTTGTATTACTTTTCTATTCGATATAACTCCTAGGAGTGGTTCGGCTTTCTTTTCCTCTCTCTTTACAGATATAGTTTCTTTAGCCCCAAGGGATATGGGATAAGTTATGTATATCGCAAATTTCAAAGATTCTAAGCTGGAAAATTGAAGTTTGAGAATGCTTTAATGTTACCTGCTTGAAAGCTGTATCTGTAAATCCTGCATAAATGCTCGAACTTTTTTCAAAAAATAATTCTGGTCTTTATTTTAATCATGCAGGGAGGCCAAAGTAAGTCGGGACTTACTCCGAGGAAATCTGCAGAGGAGGATGGATTGAATACAAGGTTGTGAGCTCTCTATTCTATCCGGAACAATTATTATAATGAGGCTAAGTTTATAAAAGGGAGTTCATACAAGGGTGATAAATGTCACGTTTAATGGTGAATATTTTATTCCTTTTTCTCTCACATAAAAGTGATTTTTCACTCTTCATTTCCATTCTATAAAGTTTTGTTTTTCTTGTATTCTAATTCGAAAAGGTTCAAATTTTATTCGTGACTGATGAAGTACATTTTAACTGGGAGCAACATTATATAAGGTACCCTCTCTTTTTAAATTCATTCAAACGAAATTATGCTTATTAATTAAACATTTGTTTTCTTATTTTCATACGAATATTAATTATTTTTTATTATATTTATGTACTTTATCATTGTGAAATTGATTGATGAAGTACAAATCCAATATAAACTTAAAGCACATTCTATATTTTATACACTTAGAGTTGTATTAAAAGATATTTATGTATTTTTTTTTAAATTAACATCTCTTTTTCAAACAAGATTAACCATGACAATTGTTTTACTTCGAAAAAGTATTTTATACGTTCTTAATTTATAAAAATACTATAGAAACTACTTACTTTAAAACAATTTTGTTTAAGACTATTTTAAAAATACTTTCGCTCAAGAATTTATCTTAATTTCTACATGTAAAGTCAATTGCTATCCCCTCTCTTCAAACTTCATGGTTCATTCCCTAGATTCTAAGTCAAGAGTACTCTGTCCATTTCAAACAAATAAAAGGAAAAAAAATAAAGTCGGAGATGTTAATTTTAGTTTTTTTTTTAATTGTAACTTTTAGTATTTTTAGATTCAATACTTTTAATTCTTCTTCTTCATCATCATCATCATAATAATAATAATAATAATAATAATACAGTTAACTTAAAGGTTGTAATGTGTTGATTAAAAAAAATTATAAAAACACGTTTAATTTCTCACCTTATATAATTCCACATTTAAATTTTATATTTAAACTTTTAATATTATACCAAATAATTATAGAGAAAAATACAGTCTTTTTTTACCTTGCTTACATTACACTCTTATTTTAAAACATACACTCCTCTCTCTGAAAGATAAATATAAATTTCACTTTAATCATTTTCAAAATAAAAAAAAATCTTAACAGGGAGAAATAATTATAAAAAATGTAAGCTTTTTTATTTTTTCATCAAGGAAAAAAATCATCACAATAGAAAAATTCTCTGTAAAAAACTTAAAATGGACTCAAATGGAATATATATTTGAAAATAAGATGAAAGAAAAGTGTAATGGCATCTTCTTTTAAGGGAAAAAAATATACTTTATTCTTTATTATATTCTAATTTTAAGTTTTAACATTCAAATAACTACGAAGTATGTTAAAAGTAACGTCAAAAACGTAAGATTCAAAAAAACAAATAATTACCTGGTAAAAGAATCAGTAGTAGCCTGTAGTCAGAGAGTAGGCTTCAGTGGTCATAGATAATTTTTTTTTAATTGATTTAGAATACATCAATTGACTACACCGAAAAAATGAATTCAATGCAAAAATTATATCTATTAACATTAAAAAAAATGTAAATTTATATCCATTTAAACGCAAAATTAAACATCCTGCGCTGTGACTCAAGGTTTGTGATGGGATATTTTACGAGACAGTATGCCATGAATATCGTCGAATTGTCATCGCAACCCCACTTGCAGAGGGGAGTGTTGAGTTACTTGAGTCGTGCTATATCGTTGTTTTCTAATTTAGTAAAATTTAAAAATATAAAAAATATTTAAATTTAAATAAAAAAAATAATTTAGATTTAAGTGAGAAAGGAAAAAAAGGAAAAAGTAAGTGATTGAGATTTGAGATGAGAAAACTTATTGTAAAAAGAAAAATTCAAAAGTAAGTAAAATTTAAATTTGAAGGGAAATGAAAAAAATTAACATGAACAAAAAATTAACAATTTTTTATTTTTTAAAAATAAAAATATTAAATAGAGATAAAAACATGTCGTATGAAAAAAAAAGTATATTAAAAGATTTTTCCTCTTTAGCCTAAAATTTATAATACAAAAGTTGATTGTGACATGCTGGACAAGAGATTATGCTCTTTATAAATTATGTATGCATAGATAAAATAAACAAATTTTCATATTTGTTATTATAACCTGTTAATAGGTATAAATTTAATCGTTTGAATTAGTATAATCATTTTTAAATTTCTTATTTTCGTATTAAAATGAAATAAGAAAAAACTCCTGGCAAACCGCTAAACATGTAAATTAATCGATGGGGAACTATTCTACGTTAATTAACGGTTTCAAGTTTGAGTTGATAAAAATAGTTACAATAAAAATTTCAAAAGAGAATTTTGTTATTCATAATATTATACGAGACTTAATTTAAAGTAGTCGAATGTTTAATGGTTATAAAAAATGAAAAAGGAGTAGTATGTAGAGATTTTCTTACAAAAATATTGACAACGATCATAACTTTTCTCGTCAATTAAAATGAGAACTTACGATTACAAAAGTTGGTCAAGCGTCTAGAAAAACACCAAAATGTGTGTACAAAATCATCTTGTGTACCTGCCTCCACTGTAGTCTACTCTTGACTCCTGGCCCAGAATAGAAGAAAAAGAAAAACCCAAGCAACTTTTGACATTGTTACAGTATATCTTCAATCCTAGAGTCACTTGGTTGAGTTGATCATGTGGAAAACTTGGTAACCCATGATGTCTTTGAGCATAATCAAAAAGCTCAAGACATGCCCATTTCATAATCTTTCACTTAATTATCAGAAACCCATCATCATAATCGCTCCTGCCACCTTAGAAGAATCACTACGCACCTCCATATGATATAAAATCTGATTTTCTGCTCCTGGAAGTGCCTGGAACACCGTTTCCATACCTGAGACTTCGCAAATCTCAATGACAAGAAGTGTCCTGCCATGCTAGAAATGCCTAGACAACAAAGATGTTTAGATCCTTGGAACTTAATTTGATTTGTATATATAGAAGATGGTGGTGGAGAAAGTGTGAGAATGAGTAGTAGGTGTGACATGAATGGCCTTAAGAGTGGAATCAGAGATGCCAAAGTGGTCTCTGTCACATTGACCCCTTGTCAAATCACCCTTGAAAAAGACTTGCTGCAATTCATCCTAATAGGAATGGCCAATCCTGTCCCTGTCTGTGTTAGCCTATAAATTATTTACCACCTCTATGACTTTATTATGTAGTATATTCGCTTAGTAAGTGCATTGGTGCCTTATCATCCTTCCTTTGCATGTATTCTCTTAGTTTTGATTATTTTCCAACCAAAAATATTTTATTTATTATGAAGAGCTTGATCGCATATTCCAGCAAGGATTTCACCTGTGACACAAACACAAAGAAATGTAGCATATACTAGTGAAGTTGTAAATCACTATTAATAATACTATGTTTGAGGTTCTAATTATACCCTTAAGAGGAACACTAACCTTTTTACAATTAAGAATCCTGTCTAAGCAGCATTATTTTCTGCTGGAATTAGTTTGTTTTTAAACATATTCAAGACTTGAGACAAGACACAAGCGAGGAATTACACCAAACAGGTTCCTTTGAATATATTATTTTTCATTTGTATGTTTTTGAGACAACACAAACATACACTCAACAGAGAGTTGCTCTAGGGGACTAGGTGGCGGGGGACCGGAGAGAGAAAAAGCGAGAGTGGGAGAGAGAAACTTTACACTTATGGGTTGATTTTCAAGCCTCAAGTACACTTTGAAAATGTTAGATACAAAAGATCTTGATTGCTAATTTACAACAATCAAATAGAGTAATCCATTAAAGTAGATACACACAAGCACCTGTTACCTAAAAGCTAATTGAAAGTACTTAAAAAAGTGCTCTTGGCTAAGAGTACTTATGCCAATTAAGAAGCAGAGAAATACATATCCTCATGATATAAAACTTCCCCCTTTGTTGCTGGACGATTCTCCTCCACTTAGCATATCTTCTACCCATGTTCTTCTTTAGAAGTTTCTAATTGCATTACAACTAAATGGCTAGGCACACTATTTATTGAAATTAAAATCCTATGTGGCAGGAGATAATATGCTAATTGGATTCACATTTAGAATTGAAATGCCTCATCCAATGTTAAGGCTCCACTTGTACATATTGGACATCAATACACGTGTCTCTAAATTCAGCTCAAATGCATAGTTTTTTAGTTAAATCATGCCGGCCATGGGGATTGTCGTTTCTCTGAAAACGATTAACAAGTACAAAAACACCACCCTTATCTTAAATAGTAGCTAACTCACATCATTATCCTCTCAAACATCAAGGGTCTCTTTAACTTCCATCTTCAAGCAGTTCAAATGAGAGACACATGCGAGGGCTTGTTTTTTACACAAGCCTTGTGGATGATTCCAAATCTTCACGTGAGCAACACACCATGCAACCCCATGAGTCATAATGGGTAGCTGATGAGTTTGTTCTTCCTCAAACGGGTCAAGCATGTGACTTGTAAGATTGTCAAATAATGTCTCACTGTTTTTGAAAAGATTGGCAAAGAAACGCTCCCATATCTTATCTTAAAGCAAAAAGTATCAAAGATAAGATCTTTTGTATATATAACTAATATTTGTGGACCTAAAAGATTAATCCATTGATGTACGGCTTTAATGGGTCCTAGTTAAATAGCCATGGTGAAACTTGAGCCACTTAGAGAGGCCTAGGTACAGTGCTACACTAATGAGGTAACATACATGGAAGCTAGTTGCTGAAGGGTAAATATCAACCATGGAGACATGTTATTTCAAAGGCTTGGAATTTAGTGCTGTTTTCATTTGAAGTGAAAGAAAAGAAAGCTCCAGGCTGGTGGCAACTCTTACTGTGCATTCAATCTGTTGGCTGTCTTGTGAAATGCAATAATGAGCACAAAGTTAGATGATCTCTGTAGTTCAGGATGTGACTAACTGAGACCACACAAGAACAGTGTGTCTACATTCCTTTTTAGATAAAGCGTCATGTAAATGAGTTTTAATCTGTGTGTCAGGAAAACTGGTTACCAAAGTGATAGAGAAATATGCTTTGCTCTTGAGCTAGTTGAGTGTTACTTTCAGGTCCCATTGAAAATGGAACGCATGAAGAAGTCGACATGGAACTGAATAATTTACCACAAATAGAAGTCCTTCAATTTAGTGAGAGTCTTTGACACAAAGATAAGGTTTGTTACCTTTTGACCAATAGTTCACAGGATTAAACTCTAGGAATAGCCTTTTTATTTGGGAGGGTAAGACTATGTTTATATATCTACTATTCCATACCCTACTAGGTTCATGTTTTGGGCCACCTTATCTTGGAAGTTCTATCAAC
This sequence comes from Abrus precatorius, assembly GCF_003935025.1. NCBI lineage: Eukaryota > Viridiplantae > Streptophyta > Magnoliopsida > Fabales > Fabaceae > Abrus > Abrus precatorius. The sequence continues at coordinate 26,953,994 of NW_020874292.1, read as the reverse complement.
AAGTCGCATTGACTAATGTTAAGAACCAACAAAGCAACATCTCACAAAGGCTTTGGCATGAGTTTGACTATTCTAGGATTGTTTCCTTATATTTTGGCAGGTGAATTATAATGGAGTGATTATGATATCCTCCCTTCTCGTTAATTAATATATCTTTTTTAAAAGTTTTTAAACATTATCAACCGTTGATTAAGATGAGATTGTTAAAAATAAAAGATAAAAAGCAGTGATACAAGTTAAATTTATAAAAAGATAAATTAGTAATTTTATGTACATGTTTATCTTTTTTTTTTTTTTCATTTATACGATATAAATTTTAGAATCTAGTTTTTTTAAAGTCTCCTTCAAGTGTTTAAGTCAAACAGATCTCAAAAAGTTATACGAAATAAATATATAATTTGTATAAATATAAATTCTATGTTAAAAGATATATTTTTCAAAATATAAAATGTTGAAAATAATAATATTCAAAAATTTTCATTATTTTTTACATAATTCATGTAAAAGTGTTTTTTTTTAAAAATTTCTACATTAGTATTCTGAGATAACTGATATAAAAAGTAACATTTTTACTTAATACTTTATACATTAGTTCTCAAAGATAATTAATGTAAAAATAATGTTTTAAAAAATATTTTTTAAATTAATTTTTTAGTTAACCAATATAAAAAGTTGTATTTTTTTTAATATACTTTTTATATTAGTTAATTTTCTTCAACGGTGCAGAATTAATAACACAATATAAATAACGTAGATTGTTAATCTTTTAGAGTGCTTTAATTAATAATTTTTTTTTACATGTTTCTGTAACCTTCTAGATACTCTATGTTTATAATATAATATTAATAACATTGTAACTTCTATGTTTGGAAGGAACCACTAACCATGAAACTAAGAACTTGTATTATTCAAGCTCAATGATGTAGATATATAAAAAGAATAATTTCTTTTTCCTGTTTCAATCATAACCATCAATTTAATATAGAATATAATTAACAGCCTTAATAGATTTTTAACTTGCTTATTTAATTGCTTTACTTTTATAATTCTATTACTTTTTGTAGAAAAAAAAAGACATTAAAATTGATATTTTAGTCATTATTTTTTATCATTTGCAGGCTTCAAGCTTTCTAGCCGAGTGATTAAACTAGTGAACTTTCTTGTTCTCTATTGCTTTTATTATTTTTCTCTCTTATCTAAAAAAGAATAAAGAATCCCGCAATATTCTGAAGTTGCAAAACTTTACGAGTCTGTTTGGTGTAAGGATTGAATAACTTTTCTTAATTTTATTTTTATTGTTTATTTAACTAACAATATATCATAAGTCTATGTTATGGGTTTATTCTATTATTTTCTTTAATAGAAAATTTAACTTATATCAAAATAAAATAACATAATATTATCTAGTTTGCTAGAAAGTACAAACATCTCTAAAAATTACACTCAGATACGTGTTTGAAAATATTTTCATTATAGCATACACTACAAACACAAATGGGACACGCACTAACAAGTTACGTGTCATAGTGCCTTATATAATTTATTTCTGCAGTTAACGACTGTGGTAAATCTTTAAATATTAACACATCTAATTAATTATTTTTATCTTTCACTTTTTTTATACACATCTAAAAAAGTACACTCTAAAACACAAAAGATATCCTTATGTTATCCTTTTAACAGTACATTAAACATTGTTCTTTTTTATTAAGTTTTGTTATCTTAAGACTGAATTTAAGGATCATCTTATAGTTTAAAAACTTTATGAATTATAAATAAACCAGCATCCTTCCAGTTTTAGTTTCTTTGCAAATGCAATGCCCCCCGTGTTGATTGTTTTGATCACATCTCCTGTGACTCAGTGATTTACAGATTAGACTAGAAGCCTGTGTTGATTATTTCTAGCTACCTGATTTCTTTCTCAACATTTTTCTATTAATTAGGAGAAAAATAAAAACAATAAAAATCATCATGTATATCTTGTGCAGTAGCTCAAGTGACATTGTCTTGGAGACTGCTTGATTCTAGGATTGATATTTGATATATTTTTGTATTTTATTTCTCCTCATGAGTTATTAGGATCTTTTTCTGGAGAAATCTTTCTGTGGTTCAAATATGGCCCCAGCCATAGCGACATGTGTGTATTCATTTTCATAAATTGTAAAATTTTAATACATATGCAATTATTAAAAAAACTATAGATTATAATTATTAAAAAAAAAGATAAGTCATTAGAAATTGAAAGGAAACATATATTAGATCAATGGATTCATCCGTGAGCTGTTTCTTTATCTAGTTGAAAAGACCTGCTTAAAGTTGAAGATGAGAATTTAGCATTCATTAGCATTCTCCTTTGGAAAGTTAGACAAAAGGTGAATTGTACCGAGACCCCAGTTCTTTTTAATTCTTTCACACCTCCAGACTAGAATGTTGCTGCATGATAAACTTTTTGGTAAGTACACCAAATTATTGAAGTAACAAAATAGATTATCGTCATTAAGAATTAATATTAAGTATCAACTCACAAGAATTACACTAGTTGGGTCGCTAAAAACAGTGTTGAACAGAACGAAAATTAAACAAGTGCAGAATTGTAAAAATGAAATTAAAGTGCTGAGATTAATATTTATAAATGAAAAAAAACTACAAGATTAAAATGGAGTAATAATTAAAATAATTGCAGAATGTAAATGTCTAAATTATTGGAGATAGGTCTAAACACAATTAAAAATAGGTTGAGTTCGAAATTCCTTATCTCTTTCCCTTTGCTTACAAATATATGCATAACTCAAAATACAACTTTATTTAATGGTCAAATTTTCTAAAATTCTCAATCCCAATTCCTTGGTAATTAGTTCTAAAATAAAATTAGTGTCTTAATTCCTTAGATACAACTAAAGACATTCAGCGTTAAGATTTAAAATCCAACAAACCACATCATTATAAACTTCTATTCCTAGACAATTTATAATATGCATTTTGGATCCAGTCCAAGAAAGCTCACAACTTTTCAGCAATGAACTCCTTTTCATCAACCTCATTCACGTAGAACAGTGAGACATTAAGTTCAGAATCAAAATATTAGAATAAAGTTTGTATCTTGAGCTATGTCCAATGTTAATTCATTGCAAAGGATAAAGGTATAAGTTCATCGTCACTCAACTCCAAAATATTTAGCTAGATATGAGGAAAGTAAGTAATATAAAACTGAATTATATTGCAGAAATAGAGTTCATGTTCACAAAAACGTTTATAGCAAAATGAAGAAATAAGAAGTTATTATTCTATTACATAAACCAGAGAAAATAAGATCAAATCCAAGTTCCCATGAAGATCTTCTAGTAAAGATGTAAAAAAAATATCCTAGCTACCATATTCTACGTACACTGTATCAAAACCTAGGTTTCTGTGCTCTAGAATCGTAAAAAATAAAAAGATAAAAGATGTCGTCTTTTCATAATTTTCTTCTTTTATAGGTTCTGTCAGCATCGTATCCCCACAAATGAAAGTTCATGTCCCCACAAAGTGTGTCCTGCAGCACTTAGCTTTCGCTCTTTAGTCCAATTGCCACTTTTTGTCTAATTTCTTTCAAAAATTTAATTAACAACATCAAAATATGAATGATCTATATAAATTTTTCAGTACTTGCAACCTTTCATTGAATTTTTCAATTAATTGCATTATTTTATGATTTAAATCCAATAAAATATGTCAAAAAATTTTAATTTCCTAGATGAGTTAGTGACTCATCATTGCAAATTAAGAGTTTTGTTAGGTTCATTGTATTATGAGATTAGAAGCTCAATTATCAAATTTGTTTGACATTTTGTCAAATGTTACACACTGTTATGAAAGTGTAGTGTCTTTGCTTGGTCTACACTATAAATATCATACACTACAAGTAATTTTGTTTGAATTAGGTAAGAATATTATAGGCTACAAAATTTTCTTTCATGCATTTAATATAATTGCATTTACTAATACTTGATTTAAAATAATTTTTTGCTGAGCTGATTCACTTACTTGATAGTTTTAAGGCTTTTTTTTAAATTTTCATTGAATTATATTTTATTTTTTAAATAATGCATAATTAATAGATTTAAATTGTTATAATTCACGTAAATGTAACAATTTTTGTTTTAAACCTTGTAAAAAAATATTATTTTCATCTTGATATTTTCAATTTTTTTGGTCATTATCATTTACTCATAGTTGCATAAAAATTAAGAAAATGATGATATTCTAAATTTTGTAAAATTTATTACTTAAATTTTTATCATACCATTTGTCTATTACACCATCTTACTTATTTATTGTCCTCTACTAAATAAATATTAATAAAAATATTAATTATTCATTAATTTTATAAAATAAAAATAAAAATAAATAAAATAAACTTATTAGAATGTAAATAATAATAATAATAATGAAAGATGCTTATTAATTAAATTCTAATACTTGTCAACTTAATGTATGTGTATTTTACCTCTATTCCTAATCAATGTTAGACATCTTATTACGCATCTCTTACACTTAGGATTAAACATTTAATGTATGAAATTTGTAAAACTTAACATGCATGTGCAAATGATCTAACAAGATTAGATAACTTCAATATCATGTTTAAAATTTTAGACCTAACTCACCTCTAAAAGTTAATTTATGAGAGGAAGACTATTCTAACTTTGATAAAGAGTATATGCTTTTATTTAACTAATGTAAGATGTCTTAATACACCCTCTCACCCTTAAGATTAGATAATGTGGTGGTTCAATTGGACTAGACACCTAGTTTGTGAATTTTATAAGATTAAACATCTATAAGCAATTTAACAGTACCAAACATTTATGAACAATCTAACATGCAAACTAAATAAGTTCTGAGTCTATGTTAAAAAATTTAGAGTCATTTAGGTCTAAATTTTTTATCATGTTTTAAAATTTTTTACCTTATCAACTCAAATTGAAATATAACAAATATTATTTTCATTTCTTCTTAATTTAATTTTTAATATATGTAATGAGTTGATGTATCTGATAAAGCCTACTTAAGCATCTATTAGCTAAATTATTAGCTATCTAATGAAAAGTTACACAAAATAAAAATAAAAATATTAAATTAAAATAAAATAAAATATTAGAAGATAAACTTGACAACCTAAAAACTTGCTAGAATTGTTTAATAGTCAAAAGTTGTAACTTAATTAGTTGCTACAAAGTTGTTTACGTTTCTTTTAGTTATAAGATTGTAAGTTGTATTTTATCTCCCGTGGATGATTTCTACCAAGTCCATCATAATTAGTCAAGCATTGGTTATCAACAAACTGAACATACATAAATCTTGAAACAAAATATTAGCTGTCAAGTTGTTACTTGAGAGATCAGCCAACTTTGTTTTAGTAAGTTAGAAAACAAAATTCTATGCTTCGAAAATTGGTTAACAAAGTCAAGTATTGAATGTATTATTTATTATTTCAATACAAATATTTTGTGAAATTAAATTTTATTCTTAGAGTGTTTATATTTTCTTTCAAAGCATCTAAATTTTAACAAGACAATTTAATTTTAATTGCTAACATAAAATCAATATACAAACTCAAAGCAAAACTCACAATATTTACAAGAACAAAAATATATTTAAACATTTTAATTTTAAATTACTTCATTGTAAACATAATAATAATTAAAATTAATTTAAAAAATTTAAAATAAGTTTACAAGCATTTATTTATAAACATAAACATAAAAAGCAAAAACGATTACTCCGCAAAAACTTTATTAAACGTTATTTTTTTAATACTGTTTGCTATAATTTACATGAGTCAAATACAATTTAAGGAAATAAAATTTATTAAAAATTTTAATAACATTACAAAAAGCTCATTAATAAATTTATTTAAAAGAATTATTTGTTTTTATTTTTTATTTTTTATTTAAATCCAAATATCAAAATACGCTGTATAATGAATTTTAAACAAAAATTCATTTTTAGCTAAAAAATATAAAATTATTAGATAGTTTTAATTTTAAAACTTTATTTTGAATTTCAATTATAAAGTAACTTTTACATTAAAAAATCAAGTCAAACTTATTTTAGACTAAATAATGGCTTGAATTGAAAATAAAACATCAAATAAATTACATATAGTTAATAATTTAAAAAAAAAAAATAGAAAACATTAAGTATGAAATAATCCAACGATAGGTGTCCTTAAATTTGACAATGAAGACTCTATTTTATCACAAACAAATTGCTAACAAATCATTTATGTATCTGTCATGTAACTTGAGTATTTGGTCGTAAATTTTTTAAATATGTCTTGTTTAAAGTAAGAAATGTATAAAATAAAAAAAAAGTTTACATCCATGATTGATTTACTAAAATTGTTTCTAATGGAAAATATCTGAGATATAGTTAAAAAAAAAATGAAATCTTTGAAACCTGGGAGTGGATAAGAATGCAACGAGTGTTTCCTTAAACGACGAAGGGAAGTTTTGAAACGACACATGCGAAGCACGGAGCTGTGTATAGAGGCAGTGATTCTTGAATCGAACTCGATCACAGAGAAATTCAACCGTGAAAGGAGAGAGAAGGTGATATCTCTAGTATCTCCTATCAAACATCATCGTCATCATGTCGTGTTGTTTATCTTGCTGCGCGTCTATGACAGGCGGTCTCTGCACCTCTACGGCATCATGCATCTCCCAAAAATCTGCCAGAATCGGTTACTGTGCTCTCTTCGGCGTCTCTCTCATTGTTTCGTGGATCCTAAGAGAAGTTGGAGCACCCCTTTTGGAGAAACTCCCCTGTATTTTCCATTCTTTCTCTAAAGTTTTCAATTTTCCTCACAATTCTCCATTTGGGTATTTATGTTCATCATCTGTGAAGTGTGATTAACCTTGCTTCATATTCCTGCCCAGTACTTTTTGAGCTGTGAATTTGAATTTGCCTTCCGGGGCAGCCTCGTTTACCACGTGCCTAGATTTATGATTCAGGCTATTAGGGAAAACTTGAAACTTTGGTCCTGTGGAAACACTGAAAAATTTTGTTAATGGAGTGTTTGGAAGAGTTCATAGATCGCTTTATAACTCTTAAAAACTTTTTTTCAATAAGTTTCTTTATGTAGTTTATTAGAATAAGCTCATTTTAGCTTATGTCAATAAGTTCTATGGTCAAATTCATGATACAAATCACTTATGCAATAAGAGCTCATTAAATAAGCACATAATTAAACTGTTACCCTAACGGATCCTAAGCGTATGTTTGGTTTTGATAATTCCAGGAAGAATTTAGCCCCTCCAAAAACAAAAATAAAATAAAACGGCATATGGTGGAGGAGCAGAATTAGTACTTGAATGTTTTTTCCTTTTTATGTGTTTAGTATATTAATACTTACTTGCAGGGATAAATACATCCGAAACGGATGCCCAAACAAAGGAGTTCTATCAAATACAAGCGGTTCTTCGTGTGAGCTTGGGAAATTTCTTATTCTTTGGCATCCTAGCGCTTATTATGATTGGTGTGAAGGACCAGAATGATAGGCGTGATTCATGGCACCATGGTGGTTGGACTGCAAAAATGGTGATCTGGCTTTTGCTTGTGGTCCTTGCATTCTTCCTTCCTGATGTCGTAATATTAGTATATGGTATTTTCTGTACCCTTTGCTGTTTTTGCTTAATTCCGTGGCCTTGATGAATGAATATAGTATGATTCTTGAATTATTCAGCGCAGATTTTGCATTAAAAAGCATCTTTTGAAGAGGCTTTCTGGCTATATTTAATGACTCTCAAACTGATTTTCAGATGTCTATACCTCTCCTTCCCCAACACTCCTATCACAAATTTTGTTTGAGTTTCATTTTGATGCTTCGTCAATGTAAAACTTTTTACATTACCATTTAATCTTGAGTTAAGACACCACATTTAATGAGTTTAACCATGTTAACAATCACATGATATATGGTAATCATTACATTACTTGGCAACATATCATTGGATGCAAGTACAGAACATTTTTACACTAATTTAACTTGGAAAATAAATTCATTTTATTTTGGCTAAGAACTTTGCTCTATTGACCCTTATACATCATAGACTTAGGACTTGAAAAAAGGGAGGGGGGGGGGGATCATGATGGCCTAGCCTAGAATTTGGTCTAGTCCAAGGAGAATTGATTTAACTATTAGAAATGGATTTGACCTAAGTTATTACTCAACCCCAATAGGTTGGTCAAGGGGGATGGATTGTCTAAGTCAATAAAGAGAATGTTGGCCATATTCCTAGCCAATGTGAGATATCATAGCAATAAATTAATGCTGCCCTTTTTCTGGTTTGACAAATGGAAGTACTATATAACTGGTTAATATATCAGAAGGAATATGTTTTGTTATAGTGCTTCATCTTCTTATTAGTCTGGTGTCTATTGCTGTCTAATTGCTTACTCTACCTATATAGAGTTGTATGTGAGGTCTGATTTCTGATTTTTTTTTTTTACATGAAAAAATTTCCCCCAATTGATTTTAAACCCTAATTCTAAAATTGACGTGCACAACTTTCATATTTACAGGATTCATATCAAAATTTGGGGCTGGCTTGTTTTTATTGATTCAAGTGATAATTTTACTTGACTTTACTCACACTTGGAATGATGCATGGGTTGAGAAAGATGAACAGAAATGGTATGCTGATTTTTCCTCGTTATAGTTTTCTATTTGCCATTGTGATCCTAAGAAATTTGCTTGTTTAGGTACATTGCTTTACTTGCTGTATCGATTGGATGCTACATCGCAGCATTTACAGTGTCAGGAATTCTTTTCATTTGGTTCAACCCTTCTGGATATGATTGTAGCCTCAACGTCTTCTTCCTTGTCATGACCATGATTCTTGCTTTCTTGTTTGCGGTTATTGCTTTACATCCTAAGGTAAAGAATAGACATGCTTTTAAGCAATTGAAACTTATTCAATTCTCTTGTGCGATATGAATTACTTGGTGATGAGAGAACATACAAAGGTTCTTCAATTTCCAATAATGTATTGTTTTTGTATGCTTAACAAAGTCCTGAAATCCTGTATGACTTTTCATGGCTTCTCTAACAATGCAAAAGATATTTCTAGCTTTCTGCCAATATACTGGTAATCTTTCTCGAGGTTAAGTTTGTTAGTGAGACACATGATTCTTCTTAGCAACGGAACATGATTAATTTTCTGAATGCGTTGTTAAATGACAAATATTAAACAATCTTCATGTTGAAATCTTATATCGACTACAAATACTGCCAAATAAGAATTTATAAAGGCTAAAGTAATCTTTACCTTATGAGCTAGCTTTTAAAGTTAAATTAAGCCAAAGCTCAAATTTAATGGTATCAAAGCTTATGTTAGATTTTATATTGAGTGTGACTTTAACTAAAAACAAGAAAAAAAAAAAAGCTACTCTGGATTTTTTTAGTGCAATTAACTTGATCTGGTCCCATGGATTTCTCAGCGTAACTTACTTGACCCCATGACTTTCCTAGTGCAACCTACTTGAACCCGCAACTTGTTCAATGCAATATTAAAAGAAAAAACTAGTACAATTTTCTCATTATAGATGTCTAATCTGGGTGAAGGTGTGTGGAAATCTCAAATCCAACTAAAAATATGAGTGAGAGCTTTTAGAGGAAGCAATCCTTACCTTTTGAGCTAACTTAACGACTAATCAGGACAAAATCCAAATTTAAGACTACATATAACAATGATGCATTGGTAAAAAGTAGGAAAATGTAGTTCACTGCCAAAGAGGAAATGTCATGAAGGAAACATCATCTGAAAGAAAATTCTTTTAATGAATGCCACATGTCTTTCTCTTTTCTGGACCCAAGCTATATTTAAATGATTTTCTGGAATGGTGCATACTATCTTGATGCATGCCACCAAGCCATTAGTGCGTTTTACATTTGGATACATTATTAATTTTATTTTCCAGAATCTCTGGGCCATTTAAATTTAAATATCAGCTTTAGTTGAAGCTTTGGCCCTGGTCTATTTTTGGGCTCCACACCCCAATTATGTCCCTAGTTTTGATCTCCTCACTTCGATAATTTGATATTTGTTAATCTGTCTTTTGACATACTCCTTAATCCTTATATGACTTGTATCTTTCAAATGCAATAATTACTTCATTATGTAATGGTATTATTGGAAGGAGGTCACTCTAGGTTAATCCAAAGAGTTATCTGGATATCAGATACTAGAACACTAAATTGCCCATCTAATGATGGTTAATCATTTGATTCTCCTAATTCTTGATTTCTTGTAAGCTTGAACAACTTTCTCTCTCCATTTTGATCTCTTTTCTTTCTATCTATCTATCTATTTATCTATCTTGTGACACTGCCAAGTAAATTAAATTTATTAAATGTTTAATCATTTGCTAATATGGGTTTAAGATGTCTCACGTTAGTTAGAAATAGAGTTAATATACTCCTTATAAGTTTTAGGATAGTCCTCTTTCTATGAGCTAACTTTTAGGAGTGAATTAGATATAAGTTTCTTAACATGGTATCAGAACCTATCCAATTTGAATGTTGGCCTATTAACAGATGTCCAGTCCTGTTGGGTTTTACTTGGGCAAATGTTCAGTATTGCAAATTTCATGTATCAGATGTCCAGTCCTGAGTGTAAAGGGTGTGTGTCAAGATGTTCCACATTAGTTAAGAATAGAGTCAGTATACTCCTTATAAGAGTTAAGATAATTCTCCTCCTATGAGCTAGCTTTAGGAGTGAGTTAGGCCCAAGTTTCTTAACGATGGATTTATGAACTTTGTAATATTGAGAGTGATGACTGTTATGACTGAATGGTGAACTCTTGGATTTTGAGGGGTTTGTGTTAACAAGTCTTGCAAGAATGATGTTTCTTTTCAATTTGCAGATCTGTGCCAACAAGTTCTATGTATTTATTTTTGGAGTTTGTGCCTCCTAAGACCTATTTGTTAGTCATAACTTGTTACACCATATTGTAGACCAAAAGGAAATTATAAGGTCTGAAAATTGGCATTGGATAATGCCCTTTCTTTTTTTGGTTGATGTTATTTGGTGCCATTATATTTGATAGGTTTGGAAGGAAAGTTGATACTTGGTTTCATTCATGTCGCCTTGTGTATTCATTTTATTTTATTTTGAAAAAGTGAATAATAATGGGAATGCAAAAACAGGTGAATGGAAGCTTGTTGCCTGCATCTGTGATTTCCCTTTACTCTGCTTATGTGTGCTACACGGGTCTTTCTAGTGAACCTCGTGGCTATGAGTGCAATGGTCTCAACAGGTCCACAGCTGTCAGTGCAAGTACACTCATTCTTGGCATGCTAACAACAGTGCTTTCAGTATTGTATTCTGCTCTTCGTGCTGGATCTTCAACAACATTCTTGTCACCACCATCTTCACCGAAATCAGGTAATAAAAAATGTTTGGAATCCTTAATGATCTCTTATCTTTTGATGTGTCTGTGATGGCATTTTGGATTGCTTGTTTCTTATCTTATTTTGAGAAAATATTTTTTTTCCCAATTTTGAAAGAGAGCTTTTGAGAAAATTGATTATTACCACTGAAAAAAGCCCTACTATACATGCAAAAATTACTCCTTATTGGATACCCTAGTTTTCGTAGCTCGACTGAAAAACTGTTAACCAATCAATCTGCAAAATCCAGATTCTCTTTAGTATTTATGTTTGCTTAATCTGTACCCCTGATGAAGCTGAAGCTGACTACAATTTGCCTAGTTTTATTTATATAGTTAACATAGGTATATTATATTCTTTTTCATATTGTTATATATTCAAATTGTGTTTATGTATACATAAGAAACCGCATATAGGCCCCACCCCCACAAAATCCTCAAAGTACTCCTTTTACTGGTCCACCGACTGATCCGGTTCTGAAAACATTATTGGATGCTCGATTACTATCCCTCTCTTTAAAAAATGAAATGAATGCATATAGTCCTATATTCAGTAAAACAAATTTGATCTCAACAACTTCTGAAAACGTGTCTCTGGATGAAGAGAATAGCCTCTTTGAAAGTAAGCTTCTCTCATACAACCCTGTTAGCATTGTTTCACAAGTAATGGATTCTCCGATAGCCCAAACTCCAAGTTTCTTTCTGCATATTCTAAATATTTCATTCCCGCCCATATATCCTAGCAAAAAAATTTTAATCAATACAAGTTTTCTTGAAGTCCGGTTCAGTTTTTGAAGCTATTATGTCTCATTTGGCATTTTGTTTTTTCAGGTGCGAGTAAACCTCTTCTTGAAGAAGTGGAAGAAGGAAACACAAAGAAGGAGGAAAAGGAAGCACAACCAGTTAGTTATTCATATTCTTTCTTCCACCTAATATTTGCCTTGGCTAGCATGTATTCAGCTATGCTTCTTTCTGGATGGACCAGCACATCTGAGAGCTCAGATCTCATAGATGTTGGTTGGACATCTGTATGGGTTCGAATTGGCACTGAGTGGGTCACTGCTGGATTGTATATCTGGACTCTTGTGGCTCCTGTGCTGTTTCCTGATCGTGAATTTTAGTTCTCTCTTCTCCACTTCATAGCATTCTCATTGGGTTTATCCGTTTATGGACACTATGGTGTTGTAAGTAATAATCTTCCCTGCCTACATATGGAATGCCGTATGTTGCAATTGCAGTAGATGATATATGTATAGATTTAGCTCTTCATGTAAATGTTATGTTTTTTTTTTTTTAAATAAACAATGTAGAGTGTTTTATAATTTATATATACTGTAGTAAATAATAATACTAGATGGCTAAATAAATTAATAGTTTGCTGACCATGGTTTTGCTGTTTGATAACTTAATTTACCAATGTGATTAATCATTTTATTTTGATATGTTGCTCTACAAGATTTTTATCCTATTATTTAAATGTATAGTATTACAATTTAAAAATTTGTTGACTGTCGCATTAATTTAGGAATGACATTTTTATGACTTGATAGCAACTGCATGGTTATCTTTAATTGATTTCACTTACATTGAGATGAATTTGCCTCCAATTATCCACAAACCTGAATTATATCCGTGTATAAAAGTTCAGTTATAGTTTTCTTTCCCATTTCTTTTTGTTTCGATTAACTTGTAGTTTTTGTTCGAGTTCATTTTGTACCTTTCGTTTCCCTTTAATATAGGAACATTTGCTTCATTGTAGATTTTCTGTATTTGAGTGAATATTTGTAAACTTAAGTTTCAATAAACTTGATTTCGTAGAATTGATTTTACTTAAAAGTGAGTTTAATGTGGTGTGATTTGTGTTTGGAAATATTTATCTTAAAAGTAAGTTTGTAGTTAAATTCACTATGAATATTTTAACTTAATGCAAAAGTTACAATTTATTGTTGGCTCAAGTGCGAGTTTGATTGTAAAATCAATCATGTTTAAGAATAACTAAACTTCTTAAACATGATTGATTTCACATTAACTTAATCACGTGTATTTCGTTATAACATTATTTTTTCATAAAAAATAATGTTATAACGAAATACACGTGATTAAGTTAATGTGAAATCAAACATATGCTCAATTAAAGTTCACCATGTTATGTTTGATTTACTTGCTGGCAGTTCGTGGACCTCGCTGAAACGTTAAATAGCAATATATCAAACTTCCTTCGAGCTGGGTAATTCGGTAATTCCTGACCAACGTTTGAACTACCGATGTTTGTGTCAATAGCAAAGAACATCGGAAAAACAAGACTCGTGAAACCTCCAGAAAATGTTGTAGGTTTTTTTTTCCTTTAAATGTAATATTTTTTCTTGGTCTTTCATTAGCGTAGTGTGTGTTAGTCCTTTGGTCTAGTTTCTTCTATTGAACTTTAACAAAATTGGATAGGGTTTAAATGGTTGATTTGGCACTCTTTCGCAGGCGAATGGTCTTTGTCTAGAGTAAAATGATTTCACTTTAGTTGATAGTTCGAAAAATGAGTGACGGAGTAAGAAGCCAAATAATCACAATCACGAACTTAGAAGACCCGTCTAAGAACCTTCACCACGCCACTTATAGTGACACCTTTCAATCAACCTTGACCAAATTGACACCGTTACAAAACCCCATCACAGACACCACTTGTTAGTACCTACTTGACCTGATCTTATGTGCCTTTTCTTTGGCATTTACACACCCACAGCGCAAACTAAATCAAAGCTACTCATTCACCCATGAAATTCCCAAAACCCCTCGCTCAATTTATTTGAAGCATGCAACAAACCAATGTTGAACCGCGCTTCATCACACTTAACACTATCACTTTGAATTTCATAGTCAAGAATCACCATAAATAAATTTCTCTAGCTTCTGCTCTTATCTAATCTGAAAAATGGATTTAGTTTCTTTAAGGTGAAAAAATATGTAAAATAAAAAATGTAAATGTATATTTTTATCATTGATGTGAATTTAAGTATTTATTACATATACTTAACTTTTAAATCAAAGATAAATAAAGACTCACTTTATCACTTAATACATTTTTCACTTTAAAAGAGCCAAATTCCTGAATAAAAAAATATCACTGGTGATCCATTTGGTATGAAAGGAAAGTGAAGAAAAGTAAAAAAAAAAAATGAAGAAAAAATGGAAGTAAAAAAGTTTTAATATTTTTTGTATAAATCATTTTTCTTTCTTTTTTACTTTCTGTTCAACCAAACAATAAAAGATTGAACATTATTATAATTTTCCTTTCTTTCTATATGCTAATTGGATTTAGATGATGATCATCAATGAAGATTTAAGACAAATGAGAGAGAAAATATAACTTTAAAGTGTTGCGAAAAAGGAAAAATTTAAATATACATTTTAATAATTACCTTCTTAAAAGTCACGATTTTTTATGTGACATATCACTTAAATTAAAATTTAGCATGTCATATAAATAGTTTTCTTAATTTTTACCTAGCTAATTGTAAAAACAAATTTAAAATATATTTGAATAAGTTAAGAGAGTAAAACGAAATGTTTATTAAGATAAAAGAGATTATAAAAAAATAAATATTAAAGTGGTGATTTGGGGAGAGAAGGATTAAATTATGACTATATTGGTGATCTGGTGTTAAATTCGAGCAGAAATCCAAAATTTGACATTATATTTGGTTCTATGTCTATTCAGCTCGGACGTGCATAATTTTGAAGCTACTAACAATAGCTTTTACTTTTGAAAAGTATATATATGTAATCTTAGTGGACAACTAAACACACTAAGATGGAGATGGGTTTCCATTTGCAATTTTGTGCAAGACGAAGCTACACCAAAATCACTTAAGAGTGCAAGTTTGCATTGGTTTTCCTAAATTTCATCCTCTTCTCAGGCTTTCGAACTCAGATTCCACTTCAACATCTTCATTCAAAACAACTTCATCATCCATTTTAAGGAATGCTTGATTGCAATTTGAAGTGAGTCTAAAGGATCATGTGGAATCATAGAATACAATTATACAAGTACTATGGTTGCGGTAGCTCTTTTTGAAAAATAAAAGGTAAATTTTCTTTGAGAACTTTTGGAATAAGATAGCACAATCACAACACAAGAACAAACCTAAAAAGGTATTCCAACCTTATCTATGTTGAGATCAAGTATGACCGAGGAAGTCCCACGTTAAATAAGAATAAAAAAGTTGGGTAGCATATAAGTAATAATTGACTCACAACTCAATAATCATAATATTTTTGGGTTGATTGTGATGTTCTTGAAAGACTAAAAGGAGAGTTGCTTGTAAAGTAAATAGATATATGAGACTTCGAACAAAAGGAAAGATTTATTGGATTAAAATGAGTCATATATTCATCCAAGTCCTACATTGACAAACTTGAAAGAAGAAAAGATAGAAAAATATTATATATAGAAAGTTTTATTTTATATTTACTTATCATAACATGTAATCCTTCGAGTGTATTAGGGACATATATAGTGGTGTCAAGAAATAGTTTACAATTTTGACCATCTAATAGTTATAAGTGAAATAATTTGTACTTTTATCTAGTAAAAAAAATTTAGAACCGATCTTGAGTTAGTTGTCTAAACGAACCTATGTTTCTTTTGTCTTGATTACCACTATTGGGTACAAAGGAAATAGATAAGTTATTTGCATTTTTTATGTTAGAAGCACACCCACATAAAATAGAAGAGATAAAATGAGAACATAACTTTAATGTGATCAACATCTCTTGCTTACATTCACAAATTTCTAACATAATTTTATTATTTTCTAATTTTTGACGTGATAAAATTACAAACCTTTTTATATGTAATTTTTGGATAGAAAAATTGCAAACTCTTGCTTAACACACAATTGTTCAAGTCCTTAGTACACTCAAAGAACTATGTGTTATTGTGATAAATAAATACAAAATATAACTTTTCTATTTATAATTTTTTTCTCTCTTCCTCTTTTAAGTTTGTTGACGTAGGATTTTGACAAATAACTCACTTTAACTCAACAAACATTCAAGGGAGAGTATATATAATTAATGAAAGAAACTTATGTTTGAGGGAATGTTTGTTAAAATTAAGTGTAAAGTCATGAAGTCTCGTATTGAATAAAAATAAATAAGTTAAACAATATATAAGTGAAAAAATTTATAGTTAAGATTTTTAGGTTAGGTGCATTGCTCAAATTATTTGTTTGCATTTCATTGGTGAAGATATTTTTAGTGTTATAACCTCCCTTCACTCCCTTATACACTCCTACAAATGTCACAACATTCTAAGACAAAAGTATAAGAAAAAAGTCATATAGTTAACATATAGTTTTTAGCTTTCTTCTCTTTTTTTCTCTATACACTTTCCACAATTTAAGGATACACATATCACAACACTCTAAAATAAAAGGGTAAGAAAAATGTTATAATTTAACGTTTTTTTTTTATTAATGTAACTTGAATTAAAGAACTTTGAGTTAATATATATTTGTGACTTCTTTCGCTCTCTCTCTTCTTTTTTTTTTATAAATCTGGATAATGTGTACTTTAAATAAGATGATTTATTTCAAATCAACTTCAACAATATTTTTAAGGCATAGCTGGGCTATTAAAAGAAGTAGAGAAAAAGGTAAAGAGCATGAGATAATGTAATAACTATAGTGGTGTTATAATGTAATTAAGATTTTATCCAAAAAAAAAAATATTACTGTTAATTTTAATTTTGAAAATGCTAATCTTTAGGTATGAATTTTTATTTTTATGACAATCATCATGCATTTAGATTTTATAAATTGTTAAGAAATACTCCTTAATAATTATACTTTTAAAAATAATTGACGTCATGTGTTAAATTTGCACATTTATATTATTTAATAATATTTTATAAAATGTAAGATTAATCAATCTAATCATTTATTTAAAATTTTTTATTAAGTAAATCAAATTTATAAAATTTCACAAAAAATTAAGCATTTTATAGTATTACTTTATTGTAACAGATAATATATTTTAAAACTAATAGATATGGGGATCGAACTAATAGAAATGGTATGAATGGTGAAGGGTATCTTCAAATTTCTATGTAATGCATAGGTCCTACGTATTTGATCTAAATTTGCAGCTGTTGAGATCATAGGCAGAGTTTATGAATATTGCTAACCGTCGTTTATTTTTTTGATTTTTTATTTCTGCTTTAGTCCCTCTATTTATGCAAGTTTTTTTGGATGTTACCTTGCTTCACGGGAAGCCTAAGATGAGTGCTTAATTACTAAGATTGGGAAGTTGGATGCGGTGTGCTTTATTCGTGAGAGCTTGTCTTGTTGGCTGAATTTATTGGCATGTGTACAAAAACATCATTGTTCCATGCATGTCACCCTTCTTCATGTGAACCCTAAGGTGAATGCTTTTTCTGAATTAATGCCAAAACATGCTTCTCATTTATTCTTCTACGTCTCTCTTCTTTGGTTACTTCCCATACTTCCCTTCACGAGTTTGTTGGCTAACCTTGTTATACGCACTTCCTTCTTCCCTATGTTGTCTCTTTTTCTTTCTTCTGCGCCAAGAAACGAAAAATAAGACCCAAAAGAAAGGCAACTTTCCTGTTGTATCAATACAAATTTAAAGCTTTATATTCATACTTCTTACTTAACATATTCAAGTGAAACTTTATGCATATAATAATATTGGGGAATTACTATTTTTTATATTATATTATATATAAATGACATATTAAATGAAAAGACTTTTGTGGGACTATGGCAGCAAGTCATGACGCATCTCATATGCTATTGCTACCCTCCTTAATTTCTACCTTAACCCATTCTCTTTTTTGCCTTTACGCCATCATTTTGCTTTAAGAATTGGTTATGCAATTATTCTTGTGTATGCCCATGAAACCCCTTTTGAAATCACTTTGCGGTTTTTAATCTGCCCGTGCATTTCTTGTTTATGCTCATAAATTAATTTTGGAATCTTCCTCTTTTGTTTTTCAATGCCTTCTATTCTCGCAAGATTTATAGTAAATTAAAGCAAGAAACAGCAACAACAACAAAAAGGTTGCAAGGAATGCGCAGGAGAAGACGTAATGTTATGCGAGCGAGGAAAGACGCTGTGCAATGGTCACGTGACTGTTTTTAATTTTATTAAAACTAATATTAGTCATAAAAATAAATTTAATGGCTATAGTTAGATTTCTCAATTTTCATATTATTTAGTTATTTTTAGAGGATACACTCTGTGTGTCTATATATACAAAAAAATATTAATTAGTAACATGTTATTTTAATATATTTTTTAACACACGATTGATCTATTTAATAGAATATCTATTCACACATTTTAGATAAGGATTGTTAACTAGTATCTTAATAAAATAAATTATGAAAGACTGTGCATCATCAATAATATTTTTAATTTTTGAACCAATTTAAAGGGCATTAATTAGCATTAACGTCTTGAGAATGATGTTCTCTACTTGTGTTTGTATCTGTAAGCTTTATTGACACGATATAATTCCTCTGTCTTTGTTTCTGCAACTCCACATGCATTGGCGACTCACCATAGCGTTGCTTTTATTTTGACTTTATATTTCTTGCCCCCTTATTGCACTGCTACAACGAATATCCTGCGCAAGCTCTTGGTAACCCCGCTTTCGAAAGAAAGCAACGTTTGCTTCATGGCAAAAGGAATCTATAGTTCCTATCGAAAACTAAATCTATATATAAATTATCAACTGTATATTAAATTATACTGCTATAACTTACCAAAACACAAAAAATTATGTCATAAATGACCTTATGTTAAACGTGATTTTTTTTTTCATCTAACGATTAAATTATAATAAATTATTACCTTAATTATGTGTGTTAAATTTTGTTAAACCTATATAAATATTTATCATGGACGACAAAATTATCCTTATATATATTTAACACAATTATATTTATTAAAATTCAAATTTTCATATGCTCAAAATTAAACAATTATAAGAACATAATTAAATACTACTTAATTATTTTCATATATTTCAAAAATATGCATTATATTAATATTGATATAAATAAAATATTAAATAATTTTAAATTAATCCAAACTTTTACGTATATATAATCTATATGACTTAATTTTTAAATTTAATGATTAATTTTAAAATAAAATTCTTCAAGAAAAAGTTATTTAATAATTTGAGTTCTCTCTATGTATAATTATCATGTAATCCATACGGCACGTCACTACTACATTAAGCTTGGTTAGCTTACTCAAATTTTTATAAGCATTTGTTGTTTATATTTTTAATTAATTATTGTCATTTGCAAATAACTAAGTCAATGTTTTACTTAACTTTCTTCAAGTAACTAAACAGCGTACGCCCACAGTCACAAAGACCTCTTATTAGAGATATATGTCACCATATAATAATTCAAAGCAAAATCAAATAAGCGACAAACTATACTCTAAAACAACCAACGGCTCCTGGTTTCCTCCCTAATACAAGGATTGCATAAGACAACAGGAATTTGTACCAAAGTGATAGCCAAAATTAAATTCATTAAGGAAATTTCTTGCATATTTCCACTAAACAAAGAAAAACTAAACAGTAGTAACAATCCTTCATGGCATCATCTCACCCAAGTACACGCAATTAAAACAAATTAAATCATTATCCTCTAAAAAATAGTATAACCCACATGAACAAGTTTCCATAAGCCAACCACATTATTGCTGGCTTAATTAATTAATTAATATACATGAATCCCACCCAGATTCTACTGTACACCCACACACCTAACCAAACCAGTAATTAATAACAAATTATAAACCTTAAATTCTTTCATCCCTCCCTAATCACACACTCTACCTTTCTATGTCAACAGGTGAAAAGGTTTTCCCAACGTGAATAAAGCTCTTGGGGTTGCCAAGTATGCTTCTCTTTTGGGACTCAACATCGTCACTTAACTTGTCTCCTTCTTCTTCCTCCTCCTCTTCCTCGTTCCCCAAAGTAAAATACTTCACCTTTTCACCGTAGAACTTGACCAAAGTCAAGTAGAAAGAGAAAGCGAAAACGGTGAGTCCAATGATGAACCAGCTGAATAGAATGTTGACCAAGGACTTAGCACGGTGAAGTGAATCATGATCAGAGCATCTCACAACTTGGTGACCCTCCTCAAGGTTGATGAAGCACCCTTTGGGAATCAAACCCGGTGTCCAAAGCATGAACCCCATAGTCATAAGCCACAAGCCCTGAAAGAATATGCTAAGGGAACGCACGAAGCTTACCAAGAAGCTTTTGGGCATGGCAATTCCCATGAGGGTGGTGGAAAGGGAGACGAGAATCACGAGTTGTAACAGCATGTGGTATTGTCCTTCGGGCCCCATGTGGTCTGCGGAGTGAAGGTGGAAGAGGAGAAGCTGTTGAGCAAAGGCTATGGCTCCTAGCAACTGGGTTAAACCATAGTAAGCTTTAGGGCGTGTTTGGTCGAGTATGATGGCAAAAGCTGCATAGAGGAAGAAGGTCATGGAGATGGAAGAGTGTTCAAAGTTGTGGAGATGGTTGGAGGGAATGGTTCCATCTGGGTCGAAGGGTTGGTGGCGGTCGGGTCCTATGAAGAGTTCCATGGAGATTGAGGCTGTTGAAGCAACCATGATGAGGAAGAGTTCTAGGTACTTGAACTTGGAAGTTGGGAACCATGGTGGGGCAGTGTAGGAATTGGGGTTGAGAGCATGGAGCTTGATGTGGTTGAAGAGGTGCCATAGACCAATCAACAAGAACCCAAAGCCTGGAGCGACGTGTCCCACAAGAGTGCCCATAATTATTAAGCCCAGGGTTAAGGGGGTGTTTGTGTTATGTTTTAATTTGGTGTGTGTGTTTTGAAAGGGAGGAAATATGGGTGTATATTGTTGTAGAGAGGAGTTAAGTTGTGTTTGCTTGTGGGGCAGTGTGGGGTTTTAAGAGGGTAGGGGTCTAGAGGGTTCTATTAGTATAAGAAGGTTTTTCAAATTTCTAAGTCCAAAAATAAGAAGTACAACTTTGGTGGCTTGGCTTGAGGAATAAGTTTTTTTTTCTGCGTATGACCAAACGACTCCTGACGAATGCGATGAGGTAGCGCTGACTTCTGACTTTCTAGATGATTAAATTAAACGCCTGGAATGCCTCGCAGCCCTTGTATCGTCCTTATCCTTTTAAGGTTTTTTTTGGACAAAACTTAAACATGGTTGGTTCCTTATGTTTTTTTTTAGTATTTTCTTATTTAATATTAGATTCTTCAAGTAATATATGATAATACTAAATATTTACTTTTTATTAGAATAAAATTTTAACAAGCAAATTTGATAAATATATTAACGATTTAATTTTTTAACATTTTTGGTTAATTGTTTATTTAAATATATTATTATAGTTTGTTTTAATTTACACAATAGTATCAAATTTATATTCACTAATTGTAAATATGTAATTAACTTAAACAATAATACTTAATATACTTCTTTAGTTTTTTATTAAAAAAAAATCTTCTTAAAAAATGTCGATATCCAACAGAAAGAAAATTTTAAAATTATGATAATATTTTTGTCTAAAATTAAACTTTAAAAAATAGAGTGTTGTATTGCACACTTTTAAAAGTTAAAATTTAAATTGTATATAATCAATCATATAAAAAAATTAAATATACTTTTCTCTAAATATTATTATCATATATATGTAATTATAAATAATAAAACTTATCAATAACATATATAATAAAGCTTCTTAAATACAATTAAATACTTGCTTCCTTGAAAGTAAGATTTCATTGAAACCTCGTTCATTTGAAAAAGAAAGGAATGCTATGTGACACGAATCAAGGTACATGAAGCGATTAACTCACTTTGGTTTAAACTCACTAATGCAAACATAACATCAGCGATTTACATCCGGTGCCAGTTATCCAATTCGAGGGGTTTGATGCGCTGATTCTGGAAAATATGGTAATATACAAAAGTCATACACCTTGAAATCATGCCTTTATGGAACAATCTGCATCGCCATGCAAGAGCAAAATTGGAAAAAATGGTTTTGGACATCACAATGGTTTGATGAAAGCAAGTAAAACTTTGCTATGTCTTAGTTTGGGTCTTAGGTCAACTAATTTTAAAATACTCTAAGCTAACTCAATCTTAACTCTTATTTCTCATTTTTATTATATGTATTTGTTAATTTTTCATTTTATAATTTCAATCTTTCAAATCTTTTTAAATAACTACATGCACAACTTAATGATTCGATCCATATGCCCAACTCATATTTAATCAGGTTGACTCAATTAAAATTTTCTTAAAAATAAAACTACACTTTTTTAATTAGTTTCCACCTTAATTTTTTTCAACCTAACCTAACCCAACTTGTAATCAATCACTCCTACATTCAAACGGTATTTTATTAGTCTAAAATAAAACCATTTTTAAATGCACCAACGTTAAAAGTAACATAATTTGAATTCACAAGTATGCATTGCATAGTGTTTTAAAATTCGAGAAAATTTATAAGAATAAATATAAAATATATGAAAATTATAAAATTATAAAAGTGCATATTGAATTTAGTTAAAGTTAAACGATAAAATATTTTTAATTATGAAAAATGAGTTCTTAATTTTAATTAAAACATGCGATGATATATTTTAAAACATAATGAATTAAGAAATCAAGTCACTTAAAAATGTATATACATTTTTAAAAATTAATTATTTTTCTATAATCATGAGTTTTAAATTTGAGAAAATAACTTCTTTCAGTAAAAGTGAGGATTGTAGTATTTCACTTATCACAGATGAGAGGTTAATTTGCAGGAACTTCAAAATTTTGCACCAAAAAGTGAGCTATAAACACAGCCAAATTGAGAAAATCAATTAAATTAAATGCAAACGAGAGTTCTTCAAAATTTACGCCAATTGATTTTATTTAAAAGTAAGCTTAAAGTAGCGTGATTTATGTTTATAAATTTATCATTTATAATAAAAATTAGTATAAAATTTTCAACTCAATGTAAATATTACAATTTACTATATAAGTTAAAACGTCAATTTTGATTCAAGATCAATTTTAATTAAGAGCATTTAAACATTTTTTTTAAATTATGTTACAATAAAATAAACGTTTTTCTACGTGAAGTTGACTGGCATCCAAAAGTACACTCTGTTTTTATCTAAAACTACATTTGCAAGAAAGTCACATAGCCACCTATTTTTACTAGAAAAAAATAAGATGAGAAAAAAATTAAATTTTGAATTAAAAATAGAAGACAAAATCAGTTTTTCTTTTTTAATTAAATGAAAATATATCATAATTTATAACTTTTTCTCTCTCCCGTCTATACAAAATCTTATATTAATTGACAAGAAATATTAGATGTTAAAAGTATTTTTGTTGGTATGTTTTTTTAATAAAATTAAAGAATGATATCAAGTTATAAATTTATAACTTTTCTCTCATCTAAACAAATTCATAAACTGATGGTATCTTATCTGTGACAATCACTTAAATTAAATGCAAGCGAATGTTTGACCCAAAAATGCTCACCAAAACAAGCTATTTTTCAAGTTTATTGTGCTGGTTGCATGCAATTTAGTTTTGGAACCAAAAGTCGTTTAAAGGGAATTTGAATGTTTGAATTAAAATCAGAAGAAAATATTAAATTTTTATTTTTATAAATGCTTTTACTTTTCAATTAAATAAAAAAAATATCCTCATTTATAACTTCCTCTCTCGCCTAAATGCATCATATGAATGTATCTTATTTGCATGAAAGAAAATTCATATATTGATTAACATGAAATATTTGTTGGTATGTTTTTTAACAAAATTAAATAATAATATAAATATTATAAAATTATATTATTAATATTATTTATTATATTGTTACCGAATATGAATAATATATATTATTTTTATACACTTGTAATATTTTCTATTTTAACAATATAATTTATTAAATAAAACTTCTGTCGATAAAGAGAAAACGCAATGTCAAATTGTCAGTATATGGCAATGTTTTCAATTTAAAGTTCATTAATATATATATATTGATTTGACGATCATTTTTTATAATACCAAAATAATTTAAAACTTAAATAATTCTACTGTTACTAAGAAATCATATAATGGGTTAGATATATGATTTAAATGAATGAGATCGTATCACATCAGCACAATACTATAATTGATGTATAATGATAGTGACCGATAAATTTACGTCTTCAGGTTTAAAACTCAAAATGTGGAGAGAAAATTCCCATTACCACGTACAGTTTCATTTTGGCATTGTTGACGAAGACGAAATAAATTCAGATGTTTATGGGTATTTGTTGAAAAGTCATTACACATAATATGAAAAATAAATAAGAAAGTTTTTTTTTTTTTTCATTAAAAATTTAACCCAACGTAATATATAAAACATACCCTTAATTATGGCCTTAAAAGACTACTGTAATATCTTTATACATTATTTTATAGTTATATTTTTTTTTATTTGATTATTAAGTAGAAAAATTTTCATTTTATATATTAGCGTTGTGAAACAGCGAGATGCTGATTTTCGAAATTTTAAAATAATAACAACTATTATGCGTTTTTCTTTGTGTATGTG
The DNA here is from genome assembly GCF_003935025.1 of Abrus precatorius. Lineage (NCBI taxonomy): Eukaryota > Viridiplantae > Streptophyta > Magnoliopsida > Fabales > Fabaceae > Abrus > Abrus precatorius. The sequence continues at coordinate 26,928,922 of NW_020874292.1, read as the reverse complement.
TGGTTATTTTAATCTTAACACCACCTTCTGGTATTATTTTCTCTTTGTTTTAATACATCAATGTTGTTCTTTAAACGTCTACGCATTGTAATTCATTTAATTTTTCATGGTTTGTTATACATTATTGGTTTCATGAAGATGGATATATTAAGTTAAGAGCAACACGTGAATACTCAAACCTTCACTTGAATATATATTGATTTCTTCTTTATCTATATCTTAAGTATCTTTCATCAAAGTTAATTATTTTTAAATTGAATAAAATTACTATAAACAGTAAACAAATTGACTATTTAATATAATTATATTTATTAGAACTCAAATATAAGACTACAAATTAAATCATAATAACTCTCAACAGTTGATATATATGTTTAAAAGTTTTTTTTTCCTGGAAATATGCATAATAATTACTTTATTTTTTTTTTCTCACTGTACTTCATTAATGTTTTGAGGGAGTTTGGTTTTAGGAATTTATTAATAGTATTTAAATTGGAAGAAGAAGATTTGACCTTTTGTTTTGACCTGCAGGCATTAGATCTACGTGGCCGAAGCTGACCAACTATTGTTTTTCTTCTTGTCTCTGTGAAAATTGCATCATCAACGACGTAATATAAGATTACCGAATCGCTTTGCTGTGTTTTTATTTTTCATTTACATGACTAAGCATCTCTCTTCGGGCGGCTTCATAGTAATTACGTCAATTGTATTCTTTCCGTTTGATTTATTTTTTAGCTAGCTCTATTAATATCATAAATATTAAAAATATTAAAAAAATTTAAAAAACTAAAACTTAAAATATTTTTATTTATTTATTTATTAAACATTGATTTTAGAATTATTTTTAAATATCTAAAAAATATTTATTATACATTGTACATTTTAAATTTTATTATTTTTAGATGTTTAAAATTTTCCTATTCAAAAATACCTTTTTAAGATTATAAACTTTTATCGTATCAAAATTTTTTAACCAAAAACAAGCAAATTTTAAATTTTTATTTATATAAACAATTTCACAATATTTACTAAAAATTAATCTATTTTCTACCTTTATATTTATTATCATTACAAACTCATTCTTTAAAAGTCATATAGATTATAAATACATAAGGTACTAAATAACTATTTAAGTTTTTCATGAAATGTTAGGATTACAGACAACGTGGCATATAAATGTCTACAATTAAAAAAAAAAAATAACAAAAAAATAATAGAAACAACAATATATCAAAAATTTAAAAATAATTCAACAACACATATAATATCTCCACATAATTGAAAAAAAAATTGTAATATTTAATTAAAATATTGATTAATTTCATTTAACTTAGCAATAATATCTTTGTTTCAGAAGTTAGAAATGATGTTAATATCTTTATAAACAAGTCAAATATCAAACTAAGAGCACATAAACACAACAGAAAATGACACGTTAAACAAAATGTAGCAAACAAACAAGGAAACGAGAGTGATTTATATACCAATGTAAAGATTTAAGTGTTAAGACCAACGTAGTAAAGGATAGAAAAATTGAAGCTTGTGTGAGAGAAAGATAGAAACCTTGAAACGTTGTGTGAACTATTATGTTAGAAATGTACAATGTATTTGTAAAACTGTTATGAATAAATAATTTTTTACATCAATTACCAATAAAATTAATGTAAAGAACACTTTATACATTAATCAAAGAATGTATCACATAAATCTCAAAACTATCATTGCCTCATTTTTTTACATTAGTTATTTTAAGATCAACATAATAAGTAATTTTTACATTAATTTTTAATATAATTAGTTATAATAGAATTCATATAATTTTTTTTCTAAAATATAAAGATATCACACCTTTTCTTATGTCGATTGATTCTTTAATAATTAATGTAAAATTTTATTATAAAATGTGAATTTTTCACTAATGTATATATATCAATGGATGTTTATGAAAAACAAATTATATAACATATTCTAAAAATAATATAATTTAAATTTACTTATAAATAAATTTATAATTAAAATACTTGAATTAAAAATAATATAATATTTTATTATAATATCAATAATATAATATTACGTTAAGCACATAAAAATTACCATAAAATTACAAAGTTAAAAACATATTTTTTTATTATTTTTGTTATTCAACCGGGTTAAAAGCCTAAATGCTTAAAGAGTCCAAGCTTAACAAAGGTAATAGAGGAGGGGAATTATTATCAAAATAGGAGACAATCTCAGGAGAATCTAAACTAATTTTGACTAACATATCAGCATTTATATTCCTTCTCTTAGAATATGTATAGACCTAACAAAAGGAATATCTCTTAAAATACTCCTAATAGCATCAATTATATAAAAAGATGGATGATTACAACTTTGAATACACAACACAAGGTATAAAGTTTTTTAGCGTCAGTTTCTATCCAGATTTCAGAAATGTTATTTTGTATCACTAATTACAATTGATAAGTCTGTATTTTGGCATGTTTCTATAGTCTATGTATTTATGTGTAACTATTATTTTAATTGAGTTTTACACTAATTTATATATTAACGGTACATATTAATATGAGAATGTCACAATTGGATTTTTGGTGCATTTTGAGCCCAAATTAATTAAAAAATAGGATTTCACTATAGTTAACATGTCAAAATCCTAATAGCCAACACGAGAGTAGTTCGATCACGAACATAGTCGTGCTTATGGCTTTGCATGGCTATGCTCACCTTCAAGAAGTGTAACTTGGAAAAATTTTCAAACTCTATTAAAAAGAGACTTCAAAGCGACGATTGAGAAGCCTTTTTTTACATTTTACACATCTCATTCCTTCCATGTTTTTTACGCATCTCTTTCATACACCAACCTTGGTATTGATCAGTCGCTAACAACTATTAGAGTTTTAAGAGTGCGTTAGATCAATAGCTCTTTTTGTCTCTTCTATGTTGGAGACTCTTCTAGTTTACATTTACTTTTTGAGTTTTATGGATTTTTTTAGTGTTGTTTTGATTTTCTTTTATATTATTGTCTGGCTAAATTCATACCTAGGACTATTTTTTACTAATAATAATTTCATGTTTCCTTTCTTGATTGGTGTCTATTCTATTGCGTTATATTTGTATGTTTGAAATTGACAACTTTTAAATATATTATAATTAATTATATCGTAGGCGATCGTATCACATTTTGTTAATAGATTTATAGGATAAAATGAGACAAAAGCTTAGGTAGATCAAACTAATCTTTCTCTTTCAATCTTTATTAAATTAATAGCTTATATGCTCTTTATGTTTTTTCTTTCTTTTATCGTACAAAACTATTGAAGGTAATAGCTTAGAGAAAAGACTGTTGACATTTTATGACCATTGAGTATTAATAGTTTTAAAATGAGTGATTAACAATCACACAAAAACAAATTATAATTAATCTAAAAGAGAATATAAAGAATTTAGAAATAAAATCATATGCCCTAGGTTTTTCTTGATTAGTTTATTGTCAAAGGTCGCATTATTTTTAATTCTATTTTAATCACTTTCATATTTTAATTTTTGTTTTATTTAATTTCACATTCTTTAAGTTTAAACAATTAAATTAAGAATTCTTAGTAATTGAAAACAATTCTTGCGAGACGATAATTCACGAACTTATTTTTAAAATTTTCTATTACTTTTTGATGGGTATACTAGTCTATGAACACAAATGTGAATACCATTTTTTTACCTCCCAGGGATTACCTCCAAAATTTTAATAAAAAATTAAAAAAATAAAATAAAATCGTCTTACAGAAAAATGGAAATTTTTGAAAAAAAAACAAGTTTGGCTCACGGAAACAGAAACATGCAGTATACAAGTTCATACCCTTACATCAAAAACCTATTTAAGCATGAAAAAAGAAAAAAAAAACTCAGATTTTTAACATTTTGTATAAACCCTCAATGACCCATATAAATACAGAAGTAAGGGATATGAAAAAAGGGATTTTTTTTTTAGAGAAGAAAAGCAAATTTTTTTAGAGAAGAGGGATCGAGTTTTCAAGGAGAGGCAACAAATCTTTTGAGGAGATCACCAAAGTGAAAAAAAAAAGAAGGAAGTTTTTCGATAGAGTTTTTCAAAGTGGGGAAGAGATTGAAAAGCTGTAGATTTTTTTAAGAAATTTATAGAGAGATATAAGAAAACAAAGGAAACAAACATAAAAATATTATACCCACTATTAATTACTGCTGGATCATTTTTTCATCTTACCTCCTTGTATTCTACAGGTTAGCACTTATCTCTCCTCCTTGTATTCTCTGGATTGCATCATTTTTTTTTTATTCTACATTTTGAAACCTGGAGAAGTGAAAATAAATGAGATGAAAGAATGAGATAGAAGTGCTGCTAACCCGTATTATCCTGTCCTTTTTATTTTATTTTATTTTATTAGTTTAATAAATATAGTTTGATTTAACGTAAAAGTTGTGTTAAAAACTCGAGAGCATAGTGTCTGGGATGTTGTCTGCCATGCCATGTTCATATGTCAGTCGGAATAATTATTTCATGTCGTCCCTTTTCAATTGCACAGTAACTTTTGGATTCATTTGTTAACTCTTTTGATTCATAAATGTACATTTGGTGTGATGGTGCCCAGCGACTTTAAGTCGCTGGAATTCTTTTCCCTTTTTTTTTTTAGTTTTATTATTTTAATTATTTTTATTATGTACATTATTTTTTTATTTTCAAGAATATTTATAGTCATAAATAGATAGAATATTTGTTATGTTTTAATAATTTCTCTAAATTTATCATTATTATTATTTATTTATTTTACTTTTGCCAATAAATTAATAGTAACAATATTAAAAGTAGTAATAATAATTTAAAATATAAAGTACATAAATTTTCTAATAATATTATTATTATTATAAAAAAAATACATTATTTTTAAAGTAATAATGAATAAGTTAATTTGTATTTTAGATGATGGTAGTGATGGAGTAAATAAAAAATAAAAAAATATTATCTCTCTCGTAATATTTATTTTGTTATTGATATTATTGTCTTTGTTATTGTTTTATTATTATATGAAGTTACTATGAATTGATAATTTTATTATTTTTTTTATTGATAAACTAATTTTATTCATAATAAATCTTATAAAAAAATACAGAAAATGATTACAATAATTTATAATGTTAATGTGTAGTGACTCTACCTTTATGTATTATAAATTATTAGAATCTATGTGTACTAACGTTACCTTAGGTTCTATACAACATAAATTTATTAAATAAAGTTTTGATCATTTTTTAAATAATTTTTCTAAATAATTTAAATATATTTATTCTTTTCATTAAATATAATTAATTTAATATCTTATTTTTTAAGATATATTTCTAACTTTGATCAATTAAATAACTAAGTACTTAATTTCTTTATTTTATTATATATTTTTACAACATCGATGTGTAATTTACATTGCCTTCGATAGTCTAATAAATTATAAGAGGTTTATGTATAGCTTACGCTATCTTAAATTTCTTTCAACATTAATCATAATGAAAATTATAATTCAAATACTTCATTTACAAATAAAATATACTTTCTGTATTGTTTCTCGTTTGATACATGTATAACCTGCAGGAATTTTATATATAAAATTAAAGATAACACAATTATATATAATACACATCATAACAACTCAATACAATTCTAACTATATATTATTGAATAATTGCGTTAAACGCGTACCTGATGAGAACCCACGAGTCATAAACAATCTTAATGAGAACCCATGAGTCATAAGCAATCCTTGTTTTGAGTGAGCGTGTACTACTCTCTTATTTGATTGCTATTATCCCACATTAGTAACTGTCTAATGGGCAACAGTTATATAAGTCTAATCAGATGAGAGCAAGAACCTCTCACTGGCACATAGAATAGTCTAACCCATCACAGACTATTCACCCTAAAAGTCCAATTACAAAATCTATATAATAATAATAATTATTATTATACACATTTATTTTACGTCATAATTAATAACAATATAACCATAATAATTTAATAATACTAATCCACAAATTAATATAAATATTAATATTAATGTTAAGAAATCTAACATTCTCCCACTTGGATAGCATTATTAAATTACTAAGTCCACAAACTATGTTGTCATAACAAGTTATTAATTATCACCAAAGAAATAGTAAGCTCTCGATAGTATACAATTATATCTGATAGGGATATACATTACATACTATAAGCAACTTATATTCCAATCACAATATAGATAAAAGAAACATAAATATCATTTCCACAAAGGTTCAAGTATAAAAAAATTGTCATAAAAGATGTGTCAATAAAAGTGACGTCAACAAAACATATATCTTATAAAGAAATTAGATAATAGTGTCAACAAACAAATACAAAATTTAACTCCCACTAATCCAAAATATCAAAAGACTTGACCAGACCCATATGAGCTACATGATTCAAAAAAAAGGTCCAATGGTAAAGCCTTTGGTTAGTGGATATGCTAACATATTCTTTGTAGCAATGTACACAATTTGAGTCTAAAACTCAAGTACTTTAGATCAAAGTGTTTCAAACTAGTAGAACTCTTATTATTCTAAGAGAGAAGTACAGCAGCAGTATTGTTACAATAAATCACAAGTGGCCTAAATATACTCTTAATAATGCGGAAGCCAGAAATCAAATTCTTTAGCTACATAGCCTAGCGGGTAGTCTTATAACAAGTGACATACTTTGTTTTCATAGTAGAAGTAGCTATAACTATCTATTTGACACTTTTCCAAGATACAGAAGTAGACTTACGGTCGTCAGGGCAACCTACAAAATTAGAGTATCCAATGACCTGAAGTTGATCAGACTTCGCATAGGTCAACATATAATCTTTGATTCCCTGCAAATATCTCAAGACCTTCTCCACGGCTTTCCAATGACCTAAACATGGGTTGCTCAAGTATATATCCAAAGCATTAACAATATAAGCAATATCGGGATGAGTACAAACTTAAGCATACATCAAACTCCCAACAGCGGAAGCGTATGAAACTTTCTCCATTTCAAATAACTCTCTATCATCATGAGGACACCAAAAAATTAGAGAGTTTCTCACCCCTTTGAACAGGCGCGACACATAGGGAGTAAGAATACATATTAAACCTTTTAAGGATCCTATCAATGTACCCTTTCTGAGACAATCTAAGAGTAACACAAGACCTATCACAACATATCTGGATGCCTAGAATAACATAAGCATCATCAAGGTCTTTTATATCAAAATAGCTACTCAATATATTCTTTGTCTTATTCAAAGATATCATCAACATGTACAACAAAGATGATAAAATTGCTCTCACTCATCTTCAAGTAAATGTACAGATCTCAAGCATTTTTCTTGAAGCCAATAGAAGTGACCACTTGGTCAAACTTCAAGTACCACTGTCTAAAAACTTACTTCAAACCATAAATAGATTTTATTATTCTATAATTAAATTCAAGTTATAACAAAATTTGATTTATGTTAGTCCACACAAAATATTCAACAATTTATCTCTCACTTGGACAACATAAATCAGAACATCTTATTATTCTAGACAACACGATTAAATAACATGGTTTAATATTTTGACATCTAATTAATCTAGAATTAAATTCAAGTTATAACAAAAAATTGATTTATGTTAATCCACACAAAATATTCAACAATTTATCTCCCACTTGGACAACATAAATCAGAGCATCTTATTATTCTAGATTAATCAACAATTTGTGGCCATAACAAGATGTCAAAATAAACTAACACAAAATATAAATATTTTAATAATGCAGAAAATCATACTCGAAAGAGTAGTGATATCATACATTATAAGATACTTATATCATGTGACTCAACAACTCTAGTGGTATAAGTTGGACAATAAAATCTAGAACCCCTGGAGTCTACACAATATCCTACAAAGAAACTGCTAATTGATTTTTATGAACAATAAAAGATAGTAAGCTTTCTCCGTCTTATCAAATTCCTTAAGTTTCTTGCCTAGAGGCATTATTAAGATTTCACAATTTTGCGACAAATTTTTGCCAAAGAATTTGTCACTAATTTATCGGCAACGGATATTGTGACTAAACTTACTTCTTAGTACTACTCATCTCAAGAACATTGTCTATAATGAACTTCATAATTACTAGACATATTTTATTAGAATGAGCTCATTTAACATGTTTTACTATAAACGCAGCGAAAGATTCAGGTATACAAACTTTAGACTTATTCTCAATAAAGGCAACATTCACATTAGAAAATGGCAAGAAACAATTTAACAGAGTCAACTCAATCCTCATAATTAGTCATGTTCAAAGTTTTCACCGAGGTGGACATAGACACTGATATGGGAAACAACAAAGTTTAATATGCGCAATTAGCTCAAGTGCAACAATAATATGCCTATCACAAAATTTCTTACTTACTATGATCCCGCCTAAGGGTCCCGGATCATAATAAATAAGAAAGACGAATATAATGCACAAAACTTCATGTCACAAGAATCCTAACACCGATAGAGTATCAGTACAAAATTGACATAAGCAAAACACAATTGTATAGTATTTTCAAATCACATTAATAACAATACATCGATAGGATATAATTATTATTAATGCAATATATAATTATATAATTTACACAAGTCATGTATAAATGGTCTCACGATAGGTGGGATGACATTTATACAGAACAATCATGCATTCAGAATTAATTTAAATATGTATATTATGCATGAAATCATAATTATACCAAAATTGCATCAAATAATTTATATAAAACTAAATTATTTTTTTTTAACATATATGACATTCAAAAGGAGAGTGAATAGTATAAAAAAAATGTCATAAATATCAAATATTAGTATAATCATGTATATAAAAAAAAATTGGATCATATTCCATCAATACAATAATTATTTAATTAATTTAGGCACGAGTTAATTAATTAAAAAATATTTACAATGCCCAAAAAATTATGAAAATTGTTCAAAAAATTTAATATCAAAATAATCCTCCACTCAACGCTCTCTCAGCCATGCGAGGAGGCTTCATACACTTCAAAAAAACCCATCAGCTGCAAAACGGGTCCAACAAATTCAGAAACTTGATCCAGTTCAATCTTGCATTCTAAAGTACCAATTCATATTGTTACAAAGGGTGTATTTTGAACAACAAAAGAGAGTTTCAAAGGCTAAAACCCGCGTAGCCATAGAGGATTCAAAGTAATTGAGAATTCAAGCAATCCAAACAGTTTCTTTCAATGACTAGGGTCCACTACATTCTTTGCAAAAATAGGGCAATGACGAACGCAAAATGAAAGAAAGAATAAATTCTCAATCTAAAATTGAACGAAATAATGAATTAATTATTAGATTATGTTCATGTTCAATTTATTAACAAAAGCCCTTAATCAATTTTTAAATAAACCTTTGCCCTGATGAGAGAATTTGAAAGGAAACAATTTTAGGGTTCATAGTTTCAAAAAATTAATAAATTGGGAAATTCTCTTAACATACCCGATGGAAATTAACAATTTTTGGATATGATATTTATGAATATAAGAAGAACAAAAAAACCTATATTATTTTCCAAATCCATACATAAAATTATAGCATTTTGGTTGCTCAAAGTTGAAAAATTACGATGTGTATTAAGTTGGCTCTGATACCATTTGCAGGAATTTTATATATAAAATTATAGATAACACAATTATATATAATACATATCATAACAACTCAATACAATTCCAACTATATATTATTGAATAATTGCGTTAAACGCGTACCTGATGAGAACTCACGAGTCATAAGCAATCCTGATGAGAACCTATGAGTCATAAGCAATCCTTGTTTTGAGTGAGCGTGTATTACTCTCTTATCTGATTGCTATTATCCCACACTAGTAACTGTCTAATGGGGCAACAGTTATATAAGCCTAATCAGATGAGAGCAGGAACCTTTCACTGGACACATAGAATAGTCTAACCCATCACAGATTATTCACCCTAAAAGTCCAATTACAAAATCTATATAATAATAATTATTATTATTATACACATTTATTTTACATCATAATTAATAACAATATAACCATAATAATTTAATAATGCTAATCCACAAATTAATATAAATATTAATATTAATGTTAAAAAATCTAACATAACCGCATTATCTTATATCCTAAACTTTATAATTTTTACAAAAATAATTTTAATCTCAAAATAGATTTTCTTACTAAACTTAATTTTAATCAACCAATTTCGTAATTTTTAGATAGAACTACATGGCTTTGAGTTCTCCATTGCACCTTGGGATACGTAAGAGCGGGAACCAGACTCGTCAAGTCAAAATAATTTTTTACTTTTTTTATTTTAAGATACCTAATTAATATTTTAATAAATAATTTTTTTTCTTTCTTTTTCTAAAATGAAAATAATTAATGTTTAAGGGTTAAACAAATATTTTTTAAAATTATAATGAATTTGCACAATTAATTGAAGGTAATCATTTTTAAACAAACGTTGTAGGGTGCTAATACCTTCCCTACATGTAAATGACTCCCGAACTCATTTTTTTGTTTCAAAAATCATATTATTTTAAAAAGCTTGTCCAAGGTTTTCTTAAAATAAACTTTGGTGGCAACTCCTCTGATATTTTTGAAAACAACTTTCGTCGTACCATTGCGACTGTCCGGTTGCGACAACAGACAAAAAAAAATGCTACACAACTCAACATCTAAGGGGGAACAAAAGGTAATACCCTTGGAAAATCCAACTATAACATGGCCCTGCCTATTTTTTTTTATTAAACCTCCACAAGCAGCACTTTCATGAACCCAAAAGATAGCTTCATCCATATTAAGTTTCAAGTGGTTCAGAGGTGAAGGATACCACCTTTGTTGGCCAGAGGATTTTTAACTACATTAGTATTAGTCTTGAAACAAAAATTCAAATAATCAAATTTATAACAAATTATATGATATAAGGAAATAGGGAAAACTGATGAAGACTGAAAAATGACATTATTCCTTTTCTTCCAAATTTGCCAAATAGCAATCTCAAACAACTTGTTCCAACAAGAAAAATTATTAAATTTAGGATTAGATAAATTAGTGAACAACCAATCAAACAGACCGAAACTAAAAAAGAGGCCTAATTTTCATGTAAGATAAAACAGTTTTAGATTCCTTTGGCAAGCCAACAATCTTTAAAGATATGAATAACATTTTCAGAGGCTATATCATACCTAGGACAGAGGGGAGATCTAGACGTACCTTTCTTATATCTTTCTTCATTATTAGAAGCCTACCATGAGCTACCTTCCATAAAAATAAAGTAACTCTAGGAGGCCTATCCCACTTCCAAACTACATTAAAAATATTTTTACTAGGGTTATGTTGTTGTTCTAGAGTATTAAACAAATTATAAGTAATTTTAATTGAGAATAACTCATTACTTGAAATATTCCAAAATACAAGGTCTTGCGCTCTTATTATTTCAAGAGGTTTGACTTGTGCAATTGAGTCACACATGGAATTAGGGAAGAAATTTCTAATTCTAGCCTAGTTTCAACTCCCCCAGGTAGTGAAGAAAGCCATTGGCATATCTAACTTTTCCTGTAGGGCAAGGTGCAGGGCATATTAAGCCAAGTTTTGAACATGGGGGGATCCAATTGCCCCCCCAGAATTTGGTTGTTAGACCATCACCAATGATCCAACCCAAACCTGGAAAAAAAACAAAAGAATCATGTAATATAGTTTGAACAAAGTAATAAAATGTAGGGATTGGATTTTATCTATCACTAACTTCATATTTTAATCATAATATAGTTTGAACAAATATCATGGTTATATGATGCACTTCCATTATATTTACTCATTGGATTCCTCTCATCTGAGGTTCTAAGATGGATTTATTTTAAACTATCCTGATTATCTTTTGGTAGGCTACCTAAAGTGTTATTGGTGTCATTCAAAATACTTGATTAGGGATTATCCTTTCTACCCTTATCTAGTTTTACAATTTTAGGCAATTGTTTGATTTGGTTTATTTTTTATGAGGATTAGTCCTTATACCATTGTTTTTTTTTTTTGTTACAACTTAGGTAGAGGCCTATCACTATGATTGACTCTTTGCATATTATAATCAGCTAGGGTCTTATGAGACTCAAAGGAGCCTAAAATATTATATCTAGATCCTGAGTTTGCCTCTTTACCTTCTCCACTATTAATAGGACTACTGTTTATTTGAGACTAGTTAGATTTTTTTTTCTAAAAGGTTTTTTGGTAGCATCCATGGGCAAATTTGGTCTATGTCTTTAATATTATTAATCTCTTTATTATCCTAAGTTTGTTCAATGAATTCTTCCTCTATCGTATCTAATTTTCCTTGTTGTTTTCCTATCTTGGAATCATCATTATTCATTTGGTTATTATTGGCATTATTTTGTTCAGGAATTTTAGTGCAGATCTCGTGCCTATATCCATATTTTCTACATTTGAAACAAATTAGGTGTAATCTCTTATACTCAACCTTGAACTCTTGGCTTAGAACCCTAAAAAAGGGAATAAGAGTTTTCCTAAGGTCTATATCTATACAAATTTTGACAAATTTACCCTTGGATAATAGAGATGTATAGGGGTCAACTTTTAACATTAATCCTATGCAAGCTTCCACCTGCCACAAGAACTTTTCATTATATAATTTCAATGGAAGATTAGTAATGCACATCTAGGCAACAATATTTCTAAGATTATAATCTTTTGGCCTAAATAGGGGCCTCCATTTCTGAAGAAGGAGGTAGTGGTCTAAGATAAGCCAAGGTCCCTCAAATAAAGCTCTCTTATTGTCCTTTATATTGTCAAGTTTTGCTAAAAAGAACTCATTATTGATGTTCAAGATTTTAAGGGAACCATTTTTGCCCTAAATACTGCTTAGTTTCTAATTTAGATAGTTAAAGTTAATAGTTTTTCCTAGAAGTTTGACTATTAAAGTATATCTCCAGGGTGAGCACCAATTTTCATAGTCCTCCAAAGGGATTTTAAATTAGGGCATAGATCTTTAGGGTTTTCAGAAATTTCTTCTATTTCTTCATTATCAGGTTCGAAATTAAAGTCATCTAGAACAGATCTAATTATTTTCTCATTTTCTAGAGCAACATCTACTTCTTTATACTCAAGAATCTTATCTTTATAAGAAACATAATTAAATCTAATAGGATTTGTAGACACCTAATATACGGGCAAATTTACAATGGTCTCCTCCTACATGTTTTCTCCCATTTCCTCCAATGGAGAATCAGTAGCAACCTTTATCTTCTTCATACTTTGACTCATCTGATTGAGTTCCTCCGTCGTATGCTTCTCAGCCTCCAATCGCTCCATCCCGCAAAGGCTACTAGAAAAGTAGTCTTCTTTTGGGTGTGATAAGTCTATAATTAGATCTTCTTTTATAATTCATATATTGATGTTTGACCTTTATTTTATTTGAGTTTTACACTGATTTATTTGTATATTGTGCAGTTTAACATAAAAATGCCACAACTAGGTGTAAGACATGTTTTGGGCCCAAATTGGATGCAAAATATAACTTTGCAGTAGTCAGCAAGCACAAACCCTATCATCAAGCACATGAGTGTTTCGAGCCCATACATGGTCGTGCTTACGGCCTTGCACGACCGTGCTCCTTTGCGGTAGGCCTAATTAATGAAGAACTTTTAGGATTTTTAAACCCTATTAAAAAGAGACCTCAGGCACCAAGTTTGACATCTTGTGTTTTGCTTTCTAAAACACTTCTCATCTTATCTCTCTTGTATAGGATCGTTAGCATAATCTTGGCGGGACTTAGAGCTTTGAGCGACTGTACTTAAATACCGAAAAATTATCTCTTTCTAATTTATTTTTCTCTATGACTTTGTTTACAATTATTTTATTTCTTCTCTTTAACATGAGTAACTAAGTCCATAGATAGGGCTATAGAAATTATTGTTCATGCATTTATGAGATTTTGAAGTTTAAATCTATATTTAGTTTTGGTTCGAAATTAGTTTTTATCCTATTGCACATAATTATAATCTTAATTAATTATATCGTTAGGCGACCGCACTTTGATTAGTTAATTGATCTATAGGATAAAACAAGACAAATGATTAGGTAGATCAAATTAATCTTTCTCTTCTAATCGTTATTAAATTAACAAGTTCATAAATGTTTTATACTTTTTTTAATTGATGTCTTGGATGATCATAGGGAATATTAATTTAGAGAAAAAAAATATTAGTATTCCATAATCATTAGGTATTAATATTATTTGTGTAAATGATTAGTAATCACAAAAAAAAAAATTTAGAGTTAAACGAAAAAATAACATAAATTATTAAATATAAAACTCATACGCCCTATGTTCTTCTTATATAAGTTTAATCAAGTCGTATGCTATATTATTTATTTTTATTCATAATTAATTTTATAATTAAATTTTATTTCTTACTTAATTTCATATTTTTTAAACTCAAATAATTGAATTAAAAAATTCTTAGTGATTGAAAATCAATTCTTATGAAATGATATTTCAAAAACTTATTTTAGAATATTTTATACTTCTCGACGGGTACACTTGCCCTTCAAACAAGTTGTGATACCTTTGAAAATCTATGAGGCCACAAGACATGGTAGCATTGAGACTATTAAAACAAAGCAACCTAGGACAAGAAATCCTCGCAAAGCACTCAATTCTTGAAAACACAAGAATAAAGTTTGAGAGCATGCTTACATGACATTATTATTGAGCCCACTTTATTTTTTAGATGTTTCATTAATTTTATGTATATAATACAGTTAGAGTATCTTGATTCCTTAACTTCTTCCATTAATAAGTAAATAAAAAATTTATTTAATTAAATTCACATATATTTATAAATGTATATAAATTTAATTAAATAAATTATTAAAACATCATATCTAACTTGTTTTTTTAGAAGCAATTAAAATATAGTTAATTACAATAAATAAATCATTTATAAAACTTAAACTAATAAATAAGTAAATATTCAAATCATTGTGTTAAATTTATATTTATTTAAATCTTAATTAACATGTTTAACTTACCTTTGAAATTAATGATTATTTAGCTCTTTGATTTGCTGCTAGAGCATAAAGATATATAGATATTTAATTTGTAATGAATACATTTTTTTAATTTATACAATATACCCATAACTTTAAAAATGTTAAAATCATCTTATATTCTTTTTCATAAATAAATTTTTCCATTCCTTTGAATGATATACTTTTTTATTTATTTATTTACGTAGAATTAAAATTCATTATATAACTATTTTTAAATTTATAAATATAAAATGAATAAATATTATAATTATTAATAATAAAAATTAAATAAAATTGAAAATAAATTATAAAATTTAAAATAATATTGAATTACAAACTAAATACATAATGTAGAAAATAATATTTGGTAAAAAAATTAAATTTTTATTGATTTTTTTAAAAATTGTTCTCATTCAAAAACTTATAATTTATATATAAAAGCTTATTATTACTTTTTAATAAATATCTTTAGGTTTTGCGAATAAATATCCTAAAGACGTTGATTAAACTATAAAAAATAATTATTTTAATAACAATCACGTTATTAATGCATTAAAAAATATAAAATAAGTGTTAATAATATTTTGAATAAAAAATTACTTTTTACTCTCTAACACATGTACTTAAGACACTAAACTGATTAATATTTGTTTAATATTCTTTTATCTATGTAGCAATTTTATGTATAATCAATATTCTTAAAATGTTTACATATTTTAGATGCTCCAAAGATGAAAAAGAGATCAACTAATTTATAAATTAAAAAAAAATTACTAGTTACTGTCCTTAAAATACTAATTAAGTTATTTTAAAATATTATCAATGCGCACTAATTATTATTTTTAACATGATTTTTTATGAAAGATATTTTAAAGTGCTGACTAGATTCATTAAAAATTTATTAAATTATTTTACAAAATAAATAAATTTCTTAACATATGTATATATATATATTTTTTTTTCTGCACAAAATTTAGTCTATTTATTTATTTTTTAATATTTTTAAAAAATAAATTCTTAAAATAATAAATTTTAGAAACATATTTTCTACTTGAAATTTTGTCACGTCCGTACCGGTTTAGTCTATTATTTCGATGAATTATTTTTTTTTTAAATCATTCTTCTTCATATATATATATATATATATATATATATAAATAAATTTATTTACTTTGTTAAAATAATTTAATAATTTTTTAATGGATCTTGTCAGCACTTTAAACTATCTTTCATAAGAAATTATCTTAAAAATAAAAATTAGTGTGCATGATGAGTAAACGAAATTGATTTCCAAAATCTGTAAAGATCAACATAATTGGAGTAATTTATTGATATTAATTGGAGTAGTAATTATTAGCATTTTAGGTAACTGAACGGGACGGTTTGAATTTGGAAAGCATCAAAATCGGAGCCCTAAAACGAAAGTGCAACCAGAACACGTTCCGACCCGAATCGGAACAAAACCTGATGCGAAGAAAATCGAAACCTATAGCATGGCAATGATGACGCGAAAGAGGCGGCGGATGATGGTTGAGCCAGCGGCGGCGCTGACGGCGGTCCTGCCGGAGGAATTGATGATCGAAATCTTAGCTAGGGTTAGGGTAAGCAATCCGTTGCATTTGAGGTGCGTGTGCAAGTGGTGGAAATCCCTAGTTGTGGATCCCCAATTCGTGAAGAAGCACCTTCACTTATCATTCTCGGACATCACGGATCTGGCCTCGAAAGCCATGGAAGACATGAACGCCTTCCAATTGCAGCTGAATTATGCCCCCATAGTGGCGGAACACGAAGAACAAGAAACTCGTTCTATGGTGAACGAGTTGGCTCAATTGGATCACATGTTGGTGGTTGTTAGGTCCCTCAAGGGGAGCTTAGAAACCATTAAGTTTGATGTGCAAGCCATTAAGGAGAGAGTGAGGTGCCTTCAGAATTTTCTGCAAATTTATCTCAAGGCAGCTTCTTCGTCCTCTCACTCTCTGTGACTGTGATTCTCTACTTTTTCTTCCTTTTGTCCCTTTCTTTCTTTCTTACACTTTGCAACTGCTGAATTATAAATAATCTCTTATGGTTGCTTTTTTTGAGAAAAAATATTAATTTGAAATCACGTTGGAGGAATGATGGAAATTCTTTCTTTTTTTCTGAAGTTTATGTCCTTAGTTTAGTGAGTTGAATCTTAACAACAGAACAAGTCATGTGCTTCCTAACCTGATAGCACTGTCTTATTCTTGTTGGCGCTTCCTAACCTGATAGCACTGTCTTATTCTTGCTGGATCCACATAGCTGCTATTCTTGCTCTAGATTTATGTGAATTGTAAATTATTATTATGTTCGTGTAGTTTAGAAGTGAGTTTTTTTTTTTTTTAAATTCTTTTACATGTATTCTATAATGATTAAATATCTGAAAATGTCTAACGATTGTTACCTGTATGGAAGAATTTCCATCTCTCCTGTTAAATTACAAATTTGTTGACAGATTTTGTTCCCAAAATGGCTTGTTTATTTACGTATTCAACTTCTACGTAAGTTTAATATATTTAGTACAACGGGAGGTCTCTTATAATTTAATAATAAATTAGATCACATGCAGGAGATTTTTATAATATCATCATCATCACCCGATGTATTTGGGCAATTGTCACAAAAAACCTTTTAACAACATCCCTGATGGTAAAAGGCAACAGTATAATGTAGAAAGAAGGCTCACATGTCAGACGTATACATACATTATTGAAAAAATTAAACCAATGGGATTTGTAAAACAAAAATACTAAATTAACAAAAAATGAAAAATAATAAAATGCTAACATATTTCTAGAGGATCCACTTTACTTTTCATCTGTGGAGTAAAAATGAAAGCAATTCAAGAAAATAAAAAATTCTAAAAACGATATTTTTCAGCAGAACCACCCAACGTTGTTAACTTATGGCTTGTTTATTTTAATTTATGTCGCCGCAATCACAGAAATTTGATTTCTCAACGTACTTCTGTCAACAAGTTTTTAAGGTCAAACTGGCTTTTGAAGTTTTTTCACCAGCTAATACAAACACAGCACGATTGGGATTGGATGTACCATAATAAGAATGTTGGTATGAAAAACGCTCGGTCACTAAACGAAACAAGGTTGACACCGATGCTGAATGAAATTCGATGGGGTTTTACCATATCTCATGTTAGATGAGTATTATAATACAAAATTCTCCATCCTAATACGGGGTACCTTTCAAACAAAACTGCCAATTTAAAACGCTGCACAACTTTATAGACATGACAGTTAAACTAATGTACAAAATCTACTAAAAGGCAAAAGAGCCCTCGGGATAGAGAGAATGTTTACATTTCAGTGTCAATAATGAGTTCAGCAGCAGCACCCATTGTACCTATCCCACCAACACCCAACAAAGTAAGAGCAAGCTCCTCCTCGTTCAACTCCCTCAACCCATTGCTCAGTCTCTTCAACACCTGTACATCTACTTCCAGCACCCAGTTAGGTGTGCAACCTACCATCAAGCTCACAAAACCCGACACATATGCACGCCAAGTGGCTGTATCACAGCCAAGTGATATCTTGCCATCAAGTGCACTTGCAAGAAACTCCATGTGGATACCCAAAACTTTTGGACGTCGCTTTGAAGCTGATGATGATGAATCAACTCCCCAAGCAAACGCCCCACAAAGAACTGCAAAGTAAGCAAGTGCATATCCACCAAGCATTGCAACCATTCCATCTGACTTCTCTTCCTGGTCAAATCTGTGAACTGATATAAACCAGGATGGCAAGGTTTCTTTTATTAATAATTGAACCAGCATCAACCCTCCCGATATCCATACTAAAGAAGCCCCTAGAGCAGCTGCAAGCTTTACCCGAGTCATTGATGCAGCAAGTGAAACCTGTCCATATTTCATGCCATCTTTGGTTGCTTTCAACTTCTCCAATTGCTCTCTTGGCAGGCCCCCGCATACAATTTCTCTAACCGAGTGCATCAAGATGGAAACGATTTCTTCTGTCAAGAAAACAATATCTCTGATTGACCGATAAGCACGTAAATAGAGAATTCCTGGAGCAACAGGGCAAATCCCTCCACATAAATGGGACTTAAATCCATGGCCAAGGAGGGCTCCAACACCGCCACTGCATGCGATAGGAGAGCTGTTCATACCAAGGGTAGCTGTGAAGCAGCTTTTGAGAAGTTGAACTACTGCATCGCTGTTGTGGAGGAAGACAGTTCTAGATGCTGAGAAGATAAGGAAGTCAGTCCAACGTTTTGCCTTTTGGGTCCACAAGGAAGCCACAATTGGCATGCAAGGCCATGGACAACCTGCAGCAAGGCTTTCCAATGTTTGGCCAGCCAAATTAAGAAAACGCTCCGATGCTCTGTCAACTTTGTAGGTTATGGTAAGGCTTGTAAAGGCAGCCAAGGGTAATGGAAGTGTGGCAGGAGAGCTGTCTCCTGTGGAAACGATGACGAGTCACTATACTAAATAATTTAATATTAATGTTGGAAGATAAAAGAAAATAGAGGAAGACATTTCCTAGACAGCAAATGATATTAATACTCGTTCAAGCAGTGTAAAATGATACATTTGAGGGTTAATATATTGCATAAGGTTGTAGCACAAAAACATAAGTTGTAAATGTGAAGTGTCACTACCAAAAATGCATTATAAGTCAAGATTTTAACCTGAAGCGAGGCTAGGCACATCAACACCAGTTGCAGCCAAAATTTTCTTGATCTGTCCCTCAACATTCAATAGATTTGCAGCAGGGCTAGGCCAATCTGTTCCATTCATAAATGCAGGTTTCCAAACACCCCGAGTTACCTCAGCAGAAAAGTAACTTATTATGGTTGCTAGAGATGCAGGAAGAAAATCAGCTAAATCTTTAAGCCCTGATATTAAAAAAGGCACTTCAGTATCGTGATATTGTTGTGCATATCAAGGATTATCTAAATGAACATGAATTTGGTTGCTCTTGCTCTATATTCAGAGCTCAAAGACATCAACAATAATTTAAAAACTTAATACCAAATGACACTTAAAGTTTGCTAACAGCCAGTTAGATTATCTTCAGCAATTTAGAAAACATGAGTTCTAGAAGCTATTTGATGTGTTACCATGGATTTATCTGATAAAACAGACATACCCGTTGCCAACTCACGTGGAGACAGTCTTCCATGAGCACATGCTGTGAGAGCAGCATCAACTACAAAGGGAATGGCTTCAAGAATATCCCAAGCGGGCAACTTTGGCCCTATATTGGCATCGTCATTTCCAGGTCCAGAAGAGCTACTACTTCCAGATGTAATAGTATTCTGGCTTCCTCTATTAATCTTTCTGAACATCATGTTAAGAAGCCCCTCAACAATCTGATGAAAAGGAGTTCCATGAACAAGACCAGAGAGTGTCGAAGCTATACATGCTTGATGCTGCCGATACCAGACTTTTAATTTAGGAAAGGAGTCAACAAATACAGAATTTGGTGATGATAAACTTGCTATTTCTGAGAGTCTCCTCCTGTTTCGGTCTTTCTGGATGTTACCAGCTGACATTAAGTGGGAATTACGTACTAATAGTAAGTACTCTGGAGTTAAATGAGAACCGACGGTAGGTACATCTCCAATTCCATGTTCAAGAGGAGGACGATTAAATCTCCATAGCTTCAAAAGAAGAATAAATGCATTTGAAAATACAGCATGGGCAGATATTTCTTCCCCTGATGTTAGTGTCCATGAGATATTTGGCACACATGACCCAAAAACTTCACAAATTGGCATCAATGAACATGCAAGCTGTGGAACCTGGTTGGAGAATTGGGAAATGCATTAATTCAAATAGTAAAAAGAAGGGTTTCAAATATATGTAAAACAGAATCATAATCCAAGCTCATAAATATACAAGGGTCTTATACATAGGGAAGCAACTATATATCAATTTTCCTACTTAATATTTCCTAATTAGCCATCTTTAACTAAGTTTATAGCAGAAAAAGGAGAGTTGAGGGTGTTAGGCTGATTACGAATAGGCCAGACACAATTAGAAGAGAAAATTAAGGAGTAATAGAGTAGAAAGCGGACAATAGACTAAAGGGGCCGTAGATTTGGGTGTGAATGGGGCAGCAGAATTGGTAATGAGTGAAAAGAGAGAAGGGAGATGGGAATAAAGAAAAAGGGAGAGAATGAAGGAGGGAAAGAACACTTCAAGTAATTGGTGGAAAGGTTAAGGCTGGTACTAGGGTCTGAGTCCCATGGTCCACTATGGTCTGCACCTTCTTATCTTCTGCATAATTTTCTAATTTTATCTTTCTTCTTCTAGTTCCATTTTCAGAGGATTTCATCTGTTGTGGGAGCTTATCTTCATCTTTCATTTATATAAATTCCAAGTCCTATCAATAAGTATAAATCAGGGATAGAATTAAACTTACCAAGCCATGGAGTGAAAATATTTGAACACAATCAACAGATGCAATTCCAACAAAGAGTACATTAAGTATTGGAGCGTAATTAATCAAATGACTGTTTCCTTCGGTGTGTTCTACAGGAACAGGTGGAGATAACAATCTAAGAATGAAATGAACCGTATGTTCCTGCATAAAATAGCAACCCAGATTCTATTAGGATGGGAAGGTCGTTAGGAAGAAGGATATGCTCTACAGTCTACACTCTACACTACTGAGCAAGTGATTAGATTTTTCATGTTAGAACTATCTTATCTCTTCACTACCTGGATATTCCAGCCCCGAATAAGGGATGCTCCGCAAAGAATGGCAGCAGCAGATATCTTTTCATCTTCTGATCCCCCAGTTGCAATTTCAAAAATTTTCTCCAGTTCTGCTAAGCTTCCATTAAATCCAGGAGCGTAAATTCAGTTGCTTTACCTTTTGGTAAATTTACAAAAAAGAGCATCTGACATACCTGGCTTCAGGAAAGAAAAAGAAAAACTGAAGACCAGGCAATGGAATTTTAAAAATTAATTTAAAGTCTAACCCAACTTATAGTCACCCTTGTTATGTTATAAATTCAGATTATGATGGCTTATTGTTATGTTTAGTAAACTATCTCATGTTTTGTCATGTTAATTTGTACATACATACAGTAACAGATGCATTAAACAATATTGAAGTAAAGAAAACCATCATTTGACCCATGTGATAGATATCCCTGAAAAAAATTCGTGTAGAAGATTGACCGGAGTGCCTTTGCCTAAAATTAGAACAATGCAGGTTCTTGAATATACACAGAGACATATGCATCAATGGACTGAATAAGCAAAAAATTGATAATACCTTGTAGCAGGACTTGAAACCAAAGCATTAATCATTACTGAAGTAAGTGGGGCTCCCTTCATAAATGATGACCAGCCAGGTACTTGAGCTGGCATACACTGCGGTAGCTGATTGATACGTCCATTTACATAACCTGGCCATAAGTATGCTGATGTGTCGAGTAGATTTCGGGCAATACAAGCCTCAACTATCAGATGACGCAAGTTTCCAGCTGAAAAAGAAGAAATAATTTAATTTAAATAAAAAAATATATGTATCATTACAAAGAAGGAATTTTTGGAAAAAATATTACAATTTAGTAAAAGGTAGCCACTTAATTGGGTAATTAGGTCAATGTGATTACATATTAACTGCTCTTTGAATATTGTTATCTGTTGGGTGGTTATATGTTCCTACATAAGAAATACTTTTACCAAGAATCTTTTTTTTTTTTCCCTAATTTTTCCACAAATTTGTAACTTCTGATTGAAGCATGAAGTGAAGAATGTATGTTCCTTTCAAAATAAACTACAAAGTGCGGCAGTGCCTACTTGTTTTTTCCATTTTTCCCAACCAAAATCGATTATAAAACAAAACCAACAGTAAAAAAGAGCAATGATGAATTTCCGATGCAAGTTGGATAGCAGTGATAAATTTTTTATTTTACGGGAATCAATTCTGAAAGGTTTATAAAAACCCTAAATATCAAATGCAGAATCAATAATTTTGGGAAAAGTCAATTGCTAAACCAAAACTTTAATGGAATACATGAATGGGGCAACCCTTGGAGAGAGGGACATGATTTTACATGATTCAACTATTAATGATTTTTCTTATTACAAATCTTCAGTCATAATATAATTTCTCTTTCTTTTGTACAGTCAACTTTTTTGCTTACAACAATAAATGGAAACTTTATAATTAGTCCAACAAATACAGAGGAAATCAGACTCACTGATATGTATCATCACTAGTATCTCAAAAGGCACATAATACTATGCAAAGGATGATATATACTTTGCTATGTTCAAGGAGGCATCTACACTATTTTTTTAACAGGTATTCTGAGTATATTGCACAAGTCCAATTGACAATTTTCACTGTTGCAGAGTTTTCCTAAATTCAAATTATGTAATCCATTTGTCCTCACAAGTGTAACGATGGTAATCAGACCACATAGCATTATAGACAATTACCACCTTTAAAATGACTTTGAAAGCAGACCCCAGGGAACCTTATGCGATTTGAACAGAATCAGAAATACAAAAGCAGACTCAAGTACAGATAGAAGATTCAAAGCATTATGATATAGAGCGATGTGCCTATTGCTTAAATTCCTGCAGTGGTTGATACTTTCCCATTGCTCTAGAATCAGTATAAATTTTCAAAGTGCAAATTTACTTAAATTAGATAATAGAGATTACTTTCCCGGCAATCAGAAACATTATCATGCACATCCGTGATAATGCATTGCAAAAATTTAAAGATACTCTATTTGCCAAAGATCGACGACCATAAAAAATTTCTGTTTGACACTGAAAGCAATATCACTTACAACAGTCAACTGGCATCTCTGTCATGCTGAGGCAGTCAAAATATGCACTTGCTGCTGTGATGCCAGACACAAATAGCATTGCTTTTGCAGCAGCTTGATTTACAGCAGCAGCAACAGATTGTGGTGGAGTGAGCAAGCTCTGATAATCACCCAATACCTGGAGACTTGAGACTAAATCATGGCGACATTTTCCTGTAACCTTTTTCTCTTTCCAGTGATATGTAAGACCACTGTCTTTATCATCAGCTGGTGTCCTTTCCTCTTCCTCCTCAATAAGATCAGCAACAACAAGAGGTATGATACACAAGAGCATGCATAAGCGAGTATCAAGATGAGGCATTGGGCCCTCAATAGGATCTCTTTCCTATATATAAATCAGCAATTAAATTGAAGGAGTGAACCATTTGCATAAATTCCTTAACTAAAAAGTCTATGTAATGGAATACCAGAACCAATGGATGGACAAAATGTATTTAAACAACATCTTCACAGTAATGTTGCAGAGAAAGAGTTCTACCCTCTGAACAAGACGAAGAGTTGCTAACCAAAGGCCTAGAAAAGTGTCATGCCAAGAGGTGCCATTTATTGCTCGGAGGGTCTTTATCAAACCTACACAACCCAATTTTTTATCTCACTAGTACATAAAGTTGAAAAGACAATATCTACATTTTCAGTCAGATTCCAATAGTTATTTCAGCCTTACCACTAATTATTTCAATAGCACTTGTTGCACTAACTTGATAGCCATCCATGGCATCCTCCAGCACCAGATCAAGAGGAATCCAAAGAGCAGAATGACTTGCACCATGACAAAGTGATGCAGAAGAAGAAAGATATTCAAAAGACATAACTGTTTGAAACTTTTGCTGTGAATTTGTTTTGTATTCTCGAGACAAAACCATACAAGAATCTGATGTCAATTGCAGAAGTGACTCGGGACTTAGAGTTCTTGATTTTCTCAATGCTAATGAATTTGATCCCAACAGCTCCAGCCGCTGAAAAAAACTAAGCCAATGTGCAGGCCTGATATAACAGAAGAAAGTTGCTGAGCAAATATCAACAACAATAATCAAGCATTATCCCATTAGATGTGATATACTGACATGATAATTACAAAGAGTAACTTATGAAATTACTACCATAATAATTGTAGAAGAACATATAATTTCAGAAATACTTTTAAATGATTTTATTAACAGAAAAATGAAATGAAAATGAACAATAAGGAATTAAATACCAAATCAAATTTATAGGAAATTTCCGAATGAACAGATAAATTCTGATTGATTGTGTTATTAGTAAGAGTAGATAGCAAATGTTGATGATAAATATAAAGATAACAAATACTTACAAATTTTTGCGAGCCAAGTACAAAATCCTTGAAGATATTTTATCCTGCAAAAACTGCCCAATCATCTCAACAGCCATAAGTGTATTTAAATTTTGCAATTTCTCATGCTGTTCAGTCTTTTTATCACAATAAGTATCATGCCTATCCAATTCCATATCTTGATATAGGGTTGCCCATCTAGACTTTTTTTCAGTAGTAAATTCCAGCAAACCTTCATCGTCCAATGAAGCATCAAGCAACTGCCAGACAATTGAAAAAATAAATTCAACCACCAGAATGCCAGGCTCACTTTGTGGCATGCCAAATATGTGGGAAAGATGAAGAACTGCATCTATAGATTTCATGACCCTGTCCATAGTATAAGCAGAAGAATTAACAAATAACCAAAGCACAACACTAGACAAAATAATTAATTAATACTAACAGTTCTATCTATCTTTACCATAAAGCAACACAGAATACTGACATACAAAAAGGGTATTAAATGTAATATTTAGGTTTTACAAAAAAGGGTGTTTACAAAAAAAAAAATTCTTTTCAATATAAACTTACTACTTTTTTATGCTTAAAATCTGTCTTAAAGGTTGATGTTAATGAAACTGTTAAATTTTGAAAGAAGCTAATGCATTCAGTCATAAGATGTATTGAAGAGGGCCACAAGGTGATGACCATGACACACACACAAGATCTTATTGGATCAAAAGCTCATATATTGATGAGAGACAAAAATAAGGTGTTCATTGTGATGGTTCGGTACCTTTTCCACAGCCTAATACATAGCCTAGCTTCTGCTAATGCTGAGAATAAAATCTTTACATCTTAAACAAAGGTCAGTACAATAAAAACATCTATTAAAAGTATATCTCACACATTGTGTATATCCACAGAAGGGTCAAACTCTGGCATGGTTAATTGCTTAGGAGTCATTTTATATATAAGATACATGAATATATATGTAAATCAAATTAAAGGTGTCAGACTTGGGTCACTGCCAATCACTTTAATCATTATAAACTCAGGATCCAATGTGATAGTGATAGTGTAGAAGCATATTCAATTACTGAACAGTTTTCACTCGCCAATCATTAATGTAGTAGAGAAAATCACACAGATTGTCAAAGCACAGTATATGGAAGAGATGTTAAAAGCCCCACAAGATGAAGCAAAAATTTATTAGAAAGGAAGTATTATATCAATGAGAGCTCACTTTTGATAATCTGGCCTGTTTATCTGAGATTTAAGTTCAAAAGCATGTCTTTTCAGGAGTTCCAAATATAGCCTATATGCGGCAGGTTGGACATGTCTACACGGAATAACCCTGCCAAGAAGAATAAAGATACAACATGATATATTAACACACCGAAACAGCAATACATCAGAGAAGACGGGTGTATAGATTTTGTCCAAACTACATGAACATGCCTCAATCCAACACCAAACTGTAATAAACTAATAATTAATAAAAGAAATAAAACTATAGAAAACCATGGCCTAACAGGAGACCCAGACTGAAGGGGCAGTGAATGGAAATCTTGAGCAAAAGATGAAGGTTACGAAAATGAGGATGTTGCAACCGACGAGGGAGTGTAACTGAATGGATAAGACTAAAATGTGATTTAAAGGAAGAAGGTTGAAGCGGCTTCTACAAAGAAAAAATTATGGAAAACCATCTGAGATGGTTTGGTCATGAAAGAAGAGGACCTACGCAACAACAATTTTGGACAATACTTCTGCAAAGAGGAGTAAAGGGAGACCAAAACAGACCTGATGGCAGACTATTAAGAAGGATTTAAGGTACACATGGCTTCATGAATCTATGGCATAGAATTGAGCACAATGTTGTACTAGAATCCATATAGCTAACCCCACAGAGGGAGTAACGCTTGGTTGTTTTTTGCTAAGAGAAATTACACTGCAAATCATTGAATCAATGCTAGTTGGTAACAACCCAGAAGTAATAGTATGGAAAAACAAATGAAGTGGCTAGATTTTCTCTGTCAACTCAATTAATTTCAAGAAGAAAAATATTCCTTGTAAGTAGCTTGTACGTTGTAACAAATCAAAAATTCAATCATATGGCAAATTGTACAATCCACGATTATCAGGTCGTTAACAGAACCGGGAGGTTCATAATTACATGCATTTACGGAATAAACTAGATGACTTATACAACAATCAATTGCTCCCCAAATTAGATTGTTGAAATAAAAATTAAAAAAAAGTAAGAAATGAGATAACCAAAAATTGTAAATATTTTGTATCACCCCAAGTCCGATCCACATAGGAAGGACAAATGAGTGCCACTTTGTATGTAAGACGTTGAAATATCCTCAACACTTAATAATTAAACTAAACGAACTGAACTTGCCATGTGAAAATCTTAATAAAAAATACCCGTACATTAGCTAATGCGATACTCAAAATAAATAACAAAAAATAATCCCGGAGATAGAAGCCAACGTGAAAAGAGCATGGCATTGGATTAAAAGAAGAAGAAGAAGAAGAAAAGGAGAAAGAACTCCATGAACAGTGCAAGAGAAAAAACGAAATCCCTAAAAAAGAAAAAGAACCTGACGGAAAGGAGAGCTAGAAGAAGCATGGGAGGAACGATCTGAAGCATCAAAGCCTTTTCGAGAAACTTCCAGAGAATAGGGACATTGTTGTCCCAGCAAATGTAAGAGACCAAAAACTCAGCGAGTTGAGGAGATGGAAGAGACTCTCCCGCAGAGTTCAAATTCGAATACATCTGAATGGCCCAAAGCAGAGGATCACTCCCCTTCTGCTGCGCCGCCTTCGTTAGCTCCGCCACACCCTCCATCACACACCCTCACAGTTTCAGCCTCAGCTGCAGCATATCTATGTATCTACCGTGCCGCAGACAACCACCACCACTCACTCTCACCCAACTTTGTGAATTCTGATTTGCCACCTTCCCAGTGTTGTTGTGTATGTGTGGGCTGTTGGATTATGTCATTTAAGTCAAACTAGCCAGGGCTAAACTAGGAATTTCACCTAACTGGGTATCCAATTCCTCGGGGTCGCGACAAAAAAGTAAACGCGCACACCCAACCCAAAGCCATCGGTTTCAGTTTTGCAATTGCACCACTACTCATCCTGCACACTCCTTTCTTCCAGGGCCTCCACGGTCTTATTCATTTTACAATCTTTGCACGTAAAGAAATTAATAAATATTAAAAAATATTTTATAAATAGTTATTATTCACGTGTCATGTTCTGATTAGGGGAGATTATCCACGGCATCTAACCGAAATGATGTTACGCAGTTCCAAAAGGGCTGGATTGTAATTTTAGAGGTTGGCAAATTTCCTTTTCAGGGTTAGCAGGTTGGCATTGGCACGGCATGGCATTCCTTTGTGCAACAATTTGAAATTGAGATGAATAGATTATAGGTGTAGGGGCCTACTCATGCTTTCATAATTATAGGCTAAGGCATTATGAGTGTCACTGTGCATGGAGGGACAGACAAGCCTTGTTGATATTGCTTTTATTTTTACTCCTAAATTTTCTTCTTTTTAAAAGTCTCAACGTACCATTATTGTTTTTAATCAATATTTCATTAATGCAAAAATTATATTGCACCAGCTTTTTCGAAATCAAAATAAATTGAACCACTTATGTGGTATTTGATTAAATTAAAATTATCAAAAATGTTAACCTGATTTTTTACAAATTTATTTTGAGCAAACGACTATTAAAAAATTTATCGTATTTTTATACGATTTTTTTATTTTTTTACAGAAATAAATTATATGGAATAAAAATTAACTATTTTGTTAGATTAAATGCAAATTTTCTTATTTTTTTTATTTATTAGTGATTTTTTTAACTCTTTGAATATTTAAAGAGTATAAATATTTATATAACCAAAATAATATAACAAATAATAATAATTAATATTGTCTTGAACTATTATATAAACAAATAAATAAGAATAATTATTTTTTTCTAGATAGATAAATAAAAACAATGATATTTTTTTTTTGCTATTTCAATGATAATATTTTTAATGTAATAGATATTTTATTTTTTAATGAAATTTTACTATTTAATGAGTTTTTATACTTTTCTAATATTTTTCTATTCTTATTTATTTGTTCAAGTAGAAAAATTGATTAAAAATTTATAACTTATAGTTTATTAGCTAAAAACTTATAACTTTATATAGTGACCGGAAATTAGATAGCGTAAAAAAAATAGAGTAATTAAAAAATATGCAAATCAATACATGATGTTAAGATATTGATTAAAGAATTTAAAATTAAAAAAAAAACTGTTAAAAAAATAGAACCCTGCATTTATTTTTTATTTTAATACATTTTAACATATATTTTTAAAAAATATTTGTTAATATTTATTAATTATTTAACTAATAATTAAAAAATATTAACAAAATATTCCATTAGAAAACACCAAAATTTCCTTTAAAAAATTACACTTAAATTAGAGACGTTGTACATTTTAAAACTGTTTCCATAGGTCCATTTTTGGAATTAATTTTATAATGTTTATATTTTGTTTAAGGTTGAAGTTTTGGTTGACGGAGGTTTCCAAACTAAAGTGGTTAGGTTAGGTAGAGATGCTGACATGGTGAATCTATTATCCCCACCACACAAGTGGGTCCAAAACATCAAGTGGTTGGGTTTGGGTAAAGATGAATGTGAAAGGTTGCCTCTTCATCCCCACCCTTCCATTGTGATAAGAAGGCAACTTTGCAACTCCTCATTGTCCACCTTCAATCATTCTCAAGTAGAAAAATGTGCTCTCTCAATTACCCTTCTCTATTTTAATATCTCTCTGGTTCTTGAGCTTTTTAACGGGACATGTTGGTAGGTGAGGACTAGTGCCTTGATCAGTTAGCAGCTTCATTGGCCTTTTCAAAAGCTATATGGGACCACAACTCCATCTGCCTCAACACCTATCCAAACCAGAGCTCATTGAGAGGAAGAAAGAAAAAGTTGCGTTTCTTGTAAACTTTTCCAGAATATAGTTTTGTCTCGTTCAAAACTTGGTAAATGCTATAAACTTGAGAAAATGTGTCTGGCATACCAAGAAAATTATTTTAGCACTTTTACTTACCTCTTGCTTGTTTTTATAGAAAGGAAATCAGGAAAATTTATAGAAAGCATGTAAAACATGTGAAGACCATTTAATTAATAAGAATTATATAATAGATTAATTTTATAAATTTATTAGAAGTTTAGAGTAATATTAAGTCATAAACCCACCCAATATCTAGTAGTTTGAGATGGTATGTGTCATATTGTCTTATTTATTGGGCTGTAACATGTCCATGAGTTTAAACAGTGACCTTTCTTAAACTATGGTTTTCAACACCACGTCATTGCAGGTGAAGAACCATGCGTGTAAATCTAATAAGATAAAATGTTCGGTGAGACGGTTCATATCATCCGTAACTGCACTATCTCAACATCAATGTTAGAATGATCTGATTTGAAGGTGAAACAGTTGGGATTAGATAGACAGAGGAAATGAAAAGAAAAGGGTATGGACTAAGAATTAATCTTAAAGACTCCTAGTCATAACTTTATTCAGCGGAACATAAAATAAATAATAGCTTGATTCTTATCCATTATATTTTTTAATCTCCCCTCTTGGATGATATTGAAAGGATGTCGCATAAGCCTTGATACCAAAACCAAGACGGCAAAGGCAAGCAAGCATAATTGAGTGATGTCGAATAAGCCAATTTAATGTGTAAAGAATTATAGTGTATTGTCCTTTGCATTTCTGTGCTTGGAAGATAGTGGCATAACTAAAGTGAAAGCTCAGAATGTCTGATCAATAAGCCCTCAAGATCGTGGTGGCCAATGTGAAACACAAAAAGGGAAGAGTTGGGCCAGCTACTTTGCTCAAAGCCTATATCATGATTGGGAAATGGATGTCTTCGGGACTAATTTATATGTTAGGAAAGTGTCTTGGATTGAGGAGTAAATTGGGGTAGCAAATTTTCATTAAGACTAGCCAAGGACATTGCTCAAAATGAGTAATGTTCTTTCAATTAAAGTTGAAATTCTCTATTTTTCATCTAAATGGAACTCTAATTTACAATTCAAATATGTGAATGAAAAGTTATGAAGTGAAATATATAATTGATGATAAGATAATGATTGTATATTTTATACTCTTATCCAATTACAATTTATTATTTATATAATATTTTTTCAAAAATTTTTTAAAATATTTTAATTAGACTTTTTTATTAAAATTTAATAAAAATATATTAATAATGTAAAAAAAATTATCATTTAATCATAAACTATCACATAATTAAAAATATTATTAATTTTGTAATAATTACTTTAAAAAATTATATTTATAGTATTATTGAATAATTGTCATGTAAAGGGGTTTGGTGGGATTTTATGGGGGACAGCATGTAGGAAGACTTAATTCAACAATGTGGCGTAATATAAAGCATCTCCGAACTAAGCCGTAGACTTGGTGTGTCATTTCATTGCCCGTCGGAGAAAGCAACACAAACACTGTTGACAAATTGTGAAGAAGAACAAATTATAAACTCCTCGCCTTCTAAAAAGATAAATCATTAAATATATTTTTAGTCTTTGTTAAGTTTTGACTTAATTTTTAAGGTCTTTTGTAAAAAACTA
The DNA here is from genome assembly GCF_003935025.1 of Abrus precatorius. Classification (NCBI taxonomy): domain Eukaryota; kingdom Viridiplantae; phylum Streptophyta; class Magnoliopsida; order Fabales; family Fabaceae; genus Abrus; species Abrus precatorius. The sequence goes on along the minus strand of NW_020874292.1, from coordinate 26,896,962 downwards.
AAAATATTAAATTTTTATATTTTATAAGAATTAGACATTGATAAAATTAAATTTTGATAACTTTGTGAAAATTAACAATATATTTAATCTAAAGGATAGAAACAACCAAAATCACAAAATCGCATAAGTAGATTAATTAAAAAGTCATTTATGTTACTCATACAAGGCAGTCATGGTTGGAATGGAGTGGCTCATTGTTAGCAATGTTATTAATTAATAGTCGGGAATTGACATCCGATGCTTAAAAATGTTAACTTAAGATAATTAAATAATGTTTATATGAATTAAAAATAAACGTATTAAGTTTATATTAATTTACTATTCGTTCTAAAAATATTAAATTGAGAATGAATTTTTTTAAAACATAACTTTTTAACATATCTTAAAAAAAATAAAAAAATTGTGTAAACGAATGATAAAAAGTTAGTCTAAAAAATATAACATAATATATAAATGTCTTAAACTTGTGTTAAAGCGGGGTATGTGGAGGGACCACTGAATTAAAAAGCATGTTTAGATAAGTTAGACGGGAAAGGAAGTGAATCCTTGATAACTAATTGATTGAATTATATAAGTATGAAACAATTATTTAGATGAATAATTTAACTGATTAGTTAATTTTTAATATTTAATTAGTTGGTTTGACTTGATTTGTACAGATAATTTTACGCATCATGGTGTGTGTAAAAATTGTTGCCATTAACATTAAGCTAATATTAGGAAAGTTGATTAGTTTACCAACCGTAGCTAGCTTATAATAATAATAATAAAGCAACAACCACCGTTTTCCTAATCGATGAAATAGTCTAATCTTCTCCTCTCTTATAGTTTCCCCAGATACACAATAACTAAGTTAAAGTTGTAGTTAGACCCGAAATTACCAATTCTTGCAATTCGAAACACAAGGGCACAATGAGGCATTGAGATCATTGTTGGTTTTATTCAAAATAACGAACCAAAATATCAAAATTTACTCAAACCTTCTTTCTTCAAATCAAGTCAAATAGACCAAATAGACCAAGAGAATCTTAAAAGAAAATAAGTCGTATATTGATTATACTTTTTTTGAAAAAAATAATTTTTTTCTAAGTTATGAAACCTCATCACTAAAGCCTTTGATAGATGGTAAATAAAAGGAGTTACACTAGGTTTGTCATGAATTACCTCAAAAAATGCATAGCAAAAATTTTATTTTTTAATGAAGAAGGTAGATTTTGAGAAATTTTTAAAGTCGTAAGAAGAGTCTCAAATTATGTTAAAAAGGAAATCATATTTTGAGAAGTTTTGAAAATTGTTTGAGTCTAAAGTTAAAAACATTTAGAACCAATTGAAAAAGAAAATATTCAACAGATTTTGCTCAATAGAAATTGACAAGGAAGTTATTTCAAGTTCAAGTGACGGCAAAGTTCAACACGTAAAAAAATATGTTAATAAACTATAAGGCTTAAAGCGATTATTAAATCAGTAGTTATTAGTGGTTAACACTAGTTAGAGATCGAAGATATGAAGAACTAATCATGAGTAATAATAATTATAGAAGAAGACACATTTATGAGACACGATCATAGAAGGCGGTTGAAAGAAAAGTAAGTGTAGAAGGTAATTATCAAGATGTGCTCGCGAAAGGAGAAGGACGATTAAGATTTATTTATCTATAAATAATACCAAACTTTCGATTACGGAGAGAACTTTTAATACCAAACATTAGCACCTAAATTCTCTGCATGTTGAAATTATGCACCGAATTAGACATTAACAATCAAGAGACTAACAATTCTTAATGTTTGTAGTAAAAATTATACGTTATATTTTTACAATTTATTTCCTGTAATTTAGTTTATATTGTTTAATATTGCTTTATTATCTTTCTACTATTTTTGTTTAATTTATTGACGTTGATTTGTTCATTATATTAAAAATATACTTAAAAAATTTTTAAAAAAATTTAAAATTTAATCTCAAATTATTCTTAAATTTATTTATTTATTTACTTCCTACAATTTTTATTGTAAACAATTTTATAATTTAAATTTGAAAGATCTTTAATATTTTTTTAATGATTACCTTTTGTTGAATTCGGTTTACACATATCTAATCAAATATTATTTTTTTAAACCTCCTTTCTTCTAATCAAAACGAAATGACTTAGACAATCTTAAAGATAAATATAATTATATATACATAGATGTAATATGATTAAAAACTTATTTTATTGATGTTATAGTTAATTTAATATTAAAATAATGTTGATTTTATTAGTTTATAAAAATGCATTAAGATATCAATAATAATTTTGATAATAAATATATAAATATAGACCTAAATTATTTTTCAGATAAAATAATACATTAAACTTATCTTAATTATTTACCAACCTTCATGTTCGATGAGTATAATTGCTGCCTAACTTATTGCTAGACTGTCACAAACATTCTTGAGCATCAGCTACTTGCAGGTGTGTCAGTGACACATGTCCGAGTCCATGTGTCTAATGCCTCGCATGCCTCTCAATTTTCAATTTAAAATTCCTATATTTTTCGTGTTTGAAAAAAATATAACGATAAAAAAATCATAATTATAATAAAACCTATTATTATTTGTGTATTCGACTTTATAACATGAAAAAAATATATGTTAGTTTCAACTTACCTAAACTTATCGATAAATATTTATTAAAAATAAATAAATTACAAATATTTTATAAATTTAAATTAAATTTATTAAATTATAAATTTATTTTCTATAATTAGCATGCCCTTTTAATTTAATTTTTATATAAAAATTATAATTTAGTCTCTATATCAGATTAATTTTGTTATTTAAATTTATGTTGATAGCATTAGATAGAAGAGACCAAAACATATAAAAAAACACTTATTTAATGATTAAAATATAATTTTTATTTATATAGACTAATTTATAAATAAATGTCAAATATAGAATATAAAATATATACTATAATAAAAAAGTTACGGACTTGTATAAAAAAAAAGAGACATCAAATTAAAAATTATAAAACTTAAGAGACTAAGTACTTATTTTTTAAACAGACTTATATAAGTTTATATTTCTTCTAAATATTTTTTAAAATATTTGATTTTAATTATACTTTTAGATGCTTAAACTTAATCAAAAGAATTAAAAATAAAATTCTAATGTAAATCTTTTATTAATAAAAAAATCATATATGCTCTAAAGATAAGTTGAAGTTATAACACAAGTTATTTTTTAATTAAGTTTGATGCTTTATATTTTTTTTAAATAATTATAATTAACTATAATATATACATATATATTATAGTTAATACTTATTTATAAATTAGTCTTTATAATTAAAAATTAACTTAATTTTATTTTTAGTTTCTATAAAAGTATATCATTTGGGATGAGTTCTTAACAAATTTTGTTAGGATCTAATCTCCTAACATTTTTAAAATGTAAGAATTTAGTTATTTTTATTAATTATTTTTTGTTAAATGATGAGCTAAATAATAAAATTTTAATTTATTACTATAATGTTATTTTTTAATATTTTATTATTTAAATATTAATATTTATAAAAAATTCTTAAAAATACTTATATTGATATAAATATTTTTAAAATTATTCCAAAAAGTCCTTAAACATCTTTAACTTCTTCTTCTCTATTTGTGTTGACAATATTCCTCTTCTTCTTTATTGGTGTTGGCTGCATTGTTTTATAAGAACATCTTTCACCTTCACAATCTATTCTTTATTTAATTATATGATGAGTTTAAAATAGAATTCCCTATAACCTAAAAGAAGATCCTAGTCGAAGGAGAGAAATGATAATATGGTTTCAGTAAATATGACTAATAATGAGGATCCACCACCACTCTTTTGTTATGGTAGTAATGATGTTACTTTGGACATATTGTGTACTCTGATTGATCTTTATAATTCTCATGGTTTTTAATTTTTCTTCTTAAAATTTGTGTATCATTCGATGTATTTAGTCTCTATAACTAAAATGTAGGTGTTAGATGCGTGATAAATCAATATATGATAATGACTTTAGCTTAGTTTGAGGTAGTTGAGTAAATAAGCTTGGATAATTACTAATTTATTGTAACATGGACATGTAATAATTTTTGGACAATCCTTACTTTAGTACATAAAATATGCAACTTGACTAAAGTTAGTTCTCAAAATTTGTAATTTAAAGTTTTAATCACTTAAATTAATAATTGTCAATCACAATAATTTTTGTCACTACAACACATTAAAATTAAGTATCGGAGTAATAATTTGTCACATTAAGTAACATTTGACAGTCCTTTATGAATACAAAATGATATCGTTTAAAAATATTTCAAAACTAAGTCATTTTTATTTCTAATTTTTAAAATTTTTGAGAATAAGGTTCCTGTCTCATCTATTGTTTTGCCTTCTTCCATGACATTTTCTTTCCTTCTCTCAGCCATCGTTGCTATGTCATTCACTTTTTCCATGAAGTCTAATTTGTCTTCCGCTGTAATAGCCTCAATCTCACTTTCTTTCTCTTTTTCCACAATTCTCCCCTTCTTCAATTAAAAATATCATATTTTCTCTCTCAAACATAATTCAACAAGTTCAAGTTCTTACCAATCTAAGATTCGTTCCTCAATCTCCTCTCTCTCTTTATATATATATAACTACATCTACCAAAATCACCTTCAAATACATTTTTATCAACCTAATCCAAACCTCACACTCTCTCTAAACCCATCACCCCTTGACCCCTCCAATGCCGCTATGTCAAAACCTTCTCATGGCTTCGACAATATCGGTTCCTTACTGTGCCTTCCTCCTCATCTAATCTGTTTTAGACTTTTGCTAAAACCTCTAAGCTTAAGAATTGGATCTAAGTGGAAAAATTTGAGAAAAATAAGTTTTGTAGTGTAAACTTCATTACAGTAATAGTAAGAGGAAAGGAATAAGATGTCAGGAAAAAAGGTGAAGCAGAAATTTCAAAAGTTAGTGACGAAAATGATCTATTTTGAAATATTCTAAAATAACGTTATTTTATAATTAGAATGTACAATCACATATCATTTAATATAATAAATCATTACTTCATTACTCAATTTTAATATCTATTAATAACAAAGACTAATATAATTAACAATTTTTAATTTCAAATTTTAAATTTAAATGATTGATTTAAACTACACTGCATATTTTAGAAACTATAGTAAAAATTTACTCAATAATTTGTTTACGTTAGTCTTTATAGGAATTGGTCTTTCCCTTTATATCAACCAATGATCACTTGGACCTTACAATTTTGTCAGCATGATCCTTCAACTTCTTCTTAAGAGCTCTTAATTTCACAACCTCATCCTCTAGAGACACGTATAACAAACTTTCTTCTTCTAGGCAATCTAAAAGTGAAAAACGAAAGGATTGTTGAAGTGATTTTCTTTTAGTGTTGATAGAAATAAGGGTGTTATGGTGAAAAGGAGAGGGGAACGTGAAATTCAGAATGATGAGAATTTGAGTTTATGTTAGATTTTTACAACCCAAAGAAAGGGATTTAAGTTGGAGAGAGAGGAGTAAGAAAATATTATTTGAATTAATTATTAAAATTTTAAAATAATACAAATAGTTTTAGAATTTTTTTTAAAAAATTAATTTTGATATAAGAAAATATAAAAAATAACTATAATGTGGTAATGATGAGCTAGATATTTATTATTCAACTCATTATTTAACAAAGCATAATTAATAAAAAAGATTAAATCTTTGTATTTAAAAAGTGTTACAAACTAAATTCTAACACATTTTTAAAGACTTATTTTAAATTATGTTACTTTTATAAAAATAAAAAGTATAATTAAACTTTGAAATGTACATTTTAGTTCTTATATGAATATTTTTTGTTGTTGTTCTATATTACATTGGAAACATGTTATTAAATGATAATAACTAATAAAAAAATATTTATTTATATAAAGACTAAATTATAATTTTTTTATAAATACTAAATTAAATTACGTATTTTTTAAATAATTTTTTAAGTAGTATACACAAAGCAATTTTTAAGAAGATTTTAATTTATTTTATTTCTTTATTTTTTAGAAATATTTATCAAAATTTATAAAAAGTGTATTTTAATCTATTTAGCGTTCAATAGATAGGCATTGTCATCAAGCAAGCAAATAAATCAACCCAATCAATAGAAAGTTGTTTTAATTAATATGTAATCTTAAATTTGAGTCTTGATAAATGTCATTGTATTAAATAAATAAAAGAGTTTTATCATTTATAACAATTTTACGTAATTTAAATAGATTTTTTTTTCATACTTGTGATTTAGATTAGTTGATGTTCACCTTTGGCAAGAGATCGAAAGAGAAGTGTGACAAAAAGAAAATTATATATACATCAAAACAGACTTTAATTTAATGATTAGAATAACTTGGCCATCATGGCAACTATTTAAAAAGCGCATATTATTGAACTATATTATAAAAAATAACAAACAAGTGACCTAATGAAAGGCACTAGCCAGGATCTAGATGTATAGATTCTGACAAGAATAAGAAACAAAAATTTGATGCCCCATTTAGCTTATCCAAACTAGAAGCAGTAACAGAGCAATTATGGTCAGGAGCTCTCATGCTTCAATACCAAGTTCTAGGGAACAACTTGAAGTTTGACAACAATCTGCCTTCTGAATTCATAAACCACTCGTCTTTGCTCTCAACAATCATTTGTAAGCTTTTGACTAGAAAAAATGTTTTTATTTTAAATATTTATAAAAAATTATCTGTCTGAAATATCTTTTTAACATTGTCAGCAAGTATTGCACAACAAAAATATTTTTTTTTTAAATTGCTTACGTAAAAGTGATCACTACAAACAAAATTTGTATTTTGTATAAATTTAAAATTTAAATTTGTCCTTGAAAAGTTGGGATGCTAACACCTTACCTTTCATCAAGTACTGCTTACATTGTGGGCAATACAGTTGCATGTGTTATTGCGACGTCTATAAATCAAGAAGTGTGTATCGCCTTAATATTGAATAACTTCATTTTGTTTCTTTAAATAAATATTATCTCTTTAGTAAACGACACTGGTTGAGATAAAAAGTGCCACAGACAAATTTATTTATTTATTTTACATTTTTAAGTAAATAATTAAAAATATCAGTCAAAAAGCCTTCATTCGGATGAAAGGACAAAAGAATTAAAAGAAAAAGAAAATATGAATATTATGTTTTTGGTCAAAATGTTATTGGACTACACAAACAAATTTGAAGTTCATTTGATATACGTAAACCCAATTCAACATTTCTTGATGGGCCTGTTCAACATTTGTTGCTTGTGTGATATGTTTTCTATATCTCACACAAGCTACCAAGACATATATATTATGAACAGGATTCAAAAGTTGTCAAGCAATTTTTCACATTCCCTTCTCTAACCCCAATTTCTTTCCTCAATGACAAAAAAATCGAAACTCCCTTTTACTTTCTGTTCCAATTTTTCTTTTGCATAATTTTTCATAAAAAAAAATTATTTATAAATAAATAAGCCCATTCTTAAATTTTGGGATCGAGACATATTCCTAAAGTTCCAGGTTTGTGACTTTTGTCATATCTACTGTGGAAGTGGATTTAACAATGATTAGCTATATTATATTTCGATTTCGTATATGAATTTGACATCGATTGGTACGGTGCAACACCTTCATCGTCACATTTTTTTAGTCGCAAGATGAACGATGTCTTAAGAAATAACAGTAACAATGTCTTAAGAAATTGTATTTAAATTTTATCCGGTAAAAAAAAACTATTTTATGACGCATTCAGTGACGTTCTTATTATGCTTATGAACGTAATTGATGACGCCATTTTCGGTCAACTGTTCCATCGGTTCGTTAAATATTTGTAGTCTCACTTCTCTTTGCTGGTATAAAGTTCGGACAACTGTAGTAAGTAGTAACTATCACTCGTTGCAGCCACTCACTCATCATTAACATATTTTAGCCATGTCAAGTCCTCAGTGTTTTCAAAACCCACCTAACCTGAATTCGGGTATCCATGGAGTTGGCACTGTCCAAGAACTTGGAGGACTTAAATCCTATGTTACTGGATCTCCTGATTCCAATTTGGCACTCATCCTAGTTTCTGATGTATTTGGTAATAAACCCATCTCCAATTTTTTATCTTTGAACTTGTTTTACTCTAATCTTATTTTAGATTTATCATTTATATTCTTTCAACTATATGGTTGCTCTCAAATTAGACATAATCCTGAATCTGGGTGTTTCCTAAAACGATAAAAATGTAATCACAAAGATCCCTAATAGTTGAGCCTATGAGTGATGTGTTTTCCACCACTATCTGCATTGATTTTATAAAACTTCACTCATATTTTTCATCCATGCTTATACTTTGGATCAAGGAAAGTTAAGGTATTTCAAGATTGATTGAAAACCAACACATTATGATGATGCTTGCACTATAAATCTAATTCTAAGTTGTTTTGAAATTATTTCAGGGTATGAAGCACCGAATCTAAGGTAAATGAAAATTTCACTACCGTGGCTCACTTGGACACCATATTAATGTAAATATTGAACCCCTTGTTCTGATGATTTACTCATTGAACTAGCATGCTAGCACAAGATTAACAGAAGTTGAAACTACTGATTAATTATTTTATTGTTAAGGAATGACCAAGTTTTGTGCAACAACAAACATGCCTCCCAAGTTAGCTATTGTTAGGCTTCAATGCATCAGCACACTGTATCAGATTGACTACCTCTAAACTATTTGCAATGAGTTTTGACATTCTCTCATTTTAAAGGAAACTTGCGGACAAAGTAGCAGCGGCTGGATTCTTGGTTGTTGTTCCTGATCTTCTTTATGGTGATTATTTTGATCTTGATAATCCTCAATTCGATCGAGAAGCGTGGCGAAAAGCTCATAGACCGGTTAGTTTATGCTCACAGATGCAATTTTGTTATTCCTTTTCTATATCTAATTTTGCGATTCATATGAAACCATTTCAGCCTCATCATTTGTTGGATTGCATAAGGTTTTATTTTGCTATAACATGTTTATGCAAATATGCTGTATGTTTTCCTTATAGGATAAGGCATGTGAAGATACTAAACCTATAATTGCTGCTCTAAAGAGTTTAGGTGTTAAAGCCATAGGGGCTGCTGGTTTTTGCTGGGGAGGTGACTCATTTTTTTGCTTAGTCAACTTCATTTTATCAGTTAAAGGAAAAAAATCCCTTTAATAAAGGATGTGAAATAGTTTAACTTAGTAGTTTTTGTTTTTGTTTTTTCAGGGATTGTGGTTGTGAAAATGGCAATTTCCTGTGACATTCAGGCCGCAGTTATTCTACACCCTGGTCTAGTCACAGAAAATGAGCTTAATGGTAAACTTATGCTTTTCAATTTTCTAGTTAAATAAATGATTATAGCATTGTTGATACACTTTATTTAACTATTCTTCAGAGGTCAAGGTTCCTCTTGCTATATTGGGAGCTGAAATTGACAATCATTTCCCACCAGAAAAGCTAAAGGAAGTTGAAGAATTTTTGTCTGCAAAAGTAGAGGTGAGAAATTCTGTGGTAATCCTTTGTTGATTCTCCTGATAAGAATTCCTTTTAAAAAAATGTTTCATCAAAACTTAGTGAGTATCTATTGCCATTACCAATTTCTGTTTAAGATATTTTTTTTTTTTTGCAAAATAATATACAAAAGTTACTTGAGACTTTGTTTGGAGTTGGTTTTTAAGAGGAAGGAGAAAGAAAGAAAAGGCTTGATGGTTATTGTTTTTTTGAGAGTTTTTAGATGAGAGAGAAAAAATTTATAAACCCTCCTAATTTTATATTTTTAACTTTTTCCAATTTGAGAGTTTTGTATTAATCTTCCTTCTTTTTCTTTTACCTTTCAAATCCTTTCTTTCCATCTCTTTCCAAACTCTCAAACAAAGCTAAAATGAGAGTAAAAATAGATATCTAGGAATTACAATAAACATATCCCAAAACTTAAACCGTGTACAAAATTTCCAACTTTTGATGAAACAGCTACAATGAAATCCTGAGGTATTGAAATTTGTTAGTCTTAGAAAATTGTCCAACACAAATAAAGTACCAGTGTTCTCAATTTTTGAGCTATATTTTTTGTTTTTTAAAGAGCAAATAAATTCCATCTTCCCAAAAAGATTAGTGTCATCACATTCTCAAGTTTCTGCTGTTACCTTGTCAAAATATATGTGCACTACTGACTCCAAATTGTTTATGCTTTTTAAACAGTATGAAAGTTTTGTGAAACTATACCCTGGTGTTACTCATGGATGGACAGTGCGGTATAATGTTGATGATGAAGCAGCTGTTAAGAGTGCAGAGGAGGCTCATGATGACATGTTGAATTGGTTCATCAAGCATGTCAAGTGAAGGTTGTTTTCACAACCAGAAAATGCCAATTATTGAAATCAACATTGAAAGAAAATCTGGTGTTGTTAATGAAATAATTCAATGTGAAAGAGTCATGACTTTAAACAGCATTTGTTGACTGTGACTTTTATGTAAGTCCATTGATCAGATATCAGTGACTCTTTGATGTTGGATTAAACAAGGATTTGGGATTTTAAGCATAAAACATTCAAAGAATGTCCAGTACCATATCATTTTCTCCTGCAGAGACACGTGATTAGTCTAATTTTTCTTTAGTGTAGTATGTTATCTTTAATTTTGTCTTTAAGGTTTTCTGTTGTAATGATTTTGTAGCAATGCTTACTTGTTTAAGATATGTTAAAGGTTATGTTTGGACGATGACTGAAATAGAAAAACATAAAAGAGTGAAAAATACAGTAGAAATAGAGTGAAAATTGTTTGTTGATTTTGAATGTCATAAAATAAGAGAAAAGAAAAAAAAATCTTTAACTTGTTTGGCTGATTAAAAATATAAAAAATATTTAAATTATATTCAAAGTCATCATAAAAATAAAAATAATTTTTAAAAAATTCTAAATTTTATTATAATATTTTTCTCAATAAAAAAAATATTTTAATTTTTTATATCATATAAATATTTTGTAATAAAAATTTATTAATAAAAAAAATCTCTCAGTTTACCCTTCTTTGCTCTCTAGCTTCCTCCTATTTTAGAGAATTTTTTTTATATTAAGTCTACTTTAAAATATTTATTTTTCTTTCTCCCTTTCTCTTGTCTAAACATACATCTTTTCTTTATCTACTTTCATTTCTTTCTCACTTCTCTTCATTTCCCCATCCAAACACATTATAAATATCCGCAAAATAGGGAGATTTATGTTTAATAATAATAAAAAGTATTATGTGAAAAGTACTAAATTTGACTGCGAACTAGAATTAGTTTGTTATAATTTATTTTTATAGTCAATTTCATAGTTAGCTTATTTAAAATTAGTTTTGATTTTTATGCTATGTGCATATTGAATGTGATAGGTGAGATTTGGATTCTGCTGCCTAACGAAACTTTATTAACAGAGTGGACCTGCTTGAGATGTCTTTTTCTAGCCGAATGAGTGAGTTCTCCACCTGCAAACTCACCAGTTATGGTGTTAATAACTCTCTTCAAGTATTTTTTAAAATATTAATTATTAATTATAAAAATATTTTTTAAGTACTTCACAAAGCATATTAATTATAAATTAATTATCAGGATCAGGCTGACCCACAAAGCCTATTAGTCCATAATATCTCCTATAAAAAGAAAGTAAGAAGTATTCACTACTTAGAGCAAAGACTTCACTTCAGCATTGGAGTGCCTTTTGCAGATACTCTCTCCACGTCACGTAATGTCAGCAAAATACAGAAGGACATTACCCTATTCAGGCAGAGACTCAAAGGCTGGTGTTTCTATAGTAGGAACACATATTAATAAAATTAATTTAATTTGCAATAATTAATAATATATTTTGTGATAATAATTAATAAATTTTATTGAAAAAATAAATTATTACAAGTCAAAATCATAAAATAAGTTTGTTAGATGAACCGACCATCGAATAAGGTTTTTTGGAAACCATTTTATATATTCGATAATTGATTTAGATGTGTGAACAGTTTTTGTCAAATTCTACTATTCAATTTAAACTATGAAACATCATAATTGAGAATTGAGATCAGAGATTTGATGCTGCCTTGAATACCCTTTGTTTAATTAATCTCCCTTTCCAGTTTTTTTTTTAAGAATTATTGGATTGATTTTAGAATTATACTTCATTTATGCAAATTAGGCTAGCATATTGAAAATGTAGCTCCTCCTGAATTTGACTCTTATATTTAGATTTGAAATTTTAAATTGTGTAAAATTCTCTTAAAAATAATTTACAGACCATGCTTGGATTTACCGATTTTATTTAAAAAGGTTTGTTAAGCATAATATTTATAAGAATTCATTGAAAACATGATACTATACACATTGTTACAAAATTAGCTAAAAGGACTTTTAAGAAAACAATTGTAAAGCACTAGAAAAAATTGTAACTGAAAATTATTTCAGCTTTACAAAAGTCGCTTTGAATTATGTATAATTATCTTAGTGAGTCATTATATATTTAATTTTAAAAAAATAATATCATATCATCTTTGAAAATAAAAAATAGTAGTTTGAATGCATTTTAATATCAATTCAATCACTACAAATTTCAATAAATAAACAAGTAGATTTTCAAGGAAGACGATAGAATCCAAAACTTTTCAGAAAATTTTCCAAATGTTTTTGTTCGTGAAAAAAAGGGCAATTGGACACTCACGTATGGTCCACGAAAGTGCAGAAAGTCCAATAAATAAAACTGCTGACGGCCCACAACATTTTTATTGCTTCCAAACCCTAAACACACGTACACACGGTCGTTTTATATACTTCACTCCTGCATAGTTGTCTTTCTTCTGCTCCCGCGCCGTTTGTAAACCTTCTCTGCTTCACCTCGGTAAGATCCGCTTCCTATACCACAGTCGTGTGTTGGTTCTCACAACGAAGTTTGGTTCTGGGTTTTCATATATTTGCTATATCATCCTTCTTATCTTGCAGTTTGTGATCCAAAAATCAAAATTTGGGGTTTAGATTGGTGTTTTGATCTTTGAGTATTGTATTTTATGTCGTAATAGGCAACTTGAGTATACCATGTTAATAAAAATATGTCTTTTTCAGGAATTCTTAGCTATTTTGTTTCTTTCTGTTGTGATCATGTTTGTTGTTAAATCGTCTTGCTTTTTCGTTGGCAAAATCTTGGTTTATGTCCGTGTTGTTAAAGCTTGTGAAATTGGTAACAGTGACAATGGTGAGGGTTAGTGTCTTGAATGATGCTCTGAAGAGCATGTACAATGCTGAGAAGCGGGGGAAGCGCCAGGTCATGATTAGGCCATCCTCAAAAGTGATTATAAAATTCCTTTTGGTGATGCAGAAGCATGGTATTCGTTATTTATTCATTTGAATGATACCTCAATTTGATTACTATTGCCTCTGTAATTATTTATTTTTCTTGATTTGGTATGCTTTGGTGCTTTCTAGGGTACATTGGAGAGTTTGAGTATGTTGATGATCACAGAGCTGGAAAAATTGTTGTTGAGTTGAATGGTAGACTGAACAAATGTGGGGTTATTAGTCCCCGTTTTGATGTGGGTGTCAAAGAGATAGAAGGTTGGACTGCTAGGTTGCTCCCCTCAAGACAGGTTAGCTGAAAAGTCTTTTTTTTTTTTTTTATGTATATATATCTATATTTATATCTATCTATCTAGTTACAAGTAAAATAAAATACCTATATGAATTATATCGTCCCAACTTTGTGATAAATCATCTTCTAAAGGTCTTATTTTCTGTTTTAAAATTTCACTAGACTTTAATGTAAGGAGTTTGAGAAGTGAAATGGCCCAATTATTTCGGCTGATAAAAGTACGAATTATGAAAAGCTGTCATGATGATCAATTTTCCTTTTCATTCAAATTTTGCATTTAAGCCATGGCCATGGGCATTTCAGAAGTTGTGCCATATGGGTATTCAGTATATTAAGAGTTAGGTACTTGGGGGGTATAGCCTTGAATTCAGCCTTTGCCATAAGCAAGGTAGTTAAAATCCCGATTTGAATCTTAAAATCTTATGATTTTACGATTTTGGAAGTCTCACCGATTTAAATCGTGGATAAAATCCTAATTGAGTAAAATCCTTGTAAAATCCCGATTTGAATCATAAAATCTCTCAAATTGTGGGATTTGATGATTTCACTTCGATTTTGAAAATTTCCGCAAAGTCTATTTTGTTGAACCCTATCGTACGCCTCTTTCATATATCTCCTTTTTATGGAATCTAATTTGCCTCTAGCAGCTTTGAATCCTAACATTGTTGTCAACATTCAACAGTCCTCCTAGTGCGTGCAACCTGGTCTGCAACTAAATCTATTGTTGTTGTTCTAGCATCTTTTTTGTTCTGGTCTATTTTTTATTCATGTAAATGCATTACATTCTTATGGAATAAATTATGATTTGTGAGTGCTACGTTATTTAAGTACTTTTACTGATTTGAAGTTTTTTTCCCTTAATTTATGATATTTTATATGAATAATATGAATTTATATCATATATATGAATTTTATAAAATCTTACGATTCAATTTACGATTTTACGATTTACGATTTTCACTCTCCTTTACGATTTAAAGTAAAATCCCGATTTTAACTACCTTGGCCATAAGGGTTACTAAACTAATTCCCCAATCCAAATTATGATTTTCATATCAAATTTTCGCAAAATACAAAAAGAGCACGTGCACAGTCCTAAATGAGGGGGAAATTTTTAATACTTGTTTTGCCTCTAGGTTATCATCAAAATGGACTTTATGGTAACTAAATTTCTGGACTTCAAGTTTTGAATGAGTCCTGTGGTGTTGTATGGTCTATGTAACTGACCTCAGCTCCTGGAATAAGATAAAGCTTTGTTGTTGGTTTTTTGCCTCTAGTTTTGCAATCCTTACTTACTTTCTTGTGTCTGACTTATATTTGTATATAATGTGATGACAACATGCCGTAGATTCATGTTACAATCAATGCATTTCTCTGGTATAATGTTTCTTCTGTTTTAGATTTCACTGATATGACATAACATGCTGTATAAAATTTTTAATCATACTGGTACACGTGGAGACTTTGATTACATGTAGTTTCTATTGTTGGCCCTGACCTTTGATTACACAAATGATGCAGTTTGGGTATATTGTTTTGACTACCTCTGCTGGTATCATGGATCATGAAGAAGCTAGGAGAAAGAATGTTGGTGGCAAAGTTCTTGGTTTCTTTTACTAGTTTAGTTTCCTTTGAAGATTTTGCACTACTTTCAATTTGAGACTCATCGGTTGTAATGAACCATATGCTGGTCCCGTAGTATTATTAGTATAGCATAGCAGGAGCTGTTTTTCTGGTGTGCTTTGTTTTGTTTGCAAAACCAATTTGGTCGCTATGATTTATCTGATTTCCTTCTTTATTTTTCTTTTGCCAAAATGTATTGGCTGAAATGACTCATGTGGCCGCATTAGCGATGATTTAATCGGTATTATTATTACTATACCAGCGGGAATTATGATATTGCATTGATTTGTATTCTCAACCATTGTTTTTTATTTCAAATAGCGTGTCTAAAATTATTTTTCTTATATTATTATAATCGTGATTTTGTATCCCCCTTTTTTTTTCATGTGCATAAAATATAATATCAAGATTGTCTTTTAAGTATATGAACTCTTTTATTGATTGGTTAATGCTTTCTTCTTTTGGTTGAAGATTATTTCACATTTTGAGATGATTTGAACTATTTTCTATTCTTTTCTTATTTTATATTCTTTTCTACTTCAAGTCATATTTCTTTCCGTTTTACTTTTTTCTCCTCCAATTATTGTGTAGATGATGTATTGAACTCTAGATATTCTGATATTATGTGTGCACATTTCCTAGTCTTATCGAGCTAGTAAATGAATAATATTGTGATCCAACTATGAATGATGTGTGACTCGTATGTCTATTATTACTTCTATCTAAATAATTTTTCTCTTAAAACACTTATTATTATTGATCAACTACTAATAAGAATGGTATTTTAGATAAAAACAAGTTAAAGAGAAGAGACAGTAGATATAGAAAAGATAATACACTTTCCCTGACTATAACTATTTTAACGGTTATATGTGCGAGTATTCTAATCCAAGGTAATATAGCTTGGCGTCCTTGTTTACTCAAATCTTGTATTTCTTTCCCTTGAAGGGAAGAATACAGTGCTCCAAGGTAAGGTTACGAATTATCTTCTGTTGTGTCAGAAATTTAACATTCAGTTTTATTTTTAATTGAGCAGACTTTGCATGGTTTCTTACAATTTTATTTAAGCGAAAGTGGAATTGAAGAATCTGAATCTCTATGAAAATGATTTTTTTCTTTTCTTTTCAATCAAGTGAGAGGCCATTCTCAAAGGAGGATCATGTAGGATCCCAAATGATCTTCCAACCATGGCACCCTTCTTGGCCAATGTTTCAGCAGTGACGTTACTTTCCCTATGCAGTCCAAGTACAAAGTTTTTCGCATCTTAATCTCCACGCTAAAATTAAATAAATTATCTTTTAACTATGGGGCATGCAATATGATTTCTAAATTTACAAAACTGTGAAAATGGAATCTACTTGGATTCTTATTTTATATTTTATTTTTAACAGTTTGTATTATAAATAGTAAAATTAAGAGTCAACTTCCAAATTGTATTTGAAATTGAATGGGATAAGCATTTTAAGTACTTGAAAGTTTAGAAACTCTTCCTTAGTCTTTGATTTTGTGTAATGATATTTGATTTGTCTATTTTAATCCAAAACAGAATTAAAAAGTAAACATCATTTTGCAAAGAGAAGGGGCCGATGAAGGGTTTTAAAAACTTTTAAGGATCAAAGAGTTGAACCTCTGCAATATCAAGGACCTGAAGAATTGCTTTAAAAATAATATAAATCATTTTATTATTTTCTATAAAAAATAGAGAACAAATAGTGATGATGATGTAAAACATTTTCTTAAAATAAACAAGTTTCATTTTGTGGTCGTTTGCCTTTTGCAAAATAAAAAATAAGAAAACAACAAAGAGAAGAAAACAAACAGAGGAGACAAATATTGAGTTATGATTTTTGAAGTTTCAGCGTCCAACTGAAAAGCATTTCCTTTTAATATTCTGGCCTTAACTAAAAGTACCCAGCAAGTTGGGAACTAACAACAATTAGAGTTTTCAATATGCATGGGACAGGGATCTTGAGTGTTTGGGCGAAAAGGGATTTTGCGAGCATGTGGGAGTTATCATCAATCAACACAAGAAAATGATATCAATGAATTTTCGCATTTTGAAAAAGAATTGTGGGGACTTTCTCACAACTTTCCACTGTACAAATCAACCCTGTTTGGCAAACTTAATCGTGCATTAATAGTTTGACCAAACCAGAATAAGAAAACATGGGTGGCAGCTACTCAATTTTCATTGATGGGGGCGGAACCCCAATATTAACTTTTTTAAGAGTAAAAATTTAAGAGGCGATATAGACAATAATAATAAATATAGATTTTCGTTTAAAAGGCGTTTCTGTACACATATATGATGATGATGAGAATAAAGTATTTAATAAATTATTTTGATGTTTGATGAATAATTTTTAGAGTTTAGAGACTTAAAGCTTTGTTTGGATGAGAAGATTAAATAAAGTGAAAATAAATAAGATGGTGAGAAATAAAGAAGAAAAGATATATTATTTGGATAAGTAAAAAAAAAAAAAAAGAGAAAAAGCAGTAGAAAAAAAATCAGTTTACTTATTTAGATGAGTGAAAAGTATTTAAAAAATTAAATTATATGATTTTTTTAATAATACATAATTAAAATTGATGAAAATTTTAAACTCTTTTTGGCTATAATATTATTTAACATTTGTATTTTTTAAATATTTTTTATATTATTTAAAAATTACTTAACACTGAAATAAAAGGAACAAAGAAAAATTGGAGCCCCTCTTTACTATTCCTTTCATATAGATGAGGAAAAGTAAAAGGTTTATATAAAATATCCCAACAAATAAATATTTTACCTTTTAACACAAAATCGTTCCTCTTAATTTATTTTTTCTTAAAAGCACGCCATTCAAACACAAGATTAGAGATAGATAAAAAGAAGAGAAAAAGAAATGATAAAAATGGTAAATGACATTATATATAAATAAAAAAAGAAAAGCTGTGAGAGATAAAAATATTTGATACTTTATTGCGCATTGGTTTAAGTTTTTGTTAGTTTTATCTTTAAATTTATTAACTCACTTGCTTACTTAGATTGATGTTGATTACGGTAAAAGAGAAGATATATGTTTATTAATTATTTGGATAAGTATAATGTGTTTTTGTAGTTATATAAAAATAGAATGATATTTTTTTAATGATGTTTTGGATGAGAATGAAGTTCTAAATTCTATTATTCTAAGGTCTTGAAAGTGATTATCATTTGTTAGTAAGGAATAAGTTATTTTGCTTGCTGATTGTTATCTAAACACACGAAATTGTATCTACTTTAATTTAGCATGAGTATGTTTTTATCTTTTTATTTTTCTATATAAGTGTTAGTTTTTTTTTCTGTGTATATGAGTTTTGAGTTCATCTTAGACTTTCTCTAATAATATATATTTTTCTATAAAAAATAAAAAATATCACATGGATGGTAACATTGCTTAAAATACAACTTATAAGATAATATTATATTAGTTCTTTTATGTGTATTTTAAAAAAAAACACTTATATTTATTTTTATATTTGTGGAAATAATAATTTTAATTTTCATATGCATACTTTATAATATTTGAATTATTATACTTTATGTATCATCCGTTGAAGTATGAATTTTCTAACTTTTTTTTTTGTAAACTAATAAAACACAATTATGAAGTATATAGCATTATTAAAAGAATACATAAAATGAAGTACAATATTAAAAACAAAATAATTTGTATAATGTTAAATAAAATATAATAAAATATCAAATTATAATATAGTATATGTGTAAAATTTCAGTAAAATTATTAATTCAAAACTTTATATATATATATATATATATATATATATATATATATATATATATATAATGTATGTTTAAAATTTAGGGTTAAGGGTAAAATATATGTACCTATTTTCATCAAATTTTGTGAATACTTATTTATACTTAAACTCAAACTCATTAAGTGAATATTTTTTTTTGCTATTCATTAAGTGAATATTTAACTTCTTCGTTACGGACAATAGACATAGGAAACTATTAGGGATATCTATAAATTAAAAATGATTATTAGCTGCTAGGATCATAGATGATACTTTGGCAAAAGAATGTCACCTAAATTCAGTTAGTTAAAGCATAAACTTAAAAAAAGAGAGAGAGGTTATATTAGACTATTAATAAAGTCATCAATTTTAAGGTTATAATTTGTAGTTATTATTTTGTTTTATAATTTTCAAATTTTCATATTTAAATAACATAAAATATTTTTTACTTTTTAATTCAAATTTATTTAATAATAAAAATAATGAGTATAAAAGGCAAGAGAAAGAAAGAAACTTATTATAGTGAGAGTAGATTTGTGATGGTAAAAATAATAAAGATAATAAGTATAGTATAATAATAACTATTATAATAATAAATAACAACGATGACATAATAATAATAATGATAATAATAAATAATATTAATAGTAAAATTATAAAAAATTTATAATAATGATAATTATAATAATAAATAATTATATTAACAACGGTGATTTTTAATTAATGATAATAATATTAATTAGTTAATAAAAATGGTAATTATTATTATTCTATATTTTCAAAAAATTATAATTAAATATTTTTTTTCTAATTAACAATACTTCAAAATTTAAAAAAGTTAAAATTACAAGAAATATAATTACAACAGACATAACTCATATAATTGAACAAAAACTTAATAAAAAAATATAAAAAGAACAAAAATTTAAAAAATAAAATAGAAATATTTTCAAATTAAAGTAAAAACTTAATTAATTTTATTTGAATAAAGCATATTTCAATTTAAAAGCAACATTTAAAACCAAAGATTACAAAGAACAATTTCCAACGGGGCCTTAACTAATTATATGAATTGAAAGGATAAAGTTTGACAGAGATGAGTCTCCATATATTGTTTAATAACCAAAAGCACCGATACGCAATTAGAGAACTATTCAACCCATGTGACGCACATGCCATTTGGAATTAGTAAATCGCATATAATACTAATTTTTAATAATTCAAATAACGTTATTGTTTATTATAATTTTTCATGAATAGAATTACGATTGTTTTTGTTTCATAATCGTGCACCGCATGAAAGAGAGAAACTATTGTTCTTAGACATAGAAGATGTGGTCTTACCCCTAATGCTATCAAATTAGCTAAACCCTGAAATCAGGTAATCTTATTCTAAACTTGTTTATATATTTACAACTCAAAAATAAATCCACTTCATACTAATTCAACTTAAATTTAAATTTCACAGCCAAAATTTCTAGAGTTAATTATTAACATCGCTGCAATTAGTTTTTATCACACATTGTCACTTAATATGTTTGGATTATCGTATTCTTTATTTGGTTTATTAACAATAACAAGCAATTTCTTTTATGAATCAATCACAGGCGAGTTAAAGACCAATTTATATCCTCATTGATTGAGGTGCATACTCTTAACATTTATGTTGTAGACTACAGATATAAGTTTATTTTTACATTGATAATTATTATAAAAATGTTAAGCTGTTTTTTAGTATATAAACAATTTATTTAATTTTAATTTCTTTTAATTATAAATATCTTTTTTTATTAAAAATAAGAGTATTT
The DNA here is from genome assembly GCF_003935025.1 of Abrus precatorius. Lineage (NCBI taxonomy): Eukaryota > Viridiplantae > Streptophyta > Magnoliopsida > Fabales > Fabaceae > Abrus > Abrus precatorius. The sequence continues at coordinate 26,876,062 of NW_020874292.1, read as the reverse complement.
AGTACAAACTGTGCTCATTAGAACTTAAATTTGATATCACATGTTAAGTTCAAATAATTATTTGATTATGTGCTTGTGCTTGATGGTTTATTTAATTTTAATATGATTTAATTATAAAATGAGTTTTTATTTAAAATTGATATTTTTAACTAGACAAATCTCATTTTTATTTCAATTAAATATACATAAAACTGTGACTTTCACGGTAAAATATAAATACACAATTGACTGTAGATGAGACATATAAATGCAAGCTCCAAATTCCCACTTCCACATAATATCTTATCAAACACAATTTTTTATTATTAAAAAAGGGAGAAAATAAAAAATTAGAAATAAAATGAAGAGTGGAAAAATTGAGTGGCAAAGGCACATTCATGCTTTTCCGCAATAATACTCTTCCTTTAAAATCACACTCAGTTTCAAGTATTTTAATTTTTTTTATATTTCAATTATTTTCCCATATTCGTCTCTTTATGTCTCTTTCTCTTTCTTAAGCTTAAGCTCTGCACCACAACCTCCGTCAACTTGAACTCCAAGTACGTGGTTTATGTGAGATCCAAAAGTTTTTTTCTTTTTTTTTTTTTCGTTATAATTTTCGATCATAGTCAGCTTCTTCAATTCCCCAATTGCAGAGATTCTTATTCTGCTTTGAAATCCGAAGCACTTCCCATTTTTTTATGTCTCTATTTATTCGTTTCCTTTAGCAGCTTTTGTAATTATCGCCGCAATAGATCCTACAAGATTTGTTTTTTAAGTTGATTTTTACTTCAACGGAACTTGATCTATAACTTTGGCGTTTTCAGCTGCATTTTGAGACTTCCGCCATTTTTTTTAGTTTTCTCTCATCTATTTTTCAATTCCAACACAATGTTATTCTAGTACATGTTCTTGTTTTTCCAATCTCAGTTGCTGTGTTCGCCGCTGAACTTTGTTGGGTCTGTTTTGTTGGTGAGATTGAATTAAAATTTTTCTCTTCTACTCTTGCTCTTTCTCGTGGTGGAATTGGTTTGTATTTTGAACACCCCCGTGATCTGGGGTGTTCTAGTGCGTTTATCCGTTTTCTTGAGTTTGGGTGGATTCAATTGGTTTGTATGCTAAGTTGCAACCATGTTTCCTGATCAAAGAAAAAAGGTAAAGTTACTCGACTGATGTTTATTGAGTTAGATGTATATGTAGTTGCTTAACTTTTTTATTTGAATTGTTGGGGTGAGTTTGGGTGGGTACCGAGGGATGCTCCTTGTGATGTGAGTTCTGCATCTATGAGATATGGACAGAATATGTGACTTAGATTGAATAAACTTCTTAACAAAACAAAATGAAATAAACTTTTTGCACGAGCTGTGCTTCTCCATCTTTTTAGAAGCTTCCTTATTTAACTTCTCCATAAGTGGTATGAGAGAAGTTGATTTGTTTTTCTCCTTCATTCATTATATTATCTTCTCTTGAAAGTGTTTATTGATAAGTTATCCAAACTGGCTTTATGTACTCTCACGTTTGAAATTTTGTTCTTTTATACCTTCTAGTATTGGGGGTGCTCTAATTCTTCCATGTTCCCTGGCACTGCTTACTTTTTCTTTTTCCTTTAATGCTTTGGTTGTGTCATGGATAAGAGACCCTTTTTAATTAAGAAGAAACGTGTCCTGCAGATGCATATCCTTCTCTATCAGATGCTTATGTCTAGAATGTTGGTTTGTGAGAGATTCTGCAGAAAGTTTTCCATAATTTAAGATTTGGGTGTCTGCTATTGTGGTTTCTACAGTGTCTGAAGACTCTTGCAATGGATTATATTAGCCCCCAACCCTTTTTTTTCATTTAATATTACAAAATTACTGATGACAAATTCTTCTTATTTGCACCATTTATCTATTATCTCTCTATATTTTAATTATACTATGTAAATTCCACATGTCAGATTGAAAACCTCCAGAAATATATTTATGTCGTTAGTGTTAGAGAGGAATCAAGTCTTCCCTGTGGTCTATGTATTATAAATCTTATGTATAAACTAATTACAATGATAATTATAGTTTAAAACTCTGGAGTCTATTTTATCCTCCTCTTTTCATGGTTGGACTTGAATGCAAACCTTAGACACTGATCTTGCAACTTTCTGGTGTAAATATGTGCAACGTCATTCTAATTCCCTTTGTGACAAACTTACAATATGTATTTTGAAACCATATATATGGCTTTGGGTTGGCATAGTATCTTTATTAAATAGTTTGGTTTGTTGTGTATATGCAGTCATCTGTGGATGTGGACTTCTTTACTGAATATGGTGAAGGAAGCAGGTATAAAATAGAGGAAGTAATTGGTAAAGGAAGCTATGGTGTTGTTTGCTCTGCATATGATACACATACTGGAGAAAAGGTTGCAATAAAGAAAATCAATGACATATTTGAACATGTTTCTGATGCCACTCGCATTCTTCGTGAGATAAAGCTTCTTAGACTTTTACGTCATCCAGATATTGTGGAGATCAAGCATATTTTGTTACCTCCTTCTAGAAGGGAATTCAAAGATATATATGTTGTTTTTGAGCTCATGGAATCTGATTTACATCAGGTCATCAAAGCAAATGATGATTTGACGCCAGAGCATTACCAATTTTTCCTCTACCAGCTTCTTCGAGGCTTGAAGTATATACACACAGGTTATGGTCTTATTTTTAGTTAGGGATCTTTCTTAGATTGCTTGCTATTGCATGTTTACTTTTGTTTGTGCATAACACTAGTTAATAAATTATGTGATCATTATGACTGATTTTAAACTTCTTAATGGATTTGCAGCAAATGTTTTTCACCGTGATCTAAAACCAAAAAACATTTTAGCAAATGCTGACTGCAAACTGAAGATTTGCGACTTTGGTCTTGCCAGAGTGGCTTTTAATGATACACCCACTGCTATATTCTGGACTGTATGAATCTTTTTCCCTGAAACTGTAACCTTGAACATGGCTCTTCTCAGTTCATCACTCTTGATTTTGTTTGTTTGCTTGCAGGATTATGTTGCAACACGGTGGTATAGGGCTCCTGAGTTGTGTGGATCCTTTTTTTCCAAGGTGCAATATATGTTCAAACTATTATTTAAGATCCTTTGCCTATTTTTATTTGATATTGATCCCTGCTTGGTATCTGAAAGTTTGGGCACATCCTTTTCCTCTCCCCTTCTCATCTTGCTTCTTTCATTCAAACAAGGATGCAGGAATCTCTTATCAAATGTTACAGATCTCTAAACTAGACATCGAGAATTTATTTATTTTTTAAATTATCTGGTCAATATACATGAGCTTAGGTAGACATGTAACCTTAGCTTATTAGCATTATTTGTTGTACTCAAGTTGTCGGTCATGTGATTTTATATATTGTGGTCCGTTCTTCTTTTGGATTAAAGAATTCATTTAATTGGTTGTAAGTAAATTGGGTGCCAAAAGCATTAATTGGCATCAATAGTGTAAGGGGATAATATCCCATTGCTGTACTTAATAGATCTTTTATAGTACAGTTTCTTAGTTTGCATGTGAAAATGACAGTTATACCCAATCTGGGATATGAATGGTTTTCATTTTTTATTTATTGAATATTGAATTTATGTTATTCCTTATATGATAAGAGTGATAAATTTGAAAAAAAAATGTTACTGATTGTTACTGTCTACTGTACGCTCAATACTAATTTTATACTACATAATCAATCTATACACTTGTAGTGGTTTTTGATTGATTTAGTTAAAATAGTTTTTGTTTTTCATGATGAATTTGTCAAATAGTAGCATTAAATTTTAATTTTTTTCAAGTATGTTGCTCCAGAATTCCAATTTATGCAGCCTGCTGAGCATTATTAGTTTGTAAATAGCATGAATCTAGAAGTTAGAATAATAACACAAAATTCCCAATCATTCTCCCACATGCCATCTGCATGTGTATAATAAAGTTACTCATTGTGTCATCTGAATATTGGGTTATCTGCATCAAATATGGTTTGACAGTGTTTTGATATCTAACTGTGGTCAATTCTCAACTGCTCTTTTCATTGTTATCTCATTTAGGATGCTTTTGACCTCCTCAGCTACCTGTTTTAAGGTCACCTTTTACTTTTAATTGCATCATACAGCCTGCTGGGGATATTTGTAAGATTTAAATATACAAAGGCAATCAGTGTCTATTAACTATTATTATTTGTTGCTTATGCCTTATGCTATTTTGTTTATGAGAAGTATTTGGTTTCCTACTTAAGCATGTTACTTTTAGCTGTTTAATTTATAGTCAAATAAACAGTACATTTATCATGTTTGTGAAATGAAGATGAATGGTGTTTCTATGCTTCTATGTATCTTAATGATTCATCATCTTGCACTTAGTAGATACTATGGTCATTTTTTTTTCCAGTATACACCAGCTATAGACATATGGAGTATTGGCTGCATTTTTGCTGAACTTTTGACTGGAAAACCCCTTTTCCCTGGGAAGAATGTTGTCCATCAACTGGACCTCATGACTGATCTTCTGGGAACACCATCTCCTGAATCTGTTGCTAGGGTCTGTTGTTTATTTTCCCTTCCTTTTAGGAATTTTTATGTTCTATTTTTTTACTTAATGTTACCTTGGTATTATATTGATAGGTACGAAATGAAAAAGCTCGGAGATACTTAAGCAGTATGCGTAAGAAGAAGCCAGTTCCTTTCTCACAGAAATTTCCTAATGCAGATCCCCTTGCTCTACGTTTGTTAGAAAGAATGTTGGCATTTGAGCCTAAGGATCGGCCTACTGCTGAAGAGGTTGAATCTCGATGTCCATCTATCTGTTGTTCACTTTCTCTTTTATAGCTGGTTAACAAGGCATCTTGTGTATAATAATGTTAGGCTCTAGCGGATCCATATTTTAAAGGCTTGGCCAAGGTTGAGAGGGAACCTTCCGCTCAGCCAGTTACCAAGATGGAGTTTGAATTTGAGAGACGCAGAATAACGAAGGAAGACGTAAGAGAGCTTATATACCGAGAGATTCTGGAGTACCATCCAAAAATGTTAAAGGAATTTCTAGAGGGAGCTGAGCCAACAGGTTTCATGTATCCAAGGTATTGTCTGAACCTATACCCAAATTTATGTGATTATATGTTTATTGAAATGTAACTTTAGCCACAAGTTCATTATTTAGATTGATTTGTTTTAGCTTGTCTGGTTTTGTTACCCAAATTTATGTAGTGTGTAAGGTCAGCTTTTCATTTTTTTCCCTCCTTTTTTCCTAACATCTATTTTAAATAGTGCTGTGGACCACTTCAAGAAGCAATTTGCATATCTAGAGGAGCATTATGGCAAAGGGGGTACTGTTGCTCCACCTGAGAGGCAACATGCATCATTACCTAGGTATCCTGTTTTTTGATACTGCCTTGGGAAATTATTGCTTTCTTCTTCGGCCATTGTCCTTTAATCTTGTGACCAATATAGAATACATCCATTTATCTGCTGTGGAATTGGCAACTCTGCTGATTTGAGGCTGTGCATGCAGACCATGTGTGTTGTATTCAGATAACTCAGTACAGAGCACAGCTGAGGTTGCAGATGATTTATCCAAATGTTGTCTCAAAGAAGTTGAGAAACCACCCATAGATAGGAGTAGTGCCATCCCTATGACACGGCTTCCCTTACAAGCTCCTCAAAATATTCAAGGTATGACTGACTTTTTTATGCTTTTTACCCTTCTCTGTCACCCTTTCTTTTTTGTTACTCGTAATCTACACCTGGCTGACATTACTGGCAAGATTGTTGTGTCTTTAAACATGTTTCATTTTTATTCATCTGTTTTTTGAACCAATAAGAGGTTGTTTGTGCATGTATGCGCTTGTACTTCTTTCTTAAGCCACATGATAGGAATTATGTGTAAATGACTGAAAGCATCTGGTTTGTATTGAATAAATACTGAAACAGAGCTGTTGAATTATTTAAATGACTTACTTTTTGTCATCATATTCTTTGTTCTAGTTGTACCTTAACACATCTGCATGCACATTCGCAGTAAAATGACTTAGCAGAATATAAATACTTTTCGATTTTAAAAAGTTGCCTTATAGAATATGCAAAATCATCAAAAAGGATCTGATGATAAATAATATATCTGAAATTTAGTTGTTCGACTGAATCCAATGATGTTGTATGATTTATGTAGTCAAACTTACCTAATGACACAAGACTTTGATGTTATTGTCTTATAGAATTTGCTAATCAATACATGGAAATTTAAGTTATTATAATGTTATTCTCATCCTATGTACATTTGTGGCTCGCTTTCTTCAGGCGTTGCTGCAAGGCCCGGAAAAGTTGTTGGTTCAGTAATGCGTTACAACAATTGCGGGGTGGCAGTGACGGCAGAGTCTGAACAGCGGAGAGTGGTTAGGAACCCATCAGCTTCAGCTCAGTATGCTGCTTCAAGCTGTTCATATCCTCGGAGAAATCAGAACTATAAAAATGAAAGGGCAGAGGATGATGGGATTGAAGGTTCTAATGGGCTGCAGCCAAAGCCTCAATACATGGCAAGAAAAGTTGCTGCTGCTCAAGGTGGAGCTGGTGGTCAATGGTATTGATATTGAATTATATCGAATATATGTGGGGCCAACAACTGCCTTGTGTTGTGCCCTGAAGCCCTGATGCCTGAGTTTCTTGATCACACATTTGAAGTATTAAACAATGGGAGAGCTTAAGAGACTCATCAAGTCTATTCCTGAAGTCCCTATGCTATGGACGATTTTTTAATTGTCCCAATTTGCATCATCAATTTGAAGTTTGAAGGGTTCGCGTGGTCCAATTGATGATGATTTTCTTGCACTCTAATTTGTTAATAACAGAACATGAAAGATCTGAAAAGCCATGAACTTGAAGGCAGAGAGGTTGCTTCATTACAGAATTTGAAGTGGTTATTTTGCCTTAGTATTAGTACTAGATTACTGTATCACTTGGGTATCATTACCAATATAATGTATCTTCTCTTTTTCAAAATAGAAACTTATAGCCAAAATGATAGTCTCTTTCTCTAAGGCGTATCTTCGCTGTTGGTAACTTAATTTGGTGTTAAACAAAAGAAATGAAGTAGTAGTAGTCCTTTAAGCCGTTTCACACGTTTGCTTATTGAATTTCACGTGTGCACTCTATAATTTCCTTGCAAGTCATTTTCGTGGCCTATGATTCGTAAGTGCTTGCCATACCTTTTTATGGGCGAATTTGGGCGCACACTTCTATGCCATTGTACATGAAATTGCAAACTAATTTATTAATAGAAAAGATAAGGAGGACGTGCATCAACATGCCGTCAATTTCTTTGCATTGGATTAAACTTTAGAAGATGTTGCTCACATACCAGACACTGATTCGTCATAAGTAAGTTTTTTTTATTACTTTAAATATATTTTTAATCTCTCTATATATATAATGAGTGTTTTTAGTTACTATAATTTAGTTCTATATTCATTCTTAATTTTTTAAAACTTTCATTATCAGTCCCAGTTTTATCTTGCTGTCAGTAGCTGTTGACATGACTAACAAATATTTAGTTTTGTTATATTTACTATGGTATACCGTACAAAAAAGTCCCACAAGTTTGGGCATAGATATGAAATTAATCTTTTATGGGATTCAATGATAAAAATCTGAATTTACACAATTGGTTTGCAAGTGACTTCAATGCTACATAAACTAGCTTGTAAAGTGTAGATGTACGGTTATTGTTAACCTAACAGGAAGCTACAGATATGCATACTACGATGGTTTGGCATGTGTATAGTATTTAGACATCCATTGGCCAACCCAATAATATTGGGGATAAAAAATAAAAAAATCAAAAAGTGAAGAAAAAAAAATAGAGAAATAAAAAACATATTTAAATAAATAAACGAGAGTAGACAAAGATGAAAGTGTGATTTGAGGAGTAAAAAAAATAAAATGGAAAAGCAGGAGCATGATGATTGATGTATATATATGTTATAATTAAATTTGGTAGAAAGTATAATCTAATCTGATATTACGGTGAGAGTGCTCAATGTTCCGCAGGGTCCTTTGCAACTCTTTCCCCCATCTTCCTATTCCAACAATCCCACCCAAAACCAACAACTCCTTCTTCGCCTTACCCATTCTCACTGTCAAAGCCTTTTCCTCTTCCAAAATGGGGGACGCAAGAAGACCCATCTCCGTCCCCATTCCCACTCTCGAAAAAGCCCAACGCTCCGAACTTCTCCGTGCTCTAGAAGCTTCCTTGGGTTCTTCCTTCAGCTCCGACCCTCTCTCTCCAAACCCTAACCCTCTCATTCTTGTCATCAGTGGCCCCAGTGGGGTTGGCAAAGACGCGCTAATCACGCGCCTCCGTCAGTCCCGCCGCGGCCTCCACTTCGTCGTCACTGCCACCACGCGCCCCCGCCGTCCCTCCGAGGTGCACGGCAAGGACTACTTCTTCGTCTCCAAAGAGGAGTTTCTCGGCATGGTGGAGCAGCAGGAGCTGCTCGAGTACGCGCTGGTGTATGGTGATTACAAAGGCGTGCCGAAGCAGCAGATTCGCGAGTTCATGGCAAAGGGTTGCGATGTGGTGCTTAGGGTTGATATTCAGGGTGCGGAGACACTGAGGAAGGTGCTGGGAAGCTCGGCGGTGTTCGTGTTTGTGGTGGCGGAGAGTGAGATGGCGATGGTGGAGAGGTTGGTGGATCGGAAGACGGAGACGGTGGAGTCTCTGCTTGTGAGGATTGGTACCTCGAGGGAGGAGATGAAGCACGTGAAGAATTTTGATTATGTGGTAGTGAATGCCAAAGGGAAGCTTGACAATGCTGTGATGTTGGTAGAGTCTATTATTGATGCTGAGAAAGCTAAGGTTTCCCAAAGGACTCCTTTCATATAACATATTTGCATGGTAATTTATTTTATTATTCTGTTCTGTATTGCAATTTGCAAATGCATGCTGCTATAGAAAATTTTGTATGAGGGTAGACTAGAGAGGTTTTCTATGGAAAATTTTCGTGCAATGGATGACTTTTTAAATTGGATTGATTGTTTAGGAATGTGGATGCACTTATCAAATGTGTGAGTGCTAAGTGCTTCATTCTGGAAACTAATACTGTTTTCCACCCATTTTAGATTCTCCATTCCCTTTCTGCTTTCAAGGTGCAAAGATCATTCTTTGCCGTAAAAATCCATTACTTTGGATTACCATGTAAACTCTATTGATCGAAGGATGCAATATTTGTTCGTAAATGGATTTTGTTGAGATTGACATACCTGCACTGGTATATGACGAAATTTCTAAAAACTAAAATGTCAGTATGGTGGGGCATTTTAAATCATACAATATAACGATGTTTATTATGTTCTAAGTAACTCCAAGTTTCCAAAAGAACTCCATAAATATATATCAAGGAAACAGCAACATCTAAAGAGGGCAGAGAGTTTGGAAATATGAAGTGGTAGTTTGTTTCATTTAGTAGCAAACCAAACAACATAGTAGCAAATTCAGTATTTTGCATGGACTGGCTTGTACTTGAGTGATATCATTTCGTTTTATTGCTTGATCAAGATGGACCTAAAGATACATGATAGTGAAATTTGAAAAAGAAATAGGTATTAGGTACACAGCTGTATGTGTACCTGTTAAATGGCACAGTGACCATTGAGGGATATAATGGATCATATTTGGCCATGCCTCTTGGACAACGGAAAAGTTTAGATAGTTGGCAGGCTTAGCTTAAAATTGGGCATAGTTTGTGAACGGGGAAGGTCTCAGACTTCATTAATTGTTAGAAATTCCCACTGAGAAATGTTGGGATTATGAATTTATTAAAGTTGAGATTGTCTCGGCTTGAGTGTGAGGTCCTGTTTAATGCGGAAGTGCTCACTATTCATGGGAGAGATAATCTATTGCGGGATAGGCTTTATCTTGTTTATAAGTAAAGGTGTATGTTTATTTAATTTAATAGTAAGAACTATTTCTTACATTTTGATTATATGAATTGATATCAGTTGTGATAATTCACATGTGCTAAGTGGCAGTATATTGTAGCTCATTGTATTACAAAGGACTTACTTGACCCTCAGTCATGAATATTTCACGAGTAACTATCTCCTTTTATTTTCTTGGCTAACACAAGGGACTTCAAGCTCGTGTTTTCTTGTACATGCAAACCGTGGAAGCGCAATCACTTAAAAATATTGGCGTACCTGCGCTAGACATGTATTCTTTGGGACTTTTCTCGAATACTTCGATACTCCTTGTTTCTTTTTACGATTTATATGGTGCCTACAAGGACTTGTGCTAATGTACTGTTAATATTGCTTTTTCGCTGAAGGTTTTATGAAGCTGATAAACTGGGGATGCTAGAAAAAATCTAATTTTTGAGTTCTGCTTATTGCCAGTGCCAAGCATGATATTGCTTTTCTACAATTGGTGTCATCGTGGTGCAGAGTGCAGACATGTGGTGATTCTTCCAGTACTGCCTTCTGTTACAGTTACAAGTATTTGTTCTTGGTGAATAGAAGTTTTATTTACAACGCGTAATATCATTTGTTTATTTTAATGGGTGATCTGGTTGGAAATATTAATGTAGGCAGCAAATTCAATTAAGTGGATGAAAACAGTGAAATGAACTAACACAGAGCCTTGATACCTCGTGTATTCCTTGTATTGAACTGATTAAAAATTGCCAGTGGCTCAAACCTAATGGTAATAGCTTTTTGTGAATATACTGGGTTCCACTCACTCTCCTTTCTCTCGCCTCTTCTCTTTCACTCTTGGTTAAACTGCATTATTTAGGCATGCTCGGAGAACAGTATAGAAATTAATTAATATTCTGTACTTGTTCTTTCGTGCATGGTAAAGGTGGGAAATTAGATAGTTACAAATTATTTCCATATTTTCTTAACTTGTTCTCTCTCTCGCCCACGCACGCACACCCACATGTAAGTTTCTTAATGTGTTTTTATTGTGAAATTAATTGAGTATTTTGCATAAAGTAAAGAATTTCATTTTTTCCCATCTTAGTTTTAGCTAGGCGGTGGTTATGTTACGAAGTTTTTGCTGGGGAAGTCATCTTAATATTAAACTTGGAGGAGTAGAAGATGAACTATGCTAAATTTCAGAGTAAACGGTGAGCTTAACACAATTAACGGTGTAAAGTTTTTAAAAATTGAGAGGATAAAACTATTAAAACTTGAGAACCATGTCTGAGCATGAAAAAAAAAAAAACTTGAGAATCATGTACTCGGTGAACCGCAAGTTTCCACTGAGGTTGCTAGGGGTTAACTATTTTGGAAAATGAGTTGAACCTAAATAAAAGAGAGACCAAGAACATGTTTACTGCAGATTAATCTTCAGAAAAACAAATATTTTTCATGAAAGCTTTCACAAAGACTTAAAAAAGAATATTTTTCTTAAATAAGTTTAAAGTATTAAGTTTATCGTCATTTAATTTTCTTTTAATAAATAAGAAAAATAATAATGAACTTAATGAGTACATAATTTTTACTGAATTTAATTTTACTGAATTATCATTTAAGTCTTTTGGAATATTAAGTCATGACTCGTGTCATCTTGTGCATCGTACTGTGTACTCTTTTTGGCTTTTTTTATTAGTGAAACATAAATGATTAATTTATTAAAATTAATAAAAAAATAATTATATATTATAAATTTATAATATATTTTAAAAATGACAAAATTTAAATGCAGCACCATATATGAGTATTAAGTGGAGTTTGTTAACACATTTAATAATAGATAACGGTATACAAATTTTTTTAATAGTTAATGCATTTGAAAATGGACATTTGTTTCTAGTAATTTTTAAAAAAATGTTGATAGTTGTTTCTTTTAAATAGGACTGAAGTAAATATTTAGAATCTTTTGACCGTTGGCTAAAAAATAAAATAATAAATTTAAAGCTATCCTAAAATGTTATTTAATATATATATAAAAATACATTTTTCTTAAAATGAAATCAATTTAAAATTGAGAGAATGTCTTGACGACAAAATTTTTATTGTTTGTGTAATTGTATTTAACATTCTGAGTATTTAAAATCTTGTATTTAAGGACTTTTTGTAAATTGGAATTTAGAATTTGGAGTAAAAATTTGCTCTCTTTTTTCCCTTCATAAACGCCAAAAAATAATGTAGATTACTTGAAAAAAGAGAAAATAGAAATATACTTTATAATATGATAATTGAAAAGAAATGAAAATTGAAAAAGAAAAGAAAGGAGCAACACGTACTAGGTAGCCCTCATGGACGATGCAGTTCCATCTGATTAGCTTAAGCTTGTAGCATAGCGATACTCTGTTTTACGTGTACGCGTCCACAAGCAAAAATGTATGGTCTGGGTTCCCTTAAGGAACACAAAGGATCCATATTTTATTCTTTTATTTTTCTCTTTTTGCCTACGTTTTCTGGGACCCAAATACGAAAATGAGACGAGACTTGATGAAGACCCTGTTTTGTTTACAGAACACCATCTCACATACCCTCATTGCAATACTGAGCTATCCCTGTCTTTCCCTTCTTTTCTCAAGCAATTCAACTATTTAACAACATATATTATCACAACCCTTTGTGTTAATAGTTTTCGTAAATTTTTATTACTTGTAAGTTTCCTCTGTATCACATGGTTATTATTAAATTAAAAGTATTAATATTAATTATTAATATTAAGTTTAAATTAATAACAATAATAATTTATTATATATATATATATATATATTACAATTTTATAAATTTAATATAATAAATATTTTTAATAAAATTTATTACTTTTAGACACTTAAAGATTAACGTTAATACTATTTTAAAACTAACTTAAAATAAAATTTTTTAATACATTTAATAAATTAAAGGTATAAATTTTTAAAATAAAAATTTCTAACACTAAAAGAATTCTATCTAAAAAAAAATATTTATAAAGTTATAAAAAACAAAATATTATTATTACATAACATATGCAGCACGCCTGAAGAACGTGATTAGCCATAGCCGATAAGCTAGAGCTTCTGAAAATAAGTGATTTTTGATAAAGATTTGAGTCATGTCAGAGTGTGATAATCTATCCGTGCACTCAAACCCACAACCATAAGAGTTTCACTTTCCTCCTTCAACATATCGTTTAACAAACTAATCAAAAGAAAACTCAATTTTTGCGTGTAATTTTCTGTTACTTTAAATTCACATGCTCTCGTTTTTGCATAAACTTTACTGCAATTCTTGTATTCATTTTCTTTTATGTAAAATATGGACCAATTGGCAAATGATATGCCAGACTCATTTTTTTATATAATTTAAAAATTCATTTTTATAAAATAGCTTCTTTTAAAACAATTTCACAAGGTTATTTCAACTTCTGAAACACTAAACAAAATAATATTTTATGTTTCTTATTATTATGATTTTTTAACACGTTTTGTTTTGAAAATTAGGTATCCAAATACACTTATATTTTTTTATTTTTCAGAAACTTTTTAATATAGTTTTTTTTTTAAATGAGCTTATCTAATTCTTTTAAACTTTTCGCACATGCATTTTTATATAAAACGTCTTTGTGAAAAAAATAAAATTTAAACCAATTGTGCTTAGTCATTGACTTGATCGATGTCTATATCAACTCGGTTGACGCTAACGAATCATTAACTTAATCTATATACAACTATAAATTAATTTAGATAAAATTTACTAGAGATTTTTTTATAAATTAAAATTAATTTATGCACATCAAATTAATTTAAAAAACTTATAAAAAATTAATATCTATAAATTAATTTTAACTTATAAACAATAATTTATTTTACCTTTTTATATTTTTCTTATGTAAATAACTATTAAAATAGTTGTCCAAATTAAATTTAGCTTAGTGTTTTCCTCTTAAATAAAAGAGTTGGAATCTCTCTCGCTATAAAATGTGTAATATTTGGTATAATTAGCAATCTTTTGGTCACATCGAATTTCATAAAATACACATCTAACTTTATAAACGGTGCAACCTTGATTACACCAAAACAAACATGTACGATGGGATTCGTAGTGCCAAAATGATGAAGACTAGTTCTATAGCAGCCTCTTGTTTAACGACCTTCTTTTCTTCTTGAGTAACGTTGAATTGGCAATAGGTTTTTTATAATACTTTCTATTACCCATTTTTCTTTTTTTCTTTATTCTATGGCATCACCCATCGTACATTTTATTTCATCTTTTCTTATATGCATCTTATATTGTAAGAGCTGTTAATAAAAAAACTAAGTGAAGGTGGAATTATTCTTGTTTTATAAGGTCAGAATCAAAGCCGTACAAAGTATAAACTATAATGAAAAAACAAACAAATAAGAAAGGTTTACTTTCCTTTTGGACCTGCCATGCATGAACTTGTATATCTCAAGGAAAAGATAACAAACAAAATTATTGACTTGTTACTCCATTCAGGTGAAAGATCCTCTTCCAATCATAAGGGTGCGAATATTTTATTTAAGCTCATACTTCCAAACACGTGAGGTATTCAGTATAGAATATACATTTTTTTTCGTGTACTAAAAACGCATAATAAGGACTGTAGTTATCATAAACTTTAATATATTAACAATATTAAATATTATAATTTTTAATAAGAATTTATTCTTTATTAACATCTTATTAAGAGACACGGTACAAAAATTATTAAACAAATATATGCATAAAGAAACTTTCTGGAAAGAGAAAGCGAGCTTTGCAAGAGATAGAGAAAGAAGTTAACCGTTGCAAGTTACTAAGATTGCTAAGAAAGCATAACCAATATATCTAAATAAACGGAGACAGAATCTTGGCGTTACTCTTCCCCTAACATGCCACAACATAAGCGTGCACCCTAAGCTCTCCATTCTCGTTCATTCTGTTGTTGTATAAAACCACCCACCACCCCTTTGTCTGTGATACACACAAAACTAAAACATTTTACATTAAATTTGCAATAACGTAACAACACTTAGCATATTAGTATCACGGATCATAGGATTTCTATGAAGATGGAAGGAGAGAGAAGTGTTCACTTGCAAGTTGGTGAACTCCATAGGCTAAGTGAGACAAGCAAAACCAGCACAATGTTTGAGCCTCGAGGGGTTAGCAGTATTGAGAAGAGAGACAGTGGTGCAGACTATTCAATCTCAGCAACAACAGTTAGAGCACCAGAAAAGAAGCTGACCCTTTTTGCTTTGCGTCTTGCAGTGCTTGAAAAAGCAGCCACTAGCCTTGGAACTCTTGGTTTTATATGGGCAACCGTTGTTCTTCTTGGTGGTTTTGCCATTACCTTAGACAAAACCGATTTCTGGTTCATCACCATCATTCTTTTGATTGAGGGAACAAGGATTTTCAGCAGAAGTCATGAGCTTGAGTGGCAGCATCAGGCCACATGGTCTATTGCTGATGCTGGGATCAATAGTTTCAGGATGTTGAGGTCCACCTCAAATTTTGTGCTTCAAAGTATGAAGAGCCTTTGGAGGGTCAATAAGCATAGGAGAGACATGGTGGAGGCTAATGTAACCCCCAGGTATAGAGATAACACAAGCATAAGGACACCAACTCGCACTTGGATTAGTTCTGATGTTCCTCTTCTACCTTATGCTAAGTGGTTTTTCCTTTCAAGGCATATCAGTAAGCTTCTGTATTGGCTTCAGCTTCTTTCTGCAATAGCTTGTGTGGTTCTTTCCTCAACAAAGCTCATCAAGCATAATTATGGAGACGTTGCAAAGGGAGACACTGACAAGAGGAACAGGGAATCGGCTTTGAATATCTTCTATGCCTTGGCTTTGGCAGAAGCCTTGTTGTTCTTGATAGAAAAGGCTTACTGGGAATGGAAAATCAGCTACTGTGAACTGCTGGATGAGGTTAATAGAGAGTGTGAGTTGGGGCCATCAGGGTTGGTGTCTATTAGAAGGTTCTTTTATGATGCCTATTCAAGGTGTGTCAATGGAAGCATATTTGATGGGTTGAAAATGGACATGGTGTGTTTTGCTATGGATCTTTTGGCCTCAAACTCACCTGATGAGGAGCTCATTGGAGCAAGAATTCTTCGCCAATTCGCGGTTAGTGAACGGTTTTGTGATGATACTCTTCAGAAGATCGGAATTTCCATATCTGTGGTAGAGAGACTAGTTGAGATGTTGAATTGGACAGACCACAAGGAGGAAGAAATTAGGCTCTCAGCTGCAGAGATTTTAGCAGAACTAGCTGGCAAGAAGCAGAATTCTCTCCGAATCGCGGGGATACCCGGAGCTATGGAATCAATTTCATCACTTCTACAAACTAACAGGAATTGCATTCCTGCAGCTGATGAAATTGGAGAAAAAGAACTCATATTTGATCATCCTAGTTACAGCTACTGGACTTTTAACCATTTGGGACTCCTCATTCTGAAAAAGCTTGCCCATGATCATGACAACTGTGGAAAGATTGGAAACACAAGAGGCCTGCTCCCAAAGATCATAGATTTCACACATGCTGAAGAAAGGTTGTTGAAGAATGAAAATGTTACGCCATCCCAAATTCTGACTGTGAAGAGATCTTTGCAGCTGGTGAAGATGCTGGCTAGCACAACAGGCACCAACGGAAAACATCTTAGAAGGGAGATTTCAGAGATAGTTTTCACGATCAGCAACGTCAGAGACATTTTAAGGCACGGAGAGAAACACCCTTTGCTACAGAAACTGAGCATAGAAATTTTAACCAATCTGGCATTGGAAGAGGAGGCAACAGAAAGGATTGGTGGTACAGGTGGAGTACTTAAAGAATTGTTCAACATATTTTTCAAAGATTACACTGTGAGTGAGAAAGATGTAACCACTGTTGCTGGTGAGGCCTTAGCAATGCTGGCATTAGAAAGCAAGAGCAATTGTCACCGGATTTTGAAGTTGAAAGTACTGGAAAGACTGGTAGAATCATTGAGAGTTCCACTGCTTCGTGTCAATGCTGCTAGAATTCTAAGAAATTTATGCACCTACAGTGGATCAGAATGCTTCAAACAGTTAAGGGGAGTTACAGCTGCAGCACCCACAGTAAGTGTTACTACTCTACCATGTGAACTTTATAGTATGTTTCTCTTGTATCCAGCAAAAATCATACAGATGATAAAAAATAAAAACAGAGAAAATATTCATTCATTTTTCACCATTTTTCAACCCTGCAGATACTTCAGGCAATCATGTCTCAAGAAAACAAGCTACAAGAAGTGATGGTTGGACTCGCAGCAAGTGTTTTCACATTCATGACTTCTTCTGAATCAAGCACTGTATTTGAAGAATCTGGAATCACTGAGGCAGAACTGGCAAATAAATTAATCCAGATTCTCAAGAAACATCAATATCCACCAACTAAGGTCCCTAGGATAAGGAGGTTTGTGATAGAGCTGGCTATTTGGATGATGAAGGACAAAGCTGAAAACATACAAACTTTCAAGGATATGAGAATGGAGGAGGTGCTGGAGGGTGTCCTAGAGACTACTTCAGAGCTTGAAAGCTTTAATGTTTTCTCCGGTACCGTGGGACTGAACCGCCACAATCTAACAATTCATTCCCTGGTTGAGACAGCATTGAATTTGCTGGAAGATAGGTAAAACAATCAAACATGGAACCATGTTGCAAAATCAGTAAACCATGTTGACCCAGAGCAATCACTGTAATAGTGTACTTGTACATATATGTGTGTGAACTAGTAGATTCTCCGAGAAGGCTCATTGAGCTGGAGAGATAGCATGATTCAATGATTTGTTCATTATTATTATTTTTTCAGATTCAATTTTATTATTTGAATTGAACTATCCATATACCCTTTGCGATTATTAAACAGTACATCCTGCATGGCATAAAAAAAAGTTTAATCCTATACAATCTTGGTTTTTTCTTCTTTAGGCCAGACTGACTTGGTAATAATCTTATGATTGCTGCTTCTTTCCTTGATCAGAAACTTTGCATTTATTTTCTCATCAAAGCTTCATAGTTATAAAGGAACCGAATGCATGCATTTATTGGCACCGATGAAGGTATTCTAACAATATACCAAAGAAGAAAAATGAGAAAGGAATCTTGAAGAAATTGGCATTATTAACCACAAAAGTTTCAAGCATTTTCCCTCGGTCCATGAAAACTATCTAAACGAAATAGTATAATTCTCTGAACAAAAACAAAACACATTCAAACGGAACAACAGCATAAAGTGTAAAAAAATAGTCATATCTTAGAATCCTCCTAGAACACTGCTCTCTCCCTACTCACAACCTTTTTACAAATTACTGGACAAAAAAAGTTTTAGATCAACATCCTAGGCAATCACTTTGGAGACCACTCCTGCACCAACTGTTCTGCCTCCTTCTCTCAAAGCAAATCTTTGTCCTGTTTGTAAATAAAACGTTTCTGTCAGATCATATTATTGAATGTAATCATAAATAAAAGTTGCATATAGGAAACAAAGACAATGCACAGACCGTTATAGCTCCTGATAAATAAAATTCTAGACCCTCCAAATTCATTAAAAAATAAATGCTAAACATTAATTTTTAAGGGGATATATTAGATGATTAAAAACCATGGTTATGCCGCATTATAAAGAGAATGTAAAGACTGCTTAAATATGTAGATTATGAGTTGAATCCCCAGTAGTTAGTACTAAAATTAGAAGATGCTTAATCAATTAATAGAGATAGCATAAGAATTGCTACGAATGAAAGACCTAAATACATTTTGAAATAGACATTCTAGTTGAAATTGAAATCGAGCAATCTTCTGCGTTAATATCAACATCAAGGATAGGAAGGATTACTGTTGTATAGCAATTAGGTACGACTTAATCTTAGTTTGTGTCTCTTCTAATCTTGTTTTATAGTCTTTACAAGTGACTAATATATTCATTTCATTAGCATATCATTCTGTTTAGCTTTAAATGTATATATTTTCATCAGAGTAAGAGGTCAAGAGCTATATTTGAAGCTTCTAAAGGAGTGTCTGCATGAATTGAAATGTCATATTTAATTTAACATTCAGTTCATTTGAAACTGAGCTGTTGGTGCGGTTTTTTTATGACAGAAATTTACATTGATCGAATAATTAAGATATATGTGACCAATCTTAGACAATGCGTTGTATTATCATCTAAGCTCATTTAGAATTCAACCTACCCGTTTCAAGAGGAACAGGTGAGATCAGCTCGAAAGTTGCTGTGACATTGTCACCAGGCATAACCATCTTAACATTTTCAGGTAATTCTACCTTTCCAGTAACATCTGCAGTCCTCATGTAAAACTGAGGCTTATAATTAGAGAAAAAAGCAGTGTGACGGCCACCTTCATCTTTTGAGAGGACATAAATCTCTGCTTCAAACTTCTTATACGTTTTAAACGCACCAGGCTTGGTGACAACCTGTAATTTTCTCCAAAAAGGTTTTAAAACAGGAAAAGAGAAAAAAAATGGTTTAATTGCACAAATGAATGACCCTCGTAAACCTAAATGAAATGGTAAATTGTAGTTTTTTTATTTGTTACTTCTGCTATTTCATTTTTCTTTTTCAATGTACTATTAATTATGAATTCGTAAGTACTCAACTTTTCATGACAAGAGTGAGACAATTACCAGACTTACACTTCCGTATGAAGTTTTAGATCAGTGCTAAACATATATTTCATGTATAATAGTTTAATATTACTTCATACTTTGAATTAGTTTCATTTTCACTCACCATTCCCCGTTGTACATCATCACGCTTAAGACCACGTAGAAGAAGTCCTACATTATCACCAGCCTAGAAATGGACACAAATTAGTACAACCAATTGTTATCAATCAATTCAAATCACTTGGAGAAGGAAGGATAGGGAAGGGAGGGTTATATGATTTTACTCACTTCCCCTCGATCCAAAATTTTCTTGAACATTTCCACACCAGTTACTGTAGTCTTCAAAGGTCCAGCCTGTACACAAAGACCAATAAATAGTTAAATACAAAAGCATATACCATAAAGCAGAACACACATTAACATGACATGATAATGCATATTTGACTTTCGTGTCTACCTGTGTTAGTCCCAATACTTCAACCTCCTCGCCTACTTTGATGGTACCTTGTTCAACACGACCAGTCACAACAGTTCCACGCCCCTTCACATAATCCAAAGATGTTGAAAGGAACACATTAGGCTCTTGACAACATATATGGAATGAGTGAACTGATTGTTACATGACTACAGTACATAATGCAGTAAAAATTAAAGAAAGCCCATTTCATTAGATTATCATAATAAGGAAGATGTTTGTAATTCTTTAAAAAAATAGTACACAAGGAGTCAAGGACTACTAATCCTGGCTATCAATTTTGCATTGTGTCAAAAGCTTAAATCTCTTAAAAGAAAAACTTGAATAGGTAGATAATAATATATTTTTTGGGATGATTATATTTTTAGCCCCTCTTTTTTCATCTTTCTCCCTATTCATGTAGGGGAAAATATGAACATCAATGCGCAGAAATTGCCTATATGATACTCCAATGAGAATAATTTTGATATACATATGACCTCTGTATCTACCTGAATAGAGAAAACATCTTCTATTGGCATTAAGAAAGGCTTGTCCAGCTGCCGCACAGGATCAGAAATGTATTCATCCACAGTATCCATTAGTTTTAAGATAGCCTTCTTTCCAAGTTCTTCATTAGTCCCTTGCAATGCAGACAGGGCTGAACCTCGTACAATTGGGATCTCATCCCCAGGAAATTTGTAGAAATTAAGAAGTTCTGCAAAAAAAGTTGTTCGTCAAAGGATGCACATCCATTTAGATTGAAAAAAAAAAACATTTTGATAACTGGTAGACGTATTTTTTTTCCCGTTTAAATAAAACTATAAGCTAAGTAGCTAACTCTTCATACCCCGAAGCTCCATTTCCACAAGTTCCAATAACTCTGGGTCATCTACAGCATCAACCTTATTCAGAAAACAGACCAGTGATGGCACACCAACCTGACACAGGAAAACAAAACACCTTATGAACTGACCTTTTTGGTATGGTATGTAAATAGATTTTATAAAAACTGAGTTTCACCTTTCCATATTAACAAAATGAAGTACCAACCTGACGAGCAAGAAGTATATGTTCCTTTGTTTGAGGCATTGGCCCATCAGGAGCAGAAACCACAAGAATTCCGCCATCCATTTGTGCAGCTCCAGTTATCATGTTCTGTAATTTCGCCAAATAAATCAAGTGAAGACAGAGTCCATACACACATGAAGACAGACAAGAGCATTAATCAAGCTCAAATAAGATAATTCATTCTTCAAAGTAATGCCATGTATATATATTCAATATAGAAGGAAAAGCACTAGAGTCACAATAAAATGGACCCAGGAATAATAATAATAATAATAATAATATCGCTGGTCTTTGGGATGCTTTAACATAGTCTGTTTCCAGCTAAGCAGCTTACCTTAACATAGTCTGCATGTCCAGGGCAATCAACATGGGCATAGTGCCTCTTTGCTGTCTCATACTCTACATGAGCCTGCAAGATTAAGATAAGAAGATCAAGAGAAGTTTACAAAATTTTAATACTTAGACATTTTGTTTTGTATCATCCAAAGAGGGCCTATCTCTTACTGTAGCAATTGTAATTCCTCTCTTTTTCTCCTCAGGAGCCTTGTCTATTTCCTCAAAGGCAATGGCCTTGGCTTTACCTTCTTCAGATAGCACCTGTTCAACAAAATCAATCCATTTTCATTTCATTTAAGTATTGTCCAAAGTTTAAGCGCCCAAAAGAAATTGAAAAAGTAGAATTCCTCTCCATAAATCAACTCAAACCTTGGTAATTGCTGCAGTTAATGTGGTTTTCCCATGATCAACATGCCCAATTGTGCCCACGTTAAGATGGGGCTTTCTGCGGAAAAAAAACATCAACAATGAAAAACAAACACAATATATAACCACCTCCACTTCATGTGATTAAATGATACGTGCATGGCTGCATGTACGTAAGTTAATCATCAATATCCACCTGCATAGATAGGCATTAATTAAAAGCAAGACAAATAACACATTGGAAAAAGAGTGTGTTGCGTACGTTCGAGTGAAAGTGGCCATGGATCTCCGTAGAGAAACAAGATCCAATGAAGGTGCATTGCAGTTTTGGGATATGGTGCAAATTCCACGAGATACTGAATGGTAAGCAGATACGAAATGCAAACAGAGAAGACGCTTAGAATTTGGGTTTCTGAAAGCAATGGAAGCCATGGGATTGGATTACCCCACAGAGAAGAAAGAAGGAACAAGAGAGAGAGAGAGAGATCACTGTAGAACTGAACTGAGAATGCGAGTGAGAATAGTCGTAGGTTGTTGGTTCCTGATCTTCACGCCGTTGTGATTAACGGACACACGTCATCAACCGAATCCGTAAAAACTTACGCTAATAAAGCCAGAAAATCGAAATTCACTCACACACGTGCGCCATGCTTCGTTTTCATTCGTCACACAGCCAAACCCATAATAATAATAATAAATTGTTGATTTTTCCCCCCATTTTCTGATTGATAAGTCGACACCAAATAGATGAAGCCACCTTATACAAAACATTACATGCCATATTACGTAAATAATTTAAAAGTAAAAGAAAAAATAATTGAAATATACTAATGATATGTCAAAATTAATTTAAAAAATCCATTCAAATAGTTGTCAATATTACGAAAATTACGAAAAAAACCATCGCATGAATTGAGTGAAAACAAAGTTTTCCCGAGGTTGATATGTAGTAATTGTTGTATAAATTTACTGTGATATAGACAAGCATTAATATTAATTTTAATAAAGTGATAATATCTATTTAGTTTAAGTGACGAGAAATTTATTTTTCTTTCTTCAAGTTTCAAATCTAATGAATAAAAAATGAAGGCTAAACAATTTTATTCATCTAAGTAGATCTATTTTATTCAACATGAATTCATTGAAATTTAAAGTGGCTTCTAGTTAAAAACTAAAGTTTAAACAAACAAACATCACTGGATAACCTTTTTTTTTTTTTTTTTTTTTTTTAAATACAAGATTAATCTATTCACTTAATTTGAAGATCTTTATCAAATAGATCTATTTTTAAAATTTTATATAAAAATAAAATAAATAGATCCCTCACGTCTTTTTATTTCAACGGTGTTATATATTTTAAAAATATATAACTAAAATAAAATTTTAGATAATATACTTACAAATATTTAAATTATTTTAAATCTTATATACATAATAATGGAGATAACATAAGATAATTTAATAGTTAAATTGATCAATTTATATTTTATAAAAAGTTATTAAATAATACAAGTATTTAAATTTGGAATCGAGTGTTAACATTATACATTATATAATTAACAACATTTTAAACGCCTATGTAAAACTAGTTAGAGTGGTTGTGGATTTATATAATGTGTGAGTGTATTCTATCGTAAAATTCTTCTAACTATTCATATTAGAGGCAAAACTGTACAATAACAAGGCTAGGTCTTATAAAAGGGATAAATTCCCTGATGTGACGTACCTTTAGTCAAATTCCTAGTGAAGGAGATGCTTTATATTTTGTTTTTGCTCATGCCTCAATTGAATGAGGGATACCGTTGCTTACTACTCCAGATTTTATGCTTACCTGATTGTTATGGAACCACCTTTTTTTTTTGTCAACATTATGGAACTACTTACTCTGTCTAGCTTTATCTAGTTAAAATGGATAGTGTGATAGAGAGAGAAAAATAAATTCATTGTTGTAAACATTTGTTGTGCAAATATTATAACCCTTTATGTTAATAACTTCAACATTAATATAAATATTATTTATAGAAAAAATTTAAACTACTCTATGAATTACATAGAAAATTATATAAAAGGGAAATCAGACCCAAATTTCTTTCAGCAATCCAAATATTTCCACTTGTTGAGGCACTTTACACCGAGGCTATAATTTTTTGCTGTCATAAACGCAATTTGAGACCATAGCTACTTCTAGAATAAACAGGCAGATATTAGTGCAAATAATATTTACAACCTTAAAAAGTGTTATATTATCCAAATACTTAAATTGCATAGCTTGACTAAACATTTCAATGAAGGTTTTGTATAATTTAATCAATTTAGAACTAATAAAGAGCCATTTACTGGAAGATTTAATTCGACTCCAAGATATTCATAAATGCAAGCCTAACAAAAAGAACTTGAAGAAAGCCACCCTGTAGTAGTAGTTGGATACAATTACACCAATCTTTGTTAATAAAAATAAAAATGCATCCAAGGAAGATTACGAAAATCATGCACAAGCATGAGTCACTAATGGAGACACCAGAAATCTCTGTTCAAAGGGGTGAAAACACAATTCTCTCTCAGTGAAAGAAAATAGATGAATTGTTAGATGATAATCTAAACATACACTTGTACAAGCGACCTATTTCTTTTTTTGAGCACTTTACAAACTCTATATATTTTTATGGTTACAAAAGCAATGTCTAACCAATAGAGGATAAATGAGACTCTTATCGGTTGTGACTGTTTCTGAAAAATTTGAAATCCCAACGACGCAATAAGCCATTTATGACATGGCCTGTTGGATTCTTAACAACAGTCAATGTAGCTTTTGTGTTGTGCGAAATGTCAGTGTCTGATGAACTTTGTAAGCTAGCAGAAGTACTATCAGTATTGCCAGAATCAGTGACTAATGAAGTGTCCAATTGTGGTGTTGGTATTTTGTTTGATGAAATACTTGGTACTGGACTTGGCTCAGATGCCAGATCTTGGGAATTTGACTCAGCTTTCAAGGGTCCACATAGATCAGATGCAATGGAAAGCGTTGAGGCTGTTGAATGTTCACTGCGCTTGACGAAACAAGGTTCTGTATCCATAGTTTTGGAAATTTCATGTGAAGAAGTATGCGAGTCATCTTTATCTGATGGCCCTACAGACACGGTATTAGAACTGCTGACAGGTGGTTGTTCTACTGGTGGATTTCTGTCTTTCAGTGACTCTGTCACTGCTTCCATGAACATCTGAGTGATATGGACAAATTCATAAAAATCAATTACACAACATTCGTTGTATACCATTATGCATTCAAATTTTAAAAATATGTGATAGCCAACAAATTAACTCACTCTTTGTTCTTCCTCTGCACTAGATGGAAATCCTGCAAGGTCATTGAGTTGATATTCCACGTACCGGTCATCATCTAGATCGGTTGGAACAAGGGGATCGTGGAGATGACCGTTTGAAAATTCAAAACTTATCATTGTAGAAGATGACGAAAAATCATTGCATTTCTCTGCCTGTTGTGCAAAAATATCATGCAAAATCAGTTACTCTAGTTCCTTTGAGTTTGATAGCCTAACCAATACCTGTCAACTCACACCTCTGATTAAACTTGTTTATTATTATCCATTACTAACTATTTTCCTGTCTTAATCTGACGCTAGACATTTGAATAATTTACATTCTTGAAAGTTGAAACTCTGGTATGGGGGCTTCTAGCTGGACTAGGAATGATTACCCACCAAACACACGCAAAGAATAAATAAAATCATGTTATTTATAACGTGAATATTTTCTCAGCAAGCTGTTGCTATTCTGAGTTCATCAGAACACTAAGAGAAAATAATTTAAATAAATACAAACCTCCATCCTTCTCATTGATCTTTTTGAACAGACTTGATTAATGGCATCAACGGTACTGCTTGTTGATGGTTCTGCAGTTAACAAGGAAATAAACAAGAGATTTGAATTAGCAGTGAGATTACCAAACGCAAATCCTCATGGATACCAATGCAGAAGGAATAGTGAAGATTCACTAGGTATTTGAGTCATGCCTTTGTTTTCAAGTGATGGTTCATTACTTCCGTCAAATTCATGCATAGATCTCCAAACATCCTGTGTAATAACATTTATTTAAAAAAATGTTCAATAATGGAACTTGGCAATTTGACCAAAATGGAACCAAAGAGATGCACAGTAAATTTACCTTACCAAAGTAATTATTCATAATATCAAAAAATGATTCCCCAAACTCATCCTCTGGAGGTTGCAAAACATTGTGAAAAAAGATGTTTATGGAATCAAAATAAAACTGAGGACGGGAAGAGTTGTGATCTCCCTCAAATTTAATTATGCTTTTGTCTCCCTACAAAGCATAAACAATCATATTCAAAATCCAAAACAAAGAATAAGTGAGAACTGAGAAGACAAAACAAAAAACACGTGGTATATAAAGATGGTAATTAGTAGAAGACATAATATGCCTTTTCTGAGAAACTACCTAGAAGACATTAGTTATAATTCTGAAAGAAGCAATCATGCTATAAGGTAACTGAGGTTTACGAATTGACAAGACTTAGTCTAACCCAACAGAGCTGGAAGAAATAAAGTTCAGCACTGTAAATCAGTTTAGTTTAAGAATAAACATTTTCTTATAAAAATCTTACCATGTAAGCCTCAAGTATATGATCTGAGTGATGAGGACGTATAAAATCATCATCAATGGCATGCCCTAGTAGAGCAGGAGCATAACAAGATTTTGCTGCCTATAATGCAACAAATATTGAATGAATCCAATGAAAAATATGGAAGTATGAAAAACCAAAGGAAATGAAATTTTGTAAATTTTCTCACAAATAAATACTTCCTATAAAACTATTTAGTGCACATTTTTTCCCACTAAAGATATCTCTTTTTTATAGAAAAAGAAATATTATTACATAAGAAGGGGAAAATACACAAGAAAATTTCCACACTTTTCATTGTCCATAAAACCATTTTTAATATGTTCATGAAGACAAAAAATTGTACACTCCATTTTGGTTATTTTGCCTCTGTCCTCCCAGACTTCCTGAACAATTTGCACTGTGTCCAACAGATTAACGCCTTTCAAAAGGGAAAATTATGCATGAACAACTATAGCATTTAGTTTGTTGACTGGGATAGGTTCCTCCACTTATGATAAGTAATTAATTCAGTAAACTTACAAGAAATTCAGAAAAAACATGTTAGTGATATATTTATGAGTTGCTGAGTAAAATTACAATCATATGACTGACAAAGTAAAAAGTGTACACTATTTCCACAAAGAAAAGGAGAACAAAGTCTCAACAAGAGTATAAATTTATCAAGTTCAAGCTGAAAAATAAAATTTTATTAACCAAGTTCAGATAGAGATGCTAGATTTAAACTGGAGTTGTATCACAGAAATAATGCTGAAAGAAAACAAAGAAAGCTCACCAATTATTTTTCTGTAAAATCAATCAATCAATCATTACATACAACCAGGAAAATAAAAATAAATATTTTCATTACAAAAAAAAAAAAAACAAAAGGAAAAATAACCTTAACAGTGTTCAAGTCCATTATGTCGAATTTTGCCTTCTTCTGGATTGTTCTTCGCATGTATTGAATTGCAAACTTCACCTGTAACAAGAAGAAAAAATGGGCATAACAGTAAGTGTGGGTCAAAAACAGCATTTCTACAACTGCCTTGTCATGTGGACCCAATAGACTAATTTCTAGAAAGAAAAAAGAAATATCAAAGAAAAAGTTGATGTCTAGAAAAGCTATTAAATTCCAGCCTGGATAGATAGGGATCTTCATTGGTATTAAGATGAAACCTCCCCCAATCAAACTTTTGATCATAATATGTGGTAACAGATCATTGACTAAGACTGAAGGTGATTTTAATAACCTCAATGTAAAGAAGCATTAAAATATGAAATGAGACAACAGATGAAAAGTTTGATTTCAATTACTTCTATAAAAAGTATTCTCATTTTCATCCAAAAATATACACTCACCGTGAATTTTGGCAGACGGAATCTGTACGTATCTACAAGTTCCATCATTAAATCAACCAAATCAGAGAAGGGACTGTCTAAAACCATCCCTGCAATTGAAGGATCCTCGGCACCATACATAAGGCTGCAAGAAATGACATTAGTAATGGAAAGAAGAAAAGTGAAATACATTGTTAAGATTGAATTGCTACACAATCAAATAGTTTATATTTTGACTTTAAAATTTAAGGAGCATATGGGTAGTACACTTTTAAAGAGGAGAATGTGGTTTTGGTAGGAAATGATATGAAATTTTTAATGTAGAAAGGCATAAACACATACATGAAAAGCACAATTGATAATGATAGATATGCCATACACCTCCTTTTTCTATTTAAGGTTGTCTTCAGCTATTATCTCAGGGACTGTGATCCCTTCATTGTTGTTTCCAATGATATAATCATTAACGAACACAAAAAATCTTAATGAACAAAGTCTTTCTACCTATATTCATCTTGAACCATGCTGGCTGTCATTTAGAGGGGATCACGAAAATAAGGTCAACAATGTAGTTTCTTTCCTTTAACAAACTAACCAACTTAGTAACAACTAACTATAAGATCTGAGTAATAATGGACCAAATTACAGTATCTTGCTATAACCCTATACATGACCACTAAATAGAAAACATTTCTGGAACCACATTTGAAATGTAAGATTGAATGAAGTGAATGATGAAAATTACCTAGTCACAGCACCCATTGAGCGTCCCCATAAGCCAATCAGAGAGACATTCCCATCTGCCCGCAGATGGTTGACCACAGCCCTCAGATCATCCTTCTGAAAACAGCCAAGAATGTTAAATAATCTTCATAAAAAAAATGGCAAAGAAGCAAATGGTAGTAATTCATATGCTAATTCCCAGTGGAGAACAAACTCTAGCATTTCATTTTTACTATGATATAAGCAATTTATTAAAAAGAAACAAGGATCATAAGTATCTGCTTCAAGCATGTGACAAGTTTCATATTTCTACCACTTATATAGTACTCCCACATGCTGCCAAAATTAATTTGGACCAGTTGATAATATTTTTAGATTGAATTTACGAATATGCAAGTTTATGTGGTTTTCCTATACCCTTTTAAATTGCATTATTCTCCATTTTATCCACTTTTTCAACTAGAGTCTCTAATGTTCATCTCCAAATCACCTTAGGTATGTTTTTGTTAGCTTCTCAATAGGTGCTGCCCTAACTTTTTCACTCTTAATATTGATTATCTTTTTTGTATGTCCACTCATCCACCACTAGAACTTCCCATCCCTGCTATACTTTTTTTCTTCTTTTGTTATTCTTGAAACTCTAATGCCCAATAGGCAACATTCACTACCATAAAGCACTGATTGTCTTATAGTTACCCAGTAGGATTTTCTTGATGGCATTTTTTGGCACTTTTGTAATCACAAAATATACCTTGTTTGCTTCTCCATTTCATCCACCCATGTTCAGTACCAAGTATTGCATGCTCATCAACCTACCTACTACTTTGGAAGATGGATCCTAGATATCTAAAGTGGGCAAGTTGTGTCATTATATTATCAATAATAATCACCTCCAAAGCATGGAGGAACTAGCTCTTGGATGTGCCTGTTTAAAATGTGATTATAACATGGTAGGGATGGAGAAAATTAACCACTCTTAGAGATAAATCACATTGCATCAATGAAACTGACATAACTAGATATGATATGTTTCAAACCGTTATTGAGCAAGCACTTACTTCATTCCAACCTAGAGTTACATGCTCTCCGCCAGATACACCCGATCCTGAGAAATCGAGAGCAAAAACAGTAATATTTGAAGGAAGTAAAATCATAGCAGCTTCACTGGCATCAACCCTACATCCACTGCCATAAACATTGCACAAAATGAGCAAAGACCATACGAAATTGAAATCAATAAAATGCAATACCAAACAAGCAACCACCAGCAAAGAACCTCAAAAGATATGAGAATTATGAATATCTAAAAAATCATAATAAAATCTAGAAAAGTGAATTGTGGTTTAGACACTGATGTTTGAAATAAAGGGGGACAAGAAGAGCCTTATAGATTAAAATGAGTTCAAACCAACAGCCAAACTTCTAAGACATAAAAACCCAACTAACTACACAAGTACACTTAATGTTTTGTTTATTACTTCTCCAATTCTCTTTTTATGCTGAATTATCCGTTATATATTTTCATTGTATATCTTAAATTGGAGTTTAAATCTAACTCAACCACACAAGTTAGCTCATAAGGTGAGGATTTTTTTAAATTTTATAAACTCTTATTTAGTCATACATGGAGCTGATGTGGAACTTCAATGATGTTAGGATCTTGATTGCAAGGTATGAGACTCAAGTCCCACAATGAAAATATGTGATTTTAGTGTCGGATATATAAGGCCTTAGAATGTGGTTTGGTTCTCTCAAGTTCTTATCAGTTGTTATCAATGATGTTCACCCAAAACACTCACTTGAGACTTCAACAATATACTTTTACTCGATGACAGTCTACACCTAATGTCTAAAGGACAAAAACAAATGCATAATGTCACAGAGTGACCTGTTTCCATGGCAATATATTACACATGGCAGACGCTTTCCATTAGGGCTGACGATAGGCATGTAATGACTACATTGAAGAACATCACCTCGACTATTTTTTATCTGCAAAATATCAAATATTACATGACAGACTGATAATTCAGGTCATCAACTGAACTAAATAGAATATGACTTAATAACAAAAGAAGGCTTATGATGGGGGAAAAAAAAGAAACATCAACAAGAACTTTGCAATTGAATTGGTATATAAAATTAGAACATCACATGCAAACATTTTGTGTGTTAAAACTTATGTTTTTTAAATAGGCTAACAAATCATTCCTTTTGGCATCCTAGAACAGAAATACTTCACGTGACAGTTCTCCGAAAGAGCAATCAAATAACTTAGGAGTTGGAACAAATTATGAAATGGAATGATTTTAGAGCATATGGTTTGACAATTTAGTCATGAACTATAAAATAAACTGAAATCAATCTTTTAAGGCATTTTCCGACATCCAATGCTTTTACTGACGTAATGAATCTATGTTTAACTTTACCTCCACGTCCTTTCGTTGAAACCATTTCCCTTTTAGCATGAACTCATAATCCAATAAATCACTTTTTGGATCATATTCAGCTCTGCATGCCAGTAACAGAAACAATCATAATATCACAATAATTTAAGCTAAATTTAAAATGAAAATAGCACACAAAATTTAGTGAGCCATCTGGATAATAGAAGTCAATGTCAGTTTATCTTAGGCCATAATTGCGGAAAGATGACTTTCAGTTTGCAGTTATTCTGTGACAGACATTTAACATTCAAATGCATAATTAGAAATACCTTAGGCATCTCACATACTTGAAGCATGTGCTTTTCGTTATAATTCTGGAAAAGATTTCAATAAACATGATATCTCCATTTCCTTTCTTAATCATCTATATATTTTTAAAGACGGGATCCATTTATTCTTATTTGTCATCCAAAAGGCCAAAGGAACAATTTAAATATTTAATGTTCTCGAGAATCAGAAGATAATTTTTACATGATTAGCAGATCACATTTTCAAAACACAAAAGGCAATAGTAACTTGTTATAATAATAGTAAGTA
Source organism: Abrus precatorius (assembly GCF_003935025.1). NCBI lineage: Eukaryota > Viridiplantae > Streptophyta > Magnoliopsida > Fabales > Fabaceae > Abrus > Abrus precatorius. Next base: position 26,844,576 of record NW_020874292.1, on the reverse strand, counting down.
TAAAGAAAAATTATTTTCAAATGTTTTCATGGAAAGGAAGAAAATAGCAGTGCCAGCTTGCCATGGGCATCAGTGTTTATAATCTAGATAAAGGGTCAAACATTCACATCACAGAAAAGTAAGACTTTTATGGGAGATTAAACATAGATCTCTAATTTCAAAGCAAAGAAACAACAAACCAAGTTAACAGTATAACCAAACACCACACCAAAATATAGATATAAATCTATTATTCTCATGGAGAAGGAAAGGAAATGAAAACAATGAATATAATCATATCTTGCTTACTCTAGCATTTTCCTTCGGGAAAAGGAAGACACGGGTGTTACAATTCTACTAAAAACCAATTACGCCAAGTTGGCTTGAGGCTTGCAAAGACTAAAAACAAAAACTTAGTATTACATCCCATATTCCCATTCAAAACAACAAGAAGCATAAGCAGATACCCACCTGGGAATGTGAAGATAAAAAAACAAAAAAAGAAGACTTTGATTGAAAAAGTTATCCCAACAGAGAGGAAGAGAGGAAGAAGAAGAAGAAAAGATGATACCTCGGAGGGCGAATGATGAAGTTGACAAGCTGTTCCATATTTTGAAAGGATCAGATATTGTATGTTTGAGCTCTTAAAACAAGCATATATCTTAAAAACTTGCCGTTGCAAGGGAAAGAAAAAAGAAAGAAAAAGTGTGTGTTGATGTTGAGGTTGTGGGGGTGAAAAGTGACGAGTGTGAGACAAAGAAGAAGTAAAGAAGATGGTGAAACAAAAAAAAGGAGCGGAGGGAACAGGCTTTTGTTTTTGTTGGTCTTTTGTTTGGTGCTTCTTTTGTTGCAAATAACAAACATAAAAAGAAGGAAATGTTCGTTATTGTTGTTGTCGTAGTCACTTAGCTGCTGCCAAACTTCCAACTGAATAGGGACGGATGTCGAATGCACTGTAAATTTACAGTGTGATCCACCATCCCTACAATGCAGAATAAAATATTCTTTGGAAAAAAAAAATCCTTCTTACGTGGGAACAATATTCATTAAGAATTGGGAAAAGCCGAATACAAACTTAGGAAAAGCCGAATACAAACTTAACCATTCTTTTTAGCATACAGAAAGAATTACTTAATTTTATAATTTTTAGTTAATAATAGAAAACGTATTAAAAATTATATTATTAGTATATTTTTTAATACGTTTTCTATTCTCGTTTCTCACCACTTAATAACATGCAAAAGTGTTACTCAGATGCGACCACTCTTTTGGATCCAAAGAGGAGCCAAATTCACAGATTTTTTTTTTGGTAAATTCGGAAACCACCGTAACAGATGCGTTTACCCAATAAAGAACATGTGGTTCCACCCCTTAAGAACAAACAGTTCTTATAGAATGTTTTTGCTTTGAGTCGACTAGAACTAATAATAAATAATAAGTTTTTATTAAAATATAATAATAATTATAATTATAATATTACATGTTTTTTAATAAAAAGATATTATGTAAAGTTTTGTTATATATCCTTATATAGTTTTAAAAATTGTTAGTCAAATTATGGTAATTAATGGTTGATGTCCGTGTTATATGAGAAACCGTGACTTTAACATCATGGAAATGTAAGACATGCCCTGAGAACAATTATAAAAGTGATCGCGATCCGTGTAACAAAGTGGCCTGTGAACAATGATAAAAGTGGTAACCATGATTAAGTTTGGTTTCAATCAACTACCTTGTCCTTGTCCTTTTGGTTAGTAACTGAGTGTAGTTAATGGATGGAGTAAACAGTACGTGTTTATTAAAGATTATATTAAGGCTGCAGAAAAAATTATTATATTAAGGTGTATTCAAAATTAGAAAAATATTAACATTACTTTTAAATCCAATTTTCAAAATTAATTCAATTTTATATAGAATAATAATAAGATAAAAATATAATAAATAGCTATTTAAAAATATTATTTTTATATATTTAAAATTAATCTTAATGATTAACATTAACAAAATCATAAATTTATAAGAGTGTATTGTTATATGAAAAATGTTGCATCAACCTTAAAAAGCTCAGAATAAACAATTAATAATATTAAATCTTATTAAAGCATATTTATTATATTATTATAATTTTAATATAATAAATTTGTATTTTTTTCATAAAAAAATTATATTTATAGATTATAAACTCAATACTAAAGATTAACAAAACTCTGATTACATTTTTTTAATTTTTAGACAGTATTTTAATTAAGAAACTAAATAATTTTTTATTTTTTATTTAATATTTTTAAATATATTTATTGTATTCATTTATTATTATCATTTAAGATTGTAAAACAAGAGTTAAAAGTTATAATCAATATTTTAATTTTTATAAAATTTTTAATAAATTTTATTAGAAAATAACAACCAATTCTCCCAACTCACTTTTTTTTAATAATTATTTCATAAGTATTTTTTATTAGAAGCAATTTTAATTGTAATAGGACAGGACACCGTGGGGTAAAAAAAATCTAACTCACTAAAAATTAAAAAACTACCTTTTATATATGTTTTAATAAAAAATATTATTACTTTTAATTATTTAACATACACGTAAAAAATTAGTAGTTAAATTTTTCTCACTGTCTCTATATTAATTAATTTATTTGAAAACACACATTAATTAATTGTTAAGGGTGAAATTAAAAAATATATTTAATTATTTATATGTATTATAAAATAATAATCAAAATGAAATAAAAAATAATTGTTCAAACGTTAAAGATAAGAAAATAAAGAGAGAACTAAACTAGGTATTTCCTACTATGTTTTAAGAGAAATTACAAGCACAACAATTTTCGTGTTTAATTAAATTGTTGATGAAAAAAAAATTGTTTATATTGTTTTACATTTGGGACTTTTAAATATAAATATTGCAGAGTGGTCCTTACTAATTTTTTTTAAAAAAAATTAACCTTGTAAACCTAATCCTTTTCAGTAAATAATTTTATCTTCTCTTTTAACCCTAATTCTCCAGTAAAAATGTTTTTTCGTTACTTCTCCCTGTTCATCACCTGCCGCAGTGACCAACAATGGAGGCTGCTTTGAGGACGAGACTCAATCGAAGTTAGTCAAATCACGAAAGACAAGAACAAGGGAAGCGTTGTTTGGAAGCGAAAGAGGTACGGTTGAGTGTTTTGCGAAGATAATCAAAGATGAAAGGGGTTTGTTTGTTGGCCAAATCGTGAAAATTGCCAGACACCTGTATCTTTGAGGTTTTTTTTTTTTTTTTTTTATCTCTTTTTTCGATTGTTTCAGTTGTTGTGTTGAGGGTTTCAATCATGCCCTACCCTTAATGCTATTCCACTGTGTTGCATTCTTTATTTCCTTCCTTTTATTCGCTTAATAATTTAATTGAATGCGTTGAGGGTGTCATCCAAGAGTAACAAAGCAACGATTTTGACATTCACTGAGAAATGCAAGGTTCTTTCGCCTTTCTTTTCTCTTCAAATTTCATAGCTTCCTTCCCACATGGCAACAGAAGGATCATTCATTTTCTGTATCTTTTCAACTCATGCCTTGTTATGTTTGCATTAAACTGGCAAGGTTCCTTTAATACTATCAAAGCTGATGCCAAGTGATGCTACCCATTTTCTCTGTTTCTTTTGCTTCATCTTCCTCTTCTCTACTCGCAACTCACAAAGCCTATGCTTGCTTGCACAGCTTAACTAATACGCTGGTAAAGTTTTTCTTGTCTTTCGTTGATCCGGATTCTCCCCAATTTAGGTGACAACAGGTCATTTAGTTTTGATTTCACTTAAGCAGAAAGCATTGAAATTTCACTTAACTAACTTGAGATTCGCTTAAAAGAATTTTTACTGCTAAAAGTTATTGTATGTTGATTGTTGAGGAGGTATCTCTCTACCATCCGGCAGGTCCTAATTGCAATTCGGTGCAATGATTGGAATGAGTACTTTACTGCTCATCCAGTACTAATGCTATAGCTAAAAAATCATGGCTGTCTGAATTCAATAGGTGGAGTGAATTCTACGCATTATGCAAGAGTTTTTTTAATTGAATTTTATTTTCTCCGCAAACTAGAAGGAATGGTAATTTAGTAGAGACGCAGAAGGTGAAGCAGGGTTTCATCGGTGAGTAGTGAAAATGTCGAGGATATTCATATTTAAAAGCCCCAAATCAAATAATATAAACATTTTGAAAATAGTTGAATGCTTTATATACGTAAGACACTTATCATGTAATCATAGGACCACGTTATTTAGGTACAACACCCTCAGATTATAGAGAAAAAAATGACAAATTTTTTTTTACATAAAATTAACTTAAGCCAATTTTTTCTTTTCTCCCAATTTTTTCCTCTTTTTTCTCTCATGCCTAATATTTTTTTTTTCAACTTTCATATTTCAACTTCTCTTTTTCCTCCGCCCCATGTCTAACTCTTCTCTTCCCTCTACTCTAACTCCTCACTTCTTGCTATTTCATGTTTAACTCCTCTTATTCTCTTTTCACTCTATCTTTTTCGCTTTTCTCTCCACAACAGGAAGGGATCTGGATCCAGATCCAGATTTACAAAGAGGCACCATGGAAACCAACTAATGTAAAATAGAGCTTTTTTATTCTTTAAAAAATTATTTATTAAACAAAAGCAATCTCGCATGTCATAGGAATGAGACTCACGTGGTTTTGTCATTTATTAAGATTGCATTGAGTCTTGTTTTTATGGTATGCGACACTTCTTTCTTTTATATATATTTAGTATTGTCTGAGACTAACAAAGACGTTCACACTTCGTAATATGTAAATATCATTGCCCTACTCCACTTACCCTTCCCCGGTGTTCCCCTTTTCCTTCTTTTCTGTGTCTTTTTTGAATCTCTTTCCTATTTCATTACTCTAATGAAATTTTATTGCATTTGGTTTATATTTTTTCTAAGGTATGATTTTTTTTCTCTATTATTAGTTTATATTTTGATGTATTAATAATTTTAATTAAAGTTAACTGTAATTTTTTTTTCAGGTGGTTGAAACCTTTATTTTGCTAGTGGAAATCTTGATTTTGTTCAAGAAACGGTTAGTAAAAACTAATTTGGAATAATAATTTTAACTTTTTAATAATTTCTAATATTTTTTTTTTGTTTTTAAATATTATTTTTTAGAATTAATATGTCGTAATAATTTGTTGATAATAGATAAAATTATAAAATGCAAACTAATGATCATTAGATGGTTTAAACATAAAAAGAAGAATAATTATTATTTTATTATGATTCAATTAGAAATTAGTAATTTTTATTTAGAATTTTTTTAATTATTATATTGTCATCATTATTATTATTATTTTTATCTAAAGCTTGTAATTAATTATAGAATTATATTATTTAATTATTAATTATTAGTTTGTTTGTATTTATAAATTAGAAATTTATTAGATAGTTGATATTTATTTAATTAAAAACTAATAATTTGTATTTAGAAATAGAAAATAGTCATAATTATTGTTGTTGCTGTATTGTTATTAATTATAGAACTTTATTATTTAATTATTAGTTTGTTTGTTTTTACATAATAAGAATTTATTAGTTGCTTATTATTTAATTAAAAATTAGTAGTTTGTATTTAGAAAATAATTAGTACTAATTTATATGATTATTATTAATATTTTGTTATGTGTAAATTATTAATCATTATTAGTTGTTAAAATTTTTTTAGATGATATCATCTTTGAGTAGGGTCATAGATCCTGGTCCAAATGATCCTTCATTACTGTGATTTCAAAGTATTCATGTCTCTGAATATTTATGGGATGGTCGTGATCACCCTGTGCTAAAGGTGAGGAAGAGTTAGTTTATTCCTGCAGGCGTAGAAGGTGTTCAAACTGAGATTCTTCCCCATTTGGAGGCTGCCGGTTTGGCTGGAGTTGCCCAACTTTCATTTTCCACTAGATTTGGCCTTGATTACTGCATTAGTAGAGAGATGAAAGCCAGAGATGCACACATTTCACTTACCCCTGGAGAATGTACCATTACTCTTCAGGACATTGCGATTTTGTTGGACTTACAGATTAATAGCAAACCAGTTATAGCACCTACAGAAGGTGATTGGGTACAAATGGTGGAAGATAGTCTTGGTATCAGACCTGGTGTTGAAGCCTTTGTAGGGAGTAGCCTAAAGATGAGTTAGTTAGACTAACATTTTACACATATTGTTATGCATAATAAGAGTTCTCTTCAAATCACTCAATTCGCTAGAGCATATATGTTGCGGTTAATTAGGGGTTTTATGTTAGCCGACCACTCTAGTAGTAGAGTATCAGTGAGATACTTACCTTTACTTGATGATTTTGAGGTCACTGGTCAATATAGTTGGGAGTCTGCAGTTCTAGGATTTTTACACCGAGAGTTATGCATGGCTACCAACATAGATAGGGTTGGTATGGGAGGCCTGGCTGCATTGATCGTGATGTAGGCATGGGATAGATTCCCTTGCTTAGCTCCTACGAATCCCCCACACACACGATGCCATCTTTCTTATAGTGCAAGGTAATATACATATTTTCTTTTATTAAATTTGTGAACTTATTAGTTAATGTTTTGTCATTTAATAGATATATTCAAACAATTTTTGCAGGTGGTTATCAAATCTAGCTTATAGGAAGGGAAAGAAGGATCTTCATTATTATAGATATAAATTTGATCATCTTAAACATGATGATGTATTATTTTCTATATTATTATACATTTTTATTATTAAATATTATTTTATTGATATTCATTAATTTGGTTGATGATTTTGATAATATAAATTATATGGGAGCCATATAGTGTAGAGTTGATGAATTCTTTGCCCTCTATCTACACTGACCATAAAGATTTATGGAGAGCAGTGGTACCACTGATATGCTTTCAGGTCTGCGAGTGACACCAACCTGATCAAGTGATACATCAGTTTGGTATGGTACAACACATACCTCACTTTCCATTTCAGCCTGACCAATTACATGATCTTACTTTTCGAGGGAAAATGGGAGAAAGTTGGACATTTAGGAGAAAAGAAAAGATTAGGTGATGAGTAATGACCCGCAACATGGTTTGCTTGGTTCAAATTCAGATTACATGCGATGGTATATTACTCACACTCAACGTTGGATGACAAGAAATGCATCTATTGGAGCGTTACTTGTAAGTCCCTTTTAACTAAACTACTTTGTAATTATTGTCACAATTTTAATATTCCATTTGTTATATTATTGTAGGGTGATGCACTTGAAAGGGCATACTAGTTATGTAGTGATGGACAAGACTCGTTTACATTTGACGAGATGAGACACCTGTGTGAAACCATGCTGTTACTTTTGAATGAGCAAGATCGTATTATGGAACCTGCTTCATCATTTGATCCTCCAGTGCAAGGTGGACATACTGTTGATCCAGACATTCAGATTCTCCAACCAAGCCAACATAGAGAAGGAAAGGGGTTACAGCGTCGTCGAACAGAAGTTCAAGCTACAAAGTGGTTAGTTCCTCCTTTGCTAGAGCGTCCAATTGGCATGTTTTATGTACCGTCACAGTTTCTTTTTCACCATTTACAACCTACACCACCTACCTAGATGCAACTATAAAATAATTACAAAATTACCTTTTATTTCAGTATTATAATTGTCTAATGCAATTTCTCCGTTATCATTATATTTGTCTTTATGTTTATTTTCATTTCTAATTTTTTTATTGCAATAACTTTCTCAATTTTAATTCTTATGACACAAATACAATTAAATTACTAAATCACAAGTGTATATGGTCTAATTGTACAATTGAAAATACCAATATTAATTACATGTAAAAGTGATAAATTTAACACGTGAGTAGAATAAATAGTACTAAATAAGTAAATATAACATTGAAATATAACTTAATAATAATTTTATTAAATTGTAAATATGTATTTATTATATAATTAATATTCTCATCATCACATATATTTATAATAGTATACTATTTATTATTTGTATTAATTAAAAATGTAAAATTAATATAAAAATATCATTATTAAGACTAAGATTAAATTTTGCATAAATCTTTTTTTAATGCCTCTAAACTTAACTCTTATTTTATCTAAATTATTTTGTTCTTTTCTTCAAAAGTTACATATTCATTTTCTTTATACAATTCTAATTATTTCACTTGTTTTGCGTTTATAAAAAAAAATTAAAATTAATAAATAAATTATAATTTCACACAAAAGGTTAATACAAATAAATTAAAAGTATAATTAAAATAAATCATATGAAAATTTTGTATATATTATACTCACATTATAAATAACTATTTTTTATAAAATAAAAAATTATAAATATACATTAAATAATTTATAATAAAATCAATTGTCCATTAAAATATCTTTATATAAATATGTTAAGTTTTCAAATTTTTAATTTAAAATTATTTGCTATTTTGTTTATATATAAATAATTAAATAATATATAATTATAATTTAAAAATTAGATTAATAAAATTTATATTCTATATAACATCATTAAAATGCAAGAATTAATATAACGTGCATTGATATAATCGGATTCTCTGAGAGATGGTGTTAGATATTTTTTTAATTAATGTCATTAAACATTTGTTAAGAGTATCTTCGTTAAAAGGCATAACAAATCTATCCTATTCTACAGGTGAAAGACGTTTCACAACATCAAGATACATAATTCCAACTTCAAGATAACATTATATCTTTTAATTAATGCCATTAAACATTTGTTAAGAGTATATTCATCGAAAGGTTTATAACAAACCCATTCTATTCCACCCGTGAAAGAGGTTCTATAACTTTGTGTATTTATTTTGATCTGGATTAAAAAATGTGATTACAATCAAACCACTAAAATTGTCTTAAACCTGTCAAGACTCACAGCAAAAGGTGGAGATCCCCTTAAACAGACAATGATCACAAGCATACATCTTGTCTTATCCCTACAATAGTCATGTACTCACCACAAGAAAACCTCAACCCAAATTCAAGTTCACCTTCACCTAAATTGAGATGATCTAATTGTTACATACACACCACGTTCTAACATTTTTGACACCTTTGATGATGAGATACGTCACACAGATACATAGGTGTTAGACACACTTTTGTATGTCAAATATACTAAATGATAAATCTGTCAACGCTGATATAAGGAGGGAATTTTATTGGCCTGGATACGCTACCTACTATTCTATACCCTTACTCTAACCAAATTTCTACTCCTAGTTGTTGGAATATTTTCTACATGAATATCTTTCTTGAAGATCATCAGAGCATTGTACTAGGAACTCACACTACCCTAAACTTCTTGATACTCTCACTCTCTTTATATACACACACACACACACACATGTCAGACGAACGACCATAATGAAAAATTTCTGCTCAATTTGAAAAGGTTGTTTCAGGCAGGTAAGCCCCTCCTTATCCAATGCTGGTCCCCATAGTCCAAACCGCAAGGTCTCACCGCTAGCAACCATTTGTCAACAATTGTTCGGCCAATGCTCAGAGAAAAGTTACAAAAACCTCACTGTCAGATTCAAGCATCATTAATTACTAGGTAACAACAAATTCTTCATGACATTCTCTTCAGTAAAACTATTAATGATTTAAATTATTTTAGGATTATTAACTTATGAGTGAGGCTATCATTTTGTGTTTTAATAAGTTTTATTTTGTAAGAGTGATAAAAATATTGTTACTAATATTTTTTAAGATGAATTATTGTAATAATTTAAATATTACTACATTTATTTTTAATTTATTTTATTTTTCTGATTTTAGTGCTCAAATTGAAAAAAAAAAATTTAACTGTGGTCCCTGATAATATTTTGTGATGATACACAGTATAACGCATTAATATTCATTCTAAAATAAAATTTATATAACATATTTAAATATACGTCGTAGTAATAATAATTTATTTTAAAAACTTATACATTTTATAAAGGTTAAAAAAATAAAATAATCATTTATAAAAACCAAAACATATTTTACCTTTTAGCAGTGCTACATTGCTTCTTTCTCTCTCCTTCAAATAATGTAAAATGAAATAAAATATGAAGTGAAACCAAGTAAGTTGCGACAGCTGCCCAATGGTTGTGTATATACATATATATATATATATAACAATGTAAGTTGTAAGCCACCACCCTAGATGACTTAACATAATAATAATATTATTATTATTAGCTAAAATTTATTAAATTATGAAATTATCAGTTTATATAATTTTATGATTATCAATAAATTCTAATAAATAATAAATAATAAATAATATGTTTAACAATTATATTAAATATTTAATTTGTTAGCATTTTTATTAAATAATAATAATATATTTAAAAAAGCATTGTTAACAATTTTTTTCTTACCAAATTGTATGGTTATATTAAAAAAGTTTATTCAAATATTTTTTAGTATAATATATGTATTTTTTTCATTATAATCAGCAATAAAATTTTTAATTTTTTAGTAAAGTTGTAGTTAAAAATAATTATATCGAAATTGTTCATCAGACATTTTATTATAAACTGCTTTTGTAATATAATTTGCATATTTCTTACTATACTTAATGATAAAAAAAAAATTCACTCTTTTGTTGAAGCACTCTTGATAACGTAACATTTAATTAATTTTGTATGAAAATATATACAAATAATGTTATTAGTTATTTTGTCAACATCATTGAACTTTTGAACCATTTTGTTGGCCTTTTAATTATATTAACAGTGTAATTATTAATATCATCAATTTTATTTACAGTGAAGTGGGTATAAATTACTATTTTTTTAGTTTTTTAACTTAAATTTGTTGTTAAAAATTTTAATATGTGTTGTAATCAATTAGTATCGATAAATTTTAAGAAGGCATCAGTTTAGTATTCTTATCTGTGTTACGATATTTTCTTCCTTTTGATTATTAGTGATTTTCGTAACCAACATTTAAAAGTCATATATTTAATTTACATGTCAAAGAATTTACTTCACTTGAAGTAATTTACAATCTTTTATAGATACTTATAGCCATTACTATCGCTTTTGTCAAAAACCATTAATTCTTGAATGACCTGCTAAAGGTTTTAGAAGTCAATCTCTTTATTAATCAAATAAGTTTGGTTTATATTTATTTTAACTTAAATTTTAAAAAAATAATCATTTCTTTTTTTATAAGTTATTTTAAAAAGTTGACAAAGAAGAAAAAACATTTTATTAGTTTGAAGGAAAAAACTGGTGAGAAAAAAAGGTCACAGAGGTATGGAATGGAAGAAACATAACATGGAAGGATATAATAAGGAACAAATATTTTTTGGTTAGAGTTCGAAGAAAAATAAAAATCACTTGTGAAAGAATAGTAGGAGTAAAATGAGAAAGAGAAGAGAGAAAAAAATTAAGATAACTAAATAATTTGTCAAAAAATCCTATATTTTTTTAAATATTCATAAAGAGAGAAAAATGAAGAGTAATTTTTTCATAAAATTTATAAAAAATAACCTATTTAAAATATTTTGTAAATTAAGAAAAAATAAAAAATAAAAAATATTTTGTAAGTTAAAAAACTAATCTACTAATTTTATTTTTTTAATATATCTATATAAATATTCATATTATTTAAATAATTTAAGAGTTGAAAAAAGATCCATTAGAAAGATAAATTAATAATTTTAATAATTAATTTTAATAAAATAATTATATTCCTTGGTCCGTATAATTTCTTTTTCCCTTTTAAAAAAAGATAAATAGTAACAATGCATGTGAAATAATCAATAGATGTTTGGAGATCAAAATATTAACATATCAGAAAATTTTAAAAAATTAAAATTATATTAATATGCATTTACATTTTATAACTTTAAAATATTTTTATAAATAATAATAATTAAAAATATCATTAAAAGATATTTAATGTAAAGATTCATTCATTTAACAAACACTTTGTAATATTTTTTTAATATAAAAATCAATTCATTTAATAAATATATTATAGTTAATGAATATCATATTTGATCAAATTTTTAATTTTTAGTATAATAATTTTTCATTTAATTATTTAGATATTATATTTAATATATACACCTTTAAATACTAACATGAAGAAATAAGTTTTTTAATTATTTTAGCATATAATTTTAACTATTAAATGTGTAGTGATTATTATTATTTATTTAATATTATTTGTCTAATAGAAAGTCACCTAATTAAATTTAGATGAGTTGGGTTTCAAAATTCAACAAAGTTCTCACATCAACAATAAAATTTGAGCCTGTTTGCTTATAAAATATGAATCCAATTCATATAATCAATGGCATATATTGGCTTAGATAATTCATCTGATAAATATGATATAACCAACTAATATAATATCTATTTAAATTGTTAACAATTAATACAACATCTTAGAAATAACTTTATGTTGTAATTAATAAATATTACACTAAATACATATACAGTGAACTTTATATATAGATTGTGAAACAATAAAATTCGATTCATGATGTATCTGAGCATATATCCACACCACAAGATGAAGCCAGATAATGTTATATGAAGGGTCCATGCTCCACGAAATTAGAAGTTTTACCCACATGTAAATTTAAAGTGGTCCTGCCTCCTAGCAAAACAATCTGTTAAGTGGTCCTCTACACTTTCAACATTTAGTTATATGAACCATTTGGGTCTACAGAGAAAAATTGTATGTATTCAAATTTTGCACATGAATTGATCATTCTATAAATCTTCCGTGATGGTAATGTTTTGTGTATTTGGTACATAAAATTCTCTTAATTTATATAAGTTCTGAACATTCATGTTTGTGATAGAGATTAAGAATATGATGCCAAGGAGCATCTTGTAATAATTTGGAAAAAAAGGTGGGGCTTATTTTTACCTAACAAAGGTCTTGCCCCCTTCCTCAAATACAAAAAAGTCTGTGTGGTGCTCTTGGTATCTTGAGAAATTACCATTAATCACAAATTTGCAAGGTAGATTATGGGATATATTTGCATGAATACTTATCTACAATGAAATAATGTTAGCAGGGTTTTGTTTGCATTCATCATAGTTATTATAGACATTTTTAAAACTCTAGTTGATTAATTGATTGCCCTCTTTCATATAGTTGCTATGTTGTGCTATAAGCAATGAATTTATGTACCATCCGTTATAAGTTTTCAAACAAATTAAAAATTAAGTATTCTTTGTACCATCAATTTTTGTTGTACAAAATTATTAATATTTTTAAAAATCAAACTAATAAATTGAAATGATAAATTTGCTCTAAATGATGAAGCCAATTAGTCAGAGGTTTGGAACTAAAATATGAGCTAATTTTTGTTCTTGGGGGTTTAATCACACACAATTGCTTTTAAGAGGAGTTGATGTTATAGCCCAACAAACTAGTCAGTGTAGAAAAAGGCTAAAAAAAAAGTGGGTACGTATTTGTTACTTTATTGTGATAAAATGGCAGAGGAATACAAATAAATCGCCCACTCTTATTTTTTCAGAAACTACCACTCACACATAGTTGCATTTAAGAGTGATGCCATGTTAAGAAAAAAATAGTAATTACTTCGTATTTTTTTTTTTTTACATTTAGTGAAATTAAAATTTTATCTTGCCTTTCTCTTTAATTCAATTTTATTTATTTATAGATTTTGTTAACTTAAACTCTTAAGACTAAAATTAAATAATTAATAATAGTAAAATTTTATTATAAAAAAATATTTATTATATTTTATAACTTCAATACAATAATAATAATTATATACTTTTTTCATAATTTTTATTTATTTATGAATGTTTAAACTTAGTCCTAAAATTAAGATTAACAGAATTATTTATTTATTTATTTATTAATTTCTCCTCACCTCTTTTGAATTTTTTTCTTTTTATTTTATCATGTGATTTAATATTTAACTTTTTATTTACATTCTTTTTCATTTAGATGAGATCTACATGCATTAGTTACTGTATTTTCTTGTATTTGCTCACCTGATTGCCCTTCCATAATCAAGACTCGAATGTTACTACAAGAAAATATTATTATTATTAATGAATAAAAATTAATTATGTTCAATAAAATAAGTTAAAAGTTATAAATTTTTAATTTAAAATTAACTTAAAATTTAAACTTATAGCTAAAAACTTATAATTGTATGAATAATTTATAAAATTTAAATTATTTAACAAATTAGTTATGTATTTAGCTTATTTGTGTTAAATGATTTAAAATGATATGTAATATTATGTTAACATATTCATTGATGAATAAAAGATATTAAGTGTTAGAATTGATTTTGTCTATATTAATAATATGATACATTATATTTATTCACTGATAATATAATATTTTTGCTGTATCAATAGAATTATTTGATAATTAGTATTATGTGTTATATTTTTAATATAGTTTCACAATATCTATATTAAAATTTTAATTTTTATTAATTACACCGACTGATGTTAATGCAACACCAAATTGTTAGTATACATCATTTGTTTTTTCATGTAGTCCCAATGTGAATCTTCATTGAAGTTGGTAGGCTTCCTAATATTATAAAAGTGAGTTTTTCCCTAACCCAAGACTTCTATTTTCTAGGGAAATATTTTCTTGTATTTTGTTATATACTGCAATGCTTTTTATAATTAATAAAGTATTTGCACGAGTTAAAAATACAGTAAATCTTGATTTTAAAACTAAACGAAACTAAAGCCAATAATTAAACTTGACCCGTTCAATGAGCTTTCCTTATTCAATTTTTAAAATTTGATTACAAAGTACATGTTAAAACTTTAGCTTAAATTAACGTTGTGCTAACTTATATTTTACTCCACTAAAGACAGAGAGAAAATGCTTACTTAATATAGTTTCAAGAAGACGTAGATTTATCCAATGCGTTGGCACGAGCAAGACAACTCTTACCGAATAAAAGCCCCTTTAATTTTTTTTAATCTATAAAACATTTCCTTGTTATAATAATCAAATTGACTTTAATTAGTATAATATCCAGTAATGGGACAAGAAGTGTTCCTAGGAAAGTGAGTACAAATACACATTAAAAAATACGAAAGTCCAAGGAACAATGTTCTAAAACCTCAAGTTGGCATGTCATGGGTGAAGGAGTGAATCAACAATCTAAACAAGCTACCAAAGACAAAGATTGTCAGCAAAAATAATTTCAATAATTTATGATTATTAATAGATTAAGCTAATATACGTACGTCATTACCGTTGACAACATGTTATGATTGCATGTTGCATAGGAAAAAATAAAAAAGAAGAAGGGTAGATTGAGAAATGAGAACCTTATCTGGAACATTATGAGTCGATGCTTCTCTTGGTGCTCTTTAAGGGACCAAAAACAATTTTCATCCACTCGTCACATACCCATATCGCTTTTAGAAAAGCCAAGAGAGTCTCTGGCCACACCAACCCCTATATTACACTATTCTTTCATACTACACTTCCCACTCTGTCTCAGGGTCTGTGGCACTCATACACAGGCACATTTTCACTTCAACAAACTTCAAAGTTCACGGCTTTATCCATTTTGCTGCTCTCTATTGGTGAGTTCTTTGCGTCATTTCATTCAAGATATTTTGTGAGTGGCCAAAAAAGGGACATAAAGTACTATTTTTTATTTTATTTTATTTTTCTTTGGCTGTGAATTCTGCTTATTCTTTACACACTATGAGGAGTTAATGGTTGTGAAGATAGTCCCTTTGCAAGTAAGGGTGCTTTTTTAGTGTAACTCATTCCAATCTCATCATCACTTTTTTGTTGAGTGCTGAACCGCAGAATATGATCTTCACTGCGTTAGGTAAATCCCAAATTTCGTTTTGGTCAAAATGTAAATTTCACATTATGATAAAGTTTGGTGGTGTGATAACTATGGAATGAATAGATGTTGATCTAAGTCTGAACTTGAAATCAAATTCAAATTCTTAGTCAATTATTCTCCTATAAGTTGATTAGATAAACATATTTTATCTGATTATCAAATCATCCTTGCACATTTTCTTCAACGATTTTTTCTCTGTTGGTTTTTTGCATCTAATCTAATGTTATGCAATGTGCATTTTATGTAGTGTGGTGATGACCCAGACTGGAATGTCAGGTTTAAGTAGGAATTTGTTTAAGTAGTCATCATTTGAGTATGTTTGATGTATGATAAACATTGCTTTCTAGATTACAGTGCACTTTTCTGCTTTGTCAAATTGATGATGTAGAGGGGAAGAGGGGGTGTTTTCATGATATTTTTTGTTGAGTAAGGATCATAAAATGGTAGAGTTTGACACTTTGTTCACACTTTAAAGTTATGCTTAAAAAGTTTTGACAACTGCTTTAGAATTATTTTATAGGTGGCTTCATTAGTCATCATTTGATCGGTTGCAGGATAGTTGATAATCATTAAATTAAATTATAATGCTGCTTAGTAATTTTTTTTCATAGTATTACACAAAAATTGTATTATGTGATCTAATTTGATTCATTTTCTGGGTGGGGATTCTCATGACTACTTTATGTAGTAAAAAGCAGTAGTGCAGAACATGGCACAGATTTTGGCACCCTCTATACAATGGCAGATGAGAATCACAAAACCGTCTCCCAGTGCAACTCCCATTACATCTAACATGTGGGGTTCTTTGTTGTGGAAACAAAATAAGAAAGCTACACTTACCGGTTCTGCTAAATTTAGAGTGCTGGCAATCAAGTCTGAAAATAGCACCATCAACAGGCTAGAGAATCTACTTAATTTGGATATCACTCCATACACAGACAAGATAATCGCCGAGTACATTTGGTATTTCATTCTTCTCTGCCTTTGTTTGTATCTAGCAGTTCTGCAAATCCAATTATGAATATGAGCATACAAGGTATTTAAAATTGTGAATCTTTATTTGAAACAGGATTGGAGGGACAGGAGTTGATGTGCGCAGTAAATCAAGAGTATGTTATTTTATAAGAAAATGCTAACCTCAGCTCATGATAAGTAATTAATAATAGTAAAATTTTATTAAAAAAAAGAGTATTTATTGTAGTTTTATAAATTTAATACAGTAAATATGTAATTTTTTCATAAAAATTTTCTATTAATGGAGGCTTAAACTTTGCCCTTAAGGCTGAGGTTAACAAAACCCTATTTTATAATAAACATGCCAAGAGAAATTATTCCTACCATGTTGTCATTTTATTTATCTCATGCTATTCATGATAATCCTATACATATATTTTCATTTCTCAGACAATACCAAGGCCAGTTGAACATCCCTCTGAGCTACCTAGATGGAATTATGATGGATCTAGCACAGGACAGGCACCGGGTGATGATAGTGAAGTAATCCTATAGTAAGAATTTTGGCCCTGATACTTCTATCAGTACTTCTATTAATGTTACTCTACACCTTTTCAGTTTTATTTTTTGTTCTGTTTTTTTCCCTCAGTCCTCAAGCAATTTTCAAAGATCCTTTCCGTGGTGGTAACAATATTTTGGTAAGAGCTGTTATACTTGAAAGAGGTCTCATGTCATGTTGATTGAAATTGAAAAACAGATTTAATGAAGCTTTTTTTTTTTTTTGTTCAAAAGGTTATATGTGATGCTTACACACCAGCGGGTGAGCCTATCCCTACAAACAAGCGACACAGAGCTGCTGAAATTTTCAGTAACCCGAAGGTCCAAGCTGAAGTTCCATGGTATGTATAGTTCTCCTTATCTTGATGAATAAACAAAATTTTGTGATGATAAATTGCATGATTCTTGAATTTATTTGTTTTGGGTTTGCAGTTACCAACTATTGTTGGATTCTTGAAAATTGTAACGTAGTATCTTACTCTGATACGCCAACCACTTCTATATATGATGATTGCAAAAAAAAAAAGTGATATATGATGAGTAATAATTCCAATTGATACTCTGACATATGTCGTATTACTTATCAAGTGATGCTTAACCAAATTATGACATGGAAAATTTCCTTCTTCATTTGATAACTTACTCAAATAGAAGATAACCGAACTTTTGTGTTGAGTTATAACCTTAACAGAAAACATGCTAATGTTGATTTATGTTAATTGCTCAAAGGTTTGGAATAGAGCAAGAGTACACCTTACTTCAAACAAATGTAAAATGGCCTTTAGGTTGGCCCGTTGGTGGCTATCCTGGTCCTCAGGTAATGTCACTTCTTGTAGTGTTTTTCTTTTTTTTTTCTTTTATTCACATTTCATGGCAATTTGTCAATTCCATAATGCCGATTTAATTAGATATTCCTTCATATTTCAGGGTCCTTATTACTGCAGTGCTGGGGCAGATAAGTCATTTGGACGTGATATATCTGATGCTCATTACAAGGCTTGCCTATATGCTGGAATTAACATCAGTGGCACCAATGGGGAGGTTATGCCTGGGCAGGTATATCTATTGACGTTCCCTTTGTTTTAAGGCCTATGAATATGAACTCAGTTTTTATCATCGTTTTCTCTCTATACGTGCAGTGGGAGTATCAAGTTGGTCCTAGTGTAGGTATTGAAGCTGGTGATCATATCTGGGCTTCAAGATACATTCTAGAGGTAATTCACTTTGTTACTTATATATATATATATATATATATATATATATATATATATATGCATATATACACATACATGTTGATATAGAAAGATTATATTTTTGAAAGAATCAGTTATTAAAAAATGTCGTGATATCTTAATTCTGTGGAGGTTTTTGGCTCAATATTAAAGAAAAAAATAAAATAAAGAAGTATAAGTTGTTTCCAAGTTATAGGAGAAATTTTATTATTTTTTATACTGATATTTTTTCCTATAAGGACTTCTTAAAAAGTTTATCTAAATAGGACATTGTCTTATTTCAGGCTTTGGCTTTTGTATGGTTTTTGTTCTTATGCATGTGTATTTTAAGAAATGGCTGTTTGCACTAAGCTTGATATATTGTTTTTTATTGTGCAAACTTTCCTGAGAATTGCTTGTAGTTTTGCATCATTTCTAATGGATTATTATTAGCTGTCTTTCTTTTTAACTCTTCCTCTTCTTTCAAAGGCAGGTTTTTTTAGCACATCTTTTTATACCATTCTTAATTAATTCTTTAAGTTTTAAGATCTTGAAAGGTAATTCGGCGTCTCTTGAGAATAAGTTTGAGGGCTGGTGGAAGGTTCATGCTATTGCTTGTTATTGAAAATTGTTGATGGTCTCATGTAAATAGAACTTTGTGCTTGTTTTCATCTCTTATCCAATTTTGTATTTTATAATTAAATGGATTGCATTTTGGTCTGTCCTGGCAGAGAATCACTGAACAAGCTGGTGTTGTGCTCACACTTGATCCAAAACCAATAGAGGTACTGTAATGCTTTAACTAACAGTATTTCTTATCCTATGTTAATTATACTAATTGTTCTGGTTAAGCACAGGGTGACTGGAATGGTGCAGGATGCCACACCAATTACAGGTTTTTGGCCATGCCTTTGCCATGAATCATGAATTTACGACTGCACATGTTCTATTGACTTTCTAAATCATTAAATTGGTAAATATGAATTTTCTTTTTAGTACAAAGAGCATGAGGGAAGAAGGAGGCTTTGAGGTAATAAAGAAGGCAATTTTGAATCTATCGCTTCGCCACCAGCACCACATTAGTGCATATGGAGAAGGAAATGAGAGAAGGTTGACAGGAAAGCATGAGACAGCCGACATTAACACATTTTCTTGGGTATGGTTTCAAAATTGCCAAAATCTATTCAATTTAAAGACAGGGTAATCAAGCATGAAGTTTGTCTTCTTGTATGAAACATCCTAATAAAATTGAACTTATAGGGAGTGGCTAACCGTGGTTGCTCAATCCGTGTGGGAAGAGACACAGAGAAGAATGGAAAAGGTATATCACCAACAATAATTTTATGGGTCTGTTTAGTGAATTGAACGTACAAGCATTTAGATTTCTGATGGGGGACTAATAAGCAAGCATTATCTGACTCATTTAGCATGTTTTCTGGACTGAAGTTGCTAGTTCAAATTTTTTGTAGCTTAAACTTATTGGATTATTGCTAATTGCCAATGCAACAACTTCAGCTTATCATTAGGCTTATAGATTGGATACTCTTACCATGACACTTGGTCCCATTTTTCTTTCCTATTTCAGTGTTCTCCTTCATATGTTGCAAAATCACATGCCCTTCTTTCCCTAATTGATGTTTTTTTAGCAAATTGCCTATGTATTCCATTATCACCACTCTCATTCTAATTTTTTCATCATTTCTTTTTCTTCTTCCAAACACTTTTTTCATATTACCACATATATTACTTGTTGATCTTGCTGGTCCTCTTGATCACAGGTTACTTGGAAGACAGGCGCCCGGCATCAAACATGGATCCATACGTTGTGTCATCGTTACTGGCCGAGACTACATTATTGTGGGAACCAACTCTAGAGGCTGAAGCTCTTGCAGCACAGAAGATAGCATTAAATGTCTAAGTCTATTGATTGATGGCATTCTGGATGGAATCAGTAATTTGTGAGAAGCTAGAAAGCTCTCTCACTTTCATCTTAGATTACTTATATTCTAAAGATCTTGTTTGGACTAAAGAGGTTGTCATGCCTAGTTATTGGTTGTCATATGAAATGCACATTGTGTATCAGAAGTTTCGTTGGTTTTATTTGCTTCTGGACGAATTTTTTCATTGATGCTTGGCTATATTCAGTGTTCCCCCGGATTTTATTTTCCTACAAGTAACTGAACTTACGTTCTAAGATTCTAAGACTGAAGGCATTCAAATTTTTTTTTTCTCAACCACTTATTTGTGCTGGAACTAAGTTCAATTTGATAAATTGAGACCTCCAAACGATATAAAAAACATGGAAAGTTACATGTAACCGTGTCTGAAAGGATTCCTAGTCCCTTTCATGAGACAAACCGGATAATGGTGGAAAAGAATACAAGGCATTTATTTGTGTGTGCTTGTGCATAATGGTGACAAAAAATAACCTATCTCTAAACTGAACTACCTTTTCTGGTAATTTTTTATAAAATATAAAGGAGAGAAATACTGACTTATATGGTCATCTGGTAGGCTCAGAAAGAAAAAAGGAATTCACATATGATTAATATATTAAATTGCATACTTATAGGCTAAAGGGGACAGTGAAGATGGTATCCAAAAGGTGAAGAAAACAACTAACAGAGGGGGCATTCCGAGAATCGAACTCGGGACCTCTCGCACCCAAAGCGAGAATCATACCACTAGACCAAATGCCCTGTTTATGATTCGACTGTTTTCGTCTATCTCATGTCAATTTGTTAGAAATTTGTGCACTCCCATTTTTCGCACAGTAAGTAATATTAGGACTTGTTTGTTTGTGGCATTTGTATTCAACAATATTGTCACTATTAAAGAGAAAGAAAAGGCGAAAATGTTAACATTTTTTTCTTTCTAAAATTTAAATATCAAAATATTGATTTTAATTTTTATTTTGTTTTTGTTATTAAACGGGACAAAATGTTCAAAAAAATAAAACAATTAGGCAACTACTACAAGGTTCCTAAAGAGTCCATCCTCAACAAAAACTCGAGACAAAGGAGCTTTTTTATATTTAATACATAGCAATTGTAATATTTTATAATTTGTTGAAATATAAAAATAATGTAAATTAATTATTAGTTAGTTTCTATTAAATAAAAAGATTAAAAGATAATCAGTTTAAGTAATATTTTTTAAAGTAACATCACAAATTTAAATTTTGCAAATGTAAAAAGCCTCATTACAAAAATGACACTTGTGATTTTAATAAAAGAAAAATTAACGATTAAAATGTCCAGTTTTAGCTTCAAGCATGCTGAAAATGTCCGTAATTTTCACTTCCGTTTTATGGTTGTCATATGTATAATCCATGGCTGAAAATGACGATAATTACATTAGTCATGTGAGTATCCAAGACTCATTGGCATTGAGCCAACTTGTTATCCTTCACTAATTAAACATCTTCCTCTGATTCTGAAGCCTTAAGAAATCATATGATTACTTTCGCACACAACTCCACAGAGATTGGAGGGTAGCCACTCCATCTTCCTATTGCCTCACTCACCCATGACCTGTAACCATGCCACCGTCCTTCTGCTCGCTTTGCCATCGTCATGTTCCATTGTTTTCCCAAAACGCCCTTTCACATTTCATAGTCCCAAGAAAACCCTTTTGGCGGTGAAGCTGAAAAAGACGAACTCTGGAATAAAAGCTTCAAAGGGTGAATCAGTAAATTGGTCGCAATGGCTGCCCGCAGGGTCTCTTGCCGCTGATAAAGTTTTCAGATTGATTTCGGGTGCCACCGCAAGTCCCATTGGCCAGTTTGTGTCATCCCCCACCACCTTTCTTCACTCTATCGACCCTCGAGTTAAATTGGTCAGGGAAGCATAATTAATCACTTCATGGGTTTTTAGTGTCTGCCAAAATTTATATAAAAATCTTTGCTTTTGTTCATGCTCTGTGGAGAGTATAGATTATTGGATTGTGTGATTATTTTGGTTTTTGGATTAGCTATATTTGTTGTATGACTTTAAGAGTGTGAACAAAAATCATTTCATTTCCTGTGATATGATGTCCACTAATACTAAGTAATCACAAACAAAAAATTATGAACTTGTGATGGCTCTTCCTGGTGATAGTTGAGCAATGTGTGAGGAATAACTCATGGTGTTATTCCAAATGTTACAAAGTGTTTATTTAAGGCTGTTCATGAAACCTAAGCTTTGGGCTGATTGTATATTGTGATGAGTGATGACATATCATGTTTTTGTAATGGTAGTTGATAAAGTGTGATAGTAAGTAGCTGATAGTTGAAACATAAGAATCGGTTATCGAGTGAGCCAGTGAACTTGTTTTTGATACATGTTCTATTGCTTTCATTCAAGGTAGTCAATATCAGAATTCTTGTCAAATATTAATGGTGATGGATATTTCAGCAATTGTTAGTAGATTCATTTGTGTAGCTGGAATTTTTTAATTATTTTTTTTTTTTGGCTGTTTGGTTGTTGTGTGTTTGTGATTTTTGGTGATCAATCAGTCTGGTTTTACAGGTATGGCTTTTAGCTCTGGTTGTTTTACCAGCAAGGTCACATATAATTATGCGATTTGGACTAGTGATATACTTGACCATGCTTTCCATTTGGGTTTTACCAAAAAATACTTGGAAGGTAAGTAATTTTTACTCCTTGGCTTATCTAGCACGAGGAGTGGATTGATCAATTTGCTTAGTTACAGTAAGTTGATCATAACTTTAAGGGGATAGTTGAGATTTAGTAGTACAGGGGTATTTAATCTATCGTTTAAGGTTTGCATTGTGTTTCATCTGATGTTCACTGTATATATTTTTTAAAATGATCATGTTAATTTCCTATGGACAAAACTTAGATACAACTCCATAGATATTGTTGGAATTATTCTCCAATCAAAATTAACATTTCATCTGGTTAACTGCTGTCATTTTAGTTACCAAGATGAAATGCTAATTTTAATTGAAAAACAGTTTCAACAGTACCAACTGTATCTAAGTTTTATCCTTTTCTGATCCCCTGTTTTCATAAATCAGAACACTGTATTTCTCATTCTTAATGCTTATTAATTTGAACTAGCTTGTACCTTATCATAAAATACGTACACCTTTCCTTTATTCACTGTTGTTTTTATCTTGAAGCTGTGTTAATTTGGGAAGTTTCTTGCTACTTTTTATTTGTAGGATCAATTGGGAAGAGTTTATTTCTTATCAGGATTGTTATTCATTACATTAGGGCTGGGATCAGATGGTGTGCCTGCCCCTGTTCAGATGAGAACTCCACCACCTGCAATGATGGGGCTTCCTAGTCTTCCTGTATCTTTAGCAGGTTATTCATATGTAATCGCAAAGTTAGGACCACTAAGCTTTACCAGGAAAGGCTTATCTGTAGCAAGCACCGTTGCATGTTTGACTTTTACTGTAAGTTGTTTCTGCATTTTTGTGGCTTTTTGCCCCCATTTACGGTGTTTTTGGACATTTGGTGGAAACCATGCTGTAAAAGCCTTCTAAAACAACAATTCTTTTTTTTTTCTTGACTTCTGAGAATTCGGTCCACATTTCCTTGGAAGGTATTTCAAAGTGCAAGTCTTTGCCTCACAACTACAACCCCAGAACAACTGGCGTTTGCACTACGATGGTTTATGCTCCCTCTGAGATACTTAGGTGTTTCTGTGTCAGAAATTGTGCTTACACTTTTACTGTCATTGAGGTTTATCACTCTTGTTTTTGATGAGGTAAGAAGAGTAAGGGTTTTAAATACATACATAAACTTAGTTTTGATCTCAGTTATACTAATAGCTTGATTTAATTGTTTCGAAGATGTACCTTTTACTAAAACTCCCACACATCAAAAATGTAAAATTACATGGGACAAATTGTACTATGCATTGTTGGAGATTAGATCAAATTTATGGATATTATGGGGTTGAAAACAGTGCTGTAAATAATATCTTCCTGGTTTCCGTAGTCTTGAGGTACATTTACACAATAAATGGAAGTAAAATTGGAAATTCCATCGGCAACTTTAAAAACTGTTATAACCCAATTAACCTAACTTTTAAGTTTAAGCTTTTCATTTTCCTTTACTATTCTCACTAAATATCCGTAGTTTTGTTGCAGGTTCGTAACATAGCTTTGGGGATTGTATCTCGTAGGGTAAATTGGAAACAGCTGACTGTTATGGAGACAATTGATAGTAAGTAAATATTGCTAAGTATTCCTCATTTTCGGTCATTGACAAATTATTGTTTTGTTTTAGACTCTAGTCAGCTTTCCAACCAACTAGTTGATGAGTATCATCTCTATAATGACTGTGCATAATCTCATTCAGATTCTCTTGGCTTTACATTTGATTTGTACAAATTGCTATTATGCATTAGAAATTAACACAAGGAAATGCTTATCCTAACCTGTTTGTTTAGTGTATTTCCAATTCTGTGACAACGTTTATGAAACTGTGAATCAACAGCAAACAGTATACCCACTGATGATGCCACATTTACTTCATTCAAACAGCACTTACATATTCACATTATATGATTGTCTAAAAAATAAATAATTTGTATAATTCTATACTGATCTAGTTATTCACTACATTAATGATAATATTTTGTTATATTAATATGGTCAGTGTATCCAGAACTGAATATTTGGACGGGTACATGACTTGCTGTTGTTACCTTCTATGTGAAGTCAGTATTTATAATAATCTATGCGAGTCTGATCCTGAACAAAATAACTGAAAAATTGGAAGTTTATCTGTTTCTTTTGAATGGTGGTAATTTTTTTCTAAGCTCTCTTTAGAAATCTAGTGATCTTTTGTTGCTATCTTGCTGGACTTTCTATTCTCCACCTGTACTACGAACAGATATATGTAGCTTTGACTAAATGACACAGAGTTCCAAAATACCAAGGTTTAACATGCAATTTTATCAGGATAATACTTGCTGGTAGTTAGTATGGGAAACTTAGTTCTGCAGTTGACAATCTGATTTTTGATTAGGTTAATATTTAACGGATTAACCTGAAGCTTTTACTAGAAGATATTTCTTCAGGGTCATGATTATTTTCTTTTGTCCTTATATAACTTTGCAGTTTTCTTTAACTACTTCCGGCGTATCTTCAAAAATATTTTCAGCCATGCCGAGCAAATTTCTCAGGTTTGTTTAAATTTACTATGCCCCCTTCTGCTTTTTCAATGTTGTTTGACACTTTGACGTGCTTCAGCTATCTTCAACTCATTCTAGAACTGTTGAATAACTGGATAACTTGTTTTGAATTCATTAACTATTTTGAAGGTTTTACAGGCTCTCGCTTAGAAAACATGTTACTTTCAGTTCTGGTATATACAAAAAGTAAAACAGAAATTTGTCCTTGTGTTTGCTTCATAGTTTGAACTTTATTTTTATTTCATTAACAATGTTGAGTTAAAAAAAATTATTAAATTAATCATACAAATTGCAAAATCAATTTCCCTGGACATATGCCTCTCATTACAAACTGACCTGTCAACCCTAATCTGCTGTTGACATTGTATTCTTCATAAAAATTCAAAGGGTGTCTTCTGACTAACATAAAAATAAAATTATGCAGGCTATGATAGTCAGAGGTTTTAAAGGGGATGGCGGTGCTCATAAAATTTACTTCTTGTCAGAATCATCTTTTGGGATGGCAGATATTGCATGCTTGATGTGCTTGTCAGTTGTCATAGGAGCCGCTATCCTGTCGGAGTACTACCTTGTCTAATAAGACATGCCACTCATGCATCTGTAAGAGCATTCTGCATTTATGTATGTGTGTTTGTAAGTATTTTTATTATTCATTCAATTTCTCGTAATATTAGCAAGTGAAAAATCATTAGGATCGGTTGAAGATATGAAGGGGAGGATATGATGCAGCAGAAAAGATCTAACGATGAACTGAGGAAAATTTGGATGGTTTCTGATGTTATCTTTTATCAGATATTGTGTGGATTGGACTTCTGATGACATTCTTTCTTACCTGTTTCAAAGATTTTTATAGGTCATTTGTTTATTTCTTGTGTTTGGTATAATTATAGTTTCTTGAATGCACTTACTCATACTGTCTATGTTACAGTTTGAATCAGTTTACGTTTTTAAATAGCAGGACTGATTTAGTTGAACCGTCACATTTTGTCTAGACTCTCTTATGGAGATATAAACCAAGTTCTTTACAAATATGCCTTTATACGGAATATTCCTAAGCTTAATAATTGTTATTATAGTTAAAATGCTTTAATAATAATGTGAAAACATGATTTAATGATTGTGCAAGAAATATATTTGTTTTTGACCCTCTTTGCTTATGTATGGATTTGGAAAAAGAAAAAAAGATTACTTATTTTAGAGTATGTTTATAACGCTTATAATGAATATGTCTAAATAATGACAAAAAAAAAATAAAAAATCATATAATTCATGTGTACAACGAGCATTAGTTACCTCAATTGACTCGTAATATCCTAAAAGCAATTTAAAAAATATCTTATGCTTTATCACGTATTTGGTCATAACCAAATCTTGAAGAAGAAAACAAGTTATTCTAAATTTGATTTTAAGTGATTCTATATTTAGTAATTCTGTTCTAATCTTAACTAAGGATATACTTAGGAGTTGAGTTTGGGAAAGGGAGGGGTTAAGTGTAATTAATCATTATTTATAAGTTATTTAATTAGGAGGGAAGATTTTGGAGAGCTTTTTTAATGCTATTTTTTTGAGTTCTCCAAATTTAAGAGTTTTCTCTCTCTCACTCTCTTATACTCTTTCATAAGTTAGATTTTAACTTTTTTTTTCTTTTTTTTCAAATATTAGTTTTTCATGTGAGAATTTAAAAAAAAATTGTAAAAATAAAAATACTAATTTTAAAATTATTAATTTTTTAGAAAGAAACATATTTTTTATTTTATAAAATTAAAAAAATATAAATATAAATTATAAATTATAATAATATTATTTATATAATTAAACCCTTTATTACCTACCTCTCTCAATAATAAACATTCAACTAAGAAAAGGGTTTAACCTTATTCCCCCTCCCTTCCTCTCTCATTATCTCCTTCCTCTTCAAACCCTTCTCTCTCTCTCTCTCTCTCTCTCTAAACTTCCAAATAAAACTTAAGTGAATATAAAGGTGATTATTATACATGTTACAAATTATACAATGGGGTTAAAGTGACTAAGTGTAATTTGTTATTTTTGCCAATAAAAGATATATTTTTACCCTTTTGATAAAATGAGACTATTAAGTGCATAGCAATGTCAAAATAATATTAAGAAAAATTTATTATGTAATACAATTTTAATTATTGAAAATTATAAAAATTATATTAATTATTATTTTTATTTAATATTTCTTTGTTATGCTTTTATAATTTTCAATAAATTAGTCTAATATCTAAAAATGTGTGTTAAAAATAAACAAAATTTAGTATAGTATCAAAAGCATTGTTGACGTTGTTCTTCAATTAAAACTGAAGTTTTATTTTGCTAATCTTTTGGTTTATTAAAAATAATTCATTCTTAACACTCCTCTAAGGTTAATAGAAAATGTTGATATTATTTATAAAAAAATATATTAAAAAAACTAAGACTTAAGCTAAACATGTTCCCTGTGATGTATTAATCTAAATGTATTGATAAATTAACAAAATTACTTGATAATATTTTATTGCAAAAATGTTCTATGACTTGACATTCTTATCTTTTGAGTAAAAGTATAGGTCAGTAGACTTTATACATTGTTCATTATATTAAAATATAAAGATTTTCTTATACCAGTATAAGTTTAAAAACTTTTATATTAAATTTAAATTTTTTATTTAACTTAAATTTAACGGTCAGTGAAGTAAAATATGCAAAAAATAGATTGACTTAAATAACTGTTTTAAAAGATAGTTTTAGTTGAACTTTTATTTAGTTATAAACTATTTATTTTCAAATTTAGATACTGATTTATTTTATGTAATTTTTTTTATTCTCGTATAATAAAAATATTTATCAAAATAAGTAAAATTAGTTCAACTTAGATAATATTTTTTATAATTTAAATATTAATATTTTTTTCAACACAATTCACACTTATGTAAAGTATTTAATTACTTAAAAAAAATATATGTCGTAATTACCTTAAAATTTAAATATAAATAATTTTTTTTCATGCAATTTTTCATCTCTATATAATATAAATATTCATCTTTTAATATTTTAATATATTGTTATGCAAAATTTTGTCCACTATATATATATATGTATTTTTATATTAAAATAATATTATATATGTTTTACATTGTCCGTAAGTATGTATTTCTGTATATAATTTTAGAATAGTACACATTATTTACTTACATAATTTAGATATTAATTAAATATTTACCTATATTAATATATTGTTGCAAAAATATTTCATTCAATTGATAAAAAAAAGTTGTGCATTTATTTTAAATATTATTTTTTCAAAAACAATAATTAAATCTGTATAATATAACAACAAATATGATGAAAATTTAGAATTTTACATTAAAAATATAGAGTTAATAATGTCATAAAAAAGTATTATTTTTTATTGAAATGATTCATAAAAATATTTATTGGTCTAAAAGGAAAACATGAATGAAGTATTTAATGCTCTTAATGAAAAGAGAGAAAACATTTAAAGGAACGTGGGCTTACAAAAAAATTTATTACTCTAATGAAAGGTGGACGGTAGTAATTAGCATTTAAATGTATAGTACAATAATTACATTATATATATACATATATATATATATATATATATATATATATTGTTAACTTTGAAGATTAAGTTTAAGTATTTATAAATAAAAAAATTTATAAAAAAATATATAATTATTAAATTGAAGTTATAAAAGTATAATAAATTATTTTTTTAATAAAATTTTATTATTATTAGCTGTTTATCCTCAGTTCTTAGAGTTGAAGTTAACAAAATTTTATATATATATATATATAATTTTATTTATAAAGGTATATAATACATATTTTGTAAAATGTGTAATAATATATATTAAATATATTTTATTAAATACTTTAAATAATTATTACAAAAATATGCATTGAATGAATTTTATAATTTTGAGATGAAAGCATTTTTATTTTAAATTTTTTAATATATATTGTTGGCTCTTGGACGCAGATTAAAAATATTTATAACATTAGTGAAAAAAGTTAACACCAAATTAATATTTATTTTTATGTTTAAGAGATTAACCAATTCTATTACGAAAAGCTTAGAAAAAAAAGCAACTGACACAACATAAATAGGTATGGGTAAAGGAAAAGATTGAAACGGAAAAGGGTTAGCGGTTGAAATTAAACAATGTAGATGCATGATAATGTAATGAGTGCTGATAATAATAACACTTAAAACGATGAGTTAAATTATCGGTTACCTCACTTAGTGGTAATATAAAAGCAAATGTATTGGACCGCATATTATATTGCACACGCATTCGTATTAATGCCTTCGCGTATATAATTTTAAATATTTTAAAACATTAATTTAATAATTAATTCGACAAATTTAATGTTTTTAAAAATTATTAAGTAAAATCAAAAAAATTTCTAGAATAATTTGACCATTTCTCTTTTTCTCTCTCCCATACAAAATATATATTACTCTATATAGTATAAAAATATTGTTTATTTTAAAATGAAGTAAAATATTTATTATAATTTATATATAAATATTAATACATTATTATAAAAAATCTACGTGATTAAAAAATAATCTGATTGTTTTAAATATTAATTAAATTTTCAAAAGAAAATAATTAAATGAAAATATATAATATATTTAATAAAATAATACATGGTATGAATTTTGTTTGGAATGATTGTTTTAAAAAATTATTGGTTAAAAAAAGTAGATAAAAAGTCCAACCCTCATAATAAAAAGGTAGATAATAGTATTTATTTTTTAAATAATTGATACAATAATAAGCTTAAAAATTGATAAATAAAAAGTCCATATATGCAGTGAATAAAGGAATAAAAAGTCTCCGTATGTAATGAATAAAACGTTAAACTCATCACTTTCATGGACACGTCAACTATTATTGTACAAAATTAAGGTTTCAAATTTATTAATGAGAGCAAGAAATGAAATGTATACATGTTTAATCTAATGTGTATAAATGTAAATATTTTTTATGTTTGACATAATAAACTTAATAAAAAAAGAATAAGTGTGAATGAGATGAGGGGTAAGAGAAAATAAAAATGATAACACCTATTTGTTGAAGTTAAGAGAAAAAGAAAGAAATAAATTATGAAATATTAATAAGAAATAAAAGAGAGAAAAAAATATAAATAAAAAAATTGAAAGTTTGTTAAAATATATTATATCTTTAGTTAGAATTCATAAAATAAAGAAAATGAAGAATGATTTTTTAACAAAGTTAATATTTATAAGAAAAAAATGACTTATTTAAAGCATTTTAAAAAATTAATGAATTGATATGAAAATAATAATAAATTCATAAATTAAGGAATTATATACTAATTTAGCTATTTAAAATATTGTTAATATTGAAGAGGAGTAATTAAAATAGTATTTATTTTTAAAATCTACACTTGTATTAAATATATTTTTATAAAATTTTATTTTTTACAAGTGTTTAAATTTAATTTTAAAAATTAAAAGTAAAGTACCATAATATATTTAACAAATAACATATCTAACCTGTTGAAAAGTGAAATATATACCGTATAAGTTGATTGTCAATTCAGGTCCTATCATTAGAGTCAAAATAACCACAAAAGTTTGAATACAGATTTGGTGTAGTTTACACGGAAATTGAACGTCCAGTTCTTTATTCGCTTAAGTTATTTTGACAAGATTTAAGCGATTTCTACAATTTTTACTTAAGTCCATATGCACTAGTTTAAGCGAGTAATACATGCATGAAGCAAGACAATAAACTAAAGCGAGTATTTAATGCGCTTAAGCTAAAATGTACGTACTTAAGCCAAAAATAACAGAGAGCCTATCTTCAAGGATTACAAACTGACTTAAGTGTACTTGATTTGATTTAAGCTGGTAAGTTGTGAGCTTAAGCGCACATTTGTAAGGCTTAAGCGAGTAAATGGTGAGCTTAAGCGATATCTTAACGGCTTAAGCTTAAAAAAAAATAGAGAGCACACCTCCCAGAATTACACTTTTGCTTAAGCGTTGTCATTCTAGCTTCAGTGGATAAACCAATCGCTTAAGCGGATAGGTTTTATCTTGAGCAAAAATTGTATAAAAATAATACAAAGAAAATATTATTTTGGACTAATAAGTTATAGAACGACTTAAGTGATCCAATACCAGCTTAAGCGAAAACGAGTTAGTTTAAGCGAGTATTTGGGGCTTAAGCGAGTATGCAGGAAAATTGAAAAAACAACTTAAATTGATACACATGGATACATCACTTCTGAAAACAAAATACATTTGTCATTTATATAATTATTTTTAGCAAAAGGAAACAAAATGATTAAGATACAACAACTTTTAATTATTAATCAAGGATTGAATAAGTTGTGTCATCTAAAGGTTCCTGAAAAAAAAAACATAAATCCATAAAAAAAATAATACAACGAATGAGAGAAAGAATTAAATTTTCATTTTGAAATTTAATAAACTTACGGTTAATAATGTAGTAAAACTGAATTGGTTGTTCAAAGCTTGAGGAGGATGATAAGATAAAGATGTTGAACAATGTATGTCACAAGGTTCAGAAGGAGTGGGTTCATATTCCTAAAATATTTACCAAATAAACACCATATGGTTAATGAGGAACCAAAATTGAAATTAATGCATTGATAAATTGATTGATATATGTACCTCAGCATGATTGAGATATTATCAAATGATACTCTGCATGATTTTTCTTGATTGACTATAGTGATGACATATTAAAATATAAGAGGAGATTCAATCCTCTCTGATATGCAACATGCCAAGAATGAAGTAAATTCTTGTTGGAAATGGTGAACATAGGATGTGTGTAAATTTTTTCCATTTGTATTAAGATGGGAGATATCTCATATCTCAACATTGGTAGTTTATATCAAGACTCATACTCACAGATTATTTCATTGTAACGTTTCTCTTCAACTATAAGTTCAAAGTGTTAAAAGAATTGTTTAATGCTAACATCACTCACACATCAGATCTCTGCATACCTCGGGCCTACCTTGTCTTCAGCATTATGGAGAATCTCACAATCAATAATTGTAACAGTGATTTCTGAGGAGTTCACCAGCTTATTATGTTCACCAACTCCCCTACTGCATCTGCAACAAAGCCCTTGGGCTTCCCAGCATTAATCATTACTTTATGTGCTACTCAAGGTGTTTGATACCAAACAATCCAACACCAAGCATCAAGTTGAAAAAATCTATAAATGCTCAGTTCATAAACAACTATTGCATCAACCAATTGGACCAGCCACAACCACATCCAGCTTCCGATCCTTCTTCATCAGTACCACCATCAGCAGCACCATCCATCCATAAAATGACACCCATGGAATGGTGTATTACACAACATCTGAATCAAATACAGCAACAAATGGAGGACAATAATCGGGCATATACACTACTAGATGGCGGCAAACCATTGAACCTACATTAGCCTTAATGAATCTTTCTATCGCTTTACCCTACACCAGTATGCAGGAGAGACTTCAACATTTCCATGACCAACCCCAGAGGATTTTGTAGCTATAGTATCATGGCCTAGAGATACACCTTCCTTCCCAAATAAACCTAATGCAAATCATGAAGATGATGGACCACAAGGAGAGGAAGCAGAAGAAAGAGGAGAAGGAGAAGGAGAAGTAGAAGAAAAAGAAGCACAACCTGATCATGAAGGTGGTGATGGGGAAGGAGACCACTTGAAGGACAACTAGCCTATTAATGATGATGTTGCTTTAGAAGATGCATGAACACTTTGTATTTTCTTCATTTCCTTTTTAAAGTTTAGATTTTAGTTTATGTTTGGAGTTAGTTCACATTGTAAAGTTTCAAGGACTTATTTAGTTTATTGCAGCTAAATTATGAAATTTTACTTTATTTATAAATATCTAAATTCCTTTTAATTTGATTCACTTTTATAATTTGTTTGACTTGTTTACTAAATACAACCAACAAATTACCTTATAAATTTAAACTTGTTGTATCTTAATCATTTTATTTCCTTTTGCCAAAAACAATTATGTAAAGGACAAATGCATTTTGTTTTCAGAAGCGTGTATCCATGTCTATCAATTTAAGTTGCTATTTTTCAGTTTTCCTGCATACTCGCTTAAGCTCACAATGTTCGCTTAAGCTAGTTTTGGTTCGCTTAAGCCATTCAGTAATATCTTAAGCTAGTTTATCAGTCCAAAAAGTATTTTCTCTGCATTATTTTGATGTAATTTTCGCTCAAGCTAAAACATATCCACTTAAGCTGTTAGTTCATCCACTTAAGCCAAACCATGCACGCTTAAGCCAGTTTATAATCCTGAGAGGTGTGCTCTCTGTTTTTTTAGGCTTGAGTCATTAAGATATCGCTTAAGCTCATCATTTTCTCGCTTAAGGCTTACAAATGTGCGCTTAAGCCCACAACTCACCAACTTAAGCCAAATCAAGCACGCTTAATTTGTAATCTTAGGAGATAAGCTCTCTGTTATTTTTCGTTTAAGCACGTATATTTTATCTTAAACACATCAAACACTTGCTTTAGTTTATTGTCTCGTTCCATGTATGTATTACTCACTTAAATCTTCATTCGCTTAAGCTAGTGCATATGGGCTTAAGCAAAAATTGACAAATGGCTTAAGTCTTGTCAAAATGGCTTAAGTGAACAAAGAACTAATGTCTAGTTCCTGCGTCAATTATTCTGGATATGTATCCCAAAAGTTCCAAAGCTAAAATTAGGGCAACTTAATTAAATAAAAAAAATTATTATTTTTTTGGTTTAAATTAGAAAGTTGTAAACTATTGGTACAAGATTCCACCATTCACCGTGTTAAAATTTTAATAATATACATGGTTGACCTCTTTTTTTTTTAGTAAAATCTTCTCATACTCGTGTGTCTCTTTAAAATTCTAAAATAAAAATACTTTCAAACTATTTTATTTATTTTATGACTTAGAAAACTTTTTAATTATTAAATAGATAAACTAGTAGATTTTTTTATGTTGTTAAAAAAATAGAAGCATATATATTTTTATTTAATATGTATTTTATAAAATTTAAAAATTAAAAATATATATATAACGTATAGCAAAACTCCTAAAGTAATAGAAGTCTCCTCGTTACCAGGTAGTATTTTTGAAGCGATGACTACGGATACCATTTTGAAACTTATTATTGAATTG
Source organism: Abrus precatorius (assembly GCF_003935025.1). NCBI lineage: Eukaryota > Viridiplantae > Streptophyta > Magnoliopsida > Fabales > Fabaceae > Abrus > Abrus precatorius. The sequence goes on along the minus strand of NW_020874292.1, from coordinate 26,809,629 downwards.
GATATTACATGGATATTGGTTTTCCTGGCCATTCCTGACAACAATGATTAATAACTTTATAAATAATTTTTATAAAAAATTATGACATTTATTATTTAATAAAATTAATATTATTGATATTTGCCAAAGGCAGATTTCAAATTCAAGACATGATACATACGTCTTTTTAACTTCTGCTACTTTATTTTAAATTTTTTAATTATATTTTTAAAATATTAATTTTTTTTATAGATAAAACAAATATTATTAAAGAGAGTTTAAGAGGAACTCAAAACTCATATACACAAAAAAATTACTTATTCAGAAAAATAAAAAACAAAAATATACTTATACAAAGTTAAGACGGATGTAATTTCGCGGGTTTAAATACCAATCAGCTAACAACATAATAGTTTCTCTCTTACTAACAAGTGATAGTCAATTCCAATACCTCATAATAATAGAATCTAGGACCTCCCTCTCATCTAAAATACCATTAAAAAACATAATTATATTTCTATGTAATCATAAAGATTTAAACTTTTAAAATATTAGTAGTTCATATAACTATATTTTTTTTTGCTAATAAAAACTTTCTCTGTTTCCTTAACGCAACTCCTTATATTGATGTTTACAAAATATTATCACGACTACATAGATTAATTGATAGAAACTATTCTAAGTTGACTAATGATATTAATTGCATTAAATTTCAGTATATTTAATTTTTTTTGTCTTCTGTCTTACAATTCAAGCCTAGACAAGTATAGTATGGCCCAGGCTAAAGTTACCGAATTAATTAATAATGAAAATTTTTATCAAGATAATATCTGTATGAGTCCATTATTTATTCAATTTAATACTTTTTTTATAAATATCAAGTTTTATTAATTTAATTGTTGATTTAAGAGTTCTTAATAAATAAATTAAATTTTATTAATTTGAAAATTTATTTGATAAATAAGATTTCTTCATCCGAAGCTGATTTTGAGATAAAATGATCCAATAAAAGGTCACTAAATTGTATAACATTTGATCTAATTTACAATTATATGATTTAATTTTTTTAATTAAAGATGTTAAAATATATTTTTACCTCATATAAATATGAGATCAGATCAAATGATATATTTTATCACTTTTTTACCATTAAAAATTTTATTAATTTAATTGTTAAATTATTTAATATTATCATAATTATTACATACATAATATCTTAAAAGATTAATTTATTTATAGATAAAATTAATATTTTTGTCCTTTGTCTTTATGGTATGTTTCAAATAATTTTTCTCATTAAAATAATGATTATATTAAATTTTTGTTTTATTTACACTATACTGTTATCATCTTCTTTAATTTCACTCTAACTCAAAATTTTTATCATTGTTTTTGGCACCTCTTATTGAAGCTTCACAATCGTGTCAATGGTAGCAACAATATTTTTCTTTGAGTGATAGAGACATTATCTCTCAGTGTGAGGTTTAAGACAAAAAAAAAATGAGGAGGAAGAAGAAAATGAATTAAAAAAAGGAAGATGAAGGGAAGAAAAAATAGGTAAAAACGATGCAAATTAAAGATATGAGGAATACAATGAAAAGTAAATATGAGATAAAATGAAATGATATTTTTATTACTTTTTTATCATTAAATTTTTTTATTAATTTAATTGTTAAATCATTTAAAATTACCATGATTATTGCATACATAATATCTTAAAAGATTAATTTATTTATATGTGAAATTAATATTTTTGTCTTCTACATTTATGATAAGTTTTAATTTTTCTCTCTCAATTTTTTATAGTTTATTTTAATCATCTATTTTTTTTTAGAAATATTTCAAATAGATTTATTTTATTTTTTTTGCTAAAAATATTGATTCTATTAAAATTTTTGTTTTTTTTACATTTCTACTATTAAATAAAGGTGGTAGAAGAGTTAGTACACTTGTCTTTATCAAAATTTTGAAATATAGGAGCCAATATCATCCTTGAAGGTGCTTAAAAATTGGAGAGTTGAACAGCATAGAAGTTCCGAATCTAAGAGAGTTGAATTGAAAGTTGAAATAGATTAGAAATGGAGTTAAATTGGACGTGGATAATCGCTACCGTTTTGTTAGCAGGCTACGTGTATGCGTCTATATTTTATAAGGGACTAAATGGCTGCTATTATGCTCTCAAATTAGGGAAGAAGAAGCATTATTCCCTTCCTCCCGGTGATATGGGATGGCCTCTTATCGGCAATATCGTCTTCTTCATGAGACTTTTTTACTCTCAAGACCCCAATTCCTTCTTGGACAATCTTGTTTCTAAGTATCTTCTCTGTTTTTAATAGCAAACTTTGATTAATGTAATAATCATGAAAAAAAAATATTTTTACACCTCGTTTCTTAATTTTCAGATATGGACGCACTGGAATCTACAAGACCCACATATTTGGAAATCCGATCATCGTCGTGTGTGCTCCTGACACTTGCCGTAGGGTGCTGATGGATGACAAAAATTTCAAAATGGGATACCCGAAATCCCTGAGAGAGGTGTTACGATTAGGATCTTTGTATGACATGTCCAGTGAAGAACACAAGCGATTTCGGCGCCTAGTCACTGCTCCCCTCACGGGTCACAGTGCATTAGCTATGTACTTAGAGCGTATAGAAGACGTTGTTATAAATTCCCTTGAACGAATGGCCAGCATGAGTGAACCAGTTGAGATATCTGGAGAGATGAGTCACATTTCCTTCAATATCATTGCTCACGTCGTCATTGGCTCCGAGAATCAGTTCACCATTAACAAAGTTGCAGAGAGTTTTTCTGCAATGGTTGAGGCCTTAATCTCTCTCCCAATCAATGTGCCGGGTTTTGCTTTTCACAGAGCACGCAAGGTATCCTACTATTTACTAATTATAAGAATACACCATACATTGCATCGATATGAACGTAAAGAGGTTAACATTAATTTGGTTTTTACATGTGTTACATGATTTTAATTTGTTTTTTATGGGTAATTTTTTTTTAATTTAGTCTTTCCACAATAGGATACGTTATAACATATTTTTGTTAGTTAAATTATGTTTCGATTCTGATATATGTTATATATTTTCAATTTAGTCTATGTAGGAATTTTTTAAAAAAATTTAATTTCTAATAGGTAATAATTTTTAATTTAATATTGCATAACACATATATAAGGATTAAATTAAAATTTCATAACGACAAATCTTAATGTCAAAGATTATTTTAATTTTCTTTGCACGAATAAATTAAAATTTTTCGCCTGTTAAAACCAAATTAAAATAATGCAACACATATATAAACCAAATTCATGTTTTTATCATATAAATATCGGATATATGGTATACTACATAAATATGATTTTTTAAAATTATGCATGTAAGATAAGATATGATAAATTATTACTAATTTTATAAATTCTTCATGCTAGTGATTTATTTTTAATATAATTAATATTTATATTATTTTTTTATTATCATCAATTTTTACTCTTAAAAAATTTATTAAAAAATAATTATAATTATAATTTAATTTAAATAAAATTATATTTAATTTAATTATTCTTTTGTTATTTTTAAAAAACTGTATATAACTTTATTATAATATTAATTAACTTATTTTTAATAATTTTTACATATAAATATTAAATTTACTAATTTAACAAATATTTTTATAATATTATCTTTATAATTCTTATATCAAGATATAGATAAATTGAGCATTAATAAAAATATAATATTAATTAAATTGGTGTAAATTTGATTTAATTATTAAAAAATTTAAAATAATATTTAAATTAATATAATTTATATTATAAAAAATATTAAATGAAGTAACTTAAATTAAATTTATTTTTAAAATAAGTGAATTATTTTCCTAAAAAGTATCTAAAAAAAATTAATGATTATATAATCAAACTTAATATCAAGACGATATAGATAGGTGGATAGATAGAGGTAGAATTATTTTATTTAATAATTTTTTATTTAAATATATTTTTTAAAGTAAAAGTAAATACTAATTATAAAATGAACGCTTAATTCATTTAAAATTTAATATATATGATTAACATAAATATATCATAATTTTCAATAAAATTTAATATTGATAGGAATTATTGTTAAAAATAACTTTATATATAAAATATTCATTATTTAGCATGGATGAAATCTAGACGTCTCACCAATTTTAAAATATCCGTACATATTGAAGTTCAACGCATTATACAAATTTATGTGAAAATTGGATGTTGACTTTCTATTAGTTTCTTGTTAAGAAGGGCATTACACATAATTTAATTGCATTTGCACGTATAATTAGGCAAGTGAAGACTTGGCAAGCATAATTCGACCTATTGTGGACGAAAGGAGAAGGATGATAATGGAAAGTGGTCGACGAGAAGGGAAGATAGATCTTATGGATATTCTTCTGCAAGACGAAGACGAGACTGGTTGGAAATTAGAGAATGAAGACATCGTCGACTTCTTGATAACATTTCTATTTGCTGGTAGTGAGGGCACAGCCACCTCTATGATGTGGTCACTAATCTATATTTCGGAGAATCCCCATGTCCTAATAAAAGCCAGGGTATGTGAATCACATCATATATATAACATTTTATCAAATCACTGGGCACTTGCATGTCATGTCCATTGCTACATTAATATCATATGGGTATCCTATTTTTGTTTCTCATAGGAAGAGCAGGAACAAATTATGAAGGCGAGACCACCGTCACAGAAACAATTAAGTATTAAAGATATTAAGCAAATGGTTTATCTTGCTAATGTAAGTGAATATGACTTAAGGAAATGATATATACTGGAAATATTCGTTCTAAATCAAACTAATATATGAAGGCAAAAACAAGATATCACAAAAAGAATTTGCACCTCGTTATATCTTGCAGGTAATCGATGAAACGATTCGACGGGCAAATCTCGGCATTTCAATTTTTCGAGAGGCAACTTCTGATGTGGAGATGAATGGTTATGCACATTTAATGCTAATTTTGACTTCCTGTTTTAAGTTGTATTAAGATGTTGAGTCTTGTTACTTAGTAATTTAAGAATAATATTAATGTTTTGAATTAAAATACTTTTAATTTCTTAACACAATGGCATTGATTAATATTTCGTTAACTTGTTTCCGCTCGATCAAAGAAATTTATGTTGGGTATCATTTGCATAACTTAATTAGTACATTTGCAGGCTACATAATACCAAAAGGGTGGAAAGCGTTAGTTTGGACAAAAGCTAATCACTGGGATCCTGAATATTACACAAATCCATTAGAATTTAATCCTTCAAGATGGGAAGTAAGTATGATTAATGCGATGTTACTTCTTTCTGTCTCGTTTGTTCTCTTATATGAATAAAAGTGCATTTGCTTTGGCCTTTCATTTTATCCACAGGATAACAGTACCAAACCGGGAACCTTCCTTCCCTTTGGAGGTGGACTTATGCACTGTCCTGGAAGCGACTTAGCCAAGCTAGAGATTTCTATACTTCTGCATTTTTTCCTCCTCAATTACAAGTTTGTGTTGTTCTAATTTTGCTGCTTCATTTCTTTCTTTTTTTCAACCCATGGATCTTTGGGATATTATACAAGTTTGGCTAATTAAACTAACACATGCAAACGGGGAGAGAATACAGGAATTTGTGTTAATACGTGTAAATTTATATTTTAGAAGAATCATACTAACAACATGCGTTTTTGGGTATATTTTGAAAAGAACAAATTCATAACTTATTAGCAAACTGTCTATATAACAGATGGGTGTGAGTGCTAGTAATTTCAACTATTTATGATTAATTGTAATAATTAAGATTACTAATTAATTATATTTTGCAGGTTGGAGCGGGTGAATCCAGGATGTCCTATTAGATATGGTATAGGTGTTAAGCCTATAGATAACTGTTTGGCTAAAGTAATGAAGATTTCTTGATGTTCTAGTGAAACCCTTCAATAAATATATCTTATGGGAATGATGTAATCAGTTTACTTTGATAAGGATATGATGTTGAAAAGATATTATAAGTAACTATGGAATCAAAATTTCTCAATTGCTATTATTTATATATACATCTTATATGTCAATGAAATAAAATTTGAATATTCTCACTACTAAAAAGTCTGTTTATACAGACAGATTTACAGACGGATTTTTAGAGCATTACAGACGGTTTTTTCTATTACAGACGGATATAAACCGTCTGTAATATCCTCGTCGGTAAATAATTACAGACGGATTTAAAAATCTGTCTGTAAGTTACAGACGGTAGAATCCGTCTGTAAGTTATAGATGGTAAAATCCGTCTGTAAATCACAGACGGGAAAATCCGTCTGTAAGTCACAGACGGAAAAATCTGTCTATAAATTACAGACGGAAAAATTCGTCTGTAATCCGTCAGTGATATATTTTACTATAATTGATATTTTTTTATTTGTATAAATATTTATTTCCTACTATTCTTGATTATCATAATTTATAAACAAAATAGAAACTATAGATTCGGCATCTAAACATTCCAAAATGATTTATAAAATATAAAATTTAAATGTTGTTACAAAGGAAGAAAAAAAAGCATATAAATAAATACATTTAAAAATAAAATACAAGTCTTCATCAGGAATAATCTATATGGTCAGAATCCGAAGGAGCATCATCATCAGTAGAAGAGGAGTTAGTAGAAGAATGATGCATGGAGGTGAAAACCGGTGGTACTGGAGCTGGTGGAGGAGGAGGAAGAGGTGTGGAGCTGCTTGCTCTCATGAGTTCAAAATAAGCATGCATCTGCTGCATTTGCATATGCTGCTGCGTCATCTGCTGCTGGACCTCCCTTTGCATTCTCGACGCCACCTTCTTCTCTATCTTCTTCTCCATTTTCTTTGCCCACTTCTTCTTCCATGCACTTTCTTTGCTCTTCCACATCTCCTCATTCTGCTTCTGGAGTTCTTCATTGAGGGCATGGACCTGAGTGCGGACCATGTCCTCCACATCCTCAGGTGCAAGAGAAGGGGCATCTCCAGTGACAGATGCAGGGGACATGGAGTCTGCAAAGCGGCCCCCCATGCCATAAATGCGACCTTTATAAAGGCCACCCACTGTCTGTGACCACATAGCATCCTCATCTACTGACTCTGGATTCTGAGAAGATACTTCCTCAAGCCTTTGAATATAGTCATCCTACAGTTCAGTTCAGATAATTAGATATTAGTTTGGAGAACTATTTAATAAGTCGCTAATAATAACATATATTATCAATAACTATGACTTACATATGTGGCCTGAGATCATGTATCAACCCACAGGTTTTTGTCCTGCCTGCGAGTGTGTGTCTCTTTAAACAACTCTCCAGTAGTAGGTGGCCTCTTCAACGACTTCTCCTGCAATTAGAAATAAATCACAATCTCAAATATGAAATTATAGATAGAGTAAACTGAATTTTAAAATCACATACCAAGTTTGCCTTACTGCCAGCCAAAGTCGTAGACCCACCAGTATGCAGTGACCCCCCTTTATTAGATGCCCTGTTTGTCTTGTTCTTTACAGAGAGATTTTTAAACTCATCTGTACCCCAATACTCCTGCAAGGCATGAAGAAAGTTGGGTGCTATCCAATCAGCAGTAGAAGGGTCCTGGCGAGCCTCAGTGTACATCTGTCTTAGTCGCTTTGCAGTGCGACTCTTCCAGGCCTTGAAAATCATCTTTTCGTCCTGGGGGGGAATGGAGAAGTTGCTCTACAGAAACACAATTTCATTAGAAGAGGTACAAACAGTCATATGTAATTACACTTAGTTAAAATTAATACACTATTATTACCTTCCAATCTTTGAACCATTCTATCTTTGTATCATTTGGCACCTTTGCAAAACTTCTGTAAGGCGCATCAAACATCTTCTTAATCGTATCTGTGACCTGATGAAGACCTTTCTGTGGTGGTATCCAACTGATAACACAATAAAATAAAACATAACTACTAACATTCACATAAAATACGCAATGTTAGGCATATTTGATTGAATTACTTACCAAGTGGACCCATCCCATCTCAAAGTTTCTAACGATCTGGATGATGCCTGGGTCTGTGATGACTGCTGCCCGCTTACAGATGGGACAGCAGTGGATCCATCTCCTGTGCCCTGTGTAGCAGGTGACTGTGTGGCCTGTGTAGTAAGGGGTGCAGAGTGTGAAACTCGCTGTACTGGAGGGGGAGGAGCAATATACCCAGGATTCGGCACCATGATAAATTGCTCCTGTCCCCTAACCTGGGAGGTCTGCACTGTTGCTAGTGTGGACGTCGAAGTCGGAGCGGTAGGTGAAGAAGTGTTGCCACGATCAGTTTGCTGAGTAATACCCTTCTTACCTTTACCTTTACCTGCCATATCTGAATCAAACCATATATATGTTTAGAGACAAATACTATAATTTGTTTAAAATATGAATAATATTGGTGATAACTCAAATTAAATAATCATGGCAACATAGTAAATTGACAAACCTACTTACTTTACCTCATTTACTCTGATAGTTCACGACTACCTTCATCATCATTTGATGAAAATTCATCCATAATTCCTTCATCTTCGTCTTCTATGATGTCATCCATTTCATTATATCTCATAACTTGGGTAGGAGGGTCAATTATTTCAATTTCATTCAAAGGAGAAGATAAAATTGGAGGGACAACAGTGTCTATTACTACACGTGAAGGAATTAAGTCATCAATTTGATATGCATCTTCATCATCTACTTCATCACTTTCAATTCGACCCCTTGGTTTAGTTTTAATTACAATCCTCCAACTTTTATTACATTTTCCAGGGTAAGATAAGAAATATACTTGTCTCGCATTTTGTGCAATGATGAAGGGGTCAAAGCCTCTATATCTTTTGGTATGGTTAATCTCAATTATATTGTAATGGTTATGTTTACGTGTACCTGTTGGACGTGTTGGATCAAATCATTCACACTTGAATAAGACAATCCTTTTTATGGTTTCACCAACATATTCAAGCTCAACAATTTCATGAAGTTTTCCATACCAGTCACAGTCACCATCACTTGAATTTCCTCTTACACTAACTTCACTATTATCTGTTTTTCTCCCTTGACATGATTCAATAGTTTGAAATTTATACCCATTAACAAAGTAAATTGGCCAACAATATGCTTTATTTTTTGGACCTCTGGACAAGTTATATAGGTCAGGATCTGTGATACCATTAATAGGATCACGCACCTACACATACCATAAATCGATGTCAATTGATTGAATACAGAATAATATTAAAAAGTCGATTAACTAACATGTTAGGGAAATGTCATGACTTACATAACTTTTGAACCATGATGGAAATTGATTAAGGGATTCGTGACCATATAATTGTTCAAAATATCTGTAAACATTGCAACATCATTAACTAGATTTCAATGACCATGATCAGAAAAAATCATTAAAGCAATCATAAGTCACTTACGTTCTGAATGGTTGAACTTCATCACAATTTAATAAGATGTGCAAGTGGGCAGCCTCTGATTCATCACCTAAGATCCATCGTTCTTCGCATTTTCCAGATACATGACCTGGTTGGTTGAATATAGATAGACTTGGCTCATTACTACTTTCTCCCCCATCATCATTTTGACCAACCCGAGTTCTCCTAGATTGAACATGAGGTTCAAAATAGTATGTGCAAAAATTTGATGTCTCCTTTGATATATATGTCTGGCATATGGATCCTTCCACTTGAGCTCTATTTTTCACAGTCCTTTTGAACCCTCCAATTTCTCGTTCAAACGGATACATCCACCTATATTGTACTGGTCCACAAACATGTGCTTCATACGGTAAGTGTATAGGCAGGTGCTCCATGGAGTCAAAGAAACCAGGGGGAAGTATTCTCTCTAATTTGCACAAAATGACAGGAATATTTTTCTCCATAACTAATAGATCTTCAACCTTTAGAGTAGGTGAACATAGGTCCCTAAAGTACTCACTTAACTCAGTCAATGGCTTCCAAACATGGTCTGGTAGTTCCCTAAATGCAGCAGGTAGAAGACACTCTATGAATATGTGGCAATCATGACTTTTCATCCCAAAAAATCTTCCTTGTTCAACATTCACACAATGACTGAGGTTTGATGCGTAACTGTCAGGCATTTTTAACTCCTTCACCCACTTACACACATCTTGTCTTTGTGGTAAAGTCAGAGTGTAACTTGCCTTTAGCTTTGACCATCGACCATCTGCAAGTTGTTGTAACCTCAATTCATGACGCCTACAATATTCTTCTAAATCTTGCCTTGCCTTGACATTATCTTTAGTTCGATCAGTGTCCATTACAGTATTCATGATATTGTCAAATACATTTTTTTCCACATGCATCACATCTAAACAATGACGAACTAAGTTATCCTTCCAATATGGGAGCTCCCAGAATATACTTTGTTTGGTCCAATTATGTGTCATCCCATAACCAGAAAACCTAATGGATTTTCCTACTTTTGTTATTTTTGGCAAGTGTTTAACTCTATCCCATACTTGATGACCATTTAAACGGACGGGAGGGTGCTCATTCTCAACAGTTGCTTTCTTAAATTTGTATGATTGACGCCTATAAGGATGTTCCATATCTAAAAATCTCCTATGGCAATCAAACCATGAATTTTTTCCTCCATGTTTTAAAGTAAATGCCTTTGTATCCTCCATACAAATTGGACATGCTAATTTCCCTTGAGTCATCCATCCAGACAACATTCCATAAGCAGGAAAATCATTTATCGTCCACATCAGTGCTGCCTTCATGATAAAATTTTGCTTCCTTGATACGTCATAAGTTACTACACCCTCACACCATAACTCTTTCAACTCATCAATCAAAGGTTGAAGGTATACATCAATTTTAGCCTTTGGATTTTCTGGACCAGGAATTATTACAGTCAAGAATAAATATGGATTTTTCATGCTCATTTCAGGAGGAAGATTAAAAGGTGTAACCACAATAGGCCAACAAGAATATGGTTTATTAAATTAATTGTTTGGAGCGAACCCATCAGCACATAACCCTAACCTTACATTTCTAGGATCGGATGCAAACTCAGGATACACTTGATCAAAATGTTGCCAAGCCTGACCATGAGAGGGATGAGTCATTATCCCATCACTCCTTTTATTTTCAGCATGCCACGTCATGTAAGGAGCTGAACTCATAGATGCATACAACCTTTTTAGCCTAGGAATCAAAGGCAAATAATGCATTCTACTTTGCGGTACATCTTTATGTTTACCACTTCTACCACCTCTTCTTGGTTTAAACTTAGGCTCTCCACAGAATTTGCAATTGGTCAAAACAGCATCATCTTTGTAATACAGCATGCAGCCTTTCAAACAACAATCAATTTTGACTTCTTTTAATCCAAGTTTGGAAACTAATTTTTTGGCTTGGTAAAAGTCCTTTGGGATGGAGTCAGGTTCGGGACTAAGCTCACTAATTAATGTAGCCCATTGATCAAATGAACTCTGACTTTGATTGCCTTCTGACTTTATGCTTAACATTCTTATTGCTAAAGATAACTCTGAATGCACACACCCATCCCATAAAGGCTTGTTTGCTGCTTCTAAAACATTATAAAACTTTGCAGCCTCTCCATTAGGTTCTTGTTCAGCTTCAAAATCATGAAAAATTCCAAATTGAGGACCAACAGCATCATAAACCATTTCTTGATAACGACTATTGCTTTCTTCCCAACTTACATTACCTACATGACCACCTGATTGTAATATATTTGAATTACCTACTTGATTTTCTAAATTAACTTCTTCCCCATGCTCAGTCCATATCCAATAATCATGTTTAAATCCAAACTTATACAAATCATATCTAATTGAATCAATATCCAAAAACTTTCTACACTTGCACTTAGAACATGGACACCTAACGACCTGATTGGTGATGAATTGCTGCGAATTACAACAGACGCGTATAAATTCCTCTACACCCTCAAAGAATTCAGGTTTTATTCCCCCCCCCCGACTTAGGTGCAACCTATCATACATCCACTGACGATTTCTGAGAAACATCTTCCTCAAGAACTATATAAACCTAATACAAATATACAATGTGGTATCAACCTTCTAAAATACATTACAGAAAATTTTAATATAAATTTTGGCAGAATCTCCCCTAATACATGTTAATTTCCTTACATTTGTTTACTATTTTTTTACAAAAATGAAAATTTCACCTAAAATCAACTAATAAATTATATAACAATAAATTATTCGATACATCAAACACAAACACATCACAATCCTAAACCGTTCTAGAGCACATCCCCTTATAACTCCACAACATGCATATTCTACAAACTCCACAAACACAAACAATCCCACAGCACACAATAATCAGGTTCGGAGAAGGACCTCTACGCCCTTCCCCCCAGTCATACAATCTCCAATCCTACAACTTTATCTTAGAAATTTTAAGTCTCTAAAAAACATAAAAAATTAAAAAACTAAACCGATTAAAAGTTAGAGTATCGTACCAGGAATACAATGATGCAAAAAAACTTTCAAATGGTTGCTCCAATAACTCGCAATGGCCAAAACACTGAGCTCTTAGAGAGAGAGAGAGAGGGGGGAGCGAGAGAGAGAGAGGGTTCTGATGGGGGAGGGGAAGAGGAGACACGGTTTTAATGGGTTTCAGTCATTACAGACGGGAAAATCCGTCTGTAATAAGTTTAATGAAACGGTGCGTTTCAGGAGGCACATTACAGACGGATTTTTCCGTCTGTAAATGCATCAATCCCATTTACAGACGGAAAAATCCGTCTGTAATGTGCCACCTGAAAGGTCGGCTAAAACCACCAGATTTACAGACGGGAAAATCCGTCTGTAATTTCCCGCTATAATATTTCGTCCTATTTTCAAATTACAGATGAAAAAATCCGTCTGTAATTACTGTCTATAACGTTTGGCGCCAAAAGGCGGGCAAAATACAGACAAATTTTACAGACGGGGAAAAATCTGTCTGTATTATAGACGGATTTACAGACGGATTTTTCAAAAAAAAAAAAATTATTTCACAAATTCGTCTGTAAAGCCGTCTGTAATACAGACGGATTTTTTCCTGTCTGTAAAATCCGTCTATATTAAGCGCTTTTCTAGTAGTGTCTCTGCTTCTTTTTCCTTTATTACTTTTCTTTTTCTTTGCATACTTTTCATTTTTTTAATTCATATAATTTCATAACATGTTATAATCACAATCAAATTCTCTACAATCTGTGAAATCTTACGTGTTTCTTCTCAAGTTTAAGTCTACCATCTAACTGCATGATGAGTTTGATTGAAATAGGAGTTTCATAAAGGAGTAACTTATTCTATTCATTTTCTATCAACGTTTTTAATTTCTCTTCCTCATATTACATTCTTCATGATATTTCTAGCACGAATATCCATTTCATTGATTAAAAGATATTGACTAATATATTTGTTTTATATTAACATTTTTAATTTTAATAAAATTCTTGATAGAATTATATTTTTAGCATTTCTGAAAAAAAACTACACAATTAATAATTTTTCTGGCTATCTTTTATATGAATAATTAGGCCATAGTTTCTAAGACTAAATATATGGAGCATGATAAAAAAAATTCAATTGAGAAAGATATATTTAGTCTCTGGAGTACTAAACTTTTGGAATTCATGCATTGATTTTCTAAATTCAATTGTATAGTAGCATGAAGGCACTTATTATTATTATTATTATTCACCATACCATATATATCTTAAATACGATTCTTTCCAATTAATAAAAAATATATCTTAAATATGACGGTGATATCATTGCTTGTCACATCACTTCCTTTTAAATATGAGGATTATTATATATTTTTTTTATTATTGTGCAAGAAATATCAAAATAGGGTTCCTTATCCCACAAAAATGACATCTACAATTGTTTTTCTGGAGCTTTATTGAGCGAAAATTACAATATTAAATTTATAATATATATATATATATATATATATAATATTTATTTAATAAATTTTTAAATAATGATTTATATCATAAAGTTAACTTTATAATAAGTTAAAAAGAATTTATGGTACATTTGAAAACATACCTTGAGTAAGTCATTATTTGATTACCTCTGCATGAGAATTTATTCCATGTATTTGACTATAATACTTCTTGGAATAAGCTAAACGACTTTATTTTAATAAAATATACTGAATAATTTATTGAAAAAAGTTAAAAATAATTAAGCTCTTTTATACAAGTCAAACTATTTTTATAAAATACTCCAAACAATAAAGTATATATGACATGAATACTATTTATATTTATCGTCAAATAACAATTATTGATTTTTCACAAATTAGCTGCGTAATTATTAATTTATTAGCAATGGCATTTGCATCGGAATAATGAGTAAGTTGCACTGCATTCGCTTTGATCATAGTTATAGCACTCAGCTTCAACCAACCTGTTCAAGTAATAAAGGGATCCGGATTCTCTTTTTTGCGCTATCTCCGTCTTGGATTACAAATTTAATTAACAGTTTAAGCGAATTTCAAAAAAAAAAATTGTTTAAACAAAAACAATTATTTAAACTAAAATAGTAAAAGAATTTAAATTTTTCTTTTTTTTTCCCTAAATTATGGATAATTGAAAAAAATTTATATAGTTAACTTTATTATTAAACATGTACAAATGACTTTAAATTTTAAAAAATCTCTTTAAAAAATGAAAAGTAACAAAAGTCATAATGTTTACTCTACAAATTAGACATTTTTCAATATTTATAGTTCTATTATATCTTCCGAAGAAAAAACTTATAAGGAGGAATTAATATACAACAAAACTTATCATGTAATATTGTAACTATTTTTAATTAATTTCTTAGAGTTATTATTTCTATAATATTTATTTGATAATTTAATTCAATTTTAAGTAGTTATACTTTATTAATGCTGAGCATGAGTGACTTATTAAATAATATATTTAAAATATTTAGTGGGATAATACATGTAAGAGTCTTCAATAACCAGGTAGTTATTGATAAAAAAATAATGGTTCTTCATATTCAAATTTTCTGTAATTTAAAGAGAAAAATATGAAATTTTGAATATTTTTATAATTTTAATTTAAACGAATTTTTTTTTATCTTAAGCAAAAATTATATTTTACCAAATTCGTTTAAATAATTTATTTTAATTTAGTAAAAATTACTTTTTCATTAAACTTGCTTAAGCAAAAAATTTTTGCTCAAACAAAATTAAAATGCTACAATTTATAACAAAATTGCAAAAGAGCAGCCTTGAAAATCTGAAAGGCTGAGTACCTTGGACGCTTGATCGTACTCATAATCGTATTAAGTTTTCAAGGTGAATAACCTCTAGTCAATAAAATAATGTAGGTAAGGAAAGTTAGCAAAATAGATGTGTAACCTCAAGAAAAGGATAGGCTCTGAAAGCGGTGCACGGGAGTCCCAATTTTGAACCTATCAGCGATCGATATAAATTTAAGGTGATCAGATAATCAATTTAAATAAATTATTAAACCAGCAATCTCAATTAACTAATGAGCTTAATATAATTTTGTAAAATATTAGTACAAAATATTGTGTATGAATATGAGTATTGAAATCTTAATACTTTTTTTATTATTATCAAACACCATAAGATATGTTTAGATGCATATATAATTATCCAATTTTATCATTGATTAGCTGGTTCAATGAACTGATCCAAAAATGATTGTGTGAGGTTAATAACATGATTATTTTTATGAATGATAATAACATTGCTTTGATCTTTTAATATGTGAGGGACGATTAATTGTGGATTTGCAGCAGATAAAAATGAGTGATGGATTAACAATGAAAATACTAAACCTATTTGACAAATTTACAATGAAAATACAAATATGTGTATAGGAACTTATGGGACTAAATTATAAATTTAAGTGAAGTATAAGAACAAAAACTTATTTAAACCTACAATTTATTTTCCCTTGAACCTTGGAGTCATACTGTAAAATTAAGCAACATGATATTTTTTGGCCCTCAAAATCCTTTCTATTTTATTCTTCTTTTGTTTGAGGTTATGAATTGATTAATTGAATTGGATTATGGTTGTTGGACAGCCTGTGACATGGTGGGTTAGATCTTCGGCCTTTAGTTCCTTTGGTCATTTCCTTCTTATCATATTTTTTTAATAAAATATTAAGAGGTAAGGTGTAAATGTCAATAATATAACTTAAATAAAAATAAATGTGAAAGATTGAAATTAAAAATAGTGCTAAGTAAACCATGATTTTGTTTTGTTATGTGTGATTTTTTTTTATGTGACATTCTTGTTACTATTTAACTATTAATTTTACTGCTAATTCATGTTTACTTTTTCTTGTTTAAAATAAAGATAAAAAATAAAGTGAAAGTCACCGTAAGTTAACAAAGTGTGATTCATAAACAAGTAGCAAAATAACTTGTTATAATAGGTTTTAAAAATTTAAATATTTAAATTTTAATCTTTAATATATTTTGTCTCAATTTTTTAGATATTTAAAATAGATTATTCTTTAACATAAATTTTTTTAAAGTTAAGAAAAAGCATAATTGTTTATTCATGTGAAATCATATTACATTTTTTTTAAATTTATTCTCATATTTATTTTTAAAAAAATTTAAAATTTTGTTGTGTTTTTAATGTAAAATTCAACTATAAATTTAATGGTTGTGGTTGAAATTTACTTGATAAAAGTTTAAAAAGAGAAATATAAGATAAGAAATCTAATGAAGTTATTTAATCTTCTTTTGAGATATTGTTGTAGAAGTTTTGTTTATTTTCTCTTTCTTTTTTTTAATTCTTTTTTATTTATCTTTTTCAATAGTATGCAAACTCATTTTTCACATCTACTCTAAACTCTGAACCTACCTAATCATTTTTTCTTTGAATTATTATACTTTCAAATGTAAGAATTTTCTATGTGAAAACATCATATACTTATCTCATTTATCTTAAAAATTATCATTTTGGTTTGATTAAAACAGGGGTAATAATGAAAGATATTTTGTTGAATTAAAGAAAAATGCAAAAAAATCACTTTGCTATAATTTTCACTTAAGTCGCTTAAGCTAAATTTAGACAAAAATAAATCTAATTTTTTTGTTAAAATTAGCTTGTCACAACCCATGCGCTCAAACGAATCAAAAACATATATGAATCTAACACATATTCGCTTAAACTAATGTTCATAGCTTAAACCGTTGTTGTGTTATATTTCATGGCTTAAGCGGCACACAATCCGCTTAAGCAAATTATTTCATGTAAGTTTTTTTTTTTTTTTTTAATTTTTGCTTAAGCAAATGTTGTAGTATTTGTACAGTACAAAAATGACCATTGTATATAGAGAATATACAAAAGATCTAAAAAAGTGTTCAATAATATATTAATACAAAACTTCATTTTCACGATAATTTGAAACGATAAGAATAGATATAATAGTTTTAATTATAAAAATCGTTAAATTCATAAATAGAATTTGTGAATAACTCTATAAATTTAACATAACATTCAACGTTCTATTAATTTAAAAGTTATTTTTTATCATTATGTATTTAAACTATATTTGAATGCGTATTTAAATGTATATTTTCTTAAAATAAAATTTGACAATCTAAGATATACAAAAATAAAAAGAAAAAATCACATCGTATAAATTTTTTAAGACAAAAAATAATAATAAATTTTAAAATTATAAAATAAAAAAATTTTAAAATTTAAAAAAGTTTTAAAAAATTTTAATAAAAAATTAAACTATAAATATATAAACTTGAGGAATCACAAATTAGGCATGTGATTTTGTAACGACAATGGATACAGCTCCTCGTCAACACCATGAACATCAATCATATAAAAAATATAAAAAATATGAGTATCAGAAATTTTGAGGCGATAGAATTTTAAAATAATAATAAAAAAATAAGTATCGGTTAATTTGTGACGATAATATTAAAATTGATTAAAAAAATGTGAGTATCTAACGATAGACGACGATAATGTATTAAAATAATAATAAAAATGTATTATCGTTTCATTTTGTCCGATACTCATGCGATTTTAACAAGTGTCAATTTTTGGTATAATATCGGTAATATTGAAACGATACTCTATTAAAATAATAATAAAAATTTATTATCATTTATGCATGTGCGATACTGCAGCTGAGTTGACAAAAAAAGTACCAAACAGAAAATTAGTTTTAAAATATATCTATTTTAAGAAATTATTTTTAAAAAAGTATTATTTAAATAAAAAAACCCAAAATTTAACCTATTCATAAATTTTAAAATATATCTAATAATTTAAAAATCTCACCCGCTTATTTATTTTGTTAACTCAAGTAAAGAAAAATAAATCTAAATACATAATACAATTAACTAGTAATTACATCTGCTCTTAACGCGTCTACCCGCAGTCAGAAAATGGCACCCCGTAGCGACAGGGATGACCAAAACGACGCCGCTTCTTCCCCGCCGCTGACGGATGAAAAACCAACCACCGCTAAGAGACAGCAACTCACCACCTCTACAGAAACCGACCAACAAACCCTCACATCACCTTCTTCACCACCTTCCTCCTCAATCCCACGCATGCCTCCCGTCAACTCACTTCACGCGCCGCCGGTTCCCACCCTTCCCTTCGAACTCATCATCGAAATCCTCCGGTGGATCCCTGTGAAGTTTATCATGCAACTTCGCTGCGTATGCAAGTCCTGGAAATCCCTAATTTCGGATCCCGAATTCGCCAAAAAGCACCTTCGCGAGTCACCGACGGTAACGAACCTCGTCCTAAGCTTCGTTGCTAAGCGCTCACGCGAGTTCAGTCTTCAGGCTTGCCCTCTTCCTTCAGTGTTTGACGACGTCACCGTTAACGCCACGCAGCTAAGGTACCCTTTGGAAACTCGAAGGCGATTCGATTTGATCGTTGCGTCTTGTGACGGCGTTATCTGTTTTGCCACTGATCAAAGTTATGCTCTTTTATGGAACCCTTCTATTGGGAAATTCAAGAAATTGCCGTCTCTGGAGAATCAAAGGCGTGAGGGTAGTTATACGATTTATGGGTTTGGTTATGATCGTTTCACTGATAGTTACAAGGTGGTTGCCATTTTTTGCTATGAATGTGATAGTGGTGGTGCTTTTTACGAAACTCAAGTTAAGGTTCTCACTTTGGGTACCGATGCTTGGAGGAGGATTCAAGAGTTTCCTCCTGGGGTTCCTTTCGATGAGTCAGGGAAATTTGTGAGTGGCACTATTAATTGGTTGGCATCTACTAATTCAAGTTCTTTGTGGGTTATTGTTTCTCTTGATTTGGGGAAGGAGACATATCAAGAGCTTTTGCAGCCTGATTATGGAGGAGTAGCTGTGGTTACCTTGACTTTGGGAGTGTTGAGGGATTGCTTGTGCATCCTTTCTCATTGTGACACGTTTTCGGATGTTTGGCTTATGAAGGAGTATGGAAATAAAGACTCTTGGAATAAATTGTTCAGTGTTCCTTACATGGGAAATCCTGACTTTTTTCCATACACTAAGGCACTTTGGATTTCTAACGATGACAAAGTACTATTGGAGTTCCAGTCAAAGTTAGTTGTTTATGATTCAAGAAATGGCACTTTTAAGTTCCCCGAGATTCAAAATGTCAATGGCTGGATGATCCCTGAGGTCTACGTTGAGAGTTTGATATCACCTTGTTCTTAATATTAGGATGTAAAGGCTATGCTATGTTACTGGTGCATGAGGTTGTTGTTGAATTCACCAACTGTACGTTGTATGCTATGCTATGTTTTCATTTATTGTTGAATTCACTATCTCGCACAATACATAATGAACTACCCAAAGCGAAATTTACCATGCATGTGGCTGTTAATGAAGTTTGTAGTTTTATTTTTTATACAAGTTCATAATATCTCGTAAGCGTTTATTTTGTTGGCTTTTGGAACATTAAAATAGGTAGATGTTTTCAATTTGTTGTATGGACAGTGAATTGCTTCTTTTACTTCGGGAACATGTCTTCCACAAGAATTTAAACTATTTGGTTATTGGCATTGATTACTGCATTACTGACACTTAGAGAAGAATAAATGTACTGATTGAATTGAATCACTATCACATCATATTCGCTTTGTTCCATTCTAGAATTGGTTTCAGTCCTGATTATTATTTCCTAATTTTTGCCTGTAGAAGACCAAAAAGTGGGTGGATGTAGTCCACAGTAGACAGATTCATTAATCCATACACAACTCCCAATAAGGCATAAAGCTATAAAAGTGTGACTAATTCAATTATATGATCATCTTCTTTTGACTTTTGAGAAGGAAGAAGAATTGAAGAAATGCAAAGGCTAACTATATTACGGCATATTTCCATTTATTTGAACTAGATAATAATTGCATTGCAGAACATAAAGAAAGATCTGCTGCGTGGAGATTTAGATGTGCAAGAATTTCCACAGAGCCCAAATGTTAAGATTAAATATTTGCTTATTATGATATTTCTAGATCTATTACAATCCTGTCAGAAATGATTCACGGGGAATGTTATCAACTGGTTTTTGTTTTAAAAATAATATTAATTGGAAAATTGAGGTTTGATAGCAGTTACCATAGTTTACTAAGCTCAGAATGATACTGGATCCTGGTGTTCAGAATTCCTTTCTTTACTTTGTCTTTGGTTACATCATCATTATGTTCGTAGATCTCAGTTTGTTTGGTAAAGCTTTTCTGATCGGCATTGGGATTTAACGTCTTTGGACTTTCAAAGCTAAATAAACTCAGAACCCTCACCTTAGAGAAACTCCTCAGCATGTTCCGTGGCACAATCAAACAGACCCCAAGGCCTGTGAGACTTTGGACTAGCAGCATAGACTGCTGTGCATAGGTACTGTCTCTTTATTTTTTTCTTTTCCTTTCTTCTCTGCCCCATGCTTTTTGTGGCTGCAATTGCTAGAAGCTGCTGTGGCTGGCAGATGGCTCGCCAAGAGGATATCAATCCTGCAACCCATGTTCAGAAGAAGAAACTTTAGTCTGTTTTTACTTTTAGTTTCTTGACCAAGAAGTAGCAGGACTGTTAAATTTGTAGGTTCTTAAATAAGTTATGGCTCTACTAAGCGTTTAAAGCCAGTCTGAAAGTATTGTTGTTGTTTAAGAGTTTATTATTTTTTGTTTGTGTTTTATAGTGAATACATATGGTTTTGGAGATTTGGGAATGACTGAGACTGTTAAATGTTAAGTAGGGTTAGTTAATATTTTCATATCGGTTTTTATTTGTATATCACTGTTATCTTTGGCGGTATTAAATTCTTAATTTAATGTGTACATGTTGCCCTGTCCATCACAACTGGCGACAGCTCCATGAGCTCTTGTTGCAACAATGTGCAATAAATTCATAATGCAAAGTTTTCGGACGGAAATTTGGAAAACTGATATTATTGTTAAGCAGATTGCTGGACCCGTTGTATTGATAGAACATAAAAATAGAAAATGAAGCTAGCACCTTTTTGTTAACCGACTCCTGTGAAACTAATTAGTGTCATCATGTGTATGGAGTTCTCTTGGTAGATTTATGATATACTGGATGTCATTGTTTCCAAAGGGATATGCATAGTAGTTTAGCTTCATCTTGATTGCTTGCTATAATATGTACCTCTCTATTATGGCTTTAGTTAAGCAGGAGTTTGAATAACGGCACTCAAATTTTTATTCAGTTGTGGCTTTTTATGATTAACAAAGTATACACATCCCATTACAAAATTTTCAGTATTTCTCAAAACAGTTTTTTTTATACAATGGAATATTCCCATTAGCACCACCATTCACAGAAACACTTGTAATTAAGGGATAGTTTTGTAAGCCATTGTATGATATGGTTATGCTTTCTAACAAGTCATGATCACTTCAAATAACAAAGTTTATGTCACGTCATTTTAAAAGGTATAAAAAAATGGAACCACTGCATGATATGCATTACAATAATGGACCGATATTATTGTCAGTTGGGACAAATAAAAAAGCTAGAGAGTAGCAAATTGTGTTCAGCACAAAATTATTATTTAGTAAATAGGGAAGATTGGAAAAGGTGCACTACATAAGCACATGTCCATATCATGATAGAAGGAGCTACTAGAATGGATTTTCTCATTTTGGCCTTGTCGTTTCCTCAATATACTTTTGAGTGACTCACAAAGTTTATAAGTTGTGGTCATCTTATCCAAAGAGGGAAAGAGAGGCAAATGAATAATAATTAGAAAAAGAAAATGAAACATAAAGAATGTGGTGGTGGCACGACTGTGTGGGTCTTAATGATAAGAATGTTAACGCTAATCTTCATCACAGACATCTTGTGGATGAGGCTGAAAGTGCAGTGGCACACAAAGAAGAGATAGGCTTGCTTACAGCCGCCAAAGAAAAATTGCACATAAAAACTATAGCGAAATAATAATAAAGCTTAAATATATTTTTATTATAATATAAGAACTAAAATAAAAAATTTATTAAAATGTAAAAAGTAAAAAATATTGAGTAATAATAATAATAGAGGTGATGGGATGAAGTATGGTGGAATTTCTCACTAGTGAAATGGTGTAGTCTTAAGTCATGGAAATCCTTTTACTTCTGTGATTGCTTTCATTGTTGCGAAGCACTTCGACACGTTATCAAAGTGCACCAGGTTAAATGTAACCATGAAATAAAAAGGTATATTATTTACAGTTTTTATTAAAACATTATAATATTACTTTTTATACCTTCTTTATCACATTAGTTATCTTATTTTATATTTTCTTTCTTTTTTCTTTCTATCTATTGTTTATTTTACAAATATAATGTTCAAATACAATGTTTCTAAAATAAAGGTATGACAAATTTAGACAAAGTATATTGTGAAGTTGAAAGCAACTATTATACAATTTCGTATCTACATCTGAGTGAGAGAAAAGATGGAGACAATTAAATACCTTAAAATTTGCAAGTGTTTGATAGGTTTTATATTATTATATTGAAGGAGAAATCTATGAAGTTTTAACAGCATGGTATATAATCAATTTACAAATCTAAAATGATTAAAGTTTTTTTTTTTCAATAAATGAATTAAAGTTTAATCACACAAAATCTCTTCTAACTCATACTTCTACTGTTACTGCAACAAATTACCAAATATTTTCATTGATTAATTAAGCATACAAACTTTGATTACAAGCTAGAAGTCATTTAAGTTTCCGCAGCCATAAAATAATGATAAAGAAAAGCTGCACATATATATAATACGAAACGGGTTATAATAAATTTTTATAAAGAATTTTTTCTAGTAATATAATTAATTATTAATTAAAACTTGTATAAAGTTTAGCAAAAACCAAGACACGTTACTTTAATTTTTTCCAAAAAAGAAAATCATTAGTTTGGAAGCATATTAAATTCTGAAAATTGATCATTTGAGGTAAAGTTCTTATCTAGTTAGACATGTACAAAAATATAAATATAAAATACTAGACAAAGAAAATCCTATTAAAATTATGTTCAAAGCCCTCTTAATGGGTAATATATGTATATGACAGAATTTATTGTAATATTGTGAAATGATGATGAATTCCCTTAGATTCCTTTATTTGGTTTTGCTCCTCTTCTTTATCTTGAGCACACGCTAGTGTCCTTCCAAAACTGCAACGTGTCATTGTGTAATGAATCGAACACCACAGTTTACGAGTTACTTTATTACTGTCGCGCAATCATAATAATCAATTCTTCATCATCAACCCCCACATGAACCTCCCACCCCCATACACTCTCTCTGTCTCAGATACAACACAAACACAAACACAAACAAACACAAACACAAACATCACCGATCACCACAACAACCTCGCAACCTTGTCCCTGACATGTCATCACAGGGTTACCACAACCGCGTAGGGTTCACAAGGAAGAGAGAGCGACTCATCCACCCCGTGAACCAAACTTCCCCACTTTCACCTTCTTCGGTTCAGAATCAGAATCAAGGCATGCCCATGTCAGAGTCACTTTCACTACCCTTTTTTCTACCTGATGAGCTCGTTGTTGAGATTCTCTCGAGGCTTCCAGTGAAGTCTTTGTTGAAGTTCAGGTGCGTATGCAGGTCATGGAAGTTCCTTATTTCTGATCCTTACTTCATCAAAAAGCACCTTCACTTGTCAACTCGAAGCACCCACTTCACTCACCACAGGATCATATTGAGTGCCACAACCGCTGAATTTCATCTCAAATCTTGCTCTGTGAGTTCCTTGTTCAACAACCCTTCAACCGTTTGTGAGGACCTTAACTACCCTGTGAAGAACAAGTTTCGCCACGATGGTATTGTTGGCTCTTGTAATGGGTTGCTATGTTTTGCCATAAAAGGTGATTGTGTTCTTCTATGGAACCCATCTATGAGGGTCTCCAAGAAGTCACCACCTTTGGGTAATAATTGGAGACCGGGGTGTTTCACTGATTTTGGCCTTGGTTTTGATCATGTCACTGAGGATTACAAGGTGGTGGCTGTGTTTTGTGATCCTAATCAGTTCTTCAGTGAGTGTAAAGTGAAGGTGTATAGCATGGCCTCCAATTCTTGGAGAAAGATTCAGGATTTCCCCCATGGTTTCTCACCCTACCAAAATTCTGGCAAATTTGTGAGTGGTACTCTCAATTGGGCTGCTAATCATTCTGTTGGTTCAAGTTCTTTGTGGGTTATTGTTTCCTTGGATCTGCATGAGGAAACATATAGGGAAGTTCTGCCACCTGAGTATGAAAAGGAAGATTGTTCCACCCCTACTTTGTGTGTCTTAAGGGGTTGCTTATGCATGAATTATGATTACAAGAAGACCCATTTTGTTGTGTGGATGATGAAGGATTATGGGGTGAGAGAGTCTTGGGTTAAGTTGGTCACCATTCCTTATTTGCCTAATCCTGAAGATTTTTCTTATTCAGGGCCTTATTACATTTCAGAGAATGGTGAAGTAGTTTTGATGTTTGAGTTTGACTTGATTCTGTATGACCCAAGAGATAACTCGTTTAAGTATCCTAGGATTGAGAGTGGGAAGGGTTGGTTTGACGCAGAGGTCTACGTTGAAACTCTGGTTTCACCAATGAAGCATTAAGGTTGATGTGCTGCACAAGGAAGCATTAAGTAAGGAAAAATAAAATGGTGTGAAGTATTTTCAAGTCCATGTGATTTTATCTCTGGCCCATGTATTTTGACATTAGATGTGTAATATGTATATGCAGAAGTGAGAAGCCAAGCAATGTATAGATGTTGTTAATATTTGATGAAGCTCAGTTATGTGTTGTTGTCTTTGGGTTATGATGATGTATCCATCAATACCGCTTCATCTACTTGTTAGTAGTATATGGGAAATGGGAAGATTTAATGTGGAAAGAAGTATATGCTTTCTTGTATTATGGTGAAAAGCATATATTTAATGACTCATCTTAAATTCCCTCGCATCCCTTAAAGTAGAATCAGGACTTTTTCTCAAGTTTAAAAAAAGACAAGTAACGGACTTCTTTTGAGAAAAAGGACATAATTCTGTTAGTGAAGGATAAAAAAGGAAAACTTTAATTCCTCATTTATACGGTTGTATACCAAACCCTATACCGTTCGTTGCCTATATAGCAAAAGCACAATACTATGCTTGACCTTGGGCAAAAAGTATAGAATGGAATAAAGCTAAAAGGCACAAGAACCGGGTTCCTTAGCACAACACTGGAACCACATTTGTGACCTGCAGCCTACAAGCCAATGTTTTGAGGTTTAACATTATTGGGTGGACCTGGTCCATATTTTTTTCAAACATGTCCTATTTTTGGATTAAATTGTGGTTGTAGTAGTGTATACAAATAGTACTACACATCCAATGACTTTCCCAATTGAATGCTACATGTGAAGAGAAGAGGTATAGGCTCAAGCTCAGTAACTGTTGAACAAAAACTCACGGAAAATGTTGGGTGTTTACAGCCAGAGGAAGATAGGAATAGAAGATAGAGAAGTGATAGATGTGATCAATGATGTAATAAGACAAAAAAAGAAGAGAGAAACATGAATGGTAATAAATAAATGTTGATGCTATTAAAATATTTATAAATTAAAGTTGAATTAACACGGATCAGAGATCCAAACTCTCATTTTGAACACTTGGTTGAAGTTTCTTATTGGAAAGCATCCTTTTCATACTCTTACCACCACCTTGAATCCTTGATCAGCTTGAACCTGCAACCTTATAACTACATTTGTTCATGTCTTTGGAATAAACTTCCAATGTACGAGCGACTTTATCTTTTAGCAGGTAAGAAAGAAGTGAATGTCCAATTGATGAATGGACACACTTGAGAGAGTGGATGCTAGTGACTCATCACTCATCTTTAGTTCTTTACAGTTCCAGAGAAAAATGAGGACTTTAAAAAAGTTATAGCACTGGATTAAAAAACAAGTTAGAGAAGAAAACTAATTAAATATATTAATTATTTTGAAGACAACTTTGTTAACTCCTATGAAACAAAACCAAAAGCTACAAACTTTGCCCTCTAGCGGGGGGCACAGGAGGCCCAAATTTCCATTCCCAATGAGACATTTTTTATGACATCAAAATTAATTGAAACATTTGTCCCATTTGAAGAGTGGAACGCCAAAGTGGCTCATGGTTTTAAGTTTGATAAATCAAGAATTATGAGGTAGAGAGTGTCTACCAAAAGCCGGTAGATTAAACAAATCATCTCAGGGCATTTTGATGTGGGATTTGCTGCAGTGAAAACCTCTAACCTATCCATTCCACTTGGCTAAAGATACAGTTTACTCAAGAAGGAACCTGTAAGATAAATATTTAAGTTTTAACTGCAGATTCAAGTGGGCGTGTGGTCTGCTAAGTAGATAAATATGATTTTTAAGGATATATTAAGAGAGTTTATAGAAATAATTATAACTTTGTTTATTTTAACAAAGTTTTCAGTATAATTTATTATAATATTAATTTACATCTAATATCATAATATTAAATCTATTCAAAGTTCATATATATAGTAAATTTTTTACCATACTTTTAATCTGTGAAACATCTTAACTCACTTAAGACTAAAAATTTAGTGTGCAAAGAGGTGACTTAATATATATAGAGACTTTGATGTCATAGTAAAAAGTAAACCTCACTCCAAAAAAATTAACTAAAAAGAGAAGAATTATTCAAACATAAAAAGTATTATAATTATAAAATCAACACTTAATTAAATTATACTTTGGATTGCACCATATATCATTCCATTGATTTGCCGCCACTGAAAGAAAACAGGGTGTGGGAAGAAAACAGCAGGAAGAAAAAGAATGGGGATGGGTAGCGAGGAATCTTCTTTTATATACATTATCCTATTGCCGCTTTATGTCAATGTCAATCTTGTTCTTAAGGACTCGAGACTCGGCATATCCATATCCTCTTGCACGATTCAATTGGTACGATGAGGATATAACAGCAGCTACCCTCCATTTCTTCTATTATCCACTAGAGAGTTTTTCTACGGAACGTAATGGAACCACCAACAGATGCTTCCAACTGTTTCGAAACCAGGTTCTCTCTAGTGTCGACACAAGTCTCGATTCAATGTTTTGCTTAACTATACTTTCTTTAATTCTTTTTAACATCATTAGATGCTTTCCTCATATGTTCTAATTAAGAAAAATTAAATTAAGACTGTTAAGTCTCTCAATTATTACTTGAATATCTTTTCGATAATTAAATAATAATAAATCTTTTAGCCTATACTACTCCCCGTATCTTTCACTTACAATAATTATGTCATAAAATTTTTCTTTTTAATATTTCATATAGTTGTATTCACTGAAACTTAAATATTTTTTATTAAAATTACAAATATTTTATTATATATAAATAAATTAAATAAAATATGACTTTGCTATCAAGATTTAAAGATAATATAAAATAAATTATTTTAATAAAATTACATTATTCTTACGTTTATTGATTTGATATGATGCCTGTAAAAATAAAATATTTCAATTTAAATTGGTTAAAATTATAATAATATGTAAAGTTTCAAAAATCAAAATTAAATTAACTAAATTTAAATAATTTTATTTGAGAAGAATAAGAACATAAACACAAAACAAAATCAAATACTTAATGTAAAATTAACACGACTTAATAAAAAGGAAAGTTTTATAAAAACAATCTTGTTTAAAAGTGAATACTAACCGGTTCGACTTAAAATCTGATAACCTGATACATCAAAAGAACTAGTGCACTCTCCAATTAAATAAAAAAAACATCATAGTTACCAATGTTGGAATAGGAAATTCCGGGGATAGTGTTTTCTGAGGACTGCTAGCTAATTAAATTTGGAAAAATATCCTCAAAGTGCGAGATACTTTGTTTCTAGTTCTAAAAACGAAAGCTTAGTTGATTACATGCGTGGCTGACAAATACAGGAACAACAGGGAAATTTGTTTTCCGGATCAAGGATGGGAAGTAATCACTTGAATTAACAATAGCAAACCCACTTACCAGTCTCCTATCCCAAATCCTCAACTGTACAATACAGCAACGATATTGATAGATGCGAATCTAGTGAAACCCACACGTTGCGAGTATTTTTTTGATTAAATTACATTAAATTCTATAATTTTTAATAAAAAAAACTACTATGTATAACTTCACTTCTTATCTTATCTTGTTTGATGTTTAAAAAAATAGTTTTTAATATAAGAAAAACTTCATTTAGACAGGGAAGTTGATTGCAAACTGCAAAGATGACATGACATCAGTCCTAAAACAGTTTGCCAGTCCCCACTATAAACCGCAGATGTTGCTCACTGGAAAACCACTCTGATCTTTATCACGATGAACCCCAACAAAAGAAATAATTAAATGTCAATTAAGACGAAACAGCGTCACTCCTTATCGTGAGCACAGGGTCTCAGTTTCTAGGCCCATTTGAAAACTGGTATCAACCACTCCATCTTTGGAGTAACCAATCTCCATTGAACAGGTCAATAATTAGTAGAACCACAATCTGATCCATGCATTGCTTAACTTAAAAAATAAAGAGGTACCTAAGATGGATGAAAAATGTTGGTATTTGATTATAGAGCTAAAGTGCCACCACAAAAATCAGTTCATGCTACAAAAATTAATCGTACAACTATGCACAACCCCACAGAGGATAGGAACGTTCACCTGTGCCAACATAGCTTTCTCCCACCCTCTCGCAAAATTTCATAGGCAAGTTTGTACTTTTCAATGGATGTTGCACCAGCATCTATGTATTTAGAAGCGGTTTCTCTCAGACTCCAAAGCATCAAATTTTTTAGTTCCTGAGAGCTACTCCATGATTCTATGTCAGGAAAAACACCATCCTCAGCATTTCTCGTCCATCGGTGTAGGATGTAGCGTGAAGGAACTTCTCTTAATTCCAATATCTGGAAAACCCTCAAGACATGTCTACAAAGAACACCTTCATATTCAAACATCTGACAGCTACAACTAGCGCTGAGATTGGGTGCATTAAATGTAACTACATGCTTCTCCATATCATTGCCACACCTACGCACCAAATATCTGCTCAGGCCCCCTTCCTCAAATATTTTGAACCCAAGATAGCTATAGCACTGCAATAGTTCTTTTTGAAATACTTTGAATATTGCGAGAGTGTAAAGCCTTCTACATTGTTCTTCCACAGGTTCTTTTGTTTGCAAAATGGGTTGAAAATTAGAAGTATTGAAATCCTCTTTTCTTTCCTCCTCACGGTGTCGCTCAAGACCTCTTTCATACCTAGGAATGAACTCCACGAGAGGTGTCTGGGCATTTAAAAGAGCACCAAAGAATGAATCCAGGCTTTCATTAATGGGAATGCCAGCGAAAAAAGTGCCCTTCAAATATAATGGAACCCAGGATGCACGCTTCTCATACATTTCTTTTAGCCAGGCATTGTCCTTCAATCCATATTTGTTGAGTAGGGCATTCCATGTGGTGTCAAATTCATCAAGGGTCTGACTCTGGTAAACACACTTTTCGTAATCTTCTGTAAATCCATGACCTATCAGACCCATGTTCTCTTGTTCCTTTACCTTGATTTGCCACAATGAAAAGCGATGATGGGTTACTGGAAAGACTTTCGCTATTGCCCTCTGGATTGCAATGTCTTGATCAGCTACAATTGTCAGAGGCTGCCGGCCTGACGTTGCCCTAAGCCATGTCCGAAACAACCAAGTGAAAGATTCTTCAGATTCATCAGCAATTAGAGCACAACCAAGAAGCACAGGTTGCTTATGATGGTTGACTCCAACAAAAGTAGCAAATGGTACCAAATAGACAGTTTTTCGGTATGACGTGTCTACCACTAGAACATCACCAAACTGACTACATGAATATCTAGATCGGCCATCAGCCCAAAATATGCTCATACAACTACCATTATCAACTTCCACAGCATAAAAGAATCCAGTATCTTCTGCTTGTTTTGATTGAAAATACTCTAAAAGCATGCTGTACCAATCACTTCTAATGTGATTTTGTCTACCACCTCTAGGAACAGGGTAGTTATCTATTCTAAATAAATCACCATTTACCAATCCAGTATCTACCTCATCAGTCAAAATATTAGAAGCAGGAAGACTTTTTGCCCTACCTTCCTTTCCAGAGTCCATATCATGGTTATGATCTTTCCGGAGGCGGTCCACCACCCACTTTCCTGATGGCTGTTTCTTAATCCTTAAATAAGCCCCACAACCTACTCTTGAAGGGTGCTGGAACCCCTCTTTGGAGCACACAAATCTGCGGGATGTGATCAATCCATCATTCTTAGAACGAAACAATTGACCAATTCGAACTCCAAAACCCAAATTCGCTGCATATGCATGATAAAATTGGTAGGCTTCATTAGGTGAATTGAACTCTTGACCCACATATGGTTCAACCCTGGACTGTCCTTGATGTTCTTCCTTTCTCAGACGCTTGAAATTAATAATGCCAAAGGGACAAGAGGGTTCATCAGTGGCTTCTTCAAGCAATTTCTTTCTTGGCCTGCGAGGAAATTCAGTAAGAGAATTGATAGCTGTAGCACCCTTCTGTTCCAATGTTGGAATGCAACTCTCACCATTGATTTCAAGATTGTGATTATGATCCTTATGAAAATGATCAATGACCCATTTTCCAGAACCATTTATTTGTACTCTTATGAATGCTGGACAGCCTGTTCTTGAACTGAGCTGATATCCCTCCTTTGAGCACACGAATCTTCGAGAAGAAACCGACCCATCAGTTCTTGATCGATAGAGCTGACCAATCCGAACTTTAAATCCCGTTCGATTTGCATAAGAAGTGTAAAGTTTAAGGGCATCATCTGCAGAATCAAATTCTAACCCTATGTACGGTTCACAAGAAAAATCTATTTCCTCCTCCCTATTAGCATTATTCATTGCCAGCTCAGTACCAACAGAATGCTCCTTGACAATCATGGTCCCAAGTGATTATCCATTAAAATCTAATTATCCATATGGAATATGGACAATGGAGAAAAATCCTACATAACTTCAGGCAAAACTGCAGTGTTTCAAACTCTTCCAAGCTCTTAGAAAGTGAAATATTCTTAAATTTTCTGTTCCGCCTGGCTCCCTCTTTCAATGCAAGAAGAAGCACGGTCCAGTTCCATATGCTAAGGCAAAGGCACCAAATCCTGCAATATCTGTGATACCCATGCTTGTATAAGATACAAACTTCAACACGTCTACTACCTTAATTTAATCATCCCTATGTTAATAATACTTGAAGCACGATTTTCACATTTTCTCAGTGACCAAACGATTTGAAGAGAAAAACATCATATTCTAGAGGATAAATAACTACGGAATGATTAATTAATAAAAACGAAATTAAGGTGATTAGAGAATAAAGATGAAGAGCGATTACGGCAAACAATAATTTGTTTTGAATTTAAAGTATTGAGCGAAATCATAACATAAGAACGAAAGTCAACGCAGCAAGCAATAAATCAAGAGTTAGGGTTTCAGAAATGAAAACTACCTTGAAGCATTGATAAATTAATTGAGAGATATAGAAAACCCAGGATGAAGGAGACAAAGCAAACGGGAAAAGAACGTGAAAGCGAATTTAGAAGGATAAAATAGAGAAAACGGAGATTGAATTCCCGTTTCTTGTTCAGTTTGAGTTTGCATTGGCAATGG
Organism: Abrus precatorius; assembly: GCF_003935025.1. Lineage (NCBI taxonomy): Eukaryota > Viridiplantae > Streptophyta > Magnoliopsida > Fabales > Fabaceae > Abrus > Abrus precatorius. Next base: position 26,777,377 of record NW_020874292.1, on the reverse strand, counting down.
CAGTGTAGGATTGGCATATAAATAGAATCCGGATCCGGATCCGGATCCAAATCCGAATCCCATTACTTTTGGGGTATCTTCTGCAAGACCCGTGTCCGATACAGCCCACACATACTCCAATTCGTACCAGTGTCTAATTCCTCATTCAACAAACCAAAAATTTGTTAGGTAAATTCTACCTGCTCTGTAATAGGTAAATTTCATGTTTTTTTTAACAAAACAATTATAATTATTAATTTTATATTAATAAATAGTAGAGTTAATAATTTATTTAAAATAGAAATATCTTTTAACTTTTAAAATATTAAAAGGATTATAGTTCAAAAAATATACAATACTTCAAATTTAAGAAAATTGTAAAAAGTACCTTAAAAATAATAATTAAAAATTTAAAGTTTGTTTGTTTAAAATTTTATACTAAATTAAAAATTTTATAATTAATTACTTCACTTTAAACTCATTTTAATTAAAATTATTTTTTCTAACATCCAACTAAAAACACACACACACACACACACTATATATATATATATATATATATATATATATATATATATATATATATACTCAAAAATAAGCAAAAGTACCATCTAAAAATTACATATTGATCACATAAATAAACAATCATAAAAACAGAAAAAAAAAACTATTCAAAGAGTATATGAATGTCCTTTTCTTTTTTTCAAATAAAAGTATTAAGAGGAGTGTATATAGTAATTACATTTTTTTAATACATTTTTTAATGTATCATTTACAATTATTTAATTTTAAAAATATTAAAATAAATTATTTTTAAGAATTGTTTAATCATATACAGAAATATTATTAATATTTTCTATATTATAATAATATTCTAAAAAAATATAATAAAAATTAAAAATTGAAAAACATTAAAGTATTATATTTTGAATAAAAATATTATATATTAACATGCTAGTATTATATATCCTTTTGACAATTCAAATCGATATTATAGAGAGGTTACATTCCACCACCCAGACCGCGTATTGTTACAATTTTGGGAAAAAGTAAACGTGAAGTGGAAAAATCTGAATGCTTACGTCATTACTAAAAAGGATGAGCGGGTCCCACATTGTAATCGAACGTCTTTGACGGTGCCTGTGACCATTCCGAAACGAACGTCCTGTGAAAATAGCAAAGTCCCATTGAACTTTGGTCTTGGGCATCTACACGCTTAAGAGGCTTTGGATAGAAAAAACCAGAAGGAGAAGAAGAAGAAGATCGGTTGCATCAAGAGAAAAAGATGTTTGAACAGGAACAAAGTTACACGAGGGCGAAGAACGATGAATTCGATCTCGAATCAGGGGAAACCCTTTACCCAGGTCTAAGCCTCGGTGAGAACCAGCTCCGATGGGGCTTCATCCGCAAGGTTTACGGCATCCTCTCCGCGCAGATCGTCCTCACCACTCTCGTTTCCGTCGTCACCGTTTTCTATTCTCCCATCAACGATCTCCTCAAGGGAAATTCCACCCTCCTTCTCGTTCTCCTCTTCCTTCCCTTCCTCTGTACGCTTCTTCTTTCTCAATCTCCATTTTTATGCTAATGCGGTTGCGCTGTTTCTTTATAAATAAATAATTGTGTTTTTTTTACGGTTAAATTAAATGTCTTGCAGTTTTGATTCCTTTGCTCAAGTACCAGCAGAAGCATCCTCATAATTACATCTTGCTTGGGCTTTTCACCCTGTCTATTAGCTCCACCGTTGGTGTCACCTGTGCCAACACCGATGGTTTGTGCACCTGAATCTGATTTGATTTCTCGTATGTATATGTTTATAGTAAAATTGGAAATTGGTGGTTGATCTGACATGAATATTTGTTGCAGGGAAAATTGTTCTTGAGGCGTTGATTTTGACCTCCGCTGTGGTTTCATCTCTCACTGGCTATGCCTTCTGGGCTTCCAAGAAGGGCAAGGATTTTAGCTTCCTTGGTCCAATATTGTTCACCTCCCTCTTCACTCTATTCCTCACTGGCATGATGCAGGTTAGATAAATTATTTTTTTCTCTTATTTCATCCTAATTATGAAGTTAGTTTAAGGATAAAACTTGGGTGCAGTGCATTTGGTTCTGTATCCTAATCAAAATTAAGGTTTTACCTCAGCAATACACAGTAAACCTAAGAGTAGACCTTTTACCAAGTTGAAACTTTGATGTAAGTTTTGATTATTGAAAATCACCCGAAGCGCTTTAAGGACTGTAAGTTTTGTCCTTCTATTAATAAGAAAGTGGGCAAGGCAGGGCACCTAAATTATAGAAAATCTTCAATAAATTCCAAAATTTTGTCAAGAGGTTTAAATAAATTTGTATTGAATTGGCCTCATTTCTATTAGGATTGCGTTAAGAATAAACTCGATTAAAAGTTTTTAAATGGTTGTAACTCGGATGGGATTGTCTTCATGTGAAGGATATCTGCTATAGTTTAGACCAAAAAGTAGGGACCGGCGTATCATTTGAAAATTTTCATTTCGATCTTTGTACTTAACTGAACTCTAATAGAAATGTGATTAATTTAAAAAATAATTTAACAGTTTGGGGATTTAAATTATAAACTTTCTTAGTATAAAAATTTGCAAATATTTCAGGGTGTTAGATCAATTTAACCTAATTATGATAACTAGTCAGTCTAGATTTCAAAATTTTTAAGATGAGTGTTCTGTGTTGGATTCTTGCAAGTTGCAACTTTCATCTACCTTAATAAGATTTCTTGTCCTTTCATACAGATGTTCTTCCCTCTTGGGCCAACAGCCCATGCTATCTATGGTGCAATTGGTGCTATGATTTTCTCTGGTTATATTGTCTATGACACTGACAATCTGATCAAACGGTTCACTTATGATGAATACATCGGGGCCTCTGTCACTCTTTACCTCGACATTCTCAACCTCTTCCTTTCCATCTTGAGGGTGCTGAGGGAGGCAAACAATTAGTCATGCTTCGTGAATTCAAGTGGAGTTAAACCATTGAAACTACTCTGTTGAATCTTTATTTACCCTAGGAAGCATTGTGAAATGTACACTATTCTTCTCCAGTATTCCCTTACAGTTGAGAATTTGAGATACTTTGATGACATGGAAAATTTATACCTTTACAATTGTATGTAAGTGTGATACAAGAATCCCCCTTGCGAAATAATTCCTGCTCCCTCCCTTGAGGTGAGTTATCTTTCAATTTAATATTGTGTGTATTCAGCAGATAAATAGTCACCTGATATTTTATGATATTATCTACTGCGCTGCAAGATTGCGTATCCCAACTTACAACCTATGCTGTTAGCAGTGTTGAAATAAACATGAATTCGTAGTTATTCAAACATGAATCTAATTACATACATATTTGTGCAGTCAACTGATCAGTTTTTTTTGTGTATTGGAAGTTTGGCCATGTAACGAGTAAAGTTTTAGAGTATAATACAAGTTTTCGAGTTAATACCCATTGATTAGCAAGTTATAAAACTTAATGAACGATAAACATACTGTCAAGAGTAAATATACTAGCTAACAAGAAAAATGGAAGTAGGATTTATATAATTACAAAGCGTGTGCTGAAGGTTATTTTCCAAGTTACCGGTTGGAAATTTTTGTCACTATGAACCTTCAAATTTTATTCACTATATAATGCTTGCACCCACGCTTTGATTGGCTATGGCCGTCCAAAGATCCTAATAAGCCATATGGATATTGGGAGGTCAAATGCCCCATTGCCTCTTCTAGCTAGTCTTTTTGCTCCTTCTAGCTCCTTTTGTTTTACTGGGCAATGATTAACGCAGACTCTTAACATGTTTAGACGCACCAGTCCTGATATACGATTGTGTTAATCTTAAGGAGTAGAGCCGAAATGAGGTTGAGTCCGAGGTTTATCAGTTCCTAGCTTTTAAGGCAGTGTTTTTTCCCAAGTCACTGCATTCTTTCCTTTCTGACCAACAATTTATACAAAATATATACAGATTCCATTTGTATAGCATATGCCTGTGTAAGACCGTTTCGATTGTGTTGAAGAGGTAGAGTGCAGGTGTTGAAGGGATTGATCATATGTTTCTGTTAAACATGATGTTAGATTGCCTGCAGGCACATGTGCATTTCCTTATGTATCCGGGCCATAAAAGCGTAATTTCAACTTAACTGAAGTAACTTGTCCAAAATCCATACAATCGTACCTGATTACATTAGTTTGACCATTTTATTAGTTTGACCCTTTTATTGTTTGAACTACACATGAAATAACTAACATTAGCATAAGGTCTAACCACGCTTTATCACCGCAGAAATTTCCATTTCTTTGAAACTAGCGTATTGATCATCGGTGTTCTCATTTCATGCGCTCATATATCATCCGTTCTCCTCAAGGATAACCAACGACGTACAATACAACTGCTGACAAATAATTCCCCAACTTACAGATACAAGCGATTAAAGAGCGCGTACGAATATTTAGTCTCATTCAACAACCACGGACTAGTATCTCACTGTGGTACTAGTATACACACTCGAAGAAGCATATTCTGAGAGTTTATATTCTATATTAAATGAATGACTAGGTCAGTATATCATTTACTCCCATCGTTGATAATTTCTGTGCTGTTAAAACGTGCAGTTCAACTTGTTGTTATTGATGCTATAATTTAGGAGTTTTAGTTTTATTATTTAAATATTTAAAATTCTGTTTTTTAGTTCAAATTATTGTGTATTAAGTAGCAGCTATTTTTTAACTTTCTTTTGAGTTGTAGAGGCTATTAATGCCGTAACAGATTGTTAACAAAGACGGTCAATTAGCAAGTTATTTTATTTTTTACAATGTACTATAAAAGTCTTTTAAAGAATTTTGCTAGTTTTTAAGGTAAGATGTTTTACAAAATTTCAAGTGTGTATTATTTTTTCACATATTAATCTTGTATTATTGAACTTTATTGACCTCTTAATATTAAAATAATAATAGAATTTGATTTTCATTATGAGTAAACATGGAATGCTATAATTATTTTTTAAATTTATTAACTATTTCTAATACTTTTTTAGTGTGTGATTTAGTTGAAATATTCTTATAAAAATATTCCGTCAGTTATTTTTACAACATGAATCTTTCATTTGACAAAATCCTCCGCTAAATAACCCAAATCATTATTCAAGCTAAACCTTGCTGACCAATTCATACAAGTTTAAAATACAGTGGCATTTACGAGTTCCTAGGAGTTTGACCCAATATCTATTTGCAACCATCGTAACCAAAACCAATTTTTCCTCCAGCTACATCATACACTATCTCCAACGTTTTCTGCTGCGCGTTTCCAAAAAGCACATCGTCTCCACCTCCAGGAATCACTGTAAACGGCAAACAAACGACGGTGGAGTTGACTGGGAAAGCAATACCAACGTGTGGTATATCTAAAACAAGACCATCTTTAAACAAAAAACTCATTTTGGGAAATTTAAGTTTACGATGATCATCAACAAAATAACACGTGTCCAAAATTTCATAATCCTTAGGAGGTTTAACCAATCGATAATGGGGCATCGCTTTTCGGTATGCATCTCGCAAAGTAATATAATCCTTGGAAGGTAACGCGGAAATGGAGGAACCAGAATCAATGCTTGCAGCACCCTTCTTAAAAGCAATGGGAAGTTTGGTGCCACCAAGAATTATTCCAACAAGGGGAATGGCATAACCTGATCCCAGTTGTGTGTACATTAAAGAGTTCGAAACTGTCTTAGACTTACCAAATTTGAGAAAACCGATGTCACTTGTTTTTGTTGGGAGACAGTATGAAAAAACTCGGTGATATGTTTGGGTCGTTTGTTCCAGAAATGATACATAATCTTGGCCAAGCCCAATTATGCCATCAACGTCGACGAGGGTGTTATTAATGTTGGCCTCTATACACCCAAAGATGATGTCGTTGAAGGTGTCGTAACCTACACTAAGCCTTTCTTTGGCTAGAAATCCAGCCACTCCTGATCCGTCTACGTAAGCTGCCTCGTACAAGCACGTTGAGGAAATGCAAGTTGTAAACCCTGCATTGTTCAGTACAAGAATTAAACAATAGAGACTTGTTAGTATTTTTTTGGAATTTCACTGGTGTTAAAGCAGAAGCTGATCTTCTCAGTAGCAATTTTTTCAATTGCATGAATATTGCAATGAACTTAAGGCCACGTGTTTACTTAAATACATGAATTCCTTCAAGTGAACATATACATGTTGGTTGAGTTTCTTAATTTTGAAAAAGTTATTAAAATATTGCATTATTTTACTTTGCCTTTTTATTTTAAATATTTGTATCGGATGCAATAAAAACAACAAAGTCATGTTTTCATTATTTTTTGTACAAGTATTTAAAAATAAGAAATAAAATAAAAATAATATGATTTTTTTTCTAATTAATTTTTTTTTAAAAATGTCTTATGGAACCGAACAGAACCTAAATAAAGTAGGAAATGTTGAACTTATCACAATTGCAAACTTTCATCTAGAAAAACAACTATTGTAAACTTTGAGAGATATGAAATTGAGCTCATTTTTCATGCAGCTTAATTCAGATTTCATGTGGGAAAAAGAAAAGCGTAATGATTTTTTTCTTTTGTGCAAAACACTACAACTTAAATTATGGGTCTCAAGCAAAAATGGTTAAAAGTCATGTATAATTCAAGTCAAAGAGGTGACTCTGCCTTATATGTGCATAATGTATTGAAAAATGAACACATAGTTACCTAACGTAGTATTGGCCTGACTACAGGTGTGAGTGGGACATGTAATGTTGGCATAAGTGGAAGATTTTGATGGATCAAAGTATGGATGAATTTGCTTGTCACAACCTTGTCTTCCCAGCTTACACGGTTGACATTGAGTCCATAGGAGACTGCTACCGGTATCCATCATTAGTGTGAACACCCTTTTAGGGGTTCCCAAACCAACATTTACAACGTATTCTTGATTTATGCCACCATCCCACTTCACTCCAATTTGGTTCTTCCTATGTTGCTTCAAGTTCGGTCTTGTTTGGTCCCCTTCAAGGATCTTACGTACATTTGGAGCTTTTGCTTTGCCATGCTTGCTTTTAGAGCAGGGTCCGTATTTGTGAACCAATTCCAGATACTCCTCTGGGGTTGAGTCTGTAATCCAAACCAATCATAATTAAGCTTTCAAAAGTTACACTCGAAATTAAATAGTGAGAATATACGGGATTATAAATATTTAAAGGAAAACCATTTTATTGATAAATAAATGTGATCATTCAAGTCTTTGCTTTTAAAAACCATTTATTTTAATTATTTTTATATGTTGGCTTAATAGATGTTTGATCGATGTGTAGTATGAGATAAGAGAGCGAACCTGTGGTATTTCGGTTGCAAGTGGAGGCTGCGAGCAAAGAATTGAGTTCAACTATGTGGAAATGGTTGCTTTGTTTTGGTCTCTGAAAGGCAGAACTTTTGTGTAGAGAATTGAGAAGAAAAAGCAAAAAAAGAAAGCGAAGAAGAGAGAAAGTGAAGCTACCCATGTTTATGGTAATCTTCTCCCTTCTAAGTCCTGGTGCAAATTGTTCTGTTACCCGTATCTATATCTGTATATATACATACATGTGTATAAAAGTTAGGTTCTATCTGTATTTTATAATCATAAAATTAAATTTTAGTTATTATTTTGTCTATCTTTTTTATTTTTTTTCTCTTTAATGAAAAAAATATTATTCAATTATCATGTATAAATGTAATATATATTACAAAACATTATAATATTAAAAATAAAGTAACATTATATAACATTTATTTATGATATAATATATAAAGTTTTTCTTATAATAAAAACAAAATTTTAAATCAATAATTAAAATAATATTTTATTACAACCTATCTGAAAATTATAATTTATATTTTTATGATTTCATCTACCACCAATCAATTATTGTTTTATTTACCTAAAATAGGTAATATAAATTTATTATTAAAAATATTGAATAAATATAATTTATTATATACAAAATAAATTATATTTTTTAGCAAAATAGTAAATAAAGTTAATTTGATCAATCCACAATATAGCAATATAAATTTACAATAGGTAATATACATTAATTCTTCATAATATTGAATAAATATAACTTTTAAAATTATATATGTATATTAAAATAACATTTTGTCTAAACTTTTAGCTATAAGATTAATTCATAATTTTAATTACAATTTTATTTTCTTCAATAAATACATACATTTATTTACTTACACACACAAAAAAATTTATCAATTTGTCCAAGAAAAAACTAATTATCCTATGTGTTGAATTAAGTTATCAAAAAAATATTGTATGAAGCAGACACAAATTTTGAATAAAAGAACTAGAAAGTCTAACCCATCCCCAGTAGTAACCGATATTAACATTATATTGATATTCATATGAAACATTCAATGCCTACGTATTATATTAATGAATTAGGGATAAAAACGCGTTGGTTCATGACATCAACGAAACAAACAAAGCATAATTAGAACAAAAAAAGAGTAATTAAAGACTACCTCAAAATTCAGTGTGAATGTTAATTCCAAGTTTGAATAATTACTAACCTAAACTAAAGCATTAATTGCCACGGTTTATGTAAGGTTCCTGGCCACCAAACTAGAATAAGGATGTTCACCTCGTCTAATTTTGTTTTAGAGATTCAAAGATGATCGAAGAAACCTTCCTAACTCAACTTTGTGTGAATTTATATAAGCGACATAGTAATAATAGATTAACTAAAACTAAAGTCAAGGCTAACAAAACAAAAATTAATAGAAGTTATCTTGTTAAGTGAGTAAAGGAAATCACGAGAAATCCCCCCTTATTGATTCAGATAAAAATGCCAAATTAAATTAAATTAGAACTAAGTAATATTGATGACACTTACGGGATCAAGTTATGATTGAAGTTGTCTAAACTATACAATCACACACGTTTATTTATTTTAGGATTTTTTTCATTATCTCCAAATCTCTCCTGTTGGAATATTGGTTAATAACATTTGTGTTTTCTAATAGATTTTTGTAAAAATGTTTTATCTTGATGCTCTAAGTTTCGAAAAAGTGGGAGTTCTGCCTTAAAATAAAATTAGCACAACAGTGACTATTCAACTCGATTGATTCAACTCTATTCTTCAGTTTGGTTTTTTTTTTTTTTAATATTCTTATTTTAATATCACATTTTTTTTATTTTCTTTTCTTTTCCCTATCTCTCTTTCTCTCCTAAAATGGGGTGTGAACAAATATTTTCATTTTAAAAATCTGTATAAAAACATATAAATTTTCATTGAACAAGTCCCAGAAAACAAAATCCGTCCATTATGAAGTTCTCGTCACTCCATTCTCTGTTGAAGTTATTTCTCCCTTCATTTCGAATTATCTATTTTGACAATTTTGAATTATTTATAATATGTCATTTTAAAAATTAACAAAAAGTATTAATTCTTTTTTAAAAATACCACTATCTATTTATATTTTATCTAAATATTTAAATAATCAGTAGAAATTTGAAAGCTTGTCAAAAAGTAATAGAAGGAACTCATTGACACGGCCAAAATCAGCATAACTCCCTGACAACATTAGCCGAGGTTCTGACTTTCATAACAGTCATAATATGTAAAATTCATGAATATAGTTAACAAGATTTGTTGAAAAGACTTGGTTACAGATGTTGATGATAACTGTGAAGTGTTGACCTCTTTGATTTTGCTCTGGGGCGTTCGGTCCTCTATCATTTGATGCATTGCAAAATTGCGTTCAACATATATATTTGTACTTTCGTTCCTTCTAACTCCTTTATTCTTTTTATGATGGATGGAAATTCCAATATGTTTAAGCTGACTGCACGAGTTCTGATATATGGTTGTGTTAATTTTGGAGAGTAAGGTCGGAATCAAGTTGCATAGGAAGTTTGTGAGCTTCTTGCTTCTATGGCAATGATTTTTCCCGTGACACTATATTCTTCTCTTACTAACAATCTTTATTAAATGGAGTTGTTTGTGTATACATGTCGTTTGTATAATACGTCTGTGTTGTTTGACTGTTTTGGATTGTGTTGATGAGGTACAGTGCAAGTTGTAAAGGGGTTGCTCATATATTGCTGTTCTAACATGGGACTAGGATCCTCTAGAGTACCTTTTAGAAAAACACATTTTATGACTAAGATTTAATGCAGTTTGTTTATAAGTGCAATCCATCATGATGTTCTTATCTAAACGGAGCTTGGAAAGCATAACTAAATCTTTGCTGAAGTAATGAAGTGACTTGTCCGTAATCCAAACACTTTTAAACCTGCTTAGCGTTTGCTTGACTCTTAATAAAACTAACAAGCAAAAGACCCAAACGCACTTTATCACAACTGATTTTTCCATTTGTTTGAAACTAGCGTATTGATCATATATAGGAGATCAAAGCGTAAAGGAAAATGTTTCATGAACATCTAAATGGGGCACCTGAAGTTGTCTCTTTGTAGTGCGAGATTTATTTTAGGATGAGTGTATATGATATTACATACAACAATTTTTATAGTAGTTTAAATAACAAACTGGAAGAGAAATACCTCGTGTATATGCACCATGCTCTTCAAGTATAACTAAGCATGTACAAATGCTGACAAAGAATTCCCCAACGCATAGAGACATGTCATTGAAGAACGCGTAAGAATATTTCTAGTCTCACGCAAAAACTACGATAAGATACAAGTATACACACTCGAAGAAGCATATTCTCAGTTTATATTCTGTATTAAATGACTTGCTCAATATATCATTTTCATGCAGACAAGTCATTAAGCCAAACAGTACATATATTACAATCTGAATCCTATATTTTACAAAATCCTCCGCTAAATAACCCAAACCCAAATCTTTATTCAAGCTAAACCTTGTATTTAATAGAAATTTAAAACACAATAGTTTGACGAATTTCTATTTGCAACCACCGTAGCCAAATCCAATTTTTCCTCCAGCTACATCATACACTATCTCCAACGTTTTCTGCTGCGCGTTTCCAAAAAGCACATCGTCTCCACCTCCAGGAATCACTGTAAACGGCAAACAAACGACGGTGGAGTTGACTGGGAAAGCAATACCAACGTGTGGTATATCTAAAACAAGACCATCTTTAAACAAAAAACTCATTTTGGGAAATTTAAGTTTACGATGATCATCAACAAAGTAACACGTGTCCAAAATTTCATAATCCTTAGGAGGTTTAACCAATCGATAATGGGGCATCGCTTTTCGGTATGCATCTCGCAAAGTAATATAATCCTTGGAAGGTAACGCGGAAATGGAGGAACCAGAATCAATGCTTGCAGCACCCTTCTTAAAAGCAATGGGAAGTTTGGTGCCACCAAGAATTATTCCAACAAGGGGAATGGCATAACCTGATCCCAGTTGTGTGTACATTAAAGAGTTCGAAACTGTTTTAGACTTACCAAATTTGAGAAAACCGATGTCACTTGTTTTTGTTGGGAGACAGTATGAAAAAACTCGGTGATATGTTTGGGCCGTTTGTTCCACAAAGGAAAGAAAATCCTGGCCCAGCCCAAATATGCCATCAAGGTCGACGAGGCTGATATTAATGTTGGCTTCGGTGCACCCAAAGATGATGTGGTTGAAGGTGTCGTATCCTACACTTAGCCTTTCTTTTGCAAGAAATCCAACCACTTCTGAGCCTTCAACGTAACCTGTCTCGTACACGCACGTTGAGGAAGCGCAAGTTGTTAACCCTGCATTGTTCGGTACAAGAATTAAACAATAGAAAATATAAGAGAAGCAGAAGCTCTTCTCAAAATAGCACTTTTTCAATTGCATGAATATTGAGATAGAACATAAGACCACATGCTTAATTAGTAATATGAATTCCTTACATGTCAACTAACAAGTACACGTTGGTAGAGTTCCTTAAGTTTGTAAGGATTATGAAAATATACATTAGTTTTACTTTAATTTTTCATTTTAATCTTTTATATAAGAAGCAATAAAAATATCAAACTAGTGTTTTCATTATTTTATACAAATAATTAAATTTAAAAATAAAATAAAAATAGTATATTATCTTTTGTAATTATTTATAAAAAAAAGGTCTCATGAAACCAAACAGAACCTAAATAAAGAAGGAAATGTGGAATCTACCACAGTAGCAAACTTTGATCTAAAAAACAAGAGAGAGATAATTGGTCCACCACCACCACGCATGTTATCTGAATATAGCCAAATAGCAACGATAGATAATATGAACTATGTCTATCAATATTACACATATGAGTGGGAGAAAATAATGATGTGTGCATCATGAATGTATTGAAAATGAAAAAATAGTTTACCTAACGTAGTATTGGCCTGACTACAGGTGTGAGAGGGACACGCAATGTTGGTGTAAGTGGAAGATTTTGATGGATCAAAGTATGGATGACGTTGCTTGGCACAACCAGGTAGTGTTCCCAGCTTACACGGTTGACATTGAGTCCATATGAGGCTACTACCTGTATCCATGCTAGTGTGAACACCCTTTTAGGAGTTCCCAAACCAACATTTACAACGTATTCTTGATTTTTGCCACCATCCCACTTCACTCTAATTTGGTTCTTCCCATGTTGTTTCATTTTCGGTCTCTTTTGGTCCCGTTCAAGGATTTCACGTACAGAGGGAGCTTTTGCTTTTCCATGCTTGTTTTTAGAACAGGGTCCGTATTTGTGAATCAATTCCAGAGACTCCTCTTTGGTTGAGTCTGCACTTCAAACCAATCATAAGCTTTACAAAATTACACTTAAAAAATAATTAGTGAGTATAGTGGATTATAAATATGTCTAAACAAAAATCATTTTGTTGATAATCAAATAGGATCATTTTTCAAGAGAGGGAACCTGTGGTATTTCGGTTGCAAGTGGAGGCTGGGAGCAAAGAGTTGAGTTCAACTATGTGGAAATGGTTGCTTTGTGTATGTCTCTCACTCTGAAAGGCTGAACTTTTGTGGCAATTGAGAAGAAAAAGCAGCGCAAGAAAGCCAAGCAGGGAAGAAGTGGAGTCGCCCATCTTTATTGTAATCTTCTTCATCGTTAAGTTTTAGTGCTAATTATTCTTATGTTACCTCTCTCTCTCTCTCCCTGTATATATATATAGTTTTATATTTATTTTATAATTATTTTAACATTATCATACATTATAATCTTTTTGGTGCAGAATTGACATTTCAATATCAAGTGCTTTAAAAAAAAAACCTGTATAACTTATAATTATAACTACTCGGAAGATGGATTGATGATGACTTGCTCCTGCCAAAATTTCACAGTGATGATAACTTTTGAGATCTTTTTCATTGAACAAGTCCTAAAAAAAGAAACTTTAATATTTGAATACTTGGTTTAAAAAGAAGAAGAAGAAAAAACTTACAGTTTGAAGTTCTCTTCACTCCTTTCTCTGTTGTTTATCTAGATATAACATCTTTTTTCCAATATGTAACATTGGCTGCGACTAATTCTTCCTTCAAGATGTTAATTTTTTTATTCCTTCAAAAAAGGTTTGTCTGAGTCAAATACAATTTTAAATCAGAAACCCAAAGCCTAACCCCAGTAGAAATGCGGATTAATATTAAATTTATTCATTTGAAAATTGTCTAATGTATATACTCACTGAAGTAGTGATTAAAAAAGTCTCAGCAAGCAAACAAAATATTTTGAATAAAATGACACTAGTGACTACCCCAGGCACAATGCTTATTGACTAAAAATTTAATCATATGAATTATTTAATGTGAAAACCAATTGACTTTAGACCTTTTAACTAGTTTGGATAATCAATAACCTAAATCAACCAAACTACTGAAGAATGATAGTATTGCAGTTTTTAGGAGATGAGTAATGCACGCCACTCACTTTCTTTTTGTTACTATGTAAATTTAAGAGAACATTGTATTTTTTAATTGACAGTTATACTTTATACTTTGCACAGTGTATGATAAAAAAAAGAAGTTAAGATACTCATAAACATAAATTTAACACAAAATTATAATTAATAAGATTAAAAGAAATGTAAATTTATAGTCATTTAAACAGTGGTCCCAATGAAAGAAACAGATGGCTCTGTCATTCATGGTATCTAGGAGATTTTGGAATCTAGCTCAACTAAATTGTATGTATATTTTGGTTGCGCTGTCATTGTGCTGGACTGTTCTGAATTATTGGCCATTTGGGCTTTTCCTTTTTGACACACTGTACCTTTGGGCCTCGCTTTTTCCTTGGCCGTTCTGCCAGTGCAAACCATAGAATCACGACAAAAAACATTGCTGGATGGAGGCATCATAAAAAACAAAATAGAAACTCAAACTAGTTCGACGGAACGACGGAATCGGATTCACGGGACCCAGAGGACGAGTCATAATTTTTGTTGAAGTAAAAATAGGTTGACTTAAATAGAGATAAATGGGAGTGAAAATGGGTAGAGTATCACTAAAGTATTATATTACTTATTTTCATATTTGTTTTTAAAAAAGTACTCGTGTTTAGCTCAGTACTTGTGAATAGTAATTTTAATTTTTATATTTATATTTTTTAAATATCTGCATACATATATTTATTCTTATTATTCGTACTTGTTTAACAAAAAAAAATACTTATAAAAAAATATGCTTATATAATTTTACATAAGTAGAATAATAATACAAAAATTAAATATGTAGCTTCTAAACAAAGTTTAAGTATAGATAAAAAATAAATATTTAAATATCACAAGTGTTAAATGTATTTTAATATATCAACTTTCTAGACTAAAGTACTTAAAAATTATAAGCAAAATTTTACACATAATCTTTAAAATCATCTAAAACAACCAACTCAGAAACTTGATAATTATGTATTGTCGCTCTTCAAGATATAAAAGAAATAATATTAGTTAATTATTTATTGTAAAGTCAAAATAATATATATAATTAAACTATTTTACCTCTTCATCAGAATTCAAATTATCTAAATGAGAGCAAACACTTACCTTTTAAGTTTACATATTGCTTTGGTCTAGCAATACTAAAAAAATTAGAACATACAAGTATATAACAAAAATTAATTTTTGTATCAACCATATAATAATTAAATTGTATTAGTCTAATTAAACGATATAAAATTATAAATAAAATCTTCTATTAAAAATATGAAAACAATTATTTTTATGGTTTAGTTTATTGATAAATATATTTTTATGTTAATCTAATAAAATAAATTTAATTAGATAGATTTTTATATCTTTAAATATGTATTCTTTTATTTGAATAACATAAATATTTATATTAAAATTTTTAACCTTTTATTTTACATAGAAAATTTTGAAAACTAAAAATTATAAATTAAAAGATAATATTACTAAAAAATTCAAAATAAAAAATTTATCCATTAAAAAAATAAAATAATTATAGTCTATAGACATGAAATTACATAAAATAAATAGTAAAATATTTATCTTGACTAAAATATTATAAAAGCATCTACAAAAACTTTCTAAAACTAAAAGCGAGTTAGGTTCTTGTTTTATTAAATTTTTACTTGTTCTATTGTAAATAAAAAATTATTCTAACAAGATTATATGAAATTAGAACAATAAAAATAATTGAAAATACTAATAATTATTATAATAGAGTTTTAGGCTTCCTTGTTAACGACTTATGTTCGGAGGGTGTACCCATCAAGAAGTAATACATGGTTCTTAAATTAAGTTCCCGAAATATCGTCCCACAAGGATTGATTTTCAATTACTAATAATTTCTTAATTCAATTGTTTAATCTTCAAAGATACGAGATTAATTAAAACCAAGAATTTATAAAATCAATTATAAAACTAAGAGTAAGGAATACAAAGTACGTCTTGGTTACACTTATCAGATAAAAACATAGGGCGTATGGGTGTTTTAGATCTAAACTCGAATTCCTTGTTATTACTAATCATTCATACGAATATTATTAATATTCATTGGTCATGCAATATTAATATTATTCTCTTTAAGTTAATATCCTTAATGGTCATGCAAGTTATCAATTTAGAGAAAGCCTAAAGAACCTATGAATTTGTTAATTCAATAACGATTAGAAGAGAAAAATTGGTTTGGTCTACCTAATCTTTCATCTCGATTTATCCTATAAATCTATTAATTAATCGAGGTACGATCGTCTGACGATGTAATTAATTAGGGTTAAGAGTGAGAAGCGATAGAATAAATTATAATATGGAACAGAATTCGAATTAAGATTCAAATATCAAAATCTCATAAAATCATAAACAATAATCCTTATGGCCCTAACTATGGATTTAGTTACTCATGTAGAAAGAAAGAGCTAAAACAATCAATAACATATTCATAATAAAAAGATATAACAAACTAGAAATGAGATGGATCTTCAGTCTTCAAGTATGGTCACTTGAAGCAAGTTTCTGCCAAGAGTATGCTGAGAATCCGTGCAAGAGAGGCAAAAAATATTTAAAAATTTGAAAGACTGAGGTTGTGTGTAAGCTGGTGTCTAAAAAGAGATCATTTCTACCCTTATTTATAGAATTTTAACTCCTTTTAAAATGGCTAAGATTGAAGTTCCGCAAATGAGCACGGGCGTTCACACAATGCAACACAGCCGTGCATTACGTCGAAGCACCCCCATGCTATGCTAGGCATGCTTATTTCTGTGAGGCTTTTAACCCCATCTATTTGGACCAAAATGCACAAAAACTCACTTTCGCCTCTTTTCTACCAAACTGCACAAATAATATATAAATTTGTGTAAAATCTCAATAAAGTAAGGGTTATATATAAATATATGGCTGTAAAATATAGCTAAATTATAAACTTATCAACTTACTTGGTATGAAAGTTGTCGAACTTGATCTATAAATCCTATGAGAAGTGATAAGTTAGGTATTTATTTGTAATTCACACTCATAAAATACAACTCATGATAGGGTAAGCAGTGAAGCAACTCATATAATTATATAATTATCAATGACTATAGAGAGAATCTAGCTAAATATATAAAGTATTAACTCTAATTTTTCCCTTTTAGGTTAAAGTTTCTCTCACATAAGTAACATAATATATATATATATATATATATATATATATATATATATATATGCGGGTATATGGCAGGTTGGGTACTTAAGTACTCATCCCCACACCTATCCCTATTAAAATTTGCAGGTATTTTTCTATACTCATACCTGTATCCATTTAGCAGGTAAACACTCTACCTGTTGAGGATAAATTTTACATATTAAGTACTTAGGTACTGTCCCTGCACCTATCTCTATTAAAATTTGTAGATATTTTTTCATACTCATACTTGTTTAGTGGATAAAGACTCTACTCATTGCAAGTAAAATTTTCAGGTATCCATCAAGTACTTTATTCATTACTATCTCTGGAAATAAAAGGACTTTTTTTCTATTACTTCAAATTACAATTTTCTCACCTTCAACAAAAGTAATATATTATTTTTCTCTTCAAAATATGTTTTTAATCCGTCATCAAAAGCTAAAATTATATAATATAAAAAAACTAAAATTATATAACTTTTTATACTTTATAAGAATTAAAAATTTACTTAACCCTTTTATTAAAAATATCCTCACAAAACTCCCACTTTTCATCGCATCGGCGGTTTCTTTTAGATCTTTGCGAGTTTTTGTCAGTTTGTGGAAGTCAATGGTTCAAGATAATTCCTATCCTAAACACGTAAAAAATTATTTTCCAACACATTTGGCGGTGTATCTTAATCTTCACATAACATTTGTTCAACGTAAATGTTTTAATCCACCGCACTCCCAAAATATTTATTCCAATAATAAAGACGACCTGTAATGTAGTTAAGCCGACCACGGGATTTATTTGTTGTCCTTTAAGCTCAAAATGGAACTTTAACATATCATCAGCATGGAGTAGAAAACAGCCCCATATTTAGAATTGTTTTTTCAATCCAAGTCCAAGGTTTGGGGCCTGGAAGGAGGGTCAATAAAAACATTTAATTCAAAAGACTGCAGAAAAAGGATCTCATTCAAAACCTAATAAAAACGTAAAATCTATAATCAATCCCATACTCTTAAAACAGATCTGAACCAATCACCTAAAAATGTATAGGGAGAGAAAAGGCTTATCCATTGCAGATTGCCTACTATGTTCAAGTAAAATGCAAACAAACACAAGATGCAGCCTTCATATTAGTGATGAAAGCGATTTGATTTGAGTTAATGCCGGAACAGATATATCAGCAACAAGGTCGCTCCCTATGACATATGATTATGTAAACTGAATACGCCTTCCTATGAAAAGTGGATGAAGAGTCCAAATAAACTTACAAATTAAACTTTCAACTGGTGTCCACCTTCTCACTTATGTTTGTATAAGATAAAAAAACAATTTATTTACATTGTTAAGTTACAAGAAAAGAATTATACACTAAATAAGCAATTTGTGTTTAAAAGTTAAAGCACTAATGATCTGAACCCACAATCTGCTCATGATTTGACAGTCTCATCATCATCTTCAATATCCCAACTAAGATCCTCCTCTTGGTCTGCGACACTCAACCTCTTCCGCAAATCAATCCTACTTGCGGACTCAACAGCATCCCCTCCTTTATTTTCATCATTGCTTTCAATATCTTCAATTTCATCCCAGCCAATCTCTTCTTCCCCGGGCATTGAAGGCTGGCTTGAAACAACTGAAATATCACTATCTTTGCACGATCCACCATTATCATTATCTGTCTTGACTTCTGATGCCTCTTTCTCTTCGTATTTGACATCCAACTTATCTCCACTGCCAGTTACATTCGCAGGAACATTTGATGCCACATTCTCAATACAATTCACCTCCCCAGACTCATCATCACCAACAGTTTTAGATTCAAGATCAACACCCTTCCCATCATTCTCTATCTCCAAATCCTTCTTCCCAACCTGAACACACTCAACACCGCCAACATCTGCAGCAACCTCAGCAGAATTTCCGTTTTTCAACTCAGAAACCCCACTGGTGCTAACTAAAGGCTCATACCCACCATTGTCATCATCCTCATCATCAAAATCCCAACTCAAATCCTCCTCTTCATCCCCGGAAATTGCTCGTTTCACGAGTTTAGCCCTTGCATCCTCAGCTTGCTTCAGCTTATGCAACTTATAAAAATACTTGCTCCAGAAACTCTCATGATCAGTTCTACTGGGAACAGCCTTCTCATAAATCTTCTCAATAACTCCATTCTCTTCAATCAAATTCCTAATCTCCTCCCCCTTCTTATCCAACTCAAACCCTAATTTCCACTCATTGAATTTCTCCAAATCCTCAGGTTCCTCCAAATAGGTATTAACATCACACTGAAGAGCACGCACCAACGCATCAAATCTACTGTACCGTTTCACGTCCAAACCCTGACCGCTGCCACTACTACTATTCAACAGTTTCTTACCAGCATTGTTGTTATCGTAATTGCTTGAATCAAAAGAATCGTAATCGGAATCAGAGGCTAAGAGAGATTCCCTACCGTGAGAGATAATCTCCGCTGTCGATTTCCAAACGGTGCTGCCGATGTCGTCGATGGCTTGGCCAACGGACTCGAGCGACACCTGAGCCACCGACGCGCCGGCGTCGAGCGAAGCCGGGAGGTCCTTGACGGCGCGTGAGGCGGCTTCGCGGATCACCGCCGTTTCTTTCCTCAAGCCGGAGCCGAATTCCTCGAGATCGCGACGGTAGTTCTCGAGAACGGACTCGGATTTGGAAGCGATGGTTTGGATCAGGCCTTCGAAGCTCCAAGCGGCGGTTGCGGTTGCGGTTGCGGTGGCGGTGGCGCTCTGAGGCGGATCGGGGTGGTCGGATCCGTGCGGTGGCGGGTCGGGTTCATCGGCAAAGACGGACTTGAAAAAGTTCATCTTGCGGCGTGGTTATGGGTTGTTTGGAGTGTTGTTTGAATCCAAAAAGGGTTTATGAAGTGTGAAATGGATGTGTATGGCAATGGCTTATGATTTTATGATATGAATAAAACGGAATCGGATTCATCTCACATCCTATCCATTTATTCAATTCAATTTCTCCTTTTAAAGCAATGCCACCTTCCATTTCAAACCACTCCTTTTATTTTAGGCGCTACGTCACTAAATCACTTCGTTAAAACTCCAAAGGATTTGTGTTCTGTTATACATGTTATTGGACTAACTGTTTATTTATTTTGATTTTTCTAAATTAATTTAAAATTTTTAGACGTAATTGAAATGTGAATTTAAATTAATGCCGGTATAAATTTTAGCTTAAAACATGCGTAACAATATGTAAAGTTGATTTTGTCCTTAAACCCAATAAAATTAAATTCATAAAAATAAAAAGTTAAAAAAATAATATTATCACTTAATTTAATACATTAATAATCTAAAATGTTATAACTTTTAATAAAAATTAAATTTTTATTAATTTTTTCTTCCGTGTCTTTAAGTACACCTTAAAAAAGTATTTAATAGTTGAAAAAAGTTTGTTGAATTGGTTGTCTTAACAAGTTATTATATTAAGAGTATATTTGTTTTGTCGTTGAAACTTTTATCTGCAGACTTTTTTATATAAAATTTTCATACGCATATATCAAGAAAAATGCTAATTCCTTTCAAAACCATCAGATACCAAACCTAATTTTGCCGAAGCCGTTTAGCCTGATTGTTTACAATTATTAACTCCGTTTCTAGACAACTAGAAAATTCTTGCTTTTTACAAAACTTGCTTCAATTTACGGGTAAACATAGTTTTCTTTGGTTTCCAAAGAGATTGATTGTCTTTGCGTCTTCTTGCTGGTAAGTTACAATATCCAACTTTGATGTACGGGGCAAAATATCCCTGAATCATAAATTCCATACAACTACAACCAGTAGCTTATTTTACACGCACAGGTCAACAGCATACATGACATCAACCTAAGACCACCCCAAGTTGTCTGCTTTGAGGAGATGATAATTGAATTACTTATTCTCTAATCAATCGTGCCTGTTTTGACTTTTGAATTTTGACATTAGAAACAGCAGAACAAACTTAGTTCATTATCACATGTCAAAACTCAACTGGTAATAAAAAATTAATATGCTTAGATACGTTTAAATAACTATTTATTTATATAGTTATTTAATAAACTCTTTAAATGATGACTTATCTCATATTACTAGAGTCATAACTTCTTTTTTTATAAACAGATGAACACATATCAGGTGGGTTATATTGGAGGAGTGTATAACTCAAAATGCTTTGATATACCTCACAAGGGTGCTCCATTATGTTGAGAGGACTGAAAATGATGAGAAAAATGTTCAGTCATCTACATTAATTTTAGCGGCATCTTCACCAAAATTACTATTTCAATATCAAAGCACTTCTTCGTTGATAATAATAACCCAGTTTGTATTACAAACACATTTTTGGTGTCTTGCCCACATAAAAACTTCTGGACCTTTCAACATATACGTTGCTTACAAACAGCAACATGAAATCCTTGCATCAAATTAGCTTTGGATGTACACGACACAAAAAACTTGTTACAAAATCACACACGGATGCTGTAGAAAAATATAACTTAGGTTGATAGTCTTTCAATTTCCTTTATGATAAACTCCTTTTCCTCCTCAAATTGCTCATCTTCTGAACCTGAAAAATGGCATAGGGGTATCAGTGACGTAAGAGAGAAAATTTTTATTCAATTATTCAGTAATAGAGAATGGAAATTCAGAACAACATTACGTAAGTGTAGGTTTCAAATCAATCAATTACTGAAAGTATAATAACCTTTTCCCGGAGATAGATTACGTAGCAATTCTAGCAGCTTCTCTTGATTCTTCGCCAAAATAATTTTTACTTCTCGAGGCTTATTAGGATTAGCAACAAAAACCTGGATAAACATGTGAGAAAAGATAATACAAATATAGAGGATCATCTCCACAGCAAAATGTTATGGTGGTGTAGAGTATATTTCTTTAGGAATAAAAACATAAAAACCCCTGAAATAAAAAGGATAGGATATTCAACAATTAATATTTTGAAGGAAATGCCTAAAGTAGTCTTCAGGAACTTTCTGCATGTACCAATAGAGATTTATTCTACCTTAAATGCTGAATAAGAGATTCCTTTTATGATTGCTATTATGGAGAAAATAGATTGTGCTCAAAATTAGTCTTCGAAAACCTGCTTTTATACTTGGCAATCTATCATATTTTTGCCCTTTCAACACTCTCCTAATAGTGATATGTTCTTCACTTTCTGAAGAAGTACTGCCCAAGAAGAACCTTGCTGACCTTGCCTTGCTATATAATACTTATCCATGGAATAGGAAGACAGAGAACAGAAATGATATCAATCCTCAAAGGACAAACATGCGGTTGTGTTGTTCAAATATGCATTTTCACAATAACTTGGTAAATTAATTATACAGATATGAAAGTCACCTTTGTCCACTAGATTAAATGCATTAAAAGAATTCACAGTGTAACCTGCCATTAACCAAAATTCCAACTCATTGCTGCAAACATGGAAAGTGCAAGAGTTCTCCAGTATTCTAAGGTTGCCAAACTTCACATAGAGGGCTGAATACTTCTATTTACAACATATTATCAAGCATGCTTTGTTTTAAATCCTTTTATACACCCAAAAGGATAAGTTTGTTATATAACTTAAAAGCATGAAGTGAAAAATTCACCTTGAAAATGTGGAAAGCTGATAACTGAATGTTTTTACTTGAATCCTGCTCAAACCCAAAATATAACAAATAAACACGTAGTTAGTATAAGATAGAAAGATAAGGTAAAACAAAAGCAGTGCTTTGTATGAAAACTTGAAAAATCATGCACAATATAGGACCAAATGTGTAGCACTCCACTGAAGATTGATAATAGTATTGGTTGTTTGGCATGCCAAGCAGGTAGAGTTCACTAACAACCATCACCAAGCCTTATCCTAATAGTGAAGTCAAATAAATTAGAATAGTTGACACCATTTGCATCAATCAAAAACCAAAATTGCAGATTTTCAGTAAAACTATTTACAACAAAGTCTGTTTTTCATAGTTTCTCCTGAAGTTCCCCCTCCCCTCCCCAGGGATCTTCATCTTCCTCTTTTAAATGGATTATATTCCACATAATCCACTTTTCTCACTGGATCCTTTATTGGTCTTCTCACATGAATTAAGCACCTTTGGTAAGTTTTCATCACCTTCTCCTAATAGAAGATATGATAAAACCAACAATCAAATAGGAATAAACACACAAATCCGCAATACTCACAATGAAAGTGAAATGAGAGATACAAGTATTAGAAATTGTTGAAGTCCCATATCAATTATAGATATGCCTAAAAAAGAGCTTATAAAGGTTAAAGTAATCCTCACATTAGAAGCTAGTTTTTGGAGTTGAATTAGGTTTAAAGCCCAAATCCAATGTAGTATCAAAATCTATTGTAAATCCAATATTGGGTCACCCTTGGCTTAAAAAAAATTTGCCCCATGAATTTTTCTAGTGCAATTAACTTGGCCTCGTGGATTTTCTAGTGCAACATACCTGGTCCTATGACTTTCCTAGTGGTCCCATAGCTTATCTAGTGCTATAATTAATAATAATAAAAAAAAACAAAGTCCTATAATTTTCTCGAGTGTGAGGTGTGTTGAAATCCAAGATCAACTATAAACATGGCTAAATAAGACTTATAAAGATTAAAGCAATCTTTACCTTACAAATTAGCATTCGGGGTTGAATTAAACTTAAAACACAAATTCAACAAAAATGATAAAGAGAATCAAAGATAAGAAACTCAAGGAACTAGAGTTTCCTTGCCCAAGCCAAAGGCTGTAAAACTACTAAACTTTTTCCCTACCTCCCTTTGCTTCTCTTCTCTCTCCTTGTTACTGAATTCCCTCTTCTAAACCATCATGGGCCTCCAACACTGTGCCCACTCATCATAACTAACTTCCTTCTAGATCCTTTGCCACATGTCCCTCCTTTTCCCCTCTTAGAATATACTTTTTAACACCTTAGTCTCATGGTTTACCTACTGAACTGATGACACTCCTGCATCCCTTGGGATATTAGGTACAGGGGTCTATAAAAGGTACTTAAACTTTCTTCTGGAAACATTCCTATCTCCATTACACCTATTTATTGCTTTTCGTTACACTCCATTGCCAAACATTCATTACCAGAGAGCATTCATAAGCACTGATATTTGTGATCTCAAGTGGCTGTGATGTATATCTCAATTTTCACACCAATAATATTACATGCAACCAAACTGACCACCACATGTTGTTAATCCACCATGAAATCTTAAAAGCCACGAATTATCAAAAGAGAATGTGTTCAAATAGTGCTTCTCTACTTGACAAAACCAATTACATGCATTTACCTGTTATTACAGTGATACAATACAGAATACAGTAAAACAGAGCTAGGAGATAATATAAAGTACTCTTCACTATATATGCAGATTAGAGCTAACAGAGAAACTACTATAAAATTCCACATAAACAAGGAAAATGTTCAGTTGTGCATACTGCATATATCAGGAATAGCATAACTAGTAAACAAACTAATTGACCATCATGTGAGCATGTTCATTAGTTATGAAAAAAAGGAGAATATCATGCAATTATACAGGTTTAAAAAAAGTTATACCCTCAATAATGTCATCATGACTTTCAAGTAACGAACTTCTAAGATATACCGCTTCATTATCTGAGAATTAGGAGATTCCAAAAGAAAATCCGAGAGAAGCTAAAAAATCCATATAAATTTATCAGTCAAAAATCAATAAATTAAAAAAGATTATCAGAAAAAACAATTGAAAAGTGTTGCTAGAACAAACCTTCAAAGACTGCCTCCTTGTGACATAATTAGGAGATGTCAAGAGTTTCTCGTATAGATCAAAGAACTGGAAACATAAAGTCCTATTAGAATAGCTGAAGTATAATATGTAAGAAAAAACCACCACAATCATTCAGTTTTTCAGCACCATGCAATTGTTCAGAGATGAGGATAGGGGCACCTAAGAATATCATAAATTATTCTACAAGAGATTTGATCTTCTGGGTTTAAAATATTAGACTGATACACATTTTTCTCAAGCAGCATTTTGTGTTGCTTTGATATGTTCAAATCTGATAAAAATGCCAAGGATGAAGCAAACCTCATCATAGTGAGCTGTCAAAAATCCAGAGACCACGTTTGCATGTTTAGTAAGAAGATCCTGCAAAACATATCCATAGAGATGTATGAAGAAATGACATGTGGAACTTTACAATCATTAAGACAAATAATGGGAATTAAAAAGGGGAGGGGAGGGGATTCTGACCTTAAAGGTAGAAAATGCATCAGATGCAACATCAAAGTTAGGCAACTCTACAAATTTAAAGAACAACACAAAGCTTGCAGATTCCAATATGTATCTGAAACACCCAAAAACATATAGAAAGTTAAAACAGTATAATTATTGGCTTGCCTCCAAGATGGACTGAGTGAGAAGCACCAATCTCAAATTGTACATTAATATTGAAAATCATCTGTTAATTTTTGCATCTAAATTTGTTTAAAACCCCCTACTATTTTAACAATTGAATTTCATCATCTCCAAGCTCAGCCTCAAGAAATGATCTCAGTCTTGTCATCTCCTTATTACCATATGGGAAGTACAAATTATATGGGGGGGGTGGGGATGGCAACATATATGCACTATATTTATTGTTAATGGACAGAAAAAACTATATTTTTCTCCTTAGAAATATAAAAGAATCTTCCATTTAATTCACTTTTACTGTAGCAACTAATTCACAAGTACTAAAGCAATTCCTAAATGCACATTAAAATCATGGCAGGATCAATCTAAGCCTACAATAAACATGAAGATATCAGAGAGATAAAAAAAATAACACAAATTGGGAAGAAGACCTTATAACAACAACCCAAAATATCTTACTTTGCAAGTGAGGGAAATTTGATGCAATCCCGCAACATTATGCCACAGCTCAAGGCAATTTCTTTGTTATCATAGCTGCTTGGAAACAGATAGAGATGCTTAGAGCAACTATTTAGTTTATCATATTCAAGAAGATTGATCACGTAAAACTAAACAATTGTTTACTCATATGGACAGTGAAAATGCATTTCAGCCTGCTGTAAGGTACTTGATTATTTTCCAAGAATGAATTTATCAAATGTAAGTGAAATTACTTTCATTTGATGAAAGGGAAATAAAGAGGCAGAGTACCTAGCATGTATATCTCAATTCAAAAATGTTCCTAGGGTACTTTGGTCAAATTATATAATAAAGGGAAAACAAATTATTCAAAATTAGAGGTAAGTTCTATCTGCTGTTGCCTAAATCCCTTTATTCCCCATGATTTTTTGTTAGAAACTTTTAAAAGCATCCAGACAACTCTTTTAAAAAGGAATGAATAACCAATTGCAAGCATATAAAAGTAATTATAGAATAAACACACACACACACATATTTCCAAACAATAGCAAAAGAAATTATTTTAATCCATGATTTCATGAGTAAGGTCATTGAGGTTCACTTAGGGTATGTCATGCATTAATGCTTTAACAAAAGAAATACATTTTATTAAAGTATCAATGTTAAAATGACATTAACTGCAGCATTCTGCTAATTAATACTCCTAAAATTATTAAAACTATAGACAGTAATAGTCAGCAACAGGAAAAAAGGTCATCAATTTTTTAACAAAATCTTTCAACATAGAAGCAAAGCAACTCATTATTCTATAAAATATCAACTCTACATATACACATACTAGACATAAAATATACAGACATAGACCTTTCTCAGAATGAACTGCCCATAAAAAATCTCAATTGACTCTCAGCATTTATTTTCAACTATTCGACAATTGGAGCAACAATTTTATTGCATAAGCAGCATGCCAGAGTAGCTTCATCAATTGATATCAGTTTCACCATCAACATAAATAATTTGCAAATGTAATCCTTCCTCAACTTTTTTTCAGACCATATCAGTTAGAAGGATACAAAACACAATGAAATAAAGAAAAATTAAAGTAAGTCAAGTTTTCAATTTGGCACAGAACATCAGTTTCAGTCTTCCAGCTTGAATACAACTACAGAAGGTAAAGCTCCGCAATTGAAAGAGGCATGAATGAGAGGAACAAAAAGCAGTTCAAAGCTGGTGGGCAAAAAGGTAATGCAGTAAAAAGCTTACCATACAACAAGGAAGTCTAGTAACTCAATATGTTGTTCAATGTATTCTACGCAGCAATAATTGGAGTCAACCTTATGTTTCAATAATATGGACCAACAGTGAACTAAATCCTTTCTTGCCTGTATCAAAATTCACACACCAATGATGAGCGACCAGTTAAGCCAACTGCACATGGGTATTTCTTGTTAACAATCAGAATCTTACTTCCCATCCAAGTATAGGCAGCTTGTGAATTAGAAGAGTAAGAACATCCTCCTTGCAGATTTCCTCTACTAGCTGTGAAACCTGATCCAAATTTGGTTCTGATTCTCCATCTCCAGAAAGCATGGTTCTCATTGTTACAAAATTCTTTTCAACTTCCTCCAAAGCCTACAACAAAGCATAAAAAGCATCAATAGCCAACAACCACTAAAGAGTGACTGCAAGTAAAGGCTCAATATCAGTATAGCACATTCTCTCTTTCTTCATCTTCTTTCCAGAATAAATATCTACAACAAATTGGTAACAGTTAGAAGCATGCCATTAAAGAAACAGTGACTGGGCGACTTCCCTAGCATATACATAATCATCTTAGATGATTAACCTGATATAGCAGACTATAATCCCAGATTGTAATAAGAAACCCAGTTTTTATTTTTACGATTAATCTTCTTGTTAGTTTTGTCAAAGCTATCTAACTTAAAAGAGCACTGAAACTGGAAATTCATATCCCTGCAACTGTCATATGTACCATTATCAGAGATGACCCAACAAAATGCAGTACCTGATACTTTAAGTTGTCAGCTTAATTCTCTATAGCTTCTTATACTCTCTAAATAATTTTCAAAACATTTTAGTTTCATAAAATTGACAGTTTTTTTTTAACAGACACCATTACCAATTAGGATACAGAAAGGAGGACCTTATATACAGAGAGAATTATGAATCAACAACACAGAAGGAGAAAACCAGCCAATGTCCATTAGGAAGCTTTCATGAGTTAAAATCAAAACACCCTCTTCAACTTGGGAAACATGTAAGGTACTTGAAAAAGGTGATCACTTGCAAGTTGAAATCTCTTCTGTAAAGTACAATCCCATCATAATTGTTTCTCGAACAAAACCACTCATATGACAGCAAGTTACGTATGCAAATGATTAGTTTTCGGGTAAAACATGGTATTTTATAAACACCCTACACAATGGGCATAAAAAATAATCTATCTAAAGGAACAATTCACACGACCCGTTTTGAGAATTTGAAGGCATACGGATTCCCATAATCAAGCACGGGAATTTAACTGAGAAAACGAAAACCCAGATAGAGCAACAAGAATATGGATCAAAAGGGTGCTAATTACGCGAGTGAGTCTCATGTGGGGGAAGAGGGGTAAGTAGGTGAAGAAGAAACTTGCCTTTTCGAGGGCTTTAACTTCAGCAACGGTTTTGGTATCGAGGGCCATGAGACTCTCCTTGATGGACTTGGCCACCTCCTGCGGCGTTTTAGGCCTCAAAGCCTTGAAAAACGAGAACGACATGTCGTTGCTGTTGTTGTTGATGATCGCTTCTGTCTCTCTCTCTCTCTCTTTGTTGATGTTGGGATGGAAAAGGAAATGCTGTTGCTGATGTAGTGTGCCTTCTTCTTCTTCTTCTTCTTCTTCCTCCTCCTCCTCCTCTTTTGAATTTTCTCTTTTCGATTTCAATTACTCACATCATGATTCTGATTTACGAGTCATCGTCGTCACCAACATTAATGAACCCCCCGACCCGATCATCACACACACAGAATCGTAGTGCCAGGACTATTTTCCTTTTCTTATTTTCCGCATATAAATCTTACAAATGCAAATAAGTGATTTCTAAATAATTACTCGATTTTTTTAAAAAAAATTAAATAATGGTGTTTTGTTTTTTCTACTTTTTATTTGGTACTGGTTAGTCGTTAAAAGCATTACAATTTATTTTATCATCAAATTTGCTATTGGCTTATTTGTTTATTATTATCCACGTTTCGCTCCAAAATCAGCTTTGGCGCTCTAATTATGAGGAATTGGGATGCGATGCAATTGCAAGTGTTGAGTAGGGAAGGGATTGTGGAAGAATCAGAAGATAGTTGTGGGAGAAGTCAATTCAAATGGAATGTTGTGGAAGGGGAAAAAAGTGAAGACGTTAGATAAGAATGATAGAAAGCAAACGGGCATGTGACTAAATAATTTTAATATATTCAACCAAATTATTTGATAATTTTATTTTAATCAATCCTTTTAAATTAATAATAGTACAATTCATGAGAAGGTCAATGCATATAATCAAGACACTGCTCATTAAATAAAATAGAGCTACTTTTTCCATTGTTATTACATTGAATATCTACTACCAAAAGCTAATTCGGTAGTAGTGATAAACAAGTTTAAATATACCAAATAAAAAAGCTACACAACAGACATACTAGGAAAAATGCTACTATTTCAATTTAAAATTGTCTTTATGTTTTAGAGCATTAAAAATTATTTATAAGAAGCAGAAAAAGAAATTTACGAGAACACCCATCCAATAACTAAGCCAAAATGTACCACAAATTGAAGAAAATTAACAGAGTAATAATAATAAAGATTTTTTTTTTGTTTTTATTTTATCTGTTAAAAAATACTATACAAATTAAACATAATTATTTTATTAAATTATTTAGTAAAATTTCCTAATTTATTCTCTGTCAATAGTTCTTTTTTAATATTTAAATTACTTAATTAATATGAATATTTTATTTACTGTGTTTATAATTTTTATATGATTAAAATAATAATAGTCAATATTATTTCAAATTTTACATGAACGTGTAAATAAAATAAAATATTTTATTTTTATTACACTTTTAATTTTTATACTTTAATTTATGTGTGATTTTAGTCTCTTTAACACTAATATTAATTGTTTAATTAATAAAATTAAGGTAAAAACACTTTTTCTCTCTAAATTATTGTGTCACTCTCTTAAATTAAATTAAGCATATTACAACATATTTTATTCTGATTTTTTTCATATATTTTCATAATTAATTTTAATAATACGAAATATTATACTAAAAACAAAATTACCCTTTTATCATACTTAAACTTCAAATAGGATATATTTTCTAAAATTTAACATTTAATTAAGGTATGTTTCAGAAAAAAGAGAGTGGATGATATATATTTTAATTTTAAATTTAAAAAATTATATATAATTTATTATGAAAAATACTAAATTAATATATTAATTTTATGTTAATATATTGACTTTTATATGTTATTTAAAAAATTTAAATATATTTGTTTAAAATAAAAAATATTTCCCGAACAACTCTCCTAAGTCCTAAGGAATATTTTGCATAGTAAAAGTTTTGCAGTTAAGTGGGTAAAGAAAAAAAAAGTTTGTATACATTTCTTGTTCTACAGCATAGAAATTCATAAATAAAATATGGCAAATATATATCAAACATTGAAAATAAATTAAGGTATGATGATTTCGAAAGTTTAATAAGCTAAATTTCCTGTTTACGAGACTACAAATTATTAGAATACTTCTTTAAATGTATTATCTTCAATTGATTTGTCGTTCTTAATTAATTTGCTTGTTTTCAGCAATCTTAAAATAGAGAACTTGATCAAAGAGTGATTGATACCCTAATCCAATTACAGCACACGGACAATTCAGTCGTGTATCTCCAATAAACCAAGGTAACATTTTTTATGTTTAATTTAGATTTGTAAATTATCATAAAAAGAAAAGTATAATTCACGCGCCTTTCTAAAATAAGGTTCGTTAAAATTTTATCTATCAAACAGATTATTTTTATCTATAATACAAAGTTAGTTTTTTGGTTGTTACATTACTTATTCAGTGCATATAGAGATGAATAAATTCACATTTACGTTTATTTTATGTTAGTAATTATAAATAATTAAAAATTTTAAATATGTTTTAGCAACAAATAACAGTGAGGCAAGGAGAAAGAAAGACGGTAAGTATAAGAAACCGTACCGTACGCAACTAGATCTGCGGCTGCAACCTGAAAGCCCTTTTGTGGCAATAGTCGAAACTTGAAGCAAAGCGATTGTGGATGCGATGCGAGGCCACGATTGGATCAACAACTCGCTTCCCGACGAGTTAATCGTCGAAATCTTTCGCCGCCTCGATTCCAAATGGAGCCGCGACGCCTGCTCCCTCGTCTGCACTCGCTGGCTCCGCCTCGAACGACTCACTCGAGCCGCCATCCGAATCGGCGCCACCGGCTCCCCCGACCTCTTCGTCCACCTTCTATCCACTCGCTTCTCCAACGTCACCACCGTCCACATCGACGAACGCCTCTCCGTTTCCCTCCCCGTTCACCTCGTTAGTCCTTTTCCTTAACTCCGTCCCTTTCTCCGTTAACCTCTTTTTTTTCCCTCTTATTGCTTTCGTTTTCGTTTTCCCTTCGATTCGAGCAGGGGAGAAGACGCGCCAGCGACAATGCCTCCGTTTCGTCGCTGAAACTGCATTACGTGACGGATAAAAACGGTTCTGGCTCTGAGGAGAGCGATTTCGATTCGCTCTGTTTGTCGGATGCTGGCTTGGCTTCTCTCGCCCAAGGCTTTCCCAAGCTGGAGAAGCTTAGGTTAATTTGGTGTTCTAATGTCACTAGCGATGGATTATCGTCTTTGGCGAGGAATTGCACTGCTTTGAAAGCCTTGGATTTGCAGGTATTTTTCAGCTATTTTCATTATGAAGCTGCTGATGTTGTACTTGTTTTGCTTCTTTACAATAGTTCGTTTTCTTGGAACGTTTAAGTGTATAGCCTTGTTGTGAAATCATCTTAAATAGAGTGCTTTGAAATGAAGGTTGAGTTTCTGTAATATCTTAAAGCCAAAGGGTCAATTATTAGTTGTTTTCTTTTACATTGAACGGCTAGGGGATCAGACTCCGTGTCTTCTGATGCTTTAGAATTTGGGATAACAATACCCTTTTTCCTTATCAGTGCATCCTTTGCCTTACCACTTTATCGATATTTATTATTCTACTAGTAATAGGGTATTGATTCTGCATTTTTATTGTTATAATTGATGGGTTATTCCTTTAGGGTTGTTATGTTGGAGATCAAGGTCTAGCTGCTGTTGGGCAGTGTTGCAAGCAACTTGAAGATCTGAATCTACGTTTCTGCGAAGGCTTGACTGATATGGGTTTGGTTGAATTTGCCTTGGGCGTGGGAAAATCATTAAAATCTCTTGGTGTAGCAGTTTGTGCCAAAATAACTGACATTGCAATGGAAGCTATAGGATCGCACTGCAGATTGCTTGAGACCTTGTCCTTGGACTCTGAGTTCATCCATAATCAAGGGGTGCTTGCTGTAGCTGAAGGATGTCCAAATTTGAAAGTTCTAAAGCTGCAATGTATTAATCTTACAGATGATGCTTTGAAAGCTGTAGGCGCCAGTTGTTTGTCTCTGGAGTTATTGGCTCTGTATAGTTTTCAGAAATTTACTGACAAGTGAGCTGCTTTCTCATGATTGCTTTTTCAGGATTTGCTTCATTTGACTATTGTTGAATTCACACAAATTACAATTCTCGATCTTTTTTAAATTTTAATATGATATAGTACAAGGTGCTCAGGGTTTAACACAAATTGCAGATTCTTTTTGTGTTACGACTTGATGGTCAACCATTAGAAGAGCTGTTTCAACAATCTTTTTTCCTGATTATTTTTCATAAATTATGGTTTTTGATGGAGCTCAATGGTGTCCTTTGATCCATCTAGCAAAGGGTGTCTAGTGGGGGGGGGGGGTGAATAAACTTCACCCTTCAGTTCTACATGTGATCTGAGCATAATTTTTTCTCATGTCTGTAATTATTAATTTTGCATTCCACTAATAGTTCTTTCAATTTTATTTGGTTCAGTTAGTAATATGTTTTCTTTTGATGATTTATTACATTCAGGGGTTTGTGTGCTATTGGAAATGGATGTAAGAAGTTAAAGAATTTGACTTTAAGTGATTGCTCTTTCCTAAGTGACAAGGGTTTGGAAGCAATTGCTACTGGCTGCAAGGAACTAACTCATCTTGAAGTCAATGGATGCCACAACATCGGAACTATGGGACTAGAGTCTGTTGGAAAATCATGCCTGTATGTTTTTCTTTAAAGCTAAATTGTGTAAATGTTATACATATATGAACAGAACTCATGTACAGTAGAAAGAATCAGCATATGGAAATGGATTAAATGTTCTAGACGAAAGAAACATTAGTAGAAAGTCCACTTTCGGTCTATCTGTCTATATCTGATTAGTGTAATGATCGTATTTAATTAATCCAATGCTATTGAGTTTTTCCTTTCATGCAATATATTGTTTTTGCTCGTGTAACTCTGCATATCCTTATCTGCCTATGTTGTTGTACTACATTCTTAATTTCTTAAAAGTATTCCTAGTGTAAAATGCAAAAACAAAATGATAAAAAAAAATATTCACATTAGTGCATATATTTGTTACACAATGTTACCTCTCCTAAATTCAGTGGGATTAGGAGAGACTGCTCCTATTGACATTGTTGTGTCTCATGTTGGTGCTGTTGACTAGCCTGCTTTGATTATAAGAATATGAATATGGAGACTACTGCTAATAACTTTTTCTGTTAGCCTTGTAACTTGTGATGCTGCTAACAGTCTCACTTTTGAGTAAACAATATGCTCTTTGAACCTCATGCTTTAGGAAATTTTACTAAACTATTAATATTGTTTCACTAGCATACTAAGTAAATATCATAAAGAATTTGTTTTGACCTACGGGATTATGTGTATTTTAGTTATCAAGCTTGTGTGAATTTCTCAGTTTATCTTATCATTCATCTTATTATCATTTTGTGCAAATACTACTAAAACATTATAACTTGTAAAGAAATGCCTATAACTGATAGTCAGGTATTCATGCTGTGGTCTTTTATTTGAATATTAGCTCATTTTCATCAGTGATGCTAATCCTAGCTTTTTATCTTACAGACATCTCTCTGAGTTGGCACTGCTTTACTGCCAAAGAATTGGTGATGTTGGCCTTCTTCAAGTTGGACAGCGATGCAAATTCTTGCAAGCTCTTCACTTGGTAGATTGCTCAAGCATTGGAGATGAGGCCATGTGTGGCATAGCTAGTGGCTGCAGAAATTTAAAGAAACTTCATATCCGTCGCTGTTATGAGGTACCCTTCTGCATGTCTGGTTTTCTGTGTGAAAATGTCATTTGTATATGTAGCTTCATTTTTTTGGCTTCAAAACTGACTTCTTTTTTAGATAGCTCACTTTCGAAATGCATTCTGCACCTTATAACCTAGAAGAATGGTGTTATGTCATTTTAATAGTGGCACACATTACTGGGGGTGGAATATTGCTAGGTCACTTGCTAGGGCTTATAAAAAACCCTAAAATGTAGACTTTCAAACCTTTTAGCCTATGTTTTCAGTCTCAGCTACATCCTTCCCTCTTACAGCAACCTCCCAACTCCCTCTCTCACCTTCCCTGCTTCCAATGATCACGAGCTCCAGCAACCCTCATTTTCTGTTGAGCAGGTTTTTTGTTGCTGTTTTTGTTTTATCTTCCTTCATTTTGTTTTTCTTTTTCCTTCTCCACATTTCTCCTCCATTCTCTCTCTCTCTCTCTCTTTCTCTCTTTTCGTTCTTTTTTGTTTCAACTTTCTTTTTCTTCTCAAATTTCCTTCTCTGTTTTTCATCCATTGTTTATTCTATCACTGCTGCCTTGGTTTGAACAGCAGTTTTCCTTAACATGGTCTAACAAGCTTCCTCAAATTCTTCAAGGGCAGCTAATTGGATTATTCCAACAACCTTCCTCAATTAGTCCTTCTATTTTCCTTGTTTTTAATCACTTTGTTTCACTTGAGGCTTAATGGCTTTTAGTTTGCAACTTTGTATTGAACTTGTACTTTTAGACTTATGCTATTATGTAATTATGAGATCTTGTAATGAGACATGATATTATTTGATGATTTTCTAACAATTAGATTCTTGATTTTGACATATATATATATATAGTGAATGGCGGGAAGGCAAAAAACTGCCATAATAAAATAATGTAATATATAATGTAATATATATATGGCAGTTTTTTGCCTTCCCCCCCTTCACCAATCACCACTGATAACATTATTTTGGCAGGACCACTAAGAATAGCAAAACATTTCCCCATGTTTTTAATGCAGTTGCTTTTCTAAGAACTTAAACTTGAGGCTGGCCTATTTAAGTTAATTATTTTTAGTATTATTATTATTATTATTAGGTAGGCATATAGTGATCTAATTATTATTCTCCTAAATATTTATTGTTATGTTTTGAAATTATATACTTATTGATCTATTTAAAGGCTTAAATCTGCTGACTTAATATAATTTTGGGCCAATTAGCCTGTTTTAGAAGTAATTTTGTTTTACCTATTGAAAATGCATTACTAAAAATTTGGCTTTCGTAGCAAGTCTTGTTTTTGACTAAGCCAATCTAGACCTTGAACTTGAAAACAGGTCTATATCTAGGTAAATAATGGCTTTAGATTTGGAAAACAGGTCAGACTCAGGTCTTAAAAAGCCTAGACCCCATTTCCAACCCTACACATTACACAGGATTCAACATATCTGTCCTCATGATATTTGAATGTTTTAAAATAATTTTATACTAATTTTGATGATTCAAAGGTAATTTTACCTTAACACAATCCAAACAAAGCTCAGTCTTGCAAACTCTTTTGGATGAAAATATCCAAATACTGAACTCAGTTCTTCCAAAAGTAATTAATTTTGTTATAACCATTTCTTTTGAAATACATTTTTATCCATAGTAATTCGATACAGATATATGACTAACTACCTCTTCATCTCCCCTCCCCTTCCCAAATAAAAAAAATGGAAAAGAGGAATTTCATTTGTTGCTTTCATCATTTCCATTTGCAGTGCTTTTGTGTAGGTTGTTATTGGAATTTAAGCCAACAGATATCAGGTTGTTCCAAAAGTAAGGATAGACTACCTAGTACCTACGTTGTATTATAGATATTCAATGGATTTTATGCTGTTATTAAATGTCATTATCTTTTAGGATTTTCATTGTTAGACCTTCAGCAGCTAACGGAAAACTTGTTGAAACGTTTTATATGGATTATATCTTTTAGGATTTTCATAGCTTTTAAAATGTGGAAAAATATGCCTTTTTTCTGAGACCAAGCCAATTATGCAAGCTAACTATTGTGCCAGTTTTGTGCTGTCTCCTCTCTTTTGAAAAATGATACGCCTTGTAATTTTGACTTCTGGCATAATTTGCATTTATTCTTTATTTACCAGTGACTACCTACTCTGGGTCCCCTTTTTTTATTGACTATTTATATTATGATAGTTTTATAACAGGTTAATACAATTTTTTTATTATTACATTTTATTTTTTTTTGCTTTTTCTACCATGTATTAGATTGGGAACAAAGGGATCATTGCTGTTGGTGAGCATTGTAAGTCGCTAACTGATCTTAGCATTCGATTCTGTGATAGGTAAAAGCTTCTTCAAAGTTATATTTTTATTCTATTCTATCATTGCTATCATTATTATTGTTATAGAAAATTTGTATTACATCTTATCTTCTGTGGTTTCTTTTTTCATTCATGTGCAAGCTCTAGATTATGTCTGAATATCTTTTGCATTGTTCGTTGTGGATGATGTCTAGTTTAACCATTTTGTTGAATTACTAGGGTGGGGGATGCTGCACTTATTGCTATAGCTGAGGGCTGTTCCCTTCATTATCTGAATGTTAGTGGTTGCCATCAAATTGGAGATGCTGGAGTGATAGCCATTGCAAGAGGGTGCCCTCAACTCTGTTATTTGGACGTTAGTGTACTGCAGGTTAGTATTCAAAACTCTCTTTTATACCCAAATAATGGTAGTTTTTCGTTAGTTTATAAGCCCATTATTATTTGGATTGTACCCTCATATTATTTAGGAATTTCTTGCGCTGTCTTGATTCAGTTATATATATATATATATATATTTACTAAAATATTGTTAATGAAACACACATGATCAGGGACTGCATATATATTGGCATATATTAGAGACATAATGATACAAACCTTTGCTTTAGGCATATATGTTATAGCATGAATGATCTCTGAAGTAGGGAAGATTGCTTTATTTCAATTAATATCGTAAAAACAGTTTACTGAAATTCCTTGTGTATTGTTCATGTACTTTCTCAAATTTTTGTGCATATAAAAGGTTTTACTCAAGAATTTGTACTGCTCAAATTGCAAATTATGAATATCTTCTTTCCTTTTTCTTTTCATTCCATTGCTCAATACAATTGCAGAATTTGGGGGATATGGCTATGGCTGAGTTGGGAGAACGCTGTCCATTGCTTAAAGAAATAGTACTCTCACACTGCCGTCAAATAACAGACGTTGGCTTAGCCCATCTTGTAAAAGGTTGCACTATGCTTGAGTCATGCCACATGGTTTATTGCTCTGGTATAACTTCAGCTGGAGTGGCCACCGTGGTTTCTAGCTGCCCCAACATAAAAAAGGTCCTTGTTGAGAAGTGGAAGGTTAGCCAACGGACCGAACGTCGAGCCGGCTCTGTCATCTCCTACTTGTGTGTGGACCTATAGACCTCCTTTGGTATATATGCATATCCAACCTTTTCACAGTGTGATGCGTGAATGTAAATAAAGCTGCAAGCTATGGGAATTGGTGCTGTAATAGGATGGATGACTGTAAATGTTTTGACATAAGCAGAACTTAAGTTTCTTAGTGAGGTTTTTTCTTGAACATAGTGCAAGAGTCATGACTATTGTAGGACCCAATAGGCGGTAGATAATCGGTGTTGTTTACAGTAACTTTGATTTACGGAAAGATGTAGTTGAATAAATATTATGTATTTGATTGTTTATCCAGTAAAAAAAAAAAAGACTAATATTGATGTTACACAAAAAATGTCAAGTAAAATAAATATTTGCTTTGATCAAATTGCTTTAATTATGGATTAGGGATTATCTCTTTACCACACTGCTTTACCATACTGCTTTGAAGTTTAGGGGTTGTTTAGGATGGGTGGGAAGTTTTGGATGGGAGATGGGAAGGGTAAGCTTTCAGTTTTAAAAAAATATATCTTAATTTGATAATTTAGTATGAACTTATTATATAAATCGTTTATTTATTATTCTTTATAAAAAATCATTTATTTACTATCATAAATAATATATAGTTAAATTTAAAAATAAAAGCCTCTCACCACCTCCTCTCATAAGCAAGAAATTACTCTGCGGAAGCAACGCAGAGTTGGCCAAAGAGTCCCACTTATAAGAAATTAATTAGCTCGGTTCTCTGGGTATTCATCTATCACCAATCTGGATTCAAACTTTTTCTTTCGTTCCCATTTTACCAATTTCGTATTTTGTCATTGATGAAATGTTATGATTCTCTGGCTAATTAATAATTAAGGAAAACTATTGAAGTTAACTTGTTAGATAAGCATGTATAGAGCAAATTTATCAGCTGAAAAGAATATTGCCATTTTTATCTCCAAACTCCTGTTGTTTCCAATTTAATTCACCTGTGGAACTTTTTATTCTTTGAAGGAACATGTGAAATTCATTCGTTCTCAGTAATCAAATATTGTTCTTCCATAATGCAAAGGATTCGTACTCTATCTTGTTTTGTATCACTCTCAAGGTTTTACATCTCTTGTATTGCTTCATTCATTGTATTGATTTCGACCCTTGTTTCTGTAGCGACTAACGACTCGTAGAATTGATAATTTGATATCCAATTAATCGCAGTGCAGTATAGAGATGGTACTCGCGCCAGACCATGGTGAAGAGTACATTTTCTATTAGAAAATGTTAGAGCAGAATTTAAGAAACCAATAATAATAATAATAATACTAATAAATTTTATCAAAAAATATTTATTGTAATTTTATAAGTTTAACACAGTGAATGTGTTTATTTTAAATAAAATTTATCTTTTTTTAAATATTTAAAATCGATCTTAAAGGATGAGATTGTCATGTCTCAATTTCTCTCTATTCTCATTCTTAATTTTCATTCTCCCTTTTAATCTGTTGTTTGGCATTGTTGAGTACTTTGGACCAATTGTTGTTGGACATTTTGCACTTGGTACCTTTGGTGTTTAGCACTTCGGACGGGAAAAAGACACAAATCTTAATCCGTACCTTAAATGGTCTTCCTCAGAGACCAATAGAGGGAAAAAAAGAAGATTAAGGAGACTGACTTTTGAATTAAATTTCAAGCCTCTCTCTCTCTCCCTCTCTCTGAAGAGCTGGTTTTGACAGGTGAATGGAGTTTGCACAAGATTACAAAGAGGGTTGTAGGGTTTGAAACATGTGGAGTGCTTTATTATTATGATGGAAACAATTTCTTTGCAATGACTTTGGACCTGTACACTAAAATTACCCACTAGCACGGAGGAAACAATCATATGTGCAGATGACTCGAATTGGAACCTATGCTTCAGTTATGCATATGCCACATGCTATGGGTTTCATCCTATGCATCTGTTAGGCAAGTACCATTTAAATTGGGAATATATCATAATATTTATTTGTTTATTTATAACGATCATATCCCACATTTGGTTACTTGTGCTCTGTACATATGAAGCTCTCAGTCCCATTGTTAGACTCCTCAGCACAATGTGTACTTCGTTGTACTCCATATAAAACCATGCTCTGATGAAAAATATATTCTTAGACATTAAAGAAAAAAGATAAAGGAAATTACAGTTGAACAAGAGAGAAAGGTGGGAATTGCATTTGGTTACTTGGGATTCATGGACTAGGTTAGACACTTGGTCAATATATATATATATATATATATATATATATATATATAAGTAATTTAATATTTAATTCTTAAAATATAAAAATATATTAACTATATACATATATATATATATATATATATATATAATATTTAAAATATTTTAAACACTATCTTCTCTCTTGCATAAAAAATATAGATCATGAAAGAGGGGCCCTTTAAGGGCTTAATTAATGAGTGTGGCAACAGTGTGATTAGTAAGCAACTAGGTTAGCTGAATAATTATATTCTTACCTTAATCGTCCCATTGTAGTCTGTGATCTCTGCAGGATACAAATATTATTCACTTCACGTTAATATACTCATAACATATCAACGTAATAATGATTATGTAGCATCTATATTAAGATTCACTCCTTTCCTCATCTCAGTATCAATCCTTACAGACAGCTCTAAACAATTCTTAATGGCATACTAGAAGATTCTTGTCCCCTCATAGATTTACCATTTATTTTCCCAACACATTAATATATATCATGCAGATTACTTTTTTTAATCTTATACATGTTTGGGACGTTCGGAATCTGAGCAGGGACATGGCTTCTAATGCATGCCATACATTTTGAGACAGCTATCGAATAAAGAATCAAATAATAATAATAATATAAAAAGATGCAAGTCCAGTAGATCAAACAAACAGAACAAACAAAATACAAATCAGGGTTCATGCTATGATTTCAATTTAGGATTCCTAATTGATAATATGCGCATGCCTA
Source organism: Abrus precatorius (assembly GCF_003935025.1). Classification (NCBI taxonomy): domain Eukaryota; kingdom Viridiplantae; phylum Streptophyta; class Magnoliopsida; order Fabales; family Fabaceae; genus Abrus; species Abrus precatorius. The sequence continues at coordinate 26,736,592 of NW_020874292.1, read as the reverse complement.
ACTATTTAATTGTTTTGTTTATAGACAAACCTAGTGGCTACTTTTTTTAGTTGTTTTCTACCTCAGAAATCAAGCACGAGATTTCATTCTAGCTCCTCCATTTTTAGCCATACTTAAATAGCTCACAAATAATCAACACTTAAAAAATGAAGAATTATAGGGTTTAAGAGTTCCAAGACATAGATAATGCTACCCTTTTAAGATGCATTCCCATGAGAAAACTTAATCACACTTAATTAGCTCTATTGCCCTTCGGAAAAAGAAAGAGGAAAAAAAACATAGACATGGTCGTTTCATTATTAACAATGATATTAAATCTTGTTCAAGGTCCAAGAGATTTGCCTTTCTGAAAGTTAGAAATTGACGGAGTTGGGAATACCTTGGAATCAGGAGACGTAGAATGTTCAATTAAAAAGAAAATAATTCATTGAGATTTTTCTTAATCAATGTTCTAAATAGATAATAAAAAGTTTTATTATAAATTATGATGAAATATATTAATCTTAAATACTTTACTTTTACATAAACAAATGCTTAAAATATATTTTCAGCTCTTCAAAATATATTATATTTTGATTTTAGTCTTTATAAAACTATTTTTATTATATTATAAAAAAATATTAATTTTAATCCTTAATCATTGCTAAACGATAAAGTGATTAACATAAAAATTATTATGTGTTAATTTTTATATTACATGTCACTTTTTCATAAAATTGTATTCATAAAAAAATTAAACTAATACTTTCTTATAATATTAAGAATAAATAAAAATTTATCATTAAAATATAATATATATTAAAATATAAAACATGTTTAGTCTTAAAAAATTACTGTTAAATTTTAAAGCACTTGTTAACAATTTTTAAAAATAATGATACAAGCTTTAAGAAGAGGACAGATGGTTTGGAGCAGAGGGAACATGATGACCTCCACGCTGACTTGTATCCATGCCAACATGCCTCAATCTCTCAGTCACTGACATTATCAATTGCTTCAAAGGCATCTTTTGGCTCTGTGCTTGAGACAGATATGAAAGCTCATTGCAACAGTGTTATACAAAGGCTATCTCGTTCTAAAACAAAAAATATTTCTTTTAATATCAAAATCTGAACACAGTTTAATTTTATATTGATCATTATTTAATTCTGTACTTTTATTTTGCTATTATCAGCATTGACTCTTTGGGGTAATTAATTCTCTTCCTTTTCTAATATTTTCAGTAAAATTAAGATTTGATTTCATATATCATAGACATTGTTAAAGGTCTTTTTTCTTTTAAATTGTACAACTGTACAATAATGAATAAATAGAACCCAAATTTAACCTACTATCAATATTAAAGATATATAATATATTTTTTCTTTCAGATTATAGAAATTAAACAGATAATAACCCTTAGGGTAGAGCAAAACGACACACCCATCCCTCTGTTTTTTTCCCAGTCTACCTAGAGTCTAGAGCAAAACGACATTGAATTTAAGGTGAATCGTTATGTGCAAACCAACGGGCCAATTCGAATGCTTCGAATGACACCATGTTTATGTCAGCATTTCGTCAGATTCCACTAGTGTTAGTAGTTGTAGTTGGGTATCACGAGCTGGTTAAACAGTAAATGATTAGTTTAAGGTTTAGGGCTTTATTCGGTTAATTATTATTTATTAAAGATTATTGAGAGTTAGTACTGTCGAAGACTTTTTCTAGGGAAGCAAAATAGCTGTTTTGTAAGAGAATTATCTCCAATTTTGTGAGATTATGTGATGGTTGGAGAGGGTGATTATGAATAACTTTGATAAATATTATATTAAAAAAAAGGTATTTGTTAATTTTAACCTTTAAAGTTGAGTTTAAGTATCTATAAATAAAAAATTATAAAAAAATATACAGTTATTATATTAAAATTATAAAAATATAATAAATATTTTATTTTTAATAAAATTTTATTATTACTAACTACTTATTTTCAATCTTAAAAGTTAAAGTTAACAAAATTTTTAAAAAAATATTGCTATAAATGTAAAAGAAATTCCAATATATGGAAGTATTATTTTTAATACGATGTTTATTATACTTTTTATTATTAGGTGATTCATGTGAAATTCACAAGAATTTCATTTAATAATAAAAGAAACATATGCCAAAAATATTACTCGTATTTTATAATATAATTAGTTAAGTCTTTTATTTTTAAAGTTAACTTAGTAAATTATTTATTATACTACATAACATTGTTCATGTAAAGAAAAAACTCTATTCAAATGAAAATAAAGAAATGTGTAGTCTAACAATTTATCATGTCTTATTGCTTAAAAGTGTTGGATGATCAATTTGATATATTTCTTAATAATATAACGTTGCAAATATATCATTGTAAAAATTGTCATATGTTAATAAATAAAAATATCAAATACTAAGATTATCTTTATTAATGTAGATTTTAAAAATTCATGCCAACATATAATGTATTATATTAATATTAGATGTATTAACAGTCTATTAATACTTTTATGACATTGCTATTGGACAGTTGCCACAAGCAAACGGGCATGCAAGAGCAATAGTCATGGGAAATTTGAAAGACAAAATGCAACCAACAATGATTTGAACAGTGCAAGAATACAAATAAAATCAGACAGCACAGTAGCTACAATGCTGAAAATCTTCAAAAGTCAAAAACCAAAATACCCTCTAAATGTTACGTCAATTAGATGTCATCATGCATGTCATCCAATTCACCACTTTCTCTTGATGCTAACTTAGGAAACTTTGTTAGATTAAACTTCTAATGACTCTACTACGTACGTAGTGGATCCAATGAATGGATTTTGAAAGTATAGGACTTGTACTAACTTCAATTCACCATGTCTCAGGCATTCAAGACATTTTCATTAATGAATATACATTTCCTTTCAATGTCTAAGATTTTATAATTTCGTGCTATCATTATAAGCTAATAAAGTGAAATTCATTATTTTATTATCATATTTATAGTTAAAATGATAGCATTTTCAATTAATTTTAATTAGAGATTTATTATTATGATAAATAGTGTAAAATGAAAAGTAAGTTTTTTTTATAGTTCTAATTTAAATTAATTTAGATCATAAAATCATATCGTAAATAAGATATAAATTATCTAGATAAATAAATAAATGAATATATAGCAATTTTTATTGGATAAAGATAGATATATCTAATTTTTTTTACATCACATATAGGCAATACATATAGATATATGATTATTGAATTAACTCAACTTCAAATTGGTTTTAATAATATTGTCACTAAACTGTTAATCTAACATTCCTCGAGAAAAAAGTGACAGTTTTTTTTCAACTATAGATTACAATATATAATAATTATCAGGTTATATATATTATTTTGATTCTATACACCTAATGGCTTAGGCCATACTAGTTGATTGGATATTGGTATAGCTAAATAGTTATTGAATTAATGATAAATTAAGAAAATTAATTAATTATAAGTAACAAATTTGAAATCTTGATAAAATAAAGACTTTAATCCAATAAAATTTAAGTCATTCAGCGTATGTTAGCTTAATGTCATTGACTTTGTTAGTTATCAAGGAATTATAATATTTTAAAAATTGACATAAATATTTGAAATTGATTTTCATATAATAATTTATTATATATTTTTTTTATTTATTAAATAATAAAATTATTAAATACTTTTGTATTTCTACTTTTATAAAATATTAAAAAGATAAATAAAAAATATATAAAATTTCTCATTTTTATATAAAAACCAATCATATTCTCGTATTTAACATTAAAGATAAAATTTGAAAATTAAGATCATAATCTACAAAATGTAGCAGTAATTAGAATCTCTTAACAAAGTAAAAAACAAAAAACAAAATAAAGGTACATTTAAGTACTCGGAAAACATCACAAGAACACAGGAGTTTTAAATTTGATTCAAACCAAAAAACTTGTGGTATATTTTGAATTTTAAATGAGATAAATTGTACCATATATAAACTATTTTTTCAGTAAAAAAATGCAATAATAGTTGGTGTGATGGCACCTTTCTAAATTGCATGCATAAATTTTGTATTATTAAGAATTTGGATAAATATGCACATGAATTTTAGTGAAGCATTGTGTGGTGAGTCTAAAGAGGCCATGATTGGGTAGGATTTATCTGTACACCAAACTTGTTCTGTACGGAAAAGTAAACGAAATACTATTAGAGAGCGAGAGAGAGAAGTCACGTAGCAGAATGATGCTTGCGTGGAGCAATCAATAGAGATTCCAATTTTGCAAGAAATTAAAATGAAAAATGATGTAATAATTTTTTTAAAATGTTAAATAAATATTAATGTTATTAAAGTATTTACAGGTAAATCAACGTAAAGAGTTATTTTAATTCAACATGCAATTTTAAGTTCAAATTTGAGTGTTTGAATAGATTGTCTTTAATATAATTAAAAATTTCATTTATAAATTAATTAAAGAATATACTTGTACTATATATTTTCAATTTTTAAAATAAAATTTTAAACAAATAATAAAAATTAAAATTTATCAAATAATTATTTATTATATTTTTATTTTAACAAACATAGATTATTTTATATTTAAAATTCATTTAAAAAATAAAGCTTATAAAAAAAATTTAAATACAAATAAATATATTTTTTTAAAATTAAGAAATAATAAATTATTATTAAATATAATAACATTAATATATTAAACTTGTATAATTTTTAATAAAAAAATTATGTATGAGGAGACATAAATTAAAGAATAAATTAAAATAAAATTTTGTTAACCTTTAAATTGAAATTAAGTAGTTAATAATAGTAAAATTTTATTAAAAAATATTTATTATATTTTTATAATTTTAATACGATAACTGTGTATCTTTTTTATAAAATTTTTAATCTGTAAATACTTAAATTCTTCTAGAAATTGAGGTTAACAAAAATTTTAAAATAAAAATATTTTGTAAGTGTGAGGAGGATGGAAGAGAAATGATGCGGCGTGTATGGGGGATGAATGTAAGAGTATCTGCAGCTTTCGAGATAGATTTTGCTCTGGCAATGGCAGGGCTCGAGGTCTCTCATTAAACATTACACACTTAGTCACTGGATAACTCTATTATTTTCTTTCCCTTCAATTGTGGGGACTTCCTATTTTCAAGAGATTGCCCACTTAAAAGCTCAGAACATGTCTTGCTTGCTTCAAAAAATCTCAGCACTCCTATTAGGAATCATTCTTGTGGGAACCATCCTTCACAAGAATCATCTTTCCTAGATAATATAGATTACTAGCTACTGCTACATATATATCATGGGAATATTAATTTTTTACTAAAACAAAAATAATGCAGTTGAGTTTAGCATAAGTCTCATTGATTTTTCATTCATCCAATTAATTTAAATATGTATATATAAATTCATAATTTAATTAGTTTAAAAGTTTGTTTGATAAATAAATATAATAAATAAAAAATAAGATACGAGAATTAAATGAGAATATAATAAGATAAAAATATGATAGACTCTTATTTTATTTTATTCTTACTGCATGTTAAAATGTAATAAACTAGATACATTATATACTTTTTTAACTGTTTTAAAACCAAATCCTTATAATAAATTTTATATTAAAATTAAAAGAAGGATAATAACAGCCCTATAAAAAAATCTAAAATAATTATCTTTATAAATTTTAATACTAATCAAGCACTTATCCTAAAATTTTCTTTAGCATGTTCATACAATCATCAAGATTCTACTTTGATCATAACTCGTATATCTTAGGCTAACAATCAATTAACACCTGAGGTGGGGGTACTATTAAAGAATTAACATAAATTTTATGCTAATATTAGCTAGTTTATTTCATTTGATACCACTGAGTGCACAGGATTAAAGTCCTGTTTATCTTGCACGGCACATCATGTATGTTGAGGAGTATGAAAATGTCGAAAGAAAAGAATAAGACGCGTCAGACCCACTGCAATTAAAGAGTAGCCATTAGCAAGCCAATAAAAACCAGAGATGGATGTGCCTAGATACAAAAGAAAATGAATGAAGCATCCAACTTTTCATTGCTTGGTCTCTTTGGGGTATGCACTAAATACAATATTATAAGGGAAGCCTTTCCAAATTTTGAGTTGCAGCCTGGTGGGCCTCTTGAAGCATTTTGCCAAATTTTGTGCGCATGGTACAGTGTAGCACTTTTAGAATGCTCATTGATAATCTACACTTGAAAAATAAATTTCCAATACTAACCCACACTTAATTGTGCTTGTGTGCCAATTTACTTCATGTATGCTAAAATATGCGCATGCAAGCAAGTATGGCGGCTAAAGCCCGCTTGCTCCTTGCCAAATTGTCTTGCAGTTAAGGGCTGAGTGGGGACAACATGTCCCTCAAATCTCATAAACACTTGAAACAAAGATGGACCCTAATGTGCCATGAAGATGGGACACATGCTAGATGTTGTGTAGCCTTGTGGGGTCATCCACGGTGGTTGTCTTGGGGGCACATAGTGGGACCAATAAGGGGTTTGGGGTTTGCATTATTATGTGCTAGGAATGAGGTGGAGGGTAAAGAAAGTAAGTGAAGAGGATGTGGCATTTAGGCTTGTGTGGGGTTTAGAAAGGTGACTACTTTTAGTGGGACCAAACTCTAGGATTAAGGTGGGTTTCATCTCCACACTTCTAACTTTTTCCCCATAAAAGGTATTTTTTTTCCTTTTTGTCTTCAATTTATCCTTGCAAACAATTAATTCTAAGACAGCTTAGATTTTGCATGAAACTTTGGATGTGAAAAGGTGGGAGATTTAGTTTGGAATTTGTTTTGAGACTTTTTAAATAAGATTTTATTCAGCAAATTAAAGTGGTTGACCATTTTTTAATCTTTTCTATCTATGATGGATATGCAAGGGAGTGACTATATCTACAAGAACCAGTGTTTGTGTGTGGTTGGTTGGTTTGGCTTGCGTGGGAGAGAACTTAAGTGTGGGCTTGCGAGGTAGTGTTTTGAGTTTGGTAGTGCGCGTGCATCATAGAGAGGTGGATATTGTGGTCATTATGGTGCTGCCAGCCACAACCATAAGATTTATTGATGACGCCATACATTCTACATCATTTCTACCTCTTAAAACTGCAAAATTTTGATTCTAAACTCACAAATTTTCATCATTGCTTCCCCCTTACTTAACTTTTCTCCACTTCTCTTTGCTTCTCAAATTTAGTTTCAACATATGCCCTTTATTCCGTTCCGTTATAGTGGCAGTGTAAACTAGCTTTTGTTTATTTTTCCTTTACATTTTAAACAATACAATATACATGTCTTTGTATGATGTACGTTATATATAACCTAAATGGTTAATGACCATTTAGTTTGGTAGTGTTCATTACATGTCTTTGTACCAATTATAAGGAGAAGCTTTGTAACTGTTGGTTATGAAAAATTATTGATATAATCTCCACTATACTCGTAAATTGAAAGTCAAGGAGACGACCTATATGATGAGAAGTTAGTTTTACATGTCGGCATAGACAGGCTACCAAAACTTCCTCTAAAAGACCATGAAGCACTAATTACTTCCTTTTACTTCAAAATTACTGTTACTTCTATATGAGACTAGTTAAACATTATGATCCAAATCAACTTTATGTCCAAACAAGTTAGAAGAAAATCATTATATTTGACTTGGAGTTTGGTTAGAACAAAATTTCAAACTAAACGCCATTTTATAAGCTGTTGTTGTAAGTATGTAACATTAGTTTCCAGAATATCTAGAAGGAATTTCGAACATAAAAATGTTCGACTTTCAGGGTAACATAATGATAAACATTATTTAATTTACTATAACCCAAAGCTTTTAAGACTAATCACTTGGACGATAAAGAGAATCCCTTTTAATTTAGATGCTGACATGGTTAACAAGGGTGCATGCATGCTTTGATAAATACAGAAAACAAATTGATAAAATAGGAAAAATAATGATAATGCCACCTAGCTACATGAAACTGCATGAAGAATAAAAATGATGTTAGTGCTTTTCATTTTACGTACGGGCCTCCCCAATTCAAGGATATTCTCATTATTTACCTGACACGCCTGATTTCTTTTGGTTTTTTCATTTTGTTCCTTCATGGTTTTTCTTCTTCTGCAAAATAATAATTATTATTCTATGACCAAATATGGATGATATTTTGAGCACGTCAAGTTTTTGGTTAACACCTGCTCTCCTAGCAATAGACAAAGATGTCTCCATCAACTGAGGTGTTTTCACTTTTCCATTATGCAGTGGCCATTATCTATATCAGAGTGTGCTCATATCACACAGAGTCCCCAGTGATTGGGCCTTTTATTTCTAATTTTACTCTTTGGTTACTTAATGTTCTGTTTATCACTGTTTTTAACTTCGTATTAGTAATATAGCTCTAATTAAATGGTCTATATATTACCTCTACAGAGCTCATAATTGTTGTCTTGCAGAACAACAATACAACATCTAGCTCCGGTTTATGATTGTGTCTCTATTTTAATAGAATTATCATTGAAATAGTTAAGTTGAATTGCTGAATTTTGACTCACGAAATCAAATTCCTTTGAATGAATAAGGTCTTGAACTGTGGCTAAATCTTAAGTTTCTTTGTGATTGTGAAAAGAAGTGCATATGGTTTCAACACAATTATTTCTGGGATTTCTCATTATCAGTTCAACCAATCATTCTAGTCAAATCTGCCCCGCATATCTCTCAAACTTGGAATTTAATTAATTTTATTTTAAACTAAATTTTCCGTAGCAAGCCATATTAAAAACCAACATATACATACCAGAGAGCTCATAGTATATATAGAAAATATCTTTTGAAATATTAAACCATTTTTTTTTGTTTTTTACTTAAACCTCTAATAAATACTTAATCTTCAGTTCACTTTTCCAAATTTATCAGGCAAAAAGAAAATTCGGAAAAAGCACTGTTATTACTCTTATATATTATTGTAAGCTATGTTTATGTGTAGTTAGAAGGGTGAAAGAGTGATTAAGGTACGTGATTGAAGAGTAGAGGTATAGAATAGGCAAAAGGACAAAGGAACAAACAAGGACTTGATTAACTTGGGCATTAATTCCGTTTGCTGTTTCTGTCTCTGACAGAAGATTGAACTAAAAAAAACATAACAAAATTGTTGCATATCATCACCCTATTCACTTCATTATGCCTACAATCATGATTCTTGGTTCCATAACCCGCATGCTCTCTTCTAAAACCTCACTCACTACTTGACACACTCTCACCCTATCTCACACACACCTATAAATCCCAACCACCCCACAATCCTTTCTCTCACCTCTACCTCAACACCACAACCAAATCTTCCTCTCACATTCAACATTAACATTACAACAACCAATCTTAAAACTTTGTCATTGTTTCCAATGGCATTCTCCGGTTTTGAAGGGTTTGAGAAACGGTTGGAGCTGCATTTCTTTGGTGATGATCCAGCAATCCTCCAACTGGGTCTTAGAAAACTTGAGTTTGAATGTATAGAACAAACCCTACAAGCTGTTCAATGCACGGTGGTTTCAGCCGTTGGAAACTCCTATTTTGATGCCTATGTGCTATCAGAATCAAGCCTCTTTGTGTACCCAACAAAGATCATAATCAAAACATGTGGGACCACCCAACTTCTCAAATCCATTCTTCCTTTGATCTTCTACGCACACAACCTCTTAGGCCTCACTCTTACCTCTTGCCGCTACACCAGAGGTAGCTTCATCTTCCCCAAGTCACAACCTTTCCCTCACACAAGTTTCAAAGACGAAGTAACCTTCTTAGAAACCACACTCCCTCCAAATTTATGCTTCAGAAAAGCCTCCATCATGCCCTCAAAATCTTCCTCACATTCATGGCATGTTTTCACCGCCACCACCAACCCCTCTCATGCACCTTATGATCACCACCACCCATTCACCATGGAAATATGCATGACCGACCTCGACCCCCTCCTCGCCGGGAAATTTTTCCGCCGACCCGGCGACGGAAAATCCGGCGACTCTGCCGGAAAAGAGATGACGGAGCTAACCGGCATCGACGAAATAAACGAACACGCTCTGGTGTGCGATTTCGCGTTCGACCCATGTGGGTACTCCATGAACGGCATGGACGGGGACTGGTACTCCACCATTCACGTAACCCCAGAAGACGGTTACAGCTACGCAAGCTTTGAGTGCGTGGGGTCCACGTGCATGAATGGTGACGTGGACATAGTCCACGTGTTGAGGAAGGTGGTTCAGATTTTCCGACCGGGAAATATGTCGGTGTCTACGACGTCGTGCGGTAACTACGGGAACGAGGTTTGGAGAAAGGTTGCAGGTGCGGTGGAGCCTCTGGGGTTGAAATGCCGTAGCTGTGTGATGGACCAGTTTCCGGCGGCAGGGAGTGTTGTGTTTCAAACGTTTTCGCCTCTTCGCCGGAAAAGGGCACAGTAAGTAGGAATCGAATGAGGTAGAGCTTAGGCAAAATTTTAGGGCGGGGGTGACGTGGCGGGACGTGATTGGTTGGTTGGTTGTTATGGATGCTGAATATTTATTCATATCGGGGTTGACTTGTTTGGGAGAAGAGTTGGAAGAGGTTGAGAAATGTTAGTAACTTACCTTTTTGATACACTCTTTTAAATATATGTTTTATTGTCAGTTGAAATTTATTAAAAATGATAAAAGATATGCTAGTTTTATTTTTAATTTAATAAATTTTATTTATATTTTTATAATCTTTAATAAGAAGAAAAAATATGTTAAAAGAGTGTATTTCTTTTAAAAAGTTATAGTTACAGGGATGAAGAGGGGATTGGTTTTGGAAGGAATAATATGAAAAAGGGTGAGTGTAGAGAGTGGAGGAAGTTGGGATACTGGGAGGATCATCATAATGCACCCCACTTAGGCATGTCACGCCTAAGATTTTTGAGGATGTGTTGGTGGGTGTGAAAGTGCTACTCTTGTTTTTGAGGCTATATTCAACTTCCTTTCTTTCCTTTTTTTTTTGTTTTTTTATCATCCCGTTCTCTCTTCTATATATCTTTTATCAACCTCTTTGTCTTTCATGCTTTGTTTAATCATACAAGGTTTAGCTGCTCTCCTACTGTGAAGTTCGTCCATGTGAATCACGCCTCATGATTAACCCAGTTAAATTACACTTTTGAATATTATCATTCATTTTATTTTCACTTGAGTGTTTCTTGTAGCACTGTGTTTTGGGAATTGGGAGCTCAAAGATCAGAAAATGGGGTAGGTGCATCAAGCATTAGTAGAGTTACATGGAATGAAGTTGGGTTGTAAATTTGTATTGCCACCTTTTCTTTTGCACGGGCTTCTGTCTGATGTATTGAGAGGGTTATTTAAATCCCAAAAGGTGTAACTAAACCTCGATCAAGTAAAACCTAAAAGGAAATGGAAACGGGTATCTGAGATTTTGATAAATATTTATTATTCAAATTACTACATATCTTTCACCTTTTTCCTTATAAATTAAACAATGCTATTATATATTTTATTTGTGAAACTGTTCCTGGCATCTTAATCTCGTCAGAACAGTATATAATTATGAGTAATTGGAGGAAGTTTAGCTCTAATCCACATGCATTACGCGGGTATATATAACTACGTACAAAGCTTGGGTAGTGGTGGCATTTTATGGTCATTAAGAAACTTGAAGTGCACGTGGCCATAATTGAATTTGGGTGACACGCCAAATAGAAGGGAAAAGTAAGAGACAGATAGAGAAGCAATAATAGTGTGTTCCAAATTCTTAGCAGCCTTTTTATAAACAAGGAGATCTTCCCAAAAAGGTTCATAATTAGTATACCCGTTTCACATAATACAAGTTACACGACCAAAGGTATAAATACAATTCGGTGATTTCATGGTGACAATTCTGTCCTTACGTTGATTTTGTGAAGGGTACATTACGTACGGTACACTATTTAACCATTACGTACGTTGATTGTGCAATTCGTAGAACCAACGTTTGGTCATAAAAAACGTTCTCAAAAGGAATACCATAATACCATTTACTTGTTCTTTTTTACCTTTTCAGTTATTTTTCGCAAGCTTTTACCAAATAGTTTTCACTATGGATCAATACTTGTATACCGCTTTAGCTTGTACCTAAGATCAGGTGTAAGTGATGCCCCTCGGCTCCATTTAGAATGAAGTCGTAGATGTATTTATTAGAGCGTCAAAGTATACCCAAAAAATGTTGAAAAAAAAAAAGCATACCCATAAAACAGCCCAGCTCTTATCACCTTATTTGAACATTTTTGAAGTCCAATTAACAAGCAACTGTTGCTAAAAAAAAAAAGAATAAATAATTTTAATTTTAATTTTAAAAAATACGAAAAAATGGTATGATTGAAAAAAACTACAGTACAGAAAAAAAGTAAAAACCGCAACTTAGATTCGCATTTTAAATAGATTTATATTTTTCAGGTTCGTGAATGGCTTGCGTGTAATTCACGACCAGCGCATGCATACAGCTATTTCTTTTTTCCAATTTCGTTGCCCTTCTATTTTTTTATAAATGAAATAAAATGTTAAAAATTAATATGTATTATTTTAAAATAAAGAATCTAGTCATAGTCTTTCTATAGACTATAACTTTTTTTAAAATTTTTTTTTTATTATCATGAGTTTCTCACAATTGATTCTTAATTTTAATATATTTTAAAAATGTATATAATGTTCATTTTGATACATATAGATTGCATATTAAATAATTCAAATGGATGTAAATTTTAATATATAATAATAATTTGAATTTCAAATCAACATTGAATTTAAAAATAAAGTTATTAAAAAAAAGTAATAATGTAAGAGTGCCAGAATCTAACACTATTGTAAGTTGATCTCAACTAAACTAGTTGATATTTTATTAATAAATTTATTTTAATTTATAAAGATGAATAAATGTTATTTATAAAATTACATACTTATAAATATTAAATTTATTTAAAATTTAATATATATATATATCATCATCATCAAAAATAATAAAAACTTGTTCAACAAGCAATTAATACAGTAAAATTTACCCTGAAATTAAGTGAGTTTTCTCTTCATGTCCACAAAGAGTATCAAATAACATCTATCAAACTTGGTAGCATAACATCTTTAATAACTTTATTTTATCGAAAGTAATTTTCATCAATGTAATATATTGAATTTCTCATAAAGTATATCCAATATTCAAAATATAAGAAAATAGCTATTATTAGATAACGAATATGCAAATGTTAAAATTTATATATATATATATATATATATATATATATAATTAAATAATTATAATGATAATATCACAAAAAAGATTATTAAAATTATTATGTAATTATGTTTGATATTTAACATTATCTGATTGTATCCTGTATATACTTGGAGAAAAAAAAAGTATTATCTACAGATTCTTTTGAAAAAATTAAAAAGTTTTTTTTTTTAATGACAGAAAACATAAACTAGCTTCAATGCTTCCATCAGTGTTGGAAAATTGTTTAATTTAACCTTGGATTGTTTTGTATTGCTGAATGGGTCACACCCGTAATTTCAAGCGGGGATAAGAACTTCTTAATCCACCAAATGGTTGAATGAGAGCAAGTGCTTAACCTCAATCTCTGTGTAAATGACCTCTGATCACAATTAAAGGATATCTAGGAACAATATATTTTTGTGATTATTAGAAATACGAGTAACATATATTTTTTAACACACTTTAATTATTAATTAAAATAGATTTAAAATTATAAAAATAACATGATTTTACTCAATATTTTTCTCTTTTAATTAAAAAAATGTTGTAGAAAATGTGTTACTAGCTTCCTCTTGCGCTTAATTATGTTCTACTGAAGTACTGTGGAAGGAAAAACATAAATTGATAATTAATATACGTTATATGTACACGTGATGTACAGATCTAAAGCTAATTATTCTTAAGCATCTAAAATTTCCTACCCCTTGCACAAGCTTCAATCAACCTAGTGAACCTCTAATGATGGCCTTGGGCTTTGTTTGTTTTCAAACCATGACCTGTATATTAGCTAGGAAACTTTATTGAAAACTACCAAACCCAATCACGACTGTAGAAAATCTTTTCATAATCTATACGACAAATAACTTACGATATTAATAATAATGGGTTTGGAATTTGCTGACTAAGAATCCATTGTAAACAATGTTATTATGAATACCTAAATACTCTAATTTTAAAACAGACCATCTTGAACATGGAATTATGGATGTCTGATCACATTCTTAAAGATTTGAGGACCACACATGCAGCTCATCATTGTAAATTATTTTTCTTTTGTTTATGCAACCTTTGAGATTTTTTCCTTCACAAGCTAAACCCCAGTTATGCCACGTATTAGAAATTTGAAATATTGCTGGGATTTATATTAGAATATGTAGCTGTTTATGGTGCAAAATGATAATTTATAAATAAATAATCCAAGAGCAATTTAGGAACTGGATTAGGTCATCTTTAGATTCTTTTAAGTGTGTTGTGATTAAATAGACGTTGTAAAACAATCTGCTAAATAGGAACAATATAAAACTGAATTATAATGTAGAAGTTTTTACAGAAATGTGCTAAAAGAAGAACTGAAATTACAGGAATAGAAAGCAAAGTAAATTAAAAGTAAATGCAGGAATATAAATAATGCAAGAAAATAAACGTACGACTCCTAGCAATGAATAGCAACACCGTGGGTCTCCTGATAGCTAGTGTCTGGCGCGGTGCAAGTTTTCAGCGTACAGAGGTTTTGGGTGCAAGTATCTGGGTGCAAAAGTTGTCCTCTAAAAAGTGAAATTCTAAGGTTTTTATAGGCAAGTGGATCGCTACTGTCTACCTTCTTTTGCGGACACTTTCTTAGTAACTGTCTTTGTACGTGCTTACTTTCAACCGTTGCTACCAATTATCCACGTTTGCTTATGATCGTGTTAGTGGTTAAGGCTCTTTTTATAACTGTTGTTGTCCACGATTTTTTTTCATGTTATTGAACCTTCATCTGGTGATAACTGTCGGTAATTGTTGGCAGCTGTTCTTGAACGTTACAATGTCTTATGAGTCCTATTAGGACTTTTTATTTTCTCTCTTTGAGCAATTTCTAGAAAAATCTAGGAGGTTCATTGAGTATTATAACCTTAGAATATTTTCCTCTTGACTTCTTTTTTTTTTTACTGATTTTGGGGGTTTTGAGAGCTTATCTTGGCCTCGTGAACTTCAAATACTTTCTCTGATTATTTCCCTTTTTCTCAAGCAATTTTGGAGGAAATATGGAGCTCAACCAGATTTGTGAACTTAGAATATTTTACTCTTCCTGATTTTCGAGCAATTATGAAGAAGATCTGAAGCTTTTGTCAAGTTTGTGGGCTTAGAACATTTTTTGGCCATTTTTGTTTTTCGAGCAATTTTGTGTTGCTAAGGCCTTAGAAACCCTCAAAAACTCCTCGAAGAGACTTTCAGTCCTGTTTTTTGAGTAGTTTCGGGTGTAAGGAACCTGAGGGCTACTCAAAAACTTCTCAAAAAATCCTCTTGTCTTATGGACTTAAAATAATTTCTGATTGTTTCTATTTTTCGAGCAGTTTTGGCTATTCTCAATCCAGGGGCCAAGGTATTCTTAAAAACACCTAGAAAAGGCTTTTAGTTTTGTGGACTAGGAATAATTTATTACTCTCGTTTTTCAAGCAATTTTGAGGAAAATCAAAGATGTGACAAAAATATCTAAAATTACTCAAAAATTTTCCTTTTTCGAGTAATAGGTCTAATCCATCTTTTAGCGCTTCTTGGATTCAGGTTTACTTTTTGTCTAGGAAAGAGACTTCTTTTCTGACCTTTTAAAACTTGTCGAAATGTTGCTTCTTTCAATGTAGTTTTTCAACTTAAAAAATTTTCCTTACCCCAAACAGTAGCTAAGTATGAAAAATATATTACTATAAACCTTAGTCTATAATAATATTTGTCTGCCGCTGATGACTTGATAAGGTGATACAACACAAAGTTTGAGACCTTTTTGGCCACTTCTTCTCTTAGCTTAGTTTGAGTACTACAAGACATGTCAAATAAGAATGGAGACATGCAAAGGAAACACATGTAATTTAAATTTCACACTAAACAACTGAACATGACGAGACATCATTCTTTGATTAAGATCTTACTTGCTTATAATAATCAATTTTTAATTTAAAATAGATGATCGAGATATACTTAACACGAAATTTAAAATATATATTTTAAACGATAATAACTATTTCTTTACTTTAATTGATTTTATACTAATAGTCATAAAGATACAAAGCAATAAAATTCCAAAATACTTTATCCCATCGCTAAAACTACCACAAGCATGAGACAACCTATAAAGGGTGATATGAAGCCCGTGCTTCTACTCAATTTATTTATTTTTAATATTATTATAGTATTTAAGTTATTATTTAAGTTTCATCGTCTTTAACTTTATTTCACTATTCAATTTTTTTCATATAAAGTAAGAGATATTGTCTTGTTTTTATTGTCTAAAATTTTTTAGTCCGTCATTGATAATAAGTAAATAGCATTGATGATAATAACTAAAGTAAAATCTTCTAAAAATAGTGGTAAAAAAATTTCCAGAATAATTAAAAGTTTAATCAACAATATTAACTAATCAAACATAAGAATATATAAGGATGGACAATCAATCATTCAATTAAATTTATTTTCAATATTTTATCATAAAATAAACTATTTTTGAGAGCTGGCAGATCAGAGTGGATGATATCTATCATATATTTTGCTGGAAAATCTAAGAGACTTTTCACAATTTTTTTCATTTAGATATATTCATCTTTAACAAGTCCAGATCAGGGGGGGAAAAGTTGATATCTAAGAAGTATGCAAAGCAGATATAGGAAACCTCTGAACATGGAGCTGGTTTGCCCGAGAGGTTAAGGGGGAAGACTTAAGATCTTCTGCACACAAGTGCGCGTGGGTTCGAACCCCACAGCCAGCACTTTTTTAAATCAGGTTTTTTAATAGATATATAAAATCCTAAATTTTATAATTTTTATGTGGGTATATATTTTCACGAGATAATTGATATAGACTTAGGGATGACAATACGAGTATGTGTATAGGTAAAAATCTGTAAATATTAATGGAGATTGATACAGGTACAGGTATCTAAGTACACACCATGTCCCATATCCATATATATATATATATGCTTTAACTTTATTTTATAATTATGCATTAAATTTTTATATTAATATATTACTTATATGAAGTTATATAAGATTAATATAAAAATATATTTAATAATAAAGTAAACTAAAAAATTTATTTTAGTTTATATTTTTAATAGAAAATTTTATTTACTATTTTATATTATTTAATTAGACTAATACAATTTAATTATTACATAGTTAATATGAGATTGACTTTTTAAAAATATTATTTATATATGACACACATAAAATATTTTTCACACAAATATTTTTGTTAATAAAATCATATTGACGTTTAAATTATAAAGTGAATGATAAATAATAAATATATTATAAATATTTTATAAATTTTACAATCACCTATTATTAGCGTAAACTTATTATTTATTAATAATATTTAAATTTTATTTTTTATATTTTAATTTAAAATAATATTTTTCTATGCAATATATGTATTATAAGCACAACTATAATCTATTGAATTTAAATAATATTATTCTTACTATTTATTCACGTTCAAAGAAGTTTTTGAAAATATATAAATATAAAAAATTATTTTTAATTTTTATTTGTTAATTTTTTTAGATAAAAAAGTATAATTTTTTTAATATACACGTATATTTATTTATTATAAAATTTTATTTGTGACAATTTATCTTTTATTCAAATTCTTTCTTTTAAAATTTATATACATTATAAATATTTAATTCATTAAAATAATTTTTTAAAAATTTATATTTTCGATAAAATACTTTTGTATAGTATATGAGTTAAAAATACTAGTATTAATATAAATATATATATATATATTATTATTTTAATTAAATCTATTATTTTTCGTATAATTTTAAATTCAAAAGTTAAAAAAAATATTTTATGTATCCAGTTTCTGTTGTTAGTATTGAAGTTCTTTACTCTAACTTTATTCTCATTTTCAATGCCGTCACAAGAGGTCGTCAAGTGATTCCACACGAAGAGACAATCATTGTACAAATCTATTTCGTTGTCACTCTGACATTGTCAATCGATTAAATCTCACACAAGACAAATAACTTGTGTGTTTAGTTTCGCTTATTGTTTTTAAAAATTTTAGTTTAGAAAATTATTATATTAAGATACATTTAGCCTTTATGATATTTGAATATTTATTTTTTATCTATGTTTGTACTTTATTCAGCAACTATATATTAAATTTTTATATTATTATACTACTTATGTAAAGTTATATAAACATATTTTTCTTTATAAATATATTTTTCTCAAACAAACGTGGGTATTGGGTACAATATGGGTATGCAGGTACCTAGAGAGTACTGGTACAGGAATTAATGTTCATACTCATGCGAATATGAGTATTTTTTTAAAACGCAGATATGAGGATGGGTACTATAGTACCCTACCCATTGTCATCCCTAAATAAACTATTGTCCTTTACACTAATTAACCATATGGTAGGACCTCTAAAACAAACTATATGATAGAGAGAATATTTTTAAAAGCTCCTAAATCAAAATTTTAAGTTCAATTGTCATATTCTATTTTACAATAATACTTTTTTTATTGGATTGTATGCGATATAAATCCATTGTTTGCTTTATTCATTTCTTAAATTAAGCAAAGCAAAGTTAACAAACCTTTTTTTTCCTTATACGGCAGTAATTTTTGTTTATAGTTCGGGTAAGTAATGCTTCAAA
Organism: Abrus precatorius; assembly: GCF_003935025.1. Taxonomy (NCBI): domain Eukaryota; kingdom Viridiplantae; phylum Streptophyta; class Magnoliopsida; order Fabales; family Fabaceae; genus Abrus; species Abrus precatorius. Next base: position 26,717,650 of record NW_020874292.1, on the reverse strand, counting down.
CCTTCGTTATTTCATGAATGAAATACATAAAAGAATATTTTCCCGGCATTATTTTTTATTGAAGTTTGAAATTAAGGTACATATAATCACTATATTTTTCACACTACTAATCTATAAGTTTGTAATTCAATAAACATTGACCCAATGGCAACAAGGTTTTAACTTTTTAGTATAAAATTATTGTTAATAGTTTGATTTTCTAAACGTCACCTTACTGAACTTGGAAAAATAAAATTACTTTTAAAGGTCTAATTGTATTATAATCTAACCTCTTTTCCTACGTTAATGTTTCATTTTGAGTTTGAAACAAAGCGTGCCTCGAAAGATTTGGTGTTTTTATCATTATTTTTTTCTCATTTATTTTGTCATAGCGTGTTTTCATTAGTTTAAACTCATAATTAATTTAGGCACCGTACCTAAAAAATCCTGTGCCAGAAAAATAAAACTCATAATTTAGGAACAAAACCACTATCTTATAACATAAGAAGATAAAAATACACTTCGTTATTAACTGAGCTCTGCCAAACTCTATAAGAGAGCCATAATATGGTTTTATACTCACAAGTTTTAATGATCTCTAAGTTTGGCCTTATTGTTGGATAAATGTAGAGATAGATTTCTTTTATGAGATTCGAAACTTTTAAGGAAGAAAAGAACCGAACATGCGCCAAAACAAATAATCTAAATCAAGAAAGATCAGTGCAAAAAGAGGAAATAGCATTCTTCATCAAAAGTCAGACAACTTACACAAAAGCAAATAGGTCTTCAGTAGTTAATTTTTTTAATTATATAACTATTAAAAATGTTAAAGAGTGTATTATTATGCTACACAATAGCGTTGCTACGTGTGAATGTCGTTGTCGTAGCATTGTATTGTTGTATATGCCTCTTGCCATCATATATCTCCTTTTTTATGGTTTCTTGCTAATTTTTTTTCTTAATTCATAATAAATTGCTTTGCTATCCTTCACTATTACAATTATAAAATTCTCTTTCTGTCTTATATATATTAGTCTGTGCTATAAGTTTTTTAAAAACTATTTCAGGTATAAAATATACAAATTTAATATATATATCTTGACCGAGTTGATGACTGAACCAAGTTTTCATGACAAATATCGCGATAACAGCATTCCTAAATTTGACCTCATCATAAGGGAGAAATCATGACAAAATAAGGACAAAATCAAGAACAAATACAGCCAACACACGTCTATAAAAGGGTGTAGGCAATTAGTAGTTGTGATCACTACACGAGAGTTTTGATTTCTTAGCTTTCATCTATGGCCGAAAAACTAGATTTGTGTTCATCTCTGTGTACCTCATTACAGGACTAAGTAACTTTAATGGAGACCCGCAGTCAACCACTTCAAAACAGGTCGTCATATTAGACATTAAAACCTATCGTCACTGAAATTAACTCGTAATTTGAGGGGTTTGTGCCCTGAGTATTTCTAGCTGAACTCCCACAGTAACAATGAATATAGTAGATGGTCAAATTACTTGTTTATGTCCACTAATTTGGTACAAAAAAGTGCAGTTTCTACTTTCTATTGTTATTTTAAAATGTCTGTTACTACTTATTTTTTAAATATTTTTAAAATTAAAAAATATTATTAGTAATTTAATTAATTAATAAAAATTATTTAAAGAATAGTAATAATAAATATTTTAGAGTGATAATAAATTCTTTAAAAAATGTGTGAAGTTAATCAATAATAACCGTTTAAAACATGAAAGAGTTCCCGAAAAAACCCAATTGCAACATTCCTAAATCTTAAGGACAGAGTCATAATAAAATAATAAAAAGATAATAAGACTAAATACGACCAACACAAGTCTAACAAAAGAGCATAAACAAGAAAAAGAGGTCATAATAACTGCACAGAAAAATTCTAACATCTAACCATTTTATTTATAGTCGAAAAATTGAAATTTGTGTGTGAACCAATTCAAACGAGCATTTTCATTCAAATGAAACGCCCTATATAAATTTAAAGGCCGACAAATTTTCTAAAGATTAAATTTCAAAACGCTTAAAATTAATATGTTGCCATCTATTCACATAAGTACGTGTCACTTATAATAATAATAATAATAATAATAATTAATTTGACAAAATTTGAGGGATGGAATAACAACGGCTTTCTCACTCAGAAAACGAGTTATACATTGTTGGGGTCATTGGGGTGTGTTTCCTTGGAACAAGGACTTTCTCCATGGATAAACCCAACCATGCACTCATAGAATAGAATTATAGAATCTTTAATGCCTGTGTTTGTGTTTGTGTTCGTGTCTGTGTCTGTGTCTGTGTCTGTGCTGTGTGTCACTGTCATTCTCTTGGGAGAACAAACCACAAACCCATTCCTGTGAATTTCCGTTTGGACTCTTCCTTGCTACCCGCGTTTTCCTTCGATGCTCTCTCTTTGCATCCAAACGAAAAGTACAATTCTTCCTTTCCCTTTCCATAGCCCCACTACACACGTTCTCTACCTTTGTGGGGTTCCTCTGCCTCTAGGGTTCTCCTTTTCTCAGCCCCCTTCATTTTGTGTGGCCTTCTTCAAATCATTCTCATTTTTTATTCATTTCTCCATAATTCTTAAATATTCAAATACCCTTTTGTTTTTTTTAACCTCTCGTCACGATTCCCACCTCAAAATCCCAAATTTCCCCCTCATCATCACTAGGGTTTGTTTGTTCATGTTTCTCAAACTCTCAACCTTGGAGCCACAATGCGGAGTTTCAGATGCAACTAATTTATAGTTCCCATCCACCATTGATCTTTCCTTTGTGTTTTTTCCTTCAGGCCTTGTTTCTAGCAACTTTGCTTCTCTTTCCAAACATGGGTTGTGTCCATGGCAAGTGTTGTACTCGCTACCCTCCACCATCAGTGGGTGGTTCAAGGGACTATCGAGAACTTGGTCCTTTTTGTGCCCAAAGGAAGCACATTCTCACTCAGACTTCACTTCAGTTTGTTCCTGTTCCTTCCCATAACTTCACTTTGGAATACTCTGTCCTCACTCAGAGAGGATACTACCCTGACTCACCTGATAAAGAAAACCAAGATAGTTTCTGCATTAGGACACAGTTTCAAGGTAATCCAAGTGTTCATTTCTTTGGCGTTTATGATGGGCATGGCGAATTTGGTTCCCAGTGTTCAAACTTTGTTAAGGATAGGTTGGTAGAAAATTTGTCTAGTGACACTGCATTGTTGGAGGATCCTGTTAAGGCCTACACTTCTGCGTTCTTGAAAACAAATGATGACTTGCATAATAATGAGATTGATGATTCTATGAGTGGCACTACTGCAATTACGGTGCTGGTTATTGGAGACACCCTTTATGTTGCTAATGCTGGTGATTCTAGAGCTGTGCTAGCTGTTAAGGATGGGAACCGTGTTGTTGCCGAGGACTTATCCTCTGATCAGACACCATTTAGGAGAGACGAGTATGAGAGAGTGAAACTTTGTGGGGCAAGAGTGTTGAGTGTTGATCAGGTGGAAGGGCATAAAGATCCGGATATTCAGACTTGGGGCGATGAAGAAACTCAGGGAGATGATCCTCCTAGGTTGTGGGTTCAGAATGGGATGGTTCCTGGGGCTGCTTTTACAAGGAGTGTAGGGGATAAGTTGGCTGAGACTATTGGTGTCATTGCTGTTCCGGAGGTGTCAACGGTTCAGCTTACACCTAATCATCTTTTCTTTGTTGTTGCAAGTGATGGCGTATTTGAGTTCCTATCCAGCCAAACTGTTGTTGATATGGTATGATATGCAACCTTGTTCTTCCTAATTCCTTTTCTTTCCCTCATATATCTAAACTTTATTAATTATTTTGATGATGTTTTCATTGGTTGAATTTTGCTAACTGTGTTGCTTGTAAGACCTATAAACTGCTCCTTTTAATATTTTAATTTAGTTGTATATTTTCTGTTGATGGCTTCATTGGCTGGCAACTTGCAAGTTGTACTAAAAAAACTTGGTTGAAAATCTGGATGCATATTATGTTCTTTTTCATTTAGTTATGATGCAATACCCGGAAAGAATTTCTGTTCTGGTATGTGTTTTTTACTTTTAAGTTTTCAATTTGTTGCATGGAATAATGTTCTTAATTCATTGCCACATTTTGTCTTGCAACTCAAATTGTAGTTTTCTAATATTATCTAACAACTAGTTGGGTTTGGGTTCACTACACGTAGTTATCTTCTTATTTTATTATGCATGTCTTGCTTCAGTTATTGGATTTTATGAAAACAGTTTGTTTTAATGGTATTTAATTGTGAGAGAAGGAAATGAGTTAGCATAATCTCATGACCTTATTGTTCCATTCTTTTTTAAGATAAATTTATAATCTGGTGTTTCCTTTTTAAGGCCTATTGGTTATCATATATATTGACTGCCATTATTATGTAAGCTTGATCTCTAACTGGTTCAGAAGACTACATGTTTTCACAACTTGTGTAGGCTGTTTAGTGAGAAACTTCAATTTTCTGCTGCTTGATTGATCTATTGCATTAGTATGCACAAATATTCAATGTTTACCGCCCACTGTAATATATATTCACAAAGTATCATGAACTGTTTACGTAAAAATTGCCCTTCATTAGTTAACATTTCGAATAGTTAACACTAGCGTGGCTACTAAATCTGTGGGTAGAACTATGATTCAATGTCTTATCTTGATAAATTGTATGATTTCTTTTATAATGTAGGCAGCAAGTTATTCAGATCCTCGTGATGCATGTGCTGCCATTGCTGGAGAGTCTTATAAACTATGGTTGGAACATGAGGGCCGAACAGATGATATAACCATTATCATTGTTCAGATCAAAGGCCTGTCTAATGTATGGATTACATGAGTATTCTTTCAGCCTCATTTTTTTTAAATGTTTTCTTCACTTTGGCTTTGTAAATATTTTAAGCTTGTAATGTCCCATAATATTCTCAACCCCCTGCCCCTACGAAAAAAATTCCCCAAAATGTTTAATGGTGGTAAGAAATGACCTGTTCTGTGGACATAACCCCCCCCCCTTGTGAAGTTATCTCAGTCTATTCCCTTTCAGATGGTAATGATGAAGTTTAGTCATTCTTTGGTTACTCGTGACTTCTGTATGGTGATATATAATTTACCAGCCTCAAGAAACTACAACTTCTACTACAAAAATACACCGCAAAATTGTCACTTTTGTGTCTTGTATACATTTTTTTCCTTATGAGTATTATATATAAATCCAAAAACTCTTGATGATTCAATCATTGAATCCTTCCCATCATATAACATTTTTATCTAATCTTTGATTTTTTGTAGTCAGGTACATCTGGACTAAGATCGGGTGAAATCAATGCCAGTACTGTAACGAGGACCAAGAGCAAGAGAGGAAAGGGAGCATCTGAGATCTCTGTAACTTCTGAGTTAGATGTTTATCGTTCTGTCAGGAACGGTTTCTCTGATTTACAATCCTGTCCGCAGCATGTGGTCTCAACAAGAAGTCCAGCCATAGTGGTCCCCTCTCCAGCATGTCAAAGACCAATTGAATTGGTACAGTCTCGCTCGCATTGTTCATCTTAATCATTTGATCAGGATATGTCTAATAATTTCTTTTCATTTTCCTCTTATCAATTTACAGTGATTGGAGAGAGAGGCTTTATGGAAGCTTCACCCAGTCTCCTTGTACTTTTCTCCTAGCTGGTACTTTTCTATGTTCTATCTTCTTGAGTCTTCTACATTACCATCATAAATTTACTTGTATGCCACTATATTATTCGTTAAGTGAAAATGTTGACTCAAATTTTTAGGCTGGTGAAGGTTTCTGGTTTGAAGTGCATTCTTGGCAGCTGAACATCTTTTTTCAGAATGTAGAGTAGAAAGCAAAAATGGTAAATGGTCATTTTCCTTCTGTTCTACCATATTTAAACGTTGTAAAGGAAGAAACTTAAGTAAAAGAGAGTTGTGTAGGAGTTTGGTTGGTGACTAACCTGACTACTATTTGAATAGAATTGTAGTCAAATGGTAGGCAACCCATGTTCTATTTAGAATGTAAATCCATTATTCTCATTCTCATGCTGATGCTGGATCCAGTGTATCGTTTAGAAACATATCTGGATTTTTTAATTGCATTTCAAGATTAGTTTCATGTTTTGTATACTGCAAATTGGTAAACGAATGAATGGTTGTGTATAAGCAATTGTCTCATTTTCACTATGCAATTGATATGATTTTTTAAAAAAACAAATTACAATCAAAATCACCTAAAATTAACTTTGTATAAGACACCTAACCACACTTCACCTTTTGTTCATTTTAAGAGGGTGTTTTGTGTGTGAATCCAGAAAGTCGTAGTTGGCAGTAGAAATGTAAATTAGTTATAAACCTTTATGAAATTAAATGTTGATAATAGAATGGAATTTAGTCCAAATATTAGGTGAATATAAGCATTCATGTGAAGGTAAAAGGATGGTATAAAAGGAAGGAAAGGGCATGTTCGTTTTGGTATCTCTTGTAAAAAATAATACCAATTCAACCACCAAAGAGGGCAATGAGAAAGGGGGAGCCGCAACTCTTGATTAATGTTTACCTCCTTTTTGGGTAATTCCCTTATGTCAAATATAGTAAGTTAAATTGTTTTCGTAAAATAATCATTTTAAAAATTCAATAAATGCAATGCAATAACGATTCAGAGTCCATTCCACTGCTTCTAAAGGTCCACTTCCCAGTTCCCATGGCATGGACCATACCGCAGCATTGAGAGTCCACACCTTTTAACGATTCTATTTGTTTGATGAGCAATAACACACGACATATTAACCAACCATTCTCCTAAAACAGAATACGACATTATTTTTATTTGGGGTACGTTAATAATTTATGAACCGAAGGATGTGAAAGATGCGCACCTGCTTTTTTTAATGCTCACGTTTGGAAGGCACATGTATCAATTTATGTCATATTTCAAAACTTGTCATGTCATGGGCATTCGTGAGTTTATAATCTATATACATTTGTATACAAGAAAATGTACTACTAAAATCGGACGTCATATAAACTTCGCAGTGAGATGCACTTACATTAAATTTTTCAGAATGTCTCTTTTGATTGTAATGCTAAATGCAATATCTTATATTTTCCTGTATTCATATATTTTACTTTTAAACATTGGTATTATAAACTCATTTCACGTGCGATTTACAATTAGATCGGAAAGAAAATGTTATCTAATTTGCATTTGTAAAATGTTTGATGATAATGATAACAATAATAATTATGCAAACCAGTAAAATCAACAAGAAAATTAAACAACTCAAGCAAGGAAAACAGAGAATGGGGTTGGTATTATTTTATATATATATAATAGTAGAATGAGTACTACTCCCACATAACTAATAGCTAAGCTCCGGCGTAGAGCCAGTGTTCTTCATCCATAACTTAATTTCTTAGTTCTGAAAAGATATCCCCTCTCACATAACTAATTGCAAGAATGGATAAGATTTTTTTTTTTACGAAATAGGTAAAAGCAAACATTTAGTTATTTTTAAGTTGATTTGACAAATTGAGTACATGTTAGATTTAGATTATTTAAAATAATAGTAATTACTACAATACTTTAAGATTTAAGAGATCAATATATATTTTCTCTAAATCATAGATTGTGATTCTTTTAATATCTTAAAAATTAAAAAATATTTATATTTTTTTTAAAAAATTACTATATTTATTATCTATTAATATAAAATTAACGATTATAATTATTTCACGTGTAAATGTATAAAATACTCTTTCATTCTACATAGCATGTGAAATTTATCTAAAATAATAACTTTGTTGAGTGAATTTAAAAGTAATTTTTATTAATTTTTAAGTTTAAGCATATAAATTTAGTATTTTTAATTACAAAAAATATAATATTTATTACACATTTTTAAATCTTAATATGATAAATATATTTTTTTCAATAAAAACCTGTCACTTTTAGTAACTTTATTAGTTGAGGTTAACATTTTCTTTTAAAAAAATAACAAGGTAAGTCCAAATAATGTGTCCTCACCCTGCTCTGCGTCGATAGAAAAATATGGGAGAGTTTTTAACAATAAATGTTGGTTTTATCAAAGAAAGACGACAATGCTGGCAACAATAAGAAAGAAGCCTGAGATACTTTGGTGCTAAACTATCATTTTTCCTCTGTCTGCTTCATTTTTCTGTACGTATAAAAAAATTATTGTAAATTTATTTTCCATGAAAATGTAAAATAACATTAGTGGAAATCTGAAACGTTACAAATAAACTTTTTGGCCAAATACTGCTTATGTTGTCAAATTGGTATGCAGTCGTCAGTTTCCTCATTCTCTTAATCAGACTCCACATTCATTTGAATATTTCAAATATATTACCAATTATAATACAGGAAGGCATGTTTCTTCCAAGTCCAACAGTGTTACAGGAGTTGCTCTGACCGACCATTCACCCGTCCCCAATATTTGTGAGCTGAGAGACAAGGAAACGAAATAACAAAGGAATAGATGTTATAATATACTTATCGTACAAAATTTCCTATTAATTAGCATTTGATTGACATACTTTTTTCACTTTTTCTTTTCTTGATGATACATACAAAACAGAAAGAAGTCACACGCCCATTAGAAATATACAAAGAGCTTCTTGTCTATACCATCCTGCAGTAAGTTGCACTGCTCCAACAACTTGCTTAACTTGTCAGCTTCTTTGATTGGTATCCCATTCGTTAATGCTCCCCTATTTGAATTATACAAACCATATGTGCTAGCTGTACTTATGTTAGGAAATTTATCAAGTGGAAGATTGCTTTCAGAATCCCTTGGGTTAGCAGTCTCATGAAACACATCATTTGAATCCCTCTGTGCAAAACGTTGGAGTGCTTCTGGCCTTGGGCGACCATTAACGGGAAGAGGGGAGTTGCAGCTAACTCTGATTATTTCATCTAAAGATGCGTCTGGATAATAACATGAAGATAGCCATGTTTCATAGCCCACATTTGGAGAAGCAACATGATGACATTCTGAGACATAAGCCATTGAGATTTCCCTAGTTGATAAACTCATTAAACGCCAGTTGAAAATTCGGTGAAAAATCATACCCCAATGTGGAACTACACGATAGCTTGAGCCACACAGCTCAAGTCTAGCACAGGTTTGCATTGTGACACGTGCTTCTTTTGTTGCCAAAGAAATTCCCATCATCTTACTAGTATGAGTCAAGTACTGCATCAAGCAATTCTCAAGCTGTATTCTCTGGTTCTCTATCTCATGTCCAACAGTAGAACCTCTGGCCAGCCAGGATAAATCATCAGGAAAAGTAGGGAGCTTACAGTTTTGCAAAGCACAAATAATTGGTTCAGTTTTCACATTTGAGCTCCATCCCAAAGTTGGCAAGTATTGTTTTGCTACTCTATCTTCATCACAAGACTTGTCAAGTAAACCAATCTCTGGACACGGCCAACCAGCAGGATTTGAATTGGCAGCAGCAATAATTTCTTTCACTGAGCAACCTAAGGCTTCATTGAACAATGTGATATAGTCATTAGGACCCAACTTAGAGTTACTGACAAGGTCTTGCACCCCCGAGAAGGAATTAAGATGGGTGTGAACAAGATCTCTGATTTTCACACAGCCAAGGTTGGGTTGCGAGAGTGATTCATCTGCCAGCCATTGTAGCCCCTCCCTTAATCGTGTATCACTGAAAAACCCACCCAAGTGTTCCATCTGCCTATTCTCACTGAGGAAAACAAGCAGAAAGCTGCTAACCCGTGATTTATCAATGTCTTGAAGGCCCAGCTCATTAATTATAACAGAAGAAAACCTTTCATCATATGAACCACATAAGATCAGGAGAGGCAAGCAGGCCGCAGAGGGAATAGAGATTAGAAGATGATGAAGATTAGCTCTCTGAAGTTGCCATGAGATGCTCGCAGACACAAGAAACAAAATTGCACCTGCCCCAGATACCACCTCATCTAGACTACCAAATGCTGTATCCCTAACTACAGAGAGGCAGCAGGTAGGATCAATGCCAGGTTGACTATAAATCCATTTCCTCCATATTACCATGCCAGGAGATGAAATAACCACATCATCATCATTAGAAGGCATGATCTTTGAGGTCAACCACAAGCCTGATGCCCCCATTTCATATCCACTGTTCATCTGAGAACATAAAATGATTTTCCAGCACAGGCATTTAGCAACTGGGTTTCTTCTGCCAAGTGTACCAGCAACTACATCAGAAATATTAAGTCTTGACCACGATTCTTCCTGCTTTTCACATCTCTCCCTCATAACTATATCGATGTCAAACTTATTGACATTACCAGGTTGCTACACAAAAATGGACCACCAAAGTCAATAATAAATAATTCACAAAACAACTTCCTAATGCAACAAATGAAATTACTAGATTCACACAGTGGAAACATTTAATCATGAAAAATAGGTTTTGCTAATTCAGTAACTATCTTCAGGGTTAATGGGAAGTCATTAGCTAGAATGTTCCATAAGAATTTAAAAAGGCAAATCAACATCTTTATTCAGTGGCAAAAACCCTCATTTATATTTAAAAGATGCACCATTAGAAGCAGTCATCTTTATTTTACTCCCATCCTCATCACCTTTACCCTAGCAACAGCAATTTACTAAAAAACTTACAAAAACCCTATCAAACTTACATCTATATAATGTCGAATTGGGGGACCCATTGGCATTGAATCTAGTGCAGCATTTGATGCTAATTGCCTCTCTTCCCGTAACATCCTTAATTTTGACACTCGTCTCTTCCATAACCTGACAGGAAGACATGGAAAATGATTTAAAAATAGTATTAAATAGTGTACATACACAAAAAATTCATATGTAAAATTCTAAAATTCTGTAACAAAACTAAGAATAAGAACCTGAAGAACAACTTCAGCTTCGCCTCAGCTATTTCTTCATCTTGAATATTTTCTCCAACTTCATTAATTTCATCTTCACGTTCATGGTGAATAAGCAGAGATTCATCCTTGGCTACACACTGAACCACAGGAGGTGGCACAGAAAAACTATTACCAAATGAACTTTCTAATGGAGCTGCATTTGGTCCAATCTCTAATGGCCTTCCATCGACATTAGACTGCAAGTTTCTCTTTGGAGAGCTACTAGAAATCAAACTGGAATCGGTACTCTTAAAATTGTCAATTCTAGTAAATTGTGGCTCAGGTATAACATTAGGGAAAGGAAAGGTTGGCAGTGATGGACGTGAAGGGGACATATCATGATCTTTTCCATTGTCCTGAACAGTGTGCATTTCCTCAAATGCCTTTCCTGATTTACTATCCTTGGGGGAGAAAAAAGTTTCAGAGTCTGGAATTTCCTCATCAACCTTCTGAACAGAATTATCATTTTCAACAGCTGAAACTATTTGTGGTTCTTGCTTGTATGCATTGATTGCATTCCTCATCTGAATCTCTTTCATAGTCTCAACATGTAGTGATTCAGCTTCAATTGTGGGTGAAACATCCTCAATTATCCTTTCGGACCTTTTCTTATGCACAAGTTTCGAACACTTGGTGGGATAATCAACATCAGCATTGACAAATGGGCCTTCCTTCACCATATATGGTTCTTCAAATGTTTTTAGCAAGAACCCATGATACTCCAAGAGACCTTCTATGCCCTCATCCTAATTAAAAGGACAAAGGTCAATGTAAGACAAAGTTGGAAATTCAGCAACACAATCCCCTGTCCTGTGCCCTCAACATTCACACCCCCACTCACACAAGAAAAAAGAAAAAATGAGACAGTAAACATCCACAGCTATCCACGAAATATACCTCCATAGCAAGCCAGTCAGCAACATGAGCAATGGGGAGACCTTGATTATTCTGTAGACCCGAATGTAGAGAAGCAAGTGCCTGGGTACGCAACTGGTAAAAGTAACAGAAGACATAAAAGGTTAGGGTTTCCAGTCAGATGTAGCTTAGTCACATAATCTACCAAAATCATAACTAAAGTGAATTCCACAAATTCTTTCCACTGATGTAAAGCAGACTCAAATGGATCACATTAAATCAAACTAATTTTACTTATCCTTCTGAAAGTTATGCACCATGAGGCATGTTTATACAAAACTGAGCAAGAAACATCTTGTCTTTAAGCATGGAAGTATTCTCATATATCAAGTAATTGATTGGGAACTGCACATATCTCATGTTCATTTAGGAGAAGAAACTACATTAGTTGGTCTCCCATAAACTTAAACAATTTCATACATTGCCTGCCAGAATCGAGTAAATGCATAACCAGTCTATACATGGCAGCCCTAAGCTTTATAAGGACAAAGCCAAAGATAGTATAAAATCGAAGACAGGAATATCCCATACCTTTGCAAAGTGAGCATGCATTAGACATGCTTGAAGGTAAGTTGATTTCCTTGCAAGCCGAAAAAAGGCAATAAAATTACCAGTTCGGCAAGCTCTGCAAAGCAAGCAAACAGGAATGGTCAGACCACAGACATGATAACAAAAAGATAACTAACTTCTACAGGAATTACAACCTTGCTACACTGCGAGCAAATAGAACTTCTGGAGTCTGCCTTATCTCTGGAGTCATCCTAGCAATATCAAGGGAGAGCTCTGCAGGTTCAACCTAGCATAACTAGCTTAGTTCCTTGATATGTTATAGCAAATGAAACCATAAAAATTGAAGTGCAGCAAAGGCTACTTACTTTATAACCAGGGTGCTTATCCAATTTAAGAAGAGCATAGTAGCCCCGAAACTCTTTTTCAGTGGAAACATTCATTCCTTTCTTTCTGTGATCATCATACATCTGGAACAGTTCAACTGAAGTTTTGTTCATCTGTTCAATGTTGAGATGAGCATCAAAGCCCTCAGAAAATCCTTCCCCTTTAGTGTATTCACATAATTCATGCATTGCAATGATATGTAATTTTATCTGACCACAGAAATCAACAGCTTCATTAGTCTTCATAATCATCAGATACTACTTTGCAACAAGCATATGCAGGTTCTAAACTTTCAAAAAATTATTCTACCAGTAAATAAATATGAAATTGATAAACACCAAATGTACATATTTGGTATTGACAGTCTGAGTCTATATAGCTTTGAAAGAAATAGGAGGGGAAGAAAACCTTGATATTACCACTTAAGAGTAATAATCTGGTTTTTATATGTTATTACAAGAAAAGCATGAATGCTAATTTTGGCATATGATCTTGATTCTACAACTACTATATTATATAGGGATTAGCCAAACAAACTGGAATGAGCAAGAAAAAGCATGTTACAGTGACCAATAACTATTTATGGCAGTAATGTCAGAACACCAGACATGACTAGAAAGGAAATTTTTCAAAAGAAAAAGATCGAGATGCCCAAATTTCAAAAATATGTAAGGGTTGGCAGCTACGCACAACAAATCAAGAGTAATTCAGAGTTCAGACAGCTTAAAGTAAATTAAGAGACAATTGACCATCACTCCAATCCATGCAAAGTCCTTACGGGATAAATTCAGGTTGCTAAAATTTGATAGTACACAAAGAATAAGTAACATGTTTCCATATTTTTGGTTGCTAATGGGAGTTACATATTTGCATAGGGAAACAGTAAATCTGTAAATGAGTGCCCAAGGATTTTGAGCCTATGCTCTTTACCATCCACACTCATTCATAAAAGCAATGACAAGAACCATTGGTTATCAACATGTACAAAAATAAACACTGATGATATGGTCACAAGGAAGCACCATTTTTTCCAGCATGGTAATAGACCCTTGATTGAAAATGTGTTGCATTCTCAGGTCCATCCGAATTGCTCTCATCCTGTCCCACAAGAAGTTGTATACCCCAAGAAACCTCTCATCATAAGGCTGATCTAGCAAAGTTAGCAGATAATCAATTGTCTTCTGCAGGATAGGCATGGGCCGGATCAAACTGGCTTCCCTCTCTGCTGTCCTAGTATACTGTCATGAATCGTATTAATAATACTTGAAAAAGTAATAAGATGTTTGGTAGGAAAAACAATAGTAATTAACACTCACCTTCTTAACTGCAAGAAGTCTGCTGGTTACATTTCTATCCCCATCCAAGCGTTCATATTGGTCAAGATCTCCTTTTCTTTCACGCTCTCCCCTTTCCGACTCTGAAACACAAATTAAATCAAAAAGAAAATGAAACCACATGCTTATGCTCCCAATAAAGTAGACAGATCCCAGCATCAAAAAATAAATAAATAAAAATAAAAGGAAAATGCCAGAATTTTCGATGGAATGAGATAACATGCTCATTAACACTTGGATGGATGAGTGGTCCTGCCACTTTATCCCATCCAACAACCACCCAGAATCTAGGTGAAATCTGTCGAAATTTGGGCTAAACTTTTCAGGTTGTGGAACTTTTTTTTACTCAAACATCAAAATGACATTAGCATAGGAGTTCTCTCAAACTACATTTTCCACATTAAAAATAGATAAGGAATTCCAAACCTTTCTTGAGAAGGAAATGTAACAATTCTCACAGGTTCACTCTTAAATTTAAAATAGAGAAATATACCAGGACACATATCTGGACATAAGCCAATAATTACATTGGATGTGTCCAAGCCTTCATTGTCAGTAACAGCATGGCCATTGGTAATGTTGCTAGATGAATCCATTAAATGTACCCCCACATATTTTTGCTCCAACACAGACTGTTCATGTCTATTTGCAGAAGCCTTTTGGTCTGCAACATCACCATTATTTTGTTCACATTTGCTTAGGTCTACCTTGAAGCGAGCTAAACGCTTTGCCTTGGCTAACATTTCACTGAACAACACAATAAGAATAGATATTTTATCAAAAAATTACTTTAAGATAAAGTAACATGCATAATGAACAAAAAATGGTGCCATTGCACCTAATGTTACCGTTCAGAGTTGTCTTCTGATGAAATAGAGTTTCCTTCAAGGGTTTCATTGGCTGCAAATGATGGAGGAGGTGACCTTGCTCTTTTAGGAGCAGTGGAGCTGAAAGACTTGCTTACAGTGACTTCAGGAACATTAGATGGAAAAGGGTTTTGGAGAAATTGAGAATGAGGGACAGTCCTTGGAACGTTTGATGCACTTCCCAATCTAGGAGGAGACAAAGAAGGCCTGGAAGAAGAACCATAAAACAGGCTTAATGAATCCATATCCAGTTTCATTCTATAAATTATATATAATTGCTATAGTAGAACATATACTCACACCTGCAAGCTTAATTCATATATTTCATAACACCAACACTAGGATCAACAAACATTGATAGTTTATAATAGCTTCCTCCTTGTCTACATATATCATTGCAAACGTAAACCATCCTTTTCATACACTGTACAAACGAATAGTAAATTTCCCTTATACCACTGAAATGTTAGAACAAACTTCGCTCATTTTACTCTGTTTACGAGGTTACTTAACCACAATGTTCCTATCTACAACAAGAGTTCTCTCTCCCTCATTTGCTATTTTTATTCATTGGGATAGGTGGAAAGTGAAGAAATGAAGAGGGTGTAAAGTGATTCCACCATTAGCAATATAGATTTACGAGGGGACAGGAGGGAAGGGAAATAGAGGATGCATGTTCCTCCAGTATATGTAAAGTAGCCATTCTTTCATGTTATTATGTTTATAAATAATGATGATTTTATTGTTTTTCCTTTCCCTTAGCTTTACATATTATATTTGGACAATATTACAATTTCAAATTTATAACTTTTAATTCCATGTTTTTCCACATCACCTAGTGAACCAAGGCTTGGTGGTTGTTTTTGTTGTATGCTTTTCCACATCAATACTCTAAATAATTTCCAAACTATAGATATAATAATAAAATTAAAAAAAAGTTCCAATCTGTCTCTTCACACTCCACTCTGTTCCATTACAAACCATTCCATTCCATCATAACCAAAGCATTTAAACATAAGCTTAGGGATAACCATATGACACATGTCACTTTGATGAAGTATTTCAAATTAAGAGTTTATTGAAAACAGATACACAGCTATTTTGAAGATGTTGATCACATTTGTATAGATTTCTAAACAGCTTTTAATCAGTAAACCCTTTCTATTCTCTCGTCTAGCATAAAGCACTCTTTTTTCTAAAAAACTACTGATTCTAAAACCTATACACACAGAAAGAAATCCAAAATTTAACCAAATACTTACACCTATTAGAGCATTTTACAATTACTTCTAGTTGCAGATCATTTTATTGTTCATATCATTGCAATTGGATGTCCATATTTAGTTAGTTGTTTCCTAGAAAACTACAAGTAGGTCAGTCTTCTTTAAGATTTAATTCAGCTAGGTAGAATGAAAATTAAAATATTGCTGACATAACTCCATAAACTTAGATACATCAAATTTTGACAGACAAACTTCGCCAAAGAAAAAAGAAAATAGCAATTACATCAGGGACAGGTGGGAAAAAAATCCATTCCATTACCTTCTAAAGTCTTTATGAGCAACATTAAGAATCTGCTGTCTGTTGGCAGATGGTGAAGGCGGGGACCTAGTTCTCTTTGAGCCTTGACTGTTAAGTTCTTCAGTAAAACTAAGCTGAGGATTCTGAGAACCAACATATGGAGAGACTGAGGACTGGAGTTGATGGGCTGAAAAGTTGGCATTATTGACTGGAGCACTTGCCCGGCTATCCAAAGTGCTGGGAAATAAAGCTGGCCTGTATAACAAAAATCACTTGATCTAAGGCAAGTGCGATGTAGAATTTTAAGATAGCAGGCGATAACAAAGTTCTACCCATTAGTATGGATTGGCTACATGGATCAATTGAACCATAGGGATATAGGAAGTGAAATATAAATACAAAATTAATCAGTGCAAGCAAATCTGTAAGATGAAGACAACACATCTCAACAACAATTAGGAGGTGATTGTGATTTTAGAAGAAGTGACCATGGTCATCAATGAGTAAATTTGGTGGCTACAGAAATCAGCAGAAAAGAACAAAGTAAAGCCTCAAATAGATAAGTGGAACAAAAGAGATAAAACCAAAAGGCATGACAATTCATAGTAAATATGAAGAACTTATGGCTCAAAGAATGCGAACAGAAGAATGTCAATTAACTTGGCTTTCCTAGGTCAGAATGTTACAATGAATCTATCATCCACTGAGAAAAATTATAGATAAAAGAATGTAAAAAGATAATCATATGTTTTTCCCAATGTAATGAAACACCAAAAAGGGTTAGACAATCCATTCCAGTTGCTCATTTCAGTTATCCATGTTGACATATAATATAACCTTGAACTCAACAACCTGAGACCTATAAGGAATCTTTTGTGGAAAAAAGTTGTTTCATGATAAATTCAAAACAAGGCAACCAATAAAATTATTTAAAAGCCACGTAATGATATAAAAGAAGTTAAGTCTATAAAACTGGATTGACATATTTCTGCTTTATACATATGATATTCCAATCCAAACAAGAAAAATTTGATGCTGATGCATAATAAATTTAAAGAAAGATGCAAGTACTACAGTTTATGGATAGTATTATCTTACTTATTTCTTAGAACTATTTGATCAGAATTCTCCAAAGCATCAACATCAGCATATGATATAGGAGATCTAGTTCTCTCTGGGTTCGGAAATCTAGAAACTCTGGCTGTAACACCAGTCATGGAATCGTGTGGAGCAATATATGTTGTGGCTGAAGTGGGCCTTTCGGGAGTATGTGCATCCAAATCTTTATAAAACAGTTTTTGTCCGCCGCTCCAAGTAGAAGATTCAGTGATTCTGAAAGAAAATATGAACTTTCAAAATGCGTCATGGAAGGAATTTCTTAAGTAAACTATGACCATGAAAAGAATCTCTTCTCTAAACAAAGGACAAACACAAGTTATTCTCAAAAAATAAAATGGCAGTCAAAAGATGCACCTTATTTTGCCATAACAGAGGGGAAAACTTTCCTTTCAGTGAGGAGCAAAAAAGGAAAAATATACAATGGGTGTCACCAAAAGGGTACATAAAAATGTCGCGATTTTATCCAAATCCTAGCATGTCAATATTACTCATTTTCTCCCTAACAATATTGTCAATGTTAAACACACTAACAGAAGTAAATACATGGAAATTTACATGCACAAAACCGCACCACATACGAAATGCAACAACAGCCAACCAATCCTTATCCCACTACGTAGATTCAATTAAAATTACATTAATCCACTTCATATGTTTATTCAAATCCTAATGTTAATTATCATCACCCGTATGTCCACTGATCCACTTCAACAAATTTAAATTACACTGACATATTAATCGTAAGTGTTACAGTTGCAAAATAGAAAATCGTTTGAATTCCAAAGGCACTTTGCGATGACATCACATCACAGAATAGAAAAGATTGATTAAAAAAAAAAACGTACCTAGGTCTGGGTTGTGGCGAAGGAACGGGTAGGGTTGGGAGGTAAGAAGAGGGAGGGTTCAGACCGAAAGCGGGTTGGGATTTGGGAGGTGCGATGGGTCCCGAACCCTTCCCAAATCCCTTATACGACATTCTTGTTCTTCTTATTCTTCTTCTATTGCATTAATTCCAAATGAAATGAAAGATTGGGGTAGCGCTGAAGCACTCTTACACTGTTGATCCTTTGTGGAATTGGTTTCAGCCAAAAACCAAACCAAACCGAACCGACCCGAACCGAACCATTCTTCACAGTATAGAGAGGCTCGCTTGTGAGTGCTTCTGCTACTGCTTCCTTGCAAATCAATTCAAAACAAAATAAATCTATAAACCTTTTTTCTTCACTGCTACTTTTCTTCTTCCAGCACTCATTCAGTTTTTAAATTTTTACTCCAATTTTAATTTTAAAACCTTTTTGTAGGCGATGCATATATTTTCGTAACTAGATTATAGATTAAGGTAAAACAACTTTCTGTGGTGTTATGAGTCCATATTCGATTGGATAATTTTATTTTATACTTTTTAATACAAATTTTATGTTGTTCGAGTTAAAATAATTAATATAATACATTTAACTGTTATTTTAATTTAACTTTTAAATGTTATTATTTTTTTATCGTATCTTTATCAACCAAAAGGCCCTTAACGTAATTCAAAAGTATTCATCACATATTGAATAGGAGCAATTTTAAAGAAAAATACTATTGGCTCTGATTAACTTCTTCACTAACTTAATTCTAATTTTCATTCATTTAATTTAGCATTTCTACAATTTTGAGTTCTTTAATTTATTTTTCGAATTTATTGTACTTTTAAAAAATATTATAATAATGTGCTATACAATTAACTCGCCGTCCAATTATTATCGTCGATGTTATATAGATCGCATTTAATTACATGATTAATCTAATTGAAAGGAATTAAATATCTTAATTATATAATTATTTTATTAAATTTAAATTATGTGTAATTTTAGTCTTTAATTTCTTTCAACTAATTAGTATTTTTTATTTTTCAAATCATGCAAACACTTACATTTTTTTTCAAATTTGACAAGCATTTATCATTTTCCTTATTCTTCTATTGAATTCATTTTTCTAAATCACGTGTATCATTAACAAAAGACACCATTAAATTCATCTAAAACTCTGCTTAGTCATAAAATTAGTTAAAATATATTAAATAACTAAAAACTAAGTTATTACGTTATTTTATACAAGTATAAATTATTTAAAATGTTAAAAAATACAAAAATATTATTTGCTATCTTACAATAAGTTAAATGTAATTTTATAAATAAAATTAATATGTTTATCCTTTAAAATTTAGTGTAAAGTTTATTTTGATTCTTAAATATTTAAATGAATTATCAATTGTGATAAATTTACCAAAATTATTCAAATATTAATTATTAAACATAGACAAAAAATGTTAATTAATTATTAATAGTGCCACGTGGCTCCATTTCTCATGAAGCCCACTGTCACTGTCGAGACCCAATTTTCCGTCCAAGTTCATTTTCCGAGTAAACGTTGGTATTGTTTCTTTGTTTGCAATGGGGGACTATATAATAAGGGGCTTTGGGAGGTGTTAGGGTGTGGGTGGAGCATCAGCGGAAAGCGTTAGTCAATGGCAGCACCAACGCCGATTCAGAAAACAGAGGAGGAATGGAAGGTCATTCTCTCTCCGGAGCAGTTTCGGATCCTTCGCCAGAAAGGAACTGAGTATATTCCCAATCTTTTCTTCATATGATTCTACTGTATTATTTTGTCAATTGGAATTCGAACCTTAAATTTTCTCCTTTTTTTTTTCCTCAAGAAGATGGTGGGATTTGAGCTTCTGGGGGCTGAATGGAAGTGCAAAAATTTATTTTTTATTATTCCTTGAATAAGATGTTTGGGTTGCACAGTGTGCATATTTGCATTCATAAACACTTGTGTTGGATGCTCTATTGCTCTTAATAGCCTCCTTTAAGCCATGAAATTGGTTTACATGAGTTGAATTGTAACTGTTCTTAACACTGGGAACATGTGTAGATTGAAGGGTACGGGCGAATATAACAAGTTCTTTGAAGAAGGAGTTTACAGTTGCACTGGTTGTGGAACTCCTCTTTACAAGTCTTCTACCAAATTTGATTCTGGTTGTGGTTGGCCTGCTTTCTATGAGGGTTTTCCGGGTGCTATCAACCGATCAGTGAGTGTTTTAATGAAAAGAATTAATCTTCAATGTTTGTTTTTGGTTGAAAAATAATTTGCGTTGAAATTATGGAACTTGTGATTTTCAGCCGGACCCAGATGGGAGGAGGACTGAGATAACTTGTGCAGCCTGTGGTGGACACTTGGGTCATGTTTTCAAAGGAGAGGGATTCAAAACCCCCACTGATGAGCGCCATTGTGTCAATAGTGTTTCTGTCAAATTTGTTCCTGGAAATGCTACTACTTCAACATGAAACCTTATTTCAATGGAGGTGTCTAGTGAATTATTATTGTCGTGTTTCTATTATGGTTTTAAGACAGCTGCGGATTAAGTTTGAATGACTGAACATATATTGTACTAAAACCAATAACCATTTTCTTGCATGGCCTTTCTGTTTGAGTGTAGTGATTTGATAGGTCTGCATGGCGTTACGGTAGGTAGTGAACCCAGAGGTATTCATAGGCGCCCTACAACAAAGCACAATTCAAATTTTTTTGTAGGCTAAATAGAATTTTTTAAATGGTATTGATTATATCCACAAAAACATATAGTATCGAAGCCTAACCTATAATTGGATTTGGAGTAGTGTCCGTGCATTGCTAAGTTGCGTTTATGTCATAATTTGGATTTAGGTCATGTTGCATTCAAACATAAATTGATTATGTTTCAATTTCAAATTAACAAGGGTTTTGCTAATTTGTATCTTTAAAAGCAATAGTCACGAAGTATTTAATATTAGTTATTTTTTATTTTTCAACACAATTGGCTAACAAATATGCTGAATGCATTGGTTAAAAATATTTTTAAAAGGTGTATTAAACGAAAATTAAAGTATTCATTTAATTCAACCCATTTTTAATTTTGAAAGGACATTTGTCAGTAAAATATAATTTATTAACAAGTATTAAATAATTTGTTATGCCATAAATATTTTACTTTTTCTTTAATTATTTTTACACTCCTTCCATTTCTTTTTATTTATCTGTTCAGGAGAACAAAGCACAATTAATGAATGGAACTAATATATTTATTTATATATAAATTATCCTTAACTTCCAATAACTTCTACTATTATCTTTTTCTCATTTATATTAAGCGTGTACAGGGTTCAAAAATGGGCAAAAACAAGGACATAATTAAAAAGCTAGAAATTCTTAGTGTTGAACTTGTAAAAGGACATATAATAAAAACAAATTTTTCTTTTAAAAGTCGATAGATAAAAGAAAAGAAGTACTTGTTTTCTTGACCATTATAAAGTAAAAAAAAAAGTAATGACATCTCTCTCTCTCTCTCTAATTATAACTCAGTACAATTTTTTGGTAAAATAACTTGGTGTATTTGGTAACAATTAAATTATAAATATTTTAAAAAAAGATAAAAATAATAATTATTTCTTCAAAATAAACTAAATTAAATCAATCATGTACTTAGTATTACAAATCTTCTAGAGAATCTTTGTGGATGATTGAAACACGTACTTAGTTATAAAAAATTATATTTCTTCTAGAGAATCTTAGTCGATGATTGAACCATTGCCACCAAGGGCTTTTCACACCATGCATCAGAGGCGCATCTATGCCCGTTAAGAAGTATAATCCTTACCCAATATATATTGCTGTATTACTACTTCAGATCTTTGTATAAGAATTTTTTGTTTTTCGTCAAATCCTTGAAAATATGATCATAATAAGGCTATTTTATCAAATCCTTCAAAATCACCCCAATGCTAGAAAGTCGAAGGATAGTTTCACTTGTACCATTACTTCATCACCCATGATCATATTCGAAATAAGCATAATAAACTATGGCCAATTTTGGATAAATTTACAAAGAAATCATTACAGGATAACAAAATCAATATTAAAAATAATAAAATTTATCTCATAAATTAAAAATAACTTATATCTTCAAATTTTAAAAAAGTAAAATGAGAAAACTTTAAAAAAATAGAGAAGCATGAGTTGTTTTTTATTTATAAAAGAAATTTTATTCATTTTTATATTAATTTTTTTATTTTATAAAAACCTCAATAAAAATTTATCCAAACTTAACCTAGATCAACATTATAGTGTCAAAATGCAAAGTGGTTTCATTCATGTAACACGCAGTCATCAAACAGCAAGAAATACGTAATGCAAATGATTCTAAGAAGTAAAACACTCAAGGCAGGTGATTATTCTATCTGTATAACTCAACTACAAACTGATCTTTGGTATTTCCAATCGGAAGCATTGTTTATCTAAAGATCAGTGTACATAAACGTTCCACTTGCCAAGTTCAATGTCAATCACTTTCAATCGAATTATGATGCAAAAATATTATTTGGGTATGTGAAAGTGTGAGTACATCAATGTTCTACCACAAAACTAGGAAGCATAACCTAAACTCCATCACTGTATACTTCTTACTTGCCTTTATTTTTCTTTCTCCTTTCAAAGCATTCCCTCAAAGCTTCTACTTCTGTAAAAAGTTCAAATTGGTCTTTTATTTCTTTTGGTGCAAAACTGCTACGCCTATGGTTAATTCAAAGACAATCATGGCATGTGATGTAAATTTTCTCCAGAAAATAAATTTAGAATTCAATAAAAGAAAAAATCGTCCAAATAATATTCAAAGTTTATTTATATTCCAAACAAAAGAAGAACAAATATATGAATTCCAGCAATGCATTCTTACAAATTCAACTCAAATTTTAGAAATCAAACACACAACACGCACACACAAAGGAACAGAGAGAGAGAGAGAGAGTGAAAATGGATACCTGGCTGGCATTCTTTCCAATTCCTGTTTGATCGAACAACGCAATCCTGGAGATTAAGGGAAATAACTTCATCTATTAATCGACGAGTTCGATTATTCCAAAAATTGAGGGATTTAGGGTTTAAGAAGGAAAAGTAACAAAGGCAACGAGGTAGACCTGCATCGAGAGATATAGAGAAGAGCATTCACCGAGCTGCTTCACGCTATCGTCATCCTCCTCGGCATCATTCTGGTGAACGGGTTTTGGCGGCGGCCGAGCCAACAGCATGGCTTCGCTGCGTTTCGCCGGTGGGTGGCCCATTGTTCTGTTACTGCTCCACAAAAATGCTCAACACTGGGGTCCATTCCATCCATGTCACTTCTTTAAATACACCATCAACGAAATAATAATCTAAAAAGACGTCGTTTCACTTAAAAATCACTAAAGACAACACGTCACTTGTTTGTAGATCACCCATCAATTACATGCTCCCTTTTGTTTTCAATAAATATAGTCGCTTAAAAAACTAAAAACTTTGATTCTTAAAAAAAATAATTATTTATTTTCATTATTAAAATTCTAAAAAATAAAATATTTTAATGATTTTTTTACATGATATGATGAATTCAGTATTTTTTTTTCCCGCGAGCTCGCGCCTTTATCCTTCATTGCTATAGGAAATAAATTTCGTTTGGGGTACAAGATTTTCGACAATGCAATGCAAAGTAAGTTATCGTACTAAATTTGTGAAATGTTTGATATTATAAAATTTTAATTATAATTGTAGATTTTATACAATGTTATTTGTTTTATTTCAAAAATAGATTAAAGTGGTGATATTTAGTAAAGTTAGAGATAAAAATTAAAGATAAAATGTCTAAAAAATCTATGTTTATAATTTTATGGATAAAACAGGAGCTTATTTTATAACTTTTTTTCTAATAAATATGGGGTTAAAAGCTCAACCAAAAAATTAACTAAATATTTTAAGAAAGACAATTCAAGAAGTATTCTCGCAAATAAAAGGTAAAAGCTTAAGAGGGGGAAGAAAGTCTCATGACCATATTTTCAGGATGTGCAATATTTACAAGAAAAATTGTATATTTCTTTATTTTCCTAAATACATTATAAACAAATATAACCTATTGAAATGTATAAGCTCTCTAATGTTCTAAATTGAAATAAATAGACAGAGATAGTTCTACGTGTTAGAGTAGATAAGTTAAATGACTAATTTAGAATCCATTTTTACTAATATATGATTATACTTTAAGTCTTTAACCATTTGAGATTGCTTATGAATTCTATAAAAAATTCTTTTTGAGACTTACTAAGCGGACCACCACAAGCTTCCGTTTTGAAGCTCAAACTAATAGATTTATTAACATTGAGCTTTAGAAGGTAGGGAGAGGATTTTTTTTTTCCTAAATATGATAAATTTAAAAATAAATTACTAAAATAAGGTTTTTACAAAATATTTTTATGTTTAGAATAAATTTTGTCATGTCACTATAAGTGTCGACATTATAAAAGTTATTAAAAAAATAAGTGTAAACATATAAAAGTTGACATTTATTTTTTTAATAATAAAAAAAATATAAACACATATTTACACTTTTTTATATTATTGAAAAAATAATCAAATACAATTTTGATGTTTTAGTTGCCACATAATGAGAATTATTTTAATTTATTTTTTTCTACCATTTCACTTATGTCGTGACAATCTTATAAATAATCAAAACAAAAATTGATTAAATATATACTGTAAATACATATATAAAAAACATTAATTTATAATAATTATAAAGCATTATATAAGAACTTTTCTAAATACAAAAATATCACATCAGACTAAAATAAAACGAGGTTATCATTATTTATAACTTCTTTTTTATAGTTCAAAAATATGGTGTTTTGTACTATTTCACTGTCTATAAATGTTAGTTCCTATTAAATTACTGAGGTTCATGAATTCAAAAGCTTATCAAAGAAAAAAAGGGGTAGAATATAATTTTAGAATTTGAAAAAAACATGAAATGAGGCTATAGAGAGATAGAAACTCATGACTAAAAGCTTCCTAAAAAACAATTTTCGGCAAGTGATAATTAGAAAATAAGAATGATATTTAATTTTTTTATTATTAAAAAATAAGTATCAGCATGTAACTAACAAAATTTACCTTAAATAGGGAAAATATTTTTAAAAAAATTATACTTTAATAATTTCTTTTTAAATTTATCATATTTAAACATAAAAAATTGTGAGGAGAAGACTACCCAGTAAACACACTTTTTAGGGATCATGTGAATCAGTCCCAACATGAAAAGTAAACATAATGTGCTTAGCCAAGCTCAAGATACGAATGGACAACATTTTATCATTTTCACATTTATTATTAAAGGTAAGATGATTTCTATCATTTCACTAATAACTAATTTGATATTCCAGCCATTTATTTAGAGTATGTGTATGGATTGAATTTCTAAACAACTAATTTAGATTCATTTAAAATCTAATTATATAAATTAGATTTTAAATTAATTTATTTTAATTTTTTAAAATTAAAATATACTATAAAAATTACTATAATTTTTTTATATTATTATTAAATTATTATATTAAAAAATATTTAAATTTTATAATAGCTAAAATAAAATTATAGTTACATATATTTTAATCTATTAATAATATAATTTTTCTTATATTTATATTATATTAAACTAATAAATATATGCATATATTTTACTTTTTATCATCTATTCACTACATAAACTAATTATACATATTAAATTTTAAACATTTTATTTTATTTTTTAATCAGTTTAAATATAGTTTTAAAATTTAAATTTTATTTAAAATTAATTTTTAATTTAATTTTTGTTAAAACTAATTTGAAATTTAATTTTACGTTAAATTAATTTTAAATCAAATTTTAATGTAAAATTAGTTTTCAATACATTAGTGAATTTAATTTTTAAGGTAAAACTAATTTGTTATACGCACAGTTACATTAAATAAATATAAAAAGATTTTAGTAATATCTATTAATTATATTATATTTTATAGAAGTTTATAAAATATTTATTATTATTTTTAACTTGTTTTAATAAATAGAGTTGATGATAAAAATTTAAATTAAAATATATAAAAATAAAAATTAATAACATAAATAATAAATTTATTATATTATAATATTTTATAAATTAAAAATAAACATAAATATAAAAAAAGTAGTAATAATTAATTTAAAAACATTTATTGTATTTTAATATCTTTAATATAATAATTATAGTTTATTTAAAATATTATATTTTAAAAATATTAATTTAAATATTTAATTATAATTATAAGAAATAAAATTAATAAAAAAATTAATTGTAAAATATAGTTAGAATAAATTTTTGTGAATTGATATAGCATAAAATTTAATAAATAAAAATATAAAATAGTACATTTATACACATAGTTTGAATAAATAAAAAAATCTTATTTTAAAAAATAAATTTAGAACACTAAACTAATTAGATAAATATAATTAATCAAAAAATTAATTTAATGTGGATATAAATTTTTTAAACCAGTTTAATATTAGTTATTGATCGGGTTTATAAAACTAAAAATTTTCCCCGGCTCTACATTTATCCCCACTAAAATAGTTGCTTAACAACTACTAATTACCAACACTTAAACTAATGAAAGAAGTCCAAATTGTACCATAAATAACAGATTTTCATAACTCAGTAGCAAGAAGGCAATTTCTTAACACGTGTTATAGATTCATTGGACAGATTACAGAAAGGCAAACATTTGAAGAAAAAAAAAATTTCTATCTTTCTTCATTTGTCATTAATTTACCATTAACAACCTTTCATGTAAAAGTTCTAAATTTTTTTGGGTCAGGTAGGTTAGGAACAAGTTTTCTTATAAATGGGGTTATCAATACTACTAACTTCATTCAGCTTAGTTATCATATTATAAGCAGACTTGAAGGCATATTGACCATTATACACTGGGGACAACCAAAGGAATCAACTCCTACACTTAACT
The DNA here is from genome assembly GCF_003935025.1 of Abrus precatorius. NCBI lineage: Eukaryota > Viridiplantae > Streptophyta > Magnoliopsida > Fabales > Fabaceae > Abrus > Abrus precatorius. The sequence continues at coordinate 26,690,203 of NW_020874292.1, read as the reverse complement.
TACGAGGAAGGATATGAGCTATTATGTCACATGTTTTGAGGAACGTACAGTTTTGTCGTATCCTAGTTCCATTTCTTATTAGAGGCATAAAAGGTAATGGAAAGATTGACTTTAAGGTACGATTGATTTAATATGTCGTTTAAGATTAGGAAATCAATGATCTTTTCAAAATCTAACAGTTAAACCATCCTCACTCATACAGATTAGCCTAGAGTTTAGAAATACCTTTCCAAGTTATTTAGCAAATATGTATCCTATTTTATCCTCCATCTATATTATTTAGATGGTTCTTATACTTAGCTTTGAGAATCTACGCAGTTTAAGAATTTTCATCCTGTAAGTTCTATTAACTTGGTAAATATCTCTAAACCCTAATTTTCCTTTAAATTTAAGAATACAGATTTATTCCTGGGTGACATTTTCTTTATTTTTTCTATGTAATATATTTATTTCGTCTCAAATGCTCACATGAATTATGCCAGTCTGCATGATATAATTAGGTATATTCATGATATGGGTTTGGACAAGAATAATTATATTAAAAAATTATTTTTTAATTAGACAATATTTTTCTAATTTCATCTTAAAAAGTCATAATATACTTTTTTCTTATTATTGCTAGAATAAATAGGAACCCTTGATTTAGATTTCAGATTATTAAATCATTTCACACCAATTTCATGATTTAAATAACCAATGATATTAAAGAAATATACGAAGGATTTAGTTTTATTATTATTATTTTTGTATTGGATAAAGTGCAATTGAAATAAAGCTTTAACAACTAGAAATAGATCATCAACGGAAAACAAGTGAGGTATTTTAAAACCTATTTTAGTATTTTATAATATATTGAATTCCTTTAAAGTGAGTTAGCACATATTTATTTAAAATTATTTTAAAATTGATAAAAAAATAATTATTTATAAATTAAATTTATAAAGTAAGAAAATAATTATTCATTGATGAATTTTGTATATATGCATGGATAAATATTTTAAAAATATATATAAAAATGTATCTCAAGTGAGACTAATGTACCTTAAGTGAGCAATCTAAATTTGTTAACCAGCATAATACTTAGGTATTTTATATCAGTTGTTCTCAATTTTGTTTTTACTTTTTTGAAAAATACCATTATTAGTTATTCATTCAGATAAGCAAGCACGCCTTGTTAATCAATTAATAGTTAAATATATTTTTAATTCATGTATTAGAGCATTCAATCCATTTTTCTCCCAAATTCAATGAATTCTTCTGATATTGTCCTTTAATCTTTACAAATGTTTCGCTGCTGCTTCCACGCTATTTCTCTCTTTTTTAATTATAGTTTTGTCATTGACCAAAAATAATTATTATAATTTTGTCAACATAAATTACATCACTCCTTAGAGGATTTGTGCCCTTTAAGAAGTTTAATCCTTACCCAATATTTTATATTTATATATAGTTCAAATCCTTCATAATATGGCCATAAATAATAAAGTTTTTTTTTTATTTATATATCAATTCTCTTGATTACTTTTACAGCTATTGGTAACTGAACTTCCAATTTTTCCAAGTTCAATCTCAATCACTTTCAATTGAATTACGCTCCAAAATTATTCATTTTGGTGGGTGGAAGTGTCAGTCTCTACATCATAGTGGTACCACGAGGAACAACTAGAAAGCTCAATAGATAGCCTCATAGCCGACTAAAAAAATTATCTATTCCTGTAAAATTCTCACTTCCCTTTCTACTGATTATATCAATTTCTGCGTTCTCTGGCTTTTGTCATGTTTCTTAACATTGATCATTAGTAATAATATAAATTGATAAAATATATTATTGTTGTGAACACCTATCAAAGAAACATCACAAAATAGCCCAATAAAATTTTCTACTTTGTAACATATCATAAATACGAAAAATGTGAACAATATGTCCACGGAAGAGAATAAGTTAAAGCAAAAATGACAAAACTTTGCGGAAGAAGGAATCAAAGAATATTTTTTGGATCATATCCTTTACTTTTCTTTTTCGGTTTCTTAAAAAAAAAAATACATATTATCATTCTATATTATCATTCGGTTTCTTGAAATAATATGAGTAAATATCTATTGTTTAGCGTGACAAGATGTTTTTACTTTTCTTTTTTAATATTTATCTTTTTTTAAAAAATTAATATTAATATTTTATTAAAAACAAATTTAAGTACAAATAGTATTTCAATTCGTTTACAACGATTAACGATACATATAAAAAAAATTATTAATCTAATTCATATATAATTGATCTCTCACAGTACTGTTACAAACTACTTATAAAAACAATACTTAATAAAATTAAATATTTTATTAATATGTAATATATTATTATTAAAAAATATATTAATTATTCTGCTAAAATTAAAATATTTATTCTACTACAAATTACACACTTACAATTTTTTATCATTTTTTTATATTGAATTTCACACATACTCAAGGGACATATAGTGTAAATTTTTACATAAGTATAAATTGATAACAATTTATTAAAATAACATGTACTACAGGTTTACAACTCATATAGATACCATAATATAAAAAAAAATTATACAGTATATCCTATTTTTGATATCACACTAATGGTATTAGAAATTTTAACTAAATTGCCTCGCAAAGGATCTATTATTATTTATTTGCCTCACACTAGTGGCTAATAGTCATGGAAGACCTATGGCTTAATGGTAATGGAAGACTTTTGAAATGAAGCGATCAAATGGAAGCATAAAAATAAATAGTATATTGTGTGTGGTAGTGTGAGTCAATTCAATGTATTAATAAAAATCACAATGACGCATTGTTAGATATAAAAACTTCCTTTGACTTGACCCTCGTCACGGTCAAAACTAAAATAAGTTTTGTTTTTTTTTTCATTTGAACAAAAAATATTAATATATTTCCACTATCATGGTTTGAATATATAAACTAATTATGCTATCTATTTTTTAAAAGCACTCGTGCACAATCTAAACCTGTAGTTTATTACTAATCGTTCACCACCATAAAATTCACTTAAAATATTGTCTTAATTAACGCTTTCTAAAATTATTATATAATTTAATCTCTATAAATGACAAATTGTATTTTAGTTGAAAAAGTTTGTGCGTAGAAAAACTTATTCTTTGAATGCTAAAATTTATTATGTTAATTTAACAGCATGAACGAAGTAATAATTTTTTTTTTATAAACGTGTATTTACATTTAAATAATATACATTATCACTTTTAGAGATCAAACTGTATATTAATTGTACTTTTTAATTTTTTATTATTTATCTAACGATTGTTATAAATATATCCTAATAAGATATTTAAATTGGAAATAAGCCAAATGAATATAAAGAAAAACCTTTGCAATAAATCATAATAAAAAATTAAGAATAATTATTAAATTATTTATGCGTTGTATGAATATTTGTAACTAAAATAAAACATTTGAAAAAAAATGATAATTATTTTAATGTTGATTTTATGTGTTTTTAATACTGAATAATAGTAAATTAAAAACAATTTATTAAAATTAAGACACATCATCTTTATTAGTTTGATATATCAAAATTTAAACTTCAAGAGTTAAATTGAAATTGAAATTAATAAAAATTATATATTTTTTTATAATTTAGTATGTCCAAATAAATAAATGTATTTAATTTGATATAGTATATCAAAATTTAAAATTAATAATAAAAAATAGTGTTCACAAAATAAGAAAAATGAAATACTTAATAAAAATATTACGTAACTTAAAAAAAGTATAAATTTTAATAATACTTTTATGAAAGACAAAGAGTCAAATTTATGGTATACAAATAAACATATGTAATATTTCTTTGACACATTAATAGCATCCCCATTAAAGAAACTTTGGAGACGATTAATTTCCACACGAATAATAATTCCACAAGAGATGACGGTATCTTCCAGTAACAATTTTTCTACGAAATTAATTCTTACTGTTGTTATTATGATCACCATTTAGATAATAATAATAATAATAATAATAATAATAATAATAATAATTATTATTATTATTATTATTATTATTACTATTTTGTGTTATATTATTATTATTATTATTATTATTATTTTGTGTTAATATCTTGTATAGCTTATGGTGCTAACCTAGTTACTATACAGAGAGAAGGACGTGCCATGCTTAAAAGCCTCCCAAAGCTCTTGCAGCCTCAGCACAAATAAAATATAAGGAGAGAAAAAAAAAAAAAAACAGAGAAAGTTGTCGATTTTCTTTCTGATTCTCCGATGTTCTAAGATCGATCTTTCCTTTGATTTCCGACTATTTTCTTCAATCGGGTATGTCTCAATCGTCTAATACTGATTATAACTCTGGTTTTCTTCCACCTCTATTGGGGATCTTCTCTGTATCACTCGCTGCCTATGCTATAATATTCAAAACACAATTTTCTTCGATCACTTTTCTGATCTGTGGTTGAGTCTGGAGTATTCATATGTCTTTGAATTCATCTGGGTACTTTCAATTTTCTCTCTTTTTCAACTGGGTACATGTTTATGGGTAGGTTACTTTTTTTTTTTTTTTAATTATTATTTATTGATTGGTACTTCTCTATCCAAACATTTCAGGAAGTTATATATTCTAGGCTGCAATACTGAGATTTAGAGGTAATGGATTTTCAGTTTTTGAATTCATGCAATGCTTCATAATTCAGTGTTAGATTTTACTTATTTTCTTTTATCTTGGTTTATAATATTATAAAGTTCATTCTGATTTTTCCTGATCAATTTTAATTTTCACATTATTGTCTAATAGAACTTGTTTTTGGAATTGATAAATTTTGGATGGTTGTGAATGGATGCTGGATAAATTCATAAAACTTGGCGAGTGTATTCATAGATTTTATCTTTTCCTTTTTATTGATTGTGGTTTGCAGCTGAATGGCATCATTGGTTGCTAGTGGTAGTAGTCAAATGGCTCCTTCGGTTTCTGTCCAAGAAAAAGGAAGTAGGAATAAGAGAAAATTCAGGGCTGATCCACCATTAGGGGAGCCAAATAAGATTATTCCTTCACCTCAACATGAAAACCTAAGTTATGAATTCTCTGCTGAAAAATTTGAAATATCCCCAGGTCATGGGCAATCAACTGCTTCTGACTTGTGTAGTAGCCAAGATCATTCTGATGGGTTGAAGCTTGACCTTGGATTGTCTAGTCCTGTAGTTTCATCTGAGGTCAGGCTGAGCCAAACTAAGGAGGAACTCGAGGTGGATGAATTCCATGATGCTGATTGGAGTGATCTCACAGAAGCACAATTGGAAGAACTTGTCCTGACCAATTTGGACACCATCTTCAAGAGTGCAATAAAAAAAATTGTGGCATGTGGCTACACTGAAGACGTTGCTACAAAGGCCATCTTAAGGTCAGGCATCTGTTATGGATGTAAAGATACTGTGTCTAATATAGTTGATAATGCCTTAGCATTTCTTAGAAATGGCCAAGAGATTGATCCTTCGCGAGAGCACTATTTTGATGATTTAGTACAGCTAGAGAAGTATGTCTTAGCTGAATTGGTTTGTGTTCTTCGAGAGGTTAGGCCATTCTTCAGTACTGGGGATGCAATGTGGTGTTTGTTAATTTGTGACATGAACGTTTCACATGCTTGTGCAATGGACGGTGACCCTTTATGTAGTTTAGGTAGTGATGGCATTGCTGACAGCTGTTCTTCTGTCCAGACTGAATCACAATCAAAATTAGAAACAAAAGGTCGTGAATTGAGTCTTCCAAGTCCTTCTAAATCTGTCCCCTCCGGTTCTCAATCTGAGAAATCCTTTGTCACAGGAAATTCTGGTTTGGACAACTCAAAGAATTCTCAAATTCTTGGTGAACTCTCAGAGAAAGACAGTGCCAGTGCCAATTCTGGATGTGATTCTATAGATAAATCATCTAGTACTGCTGGAACATCTCCTTCTCCCTCAGTGGAAGAAAAGTGTGGGAGTGTTAGAAAGGTCCATTCCAGTAGCACTAAGAGGGACTACATTCTTCGACAGAAGTCCTTCCATGTAGAAAAAGGTTATCGGACATATGGATCTAAAGGGTCATCGAGAGGAGGAAAGCTGAATGGCTTGAGTGGTTTAATCTTGGATAAAAAACTTAAATCTGTATCTGACTCTACTACCATAAACTTAAAGAGTGCATCCTTAAACATAAGCAAAGCAATGGGAGTTGATGTGATACAAGAAAATCTTACTGATTTCTCATCTAATGATGGACCATCCACCCCAACTGCATTTAGCCTAGATTCTACTGATACTGTTTCCCAATCAACCGATGCTTCATCTTCAGTACATGAAGCAAATGTTGTACCAGCAGTTGATAGTCCAAATGCATTATCAGCTACAGACACTGATCTTTCTCTTTCTTTATCTTCAAAAAGTAAGTTTTCTACAACATCTATCTGCTGCAATAATGAAGCACCTAATACTAGTTGTGTGGCAATACCGTATGACAAGTCCCTTGGGCAATGGATACCCCAGGATAGAAAGGATGAGATGATTTTGAAGTTGGTCCCAAGGGTTCGGGAGCTGCGAAATCAGCTCCAAGAATGGACAGAGTGGGCAAATCAGAAGGTTATGCAGGCTGCTCGTCGGCTGAGTAAGGATAAGGCTGAGCTTAAGACACTAAGGCAAGAGAAAGATGAAGTCGAGCGTCTTAAAAAAGAGAAGCAATCTCTGGAGGAAAATACCATGAAGAAGCTTTCTGAGATGGAAAATGCCTTGTCTAAAGCAAGTGGACAGCTAGAACAAGCTAATGCTGCTGTCCGGAAGCTTGAGGTGGAGAATGCTGCACTCAGAAAAGAGATGGAGGCTGCTAAGTTACGTGCTGCAGAATCAGCCACAAGTTGTCAAGAGGTCTCAAGGAGGGAAAAGAAGACCCAAATGAAGTTTCAATCATGGGAGAAGCAGAAATCCTTGTTTCAGGAAGAGCTAATGACTGAAAAACATAAATTGGCTCAGCTGAAGCAGGAGTTAGAGCTAGCTAAAATGCAACAGGAGCAAGTTGAGGTATACTATTTCCTGCTCATTCCAACTGTCTTTCCATGTGCTTTCTATCATGTAAATGTCACCTGATATCTATACTAAGATATATGGCTCTGGCTGTAGTTGATCTCGTGTTTTCTTCAATATAATTGCTTTTATCCCCAAAAAAGTTAGAAGTTATACTTAGGGAGCATTTATCTGAAATTTCAAAACTACCCCAACTCATCTAATGCTAAACATTAAATGAAATAAATTTGGATTGACATGCACTGACATGCATTTGTTATTCATTTATATGCATGGTTTAACAGTTGGGATTATTTCCATGTTAAATGAATCAAAATGATTCCCCAACTAACAAGCTAATATCATCTTTTTCCCTTCTAAAAAGTCTGGAACTACCTTCCCTCCACCAAGAAATTAATGAATAGAATGATCTATCATCTTTTTTATGTCCCGATGCACCTGTTTGATTCATTTGATTTTGAAGGTTCTATTCATCTTGTGGCTGCAAGACTTGTCCTTTAATCAAAGTATTGATACTAGAATCACAAAAATGTGAATGTGATCTTACTGGAGAGTGAAACATGAGAGTACAGTGTGGTACACATGCATCACTTGCATGATTCCGCAGATGCACCACTCGCATGATTCTGAAGATGCCATCATTTTCACTGTTTAAATGCCAAATGAGTTATGTTACTGCGTCTGTTCTCATCATAAAGAAAAATATCACAGGCTAGATGGCAGCAGGTAGCAAAGGCAAAAGAAGAACTCCTCCTAGAGGCAAATTCTATAAGAAAAGCAAGGGAACAAATCGAGGAGTCAACAAAATCGAAGGAAAATATGATCAAATCAAAAGCAGAAGAGAATCTGCATAGGTACAGAGATGACATCCAGAAACTTGAAAAAGAAATTGCAATACTGAGACAGAAGACCGACTCTTCCAAAATTGCTGCACTGAGAAGGGGCATTGATGGAAGCTACGCCAGCAGCTGTATGGACACGAAAATTGGCGCCACCCCAGAAGAATCCAGGGCGAGTTTTATCTCAGAACTGGTTACAAATTTAAATGACTATACTTTAACAGGAGGTGTGAAACGAGAAAGGGAATGTGTGATGTGCCTTTCTGAGGAGATGTCTGTTGTATTCCTCCCTTGTGCTCATCAAGTTGTTTGCACAACATGCAATGAGCTCCATGAGAAACAAGGTATGCAAGATTGTCCCTCTTGCAGAAGCCCCATCCATAAGCGTATTTCTGTACGTTATGGCCGCACATAATTTATTTACTTTACTCAATTGAGAGTTTTGAATAACTTCTGTGGGACTCTTGCAAAGAATAATACATTCAGATCATGCATCTCCACTTCAGATACATTTTAAGTTGCTTACAATGTCAAGGTTGATTTTCCCCCTTCACTTTTTTCCCCTCTGCTGTTTTGGTTTCATTTCTCTCATGAAGCTACACTTGTCTTTCTTGTTTAAATGTTTTTAAAACCGGAATAGTAATTTTAAGGTACTGGTTCAAAAATCGGTGATAAATGATTTTTTTTTTTAACATTATATAACAAGTTAAATGGTTTTGATAAGTTCAGCCTTACAAAGTTTAGTTTAAGCATAAAAAAATTTTATTAGAAAAAAATAGTTTTTGTATTAATTTATTTTACAGTAAAAAATACTGTGTTTAAAGGCAATTTTGAGAATTGATGTTAACAAAATTGTAAATTAAAGAATGAACTATTGTAATATTATTAAAAACTTGATGTTAAACAAAATTTTAAGTCAATAAACCATTGAATATGTAAATCAATTGATATAAAGTTTTTTCAATTTAATTTGTAATCTCAAATTATAATAGTTTTATTTAATTTGAATAAAATTATTTCTTTTAAAAAATAATTGTGATCTTAATTAATATGATGTTTCTTTTACAAGAATCTCTACTGTTTCACATAGAAAAGCCAAAAGCATATATGCCGTAACATTTGATGTGCAAAATAGTACTAATGTTGTTGGAATTAAATGGATTTTATGAAGGCTTATAAAATGTTTTCTTCTCAATTGAAAACTTCTAAATAATGATTATTATCACACAAGCTTCTTCTTCTTTTTTTTTTTCTCTCCTTTACTCTCAAATAAAGCCTAAATATATGTTTAAAAGAGAGTTTTAAGAGATAACATATTTTTTAATTTTAAATTAAAAGAATTATACATCATTTATAAATAATATATTTAAATTATGTTAATATATTTAATTAATATTTTTTACTTTAAAAAATATTAATTTTAAATATATTTATTTATTTAAAATAACAATTTAAGTAGTATTCTTGAGACGTTGTTCGCTTGGAAGCCTTGATTATACCTCTCGCGTCCAAAGTGCGCTCATCGAGCAAGCCCGAAACCACAATCCCTTGAAGCTCTCTCTCCTCAATCTCAGGTGAAAATTAGAGTTGGAAAGCGACAATGTAGGGGCAATATGGTAAAATAGTATGATACGGTCAATAATGAATGTTAGACTGTACATAATTAAGTGTAGCTTAATTGATAATTTTGAAGTTTGACATGAGTTTATTATTTATCGTCACGTTTTTATTAAGTTTAGCTTATTTTTTTTCAAAGTTTGATTTGATTTATTAATTTTTTATTGATTCATTTTGTATTAAAATTTTTAATAAATTATTAATTTTTTTATAAATAAATAAATATATATATATATAGACAACAATACATATATCTAAGTAAGTTATAAAAAATTATTCAATACATTAATATTTATAATAAAATCATGGATTTTATTTATTCTTTTAAAATTATATATTTAATTTAAATAAATAAATTACTAAATATATAATAAAAAATATATAAATTAGAGTTATACATATAAAACATATCAAATAATAGTAAAAGACTCTGGCCAACAATTTTTTTCTTTTAAGTCATATATCCCTCTCAAATTGCATTACAAAAAAATTATTCATTTGCAACAGTTAAATTTTATGATTTATGAAGGTTTTAATTATTTTTAAATTTTATTTTGACAATTATGAAATTAACGTTAAAATTGATAATATAGAGTTAAATTTATGGTAATTTTAAATCACTGCTAAATTTTTAAATTTGTGGCAGTTATTTGATAACAATTTTGAATTGTCGCTAAAATTTAAAATTTAAATACTAGATCGTATGATAAAAAATAATGATCTGTATTAAAGTTTAGCTTTCATATTTTTTTTTCGGTTTTTATCTTCTACTCATTTCTAAGAGTTATATTTGAAGGAAGTGAAAAGATAGTAAAAGATTATCAAAGTTGTTATGGTTGAAGAAGACACTTTCACCGTAGTAGCAGTGATAGAGAGGAGGATAGTGGTGGAATTCAATGAGGTCAAAGTAGAGGTAAATTGTAACGTGATGGAGAATAGGTAAGTGGAGTGGTGTTTTTTATATTCCGTTATCTTAAACTAATGTTAAATCCGCATATTTTGTGGTGATTACATAAAACCAACACTAAATTTCACATTTTTTGTGGTATTTACATAAAATTGCAACTAAATTTTACATTTTTTATCGCAATTACTAAAACTGATGTTAAATATTTTTTCTAAATATTTTGTTGACATTTATTACTAACTGTTGTTAATAAACTAATGTTAAATGATGTATTTCTTGTAATATCAAATAACTTATTTTGTTTCATCCTAACTATAATTTCAAAAAAAAATATTTAATCATAAAAATATCACACTTAAAAAGTTAAATATATCTTTTTTTAAAGGAGAATGTATGCATTTTTAGGGAGTATATATACCTGATATATAAACTATACATTAAAATAAAAGAATGTTAACTTAATTTTTAAAATTAAGTGAATTATTATACTTATATAATTTTAATATGATAAATATTTTTTTAGTAAAAAATTATTACTTTTAAATGTTTAAACACAATTTTAAGGTTGAAATTATCAAATTTTTTAAAATAATAATATTTAATGTCACTTAATAATTTTGAATGATTCAAATAATGTAATATTTTAAAAATAATTAATTACATTAACATGATTTTGAGTTTTGACTCAACGGTGGCAACGCTACATAAATAGAAATTCGAAACATTGGATTGTGTGCAGCACTAGTTGGGTTCAGAGATTTTAACTCTCTACAAATCCGATCTAGCTAGAAGCTAATTTTGATGAGTTAAACTTTTAAAAATTAAATTTGATATAATTAGAGTGAGTTCAAGTTATATTTTGGGTTATCCTAATTTGGTCCAATATATTCTATTCTTTTTAAATTTTAGCTTCTTTTTTAAATAAATAAATAATATATTATTTATTTTAAAAAATATATAATAAAATATATCATAATTTTAATTTTATACTTTTACTATTTTTATGATTTAACTATATATGTATATGTATAATATTGAAATAAGTATATTCTTTCAATAAGTGAATTAACCATACCTTATTTTATATATTATTGAATTTTGATCAGGCCAAATAAAACACACTTTAACAGAAATATTTATTAAAAATAAATAAAATAAAATAAATTATATTTTTATATTTTTAAAAATATTTTTTAATATATAAGACATACAAGTTAATTTAAATTTATAAAAAAATTATTTATTTTATCCTTTTTTTCTTTTTTGTATTTATAAAAAAACTAATTCCAATTAAATCCTAATCCATAGTTTGTGCACACTTATTTTGTGTAAGAGTAGTTATTTTTACTAAAAAAAATTTCAAATTTTAAAGTTGTAATTTCAGTAGAAGTAATTTTAAGAGTAATTTTTTTAATGATATTTTTTATACACTTTTATAGTATGCAAAAAAATCTCTAGTAATACACCCACTTACTATATTTAGGTGCGTAACTTGATAAATTAGATGAAAAATAAAAAAAATAAAAATAAAATATAGATAATTTAAAATAAATTTACTGATATTGTGTCCTACGTTAAAATTTTACAATTTATGATATATATATATATATATATATATATATATATTTCCTTCATTATCAATTTTCTCAAATTCAACATTTGTCCAAATTTAGCACAATACAAAAATGAAATATTGCAAGAAGTCACATGTTTTCGAAAGAGCAATGATCATTCTTATGATAAAAGCAAGGGCACTTAGAATTATCAAGCTTGACATAAGCGTCCAACCTTTCGCTAAAGTTAATGTACCTAATCCGGCAATATACACTAAAATGAATTGTTCTCCAATTAAGGAAGAAGTGTTTGTCTTTCTTTCAGAAAAATATGATTTGCTAATATAAATATTTAAAGTTTATACCAACGATTTATTTATTTTTAGACAAAGACTATACTAATAAATATTATTCGGTCACCTCATAATTTTTATATATTAGTAAATAATCATTTAATCTTTTTTTTTTTATAAATTCTCCTAATTACTAAATAAAGAAAGTATTTAATGTGTTTTATATTTTGAAGGTGGATTCAAGTGTTGTGATCATGTAACATTTCTACGTTGGAAGCGTAGCTATTTCTTTTTGAGAGTTACATGCCCTTGTAACATTATACAGAAAGGTTTCATGATTGCATATATTAATTTCTCCTTTCAAACCTTTTAATTTGGTAAAAAAGGAGAGGAGTTGTCTAGATTTCTGTTTACCTTTTCCCTTTTAATAGTGTTCGTGGTTGTGGGTTCAATGTGAATATAAAAAGAATTTTACTTATTTTATATCACTTCTTTTAAAGATGCATTTGAAGAATAATTTAATTAATTGTTTATTTAATAAACTTTTATTATTTAAAGAGTTTGTTGTAAGTCAGACGGTAAAAATTATTAATATAATTTTAAAAAAATATTTTCATAAAATATATAAAAAAATATTAAAATAAGCTGAAAAATTATTAAAAGTTTGTTCCTCGTGTGTGAGATAATTGGACATTTTATAAAGAATGTAAAGATAATATAGAAAAAGTGATCTAACAGAGAAAAATGTTCGAGGGATCTTGGCCAACTGGTGCCTCATCGTGAATTTGATGTTGAAGTAGAATCATACAAATAATAATAACAAAACTAATAAAAAAGGAAAACCTACTACAATATTGGAATCTAATTGGGGAAAAATGCTCTAAATTATGTATGACAAAAAGAACGAGTATGCTTCAGTTCAAAGCTAATTAAGAATAAGTACTTAATTATAACACACAAAACTCAGGGCAAAGAAACAAACAAAAACGAAACGAGAAACAGAGTATGGGCAGCACAGTTAGCAGCAACAACATATCGAGAGTTGAAGTATCAAAGAACGAAAGCGGGAAAGAACAAAGCGTCACATACTCCACTCCCGATTCAAGAACCTGCACCTTTCGCGTGAGCGTGGGCGTGAACAGCGCGCGCGTCTCCCTCAGAGACTACACTTTTAACAGAGAAGGAACCACCGTTGATCTCACTGTTCACCAAGTTGAAGCCAACAAAGGAAGTGACACTGATGATGTTGGTCGCATTGATGTCAAATACGGTGGCAGTGCTTTAGAAGTGCGCAGCGACGCGGGGCAGTTTTCCATCGGATACGGTGTGCCACACGTGAGGTGTGGTTTTCTGGTTGCTGGCAAACATTGCACGGACGCACATGGAGGCACTTTGTTTGTGACACACTTTTACGGTACTGCAGAACAGAGATTCTGTGCTGTCGTTATGCAGGTTTGGTACGACCGTGGCAAAGGTAGTTTTATGTGTAGCTTAACGGGTCCTTCTCGTCACTCTTCGATTGAAGCGATGGTGGTAGCTATAAGGAAAGTTTATCGTCCTTCTGATGTTGCTGATGCTCTTAATTCCAATGGCCAGCACCCCAACAACATTACGGGCCTTATAAACAATACTGGTGGACCTGTCAACGGTATTCTCAATGGTTCTATCAACTTCTTTAATTGCGTTTTCAACAATAAGTGAGGAGTTAAAATAGCGTTAATTAACATCGTTTGTATGGATATTAGCCCTTATATTGCATATGTAGTGGATCTTAATAGTTACTGCTCTCACAGAGATCTTGTTTGAATTTCTACCAATGAAGATCAAGTTTATTATATACATGTGTGTGTCAATTAACCTCATTCTCAGCTTTTATATTGACAAAAATACTAACAAAATACATTCAGAGTAATGGTTAAAAGATATAAAATTTTCATCAAGGTAACATTTAATATTATAAATATATTAAATATTGTGATTTTAAATAAAACATTTTTAACCAATGCTTAAGCAGGATTCTTCATCTTTAGTCTTGATGATGATCGAATTAGGCTGCTCCTCTTGGAGACTGTAAGGACATTTTTGCAGAGTTTGAGAAGGTGATTTCACTACACCAAAAATTATGCTCAGCGGCAATTGTCAGCATTTCATTGAAAAAAAATGTTTATGACTAGTTAAATATCGGCTAATTATATTTAATACCATGATAAGTATTATTTATTGTCCATAAAAAGTAAGCCAGCAAAATAATTTTATTAATTTCAATTCTGTTGCTTTTTAAAGATTTATTTTATTTTATTTTATTTTTTTGTCAATAAACAGGACTAACAACCTAACAACAAACAAAGACCTAAATTTTTCTAGGAGACCAAACACCTAAAGAATCCAGATTAAGAAAAGACATAAGAAATGGAGGGGTTTCATCAAAACAAAAACAAGGAAGACCACCTTCATGCTCTAACTTAGCTAATCAACCAACACAATGATTGGCTTCTCTAAAGGTATGACTAAACCTAAAAAACTTAAAACCTTTCAATAACTCTTTAATCTTGCTAATAACATAAAATAGAGGATGATTACATCTATGTATGTTAACAATTAAGAAAATTGCATCCTTTGAGTTACATTCAACCCATACCACTTAAATGTTCTTAGAAACAACAAGTTGTAAACCCAAATAGACTCCCCATAGTTCTGCAGGCAGGGAAGAGCACAAGTCTAAAGCTTTATAAAATTCAGAGATGAACTTGCCAAGGTTATTCCTGATGAGCCCACCGCAACTAGCAGAATTAGCAATTGTGGAAACCGCTCCATCAACATTGAGCTTAAACTGGAAAGATGGAGGAGTTCCATTTGATGAAGTTCACAGGCCCTAACCAATCTATTCCCACTCTTCGACCAGATCTACCGCAAAAGAAAAGGAAATCAAAGTCAACTTTGATTTTACTAAGGAGAGACTCACTGGACAAGGGAGAGTTTTGAAAAATCTCCTTATTTCTATTATTCCAAAAATTCCAAACTACAATTCCAAACAGAAGCTTCTAGTCAAGGAAAAGGAAAAAACTAGATTTAGTTATATTAAAGGTAATCTAACTAGTTAACCCTCTACTAAACAAAAGGCACCCAACAATTAGGAGGGAGCAATTTATTTTAAATTTGTCTGGCAGCTCAATAGTCTCTAAGAACATGGATAACAGTCTCATGGCTTCATAACATCTGCAACAGGAAGAATTAGACATGTTTCAATTAAATCTTTCAATATTTGTCAGAAGTCTTCCACAGGCTATTTTCCACAACAGATCTTGCTCTCCTGCAAGGCCAGGGGTTAACTTGAGCAATAAAGGTACAAATAGACTTAGGAAGCAAGGGTTTTATTTTAGACTACTCCCACTAACCATTGTGAGAAAACAAAGCCACAAGATTATCTAACTTAAGCTCAGGGAGAGGGTGAAAAGCTGAGCTAAATAGGGGTTGATTATAGACCCAAACGTCCTCCCAAAATCTGATGGTCATTCCATTACCAGGAATCTAACCAAGACCTTTATAAAAGGTATGCCAAACTAAGAGAATGCTACGCCACAAATGAGAGTGATTTTGAAAACTTGCAGCAAAGGAAACCTTTCCTAGGAAAAACTTATACTTACTACACAAAACTCGAGCCTACAAATCATTAGGGGAAGTTATGAGTTTCCAACATAATTTCATAACATAAACTTGATTTACAAGGTGAGTCTTTCTAAATCCTGACCACCCTCTAGTTTAGGCTTACAAATTTTATCCCAGCTAATTAAATGACATTTTCTATCCCCTAAAGACCCCAAATGAATTTCTTACATAGAGAATCAATTTCTTTGCACACAACCTTAGGGATGAGCATGGATTGCAAAAAATAAGTAGGAATGCTCATAATAGAGGATTAAGCTTAGGGACAATGATTTCATTTTCTATATGAAAAGCTTTTTCCTAATTTATCAACTAAGAAAACATAGTTGTGTTAAGCTGGACAGAGGTGATTAATTGAAATTCTCAAGTATTTACCTAGCTGAGCAGAATGGTTAATACTCAGAGTGTGGCTAAGGTTATGAACCAAAACAGGGTAATAGTTTTTGGAGAAATAAACTAAGTATTTATCTTTATTTATGGATAGCCCAGAGGCAGAACAGAAATCACTAAGGGTAAAACTAATCACCTCATCATTGAAATTGTCAGCTTTAGCAATAAGAAATATGTCATCAGCAAAAATAGGTGAGAAATTTAGGGACCCTCATTAGTAAAAGAGAAAGGGGTCCATTCCTCAACACTAATTTTATCATGGATTAAGTGAGCTAGTTTCTCTATACAAAGAACAAAAATATAAGGGGAAATTTGGTCCTCTTGCCTGATACCCCTATTAGGGCTAAAGTTAGTAGTATTATCATTATTCAAACTAATTGACATGGAGGGGGATGAAATGTAATGATAAATTAGCTTTTGCAACTCAATTTTCAAACCACTCTGCTGAATAGTATCCTAATAAAATTTCATCTAAGCTTATCATATGTCTTCTCTAAATCAAGTTTAATCATCATAAAACCACTTTTCCTCCCTAACTTATTAAAAGAGTGGGCCAATTCTTGAAGTATAAGGGTATTATCTATACCCTTCCAACCTTTAATGAAGCTTGTTTAGGGTTTAGGGCAGATATTAGGCTAGGTAAGGAATTCTTAATTCTATTGGCTAGAATTTTAGTAATAATCTTATAGCTCACATTGCAAAGAGAGATAGGTCTAAAATTCTTAAGATGGACAGGGTTGTCAATTTTAGGGATAAGAACAATAGAGGTAGTATTAATCTAAGATATTTTAGAAGAGTTATGAAACATGTTGTTAACCAAGTCATAGACAAAGGGAGCTAAGAGATCCCATTGACTTTTAAAGGTGATTTCAAATTTCCTATACTAAAAACAACATATTTAATTTCTTCCTTATTCAGACCAGCATTTAAAACAACTAACTCAGAGTTCATAAGGGAAGGAAAAGAGGAGACAATTTTAAAGGGGGACTATTGAGATAGGGGTCAAAAAAGATGTTCTTAAAATAGTTCACAGCCATAAATTGAAGATTCTGAGGATTAAAAACCTAGTTATTCAGGTCATCTTTAAGGGCTTCAATAAAGTTGTTTTGTCTACGAATAAGGACTGTTTTATAGAAAAAAATTATTATTCCTATCACCTAGATTAAGCTAGTTGTACTTGTATTGGTGGGCCCAAAAAATTCGTCTTAATCTAAGGTAATTTGATACTCATTCCACAAAGATTTCATCAAATTACTAAAAAAAAGATTAACAGTTAAAGCTAACTTACAGAAATTTTGTATTAATATTCCATTTAGAAATATTTTTTTGAAGGCAAGATAAATTTTCAGTCCAAGTTCTTGAAGTTAACCAGGAATTTTTAACTTGAATGGGAAAATTGCTATGATAAATCTAAGGGGTTAAAAATTTAAAAGACCTATTAGGAGAATTATAACCATTTTTATCCTTAATTTTTAACTAGAGACCAGAATAATAGAGATTTTAAAAGAGGAAGGTGAATTAAGGAACTATTTAGAAACAACATTCTCCAAGCATCATTAACAACAACTCTATGGATCCTTTCCCTAATATTTCCTTTGTGCCATGTGAAATGGTTTCCTTTAAAACCCAAATCTTGCAAATTACAACAATCCAAACAGTTTAAAAATTACGAAATCAGGCACATACTAGCAGGTCTATCTTTGAACTTCTTATGCTGAAAAAGAACAGAATTGAAATTTTCTGCTAAACACCAAAGCTTACTACCAGTAGCGCTAAATTTAAAAAGAAGACTCTAGCACTCAGCTCTTTTATTCTGCTGGGGACTAGCATGTATGGATGAAAAAATTCAATCCCATCGCCCGTTATTTCATCATATTAATATATGTTATTTCATCGTATACAATGATTAACCGTTCATACTCGAGGATAATGATCAGGTAAACGTTTCAATATGATAAGATTTCAATCTTTAATATTATTGGAATCACACTTCACTTTTAAATTAATTGTGACTGAATCCTATTGGGTTCATCATTTTTTATATTTCTAAACGAATAGATTCTTCTTAGTTTAATATTGTTTATTTTATTTTTTAAAAACTCATTATCGTTTATGTAAATGGCAGAAATATTATTTTTTAATGAAAAAGTTAGTATGATTTAAAATATATATGTAATAATCATTTATGATTTTTTAAAAGATTAATTATTTTTTAAGAAAATAATGAAAATGAGATTAATATGAGAGGTAGTTATTAATTTAAGAAAGTAAAAGGAAAAAGATCTACTTGTGTTCTGAATTATATACTATATTATTATTTTTTGCATCACAGTTTTAGGAGAAGGATCCGATTCTATTTTAAAGCAAGAAACGTCTCAAGACTTAAAAAATGTTAGACATTATTATTTGAATATATAAATTGTCAAAAGGTAATTATAGTCTTTTTCTGTGTAAGAATAACTTGTGGAAATTATTATTGGTTAGTATTGAATTTATTGCATTGGATTTTTTCCAAATATTCAGCAAGAACTTAAAAGATATAAATTAAAAAAATAAATATATTTAAAATTGAAAAAGGATATATAAAGAGTTAGAACAAAAAATAATTTAAATTTAAAATTAAAGAGAGAGAATAAAATATTTAAAAATAACATGTGTCATTAGGTGTGAGATTAATTTATTATTATATAAAAAAATATTTTAACATAATTTAAATTTCTAATATTACATTAATAGAGACTAGTTTAAGTAACGAATGGTTTAATATTGTTTAAATAAAGTCTCGACTTCGAATTTATTAAAATAAATAAATAAAAAATCTTGAGTTTGAGTCCATTAAACAGGAAGAGAAAAAAAAAAAACTCTAATATTACTGCTAGTAAAGCTGAAGCTCCTCCTATTATTCACCGGGAATTTAGTTAAATTGGTGACACCTTAGTTGTAATAAAACTTATTTTTTATACAATTTATAAAATGATGATTTTGGTGTGCTTTTCAGCTCTTCAGATTTTGTCTGTCTGTCTCTCACTTTCTCTACCTACGTTATTGACTTTTTGTTTAGTGAAAAGGACTCTAAAAAATCCCCGTTTTCCCAACAATGCTTGGTAGGGTTAGAATAACTAAATTCAAATGATAACAGCACTCTGCATATGCAAATTTATTCAGAGATCTCTAATGTTTATATAATAATAGCTCCCAGTCCCAGACCAAGCTATGAGAGGAATGCATGATTAATTTTTCATTTTGGACGTAAATAACAATAATTGGAACTACATTTTAGCTTTCTATAATATTAATACATCCGAGGAAGCTAGATTTCAACGCTCATATTATATATAAAAAATGTAAATCTGCATCAGCCTACGTTATGCACTGTTTTCCAGTCAAAAATGACTGCAAATCACGGGATGCGTAATCGAGACTTTCATTGGGCATTTGGCTGACCTTAATTAAAAACCATTAGTTAATTTATGTAATTTTTTATTATCTTATATTAATCAGCGTCCTTAAAATATTCATTAATAAATAATTCTTTTTATTAAAAATTACATTAAAGATACGTTAATAATATTTTAATTAATAAAAAAATTATATTTCAATTCTTTAATAATGTGCTTAAGACTTTAATTAACATATATTATTTTTATAATTACGTTGTCATTATTTTGTTTATCTATGTCACAAATATCTTATAAGTATTTAATTTATTAGACAATCCTGTTGAAATAGAATAAGATTATTACGTGACACAACTTTTCACGGAAGATAAAAATAAAAACTCTACGTACATTGTTATTTATTAGTTAATATAAAAAGGGGTTTAGTTATCTGCTCTTGTTGGTAGCAGTTGGCCTAGCTTGTTTTCTTGTGTTGGAAAAGAAGCTCAACAACATGGCACCATTGTCAACTCTTATGACTCTATCTATTTTCTTCCGTGGAGTAGTTATGACCTAACTTTGTCACTACTTTCTCCATATATTGACTCGTTTCACTTCTAAGATGTGCCACAAACTATGGTGTTAGAAGAAAGCATGATCATTTCATGAAATCAGAAGCATTGTGTCTTTATTTTTCTTCCCAGTAAGCAATTATTTTCTCTTCAAGATGCTTAGTGTCATTAGAAGGAAACTACGGCGCCTATATTCAAGGATATTGTGGTTATTGTGGAAGCGCCCCAGGTCCAAAGTTGTTGTCAAAAGGTTTAGGAAATTGAAATGCAAGAGTAACTCTAGAACACAACTGTGTCACAACAAATCTATAAGTCACTCTAATGGCCTCTTAGTTGAGTCTGAATCTGTAAGGCCTATTAGAATTGCCACATTCAATGTTGCAATGTTTTCCCTTGCACCTGCTGTTTCAGAATTTGATGAATGGGTTGTCTCCAATCATGAACAGGGATCTAACAAGAAGAATTCAACAAAAGGTGATTTTCCCAAGAGTATATTAAAGCAATCTCCATTGCATGCATCTATGCATAAGGCACAGAATCTTATGCCACGATCAAATTTGAAGGTTTCTATTAATCTTCCTGATAATGAGATTTCATTGGCAAATAGTAGATTGCTTGCTTCAATGGAAAACAAAGAGGGTACATCAGATACAATTTTTGGCAATGTTTCTGGAAGACACCAAGTTCCAGCAAGGTCTCCTGTATGCTTTCCTTTCATTATGAATTACTGTGATAGCACTGAGAAATTCACAAGCAGTAGAAGCATCCTTGAAGTTCTCAGGGAGATTGATGCTGATGTGTTGGCATTGCAAGATGTGAAGGCAGAAGAAGAGAAGAACATGAAGCCTCTTTCTGATTTGGCAGGTGCCTTAGGGATGAAATATGTGTTTGCTGAGAGTTGGGCTCCAGAATATGGAAATGCCATCTTATCCAAATGGCCAATTAAGAAGTGGAAAGTTCAAAAGATTGCTGATGATGATGATTTCAGGTGCTTTATTACTCTCATGATTCCATTGAAATAATTGCCACTTTTCAGTTTCAAATTAGTTTGTTAATTTTTTATGTGTGAAAAATGCAATGGCAATTGTTTGTGTGCTGTAGGAATGTTTTGAAGGCCACAATTGATGTGCCCTGGGCAGGTGAAATAAACTTCCACTCTACTCAACTCGACCACTTAGATGAGAATTGGAGAATGAAGCAAGTAAATGCAATAATCCATTCCAATGAGCCTCCTCACATATTGGCAGGAGGTCTCAATTCTCTATATGGAGCAGATTACTCATCAGAGAGATGGACAGATATTTTTAAGGTAAAATTCTAAGTTCTCACAACTAATTACATTAAATTTTGTTTCTTTTCCATTCCTACAAGGCAAACTACACATCTTAGAGAATTTTCATTTGTTGTAGTATTATGAGAAACTTGGAAAGCCTAGGCCGAGGTCAGAAGTGATGAACTTCATGAAATCAAAGGGTTATGTTGATGCAAAGGATTATGCAGGAGAATGTGAGCCCATTGTCATCATTGCCAAAGGCCAAAGTATTTTGCTTCTTCCTTTGTTTATCTACTAATTGAATTTGTTTTAATATGAAGTATAATTTCGTTCTTATAAAGTTATTAAAATTTAATTCAATGACGCAATTAAATTTTATTTATTTTTAGTCCTTATAAATATAAAAATTATGCACTTTTAGTCTTTAACCAGGGACTAAAAATACATTACTTTTATTAAATATATATAAGGATTAAAAATAAATAAAATTTAATGAGTACTCAGAAAGACCAAAAACATATATAACTCTATTTTATTATTATGATTGGTCAATGTTCAAACAACAAAGTTTAATTTGAATGGTCGAACAGATGTGCAGGGGACATGCAAGTATGGCACAAGAGTTGATTACATTTTGACTTCTTCAAGCTCACCTTACAAATTTGTTCCTGGGTCATACTCAGTGATTTCTTCCAAAGGCACTTCTGATCACCATATAGTGAAGGCAGACATTGTGAAAGTAAACCTATCTGCTCAGAAAAATGTCATTAGACAGTGCAGGAAAATAAAGCACAAGGTTGTCAAAATAACACCACCATGTTCTGTAACAGGTATATGGGAATCAACCCTACCACCTCCCAAAATACTTGTGCCATAGAAAATCTTGATTCATAGAAGTAATATAGTATATTTTGATAACAATGTGTTAGCTGTAAAGTTATGGACAATTCTCAGTGCCCTTGATTGAAACTAAGCCACAAATTGATGAGGTCTCCAAATTCCATATATGAATATTGTCCTTTCCTCTAATTTTCGTACCTTCATATAAATAGTTCAATTAAGGTTGTGATAATTTTGTATGCAACATCCGATTAACCTTAACATTATGATGTTGCATCATATTGCAAGTAATTTAAATATGGCATGAGTTTACAACTACTGTTTTATTTTTTTTGCCCGGGGTGGTGGAGTACAATAAGTGTTTATAATTTTAATACTTGTACGTATATATCAGGAAATTTGGTATTTAAGGTTATAAATTAATTTAATAATAAAGCGTGGCAAAAGAACCTAATCGAATTATATATCTAAGTGAACTAGGCGTCACAAACACAAGGGTTTTTTTGCCTGTATAGGGTTTAATCAAAAATATTTTATCTGTATGGGGTTCTTTGACAAAAAATTTTCTGTCTAGGGTGATTTGTGAGTGTCGTCGAAACTGCTGGCGACACATGATCAAGTATCGGCTGAAAGAATGCCGACACATGTGTCAGACCCGAATACTGAGAGCGGTTCAAAAGGAACTGCTCTCATAAATCAATTTTAGAGAGCGGTTCCGTAACAACCGCTCTCTAAAATTCACTTCTTAGAGCGGTTCAATTCAAACCGCTCTCTAAAATGGACTTTTGAGAGCGGTTCGAATTGAATCGCTCTCAAAAGTCATGTTTTTAATTTAATTATTTTCCTATTTTCTCAAATTAATAAATAGGAATATAGAAAAATAGAAAAATAAAAAAATAGTTAAATTAAAATATATAATTTTCTTGTTACTTATGTAAAAAATAATTAAATAAGAAATATAAAAGAATTAAATTGAATAAATATATGAGGAAAAATTATGTGTGATTATTATTATAAGGTTAATAAAATATAAAATTATGAATAACAAAATAAAATTGAAATAATAAGAATGAAAAACATTAATTAATAAATTTATATTATAAGAATCTGCAGTTGTTAAATTTGTAATAATATTTCAACAAATATTATGTCACATAAATAAGAAATAGTAAATAAATTAAAATTGTGAAAGATTAAAATATAGTTATGCATCAAATAATTATAAATTAGATTAATTTAAAAAAAATTAGAGTAAAATATAAGGAATTAAGTGAAATAAAGATGAATATATAAGCAATGTAAGTTAAATAAAATTGAAAATATTATTTTAAAATAAAAATGACTGAAAATAAAAATATTAGATCAATATTAATTTAGACATTTGAATATTTTAAAAATTTTGTAGTTATTTAAATGGTTTTAATCAATAATAATAAATTACAATTTTATGCATGTAAAAAAACAAAAAAAGGGAAAGAGAAAAATAGGAAAATAATTAAATTAAAAACATGACTTTTGAGAGCGGTTCGAATTGAACCGCTCTCAAAAGTCCATTTTAGAGAGCGGTTCCGTAACAACCGCTCTCTAAAATTGATTTCTGATGACTGTGTCGGCATTTTTTCAGCCGATACTTGATCATGTGTTGCCATCAGTTTTGACGACACTCACAAATCATCCTAAACAGAAAATTTTTGGTCAAAGAACCCCATACGCATAAAATGTTTTTGATTAAACCCTATTCAGGAAAAAAAAAACCCCAAACGCAACACTACCTGCATTCATGTTCCAGTGGGTACCCACTTTCATCCAAAACTTACACGCAAGCTCTAATGTCCCCTCAGCGTTTCTGGAAATATGAGCCCAAATTTAAGAAGAGCCTACATTGTCAATTCCCTTCACAAGACGCCATGCAATTTGGTCAACTAGATTATAATTACTTTTTTGCTATTTTTAATTTAGAATAGATTGATTTAATATAGTATATATGTTGAGATTCAAATTTTAAATTTACTTTAATCATACTACTTAAGAAAACTACAAATATAAAAAAAAATATTTAAGATACTTAATGCATGATAAATTACCTGATTCATGAAAAATATAATAAGAAAATTATGTTAAAAAATAAATATAATATTCAGGAGTGGATAAGATACCTTTATTACTAATACTATTTTGGCGTCCATCAAAATGAAACATTGAAGTATACTCTATTTTGAAGTGTACTCTTGAAATAAATAAAATAGGGATGACGTGCCGATATGGGCTTGGCAAAAGGTGCAATTCACATTAAAAGAAATTTAGTCAACCAATCCAATATTAATGTCTCTATATGTCATGTCAATGAGTCCTTCAAGTTGGGTTGAAGTCATGAGCTTGCAGCCCAGTCCATAAAGAATAATTAATTCTTTTATCTAAAATACACTTATTTTTAAAAAAAATATTTTTCTGTATGAGTTTATTTTATACACAAAATTTGAATTAGGATATTATTTTTTAAAAAATAAACATGTGTTACTTAAATTAATAACTTATTGATAAATTCTTTAATTATTTTATGTGGACTTTTCGTAAAAATTTTATTAAAAATGTATTTTTAACACTTGCGCCATGTGTAAAAACTGAACCTATTTTTAAAAGCTACCCATTTTTCAGGAAAGGCATTGAGATAAATAGCTATTACTTAAGAATTTATCTACGTTAGATGAGAATCAACAGTGAAGAATGCGTCCATGTATTGATCTCCTATTGTAATTCTGTTTCCAATCAGTTTAAATTTTACTAGTTTAAGGTATTTTTCCCACTCTACGTTTTTTAGCCATTTCTTGGCCAAGTAACTAAATACAAGACAAGGAAGCAGATAATGTCTTAGCATTTATATGATGATTATATATTGTGTAAGAAAAATAGTTTTTTTTTAAATAATAATAAAAATACAGGAAAGATTCATATAGGGTAATTATATAAAAAGCTTGTGTTAACCTTCACATGTTAAAAGTAATCGATATCTAGTCCCACATGGAAGAGCAAGAGAAGTAAAATTATTCTTATGCCTTTTATCAAAAAATAAAGTGTGCTCACAGTTCTTAGCGGCAAACATCAATTTCTGTAAAAGCTTCTGTAAGTGAATAACTCTGTCTCTAAGTTTTTCAAAGTTCTTTCACTGTCCAAAACCATACATACCAAATTTAAGGAACGCGTTACTGTTACAGTCCACTTGGATGAGGAAAGAATGCGAAAAAGGAAAGAAAAGAGGACAACCAGATAGAAGGTTATTCGTTCTGATTCACAAATATAGGAGGATAAACAAAAAGCTTTGTGAGACCAATATTATGAGAAAACAGGGAGAGAGAACATGATTTTTTTTGGTTTTATTTATTTTTATTTTAGATATAACAAATTTAAAACATCAAATATCAATTTTTTTTATTAAATTACGTCAATTATAGAGAAAAAACAATAATTTACTAAAATATAAGAATTAAAACTAAAACAATTACTAAAATATAAAAACTATATTTAAACCATGAAAATTTATTTAAGTTATAGTATTTTTAAATTAGTAGAATATTATTTTTCTTCTTCTTGTTTTTACCTATTTAAACAACACTTTATTTTATTTTATTTTAATCCTTTCTCATCTCCTATGTTTTTCCCCCCTCTATTTCATGTCCCTTGTCCAGACAAAGCCTTAAAAGTCACATAAAATTGATCTTATATATCATGCTTAACAAGATACAAACACTGAGAGAATTGGTACAAACAAATGTAGAACCAAAATAGAGCAAGTTGGTGTATGCAACAATATACATGAAACACGAGATTATGTTTGGGACTTTTGGGTAGGATCATTAGAATCAGCGCTAGTAGGGTACCCAATTCCATGGCGGTTATTAGGGAATATCACAAAAGCAGCACTTGCAACCGCCCCAATAACCGGTGGCAACACCTGCAACAGAATTTTCTCACCAGACTCAAATCCCGGGTAGTAACAATGCACAGTGTTGGTGTCAAGTAACCCCAACACAGCAAACACAACCAACGAAAGAGAAGCATGCACGAAGTCCCCAAACCGGAGCTTATACGCCGACAAGTCAGCGGACTCCGACGCCGGAGAGGGCCACAGTCCCTTGGCCGTGACAACGCCGTAATGCCTCTCGCCGTCGGTGCCGGTGTAACTGTCGGTGAAGGAAGCGAAGGCACAGTTAAAGGCACAAATGACGAGGAGAGCGCCGGTTAAGTATTTGTTCAAGGTTGTGCAGTGTCCACTGTTTGTGACGACAGGGATTAGGAACTGAAAGAGAAAAACAGTGCCTGTTGGAAGAAGCTTTATGAGGTTTCCAACACCGGATAATGTTTTCCCTGTCATGGTTGCAGGACCTTTCTGGGTGCTTGTTGTTGGTATCAAGCTGCTTTTTGCATTCATTTTGTTTCTTGCAGTTCAAGGTTTAGTGCACTCTCACGTTCTATGTGTTTGGGTTCTTTGGATTGGGGTAGTGTTGTGCTGTGTGGGTTTTATAGAAGCGGAAGAAGAGAATTAGTTGCTTCTACGCAATGTGGAATGGGCTCATACCAGAGTTTAAGTCGCTTTTACTTTGGGAAAGAGCCACCCAGCTTCAATTCTAATTCAAGCTTTCACGAGCTTTGCAATTTCTTCACAACCTTTTTAAAAGGATTAACACCAACGTTTAATTTTTTTATAAAAATTATGCTCATAATTTTATTATTAATATGAAGTGTGCTATCACTAGCCTTTTAGAGAGTAAGTATTGTTGATATTTCTCAAAATTTTAAAAGTCATTTTGTTATGCTAAGAGTAGAAACTATCAAATTGCTGGAATTTTGTTATTTTCTTTTATTTGGCGTGTTATATTATGCTATCTATATCTTGTCATTGAAAATTGAGTTGAGTTTAACAGAAAATGAACCAGATACTCATCGGCTAGGTATATACAGCAACCATTGTTATTTATTTAGTAATAATAAAATTCATAAATTCTGAAAATTTATAGTTCTCAGTCTTAGTTATGTCTTATTTGTAAAAAGGAAAAAATTTCTTTAATTATATAATTATATATTATCCATTCACTGGTGGGACGTATGATTCATGTAAAACGTGTAGGATAACACAACTCTACCATATATGCATTATAATTGTTGGGGAAAACGATGTCCGATACAATTTTTGGGTTTATTTAAAGAATTACATATACTATAATTCAATTTGGTTATTTAAATATCAACGTTTGACAATTATTAATTATATTTACTATTTTCAAGTAATAAAACAAAGTTTGGTTATATATATTATATTTGACTTATGACTTTAGTGTATATTTTCTTATGAATTATCCTCTTATTACCAAATACATATGTCCACCAGTGAACGGGCCAGAACGGCTGAGCGCGCATAATACAGATAAATTCTACTATAAATGTAATTTATGTAACAAAAAGTTTAATTTAGTGGTTATGAAATTAATTAACAATTTACTATATAACTTTTTTAATATATAATATATATTTAATAAATATCAATAAAAGTCTATCTTATCTAAATTTAATATATATAAATATATAAATAAATTATATTTAAAATGAAATAAACATGTTAGTGTAAAATATTAGTAGTTTCAGAAAATATTTTTATTTTTATTTTTTAATTACAAAATTATCATCTTATTTTTATTTTTAAATATTTGTACACTAAACATTATATATATATTGATCAATTAAACTCACAAACATTATATATATATATAACTAATTATAACTAAAATATAATAAAATAAAAGCAATATATAAACCAAACATCTTGCATGTTCATTATTATTGTTGACTATCTCTGTACCTCTTGCTTTTGTTTGGAAAAACAACGTTTTTACCTTTGTATTATTACCAGCATACTATTGATGTGATGTACGGTAAAATTCAATTTTAAATATAAATTTATTAATACATATTACTAAATTAAATAAAAAATATTATTATAAAAGATCTAAAAAGATATGAAATAAAAGTATATACAATGAGAAAGTAGTTTATTTTAAAGTAATTAATTTCAATAATTATTTACGTATAAATATAAATTATTAAAATATAATATAAGTTCCTTTTAACTAAAACATAATTAATAAAAAAATATAATTTTTTATTAGTTTGAAATGGATATTTTATATCTTGTTTTAACATAAACAATTTATAACACACTTTTAAATTCGTATTATAAATAAAATTTAAGCAACTTTCATTTTTATCATTAAATGTATAAGTTAAGCAATTAAGCGTGTTTAAAATTGTGTATTTAATTTCCTCTAAGTTATACATCAAATATATATAAAGACTTCTGATCATATTCAACCTACTTTATACATGAAAAATTGTTCTTACATATTCGGTTGACGATTGTAATGTGACTATTTAAACTGCCATTCACCATCGACCCAAATTTGTTTTTATTAAATATCAAAATCAGCTCTCTCAAACCCCTCATGTCCTTTTTTTTACTATGTAATAATGTCATGGAAAAGAAATGTGGCATTACTGATTAAAATTCTTACATTGTTTTCTTTATTAAAAGTTATACAAATTTCCCAATATATGAAGACAAAAGAGTGTTAGGTTATTAGAATAATGAAGTTCTTATATACTCTATATTTACTTGCCGATATTTTCTTTTTCAAATATTCATTTATTTGACATCTTAATTAAAAAAAAAAAACAATTTTAACTCCTAAATTACTCTAATTAATTCCATCTTCTTCTTGATTTCCTTTCAAAACGATCTTATAATGATAATCTTAAAACTTCACAGCCAATCAGCAAATTACAGTTTTAGTTTCCATAAGATTAAATTTATTTTACGTCCACGTAAGTAAGACTGGGCTTCAACTATCAGTCATATATGAAGCTTCACACATAAATATAAGTCAAACTATATGAAATATAATCAATGCACTGATTGAAAATGAAGACATAAAACTAACTTAGTTAATTCCTTGAATGAGGAGTTTTCGTTGTTTTGGGAAAAGTTGTGTTCAGCTGAAACTTGAACTTGAGCAAGAGCTTAGATCATTCACAAATTCCTTGATGCTACATGTAACTTGTAGACAAACCAGGAAGTCACATATGAATACAAGGAACGATACATCATTTGATTTATGTTATATCAGAAAAGTATCACCGTTTTCTTTCTTTTTCATGAATGAATGATTGGTGTCACAGTTTGCTTCCATTTGCTGTCTTTGCAACATTAATTGCAGTTCGAAAAGGAGCTGATTGCTAGACTCAGCCATTGCTCCTTAACTTTTCTTTTTATTTAAACTATTAAAAAATAATATTATATGTAATATAATCTATATTTTTCGATATATATGTTTGGAGATTGACGTCCTTCACCGTTTATATATATAATTTTGAAATGATATTAATTATTATTTTTTATTTCACCAAAAGATTATCATTTATTAACACTTCAATATTGAATTAGCTTCCATTAGTATGGATATTTTCTAACACAAATAGGATTGTTGATATAAATACTTTAAATTTGTACTAGCAATATGTTCGATTATAGTAACAAGTAATTTTGCTAGCAATTAACGTTAATATACACTACCAATACAAAAACATTGTTATAGTACATTATTTTTTAGTAGGCCTTTGAATGCTTTACTAACAAACTTATTTTTTTAGATAAAGTCTATACTAAGACGGGTCATTTTGATAATTTTTTATGTGTTAGTAAATATTTTTTTCGTAGTGTTTGTATAAAACTTATAGTGCAATAAATAATATATTTGTAGTAGTTAATTAAGTAGTTCAAAAAAATCATTAAAAAAAAGGATATATTAGAAAGTTTATCAAATAGTTTAAATGAAATAATTAAATTCTTTTACCTGTGCAGTTTCTTTTCACTTTACACAGATAAAATAGAAGAAAAATATTATTGATATAAACATCATTTTCTAGTAAAGGATGCAAAAGAAAGAAAGAAAGAAAGAAGTAATGTGATAAAAAAAGAAAAAAGTAAAAAAGTAAAAATTTTATAAATATAAATATACCAATATCATTGTTATTTTAGAGGTTAACCCCAAAGATTTAAACCAATAAGATTAATTAAGTGAGAACTACGTAACATATTAAGTAGGTATTAGAAAGTGCAACATTATCGAACTCTCCTATTAATTATTTTAATATCTAATTATATTTTGATCTCTTATCAATATGTATGCACGTTGTAAAAAATTTGACTATTTTGACCGACAGAATGTTAACCTCCTTTAATTTTAAAGTATATTTTTACACTCACATTATGCTAGTACAAAATATAAATAAATCTGAACTGATTTCGCATGATGTAATGAAATTATTTCCAAATTATTATTATTTAATTCAAACTTATTTTTAAAATATGTTAATAATTTCATACAACTTTCAAAATGAAAAGATAGTTTTTAAAACTAGTTACAAAAAGTTAATTCTCTTCTATTAAAATGCTATAAATGACTTCTATATGCTATAGGAACTTAAACCATCAAAGAATAACATATAATATTAATAAAAATAATAAATCATCCTCAAATAATCTTGAAAGAAATATTAGATAATATAGTTTATTTTTTTAATAAAATTAAGATCCTTAAATAAGATTAAAACAAAATTTAATTAGCGTAATTTAAATGTTTGAGACCTAAAGTAATATATTGTTACCTATAATATATTTTTTTATATTTAAATTCTAGAACTAATTTTGATAATTATAACTGACTAACATGTTTTAGAGTTTAAACTGTCAATGTCCGAATGGTAATATATATTAAAGAGATTGATAGAATAACTTTTAAATTCTTTAAAAATAGCTTAACTTCATAATCTACTTTGAAAAACTTATAAAACTATAAGCTTATATGAACCTAATAAAGTGTTTGAGTATAGATGTCCGTCATTGTTTGGGACTTTGACACTTTTTTTTTTCTTCTGATCATCTCCCATTAAAACCCAATTTCCAGTCTCTTCTTTCTTGTAGAACAAAAAAAATCCAATACACCATCTTCAAATCTCACCATCATCATCTCATGATATAATTAATCAGCACCGCACCCTCCCCCTCCCCCCACTTTTTGGCCCTTTTGTTTCCGTCAAATTTGAGGTTAATTTTGTTATACAACTTTAGTTTTCAGAGATGTTACTCTTTTGTCTGCAAATGCTTGAAAATGCCTGCATAAAGATAGTGGTATATTATCAAGTAGAACAAAATAGCATCATTTTTCTTTATTGTTCATCTTTTAATCATACATGTGCTTGTATTTTATCATAATTTTAATTCCTTTTAGTAAATAATTATAATTTAATTTATATTTAACATGCACTCTACCTTAGAGAAATCATAACCTTCTTTAAAATGTTAGTGGAAAATATATTATAAGTATTTTTAGATATTTAATAATTCAAAATTTAATTTAGAAATACAAATAATAAACATAAAAAATATTTATCATTTTAATAAAATATTTAGTAATTTTTTGAGCACTATATGAATATTTTAATTCTATGACTAAATTAAAGATATAAAATTTATAAAATAAAATAAAATAATTATAGAAAATTTAAATTAATATTAAATTAAAAATATTTAATATAAGAAAAGTCACATTACATAACGAAGAAGATAATTAATTCATAAAATTCCATTATCTAAAACTGATTTGTATTTTAGATATAGAAATAGATTTTAAGTAAAATATAAAAGAGGTACGCTATCATATTTTAAAAATTAATAAAATTTATAATAATAAAGAAAACTTATGAAAAAAAGAAAATTAACTCCTGAAAATATTTGTATTGCGTAAAATAGCTCTAAAAATATTTTTGTTTAAAAATTATTACTCAAATTATAAATAAATTTTAATCATTTTTAAACTCATACTTCTCGTTGATATGTTTGTTATACAAATGTATTATAATAAAAAGTTATAAATTTTAAAAATTAAACGCTAAAAAGAAGTTACATAAAAAAATGAAAAATGTAAAATATAAAATTAAAAATGCATTTACCCTTTTTAATTTATTCTATTGACCTTTTCAACTCAAAAGTGTAATAAGAATACATCTGTTTCTACTTTTGTACTACTTTAGTCCAAAGTGTAACATCTAACATCACGAAAAGTAATCTATAGATGTTGCTTTGCTTTGACAGTAAAGTTCACAACAATGTTTATTTGATATCTTATTAGCTTTTGATTATATTTTAGTATAAATCGATGCGTGTAATTCTATTATAAAAGATAGAAGAGTGCCTCTGATACATAATTAAAATATTACATTAATAATTAATACATTCATATTTTCCATTTTATAAAATAATATATGAATGAATAATGCTATATACAACTTCATACTATAAAACCCTCTAAACTCAAGGCTTCAAATGGACTAGTCACTTAAAAAAACTCCTCAACCACATGCTAAAATTGTTATTTCTATCGTTCATTTTTCTAATTTGTGCTTAATGTATGAAACTATATTGTGATTGAAGGTAACAAGGCAAGTTGAATAATTAAAAAAAGTAAACATGAATGAGTTGATGTAGATGAAAGCCTGAGACTTTAAATTCTTTTTTTTATACTTAACTAATCTCATAATTTATTGTCATACAATTGTGTTAAAGCAATTTTTAATAATTTAATCAATTATTATTATTATTCAATAATCATATCAATAACAATATTCTTATCTATATGTTATATAATAATAATAATGGATAGCAATAGATAACTAAGAATATTAAATTTTAATTAACTGACTATAAATTTAAATGATAATTAATTTTTATAATTTTTAAAAATAAATAATCTTTTAATTTT
Source organism: Abrus precatorius (assembly GCF_003935025.1). Lineage (NCBI taxonomy): Eukaryota > Viridiplantae > Streptophyta > Magnoliopsida > Fabales > Fabaceae > Abrus > Abrus precatorius. The sequence goes on along the minus strand of NW_020874292.1, from coordinate 26,656,953 downwards.
ACTGATCTGTTAATGACATGATAACATATTAATTAATTAAGATTTCTTCTTGAGTGGCCAATTAAAGAATAACAATAAAAAAATAAAATTTTTAATTGATAAATATCAATCAATACAAATTTTTTTATTTTTTTTGAACTTATATTCTCATCTATATGTTTAATAAACATATAATAAAAAGTGTTAATTTTTAAAAAAGTAAAATTAGACCTTATTTTAAAGAAATTAAAATTATAAATTTAGAAAAATTAAAAATATATTTAACCTTTTAATAATTTATTCTATGGATGTTTTCCACTCAAAAGTGTAAAAACAATACATGTCTTTCAACTTTTATGCTGTCGTTGGGGGGACATCTAACATCACGAAAAGTAAACTATAAATGTTGCTTTGCTTTGACCGTAAAGTTCACAGCCATTGATGTTTACTCTGACGTTGAATAGTCTAATGTCCTACACGTGAACATTCATTAGCTGTTCATTAATTTTTAATATAAATCGATCCGTGTAATTCTATTATATCAGAATTTTTGGCTAAATTGCCATTACTAAATAGATTATTCAGTTGTTTATTAGAACAAAAAAGTTATCTTTGTATGAGAAAAAATGATAGAAGAGGCACCATTGGCTCTGATACATAATTAAAATATTGCATTAATAATTAATTTCCATTTTTTAAAATAATATAAATAAGTAATGCTATGCGTAGCTTCATACTATAATAAAAAAATTATTTTCACACTTATTATTAATATTAATTAATAAATTCATACATAAATGTCTTATTTATTTATTTTAAATTTAACATGAATAATATTAACATTAAAAAGTTCTTATAAAAAAATGATTTAACATTAATATATGTTCTATCAAGTATATATCAAATAATTAAGGATTTATTTGGGTGTTAAGATGAGATAAAGATAGAAAGATCCTCACGACGGAAAAGACCAACATTTTTAGATGCGTTTTGGAACCTTTTGTTGTTGATCCCATTAAATGTCTTTTAAGCTGTGGAAATAAATGAGTAGTTGTTACTTTATTGGATGTGAGAAAGCACTTAATATTATCACGGAGACTTTTGCACCATTGTCCACTGCTAAGCAATTAAACGAACACAGTAAGTGAAAATGTAAGGAAGAATTAGTCATGAAGAATAGTCAGCAATGACAACAACCTTGTATCAACCCTATATTCTTTCTCATATAATGTCAATCCCAATTTTTAATTTTTGATAACAATACTGACGATCATTTCTGACACTTATGGCGTCATTACTCATTTAAACAAACTTATGTGCTAGATGTTTAAAAATCAAAAGATCAATATATATACACACATAAGTGGGGATAATGCACGAGAATAATGAGTTATTTTTTTCTCTATCTTAAAATATGTGTGAATACTATTTTTTATCTTTCATAGGAGATTCCTCCCAAATCTTTAAAATAAAATAAAAAAAAATTATTATTTTAACAGAAAAATGAAAAACTTTAAAAATAAACTTTAAGCATAGTAAAAAAAATACTCACAAACTTGTTTTCATATAAAACTCTAAACGTGAAGAAGTCAAACAATATAAATGGATAAACAAGAGATTAAAAAAAGAAGGGAGTAAAATTATTTTGAAGAAACAACTAATTTTTAAAGAAGAGGGTATTTTTTGTTTTAAAAAAATTCAAAAAAGAGAACAGAACAATTTTAAAAGTAGCAAAATTTGTAATAGAAATTTTTTTTTGAAGAGATCTAAAGAAGGGAAAACAATGAAGAAAAAAAAGATAGAAAAGAAGAAAAAACTAAAAGAGAGAGGTCTAATTTATAAAAATTGATTATCTTCTACCTAACTAATGCTGGCTTCTTGTGTTAAAAATGTTCTTCCACTAAGTATAATAAATTTTCGCTTATGTCCTTAGTTTTTAGAGAAACTATATCTCATTTTTAGCAATATATTTCCTCTAATATTATGTAACTTTATCTGATATCTTGTAGAAATGGTGAATATAATTTATTTAATAACATGTAAATAGTAATATTCTATTTTACTTTTGGCTTGATTCAACAACTCTATCATGACATGACCTTCCCATTTTGTTTCCTATTCTTTTTGTTCACGGCGTCATTTATCAAACCTTTTCCACATTATGTTAATGACTTCTCGTTGGTTTCTTACATTTTTTTTCTTTTAATATATATATAGTTAATTTTATATTATTGTTAAAAAATATTTAAAAATTAAATTACATATTTTAATTATTAATAATATTTATATTTATAAGTAAGTAGAATGTCATTTATATGTAAATATATATTTTATTATCAAATTGATTATTTTTAAATAAAAAATATTCTTTATAAAAAAATTCATTTTTAATTTTTTTTTTATGCTTTCATTTGCTAATCATATATATTTTGTTTAGTTTTTAGTTTCAATATTTTTGTATATATAAAAATAAATAAACAAGTTTATTTATTATTATGTCCATCATAATACATTTTTTTATTTGGTATTAAGGTCTTTATTTTTATTTTATTATTGTATAAAGTTAGCATAATTTGATTTAGGTATTTTATGTTATTTCATTTTTATGATTGACAAATTACATTTATTTTATAATTACATAATAAATAAATACATGAAATTATTAAAATGATTTTCAATGCTAATTTTAGCATTTATATCATTACTTACTAGGAATTATCAAGACTTATGTACCCTTATATTATCTTAGGTCTCATGTAATATAAATATTAATTATATTATTAAATAATGACTTTATTAATCAAAATATATTTTTTAGATTTTTCCTATTTAATTATTAAATAAATAATTTACTAATTCATTAATTAAAATAAAAATTAAATTACTCTGTTAAATGCAATAATTTGTAATGATACTGTTTAACGTCTTTACTTTTATGTGTTTTAAATTGTTAGACTTTTATACGTATTAACATTACTTTATGTCATGACCTCTTTCTATAAGGAACCGATAATATTATTTTTATACCACTTACTTATTTAAGATAGATAAATAATGGAGAATATAAGTATAAAATTCACTTCTCGTTCAAAATAAACAAAGTTCCTTATAACAAATATCCAACAGAATAACATAATATTACATTTAATTCATCATACTCAAAATATACAAAATTATATTACATAACTCCTTCTATATGAGATCTTAAAATAATAAAAAAAAAGACTTTAATGTAAAATTACTTGACTCCGGCCTTCTAACACTTTTCCACTGGCTCCTTAGCTTGTAAAGTAGATACAACATTGCTACATCTGTTCACGTACCACTGTACGATCATCGCAGTACACACGCATGCAACAGCAGAGATAAAAATGCAAGGGTGAGCTTACAAAAATAAAATAAAATCATATATATAAAGTAAAATATTACTCATAATAACAGCCCCATGCATTTCTAACTCATCTAATGCATAACATGAAAACGATTCTAACTAGTTTCATAGCCTAAGTAGTCTAAAAGGAACTGAGCCGGTTTGGGAGCGACCCATTCCTATATCTGGATCCAGACAGCACAGCTTAACATGCTCTATTGTTACACATCTACCCACTTAAACGTGTAATTCGGCTCTATAATGATGCAAGATGTATCTTAACATGATGTATGATGACAGCTACAAATCGTGTCATCGAATTAAACGATCTTGAATTGGATTTTACACAATAAAAATGAAATTATTAAGGCACAAATAGGAATTGAAATAAGAAGAAAATTAATAAAAAGTGAAAATAGAATAGAGATGGAAAATGACGCCACAATTGCAAGATTGATACGCCAAGGAACGATCACCACAAAAGTCTTGGTCTCTTGATAAAATCAAAGAAAATTGGCTCACTCAAGAACCTAGGGTCACACGCTCTCACAAAAGTGTTCAATCTCAAATTGTATTCAAAACTAATTAAAAGTATGTCTACATGAGCTTATATATGTCTAATGCTTGTAAACTAATACTAATGCAAACCCTAATGGGCTTCTTGTACCAATAAGCCTAAATTCAAATAAATAAATAAAATAACAAGATTTTATCCTAAATAAAAACTCAAAATATGTAATGACTAATATTAAAATAAATAAACTAAACATAATAATTAAATCTTAATAAAACTCGTTAGAGTTCAAATCTTCTAAATATATGTAATTGACCATCTTGGGTTTTTCTAACTCTAAATTAAGCTCTTTTTCAAATAAAACAGCAACAATCTTTTCTAAGTCTCTATTTAGTCTTTTTGCCCTTACCTTTGTCATTGGCCCTTGAAGTCCTTCTAATGTCTTCAAGTCTTAGTCTTCAATGGGCCCTCCTTGATTCTCATCAATCCCTCCTTCTTAAGAGAATTTGTCCTCAAATTTGACTCTATTACTTACATCAAAAAGAGATAAATCAAATACCTGAAAAGTAATATTAACACCATACTTACCTATTATGTCCACTTTGTATGCATTATCTTCAATCCTCTCTAAGACTTGGAATAATTTATCCCCTCTTGTTTGAAGCTTTGAATTTCCTTGCATGGGAAACTTTTTTTTGTGCATATGTATCCAAACCTAATCTCCAGGTTCAAATTCTACTTTCTTCCTTCCCTTATTGATATACTTTGCTTGTTGCTCCACTTTCTTTTCAATTTGATATTTTATCTTTCTAATTGGAGGTCGGCAGTAAGATACTTCTTTAGGGAATACATCTTCAAAATCTTGTAGAAGAGAGGAAACACCACTAGGCAAATTATTGTTAGCAAAGGAATCTATAAATTTATTATGAGGACTTTCTTTATACAAAGGTAGGCACATAGGCTGAGAGACCAACAACTTTTTTTTTTACTTCCTTTCCTCTCACAAACAAATTTTCTCTCCTTTCCTGTTGATTTTTCTCTTCACCTTTCTTTTCGTTCTCATATTTCTTACTTATAAGTGTTTCACCTTTCTTTTCACTCTCTTATTTCTCACTTGTAAGTGTCTTTACTTTTCCCCCTTTCTTTTTAAGTTTTCCCTCAAACTCACTCTTTTTTTTTTCATTTCTTCTCTCATCTTTTTTTTTTCTTACTCTCTTCTTAACTTCATGACTTTTGATATTCATGTACTTGACTAGGAGTCATGGACACTAAAGTGATTGTGCACCTTTTATGTACAAAAATAAACTTGTTGGAATGACCATCATGAATAGCTTTCTTATCAAATTGCTAAGGTCTTCCCAAGAGGATATGACTTGTTTCTATAGGCACTACATCACATAAGACTTCATCCTCATACTTGTCAATAGAAAAAGTAATTAAAACATATCTATTAACAACCAACTCTCCTTCATCACTCAACCATTGTAACTTATAGGGCTTAGGGTGAAGAGTAGTAGTAAGATTCAATTTTTCAACAAGTCTAACACTAGCCACATTGGTACAACTACCACCATCAACAATAACAGAACAAATCTTTCCACATACCAAGTATCTTGAATGAAAAATATTTTCTCTTTGTGTAGTGTCATCCTCTTTAGCTATACTACTCAAGAGACAGCTTATCATAAGCAAATCTCCTTCATGGCATAAAGCTTCAAACTCACTATCTTCTTCACTTGAAGCATGTGATGATTGAGATGAACTTGCACTTGAGATTTTACCATTCTCCTTTAAAATCATAGTTTTCTTGTTTGAACATTGGGATGTAATATGACATTTTTCAAGACATTTGAAGCATTTGATTGCTCTATGCTGAGAAGTAAGAGAAGCAGAAATATTAGTAGAATTAAAAGAAGTTTTAGAGGAAGGTTTACCACTTTGCACAACTGTATCCTTAATTGATATTTCCTCCTTTACTTCTTTCTTCCATTCTTTTGAGTTGTAGGAAGAGACACTCTTCCCCAAAGTACCCTTTCTTTTTAATTGTGCTTCTACTTTAATAGTTTGGTGAACCAAATCTTCCAGTTTTATATAGGAATGAAGTTTCACTATGTCACGGATGTCATGGTTCAACCCATTTAAGAAACGGGCCATTGTTGCTTCTCTTTCTTCAAATACATTAGCTCTTATTATGACAACTTCTATTTCTTTATAATAGTCATCAACATTTTTTCCACCTTGCCTCAAACCTTGAAGCTTTGTATGAAGCTCTTTATTGTAGTATGTAGGAACAAATCTCCTGCGCATTAGGTTCTTCATTTCTATCCATGTATCTACAGGCTCCTCATCATATCTTCTTCGGTCCCTTTGAATTTGATCCCACCACACCAAAGCATAGTCATGAAACTCTAAGGAGACTACCTTTACTTTCTTTTCTTCAATATAATCATGGCATGAGAATACTTGCTCTATCTTCAATTCCCACTCTAAGTATGCTTCAACATCATTCCTTCCATGAAAACTAGGAATCTTTATTTTAACTCCACCAATTCTCCCATTTTCTCTTATTATTAAATCTTCTTTTCTCCTTCTTTGATTCCTTCTCTCTCTATAATCTCTCCACCTATCATACCTCCTTTCTTCATTATCTCTCCTATTTCTTCTTTTTTCCCTTGAAGAATTACTAGAATCTCAATGGGCATGTGGAGAACGATCATGTGACCACCTTCTTGCATTATTTGCCAACGCCTCTTGACCATTCCTTATTGCTTCATTTTGTCTCTCAAACATTCTTTCAAATCTTTAAGCAAGTCTTTCAATTTGTAAGGCAAGAGTGCTCTCTCTACTTGATCCTCCTTTTTGAGACATGCTACAAAATAATAAAAGTTAATGCAAAAAAAAAGGTTCTCTCCACTCGCTAAGTGTTTTCACTCAGTAGATATTCACTCGTATTTCACTCTAAATTAGCTCTTGTGTAATGATTTCTCTCTTGTCTTTCTCCTCTTAAGTGCTCTCAAGAGTTCTTAAGGAAGTCAACCTCCAATCCACACAATCAACCAAAACCAAGAGACGATCAATCAACGAGAAACAAGTGAAGCCAATAAAAGAAAACTCTAAGACAAAACTAAAGAAGCCAATAAAACAATAGAAAAAAAAAAGGACTAAATAAGAAATAAGCACACTAAAAAATAGATTGCAAATAAGACAAAATTGAAGAATTTAAATAAGATTATGTAACGTTAAATAACAACTAATTTTTTTTTTTGGTATGGAATCAAGTAAAATAAATGGAAGATTGGAAGAAATATATCAAAAACACATTTTTGTATGTTGCAATTTTTTTTGTAGTATATATTTTCTCTTTTTTTTTTTTCAATGAGCACTACGTGAACAGTGTGCGATGAACAATACCTTTCAATCTAATTCTAACTACATGCTTATATTTTGCCCTTGCCCTTATCCTTGTCATTGGCCCTTGAAGTCCTTCCAATACGTTCAAGTCTTTGTCTTCAATGAGCCCTCCTTGATTCTCATCAATGCAACATAGACAAAATTATATTCTTAACAGTTCAGCTAAAACAATTCATAATATTTTAGCCAAATCTCAAGTTTTAAATCAATTAGAAGTAGTTACAACATAGAAAATAGTTTTTATCCAAGAGATCTGATATATCTTAAAACAATGATTCACATCAGATCTACAAAATATTACTTGTTTTAAAGCAAGATCCATCGAAGATTTAGCTTTACAACGAAGTTTCTCCTAAAATATTATCAACTATCTATAAGAAAGAGAAGAATAAGAAAAATGAACGGTAAATCTAACTTCAAATTTATAGAAATTTACTTCAAATTATTCAGAATAGATGTAGAATCTCAGATCTGGTGAGAAATATAAGTTTAGGAAGGTTTAATATGAGAGAAAAGATGATATATGACCTTGGGTCTTCCTAGAACCTTTGAGAATTGTGAAGAAGTGAAGATTTCGTGCAAGTACACCTATTTATAGGCAAAATTTTAGAAAAAAAAATTTGGCACTATTCACGCATAAGTTACTATTCACACCAACTCATTATTCATGCTGGAATTACTGTTTACTTTTTTTTTTAACTCCATATAAATCTATTCGAATATAAAATAATTATTCAATTAACATTTAACAAGTACAAAAAATTATTGATTACTCAATAATAAATTACAAACATGACACTTTAGATTTTATGCATTACAAGCTTATTCAATAATATTTTAATTTCTCAATTAAATAATTATCTTACCAATTAATTTAACTATATCTTATCATTTGTTTTCTTCAAATATGTTTTCTTTCATTAAATACAACTAATTTCATATTTAAAAGATTTTTAGCTAGGTATCTAACTTTGATGAATTAAATAACTAAATATTTGAATACTTAAATTTATTATTTTATTTTATTTGTAATATCTATATGTAATTTAAATTATTTTTAGTTGTCCAATAAATTATAAAGAATTTATGTATATCTTATACTATTTTAATTCTCTTTTAATATGAATCTTTAAATTCAAATATAAATTTAAATATCTTATTTACAAATAAAATATTTTTTAACGATTTGTGTATCATCTATCTTCACTATCTATTTTTATCGTTGTATAACTAACTATGTTATCTTGTACCATAAATGTTAAAATTTTATAAAAATATTTTTAATTTTAAAATAATTTTTTTGTTAATTTTAATTTAATCAACAAATCATGTAATCAGTTGAGAAAATTACCTACTTTTGAGTTCCTTGTTACATCTAGAGATACGTAAAAGCAGAAAGCAAACCTGTTAAATTAAAATAAATTTTAAAATAAATTTTTTTAAGATATTAATTAATATTTTAATAAATAATTTTTTTAAAATAATAATAACAATTATCATTATTTAAGAGTTAAATAAATATTTTTAAAAATTAAAATAAATATATATATATAATTAATTAATTTAAAATAATTATTATTTGAACAGAAAATATAAATGACTTTTGAACTTATTTTTAGTTTTAAATATTATATATTTTAAAAGTTTTTTTAAAATTTATTAAATAAATTTTGATGACAATTCTTTTAATTTTTGTTAAGAAAGTATTTTATTTTCAACAGATGTTTTTTTTTTTAAAGTTTTTGCGTTCCGTTGGTTGCGAAACCAGGCATATCAAAGTCAAGGAAAGAAAAAACTGGACAAAAAGAAGAAGAAAATTAAAAAAAAACAAACAAAAAAGTTATCCGTTTGAATATTATAAAATAAGGAAAAGGAAGAAAAAGATATATGAAACCCGCACTAAAAAAAACTTTTCCAAATTGGGGAAAGTGAGGGTAGGAGATAGGATTTTATTTATTTATGTTGATTTTTACTTTTATATATAATATAAAAATTAAAAAAAAATAAAAGTGTAACTTTTAAGTCATAATAAACTTCTTATAACTATTATGAATATTTTAATTTACTATAATTTTGTTCTTTTATTTTATTCATTCACAAAATATATAATTTTAATTTCATTTTATCTTATTTTTCATCCTCCTATCTTCTTTCCTCTCAGCTTACATAAAATAGATCTTATGGTGCTTAAGAAAATATAGAAATTGAAAGAGAGCTAATTAGTTAGTACAAACAAATGAAGCAGAGACTTAATTCTGGGTGATATGGTTAGAATCAGAGCTTGTTTTGTAGGGTACCGAATTCAATGGTGGCGATAATTAGGGAACACGAGTAACACAACACTAGCAATTGCCCCAAAGACAGGGGGCAGCACCTGCAATAGAATCTTGTCGTCAGAATCAAATCCGGGGAAGAAACAACGCACGGTGTTGGTGCCAAGTAACCCCACAGCAAAAACCATCAACCCAAGAGAAGCATGAATCAAGTCTCCAAACCGGAGCCTATACACCGACGAGTCAACGGACTCCGACGCCGGAGAAGGCCACAGTCCCTTGGCCGTGACGACGGCATAATGCCTCTCACCGTCAGGGCTGATGTAACTGTCGGTGAAGAAAGCGAAGACACAGCCGAAGACGCAAATGACAAGGAGAGCAGCGGTTAAGTATTTGTTCAAGTTTGTGCAGTGTCCATTGTTGGTTACGACAGGGATTAGCAATTGGAAGAGAAAAAGAGTGATAGGGGGAAGAAGCTTTATAGTAAGGCTTCTAACTGCGGAGAATGTTTCCCCTGTCATGCTACCTTGTTTTCCACTGATTTTCTTCTTAATCTGTGGTTGGTTTTATGGAAGCAAGCTTTCACACGAGCTTTGCAATTACTTCCCCACCTTTTCTATGGTAGGAGTAGAAACGGTCAAAATGCCTGACAATTTTTTATTTTTCTTTAATTTAAGTTGTTTTTGAACATCAAAAATAAAATAAAAAGACTTATGACCCTCTTCAACTTACTTTATAATTGAAAATTTGTTCCTACATATACATGGTTGACGATTTTAGTGTGACTAATTCTTTTGATTGTATCAAAACCACCTCTCTCGAACACGCTCGTATCCTTTTGCTGACTATGTGACATTACTGATTAAAATTCCAGCATTGTTTTCTTTATAAAAAGTTGTACAAAATTCCCAATTATATGAAGACAAAAGAGTGTTAGGTAATTAAACTAATGAAATTTTTATAGATTTAACTCCTGAATTAGTCTAATTAATTCTTGATTCCTTTCAAAACGACCATGTAATGATAATCTTAAAACTTCACAGCCAATCAGCAAATCAGAGTTTTGGTTTTGGAAAGAACGTAAGTAAGACTGGGCTTCAACTATCAGTTACATATGCGCTTCACATATATGAAATATAATTAAAGACCTAACTTCATTAATTCCTTATATGAGGAGTTTTCGTTGTTTCAGGAAAAGTTATGTTCAGCTGAAACTTGAACAAGAGCTTAGATCATTCAGACATTACATTTGATTTTTATTACATCAAAAAAGTATATCGGTTTTCTTTTTTTTCCATGAATGAATGGTTGGAATCAGAGTCTGTTTCCATTGCTGTCTTTGCAACATTAATTGGAGTTCGAAAAGGTAAATTTTGTTTTAAATTGTTAAGGGCATACGTGTAAATAACTAAAACTTATTATACTGTGTCACCTTCTGAATTTGCACCAGTGCAGTGGCCGCATAAAATATTTTCACCACCATAAATGTTATAATTAAAAGAGGTTAAATACATTTTTAATTTTTGTAAAATTTTTAAAATTTACTTTTAATTTTTATAATTTTTTGTTTGTTTTAGTTCTTAATTAATGTAAAATCTTTATAATTAATTTATGTTATTATTTAATTTTATTAGTCACTAATATGACTAACAAAGTTTTACATTATCTTTCTACTATTATAATCTTTATTTATGACGTGAAAAGCTATCAAATAATATCAAGAGAAGTGATGAAACATATGTTTCATCTAATTGGAATGTTCTTATTTAATTTCTCACGTGCATAATTTATTTTTTTATTCTATTTATTTATTTATTTTGTATTTAGCTGCATATAATATTAACACAAATTAAGTAAATGTAAGAATTAATTCTAAATATTTTACATTAATTAGATATTAAAATAAAAAATATAGATACCAAAAGAGAATTTAAGTAATTTTAGAAAGACAAAAAAATATATATCTAACTCAACTAAAATTTATAATTTAAAATTCTCAAAATTTTAAAAAGTTAAACAATATAATTTTTTAAAAATTAAATTAATTTTTACTTATATAAAAATTTTCATTTTTTATTATTTAAATGTTTAATTTAAATTGTATCAATATCTTCTTTTTTCGTGGGCATAACCCTCTGAAATTAATGATGGGCTGCTCAGGACTGGGCCGAAATAATCCTCCAGATAGGAATACGGAGAAGGGACAATGTTTGAATTTTTGCACCCTTATATTTTTAAAATACATTATTTTTTAATTTTATAAAAAAAATCGAAAATTATTAATCAGTTTCAAAATTTTAATTTTAAAAAGATTAACGCAAAATGAATAAGCCCAAGGTGAAAAAGAAATATGTGTGACCTTATTTATAAGGGTGAGTGTGATATTAAATTACCCAACATCATTTGTTAGAGGTCCAGCAAAATAAAATGCTTTTAACTTAAAAAGAAAAGCACGGCTTCAATTGAACCCACGCTCAATTTTCAAAAGCTATACAATCTGGAAATAGTTCCTTCAGGGTAAGCCTTTGTAATTTCCCCTTTTCCAAAATAAGTAGATATCTATCTTTCTGTGTAAAAATATTATTGTTTTTAATTTATATGATATAGCCTTAAATGAGACTCTAAATAAAAAATATTATTTATCTTTTTTTTAACTCTCTCTCTCTCTTTGTATTTATAGGCTAAAACATAGTAGTTAATTTTGGATAACGGTGTGGAACGGTTGACCCTAAAAATGCTATAACGGGATAGCGGATAGCAAAATGACTATTTTAATAATTATAAATATATCTATATAAATTAAATTACACATATATGTATGCTGAAGAATATAAATTTAAGATCTAACTTAAAAGCATATGCAATATTAATGATTAAAAATAAAAGTTTAAGAATATAACACATGTCAAATGTCAATAACAAATAAAAATAAAATATAAGAATTAAATAAATTTAAATCTCGAATGCTTAGATGTTTAAAAATACTAAATATTCAATTTAAATACAAATATTTTAATAGTTATTATCATCATCTTCATCTCCAAGATTTGTCATGTCTTCTTCATTTTTTCTTTTGTCACTATTTTTTGTAAAGAACTTCTTCCTCCTCCTCTTCTTCAGAGTCTTTCTTCTTCTTCTTCTTATACAATTTTTCTCCCTTTTACCTTATATTTAGAAGAAGTAATTGTAGTTGTCTTGGATTTTGATCTAACTTGTCGCCTTAGGGTAGGTTATAGGCTCACTAACCCCAATTGCATTAGCAACCAATTATTACTATCATCAATGTCTGATAAGATAATATGATCCACCATGTCAAAACATTCAAAACGTTCATTAAGAGTTTGGTTATATTTAATGAAAATCAAGTCTTAGAACTTTTGATGCTCAAGTCTCCTTCTTTTTTTAGAATGAATCTATTTTATCATAAATAAAATATATTAGTTTTGCACTCTCAACATAAGAACTTTAAATTGAAGTTTCTTGACATTTACTTATGTGCTCAAGAGTACTCCAATTTCGTTCACATCTAGATGAATTACAAATCAAACTCAACACTCTAATGGCAATATTTTGTAAATGTGGTGTACGTACTCCATAATTCTTCTACCATTCAGCTGTAAGTTATGCATCAACTTATTAGCCTTTTGTGTTATATCTATATAATTACATTACAATGAAAAATTAAACAAATCTCTTACCATGAGCCATTGTAGCCCTTTGTCTTTTTGCTCCACTTAAACCAAAGAGACTTTTAGCTCTTCTATGTGTTGACAATTGAATTGTAGCATTATCTACATCATCTTCACTTGTACATAGTCTCTCAATACATTTAAACAAGCCCTCCATAACTTGAGGATTAATTTGTTTATTGCTATAAAAAATTTAAGGATTTAGATAATGACCTGCAGCATGTAATAGATGATGAAGTTGGCACTCCCGTCTTCTATTAATTATAGCAAAAATCTCCTTATATTTGTCTACATTTCCTTTGAATGCATTTTAAATGTTTTCTTTAGCTCTATCAATTGCTTCATATATATAACTCATTGCAGACTTTCTTTCATTATCAACAAACCTCAAAACTTGCACAAGTGACCCTATAACCTTAAAACTGAAAACCACATCATTCTAAAAAGAAGGCATAAGCACAATGTCTATTACCCTTTTTCCTCAGTTTTGGACTTTAACCACTCATCAGAAGTTAACATTTTTTAAGGTTGTTTTTTTTAATTATGTAACATTTGTAATGTGAGGAATGTTATGGCAAACCTTGTCACTCCATATCTAACCAATTCAACTTTATTTGTAAACCTCCTCATAATGTTCAAAGTCAATGAATGATTATAAATAAAACCTACAAGAGTAGCTTCTCTTTGGATTGTTCTCTTGACTCTAGGTGTTTTTTTTTATGTCTTTTAATATCAAGTAAATACGGCAATGCATAGAGTCCAAAATAAATGTGGTCTTTTAGCTTGCAGCAACTTACGTAAGATTAAATTGCATAGTCTAAAATTAGAAACTAATAAAATATGAATACAAATTGTTTAAATGATATTACTAGAGAGAGTTAAGAATAATTCTTACCAACTAACACATAATTACTTTCATTATTAGTAACTATTTGCACAATATTTTTCTCTCCAATCTCCTTAACAAAATTATCCAAGAGCTCAAACAACTTTTCTCCAGTTTTCATATAAGCAGATGCATTAATGCTCTTTACAAACATAGAACTAATTTGACAATTTACTAAAAAATTGATCAATGTTCTATTTTTTTTATCTGTCCATGCGTCTAACATAATTGAACATCCACATTTTTCTCTTTCTTCTTCACGACTTTTCAACATTTCCTTTGTATACTTTAACTCTTTTTTAAGAAGAGGAACTCTACACTTATGATAACTATGAGGCTTTAAATGTGGACCATAGTTTCCAATAGCTTCAACCATTAATTTGAAGCTTTTTGAGCGCACAATGTTGAAAGTAATTCTATTCTTACAAAGGAATCGCTCCATGTATTAAATTATTCTTGCTCTCGCTGTCTTGACACAAGCATCATTTATACTTGTTTGTCTTTTTGTTTTTGCTAATTTGATACTTGTTTCTAGACTCTTTAACCATAATAAATCCAATAGGCCCTTAACATTTTTTTTTGGGTGGCAGTACAACCACTAACATAAGTTGATGCAACACTTGAGGTTGCATGTCTTTTTTCACTATGAATATTTTGAATTTCTTGCACCTCTTCTTCTTCATCATCATCTTCATCAGGTTGAAGTAAATATGTCTCTTTTTCAATTTTCTTCTTTTCATGAGCTACTATTAGTGTTTCTTTTATTTCTTTGGGAACCATTGGGCACCTATCAACATCTCCCTTCACTCCCATTTGATGTCTCTTTGCTCACGTAATACTGTCAGTAGTCATTTTTCTACAAAAGTCATAAGTAATAGACTTTTTATTATTTATGTCTTTCAAATTGTTCCATTGCCAACATATATCTGAATTATTTCCCGAAGGCTTCACTAATGCATAGGATGAAATCGAAATAGAGGCGGTTCCTTATGACTAATTGGCAGGAGGAACCATTACTTCTACTTTAAGCTTTGAAATTTGAAACTGAATAGAGTAGAAGAATTAAAACAAAGAAGGGAAAAAAATAGAAAAAAATTGTTTAGTCACTAGAAAGTTTGTTGTTTGCCAGAGCTGAAGAAGATGACTAGAAAGTGTTTGAATGATGTCAGAAGTTTTGCTGACCTTGAAGAAGATGACAAGAGATGAAGAAAATGACTCAAAATAATTTAGGTCACCTTAGAAGTTTTGTCAGAAATGAAAAAAATGACAAAAAATTGTCTCTTCCTTATTAGAAGCCTCGCTATAGATGAAAGCCTTGCACTAGCAATGGAAATAGGGAGAACATAGGAGAGCTACATAGAGAATTAAAAGAAGAGCTAGGGTTCGTGAGAGGAGGAAGAAACTTCAAAAAATAAAGAGGGACAAAATCTGAAGATTGTCCCCTTTAAGAGTCTCAACGTTAAGAAATAGAGGACAAAATTGTAACTTTCAAAGAGAACAACATAACAGCCGTTACAGCCACAATACAGCCGCAACAATAAACCACGCAATGAATGCTATAGGGTTGCCATAATAGGATTAGGCCGCTCTATTCTACCATGATAGCGTGGCCACTATTGATAACTATGGACTGAAATAAAAAAAAAAAATTGTATTACTCCTTCTTATGTCAGCCTTAAAACTGTATCCCAAGTAATTTGTGTGTGCATCAAAATGTAATACTCTCTATTTTGTTAATAAAGAATAAAAATTATATTCATTACCTTTTTGCAGTTTTTTACACTTTAGTAGTTTATTTTATTTTATTACTATTATTTTATAAAATTAGTAAATAATCGTTTTTGATAAAATTTTAAATAATTATGCTCTATTTTTTAATATTTTGATAATTCTATTATTTAACAGTGTATTTGTAAATGGACTTTTATTTTTACAACTTTAAAATATGTCCTGAAGAACATATATTAAAAAAATTAAAAATAAATATTTATTATATAAAAAATCATAAAATTAAAACATATTTTTCTGATATTATAATATTTAATAAAATATATTTAATATTTTTTAGCATGTACCCTTGGACATATTAAAAAATCGTTCTTATAATTAAAATAAAAAAGAATAATTTTTTCTAGTAAAAAGAAGCGAAAGGAAAACTTTTAATGAGGAAGCAGCATTCTAAAAGCTGACATAATATGAAATTTGTTTATTGTTTCTTTTTTTTACTCTTATATAAATATTTAAATTTAAAGTTTTTTTTTAACCATATTATTAATAAAATTATTTGATATAACATTTAAAATAAAAGCATAAAAGTGTCAATAGTCACTCAACATTAAAAAAGAAAAAGTTAAAGCTGGCACAAAAGTTGGGTTCCTGAGAAAAAGTGGATCATATTCTGAGATTCTCCATACCATAGTTTATAAATAATTTTTAAAACAAAATAATCAGTCTATGATTTTTATAAATTATTGAGTTTGTGGAGAGAGAAAGAGTGGCCTTGGGCATCGGCAAGTTTGGTTTCTACCACAAGCTGATGATCTGAAGGATGGGTAGGGTATGATAGCTGCCGACACACCGAGATAACTGCGATTGCAAGGCCACCACACATCCACCCTTTCTTCGTCTTCTTCTGCACATACCACACACTAAATTATGCAGATTTTTTTGTCTCTCTTCAAATCTTCTCATTTCCAATCCCCACCTCTTTGTCCGGTCCCAAAACCAGAATACCATTTCAGGATATACAGAGAAACAATAGACCATAATTTATAACTTGATCATTTTCATCTTATCAAAATTATTTTAAAAATCATAGGCCATAAAAGCTCACATTGCTTTTTTCTATATCAATATTATCATATTATTTTTTATACTTTTGGATTTGGGAATGTGCAGTAAACATGTTTACTTTAAGAGCTCCACCCAAACCTTAGTGGGGTTTGCCAATCAAGGATTCAAGATGTTCTGCTCTCCCGTTTCAAATTCAATTATTATTTCAAATTCTAATTAGTTTCAAGTTAAAAAATAAAAACATATTCAATTATAAAAAAAGTGTATTTATTGTTCTTTCCAGTTAGGATTTTACGTTATTTTATACTAGCACTTGTGTTATTATGTTAGGTTGATTCTTCTTGTCAGGGGTTTCTCTTTGCAGAGTATTTCACGACCAAACAAAATGAAAACTAGAAAAAAATTCTGAAACAACGACTAAGAAAATATGAATCTGCTCAAATTTCCCTATTTAATTTTTTTACTTTACAGTACAAAAGGGTACAAACCTACAAGACGCTGGTGAATTCACAACAGAGCAGAATCCATAAACTCAACCCATACACTTCCGGATTTTACAAATGAACCCCCCATCTTCCTCCAATATATATTTCCTCTTTTAGAAATTTATTTATTTTCCATTCTAACCTGATATTACAACCTAGTCTTACCCTTAACAACCTCCACCACGACCACAAGATCATACAATCTTACATGCGCTACTCCAAACTTCTTTTATTAACATTTTCGCCCCAAACATTTTCCTCAATTTCAGGCCCACCCTTCCGTTTAAAAAAATCACGGTCGGGTCAGATCTAGAAAATAGGAGAGGCGCAACGGAGAAAAAGAAAAAGAAGATTCTAGATTAAAGAGGAGGGAGAGACGAGGGGAAAAACATCCACAGCCGTCGGGTCTAACCCGACCCGAAACCCGGAAATTAAACCCGTCGCGGCTCATTCGAGCCGAAGCAAGCGCCTCAGATCCCGCGTGGCTGAGTCATCAACCGCCGCCGCCGACTGCTTCTTCCAAAAAGACGGTAACGGAAGCGCGCTCGGCGACGGTGACATCGCGAACGCCGATCCGGCGTAAACGTCGCAACCGTGCTTCAGATTCACGATCCGAATCTGCTTGGGTACCATTTCCGGGTCGGGTCCGAGCCTATGGGTTCCAATGACCACCAAATCATCACCCTCCCTCTTCAACGCCTCGCTCTTTATCTTCGAGTCGAGCGATTCCCCTCTCCGAAGAATCGTAACCTTCTCCATCACCAACCCGCTATCCCTCGCCACCCTCGAATCATCGGAGCTCGGTTTTCTGTCCGGAACCCGTTTCCTCTGTTCGGGTCGGGTCGCGGCTTTCCGGTAAGTCCTGCCGGCGTAGAAATTACAACCGTTGTTAGCATAATTCCCATACGCCCTCCGGCGAGAAATCGCCGCCGGCGGAACCCTGATCCGTTCGATTAAGCAGTTCTGTGGCCGCAGAACTTCGGTGCCCATGGCGATAAAAAAATAATTAGAGGGAAAGAGGAGATTAAGAAGGTAAGAGGGTGTGGATCTTTGAATGAGTTTTTTTTTTTTTTTTTTCTGGTTGGGGTGTTGTGTTCTTGTTGTTTTGTTGTCCCTCCTCAGAAGAGAAGGGGTAAAAATGGAAAAGGGAAACGTTAGAGAAGGGGTGAGTTTGGACATGGGAAGAGTGGGAGAAGGGTGATATATAGAGGGTTGAGAAGGAGACAAAGAGTTTCCAATTGACGCGTTAAGAGAGAGGGTTTGACAGGTGGCTTGGCTGACAAGAACCGGTCTTTCTTTTGAGGCGTTCGTCTCTCTCCCTTAACGTTGCACGTTTCTTCTGTCTTCACCACACGTCACTTTTTCGCTCCTTTCCTCCTCCTTTTGTCACACATAACTAACGCCGTTCTTCACTCTCCGTTAGTTGTCCTTCTCAATCACCTCGTTTCCTGGAAATTATTATTTTTCGATGGGGTCCAGCTGAGACACAATAATTATACAATTTCCAATGACTTTTCTTTTTCCTTAAAAAAAACTACTACCTTTAATAAAATAAATAACTGATTTATTAATATAAATATAGAAAATACTCATGATAAAATTAATTAATGAATTTTTAATTAATATAAATTTTATGATAATAAAATATAAAATATTAACAATAAATATATTTAAAGATGTTTTTTATTCTTATAATTCAATTTATTTTAATGTATATTTATAATCATAAAATTAATAATAATTTTTTGAAAAAATTATATGTTTAATATTATTAATATATTAAATTTTATAATATTCTATTATTTTTAATTAAATTTTATTTTTTAGTGTGCTTTTTTAATATATTTTTAAAAATATTTATAATTATTATTTAAAATGAAGAGAGAGTGCGTATATCATATTTTTTATTTAAATATTATAAATTTAAAAATACATTTTTAATTTATTAATTTTAAAAAAAATATTTAGAATGAGTAAGTAAATGTGGTAATAATTTTGTTAAAATAGCTGATAAAAATATTAAATTTTTTAAACTAAATTTTATCATCCGAAACATAAAATAACTAGATTGTAACATGTGTCAATATTAGTATAATTTCGTAATATAATTGGTGAAATTAAAAACCAGTTTTGTCATAGATAGCACATAACTCTCAAATAGTGACACGTGTCACTGTCTGAGTAAGTTTCACTGTAAAAATTGTATAACTTGCAGAAATCTGATACATGACACATTTTAGCTCATTGTGTAATAATATGGTAAAACTTTTACACTATATATTTCTTACCATTTTTATAGCGAAACTTATTTAAATTGTGACACATGTTATCATTTAAGAGTTTCAAGTTGTTCATGACTAATTTCACTAATCATATTACAAAATTATACTGATGTTGACATATGTTACGATCTGGTTATTTTATGCTTTTGATGGTAAAATTTATTTTAAAAAAATAAAAATTCAACATTTTCGTCAACCATTTTGATAAAATTATTGACATGTGGACTAACTCCAAACAGAAAAATAATTTCAAAAAGTTTAATAAATTAAATTTTTTTTTAAATTTATAATATTTAATAAAAAAGCGTTGTATATTAGTACATAATTTCTTGACCTCAACAATATGCTAGAAATGAATACTAGAAAGAAAATGCCACCTAACCAAACCAATAAGTGTATGTACTCCCATAGTCAATGGCCCCATTCCTAGTCAACATAGGGAAGAAAGGTGAATTGTAATAAGTGTGGTATTTTTAAGTTATTTTTAATTAATTTTTAACAATTCGAATAACAATTATTAGTTATTAAGTTAAAATTCAATTATAATTATGAAATTTAATATAGAGATTTTTTTATCTATTAAAAATTAAAAAATGTGAAAGATCATAAAAATATATTTTGTATTAGTTAATCACAAATATATTTATATTTAAAACATTGAGTAATAATTAAATATATTTTATAAAATTTCTAAGACTTTTTATTTCTAATACTCATTTACAGAAAATTGATTTAGTTTAAAATAAATTAAAAAACTATATAAAAATTCATGTAAAAAAATTAAAGTATTAATCTTAAATTTTTTCTTTATTAGTTACCTAATGATATAAAGAAAAAGAATAATATGCATTACTCTACATGAAATTAAGGATCACTTTAGCTAAGTAAATTTTTTATATTAATTACTGTTTTAAATGAAAAATATGGATTAATTTATTTCAATTATACCACAAATATATAATAAATCGAATACATTTTAATATTACCTGAGTTGATTATTTAGTAAATAAACAAAATTTAGTTGAATTATATCAAAATTCGACAAATTATTTAATATTGCAGTACGCTAAGATTTGTATTAAACATAAATTTTTATATTTCATAAAAATATTATATATATATATATTAAATATTTACAGATGTTTATATTGTATAATTTTTTATAGTATCACATAAATTAACAATTAAATTGATAAAAATTAATTAATAAAAAATATTAAAAATATATTTTACCAAATTTAATACTTAATAATATTTAATCATACATTTTATTTATATACATATACATTTTCAAGTGTCATTTGGTCTGTCTAAGGGAGAAAGAGATACAAAATCCCAGGTGTTAAAAGATAAATACCAGTAAGCATTTTTAATATATTGGTTAAAATTAAAAGAAAATTAAGAGTATGTTAATAAACTTTATTATAATTTTTAATATAATTTTTGTGATATTTTATTGGTTGATTTATTAATGAACATTTTAAGAATATTGATTAAAAAGATGCTAATTAAAAACATTATCTACTGAATTATACATAGTGCAACACAATGATACATATTACAGATAAAATGATTTTGCACTTCACATGGCATTGTTCTTAATCATGGATGCTGTTGAATAGTTCCTTCTTATCCAGTTTCTAAAGAGATTTAGATCTTCTATTAATTATCGTATAGTAATAATCCATTAAATCAAAACCAATCTTTATGAAGAATAAACAAAGAAGATGGGCATGCAACATAATAATAACGCTATAAATACATTTTTTTAACACACTTTATCCAATATATTATTTATTATTAATTAAAGTTTATTAAAAATTTAAAAATACAAAAAATTAATTTATACAAATTTTTAATAAATTTTAATCAACATTAAAAAATATATTACAAAAAATATGCCAGTAGCATTCCTCGTAATATACTTAAAAGTACGGCGTGAAATCGACATTTTCTCCTTCTTCGTGGGTGTCACTGTTTGAACGAAGCAGGCGTGTGTGTCTGATTCTGCTTTTAGCAAGCATTCCATTGCTTACTCAAACAAAAAGCTAATATTTTCAATTTAAATTAAATAAACAAATAAATTTTCTCTTTATATATAAATAAATTTTTCACCCTTATAATTATTTTCATATTTTATTCATAAATTTTTATCCCTTCACATCATGATTATTATAGCGTAGACAAAAAAACTTCAAAAGCTATATGAAAATAAAAATCATTTAAGTATATTTTTATAATTGTAAAATTTTAACAGTATAAAAATGAGTTAAAATTACACTAATATTTTTCATCTCTCCTCTCACTCTCTTTGTATATATATAAAAGTTTTATAAGAAAAGAACTCCATGTGTTTTGATTGTTGAAGGTTTCAACACTTAGCATATCACTTGGATTTCTTAGGGTTAAAATATGAATGCAACTTTACACCTACATGTAGCTGACATCGCAAAGCGTAAGACCTGAGTAAACCTTCTAAATTCAAGTAATGCCTGTTTTAGTAATTAAAATGATTCCATGATGTATAAATAATCTGTGCAACTCTTAATTTAATGTATAATAATATTTGGTGTGTTGTGTTGCGTACAGCAAAAACATAACATTGACGAAGAATAAGTTTGTCGTCTTCTTCACTGGAATAAAATTTGAGGTACACAGATCGGAGCACCACTTGAGATAAAGGTAAGATTCACCGTAAACTAAAAGTCTTCGTCAGTTCGATTAGCTTATAAATAAGGGGTCAAATCAATACTACTATGGGATCAAATCAATCATTGTTACCACTTTTTCAAAAGGTTATTGTTTACATATTAAAAAAGTTGTTACTCTTCACGAAGTTTAATGAATAATACTTTTTAGTTGAATATATTTCCAGTGGGAACAACTAAAATATGCTTTTCTTCAGGTGTGGGGTGGAATAAGGCTTTTGATAATGCCATGGGAAGGAGCAGTGGAAACATCCTCCTACAAACAACAAAGGTGATTTTAATATTCTCCCCATCTTTGTTAAAAGTTGATATAACTTTTCTATCGTTAATTTTTTATCCAATGATTAGGATTACGAAGGAGTAATGGATCCGGATCCTCTCATGTTCACATTCGCTTAAGCGAATGTGAAATGACTTAAGCGAATTTTGAGTGATTTCTTACTTAAGCGGGACTTTTGGCTTAAGCGAAACATTTCTGGGATCCCCGCTTAAGCGACAAAAAATGGCTTAAGCGAATCTTTAATCGCTTAAGCCCGTCCAAGCAAATATCTGTAATTTTAAGCGAATTTGGGACAGAGAAGCATGGATTTTGTGCTGATTACTCGCTTAAGCGCTGTTTAAATCGCTTAAGCGTAAGTGTTTTTTGCTTAAAGCGGATGTAAGCGAATTTTATTAAAATGAAGCGAATCTGGGATAGGGAGCACTGATTCACAGGACTATAATTCGCTTAAGCTAATAAGGATCCGCTTAAGCGAATGGCTCATTGGCTTAAGCCAACTCTGTGATGTTGAAGCGAATTGAAAATGACTTAAGTTAAAATAAGGGCTTAAGCGAATTATGCAGAAAAAGCGAAAATTATGCAGAAAATGATAGCATGTTCTCAAAATGTAAAAGTTTGCAAATTTTGTTGTTAAAGTCAATTTCACTCATCCAGAAACACTTAAATGTGGGAGCAAAACATGGATAAAGATTCCATTCCATTAATGGTGCACAAATGTTCACAATAAAGTTTACCCAAAAAAGAATTCAGTACCACATAGACAAGTCAAAAATAAAAGATACTGAGGATTCCATTCCATTCCATATCATCTAGAAATATAATTATTCATAAGACTTGAAAATGTTAAATGATTCTGCCAGCATAACATGGATAAATACTTCAGTCCATTGTATTAATGAAAGGATAGGAGTTGAAAGCGAAAATATACAGAAAATGAAATCCATGACAACATATCTCAAAATAAATACATCCATAAATGATTTTATAATTGTGGATTGATCATGTCTGCCACGTAGTCGTGCTCATTGAAGTCTTCATTATGTTGTTCATCATTGTTTGTAGCGTTATTCAAAGAATTTTACGCAAATGCGTGGCCGTTGATACCAGACAAGGGAGAGAGGAAGTCTTGGGTTCGGAGGCAAACAATTGCTTATGATAGGGAGGCTATTTTTGCACTTTTGGGTAATCCTATGATCTTACCCGAAGGAGAGATGTGCCAATATCAACAACGTAAAAAGAGATTTTTAGGTTTTGTAGACCAGGAAGTAGCTAATGTCTTATGCATCCCTGGGAAATCCTATGAGACAAATGCTGCTGGAAAGGCAATGAGGTTCAAGAGGCAAAGTTTAAACACTTTGGCACAAATATGGACATCGTTTCTCTTTGCCAACATAGCCCCTACCACACACACCTCAGATGTTCGCATGCCTCGAGCATATTTGATTTATAGCTTCATGGAGAAGTTAACTGTGGACATAGCAGCAATAATTTCAGATGAAATACACCAGTTTGTCATGTCCAACACCTCCTCTACTGCAGCAGCTACCAAACCTTTAGGATTCCCTGCTCTGATCACTGCTTTGTGTGCTTCACAAGGCCTTAGTATTCCCGACTGCTCCAACCAAACAGTTAAATTGAAGAAACCTATAAATTCCCACTTCATAAGAAATTATTGCACTAATCCATTAGAGCATCCTATTCCACCTTCATTTCAGCCGAGCTCATCTGCAGCACCTACAACAGCACCACCACCAACTGCACCATCCATGTCTCACATGCCACATACAGATTCTGCTGTCATACGCCATTTGACTCACATAGAGCAACAAAATGCAGCAAACAACCGAGCTTACATGCAATTGAATGAGACCTTCTACAGGTAAACTTTATTTAAATAATTTTTTTACATATTAATTGAAAATGTTCAACTTTTTTAACATAACCCTCATTTTGTCAATTCTCAAGTTTACATTACACCAACATCATGGAGAGACTTCTGCTTTCCCTTGGCCTACACCTGAATCTTTTGCAAGTATTGTATCTTGGCCTGGAGACAGTCCAACTTTTCCAACCAACCCCCAATTTGCAAAGGATGATATGGCCCAACCAGAGGAAGGAGCTGAGAAAGATATTCAGCTCAATGAACCAGTCGTTGAAGACCAAACACATGCACAAATGGAAGAGGATGACAATAACGCTACAAACAATGATAAACAACATAATGAAGACTTCAATGAGCACGACTACGTGGCAGACATGATCAATCCACAATTATAAAATCATTTATGGATGTATTTATTTTGAGATATGTTGTCATGGATTTCATTTTCTGTATATTTTCGCTTTCAACTCCTATCCTTTCATTAATACAATGGACTGAAGTATTTATCCATGTTATGCTGGCAGAATCATTTAACATTTTCAAGTCTTATGAATAATTATATTTCTAGATGATATGGAATGGAATGGAATCCTCAGTATCTTTTATTTTTGACTTGTCTATGTGGTACTGAATTCTTTTTTGGGTAAACTTTATTGTGAACATTTGTGCACCATTAATGGAATGGAATCTTTATCCATGTTTTGCTACCACATTTAAGTGTTTCTGGATGAGTGGAATTGACTTTAACAACAAAATTTGCAAACTTTTACATTTTGAGAACATGCTGTCATTTTCTGCATAATTTTTGCTTTTTCTGCATAATTCGCTTAAGCCCTTATTTTCGCTTAAGCCATTTTCAATTCGCTTCAACATCACAGAGTTGGCTTAAGCCAATGAGCCATTCGCTTAAGCGGATCCTTATTAGCTTAAGCGAATTATAGCCCTGTGAATCAGTGCTTCCTGTCCCAGATTCGCTTCATTTTAATAAAATTCGCTTGCATCTGCTTTAAGCGAAAAACACTTACGCTTAAGCGATTCAAACAGCGCTTAAGCGAGTAATCTGCACAAAATCCATGCTTCTCTGTCCCAAATTTGCTTAAAATTACAGATATTCGCTTGGACGGGCTTAAGCGATTCAAGATTCGCTTAAGCCGTTTTTTGTCGCTTAAGCGGGGATCCCAGAAATGCTTCGCTTAAGCCGTTTTTTGTCGCTTAAGCGGGGATCCCAGAAATGCTTCGCTTAAGCCAAAAGTCCCGCTTAAGCGAGAAATCACTCAAAATTCGCTTAAGCCATTTCACATTCGCTTAAGCGAATGTGAACATGAGGCTCATGTTCCCGCCAGAACATGAGAGGATCCGGATCCAAGAGTAATCTAAAAAATTCTTTACATAACACAAACAACACAACCGTGATAATACTGGATAATACTTTTCTTCTTGATTAATGAAATCAACAACGTGTTTAAACAAGGTCTTGGCTATGTTAGTAGTTGAAGATATGAAAAATTCAAGAATTTCGTAAAATTAAATCTTTCTTTTTAGTTTCACCCCACAATTATAGTTCCTCCTAATTCCACTAAGTGATCATGAGTAGGACTTTGGTCATAACATAATCATCGACTGATCTAAGATGTATTCCAATATATAAAGGGATTTAAATAGATATTAACTATGTTTGAAAAGTTTTGAATCGATTGATAAGTCTAATTATAATATCTTGATTGCTAACAGTAATGCATTATGAACTTATGTGTGTCGTCCGCTAATATACGACTAATTAATATTTGTATCAAAATTATTTATGAGATCATTCCATTCTTGATACCCATATGTCAACCATTGATTAAAGGATCGTCACATCCTCCATCGATAAACAAAATTCTATCACAATTTGTTTAGGGTAAGAAAAATTTTTCAAGTTATAAAATTATGTTAGAAGATTTACTTTTTTAGGAGTCTTGAGAGTAAAGAAAGAGTCTTTGCATGCTGAAAAAACTATATTTCGAAAAGTTTTAGAAAGTCAAAGAAAGAGTCTCATTTTTTATTAAAAAGTAGGTTCGAACCCAAAAAGTATTGGAAGGTTCTTTGAGAAAAACCTTAATTTTTGTCAAAAATGTCATATTTCGAGTTGTTTTAGAAGTTTTTGTCACACCCTAGATTTCTCTCAAAACTGCTCAAAAGACAAGAGAGTAGCAGAAAATTATTCTAAGTTCACAAGACTGAAGGCCTTTTCGAAGAGTTTTTGAGAAATCTTTTAGTCCCTGGACTGAGAATAGCTAAAATTGGTTAAAAATTAAGATTGACCAGAAGATTATTCTAAGTCCACAAAATTGAAGGTCTTTCGAGGAGTTTTTGAGGGTTTTAAGTCCTTAACATACCATTTTGCTCAAAAATCAAAAAGTGATTAGAAAATATTCTAAAGTCCACAAACTTGGATTAAACTCTAGATTTCTCCTAAAATTGCTTGAAAAACAGGAATGAACAGAGAAAATATTCTAAGTTTACGAGAATAAAAGAGCTCTCAGATTCTCCAGAATTAGTAAAAAAATAGAAATCAAGAGAGAAATGATTCTAAGACCATAATGCTAAATGAGCCTCTTAGATTCTTCTCAGAATTGCTCGAAAAATAGAAAAAAAAAAAGATTCTAAGTCTATAAAAGTAATGATAAACCCAAAAAGTTATTACAAGACTCAGAAGCGATTACTAACAGTTACTACCAGATAAAGGTTCAATAACACAAAGAAAGATTATGGGCAATAGCAGTTATGAAAAAATCACAACCGACAGCATGATCAGAGCCAGTCGTGGATAATGGGCAGCACTTGAAGACCGATTAGTGTCCGCAAACAAAGGAGAACGATAGTAGTTTCCCTTACCTATAAATACATCAGAGCTTTACTTTCCAGAGGATGACTTTTTACATCTAGATACCGCACCTAAAAATCTTTGCATGCTGAAACCTTACATCACGCCAAACACCAGCTCCCTAGAGACACACAGTTGTCGTTGTTCATTGTTGCTTAGGAATTGTACGTTTATTTTCCTGCACATTTACATTTTTGTATTTAGTTCTAGTTCATTTTACTTATTTCTTTTACTACAATTTGGTTCTCGTTTAACACATTTCTGTAAAAACCTTTATGCTTAAGTCAGTTCTGCGTAATTATTATTTGTTATTTCGGTTTAATCCTCTATTATTTGAGTATCACATTAATAACACACTTAAAAAACTCAAAAAAATTTAAATCTAGTCTCCAGATTGTTCTTGAATTATTTGTTTACAAACTGTTATTTTTTACCATAAATCCAGTTACACCATTTTCTTACTCTCTGCATCACTTTTACTTATCTCCACCTTCATTCTTTAGAACCTTGAAATTAAGACCAGAGTTAAGAGCATGTAACTTTTAATGTATGTAGTGTCCAATGTTAAGCTGTCACCAAACAAGATCACCTTGCCAAGAATAATCGGGTCACCAAACAAAAATACTTGCCAAGAATCATATACTCTGAGTATGTTCTATTGCTAAGCTCTAATGACAGAGACAACAAGTTAACCTTAGCAATAAGATTGTTCGGGAAGTTATGGTAACCTATGGAGCCGGATTTCATCATCTATTATTAACTATCAGATTAAAACAAATTAAATCAACGGTCAAAAAATATAGAGAAGTCATCATTCAGCTTTTCAAAAAGCCATATTTCAAATACTTCTAAACAAGATAAGAAGGATATTAGAATCACCCACAACATACACTTCATATCTATCTCAAAATAATAATCATATTTGAATAATGGAGAGGAAAGAAGTAAGGAATTTTTGTCAGAGATCAATTACAATGTTAATTTATGAATAATGTTTTTGATATATTTTTTTTAAATTTATTAAAAACTATAAAAAATACGCGTTCTTAAATTAATACATTTTTTATATTTTTAAATTTTTAATAAAATATAACTACTAATAAAAAAAAAGTGTGTTAACCTTATATTTTATTATATAATCTATTAGTTTCGTGGTAATAAATGATTATGTGCTTTTGAGAATTTTACTTTTTAAATTATATCATGGTTCGTAATTATGCTGCTAGCAAGCAATAAAGGTGCTATAATATATCTTAATTGTATGTGCATTTTTTCCCATGATGGGCAATCAATCTTTCACATTTGACATAGTTGGAAATCATTTAAATGATACGAAATATTCAATCATGCGAAAACTTTAGATTCCAAAAGCATAATTTCGAAGGCAAGTGAATATACGACATTTGAGTAAACATAGAGTTATAGATAGAGGGATTCGGATCCTCTCATGTTGTGGCAGGAACATGATTCTCATGTTCAAATTTGCTTAAGCGAATTTTGAATGACTTAAGCGAATTCAAAATAGTTTAAGCGGATTTAAAATAGCTTAAGCGAATTATGCAAAAAAAAAATTATGTAGAAACTAACAGCATATTATCGAAGGATAAAATTTTACAAAATTTATTATCAAAATTAATTTTACTCATCTAGAAACATTTAATTGTAACCGCAAAACATGAATAAAAACTTCATTTTATTCCATTCCATTAATGGTACACAATTATTTACAATGAAATTTACCCAAAAAAATTCATCAATACATAGACAAGTAAAAAATAAAAGAAGTTGAGACATTCTATTCTATTCCATTGATATCAAATATCATCCGAGAATAAATGGAAGAAGAATTTTCATTCTCTCTCATTTATTCCCAAATGATATTTGATATGAATGAAATGAAATAAAATGTCTCAGCTTCTTTTATTTTTGACTTGTCTATGTATTAATGAGTTTTTTTTTTGTAAATTTTATTGTGAATAATTTTGTATCATTAATGAAATGGAATAAAATGGAACTTTTATTCATGTTTTGCTGTTACAGTTAAATATTTCTGGATGAGTAGAATTAACTTTGATAATAAATTTTGTATAAATTTTATCCTTTGATAACATGCTGTTAGTTTCTACATAATTTATCTTTTTTTTACATAATTCGCTTAAACCATTTTAAATTCGCTTAAGCTATTTTGAATTCGCTTAAGCCATTCAAAATTCGCTTAAGCGAATTTGAACATGAGAGTCATGTTCCCGCCACAACATGAGAGGATCCGAATCCATAGATACAGGGTACGTTAGTCTGATTTTTAAAAAGAGTTTTTTTTTTAATTTAAAATATATGTAAATCATTTAAATATAAAAAGTAGATATTCAATACTGTACTGCTCCCAAACGCTCATTTGCTCTGAAATTTGAAGCACAGAATGAAAATATCTGGTGAATAATTATAGTATATCAGATTCTGACCAAAGATAACGAGAATGCTTATAGAAAATCTACTTACATATCATTTAATTTTCTGGCTCCAAACGCTCGTCCAAAAGTTATGGCCACGGACAGAAGCTGACTAGCTGAGCAATCACAGGCATTCATCAACGGGCCAGAAATTATATACCTTCATGAAATGCCTCGCTCACTGCATAAAAAATCTCAACTCTAATTTCCCTTTTAACTTTTTTAATGGCTTGTAAATTTTTTTGAGAATTTATTTAACTTAATTGTAAATAAATTTATTTATAAATAGGTCATATTTTTAATTAAATACAAAATATTATTAATATGCTAGTGTGACACCTGTCTCGTGATTAACGTATAATTAAATATTAAAAATATAATATATTTACAATGTTTAATTAATATGTAATATATTATTTAAAGTATTACTATAATGTGTATTAAAATTAATTTTAATTGATCGAGCATATTATTTTATAATAAGATTGAATTTAATTATATAAAAGTGGATACTAAAAAAATATAAATAACAATACATAATCAATGTAAAGACAAAGAAATTGAATAAAAAATTATAAATATTTTATTAATTTAAACTTTAAAATACTTCTTTATATATAATTTTTTAATAATATTTGACAATTTATCATCTTTATTACATATCGATGCTTACAAATCTTCCTTATTTCTTATCATTGAATAATAACATCTAAAGTAGGAGATAACATAGCTCTATCTTGAAAATATTTTAAGATTGACACTTCTATAAAAAAAAATATAAGAAAGGAAATTCTTTAGTGCGTGTGCGTGTATGAGATTATCTTTAATACCTCTTTTTTTATTAAATGCACAACTTTTTTTTCCTTTATTTGATATTCATAATCTATCTTCAGTATTTCGCATAAATTATCTCTATCTTTTTGAGAAGTATGTACCACTCTCTTTCTCACTTCTAGTGCACCCAATATAAAGTCCTCACATGTCATTCTCCATTCTTATTCCAAGCTAATATTATTGCAGTGAATTAAAAGATAGTCATGATCAAAATCCTTTAAAACTGATACTCTAGCGCCTTGGAACTCACCATAGTTAAAAGGGCATTTTGAGTCATGTGTACCCAAGCAGTCTCAAGTGTTGTAATACTTGCACATCACACAACTTGCATGACATTAAACTTACGGCTAAGTAGCCCTTTTCAATGATTCATGTTAAGGCAATGATGAAATCCCAATAGAGAGAGTAAATGAATACCTATATAACATAAGGGAATCTCTAAGCCTCAGGTAAATTACTCATTTTTCCTTACCTTATATATAAAACTTATTCTAAATCCTTTCTCACTTGAACATTGTAGTATTTCCTTGTCGGAGGCACGAGTCCTATTAGTTAAAGCGTTAGGAGCGATATTAAGCCAATTCTTTCAAAAAACCACTTGAAACCGCAATAAGAAATAGACAATGAAAAAAACACAGTAAAAAAATCATAAAAACCCTATTAATTATATCTATAATAGATGTGAATTGCTCGGTCGAGACATCTAACAAAATTTTACTAGAGAAATATTTCTCTGTAGATTCTACTAAACTCTATAGATGACTTAGAAACTCTTGTCCAAAGCTCTAACCTAACTGCTTGAAACATAGAAATCTTTGATTGTTATGTTAAAATTATTAGAATTGAGTGTGAATTGACTTTACATGAAATGAAATATGAGCAAGTTAAAAATTTATAAAGAGATGTACCCATTGCCTTTAAAATTTTAAAATTACATTACATTGTCCTACCCATTACCCATTACAAGACTCTCTACCTAAATACTCTCAAACCCGACAAAAATGACTACTTGTCCAATAAATATATAGATGAGGTTGCACATTGAAGGGATCTTGTCAAAATGGGACTCTCACCCAAGACCATAATTGCCTTAAAATATTATTTCGAAATGACACTCCCACTTCTCTTCACCGATTCAATGTACATGTAACAAATCCTCAAATTGGGGGGCCGCCCTTAACGTCACGCGACCTTTACGACCACTTAAGATGGTTTCTTTTGCATCACATAAAACGAATGTAATAATAAGAAAATGGAGAGAATTTCCTTGACTTTGGTGAACAACAACTCAACACTTCATAAAAAATCTCATCCGTTTGGGTGCACCTTTGAGGGGGCGAGGTGAAGATGCAACACCATCTTGACTTGGAAGTTGGTGAGAGGGACTTGGAAAACAAATAACTGTACATGTAAATAAAATCATTTGACATGTCCCTCATATCACAGATACACGACCTATTGGTCTTGGAACCTCAATCATATAGTCACCTTTATAGCAATTCTCTCTACACATTTCTAGATGCTCCTTCAACACAACTTCATCCTTGGTCGTATAGAAAGTGAGAGTCCCTATAACTTCCTCTTCCACGCTAGATCTAATAAGGGCGTCTACCTCAACCATGGTATAATGATATCGACCCTATCCTTCTTCACCATCTATCATGCAATGCACGACAAAATAAAAGTTTACATAAGTAAACCATCTGTTGTCACCTGCTGTAATAAGCCCACATGATGCGTGCCCCTATCACGGTATGTACGTGGTACCAAAGAAATCCTCATTGCGGCACACATTTTGTGAGTAGTAGTCATAAACTACCTTTTGAGGTGGTGAGAAAGCATAAATTTTCATAGAATCATAACCAAAAACAATTGTCGTCATTACACGTTGAGCAAACAAAAGGAATCACTCCAATGAACAACCCATATACTAATGAGCAAAACGAAAATTCTCAATGACATGTGGCCCTTTATAAAAGCCTCAAACGTAAAGACATTATTAACTTTTTTCATATGACCAAATTAAACCATTATGAATGACATATGAAGGGTCATAATCATGCATGATTACACATTTAATGCACACAGTTCAAAGGCGGCTAAACCAATAGACACACAACACATGGTGTGGCTTTAACAATCATTAGAAATTTGAAACCTCTCGCCAACTATACATCTCCATAGACATTGAAACGAGCCTGGCAAAAAACAAAGACCATCAACGTTCACCCAACATCACTTCTAACTCAACACCACATCTCAATTTGAAGCTATAAAGTAAAAGCCCAAGTCAAAATAGACTCGAACCTCACTTCAAGCCACAATGCTTCTAAAAAACATGTCTCCATCACTTTGCAATAATGGTAAGCCAAGGGGTAACTATTTTGTAGTGATATTATTGACATTGGATTGAAAAACAACCATAGTTAAAATCCCTCAAAGTGTCTTAGAACCCATTGCAGTCAAAAGAGCATCACATGTATCCAAGAAACCTCGTTGTAAAACATTTCAAATCACACAACTTGCATGCTTAAAACTTGGTATTAATGTCAAATTCATTGCTATGCAGTCACTTCTCAATTATTCATGACAAGACAATGATGAAAACCTCGTACAAAGAGTAAAATAAATGTTTATATAAATGAAGGTAAACTCCATACCTTAAATACGTTAGTCATTTTTCTTTGTTATATAATCTATTTTAAACTCTTTTTCACTTGGTCATTTGAATGTTTTTTTTTTATAAGAATTTCACCAATTCACTTGACTTCCCTAACCACCTAAGCACACCACTACATCAAAACAATGCTTGCTGTTAAACATTTTTTATATTGGAGGTGTGCACCATTGCCCCTTAAATTGTCAAGGACCTCAAAACACAAATTTATGGTGTAAGAATTGCCACAAATGCACGACTTGCTTTCGTGAAAATCACGACACCAACGTCTTGTGACATTTTCGACAAAAGTTCTTGAACAAAATTACACCAGGTGGTACTCATCTTGGCTTGAAAAGTTGAACGTCTTGTCCTCCTCCATGGAATGATAGATTTGTTTTTACTTTTTTTCAAGAAAAAGTTGAGAGCGTGCAAGAGCATGACTAACAACCAAGAACTCGTAGAAGAGGATTTAGAGGTGATGTGATATAATAATAAAGGACAAATATATAGACCTTGTTGAAGGAAAAAAAAAGAATATTAATTTGTTTTGACATTAATTTTTTTAAGATAGAGGCGGAGAAACGAAAAACTTCAAGGATAATTTTGATTTAAAAAAAAATAGCATAAAAATTGCTATTACCAAAAACAAGGGTGTAAGAAGTAATTCTAAACTGACCTATTAGGCCTAAAGAGTATTCTTTTAAAACTCAAACTGGATCTAGTTTGCGAACAAAAGTAAATATGAACCATTTAATTAATTAAACTTTTTAAGAAATTTGAATTTGACATTTTATTGAATATACTGAGCCAAGTTAGGCCTCAAACAGATTGGGCCAAACTTTTAGATATATTTTCCGGTAAAAAAATTTAGAAATAAATAAAATAAGTGTCCTCAAGATTTTATCATATGCATATTAGAGTAATAATAATGTTGATACCATACTTTCATGATTCTTATACACGCGACTACTTTTCACGAAAATTAATATATGCAATTGGAGGGGTGATTCTACGGTTCTTCCGTTTTTTTTTTTTTAGTAAATTTTAAAAGAATTAAGAAATTAGATTGTATATTAAATTGATAGTTAGGATTGAAATAGAAAAATAAAACACCTAATGAATAGCCTGCTTTTATTGTTAGTCATATCAATGTTATTCATCCAGTCTTATTTATTTTGCACCGTTAGAGAAGATGAAAAGTCATTAAAAAAAGACAAACATTGGAGAAGAAGTGTTACTTTGTATTATACTTTAACTTACTATATCATTCTTGTTCTATCTATGTTCATCAACCATTAGTTTGCAATTTAACTAGCTCTTTGTATATCTATTTTCATTCATAATCATTAGAGAAGAGAAGATGAAAATGAAGAATAGAAAAGATATAAAATGAAAAATGGAAAAGACGTAAAGAAAAAAAATAAAAAACTTTCTACATCAATTTTCTCATAAAAAAGACTTAAAAAGTATATGTATGTTAAAAAAAAATGTAACTTTCTACATTGTTCTCTTAAAGAATTATAGAAAGCTTTTTATTTTTTAAATGTTATTTTCTACATTGATTACATGAGAGAATGATGTAGAAAATATGACTTTTTTCTTTATTAAATATACTTTTTACATATGCTATCTTAAAGAATCGATTAACAGATGTAAAACGTAGCAACTTAAGAAATGTTACTTTCTACATCGGTTGTCTCAAAGAATTGATGTAAATTATATTTTTTTAAAAGAACTACTTTCTACGTCGGTTTCATCACAGGACCAATGTAAAAAATAGTAAAAAATTTTGAATAGTATTATTTTTAACGTTGTAAACTTTAAAAGTGTATAACTTTTGATATAAAACTTGAATATATGCAAATTATATGTTTATTTCATATAACTTTTTGAGATTTGTCCAAATTTTTTTAATTATTTTTAGTGTTTTTTTCATAGTTTTTTGGGTAAAGAGTTCTATTATTAATATTGAAGAAAGAAAGGAAAAAGATAAAAAGAAGACAATGAAGAATATAAACATAACAAGAAAGAGAAATTACCAATATATTCCTTCTTAAATGTAACTTGTATTACCAGTTTTTAGTCTTTCATTTTTAACCATCCAATTTTGATCAACGATCCATAATATTTAAAAGCTTTTAAAAAATACATTTTTATCTTCCTTTTTACAAAAGAAGAAAGGACATTAGAATCATCCCAACTGGAATGCTACTCTACTCTAATTAAATATGGCCTTAAACATTGAAATATCAAGTTACCATAATGAAATTTTACTAGTTAAAATATATGGACAAGATGTCAAGATGTAAATAAATTTATCGACCAAAGATATTTTATCAATCTCTAAAGAAAAATTGAGGTACATTGATTAAGTTAATTTATTTTGTGATTTTGAATTTAAATTATAATAAATTTAGTAACATTAAATACTTAAAAATAAAAATTCATCTCAAACAAAATAAATTTTAGTTAAAAATATTTGTGGTTTTAAACAAAAAAGAAAAAATTGAAGTACTTATTTATATATTGTTTAAGAAATTAATAAATAAATTTTTAAAATTATATTAAAATTATGTAAACAAGTAAAATTTTTAATTTTTTAAATATTTTTTATTTCTAGTTCTTTAACTAATAAACTAGTGTACTGGTTAAAATTAAACAAAAAAGCCACTGTTAAGAAATTAAGAAGAGAACGAAGGAGAAAAACTATTGGGATCATGTTCCTTTTAAGTTAAGAAAATGCTATTTTCTTTAATACAAGTTAACATTTGGCCATTTGGGTGGGTAACAAACAAATGAAATAAAGAATGCAGAAAACAGTGACGTAAATATAAGCAA
The DNA here is from genome assembly GCF_003935025.1 of Abrus precatorius. Taxonomy (NCBI): domain Eukaryota; kingdom Viridiplantae; phylum Streptophyta; class Magnoliopsida; order Fabales; family Fabaceae; genus Abrus; species Abrus precatorius. The sequence goes on along the minus strand of NW_020874292.1, from coordinate 26,620,754 downwards.
AAGCATTACAAGTTTTGAGGAACAGAAGTAGCAGAGCCAATATCCACTACTGTCATCTTGTCTCTCCTCCAAGTCCTATCCTTTCTTAAACCTTAACGAGCCACAAATTTTGGTAACAAACAAAACAGAGAAATTCATAAAAATATGTTAAAGATAAAACCTCTTCCGAGACACTTACCTGTCCCATCTCACAGTTCAATCCTTCTTCCTTCCTCTCTGAATCATGAACAAGACAACAATTCTATCTCAGCACAGAAATCCAAAATAAAATTAACCAAAAATAAATTCAACAAAATAATAATAATATACCAAAACCAAAAGAAAGACCAAGGGAAGCAAAAAGAAACATGTTGGTGATTGAATCGAGTGGTTCGAACGTGGATCTTCCCGAGGAGTTGGTGCAAGTTCTACCATCTGATCCTTACGAGCAACTCGATGTGGCCCGCAAGATAACCTCCATTGCTCTTTCGACACGTGTTAACGCGCTCCAATCAGAGTCGTCTGCTCTACGCGCCGAGCTCGCCGACAAAAACAGGCTCATCGCGGAGCTCCAGTCTCAGGTGGAGTCCATCGACGCGGCTCTATCCGAAGCCGCCGATAAGCTCGCCCGAGCTGACCAAGACAAGGTTTGAACCGCGCCCTGAACCCGGTTTAGTTTTTTTTTTTTTTTTAATTTAAACTTTTGTTTTGGTTGAGTTACAGGAGAGCTTACTGAAGGAGAAGGCTTCGCTTTCGAACACAGTGAGAAAGCTGAGCAGAGATGTGTCCAAGGTGCTAATTACGTTCTAACAAATTCTGAATTTTGATTTTAATTTGTTCAGCAATTTCTTTGTTGGATTGATGGGTTCTCAATGCAAATTGCATGCAGTTGGAGGTTTTCAGAAGGACGCTTATGCAATCACTTCAAGAGGATGAAGATAATTCTGTATCTTATTATTGTTTTGATCTTCTCTTGGCTTGATTTATTACTTTCGTGTTCTGCTAATGTTCTGAAATATGGGATGAAAGAGTATTAAAATATATAATCCTTGACAAATTTCAGAATAAATTGAACTTTACAAAGCCAGGGATTAAAATAATTAAAGCTTCTAATCTATGCTTATATTTTGCTTCCTAACAGATTGATTATCAAATATTAAAGTTCATGATAACTTGTCTTTCGAAATACTCTGTTCTCTCTAAATACTCTGTCGTGAGTAGTAGCACGAGGGGTGTACAAATTTTAACGTTAAATTTTATTAAAAATTATAAAAATATGAATAAAACTCATTAAATTAAAAGTTAGACTTATATTGTTTATAATTTTAATATTAATAAATTTCAATTAATAATAAAAAATATGTTACTAATATTTTCCTTCATAGCATTGAAATGCTATTTAAATAGACACTATTGCGGTAACATTTGTTGTGCACTGTGCAGCCGAACATTACTGCAAAGTTGCAAAGGGAAGCAAGTATCACTTCCACATCGACGCTTGGAGGTACTTTCAAGTTTCAACTCTTCTGCTATTCACCTTTCCATATCTATGTTTATATCATTTACTGTTTTACACTATTTACTTAATTTATTTTATGCAATAAGGTATCAATCTTTATTGCAGATGAAGAAGCTTCACTGCCCCCTTCTAGATCTTCTTCAATGCGGATCAATATTTCTGATACGGGAAATTATTTTGCTGAGGATCGTGAGTATGATGGTGTGTGTTATCATCTAATGAGGGAATAGTATATATAAATGTATCATTGTGTATAATAAAATACGCAGGATGGTGCCTCTATTATTGAAAAGTTAACAATTGCATGTGTGTGTGTATTCTTGATCACATTGCTTTTCTTTTTTCAATTTGCAAATTGCAGCTGCAAGATTTCGAGCATCACATAATTTGCTCTTAGCATCTCAAAGTAGCACCCCTCGCATTACTCCCCCTGGTTCCCCTCCTAGTTTTTCTGCATCAGGATCACCAACAAGAACATCTAAGCCTGTGTCTCCGAGGCGCCATTCCATTTCCTTTTCAAACTTCAGAGGAATGCATGATGATAGGCATGGCTCAATGTCAAGCTCAGACACAGGGTCACAAACTGGTGAGACCTTCCAAATCCTTGCTTTAATTGTATTTGTTCTAGCAATTCTTTTCATTTTTAAATTAAATTTTTATAATAACACATGCCTTTGGAACACTGATTATAAAATCATTTAAAAGAAAATTTTTATTAAAATTTATGTTAAGAATGCAGTAAAAATGACCAGGGAGTGCCTTGTTATACTTCTTAACATAATTTTACTTTTGATTCCTTAATTAGTGTCTTTAGGGATATGTTTAGTATTTGCCTTAAAAAAATGGTTCAGTTGGTCACTTAATACTGGATTACTTTCCTGAATTTTTCATGCATATGAAGTTTTCTTTTTTATTGTTTCAGGACGAACACGGGTTGATGGAAAAGAGTTCTTTCGCCAAGTCAGGTGAGGGTGCTTGTATTTGAACTTGATTTTGAAAAGCATGAAGTTCTACTGAACTATGCCAACATCAGTAACAGGACTTCAATCTGGTAGCACGAATGTTACATTGTGTTTGAAGCCTAACTTAGTATTCTTTATTGATTGTCCCCTGTTTGTTATTATTAGGAGTCGTTTGTCTTATGAGCAGTTTGGTGCATTTTTAGCAAATGTTAAAGAACTCAATTCTCATAAACAAACCAAAGAGGTAAACTTTCCTATTTCCTTCCCCTCCTGTGTGTCTAAATTTCAGTTAATTGTCACCTTTTGAGTGTTTGTAAAATTGCAGGAGACACTACAGAAAGCTAATGAGATCTTTGGGCCTGAAAACAAGGACCTCTATGCAATATTCGAGGGATTGATTACTCGCAATGTCCATTAACATTGCCTTGCGGAAATTTTTATTACTGAGGTTTTGTTCCATAGTTTGTAACAACTCATATGTACTTTAGTATTACTGCGTGATTAAGTATTCTTTGAATCTTTAAGCCTGTAAATTTGAATTGAGGAATGACTTTTCTTGACAAGATGACACGGTGATCTTTATATATACTATATCTCGATTTAGACAAATATTTAGAAAAATTATTAAAAAATACTATAAAAAATAAATAAAATTTTTGTTATAAAATAAAAAACAACTCATCTCCTCAAAAACTTTAGAAAAATTAAACGAGAGATTTTAAAAAATTTAAAGAGATAAATTATTTTTAATTTATAAAATAATTTTTATTTATTTTTTATATTGATTTTTTATAAAGACTCTTCTAAAAATTTATCCAGACTAAACTCATGTAGTAGATATATACTATATTTTTGCTTAACATGGGTATAATTATTGCTTATTTTTAACACTTATTTTAACTTTTATTAGAATTTTTTATTTGATATTTTATAAGAAGAATAAAAATGTTAACAAAATATTTTTCAATGAAAAATCACATGAGGCTTCAAATCCGATTGAGAAAGTGTGAAACTTGGTATTCATCGTGGATTTTTCATCTGCAAGAAATCGATATGCTTTAAAAGTGAACCACTTTCAAGATTCTTAAAATCTATCACGTGCAAGAACCCATTAAGAGAAACTTCAATAAAGGTATCTTAAAGATTTTTCATAAATAAGCAATGGTTGCAGCGATACAGGAGCGAACGTGCCAACTAAATATAAGCAATCGTTCCTTATTTAGGCTACACTTATTTATATCATTTTTTTGGTCCAAGCAATTGTGATATAAAGATTAACGTTATTGGTGAGCTATAAAGACGTACAACTCATTTTGTAAATTTTTTAAAATTATACTACTAGAGATGAACAAATTTGAAGTTTAATACTTTTATTTTTCTTTAATTAAAGTTAAAATTTTATTTTAATATATAACTCACGTAATAAAATTTAATGAGATCTATAATGATACTTTAATTTTTTAATAAAATAATGATATTTTAATTTTGATGGAAGAACATCACTAAAATATTCATAATACTTATATTTTATCCAGAATAAAAAATAATAATGCATTATACTTAGTTACATGTAAAAATTATAAATTAAACACTTGACTCTCTTCTTTTCTTTTTTGGGTCTGAAAACACTTGACTTTAAGCATCGTTGGAGATGCTTATTTGATTTCCAAAAGAAGGAAGGCCAAGCTGGGATTGTACATTGCAAGGATCTAAACCCTAAAAAAAGACAAATTGAACAAAGACATTTTTTCCTCCTGAAGGTTGGCTCACTTTCTTCATCTGAAAGCAAGGCTTTTGGTTAAGTGTTTCCACAACCCCATAAACCTTCATCTCATTTGTTACAAATGAATTACTATCGACAAAGGATTAGGAATATCCTGTGTTTTTTGAGTAAAAATATACACAAACAGATTCTTTCCACATTTTCCTACATACATATATGTGCAATTTTTAAATATTTGGTAATTATTCTTTGCAACAACTCCATCGTAAGTGTTCTTATACATGTTTCTCAAGTTTTATATTTATTGTCGAAAGCATGAAACAATTATTCTCTTTTACTTGGGAACGGGCACGGTGGAGTTTCATAATTATTCTTTAACTTATTAAATTTTGCATAATATAGTTATACGTTGGATAGCTATAATTTTCATTCCAACCTATTATAATATTAAAATTTGATTTAAATACATGTTATCTAATTACAAATTGTCATATAATATATATATATATATATATATATATATATATATCGTTATTTTTTATAATAATTAATATAAAAATTATATGTAAACAATAAATCAAAATTGAACTCTTAATATTGTCTAAAGCCAGTTGTTACGTGACAAATAAAATGCCATTAGTTGGCTTCATTTCCTCGTGGCAAAGACGTGGGAGGGGATAGAGAGGATGCTCATCCGTACGTCCAAGTTCATAAGCACTTAATTAATTAAATTTGACTATTTTTTTTAACAAATTTTGTACACTAACATCTTTTTCCATTTAATATTTGTTTTATGTGAAGGGAAAAGAAAAATCAAAATTGCATTTAGAAGAAACAATGAATGACCAACTAACTAAAGCCGTTTTTGGGGCATAAAAAATCGGTACGAAGTAATAACAACGTTGTAGTATCATCGTAGGAAAGAGGACGGCACAGAAAAATCATGCCAACCGCTACTTTCATGTCTCTCTTCCTCTTTCTCTTCTCTTCCTCTCTGACTCTATATGCGTGAGCGTCATTCCCGTGGCTACCCTTTTGGTTCTCGGAATTGAAACTTGTCTACCCTTCGCACCATGAACGATGAACAACAATCACAAGCTTCCCAGAGGTAACTTAGTTTCCCTATTTATTTATCCATGCAACGTTTTCATCTTTTGCATGGTCTGTTTATTTGTGTTTCAATTTGTATTTTTAATGTTTCCTTCTTCATCATCATCATCATCGTCGTCGTCATAATAATAATAATAATAATAATAATAATAATAATCTATCAATGCAACATTGTAAATGCACTCATTTTTTTACATTATTACTTCTTGGTTGCAACTTCTGAAAAATGTCATTTTCTTCCAAGTTTTCAACCATGTTGTCTTGATGTTGAATTGATATTTCTTTGGGATACTTTAGTCTTTTGGTTTTAGCCCATGTTTTTTTCACTACATTTTGGGTAGTCGGTGGCTTTTGATCATACATGGGTTAATGGAATTTGTTTTTAGCATGTGTGGTCATGTCCATTGTGTCATATTCCTTGTTGTTTGCTGACAAAGAAGATTATTTTGGCAGCAATGGCGTCCACAAGATAGAAAAGAAACAAATAGCTGAAATGGAGAGAAATTCTTTTAGAGGCAGAAGACCACGACCCGGGTTTTCTGATTCATTTTCAAACATTGGTAACTAAAATTGCCTCTCTCTTATTTTCTGTTTTATAACAGGTTGAGTTGAAACTTACTCTTTCAAGATAATATGGTTTATTGTTTATTATATTAAAACTGAAATGCACACCATAATAGACATGACAGCTCTAGAAATTGAAGAGGGAGGTTCTCATGAGTACTCTCCTAGAGGGCACGAATCTGATACCCCAAGTTCAAGGGCCAGCACTTCTGATTCGGAGAGTCAAGGATCCTTAAGAAGCAATTCACCTAATAACAATAATCAGTGGCGTGGCTTCTTTAAATTATTGAAGAAAGGATCCCAAATGCCCTTCCAAACTTTTCATCCACTTAAAAATGTTCCAAAACTTACTAGAAGAAAGAGCAAAAGAATCAGGGAGGAGCTGATTCCATCTCTGAATTCACCGGCCCTTCAGTCATCTTTTGACAGTGAGTTTGCCTGCTTCAAATCTTCTTGGAAAAATTTCACTCTCTCTGAGATCCAGACTGCAACCAACCACTTTAGCCACGGTATGCAATTCTTTTGTTAGGAAATCCATTAAGCGCGGGTTTGGAATATTGCTTAAGTAAGTGCTTATTTAGTAATTTATTTTTAGATAATATTTTATATCAGAAATTCAATGATGAAATTTATTGGAATAAGATGAAAATTGCTTATTTTGACTTGTTATGCCAGACAAGTTATTGATAGAAGCTAAAAACACTTATGTGAGTTATAAGTTATTTTTTATATATTATTCGTAACTTTTTTTCAAGTAGTCCTTAAATTAAACTATTGGATAAAAAGGGTATTGGAATTATAGCTATGATATTTTAGCACATCAAAGCAGCTTTGAAAGAAAACTTTTTTATAATGGCATCATGCTTTCTAAGCTGATAAGTTATTTTATGTGTTTTTTTAAGATAATTTGATTGGGGAGGGAGGCTATGCTGAGGTTTACTTGGGCAAATGTGAAGATGGAAATTTTGTTGCCATTAAACGGTTGACAAGAGGGACCCAAGAAGAAATGACTGCAGATTTCTTGTCTGAGCTTGGAATTATAGTGCATGTGGACCACCCCAATATTGCTAGATTGATTGGATATGGTGTTGAAGGGGGAATGTTTCTAGTTCTTCAATTGTCTCCACATGGTAGCTTGTCATCCATACTTTATGGTATGCTAACTATCCATTTTATAAGTTTCTGGAATGCTTTACAAATTTTGGAAAAAAAATGAGGTTATAACTGTTTTCTTCCCTTGCATGATTTCAGGACCTAGAGAAAAACTGAATTGGAGCGTTAGATTTAAGATTGCTTTGGGAACTGCTGAAGGCCTTCGCTATCTGCACGAGGGATGTCAAAGAAGAATCATTCACAAAGATATCAAGGCTTCTAATATACTGCTCTCGGAGGATTTTGAGCCTCAGGTGCCTCTTGAGCCTGACAAATCTGACTATGGAATGTGGAATTTTAAGTTATTATGAACTTCTTATGCTCTAATTCTATATCAGATTACAATCTTAATTATTTCATCGAAGTTTGTGGGTACAATTTTAACATCGATCTTACACCAGATATCTGATTTTGGGCTTGCAAAGTGGTTACCTGATCAATGGACTCACCATACTGTGTCAAAAGTGGAAGGCACATTTGGGTTTGTATATTTAACATCTTCACAAGTTTTCTCTGTGTACAGTAATTATATATATTTTTTCACCTATTAATTTATCCTTTTATTTTTTGTTTTCTTTTTGCAATAACCTTGGATGATGCTACAACAGCTACCTTCCTCCTGAATTCTTCATGCATGGTATAGTAGATGAAAAGACAGATGTCTATGCTTATGGTGTGCTATTATTGGAACTCATTACTGGTAGACAAGCTTTGGATAGCTCACAGAAAAGTCTGGTGATGTGGGTATGTCTGCCATTGGACAAACAAATACTAATGTTTATTGATCATCTTGATATGGAAAATGTTCAATTCTAATCTACCCTTTTAAAAATAATTCTTGCAGGCAAAACCTTTGCTGTCTGCAGATAAAATCAAAGATCTTGTGGATCCGGTTTTGGCTGATGCTTATGATGAAGAACAGATGAAGCTTGTAATCTTAACAGCTTCTCAGTGTATAGACCAGTCTTCCATTCAACGACCGAATATGAGCCAGGCATGTCCTTTATATATGAGATATTTGGAAAACTTTTTTTCAGTAGATTGCTAATTGCTAATTGCTAAAGTATGTTAGCTTGTACAAGCATCTTTGCACCATAGGAGTCCTCTCATTTACACCAAACCACTTATCTGAATCATCTCTCTCCAAATAAGTATAACAATGTGTAGGAATAAAAGCTGCAAAGATAAGCCTAGATCTTGTGTTTGGCTTTGACCAAGAAAATACACTGTAGATGATGATTATAACCTGATATACATAGCATGTACTTTTCTCTTGATTGGATGCAGGTGGTACATATACTAAGAGGTGAAGAAGAGAGCTTGAGAAGCATGAAAGAACGGCAAAAGTCAAAACTTCAGAGGACATATTCTGAAGAACTCTTAGATGCAGAAGAGTACAACTCAACAAAGTTTTTGAATGAGAGGGATAAACATTTAGAGACTATTCTAGGCTCCTGCAACTCTCTTACAGAAGAAAGAAATAAAGACTAGATTATGAGTTGTGATTCAGATAATGTGTGTGTACATGGAACTGCAAGAGCAGTGATTCATTTGCAGAATGTGAACTAATTTCACTTGAGGATCCAGAGCTGGCCAGAACATGGGTTGAAGAGGTTAACAAAGACACAAAAGAAGACAGAGGAAGAACCTCATGTGGATGTAGCTTGTTAATTAGTCAATAGTTTTTTCAATTAAAATGATGATGATGAAGTTAGGATGTAATCTGTGAGGCCCACTTATCCCTTCAGGATGGTTGCCTTTGATGGGTATTACATTTTTCAGCAAGTTGTTTAATCTTTCAATTGTAAACATAAGCAGATCTATCCAAGAAAATTTCCTGAATTTGTTCATTTTGTGTTAAGTGATTTTGTTGTATTTAATATGCTGAATCTTCCAGAAACTAATTTCTCACCTGTAGCTTTTCAAACGTTTATATTTTTGTTAGCACTTTCAGTGTGTAACGTGACACAATTTTACATTGTGGAGTTAAATTTTTTTCAAGTTGTATTAAATTTGTCAATCCATTGCTTAGGCCAAACACCCCATAGCAAACAAAACCTCTATTTTGTTCATCTACACATACGAGAATCAATCAAGAATCTAACCATAAATAGTCTTTGCAAAGTCCTTGTAAACAGCCACTTCAAACCTATAACCATAATATGATATATAAATATTCTATCACCATCTATTTATTATCTTCCATCTTTTTTTTTTTTTTTTCTGTCATGTCATATTACCTATCAAATTTATTATTTATCTTTTCTCTATTTTTATTTCTCTCAAGATGTGATTTTTTATGAACATTTTGTTATGTATTTACATTTTATTGGTGCTTTGATTTGAAAATGAGAGTTTAGAAAAAAAAAATCTGATTTTTTAAAATAATCTTAAAGGCGAAAACAATAAAAACTTGGGAGTTGGAATTATGATTTACTCTACTATTTAATATTGGTGTTATAGTAATAAGTAATTAAATAAAATTATTAATAAATACTTTAAGACACAATAAAAATAAAAAAATTGTCAACGTATCTTATCATGATTTTTAATATAATTTTATTATTTTTTTAATCTACATTTAACAAAAAAAATGACAAAGGCCTTAAAAAAGTCAAAGTGTCATTAACAATTTTGTTAAACCTTAAATTAAGAATTAATTTGTGTAAACTTTAGAAGGAAAAGTGTATAGTTACTTGGAATTGGAAAGAAAGGAAAGAAAAATGAATATGAGTAGGGATTGGGGTGTGCTTGTAGCGTTGGCGTTGATCTTGCAATGGCATGGAGCGTGGAGTTCCTACGCTGGTTCAGCAACTGCCATAATCGATCCTTCCAAGGTGAAGCAAATTTCATGGAAGCCAAGGTCCGTGTTTCTATATATGTTTGCTTACGAAACTCAATTCGGATGTGAGTGAATGATAGTGATTTGGATTGGTTCAGAGCTTTCGTTTATCAAGGTTTCCTCACGGATTTGGAATGCGACCACTTGATTTCCATTGCTAAATCGGAGCTCAAGAGATCTGCGGTGGCCGATAATTTGTCTGGAGAGAGCAAGTTGAGTGAAGTCAGAACAAGCTCTGGCATGTTCATTCCCAAAAACAAGGTTACCTTCACCTCTCGCTATATATATATATATATATATATATGCTGTGAAATCTGTGTAGTTATGCTTCTTGGACTAGTTTTTGTTTCAATTATTTTCTTATTTGCTTTTATGTTAAGCAATTTTATAAATTTTGTGTTCTGGGAATTCTATTTGATTTTGAAGGTAGAAATTTGTCTTTTATGGGTTGTGGTGTTACATGTCAGATGACAAAATCTCGAATTTGTGGGTTAAAAGGTATATAGAAGTAAGAGGATTTTTTTGTGGGGTTAAAAGAGGGTCATGGGTTTAAATTATTTAGGTTTTTAAGACAAACAGATCACTCAAACTAAATTTTACTCTTTCTTACACTTCTGAATTGGGTCTGCATTCAAAATTCTAATATTAAATATAGCTCTCGTCTTTTCCTTGTTATGAAAGAGCAAATCTGTAAATAAGTGGTATAGGAGAATAGCTTGGTGAGTCAGGGAGAATGTTTTGATTGGAGTTTGTAAGTTGTCTTAGTTTTGAGAGCTTGTGTAGATACTATGGGGGTCTTTTGATTTTTCTGTTGTTTGAACTTTGATGGCTTTGGCTTCAATTTTTAATTCATAAAGAATAAAAATTAAAAATTAAAAAACTGTGCTAAGTACTTTCTAAGTTTCTATGAACTTTTTTGAACTCTCTGAAGTTATTTTACAGGATGCCATTGTTGCTGGTATTGAGGACAGGATTTCTTCATGGACTTTTCTCCCAAAAGGTTTGGCAAATATAAAATCCTATTGAAAATTTGCATGGTATCATTGTAACTGATGTGGAACTTATATCTTTGTCCTGCTGATACTTTTGTTGGTTTTTCTCCTTCAATGTGTCTGAATTATACAAAAACAACTTATTGTTTGGCCTGAAACACTAACATTACAAGTAAATAAGAGCTCTGCATTATGTGCTTTAAAATGAAGTACTTTAAAGTTTAAACAAAGGCATTGAAAGACATAAGAAGAAATCAGCTCTATACTAATCATGAATGGGTTTACTTGTTGAATAGAACATGGGCAGAATATTTGAGGACTGAACTATGATGCTGATTTTGGGGTTTGGATCTATCATGATTTGCAAAGCTTTTTAAATTTTGGGATTCATTCCCTTCCATCTGCCTGCCTACAACATCCCTACGAAGTTCCTCTTTCCTGTTTTCTTATTCTGCACATTGGGAAAGCCCTATTGTGAATGTGATGCTTGGAATTGTTTATTGCAATTCTCCATTCCTCTAAGCTTCTACTAAAATACCACCATGAACTTCTTCAAACTTAGCCCAATTAAATAAAGGAATCTATTATCATTAAATACTTTAAATAAGGAAATTCTTGTTGGTGATTGCATTTAGTGACTGTTTAGTACATTTTTACTTAAATATCAGTTTAGAAGGTTTTAAACTAGCTCCATTAAATTATTTTCTGTGCTAATTTTCTATTTTTAGCATTGAATTTAGTTTTCGAACAAGCCCTACATTATTTGTCTTGTCTATATAAAATACAATTTTATTAACATCAATTCTTAGAGTTAATGTTAAGGACACAAAAGTAATATATATATATATATATATATATATATATATATATATATATATATATATATATATATTGTTGAGAATATATATATTGTTGAGAATCTCTGTATTTCCATTATTAATATAGTTACCATCCTTTCCTTTTATACAAAAATCTTATTGATTATGTAAATAAGGTAATTAGAGGTCAGTTGTAATTACTCGGTCAATCTCTATAATCAAAGGATTCAGTTTATACAGAATGTAATTATAAGCACTGTTGAATGACAATGAGTAGACTTAGATTTTACCCTAATTAGTTTTTATGCTTCTGTCTCAAGTATATAAGGAAACAAATGACTTTTGTATTTCCAATATAATAAATTCCTTTTTTTCTCATAAAAGCTTTCCACATTTGTATCCTTAACAAACTGTAAAAATAAGTTGTTTTTCAATTGAATACTTAAATGCTTTAATTTTTTTTAAAATTTAGCCTTTCCATACGTCTCAATATTGACTTCAAAAGAAGTTGAGTATATGGAAAGACTGTAAGGCATCACCTCCCCCCCGCACCTCATATTTTTTACCTGGGCATGATACCCACTAAGCATTCAATTGGCTACTGGTTGTATTTAATAGAAATTTAAACATTTGTTATAAAACCAACACTCAATAAATGCATGACAACTCACTGTAAGTGCCATATCCAGCTGGTACCATAGCAACTTCCAAGAGTGAAAGAATAGCTTATTCATTGTAAATTGCTAGTATCTTGTACTAATAATCTCCGTAGAGTCACAAACCAACAAAACTATCTTCATAAATTATAACTATTTTGTATGATCAGTCTAGGGTTTTGAACACATAATGGAAATGCATTTCATGCTTTCCTCCCTTCCCCCTTAAAGAAAAAGAAAAAATACAAGGAGGCAATAATCAATTCTTTACAATATTTGATTATTGAATTTCAGAAAATGGAGAAGACATACAAGTATTAAGATATGAGCATGGGCAGAAATATGACCCTCATTATGATTACTTTGCTGATAAAGTTAATATAGCTCGTGGTGGACATCGAGTTGCCACAGTGCTTATGTATCTTACTGATGTGACCAGAGGCGGTGAAACAGTGTTCCCTAATGCAGAGGTTTGTGTAGTTTTTAATGCACATCCTTCCATAGAAATAAAAACCATTGCTGTTATAATTTGTCCATTTATTTTTCTTGGCATCTCCTTAAATGGCCTTGGAAGTCTAGCTTGGATCCTTCATTAGTTCTACACTTTTCTTGTGTCAACTGAACCTATCTGTATAAATTATTCATTACTTAAGTTAGCCAAAATGTCTTGTTTGAGATTATATATACGTTGGAGTTTCTCTGATCTTTTCCCTAGATGCTCATAACTTTTGTGACGATATTTTAAGCCTAGAGACTGAGCCAAAAATTGTAGGAGTTCAAAAGTTCGTACATCATTGAGACCTCTTTACGGTATACTCAAACAGGTAGTTGCTTATATTTTGACGGTACTCGTAGAAGATGCCTAAAACAATTAATTTGGGAAAGGAGAGGTTGAGGAGATGCAATATTTTCTTCAATATGATATTCTGATTTCCTGTTCCCTCTTTCTATCTCTTTGGTTTTTTCCCCTTATCTAGTTTCTTAGCTGAAGGGTCTCAACATTCTTTATTTTGCTAAGGAAATTGTTTCTACCTTTTATTTCCAGCAGCTAACTTCGGTTACTTTATTCTGGTTACAGGAATCTCCACGTCACAGAGGTTCTCAAACATATGATGATCTCTCTGAGTGTGCCAAAAAAGGAATAGCAGGTGGGCAACTGGACAAATATTTACACTTGTGGTTTTTCTTCTGTATTATTGTCTGTCACATTTGATGTCTGTCATGTTAAATAATAATTTTTCTTTCCTTCCTCATCCGGGCAATTCAATTTGATAGTGAAACCGCAAAGAGGGGATGCACTTCTTTTCTTTAGTCTCCACCCAAATGCTACCCCAGACCCTATTAGTCTACATGCAGGATGCCCTGTAATCGAAGGTGAGAAATGGTCAGCAACAAAATGGATTCATGTGGACTCATTTGATAAGATGGCGGGACCTGGAGGGGACTGCTCAGATCAGCATGAAAGCTGTGAGAAATGGGCTGCGCTTGGTGAATGCACTAAGAATCCTGAATATATGGTTGGAACTCCAGGCCTACCTGGCTACTGTATGAGAAGTTGCAAAGCATGTTAGAAGTTTTACTCAATTCCACGATACTTTTGGCACTGACTTGCAAATTTCTATCTGTTCTCGATTTGTATTACGTTGTTTTTTTTCATGGGTTGTAATGCATTCTGTCTCATCATAGTGGTTACCCTTCGGATAGTGTTCTAGTGCCATGACCACACTTAAAGAGGTACGTTTATGAGTTGTGAAGTTGTAATGGTAGGTAATGCGGGATTCACCATTTTTACCTTGTACGTAAAATGAAAACAAAGGAAGTAAACGTTATTTTCTACACTGTGTGGTTTCCCTCGTTCTTGTTTTGACAATTTGTACGGTTAATTGTTTTGGTGGAATGTTAATATATACTAAAGGGATTCGATTCGAGACTTCCTAAACTTAGTTGGGGTTTGAAATTGAACCAAGAGAAGCAGAATCTTCGCTTATTACTAAGTAGGGATTTTACAGTCTGCATCAAGAGTCATTGTAAATTTACAGTAAACTGTGTTTGTGAACCTTATTTTAAGGAGAAACATTTTTTTTCTTGCAACTGTGGGTTATGGCAGAAAGAAAAACAAAAAAGGAAAAGTGAAAGTACAAGGAATAGTAACATCATAATTTAACCAAGTGATTAAAAGTGATTTTTATTATAAAATATTATTAATATACTCGCACCGTAATTTATAATGTATTTTAGTATGATTTAAAAAATATACATTTATTATAGCAAAAATAAACATATTTACTAAATTTTTAATTACTGCCTTAAAAATATTGGTTAGCAATTTTTTTAATTAATTAGTGATTATTTATAAGTAGAAACTAAGAATAACTATTGAAAATATAAATAGATGAGATTTTTTTTGTTGTTTTAACCGCAAATAAGAGTATTTTGAGGATAGAAGAAAATGTTGCTGTGGGCCAACAACGTCGGATGACCATTTTTAATTTAATCTGTTCTTTTTATTATCAATTTGGCAGATTTAAATCAGTTTAATTTGGTTTTAAACAGTCCTCCTCAACTATACATCTTATAATTAATATTTTTAACTCGGTTAATTCAAGTTTAATGATTATATTTTGTAGGGTTAAAAAAAATAGTCTTTTACTGGCTTCGTAAACCTTTCAAATAACAAGGGGAGCAACCGTAGGCGAAAAATGAATGTAGGAACAAAGTTATCTATAAACATACAAATTAACAAATTGCTTTATTAGTGTAAACATTCCATGGTAACTTGATAGGGGGGGTTGAAGAAGGTTTCGTGATAACTTGTGGCATGTGCATGGAGATTTAAAGCAAATAATATAAAGGCATGCTTTTTAGCTGTTAAACATGAATGGGTTGTTTTTTATTTGTGAGTTCTTGTTGGGAATGTTTAGGTGTTAAGTTATGGATGCCATGACAAAACTGTTGTCCCAATAATGAGAGGGGAATGGAAAAGCAAATGTAGAAAGAATTGATGATAAAGACAGTTGTTGAGTGCATAGCCCTCCAATTCTGAATGAGTCGTTTTGTCATGGCAGAGACGAAGCAAAGGAAAGAAGAGAATCATGTCAAATCAGAGGAATGAGAAAGATGCCCCCATGTTTTGTGGTCCTCATACTCCCAAGCAAATGCTCCAAAAGATTCATCCTCCTCTCCCTGCATAATGCATGGCACTTTGCACCTCATCCCT
Source organism: Abrus precatorius (assembly GCF_003935025.1). Taxonomy (NCBI): domain Eukaryota; kingdom Viridiplantae; phylum Streptophyta; class Magnoliopsida; order Fabales; family Fabaceae; genus Abrus; species Abrus precatorius. Next base: position 26,605,220 of record NW_020874292.1, on the reverse strand, counting down.
ACAACCCCCACAAATTTTAAATCAACTTCAATATTTAATTCATCATTAATATATATAAATTTACCATTTTTTTTTGTCTTTTTATTAAGTGGTCATAGTTAGCTCTCCACATTCTCTCTCTCTTTCTATAAGACAACTAATATTCAGATAAATATCTTATTAGTTTATATATTCTTAGAAGTTCTAGAAAGTTAATTTTTTAGATTTTGAAAAAGTAAATTATATGTAACTTATTAGAATATACTTATTTAATTTTTATAATAATTTTTTTTATGTAAAAATTTCTCTAAAAGTTTCCTTAAATAAGAAAAGGCCATTTGTTCTTATAAAAAATATTTATTAACTGCCTAATTGTTTTCAAAGTTCCCTCATAGTACCCTTGCCTGCAAGTTAGCATTGGGAGCACAAAAATTTCTTGATAACCACATTATATGGATTTGTATTTGTTAGAATGTGAAACAATCACACTATGAGCTAAAATACAATACTTAATTATGTTTTCGGTTTTCAAATATTTCATATATTTGTTTATTTTATCCTTTATTTTAATATTTTAAATGATTTTTTATATAAACTATTTTCTTGACCAAATGATCCTTTTATAGTTTCCATTTTTTATTTAGTTCTTTAAAATGTTACAGGTTTTCTTTTTATTAATGCCTCTAAATATTATGACTTTTATATTTGGTCATTCTCAATATTACTTATTTCTCATTTGATCAAGTCAGAACCTTTTGATATTTAGAGAAATTAAAATTAAATAAAAGGATTATTTAATAACAAAAAAATTCTATAAAAGGAACAGAAAACTTAATTAACCCAATATATAATTTAGTTCTTAAAACATGTTACTCATATAATTTATTATATGAGCTTTTGTTTTTGTCATTAAATAAAATAGAAGGATTTTTCTCAAAATAAATTTATATGCATAAACCTTATCAAAATTATAGAATTTTTATATCCGTTGAAACTATAATTCATTATACTTTGTTTTTGAAAATTAAACTTAAGATCTGGTAAAGCCATAGAGAATTAATTAATATAAAGAATAACAGGAACATGCATGTGAGTGATGCCAATGTGGTGAGAAACAAACTCAAACTTCTGAGATCTCAAATAAAGTCACGTTTTCCTCTTTCGTATTTTCTACGCTGTCCTTGTTTTCTTTTATTGTATTAATTCCTATTTTTTAATTAACTGTATTTAAAAATTAGCTTTTAGATTTATACTTATGTATAAATACTCATATTTAATTTGCTAGTTCGTGAGACAAAGTTATTACCAAACAACACTAATCATGTCAATATTTTAATTACTCTTCCCTCCCTTGAAAAATGTTTTATTTACGTTTTTCAGATTTTTTTTATTAACAACTAATTTTAAACATCATATTATTAATTTAGTATTTTGGAAGATATGATGAAGTTTTCAATATTTCAATTATCAGCTCTAAATTATTGTTCAATATTTGATTTTATCTTTTAAGGTTCAAAAAGTAATAATAGATATTAAAAAATAATTATTAATCATGTTGAAAATCGCTACAATAGAAAAAGTTTCACTAAAAAAAACTCATTTAAATTAAATTTCAAATACATGTTTATCTTTTCTTTTCTTTTTTTATTTAAGGAGAGTTTATGTTTTAAAACAAGAGTGGACAAGAGTATAATATAACTCTCTCATAAAGAATGCAATTTACCCTTTAATAAAATACAGTACAATACTTGAATTTTTCGGTCTAAATAAATTAATTTATAATAAAATATTTGCAAACAATACATGGAATTACAATTTTTGAATTAACTTATTCATTTTAACAAAACTCAATTAATATAAAGATTAGTTGGTTTGAATTCAAAAAGTCTTATTTATTAACAAGTAAAAATTTCAAGTGTTAGAATAGTTTTGTTGTTATAGTATTTGTCTAATAAAAAATATATTATTAGTATACATATTTTAAAATTATGCTTACATTATTAGTACAAATGATGTTACTTTTACGTATTTAGATAAATACTAACCAATATATTTATGATATCAATTGTGAAAGAATTTTTATTTTAATTTCATAACAAATATCTTAACAATACATATAATTATGAACGATTATTTTAATATGTTTAAAAATACATAATAAAAATAATTAAAAATTATAATGTTTAACATATTAATTTTTATAATTTTTAAAAATCATCATATATAAATTTTTAAAATGTAATCTTAAATAATTATTAATAATAATGAAATTTTATTAAAAATTTTACTATAATTTTATAAATTTAATATAAAAATATAATACTTTTAAACATTTAAATTTAATTTTAAAAATTAAAATTATTAAATTTTATTATATGTACTTAAATTAAACTTACATTAATACAAAGAATGAAATTATATTAAATATTTAGAATAAAAATTTTACTGTTTATAATAATTTTGATATGATTTTTCTCAGCTTTTTTATCATAATCAAATAAAATAAAATTACATAAATGTCCTGTTTAGCATTTAAAAGAAGACGATTTAAATTGATTTCTTTTGAAAATGAAAAATGATTTGAATCGATTTCAGTTTGTTGTGCACTGTGCCATATTTGCTTCTACAAAAGTCAATTTTAATCAAATGTGATTACTTTTTAAATATGAAAGTCGATTTAAATCAATTTGAGTGTAGAGAAGAAGTCAACTTGAATCAACCTCAATACAGAGAAAAAGTTGACTTTAATGTAGAAAGGAAATCGACTTTAGTACAAAAAGAAAGTCAACTTGAATCGACTTTAGTGCAAAATAGACGTTAATTTGGATCGACTTCAGTGTAAGATAAATTGACTTGAATTAACTTTAGTGAAAGAAAAAGTTTAACTTCAATCGACGTATAGGCAATGTAATTCGATGATTGAATGTAGTTAAGTCAAAACATCAGCATTTAACATGAAAAGTGGATTTAATTAACATTATCTAAATGTATAAAGTCTATTAAAATAAATAAACAAATTACTATAATACGAATCAACAATTAAAACTTTTAAAATATAATTAACACTCATTAAATTTAAATTTATTTTAATTCATTAAGTTATAATTTAAATGTTTACTTGCCTAAAACTATAATTGTTTAATTGATTGTAATAAATAGTAAAAATCATAATATAAAATATACTAATAGTCTTATAACCTACACTTAATTAAATATGTAAAAGACGTTTATACAATATATGTAACAGTCATTTTAATTAGATAACTAAATATTTAATGATAGATTAAATTAAAAAATTCAGATAAAATTATATAAATTTTTTAAACTTTTACACGACAGTTTACTTGTAATAAAATCAATAAAATTAAGTTAATTTTTTAAATTATTATTCATCTCTATTGTAGTTGCACTATATTTTTTTTTTCTCTTTCTTTCTTTCTGTTAATTCTTCTCAAAGATATTTCTTCTTTTCAAGGTAATCATGGCGGATAGGTAACACGTCTAAATTGATTGTAACTTCTCCCTCACCAAAGTAGATTCAATTTGACTTCCTCCCTATACTGAAGTCGATTCAAGTCAACTTTTTCTTTTATATTGAAGTTAATTTAAGTCAATTTTATCTGTGTACTAAAATCAATTTAAGTTAATTTATTCTCTACAATGAAATCGATTTAAATTGACTTCCAGTAAAAAAAGCAACCATAGTTGATTAAAATTGATTTTTATAAAATAAATTTACACAACAAACTGAAATCGATTCAAATTATTTTTTATTTAAAAAAATAATTTAAATCATCTTTTTTAAATGCTAAATATAACATTTATGTATTTTTTTATTAAAAGATATTTATGTAATTTTAATTTTATTTTATTTTACTATGATAAAAAAAGTCATTATTTTCAGTATAAAATATTATAGTTTAGGAAAAAAAAAAACTTTGAATACTGAATAGATAAGTTGGCATAAGTGTTGGGTGTTGAGTTGCGGAGGGAGGAAGTGGTGGTGGGGTCCCTCATTCTCCCACAAAAGAAGAAAGAAAGCAAAGCACAAAACCAAAATACAAACTCTCTCTCTCAGACATACACACACAACAACTGCATCTCTCTCTTTCAATAATATTAATAACTCCTTTCCCTCTGAAGATCTCAACTTCTACGTAACACAACCATGGATGTGGGTCAGATGCAGAGACAGTGCCTTGACTACACCAAATCCCTCTTCATGGAGGTAACACTAACACACTTATATTCAATTGCTAGATCTGTTGGGATTCCGCTCTTTCAATTCTTCGTTTTGTGCCTCTTTTTTATTTTTATATTTTTTCTTATGGTGAGAGAAGGGCTTCCTGGATGGTCAGTTTCTGCAACTTCAGCAGCTGCAAGATGAGAACAACCCTGACTTTGTGGTTGAAGTAGTGTCTCTCTTCTTTGAAGATTCTGAAAGGCTTCTCAAAGATCTCACCTTTGCTCTGTCAGTATTACTGCTACTACTACTACCCTTCCCTCATCACTTTGAACTCGGAATGCTGTTTATTAGACATTGTTTTCTTTCTTTTTTTTTTTTTTGTTAAGTCATGACTTTGGAAAAGTGCATGTATCTTAATGTTCTTGGGATTTTTCCTGTGCAGTGATCAGAAAGGTGTTGACTTCAAAAAAGTTGATGCTCATGTTCACCAGTTAAAGGGTAGCAGTTCAAGGTATGGAATTTTATTAAAGCCAACCAAAAATGTAAAAACCCACAGAATCTGAATAAGTAGGACTTTTTGTGCCATTAAACTTTGTTTGCCCTCTCCCTGCAATGCTGGTGTATTTATTGGTTTCTAAAAGCAAGTAGAGTTTTATTCTCTAGAACTTATAAAGACTAAATTAAAGCTAAATTAGGAGAAACTGGGAGCTCATGCCACTTTGTTTATTATTAAACTATGCTACCTTTTCTTGGTTTTGATTTGATAAATTTTGTTTGTTTGGTCCACAGCATAGGCGCTCAAAGGGTAAAAGATGCCTGCATTGCATTCCGCAACTTCTGTGAGGAGCAGAACACAGATGCGTAAGTTGTTAATCTTCAGACAAAGGTGTTTGATAATTATGGCCTTTTGAAGAATGAGTGCGAACGTTTGAATTACTAACTCAACTGCTAGTTTAGCTAATTTCATGTTCTGATCATCGAAATTTTCTAATTACTGCAGGTGCCACAGATGTCTGCAACAAGTGAAGCAAGAGTACTGCCTTGTTAAGAACAAGCTTGAAACACTGTTCAGGGTAACTAGATAGAAAATTTTTTCTGAACAACATTCTATTACATTCTAGGATTTGTAGTTGATATTTTTTATGGATACTTGTTGCAGCTTGAGCAGCAGATTGTAGCAGCTGGTGGGTCAATCCCTCCTATGATGGAACTGAGTTTCTAGGTGGGTTAATGGGCGGGCTTGTAGAGGTGCTTGTATTATGATCCTCTTCTCCGTTAGAGAGTATCTATCTTGTGTCCATTGTGAGAATGTATGGGTTTTTATGAAGAGAAAAAGCTTTCATCAATGTACTTTTTTCTTCACCAAAAAGCACTCCATCATAGTTTGTAATCTCTTGCATGGTTTAATGAAGGATGTTAGCACCACTAATGAACTTGCCTTATTTTCTCTCACAAAAAAAGGAAGAAAATTTGTAGTGCGAACAATATACTCTATGAAATTATAGATGCAACGATGGATTGTTCTTTCATTAGACTTACCTGAAGTGATATGAGGTGGAGTAGTGATGATGATGCATTACATGGCTATGGTCCATAAGCCAATAGTTAGCATCCCTTGGTTGAAAGAGTTTAGTGGAATAAGCTAATGGAGACGTAAAGTTACTTTATTTTGGAATAAGAAACAGGTAAGGACGGCAAATAATTATTTTAAATTGGTGTGCGAGATAAGAGGAATCCTGAGAAGATATGATTCTCTAGAAGTCAAATCATGATGTAGTGGTGTTGTCCCTTTGTCTGCACCTTAATGGAGTAAATCTCGAAATTGAATGAACGCTGAACATGGCCATAGCAGCAAACATGGGCATTTTTTAATTTTGATGTTGATATTCTTAGGATGCCTATCCTCAAAGATAAGACATGCCAACCCAACAGTGGTGTCAACTCAAACGGCACGCTCACTAACGTGGAGAAAATTTTTCGATTTCTGTTTAGATCGAAAAATATACATGACAAGTAACCGATATTGACGACTGAGGCTTTAAACCTGAATATTATATTTAAAAGTTGATGCTTTCTTTTCACGGTTGACATAAAAATGATCAAATTTATGATCTATGGCAGTACATTGTTTCATCAACTTTGGTACTTTAGTACAATTATCATGTTGGAATATAAATGGTAATTACCAGAAGATGAGAACCAAAAGGGTTTCAATATAGGTCAGTTTCTTGTATTCTGCTTTTTAAGTCTTCATGCTATCCTAAGATGTTTTTAAGTATTTATTCTTTTCCTACATTAAACTTGAGAGTCTATATTAAAACTCGAAGAATATCAACCACACAATAAAAACTAGAGTGCATAAAATAAGCAAAGATGTGCTACTTTGGACAGAGTCACGAACAAGTGCCCTCTAGCTTTTATCCAGTGGATGACTCCATTTCCTTCTCTGTTCTTCAAAGCTTCCGACCTTAGCCGATTGGTTCCAGTCACCAAGCCTGTCTGCATACATCTCATGATAAGCCTTGGCATTCACATCGCTTAAAATTCTGACTAATTTTCCATTTTCCCTATCCACCACCATTTTTCCATCGGTGGACACATCCCCATGGGCCAAGACTTTAATGGGTTTGACCTCAAATTTTGCATTTAGGCTTGAAGAGATATTGTCTAGGACAACAGCACCTAGAATTTCCCCTAAGAATGTATCCTGCAACAATATAAAAACAAACTTACTAAGTAGAAGAAACAAAGTAGAAAACTAAATGATATGTGTTATGTTGAAGTTATGACGTGAAGAAAGGTGATTAGTTATGAATATGAACTTATACCATATGATGATATCTGTGGTGGATTTGCTTCAAACGATATAGCCTTATCAATAAACGCTTGGAAAACACAGCTTCAGGTGTTTTTTCTATCCTATGCAACCAGTTTAACATACGTGAAAAGGAACTTGCTTTGTGCTGGACACTGAGTGGAATGAGTGTGATGTTAACTTCTGATTGAAATAGTGTCTTGGTTGCTACAGGATCCAGGAACATATTAAATTCTGCATATTGGTTGGAAGGAACAGAAAAGATATTTCCTTTGTCACATGCATTCTTGCTGATGTGTCCCCCCACAACATAAACCTCCTGAAACATTTTGTAACTGTTATGTCATGTCATCGATGCATATTATAATCATCTTAACTACATTTCTACCCTGACATGGCAGAATGAAGTTAGAATATTCAATTTCAATGTTTACTTTTAGCTAAAATAAAACTTTCACCAAAATAATAAGAACATTATTCTGGGGCTACTCTTACATTGACTTTATAGAAATCTTATCGTTCTTGCTCATTTTCATAAAATCACTACTATTCTAAAAAGTTAAAAGATAATTGTATAACAAAATAACTTACCCGAATTATTGAGCTAATGTTTTCCAATGATACAACCTTTGCCAAATTAGTCAAGGGTCCATTGGTTAATACAGTAATTTTAGACCCTGGTTCCGATGTTTGCAATATAGATTCCCAAATTTCCATAGCTAGTGGTTGTCTTTGTTCAGGGTGATCAGTATTCCGAGGAGCCCCAAACTTCACAGAGTTTTCAGATGTATATCTGAGACACAAGCCAAAGCGTTAGTGTGTTATAAAGCAGTGAAAGCTCACAAATTGATATATTGTGTAATTTTTCAAAATTTTTGTACCATCGTTTACACTACTTTCCTTGCATATGAATTGAATATTTGCACAAGCTACGTACACACATAATGAGTCCTATGAAAGAAATAAAATGGAAAAACTTTTACATGACAAAATTGGTGTGAGAATAATAGGACTCTTACTATGCAGGTGCTATGTATTTTAACATTTCCATCAATGCAAACCTACCCCACGTGATCTCTAATGTTGATGTGACTATGATTATCGTGTTAAATTTTTGTTGTGTTATACTACATCAGTAAAAGAGACAAAAAAGAGAGTTAAATTTATAAAAAATTAGACACTAATATTTTTTGAGAAATAAAATTAAAATATCACAAAAATTTAACAAGTAAAAACATATTGGAGGCTTTCAATATTGCTGAGTGATTATTCTTCTTCTAAGCATACAATTTAGATGCAAGACTTTAAATATTTTAACATTATTTTAGCTTAAAATTAGAGTTTCACCTTAAAAATTAATATCAGTCATTAATATTATCTTGATTATGTTGATTATCAAAATAAAACTCTAATTTTAATCAGAAAACATAAAAAAAATTAAAAAATTTAAGTTTTATATAAGGTAGTGCATTATTTGAGTGGTAATAGCAGCTTCCATTCCCCACATTACGATCATGATTTCAATAATTTTCTTACGCATCATAATAATGTTGATGAGAAGTATTATTAAAGCATGAAAGTAACTGGAAAGCACCTTCTGGGGCTACGTGGTAAATCACGAGCAAGTCCATAAAGAGTGTCAGAGTCCAAAAGCCCACCATTTCCGTGGGGAATGGCTTTAACATACTTGCAGTCTCCAATCTGATTCATAGCAAAAACGTCACCAAGACCAACTGGGATATCGTCACGACCCATCATGTGCAGTAAGTCATAGACCACATCTATTGTTGCAGCATTTGCCCACCCACTTGGGCTCACAATTATTGCCTGAACCAAAAAGTGCTGCTGTCTCAGTCCATCTCTCTATAATTCACTTGTGCAAAAATATTTCATTCACCACAATAAATCATGCATCTCATACCAACTTTACACTACTCCACAAATTACAAGTATAAAACTTCTTCCTTGATCATACAATTGTCCCTCTCCCCAAAATTTTGTGAAAAAAAAAGGCTTTATTTAAACCACTCCTTTAAATTAATTTCAAGTATACAAAAGTAATTTTTTTATACTTTTGTATTTTGATATAATAAATATTTCATTTTTGTTAATTTCTGTTCTTAAAATTGAGTTTAAGTATTTAAAAATTGTAAATTTTTATTCAAAAAATATGTTTATTACATTAGAGACATAAAAGTATGATTTTTTTTAAAAATAAAATCTTAACATTATTGGTTGTTTAAACTCAATCTTCAAAAATATTTACTTTTTCAATATAATATCACCATTTTTGGATGATTAAAATCACCTTTACATGTGAATGTTAATAATTTTCTGGAAATAAAAAGAGTAAAAATGCTCTTAACTTAGAAAGAAGATTGTGAAGAGATTTTCATTTTGGCACATTTTCCATATTTCGGTGTCAATATTTAAGTTAACGTAGAACATCTAACTAAAGAAACCAAAATCAGAATACCTTAAGGTTTATCACTTCAACAGGAACTTTAAGGAGGTAAAATAGAGCAAGAAAATCTCCTGCACTCATGTCCATGTCAAACACAACAGGTTTCCCTAGTTGTTTGTTTAGAAAATCTGGCCTGTAAGTTACTTCTTCGTAGTAAGGAAATTGTGTAGTGAAGTTGAACCTCCCAGAATATTGCTGTTGCTTTAGAACCTTTGCAGCAGCAGAAATAAAACAAAATTCAGATGCTAATAACAGAATAATAGTCAGCAAAAATAATTAACTGATGTTTTCCTTCTAAAAAACAATTTTTTTTTTTAATTCTGTTAACTTTAGTTCTTAGGACTTAGTTTAAGCTTTTAAAAGTAGTAATTTTTTTTGTTAAAAAAATATATTTATTATATTTAAGTTATAAAAATTGTGATAAACGAGTTAATTTTTCTTACTTAAATACCATACAAAATCGAATCGAAGAAGTTTGCAAAAAAATGAAAATGAACTTACTTTCAAGAAGCTTTTGAAATATTCTCTGTCAAGTGGACTCTCAACATCTTGGTTAGGCTTTGCTTTAGTGGCGACAAGTACCTTCACTGAGTCTGAACCATTCACCTCCAAAGTATAACCGTCCTATATAGTACATTTTGCAATAAATAAACACAAACATTATCTAAATGCATGCATGCGTGTTTGTATAATCCTAAAGTTGCAAGGAAAAAGAGAAGCAAATACCTGACATCTCCCTTTTCCATTCTTCACAAAGCAAAACTGATCTCTAATCCCTTGTTGAACATGACCACTATGCACCCCACCTCTCTTTAGATTAAATTTAGGAACTTTAAGGCCATCAAATAATGGGTTAGAGCCATCAGATATACCATAAGGTTTGTTTGAAGTAATTACAGTTATGTTTATATATTCCATATCAGCAAATTCATTTTCCACTTGATTTTTATTGGAATTTCTCATGCTTGAGATTGCTACACCAGATGTGAAAGAGTCCCACATAAAATAACTCTGTCAATAATGAGTCATGGTCAATATATATTCCTTGTTACTCCACCAAACAAAAGATATGTTAATAAGTGAAAATCATGGTATACAAAATTTATTAAGAGATTACCGTATAGAATTGGTCATTGAACCAAGTATCACGAGCCATTTTCAAGGACTTGAAACAATATTGTGCTTCATATGTGTCTTGACTCTTTTCAAATTCATCAAAAAATTCTTCAGTGATGGGGATTGTGTTTGTTGCATCAAGAGGAACAAGGGTAACAGGTATACCAGAATGTATCACCTAAAATTACATGTACTTTTTGGTCAAGAACCAAACGTATCTATGCATAAGCTGAACCTTCAAAAAACTGAATGCTCAGATGATTACTGTTAACCACTATCATTTACTTAACAACGACATTGTTCAAAACGAATTCAAATAAATTATAATATAAATAAATAAAACACTAATGCCATCATAGAAGATTTACAATATCGTAAATTTACTGAATTTGAAGTTTTTTTGGTATAAATGTTTGTGTATTATTTGTGAAACTAATAATAGTTGGAGGGGCCCTTTAATAATAACTAATACTCCAGAGTTTGAGACTGACCTGGTATGCTGCAAAAGGGTCTCCAAACATATTGAACTCAGCATAAGGGTTAGATTCATAACCTGTGTATAAATTGCCATGATCACCACACTGCGTAGCTATGCAGGAAGAGGAAGAACTTTGGGAGCAACAACCATTTGGGTTTCTTGACCTTACTCCACCACCCATGATGTAAATATGCTCCACATTTTTCCTTAAATGTGGATTGTTCATAAAGAAAATACCTATGTTTGTATGCACTCCTATCACAATCAAAGTTATGGGACCTGCAGATATTTTTTCAATCAGCACTTGCTGAGCGCTTGGTTGTCGTAGGGGAGTATATTTCCTTCTCCCCTAATGGAATCAGCAAGAAAATGAGCATCAGTATTTAAATTACAAAAAATTGAATCAATTCAATTGCAATGTAATTTTAAACATTTCAACTCTTAGGTAACCATTATGTTGACACTGGCATGAACTTTATTACCAAGGGAAAAATGTTGGGATTTCAACATTATTTTTTGGTATTATGGTAAAGGTTTATTATACTAAATGCAGCATGTTCAAATTGATATGGTATATATTATTATACCTGTGGAAGGAAAGATTTCCTGATGCCAAAGTTAGTATCAATATCCAAGCGCCCTCCAAGACCAACAGGAATGGCCTGCCTGTATCTGCAACCTCCTGATGTTGTCATTCCCTAATTCAAGGAAATGGCATTTGATCTAAAATGTCAATCATGAATAGGAATATAACTTAATATTATGAACTCATTTATTTCTTGTGTTAATGTGTGCTCTATGTATTTCTAACAATTTGGAGGCTTACAAAATATTTAAAAAAGAAAAAGAAAAGGCCTCACACCATATTGTACTTACCTGTTCTATAATTGAAAGATATCCACCAACATTTGGGAGTATGGTACCGTTTGGGAGTATTCCACCCTCTCCTCCCATTCCCACCGCTATGTCATCCCTCCCCATCATGTAAAGTAAGTCATAAACTTGATTCACAGAATGCCCAGCATTAGTCCAGCCATTTGCATTGACTGTGACTCCCTGAAGATGCAGAAATAAAGACTCAAAACATCACAAAATTCCAATCCTTGAATGATAAACAAATGCACAAAATGGTTCACAACATAACCATCCAACAAGTCATGTCAAACATGCAATGTCAACTTCAGAAGATGGAATTGTCTGGATCTTACAACAAATGGAGAGAGACAGAGTACTATTGAGCATTGACAACTTCAAAAACACACCCTTATGACTTATCTAACCAAAACAGAGAGTACACACTTTTTACTATGCTAGTTACTTTATTAGGCCAACAGAAGCAGTAGTCAATCCCACCAGTAAGATTAGCCAAGAACAAAAAAATAAAAAAATTTCAATCAAGGACTAAACGATTCAAACACACAGCATAGTCAAAGCAATGATTCACAATGAAAAGCATAAAAAGGAGAAGGGAATCAATAATAAAGGCAACTTGTGTTGCTCAATTTGCTTTGGTTTTTGCTAACCTCCAATTGAAATTCTGATCTGTTGAGCTTCAAAAGGTAAAGGAGAGCAAATAAATCATCAGTATCAACATCTGTATCCAAAAGAATCCGACGGGGCTTGCCTTCCACACCATGCAAAGGACCTCCTAAAGTTCCCAACACAACCAATATCACAGCCACCCAGAACCTCATTGGAAACATTCTCTACAGTCAAATCCAAGAGTGACCCAGAATTCTCGTATGCTCAAATATGCAACATAGAATGAGAAAGCCTCAAAAAAAGCTGTGATCAACATAAAGTAAGAATCATGAAAAAGCATGCAAATAAAAATAAGAGAAAAGCCAAGTGTATGTGTGGAGGAATTGAAAGGCACGTAAATGAGGAGGTAGGAAGAGCTTAAGTAGTTTTGTTATAAAAGCGAAAATAAGAAGCAATTTACGTGTTCATTGGCTTTGTAGTGCATACTATATACTATACTATATGTTCATCTATTCTTCTGACAATCAACAGAGAAGGATAAAGAGACAAACAGAGAATTAATTAATTATGAAAAATCACTGTACGCTGAAAGAGTATCGTAGGATTGGGGGGTGACTCACGATCTGACTTTTGTTTAACTTTAAAGTTCAGTGCTATTTTATTCCATTCCTTTGTTGAATAACGTTGCAAGTGTACTTGTTGCTGTTTGGTCTTCCCTAAGGTGAGGCCAAAGAGGATTCACTTTTTTCTCATTTTCAAGATCCCCTTTTATATCCTCATCTTACAATTAAATTTTTATATGTAAATTAATGAAAAAATCTCAACTTAACTATGAGTAACTCTTGCTATTTATTTTATTTTATTTTCTACCTTCTTAGTTTTTGGTCTTTTGATGTTTTGAGTCGTTGATTTTGTTTTAAATTGTGGTATGTAATTGCAGTTGTGGTCACGACATTAAAGTTTTTAAGATTTTTTCAAATTACATCAAGACTATAATCGTGGTCGCGTCAACCATGTGTATGTATCAATAATATCAACGATCGTGATATAACTAGAATTATAATTGCGACCATAATTTTAAATCACAAGTGAATCTCTTTTTAAAGAAGGAAAATTTTTTATTTTAATTTGTGACATTATAAGAAAAACTTGCTTGAAATAGTAGATTATTTCTATTATTGATGAATGTAATTTTTTAAATCATTTACCTATTCGGGGTTAGTGTTGTCATGAGATGTTCGATAGTAAAAATCTAATATGTATAATTTTTTAATTTATAACACAAAAAATAAATGTTCTATGATCTTTTTATTTTATTAAGTCAATAAATTAAAATTAACTACACTATGGTATTAATACAGCATTTAGTTAATAAGTATGTAAAACTTTATACAATTTAAAAATATTTTATTTATAATGAATAACATGTATATATATTGTAATTAATTTTAGATAGCAACTTAAATATTTTGATTATATACTATATTGACCATTTGATGAAATATATTTAATAAATCTAATATATCAGACTTTTTAATTTATAATTTGTAATACAAAAGAATATTTTTTTATATTTTTTATTTTATTAAATAAATAGATTAAAATAAACTACAATATGGTATCAATACAGCATTACATTTTATATTTATTTAATAAAATAATTTTAAAAATTTTAAAAATTATTGCTTTTATTCATGACAATGTGCATTGTTTCATTACTACATTCATGACTTACAATGACTCATTACATTCTAAATATCATTAGATATTTTCAATAATAGAAGAATTCACTTACTCTAAAATTAAGTTTTAAAAATTTATTTTATTTACTAGCTTTTTAAACTGACGTAAGAACCATGTTTATAAATTGCATATTATATTAATGTAATTATCTGAAGAATTTTTAAATTATAACCTATGTATATATAAAAAGATATTCTCACATTAAAAATTGCACGCAAAAATATATTTCATACAATGTTTAGCCATTTAAAGATTAAATTAGAATATGCATTTAATCACCTCCACTTGTTGCTAATGCCTAAAGGAGATAGTCCAACAATTATTATATTTGAATTATTTAATTTAAAACTCTAATTTGGGGTTGTCTGTGCTCGCAACCTGCAATAATTATATTCTTAATAACTAAAACAGGTTGTGCGAGTATCAAATTCTATACTAAATGTAGTTTAAAAAAAGTGTGTTTTGTTCCCAATGAAAGAAATTAAAAGTGTCTTTACGATTTTGTCAAAAAGTGAACGTATTTTATAGATGCAATGGGACAGTAGCACTGCTTAGCATATTCTTTTCACTAAATGTAGCATTTCTGTGTAAAGTTGTTTTGTATGCTCCACCTGCATTCTTAATTAGACTTAATCACATATATTTTTTATTTAGACTGTATGCAAGTTTTTAAAGTTAATTCAATTTGTATAATTTTAAAATTAAATTTCAATCAGTAGATTGAAATTTTCTCTTAATTAAGCTTGCTGTTGCATTAATTGGTATAGGATAATTTTCATAATCTCAAACTTTTGCTTTAAATGAGGTGTTATTATATTCCCGTTTTGGACATTGTTACTGATTATAATGTATGATCGGCAGGAAAACTTCATCAATTCAATAGCTGTTTGATATGATTTTCAGGCTTTTTATTATAATTAATTTTATCTTTCTTTAATTCTTTTGATCACTTTCTTTGTTATTATGTATGCCTTTTTTTAGTTCTTTTAAGCTTTTTTTTAACGAATTAATTTCCTATACAGTTAAAATTATGTACTGTTTAAAGAGGGCAAATTTTGTATTTTGTATTTTTATTTCTGTTAAATTTGAAGCTTTAATTGGCTAGCTTTTAGTAAATTTTAATTGATAGATATTTTTTAGCAAAAAAATGAGAATTCTGAGTTTTATTTCAGCTAGAGAAATAGAGGATCGAATTTATCAAAATTTTTAAATAGAAGAATTTAATTAGCTAAAAATTAGAAGACTAATTATATATAATATAAATTAGAAGGATAAAAAAATATATAATTTAGCCATCTATTTTCTCGAGAATATTTAAATCTCTTAATCTATTATTTCTTAAAAAAGAGAATATGTCATTTTAACTAAATTTAATTTTTAAAAATAATTACGTATAATTTTCAATATTTTTATATTTTAATTTTTAATTTCAAACTAAAATTTAATTGAATTTAATTATATGCATATCATCTTAGCAATTTTAATTTTTCTTATATTTTGATATTTTATTTAAAATTTAAAGCATTTGTATAATGCATGAAATACTTGATAATTCATTTATGTACATGATATAGTTAAAAAGCCTAAAAAAAATTAGGTTTTTTTATTTGAATCACTGAAGATTGAGATCATATATAATAATATACATATTATTATTATTTTTTCTTTTTTATATGTAATTTTTAATTTCAATTTTTGAGATTATGTTTAAATTATTAATGATAGCAAAATTTTATTAAAAATATATTTATTATAATTTTTATGTTTAATGTAATAATTTTTAATTAAATTTAAAATTAGTTCTAAGAATTCAAGTTAACAAATTTGTAATATATAATATAAAATCTGTTTCAATAAGATTTAAATCATTTTAGACTTTTTGTTTTTATTTATAGAAACTTATACGATAAAAAGAGAGAAATTTACATTTTTTTCTACTTGTGTATTATAAATATTTTTTATTAGAAACAAACATGTTTAAATTTAGTAAGATAATTATAAATGACAAAATTCTCTTTATATATATATATAACTGGATTAAGTAGTAGATATTTAGGTTCTTTAAAGTATATTATTTATAAAAATATATATTTTATTTAGATTATATATTTGTATGATATTTTTTTGATAATTAACTAAACGTTTTTAGTACATGCCAGTGATGCCACAAAATATTATTATATATATTGAAGTTCGATTGTTTTGTACAGTAAGTAACAGTTTTATTTTTTAGTAGTATTTAATATAACTGTGTTTCCGCAGATGCCAAGGTAAAGGTTGAAAGTGTAAGAGTAAAAACAAAAATGATGGAAACGATTTTGGGTAATTAAATTTAAGAAGCAAAAGGTGTTATGCTTTCTGTGACAATCTTGCTTTTGGCCTTCGTTAACCAGCCTCATCAACTTTCAACACGTTAAAGTGTCTATCACTCTACTCTACTCATCTTTTTCAAAATTGGATCAAACCATATAATCAATCAAAAATCAGTTGAAGTTATTACTTACAAAAAAAAATTAAAACTTATTTTTAAAAAACAAAATTTAAATGAATTAATAAAAAGAGTTTAAATAAAGATAATTTTAACTCGTTTAAAAAAATTATAAGTTCGAATCAGTACAATTAATGTAAAAACTGAAAGTTCAATTTTATTTTTATTTAAATAAAAATTGACTTGCTTAAGTAAAAATATAAAAAATATTCAAATATTTTTAACATGTAAAATTAGTTTAAATAAATTATTTTGATTTAAGCAAAATTTTTGTCTTTTATCTTAATCTTATTTTTTCTTTCTTCTCATGTCTAACCCTCTTTCTTCAACTTCCGTATTCAATCATCTTTAATCTTCATATTTAACATTTTTCTTTCTCTTATACCTAACTTTTTTCTTCTCTTAATTCTCTCTTTTCTCTATCTTATGTCCAACTCTGCTTTTCTTTCTCTCATTTTCATCTCACATCATACTTATATTTCTTTTTTTGTTCCACTGTTCTTTTTCTTTCTCAATACTACTCTCTTTATCTTTATCTATTACCAGTCTTGTTTTCCCTCTATACTTAACTTTTATCTTTTTAAATAAATAAAATTTGTTTAAGTTAAAATAATTTGTTTAAGTTAATTTTGTATAAATTTTTTTTATTGTTTTTTACAATTTCATTTCACTTAAACAAAAATAAAAGTGAACTTTCAGTTCTCGCATTAGAATGAATTTGGATCCAAAATCTCCTAAGTTAACCCGATATATGTGAATCAATTAATTTGGGATTGAATTGATTCAACTCAGTTTTTTATTAATTGAATTGGATTAGTTAGATTCATGTGCACAGCCCTAGTTTTGATCTTCTTTTTTTTTATTTGGTCCGAAACAGTGTCGTTTTTCTTTCTCAAGTTCAAGCACTAACTCTAAACTGCATAGGAAGAAGACACAACACAGTGCCTCATGGGATTTTAGATCTCTTATCAGTACTCAATAGCCATTAATGCACCTATCTACTGAACCATGTAGTGTTCTACCACTACGTATCGGAATATAGCCACGATCCAATATTAATAAAAGGGAGTCGATTAATTTAAACTTAAGTAACTTATTTATTTAAAATGATTTCAGTAATTTTATATTCAAAGCCTTTTGACATCAATGAGACATTGTAATACTAAAATTAATACACATTCTCGCACAGCGAAAGAGGAAATACTTCATTTAATATTCATACACTAAAACTTAATACAAATGCATGATACATAGATAAGGCAAATTTTATACGACAAAATATTATATTTAATATGATAAAAAAAGGTCTAGTGACAGCAAAATTTTAGCTATATCTTGCTTTGAATTGTTGCAATTTTTTACATTTGATTTCAATTTATGATGGCGATTTCCTTCAACTTGTTTAGAGCAAATTCAATTCATTTATTGCTGCGTAATCAAGAGGTGGTGCTTAATTTATTTGCTTATATAGCCTTTCATTTAGCTAGTGAGCTAACGTTTTATATTTTAACATGAAGTAGAAAGAGCAATAAAGGAACTTTGTATGTTTGATAATAATACATAACAGTTAATTTATCGTTTTTTATTTATTTATATATTAATTGCGTAAGATAAGCCTATTAAAAGCGTAGGATAAGTGTAATTTTTTTTTAAAAAAGTAAATTCCAAGATAATCTAACAATTTTTTTATAAGTATCATACTCAAAAAATTTAGACTAATAAAAAAAAGACACGTATCAAGTTAAAAAATTATTATATATTATTTATTTAAAGTTATATTATTTACTACATATTATTATTATTATTAGGGTACTCTAATTTTTTTAACTATAAAAATTTGTAAAAAAATTAATTCTTGTGAAAAATAAAAATAATGAATATTAATCATATTACATACACAAATATTATGCAGACGCATATTGTATATTATAATTTTCAAGCAAAAGATTGTTTTATATTAACAATAAAGGACACATTTATGAAGCCAGCTGCTTCAAAATAGATTTTATTACTCTCTTGTAATCATGAGATAACAGGGAGGATAACATGTTTTGAATCCATATGCTCATTCAATAATAATGATATTTTATAAAAGCATAACAATGTTAATTTATTACTGTTTTAGAATGAAATTTTTTAAAAAGTATAGAAGGAAGAAAAAATGAAACAAGCCAAATGAATAAGTAATGGTGTAATGTTTTGTTTGATTTTCTTTGAATATGAATGATCTCTTCTTTCATACTTGTTAAGTAAATACAAAAATAGGAACACTTTTAGTTAGGTGAGTATAATACTTTTTGGGTCTTACTAGAACATGTATTTTGAAGGTAAAGTACATATTTCTCCTCAGGTATTTGAATATCCGTTTTGCTTCATTCTAATTTTTGCAAAAAATTGCACACTCTTATCCTTTTGATAGCTAAAAATGAACATCTTCTCACTTTTTCCTCCCTCATGAATCTATAATGCTGCATATAACTTTTTAGTTATGCTCTGTCATCTTTTATTTCGAGCTCTTGTTTTAATTTTATCTTGTAGTGAGGTGCTACAAGTGTTAATTAACCAGCATAAGCTTCAAAAACAACGACAAAATCACGCAAGATACCGTGAAATATTTCAAATATGGTTTTAGATAGGCGTTGAAGCAGTACCACAATTGCACTTGCACTTGCACCACACATCCACTAGACAAAATATACACGTGCAAGTGCAAGTAGGAAATGGAAAGAGTCCCAAAATTCTCTTGATCAAGAAACCTCTGTTTTCGGCAAGCTAGGCCTAGGAATGATGGAGTTTAAATATGTGTGACCCCTTCTAATCTATAATCCAACACGCGTGACTAGAAGACCCTGCTTTTTGAAACCAACATGCAGCTTCTGATGAATTGCCACCTAGTTGATTCATTCTCCACTCAAATTTGAATTCTATAATCCAACGGCTTCTTTCAAAATATAAATTTTTTAATGATAAGCCCTTTTTCAGAAATTGATTGATGTGAATAATTTTAGGATTTATTTGTTTAATTTTTTGACTTTGTTATTAGTAGCATGTTTTATTTCATATTAAAATGTCGATCAATTTATGTCTATTTCAATGTTACTAGCCAATGACAATTTTCCCACCAAACATATATGAGTAATTGAAAATTTTGTTTTTTAGATACTTTCTATACACAAGTTGGTTTTTAGTGTTTGTTTAAAAACGATTTAGAAAATTAATAAACATAGATATAAAAAAAGCATTAGTAAATATGGATCTATATTTAATTAAACATTAATCTAAACATGTGATATATATATATATATATATATATTATTTTATTTTTTATTTTTTTTTCTGACAATGGTTATTATTGTTCCATCTTCCATGAAGCTCCCTTCACCCAATGAGCCTTTCTTGTTATTTTATGAATGGGGTGGTTGAATGTACGGGTATGACACTCCTTGACCCAATTCCATAAGAATAATAATTGCAAAGCAGAATGGAGGTTAAAGTTGACCTCTTGAGGGTAAGACTGAAAAAGAGGCATGGCACACACTTGTATGTATAATCTGAGAATGGAGTGTCTGACTTGTGGTGTACATATATTATAATAAAAAATGATTACAAGAAAGAAAACATTGCCCAATCAATCTAACTGGGAATGCACTTTCAGTGTGTTGTTGGAATAGAAATTAACTAAAAAGGGTCATCCAAGAGCATGCTGGCAATCATGAATCTTCCAGGCACACACGAGCATTTTATTAGGATGGTATCTTTTTTAAGATGTGTGTGAAGGATCCACTTTAGGATACAAAAAATGAAACTAGGCCCTTTATATATAATCATGTATCTAATTGTCAAGATTCGTTTTTCATGCACTCAAAACAAGTCAGTGTTATTTGAGATCACTCTGTGAGCCGCCCCTATATTGTGACCAAGCTATGATTTTAAACTCATTTTCTAACGTGGCACAAAAAGTCACATCCAACTACCAATATCATTTTCTTTTAAAAAAGAAACTACCAATAGCATGTCAACATGTTGTATTATTGATGTTATGATATAATCTCTTCTTGGGTCTTTAGATAATTGTTAATTAGGCTTTTATATAGAATCTTTACTTAGTACCTACGAATTGCTTCAATAGTCAAAGATGACATTTTGAAAAGGATGAATAGCACGCTCCTCCCAAATGCCATTGTTAATTAAGGTCAATTACCTGGATCTCCTATCAGCACAGATGTTGCGCACCCCTTCACTGGTACGTTTAAATTTTTGCTAAAAAATAGTTTAAATTGTGTATTACTTTATTTGAATAGATAATATATTTTTAAAAGATAACAAAAATATCAAATTTTGGATAAGATATCTATAAATATTTAAATCATATATATATATAAGGAGTGGGTATAATTTTGGTCTATCAAAAATAATTCTGGGGAGGCAGCTAAAGAGTGAAGGAAGCTACAGATTTCTGGGCTAAGGCCCAAACTCAAAGGGAGTTCTGAACAAGGACATGTAACTTAGTTAATAATTTTTGCACTTGGTTTTTTAAATGTCACTTTTTTCATGTTTCTTTCGAAAATTAAAATTCTGGAGTGTATTAATTAATTTTAAAATTTTAATTCTAAAAGTAGTTTCCAAAATTAAATTTTAAGGTGTCAAAAGTAATAATGCCCTTGAAGTTATGAGCATTGGAGTAATGAGAAGACTTTTTTAACAACTTAGTTGGAAGAAGAGACTTTATTTTGACACTAACATTGTTTAGTTTTGTGCTCTTGGCATTGGTAATGGCCAGGGTCAATATGCTCCCTTTCTTAACAAAATAAAAAAACAGAAGACATCTCTCTGTGTACTCAAAAATTAAAATCAAAAGAATATAAAATCTACCTCTATATATTATTTGCTCTTGATTTTGAGATGAAAATATTTTTAAAAGACATATTAAATGAGAGGATTTTAGAGTTTTTTTTTAAAATTATACTACATGACTTTTATGCATTAAGCATTTATTTATTTTAATATAATCTTAATTTAAATTTCTTACAAGTTATTTTTTAGTTTTAAACTTTATCTCTTTAATTTAATCTTATTCAATATAATAAAATATTTATTATTATTAATTTAAATATTTAATCTTTTGAATTTATTAATTTTAAAAATACTTATATAATATATCTTCTAATTTTTATTTAAACTTTATTTTAATTTAACAATACCTGTATACAAGGAATTCACTAGTCAAATACATTTTTAAATGTAAATTTTAAAAACGATCAAATCCACTTTTAAGTCAAACTTACATGTACAAATATAATTATTTATGTTCATACATGATGGGCTTACAAAGCTTAAAGAACAAGGTACAAATAAATGTAACAAATTTTTGGGACCCTACATGTAGCTGTATGAAAATATAAAAAGTAAAAGATAGATGGATAAATTCCATATAGCTACCAAAATATACTATGGATCCAGACACATAGATATGTACAAAGAACATAAACTAAATATCAAACAAACTTCTCCTACGAGTACGACCTTGTCTTTTATTTGGAGGAGCAGGGGCTTCATCACTCCCAGGAAATTCCCACCTAACAATGTCACCATCCCAGGCTGAAGAAATCATCATTGGATAGAAAGGGTGCCAACTACAATCTCTTACAGGTGCCTCATGATGATTAAGTTTTGCAACTTGACCACCACTTACCTACAAATAATGTACACTAATTTTTTTAGACTGATATCATTAGAACCATAAGTAAATGGATAAAGCCAGGTACTTCACATGAATGCAGTAAGTGTTAGTATAATGTGTGAATTTTTTTCTTACCAGGTCATATATATAAACAGAGGAATCGCTGGATCCGGTGTAAATGTACTTTTGACCAGTGCTGCAACATGAAATACACAAAATGTTATTCACATTCTTCAAATATCAGATGCAAAGAGAACATTGAACATCATCACAGAATAATCAACATTGAAAATATGTTAAAACAAGTGTCAGTGTGTCACTCGAAAAGGATTTGTCAAATCCACCACCCCACTGCAATTCAAAAGGATATTTTTCATCGATATTTCTAAAATTATTAAGGGGTTCGAAGAAAACTTTTAAAAAATACCATAAGCAAGAAAACCAATTTGATTCTTCGTGAAAAATATATCCTTTCAGCAACATTTAGTTCCATGGATGACAGTGAAACACACCACATCCTAGCCACTCGGCAAAACAATTCCAGTCATTTAACTGACAGTTATTGAATTGGTTCATTACTGTTACATATATCTTTGATTTCAAAATAAATACGAATTATCATAAGCAATTCAACACCTAAATATTTTGGATAAATTACAATCTTATACCATGCAAAAGAACAGTGATACACCAGAGAGAGAAAGTCCCAGAAGTACAAGTTACCTATAAGATGGTGAAAAATAACAGCGCACTAGAGTACGCAACACCGAGTGACCTTTATATGTTGCCAATGACTGGTCATGGGGATGCTTTAAATTTCTTGCATATTCAGGGTAGTCCATCCACCGATAGTCCCACTCATCATCTCCCAGGCCCAAACTGTTGGTTCATCATTATAAACATATACATCACGGATTAGAAGGGTGAAATATTAGAATGGAGTCACTTCTCTTGATTTTTCTTTGACTTGAGTGTCATTCCAAGTTCCAAGATAAAATACCAAGCCAGATCAAAATTCACAATGATGAGTAGCGTCCAAGCACACAAACACATTCATGTGGAAGATGAGTTATACTATACAATTATTAAAAACCATCGTGAATAACCATCCAATGTATTAGAGCTGTGGTAAGACAAAGTTCCATTTATGCAGTATCAGCAAAAATTCTTATTTCTGTTGTTAACAGCTGACAACCAAAATCCTTCAATGACATTTACAAGGGGTTTGAAATAGAATCAATCAGACTAATTGTAACTTCCAAACGTGATGAATACTCCATAGCTTTGTATGTCTTATTTTTCAAATTACTGTTAGCCTTTTTCTTTTTGAGGAGGGGGACTATTACTGCAACTATTGGATTGCCAACAAAGAGGCCTTATTGTAACCAACTTCTCAATTTCTTTCTTCCTTATACTTCTCTCTCTGAAATTCCTATTCTACCGTAAAAGCATTTCAAGTAGGTTATAGAGAGGGAAACTAATGAAATTCTTAGCGTAACTCTGAATCTACAAAACAAAAATAGAGATAGAAAAGCTTTACTTCACGGCATTAGAAGTCATCTTCCTTATATCCCATAATTTGGTAGTTTGATCTTTTCCATTGGAAATTAAATAACGACCATCCCCACGGCTATCAATGAATGTAACGCCTTCTAAATGTCCCATTAAGATCCCAGCTGGTTGTCCTTTGGAGACAAAGCAACGCCTATCCCACACCTACACAATGTCACAACAACAAAAAATTCCTTCAATGAGTTGCAAGCAGAAAAACCAAAGCAAAATATTGGAAAATGTAAGGATAAATTTTTTTTACCAAGAGATCAAATTACACCAACTACCACTTTTGGCATAACAGACAAATGGCTCTAAAGTTGTGATCAATATAAACTTAACTAGTCAATAATGAATATATCACAACTAACACAGAAATTTGTGGATATTATCAAATTCCTTTAACTAAAATATGAGTATTACCTTGCAAAAACTATCATCACTTCCAGAATATATTAGATGGCCAGATTCATCAGCAAAGCAGACAGTATTAACATCAGACTGCAACATCAAAAAGGCATGTCAGATATGATCCACCTGCTATGCTTGCAAATACAAATCCACCTTGAGTCACACTATATGCCACTTTAAAGTGATAAATAAACTATCAACAATCTATACACAGATCATTCTATGAGGACGGAGAACTGACAGAGAAGATGCTCAGGCTCAATTTGGCCCACCTTAAGATTTATATGATTTATATCCTTTTACAAAAATAGCTCCCAAAATGAACCAAAAGATTCAAAATTTTGACAGATTCAGGTCCATACATCTAAATTGAGTTTCCGTTACTATTTTGATTTTAAGCAGTTACACAGATTTTAATTAGTACCCTAATGCATTTGAAGCCTTTTTAAATTATTCAAATTAGAAACTAACATGTAATAATAGCAAAGAATATATAATACCAGGTGAGCAGGAATTCTAAGGCTAAGCTTATTTGCTCCAAGATCATATACACATATCGAGCTATCACTAGTTCCAGCCACAAGCTCTTGCCCATCCGTTGAAAATTTGATAGAGAAAATCCCAAATTCATCATCATCATCAGAAGATAAATTCAATCCATAATGAATTTCCTGCAACAAAAGAAGGATTCCTGAACGTAAACCAAACGATTATTTAATGTGACAGAGAGATGCATGCAACATTATATCTTAAAATATTTTAGGTTAGAATTTTAAAGCACAAGAACAAATCTACACATGCTACTTAATAATAAATAAAAAGGTTGGCTGTATCTTTAGCAAAAAGCACAACAAATTTTCCCATTCCATATGTGAGATTGGACAGACCCAATACAGTGACCTACAATTCAACAATAGTAGGAGCATTTCCATGATGATATAAGAAGAATTTCATTATTTTACATATTCAAATTGCTTAGAATAAGGAGCTACCTCCTGCACCAGCCACTAGTACATCTTATAAAAATAACTCAGAATACAGTTATTGCTAGGAATATAAGTATCTCACAAGTCACAACTAGAAAAAAAAATGTAAATGTAATATCTTACTCCTCTAGGATATTATAAAAAGCTATGAACCTATGTTACATTGACTACTATGAACGGGTGTGAGAAATTTTCAGTACATACTGTAACATTTGCTATTGACTCTGTTGTGGCAGATCCCACATTGACAATATGGATAATTGGTGACATACTGGCATAAACCTGCAATAATTAATAAACAATTTGTCAAATGTGAGTTGCAAGAAGTTAAAGAAAGTAGTAAATAGCTCAGACTTATATATGATTCATAATCCAAGGTCAAAATTGGTTGTTTATAACGTCAAATTCTTAATCATACTAGTGTCTGCTTGGCAATCAACTTACAAGATAGAGTTGATCTGGTGAGAGAGATGTATCAGTAATTGTCCACCGTAAGTTTCTAGCAGATATGTCCTTCTTAACTTTCCAGTCTCTGTCAACATCATAGACCCTGATGTGGCTTCCCTGTTTTATAACAATACACAAACAACCAAAATGAAGATATAAATACCCTTTTGTTCCAAAATTATAGTATCTTCACCTGTACAAAACACTTCAGTTTAACAGAATCATCTTCAGCATCATACATAATTCAAGTATACATTAACAACGACGATAGTGGTAACAATAATAACCTGGAATCCAGCAATAAAAATAGAACCATCAGCAGAAAATTGCGACACATAGGCACGGCTTCTCATTTGATCCACAATCCAAGGACCTCTGGTGGGCAAATAGCGGCTTAACACATGGCATCCATCTGCTGGTGAAAATCTCCCCCGTCCGGAATAATTTCCTTCCCTACCAACTAACATTCTCACAGTTGATGCAGGTAACCTCATCCTGCCTGGAACAGCACGACCCAAAAGTTCATTGGGACTTGACCTAAGTCTTGTGAGCTGTGCAATTTCATGATCAAGATAACTAGCCCTTTCTCCAGCTATTCCACAAGATTCATCACTGGCACTACCATCACTACAGGCACTTGTATTTTTGTTCAACCGATTCATATTTCACCCTCTCTATATCCTGCAAACAGCATCAAATCTAAGCAAACCTGAGCCAGGGCAACTTTTAATCACGAACACAACCATACACAGAGAATCCTATACCATCTATACTAGTACTCAGTGCCAACAGAGAACCCCTTCAGTCTCACACTCTGAAGAACTAGCCAAATGAGAAAAGTAAAGAGAGATTTAGCTTAAAACCTTTTTTTTCAAGTTTAGTCCTTTTTGGTTGATGTAACAAAAGGGTCAGTAAGAAAAATGAAGAAAACGAATCAATTAAAAAAAAACGGAACCTTAGTCCAATTATGAGAATTAAAAAGAAAATGAACATCTACGTACCAATTTGAAACTCAATTCACCATCACTGCACCTTATCAAACAGGTGAAGCAAAAATAATAAATAAACAAATAAAAATACATAAAGGGGTTTTGGAGGATTTAAGAATGAAAATTGAAAGTTACCTCTGATTGGAATACAAAGTTGTGAGGATGAAGGCACACGAGCCTGGATATTATTGCAATCTTGCTACCGTTCTCGTCTACCACTTATGTCTGTGGGTCTGTGTGTGATGAAAATGTAATGAATGAATATTAAATATTGGAAAATTGGAATTGTCAAAGCCCCTTCGTTTCTTTGCCTTTGCTTGGTTTCTTCTCAATTTTGCATACGTACACATAATCAGGTGTTGGTGTTGCAGACTACCAGGCAACGTCAAACTTTTACTTAAATTATACATACTATTAAAAAAAACTACCCATACTATATTAATATCTTATAACATACTAGTATATTATAATTATATATATATATATATATATATATAAATATAATGATATAATAAATTATAATTTGTTAGATTTAAATTAAATAAAAAATTTAAATTAATAATAAAATTTTTTAAACTTACGCTAATATAAATATATATATATAATTAAAAATACTTAATAAAATATATAATTATTATATTATGAATATAAAAAATTATTTTTATATAAATAAAATAACTAATATAGTATATGAAATGTTATTTAAAATAACTCATGAGACACTCGTCAGTTAAATTTATTGTTTAAAGAAATGTTATATTTAAAATTCTAAAAATATTTAATATTTGATATTTTTAAATAATTAAAACTATTTAACATTTTTATACAACACTTTTTTTTTTCTAGGAAGTGTAAGAAGATGTGTACAAATATGCTATATGATTAACATTCAATTAAATATTAGAAGGTTTAATTTTTAGTTTAAAAAACCTCTATAAGTTCCTTTTTCATTTAATCGCAAAATTTTTAGTATATACTACTTTTATTTTTTAACCCACCACTTCAAAAGATATTTTTCTATTTATCTCTCATTTTAAATGGTTAAGATAATATCATCATCTTAAGCATAGGTTTATTTTAAAACTTATCAAGATCGAAAGAATGAAAAATAATGATGCAAGAAATGTTTGAATATTAAGTAATTTTATTCATCTATGTATTATAAGAGTAAACCATTTACTAGAAAAATAATAACAGTGAATCAAAATCCAAATTTAATAACTTATCCATTGGTTGAAGTTTAAACTTCACAACATCAAAAAGCATGACAGAATTACTCCAAATTATTTTTGCCTACAAAGAGAATAAGAGAGTTACTCCAAGCAATAAAACAGTTACAAGTAAAAATTTACTCATTAATAATTTATTTTAGGTTCATTAAATGTTTAATTAACCTCATTTATTTAGTTTAACAATTATACTTGAGTTTATAATTATATCTAGTTATTTAAATAAGTTAAGATTAAGCTTCCCAGACATTAATAGATCTTAAATAGTTTTTTCTTTATTATATTTACTTTAAAATTCTTTTATTTATTAAGATAATTATACTCTGTTTCTCTATAATTTAACACTTTTGCAACTATATCCGTTTGTTCTACACCTCTCTATAATTCAGACTAAAATAAAATGTCAAAATTTTTATTAAAAAGAATGATAACTACATGAACATCGTTTCCATCTCTTAGAACTATGATGAGTTCAACCACCGTTGTAGAATTTTAGGAGAAAAGATGTGAGATTATTCAGCGTCAAAGGGAATCAAAGGGAAGGGAGTTTCTAAGCTTTGATTCGTGGGTAATAATTGCTAAGATTTTACATATGTTGATTAATTTTTATGTTCTTCATCTAGAGTTAATTATATTGTCTATAAATGTAGTTTTTCTATTATGTAGAATTATAATATAACGTGTTAAATATGACTTAGTTGGTTTATTAGGTTATTATCTAGAAATATGCTAAATTTAAATCAAATATATAAAGAAAAAAGGCAAATTAAATTTACAATGTATTAGGCTAAGGTAATAATTGTCATCCATTTAAGAGAAGAAATGAACAAATTAATAATGAAGAATTAGGATAATTCTTAAATTTAAATTTTCACATCTGCATTGTAACAAAAAGAAAAATACTCAAATTATCACATGATTTTTAGCCTTCTTTTTTTCTTCGTTAAAATTCATAGCCTTCTTTTTTTATTATAGAACTTCAAGATGTCTCTCATCTACTTGTTCAAAGTTCGAACTACATGGCATTAAGAACTCCAAACTCTCTTCCAAGCAATTAAAAAAAGGCGAAAACCACAAGAGGCACAATGAACAAAATATGAATTTTTTTTTCTTATCAATAAGCTAATAATGGATATTACAACATTATGTTATTTTATCTTTGATGTACGGTCCAAAATGGATATAAAAGAATTTGATTTATGATGGTAAGCATTAGGTAGGCTACTGCTATGCTTTTTGCTTGAGCTCCCACCTTCATATGGATTAAGATGGTGAATCCCTTGATGCCCATCACAAGAGACAAGTCCAAAATGTATCAATATAACCACCTCTTTTTTTTTCTCTTTTCTCTCTATGAACTAATGCAAGCCTGAATTTCTTCCAAAGTTTTTCCTTTGGTTTCTGGGACTAATTTTGCTACAAATAGAATAGTAAAGAGGGAACATCCAGCATACAAAAACAAAGTACCTGTCCAAAAAAGAATATAAATACATTTCATTAATTATAGTCATATGGACACAAGAATGCTAATTAACTATGCTTCTATTCTGTGCTTACCAGGAGAACTCCAACTCATAAGAAAGTTGTAAGTATATGAAACTACCCAAGCTCCTAGCCAAGTCACTAAAACCACCAAGCTTCCAGCAGTTCCCTTCACATTTATGGGAAAGATCTGCAATATGAAAAATTGTATTAGATATAGAATAATTCAATCATTTTCTTTGAGGGGGTCTTATATACAAGCGACAGCAGTGGCAATCATTTGCCTTTTTGTTGGAAAACAAAAGCTTGACATGTTAATTTGTTATGTCTTTTCATAAAGAACTTTTTTAAAACACTTGTACCATTTCTATTTTGACTAGCTCTTCTTTGACATATACTATTACAATTTTTGGTGTCAAAAGATACATACCTCTGACATCATCACCCAAGGAACTGATCCCATCCCAATTGAAAATGCTGATATGTATATCTGATTACAATAAAAGCCAGAAAATTGGAGAAATTCAGGTCAAATTGGAATTTTAGGATTGTATCTACATCATCCACTATCCCAATAACCTAAAGAAGGAGGAAAGATAAGAGGGGAAGGGGGGCTTAGAGTTTGCGAAAGAAAACTCACCATCACCCCTGCAACTGCTAGTATTGGTACCCATTCAAGCAATAGGCTTTGGTCCTGATCCATGAAGTCATTGAGATGAATTTTAGAACATAAACACCTCCGATGAAAATATATTGCATTTATACTATGGCTTATGAGTACATATGCAACTTATTTAAGTACTTATTCAATAAGCATTTTTTAATGATAACTTATGATATAAATTTAACGATGAAATTTATTAAAATAAGTTTAAAGTAACTTATTTTGATAGACTATACCCAGAAATTTATTGAAATAAACTGAAAAGAGCTTATCAAAGTTATAAGCTATTTTAATAAGTTGTCTATAAACTCTTTCAAACATGCCTTAAATACTTGCCTTGAGAAAGAAAGCAATTCCGGTAATATAGCTGCCTAAGAATGTCCCACTTGCGGAAACCTGCATATATATATAAGAACATTTGTTAAGCATCAAAGTTCTTATTCCTCCTACTTTTAGATGGCTTTGATAACAAGTGCTTGCAATTGCAAATAGATTTACCATAATGAGAGGTCTTCTTCCAGACTTATCCATCAAAATGGCTCCCAATACAGTAAACGGAACCTGTCATTCATTGTAACATTTGAAGTTCAAACAAAATAATATAGTTATATTATATGATTAAATTCTGAGAAATCAGTAGAAGAATCAAGTACCTGTATACAAGCATATGCTATGGTACCAGCTTTTCCTGAAGAAAGTCCTGAAAATCCAGTTATAGAGGAATAAATATGACCGATTGAGGAAACAGGTTTCTTTGATTCCTCCAAAATCAGCGTGCATTTCTTTTCACTTACCAGCTGCTACAAAAGTCTCAGATGCATAGAATCCTATACCATTAATTCCAACAGATTGTTGACATACCATTAACCCAAGTCCAATCTGAAATTGTGACAAATAGTTAATTTAGATCCTTTGAGTAACTATGCACATTGTGATTAAATTTCTGCAAGAAAAGTGTGTTACTTACAACTACAGAGCGCACATATTTTCTTTGGAACAAATCCAACAGCTTAATCTTGGGAAGGCTTTGAAGAGTTTTAATATAATCCTATATAGCGAAAGAAATATGTCAGCTCAGGTCATCAAACATGTCAAATTATTTGGAAAAGTTTTCAAAGGTTCCAATTAGTTTAAGAGAGCTTGAAAAGTACCAGAATTTCAGCAGCTTCATGAGAAATATCAACATCTTTACCCCGAAGTCTTCTTAAAGCTAGTTGAAATTCTTTTTCACGGCCAACCTTTGCCTAAAAGATATATGCATAGTTTATTAATTTGCATTGCTAGTTTGCTACTATAATCATCTTATGCTTATCTTGAGCAAGAAAAGAAAGCAAAGGTGCAATTTGGTCCTTAGATTCTAGCTTAATGCATACCAGCCATCTTGGGGACTCAGGGACAAAGCACGAACCAACCAACAAGCAAATGCAAGGCACTAACCCTTCAAAAGTTCAAGTAAAGCAAACAGTTAGACTTTTTTACTTCATAATTTCTTACATCTTAGACAACAATTCAAAAGTCAAAACTAATGATAATATATTTGTTGATTTTTTTAATGTAAGCACAAAGGCACACATTACAAATTAATAAATAATAAGATTTAATTATATATTGTAATAACATTTAATGTTTTTGTGTGATTTTTAATGCATTAGATTACATAAATTTTATAAAAATTAATATACCTGCTAGTGCAAGTTCTCTCCAATTTATGACACCTCCAATTAAGAATGAGAATGATGATCCGATAACAATCAAAAGCTACAAAACAATCACAGTCAGTGCCAAAGTACAACTCAACGATGTAAGATATTTTATCAAAGAACAAAATACAATAGTTCTTATTATTTCCTCACCTGATTTGTTGTTGCAAGTCCTCCTCGAAGATTTTTCGGTGCTATTTCTGCTATATAGACCGGAACCTGTTCCATTTTCCTGATTTTTATTAGAAATATTGTGGTGTAGTGGTAACATGTTATAAATACAACCATTTAAGTTAAATGACATGTTCTTAAACTTTCTGAAACAAATAGAAGCTTCAAGGTTATCAATTAGTTACCACATATGAAATAACTCCAATTCCGTACCCTGTGAAAAATCTTCCCACGTCGAGTGAGTAAGAATCCTGCGGGGTATATACAAAACAATAAAGTAAGAGTTCTTTGTATAGTATTTTTCTACAACATTTTTTATAACACTATTTTCAAGTTTTTCTAATATTTTGCATAAAAAAAAACTTAATATATGCTCAAAGATACACAATAAAAAAAGTAATAAATAGTAGATATCTTATGATTTTCAAAAAATTATTATATATATATATATATATATATATATGTTTTTCTTATGTGTTTTTTTAGTACACATTATTTTTTTCTCTCTTTTACATCAACAATCCTGTCCCATATTTTTCTCTCTACTCTTCTTTCCTTTCTCTTTGTTGTATACTTTATTTTACAAAAAATTATATAAACTAATTTTTCATAAAATAAAAAATTGCCATTCATGCAATACTTTTCTATAACAATATTTTTTTATCTTTTTTTCACCACATTAATCATCTTATCCAACTCTTTTTTTTTTCTTTCTTTCTATCTCTTTTCTTTTATATAAAATTATAAAAATTTACAGTACAAACGAAATTTCTCTAAAATAAATGAACTTTTATTTATTTATTCTTAATTGATAACAACTTTTCTTAAAATCAAAATTTTTACCTTTGAGAAGAAGACAGCCAACCATCCTGTAATGCAAAATCCTGTTGAAATTCTCAAAGCCTGATTTCCATGGAAACTAAGGCTTAGTAACATGGAAAGACCACACGTCGTTCAGAAT
This sequence comes from Abrus precatorius, assembly GCF_003935025.1. NCBI lineage: Eukaryota > Viridiplantae > Streptophyta > Magnoliopsida > Fabales > Fabaceae > Abrus > Abrus precatorius. Next base: position 26,572,198 of record NW_020874292.1, on the reverse strand, counting down.
GTATTTATCAGATTTAGATTTCACGTACCCCTTTCCGGCCAATAAAATCCGTAATACGGCCACTTGTTATAGCCCCAAGCATTGCACCAATAGTCACTAAAGAACCAAACAAGGAAAACTGCCAACACACAAATTTTACAAAAAGTAAAAACCAAAATCAAAGAGAGAATATGATATTAAAAAATGATTTTGGTAACCGTATTCTTGATACTGAGCTTAAGCATATAAAAATGAAATGTTTTTATTGAAACATACATTACATCAAAAAAATAAAAAAAATTACTATTTTTATATATTTAAATTCTGCATAAAGCTAAAATTAACAAAACCCACGAAAGAAATGTCAACGAGGAGGAAAAACTAGAATACTGACCTCAGCAAGAGATAGATTAAGATCTTCCCTGATAGCAGCCTGAGTGGGTGCTGAATAGCCCACCTGCAAAAATAATAACTTCAGCTAAACACAGAAACCTTTTTCTGTTTATTTATTGTGATTTACTGTTTGATTTCTAAATCAGAAAACAAACACATTTAATGAACGAGTTTTTCAAAATGTTACTTTCTTGAGCCATACACCAAATTTTTCACCTTTTTGTTTTACTTTTTACTTTCCATAGTTTTATCACTGAAAACATAGAAGACAAACGTGGCTGTGCCAATTGCAATTTGGATAAGCTTAAAGGTATATACTTACACAAGTTCCAAATGAAAAAGAACCACAGACTGCAACAAGTGTGCTAAGAAGAACCATTCCAATGGATCCATTTTCCACATTTTTATCTGATACAACTTCTTCACAGGAAGCAGTATCAGCCTCCCTTTGTTGAATGAAGGGCTCTTGCAAATACTGAAGCCCATTGGCTTCTCCACTCTCCACATCCTTATGCTGCTCAATTGTCATTTATGACCTCAACAAAACAGTGACACTAGCTAGAACAACACAATAGTAGCACCACCAGAAGTAGAGAGGAATATGTTGTGAACAAAAGCATGCAAAAGCATGCTGTGTTGGATAGTATTTATATTGCATGAACCATAGCAGCAAGTTGTGAAGATGTTTCCAACGTTGTCCTGATACTGCTCACTAGGAAATAGAAGGAATTAAGGGCATGCCATGGTAAAATTAGCTAGCGTGTCAAAAATGTACAACTGCTAAAATGGGCTGCCGACTTGATTAATTAAGTTTACTACTAAAATAAATTAACTCAATATTTTTTGGGTCAATTCATATATAGACTTTTCTTTTTTGAAGTTTGAGCTAGTTCAACCCAATGTAAGGAAACATTTAGATATATAATTTTTTATACCACAGATATCCTCTGTTGGATATAATTCTGTTAAAACGGGTAGGATTATTATAGGTAACAATTTTCTCTTTGAGTATATTTAGTGATAGATATATAATTTAATTAAGCGTTTATTTAAAAAATAATAATGATTTATATCATAACTTTAATTATAAAATTGATTAAAATAAATTAAAATTTACCTGATCTATTAGAACTCCCAGCTCTTAAGCTGGGTAAACTGTTTTGACAGCACTACAAATAAGTGGTAAACTAGACCCTTTTCCTTAGACTAAGGGTACGTGGGAATAAAGCTGTCCCTGATGTGGCGATTACAACAGGCCAATGTAGACCCTTTCCTTAGAGTAATGGATATTAGAGGTCCAAGTTGTTGATGTTTCTTAGGGAAACAAGTTGCAAGGGGATCTTGTGGCTAGTGCATGATTGGCCTTGTTTATTCATCTAACCTTACGTGGTTCCTACTCGGATGGGGCAATGGCAAGATATATAACAATTTAATACTAAGCTGCAACCCTTAGATGATTTCGGTTTTACAATGATTGGCCACATGCTTGAGAAAATATGCGCCACTTGAACTGTATTCTCCTTAATTTTTAACTCATGCAAGTGGTGGTAAACGATAAAATCTGCGGCAGCTTTTTAGTTTAATAAAAGACGAGAGAAAATGGATCATTAATTGTAGCTAAGTCATTCAAAATTGGAGGTTGCATTATTACATATATCCATGATAATATATGCTTTTTTTTCTGTAAGCGGGGTGCAGATATTAATTAGTAATAGTTAACCTGTGTCTTTATGCACACCATTTATTTCACCTCGTGAGATTTTGAACTGTGAAGTTTAAGTTCATAGGTACAAAACAAATCTAAATCAATTTGATTAAATTCAAGTTGGGATATAAATATATGTATGTGGGTAAAAAAATTTAATCATCATATGATTACCTATTATTGTTAATAAAATAGCACATGGTAGTATTTTGCATCGACAGCTTTCAAAGAGGTAAGCAATACTATGATTAAATCTGTACAAAAAAAAATGTACGCAGTACAACAAAATATCACATGTTCTTTATGTCACTTTCTAAGTTATTATTGTTGATATTGAATCGTGTTTCTGGGTAAAAGTCAAACCATGATGCCAAAATGATTCTTTTTTTGGAGACCACTCTTCGGTAGTTTGTGACATTGTATACCACATACTACTGATATTTGCTATTTGTGCTAAAGTGTGTAAGACCAAAAGCACAAAAGAAAATAAACTATTTTGTTGACGCGTGTTGGGAACAAAGTGATTTTTATAAATTTACTATATCTGAAATTACGTTTTGATTTAGCTCATAAAGTCGATGTCATTACCACACAATTAAATGCGGCTCAGTCTTTCAGTACTAATTTTTAGTTAGCTAATTCAATTAATTATATACATAGTTTTTATAATTGAATTTTTATCCTATGCATTAGGTACATGAGATAATAAAAAAAATATTTTTATTGAAAAAATTATCATGTTAAAAATAAAAAAATAATTTAATACTCATTATTTATATAATAAAAACCATGAAAGTTAATCTTTAATTTTCCTTCAGCCTACATACCTAGTACATAAGACAAAAGGATAGTTAACAATTGACAGCAATTTAAGATCAATTCATAATTATTTACTTTAACCTTCATCATAAAATAGTAAATTTAAACTTTAATTGAATTAACTGGTGTGCCGTGACCTGGATTGAAAGAATAGAAGTCCATCAGACCAAGTGACTCTTGATGATAGACATGGCTCGTAAGGGGCTTTTAATATTAAAAAAGTTCAGTCTAATTAATGTTGACCAAAAAGTTCAGTACAATTAATAGATAGATAGGTCTCTTAAATTTATTGATTATAATTTTATTCTTGATTGTATATAAAAAATCTTTTATTAAAAGAGGCAAAATTATATTGATTTTAATGATTTCCATGTTTTCGAAAAAAATTAATCATTTAATGTTAGGAAAAAAAAAACTCTTAATACTCATGGAAAGAAATGGTTCAGAGATGGACAATATTGAGTGATGTATTTAAAAGGATTCACATCTATATAAGAAGATATACTCAATAGAAAGAATCATGAGATTGGATGCGTACAGGCTATGCCTATGAGTCTTGTTTATATTTCCCTCAAGTTACATCTTTTATCAGATAATAAAGGGTGCCTCCCCAATTAAACGTTTATAAGATAGGAGAAACATTATATTGTGCCCAACAATTAGTTATCATTTTTCTTTCTTTTTTTCTGGTAAACTTGTTTACTTGAAAGAAATATTATTGGGTTATTCATGAATATATGTAACAAAAAGTAAATGTATCAAGAGATTTCAGAATTTATCAACAGAATGAATTTATAGCCATCAAAATTTAAAAAATGGGTGTCGAATACACAATTCATGGCAATCTTTTTACTTTATCAATTTTTACCACATTTATCCATTATGAAAATTTTTAAAACTAACCATTATGATAGCTTGAAGATATCAACTACAAATTTTGACAAACTTTGTGAAGATTAGGAGAAGAAAAAACAAATATAGCCCAACCTACAATTTATACACGGAACTAGAACAAGTTTATCACTTTTTCCAACCCTTTTTCTAATGTTAGAAATACAGCAAAGAAACCTTATCAGTTCGCCCCATTAATTGATTTGTTTGGATCAACTTCCAGTGCCAGCTTGATATTACTCATATTAGGATGTGTGTCGCAAGCAGATTTGGTTTCTCAATGTTTATATATATATAACAAAACTTTAAATTCTTTTAGATATCGCTTCGTTATCCTTAACTTTATTATACAATATTATGATCTTAACCGCCTAAAATTCAAGATCAAGTTCGTACTTACATATTTTATAATCAAGGTCGATTATTATTATTATTATTATTTGCATATATGAGAGTTTCATATTCAATTCTACCTAATAAAATTAATAGTTATAGCTGTACGTGAGTCATGAACTTTTGGCTTAAATTAATAAAATAAATAAGAGTACGTAGAGGACCATCGAATTTGCACGTCTAGTCTTCTGTTGAGCCTTTTCATCTCTCTCTCTCTCTTCCTCTTTGAATTTTTAATTACATTAAATGCCTGATGCGTATCTATATAAGATATTAGAGTGTCCTCATGGTATCTACTCTTCTTTTTTTAAAAAATAGAGCAAAGTAAGTATAAATCATAAGTATTTTGGGGTGGAGTATAAACTATTAGTTTAGAGGTTAATTAAAATTTTTAAATATATCACTTTTTGAAAAAAAAAATTATCTATATTTTATGATCTTTTTAAAAAACAATTACCCTCTATTTTATGATTTTATTTATGGAATTAAAGTTAATATAAATGGAGAAAAGCAAGTAAGCAACCATCAAAAGTGTTTTGCATTATATATATATATATATATATATATATATATATATATATATACGGCATGTGTCTCAAAGCTTCGCAACATTGGTGGAAGCTTTGTCCAGGACCAGGATCTTCGTATCCTCTTCTTACACGTTTTTCCAGCCTAAGATTGGTCAATGGTAATGATTCTTAACAATCCGAGTATTGCTGAATGGGTGATGTATATACAAATTTGGTACCAATCATTGAATCATTAATGAGTGAAGAAAAATAAAACTCTGATGTTAAATGGTGAAACAGCTGAAAGTGAAAGTAACATCTCCCTCTATAGGTAGTGGAACATGCTACAAATAATCTGGTGTTAAATTAGTTTGTATTAGTATAATATTTAGTTCCATTGAAATTAAATTAGTAGTATAAATATTATGAATTTTTTTTAACAATATGGAACATCATTCTAACAGTCAATTTCAATAATGTAGACTACTAATATATATTCATTCAACATTAGTACAATATATCATATGTAGTGTAGATCTATAATATATCATACTCATTAATATAGACTATAACTAGTTTAGTTTTTGTCAGAAAAATGTTACACCAACAAAAAATAATAATAATATTTTTTATTAATAAATAAAACTTTTTTATAGGGGGATATGTTCCAATCCCTTAGGAATAATGAGGAATATGGGCATTTAAAGATGAACATTATATGGAAACAATGACAAGCGAGAAGGATAAGAGAAACTAGATGTGTGATCAGCTTATTTATTAGTGATAAATGCAATTTTGAAATGAACATATTTATGTGTAGTCAATTATGAAGTTGCTTGTGAACTAGAGTAGAGAGACTGAGTTTCATTAATTTATCTATTTTAATATATATTTGTCCATAACGTGCTAGGCTCTGTTAACTTTTAATATTGTTGTATACGGTTGCATGGTGCATAAATAACTTCGTTAGTATAACATTGTGTTTGCATCTAAATGTTCAAATTAATGTCTTGATTTGATTTATGTTATTAGCAATGTTTTTTAAATCAAACCGCTTGTTAAATTGATAAAATATGAACATATAATTTATTAACTTAAGTGTAATTAAATAGACACATAAACACTTATTCTTAGCAAACATTTACACTAAAAACCGACAGATGATGAAGATTTCAGAGGCAACTCAGACGACCTTGCAGATTTGAGGGATCTATGCCAGCTTGTCAACGGGGCATATCCTGAAATGAAAATTGAAGTTCATTATAGTTTTATAATATTATAAAGACATAAATTTTACGTCAAAGTAGAATTATTGAATCCATCAAATATTAATTTTTATATGACTAATATTATTAATTTATAAATGCTTTGACAAAAATATAACTCACGAGAAACATGTTATATGAACGACAAATGAGTAATCATCCCCACATACAAATGTCTTTTACACAAGAAAACAAACCTCACGTGTTGCGTTTTACCCTTTTCTCTCCATGACTTTATTATCCATTAGATGCACCAAATTGTATAATAGAATGAAATGGTAAGATTACAACCGAAAAAAAAAAGAAAGATTTCATTTAATGTTAATTAGTATCAGTGTGATATTTATTAAAATTTTAAAAATAAACAGATGCATTTACAAAAAAAATTAATTGATTTTTTAGTTCTTATAATTTGAGTTATCTATTTTTTTTAATCTCTCAAATTTTTTAAAGTTAATTGAATATGTATTTTTAAAATTAAATTTTAAGTTTTTAAAAAATATCTAAAATACACACACACACATATATATATATAGAGGCAGGATCTTCTTACACTGGTGTAAGTCTAAAAACTTTTATATTCAATTTAAATATTTTATTTAACTTAAATCTAACAGGTTATAATTTATTACTTTACTGGCCATTAAATTTAAGTTAAATAAAAGATTCAGATTGGATGTAAAAATTTTTAGACTTACATTGATATAAAAAAATTATTTTCTTATATATAAGCATAACAATTGAACTCAATCCCAATAAACACCTGTAAAATTACTCACCAAAGATAAGATATTTATCCATCAAATAAGACATTCAAGTATGGATTATTATCTACAAAACTTCGCAAGTATAAATACTATAATACTCAATCTTATCCATACTTACATAATATATTTATTATATTTTATAAGTAGAAATTTTTAATTAAGTTAAATAATTGTGTGTAATGTTCTTCGGTTAAAAGTTAGATTATCTTTTTTTTTTTCAATTAAGTTATGGGCTTTAACTTTTATTTAGTGCTCATTTATTATTTAGTGAACTATATGCATGATAGATTTAAGTACAGTTGTAAGTGCAGCAAGAATATGGATATTGAAGTTACTTCTACGTATGAGTTTTTTTTTTTTTTTTTTGTTAACTGTAGGTATCAAGAAAAATATGGTAATGCTACCTAAAATCCTACCGATTGTCATGCCCGCTTGTCCACCCATGAGTTAAAAATGAACTAAATTCAAAGCTGAAAAAAAGTTTTACTATTTTTTTCTACGAAAAGTCATTTTACTGAATTAAAAAAATGAACCCACTTGTTTTTATTGAGTCAATTCTGAACTAGGCCCACTTCCCCAATTCCAACACTAAGAAACATGCAACTTTCTTAATTTACACAATTCTCAAGAGAATTCGAATTTCTAGCATGGAACTAAGCGCTCAATTTTAATAGTAATAATACGAATTACAAATTTTAACTATAATCACATATCACTCGTTGCAGTAACGGTACCTGCAAGTCCCTCTGCGGAGATCCGGTTAAATTTGGTAATGCACATAATCGCATCCTTGGATTAAGCTTCCAATGTAAAAAATCTACATATTCATCCTAACAACATCTGTTTATTTAGTGTTACAACAAATATGTACCAACTAGAAAATAAGTACAAAAAATTGAAACATCCATTAATAGTTAAACAAACACCTTCTAATGGATACTGCTAACTCACTAACCCTCCCATGATGAAGGACGGCTACACATACCCCAAGACAAACCGCAACTGAAACAATCACAAAAACAGCTGGTCGAGAGGTCAAGAATCCCCTAGCAAGATTTCGACGACCACATCTTACAGGTAACTCTTCCACATTCATTATAATTTCCCTCTTCAAAAGTGGTATTCTTTCATTTTTCTCATTAGAAGTTGGACTTTTCAGTATTCCTAATCTTGCATCTGCTCTCGACAGGACATCCTGCAAAACAATAATCCATGTAGAAAATGCATGTTAATTGCAACAGTGTCACCAGATCTTACAAATTATCAGAAGCTATAAAACCAGAATGCTCTATGTTTAGACAGTTTGGAATTGCTGCTAGCTAGGAAGTTAACATGAGAAGAACTAAACCATTTAAACTAAATTCAAATAATTAGGTTCGGTAAGAGACCAAAAATCTACAATTCCAGCAACACATAAATATAAGAAATTTGTCGGCTGAATGATGGCAACAATTTTTGTAATTGAAATCAAAATTAGCTTTGGCATCCAAGTATCCTCAACCGTTTGGCTGCAAGGCCTTTGATTTAGAACACAATTAAAGGAATACCTTGCTATTAAATGTTATTGCACATAAGGCAAAACAGTTTTTTTTATTTGTCGGTAAGGTATATGGTTTAGATCTGGAGCAGCGATAGTTTCAACAATTGTTTGGAGAAAAGGAATTGAACTCTGCTAATCCATCTTAAAGCTATTGCTCATAGGCCACATCAGGGTTTAATACATGAAATAGAGTCAAAAGATTTCATTCCTACTTCAGTTTCTCATACAATTCCTACTTGAATATTTTTCCAATTTTCAAAAACAATACCCTTTTAATTTGGAATACGACACGCATTAAGGAGGGCCTTGTCAAATGTGACCCACCAGTAATCCACTTATGCCTAATCCAAGACATAAACCCTTGAGATATACAGGCACATAGAAAAATTGAATTTAATACTTCAACTAGAAGATAAGAAATTCAGGATAATAATAGGGGTGTAATGTAATAAATTTAACATAATTGCTAAGATTCTTTGTATCTCACTCTGCCGCATTTGTTAACCATATGACAAAAGAAGTGGTAACCATTGATTGCTTCTTTTATTTCAACGATTAACCCTGAACTCCTCTTTCCCTTTCTCTCTTGCTTCTTTTCTAGGTATACTCCTCTTTATTCGATCTTTCCCCTGCTCCCATATCAAACATGTAAACAACTTCCTTCGGTCTAACAATCATTGCCCTCTCTCATCAAATAATACAACCTTAAAATCAATTGTTATCAATGAAATTTGCACAATCAAAATTTCAGGTGCTAAGTTTTACTCAATCTTAAACTGTGAAGAGCTCTAACAATTTGATTGTCAATGCCAGCAGTTAGAGTACAAGAGTAAGACTGTTTAGATTGAGACAGCAATCTATGTTAACCAAAATACAGGATCCATCAATTTTATTTAAGAAAATGACTATAAGTAAAATATAAAGTATCTGAATCTAATGGTTTGAGATGTATCCATATTTCATTATCAGGGAGAAAACTAAAAAGGAAAATTATTAGTCCTAACCTGAGTGGTAACTGCAACAACTGATAGCATGTCATTTTTGGAGCAGCCCTGAGCAAGTTTAAAGGCTTCCATTTCAGAGTGCACACCTATATCTCCACCTTTCAGATGATTCTGATAAATGGCATCTCTAGCATTATGTATGCATTTCAGGAGGGGCGTCATGTCAACATCACCCATCCTATTAATCACAATATTGGATTTCATGCTTTCTGTCAAGAATATCAAATTTGGTAATATTTTTCCCAAAATGACTGATGAATCATTGCACATCAGAAAATCCAACAAATGACAATATCTATGAATTTGTGAAGCTGTCATCAGTCTGTCAAAAGTTTCTGAAGTAGGGTCCTTAAGCAACCATGCTATATCTACAAGCAAGTCTGACGATGATGCATGCCTAAGTGCAAAATCTTCACATGAGCTGCAGATAGAACCACCTGAGGCAGACTGGAATTGTCTAGAAAGGAGGGATATATCTAATTTTTGCTGCAATGTCTTCATTTCAGTACAAATTTCTTTATCACCAATGAGTACAGGAATAAAGTTTGATAAACCAGATTCATTCTCCACCTACAGAAAGCACAATGAATATGATAAAACACAAGAAATATGAATTGCATAAGAGCAACAATCTCAAAAGGCACTTCCATATTGGTGTAAAGCTTTAATAAATGAAACTTGATCAAAAGTGTAAATACATATTACAAAGATCCTATTGTATCAAAAGGTTCTGGCAATTTATCTTAATTGGATGTTATTATCATCGGGACACATGTCTGGTTATAACAGCATTAGCACAATTTAGTACGCATTCCAAAGCTAAAATTCAATACCAGTCAATATAAGTTACATGTACTTCAGACAAGAGCCAGCCAAGTAAAAAGAACCAACAAGAAAATAGTTGGAATTCAATATAAGGGAGTGGATTTCTAAGGGATATGCTACAACAGCTTGGCACGCATCAATATGGCGATCTCCTGATGCCTTGAATTTTATTTATCAGAAAAATAAACAAGCACAAAATATTTAAAAAAAAAAAAAAATCATCAACCAAAAATTGCACACAAATTATATGAACTGCTTAACTCAAAGTACTCAACTGTGGTCGTTAAAATTTTCTATTATCCTTAGTTTGATGATTTTTAGGCACAAACTGTTAAATATTTATACATATATAAAAAATACATCAGCAGTTCCTGAATCTAAAAGAAAACACACACATTTAACTTGCCCAGCAGTAATTACGATCAAAATCATGCATTCCAAATAAACTAAGAAACATAGTAACAAAAAAAAAAAAAGTCCAGATCAAAGCATAATTAAGGAAACAGAACTATAGGTTCTTTAGTACCTCAATAAAAGCAGGACCAAAGAGACTTTCCTCTGTATGAGGGACATATATCTTGTATAACTGACTGTCAAAAGCACAAGAAATATTGTCTTCAGTCCAGTTATGTGGAGATGGAACACAATGCTGACACTTAAGATACTTTCCAGAAAAAGATACAAGAAACCTGCCATGATGACCACCTCAATACAATCAGAAGTACATCAACAAGTGAGCCAGAATCTAAACTAGCTGTTAAGATGATACGTTTAAAAATGAGAATATATCAACTGAAATAAAAGAAAACCAAACAAGTGAAAAGCATGGTCAATTTGATATTAGATTTGCTAACAGAATTGATATTGGAGTGTCACAAGAAAATATTATAACAAAGATAGCACCAACTATTCTATGCATTTACCATGCTCTGAGGCTATAACAGTATAACCATGTAAGGATCTTAGATTCCAAAATAAAATGTATAGATGCAGAAAGTATAATGATAATTGATTACGCAATTTCCAATGCTGATACTATTTTTTTTAATGTCCCGTTTTAAGCATAAAAGTTGCTGATGATTACCAACATCTTGTGATCACTTACAACAACATACAGCACTCACTCCTACACCAGGATGAGATAATTGCAGGAAATGATTACATTTAGAATATAAAGCAAGATCAATTATAAAACAAAGATAGGAGATAAACAAGATATACATGTCAAGCATTAGTTCTCTGGCAACAAATAGTTATATGTGAACCCAAAGTTCTTCTCAAAGTTAATAGATTTTTGGTTATTGAGGAGTTACACAAAAATTGTTCAGAGTTTGGGTTCAGTGAGATTTAACGATGCTCCAATCCCTCTACACATCCATAACATTACACACCTCCCTCTCTCTCCTTTTGCTTACAGATGCTTACCTCAACTCTAGGTCCTCAACATTGCTAAATACATATATAATGCACAAGTGAAGAGAAACATGCTTGTATGTCATAAATATTTAAAAAAAAAAAAAAACCTTTAAATGACATTCAGAAGAGCTGACAATTACATACCGAAACTTAGGCTGCAGTAGGTTACTTCCACAAGCAACAAACTCCATAGGTTTTCCAGCCTCAAAGTATGTGGGATGAACATAGTGAAGCCTTGGTGCCTGCATGTTTACCTCGACTTTTGTCACAGAAGTTCCGTCTGTAACCATCGAAATGTGTTTGTTGAAATAATAGGGCTTGGTATAGACTATAGAGGAAGGAAAAGAAGATAACAGAGACTGTATATTGATATTGACTTGATATGATATGATGTGATATATTACAATATGATAATAAACATAAAGCAATAACCCTTATCATCTTGGAGATGTTTATTATCATATATATATATAGAAACTATTCCTAACAAATATTCTAAATTATTCTACCAAACAATTTAGATATTATTTGATATTCTTCTTATATTCTAATAGTGTTGATGAATTTTTAAAAAAATAAAGCTTCACAACTCAGAAAGTTTACAACAACAAAAAAAAAAATAATAAAGAAACTTATATTAATTAAGCATATACAATTAAAGAAATTATCATTTAATTTGTTTCATAAAAAATTAGAGCATAATGTACATCTCCAAGATGGAGGATAAATACCCTACAAAGTCATTAATATTATCATAAGGATCAAGGTATAAAATACTAAAAAAATTCAGGGGGGCAAAGTGAACCAAAAAGAAGATGTATACACAGGGTGAACAAATGAAAAAAAACCTTTCATAACACGGAAGATCATGTCATTCAGATGAATTAGTGCAGTGCCTCTTCCATATAGCATCTTTCCAGGAGCAACAAGATCTCTCGCATATTCCAAAGAGTCTTTGAGTAACTGGTTGATCCACAGGAGAAAGAAAAATGAGATCAGAAAAACGAAGAAAATGAAAATTAACAAATCAAATTCAATACAAACTTGAAAACTGAGGGGAAACAGATTTTCTTGTTTTTTAGTTGAAGTATGAAATTCCTGACTCATCAATCAAAAAGAGAGAATATGAATCAGGTAATATACAACAAATTAGAGCACAAACAAGCATCTCAGTTAGCAAAAACTGCCCAGAAAAATGATCAGAACAAAGAATCATACATTCCATTAGTCCAATATTGATTGGGGCAGTTAACCGATAAAAAGGCCACTTAAAATGCCACTAGAAAATACAATGTAAGGAAACATCAAGTCAAACCCTTACATTTATCCACATAATGTTAGGCATTGCAATAAAAATTGTCAGGATCGTACACCCAGGGCGGATATATCCCTCCAGCTCTAAAGGCATATTTGCCAACCATTGGAATATCTGCAAATGCATTTGGCTGCCTGTTAATCAGTTAGTGACATGTACACGGCAGAAGATCTTGCCATTATTGAAATACTAAACTGCAATAACAATGCTTTAAAATACTTGGTGTCGTAGCCTTCTAGGAAATTCCGCAGGATTCCAATCATAAAGCTTGAAAGAAATCCGACCTGTTTGGCACTACAAGTGAACTTTCAATCAGCAAACATCCACCACTATCTCATACGCTATAATACATATTTAGAAGAAAACTTAATAAACAAGCAGAGCATCCCACCATAGACGAATAGGCACTCTTATTGTCACAATATGAAGGCGAATTAGAAGTGTTGGAAACATCCTTTCCACTATTCACCCGAGTTTCACCAGAAGCAGTTAAAGACACAACACTATCACTATTAATATTCTGTGTATCAGGAGCCGAACTCGGAATGGGAACCAGCTCGTCTTCCTGATATGGGGACGCTTCTTTTTCATTAATCTCGCTACTCAAATTAGAACAATCTGTACGATGAATACACAGCCAGTGAGCAAATACATTAAACAAAAAACATTTATGAAATTATTAGTTTGGCATAGAAATCAGCAATACTGAACATAAACCTTTTCCTGCGTCTCCATCATAATTGCAATCCTCATTTTGATTAACAGGTTGAAGATCATGATCAGCTGCAGCTGTAGAATCCGACGGCGGAGGCTTTCTTCGCCTTCTGGTGTTGTGGCGCTCTAATTTTCTTCTGCAGCTGCGTTTTCCTTCGTCAAAATCCGATAAAACGTGAAACCTGCGAAGCAATTAGCGTCGTGGACCATCAAAACGACAACAGAATCGCACAATCGAAGCACGGGTGAAACGAATAGAGTTAAACAGAGGCGTACTTGCCACACTGTTGACAGTATCGTTTAGCTTCACCGTGCAGGAGAACGGTGGAGGCATTAGCGCAGTGCAAACAAACCCTATGCCTCCGGTGATAGCCTTTGAGCTCGGAGATATCGACCTCACAGCCAGGAACCTGGCAGCTAGCGGATGTGGATGCACGCGCGGTACGAGGGCGTTTCTTCCCGGGTAAACCGTCGTCTTCGAGCTTGGCGTCGAGTTCGGGGCATGCGCAGGGGACCCGACCCGCGAGGAAGTTGGAGCAGGTGAGTCTGGGGTCGCGTTTACGGACCTTGTCGTTTGCGGGGGTTTGGAGATGGGGAGGTTGAAGGTCGTTTAAGGGGAGAGAGTTGTCGTCGTCGAGATTGAAGTCGAGGAGGTAAGAGAGGTCCCAAATGGAGGAAGGGTCTTCGGATTCCATGTGTGGAGGAGGAGTGAAAGATTGCGGTTCCATTGAACCCTAATTCCTAATCCCTAAATCCCTAATTGTGGGAAAAGGAAAAGGGAGAGTGGTTAGGAGTGGTTAGATGTTTGGCGGAGAATGTAAGATACGGCGGCTTTCTCTTTCTCTCTCGTTCAACAACTCGGCAATGGGGTCATTGTGGCGACATTTCCAAGTTTCCTCAACTACGCGCTCTCCTTCTCCCTCACGCGCCCCTCTTTCTTTTCTTCTTCAATTATTAGCTATTATATTTAAAAATTATGTATAATAAATTAACATTTTTTATTTTTACTAATAAATTTGCAAATAAAAATTATGTATAATGATTTTATTGAACTATTAAATTTAATATATTAATAATATTAAATATTATTTAATTAATAATGTATTAAAAAAATTTAAAACATTAATTAATAAAATTCTTTATTTTATGAATATAAATTATTGTCATGTATATATTTCAAAATTATTTAATTTTATTAAAGTTTTATTATTTTAATATATTATTTATAGTTACAAAATTAAACTAAAATAATTTAGTTATATGTAATTATTTGTAAAACTATAATGAAATTTTCTAATTATTAAATTATGTATATGTGTGTTTATTATAAAATAAAACGCATATACATTACATGAAATATTGAACTAATTAATCTAAATTTCCTATTGATCGGTTTGCTTAGCTAAACTTATTCGAATGATTAGTATCTATTTTATTTGACTTTGCTTTTTAATTGAATTAAAAATAAATCAACGAATTAAAATAAATTAATTTGATTTGCCTTATTACGTTTGACATTTAAAAAAGCATAGAAGTAGAAGAGTTTGAATCAAACTCTAAATTAATTAGTTGGGATTGATTTTTTTAAAATGGTGTTATTCTATATGTATCCGCAATAAATAAATAAATAAATAAATGGTTACTTGGTTAATTAACTCAATAAAATTTCTATCATTAAAACAGTATTTTGTCGCACGTGTAAGCAAGGAAAAATAAATAAATATATGCTTGAAGGAGTCAAAGCCCAACAGTCAACAAAGAAAAAAAATGAAATAATAAAAACAAAAATCCTAATAAAAAAATTCATTAGTCTTAGAGGTCATTGAATTTTAACCATGAAAACAAAATCTAAACAAAAAATGAACAACTTACATTAATTTATTTCGATCTGTTTTCTAACACATTAAAGCAAACTATTATAATTAATTTAATTTTTCAACCTCATCAAGTCGGTGTAAATCAACATACAATTTTGAAAAATGTAATGAAAAGATAAATATTGTTTTAAAAAATTTGATAAGTTTAAAATAATTTAAAAAATTTAGTGTAACACATTGAACATGTATCAATTAATACCCTTGAAAGATTCAGTGACAGTTTTTGAAAAATATACTAAAACGTGTACTAGTCCACATTTTAATGTAAATTCTTTTTTTTTTTACTTAAATATGTTAAAAAAAATTAGTGTAATACATTGGATATGTATTAATCAGTACCTAAATTTTGCTTCCTTTCTTTTTATTCATTTAATTAATGTGTGTTAAAAAAAATTTATTAACTTTAATTGTTAAGACTGAGTTTAAAATAAAAAATTATTAAAAAAATACATAATTATTGTATTAAAGTTATAAAAATATAATAAATATTTTTTTAACAAAATTTTATTATTATTAACTGTTTAAGAGTTGAGGTTAATAAAATTAAAAAAAATTTACATGTATTTAGTACAAAAATTTACACATACTAGTAATTAGCCATGTTATCATTTAATAGTGATTAAGAATGTATTTAGATAAGATATTTCAGAAGAATAATTTACTTTTTGAAATATTTATAATTTTATAAATTAAATTTTATTTTGCTAATATTTATTTTTAAATAATTTAAATTTTAAAAATTCTAATAAATTTTTTTAATAAACTAAAATTAGATAATTCTAAGACTAAAAATAAGTAAAAATTTATAGTTATTATTTTTGTTTAGGACATATTTCATTCATATTTTTATTTAATTATAATTAATTTAATAATTTAAATATTATAGTTTTTAATTAATTTGTCAAATATAAGACAACTTTATTTTAAAAATAATATAAGTAATTTAATTATTTTATCTAAATAAAATATGTAAAATAAATAAAATTTAATTATTCTATTTAAATAAAAATATAATAATTTTTATTATTTACTAAACATGTCTTTAAAATTAATGTATGTTAAAAGGAAAACGCAAGCCACTGATTAAAGAATTAAAAATATAAATTATTGGTCCAGAAATAATATATATATATATATAATAATTTTTAGTACAGTTAAACATAATTTTTAATTAATTTTTTTTACTCCCTATGCCTTAAATAATTTCCTAAATACAGAGTTATGATACGGGAAAAAATGCAAAAATTTGATTTCCTAATTTCCATGTCTTCAACAATCTAATTAAAGACAAATATCATTAAAATAAACAATACATTAATTAGCACGTATTTAGAAATATATTTTAATTATATATTTATTTTATAAACTTCTATCGTACGATAACTTATATCATATATTTATATTTAACGATAAAAATTCTTAAAACAATATAAACATAGTTTATTCTTATAAATTATACTAAATAGCTACTTAAAATAAATTAAAAAATAACTCAATAGAATTATTAATTAATTTCATCAATAAATATGTATTACACAGATACATATGAGGCGGTTGTTCCTCCAATAAAGTCACCCTAACATATGAAAACAAAAATGCCAAAATCAAAATCTATTAATTTTAGAAAGCTTTAAAGTTTAAATTATATTTAATCCTTAAGTTAACCCATTAACGATGATACGTTAACATTCCTTCTGTTTTTTATATAAACAATATTTCTAATCTTAATTATAATAATAATTTTTTAATGTGTGTCAAATGATTAACTAGTATCCTAAAGATCATAATGTCTAAAAAATCAGAAGTACAAAAAATTATTAAAAAATTATCTTAATGCATCTCTTCCTATAATTTTTAATAAAAAAATTTATACTTTTGATTTTAATCAGCACTCTTAACAATACTATTTGAATTAATAGAAATAAATATCAACTATTATTTTAATAAAAAATTTTATTATTAAGACATCATCTATGATAATTTTATTGTATTTAAACATAATTTGTACTAAAAAAACATTTATAATTATTCAACAAGTATATAATGTATAGTTTATATTCTACAAATCCTCCTAATTATTAAATAACGGTACCTCAATTTAATCGTAATATGAAATTTCTATTACGAATCTGCAATAATTGAACAAAAAAAATATTAATAATAAAACAGAACCCCGCAATGATGAGATCCATAAAAAAGGGAGGACCACACTTGTTTCATGTCATCTTTCACACCGCAAATCAAGTCTTTATGCCAGTTCATTGTCCCAACATTTTCATGTGTAAAAACTAAGCTATATGTACTATTTCGCCTTTTTTTTTTCTAATATAAAAAAATTAAATATTAAAATATGAGACTTTGTTTTTAAAAAAACGCAAAATAAAAATTGTCAATGCTATTTTTATTATTTTTTATAATTGTTTGAAATTTTTAGTGATTTAAATTTTTGAATGCTAAAATCAACAATAATAATTTAATATTTTAATTTTTAAAAGATCATTTTAGTACTTTAAAAAATTTTATAATTTATAATTATTTTGTTTCTAAATGTTTACCTTATATAAAAAAATTGTCAAAAATGATTTTTGAATTTTTATAATTTTCTCAAAAACTTTACATTTTGATACATCTTATTTTTAAAGTTTAATTATATTTTTTGTCTTTATAAATGTAGATTTTTTTGTTATTAGTTTTTATAAATATTTTTGTTAAGAAATAATATTTCTAAAGTTAATAATTTTGAAATTGGTCCTTATCGTTAACTCTCACTCTGTTAAGTACTGAGTTGGCTGACGAAAAGTCAGCTCAGCATTTTACGTGACTATCTTGAGACTTAATAATAGATTCATACCAAGTCATTTATTATTTATTATTTAAAAATAAAATTTACAAATAAGTCTATAAATAATTTTATATACTTACAAATAAACCCTTATCTATTAATATTTATAATATCATCTTATTAGTCATACATGTTAAATATAAATAAATTAAATAGTTATAAACAAGTAATTTTATTATTAAATTTATTAATATTTTATAAAAATATAGATCATATATTGAACTAAGTAGATTAACGAAGTATCGAGTGACTGATTAAAATTCATTAGCCTTTTAAAATTTCACCCTTATCTGCGCTGCTATTATTTTTATCTAACTAAAAAAACAAAACGTGGCTAATGCTAAATAGCAAGGTTATTAAAATCATTTTTTAATTATTTAAAATTTAATATTATAAAAAATATTAAATAAAATATATAAATCTGCTTCCATTTGTTGAAAATGAATATGAAAAATATTCTTCACCAGGGTCAAGCAAAATAAGTTTAGTTAAGATGGATAATCATTAATTAATTAATTAATTGAAGAGGATTAATTGTGCTGCCCCCACGTAAAGGTGGGTTACAGTTACACCCTGCCTCATAAATGGACAAATTTGCTTCACCCTCCATTCTAAACGGCTCATTAACTTTTAAATTAGCATTAACTATTTATTAATTGTTATTTTTGCAGTTAATTTAAAACAATGCTGAAATGGAATATATGCTCATGAACTGCATTTACTTCAAAAGAGTTGATTGTATTCGTCATGACAACACAGTCAAAGTAGATCTCTCGTACACTACTCGTCGCGTATTTCCTAAATCAGCATCACTCTCTTTATGCAGAGTATGCTATTATCTTTTTGTTCTTTAGGCTAAGTCGTATTCATAATAAAGATAAACCCAAAAGGTTAATACGTGCTATGTATATATCATATTAATTGCACGTCACAGGGAGTATCCAATGAAAATAATCGGATAAAAAGCATCGAATTAAATAATATATGAGTGGTAAATTATTATAAAGAAACATGAGGGTGAAGCATATTATTATAACTTTGTCCTCATTATCAATTACTTGTTCGTGTATGTTTATCCTTACTGTATACCTAAAGATTATTGTTTGAATGTTGAATCACTGATTAATGATTATGATAATTAATATTTCTAAATGTATATTAAATTTGGCTCCTATATAAAGAGATGGAGGATTAGATTAATGCAAAAGTTAATTTAATTACTTGTTTATTTAATAAAAAGTTATGGTATCAAAGTTTATAATTTATTTTAATATAATGAATAAATAGAAAAACAGTTCATAAGATGATCGCAAGTTACTTTCATATACTAATACTATGCATTTTTAATTAAAAATTTAGTCAATATTTTCGTGTGTACTAAAAGTATTTTATTTTTTCATATATTATTCTGCCATTTTAAATATAATTATTTATCTCTTGACGGAGATAAAATTAATAACATAAGAATTAATGTTATCTTAAAATTTGAAGTGATAGATAAATAGAAATGCAATTTTTTTATCTATAAAGACAAATGAAAAAAAAATAAGTATAATAAATCTACATAAATTAAATACTTATGTAATAAAATAATCTACATAGATTTTGCAAAAATTATAATAATCTCCGAGTCTTTTTTTTCCCCAGTTACAAGTATTTGTTTGGCCATGCTTTTTTGCTTCTTTTTTTTTTTATTGACAATTTGGCCAACACACTTATGTCCATTCTATTGGATACAAAGGTAAAATTGGGGCTATGAGAAAAAGAATTTATCATTCTACTTGTGAAACACGTCTGAAGACGCTATTTTTTCTCTTGATCAATTTGGCAGAGCAAAAAAAGAAGTGAAGATGATTGGCAGTGGTTGTTTGATGTTTATATATTGATTAATGTTAATAAATTAATTTCCTAAAACTGTTAGTCAAAAAATTATTAAAAATTTTATTGATACACTTTCATAATTATTTTTTTTTCACTTCAAGATTTTCTTACCTTGGTTTCAAATTTACACTTGGCTTGGATTTCATTCTTGTTTCTATCAAAGGGAAAAAGATATTTTCTTTATTATTGGTAAAAATTAAGGAAAAGGCTAAAGAAATTATGCATAATATGATTTTTTTACTCTTTGATCTATTTTGGCCCAAAGAAGTGAGGTGATATTAAAAATTAAGATTATAAAAATAAAATTATGGACCTGAGTTTCTACAAAAGTTGCAGTTTTTTGTTTTTTAATTTTGTGATTGGCATTCATCTTCTCTTTAACATATTAAGTTAGCTTGTGAAGTAATTTTTTCAAGAATTGTTATGTACATGGGTTGAAGTGGCCTTTCATCCCGAACATTACTCTTTTGTTTGTCTGATTAGAGAAAATAGTATTTGTACAATGCTACATGCAAAAAGAGGTTAAAATTAATTTGAATAAAATATAAGGGTAATTGGTTGATAAAATAAAACAATAGGAACCACTTTACCAAAAGTCAACCAGTATGTTAAATGATAACTTTTGTCAGAAGTTATTGATTTGAAATCACTTTTCTGTTCTTATCTTGTATATTAAGAAGACATCATTTACATTACTATAATAATAATAATCTACCTTTGTAATATATTAAATCTAATTAAATCCTCATTTTTAAATAAAAATATTTTTAGAGGTGTTATATTTAAATAAAAAAATTAAGAAATAATTTTCTTTTACACTGTTACTTTTTTACATTAAATATTTATTTTTTAAATATAATTTAAATTTTACGTAATTTATTTTTAAAAATTTTATTTGTTAATTAACTCCTATTTAAGACAATGCATGAAATATATATGGTTAACAATGAAATTATTTATCTTTTAATTTATAAAGATTTATTAAAATTAAAAATAGTAATATAATATATTTTAAACTTTTATTTAATTTGAATAACATTATACGAAAAAATCACTGATAGTAAGCATAAACTTGTGTTATATATCCAACTATGGGTGATTGAAATCGTGCACCCATCACTTCACCATCTCCACATCTGCAGTGGAGAATTGCGTAAAGAATTGTTTCTAACAAAGACTTATAGCGAGGCGAATAATGATGAAGTAGAAAGGATATGAATTTAGGTCGGTGGGGGCCAAACACATTCAAATGGATAGGGTTAAATGGACAATGTCAACTTCAATATTTACACATGTTCATATACAAGCACTATTTTAACTTTTATTTTTACTGCTTTTAATTTGGTGGGTGATGCAGATTACATGCTAATTTATTTTACGCAGATCATAATGATCATTAGACTTTAAAGACTCATGGATTAATAAAGACTGAGGCTTAAAGTCATGTTTTACTTGCTTACAATTAATCAAGACTTTCCATAAAATACCCATATTTTAAATTTCGTTTGGTTCTCTGAGTTGCATGGCTTTTCTTACTTTGTGGCATTTGGTTTTGTTGTTGTTGTTCTTATGTAAGTTTGCATTTGAAGAAATCAATTAATCACCCTCAAAGAAAGTAGAGCAAAGTTTATATTGGCTACCAGATGCTGATGTTGCAGTGCATCATTCATAACTCTCAGTGTTTGGGTCCAGAAGTAGTCATCAATTCAGGTAAAAAAACATATTTTAGCTAATTAATTTTTGGAAGAGTTGTATATATATATATATATATATATAGTTTTAGCTGCATATGTTCATATCTCTTGAGATCTTGCTGGGCGTTATACTATGTGTCTTAATTTAATAATATTTACTAATATCATTGCCGGAATAATAAGATCCTAGCCGATATAAGGGTAAGGATGTTTATTTTTAATTAATAATCCTGTTGACATTGTTGGATGCCAACAATATAAATTCAAAAGACACGTCTAAAACATTGGAATCAATATATTATGTTTTTATGAAAGAAAAACATATTTTTTAATCAATAACCATCTCGAAAGTTCTGAGAATTGCCTCTGTCTCACTGAAGCAACATTTCCCTGCATGAATGGAGATCCATCTTTCTTTCAATGCAAGAAGCAAAGCTTCAATTTCGTCAACTGAATATGGATCCAGCCGAAAGGTGACTGATGTAACAAGAGGATCATATTCTTCAAACAAGCCATTAAAAATGGCCTCACTGCGATCATTTTCAGATATTGTAGTGTTCCAACTGAAGCAAGAGAGTCAACGGTTTTCTTGATATCAGGCAGGCTTTTCTTTCATGATCTTAGTTGGACTTTCAGTTTCTTTACCTTTGCTCTCGTTTGTGAGGAAACATAAACCAAGTAATTTTTATCCTCAAGCTTGATGAAAATCAGAGTGGAGAAAGTTTGTAGAGTTAATTGAGCCACGGGGAGCTTTGTTGCTTCTTGATACCATGTAAGATATCAATTCACCTCAGAAAGATTGATATGATATGAGATTGAATTGAATTCATTTTATTTCAGATGGAAATAATACATATCTTTTTTAGTTATATCAGGATTTCGCAATTGTCAGAAAATTTTATTGCTTTATAACACACTGTCATTACACTAATATATAGTTGGTCAAATTTCTCTATTCTTCAGGAGTATAAATTTTGGATCTCTGCGCTGCAAATTTCACTGCACTAAGTCCATTTCAAAGATCAGATATTATCTCTCCAGCAATAATGTCACTATAGAAGATTCTTTTTCTAAATATTGCTATATATTAGTGAAATATCCGACCTCAATGAATAAACTAAAGAAGATAACTTAACTTTCATATACTAACAACTTCACAATTCTCATATGAATCCGACAATATATGAAAAAAGTTATACTTTTTATTTAAGATCACATGCTAGAGTGGATTTTTTAAAACATATACACTATATGATTATGATGGGTGTTATCGGGAAGCTCATCCACACCTAAAATTTTCTTGTAATTATTCATAAACTGAACTGTAACATAAAAACAGAAGTAATATTAGAACTACTTACACCTCATTGTCCTATAAAAATAACTTTCAAAGGAAAGGATTTGTTTCAAAGTCAACTCATGCTACTAATTAATGCAAATACACCTAAGTGATAGGAAAAACCAAACACAAGAACACAATTATCTAAAGTAAGCAGCGAAAACAATTCTCCAAACTTGCAACAACCTGTGAGGAGCAACAAAAATAACAAATGACAGCAACTAACACAAGGACACAGAGAATTATTTACGTGGAAAAACTCTCTCAATGTGAGAAGTAAAAACTCACGGGCTCAAGCCAGTCAATCAAGCTCTACTATAATCAAATAAGGAGTATAAGAGTGTTCAATCAAGTGCACAAATTCGTGAAAACAGTCAGCCAATATCAACAAAGCAATAAAGCCTACAATGAAGAACCAAAGAGAGAATATCTCACAAAACAGGGCTACTGTTCAGACACAATTTCTCTCATTCAAAACCTCCAATCGATGATCCCAATGGTCAGAACCAATAACCATATGTCTGGGAACTGCTATCAAAGTTTCAGCTCGATCCAACGGTTAATTAAGGAGAAATAATGATTTCTCTACGGCTGGTCTGTGCAGAGTCACCAAAAAATAGGGCTTCTGTGTGAAGACAATATCTCCAACCTCAGACCTTCAAATAATAATCCGAACGGTCAGAACGAATAACACTGTGTTACGAACCTGCTGTAAAATTTTTAGCCCGATCCAACAGTGAACGAATCGGATATCATAGAAATGGAGTAGCTGGTCTGGAGCTTCTTTCTTCCCTCACTTCCCTTCTCTCTTTTTAATGTTTCTCTGCAAAATACACCATACCAAATGCTGCGGGGAAAAAAATTTAATTTTGAATTCTCTCACCCACTCTTCTGACTTCTCACTCCCTTCAATTAAGTGAAAAAAATAAGCTTAAAAATTTAGACTTTTTGGACACATAGTTGGGAGTCCAACCCAACAATTCTCCCCCCTCACAACTATGTGGAGGTGACCGCCAATCCGACGATCTCACAACAGTATTCAAACTTCTCTCTTGGTAGTGCCTTAGTCATCATATCAGCACCATTATCATCAATATGAATTTTAGTCAACTCCAACAGCTTAGCATCCAAAACATCACGTATTCAATGATACCTCACATCAATATGTTTGGATCTAGAATGGAAAGTTGAGTTCTTACCAAGATGGATAGCACTCTGACTGTCACAGAACAACAAATATTTGTCCTGCACAAAACCAAGCTCCTGCAAGAATTTCTTCACCCATAGCAACTCCTTGCAAGCTTCAATAAGTGCAATGAACTCTGCCTCTGTGGTAGACAACTCTACACACTTTTGCAGCCTTGACTGCCAAGCTATAGCTCCTCCTGCAAATTTAATCATATAGCCTGAAGTAGACCTCCTGGAATCAATGTCTCCAGCCATATCTGAGTCTGAGTAACCTACCAAAGTAGGTTTATCACCTCCAAAACAAAGTCTCAAACCACTAGTACCACGAAGATACCTCAAAATCCATTTCACAGCAATCCAATGCTCTCTACCTGGATTTGACAGAAATCTACTAACTGTACCAACAACATGTGCAATATCTGGTCTTGTACATACCATTGCATACATCAGACTATCCACTGCAGATGCATAAGGAACTCTGTTCATGTCTGTCTTCTCAGCTTAACTTGAAGTACTCTGTTTAACACTCAGCTTAAAATAAGCCGCAAGAGGAGTGCTCACAGCTTTAGCATTTTTCATTTGGAATCTCTGTAACACCTTCTCAATGTAGTGCTCCTATGATAGCCAAAGTTTCTTCTCTTTCCTATCACGAGTGATTCTTATACCAAGAATCTTTTTAGCAGCTCCCATGCCTTTAATGGCAAATGACTCGCCTAGTTACTTCTTTAACCTGTCAATCCTAGAAACATTTTTCCCAATAATAAGCATGTCATCAACATACAATAACAGGATAATTAAGTCATCATCAGGAAACTTCTGAACAAAGACACAATGGTCAGAAGTAGTCTTCTTATAGCCTTGATCAAGCATAAAGGACTCAAACTTCTTGTACCATTATCTTGGAGCCTGCTTTAAACCATAGAAACTCTTTCTCAACTTGCATACATAGTCTACCTTGCCTTCAACAAGAAAACCATCAGGTTGCTTCATATAGATCTCTTCCTCCAAATTACCATGAAGGAAAGTTGTCTTCACATCCATTTGTTCAACCTCCAAATCAAAAGTAGTAGCTAAACTTAGCACTGTTCTGATGGATGACATTTTCACCACAGGTGAGAAAATCTCATTAAAATCAACACCCTTTCTCTGTCTGAAACCTTTCACCACTAATCTGGCTTTGTACCTCGGAGATGTAGAATTACTGTCTTGTTTCACCTTGAAAATCCACTTGTTCTCTAAGGCCCTTTTGCCCTTAGGCAACTTCACCAAGTCATAAGTGTGATTATCATGCATGGATTTCATCTCATCCTGCATTGCATCCAACCACTTTTTCTTTTCTTCACTCTCAATAGCCTCTTCAAAACACTCAGGTTCTCCATCATCAGTCAACAACACATAATCTTTAAGATCATACCTTTTAGATGGTTGTTTCGGCCTGTTGGACCTTCTGGGTGGAACTAGTGGTTGTTCTGGTGCTTCATCAAGACCATCATCATGTTCCCCTTGATCACCATCAATCGGAACCTCTAATCCATCTCTAACCTGCCGGTCATCAACACCACCGTGTTGCTCTTCATTCTGAGAATTAGTCTCACCATGATCTAGATTGTGAACAGGCAACCATATTGGATTACCATCAGTCAAATTATTATCTTTCTTGGGTGTAGTCTTTTCCACTTTGCCAATATCTTCAATAGTTTGATCTTCCATGAACTGCACATTACGACTTCTAACAATCTTCTTCTCAATAGGATCATATAACTTGTAGCTAAATTCATCCTGACCATAACCAATAAAGATACATTGCCTTGTCTTCGCATCCAACTTTGATCTTTCATCATTTGGAACATGAACATAGGCCTTGCAACCGAAGACACGCAAATGATCATAGCTCACATTCTTGCCAAACCAAATTTTGTTTGACACCTCAGTCTTCAAAGCAACTGCAGGACTAAGATTAATAACATGCACTGTCGTAAGCAAAGCCTCACCCTATAAATGATTAGGCAACTTTGCTTCAGAAAGTATACACCTAACTCTTTCAACCAAGGTCATGTTCATCCTCTCAGCTAAACCATTCAGCTGAGGAGTTTTAGGAGGAGTCTTTTCATGTCTAATACCCTGCTGCTTGCAATAAACATCAAAGAGTCCACAGTACTCACCACCATTGTCAGTACGGATGCCTTTCAGCTTCTTGCCTGACTGCCTCTCAACCAAAGCATGAAATTCTTTGAATTTTTCAAGCACTTGGTCTTTTCTCTGCAATACATAGACCCATAGCTTCTTGGAACAATCATTAATAAAAGTAATAAAGTAAAGTGCACCACTAAATGACTTTACCTTTAATGGGCCACAAACATCAGAATGTACCAATTCAAGCAACTCTGACTTCCTGGAGGGAGGATGCTTCTTGAAGGATACTCTGGTTTGTTTACCAGCCATGCAATGAGAACATTTCTCCAACTCTGCACTCTTTAATCCGGAAAGAGCATCCCTTTTAGCTAAGCAATTAAGCCCCTTTTCATTGATATGACCAAGCCTTCGGTGCCACAAAGATGACTCAATGTACATAGCATTCACACTTTCTTTAGCAACCAAAGCTTTAGTCCAATACAGTTTAGAATGTTTCTCCCCTTTGGCCACAACCAAGTTACCTTTGGTAAGTTTCCACTTTCCAGAACCAAAGTGACTGTTATAACCACAATCATCAAGCAAAGGCACAGATATCAGATTAAAACGAACATCAGGAGCATGTTTAACTCCTCTAAGTAATAATTGCACTCCCATGTTGGTTTGCAAGCAAACATCAACAACGCTAATCACCTTGGACACACCATTATTACCAATCTTTAACACTCCAAAATCACCAGAAGTGTAAGATGTGAAGAACTTCTTCCTTGGTGTAACATGCAGTGTAGCACCACTATCAACTATCCACATACTCTCATCAGACACAAGATTAACAGACTCATAGTCACGAAGAAGAATAAGGTCATCACCTCTAGTAGTAGTGACACGATCATCATCATCATGATCCTTCTCTTTCTGCTTGCCCTTCTTGCCTTTGTTCTCCTTTTTCTAAAGAAAACAGTTCTTTTGGATGTGCCCTGTTTTGTGACAGTAATAGCACTTCACATTCTTGTATCTTGACTTGGACTTACTCCTGCTCTTTTCTCTACCACCCTTCGATTCCTTTTTCTTACTTCTCCCCCTATTTTCTGTGAAAAACACTTTGGACTGAAATGAAGAACCGTGTGTCTTCCTTCTCATCTCTTCATTAAGAGCACCACTCTTTGCCATTTGCAAAGAAACAACACCATTAGGAGCTGAGTTTGTAATTGAAACCCGAAATGTCTCCCAAGACTCAGGTAGAGTATTCAATAGCTATAGTCCCAAAACCTCATCATCAAAGTTGATACCCATTCCAGACAATTGATCTAAGAGTCCTTGAAATTCATTCAAGTGATCTGAAATGGAAGAACTCTCCCTGTACCTAAAATTCATCAGACAATTTAACAAATATAATTTATTATTCCCTGACTTAGAAGCATACAAGGACCCAATCTTCTCTCACAAAGTTCTAGCATGTGTCTCATTAGCAATGTGATTATATACATTGTCTTCTACCAATTGCCGAATAAAACCACATACCTGTTGATGCTCAAAAGTCCATTCTTCATTAGACATATTTTCTGGCTTATGAGTAGTAAAGACTAAAAGATGCAATTTCTTCACAAACAACAAGTTTTTCATCTTGCCCTTCCACAAATGATAATTAGTACCATTCAAAGCTACCATTTTTGTATTTGCCTCCATCATTCAAGCAAGTCAAATAATCTCAAAACTAGAGTCCAAAGAGCTCTGATGGGGAAAATCAAACACAAGAACACAATTATCTAAAGTAAGCAGCGGAAACAATTCTCCAAATTTGCAAGAACCTGTGAGGAGCAACAACAATAACAAATGGCAGCAACTAACACAATGACATAGAATTATTTACGTGGAAAAACCCTCTCAATGTGAGAAGTAAAAACCCACGGGCTCAAGCCAGACAATCAAGCTCTACAATAATCAAATAAGGAGTATAAGAGTGTTCAATCAAGTGCACAAATTCGTGCAAACAGTCAGCCAATATCAACAAAGCAATAAAGCCTACAATGAAGAACCAAAGAGAGAATATCTCACAAAACAGGGCTTCTGTTCAGACACAATTTCTCTCAGCCAAAACCTCCAATCGATGATTCCAATGGTCAGAACTAATAACCATATGTCTAGGAACTTCTGTCGAAGTTTCAACTCGATCCAACGGTTAATGAAGGAGAAATAACGATTTCTCTGCGGCTGGTCTGTGCAGAGTTACCAAAAACAAGGCTTCTGTGCGAAGACAATATCTCCCACCTCAAACCTCCAAATAATAATCCGAACGGTCAGAACAAAGAACACTGTGTTACGAACCTGCTATAAAATTTTCAGTTCGATCCAACAGTGAACGAATCAGATATTATAGAAATGGAGTAGCTTGTCTAGAGCTTCTTTCTTCCCTCACTTCCCTTCTCTCTTTTTAATGTTTCTCTGCAAAATACACCATACCAAATGCTGCAGGAAAAAAACACTCCAATTTTAACTTCTCTCACCCACTCTTTTGACTTCTCACTCCTTCAATTAAGTGAAAAAAATGAGCTTGAAAGTTTAGATTTTTTAAACATATAGTTGAACGTGATTAGGCTGGTCGTACTTTGGAATATGAACTATGAAGTCATCTTTGGTTCGTGGTTATAACAAGTGACAAATCATTAAAAGAGTGGGTCAACCACAAATGGAATGAGTAGTTTCGTGCAGAAATTTGAATGCGTTGCAAAGTGAAGTTTGATATCTTCTAATACAAAGATCATAAATACAATGTGAGCAGTGTTTGTCAAGTAAACATTAAATACACATAATATTGATTATTTGATGAATTCACTAATTTTTGGAGGAATTAAATAACAATGATAGACCCACCACCAATTCTGCAGTTGATGATCTGAGGGGCCTTTTTCCTTTCGTAGTAATTTTTTTAAGGCATTATTTATTGAAGATTAACGTTAACAATGTAAAGCCTTGTTCGGGTTGGGAGAAATACTACACATTTTTCAATGTACCTCTTAAATAGTAAAATTCATGTCAATTTTACTAATGACGTGGCTTTATTCTATGTTTAATAAGTCTTGTTTGTTATTGTTAGCATTCCTCCTTAGGATGAATTGATTAAAAAAGAAATACTTCCAATTTTGGATAGAACATGCTTTCATTATTTTTCTATAAAATCTAGTTTTATTTTTGAGAGATTATAGTAAAAACATTTAATATATACAATGATTCATTCATAAAAAAATAAAAAATATTTAAAATTAAAAAATATAAATTTTGTATTAATTGAACATGTTACATTTTTAATTATCGAATTGTTAACTAAAACGTTCAATAAGTTTAAGTCATTATTTACAAATTTGAAAAATATTCAAAACAAAATATGAAATTTATCGCAATCGGGAAGCGACAAGCTATTTTCGAAGAGTATAATCAAGTACTTATGTGAATTTTCTTTCTAATAACATTTCTTCCATAAAATAAATAGTAAGAGCAAATTTAAAATCACATGTTTAAAATCTTTGAGTCCCTTTTACTACTAAATTCGTATGAAAATATGAAAGTTAGCCATAAATTAAAAAAATGTTTTATTCTTGATGCAGCTGATTATTAATGTATCACTTCTTTACTCAACTCCAAAAGTTGGGTTTAATTCACCGAATGAATAGTACATCACTAAACGGAGGCCCAAAATCAGTTGCACCTTTGGAATTCTCTACTTTGAAAATGAAATGAACGAGACAGATTCATGAACAACAAATATTAGGCATCACGGACTTATCACAAAATTTTTAAAAAAAAATTATATATATATATATATATATATATATATATATATTTCTAAATATCATGTTTTTACTATGGATATATTATTTTATATTTTATTATTCAAAATTTAGTTAATCCCGCACGTAACATGGGTATAAACACTAGCTAGTTGAGAACAAATAGAGTTTGGGCACAACCCATGAAATGATGTAAAGGGATATATAGAATGGAGATAATTGAGGGCAAAAAAACTTTAAGATGTAATTTCTAATATCATAATTATAAATACGATTTTATTAATTTTAATCTAACGAGTGAAGTTGATGAAATTAATATAAACAATATATTTCAGAATAGTTGACGTTAACAAAATTATCCCTATTATTTGAGAATTCATCATATATAGATTTGACATGCAGGGAGAGATAGATCCTAAACTGTTTAAACGTTGTTCTGAAAAAAAAATTAGATTAAATCTTTTAAGAAAGCAATACACTTTATAGTATACTCTTTCTTCTATTATATAATTAAATTAAAATTTATTAAAAATTTAAAAAAAATGATTTTTTTCATTTTTAATTTAATATTTTTATTTTTTCATTTTTAAAAATTTTCAAATTCTAATTAACAGTGTGTTAAAAATATCACGTTAGAAGTAGAATTTTCATCTTTCTTGATCAAGCCTGGGAAAGTTTATGGCACAACGTACGTCGCTTTCTCTCACTAATTAAATAATTATTTATATTGTCAGAGAGTGATTTTATCGTTTAGGATGAAAAAAAAGAAAAAAATTTATATTTAAAAAAATATAAAGTGAATTTATTTTTTAAAATTATGTTTGTATTTTTCTTTAATTAAATAATAAAATAACAAATTTAATTTTTTGTATTTTTTAAATCCAAATATAGTGTTAAGATTAGAAATAATAATTGGCTTCACTAGCCTATATTAAATTTAGATAAGGTTAAATTTCATTATCAAATGCGTTGTAATATTTTTTGAAAAATATTAAATTTTTACGTCAAAAAGTTCATCGAAACAAAAAGTTAACACTTATTTACTTTTTTAATGAAGGGAATAAATTCCAAAAAAAAGTAACACTCCAAAAGACAACATCAACGAGAAATTTCGGTTAGAATCTCAAAAGATATGATGAAGTGTATTATACCCAATTGATGAAAATGTGTATTTCATTATATATAAATGATAAAATTGTATGACATATCAGAGTAAGGAAATGCACATTCTGTAGCTTACACGTATGGATGGCAAAGAACCTAAGTTGTTTTTAAATTAATTAATTATTTTTTTATTTTACTTATTTTAAAATAAAAACTAGTAATTATTAAATTACCATAAAGAATTTCATTCAATTTTTTCAATTGATAATAAAGTCAAATCAATTAATATTATTCAATAATTTTAGACAATATTTTATTCATTTCACTTTTGAAATTTTTCCTTCTATTTAATAATTATTCAATATAAGTAATATATTAAATTTTTTAAAAGTCTTCTTGTATAATTAAGCATGTCAAATTTTGTATATTTTTCACTTGTATAGGATTTTTTAAAAACTTTTAATTCTAAAAAATACTTAAATTTGGAGAAAAAAAACAACATTTATAATATTTCTGAACTGCAATAGGTAAATAACAAATTGAGTAATCAATATTTTAATACACTTGATCAATGCTTGTAATATTAAATAATATAATGGAATCAGTAAAATAATTAATAAGAGAATCATAATAAGATGATGAATTTATTATTTTCAAGGAAAAATAATTAATTAAAAACTTTAATTCTTAAAAATCAAATATTATTACAATTAATTAACAACTATATATAATTTGTGAATACAAATTCCTAAACAATCATATTTTTCAAATCTTTCTCAAACATGAACATTTTAAAAGTTGTTTTCCTTTTTTATTATGTTACATCAAACATTTTTAAGTTAATAAGAATTTAAATTTTGAATTTTTTACATTTTTAATTAAAAACCTATATCTTTATTTAATTTTATTTAATAAAATAATTTATTTATTTATTATTAAATATTATATTCAATTTATTAAATTTAATTATAAAATATATTTTTAATTAATGATTTAAAAAATATTATAATTTGATAATACCTATGTAAAAAAGTCACTAGTTAAAAATATAATTAAGATCTAAAATAGACTTTAATGGCATCACCCTTTTCGCCGCACCTGATTAACAATCTAAATATTAAAACTAACATTTAATTTATCAATATATATAACTTTTGGTATTGTAATCAAATAAAGTTAAAGTTAAAAAAACTAAGGGCAGTAATTTCGCGCCTTAAAAATGTCTTCAATTTTTAGTTTACATTAAAAACAGTCATCGACAGTAAAAATAATAAAATGGTAAAAAGAAATGGAATAAGATATTAATAAAAGTAAAAGCAAAAATTTGTGACAGATCACTTTATTAATCATATATGGTATATACAGTGGTTTATATAATTAAATTGATTTTGTAATAAACTATTAAAAACGAATTAGATAAATAATTTCATCAAATATTAATATAATAAAATTGTCAAATGAAAGTGTAAGACAAGGATTGTGCACCTTATTGACCTTTTCTTTTAAACAATTTAGAGGAATAAAAAAATAATATAGTACTCTTGCAAACAAGGTAATAAGCCAAAAAAGGTGGTTGGATAGCGGGGGACAAGGTCGATAACTTAAACAAATTGACAAATTAATTTCCTTTTCTAGTGGATATGATGTGTTAAGAATATTTTGATTTTCTGGATTTTACTATTGTTCTTAGTTAGTCCTAAATAACAAGGCATGCATGATTTTTTTTTTTTTTATAAAGTATGAGAAAAAAGAAAAGGAAAAAACTTGATGATAAGATAGATGAAAGAGCAGACAATGAAGGAAACAATTTTAATCTATAACTAATATTACATAAAAAAAAAAAAAAAACCTCATTTTAGAAGGGTTAAAATCTGAAGAATGATATTTTCATGTCAAAATATTTTATTATTTGTGATAAATTAATGTTATTTATTGAATCATCATTAATGTTTTATCTTTTTAAAAAAATTTATTGATAAATAACTATATTTTTAAGAAAAAATTTGCAATAAGAGAAATATTTTTCTTTCCAGAAAAGTACTTGGTGAGAAAAATATCTTATTTGTGATGTTTCACACTAAAACAAACTTATTGTATATTGTAGCAAACCCTTTTTTTTTTTTTCTTTATTCATACATCTCTTAAATGTGTTCCTTTCTTTTAACATTGTCATCAATAATATTTATTTAAAAAGTCAAATAGATGAGATTCAAATTCGAGTATAAAATCTACATGTGAAACCCTTTTATTAACAATGTGTTTTATATAGGTTTCTTTTGAGAATGATTTTGATGATTCATGTCACTGGTTTGAGCCACGTCTTATTATGGATATATATGTCAATAAAAATAACATAGGGGATCATTGATCAACTTATCTTAGAGAGCTAGTAAAATAAATTAGCTCAAATATATTCATTAGAATGTAGGACTTTTTTTTTTTTTTACTAAAATATTATTATTTTTATCTAAATTTAATTAGTTTTACCTAAAAAAATAGGTTTAGGATAAGCTAAAACCTATTCAAGTGGCCATGTAACTTAATTTTATTTTCCATAACCCTCTAAATGAAATTGTTTTGGTTTCTTTGAAACATAAAATCATTTTTTTAATAGTTTAAATATGTCATTTTATTCTTTTAAGTACTACATAATGATAATAATAATAATAATAACGCTATTATTGTTATTGTTGTAATTAATAAATTTATATTATAATTATGCAAACTAATTTTTATAAACTCACTAGCCATTCATACATAAAGAATAGAATATTTTTTTAAAAAAAGAATATTTACGTTTCTTTCTATACTCAAGGAGAATAGAAAAGAATATAACCGTTCTATTGTTTATTTTTATTAATATAATTATAAACAAATCATACTTTTTTCTTTTCAACGATGTGCCACAATTTTTCAGATAGTTGATGCATTTGATTTACTAATATCTTTACCTGCGATGGGTTTTATTAATCTGATGATCCATACTTTTGAGCACTTATCCTTCCTTGTCAATAACTTTTGTATGAATTTTAAAATACGTTTATAATTAAATATTCTGATTATTTTATACGTTTATAATTCAATTTTATTTTAAATTAAATAAACACTAATTTAAATAAAATTTCCACAGCAGATACAATTTATAAAAGAATTTTACAATAAATATTTAAAAAATATGATATCATTTAATTTCTTAATTGATGGCATTCAAATATTGGCAATAACTATCTTATTTTAGTTAATACATTTATGATTATATGTATGTTAAATATCAATTAGCAAGAACTTTATTTAAACATGTAACATTAATAATTAAATATGAATAAATATATTTTAAGAATTTAACTTAAATACACTAATAGTATAAAAAATTATACTATATATCATCCACTTATAAATTGTTATATTAGTTAAAATTCTTAATTTTTATATTAATTAATATAAAAATTACATTAAATTTTTATTTTAATTGGTATAATATAAAAATCTTAACATTAATATCACAATGAAGTTCAATTTATATCATAATACAAATTAATGATAAAAATTAATGCATCAGAAATAAATGCATAACCTTGAACATTGAAGGAGAGGGAGAGAGAGAGAGAGAGATGGGTATTTAATAGATACATATTCAATGCATATTTGAACTTATTTATTTTTTAAATTGTAATCAAATTATTTTTAAAAGCAATGGTTAATTAAAAGTATTAAATTTATGATTTTTTAGCATATATTTAATGAGACAAATAGAAATATAATAAATATATTATTTTTTGAAATTATAATATTTAAATCATTGACACATTAAATTTTGAGATATGTGATAATTTTTAATAAAAAATTTCTATATAAAAATTTACACTACATGCTTTTAATTTTCTTAAAAAATTATTAAATTTATTCTTATGATAAAAGAATGTAATAAATAAATGTAACAATTAGAATATTTTATTTTATTTTATATGTGTTATACAAATTATTTTAATATATATGCAATTTTGGTCCTTCATTTTAATTATCTATATTTAGTCTTTTTGATTTTATAAATATTTAAATTGAATATAAAATATAATAAAATATTTATTTTAAATAAAAATTCAGTTTATTAATTAAAAATTTTAAAGTTAAATAAAATTAAAAAAACTAAAATTACATATACATTAACACGTAACAAGCAAATTACCATAAGGATAACTTATAACGACACGTTGCAGTGTTGCATGTTATTTACTGAAACAAACAAACTGACAATTTATTATGGTATTATCTAAAAACTAAAAATTCAGAAAAAGACAATGGCTCTGTGTATCACCCTTATTTACAGGGATTGGGATGCAGTGAATTTAATATGATTAATGTAAAAATATAGTTTTTATTATGATAAATTTCATTTAATAATTTTTTTCTTTTTTAATATAACTATATTATACTACTGAACAATTTAAGAACATCTAATTTCTGTATAGCATGAAGGATATGAATCTTTATCGTATTCTGCATTGCATTTCATATTTGATATTCAGCAGTCATTTATCTATGAATCTATCCATTAAGGTCGTGGCCCAATGGGATAATTCACTGCTTCCACTCACAAGCACATTGAATGTCAAAATTTAGAAAAATAAATAAAAAATTAATTAATTAATTAATTAAAAATTTTAAAATATTTTTTTTTTAAAAAGCTTCTTACCAAACAACCTTATTCCCTTCATTTAATTTCCCGGTTCCCACTCTCTCTCCACCACACACGTCTTCTCCTTCCTTATTTATTCATTGTTCAACGTTGCCACTTAATGCTGTGAACTGTGGAGTAGAGGCTTTCTTCCACCTTTTTACTAACACAGTTACACACATTCACTCTGATACTCTCTTTCTCTGCAACTTTTTTGTGTTTCTTCTCTAATGGCTCTCTGTGCACTCTCATTCCCTCTCCATTTGAGAAAAGTAACACCTTCTGATGCTACAAGATCAACTCCTCTTCGTTCTCACTCTCATTGGGGTGCAGATCTGCTATGCTTATCCCAACGCAGGCTCAGCCAGGTTAGATGATGTTTTGTTCATGTAATTCACATGAACTCAACATAATTGCGTGCATGCAGGCATACCCATTAAGGGAATTGATCCAAAGACTAGAACTTTTGAACTCAACTTTGCTTAATCGCATGCTCATTCGTTTTTTTCTCATTACAAAAATTTATTTGTTGGGTTTTGTTCTTATTAGAAATTTTTTAAGTTTCATTTCATTCTGTTGTTATTTTCGAGCATGAAAATTTTGATGGGACTTGGTGACAGAAAAATGGTTGTCATGTTCTGAAATTGATGTAGGTGAGGAAAAGGCCAAATGGGATTTGTGCATCGCTATCAGAGACGGCGGGAGAGTATCATTCTCAGAAACCACCAACTCCACTACTGGACACAATTAACTATCCAATTCACATGAAGAATCTCACTACCAAGGTAAAAATAACTGAAAGCATTTTACTTGTGCTGCTTGATGTGAAACGAGGGGGAAAAAGTATCATTATGGTTAAGTGAAAATTTGATTCTTGTAACAAGTACACTGTTGATACAGGAACTGAAACAACTAGCGGATGAGCTGCGTTCTGATGTGATTTTCCATGTTTCTAAAACTGGGGGTCATTTAGGATCAAGCCTTGGTGTCGTGGAACTCACTGTTGCCCTCCACTATGTTTTTAATGCTCCTAAAGATAGAATCTTGTGGGATGTTGGTCATCAGGTTGTGTGTTTTCTCTTCTTTTGTAGTTTGGTACTTCAATTGTTTTTCTTAGGAATGGAACTTGGCCTCAATTATACAATTTTGTGTGAATTTTGCAGTCTTATCCGCATAAAATTCTCACTGGTAGAAGGGATAAGATGCCTACCATAAGACAGACAAATGGATTATCTGGGTTTACAAAACGCTCTGAGAGTGAATTTGATTGTTTTGGAACTGGTCACAGCTCTACAACAATGTCAGCAGGACTCGGTAATTCTCCATTTTGCTATTCATTTGAGTTTTAACATAGGAATTTTTCAGGCCTTAGCTGAAACTCACAATTAAAGAGGGGTCAACTCCTAAGAGTTCAATTGGAGATTAAGATTGAGTTTAATTTCAATAAATCACTTTTTTTTTTTTTAAATATTGACTAATAATTCAGTCAATCAGTTCATTCAGTTGAGTCATTTGTCAAAAGTATTCTCTCTCCTAAAAACTTAAGCTGTTGGCCTAAGAATGGTTTTATGTCTCCTAGATAATACTTTGCTACAGTTCTATCATTGCTTGACAGTAATGCACAATAGGATTTTGTCATTTGGATTTAATCGTTCGACATTTTTTCTGCCAAACAGGAATGGCTGTTGGGAGGGATCTGAAGGGAGAAAGGAATAACGTAGTTGCTGTCATTGGTGATGGTGCCATGACCGCTGGTCAAGCTTATGAAGCCATGAACAACGCTGGATATCTTGATTCTGACATGATTGTTATTCTTAATGACAACAAACAGGTTTCTCTACCAACTGCAACTCTTGATGGTCCCATACCACCTGTAGGTGCTTTAAGTAGTGCTCTCAGTAGGTTACAATCAAACAGACCTCTTAGAGAACTGAGAGAGGTTGCCAAGGTGAGCGATTCGATTCATGTCTACTAATGAAGGATTTGTGCATCTGCAAAGTCTTATTGAAATTGATTCTGTACAAAATGAGAATTTTGCAGGGAGTCACTAAACAAATTGGTGGCCCAATGCATGAGTTGGCTGCAAAGGTTGATGAATATGCTCGTGGCATGATCAGCGGTTCTGGATCAACACTTTTTGAAGAGCTTGGACTTTACTATATTGGTCCTGTTGACGGTCATAACATCTATGATCTTGTTGCCATTCTCAAAGAAGTTAAAAGCACTAAGACAACTGGTCCTGTACTGATTCATGTTGTCACAGAAAAAGGCCGCGGATACCCATATGCAGAAAGAGCAGCAGACAAGTACCATGGTAAAAGAGGAGTTACACGTTTCTTGATTTTCTTCATGACTGGCCGTATAAATTTATCATGTTTTGTGCATTCTATCTAAGAATGGACCACGATGCCTGGATAAAAGCATAATTAATCAACTTTAAGAAAAGATTCAAGGACCATATCTATTCTGTTATTTCCATAGAAAGCACACATTTCTATTGAAAGCGTAATTAATCTTTAACGTGCTATATTCATGACAGTTTAAATAATGTGGTTTGATTTTGCAGGAGTTGCCAAGTTTGATCCAGCAACTGGAAAACAATTCAAGGCCACAGCTGCTACCAAGTCATACTCAAGTTACTTCGCGGATGCATTGATTGCAGAAGCTGAAGCTGACAAAGGCATTGTTGGAATTCATGCTGCAATGGGAGGTGGAACTGGTATGAATGCCTTCCTTCGTCGTTTCCCAACTAGATGCTTTGATGTGGGGATAGCAGAACAACATGCAGTTACATTTGCTGCGGGTCTGGCTTGTGAGGGCCTTAAGCCTTTTTGTGCTATTTACTCATCATTCATGCAGAGAGCTTATGACCAGGTAAGCATGATGAATTAGCAATGATCAACACATGATTAGTATATAACTTCTAACTTCGTTGTCAATGCTAAGGGTGTGTTCCGTGTCTATTCCTAGGTGGTGCATGACGTGGATTTGCAGAAATTGCCTGTAAGATTTGCGATGGACAGAGCAGGATTAGTTGGAGCAGATGGTCCCACACACTCTGGTTCATTTGATGTTAATTTTATGGCATGCCTCCCTAACATGGTGGTGATGGCTCCTTCTGATGAAGCCGAGCTTTTTCACATGGTTGCCACTGCTGCTGCCATTGATGATAGACCAAGTTGTTTACGATTTCCAAGGGGAAATGGTGTTGGTGTGGAACTACCACCAGGGAATAAAGGCACTCCTCTTGAGGTGAGTTAGAATTATAGAGGTACTGACGATTAGGAACAATTACACTAATGAACTTGACATTTGTCTTATGACATTGTAAACAGATTGGGAAAGGTAGGATATTGATTGAAGGGGAAAGAGTGGCCCTGTTGGGATATGGAGCAGCTGTTCAGAACTGTGCGGCTGCTGCTTCCTTGTTGGAACATCATGGCTTGCATGCAACTGTGGCCGATGCACGATTCTGCAAGCCATTGGACCGTTCCCTTATTCGCAGCCTTGCAAATTCACATGAGGTTTTGATCACTGTAGAAGAAGGATCAATAGGAGGATTTGGTTCACATGTTGCTCAGTTCATGGCCCTTGATGGCCTTCTTGATGGAAAACTGAAGGTATGGATCTTATTTTAATCATATTATGCTGTGAAATATGCACATTTATGAAGTTTCTATGAACATTTAACTAGTTGGTGAAAACTCATTTGGCTTTGATTTACAACTGCAGTGGAGGCCAATGGTTCTTCCTGATTGTTACATTGACCATGGATCACCTGCTGACCAATTGTTTCAAGCTGGTCTTACACCATCTCACATAGCAGCAACAGTTTTCAATTTACTTGGACAAACCAGAGAAGCACTGGAGGTCATGTCATAAAAGAGATGCTATGGGGTTCAGTTTTTCATTCCCCCGCTATGTACAAAGCATCATGATTCACCCAGTATAATACAAAGATGTTTGTATATAAATAATATAAGTGCAAGTTGCAGTTGTCAAATAAATGATGGTGCCAATTAATTTGCTAGAATCTCAATTTTTGGTTATCTACACTGAAATTTAATTATTTACTTTCTACAAAATAAGTTTAGGAGAAAGGACCGTTGTCCACTCCTAATGTGAGGACAAAGGACATGCATAAATTTGGAATTAAGCGATACTTAAAACTTAGGAAGTTATATTTGATCCAACGACAGATTACTATTAATTGGAATCCTGTGTCTAAATTATAGGCTACAGGTGAATAAGCGGGTATTTAAATGGATTTATATATAATAATAATCTTACACGGGTCTTTTTTTTTAATTTTTTAGCTGTTAAATATATATATATATATATATATATATAATATTTAAAAATATTAAAACTTAAAATACTAAAATTGATATTTTTAATGCTTTATGGGTTAATGAT
The DNA here is from genome assembly GCF_003935025.1 of Abrus precatorius. Classification (NCBI taxonomy): domain Eukaryota; kingdom Viridiplantae; phylum Streptophyta; class Magnoliopsida; order Fabales; family Fabaceae; genus Abrus; species Abrus precatorius. Next base: position 26,531,732 of record NW_020874292.1, on the reverse strand, counting down.
TTGGTTCAAGAACTCGCGGGTTAAGTTTATATTATCTGAAGGTTATGCAAACTAGCTTGCATGACTAGCAATACTAGCTTCTGAATCTTAGACGCACTTATCCGATAAATTTAATGCATATCCAAATAAACTAATAGTAGACTATTTATTGGCTCAAAGGCGTGCACCAAAATTGCTACATCTAAAGGGTTTGTTATATTATGACATGGTCAACAACGAGTTAAATCTACGTTACTCTGAACCTGACTGCTTGTGTGCTTCCATATTTTGATGTGGTCTAAGAGCATGACCAAAACGAATTTTTGCGTATGAGACTGATAGATGATGTTGATATGTAATTCCATCTTAGTCAATGAAAATGTCCCCACCAGGGGTAGACCAAAACGTGTGCATCAGAAGCAAAGTCCAAATTGAGTGACATTAATTGTACAAGTTTTTCATTTTCTCACCCATGATCTTTGAACTTAGTAATGGAACTACCTCTTATTCCTAAAGCAAGCACGGATGATGCAAATGTTAGGAAAATCATTCAATTCCCCACTTAACTCTTTCACTTCTTTTCATTAACTTTCTATTGCTAATCTCACCATCGAGAAAAACTTATGTTTATAGTCACAAACATATTATTAACTTGCCTCTATGGTTTTTATTATTTAATTATCTTCAGGATAATTTTGTAACCAATTTAGATGCAAGGGATGATCTTCAACGGAGTAGCATCCCAGTTTCATATATTGATTTTCGTGAAAAGTAAAACTCTCTGTAAAATTCGTTTCTTCTATTTTTTTTATTAGATTTTACGGCGAGAGAAGGATAATGCAGTGATGACATTATTATTGCTTTGGAGAAATATAATGTTTGATAAGTATTTTTTATCTTTAAATAGAAAACGATTATTCATGCAAGCATAGTTTTGGGACTAGTCTCGAGTCTTAATAGTGATGAAAATTTTACCTCACCTTTGTCCAACGTTTGTATCCTATGTTTGTTCTAGATTTTGAAACACTATAAATGGGAGATCTTGGCTTACTGAGGCTATTTATGTGAACCAAACAACTTCTCTCTTCTAAACGACAAATTATTATTTGTCAGTTATTCTACCTTTGTAATTTATTTATTTATTTTATATAGAATTACAATAAAATGCTTTTTTATGAATTCACATATTATATAATTAAAATTCTCTTTTGATTTTCAAGTGCTTCGCTATTTTTTTTCTTTGTTGTTGACAACTAAATCTATATGTCCCATGTAATAGGTCGGTCGAAGACCTACGCACAACATATCCCGAAGGAGTTCACATTGCTGTTTCCTGGGACACTTTCAAAGTGTAGTTGGGTCGCACTTATTTTATTTCTTCAAAATTGCTAATATGCGTTTTAAACATGTTGATTAAAGAATTAAAAAAATAAAATACTGTTAATATATTTTTATAATTTTTTATATATTTTAACATAGTTTTTAATATTAAAAAAATCCAATTTTTAAATCGATTCTCTAGAGAGACTCTTATTTTAGTAGGAGCTACACGGCTTAAATGACAATTATACTTATCGTATGTGTATATATAAGTCCTATTTTAGTCAATGGATGAATTTAAATGGTTTATTTCTTTAACAAATGTATTCTATCTGGTTTTCTAAATTCAAGATTTGTTATTAATTTTTATGGATTATTTTTGTATTTTTTGAAATAAAACTTTAAAAGTATATATAGATTGGCATTGCCAGCACAATGAACAAACCTGAATACATCCTCATCAACCTCATCAGAGTTAGGATGATTCAATAAGAACCAAGCAAATGAATTGGAAGATGCATTGTCAAATGTCAGAGACAGAAAAATTGAATTTGTAGTGAGAAATGCTTCCCTGGTTTCTTTGTGATTCCTGCTAATTTCGGCGGAGTGAAAAACATGTTCATAGTCATTTTGTGCATGGCAATAAATTCTAAGTCGTGATTATTCGAATTAGACTTGGATTCTTTTGTTTAAGTATAGAACATAACAAATATTATTATATCATCAAAAAGAATATTATAAAATAATTATAATTAAATTTAATATTATTTATATAAAGACTTATTATGTGTTTTTCTTTTGTAAAACACATGATACTGTTATGCTCCGTCGAATACTGCAGTATAGAGGATCCTAATCCGTTGAAAAATGGACAAAGTTGTATATGCAACTTAATTAAATTTTATTATTGACGTTGTGGATACTTACCTCATCCTTTTTATTTTTAATACATATAAGTCGTTTTTTGATAAGAAATATTGAATGTAGAAAAGGAATTGTCTCATAGATGAATTGATGGCTAATATCAATACAAATACAATAATGTATAATAATGCGGAATTAAATTTTCACCTTGCACGAATCTATTGAGAATAATAACAAATATTATAACAACTAAAAATAATAAATTAAATAAAAATAGGTATGAAGTGGTTTAATATTTAATTTTTTTTAATATTAAAGGTAAAATAACAATTTGTCTATATTAAAGAAATAACTCTATGATGATTAATAATGGTAAAAAAAAGTCACAAATGATTGCACAAATTATACTTACAATCAATCAATTAATTTCAACAACAAAGTTTACAAATTGACACCTAAAAAGATGAAAATATCAAAAAATAAAGTTATTATGTGAACATTATTAATGGTACTACAAATCTTATTTCGTTTCAATGATTCAACCTTTTAAAGCAAAAAACTACACGTCTAAAAATTTTCAGTTTAATCTAAAAGTGAATAACTTATCAAAGTTGCTTTGAGTTTGTATAGAATGACTTTTTATTTTTTCTACAGAGGTGACTACTCTCTCTACAAAGGTGATTGGTATCTATAATGATCTCTCTCTACTCAACTGCTTAAGCTTCTACTATAGGATGAAGAATGTAAGTATGACTTTATCTCTATTTTATAACTGAGCTTACTCATTTTAAATCTTTTTACCAGGTAAAAGTTCAATACCCAACCTCAATGAATTTTGTATAAAGTTTTAAGTAAATAATGTATTAATAGAGTAAAGTTTAACTATTTGTCTCTAAGTAATTTGTGTCCTAAGAAAATAACTACGTTAAAAATTTTGATATATTAGTAGTGCTACTCTACTTGAGTCTTAAGACGGTGGTCAAATAAAAAAGTCGGAAATTGTGTCTATTTTATGTTTTGTATGAGTTATTTTACACAAAATATTGTGTTTAGGATTTTAATTTCTATGAATCTCAAGTTGAAGATATTTATTGGTAAGTTTTTATAATAAGATAAGGTAAAGATGATAATTTTAACAGATTTGTTTTTTAAAAATTATAATGGGTGCATTTTCAAGAAAGATTCAGTTTATAATTTGACTTATCTTAACCTAGTTCTTTTTTTTTTCTTTTAAAATTTATATTTTTTAAAGTATTTATGTATTAATAATAATACTTCAAAATTTAATAGATAAAGATGTACATATCATAATTTCATATTTAAATTGTTATATTTAATTTTAAGATTATACAATAAAACATACTTTAATTTTATATTAATCAATTTTATAATTTAGCTATATATAATATCAAAATTAATACATTTTATTTATAAGTCAAGTTGATTCAATTTTATCTCGATATTATTGAGTCGAGTTTTTTACAAAAATAAAATATTTTAAATAATAAATTACATATATGTCTTATAAATTAAACTCAATTATAATCGACTTTTGCAACATAAATTTTCATTTAAAAAAATATAATTTTAATAAAATTTGTTAATATTTTATAATTTATTTAAAATTCTTATCCAAATTAAAAAATATAATTTTAATTAAATTTGTTAATATTTTTATATAATAATTAAATAATATCAATGTAAAAATAATATTTTAAAAGATAAATAATTTAAATTATAAATTGCATAAAATTTAAATTCCAAAATACATAAAATTAAAATTTTAAAGTGCAGGAAATTAAAATTCTAAATTAGATCACTATCCAGCATATGTGACTATGAGCCACGCCTGTTGCGTCTGGGCCCAACAAGGTGACTCCCTGTTGCACAACGACGATATACAATCTGTAGTACAGGTCTGTGGTGTGCACATTTCTCCTCCTGCTGATACATGTTTTGATCATCCACTTCCTACTGTTGGACAGGTGTGTGCTGCTCCTCCTCCTCTTTCTTTGATGAATCATTAAAGGTGGAAGTTCGGATATGTATTGGTGATGGTCGATATAGATTATTTGGTGGTGGTGACATGAATGGTGGACTAAACGATATATGTCGTGCAATATCATCCTGAGCTAGACCTGTGATAAAAGGTTGCATAGGACTGGGAGTAACCTCAGCATCTGACATGAACTGGTGACTAGTGTCTGCCATAAAATACTGGCCCGGAGTCATACATGGTTGGCTAGGGCCTGGCATAAATTGGTACTGAGAAGGACCAGCCATGTACTGCCGTTGGCTAGGTCCTGACATGAAGTGGTGGTTGTGGTATGTAGGTATTGAGTGGTATGCGTAGTGTGAGGTATGTTGTATAGTTGGATTTGCATCAGATTCTTCATTATGTGTTGGGATGTCGGCTAGTATATGTGCCTCATCACAGTACTGACGTCTACTGGCACGTGTACCTGCACGCAAACGACGCATGAAAGAGCGTCTATCTGGAACGTCATCAAGGTGTGTTATGTCTGGGGGGCATGTAGTAGTACACCATCAGGTAAGTCCCTAAGTTCTGCATCTTGTGGGCCTCCATCAAACGACAAAAATCTATGTACGTGCAACAAGTACCACTTTAAGTACTCGACAGAGAGACGATCATTATCAGTTAGAGAAAATGAAACTCGTCGGTCCCTACGTGCTTCTCATACAACATGTCATGTCACATGATAATCAGACCACCATATATCTAGATCACCCCTCCCATCCTTAGCATGCAACCGATCAATATTTATCGGGCTGGTCGGTATGTGTTGAGCTCCACCAAATTGTCAAACTACGCGATCAACAAGGTGTCACTCAATCACAATAAACTGTATAAGAGCAGTCACATATGCCCAAACATCCGTCTCATCATACACGAAAGGAGGTGTAATATTCCTGACCTCATTGTTGTTGTAAGGTCTCCACCTAAACTGAAATAATAAATAACAAATATTAGACCAACAAAATATATCACAATTAAATCAAAATAAATTAGTAACATAAACCTTATTTGAACTTACCCCTATAATGCCAATTGAATCAATGATCCCCCTATATCGCAACAACTTATCTGTATAGGATCTCGTCGATGACCTATAACTTTTTCACCTAAAATGGGCATAATTAGTTTTTACTTGCAAATTTAACATATATAAATAATAACAAAATAATATATTGATAGAATTAATTTGTACCTTAATGCTAGTGGAAAAGTGAGAGGATGATGGTTCCTAGGGGCTAACTGAGGTATTCTATACCATGCCCAAGACTGTAGAAGAGGCAAGCAACCTGCAATTTCGGTGACATTGTATTTCACCGCACGACATAACTCACGATAAAGGGATGCTAAAATAGCAGAACCCTAACTATAGTTTGAAATCTCTATAAAATCAGCTAGAAGAGGTAGTCACTTCATATGAACCCTAAATCCTGATTTATCTGGAAATAATACCCCACCAAATAGAACCATTATGTACGCTCTAGTATAACGGATAATAGTTTGTCCATTAGCATTGTGAGGTAATGCTCCAAATAACTCTATGAACCACTGTAGATTTACAGAAAAATCCCTTTATGTTTCTCTCATCAGGAATTACTCCAAGTAACTCTTCACACAATGCCCATATATTTCGATCATGAAATTTTTCCCATGCTTCAATGCAACCACTCACAGGAACTTCATCCACACGTAGGCCTAGCTGAAATACAACATCCTCCAAAGTGATCGTACGTTCTCCGTATGAAAAATGAAATGTATGTGTCTCATATCTCCAACGTTCTACAAGTGCACTTATCAGTGTCCTATCATAAACAAACATTGAAACCATCTCTGCAACATGCCAAAAACCAGTCTACCTAAGAAATGGTTCCATTCTTGAATCTGGCGGAATAATATATACAAGATTATAACGTTGTACTTTTTAAGTCTACCTAATAAATGATTTCATAATCAACGTTCTACTTTTTAAAATTCAAGCTTCCTGTACAATAACAAAATAATATATACAAGATTTAAATGAAAATATTATAAATTACTACAATACAAAACTAAATTATCATAATAATTATAAATATATAATAGAATTTTATTTACATTTCCTCAATATAATAATTATAATTATAACTAACAATTAAAATTAGCTTAATATTTACACATATTTCTAAATATTTAATTACAGAATTAATAATACATTAACTTAAATACATAAATAATTAACTATAATTTAACTAAATATATTTAAAAATCAAAAACTAATTTACCTGTGTTAATAGCTTGCTTGCAATATGATCAACATAATTCAGCCGATATAAATCGTTATCCATCTTTCTCTATCGTTTTCGCTCCGGTATCGTCCGATCTTACTCTCTCTGGTTTCCTTTCTCTCTCTAATCTCCTTTCTCTCTCTACTACTACTATAACCCTTGATGCTGGTGTGACTCTCTTTATACAAAGTCAATTATTCTCGTCTTTGAAATGGTATTGAAGTCGGTTTTAATCAACTTCTTTGAACCCAAAAAGCAGCAATGAAGGTCGAGTTTAATTGACTTCCTTGGACTCAATAATCAGCAACAAAAGTCGACTTCAATCGACTTCAAGTGTGCAGCAAAATTGTATTCAATCGACTTCTTTGAAGGAGTTAAATGCTGAATCTACATGAAGGGAAATCAATTTCTGTTACCAGCTTTCAGAACATTTATGTAAAGAAAATAAATAAAGGGTACATGCATAATTTAATTTTAAAAAAAGCTGCAAATGCGTAAAAAATCCTACTGAGTCTTAATCATATCAATTTCAGGTAAGAAAATGACCCTATAAAAATTTGAAGTAAAAAAAAAATTTGCACGAAACCCACTTTGTTGTTTAGTCTGAAACTCAATTTGTTGTATGGCACTCATTTTGGGTTACCCACGTGACAAGTTTTCATGTTTTGGACTCTGAAGGTTTTTATTTTTGGTCAATGGACTTTGAAAGTTGAGAAACTCTCCCAGAGGTACATTTTCCATGGGCTGAACTAAGTTGGTCTCCTGCACAACTAACTCCCTTTTCTAATAGGCCCAAAAATGTAACTTGCACAATTCTGACACACATATACAAACTTCCTTTAATAGTATTTGTTAATCATTATTTCAAAGATATTAATTAAAGAAAAGTAGTAAAAATTATATTAAAATATGTAAAGATCAATTGAACTAAGTAATAAGAGTCTATTACATGAAAAGTAGAGTATTAGCAGAGTGTTTTTTTTTTCCCCTTAGTAGCTCACCATAGGTATATTTTAAAATTAAAATTAATTGAGCTTTTACTATGATAATTTTTTTTACCCACATTTTTTTTTGTTTTCATTTTAAAAATTTTAGAGATTAAATTTTTTATTTAAATTTATTTTATTACTTTATATGAATTTTTATAAATAAATATTTTTATATTTATAAAAATTATCTTTTTTTTTAATTTAAAATTTATTTTTAAGAGTCTTATATTTTAAATTTATAATTAGTGATATATACTGATTATTGATATTTAATTAAAAAATTTGACACTATACAAAAAAATTATTTTTAAATAAATCAAAATTTAAAAGTATTTAATTTTATTAAATCTTTAATATTTTAATAGAGTTATAGAATTAAATTAAAAATTATTATTTAAAACAATTTTATCATATATAATCATTTGTAAAAATATAAAATTTATTTTTTAATTATTAAATTATATATATATATATATATATATTCTAAAATAAAATAGACGTGCATTATAACCGATTTCTAAACCACTTAACTAAATTCGGAATATCTCAAAGTGAACCTCTCTCCCAACCTTCAAATTCCACATAAAATGCTTGAAAATTCATAGAAATTAACGGCAAAAATATATCTCAAAAGTCACACAAACACTCATAAAACTAATTTTCAAATACTTGTTTTATCACATAAATTAAAATTAATTTATATATTTCAACTTTTTGAGAAGCTCCCTTGTCAATTTTTTTTTTCCACAAACATCTATAAACTAAATAAAATTAAGCATTCCTGTCTTATAATTTTATAATTAAAATTCTTCAACAAAGTGGAAACAAATTCAAACTGTAGCGTAATATTTTTGAATATATTTTTTATGTGATATTTTGATAAAAATTTTTGTAAGTGTATCAAATCGTTGAAGTAACAAATTAGATTATCGTTCAGAGGAATTAATGTTAAGTACCAACCTATAAGAATAGCACTTGTTGAGTCACCAAAAATAGGATATAAACATAACAAAATTTTGAATAAGTCCAGAATGGTAAAAACAAAATTTAAGTTGTTGGACTTGAATTTAATATATAAACAGAAATAGAAAAATAAAATTTGGAACAATAAACAAAATAACTGCAGAACTTAAATGCCTTGATTACTGGAAGTGGGTTTAAAAACAATATAAAAGGTAGATTGAGTTCGGAATCCTTTATCCCTTTCTCTTTGCATACAAATATATTTATAACTCAAAACACAACTTTATCTAATGGTCAGATTTTTTAAAATACCTAACCTCAATTCCTTGGTAATGGGTTCTAAAATTAATTCCTTAGATATAACTAAAAAATTCAGCATTTAGATTTAAACTCATTGACCATATCATCATAAATTTTTATTCCTAGATAATTTATAATGAGCAAATTAATTCCAATCTAAGAAAGCTTACTACTTTCCAGTAATAAACTCATTTTCATCAATCTCATTCATGTAGAACAAAGAAGCATTAAGTTTAGAATAAAGATGTTAAATTAAAGCTTGTATCTTGAGCTATATTCATTGTTAGTTTATTGCAAAGGGAAAAAGTATAAGTTAATCCTTACTCAACTCAAAAATATCTAGCTAGACATAATGCAAGTAGATAATATAAAACTGAAATAGATTGTAAATACTGAATTCATATTCACAGAAAGAGCTTACAACAAATAGAGGAAATGAGAAAGTTACTGTTCCATTACATAAACCAAAGAAATTGAGATGAAATCCAGGTTCCCATAAGAATCCTCTAGCAAATATGTAAAGAAAATATCTTAACTAACATATCCTACGTAAACTGTATGTAAAAACTTATATTTCTGCGCTCTGAAATCGTAAAAGACAGAAAAGTAAAAGATGTTTTTTTTTTCAAAATTTTTTGCTTTTATATGCTCAGTCAGCATCGTGTCCCCACAATTGAGTCCTGCAACACTTAACTTCTACTTTTTAGTCCATTTGCAATTTTCTTCTTCTAATTCTTTCAAAATTAAAATGTCACCAATCAAAATATGCACAATTTCTCAATTTTTCAGCAATACAACATTCTATTAAATTTTTCCATTAATTACATTAACTTATAATTTAAATTCAATAAAATATGCTAAAAACTTTTAATTTTTTAAATGAGTGAGTGACTCATCATAATTAAAAATATTATACACTAAAATATAAAATTAAAAAGTTATAAAAATTTAAAAATTACCAATAACAATTTTTGAGTCTCATACAAAAAAATTTAGTTTCATATTTTTATATAAAAATATTTTTTAATAAAAATCATATATTATAAGGTTGAATTATTATTTTTTAAATAGATGCTTTGAGTCTAGGCAATTTTGGAGATGTGCCCATGGGAGTGTTGCAAGAAATGGTTTGCGCTACAGAAGTCAAGCTACAAATGAACGAGATGTGACCCATGACGCCTTATAAAAGCAAACAGTAGTCAATCTTGTGAATCATATTCAATTTATATTTTATTAAAGAGTGTTTGGTATTTTTAATATTCATTGTTTACAAACAAATAAACTACTTTTAAATTTTATGCAAATTAATATTTTGCTTATTCTAACTTTTTTGTTATTGATTCAACCTATGAGATTACTGTGAGGAACAGTTCTCTTCATAATTTATTAGATTAGACCTCTCATAAATATCTCAATGTAATGTAAAGTTTTTTTTTTCCCTCCAAAACTTATATTTTTATTTTAGAGACAGTAAATGTGTTGGTGAAAATATATACATATATGTAGACAGATAATGTCAAATCACATAAATCATGTGTTTTCCATTATCTTCTTTTGGTTGGTTTTTTTTGTGTGGTCTTGATTTTTTATTTTTGATGTGTGATTTTTTTTTTATACACTTGAAATGACTAATTTCCTCTCTCTTAAGAAACTGAAACTTTGTGAAAATAGGGGACACAAATAAGAAATTGGAAGCAACTTGGAAGCCGCACAAAAATGATACTGTTCAAAGATGAAATCAATGTCACAGTTTTAGTTAATTTAATTTAGATTATTGTTTTGATGGGTGTGAGAATCTTTTATACTGTTACTTAATTATACGCGGCGAACAAAAGTTTAAAAGATAAATTTCGGGGCTGATTTATTTTTTTATATTTTTTAAAAAATATATTTTTAAAATAATATTTTTTTAAAATATATTCTCTTTTAGGGTTTTTTTTATTATGTCAGTGGCTGTTTTGTTTGCTATTTTGATGAAATATTTTTTTATTTTTTTTTAACTCACGTAAGTGGCTGCTGCTTCTATTTTAATAATTTATTTTTAAATTAAATATTATATTTTTTATTTTTAATATATTTTAATTAAATATTAAAATATATTTCATTCTTTTTAACTAATTTTGTAAATTGATCAGAATATGACACATAGCATATTTATATAAATTTTGTCTCTGCATAATGAAATTCACTAGATAAAAACACGAGACACAATCTAATAGTTTTACCTTTGCTGAAAACAAAATATGATTTAAAAAATAATAAAAAATATATTTTATTGAAATAGTGGATGAAACACCATTAATCTGTCAAAAAAATCTCAAACAAAAAATATGTTTTTAAAAAATATTATTTTAAGAATTTATTCTTTAAAAAACATTAAAAAAATAATTCAGCCTAAATTATGGCAACAATTAAAGTTACAATTTCAATTCAAACTTTGAATAGAAAACGTAAGCCCCTTTTACAAGCAAGAGATAGCAGTGAGTACTGGGAATAAAACAATGTGTAAAACGCATGGCAATGGAACATTAGTGATGGCTTTTGCTTAAGACCCTCCTTCCAGGACCGGACACACGAAACTACTCTCTTGCTCTCTTTTCTCTCTTTCCAATGAAGCTTCATGTTACCAGAATTAATATTTTTAAAATAAAAAATATAAATTAATATATTAATTATGTATTTTTTAATCATAAATAATATATAATTTTTTAATTTAAAACTAAAAAGTATGCTTTTCTCTCTCTTCCTTTTTAAAATTTATTTTTCTAAACATACTTTTAGTATTTTAAGTTAAGCAATTGCAACGAGTTAAAATAAAAAAAAAAAAATTTATTTATTTTAATTTTACATAATATTTTTTATAGATGATAAATTAAATATATTAATAACATTATATATTATTATTTTTAATATATATCTTTAAATATGTTGAAACTTCTAATAAACAAGTGTTTTAATTTGCATGTTCAAGTTGCTTCCTCTGCGGCAACTACGTTGTCACTTATCATCACCTCACCGCATCTTAATTGTAGTGGGTGTATGAACTTATTAATATTATATTTAAGGTTAATTAAAATAAAAGATTAATATTCCACATGTAATGTAAAGTAAATTACACGACGACCCACGGTCTTTCCACAGTTGCTTGATTCCTTTTTGTTCACTATATCTTTGTTGGATTCTATTTCCTTCACTTCTTTCTCTTTCTCTTATTTTTTTCTTCTTTTGCTTTTCTCATTGTTTTTTCCTCCAATTTTGCACTTGTCGATCTTTGCAACTAGCTATAATGCAAGCACCTCAGCCATCACCCACTGATCAAGCTCCCGAGATTTCCCATCAGGTTTACTTTTTCATGATTCACATCTTAAACATGCAAGGTTCCTTTTTTTTTTTTTTTGCTTTTCACTTTGGCTTATTCATTTGAATTTACCACCCTTCTTTTTAATCCCTTTTATCTTGATTCCTTATGTGAGCTTCACAGTGGCTTAACCCTTTCAGTTTCTCACTCATGTCTTTTGGTGGGCATGCAGTGACTTGTATTTGATTTTCTAGATAGAATTTCCTGATTTTTATCCAATTGGTGTTAAGGGGTTTCCAATTTTAGCTTGTTATGTGCCTACTTAAGACCCTTCCCTCAAAAGCCCATGTTTTTATTGGTTTTCCTTAATTGTGCATCCGTTTCAATACTTAGAATGTTGATTCAGTATATGTATATTCTCTTCCCATCTAACTGTGGGTTGTGAAATCTAATTGAACATGAATCCATTCTTCAGTCACTGGCTAACATGTCAATATTTATGTATTTGTTGAAAACTACAAATTGGTTTTATTGATTTGTTGCTAGTAAAAGTTTCAATTAAAAGAGGGTAAAAGAGAAGATGAGAGAAAAGGGCATGCATGTCATTGTTTTATAATGCAGAGACAGTAGTTTAGTTGTAGGGGTTGTAATTGTAAGTGTTTCTGAAGGTCCTTGAAGTTGAGGAGTTCTGCCCATGTGCTCTAACTGATAATAATGTAATTTGCAAAATGAGTTCTGGGTATGTCCGTCCGTTTCCTTCTTAATTTATGTGACATCTTGTACTGTTTTATTTTTAGTTACATTAGAGGAATTTATAGATTTTGCTAGTGTCATTGACTTAAATGCTTGATTCAATTCTTGATCTTCCAAGTGAAACAAGGTAACTTCTGGTAATGATTAGCTTGTTGAGGATTGATAGTTATTCATTGTGGAATATTTTGATGTGCTTGCATTTTAATCATTGCATGCAGCATGCTCTTTCAAATATTTATTGTTATGTTATCTGCGGTTCTTCGACACATTATGTCAAACTTGCTGGCACTTGATAAGCTTTTGCTAAACTGTCCTCATTACATGTAGGCTGTCCCCCAGAGAAACAAAGAAGTTTCAGATAGTGGACCCAGTGGGAGGCGTCCTGATATTTCACTTCAAGTTCCACCTAGACCTTTAGGGTTTGGCAGCACTAGTGGTGGAAGGGTTCTGGACCATTCTCAAAGTTTCTCTAAAGGGATCTCATCATCAAGAGGCTTCTTGCGGGCCTTGAGCTTCAAAAGAAAAGGAAATGTAGCAGATGGCGAAAGAAGCTCCCTCCTTAATTCAGACCCCAAGACAGCTGCAGACGGTTCTAATATGGCCTCCATATCTGAAATTGCATGGAAAAGATGTGCTTCTCTTCCTGTTACTCCTGCATCAAATCTATCCCCCTCAGTGTCTACACCCATTTCTGCAAGGACATATAATGAACAGACTAAGCCACATGTAAGTAATCCTCTACTTCTTTGAGTTGCCTTGCATTTGGATTTTCAAAATAAAATTGTCGTAACTGTATCTGGGGTCATAGAAAGTGTCCAATCATGTTCCAAGTGATATATTGTACTCGGGATCCAGGATGTTGTATCAAACCTGCTATCATAGAAACTGAGTATATGCCTCCACCTAAAAGGGAAACATGAAACTGGTTAGAAAGTATTTTAAAAAGCATGAAGTTTATTGATTCAAACTCATGTTAAGTGCTTTCTAACGCATATTATATGTACATAGTTGCGTCAAATTAAGGATTTCCTTAGGTATTGGAATTTTTCAAATAAAAAAATGATTTTTTTTGTGTGCAGAAAGATGTTGTACGTTCTAAGGTGTCAAGGTCCCTTTCTGTACCTGGACGAAATATTGTTATTGTAAGATCAGTCTCCTTTTCTACCCGTAGTGAACAGGAACAACAAGATTCAAATGATGGTATGTTATGTCATATACTCTATTATTACAGTTTCATAGTCCTACTTTAATTATTTTTAAATTCTTATGCTTGAAAAATCTAACTTCTAATCCTTTTCCCAAGGTTGAAATTTGCCTACTATGGTGTTTCCCTCCATTACCATTTTCATTTGTTTCATTGAATTGAATTTATAAGTCTTAAGTGGATTCTTTGGTGTATAGGTTTTCAATTAATTGACTATTATCATCAACGATTCATCCAAGTCAAAGCTTAGACAACTTATCATAATTTTTTGATTGGATGGAAATTATCTTGATAACTAGGCAAAGTTCAAAAATTTTGTATGTTGACAATAGACAAATTGAGCAATTTGAATTAGATTGCTGGACTAGTTATTTAATTTTTTGAACTGTTGACGTGTTATTAATACTTGAATTATTTTCCATGTTTTAGCACACATCACTTTTAATCTTATGGAAATTTTCTATACTTCTTGGTCAATCAGATCAAATAACTCCTGCACCAGTAGAAGTTGCTACTGATGAAGAAATTCCTGAAGAGGAAGCGGTATGCAGGATTTGTCTTGATGTGTGTGATGAAAGGAATACTTTTAAAATGGAATGCAGCTGCAAAGGTGACCTGAGATTGGTCCATGAAGAATGTGCAATCAAATGGTTTAGCACAAAAGGAAATAAGAAATGTGATGTATGTGGGAAAGAGGTTCAGAATTTACCTGTAACTTTGCTTCGAGTGACCAGCTCCATTCAACGACAAAGCAGACAATTACAAGGTCAGCAGAACCTACATCCAGAGACAATAAGGTGATTTGAACCCATTCTCACAAATTAACTATTCTAACTGTCTGGACTAACTACGTAGTCTTCCTTTTATTATTCCAAACGACTATCCTTTTCTCCTAAAACAAACTTGGTGTAAATCCAATCTTAAACCTTTGCCTAACGGCTGAAGCCTTTCAGAGAGTTGTTAGAGCCCGTATGACCTAGTGGTCAAGAGTTTGATATTTTTCATATCATTTTTCTAGATAAAAGTTAAATTTCAGCACAAATGGGCATGTGCACTTTCCATGCCTGAAGCCCAAAGTGCTCTTTCATGAGAGGGCTTGTTTATAAAACTGATCTTAATTGTGCACCTTACAGATTAAACTTTTAGGAGGATTGATCCTTGACACCATTCTGACTCCTCCTTTTATCTGTCTTTAGCAATGTTCTAAATCCATTACTGGTATTTGCTACTAACAAAGTTTAACTTGGGAAACTTACTCATAGTAAATTGATGAGTTATTCTATACTCAAGCATCTAATCACTCTCAGCATTAGCGTATTTCAACTAAATTTCTTTTTTATTAATTTTGTTTGATTTTCTTTTTACAGTGCCTGGCAAGACTTTGTGGTGCTTGTCCTCATAAGCACAATATGCTACTTTTTCTTCCTTGAACAGCTATTGGTATGCCTATTTCCTTTGAAAATGAACTACCTTGTGTGTATTATCTCACTTGATCATTTGAATCTTACTGACATTTTAAAATCTTTTAATTGGGTTCCTTTAAAAGCATAAAATTCATGGATATTGGATAGAGTCAAGAATGCTGTTTATTGATAGTCATTTTATATATATATATTTTACATGGCATATTCAGTGCAAGTGTATCTTACTCTAGAGGGTGAGGGGATGGGGACAGAAAAATAAGCAGTATCTACCCACGCATAACTATGATTGCCTACTCTACACTCCCCTTCCCCAATTGAAAGTAGCCTAACAACAGAGGTATTATTAGAATGTGTATTGTTTTGAGGTGCAATTAACCTTTCTTTTACACACATTTGTATGTTCAACCATAATTGATTTTATGTATTGCTTGTTCCATGTTGTAGCTTCCTGAGTTGAAGACTCAAGCCATTATAATAGCAGCACCGTTTGCCTTTACCTTGGGCCTCCTGGCTTCTATTTTTGCTGTCATCCTTGGTACAATCTCTGTAACAAATTTTTTTTTTGTTACAGTTTATTTTTAAATTTTAATCAAATTCTTACTTGTGATGTTTGCAGCAATTAAAGAGTATATATGGACATATGCTGCTCTTGAGTTTGCTCTTGTGGCTATAACTGTGCATCTGTTTTATACTATGGTAAGAATTTAGAGATTTCTTGTTCATTACTCAGGACTGATGACAGATGAATCGAATGCCTGCTAATGGCAGTGACTCCTTCCTCCCTTGATTTCTTGAGCTGAGGCTAGTTCTTTGCTTTAAGATTTTCATGTTAGTAGCTGCCACAATTAATCTGTTATTTCCTGCTTCCTCATTTGCAAGTTACAACTTTGTATGTATCTGCTGCATATATGCATCATCCTATGTGTTTTCCTGGAATAGAAGTGTAAAGATTCATTCAAGAATATCGCTAGGTTGTAAGTACTCCTTATAAGGCTTGGGTAATCCCTCTCCCTTCCCCGCATGAACTAGCCTATCCAGTCTTGAAATTGGGTCTTGACTTGCAAACTTCATACGCTAGGGCCTGAGGGGTGTGTTTAGAATTCTCAAATTTGTTAGAAATATGGACAAAGTACCCTATAAAGGATGGCCAATCTCCACTTTGAGCTAACTCTTAGAGTTGAGGTAGACCCATTTCAATTTTAGTTCGTGATATGGTATCAAAGCCTCTACACCCTATCTTGAGTTCAATCTGCTGCCCCCATTCTTCTAAAAAAAGTTATTTTCCTTGGTGTTCCTCTTTAATATTGCATTAATCAGTTAAATTGTTGTTTCCTTGGTAATTGAGAAATCCATACAACCCAGCTTCTTAGTTGATTACTTAGCTGACGTTAAGTGTACCCTTAATGTGCTAATGCTTTGTGACTTTGTTGCAGTTGCATTTGACAGCCATTTACGCAATACTACTTTCTTCAGTTTTGGGTTTTGGAATTGCAATGGGTATCAACTACGCATATATCCAGTTTGTCACTTGGAGACTTCAGGTCTCACATAATGATGACCCAGTATGAGTTCTCCTAACAAAGGAGACAACTTTCATGGATTTTCTCTGTACCTACTTACATGATGACCACCTTTCACAATGTTTATTACGAACCTTCAGTTGTCAATCAATACCATCATGTAATATGTTTTTGCTAAATAAATATCATGAAGTGTATATTATATGAAAGTAAGCAAGAGTAGCATAATGTTGAGACATTTTTCGAAGTCAAAATTTAATTCACTGTATTTTCTATAAAATTGTTAAGAAGCAACAAAAAGAGATCCCCCTTGCTATTGCAGGCAATAGTTTCTGTTGTGGCAAGATCAATGTCAAGCGTCTCTGGTTCCATTTTTCATCCATGGAAGTTACCAATGCTACATAACAGCAGAAAAAATTAGAAACCAGAGGGAGTATTATATTTGCAATGCAATATATCTTTATTCCAATGGAGCTAAATAGTTAACACTAAAGAAACTCACTCATTTCCCATGATCAATAAACCTGGAAAAAATTTGGTTTTTGGGTGTCAGCAGATGGGAAGAGGGGATCATAAATCAGATTGTACAAACTAGCTTGTGTCCTTGAAATGCTAAGGAAACATGGATACAACAGTGACATGGGGATATGATAACTTTTAAATTTCATGAGACGTCACATGGTTGTAATATAAATATTAAATTATCTAAGATTAATATTAAACAAAGAAATTAGATTTTCAGAAATAAATCATGTTTTAAAAATGAACATAAGTCAAAACAAATATAGTAAAATGTAAGAAAAATGTATTTAGATATTGTAATATTTTAATCAGTACTCATATGAAAGTTTAAATAAAAGTTAAAAAAACTATAAAAATATAACTAAAAGTATCTGAAGTATTGATACATGTCCGATGGAGATATTTATTTAACATGGTGTTATGACATAATTATTATTTAAAATTGTCCGTGATTCGTTGAAAGCTTCCTGAACACCTTTTATTGCAAGTAAAAATCAGTAGAATAAATTTATAAAAAAAAAATTTAGATTGTCTATTATGCATTTATGAGCATGTGATAAGAAATTAAAAATATAAAAAAAATTATATATACATATATATATATATATATATATATATATATATAACGGGTTATACTGGTGTAAGTCTAAAAATTTTTACACTTAATCTGAGTTTTTCATTTAATATATATCTAACGGGTTATAAAATAGAAAAATTATCTAAAATATTTTTTTAAGTAAATAAAAATGTTTTTTATTTAATGTTTTCACATTATGTATTGATAGACACAACAGATTTTGTTTTCCCCGTCTTTCTGTGGTTAAATCTACAACTCAACATAAATCCATCTTTCCATGGACAGTAAAAGAACAATTGCGCAAGCCACAAGGAAACATTTTGTTAAGAGGGTGCAAAGTATAAGTGCAAGTAGGGTAAACACAACTTTATGAATTTTCTTCCCTTTTATTTTTTAAAATAGGAGGTAAAAAAAAGCAATGCATCTTGATAAATATAATGTTAAGAAAAAGGGCAGACAAAAGTTAAAATTATAGTAAACAAGTCGTACAATAACCTATATATATGGACTTTATTTAACATCTTGGCTTCCTCAAAGTAAATTGGAATCCAAGCCTCCTTCATTGACAAGAAAATGCTTGTCTTACATAGCAATTTTGAGAAAAGATGTGATTTGTTTCGAATTATTAGTTCAGGAAATTGTACGGAATATTACAAAAGATAAAGTGTACCTTTAACAGCTCTGCAGCATGACATGTTTCCCACTTCTGCCTTACGTGTTCATTCCATATTCTGATTTAATTTTAGTACCCATTTATCTCCTGTGACATTTAAATCTAATCCTTGAATAGCTCATTTGCTTCAATGCTTCCTCCTAGAAGCTTAATTTAACATATAATTTCATGATTATGGAAATCATATAATATACTAAAAAAAACTAGGTTGCACTTGTATAAAGAACAAAGATATATATATATATATATAGCTAAGCTCATTAAAGAACACATGCACTAACTACTTTAAGCCTTGTTATTATATAGTCTTATTGAAAATACTTTCTTGGGTCTTGAAATGGCACAGATTGAGGTTGAAAGCTTGTTTAATTATGCCATGAGAGGGCAATGGAAAGAAGTGTTAGAAGCCTACAAGAAAAACCAAGGTGCATTGGGGGCTAAGATCACAAAAGCAGAAGACACAGTCTTACACATTGCAGTGTATGTTGGACAAACCAGTTTTGTGGCGAGTTTGTTAGACAACATAAGCTTGGAAGTGGCATGCAACATCCTACGCATGCAAAACTCAAAGGGAAACACTCCCTTGCATATAGCAGCTGAGCTTGGAAACATAGACATTTGCAACAACATAGCCAAAAGGGATCCCAACCTCATTTCTCTTCGCAACAAGGAAGATGAGACCCCTCTCTTCTTGGCTGCTGTTCATGGCAAGAGAGATGCATTCTTTTGTCTCCATGGCCACCAACAAAACCACGATGATGATGATGATTCCCTGGCTAGTAAGAGCAACGGGGACACCATTCTTCATTCAACCATCTCCGGTGAATACTTTGGTTAGTGACATTATATTGTTGTCATATTGCAAATTTAACATTCCATGACAAGTGCTAATCAATGTTTTTTAGGATACTAATTAAAAATTTAATAATAAATTTTTTATTAAAAATATAATGATACTTTTTTATTATAAATTTTAATATATTTCTATTGCAATTCTACATTGACTTAGTCAAAGTGAAGACAATCCTTAATTTCCTTGGGAGTTAATTTTTATATTTGAATTAGGTCAGGTTCAAATTTAAGAACTTTTTAACGTGATTTTGAATTTTAGAAAAAAATTATCAATGCATTCACGAGTGTTCTAACAAGATTCCATGTTATATTCATTTCATTCAGAGTGTGGTTACTATAATATGATGAATTAATTTGATAGGTTTGGCGCTTCAAATAATTGAGTTGTATCCAAACCTTGCGAATTCTGTAAATCGGGAGGGGTTATCACCTCTGCATATTCTTGCTAGGAAGCCTAATTGTTTCCAAAGCAGCACGCGAATGGAGTTGCTTCCGCGTATCATCTACAGTTGTAAGAATATAACTTCCTCTCCAATAAAGTTTTTCTACATTTTCATAATTATTTAGCACTTCACTCAGAATCACATGACAAAACATGCTGCAAGGATGACATAAGAGATAAAGAAGAGAATTAAAAAATAAAATAAAACAAGAAAGAGAGAATTTTTTTACTTTTTTAGTATACATGATATATTAGTTGTTAGACGTGTACAATCACCAACTTGTCATAGCTCGGTGTTAATTTTGACGAGTTTGGGTTTTCAAATTAGACTCAAAATAGGTTTAGATTATTCTTACTTGATTCAATGCCATTTTTCTTTTAAAATTTATATATTTTTAAAATAATTATGAATTAATAATAACACTTCATTACTTAATAAATGATATTTTTCATATCATAATATTATATTTATATTAATATTACTCATTTTAATATATATTCTGTAAAATATACTTCAATTTTATACTTCATTAATTCTATGATTTAACTAAACATATAGTATTAAGATTGGTATATTTTGTTTATAAGTCAAGTTGATTCAGTCCTATTATAATATTATCACCCTATAAAAACATTGGATTGCATGGGAACAGAGATAATCATATCCGAACTTGTCTTGCATACACCTTTATTAATTAGTAGTAGACTAATCATTGATTTATCTTAAATAACTGCTCTATTCTGATACTAAATTTTTAGAAGTTATAAACTATGCATTATATAACTCTTAATTAAAGAATTATTGTCCTTAATTCATGTTAATTCACAGTATTTTATCTTAGTAAATTATACATTCTATTTTTTAAGTTCTTATTTCTAACATATACTATCTAGTTAAATAATAATTTTGTAGTTTCCTTGAGTAATCCGACTGATAATCAGTGTTTTTTTAGGTTTGTTTGTTGACGAGTTTGAGGAAAAAGATGACATACGTTATAATCAAGCTGCCACAAGTGATGATTACCCGATGAACTATGCAACATGCATGGGCTTCTTATCTTTGTTCAAGAGTGCACTCAAAGTTACAAGTGCGTGAACTTCTAACTTCCACTCGTTTTGATTTTCTACCTAGCTTGCAGTTGTAGCTACTTTTGTGTAGCTATCACATGGCAAAGCTAAGCGCATCTATCTTTTTACGCTTTGTTACAGCAACAGGAAAAGATAGGAAAGCTGCAAGTGATGATGAAGAGAATAATGTCTTGCGAAAACCTGGTAATTTTTCTATCGTAAACCATATGCTACCCAATACCCATATCCTCTCAACATAAATCCAAGCGTATAAAGATGCACCAACTCATTTCAAATATTGTACAATATTCCATGGTATTGGTTATTCATAAATTTACTGATTATTATTATGTGAGTGCGGGTCTATTCAAAAGTGTTGGAGTATTAGTTATTTATAAATTTAGTATTAAAATGAGGGTGGATCCATCCAAGAATTTGAAAGAGAAATGACTTAAATTTGAGTAGTTTATTTGTTTAAAATATTTTAGCTATTTAAATTTATCATCTTCTTAGTTATATATCTTTTAACTTATAAATATACATATACGAGACACTGTTATGTCATTGATGTAACAGGAAGTTTTAAATTCTATATTTTCACCTATTTTATGGCATGCATGTTAAAAGTGAAAGTGTCCAAATTTAATTAGGTAGTTTTGAATATGAATTTCCTAATTATGTGTATATTTATGTTGAGCAAGAGCAAGCAAAGAAGGAAAAGGAACGCTACTGGTTCCCTCCCAACTGGGAAGCCGTGATCCAATTCCTAACCCTTGCGATAAAGGCCTTGCTAATCATTTTCGGTGTTGGTAAGCAGATCACCATCTTATTGTAACATGAATCCAAACACACAGTCTGTCTCAGTGAATGTTAAGCGTAGAAAAAGGTGAAAATGCTTAATTACTTTTTCTTTAACCGAGTGGCTCTCATACAGGAGCATCTTGGATAGAGAAAATCCAACGAAGGAAAGTGAAACACATCCTGGCCAAGCAAGTGATGAATGAACTGATTCAGCGTGCTTCTTCTGCATACAAGTATGAGTATACTAGAATGAGTTCTGATGCTCTTCAAGATGATAATGACATAGGAAACTTAGAAAGTATTAGAAAAAAGGAGAAGGGAAGTATTCAAAAGACAGTAAAGGAGTCACCTATTTTAATAGCAGCAAAGATGGGAGTGACCGAGATGGTTGAAAAGATCCTTGAAACAAACCCTGTGGCTATCCATGATGTGGACTCTAATAACAAGAATGTTGTTCTTTTGGCCATAGAGAATAGGCAACCTCGTGTTTACAGTCTGTTGAATAAGAAGAGTTTAACTAAGGAGAGTGCATTTCGTCAAGTGGATAATCAGGGTAACAGTGCATTGCACCTTGCTGCCACATATAGGAGTCATAAGCCTTGGCGTGTCCCTGGTGCTGCAATGCAAATGCAGTGGGAATACAAGTGGTATAAGGTAAAGATTCTCCACATATATCTCACCTCCAAAGTACTTTAGAAATCTTCACAAATTAGTAAATGGTCATATCCTATGGTGATCATTCATGAGAAAGTAATAGTTTACTTAACAATAAAATTATTAGAAGCTCATTTTAGGAGAATTTTTGTGGTCCCTTTCCTTTAAAATTGAAGCACGTGTCAATTTTTTACGATTTACGACAAAAAATATATATGTGATACGGTTTTAACGGCCGAAATTACGTGGTCTCGGAACATGTAATAAATTATTATTTTTTTTACTTTATTTTATTTTAGTTTCTTTCTTTTAATCATGTCAAATTATTGATCATATTTTTTGTATAACTATTTTCTAATTTTAATATTTACAAAATTGAAAATTAATATTATGTGTTATTACATGACATCATATATAATTATATTTGTCTGATTGACATTTTATTTTTTCTGTATATACAATCCCAAATATGTATATACTCAAAAAGGAAAAGAGACAACTTTAGTTATCCCGAAAGTTATTCAAGGAACAATTTACTTTCCAAAAAGAAGAGTAGAATTTTCTAAACAATAGATAAGTAAAGTGGAATTCATTTTCAGCAGATTAAACTACAGATGGTTAAGTATAATGAGAATGTTTATGCTT
The DNA here is from genome assembly GCF_003935025.1 of Abrus precatorius. Taxonomy (NCBI): domain Eukaryota; kingdom Viridiplantae; phylum Streptophyta; class Magnoliopsida; order Fabales; family Fabaceae; genus Abrus; species Abrus precatorius. The sequence goes on along the minus strand of NW_020874292.1, from coordinate 26,508,585 downwards.
TTCAGCTTGTTAAGAATTCCATGCCACCAAATTTCTATGAACGTTACAATAAGAACGGGCAAACAGCAAAGCAACTCTTCGTGAGTACACATGGACCACTTGTGAAAGAAGGTAGTAAATGGCTTACCAAAACCTCAGAATCGTGCTCAGTTGTTGCGGCCCTTGTTGCAACTGTGGCATTCACAACATCAACAGCAATACCAGGTGGTCCCGATCAAAACACGGGTTCGCCATTATTGCAAGGAAAACCTGCTTTCAACCTCTTTGCTATAGCATCACTTGTTGCACTTTGCTCCTCTGTCACAGCCCTCATTTTGTTTCTTTCAATACTCACATCTCGGTACCAAGAAAAGGACTTTGCTGTGGACTTGCCAAGAAAACTTCTTATGGGATTGACTACACTCTTCACATCTATAGCATCTGTGTTGATATCATTCTGTGCGGGGCATTTCTTTATCATTGAAGACCAGCTCAAATACGCAGTTTATCCTATATATGCTGCTACCTGTTTGCCTGTGTCGTTCTTTGCACTGGTCCAACTCCCTCTTTATTTTGATCTCTCTTTGGCTATGGTTCGGAAGGTTCCTCAGAGAAGCTATAAAGTGCTCTCCCACTAGTTACTTGATCATTAGCTCAAGTTAATCTGATGTAATTTCATCAGCTATATAATAAGCAAATGCTGCAAATCTATCTACTTCTGCTAGCTGCTAAACTGCAACACTTTTGGACTAACTTCCTAGTTTAAGAATTTTGCAATTGGTTGGCAACTAATTATTATAAACGCTTCTGATATGCATCGTGCATTCACTTTACTCCAATTACTATAATTTACAAGACGATCATTTCACAATTATATCTTACTGTTTTAATTCTTTTCCTATTATGATTGTAATATAGTTACTAAGTCATGTCCATTCCATCCGTCGCATGGGCACCAAACCTACTTTCTCAAAGACTCATCCAACATCATATCCTTAATTTTGTTTTCTCTCTCTTTTTCCATTACATCTCTTTCTCCCTCCCTTTACTCATTTCACATTTCATAATAGCTTAGGAGTAGGTTATAATCTTGTAAGAAAAATAGAGTACATATGGGTCTTATTCCTGGAGAAACCTGAACGTGTGGATTTTGAAAATGACCAATTTTCTAGTAAATAAAATATAAAATAGCGTGCAAATATTAATACAATTTTTTCCCGATACACCCCTATTCGGTAACGAAAACAGCCCAGAGCTATCATCCTCGGCAAATGGCAATTGCAAACTGTTTTACCCAAAAGAATAAAAATCTTTAGTATTACACGTGGGGAGACAAAGATCTTATAAACTACCCTTGAACAGTTTAACAAAAACATGACACTGGCAAAATTCAGTTCAACATGTCGAGTAGCGAGCAGTTTCGCACTAAGGCATGACAACACTAACAGATGAAAAAAAAGGCATACGACACCACTCATTCAATACACTACTACTAGCCTGTTTGAATACACTCTACAAACGGAGTTGCAGAGACAATTCCTGATTTACGATGTCATATAACCCCAGATTTTATGAAGGGAAAAGATTTCAATTTTGGCAAATGAAGTTTATAACACGAATCCAATCAAGCACATTCATCACCCAAGCGCAATTGAGGACTGGGGTGAGATTATATACTCGCTCTTATGAGCATCAAAATCTTCACAAAACGATCGCAAAAGGATGCAAAGTGACTTGAAAGAAAGGGGGGCAAAAGCATACTTCAAAGGCTTCTACATGATAAATAATATATTACATGGGGGAGGGGGTTTGGGCAAGTATTGGAAAATATCTACAAATGGTCTAAACTACAAACGATAATGGGGAAAATTAAGTATAAATGGAGCAACTCTAATTACATGTAGTCACAGGAGTAAATGTTCTGTCATCTCTTTTCAACCATATGGTGGAACGGGTTTTCTTCACATTGTCTGCAAAAAGATGATGCCTGCAACCAAAATGTATTTATCAGGAATAAACTACCATAGATACTAGCACTCTTCATTATAAAAACCCGTCATCTAGAGGATGCAATGTTGTTGCAGTACATTAGCCCTAAAAATATAGGGAGGGCAGAAATTTCCAAGGTATTTGCTATCCAATATAACGGCAAACCCCTCCCTCAACCCACTATCCCATGAAACATTATTTGTGTCTAATGAAAGCTTACTTCCCAATACGGATAATTAAATTTATTAGTGACACAAGAAAATAAAGCAAAAATACCCAACCTATGGTACTCCAGCTTCTGAGTAACTATGCCATTCAACAATAGCTCTGAACTGTACACTATTGCCCCTGCAGGTGCAAAACACAATATTCAAAATTTTGCGCAGATGGCAAGTTTTCAAAGCCAAAGGAGACAGTTCCTAACCCTTTTCAAGAAAAGGCACACAAGAGGCATAATCATCTTCACAAGATAGGATCAGTAGATCATCTGGAATTTTATGGTTCTTCAAAACAGACTTGCCAACTCTCTCCACTGCCTAAGAAAATCAGTTACAAGGGGGGAAAAGTTAGATAGAAGTCTAAGGTTGGAAAGTTGGGCCAAAAGATTGTTTAATTGCATACTGATGTGCATAGGTGTCTTTGTATTCTGAAAAGGTGGGAAAATAACCAACAACTTCATGATTACAAATCATTGGGTGGACCACAATATTGATCAACAATAAAATAGAACAGTTACACAAATATTGTCAAGAAAATTACTTTGCTTATTCTATGATTTGTTCATAGAAAATTATGGAAAGGACAAAGTATGCAAATTCCAAGGATAAGGCATTTTTCAAGCATGCAGGGGCATCACTGATGAATATACACAGAAAGATACATACCAGGCCCTGAACTGCCTTCACTAAACTTGAAATAATCTCTTTACTGGGTTTAGTATTTGGGGTGATCAATACTCTTCGACCCTGCAGAAAATTATGCTTATTTAGCAAGAGCAAACAGGCAGAAAATGCATCTGTTTGTGTTCAAAATAGGCTTAAGCTTTTGTGCCTCCTAATCTTATAGAAGTTCAATTTTGGTTCACTTAGTTTTGGTGTGTAGTATTTTATCCCCTTAAGTAATGTTTTGCTGATGTGGTTCCATAATGAGCAATTTAGTCCCCCTGTCAATCTGCAATTGATGATGCTCTATCTTTTCTTGATGTGGCACAATCTTTTTATTGCAGACTATGGTGAATTAGTTTCATTGGATTGAAAAATATGGGGACACTACTGTTACAATGAAAACTAGAAGGAACCAAAAAAATGTAAATTTAAGAGGATTAAAAGTCCAAGGTATATGAACAACAATTAAGCCTCATATCTCACAGGGTAGGGTTGCAAGCAACATATACCAATACATAGGACCCTATTAATTGAGAACAGAATGACCACATAAAAAACACAAATGACTTCATTATCCCAACCAGTGAGAGTGTAATATTCATGATCCAAAAATGAAGTTTTGCTCCTTTTACTGCCTACATTCCACATATATTACCTCTAAAAGCGGACATTGGATTGCGCGTGCTAGGGACACTGGCATGCTGAAACCTAACTCCTTTTCCTTTTTTGCATCCCTTAGTATATAATTTCTCTCATCAATAAAACAGCTAGCTTGTCCACAGCTCTCAATCCATAAGTGTGTGACCACTGGTTTGCCATGAGCAATAGCTTCTAACATATTCCTTGTGCGCAAAAATTGATCAGCTATGAAGTGGGTTGCATCTGCAATGGAGGATGCCACAGAAAATCCAAGCTTTGATAAAATCTGTGATAAGCACAAGACAAAAAAATTGGCTAAAACCCAAATACATATCTGTACTTCCTACTTACAGATTGGAAGTTTAAAAAAATCAGGCAATACCTTCTTCTGATGCTTAATAATATCTTCATCCAAGTGGTGGCTGTAAAGAAGTCGAACTTCAGTCATATCCTTTCTCTTCCTTGAATCTTTAGATGGGGTCACTAACTCTGGTCTGATAGCACTCAAGCTTCGAAGTTCTCTATGGAGCTCATGACGAAATACTTTGAGAAGACATGATCTTGAAAGATTTCTATTGCACGATTGTTTGTAATAATCATCACCCATACAAATAGGTGATGCATCATTTACTGGCGTCTTACAATTAGTTGGAGTTGCAGAAGCCAAATCAGATGACTTGTACCTCTCTCTAGCCCATTCATCTGAACTGGTGGCTTCAAAATTATAGGTATTATCCCTAGGATTTGCTTTATCAGAACTTAGCTCTGATGTTTTCTCTTGTTTTCGGTCAACAGAAGATATTACTGAACCACCATCTGAAGATGTGCGAGTTCCACAATTCTCATGTGATTTGACAGCCGAATCTATCCTCATTTTTCTCTTCCCAGCAATAGATTTCACAATATCTTCAGGTTGTGCAGATGGTTTAGATGAACCAACTAATGTCTCAGATTCTTTATCATGATTAGACAACTTCCTAATCCTAAGAGATCTCCTTCTTTTAGGACAATCTAATTTATCCATTTCGACATCATGACTAACACTAACAGCACTTTCCTTTGGAGCCAATTTCTCAGGTTGACACAACTTGGAATTATCATCTACTTCAAAGTGATCAGAAGACCTTGCAGTAGATTTAGAATCCAGTGCTTTGGACACCTGTTGGACAACTCCACCGCTTTTCTCAAGGGAACCAGTCCCCATATCCCCTTCTCTCACTGCTAAGGACTTTCTGGTTCTACGGGCAACTGGTGTAAAATGCCAAACATCATCCTGTAATTTCCTTTTCTTGACCAACCTCCCTCTACTTCCTCCAGCATTGCCATCAGGATTATTCAACTCACCAAGCTGATATTCTTTCAGTGCTCCTGCTAACTTTCTTTGTTCAATTATTGGAGATATTGTTACTCTACCATTTTCATTAGGACTGGAGGGTTGGCTGCCTACTGCAGTCAACTTACTTTTCTTCGATCTTGTCATCACATTGTCCTTTTTGCAATGTCTGACTTCTTTAGTATTTTCCTTTGATAAACCTGAAGTTTGTAATTTTGATTTGACATTGACTTTTCTTTTCCTGTCATACCGTTCCAAATGTTCATTTGATGAAACCTGCCCCATTTTACCAGTGGAAGAGGAAGAGTTATTAAGTTGATAAGTTAAACCACTTCTAGTAACATGAACAGAATTATTAGCAACATGATCAACATTATCCTCAGCATTGCATAAGGCTTCCATAGCTTCAGCAGCCATTTGAGTATCTAAACCTACACCTAACATTTCTTGTGCATCTGCATTAGCACTAGGGTCTGTCTCTCCTCTAGAACAATTGGTGTTAACTTGTTCATCCAGCTCCTTAGCAAGATTCCGTTTTAAGTTTCTTGTTGCTTCTTGTATAGAATTGTCACTTAATTTCAGATGATGCAATCCTAACCTTGAATCTGAATGAATGGCAGTCTTTCTTTTATTAGGTATACTTAATTGCTCCTCATCATCCTTATCATCATTTTGTCTCCGTACCTTGCCCTTCTGGAATCCAGGCAAAGACCTTGGCCTATGTGTTTCACTCTTAAAAAAATCTTCCTTTCTTCTTAGGAATATATCTCCCCCACCTTCATCTTCAAGGCTATCATCCCAATCATAAATTCCAGTTCTTCCAGATTTGCCTCTATCATTAACTCTCTTGGCCAAACTATGTTGCCCTTGTGTACTGGGCATGGGTCTTGACTTTTCCTCCATATTCTTAATATGGTTTGTTTCTTGATCAAAATCCATGATATTGTCATTGAGAAACCTATCTACAAAATCAAGAGCATTGACTTGTGACAACTCTCCAGGTTCTTGAGAGTTAGCATAGCTTAACCCTTCCAATTCACGATGGAAGACAGGCAATTTGTCCAAGCTATCTCCTTCATTTAAATCGTTGCTGCTAAGAGAAGGTCCATTCATTTCAACAAATAAATCACCATTGAAAAGTTTTCTCGCTGCTGAATTAGCAACCTTGCACATACTTTTGCTCTTACATCCCTGGATTTCCACACTGTATTTCCCATGCTCATTTTCCTGAACAACTTCCTTAACTTTCTCAGAACATCTAGGAAAGGATTCCCCCTTATCCTTTACAGCCAGTGGGTCCTGACAAAACTTGTTTGTACCCATAACAGAAATGATCTCGTCCGGGGTTTGTTTTGAAGCCATATTGCGGGTAGCTAGAGCAGCTTTCCGCAAAGATTCTGCACGTAGAAAAGTAAACTGCGGTGGCATTGAACCTGAGAAAAACATAAATTTAACAGGGGGAATCAGAAGAAATGAATTGCATTTCATGATACTTTTACAGCAAAAAAGGAATAACAAATCACGAAAATAAACAACCTTGCAATGGATCTAGTCCTACAATGTAAGTAAATACAGTCACAAAACAGTTGGATATAAAATACTATGGGAAAACAGAAAAAACAAGTTTAGCACTTCCCATAAAAATAAATAGAAAAAGAATGAGAATGTGGGAAACTCATGAGAACAGTCCACAGAGTTAGTATTCTGCACCTACAAATAAGCAAATCAAAACATAATATTTGTTATTTAGTAAGAAAGCCAGAGCCAAGCCAAACTTCATGACTTGTGTGCCCCTTCTACTACAGTAACAGAGGGGTGAAAACAAACACATTTTCCACATAATGGTTGCAATTTTCAACTCCCATTACACCTTACAATTACTAGTCCATCAGCAAATGCACATTATTAAAATAAAACCGCACCACCGCACCATTAACTTGACTTTGTTTTATTTCCTTCAATAGTACCAAGCATATTATCACCATCATATCTTCACTTCACTCCATCGTTTTCTTTTCATCAATCCTATAAAGAGCATCACTAAATTCACATAAACAAAACAAGATTCATAACAGCTTAACAGCCACAAATCTCTTGCAGCTCATGTACCTACCAAGCCACTAGCAGTTCCAAATCAATATTCACAAAAAAGCGAAAGAAAACACACACAAAAACAACTCACTCACTCACCAGAACTGCTTTGTGTAGCAGTAAGATGACAAGTCTTGTCACCATGGTCACAAGAGGGTTCACCCTTTCTCTCCGGTGATTCACCACTGTCATTGTCACCGCATCGAGGATCATCAACCGATACCTCATCACCCACATTGTCCAAAACCTCTGTTCCATCAGATTCCAAACCTTCCTCAAATAACTGCGTATCACCATCATCCAACGCCTGAGTTTCACCATCAAATTCCAACACCTGAGTTTCTCCGGCAAGATTCACCTCTTCAGGGTCAGTTTCCAATACGTCGTCATCGAAAGGCACAGTGTCTTCGAAGTATCGCCACTTGTCATCACCACCTAACATTTCGTCAAAGCAAACAAATTGAAAAACAAAAAGTTAAATTTGATGTGAATTAAGGTTTGTCTCAGAGATCGTAGCATAACAATGGAAAAAGAAATTAAGTTGATTGGGATCTCAATTACAAACGGGGGAAGCGGCGTCAAATGGTTGAGTTTCGACGAAATCAAAATCTTCGTGGATCGAAGTATTTCCGCGATCGTCTTTGCCCGCAGAACCCATCGCACTCATCACTGAAAAACCCTATTCAAATTTAGGGCATTGAAAGAAGGACAATAAAGACACAATTTTGGAGGGAAAAAATCGCGGTTTTTCGGGTTGGCGGCTTTTAGAATGGACCAGAAAGGATAAAGTAGAGAATGGAGAACCTTGTTTGTTGCTAATTATTAATCTTTTTTCTTGATTATTAATTAGTTTAACTTTTAACTTTACAGAAAAATCATTTTAATCCTTAATTCGATGAAATTGGTTTTATTTAACTTTTTATATAAAATAATATTTAAAATCGTTTTTTGAAAAGCAATGACTAAAAATGATGTTTTGTAAAATTAAAAAATCTAAGTAATTTAGACTTATAATTTGTGGAAATAAAATATTTTTTGCATTGGATAATAAATATGATTTTATTATTTAATTATTTTAACATTTAATTTATTTTTCTATTTTCGCAACTATTTTGAATTGCTAATTTTCTCTTCAATTTTTAAAAATTTATAGTTTTAATTCATTTTTTATGAATTAAAGTAATTGAAAATTTTAAAACTCACAAATACTTAAGATTTTCCTTTTTCTAACTTGCATCCTACATCCTAAACACTTTCCTATATTCTATCAGTTTTTTTTTACATCAATATATTGTTTGGAAATGGAAATTTGGAAAGAAAGGAACAACTTTTTTTTTTAACTAAATATATTTTAATCAAATGATATTTATAATAAAATATATAAAATAATAAATCAACACATTTTAATGTTTTTTAATTTTCATAGATTATAAATATATATATATATAAGGCCAATGTTCGAAAAACAAATATACCCATCGAGAAGTAATAAAGAGTTTTCAACTAAGTTCCTAAAATATCATTCCATAAGAATTGTTTATCAACTACTAAGTTTTCCTAATTTAATTGTTTCAGCTTCAAATATGCGAGATTAACCAGGACGAGAATTTATAAAATCAATTATAAAAACTAAGAACAAGAAACACAGAGCACGTATTGGTTACACTTATCAGAGAGAAACCTAGGACGTATGAGTGTTCTCATTCAATTCTTTATATTATTTTTATATTTAGATCTAAATTCGATTTCGTGATGATTACTAATCATTCATACTAATACTATTAATATCCACTGGTCATTTAATATTAATATTCTTTTTTTTCTAAGTTAATATCCCCAATGGTCATGCGAGTTATCAATTAGAAAAAACCTAAGAAGCCTATGAATTTGTTAATTCAATAACAATTAGAAGATGAAGATTGGTTTGGTCTACCTGATCTTTTATCTCGTTTTATCCTATAGATCTATTAATTAACCGAGGTACGATCGCTTGATGATGTAATTAATTAGAGTTAAGAATGAGAAATGATAAGATAAATTCTAATCACGAAGCGAAAATCAAATTTAGATTTAAATATCAAAATTTTATAAAGTCATGAATAATAATTTTCACAGCCCTAGCTATGTATTTAGTTACTCATATAGAAAGAAAAAACTATAATAATGAATAACATATCCATAATGAAGAGAAAAATAAACTAGAACAAGAGATGAATCTTTGGTCTTCAAGTATGATCACTTGAATCTCCAAGTGTCGCCAAGGGTGTGCCAAAGGTCCGTGCAAGAGAGGTGAAAGTGATCAAAAACCTTAAAGGACCTTTTGTGAAATGATGCTCAGGAAAAGATCGTTTCTACGATGTCTCATCCTCCCCATTTATAGAATTAGAACTCCTTTAAACTAAGCAAGTTTGGCTAACGCAAACAAGCACGACCGCGCATGATAGTGTGTCACAGTCATGCATATTGTCGAAGCAACCCCGTGCTTCATTGGACGTGCTTATTGTTGTGAGGCTTTTAAAGCCATTCATTTGAGCCTAAAATGAACCGAAATCTACTTGTGGCCTTTTTATATCAAACTGCACAATTAATAAATAAATTAATATAAAATCCAATCAAAATAAAGGTCAATTACGAATAAATGGTTATAAAAAGGGGTCTAATTACATACTTATCAGCCAACATGCAAAAACTTTCTTCCAAACAACTTTTAAGTTCTTAGTTTATTTTCCATCACTTCTCAAATATTTAGATAAAAATTAATAATTAAAAATCAGATAAAATTAATACTAAAACTAAATTTAATTAATTTTAACGATACACGATTTCATTTGATATCAACAAAAATACACACAATAAAGTACAAAATAAAAGAATTAAAACTATAATTAAGAAAACTTTTTAATTTTTTACACTCCAGTTTTCTTAAAAGAAATACATAATAAAGTATTAAAAATTATGAGTACTGATTAATTGAATTTCTTAAATTATTTTAATTCTTAACTTTAACAAAGACAAAATATTTTAGTATTTAAAATTACAAAATAAAGAATAAATGACCTATGTTAAGTAATTTCAAAGATAATACTATTTTTTGTGATTTCAAAGATAAAATTAAACAATTCTCATAATTTTGACAACTAAATTAGTACATGATTCTCATGAAATATATTGCAATTTTTAAATACTGTATCTACAAGATTATGATACTCTTTTTTAAAGAGTTTTACAGATCTTTAACTTTTATGTCTGAATTATATTTATATGTTTAAAGAGTATCACAGATATCTTTATAAGGTCGGGATAATATTTTAAAATTAATATAATAAATTTTTATTTAGATTAATTTTGATTAAACATTACCCTGGCGGATGGGCATTTGGTCTAGTGGTATGATTCTCGCTTAGGGTGCGAGAGGTCCTCGGAATGCCCCACTCTTTCATTTTGTACTTAATCCTCTTTTTTTGGTAAACAAATTTGCTTCTTGAGAGGCCCAGTTATCCAAACCCAAGAGGGCCCATTTTGGCACTTGACAAAAATAAAAGCAAGGCACCATTTTTTAAAATTTTTAAAAATACATTATTGACCCAAAAAAAAATCATTAATTGACTAATATACTCATATTTGGTTCTTTTCGGATTCACCTTATTTCTTAAGTTCATTCTCCTCTGAAGTTTTCATTTTCCTAGTTGATTCTGGTTTCAGATTGCCCTTGTCTCAAAATTTCGTTGTTTTCATAACAATTGAAAAGGTTTTTGGTGTGGTCTTGGAAACATTAGCTATGGTTTTTATTTATTCTCTCTCACATTCTGTGAGGTCTTTAATTTCAACTGTCGTTTTTAAAGGTGTATAAACATTTGGATTTGATAATAGAAGTGAAGAGGGATTTTGCCTAAAGTGAATTTGTGCATGCCCGTTATAGTGTGTTCAGAAAACTTTCTTTAAAGCATTTTGCCTAAGGCCTTTTAATTAGAGAGGAGACGATATTTTTATTATTATGAAGGATGTTTTTAAAAGAAAATGACAAAATAAATTAAGGATGGTGAGAAAGGTACGAAAAAAGTGCAAAAAATAATCCTCATAAAATAGATACTAAAATATATTTTAATTTCCAAGATATCATGAAAGTATCATAAAATAAATACTAAAATCATACTATCTAAATACACACCGTAAAAGTTGTTCAACTTATACTTTTATTTATTATAATGGATAATGTTAGATGATTTAAATTATCTACTTTTGATATATTTGTAAGTACAAACAATAGTTGACCCCCAAAAAAAGTACAAACAATACGGTATTTGTTGTTTACTAGTTTTTCTAGGCTGTTGTCTAATTCTGATGACAACCCATTCAGAATTATATTTGTACAAGCTAGTTTGTACTAAACCGGCTATATATTCCAACACCTATGCAGTCTTGGGGAAAAAGTAACCATTGATTGTATTATATATATTAATTATGAATGTATTTACAGAAACAGAAAAAGTATAGCATCTTATTTTCAACGTCAACAGCAATATACAATAAAAAAATAATCATTTGATTTTTATAGTATATTAACAATTACATGCTAGCTTTCAAAATTAATCTATGTTAAAAAATGAAATTTTAAATATTTGTAGATAATACACGACATTAGTTAATAAGATACTTGATGGTTAAATATGTCAGCAGATGTCAGATACAACACGTGAACATTCCTCATAAAATAAATAAAATATGGGGGGCATTCCGAGAATCGAACTCGGGACCTCTCGCACCCAAAGCGAGAATCATACCACTAGACCAAATGCCCTCATATGTTGTATTATAAAAAAATACGAAGGAATTACGATCACAGATTCATTTCATGAAACTGAGTTGAAAACAAGGTAAAGGTAGATGTAATACGCCCACACCAGTCATGTATCTTACACGAGATTAATTGTGATACTTTTAAAAAAACAATACCTAAAAATTAGAAACTGGAAAGGGCAGTCCCAGCTTAGGAAATCTGAATACCATGAAGTTGAAATTCAAAGCCATGTTCTCATTATACATATTGGCTAACAAAAGAGATAATGCAAGGACACCCTGCATGATTGAAGCGAGTGCACCCAGATTGTCCGTTAGACTCAAATTCCTTACGTAAAAATTAATATTGCAGGATAACACTTAACGCAACTCTAATTCTAATGGATGAGAAGCAACACTTAAAAGAATGTAGAAGGGAACCAGCACAACCTCCTTACCTTAAGAGGCAGCTGGAACATTACCTAAGAATTCAGGTGCCGTTATATCAATTGTGATTATGCAGGAGCTACTACTGCATAGACACAAAGTGTATACTTCTTATCTAATTTAAACAAAAAAAGAAAGAAAGAAAGAAAGAAAAAAGAGTCCAAAAATACCATCAGGATCCAAAATTTTGTCCCTGGTAAAAGATTGATACATAAATACAAGTAGATCTATTCATGTTCAGGAGTAGCCGAAGGCTTTCTATCATTTATTGCCAAAATAGTGGAGAGGCAGTGCTCCCGGATCAAGTTCCCAGAAGCCTCTCAGATCACCACCATTTTCTTCTGTCAATTTGAAGGCAGGGATTTGGTGTGAGAATCTGAGCAACTCTTTCCTGGATATTCTCATGTTCAAAGCTGATCCGCCATTTGATTTGCCCTTAAAAACTGAGTTATAACCACTTACCAACTCCAAAGGCAAAACATCCATCCACAAATCATTTTTTCCAACAATTTCCACTATGTCATACTCCCAGTTTTCCAAATCCGAACGTTTTATTTTAGTTGTCCAATTCCTATACAAAGCCCAAATTTCACCTTTCCTTGGAAAAATTTCATATTCCTTCTTCATATCATCAGTAATAGCTTGCACCTGATGTGAAACAGAATAGGTGTTAGCATAAGTGTAGGGTTGAGCACCTGTTCCGATTTTAAATTTTCCACAGGAAACAAGCATATTCTCATCTTCCCATCTAACAGCATTCTCCGGTAGCCAGCAGTTAGTAAGATACGTAACTTGCAACTGGACATCTGTTTCGCTTGTCAGAACACACTCAATCTGACCATAGTATTTTGGCAGTCCATCCTCATCACTGTAAAATGCCCATATTTGATTAATCTTAAAGTTTTCAATGGATCTTGCAGCATCAAAATTGCAGAACACAGGATCTGGAATTTCAAATGCTTCTGTGGCTGAAGCTGAAGGAGCACTACCATTATCAACAGGATCCTTTTTCTCCTCTGCTGAGTTGCTTCTTTGCAAATTAACCTTTGCAGTAGATGCATCTCCCTCCAAATTTATGATGAATTCCGACTTTTGTGACGACCTTGTGCTCATCCCGACCGTCGGACAATGACCAACCTTTACTTCCAAATCTTCAGCAACAGCAATCTCTTCAAGATTCATTGGCAAGGATACAGGATCAAGTTCATAAGATCCTACAGGAACACCCACTCTTTCCTGACCAGTCATTTTAAAAGATGGAACCCTATGAGAGAATCTGAATAACTCAACTGGTAAAATTTGAGATGTGCGATTGCCTCCCTCAATTCGAGAAAAGAGACTCACAAAACCTTTCAACTTAGCTAAGTATGCAACAACTACTCCCACACCTTCAACATAATCTGACAAGATTTCAGCAAACTCAAAATCATACTGCCGATGAGATTCCGCATCCATATGCCATTTGATATCCCAATTTTTAAGAAGAGCCCAAGTTTCTCCCTTTCTAGGATATACTTTATAAAAACTGCGGCCACTCTTTTCACAAGAAATCAGATGAGAGAACATCAGACGATTTTCAGTGGTTTCAGTGCCACCAAGTTTATGTTTCCCACATGCAACTGGCAGACTCTCACCGAACCACTTGATTTCATCATAGTCATCAGGATCTGGTTCAAACCATGTTATCCGCAACTTGAATCCAGGAGAGAGAACTTTTCTGATTAAAGCATAGAATCTAGGCATGCCATCTACAGTGTCATAAATAGCCCAAATCTGCCCAGCAGTAAAACACTCCTCTTTCTTGTCCTTGTCAAAGTCACTGAACTCTGGATCAGGATAAACAAAATAATCTGGATGATTTGTTGATTTGAAGGTTGAATCCTCTGAAGCTTCATCTATCTTTGAGCTGCCCTCTGCTTCTTTTCCTCTAACCTCCTTAGTTTCCTTATTTACATTTTGTAAGCTCTCTTCAGAATAAAACTTCTGCTTCTGCTTTACCTTTTCCTGATCACCTTTCAGATCAGTAGCCAAACTATTCTGCTCATTCATTTTAGCTGCCTCCCCATGATTTTCACCAACACCGACCGGAGATCCAGACCCTTCATCATCATCGTCACTCAAATTCTCCTTGTAGGAAACCTGATGCTTTTGCCGCGTAGATCTACGAGGACGCTCTTCTCTATAACTAGAAACACCAGGAAAACCATTTTTTTCAGAAAGCATATCCTTTTCAGAAAGCATATCCTCTTCAGAATCAGTGCTGCATATAGATTCGGAACTTTCACTGGATTCTGCTACCTGCTTCCTCTTCCTCTTTCCATTTGGCTTTACAGAGACATCAGCAGTACGGCCTCCTTTCATATGTGATTCTTTATTGGACCTGTGAGTATGTAAATTACTTTGAGATCCAACACCAACCTTGAAAGCGCCATGATTTTGACTATCGTTCTGTGCACCGAAAGCTTGCTGACTTAAATTAACTGCTGGTGTTGTACCTTGCACATTCACATCATATGCAATGAAGGGCCTATTGCAATGTTGACAACGAAGAACTCTATTTAAAACATCCCTATAGTACTCATATTTAGCAGAACAAAATGAGCAAACAGTCCAAAAAGTAGGGTGGCCACCATTAAGGCCCTGCTGAGATGCTTGCCGAGACTGTTGTTGCTGTTGAGGATTTAAATTTGTAAAATTGGGCCTGACATTTGTTTGCATCACAGGATTAAAATTCATCTGAACATTCTGCTGATGATTAGATGACATAGCAGTTCTGTTCCTTGGAACCCTGCGCAAATTCATGTCAAGCCTAGATCGCTTTTCTTTATCCAAAAGAACTCTTTGAGCTTCCCCAATCAACTTAAATGCAGCTTCTGCACCAGAAAATTTGTTTTTATCAGGATGAAGTTGGAGAGCCAACTTCCTGTATTGCTTCTTAATTGTTGCATCATTAGCTGTCAGCTCAATTTGAAGAATTTTATACCAGTCCATCTCATTGCCAAACAATTTCAGCTCAGCAGAGCAATGCACATCACAAACAATGAGCATTTGAGTGATATTCTCCAAATCAGGATATAGCTGTTGAGCCTTAAGCGCAAATTTACGAGCCATTCTGAAATCCTTGTTTTCCAATTTCTTTTCAGCAATGTCCTTGGCCCTTAAGGCCTCTTCCTTATTGCACTCCATAAAAAATCCAGACTTCAAAACTTGACAGTGAGTGCTAAGACCAAGCAAACTGACAAACAAGCTACATATATGTTATAGGCTTATAGCTGCTATGTGAATAGATTGCCCAGAATTAAAATGCAAATAGCAAATAAATCTTCCAAGACCTGATCAGTCCCCCAAAAGATTGCAGTCCTGACACTCAAATAGACCCTGCAGATTTTTTATAACTCAATTATTAGATTAACCAAAAACTTCTTTGAAAAAAGGGAGTAGTTGTTGATATCAAAAACAGAATTCTAAACATGAAATTAATGCATCGGTAGATGGGTCAGATCTTTCAAACCAATAGGACAACAGCAGCGCAATCACAATAGAAACCCATGACACAGTTCTAGATCACCATAAGTTGTGGGTGTTTTTAACAATATCAGACATAAAACAGGTAGAATAGCAACATAAAGAAAGAATTGATAAAGTGCTTTCTTCCTATTATTATCCTCTTCTTTTCACTCAACTTTCTTTTTTATTTATCTTGGAACCAAGCAACGTTGAGCTGGGGCACCATAGGTATAGGTATACCAAACCAATAGAAGTGTTAACAAAACAGAGGTCAAAATGCTTCCATACATCGCCACAGTTGGTTCAGCTAATCAAAATACTTTGCTTGAAGTTTGTTTCTCAAATTCTCACTGCCAACAGTCCCCCTTGTTAAGTAAACTTTAAGTACAGCCACTATAAGCCCTCATGCACTGTTTGGCTCAAAAGAGGATAGAGAGGAAAGGAATTTTAATTGAAGGGAATAGAGTAAAAGTATAAATTCACTATTTTATACTTATAGTGATTAAATAAAGTTATTAAATTAAGGATAATTTTGTCTAAATAGTTTAAATTGTTTCTCCCTCCAAATCTCCCAATTTTGAGGGAGTTAAAATTGAGTAGGGAGGAATTTTAGCCCCCTCAGCTCACCTCTCCATTTCCCTCCAACCAAATATAATGTTAGGCTCTAGAAAGCACATATACAACATGGAATATGTGGCACAAATACGACAACCATGGCATGCAGATACAAAAAATTTGGAAAATATATGATACAACAAAATTTTAATGCATCACGTAAATTTAATTTAATAAAATCTTAAACCAAAAGAAAGAATTGATGTCTTAAAAGTTGACTTAAATCATTATATACATAATATAACGTTTTTATTAATTTTAACTATTGTGATATTTCCATCTTTATCGGTATAAAAGTTCAAACATACAAACCAAAAAATTGTAAATTGCAATAAGGGATATTGAAATTGTCAAACACAAATCGGCTACTATTTTGAAATGTTCATACTTAATTGCTTAGACTTGCAGCCCATTTGCTTTGTATTGGTTAGCATAGCACTCCTTCGCCCTAAACTTCTACCCCAAAAATAAAAATAAAATCCTTCAGTACAACTACCCGCATGTCCTGATAAATGTCAGTAATCAGTGTTAATTAAACAGAAGTATAACACAATAAAGAGTAGTAGCATTGTCGCTGTGAACACCTGTTCGATGGTTATAAACCATGAATCCAAACACACACTACAACATCAAAATTCAAAAAGCATCCCAACAAATGATGACCATTTACAATCCTATACAATCACAACTCAGCAAAAACTAAAAAATAAAGTAAACGTCTGTCTACCACAACAAAGAGTAATGTTGTCGCAGTGAATACCTGTCCAATGGTTATAAACCGTGAATGCAAACATAAATAACAACATCAAAACTCAAAAAGCAGCCCAACAAGTGATGAACATTTACAATCCTACACCATCACAACTAAACAAAAACTTGAAAAAAACATAAAATAAAACAAAACACACTCTGAAAGCTTCTCTCATAGATGATCAACAAACTTATTACGCAACTAGCACCCTTATTTTTTTTATCTCGCAAGTCAACCAGAGCAGCAAATAGAGGCAAACTTCAAATTACAAACAAAGGCAACAAACAAAACCCTAATCTACTCCGAAATAAACAATCGATAACTCAAAATTGCGAACTCTCTTAAACAACAAATAAGAAAACAACAGTGAAAAGGCTTAAAAAAAAAAAAAACCCTTGCCTCCTAAAAAATACCTTTACGATAAAGGGAAGCACTAATTGCTCTTCAAGTCAAGAGGTGAATAAGTGAATGCACTAAACAATTTTGAATATTCAAAATGGGGGGAATATGTTAAAAACCCTAAAATTGAGTGAGCATGGAATCTGAATTGAATGAAGAAAATGGGTTTTAGAAATAAAAGAAAGCGTACGGACCTGGAAGGATCATTGAGAGTTGAGAGTTGAGAGTAGAGAGCAAATAGTGCAACGGCACAGGCAAATGAACAAGTTTTCAAGTGCAACACCAAATTAATATTTCTTATATTCTTTGGTTCCTTTGTTCCTATACTGCCACTTCCGTTTTTGGGTTGTAATATTGTACCTATTGTAATTTCTTCAACGTCCAGGGGTTTATTTCCTCATGTGGTTCCTATATTGTCCTTATTGCAATATGTATGAAGTTGATCAAACGGTTTGCACCTTTTGTATTTAGGGTTATTTTAGTCCACATAAAGATAAAGTTGACTAACTTTTTTAAAAATATCTATTATTTAGATGAGTACAAAAAATAGAAAAAAAAAAAGATTTTTTTATTGTGTGACGACCCATTTTATAAAGAATCAAGAACATTGTTTCTATATCATATACTTATTTAAGATAAATAAATAATAAAAAATATAAGTATAAAATTCACTTCTCATTCAAAATAAAACAAAGTTTCTTACAACAAATATATAATAGAACTACATAATATTATATTTAGTTCATAATATTCAAAATGCTCAAAATTATACTACATAGCTCCCTTTAGATGAGGTATCAAAATATAAGGAAAAAGGACTTTGATACAAAATTACTTGACTCCAGCTTCTAACATTTTTCCTTCAGTCTGTGAAGTAGATGCAACACCTACTACATCTGTTCACGTACCACCATACGATCATTATCAGGTTTGTGATTTATTATTGAGTAATCTATAATATTTTATACTTGTTAAATGTTAATTGAAGGATTATTTGGTATTGGAATAGATTTAGATGGAGTTTAAAATTATTTATTAAAAAAAGAAGAAAAAAAGTGAACAGTACCGTATGAACAGTGTTAATAAACAGTGAAACTGCCTATAAATAGTAAAATTGCGTATGAACAGTAAAAATCGCGTATGTACAGTGACTGCTGACGTCATCAGTGACATCATCCTGACATCATAGCTGACGTTACTTACGCGTACAGTGCGCGTACAGTACGTGTGCATAGTATTTCTGGAGTAAATAGTGTCCTAAACAGTGTTTCTGACATGAACAGTTGTGCGGTGAATAGTGTTTCCGGAGATGAATAGTAATTCTGGCGGTGAACAGTAAATTTTAAAAAATTTCTATAAAAAGGGGAGCTTTATACAAAATTTCCATTTCTTTACTTCTATACAAGGTTCTTAAAGGTTTCAAGGTCATATATCACCATTTTCTCTCATATTAAACCCTCCTAAACTTATATTTCTCGCCAGATCTGAGATTCTACGTCTATTCTGAGGGATTTGAAGTAAGTTTCTTTAAGTTTAAAGCTAGATTTACCGTTCATTTCTCTTCTCCTTCTCTTCCTCATAGAAGTTCATGGTGTTCTTAGGAGAAACTCCGTTCTAAAGCCGAATCTTCGATGAATCTTGTTATAAAACAAGTAATATTCGGTAGATCTAGTGTGAATCATTATTCTTAGGTAAGGGGAGCTTACTTTAACCTATGAACTACGTTTTGAACGGTTTAATATGCTATTTCAAGATGTTTTGATATGATTTTATTATATCTATCGAATAAAAGCTATTTTCTAAGCTGTAACTGCTGTTAATTGATTTAAAATGCTGAGATTTTGGCTGATCTATTATAAACTTGTCTTAGTTGAGCTGTTCAAATAATTTTGGCGGTGTGCATCATGCTGAGATATATGTTTTGCTTATTATAGAGCCGAGTTACATGTTTAGGTGGGTAGACGTGTAACGGTAAGTTCATGCTGAGCTGCTGTGCTGTGCTGTCTGGATCCAGATACCGGAATGAGTCACTCCCGAAACGGCTCTGTTCCTTCTGGATTACTTAGGCTGTGAAACCAGTTGGAAAATGTTTTTATGTTGTGCATTAGATGGGCTGGTAATGCATAGGGCTGTTGCTGTGGTAATGTTTTGTTATATATATATATATATATATATATATATATATATATATATGTATGATTTTAGTTTATTTTTGTAAGTTCACCCTTGCATTTCTTTCTATGTTGTTGTGTGCATGTGTACTGCGATGATCGTACGGTGGTACGTGAGCAGATGTAGCAGGTGTTGCATCTACTTTACAGGCTGAGGGGCCAGTGGAGAAATGTTAGATGCTGGAGTCGAGTAATATTGCATCAAAGTCCTTTTACTTTATATTTTGAGACCTCATGTAGAGGGAGTTACGTAGTATAATTTTGGGTATTTTGAATATTATGAACTAAATGTAATATTATATTGTTCTATTGGATATTTGTTGTAAGAAACTTTATTTTATTTGTATGAGAAGTGAATTTATATTTATATTCTCTATTATTTATTTATCTTAAATAAGTATGTGATGTAGAAACAATGTTTTCGGTTCCTTATAAAAGGGGTCGTGACAATCATCGCATTACACATGCACACAACGATATAGAAAGAAATGCAACGGTGAGCTTACAAAAATAAAATAAAATTGTATATATATATATATATATATATATATATATATATATATATATAACAAAACATTACTCACAGCAACAACCCCATGCATTACCAGCTCATCTAATGCTTTGGATATGAGTAAGAAAATTTTGTGTAAAGCCTCTTATTTGTAGAAATTTTTTGAAAGACGTCAGTGTCAACGTGATGTCACTGATGACGTCAGCATCAACGTGATGTCACTGATGATATAAGCGTGAAGTCATCAATGATATAAGCGATGAGGTCAGCATGATGCTGCCGATGACATAAGCAATGATGTCAGTATGATGTTACTGATGACATAAGCGTGATGTCAGCATGATATCGCTGATGACATAAGCGATGATGTCAACATGATGTCGCAGATGACATAAGTGATGATGTCGACGATGACATCAGTGTGATGTCACTAATGACATCATGGTTACTGTACATACACAATTTTTTTTTCTGCTCACAAAGTACTTGATCAATTGGATTTTTATAACCTTATTTCCTTTTATTCCTAACTCATTAATCCTCTTTTGTGCCTAATTGGTTTGAATTAGATCATTTTATGATGTTTTAATTTTATTTGGGCTTTATTTAATTTTTCCAGTATTTGGCAAATTCTGATACTGTTTTAGTTTCTGGACCATATCTTGAGTTGTAGAACTCCTTTCATTGTGATTCTTGATTTGTAGGAAAGCTTAGAGAAAGGTGCACAATTCCTATGAAGAGGTCAGAAACAATTTTGATGATAAGAAGCTGAAACTGGGCCTAGAAAAAGTCAGAATGCTGCAGTCGCGGATCCTGAGTAAGGTGCAGTATTTGGGCCATATCTCAGTCCACAGACATCCGATTAAGCTCATTCTAGTGGCGTTTTGAAGTTAACATCCAAGGCTACAATTGTCCTTCAGGCCACGAAACAAAAAGAGGCCGTTTTCATAGCTGGAAAAAAGGAAAAAAGTGACGAACGAAAATTTTGAATTTTGAATTTTGAATTTTAATTTTTTGGCTCCTCTCCTCTCTTCTCCTCTCTTCTCTTTTTAATTTTTTTTCTCCCTTTTTATGACTTGTTTCCCTCCATCCATGGAGACTTAGATTTTCATCTAGTCCAAGGATTGAAAAAGGGCTGAGACACTCTTGAGGATCGGTTTTGCAATTTATTCAACAACAAATTCGGTTTCATCTCTTCCTTCTTTCTCCTTTTGCTGATTATGATTTCGAATTGAAGTTCTTCATTTGGATTGATAATCGTGCAGTTGTTTGATAACATATTATTCGATTGATGTATGTAATTAATTATTAAAGAAGTGTGAATTAGATTTTCAGGTGTGAGATCTAAGATTAATGGCATTGGTGAATTAAATTAATACAAATCGATTAGGTTCTAGAGGTTTCTGAACTTTGAGCGAATTGTGTGTTAATCGAATGCATGAGGGTTCTTGTGTGAATGCTTAATTTGAATTGAAGTTTCATTCGAATTTAATATTAATCATTAATTTATTGGTTGATGCATCTTCTTGGAATCCGGTGATAGAGTGGTCGTAGTTCTTCTAAATTCTTGGATTAGAGTTTTTAATTATTTTTAACTTTTGATTCTAATTAGTTATTCTATAAATCAAACCCCCTCTAAAAATTTTATAATCGTATAATGTTATCATTGTTGAGAGACGACTCGGATTGCACCACTTACTACATAGTTTTTATGCAATTCAATTTTTATTAATTTGTCAGAGAGCGACACTCGCGATCACAGTACTACATATTTTTCTCAATAATATACTACAAGCATGACATGTTGAAGAAAATGTGTTTGGCATATGAAATTTTTTTAGTTCTTATAAATCATGTTTTATGAGAATACTATTTTTTCAAATCGTTAAAAAAAAATGTATGTCTTATATATTTTTTTAGGGATGTTATAAAAATATTATGATATTGTATTTGTTTTAAATATTATTTATTAAGATTCTTTAAAATATAAATTTTATGATAATTAGTAAATTTTAACTTATATTTATTTAAAAATTTAAAAAGTAAAATTTATTTTAAAAATAATATAAGATAATTATAATTTAAAAATTGTGTGTAAAAAATATGATTGTATGCATTTCTTCTTTGTCACCTTTCCAACCTCCTTCCTCTACTCTTTAAATTGTCCTTCTTTTATAAGTAGTTGGAGTGGAGCATGGGAATGTGGTGGTAGTAGCGCCTAAGGAAAGGGTGTTTAGAGTAAGTAAAAGGAAGAAAAAAATGAAGAAAATATGACACAGGTATTTAATATGGATTAGGACACGTCATACTTACTTACATCCACGATTACATTAGAGAATTATTTTTTATTATAATATAAAAATATTATAATGTTGTTTATATAGTAACAAAAAAAAAATAGAGGTCTATTAAGAATGAGTGATGTGTGACTTAATTAGACTACACAATACTAATAATTTTCTACTTAAGATTTAATTTACAACTTTGTAAATAATATTTATTTATGCAGCACCTTCATCGTCAATTATCTTTGAAATCTAATTGTGAAATGCAACGTCTCAATTTATCGGTCATGATAGTCTTAGTCTAACATATTAATTGAGTTATCTATTCCTAATATTTTCAGAAAGATAAATTTTTGTCACTTATTAAATTTTTGATAAAATGATATTTCATATTATTATGTTTGCATTTAGAATAAAAGATTAAACTTTTAGCAAGACATATAATACTCTCATTGTCACTAAATAATGGAGAATCATCTTATTCTTTTTTTAATTGGTTAAAAAAAATTATTTAGTCATATGACATCCTTAATTGCTAATGAGATAGTCATATATTAAGCTTAAATGATTAAGAAAGTGACTTTACTTTGAAGTTTAAACTTTTGACTTATAGCAGCAAGGTAAATTTGTGACTTATGGTGCTTTGTCAATATTTAAATTTCCTAATAAATCTACACAAAGAGAATTCTTCTAAGTTGAGATTGTTTTTGTTGAAGCACAAATACATTCTTGAAGTGCTCTTTAGATACCTCAATATCCACTTCACATATGTGCTATGTCAAGTCTAGTATACATTATGACATATATTAGACTTCTTACCATTGACACACATGGTATTTTTCACATGTGATTTTCTTCTTCAAGTGTTTGTGATGAATGTCTCTTTCAAATATTTAAGTGAGTTCTTAAAAGGGTATTTCAAGTTTTAACACCTTCAACATTAAATATGTAAATTAGTTTTGCCATGTATCTTTTATGAAATAATTTTAAAATATCTTATGACCTATCTCTGAGAATTTGTTTGGTTGGACCAAAATCTTTATTTCAAAATTTTTTGTCAATTAGTATTTCAACTTATTAATTTTTGTTATATTCAACCTTGCAATCAACATATCATTAACATATAAAACAAGGATAACATAGCTATCAACGTACTTTTTAACATTGTTATAATAATCCATTTTACATACGTGAAATTCAGAGTTACTCATAAACTCATAAAATTTATTGTATCACTGTCTTCGTGCTTGTTTCAAGGCATACAAGTTTTTGTGTAAATACCAATTTTTTGTTACTCTTAAATATTTTTAAAATATATATTGAAAAATAATATAGTTATTTTAACAGAAAAATATAAAATCTTGGAGAATCAATTTGGCTTCAAAAAGAAAAATTCTGTATTGTGCACCTTATACCTAACATCCAAAGTAAGCTTTAAACATAAGAAGAAAAAAGCTTGGAAACTTGTCTTTATATAAAACCGCTATAAGTAAAATTGAAGACTAATATAAATACACAAGTAAAAACTCTAGAAATAAAAGTAAATTTGTAGACAAAATTTTCTTGGAAGAGCGACAAAAATTTTAAGAAAAAAAGAAGATAAAAAATAAAGAAACACAAAAAAGATAAGAGCAAACCAAAAAAAGAAAGAAGAAGAAGCAAGTATAACAACCAACAAAAAGAATCACCTACAAATTGAAAAGTAAACTCAAAACCAAGTAATTCATTTTATTTCAAATATCATAATATGTATTTTTATGTATAATATATATTTTTTTTCTCTTTATGAATCTCAAACACATAGTAAAATGGAGAGAAGAATAGGAAAAAAAATGTATCTGAGTCTATTAACATTCAAAGACAATGAAAAAGGAAAAAATAACAAAAAAATAAAGACAATAATAACAGCGAAGTGAAAGATGAAAATGGAGAAAAAAATAGAAAAATAATAAAAAAATAAAAGAAGGAAATTTATTGCATAGCAACCTTTGTCATTGTCACAAACTCTATTTTTATATATGTAAATTTTTTTTTAAAATTTTGTTAATCTCAGATATTTATAAATATTTTTTTATAAAAAAGTATAATTATTATATTAAAATTATAAAAATATAATAGATATTTTTTTATAAAATTTTACTATTATTAAAAAACTTATTCTCATACTTAAGTCAATAATTTATTTTTTTTTTATGTTATTTCTAACCAGCTGTGCACCAAAATTTATGCTTTAAACACATTACATATATCTTGAATGGAAAAGAAAGACACGTCTGGAAAGAAAGACATCTAAATTCCCTTTTCAGCTTTCGTATATTGATGTCCATGAAGTGTTGATTTTACAAGTCGATTTTCATAGATCCAGATACGCAATCTTGTTTCTGAACTGATTTGACATGTTATTATTTTTAATATTTTATTCTAATATGGATATTGGTGCAAAGAAATATATTTATTATAGGAATGTAATACTAAACTCTCTCCATTTTTGCATTCATCTTTCCAATCTTGCTCGTGAACTTTCATTTTTTTTCAAATAATAATAATAATAATAATACAATAATAATAACAGAAGTAGTATTAAAGATAAAAAAAATAAAAAATTATCACTATATTTTCATTGTATTTTATTCATCTATTTATACTATTGTCTTTAAAATTAACTTTTTTAGGGACATCATTTGGTTTAAATTTATTATTTCTTTATTTTATAATTAATATTTTATTATAGGTGAACTTATTAATAATATTTTAATCTAACTATATATATTTTTTAGTTAGCTTGTTGAGTATATGTCACCATATAAATATTTCTTATATTTAATTATAATACAAAATATATATTTTTATATTTAATATCATAAATATTGAACGATATTCAGTAATTTATTAGAATAACTCAAATATTAATAATTTGTTTAAATTAATATAACTTATTATGATAAATATTTATATAATTAGTTTCTTTATTCATATATCAAAATTGAACACACTTATAATTCAATTTATGTTTATTGATACTTGAAGTGATTTTTCAAAAATATATATATCATATATACTTTTTTTCTAGTATGATAATGCATTTTTAACTTTTACTTTATCAAGTCTGCAAATATTACTTTTGTTATATAGGAAGAATAAAGTACTTTTACCCCAAATATATATCTCTATATGATTTATACTACATCTAATTATCACCTTTTATAATCACTTTATTATGTAATATTTAAAAATATTAAAATATAATATTTTATATTTACAAATTATAATAATTTTAAGTTAAAGAATTACATATATGATCATTATATTAAGAATTGTTTATAATATTCATGTAATGTTTTTGTAAAGAGTTAGTCAAATATATTATTATTTTTAATTTAAATTAGTATGAATGCTTTATATCTCACATCCATAACAAGTAAGAATATTGTAATTAAGTCGTTTACTTAATATCATATAAAATTATATTTATTATTATAAAAATATTAATATATTATTTAAAAAAGTATGAAACTAAAATTATTTTTATTAAATAGTAAATATGACACAAATATAAAAGCTTACAGGACATACACTAAAACATGCATATATAACATGTGATTTAATATTCATTAAAAGATTGTAAATGTGTCTCAATTTAAGAACACCATCCTATGCAGCGTCAAAGTTAACATACATTTAAAATGATGATCTACACACGCTTAAAGATTAAGTGTTTGTTTATTTGTTGTTAGACGTGTCAAAATTAGTTTCTAAAATAGATTTTATAATAGTTATTATTTTTTTATAATAATGGTTAAATAGATTTTGCACATAAAAAAAAATCTAAACATTTTCAGCGAAAATGTTGCTTAAAGTTGAATTTTGATAGAGATGCTGACAACAATTCCCCCTACATCAAATTTAGAATGTTTTTTTTTAATAAATTTGTTAACAAATAAAACATTAAATTTGAATCTCGCTTTGTTATAAAAGTGAAATAATCTAAAATTAATTTGACAAATGATCCCCCAAACGCTGTTAACCATAGTAGTAAGTGTACGTTATAAAAAGGCAAAAATATATTCTTTTCCCAATTTCAAAATTGCCCTCGGATCGGAGTATCCTTAATCCACGTTTGGAAGGAAAAATAGAAAAATCCCGCAAATTTTGATTTTTCAAATACCCCGCCCGTTACGAACACACTCTTTCTCTCTCTTGGCTCTATCGTATCCGAATTCATTTCTCTCTCATGTTCTTCCACTGCATTTGAAATCTGCGAAGAAAAACCCTAGAAAGATCCCTTGGCGACATGAACCAGTACCACATCTACGAAGCCATCGGTCGCGGAAAATACTCCGTAACCGCTCTTTCCTCTTTTTCCATTTCCCCTCTTTTTTAAGCTTTAATCAGAATCGTTACATGCCGATCGTTCTTTCTATGTTTTCGTGCATGTGCAGACCGTGTACAAAGGCAGGAAGAAGAAGACCATTGAGTATTTCGCCATCAAAAGTGTCGATAAATCGCAGAAAACCAAGGTCCTTGAAGAAGTAAGAAATTCAATTTATAGAAATTTCATCAAAAGAGCTTCAACAGTTAATTTAATACGCAGCTACTTGCTTTTCCTTTTATTGATCGTTAATTATTGTTATTAACATCGGTGTTGTGCTTTTCACAGTTTTATTAATAGATCCTGAGCTGTAACGTGTGTGTTGATATGCACTAACACTGTGAGAGTGAATAAACAACCACTTTCTCCTTTTGTAGGTCAGGATTCTTCACACTTTAGATCACCAAAATGTGCTGAAGTTTTATGAATGGTAAGGACTATTATCTTACTGAAACAATTACGGAGAATAAAAAAATTTGGACGTGCTGTCAAAAATGTTTGCCGTAGAGTGAAGAAATCATTTTAAAATAGGAAAACTAAAAAAATAAGGAAATAATTTGTGTGCTTTTTTTTTTTGCGTTGGAATTGTCCCATACAGGTGTTTCTTTCTGTGTTAGGGTTAGTAATTTTCCATGTTTCTAAATAATTGTCCGTTTGTGCCACCTAGGTATGAAACTTCTGCTCACTTATGGTTGGTTTTGGAGTATTGTGTTGGAGGGGATCTGCTATCCATATTACGGCAGGTGCTCAGTATTTCATTGCTTAACTGTTGATTTATAAATTACCTGTTGTAAATTGCAATCTTTTGGTTTGGAAATTTTCCATTATGCAATAATTGCTTGGTTGGTATTGATTGTGCGGATGGATTGCAGGATAGTCAACTTCCTGAAGACTCAGTTCATGATCTAGCTTGTGACCTAGTCAAAGCTTTGCAGTAGGTTCTCGAGTTCTTAATTTTCACCCTTTGTTTTCCTGCCGCTTAGTTGTATTGTTGTGTTACTCTTAATTATGTACTAAAAAGCTGGATGCGACATTCAGGTTTTTACATTCAAATGGAATAATTTATTGTGACCTGAAACCATCAAATATCCTACTAGATGAAAATGGATGTGCAAAGGTACCTATTTATTATTCTGTGTGTGTGTGTGTGTGTCTTTTAATCTACAACAAGATGAAGTGTGTACTTCCTCCTTGATTGGTGCAGCTATGTGATTTTGGATTGGCCAGAAAGTTGAAAGATATATCAAAAGCTCCTTCTTCCTCGGTATGTTGGACTAACTTTTACTATTTCTGACAAACTTATGCATACACAGTCACGATGGACCTTCACTCAACTATATTTGTCACTTTTTTTCCATAAATTAAATTGTATGTTAATATATACTAAGTTTGTATACTTTTTTAGTTGCCTCGTGCAAGACGTGGAACGCCATCTTACATGGCTCCGGAGCTTTTTGAGGATGGGGGAGTCCATTCATATGCTTCTGATTTCTGGGCCCTAGGTTGTGTACTGTACGAATGTTATGCTGGGAGGCCTCCCTTTGTGGGAAGAGAATTCACTCAGCTTGTAAAGTCCATAATTTCAGATCCAACTCCACCTCTCCCGGGTAATCCAAGTCGACCATTAGCCAATTTAATTAATTCTCTCTTGGTAAAAGATCCAGCTGAAAGAATACAATGGCCTGAGCTTTGTGGACATGCCTTTTGGAGAACCAAACTTACTCTGGTGCGTCTGCCTGCACAACCTGCATTTGATGATATGATAGAGCTACATGCTAAACCATGCTTATCAGAACGTAATGGAGATAAATCTTTGCATAACCGAACCCCTCCCAAATATCGTGAAAAAGATGTGAAAGGGGTGCTGAAGAAGGATGAGAATTCTATTTTAGGATCTAGAGGCATTGAGACACCAACAAGGGCTACACCAAATAGCCACAGAACTCAGTCAAAGGGTTCTGGCAGAACAATTGAGGCCAAGCAGAAAGATCCTTCAAATATTAACAAAGGTGTGAATCTTATGAGACTGTCAAGAATAGCAAAATCAAATTTACAAAAGGAAAATGAGAAGGAAAATTATCGACGCCCCTTGCCTAATAACTCCGAGAATGATTCTGAAGTTAAAATTGAGAACACTGACATGGAACTTGATTTTAATGAGAATACTGAAGATGATGCACATGAAGAAACGGAAAGCTCTGAACAAACAACTTCTGTGCCTGATGAGAAAACGGACAATCATTTTCAAAATCAGGGAAAAGCAGAGGAGAATGAACATGATACACACCAATTGGACACCCCATCCGCTGTTAACACTCCTGTCTCAGATGATCCAAGGTCATTTGATCATGACTGTACTCCTGATCGTCCTGACATATCTGCCATTTCTCCCAGTGTGAGCCCTCAAGTGAAGAAACATAGAGCAAAGGAAGACTCAGGATCTGGCCTTGACTCTGACTCTTCAAGGTCGTCTAACAACATTTCCCAGGTTCTTTGGCATCCATCTGATCTCTCAGTCAGACCTGTAATGCCTAGCAGAAAAGTTGATAAACTCTCAGAAGTCATTCCTTCACTGCCTTTTGAGGCATTGCAAGCATCTGATTTTGTCAAGATGCCTAAAGAGCAATTGGAGGCAGTCCACAACCGAATATTAGCCATTTTGAATGGGAATACCAGCATTGGAGAGAAACAGAATGTGATTCGGTACCTTGAGATGTTGAGCAGTAATGCTGATGCAGCAAATATCTTGACAAATGGGCCAATAATGCTTATGCTTGTGAAATTGCTACGCCAATCCAAGGCATCAGCATTGCGCGTTCAACTTGCTTCACTAATTGGTCTGTTGATTAGGCACTCTACTTTTGTTGATGACAGCTTGGCTAATTCTGGAATTTTAGGTGCATTGACTGATGGCCTTAGAGACAGGCAGGAAAAAGTGAGGAGGTTTTCCATGGCTGCTTTGGGTGAGTTGCTATTTTATATATCCACTCAAAATGCGGACTGCAGGGATAACAATCAACTTGAATCTCCATCAAAGGATAATAGGACTACTAATGGCTGGCAGGTTAGGTCATTTGAAGCTTGACATCTCTAACGCTAGTATATAACAATTTCAATTTTCTTGATATCTTGCTTGCAACATGGTAATATATCTTTATGCAAATTTGTGTTCTGGTGTCAACTTTTTAAACTTATTCGCCTGCTTTGTAAGTGCACATTTTTCATGCTTAAATTATTTTCACTTGACTGCAGGTTCCAAATTCTTTAATATCATTTGTGTCATCAATGTTGAGGAAGGGTGAAGATGATATAACTCAATTGTATGCATTAAGAACAATTGAGAATATTTGTAGTCAAGGAGGGTTCTGGGTGGGACGTTTGACCAGTCAAGATGTTATTAGTAATCTCTGCTATATCTATCGGGCGGCAGGGAAACAAGAGAGTATGAGGCTTACTGCAGGATCATGTTTGGTGCGCTTAGTTCGTTTTAATCCTCCAAGTATTCAGTCGGTTATAGAGAAACTCTCATTCAAGGATCTAGCTTCTACACTTGTCAAGGGCAGTCCACGAGAGCAGCAAATCAGCTTAAATCTTCTTAACATGGCAATGCTTGGAAGTCATATGTTCACTAATATTGGAAGATACCTTCTACCACTTGCTGAGGATAAAAATCTGATCCCAAGTCTTTTGGCTCTTGTTGAGCAAGGTAGTGAAGTTTTAAAAGGAAAGGCACTTGTCCTTGTGGCTCTCCTCTGTAAGCATGGCAGGAGGTGGCTTCCACACTTCTTCTGTAGCCCAAAGTTACTTTCTGTTGTGGACAGACTGGGAAAAGAGAAGGATGCCTATGTGAAGCAGTGTTTGGATGCGTTTGTGCATATTGTGTCGTCTAGTATTCCAGGTTTATTGGATATAATAACTGGGGATATTCAGCAAATGATGGGAGGAAGGCGCCATGGACATATCTCTGCCCTTACCAGCAGATCTGCTCCAAAAACCAACATTCATTTATTTCCGGTTGTCCTTCATCTTCTAGGAAGTTCAACTTTTAAGCACAAAGTGGTAACAGTACAAGTTTTACGGCAGTTGGCGAATCTAATTAAACTCGTGGAGACACCGTTTCAGGTCTGTGACTAGCCGTTGTGTTTTGTTTCCTTTTAAGAAAAATGCTACCAACCCAGTATATATCGCACTCTTTTCAACATATTTTTATTATTAAATAAAATTTATGGAGGAACTACTAAATGATGCAAGTCTTGCACCTTATTTAGTGGGTCCCATTAATAATCTAAATTCTAAAGTGGGTTAAGAAAAAATTGTCTCGAGTATATTACTAATTTTTTTGCCTTTGAACGGCGTGTTTTCAAGAATTTTGACAGTGGAGCTGCTTAATTTTGTTAGATATTAATTATGCGAAAACATGGAATTGCTTTTTGATTAAGAACATGTTTACGGAAGATTAATGTCTAGGGACGACCGCTCAGAATAAATAATTGATCAAAAGGCAGTTTAAAAAGTTTAAGGCCAATTATATGGTTTTTAAAGAAAGAAAGTTTTAAAGTTAAATATATTTTTAAAATTTTTAAAAAATTATTTAGTATTTTATTTTTCTTAGAAGTTAAAAATAGTAACTTAAAAGAATACAATGATTATTCTTATTAAAAGTTAGTTATTTATTTTTACTGGATCGTTATTGATATCATATATTAGGTCATTTATATTCATGAAATTGAGAAAGAATTTGTGAATGATTATAGTTCTTTTGTTGAATGGTTATTTGTTTTCAGCAGGGAGATAATAGTTGTAAATGAAGTTTTATATTAGATTTATGAAATTATTTGCAAGTAATTGCTTTTTATTGAATCATCGCATGTTCGCTTTGAATTATTAACCACAATAAATGATGCTCTTTTTGTTTAGATACACGAAGTTAGGAAGAAACTTGCGAATGATTATTTAGTGTCACAAAATAGCCATTGCTTTCATTAAAGTTATTTCGGCTCAACAGTTTGTATCTAAATAAATATATTCATGAGGATTAAATATTTCTTCTTAACGATCTTGACATTGATTTTACCCTTGATATAAAGAGCAAGTTTTGTTTAGTTTAAATTTTAGGATTTTATTTAATTTCATTTTTTCAAAGTCTCAGATTTTAATTATGATGCTGGGTTTTCTCGCTAATTTTCACATATTGTTTGGCAAATTAATCTCTCTCATGTTTGACAATGTATACTCGTTATGTGATTGATTGAATCACACTTAGTTGGAAGGCCAGTTAACTTTTAAGTAGCAATTGATATTTGATATTATTGTCTTCTTTGGTTGACTTTCAGGGAAGGGATGACTTCCAAATAACCCTTCTTCGAATTTTGGAATCTATTACAGAAGAATCGCTCGTGATTCTTGGCAATCCTGACATTTTCGTACGTGAAATTCTCCCTAGTTTGACAGTTCTCTATAAGGGTAACAAGGATGGTGATGCCAGATTTTTGTGCCTTAAGATTCTTTTTGATGTGATGATCATTCTTTTGAGTGAACCAATTGAAGAAGAGCAAAGATTGAAGGATCTGAAATTCGTATCAAATATCCGTTTTCTTCCTCTCTACCCGACCTTGATAGAAGATGAAGATCCTATTCCAATCTATGCTCAGAAGCTTCTTGTCATGCTACTGGAGTTCGGTTTTATTACAATTCCAGACATTCTACATCTGAAAACAATTTCACAATGCTTTGAGTTCTTGCTTGGTGATCTCTCAAACGCGAACGTGAATAATGTTAAGCTGTGTCTTGCTCTGGCTTCTGCTCCAGAGATGGAATCCAAATTACTCTCTCAATTAAAAGTGGTTAGGAGGATTGGCAACTTTCTTGAGTTTGTATATGCTAAGGGTATGGAAGATTTGCTGGAACCAACTCTTGGGCTTTGTAGGGCTTTTCTAGCGCGTTCAGTCAGCTGTACAAAAGGCTTCAGTTACACAACAAAACTAACTCTCTTAGGTGACTCTCCTCCTGAGGTTAGTGGTGGGGTCGTTGATCCTCAGCAATGCATAAAAGATATAATGGACTTCGGAAGCAATGTTGGTGTCTTGCTAGAGTTGAGTGCCTCTACAGAGACCAATATTGCCGATATAGCTTCTGAATGTGTTGTTTTACTACTCAAGGCAGCTCCTAGAGAAGCCACCACTGGCATATTAACCAATCTTCCCAAGGTCACAGTGATCTTAGAGTCCTGGAGTAGAGGCATTCCTCACTCAATGGTGCAGCGAATGCTTCATGCTTTAGGTTATGCTTGCAAGCAATGCTTACTGCATGCTATGATATTATCAATATCCAAACTCGAGATCTCAAGAATTGAAGTCATAGTTTCTGAACTCAAAAGTTCAGGTGTACCAGCTTTAGCCAAGACTGCAGGGCTGGCAGCCTTGGAATTGCAGCGGCTGCCTCGCTGCATTTGAATAATTGTAGGCATCATGTCATGTCCTATTCCTCTTTTTCAAATCTGTAACTTCTCTAGTTTACCTTTTACCCTTGTATTTCAGCCCAGATGAAAGTTGAGCATTATGGTGAATTCCACTCTGGCTTCACTGCACTTCTATGTAAAGTATGTGTACTCTGTATCTTCGTGAACATTAAAATATAAGTCAATGAAATTTATCCTCTTAGATTTTTCGAAAAATTGTTTGGGCTAGAATTTTCTCTCCGGTTTTCAATGCCCATGTGCTAGAAAATTGCCAGTTTGATCCTTTCATTGAGCTAAACGCCGAAAGAAATAACAAATCGGACACAAGTACAAAATTGCCCAAAAAAAAAAAGGCTTAAAAAGGTATATTGGGAGGTAAATATTATAAGAAATATTTAATATTTTCTTCCGGTCTTAATATTTTTATTTATATTTTACAAATCGCATATAGTTGTCTTAACTTACAATAAAAAAAATGTCCTCTTTATTTTTCCTTCAAAACTACAATTCTTCAAATCACACCTGAGCGGAAATTGCATTAATATGATTGAGATTCCTAATTGATAGGTACCATTATACACACACGTCCAAGAGACAGGAGGATTGTCAGCTATGTATGAACACTAATTTCAATAATGTTGCTCAAGCAACAAAAAAGTCCAGCCTAGCCTCCTTTATGCTCATAAGAATGTTCTTCACGAGACAGACTCTATAAAAATTTATGACATGATGTGCCATGCAAAATAGTGTAGTTGGATAACATGCATCTCCCTTCATAGGAGCTCGAAATACGCAGTAAAATTCGAATCATTCAGAAAGATCAAGCAGTATGATTATGAAATTTGTAAAGCAAGACTTCACTGTCATTTTTCCGTTTGCTATAATTAACAATTAACTTTTAAGGATCAACAGAAAATAAAGAGCTGTAGGGCACCAAATATCACGGGCAGAAAAGGAATCTCTCTCACCAAACGCATCACATGGAAAACCTTTTGCAATCTTTGTCTCTTCCTCAAGGTGAAAAACTATGTTTCCTTATCATCATCCAATAAGCTGTACCCACGTGGTACCCCATTTGACCCCACCTAGTGTTAGCGCTTGAAGGGGAGAGAGATATAGGAACCTGCAGAGGTTCAGGGCTAGATGATTTAAAGGCTTGCATCATTAGTTCCACCAAATGCTCTTACATTTTCTTTCCTCTCAGCAAAATCCTTACCCGATTATATCCATTTTCAGGCAGAGTGACTTCAATTTCTTCACTATGAGAATGGCATCATACAATGCTTATTTCATGATCATCATCATGTCTTTCATGCTCTCACCCATGCTTTCATCATATTCACAACCTATTCCCAAAGTTCCCACACTCTCATCTTCACCAGCCACATTAACAGATCCTCCTCCATCTCCACTATCTCCATTCCAAGAATTGTCCCCAGACATTGCTCCACTGTTACCTTCTCCTGGTGGTGTGTTGCCAACTCCTGCTGGCTCTGACATTCCCCTCATTCCTTCCAATCCAAGCCCTCCAAACCCAGATGACATAATTGCTCCTGGACCTCTTTCACCCTTTGGATCAATACAAGCTACCTCCAATGCCCCTGCAAGTCTAGTTTGTAGCATAGCCACTACTGCTATTGCGGGATTAGCAGCATACTGGTCTATATATGCAGCAGTATATGAGAGTATGAGTGATTTGGGGTGTGGCAGAATCCAATTATTATAGGCTAGATTCTCTTATGTGAATTTTTCATTCTTACCTTGTAGTATATGATAATATAATGAACCCTTGTTTCTTTCTTTATTGGGTTGAGAATAATTTTTCCAAACAGTATCATTTTTCTTTTTATGATTCTACTGTTGATTTCCCAGTTGTAATTATTGAGGTTAGCCTTTTTTAAGTTTTTCATTATGTTAAATGGTCCTTTATCTTTCCAATCAGAGGCCCATGATTGAACTTTTTAAGAGCCTTTTTGCATTTTCAGCGTCACTTTGTTTATAGCTGGAAACCTCGTTCAGATGGAACTGAAGAGTTGCTTCCAGCTCTGTCTGGTTTGCATGTAATCAATTTAGGTGATGGCACATGGTTTAAGCATGTGTCAATATTTTCCGAGTTGCAACTGGAGCACGTGACAGACACCTAATAATCAGCAATCAGGCGTTTTCTTATTGTTTTTCTTCCAATTATTGATCCCATACTTCCAAATGAAGTGAAAAATTTCAATTAAAATTCTAATAATGTTTAGGTAATCCTATTTTGTTTGGTTTTGCTGTCTTATTCCTTGGATATTATAATAACATATCATATGTTCATGTGCAAAACTTTCCGTGTTCTATTATTCCACACCCGCTTAATTTCTAGTGTACCAATTTTATTTGCACAAATCTTTTACAAACTCTTGTTCTGAAATCCAGCCAAGCACACGAAATTTTATTTTCATATTAAAATAGACTTAATTCTATTTTTAATTTGTAGTTGTGGGTAATTTTATTTTCCTTATTTTTTTGAGCTAGTTATTTTTTTAATTTTAAAATTGTACAATTTTGTTTCTTCCATCCATTTTATTCAACGTAAATTCTCAAATTGTTATTAACTTTTCAAATGTTTGAAGAGTTTATGATAAATTTATCATATAAATATTTTTAAATGATTAATAATAAAATAATTAATGAAATTTTAAAATGTGAGATTAAAATTTGAATAAAAATTTTGAAATTTTTTATATGTTACTGAAATTTGATGTTTAGATTGGTGTACTTTTCAAAAAAGAAGATTTAAAATAATTTAGTTTCACTGAGAATTTGAATATTTAGTAGACTAGAAGTCAATAAAAGAATTAAATTTAAACGATTTTTAAAATATAAAAAAAATAAAAAGACTAAAATTACACGCATAACTAAACTAAAAAACAGGAAAAAGAGGGTAGCTGTTGACATAATTAATTCTACTAAATTTGCTATTATTTTACTTTATTTTAATGTATTTTTAATATTAATTTGCTTGAATTTTATTAAAAATATAATTTAAAAGTTATAAATTAAAATAATTTCTAATTTTAAATTTTAATTATAAATAATTGTTAAATTTAAGTGAAGTTATTAAAATTTAAATTATTTTGTGTTAATTTAAGATAAAATCAGATTGGTGAATGCTTTGAAGAAGTTAATTAGTTACAAAATCTGGATAAAAGGATAAGCATTACAACATTCAAGTTGGGCGTTTCAACGCTCAATTACAGAAGAATTGACTTGCAGCAGAGCATTGATCTTTCCAACACTCGGCATGGACATTTAAACATTCAACTAACTGAGAAGAACCAAAAATTCAAAGACTGTGCATTCAAACGTAGAGTTTGAGCAACTTGGAAAAGTTGCATGTTCTAATGCTCGCCCTCAATTGCATGACTTGATATTTATCTGCAAAATAATTATGAAAGGCTTCACAAGTATTCCGACACCCATTACGATATCTCAACACTCATGATTCTGAAGTCTATGAATAAATGCTATTGGGACATATTATCAATATAGCTCATAATTTTGAGTTTTTCTTTTTAGGAGCTTTTTAGATTTAGATTTTCTATCTTCAGAGGTTTGTAAGACTTTTTTTTGTGTCTTTATAAACTTTTTAAGGGATTATATTCATTCATCCTTGTGCTGTTATATAGTTTGCGAATTTGAGTTTTTAAATTTTGTAGGATTAATTCTTAATTAAACTTTTTGTAATATTTTTGTAGTTGAAGTTGATTTAGATTTTTTAGCAATTTGTAAATAATTACTCCTTTTCTTATTGGATCAATTTAACCCAGGTCACTTGTATGATTGCATCATTAATCACAATAAACATAAAAGTTGCATTGTTGTTGTTAACATTTGTTGTTACAAATATGATGCAGAGACATCGAATTTTTCCAATTAGTAATTAGGGTAGGGGACCCATATATTACCACACTAATTATTTGAATTATACAAATATGACTAGTGACTTGGGGTTAGGTTTGTTGCTATTATTTTGATTTTATATGAGATATTGTATAATTTAATTTTGCACTTAATATTTTTTGTTAGTTGAATTTAAATTGTAATTAACATTAGACACATCAATTTTATACTCAGAATTGGAAAGAATTTTATCGTTGTTCTAGCTACCTAAACATAGATATTTAGATTTTAATGTAATCATTATAATTCAAGGTCATGCAATACTTGTGGGAATTTTGGAATGGACATTTACTTTACATGAAATAAATTCTTGAAGAAATCTTATGCATATTTTGTTGTGATGTGTTGTTATTGTGTTTTGCAATTATTTTGTATATGTTGTAACATATCCATGGTAAATACATGTAAATAAATTTTAGTTTCATGTACAATTTGCTAATGCTTAATCATATATTTAAAGAGATATTATTGACTAATTGACCTAATCTTCACAGGAATGGTAGCTTTTTTATGTTTATTAAAACAATTTGTGCACTTGTCAATTAAGCTGTTTCATTTGTCTTATAGGTGTTTCATTGCTAAACACAACACCAGTTTTATCAAAATCATAAGCTAACAATATCTTCTCTAGAAAATTTCATTATAGTTTGTCATAAGCTTGCTCATATCCAGTTTTAAAGTTATTCCTTTCCCTGCAGCTGTATTACTTTTTCTTCAAGCATGAAAAGCCTTGTGGATAATAACAATGTTATCTTGACTAAAACAAGTTGTTATAAAGATACTTTGAAAAGGGCGAAAAGGTTTAGCACAGTGCTTGTAAGTTGAAGGACAAAAATTTTTAAGATGACTTTTGATATAAAATTACAATAATTAATAATCTTAAAGTGATTGATTGATTTTGGATGAGGGATTTTAGTGACTAGTGCAATGTGAGCTTCATTAATATTATCACCACCATGAAAGAAATTTTGCATTGCTGTTCAAACATCACCTTTAATTATTTTCTACTTGTTTTGAAAAAAAAATAGTCCATTAAACCCATATATGACTTTCATTCATGAGTTTGGCCTGCCCTTCCTGCCATTCACATGCATAATTTTTTAATATGGAAGAAATTAGTATCATCATCCTCAATTTCAACCATTTTAACCTTAAACGCATGCCCTAATACATATCTTGTTTCTAAAGTTGTGAAATTCTCGTGCGAATAACGTGAATCTAGTCTCACTTACTATCCCCACTAGTGCTGTTTTGGAGTACTAACAACATTTGGTGCAGATCGTACATTTCCTTTTTAGCATTTGAGAAAGTGTCTTTATCATGATAGTCAAAATCATGATTTAGCACATAAGATCGTATGATTTTTCACTTAACCGTTGGTGAAGCTATCCTAGGTGTGACTCATTCTGGTAGGATTATTGGGATTGCATGATCTTTCTTGTAAAATTGTGCGATCCTGAACAAGTTATAAAATATATAACGTGAATGCTTAGATTTTATTACGACATTTCTCTTCAATCTTACCTCTTTACAATCTGCGACAAGGTTTTTCTTTATTGTCAGCACTGTGTGAGTCTATTCTCTTTGTTCTTTAGCTTTTTCTACTTCAAATTTTCTCTTTCTCAATCATTTTTGGATGCAACCACGACTTGAGATTATTGAATAGTGGGTTGGTTTAGTGTCTTACTTCCACTACCTCTGTTTCAAGATGTCTACAACTGGGAAATGTGTACCTACAAGTAGGAGAGGACAACAAAAAAATAAGAAAGTTGTTCCAAGTTTGAACATTGGTAATGTTTCTATTGGCTTATTGAGCACTCTGTTGGTGCTTTTGTGGTTGGTTCTATGCGGAAAAATGCTCTTGGAAACATTAGTTGTAATTCCTTTATTTTTTATTATTGTATTTTATTACATTATTTTTGTTTTAAATAGAAAAATTTAAAATTTTTAAAAACTGTAGGAGATCTTGCTCAAATGAGATTAAATTTTTTAGACCAAATGTTTAGGATATTCTCGCTCAAGACAGACAAGTCTTGTTCAAGCAAAAATGGATAATATCAATACATCTATCCTCTCATCCAAGCGATAAGGCACATGAAAAGGTGAGAGCTCTCTGGACCAATTCTCGCTCATGCAAGAAGAGATATTTCTTAGGCTAGATTATTAGAAAATTAGGTAATCTTTTTGTTTGGTCTTCTTGCCCAAGCGAAAAAGATCTTGCTTAAGCGAGAATGCATCTCACTGAAGCAAAAACCTACTCACTCAAGCAAGAATTCATATACCAAAAATGGTATTTAAGAAAATATCTATTCTAAAATTTGTATTACAATCTAAACAAACACTTCTCACTTTTCTCTTTGAACTCTCTCTTCCTTTTCTCAGATAAACTTTCTTTAAACTTCAAACTATATTTAAATTTATACTCAAACATCTTTCCTTTTTGATTCCAAGTAAGTTCTTTGGAGGTCAATCTTCTCGACTCACTTTTATTTCTACATTTTCTCTTGTTGGAAATGGTTAATCAATATCCATTAAGCTTTATTTAAAAGTTTGGAGGTAGAGAGAAAGAAAGATTTTGAAGGGTAAAGAAGGAGAAGAAGGACTAGACACTTATCTTGTTTGGATGTTAAAATTTATAAAAAACTTTCCAGTTCGGAAGAACTCTACAAGTTGAATTAATTAGGACTTTGGAGAGTTTAAAAAATCCTCTAACCCTTCACTTCATTTATTTGAATTCTTAAACATTAGTTAATTATAAATAAATCTTCTTTTTTTCTTCTCTCCCCTCCTTAAAAGTACATCCAAATAAATCCTAAGATTTTAACCCTTATAATTTTTTTTTTTGTAACTAACAATCAAGTAAATAATTTTTAACTTGTAAAACTTGTCTAACTCTACTAGCTAGTGTAACAGAGTTATTTATGTTGAGTGAAGTGGCAAACAATATATCTGTAACTAGAAAGCTACTAAACTAAATATGATTTTAGAAGAGGATAATTGTGGAGGCCATGGTTGTAAGCTTAACATATGGCTCATTACATTCCAAAAGCCATTTTCTAAAACTTTCAATGCCTTAACATATATCTATTGAAAAGGGAAGTATTCATCCCCACCCTCTAAGATGTTGAACCCCTTTTTATTGCCTTAGCCTATAAACAATATGCTCTTAACAATATTTTTATTCAATGTCTTGTAATAACGTTGTCCATTAGTGTTCTTTCTACCAAATCTATTACTTGTTCTTTTCATGCTCCAATAAAACTTCTTCGTCTATCTGACTTCCTTGTATTATTTTTTGCAAGTTTATTTTGGGCTTTAGGCCATAAAATTAGTTACAGGTTATAGACTTAAGATGTAAATTGCACTCTATAGAGTAGAAGAATTTGTTACTAGAGAGAAAGCCTTTTTAAAAAGAGAGAAAAAAATTAAATATTTATGTCTTTGATTAACAAAGAATAGCTAGAAATAATTTGAATTGAAGTATACTCCTCTTGTTTAATTAAATTTTATAATTCATCATCCAAATTATTTCTTTTATTAACATTGAAAAAAGAACATTATAATAATTTGAATTGAAGAGCTAAATACATATGCAAAATCATGTATATTATATTAAAATATATTTATGAGATACAATAAGAATAATTTCAATCTTAATTTCATTTTTTATATTTTAATTATTTATAAAAATCTTTAATTTAGTTCTATTTGACATAATAAAATATTTATTTTTTTATTTCTGAAATTTATTAATATTAAAAGTAATTGTATAGCATATCTTAAATTTTTATTATATAATTTATTTTCATTTAATAACATTTGTACAGTGTATGTGAAAACTCATTAATTATACGGAAATATGATTAATGTCTAAGGACGACCATTCAGAATAAATAATTGATGATAAGCCAATTTAAAGTGTTAGCATTTTGTTTTCTCTTAAAAGTTAAAAATAATAGTTTTTAAAAAATACAATGATTATTCTTGTAAAAAGCCAGTTATTTATTTTCACTAAATCATTTACCATTATAAGTAATATAATGTATTAGATCTAGATTCATGAAATTGAGAAGAAATTGTAAATGATTATAGTTCTTTTGTTGAGTAGTTATTTGTTTTCATTAAGGGGAATCATCGTATGTTTCATATTGAATAATTGACAACAATAAATGATGAAGAAACCTGCTTTCATAAAAGTATTTATGTTCAATAATCTCTAAATAAGTTGTTTAGTTTTTTTATTTAGGATATTTTTTTAAATTTTTTTAAATCTTAAATATTTTAATTATGAATTATTTTAGACCATAAAATCCCATCATCATCTGAAGTTTATTTTGTTAAAGACAACGTATACATAAAAACTTTTTTTTTTTTAGAAATTGAGACAAATTTTGGTTCACACATTCTTGTTCATTATTTATTTATAAATGTTTAATTGTTTTTCTTTTACAAACAATGGAGTTACTCCTGTACTATCTTTCATAAAATAAAAATAAAAAATTCAAGTCTCACGTGTGCAATCATGATAAATGATACAAACTAGAAATATTAACAATAAAAACAGGTACATCAGAATAGATAAAATAAAAATGTGCATTACTTTTTTAAGAACTATTTGAAAAAATAATATAAAAAAATATATTCATATGATTGTTTTGAAAACAAAAAGGGAAACAACCCTTAATCAAATTAAAAAGTGAATGACCTAGACATTTACACTGAAGTAAAAATTTATAAGGAATTTTTTTATTCTTTCATGTAGTTTCTTTTAGAAAGAGTAGTCAGTTATTTTTTTAATTCAATCTCAATTTTAAATTTTTATAAATAATATTTATAAAAATATTTTATTTTATTTAATATAATAAAATATTTATTTTTAATTTATCAACATTAAAAGTAGTTTTATAGTGTATCTTAAATTTTTTGTATAAATTATTTTCATTTAATAATATTTGTATAGTGAATGTGAAAATAATTATACATAAATACTAGTTATACTAGTTTATTTTTTAATTTAAACTAAATTTATAAGAATTCTTAACAGATTGAAAAAAAAAAGAGATTTTATGTCGTGTATTGTCCTTAGATCATTTGCTAATAATAAAAATATGTAATTGGTTTTTTCATTAAGAAAATCGTTTACGAAAAATTAATATCTAAGAAAGGGGACAGTCTGAATAAATAATTGAATCTAAGTAAGTTTAAAAAGTGTTAGGTCAGTTGTATGATTTAAAAAAAAAATGTTTGAATTTAAAATATATTTTTAAAATTTTAAAAAAATTAGTATTTATTTTCTTTTAGAAGTTAAAAATAATAACTTAATAAAAATACAACGATTATACTTATTAAAAGCTAGTTATTATATTGCAAGCATATGAACTTTTATAGCTGGTTCATAAGATTAAAGAACAAACTTGCAATTAAATTTCTGTTAAATAAATTATAGGTATGTGCAGAAACATGAAACTAGAAAGAAACTTGCTTTCATTGTGGGGTTTTTTTTATGATTTAAATTTTTTATATTCTCGAAGATTAAATATTTCTTTTTCGTGAAATTGATTTTACCGTTTTGTTTACTTTAAATTTTAGGATTTTGTTTGTGAATCACTCTATTAGTTAGATAACTTAGCAACTGATATTTAACATTAATTACTGTACAGTTGACTCCAAAAAAAAAAGTTGTTGAATTTGATTATCTATAAGATTACGAAATCTTAACTGAATCATTTTCAGTTTTAAACAAAAGAGAAGAATAAGAATTCGAGTGTAACTGAATTTCCATTCAATCTGTC
The DNA here is from genome assembly GCF_003935025.1 of Abrus precatorius. Lineage (NCBI taxonomy): Eukaryota > Viridiplantae > Streptophyta > Magnoliopsida > Fabales > Fabaceae > Abrus > Abrus precatorius. Next base: position 26,465,648 of record NW_020874292.1, on the reverse strand, counting down.
TATAAATACTACACTCCATTCACTTCGATCACCAAACCTTTTACGTCACATTCACGATGGCTGGTGGAGTCATAGTAACTGGCTCTGCCGGAGGGAAAAATTATCCTGGCGAACTCACGTTCAGGGTCTTCATCACATGCGTGGTTGCTGCATTTGGAGGATTAATTTTTGGTTATGATCTTGGCATATCAGGTAGTGATGTGATGCTCTCACTCATGACAACAACTTCTAATACATCACATTTTTCAATTTTTCTCAGCAATTTTTTTTACTATTAAAGGAAAACATCTTTATTTTCTTCTTTGATAATGGTTTATGAAATAACATAATTGTTAACTGCATGAATATGTATATGTAGGTGGCGTCACATCTATGGATCCCTTTTTGATGAAATTCTTTCCGGAAGTGTATGAAATGGAGGTCAACATGAAGCCCTCTGATAGCCAATACTGCAAATTTGATAGCCAAACCTTAACACTGTTCACTTCTTCTTTGTATTTGGCTGCTCTTGTGGCCTCAGTTGGGGCTTCCACAGTCACTAGAATCTTTGGAAGACGTTTCACTATGATTTCTGGTGGTGTGCTTTTCCTTGCTGGTGCTGCATTGAATGCCTTTGCTCAACATGTTTGGATGCTTATCGTTGGCCGCATGCTACTTGGTTTTGGCATTGGATGTGCAAATCAGGTAATAAACATACACATGCACGTCTGTATTCACGTTTGTTTTAAAGTTTTTAAATCTATATACAAGTGCGAGTTTGAATTCATGCAACATTTTTTCATTTAACTTTCTTTATAATTCAATTAATGTAAAATTTTTTCTTTTTGGGTTTGCAGTCTGTGCCAATATATGTGTCCGAGGTTGCACCCTACAAGTATAGAGGAGCACTTAACATGATGTTCCAATTGGCAATTACTATTGGTATCTTTGTGGCCAATGTCCTAAACTATGTTTTTGCCAAAATGAAAAACGGGGAAGGATGGCGCTATAGCTTGGGTCTTGCTGCAGTTCCTGCAGTAATGATAATCATAGGTGCAATCTTTCTTCCTGATTCCCCAAATTCCTTGATTGAACGTGGTCAAGATGGCAAAGCCAAGGAAGAGTTGATTAAAATTCGAGGAACTACCGACGTTGAAGAGGAGTTTCAGGATCTTGTTGCGGCTAGTGAAGCCTCCAAAGTTGTGAAACACCCCTGGGCCACTTTGTTGAAGAGGGAATATAGGCCTCAACTCACGATGGCCATAGCCATTCCCTTTTTCCAACAACTCACTGGTATGAATGTTATTACTTTTTATGCTCCTGTTTTGTTCAAAACCATTGGTTTTGGTGGCACAGCTTCTCTCATGTCTTCTATGATCACTGGTGCTTGTAATGCATTGGCCACTCTTGTTTCAATTTTCACTGTTGACAAGTTTGGAAGACGTACCCTTTTCTTAGAAGGTGGTGTCCAAATGTTTATATGTCAGGTATATGCTAAAAACCTTTTTTTTTTTTTTAATATTTGAAATGATATCCATCAGTATAAATTTGAATGTTATTTTACTGATGTAACATAAATTTGTTGTTTTGGTGCAGATTGTGATAACTATTGCAATTGCAAGCAAATTTGGAGTTGATGGAAACCCGGGTATATTGCCCAAGTGGTATGCTATTATCGTTGTGGTTGGCATTTGTGTGTACGTGGCAGGATTTGCATGGTCTTGGGGTCCTCTTGGGTGGTTGGTGCCCAGTGAAATTTTCCCCCTTGAAGTACGATCTGCTGCTCAAAGTATTAATGTTTCAGTTAACATGATCTTCACCTTTGCCATTGCTCAAATTTTCACCACAATGCTCTGCCATATGAAGTTTGGACTCTTTATCTTCTTTGCATTTTTTGTTTTGGTGATGACTGCATTCATCCGCAAGTTTCTACCAGAAACTAAAGGGGTTCCAATTGAAGAAATGTCCGTTGTGTGGCAGAAGCACCCTTATTGGAAAAAATTTGTTAAACCTGTTCAAGACTCCGAATGTTAGGCCTCTTAGTTCCTTAGTTTTTGCTACGGTTCCTACTTTTTTACTATTCTTATTTCGTATTTGTTTATGGAGTTTGTTTCTAAGTGGATCCTTTCTAGTTTCCCATTTATGTTTTCTGAATTTTAGTAATACAACTGTCAACATCTTTTTTATCATCTAATTTTTCGAGCTAGTTAAATTTATTTTTAAGTCATTTAATTTAATTTTTTAAAAGAAAAAGAATAATTTTTATTTTATTACTTTAGTTTAAAACTAAAGAGAAAAAAATAAAAGAGGTATTAAAATTATTACTTGTATTTTTATTTTATTTTACTTAAAAGAATGTTGTTAATCCATTTAATTCACTCCAAAATATGTAAACATGACTTTATTTCTTTATTTTATTTATCTTACTCGTTCTTATCAACCAGAAATTCATGTATACTTATTCTTATTTTAATTAATCTATTCTAAGAAAGAAAAAGCACTTGGAGCATTTCTCCTTATCCGTCAATGTCCTCCGGTCCGAGCAACGTTTTTTATTGTTTAAATCAGTTTAGTATAAAAATATATTGTTCAACGTTAATATCTTCTTGTTTTCTTCTAAACCTAAATAAAATGTTAAAAAGTAAATTTATGAATAAAATTTCTAGTTTGCTCGGCAGCATGGAACGTTTCTTCAATCCCTTTTTACATATAAGCCATCTAATAATAACAATAAGAATAAATAATATAAATTATAATAATAAGAGAGGTAAATATATTTAAGAAATTAAAAAGGAATGTCAAACTTGTCTTGTTATTGCTTTTGTTAGTGTAATTATTTTATTTTATTTTTCAAGAAAATGTTATTTCTGCTTTTCTGTTTTATGCGCTGTGACATGGCAGGGATTTTACTTGAAATTTCGTCTTATGTGAATTTCTTATATATATATATATAATTCAAAAATTATGACATAAACACATTTATATAATTAATTAAAATTCACTCATTAATTAAATAAGTTACTTCTGTATGCATCCGCACTTTCCCGAGTGAACAAAGCAAAGAACCAGACTGAGACTGACTTCCATTCCGGGATAAAAAGTGGATTAGCTTTCGTTACCAGAGATGGAAAGCATAGAATCCGAATCTGAGATCTTGAGAGAGCGAATCATAACTATGTAAAGTTGCCTTGGGCTGAGACGTGACCTCTTCTCATTTTCATTGGGTCACTTTGTCTTCGGTCAGATGGAATAGAATTTCTTTCATATAGCAAGCGAGAATTTTTATAATTATAGTATCATAAAGTTTATATATACCTACATTACACTTTATTTATGAATTTATTATAAAATAAAATTTTATCTTAAAATTATTCTCAAATTTTTTTAATAAGTGGTCTTTAAGGATTAGAACTGCGACTTTTATTTCCTAGACTCAAGGATATGTAAGAATAGTAACTAATCCATTGAATTAAAATAAATTTATAAATAATTTTTCCTTTTTTAAGATATTAATTAATATTTTGTGAATAAATTATTTTCAAAAAAACTAAAATAATAAAATTGTCATTTTTGGATTAAATAAATATTTTTAAAATTATAAAACTTATAAAAACGTGCAAAATGCTAATATCTTCTTTCTTTAATAAATTTCGGTATCGTCTACCTATATTGCCACAATTTTCTGATTTTATATTATTTTTAATATTTTGTTCTTAGTTTCCAGCTTAAGATAAAATAAAATAGTATGTTTTAGTGAACGTCTAATTAATTGAGCCAAATATGAAATAATTTCGATACAAAATTGCATGTCTTCATACTTAAATAAAAAATTGGGTTGTTGCTCGATTTGTATTTTAAATTACTTTGATTACTTTAAAAGCATATAAATATTTTTAAAAAAAGATATTTTTTTGTACTAGTACAATGATTTAGTAAAACAATTGAAAGTATAAATCATATTTCATATCAATGTAATATCTGGTACTATGTTGCACAGTTCATAGCACTTTTTGGTTTGTACTGTTATCAGCATTAATCTAAATTTCCTACTTAATGGTAAGTTTAGTATTACAAGAACAAAAACTAAAAACGTATTACAAATACAATAAGGTTTGTGCACCCACTTATTTAATGGGTAATCAGCCATTCGAAGGTCCTTAATTAATGACCTTTCTCGCAAGTCCCGTTTTCTTTTTGCTTTTTTGCCATGCAAGTCTATCATAATTATTTTTCCCAACAAATGAGTGAATGAGGTATCTCAAAACTGCGAACACTCGTTGAGGATTTGTCACTGAACGCGAACAGAAAAACACCAATTATATAACGTTAAAACTAGTATTACAGTAATCCTAGTACAATCCAGAAAAGAACTAGCAGTTACTTGAAGAACAATCAAACTGAAATAGCAAACATAAAATTGAGAACATAAAACCTTCCTTCCATCAAAATAGCAAAAAAAAACTCCAAAAATCAACATGTCCTCTTGGCTTGTTTAAGCCGCCTTGTTTTCAAGAAGCTTATCAATCATATCAGCAGCTTCTTGAACGGTGGTGATGCTCTGGGCACTTTCTTCTTCCACACTAATTCCAAATTCCTCCTCAAGTCCCATCACAATTTCAACCTGCACAAAATGAAAGGCATGTATTAAATAATCAAAACAAAATACCATAAAACATAAACCTCAGACATTGTTTCATGATCTTTCCAACACTAGAATGTTCAGCAATAACTTGCCCTCCCTTTCCTTTCCCGGCAACCAATGAAAAAGAAAACAAATTTGCTTAAAGAACTTCCATGAAGGAGACAAGAATAGTAAAGCAGGAATTGCGGAGAAAGAACAAAATATATATAATTAACATTGAACAAAGTGCTTTATGTATTAGAAGTGATTAAATATGACGTGCTTATTGTTTACAGGCTCTGGATAAATGCACCAAAAAATGTCATGATCAAATATAAAGGCTTGCCACTTTCTCGTTGTAAAGAACTCATAGTTTTCGACTCCATGAGAGAGGGAGAGAATATCAGGAAAAGAACTAACAAGAGAAAATAAAAAATAGTTCTTCCTCAGTTTGGGCATTTCAATCCCAATTGAGCGTATTCAATAAAAGATTTGTTCTTGGTTGGCCTTTTTTCCTTATATTATATCCAGTATCTTACACAATAATTCATAGATAAATAGAAAAATACCGTGTCAAGAGAATCAGCTCCAAGTGCAGCAAATTTAGACTCCCCAGTAACAGGTTTATCGTCTGGCAGTGCCAATTGTTTCTTGACTATGTCACACACCTTCTTCACTGTCTCTGCTTTGGCCTGTGCAAAATAAAATTATATGAGCATAAACGATATTCTACGATAGTTAACAACAAAATAGTCACACAGATAGTTAATACAATATTAAATTTCATTAGCAGAAACTAATGACAAAGTCCAAAACTTTTTCAAGCATTTATAGTTTTTTTAAACTAGATATAAAGATGAGTAAATTAAGCCAAATAATGCCTCACATAGCAGAGCCAAACAACTATAGGAAATGAGAAACATATGGGGTTATGATTGCAAATCATACCGCACATGTGACTTGAAATCGACGTCCTCTGGGCTGCAATGTAATGGATGGGAAATTCCTTCCCTTAATTGAAAGGGAAACTGAACTTGGGCTGGAAATCCTGGTACGAGGTGCCTGTTTTTTGTATCCAACAAGAACTAAATGAGTCAGGGCAACAGAATATCATTAGAAACAACCACGAAATATTACACAAGACTAGTTTAACATTCTCAGCCACAAAGCAAATCATAAAATCATTATGACGTTACCATCTACTACTGAAACTCACAATCAATAAAATAATTCGTTTCTAAGGGCAGATTAAGGGTTGTTTCAGGATAGTTTGACAAGATAATTAGAGAATTGGTCTAAAATTATAATTTCAAAATGAATAAACAAACTAATAAAGATTAAAACTGAAGGAAGCTAGCATAGCATAGCTTCAACATAGACAAGCAAAATCTAGGGCAATTAACTAAAAAATCTTCAGATGAAAAAATTTATAGTAAAAAAACCAAAAGTATTTATTTTTTAGCTGCTAAAAATCTCATATACTTAAATAAAAATGCATAAAAAGTAAGCTCTTCCAAGAAAATTAGAGTCGGGACCTTCAATTCAAAGTTCAATCGACAAGTGAAATCGTTCAGAAATCCTGAAAAGAAAAAATCGAACGCATGCAAATACAATCACATAACACAAAAACCAAGCGCTGCAAACACAAGGGGGCAAATCTATTCCTTGCTTCTTAACCAAATCAACATCACACAACATTAATCAATTGAATAAACAGGTTTCCCTAAAATCCGTATTAAGAAAACAAATAAAAAAAAAAGAAAAAGAGAGAAGCATACACAACGAAGTGGAATGAAAAGCGTATATATACCAGAGCTTGATTGGAAAGAGAGGTGAGGGAAATGAAGGATTGCGTAACGGAAGCCATTGCAGAGAGAGAGAGATCTGAGATCGAAGGACGGAGAGCACGATGTGTTTGTGTAAGCGAGTTTGTGTCCGAAATGATAGAACGAAGGGACAATGTATGCATTTATAGGAAAGCGCAAAGCAGGGTTTTAAGGTTTTGTTTTGTGGTTAGTTTAGCTTCGTTACTTTCGAGGATTGGCACGTGGGAAGTGTTTGTTTCATTTCTCCTATTCACATTCCTATGCTGGGACTTCCTTTTCCTTTGTTTGGTTTACTTCGCATGTGATGAATTAAATGTTGTATTAGTGGATCAATTTTACGTTAAGCCTAAATTAAAAGTACATACGCTAATTGTCAACAAATTAATTTAAATAAATAAAATTAAAAATGTATCAATTTTACTATCATTTTAATTTTTTAAACATGTATCATGAAACATGCGTTAAAAATATATTTTTTATTTTAATTTAATTTATATGAATTTTGACATAACATTTTAGAGAAGTTTCGTTTTAAGATAGTCTAAAATGTTGATGAAAACGCACGTGATGAGGATGATCAAATTAATATTGTGATTTATATTATTTCCATGCCTAAAATCCAGTGAGTCCTGCAGTGCATATTTGCTTTGTGTGATTTTGGTTGGGGAGAGGGGGTTGTCATTTCACTAATATCTTTGCGTTTTTCTATTTAAATTCTTTTGGGGAGAGGCTATCCTACCTTATTACATTTGTTCTTGTAACGATTCAGATTTTTAAATTCTATGTTTCACCTTTTTTCTCACCCTATGACTCATCGATTGTGAAATTTAGGTTTCTTGAATCAAATAATATACATTTAAAGAAATTAAAATTAATTTTTTCATAAAATAAGAAGAAGAAAAGAAAAAAACAATCCTTAGAAGTCTTATTAATAGGTATCCAAGACATCGTTATAATGCAGCTGTGGACGGCGCGACGATTTTGGAGTATAGTTGTGGACTCCACTATCTTTCTGCCCACCAAGTGCTGCTGTCCTTTGTAATCGCTAAATGGTTATTTTCTATGAGGAGATATTTTATTTACTTCTTGCGTGAAATAGTCAGAAGTTAGCGTTCTATCTTTAAAAATATTAAAATAATTACGTTAATTTAAGAAACCATAATAAACATCTATATTCAATTATAATTGATACAATAATAAATAGACATGTGTATATCACTTAATTAGTTCATCAACAGTGTTTTTTTTCTTTTAATTTAAATTTCAAATTGGTATAATTGCGATGTTATTTGTGAAAGCATAAATCACCAAACATTCAGCTAACGTTGGCTCGGCGCATAAATGCAACACTGCCATTAACTACAAGAAAACACCTCATTGCGTACTATTGTTGTCCACCGTTATCAGTTGCGACCCACCAAACCCAAATCTTAGTAGCCGCAGTGTGTCCACCGAAATCTGAATTAATTTATATGAAAAATACCTGCGTTTGAAAAAATAATACATTAATTTAACAGCTTTCAATCTTTAACTAATAATTTATAATTTAAAAATGAATTTTAAGTTTGGATTATTAATTCTTTTATGAAATAAAGTTTATATAAATGCTACAAAAGGTTTTTGATGGAGGCCATAAAAGCTAGGCGTTTGATACATGGCGTCAAAAGCTCTTGGTATAACAAGATGACAACGTTTTTAGAACTACCCACGTCCTTTTTATTGTGACAAACATAACTTTTGATAGATTCCATCAAATGCTCTTGGTGTAACAGTTTGACAACATTTTCAGAATCACCCAACATGATTTTATATTCGAACAGCACCCAAAACCAGCTATTTCAAAGTACTTCGGGTTGGTTTACGAATCTATTTTATTCATATTTTTTATACAATACATATATTTTTAATTATTTAAGAACAAGTACAAATTAACAAATTTTAAATATTTTCACTTGTATTTTTAAACTGATGTTATTAATATACATTTCAATTATTTTATCAATTTTTCATTGCAGCCGTACGATCACTTTCTCGAAGCCTTCAGCAATCACCAGAGTACATTTTGATGCAAGTAGTTGACAGCTTGTCGATGGTAAAAGTTGAAGAACTGAAACTTCTGATCTAAGAATCTCAGCGCCATGGAGAATTCGTGACGTTCTCACCTACATTTATGCGAGGCTTTCTTTGAATGGAATAATTTTTGGGAAAAAAAAAGGTAATTTTATGGGAAAAGAATAACTTTTTTATATCTCAATGCTTTATTTTTCAGTGAATGTAAAATAAAAAGAAGGTGAGGTACATAATTTCCTTTCTCCCTCTCTATTCAGAAATGAATGGTAAAAGGAGGAGATGATTTTTATTTCTTTTTAGTTTATTTATATTTTAAATGTTTTATAAATAATATACATGTTTAAAAGCATTAGGAAAATATACTATTAAAATATTTTAATTTATATTTATATATATATTATAATTTTATCTTTACTTTATTTTTTTGCTTATCTAAATAAGTGAATATATTTTTTTACTTATTTAAAATAACATGACTTTTTATTTTATTTTTCACTGTATATATAAATATTTATGTCACTTCATTGTCCAAACAAAATATAAGTTACTAATTATGAACATTATAATATCAATTAATTATTAAAATCACAGTAACTATTATAATTAGATGGGACTTCCATTCAACAACTTTTTTTCTGATACACTATGAAATTATAATTGATGAAAGTCACAATAAAAATCTAACTAGTTAGTATTTTTAGGATCTAATTAAGGAAAAACAAAACTTATTAACAAATACTTTATAAAAATAAATTAAAATATGATAAATATATTTTTAATAGAAATTTTGATATATTTTTTTTTAAAAAAAGAACTAGTTTTTTTTAAAGGCTCTAGTTAGCATTTTCTTGATATTTAAAGTACTGAATTTTTGTGTATAAGCGTACATGATTATGATACCATGTAAATAAAAAATATTTTACAAATGCATTTTCCAACCTTTGTCCTTTCTCATTTGTCAAAGCTCTTTTGTTAATTCGTACTGTGGTAGTTAAGGGTGTTGATAAATAATTGGTTTAATTCAATGAATTTGATAAATTTAAATCAAATCAATCAAACTAATTTGATTAGTTGGTTCATTTTATTTTAAGTTTGACCTGCAACTAGTTTAATTTCTTATTTTTATCATTTTAAAACTTGAACTAAATTGATAATCTCTTATTTTTTATTTCCTTGAATCTTAACTTTTTATATATTTTAGATTTCAATATCTAAACATTCCCTCTATTTTTTATTTTTTATTTAAGTTGAAGTTGTTACACGATAAAAATGGAATTGCAGCATTGATTTGAAAGTGTACTAGAAAGGAAGAAGATCTAAATGAAAATATGAGATCCTGCTTTAGATTCTCTCTTAATTTACTATTCTTTGTTTTCCTTCCTATTATGGACATGTAATCTACTATTGATAAGCATATACAAGAACATTAACATCGTTACATCATTACTTAGCACGCATCATCATAAGTCTTGTAAAAAGAATTGTTTTTAAAAATGACACATTATTTATAACTGTTCATAAAGAGTAGCTTTAATTTAAAATAGCAATTAATTTTCTATAAAGAAAAGTCACTTAAGTTGTTTCTAAAGTAAGTCAAGTTAGTTTTAAATTAAGTAAATTTGTATTATAAATCTTAAAATATTTAGTCATTCATCATTTTAATTTCAATCATTGCCAAAGATTAATTGCTATACTGAATATGTTGATTTAAAATGCTAAATATCGTTTCCACCGAAATAATATCAATAATATGCTAAATATCATATAATAACATGCATCACAATTAATCATAACAGTAACAACTAACTTGATTAAAAACTGATAACTTTTCTCAAAATTGGTATTTGCATCTAAAACAACTTCAACCAATCAAATTGGTTGTTGCAACTCTAAATAAATAAGCCCAATTTCTCCTTCTCCTGGATATTAAAAAAAAAGGGTTATTTTTCTTTCTTCTTCATTGTGTGCTTGTGAAAAATGATGAACTGCCTTGAAATGTTGGAGAAGGAGAAGAAATTGGAATTCTTTATATTTGAGATTGCAGGACCAACTCTACTGATGGAAGAATTTTTATAAACCAAATTGAATAATTATTGAAGAATTTTTTTCCAAATTTTTATATATAATAAATTCTAATAATTTTTTATTAAATATTATTCTTAACAAATTTGTTATTATATTTTTTAACATCGTACATATAAAATTAATTCTAATAAAAATTTTCTAAATACAATTTAAAAGTAATAATTATTAGTCAATGATAGTTTTAATTCTTAAGTGATGTAAAATACTATAATTAATTTTGATAAATTTTTATTAAATAAAATTCATAATTAATTTATTATTTTTCATTTTTAACATGTATCAACATATTTTCTAACTATTCATGTCACCAATGTGGTATGTAATAACTTTTTCTAATAATGTAACATTTATTTTATCAATTATATAAGTGACTAATTATTTTAAATCTTAATAATAATAAATTTTGTTTTAAATATATTGAGAAATAAGTAAGGGTAGAATGCAATATAAGAGTTGACACATGCGGCATGGTTTGATGGTTTACCACCAGACTCAATTTATTCGGATTCAAAACAATTACGTATAATTGTATACGGAGGAGCTTAAACCTTTTCCCCACAGCATATCTAATAGCGAAACCAGCTAAGAAAGGTCCACATTTACCCCAAACAGATGCCACACCTGTAATCTCATCAAAATCATGTGATGTGCGAAGAAACCTTACTTATGTGTGTCACTCCAACCAAAACTGACAATGTTAACGCGACAAACATAAACCAAAAATGGAAAATTACATTCATAAAATTCTTCCAGGAACACCACACCTAATACCAACCACAAATAAACCGGCATTATATTTTGATATTGAAATAATCCGGGTCAAAGTGGTGCAACCGTACATAACCATCTTCACCTCCACTTGAAAAACTACAAATAAATAAATAAATATGAAAGGGCCGTAAACAAACAAGAGAAACCCCGAGATGGTTAATCAGCACTCTATCAATAAAGTGCACGAGGAAACTACTAGAAATTTCGAGAGATATAATTATAATTGAAAAATATATACCAAACAATGGATAAAATGTCACACAAATCAAATGAAGAGCTACAATCACAACACATGATTGAAATCACAACATAGTAATCATAAATTTGTCGATTTACTACATAGATTGTCCTATGCAAATAGGTTGTCTCTTTAAAGTCATTCCATAATAATTTTAATTATATAATACAGAGAACAAGTACAATATTTAGCATAAATTAAAAGTTCTTTCTAATTTGAAGGGAAAATGATATTATTTGGCAACAGACAAGTGAATGTTGATAATTTCGTCAGTTTGTGATCAATGACGAGATCAACACTAGTTTATATCATATTATGCATTCTTCCTATATCCAAATGCCATCACAGTAACTACTATACATAACAACTACAGGGTCCTTCATTCGTGTAAATGGTCATCTCCATAACCAAATGGTGAAATGTATACATATATTTATAATTATACAAAATTTGTTTTGATTGATTAATTTATCTGACCCCAGACAAGGCAAGATATTAACATTTTAAAGAGTTGTGTGAAAGAAATGGCTCATTTTCACTATACACAGTAAAAGGTTTAACATAATCATGGGTGTCAGCTTCTCCAACGAATGGTAGGCTTCAATGATTAAAAGTACGTATGATGCCACACAAAAGGGAGGCGAAGAACACAGAATATTCCATCAGGGTTAAAGGCCAATGCATTAATTGGTCCAGAATGCCCTTTTACACCTCCAATTTCTTCTTGAAAAATCTAAACAAATGAAAATACCAAATAAACTGACATTCAATATTGATAGAGAACACAAAATAGTATAGGAAGAAAAAATTTACCTTATCAAAAAATTTCGCTTCAAACTTGCCAGCGCGATGATCAGTAGTTGTAACAGCTGATGCATCCTGACCACCTACAATTACCACCTACACACAGAGCATGGAATTCAGAAAATCATACAACAACAATATGACCCAAATAAAATGGAGGAAGGAAACTAAAGCAGATAGAATACCATCATAAGTGCTATCAATGACAAAAGGTTTGGAAGTGCATTTATTAAGTGAATTAGTGAGCAATTGGGATGTGCAACAATTGTGAAAGTGGTTTAAGGGGAATAAAGCTGTACCAAGAAAGAAAGGGGCTAGGAATGTTTTTAAGGGGCTTCCTAAAACCATTCCTAGCCCCTTAAAAACATTCCTAGCCAGTGATGTTAGAGTCTTTTCATGGCCAGATTCCTTGTCTGACTCTTTAAGTAGTTTTCCAGTCTGCAAACAAGCGAATGAGAATGGATTAATAGTGTAGGTAAATTGGAAAGGAAGGAAAGAAGAGGAGTGCTGTGTGATGGAAGTGAAGTCACCTCAGAATCCCAAATCCGAATGACAGCATCTTCACCGGCACTAATAATGGTATTGTTGAGGGGTCCCCAAATGGCTCTATTTATTCTTCCCTGAGGGCCCTTAATGGCAATAAGAGATTCCCCAGTCTCATAAAGCTAGAGGTTGTGAGTGAGGAAACAAAATGAGCAATGAGAAGGAGCATACGATCTGTGGAATCTTTGGCAATGCGTTTGAAGTGGATTGCAGAAGGCAATTACATAAAGGGGTCAGTAGTGATAACTACAAGCTTATCACCGACGGCGAAATCAACAGACCTAGCCGGGGAATCAAAATTGAAAGCGCAGGAGAATAGGAGATCGCCGTCCCTGTTGTATTTGAGGAATGTTAATGGCCGCTCATGGCCTTCCATAAAAAACGGCCTCATCTTCCTCCTTCTCTCTACTCTCCACTTCCAACTTACAAATTAGGGTTCATTCTCATGGCTTCTTGTACGACGACCACCATCCTATATCACACGGCATGATCAAACGGTTCCATTGCCTGTAATTTATACACTGATCAAATTTCAAGTAATTACTAGTAAACATACTCGCCGGTGCACATGCAATTGCTTAGTGAATCAAACGGTTCCATTGCCTACAGTTTAATTTTTTTTATTAAATTGTTTTGTTTAAAAATAATTTTAAATATTATATTTAAAATATTAAATATTTTATATTATAAAAAATTGTGAATTATAATATATGTTTTTATCGTTTTAAAACTAAATTAATTTAATTAAATACTGTATACTTTATTAGTTTTTTTAAAAATATATATTTAATATTATTGAATGGATAATAAAATTATTAATCATTATAAAATTTAAAGAAATTAATATATTAAGTAATTTATTAAATACGTATATACAATTGCACGAGTTTATTTATATCTTTTATTGAATTATTTTTATAAAATAGTTAAAAAATAATATTTAAATATAAAAAATAATGTACTTTATATTATTATTAGTTTAAAAATAAAGTAGCTTACAAAACTATGCATATAAATACAATGTATATATAATATTTTTATTTTTATTTTTATGATTACATGACCATTAAATAGTTTTAAAAAAATTAAATCTAATTAAATTTCAGTTATTTTTTATGAATTTTAATAAATATGTATTAATTATAATTTAAATAATATATATAATATTTAATATAAATATAAATATGTAAAATATTAAATAATAATTTTTAGTGAATTATACGTAAATATATAGATTAAAAATAAATTAAATATATTAAATAATTTGTTCAAGATCCACGTGTATTATATTGTTTTAAATTTGTATTGAATTAGTTTGTTAATAAAATTAAAAATTGTATTTTAAATATAAAAAAAATATATTTTTTAGTGAATTATAGATTGATAAATAGAAATAGATAGATAAAATGATATAAAGTATATCGTTAAATAATTTTTATATATAATTATATTTTTGTCTTTATACTTTAATATAATAATTTTGGTCAATTTAATTTAATGACTTACAGTAAATTTTTTAATTGTTTAATTCTTAAGATTTTTATTCTAAAATTTTGTTTAATAATTAATAAAAATATAAAATAAAATGCATAAAATATAATAAAAATTTTAATTTTAGTGTAAATAAATTAATTTAAACATTTAAAAATTATAAATATTAAAAATAAATAATTAAAATTAAAAAAACTAAAATTACTTTCATATTAAATTAGAAGAACGATTAAGCCTAACTTTTAATACTTACCAAAATGATGTTCACCAGTAGCTTTGCATAATAAAAAAATATATTGTCATTTAAAATTGTTTATTTCTACTCCACTTAATTTATTTTTATGTAAAATACTTTTTTACTTATTAATTAAATTGATAAATTTATTTAAATTTTAAATGATAAATCTTCGTAAATTTTCAAATGTGAATTAAATATTAGTGTAATTTTTGGTAAAAAAAAGTTAAAAGAGATAAAAAAAAATGGTAAAGGATGACAATGAAAATTTGAAAATAAGTTTAATAGTTTTTTTTAATATCTAATAAATATATTTATAGATTTGTTTTTTATAAGTTTTAACATAAATTAAAAATATGTGTATAAAAATAAATAAAAATGTGTAAAAAAATTATATAAATTAAATAAAAACACATTAATAATATAATATTATATACATGAACGTTGAATAATTTAAATAAATAAATAAATAAAAGAATGAATGGGAGAAATTTGGCGCGGAGACAGGACAGGGAAAGGGGGAGTGTGTGTTAC
This sequence comes from Abrus precatorius, assembly GCF_003935025.1. NCBI lineage: Eukaryota > Viridiplantae > Streptophyta > Magnoliopsida > Fabales > Fabaceae > Abrus > Abrus precatorius. Next base: position 26,450,451 of record NW_020874292.1, on the reverse strand, counting down.
AGACAACAAGCGGTGGGTGAGTGTCAGTCTCCACACGTAACCGACGCAACCAACACCTTCTCTCTCTATTTCTATTGCTTTCTTCTTAGTTCTTAGTTCTTACCCACACACACACAAACACATGCGTTGTTATTGTTAACATGGCTACGGAGCTTCTCCAAATTCAACCCTCTCAACTCACTTTTGTCTGTAAGTATTCTATTTTCATCCTCCATTCATTTCCACTTCTCACTCTCTCTCCCCTTAATTTCCAGTTGAATTGAAGAAACAGAGTTCATGCTTACTTCATCTCGCAAACAACACTCCTCACCATGTTGCCTTTAAGGTTAAAACGACGTCGCCCAAGAGATACTGCGTCACGCCAACCATCGGCATCATCAACCCACACGCAACATCTCATTTCACTGGTAATTATTACTCTTTATATGAATAATCGCCTATTACTCTTATTATCTCGGTTAATATATGCTCTGTAGTTACTATGCAAGCTCAACGCACAACACCACCTCACCTGCTCTGTAAAGACAAATTCCTCATTCAAAGCACCGTTGTCCCCTTTGGAACAACCCAAGACCAAATCTCTTCTCACCTGGTCAGTGGCACTCAACTTACGCTTATGTTCTTTTTGTCTCACACATCTTATGATGTCGTGTCCTTAAGTTAAATAATTCGAAAATCTTTCACTTTCGCAGTTCCTCAAAGATAGTGGCAAGCGCGTTGAGGAGAAGAAACTAAGGGTCGTCCTCATAACCCCACCCTCTTCCCCTGTAAATGCAGAACTCGAGCATCAAAACCTCCCTCCCCCTCTTTCAGTGAGTCTCTAATTGCCAGTTACATGTGTGACACTGAGAATCAGAAGCATTTCAATACAATTCAACATGCTAGAAACTATGCCTTTGGTGCAATACTATAGGCGTTGTTAGGATCGTTCTCTAATCAGAATTGGAGCACCTCCATAATTTGACTATATAGTAAGGTTGACATTTAAGGTCGGCCCATTTTATCAATGTGAAACTCCAATTCTGATTGGAGAACGATATTTATGGCACTGCATTTTAATTTTTTTTCCCCCTTTTCTAATGTGCTACGAGGATATACAATAAAAATCTATATACAACAGGATTTTATTAAAAATTACATAATTTAATGCATTAAAAATGTGGATTGTCTCATTAGTTACATGTTAGAAAAGGCTTTGATTGAAATATGACTTACTCTCTCACGTTGTTTTGTCCTTTTTAGCTGGTTTTTGAGGGAAAAAGTCCGGAAACAGCTCAGGATATGGAGGAGGAAACTGTTTCAAAGAGTGTTGAGAAGGTGGGTGGCATGAAGCAGGCAAATGATGCTGCCAAGTTGACTTTTACTGAGGGTTCCGAGGAATTGAAATTGAGGCTGAATGTAATGGATTCAAAGCTAAGCGAGGTCCCTGCTTCTTAACTTTGATTAACAGTTATCTCATTGTAACTTTGATATCAAGTTTCATATTCTATCTGTTGGTTGGTTGTACTTTCATATGACTGTGATACTCTCAAGTTTTGCGGCCGGTGCCCAAATATTTGAACTTGAATTATACTTTGAACTGCGAGGGGAATTGATGGAGAAATTGAATTGAAGAAAATTATGTTTAACCTGTCTAGTGTCTACTATAAATAACTTAGGATTTTGCTTTATTTAGAAGAAACAAGGCTGGCGTAAGACTTTTTTTTAGTTCACAGTGAACCAAAAAGGGAAGTTGATGCCAACTCAAACACCTCCATTATCATTGAAATTATTTTTTTTTATCACTTCCGTGTATTTATGACTGCCTACTGCCCAATGCATAAGGTTGTAAAATACTTATGCAATATCATTTTGCTTTACAAAGATGTTATCTCAGCATAGGGTTCAATTCCTTAAATTAGTAATCAGTTCCTTGGATTGCTTGCAATTTGACCTTTTTAATATTTTTCAACTCAAAGATGGAAGCAACCAACAATTAGTTATCATTTTTGCAGGCTGAAAGAACCATCATCAATCTGAATGAAGAGAAGCGCAGGAACACCCAAGAAAAAAATTTGCTCAAGCAAGAGTTGGTAGGTACTTTTATTTTATTGATGCATCCGTCAATTTAAAATCTAAAATCTTCATGAATTCCATTTTTCATGTTCAGTAGCCCCTTTTCATGTTGAATTGGAACAATTGAGGCAGTACAGATCAACATAATAAAAAAGTAGGGAATAAAATGCCAATAGAAATGTAGATTTTTTTCATTCATCTCACACCGTTCTACTTGCCTGTTTAAAGTAAGATCTAAACATAAAAGGTGAGTGGCTTTTGTTTTAGCATCAATACTATATGAATAATCTCCAGATGCGATAACTTCTAAAACTTTTATGAATAATCTCCAGAACTCTTTCCAACATAATTTCTTGCTTGCAACTGCAATAGAACTAAATGTATGGCGATTAACTTGGTAGGGACTAATAACTACTATATGTTTTTCATATAAGCAAATCATCAGTCACTTTCAATGAACAATAAATTTGCATTTCCCTGTCTTGTTAAACAATTTAATTGTGGAATATTCATATTCAAATATTGTTATATAGTGGATATTACTGTGATGTGAAGGCGCAAACCAGAAGTAGAGGTTTCTGTGGAATGCTTCATCTCTTTGTTGCATGAAACCTTAACTTCGTTTTAAAGTTTTGTCAATTTTTAGTTACTGAATGACCACTTTCAATATTTGACAGCCGTTTCTGAATTTTCTTTATTAGGAGATGCTGAAGAGGACAGTCAATATGAAAAGAGCTCAAGGGGGCTTTCCGTTACTGTTTGTTTGTGTGGTTGCGCTTTTCAGTGTGGCACTCGGATATTATATTCACCCATAAGGGGGAAATATGTATAATATCAGACATTCTAAAATCATGGAGTTCTTAATGATTCGATAGAGGGCAACTCGTGAATTGTGATGGTAACACTCAAGAAATGTCAATATGTGATACGTGTGATATGATATAGAAACCTTTCTGAAATGCATGTAAAGTGAACTACATCTCTAGAGAAGCATCATATCCGGCCATCTGATAATTGACTTCACATAATTGACCAGAATCATAAATTTGTATTGAAGCACTTTTTTTTTTACTAAAACTTTGAAAAAAATTTATATAAATCTTTGAAAATAGAAAATAATGTGACAGTTTTTCTAAAAATAAATAGCCCTTTAATTTTTCAACCTTTTTTAGTCTTTTTTCCTTCTTCAAATTTTAAACAAAACAAGTCGTATATAATGTGCCGACGCAATGTGAGGGTTTCGGCCCAAACGTGGCCTGGGTCATAAACGGGAACGAGCCATGTACAATGAGTATAAAAGCTTACAAAATGTAAATGGACTATCCATGCATCAAAGTTGCTCCTTAAATTATTTATATATTAACAAGTGTAAATTTTTTTATAATGTTATTTTATAATAAATTATCATGATGAATTATTAACTTTTGTAATAATTATTTTAAGTTATAATATAATAAAGTTTAATTAGTTGACTGTATACAAATTTTACATTAATAATAATTGATGGTTATATATTAGAATTAAACTCAATTATAAATTATAAATATTAATTAGTTTAGTTATTAATATAAGTATTATTTTGATTCTTAAAATTACAAAACAACAATTATTTTAATATTTGATATCAAGTCATGGTTATTTATTTTTAAAATTTAAAAAAGAGGATTAAAATGTATAATTTAATTGAAATAATTGATAATGAAAAACAATTTACATTTTTATTTAATTATGCATTACTACATTAACAAATTTTAATAATTTTTATAAAAATTAATTTAAAAATTATATTTATCATATATTGTAAGTAATTGAAAAAACAATAATTGTATGTAAAAAATTAAGCTCTAAAATTTTCTAATGATTTCATAAATTAAAATGATACTATCTTTGTTCTTATTTATTTCTTACTATTATTTTATTAACATCATTTTATCTAAAAAAACATTTATACTATTTAAGTAATTTAAAAGAAAAAATATACTAATATAAATAAATTAAATAATTAATTTTGATAAAATTATTAAATTTTATCTATTTGTATAATGGTAATTTTTAGTCAGGTAAATAAGAATGGGTAGTATTTGATAATTTGAAGAAATAAATTGACGATGACTCGCTGATAATTTTTAATTAGTAGGGTGGTGTAAATGGAGGGAAGGCATGGCATGCGCAAATGAGATTAAGACTAGTAATAAAAAAAGCAAGTGATGGTACAGTATGGTGCAGAGCGCGTTGGACAAGCAAAAACGCTTGTAATGCATACGCACCACTGAAACTCGCTTCTTCAAAGCTCTTCCTATTTTTGGCCTCTCCCTCTTCTCCCCGGAAAGGAGAGGAGAGGAGAGAAAAGTATATACATATATCAGATTCCACCAATATTACCCTAAACTTCATTCAAATATTCAATTCCTCTTATCTGTCTTCTAGGGTTTCTCTTCCGCCATTGCCGCCCTCACCTCTAGCTCCATCGCACTCTTCTCTACAGGCATTGCTCCCACATCATCTAATTTCACTCCGATTCCCTTATTCCTTCTCTCTTTTTTAAGGTTCTTTTCGCTCTCTCGCCGAATCCGTTGTTTCTCACTTCGAGGTAAGGCTATTCTCTGTTTACGATCTTTTCCGATTTGTTTCGCGAATGCTTGTTTGCTGTGTGCCCTGGCTTCCTTCATCGTTGTCTCTCGCGTTTCGTATTTATCATTCGTTTTGTATCGCTCGCGATTCGTTTGCTCTGTCGTATTAATTTCGTGTGTTGCTTCTAGAATTGACAATTCTACGTTCGTCGTTGTTGAAGGTTTATTGTTTTTGCTTCTCAATGGTATGTTCCCCGGGAAGTGGGAGAATGGAGGTCATGGCAAGACATCTGGCTGCTGGGAGTTATTCTCAGAGCATGGCAGGTAGACGGAGACCCTAGCTCTTAGGTTTTCTTAGTCATGGTTATTACGTTTGTGGTTTGCCTGACATTGTTTGATGGATTTATGTATTTATATATGTTTCACGGAACTTAATACTGAGTACTGTCCCTGTTGAATTTATGGATTTTATTTTATTTTTTCTATTTCTGATTAACATCTTTTGTCCTTGCATGGCATTGGAAGATGACTTTGCCCGTCAGAAGTCAGCTGCTGAGTATATTTGTAGAGAACTACGTGAGGCAGATGAAGCAAATTTGCTTCATGAAGAAGGTTGTCTTAATCTCTCTTTTTTTTGGTTGAATCAACATTTTTTAATTTAATGTGTGGATAGTCCCAATTATATGTTATTTATTTAAATTTATAATTTATTTAGTTCAATATGATTTAGTTTTCACTTAAAGGTGATGACTGTCACATGCTGACAAATGGATTGGGGGGGGGGGTGCTTCGTCAATGTGGAACTGCCTATTATGGTTGTACTTGTATCTTTAGTTTTCATGATATTGCTCTTCAGCTTTAGCTTTCTAATTTCTATTATTGAGTTTGCTTGATTTCATGAGCATAACTCTTAATTTGCTTTCCTTTTCCAGTCTTATTTTATTTTCTGCATACTATCTTCATTGTTTAAAATGTTGCTTAATATTTTTCATATCACAGATATGCATGTCTATGGTGAGAGGCCCATGGCTGATTCCTTGCAGCTGGTAAGGTTTGCCTCTTGTTTCTATTTTTTCTTTTGTGCTAGTGGACTAGTATTCTTGTTCTTCTTCCCAAGTGTGTTGCTTAAACCTTTCGTGAGGTTTCCTTATTGGTATTGGGGTTACATGAATTCAGTGGATCCATGATCCATCACAATGTTACTGGGTATAATGGGATAATAGTTATAGCCTGTCATTGCTTCCTTATGTTTAGTATACCTTAATTATGGAAACAGTAGTTATTGATACATCTATACTGAATAATTTTTGCTTTCTTACTGAAGTATTCATCAGAAGGGTGCAGTAGCTCATCAGACATAGTTTGGACTGGAGACATTTTCTGCTTTTAAAATAAACTTTGTAAATATTGGAGTTGATTAAGATATTATAAATATCTTCATCTGCAGGCTTTAGCTGGTTGCGAAATATAATCTAAATCAATTCATTTAACTAATTATTTGGTATCCTTTGTGAGGTATGCTGCAATGTTTGCAAGAAACCAATCAAGGACAGCCAATTTGCTGCTCATGCAGGTCTGGTGGCCTCTTTTCTATTTATTTTAAAACTTTAGATCCTTATATAATATCTTGAGGCTTGCCAACCAGTTACACATGGCTTTGTGTGCTCATAAAATTTATCTGTTAGTTTCCAAATATTCATTTACACATTGACCTTTATATATTGCTGGATTGCTACCACTTTCTCTTTTTGGTCCTCTTTTGTTTCAAAAAAGATACTTATATTCAATCCTCCTCGTTTTTTCCTCCCGTCCCCCCTTCCATTTTGCCAGAACTTTGTAGGTCATTAAAGCTCACAGAACAAACTACATTGGAGCTTGATGGCAGTACAGGGAATCGAAAACCTCCTAGGAAAGAAAAGAAAAAGTTATCAAATTCTTGTGCGAGTATCCTTACATTTAGAATTAATTAGTCACTTGCAAATTCTGTTTGGATCTATGTTCATACCGTCAGATTTTTTCTTACCTAGTATAATTAAGTATTTAGTACTTTAATCTTGTTCTCATTATTTTTTGAAGATACTTCACAATAATCACTTTTTGAAATTTGTAATTTGGATTTCTTGAATGTGATTTTCTCTTTAAATGGGAGTCCATTAGTTTTTCTAAATACATTCTAATGATAGGTTGTTGTAACATTACTTTTTGTGCCTCATAACCCCTCATAGACCAAGCTACTGCAGCTGGGGAGCGGAGAAGGTCTGAGTCTACGGATAATATTGACACTGCTGTGTCACAGTCCCACTTGAACTGTCAAATCAGAGTGACTCCCTTTTCCAATGAGGTAAAAGGTAAAAGCCCAAACATTTGTGAGTTCCCTTTTTCTAATTTATTGAAATTCTCACTCAGAAGTTGATGCTTGGCTTTCTTATACACATCTTTTAACCAAGATTGCTACTTGTATTAAGTTTTGCTAAGGTTAAATTAATTTGTCAATTATTTGTTGGGCAAATAAAAGCATCTAGGTGTTAGTCTGATTTTTAAGCTAATTGATGCCATTTTGGTCACTTGTGTTAGCTTTCACTTTGACCCTCCCCAGCAACCCAATAACATAGTTGCGCCCTTGCATAAATTTTTGGAACTAAAAATTAGACTTATATTATATGTGTGCATGCAGAAAACAATATTATACCTACGTATTTCTTGGTAAATTTTCTTTGCTTTCAGATTTAACTATAAACCTCTGGTAATATTGGTCACAAAGATTTTTTTTTTTGACAAATATTTAAGTTGATAGTTTAGACAATTAATTTTGTAAGTCAGGACAGATTTAATCCCTTCTTATCTTTTTTTTTTCTTGTAGGGTTGAATGTATATCTCAAATTTGTTATCTTAGAGTAGAATTTTACTTTCTAGATATGAATGTCTGTTATGCCATACCCTTGATGTGCTAATCATTTTGAATTTTTTTTTCATTTTTGTTCCAATTTCCTTAGGACACTCAACTTGTGTAGATGCAGCATCTGTGATGGATGGTACTGGAATTAATCCTGGAAATAGAGATCATCGAGCTTCTGTAATGCATCCTCCAATAAAACGTCATAAACTGTATGGTTTCTTAGTTCATCTGATATGTGCACACACACATGTTGTAGTATGGCTATTTTGGTATCATTGTCATTGATCTTGTGCCCTGAAAACTTACTGATGTTTGGAGGATTCTCTTGATTTTGGATGTGCCTCAACTAGCAGAAAATGAGCATAATTAATATAAAATGAATCTCATTTCTTGCTGATTTCCTCCACTTCTCTCCTTTCCCTTGGTATTATATTATTAAGGGTGTGTTGAGATAAATTAAATTTTTGTTCAATACTTTTATTCCACAAGTGTCTTTTTGGCTTGGGATCTATGTTTGTCATTTCATTAGTATATGTTACCTTTACTGAAACAGGATGAACTATGATTAGTGTGCTTGCCCTAATTGTAATTGTTGTGTAAATCTTGATTACTTATTACTAACTATATTATCCCATCTATAATGTTAATTCACTTATTTGCTTAAAAATTAAGTTTGGAATTCAATATTTCTTCCCATTTCTTGTGACTTCGGATCATCCCTCTTAAATTTATCTCCAATCTATTATGTTTATTGCAGGATAGCAAGCGCATATTTACCTGTACTAGAAAGCCATGGAGCAGAATCTGGAGTGACAAAAACTGTGAGTTTCACAGATGGAATTACTCGTAAGTGTGCAATTTTGTGTGCTGTAAGTCATTTGTTCTTGCAGTTTTTTCCTTGTAGGTTTTGGCTAATGAGTTAGAGCTTGAAAAATAAAAGCTGTTCTTGATGTATGAACACAATTATCAATTTGTTTCCTTCATATCTCATTATTTTAGATGCACTAGAACAGGAGCATGTATATTTTGAAAACATCTTAGTTTGAACAGAAGAGAGATTGAATGCCAGAAAATCAATCAATACTCAAAAGAGGTAGCATGAAAGCTAAACTTTCCTTTTCAAAAAATTACAATTAGATAAATATTCTTTTAATCAAATCAAGTTCTGCTTTCATAAATTTAACCTTGTATTCAAGTAGTTGTCATCTCCATATATGCCCAAAGTTAAAATTCTCCAATCAATGGATCCATCTAATAAGAAATATTGTGTTCAAATGTAAAAGTACATTTCATACTTTTAAAATTCTTTATATCTGGAAATTGAAGGTTATCTAAATTTTTATTGGGAAACTACTTGACAATTGTTTCATAATATTCTTTATAGATGCCATCAAAGGCCTTCTTTGTTGGCTGTTTGGAGCAAATGAATTGTAGTTTTTCATAGATTTTTCTTGTTATATTCTACTTTTTACCCAAAAAAAAAAAAGAAAGATAATAGTGGAATTGATTTTTTTTTCAATTTATTTGCAATTGCATTTTTGTTGAGACTGTGCAGACTTTGTTTCTTGTAACTTTGGGCATTAATGATAACTACTGTTACTTTTAATGTATTATGCTGTTATCTCTTTGGGGGTTTGGGGCCTGGCCATGCAACAAATAACCTAATTACTTTTCTTTATTGCATTTAGGCAAGGATTTTCCTGAAAGAACTATTTCAGAACATGGAGATCCTAACCATAAAAACCTTGGCCAGGTTCATGTGCAACATCAACACACAATGAAAAATGGTATAAAGGAATTATATATTTTTGTTTTGAGAGTTATTAACCTTTTAGCAACTGTTGTGAAATGGAAGCTATAGCTCATTTATTTCCTTTGATTCATTAGTTTTGAGTGCTTCTAATATGACTTGGTGTTGGTACAACACTTGTATGTTTTTGTTGAATTAGATTTTCCTGCACCCCTTGCTACAAAGATATATTATTCTCAGAGGACCAATCGATTGCGTGCCACAATTCGTCATCTTTTCTTCCAGAACTTAAGTGAGCAATTGTGTACTGATGTTGTATGTCCAAAGACATCAGATGCAGAGATGGTTGCATTCCAACATTCATCTCAGAGGAACCCTTCATTTGATCAAGTGACCAATGTGCACAATGATGAGGTATGACATTCTTCATTCTTATTTGAGCCTGTTTATTTGAATTCTAGGTTGAGTCTTGTGACACAAGTTATGTGGTTCAAAGTGTTAGATGTACACATCAGACAGATATAATTTAATATTAAAATTTTGTTTATTCTAGATCTAAATATATTTTAGTCTTTTGGTCATTAAAAAGATCATGCTCTGCACTCTACTTGCTTGCTATATAACTTTCTGTCTGAATGCTAAAGGTAGAAATACCTGCCATTTCCCCCTCCCCCAAAAATACCCACCAAGAAAAAAATTGTAGTTCCATTCCAAGGTAACTGACTCTGATTATGTGCTTGTTTTTTAAAAACAGAGCTGCACTCCTGCTCAAAAATCTGATCATGCAAAAAACTCAGAAATTTGCTTGCTAAAAGCAGGAGGCCTGCCAAGTGGTGGCTTGTCAAATCAGTTTCTTCTTGATAATGTTTCAAGGCCTGCAGCCACTCATGTTGGTTTGACAAGAAGCAACTTTCTTCCAACTTCTTTTTCTTTTGCAAGCAACACAGGTAACCTTTTATTAAGTTGTCTTTTTATTTTTATTGTTATAGTAAGCTGCATGTGCCAATTATAGCATATGCTAAATTCAGAGAAGAAAAGGAAATCATCAAAAGATTGTCTCTAATTACATGACTGATGGTGGATTCACTATATTTTGACTGAGCTTAATAGTGTCGTCTGATCTATGTAGCCAACTTCACTTCCTGGGATAAAATTTAGTTGTTGTTGTTTGTTATATAGTGGATTCACCTGCATTTTGGTGGTAACTGTGATATGACTAGTTGAAGTTCAAGCTTTGGCATGAGGAAAACAATTGCTGCAGTGATACTCATTGCATTTAGATAAGCCATATAGCATGTTTTTACTTGTCGTACCTTTTCTTTTTCTGTCTGTCTTGTTATTTTAATTTACACTATGATGTTTATGGTAATAAGTTGTTAGTAAGAGTGATGTGTTTTGTTTTGTAGGAAATCCACTGAGAACAATGCAGCAATCAAATGGGAGTGTTCCTGTTATTTAGTAACCTTGGTGGGATTTTTTTGCGTAGGTGAAGTACAGGTAACCAATACAAGAGGTTAGGATTTAGCTCCTTTTTTGAAGCTGATAAAGTAAATTACTGAAATTGTTTATCCTGTCATCTGCTTTGTAAATGAAAATTTCTTTCTTTTATACAATGGATGGAAATGAAGAAATTGTTGATTCTATATCATTTAAGTCAGGGTACTTTCTCTTCTCTGTTATCTATTCTTTAACTTGTATGCTGTTAGTCAGGCTCATTGCATAGCAGATTTGCATCATTCTTGATATTTCAAGGTTTCACAATACAAGAGTATATTTCTTGTAATTGGACGTGAAGATTTTACGTTGTTATCAGCTGTTATGGGCTTGGTTATCTATATAATCGGTTGATAATCAGACTAAAACATCATATGATTCTGTTGAGTCTGTTTCTCCAGTTTCTTTAGAAAGCATTCTTCTTGAGATAATCTGCTACCTTATTTATCCAGGATCACAGAAATGCTAAATTAGTAAGTCCTATTACAGTTTTGTATTTGTTTTCTGAGGATTCTGAAAATTGTATCCAAAAGTAACCAGCCAGGCAAGTATCTCTCTTTTTTGGTTTGTTCAGTCCATTCCTTGTATGGTCAGGGCCAGGTATCAGGTATTAACCATGGATAAATGATTGTGGTATTTACGGGTTTGTGTTTTCACATTTCCTGTTTAAACTAAAGGCCTATCTCTCAATTTTGTACGACTCTTCCAAATTTTCAATAGTTGTGTCAAGTCGTTTTTACTCTTGAATTTATTTTGGACTAGCAAAGAACCGCATCGCTGCAAATTATGGTACGTAAATGAAATTGAGAATTTATGATGGGCATTTGAAAATTCGGTTGAGTATACTTGGATTTAGAATGTATTTTTTGTTTAGAGAAAAGTTAGTATTATCAGAAATAGAGTCCGCATCGGTCACTGGTCTTTTTTGCAATTTCATGCCTGAAATGAACACTGAAGCATATTCATAAATGCTATGAATATTCACCACATTCTCCTTATCTGTCGAAGTTTAAATAGGAGTGGAGAATTGGTGCTCCAAATCACTGTGAAATCGAGTATTTATTTCAAACTTTTTATATTATAGGGGAGGGGTGTTGTTTGGGATGGCAATTGGTAAGGAGTCAATCGCAAATAATTTCATTAAGTGGTCCTGTCCTTGTGCGTGATGGCGGTAGACATGGACTGGTTTGTCTCTAATGGGGAGAATTGTCCATACTTGATGCGTATCTTTTAATATCTAAAAGCACTTTCTTTATGCTTTCTGGAAAAAAAATATCAACAGATGTATGAAGTTAGATAAGATGGCATCATATGACTTGCTGGCGCAAGACTGATTGCAACTAAGCGAATGTTTCGTTGGATTTATTTTGGAAACACGTCTTAAACGTGTTGGAGTTTAAGTGGTCATTAGGATATGCTTAAATAGTACTTTACATATAGGTATTTATGGATGATTCATTGATAAAAATTTTCATTGATAGTGTGATTTGAAATACTTGAGATAGTTTCGTTCCTTACCAGTTGAATTGACTTCTATAGATGTTATTTTTAATCTTTAACAAGAATAATTGTTTTTAATTTGACTTTTTAATAGTTATTATGTGTTTAATTTTTCTTAATGTAATATTTCTGTAATTTTATCATGAGATTGATATAAATTTATTATAAATATTTTATATGTATAGAAATGAAATACAATTTTTCTTTTTGTGTATGATATCTTAATTTAATCTATATTTGTACTGTTTTATAACTATTAAACATTAGAGTAAGAATAATAAGCTGTGAAAATCATATTAAAAATGGTCGGACGTATGAAAATTAAGTAATTTTGTTATAAAAAAAAATAAAACTGTGTAGATCAAATATATACTTCAACTAAAAGATTAAAGTTTCGTAGCCAGTACATGGCAATGAGGGGAATTTGAATACTTTGCTAATGATGGAAAAATATTTTTTTATTAAATCCTATCATAATTGGTTGTAGGATTAGCTAATTATATTTGATAGCTTTTTAAACATGATCATATCTTATTATTGAATAATGTAAGATGGTCTAAATTTATAATGAGAAGCTTTAAATATTCTTTCAGTGTTATGAAAAGAAAGATAGTTTTAAAAATAAAACTTGTATTTATAATAAAAAATTGTCCCTAAAAATTTGCTTCTGATATTAAGTTGAAAATTTTAAAACACAAAAAAAAGATTTTTTTAATCATGATAGGAAAAAAAACTCATTTTGTGCGACAATAAAACGGACATGTTTTTATCATATATGGGATAGCGTCACACTTTAACTTGGTTCCCTTTTTCATCCAAACAACGTGCATCGGCCGAAAAGTTCAGTTAAGATAATTTTTATTTTGTGTTTAGGACGTAGGAGAGTTGAGTGATGTCTTTTGCGGGAGATGAAGTTGCTAGTGCAACTCTGTCCAAATGACTCAACTTATAATCTCAGTTCTCTTTCTTATCTTTAATATTCGCCAAAGGTGTTTTAAACTTCTGTCTCCTACTGTGATGTGGTCCTTTTGTCATTTTCTTAGTCACGATTGATCTTTGCTTTTGATTTGTTCTGTCTGTAATTCTATCAACAGCTACGCTCTTATGAACAATTAAATAAGATGTTGGATAAACTGGTCACTGACATATTAAAGTTGGGGGACAATTTGAGTTTTCAAAAATCTAACATCTGAGATAGTTAACCATACCTTACATTATGTCAGAATTTATCTTTACCTGCTACGATACATAAACAAATAACATTGCGTCATCCCTTCGCTAAGCTACAAATGTGAAAATAATACGTTAAGAATTCAAGAGAACAGGAAATTGCCCATATCTCACCTGGCCTTCATCTCAGCCACGATGTGCTTTCAAATTTTCAATCAATTTTTGGAGT